>NC_090923.1:1130364959-1135364959 GCF_040938575.1 Ambystoma mexicanum
GTTGTGAAATGGCCAGCCCAGGAACCACTATACTGGGTGCATGACTGGACTTTCAAAGGTCACATGTGTGCATAACCGCTGTTTTAGGCCCTGAGCAAAGGTAACCCCGACAACAAAATAGTAGAGGGCAGTACTTGAAATACATTGTTACCCCAAAGGCTACTAAAAATGTACACTGGACGACCAATTTGGGAACTTGGCTTGCACCCTGGCGAAATCGAAGCTAAATTACAGCTTCCACCAACCTTTATTCCTTAAAACCAATATCTGGTGATGTGATGTAATTCTAAGAGGGCACACACTGTGTGCCTAAGATGAGCCCACTAGCCTAAGCCTAATGGTCAACCCAGGACCATATACTCTAATTGAGGCAAAGGGTTTAAGTGGCAGGGGCATTTCAGTTGAACTTCATCTGCCCATACCAGAAATCGGCCATAGAGCCAAAAAAGAGAAGGGGTGCAGTGTGTGGAAGCAATGGGTAAAAGGATCCCTGAAAATGACCTATAGAGTTTCCAAAAATTAAATTCTTTCTTCACACAGAATCCTCCCTAGAAACTCTTGATCCTCCAGAAGTTGAAGTTCTGTCTTTTCAACCAGACAAATTTTCTGGCATTTCTTTCACTTACACAGGTTGGAATTGGGGGGAGCGATTTTAGCTCCTGCTTGAAGCTTTGAAGAATATTTGTATTTTATTTATTTGTAACGCGCACCATCAGGCCCGGGGGATCAGGGCGCCAAACTTGAAATTATTTACATACATAGTTACATACAAGTATTTACAGCATTAGTTGAAGTGATGATATATAAAGGCAGATATGTAAAACGAGCAGAGATCATTGCTTGACAGCAACAGCTACGAGGAGCTAATTTTGGCTCTCCAGGCCAACCAACTGTGCCTTTGGGCCAATCTATAAATAAACATTAGGATACATCTTTACCACATTTAAAGCAGAAGGGCCATAAATAATTAACAAAATTATGTTACAATATTATACGAAAGTACTAGCGCCTTGTTCCCCATTGGTAGCTCCTGGTCCCTGGTTAATGCTGGATACACAGGAGCTGCTTTTAGTTCCTGCTTATTTAACTGTCATTTTGAGCCCTTCATTGATCCAGCGCGAAGTCAGATATTCCTCCTCAGCAGCCGTCGAGTGCTGCCCTGAAGCTCCAGAACTATGTGCATGCTCTACACTGAAGTTGAAGCCCTTGCTTTGCTGCTGAATGGACAGTTTTGGTTGCTGTCCTTATGTACTGCCACACCACTGGAGTCATCAGGCAGGATTACTGCGACATCTGTTTGAGGGACCCTCGTTTGTCCTACTTTCACTGCTTTAGTCTTGACTGGAGCTTTACATGACCTATCCTGAAGTGCCAGCTTTGTGTCTTCTGCAGCATGGGGCCTGGTATGGATTCACATGCTCATGAATATTCCCTGTCGTCAGTCTGGGAATCCTCGGTAAAAAAAGTTTCACTTTCACTTAAAACTGTATTTCTCCTCTAAACCAATCAACTTTCCTCTGGGACATACTGCCCCCAGCTAACGACAGTCCTCTCCCTAAGCCCCTCCTCTGGCAGCCATCTTCAGATTTTTACCTCAAATTTCTGTGTTGGTAGTACTCTAGTTTTGCTCTGTGAGCTACTTCTTAATGTTTTCGTTTTTCGACAGATAGATCTGGTTTTGTTCAAAAAGAGTCTGTGTGCTCTTCTTTCCATCTGCTGACAGCAGGGATCGGTTTGCCAGTGAATTTCAGCGCCCTTCAAGGATCATTGAAGTTTCTTCAAAGTTTCCACAAGGCCTTCAGGCCTACTCAGCACCTCCGTCCATGACGGAGAAGAAGTAAGATCCCTCTTCAGGCTCTGCACCAAGCGCGGGCTACAGAACGTGTTTGTGGAGGACAAGCACCTCGCATGCCTCTACTGTCTTCATGCGTACCACGAGGATGGAGAATGGGAGATCGGCCTCTGCTTCTACAAGAAGACTACCAAGGATCAACAGTGGACTGGCGGCGTGGCTGAAAGCCAGGGTCATGCCTCACCCAGGACCAGCCGGTCTGAGGAGCGGGCTTCTAAGTCCTTTGAGGGCGCTTCCCCCGTGGGCGCCCAAGGCCAGGCCAAGCACCGCAAGTCCAGTTCCAACAGGGTCACTGCCAAGCGGGTCCCGCGTTGGGCAGGGTGCGTTCGACACCACCATACACCTCCATTACCAGCCAGTAATCGAGCTCCTCCTCCTCCAAGAGGAAGTCCCCCAACCCTGTTAAACTGCAGGGCTGGGTGACTTCCCAAGCCAGGTTCGGAGGGGAAGACGGCCGAGCTGGCCATGATGGGGATGGAGGCGATCGCCCTCTTCCAGGAGGGAGAGGTGGCTTCGGACCATGCAATCAGTGGTGCTTGACATTGCTGACACAGGGTTCCGGCAGATTGGGTACAGTGTCTGCCTCTGCCGTCAAGGCTGGCTGAAGGCCACAAATTTCATCCAGGAGGTCCAGGCGAGGGTACTGTATATGCCGTTCGACAGAGATCATTTTTGGGAAGGTCGACAACGAGTCCCTGCAGGCCATCACGGCTGATGGCGCTCCAGCAACGCTGCTCTGTATTTTCGCTCCTCCAGAGCGAAGTCGAGAAGATCGACAAAGGTTTCTCGTTGTGGTACAGCTGGTCCTGCAGGTCCACGACCAGGGAGGCGTACACAGGCCATTCAGCGCCACCGTCGTCCTGAAGGCAGGACGCTGGCGCCAAAGCAGGACTGAACAGGTCAGGACGTCTGCCACCACCTCTGCACCCCAGTGGGAAGCCGGCTAACAGCATTCGTCAGCGAGTGGGAGAAGATCACCACCGACAGATGCATGCTGGACACACTCGCCCACGGACATAGCCTGGAGTTGCAGCACAGGTGTCCGTGGATCCCTCCGGTGGCCCGGCAGGCGCTGCACATCCCACTACTCTTGAAGGAGGTACAGGCCATGCTGTGAAAAGGGGTGATGGAGCTGGTTCCACGATGACTACCGTGCTCCGGAGTCTACTCCAGATACTTTTTTGTCAAAAAGAAAACCGGGAGCTGGCGGCCCATTCTAGACCAGCAACGTCTCAAGTTCCAAAGATTCAGGAGGGTCACATTACAGCACGTGCTTGGCCAACTGGAAGAAGACTTCTTGACGTTGCTGGACCTGGAGGACACCTACTTCCACGTCCCTATTCACAAGAAGCACCGGGAGTTCCTATGCTTCGTAGTGTAGGGACGGCACTACCAGTTCAAGGCCCTCCCCTTCGGCCTGAAGTCGGCCCCCAGGGTGTTTACAAAGTGCCTGGCACAGGTGGCGGCCCATCTGCCTCTATGGGGGATACACTTTTACCCGTACCTCGACGACTGGCTCATTCGGGCCAGTTCGCAAGAGTTGGCCGTCGGACGCACAGAGCCAACCGTCCACCTGAAGACGGATCTGGGATTCTCCATTAATAATCCAAAGTCCTGCTTGACACCATCGCAGAACGCGCTGTTCCTAGGAGCCAGACTCTGTCATCGTCTTGCATCTACCTTCTCCAGCTCTGCATGTTACTGATGTAACCTCTTCAGGAGTTCCTGGATGCTCGCTGGGTACAGGTGTCCGGAAGCTTCACGGACAAGATCTCATTCGACGAGGAGTTCTGTCGAGCGGTAAGATGGTGGGGTATTCACTCCAAGGTTGCCCACGGTTTCGAAGCCCCCCATACCAGGAAACTGTCGTCATGGACGCTTTCATGGAAGGCTGGGGAGCCCACACTAGACGTCTGCATGGCAGAGGCCTGTGGCTGACTGAGGAGAACGATATTCACATCAATATCCTGGATCTGCGGGCAGTGTTCTGGACCCGCAAGTCATTTCTCCCGTCTCTGAAGGGCAAGTTGGTGGTGAGGCTCTTCACGGAGAATATCACCACAATGTTCTACATCAGGAAGCAGGGGGGGCACTAGATCCCCAGCGCTCTCCAAAGAGGCGCGGAGGACTTAGGCCAATGGGCCATCAGACAAGAGATGTTCGAACACCATCGCGGACTCCCTCTGCAGGGAGTTGCGCTGCTGCCACGAATGGGAACTTCGTCAGGACCAGGTGGCCTGCATCTTCATCAAGAGGGGCAGGCCCCAGATCAATCTGTTTGTGACGGCGGCAAACTCAAAATGCCGGAAGTTTGCCAGCAGATTCCATCAACCGAGGACCCTGGGGGATGCGTTCTTTCCCGTGGGAAGGCCTGTTGCTGTACGCATTTCCGCCGTTGACTCTCCTGCTACAAGTGATCAACACACTCAGACAGTGCTGATGCAGGATGATACTCATTGCCCCGGCTTGGCCAAGGCAGATTTGGTACTCTGACCTTCTCAACCTGTCAGCGTTGCCTCTTGTCAAACTGCCAGTAGACCCGAATCTTCTCACCAGAGAAGGAGGCGCAATCCTGCACTACAACCCAGGATCGCTGAACCTGAGGGCTTGGCTCCTGCTTACTAGAGTTTGGACGATAACGAGTTGTCAGTGGACTGCACGGAGGTCCTTGCCAAGGCCAGAGCGTTTTCTACTGGAACAGCCTGTACACCTGGAAGGCCTGCTGCTCGAGGAAGAGGAAGTTCTGAAGCAACATCTCAAGTGCTCCCAAGAAATCCGAAAGCAAAGCTCTGCCTCTCCGGTGACTAAGAAGAAACTGAGCACAGCACTCAGTCTCAGATTGTGTAGGAAGAGCCGGATTACCTGTCCTGCTCAAAGGCTTAATCTCCCTGAGTCTTTAACTTAATCGCCTGTTCAAGAAGTGGGAGACCTCTTTGCTGAAAACTGCACGTTGTCCTCATGTTGGGACACCTGGTAAGCACCCTAGTTCAATCCACCCCCAGCTGGTGTTAAGATGGACTCCTAAAATCAACCCCGTGGGGAAGATTTTAGGAGGCCACCCTAGTTATGGTTAACGGGTAAGGGCAAAGGGTGTAGCCAAAACCCAATCAAGGTATTTTGCGAGAGCAGTCGGGTCTTAATCTTAGGAGTGACAGTGGTCTAGGGTCTCAGTTCACACGGATAACGCAAAATAAAGCAGCTTGGACAGTGTCTATAAAAATAGTTATTGGGCTTTTAAGAACACACTAAGAAATGAAAACCATATATCACAAATGCATACATTCACCAGTAGGTTTAATCCTCAATTAACCAGCTACGTAATCAGATGCAGTTAAAATTAATAGAACCAACACCATCACAATTCCCTTTCACTTATGAGGTCCAGCCCTAAGATGTATGGGTCCTAGTGCCCAAAAGTCACAGGTTTCAATGCAGGTTTCTTTCTCCAGGGAAGCTATTCACTGAAAAGATGCAATGTCCTTGTGGTGGTGATTCCAAACAGTTAAAAACTATTTAAAAGTGGAATAAGTATTTGTCCAAAGACTGGTAAATTCTCCTCTTTCTTCCAGTCAAGGCTAGCCCAGGAGTAGGATACTTGACCCAGGTTCGACAACTAAAGTTATGCAAAGAGGGAGTTAGCAGACAAAGGGCTTTGCACCCAATGTTATCTTACGGGGAACAGGAACAGTTCTTTACTTACCACCCCCTGACACTGACTTTCCCCGATTAGATGATGGATCATCTGGGGGTAACTGGGGACGCAATCTTCTGTCCTTAATTTGAGTGAGGGCTGCCCATGGGTCGCAGGATTGAGTGCTTCTTTTAGTCCAGTCCAACTTCAAGATGCAACACCAGATGATGAAGAATGCAGATGATGGCAGTGCAGACCCCTTCAGGATACTTCACAGGATGGATGAAGATGGTTTATAGCTAGATGACTTCTAGCGACGGTCACTACTTGCAGGCGGTGACACAGAAGCGGCTCCAGCTCAGCCTCCTTTGATGCTAGCATGCTTAATTTCGGGAGAAGACAATTTGTCACAAGCTGTGACCACCAAATTTCCAGGCTTCAATGCAGAGCGACGATGTCTCTGGCGAGAGAGCCCACGAGGGAGCTGGTGCATCCACTGGCAATCCAAGGAGACTTCTGAAGACTCTTGGGGCATGCAACCTCGGGTAGGTGTCGAGACTAGTTGGTCCCACTAGTACAAGAGCTGAAGCACAAGGGTTTTCTGAGACCTTGCAAAGGAGCAGGGTTTCACCGGGCAAGACATTGGAGAGGATGCTGGGCCACAGCAGAAGTCATCCTCTGGTCGTCAGCAGGCTGCTCTTCGTCGTAGGATTCTTGGCTCCAACGTAGAACTGAATGAAGAATGGCATCCTTGTCCATAATTGGAGCTCGAACCAAGTTCAAGCCCACCAATGGAAAGGATCTACCACATTTAAACATCCAGTAGTAGTCCAATCGGGGACCACTACTGGTTTCTTATCCACCAAGCAGCAGACTCTATAGCGCCAGGAGATGTGGACTGGGACCAGACAGTCCCTGAGCCCTCCCTTGTGCTCACACACAAAAACGCTCACCAGCTTGCAAAAGCATGCGCTTTCCCAAGGCAGGTGCATGATCTTATATGTGAGTTCCTGACATGAGAGGACAGTAAGGAGGCCAAACTAGAATATGACCAAACAAGAAGCAGAAAACCTTGTGGCACAGCTATCTTGGAGTGCTAGCCATTTTTGGTAGCCATTTGCGGTAAAGGCGAAAGTGCACAAGTAAAATAAAAACGCAACACATGTTACTGCTGCCACTAGCTTGTCTTTGGCACGTACAAAAAGTAACCAAAACCCAAAATATTAAGTTATGGGGATACTAAGTGGACACCTTCGTCTGATTTTCTTTTGAAGAGTAGCCATTGGGTCATTATTTATAGCAAGAAGTTCCTATTGACTGTTCATTTAGGGCTGGTGATTGCTGAAATAATTGTAGCCAGGATAACTTTGCGGAAAAGTAGTTTTTTGTTGGTGATGGCTGTAAGGACATTTGAGCTTGCTCAATTCAAGAGTGAGTTGCAACTGGAGGCTCTTTGTAGATTGTCATGGATATGTAATGAAATAAAATGGGGCTTTGGCAGAGCACATTTTACAGCATGGCCCATGACTAAAAGGCCGTCCAAATACTGGAAAAGGGCTGTAGGATCCTGGTTTGTGGCATAAAGGACACTATCTAAAGTCTGACATAATAATGGGATCTAGCAATGGGGTTAGATACTGGGATTGTTGTAGGTAGCAGCAGTTCCTCTGAGCTATGTTAAAAATCTACTTTCTGGGCCAAGCCAAGAACACCGTACCCCTTTGAAATTGTATAGACCGCTTGATAACTGGAAGCTTTGAAATTGAGCCCTGCCCCAGATTGGCCTGCCCCTTTCCTGTACATAGTTCTGTGTTCGCTTGTCTGCTTAATTATAATGTGATTTACACTTGAGTTTATGCAAATGTATCATGAAACATGCTACGATTCTCAAATCCTTCCTGCGTAACCCCTTGCTGTTTCGTTGGAAGGACTTCAGCTTCTGCGATGATGTAAACTTGAACAGACTTTTGTCTCCTTTTTGCTGCTGCGCGGATTGGATCTGCTCTTCACCTTTTTGTATTGCTTCTTGCCCTTGGATGCTTGCCTCACCATTGCCTTTGTCCTTCTATTTCAGTGACTCTCAGAGGGACACTACCACCATAGCAGATGGTGAGAAAGAAGAGGAGAAGGCAAACCTAGAGACTGACGAGCAGATGGAAAAGGTAAATGTGTGGGCCGGGTGTTGCTGTGTACTAAATTGTCACTTTTTGTCAGATCTTTGAGTATGTGTGAAATGCTTTCTGCATGCTGGAGATAAAGCTACCGAAAAGACCTAGAAAGAGGAGCCAGGCAATGTGTGGTGCTCATGTTCAGGAGGTTTTTATTGGACCTTAATTCTAGAGCTCTGAATTATCATCCTACTTGGCATGCAGAATGTTTCATTTGTCATCCGCACTCTGAAAGTGGTAGACTGGCTGAGCTGTCAACTCTTCTATTTGTGAAGGGTGGTTTAAAGGCTTCAGTAAACACTTGATTGCAGCTAGCAAATGTAACAGCAACTTTCAGATGACAAAACATTTGCATAAGATTCTATTACACTTTTGACAAAGAGATGTACTTCATATTTTTCTATTTGTTCTCATGTTTGATAAAAAGCCAAACAACCTATCTTTCTCTTCTGACTACCTTCCTGCTTACGCTTATTCTGCTTCTGCTCATAACTTTGGTGTCATCTTGCCAGCTGCCATCGTCCCGGCTGAGGTGTCCCGTCTCGTGGGCAGGCACACCCTGGGTGCAGTAAGGGCTACCTTCACAGGATCCACCCCTTTGGCCTTCGAGAGAGTGGCCGCCACGAGCTCAATCATCGAAGATTTCTCCTGCGCTGACTGGGCCTTCTTGGGCAGGTCGGCCCTCTTTTCCTCCACTCTAGGCTTCTGAGGTTTCTCCCGCAGCTTAGCAGGGTTGGGCGACTTCCTTTTTGAGGAGCTGGCTGGCGATGGAGGCAGATGGTGATGTTGATCGTGCCCTGCCCATCGAGGTACCCGCTTGCGCGGAGACACCGACTGAAAAGTACTTGAGGTGCTTGGCCTCTACTGGGCCCCCCACGGATGAGGCGCTCTCAAAAGACTGAAGCCTGCTCTTCGGACTGGCTGGTCCTAGGTGAGGCATGACCCTGTTTGGGTCACGGGGCAGGAGCCTTGGCACTTAGCCAGTCCACCAGTCTACTGTGTCGATCCTTCATCGAGCTCTTGGAGAAGCCAAGGCAGATCTTGCCATCTCCTTTTTTTTTGTGGTCCAGGAGAAGGCATTAGAGGCATTGAAGGCGTTTGTCCTCCACAAACACGTTGCGCAGTCCGCATCTGGTGCAGAGCTTGAAATGGGAACATCCGACCACGACGGCAGAGAAGGATGGAAGGAGGTGCAGGGTAGGCCCGATGGCCTTATGGAAACTTTGATGAAAATGTGTCCAGCCTTGCCCTTGAGGGGCGCTGAAATTCACTGGCAAACGGATTCCCGCTTGTCAGCAGATGGAGAGAAGAGCACACAGGCCCTGTATTGACAAAAATAGAACTTTCTCGAAAAAAGCACAAAAACCGTGCACCTCCACCAGGCTGAAGGAGGTGGCTAATTTCTCCCCCCCTTAGCGGTCCATTGGACCATCTCATTTCTCAGTAAACTGAGAAAGCAGGGTCTTCTTCAGGGAGGCTGAATCGCCCCTATTAATGTTGACCTGGGCGTACCACAGGGAGCATGCACATCACCTTGTTTTTATAACATATTTACTGTCCCCCTATTCGCCAAACTGGCTCATGAGGGTGCGACATTTATGAATTACGCCGATACGCAATGCATCATTCCTTTGTCCGGCAAGGTAACGCTGAAACCATCGTTAGGGTGATTATAGGGACAAAAATCGATTACTGCTCCAGCCTATTAATAGGCATTGATAAAGCTGTTTGTAATAAACTGCAAGTATCCCAAAATGGAGCAGTTGGGGCAGTGATGAGGCTTGGGCGTAGAGACCATGTCCCGGCTGCAAGATGCGCTCTTCATTCGTTACCAGTCGATCAAGAATTCGTTTGCATCCTGACCATCACTCAGAAGTGCTTATGTGGAAAATGCCCTCCTACTTACAAGAACTTCTGATTAATAAAACCTGTGTCGGACCACTCAGATCGAGCAATCAGAACTTTTTAACCATTCCAAGATGCAGAACTGTAAAGGTCTCTAAAAGAGCCTTCTTTGCAATTCCCCCGAAGGCTTGGAATGATCTCCCTTTTAGAGCTACGATACACTGAGTCAACAGAATTATTCAAAAAGAAGTTGGACTCACCTGTTCGCCTAATTAAAGAGATCACAACTGCTTTCCGAATTTTCTTCATGTTCTACTCCCATGACTTTACTTGTGTTTGTCTTGTTGCGCCCTCAAGCCCAAGGGTCATTGGTTGCGCATAACAAATTTACTAAAGTAAAGGAACTGTGGTACAAGCTGGCATCGATTCTGGAGTTCCTTCCCTAACGACAAGCGATCGCACTCCTCCAGGAAGGTGAAGTGGCTTCGGACCATGGCATCACAGTGCCCCTGGACATCGCCACCGTTTTCTGGCTGATGGGGAACAGTGTTTTCCTCAGTCGTCGAGGCTGGCTGAAGGCCACCAATATCCGCCTAGAGGTCCAGACAAGGGTACTGGACATGTCCTTCGGGGATAACCTCTTCGGGAAGAATGAAGAACGTCGACGAGTCCTTGCAGGTCATCAACAGTGATATGGAGATGGCTCGTGCCCTGGGTACTGTTAGGAAAGAGCTAGCGCCTTCCTTCGTTCCCAAGCACTTTAGAATTAGGCAAGATTTATTTTGACTGTTTCTAAGCACTAGAGCACTGAGAAGGCCTTTTTCATGCAAATATAATCACACAGACATGGGTGGGCAATAAATGAAGATAGTATTTAAATATAAGGTGTAAATAACTATTAGCTGAATATATTTGTAAATGATATTCTATTTAGTTTTAAAATATCAAAGCACGGGAGGAGTAAAAAAATACCCAGCTCACCCCACCTCCCTTCACGGAAGGAATGTGGCCTGCGCTAAAAATGGATCGCAAAGCCTGCAGTGTTGCGTCACTGAGGCGAAGCTCTGGCAGAGCACATGAAGTGGCTGAGCAGCTGTCTGTCAAAAGCCCATGTATGCTAAATGGGGATTTTAAAATGCTCAATGCACGACATGCAGGATTAAGAAAACAAGGGTTTAAGGGAAATTCCAGGACCAGATACAAATATTAGTCAAATGAGTGAAGTATGGGGAGCATGATGGGGAAAATGTGTTTATATAAAAATGTTCATATATAGCAAAATGATGCTAAAGGAAGCTACAGTGTATTCTTGAATAAGCTAGCAATATGCTAAGTAGTATGTCCTAAACAGAAATCCGACCATGAAGGAAGGAAGACTGGAGTATCCCTTGTATGGAAACAGGACAATGTGGGATTGTAGCCATGCTGATTTCTAGAAATGCCACTACAGCAAGTTAACAGTATATAAGGCTCCTGCCTAGCACCAGTCTGCAGGGGCTTGGAACAGAAGGACAGAATGCCGTTCAGGGAGCAGAGTTCTTTGCCCCCCCCTCATTTCTGTAAAGATTAAACCTGTTATCCTTGCAAGATAAGACTCTTGGCCTTGCTTCCCTAGAGGGGTGCATTTACTCTGGTATGATTAGGGGTACCCATATAATTAAGGGGTACCCCTGCAAGTTGGGCTACCTTTCAGTACTCTCCAACAGCACTGCTCTTTCTTTCTCACCTCCGGTGGAAGGTCAGGCAGATCGACGAAAGGTTGCTCCTCGTCATACCGTCAGCCCTCTCGGTACGCGACCCAGGCGGTCTACAGAGGCCGTTCCAAGGCGTTCGGTGGAGGTGGTCAGCGCTTTTGTCACCCCCAAGGCGTAACATAGGTGCCGAAGCAGGACTGAACCGGCCAGGACGTCAGGCCCCCACTCATGCACCACAGTGGGAGGCCGGCTGATGGGATTAGTTCGGGAGTGGGAAAAGATCTCCACTGACAGATGGGTGCTGGACGCTTTCGCCCAAGGACATATCCTGCAGTTTCAGCAAAAGTGTCCGCGGATCCCTCCGGTGACCCGGCAGGAGCAGCACATCCCTCAGCCCCTGCAGGACTTACGGGCCATGCTACAAAAGGGGCGAAAGAGCTAGTTCCAAGACGACTCTGGGGCTCTGGAGTCTACTCCAGATACTTCGTAGTCAAAAAGAAGACTGGGCTGGAGGCCGATTCTAGACCTTCGGCGCCTCAAGTTCCAAAAATTCAGGATGGTCACGTTGCAGCATGTGCTTGACCAACTGGAGGAAGGAGCCTTCTTGGCGTTGCTGGAGGACGTTGTCTACTGCCACATCCCCATCCACTGTAAGCATCGAAGTTCCTACGCTTCGCGGTGCAGGGAAGGCACTACCAGTTCAACGCCCTCCCTTTCGGCCTGAAGTCAGCTCCCAGGGTGTTCGAAAAGTGCCTGGCACCAGTGGCTGCCCATCTACAAGGGATGCATGTACCTCATACCTCGACGATAGGCTCATTCGGGCCAATTCAAGGGAGGTGGCAGTTGACCAAATGGAGACGACCGTTTAGCTGCTGATGGATCTAGGGGTTCTCCATCGATTATCCGAAGTCCTGTTTGATGCCGTCAAAGAACACACTGTTCTGGGAGCCAAGCTCAACACAGTCTCCTGCCTAGTGTCGCCCTCGGAGGAGAGGATAGCGGCTGTGCTGAGGAAAGTACGGCTGTTGTCACTGAACACCACCACTGTGCGGACTATCAAGTCGCTGCTCAGCATGTCATCTTGGATCTACCTTATCCGGCTATGCAGGTTGCGGATGCGACCTATTCAGGAGTTGCTGGATGTTCACTGGCTACAAGGGTCCAGAAGCTTTGCAGACAAGATCCCTCTCGACTATGAGTTTCGTCCGGGGCGGGGGCGGGGGTGGGGGTAAGGTGGTGGGGGGCGTACACTCCAACATCGCCCAGGGCACAGGGTTTCAGAACCCGCATACCAGGAGACTGTCACTGTGGACACTTCCCTGGAGGGCTGGGGACCCCACACCGGACGTCTGCACGCCAGAGGCCTGTGGCTGCCGGAGGAGAAGTATCTCCACATCAATATCCTGGAGCTGGTACTGAGTCCAGACTCGAGGCCCCTTTTTAAGGGAGCTTTACGTACCAGGTTCAAACCTGAGGTTCCTCTTGTGGAGGCTAAAGTCTATATCGACAAATCTTAGAGGCCTTCTCTGAGCGTCTTGTCCGTGAGGTATTGTCCTCAACCGTCCCACACGCAGTCGTGATGGTACCGGTTCTGACGAGGGTGAAAAGGGGTGGGAGGGGGGAGTCGCGGACTGCACTCCCTCTGCTACCGGCTTGTCCGAGCTTTCTCCATTGGAGGCTAATTTTGAAACTGGTTCGAAGATGTCGACTAAACATCCGAGACCACCCAGTACCGGCTCTGCTTTCGATCCTTGTAAGGATAAAGTGTTAAGTCCCCTGACTCTCCTGAGGAGGCAATTGCCTCAGCTACACATGTGACGCAGTTATCTTCAGGTGGCGACAAAATGGCGGCCTAACCTGCGTGGCCTACGGTGGCCATTTTGGATACCTCCCTTAAACCTACGTTTGCAACGTCTGGTGCTGGGAGCATTCCTTTCGGCAATAGTAACCCGGTCTGCCCTTCTTTGACCAGAGTGCGTGGGCTCCGCTGCCTCATACTGTCTCGCTTCCTCCTGCTTTGCTCCACTGATCTATGTGGACCCGGCCGGTGGTGGCCCCTCCTGGCAGCCTTCCTCCTTTTGTTCGGAGGGTAGGTCCCTTACGAGTGGTTTCTTCCTCTTCGACACCTAAGACCTCTGCTGAGGATATGTGTTGGTGAAGTTTCAGATACTTGTGCACTCTGACCCTATGAGGATGTATTTTAAGCATCTTTTCACTCCTGTTCCACCCGGCCGCTCCGATTCGTTTTTTCTCTTATAACCTGAGACCGTAGGCGTGGAAGACCAGTCTTCTGTTCCCGCCTCGTTGGGATGAGCCTTAAAAGGATGAGGACGGTGATGAGCAGCCCCGCTCGGTGAGAGCATTCCATGACCGGGAGGGGCTTGTGTAGCTCTGTTACCAGGGATTCCCCTGAAGTGCCTCAAGGGCCTAATGGACGTACCAGAGTGTTCTCTGAGGGGTCCTCAGAGGATCTGCCAAAACCAGACGTGGTTCTGAGGTTCACCATTTGGGTGCTAAGGTTCAGCTCAGTTTGTCTGTGGACCTGGATACCGGGGTTCTCCCTGAGGTCTCCATTTCTGAAGCTTTCCACACTGATACGGGTCTCAGTTTCTGGTGCTTGTCAAACCGAGCACGGCTCGAAGCCCCCCGTTAGGGAGTTATATGTCCCGGGTTAAAACCCAGGGTTCCTCTCAATACAGTACCGACTGAGTCGAGGGATCCTCTTAGGGTCCTGTCGGTAGGGTATATTCCTCAACCGTCCCACGCTCTGGGTTGTGGTTGTACCGATTCTGTCGAGGGAGCAAAGAAGGTGATCAGCAACGGGCCTTCCAGTACCGGCTCTGCTGAGGTTCCTCCATTGGAGGCTACTTCTGGGTCAGTTTCTTGGATGTCCACTAAACAACCTAGTTCTGCCAGCACCGGCTCGGCCGAGGATACTTGTTTCAAGGCTAAGTGTTTAAGTCTCCTGACTCCCCTGAGGGGGACAGTTGCCCAATTTTCTCCTATGGCGCAGTTCTCTTCCGGTGTTGACTAAATGGCGGCCCAACCTCCATGGTCCATGGTAGCCATTTTGGATACCTCCCTTGCACCAACTTTCATGACGACTGGTGCTGGGAGCGTTCCTTTTGGGGCTGAGCAGTTGTCCATGTTTTTGGACAACAAAGACCCGTTTGTCGGTCCTGGCTACATCTTCAGCCAAGGCCCTTTGTACACAGAGGTCAGGGTCCCAGACTTGGTCCTTCTCTGGGATCAGGGGGTTTTCAGGGTCGGCGCGCGCCGATCTGAAACTCCTGTTGGTAGCCCCGCCTTAAGTGGCAGCGGCAAGGTGGTTGGTTTTTCTCTGACATCAGCCTCCTCTACAGTGACAGGTAATCTTCCTGCCGACAAATCACCAATGGGTATTGTTTGTTGGTTACACTACACTTGGGTGGGGGGGAGACGAATCTAGTCTCATCTGGAGGCGTGGCAAACCATCACCCAAGACTGGTGGGGTTTGTCCATCATTTAGGCAGGTTTTCGCTTGCCCTTTCCTCCTTCCCCACACTTCAAACCTCTTTTCCGACAGATCGGGATGCTCTCCCTCAGAGCAGAGGTACAGAAAATACTGTACCTCGGATGGGGGGAACCTGTTCCCCTCCTAGAGTAAGGGAGGGGCTAGTACTGCTGTCCTTTCACAGTGCTCAACCAGGCTGCCTGCACACTATCTTCGATCTTTCCGAGAGAAATTGAAGTTGACCACGCCCTGCCAAATAAAGTCCTTTCTTTGGAAGGGCGATTGCTGACTGTAGCCCGCATATGAAATATCTGCGGTTCTCCGTGGGAGCAGAACACTTCAGTTTCGGGTGCTCCTTTTGGTCTCGGCTCAGCGAGACGCACGGGAAACACCTCTGAGGGGCCCCGTAACGGTCCCCCAATACCGGATCTTCTTCCAAGGTTCCCCATTTGGGGCTAAGGCTGATCCCAGTTCTGCTGTGGCTTTTTGATACCAGGGTTCGCCCTGGGGCTTCTTCATCTGGAGCTAGCTGTACCGAGTCTTGGCTCAAGACCCCTCTCGAGGTGGCTATAAGACCAGGGTTAAACCTGAGGTTCCTCTGTTTGGGGCTAAATTGGTCACCAACAGAATTGAGAGTCCCTCACCGAGGGTCCTGGCTGTATGGTATATCTCTAAGACTTTCCATGTGCGTGGCCGTGGCGATGCCAGTTCTGTTGAGGGGGCGAAAGAAGGCGGTCACGTACCACAGACCTTCCAATACCGGCTCTGCCGAGGATCCTCCACTAGAGGCTAATTCTGGGGACGCCCCTGACATATCGAGTAAACGCCTTTGATCTGCCAGTATCGGCTCTGCCAAGGTTCCTTGTTTCAAGGCTAGGATTGCATGCAAGGCCCCCGACTTCCCTGGGGAGACTATTGCTTCACTTGCTCCTGTGACGCAGTTCGCCCCTGGTGTGTGATAATGGCGGGCTAACCTCCGCGGGCCATGGCAACCATTTTGAATACCTCCCTTTTTAGAGCGAGGTTTTACATCAACAAGCAGGGCGTCACTGACTCTCCTCTCCTTGTGGGTTTTGTCATACACATTTGGGCTGGGCCATCCAGTATAGGGTTTGGCTCCACACATCCCGGGTGACCTCAATGTGACCGCAGATTAATTGAGTTGCCAGTTGTTGGGCAGAAACCTGTGCAGTTCCCTCTGGGACCACTGCAAAAGATTTAAGACTACAGGTGTTTGGCAGTAAACCCACTTGGTAGCAGTCTGTACCACACAGATTCACTTGGTAGCTGTGGCTGAGCAGTCGGACTTCCCTCAAGAAGAGTTGGGCAGTATACAGAGTATTCACAATAGGTCAAAAGAACATAGTAGAACACGTAAACACTGACCAGGGCTTGGTGTAAAAGAGATATAATTATTCAAAACCACATCTAGAAAAAACACACAGGCACTAATAGTAAGCAATTCAAAAACACGGTCACTAAAAGATATACAATCCCATAGAAGAATTTTTAGACAAGTCTTAAGTAAAGCCCCACTTATTTTCAGACAGTGGTGAGTGCTTAACGCAGATGGCACTCTAATAATTTGTTTTAAAAGGGAGAGAAAAGCAGAGTATAATATGAAACAGATCCCAGTACTTTCATAAGAACAAAACAAGAGAGGAAGGCAAGTAAAACCGTGAAGTTAGAGTTCAGAAGGCCGGATCCACTTTAAGAGGATCAGAACAAAATGTGTCCAAGGTCACACGGTTGAAGTGCACCAGAGTCTTGCAAAGGTTCAAAAAGAGTTGGACCAAAAGAAAGGGACCAGTTGGGTCAAGGCGGCCAGCCCAGTCCAGAAGGTTAAGGGATTGTTACCTTGTAGCAATCTTTAGAAAGGGAGGCCTGGCAGACATGGTACCTTAAACTGGTGAGAATACTCCAGCGGGGGCAGTTGTTCCTGGCAGCGGATGCAAATCGGTGCTTCGTCCGGGGGAAGAGAGGATCTCGTCGGGGAGGAAGACAGGAGTCTGTTGCACTGCCAGGGAAGAAACTAGCCGCGGAGGTCTCGGGTAAAAGGAGCGGTCCTTTTATTAGCGGTCCAGTGTTAAGTGGCTATCCGGTTGCCGGGGTGCTTGGCATGGGCAATTCGACCACAAGACGGCCTGGGATGCGAAGAGAAGAAGGTAAACTGGTTGTGCCCACCAGTCAGGGGAAGAAGCCTCTCCAGCCCGGAGATCTTCTCTGTCGTCGGGAAGTGGTGAGTCGGTTCCGCAGGGCTCCACCGGTGGTGTCGTCGTGGTAGGTCGGCTCAGCTTCTCCCTCGTCGGATTCTCAGGTCCTGTGGCGACTTCTGAAGTTCCAGTCCCCAAAGCCCTGCTTTTATGCAGCACACCCCCATTCACTCAGCCTAGCTGTCAATCAAACATTTTAAGTGGTGGGCCAATCACACAAGAGTGCGACTTGAGTTACCAAGGTATAAGTAACCAGTGTTGCTGAATACATATTCTTTCAAATGCACAAGTTGCATTACAATTTATTAAAAAAAACCTCCCACTTGGTTATTCAAACAGTGTTAGAAAAGGAATAAATAGCCATTTGCAACTGTGGGCCACTTTTTCATTGTTGACCGAGACAAGGTTATGGTCCAGTCCGACCCAGTCAGCAGGGGGTAGCTGGGGGCCACACATCTTCAGCCGGGCCTGTTCTCTGCTTGCAGAAGCCCTTTTAAAAGGGCTTCTGCGAGCAGGCTGTGTTATTACTGCGGTGCCTGGGTGTTGGCAGCCACTTTCTAACACCCAGCGCACGCAGTAATAACACAGCCTGCTGCTCGCAGAATCCCTTTTGAAAGGCCGCCTGCAAGCAACAGGCTGTTTTATTACTGCGGGCCTTGGTGTTAGAGTGGCTGGCAATAATATTTCTTTCGCCCGAACGGACGGGAGAAATATTATTGCCAGCCACTTGCTAACACCCAGTGCCCGCAGCTATAACCCTGCCTGCTTGCAGAAGCACTTTTGAAATCCCTTCTGCTTGCAGAAGCGCTTTTGAAAGCCCTTCTGCAAACAGCAGGCTGTGTTATTCATGCAGGACCTTTAAAGTGGCTGGAAATAATATTCTCCCGAACAGGCGGGAGAAATATCATTGGCAGCCACTTGCTAACACCCAGCGCCCGCACTAATAACACAGCCTGCTTGCAGAAGGCTTTAAATATTTTTCTTTCTCGTGATTTAAAGCAGCGATTGTCACTAGAATGAAAGAATATTTCAAAGCCTTCTACGTGCATGCTGTTATCACTCGTATTTGCTGGCTCCCCCACTGCAGCACTCTACCTTACCTAGGAAGAAGCCCAATCCAAATGTTGGAGTGGGGCTCAGAGATCCTTGTGCTGTTGACGTCTTTCCACGTCATGACACTGAACGCGGGCTGGGCTTATAACATTGATACAATGTATTTAGCCAGCCTGGGTCCTTCTGCTTCGCCTGCACTCTGTGCACAGAGGCATAGTTTAAAGGCACACACTTTATTTAATCTGTTTGGAAATCTATCGCAGTTGATGCGACATGATTGTTCAATTAAGCAGCAAACCAGCTGTATTGTATTACAAATTACAATGCAGTACCCCTTATTTTATACTTTGGCCTGTTGTAGCAGCACCTTTTCATGAACATTTTGTTGGAAACATACCTCTGGCCGCTGTTTTAAGCGGCGTGGCTGGATTGGAACCACTGTGCTCCCTAGCGTTCAAGCTTCCACGTGTACCCCAACGCAGGTTAGAGACATCATGGCAATCTTCTCCCGGAGAAAAAAGTGGTGGGATTTATGTGGCTAGATAGATTATTGGGTGACTTGCATGTTGATTGGTCAGGAGTGCCCCAACCTCCATATAAACTGGAAACTAATGACGGACTGTCTGATGTTCCACCGTTCTCTTGCAGGACAACCGAGCAGTCGCGAGAGGGCAGCTCCAGAGAGCATCTGGGCCTACAAGGATTAGGCACCAGACCTTCCAAGTCCACCCCTACCTAAGGAAAACCAGAATGAAGGGTTTTTTCGTTTTTTTTCCAAAGGCTGAATTAAGTCATTGAGTTCTAGAAGGGACTCCCTTATGGTGCAGAGTTGTTTATTTTGACCAATAAAGGCGATTTTTGTCAAGGCAACCGCTGACCTCCAGCAGCCTCCTCATTACAGGCGTGCTTTGTTTTCTCTTCTGAAAACATTTCTTCTTCGACGCCCAAGGTCGGGATTTAAGAAATGTCACGACTGCGGGGCGAAAATGTCGATAACAGATCCTCACCGTAACTGCCTTTTGGTGTTTGGGTTCCAGTCACCGAACAGAGGACTGCGGGTCCTGTCATTCTATGACTGAGAAAGCTCTCAGTGAACGCAAAGGTAAATGGGTGGGGAGGGAAGCTTTGAAGGTTTCTTCGAAGAAATATTAAAAAGTCTGGGCAGCCCAAGGACTCTACTCTACATAGACATTCGAAGAGGTCTGGATCGAAAAGTTGATCCAGACAATCTCCTTTCTTCTAAGAAGTTGAAAAAAACACCACAGGTCTCCCTCTTCGTCATCGGCTACCTCTCCTGAGGTTATACAATGTCGGACCAGGTCGGATTCTCCCAATAAATGGAATGCCTTTAGGAATGAGATGATGCGGATCTTTGAGAATGCAACCTCGACCCCCTCAAAAGT
Source organism: Ambystoma mexicanum (assembly GCF_040938575.1). NCBI lineage: Eukaryota > Metazoa > Chordata > Amphibia > Caudata > Ambystomatidae > Ambystoma > Ambystoma mexicanum. Next base: position 1,130,384,312 of record NC_090923.1, read on the forward strand.
GGCTTGTAAGAGCCAGACCCTGGTCGCTCTGTTGGACGACGCAGGAAGCATCGAAGCATTTAACGGTACAAGAAATAATATTCAAACCTTTAGTGAAAATACTTTTGTAAGTGAATGTCCTCCATTTATGAGGAGGATAGTGCTTCAGATGAGGATGTTTCTCCATTAGGAGTGAGGTTTGGCACTAGAGAAGTGCCTGAAGAGCTAATTGATCCTGAGTCTAAGTTGAAAGATCTCTGTGACTCCCTCCACTCTGCCAGCAGTCTTGATACATCCCCAGAGTTTGAGTTTGGTAAACCTGACCCATCAGACCATGCGGATTCAGGGTATAGAAATCTGATGAACAGGGTCACGGAGTACATGGGCTGGAGTAGGGCTTCCCCAACATTCAAACAGAATGACGTGACGGACATCCTGGACCAAGGTCCCCAAAAAGACCCTGTCTTGCCTATTCAGAAGGCGATTCAAAGGAAGGTGGTAACTAACTGGCGAGCCCCAGAGTCTGGTCCTGCTGTCAACAGGAGTTTCCCTAGGAAATAGACCATCAATTGACCCTTACTATCTGAGCAATCGCCCTACGCCGGAGACTCTGGTAGTCCAAGCTGCTACTTCCACCAGGCAGTCTGCCTATCCCTCTATCCCCCAGATGGAGATGATAAAGTGGACGCATGGGCTCGCAAGATATTTACCTCGGGTAGTATGGCACTTAAGTTCACTAATGTCACCTGTACCCTGGCCAGGTTTACTCATACCCCGTGGGACTGTGATAGTATGGCGGCTGAACATATTCCAGAAGGTGGAGAAAGGGATGGCTTTCTGAATTTAGTTAAGGATGGCAAGGAGGCGATGGGAGAATGTCCCCAATCAGGACTGGATACTGCTGACCGCATTAGCAGATCCATGGCTGCAAGCACTGTGCTGCGCAGATTTCCGTGGTTGAAAAAGTTGGGGTTTTCACGGGACGTGCAGGCCAGACTACTAAAACATGCCCTTCGATGGCTCGAGGTTGTCCGGCAGCAAGGCAGATGAGTCTAGAGAAGCTGCAGACCTCCAGGCGGCGGCTAAATCCCTTAGCGCCTCTTTTCGGCAACCTCAACAACCTTATTCGGGCTCGTCTTCCTGAAGAGGTTGTCCTTCTCGACACTATTCCTCAGTTGGTAGCGGAAGCGGACAGACCATAAAAAGGGGGCAAAGAAGATTCCCTTGCAGTGGACGAGGTAAGGGTGCAAAAGCTGCCCCAGCAGCGACATCCTTAACCTCAGCCGCTGCTGCAGCTGCCTCTAAGCCACTCTCAGGCCTTGACCCACAAGACCCTGGTGGAAGCCCGTGTCTCTCAGCATCTGAACGAATGGTGGGGAATTACTTCAGATGCTTGGGCACTGGAAACAGTATCCCAAGGTCACTGCCTTCCTTTTCTAAAAATGAATCCGGATCATCCACCGGGAACCAGCTCTGTCAAAATTCCAGATTTCCTCCTTGTGCAGGAAATCTTAACCCTGCTAGAGAAAGGTGCAATAGAACATGTATATGTAGCGGAGAGGAACAAGGGTTGGTACTCCCCCTATTTTCTCATTCCCAAAAAGGGCGGAGGATTGAGACCCATCTCGGACTTAAGAAACTTGAACAGTTCCTCAGGAAGGACACGTTCAAGATGGTCACCCTTTCTCAGATCCTTCAGGCTCTCCAACTCAAAGATCGGTTGGTATCATTGGACCTTCAGGATGCTTACTTTCATGTGCCAATCCATCTAAAGTAGAAAGTACCTGAGGTTGGCGGTTCTCATTATCAGTTTTGAGTTCTGCCATTCGGGCTGACCTCCTGAGGGTTTTCACCAAACTGATGGCGGTAGTGGCAGCAAGCCTCGGGAGAGGGGGAGATTCACGTCTACCCTACCTGGGCGATTGGTTGATCAGGGCACATTCTCTTCGCTTCTCTTTCAATTATAAGAAGTCCCATGTGATACCATTCCAAAGACTCCAGTTCATCGGAGCGGTCTTGGACACTTCCTCAGGGAAAGCCTCGCCTCGCCCCCCTCCCCGAAGTGAGAGCTCAACACATTCAGCAGATGGTAGCAAAATTCCAGAGGGTCCAACGTCTTCTGGCCTTCGTTTTTTTTTATTTTTTATTTATTTGTATTTTTTTTATTTAAAAAAAAAAAATGATTTTGTTGAGTGTTCTCTGCCTCATGGCATCATGCATTTTTGTGGTACCAGAGGCCAGATTGAAAATGAGATCCCTTCAATGGGCTATCAGGACCAAGTGGTCCCAATATTCGGGGAACATGTCAGATCATCTGCAAGTTTTCCAAGCAGATTTGCTCTGGACCTAATGTGGTGGACTTGCAAAGACAACGTTCTTGAGGGACAAGCTTTTTGGCCACCATGGCCGGAGATAATTGTAGTGACGGACGCCTCAATGACGGGGTGGGGAGCCACACCAATGGACCGACAATCGGCGGTCGTTGGTCTCCATCGGAGTCCAAACTACATATCAACCTTTTGGAGCTGAGGGCAATCAGACTAGCGCTGAAGGCATTTCTGCCATCTGTATGGGGAAAGAATGTCCTGCTAATGACGGACATCACAGTGGCCATGTACTACCGCAACAAGAGAGGAGGTGTAGGGTCACTACCACTGTGCAGAGAGGCAATGGTTCTGGGTAATTCAAGAAGGAATCTGTCGGCAGTTCATCTAGATGGAGAGCAGAACACTGCGGCGGATGCGCTGAGCAGGCAGAGCAGTCTCCCACCAATGGGAGCTAGCTCAGGAAATCCTTTAGGAGATCTTCCACTTGAGGGGTTCCCCAAAGGGTGATCTGTTCGCGACCGCTACCAACCGGAAGTGCGATCATTACTGCTCAAGGGAATTTCCCCCGAGAGGAGATCTAGGAGATGCGTTTTTGTGGTGGACTGGAAATTTCCACTTCTGTATGCGTTTCCTCCAGCCCCGGTGATTCCTCATGTAATCAGGAGGTTGAGAAAGTTCGGTAAAACCATGATCCTAATTGCTCTGGATTGGGCCAGGAGGACGTGGTACCCGGACATGTCCATCTGCCCTCCAATAAGTCTTCAAAGAGAGGAACTTCTCCCGCAAGAGGAAGGTCGGGTTCTCCATCCAGAGGTCAAGACACTCAGCCTTCACGCATTGTTTCCGAGAGGCTGAGATATAAGGATTGGGACCATTCTCCGGATGACATAATGGAGAAGAAGGCCAGCATTCAAATCTTTGTACCGGTGGTGTTGGAAACAATTCAGTAACTGGTGCAAGGATAAGGATGTGGACCCTTTTCAATGTGGCACTCCTATGGTGCTTTCTCATTTGCTGCATCTGGCCAATCTGAGGCTCCAGATTGGAACAATAAAAGGATATCTGGCGGCACTTTCCATCTTTAAGCGCTCCTGAAGAGGTTTCTGATTTCAAAATACCGTTAATTGTCCAATTTCTAAAGGGACTCACTAGCGTGTACCGTCCAGTACCTTTTCATGTCCCTGCTTGGGATTTAAATCTTGTGTTGACATTTCTAACATGTATACCCTCTGAGCCTTTACATTCCTGCCCGTTGAGGCTATGAACACTGAAAACTGCTCTTCTTGTAGCATTAACATCTGCCCGCAGTTAGTGAGTTGCAGGCTCTTTCATGCAAACCTCCCTATACTACCTTTTATACGGATAAAGTAGTCCTGAGAGTTAAACCATCTTTCTTTCCAAAAGTAGTTTCTGATTTTCATTTATCAAAAAACTTACACTTCCAACTTTCTACCCTCCTCCTCATTTGGGCAAAGAGGAAGAGAGGTTGCATAGACTAGACCCAAAAAGGGCTCTGAGTTTTTACATTACGAGAATGGCAAACATTTCGCCAGGATGACCAGTTTTTTTGTGGGTTATACTGGTCCTAAATTGGGACTACCAGGGACTAAACTATTTCCCAGCGGATTACACTGGCTTTTTGAGTGTTTTTTACAGACTTGCTAGGAAAGTCCAGCCGGAAGGGCTTCAAGCCCATTCCACGAGGGTCATGGCAACTTCTGCGGATCTTCAGTGGGGTGTCCGGTAGTTGACATTTGCTCAGCCGCAACTTGGCCGACAATGCATACTTTTGTTAAGCACTACTGCTTAGACTCCTCTTCATCTCAAGAAGGCCTTTTTGCTATGGCAGTTCTTCATTCCATTCATGATGAAACGGAGTAGTAATCCTTCCTCCAAATTGCCACTGCTTTGGGAGACTATTAAAGATGAGGAATGCGTGGGAGGACACATTTGTTAAGTAACTTGTTCTTCGAATGGATTGTAACGTTCTTTCGACTGGATGTTCCTCCCATGTATTCCTCATCAGCCCACCCCACCGTACAATTTATTTGCATTACACTTTGTGTTTTCCTGAGAGCTTGCAGTCTGCGGTACGCTGAATAGTTCCTCGAATAATAGAACGAAAAAACAGAACTGAAGCCAACGGGCGTGGCACAAGCTACTTATACTACTGATGACGTCGACACGCTACTGCGGCCCTCGAGGGACATCGACGTCACGACATCGTGCACAGCGTCCTCCTGACAAGAAAATGTTTCCGAAGCAGCGAAGCTGGTGAAACGTATATCAAAGATGAGTAATTCGACTGGATGTTCCTCTCGCATAAGAACGTTACATTTGGTAAGTAACTTGTTTCTTCCAGGCTGCTGCCTTTAACAAGTTGAAAGTTTTTTCATAGACTTTTCTCTTTCCTTATTGTCCGATTTTCCTGCACGACCAACAAACTGCTCGATGGCCTTCGAAGGACAACTCCATCGTCGACTACTTGACTGAATCGACGACCAGAGGTCATTGGCTTCTTCGGGCCTCGGCCCTTACAGTAGCGAGAGAGGGGGGAGGTTCTTCATACTGACTTGTTTAGAGAGTGCATATTCTGCCATCCCCTTTTCATTTTCCTCGCCAAACAGACCTTTTAAATAATTAACAAAACTCCCTTTAAATTTTGTCCTACCTGCCTTCGACAATTCCCGTGGAAGGACATTCACTGAGTGTGCAATTGCTGCCTCCCTTGGGATCCCCCCGAAAAGCTTTGCAAGTCCAAACATTTTTGACCAAAGACTCTCAAAGATCGGCGCACCAAACGCTGGGCCGCCCATGTAATGCAGGCCAAGGGATCCATCGATGTGACAGAGGACTCAAGCGAGGGCAGTATCTGTGTCATTAGTATCGCCGAAGGCGAGTGGGGTTCGTTGGAACCCCATGTGCAGGCCCCCAACTCCAATCAGCAGGCCGGCGGCTCTGTGACGGAGACGACACTCTGCGGCCATAGCACAAAAGTCTAAGAACACACAGCACATACCGCATGGCCGACATTCGCCAAGTTATTCCTGTCCTCTGGGCCATCGCGTATGCTTTCGCCCCACGACAGGCCTCCGAAACCGGACCACGAGGTCAGTACAGACACTGCGCGCAAAAAGGCTGTCCTTTTGTGTGCCGAAGAACAAGCGTCGAAAGGCGCATCAGCGTCCCCCAAACAAACACCAAAAATGGAAGAATGAAATTTAAAAACAAGTCAGTGCTACCCTGTTAAAAGCTAAGTCACCTAAAGTCAGAATCCTCAACACCTTTGTCCTCTAAAAGCATCCACGCTGTACATTCTCTCACATCAAGAAGAACTAACGTCCCTTAGAGATGCCTCACAGCCAGGGGCCTGAGCACACCAACCTCCTGCCAAAAGACCTTGTCTTGAGCCACAGCCTAGGACCTCTGCACTAGGCACCCCCGGCCTCGACTTATGGAGACCCCTCTCATGACATGTATGATGTGGATCTCTCAGGGTCACAATACCCTGGCTTGCAAGGGAACCTTAATAGTCAGGATCAAGACGATGATATCTACGTCATCCAGTCGCCTGACCACCAAGACCAGCCTGTAGCAGATTCTCCCGTTGACAACCAACTACAGTATGATGAACTGCTGCTGAAGACTACCCAACACTTTAACATTGACACCCAAGAGGCACAAGTAGACCAGGAATTTCTGGAGGACATTCTGGGAGACAGTCTGACACTCAGTTAATCCTGCTGTTCCAGTCTGTACTAAGACTTATACAGCCCTCCCTACTTGCGCCCAATATCACAAGGTCGTTTAATCCCAGAATAGAGAAACTATGCAGGCCAGCACCCACTGAACCTCTGTATATTAGGGGTCAGCTAATACCTGATTCACTAGTGGGCACCACTACCAGAAAGGGGACGGGCACTCCCCTGGCATCATCTGAAGCTCGTACTTCCCAAAAGTCTAAGAGCACTCTTTATTTTTATGTTAACTTCTTAACAATTTAAGATGGTTAACTGGGTGCAAGGGAGAAAAACCAACCCTGACACTAGGTGGTACCAGCAATGACAAACAGCAAATGTCCACACCTTTGTGGAACTCTCCCGTCCCTCGCGCACCCAATATATTTTGCAAAGCAACAAAACATTCAATGTTTACTAGATCTCTTTGTAGTGGATAGTGTTTCAGGCATGCCCATGTCGACGTCCCCCTTTCGATTCTCGAAAGACCAGATGCAATACTCTGCGGTTACCACTGGATGTCGGACCATATGCACAGCATGTGAATCTAAGCAGATGCAATCATCAGAAATGGTTTTACGGTAAGTAATGCAAGTCTTATGATAAAGTCATTTTTACTATTAACATGTATTAATTCTCATGCGGGCAATATTAGATCATATTGTATATATAAAACAATTCCTTTTTTTATACAAAGCACATTCAAAACAAAATTCAATTAGAAAAGAAAGATAAACGAGTTTGATAGGAATACAGTTACTTCTGTTTTGTCTCCAGAAAACGACACCATTATTGGTCCAATGATTTCAAACCAAATCATCCACAATTTCACACATTGATGGATAGTTGAAAATGGTAGTCAGCATGGGGTCTGGCATGGATTCACATGCTCCTGTATATTCCCTGTTGTCAGGCTGGGAATCCTCGGTAACAGAAAAAATACCAGTTTCGGTTTTGAACTGTATTTCCTAACAACCAATCTCTGATCTCTGGGTCATACTGCCCCCAGCCAATGTCTGCCCTCTGCCTAAGCCCTTCCTCTAACAGCCATCTTCAGATTTTTATTGCATGTTCAAGTGTTGGGAGTCCTCGTGCTTGGCTCTCAAGCTTTTTTGGAAGAGTTATACTCTATTTTTCGGTGAATCGAGCCTTGTGCTCAATCGATCTCCCTTCCGATTAACATGGACCCGTTTTTGGGATTCTTCAACGCCCCTGAGTTTCTTCGTGAAGGCTTCCAGAAGATTCTTTAGGCCTATGCCGTGTGGACCATGTAGGAGGAGAAGGATTCAACTCCCCTGTGCAAGCTTTGCTCCGACTGCAGTTTGTAGAATGTCTTCTCGGACGACACGCATTCCAAGTGCCTCTACTGCCTGTACCCGACACTCGAGGAGGAAGATCGCGTTGCGGCCCGCACGGTGTAGTATCGACATCAGCGGCTGAATGAGTGGCTACAAACCAATGCCCCTGCTCTGGGTGGGGTCCCAGGAGCATGCCTCTCCTGGTTCCAAGGAAGTTGAGCAGGCTTCTAGAGGGCACCCCTCCTGCAGGGGTCCTGCAGAAGGCTAAGCCCTGCAAGTCCACTGCCACCGGGAGCACCGTTGCGGCAGGCACCTGGGCGTGCTGGACGTCTCTAGCAACTTCAGTCACCAGTCAAAGCTCAGGATCTTCATTCAAGAGGAAGTCGGACCATCTGGGCAAACTCGAGGAGAAGCCCAAGACCGACCTGCCGGAGAAGGCCAAGGGGGAGCGGGGGCCCTGAACCTCCCCCTAAGGAGAAGGCCAAGCAAGACAATGGACCGGTCCTGACTGAAGGCCCAGGTACACCCGAAGAAGGCCCAGCCTTCCATCGAGGGGGTGGTGGCGTCCCTCGTGAAGGTCGCCGAGGCGAAACCACAGGGTGCACTGCCAAAGGCTAGAGTATGGGAGGCTACTTTCCAGCCCATAGAGAAGACCCCAGAGAAGATGCCGGTCATCTCCCCAAGACCATCCCCTCTGGTCACGAGGAAATATGGGGGAGGGAGGCGTGGATGTCCTCCAGGGCACGGACATCTCAGAGGAGGAGCTTGTCTACCTTCAAACCATCCAGGAAGAGCAGACGGTCGGGAGCAGGCCCTACGATGAGGGCAATGACGACAAGGGTTTGGGCTCTCTGCCTGCGCCCAGCTTCCGTCCCAACTACCACCTCCGCCTCATCTACCGCCTAGAGACCTCTCTGTGGACATTCTCTCTGCAGTGCATACTCTGGTCCCTGGTGATGGGGCGACTCCCTGGTGGTGGGGCGACTCCCTGGTGATGGGGGAACCATCCGTCAAGAAGAGGAAGACGCACCCTCCACCCACCTCCTTGCCTCCCCTTCCTCTCCCCCAGATACCCCCCCCCCCCCGACCTCCCGAGAGATGAGGCGGACCCCAACACGACGACGGGCATGGACGACGACGGTGGTGGGATGGTGGACCTCCCATCGCTGCCTCCCAGATCCTCTCCACCGGACGAGATAGGCTTGTTTCATGCAATGATCTCCAGAACTTCGGAGCTCTTCCAGCTTGCTCCAGAGGAGAAGGAGGGCTTCTTATATCAGCGCTACGAGGCGAACAGAAGACCATCCTCTTAGTCCCCCTCCCGGAGGACATTTGGGACGAAGTATTGGCCCTCATGAAGAACCCTTCTAGGGGCCCCGGCGCAGAGGGATAGCCTTCAGAAGAAGTACAGGGTGCCGGCCTTTAAGCCCAAGTGCTTGGAGGCCCAACCGTCACCTGACTCTGTGGTATCAGCAGCAGCCAAGAAGTCGGCGGGTGCTTCTTCCTTGGCAGCATCCACCCCTCCGGACAGCGAGGGGAACAAATGAGATGCCATGGGATGATGGGTTATCTACTCTGCGGCCACTAACATCAAGGCCGCCAACGCCCTCGCCATCGTAGCGCGCTACAACACCGAGAGCTATGGTTCAAGATTGCTCCCATCCTGGACTTCCTCCCTGACGACAAGAGGTTGGAAGCGTTGGAAATTCTGCAGGAAGGCAAGGTGGCGTCGGATCACACCATCCACATACATGGCCGCAGGAGGGTTCTGCCAGATGGGCAACAGCGTTTGCCTTCGTCGTCGTGGCTGGCTCAAGGCCACCAACCTTCGTCAGGACATTCAGACATGAGTCTTGGACTTGCCCATTGACGAAGACAACCTCTTCGGGAAGGCTGTAGTCTCTAAAGGCCATCAAGATGGACACTGAGACGGTACGTGCTTTGGGCACTCTTCTACAGCGACGGCCGTCCTTTCGGCCCTCAAGAGGCAAGTCCCAAGGATCTTGTTTTGTTCTCCCCTGCACCCCTCCCTTGCCTTGTCGCGCTCTGAAATACTTGTGTATGAGCATGATAGAAATAAAATAAATTCCAAAGAGCTAGAGCTCTTCTTCCTACCGCCAGTCCTCCCGCTCCTCGGCCCAGGAAACCAAATGTTCCAAGGCTTTCGGTGGACGTCGTCGCCAGGGACCCCAGGACGGTCCTTCGACATCCAAGCTGGATTGAACCGGCCGTGGTGTCAGGCCCCCACCCGTGCACCCCAGTGGGAGGCCGGCTGGCGAATTTAGTCAGCGTGTGGAAGACCATCTCCACCGACAGTTTGGTGCTGGACTCTCTCGCCCACGGACACACCCTGGAATTTCAACGGCAGTGTTGGCAAATACCACTGGTGGCCCGGCAGGAAAACCATGTCCCTCAGCTGTTGCTGGTGGTGCGTCCCATGCTAAAGAAAGGCACGATTAGAGCTCGTCCCAAAGTGGCTCCGCAGTTTACTCAAGGTACTTCGTCATGGGAAAGATCAGTGAATCTGAATGGTCACTCTTCAGCACGTCCTCAGACAGCTCGAAGAGGGGGACTTTCTGTCGTCGCTGGTCTTGGAGGATGCGTTCTTTCACATCCCAAGGGACACCGCAAGTTTCTGCGCTTCGTTGTTCAGGGGAAGCATTACCAATTCAAGGCCCTTCCTTTCAGACTGAAGTCGGCACAAATGGTTTTCACCAAGTGCCTGGCGCCGGGGGTGGCACATCTGCGACTGCAAGGGATCCATGTCTACCCTTGGACGACTCAGCCAACAAAAGTAAAGCCTATGCAACAACGTGTTGTACATAACATGTAATCAAAAATAGGCGTCCCCAACACCATGAACTCAGGGGAGAACCAAAATAAGACAGACCCACCAGGGGGGGAGGGAGGGAGTTCAAGGGGATAAGTCCATAGAGTCAATCAATGGAATATACTGCCCATTGTGAAGGAGCTAAATGTAGGGACAGATCAGGTCAAGAGACATAGAGAAATATTCAATAAATCTTTAATAAACACATATTCAATTACCATACAATTAAAACCAGCATAAAAACGCATAATTAATGCTCAGCATGTCCAATCAAAGTGCATGTCCAATCAAAGTGCATAATATTTTACTAAGCATCCTAAGATGTAAACATAAGTGCATTGTGCCTAGCTTAATTCAAAAGTACACAACTTCCGTAAACAGCAAAGATCCTCAATTGGTCCCCAAACTGTATTCAACTGTATTGTAACCAATCTCTCTATATGAATATATAAGAGTTAGTTGTTGAGACTTAAGGAGTTATGTAGGGCACCAAAACCACGCAGATCAACAATTATCAATATTTTCTGCGGGATAAAGAGGGTTGTATCTAAGTCCAGCCCACCATTTCTTTATAGAGAACAAACAACAGCCTGTGCTTGTCTCCAATCTGACCAAAATAGTCAACCACGCAGATCAACAATTATCAATATTTTCTGCGGGATAAAGAGGGTTATATCTAAGTCCAGCCCACCATTTCTTTATAGAGAACAAACAACAACCTGTGCTTGTCTCCAATCTGACCAAAATAGTCAACAACCGGTACCTAGTACAGCTCCCAAACGTATCGTGGGCTGTACTGGTATCTAAACATAGGTAGTTTCGACGATAAAATAACAGTGTCTAAGCTATCTGTCTCTCGCCGTAGCAGGAGAGAGAAGGCTTGACAATCGTCTTCCTCAGGACAGGGCAGATTAGGTGATAAGTTCTAAAATCTAAACATACAAATTGTCTACTTTTAAATAGTCAAGAGCCATCTGAGCCCACCTAGTACAAACAGTATCTTTCTAGGGCCACATAATACAAGCAATGTCTTAGGATTTGTTTCATATATCCAATCTTCTTCAAATGATTCTTCCTTGATTCACCCAAATGTTCAATGTATTCCCTCTTGATGATATTCGAAACTAAAGGTTACATTGAGGATGGATATAAAAGACCAAAGGAGAGAAAAGAAAAAAGAAGACAAATGTAAGGCAGCACATACAAAATTTTTTTTTTTTTTTTATGTATAAAAAGTTTGTTAGTTAAAAACATCTCTTAAACCGATCTAGCAACCCCACATGAAGAAGATTGGATATATGAAACAAATCCTAAGACATTGCTTGTATTATCTGCCCTGTCCTGAGGAAGACGATTGTCAAGCCTTCTCTCTCCTGCTACGGCGAGAGACAGATAGCTTAGACACTGTTATTTTATCGTCGAAACTACCTATGTTTAGATACCAGTACAGCCCACGATACGTTTGGGAGCTGTACTAGGTACCGGTTGTTGACTATTTTGGTCAGATTGGAGACAAGCACAGGTTGTTGTTTGTTCTCTATAAAGAAATGGTGGGCTGGACTTAGATATAACCCTCTTTATCCCGCAGAAAATATTGATAATTGTTGATCTGCGTGGTTTTGGTGCCCTACATAACTCCTTAAGTCTCAACAACTAACTCTTATATATTCATATAGAGAGATTGGTTACAATACAGTTGAATACAGTTTGGGGACCAATTGAGGATCTTTGCTGTTTACGGAAGTTGTGTACTTTTGAATTAAGCTAGGCACAATGCACTTATGTTTACATCTTAGGATGCTTAGTAAAATATTATGCACTTTGATTGGACATGCACTTTGATTGGACATGCTGAGCATTAATTATGCGTTTTTATGCTGGTTTTAATTGTATGGTAATTGAATATGTGTTTATTAAAGATTTATTGAATATTTCTCTGTCTCTTGACCTGATCTGTCCCTACATTTAGCTCCTTCACAATGGGCAGTATATTCCATTGATTGACTCTATGGACTTATCCCCTTGAACTCCCTCCCTCCCCCCCTGGTGGGTCTGTCTTACCCTTGGACGACTGGCTCATCCGGGCCAGTTCAAAGGACATCGCCGTCGACCACACGGCGAGGACCATCCGCCTATTGACGGATCTGGGGTTCTCGGTGAACTATGCAAAGTCCTGCTTGACTCCATCGCTGGAAGCTCTGTTTCTGGGATCCCGACTCAACACGGTGTCGTGCCTGGCGTCACCGTCTGAGGAAAGGATAGCGGCCATCTTGGGCAAGGTGCAACGGCTGTTGGCATTGAAGATCGCCAAAGTGAGGACCATCAAGTCTCTCGTCATGCATCTACCTCATCCGACACTGCAGGCTGCGGATGCATCCATTACAGGAGTTCCTCAACTAACATTGGATACAAGTGTCAGGAAGTTTCCAGGACAAGATCACGCTCGACGAGGGCTTCCGTCGAGCGATAAGGTGGTGGGGAGTGCACTCTCCTCTGTCCGGAGGCTTGGATTTCCAGACCCCACCACATCAGGAGACGGTTACGACAGACTTCTCCTGGAAGGATGGGGAGCTCACACCGGAAGTCTTCACGGCAGAGGCCTGTGGCTGCCGGTGAAGAAGTCGTTGGACATCAACATGCTGGAGCTTCGGGCAGTGTTTTGGGCCCTCAAGTCCTTACTTCCGTCCCTCAAGGACAAGGTGGTGCGTGTCTTCACGGACAATACCACCACAATGTTCTACATCAGGAAGCAGGGGGGGGGCACCAGATCCCCAGCACACTCGAAAGAAGCGCAGGACCTATGACACTGGGCCGTCACCCAGGGGATGTTCCTCATTTCGTTTCATCTGGCCCGAGTAAAGAACACTGTCACTGACTCTCTCAGCATGGGAGCTACGCTCTTGCCACAAGTGGTAGCTTCAGCAGGACCAAGTGAACCACCTGTTCCGCAGATGGGGCATTCCCCAAATCGATCTGTTTGCGATGGTGACGAATACCGAGTGCCGGAGGTTCCCCAGCCGGGGAGCATGGGGGACGCATTCTCATTCCCCTGGGACGGCCTGTTTCTGTATTCGTTCCCTCCATTTCTGTTGCTTCTTTGACTCATCGATCAACTCGCAGTCCCAGTTCAGGATGATCCTCGTCGCACCAGCGTGGCCGAGGCAGATTTGGTACCCAGACCTTGTCAACATGTCGGCATCCCCTCCGGTCAAGCTTCCATTGGTCGCCGGTCTTCTGGGCAGGGAAGGAGGTGCAACAGGATTGCTGAACCTGAAGGCCTATTTCCTGGAGCGTTAGAGTTCGGGGGTTACGATCTCCCAGCAGACTGTAAAGCGGTACTTGCCAAGGCCATGGCTTTGTCTATTTTAAAATGCTATGGACGTAAATGGAAGAGGTTCACCTTCTGGTGCCATGCACAGAAGATCACCCCTCTGAGTCACGGCCCCACAAGTGCTGCCCTGTTTGCTGTCATTGGACAAAGCAGGGCTGGCCCAAGCCTCCAAGGTTCATCTGGCGGATATTTCCAGCTAGACCAGATCTCCGGGCCAGTCGGCCTTATGGTCACACCATCTTGTTAAGGAGTTTTTCAAAGGACTGTTTGTTTGTTCCCGCCGGTGAAGGCTCCATTCCCGGTTTGGGAACTCGATGTGGTACTGACTAGGCTCATGGGCCCTCCATTCGAATCTATGCAGACGGTTCCACTGACGTTCTTGTTGTGGAAGACAGCGTTCCTCGTGGCCATCACCTCTGCACGACGGGTGGGTGAGATTCAGGCCCTGTCCTGCAAGCCACCGTACTTGACTTTTGACGACATGAGGGTGGTGCTGCGGACGCACCCAACAAACCCCTTCATGCCCAATGTGCCGTCAGACTCATCTAAACGAGCCCTTGGTGTTACCTGTGTTTTTCGTTGCCGGCTGAAAGGAATTTGCACTCGCTGGATGTGGCTAGAGCGCTGAAGTTTTATGTTGCCCGCAGAAAGAGTTTCTGGAAAAACTCAAGTTTTTGTTAACTTTGGTCCTGTGAACCATGGGAATTCCATGTGGCTCTCCGGCTGTATCTCCCACTGTCACCGGTTGGAAAACCGACCGCTGCCTGGCCGTCCGAGAGCCCACTCTACCAGAGCTATCGCTACTACGGCGTTCCTGACTGGTGTGCCCCTATGACGTGGATGTCGACGCACACCTTCACAAAGTTTTACTGCGTCAACCGGGATTCCAGGGAGGAGTCCAGAGTCGGTCAAGCAGTGCTGCGCAACCTGTTCGCTTGAGGTGAGCCTGGTGTGGAGGAAATAGATGCTTATGTTGAGCCTTGCCACCTCCTTTGGTTGTGCATGCGTGTACTGCTATGTATGCTTTATTCATGAGCATGTGAATCCATGTCAGACCCCATGCTGGAGAAGGTACAAGTTACTTACCTGTAACTGTTGTGCTCCAGCATGGGTCTGGCATGGATGCACATGCGAACTATCCCGCCTGCCCCTGCGCGGCTCTTCTCTTGGTCCCACTGCCACTTTACGTGCTACGAAATCTGAAGATGACTGCCAGAGGAGGGGCTTAGGTAGAGGGCAGTCATTGGCTGGGAGCAGTATGACCCAGAGCTCAGTGATTGGTTGTTAGGAAATACAGTACAGAAACTAAACTGATATTTTTTTCTGTTACCGATGATTCCCAGCCTGACGACTGGGAATATTCATGAGCATGTGAATCCATGCCAGACCCATGCTGGAGAACTGTTACAGGTAGGTAACTTGTTCCATCCTAATTCCTTGAGTATCTGCTCTATGCGTTTCAGGAAACCATTCCCTTCATTAGGAGCTGTTAATTCAATGTGTTGCTGTTACTTTTCTTTTATAAAATGTATGATCTATAGTAATATATTGGGTTTGAACCTTTTATTTTGTTATCAAAATTTGATCTGTCATATATCCCAATTGCAATACTCACCTGAATGGTACTGTTTGTAAGGACATTTTTTGACTCTTCCTTCTACTAGGATTTCCTTAATGGAACCCACTTCTTCCTTGGATGGGAGAGGTATCGTCTATCGAATAAAGATGCTATAACTTACTTAGTTAAAATGTTAGCACTTAAAAATACAGTGTACTGGTATCTAACTAAATACCATCAATTCGTTAAAAACTAGATTTTAGTATCGTGTCTTCTTTAGTATACCTGTGTGCGTTAGTAAGGAGTCCACCACTCTAAACTGGCCAACGGCATCCAGTCAATCGCTTGGGTCATTCACTATCATTTTGGCATGTTAACTATCCTCAGTCTCCTCCTGTAAAACAGGTGAGAGCGCTTAGTAATGTGTTATAAATATCTCAGAAATGTGATTCTTGGTGATTCAACTTACTATGTCTAATCGTATTATGTCTAATCGTATAATCATAAGATCTTACCACGGGGGAGTATGATCATCAAAGGATCTTTTTGTTTCTCTAGTTTGTTTGTAAGCCCGGTGGTCGGATTTGTGCCCTGTTAATACAGTTTGAGAAAGTAGAATATTGGGGCACTGCACTAGGCCCTCATCACTTGTATGTTGTTACCAAAGACCATAATATATTACTATTTTCAGCCTCCACTTACCCTGTGGTGTCCTGTAAAAGGACTCTGCACTGTGAGAAGGAACCGTGAGGAGCGCACGTTCCCAAAATGTTATTATTGATAACAAAATGATAAGTTGAAACCTAATATATTATTATATATCATTAATTCTAGAAAAGAAAAGGAATAGCAATACATTGAATTAACAGCTCCTGATGAAGGGAATGGTTCCTGAAACGAGTAGAGCAGATATTCAAGGAATTGGGATACTAGCATTTTTAACACATCAATGTGTAAAATTGTGGATGATTTTGGTTTGACTTAATTGGACCAATAATTGTCATATTTTCTGGAGACAAAACAGAAGTAACTATATTTTCTGGAGACAAAACAGAAGTAACTGTATTCCTATCAAACTCATTTATCTTTCTTTTGTAATTGAATTTTGTTTTGAATGGGCTTTGTATAAACAAAAGGAATTGTTTTATATGTAAAATATGATCTAATATTGCTTGTATGAGAATTAATACACATTAATAGTAAACATTACTTTTTATCATAACACATGGTTAGTGACATTACTACAAAGATATAGTAAACATTGAATGTTTTGTTGCTTTGCAACATTTATTGGGTGTGTGAGGGACGGAAAAGTTCTACAAAGCTGTGGACAGCTGCTGTTTGTCATCAGCTGAAGCCCCGCCAGACAAGGAAAGAAAGAAAATCTATACTTTCAGGAGAAAGTTTGGCTCCTCAGCGGCATATCCACCCAGAATCTCTAACACTACACTTCTAGTAAATTATGGCTGCCAGAAGTGAGATGACCTGGAACATAAGATTGAAGCAGTTCCAGAACCCTTAAAGTCGCAATTAAGTACTATTGCAGAGGGTAATGTAAGGAACTCATGGTGGCAACAGTAAAACAGAAACAAGTGATCACAGTTCAAGGGTGTTTATCAAACTGTGAAATGGGTGAGATAAACACCTATTATAAACCTAAATCGAAGATGGGAGCAAACTACGAACATCCAATAATAGTCCTAGTGGAGTTTAGTCAAATAAAGGCCTATACTAAAAAAAAGAAAACTATTTCCAATCCTTAACGCTATGTTACAAAATAGTGTGGGATAATGTTCATAAGAAAAGAAACCAGTGTTCACAAAATAAGTCAGGATGTTCTGGCCGGGGGGGTCTCCCTTCCCCACATTTTAGCACGGGACAAGGCGGGACTCTTGAACACAGCACACTCCTTGGCTTCTCCATCATGAGGCCACAGTTCCTTGCAGCAATAGCAAGACCTTCAGTGGTCCAGTCTCTTTCCTAAAAACGTCTCTTGCCTCAGAGGGCCTGATGTGTCAAAATAACAAAATAAACGGGTAAGGACTCTTCACCCTTGGTTTCCCCTCAACCGGGCTCCGATCCTCTCATGTTACCCTCCCTCCTGAGGGTTCACTACGGCCTTTCACTCAGAATAATTTCACCTGTCGTATTCACGAGTCTCAATGTCTTTTTAAACAGCCTCTCACTGTGGACATCCTTCAACCGGGATCACTCTTGTCAACACAATCTTCACAGGGTTGTGCTTCACCCAGCTTTGCAGACATCCCTCCGTCTGGTTCACATTTGCCAGCCACACAGTTTACTTTGCTTAGCTTTCCCTTGGCATCCCTCAGTAGGGTTCACCTTTGCCTCCACTACGTGCCAAAGACTTTCAACGGTACAAGGGAGTTTGGCTTGACCCTCGTATGACCACTTGGACATCTCACGCTGGCCTCCCCAAGGCCTCTTGGTACCTGTAGTTTCTACAACAACCGAAGACTTTCAACTATGCGCAGAATTCAACATAACCCGCTGCAGGACCACTTTGATTTCCCAGTTTAACACGTTCTCCTTGTTCAGCAGCGGGGCATTGGTTAGAGTCTTTCGAATGAGTGCCCCTATGGTGCCGGACCACTATAACTCTGATACCAATTTTGCTCACAAAAGACCTTTGTGCTTTGGTCTTCTTTCTTCATACAATGTTGCTCTTCGCATCCTTGAGCCCAACACAGTCTGGTCTATTATCAGCTCTTTCCGACTTACCGGCTTTGCCAAACTCTTTTGGCGTCTCTTGCCTATGGAGTCGAACGATACCATGATGGCAACCGCTTCTCCCCGCCCTGGCTAACGGTGCGGGAGAGTCCCATGTACCGCTGACATCCTTCGCTTTGCCAGCTGTGATTCCTGGTCTTACGTTCCCCTTCTCTGAGGCTGTGCGGGTCTGGGTTGAAAAGGGCAAGGGCAATTCCCTCCTTGTCACCCTTTCAGGTCTCGCCGCCTTTCTCCCCCCCGTTTGAACTGCGTCCCGGAATAGCTGCTTCCTCATGCGTCTGACCTTCTCTCGTGTGTTCTCAGGCTCCACCTTTTATCCCTTTGGGGAAGTGAAAGGGCCATTGGGTGTGGTTAGTTAATGTCAATTGCCTGACTCTGCTTGACCCTTATGTTATTTTGCATTTATATAGCGCTCTATATAGCGTTGGTATGACCTCAAAGCGCTTGTGGGTTGAACACCCTCATGCACCGTAGTATAGGTCAGTAGAGAGAGTAGGGTATCATAGGCTGCTTTTGTGCACTCATTATGTGTAGCTGATGCGATTGGCTGATGGTAGCTGCATGTTAGAAATAGGTGTGGTGTTATTGGGATCAGTTGAATGTGTGCAGTCAGGAGGTTCGTCTGACACTGGATTCTGGCTGCGTTAGGCCTGTGTAGGACTCTTATGTGTCGAGCTAGGCTGATTTTTCGTGGGGTATAGCTGCGTTCCAGCAGGATGTTTAGGTGTCTGTGGGGTGTTTGTATGTAAGCAGCTAGGACGAAATTGATCGAGGGGTGTAGCTGCGCTCTATTGTGTGTTGGTGTAGAGTAGAGAGTGAGCATAGTAACAGGGGAGGCAATAGTCTGGAGTGGATGTTTTATACTCACAAGCCCACTGTTCTGGGCTTCATTACGTGTTTTGTGATTGCTGCATTCAGAGGGGGTTTATTAGTCACGTATTAGTCATATTGATGGCTGTTACTGCTCGGTACTTCATTGAACATTTGTCTGCAGGTTGTAGGGTCTTTGTAGCCTTCAACGGTTTTAATCAGCATTACAGAAAGAGCCAGGTTTTTAGAGCTTTGCGGAAGGCCATGTAGTCTTGTGTGTGTCGAATGTGTGGGGGTAGTGAGTTCCACAGAGTTTGGGCCAAGGTTGAGGACACGGATCCTCCAATCCTAACAGAATTGGAGGATGGGATTACTAGTAAGAGGGCAGTGGTTGATCGTAAGGTGCACGATGGGATTTAGGGTTTTATCTTCTCTTGTAGGTACGTTGGGCCGGACTTGTGCACTGCTCAGTGGTTAATGCATAGGGTTTTGAAGGTGGCCCTACATCCGACAGGGAGCCAGTGGAGGGCGCAGAGAGCAGGGAGATGTGCCTGTGTGTTCCAGGGCGAGAAGGTATTTGGCTGCAGCGTTTTGGGCTCTCTGTAGTTTAAGTTGGTATGCTGGTGCTCCCAGGTATAAGGAGTTGGCATAGTCCAATCTCGAGATAACTATAGAAATAACATCGACGAGTCTGTTGGGATAAATGAGGTAAGGGAAAATGTGTCTTAAGGAGTTTGAGGTGGCACTGACAGGATTCCGATACATTATTGATCTGACAGGAGAGGGTTGCAGTCAAGGTTTGACTGTTTTGGAAAGAGGTATGCCAAGGGAGCGGTTGCGGGAGAAGGGCAGTATTGCCGCACACCATGATTTCAGTTTTACCAGGGTTCAAGAGGAGGTGGTTACTAGTCATTGACAAGCTTCAAGGTCGGGACATGGGTTGGTGCTTGTTTTGGGAATTCTTAGGATAATTTGAGTGTCATTGGCGTAGTTGTAGCAGTGTGGTTGCTTGCGCAGATGATTCCTGGTAGAGTGGTAAGATAGAGGTTGAAAAGGGGAGCAGAGAGGCAGGCTCCTTGGGGTACTCCAGTTTTTTACAGCTCGAGCAGTAGAGACAAAAGGGGTGAGGAGTGTTATGCAAGATTGTATGTAGTAATCCTGTGGGAGACTACACTAGCCTTGTCCTCTTGGTAATCGGTAACCTAAACTTCGGTATAGGCATGTACTACACAAGTTGATAGTGGCTGAGCAGCCATGTGCATCTCAAGAGGGGTCAATCTGAGCTGTATGGTTGTAACATAGAGATTCACAGTGACAGGTATTCAAATAACACTTATACTCAAGGTTTCATAATTAAAGGAATTATTTATTAAACAGCCAGTTTTAAAATAAGCCTTCTTTAGAACCGAACAATATGAAACACTTTAACACACTTCAAAAATACACTGTCCGTTTAATTAAATAAGCAGATACCCTTTTGGGATGGCACACACACACTTCCTACACCCTGAGATGACTTCCATTGCTAGGACGGCGCACACACACTTCCTACACCCTGAGGTGACTTCAATTGCTAGGACACTGGGCATTCATTTTTTATTTTTATTTAAACATAGTTTTATTACAAAAACCTTTGTTGCAACATCTAACATCAAATCTTCAGATTAAGAACCTCTGTATTTCATACTTGGTCAATTTCCCAACAATTTTAATACATTACAAGTGATAGGTATGCCCCGCTTTTTTTTTTTTTTAAACAAGGACTCCTCCAACTACCTGTGCTAATTAGCCTTTCCTTTTGATTTCTTCTAGGGCCAAAGTGTCTTTTCTTCAAAAGCTTTATTAATCCATTGGCTCTATATGGAATCGTTTGGCGTGGTACTTTATACCAGTGAGCTGTCTTTACATCTCTTTTCAAAGATCTCTTCTCGGAAGGCTGCCGGACATCCATTCATGGAGAGGCTATTACCCCCATACAGGAGCTCCCACTATAGATCGCTGTCAGTACCGGCCAAGTTCTTCATTCTTTCATAAAGTAGGCGCGTTCACACTTGTTTTAATCCCGGGCAGTAAAAAATCAGGTGTTGCAATGTTTCATCACATTTGTTACACAGTCTGCAAGTCTTTACCTTAACTCTTCCTCCCTAGCGGTAGAGCACCGATCTTGTATGGAGGACATTGAGGCGGAATTTCAAAAGAAAATTTCTCAAAGTGAGGTTTGGAAATCTCTTTAGATCGACAGGCAAGGTGTTCAGGTTATTAGTCAAAGTTTTCGATAGAGTATGGTGAGGAAAAGCCACCCTTTTTGCTTCTGTTTCTTACCAATCTTTCGCCCCCAGTGTTTTTTTAACCAGTAGAGGATTTTCAGAGTTTTGATTGAGAGTCCCAATTGAATCAAGATCTCGTGACATCTAAAGTTCCATTCATTCAATGTCTTGTCAAAAGAGCTGGCTGAAATGCTCTTAATGATGCTCTACTGCGGCGGACAATTCCATGAATTCAATTTCCCAAAAACAGGTGGCGATTTCCAGACTATTCTGTACACTGAGAGTAGGCTGAGTTTGTGTCTTATAAACCCCATTGGGATCGATTGAGGAAGGCCCAAGACACTTTTCCAAAACATGCTCTCAAGTTTTTCCCAGACTTCTCATGCTATGCTAAACAAGGCCCGCTTCACCGCCATAAGTCAAAGCTGGCACCGATTTCTGATTGTAAACGTGGATTATTGGCTGCAGGGATAATTTGCCACATTTTCTATTGATCGCAAGGGCCTGCGCGCTCAACTGGTCAATTTTTCAAACAAGGTTAGAGTGACATTTAGTCTCCGTTCTACTGGCAATTATCATAATTCCAAGATATTTAATAGAGGAAGTTGGTGTCAATACGCTGTTGTCTAAGTGCCAACGGTACTGTTGTCACTTTTTTCTACCTGGATTTTCTATTACAAGAATCTCGATTTTTGCTGCATTTTTTTTGTTTATTCAAGGCCACATATGCTTGCAGGGCATCCAGCTTTTTTTGGAGGCCCAATGGGTCCTGCTGTCCAGATAATCTACATAGAGGAACCATCCTGCCGAGTTTGCGTTGATCTTCGGTGGACAGGATCTTGGCGGTTGCAGTATATGTGCTGCATCACTGATGAAAAAGTTACAGTATCGGGGCCAAAGGACACTCTTGTTTTATGCCTTTTGAAGTGATGATTTCTTTTGAAAGCTGCCCATCTTTGTTCAGCCTGAATTGCAAATTTGTTTTGGAATATAGGTCTTTTATAGCTGCCACCAGATCTTTTGGGCAGCCTCTTTCCGTCAACTTTTGCCATAGTCGCTGAAATCAAAAGCCGCCTCCTTATCTATGGAGGCTATATAGAGACACTCCTTTGCCTTCAAGATTCTTGCCTTCAAGAGGCTCAGGATCAGCAAGTTTAGGCTACAAATCTGTACCGGCCACGAAACCAGTTTGTCTGGGGTCATACGATTTTGAATCTACTATCCACTCTTTTAAACGCTTTAGAAGAATTCCCATGAAGACTTTACCAAGAACGTGCAGAAGGGCGATGGGGTCTATAGTTCCTTGGGTTGGACCTATCGCCCAGCTTAAAAATTGGGACGATTATGGCCTTTTTCAAACCCTTGCTTGTCTAAGAATTTCCCCAAATAGGACCATACAAAAGTCAGTCCGGGGGCCAGTTTAAAGATTGCATTTGTCATTCTGTCCGGGCCAGGGGCTCTAGACATACTGACATGAGTAATGTTTCTGACTTCGTCTCGGTCAATCTTTATTTTCCAAGGACCTACAGGTTTTAGCTGGACATAATCTATTCTATCCGCCTTTTGGGTAAATAGGGCTTCAAAGTAACCCATGTTACTTCGTTTATGGGGTTCAATTGGAGAGAATCGTCAA
The DNA here is from genome assembly GCF_040938575.1 of Ambystoma mexicanum. NCBI lineage: Eukaryota > Metazoa > Chordata > Amphibia > Caudata > Ambystomatidae > Ambystoma > Ambystoma mexicanum. The sequence continues at coordinate 1,130,406,833 of NC_090923.1, forward strand.
CTTCTTCCCTACCGTTAAGCAGGGCCCATAGGTTTCTGCTGTCTGTTATTAAACCATACGGAATGTAACATGCGTTCAGAGTCTTGCTGATAAAGTATTGCTCCATAATTTGCAACCCAAATGTGAAATCGCTGTTTTACTTTTTTTCCTTTCTTGGCATCTAGTAAGTATTGGAAGGTGATTTCACATTTTTAAATCTCGATGTAATTGGGCCCTTTTCAATGCCATTGTACTATCAGAAACCTGTTTTCGTTTGGAAAATGTATTTGCCTTTGGGTGCTGATTTTCTCTAAATATCTTCAAGCAAGATTCGGAGTAGAAACTTTCTCTTTGCTCAGGTTCCCATTCTGTCAGGCGGCTGGTCAACACAGGAATTGGTTTTTGATTAATTCTTAGTCTTCTTCTGTTAGTGTCCAGAGATACCCCTAGGGCCAAATAGATGATTTATGTTTTGGATCTGTGGTCGTTTTAGGTCTTAGACAGGTTAAAATGAGTGGGACGTGGTCGCTCTTATCCGTATTTGAAATCCTTAGGCAGGAGACCCTGGCGTATGTTCTTATATCCACAAAATAATTGTCCAGTGTACCACTGGCAAGAGGAGAGTGCCAAGTAATTGCAACCTCACGATCACCTTCCACATTCCCATTTATGATGTGGAGATCTTATTTCCATTTCATCACACCACTGTGTAGCCCTTGAATTTGTTTCCTTGTTTGAGTGTCTCCCAGGTTCTATGTTTTTTTTTTTTTTCAGTGCTACTTGGAGGTGATTGAAGTTTAACTCTCCACATAAGATGATCCCGGGAGCAATGAGGTTTGTTCTGAGCTTGTCAATCCAATTAGTTATTTCTTAAACAAATGAGTCAGCCTCTTTAGCCAAAGGGTTCTAATACAAGTTGAAAAGGGCTTATATGCCCTCATTTGCTGGCAATAGGTCCTCAATTTCTATTAGAAGAATTTGCATAAGCGAGCTGGGGTGGATACATTTGATAACAGGACCATTGGTGTTGTTGACCATAGTTAGTAGTCCCGTGCTCGGTCTTCCCCTTTTTCCTTTTGCAGCCTTATTCAAATACCTGGAATAGCCGTCTAGCAAGGGGAGTTCTTACAACCACGTTTCCTGGAAGCATATAAAATCCAAGATTTCCAGTCTGTGATCAAGAACTCTCAGCAAATGAGCCAATTGCTCCCCCCCACACCCCAACCCGGGTATTCCATGAACGAATTCTGCTTATGGATATTAATATGTGGACATTAATATATCACTTGTACATTTAAAGCAATACTGAGGTTTGTGTTGGGACATGTCAGGTAAACAGCCCTGGTTTTAATCAGTTGTCCTTCATGGTGTAAGAAAGTGTTTGTGTTGGAAGGGGGGTGCGGGAGCAGTAGAGTTTCTGAATATCCTATGGGGTAGGATGGGATAAAGGTATTACTAGGAAGGGGGTACCGCGTCTCACCCGTCGGTGTCCCACTTCCATGCCCCCTCATCCAGGTGATCCTCCCGCACTGGTTCACCCCCAGGAACTGGATCTAATAGCGATGGAAGTGTCCTGGCCACCTGGATGACAGATCCCCGGGGACTGGGGTCAGTGAGACACCTTCAGGTTTCTCACAGTAAGCGGGTATGAAACTGAATCTTCAAAAATAATCTTGATGCAGCAGACCATGCAGGCTGCATCATCGCAGAAGGCATGCTCATCAAGTGACAAGCCTGTCTCAGTCTGGTTTTAAGCTAGAGACGCAGGGCACCCGCCTTAACATGCCGGTGGAGCCTAATGTACTTGTCGGTAAGGCTGTCGACTCCCTCAAGAGTGCAAAGGAGGAGTATGACACTCTTAAATTCCTTGGCCAGTTGACAAACAAGCCGTACGCACAATGGGGCTCCTCAAACGCCAGAAGGTTTCGGGGTTCCCAACGCTCCTCTGGATATACTCTGGGCGGACAGTCTTCATCTTGGAGCCCATCGCAAGGTCAAACTTCCTCTTCTGGTTTTCAAAGAGAAAATAAAAGGTCCAGGGGAAGAGGCAGAACCTCACCTGCGAGATGCTCCACCCCTCCCAAACAATGACGCACCGCTGCAGGTCCCCTCCCATGCCACTTACACTCGAGAGACTAGAGGAAATATTTCTCTAGACCATGTAAGAACAGCCCTCTACAAATTGGTACAATATAATATATTCACCGGGTCACTTGTTTTCCCTTATTCCATTCGTATCTACCACCTGTATGTGTTGTTAATCATTAAATCTTCGCATACCCATTTGAAGTATCAAAAATATCAATTTATTCATTTTTTTAGATCTAAACATTGTCATAAAAAAGCATACACCTTTATATCAAACGTCCATACATCAATATAAAACAGATTATACCATTTTCAACCCATTGATAGTGTACTACAACAATATACTGTGGTCTATTAATTAATCAATGTTTTTCATTTCCATTAAATTAATTTTCAGTATGGATCTGCGGTTAGAACCTTCTCAAGTTGAGCCGGCACACCCTAGTGCTTTTCACTTTAACCCATCAGTCTTTACTCACTCATTCCAAACTTTCATACTGCATCCACAAACACTCCCAACATGTTTCTTTCCTTAGACTTTTATCACAACTATGTCACGACCCTCGCCCAAAACCCCCTCTGGCAAACCCATTGGCCAGGTGGAGTCAGGACTCGAGCCTCTAGAGCCTGGCATCCTCTTCAAAAGCCCACATGGGGCTAGTCCAGGCGCCTATGGCGCCAGGCTCATACAACATGAAAGACAATGTGCTTCGGAACTACTTTATTGTGTTGTCAGCCAACATGGAGGCATCCACATAGCTTGGTTCCCAAGAACCAAGCTATGCGGCTAGTGTTTTGGTGTGGTAGCCTAGGGACTACTTTACCTGGACAATTTTGTTGGGGTTATTGAAACCACACCCGAGCAAGACAACACGCTTCGCGTTACTTTGCAGCTTGCAACGTGATGCTCACCGTGTCCAGCTATTCCCTCGAACCTCGGAGAAGCAGAACCTGCAAGGAGACAAAAGGAACACCATTAGCAGCAGCATCTTACCTGCAGTCTTCATCTTTAAACACTCGCAGCTGCTGAGAACAGCTTCCTCGAATCTACACGCCTCCCGGACAGAACGACCTGAAAGAGGAAGATAGAGGCAACATTAAAGAAAGCAGTAGGGCCATTTACAAATTACGAACTGCTCAAAAGGCTTACCTGGCTGGTCGCCTCTCGGCTGGCACCACTCCAGACATTCCACTTGCGCTGAAGAACACAGCGACCTACAAGAAAGGAAAACACAGGTTAGCAAAGGCAAGACTTCACAGCGCTGTGCATAGCGCTTACTTACCGCATCATAGCTCTCTTAATGCGCCATCATTTACCAGCGGGGCTCAACTAAGCCAGTTCGCCGTGCTGAAGCTCTGCATACCCAAGGGAGAAAAAAGACATTTTAAATGAAGAAAGGCATGCAGGATAGCAACAAATCTAAAGAACAGCAATGAGACCTACCTGAACAATATGAAACGGGCCAGTGTCAGTGAAGTAACTGGACCACACTCACCCATGAAAGACAAGGTGCCCCTGCAAAGAAGGTTTGACGGAGAGCATGCTTAATTCTACCACAAGGTGTGGAGAGGGTGCCAGAGGGACTGAAATCATACGGGGATGGAGGGAGGATACTTACCCCAGTCGGTCAGTCTTGAACACAGTCCTCCTGTCCCTCATCTTGTCCCTCCCTTCGTTCCTCTCTTCCGGCTAAGACACTGAGTGGAAATCTGTGGGCAAACAAGTAAAGGACAATCGACTTTTCGTGTTCGACATATCCTGGTTGTATTTATCATTAGATACAACTTGCTACGCTTAACATCAAAGCAGGAGGGTACCATTAATTTATGAACTCCTTTTCACCTTTTGATAGCGCCACCCCACTTGGTAGTAATGACAGGTTTCACGTGTACTGGTTTCTTAAAAATTCTTCTGTCTAGTTTTTTTTTTGCCATTTCTTTAAGCCATGTTCTAATCTAAGCTTCATCAAGTCCCAAATCTCCTTTATGGTTTATTCTTAGTATTAAGTTAACAAAACACTTTTTTTATGGCCATTTCTCATTTTCCCTCAGTATCCTACTTCAATCCCGTGTCGAGATCTGTCTTATCTTCGCACACGAGTATGTTATGGTTCTGCTTAAGTTACTCAAGGTAGTCCCTCTATGGTTTTAGCCATTCAAGTGCACCATTCCCACAAAACCTATGCAGAGTAACAAAACGCGCACCGTTTTGTGTAGAAAGGCTCTTAACACGAGTTGCAATAGTTGTCCTACAGTTCTAAAGGCCACATTCTACTGCTCTTACCCATGTATCCAATTTTTGTATCCCAGTTTCTGTTCTGCTCCCTCGACAGGCTAGCTCTAGAATTTACCCTCCTTCATCAGGTTGTTCCCAATGTCCTCGCCTTCTTTGGGCTACAAGGGACGTGAAAACAAACCAGGAGTCAAATGTGTCATCTTTTCTCTCGAATTATGTTGTTTGTTCTATATTTCTTAAGTTATTGGTGGTATTGCCACTCTCAAGGGGTTATTCCTTCAAAGAAGCATATAAAGGCTTACCAATGGTGCACAATTTCGTGTCCGTCTTTACAAATGAGTCTTGCAGCAGTTGGGGTTCTGGCTCCTGCTTTGTGCTTGGGACCGTGTGTTTCCAATATACTGGTTTTAACTAAGTCCACCAACACTTTTGCTGTAAAACACGAAGCAACAACACCAAAAGGTGTAGAGGGGCGGTGTGGACATGTGTATACAATTATCCCACTCTTCCCCTTACAGATCGTGTCCCTTCTAATCCGCTCCATGATTTCTTATGCACTACTGACTAAATTGCCTTACCTGGGTTCTCCTGCAGAGCTCATTGGCGTCTTCCTTCTCGCCTGGTGTACCTTCGCCGGTCGCATCTTTTACTCGGCCCTGAACTCCTACTTTTATACTCTTCATTGGTATCACGTGACCATTCCGTCACGTGATTTCCAATGCTACAAGCGGGTGCCTTTTTTAACCTCTGGCTGGTTTTGTTATCACTCCGGTGGACACAGGTATGCGTCATTGGGTAGTACATTTGGTATTGTATTTTTTTTTAATCTTAAAATAATTTTCTTTACTGTGTATATCTTTCAACTGTGTTAATATAATGCCAGTATATCATAGTGAGGTTTTCATGGCCATCTTTATATAATTTTAACTTTTTGCCACTCATTACATTATTGCATCTATCATCTCCTCACGTAGGATAGATTCAAGGATCTCTCAAGTCTTTTTTTCATTTTCAACTTCTTGCCCTTCTTGAGCATTGTTTTTTTAAAATATTTTTTACAGAACTGATGAGCCACACCATGAGGAAACCAGTGTGGTAAGAAATACCTGTGGTTTTCATATCTATACTTATCAAGGAAGCATTGGGGTATGCCTAATTCTACAGTCAAATGTAAATGCCCAGATTTTATTATGCAGCTTACATCCTATACTTTTAGGAAACTCAAATCTCTTTGGATAGCTTAAGCATCCCACTATATGTTTTCCTTCCTTAGATGTTACTAATTACAAACATGAAAATCCGATGTTGAAATTGGAAAGGATAATCCATCTAAAAGTGGCACAAGCAGAGGAAAGGAGGTGGATCATGAAAAAAGAGGCAGATTTCACTGTGGTAGACAAACCAAGGATTCCACAATTTTACGTTCTCCCGAAAATTCACAAATCCCTCACTAGACCACCAGTGAGACCGATTGTGTCTGGATGCGATTCAATTTCAGAGCAATTATCCAAATTTGTGGACCACTTCATGCAGCCGATGGTTAGAGAAATGGCTTCGTTTGTGAAAGATAACCACCCAATTAATTAAGGAGGTAGAAGGCAGACCCTTTAACACCACTGATGAGATACTGATCTGTCTAGATGTGGTAGCTCTTTATACAAATATACCTCAGAGGGCTTCATTGGAGGTGTTGGAAGAAAGATTACTTACTGAAAACATAAACACAAATACACCAACCTCCTTCATCATGTGGTGTGCTGAAATAGCATAATGGAGAGTTTTTAGTGGCCATTATTATACACAAATACAGGGCACGGCAATGGGGGCCACATTGGCCCCCGTATTGCAAATATGTATATGCAAGCCTTCGAGAAAAGCTGCATCTACCCAGACACCAATCCATTTAGAAAGAACATTCTATTATGGGTAAGGTATATAGATGATGTTCTCATCATTTGTATAGGGGACGAAAATATGGCCACCTGCTTTTTCGAGTGGATTAATACACAAAATCAACATCTAAAATCCACCGAAAATGTGAGCAAGGATGAGGTCAACTATCTGGATGTTACAATTAAAGTTGACAAAGACCAGGGCGAATTATATGTGAAACCATATAAAAAAACCAACAGATCGTAATGCATTACTGCATTATAGCAGTTTTCACCCAACTCATACACGCGACAACCTACCTTTTGGGCAGTTTTTACGACAAAAGAAAAACAGTACGAGCAGGACAGACTACAAAGTTGGAGCCAATAAATTAAGAACTAGCCTGCATGAAAGAGGGCACCCGGTAAACTTGACTAAAAAAGCCATGAGCCTCGAGCAAACACCAAAAGTCAAAAATAAAGACAATTTAGTCTTTGTCAACACATACAGTAACCTCTCCAATCGGGTTGGGAAGATTATTTGCCGAAATTGGAAAATACTTGAGAAAGGGAAAGTTCCCCTTGAAAGACCACTCATTGCCTTCCGGAGGAGTAGATCCATTAAAGATCAGATCATGCGCAATGATATTACAAAACAGACACAAGCGCAACCAACCCTTACAGAAACATGGGGCTTAAGAAGACCAGAGGGACGTTATCCATGTGGATCCTGTAGTTGCGGCAAACAGACAAAGAAAACAGAAATGGACCTGGGCCTAGATACTCTGTAGAAACAAAGTGCTAACAAACTGTAACTCCAAATTTGTGGTGTACGTTATTTGGTGCCCTTGCAATAAACTATATATAGGGAAAACGGAAAGGAAGGTCAAAACCCGGATAACTGAACACAAAAGTTGCATAAAGAACAGGGTGCACTGAGCCCCACTGGTAGGGTATTTTATAGAAAATGTACATAGAGTGGAAGACCTGAGGTGGTCTGTAGTCTACCAAGTAAAGAACAGTAACGATATTAACCTAGACCAAAAAAAAAAAAAACTTTTGAAAGAAAAAACTGATTTTTCTAACCAACAGCGCTGATGTGGGACTAAATGAAAAAGCAGAATAGTAAAATCAAACAATTGGCTCAATACTAGGTGTCAAGGCTGACCGGAGTGTAATTGGCAACCCAGGAAGACATATAGTGGGGTGCCTAGGCTATCCGAAGAGATTGAGTTTCCCGAAAGTATAGGATGTATGTGAGTGCTGCCTAATAATAAAATCTGGGCATTTACATTTGACTGTAGAATTAGGCATACCCCAATGCTTCCTTGATAAGTATAGATATGAAAACCACAGATATTTCTTACCACGCTGGTTTTCTCATGGTGTGTCATCAGTTCTGTAAAAAAATATCAAAAAAACCAATGCTCAAGTAGGGCAAGGAGTTGAAAATGAAGACTTTTGAGAGATCCTTGAATCTATCCTACGTGAGGAGATGATGCAATAATGTAATGAGTGGCGAAAGGTTAAAATGATATAAAGATGGCCATGAAAACCTCACTACGATATACTGGCATTATATTAACACAGTTGAAACATATACACAGTAAAGAAAATGATTAAAAAAAAAATATTACACTACCAAATGTACTACCCAGTGACACACATACCTGTCTGCCGGAGTGATAACAAAACCAGCCAGAGGGGGCCAATGCCGCGTGCATATAAATTGCACTGTGGGTGTAAAATGTGAAAAGACCTGCAGCATATTTGAACTTAAGTAGGGCTTGAACTTAAGGGGGGGGGGCGAAGGCAGCATTTTCACTCTGGGGCCTTAAATAGAAAAAGGCACCCGCTTGTAGCATTGGAAATCGTGTGACGGAATGGTCACGTGATACCAATGACGAGTATAAACGTAGGAAGTCGGGGCCGAGTAAAAGATACGCGACCGGCGAAGGTACAGCAGGCGCGAAGGAAGACGCCAATGAGCTCTGCAGGAGAACCCAGGTAAGGCAATTTAGGCAGTAGTGCATAAGAAATCATGGAGCGGATTAGAAGGGACACGATCTGTAAGGGGAAGAGTGGGATAATTGTATACACATGTCCACACTGCCCCTCTACACCTTTTGGTGTTGTTGCTTCGTGTTTTACAGCAAAAGTGTTGGTGGACTTAGTTAAAACCAGTATATTGGAAACACACGGTCCCAAGCACAAAGCAGGAGCCAGAACCCCAAGTGCTGCAGGACTCATTTGTAAAGACATCAGAGACACGAGATTGTCCCCCATTGGTAAGCCTTTGAATGCTTCTTTGAAGCAATAACCCGTTGAGTTAAGAAATATAGAAGTAACAACATAATTGGAGAGAAAAGATGACACATTTGACTCCTGGTTTGGTTTCACGTCCCTTGTAGCCCAAAGAAGGTGAGGACATTGGGAACAACCTGATGAAGGCGGGTAAATTCTAGAGCTAGCCTGTCGAGCGAGCAGGACAGAAACTGGGATACACAAATTGGATACATGGGTAAGAGCAGTAGAATGTGGCCTTTAGAACTGTAGGACAACTATTGCAACTTGTGTTAAGAGCCTTTGTACACAAAATGGTGTGTGTTTTGTTACTCTGCATAGGTTTCGCGGGAATGGTGCACTTGAATGGCTAAAACCATAGAGGGACTACCTTGAGTAATTTATGCAGAACCATAACATACTTGTGTGTGAAGATGAGACAGATCTCGACACGGGATTGAAGTAGGATACTGAGGTAAAATGAGAACTGGCCATAAAAGAGTGTCTTGTTAACTTAATACTAAGAATAAACCATAAAGGAGATTTGGGAATTGATGAAGCTTAGATTAGAACATGGCTTAAAGAAATGGCAAAAAAAACTAGACAGAGATGAGAATTTGTAAGATAACTGTACATGTGAAACCTGTCATTACTACCAAGTGCGGTGGCGCCATCAAAAGGTGAAAAGGAGGAGTTAATAAATGAATGGTACCCTCCTACTGTGATGTTAAGCATAGCAAGTTGTATCTAATGATAAATACAACCAGGATATGTTGAACACTAAAAGTCGATTGTCCTTTACTTGTTTTCCCACAGATTTCCACTCAGTGCATTAGCCGGAAGAGAGAAACGAAGAGCAACGAAGAGCGGGACAAGATGTGGTTCCCCTAATGATTCTAAGAAGAAATCATTTTATTGTACATTGCAATTGAATGTTGCCCTACCTCTGATGAATTTCCTAATAGTTGTGATACAAGTCTAAGGAATGAAACATTTTGGGAGTGTTTGTGGATGTAGTATGAAAGTTTGGAATGAGTGAGTAAAGACTGATGGGTTAAAGTGAAAAGGACTAGGGTGTGCCGGCTCAACTTGAGAAGGTTCTAACCACAGATCCATACTGAAAATGAATTTAATGAGAGAATGAAAAACATTGACAGTATATTGTTGTAGTACACTATCAATGGGTTGAAAATGTTATAATCTGTTTTATATTGATGTATGCACGTTTGATATAAAGGTGTATGCTTTTTTTATGACATAATGTTTTATATCTAAAAAAACTAATAAATTGATATTTTTGATACTTCAAATGGGTATGTGAATATTTAATGATCAACAGCACAGGTGGTAGATACGAATGGAATAAGGGGAAACAAGTGACCCGGTGAATACATTATATTGTACCCCTCCCATGCAACTCCAGTAGGAGGCCGAATTTCGCACTTCAACCACGCATGGGAGGGGATAAAGTCATACAAGTGGGTGTTGACCACCGTGGCAGGCGGTTATTGTATCGAACAGTTACAAAAACCACCAAACCGCCTGCCAAGACAGAAGAAAATGATGCCAGAAGAAGAGCGCATACTGTTAGAAGTAGTAAAGGCAGTTCTGGAAAAGGACGCCATAGCGTTCATCCCAGCAAATCAGGTAAACAAGGGTATTTATACAACGTACGTGCCAAAGAAAGACATTTACATGCGCCCAGTACTAGATCTGCGAACAAATATGACAAACTACTAAAGTTTCGCTTGACTACACTCCCAAGAGGTAATCCCCCTCCTAAAATGGGGGGGGACTACATGGCAACATTGGATATGATTGATGCATACTTTCATATTTCATTGCTCCCTGCGCACAAAGTATGTGTTTCAAGATAGTGGGAGTCCACTACCAGTTCAAGGTACTCCCCTTCGGCATCGCCTCCGCGCCAAGAGTATTCACAAAGGTGCTCACAGTAGTAGCGGCACACCTGCGCAGAAAGTCAATCCCAGTATACCCTTATATGTACGACTGCCTAATTACCGGGGAATCTCCTCAAATTTGCAAACAAAATACACAAAGGACAAAACTTTTCAATCTGGGCTTCTCCTTCTAAAAGAAATCAAGTCTAGTCCCCAGCCAAATAAAACAATTTCTGGGGCCTATTCTAAAGACAAGAAGAGCTGGCTTTCCTGTCAAACAGAGTTCAAAACCTGCTGTTACAACTACCTCACTACAAAACAGTTTGCCAGATAACTGTGCTCCGGATGATGGCCTCATGCATTCACTTAGTTCCCCACGCACGCCTGTGTATATTGAAGGAATGGTTAGTGAAAAAATGCTCTCGGGCAAGCGATCAGTGGGATGATCTAGTGGTTTTTTTGCTAACCCTGGTACAGGCTCTATGCTGGTGGTCCAGGGCCAACCTGCTAAATCAGAAATTCTTCCGTTTTCCACTAGCACAAGCAATCCGAGCTACAGGCCTGTTCCTCGCCGGATGGGGGGGGGGGGGTTTCCACTTCCTCCACCACACAGCCCATGGCCAGTGGACACGTGCTACAGCTCAAAGACTCAATTTCCTGGAACATTTGGCAGTCCTCAAGGCTCTTCAGGCCTTTCAGCAACATCTTACAGGTCAGACAGTGCAAGTCCTTACAGCCTGCACCACTGCCATGTTCTACATAAACATGCAAGGAGGGGCACACACTGTCTAGGCTATCCCAAAAAATATGGAAGGGGGCACTTAAGCGGAACATGGTCCTACCATCTCAACATGTTCCAGGGGAACTCCATTTTCTGGCAGACACACTAAGCAGGGACCCTCTACCAGAAGAACACGAGTGGCAACTCGACCAGGATATCCTAGATGGAATATTCTCACAATGGGCTTATCCCCCATTAGATTGTTTCCGCGACAAGCCTAAATGCACAATGCGCAGACTTTGTGTCCAGGTTTCCCCAACCAGGGTCCAAGGGAAACGCCCTGTGGATGAACTGGTCAGTGAAATTTGCTTTTATGTTTTCCCCCCGACACCACTCCCGAGCAAAACCGTGCACAAGATGCACCAGGAACAAGTGACTCTAATCCTGGTTGCTCCTGTGTGGGCGAGACAACCTTGGTTTCCACACCTGCTCAAACTGGCGATGTGCGACCCAATCAAGCTCCCTTGCCCGTACAACATGCTAACGCAACACAAGGGAGCATCTTGCCACCCACGTCCTCAGTCTATGAACTTAGCAGCCTGGCTCCTGAAGTCATAGAATTTGGTCACTTGAATCTTCCGCAAAGGTGTATGAATATCCTAAAGGAGGCACGAAAACCAGACACTGCTATTTCAATAAGTGGAAGAGATTTGTGATGTGCAGGTCACAAACACTAAACCCAACAGAATGTTCCCCAGCTAACCTTCTACATTACATGCTTTACTTACTAGACTCCGGCCTAGAGATCAACTCCAATAAAGTACATCTGGTGGCCCTGTCGGCTTACACCACTTAACTAAACAGGTGTCCCGGTGGAAAGTTTCTGTCATTAAAGCATTTATCGAAGGGGTAAAGAGGCTATACCCTCCACTTTCCAACCTGCCACCGGGTTGGGATCTTAATGTTCTGCTCTGAAAGCTCTTGGGGTTCACCTTTTGTCAGGTCCAGTTGCAAATTCCTGCAGGAGTGACGATGGCCAACCAGACAGCCCCCCCAACCCCCCCCCCCCCAAGTCTGCCAGCCTATCAATCCTGCATTACTAAAACAATCAAATTGGCAAACCCAAGGGGAAAGGGGAATTGGAAAAAATAACAAACACAGATCTTCACTACTCTCTCGACACCACTCCCTTCTTGGGCTGGATATCTCAAAGCACTCGACATTCCGTGAAGACCTAGAAGGTAATCGCAATCAAATTATTACTATCTACTATTTCTTACACTCTCTCATCCTTTTAACTAAGATACTGTAATCTTCCTAGATTCAATAGATACCTGCAGCCTATGCTTCTTGTTCTGGTGGGCTTTCCTTTAGAGAACTGCTGCATAAATGAGAAGTCTCTTATCTTCCTAAATACGTCTGTTTTCCTGTCGAAATGTTTATTAGCAAAACCCTTTTTCTTAAGGAGTCTGTGTGGCTTCACTTTTACTGAAGTTCCTGGAGTCCATGAACACCTTTATTTTGATCAGCTTACCCTTCGTGCTGAAAGTTAGTATAACTGTATTTCTGAGCTCAGCCCCTGGAGCCTCCTTCGTATGCTTTGGGAGAAGGTTCATTGGGCTCATGCAGTCTAGGCGTATGATTGCGCTGGCTGCCCGCTCACCTTTGAAATACTTTCTTTTCCTGCATGAATCGGTGCTTCTGCACTCTGCTCTTGCGATTTGATGCTTTGTTTGCCTTTATTTACTTGTCTTCCGCATTGCCGTACTACGACAACTCGTCGATGAACTGGATCAGCTGTTCGGTTAAACTGTTTCTTGAATACTTGCCGTAGACTCGTTGCGCTGCATGTAACTGCGCGTTATAAGTTCCTTTCTTCTAATGAAGGCTGACGCAAGACTTACGCTACGCAGCCTCCGAAAAAGAATCTACATTAGTGTATTACTTGTTTACTTTTGTTAGTGACAGAATCTACGACCGCGACGTACGCCGCACTTCTAGGTTAATTGTTAGTCTGCGGGCAGAAACTCAGCCGTCAGCAGAAAGAGCACACGCACGCAGTTGGCAAGCAGCAGACTGAAAAAACATACGGTTTTGCACGCGTCTTTCGAACTACACGCTGAAAACTGTTTTATAACGGTTAACATTAAGCACACAACATTAAAAGAAATATATCTAGAGAGAACTTGAATAATCTACACTTTGCTAAAGAAGAGACAGATGAAGAAAGCTGTCTTCTGCTGTAACTGCCTCCTGTAGTTTCCTCTTGTCTTTTCACTTCTGCTTCACTTCTGGAATACTGAAATCTTCTGGTTTTCTACTGAATAAAGCTGAGCTATGAAACTGCGACCTGTTCCCTTGAAAACTAGAATGAAAGGCAGTTTAGAACTCCCAGTGGAATTCCAAACTACCTCACCACCAGGCACCTCCAATCACTGTTGCTGAGCTGAGCCTCCATCTTGCCCTGGGGGAAACAAAGGCTTCCTGTAGGCCACATTAGGGAAACATTTCATAATCCCAATCAATAACCCCCAATATCTAAATCCACTCCATATCCTAACTGGATTATCCTACAGGTCACCCCTCCTGCACCTCCAATTAAGGTGTTTAAATCGTGTACATTTAAGTGGAACCCTAAATGAGTCTTTAAGGTGTGTACCATTGTATGGAAGTCTGACAATGTACCATGGGATCCTGACACTTTTTGAGCCTAAGCACAAGCCAAGCCTAAAACATCTGACTTACAAAACTGTATTCCTAGTAGCTATCACCTCCTAAAACGAGTCAGTGAGCTACAGGCTTTGCGTATACAAGACCCTTTCTTCATAATCCACAAGGAGAAGGTTGTCCTCAAAACACACTCTAGATTTTCACCTAAGTTCATCTCAAAGTTCCACGTTAATCAATCCATAGAACTTCCTACGTTCTTTCAAATCCATCCAATTCAGCTGAAAGCAGCCTCCACACACTTGATATACTGAGGGCGGTCTTATACTAGGTGAACAAAACTAAACCTCTATGGAAGACCAACTCTGTTTCCATAGCTCCTGGGAGAGAGGGCGATCACATATATAAAAAAAAAAATCTCCAAACAGATAGTCCACTGCATACAGCTCTGCTATTCCTTATCCAAAAGAGTTTTACTTTTCTCTCCGAGGGCTCACTCTACCAGAGGTACAGGAGCTACCTTAGTCTTCATTGCAAACGTACCTCGAGACGCAATTTGCAAAGCTGCTACATGGAGTTCCATCCATGCTTTCGCACAGCATTATTGCATTGACACTCACTCTAAAGCAGATTCATAGGTGGGACAAGCGGTTCTAAAACATCTATTTGTGCTGTACCTTCTCACTTCTCACCTCCTTCTCCAGCTACTGCTCGCTAATCTATGCAGAGCATGTGATGTAAGTAGATCCACAAGCTCCAACTCACTGTAATTGTATTTCTGGTGCTCGTATCTGCTTAGATTCACATGCGCCCGCCCTTCCTCCCCTACTGGAGTAGAAGGCACTGTTTCTGCTTTCACATCTGTACTCGCGCTACACTTCACGCAACCTCCTGTCAGAAACAATCTAAGGGGCTTAGACACATGAACAACCATGGGTACAGTACATGTAACAGTAGGGATAGTGTTACTAACACGCCCTGTTGACGTCTGTTTTCGAGTTTCGAAAACAAATCTTGTAATACTCTGCAACTGCCACTAGATGTCAGACTATGCAGAGCATGTGAATCTAAGCAGATACAAGCACCTGAAATACGATTACGGTGAGTAATGTATCCCATATATACACACTCACCCACAAGAATCACTTTTAAATACTTAGCACATTAAGCCAAAACACTTTAGAATACTTTTCAAAAGCCACTGCTTAGTTTGTATTTTCTTACGGTTATAATTGTTCGAACATTGACAGTTATGCCATATTTTTGGTAATAACACGCACTTGTGCACACACAAACTAATACAGTAATTGTATTTAGTTAGCAAAACCAAATGAGATAATGACTTTTAGGAAGGAAAACAGTTGGTTAGTTAAACACCAGCAGGGCTTAAGGTTATCGAGGCAGATTCTTCGCACAGCAAGGTCTTTTAAGTCCAAAACACAACCCTACCTAAAGGCAATTCGGACAGGTCTCAGTCTTGCAAGCAGCAGAACAACGTAGTCTCTAGTCTCTAAAATGCATGAAGATCCAACCAATGTTGGAGACCCTGTGAAAGGACTTGCTAAAGGGACACAAGCAGCTTCTTGGTTCAGAGGGGGGTAACCCTGGGCACCTCTACGTGCCCTTGAATGTGTTGGAGGACAGCAGTGGTCACTTCAGTGTTGCAAAGGGGCTGCAGGCCTCTCGGGTCGTGGTCTTCTTCGGGTACTTCAATTTCCAATGGTCGATTTTCCTTTACCGCAGGATCCTCACCTTTTAATTCAGTTTCAGCACACCCTCCTCTGCAATTTCTCTCAGCAGTTTACCAAAGGGGGCGGGTGGCTGTCCAGTCAGGACAGCCAGACGCCCAGTGGGAGCCGATTACATTCAGGCACTCAGGCAGTCAAAGAGCAAGGGAGTGAAAAACTTGTCCTGCATTCCAGACACACTGGAGCTTAGGCGGTGGACATGCCAGGGTTCCCACCAAAGGCAAAACACACAGGCCTCCCCCTCCAGAATGGTAGAAGTGCCAACAAAGAACAACCACACTAGAAATGGCGGAAAAAGAAAGCAGCCACCAAGTTAGTACTTGGGTGACTATTGTGTACAGCTGGGGCTGTTAACATAGCCTGCGGTAGAAAATCACACACTAGTTGGTAGAACACGTCCACTGCCACCAGCCATAACTACTTTGTATCTCTATCCTTAAGAACTATAGAAATTAAGGATAAGGTAAGAATCAAAGGAGAACCCAAAGGGTTCCCAGCAACACTGCCCATCAGTAGCTGTGTGGCGTGCTGTAAAAGGTAAATACAGATGCCTCAAAAGAGATATGGAGAAAAGAAGACTCCATAGGGCAGGTAAAACACAGAGAACAGAGTTCCAAAAGACCGAGCCCATAAGAATGAATGAGTAGAAAAAGGCTCCACTCATTCAGGATATAAGGAAAAAGGTCAAGAAGTCCAGCAAAAAGTACTGGGGTTCTCACTGGGAGATGGGACGAAGATACAAATGATAGATCTCCCTAACATCCAGTAATTTCAACTTGTGAAACAATATAGGGGCCATTTGCTCTTTTGTGTAGTTTGTCTGGCCCTACGGGCCCCTGTCTTCAAATAACAGTGGGCTGACCTCCCTTTTTTGATGCTATTCTTTTTGCCTTGACAGATCAGGAAATTCATTTTTTGGTCCTGCACTTCCCCTGGAAATCCTTGGTTTTTGTGGGCTAGTGCAGGGCATGTGTGTTGCAAGCCATTAAGTGGGTTGGCACTAGCTGGCCTCAATACACAAACTGGTTTCTGTATTTCTAGAGTGTATACGTGAGTTTTACCAACAGTGGTCCTGATCGGACCACTGCTGGGGTTTGAATGAGGGGCAGATCTTAATTGGTTGGGCTGAGTTTCGGTGCTCACCTGGATTTTTCCATAAGAGTCCTGCAGCCATTCCCCAGAGATCATGTGAGGAGCCAAGTATCCTGCATAGTTGTGAAGTCTTCGTAAGACTTGTGAACCGATCCTGAGAAGACCAGACAACCAACTTTTGCTGAAGTCCCGGTGGCGCCCTGTCTGGCTGGTGATCTTAGAAGATCTTCATCGGTTCTTCGTCCCGCAGCAGTGGTGGGAACGACCATTCTCATTGTCGTCTGGTAACCCAGTGGGTTGGAGCCCTCTACGTATTCCTGGACCATCTCGTGGACTGACCAGCTCCAAATTGGGCTACCACGATAGAAGTGACGTCGTTCCGAGATTCTGCCCGATACTGGACAGGTCTTAAGCTTGTCCTGCAAGAGTCATTCCTGCATAATGTTGGCAATCTAGCATTGACGGGGCCCGAGATAGAAACCGACAACGACATCTGTGTCCCCCTGCTGTCGTTTGCAAAGGGGGACAGTCCCTGAAACTGATGTTCTCGCATCTGGTCGACCACCCTACACCAGTGCCTGCTGCATTGTTTTCATCGAAGAGGTTTCACCAAGCTCCTGTATCCGACCAGAACTCTTCTTGCACCTGCAGCTCCCAGGCTTCTTCGAACTAAACCAACAGGAAAATAGACCTCGGGTGCCCCCCCCCCCAACAACCTGCCAAGTCTGGACAATAATTTGAGTATGGGTGGTAAGTTGCAGCGATACTTACCTGCCCCCTATCAACACCCTTTAAAACTTTTAAAAACCTTTACAACTGTTTGGCTATGGCTAAACTTGTTGCAGAAAACTGCCAAGTCTTATTCACTATAATACGTCCTTTTCTGACTTTTGTGCCTGTCTTGCATCCACAGGGCCCTCCTGCTAACTTTCTCCCACTCCCTAAAAACTTAGCGATCGACTTTGCAAGTCAGGGCTGATGTCTAAGTGTAATCCTTGATTGCTGACTCTGTTGGACTCATTGTGGACCCCTTGCCACACCCACTCCTGAGACTTGGTCCTGACCAATCCCCATGCTACCTTGATTGGTGGCTACAGCTCCCAGCGTTGTCCCTGTTCGATATAAAGGTTGGCCTCCTAAACTCTGTCCACCACGCCAGGGTTTAGAAATGCAGTCCAACACTCCCTACTCCCTGTCCTCCTTTTCACCTTTTTTCTGATCTTGACACCTCTGCCCTTCTTGCTTGTGCACCTCCTACTGCCTCTCCATCGGAACCTCACCCTTCTGTCCTTACCTTGTCTCCTATCTTACCTGCCTTATTAATTTGTCCCTCTACCTCCTTTCCTTCAGCATTTAAGCACTCCCTTAATCTTCATATCTTGAAAAAACCCTCCCTTGACCCTTCTGTCCCTGCTAATTTCCACCCCATCTCTCTCCTTCCTTTCCTCTCTAAGCTTCTAGAGCGCGCAGCCTACTCCCAAGTCTCGTCTTAATCTTCACTGACTTCTTCCTCTACTTCAATCGGGTTTCTGCCCCTTTCACTCTACTGTGATTGCCCTTCTACATGTCTCTAACTCCACTCTCCTCTATACTCTTACGTCCTGTCCCCTTTCCTCCATACTGTATGGGCGTCTCTTCCAAGGGTCGGGAGACAGAACCTTTTTCACCAGAAAAAAACCTTCTTCACCTTTAAATTTAGAGACGTGCAGGGGCGCGGCCCAGGGAGAGTGCGCTGCCCCGACTCTGCCCTCTGGCGCCACACCCAATCCCCTTTTCCGCGTCGACGGCAAAGGGGCGAATTCACCAGCGCTCCTGGGTTTGGCTTCGGCCATGTAATTCTATGCACGGATACTTCTTCTTTGTCTTTTTTTGTCTTATCTATCATTCAGGTACTCGGACCTCAGGCTTGGAGCTCCTCCCTGGAGCATGTCGACTTCTACAGGGTTTAGCAGGTGTCCATCCTGCAACGGGCTCTTCCCAGCTTCAGACCCCCATGCCCTCTGCCTACGTTGCGTTGGCCCAGGCCACGGTTGGCAGGTTGGCAATCGTGTTCGGCGTGTGACTCGCTGTCCTCGAAGGCGCTGAAGAACAGACTAGCCAGGTGGAGGGAGCTCTTCTAGAAGTCGCCTCCAGAGGATCTTAAGAACTTTGTGAAGCATCGAACCAGGCCCAAGGTAGGGCTGATAGTTTCCTGCGCACCCCGCAAGGGAGAGTCCCTCACAGAGACTCTCCCGCGCGGGAGGGACCGGCCAGGTCCTTTTACTGGCATGTGCACCAAGGCTGTTACAGCTACCGGCCTTCGGGTTGAGGGATCCTCGGATACTCCCGGCCGCAGTGTTGAGGGACCAGAAGGTTCTTTTACCGGGTCTACACCTGAGGGGCTCAGCCCTTTTACCAGCACCATAGCCGATGGGCTACACCTCAATACTGGCAATAAGTCCGAAGGTGCACCTAAACGCAGCTCTACCGACCCCCGTGTCGAGGGTGTCGCACCTACCGGGCCGAGGAGCAGGGTAGGCCTCGTGATCCACACGCAAGAGTCATGGACAAGGCCGGGCCCAGCAGGCTGAGCACCATGTTGCAGGCATTTGGCAGGCAGCTTGACAAAATGGCCGCCGTGCTAGAAAGAGGCACCCATCCGACGCCATTCCAGGAATTCGGCGAAGGACGAGTGTCAAGGTGGGCCTGGCCTCAACCAGGTATGTGGCCTACAGTCTACCCCTCATTTGCGCAGGGCAGCTTCCTTTCGCGTCCATATGGACGGGGGTATACGGCTCAAGCAGCCCCCCGCTTCCCACTGCCACCTCTTTGGCCAGTGAGGAGGCGCTCTTCGAGAAGTTCCTCAGCCTCATGAGGTCTCCTAAGAGGGGGGTTATCAAAGACGCCATCAGGGAAGTCATCCCCGCCATATTAGCGGCCCCACAGACTCCTCCATCGGGCTCCCTGGCCCCAGTGCAGCCGCCTACTCCGGCTCCACAGCCAACTCTGCAACCGCCTCAGCCTACGGCTGTGGTCCAGGTACCCCAGCCTCCTGTGCCATCTACTCCTTCTCCACAGGATCCTCCACATCCGCAGGATACGGACGAGGAGGAGGATCCGGACACACCATCCTCAGCTAGGGCCTTCCACGAACGTCTTGCTGGCCTGGCAGAGTACCTGGGCCTCCCTCCAACCCGAGGTAGAGCAGCCGGCAGAGGGGGTTCTGGCTGAAGTCCTCATGCTACGCCCCTCTGCCAACACAGGGATTCCACTGCAAACCGATGTAGCCTTCCTGGCCAAGAAGGGTTGGCTCAAGCCCCACTCGGCCCAGCCAGTCAATCGTCGCCTGGACGCCAAGTACAAGCAGATGGAGGGGGATACACTCTTCTTCTCAACCCTTCCTCAGCCACACTCCTCGGTGATCACTGTGGCATCACTATACTCCAAGCCTCAGTCGTCCTCGGCCTCCTCCTGTGCGGAGCTGATGGGGAAGGGGGAGAAGAGCTTGGAGGCTTACGGCAGGAAAATCTACTCCAACGCATCCTTGCACCTTCGTCAGGCCAACGCAGATGCCATGCTGGCTGCTGCCAACCAAAGGTTATGGCGGGAAATTGCGGACTTCCTCCCGGACCTCCCTACCTTTAGGGCAGGGTAAGCTGAAGCCAAGCTGGTGGTGCATGACCTCATGGAATCCACAATGGCTCATATTGCTACCTCAGGCTGTGCCATCTGCATTGCCACGGACATAAGAACAGCCTGGCTCTGGGCAACGAAATTCAACCCGGATGTCCAGGAGCGCATTCTAGATCTACCGTTCGAGGGGTGTGGGGGGGCCCTCTTCCACTCCTCTACGGACGAGGAGCTGGACAAAAAGAAAAACCGCTCACAAATGGCAAAGTCTTTATCCATTCTTAGAAAGACGACGCCCAAATCGTTCACCCAATATCAGCAGCTCTCGGAAAATGGTCGTACATATGGAGGGTTCCTCTGCTTCCAGGAAAGCAGATCCAGGCAGCCGGACTGCTCGCCGTCTCAGAACCGGCACAAACAACAAAAAAGGGGTCAGGGGGGGGTGTGTGTGTGTGTGTGTGTGTGTGTGTGTAAGGGCTTTTTCCCAGTCCCCCCTCCTTAGCGTCAGCCTCCAATGGAAAGAAGGCATGACACGCCTCTTCAGGTCCACGTGTCTCCGGTGGGGGGCAGGCTTGCTCTCCGTGCACATTTCTGGCGCCAGAATTTCGTGGACCCCTGGATCCTCTCTATAGTATCCACAGGGTACCACCTGCCTATCCCAGCCTCTCCTCCCTCCTCTCCCTTCACACAGGTTGGGACAGCAACTCTTTTGGCGGAGATCTGGTTGCTCATAGAGAGCCAGGCAGTGGAGGAAGTTCCAGCCTCCCAGCGAGGCTTTGGCTTTTACTCCAGGATTTTCACCATTCAGAAGAACCAGGCGGGCCTGAGAGTTGTGCTGGACCTTTCCACCCTCAACCTCTCCATGCCCCTGCAAAATTCAAGATAGTTACGCCAGCTTTTATTGCAGAGACCTTGGACAAGGGAGACTGGATGTGCTCCCTGGACCTGAAGGACGCGTACCTACACGTCACGATTTGGCAGCCCCATCGTACTTTCCTACGGTTCAGGATTATGGGCTCCCATTTATCAATACAAAGGCCTCCACATCTACCCATACCTCGACGACTCGCTCATCAGGGTTACATCTCCGGAAGCAGTTCTCCACTCTTCCCATGCCCTTATGAACATACTGCACAATCTGGGCTTCTCGCTCAACCTCAAGAAGTCACAGCTGCAGCCTATGCAGACTCTGACATTCCTGGGACTCATTTGGGACACGTGCAACGAGAAGGTCTTCCCGTCGGAGCACAAAATCTCGGCCATCAAAAGGGCCACCGGCCCCTTCCTCAGCAGAGCGGTAACCTCAGCATGGTGGTACCAACATCTTCTGGGTCTACTGGCGGCAGTCCTATTAGCCATGCTGCACATGAGACTAAGGATGAGAAGGATTCAGCTGCACTTCACTGCCTCATGGAATCAGGAGCGGGGCTCGCAATTCCTCCATCTCTCCAACCGGACCTAACCTGATGGTCCATGGACTGCAACCTATGGACGGGCAAGCCCTTTTGGCCGCCCTCTCCGCAGGCCACCATCACCACAGACTTTTCACTCGAGGGCTGGGCAGCCACCCTGGTCGATCTCTCGGTCCACGGCACCTGGACTCGACCGGAGCAGGAATACCACATCAATTGGCTGGAGCTGAACACCATCTGGCTAGCGCTCAGAGCATTCCTACCACTTCTCAAGGGCAAGGTTCTCCTCATCCAGACACCTCGACCAGCATGTGCTACGTCAACAAGCAGGGAGGCACCAGATCCCCCTCCTCTGTGCAGATTGGCGATCAGCATGTGGGAATGGGCCCTGGAAAACGACATTCACCTCTCGGCAGTCCACCTCCCGGGGAATCCAACCTGGAAGCGGACGGGCTCAGCAGGCTGAGAGCGGACAATTACGAGTGGCAGCTAAACTACCTTGTTATTCAGGAGATCTTCAACAGGTGGGGTCACCCTTACGTGGATCTCTTTGCCACCTGGCACAACAAGAAGTGTCCCCAATTTGCATTCTGGCAAGGTCAGGGCCCCGGCTCGCTGGGTGACAGTGGACTGGCATAAAAGCCTAGGCCTTTCAGCCCACTCCTGATCCACAGGGTAATTTGCAATATCAAGGAATCTTGCTGACTCCTCATCATTCTGATAGCTCCCTGGTGGCTGGCCAGGCCATGGTTTTTGGAGCTACTCAGCCTCTCGGAGGTGCCCTCGATACACCTTTCGATGGGCCCAGCACATCTTCTGGTGCAGCAGGGGGACAGAGTCATCCACCCTGCACCAGGGAAACTAGCCCTCACAGCGTGGTACCTGAGCGGGTAACGCTTCAGCATCTTCGCCTCTCATAGGCCATTCTGGAGATCATACAAGGCGCCAGGAGCAAAGATACCAGGGACCGGTAGAAAACAAATGGACCAGATTCTACCACTGGGCAGACTCCAAGGGAATTGACTCCTTGGCTTGCACTTTGGACGACGTGCTCTCCTTTTCGGCGCACCTCGCTCATTCAGGTGTACAGGTGGACACCTGCTGCACTTACCTTGCAGCCATTGGGGCTTACAGGAACTCGGAGTAGACATTTTTTCCTCCTCCAACCCTATCGTCAAACATCTGATGGGTCTTGGTAGGCTCTACCCGCCAGTCAAGAGACCGCACCCGGTGTGGGACCTTAACATAGTCTTGGGCTGACTGGCTCACAAACCATTTGCGGCAATGGCATCCGTGGACATCAGGTTGGTCACCATCAAGACGGCCTTACTAGTCGGCCTTACCTCGGCTCATAGTCAGCGAGATCCTGGCGCTGTTCGCTTCTGAGCCATGTACCACCTTTCACAAGGACAAGGCAGTCATGCGTACGCACCAGGCATTTCTGGCCAAGGTTCCCTCTGCTTTCCACCTGAACGAGGAGATGGTCCTTCCTACTTTTATTCCCGATCCTAAGGACGAAGCACAAACAGTGCTGCACTGCCTGGATGTTGGGCGTGCTCTGAAATTCCACCTAGACAGGACCAAGGGCTTCCACAAATCGGATACCCTGTTTGTCACTTTGGAGGCTCAAGACCAGGCTATCGGGCCTCTAAGGCTTGCATATCCCACTGGATGGTCTGTTATCAAAGAAGCTTATGAGGGCCAGCACAAGCCGCTTCCGGCCAACATGCATGCCCACAGGTCCGGGCCAGGGCAACGGCCATCGCATTCCAGCGCCATATCCCTTGGTAAGTCATAAGCAGGGCGGCCACTTGGGCCTCTCCCTCGGCTTTCTGCAAGCATTACTGTTTGGATGCCGGCTCTAGATCTGATGCGGCTTTCGGACAGGTGGTTCTCCGAAAACCTATTTGCTTAAGGAGGGTCTCCTCTCCAGCCTGGGGCTACAATGAGTTGTAATCGCCCATACAGTATGGAGGAAAGGGGACGGGAGTAATTAGAAGTTACTCACCGTAGTGACTAACGTACTCTTAGTCCATAGTCCTCTTTCCTCCATACGTCCCACCAACCTCCTCCCCACCCCCACCCCCCTAATAATACTGGTGTCATTAGGCAATGTTAAATCTATTGTCAAAGTGTCAGTGGGGACTGAGGTGTGGCCCCGGAGGGGGAGTCAGGGCAGCTCATGCTCCCTGGGCCGCGCCCCTGCGTACCTCTAAATTTAAAGGGGAAAACGTTTTTTTCTGGTGAAAAAGGTTCTCCCTCCAGTCCCTTGGAAGGGACACCCATACAGTATGGAGGAAAGGGGACTATGGACTAAGAGTACGTTGGTCACTACAGTGAGTAACTTATAATTTCTTCTACTCCTTGATCTCTCTGCTGTTTTCGACCAATCCGTTTTTCTTCTACTCTGACTTCTTTGTGGTTTTCCGGGTTCTGTTCTTAAATAATTTTACTTTTATCTATCAAACCATACCCTTGTTACTTGGGCTGGCCCCTTACCCCATACTATATGGAGTCCCACAAGGGTCCTTTCTAGGCCCCCTTCTCACTCTACACTCTTCCTCTCTCTGCACTTATTGCTTCTTTCAATCTTTCATTCCATCTCTATGCTGGTGACACGCAGATCTTCTCCTTTACTGAGTCTCTGCATTCCACTGTCAGTCTTTCTGTGATCCAATCCTGGATGTCTACTCACTTTCTTCATCTTAATCCCTCTAAAACTGAGATCCTCTTCTTCCCCCGCTACCTCTGTCCCCGCTCCCCCTCCTCCACGCCCTCCCTCTGGCCCCACCCTCCTTCATTTGTTCTTTTTCTTCATCTATTCGTGACCTGGGTGTTAACTTCGACCCGTCTTTCACTTTTCATATTACTAACAATGCCTGCTCCTGCCGCTTCGCTCTATTCAGCATCCGTTGTGCTCGCCTATACCTTTATTTACATGCTACCAAACTTCTGATCACCTCCCTTATCTTCTCACAGAATGATTACTGTTCTGTCCTTTGACTTCGTCTCCCTGCCTCTGTCCCCCCCTGCTCCATCTTTAACTCCTCAATCTGTCTCCTCTTTTCTATCCCTCCTCGTTCGTCTATCGTTATCTTTCTCTTCTTCCCATTTAATATCATCTTCTTTCACTTCTCTCCATTGCCTTCAAGTGTATACATGGTCTCGACCCTCCATCATTTCTCACTGATATCACTCTACTCCTCAGTCGCGCATTGCATTCTCAAAATCAGTTTCTACTTTCCTGTCCCTAAACCTCCTTGTGCTTCCTCTCATTTTTGTTTCTTCACCCTACTTGCCGCCAAGCACTGAAATTCTCTCCTCCTTCCCATCTGTTCTTCCCTCTCAATACAGACTTTTCAAACCAGCCTCAAATCTAATGTTCTTTTTCTATCAATTGATGACCTTCTTTCACTGTCTATTCATTATCTGGAATGTTTTGCCTCTCAGCGCGTAAGCAAAAACGCTCTAGAAAAACAACAAATACAAATGCAGTCTCTACGTGCTCTCGAAGTGTCCACGGACCACCTGGTGGACGGACCAGCTCCTTCAGTAGGCTACCTCGCCAGAACTGTTGCCGTTTCGCATCTGCAGCTGGATCTTTGGTGGTAGTCCGCTTGTGGTATAAGTCCTGTTCGTGCTGAATTTCAGCCTCCTATCCTCAACGGATCCTGTCCTGGAACAACTTCTACAACCACGACTGGATGGATGCCAGCCAAAGTCTGTGTGCGGTGGCAGTCACAAACTCTGCTTCCTCCACTCTGAAGTGTCCTGAAGCTGTGCAGTCAAAGTTTCGAAACAATAGTTTTGAATGCCAAAAGTTCCGACACAAGCGTCGAAAAAAAAGTTTCAAATGTATTTTTTTTTTATATTAAAGGGGTTATTTTAATTTCGTATAGTAAAGTAAGCGTTTTTTTAAAAACAAACCGGTTTGGGCGGGGGGGCGGACTCACCCATAAAATTTTTTTTTTAAAAAAACATTCAAAACTTTTTTTTTTCCGACACTTTTGTGTCCGAACTTTTGGCATTTGAAACTTTGACTTTTGAAACGTTCACTATGAACCGTTCTGAGCAGAGCTGCGTCAGTGAATCTTGCATTTCTCCATCACCAAGTGTTGCAATCTGCTCCAGGACCCGACAGAAAGAAGCCTTGCACCCTCAGCTCCTGGGCACACCTCACCAGAACAAGCGGCTGGAAATCCAACCTCCAGCGACCTCTGTATCCCCCTCACAATTCCTCTTTCCCCTAGTCTCAAAGCATTGGTCAACCCCCTTTCACCCAGTGGATATAATTGAGAACAAGAATCTTTCATCCTCTCATTGCATTCTACTGGATAGTACAAATGAAAGATGTCCACTTTTACTTACTTAGTAAATTTGTTCAAAAGAAGAGATGCAACTATCACCAACACAAGTAACTTGACTGCTACAGATGCATTCTGGGCAGAAGCCTTGCATCTCCTGTGACTTTTGGGCACACGGCCCTATTCCTAGAGATTGAACTGCCGAAGTTGGGGAGTACCACTTGTGACCTGATTACATCATTACTGCATCACTTTACCTCCTTTTGTTTTTTTTTTTTTATAACACATTTTATTGGTTTTACACATACAACGATACATAACAAGGATACAAATCATAAATTAAATAACATTGTGATAGCATACCTCCTTTGTTGATTTAAGTGCATTTTAAGAACCTATCCTGAATGTATATATGCTTGTACTCTTGTTCCCTGTCCCCTTTCCTCCATATTGCATCGGCGTCCCTTCCTAGGGACGGGAGACGGAACCTTTTATACCAGAAAATAATTTCTTCCCCTTTAAATTTAGAGGCGCGCAGGGGTGTGGACCTCGGAGCATGCACTACCCGGACACTGCCCACCAGCACCCCACCTCAGTCCCCTTTTCTGTGTCGACGGGAACGGGTCCATTTCACCAGCGATCCTGGGTTTGGGTTCGGCCATGTAATACTACGCACTCTTCTTCGGATTCTTTTTGTCTGTCTTTTTTTTTGTCATTCAGGTACTCGGTCCTCCAGCGTCACGCTCCTCCTCGGCGCATGTGAACTTCAGCGGGCTTCAGCAGGTGTCCAGCCGGGGCGGATTGGACCCTCTGCCTTTCGGCCCATGGCCGGGCCGAAATCGTCCCAGGGGAGTCGAGCTGGTTTCTGGCCACGCCTGAGCCTGTTTGGAAAAATAAAATTGGGAAAAAAAATTGGAAAATGTTTTTCCATTTTTTTTTTTTCTTCTCCAAAAAACCTTTCATCCTACTTAGGTCGATAAATGAGTACCAACACAGGTTGGGTGATATTGTATACATAGGTGTTCTATTAAAAAAAGAGCTTAAACGTAAGTGCTATACAGTAACAGATTATCATTTGGCCTTGGACGTCTGCTTAGATTCACAGTAATTTAACAATATGATTCTATACACACAGATATTAATGATACATATGGTGATCCATTCTTGTATGAAATTTATATCCCGTTAGTGAAATCATAACCATATTTTTCGTAGTGTACTTGGGAACAATGCCATTTGATGCCACTTCCTGTTTAGTCAAGGGGTGAAAGGCCTTGTTTCATCGCTTCCCGGGATGTCATTTTGGGGTGGGGTCAAATGACATAACTTCTGGTGATGTCATCAAAGGTCAAGGGTTGTGAGGCGAGGGGTGGGCCACTTTTTTTGGGTGACCTGGCCTATTTCTTGTCCCAGTCCGACCCTGCTTCCAGCCTTCAAGGGGCTCTTCCCTACGTTCGACCTCTACACTCTTTGCCTCTGTTACCTTGGCCCTGACCACGGATGGGAAGGTTGTGCCGCGTGCGACGCACTGACTCCACGCGCACTGAAGTACAGGCTAGCTAGGAGGAGGGAGCTCTTCCGAAAGATGAAGAAATTCGTCAAACAGATTGAGGCCCAAGGGAGGGTCGCTACTTTCCATCGCACACCGTAAGGCTGACTCCTTCCAGAGGAAACGCCCTAGCAGGATGAACCTCTCGGGTTCCTGTGCCAGCACACGCACCTAGTCCAGCTACCGGCCTCATGGCCGAGGGGTCATCAGATTCTTCCGAAATCGGTGCTGAGGGACCGGAAAGGTTCTTTTACCAGGTGTACACCCGAGGGGGCAATGCCCGAGGGGGTGCCTGCACGCAGCACTAGCGGGGACAATGCTGAGGACAACACGCCTTACAGGCCTAGGCCTGAGGTGCAGGGTAGGCTTCATGCTCCGCCACTAAGAGTCTTGGAGGGGGCCAGGCCCAGGGAGCTATGCACCACGACTTTAGCAAGTGGCACGCAGCTCGACAAAATGGCTGCTGTGCTAAACTACATGGCCGCTCGTCCAATGCCACTCCTAGGAACAGAGCAGGCGGGTGAACGAGTTTCAAGGTGGGACTGGTGTCAACCAGGTATGTGGCCTACAGTTAATCCATCAGCAGAACAGGGCAGGTTTCCCATGCAACCTAGATGGAGTGCGCTCCCCGGCCCCAGCTGCTCCCAGCCATTCCGTCAATATCACCTGCCACCTCTTCTGCCTCCGAAGACAAGTTCTTCGAAAGGTTCCTGGCGCTGAGACAAACCCCCCAGATGGGGGTCATTTTGCGGGATGCAGTCGAGGACTTGCTCCCTCCAGTCACTCCACCGGCACCCATTGTCATTACTCCCATGGCTCCGGTGCCATACACCCCAGCTGCCCCTGCCGGCTCTTCGATTCTGGCCCCCCTGCCTCCCACAGTACAAGCGGTTCCACACCAGCCTCAGGCTCCGGTCTACCCACGGCACCCAGCACGCTCCACCCGCTCCGGACCAGCCGGACGCTCTGGTGGACACAGATGAGGAGGAGGGCCCTGACACGCCGTTGTCCGCAAAGGCCTTCCATGATTGGCTTGCAGGTTTGGCTGGATACCTGGACCTTCCTCAACCGGAGGTGAGCAGCCCGTGAGGGGGTTTGGGGGATCTTAGCAGAAGTCCTCACCCTATGACCCCTCCACCACCAAAACATGTATCCTGATGCAGAAGGACGTTGTTGCCTTTGCCAAGAAGGAGTAGCTCAAGCCATTTGGCCCAACCTGTCAATCGGCATCTCTATGCCAATTATAGACAGACAGAGGTGGATCCACTCTTGCTGTCGGCGCACCCTCAACCACACTCTTCTGTGATTGCTGCGGCGTCACTCTACTCTAAGCCTTATTCATCCTCGGCCACCTCGTCCTCGGTGCTGCTAGGTAAGGAGGAGATGATCTTGGTGGCGTACAGGAAGAAGCTGTACTCAACACCTCGCTGCACCTGCATTGATCCAGCACGGATGCCATGCTGGCAGCCGCTAACCAGAGGCTTGTTGTTAAACAGCCTTCTTCCTTCCAGAGCAGAGCCAAAGCGGGTCTAGGATAAGCCAGGCTGGTAGCGCAGGACATCATGGAGTCCACTGTAGCCCACATCGATACCTATGGCCAGGCCATCTGCATCGCCACGGACATGAGGACTGCCTGGCTTTGGGCAAAGTTTAACCCCGATGGCCAGGAACGCATATTGGACCTTCCAATCGAGGGTAGTGAACTCTTTCACTCTTCCACCGATGAAGAATTGGATAAAAAGAGCAGCTCGCAATCTACAAGTCTTTATCCTAATGAAAGCCACGCCCAAGGCGTACACCCAGTCACATCAATGCTCTGACAAGGGGTGGTCGTTTGTTAGGTTTCCCGGGCTTCCAGGAGCGCAGGTCGAGGCAGCCTGACTGCTGAGTCCACACTGGCGCAGACAGGGGGTGTGGGAAAGGCCTTTTCCAGTCCTCCTCCTGCAGCAGCCTCAGAGGGAAAGAAAGAATTTTGGCGCCAGATTTTTTCGGTCCCTTGGATCCTCTGTAGTATCCTCGTGGTACCGCCTACTTGTCCCCTCCCTCTCCTCTCCACTTTTTTCCATACTGCATGGACACCTACCCTGTTCACCTTCCAGGTGGGCCAGTGCCTTTTCTGGCTCAGCAAGGGGCCTGGGTCGTCCACCCCGCTCCACAGAAGTTAGCCCTTGCAGCATGGTTCCTGAACAGGTCCTGCTCAAGCACCTGAGCCTCTCTCGGGCTAATCTAGAACTCATTCCAGGTGGCCACGAGCAAAGCTACCAGGAGCCAGTACTAAAGTAAATGGACTAGGTTCTGTCGTTGGGCGGACTCTAAAGAGATCGACCTCCTTACGTGCACACTAGATGATGTGCTGTTCTTCTCTGCGCTCGGGCACACTCGGGCGTGCTGGTAGACACATGCCACGCCTATTTGGCAGACATAGGGGCCTGCAGAAATTCTGAGGAGACACTCTCCTCCTCCAACCCGATAGTCAGACATTTGACAGGCCTATCCAGGCTCTGCCTGCCCATCAAGAAACCACACCACGTGTGGGATCTCAATCTAGTGCTGGGCTCCTTGGCGCACAATCCCTTCGAGCCAGTGGTGTCCGTGGACATCAGGCTGGTCACCATTAAGACAGCTTTATTAGTGGGCCTCACCTCTGCTTGCAGAACCAGCGAGTTCTAGGCTTTGGTTGCTTCAGAACCCTATACCACTTTCCATAGAGATAAGGTGGTCCTGCAGACTCGCCCTGTGTTCCTAAGGTACCCTCCCTCCGCTTTCCTCACTTTCCCTAGGACAAGGCTTAGAGGGTCTTGCCCTGTCTGGATGTCAGACGCACTCCGAAATGCTATCTGGACAGGACCAAGGGCTTCCGCAAGTCGGACGCACTGTTTGTTACCTTCGGGGGTCAAGGCCCGGGTATTAGGCATCCAAAGCCTCTATTGCATGGTGAATGGTTTCCGCCATCAAGGAGGCCTATGAGGGGCAGCACAATCATTGTCAGCCAACATGCACGCCCACACTGTCAGAGCCAGGGCCACGGTCATTGCATTCCAACGGCAGGTACCGTAGCAGGTCATCAGCAGGGCGGCCACCTGGGCCACCGTAGACAAATGCTTACTGACTCTAATTTTCCTAGCAGACTGGATGGGTCCTCTGGGGGTCGCTAGAGTTTGGATTTTCACCCGTTGGTTCTGGTGAGAGGTGCCCAGGATCTGCAGTTGCAAGGATTCTACCTGTCTGGTCCAGGAGCAGTGTGCTACCCTTGGCGATTGAGAAATGCACCAATTCAGCCCCCTTCATGACACTTCACATGGCGGAGAAAGACAAGTTCCAGCGATGGCCATCGCACACAGGTGTCTGCAGGCGTCCTTCCAGTGGCGGTTGAAGACTTCTTTCAAAACAGAATCCCTTGAAGCTGGAAGGCTGAAATTCGGCAAGAAGGTGACTTGTACCACAATCTGACAACCACCAAAGATGCAGAACAGTGACAATTGTAGCGAGTAGCCCACTGGAGAGTTGTTCAGTCCACTGGATGGTCCAGGGACATTTCCGAAGGCTCAGGACAGTTGGAATCCTCGAACACGTTAAGACTGGTTGGTCCCACCAGTCCACGGTTTGATGCACCGCTCGGGGCCTTTGCAGATAAGGTAGTCCAACAGGGCTTCACCGGACAAGACGCTGGAAGGGATTCTGGGCCTCTTTGGGGGGAGTCATATCTTCAGTTAGCTGTTCTTCTACGAGGGTTTCTTGGCTCCAACACTGATCTGAAGAAATGGCTGCAGGAGTCCTCTTCTCATCCAAAATCCAGTCTGGAAGCAAGTACAAGCCCACCAATGGTAAGGATCTGCACCAGTCAATCAGCCAGTAGTTGTCCAAGAAGGCACAACTTTTGGTTTCAAGAATGCCCCACAAGTAGACTCACTGGCACCACAGTTGTGGAGTTGGACCAGACAGTCTGACCCACTACCTGGGCATATACAGATTTTAATGCTTTGAGCTCAAATGGCGCTGGTGCGCAGTGCATTCTGGTGCGCTTAGAGCCATAATGGACATTTGCTCCATGCTTCAATGGAGGCTGCACTTGACGTGAACTGTACACCGATTTTCAGCATCATTAGCATTATTTTA
The DNA here is from genome assembly GCF_040938575.1 of Ambystoma mexicanum. Classification (NCBI taxonomy): domain Eukaryota; kingdom Metazoa; phylum Chordata; class Amphibia; order Caudata; family Ambystomatidae; genus Ambystoma; species Ambystoma mexicanum. The sequence goes on from NC_090923.1 coordinate 1,130,438,409, forward strand.
CTGGAAAACCATGTTTTTAACGTTATTTGTTGCTTTTGTTGGTTTGCATGGCTCATCCAAGGACACGGTGCACGAAAAGACTGAGATCTACAGGTGCAGGCTGGTACCGGATAAGATTGCCCGTGGACACTGTCAAAGTTGAGGATGAGTTTCTGAGTTGTTTTCCTTGCTGCTTTGAGAAAGGGAAGAGCTCTGCTTGTTGAGGTTACTGTAGGTCACTGCGGCCGAGGGCATGTGGTGAACCACCAATGCGCAGACACTCAGGCCAGAGGTTTTGAGAAAATGCCACCCGCCTTTGCGGAGGGCTTAAAATGTGGTACTCTGGAAAGGTCAGACAAAAAGCCTCAGTTGGAGGCGGGACGCTTCGCTCCGTGACTGTTATCTGTGCATGGCTGTTTTCAGGGTTTTCCAGCTGCTTCTGGCAATATGAGGTTGTTCGCTAAGGTTGCGCCAACAGTGATTTATTTTCTATAGATTACTGTCTTTTATGTGATTTATTTCTGTTGCAGTTTATTCATTTATGTATGCCTTTTGTGGATATATAGCCATATAAGAGCTAACTTATCTGTGTGTGTGGGTGAATAATTGCTTACCTGCGTTCAAGGTTTTTCATTCAGTGTACTGGTGCTAAAAGATATGTTTGTCTGTGTACTTTTTTGAAAAGCAAGACGCACATTAAAGGCCTTGCCGGCCCTCAAAAGCTGCAGCTTTCCCAGTTAAGTGAAAGTAGACAACGGTATGGGTACAACTGCATGAAAGTGTGTTATGACCACTTGAGGTCGATGGAGCAGCAAGCTGCGTCACCAGTTCCACGAGGCCTGCCCATGAAGACCTCAGACAAGTGAATCCAAAGTTAAATTGGTACTGGTGAGTCCCACTCTGCGCCTCTGAAATAATAGTTTTGCACAATTAATGTTATAAAGACTAATCAGTCTAGTTGAGTCTTAATCTGTAAATGATTTATTTCCAAAGATCAGCCGACCCGTGTTTTGACCCAAGTCGTCCTCAAGTCTGATACAGTAACCATAGAATCATGAACTGGTGTAACAAAATGATTAAACCATGTGTATACAGATATAACGATTATTTACAATACACAACAGAAAAAATATAATAAAGCAAATGTATATTTGTTGCAAAAACAAAATTGTAAAAACCAAAAAGTTGGTGAGTAAAACAAAAGGTTACATACCCAAAATGAAGTCACATATGAAGGCGGGTGCAGCAGCAGGAAGAACAGACAGAACAATATGCCATAGTTATTTGCTTGTATCACTCACTTATCTCTTGCAAAAAATGCTATGGGTATTCTTATTCTATACACCCCAATCTTGCCTGCTCACTACATGCAATTCTCTCTGAATAGGTTGAGGTGTGGGTTCCTCATAAAACCATGCCTGGCATCCAGTGAGTGTAAGGCGAGTATCAGAATGTAATTGTTATTGTCTGTAGTCTTATGTAATATCCCAAAAAGTCACTAGGGTTAAATGAATCCTCATTAGTGTCTATTAATCCTCTCACCATACTGCAACCTTGAGCCCAATGTTGGTGTAAACAGGATAGAAAACAACTCGCCCTTAATCCCAATGCTAGTTATAGTGGTCCTGGTAAATGAAGAGATACAAATTGGGTATGGATGGATCTCTTGTGCTACTTTAACGCTAATGTCATAGCCATTATCTTGTGAATGTCAGTTGCCTGACTTACCGGAGTTGGGTGCGCTAGTTCCATAGGATGAATCCTTCAAATACTTAATGCAAATTCTTAATATAGCTGGATTAAATCCCCAATAGAGTCCTCTGTCGCATCAGTTCTTCCTGGATAACACCAAAAATACCATAAGTGTTATTGTGTAGGCTCCCCTAAAAGGTGGTGCCCATGTGTGTCGCAGGCCTTTATCAATATCTTTGTTTCCTTCCTGATATCTTACCTATGGGTGACATTGAAACACCAATCTTCGGATGTCTCTTGAATCAAAAACACATCGGGACATTCAATGATTTGCTCTGAATAGAAGTGCAAGCCAGACACCTCAAACTACAAGAAATTAAACCTAAATCAAAAAGTACTCCTTAATTAAGCGATGAGTTTCAGAGACATTCCATCAAGATCTTATTCAAGATATACATGCACATTTAGACAAAAACATTAACGGGAGAAGGCCAAGAACTAGTCGTGAGAACAGAGGAACTGAGATCATTGGACAAACTAGCAGGAGACACCAATAGAATAATCAAGGAGGCAGACAAATGAGGCAATGTTGTTGTAATAAACAAACAAGATTACATAAATATGGGCAAGAAGCATCTAGCCACACCAGGCTGCTATAGAAGCCGGAGCTCTAACCCAACCAAGAAGATTGTTCAAGACCTTCAGGCTTTGATACAAGAATGGAATGGCTTAGGGTATCTGACTGATGAAGAGAAACTTTTTGTTTGAGCATTTAAGAGCCAACCATGCCAATGCTCTAATATTTGTCTTAAATACACAAACCTTTTGACATTCTGCCTGAAGTCCGACCTATCATGAGTGGCATAGCATGGGCCACCGCAGGTATCTCACAGTACATAGACAATGCACTTAAAGAACATGTACTTATAATGCCATCTTACATCAGAGACTGTACTCGGGTGTTGCAATTTCTATTCGACATACTTTGGCAAGACGGTTACTGTTTAGCAACTCTAGATGTAACTGCCCTCCATACAAGCATAAATCACAAGCTGGCGATTGGAGCTGTTGACTATACTTATCGCAATCTCCCAGCATCATATTGCATGCATGTAGAAATGTTGAAAATGTTTGAGGTTTACTCCTGTTAACAATGTTTTTGTGTTTGAGACGGATTACGTACAGATGAAAGGGGTGGCTATGGGAGCCAAGTATGCACCATCCCCGACCACCTTATTTATGGCCCAATTTGAGGAGACGCAGGTTCTTAATAACAGCGTTTTTCTTTTCTGAGAACATTATCACATGGAAACAATATATAAATGACATTCTCATTATATTGCATGGCTCTTTGGAACATGTTGTAAGATTCATCTCCTTCGCCAATGATAATACTTTTCGCATTACGCTGACAGGCCATTGTGACACTATCAGCATAGATTTCCTTGATCTTCATGTTGCTATAGTGGATGGCAAAATTGAGACCAAGACTTTTTGGAAACCAACCGAGGCGAAGTCTGCGCTACATGCTCAGATTTGCCATCGCGAATCTACCATCAACAATGTACCAGGTGGAGAATGTTTGAGTGTGCCACAACTGTAGCAATGAACAGATTTTACCAATGAATGTGATCTCCTAGTGAAAAGATTTTGGTTTAGAGCGTATGAACAAGATGTCATTGTCAAAGCATCTCTAAAATACAAGACAGTCGACAGGCTTACCATGTTAAATCCTGTTGGCAAACAAGCAAACCCAACAAGGAGCATAGACATAATTAGCAAGTTCTCGCAAGCTGCACGCCTCCTATACAAACTATTTCATGAACGTTGGAACCTTTTGCTTTTGGACAAAATGTACAACCTTTTTTGGCAGGCAAACCTATGTTTCTTTTCACCAAAGCGCAAACCATCAACCACAAATTAAGCCCTTCATTTGGTATCGGGTATTAATATCGCCACATATATGGTCGCCGTAAATCATATCGCCGGGAAAATGTTGTGGTGATATTATTTGGGTGACCATATATGTGGCGATGGGGGCAAAAAAAAAAACATTTGGGGATTGCGGGGGTGTCCCTCGCATGTTCCATGCAATAATCTTGGCACAAAAAACGACAATTTTTCGACGATATTTTTGTATGGCGATATGTTTGTGGCGACATTATTACATGGAACCCTTCATTTTTAGACACGGGTGGTATGAGACAACTGAAGGGTAGTAATTTAAGTGCCAAGGGATTTCACAAATGCAGCACATGTAGCATGTGTAGATATGCACATGAAGACTACAGAATACACCGACCTAAAAGGTATAAAGGTCACGATCAAGGATTTCATCAATTGCCTGACTACTTTTGTTGTTTATGCTCCAATTTGTAAGAAGCTCTGTCGGCAGCACGATTAGACAGATACGTGTTAGGATTAGAGAACATGTGGCTAGCCTAAGTAGCCCGGATCAAAGGGTCCCACTTGCTGTGCATAGGCAAGAAAACCACCAATTTGCGGATAAGACAGATACAATTCATTGGCCTGATAAAAGCAAAGCGGGGCAAGAGGGGTGGAGATGTCCAATTTACAATTGAGGCAAATGGAATCTAAATGTATATGCTATTTGCGTTGTGTCAAAGAAGGTCTAAATACAGACCACAAGATGAATGTTTTTCTGTAATCCATATACAACACATGTATGGTATGGTGATTGTCTATTTAGTGGGACAAATATGTAAGCAGATTTGCTTTGAAATGGTTTATTGTACTGTTAAGGATGTTTACACATACAAGGACTGTATTAAGAGACATCAGGAATGCAGTTTCTTTTTTGATGATGCTCAGATCTCCTTAAGACTGCATAATGTGGTTACCCAGGAATTATGGGTTTTCTGATGATGATCAATAACCATTTGGATACCTATAGAGGCAAGGGACTGCATTCATTTTGACTTTTGTTTAATGTGCTTAATCACCGACACTAGTTATATTATTTGGTGCTAGGAGTATGAGCTTAGTGGTAGACCCTTATGCATCACCCTTCTTACTCGGTCACTGTATTCACAGATCTTAAGTTTACAACGCTTGCCGCGATTAAGCACACAATGACAAAGACTACTTCAGTTGAGCACCTTGTAACATGTAACTTCAAGGTGTCTAATAACCAATACTGGTCAATCATTTTCACTGATGCTAGGGGGTTGGTCTTTTTGACAGACATTAATATCCAATATTGGTCAACTATTTTACTGATTCTACGGTTTGGTCCTAGTGACAGACATGTATGCACCACCCTACATACATGGCTCACATATTCATAGATCCTATGTATAAAGTTTAGGCCTGATAGTGCAAACTTCGTTCAACAGACCACTCTCAATTAGCAACTCTAGTTATTTCTTTGGCTCGGGCTGGGATATCATACCCAAGTTGTTTATTTGTAAACGTACAAGAATAGTTAAAATTGAATCTTTAAGTACTTATGGCTCACTTACAATACCCAACAGGCCACACAGTTAAGGTTCAGTATGCATCACACTCTACTTTGCATAGCTGACAATGTGCAAGCTGAAAATCTGTCCGGAAAGCTGCGTGGTTGCTGGATGTGACGTCATGCGCATTGCGTGCATGACGTCACATGCATTACACCATGCACACAGATATGGTTGCGGCGTGTTTTCATACGCGCGCAGCACCTTGGCTTTTAACCTGCTGACATGGAGCTAACCAAACCATTAAGGTAAGATATCAGGCAGGAAACAAAGATATTGATAAAGGCCTATGACGTACACAGGCACGCTTACACACACAATAATACTTTGTTTTTTGGTGTTATCCAGCTATAACCCATAAAACTGAGGATTTTATTTTGGGGGAGGGGGAGGGGCATTTAATCCTGCTATATTAAGAATTCACATTAAGTATTTGAAGGATTCATCCTATGGAATCAGCACGCCCAACTCCGGTAAATCAGGATAATGGCCATGAGAATAGTGGTAAAGTAGCACAAGGGAGCCATCCATACCGAATGTGTATCTCTTCATTTACTAGGACCACTATAACTAGCATTTGAGATCAAGGGTGAGTGATTTCTATCCTTTTCACAAATGTACACCAAAATTGGGCTCAAGGTTGCAGTATGGTGAGGGGCTTAACAGACACTAATGAGGATTCATTTAACACTAGTGACTTTTTGGGATATTACATATGACTACAGACAAAAACAATTACATTGTGATACTCTCCTTACACTCACTGGATGCCACGCACGGTTTTATGAGTAACCCACACCTAAACCTATTCAGAGAGCACTGCATCTAGTGACAGGCAAGAATGGGGTGTATAGAATACCCATTGCCATAGCATGTTTTGCAAGAAAGAAGTGTGATACAAGCAAATAACTATGGCATATTGTTCTTGCCTGTTCTTCTTGCTGCTGCACCCTCCATTTGTGACTTGATTTTTGGGTATGTAACCTTTTGTTTTACTCACCAACCTTTTGGTTTTTACTATTTTGTTTTTGCAACAAATGATTTTGGGTATGTAACCTTTTGTTTTTATTTGCCAACCTTTTGGTTTTTGCTATTTTGTTTTTGCAACAAATGTACATTTCCTTTATTACATTTTTTTCTGTTGTGTTGTAAATAATCATTAGATCTGTATACACATGGTTTAATCGTTTTATTACACCAGTACATGATTCTATGGTTACTGTATCTGCCTTGAGGACGATTTAGGACGAAACACGTGTCGGCTGATCTTTGGGAATAAATTTACAGATAGAAACTCAACTAGACTGATTAGTCTTTATAACATTAATTGTGCAAAACGATCATTTCAGTGGAAAATCACAACTCGCCAGTACCAATTTAACTTTGTATTCCCAGGCAAGTGCCTGACCTTTTGTAGGGGGATTCCTGACCTGGCAAGGCAGGAGGAACGCCAAACAATATGGCCAAAAAACAAGCGCAAATATCATGTCTTGGCCATTTTAGGGTAAACGCGAATGTGCCCATAGAAATAGCACAAAAATTGTAAAAATAGAATTGCTGCCACCAACTTGTCTTTAAACGCACATATAAAAGTAACCAAAAATCCAAAGGGTAAAAAGCTAGTGTGATACAAAAGTATGCCCATTGTAAACTGCTGTGCGCAATGTTACAAAAAGGGAAACCTAGTTTCCTAGTCCTGATGGTCTGAAGGACTGATAAGTTTCCCCATAACAAATGAGCAAAAGGGCAGGGGAGTGAAGTTGAAGACTTCACTTACCTGTACAAAGGCAGGACCGGTTCAAAAACAATTGCAAAAAGGTTGGAGTCCATAGAAACTATTGAGGGAAAGTTGCCAAAAGAGAGATCTTCCCTAAAAATGATTTTTCTAATTGGGGACATCAGCACCCTGTACTGAAAGCCATAGTGACTGATCAGTTCCCCAAAAATATAAGTAAAGGAAAACAAAAAACGTCCTTACCACCGGATACAAACAAGCACTTTTAATCATTTTTGTTAATTTGTTTGAGGCCTATGGAGGGAAAGCAGTGAAAACAAAATCCTTGCCGACTTGCGGTTAAGTGCATGCAAGATAAACGAAAAACACATTAGAAAAATATCTGCTGCCACCAGAGGAACAGCAATGCTACTAAAAGAAAAATGAAAAAGGATTCCCCTAACATTATCGTAGGGTGATGTGTGCAATTTAAAAACAACCAAGAATCTTGCAAAGGGAGTCCTCATGCTCTGACCAGTGACCCCAAAACAGATGAGCAAAGAAATGGACGTGAAGCAAAAAGGCTTTACTTGCCTCCAAAAGTTAGGATTAGAATCAATTCATAGCCAAAAGATGGGGGGATTCCATTGAGCTGCAAGAAGGTATTCTTTGCTTACATTTTTTGCCCCCCAAATCTTCTTTTCGTCCTTTGAGCCCCCCATCCGCCCTTTTTCTACCCACACCTCAAACGCTACTGTTTGGACTTTTTGGATTTTTAAAATCTAATTCCGAAGTGAGTGAGGATTTTCACCCTTAATCTCGTGCAGCATCTATTTGTGTTCTGGGAACACTGGTTTATATTTTATATTACAAGTGTTGGGTGATCCTTCCTTTTGCTTGGGTATCTGTGTTTATCTTATGGTGGCATCCCTTAACTTCTGTGAAGTTCTGCCACTGACCTTTAGGGACCCCTTTCCCATTTTGTTTTGGGTGCACTGTGTAATCGATGTCTACCAGTGCAGGGGATGTCGTCCCTTTTTTGACATGCATATTTTTTCTTTTCCACCACAAGCCATCTTCCATGGAGTGCTGTGGGACACTTTTTGTGTGACCTTAAATTTGTCAGAAGTAACACTTTTGTTACTTTCCATGCTTCTCCTGCTCAAGCTGGTGGCAGTTGGCACCTTGTTTTGGATGCAACATCACATGCTGTTTTTAGCTGGCATAAGGTTCCCGAGGGCATTCAACCTACCATTGCTTTGAGATCATACCAATGATACATAAGGCGCTATATAAATGGCAAGTAACATAAGAAAATATTTCGGAGAACCATATACTCAAACTGGCTAATACTTATTTTATGTCCTGTTGAAGATAGCATGGCCTTTGCGGCCATCCGGCTTGCATTTCCAGGTAGGGGAGGGTCCGCTTTCTTCATACATTTTCACAGGCTTTCCAGAGAAAAGTCTGGCATGGATGACCACTGTGTGCCAGCTGGCACGAAGTAAGGAGGAGGGCCCAGCAGTATTATTGTTGCTGGGCAGATTCTGGGAAGTTGGCTGTTCTGAATTGGACAGCCACCTCCAAGTTTGAATGTTGGAGAGTCCCTTGTTGGAGGGCTGGACTAACCCCAAGCTTGATTTCTGTATGGAAGTATGGGAGTTGGACCTAGAAAATGAAGTAGAATTTTAAAACTGGAAGAAATCTGAAGAAAATGATGACCTAGAGACGCTAGAGGTAAGCTGCAGGAACAGACATTGGCTCAGCCAACAACCTGCTGCATTCGGACCACAACCACCGTTTAGGAAAGATTTCTCCATTGGCAATTTTTCATCCATAGTTTCTATGGACCCCGAATCTTTTTGCTTTGTTTTTTAACCTGTGCTGATTTTTTGAGGGTAATTAAAGCTTTCGGCTTCACTTCCCCTGCCTTTTGTTGTTAAGGGGAAACTGACCAGTCCTTCAGACTATCAGTATGGGGGAAACTGCTTCCCTTTGTTCCTTTTCATTTGTTTTTTACTTTTTGACATTGCACACATCTTACAATGGGGATACATTTGTATCACCCTAGACCTTTTAACTTTGGGGGGAGGAGGGGGTTGGTTACTTTTATATGTGCCTAAAGACAAGCTGGTGGTGGTAATTGTATTATTAACATGTGTGTTCTTATTAGTGTGAACATTCTCATATATGTCCAAACATGAATTCCCCTGGAGAATCTTATGTAAGTTGTAATAAATCGTTTTGTGATCACTATTGTGGCGATTGTTGTGTATCCTCCATCAACCATAACTCTGATTCTCTGGTATCCAATTGCACCAGAATGTCCTGAAATTGCAACAGAGTGCTGAATCGCAAAGAGCTGGAGGGGCTTCTGTGCAGCTGCCATTCTCTCTATGTGCGGGTTACCAATCTCCATGCTGTGAAAAATACATTTGAATTGTCTACTTTATTTCCTCCTGTTTTAGGGGAGTATTTGGAAAATGAATCAACAATCCAAATGTTTACACCTTCTGCTGCAGAAAATGCCTTATTACCCAGTTAAAAAAACAATGTCTTACTGATTTGATGACTGCTTTTGATACCTAAAAGGTCATTGTCATGATATTGACACACACACCATTTACATCTGAACCCGCTTTGTATAGAGTGCAGTGTCTTTTCCACACCTGCATTTCAGTCGTTAAACTTCTCCAGCATGGGGCCTGGCATGGATTCACATGCTCACAAATATTCCCAGTCGTCAGGCTGGGAATCTTTGGTAAAATAAAAAACTTACTGTATTTCTTCTCTAAACCAATCACTATCCTCTGGGTGATACTTCACCATTCAATGACAGTCCTCTCCCTAAGCCCCACCCCTGGTGGCCATCTTCAGATTTTTACTGCCTGCTTCAATGTTCATACATTTTTGCAAATTTAGTTAGAATGTGAACATTTTTGCTTTACTGTCTTCGACAAAGGATGGAGACCAGCAGCGGGGCCCTGCTACCGGCATAGATCTTCATCCACTGTCGGATCATCAAAGTTTCGAGAAGGCTTGGCCTTGGGGCCTACTTTGTGCCCATTCAGCATGCCTGAGGAGAAGGAAGATCACAGCCTCTTCAAGCTCAGCGCGAAGTGGGGTTTAAGAAATGTCTTTGTGGAAGATCACCATTATAAATGCTTGTACTGCCTACATCCAGACCACGATGAGGAGGGATTTGAGGTGTGCCATGGTTTCTTGAAGAAAACCAAAAAAGACTGATAGAGCAGACTGTTGGCATGGCTCAAATTGAGTAATCCGTCTGACGCAGCCTTGTGGCATTGTCAAACCTCATCTAAGATGGGCCGGTCCGAGGAGGGTTCTGCCTCCGTTCGCCATTATCCTCCACGATGAGCCGGCCAACGAAAGGAGCGTCTTCAAAGAGAAAGTCGCTAACCCCGTCCAAACTGTGTCCACAGATAGTCAGATGAGGGAAAAGTCCAGGGGAGGACTTGTCGAAGCCAGCTAAGGCTTAAACCAAGACCAACTCAACAGTCGACGACGGCACCGTCGCCGAAGGCAGTCACAAGCACTTAATTGTATAAGTCAACGACGTACACTGTGGCTCTGAAAGAGAGCGGGTCCAGTAAAGAAGTGGCGGCTGCCACGTGGGTGTCCTTGCCACCAAGGCGAGATACGGCTGCAGAAGTAGTGGTGAAGGAACCGGAGCCAGTGAGAGACCAGGCGACTGCTCCGACCGAACAACCTCCTGAGAGGGCGAGCGTAACAGTCCCACCTGTGGAACCTCCCACATATGCGGACCAGCAAGCTACTGAGGATAGACCAAAGCAGATCTACTAGAGCACCGACGAGGACAATGATATACACCATGGGTGCTGCTCAGACCATGGAGGGGAGGACCTGATGGAGGACCTCGGTCCCCTGTGCAGAACAGGAGTCTCATTAGCCCAGATCCTAATCTGTTGGCTCACTTTACCCCTAGACCTAAGGACGTGTCTCTGGACATTGTCCACCCTGCACACACTGGTCACCGGAATCCAGCAAAGAATGCTGCCATCGTGGCTGGCACCTCCAGAACCTCAGAGGGTAAACTGTCCCTCGCGGAAGAGAAATTCCAAGGAGTGCGCAGGGTTCGCTTCATCATCTGACCCCACTACCACCTCGTCACAAGACTCCTACCGGAGATCCGGACACAGCTACTGGTACCGACAAGGACTACTATTTCATTGCGGCAGAGAGAGACTCCGTACGTGAACAAGCCCCATAGTGCATCCCCTCCGGACGAAGTTGGATCTTTTCATTGGGTCATCTCGGGGCCCTCAACTGTTTCAGCTAGTCCCAGAGGAGACGAAGAGGGTTTCCTGTATCAGCGACGTGAGTCGTGGCGAAATTCCATCATGTCTGTTCTCTTCCTGGACGACATCTGGGAGGAGGGCCTAGCCCTAATTAAAAACCCAAGTACGTCCGACAAAGCGGGACCAATTTGAAAAGTACAGGCTGCCCGATTTGGCTCCCAGATGCCTACGGTTTCAGCCCTTGCTGGATTCGGTTTTGTCAGTCGCAGCTAGGAAATGCTCAGCGAACCAGTCGGCGGCAGCCATGGTACCTCCGGACCAGGATGGGAAGAAGCTGGATGCGATGGGCAAAAGGATAATTTACACAGCAACCACTACCATCGAGGCAGCAAACACCCTTGCCATTTTCTTCTGTTCTGACCGGGAACTCTGGTACAAGCTGGGCCCTATCCTGGACTTCCTGCCTGAAGATAAGGTAGAGACACTGGAACTCTTTCAGGAATGGGAAGTGGCCTCAGATGATGCCATCATGGTGGCAGTAGACGACGCAGACACACTTTTTTGCCAGATGGGGAATGGGGCGTCTCTACACTGTGAAGGTTGGTTGAAGGCTGCAAATTTCCGCCGGGACGTTAAGACTAAGGTGCTAGATATGCCCTTCGATAGGGACAAGTCTTTGCAGGCGATAAAGACAGACACAGACGGCCTGTTCCCTCCGAACTTTGCAACAGCCTTGATCCTCGTCCTTTCGCTCCTCCAGAGGAAAGCCAGGAAGGTCTTCAAAAGGACATAGTACCCCTTAGAAGCAGCCTTCATACTCTTCCACTAACTAAGTGTACAGGGGGCACTCTCAAGGCAGCAGAGGACCGTGGTGGTGGTGGTGGCGGCGTTGCGAAAGCAGAATACCTCCCCCCTAGCAGGCTTGAACCATCTCTGGCTCCGGGCCTCACTTAAGCACTCCAGTGGGAGGCGGGCTGGTGAAGTTTGTCAGCACGTGGGAAAAGATCACCATGAACAGATGGGTGCTGGACGCTTTCGGACAGGGGCACACGTTGGAGTTCCAACACAGGTGTCCTCGTATCCCTCAGATTCAGCGGCAAGAACTACACGGGCCACAGCTTCTGCAGGAGGTGCGGTCCATGTTACGGAAAGGGACTCCGGCGTATATTCCAGATACTTTCTTATTAGAAAAAAGACAGGGGTTTGGAGGCTGATGTTGTATCTACGTTGTCTCAAGTACTTTTCTGGGTGGTCACGTTGCAGCACGTGCTCAGTCACCTGCAACAAGGAGATTTTCTGACTTTGTTGGACCTGGAGGAAGATTACTACCACATCCCCATTCACAAAAAGCACTGCAAGTTCCTGTGATTCGAGGTTCAGGGTCAGCACTACCAGTTCAAGGTTCTGCCTTTTGGTCTGAAGTCAGCCTCGAGAGTATTTACGAAGTGCCTCGCCCTAGTGACGGCACATATTTGTCTGCCAGGCATCCACGTATCCCCCTACCTGGAAGACTGGCTGGTTAATTCCTGCTCAGTCTGGCAAGCGAGCACACGGCCAAAACCGTACGGCTGCTGACAGTGCTGGAGTCCTCCATAAACTATCCCAAGTCTTGCATGAAGTCATCTCACAACGCTCTATTTCTGGACGCACGACTCAACACAGTAATGTGCTTGGTGTCCCCCTTGGGACATGGTGAAAGCCATACAAAGCAAGGTGCAGCGCTTGTCACCGGCCCAGGCAGTGCCGGTGTGATTTATCAAGTCGCTTCTGGGCATGTTGTCCTCCTGCATCAACCTAGTTTGCCTCTGAAGATTGCAATCTGGCCCTCTCCAGGAGTTCCTAGATGTGAGTTGGATGCAAGTATCTGGGAACTTTACGGAAAAGCTCACCCTCAACTAAGAGTTCCTACGGCGATAAGGTGGTGGGGGGTGCGGCAACGCCATGTCCAGGGAGCTCGGTTTCAGATTCCTCCTTACCAGGAGACTGTCACCATGGGTGCCTCTCTAGAGGGGTGGATAGCCCACACCGAACAGTTGCATGCCAGAGGCCTCTGGCCACCAGAGGAAAGGGACCTACACATCAATGTTCGTGAGCTTCTACCCGTGTTCTGGGCCCTCAACTCTTTTCTGCCGTCATTGAAGGACAAGGTGGTGAAGATCTTCACTGACAACGAGCATGTTCTACATCTGGAAACGAGGCCCAGCACTTGTGGCAGTGGGCTATTCGTCAATTCATGTCCCTCGTTCCGTTTCACCTGGCGGGAGTCAAGAACACCATTGCGGACTCGCTCAGCAGGGAACTGCGTTCTTGCCACGAGTGGGAGCTTTGGCAGGACCAGCTGAATTTGCCGTTTGACAAATTGGGTTGACCCCAGATTGATATCTACGCGACGGCGGCGAACACCAAGTGCCAGAGGTTCACCAGCAGGTTCCCTCAACCGAGGAGCTTTGGGGACGCATTTGTGTTCTTGTGGGAGGGACAGTTCCTATATGCGTTCCCTCGAACCCTGTTTCCACCCCCCCACCCTTATGTGTGAATAACACACTGCCACTGCAGGATGATGCTTGTCACTCTAGTTTGGCCGAGGCAGATCTGGTATCCGGATTTACTACGGCTTTTAGTGGCCCCATCCATCAAGCTACTGCTGTCCCCAGACCTTCTCGCCAGAGACTGGCGTGCAATTCTGCATCATGACGCGGAGTGTCTGAACATGAATGCATGTCTCCTGCAGCCCTAGTGTTTGGAGGTTATGCTTTACCCACAGAATGCAAGGACATCCTGGCCAGGGCCAGAGCCTTGTCAATGTTGAAGTGCTAGCAACATAAATGGAAAAGATTCTCTGCGTAGTGCCGGTGTGAAAAACCTAAGGTTCTTTTCCCCCTTTCTTCGAAGCTGAGTGGAAAGCTCGGCAAAGAATGCCAAAAGAGGTGAACTCCATTAGGCGAGATGGGGTGTTCCCCCGCCTATATTTTAATGTCCTTGCCCGATGTCCCCTCAGCTTTTGTAGGATGCTATCGTTCTACCTCAACCCAACCATGTTCTTCTCTGAAATATAGAACCATCCTTACCGGATCTCTTGACAATAATCTACCTGATCTCTACCCTTTGAAATTAACATCCACTGGAAGGAAGGGAGGACGATCAAGGGAGAAAAACGCAAAACCCCTCTATTTTGCAATATACCTTCCCTTCTCTCACTCTGAGGCAACTACTTTTCTGCCTATTCAGGAATACGCTATCATTTTCTGCACTCCCAGTCTGCTTTTATAAAACGCTACAGTTCCCACAACCCCCCCACCCCCATTCATTCCACAAGCCAGTTACAAAACCCTGAGACAAAGCTAAAAGAAATACCTCTGGCTTTTTCCTACGAGCCTGTCCCGCTAATGCGATCGGGCAGAGTAAGGCACCACATCTTTACAACACACCTGATCTCCATTTCTCTCCCTCATAACGATAAACTGCAGCGCACGAAAGAACACAGTGGACACGGCGAGCCAGCGAGAAAGGCGAACAGAACCGTATGCAGAGAGGCAGGAGAACTGAGTACAGTGGGTTACATGTCTTTTTCAAAGCACATAGTCAGACAGATCGATTGCTTTATAGTAGATTTAGATCAGGAGGCATCCAACCTATATATATATATATTTGAGGCTTATGGAATCTGCTTAGATCACATGCACTCCATCTAGGCTGACATCTAGTGGAAGCTGCAGAGTATTACAGTTTATGAAATTCGAAAAGGGACGTCGACAGGGGGTGCCAGTAATACTATCCCTCGTGTGACATCTACTGTACCCATGGTCCTTCACGTGCGAGGTCCCTCAGATAGTTTTTTTTTTTTTCTCCTCCATCGTAGACGGATGCACAATAGTAGAGTTCCTCTTTCGGCATATCGCCATTGATTATAATAATTGGAGCTAGATCTCTCTTCCTATCCTTTATTCAGCGACTATCGAGTTCATCTTCGACTACGGTGAAGGAAGACGATTGTCAAAGAAAATCTTTCTGACAAATCCGTTCAGCTTGGGAGGGCCGCACCAGGCTTCGGCCCACGCAGTAGGGAGAGGGGGGCAGTCATTGATACATTACATTACATTTGCCTAGCTACCATCTTATCATGGATAAGACCCCTTTTAAGTTCTGCCCAAGTTGCAGGAGAAAATTCCTGTGGGTCGACAAGCACCTGGTGTGTAATCTCTGCCTCCCACGAGATCACGTCGAGGAGAAGTGTCGAGAGAGAGTGTAGGCTCTTCAAACCAAAGACGTTGAAGGGCCGCAAGACGAAACGCTTGGCCCACCATGCTATGCAGGCCAAAGCCACCATAGACGTGGAAGGGACCTTCAGCGTTGGTAGCGACGCTGCCATTTTGGACAGTGAAGGGGAGACTCTAGTTTCCCAAGTGCTAGCCCCCGACCCCAACAGACAGGCCAGCGGTCATGTTATGGAGGCGACCCCCGGTGGCACGGGCACTCTCACAACCCCTACCCCCACTAAACACAACCCAGAGCCGAGACTCGACGTGTTTGTCGACTAAGGGCCCATGCACGACATCTAGGGAGAGGCCCACAAGTTCACTGTCCTGGGCATGCGCGATCCCGATTGCCACATGACCGGCCCCGACTGTCGAAAGACAGCACAGATGTCGTGCATAAATCCAGGCGCCGGGCCACTCTGACCGAGGTTCGACGTTCTTTGTCGAAATAGGGTAAGGCCTCAGTGCAGTCGGGACTAGCCCACTTAGCGGAAAAACACGTCCCGAAAGGGCTTAGAAAGGAGGAGTTGTCTAAGAAGAGCTCTTCCAAGACTCCTCATAAGGATAGGTCACTCTACTCTTCGAAGGCCCAGACTCACAAGTTTTCCCAGCCTCACAAGGCTTCCCACACTCACAAGGGTTCTCAAGATTCGTTCCCAGACCAAGGTACTCCTCTTGGAAAGGGCTCCTCAGTAGGTACTGTAACCCCTTAGGCTTCCACACTAGGCCCGATGTCCATTCCGAGTTCAGCCCAATGGACATGTGAAGACATAGATGGGGTCATGAGGAGGATTACCTTTATTGGCAATGTTTATGAGAAAAACCCAGAAGCTTTCCAAAGCATCCTCCTCCTACTACAGCTGCCTCTGGTTCCCAAGCCTTTGCAAATGTCCCTCCTAGTCAACTCCCATCTAAGAAGTCTCGTCCAGACACCCTGGATATTTCACCACAGGTTGATCCTCCCTACGTTGATCTTTATGACAGACTATTATGATGATTATGATGCAGATACTTATACAGTTTAAGAGGGCACAGAAGAAGGCTATGGTGACGATGAGAAAGAGACAGATATGTACACTATAGCCTCTCCCGTCAACCAAGATCCCGCAGTGGCTGATTTGTCTATTGCCAACCAGCCCCTTCTGAATGACATGCTCATTAAGGCAGTGTACACTTTCAGATCAGAGCACAGGAGACCAACAGGACAAGGGTTTTGTTGAGGATATCCTGGGGATAAAAAAAAAAATCAGTGACCCAGTTTATTCTAATCCTAAAATCTGTCTAGCGAAGGATCCAGCCGTCTCTGGAAACACCAAATCAGGTGAGTGCGCTTAACACACGCATAGAGAAGCTCTTCCGCCAAGCACCCATGGACCCCCTCTATATCAGGGGACAGCGTAAACCTGACTCACTCGTGGTCACAACCACAAGAAAGAGTGGATACTCCACTAGCTTCCTCTTCAGCGCCACTTGACAAAGAAATCAAACGCCTATACACCATGGGCAGGAAGGTAGCCTCTTCTGCGGCTTTTCAAGCTAGAATAGCTAACACTACGACTCTTAGCTAGCTATAATGATCATAAATCTGACGAGGTCTCCGCACTACTATCAGCCCCTGAACCCTTAAAGACTCAAGGGCAAAGCTGTCTCGAGCTGCATCCTCAAACAATTTAGACGCCGCTGACAATGTGGGAATAATTGCAGAACGCACTATTATAAGGTGCCATGCTTGGCTTTGCCAATCTGGCTTTAAGCAGGAGACACAAGCAACACTGCTAAATATGCCTATTGAACCCAACGTCCTCTTTGGCAAGGCAGTCGAGGACGCTCTAAAGTCTGCAAAAGACAAACGATACTGTGAAGTCCTTGGGACAGTTTACAGAGAGACCCTCAGGCCTAAGAGGCAATAGTAATTTTCGTCGCTTCAGAGGATGAAATTCCCAAATGGGTTCAGAGTATGGTCAAAACCAAGGTTCATCCTGGGGTAACAATCCGGGCCAATCCTCACAGGTTTACCCAAGAGGGCATTACCGATCTCATGGCCGGGGGTAGTCCTCCACCTCTAGAGCAACACCTCCAAAACAGTGACATTCTGCTTCAGACGCCCTCCCATGTCTCCCCAGTAGGAGGACGCCTTTCAAACTTCACCCAAGCATGGGAGGGGATCACCTCAGACAAATGGGTGATATCCACCGTGACGGGCGGGTACTGTGTGGAACTAATCCAGCGACCCCGGGAACCATCCCCTGCGCCAGTAGAAAACCTGAGTAAGAACAACGCATCCTTCTCGAGGAAATCACAACGCTGCTCCAAAAGGACGCCATAGAAGTCGTCCCGGCAAACCAGGTAAACAAGGGTATTTATCCAAGCTACTTCCTTGTGCCAAAGAAAGATCTAACAATGCGCCCAGTATTAGATCTACACCCTGCAAACAAATATGTCAAGCCACAAAAATTCTGCATGACTTCGCTACAAGAAGTAATCCCTCTGCTAAAGCAGGGGGACTACATGTCAACTCTGGATATGAAAGATGCTTATTTTCATATTTCAATGTTCCCAGCACACAACATTCTTGTGATTCAAGAAGGCACACCAGCACTACCAATTCAAGGTGCTACCCTTCGGCATAGCCTCTGCTCCAAGGGTATTCACTGGCGGTGGTGGCAGAGTACCTGCGCAGGGAGTCCATCCCAGTGTGCCCTTACCTGGACGACTGGCTGATTACAGGGGAACCCCCGCCCCCAAATTTGCAGGACGAACATTCAAAGAACGATAAATCTTCTTTCAATTGGGCTTCTCAAACGGGAAAAAAAATCAAGCCTAGTGCCAAGCACAACTAAACAGTTCCTAGGAGCTGTAATAATAATAATAATAATAATAATAATAATAATAATAATAATAATAATTTGGCACTTATATAGCGATACGAACCCTCAGGTATCTGAGCGCTGCTTATTACCCACGGTGTGTGGTGCTCATTTATCGACCTCGGAAGGATGAAGGGCTGAGTTTGGCCCCGCCAGGATTCGAACCTGCGTTAGCAGGCTCTGCACGGATGTCAAAGCGAGCGCTCTACTCGCTGTGCCACTTGACCGGCTAGGGATAGGCACAAGGGAGGCTTTAGTCTTCCCCTCAGAGGAAAGAGTCCAAAATATGTTACTGCAAATACCACATTATCAGGCCGGTCGCCAGATAAGCGTACGCAAAGCTATGCGATTGCTAGGCATGATGGCATCTTGCATTTACCTGGTGCCGCACGCACGTCTGTGCATGTGCCCCATGCAAGGGTGGTTGGTGAAACAGTGGTCTCAGGCAAGCGGTCAGTGGGATGATCTAGTGGACATTTCGCCAACATTAGTACAAAACCTTCGCTGGTGGAAAAGGGAGAATCTGTTAAAGGGCAATCCCTTCCACGATCCAGAGGTGCAAGCGATAGTGACGACAGGCGCCTCACTTTCCGGGTGGGGGGGGGCTCATCACCTTCATCACACGGCTCAAGGTCTGTGGACTCATGCCACGGCACAGAACCGTGTCAACCTGTTGGAACTGCTGGCAGTATTCAAAGCCCCTCAGGCATTCAAGATACAGTTAACAAGTCTGTCTGTAAAAGTCCTCACCGACAGCACAACAGCTATG
The DNA here is from genome assembly GCF_040938575.1 of Ambystoma mexicanum. Lineage (NCBI taxonomy): Eukaryota > Metazoa > Chordata > Amphibia > Caudata > Ambystomatidae > Ambystoma > Ambystoma mexicanum. The sequence continues at coordinate 1,130,457,445 of NC_090923.1, forward strand.
TTCTACTTCAACAAACAGGGGGGAACTAATTCACCAAATCCCCTAGCACAACAGAGTTGGAAATGGGCACTCAAACAGAAGATATTCCTATCCTCACAACACGTTCCAGGGGAACTCAATACGTTGGACTCCAAACAGGGATCCCCTACCAGAGGAACACAAATGGCAACTAAACCCATAGGTCGTAGATTACCTCTTCTCTCAATGGGGTTACCCCATGCTAGACTTGTTCGGCAAGCACCAAGCAATGCCCAGATTACGTGTCCAGGTTCCCACAACCAGGCTCCAAAGGCACGCCCTTTGGATGAACTGGTCAGGGATGTTTGCTTAAGCATTTCCTCCCACTCCTCTTGTGAACAAGATTCACAGTGAACAAGTGATGCTCATCTTAGTTGCTCCCTTTTGGGCGAGACGGCCGTGGTATCCACATCTGTGCAAACTCACAATGCGCGATCCCACCCTACTCCTGTGCTAGGCATACCTACTCACTCAACACGGGGGGGAGACAGTGCACCCTCAACCTCAGTCTATGAACTTGGCAGCGTGGCTCCTGTAGTCATATAGTTCGGACATCTTAACCTGCCTCAGAGGTGTACGGACATCCTAAAGGAAACAAGAAAACCTAACCCTAGGCACTGTTATTTCGACAAGTGGAGGCGATTTGTAGTTTGGCGACAGTCTAAACAGATAAACTCTATAGAATGTACTCCATCTCACATTCTAACTTCTATGCCCCACTTGCTAGATTCGGGGGTTAGTCTTCAATTCTATAAAGGTCCACCTGGCGGCTTTATCGGCTTACACTACCTCCCACAATAAAGTATCGTGGTTGAAAGTACCGGTCATTAAGACATTCATTGATGGAGTAAAACTACTCCACCCTCCCATTTCTAACCCACCGCCAGGATGGGATCTCAATGTAGTACTCTCTAAGCTCACGGGGGAGCCAATGCACAAGTCAAGTCTTAAGCACCTGCCCTACAAGACTGCCTTCTTAGTGGCTATTACTTCCATAAGAAGAGTTAATGAATTACAAGCATTGTCAGTGCAGGATCTTTTCTTTAACATACACAAGATCAAGCTGGTTTTACGCACTCACCCTAGGGTTTCCCCTAAATTAATTTCTAAATTTCACGTAAACCAGTCCTCGAGCTACCGGCCTTCTTCCAGAACCCCACCAGTTCAGCTGAGGTTAAACTCCACACACTAGATGTAAGAAGGGCGGTCCTTTACTATGTAAACAAGACCAGACTGCTGAGGAAAACAGATCAACTGTTTGTCTACGTAGCATCTGGCAGAGAAGGAGACTGCATTTCCAAGAATGCCATTTCCAGATGGATAGTCTGATGTATACAACTGTGCTATTCTTTATCAAACGAGACTCTGCCTTTCGTGCCAAGAGCTCACTCCACAAGGAGCACAGGAGCCACCTAGACCGCATTTGCAAGGCAGCTACATGGAGCTCAGTACACACCCTCACTCATCACTACTGCATTGACACCCATTCCAAGGCAGATACCCAGGTGGGACAAGCAGTTCTAAAACATCTTTTTGCTAATGAACCTTCTCAAGGCCCACCACCTTCTAGCACTGCTCGCTAATCTATGCACAGCATGTGATCTAAGCAGATTCCACAAGCCTCAGAAGGGATACATTACTCACCGTAATCGTATTTCTGAAGCTTGTATCTGCTTAGATTCACATGCGACCCACCCTTCCTCCCCTTGGAGAGAAGGTGCTTGGATGCTTTGAGCTTGTCTGATACATATCTGCTTGGATACACCTGTACTCACGCACACTTCATGCTACCTCATGTCAGAAACAAAACAATCTGAGGGACCTTGACGTGTGAAGGACCATGGGTACAGTGGACGTCACACTAGGGGTAGTATTACTAGCACGCCCTGTCAACATCCCTTTTTCGAATTTCAGAAACAACTGTAGTACTCTGCAGCTTCCACTAGATGTCCGCCTATGCACAGCATGTGAATCTAAGCAGATACAGGCATCAGAAATAAGATTACGGTGAGTAATGTATCCCATCTATTACCTTTCACTCTCACAGGTTGGGTTAGTAGTGTAATCTTATTAGATAAGTATGTCTGGAACTCAGACCATATATTCCTAGGGTGAGCGGAGCACTGAGCTCACATAATGCTCCTCACAGTCCTGGGCCCAGGTTAGTGCGGCCATCGAGGCTTCACAGCTAGGTGGAGAGGCCTGTTTCCATTTCTGCAGCACACATTTCTTAGCAATCAAACAGCCTATGTTCACAAATGCACACGTTTTCTTGTTCAGTATGTCGTTCCATACACCAAACAGGGCGCCTAGTGGGAGCATTCAAGGGGAACGTCTACTATGTCGGAGTTTGCAGAACAATGCTCCAGAAGCTCCCTATCTGAACACAGGACCAGAACATGTACATGTGCATGTGGTCAGCTGGGTCTGATCGGCATCTGGGACAAGGTTGATTTGCACTCGGGGAGATTCTGTTGAGCTTTTGGGGGGTGTAGTACAGTCTGTTCAGTAGTTTATACTGCATACATCGAAACCTGAAGTTCAGAGAGACCAGTCTGGCATGAGTGCATACATGCGTTTCCATTGGGCATCGGTTAGGTCTATTCCCAGATTGTCCAACCACTTAGTGCGTGCCCTACAAGCAGTCAGATTGTCTGTTCAAAGCATTCTGTATAGTGTTGAAACTATCCTGCGGGTGCCATATGAATAAACTATGTACAGCACCTCCTGAGTTTCGGAGGATTCAGATGGGAGGGATGGCCACAGTGATTGTGCTGCCGCGCGTAGCTTATAGTATTGCAATACTTCTAGTTCCGATCCAGTGTTCCCCTCGCCAGGTCTGAGGTGTAATATATTTCCCGTCCGGGAATGGGTCCGAAAGAGCTCTGTAACCCTTCCACTTCCAAAGCGTCACCAGCGCAGTATCCCAAGTGGGTTCCAGTCCAGGGAACCCCCATGAGGCAAGCCATTTGTAGTATGGGCGTACTTCTGTACTTTGTGATAGTATGTGGCACCAGGGTAGTAAGGTGGGGGAGACTGGGTTGTACGGGCAGTTATCTTTGTATGTGCGGCTCATGATGAGTGCTTGAAGGTCAGATTTGCTGACTGCTAGGCGTTCAAGTTTGACACGTGGCGGCTGCTGAGTGTCCCCGTACCAGTAGGACGCATACTGGGCTTGTGCCACCACCCAATATAATTTGAGGTTGGGGGCCACAAAGCCTCCCTTGTCGTATGGTAGTCCTATCCTACCATTTTCTCCACCGCCCTCACGTGCCACAGGAACTGTGCACAAAGTCCATGAATTTTGGAGAAGGGTTTTCCCGGCCAGATGGGGACGTTGGCAAATATGTATAGTAGTTTTGGAACTAGCACCATCTTCATCAGGGATAATTTACCAGTCATTGTGATTGGGAGTGCTCGCCATCTTGTCAGTTTGTTTTCAACATAGGTTTCTGTAGCGCCATATTTGTCATACAGCAGGGATGGCTTCACCCGAGACACCCTTGCCCCTAGGTACTTCCATTGGGAGACCAGCAGAGGGGGAATATACCTCTCGGTTGTTTGGTGTTGCTGGTGAGTGGGAATATTTCTGATTTGGTGTGATTCATTGTGAACCTGGATAACCCTCCCATGTGGATCACATCTCGCAGAATGGAGTCGAGGATTTCTTGAGGGTCCCTGACGTATAGAAGGACATCGTTTGCATATAGTGATACTATCTCCGGACGGCCCCTGAGGCGGATACCCGGATGGCCGTGACGGGATCGAATCATGTCAGCCATTGGTTCGATGGCCAGAGCGAAAAGAATCTGAGAGAGTAGGCATTCCAGTCGTGGGCCCCTGCTTAGATTAAAAGGTGGCGACTTGTGAGAGTTGACGAAGACGCTGGCTGTGGGGCAGGTGCAGAGGAGTTAAAATTTATCTAATCATTTCAGGGCAAATTCCTATTTTCTCGAGGTCCGCCCACAGATATTCCCAGGAGACCATGTTGAAGGTTTTCTGAGCATCAAGTGCTACTGCTACTACCTATGCCGCAGGGTCAATTCTTGCCATGATGTCTAATAGCCGCCTAATGTTCAAAGATGTCGACCTACTCGGCACAAAGCCCCATTGGTCGTCGTGTAAGATTTAGGGCATCAGGGGGAGAAGTCTGTTTGCGAGAGCCTTGGCGAAGATTTTGGTGTCTACAGTCATAAGGGAGAGGGGTCTGTAAAACCTGCATTAATTACTTGGCTTATCAGGTTTGAGGAGGATAGTTACAGTGGCATCTTGCAGGGTGGTTGGAAGGATGGAGTCATAAAGTGATTGTGTTCCATACCTCGAGGAGGCGTGGGACAATTGGGGTGTGTTCTCTTGGTACAATTCGGATGTGAAGCCATCTGGGCCAGGGGCCTTACCCTTTGGGAGATCCATCACAGTCGGAATCTCCTCCAGTGACATGGGGGCCTTGGAATCTTCCCTGGCTTGAGTACTTAAGCTTGATAAGGGGATCTCCTTGAGGAGGGACTGTACGGCATGTACATCATGCTGTTGCCTGGAAGTGTACAAGGAACCATGAAAGTCCGAGAACACACGTAGGATTTCTTGGTCTGACCATTGGGGATTTCCCAACTCGTCTGTAATACAGTCCACTTGGGTGTGTCTGCCCTCAGGTTTGGTTAGTCTGGCTAGGGTTGTGCCAGGTCGTTCCCCCTCCCCGTATCTCTTAACTGCTTCTGGGCGTGTGAAATAAGCTACCTCCCTGAGGGCGTGCACCTCAAATAGCTCCAGCACGAGCGTATCTGCGCTTAAACTTGCAGGCTCAAATATTCTTGTTCCAGAGATTTAGGTTTAGTTTCGGAACGCTGGAGGTAATTTCTTACTGTTTTTAGAACCCCTGGTTCCCTTGAGAGAGACTTGAAGGCCTCCCACTGTACTCGGGTGGTAGAAGCATCATGTTCATTACAGGCAAGGTATGTCTAAGCGATTCTCTGCTTTGAATACTACGTCACGGAGTGCTTCTGACTTGAACCGCCAGGAGTTTCGCAGTCTGGGGAGTCTTCCCGTGGTTAGGGTCAGAATCACTGGGGAGTGGTCCGACAGGGTAGTATCACAGCACTTTTTACTCTGCTCATTAACAAGCCTGAGGTTAGATACAGATCTATGCGTGACGAGCTGTCATGGACTGAAGAGTAATGCGTACATGGTTGCTCTTGTGGATGGAGTGTCCACCATGTGTCCCTCAATTCTAAGGATTCCAGGTGTGGTTTTGAAGCTGGCGAGCTGCGTGTGATTGGGGTCTGGGAGCTACCCTGGTTATTTTCTTGGCATGATCCAGGATCGGGTTCATGTCTCCCTCTCACCCCCCATAGGATCGGGATCCCAATGTACCCTATAAGAATGGATACCACTCAGTCAAAGAATTCTGGGGTGTCAATGTTGGGGCAGTAGGTGTTAACCAGTAGTCATTCTGTGCTGTCTATAATGCAGTGCAGGATAACCTAGCGGCCTCCGGGGTCCAAGTAATTCTTTTTCATGACAAATAACAGTTTTGTAAATTAGTAACATGACGTCTCCCCCCGAGATTGGGTGGAATATGAGGTGCCATGATTCTATGTGAGTTGGTATAATTTCCTAACCCCCTAATGTTCCATGTCGTCCCCTTCAATTCCATTGTAGTGATCTTGACATTTTGCGTGATTGCCCCCTCAACCTCTGATCGCAAGTTCAATCTTTCAAAATATGACAATTTTCAACCTTGCACTCTGCTGCCAAATTTCCCCATTTTCTTCCCTCGTTGGGGTTAGAGGTGCAACCGGCGCATGAACTTCTGGGTGGTTTCGGTGGTAACAAAAATCCCCATCCCCTCCCTCCTGCCCTCACTGCCCCCCAACCCAGCAGTGTAAAACCCCCCCCCCTTAATACCTTTGGGCCTGGCGCGCTATATAAATAAACAAAATACAAATACCCTACCCTAACATGGTCACCTTTCCTTATCTCGACAGAACATTAACAAGCAGCTTCTGTGAAGTGAGCTGCTGCCGACTCCACAAGTTCACTAGAGGATCATATATTCAAATGTCTGTGGTGGCAGTAGGTTACATCATGGATGCTGTGTGTTCACCGTGAAGTAAGGATGGTTAATGGTGCAGTTCTGAGGACTTTCTTCAAACCGCAGGTGGGTTATCTCGGTCATCCTCGAGCTCATCTGGGATTGAGATCTGAACTCTCTATGAATTTGACTGCATCGCCCGGGAGCGTAAAAAAGTACATTTTGCCATGGAATTAAAATTCTTGTTGGGCTGGGAACAGCATTGCATATTGAATGTTCTGGGCTCAAAGTAGCTTTTTGACTCCAACAAACTGGCGTCTTTCATATTGCACCCAGATGGAGAAATCTGTAAAAATCCGTATTATCTGGGAGCCCAGTCTTAGTTGCTTTTTTTCCCATAGCGAGGCGCAGGAGTGGATCTCTGTCACAGAAGATGAGAATCTCAGCGATGATGGCATGTGGAAAGTCGCCTGTTTTGAAGTTCCCAGTGGGCCTGCTCCACCTCGAAGAAGGGGGAAGAGCACTGGGGTCCCTAGGAGATCTTTGAGTAGGCGTTATACTGCTTGTTCCATACCCCCAGATAGCGCACCCTCAGGCACCCCAGCTATTCTGAGGTTATTTCTCCTGAGGCGTGACTCCAAATCGTCGCTTTTGGATTTCACAGGTTTCATGACTTTCACCAGGGTTGCTAGTGTTTTGTGGAGGCCTTGCACAGCATCCTCTGTCGCCCCAATCCTTGTCTCGGCCTCTGTGATGCGTACAGCTTCCTTGGCAAGCTGCAACCTCATGGATGCAACGTTGGCTGTGATGTCATCCAACTTCTCGTGAATGGTTGCAAATCCCTTGGCCATGGCCTCAATCATATGAGTGAGGTTGGGGGGGGGGGGTGGGTTCATGGTTGTTTGCAGTTGCTCCGAGTGAGGTTTGACGTGGAGTAGCTGTCGCAAATTGATCCATGGCCCCTGTCGTCGTCCCTCCTCATGCGCCCCTAGTCCTGGTGCGCTGACCGGTAGGGTGGCGGTGGGAAGATCCTTGGCATTTAGGTTGAGAGGCAGTTGTGAGCAACCTCAGCTCGAATCAGCGCCCCCACCCTAGTACAGGATTCCTTGTGTGGGACAGCCGGCCCAGTTTATGTGACAGGACCTGTGGTCTAGGGTATGGCGTGGGTGGTTAGCAGCAGGTGGGATCTTCAGCGAGCGGGTGAGGGGCAGAGTTTATGGCTCAGCCCTGTCACTCTGCAGCTCCCCGAGAGTTTGGGTGTGTCCGCAGGATGGTTGGAGGATTGCAGGGGCATAGATCAGGCACTGGATGGGCCTATCTGACATCCCTTTATATATTGGTAATATGAGGATCGTCACTGGGCCCGATCGTAGGGGGCCACCAGTGCAGCTGCGTTAGATAAGCGGGTATATTGCTAGTAGTCCTGGCCCTGGGGCATACCGTTCCCCTGCTGCGGGAGGTTTTGGCATGCCCCAGGTTTTAGTTGGCTGCTGCCGGGTTTGCCCCTAGCTCTGCATTCTCTTTGCTCCCAGCACGGAGGGACTTATTTGTGCTGCCAGTGGTCCAGTGTCTAATGCTTCTGCCCCCTGGTTGTTCCCCTTGGGAGGTGTGGGAGGGGCAATGGGGATTGCACAAGTTGCAGCTGCGCACTGAGGGCTCCTAGGTTTGCTCTCTGTATGAGTGGGTTGTACAGGATACCGGGCCTGTTGCTGACATGTGCCATATTTCACTCCTCTGCGTGGTTATTGTATGCGCAGGTATTGCTGCCTGGGTTGTGGGAGCCCAATCAGGCTTGGAGAGTTGCATGCAGGCAGTCGTGTCCACACGGCTGGGACAGAAGCAGGAGATTGCCCCGGCTGGGCTGCTGTGCTGGCCAGAGGGGCCAGGGTATGGGTTGTAGAACAGTCTGATTATTAATGTCTGTCGTGCTCTGTCAGTCGCTTCGGGAATGAGGTCCACTAAGCCATTATGATTGGCACTGAAGACAATGGTACCGCTGCTGCGGTCCACCTCACTGAGGTATCAGCCCCTAGCCCAGAGGGCCGCTGGTCGGGTGGGATGGATGCGGTATGGAGCATCAAGGTGTTGGGCTGCTAGTAATGTTCTCAGGGTGGTGCCCGACCCTCAGCTTGTCCCATGGGGTCTCAGGCGGTGTGTATCGTCCCCCCCCAGCCGTGGTGGAGAGATCCTGGGAGCCCCCGAGCTCTCAGGAGCCGGACCGATGCTTGGCGTAAGGAGGGCGTCATTTGAGGTATGGTGAGGAGACAAAGGGCGGTGGAAGCAGCACTCACCGGTTCGACTCCGCCGTCAGATGGATGTTGCGCATGCCTCTGACAGGTTGGTCCATGGGTGCCATGCGTGCCCGCTGCAAGGATGCTTATGACACTCTCCCTCAAGTGGATGGATTTCCCGGGTAGCTGGCGTGCCGCAATCATAGGAACAGGGCCAAGACCATGGCACCCACTGCTTCCCGCCCTCGCCGCAATGGTGCTCCGGAAGCTCCTCCCTCTCAAGGCGGCATGGTCCACAGCAGCCCGCCGCGGTTCATACCGCTTCCGGTTTCTCTCCCTGGTGGAGCCAGTTGAACAGCACCGTATTGGGGCTCAGTGCCTTAAGTTGGTGTAGACGAGTATCAATATTGCCACCACCACAACAGATCTGAGTCGTTATCAGAGCTCCAGCGTTGGGCAGCCATCTTGCTGGCTGCTCAGCAGTGCCCCAGACCATCTTTATTTTGACACGACGCGACTAGGACAGCGTTTTTGTTGATGGTTGTAGCTTGCCCCCATTGTTAGAAAGTAGGTTAGATGGGCGCTTTTCCAACCCATTCAAAGTTCAATAAACACCCTTGAACTGTGTTCACTTGTGTCCGTCTTACTGTTGATACCATGCCTTCCTTACACAGGACTCAGAAGATTACCCCTCTGCCTGTCACTGCTCTGCAACTTCTGCCATACCTGCTTTCCTTGGCCAAAGCGGGACTGGCTCACGCCTCTATCAAGGTGCATCTCGCTACCATATTCAGGTAGACCAGGTCTCCGGGCAGACCTTTGCTGTGTCTCACATGCTCGTCAAAGAGTTCCCCAAGGGGCTCTTCAGGATTTTCCCGCCGGTGAAGGCTCCTGCCCCGGCTTGGGAAATCAGTGTTGTGCTAATTAAGCTCATGGGAGTGCCCTTCGAACCTATGCATTCGGCTCTGATCAAGTTTCTCATGGAAGACTGCTTTCCTCGTGGCGATCACCTCGGCCATGCAGGTCGGGGAGATTCGGGCCCTATATTGCAAGCAGCCTTACTTGTCTTTCCACGCTCCAAGGGTGATACTGCGCACACAACTCCCCTTGCCAAAGGTACCGTCGGAATTCCACCTCTATGAACCATTGTTGTTACTGGTCTTCTTTCTGAATCCGCCGCCGCCGGTGGAGAGGGCCTTGCATTCGCTGGACGTTGCTCGTGCCTTGAAATTCTACGTTGCTTGTACAAAGGATTTTCGGAAGACTTCTCAGTTAACTTTGGACCTGTAAATCAGGGAAAGGCCTTGTCGAAGGCTTCCATCTCCAGATGGCTCTCCGGCTACATCATGCAGTGTCATCGGCTGGCTAGCAGGCTGCTGCCAGGCTGTGCGAGAGCCCATTCCACCAGAGCCATTGCAGCAACAACAGTGTTTCTCTCTGGTGTGCCCCTGATTGACATCTGATTGACATCTGCAGGGCTGCTACGTGGCGGTCCACACACACCTTTACAAGGTTCTACTCCGTCAACAGGGATTCCAGGAAGGAGTCCTGTGTCGGCCAAGTGGTGCTATGTAACCAGTTTGTTTGAGGTGAGTCTGTTCCAGAGGTGTTTATTGCTTCTGTTGAGCCTTGCCACCTCCCGTGGTTCTGTGTATGTACTGCTGTGTAATTGTTCATGAGCATGTAAATTCTTGCCAGACCCCATGCTGGAGAAGATTTGTTACTTACCTGTAACTATTGTTCTCCAGCATGGGTCTGGCATGGATTCACATGCGAACCCTCCCGCCCTCCTCTCTGTGGCTCTTCTTGGTTCATACTGCCACTTTACGTGCTACCAAATCTGAAGATGGCCACCAGGGGTGGGGCAGAGGGAGAGGACCGTCATTGGCTGGGGCAGTATGACCCAGAGGACAGTGATTGGTTTAGAGGAGAAATACAGTAAGTTAAAGTGAAACTGTTTTTTTTTCTTTTACAGAGGAGCATGTGAATCCATGCCAAACCCATGCTGGAAAACAATAGTTACAGGTAAGTAACTTTTTTATGTACATTCATGTTTTTTCCGGTTTTCTTTTTCCCCAGATAGGTTTGGGCTAGGAATCTTTTCTTCCAAATATTTCAGTTTTTCTTTTGACATTGCATGTATTGTTGTTCACCCAAGTGCAGCTTCCAGTGCGGTTAAAGGAGTTTTGAGGCAATATGCTTCCAACTCCCTTCACAATTATTCAATCTGAGTTTATCACTGACTTGTATCTGTTTAATTGTAGGCAGAGGAGCCTGAAAAGGAAAAATCTGCTGAGGACGAAACAGGCATGTGGGAGGAGACATTTAAGACTCACACCGACAGTAAGCCCAATGGTAGGTATTTACTGAGCCTTCTGAAACACTACTATTCCCTTCACACCAGGCACGATCTTCAGCCTCTGTCCACCCCATCAGTATTGGTAGGCATGCTATGAGATGGAATACGGAAATAAGGAGAACTCATTACCTTGGTGAAAAAGGAAAATGATACACCGGGTAGCGCAAGTCATGCTCTTTATTAGAGAATGTCCCAAAGTCACTGGATGATTTCCTGCTAGAGAGCATATACGTTCTGCTTTTACGCAACTGTGTACCAATCTCACCCCCCCCAATGATTCCTTAATACAAAGCCTCTTCTGTGATAAAACCCCTGCATTGAGGTGTCCCAAAGACTGTCACTGTGCTAGACACCACAGCACGGTTAGCTTGGACTCATTTGTTTGGCTGTCGAAGTACCCGTACCAATTCCATTGTTCAGGAATAGCCACCCTTAACCCTCCTGATGTTTTGGCCTACACCACCCCTTAGTCTCAGGCAGCATATTGAGTGCTGAGGGATCATGGCAGTTTAAACTCCTGAAGGGTAACATGTTGACTACCCATGCCTTAGCATGGATCTCAATGATAGAAAACCAATGAAAACCAAACAGCTGATACTGGGTTTCTTTGTGTAAAAGGTTCTGTGTGTTCAGCTATATAATGTTTTGGCTTCTGCTTGCCTAGGGACATTTGGGGGCAGGGAGAGCACAGATAAGATCGGCCGATACTTGAAATGTCTGCAATTCCTGGGCTGAATCTTGAGTTTTCTCAAAGTAGCCTAGTAACATTTTAATCTGGCAGCTGTCTTGGGTCGTGTTATGAGGCCCCAAGGTCCACCCCCTGGATCTAAGCAAGCTTGTAGTACTTTTCCAAGTTACTTAACCAACCTAGGGTGTAGCTGCGGTTGAACAGCCAAATCACGCTTCAGAGAGATGTGGGGCTGCAGAAATGTAACATAAAAGCTATGTGTTCATAAAATGTAACACCCCCATAGATTTACACTTCTACATGTATTTTATTAAATGTTACAGGTAATACTTTTTATACAGTGAAGGCATGCATGACATGTAAAAGTTAGAGGAGATGGAGTAGTCCGACATTTGCACGATCACTTGCATGTTAACCTGAAGGTGTAGCCCAGCCAAGGTTGTTGTCCAAATTGCTTTCAAAGCACGTCTCTGTGTAAGGAAAAGAAATCCTTTCTGCAACTTTCCCTCGTTGGCTTCAATGGCAACCCTCAGCCTTTCTGCTATGAATTTGGACTCTGACCGATTTTTGAGTTGAGCTTACCCTCACTCATATCTGCTCCTATTTATTTGGGGGTGTACTGCTGTTTGAAAAGATCTTTTTTTTTTCAACTTTCCTTCTGTTAATATCTTTAGGACCCTCATCTGTTTGCTATGGTTGAACCCTGTACTGATCTTTGGAGTTAAGCAAAGCCGTTTTGCTTTGCTTCCCTTGCTTGACTCACTTATTTGTGAGGCAATGGTCAGCTGATAATGTTACAAGCACAGGGACTCTTTCCCCTGTGTGAGATTGCTTTATTGTATTACTGTAGCTCACGTCCACTTATGTTGAGGTGCAGCAGTGGTACTTTTTCTAGTAAGAGTTTTAACTTTTTTTTTTTAAACCTTTATTTGACTTGACAACACTCAAACAGGAAGCGACATACACAGCATGATACAAGGATACAATCTTATGCAATGAAAAATCCATTCTGGTGCATAGTAAGCATTTTGTATACATTAGAGAGTCAGGGTCCAGGCTATATCACAGATAGAGGATTAAAGAGTCTCCACTCAAGTGGTGGTAGCAGGAGAGAAGGGGGCGGGGTCAGAAGCCTCTGTGTTCGTGTCCGAGTTCATGGCAGACATATAGCTGCGGAACCTCCGCCAGACATCTCTTGGCCTCGATTGTGAATGTTGCAACACACCCCAGGCTTCTTCAGTATCTGACGCCCAAGTGACCGCCCTGAGCCACTGCACATACGTGGGTGCTCTAGGCCGGAGCCAGTTCATCAATATGCAGCGCACAGGCCAGCCAGCCTCCTCGAGTCGCGACCCATATGGGGGCAGGCCGTGGAATAGGCATCGTAGTGGGGATGGATGGGTTTATAGTGTGGTCTAGTATAGTAGACAATGTGGAGCATATTTCAGTCCAGAATTGTTAGTTGTGGGCAGGACCAAATCATACGGATATATGTAGCCTGCTCCGAGCCACATCTAGGGCAACTGGAGGAGAGCTCGCTGAAAATATGGTGTAATCGGGTCGGGGTATGATGGGATCTGTGCAACACTTTGAGTTGTATTAATTTAAATCCAGAGTTGAAGGATACATTATGGGTGCGTGCACACATACGGGACCAACGTTCATCAGTCATTTCTACCCCAAGATCTTCTTCCCATCTGCGTTTCAGCATGGTGAATGAGGGGGCTGCCCTAGTTTTGTAGCGGGGTATAAAGCCTAGACACCTTTCCCCTAGAGGAGTCAGAAGAGCACAGCTCTGCAGCATGGGCTCATCAGATGGTATTGTGGGAAAGTTGGGGTATTTAGTTTTGAGGCTTTTCCAGAGGGAGGAGTATTGCAGCCATGCTGATGGTCTCGTCTAAGGGAGAGTGGGAGAGTGGGAGATCCGACCATTCAATAAAGTTACCCTGTGCAAAGACTTCACGGAGCGCCATAAAGCCCACGTCGGCCCATCGGGAAACAATGGAGTGTGGGACGCGCGGGACCTCTGGGTGGAAGTTCCAAAGCGGAAGGTCTCCTTGAAAGGGGTAGGGTGTGTCTAGCAATTTCCAAATTTTTGCAAGGGCCAGGGATGTATTGGCAACCGGATCCACTGAACCAGTGTCAGCTGGGGTGGGTTTGAGAATGAGGGAACAAATCTCCTGATCACGGACTGTTTGTTTCTCCACGAACATGAGGGGGAGTGTCTGTGGTGTTAAACCAGTGGGAAGCAAATTGGGATTGAGCTACCATCCAGTACCTAGGGAAGTTCGGGGCACCAAATCTACCACACTCCATAGGGGCGGTCAATGTTGTTGTTAATTTAAGTCGGACTGCACCGGTGTGCCACAAAAAAGTGTTGGTTATCTGGAGTAGCGTCCGGAAAAAATAATCACCTGGCCAGAGGGGCAGGTTAGTGAATCGATAAAGGAGTTGGGGCAGTACAACCTTTTTAAGTATTCCTATTCAGCCTGCTAAGGAGATAGGGAGTCTGGTCCAGCTCGCGGTTTTAGTATTCAGGTAGTTATCCTCACGCAGCGTCTCGACCCAACGGGAAACCACCACCCCAAGGTAAGTGAACCTGGACGGGGACCACATGAACCCCATAATGTCAGAAGGGGGTTGCGTGCAATCAGTGAGCAGGGAAAAGGACAGATTTAGAGCAGTTCACTTTCAGTCCAGATCAAAACGGACCACATCTTCCAGAATCGGGGCTAGGTTAGTATCTGGGGAACGGATGTAGAGCAGGGCATTGTCAGCATACAGGGAGACTGTCGGACTGACCCGCAGTTCTTAAGCCCCTATGAGCATGCGACTGACGCATTATGTCAGCAAAGGGTTCCATGCCTATATTGAATATTAGCGGGGAGAAGGGGCAGCCCTGTCGCATCCCTCTGGCTATCTGGAACGGGGAGGAGCATCTGTCTTCAGTGTGGACTCTAGCTGATGGACTTGTATAGAGCAGCTTAACCTAGGATCGAAAGTTGGGTCCAAACTTGCATTTCTCCAGGACTCACCATAGGTATTCCCACGATACTGAGTCAAATGCTTTCTGCATATCTAAGGAGGCCGCCACTGCCTGCACCCTCGGGCCGACCATACTGATCACGTTAAATAAACGTCTCAGGTTGAGGGAGGTGGAGCGGCCTGGTACAAATCCTGCTTGATACGGATGAATGATGTGGGGGAGGAATGAGGCTAGTTGTATGGCTAATAGATTTTGACATCGCAGTTAATTAGCAAAACGGGACGATACAAGCTGCATTGGGTGGGGGATTTACCAGGTTTAAGTAAAACAGTTATCATTGCCTCCCGGAGTGAGGGAGGGAGTATGCCCCTTTCACATGCCTCCTCCCCTAGGGCTATTAGATGTGGGACCAAAAGGGATTTAAATTGTTTATATAGTTCAATAGGGAGGCCATCCGGGCCTGGGGCTTTGCCAGATGCTAGCGACTCAATGGCCTCCAAGTTCTTCGGGAGTGTCCGGACTTTCCAGAGAGATGCTGGTGTCAGTGGAAAGGATAGAGAGATGGAGGCTCTCCAAATAGGAGTCGAACTCTGATATCTTGGCACTATCAGTTTTCGAATATAGGGAACTATAGAATGTTAGGAACTCTGAGTTGAAGTCTTGTGGTGATGTAGCTTGCGTACCATCGGGTCTCTCTATCGCTGGTATGTTGGGGGCTCTGAATTCACGACGTATTAGCCTGGCTAACATACGGCCTGGTCTTTCTCCCTCACCATATTTCCTCACCAGATGGAGACTGTCCAATAATTTAATCTCCCGTTCGGCCAAACTACGAAATGTGTCAAGTTCTGAGCCCAGCAGCGCTAAGGTCTCGGGAATACAGAGCAAATTGAGCCTCCAAGGTGGCCAGGGTCGACTCGCTTCTCGTGATGTCCGAGCGGATTCCTTTCAGGATACCGCTTCCCTTTGAGATGGCAACGCCCCTGATATATGCCTTTGGGTACCCAGAGAGTAGCTTGTGACGGGACAGAATTAGTATTGAATTAAAAGAATTCATCAATGGAGGATTCAAGTTCAGAGCTAAAGACCGGGTCAAGTAGGGAGTGGGGTCTCATTTTCCATTGTCTAGTTCTATCATAGTCCTGACACCAACTGAGGGAGATGAGCACTGGTGAGTGGTCAGAGTTCTAGGGAGAATTGATAAATGGGAGAGATGCCTAATCAATATGTCCGATATGAGCCACCTGTCAATCCTAGAATGTGAATCATGCACTGTGGAATAGTAGGAGTATGTGCGCGAGTCGGGGTACATGAGCCGCCATGGGTCTACAATCGATAAACGAGGGAGCGTTGTAAGGATAGAATAAGCTGCCTTGGAGAGCTGGCAGGGTTTGGCGCCTGATCTATCGAAGTTGACATCCAGTATTGTATCAAAATCACCTCCCCATAGAATCGGGACCAGGGGGATACTTCCCAACAGAGAGGCCATGTGCATGTAAAAGTTGGGGTCATCAATATTTGGACCGTAAATGTTTAGTATGGCCACCTCTTTGTTTTGTAGGGTTCCTAGGGTCAACACATACCTTCGATGTGGGTCCACCCGTGAGTGAGTGCACTTGAATTTAGTGCTTCTGCTTATCAAAGTAATCACACCTCGATTTTGCGTGGAGTAATTTGTATAGTACCTCTGGGGCCGCCATTGTTTAGTAAACTTCTCACACTGTTCAGAGCGGGCTTGGGTCTCCTGCAAGCATAGGATTTTGACACTGTGACGTTCGGCGTGAAATTGTATCTGCTGCATCTTTTTATGGTTACCTAGACCCTGCACATTCCAGCTCATGAAAGTTAGGTCATTATCCGCCATTTATATGAAGTTGGACAAACTCTAATTCACGGCGGCGTGGCGGACAATACCGCTCCGACTGAAGCGGGTCCCTGGCCCCCCCCGGCCTCGCCATAACCCAATCCTGCAACATGCATGGCATCACTCGCGGTCGTCAAGCCTTTTTTAAAATAACTCCCAACCCCACAGTCCCCCATCCACATCCCTCTCCCAAACAGAGGAATGACAACCCTGTATAACCATAACAACCAGATCAACGGCATCAATGCCTGGGGGCCTGTTAGCTGGCCTGGCTGTAATACTCGGGACTGGGGGGGTATATAAGGATGATCTCCGTCTTAAGAGAAGTTGACTAGTGCGAATAGGAAGGAGCATATGGATCGAGGTATGGCAGAACCATGGAAAAACAAGTCATGTATTCTCGTGAAACGTAACAACATCTTATGTACTCGGACGTATATGGGCCTATTACCAGGCAAAAGCTTAATTAATAGGAA
This sequence comes from Ambystoma mexicanum, assembly GCF_040938575.1. Classification (NCBI taxonomy): domain Eukaryota; kingdom Metazoa; phylum Chordata; class Amphibia; order Caudata; family Ambystomatidae; genus Ambystoma; species Ambystoma mexicanum. The sequence goes on from NC_090923.1 coordinate 1,130,474,098, forward strand.
ATGGAGCAACAGTCGCCACCATCTCAACGGGGTGGGAGATCAGCCTGGGAAATGTTCATCGAATTTTGAAGCCTCCTCTGGGATTGTAAAAAAGAATGTTTGGTTGGAGTGTTCAATTCTCAGTTTGGCAGGGAATAGCATGGAGTATTTGACCCATAAATCTCAGAGTCTCTTCTTAACTGCCAAAAAGGTTTTACGCTCCTGTTGCACTGCCACAGAGAAATCCGGGTAAAGATGGATCCTTGCTGAACCAAGAAGCAGCTCCCCTTTGATTCTAGCCGCTTTCAGGAGAGCATCACAATCCCGAAAATGTAAGATTCTGGCGATGATAGGACGCGGAGGAGAGCCAGGTCTGGGTTTCGAGGTTAAGGATCAATGGGCTCTTTCCACTGCCAATTGTGGGGACAGTTTCAGCGACTCCAGAAGTGTTAGAACAAGGCGTTCCACATGGTCTTCCATGGGTTCCTTGATAATGTCTTCAGGTACTCTGCTATGTGCACGTTATTACGTCTTGAGCGTTTTTTTCCACTGCAAGTACTAGACTGGAGAGCGAGGAGACCGTAGCCCTTAGAGAGCCCAGGTTATCCTCAGCTGCACCCACCCTTGTTCCAATCTCGGCCACCCGGCCATCAGTCTTCTCGATGTGTGCTTTTATGGATGAGATGGTGCCGTTCATGTCATCGAGTTTGGTGTACAGAGTGGTGAACCCCTCGCGAATATACTCCAGCAGCTTCTGCAAGTCCTCAGGGGCCAGTGGGGCCGACGTGGTGGGTGTATCCTCTAGTGCTTCCACCGCTGGTTTAGCTGGTGTTTTTGTAAACATATTTAAGGAGCTCTGTTTTTTCCCCGTGCCCGCTCCTTTGGTCATGGTGTCCGCTAAGGGGGGTTCTCAAGATATGGGTAAGCGTCGGCGTTTAGAAGTGCCGGAGTCCAGCTAAGACAAAGAGCGCCACAGGGTGTCCTAGAGCGAGTTGCTCGGATCTCCTTCAGAGCCGTATTGAACTCTCCCCCAGGAAATTGTTCCGGATGCTATTTGGAGCTTGCGAATGTATCCCAGAGGCGGTTGTGTCACCACCCTGCAAGTCTGTGGTCTCGATCCAGTTGCTAGTACTCCAAGTTCTGGCAATCTATGCCTGTGGTAGTGGTGGCGGGGAGCCACTCAGAGGGAGTTCTCCAACAGAGTCGCCCTTCCACTGTGGTGTCCCAGGGGCCAAACAAGTGCAGAGCTGGTTCTGGGGCTAGTATAAGTCTGTACCAACAGGTGGGACTCAACCTGCGGTCCCCACACGTCAAGTATCCGGGCTGGGATGTTTATCATATGGTAGGTGTCCAGAGTACTGCCTTTCGGGGGAGCCAGGAACCAGTGCCAGTGGATGTCTGGGGAGGAGGGGGGGTGGGGAGGGGAGGAGTTTCCCCCCAATGTTATGCAGGGTTGGCCCGACGGGCGTGGCAGTTATTCCCAGTAGAATGCTGAAATAAGTGGTGTCTTCTGCTGCCTTTAACTACTATTGTTATTGAGCGTCCTCACCACGTTAATGAGCATGCGAGGGATCAAGGGGCATCCAGGGCAGCAGGTATGGTCGCCGCTGCGATGTGGGCACACCTCGCTAGGGCCCCCTAACCCACCAGGTCTCCTACCGTGCCTTCAGTCCCACGAAGTGTCGAGCCGCGATCGGTCCAGAGTCCATTGCACCGGCATGGATTAGACAGCGGCGCAGCAGTACCCTCGCAGCACCTCCGCTCATCGGGGCGTCCTCCTGGTGGGGTATCTGATGGGTAGGACCACGTTCGAGGCGGGCGGGGGGGCCGAGCAGATGTCTGGCCGATCCTCGCAGGAGCCCACAACCCCCAATCCAGCTCAGCATGGGGGGTCTATGGAGTGCACCCGGCCTTGAGATGGGCACTGGGTGCTTGATCGGGAAGAGACGCCCCTCCCCCTGCAGGCCCGCGTCGCCGCGGTACACAGCAGGCAGACGGGCCACGGTCGCCAGAGCCGCCGGACGGGGTGAGTCAGACGCGTTCAGCGCTGATTTCTGTTGCAGCCGTAACACTGGATTCACAGGATCCCAGGTGCTGCAAGTCGACAGGAATGCTCCACGGTGATCCCTTCACAGGTCGCAGTGAAGAAAAGGGGTATTCGCTGCATGGAGAAGGTTATTTTTATCAAAAGGAATGTCCCAGTCCGGAGCTCAGCACTCAAGCTGCCTTTTCCATTGAGCGCAACAGCACCCCCGAGTTTTAACTTTTAAATGTGCCCAGGATGGGATGGTGGCAGTGGACTAAGTCCTACTATTTTTACAATGCACATGTGTGCCTGTTTTCTTTTTTTTTATTGCGTAATGCCATGTTGACTTCCATATACTCAAAATAGTTCTGCCATGCTGTTATTAACCCTGTCCTTTGGCCAATCTCTTCTTTGTTTGCCTTCCTGCCTTCTCGGGTCAGGAAATACTTTATAAGGCATGCAGTTTCGTGGGATTCAGCTTGGATTCCCAGCAAAGTGAGGGTGCAATACTTGGCCTCATATGTGGGATAGTACGGTTTGGTCCCAATACACATTCCTGCCACGGAGAAGTCTGTTGCTGGTCTGATGGGTCGGAAGAAGGAGGCAGATACTTGAAGGACATTTTTACTGGTGTTAAATAAAATAATAAAAATAAGTCCCATCTTTCCCTATTGCTAGAGGGTAACCCCTGCCTATATAAATAACTGAAGGCGCTAGTCAGTCAGGAAGTCCCAAATGAATATGTCCACGATCCAAAAACTAGTTCTGTCCCTATATCTATTTTAACTAACTTAAATTATACTAGAAGAATATCTCTCCTCTCTGGGTATTACCTTATGGCAAAGTTTCTTCTTTACTAAAAAGTTCTCTTCAGTAAGATTTTCAAATAGTCTCTTGCCACCATCTGGACAAAAGCTTGTAACTCTTTTGCAATGTACTTGGGGTTTGGCTCCCCTCTTGGGACATTTGTTCCACAGTCTTTCTGAGCCACTTGATTTCACTATATATATATATATCTCTGAGGCTTGTGGAATCTGCTTAGATCACATGCTGTGCATAGGCTGACATCTAGTGGAAGCTGCAGAGTATTAGTAAACTCGAAAAGGGATGTTGATGGGGTGTGCCAGTAATACTATCCCTAGTGTGACATCCACTGTACCCATGATCCCTCACGTGTCGAGGTCCCTCGGATTGTTTTTTTTCCGCCATTCTAGACGGACGCGTATAGCAGAGTTCCTCTTTCGGCGTAAAGCCATTTACTTATTTCAATTACTGATAGCTCCATTTTCTATCCTTTACTTCACCAATCATCGAAACATCACACTGGTGAAGACGGAGACTGCCCGTTGAAAGACTACCATGACGGACCGCTCGGCCTTGGAAGGCCGCCCCGGTCCCCGGCCCAGACAGTTGAAGGAGGGGGGAGGTCATTTTACGATGTATATGCTCCTTTCCTTACACTATTTTCACCCAGCTACCATAGTTTGTAGTTATGGACAAGACCCCATTTAAATTTTGCCCCAAGCAATCGAAAACTTCCGTGGGTCGATAAGCGTTTAGTCTGTAACTTGTGTCTCCCAAGAGACCACGTCGAAGGGTCTTGTCAAGCTTGTACGCTCTTCAAGCCCAAGACGGACCGTTCCACGAAACACTGGGCACACTACGCCAGGCAGCTCGTGGCCATGGAGGTAGAAGTTGCTTTCAGTGATGGCAGGATCACCGCCGTTTCGGACAGTGAGGGCGACTGGGTAGCTTCGGCTACCCAAGAGCAGGCCCACGACCCCGTGAGACATGCCAGCAGCCCTGTTGTGGGGACTACACACGGCGGCGGAAGCGCAACAATTCCATCCACCACTAAACGCACAACCCCATGTCGAGACTCGACACGTGTTGAGCGGTCGACTGCGCACAACACCCAGGGAAAGGTCCGTTCAGTCCCTGTCCTCCTGGCACTCTCGCTCGCCGTATGACAGGGCAAACCGGCGTGGGTAAAACTCCATCCGAGGGCAGATCGTCCGCGGACGAGGCCTCAGCCCTTCCCACAACCGAAAGTCGACACTGCGTCGGATCAGATAGCAGGCCCCAAACAGTCGGATAAACACGGCTCTGGGCGCGAGGGGGGGCGGGATAAAGAACACAGAAAGAAGTCCTCAAAGAACCCTCATAGGGATAAAACCCCTCTTAAGGAAAAAACTCAAGGGTCTAGGCCTATCCCTCAGAAGGATAAACCTCTAGAGGCTAGGCCTAAAAGATCTGGGCTAATTCCTCCCACAGATGAAGACTTGGGGCTTCCAGCCCAACCCTCGGTCTACCCAAGTTCAGCACAGTGGTCATCACAAGACATAGACTAGGTCATGAGGAGAATGTTTTTTATGGCCAATTTCTGTGAAAAAGACCCCGCCTACTTCGAGAATGTCCACTCCACTCCCTCCACTACAGCTTCCTCTGGGTCACAAGTCTCTGCTCAACCATCTCAACCCCCTACTAAAAGGTCTCGTACAGAAACTCCAGTGCATAGCACAGTCATAGAACTCTGACTATGACCCGGACACCGAACACGAAGACCTCTCAATTGTAGAGGCAGCTGACTATCAGTATGATGAGGACACAGCAGACTTATTATGGGGACGATGAGGACCAAGAGGCTGACCCAGAAGCCAATATGTATCTATCGACTCGCCTATTGATTAAGACCCCCCCCCTGCCCCTCATTACTGAATCCCCTATTGACAACCAGCCACTGCCTAATGAGGCGCTAACCAGGGCGGCAGAGCACTTTCAAATTGAGACTCAGGGGGTACAGGAGGATAAGGATTCCGTAGAACAAATCCTTGGACAAGAAAACTGTTGCACAGTTTATTCCTCTGCTCAAGTCAGTGCAGCTCAACTTACAACAGTCAATAGAGACCCCTAACCTCACACGGGCTGTAAACCCCTGTATAGAAAAGCTATTTAAACCTGCACCTTCAGACCCACTGTAAATTAGAGGGCAGCTGAAGCCTGACTCATTGCTCGTAACTACAACTAGGAGAAGAGCGGGCACCTCTCTTGCTTCCTCTGAGGCCCCACCGACAAGGAAAGCAAGAAACTTTATACAATGGGAAGAAAGGTAGCCTCCTTCACGGGTTACCTGACCAAAATTGCCAATAATGCAACACTTTTGGCCAGTTACTGCCACAAATGAGAGGAAGTGTCGGCTTTACTGTCGTCTGCTCCGGAATCTTTAAAATCCCAGCTAGCACAGGTGGCCGCAGAAGGTAGAGCAGTGTCCAGCTATCTACTTAAGACTAACCTTGACGCTGCAGATAATGCCGGACAAATAATTGCACAGGGTACTGTTATCAAATGTCACGTGTGGCTGAGGCAATGCGGTTCTAGACCGGCAACGCAAGCTACCTTAATTAATATACCAATAGAACCCAACTTTCTCTTTGGCAAGGCCGTTGAGGACGCCCTTAAAGTTAAAGAGGAGTATAACACTTCAATCTTTGGGTCAACTCTCCAACAAGCCACCTGGCCAGAGGAGTAATGGTAATTTTCGCCGTTTTCGCGGCCAAAGTTCACAACAGGGGTCCAATTACAGTCCGAGCCAGGGGACTCCCTGGGGAAATGATAAAGGTCAGTCTTCCCAAGGTTATCCTAGAGGTGCACCTAGAGCCAGAGCTTGTGGCAGGGGAAACTCCTCTCGTAGGGGTACCTCTCCACAAAAACGGTGACTATCCGATTCATGCGCCCCCCCCCCCCACCTCAGACAGATGGGTGCTGTCCACAGTAGCAGGCGGATATTGTATAGAGCTCCTACAACTGCCCCAAAACCACCCTCCACGACAAAGTCCATTTAAAAGGACACCAGCGTATCCTCCTCAAGGAAGTCGCCACACTTCTGCTAAAGGACGCCATCGAAATCGTCCCGGCCAACCAGGTAAACAAGGGTGTTTATTCAACCTACTTCCTTGTGCCAAAGAAAGATCTGTCCATGTGGCCAGCATTAGATTTGCGCCCTGCAAACAAATATGTAAAGCCACAAAAGTTCTGTATGACTACGCTACAAGAGGTAATCCCTCTACTAGAAAAGGGGGATGACATTGCAACACTGCATATGAAAGATGCCCATTTTCATATTTCAACGTTCCCAGCGCTCAGAAGATTCTTGCGTTTCAAGATAGCGAACCAACACTACCAATTCGGAGTGCTACCCTTCGGGATTGCATCTGCTGCAAGGGTATTCGCAAAGGTACTGGCGGTGGTGGCAGCACACCTGCACAAGGAAACCATCCCAGTGTACCCTTACCTGGACAACTGGCTCATTACAGGGGATTCCCCCCTAATTTGCAAACAGAACATTCAAAGGACTATCACCCTTCTCTTTCTATTGGGCTTCTCAATAAACGAGAAGAAAATCAAGCCTAGTGCCAAGCACAACCAAAAAGGTCCTAGGAGCTGTTTTAAACACTCAAAGAGGAGTTGGTCTTTCCCTCTGAGGAAAGAGATAAAAATATGCTGTTGCAAATACCACATTATCAGGCCGGCCGCCAGATAAGGGTGCGCAAAACGATGCGCTTGCTAGGCATGATGGTATCTTGCATTTACCTGGTTCCACACGCGCGCCTGCAACCCATGCAGGAGTGGTTAGTGAAACAATGGTCTCGGGCAAGCAGTCAGTGGGACGATCTAGTAGTCGTTTTGCCAACACTGGTACAAAGTCTTCGCTGGTGGACGAGAGAAAATCTACTGAAGGGGAAATCCTTCTACGATCCAGAGATGCAGGCCAATCTGTGCAAGTCCTGACCGACAGCACTACAGCTATGTTTTACATAAACAAACAAGGGGGCACACGTTCTCCAAATCTGTCCAAACTTGCACAGCAAATCTGGAAAGGGCACTCAGATGGAAGATATTCCTATCGTCACAGCACGTTCCAGGGGAACTCAACCCTCTCGCAGACTCATTGAGCAGAGATCCCCTACCAGAAGAACACGAGTGGCAACTTAGAACACCTCTTCCTGCAATCCGCTGTCGCAGCCTCCGCTCGAACATCTCAACCTGAAATATCAATAAAAGGAATAATATTAAAACGCGTACGGTTTCAGAACATCGAATTTCATTATTCTTACCTGAATTATGTCATGCTACGTTGTGCTTCCATCCAGAACACCACAGCAGCATCCTGCAAGGGAACGGGAGAAATATTCAGGTTCGCTTTCAACATTTAACAAACGCGCTGCGCTTTATGCATTACTTACCTTAACGGATTCCTGCGCCCAGGTTTCATCGTTCTCTCGTAGCTCCACAGTGGCCTGTGAGGAGAAGAGGAGAACATAGGTTAGCTTTAAATAGACAATAAAGGAACGCCGCGGTTCGCGCTTTCTCTTACCTAAAGCGTGCATTTCCACCCGGCACACCAGCACCAAAAGACATTCACATCTGTAAAGAAGGAAATAAAGACATTAATGAAACTTCTGCAAACCACCATATAAGAGCAGACAAAGAATGATAAAACATCAAACCTACCTGTCTACAGCAGACTTGGGGTCACAGGCCTGGACCCGAACGAAGGCGCATTGCACCAGTGAAGTAACTCAGTCGGAGCGCCAGCAACCGCTAAGCAACCCCTGCACAAGAAACTCAGGACAGATAGCTCACCAAACTCGAAAATAAGGTGACAAAGACTCAGTGGGAGGGGGATCGGTTTGAGGGAGGTGGCAGATTCACTAAAGACAGTTATTACAAATCCTCCCTCCTGTATTGCAGATTCATTATTTTCACGTTGGGCAACTACTTACCCAGGGTTCCAGACCTCAGAGATTTCCAGATGCCCCCGGGGATATCAGGTGAGCATAACACCAACACCTCTCATGAGGAAGGTGGTGAACAAGATCCACAAGGAACGGATGACGCTCATCCTAGTTGCTCCTTTGTGGGCAAGACAACCCTGGTATCCACAGCTGCGCAAACTGGCGATGTGCGATCCCATCAAACTCCTGTGCCTGTACAACCTGCTCTCCCAGCACTGGGACCTAACAGTGCATCCCCTACCTCACTCAATGAACTTGGCAGCATGGCACCTGAAGTCCTAGTTTGGTCATCTTAACCTGCCTCAAAGATGTATGGACATCTTGAAGGAATCAAGAAAACCTAACACTAGACACTGTTACTTTGACAAGTGGAAAATATTTGGGGTTAGTATTCAACTCCTTGAAGGTCCACCTAGCGGCCTTGTCAACTTACATCACTTCCCACATCACTTCCCACAATAAGATCTCATGGTGGAAGGTACCCGTCATCAAAGCATTCATGGAGTGGGTAAAAAGACTCCACCCTCTTATTTCAAACCTGCCACCAGGGTGGGATCTCAATGTTGTACTCGCTAAGCTCATGGGCCCCCCTTTCGAGCCGATGCACACGTCCATTCTGAAACACCTGACTTACAAAACTGCCTTCTTAGTGGCTATTATTTCCATAAGAAGAGTAAGTGAAATATAAGCATTGTACGTGCAGGATCCTTTTTGTTGTACACAAGGACAAGCTGGTTGTACGTACTCACCCAAGGTTCTCCCCTAAATTCATCTCCAAATTTCATGTAAACCAGTCAATCGAGCTACTGGCTTTCTTCCAGGAACCCAACAGCTCAGCTGAGGTAAAACTCCACACACTCTTTTTCCCCCCCCTTTTTCCCCCCTTTCCCCCCTTTTTCCCCCCCTTTCCCCCCCTTTCCCCCCCTTTCCCCCCCCTTTCCCCCCTCTTTTTATTCCCCCTCTTTTTTTTCCCCCTCTTTTTTTTTCCCCTCTCTTTTTTTTCCCCCCTCTTTTTTTTTCCCCCCTCTTTTTTTTTTTCCCCTCTCTTTTTTTTTTCCCCTCTTTACCATGGTGTTTGTGCTCCATTCTTAATACCTTCTCTTTCAGGCGTATTCGTTATTCTCTTTACCACAGTAACATAGTTCCAGTTAAATGGCTTTCTATTTCATATCTCGTCAATTTCACTGGAACGAGTTTCTCCGGCAGCCACCCCATTTTCCCTTTCTCACTGTTACCACTGTATTTGCAGGGGAACGCTATCAGGCTTGAAAAAATCAAAATACTTGCCAAAGCAGCCCACTCCAGAAAGTTTAGTGGTACAAGCTGCCACATAAACCTCTAAACAGAACGCATACCTGACTATTGCCCCAGACAGAGATGACAAGTGTTACAACGCTTGTACCAATAGTTCTCTCTGGGAATTATGGCCCTAAAGTCAGCAAATGCTACGTACACGTTGGCCAGATTCACTCACACTATTTGGGAATGTGTAGCAATGGCGGCTGATCATATCCCCAAAGAGGAGGAAAGAGACAGATTTTTAAATCTGGTCAAGGATGGGAAAGATACAATGTGCAAATCCCTCCAGACCGCTCTCGACACTGCTGACACCATCAGCAGATTCATGGCAGCTAGTACAGTTTGTTTTTAGTTCACAAGAACTTCTACAACAGTAAAACATTTACATTGATCATCACATATACTTTGATTCTTCCAGTTATCTACATCTATAGTTCATTAGCAGTACAGCTAAATCAAGGCAGCTGCTCATTTAACATAAAAAATGAAACACTTAATTTCATCTTTTCATTCATAACATAATTTACATTAATTCTAGCTATTCATTCTAACGTATAACTATCAGATATTAGTCGAGCAATCAACAGTTATACATGGAGTATCAACAGGTGGTTTCAACATTACTGATGCCATTTGCCAAACATTATAAACTGCATTAATCAAAACGTCAGAGGATGTATTGAGACATGCATTAAAAAAAATGACAGTTGCTACAGAGTCAAAATGATGGTAGTAACAATATCTACTTCTGTAAAGCAATTCAATTTTTGGACATCCAGTGAGAACATGTCGAACTGTCTCCAGGTTACCATCTATTCCACATATACGGCACATACGTTGATCTTGTGCAAGTTTCCATTGGGAACCATAGGTGGCTCTCACAGGCAGTAGAGTACGGCGCATGAGTAGCCGGAAGCTGCGCACTTTAATGTTTGAACATCTAATTAAGTACAACTGGGGTCTGAGATACTTATGATGGATACCGTCCAAGTACTTATAATTGCGCAATCCACTTAGATGTATGAGATTATTCTCCCAGTCTCTCAGCCATGCTTTATTTTTAAAGGTCCTTTTAATGGCTTTAAATCTATCACACTTGGATCACGCCAAGGACCAATTCAGATTGACATAAGATGCAATACACAATGCGTCATAGGTATTACTTGTAACATTGTTGGATTTGAATACAATGCATCCTTCCCAATGATTCTAAGCAATTGGCTGGTTGGATGACTCGATTCTTTCAAGGGCAGTAAGGCTCGCTGGCATTGGATAATTGCTTTTAAAGACGTCAACCAAACTAAAAATATATTGTTTTGGACATGTCGGGGGGAGGTTCAATGTAGTCCACCAGAAGAAACATTCGATCTTGTCCAACCAGGACAGATTTCCAAGAGTAAAAGCTGCAAGGCCATAGGACACGACTGGAACAAACCATTGATAATATATATACCCTTTATACCCTTTAGTGTATAGCCTGCATATTGGAAAACAAATTTACGTACCAATAACGTAATTTGTCTGGTGCGTTGCATCCTACTATTGATCAGAGGTTGGTAACACAGTTTAAAATCCATTTCCACTCCTAGATATTTATAAAGGTTAACATAATCAATTGTACCCCAACTAATTTCCATGGCATGCCTATTAACCTTTCTGGAGGATACAAGCATGGATTTGGTCTTTTTCAGATTCACAATCCTGTCCTGTTCAGCAGCAGAATGACCCAGTTCTTCCACCATGTCTTTCATGTCAGTGATAGTATGATCAACCACCACAAGGTCATCAGCATACAGTAATGCCGAGACCCTTGTGTCCAATCTGGCTGGGCTGTGTGCATACTTTTCCAGGCGTTGTATGAATTCTGCCGTGTTAAGATTAAAAAGGATGGCTGCCAATAAACACCCCAGTCTAACGCATCTGTTTATTGTAATCGGTTTGGACAGTCGACCATAGCTATCCAAACGTATGCAAGCTTTGTTGTTCTGATGATGCTTTACAAGGATCTCAAGTTGCCAACTAGGGCACTGGAGGTCCTACAGAATCGCCCACAATTTATTGCGATCTACCCTGTCAAATGCACAGGAAAAATCAACAAAGGTTACATAGATGGAAGTGCTAGATCGCCGTTTAGCCCTATTCATGATGGCATCAAGGATTCTGATGTTGTCCAGAGTGCTACACCCAGTACGAAAGCCTGACTGGTACGGATGGAGTATCTGGCTAGCATCAGACCATACTTGGAGGTGGGACAATACAATGGCAGCAAAAATCTTGCTGGACGTGTCAAGGAGTGAAAGTATGCAATAGTTTTCTGGCAGTGCACAAGAGCCTGCCATAAACACTGGTATCAGAATCTATGTTGTCTAGGACCCTGGAATGCATTTTTCATAACATACCTTGTTGTATAGATTTATCATAAGGGACCAGCTAAGGGGATCATATTTGTTATGTTAAAGAGATTTGTACCGCGCGCCGTCACCAACGGTGTTAGTCCCGATGCGCTCTGGTGGATCTGCAAACGAGAAGGTGGGATGTGTTAGTAGGGTGAAGAGGGAGTAGGATAGGGATAGGAGTTGTCTGTTGGCAGCTTCAATTTGGTGTACACCGGGTGCTGAGCTTTTGGTGCGAGCATCGGGCGATGTCAGTCCTCGTGTGCTGTTGGTGCAGTTTGTGTTGTAGCGGTGTGGTGAAGTGCATGCGGCTTGTAGTGCGAGAGGTGGTTGTGTTAGTTTCAGTGAGATAAGTATGTAGAAAGTTGAGTTTTTTGTTTCTTTTTGTTAGTGGGTTAAATTTTGCAGCTAATCATGGTATGGCTGAATGACTGGGTTTCGGGAGTCCTGCCTGGTGCAAAAACGGCTAGACTTGGGAGACCCGCATAGTGGGGGAAGAGTCCCACGCCCAACTGAGTATAGTAACTTACTTCGCTGGATATGGGAAATAATTGAATAATTCAGTGCTGTACTAAAACGCAGCAAGAATCTCTCGAATCCTGCAAGGGGAGAGAGAGGCCCACACCTGACGGATTCGATTTTGGCGCGATGCAGGAGTCGGGGGGGGGGTCTCCTCTTCCCCTACCATCTAAGTGAATGTTTGCTAGAAGCTTTCGGTGTGGGGTGGGCCATGATGCTGTGGATGAGTCTACTAAGTGGTTTCGTCTTGGTCTGACTGTGTTCGATCTGTAGTGTCCTCCTCTTGTGACTATCGCTCGATGTCTTATGGACTGTCGTGGGGTGCATTCTGATAGTTTGGTTGTTTGATGGGGGCCAAGCTCGGTCACTTTATTCTTTGATAAGTGGTGTGGGTGTTCTTGTGGGTGGTCTTCTAGTTACGCAGTGAAGAGCCAGGATTTTAGCAGTTTCCTGAATGCTAGGTGATTTCTTGTGTTCTGTACATTCTTTGTTAGGTCATTCCATGTTTTTGGTGCCTGGTGAGGAAAACTAGGATCCTCCAAGTTTTCTTTTGTTATAGGGTTTCGGTTCTAGGCGTATGTCGTTGCTTGATCTGAGCGTTCTTGTCGGCTGGTGTTGGCGTAATTTATCTCTCAGGAATTCTGCGCCTTGGTTGTGTATAGCTATGTGCGTGATGCACATGGATTTGAATTTTATTTGTTGTTTTATTGGTAGCCAGTGCAATATTTTTAGCGCAGGTGTGATGTGTTCTCGTCGGGGTAGTTTGAGAAGGAGTCTCGCCGCTGCATTTTGTAAGCATTGTAGTTTTTTTAGTGGTCTTTCAGGCATGCCCAGGTATAGGCTGTTGGCATAATCTACTCTGGACATGACCAGAGCAATGAGGGTAAGAGTTTTTTTGGCGAATGAGAGGAACGGTAGGATCCTTTTTGCCACTTGTAGGAGAAACTCATTTCTTGAGTAGAGTTTACTTGTGGCTCTAGGGTGAGGTTGTTTTCCATCAGGGCCCTTAGGTTTTTTACAATCAACTATGGCGTTGGGTTCGTGCCGAGTTCTTTTGGCCAGGGGATGTAGTTAATGTCTCCTCCGTTTTTTTTTTGTGACTATCATTATCTCAGTTTTGACCTGGGTTGATTTTGAGGTGGTTCAAGTTCATCCAATTGAAGTTATCCCGAAGGCAAATATATAGTGTTGTGTTTTCTTCTTGGGTGCCTTGTATTTTGAAGATTTGTGTCGTTGGCGTAGTTGTAGCAGGTGAGGCCATGTCTTTTGATAATTTTGATTAATTGATGTAGGTAAACGTTGAATAAGAGCGGGGAGAAGGATGAGCTTTGTGGCACTCCGCATGTGGAGTCTCTTGGTTTGGATTTAAAAGGTTTCATCCATACGGTTTCCGTTCTGTTTGTTGGGAAGGATTTTATCCATAGAAGGGCGGTGTCTGTTATTCCCAATCCTTCTAATCTCGTTATGAGGATGTCGTGGTTGACCGTGTCGAATGCTGCGGATAGGTCAAGAAGTATCAGGGTGGTGCTGTTGTCTGAGTCTGTTTTGTTTTTAGGTCGTCCCATATTGATAGGAGAGCTGATTCTGTTGCTCTCGTTGGTCTGACTCCAACTTGTGCCTGGTCTAGTAGGTAGTGCTCTTCTATGAATTCTTGGATTGTTTTGTAAACGTGCGTTTCTAGCAGTTTGGCTATGTTATGGGATATTGGAGATGGGTCTGTAGTTGGATAAGTCCTCTACGTTTCCTGTTGTGTCTTTGAGTAACGGCCTTATGTACGCCGATTTAAAAGCCTGTGGTACTTTAACTGTTGAGATTGAAAGGTTGAAGACGTTTCTATGGTATTCCATGGGAGTTCCTTGTTTGAGGATTGATTTGTATATGTCCTGGGGGCAAGGGTCTTCCGGAGAGCCTGATTTGTTGCTTTGATTTACCAGTTCGACGAAAGTTTCCACTGATATTTCTGGAAAGCTTCTTAGTTTGTTTGTATGTTCATCCTGAGGATGTGTGTGGGGTCTAAGGTGTGATGGCGTGGTCTGCTTTGTATGGTTTGTTGGATGGTAGTGATCTTATTTTTGAAGTGTTCACCTAGGTCATTGCATAGTTTCATTGATGGGGTTGGCGTGTTGCATCCCGGTGGGTTTTTTATTTCATTTATGATTTTGAAGTGTCATTTTGGGTGTCTTGGTGCTTTGAAGATTCGGTTGTCGTAGTGTTTCCTCATCGCTTTTTAGATTTCCTTTTTGTACGAGCGGATCTGTTAAAGAAATTTCACTTTGTTTGCATTGTTGTTGTTGTTGATCCTACATTCTGATTCTAGTTTTCTTTTTTCTTTTCATGTCGCTGAATAGCGGGGTGAAACATTTTTCAGTTTTTTTTTTTCCGTGAGGGAGTGAAAGGTTTTTCTTTGGCGATGTAGTCTAGAGATGTCACGATCCATGTGTGGAGTAAGGCTACTTTTTTTGTCCAGGTCTGCTTCTTCCATAATTGATGCTTGTGGTTTGCTAAGTTCCAGGAGTTCAGTTAGGTTGGAATTTTTGATGGTTCTCCAATTTCTTTTCATGGTGGCTGGTGGTTTGTCTTGTTTGTTTATTGGAAAGGCCATTGTGATTATGAATGGGATGAGGTGGTCGCTCCAGAGAGTTTAAATTTGGGGTGTCGTGGTAATGAGTTGGCAAAGATTGCATCAAGTGTATGGCCTGCTGAGTGTGTTGCTCCCTTAACTAGTTGTAGATTCATTGCTGCTAGTTGGGCAGTTAAGGACTTTTGTGTGGTTGTGGTTTCTTCATCAAACCAGATGTTGAAATCTGAGGATGATCAGATGACTGTGCTTGATGGCTACGGTGGTGATTGCTTCCATGAATGCGTCTACAACGGTTGCATCGTAGGTTGGTGGTCTGTATATCAGCATTAATTTCAGGTTTGTTTAGGGTTTTATTGATAGACGCAGTATTAAGGATTCGCATTTATCGATGTTTAATGGATCTTCTAGTTTTATAGCCAGTTGTTCCTTGTGTATAATTGCCAGCCCTCTCCCCTGCCCCCCCTTTTGGTTTTCCTGTTTGTTTGGATGCATTTGAAGTATTCAGGCAGGCAGTTGTTGAGGGTGATCTTGTAGTTGTCGTCTATCCATGTTTCAGTTACAAATAGGATGTTGATGCCTCAGTCTGATAGGTTGTTTATTTCGGTTGAGTGTTTGGACATGACCTTGCATTTATTAAATTACAGTGGGTTTTCTTTGTGTGATGTTTGGTGGTGGTTCCTTGTTCCGGTTTGTAGTTGTCCGGTCGTGGTGTTACTGTAGTGGTGTTATTGTAGTGATGTTGGTTGGATGAAGAACGACGGCTGCTTCTTCATCGAAGCGGTCCACTAGGTTGGTAGCGTGACTGTTTAATCGTGGCGCTTCTCCAGTGATGGCAATTGGTTGAAGATCATCAATGGCTTCTTCTCCATTGAATCGGTCTGTTAGGTTAATGGTAGGGTTGTTGGTTATCAAGGCTTTGTCGTCTTGTCTGATATATTGTGGATATTGATGGTGCCCCTCTGTTCTAGTAATGTATGGGGTGAGGGGGTTGGTATCATTCCACTCTTTGGGGGGGGGCGTCTTTTTTTTCCTGGTGTTTCGGGGGATTCTTTGTGTGCATTGTTGAGATTACGGTGTTGGGGTATTGAGGTTCCATAGCTGTCGCGAGGTAGGGTGTAAGATACAAGGATTTTTCTCTTTCATAGTTTGTTCTGGTGGTAACTGTGTTTGGCGGGGTGTTCCCTGCATTTGAGGTTGCTTCTGTTGGGTGCCGTTGGTGTTGTGTGTTCACGGCCATTGTTGCAAGATCTTCTTTCTCTGCGTCCCTTTCTGTGTCGGGGCATTTTGGTTCACAGTGCAGAGGTAGTAGGGTAAACGGTCCTCTGTAATGTTTTGTGCACGCACAGTATTGATGTTTCACTTTGGTCTTGATGCGCTTGGATGCTGTCCGGCTCAGTCTGTCCTTTGTTAGTGGGTCGGGATTGTTTCCTACTGGTGCACTGCCGGGGTTATTGGGTATTACGCCTATGCCTAACAGGTCAGTTGAGTACAATACTAAACACAGCTAGATTTGTGATTACTGTATAGTGGGAGTGGGGCCCACGCCCAACAGGTCAGTTGAGTACAATTCTGAATATAGCTAAATTGGGTGTCAATTGAATTGAATCAGTTGTGTATGATATTAATCACAGCTTTACCCGAGAGTCAATAGAGGTAGTTGTGTGCAATACTAATCACCACCAAATCTGCGATTACCGCACAGTGGGAGAGAGGCCCATGCCCAACAGGTCAGTTGAGTACAATACTAAACGCAGCTAGATTTGAGATTCCTGTATAGTGGGAGAAGCCTACGCCCCGCAGGTTCACAACAGAAGCAAAGCCATTAGGTCCAGGAGCTCTGGAACTACTATATTTTGTGATGATATCGATCACTCTTCTGCTGAATCTCAAAGGCCAAGGTTCAGAAGTCTGAATAACAAAATCATCCGTATCCTTAACATACATATTTTTGGTGATGTAATCTACCCAAGTTAGTTCGCCTATAGCATTGAGGGGGTTTGGAAGGCTATTACCTCTGACTTGGTTCAGGACCCTCTATATGGACCTACAATCTCCCTTCTTATATTCATTAATCTTATGTTTTCTTTGGGCAGTGTATTCATCCCAAGAAATCTGGAGTTTTAATAAATTCCGAAGCTCTCGTCTATGATCACGCCGTACCACCACAATCTCCCTATCCTAAGGTGTAGTATAGGTCTTTCCAGAGGACACAATGGGGGGGGGGGCCACACATGTGGAAGCCACATCAAATGTCCACTGTGTAATGAGGCTCTCGATTTCATTGCAGTTTAGTAGTCCACTGTCAGTTAGGGATTTGTGCATTCTTAGGTTCCGTTTTTTAATTTTAGCTTCAGTCCATGTTATCTTAATACAAGAATTAGAGATATCAATATTAGTGGGACTGCATGTAGTGGGCTTAATAATACACTACTTCAATTTGGCCACAACCATAGAATGATCACTAAACAAAGAGGTAACAACCTCTAGATCACTGAAATAGTTCAGAGAATACATGTTCCCACATAAGTAATCTAGTGTCGCAGATTTTGTACCAACATTCCAAGTACACTTACCAGGATTGTCGCTAGAGGTTCTACCATTAAGGGACCAAATCCCCCAATTTTGTAAATAGTTAGACCATGCTCTTCCGGTGTCCAGTCAAAAGATCGAATACATTGTTTGGAATTACAATAGTTTCGAAACAAAAGGACCTAAAAAAAAGGTTGAATGCCTTTTTTAAAATATATATATTTGAGTCTTATTTGATCACATGCTGTGCATAGGCCGACATCTAGTGGAAGCTGCGGAGTATTACAGTTTGTTTTTCGAAACTCGAAAATGGGCGTCGACACAGGGCGTGCCAGTAATACTATGCCTAGTGTGACGTCCACTGTACCCATGATCCCTCACGCGTCTAGGACCCTCAGATTGT
Source organism: Ambystoma mexicanum (assembly GCF_040938575.1). NCBI lineage: Eukaryota > Metazoa > Chordata > Amphibia > Caudata > Ambystomatidae > Ambystoma > Ambystoma mexicanum. The sequence continues at coordinate 1,130,491,622 of NC_090923.1, forward strand.
TTTTTTACGCCATGCTGGTCGGAAGTACTGAGCGGTACCCCTTTTCAATTTTACCCCAACTGCAACCGCAAGTATCCTTGGGTTGACCGACACGCCACGTGTAACCTCTGCTTGCCGAGGGACCACCCCGAGGCGAATTGCAGAGCGTGCAGTTGGTTTAAACCGAAGACCCTTAAGGACCGTTCGACAAAGCGTTGGGCCCACCACGCCAGGCGACAAGAGGCCATGGCCGCGGAGGGTGCCTTCAGCGATGGCAGCGACGCCGTACTTTCGGACGGCGAGGGCAATGTGGTGTCGATGGACAGCCAAGCGCAAGTACCTGACCTCTGAAGGTTGTCCGGCAGGGTAGCTATGGGGAAGACCCCCGGCGACACGAGCGCTACCCACACCACTTCCAGCAAACAAAGGTCCAACCGAGACTCGACACGCACGTCGAGTTCTCGGAAAGAGGCACGAAGAGAACAGTCCACCGAGTCGGTGTCCTCTGGGCGTTCGCTTTCGCCGCATGACACCAGGCAACCCTCCACTGTTGCGAAGAGTGCCTCGCTCCCCTTAGTGACTGAGGTTTGGTTGGAGGAGGACGATGCTGACCTCTACCCCCAGGCCGCACTCAAGGAGTCGGCGTCTGCAGGCAGCGCGAAGGCTGCTACCAAATCCCTTACTCTCTAGAGACCGGGACTCTACCCCCGAATTTTGGCACCAGGCACCGAAAAGCTCTGATAGGGCCCAAAAATCGGGGAAACACACTTCCACCTGCGGGGAGGGGGGAAAACAACGAAGTAAGCAGTCCCAGCCTACTTCCACTCCTAAACTACATTCTTCTCCACCTAAACAGATGGACAAGTCTCTTGTCCCTAAGACCCCTGTTCAAACCAGTAGGTCTAGTCAGGATAAAACAGGTAAAGCACTCCAGGAAAGTTATTCCCAGTTCAAGGGAATGGTCCAGTGATGACATAGACAGAGTAATGTCAAGGATGTCATCATTGGCAGATTTCTACGCAAAAAAAAAAACCCGGAACACTTTCGCTCTTATACTCCAGAAGGGTCGACTCCCTCAGGCTCTAAGGAGCCAATACCCCCAAGTAAGAAGTCCCGGGCTGAAGCACCAACTCAGTCTTCAGACACCTTCTATATACAGCCCTATTCTCAATATCAGGAAGATCCATTCTTTGGTGAGGACCCAGACGTGGGCATGTTCGAAGAACAAACTGGGACAGGCTATTATGGGGAGGAGGACCAAGAGGAGGACCAAGAGGAGGAGGAGGAGGAGGAGGAGGAGGAGGAGGAGGAGGACCCAGATACATACAGGGTAGATTCCCCGGTAGAGAAAGAGCCCACGGTTACCGACTTCCCTGTCGACAACCAGCCTCTCCTGAATGAGGTCCTGTCCAGAGCGGCACAGCACTTCCACATTAACACCCAAGGTGCTCAGGAAGAGAGGGACTTTGCAGAGGAATTGGTGGGAGAAAAGAGACCTGTTGCTCAGGCCATCCCTATGTCAATACAAAGGAGGATAGACCCTTCCCTTGTTAACCCCAATCTCACTAAGGCAGTAAACCCCAGAATTGAAAAGCTTTTCAGGGCAGCCCATTCTGACCCACTGTACATAAGGGGACATCTCAAACCGAACTCCCTGGTTGTTATAAACACCCGTAAGAGGGTGGGAACACCCTTGTCATCCTCCGAAGCTCCCCCTGACAAGGAGAGCAAGAGGATTTATGGCTTGGGCAGGAAAGTAGCCTCCACTTCCGCCTACCGGGCAAGGATTGCCAACTTCACCACCCTGCTGGCTAGTTATAACTGCCACCAGTGGGAAGAAGTCGCGGCTCTCATAGACTCTGCCCCAGAACCCTTAAAAAGCCAATTGGCACGAGTTTCGGCAGAGGGGAGAGCCGTGTCAGGTTGCATTTTAAAATCAACCTTTGATGCCGCGGATAACGCCGGCAGATTAATTACTGAAAGCACGGTCATCAAGAGGCATGCTTGGCTACGGCAGTCTGGTTTCAAGGGCGAGACCCAAGCATCATTGATGGATTAGCCGGTGGAGCCGGATCTATTGTTTGGAAAGGCGGTTGAGGACGTGCTAAAGAATGCCAAGGACGAGTACAAGACACTCAAGTCCCTAGGGCAACTAACCAACAAACCCCCTAACCATAGAGGGAATGGCAATTTTCGTCGGCCTCGCGGACAAAACTCCCAAAGAAGCTCAAACTATTCCCAAGGCCAGGGTACTACATGGAACCCTAACCAGCAGTCTACTCAGAGTTATGGGGGGGGGTAACAAGAGGTAGTGGTAGGGGTAGAGGCAGTCCCAATAAAGGAGGGGGCATGCCTCCACCAAAACAGTGATGCTCCGTTCAGGGTCCTTTCTCACGCATCCCCAGTAGGGGGACGCATTTCCATCTTCACCCAAGCTTGGGAAGGGATCACATCAGACAGATGGGTGCTGTCCAGTGTCCGCAGGATACTGCATAGAACTCCTACAGCGTCCCCGAAACCACCCTCCACGACCAAGAATACACTCCTTAGACCACCAGAAGATCCTACTCGAAGAGATAGAAATTCTTCTCGCAAAGGACGCGATAGAACTCGTCCCGGGACACCAGGTAAACAAGGGTATTTATTCAACTTACTTCCTTGTGCCAAAAAAAGATTTGACAATGCGCCCAGTATTGGATTTACGGCCTGCAAACAAGTATGCCAAGCCCCAAAAATATTGCATGACTACTCTCAAAGAGGTAATTCCCCTCCTAAAAAAGGGATTACATGGCGACATTGGATATGAAAGATGCCTATTTTCATATTTCCATGTTCCCAGCGCACAGAAAATATCTGCGATTCATGGTCGACAGTCAGCACAACCAGTTGAAGGTACTGCCCTTCGGGATAGCCTCGGCTCCAAGGGTATTCACCAAGGTACTGGCGGTGGCTGCGGCACACCTACGCAGGGAGGCAATCCCAGTGTACCCTTATCTGGACGACTGGCTCATCACGGGGGAGACCCCAGTAATTTGCATGACAAACATTCAAAGAACTATCGATCTCCTCTTCGAATTGGGCTTCTCTATAAACGAGAAAAAATCAAGTCTGGTGCCCAGCACCTCCAAGCAGTTCCTAGGAGCTGTTCTAAATACTCAAGAGGGGTTGGCTTTTCATTCAGAGGAAAGAATTCGGAATATACTACTGCAAATTCTGCAATATCAAACCGGTCGCCAGATAACAGTACGCAAAGCAATGTGTTTGCTGGGCATGATGGCGTCATGTATTTACCTGGTCCCCCCCACGCGCGCCTGCGCATGCGTCCCATGCAAGAATGGTTGCCGAAACTGTGGTCTCAGGCAAGTGGTCAGTGGGACGATCTAGTGGTAGTTTCGCCAACACTTGTACAAAGCCTCCACTGGTGGACAAGAGACAATCTATCCAAGGGGAAACCCTTTTACGATCCCGAGATACAGGCGGTAGTCACGACGGACGCATGCCTGACAGGATGGGGAGCTCACCATCTCCACCACACAGCTCAGGGTCTCTGGTCTCACACAGTGGCCAAGAATCACATCAACCTGCTAGAGCTTCTGGCAGTTTTCAGAGCACTTCAAGCTTTCTAGCCCCACCTACTGAACCTGTCGGTGCAGATCCGGACGGACAGCACGACAGCCATGTTCTACCTGAACAAGCAAGGAGGGACTCCTTCGCCAAATCTGTCCAGTCTTGCCCAGAAAATTTGGATAAGGGCACTCAGACGGAACATCTTTCTGTCATCTCAACATGTTCCAGGGGATCTCAATTCTCTAGCGGACGCTTTGAGCAGAGATCCCCCTTCCGGAGGAACACGAATGGTGTCTACACAGAGAAATCGTAGAAGATCTCTTCTCTCAGTCTGGTTTCCCCACTATAGACCTATTCGCCACAAGCGAAAACAGACAGTGCCCAGGATTCGCATCCAGGTTTCCCCAACCAGACTCCCTGGGGAACGCCCTGTGGATGAACTGGTCAGGGATGTTTGCGTACACTTTTCCACCAATTCCTCATCAGGAAGGTGGTGAACAAGATGAACAGAGGGTCGATGCGCTCGTCCTAGTTGCTTTCATGTGGGCGAGACAACCGTGGTTTCCACACCTACGCAGACTCTCAGTGTGCGATCCCATCCAACTCCCGGGCTGGTACAATCTTTTGTCCCAGCACCAAGGTCAGAAGGTGCATCCTCTACCCAACTCCATGAACCTAACAGCATGGCTCCTGAGGTCATAGAGTTTGGACATCTCAATTTACCACAGAGGTGTATGGACATCCTAAAAGAGTCTAGGAAACCGAACACGAGGCATTGCTGCTTCGACAAATGGAAGAGATTTGTTATCTGGTGCCAGAATAAACAAATCAACACAGTTGATTGCACTCCTTCCACAATCGTGACATACATGCTCTACCTGCTGGACGCAGGGTTGGTTTTCAACTCACTAAATGTACACCTGGCAGCACTGTCAACGTACACCACCTCACATAGCAAGGTGTCGTGGTGGAAGGTACCCGTGGTTAAAGCCTTCATGGAGGGAGTAAAGAGACTTCATCCCCCTATATCTAACCCACCACCAGGATGGGACCTGAACGTGGTGCTATCTAAACTCATGGGCCCCCCATTCGAGCCCATGCATAAGACAAGTCTCAAACACCTGACCTATAAGACTGCCTTCTTAGTAGCCATTACATCCATAAGAAGGGTCAGTGAAATTCAGGCTCTCAGTGCAGGATCCTTTCTTTACTATTCATAAGGATAAGCTGGTTTTACGGACAACCCCTAGGTTCTCACTGAAGTTTATTTCTAAATTCCATGTAAACCAGTCCATCGAGCTTCTGGCTTTCTTCCAAAACCCACAAAGCTCGGTTGAGGTTAAACTACACACCCTAGATGTGCGTAGGGCGGTCCTTTACTACGTAAACAAGACCAGACCGCTTAGGAAAACAGATCAACTGTTTGTCTCCGTAGCCACAGGCAAAGAGGGAGATTGCGTCTCTAAGGGTGCCATCTCCAAGTGGATTGTCAACTGTATCCAGTTGTTACTCTCTTTCTGACAAAACTTTGCCTTTTACGCCCAGAGCCCACTCGACAAGAGGCATTGGGGCCACTCTGGCTTTCATTGCAAATGTTCCCCTTGACACCATTTGCAAAGCAGCTACTTGGAGCTCTATTCACATTTTTACTCAGCACTTCTGCATTGACACCCATTCCAAGACAGATACTCAAGTGGGACAAGCGGTTCTAAGACATTTATTTGCTCATGACCCTTCTCAAATCCCACCTCCTTCTAACACTTCTCGCTAATCTATGCACAGCATGTGATCTAAGCAGATTCCACAAGCCTCAGAAGGGATACATTACTCATCGTAATCGTATTTCTGATGCTTGTATCTGCTTAGATTCACATGCGACCCACCCTTCTACCCCTCTGAGAGAAGGCGCATGGATGCTTGTAGTCTTATCTTATCTATCGTCTATCTGCTTGGATCATCTGTACTCGCGCTACTCCTCATGCTACCTCATGTCAGGAAAAATACAATCTGAAGGCCCTAGACGCGTGAGAGATCATGGGTACAGTGGACGTCACACTAGGGATAGTATTACTGGCACGCCCTGTGTCGACGCCCATTTTCGAGTTTCGACAACCAACTGTAATACTCCGCAGCTTCCACTAGAGGTCGAAAAATGTCAAACTTTTTTTTCCAGTCCTTTTGACTCGAAACTATTACATTCGAATCAATTGCAGTCGACCCTTTAACCTACAACCTGCTCTTCCTCTAGCATTACTCCTCCCTTTTAACATAACATTAGTTTGCAATATTTTATCAAAGGCAGTATCCATGGTCGTTATACCGCAGTGGGCGTTAAGGTCGCCTCCTAATATTACAATCTCATTGCCCTCTGTCATAAACCAATTAGTCAATACCATATCTAAGGTATTCTGGATGTCAGATGTGCAGTCTTTAGATGGAGGATCGTAAATGTTAATAAGAATATTCGGGATATGCATACCTTCTTTCTCTGATTGGCACAGTTAGCACATGATCACTTTCTGTTTCACACTCTTTCACAAACATGGAAATCATGGCAAATTCCAATCAAAAGGCCGCCAAAAAGACAACCTTTAATTCCTTTTTTGGCATGCAGTTGATTCAAAAGCCATGTTTCCTGTAAAAGAAACACTGGAAATGTTACAAGATCTAGGGAGCCGTCAGATCTCAAAAGGTGCATATGCCCTCTCGTATTCCATGTAGCAATCTTATATTCTCATGGTTGCGACTGTTCCAACTTTCTAAGCCATTTCCACCCCACCTGGTTTTCAGTATTCGCCACCTCATTTGTTTTTAATGTAGTAGCTGGTTTGGCTTTACATGTACTGCAGTAGTCACATGAGGCAGTATTCATGGCCACAGGGACTGCCATGTCTAATTCAAACCCCAGGAAGTTTAAAGAATCCTCCTCGGACCTTTTGAGGACCGCAGTCGTAGGTAATACACAGTGGATATGGGAGATAGCTCCAAACTGGCGTGTGAGAGGTTGAATGGAATCAAAATTGCATGATCTTAAAATTCGCAATGCAGAAATCTTAGTACACAGCTCAAGCAATTTGGGCCTATTCAGAGATTTTTTTGTACGTTTGTCTGATTTCTCACCAATGGTAACAATTCTAGTGTCAAGCTTAATTTGATTTACTTTATTTTGTTAACTTTAGAGGATTCTACTTCAATGATACCATCAACAGATACATTTTTGGACATTTTTTCTTTACAAGTTTCATCCAAAATACTATCCCCACCTTCATGTAATGAGTTCATCAATGGACGATTCAATAGATACATTCTTCTTCGCCTTGGCCGTCTTTTTATTAGAAGTCAGCCAACTAGTCAGTGTGCTTGTAATAACTGATTGCTTCTTTTGTTTCTTATTTTCCCGCTTTTGGGCATGTTTAGTTCTCAACTTATTGGTACGTCTAATATCAGCAGTGGGATTCAATGTTCTAGTTCATTCATATTCTCTGTAATCAATAGGACTGCACATTGCCCACATTGTTTAGCACGTACACTCCTCTTTGTGCGAGGGATAAGATAGTGGAGATTCTGCAACATTATATGAGGTCTCTGAAGCTCCCGAATTACAAGCGAAATATTTTGCACATGTTCTTGATTGGCTTCCACTGAAGTATCTTTAGGTGCCACCTCGACAATGGTTACACATGGGGTAGCTTTTTGATGCATAATGGTTTCAAGCAACTGACCATTTTTAAAGTTTGATAATAAGGCTGATTGGACAAGTTTATTAAAATTTTGAGTGCAAAATGCTAAAGACCAATGGAGGGAAAGGGAATACTTTCAGCATTAGGTGGATCTTTCTCTTTAGTGGCATTGGGTTGACTACTGTCCGATATGTTAACCTAGTTCCGGGCATCCTGCTGCAAAGTCTGATAGCTTGGGAGGCTAGAGAAAGGTAACATGGAAGGAGTACTGGACAGTTGTGGCAAAGTTCTATGATTAGAAGATGAGACATTCTGGGGAATGTTGACGGATGTATCGTGCATATGTTCAGCCATTGCAACCTCCTGCCGTTTCGCGGTTCGTACTGCGTAGACGGTAGCATAATTCTAACAGAATTATCATCAATTGCATCTTGTAGGGGAGAAGGTAACAAGGAAGTAGTAATGCTTCCATTCCCACAAGGCGGGTGAACCAAAGCGGTGGTAGTCAGTGAGGCAAATTAGGGTACTTTCATTGTCTCGGGAGGATACCTCCGGGACAAGGTGCTCGCCTTGGAAGCAAGACGATACGGAGGAACACCGGTTCGATCCCCGGGTCCGCGCTTGGAAACCTCTCGTAATAAGCACGCTATAAATAACCTATCATATATCATATCATATATCATAGCATATCCTAGCAGTTTCCCTTTCGGTACCGGGTTTTTAAAAAGTGAGTTATTTGCACTGAATGAGTCGAAATGTTCTTTATCCGGATTATCTTGCAATGATCTGGAGGCCTTATTTTTCGCCTCACGAAGATAGCTAGCTCTTTACCATAGAGTTTCCCTTTGCAGAGGTTGTAATGTTTGTGTAACGCTCACCTGATTCCCGCAGAGGCGCCGGTCTTGACTGGGTGAATGCCGTATCTTCAAAGGTGATGTATAACACACAGTTGGCTCTTTGGGCTGGACCTCTGTGCACTGTATGTCTGACTTGAAGAGTAAGATGTCTGCAGATAGAAAATATGGGATTAATGAACTGGGGTTATTGGGTGCCTCTCTCCTCTTCCCTTTCTCTTCTCCTGTAGAACCCCAAAGGTTAACGCCCTCACCTTAGGTAAGTGAACGTCGAGCTCTCCATCTGCCTCGGGGCAGGGTGCCGTAACCAGTTTCTTCACTGGATAAGGGTGCAGGCCTCTTGACCTCAGAGGACTGCTGTCCGTCGTTAACTGCACGAACGGTAAGTTCTGGGCACTTCAAATGTCTTAAAAGTCTTTTGTAATGATATCTCTTGTTTTGCAGGGTTCCGGCGATGGCGGATGGCGGGCTGATGAGAGTTGAGGATCGAACCCGCGTGAGGAATAGAAGCGCCTGGAAGCACGTAAGTAAGCGCTTGTAGCCTGCTTCACGATGCGCACTAACTGTCCCTTTTATCTTGCAGGTACAAGTTCGGAGCTTTAGAGAAGCTGAAGGGTGCTGGAATACCCACTGGATTCGGCGTGGGAAGGAGTAATGGCACGTGAGTAATAAAGTTGCCCAATGTCTTTAAACGCACCTTCTTTTGTCTTTCAGATGCGGGATGCAGCGCGAGGCGTTGGTGACAGCCGATGGACCAGGTAAGAGATGCGCTGCCACTGAAGACCGTAGTGCTAACCTGTTCTTTCTTTGTCTTTACAGGTGCTGCTGAAGACTGGATTCCAGGATGGTAAGCCTTTGTTCCCTTAGGCCCAGGATCAGAAGCAGAAGACACGATGAGCGTTCTGCTGCAGAGAATGCAGAATAACACAAAGCAAGATTCATCCATCGGGTGTGGTTTAAATAGCCTCCTGTAGTGCTTAGGTGTCTCCTTCCACAGCCACGCCTAAGTAAGAAAAGAGTTCCTGCTTTCCAGAAGAGTTCCAGTGTTCTGAACCTAGGGAGTGGCTCCTGCCCCACCCAACAGGAAAAGTAGTCCCAAACAGAAGAGGATCAGGGGTTCAACTGGCAGGTAAGTAAGCAGCATGGTCTGCTGCAGGTAAGTCCACCCAAGCATTATGAGCCCGGCGCTTCCAGCGCTGGGACTGGGCATCTTTATGAGCCTGGTGCCACTGGCGCCAGGACAGGGTCCAAAAGGTCCCAATTGGGACTGGCTGGCACTCGGAACCGGGGTTATGGGTCTGCTTCCAAGGGAGTCGGGCAAGTCCTGATCTTTTGGAAGCAGAGATCATGACAGCACCCCCCCCCTCAAGGCCCCTCCCAAACCGGGCTTCTCCGGGGGTTTGGGCTTGTTAGGAAATGTTCGATGAAATCTTTTGATTAGACGAGGCGCGTGGACATATTCTGCAGGTTCCCAGGATCGATCTTGGGGACCGTAGCCTTTCCAGTCAATCAGGTAAAATAGTTTAGATTTGGAGATCTTGGAATCCAGGATGTTTTTGACTTCAAACTCGAGTTCTCCATCAACTAGAATAGGTTTTGGAGATGTAGTTAGTCGGGTTTGAGGTTGCACGGGTTTTAATAGAGGGACGTGGAAGACCGGATGTATCTTCATGTGAGGGGGCAAGTCCAACTTGACCGCTACTGGATTTACTATGGTAGTGATGGAATAGGGACCAAGGTATCTAGGGTTGAATGTGCGTGGTCCTTTTAGAGGTAGATATTTGGTGGATAACCAGACTTGATCTCCTACTTGATATTGGGGGGCTTCCTTCCGATGTTGGTCTGCTCCTTTCTTGTATTGTTCTTTAGCCCTTTGAAGGTGAGAAACGGCTTCCTTAAAGGCTTGGGTGATTGTAGAATGCAGGTGGTCTACTGCTGGTGTTCCAAGATCTTGGAGTGGATCCAACTCCGAGGTTCGAGGGTGACTACCGTATAAAAGAAAAAACGGGGTCTTCCCAGTTCCCGAGTGGACAGAGTTATTGTAGGCATATTCGGCTATCCAAAGGATATCTTTCCAAGTTTTTTCAGTTTGTTGTAGCATGCAGCGCAAATACTGTTCCAGAGTTTGATTGGTCCTCTCGGTTTGTCCGTCGGTTTGAGGGTGGTGGCTGGTCGAAAGTCTCACATCAATTTGAGCCGACCGACAGCAACTTCGCCAAAAATGAGAAATAAATTGACTACCTCGATCCGAAATTAGAAGGAAAACCGTGAAGTCGGACGATGTTTTCGAGAAATTCTCGGGCCAGAGTTGCTGCTGTTGGTAAGCCTTTGACTGGAATGAAATGCGCCATCTTGGAGAATAGGTCCACGATTACTAGGATCGTATTGTATCCGGAACATGGAGGTAGATCGGTGATGAAGTCCATAGAAAGCGTATGCCAAGGGTGAGGCGGGATGTCAATAGGGCGTAAGAGGCCGGCTGGTTTTTCCTTTTGACTCTTGTTTTGGGCGCATACTCCACAGGACATTATAAAGTCTCTGATATCTTTTTTCCAAGACTGCCACCAGAAGTAGCGCTTGATCTTTTCCGAGGTCTTGGTCATACCGGGATGTCCTTCCATTAAAGAATCGTGATAACAAGAGATTACCTTTTTCTGTAAATCTGTGCTGGGCAGGTATAACCGTTCTTGGAAATATAATAGGTTGTTCTTCACCGTAAAGTCCTTTCCCTGCAGATGCCAATTCTGTATGTCTGCTGGAGTTACCAGTATCCTGGCTTTATCCTTAACTTCCTCTATGGATTGTGTGGCGATTACACCTAGAATTCTTTGTTCGGGAATGATAGGTACAGGTTTAGGATTGATCAAATGTTCTTCCACTCCCATCCGAGAAAGGGCATCAGCTTTACCGTTTTTTGTACCAGGTCGATAGGTAATTATGAAGTCAAACTCGGCAAAGAATAGTGCCCAACGGAGTTGCCTAGAGGATTGAGCTTTTGCGGTTTTCAAATATTGCAGGTTTCAGTGATCTGTAATCACAGTAATGGTGTGTCGGGCCCCCAGAAGATAATGCCGCCAAGCCTTAAAGGCGGACTTGATAGCTAGAAGTTCCTTATCAGTAATAGTGTAATTGATTTCAGGAGGCGAGAATTTGCGGGACCAAAATGCCACGGGATGCAACTGATTGGTTACTGGGTCCTTTTGTGATAGAACTGCCCCCATGGCAAGGCTCGAAGCATCAGTTTCAACGATGTAGGGGAGTTCTGGGCGAGGATGTTTTAAGATCGGTGCAGAGATAAATCTAGTCTTCAAATTCTGGAAAGCTTGTTCCGCCTCGGTAGACCATTCAAAACGTTTGTTTTTCTTTAACAAGGCGGTGATGGGCTGGACTATTCGAGAGAATTCGGGGATAAACCTGCGGTAAAAGTTAGCAAAGCCTAACATGCTTTGAACACCTTTTACGGAGGATGGCGATGGCCATTTGAGAATTGCATCGACCTTCTTTGAATCCATACGCACTCCGCTAGGTGATAATATGAATCCCAAGAATTCAACTTCAGTCACGTTGAAAACACATTTTTCCAATTTAGCGAAAAGTTTGTGTTGACGCAATCTCTCGAGGACCATTTTCACGTGTTTCCGATGTTCAGTTTCCGATGAAGAATAAACGAGGATGTCGTCCATGTAAACAACAACACACACATCTATGAGCTCTCTGAGGACATCGTTCATAAAATATTGAAAGGCGGCCGGGGCATTGCAAAGTCCGAAGGGCATGACCTGATATTCAAATAGCCCATACTTGGTGCGGAAGGCCGTCTTCCATTCATCGCCCTCTTTTACTCGTACCAAGTGATAGGCTCCTCTAAGATCCAGCTTTGTATATATGCATGCTTTTCTGACTTGGTCCAGGAGTTCAGGGATCAAAGGTAACGGATATCTATTCTTAACGGTGATCTGGTTCAGGGCGCGATAATCTATACAAGTTCTAAGGTCCCCTTCTTTTTTTGGAACGAAGAACAAAGCTGAGGAAGCAGGGGACTTGGAAGGACGAATAAACCCATTCGCTAGGTATTGATCCAGGTATTGTCGGAGGTGAAGATTCTCAGGCTCGGTGAGGGCATACATTCTACTACAAGGAGGAGTAGATCCAGGTACCAGGTCTATCTGGCAGTCATAAGACCTATGAGGAGGTAGAGAGTTAGCCTGATCCTTCCGGAAAACATCTTGGAATTCTAGGTATTCAGGAGGTAACTGGGGAGCCTCCAAGGAAATTGCTGCCAGTGCAACACCAGGTCGAGGGTGACAAGTAGAGACACATTCTGGAAACTGAACCGTTCTTGCTCGCCAATCGATCTGAGGATTGTGCTTCTCTAACCAAGGAATTCCTAGAATAATCTGGAACTGAGGGGCCTTGATCACATCGAACACGATCTTCTCATGGTGTCCATCTTGACTTACTAGCGTCACTTCTTGGGTGGTATGCGTTACTGGTCCGGAGGCTATCTCCGTACCATCCACCGTAGTAATGACGTCCTTTACAGCCTTTGGACAAAGAGTCAGATTCATCCTCAAAACCATTTCATGATCCACATAATTGCCGATGGCACCGCTGTCGACGTAAGCTTCAATCGCATGTAATCGATCCGGATGTTCAGGGCTAATGAGGACCATAGGTATCACGAAATGCGAGGTCACTGAACTGGTTTTAACGCTCGGCAAGAGGACCTCTATTCTTGTCGGGCGAGGTCGTTTCCCTGCTCAGAGTTTGTGACCCTGGTAACTGCAGCTCCTACTGCCTTCTTGGCTGGTTTCACCGGACAGTCTCGAAGAAAGTGCCCCGAGTTTCCGCAATAGAGGCATAATTGCAGCTGTTTTCTCCTTTCCCGCTCCTTTTGTGTTAGTGGTCCTTTCAGGCCCCCTATTTGCATGGGTTCCCCGGAGTCTACTCCTTTGGTAGGAGTTGGTGGTTTGGAAAATACTCGAGCATCAAACTTGGAACGATCGGCCTTCCTGTTCTGCAGTCTGTGGTCAATTTAAACGACTAAGTCAATATAGTCCGAACAGTCTTGCGGGGGATTCACTACTTGGGCTAACACATCTTTGAGCTCTCCACGTAGACCTCTATAAAACAGCGTAATCCTTTTGTCCTCAGGCCATCGAGTTTCCACTATCAGTCTGTTGAAAGACGCAATATAAGCCAAAAGGTCTTGATTACCCTGTCGCAATGAAAGGAGCTCATTGTCCAAGGCCTGCCCCTGTGAATGTCTTGCAAACAGTTTTTCCATACTGAGCTGAAAAGCTTGAAAATCATGGAGAACCGGATCATCTTGATTAACTAGAGGGATCGACCAGTCTGCCGCATTGCCACTAAGGTACGAAAGCACGAAAGCTACCTTAGCTTGATCAGTTGGAAAGGCTGCTGGCCGGCATAAGAAGTGCAACCGGCACTGATTAATAAATACTGCAAACCTCTTTGGGTCACCAGAAAATCGTTCGGGCGGAGCCAGAGGTACATTCCCAGGTAGGTTGATCTGCACTGGGTTCGTAGAGTATGTTGAAGGAAGATTTGCCCCTGATGCGGGTAACGGAGTTTGTCCGGCTTGTGACTGTAGCAATTGTCTAGCGAGATCGTCTGTTCGCTCCTTGGAAATAATCAGTTCCCTTCTTAGAGCATTCGTTTCCTGACGGGCTGCATGCACTTCTGCTCTTAGTTCCCCAAGTAACTGGGCTAGCTGGTCGGTATCCGAGGTTTCCATAGCGCCTGGGTGAGAGTTTTGCGGTAGGCTTTGTGTTCTGTAACGCTCACCTGATTCCCGCAGAGGCGCCGGTCTTGACTGGGTGAATGCCGTATCTTCAAAGGTGATGTGTAACACACGGTTGGCTCTTTGGGCTGGACCTCTGTGCACTGTATGTCTGACTTGAAGAGTAAGATGTCTGCAGATAGAAAATATGGGATTAATGAACTGGGGTTATTGGGTGCCTCTCTCCTCTTCCCTTTCTCTTCTCCTGTAGAACCCCAAAGGTTAACGCTCTCACCTTAGGTAAGTGAACGCCGAGCTCTCCATCTGCCTCGGGGCAGGGTGCCGTAACCAGTTTCTTCACTGGATAAGGGTGCAGGCCTCTTGACCTCAGAGGACTGCTGTCCGTCGTTAACTGCACGAACGGTAAGTTCTGGGCACTTCAAATGTCTGTAAAGTCTTTTGTAATGATATCTCTTGTTTTGCAGGGTTCCGGCGATGGCGGATGGCGGGCTGATGAGAGTTGAGGATCGAACCCGCGTGAGGAATAGAAGCGCCTGGAAGCACGTAAGTAAGCGCTTGTAGCGTGCTTCACGATGCGCACTAACTGTCCCTTTTATCTTGCAGGTACAAGTTCGGAGCTTTAGAGAAGCTGAAGGGTGCTGGAAAACCCACTGGATTCGGCGTGGGAAGGAGTAATGGCACGTGAGTAATAAAGTTGCCCAATGTCTTTAAACGCACCTTCTTTTGTCTTTCAGATGCGGGATGCAGCGCCGAAGGCCTCCGGAGCGTGCGAAGAGTAGGTAAGCCTTTGTCTTTCAGATGCCGGAATGCAGCGCGAGGCGTTGGTGACAGCCGATGGACCAGGTAAGAGATGCGCTGCCACTGAAGACCGTAGTGCTAACCTGTTCTTTCTTTGTCTTTACAGGTGCTGCTGAAGACTGGATTCCAGGATGGTAAGCCTTTGTTCCCTTAGGCCCAGGATCAGAAGCAGAAGACACGATGAGCGTTCTGCTGCAGAGAATGTAGAATAACACAAAGCAAGATTCATCCATCGGATGTGGTTTAAATAGCCTCCTGTAGTGCTTAGGTGTCTCCTTCCACAGCCACGCCTAGGTAAGAAAAGAGTTCCTGCTTTCCAGAAGAGTTCCAGTGTTCTGAACCTAGGGAGTGGCTCCTGCCCCACCCAACAGGAAAAGTAGTCCCAAACAGAAGAGGATCAGGGGTTTAACTGTCAGGTAAGTAAGCAGCATGGTCTGCTGCAGGTAAGTCCACCCAAGCATTATGAGCCCGGCGCGTCCAGCGCTGGGACTGGGCATCTTTATGAGCCTGGTGCCACTGGCGCCAGGACAGGGTCCAAAAGGTCCCAATTGGGACTGGCTGGCACTCGGAACCGGGGTTATGGGTCTGCTTCCAAGGGAGTCGGGCAAGTCCTGATCTTTTGGAAGCAGAGATCATGACAGTTTGGTCTTGGTGGTACTTTTACCAGGCATTATCTAAATCAATAGATAATCCGCTTACCTAAGTTCTTAAATCAGAATGCTCCATCCTCCACACCAAACACCACAAAACAAACACACTCTGCCCACGCTCCTCATGACCAGCTATGCGTAAGTAGAGTTTGGGAGAGCCGGCAAAACGTCCTCCAATAAAAGTGCAAAGGGGACTGGCTACGTTTTCTGCAGCACGTAGCAAAACGCTGTGAAACACTGTACAACCTCGCTCCAGGGCAGCAGAACACGTAGTACAGTTATGGATAGATTTGCCCCGTTACAGTCCGGTTTTGCTCCAGATGTGAAATCCAGATTGCTTAACATGCCCTTTGATGGCACACATTTATTTGGGAACAAGGCTGATGAGAGACTGGACAAATTGCAGACGTCAAAAGCAGCAGCAAAGTCCCTTGGTGCTGTATTAAATGGACACAAAACCGCCCCACCGGCACACCTTGCAGGCTGCGGCTGCTTTACCATCAGCCACTGCTCCAGCTGCCTCAAAACCTCTGAGGTCTTAGTACACAAGGCCCCAGTGGGAGGCAGACTCACTGCATCTGAAAGAATGACAGGGCATTACTTCCGGTTGCCCAGGGTTACTGCTTTCCCTTTCTAAAAAAGCCTCATTCATCCACCAGGGAAAAACTCTTTCAAAGTTCCAGATACGCTCCTTATGCAGGAAATCTTGACTCTGCTAAAAAGGTGCTATAGAACCAGTACCTGTAGCAGAGAGGAACAAGAGTTGGTACTCCCCGAACTTCCTAATTACAAAAAAGAACGGAGGATTGAGACCCATTTTGGACTCAAGAGAATTAAACAAATTCCTCAGGAAAGACCAGTTCAAAATGGTTATCCTTTCTCAGATCCTTTAGGCCTTCCAGCTTCAGGATTGGATGGTATCATAGGACCTTCATGATGCTTGCTTTCATGTGCCAATTCATCATAAGCACACAGTACATGAGGTTTGCCGTTGGCGGTTCTCATGATCAGTTTCTAGTTCTGCCATTTGGTCTGACCTCTCACCAAGTTAATGGCGGTGGAGGCAGCTAGTCTCAGGTGACTGGGGTATTCACACCTACCCCTACCTGGATGGTTGGCTGATCAGGGCCAGTTCCCCCAAACAGGCCCTGGATCATCGCGGCTCCACCTGTCACTCCCCTCACAGACTGGGCTTCTCCCTCAACTTCAAGAAGTCTCACATGATACCATCTCAAAAGTTCCTATTCATTGGAGCAGTCCTGTATGCAGCCCTCGGAAAAGCCTCGCCACCAGAGGTGAGGGCTCAAGACATTCTGCAGATGGTCACCAAATTCCAGAGTGCCCAGCGTCTCCCGGCCTTTGACTTTCTGAGGATGCTCGGCCTCATGGCATTTTTTCTGCTGCCAGAGGCGTGCCTGCGAATGAGGTCCCTCCAGTGGGATCTCAAGACTCAATTGTCTCAATTCTCAGATATGATGTTGGATCTCCTTAGGTTCCAGAGTCGCTCAGGATCACCTGTGGTGGGCTTGCAAGGACACAATTTTGAAGGGAGAACCATTTTGGCAACCATGGCCGGAGATAAAGTTAGTAATGGACGCCTCGCTCACAGGGTGGTGAGCACATACCAATGACCTGACAATCAGCGGTTGCAGGTCTCCATCGGAGTCCAAACTACATATCAACCTGTTAGAGCTGAGGGCAATCAGACTCGCGCTGAAGGCCTTTCTGCCCTCTGTACGGGGAAAGAATAATGATAATGGCGGACAATACAGTGGCTATGTACTACCTCAACAAGAGAGGAGGTATAGGGTCACTACCACTGTGCAGAGAGGCAATGCAGCTCTGGTACTGGGCAATTCAAGAAGAAATCTCCCTATCAGCAATTCACCTAGCTGGAGTGGAGAATACACCAGCGAACGCTCTGAGCAGGCAGAGCAGAGTCTCCCTGTAATGGGAACTAGCTGAGGAAGTCCTTCAAGAGTTCTTCACCCTTTGGGGACACCCCCTCCCCCCCCAAACCCCCAAAGTGGATCTGTTTGTGACCAGTGTCATCCGGAAGTGCAGACGGTACTGGTCAAGGGAATTTCACCTAAGAGGGGCTCTAGGAGACTAATTCGTAGTGGACTAGGTGTTTCCACTCCCGTAAGCATTTCCTCCAATTCCTGTCAGTCCTCAAGTCATCGGGAGATTGAGGAGATTCAGCAAATCCATTATCCTAATTGCTCTGGATTGGGCCAGGAGGACGTACTACCCGGACCTTCTGGGCAAGTCCATCTGCCCTCCAATAGGTCTTCCACAAAGAGGACTCTCACAGTAAATGATCGAGGCCGACGCGAGGAGACCGGAGTGAAACAAGCTCGAGGGATTTACCCGGGACTTATGGAAAAAAGACGGAATATGATTGGTCTTGTGTTAATGCCCTATTTGTTTTGAAAAAGGCTCTTGAGTAGCCGAAACATGCGTAAACAAGGAATAAAGGGCTTTTTGTGTTTTTTGAAACAACTTAAGTGTGGCGCAATTTGAGTGGCAGACCATCTCTTTTTTTTGTGTCTAACCAAGGAGGTAAGGATTTGGTTCCTCCAACAAGTACCACACAAGATGCGACACGGCTGAAAAGCCTAAAACAATCGAACCTAGGTTGCCAACAGAAGAGGCTGTACCAACATAGATCCCGACACAACAATTTGTATTATTTGAGAATATCACCACCTTTGATTTAGAACTGTATCACCAAGAGATTATTTTTAGCTGTATAGGTGCAAAACAAATCGAGTTTACGCTGTAGGCCTATAGGTGTTCGGTCAAAGAAGACCACATAATCGGCAAAAGCCAACCATTCAAGCTTCATGTGGCCCATCCTGACCGGGAAAGTAGTTTGCTTCACCCACAGCTTGTCAATATCTGCAATGTAAGCGGTGAAAAGCAGCAGGGCCAACACGCACCCCTGCTTTACAAAAGACTTCATCAACCTCGAATATATCCCATCCTTAGCCTTACCCTAAGAGATGTATTTTTATGCAAGCTCTCCAACAGTCTTATCAAGCGAGCAGGTACGTGCCACTTCACCAGCTTCATTCACAGTACACTGTGATCCACTCTGTTGAAGGCAAAACACATATCCACCAAAGCCCTATAAGCCTCACCCATTTGCCCCCTCTTTGAGTGCCCTCAAATGTGCCAACACTGTTGCATTCAGTGATGTACCCAACCCTGCCCGAAACCCCAGTTGATATCTGGAGAGCAACCTACTTCTCAATGAAACCTTGTTAATATCTCTCTTCAAGAGAGCCGCAAAGATTGTCGAGCAGAGCTATGGATCGATAATTATCAGGATCTCCAATATCACTTCTTAAAAATAGGGATAAGCAATTCCTGCCAAGAAACTGGGATATTACAGGAATCACAAATCGCCCTAAATAAATTGTAGTTGTTCGCGATTAGAATTGTTAGAGAATGACACTAATGACACTTCTACCATAATACGTGCCTCACACTCTCATTGACTACAGATGAACGGTAATTTCATTCAGGTAATAGTCACATCAAACAAAGTCTGTAGGAAGGAAAAGGAGGGTTATTCAACACTTTAGCAGTAATTCGCTTTACAGTAACTTTTCAAGGATTCCAATGCTTTGGTAGTTCAATCCCTAACTATCCAAAAGTCAGTGTAGGAGTGGAACACAAGTCTTATGTAGCAGCTGGAAAGGCAAAGTTCCTTAGTCACTTAAATAAAAATGCTTGACACCAGTTATAGGCACTCTGCCAACTGCCAAGGACACCATAAAGGACGCAAGCTTTAAGCTTGGGCCAGAGGTATGGTGGACACCCAAACTCCTTGTAATGCACTCCAGTCACACTGGAGCGACTCTTCGGTTCAAGGTCCATTCTACCTTTAGCCCCACTGTACCTTGGGTTAGAAGAAGCAAACATAGCTGAATTCTCCCCTGTGCAGCAGCGATGTACCCGGTCTCCTGATTCCTCAGTCTGGTGACGAAACAAAGGACTCTGAAGGGAATGTCACAGCGGTAGTTGCAAGAGAGGACCCTCAGCAAGGCTTTCCTCGGTCTCCTAAGTTGATCTGCGGTTTTGGTGCCTTTTTATCATTTCCAACAAAGGATGGGTATCGGCCGGTTGATCTTCCTCGGTTATTCAGTCCTGCACTCTGGTGAGGGGACTTGGATGAGTGTGATAGTGCCTCTGGTGGTACAACTGGAGCTCACCAAAGTTTTGGGCGGATTCGTCCACGCAAAGATGTTGCACAGCAAATGGGAAGGCGGTCCCCTGGTATTTGCGGTATGCAGCCCTCGAAAGTCCCACCATCAAAAGGAAAGGAGTTGTCCTCTTCATAGCTCCTCTGGCGATAAGAAAACGGGATCAGGATACCAGTTGTAGTTTCACGGTTACTGGAAGGGTCTGCAGGTGTCTATGGTCTTCTTCAGCTTCGGATCTTCTGTTCCAGTGGTCGACTTGCCTTCTGCCTCAGGAACCTCACTATTCATTTGATTTTCCCATTCACTCCTCTGCAAACTCTCCCAGCAGTTTACAACAAGGGCTCAGTGGCTGTCCAATCAGGACAGTCGGCTCTCCAGTGGGAACTGGTTCCATTCATGCACTCTGGCAGACAAAGGACAGGGGAGTCTTAAACTCCTCCTCTGCTTACTGCCTTCACAGACCCACTGGAGCCTAGGTAGGGATACCCAAAGGTTCCCGCCAAAGGCAAAACTCACACACACACCTCCCAGAATGGTAGAAGGGTTAACAAAGGGCAACCACATGAGAAATGGTGAAAAAAGAAAGGAAGGAGCCACCATGTTATAAAATATGTGACCCTATTGTGCATATCTAAGATTGTGAACAGTCGTCTGTGGTTAAAAAAAATTTAAAAAAAGAAATAGCACAATAGTTGCTAGAACACGCCCACTGCCACCAGCCATAACTGTAGGATTGTCACTGTGACTAGAAAGTCACAGGAGCAGAGAGAACGGAGAGGAAGTAAGGATCCCTGTAGCACTCCACATACGGTGGTGTGTGCTAATCTCTCAAATTAGTTTTCGGAAGGATACAAAGTAGCCCTTTGTCCTTAAACAGTCGTTTTCAAGGATAGTCAAAGAATATAAAAGAGAGAACCCAAAGGGTTCCCAGCAACACTACACATAGGGTGATGTGTGCTGCAAAAGGGTAACACTGATGCCTTTAAAGCTATATGGAGGAAAGCAGACCCCAGAGAATAAGGTAAAACAAAAGAACAGAGATCCCAAAAAGTCAGAGCAGATAAGAATGCATGAGAAGGAAAAAGGGTCCCCTCATTCAGGATAAAAATAAAATGGTCCAGAAGTCCTGCAAAAAGTGCTGGAGGTCTCACTAGGAGAGAGGATTAAGCATAACACTGATACATCTCCCTAACACTTCCTCCATAACACTATCACATCTGAGTAGAGTGAACCAGTATTAACTTCTGACAATTTGCCTTTATTATGAAAAATGTTTTCAAGTGAATTTCTCTCGATATGGATAATACTGGCACAAGGAGGGAGGTTTGGGTAGCCCACAACTACAATGTAGTCCGAAAATGGTGTGGAGGGTCAGAAGGAGGACACTCTGACACTCTGAAGACATGTCCCAAAAATAAGGCCTAACTTTCTGTATCGCTATGGGAGGTTCTCTGAATTTCCAAAAGATTGTCTGCTGTCCAAAACTAGTCTAACTGGCCCTAGCACTATTTTAAATAAACTAAGGTCAGGAGAATGGCTCCCTTCTACTGATAATACGTCTTGTATGAGTGTCTGGGTTTCTTGTTAATGGGTATTTTTTATATAGTGTCTAGTTACTTGCTGCAGCAGTTCATTTAGCTCTTTCATGGGATTAGCTTAATCTTTCTTCCTGAAGAGTATCTTTCCTTGACATTTTATACTTTCTTCCATGCTTTTTAAAGGACTCAGAACAACCTGCAGTTCTACAACGTCTTCTGTGCTTCTGGCCTTCTAAACAATTGTGGTTCACATTATTCTGACCTTCTCGGTCTTGAATTTTGTTTACTTTTGTAGTTTCTTTGTACTTCATTCATAACATTCTCTCTTATGTTTCCACCTTTCTGTTTTGAAGGTGTTTACTTCCCCCTTTCCCAGGGTAGTGATATCCAAGGTTGCTTTCTCTCCCTATCAGACGTCGATGCTTCTTACATAAAGGCAATTTATGTTAATCAGTTTTGTGTTCAACTTTTCTTTACTTGTACTGGGGCTCATTATTTTTTAACTGTATTAACAATTACCTTTTGGCCTCCTGGTCTTCCCGTTCTCTCCATTACCTTCAACAATGTAGGGAAACGTAGACTATCATCCAAAGGTTCACTGCTAGTGAGTTCCATGGTTTACATTATGACTAGTAAACGCATGCATTGAACAATCCCATGCAGCTGAAGCAGACTGATTTGCTGCATATTCAAGACCTCTCCTTGTGCAGCTCTGCAGGTGTCGGTGGATACTGGAGCCTCCGAACCAGAGAAGGTCCTTGTTGCAGTGCCTTGTTAGGAAAGATTTTTCTTAGTACCTTCCCCTCCGTTTTTATGAATGCCCCCCCAAACTTTTTTTTAATCTAACCTGATTGCTCCACCTACCATGAAACGAACAAGGGAATAATGTCAATTTTGTCCTCTTGTATTTATGAAGGTGTAGTTATTTTACTACAATAGACATTTATTTTCTAATGTTTCATTTGAACTGATTATCAGACAACTGACTTTAGTATTCTACTTACCTTGTAGATGATATATAAATGTTGAAGCTTCAAGATTGACTGAAAATCCTGATATTTAATAATTGCTCCTGATGAATGGATCCTTTTCCTGAAACGCGTCAAGCTTTTATATCCGTTAACTTATTTAATGGTTCATTTGACTAATTTTGTCACTAAAAATAACTTTCTACACTGTAAAACAAACACATATTCGTATTGAGTGTATATGATCAATGCTTTTCATGAGACTACAACTCATTTAACATCTATGATTTTCAATAACTGTTGACTGACTTTTAGTCAGTATATAAGGTGTGCAGGGGACGGGATTGTCAATCAATGAAGGGCACTATTTTCTTTTGATGCATATTGGCAACTTTCGTGCCAGAGTTGCACTTTTCTCCCCAGCACCTGTTTATTATTTCAAGATTAAGTATACCATATTTAGCAGGTTTCAGAACAAAGGAGTGTGTTCCACAATCTCCTTCTTTCTTTCGCATGTGTTTGCTGCCATCAAGTGTTGGGACTGTCTGGTCCCAATTCACAAACTGGTTTCTCTGTCTGAATGGCATGCATGACCTGTGCCACCAGAGGTCCTGATTGGACCATTGTTGTTGTTGGGGTGGGGGGCAGGGGGGTGTCAGATCCAAGTTTGGCTAGAGGGAGTTTCAAGCTCTTACCTGGCTTTTGGATAAGAGGACCACTGCATCCGTTCCCGAGAGATCCTTGAAGAAACCTGAAACTAGGCAAGTATCCTGTCCTGCTGCAAGACATGTAAGGAGACCGTGGACCTGTTGGAAGAAGGCTTGTCAACCAACTTCTGCTGCTGTCCTGGAAGATCCCTGTCTAGTAGGTGATCTCCAGAAGTCCTGCGAAGAATCTTCGACCATTGGCGTGGAGGGAACATCCATACACGATGTCTGCTTGGTGTCCTGCAAAGAAGAGCTGTTGGAAGGGTTCCTTAGCCAATCTGGGGCTGGCTGGCTCAGAGTTTGGGCTACCGTGCTGCAGCCTTCGCTGTTCTGCATTGAGGCACGGAGCTTTGAGGATCCACAGCTTGTGCCACTGGATTTGTCCCTGCCAAATTTTGTGAATCCAGCATCAAGGGGACGTGAGATAGGACGCAAAGTCCGACCGTGGCACATTGTGTTCCCCTGTGTCGCTGTGCATCGGTGGCAGTCTACCAAAACTGCTTTCCTGCATCATGCCCTGTGCGGAGAGGGGCCCTGCATAGATTTCTTCTGCATTCTCCACCCTGAAGATCTGGCACCAGCATTTGTCACTGACCGAAAAGGGTTGGAACCTGCAACCCCTGGGCATCGACGAATGGAGCTGATGGTAGGAAAAGCGACCTTGGACTTTTTCTGAAGACCTGCTAAGGCCTAAGAATAATCGGAGTACCGAGAGTGAGTTGTAACAGTACTTACCTGAATCCCACATCTCACTGTTTTTTAACAGTTTGGCTTAGTCATTGATTGCTTGCGCAAGCAGTATAAAGGTTGGGGACACTTTTATTCACTAGAACAACTTATCCTCTACCCCATGGAACTCTTCATTGGACCCCAGAAACCCTCCACTAACTTTTTCCCTTATCACAAAACTGTGGAACTTTGATCTTTTGGGGGGCACAAGGACACATACATTTTAGGGGATGGACGTTTCAAGTTTGTGTTGTATCTCTGTGGACCTGTAGTGCTGCATACTAATACTTGCCTTCCTTTGCAGGTTTTGTTATGCATTTTTCCTTGCTTCACTGATTTAATATATGTATCCTTTATTTAGTTTCTGTGATATTACATGCTAGTAGTAATTTTTCATAGTGTTATATGGCCATAAATAAATAGTTATTATTGTAACTATTTGTCTAAGTGTATTCCTTGACTTTTCACTGTGGGTACTCAATGAGGGCACCTTACCAGGCTCACACCTCCTGAGACTTCTCCTTGACCATTCGCCTAGCTAGCTTGAACTGGTTTGGCTACAGCTCCCAGAGTTGTCCCTGAACTAGGTTTGACTTGTATGCATCTGTCCACCAGGCCAGAGTATAGAAATCCGATCCTAACACTTGTTCGCTTGACTTGGATCACCAGTCACCTTTACTGACACCCTGACCTCTGAAAATCTGCAATGTGTGACCCTACATGGAAACCAACAGACTAAGTTAAGGGATAACTAAACCGACACAGCAATCCTGAGGTTTGGATGTTTGGTAATAAACGTTACTCTATGCAAAGGGTGTTGGTACCTGCAAAGGTTCACTTGCTTACTTGCAGTCTTTGCATGTGCATTGTTGCAACAACCTACCAACAAGACTTGCCCCCCCCCCCCCTGGATGGGACCAGTCCAAATGCTCCACAGGAACAGCTGACCCCTTTTCTCCATATCTTTTTGCTGCTTAGCTACTCTAGTGGCTCTCCATCTTCCTGCAACGTCAGAGTACCTTCATTGTTGCTGCCAACTCCATCAGAAGTCTATGAACTTCAAGATTTTGCCATATAGTGATTGAAGGTCTGGTTGGCTGGAAACCAACAAAACACGTCTAAAATGCATCCGACTGGTTAGTGCCTATTTTTAACATTCAGCAATTGGCTAGCTTTGGAATTGATATCCTGTTCCACCAATCCACTGTAGGCTTTATTCCAATTGATAAACTGTTAGGACAGTTTTTCTGAAGTTCAACTAAGGGCTTTGTAAAACCATACAACTAAGACAGTACAAAACTCCACTTAGTATAAGGCTGTACCACCTGAGTATTTGGTATTGTAGACTGAGCAGCCAGCCTTATCTTGGGAGGGAGAGAGGGCTGTAACTTGGTACAAATAAATTGTAGCATAAATATGGTCCAAATAAACACTATCGTAAACATAAAGGGTTTATTTAAATACAAGGAGGCCAAGAGCAATCTTGTCAAAATAAGTACCATCACATCATATATAACCACAATTACAAAAACACAACAATATGCTTTAAAGTCCACAGACACAGCGTAGACCCTCTTCAGAAAACTAATAGTCTTTCTAGGGAAGTCGGACCTTATCAAACACATTTAGTATCGTACACACCTATTCATGGGGAGTAAAACCATCAGTTACTTTTAGATTACTTTACAGTAAGTCAAGGGTAGTAGCCCCTGTCAGTTATGCAATGACACTCGGTCAAGGAATCACTTAGTAAACCAACCCTGTTATCAACCAGGATACATTTCAGAATATGGAACACAAATTCATGGAACAGTATTAACTTATAACTACAATCAGGATAGCACACAAGACCTTATGGGGCAATATACAATTGCTTTTCAGATCAGTGGAACACAGATTAAGGTAAGCAAAAACTTGCTACACTAATTTAGGATTGCACCAGACAAAGGTCAGCTACACCTACAGGTCACTTTTTAAGAATGGTGCACAG
Source organism: Ambystoma mexicanum (assembly GCF_040938575.1). NCBI lineage: Eukaryota > Metazoa > Chordata > Amphibia > Caudata > Ambystomatidae > Ambystoma > Ambystoma mexicanum. The sequence goes on from NC_090923.1 coordinate 1,130,517,057, forward strand.
CTATTCTAGGCGGGTAAACCCCAAGTATGTGATATACTATTACAGGCGCTTTTCAGTTCAGTTCAGTGGAACACAGATTAAAGTAAGCAATAACACTCTAACTTAGTTTAAGGTGGCACTAGGCAGACGAAGGTAAGAAAAACCTCCAATACACTTATTAAGAATTGCAAACAGCTATTCAAGGTAGGTAAAACCCAAGGCAAACTTGTTCTAGAAAGGCTATACAGCAGGTCAGGGAAGCAAGACCCTGTTGGAAAACATATACACTAATATTCAGAAAGAAAGTTAGTGAAGCCAACAGCATTACTTTTGGGAAAGGTATAACCAATTCACAGGTGAGTAAAATAACCTTCTATATACTTTTCAGAATGGCAGAACACATTTAAGGTAAGTAAGAACTTTTGTAACTGCTCAGTCTCAGAAGGGCAGATACCGACCCACTCTCACAAGTAAGTAACCTTTAAACACTTGTTCTACTTTTCAAGACAGAATCCTTTTCTTATCCAGTCCTCCCGTAGTATATTGCATGCTTTCTCTCAGAGGCAGAAGAGGGATCCTAGTGGTCTAGGTGCCAGCTGTAGGTAGGGTGAGATAGGGTACAGTTGCAGGCAAAGTCAGAGTCCTGAGGAAGTCTCTTCAAACAAGTGAGTATTTAACTTTAAAGATAGTTAGGGTCGAGGGACTTCAAAGAAGACACCCTAGCAGGATTCCAGCAGTGGGCCTGGGTGTACTGGGTGGGAAGCGTCCCAATCACAAGAAACACCCCAAAGCTACACAGGAATCACAATAGACATAAGGTAAGTAATGACAAAGCCAACACAGTAGCTCAGCACGGAAGAAGAACTTGCAGCGGGGGAGACTTCAGGATCTGCAGCCATAAACCAGTGTAGTTGAATTCCTTGTCATGAAGACTGGACACTGGAAGGGATTTTGCAGCACCACCACTAAAGTTTTAGCGTGATTCAGAAGACCATGCACCGCACAATGACTCGAGGTCCCAGGGTATTTGGGTATTGCAGCCCGACGTGGGATGGCTCAAAATGCAGGTCTTATTGAGTTCAGTGGATCTCACTAGGCTCTGGTTTGGGGTCGCCCTTGTCAGGACCCTCTAGTCGATTGGAAGGAAGGGGTAACAGCAGACAGCAGTTACACAGCAGGCTCTCCGGTAGCTGGAAATCGCTACAACAATCTTTTCTTCCTCTTTGGTTTCAGCTCCAGTGGTCGACTTGTCAGCAGTTTCCAGGTTCTGAGTATTTAACAGGAACTACAGCACAACATCTGCAATCTCTCCCTGCATTTTACAAAAAGGGGCAGTCCGGCTGTCTAATTGGGACAGCCAGCCCCCCATTGAGACTGGGCTCCTTTCAGGCTAGGTGAAAGACAAAGGGCTGCAGAGTTGTGGACACCTACCTCGCTTCCTGCCTACTCAGATACTCTGGAGCCTGGGCAGGGAATCTAGAGGATTCCTGCCAATGACATAACTTCCACTGAGGTCATTCCTGCCTAGAATAGCAGTGGAAGACCTCTGAAATGGCAAGCACAAAAGAAATGCTGAAAAAAGGAGCCTACCATTTTAGAGAAATGGGTGCCCTTCTGTGCATTACTGAGGCTGGATTTACAAGTAAAACCACTGCCACCAGCCTTTCATGTAAACATGCAATTGTAACAAAATGTTACCAGGTAAGTAAGAAAGGGCATAGCAAAACAAAGGGGTGATGGCTGGAAGTTTTAGAATTAATCTTAACCTCTGGCATTGCACTGGGCAGCCCTCCAGACCATCGTTACAAAAGGTGAAAGACCATTTGGTAATCCGGCTCGGTCCCACCACAAAAGGGGCAGTTCAGCCCACACTGCTAGGCCACATTCCTTCTACACGAGACCACAATGTCAGGATCCCATGATACATTGCCAGACTTTCATAATGGTACACATTTTAAGTACCCATTTAGGTTTTCACGCATACAACTAAGACACTTTCCTTGGAGATGCAGGAGGGGTAATCTGTAGGATGATCTAGTTAGTGTATGATAGTGGATTTAGATGCTGTGTGTTAGTGATTGGGATTATGAAATGTTTCCTTAACATGGCCTTCAGGAAGCCTTTGTTTCCCCAGTGCAAGATGGAGGCTAAGCTTCACAGCAGTGATTGAAGGAGCCTAGTTGTGAGGTAGTTTGGAATTCCACTTGGAGTTTTAAACTGCCTTTCATTCTAGTTCTAGGGAACAGGTCGCAGTTATTAGTTCAGCAAGTTATTTTAGTAAAACTTTGAAGATTTCCATTTCGGTGAAAGTATAGAAGATAAAAGACCAGAAGAAACAAACTACAGGAAGCAGCCACAGCAAAAGTCAGCAAAGGAAGTTTACAGATGAAGAAAGCTAAGTGTTCATAATTCAAGTTTAATCTTGCAACAAATGTTTTTGTTGAACGTTACAGTTTTCAGAACTGTTCTCGGTGTGTAGCTGAAGACATGTGAACATTGTAAATCAGTAAAGAGATTTAATGTATATCAGCCTGCAGCATTCATCCGTCGAGTGCGCTAGTTTCAACTACAGTAGTGTTTCTTTGGATGTATTGCCCTCCAACGTATTCCACATCTTTGACATGTAATGTGCACTTTGGAAACTTTTTCAGCAGAGGGCGTCCTGCGTCAATGTCGGGTCGATTTCCCTTGAAGGCCTCCGTCAAGGGCGACTTCACCAGAGGTTATTAATAGGATGCACAGCTCCTGTAGCCTCAGTTCTGTTTTTTTCCGTGAACGTGTTGCTTCATGAAACTCAGCGCACCGTGTGTGTTCATCATTATGATGTCTTTCTCTTCGACCCCCTCCAACTCCGCGGTCTGGCTTCAAGACCTGCCGGGACTGCAAGTCGAAAATGTCGCTAGTTTGTGGTCCCTGTGCGAGTCGCACAACACCGACGACTGCTCAAAATACCAGTCGCTGACTGCCAAGGCCTTGCGGGAGCGGAAGGGGAAGCTCCAGGTAGGTAGGGGGCTCTAAGCCTGTTAAGTCCCGAACATCTAAATCGAAGTCCAAGGGATTTTCCACTGACGACTCGAGGAAGGAGTCCCAGGGATCTCGGTCCCAGAGTGGTTCCCGCCACTCTTCATCGTTCCAGCACTCTAGGAAGCGCCGTCACCAGTCTCCTTCCCCGTCCTCCTCGGAGGATGGTGCTTCCAGGAAGGTAGCGTGCCCGACGAAGTCCTCGACTCCAGAGGAATGGGCTGCGTTTAAAGAATAAATGTTATCAATTTTTCAATCGAAGGGCACGGGTCCAGTCGAGCCTTCTAACAAAGTCGGCCAGGAATGGTCTAGTACCGGGGCTCGCACAGCTTGGAGCTCGCACAGCTTGGGGCTCGGGTCCACGTCGCGACTCGCATCGGGAGCCTTAGAGGTCCAGTACGGACAAGGATTTGAAAAGTCGCAAGAGACGTGTCTCTAGCTCTCGGTCACTGTCCCCAGCGAGACCGCAGCAACCTACTGAGGGCTCCATGCCGGCGTTGACTCGGTCGGCGCCATGTCTGTCCGACTCGGACGTCGATGCTTTGCCATCGTATCAGCCCACAGTGCCGTCGGCACCTACAGCTTTCACGATGTCGAGGTTGTCGACTGTTTCGACGTCGAAGCCGTCGCCGCTCTTGACGCCTTTGAGTATTTTTGCCTGCAATCTACCTTTTAGGGTACCCGGATCTCGTGGATCCTCCAAGGAAGGCTACTGGGAAGTCTGTGCAGCCAGTTTTGGCCTCCAGGCCCTCTTCTGTCACCAGGCCTTGCTTTCAGTCCTCTATGGATGACATTTATGAAGAGGAAGAAAGGTCTGAGTTTGAGGACCCTGGTGAATTTGAGGCTCCACTTTTTTTCTGGAGACAAGTCAGTTGGAGGAGTTGAGGCAGACCCTCCATGATGCCAGTGGGTTGGACAATGAGCCTGGGGCTGATGCAGAGTCTTCATACAGGAGGCTCATGGCAAGGGTCTCGGAGTATCTGGGCTGGTCCAGTCCTCCTGAAGATTTTGTGCAGGATGATCTAATGGACATTTTAGATCAAGTCCATCCTCTGACCCTGTTTTGCCATTTCATCTCACCTTGCAGTAAAGGGTGGCAACTGCTTGGCAGTCCCCGGAATCTCTTCCGGCTGTTAATAAATCTTTGACTAAGAAATACTGCCCTTCCGTTAGCAACCCCAGCTATTTATCTACTCAATCCACTCCTGAGAGTTCGGTGGTTCAGCGGTTACAGCCACCTCGAGGCAGGCGGCGTACCCTACCATCCCTCCGGATAGGGACTACAAGTGCTTTGATGGTTTGGCCCAGAAGGTATTTTCTGCTGGGAGCATGGCCTTGAAATCGGCCAACTCCACGTGTGCCTTGGCAAGGTTTTCACACACACTGTGGAATTGTTTCTTAGGCGGCTGAGCATATTCCTGAGGGGGAAGAAATGGATGGGTTCCTTGCTCTCGTGCAGGACGGCAAGGATGCCATGTGCAAATCCCTTCTGTCGGGTTTGGACACGGCCGACAGTGTTAGCCGTTCCATGGCTGCGAGCACAGTTATATGTAGATTTGCGTGGTTGCGGAAGTCGGGTTTTGCTCCGGATATGCAGGCCCGTCTTCTCAACATGCCCTTTGATGGCGCACATTTGTTTGGCAGCAAGGCTGACAAGAGCCTTGAGAGGTTGGAGACTTCGAAAGCTGCGGCTAAGTCTTTAAGCGCAGCTATGCGTAAACCTCTGCCTTTTCGTCCTAGGAGACAGCAATGGAGGGGAGGTTCTTTTTGTTACTACTCCTTCTTTGGTAGAACGAGAGGGGCCAGCGTAAAAGTACCCGTGGAGGTCAGGGAAATCGTTGTGCAAAAGCCGCTCAGGCAGCTGCCTCTTTGACTTCAGGCACTGCCGCAGCCGCTTCCAAACAGTCATGAGGCCATGTCCCTTGGTTCGCCAGTTGGGGGCAGACTGTCTCAGCATCTCGAAGAATGGCGAGCCATTAGCCATTACTGACTCCTCTCCGCTTCCTCCTTTTCATTATCCTCCCCACTCCACCTTCCTGTTCCTTTATCTCTTCCTGTCCCCCCCTTTGACTTCCACACTCAATCTCCCCTTTCCCTTACTTCCTTCCCATACCTCTCCTCTTATCTTACTTCCCAAATGCAAATTGTTCTACATGCTGTTTTTCTGGTTTGAATCAGGTTTGTTTTATTGCTTCTATGTTCCATGTTTAATGTATTTTGGTTGTTATGTTGTAAAGCGCTTTGGTGTAAAGCGCTATATAAATAATAAAATACAAATACAAATTACTTCAGATGTGTGGGTTCTGGATACCATAGCTCACGGCTACTGCCTTCCCTTCCTTCAGCGGCCTCACGACAATCCACCGGGAAAACTCTTTAAAGCTTCCGGATCCGCTACTTGCGCAGGAAATCTTAACCCTGCTGGGGAAAGGCGCTATAGAACTTGTGCCTGTAACGGAGAGGAACAAGGGATGGTATTCCCCTTATTTTTTCATTCCGAAGAAAGACTGGGGATTGAGACCCATCATGGACTTGCGTTGGTTGAACAAACTTCTCAGGAAGGACCAGTTCAAGATGGTTACTCTTTCTCAAGTCCTCCAGGCCCTTCAACTTCAGGATTGGTTGGTGTCTCGACCTACAGGATGCTCACTTTCTGTGCTTGGGATGAATCAGCACATGAAAGTACCTGAGGTTTGCGGCTGGCAACTCACACTTTCAGTTTCGGATCCTGCCATTCGGATTGACCTCCACCCGAAGGTCTTCGCCAAGCTAATGGTGGTGGTGGCAGCATTACTCAGGCGAGGGTGGGGGGGGGGGATTCACGTCTTCCCCTAACCAGATGACTGGTTCATCCGGGCGCGCTCTCCTGAGCAAGCCTTGGATCACCTCGGTCTCACCTGTCGCACCCTTCACAGGCTGGGCTTGTCCCAGAATTTCAGGAAGTCGCATCTGACACCTTCCCAACAGCTCCAGTTCATCAGGGCTGTGTTAGACACGTCCTTTGGGAAGTGCTTGCCTCCCAAGGTGAGGGCTCATCACATTGTGCAGATGGTGGACAAGTTTCAACATGCCCAGAGTCTCCCGGCTTTCGGATTCTTAAGGTTGCTCGGCCTCATGGCATCCTGCATTTTTCTGGTGCCAGTGGCCAGTGGGTACCATTAAGGGTTACCTGGCGGCGCTGTCTATCTTTAAGCGCTCGTCTAAAGCATGTTCTTACTTTAAGATTCCTTTGATTTCTCAGTTTCTTAAAGGACTGACTAATGTCTTCCCGCCGTCTCCTTTCCAGGTGCCGGTTTAGGATTTGAATTTGGTTTTGAAATTTCTCATGGGTGCTACGTTTGAACCTTTGCACTCTTGTCCTTTGAGATTACTGTCCTTCAAGACTGTGTTCTTGGTTGCGGTTACTTCCGCTCAGAGTGTGAATTGCAGGCACTTTCATCTAAGCCACCCTTTAGTGTGTTTCATAAGGACAGGGTGGTACTGCGGGTACGTCCCTCTTTTCAGGTAGTATCTGAATATCATTTGAGTCAAAAGGTGGTTCTTGCATCTTTCTACCCTCCTCATCCTGGTAAGGAAGAGGAGTGACTCCATCGGTTGGATCCTAGGAGAGCTCTGAGCTTTTACATTTCTAGGATGTCCAGGGTCAAAGTGGACGATCAAATCTTTGTAGGATATGCTGGACACCGATTGGGCCAGGCTGTTAGCAAACAGACCTTGTCCAGGTGGATTATCCTCACCATTACGGAGTGTTACCGTTTGGCAGATAAGGACCCGCCTGAAGGGTTGGAAGCTCATTCCACTGCTCTCTAACGGGGAGTTCCTATTAGGAACATTTGTGATGCAGCCACATGGGCTTCAATCCACACCTTTGTTACTCCCTGGATACAATCCATGGCCAGGAAATGGCCTTTGGTAAGGCGGTTCTTTATTCCGAAATCTGATTGGGTACTCTAAATTCTTTCCCTCCTCCATTTACTGGTACTGCTTTGGGAGTCTGTCAAAGATGTGGAAAACGTTGGAGGACACAATCCATTCTAAGAACAAGTTACTTACCAACTGGCAACGTTCTTGCGACTGGATGTTCCTCCAACGTATTCCACATCGCCCTCCCAGCCTGCCCCTATGGACCATTTCCTCTGCGATTGCAGCTTATGTTTCCGCAAGGCTATGTGCAGTCAAGAAGGCATGAGACTGGTGCCACACATTCTGAGGGAAAAAAAACTTAAACTGAGGCTACAGGTGCTGTGCGTCCTATTTATAACATCCTTTGACTTCGCCCTCGACGGAGGCCTTCGAGGGACATCGACCCAATGTCATCGATACAGGGCACCCTCTGCTGAAAGTTTCCGAAGTGCACAGCTTGGACATTACATGTCAAAGATGTGCAATACATTGGAGGAACATCCAGTTGATTGAATGTAACCAGTTGGTAAGTAACTTGTTCAGCTCGCTGATTAACTTTTAACATTTGTGCTTGCGCGATCTAACGTGGTCGTAAAGTTTTAGCCTACTAACAAGTTTCTGCATAAAATTAACATTCTCGTTTCGTTGTCAGCCTAGTAGGAGCATCGCGTTAATTAGAGAAAGGAACCAAACGACGTGCAGTAACTTGAAGCGCAACTTACTACTACGTTACGAACTACTGTCAATAGAACCGCTGATTTCATCTATCGTGAAGCGGAGCAGTTACATGTTGCAGCTACGTTGCAAAATTGGCAACGAAAGAACAGTCTTTGAAGGCGGCAAACGAGGGAGATTGAAGGCCGAATGGCAGACATTGTTAAAGGCGAAAGTGCCTTTAAAGGAGAGGATGGTGCAAACAAGCAGAAAAAGCACATTAGGACTGAGCGAGTTTATGAATTTCATTTTAAGGGATTATAATGATTATGAAGCAGTGATTGCAGTGATTGAGTAAAAAGAAACTTAACTTACAAACTGATCTCACAGCATCAAGCAAGTATAGTAGTGTGTGAGAGAAAGAACATCAGCACTGTAGAAGGAGAATCCGAACCCATAGAGTCAAATGTTTGTTAGGGATTCAGTTCCAACAAGATGTAAAGATGTTTAAAATGATTCACAGCCGGAGCAACTAGTCAAAAGAATTTTAAGACTTTCAATATTGTCTACAGTTCTGCAGTTCCCTAAAAATAAGCTTATCAGCTCAGGATGCATAGGCTGCAGGTATTTAAAGGGTATTTGGAGGAAACGGGGTCTAGTTAAGAAATAGGGTTAAGTGAAATTATTAGTAATGGTTTACTGTGGTTACTGTTAGGCAGAATTGCATGCAGTACCCTCTGGGACCACCACATACAATTAGGACTACATGTGTAAGTCTGTAATACACAGGTTTTGGTAGCGAGCTGAGCAGGCAGGCTTATCTCAAGAGGGAATGAGAGCAGTACATGGATGTTACACAGAGGTCTTGAAATCACAGTGGTTCAAGTAGACACTTCTACTCCAGGTTTCTTGGTAGAACACTTATTCATTAGCATTCACTAGAAGGAGGCAACTTAATATTATACACAAACACACTTCAATACCAAAGCAATACGTTTCTGAGTAAATTAGGCTCCCCTGAAATAGGAGCAAAAAGGCATTTCAGTTACTTTGAATGGGAGTAAAAGGGACAAATTAATAGAATAGATCACAGATACTTTCTTAGGCAGTGCAAATAGTTTCAGTTCACTAGAGGACTCGATTCAGTTCAATGGGCTAGTGTCTTGGATAGGAAAGAGCAGCTCTAAACACTAAAGTCTTTGTCAATGTTCTCAGAAGTGGTTTGTACGAAAAAGAATCCTATGTTGGGTCACACGCTGATTAGGCCTGCAAGTTGGGAAAGTTTCACAAACTTTCACTGCGAGAGGTAAGTTCTCTCAATTGAGTTGACACAGTACCTTAATATGAAGAAAAAGATGCAGCTGAAAACGTTAGTTCCTGGTAGTTCCTGCAGATCTCACTGTTCCTGAGCCTCAGTCGTGGGGACAAGAGGGAGGACTTCGGGGGGGGACTCTTGCTCTGCACGGGGATGGGCCAAACAAGCTGGCAAAATGGAAGATCTTCGGTTTGAGTAGCTGTTGTCAAGCACAGAAGCTGGTGTCCTTCCCCCTTGTTAAACTTAACCAACTCCGAGAATGGTATCCAGGTGGCTTACAAGTTGATTCGTCCCACCAACTCAAAGGAAGAAGTCCTCCTTGAAGGGGCTTCTCTGTCGAGATGAACTTGGCAATTCGGACCTGCAGCAGGGCTTCAACGGGCAAACCAATGGTCCAGGAGTTGCAGTAGCCGTCCTCTTCACGCTCGTCTTCAGTCCTTTCACTCCAGTGGTCGACTCTGCTTTTCAGTCCAAGAGACTCGCCTTTTAAACAGTTTTCTCCCTTTTATTCCAGCCTAGCTGTCACTCACCCAGCAGAGTGGCTCTCCTTCCCGAACAGTCAGCCAGCCAATCACGCCAGAGTGAATTTGGGTCTCCTAGGAGACTAAGCACAGGGAGTTTCGGGCACCTCCCTCACTTCCTGCCCACCCCAGACACTCAGGCGCCAGAGGTTGTCTTCAGTCCTGAAGCCCGCCAAAGGCGTACGAACAAAGGGACCAGACCTGGTTTGGCACGTAGAGACAAACTCTAGAAGGACCTTTCCAAAAAGAAGACCGGGACCTGTTTAAACGGTTCTACGTGATTTCGCCGAATGAAATGTCATTGTGGGACATTTCATCGCCGAAATCTCATCGCCAGAAACCCTGTATTATTTATTTTATTTCTGGGGGGCCCAACCCGCACAAAACACCCCCCAAAAAATATTTTTTTAAAAAAAGGGTTTCTGGCGATGAGAATTCCCACAATGACATTTCATTCGGCGAAATGCGTGTAAACCGTTTAAACAAAGGGGCTTAAGGCGCTATCTTGAAAAACATCGCTCCCACGATTTTAGCTACCGGTGTTCGCGGTCAGGAAACTTCATGGTAGTTTCTTGTAAAACCACTTCCACCAGCCATTTCGATAGTAAAGGGTAGCACTTGACTGCTACATGCGTTTCTAGACACAGGGGATACTAGGTAACCCATCCAGCGCTCTATAGGAAGATAGTGTGGGCTGGGTCTAGGAATTTAAAAAGACTAGTAAAGTCAATGTAACCTTAAATTCTCTGGGAAACAGTAGTTTATCCCAGAGAAGGTATTTAAACCTTTTGGGAGTCTAAAAACACATCCCTGTGTACTGCGCTGAGGGTGCTGTGTTACACGCATGAAAATATGCCTATGGAGTTATCTTAGAACTCCATAATCAAAGAACACAAGAGTAAAGCGCACATCAAAATACATGAGTGGGGGGGAAATCGGCTCACACTCTTTCCACGTAAAAAAAATCAAGTCCCCAAAATCCAGCAAAGTTGCTGGGGGTCTCTAAAGTGAAAGGAATGAGCACATTTATGAGACTTCTCCCTAACAGTTACATTCTAGGTCTTCACGACTAATCGTTTAGCCAGAAATATTCCGTCCATGAAGGAAGCTGGTGAAGGGCTCTAGATGTGAGTTTGTTTTTTCCAATTCCCCTTAGGTTTACCAGTTTGATAGTTTTAGTTTAGTAGGATTGTTGGGTGGGCTGGCAGACGTGGGGGGGGGGGGGGGGGAGTACAGCCTCCTTCAGACTTTTGGTACTGGGAAACTAGATTTCAATTTTTTTCGCTTGCTTTTTTATAATATTTGATATTGCATACAGCATCTTACAATGCAGTGCAATTGGGATACTTGGGTATCACCCTAGCTTTTTACATTTGGTATTTTTTGGTTACTTTTAGATGTGCCTAAAGACAAGCTGGTGGCAGCAGATATATTTTTACTATTTTTGCATTATTTCTAGTATGCACATTCGCGTTTACCTTGTATTGCTACTAAACGTGGCTAGTGCTCTAAAATGGGCATGCGCAAGATTTTTGCTTGTTCCTTGGGCATGTTGTTGTTTGGCTAGTGGTGCTGTTGTATGGCTAGTGGTGCTGTTGTATGAGTGTGGCTCAGGAGGTGGGTGGGACTGTCTGTTCCCACTCCACATGCGTAGTGCCAGAGAGTATGGTTGTGGGGCAGGAGTGAAGCGAATAGTTGTCCCCATTTGGACAACTACTGGCTGTTTGAATGCTGCAGATCCTTACCACTGGTGGGCTTGGACTTGCTTCCAGGCTGGATGTTGGATAAGAGGACGCCTACAGTCATTGCTTCAGCTTATAGTTGGAGCCTAGAATACCTCCTAGAGGAACAGCCGACTGAACATCCAGTGACCTGCATACCTTCCTGCGTCTGGACCAGTGAAGCCGTGTTGGACTACCTGATCTGTGAAGCCCCATGTGGTGCTTCAACCCCTGCAATAGTGGAACCAACCAGTCTGTGTGTTCTCGAGGATCCAGCTGCCCTGAGCCTTCGGAAGTGTCCCTGGACCACCCGGTGAACTGGCCAGCTCTCCAGTGGGCTATCTCGCTAGACCCATCGCTGTTCTGCGTTACTAGCCGGAACGTTCGTTGTCGCCAGCTTGTGGTACAAGTCTCCTTCCTGCTGAATTTCAGCCTCCCAGCATCAAGGGATCCTGCTCTGGAAGGCATTTGTGAACCGCGACTGGAAGACGCCTGTGTGCGGTGGCAGTCAATGAGACTCTCCTTCCCCCATCCCATCCTGTAAATTGTCCTTAAGAGGGCTCATTGGTGCTTACTGTATTTCTCCGTCACCCAGGTTTGCACTCTACTCATGGACCCTACCAAAAGAATCCTTGCACCTGCAGCTCCTGGACACCTCTCACTGGAACCAACAGCGGGTAATCCAACCCCCCGTCGACCCATCCAGTCCTCTCAGGAAATAGTCTGTGGGGCGGGGTCGGGGGGGGGGTCAGGAAAAGTATTTGCCTCCCACTGTCCTCATAGGATAACATTGAGAACAAGTCTTTGTTTCCTTACATTCCACTGCTTTTTGGTTGTCGCACCTGAGCAGTACATTCTGAAAGATAAGAACATATTGTACTTACCTAGTAACTTTGTTGCATCTCTTATTTTGAACAATCACCAACACAAGTACTTTATCTGCATCAGATACATTCTGGGGAGAAGCGTGTGACTTTTCCGCACAGGGCTGAACTCTTCATAGGGGTTGGACTTCGAAAGCTAGCGAGTATTTCTTGTGACCTACTGTGTTTTCCTCACTATTTTTGCTGTTGACATTTTTGCCTTTGTATTTTTCACCAGTTCAGTTTTCACTGCTGCTATTTTTTTTTTTTTTTTTTTTATAAAAGTACTGTCTGATGAGGCACTTGGGGAAGCCCACCTTGGGTGAACATGGTTACTACTTAGGTTTAGCCTGAACCACACAAGGGTTTACTAGAATGTCGAGCAGCCAGGCTTAGTCTAAGGAGTGAGTAGGGCTGTAGTGGGTTACGAAAAACTCAAGAACGTACACTTAGACCAAGAAAACACTTTTAGAAGTTATATAAAAAAATAGTTATTTAATAATAATATAATTACTATTTAGACAAACAAAACAAACAATACAATTCATTAAGATTCATCTTTCTTACATTACATCACATATATATGTATATTACATTTAATGTGCTCATTTTGCAATACTTTGCGCTACAATACATATATAATTTACATTTAAAATGTAATTTCATTTAAAATTTAGTGTTTCAACCTCCATTAGACATTCAAATGTGACTATCACAACCGTGATTTAATCTGGGTCCACAGTATGTACAATGTCATTTGCACTCTCTGCGTATTCGTGTTTAAACAGTAGCCCCACAAAGCATCCGATTTGATGGCATCATATTAGCTCACAAAGTCACTCAAAACATTCAGAAACCGGATACACATTTCAGGGCATTGTGTCAAGAAATGCCTTGCATTCTCGGTTCATTTTATTTTTATTATTATTATTTATTATTTCTGTTTTTGCAAATAAGAAAAAACTGCTGTTAGACTGGGACTTGGGTATAAACTCCCTGCAACATGAGCAGTGGTAGTTCGTTTATGCGTAATTGCAATCTAAAGTCTCTTATCAACGGGCTCGGACATTTTACCAAATATAGCTATATGGCTATAGTTGTTCAGGCTCCCCAGGGATGCAAGGTTGCTTACCCAGTCACAGTTTTCAAGCTTAGTTTTGAAGATTAATTTCAGAGTCACAAAATCTATACCCCCATTGAAATCAGGTGACCAGTCAATCATTTTAAAGTAGTCTTCGTTTAAACTATGGCAGTTCTTTCCCTTGATTGTATAGGTGGTACTCAAGTAACTTTGACGTATGATACTCAACTATGTACACTGCGGGCATCTCCTGGATTTCACGTATAATGTACCTCTACGGATCAAAACCTGGGCCCGTAACGATATTGGACCCAATTCAAGCCTGATGGCTGCCATAGGGGTCCCTGGCGGGAGACCGAGCATCATTCTCCAAAAACGACTTTCCAGGACATTCAACCGTGACAGATCGCTCATTTCAAGGGCCTCCAGGCCAAAGACGAATGCTTGTGCATAACTTGGCTTATACAGTTTACTGTTGCAGACGGCGAATGGTGGCTTCCTCACTGCAGTTGGGGAGCTGAGTAGTGAATGTCAGTGTTTAGTCACAAAGTTGTGCTTCCCAGTTGACCTATATAATGCGCTTCTTTTCTTAACGTTTTCCCTCGGTCACCTGCTCTGATGGATGCTTTCACGTGATCAATAGCAAGAAATCGTACATCCTTCATGTTTGCCATTCGATGATACTCGTTCCAATGTTGTGTCAGTGGAAATCTCATTTCTGTACTAGTCAAGGAGATTAGATGCTCTTTGATTCGTGCTTTCAATTCTCTAGTCGTGCTCCAGCAGCACACAGTTTACTGCCTCATCCTCGCACGCCTCATCCGCGTTCTTAGCGGCACCTAATTGTACAGTTTAATTATACCTCCCAGAGTATAACCTGCAGACTGACTTGCACACTTTTTTATTGCATGTGTTAGTTGACGGGCCTTTCTTTTTTTCCCCTCAATTATGTTGTGTTTACAACAGGATGACGGCTCACGTCCCCGGTACATGTAGCTACTTACTTTTTCGAGCATTCCAACTTTAAACTCTATATCAAGCTTGTGAGCTTTTCTACCCGCTTTTCTTTTCGTTTTTTTGCATACTAATCACAGGTAATTTTTATCAACATAATCAATGAAGGCCCTAAATTTGGCTTTTGCACCATTTATAGTACGATCCATAATGACCAAGTCATCTGCGTACAGTGCACACCCCACCAAGTTTTACTGAGCAGCCTAGTTCTGCTGTTAATACCTTGAGTAGATCTGACAGGAACAGGTTAAACAGAGGGGCACACACATCCCTATTTTAACCCTCTGTTCGTCATTCCCCCCACTGTCAAGAGTTCCCCCTACCATCTAGTTTCACTTGGACACTTGTGTTGGTGTGGAATCGTATAACAATGTCCATTCGCCAATCCGGACAACCCAACTTAAACAACTTGGTCCACAATTTAGTGCGATTCACAGAATCAAATGCCGCAGAAAAGTCTACGAATAGTTGATTACTGCAGGATTGTCCTTCCCATTGGCCCCTTTTTATCATAGTATCCAGCAATCTAATATGCCTATTACTAGACCCCGGCCTGAACCCTGTTTGCGCAGGATGCAATACGGTTGCTTTTTCTGCCCAAAGAGGCAAAGAGTTTCCAGATACTTTAAGTAGGGAGAGCAAGCAGTAGTTTTCCAGTGTTTCCCTATCACCTTTTTGTACACCGGTAACAGAATAGCATGCTGCCAATCTTTCAGTAACACACCATTACAGATCGTATTGCACAGTATCTTCAGCAACTCTGCCCACTCAGCAGGGTTCGCCTTCAGAACAGCATTTGACGAGCCATTTGGCCCTGCTGCACGTGATCCCTTAAGGCGAATATTTGCTGTATGGACTTCCTCTGTCGTGAAATTGGAGTGGAAAAGATGCTAGTGTGGCGTGATCAAATGACTTTGCCCTTATGCTTGGATGCTATGTATTGGACCCATTTAACTGCTGGTGGTTTACTAGATCCTGTTGCTCATCAACCTTTGCTTTTGACAAGTGCTACCAGATCTCTCTGGTATTCTTGCAGCACATGACTTGAATCATATTCTGACAATGGGCATTTTTCAATTTGCCCCGCCTTTCTATGAGCCATTTTTATACTCTTTTAAAGAAAATTGTGTTTTAATGTGTTCTAATTCACATCTCAATGTGTTGAGTAGCACCACCCTCCCTTTGTGCTAATCTTATTTAGCAGCGCATACTCTGCTTGGCTACCTGGACTTCAAATCAAATGGGTATTTGTACTTGTGCGGGTGAACCACAAGCAGTCTTCGTGGTAGGAGACCAGTCGTTTGAGCGAACTGGTTCAGACGATCACTCATTTCAGATAAACGGAGCATAACAAAATTGGGTAGCTCATGTTTATAGAGACCCCTCGCGGCCCACATAGCTTTGCTGATATTTCTTTCTGTCCAGCAAATTCGGTTACCCGAGTGGTTTACTTTTACCTCCGCCCCTCTCTTGGCTTTTTGCCCTCGGGTACCCGTTTTGAGTCCCAACACCATTGTAGAATGATCACTGTATTTTGACCCACATACGTGCAGTGACTAAACCATCACAGCACACTCATTGCTAACAAAGAGGTAATCGAGGGTGGTTGTTTTCATTCAGAGATCATGCAGGCTTACCCGGCTGGTCGCCCACAGTTCTCCCATTCAACATAAACAATCTCCATTCTTTCAAAAGGGATACCCAACAGGCCCCTTAGCATTCCCCCTCTGTTTTAATACACTAACTAGGTGTACAGACTTGTAGGCACCACCTTTTTCTGGATCCCTACAACATGCTTTTAGGTCACCACCTGCTATTGTGCGCTCATTGCCCTTACTGGCAAACCACTCAGCACACACCTTGTCTAAGGCTTTGTGAAACTAGAAATGGTGTGCACTGTGATATCTCTATGAAAACAAACAAGAATGGCAGAATCACATACACAGGAATTCGGTTCATTTCAAAGCAACATTGCATCTTTATTTATGCCTTGCATTTGCCTGGCAAAACATCACTAATGACTATACAAGCAAGCAAATCCGCACTCCTTAAGCAAAAGTGCAACTACCCCAGCCCTTCTGGCTTCTCCCTACCTCCAGCTCTCAGACCAGCTGAGCCTAAACTACTGCATCTCTAGCAATGCTCTCTAGCATTCGCAAATAGCAAAACCCCTACTAGCTCTCAACATTTCTGTCCCCATTCAGCTCTCTCAACCCCTGCTGATGAGACAGTTCCCTTCCCTTTAGCTCTCTAACAGCAGCTCTCTAACACACTCCTGCTCCCCTCTACTGCCGCCTGAATCTCCTGTCTGCACCCTAATGCTGATCTGATCCCGCATCTACCATCTGATGCTGATTTATCACACATGCACACGAAACCCCACAGGTATACATTGGCCTTGTGGTGCTGTGACGTTTTCTCATTACATATGTGCACAGTAAGCATTTCATAGAAAACAGCATGTCTACCTACATGCACTTCTATACTTCATGCGTGCAGACATTTGTCATGGCATGGACTGTACCAGTCACAGTGACATGTCTCGAAGTTATTCTAAGAACAGCAAGCATTCGCTGACATTCTCGCATTGAGGCAGCAGTCTTGTTTGCTTGCAGAACCCAAAACAAAGCATTCTCCTACTCAGCTAAAACCGTCTCTCTGCAGTCAGCCAGCTAAGGCCGTCTTTCTGTATGCCAAGGAGTAACTGGTTGTCTGCCAAACACTCAAGAATGTTATCAAAACTTTTCACACTGTGTAAAAACAATTCAGTGCACCGGCAAAAGCCATCAGAAATGGATAGAGACGGGGCAGATCATCTTCTCTAGCGCCTAAAAGCACACTACATTGCTCTATAAAATGACAAGTGTACATATAAATCATATGCTTGTCAGCAAATATGGCACCATGATAGCTTAGCCCAAAACTATAGTGCTCACATGGCCTATTCTAGATGAATTCAAAATTGGATGCATGGATGAACGAATGCAATGGGTTAATCTCATGATAGCCCAACATCCATAGAATGCACTTAAAAATGCAGTTTCACCGTTTCCTGCTTGGCATCCGTGCTCACTAGTAATGGTGGGATATACACATTTTCCATTAGTATCGGGCAGCAGGAACTATTATTTCTGACCCTTGCCTCAATGGCCACCATTTTATCAGTTGCACTTAACATTCTCATACTCTCGAGACCCGAACTTTGCCTAATTGACACGATCAGTTCTCCAAATGGCCGGCCACGTGGGCCTTTAGCCACCAATCGTGGAACACCACACACCCCTCTATTTGTATCAATTTGGTAAACCACAGTTCCTGCAAAAATAAGATCTGCTCGCACAGAAACGACAGTGACTTCTTTTTTCTAAAAGAATGTCTGTGCCCCCTGTTTTTCCAATTTAGTAGCTTTACATTCCGTGCCCTTGCCATCAGGTTTTTCTTCATAAACGTTTTAGACCATTCCCATCCCTGAGCATAGTCTGTGCTGATATTTGTCCCCCTCCCCCACATTATTGTGAGGTTGTCCACCTGTTACTCCTTCAGCTCCCTTTACGACCTGGGAGAACTGGGCTGACACATTTTCCTGTAATCACATGTGTTGGGGCATCCACCAAATACAGGTGTGACACAATGGACCTTAACATAACTACCTTCCGCATGGGTCACTGGTTTTACAAAACTGAAGTCTGTCGACGACCAGACCCGCAGTGGGAGCACTTTATTACAAATTGATAGGTCAGATCTGTTTGTTCTTTTTCCAGAGAAAGTCTGTGCTCCTTTCCCCAGTGTAAAGATTTTTTCATCCAGATACCTGGGTGATCTCAAGCCAATCCCTTCACCAGCATCCACCTGTGGTAAATTGCTACATGGACTTTTCTGCTGGGCAGTGGTCGGTTCTGGGGCTATTAGTACAGGGGCACAATCGGCTACTTCTAGGGATGAAGGTTGGATGGTTTCCACAGTTTCACTTACACCACCGCCGTGCCCAGATTGACACTGTGGCCCTCCATCGTCCAATAGACATCTAGTATTCCAGCGGTTTTCGGCAACCTACTTTTCCTAATTACTTTTCTTTTTGGCCTTTCTTTTGAAACCCACCTGTAGAGTTCAAAGGTTCAGGTGAAAGGACTTTAGAAGCTTCTATTCCCACTGCAACATTTCGTTACCCCCAGATCGGGCTTTTGCCCTCTTTGGCAACCTTTGTTCTTTTGTAGTCTTTTGCAATGTAGGACTACAATTCGACGGGACATTCGACCCGACCCCATTCAGGGACCCTTTTGTCAATTCTTCCAATCTGTAGTCCAGTAGTGCCAGGGTGTTTCCTTGGCTCTGTACACCCATCAAGTATCCCACATAGCTTCAGTAAGAGCTTTATCGCAAAGTGTACTACATCAACTGGAGTTTTATTCCCCTTAGTTTTGTTGAAGCCATCACACCCATTTGAGATAACAACATGTAATTTTGTTATTGTTGGGGGCTTCCTGGATTCTGAGTGAGAGATCACAGCCTCAGCAGGGGCAGCTCCTATTTCGGCGCTCCTAGGCATTTCCTCAACTCGTATACCAAAGGCTGCCCGCAATGTACAGCACATTGCCAGTAATGAGCCACCATCAATATCACTGAAGTCACAGTCCGACACATTACTAATAGTACCAGCAGTTTCCCCTGCTTGTATTAGTCTGTGATTTTTCTGGCATTTACTGCAGGTACCGTGTTTTCTTTCACTCCACCCGGCCCCCTTCTCTGCAGACTTTTGTCTTAGTCATTTTACAGCCGGGCTGCTGCTCGCATGTTAGCTTTTCCAGACGACTTACACCTCATTTCACCTTTCATTGATATTGCGGCGTATCCTGAACAGCCAGCACCTTCCTTACTGGAGAGGAAGTGGGGCAAACGGGGGTGGGGAGGGTCGGAGGACTAGGAAGTGTCAGCCGAGGTGTTAAGGGGTGCCCTCCAGCACCTCAACACTCTGCTGCTGCACTCTCCTGCCACGCTCCGCACGACGCCTGCTGGGCTTTATGGAAGTCTTCAGCTGTTAAAGGCACAATGCACAATTTCTATGTGCCGCTGGTAGCATTCACAAGAAAGATTTTCCTTCAGAGGATTCAGCAGTTCAATGCAGCATAGAGTGTAACCACGGATCACCGCAACACTCTGCTGCCACAATCCATGCGATAATTATTTAATATATACATTAAGGCACACTGTTGTAATTTTCAAGTGAAGTAGGTACTATAACACAGTAAAACAAAAGAAGAACACTTGAAATATTCTTTGGATAGTGAACCACAGTTGTAGTCACATTAGAATAGCCTTTTTCAGTAACAAATTACACAGTAAAACCATCTGAAACATACATTCACACTTTTCCAAACTCTTATAACTTTTAGTAACTTAGTTCCAGTCTGCCTTAAACAGTCAAGCCTTATCTTATTTATGTATTTTAATTGAAAGGCTTTACAGACTGGGTGTAGAATGTCATGATACAGCTGGTCAGTTAGCAGGGTTTGCGGCTCGTATAAATAGTATAGATGATCAATCTAACAAGAGCTGGGGGATATGATTGCCCCTATAACCTAACCATTGCTACAAACATTGTATAGCTTTAACTTAACATTTTTCCGGAAATATGCAACTATGTAGACCACCTTCTGTCCCCTGTCCCGTCGCTCTCCCTACTGGAGTTGGTGGATGCAGAAACGTGGTGGTGGGCGAGTGCTGAAGTATTTGCGTAGAAAGATTGTGAGTTCTGTGGATGGGGGCTTCTGTTGTCTTAGAGGTGTGGGATGTGATTGGTTGGCAGATGTGAGTCTTCTATGGTGCATGCACACTGAAAGTGTTTATTTCCATGAACGCCTCGATGTGTGTATGCAATTACAGCAGGGTTGCCGTGAGGCATTGCATCTTATACATTTTGTGTGATTTTGTTAGCCATTCTTGGTGTGTAAAATGCTGATGCAGGCTCTAGCTGCTAGGAGGTTGTTTCTCTGCATTTGGTGGAGCAATACAAGCTCCCCCTACTGCTCCTCGATAGCAAACATCAACAACGGCGAGGGGACCCTATGCATTTCTCAATGTCCCAGATCCAGGACAATACCTCTTTCCAGAAGTTTCTTATTAGAGGGCAGTACCACCATATGTGCCAATAGGTGCTGGTCTCTCGGCAGCTTCCACCACAGGGAGGCTAATAGGGTACATTTTTGAGAGCCTCTGGGGGGGGGGATAGGTGCCAACGAAATAGAAGCCTGGCGTTGTGTATTTTCTATTGCATTGCAACATTAGAGGACCAGACCGCCTTTTAGACGGTCTGCCAGATGTCCGTGCCCTCTGAGGTTTGCAGGGTCAAGGACCACCTTTTTGGAGTGCTCTGAGCCGAACTGTGGCCCCTGGTTAGAAGGGTTTCATATAGGGCAGAGATGAGACCCTTGGAATCTGTGAAGGAGTTGAAGAACTGCTCAAATGGGGCCAGCAGGGGGGATGGCTTTTGTCCCCAGCACTGATTGGTGAGGGCACCCCTTCAATTGGAGGAAGGTGGGGGGTGGGGGGAATTACTGTCCCCAGAGTGCTTTCCAGTTAGGGTTTTCTCAGGAAGGTACCGTCCCTCCACAACTGGCCTGCTCTGGCAATACCTGGCTCATAATTTGGTTGAAACATCTGCGGTTCTAGGATGTTCTCTTATTGGGCGTGGGGAGGCCACAATATGATGCCATTTGTGTCGCCCGTGGGCTTCCATATGTGCCAGAGGACCGAGGGAACCGGGTGGCATTGGATCCTGGGCCATTCCCCTCGAGTGACTGGCGCAAAGAGTGTTCTCCTGCGTGACGCATTCTTTATTTTCTCTCGGGTGTTCCACCAGGACTCTTGAGTTGGGCCGCCCCATAAAACTCATGTACGTCTGAGAAACCCCCCCCCCCTCTTTCTTAGTTAATATCAACGTGTTGTAAGCGATTCTCTTTCCTGCCCACAGGAACTTAAGAAGGGTTCCTTGGACCTCTTTGTGAAATGATGCTGGTACTATCGGAACAAAAACAGGAGCCTGGGTAGAATACTCATCTTTATAGCAGTAAAACGGTCCGCCCAGGACAACATAAGATTCAACCACTTCTGGAGGTCGTTTTTGAATTTGTCCCACGGGGGGACATAGTTAGCCGTGTAGAGGTCCCCATGGTTGGGGGTGCGAAAGACCCAGATGTACTTTATACTGATGGGATCCACCTGTATGCTCTGGATTGCTAACACTTCGAGTGTGTGGGGGGGGGCGGATAGGCTCGCCATGGGCAGCGCTAGCGTCTTTGCCAGGTTGATCTTGAATCCTGACATGTTGCTGTATATCGTTATGGCTTTGAGAAAGGGAGTAATTGACTCTCCAGGCACGTGACATATGCCAAGATGTCATCTGCACAGTTTAAATTGCATAGTCCCTACCTGCATACTTCATATGCGCTCATCAGCACGTATGGATGCCGCCAACGGTTCCAATGTCGGGCAAAGATCAGCGGTGACAGTGGACAGCCCTGCCGAGTCTGTCTGGTCAAGCGGAATTTTGGGGGTGCTACCCTGTTTCCTATGACTTCCGGGTGTTCTGATACAGCGCCATAGCTCCGGTGAGCCATTTAGGGCTGAGGCCAGCTCATGAACTGCCACCAACCCTGTTGAAGTCCTTTTCTGCGTTGACCGACAACAAGATGGGATCCTCCACAGCATCCAGCGGTCTCAGTTATGCTCGGGGTCTTGCGTATATTATCCGCCTCCCCCCTCCCCCCCCCGTCTGCCTCTGATGAACCCCACCTGGTTGCTGTGGATGAGTTTTGGCAGGACGTTGTTTAGTTTTTCTGCCGGGACGCTGGCGTATATTTTGGCATCCATGTTGATTAACGAAATGGGCCTATATGATCCACAGATTAATTTGTCCCTGGCCTCCTTAGGAAGGAATACGATTGGTGCCTGCGTGAAGGAGCCTGGGGGGCTCCCCCATGTCCAGCATGCTAAGAGTTTTGCCAGGAACAGGGCCAGTATGGGGCCATGTTTGCAGTAGGCTGGGGTGTAACCATCTTGTCCGGGGGCTGATCCCGCTTTCAATTTGGCTATTGCATTGAGGACCTCTTCATCAGTAATGTGGATTCTAGGAGAGCTCTGTCCTCCTGATCGTGCGCGGGCCGAGCAAGCTTCTCGAGGTAGTATCTGGATTCGGCAACTGACCGCATGCTTTCTGTGGTGTACAGCTGTGCGTTCGATTCGGGTTGGCTGTGTATCATGCCTCCATCATCCCTGATTCTGCTGCCAAGAAGGTATGGGCTTAGTCTCCCTATTCTTAATATCTTTGCTTTACATAGTGTTGGGACTGATTTTCTATACTCTGGTCTGGTGGACAGATGTATAGAAGGCCAACCTATATTTTGACAGGGACACATCTGGGGAACTGTAGCCAAACCAGTTCAGTTAGCTATGACAGGCGGTGTAGGCTAAGTTGTTCAGAGGTGGTGAGCTTGTAAGGGGTCCACAATGGGGTCACACAGTGGGAATCACAGATTACACTTAAACAGAATGTATAAAAATAGTTATTTATTGGCCAAAACACACTATAGAAAAATGACTACAAGCACAACACCAATAAACATTGATACATATAGGCATTCACTTGTTATAGGGCATAATACATATCAGCAACTCCTACAAGGGAAAGGTTAGATTATTATTATGCACTCAAGGTCCACAGAGAATGATCCTGAACTAAAATTGTCCAGCCCTAAGCTGTCTAGGGCCTTTTGCCCAATAGTTCAGGTAAACGTTCCACAGGATCTTTGAAGCAGGATAAAATGCAGATAGGGTATCTGGGGTCCAGTAAAGGTTCCTTAGGGTAAGCGTACAAGTTAAACAAACCAAAGTAGCCCCACCTTTTAGAAGTCTTGCTCAAGCAAGCAATGGCAAAGCCAAAAGTGTTAGAATAAAGGTTTATTATAAGCCCATTGACTTATAATTGGAGCATCGGTGTAGGTAAGAAGCCCTGTAACTTACCCCCCGTACTCTGATTCTTCCCCACACTTTGCAGGACAAAGGAAGAGGGTCCAGGTTGCTTTTCCCGCCGAAAGGGCAGTCCTCAATTCACAGGTGTTGCAGGTTCTAGCTGATTTCCGGTTGGTGTCTTTCACTGTTGCAAGGACTCTCGATGGAAGATTGCAGCAAAACAAGATGCAGGACCCCTCCCAGGACTGGACTCTGGTCAGGTAAGCGATTTCGGACTTTGGTCACTGCAGCACAGCGACACAAAGGGACTCTGCAGCCCCAGTCGCACTTTCCCCTCCTATCCCGGGTCCCCTCGATGCTAGGATACTGACATTTCGTAGAGGTCAGTCTCATAGGGTCAGCTGAGGATCCCTCAAGTTCCAGGTTAAAACTCAGAATGGTGACGCCGGCAGCACGGTAGCCCAGAATCGGAGCTGGTCAGCCACAGTACTGGTCCGGGGCACTTCCGAAGGCTCTCCTTTGCAGGACACCGACCAGACGTTGGGAATGGGTGGTCCCTCCGCTCCAAGGATTGCAGCTCCTTCGCAGGACTGCTAAAAATCACGAGCAAGACAGAACTTCTCCAGGACAGCAGCAGAGGTTGATTGCCAGGCCTTCTTCAGGCAGGTCTTAGTTTCTTCATGGGTCTCGCAGCTGGATTAGGATTCTTGGCTCCTTCAGGTTCATCCAGCATCTGAGGAATGGGTGCAGGGGTCCTCCTTATCCTAAAAGCCAGGTAAGAGATGCTGCCCTCACTAGACAATGACAGGACTAGCCCACACGCACACACCCCAGCAGTGTTCCAATCAGGACCACTCGTGGGAACATTCATTCATACCACTCAGACGCAGTGAAACCAGTTTTTGAATTGGGACCAGCCAGTCCCAACCCACATCCTGCTAGCAAACGCACACAGCCCTCCAGTAGCTAGCCAAATGCTTCTGCTTTCCTGGACACTGGAAGTCCTTATGCTGATTTTCCTTGCCTCTCAGGTCAGGAAGAAGGCTAATGAACAAGATGGCGATAGGACAAGCGAAAAATCTCGTGGCACGGCCATGTTTGACCAGTAGCCTCAGTTAGTGGCTAAACGAGGTAAGGCTAAAACGAAAAGCCCCCAAAAGTGGGGAAAAAGTTATTGCTGCCACCATCTTATCCTTTTAGCACACCTACAGTAACCAAAAATCCTCTGGGTGTTAGTCTAAGGCAAAACAAAAATGTACCCCATTGTAATGACAGCCTGAAGGACATGTCGGTTTCCCCATGACATAGGAGCAAAAGCCAGTGTAGTGAAGCTTAGTGCATCACTGCACTGGGAAAAAGTACAGGTCACATTAAAAAATAAAATCAAAATGTTTGGGGGTTTCATAAAGATGGAAGGAAAGGTGCAGTAAAGAGAAATCTTTCCTAACACATAGCGCAACTGGGAAATGGCCTTCCCCTTTCCATATTTCCCTAGCTCTCCTTAAAGCTCCCTTATCTCTGCTAGGCTCGTCTCGTCTCCATGCCTCCCCCTCTTTCATGAAATGCCTTTTCTTTCCTCCTGATCGTATGTTTCAGCTTTGTTTCTAATAGGGTTCTCTCTTTCGCTCTTTAGCTGCCCCCTCTGAGATTGGCAGATCGCGACAGGTGGCCTTTGCTGTTTCCCATATGATGTGCAATGGGGAGTCATCTATGATCACCTTCAAGAACTCTCTAATCTTTTTTTTTTTTAAAGGTTTCCTGGAAAACAGGGTCCCTTTTTATAAAGTGTCATTGCAGACCCAGCGCTGGTCTAGTGGGGCTTGCGGGCTGATCTCGAAAGTGAGTCTACACATGTTGTGGTCTGACCAACTATTTGTCTGCCTCAACCGTTGTGTGTTCCTGTGAGGCTTCTACTAGGATATAGTCGATTTTTGTGGTTGTCTGATGTGGTGGGGAGAAGGTGAATGCTTGTGTGCGGGGGTGGAGTGTGCTCCATGTGTCAATCGGAAAGTACTCCTGCAGGAGGGCCTGCAATGCTTCGCCGCCTTGGGGGTCTGGGAGGAGACCGCCTGGTCTCTGTGATGCCCAGTCAAAAAGGGGGTCAGCGATTTGATTCAGGTCCCCCTACACCCCTGTGGATGAGGCGGCCTGTTCCCCAGAAGTCAAGGGTGGCAAGTGCCATCGAGCAAAACGTGACCGGCTGCTGGTTGGGGGCATTTAGCGAGCAAAGTGTTACTGCAGTGGAACCTATACTCCTGTTCACTGCCAACATTCTACCCTCCACATCTCTATACATTTGCTGTATTTCCAAATCTAGGGTTTTCCTCCTCAAGACACCCACTCCCGCTTTCTTCGAGGGGCCTGAAGCCCATAGTGCAACACACAGTTCCCTCCCCCGCAGTGTATGCTCTTCTCCTGCCCTGAATTTGGTCTCTTGAAGAAAGACAATATCCACCCCTGAGGTACTGAATTCCAGCATCGGCATGGAGCGTTTCTGAGGCGAGTTCAGCCCTTTTACGTTAAGGGACCCGACTTTATGCGATCACTGCTCATGGCTTGATGTGAGGTTATCCAATGCCAACTCAACTCTTATGCCATCCTGTGTGAGAACCCTCTCCCTGCCATCACTTGTGGAATGCTGCAAACCTGTCCCCAATTACCTAGCCTTGTGCTCCCCATGAATGGAACTAGTAACCTGCGTCCCTAGCTCCCAGAGATTCCATTTGCCCCATTGCAACCTGTCCAAACGACTGGGAAAAAAGGCCGATCTCTATGGCTGGAGATGCCCAGGAGAGAGGGGGCCAACCAAGAAATGCCCCTCGCCTTGAGGCAAACAGCCGGTATGCGAATGTAATAACAGCGGTGAACAACCAAAACAATAGAAAGACAGACAACCTGAATTGACATCAGAGCCAGGCTCAGACTTCAGTGGTCGGGAATGTGCCCCGGAGGCTCATGTGGCTCATGTGGCTTAGGTGGCAAGGGTATTGGCCCCCCACTATTTCTGTCCTGACAGGATTATTCATAGGCGGGTTGGAGGATGGTCCAGGCCTCCTGGAGTGTTGAATCTGCGGACCTTTCATGAGCGTGCCAGCCGGCCTCTTTTGGACCGCTGTTCTTGCGGTCCTTGGCTGGCGTTGTAGTCCCTGCTCGAGCTTCCAGTGTCGTGTGCAGGGCCTTCCCCGTTCAGGTGTTTTAAAAGCCCCTCAACCTCCTCCTGTGCAGTGACACACTATTATTCTCCCCGGTGTCTGAAGAGGAGAGCAAATGGGTAGCCCCAGCGGTAGCGTATGTCCTGTTCCCTAGGCCACTGTGTTAACGGGCGACAATCCCGTCTCTTATTCAGTGTTATCGAGGACAGTTCCTGGTAGATGTTAATCTGAGCGCCCTCAAATGTTGTGTCCCCTTTTGCACTGGCTTTTTGCAATATCTCTACCTTCTGCCTGTAGTAATGGCATTTTGCTAACACCGAGCGTGGGCCGTTGGGTGGGCACCCTCTACGGTGGACTCTCTCAAATGTGACCCCTGGATTGGGGGAGGGGGGGGGGGGAGTCAAAGAGGCCATTAATGAGTGATGTCTCTCGTTGTTCGAGAGCAGCCATGGATTCAGCCTGAGGTTTTCAAAGTACCATAATTCTTATGTTTGAACGCAGTTCCCGGGTTCTCCAGATCGTCCATCTTGAGGGCAAGATCTCTCTCTGCTCCAGGTCTTGCATTCTGACTTCTGTGCGCATTTCCAGTATGTGCATTGATTGCTGGTAGTTTTTGAGGGCCTCCATTGTTTCCTAGACTTTGTCAACTTTCCCCTTTAGTTCCGCGATGGCCCTTGTGAGGGCACATTTTATCGACCGGATGATCTCCAGCAGCATGCGTATGTCTGCCTTTGTTGAACCTTCTGTGGCCCAGGATGGATTGGTGGCTTTCAGGTTGGTCCATTGCTGTGTCGCCGGTGCCTCTGGAGAAGCTGTTCAGTGTTTTAGATGTGCCTGGATCCAGCCTCGTTCTACCTGGGGGGGGTGGGGGGGGGGGGGGGTCACCCTCCATCCCCCTTCTGTGGACCCGCGGGTCGTGAGGGCCAAAGCCTGCCAGGTTTGGGGGGTTGGAAGGGGAGCATCCAGGCATGTGGTTTGGAATTTCGGTTCAGCCCACCTTCCAACAGCCTTTTTTCTCACTTTTGTCACAGCTGCTTGGTTTTAAGGGTGGTTTCTCGCTGGCCATCCGACGTTTGAAGAGGGAGCTGGTGGATTAGGCTTCCATACGGTCTACGGCCCCTGGTGGTCTCCACCAGGCCCTATTTTATGAGTCTCCATGTTCAATGTCGAACAGAATCTCTTCTTGGTTTTACAGGTAAGTAAAAGTTAGGTTTCACAAGTCAAGGAAATAAAGATGTTTCCTTTAAGGATTGCCCCAAGGACCAATGCCCTAACGCAGGATTAGAGTACAATGGGTTATCCACCCCAATGTAACACTATGGAGGACTGGAGGGGTGCGAGATGCAGGCTATCTGCAGATCACAGGATCAAACAAGCAGACTCCGGGTACGTTTTTCCAGAAGCAGGACAGCACCTTCAAGTGAAGAAACAGTTGCTGCAGGATGGTCCCAGCGGTGAGGCGACAGCAGACCCGGTCACATGTTTCTCGGTCTTGGCGACCGAAAAAGGAACTTTGGTGAATCTGGCGACAGCTTTTGTGCAGACTGATGCCCAGCAAAAGATCTTCTTGGGTCTGGCTTGTTGGTGCCCTTTTCAGGCTTGGGTGAAGGACAATTGTAGCGGTAGGCTCTTCTCTGTTCCTCAGTCCTCCGCATTGGTGGGGGAACTTTGGTGAGCTGGCTTGAGTCACTGCAGGCTTAGAAGTATGCCCTCTAAGTTCCAGGTGAAACTGCACTTTGCGGCGAATATGCACAGCGATGCAGCACAGGTACCTGGGTATTGGTGAATTGCAGTCCGTGGAGGTTACAGCTCTTCCAGGGATGGTGCAAATTGTAGTTGGTCTTGGGACTGGTTAGGCCCACCAGTTCAAGTGAGGAAGTCGTTGTGTTCAGACCTTCCTTGTTGCTTAGAAGTTGAGGTTGGGACAGCAACGGTTACTTAGCGGGCTCCGGTGGTTGCTGGAAGTTGCTGGCGGAGTCCTTCTGTTCTAGTGGTCAACGCTGAGTTTCAGCTCCAGGGCCTCAGAATTTGTCCACCAATCATGACCCATGCACCATTAAAACTTGGAAGGAGGGTTGTCCAGTGGGGGGACAGCCAGCCTCCCAGTCTGAACTGGTTTCAGTCAGCCACACTGCAAGACAAAGGACGGGGGAGTTTCGGTCACATCCCCCACCTCCTAGTCACGCAGACCCTTCACAGACTTTCCTTGGGAAGGCAGGCAAAGACAAACGGAGCAGAGAATCCTCCCCCACCCAGAAAGGTGTAGAACAAGACTTCCGAAAGGACAAGTCATCTTTTCCAGGGCTTACAAAAGCACAGCCACTATTTTGAGTAAATGGTGTCCCTTGTGTCCCCTACCGGCAGCCTGCGACGAAAGTCCACAACAAGTCATGCAAAAAGGTACACTGCCACAAGCCTCAACATAGAGCTTGTCACAATATCCAAAAAGGTGGGGTGTGCTGATCTTGTAAAAGAAAATAGACAGGGCTAAAAAGTATCCCCTGCCTTGGTAACTGTGAGTTAACCAAATAAAAAAGGGAAACAAAGTGCTAGCCCTAGTAGCTTCCAGCAACACTGCACAGAAAGTGCTGTGTGCTGCTTTTTTAAAATGTAGATGGCAGAAAATTTGGAGGAAAGCATGACTCCAAATAGAAATGCCCAAAAGGGCAGAGTGAAAGAATGAGTGTGAAAATAAGTTACCACTCACTCAGGAGATCTAATCAGAAATCAGTGGTCCAGCAGAAAGTTCTGGGGCACTCATAGGTGGAGAGCATTTCTCACAAAAAGCGAATCTACTCAACAAGCCACGTTTTTCTTTTTAAATTAAGGCGTTTTTTTGGGTTGCGGGATTAGGGGGGGTGGGTTAGAGAGCGTGTGGGTTGGGGGAACACCCCTATTTAAAAAAAGCAGCGAAAACTGCTGCAGTGAAAACACCACTAAAAATGCCAACGGCAAACAGTGATGTTCCATCATGGGGTCTCACATGCTCATGAATATTCTCCGTCGTCAGGCAGGGAATCCTCAGTAAGGAAAAGATCAGTTTCGTTTCACAACTGTTTTTCTCCTAATAAACAATCACTGAGCTCTGGGTCATACTGCCCCCAGCCAATGACTGCCCTCGACCTAAGCCCCTCCTCTGGCAGCCATCTTCAGATTTTTACTGCACTTTCAAGTGTTGGGAGTCCTCATGTTTAGCTCTCAAGCTTTTACTGTGTATCGTTTTTTGGAAGAGTATTACTTTATTTTTTGGTCAATCAGGCCTTGTGCTCCATCGATCAACCCATCCGAATAACGGGGACCAGTTGTCGGATTTCTTCAGTGCCCCTCCAGGGCGAATTTCGTCGAGTTTCTTCGTGGAGGCTTCCAGAAGATTCTTAGGCCTACGCCGCATGGACCATGTCAGAGGAGAAGGATTCAGCTTCCCTGTTCAAGATCTGCTGCGGCTTCCGGAATGTCTTCTCGGACGACAAGCATTCCGAATGTCTTTACTGTCTGTATCTGGTGCACTAGGAGGAGGATTGTGCGTTTTGCTAGGAGATGTCCTTGCGCACGATGAAGGATCGGCACTGGCGACTAAATGAGTGGCTACAGGCCAAGGCCCCTGCTCTGGGTGGGTCCCAGCAGCATGCCTCTCCCAGCTCCAAGAAGGCTGAGCGGGCTTCTAAGACCTTTGAGGACACCCCTCCCGTGGGGGTCCAACAGAAGGCTAAGTACCGCAAGTCCACTGTCACCGGGAGCGCTGTTGCAACGGGCTCCCCTGCGCCAGGGCGTGTTCAACGTCTCCATCCTCCGACACCAGTCAACACTCAGGATCTTTGGCCAAGAGGAAATCAGATCACCCGGGCAAGCTCAAGGAGAGGCCCAAGTACGCCATTACGCCATACTGGAGAAGACCCACAGGGGTGGGAGGGGGGATCGGGGTTTGGACCTTCCCCCACAGAGAAGGCCAAGCAGGACAAGGTTCCGGGCCTGACCGTAAAGGCCCATCCTTCCATCGAGGAGGTGGCAGCGTCTCTGGCCGAGGCGGCTCCGCGGGGCGCGACCCCGAAGATAAGTGTCTCTTCCTCCCAGGAGGGAGATGGCGTTCTGGCCCATAGAGAAAACTCTGGAGAAGAAGATGCCTGTCATTTCCCCTCTGGAGGCGAAGAAATCAGGGGTGGGGGGGGAGGTGCAGTGGCCCACCAGGGTACGGATATCTCCTTTGAGGAGGAGCTCACCGGTCTGCAACCCATTCAGGAGGAGGTGAACGTAGGGGACAGGCCCTACGACGAGCACGCCGATGAAGGGGCGAGGACACCGAGGAGGAGCACATAGGCGACAAACGGCCTGGGCGCACAGTCGGTGCCCCAGTGGCCTATCCCGCAACCACCTCAGCTGCCAGCCCCCCCCCCCCCCCCGCTCAGCTACCTCTTAGAGACCTTTCGGTGGACATTCTCTCAGATCTTCACATGCTGACCTCTGAGATACGGACAAGAATGGCCATCTTTCTGGGGTCTCCGCCGGCAGTGCCGGCCGAACCCTGGGCAACGGGGATGAGCCACAGGCATGGACGATGATGGCAGATTAGGGGACCTCCTGTCTCCGCCACCTAGGTCTTGACCGGCGGACAAGATAGGTTTGGTCCATTCGATGATCTCCAGGGTTCCGGAGCTTTTTCAGCTCACCCCGGAGGAGAACAAGGAGGGCTTCTTATATCAACGCTGCGAGGTAAAGAGAGAGACCATCCTCTCGGTCCCGCTCCTGGATGACATCTGGGACGTGGGGTTGTACATCATGAAGAATCCTTCTACAGGCCCGGCGAAAAGGGATCGCCTTGAAAAGTACATGGTACCGGACTCTGCGCCCAAGTGCTTGCAGGTACAACCGTATCCGGACTCCGGAGTGGCGGCCAAGAAGAAGTCCTCAACGGCTCTTCTTCGGCAGCAGCCACACCTCCGGACATCGAGGGAAAGAAGTTGGATGCCATGGGACGATGGGTCATCTATTCTGCGGCAACTACCATCAAGGCCGCCAACGCCCTCGCCATCATAGCACGATAGGACCGGGAGCTGTGGTTCAAGATCGCTCCCCTCCTGGACTTCCTCCACAACGACAATAGGTCAGAGGCGCTGGAAATTCGACATCTAAGCAGGATTGAACCGGCCATGGCATCGGACCTCCCCCTGTGTACCCTGGTGGGAGGCCGGATGGCGAACTTCGTCGGCGTGTGGGAGACCATCTCCACCGACCGTTGGGTGCTGGACGCTCTCGCCCACGGACACACCCTGGAGTTTCAACAGAAGCATCCCCAATACCACTGGTGGCCCGTCAGAACCAGGTCCCCTAGCTGCTGGTGGAGGTGCGGGCCATTCTAAGGAAATGTGCGATAGAGCTTGTCCCAAAGAGGCTCTGGAGTGTACTCAAGGTACTTCCTCGTAAAAAAAAGACCGGTGGCTGGAGGCCCATCATGGACCTAGGTCGTTCAAAACAAATATATCCAGTCCCAGAAATTCCGGATGATCACCAGCTAGAGGGGGACTTCCTGTCGTCGCTGGACAGAGGATGCATACCATCACATCCCCATTCACAAGGGGCACCGCACATTTCTATGCTTCGTGGTTCAGGGAAGCACTACCAATTCAAGGCCCTTCCCTTTGGATTGAAGTCGGCGCCCAGAGTTTTCACCAAGTGCCTGGCACCAGTGGCGGTGCACCTGCAGCTGCAGGGGATCCACTTCTACCCTTACCTCGACGACTGGCTCATCCGGGCTGGCTCAAGGGAAATCGCTGTCTATCACACAGCGAGGACCGTTCGCCTGTTGACGGATGTGGGGTTCTCGGTGAACTATGCAAAGTCCTACTTGACTCCATCGCAGGACGGTTTGTTTCTTGGATCCTGACTCAACACAACGTTGTGCCTGGCGTCCCCGTCGACGGAGAGGATTGCGGCCATATTGGGCAAAGTGCAACGCCTGTTGGCACTGAAGGGCGCCACGGTGAGGACCGTCCAGTCTCTGCTCGGCATGATGTCATGCATCTACCTCATCCGACTGTGCAGGCTACGGATGCGACTGCTGCAGGAGTTCCTTGACGTCCGTTGGATTCAAGTTTCGGGAAGCTTCGAGGACAGGATCGCGCTCAACGAGAGCTCCAGTTCAGCGATAAGTTGGTGGGGGGCGGGGGGGGGGTTTGCGCGCATCTGTCGGCGGGCACGAATTTCCAGACCCCACCACACCAGGAGACGGTCACGTCGGACGCCTGCCTGGAAGGATGGGGAGTCCACACCGGAAGTCATCACGCAAGAGGCCTTTGGCTACCGGAAGAGAAAACGTTGCACATCAACGTGTTGGAGCTGCGGGCTGTGTTTTGGGCCCTCAAGTCTTACCTTCCGTCCCTCAAGGGCAAGGTGGTGCTGGTCTTAACGGACAACACCACCACAATGTTTTACATCAGGAAGCGGGGGGGCACCAGGTCCCCGGCGCTCTTCAAAGAAGCAGAGGAACTGTCGCCCAGGGGATGTTCCTCATCTCGTTTCATCTGGCAGGAGTGAGGAACACCGTTGCAGACTCTCAGCAATGAGCTGCGTTCTTGTCACGAGTGGGAGCTTCGTCAGGACAAAGTGTATCGCCTGTTCCGCAGATAGGGCAATCCCCAGATTGATCTATTTGCGACAGCGACGAACACAGTGCCAGAGGTTCACCAGCAGGTTTCCCCAGGCGGGGAGCATGGGGGACGCATTCTCATTCCCCTGGGACGGCCTATTTCTATATGCGTTCCCTCCGGTGCCTCTTCGACTAGTCAAATCAACTCGGAGGGTCCCGGTGCAGGATGATCCTAGTCGCCAAGGCAGATATGGTACCCGGACCTTCTCGACATGTCAGCAGCCTCTCCAGTCAAACTTCCGGTGGTCCCAGATCTTCTCACCAGGGAAGGAGGTGCAATCCTGCACCACGACCCAGGATCGCAGAACCTGAAGGCCTGGCTCCTGCAGTATTAGAATTCGGGGGTTACGACCTTCCAGAGGACTGCAAGGAGGTGCTTGCTAAGGTCAGGGCATCGTCTACTCTTAAATGCGACGGGCATAAATGGAAGAGGTTCGCCATTTGGTGCTGTGCACAGAAGATCCTCTACGAGTCACGGCTCCGCAGGTGCTGCCATATCTACTGTCGGCCAAAGCAGGACTGGCCCATGCTTCTTTCTAGGTGCTTCTGGTTGCTATCTCCTGCTACACCAGATCTCTGGGACGATCGCCGTTGTGGTCACATTGTCTGGTTAAAGAGTTCGTCAAGGGACTATTCCGTTCGTTCCCGCCGGTGAACCAGCCCCGGCCTGGGAACTCATGTGGTGCTGATTAGGCTCATGGGACTTCCATTCGAACCTATACAGACAGTTCCACTGAAGTTTTTGTCTTGGAAGACCGCTTTCCTTGTGGCCATCACCTCTGCACAACGAGTGGGAGAGATTGAGGCCCTGTCCTGTAAGCCACCTTACTTATCTTTTCACGACACGAGGGTGGTGCTGCGGACACACCCCTCCTTCTTGCCCAAGGTGACGTCTGACTTTCATCTAAACAAGCCCTTGGTGTTACCTGTATTTTTTTGCCGATGCCTTCGTCGATGGCTGAAAGGACTAGATGTGGCTAGAGCGCTTAAGTTCTATGTGGAAGAGCTTCTGGAAATGTTGCAACTTTTTGTGAACTTTGGCCCTGTGAACCATGGGAAGGCCCTGTCCAAGGCTTCAATTTCCATGTGGCTCTCTGGCTGCATCACCCATTGTCACCGATTGGCGAACCAACCGTTGCCTGGCCGTCCGAGCTCATTCAACCAGAACGATCGCTGCAACTACTGCGTTCCTGTCTGGTGTGCCCCTTCTGGACATCTGCAGGGCTGCTACGTGGAGGTCGACGCACACCTTCACGAGATTCTACTGCATCGACTGGGATTCCAGGGAGGAGTCCAGAGTCGGCCAAGCAGTGCTGCGCAACATGTTCGTTTGAAGGTGAGCCTGGTGAGGAGGTAAGAGATGCTTATATTGAGCCTTTGCCACCTCCCGTGGTTGTGCATGTGTGTACTGCTATGTATTCTTTATTCATGAGCATGTGAATCCATGCCAGACCCCATTCTGGAGAAGGAACAAGTTACTTACCTGTAACTGTTGTTCTCCAGCATAGGTCTGGCATGGATTCACATGCGAACCCTCCCGCCTACCCCTCTGCTGCTCTTCTCTTGGGCTTACTGCCACTTTACGTGCTACCAAATCTGAAGATGACTGCCAGAGAATGGGCTTAGGTAGAGGGCAGTCATTGGCTGGGGGCAGTATGACCCAGAGCTCTGCGATTGGTTATTAGGAGAAAGACAGTTCAGAAATGAAACTGAAACAGATTATTTCTTTACTGAGGATTCCCATCCTGACTGGGAATATTCATGAGCATGTGAATCCATGCCAGACGCATGCTGCATAACAGTTACAGGTAAGTAACGTGTTCCTTATTGTGGGTTTGTTTTATTATCCCCTGCTTGCTTTATTTTTTAGTGTCTCGGGAGGATAGCTTGGGGGCAACGTGCTCTCCTTGGAAGCAAGGCGACATAGAGCACCACAGGTTCGATCCTCGGGTCCACGCTTAGAAACCTCTGGGTATAAAGCATGTTATAAATAACATCATTTCTGATGTTTGTTAATCTGCTTAGAATAACATGCTGTGCATAGGTCCGACATCCAGTGGTCACTGCGGAGTATTGCATTTTGTTTTTCATAGTCGAAAAGGGACGTCGACAAGGCGTGTCTGAAATACTATCCCTATAGTGACGTGCGTTGTACCCACAATCCCTCACGCGTCGAGGTCCCTCATATTGTTTTTTTCCGCCCAGCTACTGGTCGCCTTTACGCGGAGCTCCTCGAGAGACATTGCAGATTCCATCTCCTCGACCTTTGGTCGTTTTCCTATTTAATATATAACATATCGATCCCTCCCTCGACGCAGTTGTGAAGCTGTCTCCGCCGAGCAAGATCTTCGACGGAGGGGACGAGCGGAGGAGATCCTTCGGCGTTGCCGAACACGTGGCCTGGCTTTGCAGGCCAAATACAGTAGGGAGAGTGGGGTCGTGGGACATCTCTGGTTCTTTTCTGAGAATGCCTTTCCTTTTCCCCTTCCTTCCCCTTGGGGTCGTTATCGCGATTTATTGCCTCGGCTATGGAGAGGACACCCTTTAGGTTTTGCCCACTTTGCAAGGGCAAGTTTACTTGGAAGGACAAGCATTCACGGTGTAACCGCTGCTTGCCCCTCGATGACAAAGAGGAGGGTTGCACGGCTTGTCGGCTTCTTAAGCCAAAGACTCTAAAAGACCGTAGGGTCAAGAGGTGGGCGGCCTACGCTATGTTGAAGGCCGATTCTTCACCCACCGCTGCTACCACCGACAGTGACGAGGAACGTGATAACACGACCTCCGCTACGGAAGTCGTAGACCCCTCTAAAGAGCGCTCGCGCTCTTAGTCGTCTGTCCCCGGCCCCGACGGGCTCGGCTCACGCCCTGCTTATGGCGATGAACACCCCGGCGACACTGACGCACACGATACCACACATAAGCACACAACCCATGGCTCTTCTTCGTCGAAGACGAAGAAAGCATCAGCGCCCAAGGAGACGCAGGTTCCACCGGCGGCCTCCTCGGACCGTTCAGGTTCGAAGCCCCTCTCGCAGCCGCGACCAGCGACTGGGCTTTCGGCAAATAAGGGCGCCGCCCCCAAACCATCGGCCGGCGCGCACCAGCAGAGAGCGCACGCCGCCGTAGAACGAACCACAGCCCTCCGCTGACAAACGAGTCGCAGAGAGCTTGGCGAGGATTGTTGTAGCCGACGCCCAGAAGCGTACGCTGAAAGACACGTCAAGCGCTACGCAGAGGTCGAAAGACACGCCGAAAAAGCCAGAAGAAAGACAGGGACTACCCCCTTCAGTCGGGGGACCCCCAGCACACCGAAGGCTTTTCGGAAGGCGACGGGACACTTTCCTCGACGTTATGGGAGAGGTCGAGCCGTTTTCAGCTAGATGACACTAATTTTCCCCCGCTAGACCGCTCAGGGGTACCCCATGAAACCATGGAAAGGCTCCATCTCTGCATGGAGAGAATGGAGAGGTTTATGAAGACCCAGAACCCTCCCACTCCCAAGAGAACAAGAGGAGGGCCTCAGGAGGACCCCAGGGCCAAATATCCGAGACTAGTCAATCCCCAGCAGGACACAGCCTCAGACTTCCATAATGTGTATGACCTCACTGGGGAGGAACAATATTTGGAGGAGGAGGATGAATTTGTGGACGATGAAGAGGGACAGAACCAGGAGGAAGGTCTGGAAGACAGCCCAGACATGGTAGGAGAAGGCTTCGGAGAAAATCCAGAAGAAGTACCTTCTCATCCCTGGCAATCCCCATCAGTATATTCGGACACTGATGTCCTGAACCTAAATCCTCCTGACAATTCACCTGTTAGAAACACGTCTCCCATTGACGATCAGCCCACATTCAATGCCCTGTTGCGCAGAGCAGCAGCACATTTCGAACTGGACACTGGGGAGATCTCTCCTGAAATAGACTTTGTGGAAAGAGTAATTAAGGAGAAACCCCCAGTCAGCCAGACCATTCCCCTCCTCGCTTCAGTGAAGAGAAGAATCATCCCTTCGCTATCCACACCCGCACTAATCGGAGGAGTTAATCCAAGAATTGAAAAACTTTTCACTCCTTCACCCTCAGACCCGCTGTACATCAGGGGACATTCCATTCCGGATTCCCTTGTAGTAACTAATACAAGGAAGAGGGCAGGGGTGCCGCTGTCCACCAGCAAGGCACCACCTGACAAGGAGGGCAAGAGGTTATATGCCCTTGCAAAGAGAGTCACATCCTCGGCTGCCTTTTCGGCAAGAATTGCGAACAACAATTCTTTGCTTGCTAGCTAGCTACGCGGACGCGCAGTGGGCCAAACTGCGCAAAGACGCAGAAGAAGCGCCGGAACCACTACGTACACGCCTGCTATCAACTATTGGCGAAGGAACCCAGGTCAACCAGAGTATTGTAAAGAACTCTCTGGATGCTGCAGAGACAGCGGGACGTTCCCTGGTTCAGGGAATACTCCTAAAACGCCATGTATGGCTGCGCAACTCAGGGTTCAAACCGGAGACACGGGCGTCTTTAATAAATAAACCTGTTGAAGACTCAAACCTCTTCGGGAAAGCGGTGGATGAGGCTCTGGAGATGGCTAAAAAAAGAGTTTGATACTATCAAAACTCTTGACCAGATCTCTAAGCCCACTACCAGACGCGGCTATGGCAACAAACGCTTTTTTCGTGGCCAACGCCAACAGCAGAATCAGCAGCAACAGTACCCTGCCACCAATTACCAGACCAATAGTGGGCAGTACAGCCAAAGAGGCCAGCGCCGGGGCAAAGGGAGAGGTCGGGGGTCCACCCCCAGAGGCTCCCAAGCCCCCAACAAAACCAAGTGACGCGAAGATTCGCGTCCCCTCCCATGCAACACCGGTCGGGGGCCGGATAACATCCTTTCTTCCAGCATGGGAGGGAATAACGTCAGACCGCTGGGTACTTTCCACCGTGGCCCACAGATACTGCATCAAATTCAACAGTTCCCCAACATACAGACCCCCGAGGGGACGATGCATGACACCGGAACACCTTGTCATCCTTCTCCAAGAAGTACAACTACTGCTGGAAAAAGGAGCCATAGAGGTCGTGCCTCTCTCAGGTAACGGAAGGTATTTATTCAGTGTACTTCCTTGTACCCAAAAAGGATCTAACCATGCGCCCTGTATTAGATCTGCGCCCAGCGAACAAGTTTATCAAACCCCAGAAGTTTTGTATGGTGACCTTACAGGAAGTGATCCCACTGCTATCGCAGGGAGATTACATGACAACATTGGACATGAAAGATGCATACTTTCATATTTTAATGTTGCCAGCACACAGAAGATACCTCAGGTTCATGATAGAGGGCAAACACTACCAGTTCAGAGTGCTACCCTTCGGCATAGCATCAGCACCAAGGGTATTCACGAAGGTACTGGCAGTGGCAGCGGCCCACCTGCGCAGGTTGTCCATCCCAGTTTACCCTTACCTCGACGACTGGCTCATAACAGGGGATTCTTACGAAACATGCTTCTCCAATACCCAAAAGACTGTAGACCTTTTGTTCCAGTTGGGCTTCTCCATCAACGAAAAGAAGTCCAGCCTAGACCCCAGCCAAATCAAACAATTCCTAGGGGCTCTAATTCAAACAAAGGACGGCCTCCTCTTCCCCTCCAACGAGAGGGTCCAAAACATGCTGTTTCAGATCCCTCAATATGTGACCGGTCGAGAGGTGACGGTACGCAAAGCAATGCGCTTGCTAGGCATGATGGCGTCGTGTATTTATTTGGTACCTCACGCGCGCCTGCGCCCTATGCAAGAGTGGCTCAACAGCCAGTGGTGTCAGGCCAG
This sequence comes from Ambystoma mexicanum, assembly GCF_040938575.1. NCBI lineage: Eukaryota > Metazoa > Chordata > Amphibia > Caudata > Ambystomatidae > Ambystoma > Ambystoma mexicanum. Next base: position 1,130,555,700 of record NC_090923.1, read on the forward strand.
CGGACTATGGGACGATCTAGTGGTGGTCTCACAGGCCTTGGTTCTCTCGCTACGGTGGTGGACAAAGGAAAACCTGGAAAGAGGGAAACCCTTTGCCACCCCCGCGGCGGAAGCCACTCTGACCACAGACGCATCCCTCACTGGATGGGGGGCTCACCTATCCCATCAGACTGCTCACGGAGTGTGGACTCCGAACGTAGCATCCAAACACATAAATCTACTGGAGCTACTAGCTGTGTTCAAGGCGCTAAAAGCCTTCCAGGAACACCTACAAGGCAAGACTGTGTTGGTCCTTACAGACAGCACCACAGCCATGTACTACATCAACAAGCAGGGGGGCACCCACTCTCCAGGACTGTCCAAACTGGCCCAAAATATATGGAAGTGGGCTCTCAAAAAAAACATGTTCCTACTGTCACAACATGTACCAGGGGAACTCAATCTGCTGGCAGACAAACTCAGCAGAGATTTCCCCCTGCCCGAAGAGTACGAATGGCGACTGCACGAAGACATCGTCCTCGACGTCTTCACACAATGGGGATTCCCAGAAATAGACCTATTCGCAACCCTGGAGAACTCACAATGCCTAAGTTACGCCTCCAGGTACCCCCAGAACCAATCGAAGGGGAACGGTCTGTCGATGCAATGGTCAGGGAAATTTGTTTACGCTTTTCCCCCGACTCCCCTTCTCAACAAGGTGGTGCACAAGATGCACCAGGAACAAGTGACCATGATACTGGTGGCCCCAATGTGGGCCCGACAGCCATGGTTCGCTCACTTGATGGAGATGTCTCTATCTCCCCCAGTGAAACTCCCCTGCCCGTACAACATGCTGTCCAAAGACAAGGGCAGGACTCTGCATCCATGCCCCCAGAACATGAACTTAGCAGCTTGGCTCCTGAGATCATAGAATTCGGACATCTACAGCTCCCGCAGAGATGCATGGACATCCTTAGGGAAGCCAGAAAACCTAACACTCGCCACTGCTATTCTAGCAAGTGGAAGAGATTCGTCATCTGGTGCAGAGGAAAAAGCATCAACCCGATTGACTGCTCTCCCACACATATTGTTCTATACCTGACCCACTTATTGGATTCAGGTCTAGTGTTCAATTCCATTAAAGTCCACCTAGCGGCACTTTCTGCATGCACCACTTCCCAACTCAAGGTGTCGTGGTGGAAGATCCCTGTTATAAAGGCCTTCATGGAGGGAGTAAAGAGAATACACCCCCCGATAGCCGACCCAGCTCCCGGATGGGACCTTAACGTGGTACTTACCAGACTCATGGGCTCACCTTTCGAACCCATGCACAAAGCATCTCTGAAAGACCTCACTCTTAAGACTGCTTTTTTAATAGCTATCACCTCCATCAGGAGAGTAAGTGAACTACAGGCTCTTTCTGTTCTAGACCCCTTCGTTACAGTTCACAGAGATAAGGTGGTTCTATGCACGCACCCAAGGTTTGCTCCGAAATTCATCTCGAAATTCCACGTAAACCAGTCTATAGAACTGCCAACGTTCTTTCAAAATCCTTCCAACTTGGGAGAAAAAACTCTGCACACACTAGATGTGCGCAGAGCGGTCATGTTCTACATGGAAAGAACCAGACCACTGAGGAAGACTAATCAGTTCTTCGTCTCGGTGGCAGCAGGAAGAGAAGGGGATGCAGTTTCAAAGTCCACTATATCTAGATGGATTGTCCAATGCATCACTCTGTTACACTCTTGCTAAGAGAGAACTGCCCTTTAAGCCAAGAGCACACTCTACTCGAGGCACGGGGGCGTCCATAGCATTCATTGCAAATGTTCCCCTTGAGTCCATCTGCAAAGCGGCTACCTGGAGTTCTGTGCACACTTTTACAAAACACTACTGTCTAGATGCACACTCGAGATCTGACTCCCAGGTGGGACAGGCAGTATTAAGACATCTTTTCTCTACTGTTCCTTCTCATAACCCACCGCCAACTCCGGGTACTGCTCGCTAGTCTATGCACAGCATGTGATTCTAAGCAGATTAACAAACATCAGAAGACAATGCATTACTTACCGTAAAAGCATTTCTGATGGTTGTATCTGCTTAGATTCACATGCGCCCACCCTTCCTCCCCGCTCGGATGGAAGGAACATAGACTTCCTTTTATATCTCTCTTTTCTGTACTCTCACGTCTAGAAGGCTCCCTCAGGGCAGAAAAATACAAAGAGAGGGACCTCGACGCGTGAGGGATTGTGGGTACAACGCACGTCACTATAGGATAGTATTTCAGACACGCCTTGTCGACTTCCCTTTTCGACTACGAAAAACAAAATGCAATACTCCGCAGTGACCACTGGATGTCGGACCTATGCACAGCATGTGAATCTAAGTAGATACAACCATCAGAAATGCTTTTACGGTAAGTAATGCATTGTCATATCATATTGTGTGTTTGATCCCTAGAATCAATGTCCTGTCTCAATTGAATTATGTTCTTCACTGTGTGGAATCATTTTGTACCCCTGACCCCACTCGCTCTCCTGAGACTAGCCTGGACTTCTCTTCATAGATACCTTGATCAGGTTTTAGCTAACCTCTCAGAGTTCCTCTGTAAACAATAACTATGGTGTCCTCCTAAAATCTGTCCACCAGGCCAGATTCTAGAAACCCATTTTAACACTGCATCAAATACCTTGCAACAAGATAACCAACCTATTAGCCTCGCCTGTCACTATGGAAGTCAGGATAAACTTTACGGAAACAGTTGCCTCACGGTGGGCCAGTTCTTTCTCATCCCTTGAACACCAGGCAAAGCGAAACCACCTTTATATTCACTCTGAGGTGAGAAGCGTGCAGTTTGCTATTCACAAGGTAGATTAAGACATGTGTGACCAGCAAATGATCAACCTGTGCAGCACAGTGCTGCTTACTTGCTGTAGGTTTTCAGCATGCTTTTAGAAAGGAATGTTGGATCTTGTTTATAGCTTTAATATGCCCGACTTGGCTGAAGGAATGAGACTAATGTGATCAGTGGGTTACATTGATGCAAGTGGTCATTCAGTAGGAGGGGCATGGGTCATTGCTTTCAGGGAAGCAACCGTCATTGGAATCACAGGGTGCATGCAAGTATTGTCTGTGCCATAAGGTGAACAAAACAGTATGTGCTCAGTTTACACTTGTTTCTTTTAGGTCCCACATCCATCGGCCTAGACTTCTCGCTGCCAGGCTTTGAGAACGTGTATGGGATCCCAGAGCATGCAGATGACCTCAAACTGAAAAGCACAGAGTAAGGAACTGACATTGTGTTTGGTGGCAACAATTGACTACTCTTTAATGGAGTAATGAAGGGTGAACGACTGGAGAGGTGTTTTGAATGGTTCTCATTAAGGAATGTACAAAGAGAATGTACTGAAAGTCAGCACTTTGGAAGATGGTTTCTTGAAGATTGTGTCATTGCGAAGTATGTGCTGTAATTGTACTCTTTTGTTTTTGGCAGGGGAGGAGACCCCTACCGACTCTATAACCTGGATGTATTCCAGTATGAGCTCTATAACCCAATGGCTCTCTACGGTTCTGTGCCTCTGCTTCTGGCTCACAACATCCACCACACAATGGGGATCTTCTGGCTAAATGCTGCGGAGACCTGGGTGGATATCAGTTCAAACACTGCTGGAAAGGTAAGTGAACAGTGTCAGACTCTTACTCTGGTAACCCTTCACTAATCCACAAGCAGGTAGACATTTAACCATCCCCATGTATTCCTCTCAGTGCTCACTCTTATATGTTTCAGTGCATTCTGTGACTCATTCATGCATGCAGCCTACCTGACTCTACAGACTCTGACTGTATCCCACTATGATATGGTACACGACACAGTTGGTTTCTCCAATACTGAAAAGAGTTCCCTTGAAGTGAATATTGTTCAGTAATGAACAACGGATATAGAGCTTAAGAATGTATGAAGGGTACTTGTATTTACAACCGTGTTCGATAGGTATATGTATTTACAATGGTTTCAGATATTCTGATGCTTATGTCTGCATAATTGCAGGTGAATCACGAGTGCTTTACTTTCCCTGCCAGGTTCTTTGCACTCTATTTTGTAAGAGTTTTTTTATTTTATTTTTTTAGAAATGTTGAAATGTTCGAAAATCCCCACCTTCTAGTTTATAAAATCAAACCAAGGCTACTTATTTGTGGACATTTCAAATGAATATCTGTCTGCATGCTGAAGATTTGATGGACAGGAATCCTTTCTATACATTGTTAAATACAATTTAGCAATATGTATTTTATTTTCACTCTAATAGAAATCCACCAATGCCATCTATGATAATGTCCTGAATCTTCCGAGCCCTTCATTGACAAATTTGACTAGGTTTTGTAGGAGTTTGTTGTCTACACGGGGCTTATGTAAGTTGTGTGTGTCTGTGTAGACCTTACAGACCCCTAGTCCATCAACACTGCAATGAGTGTCCCAAATGTAGGGACAATGGACATACATATGTTTGGGATTTTCACATGGGAGCAATTAACAAATTATTGTGTTCCAACACAGCTAGTTTGGAAGATAACCTTCTTGGTGTAGGGTACTAAGACAGTAGTCTAACATAAGCATATGTTTCTGCATATTCCACAAAATCTATTGGTGGTTGGCAGTCCACCCTGCTCTTGATCAATTTGTTGGTTTATGTGGGAAAAGCCCACTGTTTTTTTTTACCTTCTCAAAAATGACATTTAGAATGGATTGTGTCCTCCCATGTTTCCTCATCTTATGATAATATGTCGAGGGGATTGGGTCCTCCGACGTATTCCATATCTATGACAGTAATCACCACAGCTGTGCTGCTTCGGAAAATCATTCGGCTCCTGCGTCGATGACGTCGATACGCTGTCCTCGAGGGCCTCCGTCGAGCCGACGTCACCGGATGTTATAAGTATCACGCACACGCCCATAGCCTCAGTTCCGTTTTTTCCGTGAACATGTTTGCTTCGGAGATCTCGGCGCGCCTCGACTCTTCTGAGTTCTGTTCTTTCGGTTCCTCGAACCTGTTTGTTTGTGATATCGCATGATGTCTTCGTCGTCTTCTACCCAGCGGCCGGGTTTTAAGAAGTGTCAGGACTGCGGGTCCAAGATGCCGCTGATGGACACGCATGACGCTTGCCTCTGGTGCCTCGGGGAGGACCACGATACGGACGACTGTGTCGACTGCCAATCGCTCACTTCGATGGCTTTGCGGGAGCGTAAGAAGCTGCTGTCGGTCGGTAAGGTGGCCAAGCCCCGGAAGTCGCGTTCCACTGGTCTTTCGACGGATGATTCGAGGGGCGACACTCCGCATCGTCGTCGTGAGTCTGGGGGTTTTCGGTCTGGAGTCGGTCCCGCCATTCTTCTGCCTCGTCGAGGCACTCCAGGAAGCGCCGTCACAGGTTGCCTTCCTCGTCCGAGGACTCCGCCCATCGGCGGGTTGCTTGCCCCAACAAGCATTCCACTCCTGAGAAATGGGATTCCTTCCGAAAACCTGAGAAATGGGATTCCTTCCGAAAGGAGATGTTGGCGATTTTTCCAATCGCAGGGCATGGTCTGTCTGCCCTTCGAAAGACGCCAGCCGTGACAGTTCTAGAGACTCTGCTCATGCGCCTGTGGGCTTGAGCGGTCGTTGCGACCACCGGGCGCCTTCGAGGCCCCGGTCGGACAAGGATGGTCGCTCTAGACATGCCCGTTCCAGGTCCTGGTTCTTGACGACCGCAAGAACCTGTAAAGTCTTCGAAGAAGACATCGACGCCTGCGGCGCCGAGGTAGTCGACGCACTCTCTCTCTCGAGGCTCTGCCTCCGAGGAAGTTGTCGGCGCCTAGGCTGTCGAGACACGCTCGGGGCTCCGCCTTCGAGGCCTGTGTCAAAGCCATCGATGCTGTCGCCGCTGCGCTCGACGCCGATTCCATCAACGCCTTTCGAGGCGGCGTTGTCGGGGGTACCCTGTGGCACGGTGGAACCCCCAGAAAGGCTCTGGCCAAGGCTAAACATGTCTTTGTTCCTTTTTCTGTACCCTCCTTCCAGCCTCTGGATTATATTTCTGAGGGGTCCGAGGAAGGTGAGGTTCCTGCAGAGGTTCAAGATTACATTGTTTCTGGTCATAGTCAACTTGAGGACCTGCGTCAGTCGCTGCACGACACCAGTGGTCTAGACACCTCTCCGGAGGTGGCGTTAGGTAGGCCGGAGCCTGGCACACTTGCCGAATCCTCATACCGGCGCCTCATGTCGAGGGTCACGGATTATCTCGGGTGGTCTGCCCCCCCCTGGGGATTTTCAGCAGGATGACCTGACTGATATCCTGAACCAAGGTCCACCAACTGACCCGGTGCTGCCATTCCATATGGCCTTGCAGAGAAGGGTGGCTGCGGCTTGGACTTCGCCGGAGAGTCTCCCGGCAGTGAGCAAGTCCTTGCTGAAGAAATATCGCCCAGCCAGTGGCGACCCCTGCTACTTGACCACGCACCCCACTCCAGAAAGTTTGGTGGTGCAGGCGGATACGGCCACTGCAAAGCAGGTGTTGTACCCTACCATCCCTCCTGATAGGGATGACAAACGTTTCGACGGTTGTGCAAAGGTGTTTTCTTCTGGGGGTATGGCGCTTCAGGCTTCCAACTCCATTTGTGCCTTGTCTCGTTTCACGCACACTCGATGGAACTGTATTTCCTTAGCGGCTGATCATATTCCCGAAGGGGAGGAACAGGATAGTTGCCTTGCTATCCTGCAGGATGGCAAGGATGCCATGTGTGAATCCGTTAAGTCGGGTCTGGACATGGTTGATTGCGTCAGCCGGTCCATGGCGGCGAGCACCGTAATACGCAGGTTTGCATGGTTGCGGAAGTCGGGGCTTGCTCCTGATGTGCAAGCCCGGCTCCTCAACATGCCCTTTGATGGTGAACATCTTCTTTGGCAGCAAGGCTGACGAGAGTCTTGAGAGGTTGCAGACCTCCAAAGCTGCAGCAAAGTCGTTGGGTGTGGGGGGGGGGCAGGGTCACTTCCTCTGTGCATGGAGGCGATGCAGCTCTGGTTCTGGGCCATCCTGCAGGACACTTCGATCTCGGCAGTTCATCTCGCCGGAGACTAAAACGAGACGGCGGACGCTCTGAGCAGGTAGAGCACAATCTCTCACGAGTGGGAGTTGGCTCAGATTCTCCTGGAGATCTTCACCCTTTGGGGACCCCTCAAGTGGATCTCTTCGCCTCCAGTGTGAACCGGAAGTGCGAAAGGTTCTGCACGCGGGAATTTCCTCCAAGAGGAGCCTTAGGAGCCGGGTTCGTGGTGGAGTGGTCCTTCCCACTGCTGTACGCGTTTCCTCCAGTCCCCGTCATCCGCAAGTGCTGCAGAGGTTACGGAGGTTTGGTTCCTGGATGATCCTCATTGCTCCGGCATGGGCCCAGAGGACATGGAACCCGGACCTTCTCGACTTGTCCATCTGCCCTCCATGTCGTCTTCCCTACCGAGACGATCTGCTCTCACGGGAGGGGGGGGGGGTCAGGTTCTCCATCCAGAGGTCAGATCCCTCAACCTTCACGCTTGGCTTCTGAAAGGTTGAGGTACAAGGATTGGGACCTCCCTGAAGACGTGATGGAGGTGTTGCTTTCGGCCAGACGGCCGGCAACAAAGTCCCTGTACCGTTGCCGTTGGAGAAAGTTCTGCGACTGGTGCAGGGTTAAGAATGTGTATCCTTTATCATGTGACATTCCTGTAGTTCTGTCTTTTTGGATTTCTTTGGCCCACAAGGGCCTGCAAGTGGGTACCATTAAAGGTTACCTGGCGGCGCTGTGTATATTTAAGCGCTCATCTGAGGAGTGTTCTTATTTTAAAATCCCTTTAATTTCTCAGTTTCTGAAAGGGCTCGCTAATGTGTTCCCTCCGTCACCTTTCCAGGTGCCCGGTTGGGATCTGAACCTTGTTCTCAAGTTTCTAATGGGTGCTCCATTTGAGCCTTTACATTCTTGTCCTTTGAGACTGTTAGCCCTTAAAACTGTGTTTTTAGTTGCGGTCACTTCCGCTTGCTGAGTGAGTGAGTTACAGGCACTTTCAGTTAAGCCACCCTACTGTGTTTCATAAGGAAAGGGTTGTCCTTAGAGTTCGTCCTTCCTTTCTTCCGAAGGTGGTGTCGGAATTCATTCTTCTGGCATTTTATCCTCCTCCACATCCTGGTAAGGAAGAGGAGAGGCTCCATAGGCTGGATCCTAGGAGAGCTTTAAGCTTCTATATGTCACACATGTCCCGGGTCAGCTCTTTATTGGTTACACTGGAAGGCGTTTGGGACAAGCTGTTACTAAGCAGACTGTCTCGATGGATTATCTTGGCAATTTCTGAATGTTACCGCTTGGTGGGTAAGGACCCTCCGGTAGGCTTACGGGCCCATTCTGCTAGGGGTATGGCTGCCTCTACTGCCCTACAGAGGGGTGTTCCTATTCGTAACATCTGTTATGCAGCCACCTGGGCTTCGGTCCATAATTTTGTACATCACTACTCCCTAGATTCTATCCATGGGCAGGATCTGGCCTTTGGCAAGGCGGTCCTTTACTCTGCAATTTGATTGGGCATTCTAAATTTGTATATCCTAAGTTCTTTTCCCACCTCCTTACGTTGGTACTGCTTTGGAAGTCTGTCATAGATATGGAATACGTTGGAGGACCCAATCCCCTCGAAGAACAAGTTACTCTCTTACCTGGTAACGTTCATTCGATGGGATGGTCCGACGACGTATTCCATATCGCTCCCTCCCTGTCTACCCCGCTACAGAATTTCTTATGCGATTGCAGCTTACATTTCCGCAAGGTTTTCTGTGGTCATACTGGCAGAAGATTAGTGCCACACATTCTGGGGAAAAAACTACAACTGAGGTTAAATGCTTCCTAATTATAACATTCGGTGACGTCGGCTCGACGGAGGCCCTCGAGGACAGCGCATCGACGCCAAAAGATTTTCCGAAGCAGCACAGCTGTGGTGATTACTGTCATAGATATGGAATGTCGTCGGACCGTCCCATTGAAAGAACGTTACCAGGTAAGAGAGTAACTTGTTCATCTCTCCAGCTGTTTTTTCGGCAGAGAGCGCTGTATGTAGTGTCGTTGCATCAATGTCTCTCGAGGGCCTCGGTCTACTACCGACATCAGCATAAATGGCGCATGCTGTGTCCGTTGGCTTCAGTTCCGTTTTACTGAGCTTGCGCTTCGAATAATTAAGGCGCGCTTCATTTTTTCGTGAGGAAAAATGTCTTCATCTACTCCAACACCAAAGTCGGGTTTAAAAAAAAATGCCACCACTGCGTATCGAAAACGTCTATCATGGAACCTCACTTTGTCTGCCTGTGGTGTCTGGGTTCCGGGCACCGTACCAACGGGTGTGGGTCCTGTCAGGCCATGACGCAGAAAGAGACGCAAATAAAAAGGACACTATTGAGAGTCTTAAAATTACACCCCGGAAGTGCCTGCAAGTGCTGTTTGGCTGGGCATGCTCTGATGGTATTGATGCTCCCTGCCTGCTACTGCTACAGCTCTGAATAGGCAAGAGGAAGCAATCTTGCTACTGCGCCGTAACTCGGAGGGAATTACTTGCATAAGCATCAGTAATTATTTTCAAATTCTTGCGCTGAGGTGCTTCCGTGCAACTATACCTGATATCTTTCTTCTCTTTTCCTAGTTCAACGGTCGCGCTACGCTCCACCCACTATCCTCGCCCAACAGCATACTTGACAGCACAGGGAGGCGCACCCCGGTAGTGCCTGCAAGTGCTGTTTGGCTGTTCGGTTGGGCGGGCAGGAGAACGTATACAAAGGTCTGATTTAAACATTTGTACAGTAAGATTGCTGGGAAACCGGCACATCATACGATCCTAAGAGCAGTACCCCTGTATGAACATGGCTCATTATTTACTATATCCATCTTGCGGTTGAACTAGAGGGCTGACTCTTTGGTGGTTCACAGACTCGAAAGTTGTATGGTATAATGAAGTCTAATGTGGGTCGGTTTTATAATTGAATAGTGGGCTGCATTACCTAGATGAACATTTATTGTTAGTATTGATAGCAACGCCCTCACCTGCTCTTTCAATCTTGATACTCTGAGACTTACTATTGCGCCTACTGCCTTCCCGAATTCTATTGCTATATCAGTACGGTGTATGTGACTGCTCTAGGTGATTACCTTTTTGTAGTGCTAACACTGTTCTATCGGTGAGGAAGAAACCGCGTATAGTCCTACCTCATTGCTATGGCAAGTGGTTTAAGAAGCTGGAAGTGCACTACCATGGCGACTACCCACTGTTTTCCAGATAATGTTGCAGGTAACCTTATCAGTGAATCTGAAGATCTGCCAACGAATGTAGACTTTCCCGCAACAAATGTAAAATCCACTGACCAAATGCTAAAAAACGCTAACGGCCCTGCATTGTATCAGGATACGATCGGTACTATAGCAATTGAAGAGATGGATCTGGATAAAAACAATTCGCCCTTGCCTATAACAAATTAATCTCCAAGTGTTTTCGTTATTAATGCGATGGCTGTCCTTGATTCCTGCATTAGACTGTTGGTCTATTAACCCCACTGATATCTAAGGTAAGGTACAGTAGCGAATTTGGTTATGGGAATGGATTTTTCAACACGGCCAATTCAACTCAGCCCGATTATAATGTAAATAAAACACTGAAGAGCACTGAACCCGTTGACTATACACATGACCTAGAGGTAGGATCACGGTCTCCTCAGGCCAATAGCAGGAATGTATTATCACCATCCACGCCGAAAGAACAAGAACCATATACCTTTCCTGTAATAGTTAGGATTTTGGATTTGCTTGATAAAGGACATGATCTTACCCATCTTGAATTACGTGACATAAAAATACCATGACTGATATTATGTCTAAGCTAAATAGATTAGAAGGCTTTATATTTGCACGCGAAGGGGTACAGTATGGGTTAAATAATGCGTAAGTGGTAAAAGCAAAAATTACACATGAGCACATTACATTATGGACACAGTGGTCTGTAATGTTTTATGGGCAAAGATGTATAAGTTGGGTATACTGGTACATCTCATCTATTGAATTATAAAATTTCACTCAAATACATCCTATAAAATTCGGATCACCCAAGGCGGAGCAATCCGAGTCAGTGCAATCATTTTTAGGACTTTTAGGACTTAAGCAAGGGTGCAACTTCGCAGCATTATTATTTAATATTTATGTATCTGTTATGGATGAGCTTTGGAAATCATCTGAAACCTTTGCGGCAAGGCTATGTTCATTAAGGTTGCATTGGCTGGTGTTTGCAGACGATATCATTCTATTTGACTTGACACCAACTGGTCTGCAATCAAAACTAAATTTGTTTTCTGAATTTGCCTATCCGCATAATCTGAAACCGAATTCTTCAAAATTAACATGATATTCAAAGTTGGCAAAAAGAAATTTGGTTGGAATATTGATGGTGAAACTGTACATCAATTGGAAGAAATAACTTATCTTGGATATCGTTTAATGTGACAACAATAAAATCGTGGGTTGAATATTTGCAGCTGAAAGCAAGACCTTTAAGAAGCCAAATTAAATTCATTTTTATAAAATATTGTACATTTTCTGTGATGCCACTTCTCGAATTTCTTACCTTAAAGGTAGTACCGGTACTTATATATGCCCTTGATATTTGTGTGTGTGACTTGCAAAAACAACCTGACTCAATGCAGGGTAGTCTGATGAAAGCCGCCTTACATATATCTCCTGCAATCCCAAATTGTATCATTCGGCATGAGATGGGTTTGATTTCCTTATCAACTAGATGGGCATGGCGTGCACTCTCAAACTACAGCAAAATAGTTCTCACCTGGTAATTCACTATACCAACACTTATTTGAATTTACGAAAGGTTGTTCCTCTAGTTCGTTTACATCTTACAATCTGAGAATGGTTCAAATCTTGAATGATTTGGGAGTGGATCATGACGATCTGTATATCCGTCCGGGTTATGTGAAACATAAACTTTTTGAATTGGATTGGAGTAAAACCATAGAGGAAATCAGTGCATTGAGTACTTTTAAAGAGTATGCTAAATTTGCACGTAAAAGAGATGGCTGTTGTGTGTACCTTGCAATATTTCTGTGTAATAATGCTAGAATGTATTATCTTAGATTTAGATTAAATCAGTTCCATATAAGTATTGGAGAAATTCTCGAGACAATGTTGTGCCAAAATGTCAATTTCCAAACTGTGTAGAGTCCAATGAAACGCTAAAACATCTGATCTTAGAATGTTCACATTTTAGAGATGTTAAAACTAAACTCCTGAAGAGATTTGTAAATGTTAATTATGAAGACTGCATGGAGTCACTTTGGAACCAGTTAATGCAAGGTCATGACAGAGCATTAATGTTTGCACTAGTGGCATTTTTAAGAGTAATTGAAAAGGAGATCTCAGCACTTTACTAATTTTTATGGTTGTAGATGTGATTCATTGTAGTTTGGTATGTTTCGTTTATTATGTATTTTGTAGTCTTTATTTTGCATATTGGCTGTATTTGATGCATATAATACTTTTATGATATAGGTCTATTTTTGTAAAGGATTGTATTAACCATAAATAAAAGAAATGACACCTATAAAAAGGGTAAAAGGATCTGTGAGTGTGGAAAATGGTTCCCACTCACTGAGGTATAGGGAAAAATAATCTACCAGTCCAGCAAAAAGTTCTGAGGTTCTCACAAGTGAGGTAGATTTAGCTCTAAAGTTAAAATCTTACCTAGCAGTGAACACAGCTGTGGGTCCTTGGAATCGGTGGCAAGTCATTGTGTCATCAAGGACACAGATTTGAGCCCATGCCCTTGGTCAAACCACATGTTGGTCCATTTCAATTCTTCTTTAACCTCTCGATACAAGAAATCCTGATCAGAGAGGATCACTTCAAAAGGATCACTTCAAGATCTCACGGCCTACCACTCCAAACTGTTAATAAGGTTCCCCAATGCACGCTACCTCTGCCCACCTGCTTCCTGCCGCCCCGTGCTCAGTAACTCATATAATGGGCAAAAGACCCCCCCCGTTCGCGCCTCGCACCATGCACGACTTTGCCCACCCAACTTCTGCAGCCCATACCCTTATCGCTTCTACCCCCATGTATACCTCGATTGACAAGCCCCATCCTGCTTCCCCTGTAAATCCACAATGTAAGGAAGCGTTCTGCTTGCCTGTTGCATTCACACGCGGCACCACCGCGCTTAGCCCCCAGCACTTACCATTCATTACAGCCCTGCTCTTCCTTGTCCATATCACTCCTGTTGCCTGTCCCGTGCCTCTGCCATCACCTACAACAATTACTGTACTTCAATCCCCATCTATACCAGATCTCTCCCACCCACCAACCCCCTTCTTACCTATCCAATACATCACATCTAAGCGCTACTCCACCCGTAATGCACTGAAGCACTTGGACTCTGTCAAACAAGGTACTACACACAAGGGGCAGTGCTTGCCCCCCCACCCGCACCTCCTTCCTACCCCTCTTAACACTGACCACTCCTGTGCCCTAACAACCCATGATGACACTCAGCCTTGAAACATGGACCAGAAAGCCTCAGAATAATCGTCTCCTGCATAAAGCAGACCCCAAATGCCTCTGCCCCAGAGCTAAAACTTATCCCACTCAGCCCAACCACTGCCACCGGCCTACTACTACCCCACCCAAAACATAGACCAGAACTCTTCTTTGGCGCTCATTGCCCTGTCGGGGCAACCTGAGAACAGCCAAGCCCAGCTTCAGAAATCTATGGCAGACCCTCTCCATTCATGAATACACAACTCGCCCCGTCTCAGGGAAAGAAAGAAAACCTTGCACCCAGCCCCCTCCCCTCCAACCTGTTCTTCAGACCTACACACTACATCCACCCAAACCCACTTTGAATAACATTATCCCCATCAATGGGGCCCTGACCAACGCCTGCTCCCTATGCGCCCACGCAACCACTTGTTCAGGAACACACCCTTGACTTCTTGGCAGTCACAGAAACCTGACTGGACAGCGCTGCAGGCCCTTCACTCTCTATTGCCCTGCCACCCTATTACTCGATCCTCAGAACAGAGTAGAAAAGACAGGTGGCAGCATCACCCTCATCTACAGAACACGCCTAGCCTTCAGAGAGATCACACTCCACCCTCTCCCCCCCCCCCCCCCAAACTGGGCTACGAATGCTCATGACCAAGCTCCTGATCAACCCTCAAACTACTATCCATGTACTCATTATCTACTGCCAGCCGAACCAACATCTCAGCCCAGAACTTGACCTACCCCTTCTATCACCCCGCATCAAACCGGCCACCAGATTTCTAATATTAGGTGACTTCAACCTCGGCTTTAATGACGCCTCGGATTCTAAAGCCAAATACCTTACTAAGGCGCACTCTGACTTAAACTTCACCCAACATAGCCTCTCCCCTACCCATTCTAAAGGACACACACTGGATTGGGTCCTAACACTGAATATCACTGTCTTAATTACACCGGTCCCCTGGCCTGACCACTGGGTCATAGACATCCGCCTTTCCTACTCAAAAACCACTTGCCCCCCTGCGGCCAAACCACCTCCCACCCTTTCACGCAACACTTGCAGACTTACTGAAGCCTGCTTAGCCCCAACATTAGCTTATCACCTCTCTAAAAACCACCACCAGGAACGACCATCATGCCCATGCCTCAATTATTCTCATGGCCCTCTCTCAAACCATAGACCAGCATGCGCCGTTCAATCCCAGAATAACCAAACAAAAAAAACCATTTGGTTCTCAGAGGAACTTTCAACGCTGTGCAGAACTATGCGCTCTCTATAGCACACATGGAGAAGAAACCCTACTCTACCTAACCTTGAGTCTTTCCATACCTCCAATCTTTCAGAAATACCTTCAACCTCTCTAAAGCCAACTCCTTCAACACAAGAATCGCTGAAGCAAGCTCCAGCCCCAAAGAGCTCTTCTCCATTCTCAAAGAACTTCAACACCAAGCACCCACTCCCATTCTTACTTCACCACCATTCAAACAGCCCAGGCAAACAAAATTGACAAACTACAAGACAAAATCTTCTCAAAGAAACAACTCCTTTCTAAACCCCCTCCACCCAACCAGTCACCGCAGCACACCCTTCAACCCCCCCACCCCCCTTTTCCCAATTCCAGTTCTCGGCCATCTCCACAGAAGACATTACCCCCACAGTGCAACAGTCCACAGTCCAACATCTCAAATTCTGCGCAGCCACACTGGCTCCAGCCTTTGATGATTTTTGTCAATCGGTCCTTCATGTCCAACATCAGATCAACCTGCCTCCAAAACAGCATGCGTCTCCCGCCCCCCCATCACCCCATTAAGAAACCTTTCCTTGATCCTACCATCCCGACCAACTACCGGCCCATCACCACCACCACCACCATCATCCCTTTCCTCATCAAAATCCTTGACCGTGTGGCATACTCCCAAATCAAAAACTACCACTAGGAAAATCAACTACTAGGTGCCAGTTAGTTGGGGTTCAGACCAAAACATAGCACAGAAACGGCCTTCCTGGATTTTAAAATCCAACTCAACCTCGCGACTCAGGCAACTTAGCCATCCTGCTTCTCCTAGGCCTGTCAGCCACATTTGACCTCGTCGACCACGTTATCCTTTACCAACACCTCCTATGAAACTTCCACTTCTCCCAACAAGCGGTTCTCTGTATCAAATCTTTTCTTAGCAAACACACATCCAAGGTCTTCATAGGAGACCACTCCGCCGACCCAATCCCCGCCTCTTGCGGTGTCGCACAAGGCTTGTGTATTTCACCTACACCAAACCTCTGTTTGATCTCCTTCACACTCTGGGGATTCCCTACACACGTTTTGCAGACGACACTCGAGTTCTCCTTTCCGATCTCAGGGGTTTATGCCCAGGATGTCAGTGATCAACCAGACATATAGTGTCGCACAGAATTGGATGGCAGCCCACAAGCTCTGTCTCAATGATGAGGAGACTGAGCTTCTCATTGTGGGCTCCCCCACCGACTAAGCTCCCTTGACCCCTCCCACTCCTCCTTCCCCTTTGATGGGAGGACCATCCAGGTTTTTAAGTTTGAAGACTTTAGGCATATATCTTGATGCAGAACTGAACATGGCCCGCCAAGTCAATGCACTTGCCTCTTCCACAGCTTACACAGCCAAGCTAATTTCTTTTGAGTAGGAAATTCATCTCACCTACCAACTGCCTTACTCTCTCAAGCGCCATCATTGGCAGTAATCTGGACTACTGCAATGTCTTCTACTCCGCCACCTCATCCAAAACCTGGCAAAACTGCAGCTCCTTCAAAATAAGGCACTAAGAGCAGCCCTTGGCCTGAAATTCAGTGACCATAGTGAGCAACAAGAAGGCATGTGCACTGGCTCCCTATAAAAGCTTGAATTGACTTCAAAACACTGGTCCTCGCCCACCGATGCCACCACCTCAAGCCCCATCCTTACTCATCCCCTGCATTGCTGCAAAACCATTGACTCAGTGCCTTAGTTATTCAACCAGCTGTGCCCTAGTCACTCCCAGATTCCAGTGCAAGAGATCAGGGGGGCTCCAATTTCTGCGTGACCACCCCACACCTCTCAAACACTCTCCCTGACCACATCAAAAAGCAACACTCTCCTCATTTAAAAAAAAATCCTTGAAAACATGACTTTTCAAAAAAATTGTAGGGCATGTTTTTTCTTTCTTGTCCTTCTATTTTACTGTTTTCAATTCTGCAACAACCATGTACAAGTGCTGCGATACCTCGGGGTCTGGCCGCTATACAAATAAATAGAATACATAAAGATTACAATCACCTCAAGAAATACTTGCAGGCTCTCTGCTGTAGTATTGGCTCCCCATCTGGAGGTTACCCATAACAACTTAGATAACTGTCTCAGCCAGGGAGCTGGCAGACACATACCAGAATATGCTTCTGAAGGCTGTGAATGCAGTGGCTCCTGCCAAGACGAGACCGGCCATGACACTGAAACTTAACTGGCATTGAGTTGAAATCCAAGAGCTCAGAATGGTCAAGCGTAAAGCTTTTGAGCTGTGGAGAAGCACTCATTTGGATGAGAATAGGGTTAGATACACACGTGCTGCGAAGGACCATAAATTGGCCATTTATTTAAGCAAAAAAAAATTCCTATGATCTAAGGATAAAAAAATGCTAAATCGAATGCTAAAGAACTTTTTAGAATCCTTAAGGAGTTAATCAATCCCAATGGTTAATAAAGATAGACTGGCGCACATCCATTCAGGACACTATGATGGATAAGATAAAGTCAATACAGAATAACATTGGAGATAAACTGGTGGCTTTGGGCAGACCAAATGAATATGGAGAATTCTGGGCTTAAGAGTTGGTAGCCCCTGGTTCGAGTTTAGTCCTATCACAGAACTAGAGATGTCCAACTTGCTGCTCCAGTTGAAGCCCACCAACTGCAAAGGGGATGCTTGCCTTGCAGCGGTTGTTCAGGACAGTGCTGCCCAATTGGTTCCTCTAATGACAACATTTGTGAATGCGTCCTTTGCTGAAGGCTTTGTGCCTCCTTGCATGAAGCAGGCCTGGATCTCCCCGCTCTTAAAACAAAAACAAAAAACCTTCACTAGACCCTAGTGGCCCTTCAAACTATAGGCCAATTACCACCATCCTGTTCCTACTTAAGATCTTGGATCTAGCAGCCTATATGCAAGTTTAGGATTTCCTGGATAAATGTATTCTAGGCCAGAGGCATTCTGGTTTTCGAAGGGCACACAGTACAGAATCTGCCCTTTTGGATCTCAAGGCCGTCATGGAGGTCTTGGAGATGGGCGGTACAGCTCACTTGATGCTTGTAGATTTGTCTGCTGCTTTCAAACTAATTGATCATGATATGCTAGTTGCCAGGCTTGTCCACTCTGCCGCCATCTCTCAAGTAACTGCCAGCTCAGTCAGATAATTCCTGACAGATCGGTTTGCCAGAGTCTTCTATGGTGATGCAAACGGGGATGATGTTGGGGTGACTTGCGCAGTCCCTAAGGACTCCTGCTTGTCCTCCACATTTTATAACATCTTTATTAGGCCCCTCTATGATCTACTGGATGCTGAGGTTGTATGCTACACCAAATATGCCGATGATACTCACTGACTCATTCCCCTGTCTGGTGATTACATCAGGGACACCAAAGTCATCAAAGCAGTCTTCACCTTCATTCAGATCAGATAGTGGTCTAGTCCTCAATGGCTCCAAGACGGAGATCATGATAGTTGGTACCTCAGCTCGACTGATGAAGTTAAGTCTGGATAATGAGGCATTTCACCTAGTGGGCTGTGTCAATCACACTTCCTAAAGTGATGACTCTGGCATGTGAGTAGCCTTGTCGTCCATCTCGTACTATCTGAAATTGCTTGTCCAGCTAAGAACTTTTCTGACGGTGTTAAGTGAAAATGGAGTTTTATTTTAATTGATTAAGAAAAAGATTTGATTTAGAAAGACCGCTCTGTGAACTGAGTGGTCTTTCTAAATCTATCTGTCAAGCCCCTGCCTCACACGAGTGCGCGCACACAAGGGCTGATGGCCATGTCAGGACCAGGAAGAGCTGTCGTGGGAGAACAGCTAAGCGTGTGTGTGTAGGGGATAGGGTATTCTGTGGTGCGGAGGAAGGCAGAGGCAGCTGTTGTGGGTGGTTTAAGGGGGTGGGGGGGTGAATCCCTTGGATTTTACAGACACCCTGCCAGTGAGGGTGGGGTGGGGACAAAGAGTTGATATATTAGCTTTTTTACAGGCTGCCGAAAATCGGCTGAAAGAAATGATTCTTTTTGGTAGGCAACCAACAAAAACAGAATCTCACAGAACCTTTCTGACTTGTGAAAACTGTCATCGTTGCACAAGCCGTTCGACTTCAGATTGTGCCGAACAATGTGGGTAGGGCTGTTGAAGGCCTAGGCAAAAAAGATCAAGTGTCAGATGCCAGGAGGGCCTTACACTGGTTGCCCATTACCAGCAGTATTACTTTCCGACTCTAGTGCCTGTGTGGTGTTAGCCCGGGTTACTTATTCAGTGGACTCTCCTGGGTTGCTGCACGTAGAGTGCTGAGATCAAATCAGCTGGCTCTCCTTCAGGTACCCAGGGCTAAGCTTAATTGTGTCATCCAGGGATATTTTTCCTATGCAGCACCAAGAAGCTGAAATGCCCTGCCTCCAGACCTAAGGAAATGCCCGTCGCTTTAAAAAGGTAAACGTGGACTGAAGACATTTGTTTCACTGAGCTCCCTATTTTTGCTCTCCCTACTGCTGGTGAATGGTTATGTTTGTTTTTTGTTGCGTTTGTCTTGTTAAAGCTATTATGCCGGCAGGCCTGTCTCTAGCGCTATCTCAATTTAATAAAGTAAATAAGTAACGACTGTGGAAGCAGACTTTGTGCCATCCTGCCTCGGGCGGTCATCTGTCCGCCTCGACTGTCGTACTGAGGTTGATTCAGGCACTCTGCTTTCACATGCCCAAACTCCTTGCAATAGTTGCACTGATCAATGTTCGTGTTTGAATAATACCTTTTTGGTGGGTTTCCCCGCCTGAAGCGCTTGCAGCGCTCCGCTTCCCTGACCCCTCTGTCGCAGGAAGGCAGACCCCTTCCGTGAGTGTTTCAAGCTCTGTATTTGTTGTGCCGCAAGCTTGGCTTGCATCGTTTTATTTTGTGTCTCAACCTTTTCATGGAAATGCTGTTCTGTCAGCAAAACCTGGACCATCCCCTTTCCTTCCTATCCTATAATAACAGCTTTGATCCGTTGTGCCACCTTGGGTTGCAACCCCATAAGAAACTGTGCCACTACAGCTTGCGGTGCTGTAAGCACAGCATCCACAATCCCAGAAGGTTGTTCAAAACATCGTTTTAGACATTCAAGATTCTCTGCAGTGTGTTTCGCCTTGGCCTGTTCACACTAATTTATTTGAGCACAGTCTGTCTTTCAGGGACAAATTTCAAAAGTTTGTACCAATCTATCAGTGAATGTTTCCCATGGCTGGTTCTTCGGTTTGGCCAATTTGCATGCACCTTTAAGTAAAGCAAATGTGTTTGGGACAGCCCTGCTCGCAACAACTGATTTTAAATCAACACAAGTGTGGTGGGTGATAGCAGTCTTTTATAACTTGGAGCTCCTCATGGAATTTGACTGGGTCGTCTTGTATTTTTGGGGAATCTTTTGATCATGTTAAATAAATTGGTGGTACTCCATGGAGCATGTACCTTGACGAGGCACCCCCTCCCCCACCTTCGAGGGAGTTCTGTGAGTGGGTATACTGGTATTTATTGAGTTCGGGAAGCCTTTGAACGTGCCAGAGGCTGGTGAAAACAGTTTAGAAATCAACTTGCATTTCAAGAATTAATGGGTGATGCATCTACTGTTTGGGTGTGGATTGGTGGTAGGTAATTGGTTGAGAGGAATCTGGGCTATCAGATCGCTGGTTGGGTGGGTTATTCAAGATGGCTGGTTTAGAAGTGTTGTGGCACATCGGAAGGAGGATGCAGACTCTAATTCATTTCACTTGCTTGTTTATTAAAGAAAAGGATAAATGTCTCTTTCCCTATAATATGAGGCGTCTCTACCCAACAAAGCTATGGTGCTCGTCAGTCGTCGGTAAAAGTCTTTAAAATAATCTGTCCACTGTCCAAACTAACCCTACCACTAACCTAATAACTAAGGATCGGAGAATGACTCCCTTCTCCTGGTGCATTTACTTCTTTCGAACTTCAGTTCAATAGGGTTTCTTCAAATAATTGGACTGCTTATCAATTCATAGTTCATTCAGTACTTACTGGGGTTTTCCTCTTTGGTTATAGATTTCCGTTCTTTTCCTGTTTTCCTTTCGACTTTCTTTATCAATGGTACAGTTTCTCTTTTCCCCTTGTAGGTTTAGCCAGCATGGGCAAGTCTCTCCTTAGATCAACCAGGAAAGACTAAGTAAAGAAGAGTGGCCTACAACCAGAGAAAGTATCAGAGTATGAACATTCCAATACTGATTAGCATTACCTCTTCTGGATATTAATGTGATATTTTCCTCTTTCACTGTAACGAGTATGAGCTTTCCAGTAACGATTCTCATTCACTTTTCTAGACCTCAATGTGAGATACTCTTCTCCTTTATTGGGATGAATAGGAGCATTCTAATAAGGGTTCTCTGTCCCCCTCACAGGTCTCCTGTCTTCCCTGTTACCTGGGGTTGGTAGGGATAACGTCACTGGGTTCTAAATTTTCTCCTGGTTGTCTTTCTGCTTCGTCAATTTGGCCTATGATGTTTCCTTCATGTCTCTTCTTCCGTGCTGACGTTATTAGGCAAAGTTTGTATGCAGTACCCTTTGGGACCACTACATACATGTGTAACTAAAACCAACCTTTGGTAGAAGTCTGTACTACAGTTTTGTGGTAGCGTTGCTGAGCAGCCAGGCTTATCTCAAGAGGGGAATGTGAGCTGTGAGGCTGTTGCACAGAGGTCTACAATCACACGTATTCAAATAGACGCTTATACTCAAGGTTTCGTGGGTAAACACTTAATTTATTTCATAGTCAGTTATAAAACATTCATTAAAAGGAGGCAATCTATATCACACTAAAATATACTTCAGTATTTCACACTATCAGTTTCTGAGGCATTTAAACTACTTTGAAGGAGGAGCAAAATGGAATAGGTTAATAAAAACGAATAATATAGTTACTTTAAGACAGTGCAAATAGTTTGAGTTCACCAGAGGTGCCAATTCAATGCAATAGGTTAGGCCAAAATCAATGGGCTAAAGTCTTGTATAGGATAGGCAGTTCTGGTATTTAGACGGAAAAGTCTTTGCCACGGTTCTCAGAAGTAATTTGTAAAAGTAAGATTCAAATGTTGGGTCACAAGCTGACTAGGCCTGCAAGTTGCCAAAGTTTCAAGCACTTTCGCAGTGAGAGGTAAGTTCTCTCAGTCAGATTTTCACAGTACCTTACAATGAAGAAAAAGATGCAGCTGAAGACGTCTGTTCCTGGAAATTCCTGCAGATCTCGCTGTTCCTGAGCCTCAGTCGTGGGGACAAGAGGGAGGACGTCTGGGGACTCCTGCACTGGGACTGGTCAAAAAGCTGGCAAAGGCAAATCTTTAATTCTGGTAGCTGTAGACCAGCACACAAACTGGTGTCCCTATCCCCGGCTATTTGGTTTCCAGCAGTACTCTGAGGAAAATAAAACCAGCTCTGAGAATGGTATCAAGGTGGCTTACGGGTCGAGTTGATTGGTCCCACCAACTTGAAGGGAGAAGTCGTCCTTGAAGGGCTTCTCTGTCGAGATGAACTTTGGCGAGTCGGACCTGCAGCAGGGCTTCACAGGGCAAACCAACTGTCCAGGAGTTGCAGCAGCCGTTCTCTTCCAGCTCGTCTTCGGTTCTTTCGTTCCAGTGGTCGACTCTGCCTTCCAAGCCGTGATACTTGCCTTTTATCCAGTTTCCTCCCATTCATTCCAGCCTAGCTGCCACTCACCCAGGAGGGTGGCTGCCCTGGCCAGACAGCCAGCCAATCACGCCATAGTGTATTTGGGTCTCCTAAGAAACTAAGAACAGGGAGTTTCGGACACCTCCCTCACTTCCTGTCCACCCCAGACACTCGAGCGCCAGAGGCGGTCTTCAGTCATGAAGCCCGCCAAAGGCATCGGAACAAAGGGACCAAACCTGGTTTGGCGCTTAGACAAACTCTAGAAGGACCTTCCCAAAAAGAAATGGCGAAAAAAGACTGAGACCTGTTTAAATAAAGGGGGCTCAGACACCATCTTGAAAAACATGACTCCCGCGATTTAACGCTACCGGTGTTCGCGGTCGGGAAAAATCATGGTACTTCGTTGTAAAACCACTGCCACCAGCCATTTCGAAAGGAAATGGTAGCATTTTACTGCTACATGAGTTTGTAGACTTGGAGGGAGGTGGGGGGAGAGGGGGGATACTAGGTAACCCCGCAGCACTCTATTGTAAGATTGGGTGTGCTGGGTCTAGGAATTAGAAAAGGCTAGTAAAGTCAATTTAACTTTACTTTCTCTGGGAAACAGTAGTTTATCCCAGAAAAGGTATTTAAACCTTGGGACAGCCTAACGAGGCTTCCCCTGTGTCACTGCACTGAGGGTGCTGTGGGACACGCATGAAAAGATTATGCCTATGAAGTTGTCTAAAAACTCCATAATCAAAGAACACAATTGTAAAACGCATTCAAAATACATGAGAGAGTGGGGAAGAAAATGGCTCACACTCTCTCCAGGTAAAAAATCAAGTCCTCAAAATCTAGCAAAGTTGCTGGGGGTCTCTAAGGTGAAGGGAATTAGCACATTTATGAGAATTCTCGCCAACAGCCGTATTTGAAGTCACTCCAGTTTTCCAGTTACTGGTTTGATCAGTTCTGCTCGAGCAGTATCGGCATTGTATATAAGACTGCAGGTCCACCACGAGTTTCTTGTGGTCACGCCACCACTCTTCTCGTTCAGTTTCCTGCTTCTAGGACGCAGCACATTCAACTTTGCTTCTCGATGTTGAGACGCTGCGCATCTCCCTCTGGCTCCTTGTCTCAAGTTTAGAATGTGGAGTATCAAGCCTCTGCTCCGTGCGGGCAGTCGTAGACAGGGTAGGGTCTGAGCGGGCCAGGCCCACCCAAAATCTGTTAGGGAGATTTATCATTTTTATGCTTCATCCCCTCTCCTAGTGAGGCACCCAGCACTTTTTAATAACTTCCGGACCTTTTTCATTAACCCTGAATGAGTGGAGCCTTTTTCCACTCATTTGTTCTTATGGGCTCTGTCTTTTGGAACTCTAATCTTTGTATTCTACCTGTACTATGGAGTCTAGTCTTCTCCATATCTCTTGAAGGCATTTGTATTTTGCTATTGCAGCACACAGCTCCTTCTGGGCAGTGTTGCTTAGGACCCTTCGGGTCCTCCTTTGAGATTCTATTCTTTATCCTAGAGTAACTACAGTTCTTACGGCTAGAGAAATACTTAGTATCTCTCCTAAAACCTGATAATCTGAGAGATTGGCACACACCACCCTATTTGTGGTGCCAAAAGGATACCGCGTTATCCCCCTTCTCTCTACTCCTGTGACTTTTTAGTCACATAGACGATCTCCTAGTTATGGCTGGTGGCAGTGAACATGTTCTACCAACTATTGTGTAATTTCTATACCGCTAGATGTGTTCATAGCCTCGATACTGCACAATAGGGGCACCCAAGTACCAATTTAAGGCCACCCTTCTTTTATTGCCATTACTAGCGTGATCATTTTTTGTTAGCCCTTCTACCATTCTGGGACGGAGGAGGTCGGTGTGTGCGTTTTGCCTTTGGCTGGAATCCTTGGGTGTCCCCACCTATACTCCAGAGTCTGGGCAGGTAGGAAGTGGAGGGAGGGAGGGGGGGGGGGGTCTTCACCTCCACCCCCCTGTTCTTTTTGTGCCAGAGTGCCTGAATAGAACGAGCTCCCACTGGAGGTCTGGCTGTCTCGATTAGGCAGCCAAACAACCCTTTCTGTAAATTGCTGAGAGATTACAGAGGAGTTTATGCTGGAACTTTATAAAAGGTGAGGCTCCTGGAGTGAAAAGCAAGTCAACCATTGGAAGCTGAAGTAACTGAAGAAGACTAGAGACGCCTGCAGATCCTTTGCAGCACCGTGAAATGACCACTGCATTCCTGGCCCGGTTTTCTTAAAATCCCCAGGTTCAATCTACAAAGAGCAGGAGGTATTGGCTTCCACGTCCTAGCAGCCAAAAGTTGGAACGCTCTATATCGCTAAGATCTGAACCCTCTTACCATTTGTTCAGAAAAAATGTAAAGCTGTGCCTCCACGAGCAAGAAACTAGCAGCTCATCGTGACACTACCCTGCCTTAGACGGCACCTCCCCTGGTATTATCAGTGCAACTACTGTATTATATTGATCTGCATGCAACTATACTGTATGTAATTATGTAAAATAAGCCCCTGTTGTCCCTCTTTTGCACTGTACCTTTTCTGCGTCTCTGCATGTAACTAAACTGTATGTAACTAAACTGTATGTAACTATGTAATATGTAAGACTAGCACCCAGATGCCTCAGGGCTTGGCGCGCTCTACAAATAAAGATCTCCGACGAGGACGACACCTTCCCTTTGGCTGGTGGGAACAACAAGTCCTAGGACGAACTTTGATTCGGGCCATCTGCCGAGATCCTGTGAGTTTCCATAGCTGCAGAACCTCAATACCAGGAGACCTGTTGCCCATTTCAAGTGCAACGTCGTTGAAAAGCTGAATCTGTCAATCTTTAATGAGCCCTCAAGGACACTCCAGAGATCTGATCCAACCCGCCCAAACCACTCATCGGAGCACAGGACTGCAGAAAACAAAGAAGATTGACCAGACGAATTGCGTCATATGTGGGTGCTGCAGAAAAGGCGCCAAAACCAGAGTGAACCAAGAAGTTGCTGAAAGTCGTACCCCAGGTCCTCCCTCGAGACTGCTGCTGAGAAAACACGTTCATTATGTCCTGCTTGCAGTCATTAGACCATGGAATCCGGAGGTCTGGTCCAAAGGTGCAACATCGCGGATCCAGCACAAACATTTTCTGTGGGGAAAAAGGTATTGCTTGCCTGATTGAGAAAGTTGCTTGAGACCATTGTAGTGCACGTAGAGGTGTGCAGGGCACCCCCTCTTACCTCTGACTTAAGCCGCTGCTTGCGTCCCTTCAACAAGTCCTTTAACAGGGTCTCTGTTAGTTAAGCCTCATTTTAGCTCCCTTCCTAGACACTAGAAAGTATACACAGGAACTTTTTTGATTTCTCCTGCTTTGCAAGACTTTAAGCCGCTATGAACTGCCTTTTAGCTAGGGTTGCGTTTTCGACTTTGAAAGACTCACTGTGCTGCAAAGGTGCCTCTAGAGCCTGAAACTCTACTAGGATAACACTAACCAACAGTTTTCCTCCCCCAAAATCACTATCTCATATGTGCATGAAGACTAAATACAATTACTGTATTTTGTGGGTGCATGGTATTACCCTTATAATTGCCAAACACCTGTAACAATCTGTGTGATGTCTTATAAAGCGCAGTATTTAACAGTAACTCTTGTGTAAATATAGAATTTAATATACCTCTATGTGCAAGTGCTACTTTGATGTGCTCTTCTTACCTACATCTTCCTCTTAAGATAAGACTCACTGCCCTGCCTCTCTACCAAGGTCCTGAGTTAGTACAGACTGATACTAAGAGTTGGGGATCTACAAACCACTGGGATAGCTTACTAAATTCTTACCGCCAAGTAGGGATTTAGGAAAACTCCCCTACCATCTGTAAATGCCCACTCAGCAGCACGGCGTGTGAGTTGGTTCGTAACCAACATCTCCAGCCTCCTCCCCTTTCACATGCTACTTAGCCTCAGGACTTTCCCGGTGTAGTTACGTAGTCGATAAAAAAAAATGAGTGAGAAACCTTATTCTGGACGTGCGCAATGTGCCCGCTGTTAAAATGATGTAAAAGGAGCTGCAGTGGTGAGGAAACAGGTGAATTCTCACAGTCACCTAAAGAATGATTGATCCAAAACAGACTTGCCTCACATTCCGCGCTCACAACCGATTTCAATTATGAAATGTTTTGAAATGAAAATCATCAAAGGCGCCTCAGAGCTTATTTTATTGTACGATATTGGGAGATATATTTGTTGACTACAGAAAACTTTCTACTCAATATTTGTTACACATCCTCATGTGTCAGACTGCATGAGTTGTCAATCATAGTGTTCCTAAACACATTTAACACTCTTGAAAAAGTTTCTGAAAACCATTGCTTGCACAACAATTAACAATAAGTATTAACAATTTTCGCCTACACGTGTTTCAACCCAATGGGGTCGTCATCAGGGCGTAATTATTGTATCATACTCTGTAGTAGATTGTTTGACGGGTGAGTTGTACTGACACAGAACTAAAAAATAACCACTTCCTGTCTGGTTCAATATCAGAGCGCGTCCTGCCAGGAGGCAGATTAAGAGTTGAAGTTGACTTTGAATTTATGCAAAATGGTTGTGCTTGGCCATCATCGCTATCATTGTGTGCGCCAACATGTACTGCTTGAATGCAGAGATGCAAATGCCGTTCGCCAGCAGTACATGTTGGCACACACAATAATAGCGATAACCGAGCACAAACCTTTTGCATAAATTAAGAGCATTTTCTGAGCCATTTAAACAACGTTCCTTGTTACATCGTACAACCCAGCCCCTTATCCCCGTGTTGCAGTAAATGCGAGCAGACCCAACAATTGGATTTGTTAAAAATGGCATGTGTGGCATTCATGATGAGTAATAGTTTTTTTATGCTAACTCTGTCTGTGCTGAGTCTCTAGGGGGTAGTGTGTGCAGATGCACGAAGGGTGTAGAAACAGTAGGTACATTTTCAGTGGATAACAGAATTTCAAGCGGATGCACTTCCTCCAGATACCAAAATCCTAAGGCAATGACTGTTGTGAAACCAGTTAACATAATCACAAAACAATGTTTTCGGGGCCCACGCGTTTGATTGTTAATTTTTACGGTCGGTCAGTCTCTTCTCTGTTCCGTACGAGTGAGAGCGGTTGCAGGCATTGTTTCTTCAAACGAATACGCCAAAGTTAGTTTGCTGGCGATCTCCAGATCGTGTGTTTTCTTAGTCCTTTCCCAAACCTTAGCCAACAGAATTCCCTTGCGTGCAAAAGAACGGGCCAAAAAGACCAGCCCTCCGATGATTTTTCCTGATGGCACAGCCGAACCGTGCAGTAAGTGGAACTCCTCGGACGCAGATCGTACCTTGTAACTCCTGGCACTGCGTGATCTGTGAACAATGTGTCATTGCTTCCTGATGGAAGTGGTGAATTCAAAACAAGATTTGACAGTGGTGCAAAAGGATCTGTTGGCGAGTGTGGAGATAAAGTGGCTGTTTCCCCAGGCCCCACAGGCTCAGGGAGAGTGTCCGGCGCACTCTAGATGCTGCTTGATGCTTCGTGATCTTTGGTTACAGTACAGGTAGGGGAATCTGTCTTCTGTATCGTGTGGCAAAGGGAAGGGAATCCTCTTGATGTTGGACGCGTGGATCCAGTGTTTCCGCCCTGCCACTCGCACGGCGGTCTGTGTGACCAAGAGAACTTGATGTGGGCCCCGCCAACGAGGTGCGAGGCAAGATGATCTTGCAAACGCCTTGACTAAGACCCAACTGCCTGGCCGTATGCTGTGGCCTGGGCCCTCGTACTTAATAGGGAGAGCTTCTCGCACCTGTTGGTAAATCAAATACAGATTTTTAGTTAACTGGCCATAATAATCAGAAAGTACATGCTCAATGTCACGCAATGATCGGGGTTTAGGAAGATTCCAAATGTTAGCTGGCCTACCCATGACCACCTCAAATGGAGAGAGCCCATTCTTAGTTTGAGGGGTCATTCTCCTAGATAATAACACGATCGGTAAGGCTTCTGTCCATTTCAATTTGGTGCCGGCACACGTCTTGGTGAGCTTATTCTTGATGATGCTGTTGTCTTTCTACTAAACCAGCACTCTGAGCGTGTCTAGCCGAATGGAACGATTTATCGATCTGTAATCCCGCGCATATATGCAGAATTACAGCAGCGATAAAATGTGAACCATTGTCCGACCAGTTGACTCTTGGCAAACCAAACCTAGGAAAATATTCCTTTAGAACGATCTTCGCCGTCGTCATGGCTGTGGCATCTTTAACAGGAAAGGCTTCAACCCATTTACTAAAAGCGCAGACAACCACTAGTACGTATTTGTAGTTGTTGCAATGCTCCATTTCAATAAAGTCAAAATGTATCACCTTGAAGGGGACAGACGGTGGACCAAAGCTACCCCTAGGAGTCGATGTGCCCTTTCCCACATTATACTTCAGACAGATCATACAACCTTGGACAAAGCGTTCAGCTACTTTGGAGATTTTATCGTTCACCCAGACATTTTGCAACATTTTGGTAACTTTACGTGCACAGATATGGGTGGGACCATGAGCCATAGTGACCATCATTTTAATGTATGCATCCGGCAACAACCATTTTCCTTCTACTTTGTCCACCCAACACCCGTCGTCATCCAATTTTGCCAAACCCTCAGCCCATTCTTAGATTCCTCTAATGTGGCATCAGCTTGAATACTTTTCACCGATTTGATACCCTCATCCAAAGTACAGACATTTGTGGCTTCCCTTGAAATATACATTTCTGAAGAGATCAGTGGCAGTCTGTTTGGCTATCTGGTCAGCGAGAGCGTTCCCTTTTCCCACATCTATGATTTTCTGATGCGCTGCGCATTTCATGATTGCTAACTGAGTGGGGAGTACAAGCGCTGAGAGTAACCATACTATCAAGGAGCCATACTGGATTTTTTGTGCCATGTGAGGTCAAACCTTGTTCGGCAGACTTTGGGCAGAAGTTGTGCACCACCCCAAAAGCATACTGACTGTCCGTATATTTATTTACGGTAAGCCCTTCGGAAAGTTCACAAGCTCGAGTCAATGCTATAATCTCGGGGGCCTGCGCGGAGTTATGCGTGATTCTTTTGGTCTCCACGACCTCGCTCAATGTGGTGATTGCGTAAGCAGCCGTGGATGTACCATTCGGGAGTTTGAAACAGGAGCCATCACAAAATAGCTCCCCTTGTGGATTGTTCAAAGGAGTATCTTTTAGATTGATTCTGCCTTTTGTCTCTTGCTCTGTGGTGTAAAGGCAATCATGTGACTCTTCGTCACTGCAAGCAGTACCTCGCTGAAAAGGTAAAAGTTCAGCCGGATTGAGACCACAACATCTCTGAATTTTAATGTGATGTGCGGTGCAAACAAGATCAATTCCTATCTCGTTAATCGTGCGGAGGGGAGCTGTTGCGTCTGCGTTCTATTTAATAGAACATCTACAGAGTGAGGTACCATTAGGGTTAAAGCATGGCCTATGTAACGCTCACCTGATTCTCGCAGAGACGCCGGTCTTGACTGGGCGACTACTGTATTTTCCAAGGTGATGTGTAGCACCCGGTTGGCTCTTGGGCTGGACCTCGGTGCACTGTATGCCTGACTTCAAGAGTAAGATGTCTGCAGATAGAAAATATGGGATTAATGAACTGGGGTGATTGGGGTGTCCCTATCTTTCCTTTTTGCTCTCCTGTAGACCCCCAAAGGTTAACGCTCTCACCTTAGGTAAGTGAATGCCGAGCTCTCCATCTGCCTCGGGGCAGGGTGCTGTAACCAGTTTCTTCACTGGATCGGTAGCGCAGGCCTCTTGACTTCAGAGGACTGCTGTCCTTCGTTTACTGCACGAACGGTAAGTTTCGAGTAATTCTTATTGTCTTTAAAGTCTTTAGTAATGATGTCTCTTGTTTTGCAGGTTCCGGCGATGGCGGATGACGGGCTGAAGTGAGTTGAAGATGGAGTCCGTGTGATGAATAGAAGCGCCTGGAAGCACGTAAGTAAGCGCTTGTTGCCTGCTTCACGATGCGCTTTAACTGTCTTTTATTTTGCAGGTACAAGTTCGGAGCGGCTGCAGGGTGCCGGAATACCCACTGGGTTAGGTGTGGAAAGGAGTAATGGCACGTGAGTATTAAAGTTCCCCAATGTCTTTAAACGCACCTTGTTTTGTCTTTCAGATGCGGGATGCAGCGCCGAAGGCCTCCGGAGCGTGCAAAGAGTTGGTAAGCTTTTGTCTTTCAGATGCCGGAATGCAGTGTGAAGACCTCTGGAGCGCACGAAGAGTAGGTAAGCCTTTGTCTTTCAGATGCCGGAATGCAGCGCGAGGCGTTGGTGGCAGCCGATGGACCAGGTAAGTGAAGAGCTGTCACTGAAGACCGTAATGCTAATCTGTTCTTTCTTGTCTTTATAGGTGTTGCTGAAGACTGGATTCAGAATGGTAAGCCTTTTTCCTTAGGCCCAGGATCAGATGCAGAAGACACGATGAGCGTTCTGCTGCTGAGAATGCAGAATAACGCAAAGCAAGATTCATCCACCGGGTGTGGTTTAAATAGCCTCCTGTAGTGCTTAGGTGTCTCCTTCCACAGCCACGCCTTGGTAAGAAAAGAGTTCCTGCCTTCCAGAAGAGTTCCAGTGTTCTGAATCTAGGGAGTGGCTCCTGCCCCACCCAACAGGAAAAGTAGTTCCACACAGAAGAGGATCAGAGACTCAACTGGCAGGCAAGTAAGCAGCATGGTCTGCTGCAGGTAAGTCCACCCAAGCATTATGAGCCGGCGCTTCCAGCGCTGGGACTGGGCATATTTATGAGCCTGGTGCCACTGGCGCCAGGACTGGGTCCAAAAGGTCCCAATTGGGACTGGTTGGCCCTCGGAACCTGGGTTATGAATCTGCTTCCAAGGGAGTTGGGAAAACCCTGACCTTTTGGAAGCAGAGATCATGACAGCCTAGGACCATTCCCTCGCTCTGTTTCACGGACGCAGCAGCAGCGACAGCTCTCAAACATCTTGGCAAAGCGCATGCAACAGGATCAAGGGTGGAAGAAAAGTAGCCGCACGGCCTATACTTCCCTCCATGTTCCTGCGTTAATACAGCCAAAGCACATCCATCTCGTTCATGCACATACAACACAAAGGCCTTTTCATAATTTGGCGTGCCCAAAACCGGTGCCAAGCACAGTGCAGTCTTGAGCAGATCAAACGCTTGCTGGTGTTCCAAGTTCCACGCCAATGAAAAGAAATTCCCTTCTTCGTCAAAGCCAACATTGGTTTAATCGTTAACGAAAAATTGGGGATTCACTGCCTACAGTAAGAAGCCATCCCTATCAAGGCTCTGACTTCCTTCTGTGTATTTGGGACAGACATGCTAAAAATGATTTTTATCCATTCGGGCGTCAACCTTCTTCCTTACTTTGACAGGAGATAGCCCTAAATAGGCGACCTCCTGTCGACAACACTGAAACTTTTTGAGTGAAGCTTTGTGTCCATGTTGTGCTTGGTGAATAAGCAACAACACGGGCCCTCCTTACAGGCGCTCTGAGTCAGCAGCTAAAAGTAGATTGTCTACATACTGAAGCAGTGTACAAGTGGTGGGCAACTCGAGTGTGTCGAGCTGCTCTTTCAAAGCCCTACTATAGATACTAGGACTCTCTGTGTAACCTTTCCGATGCACGGTTGAAGGTAAACGAGCATCCCCTTAAGGTGAACGCGGACAGGTATCTACTATCTTCATGTATAGGAATACTAAAGAAAGCTTTCTTAAGATCCACAACACTAAAGTGAGTAGCAGAAGCCAGAATCATGGTTAATGTCGTCACATCAGGTACAATAGGAAATTGTGTAGCAACAATCTTATTGATGGCACGTAAATCAATAATGAAACAAAAAGGAATTGCATTATCACCTTTTTTGTACACAAGAAAAAATCGGACTATTGCACAAACGACCTGCAATTTCCTCAATTACCCCACGATGCACAAAATCAGAGACGATGCATTTCAAAGCTTGCTCACCATCAACTGAAATCTTATACTGGGGAATACGTGGCAACTTTACTCCATGTTTCAAAATAATCTTGACCGGCTCAATTTGTAGAACACCAACATCATTATCATCAATTGCCCACAAACACTCGAACATCACAAAATTCCGGTGGCAAAGGTCTGGTGAAGAACTGAGAGACAGAAAGTTGCTGTGGTGAAATCGTCAAACGCACTCCCTCCGAAGAACAATGAATTACCGCATTTAATTCCTTCAACAGATTCAACCCCAACAAATTCTCTCCACAGTTTGTAGTCAAAAGAAATGGACAGTGGTCCGTGAATGGACCCAAGGTAATCGGTACCGGCGAAGAAACCGGACAGACTACTGGTGTGCCAGAAAACCCTACAGAAACATTGGTTTGCCCGGACAGTGGAATGTTTGGAACCCATGAATGGTCAATGGAACACTTCTGTGCCCCTGGATCTATCAAGAATAGATGCTTCCTACGTCCCACTATCATCTCAACGTAGGGACCTTTATGATTAACGGGAATAGGCGTCGGTTCCAAACCCTGCTTCTGGCAATCCTAACGAAACAGAATGTCTTCAAAAGGAAGTTCTTCAGAGAAGTAAGTAGCAGAAGGATGAGCAAAAATGTTTCTATTATCCACACTCTGTGCCTGATTATCCTGCGAAAAAGGTTGCTGCAAAAACTAACTTCTACCAGGACCCCCTGCCCCAGGGCAGCCTCTGGATCGTCTACCCATGTTACCAAATGGGTTATTCGACCTCTGCTGGAGGATCGGGTATTGTGCACGCCAATGACCCTCTTGTCTGCAATAAGCACACTGGTTTATGTTTACAGGACTCAATGGCGCATTTCCTCGTGGAGCATACTGACCCCTAAACTGTGAATTACCCCCTCTAGGGCCTCTAACAATTTGCTGTAATAAAACTTTTGTTTTCAGGTCTCCCTTTGTTTTTTCAATTCTTTCCTTTTTTGTTATTGACACGCTTCTCATAGTACTGAGCCATATGCAACACTTCAGTCTGAGACTTAGCCTGCCAAGCGCTCTCCGAAGACATAATTTGCGACTGGATGTCAGGCAACAATCCACGCACAAATTTGTCTGCAAATAGTCACTTTCCAGACTGTGCTCAAATCTTGCCCACTGAAATCTGAAAACACCTGTTCAAACCGATTAAAGAATTCGGTAGCACCCTCAGACTTCCCTTGGACACAAGCAGTAAGTTTGTCCCAAATAATCCTCCTTTCAGCAATTATAGCTTTCAATTTCGTGACTATCCTATCTGGCAAAGTCAGTATTACCTGTGGTGGTCTTTCGCCAGCTGGCCTCTGTCTAATCTGACCATATTATCCCATGTATCTCCTAACCCTGGTACATCGTCTACAGTCCTAATCTGTTTCCACAAATCAACAGGTAGGGGCATGGGAAATGAATCGATATCGCTCAAGGTAAATACTGATGATTGCAAGACAGACTATCTCTTTGTAGAACCCTGTCGGATTCTTCCTAATATCGGGAATGGATTGTTTAAGGGTGTTCACTTCCTGTCTTGAAAACGGGACGTGAACAAACAGCGACACATAATGTGCAGGGATATCCTAAGCAGGTGTATCTGCTGCGGCATTAGCTGGAATCTCAACTTTTGGGACAAATGTCGGGGGAACCTCTCTTAGGCAACTGAGAAGTAGGCAACTCCGAACGCTTACTGAGCAACAGAGCTAAATTGAGCGCTAAAGCAGCTGAAGAGGTGTCAAACGAAAAAGCTCTTAAAGATATTCTGCAGGACAACAAATCTTTCTTTTTATACATTCATCCTGCAGGTACTCTACCATTACTTGTATCACTTTCCTCTGCATTTCTGGCGTATACTGACTATACGTGTTATATACTTATACAGGAGTTATCGACATGTCTGAAATCCACCTAATCGCATCTTTTCTGCAAATAGTTGTTTCCACATTTATTTACTTACGACAATGAAGGAACAGTTTCTGTACTAACAAAGCGTCCACACTATCTCCAACAACATCTTCATTCAGTAACCTTTTCAATACCCTTCTATACTCAAAAACCCTCTCAACATGCTCATGTACTTTCTCCGCAGTATCTCTTGAATATGCTAAAACATTCAGATCCCTCAACCCTTGTGGGAGATCTATATCATCTAATCTGTTCCACATTATACGTAAATTAATTCCCAAACCTTCAATAAAAACATTTTTCTCAGGAAAATTGTCTAAGTTGGAGAGTGTGGCAAAAACATCAGCTTGTTCACTCCTCTCCATACAGTGTCTAGTCCATGCAGTAAATTCATGCTTTCTCTCTGGAGACACAGTATTACGAGTTACAACCCTTGATCCCGCTCCCCGATCAACTACACGTGGCACAGAACCACTTGGAAGAGGAAGAGTAGGCAAATCTTGTACATTCGGTAATAAAGGTGCTATCACTGGTACAGCAGGCAAACCCACCAAACCCGTAACAGCAGGCAAAGGTGGAGGAGCAGGTGGAGGAGCAGCAATAAGAGGCGGAATAACAGCCGGAGGAAGAGGAACAACAAGAGGGGCGATAGGAAGAGCAGGAAGAACTACGGGAGGAGGAATAACAGCAGGAAGAGGCAAAACAGCAGGAATAGGAACATACGGAGGTGGTGCGGTGGCACCAGGCCTTAGTTCATTTAGAAGTTTGTCAATCAGCTCATCAGATACATGACTCTTTAGAAGGATACATTTTCTGGATACCAAGAGAAAAGGCCCTATCCATATTCCTAACTGACTCAGACTGTTTATTTTGATAATACAACAATGCTTTTCGGAGTTAGTCATATGACAGCGTGCATTTTTTCCCCTACTTTTAAGTTGCTGCATAGCTTCTTTCTTCCAATTCTGTAATGCATCAAATGCTGCGGGTCTAGCCTTTTTCTTTAATAATATAGATTCTAAGTATTCTATGCAAGGAATTTCAAAACTACCATTGATTGGCCACTGAAGTTCGGAAGCATGTCTAGTTTGTCTGTGCCAAATATCATTAAACACTATACTACCAATGCTGTGCTTACAGTACATAGTACACGCCGGCGACCCCTCCATTGGCACCGGTTGGCCAAAGTCCAAAGATTGTCTGTCACTGCGTAATAACGCCCTGAAGCAGGCAGACAATTTCCGAGGCATATCAGAATACTGGTGTTACCTGGTCAATTATTGTACTCGCGAGTGCAATGCGCCAAAACAAATTATCATGATACTTAAGAATCGGGTCACGACTCACCTGATCAAAGAACTAAGGAGGTGCGATCGGATTTCTAAGAACTCAAAGGACCCACGTGGTTGGTGATTTCGGCAAATCTGCCCGCCTCGATATATGGACCCTCGTCAAGATGCCGTCTTGGACCGTGGGCTCACCGTCCAGGGATTGGATCGTGCTGTACTGCTGAGGTATCGTTTCTCATCCAAGAAAGGGGCCCCCTTTTTTCACTGTCCGATCCCGGTCCAATAGCCGCGTCAACCTTCAACGAGATGGCATCAATCTTATGGCGCCCAAATAGGGACCCACCTGTAAAAGCAAAGAAATATCGAGGCTGAGTACCACAAAAGGAAATACACCAAACACGGGCTAATAAAGATTCACGGATATTTATTCTAATACTGTACAGTTACAAAGAAACTAAATCAGATAGATAGCGATCTGGCCCTCAGTATATCACAACGAATACCAGCCCTTTCGGTGTGAGAAGTGAGAGGTACTGGACATCTAGACATTTGTGCATTTTATACATTTTCAGTAATAATGTCCAGCCCCTCTGCAAGTTAATAATCCATGGTCTTGAGTTCGTGCTGAGTTCACTTATGGCTTGTACGACAATATGCACATGGATCATTCTTGGTTTACATACAAACAGGTTAAAATGGCAACAGTGTGTTCTTGGATTCAACAATAAGCCTTAGCACATGTCCTTTACAATGCAGTTCAGCCAGTGTCCACGTTCGATATTTGCTCAACATTGTGGTCGATGTATGTCCGTGGATCAGACTTATTGGCGTAGACAATCCTCTGTCTACAAGTGAAGCATGGGACAAGGTCTCTTTACTCAACCAAAACATTCGGCCAACAGACAGTCTAACCATTAACTATCGTACAAGGTTCAGGACGGCTGTTACAAGCGGGCAACACTGTCCACCATTTTAGACTAGAGTTACATTGGAATGGAAATCAAAATGGCGGATGAACCTAAAATGGCAGCGAAGTGGATCTAAAATCGGAACTTTGCATCGTGGTTTTCTCCGCAGAGCGACTGGGCTTAGGCCAATAAATAAAAAAAAGGGGGCACGATATGATATCCCGTTTAACACACAGGCCATCTTCCTCGTCTCAGTTAATGGGGATTCCTTAGTTAAAGGAATACTTAGTTTCATGTTGACAATAGCACATAGAGATTGCTTCACAGCACATATTTGAAGAGGTGATATTGGCCAGTTTTCTACGGAGTTCCTCGCAGGAACAAAGCCCTTGTCCCTAAAGGGGAGTCTCTCCCGGTGAGGTGCCACTTTCTCCGACCCCTATGGAGGGTGTTGCGGAGCAGGCTCACCTACCTAGTCTCACTGGAGTTGGAGGGGGGCGGACACTCCCCCTTGGTGAGAACGGATGAATTCCCGTGATTCGTCAGTCCAAAATATCTTCAGGGCTTTCTTTCAACAGGGTCTCCCGTTGGAGAATGGGATATAATAGTTTGTACCCAGTTGTGTGGGTCAGGACCTGCGGGTTAGCGTACTCGTTGTTCATGGATTTTACTTGCTCTTGGAGCTCTACTTGAGTCTTAGTGCCCGGGTCTTAGTTTCGGTCAGTCTCCTAGTGGCTTCAGTATACCAATCAAGGTAGCTGTCCAACTGGCGTTGGGGTACAAGTAGGTCCTTTTTCTCCAACGCTGTTTGTGAATCGGTTATTCTGTCTAGATCGAATATGCCTTCCTGGGTAAAGCATCTAAGGGACTCGCGTCTGCGTATATTTGTGCCATTGTTCCAAGTACTTGCATGCTTTGACGAGTAGTGAGTAAACATGTGTGCTGGACTTACTTTAGGAGGAAGTGACACTTGTCTAGATTGCCCTGAACATTTTCTATTGAGGTCAAGACAAGGTATGGCTTATTTCGGATCCAGGTCTGTCCTAACCCCATCTGCACCGGGACGCTTTTGAGTCCTGTGGCTGGTGGTGTGGGTACGCCTCATTAGCTTAACCGCTCTGCCAGGTCTTTTCGGCGGCTCGGGCATTTCTCCTGAGCCCTGTCCCCCACCCCTACATACATTTCATAGACACCTGCAGGTGTTGGTCAAATTCATACGACTGCTGTTTCACAGCCTATACCCTGTGTGTGTGTGTGTGTGTGTGTGTGTGTGTGTGTGTGTGTGTGTGTGTGTGTGTGTGTGTGTGTATGTATGTATATATATATATATATATATATATATATGTGTATATAATATATCATATTTTTTTTTTTTTTAAGAGAAGTGGGTAGGTATGGGTCAAAGGACAGGGCACATAATCGATAGAAACACAGCCGGTTACAGCTTTCATACTAGGATAGAAGAGATTGGGAAATATAAAGCAGGGTCACAACTTGTGTTGCACAAAGAGGGTTTCAAGTGACATGGTCTGGGTTGAGACAAGGCAATCGCAGACCTCTCATCCAATATGTTTTCTTTGCACTCATGCAGAACACGTTCATCCTCGTCACTACTCTGTCCTACAGTACTCTGACCGGCACCACAGTCTCCTGTTTTCTTAAGTCAGTACGGAGCATGGATGCGTTGCTTTTAACACTGCAGTGGCCAACTGCTTCACTTTTCTTACTTCAGATAACCAATTTTGTCAGTGTACTTTCCCCTCCTATTACTCAGGCAGATTTTATACTTTAAATACAAATACAGATATTTTGACCAGTTTCAGACAACACGATACACAACATCACAATACATTGATGCAGTTACCTGTGCTTGCCAACTCATGATTTTTCGATGGGCTTTTGCTTCCGCTTCTGCTCTGTCTGCCCTGCCTGAGTCTCTGGGGACTCCGGCCAGCTATCCCTTCTGAGGAAATCGTCCTTTCTTGGTGCAATGGAATCGCTGGGAAGTGCGCTCAGTGGCCCTAGGTCCGGCCGCAGAGCAGTGCGAATCCACAATGTCTAAGACACCAGATTGTGGTGGAAGAAATCACCACTCACAATTAGTGAATTAACACTTTTAGTAAAGCAGTAGCAGACACCTAACCAACAGTGACATGAGACTTCGGCACAAGTGAACCACCCTCCATCCTGTGCTTCGGTCTTTTATACCCACATCAATAGATGAGTTCCAATTGCAGGGTTGTGGTCTCAACCTGGCAAGGTCACACCTTGCAACAATTTTCTGACTGAGAACAAACCCTCATCATACGACCTTTGATGCCAGCTGCACTCTGCTGTGCTTGTTAGTGTTATCAGTGAAAACAACATAGCGTAATACATTGCTCCAAGGTGAATCTACTCCCTAAATATGGGTTATATATTCCCTAAAGCTTGCACCCGCAGTCACCTTTTAGCAGGAAAGCGAGAGCAGAGCACACTTGCCTATACCAGAAGGGATATACATAAGCATTAACAGTGAAGGCGAGCATTCCTTCGGCATGGGGAAAGTGATGTTCTAACTGTGACATGCGCAGTACACTCTACATCCCGCCTCATGCAAGCTAGAGACAGTGGTTTAAACATGGCGAGTGGAAAACTAAATATAATGGTGTGCAATGGCGTTATAACGGGGGTGGGAGGTACATAAATGAGTATGCCTTCTTACTTGTTTGTTCCTCCACAGTCCATTGGGCTACTAATGGATACTAAAATCGGCAACACCCCTAGCGAAGCAAAAACTAAACAGCTGCCACCAGCTTACTCTACAAAACCAATGTCGGGTGATAAAATAACCATAGGTCCAAAAAGTGGTGCTCAACAATATCCTTAATCCTAGAAGTCATATAGTCTATCATAGGACCATATACATAAGAATTGTGTTGGGGCAGAATTCAATTTTTTAGGGATCCTCCATTCTCATTTTACGGGACCCCTACTTTTTATTTATTATATTTTGCTTTTTACCTCTTTATTTTTGTTTTCTAATTGCTTTTCGTGCTCAGAGGGACTTCTGCGGAGGACCTCCTGCAACTGCGTCAATTTTTTTCATCCTAGGTAAGTTCATTTTTTCAGAGCGCCAGTTGAGCTAAACTACTCTTAAGTGGACTAAGTAGGGAAGGGGCACTGTTGTGCAGTAAAGTTTGCACACAGCAGAAACAGTAGGTAAGAAGACACATAAGAGAAAGTATTAAACAAAAAAACACTAATTTATTATAGTAGTACACTAATATTCAAAAGTAAGAACAAATATCAAGGTACAAGTATACGGTTGAAGGTTGGGTAACCATTGATGGGTTGCCCACTACTTTAATATCACAAGCAGTTATTCAAACCACAAATGCTACCCACAAAGTAGGGAGAACGATATCACACAACAAATTCTATCCAGACAGTAGGGAGAACAATATCACACACACCACATACACCTCTGCACCATATACTTGGTCTTCAGAAGTCCATCCCTAGTGGGCACAGTCGCTGGGAGTATTTAGGTGTCACACACATGTTCCAGCGAGTCAAGGTGATAAGAAAGAGAGCTTACTTAGCTAGGGTAGGTAAAATGCTCAAAGGAGTTTGTGAAGAGCAAAAGCAATAGGTGAAATGGGTCTTAAAGCATGACCCGTAGAAGTAATGAAACACCACCACTACCCTGGACCAGCCCGGATTACAAGAAGTTAAACAGGACTTTGGCCCCAATGAGGAGGGGAGTGGTTCAAGAGATGGGATCTCAGGTCCTGAGCTCCTAGACAGTTAAACAGTCCCAAGTGATAGATAATCTCTGGGGAAGACGTGCCTCATAGTTGAGGTGGTTTTGCATGGTCGTCTAGTTGCGGGCCCAAGAGCGTTCACCACTGGTTTTCTCTTCATTTATTTGAGGACCTCAGATGGTTGGGAGGAATAGGTAGGCACTCGTGGTCCGTTCCTCGATGGAGACCCTCACGGATGATGGTTGCATGGCTTGCATTGACCCCGGGCAGGGTCAGGAGGAGCTTGGTGGCAGGACTGTGGGCTTCTAGCAGTTTCGTCTCCTGGTGGAGGGTAGTACAGCAGATTAGCAGTATTCCAACAGAGCCCTAAGTGTGCCTATGATGTTAATGGACATTTGTGCCGCGCACTATCACCACCGAAGGGGTCCCAGTTCCAGCCAGTAGGCATGGAGGATGTCCTTGCAACAAAGCACAGCTGGATCCGAGTCTTGCAATCAAAATGCGAAGGTGCATGCTCCGACAACCATACACAGGCAATGGAACTTGAGAATGACAGCTGAACATTTGGTCCCACCCATCAAAGTGAGGAAGACACATTGCATAGTTCTTCCCTGTACAACAGAAGGCAGAGGTTTGTGACAGTTTTTTTTTGTCTGAGCCAATGCTGGTTTCTGCAGAAGTCCTCTGGTTTACCTTGATGGTCTTCATAGTCTCTGGGTCTTCTTAGCTCCAGTGGTCAAGCTCATCTTGTCCTATTCAGAATTCAGGCTGGGAGCAACCACAGCCCTTCAATAAGGATTCTTGCCACGTTCGAACTTGGAGGTGGCTGTCCAATATTGACAATGGATTGCTGGAGGGGTTTACATACTGTGTCTAAATACTCATGTACCAGTCAAATGCTACCCTTTCCTATTGAAAAGGCTGGTGGCAGTGATTTTACAACTAACTACCATGACTTTTCCCGATGTCGAACACCGGTAGCTAAAAATCCCGGGAGCCATGTTTTTCAAGATGGCACCTTAAGCCCCTTTGTTTAAACAGGTCCCAGTCTTCTTTTTTTGCCGTTTCTTTTTGGAAAGGTCCTTCTAGTGTTTGCCTCTGCGCGCCAAAACAGGTTTGGTCCCTTTGTTTGTATGTCTTTGACGGACTTCAGGACTGAAGACCGCCTCTGGCGCCTGAGTGTCTGGGATGGGCAGGACACTTCCTAAGCAGGTGCCCGACTCCCTGTGCTTGGTCTCCTAGGAGACCCAAATGCACTCTGGCGTGATTGGCTGGCTGACTGTCTGGCAAGGACAGCCACCCTGCTGGGTGAGTGATTGCTAGGCTGTAATGAAAGGTTGAGTACCGTTTAAAAGGCGAGTCTCTTGGACTGGAAAGCAGAGTACACCACTGGAATGAAATAATCGAAGAAGAGCTAGAAGAGGACGGCTGCTGCAACTCCTGGACCATTGGTTTGCCTGGTGAAGCCATGCTGCAGGTCCGATTGCCAAGTTCATCTCGACAGAGAAGCCCCTTCAAGGACGACTTCTCCCTTTTGAGTTGGTGGGACCAATCAACTCGTAAGCCACTTGGATACCATTCTCAAGGCTGGTTAGGATTAATCAGGGAAAGGGACTCCAGCTTGTGTGCTAGAATCTACAGCTACTGGAACTGAAGTGACTCCATTTTGTTTGCGTTTTCCGACGATCCCGTGCAGTGCAGGAGTCCCCCGACGTCCTCCCTCTTGTCCCCACGTCTGAGGCTCAGGAACAGCGAGATCTGCAGGAACTGCCAGGAACCAACAACTTCAGTTGCATCTGTTTCTTCATACTAAGGTACTGTGCCAACCCGATTGAGAGAACGCCACACTTGCGGTGAAAGTTTGTGAAACTTTCCCAACTTGCAGGCCTAATCAGTTTGTGACCCAACAAATAATTCTTTTTCGCCTAAACGGAGGCTCTTTCCTATCCAGAACACTAGCCCATTGATTTTGGCCTAGGCCTATTGGCTTGAATTGAACTCTTCTGGTGAATTGGAACTATTTGCACTGTCTAACAAGTATATGTGATCTATTCTACTTACTTTATGCCTTTTTGCTCACTTCTAAGTAACTGAACTGCCATGTGGCTCCTATTTCAGGGGAGCTCAAACTGTCTCAGAATCTTAGTTTTGTATTGGAGTGTATTGGTATATAATATTAAGTTGCCTCCTTTTAGTGAAGTGACATGTGTTCTAAATGATTGTGTATTAAATTAATAAGTGTTTTACCAAGAAACCATGAGTATAAGTGTCTACTTGAACCACTGTGATTGAAAGTCCTTTGTGCAATGACTTGTACTGCTCACATTCACTCTTGAGATAAGCCTGGCTGGTCAGCTCGCTACCAAAACTGTGTGGTACAGACTTATACCAAAGGTTGGTTTTGTCTTACACCTGTAGTCCTAATTGTGTGTGTTGGTCCAAGAGGGTACTGCATGCAATTCTGCCTAACACAGCCAACCTCCCAGAATCTGCCCAGCAACAACCAAGCCCCAGCAGGGATGTGAATTGGTGGCAGAAATTCTGCCTCTACTTTGAAAATAATCTTCGGGAGTACATCAGTGGAGCTGGGAAGATCAGGATAGAGGGTAAGATTTACACAAAATCTCATCACAAAGGATGTTGCGTGGCTAGGCTTGTTGGCAAAGAAATGAACACATAACAAATGGTACTTTCAGTTAATGCTAACAGGGTGATTTTCTTTTCAGAGATTTTAAAGACTTTTTCTGGACAAAACGTTAACAGGGCAGAATTATACACAGCTGTGAATCTAGCAGATCTCATCTTGCACAATTGTCAAATGTAAATAGGATTTAATTTAATTGATGGGGCGGGGGGAATTTGGTAGACAGGTGTTGTAGGATAGTCTTGTGCTATATTGTCATCTGGTAAGGTGGCCCTACATCAGAATGTTCAACGACTGGTTGGTAAAGAACAAGATGTCATGATCAATTCATTCTTCTACAGACGCTGTTTGGGAAGATGTTGGACTACATGCACGGAGGTGGTGAAACCCCCCAGACCGATGTACGCTGGATGTCTGAAAGTGGGATTATTGATGTCTTCCTTCTTCTGGGACCCTCTGCCAAGGATGTGTTTAAGCAATATGGCTCTCTAACAGGTATGGGAAGGATCTCCCCCACTGTATACACACTACAAACAGCCCTCAATTCC
The DNA here is from genome assembly GCF_040938575.1 of Ambystoma mexicanum. NCBI lineage: Eukaryota > Metazoa > Chordata > Amphibia > Caudata > Ambystomatidae > Ambystoma > Ambystoma mexicanum. The sequence goes on from NC_090923.1 coordinate 1,130,599,225, forward strand.
TCTAGTACAAAGTCCTTCCCATCAATCGGAACCCTTATTCCCATTACCCAATCACCATCTGCCCCTCTTGTAGAAACCCCCACCTTTCTCAAAGGGCTCCCATTTGCTCCCCACAACTGCATTGCCCAAATCACAGGGACCTAACCTCACGATTGCCCTTTCTACCAGGTAGCTCATTTGTTCTGCTTTTTCAATCCAACTGCGCTGCAATCTCATTCTATTATTTCTTTATTGCTTCTGTGGTATCCTGTCTCTCTCACCTTACATGTATCCAACATTTGAAGAAGTATATTTCTATCTGTCACTGCAGTATTTCCTTTCACTGATGGTCTACCTTTCCCAGTCTTGTACCTATGAACTTTGTTAGGGTTTTTCAAAACTCTTTTACTGTTACGGGAAGTCAACCTTGCTGGTTCATCAAGGTTTAACAGTCTCACCAGATTCTCACTGGCAGGGTGTCTGACTGAGGAGATAAGCCGCTCAGTGTAAACCACATAAATTCAGAATGACAACCTTACAGGAAGTAATCCCTCTGTTAACGCAGGGGGATTACATAGCAACACTGGCTATGAAAGATGCATACTTTCATATTTTAATGCTGCCAGCGCACAGAAAGTACCCAACGTTCATGATAAAGGACAAGCACTATCAGTTCAAAGTTCTCCCCTTCGGCATTGCCTCAGCCCCAAGGGTGTTTACAAAGGTAATGGCGGTAGTAGCGGCTCAACTGCGCAGGCAGTCCATTCCAGTCTATATTTACCTCGACGACTTGCTAATAACGGAGGATTTGTATGGAACATGCCAATTAAATACCCAGAAGACGGTAGATCTACTCTTCATTCTGGGATTCTCGATCAACGAGAAAAAGTCCAGCCAAGTCTAGCAATTTCTGAGGGCTCTAATTCGGACCAAAGATGGGCTTGTATTGCCCTCCGAGAAGGTTCAAAACCTGCTGTTCCAGATCCCTCACTGTATAGCCAGTCACAAGGTGACTATATGCAAGGTCTTGCGACTGTTTATGATGAAGGCCTCCTGCATTTATCTAGTCCCACACGCACTTCTGCTCATGCGCCCCATGCAAGAGTGGCTCTCGAACCAATGGTGTCAGGTCAGCGGACATTGGGAAGCTCTAGTGGTTGACTCGGCAGCCCTTGTTCAGTCACTGCAGTGGTGGTAGCGGGAGAACCTCTTGCAAGGGAAAACCTTTACCACCCCTGCAGTAGAATCCACTCTCACCACAGACGCATCTGATGGGGCGGGGTGGGGGGCTCGTCTCCTTCACTGGACGGTGTACGGCATGTGGTCCCTAGCGGTAGCTAGCAACCACATAAACCTGTTGGAATTGCTAGCAGTATTCAAAGCCCTGAAGGCATTCCAAACAGACCTCCAGGGGAAGACAGTCCTAGTCCTCACGGACTGTACCACTGCCATGTATTATCTGAACAAACAAGGGGACACTCATTCTCCAGGGCTATCCAAACTGTCCCAAAACATTTGGAAGTAGGCTCTCAAACTCAAGATGTTCCTCCTATCGCAACACATTCCAGGACAACTCAATCTGCTGGCGGGTGTGCTCAGCGGAGACTTCCCACTACCCGTTAGAGTACGAATGGCAGTTACACGAAGACATTGTTTTCAGCGGTGTCCGGTCAAATGTTCGAATCAAAATGGTCAAATGACAAAAGGGTCGGGTTAGGTAAAAAAAGGTGTTATTACACCAAAAACAGAGGTTTGGTGGCTGGATTCCCCCCCCTCCCCACAAAAAAAATGAATTTTTGACTCGACCCTTTTGTCATTCGACCATTTTGATTCGAACATTTGACCTATAACCGTTTTCAGCATCTTCGCAGACTGGGGCTACCCAGAGATCGACTTGTTCGCAACCCTGGAAAACGCGCAATGCCCAGATTACGGCTCCAGGTACCCACCGAACCGCTACAAAGGGAACGGTTTCTGGATAACCGGGTCAGGCAAATTTGTCTACGCCCCCCCACCCCCCTGACTCTCAAGATGCACCAGGAACCAGTCACAATGATTCCGGTGGCACCGATGTGGGCCTGCCAACCCTGGTTCTCTCAATTGATGGCAATTTCAGTCGCCCCGGCAAAGAAGCTGCCATGCCTGTTCAACATGCAGTCACAACACGGAGGAGAGACACTTCATCCATGCCCGCAAACTCTCACTTTAGCAGCCTGGCTCCTGAAGGCATAGAGTTTGGACACCTTCAACTTCCTCAAAGATGCGTACTTGGGGAAGAACGAAAACCTAATGCTAGGCATTGCTACTCCAATAAATGGAAACACTTTGTCATCCTAATGCTAGGCATTGCTACTCCACTAAATGGAAACGCTTTGCCATCTGTTGCAATGCCAAGAGCATCAGTCCTATTGATTGCACACCAACAGATCTTGTCCTGTACTTGACTCACCTGGTTTTCAGTTCCTTTAAAGGTTCACTTAGCGGCACTTTCAGCTTACACCACGTCCCAGAAAAAGGTTTTGTGGTGGAAAATGCCAATGATCAAGGCTTTTATGGAAGAGGTTAAAATACTTCACCACGCTGTCTCCAACCCAGCTCCCCGGTGGGACCTGAATTTTGTACTGACTAGACTAATGGGACCTCTTTGAACATATGCATAAGGCTAGCTTTAAAGCACTCACAAAACTGCCTTCTTGGTGGCAGTTACATCAATAAGGAGAGATAGTGAAATGCAGGCCCTTTCAGTTCAAGACCCATTTGTCACAATTCACAAGGATAAGGTGGTCCTGCACACTCACCCACGGTTTGTGCCTTAATTTATTTCAAAGTTCCATGTGAACCAATCAATAGAACTACCCACCGTCTTCCAGGACCCCACTAACGTGGCAGAAATAAGCCTCCACTTGATGTGAGGAGAGCAGTGATATATTATCTGGAGAAAATTAAACCACTAAAAAAAAAACACAACCAGTTTTTTTCGTTTCAGTAGCTGCTGCTGGTAGAGAAGGGGACCCCGTCTATAAATCAGCCATTTCTAACTGGATTGTAAACTGCATCACACTGCTACACTCTTGGTAAGAGAGATCTGCCCTTCAAGCCTAGAGCACACGCTATTCTGGGCACTGGGGCTTCCATAGCATTCATTGCAAATGTTCATCTTGAGTCCATTTGTAAAGCAGCAACCTGGAGTTCTGTACACACCTTTACACAACACTACTGCCTAGATACAATCTCTAGGTCTGACTCGCAGGTGGAAAGGCGGTGCTAAGACATCTCTTTGCTACTGTTCCTTCACACATTCCACCACCATCTCTGAGTACTGCTCGCTGGTCTATGCACAGCATGTGATTCTAAGCAGCTTAACAAGCATCAGAACACACGCATTACTTACCGTAGTAGCATTTCTGATTATTGTATCTGCTTAGATTCACATGTGGCCACCTTTCCTCCCCTCTTAGAAGGAACATGGGACATCTTACACCTCTCTTTGTACTCACGATCGTCGTAAGGCTCCCTCACGGCAGAAAAAACACAATCGGAGGGATTTTGGGTACACTAGTCATGTTAGGGATAGTGTTACAGGCACGCCCATGTTGACATCCCCTTTCGATCCTCGAAAGAAAGGTGCAATACACCACGATTACCACTAGATGTCGGACTATATGCACAGCATGTGAATCTAAGCAGATACAATCAGAAATGTTATTACGGTAAGTAATGCATGTCTTACTAACCATACAGATTCATTAAGCTAGGAATACTACAAGGAAGTAACCTTTTTTCTGATGTTTGTTAATCTGCTTAGAATCACATGCTGTGCATAGGTCCGACATCCAGTGGTCACTGCGGAGTATTGCATTTTGTTTTTCGTAGTCGAAAAGGGGACGTCGACAAGGCGTGTCTGTAACACTATCCCTATAGTGACGTGCGTTGTACCCACAATCCCTCACGCGTCGAGGTCCCTCAGATTGTTTTTTTCCGCCCAGTTCCTGGTCGCCTTTCGCGGAGCTCCTAGAGAGACATTGCTAATACTTGCCACGGACCTCGGTCCTTTGTTATACTTAATATATTATTAACGATCCCTCCCCCTCCCCTCGACGTTAGCTGTTAAGCTGTTTCTCCGCCGAACAGATTTTCGACGGAGAGGAAGAGCGGAGGAGATCCTTCGGCGCTGCCGAACACGTGGCCTGGCCTCGACGGCCAACATACAGTAGGGAGAGTGGGGGTTCGAACTTTTATCTTCTCTTTGAGAATGTCTTTCTTTCTCCCCTTTCTTTCCCTTGGGGTTGTTATCGCCAGCTATTATTGCCTCAGCTATGGAGAGGACACCTTTTAAGTTCTGCCCACGCTGCAGGGGCAAATATACTTGGAAGGATAAGCACAAGCTCTGTAATCGTTGCTTGCCCCTCGATCACAAAGAGGACAGCTGCGCAGCCTGCAAGCTCTTAAAACCTAGAACCCTTAAAGAACGAAGGGTTAAGAGGTGGGCGGACTACGCGATGTCGAAGTCAGTGTCCTCACCCGCTGCCGCTGTTACTGAAAGTGACGAGGAAGCCCATAACTCGACGTCCGTTGCGGAAGTCATGAACCCCCAGAAGGAGCGTTCCCGCTCCTCGACGTCCGTCCCCGACGTGCTCGGCTCACGCCCTGCTTATGGGGATGAACACCCCGGCGACAAGGACGCACATAAACCCCATAAGGCTAAACATACAACCCACGGCTCTTCTTCGTCGAGAACGAAGGATCCATCAGCGCCGAAGGGGACGCAGGGCACTCCGGCGTCTACCGCAGACCGTAAAGGTCTCAAGCCCCACCCGCAAACGCAGCCGCGACCAGCGATTGGGCTTTCATCTAACACGGGCGCTACCCCAAAAACATCCGACGTAACGCTCCATAGAGCGGCCGTCGAGGTACAACGCGCAACGCACACCACGTCGACACCAGAGCCCTCGACTGACAAACTCGTTGTCGAGAGCCTAGCGAGAATTGTCTCCGAAGACAAACGTGCGCGGACGACGAAACAAACGTCGAATACCGCGGCGAAAAAGCACAAAGGTAGCCAAGAACTGCCCCTTTCATCGAAGGACGCTTCTGAACTACCGGAGGGCTTTTCAGAAGGAGACGGAAACCTCTCGTCGACGTTGTGGGAGCGTTCGAAGCGGTTCGAAGGTGAAAACACAGATTTCCCCCCTCTAGACTATTCAGGGGTACCCCATGAGACCCTTGAAAGACTCCATTCTTGCATGGAGAAGATGGAAAGGTTCCTAGGAAACCAAGACCCTCCCACTCACAAAAGACAAAGAGAATGGCCCCAGGATGACCCTAGAGTCAAGATTCCTAGGCTGGTTCCCCCTTCCACAGATTTATATGACCTCACTGAGGAGGAGCAATACCTTCAGGAAGATGAGGAGTGTTTGGGTGGGGAAGAAGAACTTGAGGAAGAGGGGTTCGAAGAAGATCCTTACACTAATTTCGAAGAGGATACAGCTACCTCGCAGCCCTTGCAATCCTCGTCAGTGCAGCCTTGGCAATCCCCATCAGTGCACTCAGACCCTGATGCCTTTCACCCTTCTCCTCTCAAGGATTCACATATTGGGAACTCCTCTCCCATAGATGACCAACCTTCCCTCAATGCACTATTGCGCAAGGCAGCAGCGCATTTTGAGATTGACACAGGGGAAACTCTTCCAGACATAGACTTTGTAGAAAGAGTTATTAAAGAAAAAGCCCCTGTTAGCCAGTGTATTCCACTCCTGGCTTCTATTAAGAGAAGAATTTCTCCTTCCCTTTCTAATCCAGCTTTAGTAAGAGGGGTCAACCCTAGAATAGAAAAGCTCTTCAGCCCTTCATCCTCTGACCCTTTATACATCAGAGGACACTCTATTCCGGACTCCCTTGTAGTTACCAACACAAGAAAAAGAGCAGGGGTACCACTATCCACTAGTGAAGCACCACCTGACAAAGAAGGCAAGAAGCTTTACGCACTCGGGAAGAGAATCACGACCTCCGCCGCCTTCTCTACTAGAATTGCTAATAACAACTCCCTATTAGCTAGCTACGCAGATGCACAGTGGAGCAAGCTGCGCAGCGAGGCAGAGGACGCACCTGAACCACTGCGGTCACGTCTGCTAACTGTAATATCTGAGGGAACACTTGTAAACCAGGGCATCGTTAAAAACTCCCTAGATGCCGCGGAGACTGCTGGCCGCTCCCTGGTTCAGGGAATACTTCTCAAACGACACGTTTGGCTACGCAATTCAGGTTTTAAACCCGAAACCCAAGCCTCCCTCATAAATAAACCCATAGAACAGACGCATCTGTTTGGGAAGGCAGTGGATGAGGCACTAGAACATGCTAAGAAAGAGTTTGATACCATCAAGACTCTTGATCAAATATCTAGACCCCCTAACAGGCGAGGCTATGGTAATAGACGCTCCTTTCGTGGCCAAAGACAGCAGCAAAACCAACAACAATCGTACTCTGCTACCAACTGGCCCTCTAACCAGGGTAACACCCAGTTCAGGCCAACGGCGTGGCAGAGGAAGAGGTCGTGGCTCCAGCCCCAGAGGTTCCACGCCCAATACCAGTAAATGACCCGAAGATCCGGGTCCCCTCCCATGCATCACCGGTCGGGGGCCGGCTAACATCGTTCCTATCAGCATGGGAGGGAATAACGTCAGACCGATGGGTATTATCAACCATAACCCACGGATATTGCATAGAATTCAACGGTTACCCGAAGTACAAACCCCCACGAAACCAACGCAGATCACCGGAGCACCTCACCATTCTTTTACAAGAAGTAGAGGAACTACTGAAAAAAGAAGCAATAGAAGCTGTCCCCCTATCTCAGGTAACAGAAGGTATTTATTCAGTGTACTTCCTTGTACCCAAAAAGGACTTAACCATGCGCCCTGTATTAGATCTGCGCCCAGCGAACAACTTTGTCAAACCACAGAAGTTTCGTATGGTGACCTTGCAGGAAGTAATCCCACTGTTATCACAAGGGGATTACATGACAACGCTAGACATGAAAGATGCATACTTTCATATTTTAATGTTGCCAGCACATAGAAAATACCTCAGGTTCAAGATAGAGAACAAACACTACCAATTCAGAGTACTACCCTTCGGGATAGCTTCTGCTCCAAGAGTATTCACAAAAGTACTGGCAGTAGCAGCGGCCCACCTGCGAAGGCTATCCATTCCAATATACCCTTACCTCGACGACTGGCTCATAACCGGGGATTCTTACGAAACATGCTTCTCCAATACCCAAAAGACCGTAGACCTTTTGTACCAACTGGGCTTCTCCATCAACGAAAAGAAGTCCAGCTTAGAACCCAGCCAAACCAAACAATTTTTAGGGGCTCTAATTCAAACAAAGGACGGCCTCGTCTTCCCCTCCAACGAGAGGGTCCAAAACATGCTGTTTCAGATCCCCCACTATGTAACAGGTCAGGAGGTGACGGTACGCAAAGCTATGCGCTTGCTAGGGATGATGGCGTCATGTATTTATTTGGTACCTCACGCGCGTCTGCGCATGCGCCCAATGCAGGAGTGGCTCAACAGCCAGTGGTGTCAGGCCAGCGGACAATGGGACGATCTAGTGGTGGTCTCGCAGGCCTTAGTTCTTTCGCTGAGGTGGTGGACAAAAGAAAACCTGCTAATAGGGAAGACTTTTGCCACACCCGCGGTAGAAGCCACTCTAACCACAGACGCATCCCTCACAGGATGGGGGGCTCACCTATCCCATCAAACTGCTCACGGAGCGTGGACTCCGAGCTTAGCATCCAAACATATAAACCTGCTGGAACTTCTAGCAGTGTTCAAGGCACTGAAAGCCTTTCAGAAACACCTGCAAGGAAAGACAGTGATGGTCCTCACAGACAGCACCACAGCCATGTACTACCTCAACAAGCAAGGGGGCACTCACTCTCCAGGACTGTCCAAACTGTCCCAGAATATATGGAAGTGGGCTCTCAGACACAACATGTTTCTACTATCGCAACATGTACCAGGGGAACTCAATCTGCTAGCAGACAAGCTCAGCAGAGACTTCCCACTGCCCGAAGAGTACGAATGGCAATTGCACGAAAACATCGTCTTAGACGTCTTCACGCAATGGGGATTTCCGGAAATAGACCTGTTCGCAACTATGGAAAACTCACAATGCCAAAGTTACGCCTCCAGGTACCCCCAGAACCAGTCCAAGGGGAACGGTCTGTCGATTCAATGGTCAGGGAAATTTGCTTACGCCTTTCCCCCGACTCCCCTTCTCAACAAAGTGGTGCACAAGATGCACCAGGAGCAGGTTACCATGATACTAGTGGCCCCAATGTGGGCCCGGCAACCTTGGTTCGCTCACTTGATGGAGATGTCCCTATCTCCCCCAGTGAAACTTCCCTGCCCATACAACATGCTGTCACAAGACAAGGGCAAGACACTGCACCCATGCCCTCAGACCATGAACTTAGCAGCCTGGCTCCTGAGATCGTAGAATTTGGCCATTTACAACTCCCTCAGAGATGTATGGACATCCTCAGGGAAGCCAGAAAACTGAATACTCGCCACTGCTATGCTAGCAAATGGAAAAGATTTGTCATCTGGTTTACAAATAAAAGCATCAACCCAATTGACTGCTCTCCTACTGACATTGTCCTATACTTGACCCATTTACTGGATTCAGGTCTAGTGTTCAATTCTATTAAAGTCCACCTAGCGGCACTTTCTGCATACACCACTTCCCAACTTAAAGTGTCGTGGTGGAAGATACCAGTTATCAAAGCCTTCATGGAAGGGGTAAAAAGAATACACCCTCCAATAGCTAACCCAGCTCCCGGATGGGACTTAAATGTGGTACTTTCTAGACTCATGGGCCCCCCTTTCGAACCCATGCACAAAGCAACTCTCAAGGACCTCACTCTTAAGACTGCTTTCCTAATAGCTATCACCTCCATTAGGAGAGTAAGTGAACTACAGGCTCTTTCTGTACTAGACCCCTTCGTAACAGTTCACAAAGATAAAGTGGTTCTACGCACACACCCAAGGTTTGCACCAAAATTCATCTCAAAATTTCATGTAAACCAGTCTATAGAACTACCAACGTTCTTTCAAAACCCTTCCAGCTTGGGAGGAAAAAAGTCTGCATACACTAGATGTATGCAGAGCAGTCATGTTCTACATGGAAAGAACCAGACCACTGAGAAAAACTAATCAGTTCTTTGTCTCTGTGGCAGCAGGAAGAGAAGGAGATGCAGTTTCAAAGTCCACTATATCTAGATGGATTGTTCAATGCATCACTCTCTGTTACACTCTTGCTAAGAGAGAACTACCCTTCAAGCCAAGAGCACATTCCACTCGAGGCACTGGGGCTTCCATAGCATTAATTACAAATGTGCCCCTTGAGTCCATCTGCAAAGCGGCTACCTGGAGTTCTGTGCACACCTTTACAAAACACTACTGTCTAGATACACACTCTAGATCTGACTCCCAGGTGGGACAGGCAGTATTAAGACATCTTTTCTCTACTGTTCCTTCTCATATCCCACCGCCAACTCCGGGTACTGCTCGCTAGTCTATGCACAGCATGTGATTCTAAGCAGATTAACAAACATCAGAAGACAATGCATTACTTACCGTAAAAGCATTTCCGATGGTTGTATCTGCTTAGATTCACATGCGCCCACCCTTCCTCCCCGCTCAGATGGAAGGAACATAGACATCCTTTTATATATTTCTCTCTTTTCTGTACTCACTCACGTCTAGAAGGCTCCCTCAGGGCAGAAAAATACAAACAGAGGGACCTCGACGCGTGAGGGATTGTGGGTACAACGCACGTCACTATAGGGATAGTGTTACAGACACGCCTTGTCGACGTCCCCTTTTCGACTACGAAAAACAAAATGCAATACTCCGCAGTGACCACTGGATGTCGGACCTATGCACAGCATGTGAATCTAAGCAGATACAACCATCAGAAATGCTTTTACGGTAAGTAATGCATTGTCATACACATACACCATCACAGCATTAGTGTTTAATTGTGACATCTACACTGTTATGATGTAATAAAACTAACCTAGGTAAAAAAGATGTTCTAATTTTACTAGGTTGATATTTTCTATGTATTGGTAGGTCCTAGAATATTAATGTTGAACCCTAGTCTGCCATCAAATGTCAAACAAGAATTAAAGGCAAGTAAACAAATTTGGACACTTTGGGTGAGATTTTCTTTTATAACTGTTAAAGTTCTCCCATAGCAATCAATGGTGATCAACCAAGTAGTCCAGTGTAGTTGTTGTACAGTGACAATTAGTAAGACAGTACTTTAATGTTTTATTGTGGTGGAAAAGGGTCTCTACACATTCTAAGGGAACCCCAGACAGGATGCCTATACCCAGGTTCAACCACCAAAGGTTAGGCAAGAGTTGCTGCTGGGGAGGACTTTTGTACCCTTTGATTCCACTATAAAAAAAGGGGGTGGAGGGACAACAAAATAAAAACACATGCATCCCAGCACCTCGAAACCCGACAGAGAAAACCAAGTTGGCCCGTTAGTGGTTATTGCTGTCACTATTGATTGCACTTTGTTTGACTGCTGGGACCTGTTAGTTTGTGGTTCTGGTGTCTACCTCCTGGCTGTATGTTTTTTGTGCAACCCTCCGAGGGCTGTAAAACCTGAAGGTAGTGCAGCGCACCCACCCCAAAAATGGAATCCAAAACTTTCATTAGATGGGTTGAGTGACAGAGCAGTTGGGATTAACTCTGAGGGGTAAGTAGGCTAACACAAAGGTACAATTAGTTCACACACTTGCACAAAGAAACGCCACAGTGGTATACTGAAAAGTATATACCTATGAATTAGTCATATAAACCTCTATTAGATCAATGAGCACTGTAAGTAGACATAGCGCACAGTAAAAATTCCTAGCGTAGGTATAAAGAGTCAATTGTCATAAGACGTAATGTTGGTTACGACAGTCTTTGAACAACCACTGAACCTATGGTAGGACAAAAGCACCTGATAATGTGGATTTTCCGAACCAGCCCTTGAGAGAGGTGGGTGGGGGTTCGAGTGACCGCCCTAGTTAATGAACAGGATAATTGACAATTAAAGTCTAGCCAAGCTCTAGCAAAATAAGCCTGGAGTCTGCAGTAAGTGAGACTTGGGTGGTACAGGCCACTCCAATAAGTCAGGCAACACAGTACTATTTTATTTGACCTTGAAATCTCGAAGTAAAGTAAAAGGGCATCTACCCATTAGTAAAACTGTCTATAAACCTATTTTTGATGTTTGTTAATCTGCTTAGAATGACATGCTGTGCATAGTCCGACATCCAGTGGTCACTGCAGAGTATTGCATTTTGTTTTTGATAGTTGAAAAGGGGACGTCGACATAGGCGTGTTCGTAATACTATCCCTATAGTGACGTGTAGTGTACCCACAATCCCTCACGCGTCGAGGTCCCTCAGATTGTTTTTTTTCCGCCCTGAATACTGGTTGCCTTATGCGGAGCTCGTAAGAGACATTGCCATTACCATTATTCGACCCTTGGTCGTTTTTTGTCAGTTATCGCTAAATACACGCCTCCAGCCCTCCTTCGACAGCTAAACTGCTTCCCTGCCGAGTCAAGATCTTAGACGGCGGTTGTTTCGAGGAGGCGATCCTATCGGCGCTGCCGAACACGTGGCCCGGCCTCACCAGCCTACACAGTAGGGAGAGTGGGGGTTGTGGGGACACTTCTGTTTCCTTTTGGAATGCCTTTCTCTTTCACCCCCCTTTCCTTCGGGGTCGTTATCACTTACTCTTTCATCCTCGGCTATGGAAAGGACTCCTTTTAGATTTTTCCCTTGTAACAGCAAATTCACGTGGAAGGATAAGGATAAGCATAAGCGGTGTAACCGCTGCTTACCCCTGGATCACAACGAGGACCGCTATGCGGCCTGTAAACTCCTTCGCCCAAAAACTTCAAAGGACCGCAGGGTCAAGAGGTGGGCAGCCTATGCTATGTCGAAGACTGATTCCTCACCCGCCGCCGCCGAATGTGACGAGGGGGACAGTGATAACGCTATCTCCATATCGGAGGTTGTTGACCTCTCTAAGGTGCGTTCCCGCTCCTCTGCGTCTGTCCCCGGCCCCGACGGGTTCGGCTCATGCCCTACTCATGGCGATGTACACCCCGGTGATGCCGACGCACACGCAAAGCAAAAAACTAAACCCACAACCCATGGTCCCCCTTCGACTAAGTCAAAGAAGGCCCTAGTGGCAACGGAGACACCGGACCTTCTGGCAGCCTCCGCCGACCGTAAGGCTCGCAAGCCCTCCCTGCAGCCACATGCACGACTACTGGCCGGGCCCTCGACAACTAGGGGCGCTATCACCATAACGCCTGACGGCACGCCTCGTTAGAGAGCGAGCATCGGCGAGGATGTTCCGGCACCGCCGAAATCCGTGCATAATCAGCCTTCGACAGACAGTTTAGTCGTTGAAAGCCTAGCTAGAATAGTCTCCACTGATGCTCAAAGACGGACGGGAATCAATCGCCGAATACCGCTCACAAGGCCAGGGAAATGCCGAAACAGACGGAAGGTATGCCGGAACACATCCCCCCCGCCGAAAGAAAGGCCTAGAGGTACACCCCCAGTGTCACAACCACGAGAAGGGTTCTCAGAGGGAGACTGGAGTATTTCCACGACGCTTTGGGATAGATCTCGACGGCTACAGGCGGAAGAGCACCCCTTTCTAACTCCAGACCATTCAGGGTTACCCCAATGGACTTTAGAAAGATTCCAATCGTGTATGGACAAACTAGATAGGTTCATGTCAACCCCTGAACACGTTACACCCAAGACGCCAAGGGAGCTACTTCATGAAGACCCTAGGGCCAAATACCCCAGACTCTTTGACCCATTCAAGAGGATATTCATGCTTATGACCTCACTAAAGAGGACACTCATTTTCAAGAGGATGATGAGTTCATAAATAATGAGGAACTACAAGACCCTGTAGAGGGCTTTGAAGAATACCCAGACATGGGGGGGGAAATGACTTCGAAGAAGACCCTGACATAAGTGGGTCACAGCCCTGGCAGTCCCCAGGGGCGTCAACAGACCCTGATGATCTGAATCTGTCCTCTCCTCAGACCACACCGGTCAGAAACCCATCACCAGTGGATGACCAACCCACTTTCAATGCACTGCTTTGCAAGGCAGCAGCACATTTTGAAATTGATACAGGGGAAATTGCTCCAGTGGTAGACTTTGTGGAGAAAATAATTAAGGAGAAACCACCTACTAGTCGGGCCATTCCCCTTCTCGCCTCAGTCTAGAGACATCTCACTCCACCTCTTTCAACACCAGCATTGGTTAGAGGGGTGAACCCAAGAATTGAAAAACTTTTTAGTCCCTCACCGTCAGACCCCCTATATATTGGGGGTCACTCAATACCCGATTACTTGGTAGTAACCAGCACAAGGAAAAGGGCAGGGATCCTGCTATCTACTAGCGAGGCACCCCCAGACAAGGAGGGAAAGACGCTTTATGCCTTGGGGAAAGAAGGATTACATCCTCAGCAGCTTTCTCCACCAGAATTGCAATAACAATACCTTACTGGCAAGCTATGCGGATGCCCAATGGGGAAAGTTACATGAAGTTCTCGAAGTTCCTGAACCCTTACAAACCCGTTTGTTAGCCACAGTGACAGAAGGTACTCCGGTAAATCAGAGTATCATTAAAAACACGCTAGATGCTGCAGAGACAGCTGGCCGGTCTTTAGTCCGGGGGGTACTTCTCAAGCGCCATGTCTGGCTCAGGAACTCGGGTTTTAAGCCAGAGACCCAAGCATCCCTCATCAATAAACCAATTGAGGACTCAAACCTGTTTGGTAAGGCAGTGGACGACGCACTAGAGACAGCTAAGAAGGAATTTGATACCCTAAAGACTCTAGACCAGATCACAAGACCTCCTAACAAGCAAGGTTACGGCAACAGACTCTTTTTTTTGTGTCCAACGACAAAACCAACATCAACAACAATACTCAGGCAACTGGTCCTCCACTCAAGGAAACAGTGCACAATATGCTCAGAAAGGACAACGTTGTGGCAAGGGAAGAGGTTGGGGCCCCACTCCTAGAGGCTCCCCGGCTACCAACACCAAATGACACGAAGATTCGGGTCCCCTCCCATGCATCTCCGGTCGTGGCCGGTTAACATCATTTTTACCAGCATGGGAGGGAATAACCACAGACCGCTCGGTACTGTCAACCGTAGCCCACGGTTACTCCATAGAGAAGTCGGTCCCCTACATTCAGACCCACAAGGGGATGATGCCTATCACCGGAGCACCTCACCATCCTTCAAGAAGCCGAACTGCTACTAGAAAAAGGAGCAATAGAGGTCATGCCTCGATCACAGGTAAAGGGGGGTATTTATTCAGTGTACTTCCTTGTACCCAAAAAGGATTTAACCATGCACCCTCTACTAGATCTTCGCCCAGCGAACTAATTTGTAAAATCTCAAATATTTCGTATGGTGAACCTACAGGAAGTAATTCCCCTGCTCTCACAGGGGGGAATACATGGCAACACTGGACATCAAAGATGCATACTTTCATATTTCAATGTTGCCAGCGCACAGAAAATAACTCTGGTTCATGATAGAGGGCAAACACTACCAGTTCAATGTGCTACCCTTCGGCATAGCGTCAGTGCCGAGGGTATTCACGAAAGTACTGGCAGTGGTGGCGGCCCACCTGCGCAGGTTGTCCGTTCCAGTATACCCTTATCTCGACGATTAGCTCATAACAGGGGATTCTTACGAGACCTGTTTCTCAAATACCCAAAAGGCTGCGGACCTTTTTTTCCAACTGGGCTTCTTCATCAACGAGAAGAAGTCCAGCCTAGACCCCAGTCAAGTCAAGTGTTAGGGAGAATTTTCTCTTTAGGCTGAATTTGCTAACCTAGTGAGTCCCCCAGCAGCTTTGCTGGATTTCTGGAGTTTGTTTTTTTTCTCCTGCCAAGAGCAAGACTCTTTTTTTTTTCTCCCACTCTTGGACATGATTTATGGTGTTCCTTTGACTGTTAATGTGTTTTATGGGCTATGGGGTCCTTTACTCCATAGGGTCTCATGTGTTTTTACTATGTGTTACACCGCACCCTCCGTGCAGTGACACAGGGGTGTCATAGTGACACCCCACCATAGACTCCATACCCTGGGACTGACTACTGTCTCCCAGGGCATGTAAAGTCACCATTGGCTTTACTAGTCCCAAATTATTAACAGAAACCACTACAAACAATCATGTTGTGGACGTACTGGTCGGGGCAATTCGATTGCCCCGGGGTCTGTTAGTCGAGGGGGCACGTCTCCGTCCCCCCTGATCGAGTTTTGGCTGGTGGCAGTGGATACTACTTTTTATATTCGACCGCGAATATATCCCTATGGGATTTTCCCATTGTTCGAGGCTACCAACTTTAATTATTTAATTCTCATAGCCTTGAACATACCGCTGGTTTATTTATTTAATATTAATTCGCCGGTTGGTATTTTTTGCCAGGCGTTTGTGTTCTCTTCTGTGACTCCAACCCAAGTCGAGCCCTTTGTTCCACTTTTTGGCGGGCTTCTCCACAGAAGCCTCCAAAAGTGGTGCCACTCTGTCTGGGTACCACAGGGGGTGTGGGAGGGGGTTTAGGCACCCTGGACTGAGTTACCTTCGTAACTCAAGTCGCACTCTTGTGTGATTGGCCCACCACTTAGCATGTTTGACAGCTAGGCTCAGTGAATGGGAGTGTGCTGCATAAAAGCAGGGTTTTGGGGGACTGGAACTTCAGAAGTCGCCGCAGGACCTGAGAATCCGACGAGGGAGAAGCTGAGCCGACCTACCACGACGACACCACCGGTGGAGCCCTGCGGAACCGACTCACCACTTCCCGACGACAGAGAAGATCTCCCGGCTGGAGAGGCTTCTTCCCCTGAATGGTGGGCACAACCAGTTTACCTTCTTCTCTTCGCACCCCAGACCGGCTTGTGGTCGAATTGCCCATGCCAGGCACCCCGGCAACCGGATAGCCACTTACCACTGGACCGCGAATCAAAGGACCGCTCCTTTTACATGAGAAACTCCGCGGCTGGTTTCTTCCCTGGCAGTGCAACGGACTCCTGTCTTCCTCCCCGACGAGATCCTCTCTTCCCCCGGACGAAGCACCGACTTGCATCTGCTGCCAGGAACAACTGCCCCCGCTGGAGTATTCTCACCACTTTAAGGTACCGTGTCCGCCAGGCCTCCCTTTCTAAAGATTGCTACGAGGTAATAATAACCCCCTTAACCTTCTGGACTGGGCTGGCCGCCTTGACCTTCTAACTGGTCCCTTTCTTTGATCCAACTCTTTTTGAACCTTTTCAAGACTTTTGTGAACTGCAACCGTGTGACCTTGGACACATTTTGTTTGATCCTCTTAAAGTGGATCCACCCTACTGAACTTTAACTTCATGGTTTTACTTTGCCTTCCTCTCTTGTTGTGTTCTTGTAAAAGTGTTGGGACCTGTTTCAATTTATTCTCTGCTTTTCTCTCCCTTTTAAAACGAGTTATTAGAGTGCCATCTGCGTTAAGCGCTCACCGCTGTCTGAAAATAAGTGGGGCTTTACTTAAGACTTGTCTAATATTATTCTAAGGGAGTGTATATCTTTTAGTGACTGTGTTTTTGAATTGCTTACTATTAGTGCCTGTGTGTTTTTCTAGATGTGGTTATAAATAATTATCTCTTTTACACCAAGCCCTGGTCAGTGTTTACTTGTTCTACTGTGTTCTTTTGACCTATTGTGAATACTCTGTATACTGCCTAACTCTTCTTGAGGGAAGTCCGACTGCTCAGCCACAGCTACCAAGTGAATCTGTGTGGTACAGACTGCTACCAAGTGAGTTCACTGCCAAACACCTGTAGTCTTAAATCTTTTGCAGTGGTCCCAGAGGGAACTGCACAGGTTTCTGCCTAACATCAAGCAATTCCTAGGGGCTCTAATTCGAACAAGGTGCGGCTTCGTCTTTCCCTTCGAGAGGGTCCAAAATATGCTGTTTCAGATCCCTCAATATGTAGCCGGTCGAGAGGTGACGGTACGCAAAGCCATGCGATTGCTAGGAATGATGGCGTCATGTATTTGGTACCTCACGCGCGGCTGCGCATGCGTCCAATGCAAGAGTGGCTCAACAGCCAGTGGTGTCAGGCCAGCGGACAATGGGATGATCTAGTGGTGGTCTTGCAGGCCCTGGTTCTCTCGCTGCGGTGGTGGTCGAAGGAGAACCTCGTAATAGGGAAACCATTCGCCACCCCCGCAGTGGAAGCCACTCTAACCACAGACGCATCCCTCACAGGATGGGGCGCTCACCTATCCCATCAAACTGCACACGGGGTTTGGACTCCGACTGTAGCATCAAAACACATCAACTTGCTGGAACTACTGGCGGTCTTCAAAGCACTGAAGGCTTTCCATTCAGACCTCCCAAGGGAAGACAGTGATGGTCCTCACAGACAGCATCACAGCCATGTACTACCTGAACAAGCAAGGGGGCACTCACTCTCCAGGACTGTCCAAGCTGTCCCAGAACATCTGGAAGTGGGCTCTCAAACACATGTTCCTGGTATCACAACATGTACCAGGGGAACTCAATCTGCTGGCAGATGAACTCAGCAGAGACTTCCCTCTGTCCGCAGAATACAAATGGCAATTACAAGAAGACATTGTCTACAATGTATTTTGCAGAATGGGGATTCCCAGAAATAGATCTGTTCGCAACTCTGGAGAACTCACAATGCCAAGATTACACCTCCAAGTACCCCCACAACCGCTCCAAGGGGAACGGTCTCTGGATAACATGGTCAGGGAACTTTGTTTACGCTCCCCCCCGCCCCCCGACTCCCCTTCTCAACAAGATAGTGCACAAGATGCACCAGGAACCAGTCGGCATGATACTAGTGGCCCCAATGTGGGCCCGGCAGCCCTGGTTTGCTCACCTGATGGAGATGTCACTGTCTCCACCGGTGAAACTATCCTGCCCGAATAACATGTTGTCACAGGACAGGGGCAAAACGCTGCACCCATGCCCACAGACCCTGAATTTAGCAGCCTGGCTCCTGAGGTCCTAGAATTTGGACATTTGCAGCTCCCTCAAAGATGCATGGACATTCTTAGGGAGGCAAGAAAACCTAACACTCGTTACTGCTATTCTAGCAAGTGGAAACGGTTCGTCATCTGGTGTACAGGTAAAAGCATCAACCCTGTTGACTGCTCTCCCAAACAAATTGTCCTATACCTGACTCACTTGTTGGACTCGGGATTAGTCTTTAATTCCATTAAAGTCCACCTAGCGGCACTCTCTGCTTACACCACGTCACAACACAAGGTGTCATGGTAGAACGTTCCAGTTGTTAAAGCCTTCATGGAGGGAGTGAAAAGAATCCACCCTCCTATATCTAACCCAGCTCCCGGGTGGGACCTGAATGTGGTACAAACCAGGCTAATGGACTCCCCCTTCGAACCCATGCACAAAGCAACACTTAAGATCCTCACCCTTAAAACTGCTTTCCTAATAGCCATCACCTCCATTAGGAGAGTAAGTGAACTTCAAGCGCTCTCTATACTAGATCCCTTTAACAGTTCAAAAAGATAAGGTGGTTCAACGCACGCACCATAGGTTTGCCCCGAAATTTATATCCAAATTATATCTAAATTCCATGTCAACCAGTCGATAGAACTACCAACGTTCTTTCAAAACCCATCAAACTGGATGTGCGCAGAGCGGTCATGTTTTATATGGAAAGAACTAGACCACTGAGAAAGACTAACCAATTCTTTGTCTCGGTGGCGGCAGGAAGAGGAGATGCAGTTTCCAAATCCACTATATCTAGATGGATTTTCCAATGCATCACTCGTATACTCTTGCTAAGAGAACTGCCCTTCAAGCCAAGAGCACACTATACTCGAGGCACTGGGGCTTCCATAGCATTCAATGCAATTGTTCCCCTTGAGTCCATTTGCAATTCGGCAACCTGGAGTTCTGTTTGCACCTTTACAAAACCTTTACAAAACACTATTGTCTAGATGCCCATCCTAGATCTGATTCCCAGATGGGACAAGCAGTATTAAGACTTCTTTTTTCTACTGTTCCTTGTCACAACCCACCTCCAACTCCAGGTACTGCTCGCTAGTCTATGCACAGCATGTGATTCTAAGCAGATTAATAAACATCAGAAGACATGCATTACTTACCGTAAAAGCATTTCTGATGGTTGTATCTGCTTAGATTTACGTGCGCCCACCCTTCCTCCCCGCTTGGATGGAAGGAACACAAAAAATACAAAGAGGGACCTCGACGCGTGAGGCATTGTGGGTACACTACACGTCACTATAGAGATAGTATTACGAACACGCCTATGTCGACATCCCCTTTTCGACCACGAAAAACAAAATGCAATACTCCGCAGTGACCACTGGATGTCGGACTATGCACTATGTGAATCTAAGCAGATACAACCATCAGAAATGCTTTTACGGTAAGTAATGCATGTCATATATATATTTCTGCTTAGATTCACATGCTTTTAAATAGGCTGTCATCTAGTAGTTGGTGTCACTTTTTGCACCTCTGTTTTCTTTCAAAGGAGTGGCCTTGACCGGAGCGTTTCACAATATCCCTACCCTACATGTACAGAGAGCCATGATACTTTGTGTCGACGTCCACAGATTGTTCTTTTTTTCCACCGGGCGCTGCACGCTTAAACACAAAGTTCTTATAGTGACCAAAAATGTTTATAGTTCTTAACATCAGTTAGAGACAGAAATATAACATCCGTTAGAGTTTGAGACAGAATACGATTCAACATAGACTTCGAGGGAAACAAACCGACCAGAGCAAAATGGACAACTCCAAGCTGAAAGACGACCAATATGAAGACTGCTGCGGAAATAGTACATAGACACAGGCAGTCTGTAGAATCCCTTTATATTCCCTAAATTCCACATATGTTAGCTCTGTGGTACTTCTCAGCGCAAATGGAGTATACTCCTTTCAAGTTCTTCCCTTCTTGTAATTCCAAATTCCCCAGTAAAGACTCTCACCGCACGTGCAATAATTCTTCCACAGGATCATAAAGGGGAAACGTTTTGAGCCAGTCTGCTCTTCAAACTTAAGACCCTAAAGGAGCATTGAACAAAGTGCTGTGGAGCACTTGCTATACTGGTGTTGGGAAGAATTCTCATAAATGTGCTAATTCCCTTCACCTTAGAGACCCCCAGCAATTTTGCTGGATTTTGAGGACTTGATTTTTTTTTTACCTGGAGCGAGTGTGAGCCTTTTTTCCCACCCTCTCATGTGTTTTGATGTGTGTTTTAATCTTGTGTTCACGTGGAGTTTTAGAACACTCCATAGGCATCTTTTCATTTGTGGAACACAGCACCCTCAGTGCATTGACACAGGGAAGCCTTTTAGGCTGTCCAAAGGTTTAAATACCTTTTCTGGGATAAACTACTGTTTCCCAGAGAAAGTAAAGTGAAATTGACTTTACTAGTCTTTCCAAATTCCTAGTCCCAGTACACACTATCTTACAATAGAGTGCTGGAGTGGTTACTTAGTATCCCCTATGTCTAGAAACTCCTGTAGCAGTCAAATGCTACCCTTTCCCCTCAAAATGGCTGGTGGCAGTGGTTTTACAACGAACTACCAGGATTTTTCCCGACCACGAACACCGATAGTGTTATATCGCGGGAGCCATGTTATTCAAGATGGCGTCTGAATTCCCTTTGTTTAAACGGGTCCCAGTCTTTCTTTCTCCATTTCTTTTTGGAAAGGTCCTTCTAGAGTTTGTCTATGCGCACCAATCCAGGTTTGGTCCCTTTGTTCCTACGCCTTTGGCGTGCTTCAGGACTGAAGACCGCCTCTGGCGCCCGAGAGTCTGGGGTGGGCAGGAAGTGAGGGAGGTGCCTGAAACTCCCTGTGCATAGTCTCCTAGGAGACCCAAATGCACTCTGGCGTGATTGGCTGGCTGACTGTCCAGCAATGACGGCCACCCTGCTGGGTGAGTGGCAGCTATGCTGGAATGAATGGGAGAAAACTGTTTAAAAGGCGAGTCTCTTGGGTTGGAAGGCAGTCGACCACTGGAACGAAAGAACCAAAGACGAGCTGGAAGAGGACGGCTGCTGCAACTCCTGGACCGTTGGTTTTCCCGGTGAAGCCCTGCTGCAGGTCTGAATCGCCAAGTTCATCTTGACAGAGAAGCCCTTAAAGGACGACTCCTCACTCTGAGTTGGTGGGAACAATCAACTCGTAAGCCACCTCGATACCATTCTCGGAGCTGGTTGTATTTTCCTCAGAGTGCTGCAGCAAACCGAATAGCCAGGGAGAAGGACAGGTGTTTGTGTGCTTGAGGACAGCTACCGGAATTGAGGATTTGCATTTGCCAGCTTTTTGACCAGTCCCTGTGCAGTGCAGGAGTCCCCCAACGTCCTCCCTCTTATCCCCACGACTGAGGCTCAGGAACAGCGAGATCGGCAGGACTGCCAGGAACAGACATCTTCAGCTGCATCTTTTTCTTCATTGTAAGGTACTGTGAAAACCCGACCGAGAGAACTTACCTTTCACTGCGAAAGTGCTTGAAACTTTGGCAACTTGCAGGCCTAATCAGCTTGTGACCCAACATATGAATCTTTCTTTTACGAACTACTTCGAAGAACTTTGGCAAAGACTTTTCCGTATAGCTTCCAGAACTGCTTTATCCTATACAAGACTTTAGCCCATTGACTTTGGCCTAATCTATTGCATTGAATCGAGTCCTCTAGGGAACTCAAACTATTTGCACTGTTTAAGAGGAACTGTAAAATCTGTTTTATTAACTTATGCCATTTTGTTCCTCCTTCAAAGTAGTTTAAATGCCTCAAACCTGATATTGTGAAGTACTGAAGTATATTTTTGTGTGATATAGATTGCCTCCTTCTAGGGAATGTTTTATAAATGACTGTGAAATAAATAGTGTATTACCAAGTATTACCAAGAAACCTTGAGCATAAGTTTATCTGAATACTTGTAATTATAGACATCTGTGTAACATCCTTACAGCTCACATTCTCTCTTGAGATAAGCCTGACTGCTCAGCAGCGCTCCTACAAAACTGTGTAGTACAGACTTATAGCAAAGGTTGGTTTTGCTTACACCTGTAGTCCTAGTTGTGTGTAGTGGTCCCAAAGGGTACTGCATACAAACTTTGCCTAACATCTGGCAGGGAAATCCCTGGGTGAGGAACCCGCTACAGTGCAGGGCCTTGAGATCAAGGAAATTGGTATCTTTTGAAAGTAACAGAAGTTAATAGAGGAGACATCTGTTCTCCAGCATGGGGTATGGCATGGATTCACATGCTCATGAATATTCCCCGTCAGGCTAGGAATCCTCAGTAAAAGAAAAGTTTCACTTTCACTTACTGTATTTCTCCTTTAAAACCAATCACTGTCCTCTGGGTCATACTGTCCCCATCCAATGACCATCCTCTCCCTAAGCCCTTCCTCTGGCAGCAATATTCAGATTGTTATGGCACGTTTCAGTGTTGGGGGTCCTTGAGTTTTGCTCCTTGAGCTACTTCTTCATTGT
This sequence comes from Ambystoma mexicanum, assembly GCF_040938575.1. Classification (NCBI taxonomy): domain Eukaryota; kingdom Metazoa; phylum Chordata; class Amphibia; order Caudata; family Ambystomatidae; genus Ambystoma; species Ambystoma mexicanum. Next base: position 1,130,621,833 of record NC_090923.1, read on the forward strand.
TTCGTTTTTCGCCGGAAAAAGTTTCTATTTTTGTTCAAAAAGAACCGGTGTGCTCTTCTCTCCATCTGCCGACAGCGGGGATCCGTTTGTCAGTGAATTTCAGCACCCCTCAAGGGCGAGGATCGTCGAGTTACTTCGAAGTTTCCAGAAGTCCAGCAGGCCTACTCCGCATCTCCGGCCATGATGGAGAAAGAAGGAAGATCCCTCTTCAGGCACTCACCAAGTGCAGGCTGTGCAATGTGTTTGTGGAGGACAAGCACATCCAATGCCTCTGTCTTCATCTGGACCACAAGGAGGGAGAATGCAAGATCTTCCTCGTCTACTCCAACACAGTAGACTGGCGGGGTGGCTGAATTACAAGGCCTCTGCCCCGTGCTTAAAGCAGGGTCATGCCTCACCCAGGACCGGCTGGTCAGAGGAGCGGGTGTCTAAATCCTTTGAGGGCACCTCCCAGTTCCACCGGGGTCGCCGGGCAAGCGGGTTCCACGTTGGTAGGGCGCGTTCAACGTCACCATCTGCCTCCATTACCAGCCAGCGATCGAGCTCCTCCTCCAAGAGGAAGTCTCATAGCCTGGCTAAGCTGCGGGAGAGACCCGAGCAGCCATGGTCGGAGGGGGAAGACGGCCGAGCTGCCCAAGAAGGCCCAGTCGGCTCAAGAGAAGTCTTCATCAACGATAGAGCTGGTGGTGGCTGCTCTCTCAAAGCCACAAGGGGCTGGCCCCGTAAAGGTGGCCCCCACTGCGCAGAGGGTGTCCCTGTCTCCAAGGATAGAATCCACAGCAGTGACTGGAAGTCTGCTGGGTCGCCAGAGAAAGGGATGCCGTCTCTAAGCCCGGCTCTGACCCCTCAGGATGGAAAAAAGGGGGGGGGGCAAGGAGGTCCCGATCCAAATCCCAGACCGTGTCTCGGGCCATGGAAGTTTCGCCCACAGATGAGGATCTGGAGTCCTTACACACAGTCCACAAGGATGTGGAAGAGGATGTTGTTGACGGCGGCATGGGACCTAGCACTCCGATCACGCCAGCTCAGCCAAGAGATGTATCTCTGGACATCCTGCCGACCCTATACAATTTGATGATGGAGATGCAGAAGAGAATGCCACATGCCCTGGTCGCTACGCCTCCCCAGTCCCCCGATCAGCCTCCGGCAAAGAGGAAGAGTCATTGGATGCCCCCGTTTCAGCCTCTTCATCCACGTGTAGCACCCTCCTCGCCCCCCCCCCCCCCGGTAGACGCAGGGACCGATACGGCCACGGCAACGACTGACGACCATATCATCACAGCAGGCGGGTCCCCGCAGCCGAGGGCGTCCCCACCGGATGAGATGGGGTCGTTCCATTCCATGGTTGCCAAAGCCTCCGAACTTTTCCAGCATACGCCTGAGGAGATCAAGGAGGGTTTCCTGTACCAGAGGCACCAGGCCAAAAGGAAGACCATCATGACGTTACCTCTTCTGGACAATGTGTGCGAGGATGGCCTGGCCCTCTTGAAGAACCCTTGCACGGCTCCGGCCAAACGGGATAGACTGGAGACGAAGTAACGGGTGCCGGAGTACACCCAGGTGCCTATGGTCGCAACCATCGCCAGACTCTGCGGTTTTGGCGACTGTGAGTAAAAGGTTGAACCCTTCCCCCGTCGTCCTCAGTCCCTCCGTACAGCGAGAGGAAGAAGTTGGACGCCATGGGAAGGAAGGTTTACACTGCAGCGTCCACTGTCAAGGCGGCCAACGCACTGGCGATCCTGGCCAGGTACGACGGGGAGCTCTGGTACGAGCTGGGCCCGACTCTGGATTTCCTTCCTGATGACAAGAGGATGGAGGCGATCGCCCTCCTCCAGGAGCGAGAGGTGGCTTCGGACCATGCCATCACGGTGGTGCTGGACATTGCCGACAGAGGGTTCCGGCAGATGAGAAACTGTCTGCCTCAGTCGTCGAGTCAGGCTGAAGGCCACAAATTTCCGCCAGGAGGTCCAGGTGAGGGTACTGGACATGCCATTTGACAGAGAACCTTTTTGGGTAAGGTTGTCGACGAGTCCCTGCTGGCAATCGAGGCGGATACAGAGACGGCATGTGCCCAGGGCACGCTCCAGCAACACTGCTCTTCCTTTCGCTCCTCCAGAGGGAAGTCGAGCAGATAGACAAAAGGTTTCTCCTTGTCATACCGCCAGCCCTCCAGGTCCACGACCCAGCAGGCCAACAGAGGCCATTCCCAGGCCTACGGTGGAGGTTGTCGGTGCTGCCGTCACCCTCAAGACAGGACGCTAGCTCAAAAGCAGGACTGAACCGGCCAGGGCGTCTGGCCCCCACCTGTGCACCCCGGTGGGAGTCCGGCTTTCGTCAGCTAGTAGGAGAAGATCACCACCGACAAATGTGTGCTGGACGCTCTTGCCCAAAGACATACCCTGGAGTTTCAGCACGTGTCTGCGGACCCCTCCGGTGGCCCGGCAGGAGCAGCACATCCCTCAACTCTTGGAGGAGGTGCAGGCCATGCTGCGAAAAGGGACGATGGAGCTGGTTCCACAACAACGCCGGCCCTCCAGTTAATCTTTAGTCAAAAAGAAAACTGGGAGCTGGCATGCCATTCTAGACCTGCGACCTCTCAAGTACCTGAAGTCCCAAAGATTCAGGATGGTCATGTTGCAGCATGTGCTCGGCCAACTGGAGGAAGGAGACTTCTTGGTGTTGCTGGACCTGGAGGACGCCTACTTTCCCCGTCCCCATTCACAAGAAGTACCATGGACGGCACGACCAGTTAAAGGCACTCCCCTTCATCCTGAAGTCAGCCCCTAGGGTGTTCTAGCACCAGTGGTGGCCCATCTGCGTCTACGGGGGATGCACGTGTACCCGCACCTCGACGACTGGCTCATTCGGACCAGTTCGCAAGAGTTAGCTGTCGGACACACAGACAACCGTCTAGCTGCTGACGGATCTGGGATTCCCCCATCAATTATGCGAAGTCCTGCTTGACAGCATCGCAGAACACTGTTCCTAGGAGCCTCTCCTGTCTAGCGTCTCCTTCGGAGGAGAGAGTAGCAGCCATTTTGGGGAAAGTACAACGGCTGTGACCTCTTCAGGAGTTCCTGGACGCTCGCTGGATACAGCTGTCTGTAAAGTTCACGGACAAGATCCCACTCAACGAGGAGTTCCGTCATGCGATAAGGTTGTGGGGCATTCACTCCAGTCAGCCGGGGCACACGGTTTCAGAGCCCCACCATACCAGGAAACTCACCACGGATGCTCCCTTGGAAGGCTGTGGCGCCCACACTGTATGTCTGCACGCCAGAGGTCTGTGGCTGACGGCGGAGAAGGATCTTCACATCAATATTCTGGACTTGCGGGCAGTGTTCTGGGACCTCAAGTCATTCCTCATGTCTCCTGAAGGGCAAGGTGGTGAGGATCTTCAGACAACACCACCACGATGTTCTACATCAGGAAGCAGGGGGGGCACGCCATCCCCAGCGCTCTCCAAAGAGGGGCAGGACTTGTGCCACTGGGCCGTCGTACAAGAGTTGTTCCTCGTTTCCTTTCACCTGATGGGAGTCCAACACCATCGCCGACTCCCGCAGCAGGGAGTTGTGCCCTTGCCATGTTTGGGAACTTCGGCAGGACCAGGTGGACTGCATCTTCATCAAGTGTGGCAGGCCCCAAATGGATCTGTTTGTGACGGCCGCGAACTCCAAATGCCAGAAGTTCGCCAGCAGATTCCATCAACCGAGGAGCCTGGGGACACGTTCTCCTTCCTGTGGGACAGCCTGTTTCTTTGTGTTCCCACTAGTACCTCTCCTGCTATGAGTGATAAACACACTCAGTCCCGATGCAGGATGATACTCTTCTCACCGGCGGGCCGAGGCAGATTTGGTACCCGGACTTACTCTTACGCCCCGTCCCCTTTTCTCCATACTGCATGGGCGTCCCTTGCAAAGGACAGCAACCCTTTTCACCAGAAAAAACCATCACCTTTAAATTTAGTGGCATGCAGGGGTTCAGCCCTGGGAACATGCGCTGCCCTGACTCTGCCCTCCTGCGCCACACCCCTCTTCCACGTCGACAGGAATGCAGCGAATTCTCCAGCACTCCTGGGTTTGGCTTCGGCCATGTAATTCCATGCGTGGATACTTCTTTTCTTTCTTTTTATCATTCAGCTACTCGGTCCTCAGGCGTCACGCTCCTCCTCGGCGCATGTCGACTTCCACAGGGTTCAGCAGGTGTCCATCCTGCCACGGGCTATTCCCAACTTCAGACCCCCACACCCTCTGCCTACGTTGTCTTGGCCCAGACCACGGTTGGCAAGCTTGTACAGCGTGTCACCCTGTCATTGAGGCCTCTGAAGAACAGATAGTCCGGTGGAGGGAGCTCTTCCAGAAGTCTCCTCCAGAGGACTTCAAGGACTTTTTGAATCATTGATCCAGGACCAAGGTAGGTCCTCGATTTTCCATCTCACCCCGCAAGGGAGACTCCTTCGCAAGGACTCGCCCCGCACGGGAGGGACCGCTCCGGTCCTCATACCAGCACGCGCACAGAGGCTGCTCCAGCTACCGGCCTTCAGGATGAGGGAATCCTCGGGTCCTCCTGATTAGTGTTGAGGGACCGGAAGGTTCTTGTAGTGGGTCTTCACCTGAGGGGCTCCGCCCTTTTACCGGCAATACGTCCGAGGCGGTGTCTAAACTGGCCACACCTACCAGGTCTAGGCCCGAGGAGCAGGGTAGGCCTCATGATCCACATACAAGAGTCCTGGAGGAGGCTGGGCCCAGCGAGCCGAGCAACACGACACAGGCACGTGGCAGGCAGCTCGACAAAATGGCCGCTGCGTCAGACAGCACCCATCCAGCGCCATTCCAGGAGTTTGGCGAGGAACGAGTGTCAAGGTGGGACTGGCCTCAACCAGGTACGTGGCCTACAGTCTATCCTTTTGCGCAGGGCAGGTTCCCGCTGCGTCTGTATGGGCAGGCTGTACAGCGGCTCCAGCAGCCTCCAGCTAACCAGTCTATATTCCCTACCACTCCTCAGGCCTGTGAAGATGGGTTCTTTGAGAGGTTCTTCAGGCTCATGAAGTCCCTGCGGATGGGGGGGGTCATCCTAAGGGATGCCATCCGGGACGTGCTCCATCCAATGCTTTCAGCACTGCAGCCTCTGCCTCCGGCCCCCCAGCTGATTCCTCATGCGGTTCCGTATCAGCCTCCTCCACAGCCTCTGGCTCTGGTCCCCCAGCCGCCAGCTCCCGCCTCTCCCCCACCGACGCAGGATCCTCCTGACCCGCAAGACACGGATGAGGAAGAGGATCCTGACACGCCCTAGTCAGCCAAGGCCTTCCACGAACGTCTTGCAGGGCTGGCGGAGTACCTGGGCCTGCCTCAACCTGATGTCGAGCAACCGGCAGAGGGGGTCCTTGCTGAGGTCCTCATGTGATGTCCCTCTGCCAAAACGGGTATTCCACTGCAGACCGATTTTAGTCTCCCTGGCCAAAAAGGGTTGGCTCAAGCCCCACTCTGTCCAGCCAGTTAATCGATGCCTGGACGCCAATTACAGGCAGATGGAGGGTGATACACTCTTGCTATTGGCCCATCCTCGGTGATCGCTGCGGCATCACTATACTCCAAGCCTCAGTTGTCCTCAGCCGCCTCCTCGGCAACGCTGTTAGGCAAGTAGGAGAAGATCTTGGAGGCTTATGGGAAGAAGCTGTATTCCAACGTGTCCTTGCATCTTCGTCAGGAAAACACTGATGCCATACTGGCTGCTGCTAACCAAAGGTTATGGCAGGAAATTGCAGACTTACTGCTGGAACTGAACTCCCTACGCAGAGCCAATCGCGTTTCAAGGCGGGACAGGTTGAGACCAAGCAGGATGCGCAGGACCTCATGGAGTCCACCGTGGCCCATATTGACACACCTGGCTGTGACATTTGTATTGCCATGGACATGAAAAGGACAGCCTGGCTACGTGCAACGAAATTCAACCGGGACGTTCAGGAACACATCTTAGCTCTTCCGTTCGAAGGGGGTCACTTCTTCCACTCCACAACGGACGAGGAGCTGGACAAAAAGAAAAACCGCTCACAAACGGCCAAGTCTTTATCCATCTGTCATGACCCTTCCCCCTGGCCCTCACTGGCAAGTCAGCCTTCCAGTTAGGGCCAGGCCAGATCAAAGGCCTTGAAACCTCATCCAAGACTCTTTTGGCGCAAGGCTCATAACCATCATGAAGACCAACATTAGAATGGGACTATTTAACTTGGGGGGGGGGGGAGGGGGGGGATTTCAGCCAACATGGAGGCACACACATAGATCAGTTACAAGGAACTGAGCTATGCGGTCTAGCCTTTTCAGTCCTGGGACTATTTTGCCTGGACTACTTTACCTGAGACTATTTAAACCGCACCCAAACAGCAGAACATGCTTTGAGTTATTACACTGTGGGCAGCGTAACGCTCACCGTGTCCAGTTCTTTGAAGCCAGCTTACCTGAAACGAAGGACCTGCAGAGAGAGAAAGAACACTAAGAAACTTACCTGGAATAGTATCCTGTCTTCAAACCATCGCCGACTTCAGTTCCACTCACCTGAAGGTACGAACTCCATCATCCGGCACCGCATGCATCCTGGAATACCATAACCTGGAAAGAGGAGAAAGACATACAGCATTAGTAAGCGTTTACTCACGTTTCCTCCCAAATGAAGAAAGCCACACAATTCTTACCTGGGTAGTCATCTCCTGGTCAGTATCATTGCTGGAACATTACGGTGCTTGGCGAGGAACATCGCAACCTGCAAGGAGAGAAAAGACACGGGTTAGCAATATAAAAGGCGAAACAGCACCGCGCATTACTCACCGGACAGCATCGCGCACACTGCGCTTTCGCCTACCAGCCTAAGCTCATCTTCAAACTGCATGACCCCACCAAAATACCTTTCCATACCTAAAAGGAAAGAAGCAAGACATTATTCAAACTAAGAGGAACATAAGAACTGCATATAAAGACTGTAAAGCAGCAAACCTACGGAGTCGCAGCAGGCCTGGATTCCCACAGGGGGGGGCTTGCACCAGTGAAGTAACTTGGCCGCTGCTTGACCCCCACATCTACGCGCCCCTGCCAAGAGGAGCAGGACGGAGAATCCACCTTTTACAATATTAAGACCCATCTTTAACCAGAGGCCTTACCAAGGGACCAGGAGAGGGTTCGAGAGTGCAAATCATCCAACCAGGGCTGGGTGACGTCCCCGTGGATACCAGGTGAGCGTAACACCATCTTGACAAAGACCACGCCCAAATCGTGCACCCAGTCACAGCAGCGCTCTGACAAGTGGCGTACGTACTGAGGGCACCGCAGCTTCCAGGAACGGAGGTCCAGGGTCCAGACAACCGGACCGCTCCCCGACTCCAAATCGGCGCAAGCAACAAAAGGGGGGGGGGAAGAGACCAGGGCTTTTTCCAGTCCCCCCTCCTACGCAACAGCCTCTGAGGGAAAGAAGGCATGACACGCCCCTTCGGGTCCACGTGTCTCCAGTGGGGGGGCAGGCTTGCTCTCCATGCACATTTCTGGTGCCAGAATTTTGCGGACACCTGGATCCTCTATGTAGTATCCACGGGGTACCGCCTACCCATCCCATCCCATCCTCCACTCCTTCAAGTTGGGACAGCAACTCTTCTGGCATAGAACCGATCGCTCAGAGAGCCAGGCCGCGGAGGAAGTCCCAGCCTCCCAGCGAGGCTTGGGCTTTTACGCTATTCAGAAAAAGAACTAGGCGGGCCTGAGAGTTGTGCTGAACCTTTCCACCCTCAACCTCTCCTTACGTCTACAAAAATTCAGGATGGTTACGCCAGCTTTTATAGCAGAGACATTGTGCAAGGGAGACTGGAAATGCTCCCTGGATCTGAAGGACGCGTACCTACACGTCCAGATTTGGCAGCCCCAACGTTCCTGCCTATGGTTCAGGATCATGGGCTACCATTTCCAATACAAGGTCCTTCCTTTTGGCCTCAACTCGGGTCCCAGGGTCTTTACCAGACTCATGAATACTGCGGCTGCCCTCCTCAGAGTGCAGGGTCTCCAAATCTACCCATAGCTCACTCTTCCCATGCCCTTATGAACACACTGCATGATCTGGGCTTCTCGCTCAATCTCAAGAAGTCGCAGCTGCAGCCCACGCAGACTGACTTTCTTGGGCCTTATTTGGGACACGTGCTCTGAGAAAGTGTTTCCGTCGGAGGACAAGATCTCGGCCATCAGAAAGGCCTCCACTCACTTCCTCAGCAGAGAAGTGACCTCGGCCTGGTGGTACCAGCATCTCCTGGGTCTCCTGGCATCAGTCCTATTAGCCGTTCCACACACGAGACTGAGGATGAGGATTCAGCTGCACTTCGTGGCTTCATGGGACCAGGAGCGGGGCTCCCAATCCGAAATCAACAACATTCCTCCATCTCTCCGCCTGGACCTCACATGGTGGTCCAGGGACTGCAACCTACAGACGGGCAAGCCCTTCCAGTCTCCCACCCGCAGGTCACCATCACCACGGACTCATTGCTCGAGGGCTGGGGAGCCACCCTGGACGATCTCTCTGTCCACGGCACCTGGACTCGGCAGGAGCAGGAATACCACATCAATTGGTTGGAGCTGAACGCCATCTGGCTAGCACTCCGAGCATTCCTTCCACTTCTCAGGGGCAAAGTTGTCCTCAACCAGACAGACAACTCGACCAGCATGTACTATGTCAACAAGCAGGGAGGCACCAGATCCCCTCAAATGTGCAGACTGGTTATCAGCATGTGGGTGTGGGCCCTGGAAAATGACATCTACCTCATGGCAGTCCACCTTCTGGGGGAATCGAACCTGGAGGCGGACAGGCTCAGTAGGTTGGGAGCGGACAATTACGAGTGGCAGATAAACAACCTCGTTCTTCAGGAGATCTTCATCAGATGCGTCTCCCCCAGGTGGATCTCTTTGCCACCTGGCACAACAAGAAGTGCCCTCAGTTCACCTCCTGGCACGGACAGGGCCCCGGCTCCCTGGGCGATGCATTTCGGATCCAGTGGAACGGCATGACATCTTACGCCGTCCTGCCCACTCCGCTAATTCAGAGTGATTTGCAAGATCAAGGAGTCTCGCCAGCTGAACATCATTCTAATAGCTCCATGGTGCCAGGCCATGATTCTCAGAGCTGCTCAGCCTCTCGGAGATGCCACCTATTCACCTTCCGGCAGGCCTAGCGCATCTTCTGGCGCAGCAGGGGGGCAGGGTCATCCACCCCGCGCCACAGAAACTAGCCCTCACAGTGTGGTTCCTGAGCAGGTAACGCTAGTGCACCTTGGCTTCTCCCAGAATAATCTGGAAATCATACAGGGCGCTAGGAGCAAGGCTACCAGGGCCCAGTATAAATGTAAATGGACCAGGTTCTGCCACTGGGCAGTCTCCAAGGAAATCGACACCATGGCATGTACTTTGGATGACGTGCTCTCCTTCTCGGCGCCCCTTTCCCACTCTGGCGGGCAGGTGGACACCTGCCGCACTTACCTCGCAACTATCGGGGCTTACAGGAACTCGGAGTCTTCCCCTCCTCCAATCCGATTGTCAAACATTTGACGGGGCTCGCAAAGGGTCTACCCGCCCATCAGGAGGCCACACCCTGTATGGGACCTGAACATAGTCTTGGGTGCCCTGGCGCACAAACCATTTGAGCAACTGGCGTCCGCAGACATCCGGCTGGTCACCATTAAGACGGCCTTACTAGTCGGTCTCACCTCGGCTCGCAGAGACAGCGAAATCCAGGCGCTGGTCGCCTCACAACCATATTCTATCTTTCACAGTGACAATGTAGTCATGTGGACACACTCAGCATTTCTGCCTAAGGTGCCGCCTGCGTTCCATTTGAACGAGGAAATAGTTTGTCTTATGTTTTTTTTTGCCGATCCTAAGGACGAGGCACAGAGTTCTGCACTACCTGGATGTCGGGCGCGTCCTGAAATTCTACTTGGACAGGACCTAGGTCTTCCGCAAATCAGACGCCCTGTTTGTCACTTTCGGAGGTGCAAGACCAGGCTACCAGGCCTTCAAGGCCTCCATATCCCACTGGATGGTCTCGGCCATCAAAGAGGCATATGAGGGCCAGTACGAGCCGCTTCCTGCGAACATGCACGCCCACACAGTCAGGGCCAAGTCAACGGCCATCGCATTCCAGCGCCATGTCCCTTGGCCAGTCATAAGCAGGACGGCCACTTGGGCCACGCCCTCGGCTTTCTGCAAGCATTACTGTTTGGTTGCCGGCTCTAGATATGATGCGGCTTTCGGACAGGCGGTTCTCAGGAACCTATTTGCTAAAGGAGGGTCTCCTCTCCACCCTGGGGCTACATTCAGTTGTAATCACCCATGCAGTATGGAGAAAAGGGGGCGGGGCGTAAGAGTAATTATAAGTTACTCACCGTAGTGTCCTTGGTCCCCTTTCATCCATTCGTCCCACCATCCTCCCCCCCCCCTAATACTGGTGTCATTAGGCAATGTTAAATCTATTGTCTACACGTCAATGGGGACTGAGGTGTGGCGCCGGAGGGTGGAGTCAGGGCAGCGCATGCTCCCAGGGCCGCACCCCTGCGCGCCTCTAAATTTAAAGGGGAAGGTGGTTTTTTTCTGGTGAAAAAGGTTCCGTCTCCCGTCCCTTGGAAGGGACGCCCATGTAGTATGGAGGAAAGGGGACTAAGATTCCGTTAGTCACTACGGTGAGTAACTTATAATTTCTCAACCCGTCAGTGTCGCCTCCTGTCAAACTGCCAGTAGTCCTGGAAATTCTCACCAGAAAAGGAGGCGCAATCCGGCACCATGACCCAGGATCACTGAGCATGAGGGCTTGGCCCCTGCAGCCCTAGAGTTTGGAGGATACGAGCTGCCAGCGGACTTCAGGGAGGTCCTTGCCAAGGCCAGAGCATCGTCGACTTTGAAGTGCTACAGTCACAAGTGGAAGCGTTTCGCTACTTGGTGCCGGTCACAGAAGATCACCCCTCTGATGGTCACGGCCCCTCAAATGCTTCCATACTTGTTGTTTTTGGCCAAGGCAGGACTGGCGCACGCCTCTATCAAGGTGCATCTGGCGACTATCTCCCGCTACACCAAGTCTCCAGGAAGATCGTCTCTTTGGTCGCACCGTCTCGTCAAGGAGTTCCTCAAAGGACTGTTTCGATATTTCCCACCGGTGTGGGAACTCAACGTGGTGCTGACGAGGCTCATGGTGGGGCGGGGGTCGGCCTTCGAGCCTATGCATCATGCCCCTCTAGTTCCTCTTGTGGTAAACTGCTTTCCTTGTGGCCATCACCTATGCCAGGAGGGTGGGTGAGATCCAGGCCCTGTCCTGCAAACAGCCATATCTGACTTTCTACGAGTTGTTGGTGGTGCTCTGTGGACGCACTCCTTTCATGCCAAAGGTTACTTCGGAATTCCACCTCAACAAGCCTTTGGTGTTACCTGCGTTTTTCCCAAAGCCTTCATCACAGGCTGAAAGGGACTTACACTTGCTGGACGTTGCTCGTTCCCTGACGTTCTTTGTGACGCGCACAAACATTTGTCGGAAGACATCTCAACTGTTCGTGAACTTTGGTCCTGTGAACCATGGGAAGGCCTTGTCCAAGTCTTCCATTTCCAGGTGGCTAACCGGTTGCATCACGCACTGTCAACGGTTGGCGAACCGACCCTGGCCGTACGTGAGCCCACTCCACCAGAGTGATTGCTGCAACGACAGCGTTCCTGTCTGGTGTGCCCCAGCTGGACATCTGCAGGGCTGCAATGCGGAGGTCCATGCACGCCTTCACAAGGTTCTACTGCGTCAACAGGGATTCCAGAGTTGGTTAAGCATTGCTAACCAACCTGTGCTCTTGAGGTGACACTGTCCAGAGGTAAGAGTAATTGTTTCTGTCGAGCCTTGCCATCTCCTGTGGTTGTGTAATGTTGTACTGCTATGTATTCATTATTCATGAGCATGTGAATGCATGCCAGACCCCATGCTGGAGAAGGAGCAAGTTACTTGCCTGTAACTATTGAGCATGGGTCCGGCATGGATTTACATGCTCATGAATATTCCCCGTCAGTTTAGGGTTTTTGGACACAGGACGGAGGACGCTCTTTGGTTTAACTTACTGACACAGACGTTGCGTAGTTTTGTTGAGGCAGAGAAACCCCTGATAGACATAGGGACAGGCAGGATTTCCCCAACCCCTCTTATTATTTTGGCAATAAAGGTTCATACTGAAACGTGTTACTGTCTCAGTCTTACTCTTGATTCCTTACACCACCCTAGTACTAGTGAACATGGGAACTCTTGAGAGGTTAGCCAAAACCCTATCAAGGTAAACGTGAAGAGCAGTCGAGGCTATTCTTTGGAGAGTGTAAGCGGAGTCATGGGTCCACAATGAGTCTACACAATGAAGCATACCATAATTCAAATTGGACACGAATGTATAAAAATATGAATATTTATTCTAGGCCTTCTACGCACATGTATACTAGAGGGCAGACATGCAGGATTTAGATTTATTTTGAGGGAAACTAAATGTGTTACGCCCAGTTGTAGTTTGGGGAGCAGGAAATGTGTTGACATATTGAGAAGATTAGCAATGCGTCCCATTTGGATAGATATTTGAAGATTAGCCATGTGTCACATTTAGATAGAATTGTGAAGATTAGCCACCTAGAAAAACTTTGAGAGAACCCAATGTAATAACCACCCTGCTCCCCTCCTACACGCATCCCTTGTACTATACACGCACATGGGCTAGCCAAACTACACACACAAAAACGCATCCAACATCACTAACACTTGCATACAACAATCATCCTAGGCACTTGACCTTACCCCTATGGACACAACAAGCCAGTGTGCACACAACCATTACCTTTTTTTTCTTCTTTTATTTTAACACACTTTATTGGCATTTAATAGGCAACTGCACAATCATACAAATTCAAATGGATTGTGTCCTCCCACGTATGCTTCATCTTTAATTCTTTAATATATGATATCCAGCTTCAGCTGCTTTGGAAAATAAATGTGGGCACAGGGCCCTGTGCATGGATGCAGTCGACTCGATGTCCCTCGAGGGCCTCCGTCTCAAGGATGATGTCTTCGAAGGCATATTTAGCACGCTGTTAGGCAAGATTTTGTGCAGTACCCTTTGGGCGACTACAGCACCTTTGTCCTCCTGTCAATAGGGAACACAACTTTTGGTATAAGTCTGTACTAGACAGGTTGGTAGTGTGGCTGAGCAGCCAGTCTTATTTCAAGAGGGGTCAATGTGGGCAATAGGGCTTTTACACAGAGATTCACAATGAAAAGTGTTCAAATAAACTCTTACACTCAAGCTTTCTTGATTAAACAACTATTAATTTATTTAAGTCAGTTATATAAGCCTTCTTCAGAAGTAAGCAAAACATGGAACACTTAAAGATATACTTAAAAACACACTTAGTTTTTCTAATCAGTTGATACCCATTGTGGATGACACACACACACTTCCTACACCCTCAGGTGACCTAAATAGCTAGGACACTGTGGACATTGATTTAACACAGGTACAATTACAGCAATATTGAGTTTGGTTTATAGGTTAGATTGGGGAATAAAACAAAGTTTAACTACTAATTCATAAACTGGTAAGCACTTTTTGAACCCTCCAACGCAAAGTAAATTGAGTCTCTCAAGGGACCTGGACAGCCAATGTTAGTTGAGCAAAGTCTCGGGGAGCTGAATATCTTCTTTGCCGGTAAGTAAGTCTTGCACAATGTTTTTAGAAACGTTTGTAGAAATAAAATCACTTGAAGGGCCACAAGCTGGGAGGCGTGTGAGGGGAAAAGCTGCAAGCAACTCTGCAAGGGCAATCAAGACTAGTCGTAACAAAAGACAAGCAAGGCTACACACACGAGGTAAGTCCTCTTAACTTTACAGTACCTTTGGTTAGAAGAAATGGTTCCAGCTGGCTTCTGTTCCTGTACAGCTCTGCAGATCCTGGTGTTTCTAGGCCTCAGTCGTGGGGACAAGGGGACTCCTGCGCTGCAGTGGGAAGGTCGGCAGCAGCAATGGGCAAACTTCAATTCAGCAGCACTTCACGCTTTCAGCTCTTCGCGTCTATAGCAAATAGCAATACCACGGTCCTCGGCTACCACTTCAGACTTTCCTCGCATCTGGGGTCCAGATCTTCCTGGCGCTTGGGTCCGACTTAAAAGCGTTCCACTCAATCTGGTGTTCCTCGCCCTGGTAATTCAGTTCCAGCAGCAGTGGATGTACAGCCAGCTCCGAAAGGATGTCCAAACGAGTTCACTTTGGTGTTGATGGGTTCCACCAACCCAAGGGGTGAAGTAATCCTTGCAGGGCTTCTCTAGTCGAAATGAATTTTGGAGCTTCAGCACAGCAGCAGGGCTTCACCGGGCAAACCAACGGTCCAGGAGTTGCTGCAGGAGTCTCTTCCATGTTCTTTGGATTCCTTCCTCCAGCGGTCGGCTCTGCCTTCCAAGCCAATTAGCCTCAGCTTTTATGCAGGTTTCTCCCATTCATTTCAGCCTAGCTGTCAATCACACAGCAGGGTGGCTGTCCTCCAAGGACAGCCAGCCGGCCAATCCCGTTTGGGTGCATTCCTGTAGCCAACTGGATGAAGCACAGTTTCGGGCACCTCCCTAATTTCCTGCCAGACACACTGGAGCCAGAGGCGGGCTTCACTCGTGAATACCGCCAAAGACAAAACGAACAAAGGGACCAAACCTGGTTTGGCGTGCAGAGTAAATCTCAAGAAGGACCTTTCCAACAAGAAATGGTGAAAAAAGAAGACTGGTCATTTTGACAAAATGGGCACCCATAGGTGTCTTGCTGCAATTGCAGTCTACGGTAAAACTACACAATGGTAGTAAAAAGTAAACCACTGCCACCAGCCATTAATTGTAGAAAGGGTAACATAAAAATGTTACATGAGAAACTGGACTATCCCCTCCAGTATCCTATGGTAAGATGGTGTGTGCTGGGTCTAGAAGGTTACCAAACTGTAGGTAAAGTCAATTTCACTTCACTTCACTGCTCTTGCAAACGGTAGTTTCACCAAGTGAAGGTATTTAAACCTTTGGGAAATGTAAGACTTCCCTGTGCCACTGCACTGAAGGTGCTGTATGACACAATGCGAAGATGATGCCTATAGAGTTTGTCAGACTCCAAAGTCAAAAGAAACGCAGAGTATAAATTACAGAAAAATTACATGAGGGAGTGGGAAAAAGTCTCTCTCTCCAGGTTAGAAATTAAGTCCTAAAGTCCAGCAAAAAGAGCTGGGAGTCTCTAGGGTACAGGGGAATTAGCACATTTCTGAGAATCTTCCCTAACGCACGCACAGCACCCGTTGGCTTCAGTTCTGTCTTTCCACGTAAGCTATTGCTTCGAGAAACTACAGCACGCTTCCTTTGTTCTTCGTGATAATGTCCTCTAATTCAACACAGAATACCCCGAAGACCACCGGGTACAAGAAATGTCGAGATTGTGATTTGAAAATGTCATTAACTGACCCACACAGAGGATGTCTGCTGTCTCTGGGTGGAGCATAAGACCTTGGCCTGCTCCAAGGGCCAGTCAATGACCGTAAAGGCTTTGAAGGAGCAAAGGGGGAAAGTGGCGCTAGGTAAAAAAAAAATCTCCCTTTACCCCCTCGAAAAATTGTTCGCCCGACGAGCCGAGAGGCGACTCTCCTCAGAGGAAGAAGGTTAAAAGATCAACATCGAAGAGTGGCTCCCAACACTCATCTTCGTCGAGGAAGTCAAAAAAGAGGCACCACAGGTCTCCTTCGACTTCATCTTCAGACACCTCCTAGGAGAGGGTATCTTGCCCCACGAAAAGCTCCACACCTGCCGAATGGGAAGCATTTAGATCTAAAATGCTGAAAATATTTTTTAAAAAACAAACACCCATGGCAAGCCATGGTTCTACGGTGCCTTCCAAAGAAGCCGGAAAGGAAAAGGCCTCGAGCCCGGGAATAAGGCCAGATCCTCAACGAGAGACAAGTCATCAAAGGATCCTTCGAGCCACAAACATAAGTAGAGGTGATTGACGCCAGCTGCGCCCTCAATGCCAGCTTGTCACTCAGCATTGGCGACACTGTCGATGCCAGTCATTCCGTCGATGCCAACCCCGCCATCTAAACCGATCAAAGCCGAAATCGACTCCTCATGCGCTAAGTTCCCAATTACTTAAGCCTTCGATGCCTATCCCTGACGAAACCTACATTCCTTTACGAAGGAAAGTTTTTCCAAGTCTCACCTCAATTTATGAGGAAAATTAGCCATCCGACAAGGATGCCCCTTTTGGTCTTCAATTTGGCACACCCAATGTGCCTGGAAGCTTTCTTTCTGAAGAGTCTAGATTGAAAGATCTTTGTTAATTTACAGACGGCCAGTCGGGTAGACACCTCACCTGAACTGGATTTTGGTTGACCTGAGTATGGTGAGCAGGCAGATGCTTCATGTAGACAGCTAATGTCTAAAGTGGTAGACTGTGGGGTGGAGTAGGCTTCCCCTCCCCTATGAACAGGATGATCTGACGGACATCCTTGATAAGGGTCCGCAAATGGATACAATATTACCATTTCATGTTGCACTCCAAAAAAGGGTGGCATCAAATTGGGAGATGCCAGAAACTAATCCTGCAGTGAATAAAAACCTGACCAAAAAATACTGCCCTTCCAGTAATGACCCTGACTACTTGTCTAAACACCCCACTCCAGAGAGTTTGGTGTTGCAGGCAGCTACGGCAACCTAAAGCAGGCTGCTTATCCTACTATCCCTCCACATAGGGATGACAAAAGAGTATATGGATGGGCAAGAAAAGTGTTTTCTGCAGGCAGTATAGCTCTAAAATCAGCCAACTCCACATGTACCTTTGCAAAATTCTCATTCACTCTATGGGGCTACATTTCCATGGCGGCAGAGCACATTCCTGAGGGGGAGGAAAGAGACAGGTTCTTGGCTATTTTTAGAGACGGCAAAGAAGCCATGTGCAAGTCTCTACAGTCGGGTCTGGATTCTGTTGACAGCATCAGCAGAGCCATGGCTACTAGCACTGTAATATGCAGATTTGCGTGGTTGAGGAAGTCTGGATTTGCGCCGATGTGCAATCCAGACTCCTCAACATGCTTTTTGACCGTTCTCACCTTTTTGACAACAAGGCTGTGTTAGGGAGAATTCTCAATGTGCCAATTCCTCCCACCTTACAGCCCTCAGCTCTTTTGCTAAACTTTGGGATTTCCCAGAGAAAGTAAAGTGAAATTGACTTTACTAGTTTTTTCAAATTCCTAGACCCAGCTCACCCTATCTTACAATAGAGTGCTGGAGGGGATACTAGGTAGCCCCTATGTATAGAAACTCATGTAGCAGTCAAATGCTACCCTTTCCTCTCCAAATGGCTGGTGGCAGTGGTTTTACAACAAACAACCAGGATTTCTCCCAACTGCGAACACTGTTGGCTTTAAATCGCGGGAGCCATGTTTTTCAAGCTGGCAACTGGGCCCCCTTTGTTTAAACCGGTCCTGGTCTTCTTTATTCGCCATTTCTTTTTGGAAAGGTCCTTCTAGAGTTTGTCTCTGCGCGCCTAACCAGGTTTTCTCCCTTTTGTTCCTATGCCTTTGGCGGGCTTCAGGACTGAAGACCGCCTCTGGTGCCAGAGTGTCTGGGGTGGGCAAGAAGTGAGGGAGGTGCCCGAAACTCCCCTGTGTTTAGTCTCCTAGGAGACCCAAATGCACTCTGGCGTGATTGGCTGGCTGACTGTCCGGCAAGGACAGCCACCCTGCTGGGTGAGTGGCAGGTAGGCTGGAATGAATGGGTGAAAACTGTATAAAAGGCGAGTATCTTGGCTTGGAGTCGTCCACTGGAACGAAAGAACCGAAGACCAGCTTGAAGAGGACGGCTGCTGCAACTCCTGGACCGCTGGTTTTCCCGGTGAAGTCCTGTTGCAGGTCCCAATCTCCAAATTCACCTCGACAGAGAAGCCCTTCAAGGACTACTTCTCCCTTTTGAGTTGGTGGGACCAATCAACTCGATCCGTAAACCACCTGGATACCATTCTCTGAGCTGGTTGTATTTTCCTTGAGTGCTGCAGGAAACTGAATAATCAGGGAGAGGGACACCAGTTTGTGTGCTTGTCTACAGCTACCGGAATTGAAGAATTGCCTTTGCCAGCTTTTTGACCAGTCCCAGTGGAGTGTAGGAGTCCCCCGAAGTCCTCACTCTTGTCCCCACGCCTGAGGCCCAGGAACAGCGAGATCTGCAGGAACTGCCAGGAACAGGCATCTTCAGCTGCATCTTTTTCTCCACTGTAAGGTACTGTGAAAACCCGACCGAGAGAACTTACCTCTCACTGCGAAAGTGCTTGAAACTTTTGCAACTTGCAGGCCTAGTCAGCTTGTGACCCAACAAATGAATCTTTCATTTACAAACTACTTCTGAGAACCGTGGCAAAGACTTTTATGTTTAACTACTAGAACTGCCTATCGTATACAAAACTTTAGCCCATTGACTTTGGCCTACCCTATTGCATTGAATTGACTCCTCTGGCGAGCTAAAACTATTTGCACTGTCTAAGAGTAACTGTACTATTTGTTTTATTAACATATGCCTTTTTTTTAATTTGTTTATAGTTACATAGTAACTTTTACAAAAGATTTCGTTGTGGTTTAAAAACGGCATAATTAATACAAGTTTTACAAAATTCATTCCATACAAAATTCATATTTACCACCTACAATTCAGTTTTTACAACACTGTACAGTTAAAAGAAAAAAAGATAAAATTCATTTACCCAAATTCTGGATGGCCCTTATAACATATCTTGATACTTTCCATTTCTTAAGTTGCACTAACTGCTTGATCGCTTACCCTGTGGAATAGGCCATTTACCCTTTATTTAAAGACAACAATAGTTCTTTAAGAACCTGACTACGGCAATCTGTAGTTTGATTCTTTTACCGTGTAACATATCAAGCCACAAAATATCTAAATCAACACATTCTGTATTTGGTACATACATGCTAAAGTGACTAATACCTTCGTTCCTAAGTCCGTTACATCTGGTCAGAAGATGCTCCAAGGTCTCCAGATTTTCCTTTTGTTTACAAAATCTACAAAAGGAATATCCCTTACTCTGACCACTTCTAATATCTACTGTTTGTCCCGTACCTAGCACATTGAAGCGAAATCTCATATACTCATGTCTCCAGGTTTTATCAGGAAATTTTGATAGATATGGTGCAAGCTCCCCCATTTTTTTGTATTCCGAGACCATATGGTTATATGAATGAGTCATCTTAACCTCTTGGACAGTTGAATTCCAATCGGAACGAAGCAAGAGTTTTTATTTTTTATTTTCATTGGGTTCGTAATAAGTGTATCTCTATAGATCCCTAGTTTGTCCAGAATTTCATTTGCTTCTTCCAACATGTTCCTGAGGTACTTTGATGTAGGAGCGCCACTCCTAATGCCTCTGCCCATTATATCATATAGAGTAGTATCTTTGCTAATTAACAGCTTCCTGAATAGGGCAATTCTGCGCCATTCTATGGTGCTTCTAATTGAATGCAAGCCAAGCTTAATGCCACCAAAGGCACGCATTTTGGCAATCAACGTACCATCGTTTTTACGATTTTGGATTCATATGTAGTTTCTTCCATCCGGCACCATAACGGTGCCAGTTCTAGTCCATGGCACAGTTGAGGCACTATTCTGTTTTTATACAGGCGAATACAGGGCAATAACGAGAATTGACCGTATGTTCCATCAACTTTACATAGTTGAGAAACCATAGGAGTGATTTTCGATTCCAATAGAGCCTTAAAGTTTGGCTTGTTCTTGTTTCCAAAATCTGGGTAGCCTAGATATCTTATTACGTTCCTTGTCGGTAATTTTTCATGATTTAGGAATAGTGTGTTCATTTTTTGTTTTTTCTTATTTGACAAACAATCGTTGTTTTTGAGTAATTAATTTTTAGTGCATTTTTGATAATTTATTCTATAAAAGCAGGTAAGAGTTGTTGGAGGCCTATGGAAGTGTCATCATAGTCACCTCATCTGCATAGGCAGTCCACTGGATCTTAGTTCCCTCCACTTTAGGTGAATTTACAACCAATTTTTTAAAACTCTCTCCTATATCAGAGAAGTATAAATTGAATAAAGTTGGAGCATATATGCAGCCCTGCCTAAGTCCATTTTTAACCCTTATTTCTTGGGACAAATTTCCTTCCATACTAAGTCTGATCTTGATTCTAGAGTCCTGGTGCATGTTGTATACAATTGTCAATAGAGAATCGGGCATCCCAAGGTGTGTTAATTTTGTCCACAATATTGATCTATCGACTAAATCGAAAGCAGATGTTAAATCAATTGATGCCAAATAGGAAGATTTCCGGGGGTCCATGCCGCTCTTTGCATAATATTTATTAAAAGACCTCCTGCATCAGTGCCTCGCCTTGTAGCAAGACAAGGAGCCACATAGATTCGATCCTGGGTCAGCGCTTAGAAATATCCTGGGTGTTAAGCACGTTATAAATAACCAAATCATATCATATCCTATCACTGGCTCCAGGGCCAATATAAAAAGCATTGCGGACAGTGGGCAACCCTGTTTGGTACTCCTATGCAGCTCCCATGCCTCCGATATCCATTTCCCAGTCCTCACTCTAGCGCGAGGTCCTGTGTACAGTATTCACACCCATCTACAGAACCCTTCCCCCAATCCAAATTGCTTTGACGTTGCGTGCAGCCATTCCCGTTTTACTGAGTCAAACGCTTTTATTGCATCTAGGGTGACCACCACGCATTCTATGCCCAATCGTCTAGCGCCATCTATGACATGGTGCAGTCGTTGCAGCTTACATGCAGTGCTTCTCCTCGGCGCATACCCCGTCTAGTCAGTGTGTATCAGCTGGATAATAACCCCTTTCAGCCTAGTTGCCAATAAGGCAGTGAGTATCTTATAGTCCTGATTAATCATGGACAGCGGCCTATAAGAGCTGCAATCAGGGGGTTTACTCGGTTTGAGTACTTGTACAATTAGACTCCCTCATGCTCCTAGGAAGTCGGCCCTCCTCTCATACTTCCTCATAGAGTGCCAATAACTTTAGTGCAAGTGCCCCAGCATACGTCTTATAAAAGTCCCCGGGCAGACCGCCTGGGCCAGGGGTCTTCCCAGTTGGTACCAGTTGTAAGACTGCTTGGATCTCCTCCAGCATGAGCAGAGTGTCCAGTCCGTCCTTATCCCCCACACCCAATTGGGGCAACCCAATCTCTGCTAAGGCCTCTGTGATTTGCCTGGAATCACCAGGCCAAGTACAATGCCTCATATTACCTTGATAACCTTGTGTATATTGCATCCTGCGTAGTTACTAGACTCATCATCCTCCTCCCTTACGGTGCATACAATTTCCTGGGGCTCTTCTGCACAGCCACGCCAACAGCCTGCCCGACTTATCTCCTTCTGCATGGATTCTCTGAATATATTTCGCATAATCAAATTTGCCAAGGCGTTTCCATATTTTAATGCATTTTTGTCTCATGAGAAGCAAATGTCCCTCTGCCTCATCCCCTAACTCTCGACTTTTCTCAAGTAGCTCAATCTCCATTTCGTTCTCCTCCAAGGACTCCAGTATCTTTCCTAAGCCTCCCCCATACCCCCATCTTCCCAGTGGCTGATTCCCCTTATAACCGCCTTAAAGGCGTCCCACAAAATGCCACTGTCTCCCACACTACCTGTGTTTGTTTCAAAGTAGTCATCTATTTTTTCTGCAAGGTAATCCCTGAACACAATATCCTGCAATGCCTCTGCCTGGAGCCGCCAGGTGGGGACCGGGGGCCTGGGCCAGGACCGACAAGTAGCAATCAAAGGGGTGTGGTCAGAGATGACCCTGGCCTTATATTGCACCTCCCCAAACTCACAAGCTGTATCATGCCCAGTGAACAGATAATCCAAACAAGTATGGACCCCAGACGGTGCTGTATAGGAGTATCCGCTCTTCCCCATGGAACCCCCTCCAAATGTCTGTCAAGCCAAAGTTACTCAGTATGTCTCTCGGAGCCCTCGCAGGGAGGGGTGGTCTGTTATTTTCCATCCAATCTATCTACTAAAAGGTTTAGCGTACGGTTGAAATGACTCCCAACCCCCCCCCCCCCACACCCATGCAGCTCACTGAAACTCAGCTATCTTGGCATAGAGGGACTTAAAGCATGTTGTGGCGGCACTGTTGGGTGCATACATATAACATGTGTTTTTTATGCACGTCTCCCTATCCTCCAGAACCCTGTGCTCTTAACACCATTCTCCCTTCATCTCGTTTTAAAATACAACAATCAAAAGGGGGACCGTCCGCGCAATACCCCCCTCGCCTACCCAGAATAAAAGGACCATACATACTCCCCTTCCCCCCATTTCTTGCTCAGTTCAGTTTTTTGTTCGACAGTCAGATGTGTTTCCTGCAGCAAAGCCACACATCTTTTTCCATTTCAAGTGAGCCTGTACCTGAGCCTTTTAACAAATCTATTCAGACCCCTGACATTCCATGTCACTGTGTACATCACCAGCCATCATGTCCCCCACTCAACCCCTCCTCCTCACCCCGCCCAGCCTCAGCAGTTCCCACTGGCAGCAAGCCAGATCCACCATAATCCTGTGGACCCCTATGTCATTCGCCTCACCTGCCCCAGTTCCCCAAGTTCTCTCCCCCTCCCCCTGTTGCGCTCTCCCCGGTTGCTAGGCAG
Organism: Ambystoma mexicanum; assembly: GCF_040938575.1. Lineage (NCBI taxonomy): Eukaryota > Metazoa > Chordata > Amphibia > Caudata > Ambystomatidae > Ambystoma > Ambystoma mexicanum. Next base: position 1,130,644,565 of record NC_090923.1, read on the forward strand.
TGAGCCCCCACCATCCCTCCATACTTTCAAATGTACACCCGTGTTCTTTCAACTGTGCTATAGTATGTGCATTGCCCATACATGCCTGCCTACCAACTTCCTAACAAATAAACAATCAAAACCCTAACGGCCCTGCCAAAGGTAGCAGAACCACATACTCAACACCCAAACAACTGAGGGGGAATCAAAGTGCCCCCCGTCCCTAGAAAACAACCCCCAACTTTGCCCCATTCCGACAACAGCCCAGCATTATTGTCTACTCGTGGCCCAGCTGCTTCCCTCGCCGCCTCTCGGGCAGCATGCAGTAGCATGACGCTCTAAAACTAGCATCCCAAAAAAAATATGGGGTCTGCGGTAGTCGCCCGCAGCAGCTACCGCCAGGGCACAGTTTCCCTCCTTCAGTGTCCCAGTCCCATGTGCTCCCGAACTAAGTCGCATATCCCCCAAGCATAGCCAGGGACCGCACCGCTTCAGTGCTCTGCCGTGCAGATTCACAGTGCATTATCATGTCTACCTGGAAGCTGCAGGATCCCTTGTGCATCCATACAAGTCTGTGCTTCCATTGTGATCTCAAAAAAGAAACAATCTGCCATTATGTAGAATCTTCAAATTGGCAAGATGCTTCTCAGAGTTGCTTTCCATAGCCGTTCTTTGGTGGGTCCCAAACATTGCTCACCGGGGCCGTATAGTCTGTGTACATTGTTAGTTTCGAAAAACCTCTGGGGATGGTGCCCCCCCTCCCTAGAGAAGGCAAATATTCTCTCCCTGTGCTTATAATTAATTATCTTTGCAATTAACAGCCTTGTGGATGTGGAAGAGCTTGGCGGCGGCCTCCTTGCTAAAGATCTGGGGGCGCATTGCACTGTGAACCCCTGCACCTGCATCAGCGTGCCAGGGCCCACTTCCTACAATAGCAATGTCTCCATATATGCTGTGGTGTCTCTGCCTTCTTGCTCTTCTGGGAGGCCAAGGATCCGTACGCTGTTCCTGGGGGCCCTTGCCTCCGCATCCTCAGCATGCTGTTCCAGGATCCTCACTATGTTAGTTAAGTCTTCACCTGCGTCTGGGTTACAGTGATGACTGCTGTATTATCTTGCACTCGTTGTTCTGCCGATCCCAGGCGCTCCGCCACTCCTGACATCTTGTCGCAACAGGCTCACATCCACTATAATGGCATCAATCTTGTGCTCCAGTGCCGTTTTCAATGCTGAGATGGCTGCCAGGATCGGGCCTTCCTCCTGAGGACTCGCCCGTGGAGGGGCTGCGTCCCCTTCTGCAACCCCCTGTTGGCGCAAATTGTCCCCTTCTTTCTTAATGTAGGCCTCCATGACCGTCTACTTGCTCTTGAGGTTCTCCGGCACCGGAGCGCAGCATTTCAGCATCAAGGCAATAACACCCCCTTCAGCAAAATGTTGCCATGCACAATCGCGCCAGTGGATTTGTCCTCTTGTCATGCTGAACGAGATCCCCTATAGTGTCCTGGCTCCTCAATCCGCTGCAGCGTAGGCCCACTGGTGTGCCTCCAGCCAGTCCCTTCAACTGTATTGTTTACACCACAGATGCACAAGACTCTGTATAGTCGTTCTCCTCTTCCTCTCCGCATCCAGTGACCATTACCAGGAACAAGCCTCGCTCAGTGCCGCCCGCCCGCCTCAACAGAACCTTCCAACTCTGATGTATGCAGGTCGGGATGGAGCGTCGTCAACTCCTTAGTTATGGTAATGTCCTTATAGGTGACCAAATTTCACTGCAGTCGCGCTACTCGCTGTGCATCTTGCATCTGAAGGGGCCCCTAGGGGACCCTTGCGTAGTGGAAACAAGGCAAATCACCACACACGAACTGATACGCCAGACACGAGGTTGTATTCCCAAAAGCTAGGGTTTATTGCAAAGCAAATAGTCTCAGTTGGCCAACTCGGTCTCATGCCCTGCGACGTGTGTCTCCAGACCTCAAAGGACGCAAGAGAGCAAATAACGTACATCAGTTACATATATACAAAATGGACACCCTGCAATCAGTCATGACATGTTCATTACACCCATTGTACAGTTTCTTTGAACTGGGTCTGATGATTGACAAATTCGACGAATGACACCTTCGGACATCTATTTTATCAACAATATGCAACATTGCGAGTCTGGAGACATATTTCTTTGTTGAACAGGACACAGCGCTTCTGTTCTTGTGAGCAAGCTGCTTACGGGGGAAGAGTCGCATTCCGGGCCTTGCTATCTCCTATTTGCTATTCGTGTCCTGGGAGTCAGTACGCTCTGCTGGGCTTAGGAAAGGGGGGCCATAAGAAAAGCATAATTCAAGCCTTTAGCTGTTTCTTTCTAGCATTTCTACCATATTATCGAGACTAACTGGCATCAGTGAAATGATTAAATGCCGTGGTGCTCTTCCAAGGCTACATGCGGGAGGGGATTGAGCATTCCTCTCTGGGGCTGCATACGTTATGTTTCAACGAATAACTTCCGGCCTCGCGCTTTCACTTTGAACAACAAAGTAATCAGTGAAGCAGAATAAGCTTTCGGCTAAGCAGTTTTGAACAAAAAGCAATGAGCAAACGTTGGAGAAAAAAATGGCGATTCTAGTTACATCAAAAATATCCGCACATTGGTCAAACTTATGAGTCTGTATTTCTGACATTCAGTACATGAGACGGTTGGTCTTCAGCCAATATGATACTTTGCCATTAATCGTGTGGTATCTATTTTCCTAGACTGACATATCAGTCTATGTTGCAACCTTGCTGGGTACTGTATATTACTGGATACCCTCTCTGTGATGTTTGACGTAGTGATGAGGGGGGTGGCAGGTGTTAAAGCACCATCTTGATGAGTGTTGGGCAAATCTGACCTGCCATCCTTTATACCACGGCAGGTTAGCATTGCTCCAGGGAGTTTGAACAATGCTGATGTTTTAAAAAATGACTGCCTCCATTCACTGCTTTTGTGGCCACTTCGTGTCCCATGCAGCCTGGGACGTCATGTTCTTCAAATCTCCACTGCCCATCATAGGCGCTTCCAGCTCCCAGGGGTCAGTCTGCCTCCCCACCAGCCTTGCACCAGCCAAGCCTCACAGGTCCCACATCGTTACCCTCTCTGGCCGCAGGGGAGGCCCACTGTGTCCTGCCAGAGAGCCAGCCTCCATCCAGGGTGCTCTCTGCCAGTGTGTTCCCTCTTGGAAGTCACACCTCCCCTGCCACGGTGCCCAATCCGGGTACTGCAACAAAGCGAGTCTGCTGCTTCGACCGCCCCTGCAGAGGATCACCGGCCACACAGAGCTCTCTCTCTGGCGTCTTTCACCGGGCTGTGCACCCCTTATCTCAGCTACCTCACCCTGGCAGCGTCCACAACGCCTCGAGGGCCTCCTTCGTGTATTCAGCGCCAGGCCTCCAGGAACTCAAGCAGCGCGCTGGAGGACTGCTGCCTCCAGTATGACTATCTGGGTCTGGGCTGCCCGACACGACGTCCTTCCCCAGCCTCTCCGATCTGGCCTCAGTACTGGTCCCAGCAGCTTCAACTCACTGTGCCTGCAAAGTCAACCTAAATCTTGCAGTTTAAATCATCATAGAAAGGATCTTGCGGGAGCCTCAAGATTTGCGGCCTTACTGCATGGCGGCTAGCCAGGCCCCCTACGCAACCATAACCTTAAATATAAGCCAATTTACACATAAAACACACAAAAAAAGACACACCCAACATAACAGACATTCACATACAACAACCTGGACATTGGGCTTCACCCTTATGGGTACGACATGCCAGTGCACGCAATCAACCCATCTGCATCCCAACACACAGATGAGTTTCTCCTGGTTCTGGACCTATCCTATCCTTCTATCCTCACTAACCAACCCCGTCCTCTATCTTGAAGAGCCACATGCGTGCCTGTAGACTGCCCTTGGTGGTAGCAGTGCGCGGGATAAGTCAACGTAACTTAAGCGCACACTAGAAAAATGAAACCAACAGGTGATACTATTGCACACTCTTAAACTAGATTTCTAAACTCTGGCCTGGTGAGCAGATGTTTAGAAGGCCACCCTAGTTATGGTGAACAGGGGAACTCTGGGAGCTGTAGCCAAACCAACCAAGGTAGCATGGTGAATGGTCAAGGCCAAGTCTCAGGAGAAAGTGAGTATGGTCAGGGGTCAACATGGAGTCCACACAGTGAGCAATCAAGGATTACACTTCGACAAGTATAAAAACACAATAACATTTATTGGCCAAGAACACACTACGAAAATGACTAAGAACGGATAATATCTCACAACACTAATGGAAAAATACATATTTATAATTGCAGTGAGTTAGTGTGAAATCAGTTCATTCCCCCAATGCCTTAAAGGGAAAGGAAGTAATTGGATAATACACCACCAGTTCACAGAAATAATATCCCGAACTTGAAAAGTCCATCCCAAAGTTGTAGGGAAAATGTTAGGAGGGTCTTGTGGATGTGAAACAAGTTCCATGAAACAGATGAAGAAGTTCACTGTTGAGTAAAACCCTTTTCTTCCTTTTTGGAGGGCTTTAGCAACAGGTGCTGACACAGCCAATAGTTGTGAAACTAATCAAAACTTTGAAAGGGTGGAGATAGGAGTGCAGGTAAGTATCGTTGTAAGTTACTTCCCGTACTCCTATTTTTCCTCACGCTTGACAGGTCATTGTAGGGTCACCTGAGGTAGGTTTTCCCGCTGTTGGTTCCAGTCGAAGTAGCCCAGGAGCTGCGGGTGCAAGAGGAGTTCAGGTCGGATCCAGGAGCTGTGTGCAACCTCTTCTCGTGGAACGATGCAGCAGGCACCGGTGCAGGACTCTGCTGCATCTAGTCGAGGATCCTGAAAAGCAGGTTTCAGCAGCGGTCATTGATGCACGACAGCAGGTATTGGGTTTTTAAAGGTCTTATCTCTGATAAGACTTTAGAAAGCCCACCTTGGATGAAAAGGGGGACAACCCTTAGGTTTAGCCTGAACTACCCAAAGGTTTGGTAGCTATGAGTGAGCAGCCAGGCTTTGTCTCGGAGGGATGACGGCTGTAGTGAGGCACACAGTACTCTGAGCATACACTTAGTTTAAGGAAACACTTACACACGAGAAGTTATATAACAAATAAGCCTTTATTTTATATACACTAAAGCTTGTAACTTTTAAGTAAGCTAAGTACTCACACACGCCAAATATATAAGCAATAAGGGATAAAAGTAACACAAAAGTGGTAGAAACTTCTCAAACCGGTATTGTTAGAACTGATATTTTATACTCTAGCCTGGTGGACAGATAGTATAGAAGGCCAACCTAGTATTGTGACATGGACAACTCTGGGAGCTGTAGCCAAGCCAATTCAAGGTAGCAAGGCGAGTGGTCTAGGCGAAGTCTCAAGAGGTGGCGAGCTTGTAAGGGGTCCTCAATGAGTACACACAGTGCGATTTATTTATGGCCATATAACCCTGAGAAAATGTGTCCCACCAGTTCAAGGGAGTTATCTGCTTTGTGGCTTCCCTGTCGCTCAGCTGTTGATGTCTGGACTGCAGTGGTTACTCTGACAGTTTTGGCTGTCACTGGACATGGCTGCAGAAGCTGTGCTTCTTCGGAACCTCAGTTCCAGTTGTCGACTGATTTTCTGCTTCAGGACCCTTGTCTTTTATGCAGGAAAACTGGCTGAGCCCACCAATCGCCAGACATGCTTTCATGCAAACCTGGGGGTGGCTGTCCAATGGGGATAGCCAGCCTGTCGGCACAAACTGGTTCCAGGCAGGCCCACTGCAGGACAAAGACATGGGGAGTTTTGGTCACCTCCCCCACTTCCTGTCCTTTCAGGCATACAGAGAGCCTTGCAGGCTTTCCAAAGGAAGCCTGCCAAAGACAAAAGACCCATCAAGACCTCCCCCATCCTGGCAGGTAGAAGAAGGCTCAAGTAAACAAGTCGTCAGGAGTACAGCCGCCATTTTAGGTGAATGATGACTAGTGTCCCTTGTCATAGCTGTGATGGTAGCCTGCAACAAATGCCCACAATAAGCTGTGCAAAAGGTGCACTGCCACCAGCCTGTCAGATGAACTTGTAATGGTAACTAAAAGTTACTGGAACAGTGAGAAAAGGGAGACCTTTTCCCTCGGCACTACACATAAGGTGGGGTGTGCTGATCTCCCAAAATAAAATACACATGGCGCAAAAGGCTGGCCCCCCGCCCCCTGCCCTGGTAACATGTTAACACTGATAAAATATGTGATGGCAAGAGCGAAAAGGGTCCGTCGGAACCCCAAGTGCAGGATCGCGACTCCGATAAACAGACGGCGGTCCTGTGATGGGGAACACACCGGGTGGCCATGGCACACAAACATAAACACATTAAGGACCTACCCCACGGTTGACTCTTGACAACATCGTCCAGCGTCGAGGTCCATGCGGTGACCGAGGATAAAGCCTCAGGTTCCTCACTGTCTTTCAGGCCATCGAGCACGCTTTTGCCTCATGGCAGTTCACAAAAACCGAAAGCGGAGGTCGGTTCGCACACCGCATATGCGAAGGACCTACTTTCACGCATTGAACGAACAGATGGCAAAAGGCATTTCCACATCTTCAAAGAAAATGCTGAAACTACAAGCCATAATTAAGAAACACGTGAGTGCTTCATTACTTAAAGCAAGGTCGCCGTAAAAACACAATGTTTCGATGCCCTTGACTCCAAAGAACACCCAATCTGCGTTTTCTAAACCCTCAGGCACCCTCTCTAGGGCTATGTGCCATAAGGTTACCAACAGCCCACCCCTGTTGAGGATGTCACTCCCTCCCAGAACCCTGTCATTTCGAGCTTCCTGCCCTCTTGCCTTTTTACACCAGAACAATTTAGGGATTTTAGGGAGAATGTCCTGTTTTGTGGACTTCATGGACAAACACCCCGACCAATTAACAGCTCCTAGAGACACCTCACAGTCGGGGGCATCAGCAGGGCCACCCCCTACCAAAAAGTCTTGCCTTGGCCCACAGCCAAGCACCTCTGCTCTAGGCACTTTGGCCTCGGCATCCTACACCTCTCGATACTAAGACCCCTCTCGGGACTCCTGTTATGATGACCAAACAGACCCACAGTCTCAGGGGGACCTCTGTGACCAAGACCAGATGACGAAGACCACTGCAATTCTTTTAGGGGGAAAAAAATGAGGGTTGATGGCGTGCAATCTTATCCTGAAGTAATTTGGGTTTGGTGTTATGGAGGCCGCAGTGAGCAATGCACATGGCCTTAAAGGTAGTCCGTTGGCTGATGGAGAGCCAGTGTAGCACTCAGTGCAGGGCTGATGTGTTCTCTGGGAGAGAAGACGAGGAGGAGGCAGGCAGCAGAGTTTGGGATTCTTTGGAGTTTCCCGAGTTGGTATGCCAGAGTGCCTAAATAAAGGGAGTTGGAATAAAATTGTCATCTGCGTATACCAGATGGCGAACATGCACGTGACCCAGTTTAGGCAGAAAGGATGCACAATTGGCAAAAGTCTTCCCTAAGTTAAATATGTATATATTGAAAAGGGATGGTGCCAAAACACAGCCCTGGCATAGGCCACAGATTGGGCACCGTGTCTGACAGTGAGCCCTTGGAGTCTAGACAAATCTTGACTTGAGCGTCTGTGTGTATATAACTCAAGATATCAACTATGAACCCGGACAGCCCAAGGAATATAGTTTGCCCCATAATCGGTCTCGATTAACCCTATCAAATGCATGGGTAAGTGCCACACATGTCAAATAAATGGGCCAATCCTGTGCTAGGGCTTGTTTGTGCACTAGAGATTGTATGCCCATGCTTTTCCAGAAGTCTGCTTTTTATTGGCATTTTGTATAATAAACATTAATAAACCCTGAGTTCCCACCCTCTATCCCGATGCATGGTTATGTCGTACATGTTGAAATGTTCCTAGTCATTTGATGCCAAGAATCCGAAGCTGTTGAGGCCAGTGTCTGATATTAGTCATGCTGCAGAAAAGGTAGCACCTCGGCCCCGTCTTGTGCACATTTTGATTGATTTCCCCCTCTATACAGTATGTGATCCATTCAAGAGCAACAAAGTTCCGCAGAAACTTTCACTGAGCGACAGCAAATCTTTAGTATAACTAAAAGAGCTACAAGTTGCAATATAACAAAAGCTTTCTGTTTAGGACCTAGTCTCAAAATCGCCTCCAGCATTAACAATACGCTCGAGCTAAGAGTGCTGGGTTTTGCCAAACCAACATTTTTTTTGTAAATGTCTATTACCGCCCAATAACTCGTCAAGATCATGCAGCCCCTTCATATATGCCCCCAATCCCTTATTGAACCACATTCTCTCCAGCATTGGTCTGAAATAGGCGATTTCATTTATGTAAACGAACTGGAGTATAGTGCCTTGAGTTAACAGTTTATAACAAAATTCTCTTATTTGGATCGAACTGGTAAATCTGGGATTATCTATCTAAAGCGCCTCCCATTCTGTTTGCAAAATCTGTTCTCCCAACGTTGTTTATAATTTGGTGAGATACTAAGGGTATCTTCTATTATAATGTTACAGGAGACCCGGGCTCCAGAGGCAGCAGCACCGGGGCTATTATGCCCCCACTTTGGAGAGCCATATTCATGGTTTTCCCCCCTCCCCCAATTGTGGGTAAGATTTGTGTTTGGAGGGGAGTTGGTTCCTGGTCTCCTGAATGAAACACTTGTGCCATCACTACAATAACCAGAATCCTTTGAGACTGAAATTGAATGAAATTGAAAAAAGTAATTAGCAACACCTGAAAAGGAACACAGCTAACACAGCCTCCCTGATGAGAGTTTGAGACTTGAAAGTACTTGGAGGAGTAGAACTAACTATTGTGCTTTGGAACTGTAGCAGTTGGGATTTAACCCTGGTAATTTTTGAACATTGTTGGGACTATTTGCATCTGGGATTCAGCCCTGTTATTATTTTTTGAACTGTGTTGGGATTCAACCCTGTTATTACTTACATCAGGATTAAATGACTTGGAACCAGAGTGCGCGCCTGACCTTCTTTTTCTACTTAATATCTTCTATTATAATTCTGTATAGGTTTGAAATAAGAGCCTTATTCCCTGGATTAGAGAGGGTGAATTTTTCTAACATTGTTAACTCTGATAGCCGCTTGTTTATTCGGTGCAGGGGGCTAAGACCCAGTGCCGAACTTGAAACTTGCAGATTCATTTAACCCCAGTTCATGTTTGCATTGAGTGAAGGGTTTAGCGTCTTTACCTTGGAAAAAGATCCAATTGTTTTGTGCAGCCTGCCTGCTTCATTTACTGAACGCCCGTGGCTCGAGTCCTGGTGTGAATTGCGGGTTAGAAAACGAGGATGTGAAAGGTGATGGAAATGCTGTGAATGGGTATTGCTTCACTGCTGTGTCCAAAACGTCTTCCACCAAGCTTGTAATCTCACTCTTCTGTATGTTGGGGGAGCGATCACACTTGGGGAGCCATAAAGTGTCTCTGACCTGTGGACCTCCTATTGCACGTTCCATCTGGACCCACCGGTTTCCGGTATCTGCTCCCCACCAATCTTTCACTATTTGAATTTGTGCTGTTTGGTAAAACCTTCGGAAATTTGTCAAACCTAGACCTCCCTTGTTTGTGGGTGTCATTAAAATGTCCAAGGCTACACGCGGGGGGCTTGTTGTTCCAGACAAAAGCAGTTACTGCTCTGTGTAACTTTTTTATACAAGGGAGCCGGTAGCCGGATTGGAAGTGCCTGAAAGAAATTGTGTTTTAGGAAGGATAACCATTTTATCGAGTTAATTCGGCCTATCCAGGAAACTGTCAACCCACCCCATTTAACTAATTGCCACATAATTTCCATGAGCAATAGTGGGTAATTAGCCTCATACATCCTGGCAATCGTAGGGGTTATGGTGACATCCAACAGTTTAATTCCTTATTGTGGCCATCCAAACTGTGAACATAATCTCAGAAATTGCACTGCTTTAGGGGGCAAGGGAGAGATTCAGGATTTCAGATTTTGTATGATTTATTTTCAAACCCGCTACTAAGCCATAGCTCCCCAACTCTCGTTCCACTGCATGCATGGTGTTTATTGGATCAGATGCGAAAAGCAACATGTTTGCATAAGCCATCGTTAGAGAGAATTCTCAGAAACGTGCTAATTCCTCGCTACCTTAGAGACCCCCAGCACTTTTGCTGGACTTCAGGACTTAATTTCTTAGCTAGAGAGTGAGACCTTTTTCCCACTCTCATGTATTTTCATGTGATTTAAAAAGTGTTTCTTTTGGTTGTGGAGTCTGACAAACTCCATAGGCATCATCTTTTTACATTGTGGCACACAGCACCTTCAGTGCAGTGACACAGGGAAGCCTTTCAGATTTCCCAAAGGGTTAAATACCTTCTCTTGGATGAACTACTGTTTCCAAGAACAGTAAAGTGAAATTGACTTGACTTACATTGTAACTTTCTAGACCCAGCACACACTATCTTACCTGCTGGAGGGGTTACTTAGTATCCCCTTTGTCTAGTTTCTCATGTGACATTTTTATGTTGCCCTTTGTACCATTAATGGCTCGTGGCAGTGGTTTACTTTTAACTCCCATTCAGAGTTTTTACCGGGGGCTTTGTTCGCAGCTGCAGTAAAGCACCCATGGGTGCCCATTTTGTCAAAATAGCCCTGGTCTTCTTTTTTCACCATTTCTTTGCGGAAAAGTCCTCCTTGAGATTTACTCTGCGCGCCAGACAAGGTTTGGTCCCTTTGTTAGTTTTGTCTTTGGCGGGATTCACGAGTGAAGCTTGCCTCTGGCTCCACTGTCTGGCAGGGGCAGGAAGTGAGGGAGGTCCCCGAAACGCCCTTTGCTTAATCCCCTTGGTTACAAGAATGCACCCAAAGGTTATTGGCTGGCTGGCTGTCTGTCTGGCAAGGACAGCCACCCTGCAGTGTGATTGACAGCTAGGCTGGAAGGAATGGGAGAAACCTGCATAAAAGGCAAGGCTTTTTGGCTTGGAAGGCAGAGTTGACCACTGGACGGAGGAATCCGAAGAAGAACTTGGAAGAGACGACTGCTGCAACTCCTGGACCGTTGGTTTGCACGGTGAAGCCCTGCTGCTATGCTGAAGCTCCGAATTCGCCTCGACTAGAGAAGCCCTGCAAGGACGACTTCTCCCCTTAAGTTGGTGGGACCAATCAACTCCAAAGTGAACTCGTCTGGACATCCTCTCAGAGCTGGCTGAATTTCCTTGCTGCTGCAGGAGCCGAAGTGCCAGGGAGTGGAACACCAGATTCGACGTGCATCACTTTTAAGTCGCACCCGAGCTACTGGAAGATCCTCCGGACTCCTAGTAAGCAGGACTGACCAACCCTGAACCACCTCAGCAGAGTGCTGGACCTCCACATGTGAGTAAAGTCCAAAGTGGTATTTGAGAGTCCTTAGTGCTGCTATTTGCTGAGACGCGAGGAGCTGAAACCGTGAAGTGCCGCTGAATAGAAGCTTGTCCTTTGCTGTCACCGACTGTCCCGTTGTGTTGCAGGAGTGCCCAGAAGTCCTCCCTTTTGTCCCCACGACTGAGGCACAGGAAAAGGATCTGCAGAGCCACACAGGAACAGAAGCCAGCTGGAACCATTTCTTCTAACCAAAGGTACTGTACAGTTTAAGGAAAACTTGCCTCTTGTTGTGCTAGCCTTACCTGATCTCAGTTGAGACTTGTCTTGGTTGCTTCTGTAGAGTTGCTCACAGCTTCTTTACTTCACATTCCTAACCAGCTTGTGGCCCTACAGTGATTCGGTGTTCTACAAAGACTTCTAAAACATTGTGCAATACTTGCAAGAAGTGCTTCAGCTCACCTAGACATTTGCCCTATTGACATTGGCTAGCAAGGCTCCCTGAATAGCTCTTCTTTCCTCTGACATTGTGTTTTACCTGTCCTTCCAAGAACGGGTTAATTTACTTTGCATTGGGGGTTCAAAAGTACTTACCTGCTTCAGAATATTTGTGCGATCTCTTGTTTTATTCTAAAACCCTTTTCTTTGACATAACTCTATTGCTCTAAATGCTGCAGTGATATATTAATGTCCAGTGTCCTAGCTATTTAAGTCACCTGAGGGTGTAGGAAGTGTCTGTGTGCCATCCCAAAAGGGTACTTGCTGATTTAGAGAAACAAAGAGTGTGTATTTTGGAGGGTATTTGTGTGTTACTATTACATTGCCCCTTCTGAAGAAGGCTTATTCAAACTGACTGTTAAATTAATAATTGTTTAATCAAGAAACCTTGTGTGTAAGTGTTTATTTGAATACTTGTCATTGTGAATTTCTGTGCAACTATCCTACTGCTGACATTGACCCCTCTTGAGATAAGCCTATCTGCTCAATCACACTACCAACCTGTGTAGTACAGACTTATACCAAAGGTTGGGCTCCTATTGCCTGGAGGTCAAGGTTGTGGTAGTGCACCCAAAGGGTACTACTCCAAATCTTGCCATCATTTTATGTGATACACCTCCGAAATTAATCCCTTGAATTGCCTCCGTCTGTCTGACCCTGACGAGGAACAGTTGAAGGCAAATAGTGTATAACAACGGTGACAAGGGGCAGCTCTATTTGGTGCCCCATTGAAGAGAGATGGAGGGCGAGAGATGTTTATTAATCAGTAATTTTGTCTCTATAGTTTGCCCTGATTTTATCTATGAACATCGGGCCGAACCCCATCCTCGCCAGTGTCTGAAAGAGGAAAGACCACTCGACCCGGTCAAAGGCCTTCTCTGCATCAAGCGAAAGCAAGGGCGCTATGATCTTTTTTTTTCTCTAATTTTTCTAGAATGTGTCAGCTCCGCCCAATATTGTTGTGTGTTTGACAGAGTTTTATAAAACCTGATTGTTCTGGGTGTATTACTATGGGGAGGAGATATTCCATCCTATTTGCTGATATTTTAGTATACATTTTAGCATCCAAATTTATGAGAGCTATGTGGTGGTATGATCCACATCTACTAGGATCTTTTCCTGACTTTGGAAATAGCACGATTTTAGCATCTTCCGTAGTAGCAGATATGCAACCTGGTTGTTAAAATGAATTATATAGGTGGTTGAGTTTAGGAGTTAACACCTTCCAATAGATCTTATAAAATAGGGCCAGAAATCCATCCAAGCCTGGTGATTTATTCAGGGGAAGAGCATTTATAACCTTAAGTACTTATTCTTGGCTGATATCTAGTTCAAGATGATTCCGATCCTCCGGGGCTATACATGGGAGATTAACCACCTCCAAATACGCCAGTTTCTGTAGCTTTTACATCCGAGGGTAATTGAATCATCTGAATAATTTGTGATGCCGTTCTTTGGCCTAATTGTCTGGCTAATAAACAATCTGCCCTATTGGCTTTTACATAATATTTTTGCTTAAGGTATAATTACTTTTTTGCCTCAAGTAAATTTAGTTTGCCCACCACTAATCGGTACGCTCTTTGGACAGTTGGGCCCACATGCGTTTCCATTTTCCCCATTACCCGTCGCAGCTAGTCTTCGAGCTCCATCTCTAGTGCAGTTTTTTGTTTGTCTAATAGCAGCTTCTGCTATTAACACTCTGCAAAGAGTTGCTTTAAAAGCATCCCATGTCAAATTTGCTGAAGTCCCTTGCATCGGATTGAATTCAAAGATCTCTGCGATCTTCCCTTTAATTTTCCCTCTCCGTATTGAGTCCTCCCTGATTTCGGATGGTAAACGCTAAGCGCATAGTCGGAGTCCCCCCTTCAGTTTCCAGGTCTATAATAAGAGCAGCGTGATCTGAGAGTGTAATTGCCTGACAAGTAATTTGGGTGACTTAACCTATGAGGGACTTTGAGACCTAAGCGTAGTCAATGCGTGAAAAGGACCGGTGGACATGTGAGTAAAAAGGATATCCTCTCTCTGACCCCTTAAGTGCTGGCCAAACATTACCAGTGTCAACAGTGCACATTTTTGTCTAAGCAGTTTGGATGGTGGGGGTTGCGTGTAGTGAGTGACAGTGCTCCGGTCCCGGGCAGGGTACCAGGCCCCATTAAGATCTTCTAGAACAATCTCCCCCTCGCTAAAGGATTCCAACAACGTGAGTCGATTTTTTAAAAAGCTCTCCGGGCTTGTGTTAGGAGTATATATCGATGTTAACTTCTTTATGCCAATCTTCAAGATTGCAAAAATGTAACTGCCTTCTTTATGGGCTTTTGTTCGAAGCACTTCAATGTGTAGGCCTGTCCCAATTGCTAATAATACCTGAGCTACCTTACCCACTGCATTAGCCTGTAATTCGACCGGGTAGCATCGTATTCAGAGTATCTGCTAGACATATATGTATCTCTTGAATCGCCACCAAGTCTGATTGGTAACGCCCCAGGAGAGATTCCAGCTTCCCCCGCTTCGCTGGTGCATTAAGACCCCTATTGTTTAACGTTAACACTTGAATTTCCTTGATAAAATAACATATCATGAGAATCTTACATCGTACAAGTACAGCATTCTTTGACATCTTTCTCAAACATCATGCATCGCAGACACCACCCTCCGTTTGTTCGCCCAACCGCACACTTCCTTCCTCACCCTAACCGACCCAGCTATCTCCCCAAACATTGTCCCCTGGTGCGAGCGACGCTACTTAACATGGTGTAAAACCCTAGCCGTGAATCAACTAGTTCCCCGGAGCGACGCTCAGTGTATCCTAGTACCCCCATCTGTTACCTGAATGCAATTCCAAGGCTGTGTGCTCTGTCTAGTAGAAGTGAACAAAAAACAGGATCAGTTCTTAATCTTTGCTCTTGTGTTCGCCTCCTTCTCCTCTTCATTCTTTTCATTATCCTTGTGTTTTAAAATTAGGGCCTCTGAGTCATGCTTTCCAGTCCTCTTGTTTTTTATCCTCATCTCTTCTCCCACGTTGAATTGAAGTCCTCCTTTCCCAGGTTTTAGCTTGTTGAACTGAGCGACCATCACCAATCTCGGACGAGCCCTTCGTGGTATCCTCTTCAATTTGTAACAAGGACATTCCTGCTTCCCGAGAGGTGATCCTATGCTGTCTCCCTTCAGAGAGAAAACCAGTCCAAAAGGGAAAGTCCACCTATATTTAATTTCTTGAGACTGTAATGTTTTCACCACTGGCCGCATCTCGTGATGTTTCTGCAAAGTTGTCTGCGAGAGATTTTGATATAGTTGGATCTCGCTGCCGTTATATGTAATTGTAGAAGATGCCCTTGCCTCGCTGAGAATCTGCTCCTTTTGTGGGACTGATGTGCAGGCTGACCGTGAGGGTGAGCACCAGGATCATTTCTTTTCGGACCTCTTATGTGTACCCTCTCAAGCAACACAATATCAGCCTCTTCACTTGAGATTAAGTCTGAAAAGGTATGTATGTGTCTTTCTGCTCTGCATCCAGGATTGTTTCCGGCAAATTTTGAATCTGTATATTGGAACGTCTGGCTCTTTCTCAAGATCTTCACACTGTATTTCTAAGTTGTGTGTAAGCCTATCCAGTTCTTCTAGGGCAATATCCAACTGTTTGTTTTCCTGCGTCAGTGCCTGGATTACCCGCTCGTTGGTGTCCACATGCTCCGCCAGGGAAGAAATGTCTTTGCTAAAATCTGAGAATGACTGCCTGATTTCGGTAGTGAAGGAGGTGAACTCCAGCTGGAATGAATTGTGAAACTTGTCCTGAAATTCCTGGAAACTTGTTGCAAAGTCCTCTTTAGAGGCAGCCATTTCTGGAGTGGGGTCGTTAGACACTCAAGGCTCTTCACTTTGGTTAAGTGCTAGTGTGTTTCCATCAAAGGTTGTCCCCTGGCCCACTGCCCACAGTTGTTGTATGGGGTTTGTTGTAGTTTGAGGCACTTGGGTAGACCCCACCTGCGTGATATATCAACAAAAAGAGGAAAATGAACCGCACTCTCCGCAGTCAATTAGAACAGTGAATGCCCAATTTCCAAACGGAAAAAGCACAGCGCACAACACTAGAAAGGTCACAAAAAATTATTTAATGTTGCACAAAGAAATTGTTTAAAATAAACAAAAAATACAAAGTATAACTGGAACAGTAGCAAAAACAGAGGCAGGACGCCTGTCAGAACGGCCCGCACACAACGCGTTTCACACTCAACTGAGTGCTTGGTCACGTGAAAAAACAAGGGACTAAAGCATCTTAATAGTTGTTACCAATATAGTCCTTTAACTATGTCTATGGAACTCAGAAAAGTGCCCAGGCAGATGGAGAGAGCAGCGGCCATGATGGAATGAAATGCCATAATAAAACACCAGAAGTCGAACAGCACATAAACAAATGAAAGCGCTGCAAGCAGGGTCATAGAAACAGCAAAATAATGGAGCTCCAATGTGCACATTCCATGACAGGCAACACTGCAATTCCAATGTCAGTAGTAATAGTCAAGCAGTGTACATAGAGACACGTAATTCCGAGTGGAAGCACAATGTATTAAATAGCCACATGAGAAGATGAATGGCATAAATCTTGATCCTCCTTAAAAAGGGTATGAAATTGTAATTCCATTGAACTGGAGATAAAGTGCATATGCAAGATGTTATAGCAGCAAAATAAAGGTGCAAACAATGCAAAGTGCATACACAGGCAATAATAGCAGCAAGGTAATGTGCAAATTGGATTGCAGTTATAGCAGCAAAATAGAGATGCAAACAATGCAAAGTGCATACACAGGCAATAATAGCAGCAGGGTAATGTGCAAATTAGAGTGCAAATAATGCAAAATGCATACACACACAATAATAGCAGCAAGGTAATGTGCAAAAGTGCAGAGCCACGGTCACAGTAAAATTGCATATACAGAAAGACATTTTCAACATTCTGGCTGCTGGAATAAAGTGCAATTGCATACATTTGTAGCAGCATAATGAAGCACAAATGCAATGGTTGAAAGATAAAAATCTATAACAATGCATGATATAGTAATCTGGCCCCATTAAAAGATGAAATAAAGTGCAAGTGCATAACAGCATAACACTGTGCAAATATGCCGGGCCTAAATGCCGGAATCAATGGTAGCAAAAAATGCAAAATGTCAGCATCATTAAAAAATATCTAACAACCTTAATATTATGCAATTATACAGGAGCCAGAGTGACAACAATAAATACACATAAAATGACTAAGTCCATGGCTAACCAATTAAGAGGAAAAGATGTAAAAACATTATTTTTGCCTAAAGATCAGGAATCTAACATGGGCTATGAGGATAAGGATTAACTACTATTAGCCAATATCAAAAATAGTAGTTAATACTAGTGCAGAACTCAAAGTCCTCTTTAGAGGCAGCCATTTCTGGAGTGGGGTCGTTAGACACTCAAGGCTCTTCACTTTGGTTAAGTGCTGGTGTGTTTCCATCAAAGGTTGTCCCCTGGCCCACTGCCACAGTTGTTGTATGGGGTTTGTTGTAGTTTGAGGCACTTGGGTAGACCCCACCTGCGTGATATATATATATATATATATATATATATATATATATATATATATATATATATATATATATATATATGTTGAAAAAAAGAGAGGAGAGGGGCGCACTCCAGTTCCCTGCCCAGTAAACCTTCCCAGCCACAGGTGTTCTCCTCCGACCGGTTTCTGTGCCAATACACGTCATCAGGGAGGCTGTCTTAACTTGCAGCTCACAGCAAGTGCAGGTGTTACCACTTAGTGAGGATTCTGCTGCAAGGACTTCTGGTAGCTGTAGTCATCAGGTTAGCAAGGAACAGACTCACACCCAATCCCACAGTGGGGAAAGGGGGGGAGTAGCCTACAGTGAGGCACTCCAAAGTTGGGCATAAATTACCCCGGTGCAGCACCCTATTAGATTTCTGAAGATTCCACCCTTCAGAAAACTTACAAATGTGTTGAAAAAAAGAGGAGAGGGGCGCACTCCAGTTCCCTGCACAGTAAACCTTCCCAGCCACAGGTGTTCTCCTCCGACCGGTTTCTGTGCCAATACACGTCATCAGGGAGGCTGTCTTAACTTGCAGCTCACAGCAAGTGCAGGTGTTACCACTTAGTGAGGATTCTGCTGCAAGGACTTCTGGTAGCTGTAGTCATCAGGTTAGCAAGGAACAGACTCACACCCAATCCCACAGTGGGGAAAGGGGGGGAGTAGCCTACAGTGAGGCACTCCAAAGTTGGGCATAAATTACCCCGGTGCAGCACCCTATTAGATTTCTGAAGATTCCACCCTTCAGAAAACTTACAAATGTGTTGAAAAAAAGAGGAGAGGGGCGCACTCCAGTTCCCTGCACAGTAAACCTTCCCAGCCACAGGTGTTCTCCTCCGACCGGTTTCTGTGCCAATACACGTCATCAGGGAGGCTGTCTTAACTTGCAGCTCACAGCAAGTGCAGGTGTTACCACTTAGTGAGGATTCTGCTGCAAGGACTTCTGGTAGCTGTAGTCATCAGGTTAGCAAGGAACAGACTCACACCCAATCCCACAGTGGGGAAAGGGGGGAGTAGCCTACAGTGAGGCACTCCAAAGTTGGGCATAAATTACCCCGGTGCAGCACCCTATTAGATTTCTGAAGATTCCACCCTTCAGAAAACTTACAAATTTGTTGAAAAAAAGAGGAGAGGGGCGCACTCCAGTTCCCTGCACAGTAAACCTTCCCAGCCACAGGTGTTCTCCTCCGACCGGTTTCTGTGCCAATACACGTCATCAGGGAGGCTGTCTTAACTTGCAGCTCACAGCAAGTGCAGGTGTTACCACTTAGTGAGGATTCTGCTGCAAGGACTTCTGGTAGCTGTAGTCATCAGGTTAGCAAGGAACAGACTCACACCCAATCCCACAGTGGGGAAAGGGGGGGAGTAGCCTACAGTGAGGCACTCCAAAGTTGGGCATAAATTACCCCGGTGCAGCACCCTATTAGATTTCTGAAGATTCCACCCTTCAGAAAACTTACAAATGTGTTGAAAAAAAGAGGAGAGGGGCGCACTCCAGTTCCCTGCACAGTAAACCTTCCCAGCCACAGGTGTTCTCCTCCGACCGGTTTCTGTGCCAATACACGTCATCAGGGAGGCTGTCTTAACTTGCAGCTCACAGCAAGTGCAGGTGTTACCACTTAGTGAGGATTCTGCTGCAAGGACTTCTGGTAGCTGTAGTCATCAGGTTAGCAAGGAACAGACTCACACCCAATCCCACAGTGGGGAAAGGGGGGGAGTAGCCTACAGTGAGGCACTCCAAAGTTGGGCATAAATTACCCCGGTGCAGCACCCTATTAGATTTCTGAAGATTCCACCCTTCAGAAAACTTACAAATATACATATACATACATATATATATATATATATATATATATATATATATATATATATATAATTTTTTTTTTTTTTGGCCCATCAACATGTTGCGTAGAGTACTGTATCGTTTTTCCCCCAAGGTGCGCTGTTACTCTTCTGTGGAGATTAGCTGTCTGCACCCAATAAGAGGAGATCCGCTGTAAATTGACCTGGTAACAGAAACACACATACAGTCTCTCCCTTGTGGATTTCTAGCAGGAATAAATCTGGGACCGTTACAAATGCTTTTGGTCCGTTTAACGATGCTGGTCTTACTCTTCTCACAAGGAGAGTAAGAAAACGGCATCACAGGTCCTCGTCGTCTTCCTCTCCTGAGAAAGTTTTGTTCCCAAAGAAAACCTCGACTCCTGTAGAATGGGAACTTCAGCTTTAAAATGCTTGACATGTTCAATAGGCAAGCTCCTTAGAGTAACCCTTTCAAATAGTCGAAGCCACCCCTTGGAGTCTGACAAGACCAGTAGGGAGTCTTGTGTGTCTCTTTCTTGCGTGCCCAGGAAGAGACTCCTTGACACAAATCGATGGAGTCTTCATCGACACACAAGAGAACACCTGTGCCTATCCCCTTAAAGCCTTCATCTCCGGTATCGAAGCCTTCTTCGAAGGTATCGGAGCTGTCTGGTTCATCTCCTGAGCTTTCGATCCATTTAAAATCATCGAAGCATGTTAACGGTCGATTCATTTATCAACCGCTTCGAGAAAGTCATCCAAGTCCTTGACGCCTTCAACAACATCAGAGCTTTCAGCACTTCCAAAGACTGCAAAACCAGTTGCTGTAACAACCAAACCATTCAAACCCATGCCTCGACCTTATTTCTTCAGGCAAATGGGATCCATCTTCGAGGAAGATGAAGAGGAGGATCAGGTCCCTTTTGGTTATGAGTGTGGAACATCAAATGTTCCAGAAGAACTCATTTCTCAAGAGTCTGAGATGCAAAATCTAGTGGGAACTCTTAAAGAAACCAGCAGCTGGGAAACCTCACCAGAGACTGATTTTGGTAACCCAGAGGTGACTGGGATGCTGATCCTTCAAGCATACAAATATGTCCAATGAACAACCATCCATTAGACCTTAGGTCACCAATGGTGTAGTGAAAACTACTGCAAAATTAAATCCAATGTATTCGTTGTTGAAAAAATAGTCCATAGGCTTCCATTTATCGAACTAAATGAATAGACTTAAACATATTACTTTTGATTATTTTAATGTAAAAAGTTCATCTTTAGAGAGGAGGCAGAATTTAAGCTGATTGCCAATGCATTTCGGACCTGAATTTTGGTTCTTCTAAGGGCGAATTCTGCATATAGATGAGCCTTAGCCGCATTTTCTGATGTGGCCACTTAAGATGTTAAAATCCTTCTTAAACGAATCCAAGATACGTTCCCCTTACTCATGTCCAATACACACGTGCATATTTTTAAACTTGCATACTTTTCATAACAGCAGAATGTTCACTCTTCTCCTTCAGACACCGATCGACTGCAGAAACAAATCTCTCATGGATAGTATGCTGATCCTTCATACAGATCTGTGATTTGTAAGATGGCTGAGCATCAGGGGTGGTCTAAACCCACAGCTACTATAGAGACTGATGATTTCACTGATATCCTAGACAGTGGTCCCATTAAGGAGGCTGTGCTACCATTTCATGCTGCGTTGAGTACACAAGTGTTTCAGAGTTATGGCTAAAGCCAGATTATGTTCCACCTGTTAACAAGATTTTAACAAGAAAATACAGACCGCTTCTGTGTACCCTCCTTTTCTGAACATGCACCCTACACCAGAGAGCCTGGGTGTTTAAGCGGAAACAGTTTCTTCTAAGGCCACAGCTTATCCTTCTACTCCTGCAAGGTGACTCTTTGAAAGAGTGTTTAGTGCAGGGAGCATGGCACTAAAGTAGGCAAATGTGACTAGTTCCCTAGCTAAATAAACACACACCCCCTTTGGGGTGTAGCTGCCCTTTCATCGGAGCACATTCTGGAGGGAGACGAAAGGGAAGACTTGAGCCTAGTACAAGATGGAAAAGATGCTATGAGGCACACCTCATGGGGGAGAAACAAGATGCCCTAACAAAAAAATGGAGGGGTGTACAACCCTAGGCTCGGCATATTCGACATATGCAAGAGGGGTTTTGATATGGGTGCCATTTAGAGTCCTCAAGACCTTCAAAGATACAGAAGGCAGGGTGATTATAGTACAAGGAAGATTAGAACAAAGACATTTGCATTATTAATACTTACTCACCAAATCATGATACAGCAGCCTATTTCCGTCCCTATACTCTCGAATCAGCTCATATAGAAATGGCACATTAATATGGGGAGGGGACTTTAATTGCGTACTTGACCCGGTACTGGATAGATCAGATGAGAAGTTTATACACCTAGCCCCTCAGGCCAGGGCCAAGAACACAATGTTAACTATGTTCAAATTGCCCAGTAAGTATATGGAGGACTCTACACCCACACGCCAGACGGTATTCACATTACACGGCCCCCAAGGAACTATATACTATACTATACTAGACTAGACTGTCTTTACAGGTGAAGAGACCCTAAGGGAATTTTAAATCCGCCGAATACAAAGCACAGGTCTTCTCAGACCATGCCCCCTTAGTGGCCACTTGGCAAAACTCTCACCCTACGGCACGCATCACAAACTGGAGGCGTAGAGGTGAATCCCTGGAAGATAGTGTTTCGGGAACACCTGAGAGAGGGCGTGAAGGAATATTTCAAATATAATACTGGCAGTGTGGGAATCATACAAAAAGGTCGACCTGGGAATTGCGACAGCCGAAAATGCAATTATTTTTAATATATATATTTTTTTAACGCCTCCTTACACCACATATATATATATGTGGAGGGGGGTTTAGAGTATATTATTAATATGGGGCAGGGGAGCCTGCGGGTGTGGCTCACCTCGCATATATATGTGGTGTAAAGGGTTAAAAAAAAGTCAGCCTTCTCGGCCGTCGCAATAATCATAGATCCGCAGTGTGGAGTCAGCAGGCACACTATGGGAAGCCTTCAAAGCAGTGATTATGGGGACAGCTATAGCAAAAACGAAAGGAATGCAATCCACGGTAAAAATGGACTTGCACAAGGCGGTAACTAAATTAAAAGCCATAGAATGCTTGGGAACCATGCCCAAATAATGCGCCCAAGAAATTACACGCTTGCAACAGGAATGCCTCGATCACTGGGGATGAATAGTTATGTTGAGTTACCAGAAATACGTAGAAAGACAACATGCTTAAGGTGATAACGCTGGGACGATTATTGGCTTGGCTGTATAAAAACGAAACCAAGCAGGATTTGATACGGGCAATAATGGGAGGTAATGGGGAAGAAAATGGTACGCATGAAGGCATAAATAAAAGTTTTCAGGATTATTACAGGGAGCTATATGCAGAGACATCAGTAACCCGGATCTCTGAGATAGACGGGACTTTATCACAGAATGATGGATGCACATGGAGTCACTGGATGCAGAGACTGCTGACCGGTTGGAAGCCCCCATAACCATAGAGGAATTGGAGCACACAATAAAAGGATTGCCGACCAGTAAAGCTCCCGGGGCAGACGGATTACCTAGTGAATTTTACAAAGAAGTTATTGCAGAGGTCATGCCCCCGTTGCTTGCTATGCTCAATCAGTCGTTCGAGATAGGCACGCTACCAATGTCATTGAGAGATTACAGTTTTAATGGCCAACAGGCTCAAGCCAGCAATATCTAAGCTTATACACTCAAACCAGTCTGGGTATGTTCCGGACAGAAGTATTTCGTGTAACCTGAGGAGGTTGCACCATATAATAGACTGCACCCAGTACAGCACGCGTCACCTAGCCGTAGCCTCACTAGATGTCGTCAAGGCATTCGACTCAGTCAGATGGCCATGGTTACTGGCGGTGCTGAAGAGATTCGGTATAGGGCCCACATATATTAAATGGGTACGACTGCTATATAGTAATCCAGTCGCGTGAGTCAAGACAGGTGCCCTCATCTCGGAACAGTAGCAGTTAAGTAAAGGCACACAACAATGTTGCCCATGGTATCCTATGTTGTTTATATTAGCCTTAGAACCACTAGCTGTGTTTCTGAGGCAAGAATATCAAGACGCAGGTAGTTACGCAGGGCGGTAGACAGGATCTCCCTATATGCTGACAATATGCTGCTTTACCTGCAACACCCGGAGACCAATTTACAGTATATTTTAGATGTGTTTGAGCACTATGCAGCACTGTCAGGTATCACGATTAATGCGCAGACGTCATGCCTGTTTCCACTAGCTGGATACAGAGGGATAATATAAATGAATTACCGGTAGTACCGATTAAATGGGAGGTGAACACATTTAGATACCTGGGTGATGATATCTTCCATGATCCGAAGACAGAACACACACAAAACACAGTAAAAGCAGTTCCAAAAATCAAAAAATCAATGTTCTTTTGGCTAGGTTGCTGCTCTCATTGATGGGGAGAGTGGCACCATTGAAGATGGGGCTGCTTCCGAGGCTCCTACATTACTCCACCAATGTCACGTATGACATACCCAAAACATTTTTTAGGAAACTGGATGCCACGTGTCGTGGCTTCCTATGGCATAACTGGAGATGCAGAGTGGCACTAATGAAGCTACCATGCCTGTATGACCAAGGGTGTATAAAGGTGCCTAATTTAGAAGCGTATTTTGTAGCGAGTCAACTGCAATTTGTCACAAACTGGTTGACAGATGAACCGACCCAGGATACCTTGTTGCTACAGTCCGCATGCACTGCATTCTTTTTGAAGAAGCTGGTATGGACCGTAGGGCCAACGGGTCCCGAGACCTCCAATGCTGCTAATGCTGGGCCTGGCAATCTTGCAGATTTCTAGTAGGTTTTTGGGAGAAGACGCATCTTATTGCCCCAGATCCCACTGGTGACGCTGAAGGAGGAGGACCTGCAGTTTAGTTTAAATATTCTGGAGCACTTGGAACCCATGGTGGTGGCAACAATGGGAGATGTACTAAAAGAGGGGAGACCAGTGGACTTCGGGGTACTGACCCTGGAAACGGGTGTACAGTCGGGCCATTGCATAATTTATGCCACACTCCTAACAAGACTAAAGCAGAAATGGCTGGGTTCAGACAAGGTACGGCAGGAACAATAGAAACGTTTTGATATCTCAGAGGGAGGTCATGCAGTATCGAGAATATGAGTTGTTAATGTCAAGTCTGCGGGAAATGTTTGTTAAAACTAGGCATAACGTGGAAGCAGACTTGTAGGAGCAGCTGACTGATGAGGCCTGGGGCAGAGCGATAGTTTATCAAAAGTGTTGAGGAACGCAAAGCTTCTGTACGTAACCCATAGGGCATGCCTAACCCCGAAGAAAATAGCTACATTTAGTACGGCAATGGAAAAATCATGCCCGAAATGCGGTCTGATTAATGCGGACCTAGTGCACATGTTTTGGGCCTGTACGAAGATCCGGCGATATTGGGAAGATAGCTCAAGCCCTGGCCAATCAGACATAACGTTGGACATTGGATGGCCCGTTGAATGTTTGCTCGGTAGCTTTGCAAGACTGAAGCGAACACAACACGTCAATAGGTTGAAAGACCGAGCGTATATCCTGGCGAAACGTAGGATAGCGATGGGGTGGAAAGCATGCAATGGCCCGAAGGGGAGCTTGTGTTGGAGGGACCTTCTAAATGGACTCTGGCGGAAACCTCACTGTGGCAAGAGGCAGCCCGCCAGGGCCAAGGTGAACAAAATGTGGGTTTAGATGCCTGTAAGCTGATGTTGCATGACTTGTCAGCCTCTGTGCACAATAGTGCCCAAGTACCATCACAATAAGTGGGCTAGAGTCTAATGTACATACTTGGCGCAGTCAGGCAGACACAGAGGTGGAATAGGCTGGGAATTGGGTGTGGAGATTTGGGGCGGGGGGTGGGACATTAAGACGCAATTGATTGTATATTGTAAGGTGAATGGATAATAGTCTGTGCGTTACATTGTTAAGAAATCAATAAAATTGTTTAAAAAAATTAATTTAAAAAAGATGCTATGAGGCAGTTTTTACAGTCCAGCCTGTATACAGTGGATTCAGTAAGCAGGTCCATGACTGCCAGTACTGTGCTTAGGCACATGTTTTGGCTCAGATAATTGGCGTTTATGCGGACGTCCTAGCATGTTTACTTGACGTGCCTTTTGACAGAACTTTTTTGTCTGGAGAAAAGGCTGATAATAGCCTGGAGAAGCTGCAAACTTCTTGAGCTGCAGCGGAATCATTAGGGGCGGCAATCGGGCAACCTCAACCTTCAGGTCCAGGGTGGAGAGGGCGTCCTTTTCGTTTTTATTTCTCCGTCACTAGAGGAAGAGGACAATTCTCGCAAAGGGGTCAAAAGAGTACCTTTTTGAGGAAGAGGAGGTAGAACTTCCCTTACAAAACCTGCACAGTTGCCCTCAGCCGCAGGTGGTGCTGCCAAATGACTCCCTCACCTACACGTCTGTGGTAGGAGGCAGACCGTTGCATCATCTCTGGAGTTGACGCAGCATGACTTTGGACGCATGGGTGGTACAAACCGTAGTGGACGGTTACTGTCTCATTCTCAAAGAGACCTCAGGATTGCTCCTCAAAAGCCAGATCAACCTTGGTTCTAGGTCCGCTCCTCCAACAGGAGATTCTCATTCTGTTGGAGAAAGGTGTAATAGAGATGGTACTTGGAACAGAGAGAAACCAGGGTTGGTACTCTCCCTACTTCCTTATTCCAAAGGAGGACAGAGGATTGCGACCCATCTTGGACTTGAGATGCTTGAACAAGTTCCTCCGTAAGGAAAAGTTCAAGATGGTAAATCTTTTGCAGATCCCTCAGGCCCTTCGACTCAAGGATTGGCTGGTTTCATTGGACCTTCAGCATGCTTACTTTCATGTGCCCATACATCAGAAGCACAGAAAGTAACTGAGGTACGCTATTGGCGGTTCTCATTATCAGTTTCGGGTTCTGCCATTAGGGCTCACCTCAGCCCCGAGGGTCTTCACCAAGCTTAAGGCAGTGGTGGCAGAAAGTCTAAGGAGGGAAGGGATTCACATCTACCCTACCTGGATGACCGGTTGATCAGGGCTTGTTCCCCCGGAACAGTCCGTCATCTCAGTCACACCTGCCACTTCCTCCACGAACTGGGCTTCTCCACTTGGCACATTCACAGAAGCTTCAATTCAAGTATTCGTCAAGATGTTCAGCTCTTTATTGGTTATGCTGGTCAAAGATTAGGCTTGGCTGTCACAAAACCATCTCTAGATGGATTGCCTACTCTGGCAGGCAAAGATTTGCCCAACGGTTTGAGGGCGCATTCCAATAGACGGGTGGCTGCTTCCTCAGTTCTGGGAAGAGGTATGTCAGTGCGGGGCATTTGCAGAGCGTCCTGCTTTCAGTACGTTTTACTGTGTAGATTCTTTATCAGGAGAGGAAGCCAAATTTGCCAAAGCGGTCCTTCATAATATAAACAAATGGGTACATTCTTGGCACCCACCACCTAAGTCAAACTGCTTTGGGAGTCTATCAAAGATGTGTAATACCTGGGAGGACACAGTCCATTCGAAGTACAAGTTACTTACCCGTGGTAACATTCTTTCGACTGGATGTTCCTCCCACGTATTCCTCATCGCCCTCCCATCCATCCCCTTTCGCTTGCCTACAATTTCTGTATCTTAGACCGACCTTTCTCGCAATGTCAAGATTGTCTCCTCCTATGACACAGCATGCAAATTTGAGGCGGAATAAAACTAAGAAGTGACGTAATTGTCAGTGCGCATGCTTCATATACCAGCCCCGACGTCACGAGGGATGCTATGGAGGCCATCTAGGACCAAGACTCGACGCTGCACGATGCTAGACTCCGTGAACATTTTTTCCGAAGCAAGCTTCAAGCAGACTTGAATATCAAAGTTGAGAAATACATGGGAGGAACATCCAGTCAAAAAGAACGTTAACACGGGTAAGCAACTTGTTCTTCTTAACTTTGTCCCCTCTCCTATACAAACTTTGTGAACCAGGCCCCATCCAACTTAGGGTTGGACTGACAAAGTGAGGGCTCACATCCCTCTGGACTGTTTATCCAATGGCTCAACTACTTACCTTGCCTTTCAGGTACATAGGTGAATTGTGTGCATTGATATAACCAAAGGGGAACTGTATAAAGGTTTTATATTTACAGTATTGTGTAATATGACATGCTTCATTCATTTTCATATTGTGTTTTTTTGGTCATATAATAGAGTATGTTTGTACTTTACCATCTAAGTGCAATCGTATTTTTCACTGTGGACTCATTTTGGACCCCTGACCCCACTCACCTTTCCTGAGACTTAGCCTTGACCACTCTTCACGCTTACCTTGATTGGGTTTAGCTAAACTCTTGAGTTCCCCTGTTCACCAGGACTAGGGTGGCCTCTTGAAATCTGTCCACCAGGCCAGATTTGAGAAATCAATTTTTAACACTGGGTAACCCTGATCAGACCAAGAAGATGAAGCAGTGTAGTGCAGTCCCACTACCCCTACAGGTGACTGCAGCGACCAACACCACAGTGGGAGACCTTGACTTGAAGCTGTGCTTAAACAGCCAGGATGCGGTCCCAGCATGGACGGCTCTACTCAACAGACACTTGTGCCCAAAAGACACAATACTTCACCCTTCTTGGGGATTAGACTGCTGAATCTAGGAAATATCACTTGTGACTTGGTTCCATCTTTACTGCATTACTACTTACCGGCTGTGCCAATCCGATTTAAGGCATTGAATGCATTTTAAGAAACTGTTGACTGTATATATGTTTTTTATTGAGTGTTGTGCAATATCACCTGCTTGTTTCATTTTTTTAAAGTTTTTTTTAAGGCCTAGAATAAATACTGTATGTTTATACATTCCGTCTAAATTGAATTGTGTGCTTCACTGTGTGGCCTCCTTGTGGACCCTTGATACCAGCTCATTCTCTCCTGAGAATAGCCTTGACTGCTCTCCATTGCTACCTTGATTGGGTTTTCGCCAACCTGAGTTCCCCTTTTCACTATGACTAGGATGCCCTCCTAAAATCTGTCCGCCAGGCCAGATTCTAGAAATCCATCTTAAGTTGGTGCTTAGCAGTGAGGATAAAGTCTTGGGCACCCCAGTGTTGTTGGCTGGTGTAGTACTATAATTATATTTACACAGAATGCTGTGATTTGAATTTAGTTTATCTAACAGTTGCCTACTCTTTTTAAATATGGAAACATTTACCATGTCGACTCTTACTGCTCTCAAAGTAGAACATTTAGAAAAGTTGGGTTTGTGTTGAAAGGCTGATGTACAGAAATTGCTAGACACAGGAATCTAGGGTTGTTCCTTTGCCTATGGGGATGGGTATTGTATTGCACGTGGCCAGATCTTTAGGTGGGTAACTTCATTGCACTTGAATGGATTTTGGAGGAGCAGGGAATGATATTTCGCTTGGACTGCACATGTAGGTCAACACTGGTGTTGCACCTGGAGCAAACGGTGTAAGTTAAAAGAAGCAATGCACTATCTGAAGACATGCTTGGCACTTAGAAGAGATTTGTAAAACCGCATGTAATATTTGCCCGCCTTTACACTCCAGATCTATGCTGGTAATCTTCATTGCACCTAAAGATCGAAGTCCGAATTGCACCTGAAGACCCAAAGTCAGCATTGATATCCTGATAGCACAGTTAATAGATGCCTGTTAGTAACGTTTATAGAACTTGGAAGATAGTCAGCAAGACTTTAAAGGTAGGTTGTCTGACGCCTTTAGAATCCTATTTTCTAGATCTCAAGGTAGCCTGCCTTTCGCACCTAGAGGAGGTACTAGGACAGTCAGTCTATTGCACTTAGCAGATTGGAGAGTCTACAAGGGTAGCTGGCCTTTTATCTGCACAGAAGATCTGACGACACAGCGATGCCAAAGATGAGCACCATCTGAGCTCCAGGTACGTATAAACGCATCACTTCGATGGACATCTGCCGCGGCACGGCGATCCATCCACACACATTAAAATGCAGCTACGACCTATGACAAATTTAGGTCTAGCTGGACACACAATGTTTTTAAGCCTTCTCAATCCAGACTTGCCTCAACACCTC
This sequence comes from Ambystoma mexicanum, assembly GCF_040938575.1. Lineage (NCBI taxonomy): Eukaryota > Metazoa > Chordata > Amphibia > Caudata > Ambystomatidae > Ambystoma > Ambystoma mexicanum. The sequence continues at coordinate 1,130,673,972 of NC_090923.1, forward strand.
TGTCATTGGAATACAGTGACGGCCTACGCCAAAATTGCAGTTTAGCTGCATTATCTTGCGCTCTCGCACACTCTTGCCCCCCCCCCCCCCCCCTTCAGCACCCACAGACATGCCTGACTTCTTGGGTTTGTAGGCCCACACCCCATCTTACACGTGCAATACAAAGAAACAAGACACACACCAAAGGGGATTGAGACTAGGAGAGCAGGCTGCAAGAGTTGGTTGTCTTTATGTAAAATTGGCATCCAGAGAACTCCGCTGCCCAAGAGCGCTCTGGCAAACAATACACGTACAAATCATTATAAGAACAAAAATCGTCATTAATGACGTCGGGCAAAGAGATTACAAGGTATGCTGTGGTTGGGCACAAGTTCATGTTGCCTATAGATGTGTAGGCACTGCTCCTTCAGGATTGGCGGGAGGGTGAGCGTCACAAGGTCCATCTGCCTGTGTCCGGGCGGGGTGAGGGTCAGGTCGCGATGAAGCAGGGCAGGCACTAACTATTCTAATATGAGATACTGCTTTTAAACATGCACTAAATACGTCATTACAGCTCCTTTGAGCAAATCATCATAACCTATACATTTCACACTTATGGTAACACCATTATTCATTGGGATTTATATAGATTATCAGACCTCAACGGTCTTGGCCTAGGTGATAACATTGGTCGTGGTGTCGGTCTGGGCGCATCAAAGGGACTATGGAGCGAGTTGATATTTGTTAGTTCTAGGGTGCAATATACTGTGGCAGAGGTCTGCTTTTGGTTGGGGGCACACTGGGGTGGGCTTCATGGCAGGGCCGCATATCTGGTACATAAAAAGAATACCTTGCAGGGACACAGGGTTACACTGGCAGTAATTTTCCAACAGCAGGGTAAGAGGGCACAGGCAGGTTTGTGGAGATGGATGAGCTACAAGGCATGGTTTGTGCCGGTTCACACATAGGCAGTGATCTCAGAGGAAGGGTGAACAGTTACATTAGTTTTGTTGCAATTACCTCCGGCTCAGGCTAGAATGGAGCCGCAGAGGTTTTCAGACACAGGGAGAAATGGTGGGGGCCATGAGCACGTTGTGCGCGGTGCTGCAGAGGGGAGAGAAGTCTTTTCATATCGCAGTGAGGCCTAATCCAAAGATGGAGTCGGGGGGTACTCAAAATGGATGCCAAGTGTCTCTGCAACAGTCCCACCTCATCATCAGCAAGAGGGCTGGTTATGAGCATAAGGGCAATGGAAGCGTCCCCCACTTTTGGGCGAGCAAGTGATGCATCTTGAGCTGAATGACTGAGGGGGGCCCAAACAACCCCTCACTACCACACAGGTTGTTTACCGGAGCCTAGCCAGCCCATCCAATCCCTAATCTCTGTATTCTGCAAATATGCATTTAAACCTCTATGTACATTTCCCATACTCTGGACTGTGGTCCCCGAGGGCGTTCCCACCACAAAGCGCATCAAGACTATAGTAATGGTAAAAGGTGCTAAATAAATTACATTCTGATGCTTGTTAATCTGCTTAGAATCAAATGATATGCATATGGTCCGACATCCAATGCTATCCGCAGAGTATTGCGTCTTGCCTTTCGGGGACCGAAAGGGGACGTCGGCATAGGTGTGTGTAACGCTTAATTGTACTCTGCGGGGACACACAACTACTTATCTGTTACTTTTCTGTTACTGATGCTTCCAACCTCCTGCTACACAGCTTGGCCTTCCCCCTACAGGATACACAGAAAAGATTCTTAGACTATTTCTCAACCCAATTCCCAGTATTTTCTTATGCTAATTCCCCAAATTTAATTACCTCATGTTTTTCTGGGGGGAGCTCTCCATCCTGCTTCTGAGCAGGGGCTCTAGTTCTGAAGAGGGATTTGACTGGAAGATAACCCCTTGGCAAGGAAATGAAGGGGTGGGGGGGAATTACTGCCTTTAAGGACTTTCATAAATCGGGGACGAATTAGGTGTACCAATACGTTACTGTGAAAACATTTTCAAAGGGAAACAATGAGGAGAGGAGCTCGACAGAGCGTAAATCATTGGTACAATTCCCAGAAAAAAAACAATGAATGGAATGTGAAAGGGCAGAGAATGAATTCACTGAACAATGCCGATCAAATATCACAAGAGTCACAGTGGAATTCAAACAACGTTCTGGAAAGTGTGCCTTTCTCCTCAGACTCTTTCTCAGGAGTGAAGGTCAGAATATCCACAAAAAAACCGATACCTGACTTCACGGAGAGGATTTCAATTCAACCTATAACAAGTGCGCCTCAAACATGCGTGTATGTGTGTGTGCAGCATGAACTCTTCATGGAAATATCAAATGGCGAGCATTCAGCACCACATAAAATAAACTGCAAGCAAAGCGCATAAACAACGCACAGCAATGCTCCTAATCTCAGCGGCGTAACGGAATGCGTGCCAAAAAGGAAAACGTAACGCGCATATTAAAATAATGCAAGTTAAACCAGTTCCCAAGTCGCTACACAATAACTTCTTATACACAGTGCCAAAGGGTACCTACGGGAGTAGAAACACTAGGAAAACATTAAGCAATTCTATACTTGCTGTGACAGTCTCGTACAGCCTGAGGGAACGGAGGGATAAACCCCTCGACTTGACTGGAAAAGAATAACTAAGTTGATTCAGAAAAGATATTCAGGGGCAGAAGGGAGGCTCTAAGGCAAGGAGGATTTACAAGGGAAAGACTGCTGAGAGATGCATGGGAATTTCGGAAACACTAATTCTAGCGGTGACGGGACTGGTAAGCGTCACACTGCGATGCAGGACCGACGCGGAGCGCTCGAAGGGAGGGGCTTAAGTAGCAACTGAGCTTTAACAACTAGACCAGCACTGCAACCTTCATAAGGCTAACTTGGCAGCCATGTTGAGCTATGACGAAGTCACCATTAAGCCTTATGAACAAACAGCGTTGCTTGCCCACCAACTAGGAGCAATAAACTTATGGACTGATTCTTTTAAGGACCTTTTTTGGCATCTTCTTGTTGATCATGACAGCGTGTCTGTAACACTATCCCAATCGTGACGTGTAGTGTACCCAAAATTCCTCACGCACTGAGGTCCCTCAGATTGTTTTTTTTCACCCAGATAACTGGTCGCCCTATAGCAGAGCTCTTACATAAGACACATTGTTTATCTTTAGGCTGACTTTGTCGGTTATTTCCCCCCTTAAATCACTTTGACAGCAAGAAAAAACTTCGAAGACTTCGGGGAGTTTCTACAGCGGTGGATTTCGGCGCCTAAGATCTGGCGGCTGAGGCCTCCACGTGGCCGGGCCCTCTGGCCGGCCTACACACTAGGGAGAGTGGAGTCGGGATGGCCATATCTTTCATTATGTCTTTCCTCTTTCCCCTTCTTTGCCCTTTAGGCCTGGTCATCTTTGTTTACACCTTTCGCTGTGGAAAGGACTCCCACTTAGGTTCTGCCCTAAGTGTAGGGTCAGATACCAGTGGAAAGACTAGCACAGAACGTGTAATTCTTGTCTCCCCTTAGATCACGATGAGAAGCGGTGTGCGGCTCGTAAGCTACTTTAGCCTAAGACCCATAAGGAGCGCCGTGTAAAGCGGTGGGCCGCGTATGGTATGTCGTGGGCGGAACCCTCTTTCCCCACCGCCACACCTGCCGAAAGTGACAGGGGCACCTCTGATGACCAAACATCCGTAGTGGATGTTATAGACCTTGAGGTGGACACTTATAGGTCCGCCACATGGGTCCCCGACCCTTTAAGGCCTGACGCAAGTCTCGCTTCAGGGACAACACCCGGCGACAGGGGCGTACAAAGACTACATCATGCTAAACACAAAACCCACCACTGATTTCGACTGGTACATCGAAAAAGGTGAAATCGCCTACAGGACTGTCAAATTTTGGTGGATTCCTCTGATCGTGCAGATCAGCAGCCTGCCCCGCATACGCAGCAGCGTTTTGCGACTGGGCATTCCAAAAACAAGGGCGCTACCCCTAAATCGGGTTTAAACGCCAAAGCACGCTCCGGTGGTCCTCCAGGCATAAAATCTACCGCAAGGCCCTCTAAAACCACGTAGATGGTAGATCTACCGATAGGCCTTCGGACCCATTAACTCACACCGAATCGGCAGAGATTGAAGACGGTATCGCAAGAATTACTTCAGCGGTTGGCCTGGTACCTACCACGTCAAAACGCATGGGGCAGGCCACGGACAAGTCTAAAGAAGCGCCATGGTGCCCCGATTCTCGCGAAACCTACGAGGACAGTCAGGAGCCTCTTTCCAGCAGCCTTGGAGACAAATGTCGACGCCAAGGGGCGAAAGAAGACGTTTTTCCACCTGTATGCCCTTCTGGTTCCTCTAAGTGGACAAGGGAGAAATTTGAACGGTGTATGGATCGTCTTGAAAAGATTTTTTTCTGAACATCCTTCCCCTAAGAGATCTCATGGAGAACCTATTTTTAAATCTGCTTCACGTATCCAAGAAAATGTGGACTCTCAGCCCTCGGTCGCTGGCCATCATGAGAATGTCGTCCAGATGGACACTTATCAGGACATCTACAACGAAGAAGAAAACCCTTCCTTCCTGCAGGACTACAATGAGGACCAAGCAGATGCCATGGACAACTGGGAGGAAACCCAGCAAGTGGAAACGGAACCATGGACGCTCCCCATGCAAGATCAGGACACTGATGTTCTATTCCTGGATTCTCCTCCGTCCACCTCGGCTTGCCAGGCCTTGCCTGTAGACGACCAAATGGCCTTCAATGCCATTTTAAGGAAGGCAGCAGATCATTTTCAGATCACTACTCGAGAGGCGGTACCCGAGCAAGACTCTGTGGAGGACGTTCTCAAGGAGAAACCCCCCTCAAGCCAAGCCATTCCCCTCCTCAGTTCTATTAAAAGAAGATTGGCCCCCTCCCTGGTGTCGCCAGCTGAAACAAGGGCAGTGAACTCAAGAGTGGAAAAGCTATTTCGGCCAGCTCCTTCGGACCCTCAATATATTAAAGGCCACGCCACCCCGACTCTTTGGTAGTGACTACCACCCGGAAACTGGCTGGAGCACCCCTTGCTACGAGGAAGGCACCTCCGGAAAAGGAATCCAATAGGTTGTACGCCCGAAGTAAGCGTGTTACCTAGGCAGCTGCATACACCACACGGATAGCGAATAACACCACACTGCTGGCGAGTTATGCAGACGCTCAATGGAACCTGATACAGGAAGGTCTCCAGGAGGTTCCTGAACCCGTCGGGGTCCAGGCTTCTTACCATTGTGGCCGAAGGTAGGCAGGTAAATCAGAATATCAAGAACACTCTAGACACTGCTGAGACAGCAGACAGGTCTCTGGCCCAGGGAACTTTACTCAAGCGGCACGCTTGGCTTCGTAATTCGGGGTTCAAGCCTGAAACACAGGTGCGCTTATCAACAAACCCATCGAAGAGACCAATCTCTTCGGGGAAAAGTGGTCGATGATACCCTGGAGACCGCCAAGAAAGAGCACGAGACTCTTTAAGTCATTGCAACAGATAACTCAAACCACCCCCAAAGGAGAGGTGGTTCTCGTTGCTCCTTTTGAGGGCAGTCCCGTGCAAATCAGAACTACAGCACGGCAAACTATAACTCTGGACAAACATCAGGAAGCCCCGCCTACTACCCACCAAGGGGTCAGCGACGCAGCAGAGGTAGAGGTCCCAATCCCAGGAGAGCCGCAGCCTCTGATCAGAAAGGACCATCAGATCCAGGTCCCCTCCCGTGTCACCCCGGTCGGGGGGCGTTTAACATCTTTCCTCACGGCATGGGAGGGGATAACCTCAGACCAGTGGGTTATAAAGACGGTTGCCCCCGGGTAGTGCGTGGAATTCTCCCGACCACCACAGTTCAGACCACCACGCTCACGGTGCCTTTCACCGGACCATCTGCAGATCCTGAATCAAGAGGTGGAAGTGCTGCTGGGAAAGGACGCCATATAAGCCGTCCCTATTCTTCAGGTAAACAAGGCTATTTATTAAGTGTACTTCCTTGTACCCAAAAAGACCTCACCATGCGCCCTGTTCTAGACCGCCCAGCGAACAAATGTATAAAACCTCAAAAGTTTTGTATGGTAATGCTACAGGAGGTGATCCCACTATTGAAACAGCGGGACCACATGGCAACATTGGACATGAAAGATGCATACTTTAATATTTCAATGTTGCCAGCGCACAGGAAATATCTAAGGTTCATGATAGAGGACAGGCATTACCAATTCAAAGTGCTCCCCTTCGGCATCGCCTCAGTGCCAAGGGTGTTTACAAAGGTCCTGGCAGTAGCGGCAGCAGACCTGCGCAGACTGTCCGTCCCGGTTTACCCTTACCTCGACAACTGGCTCATACCCAGGAACTCTTAAGACACATGCCTTTTGAACACCCAGAAGACCGTAGACCACCTGTTCAGTCTGGGATTCTCCATCAAAGAGAAAAAATCCAGTCCAGTCCCCAGTCAAGTAAAACAATTTCGAAGGGATTGTGTCATCCGACGTATTCCTTATCTTTGATAATATGTTTCCAGCTTGCTGGCCTCAGAAGTTTTTTCTGTAGAGGGCGCTGCGCGTCGACGTCCGCCGAGTCGATGTCCCTCGACGGCCACCGTATCGGCGCCAACGTCACCATGCCCATAAATAGCCACACGCGTCCATTGCTCAGTTCCATTTTTCCGCGCTTCGTGGGGCCTCGGAACGTCATTGCTCAGTTCAGTCAGGTTAACTATCTATTTCTACTCGAATATTCCTCATCGTTCTCGATGGCTTCTTCATCCGAACCGACAACGCCGCAATCCGGCTTCAAGAAATGTCGAGACTGCGGTAAAAAAAATGTCAATAACGCACCCACACAGGGTCTGCTTATGGTGCTTGGGATCCGAGCACCATTGTTCGGAGAGTGAAGACTGCATGTCCATGACGGCGAAAGCCTTGAAGGAACGCAAGGGGAAGCTCGAGATAGGTAAGTCAGCCAAAACCTCCTCAAAAGTTGTCGGCTGAGTCGAGGCATTAGTCTCCTCGCCGTCGAAAACATTCTAGATCTCGAAGCAGCTCCCACCAGTCGTCGAGATCAAGACACTCAAAAAAGAGGCGTCGAAGGTCCCATTCCTCGTCGTCTTGTGTGTCCCCGGAAAGAGTCTCCTGTCCCACCAAACACAGTTCTCAAGCTGAGTGGGAGGAATTCAGAAAGAAAATATTAAGCGTCTTCGAGAACGCGGCCTCGACCCCCTCGAAGACAGCTGAGGGTGATACCCCGGGTGAAAAACCCAAAAAATCGAAACGCTGCGAGTCGCAGCACCCGGCGAAACATTCCACCCGAGAGCGCCATGAGCCATCGGGTAAGAAGGCACCATCTTCGTCGTCGAGGATTCCTTAGCCGTCGTCGAAGATTCCTTTGACGCACGGATCGACGCCGTTGTCGAAGGGTTCCTCGACGCATCGGTCGGTCGATCGACTCGACGCCGATGAAAGAGAGGACCAAGGCCACCCCACAGCCAACAGTGATTTCAAGGGCCTCCGGCACGACGCCGAGACCGTCGTCGATGCCCTCGAGTAGGATCCCGATCCTCTCGAGTTCTTTGAGACCCCGTCCAGTTTTTCCGACGCCGTTTTCGGTGCCTTCGAAGCCTGTTACATCGGCATCGACGACATCAATGTTTTCTCATCCAATAACGACGAGTTTGGCTCCTTCTGCCTTTAGAAATGGGGTTTACTCCATTTCAGATGTCAGAATACCCTGGACTTTCTTCAATTTATGAAGAAGGGGAAGATTCTGACCAGAAAACATTCGGATTACAGAGGACCACACTGCCTACTGCAGAAGATTTGAGGAAAGAAGGCTGAAGGAACTACAGGAGTCACTACATGAGGCAAGTGGGCTGGACACTTCCCCAGAAGTGGAATTTGTTAAGCCAGACCCAGGGGAACATGCCGAAACACCATATAGAACCCTGATGGCAAGAATAATTGAGTTTATGGGTTGGTCTGCGCCTTCACCTGTTTTCCAAGAGGATGACCTAACAGATATATTGGACAAAGGCCCACAGGAGGACCCGGTGGTCCCCTTCCATGCAGCCTTACAAAGAAAAATTGCATCTAATTGGGAAACTCCCGAAGTTATCCCTGCAGTCAATAAAAGATTGTCAACCAAGTATAGGGTAGCGGCTGCTGACCCTGAATACCTGTCAAAACACCTGACCCCAGAGAGCCTGGTGGTTCAAGCGGCAACTAGCAGTAGGACCGCTTACCCTACTGTCCCACAGGATAGAGATGACAAGAGGTACGACTCTATGGCAAAGAAAGTCTTCTCTGCCTGTAGTATGGCGTTGAAGTCCATCAACGCCACCTGTACGCTCGCCAGGTTGTCACACACTATGGGAGTGTGCTTAATCAGCGGCTGACTGCATACCCGAAGGAGAGGAAAAGGAAGCCTTCCTTAACATTATTAAAGATGGCAAAGATGCCATGTGCGAATCACTTCAAACTGGCATCGATTCCGCTGACAGTATCAGCAGGGCCATGGCGGCAAGTACAACAATCCGCAGGCATGCGTGGTTGCGAAAGTCGGGCTTTGCCCCTGATGTACAGGCCAGACTTTTGAATATGCCCTTTGACGGCTCTTCATTATTAGGGAAAAAGGTTGATGACAGTCTGGAAAAGTTGCAGACTTCTAAAGCAGCAGCAAAATCCTTAGGAGCTGCTATCCGCCAAACTCCTTTTCGCCCCTCAGGAACCTCTGGGAGAGGAAAGTCCTTTCGCTATTATTCCACAGTCGGGAAAGGCAGAGGACAGCCGGCTCAAAGAGGCCAAAGGAGATCCACCCGAGGTGGACGGGTCAAAAGTACTAAGACCGCAGCAGCAGCAGCTGCCTCTTTATCCTCGGCATCTGCATCAGCCGCCCCCAAATCACTCTGAGGCCTTCCCACACAATACACCTGTAGGGGGCAGGTTAACTCACCATCTGACGGAATGGCAGGCTATAACGTCAGATGCTTGGGCATTGGAGACAGTTGCCCAAGGTTACTGCCTACCCTTTCTACACATCGCTCAGTCATCCACCGGGGAACAGCTCTCTGAAAGTTCCAGATCCACTCCTCTTGCAGGAAATTATAGGCCTGCTAGAGAAATGTGCCATAGAACCGGTACCTGTAGCGGACAGGAACAAGGGCTGGTACTCCCCCCTACTTTCTCATGCCAAAGAAAGACAGAGGACCGAGACCCATCCTGGACTTACGAGAATTGAACAAGTTCCTCAGGAAGGACAAGTTCAAGATGGTAACTCTCTCTGATCCTTCAGGCCCTCCAGCTCCAGGACTGGCTGGTATCTATGGACCTTCAGGATGCTTATTTCCATGTGCCAATCTATCTCAAACACAGGAAATACCTGAGGTTCGCAATTGGCGACTCTCATTATCAATTTCGAGTTCTGCCATTTGGGCTGACCTCCGCCCCGAGGGTCTTCACCAAGCTGATGTCGGTAGTGGCGGAGAGTCTAAGGAGGGAAGGGATCCACGTCTACCCCTACCTGGACGATTGGCTGATCAGGGCCGTATCGTCGGGACAGGCCCAGGCCCAGCTAGATTATGTCTGCCTCTTCCTTCAGACTGGGCTTCTTCCTCAATTTAAAGAAGTCACAGATGATACCATCACAGAGACTCCAGTTCATTGGAGCGGTCCTGGACACTTCCCTGGGAAAAGCCTCGCCACCAGAGGTGAGGGCTCAAGATATTCTACAGATGGTCACCAAGTTTCAAAATGCCCAAAGTCTCCCAGCCTTCGACTTTTTGAGGTTGCTAGGCCTCATGGCATCCTGCATCTTCCTTGTGCCAGTGGCTCGCCTGAGAATGAGATCTCTTCAGTGGGCACTGAGAAGTCAGTGGTCACAATTCTCAGGGAGAATGACAGATCTCCTCCGGATTCCGGACGAGGTAGCCCGCGACCTTCAATGGTGGGCCTATCCAGAGAACATCTTGAAAGGAGAACTGTTTTGGCAACCATGGCCGGAGATAACAGTAGTCACAGATGCCTCACTCACGGGGTGGGGAGCCCATGCCAACGACTTGACCATCAACGGTCGTTGGTCTCCATCAGAGTCCAGACTACACATCAACCTATTAGAGCTGAGAGCGATCAGACTAGCGCTGAAAGCTTTCCTGCCATCGGTACAGGGGAGAAATGTCCTGATAATGCCGGACAACACGGTGGCCATGCACTACCTCAACAAAAGAGGCGTAGGATCACTACCACTGTGCAGAGAGGCAATGCAGCTCTGGTTTTGGGCAATTTGGGAAGGAATCTCTCTATCGGCAGTCCACCTAGCCAGAGAGAAGAACTTGACAGCGGACGCTCTGAGCAGGCAGAGCACAGTCTCCCACGAGTGGGAGCTAGCTCAGGAAGTCCTTCAAGAGATCTTCGCCCTTTGGGGAACACCTCAGGTGGATCTGTTCGCCACAAGCACCAACAGGAAGTGCGATCTGTTCTGTTCAAGGGAATTTTCCCTGAGAGGAGCTCTAGGAGATGCGTTCGTAGTGGACTGGGAGTTTCCACTCCTTTACGCGTTCCCACCAGTCCCTGTTATTCCTCAAATGATCAGGAGGTTGGGAAGATTCCGGAAAACCATGATCCTAATTGCCCCGGATTGGGCCAGGAGAACATGGTACCCGGACCTTCTAGATATGTCCATCTGTCCTCCAATCCGTCTTCCACTCAAAGATAATCTTCTCTCACAGAAGGGAGGTCAGGTTCTCCATCCAGACACCAGAACCCTCAACCTTCACGCTTGGCTTCTGAAAGGTTGAGGTACAAGGATTGGGATCTCCCTGATGACGTCATGGAGGTGTTGCTTTCGGCCAGAAGACCAGCAACAAAGTCTTTATACCGCTGCCGTTGGAACAAATTTTGCAGCTGGTGTAGGGAACAGAATATCGACCCTTTTTCATGTGGTACACCAACGGTGTTATCGTTTCTACTCTACTTGGCAAACTCAGGCCTTCAAGTGGGTACTGTAAAAGGCTATCTGGCAGCTCTCTCCATCTTCAAACGCACTGCGGAGGAACCATCGTATTTTAAAATTCCTCTAGTGGTACAATTTCTCAAGGGACTAACTAATGTTTACCCTCCAAAACCATTCCAGGTTCCCTTATGGGACTTAAATTTAGTCTTAAACTTCTTAATGGGCACTCCATTCGAACCACTTCACTCTAGAGCGCTGAGATTTCTCACGCTTAAAACTGTTCTATTGGTAGCACTAACATCTGCTAGGAGGGTGAGTGAGCTACAAGCTCTCTCCTGTAAACCCCCACATACAAGCTTCCACAAGGACAAAGTTGTCCGACAGGTGAAGCCTAATTTCCTCCCAAAGGTGGTTTCTGAATTTCATATTACTCAGAAAATTACCTTGCCTTCATTCTACCCTCCTCCCCATCCGGGGAAAGAGGAGGAAAGGCTACATAGGCTGGACCCTAGGCGAGCTCTCAGCTTTTACATCAGCAGAATGGCTAGGATCAGGCAAGCAGACCAACTGTTTGTAGGATACTCGGGTCACAAGTTGGGACTACCCATAACAAAACAAACCATCTCCAGGTGGATTATTTTGGCCATCCTGGAATGTTGTAGACTAGCAGGGAAAGAGCCACCCCATAATCTCAGGGCTCATTCAACCAGGGGTATCGCAGCCTCTTCGGCTCTCCAAAGAGGGGTACCGGTCCGGGACATATGTGCGGCTGCCACATGGTCGTCCGCACATACATTCACAAAATTTTACCATCTGGATTCCTCCACTGCTCAGGAGACCAGATTTGGCAAGGCCGTATTACATTCGGTCCATCCCTAAAGGGATACATATCACTATCACTCCCACCTCCAATTACATGCCACTACTATGGGAGTCTTTCAAAGATAAGGAATACGTAGGAGGACACAATCCCTTCGAAGAACAAGTTACGTCTTACCTGGTAACGTTCTTTCGACGGGATGTTCCTCTGACGTATTCCTTTATCGCCCCTCCCAACCATCCCTGCAGTGATAACTTCCCTTGTGGTTGCAGCTTACGCTCCTTCAAGATCACTAACCAATTCAGGCATGACTTTTCTTATGCTACAAAACGGAACTGAGCAACGGACGCAGCGCGTGGCTATTTATGGGCATGGTGACGTCGGCGCCGATACAGTGGCCGTCGAGGGACGTCGACGTGCAGCGCCCTCTACAGAAAAAATTTCCGAGGCCAGCAAGCTGGAAACGTATTATCAAAGATAAGGAATACGTCGGAGGAACATCCCGTCGAAAGAATGCTACCAGGTAAGAAATAACTTGTTCTTCTGGGGGCTCTTATCCGGACGAAGGACGGCCTTGTCTTCCCCTTCAACGAGAGGGTTCAGAACATGCTTTTTCAGATCCCTCAATCTGTAGCCAGTCGGGAGTTGACGGTACACAAAGCCATGCATTTGCTAGGGATCATGGCGTCATGCATATACTTGGTTCCCCATGTGCGGCTGCGTCCCATGCAAGAGTGGCTCAACGGCCAGTGCCGTCAGGCCAGCGGACAATGGTAAGATCTGGTAGTTGTCTCGCCTGCCCTCGTTCTCTCTCTGCAGTGGTGTTCAAGGGAAAACCTCTTGAAGGGGAAAACCTTCACCACCCCAGCAGTGGAAGCCACTTGCGACAGACTCATCTCTCAGGGTGTGTGGGGCCAGGGGCTCACCTGCTTCAGCAGACAACGCATTGAGTGGGTTCCCGACAGATGGCATCCAACCATATAAATCTACTGGAGCTATTAGCAGTGTTCATGGCATTGACAGACTTTCAAACACAACTACAAGGGAAGACACTGCTGGTTCTAACAGACAGCACCACAGCCATGTATTACCTGAACAAACAAGGAGGCACACTCTCCATGGCTATCCAAGCTGTCCCAGAACATTTGGATGTGGGCTCTCAAACACAAGATGTTCCTACTGTCACAACACGTTCCAGGAGAACTCCATCTTCTGGCAGACGTGCTCAGCAGAGATTTCCCACTGCCTGTAGAATACAAATGGCATCTGCACGAAGAGATAGTGTCCAACGTCTTCGCAGAATGGGGTTTCCCAGAGATAGACCTGTACGCTACTCAGGATAACGCCCAATGCCAAGACTACATCTCCAGGTACACCCAGAACCGTGCCAAGGGGAACGGTCTCTGGATAACATGGTCGGGGAAATTTGTTTACGCTTCCTCCCCTCGAACCCCCTACTCAACAAAATAGTGCACAAGATGCACAAGGAACCGGTCACCATGATATTGGTAGCCCCCATGTGGGCCCACCAACCCTGGTTTGCTCATCTAATGGAAATGTCCCTCTCTCCACCAGTGAAACTACCCTGCCCGTACAACATGTCTCTGGCCAGGGGGGAGATCCTACACCCATGCCCACAAACTCCGAACTTAGTGGCCTGGCTCCTGAGGTCAGAGTTTGGACACCTTCAGCTCCCTCAGAGATTCATGGATATTCTCAGGGAAGCTAGAAAACCTAACGTCCGCTATTGCTATGCCAGCAAAACAGTTTGTCATTTGATGTAATACCAAGGGCGTCAATCCCATCGATTGCTCACCCACACATTGTGCTGTACCCAACCCATTTGTTAGACACAGTTTTGATCTTCAATTCCCTAAAAGTTCATCTGTTTGCTCTTTCAGCATACACCACGTCACAACAAAAGGTGTTGTGGTGGAAAATACCAGTGATTAAAGCTTTTATGGAAGGGATTAAGAGGATTTATCCTCCCATTTCTCACCCAGCTCCTGGATGGGATCTAAATGTGGATTTAACCAGAGTCATGGGATCTCCCTTTGAGCCAATACATAAAGCAAGTCTAAGAGATCTTACTTACAAGACGGCTGTCCTAGTGGCTATCACAAGGGTTAGTGAACTACAGGCCCTTTCCGTTCTAGACCCCTTTGTGACAGTCCACAGGGATAAGGTAGTTCTGCGCACTCAACCCAGGTTTGCGCCTAAATTCATCTCGAAGTTGCATGTGAACCAATCGATCGAACTACCTACTTTTTTTTCAGAACCCCACTAGCATGGCCGAAAGAAGCCTACACACACTAGATGTACGCAGGGCAGTCCTGTTCTACCTGGAAAGAACTAAACCACTGAGGAAAATGAACCCATTTTTCGTTTCTGTGGCAGCTGGTAGAGGAGGGAATCCTGTCTCTAAATCGGCTAACTCAAGGTGGATTGTCAAATGCATCACACTGTTTCTCTCTTGCTAAGAAAGAAATACCCTTCAAGCCTAGAGCACACTCTACTCTGGGCACTGGGGCTTCCATAGCATTCATTGCAAATGTTCCCCTAGAGTCCATTTGCAAAGCGGCAACCTGGAGTTCTGTACACACCTTTACAAAACACAATTGCCTAGACACTCCTTCTAGGTCTGATTCTCAGGTGGGACGAGCAGTACCAAGACATCTTTTCTCTACTGTTCCTTCTCACAATCCACCTCCAACTCCGGGTACTGCTCGCTAGTCTATGCACAGCATGTGATTCTAAGCAGATTAACAAGCATCAGAAGACATGCATTACTCACCGTAATAGCATTTCTGATGATTGTATCTGCTTAGATTCACATGCGCCCTACCTACCTCCCCGCTTGGGGTGGAAGGAACATGGACGTCTTGCTACTTTCTCCATGTACTCACTCACACAATAGCCTTGGGCTCGCACATGGCAGAAAAAATACAATCGGAGGGACCTCGGCGCGTGCGGGATTTTGGGTACTCTACACGTCACAATAGGGATAGTGTTACAGACACGCCTGTGCCGACGTCCCCTTTCGGTCCCCGAAAGACCAGATGCAATACTCTGCGGTTACCACTGGACGTCGGACCATATGCACAGCATGTGAATCTAAGCAGATACAATCATCGGAAATGCTATTACGGTGAGAAATGCATGTCATTAAGTAAGAATGGGCTTGTGGTTACTGCCTCTATTGAAAATGCAAAAGAGGTGTCGTCTTCTCATGTCTGTGTCAACCTCAGAAGCTGAGTCCTTGTAGGAGTTGAAAAAGGAAAAACATAAGCTCAGAGAAAAGTAGTTTGCATTTAACATGGATAAGCTTGAGTTTGATAGGATCGAGAGACAGAAAGACAGGCAACATGAGCTGGAGTTAGCCAGACTACAATGGTCTCAAGGCTCCTCCAGAGGTTCTGGATCCTCTTCTTATGCAAGATTTCCTAAGGATCTGCTTAGTATGCATCATGAGAAAAATGATATAATTGATTGGCTGCTTGCCAGGTACAAAAAGTAGGAGAACCCGATACGATTGTTTGGTTGCTGAGCAGACTACCCCATTTTGGCTGCAGTGCCATTGTGGATATGTTTAAAGCCGACAGAAAAGATGTTTGTCACGCAAGCTCTACTACTAAAGCTTGGGAAGACTCCTGCCCAACTCTTAGAGATTTAAAGAATACAACAAGAAAGATGGTAATACTTTGGTGTCTTTTGTGACTGATTCCTTGAAGAATTGAGTGGCTGGGTGGAAGGCCATTAAGGAACTACTTTTGAAGGCATGGTCAATTTGGTCATGCTGGAACACATATTTGCTTCTTGTTCCCCCGAGCTTAAGTAGCATTTAACAGATTAGAGGATAACAATTTGTCGTATGACAATCTTTGATAGTTAGAAAAATCAGTGAACAAAACCTTGAGTCACAACTACTTTATAGGAAGACAGAAAACTCATTATCAGTGGTAAATCCTTGATGAACAGTTCCATGTTTGCAGATTAGCCGTGATTCCATTTGCCTCAACTTCAGTTCTCGATCACTTCCTCTTGATGGTAGGGTCACTGACAAACCAGAGGTCTTTTATGTTGTGTAATTGGTGCTGCTTCTGCCAATGAGGTGGCAAGTGGGAACTTCTCATCCTGACTGGAAATGGTATTCAATCTTTATTTTCTATGCAGAAATTGTGCTGCCAATGTACTGTGAACTGCATACACATACAATATATAACATATTTAGTGTTGGCTAATAAACCTCTCGATCGTGTGTGCCCAATCCACCAAATTTGACATTCTGTTTCAATGGCAAAAGGACACTTTGCGCAATGTCCACATTTATGAAAGCCGCCTTTGCGCTTTCTTGTCGATCAATCTCTGGCCTTTGGAGTATCTGCCATATATGATGCACATAACTGGTTCCTAAGTGTAGGTGCCTTCCTGTAAGTAACACTCAATGGTGTCTAAATATTGGACTAAATCTTTGTCAAGACCAAGTAGGCCCCAATGCTTTTGTAATAGATGCTATACTGGGTAATACATCTAAGTAAATTGCAATCTGAGACCCGATCTTTAGTTTTTTTGGGTACCAACAGTGTAGGCCTCCATCTTAGTAACTTGAATTTCAACTTGGTCCAGTAGATGTGATGCATATCCTCTAGCCAAGAATCTGGACCGAATGTTGTCACATTCAGAGTGCAATTCCGTTTGGACCTTATAAACTCCCCTTCCAGGATGTTAGAAATTACAGACTTCCGATGACAGCTTTTGGCATACAGTATTGCTCCAATTGACTGAACTATCTGTTTTCTCCCGTCTTTTGTTCTTTCTATGCTTTCTGTTCTTTTGACTTGATCAACTGCTTTTTCTTGCCTCTCGGTTCATTTTTGTGTACCCTAACAATGGATGCTTGATGTATACCCGTTATAACTTATGCTTGTTCCTATATGTTGAATGTAATGTGATGGCATTTGTCTCCCACCTTCATGCACCTGATCTCTGTGCTTTGGGCCGCTGGTTGATATAATTGTATGTTATCCCACAGTTAATTTATTTACGATAACATTGAATTGTTTTATGAATTTATGTAACTGTTTGGGAAGTAGTCTAGAAAAAATCAGTCTTTCTGACAACTTTGATGGTTCTGCGCAATGTGGCTGTGTATTCATTCAAATTGTTACTTGGGACACCCGGGGCAGACGGTCCGATTTTTCTTCACGACCACCTGCAGCATCTACCTTGCATTCATTATCTTTGAATTCTCAGAAGTGTGCATCTAGTACAAGTTCAAATGCCCATTGTCTTTTTTCGTAGATCCAAAGCAGTTGGATCCTAAGAAGCTGGCTATTGCTGCTGATCTTTGGGTTTCCCATAGTGTCCCATACGGACAAACATGCTTTTGGTAAGCAGGAAGAGAGGGGACGAAGCAGAAAAAGGGTGCATCTACTGAAAAATCTTCTTCCCATAAGACCCGCAAAAAGGTCTGTAAGGGGAATAAGCCACATGGAAAGGGTAGCGGGACTGTCATAAGCATGAACACCCCAAGCCTCCCTATATACAAAGTTCCAGTGAATCTTGTGTTGCCTTTGGAGAAATTGACCACGTAAAGGGAGGCCCCAGATGTTGGGGTAAGACCTATGGGGAGGAGGGGGGCCTACTCTGTGAATCTGGCACTTTGTTACGAGGAAGAATCAGTCACAGGGTCATCATTCGCCTTAGATTCCTTACCCTGTGGGAAAGGATCTGAGGCAGTTTGTTTTCCTGGGAACCTAGAGTTGCTGAGGTTTATGCCTCCATTCCTGATAATACCAAGCACTATTTTAAATATAGTGTACTGGTAGATGGCATAGACACTTCTGCCATTAGGGACACTGGGGCCAGTCGGGCTCTAATGGATTCCACTTTGGTAAATTCAGAATACCTAGTAGTGTACAGAGGCAGGTCCCTGGAAAGGTTCTGTTAGGAAATGACCTCAGAGACTTGGGTTTTATGGGGACAGTGCAGAACGGCCATGCGGTAGGTCTTAAGACCAAGGCTGCCTTAGCCAAGCTAAGGGCCTAGCCAAATCCAAAGGGGAAACCTAAGTCTAAAGGAGAAAAGAAATGAAGAAGAGGGAAATATAATATTCCTTCTAACTCGCCTACCACTGGGATGGAGGCAGTTGGTGTAGCCCCTGAACCTGACGAGAAACTGTGGCTACCTGAAATGCTCAATCCTCATGATCACCCCTGCAGAGTTTACTTGCAGACAGGGGGGCCCTTTGAGGAATTAGTTCAGTAAGGGCCAACATGAGTGCCCATCCCTTGAAGGCCTAATGCTACTGACTTGCTCCCAGTTGGAGGGTGGAGCCCCTATGAAGCATAGGATTTACTTGCAAGGTGGGTTCCTGTATAGTGAGCCCACAGTCCGCTGAAGGAGACCATAAGAGGTTGGTGATTCCCCTTCTGGTGAGAGTTTTCCTCCTACAGTTGATGCCTGAGGGGACCCCCTTGCAGGTCATCTTGGCATCACGAAGACCAAGGAGTGGTTATGCATGATGGGGACACAGGTAGAATGTCTTTGCAGGAGTTGTGCTTCTCGTCAGATTCATAGCAAAAGTGGTGCAAAAACCCGGCTCCACTGTTACACCACATGCAGTGGGTATATCATTTGAGAGGGTAGGGATTGACAACATTGCTTTCCTTGACCCTCCTACATCCTCTGCAGTAGGTTTATCCTTGTGGTCATTTGTCATGCCACAAGATATCCTGATGCCACCCCACTGACTGCCAAGACAGTTGCAAGACTATTGCTGGGCATATTTACTATGGTTGGCTTCCCTAAACAAGTTGTCTGACAGACAGCAACGTCATATCCAAGTATATGCAGGCTATTTGGAAGGAATGTGGGGTACCATATAAAGTTTCATCTGCATACCACCCACAGACAATGGACTAGTTGATGGGTTCAACAAGCCTCTCAAAAGCATGATGGGAGCTTTTTAGGAGCCCCAGGGGAGAAAATGGGATTTCCTGATGCCATGCTTACATTTTGCATACAGAGAGGCCTCCAAGAAGGGATTGGCTTTAGCCCCATTTGAACTCTTGTTTGGTCATTCCATCAGGTGACCCCTTGGCATAGTCCAGGAAGGAGAGGAGATGCCTGCTTTTCATGTCCGTCCCAATGTAGTGTACTACGTGTTGGGCTTGAGAACAAGGATGGCCTTACTGATGGCTAATGCCAATGACAAGTATAAGGCTGGACAAGAACTGGCCAAACATTGGTATGATTTGAAAGCTTCAAGCCAAGAAATCCTGATTATGAATCATTTAAGGCCTAGAGCTTTACAGGGCAAGTGGACTGGTCCTTACTGCATTGTTGAAAGACTGGTGGACCTTCGAAGACGTGGCCAGGCCCCAAAGCGTTCCATGTGAATAGGGTGAAGGCATGCATACCTAGGATTGCAATGTGAGCCCTACTTCTGGCTTCAGGTAGGGAGGGGCAGCAATCTGAACCTCCCCCTGACCAATTCCAGGGTAGCCCTGCTGATGGCTCCTTTGAGAGTGTCCCGTTGACCCTTCAACTGACTACACAGCAGCAAAGTGTTGTTAACACTTTGCTTGGGCAGTTCCCCCTTGTTTTTACTCATTCTAGGCTTGACACTTTGTGCAAGCATGACATGGACATTGGAGACAGTGTGCCAACCAAACATAGGAACTTTAGGATGTCTGACAAAGTAAGACTTTTATATTAAGTCTGAAGTCAATAAAATGATGGATATGGGGGTGATGTAGCCCTCCTGTAGTCATTGGTCTAGTCCAGTGGTTCTGGTACCAAAAGCAGGACATTCTGATTTGAGATTGTGCGGACTACAGAGTTCAGAATGCTTTCACCAAGACAGATGTATATCCCCTGCCATGAACTGATTTATTATTGGATAGGCTTGGTGCTGCCAAGTACCTTAGCACCGTTGACCTTACTGCAGGGTATTGACAAATATCCCTGACAGAAAGTACCAAGGCAAAGACTGTATTCTCAACACGTGAAGGACTTGACCCATTCAGGGCTATGCCCTTTGACTTAAAGAATGCACCTGCCACGTTTCCAAGGTTGATCAAGCAGGTCCTGCGTGGGTTGGATGAATTCTGCGTGGCATATCTGGACGATATAGCAGTTTTCAGCCTTACTTGGGAAGTCCATGTTAGACAACTTGCAATTGTGTTGTCGGCTCTTCAGCAGGCCCTCCTGGCTATAAAGGCTACCAAGGGCTGGATTGGTCAGAGTTCAGTGATCTACCTTGCACATGATGTTGGAGGGGAGCAAGATCATCCTCTTCCCAGTAAAGTACAGACTGTACAAGACTGGCCAACTCCCACAACCCAAACCCAGTTGAGAGATGTTGTAGGCCTCACTGGGTATAACAAACATCATTGCTGACAATGCAACCATAGCTGCCCTTCGGACTGCCCTCAACTCGTAAGAAACCCAAGAAAGTCACTTGTACTGAGGATTGTTAGGCCTTCGAAGGCCTTAAGGATCCCTGAGGTCAGTCCCCTGCTCTTAGGGCACCTGATTAAAAGAGACCTTTTATTGTGCAAACAGGTGCCTCTGACACTGGGATAGGTGCTGTCCTTTCACAGTTAGATGACAAAGGCAGGGAACATCCCATATGTTTTTATTAGTAGCCAGTTTAAGGACAGCAAATTCAGGTAGTCGACTGGAAAATTAATGTTTTTCCATAGTGTGGGTACTTCGGATTACTAGACCTTACCACATAGGGGACTCATTTCACTGTGCATACTGACCCTAAGCCCTTAAAGTTATGTTATTTTGCATTTATATAGCGCCTTATATACCATTGGTATGGTCTGAAGGCGCTGGTAGGTTGAACGCCCTTGGGAATCGCCTATCAGTAGAGAGAGTCAAAAGGTGCGTGTGAGCACCGGGTATGTGTGCAGCTCATGCAGTATTTGTGGAATAGCTGCTTCTTAGTGGTATGTGTGGTGGTTGAGAGATCAGGAGAATGTGTTCGTTCTGACAGGATTTATTCAGATCGGATGTGGCTGCGTTAGGCCTGAGGAGAACGCCTGGCTGGGGGTGTGAAACCAGCAGTGTTAGTGATGTGGGGTAAGCGGCAGATGTTGGTATGAGAACAGTTATACCGAATGGTGTCCTAGTATCTCTGTGTTCTAGTTGAGTGGTGATGGAATGGAGAGTAAGCATGGTGGTGTGATATGATGAGTTATGTTTTTTTTAAACGTTCTCTGCATTCCAAACCATAATATATATGTTGTGCAATTCTATGAGCTCCAGTCAATTCCGTGCGCTCATATCCACTCCTTGCACCCCAGTCTTGTCTATACACTCTGGTGTGCTCCACGCACTCATGCATTCCAGCCTGCCTCGCGCGCTCTAGTCCGCCCTGCATGTTCTAGTCCACCCCGCATGTTCTAGTCCACCCCCTCGCATTCCAGTCCGTACCTCTCATGCACGCTTGTCTGCCCCACGCACGCATTCTTGTCTGCCCTTCGCATGCACTCTTGTCCGCCCCCATGCTCTACGCATACAGCAGCTCTACGTACTCATCCTTTCTACGCGCTCATCAGTACTGGATGCAATCTGCGCTTGTTCGTTTTACGTACTCGTCCGCTCTACGTAACACGTCTGTTCACTCTGGGCACTCGTTCACTCCAGGCACTCGTTCGCATGCTGATATTTACAATTCTATCTAGATGCGGCGCAGGCTAAATTAAGAATTCAATCTAAGTGCGGTACATGCTAACATTCACATTTCTATCTAGATGGGCCGCAGGCTAAATTGAGAGTCCCAGCTTAGTGTGGTACATGCTAACATTGTTACACCTGTCTAAAGGTGATGCAGGCTAATCATGACATTTCTCTATCGATATGGCGCTAATTAACATTGGCTAGTGTGTTAGTGCGTAACGCATTACAACATTTACAGTCGGGCCAATAATGGAGTTAGGCTGGAGATGAGAAAACTCTCTAGGTATACATGGTGTGGGTCTATGGCAGTATGCGTTCAGGAGAGGTAAGGTAGAGAGACGAGGGCTTTCTGGAGTTGAGTAATTGCTCTACTCCCCACCCGTGCCACACTTAGTTTAGTTGGTGTCGGTTTGCTTCTTTGCTCCCCCTGCGGATACCTGCAGACACTTCGTGTAGCCGTCCTTCGCCTCGGGGGGGCTGCCGGGCAGGGGCTGCCCTGGGAAGGTGGCTTAAGGGCCTTGATGGACCAATAGGGGTGAGGGGGCGGGCAGGGAGGCGGGAGGAGGGAGGGAAGGGGAGCAGCAGGAAAGGGACGCTTCGGGGCATGGCGGGGGCTTGCCAGGTCCACTACTGGCCAAAATGGAGGCAGCCCATGCCCAGACTCACCTGGAGTGCTGCACACGGGTGCTCGGCATGGGTGTAGGGTCTCCCCCCTGTCCTGAGACATGTTGTACGGGCAAGGTAGTTTTACTGGTGGGGAGAGGGACATTTCCATTAGATGGTGACTGGTTCCTGGAGGCGTAGTCTTGGCATTGGGCGTTCTCCTGAGTTGCGAACAGGTCGATCTCTGGGAAGCCCCATTGTGGGAAGACGTTGGAGACGATGTCTTCGTGCAGACAGCATTCGCATTCTATGGGCAGTGGGAAATCTCTGCTGAGCACGTCTGCCAGAAGATTGAGTTCCCCTGGAACGTGTTGGGACAACATCTTGTGTTTGAGAGCCCACATCCAAATGTTTTGGGATAGCTTGGATAGCCCTGGAGAGTGTGTGCCCCCTTGTTTGTTCAGGTAATACATGGCTGTGGTGCTGTCTGTCAGAACCAACACTGTCTTCTCTTGTAGTTGCGTCTGAAAGGCCTTCAGTGCATTGAATACAGCTAATAGCTCTAGCAGATTTATATAGTTGGATGCTACTTGTGGGGACCACACTCCATGTGCTGTCTGCTGAAGCAGGTGAGCCCCCACCCCGTGAGAGATAAGTCTGTCGTGAGAGCGGCTTCCACTGCAGGAGTGTGGTAAAGGTTTTCCCCTTCAAGAGGTTTTCCCTCAACCACCAGTGCAGAGCGAGAACAAGGGCTGGCGAGACAACTACCAGATCTTCCCATTGTCTGCTGGTCTGACACCACTGGCTGTTGAGCCACTCTTGCATGGGACGCATGTGCAGGCGCATGCTGAGGAACCAAGTATATGCACGACGCCATCATACCTAGCAAGCGCATGGTTTTGCATACCGTCACCTCCCGACTGGCTACATATTGAGGGATCTGAAAAAGCATGTTCTGAACCCTCTCGTAGGAGGGGAAGACTAGGCCGTCCTTCGTCTGGATTAGAGCCCCCAGAAGTGGCTAAGATTAAGGGAGAGAATCCTAAATTGCTCATGCGGTCCATAATCCTTCAAGGCTTTAACTTCACCATTGAGCATTGTTAGGGAGATTTATCAGTGTTATGCTTAATCCCCTCTTCTAGTGAGACCCCCTGCACTTTTTGCGGGACTTCTGGACCTTTTTCTTGCTCTCCTGAATTAAGGGAGCCTTTTCCCCCTCATTCATTCTTCTATGCTCTAACCATGGGAACTCTATTGTTTGTTTTACTTTATTTTGTGGAGTTGTGCATTCCTCCATATCTCTTAAAGGCATCTGTGTTTTACTTTTGCAGCACACAGCACCCTATGTGCAGTGATGATGGGGACCTTTTGGGTTCTACTTTTTATATTCGTTCATTTTCCTAACTACTGTTCTTAAGGAAAGAGGGATACGCTGTAACATTCCTGAGATTAGCACACCACAACGTATGTGGAGTGCTAAGGGGATACCAAGTATTCCCCTTCTCTCTGCCCCTGTAACTTTTGTGGTTAGTGACAGCCCTATAGTTCTGGCTGGTGACAGTGAACCTGTTCTACCAACTTTTGTGGGATTTTCCGCCGCAGGACATATCCGCAGCCCCAGTTATGCACAAAAGGGGCACCTATGTTCTAACATGGTGGCTCCTTTCTTTTTTCGCCATTTCTTGTATGATTGTTCTTCTACCCTTCTGGCAGGGGGAAGCTCTGAATGTCTGTTTTGCCTTTGGCGGGAACCCTTTGTGTGCCCACCTAGGCTTGTGTGTCTGTGAGGACAGGAAGCAGGGGAGTTGTTTGAAACAGCACTGTCTTTTGTCTGCTGATGTGCCTGAATGGAGCCACTTCCCATTGGGGGGGTTGGCTGTCCTCATTGGACAGCCACCCACCCCTTTCTGTAAACTGCAGGGAGAGTTTGCAGAGGAATGAATGGGAAATCCGTATAAAAGGTGAGGGTCCTGAGGCAGAAGGCAAGTCGACCACTGGAACAGAAGATCCGAAGTTGAAGACCAGAGACGCCTGCAGACCCTTGCAGTAACCTTAAAGCGACCACTGCTGTTCTGACCCTGTTTTCTCATCGAAAGAGGAACTCCTAAGAGGACGACTCGTTCCCTTTGACTGGTGGGACCAACCAGCCCCAAGACGAACTGCAGATCGAGCCTTCCCCCGAGGTGCTGTGACTTTCCAGGGCTGCATACCGCGAATACCAGGGGACCTCTGACCCATTTGCAGTGCAACGTCTTTGCGTGGATGAATCCACCCAGAAATTTTGTGAGCTCCAGTTGGACCTCCAGAGGCACAATTGCACTCATCCAAGTCCCCTCACCAGAGTACAGGACTGAAGAACCAAGGAAGATTGAAACGGCCGATAGCCGTCCTTTGTCAGAACTGATGAAAGGCAACCAAAACCACAGACCGACATGGGAGACTGAATAATTCCTTTCCGAGGGTCCTTTCTTGCGACTGCTGCTGCGACATCCCTTTCAGAGTCCCTCCTTTCATCTCCAGATTGAGGAAACAGGAGACCAGGTCCGTCACTGCTGTACAGAAAAGAAACCAGCTGCATTTTCTTAAAACAGCCTAAGGTATGTGGGGCTCAAGGTAGTACTTGCCTCAAGCAGAATAGTTGCTCCACTGTGACTGAAGTGCAATACCAGGTGTTTGGGTTTTCACCCATACCTCATGTCCAGGCTTAACAGCTTTTGCTCCTATAGGGAGTCCTTTCCAAGGTCCCTATGGACTTTTGTATTCCACTTAAGTTTTCTATTGAAAGTAATTAAAAGTATCAACGTTGCCTTCTCTTCTGCTGCATAAGACTTTGCACCCCGCCTCACTGACTTTGATGAATTCTTGGCTAGTTAGAGATTGGACTGCTAAAGCGTTAGGATCATTGAAAAGTGTTACCAAGAGGTAGATTGCTGCTGATAGTGCTGAATAACCCTTTTTCCTTCCAACAGACCTTTGTCTGAGAGACTTTACAAATCACTGTCGTTTAAGTGTGCAAATAGCTGGTGCAAGCCACTACTATTTAAGCAGTTTAACTGTCATTTTATTCTAACAATTGTGGTTGCGAGCCAATACTATTGAAGCAGTCACCTGAAAGTGTTGCTAATGTTTTCTATTTGTGTTGGTTAGTCTCTAATGGTATTTACTTAACTTGCCTTGTGTATATAAAATAAATGCATGTTTTATTATAACAGTGTGTAAGAGTTTCTTTTGGCTACTGTATTGACTGGGTTCATTGTACTTGCCTACATCTCACATCCTCCTCATAAGATAAACCTGACTGCTCTGCCATTCTTCCAAACCTTTGCTAAGTGCAGACTTATACTAAGCGTTGTGGCCTGTGTACAAGAGATAGTTTTAAAGTATCACCTCCAGGTAGACTTTAGGAAAACTCCTCTATCAAGTATAGGCCATGTGCACAACCTAGCAATATGGGGAGTGTTGGGAACGATTTTACCTTTTGCCACTTTTCCTCCATAGTGTACTATGGAACCACATTCTTTGGCTATGTTTATGATCCTGTCCTGACGATTTGAAGGTAAGTAAAGCATTCAGCTTAATTTCCCCTTTTCTCATTTCTTCTAGGGAAACAGACTACTTTTTTAGACTATAAATAATGAGAAAAGTTTCCCTTTTGAATTCTTGCATTTTTACATTGCACAGCACCTTGCAGTGCAATGGGGGATACTTTGGTATCCCCCTAGCTTTTTACACATGGGATTTTTGGTTAGGTTTATATGTGCCTAAAGACAAGCTGGTGGCAGAAGTTACATTATTACAGTTTTTGCATTATTTTTGGTGTGCATATTCATGTTTACCGCAAATGGCTACTAAACTTGGCTAGTGCCCTAAAATGTCTGTGCCACAAGATTTTCGCTGGTTCCTTTGCCATATTGTAGGTTGGTCTTCTTCCTGCCTTCTCAGGTCAGGAAAGTACTCGGAAGGTTATGCACTTGCCCGGGAAAGCGCCTGCTTTTGCGGGCTAGTGGTGCCTTTTTGTGTGTGACCTTCGAAGGGGGCTGGGACGATCTGGTTCTGGTTCGCATCACTGGTGCCAGAAAGTCTGCTACTGGGGCGGATTGAAAAACGGACTGTTTGAATGGTGCAGATACTTAACATTGGTGGGCTTGGACTTGCTTCCAGCTAGAAATTTGGTTAAGAGGACCTCTGCAGCCATGCTTCAGATCTACGTTGCATCAAGAATCCTTTGAAGAAGAGCAGCCCATTTATGACGCGAGGACGACGTCTGCCGTGGCCCAGCAAACCTCTCCAATGGCCTGCCCGGAGAAGCCCTGCTCTTTTGCCCGATCTCCAAAGACCCCTGTTGGTGGTACAGCCATTAACTAGTGGAACCAACTAGTCTCAACGTCTTCCCGAGGATACAGCCATTTGGAAGTATCCCTGGACTTTCCGGTGGACTGACAAGCTCGCTTTTGGGCTACCTTGCCAGAACCATCTCTGTTCCGTGTTCAAGGTCGTCATTTTGGTGTTCGCCAGCTTGTGCTGCAAGTCTCCTTATGCTGAGATTCCAGCTTCCTATCTTCAAGGGAACCAGTCCCGGAGCAGCTTCTGTGACCTGTGAAGGCATCATGAAGCAAGACACAGATTCAGAATTGAAAATCAAATAATGTATTTACTCTTGCGTCCTGTCCCCTTTCCTCTGTATTGTATGGGAGACAGAACCCTTTTCACCAGAAAAAAATCTTGTTCCCCTTTAAATTTGAGGTGCGGCCCTGGGAGCATGTGCTTGCCTGACTCTGCCCACTGGTGCCACTCCTCAGTCCCCTTTTCTGTGTCGACGGGGAACAGGTCGAATTCAGCAGCACTCCTGGGTTTGGCTTCGGCCGTGTAATACCACATTCTCTTCCCCGGATATTCTTCTTTCTTTTTCTTTTCAATTAGGTACTTGGTCCTCCAATGCCACACTCCTCGGCGCATGTCGACAACAGCTGGCTTCAGCAGGTGCCCAGCCTGCGAGGGGCTCTTCCCTACATCCGACCACATGCCCTTTGTCTCCGCTGCCATGGCCTAGACCACAGCTGGGAAGGCTGTTCTGCGTGCGACCTGCTGACTCCAGGGGCACTGTAGAACAGGCTAGCTAGGTGGAGGGAGCTCTTCCAGAAGTCCCTTCCGGAGGACCTAAAGGACTTTGTCAAACATCGCTCGAGGCCGAAGGAAAGGCCTCTGTTCACCATTGCACCCTGTCAGGGCTACTCCTTCCCAGGGAAGCGCCCGGCCAGGAGAAACCTCTCTGGTTCTCACACCAGCACATGTAACAAGGCTAGTCCAGCTACCGGCCTTACGGCTGAGGGGTCTCCGGATCCTTCCGGTGCCAGGGCTGAGGGACCGTAAGGTTTTTACCGGGGTTACTCCCAAGGGGCAATGCCCTACTACTAGCATTATGTCGGAGGGGGCACCTTCACGCAGCACTACTGGCAGTTCAGAGGGCAATACGCCTTCCAGGTCTAGGCCTGAGATACAGGATAGGCCCTATGTTCCAATACCAAGCGTCTTTGGCGGGGTTGGGTCCGATGAGCCAGACACCACGACTTTGGCACGTGGCACACAGCTCAACAAAATGGCTGCTGCGCCAGACAGATGGCCACTCGTCCAATACCCCCTCTGGCGAAGCGGGTCGAAGAACGAGTCACAAGGTGGGACTGGTGTCAACCAGGTATGTGGCCTACAGTTTATTCATCAGCAGCGCAGGGCCGGTTCCCCCTGCACCCCAGAAAGAGCGTGCCCCGTCTCCAGCAGCCCGCTGCCACTCCGTCAATATCACCTGCCACCTCTTTAGCCTTCGAAGACCGGTTCTTCGAAAGGTTTCTAGTGCTGATGTGAACCCCCCAGATGGGGGCCATCCTTCGGGATACTATCAGGTACATGCTCCCTCCGGCCCTCCCACCGGCACCCATAGTCATTCCTCCATTGGCTCTGGTGCTTCAGGCTGCAGCGCAGCCCGCGTTGCCTCTGCCGGCTCTTCAGATTCCGATAACCCCGCAGGCATTCCTCAACAGTGCCCACAGCAGCCACCGGCTCCGGTCGCCACACCGCAGCCCACAGCACCCAGTACTCCTTCACCAGCTCCGGATCCTCCGAGCACTCAGGTGGACACAGACGAGGACGACGACCCTGACACGCCATCTTCAGACAAGGCCTTCCATGAACGCTTTGCAGCGCTGGTGGAGTATTTGGGCCTTCCTGAGCCCAAGGTCGAACAGCTCGAGGAGTAAGTCTTGGCAGAAGTCCTCACCCTAAGACCCACTACCAAGACGGGGATCCCGATGCGGAAAGATGTCGTTGCCCTGGTCAAAAAGGGGTGGCTCAAGCTACAATCGGCTCAGCCTGTCAATTGGCGCCTCAACGCCAAGTAGAGGCAGATAGAGGGGAAATACACTCTTGCTTTCGGCACACCCTCAACCACACTCTTCAGTGATTGCTGCAGCATCACTTTACTCTAATCCTCAGTCGTCCACATAGTCCTCGACACTGCTAGGCAAGGAGGAGAAGATCTTTGAGGCGTACAGGAAAAAGCTTTACTCCAACGCCTCTTTGCACCTGGGTCAAGCCAATGCTGAAGCCACGTTGGCAGCCGTTAACCAAAGGCTCTGGTGGGAAATTGCGGACTTCCTCCCGGAACTTCTGCCACACAGCCAAGCTTGCTTCAAGGCGGGATTAGGAGAAGCCAGGCTGGTAGCGCAGGACATCATGGAGTCCACTGTGGCCCATATGGATACCTCTGGCCGGGTCATCTGCATCGCCACGGACATGAGGACGGCCTGGCTCTGGGCTACTAAGCTTAACCCTGACGTCCAGAAACATATTTTGGGCCTTCCATTCGAGGGGAGTGTGACCCCTTCCACTCCACCACGGATGAAGAATTAGATGAAAAAAGAACAGCTTGCAAACCGCAAAGTCTTTATTCTTACGAAGGCCACTCCCAAGGCGTAGACCCAGTCACATCAACGCTCCGACAAGGGGTGGGCGTCTGGACGGTTCCAGGGCTTCCAGGAACGGAGGTCCAGACAACCTGACAGTTCCCCGAGTCAGCACCGGAGGAAACAACAAAAGGGGGGGTGGGAGGGCAAGGGCTTTTTCCAATCCCCCTCCTCAAGGGAAAGAAGGCATGACACGCCCCTTTGGGTCCATGTGTCCCCAGTGGGGTGCAGGCTTGACTTCCACGTGCAATTTTGGCACCAACATTTTTCGGCCCCCTGGATACTCTCAGTAGTATCCACTCCACAGGGTACCGCCTGCCGGTCCCTTCTCTCCTCCCTCTTCCCCTCCTCCCACAGATTGGGACAGCAACTCTGTTGGCAGAGATATGCTTGCTCGTTGAGAGCCAGGTAGTGGAAGAAGTCCCAGCCTCCCAGTGAGGTTTGGGCTTCTATTCCAGGATTTTCGCCATACAGAAGGACCAGGCTGGCCTGAGAGTTGTTGGACCTTTCCACCTTCAACCTCTCCCTTCCTCTACAGAAATTCAAGATTTTTTACGCCAGCACTCATTGCGGAGACACTGAACAGGGGAGACTGGATGTGCTCCCTGCATCTGAAGGACGTGCATCTACACGTCCCTATTTGGCAGCCACATCGATCCTTTCTTCGGTTCAGGATCGTGGGCTGCCATTTCCAATACAAGGTGCTACCCTTCGGCCTCAACTCTGCCCCCAGGGTATTCCTCCTCAGGGCCCTGGGCCACCACGTGTACCCATAACTGGACTGGCTCGTCCGGGCTTCACCTCAAGAGGGCGTTCTCCGCACCTCCTCTGCACTTATGAGCACACTTAACGACCTGGAGTTTACAATCAATCTCAAGAAGTCTCAGCTGCTACCCACACAGAGCCTGACCTTCCTGGGCCTCATCTGGGACACCGGCTCCGAGAGAGTCTTTCCCTTCGGAGGACAAGATCACAGCTATCGAGGGCAACTACTCGCTTCCTCTCCAGGACGGTGAGCTCGGCCTGGTGGTACCAACACCTTCTGGGTATTATGGCGGCGGTCCTGTTGGCCGTGCCCCACACAAGACACAAGATTAGGAGATTACAGCTGTACTTCGCAACCTCATGGAATCCGGAGAGGGGCTCCCAAGCAGAGCCTGTCGACATTCCTTCATCTCTCCACCCAGACCTCACGTGGTGGTCTGCAGATTGCAAACTGCGGCAGGGCAAGCCCTTCCGGCAGCCTCTCCTGCAGGTCAGTGTCACTACGGACTCCTTCCTAGAAGGCTGGGGAGCCATGCTGGACTGTCACAGCGTCCATGGAGTCTGGGCTCAGCAGGAACAGGAGTCTTGCATCAACTGGTTAGAATTGAAGGCCATATGGCTGGCCCTTAAGGCCTTCCTCCCGCTGATAGAGAGCAAGACAGTACTTATCCAGACGGACAACGGTTTATAGTGATATCGAATACAAAAATGTCGAAAGTCATAATTTGGAAAAAATATCGGAAAAAAAATCGAATTTCCCCAAACCCTCCCCCTTTTTTTTTACCCTTTTTTTTACTCTCGACCCCCCCAAAAAATATATAAATAAAAAAATCAAGAATTCAATGTATTTTTCAACATTTTTCGAAATTGTCTTTCGACATTTTTTTCGATATGACTGAACACCACGGACAACTCCACCAGCATGTACTATGTCAACAAGCAGGGGGATACCAGCTCCCCTCTGCTGTGCAACCTAGCGGGCAGCATGTGGGAATGGGCTCTGGAGAACATCTACCTCAGGCGGACAGGCTCAGCAAACTGGGGGCAGGCAATTACGAGTGGTTATTGAACGACCTTGTTCTGAAGGAGATCTTACTCATGTGGGGGCAACCGCAAGTGGATCTGTTTGCCTCCTGGGACAACGGGAAATGCCAACAGTTCGCCTCCTGGCAGGGACAGGGCACAGGCTCCCTGGGCGACGCATTACAGATATAATGGAACTACATGACGGCGTACGCCTTCCCTCCCACACCCCTGGTACACAGGGTGATTTGCAGGATAAAGCAATCTTGTCACCTCGGCATCATTCTGATGGCTCCCTAATGGCCGGCGAGACCCTGGTTCTCCGAGCTCCAGTCTATCAGACAGGCCCCCCATTCACCTACCACTGGGTCCAGCTCCTCTCCTGACCCAGCAGGGGGACAGGGTACTCCACCCCGCTCCTCACAAGCTAGCCCTTGCAGCGTGGTTCCCTCGCAGGTCTCACTGAAAACACTTGAGCCTATCTCGGGCTAACCTAGAAAACATCCAGGGTGCCAGAAGAAAAGCTACCAGGAGCCAATATAAGAGCAAATGGTCCATATTCTGTCATTGGGCCAACTCTAACAGGGTTGACCCCCCCCCCCACCTTGCCCCCTCCTTAAGTGCATGTTGGACGACATACTCTCCTTTTCGGTACACCTTTCCCACTCCGGAGTTCAGGTGGACACATGCTGCACCTATCTGGCAACCATAGGAGCCTACAGAAATTCGGAGTAGGGTCTCTTCTTCTTTCACAAGGACAAGGTGGTCCTGCGTTCTTACCCAAGGTGACCTCCTTCTTCCATCTGAACGAGGAAATAGTCTTACCCACCTTCTTCGCCTTACCCATCTGGATGTCAGATGCGTGCTAAAATACTACCTTGACAGGACCAAGGATTTCCGCAAGTCGGATGCCCTCTATCACTTTTGTTGGTTCAAGGCAAGGCTATCAGGCCTCCATAGCAAGGTGGATGGTTGCGGCCTTCAAGGAGGCCTACGAGGGGCAGCACAAACCAGTGCCGGACAATTTGCATGCCCTTGCGGTCAGAGCCAAAGCCACGGCCATCGCGTTTCAACGGCATGTACCGTGGCAGGTCATCAGCAGGGTGGCTACTTGGGCCACCCCCTCGGCTTTCTGTAAGCACTACTGTTTCCTCCATACGTCCCACCATCCCCCCACCACCCTAATTATACTGGTGTCATTAGGCAATGTTAAAAATTGTCGAGGCGTCAATGGGGACTGAGTGGCGCTGGTGGGCGGAGTCAGGCGACTGCATGCTCCCAGCGCATCCCTAAATTTAAAGGTGAAGACGATTTTTCTGGTGGTAAAGGTTCTGTCTCCCGTCCCTCGCAAGGGAGCAAGAGATGCCCATACAGCACGGAGAAAAAGGGAGGGGGGAAGGGACTATGGACTAAGAGTATGTTACTCAATACAGTGAGTAAATATTAATAACTTAAATGTCAGGATGGAAAAAGGCTTAACTTGCCCTATGCTAACGTGGGATTTCCCTACCTAAATTAAACTAAGGAAAAGAGTTTAACTTACAAATCTGTGTCCACTTCCTATACTTGCTCTCACAACTAATCTATACAATGTGTAGGAATGTCAGCAAATAAAAGAAACTGTGTCCAATCTAATGTTCTGAGCTTCTTCCAGCTCGCAGCTTCCTTTCAGCTTTCTTCTCCAAGTATAAAACGGTTCTGACAAAGGTCTCAAAATTACCTTGCTTAAGTTTAGGATGATGGTCTTAACCAATACTCAGAGTTCCCTTCCACAAGTTCCAAGTAACACAGTTGCGAAAACAAAAGAGCCTTGAGAGTCTGTCTTCAAATCAAATCAGTAAAAGTTCAGAGTCTCACGGTTTCCTTCTCCAAGACTTGGTTTCATTATTACAAAATATCCCTTGTCATTTTAGGGTTCTCTGCCACTCTTGCACCCTCTTTTATGGTTGACTTGCATGTAAATATGTTGACTTAGTTGGATTAAACTTCAGGGTTACAGTTAATTTGACATTCAATATATATTTCTGCTTTATGTAGTTTTCACCCAAAAAATTCTGGACCGAGGGCACTGTGCAGTAGCGTCGATGACTCCGTGTCCCTGGAAGGACTCTGTCCGATGGTCGATGTCATCCGCAGTATATGTGGCACTTACAGCGCCCATTTTCTTCAGTTCCGTCTTTCCGACGCTGCCTTCGCTCAGAGAAATTACGGCCCACTTCCGTTTGTCAAATAAAAAGTAATGTCTTCACCATCGGCGCCCAAGACTGGTTTAAAGAAATGTCAGGATTACAGATCGAAGATGTCCGTCACTGACCCCCATCATGTTTGCCTGCGGTGCTTCGGCACGGAGCATCGTATGAAGGAGTGCAAATCCTGTCAGGCGATGAATGACAAGGCTCTGAGAGCGCGCAAAGGTAAATTGGCGGTGGGTAGCATTCCAAAAAACCCTTTTGCCCCGAAAACTATCTTCGGATGATTCGAGAGATTCCTCTCGTTGGGAAAGATTGAAGAAATCTTGATCGAGAAGTGGTTCGCGTCATTCATCTTCCAGAAAGTCGAAGAAAAGACGTTGTAGGTCTCCTCATTCCTCGAGTGACTTCTCACGCGAGAGAATAACATGTCCAACTAAATCCGACTCCCCAGCAAAATGGGAAGAGTTTCGGAGGGAGATGATGAAAATCTTCAAAGAGAACCCCCTACTCCCTCGAAATATTGGGAGAAAGACCATGTCCCGGTTGCTCTGCATAAAGACGAGGGGAAGTCTAAACTCGAGTCTAGGACGGTAGCCTAATGAAAATTGAGAGCCTTCGAAGCCTCAAGAGTAAAAAGGTGTTGAGGACCTCGGCAAGTCGAGAGTCCTGCCCTTCAAGGGTTTTGTTGATGACCTCTTTGACGACAAAATCGGTTCCATCAAATCCGTCGACACCCATATCGAGGCCATCAACACTTTAGTCTTCGATGCCATTGGCCTCGAGGCCTACTCCGAAGACTTTTTCGGAGCCATTGAAGGGAACACAAGAGACATCTTATAAACCTCTACCACAAAAAGATTTCCTGGAAGCTCTTTCTTCAATCTATAAAGAACATGAACGATCTAATGATGAACAGACATCGTTTGGTCATCAATATGGCACTCCAAATGTGCCAGATGAGTTTATTTCAGATGAATCTAGGCTTCAAGATCTGTATGACAAACTACAAACAGCCGGTGGAGTAGATACAGCTCCTGAGCTGGAATTTGGAAAGCCAGATCCTACAGATCATGCTGACAGCTCATATTGACAATTGATGAGCAAGGCAGTAGAATATTTGGGATGGAGTAGACGTGCTCCTCCTTTTGAACAGGATGACTTAACGGACATATTAGACCAAGGTCCACAGAGGCATCCCATTTTGCCTTTCCATATTGCTTTGTAAAAAGGGGTTACAACAAATTGGAAAACGCCAGATTCTATCTCTGCCGTGAATAAGAACATTCCCATAAGATATAGAGCATCAAGCAGTGACCCAGCGTACTTGACCAAGCACACGACTCCAGAAAGTTTGGTGATCGAAGCAGCCACGTACACAAAACAATCTGCTTATCCTACCATTCCTACAGACAGGGATGATAAACGGCTGGACGCCGGTAGCATGGCCTTGAAATCGGCAAATGCCACTTTTTAATCTAAATTTTCGTTCATCTTGTGGGATTGCGCTGCAATGACTGCTGACCATATCCCCGTAGGGTAAGAGACGGCTTTCTGGCTATCATCAAGGATGGTAAGGAGGCAATGTTTGAGTGCCTACAGTCCGGTCTGGGAACTGCAGATCATATTAGCAGATCCATGGTGACTAGCACAGTGCTATCCAGATTTGCGTAGCTGAGGAAGTCTGGATTTGCACCGAACGTGCAATCTAGATTACTCAATATGCCTTTTGATGACTCAAGACGGTTTGGTAGCAAGCCTAATGAAAGTCTGGAAAGGCTACAGACCTCAAAAGCGGCAGCTAAATCTCTTAGCGCCACTATTAGACAGCCTCAGCATTCCTACTCCGGTGCGTCGTCTTGGAGGGGTAAGTCCTTTCATTTCTACTCCTCAATTGGAAGAGTGAGAGGACAAGCCAGTCATAGAGGACAAAGAAGATTCCCTCATGGTGGACGAGGAAGAGATGCTAAATCGGCCCAAGCAGCAGCAGCTTTGCCCTCAGCCGCTGCTTCACCCACCTCAAAACCTCTTGGAGGCCTTAATCCACAAGACCCCCGTGGGAGGCAAGCTCTCACAGCATCTGAAAGAGTGGAAAATATTATTTCAGATGCTTGGACACTGGAAACAGTAGCCTGTGGTTACTGCCTTCCTTTTATAAAAAGGCCCCAGGGTCATCCACCGGGGAGCAGCTCATTGAAAATTTCAGATCTGCTCCTTATTCAGGACATTTTGATCCTGCTCGAGAAAAGTACAATAGAACCATTACCTGCAGATTAGTGGGAACAAGGGTTGGTACTCCCCATATTTTCTAATCCCCAAAAGGACAGAGGATTGAGACCCATCTTGGACTTAAACTTGAACAAGTTCCTCAGGAAGGACAAGTTCAAGATGGTTACCCTGTCTCAGATCCTTCAGGCCTTCCAACTCCAAGACTGGAAGGTGGTATTGCACCTTCAGGATGCTTACTTGCATGTACCTATCCATCACAAGCACAAAGTACCTGAGCTTTGCAGTTGACGCTTCTCATTTTCAGTTGCGAGTTCTGCCCTTTGGGCTGACCTCCGCCCTGAGGGTTTTCACCAAGTTGTTGGCGGTGGTGGCAGCGAGTCTCAGGAGAGGGGGAATTTGCGTCTATTCCTGCCTGTACGATAGGCTGACCAGGGCTCGTTCTCCTGAACAGACCCTGGAACACCTCAGTGACACTTGCCACTTCCTCCACAAACTCGGCTTTTCCCTCAATTACAAGAAGTCCAACATGATACCATCTCAAAGACTCCAATTCATCGGAGCAGTCCTGGATGCCTCCTTGGGGAAAAGCATCGCCTCCCGAGGTGATGGCTCATCACATTCTGCAGATGGTCACCAAATTTCAGAGTGCCCAGAGTTTTCCGGCCTTCTATTTATTTCTTTTTTGGTAGTTGCTCGGCCTCATTGCATCCTACATTTTGCTGGTGCCAGAGGCTCGCCTGAGAATGAGATCTCTCCAGTGGGCTCTCAAAACTCAATGTCCCAATTCTCTGGCAGGATGTCAGACCTACTTCAGGTTCCGCGCAGAGTCGCACAGGACCTTCTGTGGTGGGCCTGTGAGGACAGCATTCTGTAGGGAGAACCTTTTTGACAACCATGACCGAAGATGACCGTTGTGCTGTACGCCTCACTCACGGGGTGGGGAGCCCACACCAACGATCTGACAATCGGCAGTCGTTGGTCTCCATCGAAGTCCAAACTACATTTTAATCTTTTGGAGATGAGGGCAATTGGACTAGTGCTGAAGGTCTTTCTACCCTCTGCACAGGGAAAGAATGTCCTGATAATGATGGACAACACAGTGGCCATGTACTACCTCAACAAGAGAGGTGGTGTAGGGTCAGTACCACTCTGCAGAGAGGTAATCCAGCTGTGGTACTGGGTAATTCAAGAAGGGATCTCCCTATCAGCAGTTCATCTAGCTGGAGAAGAGAACACGGCAGCAGACGCTCTGAGCAGGCACAACAGTGTCCTTCAAGAGATCTTCACCCTTTGGGGAACCCCTCAAGTGGATCTGTTTGCGACCAGTGTCAACCGGAAGTGCGAGCTATTCTGCTCCAGAGAATTTCCCCCAAGAGGAGCTCTAGGAGACGCGTTTGTGGTGGACTGGGAGTTTCCACTTCTGCACGCGCTTCCTACAGTCCCCGTCATTCCTCACATGATCAGGAGGTTGAGAAAGTTAGGGAAATCCATTATCCTAATTGCCCTGGATTGGATCAGGAGGACACGTTACCCGGACCTTCTGGACATGTCCATCTGCCCTCCGATACATCTTCCACGAAGTGAGGACCTTCTCTTGCGAGAGGAGGGTCAGGTTCTCCATCCAGAGGCCAAAACACTCAGCCTTGACACATGGTTTGAGAGGCTGAGGTACAAGGATTGGAACCTCCCGGAAGACCTAATGGAAATTTTGCTTTCGGCCAGATGGCCAGCAACAAAACCCTTATACCGCTGTTGTTGGAACAAGTTCAGAAGCTGGTGTAGGGATAAGAATGTGGATCCATTTCAGTGTGGTACACTCGCAGTGTTATCTTTTTTACTTCATTTAGCAAATCTGGGGTGCCAGATCACAACAATAAAAGGTTATCTGGCAGCGCTCATCAGAGGAAACCTCATACTTTAGAATCCCTTTACTCATTCATTTTCTTAAAGCACTCACTAATTTGTTTCCGCCTGCTCCCTTTCAGGTCCCTTTTTTGGATTTAAATCTTGTATTAAAATTCTTAACATGCATTCCTTTTGAACCCATGCATTCATGTCCATTAAAACTATTGACACTAAAATCTTTTGCTAGTCGCAATCGCATCTGCTCTCAGGGTGAGCGAATTGCAAGCCATGTCTTGTAAACCTCCATATACGGTCTTCCATAAGGATAAGGTTATTCTCAAAGTAAGACCTTTGTTTCTGCCAAAAATAGTCTGACTTCCATTTGTCCCAAAAACAACTTTCTATCCCCTCCCCATCCTGGAAAGGAGAGGTTACAAAGACTGGACCCTAGGTATGCTCTCCGTTTTTATATCTCGCTAATGTAAAAAAATTCTACAGGACGACCAATTATTTTTTGGAAATACGGGTCATAAATTGGGGTTAGCAATAACAAAACAGATTCTACCCAGATGGATTATTCTGGCTCTCCAAGAATGCTATAGACTGGCTGGTAAAGATCCCCCAGAGAGTCTAATAGTTCACTTAACCAGGGGCATGGCTACTTCTTTCTCTCTTCAGAGAGGAGTACCTATTAAAGACATTTGTGCGGCAGCCACTTGGTTTACCATACACAACCTTTGCGAAACATTACTCCTTGGACACTTCTACTCAAGAGGGAGCTTTCGGGAAAGCTGTCTTGCACTCGGTCCATGATAACTGCTAAAGGCAGATCTAAATTCTTTCCCACCTCCAAGACAATTACTGCTTTGGGAGGCTATCCAATATGAGGAGTATGTGGGAGGACACAAACCATTAGAAGAACAGGTTACTTACCCCTGGTAACGTTCTTTCGATTGGATGTTCCTCCCACGTATTCCTCATTGCCCCTCCCAACCTACCCTGCTGCAGAATTGACATGTTTTTACACTCTGCGCTAGTTTTCTAAAATCTAAGGCGGCACTAGTAATTCCTCTAAACGTGGAAAAGCAAGAACTGAAGCCAACGGACGCTGCACAGGCTAAATATACTGCGGATGATGTTGACCATCGGACGGAGGCCTTCGACGGACATAGACATCGACGCTACCGCACAGCGCCCTCTTGTCGGCAACATTTTTTTCCAAGGCAGCTTAAACTGGAAGATACTTATCACAATGAGGAATACGTGGGAGGAACATCCAGTTGAAAAAAAGTTACCAGGGGTAAGTAACTTGTTCTTTTTGGTTCAAGGTTAAAGTTTTTTTCATTTTAGAATGCAAGTTATTTTACTTGAAGTTCTGTTCACTTTTGAACTCAAAATGCAACAGTTCTGATATTTGTAAAGTTTCCATTCAGTTTGCTATTCGATAGACATGAGTTGCACTCCTAATTCACTTTCACTTCAACCCACTGCTTAATGTTCCTTTAGTTTGCTTTAAATGGAATTCCTAGCACTCAGACTTTCGAAAAGGTGTTTCCCTAAACACGCGACCACCCCGATGCAAAGTATTCCTTTAGAATGAGAAAGTTCAAACGCTTACGTGCCAGGTTTCTCGATCGTTAAAAATGTATTCGTCACGTTCACAGCTTTCCCAGCAGCGCGGGTCACACGGACGTCTGCTTTTCATGTCTAGGGTCCACCTCCTGCCCCTCAGGCACTCCTGTGACGATCTCCTAACACAGGGGAACGAGCACCTCGAACACCACGTTCAATCTGCTCCCCAGGCCTCAGCTCCTACGCCACGCTTCCATAGCCTGTCTCTCTGCAGACATCAGCGTCTCTGCGTGCTTCTCAATTAAGGTTCTTCACTGCTTGCACCGGCCTCCCTGCTACTTCTCCTGTCGCTCTCTGCCCTACTGGGCTGGTTTCCTTTTATACACCTGCAGCCGCTGAGCAGGCTGCAGGTGTGAATGTTCAATTAATCCTGCCTGACCACAATCAAAGGGACATACTTGACCTTCACAGCTCTTTGCAGGCATCTTCCTCGTCACAGTACCAGAGTGGTAAGTGTGTAGTCTTCTCTGCTCTTAGCTGCCTCTTCTTCGTCCCAGTACTGTCAGGGGTTGCATTTGGGGAAACAAGGGGAGCTCACTTAAAATAACCTATAAAGGTTGGGGAAAGGGTTGGTCGTCAATTGGGAAAGAGGGATACCATGTGTTGCCTGCAGACCCTTTATTATTTCTCACCCTCCTTCTGGGTCTTCGAGGTTTGTCATTCCTCCTGATGTTATTCTGGTCATAGGGAATGGGTTAACAATATCGCACAAAGGCTTCTGGGACTAAGGGTTCATGAAATGGAAAGAGGAAATAGTGTCTCGCCTAAGGACACTTCATTCTCATTCCCCAAAAACCCACCACCCAGGTGATTCTCCCTCTTGTCTCCACCCCCAGGGTTGGGATCTAAAAGCATTGGTCTTTCCGTGGCCACCTGTGCAGAGGATCCAAGATGGAGGGCGCTCTCAGGTTTCTCAAAGATCGCAACAGGAAGCATGCTTATTCTCGCCTGCAAACAGTGATGGTCTCTTCATCCTGCATTCCTCCATCCTCTGTAGTGTCCTGGAGAGGTCTGCATAGTTGGAATCTGAATTTCTTGATTGACTGGGATTGCATCTTGCAGTTGCACCCAACTGGAAGAATCCTCAAACCTGCAAACACCTGGACACGTCACTGAAACACGGGACAGAACACCGTGCTCACAGCTTCTCCTCCTCCGCCCCTGTCGACCCATCAAAAATCTGAGTCTGGGGCCAATGGGGGAGGACAGGGGGCATAAGTAAGCATACTGTGCCTGTCCTCCATAGGATGACATTGGGAACAAGTCCCTTTGCTTCCTATCTCCCTCTTACTTGCCTTTGGTTGTTGAACCTGGGTCAAGTATCCTGCCCCTGGTTTAGCCTTTGGCCTGGAAGAGAGGAGAGTTTACCAGTCTTCTTGTACATTTCTGCTGAACTTTTAAATAGTTTGAAACTAGTCTGAATCATCACCACACGTCCAGTGACTCCATTTATAGAATGTATTTATTTCTAGAGCGCCAGTAGCACATGCACATCGGGGAGCTAACACATAAACAGAGTAGACTAACATGAAATACAGGACGGGAGGGGGGAATATTTTGCAGGAAAGTAAGGGAAGTATTTGAAAAGCAGGGGGTTTTTAAAGATTCCCTGAATGCTCTTAGCTCTGGTTCTCCTCGCATGGCATTAGGCAAGGAGTTCCAAAAGCTAGCTGATTTTACTGGGAAAGATCTTCCCATGCCACTTGCACATTTATACCTCTGGCTAAGGATCTGTATTTTGTTACATGATCTCAGTGTTCTAGATGGATGGTAATGAGGTATTTGAGATTTGATGTCAACTGGAACAGAACTGTAAATGCATCTGTGGGCCAATGTTCCTATTTTGAAATTGATACGCTCCTTGATCTGCAGCCAGTGAAGCTTCCTTCTGTGGATAGAGATGTTTCCCATTTTGTTTTCTTCTTGAAAACGCATACAGCATTGTTTTGCAGCACTAGCACTTAGTATTTTTTTATGTTAAGAACTGAGGCTCCGATCGGGAGAGAGTTTGAATCCCGAAAGGATGGTGGCTCAAGTAATAATGGCACAGTTGTTTTCGGAGATGTAGGGGTGTATGTTCTTAATAAGACGATGATAGTAATTACAGCTTTTACTTGGTTGGTTGGCATAGGCATCTGAGTTTATAGAGGCCTCCAATGGATCCCAAGGGTCGTAGCCTTGTCCTGTACCCGGGATGATGTTGGTTTTGATTCTAAAGCTCGAAGACGTAACTGTTTTGCTCTGGCAAGTTTAGGCCCAAAAAAGAGTAGGTTTGTTTTACAGCCATTAAGACAGAGCCAGTTAGTCGACATCCAGGATTCGATTTGATTGTAGATGTTAGAGAAGTTTGTGGCGTCTACGGCATAGTCACCAATAATTTGTATGTCTAGCTGGGTGTTGTCTGCGTAGTTAGTAAAGGAAATACCCAGGACCTCTCAAAGAGAACATAAAGGACCGATGTAGATATTGAATAGGATGGGCAATAGGTTTGCCCCATTCGGGACTCCATAATGGATCGGGGTTGTAGGTGAACATGCTGACCCCCACTGAATCCTGGATTTGCGATCTGATAGAAAAGAATGGAACCATTTCACTGCTTTCTCTGAACAGTGCCCTAGCTAACATATGCATTGGAGAAGGTTGCGGTCAACCAGGTCAAAGGCCGCCGACAAAGTAAGACCAACAGTCCCACTTGTTCCTCCTCAATGGGTTTCAGCATTTAAGATTGCAGGTCCGCCAATGCTGGCTCTGTACTGTGACCACACTGAAAGCCTGATTGTGAAGGATATTATTTGCTTCAACAAAAGACTGAAATTGCAAGTATGCAGATTTGTTGAGATTTTTAAGTAGATGGGTGCAATTGGTGATGGGTCTAGGATTATGAAGATCCTTAGGATCCAAATTAGATTTTTTAGGCACTGCTGTAACTGATACTATCTTCATGGATTTAGGAATCCTTCCTTCTCTGAAGGATACATTAACGAATCTCGTGGGAAATTGAGCTAACAGTTATTTATGTTCTAGTATGAGTTTGGGAGGAATAGTATTTTCCGAACACGCGGTAGCCCACATGCATAGATGTATTTACAACAAGGCCGACTAGGCCCAGGTCTGGGGGGTGGGTTCTTCTGCATTTTATTGCGGCTTATTTTCAATTTACTGGTTGTCATTTTTTAATATAATGGCACTTTTGTTTCCGAGTCTGGCTGATCCACAACACTGCAAGTCATTTTGAGCTATTAGCAGTCATTCCACTCTAACAACTAAAGTCTTTGATGGGCAAACGTGCATGTATGCTTGATATTTACAAGCTTTATTGTTAAGGTGACTTTTGTTTAAAAAAAAAAAAGGAAACGCGTACCAAACCCACTGTGCTTTAGGTATTTAGTGATTCTCATACAACTCTTACAGGTTCCATGTGTTAAAATTGTGCCAAAAATGGCAGTTAACACAAACATTTGCGGCAAAAAGGCTGTGGCTTGCAACCGCAATCCATGTAAAGAATGCAGGGACACCCCCGCAACCTCCAGACCATTATACCATTTAAGGAGAGTGGGGACACCACGGCCGCCTTATGTACTCTCCTAATGGGACTAGTCCTCAAGGGAGGTGGTCTTCCCAGATGTCTTCCAACACAGGTAAGGGTTCCATCTGGATATTAAGATCACCAGCTAACAATAGAAATTGGCTTGCCACAATAGATGGATGATCAGACCCGCACAATTCCTGCAGGTTCAACAATGAATCCAAACCTGCCACCACATTGGGTCTATCGTATAGGTTAGCCAGCAAGAACCCAATGCCTGATGAAGTAACTACCACAAAGACCTGTAAATCGGGGTTCCCTGTAGCGATCGTTTCCAACTCCCAATCCGGATTAGTATCTACCCAAATCACCAGTCCACCACCGACCCCTGCGGTCTCCCCTTAGGGCCCCCAATAGCAGGGACCATGTGTGACACATACCCCTGAAAAGCAATCAGATCAAGGGTCCAAGTTTCCTGAAAAACGATTACCTGGTGGATTTTCACAAACTCACTCCAGGCTGTATCCACAATATGATGTGATATTACAGGACAAAATATTTCATTGCCCAGTGGCCCCGCCCCCCTTGGTTGAGCCAGTCAGTCAATCCACCAGGTCCAACAATGGGGGTGAGTCTTCAACAACAACCTCCTTGTTACAGTCACAGCGCCTCCCTCTTGTCGCAGGAACCATAAGGACCCCATGTTTTGAAATATTTACTGGTGACAGGCCATGGGCATAATTCTGTAATCCTTCACCCCATAGGGGTGACAGTCCACAAATCTATACTTAAGATACCCTCCACCATGAGCCACAAAGTCAGTTGGATCTTAATATAGTCCAAATTTGAATGTGGCAGGGGACCACGGGTACAATGGGCCAAGTCGGATCTAATAACTGCTAAGCGCCCCCTCATCCCCCCCTAAACCAATGGCAAACATTATTTTCCAACCCCTCCACGTCCTCATAGACTCCCTTTACCAGATGTGGGACATTGGTCAGGAAGAGTAACGGGGGGCTCAGAATCCTATCCCCACCTCCACAAGTATGCGAGCTATGGACAGCTTGTTTGGCTCTCAGGGGCTGTAGGTTTGAGCAAGTCAAGGGATTAACCCCATTCACCCACCCTGGCAGGGAACCTTTCTTTAAGCCAAGGGCATGATGTTGATTTTGTGGCTCGTGCACCCGGGAATGCCAAGTGGATCTCTGCCCTCCCTGGGTAAGGTTGTCTACATCCCTGCTCCCATGGGCTATCATCTCAATAGCCCTAGGATCACCATCAACTGCTGGGGGACCGACTCCCATACCCACCTCAGTGTCTCTCCTTACCACCTGGGAGGGGATAGGGTCCTGGTTGTTCTTCTCCTGGGGTGGTTTAGTACAAGACAACTGTTCCAATTCCCCCGGCCTAAGACCCATTAACTGGGGCACTCTAGATGTGTTAACTGTTTCAGTCGGGCTCTTGAGTTCTTTCAATTGTCCCAAAAGGGGCTCATACATCCTTCCACTACTGCAACTATTTCTTTCTTGATACAACCAATACTCTATGATCAAGTTAGCCAGCTCCTGAACATAAGAAGAGGCCACAGCACGGGCACACTGCACTTCCGTTTGGGTACCCATTTCTTGAGGGCCAGTACAGGTCCACATCCGGTTCATTTGTGGCATAGCATCTCCTTGTCTACGTTTTATCAGTCTATTTTTCTTCCCATGGGTTACCGTCTTCCAAGGGTTCTCGTTAGTTCTAGACCCCTCTAATAAGTTAACATGGTCTTTAGCACAGGTTGGCCCCTTTGGACCCAGAGGATCAAACTGGTTCTGGAGCTCCAGCGGGGATATCCTACCCATGGAATAAAGGGACTTGGCTTCCAAAGCTAATGGGGACCAGTATCAGCCTTTTCTGCCTGCCCTA
Organism: Ambystoma mexicanum; assembly: GCF_040938575.1. Classification (NCBI taxonomy): domain Eukaryota; kingdom Metazoa; phylum Chordata; class Amphibia; order Caudata; family Ambystomatidae; genus Ambystoma; species Ambystoma mexicanum. The sequence goes on from NC_090923.1 coordinate 1,130,718,115, forward strand.
TATTGAACAGTGGGGTATAGGTCTCTACAATATTTGGACCGGTGGAGGACTTATTTGTGTGCAGTATAGATATCTTGCCTCCATCTTGAGTTTGCTTGGAGGCGACTTGGTACGGGTTCAGGTGGTCTACTTTGGTTATATGCAGCAGGGTGATCCCAAAGAGCCCCTTTTTTGAAGGGGAGGTACCACATAAAGATATCAAATCATCAGTCACAGCTGACACACAATTAGATATGGTCCCCGAATGGACATTAATGGGTCCAATATCCTCATCCCGAAGGGAACCCACCAATATGTTGGTTGCAGCCACATTTTTAGCTGGGTCATCAATATCATATAAAAGCCCCTTTATTTCGGAAATCAATTGATTACCTCATTGATTGGTTGAAAGAGCTTGTTGATCTTTCTCTGCCCCCCACTTCCCCAATTGGGTTCTCAGCCTTCCATTTCCCCATGTTATTTATTGATTAGTTAGTGGATCAAAGGTTAGCCTAAATTAGAACAGCAGTAGATAAAACAATCAACACAATAAAAATATATCTAGCACATTATCATAAAAGCCACAGACCGCTCCAACCTTTAAAGGTCCTCAAAACAAATCCTCAGAACAAGTACAGGCACAATAAAATAATTCACAAGAACTATCAGTTAAAAATAAATAAACCATAGACCCTTATGATCGGTCAGTACAACGTGGGCGCAGGATTGCACGGCCACCAGTGTATAATGGTCTTTGGGAATTAACGGTAGCTAGTAGAAAAGTCAAGCTCAGTTGATCCAAACCATCAAACACTCCCTGGGGGCCACCAAGCCCGTCTTTTATCTCCAGTCGTATAGATGAGTTACCTTCAATACGACGGGCCACAGGATTTCTGCGGCCACCCGGAGAATCGGGACCTCAACAGCCTCAAAAATACGGGAGAGTCGAGTCGATATGGACATCAGTTTGTAGGCTAGTCCTTCGCCAGTAGCCAGCTATAGGCAGCACAAACAGCTGGGACAGCGGCACCGTTTACGACGGTTGGCTTCACCGCAAGGGTCACTATCCGTGGGGTTTAAACCCTCCACAGAAGTAACGGGCCAAATCCTCAGGTGGAGGCAGGAAGGACAGCAGGAACAGTGGCACCCTTTATCGCGGCAGGCTTTCATAGGTAAACCTTACCATTTGACGAGACCGGAAGTAGAAATTTAGTTATGTTGCATTAATATTAGACCAGTCTGGGTGGTTCTCATAGTGACAGGCAATTTGTGAGAGAAACCAGATATTGGCATTGAAATCAAAATTCCTCATTCCAACCTTCTCTCACTTGTGTCCAGTTGGCAAACAGCTCATGTTCTTATCGCTTTCTGAACTTTTAGCTTGCGTCGCATCTAGATGGAAATGTGATTGTCAACATACACCACACTTAGAATTCTGAACTTTAGCTTGCTTCAAATCAAGATAGAAATATGATTGTTCGAATGTGTCACACTCAGTATTCTGAACTTTACCTTGCGCCGCATCTAGATATAAATGTGTTTGTCGACATACGCTGAAATTAGAATTCTGAACTTTAGCTTGTGCCGTATCTAGACAGACATGCGAATGTCAGCATGTACCGCACCTAGATGGAATCCCATAATTGCAAGGACAGCAATGCCAACTAACTAACAATTTCATCTCTGCATACACCTCTCAAACTCTAACCAGACACAACCACAAGCCTAAAACGCAGCAATCCGCACAAACTTCACAACAATGCAACAACAAAACAAACCACACATAGACTTGCACAACAGCACACAACGACTACCGACCGTAAAACACCCCAAGCCGAGCCAACGGACCCACCGGGCTGAGGCTGCCAACAGCACATCACTGCTCTCTTGCACTTTTCCAGCTCATTCCCACTAACCCACCCCCTCTCCTCCCCTTTTTCAGAGCCGCCAGGGGACCTCTTAGGTGGTGATAGTGCGCGGTACAAATGTCCTTTAACAGTAAAAGATTGTTTTCGGACCTAACCGAAAGTAGACATATGGCTTTAAAAAATTAAAAATTACCTCCAGTGCACTCAACTGTAGAACACACTCCCTTCTCAAAATCCTGGGCAGCAGAGATCTGAAAAACACTCTTTCAACTAACATAACATAGCAGATGACGGGCTTGAATTTTATAGCGAGAAAGCAAGAACGTTCTAATGCCTGCAACCTTAGAAACATCCTTATAATGTTATGGGGTCAAAATGGGGGTGAAGGGGCGTAGTTTGGACAATGCAGCCAGTTGGTTGAACGCGTAGAATCTGGTGAAGGTCTGGCAGAGGTAGAGTAAAGTTGGAGGGCGTGGGTGCATGCACATATTTGGCTTAGGGCAGCAGAAAGCCTAAATACGCCACTGGCCGAATGGATGTTAGCATGTTCTCCATTTCAGCTGTTATTGCTGTGAGAGAGGAGGGTTTGTGTTGCGGCTTGCAACCAATGTGCTAAGAGCAATCTGTTTTAGTTGCGTTTTTAAATGTTTCTTTTCTCTTATTATCGTGGTTTTGGCTTCATATGCTGTCGGAACTGCTACAGGCTTCTTGGTTGGTGGGTAGAAAGGAGACTTGAAGTGCTTTTGGTTTTTCAAGGAGCCTAAGAGTCTCAGAGCTTTCTCGAACTCTTAGCTGCATGATTTATTTCTTGACTGTAGTAGTTTTTGGTTTCTGCAATTTTCTTTTTATTTATTTTGTCCACCTCCTTCCATGCCTTTCTGTTCATCAGTCTGGAGTTATGACCAGCAAGACTCTAGTCTACGCTTCTCCTTTTTTAATATACTGAGGTCAGGAGTAAACCATTTTTTGATGCTCTGTTATCTCCGACTAGTCTTGTTCAGGTAGGAGCTATTTTCTCCAGCATCAATGTAAAGTTGTCTTGGAAAGAGGCAACTAGCTTTTCCGCCGAGTCTAGTTCTGTTGTCTCCACCATGATAGTGTTCATACAAGATGCCATCTCCCTGGAATCAACCCATTTGTAGTTGGAGCTTGTAACTACTTTAGGAGGGTTATAGAGTTTAGAGTATCCTTTTGGTGGCAAGATATGACACTCAACAATATAGTGGTCGGACTAGATAAAGGGCCTGGTCTGGCTAATGCCGATTTTTAGCTTTCTGGTTGTCACCCAGTCTAACATGTGGTTGTTAGCCGTTGTGGGTTCATTATTCATCACTTGAAAGTTCAAGTAGTACTTTCTCTAGATTGATGGCTCCTTTTTCTTATTTATCAGCACCCTTGCATCGGTTCATGTCCCCCAGGAACAAGGTTAGTCAGCTTGTGCCCCCTAAGGTGGTGATGGTCTATAGATTAGGACAAAATGTATGCATACATTGGGGTTTGAGATCATCTTGACTAGAAGTACTTTGCAGCTGTTGCAAGAAATTGGTGACACAGTCCCAGTTCTTTTCTTGCAATTATTGCCACGCTTCCTCCGGTGCCTTCTTCTCTATATTTACAGAAAATAACATGACACGCAGGTACTTCTAGGTTTATCACTGGGCCACTGGTGTTCTTTGATCTAGGTTTTCGTAAGAAACAGGATATCAACATCATTGTCTGCCACCAGATCGTGAATATCAAGAGCGTGGTTGTTTTGGGATCTCATGTTCAAACGGGCTGTTTTTAATGTTCTCCCTATTTCAGTCAGGGATTGAGAATCTCCAATGTTGCTGTTTTTTTGCGATTGTTGGTGTGGATCAATTGTGTCCTGTGGGGTCATAGTGTCAGTGTCTTGAGGAATGATATGGTCAATCAGAGACATTAATTTTTGTTTATTCCAGATTTGTTATATCCTGTGACAACGCTATCTATCATTATATCATCTTTTGACGTCATAGGGGCAGTGGATCTGGTATGGTAATATCCACCTGGGGCTCTGTTCCTATTTCCACTGCATTGTCAGTCATGGGCGCCCTATGTATAAACTGAGCATCGCTGAAGTTGGAAAAAATTGCTTTGTCAGTGGGATGCGCAAAGACTGCCAATGCGTCAGTTTTAGTACGTTTTAACTTGTTTATAAGTGCCACCCTATGTAAACAAAGCTGTGCTAGCATGAATGATTCCCTAGCGAGGAAACCCATGTCTCGACTAGCTATGTAGGGAGAAGACTCATTAATGCAACAAAAGGACAGTAGCAGTGCTACAGTTTACCAAAAACCGGGCAGAGTAGCTCACCAAAATGCTGCATACGCATAGGACCGGTGAAGACCAGCTAGTTGCAGAAGCGGCGGCGCGGCTGATGTTTCTGTTGGAGTGACTAGTGGTTCTGGGAAACGTAGTTTCACTAGATATGGTTTGAGAGTGCGTTCTCTCTGCGTATACAAGTTAGGCAACAGTGTCTAGTAGTAAGCACACATAGATGCACACACGTATGTCTCAAGTAATCGCTGAACCTTACCAAAGTATGAAGTAGGCAACAAAAACAATGCTCGTGACTACAAGGAATCACGGCAGAATCACAACAGTCAACTAACGTTACCTGAATAGTGATTCAGATTAATGTTCTGTTGTAACCAGCAAAGACTGGCTAGTCTCAGAAGCGCCTGACGTTTCTATTAGTGACTCTAGACATTTTGGGAAACGTATTTCACGAGATATGGTTTGAGAGTGCTTTCTCTCTGCGTATACAACAAGTTAGGCAACACTGTCTAGTACTAAGCACATATAGATACGCACGCATACGTCTGAAGTATACACCTTTGAGAAACCTTCTTTTGGGCACTAGGCCCCATACATCTTAGGGTTTGGATTATGTATAATGAATGAATCCACTTGTGATTATATATATTTGTAATGTAGAGTATTGTGTGATACTATCTGCTAGTTTCACTTTCCAGTGTGTTCTAAAGGCCTAAATAAACAACTGTATTTCTGATGCTTGTTAATCTGCTTAGAATCGCATGCTGTGCATATAGTCTGACATCTAGTGGTAACCCGAAGTATTTCATCTTATCTTTTGAGGATCGAAAGGGGACGTCGGCATGGGTGTGCCTCTAACACTATCCCTAATGTGACATGTAGTGTACCCCAAATCCCTCGCGTATGGAGGTCCCTAGATTGTTTTTTCCGCCCAGCTGGCTGCCTTATGCGGAGCTCTTATCAAATTGCAGTGTTATATTTCCTGATCTCCGGTTGCATTTATATTATCATCCCCTTTTCGACGGTTGATTCCTCAACCACTGCCGAAGACAGTTAAGAACAGAACTTCGACGGCTGGTGCTTCGGACGCCGCTGCCGACTGCGTGGACGGACCTTCCGGCCACTCTATACAGTAGGGAGAGTGGTTTCTGGGGTCTGTCATGAGGCGTAAGCGATGGTGTAGAGGACAGGGAAGATCTAGAGCAGTGGTCTTCAAACTTTTTTGGCCTGGGCCCCCCCCTGGGCAAAATTTGGGCAGGCCGGGCCCCCCAAATGTGCCAGATTAACTTTTGCGCGCGGTCACCGCACCCTACTCCCAGTACAGACCCTGGGCTCTCCCCACCCTGCTCCCACCACTATCCCAGTGCTCCCGCCCATCCTGCTCCCACCACGGTCACAAAACAGCATACACGCATCCATACACAAATAAAAAATAAATCACCATAAACGTACCTTCTGCAGGGGCCATTGCATGGTTGCTAAAATGCCCCGCTCCAGGTTGCTCTGCCTGTATGTGCGAGAAGGCGCAGTAGCACCCCCTCGCACATAAACATGCAGTGCCCCAGCCAGCATTTCCAATGAGCTATGCAAGGCTGGCGAAGCAAAACGCCCCCAGCGTTGCATGGCTCTCTGATCATGTGATCATGTGTGGCTGGGGAACTGAACTGTCAAAGGCAAACAGTGTTTCCCTTTGACAGTTCAGCCAGCCCAGGAGAACTCCCTCAGCTGGAAAAAGCAGCAGAGGGAGTGCTCAGTGTTTCACTGGGCTGGCTCCTCGGCTTCTCAATAATGGTTGAGGGGGCCAGTGGGCGCGCCCCACAGTTTGAAGACCTCTGATCTAGAGGCTTTTTCCATGAACACTGTGTGGGCTTCAACGCTAGACAATTTTGTCGAATGTCGGCCGTAGGTTATGTGCTTAATGTTCTTAGACGTGTGTGTGCTATGACCGCCAGGTGTCTGTCACAGAGCAGCCGGCCTGCTTATTGGAGTCGGAGGCCTGCACATGGGGTTCCGACGAACCTCGGGCACATTCAGCATCACTCAGGACACCAATACTGCCCTCGTTGGAGTCCTCCGTCACGTCAGGGTTTTGGCCTGCATTGCGTGGACGGCCCAGCGCTTGGTGCGACGATCTTTGATTGTTTTTGGGTGAAAAAGTTTGCAGCACTTGCAAAGCTTTTCAGGATGACTCCCTAGGGAGACCGTTATTGCACACTCAGTGTGTCTTTCCACAGGAATTTTCTATGGCAGTTTGGCCAAAATGTAAAAGGTGTTTTGTCCATTATGAACGGAAAGGGCAGTTAGGCGAGGAAAGGGATGGCAGAATATGCATTCCCTAAAGAAGTCAGTATGAAAGACACCCCCCCGACCCCCCTCCCTACTGTAAGGGCCGTAGCCCGAAGAAGCCTGTGAAGGCTGCGTGGGTTGTCGAGTCAGTCAGTCGTCGACAAACGAGTCTGTCGAAAGCCGTCGAGCAGTTGGATGACGCTGTAGCACAGACAATAAATAAAAAGAAGGCTACGACTTGCAACCGAACGCGATGGCGGAAAGATACGATCTGAGGGACCTCGACGTGTGAAGGACCATGGGTACAGTACACGTTACACTAGGGATAGTATTACTAACATGCCCTGTCAACGTCCTATTTTGTCTTTTGAAAACAAATCTTGTAATACTCTGCAGCTACCACTAGCTGTCCTACTATGCAGAGCATGTGATCTAAGCAGATCCACAAGCCTCAAATATATATAACGTGCATTACTTAACTGGTGATTAACTGGTGATTGTATCAGCTTAGAGTCACATGCTGTGCATATAGTCTGACATCTAGTGGTAACCTGGAGTATTGCATCTTGTCTTTCGAGGATCGCAAGGGGGCGTTGGCATGGGCGTGACTGTAACACTATCCGTGACGTGTAGTGTACCCAAAGTCCCCTGCGCCTCGAGGTCCCTCAGATTGTTTTTTTCCACCCAGCTAGCTGGTCGCCTTATGTGGAGCTCTTACCAAATTGCAATATTGTTACATTTCCTGACCTCCGGTTGCATTATATTATCGTCCCCTTTTCAACGGTTGATTCCTGAACCACCGCCGAAGACGGCTAAGAACAGAACTTCGACGGCTGGTGCTCCGGTTGGCGCTGCCAACCTCGTGGCCGGCCTTCTGGCCACCATATACAGTAGGGAGAGCAGGGTCTGGGTTTTTTTTATTCTTTTCAAGAATGTCTTTCCTTCTGCTCTCTTTGTCCCTTTGGGTCTGTCGTTGCTTTTAAATTCCTGAGCTATGGACACCATTTAGATTTTGCCCTTCCTGTAAGGGAAAATTCCCATGGAAAGACGAGCGGCGTCGGTGCAAGAAGTGTCTTCCCCTCAATCACGATGAGGTGTCCTGTAAGGCCTGTAAACTCCTACGTCCTAAGACTATTCAGGAGCGTGGAGTAAAGCGGTGGGCAGCCTATGCTATGTCGCGGGCCGAGGGTATCCCCCCCGCCACTGAGTGTGATGAAGAGATGAGCGACGACCAAGGCTCCACTTCAGGCGCCATTGACGTTACATCGGAGCGCTCTCGCTCCACGACAGCCGTCCCCGGCCCTGCTAGGCACAACGAAAGTCCTGAAATGCAGAATGTACATCCCAGCGACAGGAACGCACACGGAACTCGCACAAAGTACACAACCGCTGGTTCTGCCTCGACTGGTCAGTCAAAGCGTTCCAAGAATCCAACGGGTACGTTGGATATTTCGGCGGCACCCTCCAATTTGTGTGATCGGCAGCCCATCCCTGCAACCGCAACAGTGGCATGCGTCTGGCCAGTCTTAAGAGTAAGGCCGCCAGCACCAAAACCCACGCGGATGTTGAGACGCCTCCAGAAGAGAGCCCAAACGTCGATCAAGGCCCTGGTTGCATTGAAATCTACGCTGCAACCGCCTACACAGCCCATACACCTCCCTGTAATGCCGAACATCAGTGAAAGTATCGCTAAGATCGTTTCGACAGTGAAAGTAAAGGACAAGGCTAGGGACGCATCGAAAGACACGTCCAAATGCCAGGAAGAGCGGAAAGATTACTCTCAGACCTCTATCCTTATCTGAGACTCTAGGTGAGAAATCTCAGAAATCCCACTGCCTTTAGAATATGAATGGCGACCTGACGAAGAGATAGTCTCCAATGTGTTCGCAGAATGGGGCTTCCCAGAGATAGACTTGTTTGCAACTCTGGAGAATGCAAAATGCCTATATTATGCCTTCAGCTACCCTCAGAACCGATCCAAGAGGAATGGTCTCTAGACAACATGGTCAGGGAAATTTGTTTACACCACACCCACCCGACTCCTCTACTCAACAAGATTGTGCACAAGATACACCAGGAACCAGTCACTATGATATTGGTGGCCCCGATGTGGGCCCGGCCCGCCATCCCTGGTTCTCCCATCTGATGGAGATCTCTCTCTCCTCCGATGAAACTGCCTTGCCCATCTTCATCCATGCCCGCAAATTCTGAACTTAGTGGCCTGGCTCCTGAAGTCATAGAGTTCGGGTACCTCCAACTTCCTCAGAGATTCATGGACATACTTAGGGAAGCAAAAAAATCCAATGCCCGACATTAGTACTCCAGCAAATGAAAGCACTTCGTCATCTGGTGCAATTCCAAGAGCATAAATCCCATTTACTGCTCACCTCCCCATATTGTGTTGTACCTGACTCACTTACTAGACTCGGGCCGTTTTTTTAATGTCCTGAAGGTTCACTTAGCTGTACTCTCAGCCTACACTACGTCCCAACAGAAGGTGTTGTGGTGGAAGATACCAGTTAATAAGGCATTCATGGAAGGGGTTAAAAGGATTCATCCACCCAGTTCTAACCCAGCTCCCGGATGGGACTTGAACGTGGTATTAACTAGACTTATGGGGTCTCTTTTTGAGCCTATGCATAAAGCGAGTCTCAAAGCTCAAGGCCGCCTTCCTAGTGGCAGTCACTTCAATAAGGAGGGTCAGTGAACTACAGGCCCTTTCAGTTCTAGACCCTTTTGTTACAGTTCAGAGATAAGGTGGTTCTGCGCACTCATCCTCGATTTGCGCCCAAATCTATTTCCAAGTTCCATGTGAACAGACTATAGAATTGCTGACTTTCTTCCAGAAAGTGGCGAAGAGAAGCCTACTCACACTAGATATGCGCAGGGCAATCATGTATTACCTGGAAAGAACTAAACCACTAAGAAAGACAAACCAGTTTTTTGTTGCAGCGGCAGCTGGTAGAGAAGGGGATCCTGTCTCTAAATCTGCTATCTCAAGGTGGATTGTCAAATGCATCACACTGTTATGCTCTTGCTAAGAGAGACCTGCCCTTCAAGCCTAGAGCACACTCTACTCTGGGCACTGGGGCTTCCATAGCATTCATTGCAAATGTTCCCCTTGAGTCCATTTGCAAAGCGGCAACCTCGAGTTCTGTACACACCTTTACACTAACGCCTAGACACTCATTCTAGATCTGATTCTCAGGTGGGACAAGCAGTATTAAGACATCTTATCACTACTGTTTCTTCTCATAACCCACCTCCAAATCCGGTTACTGCTCGCTAGCATCATAAGACATGCATTACTCACCGTGATAGCATTTCTGATGATTGTATCTGCTTAGATTCACATGCGCCAACCCTGCCTCCCCGCTCGGGTGGAAAGAACATAGACGTCTTACTACTTTCTCTCTTTATGTACTCACTCACAATAGCCTTGGGCTCCCTCATGGCAGAAAAAATACAATCGGAGGGACCTCGGCACGTGAGGTATTTTGGGTACACTACATGTCACGATGGGGATAGTGTTGGACACGCCTATGCCGATGTCCCCTTTCGGTCCCCGAAAGAAAAGATGCAATACTCCGCGGTTACCACTGGATGTCGGCCCATATGCACCGCATGTGAATCTAAGCAGATAAAATCACCAGAAATGCTATTACGGTGAGTAATGCATATCATACACCCCTTGTGAAGCCGAAACTTCATTACAGCTGCCAACCCCATAGTCTCTACAACCAATGTAGGGTAATTAATTACCTTAGGGCCAAAAAGAAGCGCTTCCATTTGGGTTACCATAGGGCCATATACGTAAAGGGTTGCAGTGGCAAGGGGACATTAGTTGAAGTCCCTTCAGAGTCTAAAAATCAAACGGGGAAACAACAAAATGTTTGGGGCTCACTTAAACCGGACAGCAGAATACCAATAATTCTGCCCTCATGTCCTCTTTTTTTGCAATCGTGTCTCATTCTTTGAGTCAATTGTGACTCGTCTGCATTAGTAACCCCCAAATATTTGGTTTATCTTTTGGTTGGAACTTTCTTACCCTTAGGAAAGATGGTTTCACACCCCTTACCAGAGGGTTTCAGAAAAATCTCTTTAGCTGCAAAATGAAAAACCTTTCCTAACAGTCTGTCACTCTCACACAATCTCCCTCCACTACACAATGCCCCCAGCTATCTGGTCTCTTTACCCCTAGGCCTCCAGGAATCCATGCACTTGTTTCACTGGATAAGCTGTTTGCCATCAGCTAGTCCTCCCTGTAAATGTAACGCCTCCTCAGTCTTCCTCTGTGGGGATTTTCTCCCTTCAGGCACTTGTTGCAACTTTCCCTGATAACTGCATGTTTCCATTTCTTGAGCACATGTTATCCATGACTCCTACTCTCAGGTAATTTTGTCTTGATCTAATTTTCAAACAGCCATATGGAGCTTCCTCCAACATCCTGTGTTTTATCCCCTTTCAGGTACCCAGGCTCTGCCACCACTCTTCTCAATTGGGTACCACCAATGCCGCTGGAATTATAATGATGAAGAGGATGTGCGTTCTGTGGATGCCGGATTCGATGAACATGATCTTCCTTATGATGTCATTTGGCTGGACATTGAACACGCAGATGGAAAACGCTACTTCACCTGGGATCCGAACAAGTTTTCCACACCCAAGAACATGCTGCAGCAACTGAATGACAAGAAGCGCAGGGTAAGTGGTGCTCTGGGAGCCTTCTGGAAGGGGGCTCTGAACGCTGTGGGGGAGGGTGACGGTGGAGGTCAGTTGTAGGAGGATAAAACCACCTTATAGTGATGTAGTGGACAGAGCAAGAATTGTTAGTGCGCCTGTACATGGTGAACTGTCAGCTCACCTCATGGCGTCTGCTGTGTCTAATCACGTGTGGGTTGTGTTGGCGGTGTTGTGCATCCAGAGCAATTATCCCATTTACCCCCGCTCATTTGTGCATTAGATTTGTTGCGTCACTGCGCTGGTTGCCCAATTGAAGGCGCGCAAGTAGGCTGTCGCTCGAGGGATGATCTAAGTTGCAACCGTACCTTGGTTGAAATATAGCAAAGGTTATCTTTTTCATAGCGCCTGGCTTCTTATTGTTCTTGCAGGTTCTAATTAGAAAAATGCATCCAATGCGATATTTTCACATCCCATTTTTATTTTACAAATTGTCCTCTTGACACGTGTTTCGACCTACTGGTCCTTTTCAAAATAGGGCTACATAGTTCACATCTACAAAGCCATATGTATATATTTGCATATTAAATTGCCACCAACACATTGTTAAATTGTCATTACAAATTGGTACCAATTACATAAGTGTATAAATTGTGATCATTCAATCAACCATTTAACACATCCCAAATTGCAAACAGTAATTTATGACGGAAATTAAGGGTTGGAGGAAGGGAGGATTGGAAGGTAGGGTGAAAAGAGAAAGAAAAACAAAGGACAAACATGTTACATCAATGTAATAACCTGGACTATTAGTATTGCTCCTGTCCATGTATCCCAGTTTATCATATAACTTATATATGTTGGTGTCACTACTGTAAAAGAAAAAAAAAACACAGGTTAGAACTATTAGACTCCCAGTGCCTACATTTGTCATCCACTCTAATAGGTGCTTATTGTTAACCACATCCCGCTACACCGTGGTCGTATTCATCCCCCATGTGCAGGTGTTTACACATGCATGTTTAACTGTTTCCTGAGTGCTTTTGCAGTCATAGAGTAACACACTGCATGCTGACAGGTTTCTAATATGTATATATATTTCTGAGGCTTGTTGAATCTGCTTAGATCACATGCTGTGCATAGGCCGACATCTAGTGGAAGCTGCGGAGTATTCGTTTTTCGAAACTCGAAAATGGGCGTCGACACAGGGCGTGCCAGTAATACTATCCCTAGTGTGACGTCCACTGTACCCAAGATCCCTCACGCATCTAGGATCCTCGGATTGTTTTTTTCCGCCATACTGGTCGGAAGCATTTTGCAGAGTCCCCTGGCCTTAGCCATACTTTTGCTAAAATATTTGCTAGAACTTTTGCTAAAATATTTGCTAAAATATTGATCAATTGACATCCTTCCCCATCCCAACGTCGAACTTCGACACTCGACGCCGGCTGGAGAAGAAATCGACCGTCGGCTGCTGCATGACGGATTTGGGACTCGGAAGGCCTCTGGCGGGGGTTGGACATACTCTACACTCTTGGTATATACACCTTATACATTTCCTACACTTAACAGCCCGCTGCCTCAAGGTGCGTATGGAGGGTACCCCTTTTCAATTCTGCCCCAAGGGCAATCGCAAATACCCTTGGGTCGACAGGCACGCCACGTGCAATCTCTGCTTGCCGAGGGACCACCCGAAGCGAACTGCAGAGCATGTAGTAGGTTTAAACCTAAGACACTTAAGGACCGTTCGACGAAGCGTTGGGCCCACCACGCCAGGCAGGCAGCCATGGCAGCGGAGGGCGCCTTCAGCGATGGCAGCGACGCCGTGCTTTCGGACGGCGAGGGCATTACGGCGTCGAAAAACAGCCGAGCGCAGGTCCCCGACCTCGGAAGGTCGTCCGACAGGGCGGCTATGGGGAAGACCCCCGGCGACACAGGCGCTTCACACACCACCCATACTAAACACACAAAGTCCAACCGAGACCCGACGACGTCGAGTGCTCGGAAAGAGGCACAAACAGAATGGTCCGAATCGGTGTCCTCTGGGCGTTCGAGATCGCCGCATGACTCCAGGCAATCATCCACTCTTGCCAAGTGTGCCTCACTCCCTAGGCTAACGGAAGTTCGATCGTCGGAAGACGAAGACGACTTCCACCCCCAGGCCGCTCTCCAGGAGTCGGAGCCCGCAGACAAGATCAGCACGGCCCCACGTTCGAAGGACAGGGACTCTACCCCGATCCTCGTCGCCAGGCGTCGAAAACCTCCGGAGCCACAAAGGGACAGGGAAAACACTTTTCCACTCACGGGGAGAGGGGAAAACAGCAGAAGAAGCAGCCTCTGCACTCTTCCACACCTGTGAAACACTCCACTCCTCCTAAACAGGCAGACAAGACCTGGTCTGCTGATATTTCAAAGAGCAAATCTACTCAACATAAATCTCATAAACTTTCTGAGTCATTCCCAGTTCCAAAAAATGTTAGTGATGACAAAGGGTCATGTCAAGGATGTCTTCTTTGGCAGACTTTTACGATAAAAATCCAGACCATTTCCTTTCATATGATCCACAAGGGGCTACACCCTCAGGCTCTAATGATCCTATCCCCCCGAGTAAGAAGCCCCGGTTTGGGACACCGATGAGGTCTACAGACCCCTTCGCGGTACAACCATACTCACGACCATACTCACTATATCAAGGAGAGACTTCCTTTGGTGAGGACCAGGATTTTGGCATGGTAGAAGAGCAAACCGGGACGGGCTACTATGGGGACGATGAGGACCAAGAAGAGGAAGAGGAAGACCCGAAACCTACAGAGTAGATTCCCCGGTAGAAAAGGAAGCCCCGGTTACCGACTCCCCTGTCGATACCCAGCCCCTCCTAAACGAAGTTCTCGCACGTGCAGCAGAATATTTCCATATTGACACCCACGGTGTCCAGGAGGAGAGGGACTTCGCCGAGGAGTCAGTAGGAGAAAGGAGGCCTGTTGCCCAGACCATCCCTATCCTCAAGTCTATTCAGCGAAGAATAGACCCGTCCCTGGTGAACCCGAACCTCACCAGAGCAGTCAATCCCAGAGTTGAAAAACTTTTCAGGGCAGCCCAGTCTGACCCTCTCTATATAAGAGGACATCTGAAGCCAGACTCCCTAGTTGTCACACTTGTAAGAGGGCTGGAACACCCTTGTCATCGTCCGAAGCTCCTCCAGACAAGGAGAGCAAAAAATTATATGGTTTCAGCAGGAAAGTAGCCTCAACGTCCGCCTATCAGGCAAGGATTTCAAACTCCACCACCCTGTTGGCCAGCTACAACTGCCATCAGTGGGAAGAAGTTGCGGCACTCATAGCCTCTGCACCAGAACCCTTAAAGGGCCAGTTAGCTCGGATTTCCGCAGAGGGTAGAGCCGTGTCTGGTTGCATTTTAAAAGCAACCTTTGACGCCGCGGACAACGCAGGCAGATTGATAGCAGAAGGTATCGTTATCAAGAGACATGCGTGGTTACGGCAGTCTGGTTTTAGGGCAGAAACCCAGGCATCATTGTTGGACAAACCGGTGGAAGCCGATCTGTTTGGTAAGGCGGTCGAGGACGCACTGAAGAATGCCAAGGACTAATACGAGACACTCAAGTCCCTTGGCCAGTTAACCAATAAACCCCCTAACCAGAGAGGGAATAGTAATTTTCGTCGCCCACGCGGCCAAAATTCCCAGAGAGGATCGAACTATTCCCAGGGGCAGGGTACACAGTGGAACAACAGCCAACAGTCTACCCAGGGTTACGGCAGGGGTAATGGGAGAGGACGTGGTAAAGGCAGAGGCAGCCCCAGCAAAGGAGGCGGCACGCCTCCACCAAAGCAGTGACGCTCAGTTCAGGGTCCCTTCTCACACAACCCCAGTAGGGGGACGCATTTCCAACTTCACCCAGGCTTGGGAAGGGATCACATCAGACAGATGGGTGCTGTCAACCGTATCCACAGGGTACTGTATAGAACTACTGCAGCATCCCCGGAACCATCCTCCACGACAAAGAGTACACTCTTTAGAACATCAGAAGATTCTCCTCAAGGAGATTGCCATTCTGCTAGCAAAGGACGCGATAGAACTCGTCCCGGGACACCAGGTAAACAAGGGTATTTATTCAACTTACTTCCTTGTGCCAAAAAAAGATTTGACAATGCGCCCAGTATTGGACTTACGGCCTGCCAACAAGTATGTCAAGCCCCAAAAGTTTCGTATGACTATGCTACAAGAGGTAATCCCCCTCCTACAAAAGGGGGATTACATGGCAACCTTGGATATGAAAGATGCCTATTTTCATATTTCCATGTTCCCAGCGCACAGAAGGTACTTGCGCTTCAAGGTGGACAGTCAGCACTACCAATTCAAGGTACTGCCCTTCGGGATAGCTTCGGCACCAAGGGTATTCACCAAGGTACTGGCGGTGGCGGCTGCACACCTACGCAGCGAGGCAATCCCGGTGTACCCTTATCTGGACGACTGGCTCATAACGGGGGAAACCCCAGTAATTTGCAGGACAAACATTCAAAGGACTATCGACCTCCTCCACGAATTAGGCTTCTCAATCAACGAGAAAAAGTCAAGCCTGGTGCCAAGCACCTCCAAACAGTCCTAGGAGCAATCCTAGATACCCAAGAGGGGTTGACCTTTCCTTCAGAGGAAAGAATTCGGAATATACTACTGCAAATTCCGCAATATCAGTCCGGTCACCAAATAACTGTACGCAAAGCAATGCGTTTACTGGGCATGATGGCGTCATGTATTTACCTGGTCCCCCACGCGCGCCTGCGCATGCGTCCCATGCAGGAATGGTTGGCGAAACAGTGGTCTCAGGCAAGTGGTCAGTGGGACGATCTAGGGGTCGTTTCGCCAACACTAGTACAAAGCCTTCACTGGTGGACAAGAGAATCTTGCACAGGGAAAACTCTTTTACGATCCCGAAGTACAGGCAGTAGTCACTACCGATGCATGTCTGACGAGGTTGGGAGCTCATCATCTCTACCACACAGCTCAGGGTCTCTGGTCTCCCTCAGTGGCCAAGAACCACATCAACCTGCTAGAGCTTCTGACAGTATTCAGAGCGCTTCAAGCGTTCGAGCCCCACCTACTAAACCTGTCAGTGCAAATCCGGACGGACAGCACAACAGCCATGTTCTACCTGAACAAGCAAGGAGGGACTCGTTCGCCAAATCTGTCCAAGCTTGCCCAGAAAATATGGATATGGGCACTCAGACGCAACATCTTCCTGTCATCACATTATGTTCCAGGGGAGCTCAATTCCCTAGCGGATGCACTGAGCAGAGACTCCCTCCCAGAGGAACACCAATGGGTTCTACACAGAGAGCACAGAGAGGTCGTAGAAGATATCTTCTCTCAGTGGGGTTTCCCCACTATAGACTTATTCGCCACAAGCTAAAACAGACAATGCCCAGGATTTGCATCCAGGTTCCCCCAACCAGACTCCCAGGGGAACGCCCTGTGGATGAACTGGTCAGGGATGTTTGCGTACGCTTTTCCACCAAGTCCTCTCCAGGAAGGTGGTGAACAAGATGAACAGAGTCGATGACGCTCGTCCTAGTTACTCCCATGTGGACAAGACAACCGTGGTTTCCACACCTACGCAGGATGGCGGTGTGCGAGCCCATACAACCTACTGTCCCAGCACCAAGGTCAAACAGTGCATCAGTAACCCATCTCAATGAACCTGGCAGCATGGCTCCTGAGGTCATAGAATTTGGACATCTCAATTTACCACAGAGGTGTATGGACATCCTAAAGGAATCTAGGAAACCAAACACAAGGCACTGTTATTTTGACAAGTGGAAGAGATTCGTTATCTGGTGCCAGAGTAGACAAATCAACCCAGTTGATTGCACTCCTTCCACTATTGTTACATACTTGCTCCACCTGCTAGATGTAGGATTGGTTTTTAACTCACTGAAAGTACACCTGGCAGCCCTGTCGGCATACACCACTTCCCATAACAAGGTCTCGTGGTGGAAAGTACCAGTAGTTAAAGCCTTCATGGAAGGAGTAAAGAGACTTCACCCTCCTATTTCGAATCCACCACCAGGGTGGGACCTTAATGTGGTGCTATCTAAGCTCATGGGACCCCCTTTCAAACCCATGCATAAAAGCAGTCTCAAACACCTGACTTATAAAACGGCCATCTTAGTAGCTATTACTTCTATAAGAAGGGTCAGTGAAATTCAGGCTCTGTCAGTGCAGGATCCCTTCTTTACTGTCCAAAAAGACAAGCTGGTTTTACGCACACACCCTAGGTTCTCACCTAAGTTTATATCTAAATTCCACGTAAACCAGTCCATCGAGCTTCCGGCTTTCTTCCAGGACCAAGCTCGGCTGAGGTGAAACTACACACCCTAGATGTGCGTAGGGCGGTCCTCTACTATGTAAATAAAACCAGACCGCTAAGGAAAACAGATCAGCTGTTTTGTCTCCGTAGCTACAGGCAGAGAGGGGGATCGCGTCTCTAAAGGTGCCACCTCGAAGTGGATATTAACTGTATCCAGCTGTGTTACTCACTCTCTGAAAGAACTCTGCCTTTCACGTCAAGGGCCCACTCTACTAGAGGCATTGGGGCCACTCTGGCTTTCATTGCAAATGTACCCCTTGACACCATTTGCAAAGCAGCTACTTGGAGCTCTATTCACACTTTTACTCCGCATTACTGCATTGACACCCATTCCAAGGCAGATACACAAGTGGGACAAGCGGTTCTAAGACACTTATTTGCTCATGACCCTTCTCACATCCCACCTCCTTCTTCAGGTACTGCTCGCTAATCTATGCAGAGCATGTGATCTAAGCAGATTCCACAAGCCTCAGAAGGGATACATTACTCACCGTAATCGTATTTCTGATGCTTGTATCTGCTTAGATTCACATGCGACCCACCCTTCCTCCCCTCTGAGAGAAGGCGCATGGTTGCTTGTAGTCTTACCTTTCTATATATCTGCTTGGATTATCTGTACTCGTGCTACTCCTCATGTCAGAAAAAATACAATCTGAGGATCCTAGACGCGTGAGGGATCTTGGGTACAGTGGACGTCACACTAGGGATAGTCCTACTGGCACGCCCTGTGTCGACGCCCATTTTCGAGTTTCAAAAAACAAACTGTAATACTCCGCAGCTTCCACTAGATGTCGGCCTATGCACAGCATGTGAATCTAAGCAGATACAAACATCAGAAATACGATTACGGTGAGTGATGTATCCCATATATCTCCATTGTTTTCGGTAAAATTAAGCTTGCCCATTCAAATTTTATTTACCAGTTCCTTTCATGGCTTTCATTGCATTCCCCTGTGAAGCCTAAACATCACAATTCTTAAACAATTGCCCATTCCCACAATGAAACTATTCTCCACAGGTTAAATTAATTGGCAAACAAAAGCTCACCTTCCTTCACCTTGGTGTGCCCCTGTTTTATCGCAGGGCAGCAGAGGGCGTTCAGTATCTGGTCTCCAACGCGGGCAGCATGTCCGGGCCCTCATTTGTTTCTACATTTGTTTACATTATTGACATCAGACGTGTTGCACGCAAAGTCATCCATTTCCCATTACGTTGATGGAAGGGCTGTGAGGAGCGGTTTAGCTGTGGCGGCAGTGTGAATCATTTACTTTACTTCATTGGATTGTCGTTGGATTGTGAGAGCGATCGGAGAGGAGCTGAATTCCTACCCTGCACAAACTTTAATAAAAGCAAAAGGTGAAAAGGACGCCGTCGCTTTAACATTACGAGGACCTCCTCCCCAGTGACGCGCAAGTCACGTGTCAATCAGCTGGGTTCATCAGAACACCTGATCCGCCCTGTGGCAGAAGGGCTGTGAGGAGCTGTTTAGCTGTTTGGCGGCTTTGGCGTGTGGAGTGTCTCCCTTAGCTCACTGGGAGTGAAGCCGGCACAATCCCTTGCCAGTGTAGCAGGTAAACAGTTAACTATGGCCGAGGCTGGCCCCCTGACACGCTCAAAATTAAAGCACTCTACACAGGCGATTGATAAAACGTTGTCTTTGGAGGGGAATCTGCACCCCGGTAAGTTTGATTTGGAGGGATACAACTGGTTGTGTCAAAAGCAAAAAGAATCTGCTGGCTGCTGTTACACACACACAGATCATACAGTGCAAATAATGAGTAATAGACACCCGCTTTCCCATCATTGGTGCAACTGGCAAGTAAATACCTCTCACGAACACCTTTCTATACGTCTTCAACGTCTTTAACAAGTGTCACAGGGAACGGTGTGGCAGCTGAAGTAAACACGGGAGATGAGCGAGGCACAGATGGAAGAGAGGGTGCACAAATAAACAGAGTGATTGGGCTTGGGTGCTCTTCAAATGACGCTGAAGGAAATGAAAAGTCCAATACCAATAGCGCTCTATGCCTAAACCCAAACGAAATTTTACACGATGGTGAAGGAGGAAAAGAGATTGAAATCAACATGGCAATCTTTGACTCTCCATTTGATGTAACAGACATTGAGCTATTGCAACTAGAGGTCCCGTGTTCAGAGTGAAACAAATTCAATGAGATTCTCATACCCAACCGCTGAAGGAAAAGCCAAAGACTTGAATGTGGGCAGGAACTTAAATAAAAACCCTTCAGACCTTGGACAAAAAAGCGACAATACATATGCCTTAACAAACAAGGAATTGTTTGGAGAAAGAAATGGAAACACGCGAAATACAGTATCAATGCATGTGAGAGGAAAATCAAGCTTGTGCATAAGTCAATATGGTAAAAACAGTAAATGTGCAGCGTCAAATGGCAGCAGACCCAATAGTAGATTTGACTTTGCAGGTCGTGAGGCTCGATTAACAGAGCGCTTAAAAGCTGATTTTGAAGCTATGAAGAGCAAACTAGCAGAGAGCTTCACCTCCACCAATAAGATAAAAGGCAGATATGCACGCTCTGAAACTCCTCAAATATACACGATGAACAAAGACCTCTCAAATTTACAAACAAGTCCAGAAAAACATGGTCAACTAGCGACTTTTGAAACTAACATGGACAAATCATTGTTTAGAAAACAAATGTATGCCACTCCAGCAAATTTGCAAAATGAGAAAATGACTCAATATCAAGAGGCAAGAAAGGGAATCAGAACTATTATGCAGCCGATGGTAAGCTGTTCAACGCCAGAGCCGGCTATTTTGTCAGATGAACCTGGGCCAATGCCGTGTATGGCTATAGGAGAGCCAAAGCGAGACGGAAGAGGGTTGACAAGCGGGATCAAAGACATCCAACAAAATGATTTGGAAAATGAGCAGTCATTTAAATCAAATCTGTCAACCGCGGCTGCAATACTATTTCATAATAATGTATTGGCCGCAACATGCTTGGCATTGTTTCCATTCGTAAAACTTTACGAATCACTCCACGAGGGATTGCAAAATAACAGCGCACAAATTGGTCATCTAAATTAAAAAATAACTAAAATGGAAAGTGCAAATGCGTCATTCAAACAATATCGTGAAAGTCTCCAAAGCTACGTCCTGTTATGTCTAGTTAAGTGAACAAATCAGAAAAGATAACATCGATAAAAATACCTTAATGGAAGTACTGCTAGCCTGTCTAATGCAAGTGAGATCAGATGCTAACAGCAAGACCACAGTCCCCAAAAGTCTGCGGGTACTCCAAAAAAACGTGGAAACACAGGTTGCTCTAGGCAGTGATGGTGGCAGCTCGTCTGAAACACCGGATGGAAAAGAGTCCTCTGCTAAAACGAGACAACCTATGGAGTCACGAGGTCTTAGATCTCATGAGAACGCTGAACCATCAATAGGATCAAATCAAATGGGTCAGGTGGGGGGGACAGTGAAACCACATCTGCTAATACAAACGAAACTGAGGTAAACTCTCACTCAAGAAATAGAAATATTATGACAATTTGTTTGGAAAATGTTGCAAAGCAATCGGAAAAACCTCACTGTCCCACAGATAAATTGACATACTGAATCTTCGGTGGTGCAGCAAAAAACATTGCCAGCGACACCCAAACCTCTCAACCTAAGGCTGATAAGCAGTGCTCTGCAAAAGAAAACTGAAAAGAAAAATCTTGCATTAGTAAAAAAACAAACAAGCTGTTCGAGAAAGTTTATACGAAACTTGCCAAAACCAGTCAAACAAAGTCTTTTCACAAGAGAGAAACGGGGTCAACACAAAGACCCGGAGAAAGAAAAAAATCTTATAAATATTGTTGGAGTAACCGCCAAATCAAACACTAAAAATCCCAAAAAAAGAATGAGACTGGACTCAGACAATGATTCTATTCAAACAGTAAAATCTTCGGTGGACCGCTTTGATTTGTCGACATACTCTGAAAGAACCGCAAAGCAAACTTTATCACAATCCATGGCAAAACCTGTAAAAAAAGGTCAGTCTCAAAGACATCTGGGACTTGCAGTAAAGCAGAGAAATGTACCTGAAATTAAGGAAGGTCCAGAGCGAGACACTGCGAAAAAGCACCATGTGACATTAAATCCAAAGCTTACCCGAGCACAATCACAGAACAAACCCCTTGTTGTGGAAAAACGAAAGTCGATTGAAGCAAAAATGTTGCAAGGGAAAATACGGATTGAAAACATATTCCATGATGAAAACAATGTAAATCTAAATGGAGGTATTGCATTCAGTGCCAATACTAAGGACGGTGACCACACAAGATATTGGCATAGTGGAATACATTTCAGAAGAACGTGCAGAGCACATTTTACTGCATATAAAATCAAAAGCAGTACGAAAGACGAACTACTGTTTTTGGGATTTGAGATCTCGTCTCAGAAGTATCTGTACTGAAAAGTCCTACAGGTCAAAATAAGAACACAAAAGAAACTGACTAACAGCGCAGAGACACATTAAGGAAACGGCTAAAAGCGAGCCCATCTTATCCGCTCCAAGTAAATAATATGGAAACAAGAATGAGAAAGCATTAGCTAGGCAAACATAAGCAAGAAGGACTCGCCACACTGATATCATGGAACACGAGAGGGTTCCAACACCTATTTGATGAGTTCCCAGTAGATTTGACTGAAAATGTTACAATATGCCTACAAGAGAAATGGTTGCGGACTCCACCCGTAAAAGATGGGTACCTGGCGCTGCTTAATCCAGCAGAGAAAAATGCCAAGGGCCACCCCTTCTCAGGCTTAATTACAATGATGAAAAATGGAACCACTTGGGAAGTATGTGAAAAAGAAAACCCAAAAAGCTTTGTTCAGGCGACCTAATTCAAAAACAAAATGCACAACATATGAAAACACAATACCTGTTATTAATTAACATGTATTGGAATCCAGCGAAGATCACAACTGAGAAGTTTATTTCAACAATAATGACCATAATTGATAAAACTCTAATGAAACATCAAGATTTATCGATCATCCTATGTGGAGACATGAACCTAACATGGTTCAATGATGAAAAGAAGCTTATCTCAACTATAACTAAGGAAGCACAGAAAACTGCAAGGAGAGTTTGATGGGACAATGAAATGGACGCAATAGATTGCGACATGGTCAATGGACATGTAACTGGCGATATGCCACCTAATTTCACCTGGCGAAATTGCGGTCATGAAAAGATCCTGGACTACATATGGACATCAAAAAACTTATGGAATAAGATCTTAAAGCTACGAATTGTGCAGACCGTACGCAGCGACCATGATGTCTTGGAAATGACATGGCCATTAAGCCAGAAATCGGAAGTACAGACCTGTAAACAAACCTTGGAAGTAAATCAAGGGTGAAATCGGCTACGCCTGAAAGAGAAACAAATAACAGGTCTAACAGAAGTGTTTCAAGCCTTATCCTATACAACACACGATTCGACAAATTATGTAGCACTATTACCTTATCAAAATATGTGCGGATCACAGAATGTACAAAATTAAAAAAATACATAGGCTTGAATGGAGTAGAGTTGTAAAAGATCAGAGGAAACTGCTCAATAAAGATATAAGAGCGTTAAAACGAAATATGGGAGTGAAATCCGTATCCCCTATCAAACGTCGACAAAAATACAGAAACTGGCTAAAAACGTTCTCCTGTATGAGAGATCAAGAATGTGGTGAGATGATGCTATCATTAATTAAATCCAACAACTCGAGGGAGATCTGGCACATTTTAAATCAAGATAACGCAAATCAAACAGATATGCTAGCAAATGGGGTCTCCGAGGGTGACTGGCAAAAGCATTTTGAAGGTGTATTCTACATATGGTGTATTCTTGGAAACTCAACTTGGAACAACAACAAAACTGAATGCAGAGGTAACGCGATGGGAAGTATCGGAGACTGAAGATGATATACAAATTGCTATCTCCAAGCTGAAAAACTCCTGTGCTGCAGGGCCCGACGGCATTTCCACTGTGATGTTAAAAGCGCATAAATATGAATGGTCTATATTTATAGCCATGTTATTCAATAGAATTGCTAAACAAAAGGCACTCCCAGCCTCCAGGACTGAGGCGATTGTAGTGCCAGTTTTCAAGAAGGGCAATCGGGCTGATCCAGCCAACTACCGGCCGATTGCCCTTCTTGACACTATTGGAAAGATAATGGCCACTTTCCTCCATCAAAAACTAACAACGTGGGCAAACAACAAAGGAATTTCAGACTGTCGACAGACGGGTTTTACAAAAGGAGTCGGGACGGAGATCAACCCGACGACGATTAATTTGTTGAAACTGGAAGCCCTAGAGAAGAAATCAAATCTATTTCACGCCTTTGTGGATATGCAGCAGGCCTTTGATACAATAAATCATGAACTATTATGGACGAAACTTACAAACTGGGGTTGCCCAGAAAATATTCTACAACCAATAAAGGCCTTCCATTCAAATACATCAATTTGTGTTAGGATAAATGGAAATGGAGATCTATCGGAAGCGATAGACGAATAAAGGGGTAAAACAGGGCTGCCCATTGGCTGTTGCTTTGTTTAAGCTGTTCATCGCTGATATCGCTGAAGCTATAACAAACATAAAATGCTTCTCTCCAAAAATAAATGGACATCAAATCTGTTGTGCAACATATGCTGACGATCTGTTTTTGATCGATTCTACTCCAATAGGGCTACAGCGACGTCTATCAGGTCTACAAAAATATATGGCGGAAAACGAACTGCGAATTAATGTAAAAAAGACAAAAATCATGAAGTTCGGCCCAGCAAAAGAGAAAAATCGAAATTTTAAGTGGAAGATCGATAATTAGGTAATGGAGGAAGTGGCTGAAATCTGCTATTTGGGAATAGTGGTAAACAGGTCGATTTGAGAAACAAGCTGGGTACAGTACCCGTTTCAACGTATGGAAACATTCTCCCAACAAGGAGCGAGAATCCACACTTTATTTGGAAAGTTCAGTCTAATCCCTGTTCGGCAGTTCTACACGCAAAAAGTAGTCCCTGGTATCATCTTTGGAGCTGAAACAGGATGGAACCCAGATCATAAAACCTGGACACAATTAGAGGGAATTTTCTGGCGGCGAGTATTAAGACTACCTAAATATATATCAACTATCATAATTAGGCATGAACTTGCATTAGAAGAACTATATGGATCCGTCTGGAAATCCCTTGTGATTCTACGAAAAATGTTAATTGCCTAGCCAGAACCAGCATACAAAATATTAGCGCCTAGAGACACCATTGCGTACACAGGATTACTTAAGAAATGGATGCAAAAGTTAGAAGCAGTCCGGAAAGCGGCCGATATCCAGATGGCAATGCTGTTGGATCAGCCTCAAAATGTAAAAAAGAAAATAAAACAGTGATTTTCGATTCTAAACTTGTCCAAATATAATAAACTACCAACTGCTCTGGAACTTGGACTTGTAATGAATCGGCTAGACAGCATGCCTCAATAATTGCAAAAATGTCTCTCGTCACCATTGCAATGGGTTTCTAAGATTGCGTTTAAATGCTTATAAAACAAAACAAATGCTAGTGGTATGTCATATGGAAACATCAAATGACAATGTATGTAGATTCTGTATTGTCAGTGTAGAATCACTTGAACACTTAATAACAGAATGTACTGAACTAACGAGCCAAAGGTCAACCCACCTGAGTCGATTTGCTCCAGTAGGTGAAAACATGGACGAATGGTGGCTCAGGATTTTAGGCGGAAGTTCTGTGCATCTGACATGCTTAGTAATAAACTTCCTGGACAATATTCTGGAGCAATCAAAAAACGAAATGAAATAATTATTTTTTATACCTGTTGAACAGATCACGTGTTCACTGTGATCAAATATTGGAAATTAAGTTCTGGAGTCGATGTTGCAAACTGTTAAGGAAGTTGTTTTAATGAAATGACAAGAAATCTGTTGTGACAAAGTTTGAATTAAACTAAATGTAACAATAAAAAAAATCAAAAAATTATGTTGACTGAGTTCAATGTTCCTTCTTGTATTGGTCTAGAGGATTGATTATTTAAATTTTAATTGTAGAACACAAGCTGACATAGTATCCCAGAGCATCTGACTATACTGTTGTGTGTGTGTGTGTGTGTGTGTGTGTGTGTGTGTGTGTGTGTGTGTGTGTGTGTGTGTGTGTGTGTGTGTGTGTGTGTGTGATCCTATTCATCAAATAAATGTCACGGACCCTCACATTTTATTTGGACTTGTGGGTCTATTCTAGCCATCCCACTCTAATAACGTTATTGTTCAGAACTTGGTTCCTATAACTCACATGTTACATAGCGCATCCGGTATTTGCAAACTCGTCCTGCATTCCCCACATGTAGAGCATACCCCTTATGTGAATCTGATAACATCCAAATTCCAAGTACTACTTCTCCAATGCATGTGCTTCCAGTTCTACTGTGGACCGCTTGGGTTTGCATTCAATATGCTACATACTTTTTTGCCTGCCATTACTATATGCCATTCATGCCCAACTAAACATTGATGAATTCCATTTCCTCAGGGATAGCCTTAACAATCCCTCCCTGCATAATTCACGTTTTGACGTCTCGTGATAGACGTCCATTACCAAATAGACTTGTACATTCAAAATATAATGTGGTAGGGCTTGGGGGGGGGGGGTGCCTTGAACTAGTGCGCAACCTATTCAATATATTCAGCATGTAACCACACCTCGTCCATAGTGGAACCCCTTTAATCATTACTTCAATCAATATTCCTAGTAACAGTATTTAAATGAAAATTATTTAATATTTTAGTCATGGTTAGACCTCTAATCATTTCAATATGCGATACCTGTATCCCATATCCGAAATGCCAACCTACTTGATGCCAAACAGCCAGTGATAAGTAGATTCATGAAGAGTCTGCTCTCTTTCTTAACATAAGAAAATGCTCATGTCATTTTCATTGTTAAGCCCCATTTCAGTAGTGCGCATTCTACATCTAAGCCTTGCCTCCCTTTGTCTCAATTTAATTTCCTGATCTCCCTCTTTTGGACCAAGGCTGATCTTGCTTAGTCCAATAATCATCAGATCCTTCCTGTCATCCATTTGATGCTCTGCTTGCCAGTGCGTTGCTAGTGGGTACTTCTGATCCTGACCCCCAATAATTGCCAGGTGCTCTCAAAAGTGGATTCTCTGTTCACTGGTTGTACTTCCTATGTAAAGTTTCTTGCCTTTTGCATATGATCCCATATAGTACAAATTTAGATCTGCAGTTGATCGTACCTTCTATTTTGATATTAGCTCCTTGTTTAGCTATGAATTCTTGAGTCTTCTTATGTGTATTATCCCATTCCCATTTAGGATTTTGGGTTTTGTTTCCATTGGACTGTTTATTTGTTTCCCCCTAGCGAGCATCTCGTATCTCCGATGCCAATGAGGGAAATCCAGTGGATGCAGACATTGTGTATATGGTGGGGGGAGTCGGGTGTTTCCATACGATTTTGTTAGTGATTAAATGCACCATTAAATCCCATAGCTTTACGAGGCAATTGCTGCGCTGCATCTACCCCATTGGTCCCTTTTGTGTGTTTGCTTATTGCCCCATGGTTTGTTCGGGGAACTTGGCCTACTGCCTTACTGATGTTCGGAGTACCCCCCTTTCCACTAGACTTGATGGATTCTCCTTAGATGGCCAACTTCTGTTTAACAAAATAGACACAAATGGCAAAAATTCTTTTGAATACTGTCCTTGTTCTATCCCTCCTTATCAACTGATTTGGAATGCTGAAGATGTGGGGGAAAGGGTTTTTAAAATTTACAGTGCGCACCCAGCATGAGCAGCCCTCCATGTGTGGAGGCCCCTCTGCACCCTTGTGTCAGCACCAGGTCCTTCTCAATTCAATTTTTTCGCCCTTCTGAGGCATAAAGAGGTTTGTCCTAGCACTTCCCCACTTCCTGGTTGGCATGCTGTGCTGCTGCTTCACCTTCATGATAGATGATTTTGTTTTTAATTTCATTTGGCTAGCCTTCCTTCCATTCGTGGATTAAGTACTGCACTTGCCACTGACCACTGGACACAAACCTTGCATAAGATGCGTTAGGCTCTTCTCAGTGGCTGACCCTCACAGACGCTCCCTTTACTGTTTGGGGAATTTCTATTTGGAAATGTCCTGTCAGTGTTTTGTGGGACTTCAGTGCGAGTAGCTGAGGATCAGCCTTTCATCCATTCTGTGAGACATTCCGGTGCCACCTTGGATTTCAAGCGTGAGGAATTGTTGCACATTAGCAGTAAGAACAATTTTTGGACAAAGCACTGAATGAGTCTGCAATGCTTTTTTGGTACTGGTAAAAAGGTTGCCTCCTCAGCATCCTCTATTACAGGTCTACCCACCAGTCAGGAGTGGGTCACTTGAACTATTTGAGCAAAATCTTCCAAATCTTGAGGTCCTGCAGGAAGAAATGCCCTCTTTTTTTTATTAGGGATAACATCTTGAAATGTGGGTCTGATATGAGCCATTGCATCCTTTGCTTGTCATGAATGATTCACCAACCTTGTCCCATAGTGAGGGCTGATCAAAGGTGTTTGGAGGGTTATTTAGAACTATCATTGGTGTATGGGTTCTGGGAGGTATGAAGATCCTTCAGATGACGGCACTTCTCCCCAGAGGCGGACTCGCTTCCCATGAGGCTAGGGAAGTGAGGCTGCTAACCAATAGTCCCCCTGGGGGTGGTAACATGCAGGAGGATCTCATGGGAACGGACTCCCCTCCTAGGGACAAGGACCTGAGTCTGGGACACAGCAGCTTCATCGTCCAACCCCAGAGGGTAATAACACCCAACCCTTCCTTACGTATGCTAAGGTACGAGACTATGGGCCTCATTACGAGTCCGGCAGTAATCCTGCCGGACTCGTGAAATTATACCAGCACCTAGCTTGCCGGTGCGACTGGGGCATTACAAGTCATGTCGGCCCGGCAAGCTAGGTGCCGTTAAATGTTGTTCCCCATTCCCGTGGAGTCCCATAGGACTCCACGGGAATGGGTTCACAGAAGCACCAGCACCGTTCCTAACGGTGCTGGTGCTTCTGTGACGGCTCTGCCTACCGTGGCTGCTGCGCCCGGCAGGGTCAGACATGTCGGTTGCAGCGGCTCCAGCAGGCAAAATCTGAATGTGGTAGACCGGAAACAAGGGTGCCGTGGGGCTTACCGCCCCCTTTTTTCCAGACCGCCACTGTTGTAATGAGGCCTTATGTGTTACTGTAATGTCAGATAGTTTCACTATGATAAGTACTGGGACGAAGAAGAAATCAAGAACGCTAAAGCCAAGCATGAACAGTGTTAGGCCAACTGTTGTCAATCCAACTGACCTTACGCTCAAGCAGTCCTGGCTACATAAGCTGAACAGTAAAGGACAAGGAGGGCGATATTCGGAAGGGTTATGCCATCCGGGAGGCAAAGTTGGCGAGGTAGGAGGCTGCCAAAATGTCAGTGAGTCGGAAACTGAGCATTCGAAGGTTGCACCAAGGCAGCTTTGTGAAGTGATGAGCACTAACCGTGGGACGTGAGGATAGCGTCTAGACGATTGGTAAAAACCGACAACCCTGAAGCTGAGAGTCTGTGGTGAAGGCACGACCTGTAGTGGATAGACCATTTGGTCCGAGAACTATGCCAAGACCGCTAACACTAGCCTACTCCGAAACCACGTAAGCGATTGTATGGGAAGTACAAGGTACTGTGCTGTGCGATCCAAGAACTACGCCCAGGCCACCAAGTCAAGTGGGCCGTAGAAGAGAAGTGTTGGGTAGATTTTCATTTTTTATTCACAACCTCTTCCACGTGAGTCCCTTTGCAATTTTTGTTGGACTACTGGATTTTTGTTCTGTTCCCCTGGGTGAGTGGGAACCTTTTTCCCCACTCTTTCATTCTTTTACCTTATCTTTGGGATACTTTTGTATTTCTTTTTATACCTTTTTCTTAGAGACATGCTTTCCTCCACGTTTTATGGTATCTGTCTTTTAACTTTTGCAGCACACAGCACTCTTTGTGCAGTGCTTCTGGAGCCCTTTAGGCTTCCCTTTTTATTTTCTGTTACAGGGGGATATTTTTATTCTTTCCATCTTTTCTATTGTGAGATGAGCACACCCAACCTTATGTGGAGGGCTGAGGGGCTACACTCAATTTTGCACTGCTCCTGTAACTTTTTGGTTAGTGACAAGCTATTCTGAATGGCTAGTGGCAAGGGCTGTATCCTACCTAAGTTTGTGCAATTTGTAATCCCAGGCTGTACTTATAGCTTCGGTAATGCACAAGCAGGGTCACCAATGACCCAGAATGGTAGCAGTGTTCTTTTTTTGCCAATTCAAGATGGCTTGTCCTTTCTTGGTCCTTCTTCCGTGCAGGGTCTTCGGCGGGTTCCCTTTGTGAAGCCCACCAAGGCACTGTGAGAGCAGGAAATAGGGGAGATATGAAATGGCATTCATAATGTGCCTATACACAAGTGTTTTTGAAACTCTATTTGTCTTCTGCTGTACCGGCCTGGAACCAATTCCAACTGGGTGGCTGGCTGTCCTAAAAGGACAGCATCCACCCACAGTTTGAATGGTGCATGGGTGCTGAGGCATGGATCCTGAGGCTGAGAACAAGTGTTAGGGAGAATTCTCAAAATGTGCAAATCCTACACCCAGTACACACTATCTTCCAATAGAGTGCTGGAGGGGTTACCTAGTATCCCATATGTCTAGAAACTCCAGTACGAACTACCATTTTTCCCGACCACGAACACTAGTAGCAAAAAAATCACAGGAGCCATGCTTTTCAAGATGGGGTCCGAGCCCCCTTTGTTTAAACCGGTCCCAGTCTTCTTTTTTCGCCATTTCTTTTTGGAAAGGTCCTTCTAGAGTTTGTCTCTGCGCGCCAAGCTAGGTTTGGTCCCTTTGTTTCTACGCGTTTGGCGGGCTTCAGGACTGAAGACCGCCTCTGGCACCCAAGTCTGGGGTGGGCCGGAAGTGAGGGAGGTGCCTGAAACTCCCTGTGCTTAGTCTCCTAGGAGACCCAAATGCACGCTGGCGTGATTGGCTGGCTGACTGTCCGGCAAGGACAGCCACCCTGCTGGGTGAATGGCAGCTAGGCTGGAATGAATGGGAGAAAACTGTTTAAAAGGCGAGTCTCTTGGCTTGGGAGGCATAGCCGATTACTGGTACGAAAGAACCGAAGACGAGCTGGAAGAGGAAGGCTGCTGCAACTCCTGGACCGTTGGTTTGCCCGGTGATGCCCTGCTGCAGGCCCGATCGCCAAGTTCATCTCGACAGAGAAGCCCTCCAAGGACGACTTCTCCCTTTGAGTTTGTGTGACCAATCAACTCGTAAGCCACCTGGACACCATTCTCGCAGCTGGTTGTATTTTCCTCAGAGTGCTGCAGGAAACCGAATAGCCAGGGAGAAGGACACCAGTTTGTGTGCTTTCAGACAGCTACCGGAATCGAAGATTTGCCAGTTTGCCAGCTTTGTGACCAGTCCCTGTGCAGTGCAGGAGTCCCATCGACATCCTCCCTCTTGTCCCTACGACTGAGGCTCAGGAACAGCGAGATCTGCAGGAACTTCATTGTTTTCTTCAATACAAGGTACTGTGAAAACCCGAACGAGAGAACGTACTCACTGCGAAAGTGCGTACAACTTTGGCAACTTGCAGGCCTAGCCAGCTTGTGACCCGACATATGAACTTTTCTTTTACGAACTACTTCTGAAAACCATGGCGAAGACTTTTCTGTTTAAACTCCCAGAACAGTTTTTTGTATACAAGACTCTAGCCCATTGACTTTGGCCTACCTATTGCATTGAATCAACTCCTCTGGTGAACTCAAACTATTTGCACTGTTTAAGAGTAAATCTATTATTTGTTTTATTCACGCCATTTTGCTCCTACTTCAAATGCTCTGAATGCCATTTTGCTCTTAATTCAAAGTAGTTTAAATGTCTTAGAACCTGAAAGTGTAATATACTGTAGTATATTTCTGTGTACTCCTATTGATTGCCTTTTAGTGAATGTTTTCTAACTGTGTAATAAATTAAGAAGCGTTTTACCAAGAAACCTTGAGTACAAGTGTCTATCTGAATACTTGTAAGTATAGACCTTTGAGTAACACCCTTCCAAGCTCACATCCCCTCTTGAGATGAGCCTGGTTGCTCATCTCGCTACCAAAAACTGTGTGGTACAGACTTATACCAAAGGTTGGTTTTGCTTACACCTGTAGTCCTAGTTGTGTGTAGTGGTCCCAGAGGGTACTGCATACAAACTTTGCCTAACAAGGTGACCACTGGAACTGAAGAAATGACAAGAAGGAAGGAAAGACACGCCGCAGCCACATCCAGATGCCTTCTGTGTAATTGCTGCTGTCCGACCTCCTCTTAAAAGTATCTGGGGAGCCCCGAAAAGGTGGGTCCAATCAGTCTGAAGATGACCTGCATTTCGAGCCATTCCACAACGAACTGTGACCTTCATAGGCTACAAACCGCCAATACCCTGGGACCTGTAGCCACTATGCAGTGCACCACTTCCGAAGATTGACTCCTTCTGAACCCCCAGAGGCAAGATTCCACTTCTTGAAGTCCCCTCATCTGAGTTTTGAAACGAGAAAGCGAGATGAATCGACCGGCGGTAATCGTTCTTCACTGGTGTCTTATAAAGAGTGCCAAAATAACAGAACTCAGAAGAATCCTTTCTCTGAAGCCTGTTGACTCGACTGCTACTGCGAGATCCATTTAAGTGTCTCTTCTTTCGTCTGGTGACCGGGCCTGCTGCTGCGTCATGGAGGCATTATGCTGCATCCTCTTCTTCAATTCTAAGGTATTGTGAGACTCCTGGTGGAACTTACCTAGAGGAGTTTTTCTGCTCCTGTGTTGCTGGAGTGCTTATTTGTGTGTATGGGAATCCACCCATACATGCTCAGCCAAACCTAATGTGGGTGGGCCTTCAGGGAACCTACTCCGAAGTCCCTGGCCCTTCTCCCCAACAAAGTGTAACTTACTTGCTACTGAAGACTTCCTCTGGAACATTTGACCTTTGTCTACTAAAGCCTGAGGCCTCTGTAAAATAATTACAAAGTTTTTACCTGCTTTATGTTGGTCTTGATTAATTTATTTTATCTGAAAGTTACTATAAAAGTATTTCTTAATTTTTGAATTGCATGCTGCCGTGTGAATATTGAATTGTTTCTTCTATGTGCTTAAAGAATGTTACAGTATTTACCTTCTTGAAGAATTCTTTACCTTTGTGTATATATGTGAAGAGGTGCCGGCAGCGGCCTTGGGAAAAGCCACCAACTCGCACACATCGGACGAACTCAGCGATCCTGACGGGATCGGAGCCGCCCCCGCCGAACGCTACGGCGGGGTTAGCTACTCACCTTACTGGAGTCGCCGACCCGGACTGGGAATGGGGCGGGAACCTTGTCAGGATGCAGGCCGCGGCCCGCGGCCGAGGAGGAGTAAGAACCCCGACATCAGAGGCCACCCCTATGTACCCAAGTCCCGGCGCCGCATGGATGCCGCCGACGGAAACGCTTCAGGAATAGTCCCCATGCTACAGGGGCAGGCGAAACTGACGGCAGGGAAACCTGGTCTTAAGGGAGGCGGGGCCAAACCTTCCCAACCAATAACAGAAGAGCTAGGCAAGACGTCTGCTCATTGGTGGGGATTTGAACCCAGTGAAGTATATAAAGGCCCGCCTTTTCTAAACAAGGCTGTCTGTTATTTTCACAGGACACCGAGGAGCACGCAGGCAACACCGAGTGGTGGGCCTACCCAGATAACCCGAGTTAGAGGACCACAGCCTTATCCCAAGGGCAATTGGGGAAGGAAAAACCCCACGGTGAAGCAACCGCCAGAACTTTCAGTTTATTATTGATTTACCACACCTCAGTTATTGACTCTTTCCGGATCAACCATACGGCAATAATAAAGATTATTGCAGCACGAGTTTTGTCTCCTATCATTCTCACAATATACAAAATAAAACATTATGTTTATATAACTTTTAGTGTGTGAAGTGTTTCTTTGGCCTAGGTGTCCCAAGTGTGAGTTTTCTAAAGCAATACATAAGGTGCACTTTTGTAAAACTCCCTAATGAGCAGAAAGAGAACGATCAGCGACCCCTGGCGAAACTGGTGAAGAGTTCCCAGAGAGAAGGTAACCGGAACAGTGATAGTCTGGGAGTGGTCCGGAAAACGTGAGAAGATTGAGCAAGAAGTAGGTCACTTTGTGAGGCAACTCCCTCGGCAGTTCCAGAAGACTGTGGTATTGAAGTGTCAAGGAGTCGCCCCTTCATCCCGCTGGGGGCAAGTTGAAGGGCAGTGTACAATGGGACATGATGCAAAGTCTGTGGAGAGAACTTAGAGTTGATGAATCGAAAGTTGCAGTAACTTGAGAAAAGCCTGTTTAAGAGATGGGTTGTAAACTAGGACAAGGGAGTCATTCTAGTATCGTGAGACTTGCAGAAGGTTGTAAAACCGAACTTTGAGAGACATCTACCCAGGAGAAGCAAGTCATTCTCCTGGGTTAGGATAATGTTTTGTGTTGAAGTGACAGGGATAGAATAGGAGTTTTGACTAGGACGGTATCTTTTCCTTTGGACACACTGACTTCCTGACTGGCCAGATTTTGTTTTTGTTTTGTTGAGGTAGGGAAACCACCTCTAGTTTTAGGGATAGATAGGATTGCATTTTCTTTAAATAGTCTATAACCAAAAACATGCCTCCACTTGGTCAGACTCCTCATTCTAGGTCACCACAGAGGGCAACTGTTAGGATCGATTTTCAGAATTGGAGCTATGGGCAAGTTAGGCAGAATGTATAAAAATAGTTATTTATTTTGTCCTTTGACAACTGTTATCAATTCACTATATATATATATATATATATATATATATATATATATATATATATATATATATATATATATATATATTCTGAGGCTTGTGAAACTGCTTAAATCACATGCTCTGCATAGTCCGACATCTAGTGGTAGTCGCAGAGTATTACAAGATTTGTTTTCAAAAGTCGAAAACAGACGTTGATGGGGCGTGTTAGTAATAATATTCCCTAGTGTGATGTGTACTATACCCATGGTCCTTCACACGTCTAGGTCCCTCAAATTGTTTATTTCCGCCATCATAGTCCCAAGTTGCGGGGTTCCTTTCCAGGCGGATGCCTTTGACTAGTTACATTTATTTTTAGACTTTCTCTTTCTTTCTTTTACTGTCAGTTTTTGCCAAAGCATAATCCAACTGCTTGACTGCCATCGGCGAACAGCTCCATCGTCGACGACACCCGACTGCCTCAGCGACCAGACACAGCCTTTGCTGCCCTCTTCGGGCCTCGGCCCTTCCAGTGGGGGGAGTCAGGGAGGTCTCATATAGCTACTCCTTTTAAATAATGCATATTCTGCCATCCCTTTTACCCCTTTTGTCGCCAAACTGACTTTCCATTTATTATGGAGAAAACACCTTTAAAATGTTGCCCTACATGACATGGGAAGTTCCTGTGGAAGGACATGCACTGAGTGCAATTACTGTCTTCCTACAGACCACCCAGAAAAGCTTTGCAATTCCTGCACACTTTTTTGCCCGAAAACTCTTAGACAGACATGCGTTGGGCTGTCCACACCATGCAGGCCGAACCCTCCATCGAAGTGACGGGGGAATCCAGCGAGGGCAGTATCAGTGTCCCTAGTGACGCCGAAGGCGACCAAGGTTCATTGGAACTCCACATGCGGGCCAGTGACTCCACTAAGCAGGCCCGCGGCTCTGTGGCAGATGACACCCGGCGACCATAGCACACACACTTCCAACACACCAAGCACGTATCTCATGGCCGACCTTTGACGAAATAGTCGACCGTCGAAGACCACGCAGTCCTCCCTCCCAAACCACCTCTAGCCCTTAAGGTTTCCCACCCTCCTATGAGTGGACCACTGAACAATTCAACAAAATTATTAAAAAGATATGCTTTATCAACCCCCTGCCAAAAACCCACGTCTTGACCCACAGCCAAGCACTTCCGCCTTAGGCCCCCCCATTGTACATTCATCAAGACCCTAGTCAGGACATGTATGCTATCGATCCCTCAGGGTCGCAAGACCCTGGCTCAGGGAAATCAATACAGTCAGACCAGTACTACGAAGAAGACATGTCATCCAGTCACCTGACCACAAAGATCAGCCTGTAGCAGATTCACCTGTAGATAATCTGCTTCAATACAACTAACTACTGCTGATGGCTGCCTAACATTTCAGCATTGACACCCAAGAGGCACAATGAGACAAAGACTTAGTGGAGGACATTCTTGGTGACAAGAAAATCTGCCACTCAGTTTATTCCACTGTTACAGCTCATACAAAGATGTATACAGCCCTCGTTACTTGCGCCTAACCTAGAATTGAAAGATTATTCAGGCCAGCCCTCAGACCCCCTGTATATTAGGGGTCAGCTCAAACCTGACTCACTTGTCGTCACCACTACTAGGAAGTGGGTGGCAATTGGTTGAAGCCCCACCAGTCAAAGAAAGTAAAAGAAAATCTACACTTTTGGAAGGAAGGTTGCACCCTCCACGGCATATTAGGCTAGAATTTTAAATAATTCAACCCTCCTAGCTAGTTATGGCTGCCATAAGTGGGATGAGTTGGAACACCAAGTTGAAGCGATTCCAGAACCCCTAAAATCACAACTACTAAGCATCAACTCGGAGGGCAAGCAGTTATCTAACTGCATCCGTAAAAACAACCTTGATGCAGCAGACGATGCTGGCTGCATCACTGCAGAGGGCACACTTATCAAGCGCCATGCCTGGCTTAGGCAGTCTGCCAGTGGAACCTAATGTCCTCTTCAGCAAGGCCGTCGAAGATGCCCTCAAGAGCACGAAGGAAGAGTATGATACTCTTAAGTCCCTCGGCCAACTAACCAACAAACCCTACGTCCAACAGGGTTCCTCAAACTCCAATAGGTTTCGGGGACAGGGCATGTAACACTCTTCCGGATACAATCAGTCTTCAACATGGGGCTCCTCTGAGATACTCATGGTGACACCAATTAAGACACACAAGTGAGCACAGTTCAAGGGTGTTTATCGAACAATGAATGATGTGTGCGTGTTGGAAAAACGCCTAATCCAAACCTAAATTTAAGATGGGAGCAAGCTTCGACCGTCAAATGAAAAATAAGGCAGTCCTAGTGGAGTTTGTCCAAAAAAAGGGCCTATACTAAGAAACCTATTGCCAAACCTCACAACTAATACAAAACGAGGGTGTGGGATAGTTTTGGAGAAAAGAAATAAGTGTTCTTAAATAATATATCAGGATGTGGTAGCCTGGGTCTCCCTTCCCCAGGTTTGGCACACGGGGTAAAATGGGAGCTTAGAGCACAGTACATTCTCTGGCTTCTCCAGCACGAGAGTACAGTTCTAATGACAGCTCTCAGGACACTCTCGAGCTTTTCAGCTATCAGGGCTGTCGATGGCCAAGTCTCATTCCCCTTGAAAGTCTCTTGCCTTTGAGGACCTGACGTGTTCAAATAACTAAACAAAGGTTCCTTGGACAAATGAAAAGTTCGCTTCTAATGCTCGCTGGGTGTTGAGTTCACCGCTTGGGTCCCCGTCTTCTGGGTGCTGATCCTTCTCAATTGTTTATCACAGTTTCACGTAGGGTGATGGTTCCAACCCTGGGTCCCCCTCTTCTGTGTGCTGACCCTTTACATATCGTATTCCAAAATATATCACAGTTCCTTTATCAATCAATTTTGGGTGATAGCTTTACCCCTAGCTCTCCCTCAGTTGGTCCCGGACCCCTCTTCTCTTTATATTCTTGGGTGTTGGCTTCACTCCTGGATCTCTCTCGGTCGTGCTCGTACCCCCCCACCCCCTTGACTTTAGCAGGATTCAGTTCCCTTGGTTTCTCAATGTTTACACTCACTGTGGGATTCCCTTCCCTTTCTTTCACACTGCTTGTAGGTCAAAGTCTTTCGATTGTACAGGGATTTTGCTTGACCCTATGTATGACCACATTAACCTATTTCACTGGCCCTCCTACGGCCTTCTTGTTTCTGTAGTTTCTCTCATATGGGGCTCACCCAAGTGGTGCTGGTTTCACTCTGCAGCTGGTCCCCCCCGTAACACTTTTTTATAGTTCATTCAAAGTTAATCAGCTTTGGCTTAAAACTTGCCACTTTGCGATTGTCACTCAACACAGGCCGTTTCTTATAGTTTTTCCCCTCGACTCACTGGCTGTGATTAACTGCTTGGCTTTTGGCTTCTCTGGAGTCAAGGCTGGTACCACGGGTGTGGGAGCTTCCCTCGCTCCTGCTTCTCGGCATAGGTTTCCCCCTTGTACCGTTGACTTCTGCTGCAGGACACACATGCTATTGTTCGTGGTCTTGTGCTCTCTTCCACGAAGGTTCTGCGGGTCTGGAACAAAAAGGGCAAGGTCACTTCCCTCCTCGCCACCCTCTCGATTCCTTTCGCCTTTCTCCTGCCTCCTGCTTAGCCGCCTCGTTGTGCTGTCTGCCGTGCTTGCTTTGCTCAAACTGCGCTCTCTTGCTCCACCTTTTATCCCTGTGGGGAAAAGGAAGGGCCGTCGGGTGTGTATGATTTGAGTCAATTCCCTGACTTTGCCTGACCCTCGGGTTGGGACAGGTCAGGTACACAGTGTTATTACAAGTCTGTTGTCTTGGATGTATGAAGGTGTTTGTGTCGGAAAAGGGGGACGTTTGAATGCCAGAGCATCCTACTGAGTTGGAAGGGAAAGCAGTGTTGTATGAGATCATATCCTTTGTGTTTGGGATGCTCTCAGAAGGGTAGGTTTTGGAGGGTTTGTTAAATGGACGAGCATGACCGGAATTGTGAACAGAACATAGGAGATGGTGGGAATTATAATTCTGGGTCACTTTCGACTGGGAGTTCGGATAGTGACAATCAGAGCGACGGGATTGGTAGGGTTTGCTGGATAAACGGGAATAGCTAGGATCGTGCAATAAACAAGGGGGATTTTGGGAACTAGTATTTTACCTGAGCAGGTTGGGAGGGCAGAAGATAATAGAGGGACGGGAAGAAGAATGATTGGAAGCATTCGGATAGGGAACAGGAAAACAGGTTTTTTGGAAAAGATGGTTTCTGAAGGCAGCAGGGTGCGTAATGGATTCATCAGAGGAGGAGGGGATGATGGATTCTTGAAAAGGAAGTTTATTGGATGGAAGGGAGGTAGAGTTGATACAGCTCATAAAAACTTCGGGGACCTAGTCTGCCTCATCCCTTTCTCCAGTGTAATACTGCGTCTAACCTGGGGCAATCTCCCAAGCAGAACCCCAGGTTCCCTCATCCAGGTGATTCCCTTTCGCTCTTTCACCCCCTGGGCTGGGATCTGAGCATGTAGAGCTTCCTTTGGCCACCTGAATATGGGCACCTTGAGGTTTGCTTGGGAGAATACCGTCAGGCTGCAAACACCCCTCACAAGGACAATCTTCCTCTTCTAATTTTCAAAGAGGACATAAAAGATCCAGAGGAAGAGGCAGAACCTCACCTGGGAGAGGCTCCACCCTTTCCGAAGCAATGACTCACTGCTACAGGTCCCCTATCATGCCACTCCAGTAGGAGGTTGCATCCCACACTTCACCCATGCATGGAAGGGGATAACGTCAGACAAGTGGGTGTTGTCCACTATAGCAGGCGGGTATTGCTTCAAACTTTTGCAAAAAACCACCCAACCACCCAGCTGTTGGAGGAAGTTAGGCGACGGGTGCAGAATGTGGATCCTTTTCAATTCCTTTTGGTTTTGTCTTTTTTGCTTTCTTTAGCCCACAAGGGCCTGCAAGTAGGTACCATTAAGGGGTACCTGGCAGCGCTGTGCATATTTAAGCGCTCCTCTGAGGAATGTTCTTATTTTAAGATCCCTTTGATTTCTCTGTTTCTCAAAGGGATAACTAATGTGTTTCTTCCATCACCTTTCCAGATGCCGGGATGGGATTTGAATTTGGTTCTAAAGTTCCTAATGGGAGCTCCGTTTGAGCCCTTACATTCTTGACTGCTGAGGCTGTTGTCCTTTAAGACTATATTTTTGGTTGCGGTTACTTCCGCACGCAGAGTGAGTGAGTTGCAGGCACTCTCCGCCAAGCCACCTTTCACGGTGTTCCATAAAGACAGGCTTGTCCTTAGGGTTCATACTTTTCTTCGGAAGGTTGTGTCGGAATTTCATTTAAGCCAGAAGGTGGTTCTTCCGGCCTTCTATCCGCCTCCGCATCCTGGTAAGGAAGAGGAGAGGCTCCCTAGGTTGGATCCTAGGAGAGCTTTGAGTTTCTATCTCACGGATGTGCTCTTTGTTGGTTACGCTGGAAGGCGTTTAGGTCAGGCTGTTTCCAAACAGACCTTGTCCAAATGGATCATTTTGGCAATCTCTGAATGTTACCGGTTGGCGGGTAAGGACCCTCCAGTAGGCTTACGGGCTCACTCTATTAGGGGTGTGGCTGTCTCCACGGCTCTACAGAGGGGCGTTCCGATTTGCATTATTTGCGAAGCAGCCATGTGGGCTTCTGTCCAAACCTTTGTGAGACACTATTCCCTGGATTCTATCCATGGGCAAGATTTGGCCTTTGGTAAGGCAGTCCTATATTCTGCCATTTGATTGGGCATTCTAAATGGATGAATTTGTGAATTCTTTTCCCACCTCCATACCTTGGTACTGCTTTGGGAGTCTGTCAAAGATGTGGAATACGTTGGAGGACACAATCCCCTCGAAAAACAAGTTACTTATCTTACTTGGTAACGTTCTTTCGATGGGATGCTCCTCCGACGTATTCCACATCATACCCTCCCAGCCTGCCCCTCTACTGAATTTCTTATGCGATTGCATCTTACGTTTCCGCAAGGCTTTCTGCAGTCATACTGGCAGGTGGTTGGTGCCACACGTTCTGGGAAAAAACTACAACTGAGGCTATGGGCGTCGTGCTTCCTAGATATGACATCCAGTGATGTCGACGGAGGCCCTCGAGGGAGCGTATCAACGTCATCGACGCAGGACGCCTACGCCGAGATTTTCCGAAGCAGCACAGCTGTGGTAATTGCTGTCAAAGATGTGGAATACGTCGGAAGAACATCCCATCGAAAGAACGTTACCCGGTAAAATAAGTAACTTGTTCATCTAGCCAGTCGCCAAATAACTGTACGGAAAGCAATGCACTTTC
This sequence comes from Ambystoma mexicanum, assembly GCF_040938575.1. Classification (NCBI taxonomy): domain Eukaryota; kingdom Metazoa; phylum Chordata; class Amphibia; order Caudata; family Ambystomatidae; genus Ambystoma; species Ambystoma mexicanum. The sequence goes on from NC_090923.1 coordinate 1,130,758,838, forward strand.
TCGGGATGATGGCTTCATGCATTTACCTGGTTCTGCACGCACCTTTTGCGCATGCGTTTAATGCAAGAGTGATTAGTGAACAATGGTGTATGGTTTTGGTAACCCTAGTTCAAGCACTACGCTGGTGGACAAAGAGAAATCTGTTGAAGGGAAAACCTTTTCACAACCCCACAGTCCAAGCGATTGTCACAACAGACTCCTCACTCACTGGATAGGGGACCCATTCCCTTCACCACACAGGGACCCATATCACAGCCCACAAAAATTTCAGACAAGATCTTTTCTCTCTGGAGCTATCCTCAGTTAGACCTGTTCAACACAAGCCTAAACCCACAATGCCCAGACCTATGCATCCAGGTTTCCCTAACCCGGATCCAAAGGGAACGCCCTGAGGAGGAGCTGGTCAGCGAACTTTGCTTACGCTATCCCCCCCCCACCACGACCCCCCCCCCCCCCCCCCCAACACCGCTACTGAGCAGGATCGTGAACAAGATGAACAAGTAACTCTAATCCTCGTTGCTCCTATGTGGGCGAGACAATCTTGGTTTTCGCATCTGCGCAAACTGGCGATGTGCGATCCAGTCCAACTCCCATGCCCCTTCAACATGCTCCCCGAGCATGGGGGGGACACCGTTATAACCACATCCTTAATCTGAAGTCATAGAATTTGGTCATAAATTTGGTCATTTAAAACTACCTCAAAGGTGTATGGAAATCCTCCAGGAGGCAAGTAAACCAAACACCAGACACTGTTACTTTAATAAATGGAAAAGATTTGTAATATGGTGCCAGTCAAAAAATGTAAACCCGATCGAATGTACTCCATCACCCATTCTTCATTGCATGCTCCACTTACTAGACTACGGTCTAGTATTAAACTCAATCAAGGTGCACCTAGCGGATGTATCCGCGTGCACCACGTCTCAAAGCAAGGTGCCCTGGTGGAAAGTCAGTCATTAAGGCATTCATGGAAGGAGTAAAAAGCCCCCCCCACGCCCGTTGTCAAACCTGCCTCCAGGGTGGGATCTAAATCTGGTACTTGCAAAGCTCATAGGTCCCCCCTTTGAGCCAATGCACAAATCCAGCCTTAAACACCTAACATAGAATGGCTTTACTGGTGGAAATCACCTCCATAAGAAGTGTCAGTGAACTGCAAGCTTTGTCAGTGTGACCCTTTCTTTGTTATTGACGAAGACAATTTGGTAATAAGAACACACCCTAGGTTTTCACTGAAGTTCATATCCAAGTTCAATGTCAACTAGTCCATTGAACAAACCGCTTTCTTTCAAAACCCTTCAAGCTAAGTTGTGAAAAACCTCCATACCCTAGATGTAAGGAGGGCGGTTCTTTACTTTGTAAACAAAACAAAACTGCTACGAAAAACAGACCAACCGTTTGTCTCCATAGCAGCTGGCAGGGAAGGTGATCACTTTTCAAAAAACACCATCTCCTGATGGATAGTGAAATGCATACTGCTCTGCTACTCTCTATCAAACAAAACTCTGCATTTCACACCAAGAGATCACTCTAACAGGGGTACAGGAGCCTAGTTTGGCCTTTATTGCAAACATCCCGCTGGATGCCATTTGCAAAGTAGCTACATGGAGCTCTCTACATACTTTTACCCAGCGCTACTGCATTGACGCACATTCTAAAGCCGGTTCACAGATGGTACAAGCGGAGCTAAAACATCTATTTGCCGCTGTACCTTCTCACAACCCACCACCTTCTCCAGACACTGCTCGCTAATCTATGCATAGCATGTGATTTAAGCAGATCCAAAAGCCTCAGAAGGGATACATTACTCACTGTAATCGTGTTTCTGATGCTTGTATCTGCTTAGATTCTATCCCTAGTGCGACGTACCCTGTACCCACTATCCCTCACACATTGAGGTCCCTCATATTTCTTTCCGGCATCGTGGCAAGTTTTGTATTAGCGGAATCCATGGCCGTGCGCCACTGAATAGTTTAAATTCTTCTGAATTTCTCTTGTCGTTTTTGTTGAAATTAATTTGATGGTTGATACTCTGAGCTTCTCCACGTCTGGATTACCCTGATAACTTAGGGTGAGACCCAAAATTACTTAAAATCTGCAAAAACCCTACATTGGTAGGGAAATCCAGATGTGGACCCCTTGCTCACTATTCTTAGAGGCACAGCTCTACCCTACTGATGAGGTCATCCAAACCGAAACACGTGTCTGGGATTGCTGTTGGTTCTTTTGATCAGAGGAGAATTGCCTAGCATTTTGTTGCTGGACTGTCCCACGGCAGGACAAAGACGGATATGTTTTGGATATTTCTCTCCTGTGAAAGATAGTGAATTAAAGAATGTGGCTAAGGCTCTCGTAACAAGTGCTAATGTCTGGCATAGGGACTTCCCAGGATACCCCTTGTTAATTTGCAACAAACAGGGGTGTACACATTCAACGGGGCTGTCCAAACTAGCCCAGAACATCTAGCAGTGGACACTGCATCAAATGTTCCTAGTGGCACAACATGTTCCAGAGGAACTCGATTCTCTGCCAAACATACTAAGCAGAAGTACAATGCTACCCTCCTAGCACGAATGGCAACTAAACACAGACGTTCTAAATAATGTCTTCTCAAACTGGGGAGGGGTCCCAGAAATTGACCTTTTTGCAACACTGGAAAACGTGCAATGCCAAAATACGCATCCAGGTCTCCCCAAAAAGTAAGCAAGGGGAACGCACTTCTGATGTACTGGTCAGGGAAATTTGCATAAGCGCCCCTTACCCCTTCCCCCAGATGCCTCTTCTCAACAAGATCGTCCTCAAGCTACACCGGGAACGAGTAATATTGATCCTAATTGCTCCAATGTGGACCCGCCAGACATGGTTCTCACACCTACAAATTATGTCCCTGTGTCCTCCCATGAAACTACCCTGCACAGACAACTTGTTGACCGAGGATCAGGGAACAGTGTTAAACCCATGCCCTCAGAAGCTGAACTTGGCAGATTAGCTCCTGAGGTCATAGAGTTTGGTCACCTTTGGACACATGCACCCGCCCTTCCTCCTCTCTTTGAGTAGGTGCTTGGGAAAGAAGCATAGATCCTTCACACCTCATGGTCTCTTCCTACACTTCACGTTACAACTTGCATCCCTTCTTGTCACAAACAAATAATCTGAGGGACCTCGACACTTGAGGACTTGTGGGTACAGGGTACGTCACACACAGGATAGTATTAGTCACGCCCTGTCGACTTCCCTTTTCAAACTTCGAAAATATTAATGTGCAATACTCTGCAGCTTCCACTAGATCCAACACAGTTTTTTCTTCTGATGGAGAGACTCATCGACTGCCGTCGTGGCTTCGGCCTACCTCAGGCCTTGCCCTATACAGTAGGGAGAGAGGGGGATTGCCACATTCCAGGTGTTCCTTAGAGGATGCCTACCTTTTCACTTCCCCTCTTTTCAACTTACTCTTACAAGTTTCCTTTATCATGGAGAACACTCCTTTTAAATTCTGCCCCTGCTGCCGTAAAAAGTATCCCAGGAAAGATACCTAGAAAGTGTGCAATCAGTCCCTTACTCAATCACCCTGAAAAATGCTGTGCCGCCCGCCAGCTTTTATGATCCAAGACTATGAAGGACCGACCTTCTAAACGTTGTGTGGCCCACGCCATGCAGGCAGAGGCTGCTATAGAGGTGCCAAAGAATCGGAAGGAGATATTTTGCACACAGTGATGCCGAACAAGAGCAGCAGCTTCCCAAGTGCCAGTCCCCCATCCGAAAAGCATGCCGGTGGCATTGCTATGGAGACCACACCCAGTGACAGTGGCATACACAGAAATAAAAACATGGGGGATCTCACTGTCGAGATATAAACTCACAATCCCAAGCCTTTCAACAAAACGTCAAAGCATGGCCACGCGGATCAGAAACGCTCCTCCAGCGGTTCTGCCTCGATGCAGTCCTCTGTGCCAACACCTCGTGCGTGCCATGAAAGTCCGAAATGACAAACGTCGAGTGAAAGATCATCTGCGCATATAGAACACAGGCTGCAAGTTCCGCCGAAACAGACGCCCGTTCCCAGTACTACTCACCCCACCTAGTGTGCTTCGACAGACAAACCACTGTTGAAACACCCGCATTCCCAAATTTCGGCGCAAGCTTATATGTCGCCAAAAACCTCACATTACATGAATGCCTCTTCTCCTTTGTCTCAGGCTTAAGGTTATAGCCCACGTCATACTCCTGAAGATGCTATATTCCCTTTTTCAAGTTACACATTCTTCAAGATCTTGGACAAAGGAGACACTCAAACCATGGACAAGCTCTCTTCCTTTGTAAACTTTATGGAAAAATGTTCACTTACAGAGAGACTAATGCACAGAGAGCCTCCCTCTAAATCCTTCAGATTACAGGTGAATTACTTTTTCCAGCCCCATGTTACCACTCTTACACAAGGCAAGGTCATTGATGTAGATCAGGACAATCCTAACTATTATGATCAATTTGGTGATGACGATATTTATGATGACGGCCAATTCTTGATCTCCTGACCTCCACGTGTTGATCAGCCAGCAGCTGATTCTCTGTTCATGATTAGGTTTTATACAATGATCTGCTCAAAAGAGCAGCAGATCACTTCAAAATACAAATGCAGGATATCCCCAGGATCTAGATTTCGTAGATGAAATGTTTGAAGAAAAGTTTGCAGTAGGTCAATTTATACCTTTACTATAGTCAGTAAATAAAAGAATATACCCTCTCTAGTTACACCATCCCTCATACTAATGAGGTAATGATAGGAATAGGGCGCGTCAGCAGCCCATTGTCATTGAATGAGCCCGACGCCGCGGGTGCATTCAATGACAATGAGGCGCCTGCCATGCCTTCTGTCACCACGCCAACTCGCGGGAGCCCTTTAAAGGCTCACCCGCGCTGGCGTGGTGGGGGGCTAATGGTGCCTTTTGTCAAAGGCACCCGCGGCGGAGGGGCACATTTAGCCTGCTGCCCCGGGCGCCTTTTACATCAAAAGCCTGCATGCCACGCCTTCTGCTATGCCAGCTCGGGGGACCCCTTGAAAGACTCCCCTGAACTGGCGTGGTGGGGGGCTAATGGCGCCTTTTGTCAAAGGCACCCACGGCAGAGGGGTGCGTTTAGCCTGCTTCCGTGGGCGCCTTTTACAACAAAAGCCTGCATGCCACGCCTTCTCCCGCTACGCCAGCTCGGGGGAGCCCTTCAAAGACTCCTCCGAGCTGGCGTGGCGGGGGCTAATGGTGCCCTGGGGGGCATGGCGCCCTGGGCGCTCGCCCAGCTCACCCCCTCCCCCCTTATGGCCGGCTCTGCACCAGAGGATGCTGATCATGCTGTGCTGGGCCTCAGGCAGCCAGGCCCAAAAAAAAAAACATTAAAAAAAAAAATCGGTAGGGTTGCCAAGTATACAGTATGCCATGGCATAATTCCAGAGCCCACATTTTGCAGCCAGAATATAGGGGCCACCCTTCGCGACTGCCTACAGTCATCTCAAAGACACCCCAAACCAAGCACCAATCAGGCTTAAATGGGATTATGATACAATGCAGCCTGCCAGGCACAATGAACTTGCAGCTGTAGAGCCGACCAGACACCATATCACAACCACAGTATTACCATGCTGGCAGGCACCAGTAGAAAAGGGACTAAACCATGCGGAAGACCAGTCTCGGGCCGTTCGCTCCAGGGGTGCAGCTAGACCTAAACTCCAGGGGGGGGGGGGGGGGGGGGGCAGGCTAATGGTTAAAATGCTAGGGCAGGGGCTACCTTTGGAGACTTTCCAACCTACTTTTGTGGGGGCGCTCCCCCCTTAGGAATGTTTCTGGGAATGTGTGAAGTTGGCAGCAAATGGTGCAGGTTGCTGGCATTGGGCATAAGCATGATATGGTGACAAAATGCATATTTCGAATGGATTGTGTCCTCCCACGTATACCTCATCTTGTGATAATTCGTTTCGCCAGTTTGGTTGCATCTTGGGAGTCGAAGCGATCGAAGAATAAGACATTTTCTTGACAGAAAATCTCGAAGCGCACCGTTCACGAGAGCAAAGCAATTGGAAAACGGAACTGAAGCCAACGGGCGCGGCTCGAGCCATTTATACCATCGGTGACGTCGACACGGTACGGAGCCCGTCGAGGGACATTCAACGCCACGACCTCGAGCACAGCGCCCTCTGACGAAGTTTTTTTTGCAGATGCAGCGAAGCTGGCGAAACAGATTATCACAAGATGAGGAATACGTGGCAGGAGCATCCAGTCGAAAGAACGTTACAGTTGGTAAGTACCTTGTTCTTCTCCACCCTGCTAGTGGTTGCCACTCAGTCTACTTAGTCCAGAGGACACAGAACACACAGCAGTCGCCTGCTCCTGCTCGGAGGATGTTACACGGAAGAGAAATCCTGCTCCCGATTTTAAAGAAAAATAAAAAAAAAATCTTCAAAAATCGTTATTTGCTGCCACTAAATCGGTAGGCGGTAGGACTGCTTAAAAACTGGTATCCTGCCGCCTAAATCTATGTGCTTCTCTGGTCCTAGATGCTCTGCATATACTACCTTGAATCCAAATGTCAATCTGCAAACCTGCGCTACTCTGTATCTAGGTGTCACTCTGTATCTAGGTGTCACTCTGTATCTAGGTGTCACTCTGTATCTAGGTGTCACTCTGTATCTAGGTGTCACTCTAAATCCAGGTGTCACTCTAAATCCAAGTGCCACTAAGTGATTCTATGTGCTTCTCTAGTCCTAGATGCTTTGCAAACATATGCTACCCTGATCTTAAATGCTAGTCTGCTCATCTCTAGGTGGCCAACACTATCCGTCTACACACCAAATGCACACACTGCATCTTACCCGCCATACACAATGTTCCTCCCAGGCCTTTATTCTATACTACTGAGAATCGTTCTCCACCTCATTAATTCCGCATGCCTGCCCAGCCCACCCCTCAACCTGATCAGCCCAGGCACCACATCACCCACCTTCACTGAGCCTAGCTCCAGAATCATGCTTACCCTACTCTCTCCCCCATGCGTCTCAGACAGGCTGACCAGACTACGATCCAGACTCCCCAAAATACATGAGCCCAAAGCCAGGGACTCCACACAATCCAAACTCACAAACCGAACCTCCATTAGCACCTGCGCTAACCTTACGCTAAAAAAAACCCAATCTTAAACACCCCTACACCACCACCACAACCACTAAGAACGCGCTCATCACAGCAACCACCACTACCCCACCTATAAAAGCTGCTCATCAACGCTCGCTCCATAATTGCCCATGCCATGGACATCGCTGACCTCATCCTAGCTGAAGAGCTAGACCTCCTAGCCATAACAGTCCTGGCTCCATGCAGCCGCAGGCCCAGCCCTTTCGCTAGCCATCCCCACTGACTACACCATCATCCGAGCGGACAGAACTGATGCTAGAGGTGGAGGTTTGGCCATCGTTGCCAGGACTTACCTTAACATCAGACTTAACTCCGCTACACACCTCCCATCATGCGAATCACTCACAGCCAAGCTACCCACTGCCAACTCCCAAACTATAACCATTCACCTGCTATACAGACCGCCTGGACCTCTGGGATCCTTCGAGGAAGACCTCCGTGCCATCCTTACCGACAACCTAAAAAACTCTTCACAATGCCTCCTCTTAGGAGACTTCAATTTAGGTTACAAAGACCCCAAAGACAATTGTCTGAACTAGGCTTCACACAAAAAGTATCCAGTTCCACTCATAACAAAGGGAGAACCCTTGACTGGATAGCAGACTACAAATGTGCTGCATCGATCACTAACAACACTCCCCAATCCTGGACTGACCACCACCTCCTCTCCTTCTCTCTCGAGGCATCAAGCCCCATGTCCAACATGGTACTAGCAGCAGCCATCCCCATGAGAAGCAAAAACAAATTACAGTGGAAAAACTGATCCCGCTCATCCTTCCTACGCTTAGCCAACTCCAAGACTCTAATCCTTATGACCTCATAGAAGGCTATAACACCATGTGCACAGCCCTAGACACCATTGCACCACTGAAACTCAGAAAATGCAAACCAAAAAAGTAATGGTTCTCCAGTCATCTTAAAACCCTTATATCGGAAAAGCGTAAACTGGAACAAGACTGGAGACAGTCCCGACAGTTCACGACAAACTACTGCTCAACAAAATAACGGCCAACTATAAAAAAGAAATCATAGCGGCCAAACAAGAATCCTATAACCAGAGAATCTCTCACTCCAATTCCAGCACCAAAGAATTATTTACTATTCTGAAAGAATTGGAAACACCGGTACTAATCCCAGATACCTGCATTAAGAATAAACAATGGGGCACCAGCGTCCAAAACGTACTAAACAACAGTCACCGGCCTCCAAACTAAAATTAAAAACAAGAAAGACTCCCTCACCAAACTAACCAATCCCTTCAACGCCCACTCTAGCCCTACACCCCCACACCAGACACCCAACACCGCTCGCTTCAGCTTCTCCAAAGTCTACTCTCGAAGTAGAAAAAATCATTCTTGGTCTTAAACCCTCTAATTGCAAAGGCGACCTCTGACCCCCACAAATCATTAAAGATGCGGCAAGAGACCTCTCGCCATTTATCACCAGACTCACTTGGTGAACAAGGTGTATCTCATCATCCAGGCATGGATGGCTTCGCACAGTCTATGCCTGAATGATGACAAAACTGAACTAATCATCCTAGGTTCAACCTCCAACCTAACCAAACTCGACCACAACTATGCCAAATTCATCATAGACGGGAACTTAATCAAGGTTTCCAAAGAAGTGAAAACACTAGGAATATACCTCGACTCCTCCCTTACCTTCCACAAACAGGTTAGCTAAATGGCATCCTCCACGGCCTACACATGTAAGCTTATAAGAGCAGCCAAACCCTTCCTTTCCACTCAGAGTTGCATTACACTAGCCAGAGCCTTGGTACTATCGAAACTTGACTATTGTAATGCCCTCTACATAGGAGCCAGCAAGCAAATCACCAACAAAATTCAGACGCTACAAAACAACGCTCTTAGGGCAGCGCTCAACATCCCCAGGAGGGAACACACATCCAACATCAGGAAATCCCATAACTGGCACAGCACAACAGACAAAATCCTGCTTAAAGTAGCATTGCTCACCCACAAATGCCTGAACAACGCTGCCCCACGCTACCTGGCAGACAGAATATGCAAACACATCCCCAACAGACCCGCCAGAACCCCCAACAATAACCTGCTCACTGTCCCCAGGTTTAAACGCACCAAAATGGGCGGCAACTGCTTCCAGGTGAAAGCACCTCAACACTGTAACTCCCTACCACCATCTCTCAGAACACCCCAACCTTACTCACTTTTCAGACGCAACTACATCCATTGGATAAAGAGCACGAACCATTAACACGTCTTACACCACACGGTTGCTTTACGCTCTGTATGCCTATATGTAAATTTGTAAAATATATGCTCTGTATGCCTATATGTAAATTTGTAAAATATATATATATATATATATATATATATATATATATATATATATATAATGCATTATCTCCTTCCTGCCTGCCAAACTGCACACATGTCCTGCATTGTCACACTGCAATTATGTAATGCACTGTATAAGCAACCTGTAACAAAGCTTTGAATGACCTTGCTGCTCATGCGCCCTCATACCCTCGGGCCTGGTGCGCAATCTAAATGAATAAACAAACAAACAAACATAAATCGGTAGGGTTGGCAAGTATGCATCACTTACCAGGGCTGTGTTAGGGGGGATTTTCATTTCTTTGCCAATTCCCTTTAACCTTGGAGACCCCCAGCTCTTTTGCTTGACTCTGGGCTTTTTAAATTTTACTCCCGAGTGGGACCTTTTTCCTCACTTGTGTTTTGCTGACTATGATTTTCTGTTTCTTACTGTTTTATTGAGTCTGGTAAACTCTATAGGCATCTGCTTTTGCATAGTGACACACAGTACCTTTTGTGCAGTGCCACTGAGAAGTCCCTTGGACTTCTCTTTATGTTTAACTACATTTTCGTGGGTGAACTACTGTTCCCAAGAATAGTAAGATGACCCCTGTCTTAATTACCTTTACTTTATGGGTCCAGCACACACCACCCTATGTGGAGTGCTGGGGGGTTACCTAGTAATGCCTTTAACCCATTCCTCATGTAACGTTTTGTTACACTAACTCGCTTGAATGGCTGCTTGCAGTGGTTTCTTTTTTACTACCAACTGACCTGTATCTGCATCCTGATACCTCAGCTGCAGTGCTGCACACAAGGGTGACCATTTTCCCAAAATGGCCCGTCTTCTTTATTTCGCCATTTCTTGTCAGTTAGTTTCTTCTAGGCTTTACTCTGTTTTTTACAGCAGGTTTGAGTCCTTTGTGTAGTTTTCCTTTGGCAGGCTTCAGCCAAGAAGCCGCCCAGCCTCCAGTGTTTGGAAAGGCGGGAAGTGAGGAAGAGGTCTCAAAACTCCCCTGTCCTTTGTCTCCAGGTGTGCCTGAGTGAAACCAGTTTCCATTGACCGTTTGGCTGTCCTGAAAGGACAGCCACCCTGCTATGTGATTGACAGCCTCGGGCTGTGAATGAATGGGAACTTGCATAAAAAAGAGGTTTTTGTGACTAGAAGCAGAGTTGACCACTGGAGGACTGAAGACGACGAGAGAAGACGCCAGCAGCACCCTCCTGCACTGCGAAGTGCCAGGTGAAGCCCTGCAGCTGTGCTGACCCCGTTTTCTAATAGACAGGGAAAACCCGAAAAGGATGCTGGTGGGACCAACTAGCCTTCGAGACAAACTATTTTGGCGCAACCCTGGACTTGCTGACACTTTCCAAGGCTGCGGAAGACCAATACCCGGGGTAGACCGACCACTTGTGAGTGCATGTGAGTGCATTGTCTTCCGAAGTCCGAATCCGGCCAGATCTTCGTGGGTATCCGGAGAACCTTGAAGAAGTAAGGCATGTGCACCCAGAGTCCAGGACCGAGGTATCAAGGAAATTCTAACCGGAGCTATTTGTTGTTCGTTGGCGCTGAGGAAAAGGCACCAAAACCACAAAGAGCCTCTGAATCGGTGGAAATCCATTGCTGCCAAGTCCCTCTCTCTCGAGTGCTACCGCAGGAGCCTGCCAGACGTCCTCCCTTTCGTCACCACGACCAAGGACCAGGAACAAGGATCTACTGCATTGCATTGTGCAGGCAACCAGCTGGAACACTTTTTTTTAATTTTCAAGGTACTGTGGGGCTTGGGGTGTTTAATCCTATTGCCATTTGGGGTGCGTCCTACATTTTAGGAATGCGATTTAACCCAACACCAAGTTGACCTCAATTTACCTACATTGGCCTTACAGCTTGTGCTTTCTAAAGGTGACACTTGAGTTGCTGTGTTTTTCTGAACACTATTTAAGAACATTTTCTAAGAAGAGCATCAGAACTTTGACATTGTCCATTGACTTTGGCTGTCCTGGCTCCCTAAAGGCCTCCTTCTGAACCCATTTGCTTTGCCAGTGCTTGTTCCCTTACAGGTCTTAAACGTTAACACTTTAATGCTGGGATAATTGACTGCCTGCATCCCTTTGGGAGAATCTAACTGTTCTTATAACCAGTCTGTGCTGATCTAACCCTAACCTTTCCTTCCTGAGAAACTCAATATTGCAAAGGTGTTACTACATAAATGTTATACTGACCTCAAATGACATCCCCTCTGGGTGCTGGAACATGTATAACATATGAATGATTACTCGCCTGCTTTATTGTTCACTTTTGAATTGAATCCTAATCGAGAATTAATATTACAGCTAATTACTGCTTTTTAAAGAATGGTTTAAATGTTTGTGTATAAATAAATACTGTATTTACTATAACTTTAAGTGTGTAAGTGTTTACTTGGATACCTGTATTTACTTGTTTCATTGAACATCTGTACAGCTAACATTACCCCTCTTAAAATGAGCCTGGCTGTTCAGTCACACTACCAATTTGTGTAGTACAGGCCTATATTAAAGGGTGGGTCTAATACCAAGAAGATACGTTTTGTGTAGTTCCACACCAGTTAGACTGCACTAATTATAATCTAACATGCTATTAACACCAGAATAGAAAATACTTTTTGGCCTGCACCATCTGACCCTTTTGTATATCAAGGGTCATCTCAAAGCCAGGCTCCTTAGTGGTTACCACCACCCACAAAAGAGCAGGGACACCATTAGCTTCTGCTGAGGCACCCTCAGAGAAAGAGCAAAAAGCTTTTCGCATTGGGGAAAAAGTTAGCACCATCAGCCGCATACCCGGTGCAAATTTCTAACCACAACCCTGCTCTCCAGTTACAATATGTCTCTTTGGGGTAATTTACAAACTCAACTAGATTCTGTCAGACCCTATTCGTATAGACATTTTAAAAACTGCCAATGAAGGTAGACAGGTAGCAAATAACATTATTAAAGGCAACCTCGATGCAGAAGATAATGCAGGCATCATTTTTGCCGAGGGAACTTTACTAAAACACTATGCCTGCTATGCCAGTCTGGATTTAAATTGGAAACGCAAGCAGCGCTGTTAAATATTCCCTTTGAAAGTAGTGTGCTCTTTGGAAAGGCAGTAGATGGCGCCCTTGAAACAGCCAAGCAAGAACACAAGACTTTAAAGACTCGAGGGCAAATTTCAAACAAACCATACGGTAAAAGAGGTATCTTAAAGGTTTTTTTTTTCCTCAGGCTTTCAAGGCCAAAGTTACTGACACGCCTCTTAATACACTTTCCGCCAAAATAAATATCAGAACACAGCGCAATCCACCCCCTTTCAGGCTACCTATCAAGGAGGGTTTAAACAGGCTAGAGAGAGAGATCTGGGGGTGGCAGTCTGACTGCCCAAAAACAATGAATCTCCATTTCAGGCCCCTCACATGTTACTCTGGTAGGGGGTCGACTATCACATTACGCCCCTGCATGGGAGGCGATCACTTCGAACAAGTGGGTGCTTTCCACCATAACAAAAGGGTACTCTCATCCTCCAAAACAACACATGTTGCAAGAACATCCACAGGTTCTTCAAGAATTCCAAAAAGAAGCGGTAGTACTGGTCCCTCCTCACGAGGTAAACAAGGATATTTATTCAATTTACTTCCTTGTTCCCCAAAAGGATTTAAATCTGCGCCACGTGGTAGACCTTTGACCAATAAACCTGTATGTCAAACCACAAACGTTTCAGATGACTACCCTTCATGTAGTAATTCCGCTATTAAAACAAGTGGATTACATGGCGACATTGGATATGAAAGATGCATACTTTCATATTTCAATGTTGCCAGCGCACAATATCTTGGTTTCAAAGTCGGCATGACTCATTACCAGTTCAAAGTGCTTCTCGTCGGAATATCCTCGGTGCAAAGGGTGTTCACCAAAGTACTCACAGTAACATCTGTCCACCTACAGTCTTTTCCAGTGTACCCTTCTCTCGAAGACAGGCTAAAAATTGGAAGGACACCTCAGGGTGTCATCAAAACACCCACGAGACTATCAACCTGCTTTTCAGACTAGGCTTCTCAATCAACAAGAAGAAATTGAGTCTTGTTCCAAGTCAAACAAAAGTTTCTTGGGGCACAGATCTGGACAAAAGACGCCTTGGTCTTCCTCCAATGAGAGGGTACAACATTTTCTCTTTCAAATTCCACATTATGTAGCCGGTCATCAGATAACCGTACGGAGGTCTGTGCCTTTTGGGATGATGACCGCCTGCATTGACATAGTATCTCACGCCCAGCTGCGCTTGCGTCCTATGCAAGAGTGGCTTACTAACAATGGTAGCAAGCAAGCGGTCAGTGGGCCGATCTAGTGGTAATTTCGCAGAACCTAGTTAATTCTCTGCAGTGGTGGACAATGGAGAACCTTCTGCAAGGAAAATCATTCACAACCCCCCGCAGTGCAAGCCACTCTTACCACAGACGCATCACTTTGAGGATGGGGAGCACATCTCCTCAACCACACTGCGCATAGCAAGTGGACTCAAAACACTCAAAAAGAAATGCATCAACTTTCTAGAGTTGTTAGCAGTGTTATGCCCTGCAATATTTTCGACACCTAGTTCAAGGGAAACAGTCCTAGTCTTAACACAGTACAACAGTCATTTTTTACATAAACAGAGTAGGAAACACTCTCCAGGTCTGTCCAAACAAGCACAGAACATATGGAACTGGACACTAAAACGCAACATGTTCCTCCTGTCCCAGCACGTTCCAGGGGAACACAACTGTTTAGCTGATGTCTTAAGCAGAGACTTACAGCTCCTATCAGAACACGAATGGCAGTTGCATAAAAACATTCTACATGACGTCGCCTTAAACTGGGTCCATCAGACATAGATCTGTTTACAACCCAGTACAACTCTCACACTACGTGTCCAGGTATCCCCAAACTTGATCCAAGGTGTATGCTCTATTGATTAAATAGCCAGGGAGATTTGCTTACGCTCATCAACAAAATCATCCACAAGATGCACTCAGAACAAGTCAACCTCATTCTAATAGCTTCAATGTGGGCACTACAACCATGGTACTCGCACCTGCTCATAATGTCCCTTTGCTCACCTGTGAACCTTCTGTGTCCATACAACATGCTACCCCAACATCAGGGAACAGTATATCATTTGTGCCCTAAAACTCTGAACCTGCAAGCTTGGCTCCTGAGATCATAAGAGTTTTGTCAAAGATGTATGGACATCCTCAAGGAGGCACGCAAACCTAATGCAAGACATTGCTACTACAATAAATGGAAACGGTTTGTTATTTGGTGCAAAGCTAGAGACATCAATCCAATTGATTGCTCTCCTTCCCACATTGTTCTATATTTGCTTTAACTTTTGGACAGGGCTAGTTTTCAACTCTCTTAAAGTCATCTTAGCTGCACTATCTGCATACACCACCTCTCAAACAAAGGTTTCTTGGTGGAAAGTGACAGTAGTTAAAGCATTCATAGAAGGGGTTAAAAGGTTACACCCACCTATTTCAAACCCAACTCCCGGATAGGATTTAAAGGTTGTACTTTCAAAGCTCGAGTCCCCCTTTTGAGCCAATGCATAAAATCAGTCTTAAACGCCTCACTTACAAGACTGATTTTCTTGTTGCAATTACATCCATTATAAGGGTCAGTGAATTAGAAGCACTCTCAGTTCAAGATCCCTTTTTTGCCTTCCATAAAGACAAGGTGGTGCTATGAACACAACCTAGTTTTTCACCTAAATCTATTTCAAAGCTCCATGTTAACCAGTCCATAGAAAATCCAACTTTTTTAAAAACCCTGACCAATTTGGCAGAAAAAAGCCTCCATACGTTAGATGTTAGGATGGCTGTTAATTATTACCTTAACAGAACAAAGCCAGTCAGGAAGACTGATCAATTATTTGTGTCCATTGTAACTGGAAGGGGACCCTGTCTCTAAGTGAGCTATCTCAAAGTGGATAGTCTAATGCATTCAGTTTTGCTACTCCCTTTCCAACAAAACTCTGCCTTTCACACCCAGAGCGCACACATGTGGCACAGGGGCTACCTTGGCTTTTATTGAAAATGTTCCTTTAGATGCCATTTGCAAAGCAGCTACGTGGAGTACCATACATACCTTTACACCGCATTGTCTGGATACTCATCACAAACAAGATTCACAGGTGGGACAAGCAGTATTAAAACATCGATTTGCTGCTGTACCATCAAACATGCCACCACCTTCTCCAGGTACTGCTCGCTAATTCATGCAAAGTATGCTATTCTAAGCAGACACACAAGCCTCAGAAGCCATGCATTACTGACTGTAATCATATTTCTGATGCTTGTATCTGCTTAGATTCACATGCGCCCACCCTTCCTCCCTTCTTAGAGTTGAAGGTACATCAACATCAAATACCTTACACTTCCTCTTATGTACTCAAACAATCACTTGATGCTCCCTCATGTCAGAAACAAAGCAGTCCGATGGACTTCGACGCATGAAGGACCATGGGTACTAATGATGTCACACTAGGGATAGTATTACAAACCTGCCTAGTCAACTCCCTTTTCGACTTTCAAAAACAAGTCATGCATTACTCTGCACGTACCACTAGATGGCCTATGCAAAGCATGTGCATCTATGCATATCCAAGCATCAGAAATACGATTACGGTGAGTAATGTATGCCATATATCTGTCACCCATTAAATTAAGATGACGGGTCTCTTAATGCCTATTTCAGTGCATATAGGGATGTGTATCCTACTTGCATTTTTGTGTCAGTATTGCCATTATTGTTGAGATGATGTCCTTTTGAATCAATTACAATTTTAGGATGAGTTTAATTGACAAAGTTAGAGTTGTGTTTTGCATTTACTCTTCAGTATTAGTACTGTTAACATCTCACATGTAGTTGACTTACAATTGAGCATTTAACCCACACAAACAATATCGAGATATATATCGCATATCACCATTCAGCCCAAAAATATTGTTATGACTTTTGATCCATATCGTCCAGCCCTAAATTGTAGTAGGCATGGAGTGTTTGTGCGATTCGTCCTGCTTGGATTTGGTCGGCGTCCCTGTATCGAGCGCCGGGCCCACCCAATGGGTTTGTTTCATGTGTTTGGCCTTTGCCGCCAGTGTAAGCCTCCATAACGGAGCTTGATGCCTGCCATTTGGTTCTGCTGGCTGTCACATGGGAAAATAACATTTCCCTGTCGGATGTCTTCCCTTAGTCGCTTGCAATTCCGGGACTGTTCTGCTCTGCCTCATACTCCTATGCTGCGGTGGGATCTTCCACGACTGCCTCGGCCTGCATCGCATAGGCCGCCCAGCAATTTCAGTCTATCTTTAAGTGTCTTCGGTCTGAAGAGCTTACCCGCTTAACAGCCATCATCCTGGTGGTCTCTTGGAAGACAATTATACACTTTGTGTAGTAAGAATATACTATACACCAATTTCCGTGCGCATGTCCTATAGACTTCAATATTTCAGATTGTTTAGCATCATTTCAAACGAGGGTTATTGAGCAGATCAAACATTCGTTTTTTGTCTAAAGCTAAATTTATTCTACAAAATAAATTCTACACCGTAATAAAATTTATAATTGTCCAAGAATTGTTTTGGAGATGTTTCCAACTCCATATGTATAGAAGTGGGGCACAATAAGCTGTCCACTTCGTCCTGAAGAAGTTTGCAGAAAATTGAGGGCTACAGTCTTAGGCCCGCTGATTCGAACTGAATCACGTGTTGACATTAACATCTAGACACACCAGTACACAGAGGGGTGTAGAAACTCGTTTGATTTGTTATATGGTCGTGTACATTACCAGACCGATACAAAAAACGTATTGTGGAGAAGTTTGATGTATGTATGATTAGATTGAGGGGAGTAAGAGTGATCCTGGATATGTCTGCAATCTGGTTTTTAATGCCAATGTTGGTATAGTACCACAACAATAATTATTTATGAAAATACATTGATATTTTAGTGAGGAGTGAACTGTTTCTTACCATCCTCTTGCTCCCGGTCCGTTGTTTTGTATATATCAATTGTTTACCTGGAGGACTGTGAACATACCCGGTACCCTTTTATTTTGTGATGAATTCAGATTGGGACTATCACTAGCATCGGAGCACGTGTTTGCTTTCAGACGATGATGATGCCTTTTAGACAATAACAATTATGAACATTGTTGGGACTGTGTTTTGGAGTATAATTGATGCTGTTCAATAAATATAGCTTTAGACAAACTAATGGTTTGATATGCTCAATAACCGGTGCTTAAAATGGTGCTAAACCATTAGTAAAATATTGACGTATATTGGACATGCATACGGAAATTGGTGTATAGTATATTCTTAGTTCTCAATGTTGGGCAATTGGGCTCAGCCTTCACACATGTCTTCGAGCAGCAGTCCATGCACATTTCCCTAGGCACAGCAGAGCCAAGTTTGCCCAACTCGCCTTAGTTACATACATTGTGTTTATCTTTTCAGGGGAATATTTTGTTGCACGTAGGGCAACATTTAAAAGGGGTATTTTCTATGGTCGAAGCTGGTGGACAGTAAAACAATGAGGACCTCGACGCATGAAGATTCATGGGTACTGTACACGTCCCAATAGGGATAGTGTTACGGGAAAGCCCCGTCGACGTCCTGTTTTTGACTTTGAAAAGAAATCATGGAATACTCTGAACCAACCTCTAGATGACTTCCTGTGCAAAGCATGTGATTATAAGCCGATCCACAAGTATCCGAACTATATATATGGTGCTAGTGTATCTTCGGGGTTATGCTTTATTTTTACTTGTTTTCTTAATGTGTACATTTCTGTACTCCTATGTGAACATTTACTTGAATATTCCATGTGTGATTAATTGTACTTCTACACCACATCCAAATTGTCTGAAGTCTGCATTACTGCTCAGTCAATTACCTTGATGGTTTGGCTAGACCAATGTGCCAAGTACCCTGTTCACTAAATGGGTTGGCCTCTCTGAAGCTACCCACATGGAGGGTTTTAGTTTAATATTAAATATGGAGACTATCATTTTAAACCTCTTATTTCTACATTTAAACTATAAATAAGACTGTGATTACATGGTGCTGATCTTTGAGCATTCACAGATTTTATGACACGTTTTTCTTGCATACCAGCTGTCACCATGTTGAAGGTTTCAGCCTGCTAGATATGGGCTTTGCACACACCCCCCACCCCACTGTTAATTTCAATTCAAACCTTCTTCTCTTCGGTCTCCTTTCCCGAACCCGCTCTTTCAACAGATGGTGACCATAGTAGACCCCCACATCAAGATCGACAACAGTTACCGTATCCACAATGAGATTCGCTCCAGGAACTTCTATGTCAAAACAAAGGATGGCAACGATTATGAGGGGTGGTGTTGGCCAGGTATGAAGCTGGTGAAGTCTGGTATTGCTGTGTGAGTGGAAGAAGGTGTCCAGCTATAAGTGAATGGATTGTGGGGAACAGTACTTAACCGATGGGTCAGAGGCAATGAGGGTGGAAAGTTGTGATGTGGTTTCACATATCTAACAGATCTTGGCAGATAACGTACCAAGATGGTTATCGACAGGTGTGTAGAGAAATTTTAGTCTGTTATAGAAAGACATGGGGATGTTGAAAATGTTGCTGATCGGAGTTGTGAGCTTTGGAGAAACATGCAAAGAGAGCTATGCTCGCTATGAGCTAGTGGGGAGAGAGGCCCACTTGTGGGAAAGTGGAGCTGAGTACGACCTTGGGAAGAGGTGATTCTCAAAGCCATGTCTACTTTTTTTTTACTCGTTACTCTACAGGTTCTGCCGGTTATCCTGATTTCACAAATCCAGAAATGCGTTCCTGGTGGTCCAGCATGTTTTCATATGATCAGTACGAGGTGAGAAGAGGCATATTCACAAGGCAACATGGTGTATGGGGCCATTAGTGCCCCTAAACAAGTTTCTGCAGATTGGGTGCATGCCAAAGTACTTCAGTCTCATTCGTAACCCTGCCACACTGTTGCTAGGATGCGCCCCCCATTAAGTCTCAGGACTGTAGTTTTTCCTTTAGCACCAGCAATAGACCATGCATGCCGAGTCTCCAAGCTACACATTGTCATCAACCCTTGTGTTCTTACGCCCCTTCCAAGCACCTTCTGAGACTGTATGAAACAATGCTGTATGTACTTTTGTTAAGCGTTAGTCTAGGTTCTCAGTAAATTAATGTATCCCTTTGTGTCTTTCCAGTGGTGGGTTTCTGCTTGACCTCCGTGTGATATTTGCATCCCAAACGAACACACCAATTGGTTCTTTGTAGAGAGTGCAGAAATGTGTATATTCATTTTAAATTTTAATGTAGAGGTCTTCCAAGCTAAACCCCAGAACAGGCACTCACGGGCAGATATTTAATCATTTTGGTTAGCCTCAAAGTGAGCCTGCAATTATTGTAAAGACCCAGGTTCCACATGCTGGTGACACGCAAGAGTAGTGCATGACGCTATTGCATCTCCATTTCAGAGCTTGGTGGCTGCATTGATCACAAGAGACATGGTATTCAATTGAATGACTAGTTGGTGGGAGACCAGGAAGGGAGTGGGGGGGCCAGTTCAGAGTCTGTCCCCGCCCTAAGTCAGAAATTCATGATGAATCATTCCTGCCTCTGGTGGGCAGACCGTCATGGCGCTTCTACTCTGTACTGAAAATAACTTCCATCACCTTGCTGCTTCTGTTCCTACCTCCAGGGTTCAATGAGTAATCTATTTGTGTGGAATGACATGAATGAACCATCAGTCTTCAACGGCCCTGAGGTGACTATGCACAAGGATGCTGTGCATATGGATGGCTGGGAGCACCGGGATATCCACAACCTGTACGGCCTTTACGTGGTGAGCATCAATGGGGGAACAAGACCTTCATGGATCATAGCTGTGTGACTGCTGAGGAAGTGGCAGAGGTGCTATGGCTATACTGAGACATATGAAATCCTTAGTAGATTGGTCATATTGGAGACTGTTGCTTGCTTGGGCATAGGTTGGGGAAACTGTTATATGCATATAGGATGGCAGTGAATGCAGGATAATATGGCCTGGCATTGGAGAAAGTAGTGTGGGCAAAGGACTGCATGCTGTCTTTAGAGTGGATGATGAATGCATTAGACCAGGGCAGCCCATCTTTAGCGCATATCTGAAGTAGTGCTCCAGCTTTGCTGATTGGTTTGGGCTGGAGGATGTGGTCCTGGTTTGAGGGGTTAGGGGAGGTGCAATTAACTGATGTGTTTTTATGTGGACACTGTTTATAGGGCCAGAGTTGGAAGAAAACACAGTGCATGCTACGGAAGGCCACAAAGGAATGCATTGGCAGACACATAGAAAACATTACCTGGCTGTTACAACAGTTTTTCTAAAGTCCAACTAAGGGCTTCATAACACCATACATCTGGGGCAGTACACAAATCCACTCTTGGTATAAGGCTGTACCACATGAAAACATGTGGTAGTGTAGACAGAGTAGCCAGGCTTATTTTAGGAGGGAGCGAGGGCTGTAGATTTGTACAAAGAAATTGTAGCATACATATGGGCCAAAGCAACACTGAAACACTATGTATTGTAAAAAAAATAAAGGGTTTATTTAAATACAAAAGAAAGGGGGGTCTGGGAAACTCTCTACCAGCACAAACACAGCCCATTGACTTGTTCTTGGGTGGATGGCCCCTGGGAGAGTCTCAACCAAGTCTTTAGCTCACTATTCTTTTCACAGAGAAGAAATTTCCCTGCATATCAGTCTTTGTCCTGCCCAGGGGCAGTCCAGCACCGAAATGCCAGGCAATTCTCCTCTGAACAAGAGTACCACAGCAACCCCATACACGTGTTTCAGCCTTGTTGGGCATCATCAGTGAGGTGAAGCTGTGCCTCTCTAAGAACAGTGAGCAAGGGGTCCACGTCTGGATCGCCCTGGTAACTTAGGGTTAGACCCAAAGTTAATTTATGCAAAAGAAAGGGGGGTCTGGGAAACTCTCTACCAGCACAAACACAGCCCATTGACTTGTTCTTGGGTGGATGGCCCCTGGGAGAGTCTCAACCAAGTCTTTAGCTCACTATTCTTTTCACAGAGAAGAGGACAGTGAGCTAAAGACTTGGTCGAGTCTCTCCCAGGGGTTATTCACCCAAGAACAGGTCATTGGGCTGTGTTCGTGCTGGTAGAGAGATTCCCAGACCCCCCTTTGTTTTGCATTAATTAACTTTGGGTTTCACCCTAAGTTACAGGGCGATCCAGACGTGGACCCCTTGCTCACTGTTCTTAGAGAGGCACCAGTTTCACCTCACTGATGATGCCCAACAAGGCTGAAACACGTGTATGGGGTTACTGATGGTACTCTTGTTCAGAGGAGAATTGCCTAGCATTTCGGCGCTGGACTGCCCCTGGGCAGGACAAAGGCTGATATGCAGGGAAATTTCTTCTCTGTGAAAGGGACAGTGAGCTAAAGACTTGGTCGAGTCTCTCCCAGGGGTTATTCACCCAAGAACAGGTCATTGGGCTGTGTTCGTGCTGGTAGAGAGATTCCCAGACCCCCCTTTGTTTTGCATTTATTTAAATACAAGCAGACAAGATAAGTCTTGGGTATGCAAGTACAATAACAATCATAAAAACCAACTCAATACCTTTGGTATGCAAACCGTACCTTATATAGAGGATCAAGAAGCAAGTCTGTGTGAGTCAAACCTGAGTTTATACATTCAGGATAGTAATATACTATTATTGGGGGAATAAGCAGGTTAGATATACTTTTAGAATACAATTGGTATTTCACGGGTAGTTGACCCTGTCAGTCATGCAGTGACACTCAGTTATGAAACCACATAATAAACCAACCCTGTTACAAGTATACTCCTTGCAACATTACTTTTTAGAACTCCGTTCACAGCTAGTAAATCAACTCCTGTACTTTCTGGACGGGCCTCAAGCTACTCAATGAGAAGTATGCCCACTTAACCGTTTTAGAATGCTCTAAGCAAAGCAGGGAAAGCAAACCCCAATTACACTTTAAGGTAAGTAATTGACCTATTGGCACATAACTATCTTTTATCTATTAGCTAGTTATACCTGGGATACGTTTAAGACATGTTTGATGTTTCTAAGGTAAGTAAGAACTTTATGAAACTATTTTGGAATAGCACCAAAGTAATTCAGGGAAGTACAACCCAGGGTTACACATTTAGAAGAGCAGCAGCTATTCAAGGTGAGTAAGGAAGCCCTATTGGTAAGCTTTTACACTCATTCAGTTAAGCAATGATAAAAACAGTACCAACACTTATTAATTTTCAGAAGGGGGGGAACACCATTCAAAGTTAAAGGGATAGTCCAGTAAAAAAAAAATTATTAAAAAAAATAGATAGGTAATATAAAAAAAATACTAGCACTATTTTTTTTTAAAACTTCCTATGGAAAATTTTGAGCTATTCAAGCTCAAAATTCGCAAACGCAAGCACATTGGCGCATCCATTTTGTGAAATGGATGCCCGCCTGTGCTGGCTTTTGCTTTTGCGACACTAATGAAGGAAAAGCCAGCCAGCTGTAGTAAACAAAAGCTACCGCTGGGTGGCTTTTCCTTCATTGGTGCCGGGACTCGGAGGACGCAGACCGGAGACCAGAGCAGGAAAGCTGCAGCTGAATCTCGGTAAGTGCTATTTATTTTTTTTAAAAAAATAAGCACTAGCTGCGTTTTTTTTCTCTAAGTTTTCCAGGCTGGAGGAGCCCGGAAAACTTAGAAATAAAACCGCAGCTTTAAAAACGTTGTATTTATGTTTGCGGTCGCTTTTGAAGTGACCGCAAACATAAATACAACGTTGTGTTTGAAAACGCTGCGGTTTTTGTTTCTGAGTTTCTCAGGCTCCTCCGGCTCGGAGGAGCCTGAGAAATTCGGAAAGAAAAACTGCAGCGTTTTCAAACACAACCGTGTTGTGTTTCTGCCTGCTGTGGCTATCACTTTGGGTCTCCGGTGCTCACCGGAGACCCAAAGTGAAAGCCAAGGCAGGCAGAAACACAACACGGTTGTGTTTACATGCCGCAGTGTTTCTCCCTACAGCTGATTTCCCATTTGGGGCTCTCGGGCTCCCCACGGGGGGCCCGAGAGCCCCAAATGGGGAAGCAGATTTAGGCAGAAACACAACCATGTTGGGTTTCTTCCTGCCTTGGCTTTCACTTTGGGTCTCCGGTGCTCCCCCAGGGGAGCACCGGAGACCCAAAGTGAAAGCCAAGGCAGGCAGAAACCCAACACGGTTGTGTTTACATGCTGTGGTGTTTCTCCCTACAGCTAATTTCCCATTTGGGGCTCTCGGGCCCCCCGTGGGGAGCCCGAGAGCCCCAAATGGGGAAGCAGATTTAGGCAGAAACACAACCGTGTTGTGTTTCTGCCTGCCTTGGCTTTCACTTTTGGTTTCCGGTGCTCCCCTGGGGGAGCACCAGGAGACCCAAAGTGATAGCCACAGCAGGCAGAAACACAACGCGGTTGTGTTTGAAAACGCTGCGGTTTTTCTTTCTGAGTTTCTCAGGCTCCTCCGAGTCGGAGGAGCCTGAGAAACTTGGAAAGAAAAACCGCAGCGTTTTCAAACACAACCGCGTTGTTAGTTTGCAGTCGCTTCAAAAGCGACCGCAAACATAAATACAATGTTTTTAAAGCTGCGGTTTTATTTCTAAGTTTTCCGGGCTCCTCCAGCCCGGAAAACTTAGGAAAAAAACCCACAGCTAGTGCTTATTTAAAAAAAAAAAAATAAATAGCACTTACCCAGATTCAGCTGCAGCTTTCCTGCTCTGGTCTCCGGTCCACGTCATCCGAGTCCCGGCACCAATGAAGGAAAAGCCACCCAGCGGTAGCTTTTGTTTACTACAGCTGGCTGGCTTTTCCTTCATTAGTGCCGCAAAAGCCAGCACAGGCGGGCATCCGTTTCACAAAATGGATGCGCCCATGTGCTTGCTTTTGCGAATTTTGAGCTTGAATAGCTCAAAATTTTCCATAGGAAGTTTAAAAAAAAATAGTGCTAGTATTTTTTTTATATTGCCTATCTATTTTTTAACTAACATTTTTTACTGGACTATCCCTTTAAAGCAATATATACACTTTTTTAGAGGGGCATAATACAACTCAAAGGTAAGCATAAACGTAATGCCACTTTGTAACATCTTATTTCAGAGAGATACTGTTAACACTCATTTATTTAGCAAGTAAGTACTTTTACACTTGTTATACTTTCATGGCTGAATCCTTTTCTTATCCAGTCCGTCCCTAGTCTATTGCATAAGTTCTCTCAGATGCAGAAGAGGGAACTTGGTGATCTAGGTGCCAACTCTAGGCAGGTTGGGATAGGGTTCAGTTGCAGGAAATTCAAAGTTCCATAGGAGATCTTCTTAAACAAGTAAGTATTCACTTGCAGAATCAGTGTGTGTTCAGGGACTTCATAGAAAGCTCCCAATATGTGTTCAAGCTTTAGGCCTGGGCAAGTGGTATGGGCAAACTCCCAACCACACAAATCACCCCTCAGCCTCACAGGATGCATACCAGACTTAAGGCAAGTATTGCCCAAGCCCACACAGTGCCTTAGAAGAAAAGAAGAGCTTCAGAGTGGATGCCTTCAGGATGCAGCAGCACAGGTCCCAGTCCCTGAATTCTTGGTCTGGAGACGAAAGAACTGGACACTGGATGGGACCTTGCAGCAGCAGTCATCAGAGGAGGCTTCCAGCAAAGGACTCTATGCGGATTCTTGCAGCTCTGTGGTTTTGGTGCTTTTTTACAGTAGCCAGATGAAGAACGAATATCGCCGGTTGGATTCTCTTAACTCTCTTGGTCCTGCACTCTGGTGAGGGGACTTCAGGGATTTCAATTGTCTCTGGTGGTCCAGGGAGAGTCCACCAAAGTTTCAGCTGGATTCGGACTTCGTAAGACTATGCATCACACTCAGGCTTGAGGTCCTAGAGTATTGTTGGTTTGCAGCCAGCAAGTTCGCAGCATGTCATGGGATGGCTCAAAATGCAGGCCTTCTTGAGACTAGTTGCTAGGAGCTATCGCATTCGGAATCCCAGGTCGATTGGAAGGAAGGGTTGCCTCCAGCTCCGGTTACACAGCAGGCTCTCCAGTCGCTGGAAATCGCTACAGATGTCTTTTCTTCTTCCTCTTCGGATTCTGCTCCAGAGGTTGACTTGCCAGCAGCTTTCCAGGTTCGGAGTATTTATCAGCAACTACAGCACATCCTCTGCAATCTCTCCCTGCAGTTTACAGAAAGAGGTGTTCTGGCTGTCCAATCCGAACAGCCAGCCGCCCATTGAGACTGGTTTCCTTTCAGGCAAGGTGAAAGACAAAGTGCTGCAGAGTTTTGGACTCCTCCCTCGCTTCCTGCCTTCTCAGACATTCTGGAGCATTGGCAGGGAATACAAAGGATTCCCTCCAAAGACAAAACTTCCACGGAGGGCGTTCCCACCTAGAATGGTGAGGGGAAGACCTCAGAAACCAGAAGCAGACAAGAAATGGTGAAAAAAGGAGCCCACCATTCTAGCAAAATGGTGGTCCTTCTGTGTGTTAAGACAGTGTTTCTGAAGTTCAGCTAAGGTCTTTGTAAAAACAGTTACCTGAGACAGTACAAGACTCCACTCTGGAGTATATGGTAGCGTAGACCGAGCAGTCCGGCTTCTCTTAGGAGGGAGAGAGGGCTGTAGGAAGGTACAAAGAACATGTAGTATACCAAGAGTTCAACAGAAACACTGACTAACAGAAGTATTATAAAAAAATAAAGGTTTATTATAAATACAGTTAGGCCAAGTTAAGTCTTGGGGTAAGTACTTTGTCATAGTCATAAACACAACACAATGCTTGAAGGTACACAGACCAAAGCATAAACCTTGTTCAGAATACTAACAATATTTCGAGGGAAGTCAGACCTAAAACCGTAAGTAATTTTCGGATTACTTTTAGTAATACAAGGGTAGTAGACCCTAGCGGTTGTGCAGTGATACTGCATAAGAATGGCACACAGCTATTCTAGGCAGGTAAACCCTAATGTTGTAATTGCTTTTCAGGTCCGTGGGACACAGACTAAGGTAAGCAAGAACTCTTTACGCTAATTTAGGATTCCACCAGGCAGAAGCTACACTTACAGATCACTTTTTAAGAATGGCACACAGCTATTCTAGGCAGGTAAAACCTAAGGTTGTAATATACTATTAGAGTTGCGTTTCAGCTCAGTGGGAAGAAATAACTTTCTAACTTATTTTAGGATGGCCCAAGGCAGACCAAGGTAAGTAAAACCCATATACCTTTTAAAGGAGTTATCAGCAACTTAAAGGTAGGTATAAACCTAACACTGTTTTAGCATCTGTATACAACAGACCAGGGAAAGCAAAACCCAATGCTGCACTTTAAGAATGTCTCAATGTTATTCAAGGTATGTAAAACCCAAGGCAGACTTAGTTTAGACTGGCTAAACAGCAGGTCATGTAAAGCGAGACCCAGTTGGTGAACTTGCATACTAATATTTTGAAAGAAATAATTCAGTGAAGCCAACAGCATTACCCTTGGGAAAGAGGCATAACCAATTCACAGGTGAGTAAAATAACATTACATATACTTTTCAGAATGGCGAAACACATTCAAGATAAGTAAGAACCTTTGCAACTATTCACTCTTGAGTTGGTTACCAACTAACTATTTTACAAGCGAGTAACCTTTAAAACACTTGTTATACTTTTCAAGGCCGGATCCTTTTCTTATCCAGTCCTTCCCTAGTCCATTGCACAAGTTCCCTGAGGCAGAAAAGGGACCCTAATGGCCTAGGTGCCAGCTGTAGGCAGGGTGAGATGGAGTTCAGTTGCAGAAAGTCTGTTTCTGTGGAAAAGTGTTGCAAGTAAGTTCATATTAGATTTAGTTCTGGTCCAGGGACTTCTGAGGAGACACCCTAGGAGGATTCCAGCAGTAGGCCTGGGTGAACTGAATGAGAGGACTCCCAATCGCAGAAAACACCCCAAAAGCTTTTCAGAAATCACACAGGCTTAAGGTAAGGACATAAACCCTGCCAACACAGGACCTCAGTACAGAAGACTAGTTGCAGCAGGAAGACTTCTCAGGACAACCAGCCTCCCAGTTTGAACTGGATTCTCGCAGTCAGGCTGCAAGACGAAGGGGTTGAGTGTTTTGGACTCCTCCCTCACTTGCTGCCTTCAGACACTCGGGAGCCTGGGCAGGCTTGACCGAGGTCTCCCGCGAAGATAAAAATCACAAAAAGGAATTTCCCACCATGGTGGGCAGGGGAAAAGCCAAGAAGGGACAAGAAGCTCGGAAATGGCAAAAAAGACCGGTGCCAGTTTGATGGGTGCCTTTACCATAGCTGTGAAAACAGCCTGCAGTAAAGGTGCACTGAATTTGTAAAAAGGTTCACTGCCACCAGCCATTTAAGGTTAATGTGTCCCTGTAACAGGATTGTTACAGTGCTAGTGAGAAAGGGGATACACTGTATTTCCCCAGCATTCCATATAAGGTGGAGTGTGCTAGTTTTACCTAACAAAATGTAGAAGGGATCGAAATATCCTTCGTACTCTTAGGAACTGTAGTTATCACAAGGTTAGCCAGAGAAATTAAAAGAGGATTCCCACAGGGCAACCCTGTAACAATAAAAAAGGTATATGCCAAAAGCTGTCAAGAGGATAAAATTAAAAGGGCACTCTGGAGAGTCTTAAAAATGACACCCATAAAAAGAGTAAAAGGATCTGAGAGTGTGGAAAAAGGTTGCCACTCACTGAGATATAGGGAAAAATAATCTACCAGTCCAGCAAAAAGTTCTCTGGTTCACAAAAGTGAGGTAGATTTAGCTCTAAAGTTAAATTCAAATGGATTGTCCTCACATGTATTTCTCAGCTTATGATATCTCCATATCCAGCTTTAGCTGTTTCTGAAAACAATTTCCAGCTGGGGATGCTGTGCGTCGATGCCTGTCGACTCAATGTCCCTCGTGAGCCTCCATCTCGAAGTCGGCGGCATCGATGGTATATAGCACACGCAGCAACTGTTGGCTTCAGTGTTTTTCTACGAGAGCGATCGCTTCTGAAGATCGGCGTGCTTCGGTTCCTAGACAAAGTTTTGAATTTAGCAAAAATGGCATCTACGCATCATCTCTGAGATCTGGGTTCAAAGTAATGTCACGACTGCGGGCCGAAAATGTCCCTTGTGGACCATCGGGTGTGTCTTGTCGTGCTTAGGATCCACTCATTTAACAACGGAGTGTCGGTCCTGCCGATAGATGACAGTGAAAGCCCTGAAAGAGCATAGAGCGACGTTAGCTGCAGGTAGGTCGCATAAATCCCCTTTGACAACTCTGTCAAAAAAGCGATCCTCCGAGTCGAGAGGCGACTTTCCTCATCGGAAGAAAGCTAAAAGGTCCTGATCCCACAGTGGTTCTCACCACTCGTCATCGTCCTCGCAACGTTTGAGGAAAAGGTGCCACAGATCACCGTCTGTCGTCGAGTTCCTCCCCGGAACAGGTCGATTGCCCGACCAAATCAGCCTCACCGGCAGAATGGTAGGTATTCAGGTAAAAATGCTCAGTCTTCGAGAATGCAGCCTCAACCCCCTTGAAGAAAAGCAAGAGCCATGTCGCAAGTAAGACAGAGAAGAAAGGACAAAACCTGTGCACCCTCTGGCCCAAGTGTCCAGGAGAAAACTCCTCAAGAGCCCTCAGAGGTTCCTTTGAGTAGAGAAAAGTCTCCTTCGAAAATAGTAATTGAAGCCGAAAGACTCGCCACCATTGTCTAAAAAATCCTTGACACATCAGCCGTCGATGGCCTCGAAGACTTCAACGCCATTGTTGGTGCAGATAACAAAACCCTTGAAGGATGTCGAACTTTCACCCCACTGCCCGAGGATGATGAGCCATCTTCAAATGTATCACTTCCTTTTGGGTTACAGTATGCAACGCAGTATGTTCCAGAGGCCTTCATTTCAGAGGACTCGAGAATAAAAAATCTTCATGAAACCCTGCAAACTGCAAATGGGTTAGACACTTCCCCCGAAATAGTTTTGAAGACCATATCCCTTAGACCATGCTGATGGTTCGTACAGGCAACTGATATCTAGTGTCATAGAATATCTGGGATGGAGTAGACCTGCACCACTTTTTTTTTTTATAATTAAACCTTTATTCGTTCAACATGTTTTACATATATAAGTAACTTTGTATATTTCCATGTAATATCTTGCATAACACATGTTCAATCTACATTGTATACTGTATCAACTGCAACACCCTCCCCTGCCCCGCACACCCGCACCAGTTCCTGCAGGAAGCCTGTTAAGTCCTGTTACGTGCAGCTCAGTCCTCTTCTTCCTCTAATATCCCCAGCACCCTCAGTGTCTTCAGGATGTATAGGTGTGTGATGTCCGTGATTGCGTAGCTTATGAAGGGTGACCAAACTTAGCTAAATTTCCTCAATGACCCCCGTATTGTTGCCGTCATCTTCTCCATGTCTACCGTGTCCCATATTGCATAATACCATTGTATAATTGATGACGGCTCCTTCTGTTTCCATTGTTTAACTATACATCTCTTTGCGGCCATGATTGTTTGCCCATAGCGTTCCTGCACTCCCACCCATTCTTTGTTGCCCCTCAGGCATAGTGCACAAGAGCACTGCCACTCCATCCAGCTCCATATCTACTCCCATTGTTTCAACCATCTTTGATTTCACCTCCTGCCAGAAGTGTTTAAGCTGCATGCATCCCTATCGTTCCCGCTTCCCCACACCCCCTCCAACATGCTGCTGACATTGAGGTGTACATTTTATGAATTGTCTCTGGAGTGTAATGCAAATAGGGTAACAGCTTGTATTGTAGTTCACAGTGCTGTACCGACGTGTGAGGTATACCAACCTTTTAGTGCTTTGTCCCACTCCTTATCCGTGAGCGCTTTTCCCTGTACCTTCCCCCATTTGTTCCTCAGTGCCCCCTCTCCTCCCAGTTTAACAAGATCTTATAGATTGCGGATATCGGCCCCCTCTTGCTCTCTGTAGACGACATTAGCTTTTCCCACTCCGTATATTCCCTTGTGTCCCCCTCCATCATTGCGGGAGCTCCCGCCCAGTGTCGTAATTGTTGGTAAGCTAACAGGTCCAGCTCTCTTCTGCAGTTTGCAAATGACCTGAATTGGGTTACTTCATACAGATAATCGATCTCCCTTATCTCTCCCTCCAACCACCGTTTAAACCTGTTATTCCTTTCCTGGTGGGAAGGCAGGGTTTCCAAAAATGGGTGTCCGCGGTGATGCCATGGAGCCAATTTAACCCTATTATTCAAGTGCTCCAAGAACTTCAGTGTATTTCTTGTAATTGGATTTCCCAGTAGCCCCTTTGGCCTGTCCACCTTTCTCATCCCTGATATTTTCCAAAGGTGCTCTCCCGCTACTGCTTGCTCCGTGCACACCCATTGTTTCTCTGCCCTCCCCCACTCAGCCATTGCTCTGAATTGCGCCGCCTGGTAGCATTCATTACATTAGGGTAACCCAAGCCTCCCTGGGCCTTGTTCCTGAACAACATTTTCCTCCCTATCCTGGCTTTTTCCCCTCCCCAGATAAACCCCATGATGCACTCCTGAATGTCCATCAGTCTCCCTGGGACGGCGAGGGGAATTGCCTGGAAAAGATACAGGAGTCAAGGGAGCACGTTTATTTTGACGGTGGCTATCCTTCCAAACAATATGTACAACCCTCTCCACCTTGTAGGTCTGCTTTGATTTGCTTCAGCAGGGGCGGGTAGTTTGCTCCCACTTTTTGTTTTATGGGAGTTGTCCGATTCACTCCAAAGATATCTGACTGGTCCTGATGCCCACCTGAACGGGTTACTGTTTTCCAGCTGGCTCTTTTCCCTCTCTCCTATTGATGGATTTAGAATTTCTGATTTCCCAAAGTTCATGTTAAAGCCAGACACTGCAGAGAATGCCCTTATCTCCTCCATTATTGCTGGTAGCGAGTTCTTCGGTTCGGTGATTAGGACCACGGCATCTGCAAACAGGCCTATTTTGTGTTGCAACTTCGCGCACCTCACCCCTCTGATCTCCCTGGTCTCCCTTATCTGATGCGCAAAGGATCCATCACTGGAGCAAAAGGCAGTGCGGAGAGTGGGTATTCTTGCTTTGTACCTCTTCTTATTGAGAATGGATTGGTCAACCTCCCGTTCACTTTAACCTTGGCTTGGGGATTCTGGAAGTTAGCCTGTATCATTCTCCAAAGATTTGGTGCTATTCCCACCTTTCTAAGTGTTTGCTACGTGAAGGCCCAATTGATGCGGTCAAACGCCTTCCCAGCATCTAGCATTGATGAACAGTTGCGTGTGGCGATCCCCCTCTTCCAGCCTTATCGATAATATGTAGGACCCTTCTTATATTGTCAAACGTGTTCCATCCTTGAATAAACCCTGTTTGGTCACGTGCCACCAGCTCCTGCAGAATCCCTTCTAAACTTGCTGCTAGTACCTCGAGTTTGGCGTCTACATTGATGAGCTCTATAGGGTGGTATGAGGAACACAGCTGTGAATTTTTCCCTGGCTTCGGGATGAGAGTGATGTGGGCCATGTTAATGGATTTGGATATTTCACCCTTATCTCCACAGTAATTAAATACCTTCTTAAGGGCTTTGGTGAGCGGCTCCCTGAATGTTGCGTAAAATGCTGCCATTAGCCCATCTTCCCCTGGGCTCTTGTTTCCCTTTAATCGTGATATTGCTTTTTGCACCTCTTGGCATTTTATGGGTTCTTCTAGTTGGTCTTTTTGCTCAGGGGTTAATCTTGGCCCTTCCCAGCCTAATAGATATGCTGCTTGCCCTTCCTCATCCAATGGGTCCTCTCTGTACAGGTCTGAATAGAATTCTGTCACAATCCTACGTTTGGCTCTGTCCGCCCCAACTTGTTTGTCCACACTATCCTCCATAGTGGCTATGAACACCTTCTGTTCTCTGGCCCTTATCTGCCGCGCTAAGGATGTCCCCACTTTATTACCTTGCTCATAGAACCTCTTCCTGTTCCTTAGAAGGGTGTTCTCCACTGACCTGTTAACTGTTTAAGTTGTCCTCTTGCATGCGCTTGTCTCCTAGCCACCTTATTTGTTCCATTCACCTCATGCATCCTCTCGAGTTCCCATATCTCTTTCACCCCCCTCTGCCTCTTTCCTTGCCCCACGGCTCTTCTTTGAAGCTCTTCTTTAATGTGTTGCTTAAACGTATCCCATCTCTCCCCCGGACTGTTTCCCTCTTCCCCCTCTCCTCCACAAATGTGTGTATCTCATTCTGTTTGTTGTCTCGCCTAACCATCTCTGAGAAGTTATTCCTCCAGTCATCAGCCCCCCGCCCCCGCGTTTCCTCCCTTCCACTCTAGTGAGACCGGAGTGTGGTCTGGTATTGTCATGCTTGGACCACCCCTCGCGTTGCTATAATATCTGTTCGGGAGTAGGTCTTGTGGACATGTGAATAGAAAGAGTAGTCTCTCTCTTGTGGGTGGTGTGTCCTCCACACATCATTGACCCCCCCCCCCCTCTTCTTTAAACCACCTTAGCAGGCGTTTGGACATTGTCCCCGTTGCATGCCCCCTCAATCCATCTGACCTATCCTAGATGGGGTCTGCTGCCAGTTTAAAATCCCCAGCTACAATAATTTCCTGCTCCCCGAACTTGCCCAATTCCTCTAGAAATCTTTCAAAGACTGCTTCCTGCCCCTGATTGGGGCCATATACTGATGCCCATCTATACACCAGGCCACCCATTTTCCTTTTCACCATCAAGTACCTCCCCTCTGGATCCCGTTTAACCTTGGTCCCTTCTGTTTGTAAGGGTTTATGGAATAGGATTGCCAACCCTGCCAGTTTGGTTCCCGCGGCTGCATGATATTGTAGTGGGTAGTTCCTGCTACATAGGCGACCCTCATCTCCTTTCGAAGCGCTTTGAAAGGCATTGTTTACTGCCGCTATATAAATAAACTATGATATCATCAAGTGCGTTTCCTGTAGGCAGATTATTCCTGACCCCTCTTAGTCAATTTCTCTCAGGATTGTGACCCTCTTATTCGGGCTGTTCAGTCCCCTTACAGTCCATGAATTTAACCTATACGTTCCTTCGTGCTAATGTTTACACCAGATTGCCCTGGCACCCCTGGCTTCCTCTGATTGACTGAGCCTTTGTCTCGCTGTACCCAGCCACCCTCAGAACTGGTTATAGATCCCAGGATTCATAGTCCAGGTTCTCGACGTGGTCCCCTTCTGCGAACAGTGTGTGGTATTCGCCCCTCCGTCACTCTCCCAATTTGTTACCCTGCATCCGACTATATTCTAGTCCTTTAGTCCTTTTTAGTGAGCCTCCACCCGGATCACATTGTCCTTCACGTCGTCTTTGCCTTTTTCGTGCTCCACCCCTGGGGCCCAGATCATGCCTCTCCCATCACCTCTCCTGGGTGGTTTCTGGTGCTGGTTTCCCCTGCCTCTTTTTGAGCCACACCCAGGGCCCTCAGACCGTCCTTGGCCGGGGAAACAGTTTTTTCCTTGTTGCCCCTGCGAAATTGGGGCCTTGTTGGGAAGAGCCATCTATATATCATCTTACACTTTATTTATGTATTTATAGCATTTGATTACTCGCCCAAACCCTTGAAATATGGTGATGGGGGTGCCATATATCACTATAGAGCTGTAGTCTGGGTGGAGTTTGCTGAGGCTGGCTGGGTTACCGACTATGAGAATCTGTTTTTTCCCCGTTTAGGCAAAGACTATTGTTAGTCATCCAGTTTTGGATGAGGGAGTAGATTTTATTCATGCAAGCCGTGTCCTAATCAATGTTGCCTGTGATGGGAATAAGTATTTGCGTGTCATCGGCAAAGTTTGTATAGATTACTCCCATAGCATCTAGTGCTGCAAAGAGTAAGTGTAGGCGAGAGGCAGGATCCTTGTGGTATTCCCAGCGGTACAGGGATGAATCAGCTGCTTCTTCCCCTGAAGTAACTCTTGAGGTACGGTCCGAGAGGAAGGATTTTATCCAAGAAGTGGCTTTCTTAGAGAAGTGGAAGTAGGTAGAGAGGGTGAGGCATAATTTGCTGTGGTCGACTAAGTCGAATGCCGCAGAGAGGTTTAGGAGTAGTAGGATGCCTAGTTTGCCAGAATCCTTAATGGAGGCCATTTGTTTTTTTTAGGTCTAAGAGGGCAGTCTCCGTGCTGTGACTAGGACGGAAACCTGATTCTCTGTCCCCTAACAAGTGGTTTTGTTCTAGGTGGATTTGAACTTGTGTATGTGCTATTTTGTCTAAGATTTTGAGGAGAAATGGCACTGTTATGGGCCTGTAGTTTGTGGGGATTGCTGGGTCTAGTGATGTTTCTTTGAGTGGGGGTGTGGCCCATGCTACTTTAATAGATGCAGGTATTTCACTAGCGTTGAAGGATTTGTTGACAAATTTGGTTATAATGGGTGAAAGTATGGTGGCGCAGTCTTTGACTACTTTTGCAGGGGAACTGTCGCCTTTACAGTTATAAGGCTTCACAGATGCAATGGTTTTAAGCACATGGTCATTGGTGACTTGTGTGAAGTGGAATTCAGGTACATTTGTTCTTGTGCTGGTGTCTGGTGGATGGGAAGGAGTGGCAGTGAGCTCCAAGTTTTTTTTGTGCGGCTATTTTGCTTTGGAGTGTGTTAACTTTGGAGGATAGGGCATCCAATATAGTGGTACACCAAGCTTTACTGATATTAATGGGGTTGGTGTGTTGGATGGGGGATTCTAATTCCCTGATGATAGTAAATAGTTATTTAGTGTTGCAGGCTGTGTTGGAAATACGGTTATTGAGTGATTCAGCTTTGTGGGCAAGTATGCTTAGTTTGTAGGTTTTGGCTAATTGTTGCAATTTGATTGAGTTCTGGGGAGTTGGTTTTTCTGATTACATTTTCTAGGGCTCTTTTATTCCTTGTGAGTTCTAGGAGTTCATTGTTGAACCATGG
Organism: Ambystoma mexicanum; assembly: GCF_040938575.1. Classification (NCBI taxonomy): domain Eukaryota; kingdom Metazoa; phylum Chordata; class Amphibia; order Caudata; family Ambystomatidae; genus Ambystoma; species Ambystoma mexicanum. Next base: position 1,130,794,311 of record NC_090923.1, read on the forward strand.
GGAGCTTATTCAATTCCTGCGTGAGTGGCTTGAATGAATGAGCATCTTCTCGCCATTGTGGTTTGGGACAAGTTGTTGTATATCTGAATTTCACAGTCCTGCACTCGGATCTTCCTTTTCATCCTGACCGCCCCCATGAGCTATGCTTTGTCCTTGTAGTTGTGCATTTTCCCTAGTATGTCCCTGGTCCTTGCACCTGGGTCCGTCCTTCGGCTGCCCACTCTGTGGGCTCTTTCTATCCCCATATTTCGGGCCGGTTCCCCCTCTACTAGGTTCTCAAACTAGTCTCGGATAGAGACTTCCAGGTCGGGGCCCTCCACTCTCTCCCCCAGGTACTTGATCCGGATATTGTCTATTTGTGACCTATTTTCTAGGTCCTTGCACTACTCCCCCAGGGCCCTTATTCTCTCCTCCGCCTCCTTTGTCTGTTGTGACCCCTTCGTGCCCAGCTCAATCAAGCGCTCTTCTATCTCCATTACCCGCTCACCTAGGGAGTCAATGTCTCTCTGGTTGCTCGTGATGGCCTGCAAGGCCTCTTGTCTTATACTTGCACCCTCTGCCTTGACTGTCTCGGTGAGCTCCTCCTTAAATTTGGCTAGTGCAGTAAGCAGATTCTCTTTGGTGAGTGCCAAATCCCCGCCGCTCTGTCCCGCCAGGTTTCCAAAGGGAAGCTTGGTTTGTATATGTCCTTTATCGTGTTCACTCTCGCCTGGGTTTAGTATTCTTTTTCGGTCCCATCGTCTTTCCCCTATTCCATTCTTGAAGACGCCTCTATCCGCTGGTCCCAGGTTTCTCAGTTTATCCTGTTGGGCCCTTCCTCAACTTTGAATTGCCCTCCCCTCCTGTTTGCTCTTTTCGGGTCTGCTTTCCTGCTTCATGCAGTGCTTTTCCAGGTGGCTCCCGCCACACTCTGCCTCCAGTGAAGGGGTCCCCTTCTGTGTGCTCTGGGGTATTCCTCTGTTTCCTAGGCCTTCACCCCCTGTTGTGTCTCAACTCTCACCTTCTCTTGCTGTGGGTGTAGTGCCCCCTTGCGTTTCCCCAGAGCCTTAAAGTATCCTTTCCCCTCCCCTGTTCCCTTCTGGCCGCTGGCACCACTGTGTCTCCGGGGTTCCCTGCGCCGGTGGGTACTCTTTAGGAGGTTAACAGTCTCCAGGACCAGGCCCCCTCAAACCCACCTCCCCACACCACCCTGTCGTTATAGGTGCTGTTATGAGTGCTGTCCTTTCCCCTTTTCAGCCTGTGTCATTGTCACGCTGCTTCCCTCCTCTCTTTCAGGGGCCCATTGCACTAAGACTGCAAGTGCGAGATCCCTGCCTGCAGCCGGTCTCCTTTTCAGCTGGCTTCCACGCTGTCGAGCTGGGACAGTTCTCAATCATAACGCCTCCGCTCAGCCCTCCATCTTGGCCACAACACCTGCACCACTTTTTGAGCAGGACGATCTCATAGATATTTTAGATGGACAACAGGAGGACCCTATTCTTCCTTTTCATGTAGCCCTACAAAGGCGAGTTAATGCCAATTGGGAAACACTGGAATTAATTCCAGCAGTGAACAAAAAACTGACCAGCAAGTACAGAGCATCGAGCAGTGACCTCTGTCATCTGGCAAAACAACCCACTCCAGAAGGTTTTGTGGTTCAGGCCGCCACATCCAAGCAAAATGCATACGCAACAATTCCCCATGACAGAAATGATAAACGCTATGATGCTTTGGCTAAAAAGGTTTTCTCTGCAGGGAGTATGGCCTTTAAGTTGGCAAATGCCATGTGTGCACTGGCTTATTTTGCTGACCTATGGGATTGCATAGCGATGGCAGCTGATCATATCCCGAAGGGGAAGACAGACTGTTTCCTAAACATTGTCAAGGATGGAAGAAGATGCAATGTACGAATCCCTACAGACTGGTCTCGACTATGCTGACCGTATCAGCAGGGCTATGGCGGCTAGCACTGTAATGCGCAGATTTTCCTGGTTGAGAGTCTGGTTTTGATCCCAATGTGCAGTCTAGAGTTCTCAACATGCCCTTTGACGGCACACATTTATTTGGCAGCAAGGCTGATGAACGTATGCAGAAGCTGCAGATCTCCAAAGCAGCAGCCAAATCTCTTGGCGCTGCAATCCGACACCAACAAACTCCCCACACTGGTACAACTTGGAGGGGCAGGTCCTTTCGCTATTACTCCTCAGTTGGAAGAGGGAGAGGACTGTCAAATCAAACAGGTCAGAGAAGATTCGACCGTGGTGGGTGGGAAAGAGGTGCAAAGACTTCCCAGGCAGCGGCTGCATTACCATCAGCCGCTGCATCAGCTGCCTCAAAACCTCTCGGAGGCCTTACTCCACAAAATCCCAGTGGGAGCCTGAATCTTACTGCATCTGAAAAAATGGTGGGGTATTACTTCAGATGCATGGGCATTGAAAACAGTTCCCCAAGGTTACTGCCTTGCCTTTCTAAAATGGCCACTGGATCATTCACCGGGGAACAGTTCTTTTTAAAGTTTCAGATCCGCTACTTATGCAGGAAATTTGGACCCTGCTGGAGAAAGCTGCTATAAAACTGGTAACTGTAGCAGAGAGGAATAAGGACAGAAGATTGAGACCCATCTTGGAATTAAGAGAATTGAACAAGTTCCTCCTGAGGGACAAGTTCAAAATGGTTACCCAGATGCTTCAGTACTGGATGGTATAATTTAGACCTTCAGGATGCTTACTTTCATGTGTCGATCCATCACAAGCACAAAGTACCTGAGGTTCGCCATTGGCGGTTCTCATTATTGGTTTCGAGTTCTGCCGTTTGGGCTGACCTCCGCCCGAGGGATTTCACCAAGTTGATGGCGGTGGTGGCAGGGAGTCTCAGGAAAGGGGGGATTCATGGCTATCCCTACCTGGACGATTGGCTGATCAGGGCACGTTCTCCCGAACAGGCCCTGAAACTTCTCAGCGTAATGTGCCACTTCCTTCAGACTGGTTTTCTCCCTCAACTTCAAGAAGTCCCATATACCATCTCAAAGACTCCAGTTCATCGGGGCACTCCTAGATGCATTCTTGGGAAAAGCCTCACCACCCGAGGTGAGGCCTAAAGACATTCTGCACATGGTCCACAAATTCCGGAGTCTTCCAGCGTTTGATTTTCTTTTTAGGTTGCTTGGCCTCATAGCATCCTGCATTTTCCTGAAGCCAGAGGCTCGCCTGAAAATGAGATCTCTCCAATGGGCTCTCACGACTCAATGGTTCCAATTCTCAGGGAGTATGTCGGACCTTGCACAAGACCTTCTGTGGTGGACCTGCGAGGAAAACATTCTGAAGGGAGAACCTTTTTGGCAACCATGGCCAGAGATAATTGTAGTGAAGGACGCCTCACTTACTGGGTGGGGAGCCCACGCCAACGATCTGACAATCATTCGACGGTCATTGGAGTCCAAACTACACATCAACCTTTTGGAGCTGAGGGCAATCAGACTAGCGCTGAAGGCCTTTCTGCCCTCTGTACGGGGAAATAATGTCCTGATAATGATGGATAACACAGTGGACATTTATTACCTCAACAAGAGTAGGTGTAGGGTCACTAGCACTGTGCAGAGAAGCAATGCAGCTCTGGTTCTGGTCAATTCAAGAAGGAATCTCCTTATCAGCAATTAACCTAGCTGGAGAGGTGAACATGCGGCGGGCGCTCTGAGCATGCAGGGCTTGATCTCCCACGAGTAGGAACTAGTTTAGGAAGTCCTTCAAGATATTTCACCCTTTGGGAAACCCTCAAGTGGATCTGTTCGTGACCAGTGACAACCAGAAGTGCGAGCAGTACTGCTCTAGGAATTTACCCCAAGAGTAGCTCTAGGAGATGCGTTCGTAGTGGATTTGGCGTTTCCAATCCTGTATGCGTTTCCTCCAGTGCCCGTCACTCCTCACGTGATCAGGAGGTTGAGAAAGTTCAGAAAATCCATGATCTGAGTTGCTCCGGATTGGGCCAGGAAGACGTGGTTCCCGGACCTTCTGGACATGCCCACCTGCCCTCCAATACGTCTTCCACAAAGAGAGGACCTTCTCTTGCGAGAGGAGGGTCGGGGTTCTCCATCCAGAGGTGAAGACTCTCAACCTTCATGCATGGTTTCTTAGCGGTTGAGGTATAAGGATTGGTACCTCCCGGACGATGTAATGAAAATGTTGCTTTCGGCCAGAAGGCCAGAAACAAAATCCTTATACCGCTGCAGTTGGAACAAGTTCTGCAGCTGGTGCAGGGACAAGAATGCAGACCCTTTTATATGCAGCACATCTATGGTTTTATCTTTCTCATTACACATGGCTAATCTGGTGCTCCAGCTTGGCACAATTAATGGGTGTCTGGCAGCGCAATCTATTTTTAAGCACACTTTTGAAGAGGTATCTTTCTTCACATTACCACTGGTTATACAATTTCTTTTTTTCCCCAACTTTATTTAATTTTCAACCCATTAACAACATCAAAACATGTTGGTGAGAGTCAGAAAAGTAACAGTTTACATAACATTTTCTTTACCAAGCGTCAGTTAACAATAAACCTTCAACACAAAGTCCCCCCTCACATTTCAATTAGAACCATGACAACACAAACAACACTTACACACAAACACAACTGAAAACAAAACACAACACATTAACCTCCCCCACCCCCGATTCCCATATTTCACCAAGTTTATTAATTCCATACCTTACTCAAACAAATCATTAAAGGAATCCCAATTATCACAGTATTCAGCCCCCTGATGAAGCCGAAACACTCGAGACCTCTCATACTTCGAAAGCGTGCGCATGTCCACCATCCAACTATCAGTATGTAGTTTTTTGCGTGACTTCCACACTCTCATAATATGCTTTATTGCCATTAACAATGCCCTATCAATCCATTCAGACGCACCACAGATTTCCAGACCTCTGCTTTCATTAGAGAGAAAAACTGCACACATGAAATTTCGAGTGAACGACCTACCAATCACTAGATCTACTCAATCAATTACTCCAAAAAGTCAGTACCCTATCACATTCCCAAAGCATATGCAGATCAGTCCCTTTTGAGTGGGAGCACCCCCAACACAAATCCGATTCAATCAAACCCTGCTCTGCCATCTTACTGGTGTCCAATAAATACGCCCTAAAATTCGCTGATGAATGTATCTCAAGTTCAAATCCATTTTAGCTTTCACCGTTACCCTCCGCGCGTTATCCCATTCAGCATCAGATATATCCCTGCCCAATTCAATCACCCTTTTATTCCGTAACTTCTGGCAGGAATCCTGCATACACACCCGTACGGGCATAAGTTTAGTAAATGTAGAGACTACATTCGGAGCAGCATCATACAAAATGCACACTTGGGGTTATACAATTTCTGAAAGGATTGACAAATGTATTTCCTCCGGTCCCTTCCCAAGTCCCGGTTTGGGATCACAACCTAGTTTTGAAATTTCTAATGTGTACTCCATTCAAGCCTATTTATTCCTGTCCTTTAAGATTGCTAACTCTGAAGAATATCCTTTTGGTGGCTCTTACATTAGCCCGTAGGGTTAAATGTTAAAGGTATTTGTACCGCGCACCGTCACCAACGGAATTGGTCCCCAGGCGCTCTGGCGGATCTGTAAATGATGAGGTGGGATGGGTTAGTAAAGTGAAGAGGGAGTAGGATAGTGAGAGGAGTGGTGTTCTGTTGGCAGCTTCAACTCGGTATACACCAGATGCTGAGCATTGGTGCGGGTATTGGATTGGTGTCAGTCCGCGTGTGCTGTTGCTCCGGCTTATGTGTTGTTGCAGTGTTGTGAAGTGCGTGTGGCTTGCTGTGCGAGAGATGGTTGTGTGTTTTTTGAGTGAGATAAGTATGCAGAGTTTGAGCTTATATTGGTTAGTGGATTACCTGACCTTTAGCGTGCTAACTTTCACAGTTTTGTTTAAGTGTGGCACCTGTTCACCTTCACAATTCTATCTGGATGCAGCGCGGGTCAATGTTTAGTATTCCATCTAGGTGTGGGCATGCCAACATTCACAGTCCCATCCAGATGCGGCACAGGCCAATATCCACAACTCTAAGTGTGGTATATGTTAACATTCAAGTTTCACCTATGTGCGGGCATGCTAACGTTCAAAGTCCTATCTAGATGCAGCGCAGGCCAATATTCTATAGTGCGGACATGCTAATATTCACAATTCTATCTAAGTGTGGACATGCTAATATTGTGGCATTATATGTTATTGGGAGGTAAGATAGGGGGGCAGGGGTTTTCTGGAGTAGAGTAATTGCTCTACTTCCCACCCATGCCACACTCAGTTTTTGTTGGTGTCTGTTGATTGTTGGCTTCACTGGCTGACACCGGCAGACACATCTTGGAGCCGCCAATGTCGGAGCCGCCCTTGGCCTTGGGGCCCTTTGCCTCAGGGGCTGCTGGGCAGGGGGTTGCCCTGGGTATTTCAGATTTGTCCATCAGGTGACCAATCACAGGGTGAGGCAAATTGTGAGGTGGGAGGAGGCGTGAAGACATGGGAAGCTGGTGGGGAGAGGGGGACAAGGCTGTACGCGGGCAGCTGGGGCTGGGTAAATATTTTAAAATGGGCCCAAAACGGTCCCAGGGTCTCCCACTCACCTGCTCTTAATTTCCTTGTCTTGCAAGCCTCTTTACACAATTTTCTTTAAGGATGGTCAATAAAGTTAAACCACCATTTTTGCCAAAAAGGGTCTGTCTTTCATTTAAATCAGATGATTATACTACTGTATTTTTGTCCTCCACCTCATCCTGGGAAGGAAGAGGAGAGATTATGCAGGCTTCACCCAAGAAATGCACTTAGCTTCTATATTTCCAGGATGTCTAAATGCAGAAGAGGATTATCCACTTTTTGTTGGTTACACAGGCCATAAATTGGGTATGGCGGTCACAAAAACCTTATCTAGGTGGATCATCTTGGGTATTTCTGAATGCTACAGATTAGCTAGAAAAGAACCTACTGAGGGTCTCGGAGCTCATTCAACCAGCGGCATGGCTTCTGCCTCTGTTTTATAGAGGGGAGTCTCATTTCGGGATATTTGTGCGGTGGCCACATGGTCCTGTCCACACATTCACCAAGCATTATAGTCTGGACTCTTCCTGAAGCCGGGAAGGTGTTTTTGGGAAGGCAGTGTTACATTCTGTACACACAGACCAATACGGAATTCCGAAATCTTTTTTAAAGATTGAAAATTCTGACTCCCTCCTCCAGAAATACAAGCACTGTTTCCGGGAGTCTATCGTAAGATGAGGAATATGTGGGAGGACACAATCCATTTGAAGAACAAGTTAACAGTGGTAACGTTCTTTCGATTGGATGTTCCTCCCACGTATTCCTCATCGCCCCTCCCAACCTGCCCTGCAGTACAATTTCCTTGTTATTGCAGTTTACGCTCGTTCAGGGTGAGTAGCTGTCGAGCGTAGGCTAAACCAATACACGTTAAAAACGGAACTGAAGCCAACGGTCGCTGCGCACAACATATATATACCATCAATGACATCGACATCGAAACGGAGGCCCTCAAGGGACATCGAGTCAACAGGCATCGGCGCCCCATGCTGGAATTTTTTTGCCGAAGCAGCTAAAGCTGGGTATCGAGATATCATGAGGAATACGTGGGAGGAACATCTAATCGAAAGAACGTTACCACGGGTAAGTAACCTTTACATCTTACCTGACACTGCATTACCGAGGCTGATGTAACAAGCTGTGAGTAATGAGACTAAAAAGTCACTAAGGTAAAACCACTGCTACCAGCGATTCAACTAAACTTGCAATTGTAACACATGTTATCAGGTAAGTAAGAAAGGGGATACATTGTATCCCCCAGCACTCCAGATAAGGTCTTCCTACTCACTTGCTTTCTCCCTTATCAGTACATTTGCCTCCAAGGCAAGAGTTTTAATGGCTGGATAACCTGGGAGTGGTGGAGTTTAAGTATTCCAGATACACACCCAACATTTCTATAGGTGCTTGGGACTAGTCAAGTTTGACATTGACGTTTGAGAGAACTGCTTTGGGTACTGAGTAGTAAGTAATCCCTGCACATTTGTTGACGGGACGACATGGCATAAGTATACAGATTATCTCTACAGTGCATAAAAGGGTGATTTTTCCAGTGAGCTCCCGTTGATTATGGCCCATCTAGACCTTTGCCACATCAAGGGATTTATTTGCAGTTAGCTGAAGTTAACAATATGTGGAGGATGCAAGAAACCATACTCTCCCAGTGTTTCTCCAGGTTTTTCCGAGCAACACACGACAGTAGCGGAAAGCATCCGAATGCAGAGAGTTAGAGCCCTACCAAACCTGGTTGTGTAATTGAAAGGCAACAAGACCACCAATACCTAGAGGTGTTGGGGGGTCACAATCTGATTTCTTAGGGGAGTCCTGCTTTGATTTCAATGTTATTTATATTTCCTTATCCCTCCCACCTCAACCAGCAACAAGCTACTGCAGAGGGACAGATCCAGCGTTCGGGTGGTCATGAGAGGCCCTTTGTGCTGAGCAGAGCCTTCTTTGCTGGGTCACAGCGGTACGGTGAGTGTTTTTATATTCGGTCATTTGTAAAAAGTGGAGGTGATGGCAAGGCAGGAGCATGGGAACACTACTGGGCACTAAACCAGAGAGTTGCAAACATGGCAGCGCTCTTTCTTGACTAGTCAATTGAGTAATGGTGGTGTTTACTGTAGGCTTTGGATATGAAAATGGAACACATGTTTGGCCCCTACTGTCATCGGATGCTGCCCTTACTAGAAAATTGTCTTTGCTGACCACTTAGTTTCTCTCCCGTTACAGGGGCGATCTGGACTGGGGATAATGCCGCTGAGTGGGACCACTTGAAGATCTCTGTGCCCATGTGCCTGAGCCTGGGGCTGGTGGGGATATCATTTTGTGGAGGTGAGAAAGATTGAGGCGTTTGGAATCCACATTGAGGGTTGAATTGTAGGATGGTATGCATGTGCAGGCTTGGAATCTCGGGTCGGGCGGGTAATGACTGAGTCTAAAACCTGAATGGATTTGCTCTTTAACATTAAAGACTATCCAATGCACTACCGTGAGGACAACGTGTACCTCTGTTGTTTCTTGATTGGTGTACTAACCTTTTTCCCAGATCAGCCCAATCCATGGTGTTAAGAAAAAATAAATGTTCTGCCTAAATTGTGAGTCCATTGAGCTGCTTGCTTTTGCCTGACATTTTTTCTCTGGGAGTCCTGTGCTGGTCTCAATGAGGATGCAACATCTGTTCTGGTTGGTTGCAGTGTGCCATAAGATTGTGGCTGTGCAAATTGTGGCCATTTTGACCCACATGGAAGCACTTTTCTTTCCTGAAGGCTATACATTGTGGTGTCTAGTTGGTTTAGAAATCAAGTAACCAAACAGCCCCTCTGTGATTGGATAGAGACCGGAAATGCTCATGAGGGTCATCCTTGACGTGGGTTCCAGGCAGGAGCTCACAGGGGGCTTCAATGGGCTTTTTGGGTTGTGGGTATGTCTGGGTTTCTCTTGCAATCCACATCCAAACTGGTATATGGGACAGGCCTGGGGCTGCTACTTTTTGTGTTTTGTCCTTTTGGTTTGTTGGTTCTGTGGGTTATGATTGTGGCCAAAAGCACTTCTACTGAAGTCCAGCTGCCATTGTAAACCATGTTCAGTATATTATCCTACCATAGCCCAAATGGCTCTTAGGACATAGGCACCCCATTTTTTGAAAGATGGTTATATCCCCCTACCTTTGTTTTAGGGTGTATGCTGGTGCCAGGTGTAATTTATTGTTGGGTTCACCAGGGTTTCAAGACGGTGTATCGCATTAGTAGCCCACTGTACCTTTTTGGTAGCTGATCAGAAAGATTTTTCTTTTTACAACTTTCCTTGCATTGACATCAATCGAGCCCCAAACTATTTTACTGTGCCTTGAACCCTGACCGTACTTTGGAGGTAAGTAAAGTATTTTTGCTTCCTTGCTTGGGCCATTCATTTTGGGGCTACTGGTCAGCCCTTATGGTTTAGTGCAAAGGGGGGGCAGGCTGTGTCCCCTTCTGTGATTCCCTTTTCACCTTCCACTGAAGGACTGCAGGGATGCTTGGTGTAACCCTTTTTGTTTTCCTTAACATTTTTACCTTTTCATGTGCTTAGGACAGGCTGCTGGCTGTGAACCATCTTTCATATCCACATACTCCAATGGGCCATGCCATATATGTTTAGCCCTATCGTTTTATTGTTCTTTGGTCGTCTTTCTGCCCTCTAAGGTCCAAAGCTGCCTTATATGGTAGGCACTAGTTCAGTAGAATTAGCTTTCTTTTTTTAAAATGTAATTCTCTCCCCCCCACCCCTTTGTGAGTCCCTCAGCACTTTTACCTGGACCGTTGGATTTTTAATCCATTCTCCTGAGTTAGTGGGAACCTTTTTCCACACTCACTCGGTCTTTTACTCTATCTCTGGGAACCTTTTTCAACCCTTTTGGTTATATCATTTTGGAGTCATGCTTTCCTCCACCTAAGGCATATTCAATTTATTATTGCAGCACACAACAGTTTATGTGCAGTTTTGCTGGGAACTCTTTGAGCTGCCTTCTATTTATTTTGTGATAACTACTGTTTCCAAGGATAGGGTGGGGGGGATACTTTGTATCCTACCTTACTATTATTTTGTGGTATCAACACACCCCACCTTATATGGAGTGCTGAGGGGACAAACTGTATCCCTTTTCCACTTCTCCTGTAATGGAGTGGCTGGTGCCTGTGGATGTTTCGTGAAACGTACACGCAGGCCGCTGTCACAGCAGCGATAAGGGACACATGGGTCACCATTGTACTAAATTGGTGCCGGTCTTCTTTTTTCGCCAACTCTTGATGGCTTGTCCGTTCTTGAGCCTTCTTCTGCCGTACTGAGTCAGGGAGGTCCCGCTCACTCTTTTGTGTTTGCCGGGCTTCCATTGCGAATCCCGCCGAGGGCTCCTGCGTGTCTTGGAGGACAGGAAGCTGGGAGTGCACCGAAACTCTGCAGGTCTTTGTCCTCTAGTATGCCTGCTTGAATCCAGTTCTGACTGGAAGGCTGGCTGTTCCTTTGGACAGCCACCAACTAAAGTTTGAATGTGGCATGACTGCTGATTGGCTAGAGTCCTGCATAAAGGCGAGGGTCCTGGCGAGTGTCCTGGAGAAGAACAAGAGAGTCGACGCATGAAATGAAGAATCTGAGGAAGGACGTTGTCTGCAGCCACCCCCTGCGACCGCCAGTGACCACTGCTGCTCCAACCTCCTCTTCTGATCGGCAGGGAAGATGCAAACCGTACGACTTCCTCCACTTGACTGATGGGCCTAGCCAATCTCTAGACAACCTGCATTTTGAGTCGTCCCTCGAACAGCTGTGGCCATCCTGGGCTTCAATACCCCCTATAGCCTTGGACCTGGTCCAATCTGCTGTGCATAGTCTCCTGAAGCACATATTCGGCTAGAACTTCGTGGGTATCCATCTGGACCTACAGTGGCTCTTTCCTGCTCTGAGACGTCTCCCCTTCCAACTCGGGGACCAAGAAATGGAGAGAAGCCTGCCCCATGACAACCATCGCTGAGCCAAAACATGTGTCGAGTCCCAACAACCCAGTATTGTGAAGATCTGCTGGGTGTCGCATCCAAAGAAGCTGACAGTCTACTCCCGCCAAAAGTTCCTTCTTCATCGTCCAGGCCAAGAATCCACACAGGATCTGTGGTCGCCTCACCTGGGCACCCACCAGTGACATGCTTCTTACTTCATGAAAAGATACAAGATACTATCCTGCTCCTCAGTACTCGCCTGGATGATTGTTGTGTTAAATCTTCCTCCTGAGCTTTCTGAGACGCATTGGAGTGGACAACCCAACTCTGTTCTCCCAGGCCTAAGCACAGGGGTCCTTTAGATACAATCCTTCAGGAGGTCTACCTGACCTCCCTGAACCATCTTTAACTAAACATTTTACTTGCAATGTTGATTCCTGTGATTTTAACGACAGTCTGTCTTTCTTTGTTCTTCCGACCATGGGCCCTGGTCCCCCAGTGTCCCAACTGACTTTGAGACTCTCATTCACAGATAGGGCTGGACTTTCTAAAGTCTAGATTGCCTAAAAGTACTTACCAGTATCTGTGCTGCTTTCTTTGAATGTTGGTTAAATAATTGATTTGCTACTCCTACTTGCCTGTATTCATCTAAAGTCTATTATTCTCAAGCATGGGGTCTGGCATGGATTCACATGCTCGTGAATATTCCCGTTGTCAGGCTGGGAATCCTCGGTAAAAGAAAAAACTGTTTCAATTTCGTTTCTAAACTGTCTATCTCCTATAAACCAATCACTGAGCTCTGGGTCATACTGCCCCAGCCAATGACTGCTCTCTAAGCCCCTCCTCTGGCAGCCATCTTCAGATTTTTACTGCACGTTCAAGTGTTGGGAGTCCTTGTGCTTTGCTCTTTGAGCTTTTTGCTGAGTTTTTCGCTTTTTGCGAGTTAAGCTCCTATTTTTCAGTCATTCGAGCCTGTGTGCTCCATCAATCATCCTTCCGATGAACGGGGACGCGTTTTTCAGATTTATCAGCGCCCCTCAAGGGCTGTCTTAGTCGAGGTTTCTTCTTGGAGGCTTCCAGAAGATTCTTCAGGCCTACACTGCGTGGATCATGTCGGACGAGAAGGATCACGCTTCCCTCTTCAGGCCTTGCTCCAACTGTGATTTGCAGAATGTATGCAGAGACGATAAGCATTCCCAGTGCCTGCCTTGTCTGCACCCGACACATAAGGAGGAAGATTGTGTGATTTGCTGTGGCTGCTCTAAGCGCACGTTGAAGGATCAGCACCAACGGCTGGAATTGTGGCTGCTGGCCAAGGCCCCTGCACCGGGTGGTAACCTGGGGCATGCCTCTGCCGGATCCGGAAAACCTGAGCGAGCTTCTAAGTCCTTTGAGGGCGCCCCACCTGTGGGGGCCCAACACAAGGCCAAGCACTGCGAGTCCGCTTCTGGCGGGGCACCGCAGCTGAGGGTTCCGCGACAGTCAGGGCACGATCGTCATACGCACCTACATTTATCTCCAGTCAACAATCTTCATCCAAGAGGAATTTGGATAATTTGGGTAGGCTGAGGGAGAACCCGGAGAAGGCCAAGCAGGTTACAGTGTCCCACCTACCTGCGATGGAGAAGGCCAAAGGAGACAAAGGTTCCAACCTGGCCCGAAGGAGAAGGCCAAACAGGACAAGGGTGTCCGGCCTTTCCGTGCAGGCCCAGGTGCACCAGGCGAAGGTGTCGTCCTCCCTCGAGGTGGTGGTGGCGTCGCTTTCAAAGGCTGAGGGGGCGGACCGGCAGGGTGCCACGGCGATGGCAAGCATGTCCCTTCCTCCCAGGAGGGGTGCTTCGAAAAAAACGGTTGAAAAGACCCTGGAGAAGAGGATGCCGGACCAGAGTCCAAGGCCGACCCCTCTGGACCCGAAGAAGGGGGTGGGAGGTGGCGAAGGCCTTCAAGGAACAGACATTTCTTCGGCTGATGAGGACGAGATGGTTTCCATCCATACCGTCCATGAGAGCGATGACGACGAAGGAAATGCTGGTGCCTCGCCCCATGACTGGGTCGGTGACGACGGGGACACGGATGGAGCCAACGACGGGAGGCCCCCGGACAATGAGGGGCCAGAGCCTACTCCTATACCCTAGAGACCTTTCACTGTACATCCTCTCGACCCTACACATGCTGGTGTCCGAGATTCAGAGGAAGATGCCGGTGACTCCACCGCCTGCTCCTCCAGCGGTGCCAGTGCCAGCCACCCCGTTGTCACTGGGGGAACCGCCGGCCAAGAAGAGGAGGAGGCAGTTTACGCCTCCATGCCCCCCTTTCCACCACCCTCCCACCCCCCATGGAGACGGAGTCGGACACAGCAAAGACAGGCACGGATGACGACGGCGGGATGGAGGACCTCCCATCTCCTCCGCCCAGAGCCTCTCCTCCGAACGAGATAGGATCTTTCCATGCTATGATCGGCCGAGCATCAGAGCTTTTCCAGCTCACGCCGGAGGAAAAGAAGGCAGGCTTCTTATATCAGCGCCGCAAGGCGAAGAGCAAGACAATCCTTTCGGTCCCACTACTGGACGATGTTTGGGATGAAGGGCTGGCTCTGATGAAGAACCCCTCAACAGCCCCAGCGAACAGAGACTGGTTGGAGTGCTTGCAGTCTCAACCGTCACCAGACTCGTTGGTCTCGGCAGCCACCAGGAAGAAATCGTTGAGTTCGACGTCTTCTGCGTCACCCATCTGGAGAATGAGGGAAAGAAATTGGATTCAATGGATAGAAGGGTTATCTACTCAGTGGTGACAACTTTTGAGGGCGCCAATGCCCTCGCCTTTGTAGCCAGATACCACCCGGAGCTGTGGTTTAAGCTGGCTCCCCTACTGCCCTTCCTCCCAGACGGCAAACAGGTAGACGCGTTAGAGATTCTTCAAGACGCTAGGTGGCGTCGGATCACACCATCACAGTGGCCATGGACATTGCAGACGCTGGTTTACGCCAGATGGGCAACAGCGTTTGCCTTCACCGTTGTGGCTGGCTCAAGGCCACCAACTTTAGGCAGGAGGTCCAGACAAGGGTTTTGGACATGCCCTTTGACAGGGACAACCTGTTTGGGAAGCGCTGGATGAATCCCTCCAGGCCATCAAGGCAGACACGGAGACGGCATGTGCCCTAGGCACGCTACGACGACCACCGTCCTTTCGTTCCGCGGAAGGGAAGTCTGGCCGGTCTATGAGGGGCTTCGGCGGGGGCTCCTCCTCTTACCGCCAGCCCTCTCGCTCCTCGACCCAGGAAGCCAACAGTGGCCGCTCCAAGGCTATCGGGGGCGGACGCCATCGTGTCGGGGACCTCAAGGCGCCCCGTCGACCGCCAAGCAAGAATGAACCAGCCAGAACATCATGGCCCCCCCATTCGTGCACCGCGGTGGGAGGCCTGCTGGCAAACTTAATCAGCGTGTGGAAGACCATCTCCACCAACCATTGGGTGCTGGACGCTCTCGCCCACGGACACACACACTAGAGTTCCAACGAAAGTGCCCCCAAGTACCACTGGTGACCCAGCAGGAAAACCACATCCCTCAGCTGCTGCTGGAGGTTCAGGCCATGTTCAAGAACAGGGTGATAGAGCTAGTTCCAAGGCGGCTCTGGGGCTCTGGAGTTTACTCAAGGTGCTTCCTCGTATGAAAGAAGACTGGAGGATGGAGGCGCATTCTCGACCTACGATGACTGAACAAGTATAGGAAGTCCCAAAAGTTCAGAATGGTCACGCTTCAGCATGTGCTCGGCCAGCTGGAGGCTGGGAGGCTTTGTCGTCGTTGGACCTAGAGGACGCTTACTTCCACGTCCCCATCCGCAAAGGACACCGCAAGTTTCTTCGCTTAGTCATTCAAGGGAAGCATTACCAGTTCAAGGATCATGCATATACCTGACCCGGCCCTGCGGTTTGCAGATGCGCCCCCTACAGGAGTTCCTCAACACTTGTTGGGTCCAGGTGTCTGGAGGCTTCCAGGACAGGATCGCGCTCGACAAGGAGTTCTGTCGGGCGATAAGGTAGTGGGGCGTGTGCCCCGCATGCAACACCTCTTGGGTCTCAGAATTTTCCCCTTTCCATCCTGCATTTGGGTCCCTTTGCAGCCTACCAGGCCCCTTTCAGTGCCTTCTCCTCCACCCCCTCCCTAGCTTTTTCCCAGATTTATTTTTCTATTTTTTTCCAGTACAGCTGTTAGCTTCTTCCACTACATCTGGGACTGCACTACTCATTCGCCGACATGACCGCGCTTCTCCCTTGTGTTTAGAGGCGATTGGGCCTCTTTTTCTCTACGCAGCTGGCAGGTCCGAGCCACTCTACCACGTCATATTGACGTCAGCACGTTACATTGACGCAAGCGCGAGCACGCTCTTCTCTTTTCTTTAGGGGCGATTGGCCCTCTTCCACCATACTCGCCCTTCCGGAGCTGTATACGTTGCTATAGCACTAGGTGCGAATGGAAGCTAGCAACCACTACCATTCAGGTATGTTGTTTTCCCAGCCAGATCCTCTCTGACCACTAGTAGATAATCGCTCTCGCTAATCTTCCACATTGTGATCATATTCTCCTAGATGGCCTAGCTGCGTGCATGAGTTGCTGATTGCCATTGCTGCCTGTCACCTGAGTGTCTTCTGACATTCTATCGCCTCCTTGCTCCCTGGATGCCCTCCATTAGGTATGGGTCCCTCTATATGTACAGGTGGTTTTTTTCATTCACTATAAAGGCATGGGTCCCCCATCCCTCCACCTGCACAGTGGGCTATCTCCACCCAAGAGTTATGTTTTTTTTCCCCCCACCCATACATAGAGGATGTTTATAATATTATTTATATGCATTTACCTTCCACCACCCCCACGCATAGACACCAGCAGGTCCTCCCACACCCGTCTCGGCACCTGTACACACCGGGGCCCTTGGCTCCAGGGTCACTTCAGTTCCCTTTCCCTCCTCCTCCAGCCCCCCCTTCGGCGGAAAAGACCTCTCACAAGTGCCCAGATAACTTCGAATTTACCAACCTAAATCACTTGGTTTCTTCTATTTGCACATTCTAATGCATGAAGACCACCTTCACGCTAGCACATATTTATTGTTGCCAGTGGTCCATTTTAACCCCCTTCCCTGTTTCCGTTTCCCTCCCCTTTACCCCCCTTTTTTGTCTCCGCACAGGAGACACCAACACTTCTCTTCAGCAATCCTGAACTCCGACAAGACAGCTTGTATCATGAATCACGGTCCTGATGAAGATGGCTTCAATCACCATTGAAACCGGTCGACCCTTTTCGGACATGAGGGCTCTCATGACCGACCTTTTGATCTCTATCACACCAACAAAGAGACTTTGCTTTCTGGAAATTGTTTACTTGTGCACACTCAGTACTAACGAGTGAGCAGGTTTTATAAGAGCCAACTTTTAGCCCTGCAGCCCCTTGGGCTGCCTTTTTAGTGTATTACCCAACAGTGGGTTCTCCAGTTGTACTGTTTTCAAACTCTAAACCAAAGTGACCTATGGGCTGTATTAAATGATTATACTGTGGATAGAATAGAAACAGTTGACCTGCCTCCCAGGTTGTACCTATGTCTAAGACCCAGCAGTCACAGAATCTAACCTACAGTTCTATGAAATACTGCTATACCACTCTGGAGAACGCCATTTTTTTTAGCTTCTAACGAGAATTGAATCCCTTTGTCTACTCTAGACATTGCCACTAGTATAGAAGATTGAGGGACAGCTCTCTCCTCTATATCTGTTAGATAGGCGATACATCACGCGCCACCCAGGGAAAGGCACTCCTGCCAGGGACAGGGTGGTGTTCTTTAGGGTGAGATACGCTGAGCCGGGTGGCCCCTTCCTTTGTGTTAGAATGTGAGCAATCATCTTGCCCTATTTTTGCATTTTTGATTTGTATGAATGACTACCTTCTTAGAGAACCGTTGTTTCTGTGTTACCACATGTTTTCTTGTTAACGGTTAAAAGGACTACCACGGCTGTCCGTGCTCTTTAGCTTTCTCAAGCTTTCCCTGTTTGTTTCTAGACAATCTGAGTACATTTGGGTCTCCTAGGTGACTAAGCACAGGGAGTTTCGGGCACCTCCCTCACTTCCTGCCTACCCCAGACACCCTGGAGCCAGAGGCGGGCTTCACTCGTGAATCCAGCCAAAGACAAAACTAACAAAGGGACCAAACCTGGGTTGGCGTGCAGAGTAAATCTCAAGAAGGACCTTTCCATAAAGAAATGGCGAAAAAAAGACCATGGCCATTTTGACTAAAAAAATGGCACCCTTGGGTGCTTTACTGCAGCTGCGAACGCAGCCAGCGGATAATGCACATCACGGTAGTTAAAACGAAACCACTGCCACCAGCCATTCAGTGAGGAAAGGGTAACATAAAAATGTTACATGAGAAGCTAGAAAAAAGGGGATACTAGGTAACCCCTCTAGGACCCTATTGTAAGATGGTGTGTGCTGGGTCTAGAAAGTTACAAATGTAAGTAAAGTCAATTTCACTTTACTGCTCTGGGAAACAGGAGTTTATCCCAGAGAAGGTATTTAACCCTTGGGAAATCTGAAAGACATCCCTCTGCTACTGCACTGAATCTGCTGTGTGACACAATGTAAAAGATGATGCCTATGGAGTTTGTCAGGCTCCATAACCAAAAAGAAACGCAAAGCTCACAAATCACATTGAAATACATGAGAGAGTGGGGGAAAAAGGGTCTCCCTCTCTCCAGGTAAAAAAATCAAGTCCTCAAAATCCAGAAAAGTTGCTGGGGGTCTCTAAGGTAGAGGGAATTGGCACATTTCTGAGAATTCTCCCTAACAGCTGCCGAGGAGAAGTTGGCGTTCACTTGGCGGGTTAGTGATAGGGTTGCATGAAGGTATACCCCCAGTGTTTTTACTGCTGGGGAGACTGGAATCTGGGTGCCATCAATGTTGAAAGCAGAATATTTAGGGTTGTTTTTTTGACACTGTTGAGGGTCCAACAATAACGAGCTGTGTTTTATCGTCATTGCAGAGGCCGTGTATTGCCATCCAGGCTTGGATGTTGCGTAGGCTGCGCTGAAAGTGTCAGCATTGTTTGCATAGTTACCAGAGAGGGGTAGGAGAATTTGCATATCGACGGTATAATTTGTGTAGTCTATGCCGAGTGAGTCCAGAAGGTCGAAAAGTGGCTTTGTAAAGATTTTATATAGCGTTGGAGGGACGCATGATCCTTGTTGAACTCCACAGTTAATTGGGGCTGGTGGAGCACTGGCGTTCTCAGCAAATACTCATTGCTCTATCTTCCAGGAAGGAGGCGATCCAGGTGAGAATAATGCTGAGGTGGTAAAATGGTGGCAGAGAATTTTGGTTCAATGTTCATTCAACTGTTTTTTCAATGGGTTTTTTGCAGAATGTTTTTATCGGAAAAAACCATCACATTTTATTTTTGAGGCCCCCTCCAAATCTCATCTATGCATAAATGGGCCACATCGTGGCCACAGTGATTAGCCCCGTGGGTTCACATACCAGTGGGGGGCAAAGTATATAATCTCAACAAGAAAGAAAGGATACTGGTATGTGTTGGGTTGGCTACTGTGAAGTCTAAATGAATTGGAAAGGTTCACCTGGTCTCAACCCATATAGTCTTGATAATTTATCAAAATTTACATGCACAGAAGGTGTGCTGGAAACCTCCACAATAATGGAACAAAAAAAAGGTTTTTTAGAAAAAAAACTTTTATATCACAACTTAGTGCATATAATAAAAACCAACTTGGAGGTACATATATAATTGAAGACATAAATACAAATCTTCCATTTGTGGAAATAAAGAATGACAATTTTAACACAAAGGGAAAAAAAGAGAAGGATTAGTGCATCAAAAAGAAAGCATACATAAAAATACAACGACAATTTTCCTATTAGCAAAACAACAGTTATTTATCACTAAAGTATTGGAATAGATCAAATAGCAAAACATTAGAGTAAATATAGTGATAAGTACCATACTGTCTCTATTTGAAATTATAGAAACTCAAAAATGAATATTCTTCAGTGTTTTGAATCAATCCCCAAGGACTCAGGGATGAGAATGGGGTCTGCCAACGCTTTGGGGGGAGTCAAAAAGCAAAAAATTAGATACATGTTTAACAGAGAGGACATGGTCCCATTAATGGATACATGTCACATAGGCAAAAAAAAGAGAGAGATCCTGGTGTCCACAGGTGATGCTGTGAAGGACCTGTAATTCCCCTCTGATAGAAGAAAAGCGTTTCGGCGGAACAGGATTGGATAAAGACAAGAAGAAAGTGTTTTTCATATCCAAGGATTGTCCTCTGCCTTCATCAGGGCAATGTTTGGCAAGACCTTGAAAAGGGCTGCTGTCTAAGTGAGCCAATGGACGTGGGGTACTGATGGCTGGTGTCGCAGAGTCCGACCGTCTGATGAAGTGTATGAGGGTCCAGAAGGTGATTCGCGTACAACAAAGGCAGAAAAGAGGGACCTGGTTCGCATATGTGTCCTTGGTCCGAAGGTAGTAAAAGAGAGACCGGAAACCATCAAGTGGAAAAAGGCTGAAAAAACATCTCGGTCGACTTCCCAATGTTAATGAGTGCCACCGGGACACG
Organism: Ambystoma mexicanum; assembly: GCF_040938575.1. Classification (NCBI taxonomy): domain Eukaryota; kingdom Metazoa; phylum Chordata; class Amphibia; order Caudata; family Ambystomatidae; genus Ambystoma; species Ambystoma mexicanum. The sequence continues at coordinate 1,130,814,464 of NC_090923.1, forward strand.
GAAAGTCGGATGTGGGCCCTGCATCATGTCAGCCCAAGCACTCGAGTCAACTAAGACTCCTGAGATGCCTCACCCCGCCGACTGCTCATAGAGAGCAAAGACAGACCGCAAACCTCCAAATCTCCCCTCTCATATTAGTTTTACTCTATTCCCTACCCTCCATCCCTTTATATAGCCATATCCACCCCCAAAACCCATACATTTTTCAATGGTTTTTTTCAAGAAAAGATATTTGGCAAAAAAAAACATCAGAAAAACAGTAATTGAATGAAAGTTGTACCAGAATGTTATGTTCCACCAGATCAAAGGGCACAGACAGATCTAGGAGGAGAAGCAGGGCAGGTCTCCTTTCATCCCTGATCTCGTCGGTCTGGTTTTTGAGGTCTAGGAGTGCTGACTCTGTGCATGGCCTGGGCAGAAAGCAAGACTGGCAGACTCCCAAGATGCGATTTGCTTTCAGATGGTGCTGAATCTGGACATATGCTGCTCTCTCCAGAATTTTTTTTAGGAGAGGGACTCTGTGGTGATTGATCTCCCCAACAACTACCGACCAGTGTCGAAGGGAGGTTTAAAAAAAAAAAATAGTTTAGAAGCCGGACCCAAGCTTCTTTAAGGTTGGACGGTACTGTCTGCCGTGAAAGATGCATTGATAATGGCCATGATGAAATGTGTTGATGCTTCAGCACAGTCTGAGAGAGGCAGGGCATACATCACCTCTACATCTCGAAGGTTTCAGGCTCTTAAGGATGTGTAGAGTTTGTATTTCAGAGACATGGAAGCTAAACAGTGGGTGTCTTGGCTATTGGTCGTGGAGGGGGAGGTGATTGCAATGGCCAGGCATGTAGGTTTCAGAGTAGATCGTTTTAGAATGTTTTTGTTTGTGTCGTATCAATTTTTAGTAACTTGGCGTTCTGCATGTTGGTGCACCATGATATGTCTTTAGTGAGGGTACAGGGTAGGGAGGTAGGGGCTTCCAATTCCCAGAGTATGGTGAATAATTCTCGATTGTCAGATTTGCCGTTAGCTATTCTTGTATTAAAAGTGGTGGCTTTGGCGTGAATGATGGCTTCTTTGTACCATTTGGAGAGACTTGTGAACACCTAGTAAAGGCGTTGAGCGTTTTCTTCGAAAATGTTTCAGCAAGTCATTTTTTGGTTGAGTTCCAGGACGTCAGGGGTGATCCAGGAGTTGATACGTAAGGGGCTATGGTGTCTACCGCTGCAGTTAAGGTTTTGGCAAAGACATCTGCTAGTATTTTGTGATCTTGTGAGCCAGGCTCTCCTGTTTAAGGGCATCAAGGGGTAGGATGTGGTCTTTGGTTAGTTTGCGGGAGCTTTGTGCCAAAGACGGCAGTAGTGCTACAGTGGAGGGTTATGTTTGTTGGCAGAGAGGGATAGTAAAGGCAATGATGTGGTGGTCGACCACGGGCAGGGAGAATTGGATATAATGGAAATGAGGCAGCTGAGGTTGGCGATCCAATCCAGGGTGCGACTGCTGATGCCATGGCTAAACCCAAAGGGCATTCAGAGAATTAGCCATGGAGGTCGCTTTCAGTTCAGTAGGGTCATTAAGGCCCAGGTTCAGGTCACCAAGGAGGATAACTTTCAAAGAGGGCTTAATATGGTCTCCTAACGTGTGAAGGTGTTCCTCGAAGGTCAGGATGGCGGCGGGTGGGCAGTAGATAACATGGACTGTGATTGTGTTATTGGGGGTGTTAGTTGGTTTCACTGATGGGATGTCGCAGTTCTTGTTGAGCGATGTCGAAATGCCTATTAGTACCGGACGAGGGTCAATCAGAATGTAACAAACATTCTGATTGGCCCTGGCCGCGGCTTTACCCGAACAGGAATCCCTCGACTGGGATTCCTTTCCTTTGTTCCTGGGCAGGGGGCGTGGTAGCCCCTCAGCCAATGAGGAGGCTCGAAACAGGGCAATCCCCACTCCGAGCCTCCACACGGCTGGAGGCTGCCGTCCTCCCCCCTCTGGGGATTCACGTGCGTCCGCTCCCGATGGCTGCCATGGAAAGGGAAAACAGACATTGTTTTCCCTTCCCCGGCAGCCATTTTATTTGACTTTTCTTTTTTTTTTTTTGTTCCGAAACAGTTTCTGGGCTGGAGGACGGTTTGACTTCACTTGCCGCCAGCCTGTCCACCCTTGAGGTACAGATCAGGTCAGTGCCCGCCAAGAAGGAGGACCTTGAGGAGAGGGCCTGCAGAAACAATATGCATCTGGTGGGCATTCGAGAACGAGGGCAGCTCAAGATGGAGGAATTTGTGGAAACTGTGTGTAAGGAGTTTTAGGGTGATCCGAGCTGTCCCCCACACCCCCTGTTTGTGGTGGAATTGGCCGACCACCCGGCCGGTGCCTGGAGCACCTCCCGCCCCATCATTGCACGCCTCCTGAATTATATAGACTGGGACACTATCCTCCGTCTGGCCAGAGTGAAAGGAGATCGCCAATTCTACGGGGACAGGGACCAGGTTTATCCTGATATTTCAGCGGCAGTCCAGGCGTCGAGACGGTCCTTTGCAGGGGTCAAAATACTCCTTAGGGATTACAGTAACCCATACTCTATGCTGTTCCCAGCAAAACTCTGAATCCAGCACAATATGAGGACACAATTCTTTACGTCTCCGGAGGCGGCAAGGTCTTTTAAGATTCGGCTGCCTCGACTTTAGATTGTACCACCCACGGGTGGCAGGGCCACACAGGCTTGGCCGGGCCCTAGCGGCCCGAGCACAGCGCTGGTTTTGGTTTGTGGGTTTGAAGATGGGAGGGGGGGCTGTTTAATGGGCGTGTTGGAGGTTGCCAAAGGGACACGTGGGTTGGTCCTAGACGACTCATGGGGGTGAGGGGGGCAGGTCAGAGTTAGGTTAACAGGAAGAGGGGTTACAGAGTTAATTAGGGGGTGGCACCTGGGGTTGTTTTTGTTGTTGGGAGTCCGATTCTCATCAGAGAGCTCACCCTTCTATCCTGCGGTGCAGTCCGATACCGTTAAGGAGCAATAAATACGAGGGAGAGCGGGCTCCAATGCCTGGGTATCTTGGGGGCAAATGGTATTTTGCAAATGCACATGGAACATTATGGGGGGGAGAACCACCCCTCCAAGATCCGGAAGGTTGCACAATACCTTAGAAGACATCAGATAGAGGTGGCCTTTGTCCAAGAAACCCATCTCACTCCCTCCTCCGAACACACATGAGGTGCCCATTGGGGATGCCACAGGTATTCTCTTCCTACTTTTCTTACGCTAGAGGGGTTGATATCCTGATCGGCAGTGGTGTCAAGTTCTCTTACGTCTCGTCCCTTCCTCCATACGCATGGGCGTCCCTTCATAGGGACGGGAGATAGAACCTTTTTCACCAAAAAACCCTTCTTCCCCTTTAAATTTAGAGGCAAGTGTGGGTGCAGCCCTGGGAGCATGCGCTACTCTGCCGCCGCCCACCGGCGCCACTCCTCAGTCCCCTTTTCCACATTAATGGGAACGGGCCGATTTCACAAGCGCTCCTCGGATTGGCTCTGCCATGTAATTCCACGCACGTATACTACTTCTTATGTTTTTTGTTTTTATCATTTAGATACTCGGTCCTCAGGCGTCAGGCTCCTCCCTGGCGCATGTCGACTTCTACAGGGTTCAGCAGGCATCCATCCTGCAATGAGCTCTTTCCAACCTCAAACCCCCGCGCCCTCTGCCTATGTTGCCTTTGCCCATCCATGGCCGTCAGGCTTGTACCGCATGCAATGCGTCCTCCACAAGGTCTCTGAAGAATGGAAAAGCCAGGTGGAGGGAGCTCTTCCAGAGATCGCCTCCAGAGCACCTGAAGGACTTCATTGATCCAGGCCCAAGATAGGGCCACTCTTTTCCAGCACACCTCGCAAGGTACACTCCTTCCAAGGACTCGCCCGTTCGGGAGGGAACCTCTCAGGTTCTCATACCAGCACGAGTACCGAGACTAAGCTAGCTGCTGGCCAGCAGGCTGAGGTGGTCAGTGGATCCTCCCGGTGACAGTGCTGAGGGTCCGGGAGGTTCTTTTACCAGGTCTTCACCCGAGGGGCCATGCCATAGTACCGGCAGCATGTTAGAGGGGACGCCTATATGCAGCACTACCTGCAGCTCTGCCGAGGGCAATACGCCTTCCGTGTCACGGCCTGAGGTGCAGGATAGGCCTTTTGGTCCAACACCAAGCTTCTTGGACGAGGCTGGTTCCAGCGAGCCAGGTGACACGACTTCGATAGTTGGCATGCAGTGCGACAAAATGGCTGCCGTGCGAGACCAGATGGCTGCTCATCCGATACCCCCTCTTGCAGAGCGGGTGGAGGAAGGAGTCACAAGGTGCAACTGGTGTCGACCAGGTGTGTTGCCTACAGTTTATCCATCAGCAGCGGAGGTGTGCCTGGCCCCAGATGCCCTGGGCCACTCCGTCAATATATACTGCCTCCTCTACAGCCTCCGAAGACAGATTCTTCGTAAGGTCCAGAGGGCTGAGGCGAACTCCCCAGAGGGACATCCTCTGGGTTGGCTTTGGGGGCATGCTCCCTCAGGTCACCTCACCGGCACCAATAGTCATTCCACCGAGTGATCCGGTGACACAGGCCCCAACGCAAATGCCACTGCCCCAGCCGTCTCCTCAGATAGACTTTCTGGCCTCCCACAGTACAGGTGGTTCCACACCAGCCTCTGCAGCAGCCACCGGCTCCGATCTCCGGCCTGCGGCCAACGGCGCCCAGCACTCCTCCATTGGAGATGAAGACTGGGCATATGTGCTGAGACAAACTCAAAGTATCCTTCAACTCTAAATACAAGCTGATACACTTACATTTCTTACACCAGGTCTATCACACTCAAGCCAGGCTCCACAGACACTTTCCCACCACCCCAGCTGCCTTTCAGGTGTGACTTTGCTCTGGCAGGTTTTCTCCATCTGGCATGAGCATGCCAGCAGGTCTCCAGGTTCTGGTCAGAGGTGTTAACCAAAATGTCGCTGATCATCGGGGGAACCACTGGAGCCAGACCCTGTTGTGGCTCTGTTGGAATGTACAAGGGCCTTGCGGACCGCGATAAGACGCTTGAAGTGGCTGTTACCTTGTGGTAGCGAGCAGGAGGGTGGCTCTGGCCTCTGGGAAGGACGTCCACCCAGCGCACAGGGCTGATTCCAGGATGTTGCCTACTGTCACAATGTAGAGACTGCCTTTATTCAGACTTTGCCATTGTATGCTAGTCCTCCAGAGGTTTGGGGCCCATATATCCAATACTTGATTAAAACAGCGGACTGACAAAACTGAGAGAAGTATTGATAATCTGTTTCATGTACTGCCATGTACTCCTGTTTGGGTGGGCGATGGATGGAATCGGACTCCATGAATGTTTTTCTTTGGTTGATAAATAACAAAAATAAAGTATTTCTTTTAAAAAGGAGCAAGGGAGGAACATGGTAATTGTTAATGGCTTATTTGAAAAGAAGGGTCTTGAGGTGTTTCCGCAATACGTGGTAGGAAGGCACATTCCGCAAGTGAACAGGGAATTTGTTCCAGAGAGCTGGTGCTCGGATTGTGAAGCTTGCTCCACCTGCTCTCATCCTGTTGAAGCGAGGTGTGATCAAGCAATGTGTGTAGGTAAGTCTGACAGGTCTGGATGGAAAGTGGTTTTTGATGGTGTACGCGAGGTATTCTGGTTTACAGTTGTATGTGATTGAGAGCATCTTGATTTTGATTCTGTCTTTGACAGGGAGCCAATGGGCTGACTTTCTGGCCTCCGAAATGTGGGCCCGTCTTCCGATATCTAGTGATGCTCGCGGAGCGTTGTTTTGAGCAATTTGGCGTTTGTGCAGGTTTTTCTCTGATCCTCTTAGCAGCGAGTAACAGTATTCCAGGTTGGATCCTATAAATGCTCGGGCAATTTTGATGCGATTCTGCAGGGAGAGAAAGGGTTTGCTGGCGTTAATGAGCTTGGTTGCATAGCCTGAGGAGGCAATGTGGTTGACGTGGCGGGGTCATGGTGAGAGGCGCCTAGGTATACATCAAGCGTTTTGACCGATGACGATACAGGTATCTTGTGTCAGTCTATCGTGAAGGTTTTGTAGGCATCGCTGAGTTTGGATAGGTGAGCTAGTGGGCCGGTGGAGGAGTTCATTGTCATTGAGGCAAAGGCTATGTGCCACAATCCAGGACTAGATGGTTTCGTAGATGTTGATGCGGCAGGTGTCGGTGGGGTAGTCGCCAGAGAGGGGTATGAGAATTTGCGTGCAATCTGTGTAATTTGTGTATGAGACACCAAGGGCATTCAGTTGGTCGAAGAAGGGTTTGTTGTAAATGTTGTACAGTGTAGGCTATACGCATGAGCCTTGAGGAACGCCACAGGAGGTGGGTGTGGGGCTGGCGGTGACCTCCCCTGCGTAGACACTGGATGATCTATTGGCAAGGAAGGAGGAGCTCCAGCTGCTGGCCTCTAGTGAAGTGGGCCGAGGTTTAGAGGGCTTGGCATAGGATATCATGATCCACAAGGTCATTCTTGCGCTTGTTACTACTTCAAATTCACCCTCTCGGCACAACTTTACTACCGCTGATCCAGTATGCTTTTCGCCAGTCGGTTGTTAAATTAAGAACCATCAATAAAAACAGCACCCCTCCCCGGAGGGCATTTTCTATAGCTTGGGGAATTTCATTATAGTTTTCAGTATACATTGTGCAATCGTGTACAGTAATCATCCTCCCCTGCTGGTTCAGCTATGAACATTGCTGGATTCACGGTCTTACATCTGACAATTTTAATAGCAGGATTCAATACAATTAATTTATATCCTAATGCTCTTTGTGTGGTCAATGTAATTTTAGGTTGCTCTAAAATCGCAAATAATGCATGCTCTACAAATAATGTTACTGAACACCTTGTTATAGAAGAGTTTTCGATTGCGAATCTAGCAGCTGCTAAAGACTGCTCACAGGGATAATGCCCTTTTATAACCGGATCTAAAATCCCACTATAATAGGTCAATGGTTTGTGTCCATGTGCTAAGGATTGCTGTCATGCCTTCTCCATTTGAATAGGAAAATAAGTATGTTTCTCCAGGATGAGGTCTGGCATGGATTCACATGCTCACGAATATTCCCTGTCGTCAGTCCGGGAATCCTCAGTAAAAGAAAAAACAATTTCACTTTCACTTACAAACTGTCTTTCTCCTATAAACCAGTCACTGAGCTCTGGTCATACTGCCCCAGCCCATGACTGCCCTCTCCCTAAGCCCCTCCTCAGGCAGAGATCTTCAGATTTTTACCACACGTTTAAGTGTTGGGAGTCCTCGTGTTCGCTCCGATAGCGTTTCTGTTTTCATGCTTTTTTGATAAAAAGTTCCTATTTTTGTCAAATAGAGCCTGTGTTCTTTCTTCCTTTGCCCAGCAAGCAGGGATCCGTTTGTCGGTGTCTTTCAACACCCCTCATGGGCAAGAATAGATGAGAGTTCATCGAAGAGTCCGGAATGCCATTGGGCCTACACCGCACGCTGTACAATTTCAGAAGAGGAGGGAGGATCCTTCTTTAAAGTTCCACTCAAGCTGCGGATTGAGGAACGTGTTTGTGGAGGACAAACACTCCCAGTGCCACTACTGTCCATCTGGACCACAGGGAAGCGAATTGTGAGATCTGCCTTGGTTTCTCCAAGCACACCGTCAAAGATTGTCCCAGTAGGTTGGCGGCTGGCTCAACGGCAAGGCCTCTACCCCATGCGGCAAGCAGGGGCATGCCTCACCCAGGACCGGCTGGTCCGAGGAGTGGCCTTCTAAGTCCTTTGAGGGTGCTCCATCCATGTGGACCCATGACAAGGTCAAGCACTGCGAGTCTGTTGCCGTTGGGGTCACTGCGCAAGCGGGTCCCGCGACTGGCTGGACATGCTAATCTTCACCGTCTGCCTCCATCTCAAGCCCTCGCTCCACCTCCTCCTCGAAGAGGAAATCTGCTAATCCAGGGAAGCTCTGGGAGAAGCTGGAGAAGACCAAGGTGCAGGGCACAGTGTCCGACCTGCACCTGAAGGCCCAGGAGTTCCAGGCGAAGTCATCCTCGATGATCGAGCTGGTGGCGGCTGCCCTCTCGAAGGCGAAAAGGGGCTGACCCGGTCCAAGAGGGGCCCTCCCCCTGAGGCGGGAGGTCTTGGCCAAGCCGGCGGAGAAAACGCCAGAGAAGAGGATGCCATCCCTAAGCCTGTGACCTACCCCTCAGGATGTGAAAAGGGGCGGGGGCATGGCGGCTTGAACCGATCCGTGCTCCAGGGTATGTATATTTCTTCCTCGGGCGAGGAGGAGCTGATGTCAGTTCACACGATCCCGGAAGACGTGGGGGTGGACGACAGCAGAAACGCTAAGGACGGCGGCAGCAGAAACGCGGAGGGGGACGACGGTGGGAATGCAGACGATGTGGGTTTTAGGCAAAGTTTGAATGCATTACCCTCTGGGAACACTACAAACAACTATGACTACAGGTATAGGCAGCCCAACCTTTGGTATAAGCTTTTACTACACAGTTTTAGTAGCGTGTTGAGCAGCCAGGCTTATCTCAAGAGGGGAAATGTGAGCTGTAGTGGAGTTGCACAAAGATTCAAAGTTGCAGGTATTCAAATAAACTCTTACACTCATAATTGATCAGTCAATTATAAAGCTTCAGAAGGGAGCAATAGAATAGTAACACACAAATATACTTCAATACTGTATACTTTGAGTTTCTGGATCAGACAAAGCCCTTTTGGGATGACCCACAGACACAACCTACACCCACAGGTGACTTCAGTAACAAGGGTGCTGAGGACATTAATACCTTACTGTTGGCATACAGAATACCTTCAATAGTTTGTAAAAGGCAAAGGTTATTAGAACACAAGAAATTACAAATATTCTTAAGCAGGGCAAATACTTTCAGATAGCAAGAGAAGAGTCATTCAATTCAATAGGCTAAGCCAAAGTCAAGGTTAGGGAGAATTCTCTGTAAGGCTAATTTCCCAAACCTAGTGATTCCCCCAGCAGCTTTGCTGGATTGTTGGGGTTTATTTTTTTCCTCTCCTGCTAAGAGTGAGATTCTTTTGCTCCCACTCTTAGACATGATTTGAGGTGTTCCTTTATATTTCCATGTGTTTTATGGGCTATGGGGTCTTTTACTCCATAGGGTCTCGTGTTTTTTTGATGTGGGTTACACAGCACCCTCAGTGCCGTAACCCACGGGTGTCGTAGCGACCCCCCAACATAGACTCCATACCATGGGACCGACTGTCTCCCAGGGCATGTAAAGTCACCATTGGCTTTGCTAGTTCCAAATTATGAACAGAAACCAGTACAAACCATTATATTGTGGACATACTGGTCGGTGCAATTCTATTGCCCCGGGGTCTGTTGTTCGAGGGGACACGTCTCCGTCCCCCCTGGTCGAGTTTTGGCTGGTGGCAGTGGATACTACTTTTTATATTCGACCGCGAATATATCTCTATGGGATTTTCCCATTGTTCGAGGCTACCAACTTTAATTATTTAATTCTTATAGCCTCGAACATACTGCCGGTTTACTTATTTAATATTAATTCACTGGTTGGTATTTTTTGCCAGAACACGATTTTAAGATGGCGTTTGTGTTCTCTTCTGTGACTCCAACCCAAGCCCTTTGTTCCACTTTTTGGCGGGCTTCTCCACAGAAGCCTCCAAAAGTGGTGGCACTCTGTCTGGGTAACCACAGGGGCTGTGGGAGGGGGTTTAGGCACCCTGGATTGAGTTACCTTGGTAACTCAAGGCTCACTCTTGTGTGATTGGCCCAAGTGGTGAGCCGGCCCACCACTTAGCATGTTTGATTGACAGCTAGGCTGAGTGAATCGGGGTGTGCTGCATAAAATCAGAGCTTTGAGGACTGGAACTTCAGAAGTCGCCACAGGACCTAAGAATCCGAGGAGGGAGAAGCTGAGCCGGCCTGCAACGACGACACCACCGGTGGAGCCCTGCTGAACCGTCTCACCACTTTTCCCGACGACAGAGGAGATCTCCAGTCCGGAGAGTCTTTTTCCTTTGACTGGTGGGGATAACCAGTTTCGCCGCCTTTTCACCTTCCTGGAGCATCTCGTGGCCGCCTTGCCCGTGCCAAGCACCCTGGCAACCGGAATACCAAGGTTTATCACTACCGCGAAGAGAAGGGTAGTGCCTTTTAACCGGAGAACTCCGCAGCTGGTTTCTTCCCTGGCAGTGCAACGACCTTCATCTTTCCTCCACGGCGAGACCTCTTCTTCCTCTGGACGAAACACCGACTTGCACCTGCTGCCAGGAACAACTGCCCCCGCTGGAGCTTCCTTCACACTTAAGGTACTGTGTCCCGCCTGGCTTCCCTTGCGACAGATCGTTCGGGGTGACAGTAAAGCCTCGACTTTCTAACCTGGGCTAGCCTGGGACAACCTAGCTAACTTTTCCTGACTCGAATTTCATCCTTTTTATGCGAACTATCTACAAGACTCTTTGGGCATAACCCCACTGTGTGAACCTGGACCCCTTCTGCTGCTCTCTCCAAGAGTGGGCCTTGCAATTGACTTCCTTGCTCTCCAGTAGAACTCTGCCTATCCTGCCTTACTGTGGTTCTTTGTAAAAGTATTGAAACTTGTGTGCTTCCTTAACCCTGCCTTTTTCCTCCCTTTTCTTTACAACTTATTAGAGTGTCATCTTATGTTAAGGGCTCATCTCTGTCTGAAAGTAAGTGGTGTTTCTCACTAAGACCTGTAATAAGTGAATAGGGTTGTATATATATGATAGTGACTGTGTGCTGAATTTACTCACCTCGTTTTTGCTAGTGTAAATCCAAGTGTGTTTTTAAAATAAATAATTATATACTTTTACTCCAAAGCTCTGGTCAGTGTTTGTTTGTACTACTGTGTCCCTGTACCTATTGTGTATACTCTGCATACTGCCTAACTCTTCTTGAGGGAATTCTGACTGCTCAGCCACAGCTACCAAGTGAATCTGTGTGGTACAGACTGCTACCAAGTGGGTTTACTGCCAAACACCTGTAGTCTTAAATCTTTTGCAGTGGTCCCAGAGGGAACTGCACAGGTTTCTGCCTAACAGTCAATGGGCAAAAGTCTTTATATAGGATGCAGCACTTCAGGTAAGCAAATGGAAAAGTCTTTGCACAAGTTATTAGGAGTCTTTGATAAAAAGAAGAATCAAATGTAGGGCCACAAGCTGATTTGACTTGTGAGTTGCAGAAGTTACAAGTACTTCCACAGTAAGAGGTAAATTCTCTTAGGCTAGTTTTACAGTACCTTAGTAAAGAAGAAAAAGATGCAGCTGAAGACTTCTGTTCCTGTACAGCTCTGCAGATCTCACTGTTTCTGGGCCTCAGTCGTGGGGACAAGAGGGAGGACGTCGGAGGACTCCTGCACCGTATTGGCACCATCAAAGCTGGCAACCGACAAAATTTACTTTCAGTGGCTGTTTCGCGTTTCAGCTCCTTGCCGTGCACCAAATGGCAATAAGCGCGGTTCCTGGCTGTCAAGGTGGACTTTCCTCACATCTGAGGTCCTGCACTCAACAGAGGGGGTCAGGCTTGGTCTGTTCTGCTTCATGGGAGTCCGGAGGATCTTCCAAAAGCTTTAGGCCAGCTTACAAGCAACGCACACAATCTGGTGTCCCTCTCCCTGGCTCTACGGTTTCCTGCAGCAACTCTCAGGAAATTCAACCAGCTCCGAGATGGGTGTCCAGGTAGCTTACTTGGGAGTTGATTGGTCCCACCAACTCAAAGGGAGAAGTCGTCCTTGCAGGGCTTCCCTGTTGATGCAAACTTGGCGATTCAGACCTGCAGCAGGGATTCACCTGGCAAACCAATGGTCCAGGAGTTTGAACAGCCGTCCTCTTCAAGCTCTTATTCGGTTCATTCGTCCAGTGGTCGACTCTGCCTTCCAAGCCAAAAGACTTGCCTTTTATTCAGTTCTCTCCCTTTCATTCCAGCTTAGCTGCCACTCACCCAGTAGTGTGGCTGTCCTTGCCGGACAGTCAGCCAGGCAATCACCACAGAGTGCATTTGGGTCTCCTAGGAGACGAAGCACAAGGAGTTTCGGCCATCTCCCTCACTTCATGTCCACCCCAGATGCTCTGAAGCCTGAGGTGGGTTTCACTCCTGAAGCCCGCCAAAGGCGAATGAACTAGGAGACCAAACCTGCCACCAGCCAGTCATTTGAGGAAAGGTTAACTTACATGAGCATTTTGACGCAGGGGATACTAAGTAACCCCTCCAGCACTCTATTGGAAAATAGGGCGTGCTGGGTCTAGCAAGTACAATGCTAGGTAGATTCAATTTCACTCCACCTCTCTGGGAAACAGTAGTTGATCCCAGAGAAGGTATTTAAACCTTGGGAAATCTAAAAGACTTCCCTGTGTCACTGCACAGAAGGTGCTTTGTGACAATTGTAAAAGATGATGCCTATGGAGTTGGCTAGACTCCACAACCAAAATGAAACAAACACAGAAAATAATTAGAATTAAAAGTACAAAGTCCCACCCCGATTTCCCCCCCCCCCCCCCCCCCCCAAAGTCACCTCTCAGGGATGTATCGCTGTACATCCTTTCAACTCTCCACACGTTGGTGTCGGAGGTCTAGAAGGATGCCGACGGCAACACCGGCACTGGCACCGGACTTGCCGCCAGCAAAGAAAAAACTGCACCCTGCGCTGCCTCATTATCTGCCGCACATACCCCCCCTCCCCAGGGTACGGGGAGACAGACATGGCGACGACTGACACAGATGACGGCAACGTCTCTCCGCCACCAAGGCCTCTCCCCCGGACAACTTTGGGTCGTTCCACGCCATGGTCGCCCGCACGTCTGAGCTCTTCCAGCTGACGCCAGAAGAGACCAAGAGGAAGGTTTCCTTTATCAACTACGTGAGGCCAAGAGGAAGACCATTCTGGCGGTGCCTCTCCTGGACAACGTTTGGGATGGGAGCCTGGCACCGATGAGAAACCCGGCTTCAGCCCCGGTGAAGAGGGACAGGCTGGAAAAGAAGTACCAGGTGCCGGAGTATGCACCAAAGTGCCTACGGTCGCAGCCCTCCCCAGACTCTGGTCTCGGAGGCTGCGAGGAAGAAGTCCTCTAATCCCTCATCTTCAGCCTCTGTTCGCCCGGACTGCGAAGGAAGAAGTTAGATGCCACGGGTAGGAATCTACTCAGCGGCGACGACAGTCAAGGCATGAATGCGCTTGCAATCCTGGCCAGGTACAACGGGGAGCTGTGGTATCTAATGGCCCCTCTGCTGGAATTTCTCCCCGATGATAAACTGGTTGAGGCACTTGAGATCCTCCAGGAGGGCGAAGTGGCATCGAACCATGCAATCACTGTGCCCATGGACATCGCAGACATGTTTCCGACTGATGGGGAACGGTGTCTGCCTGTCGTCTTTGGCTGGTAGAAGGCCACCAACTTCCGGCTAAATGTCCAGACGAGGGTACTAGACATGCCCTTTGATGTGGACAACCACTTTGGGAAGGCAGTCGACGAATCGTTGCAGTTAATTAAGACAGATACAGCCCGTGCCCTGGGCACTCTTCAGCAACATCAGCCATCCTTTCGATCCTCCTGCAGATAATCTGGCATAATGTTGAAAGGTTTCGGCGTAGTGTCCTCTTCGCACCGTCAACCTTCACGGTCTAGGGCCTAGGAGGCCTACAGGGGTCGTTCTAAGGCTTTTGGCAGAGGTGGCCAACGTTGTCGCTCCAAAGGTGGCACACAGGCACCAAACCAAGATTGAACCGGCCAGGACGGCGGGTCCCCGCCCTTGGACCCCAGTGGGAGGCCGGCTGGCACAGTTTGTCAGTGAGTGGGAAAAGATCTCCACCGACCTATGGGTGCTGGACGCTCTCGCCCATACAGGCACACTCTGGTGACCCGGCAGGAGCAGCACATCCCTCAGCTATTGCAGGAGGTAAGGGCCATGCTAAGAAAAGGGGCGATAGAGTTGGTTCCAAAGCGACTCTGGGGCTCCAGAGTCTACTCCAGATACTTCTTGGTAAAGACTGGGGGCTGGAGGCCCATTCTAGACCTGCAGCGTCTCAGCAAAATACCTCAAGTTCCAGAAATTCATGATGGTCACGTTGCAGCATGTGCTTGGCCAGCTGGAGGAAGGAGACTTCTGGATGTCGCTGGATCTGGAAGACTCCATTCACATGAAGCATCGAATGTTTGTGCTTTGTAGTTCAAGGAAGGCACTACCAATTCAAGGACCTTCCCTTCGGACTGAAGTTGGCACCCAGGGTGTTCACGAAGTGCCTGACACCAGTTGCGGCCCCTCTGCACCTGCAAGGGATACATGTATACCCGTACCTCGACGACTGGCTGATCCGGGCTAACTCAAGGGACGCAGCCATCGAACACACTGGGAGGACCGTCCGGCTGCGGAAGGATCTGGGATTCTCTGTAAACGATCTTCTTGATTCCACAGCCGAACGCGCTGTTCCTGGGGTCCAGGCTCAACACGGTCTCCTGCCTGGCAGCCCACTCGGAAGAAAGGATAGCAGCCGTGCTGGGTAAGATGCAATGGCTGACACTGAAGACCGCCACAGTGCGGACCATCAAGTCGCTGCTCGGCATGTCGTCATGCATTTACCTGATACGACTCTGCAGGTTGCGGATGCTACCCCTTTAGGAATTCTTGGACGCTCGTTGGATCCAGGTGCCCGGAAGCTTTGCAAATTGTTCCATGGATGGCTGGGGAGCCAACCCCGGACATCTCGACATGAGAGGCCTGTGGAGGTTGGAGGAGAGGGATCTCCACATCAATGTCCTGGAGCTGCAGGCAGTGTTTTGGGCCCTCAAGTCATTCCTTCTGTCCCTTAAGGGCATGGTGAATGAGGGTCCAGAGAGTGTTGACGGATCTTAGAGGTGGCGAGGGCGCCTTCTACGAATGTCTCATATGGTAATAAATGGAGGAGTTTCTGTGAATGGTGTAAGGATCATCCGGAGGTTGAGCCTTTAGACATTTCCCCCGGTCAGGCTCTATTGTACTTGTTACACCTGGCGGGAGGGGGCCTGGGATTGTCATCCACTAAGGTGCATTTGGTGGCGATTTCTCGGTTCACGAGAAAGCGCCATTTTGTTCCTCTCTTTAGTGATCGCTTGGTGAAACATTGTCAGAGGGAGTTGTTTCAGACATTTCCTCTGGCGAAGAAGTTTGCACCGGTGTGGAGCCTTAATGTGGTCTTTTCGGCTTTGATGAAACCTCCTTTCTAACCCGTGTCGACGGCTGCTTTGAAGTTCCTCTCATGGAAGGTGGCATTTCTTGTGGCAATAACCTCGGCCAGGCAGGTGTCAGAGTTGCAAGTACTGGTCATTGACCCATCTTACCTACAGTTTATGAAGGAAAAGGTTATCCTGGCCACTTTATTCCGAAAGTGCCGTCAGCATTTCACAAACTTGCCTCTATTGCGTTACCCTTGTTCTTTGCTAATGCATCCACGCAAGTGTAAAGGGCCCTGCATTCTCTCGACTTTAAGAGGGCCTTATCGCACACAGGACTTCAGGAAGTCTGAGCAGCTGTTTGTGGCGTATGGACCATCCGATAAGGGGCAGGCCATCTCCAAGCAAGGACTTTCCCGCTGTGTTTCCTCTACAATTTTGTTTTGTCACACAAGAGCTGGCAAGCCTTTGAGGGGGGCTCTGAAGGCTCATTCAACGCGGTCCACAGCATCGTGGTCTGGAATACCGCTGATGGACATTTGCCAGACGGCCTCCTGGGCGGTAATGCATACCTTCACCAGAAATTGCTGTCTGGGGCACATGTGGAAGATGTGCAGGTGGGGCGTGCGGTCCACCAACGCCTGTTTCAATAAAGTAGACCCCGCAGTTTCGGGGTGTTTATTTGCTAGATCACTTGCTGGGTTTGTTGTCTCGGGTATGTGATTTAATACTGTTGTTGGTTTGCCTGTATCACACTGCCACACATTGGTTGTACTGCTATATAATCTATTCACAGCATGTGAATCCATGAAAGATCCAATGTCTGAGAAGGGAGAAGATACCTGTAACTCCATTTCTCCAGCGTTGGTATCTTTCATGGATTCACATGCGCCCGCCGGCCGCTCTTGCAGGCAAACCTGAGTTCAGGTTCCCTCTACTTTGGAGGTTAAAATCTGAAGGTAAGCCGCGGGGTGGGGCTATTTATACCAGGCGTCTTTTTGGTGGGGCCTAAAGCACCCAAAAAGGATGTTGATAGGACACTAAAGTGTCGAAGTTTTCAATAGGAAAATGCTTAGTTAAAGTTACAGAGGTTTCCAAGCTTGACGACGGGGAAATATTCACAGCATGTGAATCCTTGAAAAATACCAACGCTGGAGAAATTGAGTTACAGGTAAGAAACTACTCCCTGCTTCATGATCCAGAATTCTCAAAACAGGAGCTGTACTGGTTGCCCTTTTTAATTCTTCAAATCCTTGTCATTTCATCTGTCCATATTGTTTTCTCTTGCCCCCCTGTGCTTCTTTAAGCCCATCTAAAAGTGGTTGTATATATGTACTATAATCGAGAAAAAAAACAGGCCCTGCAATAGTTACATAAGCCTAATAATGGTTGCATTTCCCTCACTGTTTTAGGTCCTAGGGTATTCATAATTGCCTCTGCTCTCTCAGGTGTCACTTTACTCACCTCATGAGAACATGAGAAATCAACTGTCCCATATACAAGACATCTTCCTGACTGTATTGTAGCTTTTTTGTCCACTTTATATCCGTTTGTTTGTATAGTCATGAGCTTAACTGAATCCTCTGCATCTTTCTTCTGTCTCACTACACACCAAAATGTCATCCACATATTCGAACATTGCAATTTCGAGCTAAACATTACCTAGGTCCATCAAAAGGACTCTATTAAAGATTGAAGGAGACTTGCACAACCCCTGGGGCAAATGAGTATGTTTCAGGCTATTATTTTTATACGAACAGGAAGTCCGATCCTGTGAGTCTTCATGAAGAGGAATTGAAAAGAATGTTTTCTTTAAATCTATGACTGTGAAATACTTAGTGTTAGGAAAGATTTCGTAATTGTAGGTAATTTTCCTTCCATGTGGCAACCCCTAAACATTTTGCTGTTTTTCACCTTGTTCTTGACTTGCCAGAGAAGTGCAGCCTTCTGCCGCACTCCTCTGGGCTTTCGCTCCTTTCTTATGGGGAAACTGACATGCCCTTAAAACAGTCAGTACCGGGGAATGCTGTTTCCCGTAGTTTCTTTTATCATGTTGCGGCTTTCGTGCAACATGACACAAGAGGGCACTGTAAGCTAAGTTACAGCTCTCTTGGGTCTCTAGCGTTCTACAGGCCCTAGATACTTGTTTAGGATTGTATCTGATCGGTGCAAGTGATTCAGGGACGGGAATGGTGGCAGCGATCGTTTCTTGTGTTTTGAGCTCCTTTTGGCGTTCTAAGCGTGTTTCTCGCGCTTAACCCAAAATGGTGGTCTGGCTTCCAAAATGGCCAGACCACGAGGCTCCTTTGTCCTGTCCGCTGACCGTCTTGCTCCCTTCACCTTCCCCAGGTCGAGCCGACCCGGGGCCTTCCTTATTTGGGCATGTACTTTCCCGCGAAACACGGATGCTTTCGCGGGCTTCTACATGTCTTGTGTGTGCCTCCAGGATGTGGGCTGGGATGTCTGGTCCCAATACACATCCTGGGTGCCAGAGAGTCTAGGGTGGTGTGAATGCCTGGGACCACCGTGGTCCGTGATTGGTCCACGAATGGTGTGAGTGTTGATGAGCGGATCTCCCATTAGGTCCCCTCCGTTTTGGCGCGAAGGGAACCGTGGATAAGAGGGGGCTGGAAACACCACTACCATGTCGATCTCCTTGGTTCTCACGAACGAAGTAATACAGGAGCCAAGTATCCTGCAACCAAGAGGCTGTACCGAGGAATCGCTGGTGACCCGTTGAAGGACTTCTCCTCTGCACTGCTGTCGCCTTGTGAAACCCTTTTCACCTTTGATCGAACCAGAAGGCCTGTACTGGTACTTCGACCCTTGGAATAGCGGGAACAGCTATTCTCGGCATCTTCACCATCTCCTGCCAGTAAGCCTTCGGAAGCGTCTCTGGGCCATCCAGCTGACTGACCAGCTTACACGGGAGTCTTGCTCTGTAACCGCCGCCAGGTTGTGTAGTATTTCGAGTCCTTGTCACTCTCACACGCTTCGTACAAGTGAGTAGTGTACATTTGGCTCAGATACACACGGCCGCTCCATTGCCCTGCTGTGGTAACAAACTGTGCGGGTTTCTTCGATTGGGACGTCTTTTTACTCAACACGACGACGAGGCGTTCCCTGCTCTTCTGAACCTGCCAGCTACTGAAACGTACGCGGAGAAGCCTGGGTCTGCTTGCATCGGGGACCGGTGAGTAGCATAGCTAGGATCTGGTCGCCCTCCTGCAGGAGCCCATTACTTTTCCCCGCTGTGTCAAACGGCACCCTTTTCCGTACTCGCGCTCTGCTTCTGCCCACTGTGGAGGCTGCGCTTGAGTCGCGGAACTTGTTCTTCTTCTTTTGTGCACTAAACTGAACTGCCTGATTTCCCTCGAAGAGCTTCTCCTTTTGCCCGTTGGCACCAGCGCGTGCAGGTAGTTTTGAGCACAAGGCTCCACTCTTCGCAGGGCTCGGACTTCCATCTAGTTAGGTGCCTCTGAAGGCGAACTGGGTCTAAGCATTATTTCGCACTGCCTGTCTTCCTTCCCTTTTAGGAGGACTACCCATTTCGTGCATCTAACGCTTGAGACTGTTGTATTTGTATATATATTGTGTTGATATGGTATGTGTTGGTTTACTATCGTTATATTGTGATTTTCTCGCTACGGTCATTGTTGTAAAGGCCTTGAAATAAATCTGTATATATTTTTAATATAACAACTGTTTGGAGTAGTTTGTAAGTGATCTTGCTTTGTGTGCTCATTGCGGGCTTTCAGTCACCCTCACCCCTCTTGAGACCTAGTCTTGACCGCCGCGATCTCTACCTTGATTGGTCTTGCTCGTCCAGAGGTTACCCTGTTCCAAGTAATTAGGTTGGCCTTCTGAACTTCTGCGCCACCAGGACAGAGTTCAGAAATCCGTCTTAACACTTAGCCTGAGATGGGATACTGCACAATATTGTCGCAGGATTTGGAACTAATGGAAACTCTACTCTGACTATATTGTTTAGGGGGCAAAGCTCCTGTATGAATCTCGATGGCCCCCCAACCCCTTTTATTTTCTTACTGGGCACGCAGCCGTGTTACACGGAGAATCGGATGGCACTAATACGTCATTAGAGCGGAGATGGTCTCAAATATACCTTCATCCGCCTCTCTGAACATGGGGGTATTGCTTTTCACGTTGCAAAAGGGCTCCTGGTTTGTTTGATTTTGACTGCTCCTTCCCCTTTTAATAGGCCCACGTCATATGGTCTTCTGGCCCATAAAATGCCTGGCACTTTATCTAAATCGTCCTGAAAAAATAATGGTTTCTTTTTTAGCAATGTCATTCCCTGCGGTATTTCTCTATTCTCTACTTTAATCCAATAAGTGATACTTATGCAAACTACTAATTTGTCATCTGAGTAATTCTCCTTAAATAACTTGTCTGTCAACTCTGTCAGCCTGTATCCTTCACTGAGAGCTTTTTGCTGTTCTCCATCCTCTTCCCTCCTCTGTCCCATGAAGAACCACCCTTTCCTCTCTGACCACTACTGCTTCTAACTCCAAGGCGACAATCTGCCCTTCATCATCCATAAGGAATTCTGGTTTGTACAAAAACAATCCGATGTTCTTAATAGTTTACCAATCAATCTGGGTAACCACGATAATAAAACAATCACTCCATACAAAAATACTTCTGTATCTAAGGGAACTTGTAATGCCTTCTAGCCTGTAAATGCTAGTATAAACTCTCAGATTCATATGAAGTATCCTTGGAGCGGAACGCACTATTGCTTCATCAGTAAAATGTATTGTCACGTTAAGTTTCATCATTATGTCACACCCCAGTATGTTAACCAGCATTTGCCTCGAATATAATAATGGCATTGACATGTCATGTTCTCCTATAGAGATTGGTAATTCGTCTGTAAAAGGACCTAAACTCATCACCCCAGAGAATACCTGCGCATTCATTGCAATACCTGACATTGGATATTTCCCCTCACGGACACAGGAACGAGTTGCTCCAGTGTCCACAAGAAATTAAAATGTCTTGCCTCCTATCGTCACCTTGACCCTTTGTTCCTCTTGGGGATCTGGTGTCACAGATGGTACTGAACACATCAGTTTGCTCTGTGAGCTGTCCTATTGTGGATATAAATTCATCCCTTTACCTGTGAAAGGATTTCCTTCTTCCACAGTCGCACTCCCCAATTTGGGTGCGGTGCTTACTGAGCACATGTAGTCCTATTCCATTGTGGCACCATAGTCTGCTGTCTTTGCTTGCTGAGTTTGTACCTGTTGTGTTTGCATGGGTACTTGCTGTGATTGTCCTTGTGGTGATTGCATTTGTAATGGTGCTTGCCTGAATTTATTACCCACAGGAGCAATTCAGTTCATACGGTACAAGCATCTATGTGAGGCTAACCTTTGCCCTTTTTGTGCCGAATCAGGAATTCAGTCTCAAGCACATAATCATCGACTGTAGTTGGATTGGGACATGCAAGTCTGGTCTCTGTCGTGCTTCGTGGATAGGGGCCTGTGGGTGTCCTCCATGAATTTTTGGGAAAGAATATCTGGGCATGAAGTCTGTTTGACTATCGAGGTTCTGAAAGTGTTGAAAGAGCTGGGTTTTGTTTCCTTCTAACTTAAGTCATCTATTTGTTCTTTTCCTCTTTTCTAGAATTCTATTTTTTTTATAATAGTATTTCATTGAGTTTAAATTTCGTTACCATCATTAATCCAACAAAACATGTGGGGACCACTTCATCCATGGTCATATACATTGTTGAAACATTCCAGGGCCTAAATAACACCTCGAAATAAAGGACTGTAAAAAAGAAAAAGGATTAAAATGTGTGGAACGTGTTCTTAACTTTCAAAACAACTAGTAACTTTAAATCTAAAAGTGTCGCCCATCCCCACCCACTCACCATTCACATCTGGGAAAGACTTCATTTCAAGATATGGAATTGTGTATTCACAACACTAGTTTCTGCGATGTGATCATATACTTTTCCGGGGAAGCTACACCTTTATACCATTGTTGTTTGACCAAGTCTCAGTAATGTGTGTTCATGGAGTGACCTTTCATGTTTTGTGGGGTTGCCTAACGTTGGCTACTGACTCGCCTGCCTGTGTGTTTCCTTGAACACTGTGATATTCCAGACACGTCATGTCTGTGAGTGTGTTTCCAGCAGCGCAGCTGTGATGCTTTCTATCTGGTATATCTTGTGAGCTTTGCACAACCATTGTTTAGAATGGATTGTGTCCTTCAACGTATTCCTTATCTTTGACATGTAGTGCCCACAGCTGGGCTGCTTTGGACATTTTTCGGCAGAGGGTGCATTGCGTCGGGTCGATGTCCCTTGAAGTCCTCCGTCGAGTGTGGCGTCATCGGATGTTATAAGTAGCACGCACGATGCCCGTTGACTTTTGTTGAAGTTCATCGTTATGTCTTCGTCTTCCACTCTGACGACACCTCGGTCCATATTCAAGAAATGTCGGGACTGCGGTCTCAAGATTTCAATCACACGGATATGTGCTCGAAGTGCCAGTCGATGACTGGAAAGGCCTTGTAGGAATGAAAGGGGAAGCTCAAGGTAGGCAAGGTGTCCAAACCCCGTAAGTCCCGACCTGCTGGGCCTTCGACCAATGAGTCGAGAGGCGACTCGCCTCGGAGGGAGAAGGCTAAGCGTTCAAGGTCAAGGAGTGGTTCTAGCCACTCCTCGTCGAAGTGCTCGATGAGAAAGCACCACCAGTCGCCTTCCTCGTCATCTTCTTTAGGCGGCACCCCCGAGAGGGTGAGTTGCCTGTCCAAAAAATCCACGCCTGCTGAGTGAGAAGATTTCCACGTGGAAATGCTTAAGATTTTTGAAAAGCAGGGCAAGGTCCCGTCCGCACCTTCTGTTGAAGCTGGCAGGGAATCGTCTCAGCCAGATACTTGTGCGCCTTTGAGCCCGAGTAAATGGCACAATTCTCATCGGGAGCCTTTCAGGTCCCGTCAGGACAAGGTATCTAAGGATCGTTCCATACATGAAGCGGGGTCAAAGTCTTCGTCTCCATCGAAACCGTCCAAAGCCTGGATGCCCTCGAAGCCATCGGTGCCTTCAACGCTATCAGCGCTATGTCAGTCGATGGTGCCTGTCGGGTCTTCCACCCCAGTCAGACCCTCAATGCCATCGGCACCGTCAGCGATTATTTTGCCGGCACTGCCCCTGGTGTCGGTGGAACCTCCAAAAAAGGCAGTATCTAATTCGAAATCGACGACTTTGAAGCCTCTGGCTGCTATACCTGAGAAAAGGTGTACTCCTCTGCCAAAGAAAGACTTGTTTAATTCCCTCAACTCCAAGAGGAGCAACATTCTGATGAGGGTGATTCTTCTTGTGGTCTCCAGTTTGGGACACCTAATGTGCCAGACTGCCTCACCTCGGAGGAGAGTAGGATGCAGGATCTTTGTGATACCCTGCATAATACAAGTGGTGTAGACACTTCTCCAGAGCTGGAGTTCGGCAAACCCGACCAAGGGGAGCATGCCGACTTCTCTTACAGGCGGTTTATGTCAAGAGTTGTGGAGTATTTAGGCTGGTCTAGTCCTCCTGCTCAGTATGATCAGGATGATCTCGCGGACATTTTGGATCATGGTCCCCTTACGGATTCAATACTGCCATTTCATGTGGCTCTGCAGAACACAGTGGCCAGAGATTGGGAAACCCTGACGACTAATCCGCCTCTGAACAAGTCTCTGACAAGAAAGTACCGCCCTGGCTCTGTCCTCTCGCCCCACTCCTGAGAGTCTGGTGGTTCAGGCAGCCACGGCTACCTTGAAGCAGGCTGCGTACCCTACCATCCCTCCAGATAGTGACGATAAGAGCCTAGCTGGATGGGCGTGCAAGGTATTTTCGAATGGGAGTATGCTGTTAAAATCGGCCAACTCCGCTTTTCTAAACAGGATCATCCTCACTATTTCTGAAAGCTATAGATTGGCGGGCAAGGACCCTCCTGAGGGCTTGCGCGCTTATTCCATCAGAGGCATGGCTACGTCGACACCCCTACAAAGGGGTGTCCCTATCAAGAACATCTGTGATGCTGCAACGTGGTCATCGATGCACACGTTTACTAAGCATTTTTCCCTGGATACTTCCCATGCTCAGAATGTGGTGTTTGGTAAGGCAGTGCTTTACTCTGCCCTTTAATTTCTAAGGTACAAAATTCTTCACCCTCCTCCAGACATGGCTACTGCTTTGGGAGTCTGTCAAATATGAGCAATACGTTGAAGGACACAATCCATTCGAAAGAGCAAGTTACTTACCCCTGGTAACGTATTCCTCATCGCCTTCCCAACCTACCCCTCTGTAGAATTTCCCATGCTATTACAGCTTTCGTTCAAACAAGGGTGAGTATGGTCTGGCCCGATTTGTGGCCACTTCTGCTACACAAAGGGGTGGGGGGGAACAGAACTGATGCAACGGGCGCTGTGCGTGCTACTTATACCTATGACATCTACCCGACGCAGGGCACCCTCTGCCGAAAATCTTCTGATGCAGCCGAGCTGTGGACACTACATTTCAAAGATGATGAATACGTTGGAGGAACATCCAGTCGAAAGAACGTTACCAGGGGTAAGTAACTCCTTAATCTGTGTGGGGGAGCCTGTTCTGCTTCTAATGCACCATGAGATGGACTTTGGCCGCTAGAAGCAAGTTCCTTGGCATATGTGATAATACTGTGTGTGTCCCCTGTGCATCTATTTCTATTCCGAATAGCAACAATGGAGGTGGGGGGGGGGGCAAATTCCTATGAATTCCCATCTATGGCTTGCATCCACCCCAGAACCACCTCCCAGTATGTCTTGACCTTCTGACAGCTCCACCACTGATTAAAACCAAAGGATGGATGTCCCCTTCATCGTGGACCTGGGGAACATATGATCAAAAAAATAAATCTGGTCACACGGGTAAAAACATTTAAGAGAAAAGTTTGTTCAAATAAATTCGACTTGCATATATGAACAGGAAAGAATAAGCTCGGGCAGTTAGAGATTACATATTCCTATTTTATTTGTCAAATACACACCATAATATAAAAATACTGAAAACCCTATCATAAAACAAATGGTAACACAGTACAAAAGACATATAGATTTAATAATACCTGAAAATTGGTATCATTGGTCTGCATACAGGGGGAATATCGAATTAGCATGAATTGCTGGCTAACCCTGATTACATATAGCCCTGCGGCAGTCAGGGTAAATGGATATATTTCCCCTCAGCTAGAAGACTTCTTGCTGTCTAAATAGACATAAATAGTAGCAAGAAATGTGTGCAAATCAAGTGCTAAAGGTCGGTGATGGAGAGCACAGTACAAAAAAAGTGCTAAATATCGGTGCTTGAGAGCATACTACAATAAAGTGCTAAATGTCAACTACTACCTTGTATAATTTTATTTTCTACATGTAAAGACTGGTAGGGGGTGTCTGTACTTCCGCTCTCTATATGGTAGAGGAGAGGCACAGAGGACCCCAGCCAAGAATCTCTATTATTGGTACATGGTCGAGCAATCAAAGCCTAGCTTCTCAGGAGGTGATGCAGGCTGGTTCTTAAGTACAGTGTAGTCCCCGAGCCCCCACAAAGGAATGTCCACACACTGTATTACTGAAAACAGAGTCTTTATATAATTAATATTCAAAGGTATGTACACGATCACAATAACGCACTTTGTACTTGGAAGTCAATAATGATAAATATATACAATTCTAAAGTGGTACCACCAATGTTATCGAATCTCATTAAAGTGCATCAACTGTACGGTTAAAATGTCACACAGATCAATAACGAGGAAACCAGCAATAGAGATGGGAAGCAACGCAAGATGGTTGAAACAGTAGGCAGAATGCTGACCCCTACCACTTGGCACAGTTCTGTGTGGAGATCCCTCCACCTGGGCAACCTGTAAATAAAGATATATAGCACAAGCACAGTCCATATAATGTTCAATAGTCTTATTTCCTCCTATTAAGGTTTTACCCCCCTCCCCCCCAATGTACCTGGTGGAGTAGAGTTCTCCGATGATGCGTCGACCGATCCTTCTTGAGTGACTCCCTTTAAGGCAGGAGCTACGGATCGTCGAGAGGTCTCGAACTCGGCGTTCGGTGTCGGGGAATCGACGGCCCTTCTTGAGTGCCCTCCCTTTAAAGCAGGAGTCACGTGTCGTTGAACGTCCGACGGTGAACAGGTTGAACTATGGCAGTGAAATGGCAGCTTCGTTCCTAGCGGTGCTCGTCGACGACAGAGCGTTGGTGTCCTGCAAGGAAGAGGCGTGTGGGGCACCTCGGTGAAGATATTTCTGGAACCGCAAAGAAATGATGAAGAATTGTGGCCCACAAGGGCGTCGAGTCGTCGGCGTCGGTGGTCTTTAGGTGGCGGGAAACCCACCGGTGGATGCTCCTTGGCGCGTTGACGGTCGGGCCTTCTCCAGCGGGACACAAGCGGGTGATGATGCAGACGAGAGCGTCCGATGATCAATTGAAGTTCTTAGGCAAACGGGAGCACGGCGGCTCCGGTCGGCGACGGCGGTCAACGACAGTGGCAGACAACAGTCAGAGTGCTTCTCTTTGAGATTCCGCGGCAGTCCCCGTCTCGGGTCGGCAGCCTGTCGAAGGTCTGTCTACCAGGGAGCGTTGGCAAAGATCAGCTGTGCACGATGGTCCCTCGTAGCTCGGGAAGAGGGCGCCTTACCAGGTCCTCTCTGGGTCACTCCTTGGAGGCACAGCAGCTTTCAGATTGTGAAGGAAAGCAACAGCAATTCTTCTCGTCCAGCAGGGCTTCAAGGTCAAGCTTCAGTTACTCGTCATAGTGGACTTCAGCTTCTGAACACGATTCCTAGCAGTGAGAGGTCCCCAGATATACTGTTGATCTCCCATTAATTCCGCTGGGTAACACTCAAGCATCCAATCACGACTAAGGGCATTCATGCAGTCAGGCAGCCAATCAGGCACACAAGGTATTCAGGCCATTCACTTCTCTCCAGACACTCACAACAAGTTATGTGTATTGGGACAAGTACCGAGCCATTCAACACTCCAAGCTGCATTCAAACCGGTTTCGGGCAGGTCTGGCTCAGTCATTGTGTCAACCACCAGATACTAGACATCCACAACACAGAATGCATATTCGTCACACACTCTATTCACCCAGGTCCCACCCACAGGAGGTACCCACAACATACATCACTGGGAAGGCTCCAGCTAGTCTGGCCGGGCCTTCACAACAACACCATATATGGCAGTTCCACCCAACAGCCAGTCAGGGGGAAGGGACCGAGTGGGGGCTTCCCAGGACTTTGGGAAAACAAGGTAATGGGTAATAGAAAGCAAGAGGCCACTGGGGCCATCTTGTTTTCCATCAGGAATCAACTGATCCCAAAATGGAGGATACTCCGCGCACCTGTCAAATTCAGCATGGAGCTGCCACCAGCCCATACCCTGCTCTGCGGGCCACCCACAGGTGCCCAAAAACATACACTAGGGGCACAGGGTTGTACCCCCACCCATGGTTGCCATAAGGGTATCCCACGGGTCCGTTCACCAAACCAAGAGAGCTGCACCACCAGGAGTCCCACATAAACTCCTGCGCGGAAAACACGACAGAACACACGATAAAAAGCAGTAAAGGACAAGGATACGGAGGCCCTGTCCCTCCGAAGCATTTCCAGCATCACACTACATATCTCAAGGTATCCGGTTGTTCCGTAGTTTTGACGAATACTTGTATCTAGTTCAAAACGATCCAACAAGAAAGGAATGAACTGAGATTAGTCTTCATCAGGACACACACAGTAAACTGAATTTAAGACCATTAATGTACATGAGCATCGAAGTATTAGTTCATATCTAGGTTTGCTCATAGCTGGTTGATGATGAGGTAATCTTCATCTCAGAGCATTATTCATTCCACTTGTTCACTTGTTACATCCAGTGGAGGTTTGGAGAAAAGAATCACAATCCAACCGCCCCGGCAATAAAGCAGATATTAAAGATCATCAATCTCCATAACTGTTTAACAACGCATTCATTATCAATGAGACTCCCCATCAAGTTGTGTGGACGAGGAGGCGTATCAATGTAGAAATCGAGCATCCGTTTATGAATAAACCATGATGAATGGCCTAGGATATAAAAAACGCAGAATGAACGCAGCAGCGGTCAATTCAAACGGACCTGGTGGCTGAAAGTAGGCCACCACTGACGCCAATAGTCACCAACTTCAAGGCAGCCTCCCCAGCAATATGGGGTTGTGCCCGGGTACATTTGGGGTTACGTGCCATTGCATCAATAACCTCCCATTGTGATCTTGTACTGCCTAGAGATCGAAGTGAACCATACAGCTCTGCATATTACTGCCCAAATAACTTGGCTTTCTTGCAACCCCAGTTCGCCCTCCCATCTGGTTTGAGTGCTTGGTGTCGGTAAATGTCCCCTCCTAACCAAGTAGGAGTATAGTTTTGCTATCCTCCCTCTTGAGCTACACTGCTCGCTGAGTGCGTGTTCTACGGGCGTGACTGACCAACGAAGGGCGCTACCCCAACGTGGGTCCAGGAGTGCACTTCTTAACTGCAAGTATTGCAGTAGTGGGATTTTATGCCCTTTTGGGCTATCTCTAGGTCCGTTTTTGTTACGAAGGTGCTATCCTTCCACATCTGCCCTGCTCTCACTAGGCCTTGAGGCTGAAAGAAAATTGGGTCGACCAGTAGGTCCCTTATGGGGGGAGCCCAGATGCAACTGAGTGGTGCTGGCCATGTTATCCCCGGCATACCTTGCGATGGATGCCAGGGGGACCACAAGACCACGAGCACTGGGTGTTCGTGGATTTTGCGAGGCATGGCGCTAAGCGGGACCCATAAACATTAGTGACTCCTTCCCTTTGGCTGGTGAGAACAACCAGTCCCAAGACGAACTTTGGAACAAGCCATCTCCCGCGGTGTTACGATCTTCCAGAGCTGCGGAACACCAATACCAGGAGACCTGCTGCCCATTTTGAGTGCATCGTCGTGGAAAGGCCGAATCCATCCAAATCTTTGCTGAACCCATAAGGACACTCCAGAGATCCGATCCAACTCGCCCAGACCCCCTCACTAGAGTGTGGGACTGCAGGAACCGAATTCACAGTGCGATCTGTGTCCTATGTTGGTGCTGCTGAAAAGGCGCCAAAACCACAGAGTGAACCAAGACGTTGCTAAAAGTCCTGCTACAGGTCCTGCCTCGAGACTGCTGCTGAGACACCGTCCTTTCTCCCGTCTTTAGTCACCAGACCAAAGAATCCGGATGTTCGCTCCAGAGCTGCAACATCGTGGAGAAACCAGCAGAAACACTTTTTTCAATCCTAAGGTACTGCGGGGGGAAAAAGATATTGCTTACCTGAATTCATGAAGACGCTCCGGAGAGTTGGAGTGCAAATGGAGGCATCAAGTGCAACCCCCTTCTTACCTCTGACCCAAGCCTCTGCTTTTGTCTCCTCCTCGAGTCTGCTTTAAGGTCTCCTTTGTTAGTTGCTAACTTGCTGCTTCAATTACTTTAGACAATGGAAGAAATCCACAGGAACTCTTCGGATTTTGCTGTTTGTCAAGACTTCGAGCCCTCTCCGAACTGCCTTTAGCTAGGGTTGTGTTTTTGAACTTAAGACTTGCCAAGCGAAGAAACCATCTCTAGAACCTTGAACAAAGCTCATGTTGCAATAACCACTTATTTTCCTCTCTTCAAGTGACTTTTCTAGATGTGTCTGCAGAGTAAATGCATTACCGTATAACCTGTTGAAAACCGCATGTGTACGCAATAACCGATAATACTAGAACATTGTCTTTTACCTTTCTAACGTTGCTACAAATGTAACTGCGAACAAACACAAAAAGTGAAAGTGACCTTTGAAGTGTATTATCTAGTATTACTAAGTGTTCTATTGTAAACGTCTGAAGTATTTAAAGTGATTCTGGTGTAAATAGAACCAATATAAACCATATATATATATATATATATATATATATATATATATATATATATATATATATATATATATATATATATATATATATATATATATTTCTGAGGCTTGTGGAATCTGCTTAGATCACATGCTGTGCATAGGCCGACATCTAGTGGAAGCTGCGGAGTATTAGTTTGTTTTTCGAAACTTGAAAAAGGGCGTCGACACAGGGCGTGCCAGTAATACATCCCTAGTGTGACGTCCACTGTACCCATGATCCCTCACGCGTCTAGGACCCTCAGATTGTTTTTTTACGCCATACTGGTCGGAACCATTTCCCGGAGTTCCCTGGCCTTAGCCATACTTTTGCTAAATATTGTTAAATTTACCCATTTCTCCACCCCAACGTCGAGTCACCGAACTTCCACACTCGACGCCGGCCCGGAGAAGAATTCGACCGTCGACAGCTGCACGACAGATTTGGGCCTTGGAAGGCCTCTGGCCTCGGCCCGGGCCTTGGAAGGCTGCTGGCCTTGGCCCTGCAAGTAGGGAGAGTTGGGGGTGGACATGCTCTACTCTTTTGGTATATAGGTACATTCTTATATATTCCTACACTTACAAGCCCGCTGCCACAAGGTGCGTATGGAGGGTACCCCTTTCCAATTCTGCCCCAAGTGCAACCGCAAGTACCCTTGGGTCGACAGGCACGCCACATGCAATCTCTGCTTGCCGAGGGACCACCCCGAGGCGAACTGCAAAGCGTGTAGTAGGTTTAAACCCAAAACACTTAAGGACCGTTCGATCAAGCGTTGGGCCCACCACGCCAGGCGTCAAGAGGCCATGGCAGCGGAGGGCGCCTTCAACGATGGTAACGACGCTGTGCTTTCGGACAGCAAGGGCATTATGGCGTCGAAAGACAGCCGAGCGCAAGTCCCCGACCTCGGAAGGTCGTCCGGCAGGGCGGCTATGGGGAAGACCCCCGGCGACACAAGCGCTTCCCACAGCACTTCCACAAAACACATGAAGTCCAACTGGGACTCGACGCGCACGTCGAGTTGTCGGAAAGAGGCACATAGAGAACAGTCCGAATCGGCGTCCTCTGGGCATGCTCCCCAAGGTAACGGAAGTTTGATCGTTGGAGGACGAAGCCGCCTTCCATCCCCAGATCGCACTCCAGGAGTCGGCGCCCGCAGACCGTGTTACAGCAGCACCCGAGCCCCTACTTCCACACTCGAAGGATAGTGACGCAACCCCCGAATCCCGACGCCAGGTGTCGAAAGGCTCTGAAGGGGCGTAAAAACAGGGAAAACACTCTTCCACTCACGGGGAGGGGGAAAAACAACAAAGGAAGCAGCCTCTGCCTACTTCCACACCTTTAAAACACTCCACTCATAAACAGACAGACAAGTCCACGTCTTCTGCTATCACAAAGACCCCTGCTCAGACCACCAAGTCTAGTCAGGATAAGTCAGAGAAACTTCCAGAAAGTCATTCCCAGTTCTAGAGAATGGTCTAGTGATGACATAGACAGGGTCATGTCAAGGATGTCATCATTGGCAGATTTTTATGCAAAAAACCTGAACACTTTCTCTCTTATACTCCCGACTGGTCAGCACCCTCAGGCTCTAAGGATCCTATACCTCCAAGTAAAAAGTCCCGATTTGAAACACCAACACGGTCTTCAGACCCCTTCTATGTACAGCCCTACTCTCAGTATCAAGGAGAGACATCCTTTTGAGAGGATCCAGATTTGGGCATGTTGGAAGAACAAACTAGTACGGGCTACTATGGGGATGATGAGGACCAAGAAGAGGATGAGGACGACCCGGAAACCTACAGAGTAGATTACCCGGGAGAGAAGGAACCCGCGGTTACCGACTCCCCTGTCGACAACCAACCTCTCCTGAATGAAGTTCTGTCTCGAGCAGCTGAACATTTCCACATTGACACCCACGGTGCTCAAGAGGAGAGGGACTTTGCCGAGGAGTTAGTGGGAGAAAGGAGGCCTGTTGCTCAGGCCATCCCTATCCTGAAGTCTATTCAGAGAAGAATAGACTCTTCACTCATAAATCCTAACCTCACCAGAGCAGTGAACCCCAGGATTGAGAAACTTTTCAGGGCAGCCCAATCGGACCCACTGCATATAAGCGGGCATCTGAAGCCGGACTCCCTGGTTGTTACAAACACTCGTAAGAGAGCTGGAACACCCTTGTCATCGTCCGAAGCTCCTCCCGACCAGGAGAGCAAGAAACTGTATGGTTTGGGCAGGAAAGTAGCCTCCACTTCCGCCTACCAGGCAAGGATTGCCAATTCCACCACCCTGTTGGCCAGCTACAACTGCCATCAGTAGGAAGAAGTCGTGGCACTCATAGGCTCCGCCCCGAACCCTTAAAGAGCCAGTTGGCATGAGTTTCGGCGGAGGGAAGAGCCGTGTCCGGTTGCATTTTAAAAGCAACCTTTGATGCAGCGGATAACGCCGGCAGATTGATAGCAGAAGGAACGGTTATCAAGAGACACGCTTGGTTACCGGAGTCTGGATTCAAAGCTGAAACCCAAGCATCATTGTTAGATAAACCAGTGGAGCCGGACCTGTTTGGTAAGGCGGTCGAGGACGCGCTGAACAATGTCAAGGACGAGTATGAAACACTCAAATCCGTAGGCAAACTAACCAATAAACCCCCTAATCAGAGAGGGAATGGCAATTTTAGTAACCCACGCGGCCAAAATTCTCAGAGGATCTAACTATTCCCAGGGGCAGAGTACACCGTGGAGCAATAATAACCAACAGTCTACCCAGGGTTACGGAAGGGGTAATAAAAGAGGACGTGGAAAAGGTAGAGGCAGCCCCAGTAGAGTAGGCAGCACGCCTCCACCAAAACAGTGACGTTCCGTTCAGGGTCCCTTCTCACGCAACCCCAGTAGGGGGGACGCATTTCCAACTTCACCCAAGCTTGGGAAGGGATCACATCAGACAGATGGGTGCTGTCCACGGTATCCGCAGGGTACT
Source organism: Ambystoma mexicanum (assembly GCF_040938575.1). NCBI lineage: Eukaryota > Metazoa > Chordata > Amphibia > Caudata > Ambystomatidae > Ambystoma > Ambystoma mexicanum. Next base: position 1,130,846,589 of record NC_090923.1, read on the forward strand.
GCATAGAACTGTTAGAGCGTCCCCGAAACCATCCTCCACGACAAAAAATACATTCTTTGGACCACCAGAAGATCCTCCTCAAGGAGATCGTCAATCTGCTAGCAAAGGACGCGATAGAACTCGTCCCGGGACACCAGGTAAACAAGGGCATTTATTCAACTTACTTCCTTGTGCCAAAAAAAGATTTGACAATGCGCCCAGTATTGGACTTACGGCCGGCAAACAAGTATGTCAAGCCCCAAAGCTTTCGCATGACTACTCTCCAGGAGGTAATCGCCCTCCTAAAAAGGGGATTACATGGCAACATTGGACATGAAAGATGCCTATTTTCATATTTCCATGTTCCCAGCGCACAGAAAGTACTTGCGCTTCAAGGTGGACAGTCGCCACTACCAGTTCAAGGTGCTGTCCTTCGGGGTATTCACCAAGGTACTGGTGGTGGCGGCAGCACACGTACGCAGGGAGGCGATCCCGGTGTACCCTTACCTGGACGACTGGCTCATCACGGGGGAGACCCCAGTAATTTGCAGAGCAAACATTCATAGGACTATCGACCTCCTCTTCGAATTGGGCTTCTCAATAAACGAGAAAAAGTCAAGTCTGGTGCCAAGCACATCCAAACAGTTCCTAGGAGCTATCCTAGACACTCAAGAGGGGTTGACCTTTCCTTCCGAGGAAAGAATTCGGAATATACTGCTGCAAATTACACTATCAGTCCGGTCGCCAGATAAATGGTAGGCAAAGCAATGCGTTTGGTGGGCATGATGGCGTCGTGTATTTACCTGGTCCCCCACGCGCGCCTGCGTCCCATGCAGGAATGGTTGGCAAAACAGTGGTCTCAGGCTAGTGGTCAGTGGGACGATCTAGTGGTCGTTTCGCCAACACTTGTACAAAGCCTTCACTAGTGGACAAGAGAGAATCTGTCCAAGGGGAAACCCTTTTATGATCCCGAGATGCGGCGGTAGTCACAACCGATGCATGCCTGACGGGGTGGGGAGCTCACCATCTCCACCACATAGCTCAGGGTCCCTGGTCGCACTCAGTGGCCAAGAATCACATCAACCTGTTAGAGCTTCTGGCAGTATTCAGAGGACTTCAAGCGTTCAAGCCCTACCTGTTAAATCTGTCAGTGCAAATCCGGACGGACAGCACTACAGCCATGTTCTACCTGAACAAGCAAGGAGGGACTCGGCCGCCAAATCTGTCCAAGCTTGCCCAGAAAATCTGGATATGGGCACTCAGACGGAACATCTTCCTGTCATCGCAACATGTTCCAGGGGGATCTCAATTCCCTAGTGGATGCTCTGAGCAGAGACCCCCCTCCCAGAGGAACACGAATGGTGTCTACACAGAGAAGTCATAGAAGATATCTTCTCTCAGTGGGGTTTCCCCACTATAGACTAATTCGCCACAAGCGAAAACAGACAATGCCCAGGATTTGCATCCAGGTTCCCCCAACCAGACTCCCAGGGGAACGCCCTGTGGATGAACTGGTCAGGGATGTTTGCGTACGCTTTTCCACCAACTCCTCTAATCGGGAAGTGGGCAAGACAACCGTGGTTCCCACACTTACGCAGATTGGCAGTGTGCGAACCCATCAAACTTCCGGGCTGGTACAACCTACTGTCCCAGCACCAAGGTCAAACAGTGCATCCTCAACCCAACTCAATGAACCTGGCAGCATGGCTCCTGAGGTCATAGAGTTCGGACATCTCAATTTACCACAGAGGTGTATGGACATTCTAAAGGAATCTAGGAAACCTAACACGAGGCACTGCTAATTTGACAAATGGAAGAGATTCGTTATCTGGTGCCAGAATGAACAAATCAACCCAGTTGATGGCACTCCTTCCACTATTGTTACATACATGCTCCACCTGCTGGATGCAGGACTGGTTTTTGACTCACAGAAGGTACACCTGGCAGCCCTGTCAGCATACACCACTTCCCATAACATGGTGTCGTGGTGGGAAAGTACCAGTAGTTAAGGCCTTCATGGAAGGAGTAAAGAGACTTCACCCTCCTATTTCAAACCCACCACCAGGATGGGACGTTAACGTGGTGCTATCTAAACTCATGGGGCCCCCCATTCGAGCCCATGCACAAAAGCAGTCTCAAACACCTGACTTACAAAACGGCCTTCTTAGTAGCAATTACATCTATAAGAAGAGTCAGTGAAATTCAGGCTCTGTCAGTGCAAGATCCCTTCTTTACTGTCCATAAAGATAAACTGGTTTTACGCACACACCCTAGGTTCTCACCTAAGTTTATTTCAAAATTCCACGTGAACCAGTCCATCGAGCTTCCGGCTTTCTTCCAAGACCCACAAAGATCGGCTGAGGTGAAACTACACACACTAGATGTGCGTAGGGCGTTCCTCTACTATGTAAACAAGGCCAGACCGCTAAGGAAAACAGATCAGCTGTTTGTCTCCGTAGCTACAGGCAGAGAGGGGGATCGCGTCTCTAAAGGTGCCATCTCTAAGTGGATTATTAACTGTATCCAGCTGTGTTACTCACTTTCTGAAAAAACGCTGCCTTTCACGCCTAGGGCCCACTCTACAAGAGGCATTGGGGCCACTCTGGCTTTCATTGCAAATGTATCCCTTGACACCATTTGCAAAGCAGCTACTTGGAGCTCTATTCACACTTTTACTCAGCACTACTTCATTGACACACATTCCAAGACAAACAAGTGGGACAAGCGGTTCTAAGACATTTATTTGCTCATGACCCTTCTCACATACCACTTCCTTCTTCAGGTACTGCTCGCTAATCTATGCACAGCATGTGATCTAAGCAGATTCTACAAGCCTCAGAAGGGAGTCATTACTCACCGTCATCGTATTTCTGATGCTTGTATCTGCTGAGATTCACATGCGACCCATCCTTCCTCCCCTCTGAGAGAAGGCGCATGGATGCTTGTAGTCTTACCTTTCTATCTATCTGCTTGGATTATCTATACTCGCGCTACTCCTCATGCTACCTCATGTCAGAAAAAATACAATCTGAGGGTCCTAGACGCGTGAGAGGTCATGGGTACAGTGGACGTCACACTAGGGATAGTATTACTGGCACGCCCTGTGTTGACGCCCTTTTTCGAGTTTCGAAAAACAAACTGTAATACTCCGTAGCTTCCACTAGATGTCGGCCTATGCACAGCATGTGAATCTAAGCAGATACAAGCATCAGAAATACTATTACGGTGACTAATGTATCCCATATATTTCGAATGGATTGTGTCCTCCCACGTATTCCTCATCTTATGATAAGTCGTTATCTCCAGCTTCGCTGCGTCGGGGGAAAAAGAAAATCTCGGCAGAGGGCGCTGTGCTCAAGGTCGTGGCGTTGATTGTCCTTCGACGGACTCCGTACTCTATCGATGTCACTGATGGTATAAATAGCTCGAGCCGCGCCCGTTGCTTCAGTTCCGTTTTTCCGATCGCTTCGCTATCGAGAACGGCGCGCTTGAGATTTTCTGTGAAGAAAATGCCGTCTTCTTTGACTCCTTCGACACCCAAGACTGGGTTCAAGAAGTGCGTAGATTATGGATCGAAAATGTCGATCACAGATCCCCACCGAGTTTGTCTCTGGTGTCTCGGTTCAAGTCACCGAACCGACGACTGGTTCCTGCTAGTCCATGACCGAGAAGGCCCTTCGTGAGAGGAGAGGTAAACTGTCGGTGGGGAGGGAAGCCTCTAAGAAGGCTACGTCCAAAAAACAGTGACTGATTTGAAGGAATCGGACCGCCGTAGGCATTCCAAGAGATCTCGATCTAGGAGTAGATCGAGACACTCTTCTTCCTCGTCCCAAAAGATGAAGAGGAGACATAGATCTCCCTCCTCATCTTCTGAGTCGACTGAAGAAATTCGATGTCCGACAAAATAAGATTCCCCCAGAAAATGTGAGGAATTTCGTTAAAAGATGGAGGTATTCGAGAATGCGGCCCGACCCCCTCGAATGAACCTCGGAAGAGCCATACCCCTAAAGTCGCTCCATTGGACGACAAAGGGAAGTGTAAAACTACTATGGTGAAAGCCAGTAGTGTCGAGGGTACTCAAAAAACTCGAGTCGATGACAAGTCGTCGAGGACTCTTCGAGAGTCGAGCACCTCTCCGGTGCCACATAAAAATAAGTCGTCGAAGGCTTTGACGACTTCGACGCCATCAGCGTCGATCGTTTCGGCATCGAAGCCAAAAGCATCCTCGACGCCTGTATCGAAGTCATCGAAGATTCCTTCGATAACTTCGAAGGATTTTTCCATTCCTTCGACGCATATTGTAGAGGAAGATGGGGAAATTTACTCCATTGCCCAGGTCAGACTTTTTTAAGTCCATGTCCTCAATTTATGAGGAATCTGGCTCGGAGGAAGATGAAGTTACTCCTTTCGGAGATTCATATGGCACAAAACAAGTTCCTGAGGAATTCATTGATCAAGAGTCTAAAATGAGACACCCGAGTGATACTCTACATTCTGCTAGTGGAATCGACACCTCCCCAGAATTAGTTTGCTAGACCTGATCCTGCAGAATTTGCAGACTCGGGGTACAGGAGTCTTATGATCAGAGTGATTGGGTAGATGGGCTGGGGTAACACTTCACCCGTTTTCGAACAGGACGACATGACAGATATAATTGTCAGAGGTCCTCAAAAAGATCCAGTTCTCCGTTCCCACAGGGCTCTTCAGAGGACGGTGGAGAAAAACTGGGAAAATCCTGAGAGCATTGCTGCTGCAAATAGTAATTTCCCCAAGAAATACAGACCAGCTGGTACGGATCCAGAATATTTAAACGGGCATCCGACTCCAGAGTGTCTAGTTATTCAGGCAGCATCCACATCAAAACAAACTGCATATCCCTCTATCCCTCTGGATAGAGAGCCTAAAAAAGTTGATGCTTGGGCCCGTAAAGTTTTCACTTCAGGCAGCATGGCCCTTAAATCGACAAATGTCACCTGTACCCTGGCCAGGTTTACACATACCCTGTGGGACTGTATTTCGGCAGCGGCTGATCATATTTCGGAAGGCGAGGAAAGGGAAGGCTTCTTGAATATAGTCAAAGACGGGAAGGAGGCAATGGGGGAATGTCTTCAGTCTGGACTGGATACTGCTGATAGTATCAGCAGATCCATGGCTGCAAGCATTGTGCTGCGCAGATTTGCGTGGTTGAGGAAGTCAGCTTTTGCACCAGACTTGCAAGCCAGACTCCTCAACATGCCCTTTGATGGCTCGAGGCTGTTTGGCAGTAAGGCTGATGAAAGCCTAGAAAAACTTCAGACCTCGAAAGCGGCAGCTAAATCGCTTAGTGCCACCATGCGCCAGCCTCAAAAACCCTATTCCGGCTCATCTTCCTGGAGGGGTTGTTCTTTTCGTTACTACTCCTCATTTGGTAGAGGAAGAGCACAGGCTTCTCAAAGAGGCAAAAGAAATTTCCCTCGTGGTGCACGAGGAAGAGGTGCAAAATCAGCCTCAGGAGCGGCATCTTTACCCTTAGCCACTCCTGCAGCAGCCTCCAAATCCCTCTGAGACCTTGTTGCACTAAATGCCAGTGGGAGGCAGGCTATCGCAGCATCTGAAGGAATGGCGGAGCGTTACCTCAGATGCTTGGGCACTGGAAACAGTAGCTCAAGGTTACTGTCTCCCCTTCCAAAAAAGGCCTCAGAATCATGCACCGGCAGCCAACTGCATAATAATTCCAGACCTGCTCCTGTTGCAGGAAATTTTAACCCTGCTAGAGAAAGGTGCCATGGAACAGGTACCTCTAGCGCAGAGGAGCAGGGGTTGGTACTCCCCATATGTTCTCCTCCCAAAAAAGGACAGAGGATTGAGACCCATCTTGGATTTAAGAAATTTGAACAAGTTCCTCAGGAAGGACCAGTTCGAGATGGTGACCCTTTCTCAGATCCTTCAGGCTCTCCAACTCCAAGACTGGTTGGTATCATTAGACCTTCAGGATGCTTCAGGATGCTTACTTTCATGTGCCAATCCATCCAAAACTCAGAGTACCTGAGGTTCGCGATTGGCAACTCTCATTATCAGTTTCGAGTTCTGCCATTCGGGTTGGCGGTTGTGGCAGCGAGTCTCGGGAGAGGGGGTAGTCACATCTATCTATACCTGGACGCTTGCTTGATCAGAGCAAGTTTTCCGAAACAAGCTCAGGAACATCTTTCGATCACCTGCCACTTCATCCACAAATTGGGCTTCTCCCTCAATTTCAAGAAGTCCCATATGATACCATCCCAAAAGCTCCATTTTATCAGAGCAGTCTTGGATACTTCCTCAGGAAAAGCCTCGCCCCCCGAGGTGGGAGCTCTCCACATTCTGCAGCTGGTAACAAAGTTCCAGAATGCCCAACGTCTACCGGTCCTTGGTTTTTATTTTTTTTTTTTTTTTTTTTTTTCTTTCTCAGGTTGCTCGGCTCATGGCATCCTGCATTTTCCTAGTACCAGAGGCCAGGTTGAGAATGAGATCCCTTCAATGGGCACTCAGAACTCATTGGTCCCAGTTCTCAGGGAATATCTCAGATCTTCTGCAAGTCCCGAGTGCAGTTGCTCAGGACCTTCTATGGTGGGCTTGCAACAACAACATTCTCAAGGGAGAATCTTTTTGGCAACCATGGCCAGAGATAACAGTAGTGACAGATGCCTCACTCACGGGGTGGGGAGCACACACCAACGATCTGACAATCAGCGGTCGTTGGTCTCCATCGCAGTCCAACTACACATCAACCTTTTGGAGCTGAGGGCAATCAGACTAGCGCTGAAGGCCTTTCTGCCCTCTGTACAGGGAAAGAATGTCCTGATCACACGGACAACACAGTGGCCATGTTCTACCTCAACAAGAGAGGAGCTGTAGGGTCACTACCACTGTGCAGAGAGACAATGCAGCTCTGGTTCTGGGCAATACGAGCGGGAATCTCTCTATCAGCAGTTCACCTAGCCGGAGAGCAGAACACGGTGGCAGATGCTCTGAGCAGGCAGAGCGCAGTCTCTCACGAGTGGGAGCTAGCTCAGGAAGTTCTTGAAGAGATCTTCGCCCTTTGGGGAACCCCTCAAGTGGATCTGTTTGCCACCGTAATCAATCGCAAGTGCGAGCAGTATTGCTCAAGGGAATTTCCTCAAAGAGGAGCTCTGGGAGACGCATTCGTAGTGGAGTGGATGTGATGTCATCTTTCATGTCCTGGGTGTTAGTCTTAGCAGTGCACAATGGTGGCGTGAGTTATGGTTGCTTAGCTTACCATAACTGGTGAATTTCAAGGGTTTTTCGGTTTTACTTGGAACCATAACGTCCCGTTAAAGTTTTTTTTTGTGAATTTCATAGGATTTTAGGTTTTTAGTAGTGCAACTTAACCATAACGGCCCTTTAACAATTTTTTTACTGAATTTCATAGGTTGCTAGTAGTCGCACGTAACCATAATGTAAACGAACATCTGACTTCATTGTACACCTTCTATATGCTGGCGCACAGCATGGTGACATGTCTGAAAACCCGTACACACTTCACAATAAGATCTGTGTCTCGTGGACACTGGGTGGAAGTACATTTTGTACTGCTGTAGGAACTTGCAACTTCAACATTTCCCTTGCACAACTCCAACACCTATTCGTACTCAGCCATTAACAATAGAGTACACAGTACATACTTTTAGCAAAACCTCTATTTATCTTAAAACGACATTAGCTAAGGCCATCCCTCCTATCCAAGAAACAGCACCACTGCTGTAATGAAGGCGCATGAGAAACACTGCCCCTAGCTTACAAATAACACTCGCACAACATTTTCCCTCGTCCACCTATCCCTCCATATTATTGTTTGGTGCCTCTTTCCTCAGTTCTGTCCGCAACTTTCGTTCTTAGCTGTCCTCCCAAAAAAAGCCATCCATAAACAAAATAAATGTTCCTTTATGATCCACCTTTCACAGTTAAAAAATGGAACTAAAAAAAAAACAAACTCCATCTACTTTATATTTCGTAGTAAAGTACGTAGAAGCAATACGATTTTCCAACGTTTCCATTTGTGTTATGCTAATGGGAATATTATAGAGTTCATCCTCTGTTCCAGGGACTGGAACGGTGGATAAAGGTCCAGCAGGCCAAGTTATCAGCCCAATCGAAGCGAGAGTGCATAACGAGGTCTCTGGATCATTACCCCCCATTCCACCTCTAAAATGGGGGATGAATGCCATTAACAATCTAGATTTCCAAAGTAGTAACCCGTGCCTCTGGCGTCCCGGTTTAGGAAAGAAAATACTTTTCCAAGATGGCCACCATAGAAAGGGAAGGCGGGTGTTCCATACAGGGCCCTTCTTCGCTTTCCATTGCAGCCTGCAAAAAGGAAACCCTGTGACCATATTACCATGAGCACATTTTTCTTCCCTTTCAAATGTATCCTAATGTGGAACAACTTTACCACAAAGCCAGTCCCAGGTAGACATGGCCGCTTTAATCAGTTTTGTCCCTTCTGGTAATGACCAGTTGCCACATTGTCCGGATCATGACCTTATACCATGACCCCGACATTCTGCCCATGGCTACAGCCTACCCCTCAGTGACTGAAGCTGTACCGCTATGACACTTGTCAAATACGAAAAAACTGCCACATCTCCAACACCATGCTTTTCGGTCGTTGCCAATCAACCTTTACGCAAATTTACTGTAAATCCACCCAGGTTTTTTTTTTTCCAAAACCGTCAAAAGAATACACAAATGATTCGTCATACTAGGTGTGCACAAAATCCCAACAAACTTTGTAAACTCATTCGCAATCACGTCAGACGTATTCCAACCATAAGCATTAACCTTCACCTGCCCACACATTTCATAAATTTCACAAGTGCAGCGGTCAGAAAATATTATTATCCCGAGGGTTCGACCATGTAGTTTTTTACAAACGTTGATCTATCGCAAACATTTTCAGTGCACCTTACCTCATATTTCCTCTTTTAGAAACATACGAAATCTGACAGCAGAGCGCGTCCATCTTGTGCTAATCTTGTCCATTGCTGCATCTGGCGAAGATAAATTGCCCTGACGTCACTAAATCATATGGCCTGCCCCTGACCCTCACATAACCAACCCTAGTGATATTCAACACCTTTCTCGATTACTTTCTCCAGCGTAGCCAAATGCACCCATAAGCACCTACGTGCCGTGACGCTGAACCTGAAAATGAACACACATTGACCTACAACATAGCACATCACAATTTGAAATAATAAACGGTTTTTAAAAGGAAACAGTAACACTTTACAATTTGTATAGTACTTTTATTTCACAAAAAAGTGTCTGAGGACATCGGACTGTTCCCATATGCAAGCAAATTGCAAAATTGTTTCTGCGCTCGTGATGGAAAATGTTAATCGTGAGGCACACGTTGTTCTTTTCCATACACAAAGTATTCGTTTTCGATAAATGAACCGCTTCGGTCGCACAGTGAATTCCAGGGCGTCGGCATGCACTTGGGCCTAGACCACCATAAAAGATGTTATGTTACTCCTAAGCACCAGTGCAGCATAGGGACGCATGGGCCCTGCGCGATCGTCCCACAAAATAGTCATGGTGATCCAGCCGTTTACGAGTATGTGCACCTGCCGGACAAAAAAAATCCATCACTTGGCATCTGGAATCCATGGCAATCGCAGTAAGGCAGCATGTAACTGTTTGGAAAACATAACAGAAAATACGTATCAATAACCAACCTTTATTACCATACCTCTATTGATTTCTTAATTCGGCATACAGTTTAAACTAACGATTACTACACACAGCAAACAATTTCAAAAACGACAACGTTGAAACTGATACACAAATCGATGTGGACATACATGACATTTTAAAGAAATATTAGCGTTGAACATGGGTGAATCTAGTGATAGTCTACAAACGCCGAGAATCTGCACTCTCCATAACTACAAAAAAATGACAACTACACAGAAAGGTACATTGTTACATTGCCATTGCCATTACATTCAGTTACATTGCCAAAATTAATGTTCAGGTAATAATAAAAAATTGAATCTCGTTCCGGTGTAGAGTCGTCAAAAGCAAACTTACACGATATTGACCGTCTCCATTCTCTTCGTGATACTCGGACAGCAATGTGCTTGCACCAAAGAATCTTCATGAACTGATATTACATGTGCCTTACAAACGTTTGGAATGCATAACCTTAGCAAATGTTCCTTTTTGTAAACTTTCACTCCCTGCATTCTTACAGAATTTTGCCTTTCGCTAAAGGTAAAAAAAAATCAATTGACCCTTATGGGTTCAGTCGGATGCGTGGGCCTCCTGAGCACGCAACCAAAAAAGCAAAGCTAGTGACGTTCACTCAGAATCCAAATACATTCTCACTTTGCAACAACATGTCTCAACGCATTCATGAGAACTGGTACTCCCATACTTGCAGACCCGCTGTTTTCATCAAACATTGCAGATTTCAAACTCTAGGGCGCCATTCTGACTGCAATATTATTTTAAATACATTGTACACAGACACAGTAATTCTTCGCCTGTACTTTAAGGACATTATATTGAGCAACAACTTCAAATGTACCATATGACTTTCGTGACAAAAAACACCACTTTTTTACTTCCTGCTGCCACATGCCATCCCAGCCTCATCAACCCTCACCTTCTGAGACAGTATTTGATAAGTTTAACAAGTGCAATGTTGTGTTTTATATGTTTTAGCGGCGATGTCCGCGTACACCAAAACATTAATTAAAGATGGCGGGCGCACCAAAACGGTATAGCGTCATTTCATTGCCGCACTTTTCATCGCTGGGTTTTTTGCCGTGATTTTTTTTGTTCGAAAAAAAAAAATCGACATTTTGGGGGGTACATTTTTTTTAAAATGGGTTTGGGTGTTCGAGATGTAAAAAAAAGAAGGGGTTTAGGGGGGTTAGTTTTCACGTAGAAACACCAAAACAATCTGACGCATTTCACGCTCTCCAACATCCAAGAGCACAGAAACTGGTCGGAGGAGAACAGTGGCTGAGAAGGTTGTGCAGGGAACTGGAGTGCACCACCCCTCACCTTGTTTTGCTATATATATATATATATATATATATATATATATATATATATATATATATTTTTTTTTTTTACAAAGGAAAAGCCTTTAAAAAACAAAAAGGGCAAGTCCGGCAGGCTGCACTCCTGAAAGCATCTGGGAAATGTCAATCAAGACTCAGCAGAGAAAAGGCACGACAGCATAGCCAGGCATCACAGAAGTTTCTTTATTATTTAAAGTGCATCAGGAAGGAAAAAACCTGGACGACAGACGCGTTTTGCGGTACTCTAACCGCTTGTTCACGTAGATAGGAATAGTGTGTGTGTGTGTGTGTGTATATATATATCTATTCAGTAAAAAAAACTTTGTTAAAGGGACGTTATGGTTAAGTTGCACTACTAAAAACCTATGAAATTCAGTAAAAAAAACATTGTTATGGGCACATTATGGTTCAAGGTAAAATCGAAAAAAAAAACTGAAATTCACCAGTTATGGTTGGCTAAGCAACCATACCTGCCCGCACCACTGTGCACTCCAACCACTAACACCCAGGACATGAAAGATGGCATCACAAAGGTCATTGACGACATCACTGATGATATCACATGTGCAGAAGAAGCAGCTACTGTAAGTCACCAGTGAGTCGCATGCTACATACCAAAAAGGTAAATACCCCTTTAGTTAACACAGTACCTTAGGTTGGAAGAAGGGATTTCAGCTGGCTTCTGTTCCAGTTGCAGTCCTGCAGATCCTGTGTTCCTGGGCCTCAGTAGAGGGAGGACGTCTGGGGACTCCTGCACTGCGGTTTGAAGGTCGGCGGCAGCAAAGGGCTCTTTTCAATTCAGCTGCACTTCGCAGTTTCAGCTACCGGTCAATAGCACCACCGCGGATCTCGGACACTTGATGAGCTCTCCTCGCTTCTGGAGTGCAGCACTCTGATGAGGTGCCTCAGGCTTGGGTCGTCCTGCTTCGAGAGGGTCCTTAGGATATTTTTGGAGCTCTGGTCCGCTTAAAGACGATGCACTCGATTCTGGTGTTTCTTACCCCTGGCACTAGGTTCCAGCAGCAGCAAGGAAGTACAGCGAGCAGGGAGAAGGGTTCCAGGCAAGTTCGTCTTGGGGTTGATTGGTCCCACCAACCCAAGGGGAGAAGTCTTCCATTCCGGTCTTCTCTAGTCGATTGGAAAATTGGAGCTTCAGCACTGCAGCAGGGCTTCACTGGTCAAGCCAACGGTCCAGGGGGGACAGCAAGCTTCTCTTCCAGCTTCTTCTTCGGATTCTTCGTCCAGTGGTCGACTCTGCCTTCTGTCCAAATGACTTTGCCTATTATGCAGGTTTCGCCCATTCATTTGCAGCCTCGCTGTTACTCACACAGCAGGGTGGCTGTCCTGTAAGGACAGTCATCCAGCCAATCACCTTTGGGTGCATTCCTGTAACCAAGGAGACTAAGCATAGGGAGTTTCGGGAACCTCCCTCGCTTCCTGCCCTGCCAAGCTCAAGATTACCCTTCTTGAGAGAAGTCTGGCTGCTCAGTCAAGTTACCAACTTGTGTAGTACTGACCTATACCAATAGTTTGGTATCTATTGCCAAGACAAGACTGCTGTAGTCGCCCACAGGGTTACTACATACAATCTTGCCTAACAGGCACTGCTGGGTTAAATGTGGTTGACTAAAGTATTATAAGTGTTGATCATCAGAATTTCAAACTTGGGGGTACATACCCTAAAGAAAATTCCTCTGCATGGGGCACTGAAAACCGTGTCAAAGCAGTGGACATAGGCAAAAAAAGCCTGCGGTGAGGGTTGCACACCCTTTTACTAGCAGAAACGTTAGTTTAACATTCAAATGAAAGATGGGAATACATTTCTTGAGTTATTGTATTCTCAATAAACAAACGCCAGACCATTGTTGAAGCAAAGAACACTGTCACTTATCGCTGAGTGGGAGACACTTCCCATGAGGGCAGACAGGTGAAGCCGCTACCAGATAGTCCCACTGGGGGTGGTACTCAGCAGGATGATCTTGTGAGGAGAGATTCCCCTTCTAGGGACAAGGACGATCATCTAAGGGAAATGCAGTATTCCAACCTTATACCCACCTCGCATACATCACCATGTCTCACCTCCATGTTACTTAACCACCCCATGGATGGATGTGTGTGTGGCCATAGGGCTGACCTCTACTGAGACGAGGAAGGGGACAGATGCCCCAAGTAAGACCTATAGGACTCCAACTGAGACGAAGAAGAGGTGCAGAGCCATGAAGAATACCTGTGGGAATGGTAATCGCCATTCTAGCTTTCTGCAGAGGCGGGACCAGGAGATTAGGATAAACACTGAAAAAGGATTTACAGTATTGTCTCAGAAGCTGGAGGAACTGCTTTAGGGAGAGCCAGAGAAGGACTGCCCAGCTCGGGAGATTCGAAGGAGACGCAGAGAAAAAGCAATCCCTTCGGTCTTGAGGGAACCAAGAACCCGGTGTCCTGGGGCGTACCTTGAGTCGCACTGGGACCGGAAACTGGTACTGCGAGTGAGAAGTGCAGGACCAGAGCTGGCGGGCATAGAATCGCCCACAAAGCCCGGCAAACTACCTCATGCACCCAAGGAGGCAGGGTCTTGGACCCATATACATAAACATGGCATCCTCCTCCCTTGTGACAGTACTTGGCGAGCAAGGGAGCCATGTTGGTCGGAACGAAACGCAAGAGAAAGCAGGGTCTTGGACCCACACGCAAAAGTGAGGTATCTTCCTTGACGCAGTACTTGAAAGGTGAGGGAACCAAGTTGGTCAAACCAAGGAGCAAGAGAGACCAGGGTCGGGGACCACACAGAAATCTGAGGTTTTCCTCACGACAATGCTTGGCAGGGGAGTAAACCAAGTGGGCCGAGCCAAAGCGAGGGCGAAGAGGGCCTGAGATCCCTATAGCAGTGGTGACCTGTGCAAACCAAGCCTAAGAAAAGACGAGGCGAAGGGAATATTTCCCCCTGGCATTGTGAATTGCAAAGCCAGCCTGAGAAAAGGCCAAAGGAAGGGAGTCTTTCCCCTGGCACTGTAAAAGTACTGAGAGCAAGATACCTGGAGAAGGGAGGCATTCTCCAGGAAACCAATAGTGAAGCAAGAACTATGGGCAATGGGAATGGTTGATTTTTGAGCTGGAACTTTAATCTGAAACATTGTTTTTCTGCCTTGGAAAGGGATTGAGAACTATGGAAAGGAGTCATTCCCTCAGGTAAAGATCCCACCTAAGAATTGGCGCTGTGGGGTTTATAGTCCTTTGGTTGAAAACAAAAATGTCGAAAGTCATAATGTAGAAAAAAAAAGTCGCTTTTTTTTCAATGTTTGTTTTACGAAACGGGGGGTTCCTCCCCAACCCCCTTTTTTTAATTTTACCCATTATTTATACTTACCAAACCCAAAAAATACATATAAATAAAAAAATAGATTCGACTTTTTTTTTTAGACATTTTTTTCCACATTTTTGTCATTCGACTTTTTATTTTTGACGTTATGACTGTACACCGCGCTGTGGTCTGTTGTCCAGAACAGGGGAGCAATTCCTCTGGACCAAGAAGGTCCATTACTACATTAATTTAGTTATAAGTGTAAGGGACCGAAGTAGTGTTTTTGACACAGGATGGTGGACTCTGTGATTTAGACGAACATCCTGCCGGAACCCTTAGTATTTTTAGTTGAGGTAGGGAATTCACTTAGAGTTGGGGAAAGGTAGGTTTTTCCTTTTATTTATGGTATAATAAAGGTTTGTCTGCAACCATGCCACCTGTGTCTCCTCCTTCTGCACCACATCCTCAAAGTTGCACATGACTGCCAAGCCACATCTCTCACGAGGTTAGCCAGGAAACGCTTGCAGGAAACTTAGTTGCCCAGTTTTGGAACAGTGTTCAGTAACCCCTCCCAAACACTGGGAAGAAAGATTCAACTAGTATTCTAATAAAAGCACGAGTGAACCATGCCACTTGAGAAGCTTGGGCAGGTATGAAGCCTTCACTGATGGGCCAGAATTGACAACAGCTGCCATGTTTTTACGTTGATATCTTCCTAGTCTCTTCTGGTACATTTATGTTTTACTTTATTAGAAGCAATGTTTATTTTTGTCATCTTCCTATACACCATACCACAGCACCTATTGCTGAGAGACGGAGGCTCTTTTTACTGCTCAAAAAGTAATTGCACGTGGTGTGCTTTGCATCCTCTTCATGAACTAGAAAGCTGTTTGGTATGTCACAACCTTTCCTTTTGTCACATCCTCTGCTCAGCGTCCTTTTCTACCTGCTATGACATTGTCTTCTTTCCCAGCTCCTTAATTTGCTTCTTGATTGAATACCCTCACCCTTTAACTTATTGCCATCTCGCAACTCTTCTTGTCTTTTCCAGCGGACATTGGTGGATTCTTCAAAAACCCCAGCCCAGAACTACTTGTGAGATGGTATCAGATGGGTGCCTACCAGCCTTTCTTCCGGGCACATGCCCACCTGGACACCACCCGTCGTGAGCCCTGGCTGTTTGGTGAGGAAAACAAGCAGCTCATCCGCAGTGCGCTGCGTGAGCGCTATGCTCTCCTGCCCTACTGGTATACCCTGTTCTACCATGCCTACCGTACTGGGGAGCCTGTTATGAGGTAAGACGGAAAACTTTTAGGCATGCTCAAATATGGATGTTTAGACTGGTAAGAGCTTCTAGGTATCCAATGAGTAAAGTGGTTGTATAGAATAGAGATGGAGGAAGTGAAGAACAAGATCAGAAATGATGGCAGATGCCATTGGAATCTGTAATCTCCATGTACAAGCTTATCAAAGGTTCCTATCCGTGCAAGCAACTGGGACACACAGACCTTGACCAGCTAGCTTATTCAATTAACTAAACCACTCCCAAGGTGCCTTACTCGAGATGGAAACACAAGCTCTTTAAACACAGTATCCGGGGCAAATATTCAATAAGGTTGGCTGCTTGAACTCTTAGAATAAACCTTTTTCAAGTCCACTGCCAATGCACAAACCGTGCCTGTAGTCCTCATCCTCCCAAACATATATTTAAGAGCCAACGGAATACTTTTACATTAAAAAGGATTGGTAATCAAATTCTAATAAAGGGCAAGTTGTGCTAGGGTAGGATTCTGTGTGTTTGAACTAAGTGCAGAGATGTTTGCAGTACAGACTTATGGTCGATTTTCTGTGGGGGGTGGGGAGGGTTCAATGGACAGAGGGGTGGTCACTTAATAAATTGTGTGATTCAGAGCCGGGGATAGGATTGGGTGGTCACTGGATTGCCAAGCAAGCAAAGGTGACTGTTGCTGTGCATTCTCATTGTGTAAAATGGGACTACGGGAGGTGTAACTTTCCACCTGTCCTCCTCCTAAATAGTCTACTTCTCTGAAATTCTTTCAGACCGCTCTGGGTGGAATACCCTGGGGATGTCACTACATTCGCCATTGATGACCAGTTCCTGTTGGGTGAGTGTGCGAGACATGGATTTAACAATTGATGAAGGAATTGCATCCTTTACCAGAAGCAAGAGGTGGGGCTTTAGTTGGACCCAGGTCTTAATACAGGATGACGTCTAACTCCGGTCTTGCAATGAACTTCAGGCATGGGTCTTGCCAGGGCTGCGGTTGGTTCCATGCTTTGTGCCTTTTGGGCAGGTTGGGATGTTTAACCCATCCCCCATTACATATTGCTAATCTCGAAACTAGTTTCACTTTGGTTGGCCCATATCTTCCACTGGTTTTGATTTTGTTCAAATGATGGTTTCCTCCTACTCTTGCAATGTTCGGCTAGATTCTGGTATTGGCTACCCCTCCATGTCTCGCAATGGTTTGGCATGGGCTCAGGTGGCATTTGTCTTATGTTTTGTGGTGTTTTTAGTCCAGATGGTGGTTGATCCATGTTTTCCACTGGTACGGCCCTGGTGCAAATAGTGGTTGCCATATGTATTTCAGCAATTTAGCCTGGCCTGTGTGTTTCCATAGTTTGGCGTGGGCTCCAGTCGAGGTTTAGCCAATGTCGTCTTCTGGTTTAACACTGGTCATTGAAGTTTAAGTGGCTCTACTTGAGGCTGGCATGAGCTTGACCTGTCTCTGAAATAGTCTTGCACCTTTTCTTACAGGATCAGCAATACTTGCTCACCCAGTGAGTGAACAGGCAGCACGCGGCGTTCAAGTGTACCTGCCAGGAAAGGGAGTGGTGAGTTACTTCTGGAAGAAACCAAGCCCACCATATTGGGGACATCTTTGTGACTGTGTTTTGTGTTATGCCCTAATTTAAACATCAAAGACCATAAAACTTGTGAATCTGTGTTAGAGAGTTCAAGTGTACAGTTGGTTAACAAAACTTCATTTCTTACCTATATCTAAATAAGAGGACCAAGTGTCCATATTTCACAGCAATGTGTGAGGAGAAAGAATTAAATTCTACTCACTAGGACATAATACAATCATAAATATTTTTTATTCATATATCAACACTGTATACAAAAACCTATATAAAAATCAATTATATAGTTCTAAAAATTCAAAAGTTCATCAGAAGTACCTGTGACAGTGCAAATCTAGAGTCAGTTAGTGATAAAATAACCTATCTGATTAGGTACCACACAAATATCATATCTCAAAGCAAGAATACCTCAGACATACTTCATTCATACGCACTTAAACATTCTAACCTTCTCATTTTTAATACATTCAAATTTAAACAATTATATCAAAAATATAAAACAAGTGTCTAAAATACAATCACAAGTCAATATTATTCAGAATAGTGAAATAATTACATATCAACAACCTTCTGAGGTTTAAATCGCTACTACCGTTGTGATATGATCTGATTAACAATGATATACAAAATAGGATTGTTTTCCCCAACCCAACATGTTTCTTTCTGTACTCAGATTATGCAGAAATTCATCAGGGGTTAAGTATATCCTGTGTATTCAGAACTGAGATTTTTCAATGTAGACCGCCGAACAGCAGCAAGAACTCTCCTATAGAAAACAAACACAGAAACACGCTCAATCAGGCTCTAAATGCAATAATATACTGATTGATATAAGCTATCTTCGTACTATTAATGGACGAAGTGCACAACTAAAGAGGTAATTCTAACCTCTCTAATATCGTCTTCTGAACAGAAGAGGTCCCTATTACCAAATGGTAAAGTAACTAGGAGACCAACTCAATTGGTCTAATCCTAACATACTCCCACAATTGTGATCGCCGCTGGACTCACCCATACCACCAAGACTATATGGTTCTGTTAGACACACTGCCCTCCCATTTTATAATGCTTGCTCTTGCTTGATTTACCCTTCCAACATTTCTCTGATCTCCCAGGACCGTTTCTCGTCACAACTTCCTAGTATTTTAATCTTGTTCGCCTCCTCATCTTTGCACTCATGTTTTTTAAATGTTTCCCATTGTCAGGATGGAAATTATCTGTACAGTATAGACAGCACTTAAAGGAAAATGACCACATCACTTTGTGTAGCCTACGCATCTCGTTTTGGGCCTCTGTCATGTTAGCTAATGGTAGAGCAGAATTCCATTTTTGGGGGTTCTGCATCCTCTTTATGGGACTCCTTTTGCTTTCCACACTTTTATTTTGGGGGTGTCTAATTTATTGTGATGGTCACATGGACTTCTGCTTAAGTCCCTCTCTGCCACTTGCCTCCCTTTTATTTTACTCCTTAAGAGTATATGGTCCTGCGGTCACCCATAGGCTCCCAGAGCCAAGGCTCATTCTTAAGCTGCCCCTGGTGAACTATTGTCATTATTTCACCCTACATTGGTTTTAGGGGGTAGGATGGTGGCAGTTTATATTTAGTTTTGGCTTCTCCAGCGGTGCAAGCTGATTGCCTCATTAGTTGCCCAATGTACCTTCATGGTAGCCATTGCAGCACTCTTATTGGTTTTAAGTCCTACTCTCCAATTTATTTGGAGGGGGCTTCCTTTTATTCAGTAAATTTTCATTTTTATGCACAAATCTCATCTACGTGCGAGTCCCCAGCACTTTGTTCTGGACTACTGGATTGTTGGTCTGTTCCCCTGACCGAGTGGGAACCTTTTTCCACACTCACTCAATCACACAGCACTTTCTGTGGAGTGTGGCTGCGATTTGGGCTTGCCTTTTTATTTTCTGTTATGCGGTATATTTTGTATCCTTCCTATCGTTTATATTGTGAGATCAGCACACTCCACCTTATTTGGAGTGCTGAGCTGTTGCACTGTATCCCCTTTCTCACTGCTCCTGTAACTTTTTGGTTACAGTGACAAGCTAATCTGAATAACTGGTGGCAGTGGTTTTTAGCCTACCGACTTTAGTGCAATGTTTACTGCCAGGCTGTACTCAGCCGCTGTAGTGCACAGAAGGGTCACCATTGACCCAAAATGGTGACTGTGTTCTTTTTTTACCTATTCAAGATGGCTTGTCCCTTCTTGGTCGTCCTTCTGCCGTGCACGCTGAGAGGTTCTAGTTTTTCTTTTGTCTTTGGCCGGATCCCTTTGTGAAGCAGACCACTGCTCCAGTGTATCTGTGAGGACAGTTAATGCGGGAGGACTCTGCTGTTCTTTGTCTACTGATGTGCCTGCCTTGAACCAGTACCAACTGGGAGGCTGGCTTTCCTGAAAGCACAGCCACAGTTTGAATTGTGCATGAGTGCTGATTGGCTTGGTTCCTGAGGCTTAAGACAATCTGATGCCTGGAACAGAAGAATAGACAAGGAAGAAATGGAGAGATATCCGCAGCCACTTCCAGATGACCGGAGCGGCCTTCTGAGTAACCGCTGCTGCCTGACCCTTTCTTCCAAGTGTCAGGAGAGCCCCGAAAAGGACAAGTCTCTCCCCTAGACTGTTGGCTCTAATCGGTCTGAAGACGACCTGCATTTCAAGCCATCCCACGACCAGCTGTGACTTTATCGGGCTGCAAACCGCCAATACCCTGAGACCTGTGGCCACCGCGCCGTGCATTGACTTGCAAAACTCGATTCCTCCTGAAACTTTGGTGGACTCCTTCCGGACCTCAGGAGACAAGATTCCACTCCTTGAAGTCCCCTCACCAGAGTGCTGGCCCGAGAAAGTGAGACGAATCAACCGGGCGGTAAATGTTCTTCACTGGTGGCTTGGAAAAGGGCACCAACATCACAGAACCCTGAAGAATCCTTTGGCTGAAGCCTCTTTACTGGACTGCTGCTGCGAGATCCATTCCAGTCTCTGCCTGACCAAGAATCTGGTGACCGGGTCTGCTGCTGCTGCTGCATCGTGGGGGCAGCATGCTGCATGCGCCACTTCTTCACTCCTAAGGTTCTGTGAGACTCTTGGTAGAACTTAACTAGAGGAGTTTCCTGAACCTGTATTGCTGGAGTGCTGATTTGTGGAGTTGGGGTTTGCCCATGCACGTTTGGCAAGGCCGAACACCTGTTTTCCTGCGGGGAGCCTTTTCCGAAGTCCCTGACCCTTTTTTCAACTAAAAGTGTTACTTACTTGCTACTGAAGACTTTCTCTGGAACTCTTGGACTTGCTACATCATGTGCCTTACCTGTTTTGCCCTACAATCTGATTCTGAGACGCCAAACTAGATTGGGATGAACTTCTAAGGTTTTAGTCCTCTATGAAATAATTACAAGTATTTACCTGCTTTATGTTGATTTTGCTTCATCCATTTGTACCTGAAACAGATATTCTGAAACTTATTACAAATGTTTTACATAACTTTGAATTGCATACTGCCATTCTAAAAGGATTACAGAAGTGATTTATATACTGTAAGATTGCATTAGCTCTAAAGTCACTGATTGTGTTAATAGTACTTACCATTCTGACAAATTACTTAACTTAGTGTTTATATAACTTTTAGTATATGTGTTTTTCACCTATGTGTGTACTCTTACTTTGTACTGCCTACAGCCCTTTCTCCCTCCTATGATGAGCCTTGCTGCTCAACCATTGCTACCAGCCAGACTTATGGGGTTCAGGCATTTACTAAGAGTTGGAGCCCTGTGTCCCAAGTATTAGTCTTCACAATTCCTACTATTGGTGGGCTTTTATAAAACTCCCTAACACCTTTGATCAGGTAAAGCACAAGGCATGACTAAAAGGGCAGTTATGCCCAAGATGGCAGCCTCCATAGTGTGTTGAATTGGTTTGAACCCATTTCCTTGCCGAGGGCAGGCCACTACACTTCCTGTGGGGGTAGGTCTAGGTGCTTTGCGGTTTTTAGAGCAACCCCAATTGTCTGGCCTCCAACACCTTTGTTTTAAATCCCCCAATGGCATTGGTGAGCTTGTAGAATCCAGCCTCTGTGAGTGAAGGTACAAGTAAGGGAAACCTCACTTCTGCTACTTTTTGGAATGCAATCAGGTTGGCTTTCCCACTGTACAATTATTCAACCAAAAACTGCTGAAGCCATTTTTGAGACCCTGTCTGCACCCACTGGCAGGACATGTCTCTTGCCTGTGCTCTGGCTTGCATTTTCGAGTGCTGGATATTCTTCCCTGGTCTTCCTTATCCTGCTGCTGGTCTTACTCATCTCCTTTTGCCAAGCCATCTATCCGGGGACTGTTTTCCTCGCCGTTTACAGCCAGTGTCTCCTGTCTTGGTTTTGGAAGCTGCCACATTCTGGAAGGGTGTTGGGGACGCCAACACTCCACCAGATCCTGCTTCTCTGAGCCGTCTTGATTCGCCACCACTGTTGCCCTGCTGCAGGGTCTGCTTTTGATGGTGTGCGATCAAGGTTTGCCTGCTCGGATATCGTGGACTGCCGGTTGCAGGTCTGTCCTTACTCCAGGAGCCATTTCTGTTGCCGATTCTACTTCAGGATGATGTAGGTCCCACTCTTGTAAAAGCTTTTCATTGTAACTGCAGGTCAGCCTACAGGCTTTGTCTTGTTTCTTATGAGACACTTTTCTCAACACTGGAACTCACAGGTGATAATGCAAGGTACCTGTCTGGACTGTCATTTTTCTTGGGACCCTCTAGAATCACTGAAGTTCCACACTAAGCCTTGCAATTTTAGTGACTCACCGGGAGCTTTAGGTATTTTGATATAGCATGTATTGCCCTCCTGCCAAGCACATACATTGTATCATAGCACATACATTATTCTACTGTTTCCCTCCTTGGAATGTACTGTGCCCGTCTGGGCCTAGGGGCTGTTTTACTAAAATATATCCTGAACTGCCCGGCGGGCTGTGTTGGACATTTTGCTTGTATGGTGTGCATACATATTATGTATCTTACTTGTATTCCTGAGGCTTGTGGAATCTGCTTAGATCACATACTGTGCATAGGCCGACATCTAGTGGAAGCTGCGGAGTATTAGTTGTTTTCGAAACTCGAAAAGGGACGTCGACAGGGTGTGCCAGTAATACTATCCCTAGTGTGAAGTCCACTATACCCATGATCCCTCGCGCGTCGAGTTCCCTCAGATTGTTTTTGTTTTGCCATTCTAGATGGACGCGTGTAGTAGAGTTCCTCTTTTGGCATAAAGCCATTGACTTATTTCAATTACCGATAGTTTTTCTATCTTTTCTTCCACCGACCATCGAAATAGCGCATCAGTGAAGAAAAACAGACTGCCTGTCGAAAGACTACCGGGATGGACCGTTCGGCCTTGGAAGGCCGCCCGAACCGCGACCCATACAGTAGGAAGAGAGGGAGGGGACATTCTAGGATGTATATGCCCCTTTTCTTACACTACTTTCGCCCAGCTGCCATATTTTGTAGTTATTGGCAAGACCCCCTTTAAATTCTGCCCCAAGTGCAATAGAACATTTCCGTGGGTCGATAACCATTTAGTCTGTAACTTGTGTCTCCCAAGAGACCACGTCAAGTTTTCTTGTCGAGCGTGTAGGCTCTTCAAGTCCAAGACTTTAAAGGACCGATCGACAAAACGCTGGGCCCACTACGCCAGGCAATTCGAGGCCATGGAGGTAGAAGGCGTTTTCAGTGATGGCAGCAACGCCACCATTTCGGATGGCAAGGGCGACTGGATAGCAAGCGCAGGCCCCTGACCCTGGAGATCAGGCCGGCAGCCCTGTTGTGGGGACAACACCCAGTGGTGGAAGCGCTACAATTCCATCCACCACTAAACACATACCCCCAGGTCGAGACTCGACACATGGGTCGAGCGGTCGACAATGCACGACACCCAGGGAAAGGTCAGTTGAGTCCCTGTCCTCTGGGCACACTCGCTCGAGATCGCCGCACGACAGGACCCTACCGTCGAAAGACACTGCTGCGCGTAAAACTCCCACCGAGGGCCAATCGTCCGCAGACCCTACCCGCACCTGAAAATCGACGCTCTGCGTCAGGTCAGGTATCCGGCCCCAAACAGTCGGATAAACACGGCTCGGGCCGTGGGGATAAAGAGCACAAGAAAAAGTCTTCAAAGACCCCTCACAGGGATAAAAACAATAATCTAGGCCCATCCCCCATAAGGATAAACCTATAGAGGCTAGGGCTAAACAGTCTGGGGTAATTCCTCCCACAGATGAAGATTTGGGACTTCCTTCCCAACCCTTGGTCATCCCAAGTTCGGCACAGTGGTCCGCACAAGACATACAGTCATGAGGAGAATGTCCTTTATGGGCAATTTCTACAAAAATGACCTGCCTATTTCGAGAGTTTCCACTCCCCCCACTACTGCTCCCTCTGGGTCACAAATCTCTGCTCAACCTTCTGAACCCCCTACTAAAAGGTCTTCCTAAATTCCAGTGCATAGCACAGTCATAGAACTCTATGACCCGGACTCCGAACATGAAGACCTCTCTATTTTAGAGGCAGCAGACCCTCTACGATGAGGATCCAGCAGACCCTTATTATGGGGATGAAGACCAAGAGGCTGACCTAGACGCCAATATGTATCCTATCGAATCGCCTATTGATCAGGACCCCCCCGATCATGGATTCCCCAATTGACAACCAGCCCCTTCTAAATGAGTTGCTAGCCAAGGTGGCAGAGCACTTTCAAATAGACACCCAGGAGGTACAAGAGGACTGGCACAATTTATTCCTCTCCTCAAGTCAATACAGCGCAAAATACAGCCGTCATTGGAGACCCCTAACATCACACGGGCTGTAAACCCCCCCCGTATAGAGAAGCTGTTTAAACCTGCACCTTTGGACCCTCTGTATATTGGGGGTCAACTAAAGCCTGACTTGTTAGTCGTAACTACAACTAGGAAAAGAGCGGGCACCCTCCCTTGCTTCCTCTGAGGCTCCGCCCGACCAGGAAAGCCAGAAGCTTTATACTATGGGCAGAAAGGTTGCCTCCTCTGCGGCTTACCAAACCAGGATTGCAAACACAACCCTCTTGGCTAGTTACAACTGCCACAAATGGGAGAAAGTGTTGGCCTTACTGTCGTCTGACCAGGAACCATTGAAGTCCCAGCTAGCTCAGGTGGCCGCAGACAGCAGAGCAGGGTCAAGCTGCTTATTTAAGACCAACTTTGACGCTGCGGACAACGCCGGAAGGATTATTGCACATGGTACCGTTATTAAACGTCACGCGTGGCTGAGGCAATGCAGTTTTAAACCAGAGACGCAGGCCACCCCGATTAATATGCCTATCGAACCCAATGTGCTCTTCGGCAAGGCCGTCGAGGATGCTCTTAAGACAGCCAAAGAAGAGTATGACGCACTTAAATCTTTGGGGCAACTCACCAACAAGCCACACGGTCAGACGGGTAATGGCAATTTTCACCATTTTCACGGCCAAAGTTCACAAGGGGGTCCAATTACAATCAAAGCCAAGGGGCGCCCTGGGTAAATAGTAAAGGTCAGTCCTCCCAAAACTATTGTAGAGGACCGCGTAGATCCTGAGCTCGTGGCAGGGGCTGCTCCTTTCGAGCGGGGTACCCCTCCACAAAAGCAGTGACTATCCAGTTCAGGTGCCCTCCATGCCTCTCCAGTGGGAGGATTCCTTTCAAGCTTCACAGATGGGTGCTGTCCACAGTAGCAGGCGGATACTGCATAGAACTCCTCCAACTACTCAAGATAGCGAACCAGCACTACCAATTCAAAGTGCTGCCCTTCGGAATAGCATCCGCTCCAATGGTATTCAAGAAGGTACTAGCGGTGGTGGCAGCACACCTGCGCAGGGAGGCAAACCCAGTGTACCCTTACCTGGACAACTGGCTCATTACAGGGCAGTCCCCCCCCCCTTAATTTGCACGCAAAACATCCAAAAGACAATCAACCTTCTCTTTCAATTGGGCTTCTCAATCAACGAGAAAGACAAGCCTAGTGCCAAACACAACCAAACAATTCCTAGGAGCTGTCTTAAACGCACAAGAGGGGTTAGTCTTTCCGTCAGAGGAAAGAGTCCAAAATATGTTTCAAATACCACATTATCAAGCCGGCTGCCAGATAAGGGTGTGCAAAGCGATGCGCTTGCTAGGCATGATGCCATCTTGCAATTATCTGGTTCCACACGCGCGCCTGCGCATGCGACCCATGTAGGAGTGGTTGGCAAAACAATGGTCTCAGGCAAGCGGTCAATGGGACGATATAGTGGTCGTTTCGCCAACACTAGTAAAAAATCTTCGCTGGTGGAAGAGAAAATCTACCGAAGGTCAAACCCTTTGACGATCCAGAGATATAGGCAATTATCACACCAGACGCCTCTTGCTGGATCGGGGGGGGGGGCACACTACCTTCACCACACAGCTCAGGGTCTGTGGTCTCGTGCAGCAGTTCAGAACCCCATCAATCTGCTAGAACTTCTGGCAGTATGCATGGCCCTTCAGGCGTTCGAATCCCACTTAATGAACCAATCTGTGCAGGTCCTGACAGACCGCATTACAGCTATATTTTACATAAACAAACAGGGGGGCACACGTTCTCCAAATCTGTCCAGACTTGCACAGCAAATTTGGAAATGGGCACTCAGATGGAAGATATTCCTATCGTCACAGCACGTTCCAAGGGAACTCGACTCTCTCATTAAGAAGAGGTCCCCTACCAGAAGAACACGAGTGGCAACTTCACGCAGAGGTCGTAGAACACCTCTTCTCGCTATGTGGTTTCCCCACAATATACTTGTTTGCTACAAGCGAAAACAAGCAATGCCCAAACTTCGCATCAAGATTCCCCCAGCCAGACTCCATGGGGGAACTCTCCATGGATGAACTGGTCAGGGAAATGTGCTTACGCTTCCCCCTCCCCCACCTCCCCAACACCTCTCATAAGGAAGGTGGTGAACAAAATCCACAAGGAACAGATGACGCTCATCCTAGTTGCTCCTATGTGGGCAAGACAACCCTGATATCCACATCTGAGCAAACAGGCGATGTGCAATCCCATCAAACTCCCGTGCCCGTACTATCTGCTCACCCAGCACGGGGGACTAACTGTGCACCCTCAATCGATGAACTTGGCAGCATGGCTCCTGAAGTCATAGAGTTTGGACATCTTAATCTGCCACAGAGATGTATGGGTATCTTCAAAGAATCAAGAAAGCCGAACACCAGGCACTGTTATTTTGACAAGTGGAGGAGGTTTGTAATTTGGTGCCAGACAAAACCGATTAACCCCATAGAATGTACTCCTTCCCACATTCTTACTTGTATGCTCCACTTGTTAGATGCAGGATTAGTATTCAACTCCCTAAAGGTCCACCTGGCGGCTTTGTCAGCCTATACCTCTTCCCACAATAAAGTCTCATGGTGGAAGGTACCTGTCATCAATGCATTCATGGAGGGAGTAAAGACTCCACCCTCCAATTTCAAACCCGCTGCCAGGATGAGATCTCAATGTTATACTCGCTAAGCTCATGGGACCCCCTTTTGAGCCTATGCTTAAGTCTAGTCTCAAACACCTGGCTTACAAAACTGCCTTCTTTGTGGCTATCACTTCCATAAGAAGAGTTAGTGAAATACAAGCATTGTCAGTGCAGGACCCGTTCTTTGTTGTACTCAAGGACAAGCTGGTTTTACATACTCGCCCAAGGTTCTCCCTGGAGTTCATCTCCAAATGTAATGTAAACCAGTCTATTGAGCAACCAGCTTTCTTCCAGGGATCCCACCAGCTCAGCTGAGGTAAAACTCCACACACTAGATGTGAGAAGAACGGTCCTCTACTATGTAGACAAGACCAGACCGCTTAGAAAGACAGATCAACTGTTTGTCTCCGTAGCAGCAGGCAGAGAAGGTGACCACATTTCAAAGAATGCCATCTCTAGGTGGATAGTCGGATGTATACAACTTTGCTGTTCCCTATCAAATAAGACACTGCCTTTTACGCCCAGGGCTCACTCCACAAGAGGTACAGGAGCCACGCTGGCTTTCATCGCAAATGTCCCTCTAGACAGCATTTGCACACATGGAGCTCAATAGATACTTCCACTCGGCACTACTGCATTGACACTCATTCCAAGACCGATACACCGGTGGCACAAGCAGTTCTAAGACATCTGTTCGCTCATGAACCTTCTCACATCCCTTCTTTTAACACTGCTCGCTAATCTATGCACAGCATGTGATCCTTGCAGATTCCACAAGCCTCAGAAGGGATACATTACTCAACGTAATTGAATTTCTGATGCTTGTATCTGCTTAGATTCACATGCGCCCACCCTTCCTCCCCTCGGAGAGAAGGCACATGGTTGCTTATGAGCTAGTCTGATGTGTATCTGCTTGGTTACAACTGTACTCGCACTACACCTCATGCTACCTCAGAAAAACAACAATCTGAGGGACCTCGACGCGTGAGGCATTATGGGTACAGTGGATATCACATAAGGGATAGTATTACTGGCACGCCCTGGCAACGTCCCTTTTCGAGTTTCGAAAACTGTAATACTCTGCAGCTTCCACTAGATGTTGGCCTATGCATAGCATGTGATCTAAGCAGATTCCACAAGCCTCAAATATAAATAAATATATCGGCGGTAGGGTCGAAAAACTCTGGGTTATCCCACTTAGTCAAACACCTCCCAGAAAGCCTGTTACAGACTAAGCACTCCAAAAAATACTCCAAGAGTGCTAATCATAGGAATAAATCTCAAACACAAATCTACCCCTTTTAGGGAAGCTCTCTCTGTCCCGCAAGAGGAGGGTTCTTTGTCTGAAGCCTTAAAGAACAAGGGCCTATCCTCTCCTACACCCCTAGGACAGGTCCCTACTCGTCAGTACCCTGGGGTCATCCTTAGTTCAACCCTATGGACTATAGTGAATGTAGATAGGGTAATGACTTTCTAGGGCCTTGGACCCCGCTACATGCAACTCTATCTCCCTTAATACCGACCTGCTAGAGCCCTTCTGTCTTCTAGTTGCAACTCTCTGCAGATCAGATGCTTCTCTAAGCAGAGAGTGGGGGTAGATCTCTCTCCTCTGTAGGAGCCTCCCTCTGGAATAGTCTCACTGCCCCTCTCAGGCTTGAGCCAGATCACCTTAAGTTCCGGAAGCTCCTGAAGACGCTACTTTTCTTCCTTTCCTCTCCCCTGCTAACACCTCCATCTTCTGCAGTGACTGGTTGCCTGGTTCCCTCTTGAGTTCTACTGGGCATCAGCCCCCGCCCAGTCCACCCACCCTCCTCACACTTAATGGACGCTCCCCGCCTGCACCCCATGCTATTCCCTGCCACTCTCCCTCCTGGCCTCCCCTTAGCACTTGTCTGGAACCTGTTCCTCCACCCCCACCCAATCCCCTTTTCACTTCACTCTTCCTCTTTACCCTGCACATCCCTTCCCACTCTAGTACTTCGCACTTCTTGCAGACTGGCACTTCGCCTCCCCCACTCTCCCTCGCACTTCTTTACTGCACTTGCATGATCTGAATGTCACAAGGCCTAGTAGGACCGTTATTATTATCTTTCTCCCTTGTCCTCCCCACCCCCCTCCTTTTTGTCTTGTCCTTGAAACACAATTTGTTGTATAGGCAACTTACAAATATCCAATAGTCCACCACTGGACGATCCATTCCAAAGAAGACATCTGCAGCCACTTCCAGTGGCTGGCAAGCAGACTGAGTGACTGCTGCTGCACCGGCCCGATCTTCTGTGCTACAAGGAAGATCCGGACTGGACAACTTCCTCCGTTGGACTGGTGGGCCTAACCGGTCTCATAACCATCTGCAGTTTGAGCCATCCCACGAAGTGCTGCGACCTTCCAGGCCTGCGAAACCTGAATACACTGGGACCTCTGGCCCTGCTGCGGTGCATCGTCTCGTCCAACACGGTACCCGCTGCAAACTTGTGGGCATCTGTCTGGGCCTACAAAGACTCCATCCCGATCGCGGAAGTCCCCTCAGAAGAGTCGTCCAAGCAACGGAAGGAAGTCTGCCGGATGACAACAGGCACTGCTACAAAGCCTATTTCTAGCCTCCACAAAGTGTCGCAGAGAGAGTCTGCTGGGCATCCCTGTGACAGTCTAACCATCTGCTCCCCCCAAATGTTCTTCCTCCAGCTGCCAAGGCCAGAGACCTGAACCGGAGCTGCTGCAGTTCAGAGCTGCTGCCATCTTACCGTGGGGACCTGTCGGTGACATTATTCTTCATCATCGAACGTATTGTCTGACTCCTGGGTACAAACCTGGGCAGTTGTGTTGCTGTTGGCTACTACTGAGTTTCCTGAGTCATGTTTGGATGGACCACCCAACCGTGTTCTCTCAGGCTGAAGGACCTTGGTCATAGAGGCTGAAATCCTTCAGGTGGCCTTTGAATCCAATTCCATGACTTGTTACGAAAATGCTTCTTCTGATATTTGACAACTTTGACAGCGTCTGCCTTCCTTTGTTCTGCCGCCCAAGGGTCACTGGTCACCCAGCACCCCCATCTGACTTTTTGGGACACTCGTCTCCCAGATGGGCTTGGACTAATAAAGTTAGGCTTTCCTGAAAGTTGCCTACATACCAGTATTGCTATTTCAGTAAATGTTGGTTGATGAATGATTTGCTAACCTGAAGCTACTCTATACATACCGGTTTATCATCTAAAGGTCTACCATTGAACCAAGTATTTTTACTTACTTGAACTGTACTGATTTTAACATTATCCTAGTGTATATATAAGAACCGTATTTTTATATAACTGCAGTGTGTGTTTCCTTGACTATAAATGTGCTCTTTGTACTCCACTACAACCATTCTCCCTCCTAGACTAATCCTGGCTGCTCGACCATAGCTACCAAACCTTTTGGGTAGTTCAGGCGAAACCTAAGAATTGGAGCCCTGTACACCTTGGTGTCTTCTTCAGTCCTACCATAGGTGGACTTGAGTAAAACTCCCTAACACCTGCACATTTAAATAGCGTCCTCGTACACACCCTAATCCTGATGTATGTAGGAGGCCATAGACCTTTTATCCTCACCGTAGGCATATGTTACAGTATGGGGTTAAAAAGGAAAATACAAAATGTTACCAACTGGAAAAATATGCTAAATCCCTAATGTCTATAACATTAATCAACAATCTGTTCGACTTTCAAGGCATTATACACATTTTAATTCACACAGTTGTATATGACAGTTTCTAGCCGTAGAGAAAATGAGCATTGTAAACCATAGCCAAATGTTTCCGAGAATCAAAACATTTTCGCAAGTTATCTTCCTTACACATTTCGGGAAAAAATATACACATTGTTGCTCGGATTAAGTCAGTGTTTAAAGAAGATTCACCATAATATAAATGCAGGGTTTGATTTTCAAAAGGCAGTGCTTAATTTGTGGGGGCTGTATGCCAGGGCTCAGCCCAGGCACTTATTTCTGAGCCCAGGCACTTATTGTCTCAGACTCGTATTGATTATGAAGGGTTGATAGCCAGAGCATCCATCAACCCCAATGAGCAGGTGCGAACTGTAGTTTAACCCCGAACGAGTTGACGCTGTGGGTGGTGGCAGCAATGGTGGTGTACTGCCGGCCGCCTGCAGTATCACAAGCGTGCTAGAAAATATTTGGGCCCTGGCACTTACTTTCTTACAAATGAAGCACTGTAAGAATGGATATAAAATCAAAAACTATGAAACTTAGTCCAGAGCTCACTGAACCCCCATAGGATCCACAAAGAAATGTCAAGGGGGCAGGTAAGTACCACAGAGTCAATTTAAGGAGAGTTCCAGAGTATGTTCACAGTTTAATGGGAAAACTCAAAGGGCCATCTGCTTTAAGGGAGATAAGTCTGATTTATCGCACAGCTGCGTATTCTGCGACAATCAACACCAGGGAAGGCCAGAGGAGTCCCACAGGAAGTGTTCCAGAGGTTGGACGATTGACACAGGGCCCCAGAAGTAGTAGTAGTAGAACCGGAGGACCCCCAATACGGGTAGACCAGGGGGACACCGTAGGTTGAGTATCTCGATAATTGCCTGCCCCACGATCACAAGGTAGGTACTTGCGTTGGTGGCTTTGACAAAGTTTTCAGCCACTAGAAAGAGTCCTGTGACCAGACTATTTTTCACAAGTGCGTTTTTTAAGTTTCAGCTCCCAGGGATTTACACCCTGAGCCAGCGATGATCCCAGTAATCCAGAAAAGAACAAAGGCTTTTCCCATAGCATCTACCTTGAAGCCAGAAATGGGAAACTTGGCGAGGAAGACTTAGGAACCCACACAACCAGCTTCCAGCAGCTCGAAGAACAGTATGTCCCAGGACAACAGCGGAAGCTGCCTCGAATGTCCCAAGCGGACAAATTGCATGTGTTGTAGTCTCAGGAATCCACTGGACACCAGCAGCAACCCACAGCCAAGCTGAAGATCCTGGCGGTATCCAGTGCCAAAACTGACCAGAAAACAATTCCAGACTGAAAGGCTCGAACCAGCTGTTAGGGAGAATTCTCATTAGGTGCCAATTCCCTTCACCTTAGAGACCCCCAGCAACTTTGCTGGATTTTGAGGACTTTATTTTTTTACTTGGAGTGTGAGCCTTTTTTCCCACTCTCATGTATTTTGATGTGTGTTTTACTCTTGTGTTCTTTGATTATGGAATTTTAGACAACTCCATAGGCATCATCTTTTCGTGTGTGTCACACAGCATTCTCAGTGCAGTGACACAGGGAAGCCTTTTAGGCTGTCCAAGGTGTGAACACCTTCTTTGGGATAAACTACCGTTTCCCAGAGAATGTAAAGTTAAATTGACTTTACTATTCTTTTTAAATTCCGAGACCCAGAACACACTATATTCCAATAGAGTGCTGGAGGGGTTACCTAGTATCTCCTATGTCTAGAAACTCATAAAGCAGTCAACTACTACTGTTTCCTATTGAAAAGGCTGGTGGCAGTGGTTTTACAACAAACTACCATGATTTTTCCGGACAGCGAACACCGGTAGCTAAAAATCACGGGGCCCATGTTTTTCAAGATGGCGCCTGAGACCCCTTTCTTTAACCAGGTCCTGGTCTTCTTTTTATGCCATTTCTTTTTGGAAAGGTCCTTCTAGAGTTTGTCTCTGCGCGCCAAACCAGGTTTGGTCCCTTTGGTCCTACACCTTTGGCGGGCTTCAGGACTGAAGACCGCCTCTGGCGCCCGAGTGTCTGGGGTGGGCAGAAAGTCAGGGAAGTGCCCGAAACCCCTGTGCTTAGTCTCCTAGGAGACCCAAATGCACTATGGCGTGATTGGCTGGCTGACTGTCCGGCAAGGACAGCCACCCTGCTGGGTGAGTGGCAGCTTGGCTGGAATGAATGGGAACTGTTTAAAAGGCCAGTCTCTTGGCTTGGAAGGTGGAGTCGACCACTGGAACGAAAGAACCGAAGACAAGCTAGAAGAGGACGGCTGCTGCAACTCCTGGACAGTTGGTTTGCCCGACGAAGCCCTGCTGCAGGTCCGACTCGCCAAGTTAATCTCGACAGAGAAGCCCTTCAAGGACAACTTCTCCCTTTGAGTTGGTGGGACCAATCAACTCAGATGCCACCTGGACACCATTCTCTGAGCTGGTCGTATTTTCCTCAGCGTGCTGCAGGAAACCGAATAGCCAGGGAGAAGGACACCATTTTGTGTGCTTGAAGACCACTATCGGAATCGAAGAATTGCCAGTTTGCCAGCTTTGTGACCAGTCGCCATGCAGTGCAGGAGTCCCCTGACATCCTCCCTCTTGTCCCCACGACTGAGGCTCAGGAACAGGGAGATCTGCAGGAACTGCCAGGAACAGAAGTATTCAGCTGCATCTTTTTCTTCAATCTAAGGTACTGTGAAAACCCGACCGAGAGAACTTGCCTCTCACTGCGAAAGTGCATGAAACTTTGGCAACCTGCAGGCCTAGTCAGCTTGTGACCCAACATACAAACCTTTCTTCAATGAACTACTTCTGAGAACCGTGGCAAAGACTTTTCCGTTTAAAAATACCAGAACCGTTTTTCTTATGCAAGACTCTAGCCCATTGACTTTGGCCTATCCATTGCATTGGAACCACTCCTCTGGTGAACTCAAACTATTTGCACTGTTTAAGAGTAACTCTATTATTTGTTTTATTAACTTATGCCTTTTTGCTCCTACTTCAAAGTAGTTTAAATGCCTCAGATCCTGATAATGTGAAGTACTGGAGTAGACCTCTGTTCTAACCTCATTACAAACTCACATTCCCTTTTGAGATCAGCCTGGCTGCTCAGCTCGCTACCAAAACCTGTGTGGTACAGACTTATACCAAAGGTTGGTTTTGCTTGCACCTGTAGTCCTAGTTGTGTGTAGTGGTCCCAGAGGGTCCTGCATGCAAACTTTGCCGAACGCCAGCAGATGTGCGGAGTCATCAGGAAACTTTAAGAAGCTTAGGGCTGGACCTCCCGACACAAAAAACAAACCCATGCTGCGATATGCCCAAGTCAGTACCTAACCAACTTGGCCATATAAGAGCTTTAAAATTGTCTGGAATCAGTGGGGAAAACTCCTTCAGCAGGCTGACAGACCTGCCACCTCCAAGTTGCAGGAACAAAACCGCTAAAGAGTGGAACTGGGCAGGACAAAGCGTAAATACCCTTGCTCAAAGAGACTGGTTTAAAGGCCAGCTGGCCAATCACTAAATGGGACTGAGTGTTAAGGGTTAGGTGACCAACCACACTAATTGATCAGTATGACTGTCAATTGGCCATCCCCCACCATAAATGAGGGATAGTCCAGGGACCTGTTCTGGCCTAAACCAGTTAGGACCAATATGCCTTTGTGGACTCACAACGAGCCCATGTGGTCACAACAGCGATTTTGAGCCAACCTCGTGGTCTCCCTGAACAAAGGAAGCCCTGAAACACAAGAGCAGAATTAAAAAGAAAACATGCCCCAATGACTAACAAAAAAGATACAATGGTCTACTAATCCGTTAAAATAGCGTGCACTCCTGGTGAAGCCAAAACTAAAGTATATTTGCGACCAACCCACTTCCTAAATATTTTGCCCTAGGGTGATGCAAAATTTAGGGAGCCAAGGGACTTGGTGCCTTAGGAGCAACCCAATAACATGTACCTTAAGTAAGGTAAAAATAGGGACGGAATAACAGGGGAACTTCAGAAGAAGTCTCTCTGGCCAACGGAAAATAGTCTGTGTGTGATCCAAAACAATAAAGGTGGTGGGGGACCAAAATGTTGAAGGGACCTAAAACGTGGTCCCAGAATCCCCAACAATAGGAATGATGTCTAAAGGGGGCACTGGTCCGTCCCAGAGGCTACTAGTGCAGGCAACACTGTCTCCCTTAGTAAAATTCCTTGTTGTTTTTAAGATGCACATCACCTTACAGTTAAGTGTGGAAGGGGTTCTTTTTATCCCTTTTCCTTTTAGCAATGTTTCTGTTACTTGCATGATGCGTCTAGGGGTTGGGTTATGTCTTCAGGACACTACAGAATTGTGCAGGCCCATAGGGGGCTTACCTGCTTGTAAGCTTTACCGTTCCCTGGTTTTCCCCATGCCATTACTTTATGCAGGCTGCCTACCTCTGGTTGTGGGCCACATATTGGTGGGGTTATGAGAATCGTTTATATGCATTACTGTTTTTATGATCTACTGGGATTATTTATAATACTGAAGTAATATAACCCAAGCAGGGGTGTGGGGTGGCATTGCCGGTCAGGTAATGCCCTGGGGAATCAGTTATTGTAACGCATGCTCCAGGGCATTATCTGACCGGTAATGAAGTCCCCCAGCTCCCCCCTTGCAAGGTGTTGCATTGCTATTAGTATCAGGCTGAAAGGAACTACTCGTCCCTTTTCCATGGCAGCCATTCAAGAGTCAGATGTGCCGGGAAGACTGTTCCCAGCACCAGCAAGGGACAACACAGCCCGTTAAATGGGGTGGGAATAGGGGGACTTAACTGTAGAAAAGGGGTTAGGGGTATGGAGACGCGGGGGGTGCAGAGAGCACACTTTCCTGATTCCTGGTTATGGAAGATGGCGGCCTCCTGCTCCGAGGAGGCTCGGAGCAGGGTCTTTACTGGTGTGGTAATGACCCCTTTCTGAGCCTCTTATTGGCTGCGAGGCTGCCACACCCTCCTCGCCGGGTACTTATGTGTATTTATTCCCTTAATTCTTATTTTGGCCTGATACTTGTGTGTGGCATAAAGTATATATTTGTCAGTGTATTGTATTTTCTAGAATTGTGTGGGCTAATTTTACCTGTGTCGGCCTACCCAGAGTTGAGCCTGTTCACTATACCCATGTTACCTACCTTAAGAGAGGTTTGTTTTCCCTTTGTCAGGTGTTAGCCTCCCATTAGGGGTAGTGGTTCTTGTAACTTCCAGAGGCTGAAACAAAAACTGCCTTAACAGGGGACCTGGTTGGGTGTTTCCCTGCACTTTTTCTTCTCCTGACTAAAGGCCATTATTGATGGGCGAGGTTCTGACGTGCATTGCACACTACTGTTTTTATGTTTTGTATCAGCTATGCCTGATTCTGTTTTTACCCTATTGCCCCACGCACACACTGCTTTGCCCAAACGTTGTCCTATGTGCAACTAGATTTTGATTAGAGGACGCAAGGCAGTTCCTTCGCCAGTGACTGGAATATTCTACAAAAGCCTTGTCTTTAGGTTTTCTTAAGAGCGGTTTATTTTCTGCTTTGTTCCAATAATCCCTCCATTGTTCTTTCAGGGGTGTTTGGTTATCGGCACCAAGAAATCAAAATGTATCTATACACTTTAGAAATGAAATGAGCATATCCATATGCATCTCCAACTCACCTAATCCTGCTTTTCAAGTCTATTTCCTTAAGAGTCTTCGTTTTGTCTTGCAGGTGTGGTACGATGTTCACACTCACCAAAAACACCATGCTCCTCAGACGATGTATGTGTCTGTCACCCTGAGCAGCGTAAGTATTTGAACTAATCGGGGTGATCTTCACATTATGGGCTAGTATGAGAGCCTGGCTTGGTCTGCATTGGATCTGTTCAGAACTGGCAGGTGTAAAATTGTGGGCCTGTTGAGGAATTTTACTTGTTATGCGAGTTGTAATAACTGAACAATCACGGGTGCACAAAGTAAGAGTGGTAAAGGTGCTTTAGAGGTCCTGGTTAGTCAAGTACTCTTATATGGCAGAGACTGATAGGGGCCCAGATTGTCTGTGTAGACTAGTGCCCATGCCATGGTTTGGTGGGTTTGAAGGGGGGGGGTAATTTGATCAGCATGCTCTTGTAAGATGCCTTACTGCAGTTGGTGTGGCTCTGGGGTGGCTGGAATCTTGAGATGTTACTGGAGTGATGTGCACTTGTGGGAGAAGACTTGTTTAAGTGAGCACTGACTTGTGTGTGTGGTCCTTTGCTTGGATAGATGTTTGACCTGTTTTGGTAGTGTGAGACGGACACTGGTGTGGATGGAGGCAGATGCAGCGATACGTTATTAGGGTTCACTACGCTGCCATGGTTCTAGTCAGAACCCAAACATTAGAAATCTGAAAATTATTTCTTCAGGTTAGTGTTCATAGCTATAGACTTAACAAATACAATGGGTCCGGGCAGTCTGAACTGGAAATGTATGATGTGATTATGATGCCAACTGTTCCCATGAGACTTAATGATATGGAGATTTTCCAGAAGACCTCTGTTAGGGCTTCGGATGACCAAGCTGTAGTATTAGGCTGGATATCCCCTCAAGTTAAACCAGGCTCTTGAGGCAGGGCAGGTTTCACTCATAAATTAAAGGGTTGTCCGTAACAGTAAGGCTTAGACTCGGGACGGTGTGAGAGTGGTCCGGAATTAATTTAGGGTCTTCTTTTGCCAACTGTGGTAGTACCCCTTTGTGTTGCCTCGCTCCTTTTGGTTGACAGGCCCCTTGACATACCCACTGAGAGTAGATTATGAGAGGACACCCTATCATGGTGAACGGAAGACACTGATGTATTACCAAACCTGTTAGGGAGAATTCTCAGAAATTTGCTAATTCCTCGCTACCTTAGAGACGCCCAGCACTTTTGCTGGACTCTAGGACTTTTTAAATTTTAACCCAGAGAGAGTGAGACCTTTTTCCCACTCTCTCGTGTATTTTTCTGTTATTTAACACGGTTTCTTTTTGGTTTTGGAGACTGACAAACTCCATAGGCATCATCTTTGCTTTGTGACACACAGCACCTTCAGTGCAGTGGCACAGGGAAGTCACTTATATTTCCCAAAGGTTTAAATACCTTCTTTTGGATGAACTACTGTTTCCAAGAGCAGTAAAGTGAAGTTGACTTTACTTTTTTGTAACTTTCTAGACCCAGCACACACTATCTTACCATAGGGTGCTGGAGGGGTTACTTAGTATCCCCTTTGTCTAGTTTCTCATGTAACATTTTTGTTACCCTTTCTATGCTTGTCAAACCAGGTTTGGTCCCTTTCTTCACTTTGTCTTTGGCGGGATTCACGAGTGAGACCCGCCTCTGGCTCCACTATGTCTGGCAGGGGCAGGAAGTGAGGGAGGTGCCCGAAACTCCCTGTCCTTAATCCTGTTGGTTACAGGAATGCACCCAAAGGTGATTGGCCGGCTGGCTGTCCGGCAAGGACACCCACCCTGCAGTGTGATTGACAGCTAGGCTGGAATGAATGGGAGAAACCTGCATAAAAGGCAAGGCTTTTTGGCTTGGAAGTCCGAGTCGACCACTGGACAAAGGAATCGGAAGAAGAACTTGGAAGAGACGCCTGCTGCAACTCCTGGACCGTTGGTTTGCCTGGTGAAGCCCTGCTGCTGTGCTGAAACTCCAAATTCACCTTGACTAGAGAAGCCCTGCAAGTGCGACTTCTCCCCTTGAGTTGGTGGGACCAATCAACTCCAAAGTGAACTCGTTTGGACATCCTCTCAGTGCTGGCTGTACCTCCGCTGCTGCTGCTGGAACCGAAGTGCCAGGGAGAGGAGCACCAAACAGAGTGCATCACTTTTAAGTCGGACCCGAGCTTGTGGAAGATCCTCCGGACTCCCAGTAAGCAGCACTGACCAAGCTTGAACCACCTCAACAGAGTGCTGGACCCCAGATGCGAGGAAAGTCCAGAGTGGTATCCGAGAGACCGCAGTGGTGCTATTTGCTGACACGGGAGGAGCTGAAACCTCGAAGTGCTGCTGAATAGAAGTTTGTCCTTTTCTGCCTCTGACTGTCTCATTGCAGACCAGGAGTCCCCAGAAGTCCCCCCTCTTGCCCCCACGGCTGAGGCCCAGGAACAAAAGTATCTGCAGAGCTGCACGGGAACAGAAGCCAGCTGGAACCATTTCTTCTAACCAAAGGTACTGTCAAGTTTGAGAGGATTTACCTCTTGTAGCCTTACTTTATCTCAGTTGGGTGTTGTCTTGGTTGCTTCTGTAGAGTTGCTTGCATCTTCTACCTCACAGGCCTCCCAGCCTGGGACCCTACTTTGATTCTACTTTTTCTACAAAGACTTCTAAAACATTGTGCTAGAATTTTACTTACATGCGAGAAGTGCTTCAGCTCACCTAGACATATGCCCACCTGACATTGGCTGGCCTGGCTCCCTGAATGTCTCTTATCTGCTTATCTCTTACCTTCCCTCCAGGAAAGGGTTAATTTACTTTGCGTTGGGGGTTCAAAAGTACTTACCTACTTCAGAATGTGTGTGTGATCTCTTGTTTTTTTCAGAAATCTCTTTACTTTAGAGAAATACTGAGATCAGTGTTAAATGTAGCAGTGATATATTAATGTCCAGTGTCGTAGTTATTTAAGTCACCTGAGGGTGTAGGAAGTGTCTGTTCCATCCCAAATGGGTATCTGCTGATTTAGAGAAACTGAGTGTGTATTTTGGAGTATATTTGTGTGGTACAATTATATTGTCCCTTCTGAAGAAGGCTTATTCAAACTGTTAAATTAATAATAGTTTAATCAAGAAACCTTGAGTGTAAGTGTTTATTTGGATACTTGTCACTGTGAATCTCTGTGTAACTCCCCTACTGCTCACATTGACCCCTCTTGAGATAAGCCTGGCTGTTCAGCCACACTACCAACCTGTGTAGTACATATTTATACCAAAGGTTGGGTTCCTATTGCCAGGAGGTCAAGATTGTTGTAGTGCAGCCAAAGGGTACTGCTCCAAATCTTGACTAACAAAACCCAATCAAGGTAGAGTAGAAGAACCGTAAGGCTTAGACTCGGGAGGGTGTGAGAGTGGTCTAGGGCTACAGTGAGACGCACACAGAGAACTCCATTAACTCTAGTTAGACAGAAGACACTCTAAGCAATGAAAACCCCAGGTAAGTATAGTTTTACAAGGATACATTCACTATTGTGGGCACTGCTAACAGAACACCAACACTTT
This sequence comes from Ambystoma mexicanum, assembly GCF_040938575.1. Taxonomy (NCBI): domain Eukaryota; kingdom Metazoa; phylum Chordata; class Amphibia; order Caudata; family Ambystomatidae; genus Ambystoma; species Ambystoma mexicanum. Next base: position 1,130,886,231 of record NC_090923.1, read on the forward strand.
ACCTTTAAAACAGTTGGGCAATATTCATTAATCTTAAAGGCAACACTTTAACTATGGTAAAGCAAGTGAGAAACAGAGCAAAAAGCAATTTAGAACCACTTGGAGACCGGTAACTAAATTGACAGAAAATGTAACGCCCACAACAGCAGCTAGGATAAGGGCTCTAGTTCTTAATAAGTCCAGTCCTTAGCACTTGAGGCCTAGTGCCCAAAAGTCACCAGTTCAGCAAGTAATACTTTGCAGGAGAGTTGACTATGTGATTCGTCAACAAAGCCAACCATTGCGTGTGAATGTTCCAGTAAGTAAAGTTCTTCTAAGTTTCTCTCCCAATCCAACCACTCTAGTGAAATCCCGGTGGAAATGTGGACCCTTGACCAGACCACCACCGATATTAGGCAAGGGAGAGATTTCTTCAGCAAACCTCTTCAGGCGGTTTCTGAATCAGCTCGGCCCACTTAAACTTCTAGGCATTGTTCGGTTGAGGGACGTCGAGGGACTGCGGTTGCAGAGGTGAGTTTCATCTTCTAGATTGGGCCAAGCTAGTACGCGGTTCCAGGTTCCGACAAGACGTTTCTGAAGACTGGGCAGCAGAATACTCTTGGCATGATAGGAAGACCAAACGCTTTCATAGATTGGACTTGTCTAGAAACATTGTCGGGTGTTATAAGAGAGGAAGAAAGGCTTGGATGTGGACTCTTCTTGGACAGGACATAGAATCTGTATTGCCTTTGCAGCAGGCCAGTTTGTCAGAGGATACACCCGAAGCCCTCTACTTCCTCTCAGCCACCCTGCACTTGGTTTCAGGGCGGCAAGATCGGAGTCATACCAAGAGTTGCACTTGGAGGTAGGCTTCAGACAGATTCTCATGGCAGGGTTAAGGATGTCCAGAGTTTTGGAAATGGCAAGATGCAGGTTAGAGAGGGCTGTGTCAGGGTGTGAGTCAGCTGCAGGAGTAGGAGGAGCAGAGAAGGTGAAGGCATAGGCCTCAACTGACACACGCTTCATGGGCCGAATGACCAAGAAGGTATATTACAAAAAAGAGGGTAAATAAACAGTACCAGGATGAAAAAATAACAAAATATATACAGTAATATAGTATTGCAGGTTTGGTTGAAGTCCAAATAGACTTCAGTTAAAAATAGTATAGAGGGTAGGAGGAAAAAGAGGAAAGACCGGTATAAATGGACACCGAGATCGTGGGGTGTCGGCCTTTAAAGGGTATTAGCAAGGCAAAAGCAGGTAGAAAGTAATATGGTAAAGTGAAAAGTAAGCGAAAAGCCATTTAAAAACCACAAAACCAGGATTTTGTATTAAGAGGTCCACTAGATGGTAGTCAGACTATAGAAACACTGCATGTAGATAATGACTGATGTGAAAAGTATGTCTTTTATTAAGTTAATATTTCGTTATATATATATAATATATTTCTGAGGCTTGTGGAATCTGCTTAGATCACATGCTGTGCATAGGCCGACATCTAGTGGAAGCTGCGGAGTATTAGTTTGTTTTTCGAAACACGAAAATGGGCGTCGACACAGGGCGTGCCAGTAATACTATCCCTAGTGTGACGTCCACTGTACCCATGATCTCTCACGCGTGTAGGACCCTCAGATTGTTTTTTTCCACCATACTGGTCGGAAGCATTTCGCGGAGTTCCCTGGCCTTAGCCATACTTTTGCTAAATATTGTTATATTTACCCATTTCTCCACCCCAACGTCGAGTCACCGAACTTCCACACTCAACGCCGGCCCGGAGAAGAATTCGAACGTCGACAGCTGCACGACGGATTTGGGCCTCGGAAGGCCTTGGCCCGGGCTTTGGAAGGCCTCTGGCCTCGGCCCTGCAAGTAGGGAGAGTGGGGGGTGGACATACTCTACACTCGTTTGGTATATAGGTACATTCTTATATATTCCTACACTTACTAGCCCGCTGCCACAAGGTGCATATGGAGGGTACCCCTTTCGAATTCTGCCCCAAGTGCAACCGCAAGTACCCTTGGATCGACGGGCACGCCACGTTCAATCTCTGCTTGCCGAGGGACCACCCCGAGGCGAACTGCAGAGCGTGTAGTAGGTTTAAACTGAAAACACCTAAGGACCGTTCGATCAAGCATTGGGCCCATCACGCCAGGCGTCAGGAGGCCATGGCAGCGGAGGGCGTCTTCAGCGATTGGCAGCAACGCCGTGCTTTCAGACGGCGAGGGCAACGTGGCATCAAGAGACAGCCGAGCGCAAGTCCCCGACCTCGGAAGGTCGTCCGGCAGGGCGGCTATGGGGAAGACCCCCGGCGACACAAGCGCTACCCACAGCACTTCCACAAAGCACATGAAGTCCAACCGAGACTCGACGCACACGTCGAGTTGTCGGAAAGAGGCATATAGAGAACGGTCCCAATCGGTGTCCTCTGGGCGTTCTCCATCGCCGCATGACTCCAGGCAATCATCCACTGTTGCCAAGAGTGCCTCGCTCCCCAAGGTAACGGAAGTTCGATCGTCTGAAGACGAAGCCGACTTCCATCCCAGGACCGCACTCCAGGAGTCGGCGCCCGCAGACCGTGTAACGGCGGCTCCCGAGTCCCTACCTCCACGTTCTAAAGATAGGAACAATACCCCCGAACCTCGACGCCAGGCATCGGAAGGCTCCAGAGGGGCGAAAAAACAGGGAAAACACTCTTCCGCCCACGGGGAGGGGAGAAAACAACAGAGGAAGCAGTCTCGGCCTCCTCACACACCTCAAAAACTTCCCACTCCACATAAACAGACAAGTCCCACTCCTCTGTTATCCCAAGGACACCTGCTAAAACCAGTAAGTCTAGTCAGGATAAGGCGGAGAAAGCCTCAGAAAAGATCATTCCCAGTTCTAGAGAATGGTCTACTGATGACATAGACAGGGTTATGTCAAGGATGTCTTCATTGCAGATTTTTACACAAAGAACCCTGAACACTTTCTCTCCTGTACTCCCGACGGGTCAGCACCCTCAGGCTCTAAGGATCCAATACCTCCAATTAAGAAGGCCTGGTTTGAAACCCCAACACGGTCTTCGGACCCCTTCTATATACAGCCCTACTCCCAATATCAAGGGGATACATCCTTTTGTGAGGATCCAGATTTGGGCATGTTGGAAGAGCAAACTGGTACGGGCTACTATGGGGATGATGAGGACCAAGAAGAGGAAGAGGAAGACCCTGAGACCTACAGAGTAGATTACCCGGGAGAGAAGGAACCCCCAGTTACCGACTCCCCTGTCGACAATCAACCTCTCCTGAATGAAGTTCTGTCCCGAGCGGCAGAACATTTCCACATTGACACACAGGGTGCTCAAGAGGAGAGGGACTTCGCAGAAGAGAGTGGGAGAAAGGAGGCCTGTTGCTCAGGCCATCCCTATCCTTAAGTCTATTCGGAGGAGAATAGACCCTTCACTTTTAAATCCTACCCTCACCAGGGCAGTGAACCCCAGGATTGAGACTTTCAGGATAGCCCAATCAGACCCACTGTATATAAGGGGGCATCTGAAACCGGACTCCCTGGTTGTTACTAACACCCGTAAGAGGGCTGGAACACCCTTGTCATCGTCCGAAGCTCCTCCCGACAAGGAGAGCAAGAAACTGTATGGTTTGGGCAGGAAAGTAGCCTCCACTTCCGCCTACCAGACAAGGATTGCCAACTCCACCCTGTTGGCCAGCTACAACTGCCATCAGTGGGAAGAAGTCGCGGCACTCATAGACTCCGCCCCAGAACCCTTAAAGAGCCAGTTGGCACGAGTTGCGGCGGAGGGAAGAGCCGTGTCCGGTTGCATTTTAAAAGCAATCTTTGATGCCGCGGATAACGCCGGCAGATTGATAGCAGAAGGAACTGTTATCAAGAGACAAGCTTGGTTACGGCAGTCTGGATTCAAAGCTGAAACCCAAGCATCTTTGTTAGATAAACCGGGGGAGCCGGATCTGTTGTTTGGTAAGGCGGTCAAGGACGCGCTGAAAAATGCCAAGGATGAATATGAGACACTCAAATCCCTAGGCCAACAAACCCCCTAATCAAAGGAGGAATGTCAATTTTCATCGCCCACGCGGCCAAAATTCCCAGAGAGGATCGAACTATTCCCAGGGGCAGGGTACACCGTGGAACAATAATAACCAACAGTCTACCCAGGGTTACGGCAGGGGTAATAAGAGGACGTGGTAAGGGTAGAGGCAGCCCCAGTAAAGGAGGCGGCACGCCTCCACCAAAACAGTAACGCTCCGCTCATGGTCCCTTCTCACGCAACCCCAGTAGTGGGACGCATTTCCAACTTCACCGAAGTTTGGGAAGGGATCACATCAGACGGGTGCTGTCCACAGTATCCGCTGGGTACTGCATAGAACTGTTAGAGCATCCCCGGAACCATCCTCCACGACAAAGAATACATTCTTTGGAACACCAGAAGATCCTCCTCGAGGAGATCGTCAATCTGCTAGCAAAGGACGCGATAGAACTCGTCCCGGGACACCAGGTAAACAAGGGTATTTATTCAACTTACTTCCTTGTGCCAAAAAAAGATTTGACAATGCGCCCAGTATTGGATTTACGGCCTGCAAACAAGTATGTCAAGCCCCAAAAATTCTGCATGACTACTCTCCAAGAGGTAATCCCCCTCCTAAAAAAGGGGATTACATGGCAACATTGGACATGAAAGATGCCTATTTTCATATTTCCATGTTCCCAGCGCACAGAAAGTACTTGCGCTTCAAGGTGGACAGTCGGCACTACCAGTTCAAGGTACTGCCCTTCGGCATAGCTTCGGCTCCAAGGGTATTCACCAAGGTACTGGCGGTGGTGGCAGCACACCTACGCAGGGAGGCAATCCCGGTGTACCCTTACCTGGACGACTGGCTCATCACGGGGGAGCCCCCAGTAATTTGCAGAACAAACATTCAAAGGACAATCGACCTCCTCTTCGAATTGGGCTTCCCAATAAACGAGAAAAAGTCAAGTCTGGTGCCAAGCACTTCCAAACAGTTCCTAGGAGCTATCCTAGACACTCAAGAGGGGTTGACCTTTCCTTCCGAGGAAAGAATTCGGAATATACTGCTGCAAATTCCGCAATATCAGTCCGGTCGCCAGTTAACGGTACGCAAAGCAATGCGGTTGCTGGGCATGATGGCGTCATGTATTTGCCTGGTCCCCCACGCGCGCCTGTGCATGCGTCCCATGCAGGAATGGTTGGCGAAACAGTGATCTCAGGCAAGTGGTCAGTGGGACGATCTAGTGGTCGTTTCGCCAACACTAGTACAAATCCTAAACTGGTGGACAAGAGAAAATCTGTCTAAGGGGAAACCCTTTTACCATCCCGAGATACAGGCAGTAGTCACAACCGATGCATGCCTGACAGGGTGGGGAGCCCACCATCTCCACCACACAGCTCAGTGTCTCTGGTCTCACTCAGTGGCCAAGAATCGCATCAACCTTCTAGAGCTTCTGGCAGTATTCCGAGCGCTTCAAGCGTTCGAGCCCTACCTGCTAAATCTGTCAGTGCAAATCCAGATGGACAGCACTACAACCATGTTTTACCTGAACAAGCAAGGAGGGACTCGTTCGCCAAATCTGCCCAAGCTTGCCCAGAAAATTTGGAAATGGGCACTCAGACGGAACATCTTCCTGTCATCGCAACATGTTCCAGGGGATCTCAATTCTCTAGCGGATGCTCTAAGCGGAGACCCCCTCCCAGAAGAACACAAATGGTGTCTACACAGAGAAGTCGTAGAATATATCTTCGAAGGGATTGTGTCCTCCGACGTATTCCTCATCTTAGATATATCCTTCCAGCTCTGCTGGCCTCGGAAATTTTTTTTCTCTAGAGGGCGCTGCGCGTCAACGTCCCTCGAGTCGATGTCCCTCGACAGCCGCCGTATCGACGCTCGACGTCATCCTGCCTATAAAGGCCGCGCGCAGCGTCCGTTGCTCAGTTCCGTTTTTCCGCGCTTACTCGGTGCCTCGGAATACCGTTGCTCAGTTCTTAGTCAGATTAATCCTATTTACCTCGAGTTATTCGATCCATACTCGATGGCTTCCTCGTCGGAACCGACAACTCCTCGATCCGGCTTCAAAAAATGTCGAGATTGTGGGAAAAAGATGTCGTTGACCGATCCTCACAGAAATTGTCTGTGGTGCTTGGGAGCTGAACACCATTGTTCGGAATGCGAGGACTGTATGTCCATGACAGCTAAGGCCCTGAAGGAGCGTAGGGGGAAGCTGGAGAAAGGTAAGACTTTTAAAGCTTCTTCTTCGTCGACGAAGTCGAGACATTCGTCTCCTCGTCACCATTCGCGCTCCAGGTCTCGGAGTGGGTCTCATCACTCCTCGAGATCGAAGCACTCGAAGAGGAGGCGTCGAAGATCCCCTTCTCCGTCTTCCTCTTCCTCTGTTTCGCCAAAAAGATTCCCTTGCTCCACGAAACATAGTTCCCGGGCTGAATGGGAGGAATTCCGAAAGAATATGATGAGCGTCTTCGAGAAAGCGGCCTCGACCCCTTCGAAGACTGCCGAGAGCGATGCTCTGGTCGAAAGACCAGAAGGTCAAAAACGCCGCGAGTCGCAGTACCCGGCGAAAGAAACCTCTCGAGCGCGTTTCGAACCCTCGAGCAGGACTATGACCTCCAAACCTTCCTCGAAGGTTCCGTCGACGCCGTCGACGGAGGTCCCGTCGAGGTCGATGTCTTCTGCGCCGTTGTCGAGGGGACCTTCGACACACGGGTCTGTCGACTCGACGCCGGCCTCGACACCGGCGCCAAGAAAAGTCACGGTGACCACACATCCAGTGACTATCCCCAGGCCCTCGATGTCGATATTGTCGAGTAGAATTCCAATTCTGTCGAGGTCCTCGAGGCCTCCACCTCTGTTTTCGACGCCACGCTCGAAGCCTTCGACGTCGGCGTCGACGACATCGACGTTTTCGAGGCCAATAATGACAAGTTCGGCACCCTCTGCCTTGGAAATGGGATTTACTCCCTTTATGAGTTCAGAACAATTGAGAACTATATCCTCAATTTTAGAAGAGGGTGATTTGTCTGAACAAGACACATTTGAGTTACAGGGACCTGTAACCCCAGTTAGAGAGGAATTTTCCTTTGAAGAGCGCAGATTAAAGGATCTTCATGATTCTTTACATGAGGCAAGTGGGTTAGACACTTCCCCTGAGGTGGATTATTGCTAAGCCAGACCCGGGGGAGCATGCTGAAACCCCCTACAGAGCCTTAATGGCCAGGATTACAGAGTTCATGGGATGGTCTGCACCTTCACAATCTTTCCAGCAAGATGACCTCATGGATATTCTTGACAAAGGCCCACAAGAGGATCCTGTGCTGCCCTTTCATAAAGCTCTTCAGAGAAAGGTCATGACAAACTGGGAAACCCCAGATGTAATACCAGCAATAAATAAAAAACTGTCTGCAAAGTACAGGGTATCTTCCACAGACCCAGAGTTTTTGTCTAAACATCCATCCCCAGAAAGTCTGGTGGTACAAGCAGCATCCTCTACCGATGTCAAGACGGCTTATCCTACAGTCCCACAGGGCAGGGACGATAAAACATATGATGCTATGGCAAAGAAAGTCTTTTCAGCATGTAGCATGGCGTTAAAGTCTGTTAATGCTACTTGCACCCTTGCTAGGTTCAGCCATACACTTTGGGAGTGTGCTTCTACAGCGGCTGACTGCATCCCGGAGGGAGAAGAAAGGGATGCGTTCCTGAATATTATACAGGACGGTAAAGACGCTATGTGCGAATCCCTCCAGACGGGCATTGATTCGGCTGACAGTATCAGCAGAGCAATGGCGGCAAGTACATCAACCAGGAGATTCGCTTGGTTGAGAAAGTCGGGTTTTGCCCCAGATGTGCAAGCCAGGCTCTTGAACATGCCATTCGATGGCTCTTCTTTGTTCGGGAAAAAGGCGGATGACAGTTTAGAGAAACTGCAAACTTCAAAAGCTGCAGCAAAATCCCTAGGAGCTGCAATCCGTCAGACTCCTTTTCGTCCCACAGGAACCTCTGCGAGGGGCAAGTCCTTTCGCTTCTAATCCGCATTCGGAAGAGGTAGAGGACGACCGGCTCAAAGGGGTCAAAGAAGAACTACCCGAGGTGGACGGGGTAGATATTCTAAAGCCGCAGCAACAGCAGGTGCCTCTTTACCATCGGCACCTGCATCAGCCGCCCCAAAACCACTCTGAGGACTCCCCTCACAGGACACCTGTAGGAGGCAGGTTGACTCAACATCTGACGGTATGGCAGGCTATCACGTCAGATGCTTGGGCATTGGAAACAGTCGCCCAAGGTTACTGCCTGCCTTTCCTACGTATACCTCAGTCATCCACCGGGGATCAGCTCTCAGAAAGCTCCAGATCTGCTCCTCTTGCAGGAAATTTTGGACCTGCTAGAGAAAGGTGCCATAGAACCGGTACCTGTAGCGGAGAGGGACAAGGGCTGGTACTCCCCTTACTTTCTCATTCCGAAGAAAGGCGGAGGACTGAGACCGATATTGGACTTGCGAGAATTGAACAAATTCCTCAGAAAAGACAAATTCAAGATGGTCACTCTTTCTCAGATCCTCCAGGCCCTTCAGTTTCAGGACTGGTTGGTATCTCTCGACCTTCAGGACGCTTATTTCCATGTGCCTATCCATCTCAAACACAGGAAATACCTGAGGTTCGCAATTGGCAGCTCTCACTATCAATTTCAAGTACTGCCATTTGGGCTGACCTCCGCCCCGAGGGTCTTCACCAAGTTAATGTCGGTTGTGGCTGCAAGTCTAAGGAGGGAAGGGATTCACGTCTACCCCTACCTGGACGATTGGCTGATCAGGGCTGTTTCTCCAGAGCAAGCTCAGATCCAGCTAAATCACGTGTGCCATTTCCTTCACAGACTGGGCTTCTCCCTCAATTTAAAGAAGTCACAAATGATACCATTGCAGAGACTCCAGTTCATAGGAGCGATCCTGGACACTTCCCTGGGAAAAGCCTCGCCACCAGAGGTGAGGGCTCAAGATATTCTACAGATGGTTACCAAGTTCCAGCATGCCCAACGTCTCCCAGCCTTCGACTTTTTGAGGTTGCTAGGCCTCATGGCATCCTGCATTTTCCTTGTGCCAGAGGCTCTCCTGAGAATGAGATCCCTCCAGTGGGCACTGAGGACTCAGTGGTCACAATTCTCAGGGAGAATGACAGATCTTCTTCAGGTTCCCGGCAGGGTGGCTCGAGACCTTCAGTGGTGGGCCTGTCAGGAGAACATTCTGAAAGGAGAACAGTTTTGGCAACCCTGGCCGGAGATAACAGTAGTCACGGATGCCTCACTCACGGGGTGGGGAGCCCACGCCAACGACTTGACCATCAGCGGTCGTTGGTCTCCATCGGAGTCCAGACTACACATCAACCTGTTAGAGCTGAGAGCCACCAGACTTGCGTTGAAGGCTTTCCTGCCAGCTGTACAAGGGAAGAACGTCCTGATAATGACGGACAACACGGTGGCCATGCATTACCTCAACAAAAGAGGAGGCGTAGGATCACTACCCCTGTGCAGAGAGGCGATGCAGCTCTGGTTTTGGGCAATCCAAGAAGGAATCTCTCTATCGGTAGTTCACCTAGCCGGAGAGAAGAACTTGACAGCGGACGCTCTGAGCAGGCAGAACACAGTCTCCCACGAGTGGGAGCTAGCTCAGGAAGTCCTTCAAGAGATCTTCACCCTTTGGGGAACCCCTCAGGTAGATCTGTTCGCCACCAGCCTAAACAGGAAATGCGACCTGTTCTGCTCAAGGGAATTTCCTCCGAGAGGAGCTCTGGGAGACGCGTTCATAGTGGACTGGGAGTTTCCGCTTCTGTACGCGTTCCCACCGGTCCCTGTCATTCCTCAAATGATCAGGAGGTTGAGAAGATTCCGGCGAACCATGATCCTAATTGCCCCGGATTGGGCCAGGAGAACGTGGTACCCGGACCTTCTAGACTTGTCCATCTGCCCTCCAATTCGACTTCCTCTCAGAGAGAACCTACTCTCACAGAAGGGAGGTCAGGTTCTCCATCCAGACATCAAAACCCTCAACCTTCACGCTTGGCTTCTGAACGGCTGAGGTACAAGGATTGGGACCTCCCTGATGATGTTATGGAGGTGTTGCTTTCGGCAAGGAGGCCAGCAGCAAAGTCTTTATACCGCTGCCGTTGGAACAGATTTTGCAGCTGGTGTAGAGAACAGAATATCGACCCATTTTCATGTGGTACACCAATGGTTTTGTCCTTCCTACTATATTTGGCAAATTCAGGCCTACAAGTTGGCACCATTAAGGGCTATCTCGCAGCGCTATCCATCTTTAAGCGTACTGCGGAAGAACCATCCTATTTCAAATTACCCTTGGTAATACAGTTTCTAAAGGGGTTAACCAATGTTTATCCCCCAAGACCATTCCAAGTTCCCCTATGGGATTTAAACTTAGTACTAACTTTCCTGATGGGTACACCTTTCGAACCTCTCCATTCTTGTTCGTTAAGATTCCTTACCCTTAAAACTGTTTTATTAATAGCACTTACATCTGCTAGAAGGGTGAGCGAATTACAAGCTCTTTCTTGTAAACCCCCTCATACAATCTTTCACAAAGACAAAGTTGTCCTGCAAGTGAAGCCTAATTTCCTCCCAAAGGTGGTTTCTGAATTCCATGTCACTCAGAAGATTACCCTACCATCTTTCTATCCTCCTCCTCACCCGGGGAAAGAGGAAGAGAGGTTACACAGACTAGACCCTAGGAGGGCTTTAAGTTTTTACATTAGTAGACTAGCCAGGATAAGACAGGCAGACCAGCTGTTTGTAGGTTACGCAGGTCACAAGCTGGGGTTACCAATAACTAAGCAGACCATTTCCAGATGGATCATTCTAGCCATTCTGGAATGTTATAAACTGGCAGGGAAAGAGCCCCCTCAAAACTTAGGGCTCATTCGACCAGAGGTATTGCAGCTTCATCGGCCCTCAAAAGAGGCGTGCCGGTTAAAGACATATGTGCGGCCGCTACATGGTCGTCTGTCCATACCTTTACATGTTTTTACAATCTGGATTCCTCCTCCAGTCAAGAGACTAGGTTTGGAAGGGCTGTACTGCATTCTATTCATCAATAGAAGACAGCGTGAAGTCAGTACTCCCTCCTCCGAATATAGAATACTGCTATGGGAGCCTATCTAAGATGAGGAATACGTCGGAGGACACAATCCCTTCGAAGAACAAGTTACTTCTTACCTTGTAATGTTCTTTCGACGGGATGTTCCTCCGACGTATTCCTCATCGACCCTCCCATCCATCCCCGCAGTTCTACTTCCCTTGTTGTTGCAGCTTATGCTCCTTCAGGGTGATTAGTCTAATCCAGACAGTAATACTGTGGGCTACAAAACGGAACTGAGCAACGGACGCTGCGCGCGGCCTTTATAGGCAGGATGACGTCGAGCGTCGATACGGCGGCTGTCGAGGGACATCGACTCGAGGGACGTCGACGCGCAGCGCCCTCTAGAGAAAAAAATGTTCCGAGGCCAGCAGAGCTGGAAGGATATATCTAAGATGAGGAATACGTCGGAGGAAATTCCCGTCGAAAGAACGTTACAAGGTAAGAAGTAACTTGTTCTTCTCTCAGTGGGGTTTCCCCACTGTAGACCTATTCGCCACAAGCGAAAACAGACAATGCCCAGGATTTGCATCCAGGTTCCCCCAACCAGACTCCCAGGGGAACGCCCTGTGGATGAACTGGTCAGGAATGTTTGCGTATGCTTTTCCACCAACTCCTCATCAGGAAGGTGGTCAACAAGATGAACAGTCGATGACGCTCGTCCTGGTTGCTCCCATGTGGGTGAGACAACCGTGGTTCCCACACTTACGCAGATTAGCCGTGTGCAAACCGATCAAACTTCCGGCCTGGTACAACCTACTATCCCAGCACCAAGGTCAAACAGTGCATCCTCAACCCAACACAATGAACCTGTCAGCATGGCTTCTGAGGTCAGAGTTCGGACATCTCAATTTACCACAGAGGTGTATGGACATCCTAAAAGAATCTAGGAAACCAAACACGAGGCACTGCTACTTTGACAAATGGAAGAGATTTGTTATCTGGTGCCAGAATAAACCAATCAACCCAGTTGATTGCACTCCTTCCACTATTGTTACATACATGCTCCACCTGCTGGATGCAGGACTGGTTTTTAATTCACTGAAGGTACACCTGGCAGCTCTGTCGGCATACACCACTTCCCATAACAAGGTGTCGTGGTGGAAAGTACCAGTAGTTAAAGCCTTCATGTAAGGAGTAAAGAGACTTCACCCTCCTATTTCAAACCCACCACCAGGATGGGACCTTAACGTGGTGCTATCTAAACTCATGGGCCCCCCATTCGAGCCCATTCACAAAAGCAGCCTCAAACACCTGACTTACAAAACGGCCTTCTTAGTAGCAATTGCATCTATAAGAAGAGTCAGTGAAATTCAGGCTCTGTCAGTGCAAGATCCCTTCTTTACTGTCCATAAAGATAAACTGGTTTTACGCACACACCCTAGATTCTCACCTAAGTTTATTTCAAAATTCCACGTGAACCAGTCCATCGAGCTTCCGGCTTCCTTCCAAGACCCGCAAAGCTCGGCTGAGGTGAAACTACACACACTAGATGTGCGTAGGGCGGTCCTCTACTATGTAAACAAGACCAGACCGCTAAGGAAAACAGATCAGCTGTTTGTCTCCGTAGCTACAGGCAGAGAGGGGATCGCGTCTCTAAAGGTGCCATCTCGAAGTGGATTATTAACTGTATACAGCTGTGTTACTCACTTTCTGAAAAAAACTCTGCCTTTCACGCCTAGGGCCCACTCTACAAGAGGCATTGGGGCTACTCTGGCTTTCATTGCAAATGTACCCCTTGACACCATTTGCAAAGCAGCTACTTGGAGCTCTATTCACACTTTTACTCAGCACTACTGCATTGACACCCATTCCAAGACAGATACCCAAGTGGGACAGGCGGTTCTAAGACATTTATTTGGTCATGACCCTTCTCACATCCCACCTCCTTCAGGTACTGCTCGCTAATCTATGCACAGCATGTGATCTAAGCAGATTGCACAAGCCTCAGAAGGGATACATTACTCACCGTAATCGTATTTCTGATGCTTGTATCTGCTTAGATTCACATGCGACCCACCCTTCCTCGCCTCTGAGAGAAGGCGCATGGATGCTTGTAGTCTTAGCTTTCTTTATATCTGCTTGGATAATCTGTACTCGGGCTTCTCTTCATGCTACCTCAAGTCAGAAAAAATCCAATCTGAGGGTCCTACACGCGTGAGGGATCATGGGTACAGTGGACGTCACACTAGGGATAGTATTACTGGCACGCCCTGTGTCGACGTCCATTTTCGAGTTTCGAAAAATAAACTGTAATACTCTGCAGCTTCCACTAGATGTCGGCCTATGCACAGCATGTGATGTAAGCAGATACAAGCACCAGAAATACGATTACGGTGAGTAATGTATCCCATATATTTAAATGTAACGTCAGCGTTAAAATTGCATATAACCCAAAAGACCCCACCGTCCAACTCACCTCTGCACCTTTGAACTGTGAACTGTTTCTTCAGCATTTTCTGCATTCATTGGGTACTTGGGCCACACGTCTGTTGCTGGTTTGTAAATTCTGTGCCTGTAGTTCTCCTGACATGGCTTGGTGCATTGAAAATTCTTTAGCCAGGTGGAAAAACCTTCGAGGGATTTTTGTTGTAGAATCTGGGTCTGTATCTCCTTTTGCGGGGTCCTCCGTTGTTGCCAGTCTGAAGATTGCCTTGCCTGAATCTCTCCTGAAACCCTCTTGACTCTTTACTGAATTTTAATTTAACTTGGGGCTGCCAACTGTCTTTGTCCCATTAACGTCTATGGGCGAACCTTTCAAGCTCCTTAAGCTAACAAGTGATTGAATTTTTCTTAGTTGTAAAATTGTATTGAATAGCTGTTGGGCTTGTTTTATTTTTTCTTGTTTTAGGGACACTTTAAAATAAAACTAATGGAACAAGCATATAAGAAGACTAAACATTTTCCTGTCTTATAGTGATCTTCTAATGCATAACATATGTGCAGGTTTTCAGTCCTCAACTCTGTGGACCTTCATTTAGTTTGTGGATGTATGTGCAACCTATAGGTTTAGGAGCAATCCTCTCCTAAGAGTGAAGGCAACCTGCTCTGTCCCATTACCATTTGGAGAGTCTGGACTAACTTCAGTGAGAACACTGCACATGCACTATTTGTTGATATCCTCAAGCCCTCAGCAGAGGACTTGTCCATGTCAGTTTTAGTTGTCTACTTGGGTACTGCAGGACACGTCACAACAATTGACAATTGTAATGTGCAGATTACCCTATCATGTAAGAATATTGTTAACAGGCTGTAAGCTCCGCTTCCAATCACAACCATGCAGCTTTTCAAACTTGTCCAGACATCTAGTCTTTGGGGGCTACCACATTCAAAGCTTCCTAGCACAAAACATAGGATATAGATACAGCCTCAATTCCCAGGCATTCTATGTAGTTACCAGAAAAATCTGTTCTTAGATAGTTAGCCTTCCTGGGCAGGCAGTGGCCATGACTATATATTGTCAAATTGTATCCTTTCCTAAAAGATAACTGTTGGGTAGAATTTTCTTTTTTGAGTGAAATTATCCCCACTTTGTGAGTCCCTCAGCATTGTTGCTGGACTATTGGAATTTTCGACTGATTCTCATGAGTGAGTGGGAACCTTTTTCCACACTCATGCATTCTTTTACTCTGACATTGGGAGCCCTTGTATCCCTTTTTGATACTTTTTAATGGATTTCTGTTATCCTCCACGTTTTCTGTCATCTATAATTTTTGTCATCTATAATTTATTATTGCAGCACACAGCACTTTATGTGCAGTGTTGCTTGGGAGCTCATTGAGCTTCCTCTTTTATTTTACTTGTGTTAACACGTTACCAGTGCAGGGGGACACTTTCAGCCTACCTATATTTTATTTTGTGAGATCGGCACAACCGGCCTTAAGTGGAGTGCTGAAGGCAAACATTGTACCCTTTTCTCACTTTCCCAGTAACTGTTAGTTACTGTACCAAGCTTATCCGAGAGGCTGGTGGCAGTGTACCTTTTTGCATGACTTTTTCTGGACTATTACCGCTGGCTCTCTTTGCAGCTGCGATAGGGGACACCATTTGCCTAAAATAGTGGCTGTACTTTTCTTTTGGTTTTTATTGAGCCGCCTTCTACCTGCCTGGGTGGGGGAGGTCTTGATGGGTATTTTGTCTTTGGTGGGCTTCCCTTGAAAAGCCTGCCTAGGCTCTCCGTGTGCTTGAAAGAACAGAGGTGGGGGATGTGACCGGAACTCCCCTGGTCTGTCCTGCAATGTGCCCGCCTGCCTGCAGCCAGTTTGTGCTGGGAGGCTGGCTGTGCCCATTGGACAGTTACCCTCAATTTTGAATGAATGCATACCCGCTGATTGGTGGGCTCAGACAGTTTTCCTGCACAAAAGATGAATGCCCTGAAGCAGGACTTCACACAAATATCACAACATATAATGTAATTGCTAAAGCAGGAAAATGTTAGAATTTTTAAATCATAGGCCTTGCACTTCTAATGCAACTCATACACAGTAAAATCATTTCAAAAATCTTGGCCCATATACATATTTTCTGTGTCTTGGAAAATATTATATTCCTTAAAGATTCTTTAGAGTCGCAGTAAAAATACCATGCAAATCTATATTTATTTCTGGGGCTTGTGAATCGGTACTCCATAGTTCGGTGCAGGCCGGTTTGGCACGGCCTGTTAGGCGCGACCAGTCCATGTTTTTGCTCCAGCATGTTTCGGCGTGCAATACATTATTTTTAATTGAAAAAATAAAGGCTTGATGCTGTTTCGAACCCTGGCCTGCAGGGTCGCGAGACCGAAGCCCTAACCACTAGGCTATCAAAATCTTATGACTTTGAAAGGCACCAGTTACTTATATTAACATAGGTCATGAAGGACAAATTACATTCATGACGCCTAATATATGTAACTGGTGCATTTCAAATAAGATCTGTATGGCCTTGCGTTAACTGTGCAGCCACGCATTCTTACAGGCCAGAGTTTGCGACGGCCTTAATTGTATCGTTATTTTTTTCAAATTGTATTACTATTCTAATGTTAAAAGAATAACTAGAATTGCGCCGAACAGGTCATGCCAAACTGGCTCCTGTGGCAAAAAAGCCATGCCAAATCGGGCCACACCGAAATGACCTGCTCCGCTTGTGAATGTCCTTTGATTCTCATGCTTTGCATAGGCTGCCATCTAGTGGTTTGTGCAGAGTATTACATGTTTGTATTCGGAAAAAGTGGCCATCTGCAGTGCGTACCTGTAACACTATCCCTACCTTGTGCGCAGGTCCCCATGATCCTTCACACGTCGACTTCCGCAGGTTGTTTTTTTTTTTTTGTTTGGACACTAAACACCGTAAAGAAGCGCGTGGAAGTCGTACCGTCAAGGCCACCACACAACTGCATCGGGCGCAGCAGTGATTACCAACATCGGACGCCGAAAGGCGCATCACCCCAAAAAAAGGCGACGCAGAAGGCAGAGCGGGGGAGGACTAAGTTACGTTACTCTAAATACAGGTTTTTAGAGAAGGCCTTTAACCCCGATTTGTAGTTTCACCTGCACTTAACATATTTGCCTCGGCCGTTTCCTGGCTACCCAATGGAGAAAACTCAATTTAAATTCTGCCCCAGGTGCAATACCAAATTCTCTTGGATGGGCACTCAATGTGTGTTATAGCTGTTTTCCAACGGATCAGAACGCCTCTGTGTTAACCTTTTTAAACCAAAGACATTCAAATAGCATTGAACAAAAAGGTGGGGCTCTATCTTATGCAGCCCGAAAGGAAGTTGGGCAGATCTGCTGCTACTGCAGAAGATTTCGAAGAAGACTAAGCAGGCATTGGTTTAGAGATCAATGCTGAAGAGCAGGAATTGTTTCCTCGTAGCTGACCCCCAGCTCTGTAGGGACAAAGTCAGATTGTGCTGTGGGACAACACCTGGCATCCATAAGGCTGTACAAGACACCAAGTCTGAAAATAAACTGGATGAACACCGTTCAAAGCATTTGTCTGGCACTTCGCCCTCTACACTGCATACATAAACACACAGCAATACAGTTTGGCAGCTAAACCTAAGCCGCTGGCGGGAATGGTGGGGCAAAAAAACACAAAAGCATGTCGGAACACTCGATGGGTGTGTTAAAACGGAAACGCAAAAAAACAGATAAGACCTCAAACTCTAGGTGGGATAAACCTACCTTGAAGGACACCCCAGCATCTAAAACAAACTCCAGGCACACAGGAGGAAAAAGCATCCACATCCATAGGGAAGGCAACCTCTGCACTTCAGGGTCCGCGTTAGAGGAGGAATAGGATTTCCTTATAGAACTGCACCAGTCAACCCCTCGGAACTCCATGGTAAAAAAAAAAATGTCATTCTCTTATGGGAGAAATGCATTAGTTCATGGAATTTTGCAAAACAATTCCAACAAAGAGAAAAGCAGGGACCCAGTCACAAGTACAATCCTCTAAAGAAAAATCTAAAATAATACCATTACATCCTGAACAGGCACAGGAGAAGGAGTTAGTTGAGATAGACATCTATTCAGAAGATGAAATTATTTGGGACGAAGAGGAAAACTTGGAAACCGGCCCGATGACTTTCCTGTTCCGTCTCCACACTTGGCAGAGCCATCTACCTCCTCCTTCCCTCGCAGCAGATCAAGTCGTGTATGCAGATCTGTTAATATCCAGATAAAGGAACCTCAAGAAGAGACATACATTTGAGGATGTCCTTAAAGGGAGAAAATCCGTTTCTCAGTCTATACCACGTCTTGAAAGTTTACTTAAAAGAATCGCTCCATCTTTAACCCTGTCCAAACTTAACCGGTTAATCAGAGGATCGAAAATAAATACAAGGCTGCAACCGTAGATATATATCGGAGGCTTGTGGCGCTTAGATCACATGCTGTGCATAGGCCGACATCTAGTGGAAGCTGCAGAGTATTAGTTTCGAGGGGATTGGGTCCTCCGACGTATTCCATATCTATGACAGGTAATGTCCACAGCTGTGCTGCTTCGGAAAATCTTTGGCGTCTGCGTCGATGACATCGATGTGCCGTCCCCGAGGACGACGGCCGACGTCACCCGATGTGATAAGTAGGACGCACGACACCCATAGCCTCAGTTCTGTTTTTTCCGCGAACGTGTTCGCTTCGTAAATCTCGGTACGCCTCGACTCGTTGGAGTTGCTGTTTTCTTTCTCGGTTTGTTGAACCTGTTCGGTTTGTTTGTGGCAATGTCTTTTTCATCTTCGACCCCGCGTCTGGGCTTCAAGAACTGCTGGGACTGTGGGTCCAAGATGTCGGTCACGGACTCGCACGACGCCTGCCTCTGGTGCCTCGGGGAGGCCCACGATACGGACGACTGTGTCGACTGGCAGTCGCTCACTGCGAAGGCCTTGCGAGAACACAAGAAGAAACTGTCGGTAGGTCAGGTGTCTAAGCCCCGGAAGTCAAGGTCTGCGGGGCTTTCCACCGATGACTCGAGGGGAGACTCTCCGCGTCGTCGTCGTAAGTCCGGTGGGTCTGCTTCCAGGAGTCGGTCTCGCCACTCCTCCGCCTCTTCTAGGCATTCCAGGAAGCGCCGGCATAGGTCGCCTTCCCCGTCCTCTTCCCAGGACTCAGCCCGTCGCCGGGTCACTTATCCCTCCATGCAAGCGACACCGGAGGAATGGGCTTCCTTCGGGAAGCAGATGCTAGCGATTCTGGAATCTCAGGGCTCCGGTCCGTCTGCGCCTCCGAGTGGGGTCGGTTGGCACCGGTCGAGAGACACCTCCCATACGCTTCGGGCTCGGGTGGTCGGCACGGCTCGCGGGAGAGGTCCCGCTCGGACAAGGGTAGCCGTTCTCGCCAGGCCCGTTCTAGGTCCCGGTCCTCGACGCGCTCGAGACCGCGTGATCCTGTGCCGTCTTCAAAGAAGACGTCGACGCCTGTGTCGCCGAGGTCGTCGATGATTGCTCTCGAGGTTCCGTCTTCGAGGGGGTCGTCGGCGCCCAGGCTGTCGAGTGACATGCTCGGAGCTCCGGCTTCGAGGACTGTGTCGATGCCGCCGATGCTGGAGGCGTTGCAGCTAACGTCGACGCCGATTAGTTCGACGTCGACGCCTTTTCTGTCAGTGCCGACTCGCTCAGCGCCCTCAACGCCTTTTGGGGCGGTGGTGTCGGAGGGCCCCCGTGGTACGGGGTTTGCCCCTAAAAGGCTAAGGTCCGGCACTGGTTTGGACCGCAGAAGTCTTCCTCTCCCCATCTGGAGTACATTTCAGAGGGTGATGAAGGCTCTGATGGCGGTCTGGTTCCGGTTACGGTTCCGGATGAACTTCTCTCGGGCCATAGTCAGTTTGATGACCTGAGGCAGTCACTGCATGATGCCAGTGGATTGGACACCTCTCCGGAGGTGGAGTTTTGTCAGCCGGAGCCTGGCACTCATGCCGATTCGTCATATCGGCGCCTTATGTCTCGGGTTACCGAGTACTTGGGTTGGTCGGCTCCCCCAGGGGTGTTTGTTCAGGATGATCTCACGGACATCCTTGATCTCGGTCCACCCACTGACCCGGTTTTGCCTTTTCATGTGGCTTTGCAGAGAAGGGCGGCGGTGGCTTGGACTGCTCCGCAGAGTCTCCCGGCAGTGAGCAAGTCTTTGTCGCGAAAATACAGTCCAGCCAGTAGCGACCCCTGCTACTTGTCTAGGCACCCCACCCCGGAGAGTTTGGTGGTGCAGACGGCTGCGGCCCCGGCAAAGCAGGCGTCGTATCCTACCATCCCTCCGGATAGGGACGACAAACGTTTTGACGGGTGGGCGAAGAAAGTGTTTTCTTCTGGGGGTATGGCGCTTCAGGCGGCCAACTCCATATGTGCCTTGTCTCGTTTCACGCACACTCTGTGGAACTGTGTTGCATTAGTGGCTGATCATATTCCCGAAGGGGACGAACGGGATGGTTTCCTTGCTATGGTTCAGGATGGCAAGGATGCCATGTGTGAGGCCGTTCAGTCGGGTTTGGACTTGGCGGATTGTGTCAGCCTGTCCATGGCGGCGAGCACCGTAATGTGCAGGTTTGCGTGGTTGAGGAAGTCTGGGTTCGCTCCTGATGTGCAGTCCCGGCTCCTCAACATGCCCTTTGACGGTGAACACCTTTTTGGCAGCAAAGCTGACGAGAGCCTTGAGAGGTTGCAGACCTCCAAAGCTGCAACAAAGTCGTTGGGTGCTGCAGTTCGCCAACCTCCGTCTTTTCGTCCTAGGGGACAGCAATGGAGGGGAGGTTCCTTTCGCTATTACTCGTCTTTCAGTAAAGCGAGAGGAGCTAGCAGTCAAAGAGGCCATCGTAAGAGTGCCAGAGGTGGAAACAAAGGTACTCGAGGTGCCAAGGCCGCTCGGGCAGTTGCCTCTTTGCCCTCAGGCAACACCGCAGCCTCTACCACTCAGTCATGAGGCCAGGTCCGATGGTTCGCCGGTTGGGGGAAGGCTGGCGCAGCATCTCGTAGAGTGGCAAGCCATTACTTCAGATGTGTGGGTTCTGGAGATCATAACCCACGGCTACTGTCTTCCTTTTCGGCAGAGGCCTCACGACAATCCACCAGGGAACCTCTCTTTGAAGAGTCCGGATCCGCTCCTTGCGCAGGAAATTCAAGCCCTGCTGGAGAAAGGCGCCATAGAACTGGTGCCTGTAGCGGAGAGGAACAAGGGATGGTATTCCCCTTATTTTTTGATTTCAAAGAAAGACGGGGGATTGAGACCCATCATGGACTTGTGCGGTTTGAACAAACTCCTCAGGAAGGACAAGTTCAAGATGGTTACTCTTTCTCAAGTCCTCCAGGCCCTTCAACTTCAGGACTGGTTGGTGTCTCTCGACCTCAAGGATGCTTACTTCCATCTGCCGATCCATCCCAAGCACAAGAAGTACCTGAGGTTCGCGGTTGGCGACTCGCACTTTCAGTTTCGGGTCTTGCTGTTCGGATTGACCTCCGTCCCAAGGGTTTTCACCAAGCTCATGGTGGTGGTGGCAGTGCATCTCAGGAAAGGGGGGATTCACGTCTACCCCTACCTGGACGATTGGTTGATCAGGGGGAGCTCTCCCGAGCAAGTCCTGGATCATCTGTCCATCACCTGCCACTCCCTTCACAGGCTGGGCTTCTCCCTCAATTTAAAGAAGTCCCATTTGACACCAACGCAGCGGCTCCAGTACATCGGACTAGTGCTCGACACGTCACTGGGGGCAGTGTTTTCCTCCTCAGGTGAGGGCTCTTCACATTCAGCAGATGGTGCACAAGTTCCAGTTTGCCCAGACTCCCAGCGTCCGAGTTCTTGAGACTGCTCGGCCTCATGGCATCCTGCATTCTTCTGGTGCCAGAGGCTTGTCTGCGGATGAGATCTTTGCATTGGGCGCTCAAGCTCCAGTGGTCTCAGTCCTCCGGCAGGCTGTCGGACCCTGTTCAGGTGCCGCCCTCGGTAGCCCGGGACCTTCTGTGGTGGGCCGTCGAGGGCAATCTGATGAAGGGTGCCCCATTTTGGCTGCCCTGGCCGGAGGTGACGATCGTGACGGACGCATCCCTCGCGGGATGGGGAGCTCATGCCAAAGAGTTGACAGTCAGCGGTCGTTGGTCTCCGTCGGAGTCCAGACTCCATATCAATCTGTTGGAGCTGAGGGCTAGCCCTGAAGGCTTTTCTGCCGACTGTGCACGGGAAGAGTGTCCTGATTCTGACGGACAACGCGGTGGCCATGCACTACCTCAACAAAAAGGGGGGGGGCAGGGTCACTTCCGCTGTGCAGGGAGGCGATGCAGCTCGAGTTCTGGGCCATCCCGCAGGAAGTTTCGATCTCGGCAGTTCATCTGGCTGGAGACTACAACGAGACGGCGGACGCTCTGAGCAGGCAGAGCATGATCTCTGACGAGTGGGAGCTGGCTCAGGAGATTCTCCTGGAGATCTTCGCCCTTTGGGGGACCCCTCAAGTGGATCTCTTCGCCTCCAGTGTCAACCGGAAGTGCGAAAGGTTTTGCTTGCGGGAATTTCCTCCAAAAGGAGCCTTAGGAGACGCGTTTGTGGTGGAGTGGTCATTCCCACTGCTGTACGCGTTTCCTCCAGTCCCCGTCATCCCGCAAGTGTTGCGGAGGTACGGAGGTTCGGTTCCCGGATGATCCTCATTGCTCCGGCGTGGGCCCGGAGGACGTGGTACCCGGACCTTCTCGACTTGTCCATCTGCCCTCCACGTCGTCTTCCCTACCGTGACGATCTGCTCACACGGGAGGGGGGGGTAAGGTTCTCCATCCAGAGGTCGGATCCCTCAATCTTCACGCTTGGCTTCTGAAAGGTTGAGGTATAAGGATTGGGACCTCCCTGAAGACGTGATGGAGGTGTTGCTCTCGGCCAGGCGGCCGGCAACTAAGTCTCTGTACCGTTGCCGAAAGTTCTGCGACTGGTGCAGAGTTCAGAATGTGGATCCTTTTGAATACGACATTCCCATGGTTTTGTCTTTTTTGCTTTCTTTGGCCCACAGGGGCTTGCAAGTGGGGACCATTAAAGGTTACCTGGCGGCGCTGTCCATATTTAAGCACTCGTCTGAAGAGTGTTCCTATATTAAGATTCCTTTAATTTCGCAGTTTTTGAAAGGGCTCACTAATGTGTTCCCTCCGTCACCTTTTTTGGTGCCAGGTTGGGATTTGAACATTGTTAAGTTTCTTATGGGTGCTCCGTTTGAGCCTTTACATTCTTGCCCTTTGAGGCTGTTAACTCTGAAAACTGTTTTTAGTTGCGGTTACTTCCGCTCGCAGAGTGAGTGAGTGAGTTACAGGCACTTTCAGTTAAGCCACCCCTCACTGTATTTCACAAGGACAGGGTTGTCCTTAGAGTTTGTCCTTTTCTTCCGAAGGTAGTTTCGGAATTTCATTTGAGCCAGAAGGTTGTTCTTCCGGCGTTCTGTCCTCCTCCATATCCTCGTAAGGAAGAGGAGAGGCTCCATAGGCTTGATCCTAGGAGAGCGTTGAGCTTTTATATCTCGCGCATGTCCCGGGTCAGAGTGGACGATCCACTTCTCATTGGTTACGCTGGAAAGCGTTTGGGACAAGCTGTGTGACGAAACAAGACTTTGTCTCGTTGGATTATTTTAGCTATCTCCGAGTGCTACCGCTTGGCGGGTAAGGACCCTCCCGCTGGCTTGCGGGCCCATTCTACCAGAGTAGTGGCTGCGTCTACTGCCCTGCAGAGGGGAGTTCCTATTCGTCACATCTGTGATGCAGCCACCTGGGCTTCAGTACATACTTTTGTACATCACTATTCCCTCGATTCCATCAGGGGGCAAGATCTGGCCTTTGGCAAGGCAGTTCTCTATTCCGCAATTTGATTGGGCATGCAAAATTTGTATTCTAAATTCTTTCCCACCTCCTTGCTTGGTACTGGTTTGGGAGTCTGTCATAAATATAGAATACGTCGGAGGACCCAATCCCCTCGAAGAACAAGTTACTTTCTTACCTGGTAACGTTCTTTTGATGGGATGGTCTGACGACGTATTCCGTATCGCTCCCTCCCTGCCTTCCCGCTGCAGAATTTCTTTTGCGATTGCAGCTTGCGTTCCGCAAGGCCTTGTGTGTCTGACTGGCAGAAAACTGGTGGCACACGTTCTGGGAAAAAACTATAACTGAGGCTATGGGCGTCGTGCGTCCTACTTATCACATCGGGTGACGTCGGCCGTCGGAGGAGGTCCTCGGGGACGGAGCATCGACGTCATCGACGCAGGACGCAGACGCCAAAGATTTTCCGAAGCAGCATAGCTGTGGACATTACCGGTCATAGATATGGAATACGTCGTCGGACCATCCCAGCGAAAGAACGTTACCAGGTAAGAAAGTAACTTGTTCTTTCGTAACTCGAAAAGGGACGTAAACGGGGTGTGCCAGTAATACTATTCCTAGTGTGACGTCCACTGTACCCATGATCCCGCACGCGTCGAGCTCATTCAGATTTTTTTTTTCTGCCATACTAGACGGGACACGTATAGCGGAGTTCCTTTCGCCGATAAGCCATTGAATTTGTATAATTACGATAGATTTTCTTTTTATCCTTTCGTCGACTGCCGTAACACCACGCCAAGAAAAGAAAAAGAATACTGCCGTCGAAGATCATCGCAATTGACCGTACGGCCTTGGAAGGCCGACCCTGGGCCTCGGCCCAGACAGTAGGTAGAGAGGGGGGGAGGCCATTGTTAGGCCATTTTAGAATGTATATTCTACCCTTCCTACACCTTGTTCTCCCAGCTGCCATCCCCTTTACCCAGTATTATGGAAAACACTCCATTTAAGTTTTGCCCTAAGTGCAACCGGAAATTCCTCTGGGTGGACAAACATTTAGTTTGTAATTTGTGTCACCCGAGAGACCACGTCGAAACTTCTTGTCAAGCGTGCAGGCTCTTCAAGCCTAAGACATTGAAGGACCGTTCCACTAATCGCTGGGCCCACTGCGTCAAGCAACTCGAGGCCATGGAGATAGGAGCCTTCAGCGATAGCAGCGACGCCGCACTTTCGGACGGCGAGGGCATCGGAGTAGCTTCAGCTACCCAAGCGCAAGCTACCGACCCCGTAGGACAGGCCGGCGGCCATGTTGTGGGGACTACACCCGGCTGCGGGAGTGCTTCAAGAGCACATACCTCAAAATGCACAAGCCCCATTCAACAGATGAGTCGAATACGCGACAACGTTCAACAACCCGTGAACGGTCCAGAGTCCCGGTCCTCTGGGCAATCTCATTCGAGATCGCCAGACGACAGGGCTAAGACGTCGAAAGACAGCAAGGGTGTCGCACGAAAAACACCTTCCGAAGGTCGTTCATCCGCAGATGAAACCTTGGCCCCCACACTCAAAGTTCGACGTTCTTCATCTAATAAAACGTCAGGCCCCAAAAAGTCAGTTACACTCCTCTGGGAGCCAGGGTGGGGAAAAACACCATAGGAAATCCTCTAAGACTCATAGGGCAAGAGTCCTACTAGGGACAAGTCTTCACAAAAGGTAATTTTGTCCAAGTCCAAAGACTCTAGGCCAAAGCTTATACCTCCTACTAATGAAGCCATGGGTATTCCTGACACTGTAATCCCAAGTTCAAAGGAATGGTCTTTGCAGGATATTGACAGATATGCGAAGAATGACCTTTATGGTGAATTTCTTTGAAAAAAATCCAGATTACCTTCAAAGCTTTCATGCCACCCCTCCCACCTCAGCCCCTTCTGGCTCTCAACCCCCTGTCTCTCAACCCCCCACTAAGAGGGCTTGTTCTGATGTCTCAACACAGGGCAGAATTATAGATCTATATTCCCCTGAAATAGATCCAGAAGACCAGGATGACCTTTCATTTGTGGAAACATCCGACAATCAAATTATTGATGAGGGCACAGACTAACTTTATTATGGGGACAATGAGGACCCGGACCAGGAGGCGAATATGTATTCCATAGGTGCCCCTATTAATCAAGACCCTCCAGTGGTAGATTCCCCAGTAGACAATCAGCCCCTCCTCAACGAAGTCCTAACCAAAGCGGCAGAACATTTCCGCATTGACACACAAGAGGTTCAGGAGGACAGATTTCGCTGAACAATTGTTGGGAGACGAGAAGACAGTAGGACAGTTTATCCCACTGCTAAAATCTGTGAAACGCAGAATCCAACCTTCTTTGGAGGCACCGAATCTCACACGGGCTGTTAACCCGCGTGTGGAGAAACTGTTCAGACCTGCACCCTCAGACCCCCTATACATAAGAGGTTGGTTAAGACCAGACTCTTTGGTGGTTACCACCACACGAAAGAGAGCAGGCACACCCTTTGCTTTCTGTGAGGCTCCTCCAGATAAGAGGAGCAAGAAAATGTATGCAATCGGCAGAAAAGTAGCCTCTTCTGCAGCCTACCAGACAAGAATCGCAAATATTGCTACACTTTTGGCAAGCTAAAGCTGCCATAAGTGGGAAGGGGTTTCCATGTTACCCTCATCCGCACCTGAGCCACTTAAATCTCAATTAGCCCAGGTGGCAGCAGACGGTAGAGCTGTGTCTACCTGTCTCCTCAAGTCGAATTTTGACGCGGCCGACAATGCAGGGAGAGTTATCGCAGAGGGCACTATCTTAAAGAGGCACACACGGCTTCGCCAATCAGGCTTCAGGCCAGAAACACAGACCACCTTAATCAATATGCCAGTGGAAGCTGATGTGCTCTTTGGCAAGGCTGTAGAAGACGCACTAAAGACAGCAAAGGACGAGTATGGCACTCTAAAGTCCTTGGGTCAGCTCATGAACAAGCCCATAGGGCAAAGAGGTAACAGCAATTTTTCGCCACTTTCGGGGCCAAAACTCTGAGGGGATCAGGATACAACCAAAGCCAAGGTTCCTATGGTAACAACCAAGGACAGGCCTTTCAGGACTATCCACAAGGACAATGTAGAGGTTGTGGTAATAGGGGCGGGGGCCCAGCTCGAGGTGGTACCGCACTTCAGAGCAAGTGACATTCTGCTCCAGGTACCCTCCCGTGCATCTCCAGTAGGACGCATTTCCAACTTCACCCACGCATGGGAGGGTATCACCTCCGACAGATGGGTGCTGTCCACGGTAGTAGGGGGCTACAGCATAGAACTTCAACGTCCTTGCGATCACCCCCAGAGACAAAGGGCCTACTCAGAGGAACATCAGCAGATCCTTCTAGACGAAATAACAGCGTTTCTATTAAAGGACGCCATAGAAGTGGTCCCAGCCAACCAGGGGGTATTTATTCAACTTACTTCCTTATGCCAAAAAAAGATCTAACAATGCGCCCTGTATTAGATTTGCGGCCTGCGAACAAGTATGTCAAGCCACAAAAGTTCTGCATGACTATGCTACAAGAGGTAATCCTGCTTCTAAAAAGGGGCATTACATGGCAAGATTGGATATGAAAGATGCTTATTTTCATATTTCAATGTTCCCAGCGCCCAGAAGATTCTTGCGTTTCAAGATGGTGAACCAGCACTACCAATTCAAAGTGCTGCCCTTCGGAGCCTCTGCTCCAAGGGTATTCACCAAGGTACTGGCAGTGGTGGCAGCGCACCTGCTCAGGGAGGCAATCCCAGTGTACCCTTTCTTGGATGACTGGCTCATAACCGGGGAGTCACCTCTGATTTGCAGACAAAACATCCAAGCAAATATCAACCTCCTCTTTCAATTGGGCTTCTCAATCAACGTGAAAAAATCAAGCCTGGTGCCGGCACCTCCATACAGTTCCTAGGAGCTATCCTAAACACCATCGAAGGGTTGGTCTTTCCCTCAGAGGAGAAAATAACACATTTGTTACTGCAAATACTGCATTATCACACCAGCCGCCAGATAAAGGTGCGCAAAGCAATGCGTTTAATGGGCATGATGGCATCTTGCATATACCTGGTTCCCCACACACGCCTGCGCATGCGTCCCATACAGGAGTGGTTGGCGAAACAATGGTCTCAGGCAAGCGGTCAGTGGGACGATCTAGTGATCGTTTCGTCAAGACTGGTACAAAATCTTCACTGATGGATGAGAAAAAATCTGACGAAGGGGAAACCCTTCTACGATCCACAGATACAGGCAGTGGTCACAACGGACGCCTCACTGGCGGAGTGGGGGGGTCACTATCTTCACCACACAGCTCAGGGTCTGTGGTCTCGCACTGCAGCTCAGAACAACATCAATGTGCTGGAACCTTTGGCAGTAGTGAAAGCCCTTCAAGCATTCAAACCACATTTAACAGTCCTGTCGGTGCAGATCCTAACAGGCAGCACCACAGTGATGTTTTATATCAACAAACGGGGGGGGGGGGGAGGGAACGTTCTCTAAATCTATCCAAACTTGCACAGAAAATCTGGAAATGGGCACTCAGATGGAAAATGTTCCTGTCATCACAACATGTTCCAGGGGAACTCAACGCTATAGCACTCATTGAGCAGAGATCCCCTGCCAGAGGAACACGAGTGGCGTCTACACGAAGAGGTCGTAGAACATCTCTTCCCTCAGTGGGGTTTTCCAACTATAGACCTATTCACCACAAGCTAAAATCGTCAATGCCCAGATTTGGGTCCAGGTTCCCCCAGCCAGGCTCCAAGGGGAACGCCCTATGGATGAACTGGTCAGGGAAGTTTGCCTACGCTATCCCCTCCCCCGGCCCCTGACCGCCCCCCCCCCCCCTCCCGACTCATCTCATGAGCAAGGTGGTGAACAAGTTACACAAGGAACCGATGACGCTCATCCTAGTTGCTCCTATGTGGGCAAGACAACTGTGGTATCCACATCTGCGCAGACTGGCAATGCGCGATTCCCATCAAATTCCCGTGCCAGTACAACCTACTCACCCAGCACGAGGGACTAACGGTGCACCCACAACCACACTATGAGCTTGGTAGCATGGCTGCTGAAGTCATAGAGGTCGGGCATCTCAATCTGCCACAAAGATGCATGGATATCTTGAAAGAATCATGAAAACCAAACACTAGGCACTGTTACTATGATAAATGGAAATGTTTCGTAATTTGGTGCCAGAATAAGCAAATCGGTCCCGTTGAGTGTACGCCATCTAACATTCTTACCTATATGCTCCATCTACTAGATGCAGGGTTGGTGTTCAACTCCCTAAAAGTCCACCTGGCGGCCTTGTCAGCCTACACCACTTCCCATAATAAGGTCTCATGGTGGAAAGTACCTGTCATCAAAGCATTTATGGAGGGGGTATAGAGACTCCACCCTCCAATCTCTAACCCACTGCCAGGTTGGGACCTGAATGTGGTACTCACTAAGATCATGGGACCCCCATTCAAGCCAATGCACAAGTCTAGTCTCAAACACCTCACTTATAAAGCTTCCTTCTTATTAGCCATCACTTCCATAAGAAGGGTCAGTGAAATCCAAGCTCTCAGTGCAGGATCTTTTCTTTACTATACATAAGGACAGACTGGTTTTACGGACTCACCCTAGGTTCTCACCTAAGTTAATTTCTCACCTAAGTTAATTTCCAAATTCCAAATAGAGATGCAATCTCCTTCTCTGCCTGGCGCTATGGAGACAAACAGTTGGTCTATTTTTCTTAGTGCCCCCCCCCCCCAAAACCAGGACAGGTGGGGCACCCCTATCAAACAGTGAGTACCCCCCAATAAGGAAAGCAACAAAAAATATGCTTCCAGAAGGAGTATAGAAACTTCTGCATCTTACGAGGTTTGTATTGCCACTGCTGTATCCCTCCTGACAAGATACAGCAGAGACCAAAGGGATAAAATTGAACTGCAATGGATTGCATTCTCCTGCGAATTCCTCCTCTGATAGATATCCCTTTCAGTGTCAGCTGTTCAGATTTGGACAGGGTGCGTAGTGGGACTCGATGTCGACTCTTCTTGATTCAGCCGCACCACTCCTTGACTCTGGACGTGACATCAGCAGTACATATATTGCATCACTACACCCCCTGTTCCTCCTTTGGGTTTTTTTCTTTGGTTTTTGGAATGGTTCTCTTCAGTGAGATAAAAAAAAAATGTATTTGATGCCGATATGTCAGGTCCTAAAGCATTGTGTTTGAAGCACTGCCAAGACTTGCTCGAATCACAGGATCTGCGTGTGGTGTCTTGGGAAAGAACATGACTTGGAGCAATGGGGTTCCTGTCAGCAAATGAACGCGAAAGCCATCAGGGAACGGTCGGCCGGAATGAATACTTGGGTGGCCTCTGTGGAAGTCTTGTGCGTATTCTACCGTCAGGTCCTAACCTCAAAGACCCACCGCACAAGAGGGACAAAACACTGCAAGAAAGCAAAGAAATGCTTGCACTCTTGAAGTGTCACGCCATTCCTCGTCCTCCCACAAGAAAAGGAGACCCCATCAGCGTGGACACAACTTTAAATCTTCCAAAGAGCACCATAAGTCCATCCTGTTTACGGGTTCCCCGGTAGAAGAGTGGGAGTGGTTTAAAGACCAAATACTTCAGCTATTTCAAAAAGCTGCAGCGGGTACGGATCCAGCCTCGAAGCAACAAGCAGTTCAGGGACCAACACCCTTGAACCCGACTATTACGAAGCGGATACTGGCACCCATGGCCCTCGAGGTATCAGAGCAGAGCGGTCTCCTCAGGACCGTCCTGTCGATGCTCGAGCGTTCGTTTATCCCAGCGTCCAGATCGGAATGTTCCCACTTCGTGAGGTTGATCTTCGACGAAGGGAATCCAATCCTTTTTGGCATTGAACCGACTAGCGGGGGGGGGGGGCTTGTCAGGGAAGCAGATTTTTTCGCAGACCACACTGAATTACTGGGCCTGGCTGCAGGTCTGCACTAGGCAAATGGGCTTGACACTTCACCTAGTTTGACCTGCAGCAGGCATCCACTTATGGACACCCACTTCCCAGTACAGGAAAACAATGGAGAGGGTGCTTCTAGCCTTGGGTCTGGGCACCCCCGGCCAAACCCCTCGCGGCCTAAAAGCTCACGGACATCCTGGACAAAGGCCAGCAGAAAGAGAGTGCATTTTCCTTTTAATTATGCCATTTATGACCGTATTGTCTCATTGTGGCAGAAACCATGTCCCACGCAAGCCGTGAATGCTGAGCTAATATAAACCTTCCTTTCATCTCACCACACTCCAAAGGGTTTGGTGGTCTAAGCCGCCATAGTAAGCTCTAGACCAGCCACATCACCTCCAACCTGCCTAAGGACAGGGAATCCAAGAAAGCGGATGCCCTGGTGAAGAGAATCTTTGCGTCAGGGAGCATGGCCCTGAAGGCAAACAATGACACCTGTGCATTCACTAAATATTTCCACATGTTGTGGAGGACAATAGCGTAAGCAGCTGATCATCTCCCAGCTGGAGAGGTGAAGGATGGCTTCTTGGACATAGTTAATAATGGTAAGGAGGTGGCTTGACAGACACTGCAGGCGCATCCTGACACTGCAAACTGCGTAGGCAGTACCGGTTAGGATGATTTTCCCGCATGGTGACGTCCACAGTGCTGCGGATATCTGTGCATACCTCCACAGTTCTGGTTTCTCACCGAACGTCCAAGCCAAGCTCCTGCACATGGCTTTTGATGGTGAGCATCTGTTCGGCCCAAAAGCCGACGAGTCTTTAGAAAAAAATGTAAGATTCCAATCTAGCTGCAAAGTCGCTGGGACTGTTTTATTTATTTGTACTGCGCTGAAGCCCAGAGGCATCAGGGCGCACAACTTGGACACAAGGACTAAGGTGTACAGGCTACAGGACAACATTTACCACATATGATTCAGTCGGTGTGTGGGCCAGGATTAGTCTATCGTTTATCGAAAACAGTAGGGTCTTGACCTTCTTTCGGAAGGAGCTAAAGAAGGTCTCGAGTCTGATGGGAGTTTGTTCCATATGGTGGCCGCTAATATGGAAGGCTGAGCCAAGGCCATTTGTTTTGTTGTACTTGGTGATTTCTAGCTAGCCCTGTGCTTGTGATCTGAGGGATCGCCTTGGTACGATCAATTTAGCTTTGAGGTAGGCGGGGGCTGTGCCGTAAATACAGTGAGGGTTCAGAGTCAGTGCTTTGAATTTAATTCTGTCTCAATCGTTAGCCAATGGAGGTTTCTCCTATCCTCGCTGATGTGGTCTGATTTCCTTTTATGATTCTCACTGTGTGTTTTTTGCTGTGTGGCCCTTGTTGGCCCCAAATAGGAGGGTGTTTCCGTAGTCCAGCCTGGACAAAATGGTTGCTCTCGCAACTGTAGCACAGTTCACTTCGTTCAGATAGGGCCGGATTTTATGTAGTAGTTTTAAGTAATAGGGGCAGTTTTTATTTAACTGCATGACCTGTGCTTCTGCGCTTAGAGAAGCCTCCATGTAAATCCCTAATGTCTTGACTTTGTTAACCACTTTTATTTGGGCATTGTTTATCTGCAGGAACACATATTGTTGGCTTAATTTGGCTCTGGCTTAGTTGGTCCCAAAGATCATCAGTTCTGTTTTCTTAGCGTTTTGACGCAACCAATTGTCGGTCATCCAAGTTTCGATTATGTATAGTTCCTTAACCTTGGCGCTGTCTTGAATATGATCACCACTTAGCTTGATGATCAGCTGTGTATCATCGGCGTAATTTGTAAAAAAAAAAAAGAAATTTTAAAAAAAGCTGATTGTTCTTTATTTATATATATTTTTTTTCTTCAAGGATCAGACAGAGGTACCTGATGTATAAATTGAAAAGGAGCAGCGATAAGCTCGCCCCCTGAGGTACACCACAGCTTATTATTTCTTCGAAGGAGAAATTGATCCCCAATGGACCTTAGATTTTCTATTCGAATGGAATGATGTTAACCAGTCTATTGCTTCTACGGAGCAGTTTTCTCCCTTCCTGAGTGCTTGCTTAAGTTATTAATGGTCCATTAAGTCAAAGGCTGCGCTGAAATCAAGTAAGAGAAGTAGACCTGCTTTCCCCATCTTCAACAATGCTCTGCATGTGAGACTGGAGGTCAATCATAGCCGTCTCTGTGCTATGTGCTACACAGAAACCTGACTGTTGATTATGAAGAATCTCTTCGGCTTCTATGTATGTCTGGAGTTGTTAAGTGGCAACCTTGTCCAATACCTTCAATAGGAAATTACAGTTTGTGATGGGTCTTAAATTGCTCGGGTCCCTTTAATTTAATTCAGCTTTTTTAGGTAGAGGAGTGATTGTGACTGTTTTGATTTCTGTTGGTACATAGCCATCACGAAAGGAGGCATTCACCATTTTGGTAAGTAAAGGCGCAAAGATGGTAACATTCTCTAAAATGAGTTTGGATGGAATTATATTTTCAGCGCAAGCGGTAGGTTTCACTGATTTTAATATTTCTGTATTTCTTTTGTGGTGATTTGGTGGAATCTAAATGGTTCTTGGTGTTGTGCAGGTTCTGCTGCGAAGTCTATCTCTACCTGATTGGAAGTGAGTTTTTGGGCGTCTCTTAAGATGTCCCTGGCCTTCCTAATTTTCTCTGCAGTGCAACAGACTGCCAAGGAGTCCTTTAGCTTTTCCAGAGGTAAGGGCTACAGGTAGTATGTTCCCTTTGGAGGTAAGGCACAGCTGTCACAAGCCAAGCAAAGACAGGGGCATTTCTTGCATCCTGGACAGGACATGGGGGCGTCTAGGGGGCCAGCAAACTTCAGTGGCAGGGGTGGCAGTGCCCACTAAGCCGCTTTGAGTTCTCTCCACACGTTTCTCCGGTTGGAGGTAGTCTCCGAGCACTGGGACAGGTGGGAGGAGATGACCTCCAATATCTGTGCCTTGCAGCTCATCAGTTGTGGATACTGTCTGCTGTTTTAAAGACCTCCAGGCCAACCCCCCCCCCTCTTGCTTAGCAGCCGGAACAAGAGCTCCAGCAAGCACTGAGGGCCCTGCTGGTAAAGGGCGCAGTGCAGGAGGTACCACCCGAGGAGAGAGGATTGGGTTGGGTTTCTCAATACTTTCTAGTATCCAAGAAAGGAGCAGGACTATTTCCTCTCTTGGACCTCAGATCCTTGAACATGGTCATGAGAAAGGACATGTTCAGGCTCTACAGCTCCAGGACTGGTTGGTCTCGGTGGACCTTCAGGGTGCTTATTTCCATGTGCCCATCCATTGGCAGCACAGGCGGCTCCTAAGATTTATCAGCTGGTACACACATTGTCAGTTCATGGTTCTTTTGGCCTAACCTCTGCACCTGGGGACTTAACAGAGCTCATTACAGTGGTGACTGCCCCACCTCAGGAGACCTGGAGTCCATATATTCCCCTACCTGCCCGACTGATCCGAGAGAAGTCTCCAGAGCAAGTATCAACGCTGCTCGAAGAAATCTGTTCCCTGCTTCACAGTTTGGGCTTATCCCTGAACTTCCAGAAGTCC
The DNA here is from genome assembly GCF_040938575.1 of Ambystoma mexicanum. Lineage (NCBI taxonomy): Eukaryota > Metazoa > Chordata > Amphibia > Caudata > Ambystomatidae > Ambystoma > Ambystoma mexicanum. The sequence goes on from NC_090923.1 coordinate 1,130,920,173, forward strand.
CAGGTCACTCCAAATCAGAAGCTCCAATTCATTTGGTCAGTTTTGGACAACTGGGCAGCGAAGGCTTTCCCTGCTCAGGAGGGTCACCAGTGTCAGACAGATGGTCAAGCTTTTCCAGTGTTGGGCAAGATTGTATGCAGTACCCTTTGGGTGCACTAAAACAACCTTGACCTCCTGTCAATAGGAACCCAGTCTTTGGTATAAGTCTGTACTACACAGGTTGGTAGTGTAGCTGCGCAACCAGGCTTATCTCGAGGGGTCAATGTGAGCTGCAGGGGAGTTGCACAGAGATTCACAGTGACAAGTATTCAACTTACACACAAGGTTTCTTGAATAAACAATTATTAATTTATCAGAGTAAGCCTTCAGAAGGGAGCGATATAAAGGTAACACTCAAATACACTTCAAAACACACTCTAAATATTCTAAAATCAGTGAAGACACTTTTGAGATGGCCCACATTGACAACCTACATCCTCAGGTGACTTCAATAGCTAGGATGCTGGGGACATTAATATCTTACTGTTGCATTTAAAATACTTTTAGAAATTGGTTAAAGGAAAAGGTTATTAGAACAAACAAGAGATCACAAATATTCTTAAGCAAGCAAATACTTTTTGATCCACTAAGCAGTCATTCAGTTATAATGGGCTAAGCCAAAGTCAATGGGCAAAAGTCTTATATGGACTCAAGCACTTCTGGTAGGTAAGTAGGAAAAGTCTTTGCACAATGTTTTTAGAAGTCTTTGAAGAAAAGAAGAATCAATGTAGGGCCACAAGCTGTTTAGACTTGTGAGTAATAGAAGATGCAAGCAACTCTCCAACAAGAGGTAGGTTCTCTCAGACTTTTACAGTACCTTTGTATTTGAAGAAAAAGTGCAGCAGAGGACTTCTGTTCCTGAGCAGTTCTGCAGTTCTCACTGTTTCTGGGTCTCAGTCGTGGGGACAAGAGGGCGGACTTCTGGGGACTCCTGCACTGCAATGGAACGGTCACTGCTCGCAACCGGCAATCTTTCCAATAAGTGGCACTTCAGTGTTTCAGCTCCTTGCGACTACCGCAAATAGCAACACAGTGGTTCCTGGCTGTCGAGATGGACTTTCCTTGCTTCTGGGGTCCCGCACTCTGAGGGGGTTCAGGCTCGGTCAGTACTGCTTCCTGGGACTCTGGAGGATTTTCCTGGAGCTCTTGGTCAACTTAAAAGCAATGCACACAATTTGGTGTTCCTCTCCCTAGCTATTCGGATTCCAGCAGCAACTCTGTGGAAAAGCAGCCAGCTCAGAGAGAATGTCCAGGTGGCTTACTTTGGAGTTTATTGGTCCCACCAACTCAAGGGGAGAAGTTGTCCTTCCAGGGGCTTCTCTGTCAATACATATTTGGAGTTTCAGCACAGCAGCAGGGCTTCACCGGGCAAACCAACGGTCCAGGAGTTGCAGCAGGCGTCCTCTTCAAGTTCTTCTTCGGTTCCTTCGTTCAGTGGTCGACTCTGCCTTCCAAGCCAAAAGCCTGGCCCTTTATTTAGTTCTCTCCCATTCATTCCAGCCTAGCTGTCAGTTACCCAGCATGGTGGCTGTCCTTGCCGGACAGTCCGCCGGCCAATCACTACAGAGTGCATTTGGGTCTCCTTGGAGACTAAGCACAGAGTGTTTCAGTCACCTCCCTCATTTCCTGCCCACCCCGACAACCTGGAGCCAGAGGCGGCCTTCACTTGCGAATCCTGCCAAAGGCAAACCGAACAAACTGGTTTTGCGGTGCAGAGTAAATTTCAAGAAGGACCTTTCCACAAAGAAATGGCGAAAAAAAGACCAGGGCCATTTTGACAAAAATGGCACCCTTAGGTACTTTTCTGCAGCTAATAACGCAGCCCGTGGTAAATGCACACCACAGTAGTTAAAAGTGAAGCACTGCCACCAGCCATTCAGTGAGGAAAGGGGAACAGAAATGTTACATGAGAAGCTAGACAAAGGGGGATACTTGGTAACCCCCTCCAGCACCCTATTGTAAGAAAGTGCGGGCTGGGTCTAGAAAGTTGCAAATGTAAGTAGTCAATATCACTTTACTGCTCTGGGAAATAGTTTATCCCAGGGAAGGTATTTAAACCTTTGGAAAATCTGAAAGACTTCCCTGTGCCACTGCGCTGAATGTGCTGTGAGACACAATGTAAAAGTTGATGCCTAGGAGGTTATCAGGCTCCATAACCAAAAGAAACACAAAGGTCAGAAATCACATTGAAATACATGAGAGAGTGGGAAAAAAGGGTCTCGCTCTCTCCAGGTTAAAAACTCAAGTCCTCAAAATCTCTAAGGTGGAGGAAATTAGCACATTTATGAGAATTCTCCCTAACATCCAGAATCACAATGGCTTGCCAACGGCTTCCTTCCTCTTCCTTTTACGCATCATGGCCTACTGTGTTTTACTGGTACCAGAAGCCAGGCTGCTTATACGATCCCTCCAGTGGCCGTTGCGGGTTCTACGGGCACAGTACTTCGGCATCATGAAGGATGTCCTCAAGGTGTTGGCAGTGGCCAACAATCTCTCATGGTGGGACCAACCGAGGGTGCATGTTGGCAGGGGAACCTGCCAACATACATGCCACTGTGGCCCCAGTCCCAAGTGGTCACAGATGCACCACTGAAGGTCTGAGGTGCTGACTGCAGGGAGGATCTGCAGGTGAACAGTCTTTGGTTCCCAGTGGAATGCCAGTGGCACAGCAACCGGCTGAAGTTGTGAGCGATCACGCTAGTCTTGATGACTTTTGTGGGGGCGCTTAGGGTAACTTGTCCTGGCCATGACGAACAATACATTGCTCATGCATTACCTCAACAAGCAATCAAGGGGCTGTGTGGTCCCTACCTCTATGCAGGGAACCCTTGCAACTGTGGCTCTGGTTGCTAGAGAAAGATCTTCTGCAGCCCATCTGGCAGGAACAGAGAATGGGCTGGCTTACGGTGTGCAGTCAAAAAGTCGAAAAACAATAAAGTCGAATGTCAAAAATGTTGAAAAAAAAGTTGATTGTTTTATTTATTTATATGCATTTTATGGGTTTAGTAAGTAAAAAAAAAAGGGGTAAAATAAAAAAAATACAAAAAAGGGGTTGGGGGAACCCCCATTTCGAAAAAAACGAATAAAAAAATTAGACTTTTTTTTCGACATTATTTTTTCTATATTTTGACTTTAGACATTATTGCTTTCTATTTAATGACTATAAACCCTGGCTGACGCTCGGAGCACGGTCTCGCACGAGTGGAATAAGATCTTTGCTCTGTGGGGTACCCCGACAGTGCATCTGTTTGCCGCGAGAGCCAACGTAAAGTGCATGCAGTTCTGCTTGAGGTAATTCCCAGTGAAGTCTGCACTAGGAGATGCGTTCCTGGTGGAGTTGGTCTTCAACATCCATTACGCGTTCCCTCCGATATCTGTCATCCCCTGTGTTCTCAGGAGGTTGAGGAGATTCCAATCTACCATGATTTTGATCGCCCCCAACTGGATGAGAACATTTTACTTGAAAGTCCTGGACATGGCCATCTGCCCACCTCGCCCGCTTACTTGGAGGCCAGAGCTTCTATCCAAGTCGGGTGGTTCACCTGAATCCGGAGTCCCTCAATCTACAGGCAAGGCTCTTCAGAGGTTGAGGTATGATGACTGGGACATGTGACGAATTGACAGAATTTGTCCCTTCTCCCCAAGAGGGAGCCTCCTCCCAAGCTCCCCTCTCCACCCCCCTAGACCCTCTCCACCCCCCTGTGAGGCCAGGGAGGTGAGCCCGCTTCCCAACACCCTCTCTAGGGGACGGGGCAAGATGTATTTCTAAACTCTACCCTGGTGGACAGAGTTTAGGAGGCTACCCTAGTTATGGTCGACAGGGAAAACTCAGTTTAGCCAAACCAATCAAGGTAGCATGGGGAGTAGCCAAGGCGAAGTCTCAGGAGAGGCGAGAGGGGTCAGGCGGTCCACATTGAGTCCACACAGTGAAATATACAAGGATTACACTCGGACAGTATGTATAAACATACTTACTCTTACGCCTCATCCCCTTTCCCCCATACTGTATGGGCGTCCCTTGTGAGGGGCAGGAGACTGAAACTTTTTCACCAGAAAAAAACCTTCTTTCCCTTTAAATTTAGAGGCGTGCGGACCTGGGAGCATGGGCTCCCATGACTGCTCCCACCGGCGCCATTCCCCAGTCCCCTTTTCCTCGTCGACAGGAATGGGCCGAATTCACCAGCGCTCCTGGGTTTGGCTTCGGCCGTGTAATTCCACGCACGGATACTTCTTCTCTTCTTTCTTTTTGTCTTAGCTCTTCCAGATCACTACCAGAGGACCTGAAGGACTTCGTCAATCATCGATCCAGGTCCAAGGTAGGGCCACTGTTTTCCAGCACACTCACAAGGGAGTCTCCCTCCAGGAACTCGCCCGAGCAGGAGGAACTGCTCAAGTTCTCATACCAGCACGAGTACCGAGGCGAAGTCAGCTACCGGCCGCTAGGCCGAGGGGTCAGTGGATCCTCGCAGTGACAGTGCTGAGGGATCGGAAGGTTCTTTTACCGGGTCGTCACCCGAGGAGCTATGCCCTAGAACCGGACAGAGGTCCGAGGGGTACCTTTATGCACCACATACCCCACAGGGGTGGCTCCTCGCTCAGGAGGTGTAAGAGATGGAGGGACCTTTCAGGTCCAAATACCAGTGCAGGTACCGAGGCTGCTATAGCTACCGGCTGTCTGGCCGAGGGGTTGCCAGATCCTACCGGACACCGCGCTGAGGGGCCGCAAGGCTCTATTACCGGGCCTGTGCCCAGTGGCGCCCTAGTTTGAGACATAGGTCTGAGGGGGCGCCTGTACGTGCCATGTACCCTGCAAAGGCGACTCCTTTCCCAGGAAGCGGAGGAGCGGGAGGGACCTTCAGGTCCTGATACCAGTGCAGATACCGAGGCTGCTACAGCTACTGGCCGTCAGGCTGAGGCGTTGCCAGATCCTACCGGACACTGTGCTGCGGGGCTGCAAGGTTCTACTACCGGGTCTTCACCCGAGGGACTACGCCATAGTACCGGACAGAGTCCAAAGGGGTGCCTGTATGCCCCATGTACCCCGCAAAAGCAACTCCTTCACCAGGAAGCGCAGGAACGGGAGGGACCTTTTCAGGTCCTGGTACCAGGGCAGGTACCGGGGCTACTACAGCCGCGGGGCCGCAAGTTCTATTACCGGGCTTACGCCTGAGGGGGCTATGCCCTGATACCGGACAGTTCGAGGGGGCGCCTGTACGCACCACGTGCCCCGCAAAGGGAACTCCTTCCCAAGGAAGCATAGGAGCGGGCGGGACCTTTCAGGTCCTTGTACCGAGGCTGTTACAGCTGCTGGCTGTCAGGCCCAAGGGTCGACCGATCCTACCGGGCACTGCGCTGAGGGGACACAAGGTTCTATTACCGGGATCGCGCCTGAAGGGGTACACCCTAGTACTGGACAGATAACCGAGGGGGTGCCTGTATGCACCACTGATCCCGCGAAAGCATCGCCCTCCCCAGGAAATGTTGGAGCGGGAGGGGCCTTTCAGGTCCTTGTACCAATGCTGGTACCAAAGCGGCTACAGCTACCAGCCGTCAAGCCTAGGGGTCGGGTGATCCCAACCAGCAATTACCGGTTGTACACCCGAGGGGCTGCGCCCTAGTACCAGACAGATGTCCGAGGGGGCGCCTGCACGCGCCACGCACTCTGCAAAGTTGCCTCCGTCCAGGAGGCACAAGCACGGGAAGGACCCTCCAGGTTCTTGTACCGAGGCTGCTACTCAGCTACCAGCCTTCGGTCCGAGTGGTCACTAAATTCTACCGGTGACTGAGCGGAGGGTCCGCAAGGTTCTATTACCGGGGTTAGCCCTGATGGACTACGCCCTAGTACCAGACAGATGTCCGAGTAGGTGCCTGTACTCAGCACTACCAGCGACCTCGCAGAGGGCAATCTGCCTGCCGTGCCTCATCCTGAAGTGCAGGGTAGGCCTCAATCGCCACCGCTAGGAGTCTTGGAAGAGGCGGCACCCAACGCGGCAAGCACCCTGACACCATCCCCCTGTGGGGAACAGGTAGGGGAACGAGTTTCCAGGTGGGACTGGTCTTCACTAATTACGGAGCCCACGGCATACCCTTCATCGTCGCAGGGCCGATACACCCCGTAGACAGATGGCAGAGTGGGTTTAGGCTGCAGCACCCTCAAGGCCCAGTGCCTCCAAGCGCTCCATCGGCCTGTGAAGACAGGTTTTCGCGAGGAGACATGACCCTCATGAGGTCTCTGCAGATGGGTATCATCCACAAGGTCGCCAGGGGTCAGGGACATACTCCTTCCGGCTCTGTCGCTAGCACGCAAGCCCACTTCGCCATTGGTTCCAACACCTCCGCTCCTGTGCAGCCCCAGCTGCCCATGCCAGTACCCACTACTCCGGCTCCCATGCCTCCAACAATTTTGGCAGCCCCAGTTTCCTTCTCAGCAGCCGGCTCGGGTCAGCACAGCTTAAACCCCATTCGGTGCAGCCTACCAGCAGGCGCCTCCATGCCAAGTTTAGGCAGCTGGAGGGGTCCCCCGCTTTAATGTCGGCACTCACAGCCCCACTCCTCGGCCACTTCCGGAGCAGCGCTAGGCACGCTCCAATGTAGGGCTGGCGGAGGACAAAATTAGTTGCGCAGGACATAATGGCATCCACCGCGGCACACATTGACGCCTCAGGCCGTGCCGTTTGCACCGCCACTGGCAGGAAGACTGCTGGGCTACGGGCGACCACTTTCTACCCGGACCCCCAGGAATACTAGACCTTCCCTTCGGGGGACAGGGGTGGCAACATGTTCTGTTCCTCTGCGAATTGAGAACTTGATGGGAGGAACAGTCTCCTGACTGCTGAATCCTTATCCATCCTCGCTAAGGCTCCCCTAAGGCATATAGCCAGATGCACGCCCGTGTGGGTGCACAAGGTTCTCAGACCCTTGGATCCTCCCTGTAGTGTCCTTGGGCTACCACCTGCCGATCCCGCCCTCTCCTCCCCTCCCCTCCCACAGTTTGGGACAATAACTCGGTGGGCGGGCAGTCGCTTGCACAAAGAGAGGCAGGCGGTGGAGGAAGTCCCAGCCTCTCGGCGTGGTCTGGGCTCCTATTCTGAGATTTTTGCCATACTTTGTTACCCCAGCACGTATTGCGGAGACCTTGTGCTCGGGAGTCTGGATGTGCTCCCTGGATCTGAAGGAGTCTTACCTTCATGTACCTATCTGCAGCCCCATTGGTCCTTTCATAAGGTCAGGATCATGGGGCTTCCATTTTCTATACAAAGTCTACCCCTTGGCCTCAATTTGGACCCCAGGGTCTGTACAGGTGGGGTGAACGCATGGCAGCCCTACTGGGGGCCCAGGGTCACCACGCCTATCCATGCCTAGTCTGGCTCATCAGGACATGGTCTCCGGAGGCACTCCCACACACTACCTCCACCCTTAGGCTTCCACTACACGAGTTGGGATTTTCCATCAATCTCAAGAAGTCACAGCTGGAGCCCAGGCTGACTCTAACGCGCCTGTGCCTCATCTGGGATACAAGCTCCGAGAATGTTCTCCCCTCAAGGGTCAAAATCAGTCATCAGTGGCTCAGGGGGCATTTTCTCAGCAGAAGGAGTGACCTCGGCACAGTGGTACCAACGTCTAGTTGCACTGCACAGCCTCCTGAAGTCAGGAGAAGGGGCCTCCAGGCGGTGCCGCTCTTCCTCATCTCCGTCACAACCTAGTCGGGTGGAGCACGGACAGCAACTTACGGATAGGCAGGACCTTTTGTCAGCCAGCTCCGCAGGTTACCATCACCACAGGCTCATCCCTAGCTGTATGGGAAGTTACCTTGGACTTCAGTGTCCACAGTGAGTGTTCGGCCAGGAGCAGGCGGCCCTCGTCAACTGTAAAACACACATCAAAATACATGAGTGGGGTAAAAAGGCTCACACTCTTTCCAGGAAAAAAATCAAGTCCTCAAAATCCAGCAAAGTTGCTGGGATCTCAAAGGTGAAGGGAATTGGCACATTTATGAGAATTCTCCCTAAAGGGGAAAGACATTTTTTTCTGGTGAAAAATGTTCTGTCTCCCTTCCCTCGCACGGGACGCCCATACAGTATGGAGGAAAGGGGACTATGGACTAAGAGCACGTTGGTCACTACGGTGAGTAACTTGTAATATATTTATCATAGGCCCAAAAACACACTAGAAAAATCAATCAAGCTGGTAATGGTATCACACAATACTTACAAAACATATTTCTGATGTTTGTTAATCTGCTTAGAATCACATGCTGTGCATAGTCCGACATCCAGTGGTCACTGCGGAGTATTGCATTTTGTTTTCGTAGTCGAAAAGGGGATGTCGACAGGTGTGTCTGTAACACTATCCCTATAGTGACGTGCATTGTACCCACAATCCCTCACACGTCGAGGTCCCTCAGATTGTTTTTTTCCCGGCCAGATATTGGTCGCCTTAACGCGGAGCTCCTCGAGAGAAATTGCAAAAACATTTATTCGTCCCTTTGGTCGTTATTTATTATTATACTTTACATTAGATCCCTACTTCGACGTCAAAGCTGCGAAGCTGTTTCACCGCCGAGTAAGAACTTCGACGGCGGTGACTTAGACAGAGGAGATCCTTCAGCGCTGCGGAACACGTGGCCTGGGGTCGCCGGCCTAAGACAGTAGGGAGAGTGGGGTCGTGGGACATTTCTTCTTTTCTAAGAATGCCTTTCTCTTTCCCCCCCTTTCCTTCGGGGTCGTTATCACTTATGTGTTTCCTCAGCTATGGAGAGGACTCCGTTTAGATTCTGCCCACGCTGTAAGGGCAAATTCACATGGAAAGACCAGCACAAGCGGTGTAACCGTTGTTTACCCGTCGACCACAACGAGGAAGGCTGTGCGGCCTGTAAACTGCTTTGCCTGAAAAACTTTAAAGGACCGCAGGGTCTAGAGGTGGGCAGCCTACGCTATGTCTAGAGCTGATTGCTCACCAGCTGCCGAGTGTCACGAGGATAGTGATAACCCGACCTCCGTTTCGGAAGTTGTAGACCTCTCTAGGGAGCGTACCCGCTCCTCGGCGTCTGTCCCCGGCCCGACAAGTTCGGCTCTCGCCCTACTTATGACGATGAACACCCCGGCGACACTGACGAACACAGAAGGCATAAACATAAGCACACAACCCACTGCACTTCGCGATAGCGCCAATGGAGACGCTGGACCCTCTGGCGTCCTCCACCGACCGTAAGGGTCGCAAGCCCTCCCCGCCACCGCAGACGCGACTGGGCTACCTGTAGAAAAGGGCGCTACCACCAAAACTCCAGGCGACGCACCTCGTAAGAGTGCTATCATCACCAAAAAAGACTCTGCACCGCCCAGCACGATGCCAGACGCACCCTCGACAGAGAAATTAACCGAGAGCTTGGCGCGTATAGTTTCCACTAACAGCCAGAAACAGACAGCAAGTGATATGCCAAATACCACTCACAAGGCCAGGGAAATGCTGAGAATTCCGGAAGAGAGGCAGGGACCGCTCCCACCATCGCAAAGAAGGCCCTAGCCTACGAGAAGGTTTCTCAGAAGGCGAAGGGACTTTGTCCTCGACGTTATGGGACAGATCAAGACGGCTACAGGCAGAAGAGCCTCCTTTTTCGCCTCCAGACCGTTCTGGGTTACCACATTGGACTTTTGAGAGATTCCAATCGTGTATGGACAAACTGGATAGATTCATGTCCACTCCTGAACATAAAACACCAAGAGGCCCAGGGAGGTACTTCATGAGGACCCCAGGGCTAAATATCCCAGACTATGTAACCCCCTTCAAGAGGAACCTAATACTTATGACCTCACTGAAGAAGACACTCACTTCCAAGAGGACAAGGAATTCTTAGATAGTGAAGACCAACAGAACCTCGAAGAAGGAGGTTTTGAGGAAAATCTTGACATAGGTTTGGGGGGGGCTTCGAGGAAGACCCAGATGAAGGTGGCTCACAGCCTTGGCAGTCACCTGAGATCCTAAACTTTCCCTCTCCTCAGACCACACCGGTCAGGAATCCATTAGATGACCAACCCACTTTCAACGCGCTACTACGGAAGGCAGCAGTGCACTTTGAGATTGAAACTGGGGAAATTACTCCCGATACTGATTTTGTAGAAAGAATCATTAAAGAAAAACCTCCCACTAGTCAAACCATTCCCCTCCTCACCTCAGTTAAGAGACAAACCACCCCATCGCTGACTACACCTGCGCTGGTCAGAGGGGTCAATCCAAGAATTGAAAAACTGTTTACTCCCTCTCCTTCAGACCCATTATACATTAAGGGTCACCCAATTCCAGACTCCTTGGTGGTAACTACCACAAGGAAAAGAGCAGGGGTTCCGCTATCAACCAGCGAAGCACCCCCAGACAAAGAAGGAAAGAAACTCTATGCCCTGGGTAAAAGAATTGCCAATAATAATACCCTACTGGCAAGTTATGCTGATGCCCAATGGGGAAAATTACGGCAAGACCTCGGAAGTCCCTGAGCCCTTAAGAACTTGCTTATTAACCACGGTAATAGAAGGAACTCTGGTTAACCAGAACATCATTAAAAACACTCTTGATGCGACAATGGCCGTTCTTTAGCGCAGGGAATACTTCTGAAGCGTCATGTCTGGCTTCGCAATTCCGGGTTTAAGCCAGAAACCCAGGCGTCGCTCATTAATAAACCAATAGAGGATTCTAACCTCTTTGGGAAAGCAGTGGATGACGCACTGGAGACTGCGAAGAAGGATTTCGACACCCTAAAGACTTTAGACCAAATCTCAAGGCCTCCCAATAAGCGAGGATTCGGCAACAAATTCGATTCGAGGCCAACGTCAACAACAGTAGTACACTGCAGGCAACTGGTCCTCTACTCAGGGAACAAGTGGCCAGTACAATCAAAGAGGACAACGCTGCGGCAAGGGTAGAGGTCGGGGCTCCACTTGCAGAGGATCCCTGGCTACCAACACCAAATGACCCGAAGGTTCGGGTCCCCTCCCATGCATCGCCGGTCGGGGGCCGATTAACATCTTTCCTACTAGCATGGGAGCGAATAACATCAGACCGCTGGGTATTGTCACCCATAGCCCGCGGTTACTGCCTAGAATTCAGTTGGTCCTCCAAGTACAGACCCCCAAGAGGACGACGCTTATCACCGGAGCACCTCGCCATCCTTCAAGAAGTGGAACAGCTGCTACTAAAAGGAGCAATAGAGATCGTGCCTCTCACAGGTAACGGAAGGTATTTATTCAGTGTACTTCCTTGTACCCAAAAAGGACTTAACCATGCGCCCTGTACTAGATCTGCACCCAGTGAACAAATTTGTCAAACCTCAAAAATTTCGCATGGTGACACTACAGGAAGTAATCCCCCTACTTTCACAGGGAGACTACATGACAACACTGGACATGAAAGATGCATACTTTCATATTTTAATGTTGCCAGCGCACAGAAAATACCTCAGGTTCATCATAGAGGGCAAACACTACCAGTTCAGAGTGCTACCCTTCGGCATAGCGTCAGCACCAAGGGTATTCACAAAAGTACTGGCAGTGGCAGCGGCCCACCTGCGCAGGTTGTCCATCCCAGTATACCCTTACCTCGACGATTGGCTCATAACAGGGGATACTTACAAGACATGCTTCTCAAATACCCAAAAGACCGTAAACCTTTTGTTCCAAATGGGCTTCTCCATCAACGAGAAGTCGTCCAGCCTAGACCCCAGCCAGATCAAACAATTCCTAGGGTCTCTAATTCGAGCAAAGGACGGCCTCGTCTTCCCCTCCAACGAGAGGGTCCAAAATATGCTGTTTCAGATCCCTCAATATGTGGCCGGTCGAGAGGTGATGGTACGCAAAGCAATGCGATTGCTAGGAATGATGGCGTCATGTATATATTTGATAACCCACGCACGCCTGCACATGCGCCCAATGCAAGAGTGGCTCAACAGCCAGTGCTGTCAGGCCAGCGGACAATGGGTCGATCTAGTGGTGGTCTCGCAGGCCTTGGTTCTCTTGCTATGGTGGTGGTCGAAGGAAAACCTGGTAATAGGGAAACCATTCGCCACCCCCGCAGTGGAAGCCACTCTAACCACGGACGCATCCCTCACAGGATGGGGGGTTCACCTATACCATCAGACTGCACATGGAGTTTGGACTCCGGGTGTAGCATCCAAACACATAAACTTGCTGGAACTGCTAGCGGTCTTCAAAGCACTGAAGGCTTTCCAGGCACACCTGCAAGGGAAGACAGTGATGGTCCTCACAGACAGCACCATAGCCATGTACTACCTGAACAAGCAGGGGGGCACTCACTCTCCAGGACTGTCCAAACTGTCCCAGAACATCGGGAAATGGGCTCTCAAGCACAAGATGTTCCTGTTGTCACAACATGTACCAGGGGAACTCAATCTGCTAGCAGACAAACTCAGCAGAGACTTCCCTCCCGCAGAGTACGAATGGCGGTTAAAAGAAGACATTGTCTTCGATGTTTTCACACAATGGGGGTTCCCAAATATAGATCTGTTTGCAACTCTGGAGAATTCCCAATGCCAGGATTACGCCTCCAGGTACCCCCAAAACCGATCCAAGGGGAACGGTCTCTGGATAACATGGTCAGGGAAATTTGTTTACGCTTCCCCCCCGACTCCCCTTCTCAACAAAATAGTGCACAAGATGCACCAAGAACCAGTCACCATGATACTAGTGGCCCCTATGTGGGCCCGACAGCCATGGTTCGCTCACCTGATGGAGATGTCTGTCTCCACCGGTGAAACTACCCTGCCCAACATGCTGTCACAGGACAGGGGCAAGACGATACAACCATGCCCACAGACCATGAACTTAGCAGCCTGGCTCCTGAGGTCCTAGAATTTGGACACTTACAGCTCCCTCAAAGATGCATGGACATTCTCAGGGAGGCTAGAAAACCTAACACTCGTTACTGCTAGTCTAACAAATGGAAGAGATTCGTCATCTGGTGTAGAAAGAAGAGCATCCACCCCGTTGACTGCTCTCCCACACATATTGTTCTTTACCTGGCTCACTTATTAGACGCAGGATTGGTCTTTAATTCTATTAAAAGTTCATCTAGCTGCACTTTCTGCATACACCACTTCTCAATTTAGTGTCATGGTGGAAAGTCCCAGTTATTAAAGCCTTCATGGAGGGAGTAAAGAGGATACACCCTCCTATAGCCAACCCAGCTCCCGGATGGGACCTAAACATGGTACTTACCAGGCTTATGGGCTCACCCTTTGAACTCATGCACAAGGCATCCCTTAAGGACCTCACTCTTAAGACTGCTTTCTTAATAGCTATCACCTCCATTAGGAGAGTGAGTGAACTACAAGCGCTCTCTATACTAGACCCCTTTGTAACAGTTCACAAAGATAAGGTGGTTCTACGCACACATTCTAGGTTTTCACCAAAATGTATTTCAAAATTCCATGTCAACCAGTCAATAGAACTACCAGCGTTCTTTCAAAACCCTTCAAATTTAGGAGAAAGGAGCATGCATACACTAGATGTGCGCAGAGCTGTCATGTTTTATATGGAAAGAACTAGACCTCTGAGAAAGACTAATCAGTTCTTTGTCTCAGTGGCAGCAAGAAGAGAAGGAGCTGCAGTTTCAAAATCCACTATATCTAGATGGATTGTCCAATGCATCACTCTGTTACACTCTTGCTAAGAGAGAACTACCCTTCAAGCCGAGAGCACATTCTACTCGTGGCACTGTGGCTTCCATAGCATTCATTGCAAATGTTCCCCTAGAGTCCGTTTGCAACGCGGCAACCTGGAGTTCTGTACACACCTTTACAAAACACTACTGTCTAGATGCCCACTCTAGATCCTAATTCCCAGGTGGGACAAGCAGTATTAAGACATCTATTTTCTACTGTTCCTTCTCACAACCCACCTCCAACTCCGGGTACTGCTCGCTAGTCTATGCACACCATGTGATTCTAAGCAGATTAACAAACATCAGAAGACAATGCATTACTTACCGTAAAAGCATTTCTGATGGTTGTATCTGCTTGGATTCACATGTGCCCTCCCTTCCTCCCTGCTTGGATAGAAGGAACATGGACATCCTTTATGTATCTCTCTTTCCTATACTCTCACATCTAATAGTGCTCCCTTAGGGCAGAAAAAATACAAACAGAGGGACCTTGTCGCGTGAGGGATTGTGGGTACAATGCACGTCACTATAGGGATAGTGTTACAGACATGCCTGTCGACGTCCCCTTTTCGACTACGAAAACAAAATGCAATACTCCGCAGTGACCACTGGATGTCGGACTATGCACAGCATGTGACTCTAAGCAGATACAACCATCAGAAATGCTTTTACGGTAAGTAATGCATTGTCATATAGTCACAGTCAATGCAAAGCATACAGTTCACCCCCCAATACCTGAAAGGGAAGGTAGGTATTTAACAATTGCACCAACAGTCCACAGGAATATGAACCCTAACTTGAAATGCCCAACCCTATGTTGATTGGTGCTTTGTGCCCAACAGTTCATAAGTACTTTTAGAAGTTGGGAAAAAGTTAGGGAGATATTATAGTGGGTTGTGAAGATTGGTTCCAAAAGTTAGCAAAAGGGGTTTACGGTACTTTGGAGTGCTTTTTCAACAGTTGTTGAAAAAGCACTGGACTTCAAAGGGCACAGGTAAGTATGTCAACTGCTAGCCACCTGTACTCCAATTTTTCCAACGACTTGGAAGGTCGATGGGGGTTAGCTGGAGGAAGGTTATCCCACCGTTGGATCCAGTAGAAGATGCCCAGGAGCTGTGGGTGCAAGCGATGTTCCGGTTGGGTCCAGGAGCTGAGTGGAACCCTTCCAGTGGAGAAATGTTACAGGCACCAATGCAGGATTCTTCAGGACATTCTACCAGACCGGGGGATGGCCGGTGTCCGCGACAGTCACTGCGCATAGCAACAGCAGGTGTCTCGGAAGTCAAGAACAAAGGAAGTCTTGCAAAAATAGTATTAATATTGCTGATGCCACCTGTTTGTCTTTAGGCACATTTAAAGTAACAAAAAATCCCAGTTTAATTAGCGGGGGAGGGTCGTGGGACGTTTGGATGAAAGGGGGCTATGGACTAAGAGTACGTTAGTCACTACGCTGAGTGTAGGTCTAGGGTGATACAAAAGTATTTCCATTGTACTGTATTGAAAGATGCTTTGTGCAATATGACAGTTACCCAAAATAGATAGCCAGTAAAAAGACAAAAGGGAAACATAGTTTCCCAGTACTGAGAGTCTGAAGGACTAGTTGGTTTCCCCATAACAAATTAGCAAAAGGGCAGTGAAGTGAAGCTGAAGGCCAGAACTCCCTGAGGCCCTCCATTTGATGGCTTACATGGACTTATATAATACACCAAAGTGTTATCTGTTTCACAAAGATAAAGTGAACCAATATCCTCAGCAACAAGAAACTGAGGATATCTCTTTAAATCAGATTTTCCAATGGACTTTGCCTAGGAGGCTGATAATGGATGATATACCAGGGAGAGAGGGCAGATAGCCGAGAGAGCTGAATGCCAAGAGAAACCGGGGAAGCCCACTGTATGTGAGAGAACGAAAGAAGACGGGGCTGACCTAGAACGCGGATCCTGCGTAGACCAGAGAAATGCTGGGAGACCAGCGTGTTGGAGCAAAGGAAATCCAAGTGTGGTGGAAGAGCGGGTTCGGTGATGGGCGTGACCACGAAGAATTTGCGGTGGACAGTCCACCCGTACAACAATGCTGATGCCACCAGCGGAAAGAAATCACTCCTGATCTGAGTCATGCCATCAGTGACATTTAGAAGATGAGAACAAGACGAGGCACAGAAGAAAGACTCCTCGTAAAGTAAGCTGCAGATCTATGGAGCAGACAAAAGAGAATCCGATGTCAAGCAGGTACTAGCACTGTTGCCCCCTGAACACAGAGCGTAATACGGGGAACGGGAATACTGGAAGGGCAACAGGGACTCGATAATAAAGCACACAAAACTCATCCCAGTATTCGTGTGAAAGGAATTGGAAACAAAGTAAGAAACCAGAACCGTGTTAATGAAATAGAAATAAACACAAATACTGCAAAGTGGGAGGGAAGAAAAGTTGGAAACTTCGCACGTTGGGAAAAGGGAAAAGACAAACCATATCCCAAAGGTAAAAAGGAAAATAAAAAAAGGAAAAGACACTTGGGGAATACAGTCTTCTGACAGCAAAAAGATGAACTTCATGCATTAGACAGCACTCTGGAAAAGGGTGAGTAGTAATTGGAAGTAGGCAAAGTATGAGAGAACAAGATACAGAGATTCCCAGAACCCTACACATGAGAGAACGAACTTGAATCAAACTAAAATAACTAGAGTGAAAGAGAAAAAGGAAACTACCAGTCCCCTAAGAGGAGCTACAGAATTTAACTGAAAAGATAACAAAAGACTATTTGCATTTGGTCTATTTAGTAGAACAGAAGAATAAAAGCAGAATCCTTGTGAAGTACACAGTAACCAGGAGAAGGGAGTCCTTCTGCTGGTAGTGGTAGGGTCAGATAGGTTAGATTTAGACAGTGGACTGATTTGTTTGGGACATTTACACTGACAGACGAGCACCTTGGCAAGATAGTTGGAGAACACCCCATAGTCCAGGGAAAGATGAGCCTTATTTTACTTTAAATAAACCTCACAAAAAAACTCTTATCTGTGTCCACCTCCTGATCTGCCAGACCTCTTAGAATAAGTACTTGAGGTGTTACTGGCAGCATGCAGATCTACTAGATCGCTGCATGCATGCAGATGGAGAAAATTTGAGGCATGGTCTAGGGAGCGTGAGGTAGACCCTATGTCATGCCCCACCTCCATTGTGACAGAATTTCTTCTATCCCTGAACTCATCGGGCCTTCAGAAAGGCACGGTGAAAGGTTTATGTGGTGGCTTTGACTGGGTTCAAGAGGTCTGCGGATCAGGGATCCTTCTTTAACATCCTGGTAATGACCCAATTTCTGAAGGGCCTTTTAAATAGGTTTTCAGCCTTTACCATTTGTGGTCACGGCCTTTTTTGATGGTGTCTACATCCTAGCCTATGCATTCTTGTACTGTTAGGTTGGTCACCCTTAAGACCGCTTTCCTGGTGGCGCTCATGTCAGCAAGGTGTGTAAGATAGCTCCAGGCTCTCCTGTAAACCACCATTCTTAGTTTCTTTCAAGGAGAAGACCTTGCTTAAAGGCTGATCCAAATTCCTTCTGAAGGTGGTATCTGGGTTTCACTCAAAGCATTGACCTGCACGTTGTCTACCTTCCACCTCACCGTTCTAAGGAGGAGTAAAGGCTGCCAAGCTAGACCCGAAAAGGGCGCTCAAATACTATGTGGCCCGGAAGGCAGGCATTCGACATGACAACCAACTTTTCGTAGCCTTTTCAAAGACCAAGAAAGGCCCGGCACTATCTAGGTAGACAATTTCCTGTTGTATAACTCTCTGCATCGCAGAATGCTACCAGAATGTGGGTAAGGAATTGCCTACTAGCATCATAGTGCATTCCACCATGGGTGTGGCTATGTCCATGGCACTTCAAAGGGGTGTTCCACTGAAAGAGATCTAGTGGGCACCGACTTGGTTTTCACACGTTTACAAAACACTACTGATGGATGTGGCGCTTGATTTAGAGTTTTCTTGTTTTAGACTTTCATCCCACCTCCTTAAGGCATCTGCGGGAGAATAATCCATTGAAGGAGAAATTATTTACCAGCAATGTTCATTCTGTGGATTCTTCTCCCGCTGATTCCTCATCGCTCTCTGCTCCTACCACGCTATGAAAGTGTCTGTTGCTGGTTCTGGTTTCTCTCCTTTAGTGGGACGACTTAAGGTTGTGACGATTAGAATGTTAGCCACATTTCTGTGCTTTACTGGTTGTGTACTCTCAGCCTGTTGCTCATGGTACGGTGGCTCTTCCTCACCCGAAAATATAATAGTTTTTTTGGGCTTTCATTAAGCCTAATCCTTCTGGATTCTTCCTCTGTGGCTTCTAAGCTTGGGAGGAGAAGGGTAAAGGGTTGGGAACTGAGGTACGGGGAGTAGTGATGCAACATATGTACTGCCTTCGTCACGTCTGGAGTAGAGTAGTGGCATGAGCGCGTTAAGAGTCGACGTTGAGTCGTACTGCGCCCTCTGTCAAAGTTTCTGAGCATCTGACGCTGGAATGGAAATCCACCAGATGAGGAATCTGCGGGAGAAGAATCCATAGAAAGAAACTTACTGGTAAGTAAATTCTATCACACTGATCAGGTTGCAGAGCCCACTAAATCGGCAATGATTAAATCCAATTTGAGGGTAAAAATGTAACCAATGCAGTTAAAAGAACACCTTGGATGCTGCTGAGACAGCAGCAAGAACAACTGCAGCATAATTAAGTGACATGTCTGGCGTAGAGGCTCTGCTTCAAACCCAAAACAAAGGTGAATCTACTGTACAAACCAGTTAAAGATAAGTTTGTTCGGAGAAGCATTAGACGAGGCTCTGGAGACTGCTAGAAAAGTGCTCTTCACTTTAAAAAGCCTAGGTCAAATGTCAGGCAAAACAATCTAGCACAGGTTATCTTTTGGCGGCAGGCGGCCCTTTCAAGTCCAGCCATATAGTCCAGCAACATGGCATTCAACTATCCAACAAGGTACCTCTAGTTTCTGAGGCAGGTACAGGCGAACTAGTGGGTTTTTAGACATGTGACAAACCCACAGTGTGTGAGCATGTGGAAGATGACAGGCCTCTTGAAGCGCAGCCCCCTCTACAAAATGCCTGCCTGGTAATGTCCCCTCCTATGCTCCTCCAGTAGGACGATGCAGAACATTGTATACCCACACATGGGATAGGATAACCTCAGAGAGGTAGGTACTCTGCACCGTGAAGGAGGGTTACTGTACCAAACATTTAATAAAACCACGCAACAACACAGAACATGGCCACTTAACCATTAACATCTAAAGGTCCTGCAGGAAGAGATTCAGGCACTCATCCTAAAGGGAGGAATAGAAATACCAAAGAAACGGGTAAACCCAAATATGCTTGGTTTATTTTCTGGTACCTAACAAAAGACTAGACTGAAACCAGTGCTAGATCTAAGACCTGCAAACAAGTATATAAAGAGATTCAGGATGACAACCTTACAGGATGTCATACCACTTCTAAAGAGAAAACTCTTCATGACAACATTAGATATGAAAGATGCATACATTCATATTTCAGTTCCATGGTCATCAAAAATACCTCAGATCCATGATACTGAACAAGCATTACCAATTGAAGTACCCAGCTTTTGGGATTGCATCGACACCCCGTGTATTGACCAAGGTGCGCGTAGTAGTTGCAGCACACCCACGCTGCAAAGCAATACCAATGTTATCCCTACCTAGACGATTGCCTAATAACGGGAAAGAATGCACAGGAATGTCTAACACGCACACAGTACACCATAGCGCTGCTACACAGCCTAGGGTTCTCGATAAACGAAATAAAATCCAGCCTCATAACAAGAAGGGTGAAGGTGTTCCTATGGGCAGTCTTAAACGCTCAAGCAGCTACAGCCTACCTGTTAGGGAGAATTCTCAGAAATGTGCCAATTCCTCTCTACCTTAGAGACCCCGAGCACCTTTGCTTGATTTTGAGGACTTTAATTTTTTACCTGGAGAAAGAGACCCTTTTTCCCACTCTCTCGTGTATTTTTGCTATGACTTCAGCACTGTTTCTTTTGGTTGGGAAGTCTGACAAACTCCATTGGCATCACCATTTACATTGTACCACACAGCACCTTCAGTGCAGTGGCACAGGGAAGGCTTTCAGATTTTCCAAAGGTTTAAATACATTTTCTTGGATAAACGGTTTCCAAGAGCAGTGAAGTGGAATTGACTTTACTTACATTGTAACTTTCTAGACCCTGCACGCACTATCTTACATTAGGGTGCTGGAGGGGTTACTTAGTATCCCCTTTGTCTAGTTTCTCATGTAACATTTTTGTTACCCTTTCTTCGATGAATGGCTGGTGGCAGTGGTTTACTGTTAACTACCGTGGTGTGCTTTTACCGCGGGCTGGGTTCACAGCTGCAGTAAAGCACCCAAGAGTGCCCATTTTGTCAAAATGGCCCTGGTCTTCTTGAGATTTACTCTGTGCGCCAAACCTGGTTCGGTCCCTTTGTTCGTTTTGTCTTTTGCAGGATTCACGACAGAAGCCCGCCTCTGGCTCCAGTATGTCTGGCCGGGGCAGGAAGTGAGGGAGGTGCCCGAAGCACCCTGTGCTTAATCCCCTTGGTTACAGGAATGCACCTAAAGGTGATTGGCCGGCTGGCTGGCCGGTAAGGACAGCCACCCTACTGTTTGACTGGCATCTGGGCTGAAATGAATGGGAGAAACCTGCATAAAAGGCGAGGCTTTTTGGCTTGGAAGGCAGAGCCGACCACTGGACGAAGGAAGCCGAAGAAGAACTTGGAAGAGACTCCTGCTACAACTCCTGGACCGTTGGTTTGCCCGTTGAAGCTCTGCTGAAGCTCAGAATTCGTCTCGACTAGAGAAGCCCTTCAAGGACGACTTCTCCCCCTGAGTTGGTGGGACCAATCAACTCCAAAGTAAGCCCGTCTGGACATCCTCTCGAAGCTGGTTGTATTTCCACTGAAGTTCCTGCTGGAACCTAAGAGCCAAGGAGAGGAACACCAGATTGTGTGCGTTGCTTTTGAGTTGGTGTCATGATCTCTGCTTCCAAAAGATCAGGACTTGCCCGACTCCCTTGGAAGCAGACCCGTAACCCCGGTTCCGAGTGCCAGCCAGTCCCAATTGGGACCTTTTGGACCCTGTCCTGGCGCCAGTGGCACCAGGCTCATAAAGATGCCCAGTCCCAGCGCTGGAAGCGCCGGGCTCATAATGCTTGGGTGGACTTACCTGCAGCAGACCATGCTGCTTACTTACCTGCCAGTTGAGCCCCTGATCCTCTTCTGTTTGGGACTACTTTTCCTGTTGGGTGGGGCAGGAGCCACTCCCTAGGTTCAGAACACTGGAACTCTTCTGGAAAGCAGGAACTCTTTTCTCACCTAGGCGAGGCTGTGGAAGGAGACACCTAAGCACTACAGGAGGCTATTTAAACCACACCCGATGGATGAATCTTGCTTTGCGTTCTGCATTCTCTGCAGCAGAACGCTCATCGTGTCTTCTGCTTCTGATCCTGGGCCTAAGGGAACAAAGGCTTACCATCCTGGAATCCAGTCTTCAGCAGCACCTGTAAAGACAAAGAAAGAACAGGTTAGCACTACGGTCTTCAGTGGCAGCGCATCTCTTACCTGGTCCATCGGCTGTCACCAAGGCCTCGCGCTGCATTCCAGCATCTGAAAGACAAAGGCTTACCTACTCTTGGCATGCTCCGGAGGTCTTCGCACTGCATTCCGGCATCTGAAAGACAAAAGCTTACCAGCTCTTCGCACGCTCCGGAGGCCTGCGGCGCTGCATCCCGCATCTGAAAGACAAAAGAAGGTGCGTTTAAAGACATTGGGCAACTTTATTACTCACGTGCCATTACTCCTTCCCACGCCGAATCCAGTGGGTATTCCAGCACCCTTCAGCTTCTCTAAAGCTCCGAACTTGTACCTGCAAGATAAAAGGGACAGTTAGTGCGCATCGTGAAGCAGGCTACAAGCGCTTACTTACGTGCTTCCAGGCGCTTCTATTCCTCACGCGGGTTCGATCCTCAACTCTCATCAGCCCGCCATCCGCCATCGCCAGAACCCTGCAAAACAAGAGATATCATTACAAAAGACTTTTAAGACATTTGAAGTGCCCAGAACTTACCGTTCGTGCAGTTAACGACGGACAGCAGTCCTCTGAGGTCAAGAGGCCTGCACCCTTATCCAGTGAAGAAACTGGTTACGGCACCCTGCCCCGAGGTAGATGGAGAGCTCGGCGTTCACTTACCTAAGACATCTTACTCTTCGAGTCAGACATACAGTGCACAGAGGTCCAACCCAAAGAGCCAACCGTGTGTTACACATCACCTTTGAAGATACGGCATTCACCCAGTCAAGACCGGCGCCTCTGCGGGAATCAGGTGAGCGTTACAGTTGGCCAAGAGCTCCAGGAAGATCCTGCAGACTCCCAGTAAGCTTGACTGGCCGAGCCTGAGCCACCTCAACAGAGTGCTGGACCCCAGATGCAAGGAAAGCCCATCTCAACAGCCAAGAGTCTGTGGTGGTGCTATTTGCTGGGACGTGGGGAGCTGAAACTCTGACATGCCACTGAATGGAAGTTGGTCCTTTTCTGTCGTCGATCGTCCCGTTGCAGTGCAGGAGTCCTCCAGACGTGTTCCCTCTTGTCCCCATGACTGAGGCCCAGGAACACCGGATCTGCAGAGCTGCACAGGAACAGAAGCCAGCTGGGCCCATTTCTTCTAACCAAAGGGGTTTATAGTGATTGTTTTGAAAAAAAAAATTCCAAATCACTAAAGCCTCGAAACAAAAGTTTCGAAAACAAAAGCTTTGACAAGCTATATTTAACATGCAAAAGTGCATTTCTATCGAAACCAATCCGTCAACAATATACTTGGATTGGTTTCAATAGAAATACACTTTTACATGTTAAAAGTAGCATTTCAAGGCTTGTTTTGGAACTTTAAAACGTTACATGGAGCTGTCCAGTGCTTAAATTTCAGAAGTAGCCAGCCCTTTGTTAGGTTTTAAAGTTTTTGTGTATATTGGGGGAGGGGGTTTCCTCCCCCAACCCCCACGCCACCCCTCCCATCCACCACCCCAAGCCCCAACCCTAACCCCAATGTAACCCTTAAACTAGCCCCAACCCTAATTTAACCCCTAAACTAACCCAAGCCCCAACCCTAACCATGGACCCAGCCCTGCAGTAATACTTACCTTCATTGAGATACCATATTCGATTTTTTTATTTATTTTTTTTTTATTTTTTTTCGGAAGAATGTCTTTTCGAAAGAATAGCTGTTTGAAAAGATGTATTCTCAGGATTTACATTCGAAACTTTGAGTTCCGAAAAAATGACTGGATACCAGCCAAAGGTACTGTACAGTCTAAGAGAACTTGCCTCTTGTTGTGTAGCCTCACCTTTTCTCAGTGGAGACTTGTCTTGGTTGCTTTTGTAGAGTTGCTAACAGCTTCTTTACCTCACAAGCCTAATCAGCTTGTGGCCCTACTTTGATTTCTTCTTTTCTACAAAGACTTCTAAAACATTGTGCAAGACATTTACCCACCTGCAAGAATTGCTTCAGCTCACCTAGACTGTTGTCCAATTGACTTTGACTTTGGCCTGGCCTGGCTCCCTGAATGACTCGTCTTCTCATCATGCTACCAAACTGTGTAGTACAGACTTATTCCAAAGGTTGGGTTCCTATTGCCAGGAAGTCAGGGTTGTTGTAGTGCACCCAAAGGGTACTGCATACAGTCTTGCATAGCACTACCCAACATCGAAAAGAGTGCAGGCTTTACGAACAAGTCATTCCGCAATTCAAAACGGGTCAAATGGTAATGGTCAGAAAGGTTATGAGGCTTTCTCCGCATGATGGCAACATGCGTCTTCATAATGCACATCTCAGGATACGCATAACACAGCAGTGGCTCGCAGAGAAATGTTCACAAATAAACAGGCCACTGGGATGATCTATTTGTAGTCTTGCAAACCGTGAGCATGAAGACTTTGGCGGTCAGTGTTAGGAAAGATTTATTTCTTCAACTTTCCCTCTATAGTTTCTATGGACCCCAATTCTTTTTGTTCTGTTTTTAAACCTGTTCTGACTTTTTGAAGGGAAGTAAAGCCTCCAGCTACACTTCCCTTTTGCTCATTTATTTGGGGGAAACTGATCAGTCCTTCAGACTATCAGAACTGGGAAACTGTTTACCTTATGAGTTCTTGTACTTTTTAACATTGCACACACCACCTTGAAGTGCAGTGCAATGGGGATACACTAGTGTTTTTTGGTTACTTTTATATGTGCCCAAAGACACGCTGGTGGTAGTAGATCCATTTTGACCATGTTTTGCATAATTTTTAGTCTGCACATTTGCATTTACCATGTATAGCTACTAAACGTGGCTAGTGCTCCAAAACAGCCTTGCCATGAGATTTCTGCTTGTTTAGCCATGTTTTAGTTTGGCCTTTTTCCTGCCTGTATTATAATCTAAAGGGGTAAAACGACATTATGGCATTTACCTGCAGTGGTGGGACATTACCGCTGTGGAAAGTGCTCAGTCTGCCATTTAACCCAAGACCAGAAAGAGGTCTCTTTAATGGCATAACATGGAAGTACAAAGGTTTCATGAATTGCTTAACAAAATGGAGTGTATATATGATCAAATGCCCTTGCAATTTGCTATACATAGGGAAAAGCAAACGCGAAGTGAGACAGAGGATCTGTGAGCACAGATCATGTCTGAAAAACAAAATAGAGGACAAACCGATGGTGGCCTATTTTGCACAGAAAGGATATAAACACACAGAACTGAGATGGTGTGTGATAGACATTGGAAGCAAAAGCCTGGGGGGGGGAGACAGAGATCTAGAACTAAGAAAACTTGAGCAAAAATGGATACACCGTTTAGATACGGTAACAAATGGCCTAAATGTGTGCATTGAGTGGAGTTTGTTTTTCTGATGCCATAGAGGTTTGTAGTCCCGACAAACGCGCCAAGGCACAAGAAAGACCCCCACTAGGATAAATGTTCCGTCTTCTTCCCCCCCCCCCCCCATAGAAGTGTTAAGTCCCAACAACACTAACGTGAACGTGTTTAAGGAACAACTTGTGACTGAAGGGGTACCTTTGACTGTGTTCCCTCCGTACCCACGTTCTCCTCACCTGGGCTTTCCGAGTCGATGGTATCTTGCAGGCCTCGACGTGCCAGGTAGTCTCTCTCTTTCCTCTGGTGCGAGGGCTTGTCACGGAGAGAAGCCACTGTGGCCGCTGGGTGTGAACAGCGGCACAGCGACCCCCTCTCCGGAATCAAACCAGAAAAAGCAGGGAAAAACCCACTAGGGGAAAAAACCCTGATAGGAGGTGCCAAGACTGTTCTCAGAAGGCCAGCAGTCCACCGATGAAGAGGAGGAAGCGAAGGATCACCAAACGCTGAAAACGTCCACTGTAGCGGTCGACCTGGAGAGAGGCGAGGGAAACAGCAGCTGGGAAGTCCGGACTGAAGGTAGAAGTCTTCCGAGAGGCACTGCGGAGGAGCACGGGAGAGAAAACCCCGCGATGACCAGACTCAAGAGCTAGGTGAGAGGAGGAGAGAGAGAGAGAGAGAGAGAGAGAGAGAGAGAGAGAGAGAGAGAGAGAGAGAGAGAGAGAGAGAGAGAGAGAGAGAGAGAGAGAGAGAGAGAGAGAGAGAAAAAAAAAAAAACACACAAACACACACACGGCAGACGCCGCCTAAAGGGGGGCGGCGGATGGCAAAGGGAAACAAAGTATGGAGGTTACTGGTGACTGGACACCTATGAGAAGTAACCGCGTGGGGGTAAATATTAACCCCTAGTAGAATCCAAAGCGAGGTGCAGAGGAAGAGCGAAGGACCCAGAAACGAAGTAAACAACGGAGAGGGGTTGCAACGCAATGACCTGCCGGGAGGCAGGGATTTTATACTCCCGGCAGCGTTGCGTCTCGCGTTAGGAGCTGCGGCCATAAACACAAAAAAGGGACTAAAGCAACCTTCCCCCATGACCTCTCAAACTCCAACGCGGAAGTAAACGCCAGTCACGGCGATGGCCGCGACTGCGAGTGACAGTATGCCCCCCCCTAGAGTGCAACCGCCCAGGCCTACCTGGGTGCAAGCGATGGAACCTTGCCAACAGTTGAGGGGCATGTACATGGGAAGCTGGCTCCCAGGAATCCTCCGACCTTGGGAAACCCTTCCATGACAGGAGGTATTCCAACCGACCATGAAGGAATCTGGAATCATGAATGGCGGAAACTTCGTATTCCTCCTGGTCGGTTGTAGTGACAGGTAGTTTCCGGCGGAGAGACCGGTGATTGGGATCTGAATAGTAAGGTTTAAGAAGAGAGGCGTGAAAAACAGGGTGTATGCGTCTGAGAGAAGGAGAGAGTTGTAGGCGATAGGCAACTGGATTGACCTTGGAGAGGATGGGAAAAGGTCCCAAGAAACGAGGAGATAGTTTAGAAGGCCTTGTCCATCTGGGAAGGAATCTGGTGGACAACCACACTTTGTCCCCCGGTTTCCATGAAGGTGTATCCCTGCGGTGTTTATCGGCCTCGGTCTTATTCCGCCGTCTGCAATCCGCCAAACTCGTTAATGCACTGTCCCTGGCCTCCTTGAGATTACTTAACACCTCTTCTGCAGTGGGAGAGTTGGAGTAACTGGGTACCTCGGGCATTAGATAACGCGGGTGAACGCCATAGGTACAATAAAAAGGTGATAGGCCAGTGGCACTGTGCTTGGAGTTGTTGTACACGAATTCCGCCGTAGGGAGTAGAGAAACCCAATTATCTTGGCACTGGGAAATAAAACATCGCAAGTACTGCTCCAAAGTTGCGTTGAGTCGCTCCGTTTGGCCGTTTGTCTGGGGGTGAAACCCTGAGGATAGGGCCCTTTCCATCCCCAATCGAGTACATAAAGCCGTCCAGAATTTGGATATGTACTGGCTTCCTCGATCGGATATCATCTTGTCGGGGAGGCCATGATGCTTAAAGATATCTCGGGCAAAGGTTTCTGCCATTTTGGTGGCCGAAGGGAGTCCTGGAAGAGGAGAGAAATGGGCTAGCTTGCTTAGAGAGTCCACTGTCACCATGATACATGTGCATGACTCGGAGTCGGGAAGCTCCACTATGAAGTCCGTGGAGATGAGACCCCACGGGCGAGTCGGCATCTCTGCTTGGGTAAGAAGTCCTAGGGGCTTCCCGGAAGCATATTTGACACTGGCACAAGTAGGGCAGGTCTTTACGTAGTTAAACACGTCTCTCCTGATGTTGGGCCACTGGAACGATCTCGAGATGAGTTCCAACGTACCATTCCCGCTTCGGTGTCCACCTAGACGTGAGTCGTGACACCATTTAAGGATTTTCCGGCGCAGTGACCCCTCAGGAATATACCACTTCTTCTTGTAGAAGACCCAGCCGTCTTTGATTTGGAAAGGAGAATCAACGGAAAAAGAGAACTGGGGAGCCTCTTGCGCAACGGCAGCCTTGACCTCCTGAAGGAAAGAACTCACTGTGGCTAAGATCCGATTTCTGTGGAATAACGGCTCAGACTTGACCGCTACCGTTTCCAAGTGGGAATCTTTGCGAGACAAAGCGTCAGCCAGACGGTTGAGAGACCCAGGGATGTACGTGATCTGGAAGTCGTACTGCGAAAACAGGTAGGCCCATCTAGCTTGTCTGGAGTTAGAACATTCCATGTCCTGTAAAGCCTTGAGGTTTTTGTGGTCAGTGCGAATGAGAAACCGATGACGGGCACCCATGAGAAGGTGCCTCCATTCCTCACAAGCCAATTTCATCGCCAACAATTCTTTCTCCAAAACCGAGTAGTTGAGCTGGCTGGGAGAAAGAGTCTTAGAGAGATAGGCGACCGGATGCTCCACCTTGTTGAAAGACTGAAGCAACACTGCTCCTACAGCGATAGCGGAGGCGTCCGTCTCCAGAATAAATGGAAGAGTTTGGTTTGGATGCTGCAGAATCGGGGCAGAGCAGAAGAGGGTTTTTAGATGACAGAAACTTCTTTCTGCTTCAGTAGACCAGGAAAAAGGATAGGCCGTCTTCTTGAGTAGGCGGGTGATGGGAAACACCACCTCTGAAAAGTTCGGAATGAATCTTCGGTAGTAATTTGAAAGACCCAAGAACCTCTGAACCTCCCGGACAGAGGTCGGGGCCGGCCAGCCAAGAATCACTTGCATCTTGTCAGGATCCATGGCGATCCCTTCTTCTGATAGCACGTATCCCAGATAATGTACCGAAGGTACCGCGAAGCTGCACTTCTCCTCTTTGACCAGAAGATGGTTTTCCTTAAGACGCTCCAAAACTCGTCGTACTTGTGCTATGTGTTCTCTCATATTAGGGGAAAAAACCAAGATATCATCTAAATAGATGATGACCGAGATGGAAAGCATGTCGGAGAACATCCGGTCCATGAACCTCTGAAATACCGCAGGGGCGTTCACCAAGCCAAACGGCATTACCTTGTATTCATATAGGCCCAGAGGAGTACGAAACGCAGTTTTCCATTCGTCACCCTTGGCTATCCGCAACAAATGGTAAGCGTTTCGTAGGTCCAGTTTGGTAAAGATTCGAGCACCTTGCACTGCCTCAATAATATCCGTGATTAGGGGCATCGGATACCTGTCACGGACTGTCACTGTATTTAGACCCCTGTAGTCGATGCAAGGTCTAAGATCGGTGGAATCTCTTTTCTTTATAAAAAACAAAGGGGCTCCTGCTGGAGACTTGGAAGGTTGTATGAGACCATTCTCCATGTTGGTATCCAAGTATTTCTGAAGCACTTGTCTCTCGGTCTGAGTGAGGGCGAACATCCTTCCGAATGGCACCAAGGCATGGGGCTCCAGGTCGATAGTGCAGTCCTCTGGCCGATGGGGTGGAAGTCTGGCATGGAGGCACTCCTGAAAAACGTCTGAAAAATCTGAGCAGAAATAGGGTAAAGCATGGATACCTACATGATTATTGGGAAACACCTTGACTGGCTGAAGATCAGCCCGACCTTCCAGAGAACAACAGTTAGTAGCGCAATATGGGGAACTGAAGCTTATTTGGTTCTCGGTCCAATTAATCAGAGGATTGTGTCGTCGGAGCCAGGTAATGCCCAAGATGATGGGAAAATGAGCCGCTCTGATAATATCAAAACTCAGGACTTCCTTATGTTGGTTGATCGTCAAAGTGAGTTCCTCAGTGGTATGGGTGATAGGACCTGAGGACAAAGGCGAGCCGTCTACTCCTTCCACCTTCTGACCTTCTGCCCGGGGAATTCGACGGAGGCCCACCTTGTCAGCCCACACGGTGTCAACAAAGTTCCCTGCCGCGCCACAGTCCAACAGAGCCAGTGTCTCCTCCTGATGGTTTCCGAGGTTGAGTTGTACTGGAATGACCATTAGCCTGGAATCTTCCTTAGACTCGGAAGAGGTCACTGACAGAGAAACATAGGGACGATGGAGATTTCTTAAAGACCCTCGGTCGTTTGTCCCTACTAACGCCGAGGGTAGTCGTTTCCCGACCTCTTGTTTGACAGTTCTGTGCAGTCTCTGAGAAAATGCTGCTCTGATCCGCAGTAGGCACACAGTCCTTTCTCTCTTCTGCGACGTCTTTCAGCAGCGGACAAGGGCGCCCTGGTAGCACCGATCTGCATAGGTTCTTCCGTAATGATGTTAGTAGAGCGACCAGGGAGAACGGGTACAGAGGGGTCTGAGTTATGGCCAGGAGTCCTTTGCTTACGACGTTCAACTCGTCTCTCCTGAAGGCGATACTCGATGTGAAGAGCAGCAGAAAGTAGATCTGTGAAAGTAGGAGAACGAGGAGACCTGGCTAGCTCGTCTTTAATTTCTTCCTTCAGTCCTCTTCTGAAAATGGCATACTGGGCTGTCTCGGGCCATCCGGCCCCGGCTGCTAATGTCTTGAAAGAGGAGATGTATGATAACACGTCTAGCGAGCCTTGCCTGACATCCAACAGGTCTTCGCAGGCTGTAAAGGAGAGCTCTGGTCGTTCGAAGGTGTGCTTGAGAAGATTCTGAAACCCCGGATAGTCCTGCAGAATGGCGTTTCCGCTAGTCACCAGAGGGGTGGCCCAGGAAAGAGCGTTTCCCGTCATGTTGGTTATTAGGAAACCCACCCGGGCCTGATCTGTAGCAAAGGTACGGGGTCTGAACGTAAAGTGAACCAGGCATGCTTCGAGAAACTCCTTTACCTTCTTTGGGGAGCCATCAAATTTCCCCGAGGACAGTGCCATGGGTGGCAATTCCGAGGGAGTAGGTTCCCTAGCCGCAACCATCTGTTTAAGCAAAGCGTTCTCAGTCTTGACCCCTTGTAGCTCTTGGGACATCGCTTGGAATGCCTTCCAGAGCTCTTGGACTTGTTCGTCAGCTGACATCGTGATACTCTTTGGCGTTGCAATCTGTGACTGAAGGGGTACCTTTGACTGTGTTCCCTCCGTACCCACGTTCTCCTCACCTGGGCTTTCCGAGTCGATGGTATCTTGCAGGCCTCGACGTGCCAGGTAGTCTCTCTCTTTCCTCTGGTGCGAGGGCTTGTCACGGAGAGAAGCCACTGTGGCCGCTGGGTGTGAACAGCGGCACAGCGACCCCCTCTCCGGAATCAAACCAGAAAAAGCAGGGAAAAACCCACTAGGGGAAAAAACCCTGATAGGAGGTGCCAAGACTGTTCTCAGAAGGCCAGCAGTCCACCGATGAAGAGGAGGAAGCGAAGGATCACCAAACGCTGAAAACGTCCACTGTAGCGGTCGACCTGGAGAGAGGCGAGGGAAACAGCAGCTGGGAAGTCCGGACTGAAGGTAGAAGTCTTCCGAGAGGCACTGCGGAGGAACACGGGAGCACGGGAGAGAAAACCCCGCGATGACCAGACTCAAGAGCTAGGTGAGAGGAAGAGAGAGAGAGAGAGAGAGAGAGAGAGAGAGACAGGCAGACGCCGCCTAAAGGGGGGCGGCGGATGGCAAAGGGAAACAAAGTATGGAGGTTACTGGTGACTGGACACCTATGAGAAGTAACCGCGTGGGGGTAAATATTAACCCCTAGTAGAATCCAAAGCGAGGTGCAGAGGAAGAGCGAAGGACCCAGAAACGAAGTAAACAACGGAGAGGGGTTGCAACGCAATGACCTGCCGGGAGGCAGGGATTTTATACTCCCGGCAGCGTTGCGTCTCGCGTTAGGAGCTGCGGCCATAAACACAAAAAAGGGACTAAAGCAACCTTCCCCCATGACCTCTCAAACTCCAACGCGGAAGTAAACGCCAGTCACGGCGATGGCCGCGACTGCGAGTGACACAACTGTATAACGTACCAGTATGTTTTCAAAAATGTAAACCACTGTTAGCTCCACATATTCTAAATAACTATACAATATCTGGTGGTTTGTTTTGGTTCCTGAAAATTAAGCTAACAAGAGCAAAAAAGCAACCGGTCTGTGGGGACAATGGACACCGTTAATGATGTTACATTAGATGAAATGTAGCAACACAAATGTGAATAATACACTACGTAAGGTATGAACATTCCCTGTCACCAAAAGAATGAGATAAATGGAAACCTAGTATTTAGCAGTGTTGCAAGATGTTAACCAATGATAGTCCGATGTGAAATAACGATGTTTGTGCTGCTATCACGGTCCATAGACAATTGCTATTGGAGTCACAAAAATCTGTCGTTGAATAAATGGACAATGTACCACTACTGTGGTTTGGATTTGTTTTGATTTGTTAGGAAACTATATAATCACCAGAAAACATCAGCTATATACAATGATTGTTTAACACATCCATGAATGAATTGTGCCCGATAACACATACGATGAAAAATAAAATTCCTTGCCACACCGACTAGTGTTTTAACATAAACCAACATCCGGGACCGAAGGATCGTGCGTCCGAGACACTATTTCCCTGCTGCCCACAACACTGATCACGCGCGCAGGTGCATTATACATCCAGACGCGGACACAACGATACAAATAGAGACACGCATGCGCGCGGCCAGACACTACGTAATTCACACGGCGATCGGCAGCGACATAGTAAGGTAAGCTAATTTATGTCTCTTAGAGCAGCTAACGACTTAGCATTCCTCCGTTCTGGATCAATAGCGATCACTCGGCCCTAACATGCCCGCACCGGAATATTAAGAGGAACCCCCCTTTTTTTGCATGACGCACACGTTAACTTTAGGAATGGTTTAAGTACAGCTTACAATTTAGAACTATTAGATTTCTCCCGGCCTGCACATTAACGATTACCCAACCTCTGCATGCGCGCACTGGAATCTTGAGAAGAACCCCCTTTCTTGGCATGCTGCACACGTTAACTCCCCTTATAACACGTATAAGGGGTGACAACAAACCAAGGGCACATAGTACACCAACAGGTCCCGTAGACAAGCAGTCACTCGCCAACCACGCACCGAGCACCCCAGTCCCCGGTAGGTGTATAATTATAATTTAGCATCAGGCAATGGGAGAAACTCCAGCTAACACTAGTAGCACGAGCACTGTAAATAGTAGTGCATCAATATACTCCAATAGATATCCATTATCTTTTTACACAGCAAAGAAGCTGCGGCACCATTCATAGACACATATGAGTGATTTCAAAAAGCGCACAGAAGACGCTTCAGAGTGAAAATTTCGAACCAACTTGTATATCAACCTGTGACACTGTAAAAGAATGCCTCAGGTAGGATATAGCCCAGCACACCTCCCAGGAAATGTAGTTCCTGTAAAGAAACCCCTAATTTAAATTTGTAATATATACCTCCTTACCTTTAGATGACCCACCACTGTGAGTCTTCGCGGACATCACAAAATCCTTTTCACCTGTCCTGAAGATGGCACCTCAAGATTAGCAACCCACAGGGTGCCAGAAACACCACTAACTGTTGACCAGACAAATGTGAAGATAATCATACCACATTTGAAAGTCACCATGTGTACTAACCCACGCTGCAATCAACTGTATGATTAACTGCAATTGTATATGGTTGTTGTGAGATGCCTAGAATAGTGTATTCTAAAATCACGGGCAAACAAAAGGTTTCAGATGATGTAATGTTTTTAGTGATCATAAGAATAAATTTGTTTATATATGTAAAGTAATTGGGGTGTTCTTTTGATATACAGACCACCTAAAGGGATCTGTACTAAGTGTGCTGCAATCCATCCCGGGCCAGAGTCATACAGTTGGGGTAGCCTAGGTCCCTGTTACTATTATTTTCTTTTTCCTGCCTGGCCAGGTTAGGAAATCTCTTATTTGGTCATACACTTGCCCGGGAAAGCTTTTGTTTTTGTGGGCTAGTGATGCCTTTTTGTGTGTGGCCCAGGAAGGGGTGGAGTCGAACTGTCTAGTCCCACTCCACATTCTTGGTGCAGAAAGTCTTGTGCAAAGCATGAGACATACAGTTCCATGTGTTTAGGCTGTTAAATAGGGAGGTAACTAGCACTGTGGAGGCAGGACTGGTACCCAGATTGTAAATGGTCTGGGTGTGACTGGGGGGGGGGGCGAGAGGGTGAGGGTGGACCAAAGCGTTGAATGATGTGTGGGCCCTGAATGTAGGATGCTGGCTGCTTTGCATACAACAAAGTGGATTTTGGGACATAAGAATGACCACCAATTTGTCAAACATGTCTGAGCTAGTATTACAAACATTCTTTCCTTCTGAGCATGCTATGCACACTTGATGTGTTGCTCATTTCCTCTGTAACACATTGACCAACATGAACTTTGTTTTATGCAAAGCAGCCAGCATCTTGCATTCAGGCCACTATTGGGGAGATTTATCATTTGTGTGCTTCGTTCCCTCTCCAAGTGAGATTCCCAGCATTTTCTACTGGACTTCTGGACCTTTTTCCTTTATATCCTGAATGAGTGGAGCCATTTTCCACTTTTTCTTTCTTTTGTGCTCTGTCTTTTGGAACTCTGATCTCTGTGTTTTACCTTTAATATGGCGTCTACTTTACTCCATATCTCTTTTAAGGCATCTGTGGTATACCTTTGCAGCACACTGCTCCTTATGGGCAGTGTTGCTGGGAACCCTTTGGGTTCTCCTTTGAGATTATTTTCTTTATCCTTGCTACTGTTCTTAAGGATCGAGGGATATTTTGTATCCGTCCCAAAACGTTATATACTCTTACGTCCCGTCCCCTTTCCTCCATACTGTATGGGCGTCCCTTCCAAGGGACCGCAGACGGAACCTTTTTCACCAGAAAAACCTCCTTGCCCTTTAAATTTAGAGGCACGGGGGCGCGGCCCAGGGAGCATGCACTGCCCTGACCTCGCCCTTCAGCGCCACACCTCAGTCCCCTTTTCTGCGTTAACGGGAACAGGCCGAATTCACAAGCGCTCCTGGGTTTGGCTTCGGCCATGGAATTCCACGCGTGGATACTTCGTCTTTTTTGTCTCATCTATCATTCAGGTACTTGGTCCTCAGGCGTCACGCTCCTCCCCGGCGCATGTCGACTTCTACAGGTTTCAGCAGGTGTCCATCCTGCAACGGGCTCTTCCCAACTTCAGACACCCACGCCCTCTGCCTACGTAGCCTTGGCCCAGACCACGGTTGGCAATCATGTTCGGCGTGTGACTCGCTGTCCTCGAAGGCACTGAAGAACAGACTAGCCAGGTGGAGGGAGCTCTTCCAGAGGTCTCCTCCAGAGGACCTAAAGATCTTCGTGAAGCATTGGACCAGGCCCAATGTAGGGCCGATATTTTTCAGCATACCCCGCAAGGGGACTCCTTCACAGGGACTCTCCCACACGTGTAAAGAGGCTGCTTCAGCTACCGGCCTTCGGGTTGAGGGATCCTCGGATCCTCCCAGGCGCAGTGTTGAGGGACCAGAAGGTTCTTTTACCGGGTCTACACCAGAGGGGCTCCGCCCTTTTACTGGCACCATGGCCAAGGGGATATGCCCTTATACCAGCAACACGTTTAAGGGGCTACGCCCTAATACCGGTAATCTGTCCGATTGGAGGGGGGTGCCTAAACGCAGCTCTACCGACCCCCGGGTCGAGAGTGTCACACCTACTGGCCTAGGCCCGAGGAGCAGGGTAGGCCTCGTGATCCACATGCTAGAGTCTTGGACGAGGCTGGGCCCAGCGGGCCAAGCACCACGTCGTAGGCACGTGGCAGGCAGCTTGACAAAATGGCCGCCGCACCATTCCATGAATGCGGCGAAGAATGATTGTCAAGGTGGGACTGGCCTCAACCAGGTATGTGGCCTAAAGTCTACCCCTCATTTGCACAGGGTAGCTTTCCTTTGCGTCCATATGGACAGGGGTATGCAGCGGCTGCAGCAGCTCCCCGCTAACCCGTCGGCACCCTCCTGCCACCTCTTTGGCCAGTGAGGAGGTGCTCTTCTAGAAGTTCCTTGGCCTCATGAAGTATTTTATTTATTTTATTTATACATTTATAATGCGCACAATAAACCCATGGGTGTGATGGTGCAACAAGACAAAAACATGAAACCTAAGCACTGCACAAATAAGGGATACATTCTACATGGGGACAAAATCAAATGTTAACAAGGCAGCAAGCCTCGCTAGATGACATCCATCAACCAATTAAACAAGATCATAGTTTTAAAAAAAGTACGGAAAAAAAGGGTGCCTAAGAAAAAAAAGCATTTGTTTTTTAGGAAATTAGGTTGCAGTGAGATGCACCTTTAGGCATGTAATTACACTTTCTGAGAAAAGCAGGTAGGGTACTTGCCCCACACCCCACTATGATACAATCAGTTTTAGGAAGCGAACACCAAACACTCAGATTTATCCTGCAAATGATCATCAGGTCAGTCCGTTTAACCACTCCTTGCCCTGTTCTTTGCCACAGCCAGGCGAGAACCTGGTTGCGCAGGGATTCTTTCGATTCTTTGACTTCAATTTTCGGAATGTTAGTTATGATGAAGTTTCTCTGATCCATAATGAAATCATATGTGCACATATCCTTTAGTGGTGGCATTTGTGACTTTTTTTTAATTAACATTCTGTAAAAGAGTCCTCTTTAGTTTGGAGTTCATTATTGTAGTCTGTTTGAGCTCTTTAGGAGCCCAATTAGTCTCAGATGGCAGTAGCAGTGGGGGGATTTCCTGTATTCCAACTACTTTTGAAGTGAAAGCTTTTTTCTTATGAATCATGCCAGGCCCAGAAGGCGTTAAGGATTCCTTATTGTACTGATTAATTTGAGTGGCTTGGTCTATCGGGTTCCTTTGAATAAGGGGTTGACAGGTCATATTAGCTCTAGGTGGCTGTGATGGTGTGCATGTCCTAATGAGCTCATGTGTCTGGGAGGCAGTATTCACTTTAAGGGGCCGAAGGCTCAGAGTCATATTGTTCAAGGCATTGGCCAAAATACTAAGATCGAATGGATCCTTACACAATAGGAGTTCCTTGGCAATATTGGCCATAGGCTCAGAACACAGGGGTGAGCCAGCAGCATCATCCTGGGTTAAATTAGGCAAAACCCTCCCTGAGCGGGCAGGGATTTTTGAGAAAGTGGCCATCTCGTGCCTTAGCGCAAGCGGGCCATCTGCGGTCGATGCTAGCATCATGCATTCCATGGTGCTTGTTGGGGGAGCTTGAGCTACTGGACTGGACTTCGCAGGTGGAGTGTCTATATCCTGAGTTGAGCTTCCTGATAGGAAGGCACGACCGGATCTTCAAAATAAGTCAGGAAACAGGAGAGTTAGACTGTTTATTTAACACTTAGTCTCCTGCACTCGCTGAGCGCTAAGACCTCTGGTAACCGATCTCTATAACTGGTGATGAGGCCATGGAGTCTACTGGGACCCCCAAATCCAGCTTTGTGATAGGGTTGGCCCCCTTCTTATATGACATACTGCTATTCATATTACATATCCGTCATGCACTTGATTATCATGAACAAAGGCTCTAACTGTAATATGAACAGATATGTACAGATATGAGCAATCCAAGAAACTACCCTCCTATAGGAGGAATTGTGGCCTGAGAAGAAAAACACCAACTCGGGGCTCTTACCGCAGCAGAAGTCCGTACCACACGGGCCTGTAGTGGGTTACCGCGAGCACCCTAGCGGGGGGGGTGGGAGTGCCCTTCTCCGCCATGCTCCTCCCAGGCGGGTACCTGGCTGGGCTGTACAATGCTGTGTGAGGAGCAGGGATAACTCTTGCCGTCGCGGCACTCCCGGGTTCACCTCCGGGGTTGAAGTTGATCAGCAGCCGCGAGCGAATGCCTGCGGCACACGACACACTGCCATCGAAGGATGGGGTTAGAGGAAAGGACCTAACTTAACGTCAAGCCGCACGTTAGCTTAGAGATAAGTTACCTCAGAGGGGGGGTTATCATCAAGGACGTCATCAGGGAAGTCCTCCCCACAATGCTAGAGGCACCACAGAGGCTGATGTCGACGCCCCAGGCCCCGGCGCAGCTACCTCCTCCGGCTCCCCAGCCAACTCCATATGGGGCTCCACCGCAGCCTCCGGCCGCGGGCTCTGTAACCCAGCCTCTGGCGCCAACTCCTCCTCCTCCACCACAGGATCCTCCAGATCCACAGGATACGGATGAGGAGGAGAATCCGAACATGCCATCCTCAGCCAGGGCCTTGCGTGAGCGCCTTGCTGGTCTGGCGGAATACGTGGGCCTCCCCCAGCCGAGGTCGAGCAGCTGGCAGAGGGGGTTCTGGCTGAAGTTCTCATGCAACGCCACTCTGCCAAATCGGGGATTCCTATGCAGACCGATGCAGTCTACTTGGCTATGAAGGGCTGGCTCAAACCCCACTCGGCCCAGTCGGTCAATAGCAGCTTGGACTCCAAGTACAGGCAGATGGAGGGGGATACACTCTTGCTCTAGGCCCATCCTCAGCCACACTCCTCAGTGATCGCTGCAGCCTCACTATACTCGAAGCCTCAGTCGTCCTCAGCCACCTCCTGTGCGGCGCTGCTAAGCAAGGAGGAGAAGATCTTGAAGGCGTACGGCAAGAAACTCTATTCCAACGCATCCTTGCATCTTCGTCAGACCAACGCAGATGCCATGCTGGCTGGGGCCAACCAAAGAGTATGGTGGGAAATTGCAGACTTCCTCCCAGAACTCCCCGCCCAGAGCCAATCGCGCTTTAAGGCGGGGCTAGCTGAAGCCAAGCTGGTGGCGCATGACCTCATGGAATCCACAGTGGCTCATATCGATACCTCAGGCCGGGCCATCTGTATTGCCACGGACATTAGAAGAAAAGCCTGACTCCGGGCAACAAAATTCAACCCAAATGTGCAGGAGCACATTCTAGATCTACCGTTTGAGGGGGGGGCCTCTTCCACTCCTCTACAGATGAGGCGCTGGACAAAAAGAAAAACAGCTCACAAACGGCAAAGTCTTTATCCATCCTTACAAAGACCATGCCCAAGTCGTACACCCAATCTCAGCAGTGCTCGGTAAAGGGGTCGTACATATGGAGGGTTCCGTGGCTTTCAGGAACGCAGATCCAGGCAGCCGGACCACTCGCCGTCTCAGAGCCGGCGCAAGCAACAAAAGGTGGGTTGGGGGAGGGGGGTAAGGGCTTTTTCCAATCCCCCCTCCTCAGCGTCAGCCTCCGAGGGAAAGAAAGCATGACACGCCCCTTCGGGTCCACGTGTCTCCGGTGGGGGCAGGCTTGCTCTCCATGCACAGTTCTGGCACCAGAATTTCGCGGACCCCTGGACCCTATTCATAGTATCCACGGGGTACAACCTTCCTATCCCAGCCTCTCCTCCCTCCTCCCCTCCACTCCTACAGGTTGAGACAGCAACTCTTTTGGCAGAGATCTGGTCGCTCGTAGAGAGCCAGGCAGTGGAGGAAGCCCCAGCCTCCCAGGGAGGCTTTGGCTTTTACTCCAGGAGTCTCGCCATTCAGAAGAACCAGGCGGGACTGAGAGTTGTGCTGGACCTTTCCACCCTCATCCTGTCCTTACCCCTGCAAAAATTCAAGATGGTTACGCCAGCTTTTATAGCGGAGACATTGGACAAGGGAGACTAGATGTGCTCCCTGGATCTGAAGAACACGTACCTACACGTTCCGATTTGGCAGCCCCATCGTTCTTTCTTACGGTTCAGGATCATGGGCTACCATTTTCAATACAAGGTCCTTCCTTTTGGCCTCAACTCGGACCCCAGGGTCTTTACCAGACTCATGAATGCTGTGGGGCCACATCTCCGGAAACGATTCTCCACTCTTCCCATGCCCTTATGAACACACTACACAATCTGGGCTCTCGATCAATCTGAAGTCACAGCTGCAGCCCACGCAGACTCTGACCTTCCTGGGCCACATCTGCGACATGTGCTCAGAGAAGGTCTTCCCGTCGGAGGACAAAATCTCGACCATCAATAGGGCCACTGCCCACTTCCTCAGCAGAGAGGTGACCTCGGCATGGTGGTACCAACATCTCCTGGGTCTACTTGCGGTCCTATTAGCCGTTACTCACATGAGACTAAGGATGAGGAGGATTCAGCTGCACTTTGCGGCCTCATGGAACCAGGAGAGGGGCTCTCGATCCGAGATCATCAACGTCCCTACATCTCTCCACCCGGACCGAACATGGTGGTCCAGGGACTACAACCTACGTACGGGCAAGCCCTTTCGGCCGCCCTCCCCGCAGGCCACCATCACCACAGACTCCTCGCTCGAGGGGTGGGGAGCCACCCTGGGCGGCCTCAGTCCACAGCACCTGGACTCGACGGGAGCAGGAATACCACATCAATTGGTTGGCGCTGAACGCCATCTGGCTAGCGCTCAGAACATTCCTACCGCTTCTCAGGGGCAAGGTTGTCCTCATCCAGACAGTCAACTCGACCAGCATGTACTACGTCAACAAGCAGGGAGGCACCAGATACCCCTCCTCACCGCAGACTGTCGATCAGCAAGCAGGAGTGGGCCCTACAAAATGACATTTACCTCACTGCAGTCCACCTCCTGTGAGAATCCAACCTTGAAGCGGACAGGCTCAGCAGGCTGGGAGCGGACAATTACGAGTGGCAGCTAAATGACCTTGTTCTTTAGGAGATCTTCAACATGTGGGTTCACCCCCACGTGGATCTTTTTGCCACCTGACACAAGAAGTGTCCCCAGTTCGCATCCTGGGAAGATCAGGGCCCCAGCTCTCTGGGCGATGCATTTCACCTCCAGTGGAAAGGCATGAAAGCCTACACCTTTCCGCTCACTCCCCTGATCCACAGGGTAATTTGCAAAATCAAGGAGTCTTGCCGACTCCTCATTATTCCGATGGCTCCATGGTGGCTGGCCTCTCGGAGGTGCTCCCAATTCACCTTCCGACGGGCCCAGCACATCTTCTAGTGCAGCAGGACGGCAGAGTCCATCCTGCCCCAGGGAAACTAGCCCTCACAGCGTGGTACCTGAGCAGGTAACGCTTCGGCACCTTAGCCTTTCATAGGCCAATCTGGAGATCATACAGGGTGCCAGGAGCAACGCCACGGGATTCTGCCACTGGGCAGACTCCAAGGGTATCGACCCCTTGGTGTGCACTTTGGACGACATGTTCTCCTTTTTGGCATACCTGGCTCATTCTGACGTGCAGGTGGACCTGCCGCACATACCTTGCAGCCATTGGGGTTTACAGGAACTCTGAGGCAGGCATTTTCTCCTCCAACCCTATAGTCCCAACATCTGATGGGTCTCGCTAGGCTCTACCCGCCCATCAAGCGACTGCACCCTGTGTGGGACCTTAACATAGTCTTGGGAGCCCTGGCGCTCAAACCATTCGAGCCAATGGCATCCGTGGACATCAGGCTGGTCACAATCAAGACGGCCTTGCTAGTCAGTCTTACCTAGGCTCACAGTGTCGGCGAGATCCAGGTGCTGGTCGCCTCTGAACCATATACCACCTTTCACAAGGACAAGGTAGTCATGCGGACGCACCCAGCATTTCTGCCCAAGGTTCTGTCTGCGTGCCACTTGAACGACGAAATTATCCTTCCTACGTTTTTTCCCGATCCCAAGGACAAAGCACAGAGTGCTGCACTGCCTGGATGTCAGGCGTGCCCTAAAATTCTATTTTTACAGGACCAAGGGCTTCCGCAAGTCGACGCCCTGTTTGTCACTTTCAAAGGCTCAAGACCAGGCTACCGGGCCTCCAAGGCTTCCATACCCCGTTAGGGTCTGTGCCATCAAAGAAGCATACGAGGGCCAGCACAAGCCACTTCCGGCCAACATGCATGCCCATGTAGTCAGAGCCAAGGCAACATCCATCGCTTTCCAGCGCCATGGCCCTTGGCAAGTCCTAAGCAGGGCGGCCACTTGAGCCTGGCCCCTCAGCTTTCTGTAAGCATTACTGTTTGGATGCCGACTCTAGATCGGATGTGGCCTTCGGACAGGCGGCTCTCGGGAACCTATTTGCTTAAGTTGGGTCTCCTCTGCACCCTGGGGCTACATTCAGCTGTAGTCGCCCATACAGTATGGAGGAAAGGGGATGGGACGTAAGAGTAATTATAAATTACTCACCGTAGTGACTAACATACTTAGTCCATAATCCCCATTCCTCCATACGTCCCACCAACCCCCCCCCCCTAATTATATTGGTATCATTAGGCAATGTTAAATCTATTGTCGACGCATCAATGGGGACTGAGGTGTGGCGCCAGAGGGCAGAGTCAAGGCAGCGCATGCTCCCTGGGCTGCACCCCGGCGTGCCTCCAAGTTTAAAGGGGAAGGTTTTTTCTGGTGAAAAAGGTTGCGTCTCCCGTCCCTTGAAAGGGACGCCCATACAGTATGGAGGAAAGGGGGCTATGGACTAAGAGTATGTTAGCCACTATGGTGAGTAATTTATATTGGAAGGGATTGTGTCCTCCGATGTATTCCTTATCTTTGATAATACGTTTCCAGCTTGCTGGCCTCGGAAATTTTTTCTGTAGAGGGCGCTGCGCGTCGACGTCCGCCAAGTCGATGTCCCTCGACGGACACCGTATCGGCGCCGACGTCACCATGCCCATAAATATCCACGCGCTGCGTCCGTTGCTCAGTTCCGTTTTTCCGTGCTTCGTGGGGCCTCGGAACGTCGTTGCTCAGTTCAGTCAGGTTAACGATCTATTTCTACTCGAATATTCCTTATCGTTCTCAATGGCTTCTTCATTAGAACCGACGACGCCGCGATCCGGCTTCAAGAAATGTCGAGACTGCGGTAAAAAAAATGTCAATAACGGACCCACACAGGGTCTGCTTATGGCGCTTGGGATCCGAGCGCCATTGTTCGGAGTGTGAGGACCGCATGTCCATGACGGCGAAAGCCTTGAAGGAGCGCAAGGGGAAGCTCGAGAGAGGTAAGTCAGCCAAAACCTCAAAAGTTTTGTCGGCTGAGTCAAGGCATTCGTCTCCTCGCCGTCAAACATTCCCATTCTAGATCTCGAAGCAGCTCCCACCATTCGATGAGATCAAGACACTCAAAAAAGAGACGTCGAAGGTCCCATTTCTCGTCTTCTGTGTCCCCAGAAAGAGTCTCCTGTCCCACCAAACACAGTTCTCAAGCTGAGTGGGAGGAATGCAGAAAGAAAATGTTAAGCGTCTTCGAGAATGCCGCCTCGACCCCCTCGAAGACAGCTGAGGGTGATACCCCGGGTGAAAAACCCAAAAAATCAAAACGCAGCGAGTCGCAGCATCCGGCGAAACATTCCACCCTAGAGCGCCATGAGCCATTGGGTAAGAAGGCACCGTCTTCGACGTCGAAGATTCCTTCGACGCACGGATCAGCGCCATCGACGCCGTTGTCGAAGGGTTCCTCGACGCATCGGTCGGTCGATCGACTCAACGTTGACGCCGATGAAAGAGAGGACCAAGGCCACCCCACAGCCAACGGTGATTTCAAAGGCCTCCGGCACGTCACCGAGACAGTCGTCGATGCCCTCGAGTAGGCTCCCGATCCTCTCGAGTTCTTCAAGACCCCTTCCAGTTTTTTCGACGCCTTCGAAGCCTGTTACATCGGCGTCGACGACATCACGTTTTCTCGTCCAATAACGAGTTTGGCTCCTTCTGCCTTAGAAATGGGTTTTACTCCATTTCAGAGGTCAGAATACCCTGGACTTTCTTCAATTTATGAAGAAGGGGAAGATTCTGACCAGGAAACAATCAAATTACAGAGGACCACACTGCCTACTGCAGAGGATTTCACCTGAGGAAAGAAGGCTGAAGGAACTACAGGAGTCACTACATGAGGCAAGTGGGTTGGACACTTCCCCAGAAGTGGAATTTGTTAAGCCAGACCCAGGGGA
The DNA here is from genome assembly GCF_040938575.1 of Ambystoma mexicanum. NCBI lineage: Eukaryota > Metazoa > Chordata > Amphibia > Caudata > Ambystomatidae > Ambystoma > Ambystoma mexicanum. Next base: position 1,130,963,113 of record NC_090923.1, read on the forward strand.
ACATGCCGAAACACCATATAGAACCCTGATGGCAAGAATAATTGAGTTTATGGGTTGGTCTGCGCCTTCACCTGTTTTCCAAGAGGATGACCTAACAGATATATTGGACAAAGGCCCACAGGAGGGCCCGGTGGTCCCCTTCCATGCAGCCTTACAAAGAAAAATTGCATCGAATTGGGAAACTCCCGAAGTTATCCCTGCAGTCAATAAAAGATTGTCAACCAAGTATAGGGTAGCGGCTGCTGACCCTGAATACCTGTCAAAACACCCGACCCCAGAGAGCCTGGTGGTTCAAGCGGCAACTTCATCTAGCAGTAGGACCGCTTACCCTACTGTCCCACAGGATAGAGATGACAAAAGGTACGACTCTATGGCAAAGAAAGTCTTCTCTGCCTGTAGTATGGCGTTGAAGTCCATCAACGCCACCTGTGCGCTCGCCAGGTTCAGTCACACACTATGGGAGTGTGCTTCATCAGCGGCTGACTGCATACCCGAAGGAGAGGAAAAGGAAGCCTTCCTTTATTAAAGATGGCAAAGATGCCATGTGCGAATCACTTCAAACTGGCATCGATTCCGCTGACAGTATCAGCAGGGCCATGACAGCAAGTACAACAATCCGCAGGCATGCGTGGTTGCGAAAGTCGGGCTTTGCCCCTGATGTACAGGCCAGACTTTTGAATATGCCCTTTGACGGCTCTTCATTATTCGGGAAAAAGGCTGATGACAGTCTGGAAAAGTTGCAGACTTCTAAAGCAGCAGCAAAATCCTTAGGAGCTGCTATCCACCAAACTCCTTTTCGCCCTTCAGGAACCTCTGCGAGAGGAAAGTCCTTTTGCTATTATTCCGCATTCGGGAAAGGCAGAGGACAGCCGGCTCAAAGAGGCCAAAGGAGATCCACCCGAGGTGGACGGGACAAAAGTACTAAGACCACAGCAGGTACCTCTTTACCCTCGGCATCTGCATCAGCCGCCCCCAAACCACTCTGAGGCCTTCCCACACAATACACCTGTAGGGGGCAGGTTAACTCGCCATCTGACAGAATGGCAGGCTAGAACGTCAGATGCTTGGGCATTGGAGACAGTTGCCCAAGGTTACTGCCTACCCTATCTACACATCCCTCAGTCGTCCACCGGAGAACAGCTCTCTTAAAGTTCCAGAACCTCTCCTCTTGCAGGAAATTATAGACCTGCTAGAGAAAGGTGCCATAGAACCGGTACCTGTAGCGGACAGGAACAAGGGCTGGTACTCCCCCTACTTTCTCATACCAAAGAAAGATGGAGGACTGAGACCCATCCTGGAACTACGAGAATTGAACAAGTTCAAGATGGTAACTCTCTCTCAGATCCTTCAGGCCCTCCAGCTCTGTTAGGCAGAAACCTGTGCAGCTCCCATTGGGAACACTGCAAAAGACTTAGGCCTACAGGTGTTAGCAGTAAACCCACTTGGTAGCAGTCTGTACCACCCAGATTTACCTGGTAGCTGTGGCTGAGCAGTCAGACTTCCCTCAAGAAGAGTTAGGCAATATGCAAAGTATACACAATAGGCACTCAGATACAATACAAGCAAACACTGACCAGAGCTTGGGTATCGAAGTATATAGTTATTTATTTAAAAACACACTGTTTGAAACACCCCAGCACTCTTTTCGTAAAATACTCTAAACACAGTTACTATTATAATATCTACAACCCTTGTTCCTTATCAGATAAGTCTTCGTTAACACCACTTATTTTCATACAGAGGTGAGTGCTTAACTATAGATGGCACTCCAACAAGTTCATGAAGAAGGGAGGGAAAAAGACAGAATATGGGAAGATACACCACTCTAAGCTTTAGGAACACTATTAGCAAGGCAGAAGAGCAAAAGTCACTTGTGAGCCAAAATCCATAGGCTGGGTCCACTCTTAGAGAGAGCAGAGCACAAATGCGCCCAAGATCAGTTACCCTAGGCTTAGAAAGTCTTGCAGAGAGTTTGAAAAGAGTTTAGAGAGGCTCAGAAAAGTTTAGCCATGGTGTCTCAGGCTAACCCAGGTTCGAGAGCCGGGGGCTAAATCTACCCCGTACAGTCGGTGGCAAGGGAAGCCAGGCGGGACACGGTACCTTAAGTGGGAAGGATCCTCCAGCGGTGGCAGTTGTTCCTGGCAGTAGGTGCAAGTCTTGTCGTCGTCCAGGGGAAGAGAAGATCTCGACTTGGAGGAAAGATGAAGGTCGTTGCACTGCCAGGGAAGAAACCAGCCGCGGAGTTTTCCGGTTAAAGGTATTACCCTTTAATTTGCGTTCGTGGTAAAACGTGGTATCCCGGTTGCTGCGGTGCTTGGCACAGGCAAGGCGGCCACGAGATACGTCGGGAAGGCGAAAAGACGGTGAAACTGGTTATCCCCACCAGTCAAAGGAAGAAGACACTCCGGCGGGAGATCTCCTCTGTCGTTGGGAAAAGTGGTGAGACGGTCCAGCAGGGCTCCACCGGTGGTGTCATCGTGGCAGGTCGGCTCAGCTTCTCCCTCGTCGGATTCTTAGGTCCTGTGGCGACTTCTGAAGTTCCAGTCCCCAAAGCCCTGCTTTTATGCAGAAAACCCCCATTCACTCAGCCTAGCTGTCACTGAAACATGCTATGTGGTGAGCCGGCCGGCTCACCACTTGGGCCAATCAGGACGCAGTGCGACTTGAGTTGCCTAGGCAACTCAGTCCAGGGTGGCTAAATCCCCCTCCACCCCGCCTAAGTACCCCAGACAGAGTGGCACCCCTTTGGAGGGCTTCTGTGGAGAAGCCCGCCAAAAAGTGGAACAAAGTGCTCGACTTGGGTTGGAGTCACAGAAGAGAACACAAACGCCATTTTAGAACAGAGTTTTGGCAAAAAAACACCAACCGGAGAATTAATAATTAAAGAAACCGACGGTATGTTCGAGGCTATCGTAATTAAATAAATAAAGATTGTAGCCTTGAACAATGGGAAAATCCCATAGAGAAATATTCGCGGTTGAATATAAAAAGTAGTATCCACTGCCACCAGCCAAAACTCGATCAGGGGGGACGGAGACGTGCCCCCTCGACTAACAGACCCCGGGGCAATCGAATTGCCCCAGCCAGTATGTGCACAATATGATGGTTTGTACTGGTTTTGTTCAGAATTTAAGACTAGTAAAGTCAATGGTGACTTTACAGATCCTGGGAGACAGTAGTCAGTCCCAGGGTATGGAGTCTATACTGGGGAGTCACTATGACACCCCTGTGTTACTGCACTGAGGGTGCTGTGTAACACACATCACAAAGACACATGAAGCCCTATGGAGTAAAAGAACCCATAGCCCATTAAACACATCTAGAGTCAAAGGAACACACTCAAATCATGTCCAAGAGTGAGGGTGAAAGAGTCTCACTCTTGGCAGGAGAAAAAAAATAAACCCCAAAAATCCAGCAAAGCTGCTGGGGGACTCTCTAGGTTAGGAAATTTCAGCCTAAACGGAGAATCCTCCCTAACACTCGCCCCCTCCACCCCCCGACTAAGGGACAGGAGGATTTAATCCACTCCTGGATGAACCTCATACCTCTAGTCGATGACATACATCCTAGAGAGTCCATCAGCATTTTGATGGTGACCCCCTGACCTGTGCTCAATGGTGAAATCAAACCCTTGCAGGCAGATTGACCATCTCAATAGTTTTGGATTTTCTCCCTTCATTTGCATTAACCATCTCAAGGGTTGGTGTCAGTCTGAATGACAAAAGTAGAACCATACAAGTATGGCCTAAACTTCTTCAGTGCCCACACAATAGCAAAGCATTCTCTTTCGATTGTTGCCCACCTTGTCTCAGGATCCTTCAGCTTACGGCTGATGAAGCAAATGGGTGCTCCCTACCCTTCTCATCCAGTTGGCTTAGAACTGCACCTATACCTACATTGGAAGCATCAGTTTGTACAATGAAAGTTTGGTGGTAGTCAGGAGCTCTCAGTACTGGAGCTTGGCAAAGAGCTTTCTTCAGTTTCTCAAAGGCCTGATTGCCTTCCTCATTCCATTTGACCTTTTTAGGGAATTTTGGAGAGGAGATTACATTCAGTGGAGAAGCTATGGTCCCATAGTTCTCAATGAAATTCCTGTAATACCCAGTGAGGCCTAGGACGGCTCTCACCTGGGTTTGAGTAGTAGGTGTTGTCCAATTTTGCACAGCTTCAATTTTGCTGAGCAAAGGCCTTATTTCTCCACCTCCTACCTCATGCCCAAGGTAGACCACTTTACTTTGACCTATCTGGCATTTACTTGCCTTGATGGTCAAATTGGTCTGCTTGAGAGCCTGCAAAACATGCCCTAGGTGGTTCACATGTTCCTCCCAGGAGTGGCTGAAGACTGCAATGTCATCCAAGTATGCCATGCAGAAGTCCTCCATCCCAGCTAGAACTTGATGCACCATCCTTTGGAATGTAGCAGGTGCATTTTTTAATCCAAAAGGCATGACCTTGAATTGGTACAAGCCAACTGGGGTTGATAATGCAGTTTTCTCCTTGGCATGGTCTGTCGAGGCTATTTGCCAATAGCCTGGCGTAAGGTCAAATGTGCTGAGGTACTTGGCTGTACCATGTTTATCTATCAACACATCTGTCCTTGGCAAAGGGTGGGCATCAGTCTTGGTGACTGCATTAAGAGCTCTATAGTCCACACAGAACCTCAAGTCTTTGGATCCTGCCTTTGGTACTAACACAACTGGGCTAGACCATGGACTAGTAGAGGGCTCTATTGCCCCGAGATCAAGCATCTTCTTGACCTCCCCCTTGATATTGGTTCTCACATTTTCTGACATTCTGTATCCTCTGCTTTTGACTGGCAGACAGTCACCAGTGAGTATCTCATGCTGTTCCCAAGGGGTCAAGCCTGGTGAGAGTGAGAACAGGGAGGCAAACTGATTTAACATAGATTTGCACTCCTCTTGTTGCTCAGGTGTCAGATCTGACGAGAGATTGACTCCTTCAATTTTCTCATCTAAAGGTACACCTCTGAGGAGATCAGGGAGAGACTCACTCTCTTCTTCCTCTGCTGCTGAAGCTAGAAGCAAGGCTCCTACTTCAGGTCTGGAGACGTACGCTTTCAGTCAGTTGGTGTGGAAGACTCTAGGAGCTTCCCTGGGTCTGCCCAGATCCACCAGATAGTTGACCTCTCCAAGTTTTACCTCAACTTTTTAGGGTCCCATCCATTTGTCTTGTTGGGAGCATAACGAGAACTAGCTGGTCTTTAGTGAACTCAACCATGTTAGCCTTTTGATCATGCCAATGCTTGACCGAAGCTTGTCCAGCTTTCAGGTTATCACTAGCTTCTGCCATCATGAGTGACATTCTCCTTCGGAGACCTATCACATAGTCAGTCACTCTGACCGGCTTGAGGGGAGGAGCACCTTCCAATCCCTCCTTAATCAGGGCCAACGGACCTCTGACTGGATGGCCATAGAGAAGTTCAAAGGGAGAATAACCTACTCCCTCCTGAGGGACTTCTCTATAAGCAAAGAGAAGGCATGGCAGTAAAAGGTCCCACTTTCTTTTCAGGGGTTCCTCTAAAGCACCCGTCATGCTCTTCATGGTTCTGTTAAACCTTTCTACCAACCCATTGGTCTGGGGGTGGTAGGCGGTTGAGAACTTGTAAGTAACTCCGCAGGTCTTCCACATGGCTTTCATGTAGTGGGACATAAAGTTTGACCCCCTGTCGGATATTACTTCCTTAGGAAACCCAACCCTGGTAAAAATACCAAGGAGGGCCTTAGCTACAGCCGGAGCTGTAACAGTCCTCATAGGAATTGCCTCAGGGTACCTAGTAGCATGGTCTACTACAACAAGGATAAACCTGTTGCCTGAGGAGGTTGGGGGATCAAGGGGACCAACAATGTCAATCCCTACCCTCTCAAATGGGACTCTCACAACTGGAAGAGGCACTAAAGGTGCCATATTCTTGGTGCCAACCTTACCAGAAGTTTGGCAGGTATGGCAGCTCTTGCAAAACTTATCTACTTCTGCCCCCATTTTTGGCCAATAGATGTAGAGTGAGAGCCTTTCCTTGGTCTTCTTGAAACTCAAGTGACCAGCCAAAGGAATCTTGTGGGCTAAGTGCAAGAACTGTTGTCTGTTTTCTTGAGGTACTACAAGGCTCTTGTAGTCTCCAGGTTCAGACTCAGTTGGTTCACTGTAGAAGAGGCCATCTTCCCAATGCAACCTATACTTCCCAGGCTCTTGCCCATCAGCCTGAGCAGCTGCCTGGTGGCGGAGACCCTCCAGAGTTGGACATTCTCTTTGTCCCTTACGAAAAGCTGCCCTGCTGGGCCCACCTTCTGCCAGTAAAGACTGCAGCTCAGGATGGTCCTCAGGGTCCAGATCTCCAATAAGTTCTTGGCCTCCCACTAGCTCTTCTTCAGAGTCTAGTTCAACCACACAGGGTTGTACCTACCTCTCAGCCACAGCTGGAGTTACATGTGTAACTGTGGACAACCGAGGGGAAGTCCTTGTTGGAAGCACTGGAGTGCTTGCTGCTGACTTTTTCCTAGGAGTCTTGGGTTGCCCCTTTGCTCCTGATCGGGTAGTTACTGCAGTGAGTTGCTCCAGTGGTAAAGGAGTGATCTCTGTCATCTCCTTAGATAACCCTCGCAGGGTTTTCTCTCTTGCAGGTTTTGTGAGCTCCTGTAACCTTTTACTAGGTCTGGAGGTATGTGACACAACTCCAAGAGCTTTCAGGTCATTACCCAACAGAACCTTACCTGGTACTTCACATTGTACACTGACGGGTATCTTTACAGCCATATCATTACACTGGATGAGAACTGGAAACTGGGGACACATCTGCACAGGCCCTCCAGCTAACTTGGTGAGGCATTTGGGTGCCTTAGCAATATCCTCTGCCTTGAAAAATGATTCATCCACCACAGTTATGCTGGCCCCAGTGTCTCTGATGGCAGGAGTCTCCTTACCATTCACCTGCCCGATACTGTCTTTATAATACGCTTTAGTATTATCTGGGATAGAATTATACACATCTAAATTCTGTTGTTCCCATAACCCCAGAGAGACTAAAGAAACGCTGGCTGAGACACCCATGGGTTCATCAGCCAGCAGTAGAAAGTTTCCACTTGCCATTGGGACTTCCTCTTCTGAAGCGAAGGCTAAGGAGGCAAATTGGATCCCTGAAGGTTTACCCTTGCATCTGGGATCTCCTTTCACATGGTCAGTAGAGCCACAAACAAAGCATTTACTGAATGCCTTCTGGAATGGTGGCTTGTTCTGGCATCCCTCTGGTTTGGCCCCAGAGGATACACTATTCTGCTGTGGTTTCCCTTGTGGCTTACCCTTATGGTTTTGTTTGGGGCCCTCTTTGGAATTTGCAGTATTAGAATTCTCTTTGGAGTCCTTTTTAGGCTGTTTCCCCTCATCCTTTTTCTGAGTTACCCCAGAATCCTTGTGAGTGGCCCTGTTGGCAACCCACAAGTCAGCAGCCTTAGCTAGTTTTCGGTAATCTAATTCCTTTGAATCAGTGTAGTGCTGCCTGAGCGCAGGAGAGCAGGCATCATAAATTGACTCCAACATAAAGATTCTTCATACCCTCATAAGTGTTCACTTTGTAACCCTTAATCCATCCCTCTAAGTTTTTCAACCCTTCACTCACCCAGGTAGCCCAAGGGGTACCATCATGCTTTTTGAGGGTTCTAAACCTCTTAAGATACTGGGAAGGGGTCTTCGCAAATCTAGCTACCAGAGCTAGTTTCACACATTCATACTCTTTCCTATCCTCCTCCCCCAACTCCATTACCACATCAGTTGCAACAGGGGGAAGCCTAGAGAACAACCAGGTGAGTAAGTCATTTCCTGTGATGTTCTGGAGCCCATGATTATATTCAAACAGAGACAACCAATCCAACACATCCAACTTAGGCTCATACATACCAACCAATTCTTTAGGCATCCGGGGTCTTTTAGGACTGGAACTTCTAGAGGAGCCAGAGAGAGAAGTATTTTCAACAGACAATTTCTTCATTTCTAGCTCATGCTGGAGCTCCATTTCCCTTAGCCTTAGTTCTCCAGCATGGGGTCTGGCATGGATTCACATGCTCATGAATATTCCCCGTCGTCAGGCTGGGAATCCTCGGTAAAGAAAAATCAGTATCAGTTTCGTTTCTGATCTGTCTTTCGTAGTAGTAACCAATCCCTGATCTCTGTGTCATACTGACCACAGCCAATGACTGCCATCTCCTTAAGACCGCCTCTGGCAGCCATCTTCAGATGTTTACTGCACGTTCAAGTGTTGGGAGTCCTCGTGCTTAGCTCTCGAGCTTTTGCTGCGTGTTTTGCGCTTTTTCAGGTGAATTTTCACATTTTTTCGGTTAATCGAGCCTCAAGCTCCACCGTTTCTACTCCCGTTAACGGGTACCCGTTGCGGGATTTTCTTACGCCCCTCAAGGGTGAAGATTTCGTCGAATCAACCTCTTGGAGGATTCCAGAAGATTTGCGGCCTACTTCGAGATGGCCTAGGACGCGAGTGCATCACCCGGACCCAAGCTGTTTCGCAGCTGCCCTGGATGCGGGCTGCAGAATGTGTTTAAGGAGGACGAACATTCGCGATGCCTCTACTGTCTTCATGGGGACAAGACTCATGTAGAGAAGGACTGCCAGTTCTGCAAGAACTTGTCGGAGCGGACCATGAGGGACTGTCGATCCCGTCTCGCCAGCTGGTTGGAGAAGGGCTCAACGGGTGAGAAGAAGAAGAAAGGGTCCGAGCGGGCTTCTAAGTCCTGTGCGGGCGCCCCGGCGACGGGGGCCCAACACCAGGCCAAGCACCGTGAGTCCGCTGGCTCCGGGAGCGCCGAAAGGTTGGGCTTTTCGGTCGCCAGGCAGGGCGCACCTTCCCTGGCACCGTCCAGCAGGAGCCAGCGCTCCGGTTCAGAGGAAGTCCGAGATCCCGGGTAAGCTTCGGGAGAAGCCCCGTCCGATCTCGGGAGAGGGGGAGCGAGGCGTCGCCCCTCCCCCTAAGGAGAAGGCCCAGGACGCACCTAAGGTGGTGAAGGCCCCTACCCAGCAGGCAAAGGCCTCTATCGAGGCGATCGCGGCGACTCTGGCCAAGCCGGCAGAGACCCCGCCAGCGGAGACTGCCTCCGGGACTAGAGTTTCCCTGCCGCCAAGGGGGGAATCCTCTTTTCAGTCCATCGTCATGTCCCCCGTGATGGAAAAAGTGGGGGGGCACGGTAGCCTCCTCGAGCTCGGAGTCGGCCTCGGAGGGGGAACTGACCGAGGTCGTGAGGAATCTCGAAGTCCAATTCGAGAAGGTTCGATCCCGCAAGGAAGATCCTCGGGAGATAACCGAGGAAGACGACGATGGCGAGGAAGAGCAGCCTTCCCTTCCGGCGCAGTCGGAACCTAGGCCTCAGGATAGCTCGGCGGCCATTTTGTTTGCGATCCAGTCCTTATGCTCTGAGATAAGGACGAGATTACCACGGCCCAGGCCGGAGGACCCGCAACCTGGCCCGTCGGGGAAGTCCTCAGAACAAACGACAGAGGACCCAACCCTCTCCTCCGCTCGCCCCCCGTAAGGCCTGCAGTTCCCTCCTCATCCTCCCACGAGTCGGGAGATGACGGTGCGGTGGGCTCGACGACAGGTTTTGAGGGCGACGACGACGGAATGGGTCTCCCGTCTCCCGTCGCACGGGCCTCTCCGCCCGACGAGATTGGCTCATTCCACGCCATGATCGCCGGGGCGTCCGAATTGTTCCAGCTCTGCCCGGAGGAGCAGAAAAAGGAAGGTTTCCTCTATCAGCGCCGGGAGGCCAAGAGGAAGACTGTCATCGCGGTGCGACTAATCGATGACATCTGGGAGGAGGGCCTGTCGGTACTCAAAAACCCCTTCACGGCACCAGCCAAACAGGACCGGTACGAGAAGAAGTACCGGGTCCCCGAGACCGCTCCCCTGTGCCTCAGGGCCCAGCCAACGCCAGACTCGGTCGTCTCGGCGGCGGCGAAGAAGAAAGCGGCGGGGTCAGGGGCCTCAACGTCGAATTCCTCTCCGGACGGTGAGGGAAAGAAGTTGGACGCCATGGGGCGACGGGTCATTTCGTCCATTTCGTCGGCGGTGACGACGATCAAAGTGGCCAACGCCCTGGCGATCGTGGCCCGTTACGACAGGGAGCTCTGGTTTAAGCTGGCCCCCATATTGGACTTCCTACCGGACAACAAGAGGTCCGAGGCCCTGGAAATACTTCAAGAAGGCGAGGTGGCGTCGGACCATGCCATAACGGTGGCAACCGATATTGCCGATACCGGGTTCCGCCAGCTGGGCAACGGAGTTTGCCTGCGATAACGGGGTTGGCGACCGACTTCCGTCAGGACGTCCAGACCAGGGTGTTGGGCATGCCGTTCGACGGCAGCAACTTGTTCGGGAAGGCGGTGGACGAATCCCTCCAAGCCATAAAGACGGACACGGAGACGGCCCGCGCCCTAGGACCCCTTCAGCAACGACGGCCCTTTCGGAGCTCCAGAGGCAGACAGGGGACCTCCAAGGGATCCAGTGGTGGCTCGTCGTCCTACCGCCAGGCGGCACGCTCCTCGTCTCAGGAGGCCTACAGGGGTCGCGGCAAGCAGGGAGCGCCTCGCCGCCGTCGGCAAAGTGGCCAGGGCGGCAAGGCCACCACCTCCAAGCAGGACTGAACCGGCCGTGGCCTCGGGCCCCCACCGAAGCACCCCGGTGGGAGGCTGGCTGACGAAGTGCGTTGGCGTGTGGAAGTCCATCTCCACCGATCGTTGGGTGCTGGATACCCTGGCAAGAGGATACTCTATCGAATTCCTGAAGAAGTGCCCTCACGTTCCACCTGTGGCCAGAAAGGAAAATCACGTCCCGCAACTGCTGTTGGAAGTACGGGCGATGCTCAGGAAAGGCGCCATCGAGCTCGTCCCAAAGAGGCTCCGGGGTGTACTCAAGGTACTTCCTCGTCAGGAAGAAGACGGGCGGCTGGCGCCCCATCCTGGACCTTCGTCGTTTGAACAAATACATCAGGTCACAAAAGTTCAGGATGGTCACCCTCCAGCACGTGCTGGGACAGCTGGAGGATGGCGACTTTCTATCGTCGCTGGACCTGGAGGATGCATACTTCCACGTTCCCATCCTCAAAAGTCACCGAAAGTTCCTCAGGTTCGTCGTCCAGGGATGCCACTACCAATTCAGAGCACTGCCGTTCGGATTGAAGTCGGCCCCCAGGGTCTTTACCAAGTGCCTAGCACCTGTGGTGGCGCGGCTGCACCTGCAAGGGATTCACGTCTACCCCTACCTGGACGACTGGCTCATCCGCTCAAGGACGAGGGAACTCGCCGTCGAACACACTGCGAGGACCGTCCAGCTAATCACAGACCTGGGATTCGCCATAAATTACCCAAAGTCCCACCTGATGCAGTCGCAGGTGGCCCTGTTTCTGGGAGAGGAGCTCGATACAGTGAGGAGCCTGGTGGCACCGTCGGAAGAACGGACGAAGACCATTCTGGGCAAAGTGCAGCGCCTGCTAGCCATGGACGTGGCCAGGGTGAGGTCCATCAAGTCCCTTCTGGGGATGATGTCCTCTTGCATCTACCTAGTGCGCCTCGGCAGACTACGGATGCGCCCTCTTCAAGAATTTCTCGATGCCCGTTGGATGCAGGCGACGGGCACCTTCGAAGACAGGGTCCCCCTCAACGAGGTGTTCTGGCGGGCGATTCAGTGGTGGGGTGTTCGAGCGCACCTCACGGCGGGCAAGGACTTTCAGACGCCGGCGTACCAGGAGACGGTGACGACGGACGCTTCCATGGAAGGTTGGGGCGCCCACACCGGAGATCTTCACGCAAGAGGCCTCTGGCTCCTGGAGGAGAAGCTCCTGCACATCAACATCCTGGAACTCCGAGCCGTGTTCTGGGCTCTCAAATCGTTCCTCCCGTCGCTCAAGGGCAAGGTGGTACGGACAAGACCACGACAATGTTTTACATACGGAAGCAGGGAGGCACCAGATCCCCTGCCCTATCCAAGGAGGCACAGGATCTGTGGGACTTAGCGATCGCCCAGAGGAGGTTCCTGGTTCCCTTCCACCTGGCAGGAGAAAGAAACACCATCGCCGACTCGCTCAGCAGGGAACTGCGCCAGGATCAAGTGGATCAACTCTTCCGACGATGGGGCAAACCCCAAATCGACCTGTTCGCAACAGTGACGAACTCGAAGTGCCAGAGGTTCGCAAGCAGGTTTCCCCAGCCGAGAAGCATGGGCGATGCGTTCTCGTTCCCCTGGGACGGCCTATACCTGTATGCGTTCCCTCCGTTGCCGTTGCTGCTTCGACTCATCAACCAGCTCAAGAGGTCCCGGTGCAGGATGATCCTCGTCGCACCGGCGTGGCCGAGGCAGATCTGGTTCCCGGACCTTCTGGACTTGTCAACGTCCCCATCCATCAAGCTGTCGGACGCGGATCTTCTCTCCAGAGAAGGAGGCGCCATCTTCCACCACGACCCGGCGTCGCTGAACCTGCAGGCTTGGCTCCTGCAGCGCTAGAGTTTGGAGGGTACGATATACCGGCCGACTGCAGAGAGGTTCTTGCAAAGGCCAGGGCGTCCTCGACTCTCAAATGCTACGGTCACAAGTGGAAGAGGTTCTCTATCTGGTGCCGAGCACCGAAGATCAACCCCCTATGGATTACGGCCCCTCAAGTGCTGCCATACCTGCTATCGCTGGCAAAGGCTAGGCTAGCCCCTGCCTCCATTAAGATTCATCTGGCGGCGATCTCCAGATATACCAGAACCACAGGCCGGACGTCCCTGTGGTCCCATCGACTGGTAAGAGTTTATGAAAGGACTGTTCCGGTCGTTCCCGCCGGTGAAGGCCCCGGCCCCGGCGTGGGAACTTAACGTGGTGCTGACTAGGCTCATGGGTCCCCCATTCGAGCCGATGCATTCCGCACCGATGAAGTTTGTGTAGTGGAAGACGGCATTCCTGGTGGCCATTACCTCCGCACGACGAGTGGGAGAGATCCAGGCCCTATCCTGCAAAGCACCATACTTGACTTTCCATGCCTCGAGGGTGGTGCTTAGGACGCACCCCTCCTTTATGCCCAAGGTGCCGTCGGACTTCCATCTTAACGAGCCCCTGGTGTTACCTGTTTTCTTCCCGTCTCCTTCGTCGCCGGCCGAGAGGACTTTGCACTCGCTGGATGTGGCTAGAGCGCTGAAGTTCTACGTGGACCGCACGAAGAGTTTTCGGAGGACATCACAGCTGTTTGTGAACTTTGGACCTGTGAATCAAGGGAAGGCTCTCTCGAAGTCTTCTATTTCCAGATGGCTCTCCGGCTGCATCATGCACTGCCACCGGTTGGCTAACCGACCGCTGCCGGGCCGTCCGAGAGCCCATTCGACCAGAGCGATCGCTGCTACTACGGCGTTCCTATCTGGTGTGCCCCTGCTGGACATCTGCAGGGCTGCTACGTGGAGGTCGACGCACACCTTCACGAGATTCTACTGCGTCGATTGGGATTCTAGGGAGGAGTCCAGGGTCGGCCAAGCAGTGCTGCGCAACCTGTTCGTTTAAGGTGAGCCTGGTGAGGAGGTAAGAGATGCTTAATGTTGAGTTGTTGTATTGCTTAATGTTGAGCCTTTTGCCACCTCCCGTGGTTGTGCATGTGTGTACTGCTATGTATTCTTATATTCATGAGCATGTGAATCCATGCCAGACCCCATGCTGGAGAAGGAACAAGTTACTTACCTGTAACTGTTGTTCTCCAGCATGGGTCTGGCATGGATTCACATGCGAACCCTCCCGCCTACCCCTCTGTGGATCTTCACTTGGTCATACTGCCACTTCACGTGCTACCAAATCTGAAGATGGCTGCCAGACGACGGGGAATATTCATGAGCATGTGAATCCATGCCAGACCCATGCTGGAGAACAACAGTTACAGGTAAGTAACTTGTTCCTTCTGGATTCAGTTCCTGGTGTCTTTGTTCAGCCTGAGTATTCAGTCTCTTGGACTCTAGTTCAAGTTTCATTTTTTCTAGCTCAAGATATTGAGGACTAAGTGTGGGACCTGGCAAAGGTCCAGAAGGTACAGCTGGCAGAGCAGACAGAGGCCTAGGGGGGACAGTCCCAGCAGCCTCACCCTCCTCTTCTGACTCTTCCTCAAGATTATCAACATTTTGATCAACATCAATCTCTATACTGTTGTCTACAGTTTCTGGCATGGTAGTTTCCTCTGAACCATCATCCAGACTTTGGTTAGCTAACAACCTTTCTATCAATTCCATTTTCTTGCCTTTAGTTAGGAGATTCTTATGCTTACAGAGAACTCTTAAACAATCAGCAGTTTTTGTAGCAAGGGACTCTTGACTATAATTTTCCATAGTTGACATGTTAGAAATATTACTTTTTCAGTGCTAAGCTTTGTGGTTAGTTGTACTAAAGTATCCTAAAGCACTCTAAAATGTATACTCAATACAAATCCCACAGCTGCCACCACTGTTAGGCAGAAACCTGTGCAGCTCCCTTTGGGAACACTGCAAAAGATTTAGGACTACAGGTGTTAGCAGTAAACCCACTTGGTAGCAGTCTGTACCACCCAGATTTACCTGGTAGCTGTGGCTGAGCAGTCAGACTTCCCTCAAGAAGAGTTAGGCAGTATGCAAAGTATACACAATAGGCACTCAGATACAACAATACAAGCAAACACTGACCAGAGCTTGGGTATCAAAGTATATAATTATTTATTTAAAAACAGACTGTATGAAACACCCCAGCACTCTTATCATAAAATACTCTAAACACAGTTACTATTATAATATCTACAACCCTTGTTCCTTATCAGATAAGTCTTAGTTAACACCACTTATTTTCATACAGAGGTGAGTGCTTAACTATAGATGGCACTCCAACAAGTTCATGAAGAAGGGAGGGAAAAAGACAGAATATGGGAAGGTACACCACTCTAAGCTTTAGGAACACTATTAGCAAGGCAGAAGAGCAAAAGCCACTTGTGAGCCAAAGTCCATAGGCTGAGCCCACTCTTAGAGAGAGCAGAGCACAAATGCGCCCAAGATCACAGTTACCCTAGGCTTAGAAAGTCTTGCAGAGAGTTCGAAAAGAGTTTAGAGAGGCTCAGAAAAGTTTAGCCAGGGTGTCCCAGGCTAACCCAGGTTTGAGAGCCGGGGGCTAAATCTACCCCGTACAGTCGGTGGCAAGGGAAGCCGGGCGGGACACGGTACCTTAAGTGGGAAGGATCCTCCAGCGGTGGCAGTTGTTCCTGACAGTGGGTGCAAGTCTCAACGTCGTCCAGGGGAAGAGAAGATCTCGAGTTGGAGGAAAGATGGTCGTTGCACAGTCAGGGAAGAAACCAGCCGCAGAGTTTTCCGGTTAAAGGTATTACCCTTTAATTTGCGGTTGTGGTAAAACGTGGTATCCTGGTTGCCGGAGTGCTTGGCACAGGCAAGGCGGCCACGAGATACGCCGGGAAGGCGAAAAGACGGTGAAACTGGTTATCCCCACCAGTCAAAGGAAGAAGACTCTCCGGCGGGAGATCTCCTCTGTCGTTGGGAAAAGTGGTGAGACGTTCCAGCAGGGCTCCACCGGTGGTGTCATCGTGGCAGGTCGACTCAGCTTCTCCCTCGTCGGATTCTTAGGTCCTGTGGCGACTTCTGAAGTTCCAGTCCCCAAAGCCCTGCTTTTATGCAGAAAACCCCCATTCACTCAGCCTAGCTGTCACTGAAACATGCTATGTGGTGAGCCGGCCGGCTCACCACTTGGGCCAATCAGGACGGAGTGCGACTTGAGTTGCCTAGGCAACTCAGTCCAGGGTGCCTAAATCCCCCTCCTAAGTACCCCAGACAGAGTGGCACCACTTTGGAGGGCTTCTGTGGAGAAGCCCGCCAAAAAGTGGAACAAAGGGCTCGACTTGGGTTGGCGTCACAGAAGAGAACACAAACGCCATTTTAGCACCGAGTTTTGGCAAAAAACACCAACCGGAGAATTAATATTAATTAAATAAACCGGCGGTATGTTCGAGGCTATCATAATTAAATAAAGATAGTAGCCTCGAACAATGGGAAAATCCCATAGAGAAATATTCGCGGTTGAATATAAAAAGTAGTATCCACTGCCACCAGCCAAAACTCGATCAGGGGGGGACGGAGACGTGCCCCCTCGACTAACAGACCCCGGGGCAATCGAATTGCCCCAGCCAGTACGTGCACAATATGATGGTTTGTACTGGTTCTGTTCAGAATTTAAGACTAGTAAAGTCAATGGTGACTTTACAGACCCTGGGAGACAGTAGTCAGTCCCAGGGTATGGAGTCTATACTGGGGAGTCACTATGACACCCCTGTGTTACTGCACTGAGGGTGCTGTGTAACACACATCACAAAGACACATGAAGCCCTATGGAGTAAAAGAACCCATAGCCCATTAAACACATCTAGAGTCAAAGGAACACACTCAAATCATGTCCAAGAGTGAGGGTAAAAGAGTCTCACTCTTGGCAGGAGAAAAAAAATAAACCCCAAAAATCCAGCAAAGCTGCTGGGGGACTCACTAGGTTCGGAAATTCAACCTAAACAGAGAATTCTCCCTAACAAGCTCCAGGACTGGCGGGTATCTCTGGACCTTCAGGATGCTTATTTCCATGTGTCAATCCATCTCAAACACAGGAAATACCCGAGGTTCACAATTGGCTACTCTCATTATCCATTTCGAGTTCTGCCATTTGGGCTGACCTCCGCCCCGAGGGTCTTCACCAAGCTGATGTCGGTAGTGGCGGCGAGTCTAAGGAGGGAAGGGATCCACGTCTACCCCTACCTGGACGATTGGCTGATCAGGGCCGTATCTTCGGAACAGGCCCAGGCCCAGCTAGATTATGTCTGCCTCTTCCTTCAGACTGGGCTTCTCCCTCAATTTAAAGAAGTCACAGATGATAACATCACAGAGACTCCAGTTCATTGGAGCGGTCCTGGACACTTCCCTGGGAAAAGCCTCGCCACCAGAGGGGAGGGCTCAAGATATTCTACAGATGGTCACCAAGTTTCAAAATGCCCAACGTCTCCCAGCCTTCGACTTTTTGAGGTTGCTAGGCCTCATGGCATCCTGCATCTTCCTTGTGCCAGAGGCTCGCCTGAGAATGAGATCTCTTCAGTGGGCACTGAGAAGTCAGTGGTCACAATTCTCAGGGAGAATGACAGATCTCCTCCGGATTCCGGACAAGGTAGCCCGCGACCTTCAATGGTTGGCCTATCCAGAGAACATCTTGAAAGGAGAACTGTTTTGGCAACCATGGCCGGAGATAACAGTAGTCACAGACGCCTCACTCACGGGGTGGGGAGCCCATGCCAACGATTTGACCATCAACGGTCTTTGGTCTCCATCGGTGTCCAGACTACACATCAACCTATTAGAGCTGAGAGCGATCAGACTAGCGCTGAAGGCTTTCCTGCCATCGGTAGAGGGGAGAAATGTCCTGATAATGACAGACAACACGGTGGCCATGCACTACCTCAACAAAAGAGGAGGCGTAGGATCACTACCACTGTGCAGAGAGGCAATGCAGCTCTGGTTTTGGGCAATTCGGGAAGGAATCTCCCTATCGGCAGTCCACCTAGCCGGAGAGAAGAACTTGACAGCGGACACTCTGAGCAGGCAGGCACAGTCTCCCACGAGTGGAAGCTAGCTCAGGAAGTCCTTCAAGAGATCTTCGCCCTTTGGGGAACCCCTCAGGTGGATCTGTTCGCCACAAGCACCAACAGGAAGTGCGATCTGTTCTGTTCAAGGGAATTTCCCCCAAGAGGAGCTCTAGGAGATGCGTTCGTAGTGGACTGGGAGTTTCCACTCCTTTACACGTTCCCACCAGTCCCTGTTATTCCTCAAATGATCAGGAGGTTGAGAAGATTCCGGAAAATCATGATCCTAATTGCCCCGGATTGGGCCAGGAGAGCGTGGTACCCGGACCTTCTAGATATGTCAATCTGTCCTCCAATCCGTCTTCCACTCAAAGGGAATCTTCTCTCGCAGAAGGGACGTCAGGTTCTGCATCCAGACACCAGAACCCTCAACCTTCACACTTGGCTTCTGAAAGGTTGAGGTACAAGGATTGGGATCTCCGTGATGACGTCATGGAGGTGTTGCTTTCGGCCAGAAGACCAGCAACAAAGTCTTTATACCGCTGCCGTTGGAACACATTTTGCAGCTGGTGTAGGGAACAGAATATCGACCCTTTTTCATATGGTACACCAACGGTGTTATCGTTTCTACTCTACTTGGCAAACTCAGGCCTTCAAGTGGGCACTGTAAAAGGCTATCTGGCAGCTCTCTCCATCTTCAAGCGCACTGCGGAGGAACCATCGTATTTCAAAATTCCTCTAGTGGTACAATTTCTCAAGGGACTAACTAATGTTTACCCTCCAAAACCATTCCAGGTTCCCTCATGGGACTTAAATTTAGTCTTAAACTTCTTAATGGGCACTCCATTCGAACCACTTCACTCTTGCGCGCTGAGATTTCTCACGCTTAAAACTCTTCTATTGGTAGCACGACCATCTGCTAGGAGGGTGAGTGAGCTACAAGCTCTCTCCTGTAAACCCCCACATACAATCTTCCACAAGGACAAAGTTGTCCTACAGGTGAAGCCTCATTTCCTCCCAAAGGTGGTTTCTGAATTTCATATTACTCAGAAAATTACCTTGCCTTCATTCTACCCTCCTCCCCATCCGGGGAAAGAGGAGGAACTGCTACATAGGCTGGACCCTAGGTGAGCTCTCAGCTTTTACATCAGCAGAATGGCTAGGATCAGGCAAGCAGACCAACTGTTTGTAGGATACTCGGGTCACAAGTTGGGACTACCCATAACAAAACAAACCATCTCCAGGTGGATTATTTTGGCCATCCTGGAATGTTATAGACTAGCAGGGAAAGAGCCACCCCAAAATCTCAGGGCTCATTCAACCAGGGGTATCGCAGCCTCTTCGGCTCTCCAAAGAGGGGTACCAGTCCGGGACATAGGTGCGGCTGCCACATGGTCGTCCGCACATACATTCACAAAATTTTACAATCTGGATTCCTCCACTGCTCAAGAGACCAGATTTGGCAAGGCCGTATTACATTCGGTCCATCCCTAAAGGGATACATATCGCTATCACTCCCACCTCCAATTACATGCCACTGCTATGGGAGTCTATCAAAGATGAGGAATACGTCGCAGGACACAATCCCTTCGAAGAACAAGTTGCTTCTTACCTGGTAACGTTCTTTCGACGGGATGTTCCTCCGACGTATTCCTTATCGCCCCTGCCAACCATCCCCGCAGTGATAAATTCCCTTGTGGTTGCAGCTTACGCTCCTTCAAGATCACTAACCAATTCAGGCATGACTTTTCTTATGCTACAAAATGGAACTGAGCAACGGACGCAGCGCGTGGCTATTTATGTGCATGGTGACGTCGGCGCCGATACGGTGGCCGTCGAGGGACATCGACTCGGTTGACGTCGACGCGCAGCGCCCTCTACAGAAAAAAATTCTGAGGCCAGCAAGCTGGAAACGTATTATCAAAGATAAGGAATACGTCGGAGGAACATCCTGTCGAAAGAACATTACCAGGTAAGAAGTAACTTGTTCATCTGAGAGATTGGCACCCACCACCCTATGTGGAGTGCCAAGGGGATACCCAGCAACTCCCTTCTCTCTGCTTCTGTGATTATTAAGTCACATAGACAACCCTTTAGTTATGGCTAGTGGCAGTGGACCTGTTCTACCAACTAGTGCTATTTTTTACCGCAGATTGTATTCATGGTCTCGGTTGTGCACAATGGGATCACCTATGTTATAACATGGTGGCTCCTTTCTTTTTTTGCCATTTCTAGCATTGTTGTCCTTTGTTAGCCCATCTACCATTCTGGGAGGGGGAGGTCCCTGTGTGTTTTGCCTTTGGCAGGAACCCTTGGGTGTCTCAGCCTAGGCTCCAGTGCCTCTTGGCAGGCAGGAAGTGGGGGAGGAGTTATTCACTCCCCTGCTCTTTGTCTTCCTGAGAGCCTGAATGGATCAAGCGCCCACTGGGGGTCTGGCTGTCCTGAGTGGACAGCCACCCACCCCTTTCTGTAAACTGCTGAGTGATTGCAGAGTAGTGTGTGCTGAAACTGAATAAAATATGAAGTTCCTGAGGTGAAAGGCAAGTCGACAACTGGACCTTGAAGTAGCCAAAGAAGACGACCAGGGACGCCTGCAGACCCTTTGCGAACACTGAAGCGTCCACTGCTGTTCTGCCCCTGTTTTCTCAATGACAGGGGTACTCTGAAGAGGATGACTGCTTCCCTTTGACTGGTCCAAGTGATCCTACAGAGACACAATCTGTCTCATCCACATCCCCTTACCAGAGTTGAGGACTCCAGGAATCGAAGGTGGTTGACTATGCAAATTGTGGCCTTTGTTGGTGCTGTAGAAAAGGTGCCAAAGCCGTAAACTTATCAGCGAAGTCGAAGAAATCTGTGCCAGAGGTCCTTTCTCGAGACTGCTGCTGAGACATCCCTTTCAGAGCCCTGCCTTTCGTCACCAGACCAAGGAATCCAGAGTCCGGGTCTGTCGTTGCTGCACAGAGGATAATCCAGCCACAAACATTTCTTCTAACCCAAGGTACTGTGAGGTGAAAAGGGATTTCTTATCTTTAAACAAGAAGTCGCTCCAGAGTGTTGGAGTGGACGAAAAAGTGTCCAGGGTGTCCACTCTTGCCTCTGACCCAAGCTGCCGGCTTGTGTCCCTTTTGCGAGTCCTTTAAACAGGGTCTCCAACATTGTGTTAATTCTTCTTGCATCCTTACCTAGAGACTGAAAGTATCCACGTGAACTTTTGCTGTTCTGCTGCTTTGTAAGACTTTGAGTCTCTCCGAACAGACTTTTGCATAGAGTTGGGGATCTGACTTTTAAAGCTTTTGTTTGTGCAGAACCAGCTCTAGAACATTAAGATCTGTTACTGTTGGACTAACCAACCTTTTTCCTTCCTAAAAGACTTTATCTGATGGGGTTTTGCCGACTAAATCCAATTACTGTATTTCTGTGTGCACAGTCGTACCAATAATACGGTAAAACTGTCATTAGTGTCAAACTCTGTAACAATTGTACTGCAAGCAACTAGCAATTAAGCAGTGGTCTTTGAAAGGTATTTGAGTAATACTATGTGTGTTGGTTAAGTGATCCAAGTATTTTAAGACATTGTGTAAATATAATATATATTGTTTATTGGTGTTCCTTTGGACTACTGTACTAACTGGGTTCAGTGTACTGAACTACAGCTCACATCTTCCTCCTATGATGAGCCTGACTGCTGGTTCCAAGTTTATGCTAAGAGTTGGGGACCTGTATGCCATTGGGATAGTTTTATGAAGTCTTACCTCAAGTGGACTTTAGGAAAACCCCCGAACACACACACCATTCATCACTTTGCTTCCCCACCCCTGCCTCCCCGCCCACACCACTGGCAATCTGGCTCCATCCCCCAAACCCTGTTCGCGGGGGTGAGAGTTAGTACATTTTGTATTCCAGCACTGCCCATGCACCAACAACAAAAAATATATCAAATGTTACCCTCGCTAGGGGCAGGTTATGGTGCCGATCTACCCCCAGGGAGGGCAGAAATTGCATGCCCCATACTATTTGGGTCCAGGGGGGGGGACGAAGGCCGCTTATGTGTCAAGTGCCCCCCCCTAAAAAGAA
Organism: Ambystoma mexicanum; assembly: GCF_040938575.1. Taxonomy (NCBI): domain Eukaryota; kingdom Metazoa; phylum Chordata; class Amphibia; order Caudata; family Ambystomatidae; genus Ambystoma; species Ambystoma mexicanum. The sequence continues at coordinate 1,130,984,802 of NC_090923.1, forward strand.
TCCCTGGTGGTGTAGTGGCCGTTCCTGCTCCGCAGGGTGGCAAAATGGTTGGCAGTACCCCCAGATTGTCCCCCACCCCATTGGAGCTGCAATGCTTTGCAGGCGGGGCGAGGAGAGGGGGGGGGCATTTTGTGGGCTGACCATGCAATTGTGGGCCAGCCCATCGAAATAACATTGCCTGCCCCATTAATTTTGGTCTATTGGGGGAGAGGGGCGATTATATGCGGCATACTCCCAGCCACCAAAAAAATTAATCTCTGGTGGCTTGGTGGACATTCCTGCTTCCCAGGGGTGGCAAAATGGGGCAAGTCCCTCAATTGTGCCCCCCCAAGGGGAAGCAGCAAGGATTTGCCCATTCTTTGGGGAGGAGTGGGGGGGATACCTGAGAGGGCTGGCCCACAGCAACTGGTCCAGACCCCTGATGCCCCCAAGTTTTCTTCTCCTTAATAGCCTGGGGGTCGGGAGGATCGGTGCTCCTCCAACGGGGGCTGGGGAAGCAGATCTCCCCACCCCACCCAAAGGTAAGTGCTGTAAAGGACAAGATTGCTCGTCCTCCAAACTCCATAGGCAGTGCTTAGAACAAGCAATCTTGTCCTTGGCACTTGATAACCAATTGATTGTCTTTTTTTTTTTCAAAACCCACAGTAGGGAAGAAAATGCCTTACATACACTTGATGTTCACAGAGCTGTAATGTACTACCTTGACAAAACTACAGTTATATGAAAAACAGAACACTTTTTCGTGTCCATGACAACCCGGGAGGGAAGGAGAAGCAGGCAACAAGGCAGCTATTGCCAGGTGGATTGTTAGATGTATCCAAATGTGCTACTCCATAGCAAAGAAAATACAACAAGTTACACCAAGAGCACATAAACCAGAAGTACGAGAGGAACCCTGGCCTTCCTTCTTAATGTTACCCTAGAGGCCTTGACATTCAGTGCATACTTTCACATAACATTGTTCATCATCAACCTTTATTCGGCTTCAGCCATCGTGTAGAAAAGGGAGGCATACACAACGTTGCATAATAAAACAGTCAATATAAAATAATACGATAAAATCAAATATGTTTTAACATAAAAGAGCAGAAAAAGGATAAAATGTAATAAACAATACATCATTAGTTTGTAGTATTGCATATGACTAAGCATTCAAATAAGATGGGGGCCAAATTAGCCTGCAGTACAAATAACAAGACAGTGCCAGTGTAAAAAGATAGATTACAAATTCCATTGCATATCCTTCAACAATGTGCTTCTTTTTATCCATGATAGATGAATATACTTGGAGACAAAAAACACTATGTTCAGAGTATCTGTTACCTTACAAAAATGGATGGCCTCTGCGATGTGCGTATTCCATGCAAGTTGGACAATGGTTTAATGTATTTCCTCCTATATTCACTATATCCCTCGCACATGAGAACAAAATAGAGAATATTTTCAAACACAGTGCCACAAGTTGGCCATTTCGTGCCCTGTGGCTTAGCACATTTTCTACTGTAAGATCTTACTGGAATCAAGCCCACGCTAAATCTTATATGTAAGGCTTGGGCATGCGGGGAGAGATGACATCAAGATAGCTTTCATGGCCAAATATGCTCTTACAGAATAAATATTCGGGCCCACTGCAAAGTGCACTACACAGGAGCAGCAATGTGTTTCTCTTATCAAGAAATGCTCCCTTAACAATTTCCTTTGCATTACTTAGAATTGCTACTGGGTCATCCTTGGCCCTAATGCCAACAACCATCTTTTCACATGTCCGGAGAGTCAATTAGCCACCCCCCATGGACCTTGCGTACATAAGGGCCTCTCTGTATTTATCAAGTTCAAGGGTAACCCAGACACTTAGCCAATAAAAAACAGCCTCTTCTCTGCCTCTTCATCAAAACAATTCCATGTTGCATTCCAAGCGTACTGCCACACTCGAGGTACTCTCTGTCAATGACACGTTTAAGAAACGTATTCTCTATTGCAGTTAGACATGTTATTCATATAGCCCCATATTGCTGACCCATGCAGGGTTGCAGCCTTTGCCTGCGCTTGATAAACTGTTAAAGCGGGCTTAAGTGATTCCCTGCTGTGATAAAAGATTTTTATTTTAACGGCACCACTAGTTTTTTTCCAAACTAACTCTGCCCTTTAGGAGCTGCTTTTATTACTGGAGAATCTTATCCCCCAAATAGTAGTACCAGGAGACCTGTTCCAACTCGGCGCCTCTTACCGAAATGTGCAAGGGTGTTCATTTTTGCTTTCCAGGGCTCAAGATCATAGCCTTTGTTTTGCTTGCATTGATCGCCATAGATCGTTGTATTTTGCGGCAAAACAAGCTAGTGCTGTGCGCAATCCCATCAGAGTCGTTGATGGGAGCACAGCATCATCAGCAACAAAAAGTGCTGGGAAGCAGTCGGCACCCAGCCTCGGAGAATCTGAACTAATAGTGAGGAGTTCTTTGTTGACATTAATATAGATTCAGAACAGGACGGGTGCCAGGACGCATCCTTGGCAAACACCCCCTTGCCCCTGCTATCGGTTCAGTAACACTGCCCGCCAGGCTCCAAGAAACCACTGCAGTGTTATTGCTATAAAGGCGCTGGATTGGATTTAGCAAGGCTCCTGGAATGTGCATTGCCCAAAGAACCCCCACAATTGCCCTGTGTGTACACTATCAAAAGCTGCCTTTAAATCCACAAATATGGCATACAACTTTATCTTCTTAATTAGCAGGTGGTGTTCTATAAGAAGGTCTAAACTGAAACTTTGATCAATCGTGCTTAACCCAGCATGACCTACTGCTTGCAAATGAAGCAATGGGCTAGCACCATCTACCTATGCTGACAAACGCCTCAGAAGCACCTTTGCAAAAATGTTGCCCACTGCGTCCAAAAGGGAGATAGTTGGAGGATAAGACCCAGTCTCCCTTTTAAAAAAATTGGAACAAATGCAGTGGTCCGTGATTCAGAGACAAGGCTGGTGGCCAATGCAGCAATAACAGCAGTCACCCGTACATTAACATCATTGTGTAGACACACAATCTAGAATCTACTCCTTCAGCTCACCACCCGCAACCACAGAATACTGCTTGCTAGTCTATACAAAGCATGTGATTCTAGGCAGATTCCCAAGCCCCAGAAGACAAACATTACAAGGTGATCTTCTTTCAGTGACTTGTATCCACATCAAATCAAATGTGCCCACCCTTCCTCCCCACTTGAGAGCTGAAGTATATACCAAAATAAAATAAAAATGACCCTATCCAACATATTAACCTTTTTCAGTTACTTTGCAGGCGCTGAAATGTTTGTAGAGGTTTTCCCCATACCATAGAAATAATAGGACACAGTTGTGGTTGTAGGATAGTGACAGAAGTACCAGATCTACCAGCCAGTGAAGCAACCAACCCAAATGAAACGCCAGATACGACCCCCTTGAAGAGCTCCAGCTTAGTGACCCACCTAGGCAGAGAAGGATGGATGGAAAGTTTGATTCGCACCAATGGAAGTACAGGGTAAACAGCAGCACAGGGCCTGCAAACATCCCACTACTACTGGACCTATGCGATCCCCGACTATGATTTTATGGAATATTTCGGGACCCAAGGACAGGCACTCGCAGTGCCAGTCACTGCTGGTTCTGCTTAGAAATTGCAGGAGAATGATCCAGTACCCAGACACTACTAACAACCCAGATTGACGAAAGAAAGAATAACATGTATACTCAATCCACCAGGCAGAAGCAGCAGGGACAGTAAAGGTACCAGGAAGACATAGAAACCCAACCGAGTGGATCCGATCGGCTCAAGGGAGGGATCCAGCCAACAAAGACCGCCCCACGACGAGACCTGTGGTTGAAGGTTACCCAGGACTGCCCAAGACAGAGCTGAACTGTAGTGGTAGCAACCCACCACTCATCTAGGCCAGGGAGACGCCCCATCTAAAGGCACTTCTCGTTTTCGACAAACGTTGACTTCGGCCTACACAGACCTTCACCGGGCTCCGGCCCATCACACTAGGGAGAGTGGGGTGAGGACATCTACTGTCTTTTAGAAAATGCCTATTTCCCTCACACCACTTCCAGTTATTTGTTGTGCTGCCTTCCCATTTAGATATGGAAAACACTCTTTTTAAATGTTGTCCCTCTTGTAATCGCAAGTCCCCCTGGAAAGACATGCACTGTGTGTGCAATCACTGTCTCACTGTAAGACCAAGCCGAAGAGCATTGCAAGTCTGGCAAAGCTTTCAAGCCCAAAACTTTAAAGGATCGCTGCATGAAGCGTTGGGCCGCACACGCCATGCAGGCTGAGGTGTCAATCGACTTTGCAAAAGAATACGACGAAGGCAGCTACGTTCACACAGTGACGCTGAGGACAAACTATGTTCCGCGGATCCCCATGTGCTGGCCCTTGACTCCAATAAGTAGGCCAGCGGCCCTGTAATGGAGAAGATGCCCGACGGCAAAAGCACACATACCCATAATTATAATTGGTCTTTTATAACTCGCTTAATAATAGGTTTCTAAGCTCGAGCACGGGAATAAAACCTGTGTTGCTATGCAATGTCTTACATCCAAGACAAACGCGTTGCAGCTGAGTTATCCTCCCGGGCTATCTACAAACACACTAAACACACAACCCCAAACTGTATGCCGACTACGCTGTTAGAAAAACACGGCCAAGCTGTGTTGAGGGAGAAAGAAAAATCAAAACGCCCACTCGCCTCTGGAACCTCACGCTCACAATCACCACAAGACAGAACTCCCAAACAGGCGCTGAGTAGGCCCATTTCCGACACCACCCCAAAAAAGGCCCTTCTTTCGCGTGCCAAAGAACAAACAACAATCTTTTCATCCTTCAGGGTCGTCGAAAATGCAACATTTAATACAAAAACATGCCCCCAAGACCCTTCTTAAGGGTAAAACGTCCAAATCTACTAATGTTTCGATGCCTGAAGCAGATAAATCTCTGAGAAAACATTATACACCCTTAGGACACTACAGAGGCTTTACACCACGGGAAACAGGCTTCTCACTCAAAACCCTCTCCCTCAGGGTCAAACCGATTTCCAAGATCCACAGAGTGGACCACTGAAAAATGTGAGATTAGTCTTTAACCGTACACCTAGCGGCTCTCTGCTTACACGCTTTGAGATGTGGTGTTAGCTGAAAGAGACGGTAGGTGTACTTTGAGTGAGTTAAAGACTAATCCCAAGTCAATTAGATATAGCAGATAGTTGACTATATTGGACGGTGAACAGTAAGTTGGATTAAGAGACTTTGTCTTGGGCCATAACACAAAACGTTTTCATTTGTTAAAATAGCAGTGCATAGTGTTAGGTGTGCGTGCTTCCTTGAGTATTTCCATGCACATTTGGTGTAGGTTTAGGTGACCAAATTCTATGGCCTCAGGAGCCAAGCTGCGAAGTTCAGCTTCTGAGTCCATGGGTGAAGCTTTGTTCCCTGACTCTGAGTCAACAGGTTGTCCGGACAAGATAGTCTTATGGGAGGACACAGACATAATTTGACGGTGGGAGAACCTAGTCTGTTGTGCCCACATGGAAGCTATAAGGATTAGTGTTTGGTTGAGAAGAGGTGTTGGGGAAAGGCGTGTGCAAATTTCTCTGACCAGTTCATCAGAAGTGCATTCCCCTTGGATCCTTTCTGGGGAATCCTAGATGCGTTATCTTGGCATTGTTTTTCAGGGTCGCGAAGAGGTCTATTTCCATGAACCCCTAGTTTGAGAAGACGTCCGTGGGGCGTTTTTCTGCTGAGGGTGGAAGATAAGGGTGAAGATCCTTCCTGATATTCTTCAGATACCTCAGAGGCCTGTTTACTAAGAGCATGATGTTCTTTATGGTGTTTTTCTGCATGGGAATGAGATTTGTTTTTTCGACGGCTGTTTCGGCGTCCCCACCTCAGCTGTCGAACAGTGTTTATGCATGCCTTTTGCTGGATTGTCTGCACGGGTGCCTTGTGGTAAACGCAGAGGCTGAATCACAGCAGGCTTGGTCGGCGGTAGGTAAGCGGGCTGAGAGACACCTACAGTTTGTGTGCAGCCCTCCGTCGAGGAGCGGCTTGGGGGTGTGCTTATGTGTATTAGTGCATGTGTACAGTGCCGTTGCATGAGGCCTTCCTCATAGCAGCGCCCTGCGACTGCCTTTCAAGGCTGGGGACATGTGTGCAGGAACCGGTATGTTCCTCTGTAATGTCTTCAAGCTCCGAATCGGAGAGTCTCAGCTGCCGCGGCATTCGAAGATCTCTGCAGCGGTCATCATTGTGTATGCCACCCACCGCTTATTTCTGCGCTCTTTAAGGGTCTTGGGCCTAAAGAGTTTGCATTGTGAGACCGTAAAACAAATCCTACCACGGTCTAGCCCCCCTGGGCAACCATGCACCGGTCTTAGACAATCTTCGTCAAACTCCTAGGGGGGTGTGGAAATCCTCGGAGTGATCACGTGGAAGGCATTGGTGACACACCCTGTGTCTTTCCACAGAAATGTCATACTGCACTTGGGGCAAAACTTCCATGGAGTACGCGCCATACTGGAAGGTGGACACAGAGGCAGCAAGACAAAGGCTGTAAGGGCAGGAAATGGGGGCAGGTAATGGCAACACCCTCCCCCTAGCCCCCCAAACCCCGTATCCCGAATGGTAGACCGAAGCCTGTCTGTCGGAACAGACGTCTGTTTCGGTGTTCGGAAACAGCGTTGTGATGCCCCGGAGAACAGCTGTCTAACTGCATCGATTGGTAACCGACAAGAGAAGTTTGGATGGAATTAACTCCAAAAGTAGCTTTTTGCTACAAATTCCACGAGGATACAACTTGCCACGATGGCGAAAGAATTATCTGAGGTACCTCGACGCGTGAGGGATCATGGTTACAGGGTACGTCACACTAGGGATGGTATTAGTCACACCCTGTCGCGTACCCTTTTCGAACTTCGAAAAACTTCATGTGCAATACTATGCAACCTTCACTAGATGTCGGCCTATGCAAAGCATGCGATTCTAAGCAGATCCACAAGCCTCAGAAATCTATTTATAAGGCTATCCCCAGAAGACCATGATCAGCCTATTGCTTACTCCCCAATTGATAACCAACGGCAATACAGTGAACTACTTTTTAAAGCTGTCCAGCACTTTAACATTGATACAAAAGAGACACTTCAGGATACAAACTTTGTCGATGGCATTTTAGGAGACGAAAAATCTGACAGTTTATTCCCTTTCTCAAGTCTGTACAGAGACTAATTCAACAATCTCTAGTTAGCTCCCACCCTAACGAGAGCAGTTGATCCTTGCATCGAAAAAAAATAAGGCCTGTTCCAACGCACCCCTCTTATATCAGGTTCCAGCTAAAGCCAGACTCTTTAGTGGTAACTACCACAAGAAAGAGCAAGCACCCTGCTAGCTTCTGCGGAGGCGCCCCCAGAAAAGAAGGGCAAGAAAATATATACATACAGCAGTAAAATGGTATCTTCTGCGACATACCAAACCAGTATTGCCAATAATACGACCCTACTTGCCAGGTATAACTGCCATGTCTGGGATACAGTACAGGAACAGATTGACACTGTTCCTGAGCCCTTAATATCACAGCTCCTAAAGACCATTTCAGATGGTAAACTGGTTGCCATCTGCATCCTAAAGAATAATTTAGACGCAGCAGATAATGCTGGATGCATTGTAGCAGAGGGCACCCTAATAAAACGGCACTCATGGCTACAGCAGTCTGGTTTTAAATTAGAAACCCAGGCTCTCCTTTTGAATATGCCAATACAACCTAATGTGCTATTTGGCAAGGCAGTCGATAATGCACTAAAGAGTGCAAAAGAGGAGCATGAAACTTTAAAATCATTGGGCCAAATAACGAACAAACTGTGTTCAACAGGGTTTTCAATACCCGGCACTCCTTTCACAGGCAAAGTTACTCACATCTTTGAGAGATAGTCAAGGCAAATCCCCTTCCTGGGGCAACACACGGGGTCAGTCCACCAGTTACCAAGCCACCTTTCAAAGAGGATATAAAAGAACAAGAAGTAGGGGTAGAGCCTCTGCCACCAGAGCCTCCCCTGCCTCTAAACAATGACATCCTGATACAGGTTCCCTCCCATGCACCTCCAGTCGGAGGTTGCCATTGCAAGTTCACCCACATATGGGAGGGAATTACAGCAGATCATTGGGTGTTATCCACAGTGGCAGAGGGTTACTCCATAGAATAAAAATAAAACGAACACTATCCTCAAACAGCAGGAAGATGTTGCCACAAGATTCTTCTTCTAAAAGAAATCCAGTCCCTGCTCCAGAAAGGCGCAATAGAACTAGTCCGTGCAGACCAGGTAAACAAGAGTATCTATTCAATATACATCCTTGTACCAAAGGACTGGACTATGTACCCTTTACTAGACTACGTCTTGCAAACACATGTCAAGCCTCAAATGTTTCACATAACCACGCTGCAGGAGGTAATCTTACTATTAGAACAGGGGGATTTCACAGCAACATTGGATAGGAAAGATGCTACTCCACCCCTCCCCCCCCCGCCTCCCTCCACCAACCCTCTACCCCCCAGCACTTGCACGATCCGAATGTTACAAAAGGCCTAGTAGGACTGTTATTGTGGTTTTATATCCCTTGTTCCTTCCCATCCTCTGCTTGTTGCCTTGTGGCACCTAGAAACACTTTTTGTTGTACAGTGCTCCTTACAAATGGTAATTAAATAAATGTTGCCAGCGCACAGAAAATGCTTCAAGATTGAAAAACACTACCAATTTAAGGTTCTCCCCTTTGGCATTTCATCAGCACCAAGGTTGTTCACAAATGTACTAGCAGTAGTAGTGGCGCAACTACGCAGAGAATCAACCCCAGTGTACCCTTATCTCGACTACTGGCTCATAACATGGGAAACACCACAAATTTGCAAAAACCACACCAAAGGACAATCTATTGTTCGAATTGGGGTTCTCCAGCAACGACAAAACGTCAAGTCTCATCTCCAGTCAAGTAAAACTATTCCTGAGTGCAATTATAAAGACACAGGAAGAATTTCCCCTCAAACGAGAGAGTACAAAACGTACTATTCCAGCTACCTTACTAGTTATCCGGTCATCAGATAACCGTGCGCAAGGCAATGCACCTGCTTGGAATGGTGGCTTTATGCATTTATCTTGTTCCACAGGCGCAACTGCGCATGCGCCCGATGCAAGAGTGACTAGCGAAACAATGGTCTCAGGCAAGCGTTCAGTAGGACAATCTAGTGGTGGTTTCGCTAACCTTAGTACCAGCTCTATGCTGGTGGACAAAAGACAACATGGTGAAAGGGAAACCTTTTCGCAACCCACCAGTGCAAGCCACTCTCACACAGACTCCTGTCTCAGGATGGGGAGCTCACTACCTTCATCATACAACGCACGGCATGTGGACACAAACGGCAAAAAAACACACTTACTAGAACTGCTAGCATTCCTCTAAGCGATGCAAGCTTTTCAACATCTAGCAGGGCAAACCATTCTAGTCCTCACAGACAGTACCACTGCCATGTTTTATCTAAAGAAACAGGGCGGGACACACTCTTTAAGTCTGTTCAGGTTATTCCAAAAGATTTGGAAGTGGCTGTTCAAACGAGTCATTTTCCTAGTGTCGCATGATGTTCCAGGGGAACACAATTCACCAGCAGACAAACTGAGCAGAAGTCTACAGCTACCCATACACCTTTGAGGAAAATGTAAGTGCCCAAATTCCGATTTCAGGAGCCACCAAGTTCATAGTTTGACTGTCTGGATGGAATGTCGTACCCTTGTGTTGGGACAGCATGTTAAATGGGCACGGAAGCTTGATTGGTTTGCACATTGCTAGTTTGAGTAGGTGTGGAAACCATGATTTTCGTGCCCATATTGGAGCGATTTAAGATTACAGTGACATGTTCCTGGTGCATCTTGTGCACTGTCTTGTTGAGGAGTGGTGTCAGTGAAAAAGCCCAGGCACACACATTTCCCTGAACGATTCATCCACAGGGCGTTCCTCTTGGATCCTGGTTGGTGAAACCAGGATGCAAAATCTGGGCATTGTGCGTTTAGGTTTTTTTGCGAACAAATCTAGAGATGATTGCCCACACTGGGTGAAGATATCATTTAAAATGTCCTTGTAACTTTGCCAGTTGTGTCCCTCGGGAAGAGGACTTCAGCTTAGAGTATCTGCTAGAGCATTGAGTTCCCCTGCAACGTGTTGAGAGACTAGGAACATGTTCCGCTTGAGTGCCCACTTTCAAATCTATCGGGATAACCTGGACAGACTTGGTGTCCCTTCCTGTTTGTTAAGATAAAACATAGCAGTGGTGTAGTCTGTGAGGAGTTGCACTGTCTGACGGTTTATAGTGATATTTTTGAATTTAATCATTTCAAAAGCATTAATTTCGAATAAAAAATGTCGGGAAAAAATGTTGAATTTATTTTTTTAATTTCATTTTTTAATGGGGGGTTCCCCCAACCCTGTTTTTTTAATTACCCTTTTTTTACTAGCCGAACCCCAAAAAAATATATAAAATAATAAAAAAAAATATTCGACAAAAAGCGAAAAGGTTAACGACCCAAATAAGAGCAGTGGACCGCAAATACGGAAAATGTTCCTTGATTCCGGCCATAACATTCTATAACGCAAAAGTGGTCCCAGCGTTGACGTACGGAACGGAGGCGGGGTTATACCTCCGGCGGAATACTTGAACAAACTTGAAGGCGACCTGTGGAAAGCGGTCTTGGGTCTACCCAAATCCACTGCTATGCCGGCGATAAGGAGAGACCTGGGCCTCATATCATAAGTGTCAACGGTCGATCAAAGCGCTATGCGCTTGTACAGACGAATCGTCATGTCAGACACGTTACCGATATACAACATCATTCGAGAAGAAATTGAATTAGGTAAATGTGAGGCCCTGAACAAATGCGTGAATGCCAGAAAGAATGACCTGGCTAAAATCGAATGTATGGAGGAGGACCTGAAAGAAAATCCGGACCGAATTAAAAGAAAAACTGAAAACATGGACTGGATTTTGACAACAGAGAAAGCGGTGGGGAATAAACTTTTAAAACATCTACACCCGACTTTCAACAAGGGAAAAAACCCTTGCAATACTGTGCAAAGTTCCCTAACAAGAAGCTGAGAAACTCGATTATGAGAGCCGGACTTAATCTCCTGCCTACGAGAGAGATTATAACAATCAGAGGAGATGGTGTCGAGAAGCGCTGTCGATTATGTAAAGACGATCTAGTCATCGAGACCTTGAAGCACCTGGTGATAGAGTGCCCCAGCACGACAGAAAGTAGAAAGCTATACCTCCCCTCATTGGCTGAAAACCTGTGGATATTTCAAACAGATGAACTATGGAACAGACTAATCTCTGGTGAGAACACTAGATGGAGCCAAGCCCTGGCCAAACTGATCGAACTCGTGTTTGATCAGATAAACAGTCTACAGCCTGAGGGTGGCCCGGTCTTGGGTTCTGATCGAGTGGAAAGATGACCTAAATCCGCCATGTCCGCTGTTTCCCTCCTGCAACAGAGGCCTGGCCAGCCCCCCCCCCCCGGGGAGGTTTTTGCATGACCCTCCTTTTCCTGTTGCTACTAGCGGAACCTAGAAGGTTTTGACAAAACTTAGTGATAGCTGAGTAAAGTTCAAATAAAAAAAATAATCGACATTTTTTTCGAAATTAATGCATTCGAAATTATTCATTGGACATTTTAACTGCACACCCTGTCTGACCTACCAGATGTTGCTGAAAAGCTTGCAGTGCCTTGAGTACTGCCAGGAGTTCTAGAAGGTTTGTGGTTTTGGGCTGTCTGTGTCCACATGCCGTGTGCTGTGTGATGAAGGTAATGGTCTCCCCACACTGAGAGTGAGGTGTCTGCTAGGATCGCTTGTACTGGTGGATTGCGAGGGTTTTCCTTTTAGCAAGTTGTCCTTGGACCAGCAGCACATAGCTTGTACTAAGGTTAGTTAAACAACCACTAGATCATCCCACTGATCGCTTGCCTGAGACCATTGTTTTGCTAACCACTCCGGCATCGGGTGCATGAGCATCTGCATGTAGGGAACCAGGTTGATGCATGAAGCTTTCATCCCAAGCAGGTGCATTGCCTTGCATATGGTTATCTGGCATCCGGCTAGATGATGAGGAACTTGAAACAACATGTTTGGTACGCTTTCATTTGAGGAGAAGACTAGCTCTTCTTGCAATTTTATGATCGCTCCCAGAAATTTTCACTCGACTGGGGACGAGACTTGACTTTTTCTCTCTGATATAGAATCCCAATTGGAACAGTAGATTGATTGTTCTTTGGGTGTTGAATTTGTATATTTGAGGAGTTTCTCCTGTTATCATCGTCCATAAAAGGGTACACTGGGATTGCCACCACTGCTAGTACCTCTGTGAACACTCGTAGAGCTGAGGCTATGCCTTAGGGGAGTACTTTGAATTGGTAATTTTCTCCCGCTATCTGGAAGCACAGGTACTATTTGTGCTGTGGGAACATTGAAATATGAAAGTATGCATCTTTCATAACCAATGTTGCCATGAAATCCCCCTGTTTAAAGAGGGGGCTTACCTCCTGCAGTGTTTTCATGCAAAACCTCTGTACTTTGACATGTTCGCTGGGCGCAAGTCTAGCACAGGGTACATAGTTAAGTCTTTCTTTGGCACAAGGAAGTACGTTGAATAGATACCTTTTTTTCCTAGTTTGCTGTGACTATTTCTATGGCGTCTTTTTCCAGCAGGGTCTTTACTTTTTCCGGTAGAATGAGTCTTTTTTTTTGGCATAATTTTCCTGTGTCTTGGCGGATGGTTGAGTGGGTTCTTCAGAGGTTCTAAGCAGTACCCTCCTGCCACGATGGGCAACACCCACTTGTCTGATGTGATCCCTGTCATGCGTGGGTGAATTAAGAGATGCAACCTGGAGTTGCATGGGAGGGGATCTGAATCGGGGCGTCCTTTTTTGGAGGTAGTGGAGCCTCTGGCGGAGGCCCTACCTCTATTTCTTTTCTATCCTCTTTGAAAACCTCCAGATGACTGTCCCTGCGAGTTACCCCACAATGGTGACTGGCCTCCCAGATTATAACTTGAGCGTTGTGGACCTTGTCCAGGAAAAAAATCTTCTGATGTTAAACGCCTCTCTCTGAACAAAAGGCTTATTAGACAATTGTCCTAATTTTAAGATGTCCTATTCTTCCTTGACACTTTTTAGTGCATCCTCAACTGTTTTGCCAAACAAAGCGTTCGGTTTGATTGGCATGTTGAGGAGTGTGGTCGATGTCTCCAGTTTGAAGCCTGACTTCCTTAACCAGGCTTGGCGCTTGATTAAGGTGCCCACAGCTATAAAACGGCCTGCATTGTCTGCAGCATCCAAATTATTCTTCAGAATGCAATTAGCAATTTGTTTGTTTTCTGTAATAGTTTTCGAGAGCTGAGCTTTAAGTGGCTCGGGGACGGCTTCAATCTGCTGTTCTAGCAGGTCCCACACATGGCAACCATAACTAGCCAGAAGAGTGCTATTATTTGTGATTTTGGTCTGGTAAACCACTGAGGATGCCACTTTCCTGCTGATAGTGTACATCTTTTTACTTTCCTTGTCAGGAGGTGTCTCAGTGGAAGCTAGAGGTGTGCCCGCCCTCTTCCTGGGTGGGTTGACAACTAGGGTGTCAGGTTTTAGCTGACCTCTGATAAAGAATGGGTCAGTTGGTGCTGACCTGAACACTTTCTCAATGCGGCGGTAAACTGCTCTTATGATGTTGGGTGTTAGTAGGGAGGGCTGAATGCGCCTTTGTTGTGACTGAAGGATGGGAATTAATTGTGTTGCAGACTTCTTGCCCCCCAAAATGTCATCCACAAAATCCTGGTCTTGTTGGACCTCTTGAGTCTCTATTTTGAAGTTTTGTGTGGCCTTTACGAGCAGCTCGTTATACTGGAGCTAATTATTTATGGGGGAGTCCACCACTGGCTGGTCTTGGTTGTCTGGGGACTGGATGACCTGGATATCGTGGTAGTCATAGTATTGGTCCTGACTATACTGATAGACCTGAGAACCTGGATCCGGGGGAGCTGAAGGGTCCATAAATATATAAATCCTTTGAGGAAGGTCTTATGTGAGGTGACAGGAGTTTGGATAGTTGTGCTGTGTGGAAAGTGTCCAGCCGTGGCACTTTAGAAGGTGGTTCACCACCAGACACCCTTTCACCCTGTGCAGAACCTTGTGGGTTTCTAAACTCTTCTGGGTGGTGGTACATGAAATCTACGAAACAAGATGTCCTTTTCACCATGTCAAAGTTTTCAGGGGTCCATTCGTTGGTCCTTGGGAAGACAGGATGGGCAGGAGTGTCTTGATGTGGGTCTACTTTTTCTGACTTGGAGCCACTGGTATTGTCCTAAAATAGAGTATAGCCACTATCCTGTGAAGGAGGGGGCTTAGATGGCGTGTCTGTCGTAGTTTTGGTGGTTTTCGACGTCTAGGACTAGAAAAGCTTTTTCGGGACATGATTTTTTAATCAATTCTTGCATTTTTGGCGCATTAGAAGAGGGCGTTGAAGGTTTTGGATTCGTGCCCTTCGGGGTGCGAATCGAGGGCTGTTTTGGGCGCAGTGTCTGAAACTGGCCCACCCGGCGCTTGTTTCATAGACCTGTCATGCATTGAAGGCGATTGCGACGGGCCAGAGGACAGATGATTTGGAAACTGACTTGTCATTAGACACTAGGTGGCCGTGAACGGTCGACGGTATGTCTGTAGTGCGTCGTGGTGTGTGTGCTCTTGCCACTGGGTGTTTTCTCCTTAACATGACCGCTGGCCTGCTTAATGGAGTTGGGGGCTTGCACATGGGGTTCTCCCGAACCCTGATAGCCTTCAGTGTCGCAGAGAACATCGACTCTGCCATTGCTGGATTCACCCACCACATTTATGGAGGCCTCGGCCTGAATGCATGGGAGGCCCAGCGCTTAGTACGACGGTCCTTTAAAGTTTTTGGCCAAAAAAGTTTGCAGGATTTGCAGTGCTTTCCGGTGTGATCCCATGGAAGGCAGTGGTTGCACACCTGGTGCATGTCCTTCCAGGGATACTTCAGATACAAGAGGGGCAGAATCTAAAGGACGTATTTTCCATATTTGATGGGGAAAGGCAGCACAGCGATAGAGAGGAATGGAAGGAGTCATAATAGGTGTACTTTAAAAGTAAAGAAGTGTATGACCTCCCCCACTCTCCCGATTTATAAAGGGCCAAGGCCCTGTGTAGGCCGCAGTCTGGTTCGGACTGGGGCATAAAATTGTCCTGGGCACCAATTAAAGTGTCCCACTGTTGAAAATGACAATTCATTCCTTTTATGACAGACTAAGTAGTAGCCAAGGGGGAGTTTTTTGATAAAGTGTGATACAAATTGTGCATTTTAAAGAATATTTATTCTGTAACAATAGTCCAAACTACTAGCCTCATGATGAAGTAACTCCTCAAATTCCACATTGGCCCAAAAAGTGACCCGCTTTGACCAAAATAACTGGCCCACACTAGCGTTTTGCGTTTGGGCATTGCCCTATATGCCAGTCTGAACCCGGCCTCAGTCGCTGTCTGTCGAGACGGTCTTATCAACGATGGTTCCGTCTGTCGAGAGCTGCCAAAGAGTTCTGCATTCTGTCCACGAAAACTGAAATTAGTACTCCCGCCTCCAAAATTGATACTGGTATGGGAGCCTATCACAAGATGAGGAATTCGTGGGAGGACACAATCCATTCGAAGAACAAGTTACTTGCCAACTGTAACGTTCTTTCGACTGGATGTTCCTCCCACGTACAGTTTACGTTTTCTTACACTTTCCTCTCACGAAGAATGTATCGGTCATGGGACACGCCTGGGTGTTATATATATATATGTATATATATATTTCTGAGGCTTGTGGAATCTGCTTAGATCACATGCTGTGCATAGGCCGACATCTAGTGGAAGCTGCAGAGTATTACAGTTTGTTTTTCGAAACTCGAAAATGGGCGTCGACACAGGGCGGCCCGTAATACTATCCCTAGTGGTACGTCCACTGTACCCAAGATCCTTCACGCGTCTAGGATCCTCAGATTGTTTTTTTCCGCCATACTGGTCGGAAGCATTTTGCGGAGTCCCCTCGCCTTAGCCATACTTTTGCCAAAATATTAATTTATTTACATCCTTCCCCATCCCAACTTCGACACTCGACACCGGCTGGAGAAGAAATCGACCGTCGGCTGCTGCACGACGGATTTAGGCCTCGGAAGGCCTCTGGCCTCGGCCCGGGCCTTGGAAGGCCTTTGGCCTCGGCCCTGCAAGTACAGAGAGTGCGGGGTTGGACATATAGGTACATTTTATACATTTCCTACACTTAACAGCCCGCTGCCTCAAGGTGCATATGGAGGGTACCCCTTTTCAATTCTGCCCCAAGTGCAATCGCAAATACCCTTGGGTCGACAGGCACGCCACGTGCAATCTCTGCTTGCCGAGGGACCACTCCGAAGCGAAATGCAGAGCGTGTAGTAGGTTTAAACCTAACACACTTAAGGACCGTTCAACGAAGCGTTGGGCCCACCACGCCAGGCAGGCGGCCATGGCAGCAGAGGGCGCCTTCAGCGACGCCGTACTTTCGGACGGCGAGGGCATTACGGCGTCGAAAGACAGCTGAGCGCAGGTCCCTGACCTCGGAAGGTCGTCCGGCAGGGCGGCTATGGGGAAGACCCCCGGCGACACAAGCGCTTCACACACCACACTCACTAAACACACGAAGTCCAACCGAAACTCGATGACGTCGAGTTCTCGGAAAGAGGCACAAACAGAACGGTCCGATTCGGTGTCCTCTGGGCGTTCTCGATCGAGATCACTGCATGACTCCAGGCAATCATCCACTCTTGCCAAGAGTGCCTCGCTCCCTAGGCTAACAGAAGTTCGATCGTCGGAGGACGAAGACGACTTCCACCCCCAGGCCGCGCTCCAGGAGTCGGAGCCCGCAGACAAGATCAGCGAGGCCCCACGCTCGAAGGACAGGGACTCTACCCCCGATCCTCGACGCCAGGCGTTGAAAACCTCCAGAGCCACAAAAGGACAGGGAAAGCATTTTTCCACTCACGGGGAGGGGGGAAAACAGAAGAAGAAGCAGCCTTTGCACTCTTCCACACCTGTGAAACACACCACTCCCCCTAAACAGACAGACAAGACCAGGTCTGCTGATATGTCTAAAACCAGCAAATCTACTCAAGATAAATCCCTGAGACTTGCTGAGTCATTCCCAGTTCCGAAAAATGGTCGAGTGAAGACATAGATAGGGTCATGTCAAGGATGTCTTCTTTGGCTGACTTTTACGATAAAAATCCAGACCATTTCCTTTCGTATGGTCCACAAGGGGCGACACCCTCAGGCTCTAACGATCCTATCCCCCCCCCCCCCGAGTAAGAAGCCCCGGTTTGAAACACCGATGAGGTCTACAGACCCCTTCTAGGTACAACCATACTCACGACCATACTCGCTGTATCAAGGAGAGGCTTCCTTTGGTGAGGACCAAGAATTTGGCATGGTAGAAGAGCAAACCGGGACTGGCTACTATGGGGATGATGAGGACCAGGAAGAGGAAGACCCTGAAACCTACAGAGTAGATTCCCCGGTAGAAAACGAAGCCCTGGTTACCGACTCCCCTGTCGATAACCAACCCCTCCTAAACGAGGTTCTCGCACGTGCAGCAGAACATTTCCATATTGAAACACACGGTGTCCAGGAGGAGAGGGACTTCGCAGAGGAGTTAGTGGGAGAAAGGAGGCCTGTTGCCCAGACCATCCCTATCTTTAAGTCCATTCAGCGTAGAATAGACCCGTCTCTGGTGAACCCGAACCTCACCAGAGCAGTCAATCCCAGGGTTGAAAAACTTTTCAGGGCAGCCCAGTCTGACCCTCTCTATATAAGAGGACATCTGAAGCCAGACTCCCTAGTTGTCACTAACACTCGTAAGAGGGCTGGAACACCCTTGTCATCGTCCGAAGCTCCTCCCGACAAGGAGAGCAAAAAACTATATGGTTTCGGCAGGAAAGTAGCCTAAACGTCTGCCTATCAAGCAAGGATTGCAAACTCCACCACCCTGTTGTCCAGCTACAACTGCCATCCGTGGGAAGAAGTCGCGGCACTCATAGCCTCTGCTCCGGAACCTTTAAAGGGCCAGTTAGCTCGGATTTCCGCAGAGGGTAAAGCCATGTCTGGTTGCATTTTGAAAGTAACCTTTGACGCCGGGGACAACGCAGGCAGATTGATAGCAGAAGGCACTGTTATCAAGAGACATGCGTGGTTACGGCAGTCTGGTTTTAAGGCAGAAACCCAGGCATCATTGTTGGACAAACCGGTGGAAGCCGATCTGTTTGGTAAGGCGGTCGAGGACGCACTGAAGAATGCCAAGGACGAATACGAGACACTCAAGTCCCTTGGCCAGTTAACCAATAAACCCCCTAACCAGAGAGGGAATAGAAATTATCGTCTCCCACGTGGCCAAAATTCCCAGAGAGGATCTAACTATTCCCAGGGGCAGGGTACACAGTGGAACAACAGCCAACAGTCTACCCAGGGTTACGGCAGGGGTAATAGGAGAGGTCGTGGTAAAGGCAGAGGCAGCTCCAGCAAAGGAGGCGACACGCCTCCACCAAAGCAGTGAAGCTCAGTTCAGGGTCCCTTCTCACACAACCCCAGTAGGGGGGACGCATTTCCAACTTCACCCAGGCTTGGGAAGGGATCACATCAGACAGATGGGTGCTGTCAACAGTATCCACAGGGTACTGTATAGAACTACTGCAGCGTCCCCAGAACCATCCTCCACGACAAAGAGTACACTCTTTAGAACATCAGAAGATTCTCCTCGAGCAGATCGCCATTCTGCTAGAAAAGGACGCGATAGAACTCGTCCCGGGACACCAGGTAAACAAGGGTATTTATTCAACTTACTTCCTTGTGCAAAAGAAGGATTTGACAATGCGCCCAGTATTGGACTTACGGCCTGCCAACAAGTATGTCAAGCCCCAAAAGTTTCGTATGACTACGCTACAAGAGGTAATCCCCCTCCTAAAAAAGGGGGATTACATGGCAACCTTGGATATGAAAGATGCTTATTTTCATATTTCCATGTTCCCAGCGCACAGAAGGTACTTGCGCTTCAAGGTGGACAGTCGGCACTACCAATTCAAGGTACTGCCCTTCGGGATAGCTTCGGCACCAAGGGTATTCACCAAGGTACTGGCAGTGGTGGCTGCACACCTACGCAGGGAGGCAATCCCGGTGTACCCTTATCTGGACGACTGGCTCATAATGGGGGAAACCCCAGTAATTTGCAGGACAATCATTCAAAGGACTATCGACCTCCTCCACGAGTTAGGCTTCTCAATCGACGAGAAAGTCAAGCCTGGTGCCAAGCACCTCCAAACAGTTCCTAGGAGCAATCCTAGATACTCAAGAGGGGTTGACCTTTCCTTCAGAGGAAAGAATTCGGAATATACTACTGCAAATTCTTATCAGTCCGGTCACCAAATAATGGTACGCAAAGCAATGCGTTTACTGGGCATGATGGCGTCATGTATTTACCTGGTCCCCCACACGCGCCTGCGCATGCGTCCCATGCAGGAATGGTTGGCGAAACAGTGGTCTCAGACAAGTGGTCAGTGGGACGATCTAGTGGTCGTTTCACCAACACTAGTACAAAGTCTTCACTGGTGGACAAGAGAGAATCTTGCACAGGGAAAACCCTTTTACGATCCCGAAGTACAGGCAGTAGTCACTACCGATGCATGTCTGACGGGGTGGGGAGCTCACCATCTCCACCACACAGCTCAGTGTCTCTGGTCTCCCTCAGTGGCCAAGAACCACATCAACCTGCTAGAGCTTCTGGCAGTATTCAGAGCGCTTCAAGCGTTTGAGCCCCACCTACTAAACCTGTCAGTGCAAATCCGGACGGACAGCACAACTGCCATGTTCTACCTGAACAAGCAAGGAGGGACTCGTTCGCCAAATCTGTCCAAGCTTGCCCAGAAAATCTGGATATGGGCACTCAGACGGAACATCTTCCTGTCATCACAACATGTTCCAGGGGAGCTCAATTCCCTAGCGGATGTTCTGAGCAGAGACTCCCTCCCAGAGGAACACGATGGGTTCTACACAGAGAGGTCATAGAAGATATCTTCTCTCAGTGGGGTTTCCATACTATAGACTTATTCGCCACAAGCGAAAACAGACGATGCCCACGATTTGCATCCAGGTTCCCCCAACCAGACTTCCAAGGGGAACGCCCTGTGGATGAACTGGTCAGGGATGTTTGCGTACGCTTTTCCATCAACTCCTCTCCAGGAAGGTGGTGAACAAGATGAACAGAGTCGATGACGCTCGTCCTAGTTGCTCCCATGTGGGCAAGACAACCGTGGTTCCCACACCTACGCAGGATGGCGGTGTGCGAGCCCATCAAACTTCCAGCCTGGTACAACCTACTGTCCCAGCACCAAGGTCAAACAGTGCACCAGCAACCCAACTCAATGAACCTGGCAGCATGGCTCCTGAGGTCATAGTTTGGACATCTCAATTTACCACAGAGGTGTATGGACATCCTAAAAGAATCTAGGAAACCAAACACAAGGCACTGTTACTTTGACAAGTGGAAGAGGTTCGTTATCTGGTGCCAGAGTAGACAAATCAACCCTGTTGTTTGCACTCCTTCCACTATTGTTACATGCATGCTCCACCTGCTAGATGCAAGATTGGTTTTTAACTCACTGAAAGTACACCTGGCAGCCCTGTCGGCATACACCACTTCCCATAGCAAGGTCTTGTGGTGGAAAGTACCAGTATTTAAAGCCTTCATGGAAGGAGTAAAGGGACTTCACCCTCCTATTTCAAACCCACCACCAGGGTGGGACCTTAATGTGGTGCTATCCAAGCTCATGGGACCCCCTTTCGAGCCCATGCATAAAAGCAGTCTCAAACACCTGACTTATAAAATGGCCGCCTTAGTAGCTATTACTTCTATAAGAAGAGTCAGTGAAATTCAGGCTCTGTCAGTGCAGGATCCCTTCTTTACTGTCCATAAAGACAAACTGGTTTTACGCACACGCCCTAGGTTCTCACCTAAGTTTATATCTAAATTCCACGTAAACCAGTCCATCGAGCTTCCGACTTTCTTCCAGGACCCTCAAAGCTCGGCTGAGGTGAAACTACACACCCTAGATGTGCGTAGGGCGGTCCTTTACTATGTAAATAAGACCAGACCGCTAAGAAAAACAGATCAACTGTTTGTCTCCGTAGCTACAGGCAGAGAGGGGGATCGCGTCTCTAAAGGTCCCATCTCAAAGTGGATTATTAACTGTATCCAGCTGTGTTACTCACTCTCTGAAAGAACTCTGCCTTTCACGCCGAGAGCCCACTCTACTAGAGGCATTGGGGCCACTCTGGCTTTCATTGCAAATGTACCCCTTGACACCATTTGCAAAGCAGCTACTTGGAGCTCTATTCACACTTTTACTCAGCATTACTGCATTGACACCCATTCCAAGGCAGATACACAAGTGGGACAAGCGGTTCTAAGACACTTATTTGCTCATGACCCTTCTCGCATCCCACCTCCTTCTTCAGGTACTGCTCGCTGATCTATGCACAGCATGTGATCTAAGCAGATTCCACAAGCCTCAGAAGGGATACATTACTCACGGTAATTGTATTTCTGATGCTTGTATCTGCTTAGATTCACATGCGACCCACCCTTCCTCCCCTCTGAGAGAAGTATCAACTGCGAAGGCTCCAGGCAAGAGTTTCTTCACGGCTGGATGCGGCTCTGCGGTTTTGGCGCCCTTCTCCAGCATGGGATCTGGCATGGATTCACATGCTCATGAATATTCCCCGTCAGGCTGGGCTTCCTCGGTAAAGAGAAAATCAGTTTCACTTTCATTTCTGAACTGTCTTTCTCCTAACAACCAATCACTGGTCTCTGGGTCATACTGCCCCCAGCCAATGACTGCCCTCTAAGCCCCTCCTCTGGCAGCCACCTTCAGATTTTTACCGCACGATCGAGTGGTGGGAGTCCTCCTGCTTAGCTCCCGAGCTTTTACTGCGTATTTTCAAAGAGTTTACTCTATTTTGTTCGGTCAATTGAGCCTCAAGCTCCACCGATTCATCATCCAATTAACAGGGACCCGTTTTCGGAAGCTTCTACGCCCCTCAAGGGCGATTTTTTTTGTCACCCTTCACTTCTTGGAGGATTCCAGAAGATTCTTGAGGCCTACCCCGCAAGGACATGGCCGAAGACCAGGGAGACTCGACACCTCTGTTCAGATCTCCCCAGGATGTGGACTACGGAACATTTTCCTGGAGGATGGGCACTTCTGGTGCCTTTACTGCCTGCACTCAGACAAATCGCACATGGAGGAGGCCTCTGCGTTCTGCAAGGACGTGTCCTCCCGCACCATGAAGGACCGGTGCAAGCGTCTCGCTGAGTGGCTGGAGACTAAGAACCCTTCCTCCCAAGAGGCAATCTGAGCGGTCTTCTACAACGGGGGCCCAACAGAAGGCAAAGCACCGCGAGTCCGCAGACACCGTAAGCGCCGTTGGTACGGGCTCTGCGGCATCCAGGCTGGGTGCAGCATCGCCGATGCTGTCAACCACGAGCCAACGCTCCAGCTCAGCAAAGAAAAGGAAGTCGAAGCACCTGGGTAAGCTTCTGGAGAAGGCCTGATTGATTCCGACGGAGAAAGCAAAGCAGGAGGGAGGCACTGACACTCCCCCTTGAAGACCACAGACGCGCCCAAGGTCGTGAAGGCCCAGGTTCACCAGGCAAAGGCGTCTATTGAGGGAGTGGTGGCGTCCCTAGCGAAGGCCGCGGATGTGGGTTCCCAGGAGACATCCACCAAGACGAGAGTTTCCCTGCCCGCCCGGATGGAATCGTCCTTTCTGCCCATTGATAAGACTCCCGTGAAGACGATGCCAATCTCCCAGAGACCGTCGCCCCTGGTCGAGAAGGGTCGGGGGGGGGGGGGGGTTGCGCAGTGGTCCAGCTGGACTCTGAGATCTCTTCCTGGGAGGAGCTTCCAAGCCTGACAACAGTGCCTGAGAAGGACATCGAGGCCAGGTCCTACGGGAAGGACCCCGAGGGGGCAAATATCGAGAGCGACGAGGGAAAGGACAAGGAACGGCAGGGCGGTGAGGAACCGGACACCACGCCACTTCCAACGCTCCCGTCGCCACCGCCTCCACCAACGACTGACAGGTCGGCAGTCATCCTACAAGCTCTGCACACCGTGTGCGCTGAGATACGGACAAGGTTGCCCATGCCGCCGACGGGCGATCTGGCGCCTGGACCTTCAGAGGATCCTCCAGCTAAGAGGAGACGAGTCATCCTCTTCCACCGTACAATCCCTCCCCTCCATTCCCTCCACCGAGGGACGAGACGGAGCCGGATAAGGCAACAACGGGTACGGACGGCGACGACGGAACAGATCTCCCGTCACCAGTACCCAGGGCTTCTCCCCCCGACGAGATCGGCTCCTTTCATGCCATGATCTCCAGGGCCTCAGACGGAGCTTTTTCGGCTCAACCCCGAGGAAAAGGAGGGATACCTTTTATCAACGACAAGGGGCCAAGAGGAAGACCGTGCTCTTGATCCTGCTGTTGGATGACATTTGGGACGAGGGCTGTCCATCCTGAAGAACCCGTCCTCGACCCTGGTGAAGAGACCGGTACAAGAAGAAATACCGGGTTCCAGACTCTGCACCGAATGTTTCTCAGATCGCAGCTGTCCCCGGACTTGGTGGTCTCGGCGGCGTCCAGGAAGAAATCTGCAGGGTCGGGGGCATCGACCTCCACTTCCCCACCGGACGGCGAGGGAAAGAAGCTAGACTGCATGGGACGACGGGTCATCTCGTCGGCGGCAACGACCATTAAGGCAGCCAACGCTCTCGCCATCATGGCCCGCTATGGACTTCCTCCCAGGCCACAAGAGGGCGGAGACCCTTGAAATCCTACAAGAAGGTGAGGTGGCATCGGACCATGCCATCACGGTGGCCGCGGACATCGCCGACTCTGGGTTTCGCCAGATGGGCAACAGTGTTTGCCTTAGGCATGGCTGGCTCAAGGCCACCAACTTCAGTCAGGACGTCCAGACGAGGGTATTGGACATGCCTTTCGACGGGGACAACTTGTTTGGAAAGACAGTGGACGAATCGCTGCAGGCCATCAAGGCAGAAACCGAAGCGGCCTGTACCTTGGGCACACTACAGCAGCGACGGCCGTCGAGCTTCTGGAGGCAAGCCACAAAGTGCCTCCAAAGGATTTGGTGGCAGCTTTTCTTCGTCCCGTCAAGCGGCCCGTTCTTCGTCCCAGGAAGCCGGCTGGGACTGGAGGAAATCGTTGTCGTTGCCAAGGGGCCCAAAGTGGTACGGCCTTGTCGAAACGGGACTGAACCAGCCGTGACATCGGGCCCCCACATGAGCACCCCGTTGGGAAATGGCGAACTTCGTCGGCGTGTGGAAGTCAATCTCCACCGACCGTTGGGTGCTGGATGCCCTGGCCCACGAACACAACCTGGAGTTCCAAAGTAAGTGTCCCTGTGTTCCACCTGTGGCCAGGAAAGAAAACCGCATCTTGCAACTGCTTTTAGAGATACTAGCAATACTGAAAAAGGGCACGATAGAACTTGTCCCGAAGAGTCCCTGGAGTATACTCGCGGTACTTCCTCGTCTGAAAGAAGACCAGCGGTTGGCGACCCATTCTAGATCCCCGCCGCCTCAACAAATACAAGTCCCAGAAGTTCCAGATGGTCACCCTTCAAGATTTCCCGTTGTCACTGGACTTGGAGGATGCTTATTTCCACATCCCCATCCACAAGGGGCATCAAATGTTTCTGCGCTTCGTGGTACAAGGACAGCACTATCAATTCAAGGCCCTTCCCTTCGGTTTGAAGTCTGCCCCAAGGGTCTTCACCAAGTGCCTGGCACCGGTGGCACCGCGGTTGCGCCTGCAGGGGGTCCACGTCTACTCCTATCTGGTTGATTGGCTCATCCGAGCAAAGTCAAGGGAACTCGCCCTCGAACACACAGCGAGGACCGTCCGCCTGCTCACGGAACTGGGGTTCTCGATAAAGTATGCAAAGTCTTGCTTGATGCCATCGCAGGGCGCTCGGTTCCTGGGGTCCAGGCTCAACACGGTGGTGCACCTGGCCTCACCGTCGGAGGGCAGGATAATGACCACCCTGGGCAAGGTACAACGGCTGTTGGCCATGGAAGTTGCCAGGGTGAGGTCAATCAAGTCCCTGCTCGGCATGATGATGTCATGCATCTACCTCGTTCGGCTGTGCAGGCTGCGGATGCGGCCGCTGCAGGAGTTCCTCGACACCCATTGGATACAAGTGTCTGGAAGCTTTGAGGACAAGATCGCCCTCAACGAGACATTCCGTCAAGTGATTCGGTGGTGGGGCGTCCATGCACATCTAGCGGCGGGCACAGACTTTCAGACCCCAGCACATCAGGAGACTGTGATGACGGACGCCTCCCTGGAGGGATGGGGCGCGCACACCAGTGATCTCCACGCAATAGGCCTTTGGCTACCGGAGGAGAAGTCATTGCACATCAACGTTCTGGAACTCCGGGCCGTGTTTTGGGCCCTCAGATCATTCCTCCCGTCCCTCAAGGGCAAGGTGGTGCGGGTCTTCACCGACAACACCACCACGATGTTCTACATTCGGAAGCAGGGGAGCACCAGATCCCCGGCCCTCTCCAGGGAAGCGCAGAATCTGTGGCACTGGGCCGTCACCCAGGGGATGTTCCTGGGACCCTTTCATCTGGCAAGAGTGAAGAACACTGTCGCCGACTCACTCAGCAGGGAGCTACGCTCTTGCCACGAGTGGGAGCTGCAGCAGGATCAAGTGGATCTACTGTTTCAGCAGTGGGGCAATCCCCAGATCGACCTTTTTGCGACGGCGAGGAACACCAAGTGCCAGAGTTCGCGAGCAGGTTTCCCCAGCCGGGGAGCATGGGGGATGTGTTCTCCTTCCCCTGGGACGGCCTGGTCCTTTATGCGTTTCCTCCGTTGCTTCTGCGACGCATCAGTTAACTCAGACGGTCCCGGTGCAGGATGATCTTCGTCACACTGGCATGGCCGAGGCAGATATGGTTCCCGGAACTTCTGGACATGTCAGCGTCCCCTCCAGTCCAGCTTCTGGCGGACGCAGATCTTTTCTCCAGGGAAGGAGGCGCGATTCTGCATCACGACCCAGGGTTGCTGAACTTGCAGACCTGGTTCCTGCAGCACTAGATTTCGGAGGGTACGAGATCCCTGCAGACTGCAAGGAGGTACTTGCCAAGGCCAGGGCTTCTTCGACTCTTAAGTGCTATGGACATAAATGGAAGAGGTTCACTGTCTGGTGCCATGCACAGAAGATAAACCCTCTACGGATTACAGACCCTCAAGTGCTGCCGTACTTGCTGTCGCTGGCCAAGGCAGGGCTGGCGGACGCCTCTGTCAAAATTCTTCTGGCGGCTACATCCCGCTATACGAGAGCTCCGGGGCGGTCGTCGCTGTGGTCTCATCGCCTGGTTAAGGAGTTCATGAAAGGACATTTCCGCTCGTTCACGCCGGTGAAGGCTCCGGCCCCGGCGTGGGAGCTCAATGTGGTGCTGACTATGCTCATGGGTCCTCTGTTCGAGCCTCTGCATCTCTGAAATTCCTATCGTGGAAGACAGTGTTTCTTGGGGCCATCGCCTCCGCACGACAAGTGGTAGAGATCCAGTCTCTCTCCTGTAAGCCTCTGTACTTGACATTCCACGAAAGGAGGGTTGTGCTAAGGACGCACCCCTCCTTCATGCCCAAGGTGCCGTCGGACTTCCATCTCAACGAGCCCTTGGTGTTGCCTGTTTTCTTCCCGTAGCCTTTGTCGCCGGCTGAGAGGACTTTGCACTCGCTGGATGTGGCTAGAGCGCTGAAGTTCTACGTGGACCGCACAAAGTTTTCGGAAGGCATCAGTTTTTTGTGAACTTTGGCCCTGTGAACCAAGGGAAGGCCCTCTCCAAGGCTTCCAATTCCAGATGGCTCTCCGGCTGCATCACCCATTGTCATCGGTTGGCAAACCGACCGTTGCCTGGCTGTCAGAGCCCATACGACCAGAGCGATCGCTGCAACTACAGCGTTCCTGTCTGGTGTGCCCGTGCTGGACATCTGCAGGGCTGCTGCGTGGAGGTCGACGCACACCTTCACAAGATTCTACTGCGTCGACCAGGATTCCAGGGGGGAGTCCAGAATCGGCCAAGCAGTGCTGCGCAACCTGTTTGCTTGAAGGTGAGCCTGGTGAGGAGGTAAAAGATGCTTAATGTTGAGATGCTTAATGTTGAGCCTTGCCACCTCCCATGGTTGTGCATGTGTGTACCGCTATGTTTTCTTTATTCATGAGCATGTGAATCGGAACAAGTTACTTACCTGTAACTGTTGTTCTCCAGCATGGGTCTTGCATGGATTCACATGCAACCCCTCCCGCCTACCCCTCTGCGGCTCTTCTTTGTCCTACTGCCACTTTACGTGCTACCAAATCTGAAGATGGCTGCCAGAGGAGGGGCTTAGGTAGAGGGCAGTCATTGGCTGAGGGCAGTATGACCCAGAGACCAGTGATTGGTTGTTATGAGAAAGACATTTCAGAAATGAAACAAATCCATGCTGGAGAACAGTAGTTACAGGTAAGTAACTTGTTGTTTTCAGGAGCCAGAAAAAGACAGAATATCGCTGATTGGATTTGCCTCGCTAATCTGGTCCAGCACTCTGGTGAGGGGACTTCAAGGACTAGAAACTCGTCTCTGTGGGTCCCACAGGATGCCATTAAAGCTTGATTTAGAATTCAGAAGACCATGCACCGCACAATGGCTCGAGGTCCCAGGTTATTCCAGTCCGCAAAGTCGAAGCACGATGTGGGATGGTGCAAAATGTATGTCTTCTTGAGTCCAGTGGGTCTCCGCATGCTCTGGGTCAAGGTCGTCATTTTCAGAGTCGCCACGTAGTTTAGAAGGAAAGGTAACAGCAGGCTCCAGTTACACAGCAGGCTCTCCGGTCACTGGAAATTGTCTCGGCCGCGTTTTCTTAATCTTTCTCTTTGGATTCAGGTCCAGTGCTAGACTACCTCTTCATCTTCCAGGATCAGAATTTTATGCAGGAACCCAGCCAATCAAACAGACGTCCAGCATTCAAACCTGAGGGGGTTGGCAGTCCTTTGAGGACAGCCAACCTACCAGTTTGAACTGGATTCTCACAGGCAGGCTGGAAGACAAAGGGCTGCAGAGTTTTGGACTCCTCTCTCGCTTCCTGCCTTCAGACACTCTGGAGCCTGGGCGCGCTTGACCAAGGTCTCTCGCCGAAGATAAAATTCACACAAAGAAATTTCCTTGCCAGTTTCCCGCTCTGGAGGGCAGGAGAAAGACCAAGAAGGGATAAGCGCAAAATTGGCTAAAAAAGACGGTGCGGGTGGGCTGCAGTCATCTTTGTAAAATGGGCACCCACGGGTGCCTTTACCGCAGCTGTGAAACAGTCTGCTGTAAAGGTGCACCGAATGTGTAAAAAGCCATTTAAGATAAGCTTGTCCCTTTAACAGAATTGATACAGTGCTAGTGAGAAAGGGCATACATTGTATCTCCCCAGCACTCCCCATAATGTGGGGTGTGCTGGTTTCACCTAACGGATTGTAGAAGGGATAGAAATATCATTTCTACCCTTGGGAAGTGTAGTTCTCCCAAGGTTATCCAGAGAAAGTAAAAGGGGCGCCCAAAGGGCAGCCCTGTAACAGTAAAAAGGTTTCTGATGTTTGTTAATCTGCTTAGAATCACATGCTGTGCATAGGTCCGACATCCAGTGGTCACTGCGGAGTATTGCATTTTGTTTTTCGTAGTCGAAAAGGGGACGTCGACAAGGCGTGTCTGTAACACTATCCCTATAGTGACGTGTGTTGTACCCACAATCCCTCACGCGTCGAGGTCCTTCAGATTGTTTTTTTCCGCCCAGCTACTGGTCGCCTTTACGCGGAGCTCCTCGAGAGACATTGCAGATTTCATCTCCTCGACTGTCATGATGCCTACCTCTAAGGAGCCAGGCCGGGCCCAGCAACCCCAGAGGCAGACATCATTTTCCGCAGGGAAGTCTCAGCGGGCCCAAGTCGGGGCCCTTTGGACTCAGTCCTGGCGCCTTAGGCGCCAGGCTCATAGCGGACCCCAGTCCTGGCGCCTTAGGCGCCAGGCTCATGGAAGAGGATATGTGTTTAAGTGCTTGGGTGCACACTTACCTGATGCAGACCTTGCTGCTTCATCCAGGCCCTCTTGAGGCCTGAATGGGACTACTTAACCTGTAGGACTACTTCACCACCCGGGTGTGGTCGGGGAAGGATACATACCTGATTGGTGGAAGGATTCATATCAGGAACTTCTTCCAAGGCTATTTAAACCCCACCCGAACAGCCACACATGCTTCGCGTTGTTCTGCACCTAGCAGCTGGATGCTCACCGTGTCAGCTCCTGCATCCTGACTTCAGCCACGCCTGCCAGCACCCTGGAACACCTGCAAGGGGAGAAAGGAAGAGAATAGGAGAAGAAAAGCCCTTACCTGCTAAATCTGCATTCCGGAGTCATTTCTCCAACGGCCCTGAAAAGGAAGACATCATTTTAAAGGCATTTCGTTTCGATCGCTGCAGCGCTGCATTTTACTCACCTTTGCAAGGCGCTTCCATCTTAGCAGCGATCTTCCGGATTCAGCTACGCCCCGGCGCCTAGAGGAAAAAAGACAAGAACAAAGGTGAGAGGGAGAAAAGGAATAAGGAAAGCTCAGTTTCCTTTTAAGTCTTACCTGTTGGATTATTCCCACTGCATTTCGGGTCCTGCCGCTTCCTGGCATCTCTGGACCCCGGCCCCTATGGGGAAAAAAGACAAAGACATTGAATGAGCGAATGCAAAGACATTACCTGAGCGCTCATCCAGAACTGTTTCACTTCGGGTCGGCGCCATATCTCCGGCACTCCGAACCCCGGCCCCTAAGGGGAAAAAGACATAAGCATTAGCGCTTGCTGCAATTAGACAACGAACATTATTATTAAACTTGAACTTTTGAACAGAACTTTTCCAGCGCCTTACCTGAACAGTCAAGCTTACCTGAACTCCCATCAATCCTCAATCCAGTGAAGTAACTGGGTTTCAACGCGCCCCTGCATCAGAAGCAGGATGGAGAGCTCATCCTTCCAAACCCTAAGGTGAGGCTTCACGGGGAATCGTGGAGGAGGTATCGTGGAGGGTTGGAAGGGAGTGGGAGGCTTGAGCATTGTTCCACAGTTGGTAATACTCCCTTTTCACGCACAGGAGGGTATCCAACGAGCCAGGGAAGCCAGAATAGAGGGGCCCTTCCTGTCCATCTTCAGAGTTCTGCGCCTTCGACGCCGCGCCTCCGTGGGAACCAGGTGAGCGTTACAGACCTTTGGTCGTTTTCCTATATTAATATAGAACATATCGATCCCCCCCTCGACGCTGTTGTGAAGCTGTCTCCGCCGAGCAAGATCTTCGACGGAGGGGACGAGCGGAGGAGATCCTTCGGCGTTGCCGAACACGTGGCCTGGCCTTGCAGGCCAAATACAGTAGGGAGAGTGGGGGTCGTGGGACATCTCTAATTCTTTTCTGAGAATGCCTTTCCTTTTCCCCTTCCTTTCCCTTGGGGTGGTTATCACGTTTTATTGCCTCGGCTATGGAGAGGACACCCTTTAGGTTTTGCCCGCTTTGCAAGGGCAAGTTTACTTGGAAGGACAAGCATTCACGGTGTAACCGCTGCTTGCCCCTCGATCACAAGGAGGAAGGTTGCACGGCTTGTCGGCTTCTTAAGCCGAAGACTCTAAAAGACGTAGGGTCAAGAGGTGGGCGGCCTACGCTATGTCGAAGGCCGACGCTCCACCCACCGTCGCTACCTCAGACAGTGACGAGGAACGTGATACCACGACCTCCGCTACAGAAGTCGAAAAACCCCCCTAGAGAGCGCACACGCGCTTCGTCGTCTGTCCCCGGCCCCGACGGGCTCGGCTCACGCCCTGCTTATGGGGATGAACACCCCGGCGACATTGACGCACACAAGACCACACATAAGCACACAACCCATGGCTCTTCTTTGCCGAAGGCAAAGAGAGCATCAGCGCCCAAGGAGACGCAGGTTTCACCGGCGGCCTCCTTGGACCGTTCGGGTTCGAAGCCCCTCTCGCAACCGCAGCCGCGACCAGCGACTGGGCTTTCGGCAAATAAGGGCGCCGCCCCCAAATCATCGGCCGGAGCGCATCAGCAGAAAGCGCATGCCGCCGTATAGCGTTCGACACCCATAACGTCGAAACCACAGCTCTCCGCTGACAAACGAGTCGCTGAGAGCTTGGCGAGGATCGTGGTAGCCGACGCCCACAAGCGTACGGCGAAAGACTCGTCGAGCGCTACGCAAAGGTTGAAAGACACTCCGAAAACACAGGGACGATCTCCTTCAGTCGAAGGGATTCCCAGCACACCTGAAGGCTTTTCGGAGGGCGACGGGACACTTTCCTCGACGTTGTGGGAGAGGTCGAGCCGTTTTCAGCTACAAGACACCAATTTTCCCCACGCTAGACCGCTCAGGGGTACCCCATGAAACCATGGAAAGGCTCCATCTCTGCATGGAAAGAATGGAGAGGTTTATGAATGCCCAAAAAACCCTCCCACTCCAAAGAGAATAAGAGAAGGGCCTCAGGAGGACCCCAGGGCCAAAATTCCAAGATTAGTCAATCCCCACCAGGACACAGCCTCAGACTTCCATAGTGTGTATGACCTCACTGGGGAAGAACATTATTTTGAGGAAGAGGATGATTTTATGGACGAGGAAGAGGGACGGAACCAGGAGGAAGGTCTGGAAGACAGCCCGGACTTGGTAGGAGAAGGCTTCGGAGAAAATCCAGAAGAAGGACCTTCTCACCCCTGGCAATCCCCATCAATATATTCCGACACTGATGTCCTGAACCTAAATCCTCCTGACAATTCACCTGTTAGAAACACGTCTCCCATTGACGATCAACCCACATTTAATGCCCTGTTGCGCAGAGCAGCAGCACACTTCGAACTGGACACTGGGGAGCTCTCCCCTGAATTAGACTTTGTAGAAAGGGTAATTAAGGAGAAACCCCCGGTCAGTCAGACAATTCCCCTCCTCGCTTCGGTGAAGAGAAGAATCATCCCTTCGCTGTCCACACCCGCACTAATCAGAGGGATCAATCCTAGAATTGAAAAACTTTTCACTCCTTCACCCTCAGACCCGCTGTACATCAGGGGACATTCCATTCCGGATTCCCTGGTAGTAACCAACACAAGAAAGAGGGCAGGGGTACCACTTTCCACCAGTGAGGCACCACCTGACAAGGAGGGCAAGCGGTTATATGCCCTTGCAAAAAGAGTTACATCCTCGGCCGCCTTTTCGGCAAGAATTGCCAACAACAATTCTTTGCTCGCTAGCTATGCAGACGCGCAGTGGGCCAAACTGCGCAAAGACGCCGAAGAAGCGCCGGAACCATTACGTACACGCCTGTTTTCAACTATTGGCGAAGGAACCCAGGTCAACCAGAGTATTGTAAAGAGCTCTCTGGATGCGGCAGAAACTGCGGGACGTTCCCTAGTTCAGGGAATAGTCCTAAAACGACACGTATGGCTGCGCAACTCAGGGTTCAAACCGGAGACACAGGCGTCTTTAATAAATAAACCTGTTGAAGACTCAAACCTCTTCGGGAAAGCGGTGGATGAGGCTCTGGAGATGGCTAAAAAAGAGTTCGATACTATCAAAACTCTTGACCAAATCTCTAAGCCCTCTACCAGGCGCGGCTATGGCAACAAACGCTTTTTTCGTGGCCAACGCCAACAACAAAACCAGCAGCAACAGTACCCTGCCACCAATTTCCAGACCAATAGTGGCCAGTACAGCCAAAGAGGACAGCGCCGGGGCAAAGGAAGAGGGCGAGGGTCCACCCCCAGAGGTTCCCAAGCCCCTAACAACACCAAGTGACGCGAAGATTCGCGTCCCCTCCCATGCAACACCGGTCGGGGGCCGGATAACATCCTTTCTTCCAGCATGGGAGGGTATAACGTCAGACCGCTGGGTACTTTCCACCGTAGCCCACGGATACTGCATCAAATTCAACAGTTCCCCAACATACAAACCCCCGAGGGGACGACGCATGTCACCGGAACATCTTGCCATCCTTCTACAAGAAGTACAACAACTGCTGGAAAAAGGAGCCATAGAGGTCGTGCCTCTATCTCAGGTAACAGAAGGTATTTATTCAGTGTACTTCCTTGTACCCAAAAAGGATCTAACCATGCGCCCTGTATTAGATCTGCGCCCAGCGAACAAGTTCATCAAACCCCAAAAGTTTAGTATGGTGACCCTACAGGAAGTGATCCCACTGCTAACACAGGAAGATTACATGACAACATTGGACATGAAAGATGCATACTTTCATATTTTAATGTTGCCAGCGCACAGAAAATACCTCCGGTTCATGATAGAGGGCACACACTACCAGTTCAGAGTGCTACCCTTCGGCATAGCATCAGCACCGAGGGTATTCACGAAGGTACTGGCAGTGGCAGCGGCCCACCTGCGCAGGTTGTCCATCCCAGTTTACCCTTACCTCGACGACTGGCTCATAACAGGGGATTCTTACGAAACATGCTTCTCCAATACCCAAAAGACTGTAGACCTTTTGTTCCAGTTGGGCTTCTCCATCAACGAAAAGAAGTCCAGCCTAGACCCCAGCCAAATCAAACAATTCCTAGGGGCTCCAATTCAAACAAAGGACGGCCTCGTCTTCCCCTCCAAAGAGAGGGTCCAAAACATGTTGTTTCAGATCCCTCAATATGTGACCGGTCGAGAGGTGACGGTACGCAAAGCAATGCGCTTGCTAGGCATGATGGCGTCGTGTATTTATTTGGTACCTCACGCGCGCCTGCGCCCAATGCAGGAGTGGCTCAACAGCCAGTGGTGTCAGGCCAGCGGACTATGGGACGACCTAGTGGTGGTCTCGCAGGCCTTAGTTCTCTCGCTACGGTGGTGGACAAAAGAAAACCTAGAAAAAGGGAAACCCTTTGCCACACCCGCGGCGGAAGCCACTCTAACCACAGACGCATCCCTCACAGGATGGGGGGCTCACCTATCCCATCAAACTGCTCACGGAGAGTGGACTCCGAACGTAGCATCCAAACACATCAATCTTCTGGAGCTACTAGCGGTGTTCAAGGCGCTAAAAGCCTTCAAGGAACACCTACAAGGCAGGACAGTGATGGTCCTTACAGACAGCACCACAGCCATGTATTACATCAACAAGCAGGGGGGAACCCACTCTCCAGGACTGTCGAAACTGGCCCAAAACATATGGAAGTGGGCTCTCAAACAGAATATGTTCCTTCTGTCACAACATGTACCAGGGGAACTCAATCTGCTGGCAGACAAACTCAGCAGAGATTTCCCCCTGCCCGAAGAGTACGAATGGCGACTGCACGAAGACATCGTCTTTGACGTCTTCACGCAATGGGGGTTCCCAGAAATAGACCTGTTCGCAACCCTGGAGAACTCACAATGCCAAAGTTACGCCTCCAGATACCCCCAGAACCAATCCAAGGGGAACGGTCTGTCGATTCAATGGTCAGGGAGATTTGTTTACGCTTTTCCCCCGACTCCCCTTCTCAACAAGGTAGTGCACAAGATGCACCAGGAACAAGTAACCATGATACTGGTGGCCCCAATGTGGGCCCGACAGCCATGGTTCACTCACTTGATGGAGATGTCTCTATCTCCCCCAGTGAAACTCCCCTGCCCGTACAACATGCTGTCACAAGACAGGGGCAGGACTCTGCATCCATGCCCCCAGAACATGAACTTAGCAGCCTGGCTCCTGAGATCATAGAATTTGGACATCTACAGCTCCCACAGAGATGCATGGACATCCTCAGGGAAGCCAGAAAACCTAACACTCGCCACTGCTATTCTAGCAAATGGAAGAGATTTGTCATTTGGTGCAGAGGAAAGAGCATCAACCCAATTGACTGCTCTCCCACACATATTATTCTATACCTGACCCATTTATTGGATTCAGGTCTAGTGTTCAATTCCATTAAAGTCCACCTAGCGGCACTTTCTGCATACACCACTTCCCAACTCAAAGTGTCGTGGTGGAAGATCCCTGTTATAAAGGCCTTCATGGAGGGAGTAAAGAGAATACACCCCCCGATAGCTGACCCAGCTCCCAGATGGGACCTTAACGTAGTACTTTCCAAACTCAAGGGCTCACCATTTGAACCCATGCACAAAGCATCTCTTAAAGACCTCACTCTTAAGACTGCTTTTCTAATAGCTATCACCTCCATCAGGAGAGTAAGTGAACTCTTTCTGTTCTAGACCCCTTTGTTACAGTTCACAAAGATAAAGTGGTTCTACGCACTCACCCAAGGTTTGCTCCGAAATTCATCTCAAAATTCCACGTAAACCAGTCTATAGAACTACCAGCGTTCTTTCAAAATCCTTCCAACTTGGGAGAAAGGACTCTGCACACACTAGATGTCCGCAGGGCGGTCATGTTCTACATGGAAAGAACCAGACCACTGAGGAAGACTAATCAGTTCTTCGTCTCGGTGGCAGCAGGAAGAGAAGGGGATGCAGTTTCAAAGTCCACTATTTCTAGATGGATTGTTCAATGCATCACTCTCTGCTATACTCTTGCTAAGAGAGAACTGCCCTTTAGGCCAAGAGCACATTCTACTCGAGGCACGGGGGCGTCCATAGCATTCATTGCAAATGTTCCCCTTGAGTCCATCTGCAAAGCGGCTACCTGGAGTTCTGTGCACACCTTTACAAAACACTACTGTTTAGATGCACACTCTAGATCTGACTCCCAGGTGGGACAGGCAGTATTAAGACATCTTTTCTCTACTGTTCCTTCTCATAACCCACCGCCAACTCCGGGTACTGCTCGCTAGTCTATGCACAGCATGTGATTCTAAGCAGATTAACAAACATCAGAAGACAATGCATTACTTACAACCATCAGAAATGCTTTTACGGTATCTGCTTAGATTCACATGCGCCCACCCTTCCTCCCCGCTTGGATGGAAGGAACATAGACATCCTTTTTCTATATTTCTCTCTTTTCTGTACTCACTCACGTCTAGAAGGCTCCCTCAGGGCAGAAAAATACAAACAGAGGGACCTCGACGCGTGAGGGATTGTGGGTACAACACACGTCACTATAGGGATAGTGTTACAGACACGCCTTGTCGACGTCCCCTTTTCGACTACGAAAAACAAAATGCAATACTCCGCAGTGACCACTGGATGTCGGACCTATGCACAGCATGTGAATCTAAGCAGATACAACCATCAGAAATGCTTTTACGGTAAGTAATGCATTGTCATATACCAAAAGTTGTCGGAGGATAACATTAAAAGGCCACTATTGCGAGTCTTAAAAATGATCCCATAAAAAGAGTAAAAAGATCTGTGAGTGTGGAAAAAGGTACACACTCACTGAGTTATAGGGGAAAATAATCTACCGGTCCAGCAAAATGTTCTGGGGTTCTGACAAGTGGGGTAGATTTAGCACTAAAGTTAAAAATTTTATCTAACAGTCCACCAGGCCAGATTTTGGAAGCCCATCTTCAGCTGCTGTCCTCTAGCATTCCTACATGGTGTCTTCAGTCTCTTGGCTCCAGTGGACGACTACTAGAATGCTGCCACACCCTACTAAATTCAGACTCAAGGCAACCCTGGGCCTCCCAACAGTAATATTCTGCATCATTCAAATGGACAGTGGCCAGCTGTCCCACATCTACCCAGCAGCAGACCTTTCTAGCTGGAATGTTGAATGGTAACATCCAGCCCTCAGATGCAGATTCAGCCAAATGACACTGACACACCACTGACCAGAGCCATGGCTGCTGGACGCCATAAAAGTGCACAGTCAAAGGGTTCAAACATGTAGCTACCAGATGCTACATTTTCTTTCCCTCTGGGAAACTAGTTCCCTCCAAACATGCACATGTTCTAGCTTGAGCTTTTGATCATGCTAAAAAAAAGAAAGAACTGGGACACATTTAAAAGTAATGGTCTGGTGGACAGATGTATAGGAGGCCAACCTATTAAGTGAACAAGGACAACTCTGGGAGCTGTAGCCAAACCAATCAAGGTAGCATGGAGAGTGGTGAAGGCTAAGTCTCAGGCAGGGGTGAGCCTGGTAAAGGGTCCACAATGAGTCTACAAGGCAAGTAATCACAGAGTACGCTTAGACAAGTAGTTATAAAAATGCTATATTTTTATGGCCAAGCAAACACTATAGAAATGAATATAAGCTAGAACTACTATCATACAACACTCTTAATAAATACATTTCTGATGCTTGTGAATCTGCTAAGTCACATGCTGTGCATATAGTCGGACATCTAGTGGTAATAGCAGAGTATTGCATCTCGTCTTTCGAGGATCGAAAGGGGACGTTGACATGGGTGTGCTTGTAACACTATCCATGACGTTTAGTGTACCCAAGATCCTTCATACGTCAAGGTCCCTCAGATAGTTTTTTCCGCCCAGCTAGCTGGTTGCCTTTTGCAGAGCTCAAATAATTGCTAATACATATCTTTGTCCAAGATCTCCGGTTGTTTAATATTCGTCCCCTTCCCCGACGACTACTTAACCAACGCCAAAGACTGCGGAAGACAACTCCAGACTTCGACGGCTGGTGCTTCGGTCGATGCTGTCGACCGCGTGGCCTTGGCCCTCCGGCCAGGCCTACAGAGTAGGGAGAGTAGGGTCTGGGGCTCTTTCTTTTCAAGAATGCATTTCCTTCTCCCCTCTCTTTTCCTTTCTGATTTTGCTGTTGCTACAAACCTGAGCTATGGAGGATACCTTTTTGAATTTTGCCCTTCTTGCAAAGGCAAGTATCCCTGGAAAGACACACACACACACCAGAGGTGTAGTAAGTGTCTACCTCCTGAGCACCACGAGGAGTCCTGTCGGTCTTGCAAGCTTGTACGTCCTAAGGCGATAAAGGAAAAGCGAGGAAAACATGGGTGGCCTATGCTATGCAGCAGGCTGAGGGTAGCTCCCCCACCGTCGCAGACGCCTCGAGTGACTAGGAAGTGTGCGACAGCTGCGGCTCCAACACAGAGGCCATTGACCTATCTTCAGAGCAGTCACGCTCTGAGATGTCCTCGGCAAGCAGGCCAGGGATTCTGCTATGGGGAGTATACAATCTGGCTACAGGGATGCACACGCTACACTCAAAGGAAAGCACACAACCTCCCGGGCCTCCTCGACAGACTTGTCGGGACGGCCAAAGACACCAACGGGTATGCAGATATGTCGGAACCTCCGATCCAAAGGGTCGGCCGCCCTCCCCGCAACCGTCTAGACTGCATGCGTCCAGGCACTCAAGGAGGCATGTGTCCGGGCACTCAAGTGACAAGGGTGTTGGCCCTAAAGTTCATAAGAGCGCCGAGACGCCTCTTAAGAGCGTGCTGACGCATATGTGCAAGACACTGACTTCATAGAGGATATTTTGAAAGAGAAACCACCTTCAAGCCAGGCAATACCTCTGTTAAACGACATCAAATGGTGCATCGCCCTTTGTTAGTTGATTCCATCGCAAACTAGGGCAGTGAACCCACAGGTCGAAGCTTTTTCGCCCCTCGCCTACAGACCAACTCTACATCCGGTAACATGCCACTCCAGATTCCCTAGTAGTAATAACGACTAGGAAAAGAGCACGGGTACCCTTGTCCACAGCCGAGGCACCGCCGGACATGGACTGCAAGAACTTGTATGCTCTGGGGAAGAGCATTACAACAGCAGCAGCCAATTCCACCAGGATAGCCAACAATACCACATTGTTGGCTAGTTTCAGCGACGGCCAGTGGAATCTACTCCAGGAAGGCCTGCAGGAAATCCCAGAGCCAACCCCTGCTGCCGGTTGTGTCGGAGGGGACGCAGGTGAATCAAAACATTCTTAAAAACACTGTGGATGTTGCAGAAACAGCAGGAAGAACACTGGCCAAAGGTACTTTGTTGAAAAGGCACGCATGGTTGAATTGGGGTTTCAAACCAGAAACGCAGGCGTCCATCAACAAACTGGTAGAAGAATCTAAACTGTTTGGAAAGGTGGTGGATGAGGCTTTAGAGACTGCAAAAAAGGAACATGAGACCTTGAACTCACTAAACCAGATAACTCAGAGACCCTATCAGCAGCGAGGGGGTAGCTCTCGCAGAAATCTTTCCCACGTTCCCCCCCACAATCACTACGGAACTGGAAATACATGGTCCTCAGGACATGGGGCAGCTGCCTAAAACCAATAGCCAAGAGGACAGCGCCTGGCAAAGGAAGGGGTAGAAGCACCACCCCTAGAGGCTCCCCGGCCTAAATAATGACTTACTGATCCGGGCCCCCTCCCATGCCTCCCCGGTCAGGGGACCGATGATGACATTCTTTCAACACCCGAATCTCTAATGCCAATTCACACTCTAAAGAGATCTTCACCATTTTTAATGAGCTTATCCCCCCCTCCCCCACCCTCCAATACTCCCGACAAAATAATCAAAGATGAAGCTTGGTGTACCAGCATTCAAGCTGCCATGCTACACAAAATTGACCTTCTCCAAAAGAAAATCAAAGACCACTGCAAAGCACTTCCTCAACAGACAGGAACCAAACCCACCAACACCCCACCTATCTGGTCCAAGCCCACCATACCTGACTTCTCCTTCAGAGATGTCACTGTATCAGAAGTCCTCAACCTACTGAAAAATCTCAAACCTTCCCCCTGTAAAGGCGACATTTGCCCACCAAAACTCGTCAAAGACTGAGCAGACTGTTTTGCGCCACTCTTTACGGCATTCATCAATGCGTCCTTTAAAACCGGCATCATCCCAGCTAACCTCTAAAAGGCCTGGGTCCGGCCTCTCCTAAATAAAAATACTCTCGACTCCTTACAACCAAACAACTACAGACCAATAACCACGGTGCCATTCCTCCTGAAATTACTGGACAAAGCCGCACATTGCCAAATCCAACACTTTCTGGAAACCCACTCCATCCTCGGGACTAGGCAATCAGGCTTCCGGAAAGGACATGGCACAGAAACAGCCCTGGTGGATCTGAAGAGTCAGATCACCCAAATCATGGACACAGGCAAGCCTGCTCTTCTGCTCCTTCTAGATCTCGCAGCCGCTTTTGAACTGGTTGATCACAAACCCCTCACACACTCAACCAACTTCTCTAAAGAGTCGGCTTTCTGGATCACCTCTTTCCTAGAGGGAAGAGCCATGAAAGTCTTCTCGGATATCGCCAACGTCACCCCCACGACAATCCACTGCGGGGTCCCTCAAGGATCATGCACTGCACCCACACTCTACAATTTGTTCACCAAGCCCCTCTTTGACAAACTCGACTCATACGGCATCGCATACACAAACTACGCAGACGACACACAAGTACTTCTACCCCTTTCAGGATCATGCAACGAAGACGCCGCGGCTCTCCACACAATCTACTCCACCATCAAGGCATGGATGGCAGTTAATGGCCTTTGCCTTAATGGAGACAAGACTGAAATTATGATATTAGGTCAACAGAACACCCTAGACAAACTTGACAAACTGTACACTAACTTCTCCATTGACAACTCCATCATCCCCGTATCCACTGTCGTAAAGACACTGGGAATATACCTTGACTCCTCACTATCTATGACTAGACAAGTCGGCGCAATCACTTCCTCATCTGCGCACACCACCAAACTCATAAACGCCATCAAGCCTTACCTCTCCAAACCTAACTGCCTCTCTATAGCGAGAGCAACCATTGGAGCCAAACTGGACTACTGTAATTCACTGCTAGCAGG
The DNA here is from genome assembly GCF_040938575.1 of Ambystoma mexicanum. NCBI lineage: Eukaryota > Metazoa > Chordata > Amphibia > Caudata > Ambystomatidae > Ambystoma > Ambystoma mexicanum. The sequence continues at coordinate 1,131,025,735 of NC_090923.1, forward strand.
AACATCAGCCAAAAACCTAAGCAGACTACAAGTCATGCAGAACAATGCTCTCCGGGCCGCTCTTAGTATCCCAAGAAGAGAGCATATCACCCATGCCAGGCACTCAGCCCAATGGCTCCCGGTCAAAGAGCAGATCACTCTCAAAATCCTCACACTCACACTCTCACACAAATGCCTCTCTCTCTCTGCCCCGTCCTATCTATCAGAAACCATCGTCAAACCATCCTCCTCCCGTCCCACCAGGGCGCAATACTCCAACCTACTCTGCATCCGACGCATCAAAAAAGCCAAAGCCGGAGGTCTAAGTTCCCCTACATCGCAGCCAACATCTGGAACGCTCTCCCTGCAGACATTAGAGCGGAAAACTCGCTCCCTATTTTTCGCAGGAAACTGAAAACCTCATTCCTTGCAAAATAATAGGAAACCATCAGGAATCCTTGTAAATATACTGCATTGCTAATGTGTACATGTTTTCTGTAAATATTTTATTTGTATGTAAACATTGTATCCTACGTAACTAAGATATTGTCTGCAACAAGCGCCACAATGCCCCCGGGCTGACGTGCGCTCTACAAATCTGAATAAATAAATAAATACATTCTTCCATGCATGGGAGGGAATTGCCACAGACCAGTGGGTGCTCAAGACCGTAACCCACGGTTACTGTATCAAGTTCAGCCGACCACCTCGATATTGGTCACCAACGTCCAGGCGAATTTTACCGGAACATCTGAAGATCCTACTACAAGGGATCGTCCTACAAGAAAAGGGCGCGATCAAAGTCGTCCCCGTTCTACAGGTAAACAAGGGTATTTATTCAGTGTACTTGCTTGAACCCACAAAGGATCTCACCATGCGCCCTGTACTAGACTTGCTCCCAGCGAACAAATTTGTCAAACCTCAAAGGTTTTGTATGACAACACTGCAAGAGGTAATCCCTCTACTAAAACAGGGGGATTACATGGCAACATTGGACATGAAAGATGCATACTTTCATATTTCAATGCTGCAAGCACACAGAAAATACCTAAGGTTCATGATAGAGGACAAACACTATCTTTTCAAAGTCCTCCCCTTGGGCATTGCCTCAGCCCCAAGGGTATTTACAAAGGTACTGGCGGTAGTAGCAGCTCAAGTGTGCAGGCAGCCCATCCCAGTCTATCCCTACCTCGACGACTGGCTAATAACAGGGGATTTGCACGGAACATGCCTATCAAGCACCCAAAAGACAGTAGATTTACTCCAGTCTGGGATTCTCAATAAACGAGAAGAAGTCCAGCCAAGACCCCAGCCTAGTCAAACAATTTCTGGCAGCTCTAATTCGGGCAGAAGACAGCCTCGTCTTAACCTCCGAGAGGGTTCAAAACCTGCTGTTCCAAATCCCCCCACTATGTAGCCGGTCGTGAGGTGACTGTACGCAAGGCCATGCGACTGTTGGGGATGATGGCTTCCTGTATTTACTTAGTCCCACACGTACGTTTGCGCATGCGCCCCATGCAAGAGTAGCTCAACAGCCAGTGGTGTCTGGCCTGCGGACAATGGGACGATCTAGTGGTTGTCTCGGCAGACCTTCACCACCCCCGCAGTAAAAGCTACTCTCACTACGGACGCATCTCTGACTGGGTGGGGGGGCTCACCTCCTTCATCGCACAGCGTTTGGTCCCCAGCAGTAGCGTCTGTTAGGCAACGTTTGCATGCAGTACCCTCTGGGAACACTACAAACAACTCCGACTACAGGTATAGGAAACCCAACCTTTGGTATAAGCTTGTACTACACTGTTCTGGTAGCGTGTTGAGCAGCCAGGCTGATCTCAAGAGGGTTCAATGTGAGCTGTAGGGGAGTTACACTGATTCACAGTGACAAGTATTCAAATAAACACTTACACTCAAGGTTTCTTGAATAAACAGTTATTTATCAGTCAGTTAGAATAAGCCGCCTTCAGAAGGGAGCAATATAGTAGTAACACACAAATACCCTTCAATACTGTACACTTAGTTTCTAAATCAGCAAAGACCCTTTTGGTATGGCCCACAGACACAACCTACACCCTCAGGTGACTTCAATAGCTAGGGTACTGGGGACATTAATATCTTACTGTTGGCATTTAGAATACTGTCATAAGTTTGGTAAAAGGCAAAGATTAATAGAACAAGAGACCACAAATATTCTTAAGTAGGAAAAAACTATTTGGATCCCCACAGCAGAGTCATTCAATATAGCAGGCTAGGCCAAAGTCAATGGGCAAAAGTCTTATATAGGATGAAGTCAATGGGCAAAAGTCTTATATAGGATGAAGAATTTCAGGTAGGAAAAGTCGTTGCACAATGGTTTAGAAGTCTTTGAAGGAAAGAAGAATCAAATGTAGGGCCACAAGCCGTTAGACCTGTGAGTAGTAGAAGATGCAAGCAACTCTACAGCAAGAGTTAAGTTCTCTCAGACTTTGTTACAGTACCTTTGAATGGAAGAAAAAGTGCAGCAGGTGACTTCTGTTCCCGTGCAGCTCTGCAGATCTCGCGGTTCCTGGGCCTCGGTCGTGGGGACAAGAGGGGGGACTTTTTTTTTCTTTCTTTTTTTTTTGTTTAATTGTATTACAATTTTTACAAAAAGGTTTTAACCAAGTCCATACATTCCATATGTTCTTTCCATCTTTAAGCTTATTCATTCACATTTTTTTCATTGTTCGTGTTTATCTAACCTCAGGGAACGGAAGAAAAGAGCTACCCCCATTGCCCATCTTGAGTTCGACCCACTTGCCAATGTAATCCACCATGTCTCTGCGTCGTAAGAGGCTCTGCTTGCCAACATTTTTGACAGGTGTTCTCTTTGTAAATTGGTCCCTGGGCAGGCCAATAGCAGATGGCGAGAGGTTTCAATTATGGCATTTCCTGCACAAAACAGGCAGTTATTTGTAACTGCTTGGTTCCTTCTTGCTTTTACTTCGTTTGTCAGAATTTGGTTTAATCTGAACCTCAGGAAAAATCTGATTAGTTTTTATCTGGAAATTTGGCCAAAAAGTTTCTTACTGTGTTCACTTTTGCAGGAATGGTTGGAATGTCTCTTATAGTCTTGTTCTGTTCTGCCAGATCCAAGGTCGCAATCCAGTCCATTTCCAGCAATTTCTTGGTGGCTTTATTTGGGTTTATAGACAATTCTTCGGTTGAAATGTTCATGTCTATCAGCATCTGCTTTTTTGTTGCCCATTTAGTCATAACAACGTTCTTTCCACTCTCCATTTCTGCATAGATAATTTGCATTATCTTTGTTTTTGATTCGGTGAACATTTTCCTAAAGAGCACCAGCGTATTTCTCGCCGCCATTGCCGTTAATGATGATAAGCACAGTTCTCTCCTAATCAGCGTTATAGATGAAGTTTTTGACAGACCAAGAATCTTCCTCCAAAAATATTTCTCTATTTTAGCCGAAATATGTTCTGGTAGTTGAGGCAGGCATCAGATCCATATAGTAAGCTTGTTGTTACTTTCGATTTTATAAAAATCAATCACTGGGATTAGAGAGAATAGCCCATATTTGTTATCAATAGCTTTTGCCTGCGATGTTAACATTTGTACATTTGCAAAAATTACTTCCTGCATTGGTTGTTCCAGAGCTGTGGTGCTTAGTGTCACGCCTAGGTATTTAAACAACTCAACTTTTTCTAAAGCCGTACCATTTGCAGTCCATCTGTGCTTTGTTCCTTGTTTTTTGTTTTCTCCAAAGGCCAAAATGTTGGTTTTTGTTTATTTCTAGGTTGTTTCTCTCCAAGTAGTTTGTCAAGTTGTTTATCTGCCTTTGAAGGCCCACCGGTGTCATGTCAAGCAAAATAATATCGGCATAGATGATTCTGGAGACCTTTACACCGCCTACTGTTGGAGGAAAGATTCTCGGCTCTTTCTCGGTGTCTGCAATATAAGCGTTATACAAAGCAGGGGCCAAAGGGCAGCCGTGCTTCACACCCCTGCTTGTTTTTATCTCATACTATAAATCCCCTGCTTTGATCAGTCTTACTTGCATTGTGGTGTTGTGATACAACGCTTGTATTGGACCTGTGATTGCTTCTGGGCAGTTGTTATTTTCAAGTTTTTTCCATAGCCTTTCTCTGCGTACTCGGTGAAACGCTTGCACCAGATCTATTAGTGCTAAATAGACTCTCTGGCCTTTCTGGAGTGTTTTTGCTTTTATGGCACTCACCAGCAAAATGTTTGTTGTAGTCCCTGTGTTTTTTTGTAAAGCCTGATTGAAATGGGTCGGCCAAGTCGGCAGCTTTTAGCCAAGTCTGAAAAGCGTCAAGAGCCAGAGACCCAAACACCTTGCCAATTACATCCAATAGTGCAATCTGCCGATATTGGGCTGTATCGTCCCTTGCACCTCTTTTGAAGAAAGGAATTACCGTAGCTTCTCTCCAAGAGGCTGGAATTTCTCTTGTGTTACATCTTTTAAAGATTTAACTCATTAGAATTGCCCAAGCTTCCGAATTTTTCTTCAGTTCTAAATTAGATAACCAGTCAGGGCCAGGTGATCTCGAGTTCTACAATTTCTTGATTTTTAATAGAATTGTTTCGATATCCTCAGAGATCCCCCACTTTGTCTTGCTACGTGTCGGAGTTTCATCTGTTCTGGACGCTGGAGTTTTGTATAGGCTGGTGAAATGTGCGACCCAATTTGCTTCCCCAACAGTATTCATCAAAACATCGTCCGTTGAGCCATTGGTGTTTCTAATAAGTGACCAGAACGCTTTTGCATTTTTTCCATGTATGGCCATGAGCATTTCCTCAGCATCTTTTTGATAGAGAGCGTATTTTCGTTGTATCAACCAGTGTCTATACTGTATCTTGGCCTGCTTTAGCCTTGCTTGATTTTCCCAGCGTCATATGTTTTATTAATTCTGGTTAACCGCCTGTTAGGGAAAATTCTCTGTTTAGGTTGAATTTCCTAACCTAGTGAGTCCCCCAGCAGCTTTGCTGGATTTCTGGAGTTTGTTTTTTTTCTCCTGCCAAGAGTGAGTCTCTTTTCCTCACACTCTTAGACATGATTTGAGGGGTTCCTTTGACTGTTAATGTGTTTTATGGGCTATGGGGTCTTTTACTCCATAGGGTCTCGTGTGTTTTTACTATGTGTGTTACAGAGCACCCTCAGTGCAGTGACACAGGGGTGTCATAGTGACACCCCACCATAGACTCCATACCCTGGACTGACTACTGTCTCCCGGGCATGTAAAGTCACCATTGGCTTTACTAGTCCCAAATTATGAACAGAAACCAGTACAAACCATCATATTGTGGACATACTGGTCGGGGCAGTTCGATTGCTCCGGGGTCTGTTATTCGAGGGGGCACGCCTCCGTCCCCCCTGATCGAGTTTTGGCTGGTGGCAGTGGATACTACTTTTTATATTCGACCGCGAATATATCTCTATGGGATGTTCCCATTGTTCGAGGCTACCAACTTTAATTATTTAATTCTCATAGCCTCGAACATACCACCGGTTTATTTATTTAATATTAATTCGCCGGTTGGTATTTTTTGCCAGAACTCGATTCTAAAATGGCGTTTGTGTTTTCTTCTGTGACTCCAAACCAAGTCGAGCCCTTTGTTCCACTTTTTGGCGGGCTTCTCCACACAAGCCTCCAAAAGTGGTGCTGCTCTGTCTGGGTACCACGGGGAGTGGGAGGGGGTTTAGGCACCCTGGACTGAGTTACCTTGGTAACTCAAGTCGCACTCTTGTGTGATTGGCCCAAGTGGTGAGCCGGCCGGCATGTTTGATTGACAGCTAGGCTGAGTGAATGGGGGTGTGCTGCATAAAAGCAGGGCTTTTGGGACTGGAACTTTAGAAGTCGCCACAGGACCTGAAAATCAGACGAGGGAGAAGCTGAGCCGACCTGCTACGACGACACCACCTGTGGAGCCCTGCGGAACCGACTCACCACTTCACAACGACAGAGAAGATATCCCGGCTGGAGAGTCTTCTTCCCCTGACTGGTGGGCACAACCAGTTTACCTTCTTTTTCTCGCATCCCAGGACGTCTTGTGGTCGAATTGCCCATGCCAAGCACCCCGGCAACCGGATAGCCACTTACCACTGGACCGCGAATGAAAGGACCGCTCCTTTTAACCGCGGCTGGTTTGTTCCCTGGCAGTGCAACGGACTCCTGTCTTCCTCCCCGACGAGATCCTCTCTTCCCCCGGACGAAGCACCGACTTGCATCCGCTGCCAGGAACAACTGCCCCCGCTGGAGTATTCTTACCACTTTAAGGTACCGTGTCCGCCAGGCCTCCCTTTCTAAAGATTGCTACAAGGTAATAATAACCCCTTAACCTTCTGGACTGGGCTGGCCGCCTTGACCATCTAACTTGTCCCTTTTTTTTGGTCCAACTCTTTCTGAACTGATTTCGAGACTTTTGGGCACTTTGAACCGTGTGACCTTGGACACCTTTCGACCGGAGCCTCTTAAAGTGGGTCGGGCCTTGTTAACTTTGACTTTACGGTTTTAACCTGCCTTCTTCTCCTACTGTGTTCTTCTGAAAGTGTTGGGATCTGTTTCTATCTTTGTTCTGCCTTTCTCTCCCTTTTAAACCGATTGATTAGAGTGCCATCTTTGCTAAGCGCTCACCGCTGTCTCAAAATAAGTGTTGCTTTACTTAAGACTTGTCTAACTAATCGTTGAAGGGAGTGTATATCTTTTAGTGACCGTGTTTTTGAACTGCTTGATATTAGTGCCAGTGTGTTTTTATTAGATGTGGTTTTAAATAAATAATTCTCTCTTTTACACCAAGCTCTGGTCAGTGTTTGCTTGTTCTACTATGTTCTTTTGACCTATTGTGAATAATCTGTATACTGCCTAACTCTTCTTGAGGGAAGTCTGACTGCTCAGCCACAGCTACCAAGTGAATCTGTGTGGTACAGACTGCTACCAAGTGGGTTTACTGCCAAACACCTGTAGTTAAATCTTTTGCAGTGGTCCCAGAGGGAACTGCACAGGTTTCTGCCTAACACCGCCGCAGAATTTGTCTTTTCTCTATCAGCTGTATCTCATAACTATGATGATGCTTCCTTCTTTCAGGATGGATTCCTCTTTTTATCGTATAGATTTGAAGGGGGGGGCAGTGTAGTCAGTGACTTGATTTACTTCGTTATTACTTTTGGTTGTGCTTACCAAATTTAAACTTGCTTGTTATAGACAGGATTGCTCTCTCGGAAAGCTTCACTCTATTGCCTTGGTTTGCCGGTTCTATTTTGTGTTGCATTTTTACTTTCCTGTCTCTTAAGGCTCTCCAGCTTGTTTTTAAGATGTTATGATCGCTGTTGGAATTTCTGATAACTGTGACGTTTTCTATCAGCCCCAAGATTTCTGCAGACACGCAAGTATGGTCTATCGTGCTGATTTGCATGTTATGTTCCCAAGTAGGCATATTAATGTTCGATCTGTGACGGGTCCAATGAAGATTATGAAGATCTTTTCCAGCCATCCATTGTTCCAGCAGTTTTCCTCTTCCCAGGATTGGGGCAGATCTTGCAAGGTGCCTTTTTTTGGTCTCCTATACCCGCACAAATTGTGTTAAAATCCCCAGTGACAATAATGTGATCCAGATGAAAATTTGCGGAAGCTTCATCTCGGGTATCAGTTAGTGAGGTTAGATATTCTTTACCTTTAATGTCCTCCGGGTTCCAATATGTGTTTATTAGGACAATGTTTTCCTTGACCATAGGTCCTTCCATATTCCTTCTTCTATTCCATGACAGTACTGCAGCTTGAATAAATGGCGAGAGTGATATCTGAGCGCAAATTTCAAGACCTGATCCTGAATGAATTGCGGTTAGAAGACCTGCTGTTGGACGGCCCGTCAAGCCTTTTTTTGTTGGAGTGAAAATTTGGACATAGCCATCCAAAAGGGGCTTTGTCATGAGCCACGTTTCTTGTAAACAGATAATATCATTTGAGCCAAAATCTGCATCATTCGAGGTTGTCAGATGGCTAAATCCTCTTGTATTCCAAGATGTCATTTGGATGTCTGAGGAGTTTCCTTGTTTGGCTGGGCTTGCTGCGCCCTCCTCCAAGGTCTCCCTGTCGTTTTCTGATGGCTAATTGCCAGAGTTGGTTCTCGTTGGGGGCGCGGTCCATGTCAATTTTTTTGGATCAATCTTTTTTGAGAGGGGTCTATTTTCCCTTTCCATTTCTACCTCACTTTCCTTATGTTTCCTTGTTTGTAAGCCTCCTTTTTCTTGTCTTAAGGGCCCAAGTGGAGATCTCCTTCGTTATTTCCTTTCTTCGCTCCTTAGACTCTCACATGGTTTTTCCAAGCGATCTCCACTGTGCCTTCTTACGTTATTTTTTATTTTCCTGTAGGCTCTTGTTTTTCTTCCGTCAACTCATATCCCAAGATATGTAACCTCTATTCTTCCTCTTTTAATTGATTTTGTATTATTTTTGATTTAATGTGGAGATAGGAGCAGTCCCTTCTGCCTGTCTGACACGGTTCGACTATCCAAATATCCTCGTTTTTCAGTTGCCGAAGATTTGGTACTTGTTGGAATAGGCCCAGAATAGTCTTTCTGTTCAGTGTCAACTTGTCATCTGATTTTTTAGTTTGCTGCATCTTAAAGATGCAGTTACTCTGTATTTTCTTAGACGTTTCGGCTTTTGGTTTATGACCCCGTTCTTGCCAATCTCTTTGGTTTTTAGGTGAATTGCTTCTCACTTTAGTAGTTGGCCGTTTGCTCCTTGCGCTCTCATCACAAGTGGAGTCGCATGGGGATCTGCTTAGTAGTTTTCCTGTCTCCCTTATCTGTCTTTTTCTAGCCGGCGAAAAATTGTCTATCCCTAATTGTGTCTTTATCTCTGACTGTTTTTTGGATGTCTTTTGGCGGTCTTGGTAATGGTGCCGCCACCTTTCGTGGACTCCTAAACTCTTGAACGCTTTTTGCTTTGTTTGGCTGCTCCACTTGTTTTTCTGAGGGGACTGGTTCAATTATGAACACTTTCTTTTTTGGTTCTTCATATGCGTGAGTTTTTCCATTGGGGTTTGCTTTCCTTTTCTGTTCCGAGGTTTGATTTTGTTTGGATTTGACCTCTGAGATTGTGTACGTACTCACTGTACGTACTGATTTATCTTTGTCTTTTTTAGTTGTCTGCTCTTTTTTTTCCTATGTCCTTGGGCTCGTGATGTTTTTTGCAGTTGTGCCTGATCCTTTGGCCATTTAGTACGACTGAAGATACCATAGGAAAATGGATTCTGTGTGATTGGTACTTTATTTTTTGTCTGGTCTTCTGAGGTTTCTTTTGTTATTTTGAAGACCAAGTCTTCTCCCCTCGAGATACATCCATTTCCTTTCCCTGATTTTGTAATAGTTTTATTTTTAGTCCCCACCTTAGGGGGGCATTTTTGCTGTTTTTTTGGTCCGGCCGTGCTCGCTATTAGAGGAGCTGGGTTATTTTCATTTCTTCCCGAGCTTTCAGGTATCACGCTCATATTAGGTGGCGGATCTTGTGGGCTCATCAGATTGGTTTGCGTTGCGACTTCATTATAGTCCTTAGTTGCCTTTCCTGGCACATTCCGAAGGATATTCTGTGGCGCTTTATCATTGCCATGTTGTATTTGATTTTGGTTTAATATTTCAGTGGTGCCCCAACCTTTTGCCATGATGTAACCCTCAAGGAAGTGCATCTTGGTATGCATCAAGGCGATCATCGTTGTTTGGTCTTTTAATGTATCGTTGATGCTTTCATACAATTTACTGAATGGCGCCAATGTGATTGTGACTGTGGCCATTATGTTTAGGAGATCTGTTTTTTTTTCCTGGGGTGTCTTTCAATTGAGAGGGCTCGCTTTGTCCACGTTGTTTCCTTTGAGGCGAGTAGGGATCTTCTTGTCTATGTAAGACTTGTTGCATGTTTATCCCTGATAGTTTTTGACTTGGGGGTGCGGTTTGAGGCGCACCTAATATTTCCTCTTTGGATCCTAGCCCTTTTGCCCTTAACTCCACTTCAGGTCCTCTTTCCCCAGTTATTATTGCCGTTCCTCCGACGCCAACATGACCATTTGTTCCCACAGTGTCCAGCGATTCTTGCTGCTGTTTGGTTTTGAGGTATTTCTAATTGATCTTTTTTGCGGCACGTAGCCATCTGCTGCTGTTCCCTGTTGTTCATTCAAAGGTGTTAATAGTTTGGTTCGATTTGTGGAATTCAGATGGACCGAGTGCTTTGGATTTTGTCCAAAGTGCCATTTTATCGGTGTCGATGTCGGGTGCAGTTGGTAATCCTTTCGTGGTTCTGCTGCTGATTTTGTGGCCCGAGATGTCCTGAGGGCTCTGATTAATTTCGTCTGACAGGACTCGCTGATATGGTGTGTTAACACTCTCCAGCATATCGCTATCCGAAATGTCATTGGGCATTTTGTTTGACTCATAGATTTTCTTCTTGAAGAATTTCTCCAGCAAGTCGTGGTTTGATGGTTTTGATATATTTTTCCTTGTGCCGCTTTGCTTTCTAGAGTTCCTATTATTTGCCAATAATGTCCGGCCCATCTCCACCTTCTTTGTTCTGTCAATGTGTTTCCCAGATCTTTCCTTTCCTTGGTGTGGGACTGGGTTTCATTCCAATTCCTTTTTGATGGCAAGGTCCATTCATCTTCGCTTTCCAAAATTGACGCTCCGTATGAACCCTCGCCGTGTTTTGCTTTTTCAGTTACTCGAAACTGGATTTCTTTCTCCATTCTCTTTATTCGCCGGTGGGCTCGTTATATTTGATGATAGTATGGTCCTTGCCTCTAGGTTGTTGTTACTTTTCACTTGGAGGTGGTTTTTGTTTGTTAGTGATAAGTTTGTCACTTCCTGCTCCTCAATGCTTTGATTCAAGTTGTCTGTATAATGCAAGTCATTTGAGGGCAGCCTGCCATATTTATCTGGTGAGGAAGTCCTCAGATCTTCCACTTCATTATGTGGGTGTACATCAATCTGCACATTTTAGGTTTGGGCGGGGTTTTTCAGAGCTTGATGGCAATCCGGGGGGGGAGCTGCTTCTGGAATCTCTTGGTCACAGTCTACAGGTGTGCGGGTGTCTAGCATGGGAGAATCGAAAGCCCGCTGAGACAGTACCGCTGGATTTACCCTCCCCTATGGAGGGAGTACCCCCAGCCTTCTCCTTGGCCTGGGCCTGGACTGGCCCCGTATTTGAGTCCGTCTTCCTCCTCCCCCATTTTCCTCCCCCGTTGACTCGCCCCCACGGTTCTCTTCTCCTGTTCTCTGGAGTTCCGATGGTTTCTCGTTCAACAGTTTTAGAGGGACACCGGTGACCCTGGCCGTGGCAGCAGGTAGGGAGTTTTCCGCTAACCCTTGCCCCTCAGCATTCACTGCTGAGTTGGGGCTGCCTTTCTTGCCGGCTGACTGCTTCCTCCCTTTCGGACTGATCGATTCCTGCGATTGACTGATTGAGGCAGACGTAATCTCGCCCTCTACCAAATGGGGGGCAGGTAGCTCAAGGGGCTTAAACAGTTTGTTGGGGTCTCCCAGTACAAGCAGTGGCACATTAGGTTTTGGGTTAGGGCTTGGACCACATGTGATTGGTTCAGAGTTTGTGTCAGAGTGTATCTGAACAATGTCAGCGCTATTAATAATATCAGAATTTATGTTTTCAGCGCTATCCATACTGCATATTGGTAACGTACCTGATTGCTCAGCTTGAGCCTGCATTTGCATGCAGGTTGGTGCAGATGTCAGCCGCTTCGCTCGGGACGGTTTTAGGGGGCTGCGCAGTTCCATCCCCCAATCTTCCCGTGATGGATGCCCACTCCGTAGCCATCTATCAGATGTTTTGACATTTCCGGGTGGTCGCACCGTCAGCGCACCACACCCTCAATGTAATATTGTCTTGGATCCAGCATCCCCACAGCGCTTAGTTCTGCGTTGTGCGATGTCAGCTCGGGTATATTTTGGATGGCTAGGCTGACACTCTTTATACCTAGAAGCCCTTATCCCGAACGGACTTCTGTTTACGAAACAATGGGGAAATATCGGTCCTCGGGAAGTGGGGGAATTAATGGGGGGGCTGCCAGCGCCCAGCAAAGCAGCAAACAGCGAAACAGTGCCACGTAAGAGCCCTTGACTAGCGCGGGCTTAACGCCGCAATGGCGTCCCACTCTCGCTTTTCTATTCAGCTTCCTGGTTTCCTGGGTGGGCGGAGCCTCAGAGATGCAGTCTCTTAAGGCTACAGTGCCTTCAGCGCAGAGTCTTCCTCCAAAGGAGCGCTGACCGGGAAATGCCAGGCACAGGCAGCTCAAATTCACGCAGCCTCCTGCGCCCGTATTTTCCAGGAGAAGGTTAGAGAATGCAAAGTCCAACGCAGCAACAGCGAAACAGTGCCACGTAAGCAACCTTGACTAGCAGGGGGGCTTTTGGGGACTCCTGCACTGCAATGAGATGGTCACCGCTCACAACCGGCAATCTTCAAATCAGTGGTTGTTCAGTGTTTCAGCTCCTCGCATCTACCGCAAATAGCAACACTGCGGTTCGTGGCTGTCGAGATGGGCTTTCCTTGCGTCTGGGGTCCCGCACTCTGAGGGGGCTCAGTCTGTCCTGCTTCCTGGGAGTCCGGAGGATCTTCCAGAAGCTCTAGCTCAGCTTAAAAGCAACACACACAATCTGGTGTTCCTCTCCCTGGCTACACGGTTTCCAGCAGCAACTCTGTGGAAATTCAACCAGCTCCGAGATGGATGTCCAGGTGGCTTACTTTGGAGTTGATTGGTCCCACCAACTCAAAGGGAGAAGACGTCCTTGCAGGGGCTTCTCTGTCGATACGAATATGGAGTTTCAGCATAGCAGCAGAGCTTCACCGGGCAAACCAACGGTCCAGGAGTTGCAGCAGGCATCCTCTTAAAGATCTTCTTCGGTTCCTTCATGCAGTAGTCGACTCTGCCTTCCAAGCCAAAAGCCTCGCCTTTTATTCAGTTCTCTCCCATTCATTCCAGCGTAGCTGTCAAACACCCATAAGGGTGGCTGTCCTTGCCGGACAGTCAGCCGGCCAATCACTACAGAGTGCATTTGGGTCTCCTAGGAGACTAAGCACAGGGCGTTCAGGGCACCTCCTCACTTCCTGCCTACCCCAGACACCCTGGAGCCAGAGGCGGGGCTTCACTCCTGAATCCCGCCAAAGGCAAAGCGAACAATGGGACCAAACCTGGTTTGGCGCGCATAGTAAATCTCAAGCAGGAACTTTCCACAAAGAAATGGTGAAAAAAGATGACCAGGGCCATTTTGACAAAAATGGCACCCTTGGGTGCTTTACTGTAGCTGCGAACGTAGCCTCTGGTAAATGCACACCATGGTAGTTAAAACTAAACCACTGCCACCAGCCATTGAGTGAGAAAAGGGTAACATAAAAATGTTACATGAGAAGCTAGACAAAGGGAATACTAGGTAACCCCTCCAGCACCCTATTTTAAGATAGTGTGTGCTGGGTCTAGAAAGTTACAAATGTAAGTAAAGTCAATTTCACTTTACTGCTCTAGGAAACAGGTTATCCCAGAGAGGGAAATCCCTTGGGGAAATCTGAAAGACTTCCCTGCGCCACTGCACTGAAGGTGCTGTGTGACACAATGTAAAAGATGATGCATATGGAGTTTGTCAGGCTCCATAACCAAAAGAAACACAACGCTCAGAAATCACCTTAAAATACATGAAAGAATGGGGGAAAAGGGTCTCACTCTCTCCAGGTTAAAAAATCAAGTCCTCAAAATCCAGCAAAGTTGCTGGGGGTCTCTAAGGTGGAGGGAATTAGCATATTTTTGAGAATTCTCCCTAAGTGTCCGTCCACATAAACCTGTTGGAATTGTTGGCAGTGTTCAAAGCCCTAAAAGCTTTTCAGACACAACTTCAGGGAAGACAGTACTGGTCTTCCCGGACAGCACCACGTCCACATATTACTGAAACCGTGGGGCACACACTCTCCAGGGCTATCCAAACTGTCCCAGAACGTTTGGAAGTGGGCTCTCAAACAGGGGATGTTATTCCTGTCGCAACACTTTCCAGGGGCACTCAATCTTCTGGCAGAGTTGCTCAGCAGAGACTTCCCTCTACCCACAGAGTACAATTGGCAGCTGCACGAAGACATCGTCTCCAATATCTTCGTAGAATGGGGCTTCCCAGAGATCGACTTATTTGCAACTGTGGAGAAAGCACAATGCCAAGATTACACCTCCAGGTACCCCCAGAACCGCTCCAAGGGGAACGGTTTCTGGATAATATGGTCAGGGAAATTTGTCTACGCTTTTACCCCGACTTCCGTATTCAACAAGATAGTGGATAAGATGCTCCAGGAACAAGTCGCAATGATTATGGTGGCCCCCATGTGGGCCTGCCAACCCTGGTTTTCCCATCTGATGGAGATGTCACTCTTTCCTCCAATGAAATCACCTTACCCATTCAACATGCTTTCACAAGGCAAGTGGGAGGGAGATACTCCATCCTTGCCCGCTAACTCTCAATTTAGCGCCATGGCTCCTGAAGTCATAGAGTTCGGGCACCTCCAACTTCCTCAGAGATGTATGGATATTCCTAAATAGGCAAAAAAGCCGAACACCAGACATTGCTACTCCAATAAGTGGAAACGCTTTGTCATCTAGTGCCATTCTAAGAGAGTCAATCCCATCGACTGCTCTCCTACTCACATTGTGTTATACCTGACTCATCTACTGGACTCATGTCTGGTTTTTAATTCACTGAAAGTCCACCTGGCTGCACTTTCAGCATACACTACGTCCCAAAAGGAGTCATCGTGGTGGAAGATCCCAGTGATCAAAGCATTTATGGAAGGGCTTAAAAGACTTCATCCCCCTATTTCAAACCCAGCCCCTGGGTGGGACCTGAATGTGGTATTAACTAGACTAATGGGATCTCACTTTGAACCTATGCATAAGGCTAGCCTTAAGGCTCTCACTTACAAGACTGCCTTCCTAGTGGCAGTCACTTCAAGAGTCATTGAATTACAGGCCCTTTCCGTTCAAGGTGGTTTTGCACACTCAACCTAGGTTTGCGCCTATAATAATTTCAAAGTTCCATGTGAACCAATCAATAGACTTGCCTGTCTTCTTCCAAAACCCCACTAATATGGCAGAAAAGAGCCTACACACACTTGGTGTGTGTAGAATGGTCATATATTATCTGGAAAAGACGAGACCACTAAGAAAGTCGAATCAGTGTTTCGTTCAGTGGCAGCTGGTAGAGAAGGATATCCTGTCTCTAAGTCAGCCATCTCCAAGTGGATTGTTAACTGCATCACACTCTGCTACACTCTTGCCAAGAGAGATCTGCCCTTCAAGCCTAGCGCACACTCTACTCTGGGCACGGGGGCTTCCATAGCATTCATTGCAAATGTTCTTCTCAGATCCATTTACCAAACAGCAACTTGGAGTTCTGTAGACACCTTTTTTTTTTTTTTTATTTCCTTGAATTTTAATCAAAAAAGTTTTTAATTTTTACAAGGGACTTCGAAAATGAAAGATTCACGAAACCAAATGTGTTTTCCTGAGTCCTGTCTTGTCGCCTTCCTGGTTTGAAGGAACCAGCGTCCACCTCTTCGACTGCAGTATCGAGGTCAGACTTTTCTGTGACTATGAGTGGCCCTCCTAGACACCTTTACAAAACACTATTGCCTAGATACTCCCTCTAGGTCTGATTCTCAGGTGGGACAAGCGGTACTAAGACAACTTTTTACTACTGTTCCTTCTCACACCCGACACACAACTCTGGGTACTGCTCGCTAGCCTATGCATAGCATGTGACTCTAACCAGAGTCACAAGCACCAGAAGACATGCATTATTTACCATAATAGCATTTCTGATTGTATCTGCTTGGATTAACATGCACCCACCATTCCTCCCCGCTCGGAGTAGAAGGAACATGGACATCTTGCGTCCTGTGCCCTTTCCTCCATACTGCATGGGTGTCCCTTCGAAGGGACGGGAGACGGAACCTTTTTCACCAGAAAAACCTTCTTCCCCTTTAAATTTAGAGGCGTGGCCCTGGGAGCATGCGCTGCCCTGACTCCGCCCTCCATCGACACACCTCAGTCCCCTTTTCCGCGTCGACGGGAAAGAGAAGAATTCACCAGCGCTCCTGGATTTGGCTTCGGCCATGTAATTCCATGCGCGGATACTTCTTCTCCTCTTTCTTGTCTTTTTATCATTCAGGTACTAGGTCCTCAGACGACATGGTCATCCCCGGTGCATGTCGACTTCTACAAGATTCAGCCGTGTCAATCCTGCAAGGGGCTCTTCCTGTCTAAAGACCCCCATGCCTTCTGCCTACGGTGCCTTGGCCCTGACCACAGCCGGCAAGCTTGTACCGCGTGCAACACGCTTTCCTCGAGGTCTCTGAAAAATAGACTAGCCAGGTAGAAGGTGCTCTTCCAGAGATCGCCTGCAAAGGACCTCGTCTATCATTGATGTAGGGCCGCTTTTTTCCAGTGCACCCCGCAAGGGAGACTCCCAAGGACTCGGCTGCGTGGGAGGGACCGCTTAGGTCCTGGTACCAGCACAAGTACCGAGGCTGAATCAGCTACTGGCTGCCAGGCCGAGGGGTCAGTATATCCTCCCGGGGTCAGTGCTGATGGACCGGAAGGTTCTTTTACCAGTCTTCGCCCGAGGGGCTACGCCCCATTACCGGCAACAAGCCTGAGGGGGCGCCAATATGCAGTTTTACCTGCAGATCCTCCGAGGGCGAAATGCCTACCGGGCCTCGGCCTGAGGAACGGGGCGGGGCCCATGATCCACACTCAAGAGTCCTGGACGGGGCCGGGCCCAGTGAGCCAAGCAACACGACGCAGGCATGTGGAAGGCAGCTCGGCAAAATGGACGCTGTGCCAGAAATTCCTGAAATCTGCCCAATGCCGCTCCAGAGAAGGCAGCAGGTGGAGGATCGTGTGTCAAGGTGGGACTGGTGTCAACCAGGTATGTGGCCTACAGCCTACTGTTCCTTCGCAAGGCAGGTTCCTGCTGCGTCCATATGGGCAGGGCACGCAACGGCTCACGCAGCCCCTCGCTACCCCGTCAATATCACCTACCACCAATCTGGCCTGCGAGGACAGGTTCTTCGAACGGTTCCTCAGGCTCATGAAATCTCCTCGGATGGGGGACATCATCAGGGACGTGCTCCCGCCTATGGCTCCGGTGCAGACGCCCCTCGCCCCTGTTCAGCCTCTTGTCCGGGCAGTTCTGCATCAGCCTCCGGCCCTGGTCTCCACGCCGCAGCCTCGGCTCCCAACTCCCCTCCTCCGGTCCGTGACCAACAGGACCCGCAGGCAGACACAGACAAGGAGGAGGACTCCGACACGCCATCTTCAGCCAAAGCCTTCCACGAACGTCTGGCAGAGTACTTGGGCCTTCCTCAACCGGAGGTCGAGCAACCAGCAGAGGGAGTCCTCGCAGAGGTCCTTGCGCTACGTCCCATGACCAGAACGGGGATCCCAATGCAGAAGGACTTAGTTGCCTTGGCTCAGAAGGGTTGGCTCAAGCCCCACTCAGCCCAGCCAGTGAACAAACGCCTGGACGGCAAGTGCAGGCAGCTGAAGTGGGATACACTCTTGCTATCGACCCATCCTCAGCCACACTCCTCAGTGATCGCTGCGGCATCACTATACTCAGTCTGTCGTCCTCAGCCGCCTCCTCTGCGGCGCTGCTAGGCAAGGAGGAGAAGATCTTGGAGGCGTACGGGAAGAAGCTGTATTCCAACGCATCCTTGCACCTTTGTCAAGCCAACATGGATGCCATGCTGGCAGCCGTTAATCAGAGGCTCTGGCGAGAAATTGCAGATTTCCTCCCAGAGCTTCCGGTGCAGAGCCAATCACGATTCAAGGTGGGATTGGCAGAGGCCAAGATGGTGGCAAAGGACATCATGAAGTCCACTGTGGCCCACATTGACACCCCTGGCCGTGCCGACTGCATTGCCACGGACATGGGAAGAACGGCCTGGCTCCGTGCTATGAAATTCAACTCGGATGTCCAGGAACGCATCTTAGATCTTCCGTTTGAAGGGGGTGACCTCTTCACTCCACAACGGACGAGGAGGTGGACAAGATGAAAAACAGCTCACAAACGACCAAGTCTTTATCCATCCTGACAAAGACCCCGCCCAAAACGTACACCCAGTCACAGCAGCGCTCGTACAAGGGGTGTACATACGGAGGGTTCCGCGGCTTCCAAGAGCGGGTTCCAGGCAGCCTGACCGTTCGGTAACTCAACATCGGCGCAAACAACAAAAAGGGGGCGAGGGGTAAGGGCTTTTTCCAGTCCCCCTCTGCAACAGCCTCAGAGGGAAAGAAGGCATGACACGCCCCTCCAGGTCCACGTGTCTCCAGTGGAGGGCAGGCTTGCTCTCCATGCACATTTCTGGCACCAGAAGTTCACGGACCCCTGGATCCTCTGTAGTCTCCACGGGGTACCGCCTCCCTATCCCAGCCTCTCCTCCCTCCTCCCTTCCACTCCCGCAGGTTGGGACAGCAACTCTTTTGGCGGAGATCTGGTCGCTCGTTGAGAGCCAGACAGTGGAGGAAGTCCCAGCCTCCCAGCAAGGCTTGGGCTTTTACTCCAGGATTTTCGCTATTCAGAAGAACCACCAGGTGGGCCTGAGAGTAGTGCTGGACCTTTCCACCCTCAACCTCTCCCTACCTCTTCAAAAATTCAAGATGGTTACGCCAGCTTTGATAGCGGAGACATTGTGCAAGGTAGACTGATGTGCTCCCTGGATCTGAAGAGCGCGTACCTACACGTCCCGATCTGGCAGCCTCATCGTTCTTTTCTATGATTCAGGATCATGGGCTACCATTTCCAATACAAGGTGCTTCTTTTCGGCCTCAACTCGGCCCCCAGGGTCTTTACCAGGCTGATGAACACTTCTCAGGTCGCAGGGCCACCACACCTACCCGCACTTCGACGACTGGCTCATCAGGGCAACATCTCCGGAAGCAGTACACCATACTTCTCATGCTCTTATGAACACACTGCACAAGCTGGTTTTTTCACTCAACCTCAAGAAGTCGCAGCTGCAGCCCACGCAGAGACTGACCACCTTGGGTCTCATTTTGGTCACGTGCTCCGAGTTTTTTACCTCAGAGGGCAAGATCACGGCCCTCAAGAGGGCCACCACGCACTTCCTCAGCAGAGAAGTGACCTCGGCCTGTTGGTACCAACACTTGCTGGGTCCCATGGCACCAGTCCTCTTGGCCGTCCCCCACACGAGATTCAGGATGAGGAGGATACAGCTGCACTTTGCAGCCTCTTGGAACCAGGAGCGAGGCTTTCAGTCAAAGATGATCAACGTTCCTCCATCACTTCACCCGGACCTCACATGGTGGTCCAGGGACTGCAACCTTTGGCCAGGCAAACCTTTCCGGCAACCTACCCCGCAGGTCACCATCACCACAAACTCCTCTCGAGGGTTGGGGGGCAACCCTCGGCAACCACTGCATTCATGGCACCTGGACCCACTAGGAGTACCACATAAATTGACAGGAACTGAAGGCGATCTAGCTGGCGCTCGGAGCCTTCCTTCCGGTTATCGAGGGCAAGGTAATCCTCATTCAGACAGACAACTTGACCAGCATGTTCTATGTCAACAAGCAGGGGGGTTACCAGATTTTCCCCTCCCCTGTTCTGGCTCGCAGTCGGCATGTGGGAATGGGCCCTGGAGAACATCTACCTCACGGCTGTCCACCTGCCGGGAGAATCCAACCTGGAGGCAGACAGGCTCAGCAGATTGGGTGCGGACGAGTGGCAGTTGGACGACCTAGTGATGCAGGAAATCTTCTACAAATGGGGACACGCCCAGGTGGACCTCTTTGGCTCCTGGGACAACAGTAAGTGCCAACTGTTCCTTCCTGGCAGGATCTGTGCCTCGGCTCCCTGGGCGATGCATTCCAGATTCAGTGGGACGAAATGACAGACTATGCCTTCCCGCCCACTCCACTGATACGCAGGGTGATATGCAAGAGCAAGGAATCTGGCCACCTCACCATCATTCTAATAACATCGTGGTGGCCGGCCAGGCCATGGTTCTCGGAGCCGTTTAGCCTCTCAGAGAGGCCGCCCATTCGCCTCCCGGCGGGCCCAGCACATCTTCTGGTGTAGCAGGGGGGCGGGGGCATCCACCCCGCGTCACAGAAACTAGCCCTCACAGCGTGGTTCCTGAACAGGTCACGCTTGGTCACCTCGGCCTTTCCCTAATCTAGAGATAATACATCTAGAGATAATACAGTGTGCCAGGAGCAAGTCTACCAGGGCCCAGTATAAGAGCAAGTGGACCAGGTTCTGCCACTGGGCAGTAAGGGTATCAACCCCCTTGCATGCACCTTGGACGATGTGCTCTCCTTCTCGGCGCTCCTCGCACACTCAGGCATTCAGGTGGACACTTGCCGCACTTACTTGCCAGCCATTGGGGCTTACAGAAACTCAGAGGAGGAGATCCTTTCCTCTTCCAACCCGATTGTCAGGGAACATTTGACTGGACTCGCCAGGCTCTACCTGCCCATCAAGAGCCACACCCTGTGAGGGACCTCAACATAGTTCTGGGTGCCCTGGCGCACAAACCATTTGAACCAATGGCATCCGCGGACATCGGGCTGGTCACCATGAAGACGGCCTAACTAGTCAGCCTCACCTCAGCTCGCAGAATCACCGAAATCCAGGCGCTGGTCGCCTCAGAGCCATATACTACGTTTCACAAGGATAAAGTAGTCCTGCGGACGCACCCAGATTTTTTGCCCAAGGTGCCTTCCGCATTCCATCTGAACGAAGAAATGGTGCTACCTATGTGTTTTGCTGAGCCCAAAGACGAGGCAGAGTTCTGCACTGCCTTTGTCAGACGTGCCCTAAAATCCTACTTGGACAGGACCAAGGGCTTCCCCAAGTCGGACGCACTTTTTCTCACCTTTTACGGATCAAGACCGAGTTATCATGCCTCTAAGGCCTCCATAGCCCGTTGGATGGTTTTAGCCATCGAAGAAGCTTACGAGGGACAGTATAAGCCACTGCCAGCCAACATGCACGCCCACGCGGTCAGAGCCAAGACAACGGCCATTGCTTTCCAGCGGCATGTCCCCTGGCAAGTCATAGGGCAGCCACATGGGCCACCCCTTCGGCTTTCTGCAAACATTACTGTTTGGATGCCGGTTCTAGATCAGACGCGGCTTTCGGACAGGTGGTTCTTAGAAACCTGTTTGCTTAAGGAAGGTGGTCTCTCCATTCTGGGGCTGTACTCAGTTGCAATCGCCTATGCAGTATGGAGGAAAGCGGACTAAGGACTAGTCCCTACGGTGAGTAACTTATAATTACTACTCTATCTGTACTCGCTCACGTTAGTCATAAGGCTCCCTGATGGCAGAAAAAACACAACCAGAGGGACCTCAACACGTGAAGGATCTTGGGTGCACTAACCATCACGTTAGGGATAGTGTTACAAGCATGCCCATGTCGACGTCCCCTTTTGATCCTCAAAGGACAAGATGCAATACTCTGCGATTACTTCTAGATGTTGGACTATATGCACAGAATGTGAATCTAAGCAGATACAATAATCAGAAATGCTATTACGGTAAGTAATGCATGTCCTATACAGCCCCTGTAGCCAGTGCAATACAATCACAATACCCCCACCCCACAATACTGAAAGGATAGGTATAGATATATTTGCATTGGCAGTCACAAGTATACAACCCTAACTTTGAAAGTCCAACCCTCAGTTGACTGGGGACTTGTGCTCTAAACGTTCAAAGTTCCAAGAGTTTATGGGCGCTGGGAACAAGTTAGGAGGGTTTTATGGATGGAAAAACAGTTCCAAAATTCAGGTAAGGGTGTATTCTAGTAAATGAAACTGTTAACAGCTTTCGGAGGGATTTCAGCAACAAGTATTGCCAAAGCCAAACTATTGTAATTCTTTTAAAAGAATCCAAAACTTTTACAGGTGGAGCCAGGGGTGCAGGTAAGTACTGCTGTAACTCACCCCCAGTGCTCCGGCTAAGATTTTGAGGTGGGAGTTTTTTACTCCCTATTTTTAAACTTTGGAGTAAATGCGATTTCAAGACAGTAAAAAAGGCTTTTCTCCTTTGTAAGAGTAAAATATGTGACATCCAGCCGACTTGTGCAACAACTGTATGGAAATCATTAGCATGCGACAGTCATTTCCTGGAGCTATTACTACCTAGTGGTATGCCAATGTACTCTTACGTCCCGTCCCCTTTCCTCCATACTGTATGGGTGTCCCTTCCTAGGGACGGGAGACGGAACCTTTTTCACCAGAAAAAACCTTCTTCCCCTTTAAATTGAGGGCCGCTGGGGCACGGCCCTGGGAGCATGCGCTACCCTGACTCTGCCCACCGGCACCACTCCTCAGTCCCCTTTTCTGCGTCAACTGGAACAGGCTGGTTTTACCAGCGCTCCTGGGTTTGGCCTTGCCCATAATTCCACACGCTCTTCCCCGGATTCTTCTCTGATCTTTTTGTCTTTGTCATAAAGGTATTGGTCCTCCGGCATCGCGCTCCTCCCCGGCGCCTGTCGACTTCAGGGGGTTTCAGCAGGTGTCCAGCCTGTGAGGGACTCTTTCCCACCTCTGACCCCCACGCGCCCTAGCCTCTGCTGCCTTGGCCCTGACCACGGCTGGAAAGGTTTCACCGCGTGCGACTCCATGACGCCACGCTCACTGAAGAACAGGCTAGCTAGGTGGAGAGAACTCTTTGAAGCATCGCCTCCAGAAGACTGGAAGACGTTTGTCCAGCAGAGATCGAGGCCCATGGGAGGGCCATTATTTTCCTTCGCACCCCGTAAGAGCGACTCCTTCACGAGGAAGCGCCCAAGCGGGAGGAACCTCTTGTGTTCTGTTACCAGCACACAGACCGAGGCTAACCCAGCTACCGGCCTTGCGATATCAGTGCTGAGGGACCGCAAGGTTCTTCTACCGGTTCTACAACCTAGGGGCTACACCCTAGTACTGGCTCCATGTCCGAGGGGTCGCCTGCACGCAGCACTTCCAGCGACAATGCCGAGGGCGATACGCTTTCCAGGCCTAGACCAGAGATGCAGAATAGACCTTATGTTCCAACACCAAGAGTCTTGGGCAGGCCATGTCCGGAGGGTCATGCACCACGACTTTGGCACGTGGCACGCAGCCTGACAAAATGGCCACCGCGCCAGACAACATGGCCACTCATCCGATGGCACTCCTAGGAACAGAGCAGGTGGGTGAACAAGTTTTAAGGTGGGACTGGTGTCAACCAGGTATGTGGCCTACAGTGTATTCATCAGTAGCGCAGGGCTGGTTCCCCATGCAACCAAGACTGAGTGTGCTCCAGCCCCAGCAGCCCCCAGCCACTCCCGTCAGTATCCCCCCTTCCTCCTCTCCAGCCTCCGAGGATAGGTTCTTCAAAAGGTTTTTGGGGCTGATGCGAACCCCCCATATGGGGGCCATCCTAAGGATGCAGTCAGGGACTTGCTCCCTCCGGTCACTCCACCGGTGCCTATAGTCATTCCTCCCATGGCTCCAGCACCACAGGCCCCAGCGCAGCCCCATCTGCCGGCTTCTTCGAATCCACCCCCATTGCAGTCTGTTCTGAGCCAACCTCTGCAGCAGCCTCCGGCTCCGGTCCCCACACTGCATGCCACGGTGCCCAGCACCCCTTCTCCTGTGGCGGACCAGCCAGAGACCCAGGTGGATACAGACGAGGAGGAAGACCCTGACACGCCGTCTTCAGCGCAGGCCTTTCACGATAGGCTTGCATGTTTGGCAAAATATCTGGGCCTTCGTCATCCCGAGTTAGAGCAGCCTGAGGAGGGGGTGTTAGGCAGAATCCTGTGCAGTGCCCTTAGGGACCACTACACACAATTAAGACTACAGGTGGTGATACAAGTTTTACCTTTGGTACAAGCCCGTACTACTATGTCATAGTGGTAGCAGTGGCGGAGCAGCCAGGCTTATCTGAAGAGTATATGAGCAGTAGCAGAGATTACACACAGGGACCACAATTACTGTGACTCAAGCAAACACTGACTCAAGGTTTTACGTAGAAAAATATAAGTACATTTATTTTTAAACCATTCGTTATAAACACAACACTTCTATTAAACTTCAATAAAAACCACACGTTAAATATACTACAACTAACCAATTCACTTTGTACAGTAAGTCTCAAGGGAAGTACCCTGTGTTGGAATGAACCGGTGTTGGGCATAAAAACACGTTACCGCGGATACAATTGCGATCACTTCTTGACAGTTCGGTCTACTAAACAAACGCGTATCCGTGACATGAAATGCTACTGGGGCAAAAACACACTTAGCACCTGAGATACCCAGAGGGAGTTGGAGGCAAAAATCACAGGCAATATTTTGGTTAGGCAGGCAGAATCAAGAAACACTCAGACAGGAGTTCAAAAGTCAAAGGGCCGGAGCCAGGGTCGAAAGATACCGGGACCAGTTGCCGAAGATCACACAGTCTAACAGTGCACGATTCAATGGAGCCAAAAGTACTTCGATATTGTCAATGTTTGGAAGCAAAAGTTATAAGGAGGAGGGAAGACGAGGTCAAGCCTTGGAAATGAAGAAAACGGGATTCACCCAGTTTCCTCAACAGAACACAGTACCTTGTTCAAATGGTGCAGCTGGTGCCCTGGCAGTTGTTCCTGTTGGTTTCCCGCGGACCCACGATTCCTAGAGCTTCATCGAGAAGGACGTCTGAAGGGGGTCTGCACCACAAAGGGATGAAGCTGGCAGCAGCGACACAGAATAAAAGGTGTGCTCCTTAAAAACAGGAGAGGCTCTTCAGGTGGCTATCCAGACCACTACAGCATTGTGCAGCGATTTCGACCACGGAAGAGGATCCTCTGGCTGTAGAAGATGAGCTGGTTATCCCCACCAAGCTCAAGGGAAGTAGACTCTGGACTGGATCTTCAGTCGTTGAAGGGCAGATAGCTCAGGACTGCAGCAGGGCTTCACTGGGACCGAGTAGTTGCAGCAGCCATCGTTTTCTCCGCTTCTCTTCGGTTCCTTGTAGTTCCAGTGGCGACTCTGACTTCTAGCCCAAGAGACCTGCCTTTTATGCGAAAAACCCCCATTCACGCACCTTGGCTGTCAATCACCCAGCAGGGGGGTTGTCCAGCCCAGACATCTAGTAAACTATGGAGTGAAGGTCAACCCAATGCGCAGTTCCATGAAAAATATGTTCAAGAAAGTCCAAACTGTAGAACAGGGTCATGTCCTTGTGTGCAGAATTTATTTGGTCATAAACAGCCGACACGTGTTTCGACCAATCCGGTCGTTATCAAGGCGTGTGTCCAAATGGTCAAATAACAAATTGTCAAGCTAAGTGGTGACTCAGGAAGAGTATCCCCATAGATACATCTTTGGTGAATCAATTGATGTTAATGTCTGGTTAGCATAGATGCTCTGAGTACAGGGGTTCAATCCCCATAACCAAATTAGTGTATATGCCCAATCTGTAGGACAACTACCCTGGCCAATCATGACAAAGTGTGACTTGGGTTTCCTAGGATACCCGGTGCAGGGGGTGACTACACCCCTCCCTCACATTCAGCCCACCCTAGACACCCAGGCGCCTTGAGGAGGGCTTCTGGGCAGAAGCCCGCCAAAAGACAGTGAACAAAGAAGGCAAACCTAGTTTGCCACGCAAAGTAAAACACAAGAAGGACTTTAACAAAAAGAAATGGCGAATAAACCCAACCGGAGCCAAGAGAGACGATTTGGTCAAGCGGGTTTATGGTCGAGGCTAATATAATAGCCAAGAACAGTACCACGTTTATCTAATATAATCGCGGTAGAAAAGTTAGGGTAGATACCACTGCCACCAGCCAAGTCTAAATGTTAAGAACGAAACAATGCTCTAGGAGGTATGGATAAAAAGGGATACGAGTTAACCCTTACCAGTACTCCATGGAAGATGTGTACTGGATCTGTGGTAGATTGACTAAGGAAAGTTAATGGTAACTTTACCCTTTTCTGGGGGACAGTAGTTGCCTCAGAAATGGAGTCGAGGAGTCTCAAAGACACCCCTGTGCCACAGCACTGAAGGTGCTGTGTGACACACACAAAGAAGGGGGCTACTGAAGTGGTGTACTTCAGAGTCCACAATCACAAAAACAGATGGAAACACATAGCAAAACACAGGTAAGAGTGGGGGAAAAGCTCTCACTCTTACCAGGTGGAAAAAAATAAACTCCAGAAGTCCAGCAAAGCTGCTGGGGGACTCACTAGGTGAGGGAAATTGGCCATAAATGAGAATTCTCCCTAACAGGGGGTCTTGGCAGAGGTCCTCTCCCTAAGACCCCCTACCAAGACTGGTGTCCCAATGCAGAAGGATGTCGTCGCTCTGGCCAAGAAGGGTTGGCTGAAGCCACTCTCGGCCCAGCCTGTCAGTCAGCGCCTAGATGCCAAGAATAGACAGATGAAGGGGGATACACTCTTGCTATCAACGCACCCCCAGCCGCACTCGTCAGTGATTGCTGAGGCGTCACTCTACTCTAAGCCTCAGTAGTCCTCAGCCACCTCGTCGTCGGTGCTGCGAAGCAAGAAAAAGATCTTGGGGGCGTACAGGAAAAAGCTGTACTCCAACGCCTGCCTGCGTTAAGCCAACGCGGATGCCTTGCTTGCAGCGGCTAACCAGAGGTTGTGGTCGGAAATATCGGACTTCCTTCCGGAACTCCCGGCGCAGAGTCAGGCATGCTTTAAGGCGGGTCTAGGAGAAGCCAAGCTGGTTGCACAAGACATCATGGAGTCCACAGTGGCCCGCATCGACACCTCTTGCCGGGCCATCTGCATCGCCACGGACATGAGGGCGGCTTGGCTTTGGGCTACAAAGTTTAACCCTGATGTCCAGGATCGCATATTGAACCTTCCTTTCGAGGGTAGTGACCTCTTCCACTCCAACACCGACGAGGAATTGGATAAGAACAGCTTGCAAACCACAAAGTCTTTATTCTTACAAAGACCACACCGAAGGCATACATCCAGTCGCATCAACACTCTGATAAGGGGCAGGCGTTTGGCAGGTTCCGGGGATTCCAGGAACAGAGGTTGAGACAACCTGACAGTTTGCTGAGTCAGCACCGGCGCAAGCAACAAAGGGGGGGGAGCAAGGGTTTCTTCCAGTCCCCCTCCTCAGCAGCATCCCCAGAGAGCAAAAAGCCACGACACCTCCCTCTGGGTCCATGTGTCTCCAGTGGGGGGGCAGGCTAGCTGCTCATGTGCATTTTTGGTGCCAGAACTTTGTGGACCCTTGGATCCTCTCAGTAGTATCCATGGGTTACCGTCTACCTATATCTCCCTCACCTCCTTCCTCCCCTCCCACAGATTGGGACAGCAACTCTGTTGCCGGAGATCCGGTTGCTCGTCGAGAGCCAGGCAGTGGAAGAAGTACCTGCCTCCCAGAGAGGATTAGGCTTCTATTCCAGGATTTTTGCCTTACAAAAAAAGAACTAGGCTGGCCTGAGAGTTGTGTTGGACCTCTCCACAGTCAACCTCTCCCTCCCTCTTCAAAAATTCAAGATGGTTACGCCAGCACTCATTGCAGAGACACTAGACAAGGGAGATTAGATCTGCTCCCTGGATCTGAAGAACACTTACCTTCACGTCCCGATTTGGAAGCCCCATCGCTCCTTCCTATGCTTCAGGATCATGGACTGTCATTTCCAGTACAAGGTGCTACCCTTTGGCCTCCACTCAGCCCCCAGGGTGTTTACCAGACTCATGAATGCAGTGGCAGCCCTCCTCAGGGCCACAATGTCTACCCATACCTGGACGACTGGCTCGTCAGGGCGAGATCCCTCTGAACCTATTTGCTTAAGGAGGGTCTCCTCTCCACCCTGGGGCTACATTCAGTTGTAATCGCCCGTGCAATATGGAGGAAAGGGGACGGGACGTAAGAGTAATAAGTTACTCACCGTAGTGACTAACCTACTCTTAGTCCATAGTCCCCTTTCTTCCATACGTCCCACCAACCTCCTATAAGCTGGAGCACCAAAATATTGCAGGAGGGACTGTCGTAGAACAAGCTGAGTCCCCAAAGTTCCAAGCTGAAACCGCGGAACCACAACGCCTCTACCGCAGTAGCCCAAACTAGAGTTGGTCAGTCCACAGGATGGTTCCAGGGACTCTTCTGAAGACTCCAGATGGCTGGGCACCGAGCGGATGTCGGGAATGGTTAGTCCCACCACTCCAAGGGTCAAAGGTCCACCAAAGGACTTCTAAAGATAACAGCCAGACAGGGCTCCCCCTTGACTGCTGCAAAAATTGGTTGCCGGGCCGTCTTAGGACAGGTCTTCCGACATCTTCACAGCTGGGAAGGATACTTGGCTCCTTGCAGGATTTCTCCAGGATCTCTGGAGCATGGCTGCAGCAGAACTCTTCTTATCCAGAAACTCAGGTGAGACAAACTCTGCCCCCACAATGGAAGAGCCTGCCCTTCTCACACCTCGGCAGTGGTCCAGTCAGGATCACTGATGGTGAAGCTCATGTATACTCCCTAGACATACTGAAACCAGTTTGTGGATTGGGACCAGACGTTCCCAGCCCACTTCCTGGGAACACACATGCATGATCCTTGACTAGCCTGCAAAAAGCTCAGCTTTCCTGTGGGGAAGTGCATGACCAAAAAAGGAATTTCCTGACCTGGCACGGCAGGAAGAAGGTAACGGGGCAAGATGGCCAAGGAACAAACAAAACAAGCCTTGTGACACGGCCATATTGGGACACTAGCCACTGTTAGTAGCCAACCGCCATAAACGCAGTAAGGCTAACGAGCATAGTAAAAATAATCAAAGTAACTGCTGCCACCAGTTTGGCGTTAGGCACATTTAAAGTAACCAAAATTAGTGTAGTCTTGGGTCATACAAAAGAAACCCCATTGCACTGCCTTGTAAAATGCATTGTGCAATGATAAAGTTACCCAGGACTAGTCAGTTTCCCCATAACAATGAGCAAAAGTGCAGTGGAGTGAAGCTGAAGGCTTCACTTCACTGGAAAAAGTTAGGTCAGAGCACAAAAGCGAAAAGTTTGGGGGTCCATAGAAATAGATGGAAAGTTGCTAAAAGAGAACTTTCCTAGCAATTGATCATACAGAATCGGCAAAAAGTTAGTTTGCCTTTCCTATGAAAGTTAGATTTGCAGTGCAGTGTTTACTCGCTGCTGGTTTCTTAGTGTGTCCTGATGCCTACCCCCGGGGACGCAGACCAAGTGCAGCAACCCCGGAAGCAGGCATCAAGTTACCCCAAGCAAGCCCAACAACCCCGGTTAGGGGCTATTTGGGTGCAGTCCTGGCGCCTATGGCGCCAGGCTCATATGGAGAGTCGGTCCTGGCGCCATAGGCGCCAGGCACATAGATTAAAATGTACCTGATGCAGACCATGCTGCAAGAGCTCCAAGCCAAACTAGGCTTGGAAGGGACTATTTTACCTAGGGACTATTATTTTACTCGGGTGGGGCTGGGGAGGAATACTTACCTGGGACTACTTTGGAGGCTATTTAAACCACGCCCGAAGATCAGCACACGCTTCGCGTTATTCTGCATCCAGCAGTGCAACGCTCACCGTGCCTGCAAATCTGCATCCAGTCTTCTGCCACGCCCGCCTCGAGTTTGGAGCTCCTAGAAAAAGGGAGAAAGGAGGAGAAAAGGTTAGAACAAGAGCAATACCTTTGATCCTTACCTGAATTCCCGATCCATCGCGCCTTCGAGCTGGAAGAAAGAAGTTATTTTATGCGTGTCGCCTCGCCTGCTGCAGCGCCGCGCTGAACTCGCCGGCCTTCGCAGCATCTTCACATTTCACTGGATCCTCCTGCATGTTCCCGCCGCACTCCGGCACCTAAGGAGAGGACAAGAACGGCAAGGTGAGCCAAGGGAATACACAGAGGAATACCCCCCATAGACTTACCACCGGGGGTACTATTCTTCTTCATGGGTCGGCGCAGCTTCCACTGCATCCTAGCCGAACCCCGGCCCCTAAGGGGAAACAAAAGGACAGCAAGGTGAAACAAGGGACTAACAAGGGGAACCCTCCTCACCACAAAAGACTAACCTGATTTTACCGCCGGAGGCATTATTCCCCGAGACTTCATACTTTCTCTCAGCGCCTGAATAAGGGAGAAAGCAACAGGTTACATATGGACATTATTTTATCGAATTGTGTTGGATAATACAAATCCTTACCAGAACATTACCGGTTGGCACGAGGAACTCTTCAGTAGGGTCAAGCTGCAACCTGCAAGGAATCGGACAAGAGTGAAAGTCGGGCATTTGAACTCTTACGAACTACATACTTACAGCATCTTGCCGGGAATATCAGAGTCAATATTGTCCTGGAACTCACAAATTCCTTCGAGCCAGTGAAGCAACTGGTTATCTAAGCGCCCCTGCGCTCAATGCAGGATGGAGAGCTCATTGTTCAAATCATCAGGTGAGACTATAAGAGGGGACATCCAAGGTGATCAGTGGGGTGGGGGGATTTACGCTCAACTCCACGGGTGGTTAATTCCCTTTCTCCATTTGCAGAAGAATATTCCTACGGGCCAAGCAAACGAAGCTAGGTGGGCCAGTCCAGTCCGTCATCTCGGCCCTACACGTCACATTGGTGGAGACCGCAGCAGCCCAGTCCAGATCGACGCCTCTGTGGGAGCTAGGTGAGCATAACATAGTGGTAGCTCCTGCCAATTGGTTGATGCGCGACACCCAGGAGCTGGTTTTGGCTCCTGCCTGTAGTCTTAATTTCGAACTCTACAGCCATAGAAGGACATTTCCATCCTCAAAACGCAGAACGGCTGTGTGATGCTGGAAATGCATTGGAGGGACAGGGCCTCCCTGTCCTTGTCCTATAGCTATTTTTCATTTGTGTTCTGTATTGTTTTCTGCCCAGGAGTCCATGTGGTACTCCTGGCAGTGCAGCTCTTCCTGTTTTTGGTTTGGTGTACAGACCCATGGGATATCCTTAGGGCACCCATGGGTGGGGGTACAACCCTGTGCCACTAGTGTATGTTGTTGGGCACCTGTGTGTGGCCCACAGAGCAGGGTATGGGCTGGTGGCAGCTCCATGCTGAATTTGACAGGTGCTCGGAGTATCCTCCCTTTTGGGATACCCAGGCTCTGCCATTGAAATCAGTTAATTCCTGATAGGAAACAAGATGGCCCCTGTGGCCTCTTGCTTTCTATTGCCTGTTACCTTGTTTTCCCAAAGTCCTGGGAAGGCCTGACTCTGTCCCTTCTCCCTGACTGGCTGTTGGGTGGAAGTTCCATATATGGTGGTGTTGTGAAGTCCAGGCCAGAATGGCTGGAGCCTTCCCAGTGACTGTATGTAGTGGGTACACCCTGTGGGTGGGACCTGGGTGAATGGAGTGTGTGACCAGTATGCACTTTCTGGTGTTTGACACAATGACTGAGACAGCCCTGCCCGAAACTGGTATGAATGCAGTGTGTAGTTTTGAATGGCTGGGTACTTGTCCCAATACACATTCCTTGTTGTGAGTGTCTGAAAGAAAGGAGAATGGCATGAATGTTCAGAAGCTGAATTTGAAACTGACGCTTCATCTCGAAGCCAAGCCTGAAGAAGGTTGTTGACTTCTGTCTCCCTTCGCTGAAATCCAAAAGCCGTCGAGACTGATCCAAGAGAGGACCTGGTTAGGTGCCCTCTTCCTGTGCTCCGAGGGACCATCAAGCACCGCTAACCTTCGCCGAAGCTCCCTGGAAGGCAGACCCTCGAAGGCTGCCGACCGGGGACGGGGACCGCCGAGGAGTACGACAATAGGCACCAGACATTCCGTCCACCGTCGTCGACCAGGGTTCGCAAGTTTGCTGTAACTGCTGAGGCCCGTCGAAGCGAGGTTGCCCAGAAGCGGGGACCGCTTGACGCCGTGCCATCGACGACGGAGCCGCACGCTCCTTTGCCAAAGACTTTTGAATCACGGACGCGCTTGTCCGCACAGCCGCCCGCCTTATACCGCCGGAGAAGGCCAGACCGTCGACGCGCCGAGGATCATCTGCCGGTGGGTTTCCCGTCACCCAACGACCGTAGAGACGCCGAACGACTCGATGCCCTTGCTGGGCAACAGTTCTTCACAAACTCTTTGCGGTCCTGAACGATCGACATCGAGGTGCCCTGCGCGCCTCTTCCCTGCAGGATGTCTTCGCTCCGTCGACGATGAGCACCGCTGGGACAGAAGCTGCTGCCTTGAAGCCGAGTTCACTTTCTTCGAGGGATCTCGACGATCCGTGGCTCCTGCTTTAAAGGGAGCCGCTGAAGGACGGATCCGTCGACGACCCGACGTCAAACTCTGCTATTACAGGTACTTTGGGGTGGTAGAAACATTATAGAAGTAAATAAGACTTATAGTGCAATATATGGACTGGGCTTGTGTTACATCTTTATTTTACAGGTTACCCAGGTGGTGGGGATCTCCACACAGAATGGTCTAGTTGATAGGGTCCAGTATTATGCCAATTGTTCTAACCAGCTGCTTTCCTCCTATGTCTATTGTTGGTTAACTTTTTATTAAGTGATTTGTGTGACATTTAACCAGAGTACAGTTGATGCACTTTAATGAAATCTAATAATAATTGTGGTACCACTTAGAATTGTATTTATTTTCCATTGTAGATTTACTGAACACAAAGTGAGTTATTGTGATTGTGTATATAACCTTGAACTTAATTATATAAAGACTGTGTTTAACTAATACAGTGTGTGGACATTCCTTTGTGGGGGCTTGGGGACTACACTGTACTTAAAAACCAGCCTGCACCACCTCCTGAGAAGCAAGGCCTTGATTGCTCAACCACGATACCAATAATGGAGAACCTTGGCTGGGGTCCTCTGTCTCTCCTCTACCATATAGAGAGCAGAAGTACAGACACCCCTCCCCCTCCAGTCTTTACAGGCTGCCAAAAAGAAAGATGGCACAAAGAAAAGGACTTGAATCATGATGAACAGTCAATTTGAGAATAAGGCACTCCACAGGGTATTATCACTACGAACACTGGTGCATGTTATGCACCCTGAAAGAATATGAAAATAGGTTCACTGCCACGTGCCTGGTGGAGGCACTCCGCTCCTGCTGTTGTATTTATATGCAACTCATTTCGTTTTTGTAAAGGTTTATTTTAACCATACATTTTTTTTAAAAAAATAAGGGCTGTGCTACATTAAAAGAAACCACAATAACAAGACCTAGGAAAAGCTATTTCGAGGGGATTGGGTCCTCCGACGTATTCCATATCTGACAGGTAATCACCACAGCTGTGCTGCTTCGGAAACTTTTTCTTGCGTCGATGCGCCGTCGTCGAGGACCTCCTCCGACGTCATCCCATGTGGTAAGTAGGACGCACGACGCCCGTAGCCTCAGTTCCGTTTTTGCCGCGAACGTGTTGCTTTGTGAATCTCGGTTACGCCTCGACTCTTTGGAGTTCTGTTCTTCTCGGTTCTTCGAACCTGTTCGTTTTTGTGAGAAAATCCTTCGTAAGAAGATGTCTTCTACTTCGTCTTCGACCCCGCGTCCGGGCTTCAAGAAGTGCGGGGAGTGTGGGTCCAAGATGTCAGTGACGGACTCGCACGACGCCTGCCTCTGGTGCCTCGGGGAGGCCCACGACACGGATGACTGTACCGACTGCCAGTCGCTCACGTCCAAAGCCTTACGGGAACGTAAGAAGAAGTTGTCGGTAGGTCGGGTGTCCAAGCCCCGGAATTCGAAGTCTGCGGGGCTTTCGATGGATGATTCGAGATGTGAATCTCCGCGTCTTCGTCGGAAGTCTCATGGGTCTCCTTCTAGGAGTCGGTCTCGCCACTCCTCGGCCTCTTCGAGGCATTCTCGGAAGCGCCGACAGCGGTCGTCTCCCAGGCCCTCTTCTCAGGACTCTGCCCGGCACGTCGCTTACCCCACCAGCCGTGCGACGCCGGAGGAATGGGCTTCCTTCGGGAACAAAATGCTGGCGATTCTCGAGTCGCAGGGTACTAAGCCGTCCGCGCCCCCGAGTGAGGTCGGCCGTGAGAGATCGAGAGACACCGCTCGCAAGAGTGGTCGGCACGAGTCACGGGAGAGGTCCCGTTCGGACAAGGGGACTCGTTCTCGACGTACCCGTTCCAGGTCCCGGTCCTCGATGCGTTCGAGACCGTGTGCACCTGTGATGTCTTCGAGGAAGACATCGACGCCTGAGGCGTCGAGGGCGTCGACAGGCTTTCTCGAGGCTCAGGCTCTGAGGAAGCAGTCGACGCTCAGGTCGTCGAAGGACACGCTCGGAGCTTCGGCTTCGAGGACTGTGTCGACGCCGTCGATGCTGGCGGCGCTGCATCTGACGTCGACGCTGATTTACTCGACGCCGATGCCTGTTCTCTCGGTGCCGATGCCTGTTCTCTTGACGCCGGCGCCGTTTCACTTGACGCCCTCGATGCCTTTCGAGGCCGGGGTGTCGGAGGTACCCCGTGGCACAGGGGAACCCCCTAGAAAGGCTCTGGTTAAGAGGTGACTGAGGAGGTGGATGAGGATTCTGATGGCCTGGTTCCTAGTCAGGTTCCAGATGAGATGGTCTCGGGCCATAGCCATTTTGACGATTTGAGGCAGTCACTGCATGATGCCAGTGGACTGGACACCTCTCCGGAGGTGGAGTTTTGTAGGCCTAAGCCTGGCTCTCATGCCGATTCCTCTTACCGTCCAGCCAGGAGCGACCCCTGCTACTTGACCAGGCACCACACTCCGGAGAGTTTGGTGGTGCAGGCGGGCACGGCCCCGGCAAAGCAGGCGTCGTACCCAACCATCCCTCCTGATGGGGACGACAAACGTTTTGATGGCTGGGCGAAGAAAGTGTTTTCTTCGGGGGTTATGGCGCTTCAGGCGGCCAACTCCATATGTGCCTTGTCTCGTTTCACACACACTCTGTGGAACTGTGTTGCGTTAGTGGCTGAACATATTCCTGAAGGGGACGAACGGGATGCTTTCCTTGCTATGGTCTAGGATGGTAAGGATGCCATGTGTGAGTCCATTCAGTCGGGTTTGGACATGGCTGAATGCGTCAGCAGGTCCATGGCGGCGAGCACCGTGATACGCAGGTTTGCGTGGTTGCAGAAGTCGGGGTTTGCTCCTGATGTGCAGTCCCGGCTCCTCAACATGCCCTTTGACGGTGAACACCTTTTTGGCAGCAAGGCTGACGAGAGCCTTGAGAGGTTGCAGACCTCCAAAACTGCAGCAAAGTCGTTGGGCGCTGCAGTTCGCCAACCTCTGCCTTTTCGTCCTAGGGGACAGCAATGGAGGGGTGGTTCCTTTCGCTATTACTCGTCCTTCAGTAAAGCGAGCGGAGCTAGCAGTCAAAGAGGCCAACGCAGGGGTCCCAGAGGTGGACGACAGGGTACCCGTGGTGCCAAGGCCGCTCGGGCAATTGCCTCTTTGCCCTCAGGTAACGCCGCAGCCGCTACCACTCAGTCATGAGGCCATGTCCCATGGTTCGCCGGTTGGGGGAAGGCTGGCGCAGCATCTTGTAGAGTGGCGTGCCATTACTTCAGATGTGTGGGTTCTGAGATCATAACCCACGGCTACTGTCTTCCTTTTCGCCAGAGGCCTCACGACAATCCACCAGGGAACGTCTCTTTGAAGAGTCCGGATCCGCTCCTGCGAAGGAAATTCAAGCCCTGCTGGAGAAAGGCGCCATAGAACTGGTGCATGTAGCGGATAGGAACAAGGGATGGTATTCCCCTTATTTTTTGATTTCGAAGAAAGACTGGGGATTGAGACCCATCATGGACTTGCGTGGTTTGAACAAACTCCTCAGGAAGGACAAGTTCAGGATGGTTACTCTCTCGCAAGTCCGCCAGGCCCTTCAGCTTCAGGACTGGTTGGTGTCTCTCGACCTCAAGGATGCTTACTTCCATGTGCCGATCCATCCCAAGCACAAGAAGTACCTGAGGTTCGCGGTTGGCGTCTCGCACTTTCAGTTTCGGGTCCTGCCGTTCGGATTGACCTCCGCCCCAAGGGTTTTCACCAAGCTCATGGTGGTGGTGGCAGCGCTTCTCAGGCAAGGGGGGGTTTCACGTCTACCCCTACCTTGACGATTGGTTGATCAGGGCGCGCTCTCCCGAGCAAGTCCTGGATCATCTGTCAGTCACCTGCCACTCCCTTCACAGGCTGGGCTTCTCCCTCAATTTAAAGAAGTCCCATTTGACGCCAACACAGCGGCTCCAGTACATCGGAGCAGTGCTCGGCCCTTCCCTGGGGCAGTGTTTTCCTCCCCAGGTGAGGGCTCTTCACATTCAGCAGATGGTGCACAAGTTTTAGCATGCCCAGACGCTCCCAGCGTTCGAGTTCTTGAGGTTGCTCGGCCTCATGGCATCCTGCATTCTTCTGGTGCCAGAGGCTCACCTGCGGATGAGATCTTTGCAGTGGGCACTCAAGATGCAATGGTCGCAGTCTTCCGGCAGGATGTCGGACTCGGTTCAGGTGCCGCCCTCGGTCGCCCAGGACCTTCTGTGGTGGGCCGTCGAAGGCAACTTGATGAAGGGGGCTCTGTTTTGGCTTCCCTGGCCGGAGGTGACGATTGTGACGGATGCATCCCTCACGGGATGTGGAGCTCATACCAACGAGCTGACAGTCAGCGGTCGTTGGTCTCCGTCGGAGCCCAGACTCCATATCAATCTGTTGGAGCTGAGGGCTAGCCCTGAAGGCTTTTCTGCCGACTGTGCGAGGAAAGAATGTCCTGATCCTGACGGACAACACAGTGGCCATGCACTACCTCAGCAAAAAGGGGGGGGCAGGGTCACTTCCTCTGTGCAGGGAGGCGATGCAGCTCGAGTTCTGGGCCATCCAGCAGGAAGATTCGATCTCGGCAGTTCATCTGGCCGGAGACGAAAACGTGACGGCGGACGCTCTGAGCAGGCAGAGCACAATCTCTCACGTGGGAGTTGGCTCAGGAGATTCTCCTGGAGATCTTCGCCCTTTGGGGGACCCCTCAAGTGGATCTCTTCGCCTCCAGTGTCAACCGGAAGTGCGAGAGGTTCTGCTCGCAGGAATTCCTCCAAAAGTAGCCTTAGGAGACACGTTCGTGGTGGAGTGGTCATTCCCACTGCTGTACGTGTTTCCTCCAGTCCCCGTCATCCCGCAAGTGCTGCGGTTGTTACGGAAGTTCGGTTCCCGGATGATCCTCATTGCTCCGGCATGGCCTCGGAGGACGTGGTACCCGGACCTTCTCGACTTGTCCATCTGTCCTCCACGTCGTCTTCCCTACCGAGACGATCTGCTCTCACGGGAGGGGGGGGTTAGGTTCTCCATCCAGAAGTCCGATCCCTCAACCTTCACTCTTGGCTTTTGAAAGGTTGAGGTACAGGATTGGGACCTCCCTGAAGACGTGATGGAGGTGTTGCTCTCGGCCCGACGGCAGGCAACAAAGTCTATGTACCGTTGCCGTAAGTTCTGCGACTGGTGCATAGTTCAGAATGTGGATCCTTTTGCATGTGACATCCCCATGGTTCTGTCCTTTTTACTTTCTTTGCCCCACAGGGGCTTGCAAGTGGGTACCATTAAAGGTTACCTGGCGGCGCTGTCCATCTTTAAGCGCTCGTCTGAAGAGTGTTCCTACTTTCCCTTTAATTTCACAGTTTCTGAAAGGGCTCACTAATGTGTTCCCTCCGTCACCTTTCCTGGTGCCAGGTTGGGATTTATACCTTGTTCTCAGGTTTCTAACGGGTGCTCCCTTTGAGCCTTTGCACTCTTGTCCTTTGAGACTGTTGACTCTTAAAACTGTATTTTTAGTTGCGGTGACTTCCGCTCGCAGAGTGAGTGAGTAACAGGCACTTTCAGTTAAGCCTCCCTTTGCTGTTTTCCATAAGGGCAGGGTTGTCCTTAGAGTCCATCCTTCTTTTCTTCCGAAGGTAGTGACGGAATTTCATTTGGCCCAGAAGGTTGTTGTTCCGGCATTCTATCCTCCGCATCCTGGTAAGGAAGAGGAGAGGCTCCATAGGCTTGATCCTAGGAGAGCTTTAAGCTTTTATGTTTCACGCATGTCCCGGGTCAGAGTGGACGATAAACTCTTCATTGGTTACGCTGGAAAGCGTTTGGGACAAGCTGTGATGAAACAGACTTTGTCTCGCTGGATTATTTTGGCCATCTCGGAGTGTTACCGCTTGGCGGGTAAGGACCCACCGGCTGGCTTGCGGGCCCATTCTACCAGGGGTATGGCTGCATCTACTGCCCTGCAGAGGGGTGTTCCTATTCGCAACATCTGTGATGCAGCCACCTGGGCTTCAGTACATACATTTGTACGTCACTATTCCCTCGATTCCATCCGAGGACAGGATCTGGCCTTTGGCAAGGCAGTCCTTTGCTCTGCTATTTGATTGGCAATTCTAAATTTTGATTTTAAATTCTTTCCCTCCTCCTTGCTCTGGTACTGCTTTGGGAGTCTGTCATAGATATGGAATACGTCGGAGGACCCAATCCCCTCAAAGAACAAGTTACTTTCTTACCTGGTAACGTTCTTTCGATGGGATGGTCAGACGACGTATTCCATATCGCTCCCTCCCTACCTTCCCCGCTGCAGAATTTCTTTTGCGATTGCAGCTTACGTTCCCCAAGGCTGTGTGTCTGACTGGCAGTAGACTAATGTCACACGTTCTGGGGGAAAAAAACTACAACTGAGGCTACGGGTGTCGTGCGTCCTACTTATCACATCGGATGACGTCGGACATCGGAGGAGGTCCTCGACGACGGCACATCGACGTCATCGACGCAGGACGCAGAAAAAAGTTTCCGAAGCAGCACAGCTGTGGTGATTACCTGTCATAGATATGGAATACGTCGTCGGACCATCCCATCGAAAGAACGTTACCAGGTAAGAAAGTAACTTGTTCTTCTCCAAAACCCAGTGCTTCCCATACTACATGAGTAAAGCAAGTTAATGGGGGAGAAGGAGGGTGGAGGGGAGGTGCCCCTCAACCAAAAATCGTCTACAAGTCCAGAACAGGTCTGCTAGGTCTCCATTGAAGTCAATCAAAGGAAAGTTGCAAAAAGTGAAGGTTTCCCAAAGCATGTGTATAGCTGGGCCCTTGAAATAAGGCCTAAGATACCGCCCAAACACTGAGTTATCTGGATGCAGTTGGCACCTCTCGCCATGAGGCAATAGCTTAACAAAGCAGAGGTGGGACTGGTAGCATGAACAGAACATAGAAGACTGGAAACTGTGGTTTCATGTTGGTGTTGTGGTAAATTGAAAAGGCAGAATAGGAAATGATGCAAAGAGCTAGGTGAAAGGGGAAACAAAATTGGGGATATTCACTGGGAAAGGTTTAGCTAGAGACCTAATTCAACTTTACACAGTGTATTATTATTATTATTATTATTATTATTATTATTAGGGTATTTATTGAGCGTAGTCATAGCTTCGGGAAGCAACGGATCGCTTTATAATCCTATGTGAAAGAACAAGGTTAGGGAGCAGTGTAACTGAAAGAATGGGTAACTTGACTCTTGCATAAGAGGATATAGGAATGTAATTATTTTACAGCAGGTTTGCGTGGAGACCGTGGCATCAAATTGGGTATTTCTGTAATATCCAATGGTGACATGACTTTACATCAGTGCAAATGTATCAGCATGTTTCCATCTGCATTCAGGCATCACTTTTGACAGTATGGTTTTATAACAGTTTTGATAAAAAGAGAAGCGGTGCATACAAAAATGAGACTGGTGAATATGGGGTGATGGTTGCACACACCACACCAGGTTTTTTCTGTCTTTACATGTTACTGGTATGATGGAATATTTTGGCTTGAAAGTGGGTTCTTGTATGTCTAGTTTGCAATGGAGGAATGCTATATGGAAACCAATGTCTCTAACCTACAGCCTTTTCACAGATACCAGTCTACCAGCGTGGCGGCTCCATCGTGCCACGGAAGGAACGTATCAGACGGAATTCAGAATGTGCTCTGATTGACCCATTTACACTTTATGTGGCACTGAGCCCAGAGGTAAGTTTGTGTAGTGTTACTTGAATTTCTCAACCTCTCCTGAAATGTGCTGTCTATAAGCTGGCATGTTATGTTGCATTCATTACCTCTGACCCTGCATACTCGCTTTGTTCATGAAGGGCTTTGCCGAGGGGGATCTGTTCATAGATGATGGACATAGCTTCAACTTTGAGAAGAAGAATGAATTTCTCCACCGACGCTTCACCTTCTCTGGCCATGTCCTCACCTCCAGGTAAGTATGGGATTCAGGAACAAAGACTTTTTTACAGCATGGCATTTGTGAGATTTTGGGTGTTTACACTTGTGAGAAACCTGGATCTATTTTCCCATGTAGACCAAGAGAATCCTCTATTCAGGTGACATGGGGAGGGCCATTGCTTTTGGATCCGGGTTTGTGGATGTGGGAGAAACCCAGGGGAGACCCTGTATCAAAAAGGGACAAGAGGCGAAGAGAACGAAGTCCCTCAAGCTTCATGGGATATATAGGTCCTGCTGTCCCGAATGAAAGAGGAAGGCAAGGATATTGCCCCAGAATAGAGGCAGAGAGTAAGGGGGGGGGGGGCAGAAGAAACAAAGGTCTAGCCTTGACCTTAAAACCTAGCCAACTCCCCATATTTCAGATCATAGGGTATGCTGGCGAAACCAGTACCTCCATAACAGAATACCAGGTGCTGAGACTGACTTTAAAAAGAGCAATCACACAAGTCACAGATAATCATGGCCAGGAGATTTCCTTTTCTCCTCTTTCCATCATCATATGTTCATTCGGCCCACAGACAGTATTTTCAATATCATCCCATCTACCCCCCAACCCCGCAATTTCCAGCAAGTACTGGGACGAGGATGAGGCGGCCAAGAGTAATAAAGATTACCCATAGGAACAGCATTGGGATGCAGCGAGAGGCCGATCACTTTTCACCACTAGACTGTCCCACTAATAGTCGGGCAAGGGCAGGCATTTCACCTTAACCATGCCGACCTGACTCCACTTGACTCTCGGGTTATAAAAGGTGTGGTTCTGCCAAAGAAGATGAGAGCTGGGGTTGCTGGTTGGAACGTGGAAGCCAGGGAACAGGAGTCTGTAGCAAGAGAAGATCCGGAGGAGAGCTGGATGCCCAGACGCTGACCCGGTGTGTCAGGGGGTTGCAGCGTGGCGGGGGAGCCGTGTCGCCAGGGAGCCGGAGTGAGGCGTGCTGCCAGCTGCAGGCCGTGTCCAAGCAAGTGCTTCTTCCCCTGGGATGTGTGCCGGTCTTAAGGGTGTCTGAGGGGCAGGTGGTAAGACCCTGACCTCAACCTACAGATCCAGAGTACCTGCTTGTCCGCGCAGCGCTACTGGGTGCATTTCACAAAGAGAGAAACTCTGAAGCGTGCGGGTGGCTGGAGCGGGAGCAAAATGATGAAAGATTCAAGCAGCGCGTTATTCAGAAAGCAGAAAGAAAACTAGGAAAACCAGAAACAGTCCGCTGGTGGCGCAAAGACCGAGAAAGACAGTGATTTTATAGGGAGTGGAAAGCAAGGAGAGGGTGGAAGCGACCCAAAAGCAGGAAAGGGGGTGCCAGCAACCCAAAACCAGGAAAGAAGGTACGGGGGACCCTATGTAGAAAACGGAAGGTGCAAGGCTGCACGGTCAAGTGAGGAGTGCACCAAGGGCACAGCAAAGCAAAGGGAGTGTGTAAGAGGCACAATAAAGGGAAAGGGAGGTGCAAGTGTGCCCAGCAAAGGGGAAAGAAACAAGAGCAGAGTGGAAAAGGCACCAGAGGAAAAAGGTACCAGTAGAAAGATACAAAGTGTAAAGAGAGGGGTCCGATTGGTTGCGCAGGGGAGGAGCAAAAGCCTGGTGTTTTCCAAAGTCTCTGACACTGCCCAATGAAAGGACTATGTGTTGAAAGGTACATCCTGACAAGGTGAACTTTTATTTGAAACCAGAGGGGCCTATGCTTGGGGAAGGGAACTCGGAGAGGCCCATAGAGACATTTTTTTACTTACTTTGCAGGAGAGGCCTGGACTTGGGGAAGGGAACCCATAGAGGCGCAATAGAAACTGTCTTTTTGTTTGGAAGATCAAAGCTTTGGGAAAGGAAAACCAATAGACCAGAGACATTGGGAATTTGATTTACTTGCTGCAAGAAACCTACTTGGAGGGTTCCGCGGGCAACATTTTTGGGCAGAACTACACCTGATGGTAAGGCTACCTGAAACCAGTCTTGGTTTAAATTTCTTTTTTTGAGCCACCATTTTTTCTTTAGGTAGACCCCAGATCACATTTTGTCGAAGGGTGAGGGGCAAGCATAGGTTGTGGCACAGATGGATTTTGGTTTTGGACTTGGGATATCAACGGCCCTTAGAAACATCAGTTGAGGAACCAACCCCCTTAGAGTTGGGGCCAGTTAAACATTACACCAACCCAACAAAGTTTTTCAATAAAGGTTTTCAAACTATTGAGTCTGTGTCTCGCTTGATACCATGCCTGTCTCACACACTATAAAAGTTGT
Organism: Ambystoma mexicanum; assembly: GCF_040938575.1. Taxonomy (NCBI): domain Eukaryota; kingdom Metazoa; phylum Chordata; class Amphibia; order Caudata; family Ambystomatidae; genus Ambystoma; species Ambystoma mexicanum. The sequence goes on from NC_090923.1 coordinate 1,131,068,192, forward strand.
GGAGGATAGTGTCGACTGTTACTATGAAGTGAATGCAAGACAGCAGAAAGAAAATACGGGATGAGAGAGCAGAATGGGGAACCTCTTTCTAGACATTCTTTAGAGGCTTTCACTGAAGTTGTGACCTTCATTCTGAGTAGCATGCTCTTTTTGTGCCTCTTTATTTTGGTGTGACGTTCTCAATGATGTTCAAGGGCTGAGCTGAAGCCATCTTTGGCAGGGTTTGGGGGTGGTGGAGGTTGAGGTCTCGGATCATCAATTGAGGTTAAAAAAAACTCTGGAAGCTTGCCTATTACCTGACACATGTCCCTTTCTATGTGGCAGCTCTGCAGATCCCCGTGGTCACTTCGACACTCCAGCCTGGGTTGAGCGTGTAATAATCCTTGGATCGGCCAAACCAACCTCTGTCTCAGTTCGACTATCTGGTGAGTTCTTGCCACTTTCTTTGTGGGGGAGGCACTGAAAGGGGGCTGTAGACTATGCAACAGAGAGTTGAGCACACGTGCAATAGAAGGAAGTGTCCACCCCAATACTGTGACTTTCTCCAAACACCTGTTGATTTTCACCTGTCCTCTGGATTATCTCTTCTAGGAGCAATCAGTGTGATAACTCTTTTGTTGTCTGTAAAGGTGATATTTTTCAGGCGGAGGATTATCAACTATTTGAAATACAGGTGTTTCTATGGAGTTCTCCAAGTAAAGGAATAGCTGAGAACTTCAGGCAACTCTTAAGGAGGAGACGTTTAGTTTAAATATACACTAAACACCTTTGGAAACTAAACAATAAGGCAATGTCGATACAATACTGCTGTCAATATATATTCCTTATAATAGTTGTTAAAAGGCAATGTCTACAAAATATTTACAGATACGTAAATTGAAGTAACGTTTTCGGAACATTAGCAAAACCCAGAATATGACCACATAGGGTGATGAAACATTCACACATGTCCATCTTCCAATATTATTGTACAGGCCCATAGGAATCACTGGAGTAATTTTAATCAATAGACTGCAGTAATAGGTCTGCACAAGAGGTTCCACAGACACGTGGAACCCAAAGAAGACTGCGAGATGAACTACCAAATAAGTAGTTGTCCCCAGTTTCAACTTGCCACACCACAAGGACGGGTGAGTACAGAGATGAATAGTGACATCACCAGCGTGTATCACTCTGGAACTGTTCAGAATGGGCACGGTCAGCAAAGAAGTCGGTTTGTAGGAACAAATAAGTCAAAAGCAAAGGTTGAGTAAGGGAACCCCAACCAGGAGACTCCCACTCCAAAAATACCCTTTTCCACCCCCAGAAAGAAGTCTGCTTGGTAAAGTACAGTTTCAGATCCCTCTAGAGCTACAGCCATAAAGGTGACTTTTGTCTCCCTCATTGGCATGGGTCAGAGCTCTGTGTGGAGGTGAATGGAAACAGTAGTCCAGGAATTATTGAGCCATCGAAGCTGAAGATCCAACGAAGTAGAGGTCACTTCTTTGAGGCGCCTGTAGAGGGGGCCTTAGAAACGGTGGGGTTGTTAGCCACATCGGCAAGTTCAGCATAAAAGGAGCCCGACCTGGAAGGAATAGCTCCAAGAGCCCAGCTGGAGTTGGAGGGACCCAATGGAGAAGCATCGGTAAAGAAATGACAACAGTGATTTGAGATGGAGCAGTGTTGATTTTAGGCAGAGGTCACGGGATGCGGTAAGAAAAAAGTGCAGCAGGCCATACCACTGGATTCCTCCATAACGTTTTTGCCAGCAAGTGCTAGGGTTACGCTACGTTATTGAAACATCTAGCGAAGGCAACGCGTACACCACCATGACAGAAGGATGGTTTGCTCTGATTCCATGATAAACCAGCGCAGGCGAGCCCTGGAAGTTGGATAAACACAAATCCTCCTTTCCAGAGAACCAATCCAGCTTTCCCAACGAAGCAAGGGAAAAGAGCAACCTAAAAGGTTCCTTCTGGTCATCGGAGGCAGAACTTAAGTCTGGTTTCTTGGAGTCCAAACATTCATGTTACAAACCTTCAATCAACCCTTTGTCATTTGCTTCGTTTCATGCGTAAGGAATGTTGAGACAGAATTCCAGTTTTTGGGGACTGTGAGGCCACATTTTAGGGCCCCTCAACATTTTGCTTGTTCCCCTCTTTTTTTTGCATCACTGGCTTGTTTTTGGTGGCCAGAAGGACTTCTCCGGATGTTCACCTGGCATTGGAACCCTTTTTCATTATTTAAGATATATAGTACAGGGTTTCAAATTAAGTTTCAATGAGCAGGAGCTTAAACCAGCTCTTGGGTGTCGGACATCACGCAGTAGGCGGGAGCTACCAATGTGAAACCAGGAGTACACAGCGTACCGCAAATCTAAGTTCTACAAGAGAGCTAAACTTCACATTTTTGCCCATTATGTATGATCCATCATGTTTAAATGTGTATTAGATATGTCCTAATTGCTCTTTATTAACATTCTCAAATACTCAGTTAATGTCACATATGTATGTTTGGTAAGCACCATTTGGCATGGGTAGCCGAAAGTAGCTTCTGGTATCAGTTTCTTTCAAGCAAACTATGCTCTCCTATGATATGATATGGCATTTATAACGCACCTTTATACAAGTGTTTCTAGGAGGAGCTCGTAGGAGCTAAATCGCTGCCAGCTATTTAAACTCCTGTGGTATTGGGTCGCCCATAAGGCTTCCAGTCCCAGGGGTGCCTCTAAGGCACCCCCAGTCTTTCCCCAGAGTGATTGTATCACCCTATATTGGTTTTAGGGAGTAGATTGGTGGCAGCTGTACTTTAATTTTGGATTCAATAGTGGTGCAGGCCGTTTTACTGCATTGGTAGCTCAAAGAACCTTTTTAGTAGCCAATGAGGCACAGAGGTATTTTTTGTTGGTTTCTTTATTTTTTATCATGCGCTCAGCCATTTTGTATTTTAGGACTCTTTGTTCAGGGCAACGTATACTTATTCAAAATGGCCGTTCTGACCATGCAGGCACTTTGTGATCCCACATGGAAGCCTCCACATTGGGCCTTTCTGGGTTAGACCAATGTCCGTTCCTGGGCCCTCGCTTTCACTTCCTGTGACGGCTGTCAAGGGATTGTGGCAGTCCTATTGGCCAACCAAGATGGTTGGTCATCTGACCCACCAAGATGGTCAACTGTCCCTTTTCCACCAGTCCCCTCTAGTGATTGGTGGGTGAGCCTTTGGCTCACTCCCTTTTGCAATGGTACTTGAGGCTGTGCCCAATCCCTACTTTTCTCCAGCATGGGGTCTGGCACGGATTCACATGCTCATGAATATTCCCTGTCGTCAGGTTGGGAATCCTCGGTAAAGAAAAATCAGTATCAGTTTCGTTTCTGATCTGTCTTTCGTAGTAACCAATCACTGATCTCTGCGTCATACTGATCACAGCCAATGACTGCCATCTCCCTAAGCCCCGCTTCTGGCAGCCACTTTCAGATTTTTACCGCACGTTCAAGTGTTGGGATCCTCGTGCTATTGCTCTCGAGCTTTAGTGCGTTTTTCGCGCTTTTTCATAGGTAAATTCTCTTTTTTCGGTCAAAAGGGCCTCAAGCTCCACTGTTTCTTTATCCGATCAACGGGGACCCGTGTCGGGTTCTTCTACGCCCCTCAAGGGTGAAGATTTCGTCGAGCCACGCTTTTGGAGGACTCCAGAAGTTTCTCAGGCCCATCTCGGACATGGCCCAGGAGAAGGGAAGCTCGATGCCCGGAAAGCTGTTCAGGGTCTGCCCTGGATCCCAGCTTCAGAATGTCTTTAAGGAGGACGAACACTCCCTTTGCCTCTACTGCCTGCATGAGGACAAGACACACGTGGAGAAGGACTGTGCGTTTTGCTGCAATATGTCGGAGCGGACCATGAAGGACCGCCATCTGCGTCTCACCAACTGGCTGGAAGGGAAGAGCCCGTCAGGCGAGAAAAAGAAGTCTGAGCGGTCTTCTAAGACCTTTGAGGGCACCCCGGCGACGGGGGCCCAACAGAAGGCCAAGCACCGCGAGTCCGCTGGCACCGGGAGCGCCGAACGGTCGGGCTCTACGGTTGCCAGGCAGGGCGCATCCTCCCCGGCGCCATCGTCCACGAGCCAACGCTCTGGCTCGGGTAAGAGGAAGGCCGAGCACCCGGCGAAGCTCCTGGAGAGACCCCGGTCGAGCTCGAAGGCCCCATCAGAGGGGGAGCGAGGCGGTGACCCTCCCCCCCCCCCCCCCCAGGGAGAAGTCGGTGAGCACACCTAAGGTGGTGAAAGCCTTGATCCACCCTGCCAAGGCCTCTATCGAGACAGTCGCGGCGGCCCTGGCTCAGCCTGTGGAGGCTACACCAGTGGAGGAGTGGAGGCGACCTCGGGGCCCAGAGTCTCCCTGCCACCACGGAGGGAGTCCTCTTTCAAGCCCATCGACAGGACCCCTGTGAAACCTCCGACGGAGAAGAAAAGGGGGGGGGCAGGAGGTCGACGTGGATTCGGCCTCAACCTCTGAGGAGGAGCTGATCGAGGTCTTAAGCCACGGCATTGGCGTGGAAGAAGACCAGCCTGTCGGGAGGGACCCCGACGTAGGAGAGGACGAGAACGTCGAGAGTGCCGACGAGGCTCCTGACCGCCCGTCGGAATCCCCTCATCCAGTGCCGCAAGACAACTCGGCAGCCATTTTGTTGGCTATACAGTCCTTATGCTCGGAGATAAGGAGGAGATTGCCGTTACCACCAACGGAGGAACCTCTCCCGACAGGGGACCCGGAGCCAGGCCCTTCTGGGAGCCCTCCTCCTAAGAGAAGGATTCATATTCCACCTCCTTTTCAACCATCGCGCCCTGCTCAGCCCTCGTCCCCGACCCGTGGGGATGATACGGGGACTGACACGGCCGCGACGGGTACAGACGACGAGGTTTACGACGAGGATCTTCCGTCGTCACCTCCTCCCCGGGCTTCCCCGCCCGACGAGATTGGATCGTTTCATGCCATGATCGCCAGAGCATCCGAGCTTTTCCAGCTCTGCCCGGAAGAAAAGAAGGAAGGTTTCCTTTATCAACGGCGCGAGACCAAGAGGAAGACTGTCCTCGCTGTACCTCTACTGGACGATATCTTGGATGAGGGTCTCGCCCTCCTCAAGAACCCATCCACAACGCCTGCGAGAAGGGATCGGTACGAGAAGAAGTACCGGGTCCTGGACGCGGCCCCCTTGTGCCTTCGGGCACAGCCGACCCCGGACTCGGTCGTCTCCGCGGCGGCCAGGAAGAAAGCGGGGGGGGCTTCGGCCTCTACGTCAACCTTACACCACCATCCCCCCCCCCCCCCCCGGACGGCGAGGGAAAGAAATTGGACACGATGGGACGCAGAGTCATCTCATCGGCAGCGATGACGATTAAGGTTGCCAACGCCTTGGCTATTGTAGCCCGCTACAACAGGGAGTTGTGGTACAAGATCGCCCCCCTGCTGGACTTCCTACCGGACGACAAGAGGGCGGAGGCCCTAGAGATTTTGCCGGAAGGAAAAGTGGCGTTGGACCACGCCATTACGATAGCGACGGACATCGCTGACACTGGATTTCGCCAGTTGGGCAACGGCGTGTGCCTTAGACGGCGTGGATGGCTCAAGGCAACGGACTTCCGGCAGGACGTGCAGACCAGAGTTGGGACATGCCGTTCGACGGGAGCAACCTGTTTGGGAAAACAGTGGACGATTCCCTACAAGCCATCAAGACGGACACGGAGACGGCCCGGGCTCTTGGTGTTCTCCAGCAACGACGGCCGCCCTTTCGGAGCACCAGAGGCAAGCAGGGTGCCTCCAAAGGTTCCGGCGGCGGATATTCCACCTACCGTCAAGCGGCCCGTTCGTCGTCACAGGAAGCCTACAGGGGACGAGGCAAGTCGGGCGGACCCCGCCGTCGTCGCCAGGGAGGACAAGGTGGCAAAGCCTCATCAAAGCAGGACTGAACCGGCCGTGGGGTCGGGCCCCCACCGAAGCATCCCGGTGGGAGGCCGGCTGGCAAACTTCGTCAGCATGTGGGAGTCCATCTCCCCTGACCGTTGGGTGCTGGACGCCCTGGCCCAGGGTCATGCGCTCGAGTTTCTAAAGAGGTGCCCGTGCGTGCCCCCGCCCGTGGCCAGGAAGGAACATCACGTCCCTCAACTTCTCTTGGAGGTAAAGGCGATGCTCAAGAAAGGCACCATCAAGCTCGTCCCAAAGAGGCTCCGGGGCTCCGGGCTCCGGAGTTTACTCAAGATACTTCCTCGTGAAGAAGAAGACAGGAGGATGGCGTCCCATCCTGGACCTACGACGACTTAACAAATTCATCAAGGCACAGAAGTTCCGGATGGTCACCCTCCAGCACGTCCTGGGTCAGCTGGAGGAGGGCGATTTCCTTCCATATCCCCATCCTAAAGGGACACCGAAAGTTTCTCAGATTCGTGGTCCAAGGGCGTCACTACCATTTCAGAGCCCTTCCCTTCGGATTGAGGTTGGCACCCAGGGTGTTCACCAAGTGCCTCGCACCTTGGCGGCGCGGCTGAGCCTGGAGGGGATCCACGTCTACCCCTACCTGGACGACTGGCTCATCCGAGCAAAGACAAGGGAGCTTGCCGCGGAGCACACGGCGAGGACCGTCCAACTACTCACGGACCTGGGATTCTCCATAAACTACGCCAAGTCCCACCTGGTGCCCGCACTGTTTCTGGGAGCGAAACTCGAGACAGTGGCGCTTCTGGCCTCTCCGTCGGAGGAAAGGACGAGGGCCATCTTGGGCAAGGTGCAGCGGATGCTGGTTGTGGACGCGGCCAGGGTGAGGTCCCTCAAATCCCTCCTCGAAATGATGTCTTCTTGCATTTATCTCATCCGCCTGTGCAGACTTCGGATGCGCCCGTTACAGGAGTTCCTGGACGCTCGCTGGAGCCAGACGAGGGGCAGCTTCGAGGACAGGATCACACTCGACAGCTTCCGACGAGCGATCCGGTGGTGGGGTACCCGCGCACATCTGACGGCGGGCATGGATTTCCTAACACCGGGCCACCAGAAGACAGTGACCACGGATGCCTCCCTGGAAGGGTGGGGAGCGCACACCGAAAATCTGCACGCGAGAGGCCTTTGGCTTCCGACGGAGAAGTCCCTCCATATCAACGTCCTGGAGCTCCATGCAGTGTTTTGGGCCCTCAGGTCCTTTCTTCCGTCCCTCAGGGGCAAGGTGGTGAGGATCTTCACCGACAACACCACCACTATGTTCTACATCAGAAAGCAGGGCGGTACCAGATCCCCAGCCCTGTCCAAGGAGGCGCAGTATCTGTGGCATTGGGCCATCGCCCAAGGGATGTTTCTGGTGCCGTTTCATCTGGCAGAAATAAAAAAACACCATCGCCGACTCGCTCAGCAGAGAGCTGCGCTCGTGCCACGAGTGGGGAACTAAGACAGGATCTAGTGGACCGCCTCTTCCAACGGTGGGGCACACCCCAGATCGATCTGTTCGCGACGGCGACGAACTCCAAGTGCCAGAGGTTCGACAGCAGGTTTCCCCAGCCGAGGAGCATGGGCTATGCTTTCTCGTTCCCCTGGGAGGGCCTGTTTCTATACGCGTTCCTTCCATTGCCGCTGCTGATCCGGCTCATCAACCAGCTCAAGAGGTCACGGTGCAGGATGATCCTCGTCGCACCTGCGTGGCTGAGGCAGATATGGTTCCCGGACCTCCTGGACTTGTCAGCGTCCCCGTCATTCAAGATGCCAGTGGACGTGGATCTTCTCTCCAGGGAAGGAGGCGCCATCCTCCATCACGATCCGAAGTCGCTGAACTTGCAGGCCTGGCTCCTGCAGCGTTAGAGTTTGGAGGTTACGACATACTGGCCGACTGCAGAGAGGTTCTTGCAAAGGCCAGGGCGTCCTCAACTCTTAAATGCTACGGACACAAATGGAAGAGGTTCTCTGTCTGGTGCCACGCACAGAAGATTAACCCTCTACGGATTACGGCTCCTCAAGTACTGCCGTACCTACGGTCGCTGGCCAAGGCTGGACTGGCGCACGCTTCCATCAAGATTCTCATCTTGCTGCGATCTCCCGATACACCAGAACCACGGGACGGACGTCTTTGTGGTCTCATCGTCTGGTGAAAGAATTCATGAAGGGACTGTTCAGGTCGTTCCCGCCGGTGAAGGCTCCGGCCCCCGCGTGGGAGCTCAACGTGGTGCTGACCAAGCTCAGGGGGCCTCCGTTCGAGCCTCTGCAATCAGCTCCGTTGAAGTTCTTGTCGTGGAAAACAGCGTTTCTTGTGGCCATCACCTCCGCACGACGGGTGGGAGAGATCCAGGCCCTTTCCTGCAAGCCCCCGTACTTGACTTTTCACGACACGAGGGTAGTGCTCAGGACGCACCCCTCCTTCATGCCCAAGGTGCCGTCAGACTTCCACCTCAACGAGCCCTTGGTGTTGCCTGTTTTCTTCCCGTCGCCTTCGTCGCCGGCTGAAAGGACTTTGCACTCGCTGGATGTGGCTAGAGCGCTGAAGTTCTACGTGGACCGCACGAAGGGTTTTCGGAAGACGTCACAACTTTTTGTGAACTTTGGACCTGTCAATCAGGGGAAGGTTCTCTCAAAGGCTTCCATTTCCAGATGGCTCTCCGGCTGTATCATGTACTGTCATCGATTGGCAAACCGACCTCTGCCCGGCCGTCCGAGAGCCCATTCCACCAGAGCGATCGCAGCTACCACGGCGTTCCTATCTGGTGTGCCCCTGCTGGACATATGCAGGGCTGCTACGTGGAGGTTGACGCACACCTTCACGAAATTCTACTGCGTCGACCGGGATTCCAGGGAGGAGCCCAGGGTCGGCCAAGCAGTGCTGCGCAACCTGTTCGCCTAACGTGAGCCTGGTGAGAAGGTAAGAGATGCTTAATGTTGAGTTGTTGTATTGCTTAATGTTGAGCCTGTTGCCACCTCCTGTGGTTGTGCATGTGTGTACTGCTATGTATTCTTTTATTCATGAGCATGTGAATCCATGCCAGACCCCATGCTGGAGAAGGAACAAGTTACTTACCTGTAACTGTTCTCCAGCATGGGTCTGGCATGGATTCACATGCGAACCCTCCCGCCTACCCCTCTGCGGCTCTTCACTTGGTCATACTGCCACTTCACGTGCTACCAAATCTGAAGATGGCTTCCAGAGGCGGGGCTTAGGGAGATGGCAGTCATTGGCTGTGGTCAGTATGACGCAGAGATCAGTGATTGGTTACTACTACGAAAGACAGATCAGAAACGAAACTGATACTGATTTTTCTTTACCGAGGATTCCCAGCCTGACGACGGGGAATATTTATGAGCATGTGAAACCATGCCAGACCCATGCTAGAGAACAACAGTTACAGGTAAGTAACTTGTTCCTTATCTGTTCTTGAACTTTGAAGAAGCAGCACTTCTGACCTGCTGAAAGAGTTAAATTCCCGATTTCTGCTGTTTTTGACCCTCACTTGGCCATGTTGACTGGGTGTAGTGGTTTGGGCATATCTCAGTCGGGTTTTTATGCTCCTAGGAATCCTGTCCATCATGCTGCTACCCCCCTGTGCACTAGGTTAAGCCTTCCATGCTGGAACATGTGTGTGCCGTATACCCTTTCTTCTCGTCGTTTACCACCAGGGTCTTCTCCCCTGGTTCAGGCAGCTGCCACCAGCCAGATGGGTGTTGGGATTCCAATACCCCACCTCCTCTGCTCCTTGGGACATCATTGGTCCTCCCCAGCCATTATCCCTGTGTTTGGATAATTTTCTACTGGACTATTACCCTTCTTTGTTCACTGAACTGTTGGGATCCATGGCGTGAAGGTTGTCCTCGTGAGAAAGCTTTTGTCCTTTTTTTCCCATCATGTTGGTCTTTGTTGGCTCAGGTTTCAACCCCATGGGCAACAGATCCTGTAAACAGCACCTTCAAAAGAAGCCTGTACTTACCTGGCTTCTTTCGCTGTACTAGAGCAGTTTCACCAAAACTGCCACTGGGAGTGCATGACTCTGGGTCCTGGGGTCTACGATTATTCGAGATTCTTACCTTGAGGGTCCCTCTGGTCCGGGGTAGAGATCCTTAAGAGGAGACTCTCAATTGCATTTCCAATGGACTTGCATTGGAAGTGGTCCTGCTTTGCTGAATCCTCTGGTTCTTCCACCAACCTCTGGTTCTCATAATTGGGATCTCCTCTGATCTTCCTTGGGGTTGTTTGCCATGGAATCCACACCTGTGGGGGGGGGGGACTGCACTTCGCACAAAAAGTCCCCTTCATGTGGAACTGGTCTTTGATTTATTTCTTATCAAGTGCAACATGCCCACAGGCCTCAGTGAGGAAATTAAAAAGCCGCAAAATGGAACATCCAGTGGAAATTTCTTTGACTGCACCCTATAATACAATCTGTTTTACTCTTAGTACATTAGGTGTTAACTTGCACCCTGCGCAGGAACCTCAGGTCCTAGGTTCTGATATATCTGGGTTTTTGCCCCATTCGTTGATGCAACCATGCCTGAACTTTGTTCCTAAGCGCCTCCCTAGGCTCAGGACCGTGCGATTTCTCCACATGGGTAATTAAGATGTTTCATGGGTCCATAAGAAGCTCCCTCATTTTCTTATTAACCTTGGGCATTAGGGACTTCCCAATACGAATATCTTTTGGTTTTGAAACATCCTGGCTAGATTTAGAAGTAACTACTGATCCAACTAGTTTCATGAGGCATGGACTAACAACATTTGGGGTTGGGGGTGGGGTTTCACCACTGAGCTCATGGCCAGGCAGCTTGGCTTTTCCTGAGATTCAACGGTTTCTCTAGTTCAGAGTTCCCACAGAAGGGGGTCTCAGATTTGTCTGACTGTGTTGATTAACCCTAGTAGTGCTCTGATCAATTTGACAAGAGTTGTCTGCTCTTTCAATGTATACATGTGGTACTCTCATATCCAATGAGTCAACCCAGGTGTAGAATTCCAGGACATTTGTACATGAGATAAGGTTGCGGATAATAAGCTCTTTAATGCATGGCCACCTTTCAGCATTAATAGATTCACCATCCACCCCCGTCTTGTTTAGAGAGGATTGCACCATATTTCATGTGGAATCCCTGAGAGAGATTCTCCAAATGATGTGCATCAAGGGACATCAATGGATGCCAACTCCCACAATCACCTAGGTACTGAGATGAGGAGGATGAAGGAATTGGTGAAAGGCCACAGGAGCCTCAAGCTCCAAGAGCTTGCTAGTGTGGTGAAAACACCTGTGCTCAGGACATTTAAAAAATGGCAACCAAACTGAGAAATGGTTCAGGAAAAGACATATCTTCGGCAGAGGCATGCGAATGCTTGAGGCACGAGCCAGTATGGCAGAGCCGTGGAGATCGCCAGCAGAGGAGGAGACTCATGTTGCACAAGCAGGACGTGCCGTGCAGACGCTAGGAGCCGTGAGAGTTCCTGGTCAGCCGGCAGCTCGGAGAGGCGCGTTATCCTTACCGGGACCTGAAGGGGAAGCAGGAATTCAGTTGCAGAGCCACGAGGGAAACTGGAGAGACGTCTGAGCAGTCCAGAGTGGGAAGCAAGCAGCAGAGCTCTGCCACGTAAGCGCGAACAGGGCCAAAGGCGCTACCCACAATCGGTGCGTCAGCCTAAACCAAGTGTGGACCGCAAGGCATTTCGATGACCGCGCCAACAATTTGAAAGTTATGAGATTGACAAATGTGAGTAACCTGAGGGTATCCGTTAGGGAGAATTCTCCTAATGTGCTAATTCCTCTCTACCTTAGAGACCCCCAGCTCTTTTTGCTGGACTTTGGGACTTTTTAATTATGTTTGCTTTCTGTGTTTATTTCTTTGATTTATGGAGTTTTAGACAACTCCATAGGCATCATCATTTCATGTGCGTCACACAGCATCCTCAGTGCAGTGACACAGGGAAGCCTTTTGGGCTGTCCCAGGGATAAACTACTGTTTCCCAGAGAAAGTAGAGTGAAATTGACTTACTAGTCTTTCCAAATTCCTATACCCAGCACACACTATCTTACCATAGAGTGCTGGAGGGGGTTACCTAGTATCCCTTATGTCTAGACACTCATGTAGCAGTCAAATGCTACCCTTTCCTCTTGAAATGCCTGGTGGCTTTGTTTTACAACAAACTACCATCATTTTGCCCAACCACGATCACCGGTAGCGTTAAATCGCGGAAGCCATGTTTTTCAAGATGGCGTCTGAGTCCCCTTTGTTTAAACCGTTCCCGGTCTTCTTTTTTCGCCATTTATTTTTGGAAAGGTCCTTCTAGAGTTTGTCTCTGCGCGCCAAACCAGGTTTGGTCCCTTTGTTCCTATGCCTTTGGAGGGCTTCAGGACTGAAGACCGCTTCTGGGGCCCGAGTGTCTGGGGTGGGCAGGAAGTGAGGGAGGTGCCCGAAACTCCCTGTGCTTAGTCTCCTAGGAGACCCAAATGCACTCTGGCGTGATTGGCTGGCTGACTGTCCGGCAAGGACAGCCATCCTGCTGGGTGAGTGGCAGCTAGGCTTGAATGAATGGAAGAAAACTGTTTAAAAGGTGAGTCTCTTGGCTTGGAAGGCAGAGTCGATCACTGGAACGAAAGAACCGAAGGCGAAATGGAATTGGACTGATGCTACAACTCCTGGACCGTTGGTTTGCCCGGTGAAGCCCTGCTGCAGGTCTGAATCGGCAAGTTCATCTCGACAGAGAAATCCTTCAAGGACGACTTCTCCCTTTGAGTTGGTGGGACCAATCAACTCGTAAACCACCTGGATACCATTCTCAGAGCTGGTTGTATTTTCCTCAGAGTGCTGCAGGAAACCGAATAGCCAGGTAGAAGGACACCAGTGTGTGTGCTTGACTACAGCTACTGGAATCTAAGATTTGCCTTTGCCAGATTTTTGACCAGTCCCAGTGCAGTGCAGGAGTCTCCCGACATCCTCCCTCTTGACCCCACCACTGTGGCTCAGGAACAGCAAGATCTGCAGGTACTGCCAGGAACAGACATCTTCAGCTGCATCTTTTTCTTTATTGTAAGGTACTGTGAAAACCCGACCAAGAGAACTTGCCTCTCACTGCGAAAGTACTTGAAACTTTGGCAACTTGCAGGCCTATTCAGCTTGTGGCACAACATATGAATCTTTTTTTTTTTTTACGACCTACTTCTGAGAACTTTGGCAAAGACTTTTCCGTTTAACTTCCAGAACTGCTTTATCCTATACAAGACTTTAGCCCATTGACTTTGGTCTAACCTATTGCATTGAATCAACTCCTCTGGGGAACTCGAATGACTTGCACTGTTTTAGAGTAACTAATATTCGTTTTATTAAAGTATGCCTTTTTGCTCCTACTTCAAATGCTCTGAATGCCATGTTGCTCCTCCTTCAAAGTATTTTAAATGCCTCAGAACCTGATATTGTGAAGTACTGAAGTATATTTTTGTGTGATATAGATTGCCTCCTTCTAGTGAATGTTTTTTATAAATGACTGTGAAATAAATTAATAAGTGTTTTACCAAGAAACCTTGAGTATAAGTGTCTATTTGAATACTTGTAATTATAGACCACTGTGTAAAATCCTTACAGCTCACATTCCCTCTTGAGATACGCCTGACTGCTCAGCAGCGCTGCCACAAAACTGTGTAGTACAGACTTATACCAAAACTTGGTTACACCTCTAGTCCTAGTTGTGTGTAGTGGTCCCAAAGTGTACTGCACACAAACTTTGCTTAACGGTATCCTCACACCTACTCCCCTTGGATCCTCTTTTCCGGTGACCAGGGAAAGGCCATCGCTTTTGGATCTTGACCCTGGGGGTGGAGAAGCGAGGGAGGATCGCCTGGGTAGAGGGTCCTTGAGGATTGGGAAGAGGATATCCACAGGTGAGACATGGTATCCCCCTCTCCCTTCTGAAGATCAACCTCATCCTCTCTCAGCCTTCATGCGCTATTGTAAATAATTTTCCATTATTTCCCCTCATTCGGTTGCATGTGTTAATATCCCCGCAAAAATATTGCAATACAAAAATATTGCCATATTTTTGCTGTGATATTGACCCATGGACCCTGCAGGGGACACCCCCGCAACCCACGCTCCCACAAAATACCCCCCCCCCATAAATATTGCCTATGGTGAGACAAACGGCCATATGTACGGCAATATTTTTGATGGGGATATTTGGTAGGGATACCCCTCATTCAAACCACTGTGGTACTGGGACAAGGAAGAGGCTACTAAGAGTAGTGAACACTAGTAAGCTATTTCACCACTCTAGTACTGAGACGAGGAAGAGGTCTGCAGAGTATTGTAAAGGTCAGGCATATCTCAACTTCTCCACTAATTTCAACCAGGCAATTGTAATTTGGCACTTGCACCTGCAACCGGTCAAGTGGTTGCAGGTGTATAAAAGGGGAAGAGACCAGTAGGTATTCCTGTGTGTGAGGAGGCGCATTCTGCAGGAGAGGCAGGGCGCCAGCAGACGACCCCAAGAAGCTGTGGAGCCAAGGGCCAGGGGGACCACGAGAAGGCCACTGGTGGGGTAGCCTCCTTTGTAAAAGGTCTGCAGCCAAAGCTGCAGACACAGAAGAAAGGTGATAAGACTGCATCTGCAGAGCTACCGGCGAGACCCAAGAAGAACGTGAAATGTGAGAGGGACTGTTAGGGGAGTTTTCCTAAAGTCCTACTGGCTGTAAGACTTTAGTAAGCTATCCCAGTGGTTTGTAGATCCCCCAACTCTTAGTATCAGTCTGTACTAGCTCAGGACCTTGGTAGTGTGGCAGGGCAGTCCGGCTTATCTTAAGCTGAATCTTAGACAAGCACAGCAAAGAAGCACTTACACATATATTTATATAAAAGATATATATTTACACCAGAATCACGTTAAACACTTTAGATGTTTACGGTAGAACACTCAGTAATACTAGATAACACACTTCAAAGGCCACTTTGGCGTTTTTCTGTTGCAATTGTATCAACGTTAGAAAGGGAAAAGACAAGGTTATAGTATTATCGGTAATTGCGCACTCATGTGGTTTTCAACAGGTCATACAGTAATTCATTTACTCTGCAAACACATATAGAAAAGTCACTTAAAGGGAGGAAAATAAGTGTTTAGTGCAACATGAGCTTAGTGCAAGTTTCTAGAGACGGTTTCTTCGCCTGGCATGTCTTAAGTCCAAAAATGCAACCCTAGCTAAAGGCAGTTCAGAGAGGGCTTGAAGTCTTGTCAAACAGCAAATGATGAAGAGTTCCTGTGGATCTCTTCCAGTTTCTAAAGTTATTCAACTAGCAAGTTAACTAACAAAAGAGACCTAAAAACAGACTTGGGAAGGGGACACAATCAGTAGCTCGGGTCAGAGGTGCGAGGGGTTGCCCTGGACACCTCTACGTGCACTCCAATGCTCTGGAGAGACTTCTAACAATCAGGTAAGCAATCCCTTTTTCCCCACAGTAACTTTGGTTTGAAGAAAGGATTTGTTTTAACTTCTGTGCGATGTGGCAGGTCTGGAACTGACCTCCGGATTCCTTGGTCTGGTTACGAAGGGCAGGACAATGGACGGTGTCTCCCAGCAGCAGTCTCGAAAGACGACCTGTAGCACGACTCAACTTCTTGGTTCACACTGCGGTTTTGGCACCTTTTCAGCAGCACCAACAAAGAACACAGATCACCTGGTAAATCTTCTTCGCTTCCTGCAGTCCCACACTCTGGTGAGGGGGTTCTGGGCGAGTTGGATCAGATCTCTGGAGTATCCTTACAGGCTCAGCACAGATTTGGACGGATTCGGTCTTTCCATGACAATGCACTCGAAATGGGCAGCTGGTCTCATGGTATTGGGGTTTTGCAGCTCTGGAAGCTCTTAGGACCTCGGGAGATGGCGCGTTTCAAAGTTAGTTTTTGGACTGGTTGTTCCCATCAGCCAAAGGGAAGGAGTCGTTCTCTTCGGAAGTACTCTGTTGCTTAGAAAACAGGGTCAGGACAGCAGTGGTCGCTTCAGTCTTGCAAAGCATCTGTAGGCTTCTCTAGTCGTCTTTGCCTGTTACTTCTGTTTCCTGTGGTCGACTTGCTTTACACTCCAGAAGCCTCACCTTTTATACAGTTCAAGCACACACTCCCCTCTCAGCATTTTACAGAAAGGGGCGTTTGGCTGTCCAATCAGGAAAGCCAGACCCCATTTGGGAGCTGGTCCTATTCAGGGACTCTGGCAGACAAAGGGCATGGGGTTGGAAGACACCTCCCCCACTTCCTGCCTGCCCAGACACTCTGGAGACTAGGCGGGGATATCTACTGGTACCCGCCAAAGGCAAAACACACACAAAGACCTCCCCCTCCCAGAATGGTAGAAGGGCTAACGACGAAGCTAGTTATGGCAATAAAAGAAGAGAGGACCCAAGTTGTTACTTGGGTGCCTCTATTTTGCGCTACCGAGACTATGCACATAGCCTGCGGTATAAAAAAAACCCACAATAGATGGTATAACATGTCAACTGCCACCAGCCATACCTAGGTGATTGTCTATGTGACAAAAAGTCAAAGGAGCAGAGAGAAGGGGGATACTAAGTATTCCTTTGGCACTCCTCTGAAGGTGGTGTGTGCCAATCTCTGACTATACAGTTTTGGGAGAGATAGTTTGCTTAAGGATATAGAAAAAGAACCCTAAAGGAGGACACTAGCTGTCCCCAGCAACACTGCCCATAAGGAACTGTGTGCTGCAGTAGTAAAACATAGATGGGTACCTTTAAGAGCAATGGAGCAGACAGACTCCATAGTAAAGGTAGATTTACAAAGAATAGAGTTCCAAAAGAGAGTCCATAAGATTGAGTGAGTGGAAAATGGCTCCACTCATTCAGGATTAAAAGGAAAAGGTCCAGAAGTGTTGGGATAGGGGATGAAGCACAATAATGATAATTCAATGGATTGGTTTTCTCCCGCGGATTCCTCATCTTGATAGAAATCCTCTATCCATCTCTGCTGCTCGGTAATTTTCTTGACAGGGTGTGTAGTGGGCCTCGGCTCGGTCGTCGATCCGTCTTGCGTGGTGGTCAATCGCCACACCTCGGTCCCCTTTTCTGCATCGACGGGAACCGGCCGAATTCACCAGCGCTCCAGGGTTTGGCTTTGGCAATGTAATTCCAGGCGTGGATACTACTTCTTTGTCTTTTTTTGTCTTTCTTATTATTTAGGTACTCTGTCCTCAGGCGTCACCCCCCTCCTCCCCGGTGCATGTCGACTTCCACAGGGTTCAGAAGGTGTCCATCCTGCAACAAGCTCTTCCCAACTTCAGACCCCCATGCCCTCTGCCTATGTTGTCTTGACCCAGACCACGGTTGGCAAGCTTGTACAGCGTGTGGGTCGCTGTCATTGAAATCGCTGAAGAACAGACTAGCCAGCTGGAGGGAGCTCTTCCAGAAGTCGCCTCCAGAGGACCTGAAGAACTTTGTGAAACACTGAGCCAGGCCCAAGGTAGGGCTGCTATTTTCCATCGCACCCCGCAAAGGAGACACCTTCCCAAGGACTCTCCCGCATGGGAGGGACCGTTCAGGTCCTTGTACCAGCACGTGCACCGAGGCTGCTGCAGCTACCGGCCTTCGGGCCGAGGGATCCTTGGATACTCCCGGTGGCAGTGTTGAGGGATCGGAAGGTTCTTGTATCGGATTGTCATCCGAGGGGATCCGCCCATGTGCTGACATTATGGCGATGGGCTACGCCCTAGTACTGGCAATATGTCCGAGGGGGGGCCTAAACGCAGCTCTACCGACCCCCGTGTGGAGGGTGTCACACCTACCGGGTCTAGGCCCGAGGAGCCGGGTAGGCCTAGTGATCCACACGCAAGAGTCTTGGAGGAGGCTGGGCCCAGCGAGCCGAGCAACACTTGGCAGGCAGCTCGACAAGATGCCCGCTGCGCCAGATGGAGGCACCCGTCCAACGCCATTCCAGGAGTTTGGCAAAGAACTGGTTAAGGAATAGCCATAACCAGGTACGTGGCCTACAGCCTATCCTTCTTATGCGCAGGGCAGCTTCCCACTGCGTCCATACGGGCTGGGTATGCAGCGGCTCCAGCAGCACCCGGCTACGCCGTCAGTACCCCCTACCAACTCTCCAGCCAGTGAAGAGGGGTTCTTCGCGAGGTTCCTGGGGCTCATGAAGTCACCTCAGATGGGGGGTTATCCTCAAGGACGCCATCAGGGAGGTCCTCCCTACGCTACTTCTGGCCCCTCAGGCAGTTCCGTACCAGCCTCATCCTCCAGCCGTGGCACTGTACCCCAGCCTCCGGCTCCAGCTACTCCTCCACAGGATCCTCCTGATCCACAGGGTACGGATGAGGAGGAGAAGCCGGACACGTCATCCTCAGCCAGGGCCTTCCTCAAACATCTTGCAGGGCTGGCGGAGTACCTGGGCCTACCCCAACCCGAGGTTGAACAGCTGGCAGAGGGGGTTCTGGCTGAAGTCCTCAAGCGACGCCCCACTGCCAAAACGGGGATTCCACTGCAAACCGATCTAGTCTCCCTGACCAAGAAGGGTTGGCTCAAGCCCCACTCGGTCCAGCCAGTCAATCGACGCCAAGTACAGGCAGATGAAGGGGGATACACTCCTGCTATCGGCCCACCCACAGCCACACTCCTCTGTGATCGCTGCAGCATGACTATACTCTAAGCCTCAGTCGTCATCAACCTCCACAGCAGCGACGCTACTAGGCAAGGAGGAGAAGATCTTGGAGGCGTATGGGAAGAAGCTGTATTCCAACACGTCCTTGCATCTTCGTCGGGCCAATGCTGGTGCCATGCTGGCTGCCGCTAAACAAAGGTTATGACGGGAAATTGTGAACTTCCTCCCGGAACTCCCTACGCAGAGCCAATCACATTTTAAGGCGGGACTGGCTGAGGCCAAGCTGGTGGCGCAGGACCTCATGGAATCCGCCGTGGACCATATTGACTCCTCTGGCCGTGCCATCTGTATCGCCACGGACATGAGGACAGCCTGGCTCGGGCAACGAAATTCAACCCGGATGTCCAGGGACGCATATTGGATCTGCAGTTCGAGGGGGTGGGGTGGGACCTCTTCCACTCCACCACGGACTAAGAGTTGGACAAGAAGAAAAACAGCTCACAAACGGCCAAGTCTTTTGACCATCTTGACAAAGACCACGCCCAAGTCGTACACACAGTCACAGCAGCGCTCCGACAGGGGGCGTACGTATGGAGGGTTTCACAGCTTCCAGGAACAGAGATCTAGGCAGCCTGACCGCTCGCCGTCTCAGAACCAGCGCAAGCAACAAAAGGGGTGTGGGGGGGTGGAGTAAGCGCTTTTTCCAGTCCCCCCCCCCCCCCTACGCAACGGCCTCAGAGGGAAAGAAGGCATGACACGTCCCTTCGGGTCCACGCGTCTCCAGTGGGGGGGGCAGGCTTGCTCTCCATGCACCTTTCTGGCGCCAGAATTTCTCATACCCCTGGATCCTCTCTGTAGTATCCACGGGGTACTGCCTACCCATCCCAGCCTCTCCTCCACTCCCTCAAGTTGGGACAGCAACTCTTCTGGCAGAGATCCGGTCGCTCGTAGAGAGCCAGGCAGTGGAGTAAGTCCCAGCAAGGCTTGGGCTTTTACGCCAGGATTTTCGCCATTCAGAAGAACCAGGCGGGCCTGAGAGTTATGCTGGAACTTTCCACCCTCAACCTCTCCTTATCCCTGCAGAAATTCAAGATGGTTACGCCAACTTTAATAGTGGAGACATTGTACAAGGGAGACTGGATGTGCCCCCTTGATCTGAAGGACAGGACCCGATTTGGCAGCCCCATTGTTCTTTCCTTCAGTTCAGGATCATGGGCTACCATTTTCAATACAAGGTCCTTCCTTTTGGCCTCAACTCGGCACCCAGAGTCTTTACCAGGCTC
The DNA here is from genome assembly GCF_040938575.1 of Ambystoma mexicanum. Classification (NCBI taxonomy): domain Eukaryota; kingdom Metazoa; phylum Chordata; class Amphibia; order Caudata; family Ambystomatidae; genus Ambystoma; species Ambystoma mexicanum. The sequence goes on from NC_090923.1 coordinate 1,131,088,037, forward strand.
ATGAATAGAGTAGCTACCCTCCGCAGAGCGCAGGGCCTCCACATCTACCCATACGTCGACGACTGTCTCGTCAGGGCTACATCTCCGTAAGCGGTTCACCACTCTTCCCATGCCCTTATGAACACGCTGCACGATCTGGGCTTCTCGCTCAATCTCAAGAAGTCGCAGCTGCAGCCCATGCAGAGTGACATTCTTGGGCCTCATCTGGGACATGTGCTCCGAGAAGGTATTTCCGTTGGAGGACAAGATCTTGGCCGTCGAGAGGGCTACCGCCCACTTCCTCAGCAAAGAGGTTTACTCGGCTTGGTGGTACCAGCATCTCCTGGGTCTTTTGGCGGCGGTCCTATTATCTGAGGATGAGGAGGATTCAGCTGCACTTCGTGGCCTCATGGAACCAGGAGCTGGGCTCTCAATCCGAGAGGATCAACGTTCCTCCATCTCTCCACCTGGACCTAACATAGTAGTCCAGGGACTGCAACCTGTGGACGGGCAAGCCCTTTCAGCCGCCCACCCCGCAGGCCACCATCACCAGACTCCTCGCTCGAGGGCTGGGGTGCCACCCTGGACGATCTCTTGGTCCACGGCACCTGGACTCGACAGGAGCTGAACGCCATCTGGCTAGCGCTCGGAGCATTCCTACCACTTCTCGGGCAAGGTTGTCCTCATCCAGACATACAACTTGACCAGCATGTACTACGTCAACAAGCAGGGAGGCACAAGATCCCCTCCTCTGTGCAGACTGGTTATCAGCATGTGGGAGTGGGCCCTGGAAAACGACATCTACCTAACGGCAGTCCACCTCCCGGGGGAAGCCAACCTGGAGGCTGACAGGCTCAGCAGGTTGGGAGCGGACAATTACGAGTGGCAGCTAAACGACCCAGTCATTCAGGAGATCTTCAACAGATGGGGTCATACCCTGGTGGATCTCTTTGCCACCTGGCACAAGAAGTGCCCTCAGTTCGCCTCCTGGCAGGGACAGGGCCCCTGCTCCCTGGGCAACGCATTTCGGCTTCAGTGGAACAGCATGAAGGCTTGCGCCTTCCCGCCCACTCCACTGGTTCAGAGTGATTTGCAAGATCAAGGAGTCTCGCCAACTCAAAATCATTCTAATAGCCCCATGGTGGCCGGCCAGGCCACGGTTTTCGGGGCTGCTGAGCAACTCTGAGGTGCCTCCGATTCACCTCCCGACGGGCCCAGCACATCTTCTGGCGCAACAGGGGGGCAGGGTCATCCAACCCCTCGCCACAGAAACTAGCTGTCACAGCGTGGTACCTGAGCAGGTAACGCTGCAGCACCTCAGCCTCTCACAGGCTAATCTGGAAATAATACAGGGCGTATGGAGCAAGGCCACCAGGGCCCAGTACAAAAGCAAATGGACCAGATTCTGCCATTGGGCAGACTCCAATGGAATTTACCCCTTGGCCTGCAATTTGGACGACATGCTCTCCTTTTCGGCGCACCTCGCTCATTTGGGCGTACAGGTACCTGCCGAACATACCTTGCAGCCATTGGGGCTTACAGGAACTCACCGGAGGGCACTTTTTTCCTCCAACCCTTTCCTTCATACGACCCACCAACCTCCCCCCACCCCCCTAATACTGGTGTCATTAGGCAATGTTAAATCTATTGTCGACGCGTCAATGAGGACTGAGGTGTGGCGCCGGAGGGTGGAGTCAGGGCTGCGCAAGCTCCCTGGCCGGCGCGCCTCTAAATTTAAAGGGGAAGAAGATTTTTCTGGTGAAAAAGGTTCTGTCTCCTGTCCCTTGTAAGGGACGCCCATACAGTATGGAGGAAAGGGGTCTATGGACTAAGAGTACGTTAGTCACTAGGTCAGTAACTTATAATTCGTCATGTCTTCTGGCTATATTTGTTCTTTCCATTTGATGCAATGTTAACTGGTTAACAGGGGGAGAAATCTGAAGCAGTTAGTTTTAAAAGGAGCCTTCAAGGAACACTCCCTGATTGATGTGTGCCTAACGCAGCTTTTTTTTTACGTTTTTCAGGATCACGGATAACCATAGCTGCAAATATTGCCTGTGATCTTCCTTTGCCTTTCATTGCTTCACACCCTTTACTTGTACTGTAGCAAAACTGATGTCCTCCTTTTCCAGACAACCCTACCACCGAAGCATCGCACAAGTAGTCACCAGCCCTCTATTCCCCTACTACACACCTAGGGCTTTGTAGTTTTCTTTTTTTTTTTTTACATCACGCAGCCACATCCTGTGTTTAAGGAAAGGCTCACCTACTCTTCTTTTTTTTCTGCAGGCTGTCAGCTGACAAAAAAACCCCACAGAAAACCAGATCCATGAGTTTTCTGTTAATTAAAAGAATATGAGCAAATTGGGAGTGTGAAACTAGTGTCAAAGTTATGCTTAAAATACAATCAGTATTTTTATTGTATGGAAAATATTCGCTCCAAGTTGACTTTCTATACACTATCACTTTGTTGCTTCAACATGTCACGCAGCAAAAAACACAATTCTTTTTTGTATACTGGAAAAACAGTTGTCTGATATTTTCTGTGGGTATCACCCAAAATAGTGGGTGGGAAAAAGGTGGAATGCACACTTGGTGCGCATTCGGCCTGCTATAAAAGACCAAATTCCATAATACCGAACAAGGGGAGCCGGGGTTGCATGGGTGTCCCCCGCTCTCCTAGTTTGGCATTATGGGCTGTAGGGGTGTCCTCTGCGCACATCAAATGCCCATCGGTGGGCAAACAACCGAAATCTGAAAAGGCTCGAATTACAAGAAGCGAACAAGTGGGCTTTTGTATTTGGGTTTTTGATGTAGTTCCATTTTTTGTTGGGAGGGTGTAAAATAGGAAAACACTGAAACAGATTACATTGTTTTCAGCACTGAAAAACCACTGAAAAGGGGACACCCAAGTTCATCATGGATCTTAACCAACCTGTTGCCATCTGAACAGTTTCCGGTCACTGCTCATCCATTTTCTACCATTGGGCGAACCTGGGAAAGCTTGTGGCAACCCTATTACCAAGCTATGAATCATTCTCCTTCCTTTTTGTATCTTCTACCAAAATTACTAACCTGATACAATAGCAGACATGCAAGATGGCAGGCAGTTTTTATGACTATCTGGATGTGGTTGCTCTGCACCACTCCCTCCCGCTATATAGTGCTTTTTGCTTACATTTTGTACATTTACATTTTAATTGGTTTCCTTGAAGAGGTCGCTGCTTCTGCAACAATGGTGTTTGAATGCGTGCCAGTTTTCACTTTTATTTCTCCACTCATCTTGCTTCTAATAATTTACATTTCTCCAGCATGGGTTTTGGCATGGATTAACATGCTCATGAATATTCCCCGTCGTCAGGATGGGAATCCTCGGTAAAGAAAAAATCAGTATCAGTTTCGTTTCTGATCTGTCTTCCTTAGTAGTAACCAATCACTGGTCTTTGGGTCATACTACCCCCAGCCAATGACTGCCCTCTCCCTAAGCCCCGCCCCTGACAGCTATCCTCCGATTTTTACCGCATGTTCAAGTGTTGGGAGTCCTCGTGCTATAGCTCTCGAGCTTTTACTGCGTTTTGCGTTTTTTCAAAGAGTTTTCTCTCTTTTTTTTCGGTCAATCGAGCCTCAAGCTCCACCGTTTCTACTTCTGATCAACGGGGACCCGTTTCAGAATTTTCTACGCCCCTCAAGGGTGAAGTTTTCATCGAGTTACGCTTCTTGGAGGATTCCAGAGGTTTGAGGCCTACCTCATGGACATGGCCCAGGAAAAGGGAAGCTCGACACCCGGATCCAAGCTGTTTAGGAACTGCCCTGGATGCGGTTTACAGAATGTGTTCGAGGACGAGCATTCTAGATGCCTCTACTGCCTTCACAAAGACAAAACGCACGTGGAGAAGGGCTGTGCGTTTTGCATTAACATGATGGATCGGACTGTGCGGGATCGTCGGACCCGGCTCGCCAACTGGCTTGAAGGAAAGAGCCCAGCAGGTGAGAAGAAGCAGCCCGAGCGGTCTTCTAAGTCCTGTGAGGGCGCTCCAGTGACCCAACAAAAGGCAAAGCACCGCGAGTCCGCGGGCACCGGGAGCGCCGAACGGTCGGGCTCCTCGGCTGCCAGGCAGAGCGCACCTTCACCGGCGCCATCAACCACGAGCCAACGCTCTGGCTCGGGGAAGAGGAAATCCGAGAACTCGGCTAAGCTTCTGGAGAGGCCCCGGTCGATCTCGAAGGAACCAGGTGAGGGGGAGCGAGGCAGTGACTCTCCTCCCAAGGTGAAGGCCTCAAGCACGCACAAGGTGGGGAAGGCCTTGATTCACCCGGCTAAGGCCTCTATCAAGGTAGTCGCGACGGCCCTGGAGAAGCCTGTGGAGGCTACCCCAGTGGAGGTGACCTCAGGGCCCAGAGTTTCCCTGCCACCGCAAAGGGAATCCTCTTTTTCAGCCCATCGAGAAGACCCCGGTGGAAAAAGAGGGGGGGGGTGGCCGTTACGGACACGGATACAGCCTCCGAGGAGGAGTTGGGCGAAGTCTTGGAGGGCCTCGACAAGAACTGGAGGAGGTCCTGTCCCACGGGAGGAATCCTGATGAGGAGGACGAAGAGAGCGACGCGGGCGCCAACGAGGTTCCCGTGGAGGAGGAGCAACCATCGAGCCCGTCGCAACCTGAGCCACAGGACAACTCGGTGGCCATTTTAATGGCAATCCAAACCTTATGCACGGAGACAAGGACGAGATTGCCCCTACCCCCAACAGACGACCCGGCGGAACCGGTCCTGTCGGGAAGCCCTCCAAACCAGAGGAGGAGATTTCATCCACCCCCGCCCTTCCAGCCCTCACGGCCCTCTCAGCCTTTATCTCCTTCCCCTGTCCCTGGAGACGACACGGGAACAGATACGGCCACGACAGGGACGGATGATGAGGACGACGGCGTGACGGGATGGAACTCCCATCACCACCACCTCGGGCCTCCCCGCCCGACAAAATTGGCTCCTTCCACGCCATGATTGCCAGGGCATCTGAGCTTTTCCAGCTCTGCCCCGAAGAGCAGAAGGAAGGCTTCCTCTTCCAACGGCGCGACACCAAGAGTAAGACGGTCTTCGCGGTGCCGTTGCTGGATGACATCTGGGACGAGGGACTTGCTCTTCTGAAGAACCAGTCCACAACGCCTGCCAAGAGGGACCGGTACGAGAAGAAGTACTGGGTCCCCAATGCCGCCCCTTTGTGCCTTAGGGCACAGCCGACCCCGGATTTGGTCGTCTCGGCAGCGGCCAAGAAGAAAGCGGCGGCGGTGTCGACTTCAACTTCCCCACCGGACGACGAGGGAAAGAAACTGGACGCCATGGGACGACGAGTCATCTCGTCTGCGGCGGCAACGATTAAGGCAGCCAACGCCCTAGCGATTGTGGCCCGCTACAACAGGGAGTTGTGATACAAGCTCGCCTCCCAATTGGACTTCCTACCGGACGACAAGAGGGCAGAGGCCTTGGCGATCCTACAGGAAGGCGAGGTGGCATCGGACCATGCCATATCGGTGGCCACGGACATTGCCGACACCGGTTTCCGCCAATTGGGCAACAGCGTTTGCCTTCGACGACGGGGGTGGCTCAAGGCAACAGATTTCCACCAACACGTGCAAACCAGAATTTTGGACATGCCCTTCGACGGGAACAACCTGTTTGGAAAAGCAGTGGATGAGTCCCTTCAGGACATCAAGACCGACACAGACGGCTCAGGCCTTGGGAGTTTTGCAGCAACGACGGCCGCCCTTTCGGAACTCCAGAGGCGAGCAAGGCGCCTCCAAAGGATTCAGCGGTGGCTCCTCGGCGTACCGGCAGGCGGCCCGCTCCTCGTCGCAAGAGGCCTACAGAGGACGAGGCAAATCAGGTGGATCTCGCCGTCGTCGCCAGGGAAGCCAAGGCGGCAAGGCCATTGCCAAGCAAGACTGAATCGGCCATGGCGTCGGGCCCCCACCTGAGCACCCCGGTGGGAGGCCCGCTGGCAAAGTTTGTCAGCATGTGGGAGTCCATCTCCACCGACCATTGGTGCTGGATGCCCTGGCCCGTGGGCACACTCTGGAATTTCTAAAGTGCCCCCGCATTCCTCCCGTGGCCAGGAAGGAAAACCACATCCCTCAACTCCTATTAGAAGTAAGGGCAATGCTCAAGAAAGGAGCCATCAAGCTTGTCCCAAAGAGGCTCCGGGGTGTACTCAAGATACTTCCTCGCCAGAAAGAAGACAGGAGGATGGCGTCCCATCCTGGACCTGCGTCGATTAAACAAATACATCAAGGCACAGAGGTTCCGGATGGTCACCCTCCAGCACGTGCTGGGCCAGCTGGAGGAGGGCGACTTCCTATCGTCGTTGGATTTGAAGGATGCATACTTTCACATCCCCATACTAAAAGGACCCGGAAAGTTTCTCATGTTCGTAGTCCAAAGACGGCACTACCAGTTCAAGGCACTCCCATTCGGATTGAAGTCGGCGCCCAGGGTATTCACCAAGTGCCTGGCACCAGTGGCGGTGCGGCTGCACCTGCAGGGGATCCACGTCTACCCCTACCTGGAAGATTGGCTCATCCGAGCAAGAACAAGGGAACTCGCCGTCGAGTACACAGCGAAGACCGTCCAGCTCCTCACGGACCTGGGATTCTCCATCAACTTCCCCAAATCCCACCTGGTTCCGTCGCAGGTCGCACTGTTTCTGGGAGCCAAGCTCGATACAGTGGCGCGATTGGCCTCGCCGTCGGAGGAAAGGACGAAGGCCATCCTGGGCAAGGTGCAGTGTCTGCTGTCCACAGACGTGGTCAGGGTGAGGTCCAACAAGTTCCTTCTCGGGATGATGTCCTCATGCATCTACCTGGTGCGCCTATGCAGGCTTCGGATGCGTCCCCTACAGGAGTTTCTCGACGCCCGTTAGATGCAAGCGGCGGGCAGTTTCGAGCACAAGATCCCGCTCAACGAAGTTTTCCGCCAAGCAATTCGGTGGTGGGGCGCCCGTGCGCATCTCGCGGCGGGCCACGGACTTTTAGACCCCAGCACACCAGGCGACGGATGCCTCCCTGGAAGGGTGGGGAGTGCACACCGGAGATCATCACGCGAGAGGCCTTTGGCTCCCAGAGAAGAGGCCACTCCACATCAACATCCTGGAACTCTGAGCTCTGTTCTGGGCCCTCAGGTCGTTTCTCCCTTCCCTCAGGGGCAAGGTGGTGAGGATCTTCACCGACAACTCCACCACAATGTTCTACATCTGGAAGCAGGGAGGAACCAGATCCCCAGCCCTATCCAAGGAAGCCCAGGATCTGTGGCATTGGGCCGTTGCCCAGGGGATGTTTCTGGTACCCTTTCATCTAGCAGGGATAAAGAACACCATTGCCGACTCACTTAGCAGGGAGCTGCGCTTGTGCCACGAGTGGGAACTGCGTCAGGACCAAGTGGATCGACTCTTCCAACAATGGGGCAAACCCCAGATCAACCTGTTTGCGACGGCGACAAACTCCAAGTGCCAGAGGTTCGCCAGCAGGTTTCCCCAGCCGAGGAGCAAGGGCGATGCTTTCTCGTTCCCCTGGGACGGCCTGTTCCTGTATGCGTTCCCTCCATTGCCGCTGCTACTGCGACTCAACCAACTCAAGAGATCCCGGTGCAGGATGATACTCGTCGCACCGGCGTGGCCGAGACAGATCTGGTTCCCGGACCTTCTGGACTTGTCAGCATCCCCACCAGTCAAACTGTCGACGGACGCAGATCTTCTCTCCAGAGAAGGAGGGGCCATCCTTCATCACGACCGGGAGTCGCTGAACTTGCAGGCCTGGCTCCTGCAGCACTAGAGTTTGGAGGATACGATATCCCGGCGGACTGCAGAGAGGTTCTTGCAAAGGCCAGGGTGTCCTCAACTCTGAAGTGCTACGGACACAAGTGGAGGAGGTTCTCTGTCTCTGCACAGATGATTAACCCTCTATGGATTACGGCCCCTCAAGTGCTGCCGTACCTACTGTTGCTGGCCAAGGCTGGACTGGCTCACGCTTCCATCAAGATACATCTGGCAGCGATTTCCCGATACACCAGGACTGCAGGACGGTCATACCTGTGGTCTCATCGCCTGGTGAAAGAATTTATGAAAGGTCTGTTCCGATCGTTCCTGCCGATGAAGGCTCCGGCCCCCGCGTGGGAGCTCAACGTGGTGCTGACCAGGCTCATGGGGCCTCCATTCGTGCCTCTGCATTCGGCACCGTTGAAGTTCCTGTCGTGGAAAACAGCGTTCCTTGTAGCCATCATCGGCTGGGAGAGATCAAGACCCTATCCTGCAAGCCTCCATACTTGACTTTCCACGAGATGAGGTTGGTGCTGAGGACGCACCCCTCCTTCAAGCCCAAGGTGCCGTCAGACTTCACCTCAACCAGCCCTTGGTGTTGCCAGTTTTCTTCCCGTCGCCTTCATTGCCGGCCGAGAGGACTTTGCACTTGCTGGATGTAGCTAGAGCGCTGAAGTTCTACGTGGACCGCACAAAGAGTTTTCGGAAGACATCACAGATTTTTGTGAACTTTGGACCTGTGAACCAAGGGAAGGCCCTCTCAAAGGCTTCCATTTCCAGATGGCTCTCCGGCTGCATCATGCACTGTCATCAGTTGGCAAACCGACCGTTGCCCGGCTGTCCGAGAGCCCATTCGACCAGAGCGATCGCTGCTCCTACGGCGTTCTTGTCTGGTGTGCCCCTGCTGGACATCTGCAGGGCTGCTACGTGGAGGTCGATGCACACCTTCACGAAATTCTACTGCGTCGACCGGGATTCCAGGGAGGAGTCTAGAGTCAGCCAAGCAGTGTTGCGCAACCTGCTCACCTGAAGGTGGGCCTGGTGAGGTGGTAAGAGTTGCTTAATGTTGAGCCTTGCCACCTCCCGTGGTTGCGCATGTGTGTACTGCTATGTATTCTTATATTCATGAACATGTGAATCCATGCCAGACCCCATGCTGGAGAAGGAACAAGTTACTTACCTGTAACTGTTGTTCTCCAGCATGGGTCTGGCATGGATTCACATTCGAACCCTCCCTCCTACCCCTCTGCGTCTCTTCACTTGGTCATACTGCCACTTTACGTGCTACCAAATCTGAGGATTGCTGCCAGCGGTGGGGCTTAGGGAGAGGGCAGTCATTGGCTGGGGGCAGTATGACCCAGAGTCCAGTGATTGGTTACTACTAAGAAAGACAGATCAGGAACGAAACTGATGCTGATTTTTTCTTTACCGAGGATTCCCAGCCTGACGACAGGGAATATTCATGAGCATGTGAATCCATGACAGACCCATGCTGGAGAACAGTTACAGGTAAGTAACGTGTTCCTTATTTTAATAGTGTATTTGTTTGCATTGTTTTAATTTAATTACATTCCTTGTAGCCGCTCCTGTCTGGCCTCACGCATTACCTCCGGGGCTGCTTCCAATTTGCTTTCATCCCCGCACACAGCTCTAGTCTTTTCCTCACGGCTGATCTCTAACGGAAGCCGTTTGGCTCCTGGCGATAATTCATTTTTGCTCCCCCCAAGGAGGCGCAGCGAAAGCGTCCTGCCCATGCTGAAGTCCAGTGCAATCTACACTTGTCCATGCTACAGAGTTTTGACGGCGCCCCTATTCAACCCTTGGCTGAGGTACTCCGAAAGGATTTCTTTTAATTGGCACCACTGAATACTCTCCTCCCTGCCAATTGGGCTTTTTCTGGTAAGGACGCCCCTGCTGCCCTCCCCCGCGGCTGCATTCGCTGTCAGATGTTTCCTTTTCAGTGCGTGCTCTCTACCGGCTGCCATGATACAAACTCCTTCATGAACTCTCCCGACTTAGTATGTGTCACGGAGACTTGGCTTCACGCCTCTTCCGCCCCCCCCCCCTCTTGTTTGCTTCTCCTGCCTTGTTCTCCCTTTATTCCTTGCTGCTGATTGCCGGATCACATGATCATCCCGTTTACGTTTAATGTGCCCCCTGCAAACACCTTGCCGGTCCTACCCCGTTATTTACTGTTCCTAGGGCTGGTGCCTCTTCTAATATCAACAGTTTTCTGGCTTCCTGCAGTCCCCCAACATCTTTCTCCGCCGCCCTGACCTCTACAGCAGATCTACTGGCTCCCCTCAGGCCAGTTAAGCCTGAGTCGGCCTTTTGAAACGTGGTTTACACCTGAGCTATCTGCCTTCTTCGCCAGCAGGCGGAACGCAAGTGGCATAGCTCCTACTGTGCCATCATGAATGCAAAATGCACCCCTTACACCTTGCGGGTCACTTTAGCAGTTAACCCGCCCTGTGAGCTGTTGTAATTGGTATATTGCCTCTCCTCAGTAGCTCCTTCAAATCTGGTTGTACCCTCCCAAGTGTTGTGTGACTCCTTATCTATCTTTCAAGATAATATTGCTGTCATCCATCAGAAGATCTCGTACCTTGGTGTCCCCCCCCCCCCCCCCCCCGCAACTGCCCCTCCACAGAATCCTTCTGCTCCAGCCATGGTCTGAGATAACTTTCCTGGCTTCCATGTGCCTGACATCATTCTGGCCACCCAGGGTCCTAAATCAGTATATCGGCTGACGCTAGCCCTCCTGCCATTTTTAAAGAGGTCATCCCATCTATTGATCCCGCTCTGACTTTTGGCTGTCAATTTCTCTTTCGCTTCTAGCTGGATTCCCCTATTCTGAAGCACTCTCTGGTTATTTCACTACTTAGAAAACCTCACTTAGATCCTCTCCTTTTGTCCAATTTCCAGCCCATCGCTTTGCTTATATTTCCCATGAAACCTCTGGAGTCTTTAGTCACCCCTCAACTGCGCTCCTTTCATGAGAACTCTGGGTTCCTCGACCCTTTTCAGTCTGGCTTTTGCACCATTCGGGTCACCAAGTCAGTTTTAGTCTGTCGCCAACAGATCACCGATCTGGGTGGTGTCAGTGCACTGATATTAGATTTCTCAGCTGCATTACGTAGTCGACCACACCATCTTGGTGGACAGGCTCGCCTCAGCAGTCATTGCTGACTCGGTCCTGAACTGGTTTTGTTCTTCTCTCTGACCGCTCAATCCCTTTTTCTTTCTCCATTTAAGTCTTCTGCTATACCCATCAATTGTGGTCCTCAAGGATCTGCTCTCCCTTCTTCTTTTCAATGTGTATTTTCAACCTTTAGTTAAAGGTATTCACTCTTTTGGGTTTCAATTGCTATTTCTATGCAGATGACACTCAGGTCTTGGTGCGCATCAACTTCTCTCTCCCCTCCACTTCCTCCGTTCTGCCGCGCCTGCCTGCTAGCCATCCACGCCTGGATGTCTGACAACTGGCTCTGTCTCAACAGTGATACAACTGAGTTGCTTCTGATTGGGTCGGCCACTGATGCCTCAATTTGGTCTACTGACTTCTGGCCATCTGAATTGGGTCCCCTTCCTTCTCCCAACCAAGTATTTGAGGGCCTGGGGGTTAAGCTGTCCGCCTCACTGTCCATGGAGCCCCAGGTGAGTGCAGGCTGTCCACTTCAAACTGTGTACCCTTCGGCATGTCCTCCCTCATCTGCCTCCCCACCATCACACTTTGGTGGTGTCCGCCCTTGCTTCTGGCTCTCTTGATTATTTTAACGCACTTTACCTGCTTCCGCCAGTTTACCTTCTCCAACAACTGCAGAACGCTGCAGCCATGATAGCCGTGTCCACCCCTGCCTTTCTTCAGCCTTCTGTCTCCTTACCTTGCTTCACTGGCTTCCGGTGGCCAAGCGGGTTGATTTTAAACGCCCTGTGCATTGTTCACCGGGCCTTCTACCAGTCTGGACCTGTGTACCTACAGGTCAATTGGTCACCATATGTCTTGTTGTGCTGCCTCTGCTCCTCTTTTTGATCGATCTCATCTCCGTTCCTCGTTTTAAGCGCTCCTGTGTTGGTGGCCGCTCCTTCTCTGTGGCCGCTGCTCGCTGCTGGAACACCCTTCCTCTATCCCTCTGAGCATTGCATGATCATCTGGCATTTCGTTGTGCCCTTAAAACGCTTCTATTCTAGTTCTTTCATTTCCTTGTGCAACTAGTCTGTACAGTGCCAAGATGCACTAGTCGGTGAATGTTGATTTAACACGAGACATTCCTACTGAGAGGAAGCATCCCTATATCCTCCTCCCTGATAATATTGCATGGTATTCTGTGCAAGCAAGTAATGGCTTCTTTATGGAGTTGATGCTGTTGAAAATCAGTTGGTTACTGCTAGTTCTCAAGCACTGGGAGCTTTTCAAAAGATTAATATGCTGGTTTACATATTTCCATGTGTCAGCCTGGGAGTCCTTATTAATTAAACTGCATCACAGCAGATTTCATATATGAGGAGCTGTACATGCAATTCTTTGTGGGGTGGATCTCCCACAATCTAAGGTAAGGCCCGCGTAAGTGCACCTCTGCACTGCTAACTCAAATTCTGAGCCCATATAGTCACTGGTCATCAATGGGAAGGTGCAAGCTGCATGTTAATCTATGAAAAATGCCAATGCTGGTTAACTATATATTCAGTCATGTACCTTTATGTTCTACTCCCAGTAGCTGCTATTGTACTCTTAGTCCATAGTTATTCCTCTTTGGCCACTTTTTCCACATGGGCAACTTGAGATTCCTACTGTCTAAGCCTGTTCTATGACATAGATCGAGAGTATGACACTGGAGCTCTGCAGTCCGTCTGGTACATTTAGAGGGTAGGTCATAGTTATGGGTGGAACAGAGGTCTCATGTGAGCGTCAACATTTCTTTACAATAGACCTGTGCTGTGGAACGGTGCTCCAGTCTACTCCTTGGCCTGGAGTACATTCTCCTTAGTATGAAGGGAAAAAGTCCATATTGACTATGTCTGTATTAATCATGGCAATAATTGCTTCACTTGCTCACATCCTCCTCCCCTCTTTTTTTCGCTGTACCATCTCCAGCTGATTATTTTTCCTTTCCTCCCACAGATGGAAAAGAGAGACCTCTGGATTTCCATTTTGATGCTGAAACCTCTGTGTTAACCATTCGAAAGCCAGCAGTGAAGATCGCTGAAGACTGGAGTATCACCCTACGATAATGCAACGAAAGCCGCCCCCTTTCACCTTCCACCCCTGCAACGGGGGGCATGACTCGATCACCTTGGCACCTGGGCAACTGGGTGGGGGCTAAGTCGCAAAACTGATCATGAAAGTCTGGTATCAGATGGACACATTTCAGATCATCATAATATGAAACTGATGCAGGAAGAAGAAAGTGGACAAGCTATCTCTCATGCACTGGTGATTGGGGCTGAGGACTAGCAGTTTGCAAACATTTTGCACAGCTCCAGTAGGGAATTGGAGTTAAGTGGAATGTGGGATTAAATGATATGGCCTTAAGGGAGGGGTCTGAAATGGATGTAGCCGAAAACCGCACCCCACTACCCACATGCTCCTTTCCAGTATAGAGGGACCAGCAAATGTGTGTGATCACCTTTGGAGATTTAGGTTTACCAGCCTCTGAAACATGGGGGCATAATCTCTGTAGGCACTAATTTGCTTTGATACTTGATCCTTCCTGCCCCAAACAAGATGCAGTGGGGAAGAGAACGTGATTATTTTTTTTAAAGCCCGTTTATCACCCAATGTTTGATTTTTAGCTCTTAATTCCTTTGACGCTGTCCACTTTTCTCCTTTGAGCTCATAATTCTCCCCTGACCCTGCAATTCCATCAAGGCTGCCCTTTTCCCCTTGCCTGTGATCATTGTGCCCTTCACTCTCAGCATTAGCATAGCTTCCTCTTACCTGGCTTTATCCAAATATGCCAGCTGTAGTAATTTGCAACATTTGCATCCTAATTTTGAACTGCGACCAGCAATGATGGCATTAAATATTTTTAATGCCCCCTTCCTCCCCTCTGTGCTCAAATATTTGAGGGATGCAGTCTTTGCTGTTTATTCATACTTTGTTCATTTAGATTTTAGCACTGATGCATCCGAAAGAGGTGTGACTTTCTACCACAAAAGGATGGCTCCCTTGGTTTAGATGCCTGTTGCCAGGGTTGTGAGGGACTGCATAATACATTAATTCCATCCCATACACAAACCCTTTGGAACCAAATGCTGTAACCAAACTGAAGAACAAGTTCTGGCTTCAGCTTTCCACTTCAGTCCCTACGACCTCAGTCCTGGCTTTTCATCTACCTGATCACAATATTCCCTTCTTACTCTGCCCTGTGGGTGTCGTAATGTAAGCGTTTGGACCCATCACTGTACCACAAGGCTGTTTGCGACAGGACAGCAACTATGCCTCAAAACTTGAACATCTTTTGGAAGGCAGCAGCATTTTTTTGGTGGAAGTTGAGAACTCTTCACTGGTTACCCTGTGCTTTTCTATTGACCACGAACATCATTGTGCCATCAAAGAACATTTTATTTTAACTGTTGATGAATATTTCACCTCAAAACCTTTCTCCCCAAAGGCTTGGAGAGCTAATCATGTCCAAATGTGTTGTCTTTTTAAACTTGGTCATTCATGTACCTTGGGACGCAACCTTCCCCCCCCCACCGCCCACCCCCTCCATTGAGATAGTTGGGGCCCAATACAGATAGTCATTGATGTTGAAGGATTTTGGGCGTCTGCCTATCCCATCCTGTACTGTGTGACAGCATCTGATTAGTAACTTTGTTCTCACCTTTATAGTCTTGCTCCCCTTTCGTGAAGCCCTAAAAACACACTTGCACAATTCCTCCTTCCCCACTGATTGCCACAGGAATATTCGTGTCCTGTAAGGCTGCAGATTCCAGTGAAGTTAAAATCACAGTGACCAGTTTTCTGATAACCAGCCAGCCTATTATTCTTGTAACAAGTAATTTAAGGCAGTATGGTCGCTATTATAATGTGATGACTATATCTTTTCCACTCTTTCCTTCTGAATACCATACACGGGCACTTTCATTGTCTTCCTTTTATTTAAAGTAATCGCCATCTTCAAGCAAAAGTTATCAGAGATTTGTAATTGTTATTTTTTGGGTCAGTTACAGATCGCAGATTACCTTAATGGGCCAGTGATCTTTTACTTGTCAGAATGAATACCCCAGTCCGAACAAAGCTGCCTACCTTTTAAGACCTCCCTTCCGGTCCCACCCCTGCTGTAATCTAAAGGATGGGCCTCTGTGCTTGCTCAGTATACACTGCTTTCACTACTTGCTACCATCCTCCCTCCCCTGAACCCTCACAGCCCAATTCCCTTCATAGGTTGGATGCACAAGCATCGATTTCTTTATAAAGGATTGCACTACAATGATCATCCCAGTGTGTGCGTGCATCAGAAGGGCACATGCAGTGGGGGCAAAGTAGTACTAATTGGCATTCCGTCAGGTGTGCTGGCTCATCTTGTAACGTCCTTCTTTTGGCTTCCACCTCAGACCCACCATCCTGGCTTCTCTTGCCTAGCTCCCTCTGCAGCCTTGGGTTGTTGGTCTGCCCATAACCTTTTATGACATTCCAGAGGTTGCCTGTCCTATGGACAGAATGGCATGTCTGGAATTTTGAAGGACCAAAATAAAAGGTTGTTGGCCAGGTGTTTTGCTGTCGCCTTTATGCATGTAGGGTGACGCCAAAGTGTCAATTGGCTGCATTGCAGAATACATCATTGCTGAGGTAGCCTCAGCGGGTGCAGTTTCGGATTACCAGCCTTTCCATATGTTATCTGTTTGGACGAGGGTTTGTGTGGGGACAATGCTAAGTAGCCCTCTCCAGAACTATTTTTTAGTTCTTTGTGCTGGATTATTCTAAATAGATTTCAGTATAAAATGTAAATTCAGCTTTTTTATTTTGGTCTTTATATTGATGAAAGACCATGGAAGCCTTGGTATGGACAGCAAAGACATGAGATGTCCATGACACATGTACAGAGCTCCCACCCCAAATGCTCTCTCCGTCTGAGCGTACACTGGTGACATTTGAGTGGCTTATATGCACTAAGTGCTGGGTTGCCATCAGCTCTACATCTTCCATCTCTTCCTCCTAGGAGCTACGTTGCCCAGGTAAAACACTTCTCAGTGTGCCTAAACCTGCTGGGTGATTGCTGCAGGATGGCCATATAAACTGGTATTAAACCCCTTCTTCCCTACCACTTCTTATTGCCTGCCAGAGGTGCTGGGCATGGTATATATGACATTTGGATAGGGGCATAAACCCTGCCATGCCTTTCTCAGTCTTTGAAGGCAGTCTGCATCACTGGTCTATTTCCATCCAGAGCTGTATCCATTTTGGTGGCACTGTCTGCCTGCCCAGGGATGTCTCCTTTGTTGGAAGCCCCTTGTGCATCGCTGCTTCCTTTGTTTGAGGCATCCTGCATAAGGTCTGTCGTGGTTGTTGGAAGATCTGCTTTCCATGGCTGCCTTTCATATAAGGCCTGCTGCTGAGAGTTTCCATTTTTGGAGATTTCAGCACAGGATGGTCTTGACCATAAGAGTCCTCCTGTGCAGGGCTAACTCCCATCATGCAAGTCCTCCTCCTCAGGGCTGTCTCCCATAATGAAAGGCTTCGTTCTCAGGGCTTTCTCCATTATGGAAGGGCGGAATTCCCTACTGCTGCAGCACTCGCATGTTCCTGGTTGTGGGTGTGGGTCTGGGTCTGGGTCGGGGTGGGGGTGTGGGTGGGGGTGGGTGATTGAGTAGTTGTATATTTTTCTTCTATCTTCCCTATGTCCTTTTGTCATCTTATAGAATGTTCACTTGATTGAGATGTTTTGATAAAAGAAATTAAATAAAGATGGAAAAACTGTACATATATTGTGACTTTGGGTTTATGGGAAATAATGGAAAAGGTGGTAGGGCCACTGGTACAAACACTCCTGTGCCTTTGCCGTTTACTTATGGCACTTGTTATTTTAGTCTTTCCTGTCATTCACTTAAGTTGCAGCATACCCATTAGTGCAACCAACCTTGTTGTTTGGTCACTATCCTCTACTTACCTGCCTGCTATTAAACAATGTTAAGTCTGCAAAAACACAGTGGAGGATGAAGATTCCAGGTGGACAGCAAACCCTTTCTATGTCAGTTCTGGTAAGTGAGATATGGGAGACTGACAAGAGGAGATGTTAAATACCACTTTCATTTGAAATGGAAATAAGAAACCTTCTCTAAGCCCTGCCATTACCAACAAACTGCTGCTTGTTGAATAAATAAACTCTGTCCAAAACCTGAACTGTCCTCACATCTATCCTAGAAAGAGAGAAAGAAAGAAAATAAATCTAAGTGGTCCTTAGATTAGTGTTGCTCTCCCCCTGGCTTTACTCAGTGGTGACTGGTTTTCTGATTCTCCCCCCCCCCCCCCCCCCCAAAGAGTTCACAAAAGAAGTCTTGTCTGGAAACAAACAAAAAAGGTCTTCACAACAGTCTCTTCCAGCTCTTGGCCTAGTGGTTGCATGAACAAACAACAAAAGAAAGAAAACATGTCATGCTGTTCTTTTGTGACAGTGGTGGCTGTATCAGCTATTCCAAGTAGTTCTTGCTTTACCTCCCTTCTCTGGGCTATATTGAACATAATGTGTTCCTCTGATCTGTAGCGATCAGTATTTAGAAAATATCTCTTATTCCTGTTCGAATAGTCCTGTTTTCGGCCTCTAGTAGGCTAGAGGCTTGCTTAGCCCCACTTGGTTTCTGGTTTTGATTAGTTTCCTCTCAACCCTTCCTGGGTTATATTATTAGCCCCGTCTGGGCAATGGGCCTGCTTTGCCTCGCTTTTGTTGTGATACTTCTTGCGTCTTTTTACCCCCACCTGGGTTTTTTGGCTACGAACCTTCTTACCCTGCTTTAGTTGTGGTTTCTCTTATACTTTCCTGGGGTCTTCGGATTGTCAGCCCCATTTGGGCTATGGGCCTGCTTGATCCTGCTTTGGTTGCAGTACCTCTTGCAGCTTCTCTTAACCACTTATGGGGTTTTTGGGTTATCAGCCCCACGTGGGCCATTGTCCTGCTTGGCTTTGGTTGCAGTTTCTTTTGTGCTTTCTCTTATACCCTCCTAGGGTCTTCAGGTTAGCAGCTCCGTGGGTACTATGGGCCTGCTTGGCCCTGCTTTGGCTGCAGTATCTCTCGCGGCTTTGCTTACCACCTTCTGGGGTCTTTGGGTTAACAGCCCTGTGTGGGCTATGGTGTTATTTCACCACCCTCTACCCGCTATGTGTACTACACTGCGTACCTGTACTCCGGTGGTGGTGTTCGGTCGTCGTGTGGGGGATGGGGGCTAGTCTCCCTGCCATGAGCGGTCCCATGTTTTTGTCCTGGCTCCGGACTGCGCCGTCTGCTGCTTCACCTCGATTTCACCTCGAACAGGGCGTTGCTCCATCTTCCGTCCTAGGAAGCAGCTTCCTCCCCCGAATGGCTCGGGCTTGACAGGGTTCCCACTGCTGGCGCAAAGGCAATGCTCTGCGAGCTGCATCAGGTCCTTGATGACCATGCTGGGGGCGTGGCTCTCCGCTTGGGCTTCTCCTGAGGGGGCAGAACTTATTTCTTTGCGCAGCAGCGCAAGCCTGTGTGTCTCATGTTTCGGATGAGCTCCTCCTTTCTTTCTCTGCATGTGCATTTTAGGCCTTTCTTGACTGGTGGGGAGAGATCCTTTTGGTTCTCAGCTTTAGTCAGAGACTGCAACAGATATGACCGCAACAAAGCCATCCACCATAAAGGTGTTCTGCACATGGCTACCCTCCTCAGTTCCCATATACCCCATGAATGCGTGGGAATTTGCAGTGAGGGGAGATGGAGGAATCCCTGCTTTGGCATTCTTTGTTCCCAGCCCCAGCGGGTGGCACCCCCAATGGGATCTTGCTTGCCCTGTCCACTTGGGATGGTGTTGCTTAACGGGTTCACCTCCCTAGTCCCAAGGGGGGGGGCTGACTCCCCTTTGGGGAGAGGGGACGAATTCCCTGGATTCAGTCAAGAGACCGAGAGGATATGAAACTCCCCCCAACCCTATCAGTCTCTTAGACAAAAAGGCAGGAGGAATGCCATATGCCTCTATCCCGGGCTGCAAATATGAAAATAAAACGGGTGTTTTATCAGCCTCACAGTAGATTAGCAAGTAAGGGCAGCCAATTCTCTCCCTTCCTGCCACCCTTCCAGTACCTGAAGAAGAGAGGGTAAATACTGTATAGACCTAAGGCACTCCTACTGTTAAGTCGGTCCATAAACCAGAGTGATCGCCCTTAAGAAATGCAAGATGGATGGAAAAAAAACAGGCTGTAAAGTAGCCTCCCTTTGGCAGATCAAGGCTTTAATCTGAACGCCAGTTAGGAGTCTAACCACTCCCCAGGCAAACACCAGAGTCCCAATCCCACTTTCAATGGATTGCATTCTCCCACAGATTCCTCATCTTGATAGATGGCTATCCAGCGGCAGCTGTTCGGGGAAGAGTTTCGACAGGGGGGCGTAGTGCCGCTTTATATAGTCGGCTCCCTTGCATATGGCCACGCCATTCCTCGATCGGATGCAATGTCGGGTGTAGTATAAAAGGATACACTTTGCCCCCCATACCTCGGTTCCTTTTTTCTGCATGCTATTCGGAACATGCTCGTTTTTGATCTCCTCGAATAACTGTGCCAGCATGTCGGGGCTTAAGCCGTCCAGGTTCTTAAGGTTGCAAGGAATGTAACTTCAAGATTTCCCTCACAGACCCACGCACTGTGTATGGTGTCCTGGATTAGGGCGTGACGAGGAACAATGTGGTTCCTGCCTCTCAAACACAAAGGCGATGAGGAACGCTTGACGAAGCTGGTGCTCTGCAGACTGCTGTCTAAATCCCTGGCGAAATCGCTCCTGTGCTCATCCGAGCACAATACCGTGGATCTGATGCCTGGAAAACTGAGGGATGTTGCCATAAGAAAATCAAAGAAGCGTTCACGCTCTTGTAGCAAATCGCACCATTCCTCATCGTTGTACAAGAAAAAATGCAGACGCGATTCCGTCAGACAATGGGGGCAAGTTGTACCCTGCAAAGTGTGCATCTCGGAGGGATTGGGAATATTTGAAGACTTAATTGCTGAAATTCTTTGAGAAGGCTTCGGCTAGGATGGCTTCCGTCTCAACGCCACAGTCTATTCGGTTCCAACTGTGCCCGGTCCGTCTGTCACGAAGGAAGTCAAGATGGGTCAAACATCTTCGAGCAAGGCCCCAAAGGAAAAAAAAACCTACGGCATTTGGCTTCCCCCTCAGTCCAACAGGTGCCTCGAGTGGCCCTGCAAGATCGAAGCTTTGCACCGGACGCCTGGTTAGTATTCTTTGACTCAATGTGGTTGATATCTGACGAGGAGGGTGACACGATTCCATTTGCGTTCGAGCCGATGGGGGGGGGGGGGGGTGTTTCCTTGGAACTGTTGCCAGACTTCATGGCGGACCAGGTGTGATTGTCATCTGGCGGAGGGTCTCTACAATGCCAGTGGGCCGGACACATCTCTGGATGTGTTACTTCAACAGCTGAACCCATAGGCACACCTAAATTCACAATACCGCAAGGCAATAAAGATCGCTGTGGCCTTGGCGCTCCGTTGGAACCAGTGTCTGAATATGACCTGACCAACATCCTTGAGCGATGGCCACCAACGGAAGGGGCATTGCTGTTCAATGTGGCTATAGCCGATTCTGTCATTTGATGGACCCCTCATGAATCTTCTTAAATGTTATGATGGCCATTCCTCTGATAGTGGTATTCCTAATGCAACACTATGTAGCAGGGACTTTGAAACACGGCCCCTTAAGTTATGATGTGTGACAACATTTAATTGTTACACCCCCAATCTTACAAGTTGGTCACCAACTTCAAGTTTCTTAAAAAAAAATCTCAATTTCAGATGGCCTATCTATCTGGCACAAATGTAACTTCCTTCTCTGTCTGCATTTAGGCGGCAAGAGCCTTTTGTATCTTAAGGTCATGCACTTATTGTGTGCCTAGAAAGATGCTATTGGAGATGTTTCAGATTTCTTTGCAGAACTACGTTGAAAATTGAATATAGTCTTAAAGGCACATACCTCATTTAGAGGATGTATTATTGCAAAGGTAAAGCAAAATCATTCAGGTTACTTTTCAGTATATAAGGCTTTCAATAAGCCTTTTATAGCATATAGTTTTGAGCACATAGCAACTAACTTATAGTCATCTTAAATCTAGCTTCTTAGGCATTATTTAATATCAGTTTCTGTACATGCCAGTTTTCCTCACTTGTTAGGTTTAGGGAAAGAGTGGAACGCTGACATGAAATGGCATCTCGTGCTATTTTACCCCCCCCCCCCAATCTGGGCAGAACTGGTCCTACCACATGACATGCCCCAGGGTTAATCTAATCATTTGTATCACTTTTATATGGACCCGCATAACTAGGAAGGAGTTTCAGTCCCATGGAGTTGCTGATGCTGAGCCAATAGCCATACCATATCCCTGTATTGATAATTTGGGGTGTCCTATCTTCAATAAACTGCATAATGACAGCTGTGCTCCTGCTTAAAAAGCTGGTATTTTACTGCAGCCTTTGCAGGTTTTATATAGCTGAAACGGATGTCTACTGCTTGAACATCTGTCGGCAGACAACTGTCAGTGTATGGCGATGGACAAGTGAGGAAGTGCCCATGTCAAAGTTTTCCACAACAGGGTACAAGGTTTGATGGAGTACGTGGGGATTCCAGTACCGGTAGCCACACAGACAGACCAAGGGGTTCTCTCTTCGGTCATTTCAAGGAAGACCATGGAGAGGTCTGGTATTCACCTACAGCCGGTGCGGGAGGCATTAAATATGGCAATAACCCGGCATCGGTCCAGCCGGTGACAAAGTGGACATGCAATGTATAGTCACTGGAGAGTCTATGCATGATGAGCCACCCTCCTGCTCACTCAACGATAGCGGCAGCTACACTTTTTATTTTCTTTATTTTATTGCATCAATTAGTTTCCAAAAAAACTTTAAATGCACACATGAAAAAATAATTATTTGATAATAAAGAAAAAGACATGAAATGAACCAACTCTAAAGGGTAGAAAAAATATAAAGAAAAAAAATCACCATTGTTCAGACAAAGCAGTATTGGAGAACGAAGGCACTGAGCCTCTATGTACAGAATTGAGTTCATAGGCCATAGAGGATCTAAGTGTCCAAAGTTAAACATTCTCTCACAAAGTTCAACAGTGCCAAAGTCAGAGATACTTTTCCTCCCATCTTAAGATAGACCACCTCTCTAGAGGCGATTTGAGTTTAAAATTCTCTAAGTGATTTGCCAACCATTTTTCTCTGGGAAATGTTAATGAAGTAAAGCTCATTATCAGATGGTGTAACGTTTCAGTCTCCTGACCACAGCAACGGCATAACAAAGTCCGATCATCCCTGTTTTTGGTCCTTCTTCCCTTAACTTCTCTTGTGGGTTAGAGGTTCAGGTGGAATCTCGGGGAATTAATGCCTTTCTTTGGGAGAAGGGAATCTATCTAAGTAGGGAAGCACTGTGCCTCTACGGTAGTAATCATCCCGAACCAAGGACAGGGACTTGAATGTATTGAGCTTGTCCTGGGTCTAGATCCAATCCCAGTCAAGAAGTTTTTTCTTTACCTTGGACGGGTTAGCCTCTAACTGATCTACTGTTTGGGCAATGTTGTCCAAGATGCACTTGCAAGTTTCCTGCCATGTATTTAGGACTGGAACCTGTTTAGTTGACAGCTCTTCATTGATAGTCAAAAAGCCACTTCTTTCTGGAGGAACAAGGCATTTGCTGTATAGGGTCAGAGATTTCCAGACCATAGCAGTATAGAGCGAGGTTAACCCCAGTTCTTTCCCGACGCATTCAATGGGTAAAGATGTTGGAAGCCTCAAAACTCTTTTCCATAATAATCCTTCCAGTAAATGCCAGACCTCACCTTTTTTTGGAAAGTATCGGTATCGGCTGCTTCGTCCTCTTCTTCACAGAACCTGGTAGGGCGGGAAGGTAACTCCTGGATAATGCAGGGAAAAAGGTGTACCCGAACTGCACCCTCCGCTTTTGGCAAGCCAAAGCGGGGGCAGTTTTGGCAGCAGCTAATCTTACATGCTGGAAGGAATTGGGCAACTATTCACAAATCCCCTCGTCCCCCCGGAGTATCAAGTGGGGTTTATTCAGGATTGACAGAGGCCCCCCCCACTGGCGCAAGAGCTCATGCAATATGCTTACATCACCCAGGGGTATGGCCGTAGCTGTGCCTATTATACATAAAGCACTTCTCAAAGCCACCATGTTCCAACCAGATGTCCACGAGCCAGTAATGGACTGATCATTTGATATGGTGGAACTCTTCAGTCCGTACACAAATTAGAGTTAAATAAAATGAAGAATAATGCACAGGTGGGGAAGTCTCTGGGGGCTCTGACCAAGCCCCCCTCGCCCCTATACAAATGGAGTTGTTGTGCCTGCAGAGATAGTCATTCACTACCAAGAGTCTAGGGGTGGGAGTGGGGGTTTCAGGGTCTACCATGGTGGGGTGGGATTAGTCCTGGTGTTCCAAGGGGGATTTAACATCTGGGTCCAGAGGTGACAAGGTGATATTACAGATTGAAAGAGGTGAGTATGCTTAGTATTAAGGAGTCAGGGACCTGACCCTGCCAAGGGGGAATAAGGACCCCTCTCAACCGGGGCAAGACTGGCTTACCAGGGTGTTGGCCAGATCCAATCCTGCCCCAGAGGTGTGATGAGAGAGTTGCGAGGGCCCCAGTCTGCTCCCCCCCATATGTGCCTGTTTGAAAGTGGAGTTGTTCTTGTTCATCCTATGCCTATCGTTCGACGCACTTTACTCATCGACTCAACCTATGCCTGATTTTGAAAATCATCTACAGGCATTGTCAGATTTGTTGAAACCCTCTACATGCATGTTGCTGCTAGGTGACTTCAACTATTGGACTAATGATCCCACTGACAAAAGCGCTTTCTCTCTTCACTTCTTCCTAAAAACATCTCCCCAACAAAGAGATAACAAACTTGACTCTCTCCTTACCCGGAATATATCCATTACTGACCCTTCAACTACTGCTTGCCTTTGGTCCGACCACTTTTTTGTGGTTTTTGACATTCATATTCCATTTTGCTGTATTCCTCCTAGTCTCCCTAAATAAAACCTATAACTTGCTGCTGCCTTAAGAGTGTCACGCAAGAGGCTTTTGCCTCTATTGTTCAAACCAAACCTGTCTCCCAAACAGGGTTCTTGGATCCTTTTCTGGTATTGGTGGCAGACCTCCAGGTAAAATATCCTAAACGTATCATCCTTGGTGATTTTAATATCAAATGTAATTGTACATGTACTCCCTTTCTTGCCCACTTTTTTTATGCCTACTGGACCTGAGACTGTGTCAACTCATTATGAAGCCTACGCATTCCTGAGGAAATACTCTTGATCTGGTATTTTCCTCAGACCCCACATTACCAGTTTTCCAGTGGAACCCCTTGTCTGGTCCGATCACTTCTTAGTGCCATTCCCTTTGCAAATTCCGGCCCCTCTTCCAAAGGCTCCGGCGGCAACTATTTCTCAACGCAACTGGCGCTCTGTGGATCAGGTGGCCCTTCTGGCCAATGTGCTGGACAGTTGTTAGTCTACTGACCGCTCTATTCTGACGAACTGCTTGAGGAAAGCAGCGGATGTAACTGCACGTCTGAAGCCTATTCGGCTTTGGAATCATATGGGTAAGCGCAGTAATGGGTCATCCTTATTCACCAACGGGACCGACCAGTCTGCCGCATTACCCCCCCAAATATGATAATACAAAGGCCACCCTAGACTGCTCAGTTGGGAATGACCCAGGTTTGCATAAAAAATGGAGGCCACGCTGATTCATGAAAACCCCAAACCTCTTTGGATCTCCCGTGAATCTTTCCGGTGGAGCGAATTGAATATTACCAGGAAAAACCACCTGCACAGGGGGTACTGGTTGGGGTTGTGAGGGCGGACCTGCCATAGCTCCCCCAGGCAGTTGGGCCAGGCCAGCTTGTGTCTAAAGCAACTGTCGGCCTATTTCATCGGTTTTGTTCCTGTTTACCACTAGTTCTCGCCTTAGGGCGTTTGTTTCAGCACGGACTGCATGCACCTTGGCCCGCAACTCCCCTAACAACTGGGACAGCTGATCAACTTCTGAGGTCTCCATTGCTCAGTCAGAGGTTTTAAGGTGGCTTTGTGTTCTGTCACGCTCACCTGGGCCTCTGCGGGAGCAACAAGAACCTCAGATTCCCTTCCTCCTTCTTGCCAACTCTGGGAAAGGTGATCTGTTAAGAGAAGGAGGTATTAGTGAGGGGCCCTGATGAGTATCACTCCCCACCCCTCACACCCTTCTTCCATGAATACTGTTTGCTAATCTAGGGGATATCTCACCTTCTCTTTAAGGTTGGTGCGCTCTCCGGCCTGTATCCGCATGGGCTTCAGATGCTAATCTTATGCTGACGACACCAAGATCCTGGTTCGATTAGACCTGAACCAGGCCGAGGTCTCGTCACACTTGAGTCAGTGCTTAGGGGACGTGGGGGATTGGATGGGCAGAACTTGGCTGAAGCTGAATGGGGACGAGACTGAGGTTCTGGTGGTGCCCCCCCCCCTCTAATCCTGCTCTCTTGTCTCCTTCTTTCTGGCCGATGGCACTGGGTGATTATCCCCTCCCCGTGTCGGTGGTCAAAAATCTCGGGGTCACCTTATCGTCTACACTCTCCATTAGTGTGCAGGGCTGGTTATTGCCATTTGAGGATTTTGTGGATGGTGCTCCCTTTTCTGCCATGCCATCTTAGACCTCTGGTGGTGGCCTCTCTGGTGTTGAGCCGTATAGACTATTGCAATTTTTTGTTTTTTGCTCAGCCAGTAGGGCTGATCCACTGGCTTCAGCTACTGCAGAATTTGGTGGCCACTAACAACTCCGTATGTTGGCCACATTACCCCTGTTGTCTGCTCCCTCAACTGGCTTCCTGTTGTTAGGCACATAGAATTTAAGGCCCCCTGCCTAGCCTAGCCTATCGGGCATTCAATCAACACGGGGGCAGACTATCGATGGGATTCATTTTCCCCATACCTTCCAACCCGAGCTCTTCGCTCAGCCAACGTCTGCCTGATCTCTAGTCCTACAGTCCGCCTTTCCAGAATAGGAGAGAGTGCCTTTTTGGTGGCAGTCGCAAAGCTATGGAATGCTCTCCCTTTTGCCCTGAGAAGCAATCTGAATTATCTGAAATGTAGGGGCTCTCTGAAAACACTCCTGTTCGAAATATGGTGTGCTATGTAGCTGTCCTGATGCTCGGGCCAAGATTCATATGGGCCTACAAGCGCTTTATACAATCTGCTAACACAACCTACTCTTAAGTCCCGTCTCCTTTCCTCCATACTGCATGGGCGTCCCTTCCAAGCGACGGGAGACATAACCTGTTTCACAAGAAAAAAACGTCTTCCCCTTTAAATTTAGAGGCACAAGGGGGTGCGGCCCAGGGAGCCTGCGCCGCCCTGACTCCGCCCTCCAGTGTCACACCTCTGTCCCCTTTTCTGCACTGACGGGAACAGGCCGAATTCACCAGCGCTCCTGGGTTTGGCTTTGGCCATGTAATTCCACGCGCGGATACTTCTTTGTCTTTTTATCATTCAGGTACTCAGTCCTCAGGCGTCACGCTCCTCCCCGGTGCATGTTGACTTCCACAGGTTTCAGCAGGTGTCCATCCTGCAACGGGCTCTACCCAACTTCAGACCCCCACGCCCTCTGCCTACGTTGCCTTGGCCCAGACCACGGTTGGCAAGCTGGTACAGCGTGTGGATCGCTGTCATCGAAAGCGCTGAAGAACAGACTTGCCAGGTGGAGGGAGCTCTTCCAGAAATCTCCTCCAGGGGACCTCAAGAACTTTGTGAAACACTGAGTCAGGCCCAAGGAAGGGCCGCTATATTCCATCGCACCCCGCAAGGGAGACTCCTTTCCAAGGACTATCCCGCGCGGGAGGGACCGTTCAGGTCCTTGTACCAGCACGTGCACTGAGGCTGCTACAGCTACCGGCCTTCAGGCTGAGGGATCCTCGGATCCTCCCAGTGGCAGTGTTGAGGGACCGGAAGGTCCTTGTACCGGATTGTTATCTGAGGGGCTCTGCCCTTGTACTGGCAATATGGCTGAGGGGCTATGCCCTAGTACCGGCAATACATCCAAGGGGACTCCTAAATGTAGCTCTACCGACCCCCCGGGTCGAGGGTGTCGCACCTACCGGGCCTAGGACTAAGGAGCAGGATAGGCTGCACATACAAGAGCCCTGGAAGAGGCTGGGCCCAGCGAGCCGAGCAACACGTGGCAGGCAGCTCGACAAGCTGACTGCCGCGCCAGACATAGGCACCTGTCCGATTCCATTCCAGGAGTTCGGCGAAGAACGAGTCTCAAGGTGGGGCTGGCCTCAACCAGCTACGTGGCCGACAGCCTATCCTTCTTATGCGCAGGGCAGCTTCCCACTGCTTCCATACAGGCAGGGTATGCAACGGCGCCAGCAGCCTCTGGCTACCCAGTCAGTACCCCTACCTGACCTCAGGCCAGTGAAGAGGGGTTCTTCAAGAGGTTCCTCGGCCTCATGAAGTCACCTCGGATGGGGGTCATCAAGGATGCCATCATGGAAGTCCTCCCGACTATGCTAGCGGCACCACAAACGCCTCCACCTGCGCCCCCAGCCCTGGTGCAGCCGCTGGCCCCGGCTCCCCAACTGACTCCTCAGGCGGTTCCGTACCAGTGTCTACAGCCTACTCAGCCTCTGGCTACGGTCCCTGTGCCCTAGCCTCTGGCTCCATCTACTCCACCACCGCAGGATTCTCCTGATCCGCAGGACACGGAGGACAAGGAGGATCCGGACACGCCACCCTCAGCCAGGGCCTTCCACAAACGTCTTGCTGGGCTGGCGGAATACCTGGACCTGCCCGAGGTCGAGCAGCTGGCAGAGGGGGTTCTGGCTGAAGTCCTCACGCAACGCCCCTCTGCCAAAACGGGGATTCCTCTGCAGACCAATGTAGTCTCCCTGGCCAAGAAGGTTTGGCTTAAGCGCCCCACTCTGCCCAGCCGGTCAATCGACGCCTGGATGCGAAGTATAGGCAGATGGAGGGGGAGATACTCTTGCTCTCGGCCCATCCTCAACCACACTCCTCGGTGATCGCTGCGGCATCACTATACTCCAAGCCTCAGTTGTCCTCAGCCTCCTCTGCGGCTCTGCTTGGCAAGGAGGAGAAGCTCTTGGAGGCGTACAGAAAGAAACTCTATTCCAACGCATCCCTGCATCTTCGTCAGGCCAACGCCGATGCCATGCTGGCTGCCGCTAACAAAAGGTTATGGTGGGAAATTGCGGACTTCCTCCCGGAACTCCCTACGCAGAGCAAGTCACGTTTCAAGGCGGGGCTGGCAGAGGCTAAGCTGTTGGCACAGGACCTCATGGAATTCACTGTGGCCCATATTGACACCTCTGGCCGTGCCATCTGTATCGCCAGGGACATGAGAAGGACAGCCTGGCTACGAGCCACGAAAATCAACCCAGACATCCAGGAACGCATATTAGATCTACCGTTCGAGGGGCAGGGGTCCTCTTCCATTCCACCATGGATGAAGAGCTGGACAAGAAGAAAAACGGCTCACAAACGGCTAAGTCTTTATCCATCTCAACAAAGACCACGCCCAAGTCGTACACCCAGTCACAACAGCACTCCGACAGGGGGCGTACGTATGGAGGGTTCTGCGGCTTCCAGGAACAGAGATCCAGGCAGCTGGACCGCTTGCCATCTCAGTACCATTTCAAGCAGCAAAAAGGAGGGGGGAGGAGGGGAGTAAGGGCTTTTTCCAGTGCCCCTCCTCCGTGACAGCCTCCGAGGGAAAGAAGGCATGACACGCCCCTTCAGGTCCACGTGTCTCCAGTGGGGGGCAGGCTTGCTCTCCATGCACATTTCTGGCGCCAGAATTTTGCGGACACCTGGATCCTCGCTAGTGTCCACGGGGTACAGCCTCTCCTCCCTCCTCCCCTCCCTCAGGTTGGCACAGAAACTCTTCTGGCGGAGATCCGGTCACTCGTAGAGAGCCAGACAGTGGAGGAAGTCCCAGCCTCCCAGCGAGGCTTGGGCTTTTACTCCAGGATTTTCGCCATTCAGAAGAAGAACCAGGCGGGCCTGAGGGTTGTGCTGGGCCTTTCCACCCTCAACCTCTCCTTACCCTTTCAAAAATTCAAGATGGTTGCGCCAGCTTTTATAACGGAGACATTGTGCAAGGGAGACTGGATGTGCTTCCTGGATCTGAAGGACACGTACCTACATGTCCCGATTTGGCAGCGCCATCGTTCTTTCCTACGGTTCAGGATCATGGGCTACTATTTTCAATACAAGGTCCTTCCTTTTGGCCAAAATTCGGCCCCCAGGGCCTTTACCAGCCTCATGAATAAGGTGGCTGCCCTCCTCGGAGCACAGGGCCGCCACATCTAACCATACCTAGACGACTGGCTCGTCAGGGCTACATCTCCGGAAGCAGTTCACCACTCTTTCCATGCCCTTATGAACACACTGCATGATCTGGGCTTCTCGCTCAATCTCAAGAAGTCGCATCTGCAGCCCACGCAGACTGACATTCTTGGGCCTCATCTGGAAAACATGCTCCGAGAAGGTATTTCCGTCGGAGGACAAGATCTCGACCATCAAGAGGACCACCACCCACTTTCTCAGAAGAGAAGTGACCTCGGCATGGTGGTACTAGCATCTCCTGGGTCTCTTGGCGGTGGTCCTATTAGCCGTTCCACACACGAGATCGAGGATGAGGAGGATTCAGCTGCACTTCGCGGCCGCATGGAACCAGGATCAGGGCTCTCGATCTGACATGATCAACATTCCTCCATCTCACCAACTGAACCTAACATGGCGGTCCAGGGACTGCAACCTACGGACGGGCAAGCCCTTTCGGCTGCCCACCCCACAGGCCACCATCACCACAGACTCCTCGCTCGAAGGCTGGGGAGCCACCCTGGACGATCTCTCGGTCCATGGCACCTGGACTCGACAGGAGCAGGAATACCACATCAATTTGTTAGAGCTGAACGCCATCTGGCGAGCGCTCAGAGCATTCCTACCACTTCTCAGGGGCAAAGTTGTCCTCATCCAGACAGACAAATCGACCAGCATGTACTAAGTCAACAAGCAAGGAGGCACCAGCTCCCCTCCTCTGTGCAGACTGGCAATCAGCATGTGGGAGTGGGCCCTGGAAAACAACATCTCTACCTCACGGCAGTCCACCTCCTGGGGGAATCCAACCTGGAGACGGACAAGCTCAGCAGGTTGAGAGCGGACAATTAGGAGTGTCAGCTGAACTACCTCATTATTCAGGAGATCTTCAACAGGTGGGGCCATCCCCAGGTGGATCTCTTTTGCCACCTCGCACAAGAAGTGCCCTCATTTTGCCTCCTGGCAGGGACAGGCCCCAGGCTCCCTGGGCAATGCATTTTGGCTTCAGTGGAACGGTATGAAGGCTTACGCCTTCCCATCCACACCGCTGATTCAGAGTGATTTGCAAGATAAAGGAGTCTCGCCAACTCAACATCATTCTAATAGCTCCATGGTGGCTGGCCAGGCTAGGGTTTTTTTCGGAGCTGGTCAGCCTCTCGGCAATGCCTCACATTCACCACCCGACGGGCCCAGCACATCTTCTGGCGCAGCAGGAGGCAGGGTCATCCACCCCGCGCCACAGAAACCAGCCCTCATAGCGTGGTACCTGAGCAAGTAATGCTGCAGCACCTCAGCCTCTCCCAGGCTAATCCGTAAATCATACAGGGCGCAAGGCTACCAGGGCCCAGTATAAAAGTAAATGGACCAGATTCTGCCACTGGGAAGACTCCACGGAAATCGACCCACTGACATGTACTTTGGATGATGTGCTCTCCTTCTTGGCGCAACTCGCCCACTCTGGTGTGCAGGTGGACACCTGCCGTCCATACCTCGCAGCAATCGGGGCTTACAGGAACTCGGAGGAGGGGGATCTTATCCTCCTCCAATCCTAAAGTTAAAACATTTGACGGGGCTCGCAAGGCTCTACCCGCCAATCAAGAGGCTGCACCCCGGGTGGGACCGCAACATAGTCTTGGGCGCCCTGGCACATAAACCGTTTGAGCCAATGGCGCCTGCGGACATCAGGCTGGTCACCATCAAGACGGCCTTACTAGTCAGCCTCGGCTCGGCTAGTCAGCGAAAATCGAGGCGCTGGTCGCCTCGGAACCATATAGTACTTTTCACAGGGATAAAGTAGTCCTGCGGACACACCCAGCATTTCTGCCCAAGGTGCCGTCTGCTTTCCACTTGAATGAGGAAATAGTCCTTCCTAAGTTCTTTGCCGATTCTAAGGACGAAGCAGAGTGCTTCACTGCCTGGATGTCAGGCGTGCCCTGAAAATCTACTTGGACAGGACCAAAAGCTTCTGCAAATCGGATGCCCCGTTTGGCACTTTCGGAGGCTCAAGACCAGGCTATCGGGCCTCCAACGCCTCCATATCCTGCTGGATGGTATCGGCCATCAAGAAGCGTACGAGGGCCAGCACAAGCTGCTTCCGGCCAACATGCACGCCCACGCAGTCAGGGTCAAGGCAACGGCCATTGCATTCCAGCGCCATGTCCCTTGGCAAGTCATAAGCAGGGCGGCCACTTGGGCCACTCCCTCAGCTTTCTGCAAGCATTACTGTTTGGATGCCGGCTCTAGATCTGATACAGCTTTCTGACAGGCGGTTCTGAGGAACCTATTTGCTTAAGGAGGATTTCCTCTCCACCCTGGGGCTACATTCAGTTGTAATCACCCATACAGTATGGAGGAAAAGGGAGCGGGATGTAAGAGTAATTAGAAGTTACTCACCGTAGTGACTTAAGTACTCTGTCCTTGGTCCCCTTTCCTCCATACGTCCCACCATCCTCCCCCCTAATAATACTGGTGTCATTAGGCAATGTTAAATCTGTTGTCAACGCATCAATGGGGACTGAGGTGTGGTGCCGGAGGGCAGAGTCGGGGCAGTGCATGCTCCCTGGTCCGCACCCACGTGTGCCTCTAAATTTAAAGGGGAAGGTTTTTTCTGGTGAAAAAGGTTCCGTCTCCCGTCCCTTGGAAGGGACGCCCATGCAGTATGGAGGAAAGGGGACTAAGAGTAAGTTAGTCACTACGGTGAGTAACTTCTAATTAATCACATGAATGATCTTTCTAATGTCTCTGACCTTGTCTCTTTATAACTTTGCTTTTACCAATACTATTTTCTCCAACTCGAAATCCATTAAACAAAACATTAATGAAAGTACATGGTTTTCTGTTAACATTATCTCCCGGCGCAAGGAAAAAAGGATTGCAGAGAGACAGTGACATAAGCAACCATCTCCCGTGAATAAATCACTACTCTACGGCTGTGGCGCGTTCTAAAAAAGCAATTGATGGAGAGAAAAAAACCTGCCTTTGACAGGGGGTGTGTGGCTGGACACTGAGCAATGGATGTAGCCCTCTAGTGCTCCGCTCTAGCACCCCATAGATATCCTAATGTATCCTTTCCCAGTCCCCCGCTGTGGTTCCTGGTTGTGGGGAGTGCCTGCAGAAAGAGGCTACCAGCTGAGGGGCAAGTTAGAGTCTCTGGATTGGAGTAGTCGCAAGCCATGCAAACAAAGGATTCGGCTGCCCGTTTGAAATCACGTGGACCGCAGATATAGGAACAGAGGGCCGAGTGGAAGGTGAGGAGTCCCTGCAGTGCCCTCTTCGCCCCTGCCATGCCCAGTATGTAATACCGTTATCCATGTTGGACAAAGAGGTGTACCGTCGTTCATACCCCCTGCAGTGAAGGCACTGGGCATGGAAAGTCAAGACCAACGGTGTGGACAGAGTGGTGAGGACGGCAGACCTGTGCGGAAACAGCGAGAGGTCACCGCACATATCTGTGATGACTGGGGGAGCTAATGGTGAGGCGGAGAAGAGGTTAAGCATCCTCTGGGAATGAGTGGATCATCCTGAAAGCCCTGTGGGGCCGGTGAAGGAGGACAGGTGGGGAACCACGCGGGAGATATTGAGAGTAATGCAGCAACCAAATAACATTCTGTGATAAAGCTGGAATTACAGGGACGATCTCACGCTGCAGTTTGCCGCCAATATATACCGTGGGTGAAACACAGGAGATGGGGAGCTAAGGCGCTAGACCCTGAAGGTTGCTGCAGAAGTTGTAATATACGCAAACTTGAAATTGCTGAAGGTAGCAAAGGACAAGGCATGGAATTATAGATCGAGAAACAACTAGTGGAGAAGTTGGGCATAAAGGACTGTCCAAATTGTTCACAATTGAAATGGCACAGTGTCCCCCTGGCAGGAGACCATTGGTGGTGGTTCCTCCTAAAGCGATCATTGCCAAGCTTCTACATTTCTGGGATTGTGATGCGGTGCTCCAAGACACCAGACAACGGGCCGTGTACAAGATCGACAACATTAGGATTCTTATTTCCTGACTTCACCCAGGAGGTGCAGAGGAAGACCTATGTTACGGTGAAAAAGAAGTTAAGAGAAATTAATGTTAAATAGGATGTTCTATCCAGCCATGCTCAAGTTGCTGGCCAATGATAAAGCTTTCTTTTTTTAATTGTCCTGATGAAGTCTGGGACTGGTTGGAATCCAAGGGTCACTTCCACACAATGGACAGTAGAGGAAGTGAGATGATGCACGCCTGTGAGGGGGCGGCGGCAGGGGTAGACCAACATCGTGGCCAGGGAAGGAAAGATCTAATAAAGTCCTGGTTCAACATGATGGCACCCTAGCGCTGCAGAGGAAAACAGTTGATGGGAATGTAGATGACACTCTGGAGGGATACCCAGTGGACCAGTGATCTGGCTCTGGAGGACATGACTTAATCTGCAAGAACAGGGCATGGACTTGAGTGCTGGAACACCAGGCCCCGAAAGTGGGGGCTACTGGGTTGCATCCCTCTAAGTGGGGGACCTCTTGATTATTCGAAGTAATGGCAGGGATGGGGGGGCGGTGATGGAACTGGGTAGGGGGAACATGGTGGGGGGAGAAAGTTCTTGACGAGGTAGAAGATGGGGCCGGAGGGATTTGCGACATGAATGGTCTTTGCAAGAAGATGAAACTGTATACGGTGTTACAGGCATTAAGGTTTAAACCTACATTTGCATTCATGCAGGAAATGCACCCGATGGGCATGGACCTTGTTTTTCAAGAGATCGAATGATGCGTTAAACGCACGTGCAGGATTCATGAGAGGCTCAAGGGGGGTGATAGTGCTGGCCCGCAAGAACATGCATTTCAATATGTCCTCAGTAGTCCGGGACAGCAAGGGGAGATGCGTGGCTGACAGGATCATGAGTTCCAGGGGCTGTTCATCCAACATTGGGTTGACCGTTGGCTCATAGGTGGGGATTTTAATGATGTAATGAACAGTGAATGGGGTCAGTTTCCAGGCTTGAAGGGGTTACACCAGGGTCACACTATAATCAGCAAATTTGCGAGTGCGACTGGATAAGTGGATGTGTGGCGGGAGTTGAACCCACATGAAAATGGTTACTCCTTTCACTCCGCGACGCATCTCTCCTTATCCAGAATAGAATACTTTTTTATGCATCGCTCTGACTCCTACAGAATAATCGACGCACAGCTCCTGCCAAGATGTATCTCTGATCATTCTCCACTGTTGATCACCATTGGTGCAGCATAAGGAAGATTGCGTACTATATGGGGTTCTCCAGCATGGGATCTTAAATGGATTCACATGCTCATGATATTCCCCGTTGTCAGGCTGGGAATCCTCTGTAATATTAAAAGCAATTTTGCTTTAAAGTCAAAAACTGCTTGTCGCTCAGTCTATTGCTGTCATTTTGGGTCATACTGCCAAAGCCAATGGCATTCGTCCTCCTAGGTGCCACCACTTGAAGTCCTGCTCAGATTTTTACTGCACGTTTTTGTGTTGAGTCCGCCGATTTTGCTCTTCGAATTTTGATAATCTCGATATTTTGTTCTATTTTATTTGACAATTCTTCATTGTTTTTCATCTTCAGTCACATTGGTGACCGGCGGCGTTGGGCACTTGTTGCCGAAAAAGATCCATTCCATTGTCAGATCTTTTTTCTTCGAGTGAGGCCTTCTCCTGGGATTTGGGCCTTCACCACGCAGCATGGCATTCGCCAGCAAGAAGTCTCTTCAGGGCCTGGTCCAAGTGCAACCTGAAGAACGTCTTTGTCGATAACCGGCATGACAAATGCCTCTACTGCCTGCACCCAGACCACGATGGGGACAACTGTCCCATCTGCCAGTCCTTCTTCTCCAAAACTCAGCAGGATTGTCAGACGGTTAGTGACTTGGCTGGAGGAAGGTGCAAAGCCCTCTGATGCGACCTGAGAGCACAGACATGCCTATGCCCGGGTAGCGGATCTTTTGCACGTGTACTCCCTCTACTGAGAGCTTGAGATCAGTTGAGGAAACTTCCCAGAGGAAGAGACGTAAAAAGGACAAGCAGTCCTGCTCTCCAACTTTCACATTTGACGGCTCCCAAGGTTTCAGTCTATGATGGCAGGGTCAACCACCACAACTCTGACTGCCTCATTGTGGGAAAAACAGCACATGTCGACGACCAAGGGCAGTCATCCCAAGGGTCACGTTCATGTTCGCATTCTGTCATTGAAGCTCAAGTCTCCATCATAATTACCGACCAGGACATTGCCACCGGCCCATAAACCAAAATCTTCATCTGCCACCTTGTCGATGGCTCCATCTGCCATCTCGTCAACGGCCCCCACTACATTGACTGTCTCGTCGACAGGCCGCATCGAGGACCTCGACGACGACTACAGTAACCCTACAGAAAGTTGCTCTGCCTCCACAGCCGGCACATCTTTGGCTCCATCGACCACAACACAGGGGCCTGCCCTCGCCTCCTTCCCCAAAGGCGCTAGTGTGGACAAGGAGATGCCGCCAGCTCCCTCCTGTCTCCCAAAGAAAAAACGTTCTTCACACTGTCATCGGTGGGTTCACCCAGAGAGTTACCACCTGCTCATCTTTTGCATGCAGGCAGTCTTTCAGACAACAAGCCTCCTGAGACTTTCTCCTCTGATCTGGAAGAGGCAGAGGATTCTCCTGACCCCATTCTTCCTAGGCCTCATCACTCGCCACAGCCGCCTTGTCGCTCTCCGCAGCTACGACCCACCCTACCAGCTGTACCCTTGCCCACTGCTCCTCAAGCAGCTCTACCAACTGGCCCTTACTCATGGTGCCCATAATAACATTACCTAGAGACTTGTCCCTGGACATACTATCTTCCCTACACACCTTTGTGTCTGAGATGCAACAGCGTCTGTCTCCAACAGCTCCCCGGGCTGCTCCCTCTGAGTCCACCTTTGCCCTCATGGCCAGCTCCCTCTAGGAGTCCACCATTGCTGTCAGGACCGAAGGCACATTTAGTGCCTCCTCCTCCACCTACACCCTCTGTTTTCCATCCCTGTGGCTACCCTCACTGACACTAATCCAGACACTGACACCTCACAAGGTACCCAGGGTACAGATGTGTTTGACTACCTGATTCCAGCTGACGCCTTGCTGCCTAATGTGGATCTACCCTCCAAAGACACTCCACCAGACGAGATCAGCTTGTTTCGTGCACAGTTGACACGTGCAGCACAATTGTTCAATCTGGTCCATGAAGCTTAGGAGGGTTTCCTTTTCCAAAGGAGAGTCCTCTAGGAAATTAGTTGTATTCATCCCTCTGCTCGACAACATATGGGAGGATGGCTTATTAGTCATGAAGACGCCATTCTCGGCTCCTCCAAAGAAGGATCGCCTAGAGAAAAAATACAGAGTCCTAGATTCTGCCCCGAAGTATCTCCGTTCCCAGCCTTCATCCGACACTGTGGTTTCTGCTGCTGCTGCGAGGAAAAGGCCCCACTAACCAATCCTCTCCATGCATGCTCCCTCCAGAACAGGAGGGTAAAAAGTTGATCGCGTTTGGGAAACACTTCATTACCACTGCTGCCTCCATAGGTTAAGGAGCTTTGCTATAAGCTAGGACCTATCTTAGACTTCCTCCCTGAAGACGAGAAGAATGAAGCAATGGCTTTATTTCATGAAGGCGAGGTGGCCTCTGATCACGCGATTAGTCGCTCTGGATATTGCATATTCAGGTTTTCAACAAATGGGTAACTGGGCAGTGCTCCCCAGGCAAGACTGGTTGAAAGCCACTAACTTTCACCCTGAGGTCCAATCAAAGGTTATTGATATGCCTTTTGAGGGCATAGAGCTTTTCGGCAAGGCTGTATATGAGCCTTATAGTCCATAAGGGCAGACACTGATAGCGTGCGTTCGCTGGGTACTCTTCAGCAACAGAGGCAAACCTTTTGGCCCTTCAGGTGCGCCAAAGACTACAGGCCAGCATATCACCAACCTTCACACTCCAGCACGCAAGAGGCGTCCAGTCGATGTTCACAGTCCTACAGCGGGGCTACTCAATATTGGCATGGAACATCCTCCCGTGCGCAAACGACAAAACAGTCCTGACCAGGTCCAGGACCCGGCTCCCAACTTCAGCACCCCAGTGGGAGGCCGCCTATCACGGTTTATCGATGAGTCGCGCAACATCTGCACCGACATGTTGGTTCCTAGCATTGTCCATCAGGGTCACACCCTCAAATTATTGGACAAATGCCCCTCCATTCCTCCTTTCATGAGAAAGGAACAACACCTGCCTCTACTCTTGCAAGAGGTTCGGACAGCGCTACAAAAAGGGGCAATTGAGGTGGTACCAAAACATCTCTGGGGCTCCGGAGTGTTGTACTCCAGATACTTCCTAGTGAGAAAGAAGTAAGGGGACGGAGGAGAGTGGGATTCGAGGCCCATCCTACACCTGAGACAACTCAACACATTTCTGCATGGTCACGTTGTAACACATGCTCGAGCAACTGGAGTTCCGAGACTTCTTGGCCTCCCTAGACCTAGAGGATGCCTATTTTCACATTCTCATTAATCACAGACACCGACGCTAACTCCGGTTTGTTGTAAATGGCAGTCACTACCAATTCAAGGCTCTTCCCTTCACCCTCAAGTCTGCTCTGAGGGTCTTCACAAAGTGCCTGGCTCCAGTGGCTGCCCATCTACGGCGTTCAGGCATCTAAGTCTACCCTTACATGGACAACCTGGCTGATACGCTGCCCTTACACTACACTGAAGAGACCAACAGGTGACTAACTGCTCTTTCTCTTTCTAGGCTCATGTTTCAACACACTGCCATTTCTGGCCCCCCCTTGAAGGAGGGGGTTGAGGCCATCCTGGGCAATGTGCAACAGCTCTTAACTCTTCGGCTGCACATGAGGCCTCCAACAGTTTCTGGATGCCAGGTGGCAACAAATATCCGGCTCCTGGAACATCAAGATCGCCTTGGTTCTAGTGTTCAGAAAGACCCTGCATTGGTGGTCCATTCGTCAGCATCTCACGCAAGGCGCCTCTTTTTGCATTGGAGTACATCAGGCCATGGTGACCACTAATGCCTCCCTAGAGCGATTGGGAGTGCACACAGGCCAACTCCATGCCAGGGGCTTATGGCAACCAGAGGAGAAGGAGTTGCACATCAACGCCTTGGAGCTACAAGAGGTGTTCTGGGGTTCAAGTCATTCAAACCCCAACTAAAAGGTAAGGTGGTCTGCATCTTCACGGACAACAAAACCACCATTGTTAGGCAAGATTGTATGCAGTACCCTGTGGGAGACTGCACCAGACGTGTCCTCTTGGCAATAGTTAACCCAACCTTTGGTATAAGCATGTACTACATAAGTTGGTAGAGTGACTGAGCAGCCAGGCTTATCTCAAGAGGGGTCAATGTGAGCTGTAAGGTTGTAACACAGTTTCAATATGACAGTTATTCAAATAAACACTTATACACAAGGTTTCTTGATAAAACAATTATTAATTTATCAGTCAGTTGAATCAGTCCCTTCCTTAGAAGGGAGCAAAGCATGTAACTTTAAAATATACTTCAAAACACACTCTTAGTTTCTCTAATCAGATGATACACAGACACTTCCTACACCCTCGGTTGACTTAAATAGCTAGGACACTGTGGACATTGATTTATCGCTGGTAAATTTAGAGCAATACTGAGTTTGGTGCAAAGGTTAGATATGGGAATAAAACAAAGGTTAACAAATAATTCATAAATTGGTAAGTACTCTTTGAACCCTCCAATCCAAGTAAGTTAACCCTTTCCTGGGAGGAAGGCAAAAGCACAACGTCGGAGGTAAGAAGAGTGTCTCAGGGAGCCAGGACAGTCAATATTAGTTAAGCAAAGGCTAGGGGAGCTGGAGATCTTATTGCAGGTAAGTAAAAAGTCTTGCACAAGTTTTTTAGAAAAGTTTGTAGAAATGAAATCACTGAAAGGCCACAAACTGGGAGGCTTGTGAGGGGCAAAGCTGCAAGCAACTCTGCAAGGGCAAGCAAGACAAGTCTCAACTGAGGGCTAGCAAGGCTACACGACAAGAGGAAAGTCCTCTTAGTTTTACAGTACCTTTTGGTTACAAGAAAAACTGCTTCCAGCTGGCTTGTGATCCTCTGTGGGTCTGCAGATCCTGTGTTCCTGTGCCTCAGTCGTGGGGACAAGAGAGGGACTCCTGCACCACGAATGGAAGGTCGGCGGCAGCAATGGGCAAACTTCAGATCAGCGGCACTTCGTGGTTTGAGCTCCCGTCTATCGCAAATAGCACCACTGTGGGTTCTCGGATACCACTATGGACTTTCCTTGCATCTGGGGTCCAGCACTCTGTTGAGGTGGCTCAGGCTTGGTCAGTCCTGCTTCAAGGGAGTCCAGAGGCTCTTCCTGGAGCTCGGGTCAGACTTAAAAGCAATGCACTCGGTCTGGTGTTCCTCTCCCTGGCAATTCAGTTCCTGCTGCAGCAATGGAAGTGCAGCCAGCTCCGAGAGGATGTCCAAACGAGTTCACTTTGGGGTTGATTGGTCCCACTAACCCGAGGGGAAAAGTCATCTGTTGCAGGGCTTCAGCGAATTCGGAGCGTCAGCAATGTAGCAGGGCTTCACCGGGCAAACCAACGGTCCAGGAGTTGCAGCAAGTGTCTCTTCCAAGTTCTTCTTCAGATTCCTTCATCCAGTGGTCGACTGCCTTCCAAGCCAAAAAGCCTATCCCTTTATGCAGGTTTCTCCCATTCATTCACAGCCTAGCTGTCACCCCCACAGCCGGCCAATCACCTTTGGGTGCATTCCTGTAACCGAGGGAATTAAGCACAGGGAGTTCTGGGCACCTCCCTCACTTCCTGCCCCTGCCAGACACTCTAGAGCTAGAGGCAGGCTTCACCAGTGAATCCCGCCAAAGACGAAACAAACCAAGGGACTAAACCTGGTTTGGCACGCAGAGTAAATCTCAAAAAGGACCTTTCCAACAAGAAATGGTGAAAGACGAACATGGCAATTTTGACGAAATGGGCACCCATGGGTGTCTTACTGCAGCTGCAATTGCAGCCTACTGTAAAAACACACACTGGTAGCAAAAAGTAAACCTGCCACCAGCCATTAATTGTAGAAAGGATAACATAAAAATGTTAAATGACAAACTAGACGAAGAGGATACTAGGGAACCCCTGCAGCACCCTATTGTAAGATAGTGGGTGCTGGGTCTAGAAAGTTACAAAATGTAAGTAAAGGCAATTTCACTTCACTGCTCTTGGAAACAGTATTTTCACCAAGAGAAGGTATTAAAACATTTGGGAAATCTAAGACTTACCTGTGTCACTGCACTGAAGGTGCTGTGTGTCACAATGTAAAGATGCCTATGGAGTTTGTCAGACTCCAAAGTAAAAAGAAACACAGAAAAATACACAAGAGTGGGGAAGGTGGTCTCCCTCTCTCCAGGTTAGCAATTAAAAGTCCTAAAGTCCAGCAAAAAGATCTGGGGCTCTCTAACGTAGAAGGGAATTAGCACATTTCTGAGAATTCTCCCTAACACTCGTCCCACTGCCCCCAGACTAAGGGACGGGAGGATTTAATCCACTCCTGGATGAATCTCCTTACTCCAGTCGGTCATACTTTCTGGAGAGACCATCAGCATTTTGGTGATTACACCTGTGTTCTATGGTAAAATCAAACCCCTGAAGGCTGATTGACCATCTTAACAATTTCGGATTCTCCCCCTTCATCTGCATTAACCATCTCAAGGGTTAGTGGTCTGTCTGAAATACAAAAGTAGATCCATGCAAGTATGGTCTAAACTTTTTCAAAGATCACACAATGGCAAAACATTCATGTTCTATGGTTGCCCACCTTGTTTCACGGTCCTTCAGTTTCCTACTGAAGAAGCAGATAGCCTTTCTCATCCAGCTGACTCAAAACTGCACCTATTCCTGTATTGGAAGCATCCGTTTGTACAACAAAGGATTGCTTGTAGTCAGGCGCTCTCAAGACTGGAGCTTGATAAACGGCTTTCTTGAGTCCTTCAAATGCCTTAGTGCACTCCTCATTCCACCTGACCTTCTTGGGGAATTTGGGGGAGGAGATCACATTCAAGGGAGAAGCTATGGTCCCATAGTTCTCAATGAAGTTCCTATAGTAACCTGTGAGGCCTAAGAAGGCTCTCACTTGGGTTTCAGTAGTAGGGGTGGCACAGTCTTGTACAGCTTGTAACTTGCTAGGCAATGGCCTTATTTCACCTCCTACCTCATGTCCAAGGCAGACCACTTTGCTCTGACCAAGTTGACGCTTGCCTTTATGGTCCGACCCTGAGATCCTTTAATAAGCGGATCTCCAACGCCAATTCAAGCATGAGGGAACTATTCACCATCCTCAAAGAACTAGAGTCACCCATCCCCATTACGGATACATGCACCAAAGACAAAACTTGGTGCTCCAACATTCAGCTAGCCTTATCCAATAAAATCTCCCTACTCCAAACAAAAATAACCAAAAAGAAAGCCTCCCTTACTCATCATTCCAAGACTAACAACCTCATTACAGACCCTACCCCAAAGACCCAGGACACAGCCACACGATTCATGTTTTCCAAAACATCGATTCTCGAGGTGGAGAAAGTCACCCTCTCTCTTAAGCCGTCTAACTGCCAGGGCGATTCCTGCCCTGCCCAGTTTATAAAAGACGCAGCTAGAGATCTCTCCCCGTTTATCGCCAAACTTGTCAACTCCTCATTCACGTCCGGCACGGTACCCACCAATTTAAAACAATCCTGGGTACTACCATTGCTCAAAAAGCAAACGCTAGACCCTCTTATACCCACAAACTACCGCCCCATTACAACAGTCCCCTTCCTGCTCAAAATCCTGGATAAGATCGCCTACAATCAAATCCAAAGTTTCCTGGAACAACATAAACTCCTAGGAGAGCGCCAATCAGGATTCCGTCCACAACATGGTACAGAGACTGCCCTCATCGACCTAAAGGCACAAATAGATGAAATAAGAGATAAAGGTAAAATGGCTCTCCTCTTGCTGCTGGACCTCTCGGCGGCATTCGACCTTGTAGACCATGGAGTACTTTGCAGCCATTTAGACTCAGCCGCACATTTTTCCAAGGAGGCCATATCTTGGATTGAATCCTTCCTTAGCGATCGGACTATGAGGGTGTTCTCCCCCTCGGCATCGGCGGACCCAATCCCCATCCGATGTGGAGTCCCTCAGGGCTCATGCGTCTCCCCAACTCTCTACAACATATTCACTAAGCCCCTTTTTGATGATCTGGACCATCTTGGTATCACCTACACCAACTATGCAGATGATACCCAGATTCTCCTCCCACTTTCCGGGGACTACAACAAGGATTTGGCCTTGGTGAATAGGGTGTATATCATCGTCCAGGCATGGATGGCAACCCACGGTCTATGCCTGAACGATGACAAAACAGAGCTGCTCATCCTAGGGACACATTCTAACATGAAGAAACTCAGTCAGGACTACACCTCATTTGAAATTGACGGGAATATTATCAAGGTTTCCAAAGATGTGAAGACACTTGGCTTCTATCTCTCTTTTGACAAGCAGGTGAAGTCATTGGCATCTGCCACCGCCTACACATGCAAGCTCATTAGAGCAGGCAAGCATTTTCTCTCCGATAACTGCCTTATCCTAGCGAGAGCATTAATCCTTTCGAGACTTGATTATTGTAATGCCCTCTACATCGGAGCAAACAAATCCATTACCCACCGACTTCAAATTCTTCAAAACAATGCCCTACGAGCCGCCCTTGGTGTACCCAAAAGATCACATATTTCAAACATCAGGCGTCAAAACAATTGGTTATCCTCCCAAAACAAAATCCACCTTAAAGTAGCATCCCTGGTTCATAAAGCCCTGAACAATGCAGCACCAAGCTATCTCCGCAATAAACTCACAAAAAGAAATTACTCGCACCCCGCCAGAACTGCAAATGCCAACAGCCTCATTATTCCTAGATTCAGGTTATCTAGGGCGGGGGGTAGTAGCTTCCCGGTGCAAGCAGCTCAATTATGGAACTCATTGCCTAATCCTCTACGCGAGGCACAGCCCTTCCCTAAATTCAGAATTAACTACATCAATCTGCTAAGGACTGCCAATGAATAGCCTATTGGCGCCCACTTATCCTTCACCCCACCCTAGAACTTACACTTCATCATGATCTTATGGT
Source organism: Ambystoma mexicanum (assembly GCF_040938575.1). Lineage (NCBI taxonomy): Eukaryota > Metazoa > Chordata > Amphibia > Caudata > Ambystomatidae > Ambystoma > Ambystoma mexicanum. The sequence goes on from NC_090923.1 coordinate 1,131,131,574, forward strand.
CGCACTCTCTTTGGCCACCTGACCGATGAGCTTTCGCCCACACAGTACCTGTACATAGATTGTCTTGAGCATATTTTGTATTTATTCTGCATGTATACCGCAACTGCTGCCTTCCTGTGATATTTTGCATCTATATTTTGTATTTTGTATTTGTACAGTGTATGTATCCCATGACCCCACCCTGCAACCTAAGCTTCGCATTTTCTGTACTGCTGCGCCCGGCTACCTTTGGGTTTGGTGCGCATTATAAGTGAATAAAACAAACAAACAAACAATACATATCGTAGGTGGTCAAGATGCTCTTCCCAAGTGGGTCTGAACACTGCAATAGCATCCAAGTATGCCATGCAGACGTCCTCCATCCCATTCAGAACATGATTCGCCATCCTTTGGAATGTACCAGGTGCATTTTCTAGTCCAAAAGGCATAACCTTAAACTGGTAGAGGCCTCATGGGGTGGAAAATGCAGTTTCCTCCTTGGGATGGTCTGTCAGAGCTATTTGCCAATAGCCTGATAGGTCAAATGTACTGAGGAACTTGGCTGAACCAAGTTTGTCCACCAGCTCATCTGTCCTAGGTAAAGGGTGGGCATCAGTCGTGGTGACTGCATTAAGAGTTCTATAGTAGACACAGAATCTCAACCTGCCTTTGGTACTAGTACAATTGGACTAGCCCATGGGCTTCTAGATGGCTCTATTACCCGAGATCAAGCATCTTGACCTCCTCCTTTATGTGGGTTCTTACATGGTCTGACATGCTGTTGACGGGGAGACCGTCACCAGTGAGAATATCATGCTGGTCCCAAGGGGTCAAGCCTGGTGTAAGTGAAAACCGGGAGGCAAACTGATTTAATGGAACTGTGCACTCCTGTTGCAGAGTCCGATCAGAGGAGGGATTAACTCCTATTTTTCCATTTAAAGGCTGTCCCCATAGAAGGTCAGGTAGAGGTTCACTCTTCTCCTCTTGATCAGATGCTAAGAGCAAAGCTCCCAGTTCTGGTCTGGATACATATGCCTTTAGGCAGTTAGTGTGAAAGCCCCTAAGGGTCTCCTTGGGATTGCCCAAATCCACTAAATAATTCACAAGGACAAATGGAGTGGACCCTTCAAGTTTGCCCATAACCTTGAAGGGTCCAATCCATTTCTCCTGTACGACTGTCTGCCTTGTAGGCACCATAACTAGAACTAGCTGGTCTTGAGTAAACTCAACCATGTTGGCCTTCTGGTCATGCCAATGTTTAACCCAGAGCTGACCTGTTTTCAAATTATCAGAAGCTTCTGTCATCATGTGTCCTTCTCCTCCTGAGACCTAACACATAGTCAGTGACTCTCACTGGCTTGAGGCAAGGAGCCCTCTCCAACCCTCCCTTGATTAAGGCCAATGGATCTCTAACCGGATGACCATAGAGGAGCTCAAAGGGGCTGAAACCAACCCCTTCCTGGGGGACTTCTCTGTAAGCAAATGGAAGGCATGACAGTAAAAGGTCCCACTTTCTTCTAAGGGGTTCTTCTAAAGCACCCATCATGCTTTTAATATTTCTATTAAACCACTCCACCAATCCATTGGTTTGGGGGATGGTAGGCTGTTGAGAATGTGTAAGTCACTCCACAGTTTTTCCACATGGCTTGCATGGAGTGGGACATACAAATGGTCCCCCTGTCTGAGATGACCTCCTTGGGAAAACCTCGCCTGGTTAAAAAAAAAACAAGGAGGGCCTTGGCCACTGTCTGGGCAGTAACAGTCCTCATAGGTATGGCTTCAGGACACCTGGTAGCATGGTCTACCACAACCAATATATATCGGTTGCCTGAAGATGTGGGAGGGTCTAGGGGACCAACAATGGCAATCCTACCCCCTCAAAGGGAACTCCCACCACTGGGAGGGCCACCAAGGGTGCCACGTTCTTGGCTCCACTCTTGCCAGAAGTCTGACAAGTTTGAAAGCTTCTGCAGAATTAATCTACATCAGACCCCATTTTAGGCCAGTAGAAATATAGAGAAATCCTTTCCTTGGTCTTCTTAATGCTCAAATGATTTTCTTAAAGCTTAAATGACCAGCTAAAGTAATCTCATGGGCTAACTGTACAAATTGAGGTCTCGCCTCCTGAGGAACGACAAGTCTTCTGTAGTCCCCTGGGGTGGACTCGATAGGCTCACTGTAAAGAAGGCCATCCTCCCAATACAGCATGTGCTTCCCTGGCTCTTGCCCTTCCAGCTGGGAGGCTGCTTGTTGGTGAAGTCCTTCAAGAGTAGGACACTCTTTGACCTTTGCTAACGTCTGCCCTAGAGGGTCCACCATCCGCAAGCAAAGTCTGCAGCTCAGGGTGGTCTTTAGGATCCAGATCTCCAACATAGGAAAGGCCTTCTTCCAGCTCTGTTTCACCAGTGTCTGTATCACCATTCTCTGGTTGTTCCTCACACTCTGCCGGTGGAGGGGTCACAGGTGTGACCTTGGACTGTCCTCTCGGGATGTGCTTGTCCTTTGAACAGGGGTGACACCTTTCCCCACCCCTCCCCCCCCTCCGAGACCTTGGGTTTCCCCTTTGTCTTAGAAGTTGAAGGGTGTCCTTCCTGTGGACTGGAAGTTATAGATTCCTCTAACTTATTCTCAAGTCACCTAAAGTTTCCTCTCTGGCCAATATCGTTTGCTCCTGCTTCCTTTTACTGGGGGGCCTGGGAGTGCTTGATACAATTGCAAGAGTTGTTAAGTCATTCCCCAACAGGACTCTCCCAGGCCCCTCAATGTGTACTCTGATAGGAATCCTCTGTCATATTGTTGCACTCGTTGAGAGCTCGTAGTCTAGGAATCATTTGGAGTCGGTATCCAGCAAGCTTAGTGGGAGCCTTGGGTGCTTAGCAACATCCTCTGGCTTGAAAAAAGTTTCATCCACTATAGTAATGCTGGCCCCAGTGTCTCTAATGGCAGGGGTCTCCTGTCACGCTCACCTGGTCTCCATGGGGGCGTAGCACGTAGCCGTACAAATGTCTGCACTGGCCTAGCTCTGGTGGTATGATGATGTCCTTTCCCCTGTTATCATCCCAGGAGGCTTTTGTCTACAATGTTGAAACAAGATATTAGCTATTGAGTGGGGCTGGATTGGTCCCACCACCTTCAACCTCCTGATGCCCAACTCCTCTTCTGGCTCACCTTTGAGTTTTGTGAGGTTGGCTCTCCGTCCTGCTTGACTTTCATCAGGGGCGCAGTAAGCTCAGTCTTTCCCCGACAGTTACTTCACTGGTCCAGAGTGGCTGCTCTGTCCGGAATATCTGGGTGAAGCAGGTAAGTCTCTATGCCAATGGATGCTTGGAATAGGTGCTCAATGTCTTTATTTCCCAAGGTTTAATCGTGTTTTGTCTTTCTTGCAGGCGTGGTTTCATACGGAGGTTTGGATGAAGAATTGACTCTCCTAGGATGCTGAGCAGGTTACCTCCAGGTGAGTATTAGCGCGGGTGAGTGGCGCTGGATGGCTGAATAATTGTTTTAGTTTTTTCGTGCGCGGATAACCTCTATGCAGGCGCAGCCCCAGGATGAAGAATGGAAGAACCGCTCCGACGTATTCCAGAGGAATGCAGATTCCCGGGTGAGTATTGGATGCTTGCGCGGATGCCCTCTTCCCAACAAGGAAGGCGATCCGAAGATCAGCTGAAGGCGAGACAGATGGATGAGAATTGCAGGTAAGGCCTTTGTCGCTGTAATAACACCTGTTCTTCTCTCTATCTTCTTTCAGGTACCGATGGATGGAAATCTCAGAACGGGCGTGGCTGTAGAAGTTGGAGGACAGAGCAGACACGGTGAGCGTTAAGCTGCAGGAGTGCAGAATAACGCGAAGCATGTTCTGCCTGCAGGGTGTGGCTTAAATAGCCTTGCAAGTAGTTCCAGGCAAGTAGCCCCTTTACCACATCCTGCCTTTCAGGTAAAGTAGTCCCTCGGTTACGCCCTGGATATGCAGGAAGGCTCAGCTTCACTGGGCTGAGTAAGTAGTCCATATTGTTCAAATCATCTTATGAGCCTGGCGCCAACGGCGCCAGGACTGAGTCCAGGAGGGTTCTGGGACACTCCTTTTGGGCTTGATGAGCCCTATTGGGTGCCAATGAATGGGATGGGCCCATCAGTTCCAGGGGTTTTGGAGCACGCACCATGACATCTCCTGCCATTCACAAGTACGCTGCCTTGTAATATTCTTTGGTATTATCTGGAATAGAGTTATAGACGTCTACATTCTGCTGTTCCCACAGCCCAAGGGATACCAAAGAAACACTGGCTGAGACTCCAATGGGGTCCTAAGCCAATATCCGAAAGTTACCACTAACCATATGAACTTCGTCCTCAGGTATGCCGGCTAAGGAGGCAGTGTGGAAACCTGAAGGTTTACCCTTAAATCTGGGATCCCCTTTCACATGGTCAGTTGACCCACAAGCATAGCATTTACCAAATGTTTTCTGGAATGGGGGCTTCTGCTGACCTCACTCTGGTTTAGCACCAGAGGTTTCACTAGACTGACCTGGTTTCCCATGTGGCTTACCCTTCTTATGTTTGTGGCCCTCTTTCGGGTGGTTGGATTTGGAATTCTGTCATCTTTCTTGTCATGTTTCCCCTCATCCTTTTTATGAGTGGCCCTACAATCCTTGTGAGTGGCCATGTTGGCAACCCACAAGTCAGCAGCGTTTGCTAGCTTCTTGGGATCAATCTCCTTTGAGTCAGCCAAGTGCTATCTCAGCTCAGAAGAGCAGGCATCAAAAATAGATTCCAACAAAAACAGATTTCTCATTCCTTCAAAGGAGTTCACTCTGTAACCCTTAACCCATCCATCCAAGTTTTTCAAACATTCATACACCCATGTAGCCCAAGGCGTGCCATCAGTCTTTTTGAGGGTCCTAAACCTCTTCGGATACTGGCAAGGAGTTTTCCAAAATCTGACAATCAAAGCCAGCTTCACATTCTCATACTCCTGTCTTTCAAGTTCCCCCACCCCCACTACAGCATCAGTTGCAACCTGGGGAAGCCTAGACAAAATCCAAGGAATCAACCGATTCCCTTTGCGACCCTGAATCCTATGATTGTATTCGAAAACATAACTGTCATTGTGAAACTGTGTTACAACCTTACAGCTCACGTTGACCCTCTTGAGATAAGCCTGGCTGCTCAGTCACTCTACCAACGTGTGTAGTACATGCTTATACCAAAGGTAGTGTTAACTATTGCCAAGAGGACAGGCTGGTGCAGTCTCCCACAGAGCACTGCATACAATCTTGCTTAAGAACCATGTTCTACATCAGGAAACTGGGGTACCCGCTCTCTCATTCTGTCCAAGGAAGCCCAAGCAATGTGGTAATTGGTGACAGATCAGATGTTTGTTTATTTTATTTGTATAGTGCTCCAGACCCGTGGGTAGATGTGCGCATAAAGAGTTCAGTTACAGGAATGAGGTATGCATTATACATGGTGCAACAATTACAAATTACAGCAATTTACATTATTTACAAAACTTCAGCAGGTTCATAGGAGATTCAGAGGTGATCGCTACTCTTTGTTCAGTAGCCAGCGAATAACCTGTTTCCTAAAGATTGGGAAGGACTCGATGGTTTTGATATTGAGCGGAAGGGAGTTCCTGAGAAGTGAGGCAAGCACTGTGAAACTGGAGCCGCCTGCTCTATTTAATGTGAATCTAGGCACTACCAAGCATAAGGAGTTGGATGACCTGGTGATTCTGGGAGCGGATTTCATAGTGAATTTGTTGGTGAGATATGGTGGGGCTAGGTTGTTTAAGGCTTTGTAGGTGAGGCAGATGGTTTTTAGGTCAATCTTTTGTTGTATTGAGAGCCATTTGCATGCTTTCCTAGTTGTGGAAATGTGCTCTCGTCTTGGGATGTTGAGTGCTGCGCGCAATGCGTTATTCTGGAGAACTTGGAGTTTAATTGATTGGTTGGCACCTAGGTATAGGCTGTTACAATAGTCCAGTTTGGACTGTGAGTGCTCTGGCAAGTGTGAGGCAGCTATGGGGCGAGAGGAAAGGTCTGGAGGCTCTTATAAGTTTGCCAGTGTAGGTGGTGGCTGATGCGGTCATATTAGTTTGTTTGGTGAGGTTGGTGTTGGCATCAAAGTAAAAGCTTAGGGTTTTCACACTATTAACAATGGGGATGGTGTTACCGTCGATGTAGTGAGGACTGAGTTTGGACAGGTTGCTGGGAGAGCCAACTAGGAGAAGCTCTGTCTTCTCATCATTTAGAGAGTGGCCATCCATGCCTGAATGATGGAGAAGATTTCATTGATTCGGGTGGCATCTGTGTTGTAGTTGCCTGAGACAGTGAGGAGTATCTGGGTGTCGTCTGCATAGTTAGTGAAGGTGACACCCAGACGGTCCAGTTTGTCGAATAGTGGCTTTTTAAATATGTTGTACAAAGTCGGGGAGACACAAGAGCCTTGTGGGACTCCGCATGTAATGGGGATGGGGTCTGCTGCTGATGTGGTGGAGAAGACTCTCATGGTTCTGTTCGCTAGGAAGGATTGTATCCAGGAGGTGGCGGAGGGGGAGAAATGTGCTGCGCTAGCTAGGTGGCTGCAAAGGATTTCATAATCGACTAAATCGAAGGCTGCCGAGAGGTCTAGTAGGAGTAGGATAGCGGCCTTGCCTTTGTCTTTAATTTCATCAATCTGGCTTTTGAGGACCACAAGGGCAGTTTCTGTACCATGTAGAGGTCTGAAGCCAGATTGACGTATACCTAGGAGTTGGTTGGATTCTAGATGCTCCTGGATTTGGAGGTAAGCGACCTTGTCCAATATTTTTAGCAGGAATGGGACAGTTGTGATGGGTCTATAGTTAGTGGGTGTGGCTGGGTCGAGTGATTGTTTTTTTAGCAGGGGAGAACCCAGGATTGTTTTAGGTTGCTAGGGACTGAGTTATTAGCGAAGGAGAGGTTGATACGTTTAGTGATGAAAGGGGAGAGTTCTCTGGCTGCATCTTTTATTATCTGGGCGGGACAGCTGTCCCCTTTGCAATTAGATGGTTTTAAGGAGGAGATGATTTTTTGGACTTCTGTAGTAGTGACTCTTTTAAAGGTGAAGCCTGTATTGAGATCAGTGGGTGAGGATGAGCTTGGGCTGGTAGACTTACTACTAAAGAGTTGTTGGCGTTTGTCCTCAATTTTAGTTTGGAGTCCTATGATTTTGGAGTTAAGGGCGTTCTGGATGCTGGTGCACCAAAGCTGGTCTTTTATGCAGGTGTCTGCGGGTGGATTTGGGTTCTCTAGTTCCTTTAAAATTTTTAAGAGTTCTTTAATGGAAGAGCCTGCCTGATCTAATTCTCATTCCATCTAGCAGGCATTCACAATACCATTGAGGAATCTAGCCACGAGTGGGAGCTTCATCAGGCTCGAGTCCTCCTGATCTTCTCCATGTGGGGTCTCAAGTGCCCCATATTTGCCAGCCTGTACCCACAAACCAAGGAGTCTAGGGGATGCCTTCTCGTTCCCCTGGGAGGGCGGATTTCTCTACGTGTTCCCACCAATTCCCCTGATTCTGCAAGTGATGAGGGCACTTTAACTGACCCAGTGCAGCATGATTCTCATTGCTCTGGCGCAGTCCAGGCAGATCTGGTACTAAGACCTTCTACACCGGTCGGTGGCGCCTTGCATCAAGCTGACCTCTTCCAGACATGCCCTCTCCAGAGAGGAAAGATCAGTCCTCCATCTTGACCCAGCGTCCTTGAAACTGGTGGCTTGGCTCCTGCAAACCTAGAGTTTGTCTGTTACTCATTGCCTGCAGAATATAAGGATATTCTGGCTAAAGCTAGGCCACCTTCTACCCCGGCATGCTATAAGCACAAATGGAAGTGTTTCTCTAAGTGGTGTGCTTCACCAGGGTTTTCTCCCCTTCGCATAACAGCTCCTCAAACCCTGCCTTACCTGCTCTCGCCAGCAAAGGCGGGCCTTACGTGTCCATCAAGGTACATCTGCTAGCCATCTTCCGATACACTCGGATGCCTAGAAGGCCTTCCTTGTGGTCTCAGACTGGTTAAAGAATTTCTAAAAGGTCTATTCAGAGTATTGACTCCAGTGAAGGCTCCAGCCCCCGCATGGGAGCTCGTCGTTCTGTCAAGATTGAGCCCTCCTTTTCAACCTCTTCACAGTGCTTCGCTGAGGTGTTTGTCTTGGAAGTCTGCTTTTCTAGTGGCTACCAATCCGGCTCGGCTGTTGGAGAGTTTCAGGCTCTTACAAACCACCTTATTTGTCCTGCCTGAAGTCCAAGGTGGTGCTCTGTTCTCATGCATCGTTCATGCCAAAGGTTCCATCTGACTTTCATTTGAACAAGCCTTTAGTTTTGCCAGTCTTCTTCCCCAATCCTGCCTCTCCTGCTGCAAGGGCTTTGCATTTGTTGGACATGGAGCATGCTCTGACGTTTTATTTCGCACGCACTAAATGTTTTCGCTCGATTTTACAGTTGTCTGACATTTGTGCCTGGGGTGCAGGGTAAAGCCCTCTCCAAGGTGTCTATTTCCAAGTGGCTCTCTGGCTGTATCACCTATTGCCAACGGCTTGCAAGCAGACCATTGGCAAGAAGTCAGAAAGCCCATTTCACCATGCGGTGGCTACTAGTATGGCGTTCCTGTCTTGTGTTCCCCTGCTGGGCATTTACAGGGCTATGTGAAGGTAAACTCATACATTCACGAGATTCTACTGCATCGACAGGGATTCCAGGGTTGAGTACCATGTCGGCCAGGCAGTGCTTCAGAACCTGTTTAATTGAGATGAGTTATTGTATTGCTTCTGTTGAGACTGTGCCCTCACGTGGTTGTGTAGGCACTGCTGTATAACCATATTCATGAGCATGTGAATCCATGTAATATCCCATAATAGGGAAAGAACAGGTTACTTACCTGTAACTCCAGCTCTCAAGCATGGGTATCTTACATGGACTCGCATACAACCCTCCCTCTTACCCCTGTATGGCTCCTCTTGGTTCCTACTGCCACTTTGTTTGCCTCTAAATCTGAGGAGGGCCTCTAGAGGTGGAGCCTAGGAGCATGAATGCCATCAGCTTCTCTAGTATGATCCAAACCGACAGCAATAGGCTCTATAAGCGACAAACCGTTTTTGACTTTTAAAGCAAAACTGCTTTTAATATTACTGTAAAAAAACGGAACTGTCAGCCTCAGAGATGGCAGTTTAGGTGCTGAGCTCCTGTGCCTGCTGTATACTTATCCTAATGATGATGGCAGAGAAGCCTGGTCCTATTGAAACTATTCAGCCTGCTAAGAGGCAGAAGGGTGAGGAGGAGAAGAGAGATAAAATACTAGATCTGCTCACAAAAATGACACTGGATATTGCAGACATCAAATCAAGGCTGATAAAAGCAGAGGAGAAATGTATGGACCTTACTGCCAAGGTGACTGCTGTTGAAGATCATCTTAGTCTGGTGGATGACAAGACACTGCATTTGGCAGATCAAGTGAGGCAATTGGAGATTAATAATGAGAAGCTATTACTCAAGCTATCTGAGCAGGAACATTTCTCGAGGAGAAATAACATCAGGATTGCAGGATTTCCTGAAAATGCAGAGAGGGAGAATCCAATCTCCTTCTTGGAAAAGGTACTGGTCTCCATGCTACATTTGGATCCTAAAATACCACTGGATATTGAAAGGGCTCATAGGTCTCTTGCCCAGAAACCTGCTTTAGGTCAGCACCCTAGACATTTTATTGTTGCATTTTTGAGGTTCCCAACAAGAGAACTAATGCTGAGGAAGTCTCGTGAAATTGGAGATCTGGCATGGGGAGGAAACAAAATTATATTTGCTGACCTAAGTAGGGATGTCATGGAAAAAAGAAAGTGTTTTGGAGTGGCAAAAGAAAAGGCACGGCTCAAGAAATTAAAGTACTATATGATTTACCCAGCAATTTTCTGTGTGATTGTGGATGGTCAATTACATTCTTTTACTGCTCATAGGGGTGCAGAGGCTTTTTTGTCAGATTTGTCTGATTTGGATGGTGAGCCTATGGAAGCTACATCTACTAATCCAAAATAACAAAAAAGAGTTGAGTTTTTTCAGTTTGGTGTGAAAATTATTTTTCAAAAAGAAACAATGTTTTCACTTTGATTATTTGTCTTTATTCGGATTGCTATTTTTAAGGATTTACACTTATAAAAACCGTTGAAGGTATATTTTAATTTACATCTCGTGCGCGGGATGCCGGAGACTTCATTTTATGGGTATTTGAAGAAGGAACCTTCAGTTTGGGTCCTACGCACGTTGTTTCTGGAAGCTGAATTTGGATTGGCAGGGCTGTGATTCATAGCATTGTGATCGCGGCTTGATTGCTAGTGCGGTCAGGAAACACAGAATGCTGCTTACTTTGATTAGTGCTCTGGTGGCCAGCCACCGCAGTGGAGGTTGCCCAAACATCCACGGAGCGGGTAATGTATGGAGGGCATGGCGGTGATGCAGCCAAGGAGGACTGGGTTAAGGATAGTAAGCAAACTGATAAACTGACGTACGCATTTTCTTTCATCATCTGAATGCTTACACGCGTACCGTCACTCTGACACTTCTAACAACAGTCGGCGGACTTGGAGAGGCTGGGGCCGAGGGTACTGCCTATATAACGTAGCCTCATTTTTGCTGGATTCGGCTCCCGACTTCATTTCCTAGTTGGCCTCTGTTTGCTCATGACTTCATTTGTTGCATTTTACATCAGTGCATGAAGGCTTACTTGAAAAAACAAACTAGACGGTATATGTACGTGATTAGCAGTTGATATTCTGCACGTTCCTGTCTGTAACTGTGGATTACTTGATGGGTGTGGGTGTTGGTGTTGGCAAGGTTATTGGAAGTGGCAAAAGTTTGTATGTACATGCAGTACAGTCACGTTAATGCCAGCTGGAGGTTAATCACTGCGGTTACAGTATGCAGGGTGCTCCCAGAATTTCTTCAGTGCCAGTATCTAAAATGATTATGGATTTCGTTGTTATTGGAGATGCGTTTTTTTGTTCGCCTTGGTGGGCAGGGGAGGGGTTATTGATGAAATAGTGAATTGGGAATGTTTTTCACCCCATTAGCAATCTTTTTTTCTCTATGACATCGCTTATTTGTGTACTCGCCATCTCAAGATGTGACTAATGTGCACCCTGCATCTCATTACAACCCAGTACTTTACTTTACCATTGGTTCTGTTAGGAGTCGGGAGGAATACTGCATGTTATGTAACTTTACGGGACTGCTGGAAAGTGCAAGAAATTTTACTGGAAACTTTCTGTGAGGTGGGAGGCTGATGGTTTGGGAGGTGAAGCATACGTTTAAAATGCACTATACGGTTCCCTGCAGCTTTAGGATGGTTGCTTTCTACTAGATGCTGAGATACTGCTGTTTAGTGAAAGTGTCCGGTGCATATACTTTTAACTTCTGGGCATGCCTGTATTTTTAAATACACTTAGGGGGAGGAGGTGGTGAAGAAAGTGGTCTGTCGTGGGCTGCTACCTTTGACTCTCAAATCTGTCTTCTGTGGACATTTTCAGAGGAGGAGCAACAACCAACTTGTGGTTGCAACAACATAAAACACCACTCGCTGCGCGGAGAGGAAGTGGTGAAGAAAGTTCTGTCGTGGTCCGGCGGGGGAACGAGGGATGTGGTGGGACTAAACTCCCAATACTGCCACAAACGTCCAAGAACTAGTGCAGTCCAGCCCACCTAACACACGGTAAGACTCACTAACCGCAACTGTCTCTCCCCCCCACCCCTTCTTTGTCAACAAAATTAAACGTTAGAAAAGCCGTCTCATCTAGCGGAGACGTTGATGAAAATGACATTCACTGCCTATGCAGCTCAAAAAAAGGGGGTGGAGGCTCAGGACCCAGTTCAGTCGCGCAAGGGAAAGGAGAAATGTTAACAAACGCTGGCGCACGCTAAAATCGGGCACTCAAGGGCCCCGCTGCACCAGACTATTACTTTCGCTTTGCCTGAATGCATCACAATAGATTTGTCAAATTCAAGACAATGAGCCAACCCGTGAGCCTGGAAGTCCACCCCCGCTACCTTCAACAGCGTCCGCTCTGCATGGGGGCATAGCTCCCGCCCAGCATCTTCGCACCGTGTTTGCCAAAATTGCCCAGAGGGGAGACAAGGCAACTCGGCGCAGGCTCTGCTGGAGCGACTGAGAAGCTGCACGTCGCCAGCTCTCCTTCGAGTTCGGAGTTGAGTCAGTTGGCCGACGCAGCAGAGTCTCCGGGCGCCGTGTCGGGGACAAGTGTGGGTCGCCAAGGGGCGGGCCTAAGAGGCAACCGGGAGTGTGAGCACACACCCAAAACAACGTCGTGTGTGGCTCATGAAAATGCCGAAAGTGAAGATGTCCCAATTTCATCTACCCCAGCAACACAGGAGGGAGCTCAGGTCATTACAGCTCAAATCCATGCGCACAGGGAAATGTTCAGCGCCCAAAGCTTAGCATCTACATTAAAGGAAGCAAAGTTGAATAACAGTTTGGGAAAAACAGTTAACGCACCATCAGCAGCAAAAAAAGATCAAGGGAAGACTGTGAAAATGCAACTTCTAGGGCAGGAAGACGATTAAAAAAAAACAAAAAATCCAAATAATAATCTGCTCAGGCATATGCAAAACCAGTCTCAACATTCTAATAAAGATGGCATAAATCGCAAAACTAATGCAGCAGCATCAAAAAAATATGCACAACGCGAATACTAACTGATTTCTTCGAATCACAAATATTCTCAAAAACTGGAAGACATAGCGAACTATCTGATGCCGAAATACTGGCCGCTGTGAAAGAACCTTTCCCGCACGCAAAACAACGCAAACTGGACAAAACATCTGGCTCAACACAAGCGACAACCGGAACAGCAGAATTTGGCATGTTGGCAATCGAGTGAGAAGTTATACCAAACCAAAATGTACCGGTAAAAGACACAACGGTTCCTAAACCTGGGACAGTTCCCAGCAGCCATCGGCCACACACGTTACCCTGTGTAACTAACAATGGCACAAACATTGTAAGCCCAATAAACCAAGGAAACACTTCCACCATGCCAATTTACAATTCAAATGAGATGATGTGCAACTCTGAAATACACAAGCATCACACAGATCCGCAGCGTGCTCGCGAGTCCCCACTACACAAGAGTGTATATCAGACACCAGGCAACCTAACTCGCGTCAGCTGCAGGAGGCCAGCAGTATTAGTGTAGAGGAGCAGAGAGGCACCAAAGAATTAAAGCCAATGAGACGCTCAAGTCAGTCAGACGTCCCATTTGTACTTGACGCTCATTTCGAAGCAGATCGGGAAATGCAACTTAAGCACCTAGACAAAAGGAAACGCGCTTCGTATTTAGGCTTGAACTCGTCACCCTACAAAACCTCTAATGATGTAAACCTACAACAAGAAGACCGAGTGACCAACTACACACACCAGGTAGAGGAGCTGTCCCCCAGATGCCGAGCACAATACGGGACTCATCTACCAAAAAACCAGACATGTTAAGTATGTCTGCCATAACCATTGCATTGAACCCATTTTGCAAACTTTGAGTTAATCAATGACGCACTTAAAGAGCAACAAGCCATTCAAACTACAATCCTGTCCAAAATGCAACATCTTGAAGGTCACATTACTGCAAGAGAGGACAGAGGAAACATCAAGGAGCTGACGACTGAAATCATCAGGGAAGTAACTGACAACCTCAAAGCCACTATCAACATGCAAGATTTTACTGCAACCAAAGCCGAGAAGCACATTACCACAGACAGTGGCACTCAAACAAGGGCAGTCGTAGACCTAACGCATGAGAGCAAGTCGGCCGACCCTACAAAAGCATCAATGCATCTTAAAGACCCAAACAAGGACCCAGACCATGTCAAAAATGTACGCTCTGAGTCATCAAAACATGACACGAAAGCAGTTCTAGTATTGAACAAAACAACCACAGCCACGAGAAGCCTCACTGAGGTCCCAGAAACCTCTTATGCAATATTCGAAACAAGTAACTGCTTAAAGAAAACAGAGACAGAAGTAACGCTAAAACCATTAACATGGGCGGTAGGCAAGCCTCAAGCAACTTGCACCAGTGGTTTCATCTGCTGTCAGGTTATTCGAGTCAACTTCTTCTTCACTACAAAAAAAGCTGAGTGAAGTTCGTCAAGCAGTAGCAAAGGAAAAAGTCTGTCAATCGGTTAGCTCAGTTCAAGTGGAAAATTCCGATCCTGACGATACACTGATAAACCTAAGCGTATACTCACATGATGATTCAAATCCACCTATGACTCCAGCTCTGTGCAGGCAAACTAAGGAGCTGAATCATCGCTCAGTGTACGAAGCGTCCCCCATTCCAAAGAAATATAACAAAAAAAAACGAAAAGAGCGAGACTTGAAATCTAGAGGAGAAACGTAATCGTTTACTCTACAACACACAGACTTATGAACGCACAAAGTCGCAAGCACAACACAACAATTCACTGAGAGAGACGAAAACCAAAAGGGTCGAACATAAGGTGGTAAGGTACACCACAAAGGAAGAAATTGAACCCCGTGTCACAAACGAAAAGGTCAAAACAGAGAAGGGAGGCCCAACTCCAATCACCAACATGAAACATCAGAGAGACAAGACCCAAGGCAAACAATAAAACACTGTGTCGTGGAACATCCCTCGGGTCAGAAAAGACGAAGATCAAGCGATGCACGTCCGAAATCTGACAATAACTCTCGACTGATAACAAGCTCGGATTCAAACAAGTACTATAACCAAAAAAGAAGAGTTTAGATGGTCACTCAAATTAACGCAAAGTAATACACTTAGACAAATGTTGGGTCATTTGGAACTCCCCTTTCCTCCTTGCTAGTTTTTACTACTAAAAAAAAAAAAAAAGTTGGGGGTCGGCTACTGGATTAAAGGGTGCAACATGGGTTACAAGTTATTTGTGTGCATCGTTTGACAAGCGTCTTAATTGTTTTGATGGCTCTTTACTGATGGGGTAGGAAGTGCTGTGATGTTTTACATTATTCACTAGGTTTGGATTGTGGGACTTTCTGGAGTGTATGTAGTTTCTTTTTCAAAGATCTGGAATTAGTAGGGGATGGTAAATTAGTGTTTGGTGCTTAACATGGGTGGGGTGGAGTGATTGTTACATGTTAGGTTGGGTATTATGTTCAATATCTTGGATATATTTTTTGGGATTTAACTGATTTGACATGCAACGGGGGAGGGTTTTTATAGTTCATTTGGAGGGCCTTGATGCAGGGGTTTGTTGGGTTTGGTGAGGGCTCTGTGACTCATCTATTAAGGGTAGTTGAGGAAGATATTCTAATAGTAAAATGTTAGGCATATGATTCTGGGGAAGATAGTTGGGATAGGTTTCAATTATGTATATAATGGTGTTTTGTTGAAACCCAGGATATATTGGGTTTCTTACAATCAAAACTGTTTTATGTGTGAATGTTGTCTTTTGTTGTATGTGTGGTGTGGGGTGGGGGGTGAACATATATTGCTAGACTTTGTAGGATGGGTCCAGCATTTATCACAGTGTTTGAAAGGAAGTTTGCGAATGATTGGTAGTCTGAGTGCATGTGAGGATATGGAGTGTTTTTGTGAGCTATGAAGGGGCCTGTTTCAGTGTGTACTTGGAATGTGAAAGGGTTGAATTGCATGCGAAAGAGGAAGAAGATGCTGACTAAACTTTGGCGGGAGAAGATTGATGTGGCTGTTTTGCAAGAAACGCATTTAATAGATGGTACTAGTGATGCTCTGACTAATTCAAGATATGCGAAAATATTCTTGAATTGCTACTCTATCTCCCGGGGTGTTGGAATTTTGTTGGGGCGTATTATACTGATTGACCTTAAATATGAGGGCATGTTGTTAACAGTTGGATCTATATATGGCCCATGTGCGGGAGGAGGGAACTTTGTTGATACACTGAAGGCTAAGCTTGGTGATATGGAAGGTGAAATGGTTGTTTTGGGGGCTGATTTTAATTGTGTGATTTACTCTAAAATGGATAGGTCCTCGATGTGTAAATTTACCAGACAGAAGTCAAGTAAAGAGTTTCGAGATTTTTTGGAAGTATATGATTTGGTTGATGTATGTAGGAATTTTCATTCGGGGGATAGGGAATTCTCGTTTTACTCACCGGGGCGTAATTCTTATTCTAGGCTTGATTACATATTCGTGTCGGATAGGCTAATTGAATAAGTAGGAGAGGTGACTATGGGAGAACGACACATTTCAGACCACTCAATGGTAATGGCTACATTGATATCTGCGGAGAGGCAGGGATTTAGTAAATGGAGGTTGAAATCTCTTTTGTGTTAAAAAACAAAGATGCCACTGAAGGATTAATGAGGTTTATACCGAATTTCTTTGAGATGAATGCTGGCACGGCGGACAATATGGTGGCATGGGATGCTTTTCAAGGCTTCTGTCAGAGGAGAACTGATAAACTGGACTGCATGGATGCGTAGGGCAGGAGAAGCCAGGTTGGAAGAACTTAAAAAGGAACTGGGAGATTTACAAAGAAATTATGCTTTGTCAAGAGAGGAGAATATAAGACTTAAGATATTGGATGTTAAGGAAATTCGGAAAAGTGAGGAGAACTCACTAGTTGAGAAGGGGATTATCTTACATGAAGCAAATGTACTGGGAGCAAGGGGATAAGGCAGGGAAGTTGTTGGCAAATAGATTGAAGGGTTATTGGAGAGGGTGTAGGTTCAATAAATTGTTGATGAATCTGGAAATATGGAGATTAACAAAGGTAAAATAGGTGAAGGTTTTCGTTCATTTTATGCTAAATTGTATACGGAAGATATTGCCCCACAAATGGATGATTTTGACAGTTTCTTTGGGAACATTGTCCTCCCACACTTTCTGAAGAAGGTAGATGTTTTATGGAGGCCCTGATTACCATCCTAGAGGTTTTGTCGGTAATTGAGGAAATGAATAAAGGTAAATCTCCAGGAATGGATGGTTTGACTGTGGAATTTTATCAAACATATGGCGAAGTGTTGGCACCGATTTTATTTGAGTTACATAACTGTTTTTGAGGGAGGGAGGTTATGTGATTCAATGAAGGAGGCAATCATCAGTGATCCCAAAACCTGGAAAGAATGCAACTAAGTGCAGTAATTATCGGCCTATCTCCTTACTTAATGTAGACCTAAAAGTCTTTACCGAAATACTGATGGTGAGGCTCAAAAAATATATGGGTGAGTTAATAAAGCAATCTCAGACAGGATTCATGGTAGGTATGGATATGATAATATTCGAACGCCGTTAGATATTTTCAGTTTGCCAGACTCGGAGATAAAGGATATATTGTTAATCTTTTTAGACGCTGAGAAGGCCTTTGATAGGGTAAATTGGGGTTTCCTGAATTATACACTGTCGAAATTAGGTTTTGGTCCTTTCTTTATTAAAGCTATTCAAGCACTACAGAATGGCATATCGGCAAAGGTGTGGGTGAATGAGGGATTTTCTACATCATTTCCGTTGTATAGAGGCACATGCCAAGGTTGCCCTTTGTCTCCACTGTTATTTAATTTGGTGTTAGAGCCCTTGTTAGCGTATATACGTCAAATGCGGTGTATCAGAGGGTTTGCTGTGGGAGATGGGAAAGTTAAGGCTCTGGCTTATGCGGACGATGTAGTGATCATCTTGAATGATCCTGTTGTAGGGGGTCATGTGTTGAGGGGGTCTATCTGGGTATCGGATCAACTGGGATAAAACGGTAGTATTTCCAGTGAGGGCTTTGCCTGGATGTGAACATTTGCTAGGGTGGAATTGTAAATGGGAATGTTCTAGTGTGAAATATTTGGGTATCTATATAACTCAAGATTTAAAAAAGTTAGTATGTTATAATGTGGATAAAATCATTGAGGTTCTTAGGTGGGACATTATGAGATGGGGGCATGTCAAACTTACTCTTTGGGGTAGAATTAATGCTATTAAAATGATTTTGCTGCCAAAGGTTCTGTTTCTGTTCAATCTCTGCCTTTGCATTTTACAAAGGGAGCATTTGCACGTATAGATTGTTTCAGGACTTTTTGTGGGGATTTGGGAAGAGAGTCAGAATTCCCAGGTACATTATGGTCCGGAAAGTTAGAGATGGGGTTTTGGATACCCGTTATAAAAAAATTATGGTAGTGGTTTTTTATTAAAGAAAGTGTCTGATTACACTGGTGAAGATCTGAGCCAGGTGCTCACGGTGGGTGCAAATTGAGATGCAGCGGTTTTTGCCTTATGATATTAAATGTGTGTGTTCTTTTGGAAAGTTGCCTAAGAAGGTGCACTGTTTGAAATCGGTATTGGCTACCAAAGAAGCATTGTCGTCATGGATAGTGGGAACTGGACAAGGTCTTCATATTTATGAAGAGGCATCCCTTTGGCATAATCCTGGTCTGCAGTTTAATAATAAGGTACTGAATTGGAAAAGTTGGGTTCAGAGAGGCGTTTTAACTATTGGTGATGTGTGGAGTAATGAAGGGGTGGTACCTTTTGGAAGTTTAGTTGAGAAATTTGGGTTAAGGAACCGGGAATTAAGAAGGTATGATATTCTGGTAACTTTACTCTCAGAACGGAGCGACATGTTGGATGCTCCGTTTTTGAAAACACCGGAGAATTTTAATATATTGGAAATTGGATCTCAAAAAGTGTCTACTTTTATGCAGGTTATGCAACCTGGTGGGCAATGGTTGGATTCATGGGAAAAGCTACGGTTATCATGGTCAGAGGAGTTGGGCAGGGAACTTACACCAAGAGAATGGCAAAAGATTTGGAGAGTGCCGACGACTGCTAAAGTGGATTTGCAATTACGCTACATACATCAAAGGATATTGGGCAGAATATATTGGACCCAGTACGTATGTGCAAATTGGGATTGGTTGGTGATGATCAGTGTTGGGGTTGTGGGAAAGAACAAGGTAATCTGCTACATATGTTGTGGAATTGTGAAAGGGTGGTGAGTTTTTGGAGGGAGGTTATTGACAGGATTGTTCAAATCTGGAACATTGTTTACCCACGCAATCCCTTAGCGGTCATCTTACGTACAGTGGTGGGCCGGATGTAAACTGGATGATATCATGTGGGGTGAGTAAAGTTTTGTTGGTGGCGGCTAAACAGGTGTTGAAGGTCTGGAAGACACGGAAGAAACCGACAGTGGAGGAGTGGATTTTGGATGTTAGTTTTGTCAAGATTTGAAAAAACGATGTATAGTAAACAAAACAAGGAAACCCTTTATGAAGAAATGTGGGGGAGCTTTATTGATCTTTATGGATGATGCTAGTTTGGGTTATGGAGTGGAGTTAAATGGTTTATTTTCAAGTAACATAAACATAGGGGAGGGGGTTTGTGTTGTGTTTGTTTTGTGTAGTCTTACTTGTCTGTTGTCATTTGTTTGGTGGATCTTGTTTTGGTTTAGGTTAATCTAAGTCTAGTATTGTGGAATATAGGGTTATGGTTTGGAATTCTACTATAACTAACTTCCGCTGTTGTGTATTTTGCAATTCAATTATCTATGATGTTGATACTGTTGTTTTGTTGTATCTTGTTGAAAATAAGGAATAAAGAGTTAAAAAAAAAAAATATATATATATATATATAACTGAGGAATCCTAGCCTGCCGACAGGGAAAATTCATGAGCATGTGAATCCATGTTAGATACCCATGCTGACGAACAGGAGTTGCAGGTAAGTAACTTGTTCCTTCCCAGGGGTGGTAGCCCGGCTCTGCAATAAAATAGTGCAATATTTTGAGGTGAACACCTCATCGGTGGACAGTGCTTGCTGAGACCCTGTGGGAAGGATATAAATAGGTGTGGAGGTGGTAGGTGATCTTGATATTGGCTGCCAGAGAAAAGGAGAGGCTAGCAAAAATGATACACACAAGGTCCACTGGTGTATCTGGAGCAGTGGTTTCTCATCGACTCATCACAGACGAGCCAACACCAGTTGTTGCAGCAGAGAGACAAGTATCTTACTCTTGCCACCGAGTTGGCAAAACAGGCCTATTTAGCATCTCGGGGTAGAGTATATGAAGTAGAGGACAAAGCTGGGAGTTTGCTTGCGTGGCTGGAAAAGCAAGACACCACCTCTAGGCAAGTGGACAGCATGCTCACTATGGAAGTGGAAAAGGTCAAGGAGGAGGACAATATATGTGAGGTGTTTGCCAACTATTATAAATGTCTTTAGGCGGTCCCAAAATGGGAGACACTGGAGGAGGTTCCCCTTCTACGGCTCACGTCTCAGCAAGCAGAGGATTTGGAGGCAGATATTAAGAGAGATAAGGTGGTTGCAACGATAACATAGCTACAGTCAGGGAGGGTACCGGTACCCAATGGCTTCCTGGCCAAATTGTGGAAAAGGCTCAACGATGTGGTGGCTGACCCCATATTGACAATGTTCCAGAGCACTTATGTTGAAGGAAGGCTGTCGCAGGATCTGTTCTAGTAATACCCAAAAAAGACAAGCCACCAAGCGAGTGTGCTTCCTATCGCCCTAATTCACTTCTTAATATGGAGTCCAAAATACTGGCCAAGATTCTCGCGACTAGATTGATGAAGTGTTTGCCAGACCTGATATACCCAGAACAAATAGGTTTTTACCAGACTAGGCAACAGACATGAACATTCAGACTTTGTGACCTTGGATAGGACTAGGGATATGAAAAGAAGGAAAAGGATCCAAATCAGGAATCTTCTCGTCCCGTGCACACTATCTACATACGCCAAAAAAGGCGTTAGTGATTAAATTAATAACAGTAATATACAGTTTGAAACAATCCACTGTTGCGGTGAGTCAATTAGATATGCAGTATGTATAGACAAATTTAGTAAAACAAAATCATTTAATCAACAAGTATTCAAAAAAAGCACATCAGGAAGTCCAATATCAACGGCTGATGTGTTTCGAGGCAATCCCTCTTCTTTAAAAAGAGCCTAATAGGACATTTTGATTTGTTATTACCCATACATTTAGAGCATATACATTCATAATGTTAAAAATCAGACAGGTAGATGTTGAGCAATCCTCCAAGTAGCTTCTGAATAAAACAGTCTACGCTTAAGAGTATAGAGTTGGTGGTCTATCTATAGCGGTCTCTCACAATTCTTATGGGGATAGAATCCCTAAACGAGTGCAAGCAGTAAAAAAACAAATGCAATATACTTATATTAGCCTGAATGCATGGAGGAAGATGATGAAAGTGGACGAATCCTTAGTGTATATATTATTAGTAACCATACAATGTCTGCTGATGTCTGAAGCGAGCTAGTTTTGTTTGGATGGTCGATACCAAAGTTTATAGTCTCATATAGGTGAGGAGTGCAGTATTCAGTGCCTCAATAAAGATATGTAGGTTCATACAGTGTTCAGTGCCCCAATAAAGATATATAGGTTCATACAGGAGTCCATAAGCATAATGGCTAAGGGGTGGAGTATTATCTAAAAGATAGAACATGCTTTCACCAACCGGTGCAGTATGTCCATCTGTGTGCGTCTATAAAATTCCATATGGTGTATTCAATAACAGGGGTCCGACTGTTCAGACGAATTCTGATACTCTGTCATGAGCGATTGAAATATATTTTGGAAATCATATTGATCGCATGCTCAACTGGTGGAAAGATGTAAAGAGTAAGTGGCACACGCCATTCTAAATTCATAGCCGCGAACGCTGACTTGAAAAAAGATTTTGAGTGCAGTCTGATTGGAGCTTTCACTCGTGGCTCATGGAGTAATGGTTAAACCAAACACCGTTTTCTACATATAAAAAGATATGGGCACATGTTCAGTATCCTTGAGGAGTGCGTTCTAAAATAAAAAAAAGGGCTTATAAAAAAGCTGCACATAGGATGTACCTTAGGAGATGGTGTGGAATACTAAAATAAGTAGCTCCACCGTCGGTAACCAGGGTAATGGGAATCCGGGTCATCCAAGTTACTTGAACAAAAATATAAAGCACGGTCTGGATGAAACTTTCACTCGTTGCTCATGGAGCAGTGAATAAACAGAACACTGTTTTCTACCTACAGAAAGATATGGGCACATATTCAGTATCCTAAAAGGGTACGTTCTAAAATAAGGTTTTTTAGACAGGCCGCACATAGTATGTACCTTAAGAGATGGCACGGAGTGCTAAATTGGGTAGCCCTAGCGTCGGTAACCAGGGTAACGGGAGTCCGTGTCATCCAAGTTAGACAAGCAGGTTAAAGTGAAGGCTTGACCTGCAGAGACTGTAAAGAAGACACGCGATGACTGATGGCGTGTATATGAACAGAAATTCCAGTATCCGATAAGGAGAGAATTAAGCAAAAATCGATCTGAAAAATGAGAAACATTCATCCAAGTAGCGTGTGAGTTCATGCGGTGTCCATCACCAAGGAAACGATGGTAGGAATGGAGATGCGTTGCCATCTGGTGTAAGTATTAAGGGAAAGCCCCAGTGCTGTAAGTGAAAATGGACACCACCTCAAATATGGAAAAGGAGTGTCCATCTTGAAGTGGATAAAAGTGTACAACGAAAGCCTAATATTTAACATGAGGAGTATGAACACGTATATACCTAGAGTAATAGTATGCGTTCCCGATAAAGAATGAATATCCAGGGTCAGCAGGTTCATAATAGGTGATTTAGAGTATATCTCCGGGTTATATAGAAATGGCCAAATTTGTAGTAAGGTGTAGCACGCTAAAGATCTACTGTCAGTATAGCAAGTAGCAAGCAAAACTGGTATCTGATCTAACTATTGCAGAGGAATACATGGCATAACGATCCACTTAGTGTTGGATAGACAACATTTCAAAGCAGTTGTCATAGGGTACAACTGAAATAGTTCTTAACAGGCAGTGTAATGACAGTAAACCGCCATCATGTCTAGATGTGCATTATACTTAAAGCACTCTAGTAATGCGTCTGATCATACAGTGGTGAACAAGATGTTGAAACGTAGAATATACAGAGACATTCGCAAGCACTAGTATACATTATGATGAATATGTGCTCGGGTATTGCAAGCAGACCTGATTCCTGGTTCTACAAATACATAAAAATACATAACAGGTTGAAACAGTTCATGAGGGTAGAAAAACGTGTCTAGAAGTTTCCACAGCATATAACCGCACAAATAATGTTTTTAAATTAAGAAATAAAAAAAATGCCAGTATAGAGCAAACATATGTAGTTATCCATTATTCCTATCTGAACCCTAGACACAGGTCTAGTTGGATATAGTGGTGAAGAGTACATGGCAGTCCCCCCAGGTTATCACACCAAACTCCCTACATGAGGCAGTTTAGGGAGAATTCCTCATTGAGGCCCATTGGGTGTAGAGTGTCGAAGATGAATCCAATATTTCTCTTTGGGACAAGACGGATTGGTAATCGCCGCCCGTTTGGGGTTGTTTAACCACTTCTATCACTTGAAACTTTATCTGGGCAATGGTGTGTTGGTGTTCAATGAAATGTCTTGCTACAGGAGATCTGAGATTCTTGCATCCAATGGTGGATTTATGCTCGGACCACCTGTCTTTGACAGGTCTTGTGGTGTGACCTATATAGGGTTTCCCACAAGGACATTTCAAGGAGTATATGACACCTGCGGAAAGGCAGGTCACAAAGTCTCTGATGTTGATTTTCTTGCCTGTTTGGGGATGGGATATATAATCACCCATAGTCACATTATTGCAATGTGTGCAGTTTAAACAGGAAAAAGTTCCCTTTTTCGTTCTTCTCAACAAAAGTTGTCTTTCTTTAGCCGGTCTTTCAGCTCTTACAAGTCTGTCTTTCAGGTTTCGCCCCCTTTTAAAAGCCATCATAGGTGCTTTTGGAAACAGCCTCAATAAATTAGTCTTTATGGAGAATGTTCCAATGTTTCCTAATAGATTTACTGATTTGGAAGCTTTGACGTGAACATTTCGAGATATACAACAATGGAGTTTCCTTGTCTTTATCTTTAGGGGTACGAAGTTGTTCCTTGGTTAGAGTGTTGGTTGTCTCCAGAGCTTCATCCAATACATTTTCAGGGTATCCCCTTGTTTCGAAACGATCGACTAATCGGGAACATTCTGAGTCGAGGCCTGCCTGATCCAAGTTCATTCTTTTGAGTCTCAGCATTTGGCTGTAGGGGAGGCTTTTGAGCATGGGTTTCAGATGAAAGCTAGTATAATGTAAGAGGTTATTGACATCCGTGGGTTTGTGGTAGATGGGTGTCACAATTTTTCCTTCCTTGATTTCCAGATTCACATCTAGAAAATGTAAAGATGGTTCTCCAACCTCCATGGTAAATTTAATCAACTCATCTACTGAGTTGAGGTATTGCAGGAACAAGTCTAGCTTTTCTCTTGATCCACACCAGATCCCAAAAATATAATCGATAAAACACTTCCATATTAGGATCTTGGATGACCAGAAGTGGTGGTCCAGTACATAGTCTTGTTCGAACTTATACATGTAGATACTAGCATATACTGGGGCCATTGCTGACCCCGTAGATGTTCCAGACGCCTGAATGTAGTATTTGCCTTGGAAGCGAAAGTAGCTGTTGTATAGTATTATTTCAATCAGTTCTACAACTAACTCCTTGTTGCCTCTTATCTACAAGGAATTCTAGAGGAGCCAAAGTACTGAGCGTATACCCTCGTCATGAGGGATGGATGTGTATAAGCTGCAGACGTCCATGCTAAAGAGGATGCATTCGGGGCTCAAAGCTGAGATATCTTGAAGGCAGTTTAAAAAATCTGTAGTATCCTTGAGGTACGTAGGAATTTTCTGTATCAGTGGATGTAGAAGCTGATCCACGTAGATAGCGAGCCGGTCGAACACCCTGTCGGATCCTGCCACTATTGGTCTTCAAGACGGAGTCGAGCAGTGTCATTGGAGTCTGCCTGCTGTGCTGTGTGCTGGAGCGGAGGAGTAACTCTATCCTGTCTATTGTGGAGGCGGAGCAAATCAGTTACCTGCTCTGACTCACCATGGAGTGGTTGCGGAGCCGAGCAGAGTCATTGGAGTCTGTGGAGCTGCGGGCTCGCTGGTACTCTGGTCTCTGGACTCCCCTAAGGTGGTGAACTGTGGATAAAGCACGGCAATGGACCTTGTTTGTATACCTGCCTCTGCGTCAAGAGGCAAGGGAAAAGAGAAGCACCAGCCCCTCACGAGATTGTACCTGCGGCGTGAGAGACTCCATACCGATCAAGTACAACAAGTAAGTCACTCTCATGCTCCCCTGCAGCTATACCCAAAAGAGTAAAAAATGTTAAATGCGTCAATACAGATTGAGGGTTATGTACATGACGAAAGACCTGCCCCCCGCTCACCTCATCGCGTGGCACCTGGCTCAGAGGGAGATTGTGAAGGTGCGGTTTCTCCGAGCTGCCACGTGGCTTCCGCCCATGACTCTGGTTGCAGCGGAGGGGCCGAGCTGGTTGGCGGAGGCGAGATGAAGTTGCTGCAGCCCCCCAGAGTCCCTGCCTGCAAACTCTTTCTGTGCAGTTGGTGGCGGCTGAGACAGCTGGTGGGTGTGCTCCGCCTACTCGCTCGTGCCGTACGCCTGTGGATTGTATCAGGACGCATGAAAAGGTTGCATGTCGGAGCAGCTGCCCCATTTTCGGGATACATAATGGACGCGTGTGTCGGGGAGGAGGAAGGGGGGCGTGCTGGTTTGGAGAACAGTCCTCTATAACCCGGACACCAATCAGAGCTCGAATCATGGTCCATTTCACTTCCATCAGGATATAAATAATGTTGCAAATGTTTTAAAGCATTGTAGAACTTGCAGCACTGAAGGGAAGGAGCCGATGGGAAAATCTTTAGGGTGTTAGCCGCCTCACTCTACGTCAGCTATTCTATCGCCTGATAGTCACAACAATCTTCCTCACCTCGGTGCTCACCCTGGTACACTCCCTCTTCCAACCAGAGCTGAGACACCAGACTCAAAGAACACTACGACCTCTACAAGGGCATCACCTATGTGGCAACTGTGTGGCCTGTAAATTTACCATCAAACGAAAATCATTTAAAATAGGCCAATGTGAATGGACCTTGTGAGATCTCACTAAGAGCGAATGTGTGGTCTACTGCATTCAGTGCCCATGTGGGCTCAAGTATGTGGGCCAAACAACATGGGCTGTCAATCTGAGAATATCAGAACATCGCTCACGGATTAGATGTAAGACCCTAACAGCCCCCTTGGTCGCACACTATATGGAGGCAAGGCATACGCTGAATGATCTCACCTGGTGGGTACTGGAGAAGGTGAAAGGAGGACTTGATCTATCCAAAAGCTTAACGCACAGAGAATCAAGATGGAAACACCATCTGGACACGTACTACAATGGCCTTAACAAGTCTTTTCAACCCAGTTTGCATTGACTCTTTAACCCATATGGCACTTACCCATATACATGAGCGGGCTTAAGTTACACCTTCCTGATCCTCCATTATCACCCCATGTCTTCACTTGCACATTGCAATCACAAGAGATGGCACTCTAATGCACATTCTATACCTATGTGCAAACACAACATACTGGACACAGCCTGCCCGTCCATTGGCACCATATCCAGGCTACAGGCAACTCTGCACCTAGGTGTATGCAGACGCATGGGACTGCTTCCTGCCCAGGCTATTTAATCATTTTTCGCAGCCCCCACATAAGTTTCAATACACCCAGGCACGACTGGAACACCAATTTGTCCAATAGTGAGCATGCGCGATTACAAACTTTATTTTTCTTCTTTCTTAAATGCCTGGCAGCTGCACTAGACATACAACTTCTGAGTAAGCCACAGCTTGGCACACTACTTCGCCAATAACCAGGCATTTGCACAATGTTATTTTAGCAAGATCAGACTTGCTTGAACGTCCGTGTAGCCCCAGCGTTGTCTGTTTCCCAGACTACGCCGTACAGCCAATCAGGATGCACGCTGCAACCCACGCATCCCGGCAAGCATAGGGAGCACCAATTCGTGTAGAACATGTCACGGTGGTCGCCATAACTACCTGCCGGCGTCTTTAACACCAGCACAGTTTGCGTAGCTCCATTCCAGACTGAGGAAGTATACGGAGGGGCTAGAAGACACAAGGGAGCACTTTGAAAATAAGAAGCAAGGTGAGCGAGTGCAGAGAGGATCTTTTCCTCCATAGACCACACATAGTGGATTTGGGCACGATGCTCGCACTACGGCATGTGAGGTTTCCCCAAAGGCACCACACGAGGGAATAGAGGGAGACACAAGATGAGTCATATCTAGCCCCCTTATTCCACTGCATGATGACCCTAGGCACAGGTTTATGCCTTCCCAACACTATCACACCTGGAAGACTGATTGTAACAATACTGTTAGCACCACATCCCCCCGGCGCCCGCCCACCGGGTCGTCCATCGCTCAAACACCCCCTTGCCTGCCCACGTACTACACCAAGTTTAGAAATCTAGTCCTGAGATTGTCTTTTTTGCATACAGACATCCACTGTTTACCGGAGGAAGTCCCACAGAGAAGAGGTTGCCTCCCCCATCTTCTCCGGACTCACCACAAGACGGATCACCTGCTACTGTAAAAGAATAGGTCTACTAATAGAGACTACATACCAAGGTGACCACTATACACATGGACTAACATACACAGCTTACGAATTTTAACATATGCTGGTATTTCATAATTTCATCCTCGCCTTCTTTCTCTGCTCTCCCCGGTGCCGTTTCCCCCGTCCTCATACCATGTCAGAATCCAGCACCACCCGCACTGACGGATGGGCACATGCTACAAGGAAACTATACCTCCGTCTACAGCCTGCTCTCACCAGACTACTGCCCATTGCCATGCGCAAGTGTCCCGACCTACTCAGACTCCCCAAGGGACTTGGGATTCTGCTACCGACTACTCTTGAAGCATAGCCGGTATCTTGAGCACTCACACTCATAAAAATATGCTGAACTATCAGCATTTGATAACTTGAGGAACTCTCACACTACTTTCTCTTTCTTCTTAAATTTTGAAACAGGGTCTGCTGACTGGACGCCCTGAAGAAGGAGCTTTGTACTACACACATGCACCTAAACGTGAACACACTAGTCAGCAAACAGAAGATGACTATGGACATATTATTTCCAATTCTTTCTTCAAGTAGTGTGTTAATCCATCTTTCTTAGAACACGTTGGCTATATATTGAGATATCTTGAAAGTCCAAGCCCCAGACCTCAAAGGTCAGCCTGAACAGGAGTTTAGGGACTGGAACAATCTGTGAAAGTAACACAAGATTGGATTTTTTTCACCTTAGAAACAATGCAGTCCATAAACCATGTTTAATTGCAAATCGCTTGCTTCATAGAACCAATGTGAAATCTTCAACACATTTTTCTGATTGAATTGATTCATTTTATGTTATTGTAAATATATTTTTGTAACCAACTAGGGTTGTACATATGTTTTTTCTTTCCTTGATTACGGTATTTTGCACAAAAAGCTGAAAGCGATATAATCTTTTCTTGTTCACATTGAATACATGTGCCACTGCTAATAAGTGTTACTGCACCACACACTTCTACTGTATAAATTGTTTTTGCAATATACACTCCTTCTGCTTTGATCTTTTTATTGCTCAACTTTTTTGTTCGGCATATATAGAGTCCACATTACTATGCGTTGGGTCAGAGTTGTTTTAATAAGCAGACTCTGACTTAACCCACAGGAAGAAATGTGATTAGTTCCTTGTTAAGTCCCTTTGTTCAATACTATTTGACGGTACAAGCAAGGACAAGGTAGGAACAGGTTTGTGCCCCAACTCACTAAAGGAGAGGCTCCACTACAAATCTTCATATGGGAAAGGGGGCCATTTTCTTTGTTTTCACCTCGGTGCTCAGGCAAGTACAGAAAAGGCTTGCCCTTCTTTGGACTTAAAAACAGTTACAAACAAAAATGTTGATACAAATGTAAGTGAAAGCGGGAATTCTTTGGAGGTGGTGAACAAATTGTTGCGAGACCTGACTCAAATAAACATTGCAAGGAACATTAAAAAAATAGACGTGCCAATGGAAAATAATGAAAATGAAGATTCAAGGGCAAATGGAAGTATGGTCTCCCCAGCGAGCTCACCTGAATCCATCATTTATTGCTTGCAGCCGAGATATAGAACAAAACAGAATTGTGAGACAAAACACTCTGATCAACCCGAAAGTTTAATGGACTCCATAAAACTTGTGGATTTAGGGCCAAGAGCAGCGTTGCATAACGATGAGGTGTCCTCCTGACGATTCTACATCCGATTCCTCAATCATGGAATGTGATTATCCCAAAATAAGGCGTTTTCAGGCTAAAGCGCACAAAAGACAAGATTCTTCTAATTCTGTTGTGAGAGAAACAGTGAAAAACGTAATTGAAGAGCTGCAACCAATCTTGATGTCCTCACTATCGATAACCATATCGTAGTTTATAAAAATGTATGAACAAGTGAACGATAATATAAAAGATCTAACAACCTTGGTTGCATTAATGAACTCAAAACTGGTGAACAAGGAATCTGACAACGCCCTTTCCAAACAAATACCTAATGAAACGATTAAAAGAATAGACCATTCATTAAATTGTTTGGCGGACCAAAAGTGTAATAGCGAGGACAAAAAGCTCCTTGCAGAAGTTGCCAGAGAGGCTATGGGATTGTTAAAACATAACCAACATAGTTCCTTGCACGAAATCCAGAACCTGGAAAATGAACCTAATCACAATCTTAACGTTCAATCGCGGCCCAAGATACTAAAAGCACATAACAAAGAAACGAATACTGAGTGTATTGAGGACAAACTGGTGGTCTTTTTAGACCCACATAACACACCTAACACACAAGTGGCAGGCGTGTTTATAGATGATCCTACATTACATCAAGAAAATGACGAGTCCGATAGTAGTGGCTCTAAATCTAACACAAGATGAACTATCAAGAGACAAGAGCATAAATGGGGTTATACAAATATCAAACACTCCAGCAAGTACTGCTGATATAATGGGCAATCCTGAGGAGGTGGACCCATCTGCACATACCATCTTTGATGGAAGCAAAGGGGAATTGTTCTGTATCTTCAATGTAAAAACCGGTGCAGTCGGTAGGAAACCCTAAACTCAAGTGCCAAAAGAAAAAAAAAGAAAAAATCAAGTTAGCAAGAAGTCACAAACATTTAACAACTCAAGAAAATTCCTACGCAACATCAAGTCTGTCAGCTTTACACTAAATGCAGATAAAAAGGGCGAAGTTAGGAAGTCAACACATGGATCAAAAATCATGGACATGGTCAACCTTGAGGAAAATAAAGAAGGAAATGACGAGGATGCAACTACCAACACCGAAAAAATTACGATTAACCTCTTAAATATGTCTACCTATGACGACTGAGGACGTAGACGTACTACATATAGCTACTGTCGAACTGGAACCCAATGGTGAAAACATTGTGGTAGTTGAAGATCCTTTGGGATCTGATAAATCGGCAGAAGCGACAGGATTGCCTAGACCTGGTGCACCGTCGATTGCGACTCCTTCTGGGACCACAAAAACCATGCGAGCCTAGTACCCTGTACGTCGGAGGACAAAGGGAAACAACTAGACCTTGGAATTAACTGGTGGAAGGAGAACGCTCCTCTTGAGTTTGCACATTAATTTTGCCGAATGCTCAGAAGAAGCTAACTGTCACTACTTGCCAGAGTCAGATTTATGTGACGCTAGTAGAGAGATGGCAACAACTTCCATATCCGCGCTCACACAAAATGCCTAATTCAGAGTCGGCATTCAAAATAACGGGTCAAAACGCTGCCCCAACAAAGGCTCGTGGAAACCGAGCGAGTGCTGAAATAGTCCCCAAGTCTTGTTATCATGCCGTTAATAACGATAACTTCCCAAGAGCCTGAAGAAAGTCAAAAGGTCCTACACCGCGAAGGGTCAGTACCCTACAAAAAAAACGCACTCTAAATTTTGTCTTATAATGGAACGGATTATATCAAATAAGGACGGCCTGATTTTAAACAGCAACAATGTCTTAGGTCTGTTACATCATGTCCCGAGCCTTAGGACCATCAACTCAAGATATAAAAACGGTGGAATTTATTACAGAACCACAAAATGATAGCGTAAGGCTGCATGTTGATTCCAACATAATATGCAACAGTTTGGTGGAGGCAGCTCGAGCACTTCTATCATTGGGTTTTGACATTTACGATGGACATTGAACAAAGACAAAACTGTGAACCAAATCTTGGCATCTTGAAACCACGGTGTGCGCCAATTGAAGAAAAATCATTTTGTGACGTCCTTCCCAAATGAAAAAATATGAATTCACTGATGCCTTGTAAACAGACTGAGAACATGCAGAAAGAGTGTGGCAATTTCCCCCATGGGGGGCAAGCCGGCGAACAATGTTAAAAAAAAAAAAAAAAGTTTGCATGTGGAAACAGAACTAACAAAAATCTAAGTTGCAACGATAACCAGATCCCTACTTCAGACCCAAATAACTGGGATTGGTTGGCACAAGCCCTGACATCTCAAAAAACAGCTAATGCCATAATTCAGGCGAACAGTCAGCACAAAAAATTGGATCCTGGAACACCCGAGGATTTTTGCACCTCTTTCATTGGCACTGTATGGAGGATTTGGACCTGGTTTGTTTACAGGAAACCTGGCTTACGGCTTGTCAGATTTCAGAGGAGTTTGAAATCACGATAAATCCTGCCGTTAAAAAAATCAAAGGGAAGGCCAGTTGCGGGTCTTCTGGCAATGGTAAGGAAAACTTCTGGGTACAGGATCATTAGAACAAGACATATCTCCCCTTACATCCAAATAACTTCTATAGCCCTAGAAGGATTCACTAATCCAAGAGTTGACATGTTAAATTTGATTAATTTGTATTGGCAACATAAAGCTGCCGGGACAATTACCATCAATGACCAGGTTTCTTGATTGATGAGATGCTTGAGGACGATCCTTCGCTGTATATAATAATTTGTGGAGACTTAAACATCTGTTTTCTAGAACCCTGTAATTCTTCAACCATGGAGTGAGGTGGTTGTACAAACGTGAGTTCTCGATTGCGCATTGAAATGGACTCCATAAACATGGCAATGCTTAATGGAAACAAAGGGTGATGTCCCTGCAAGACCGACCTGGAAGAGTTTTGCAGAAATCAACTTTGGATTGTTGCTTTGTATACGAAAAAATGCATGAGCACACAATATCCTTACAGGTGATTCCCAAAACAGAAAGTGACCATGATCTGGTAAAAGTTAGTTTCCAAGGATTTAAAATTGAATCTGCACGACGCTGGGATCATAAGGTAGCAGTAGACTCTGGGTGAATCGGACTTTATCTGAACGAGAACGATGTGGAAGTGATTATTAACAGCGTCAGTGAAGACAATGATAACTTAGAATATCAACATATACTGTCACAATTTATTGGAAAAAAGCAAGGGCTGCGGAATCGCGCCTTTATCTCCAAACATTAGCTTTGATATTGAAATCCTGAAAAGGAAACCGCTAAAGAGAGCCAAGATACGACATTGTCAAAATCTGAACAAACCAAGCTGAGAAGAGACTGATGAGACAAAAATATAAAAATTGGTTAAAGTCGCATGAAGCCATCATGATACAGCGAGATGCAGAAACTATGATGTCCAAATTAGCCAACCATAATTGTTGTGATTTTTGGCAACTCATTAATCATGAAAGTGGACTGCAATTGATTCTCCAGAACAACATGAGTATTGAAAATTAGTGGGTAACACACTACAGTCACCTGTATTGTAAAAAGAGTAGTATCCAAGATCCCGTTCTTACTGAATTAAAACAATGAAATCTAAAATTTGATCAAGAGGACACCTTCACCATCATTAAGAGGGTAAGCTCGTCACGGGTCTGATGGCTTGACAAACTTTATCTTAAAAAAAGAATCCAGAAAAATGGGCAGACTTTTGTTCAATCCTTTTCACAAAAATCGCATTGGAGTGTGCAACTCCAGCATCGTGGAAAAGTGTGATTATCGTACCCATCTTTAAAAAAGGCAACAGGGGAGACCCCAAAGATTATTGCTCGATTGCGTTGCTGGATGTGCTGGGAAAAATCTATGCAACCCACCTTCAACAACTGCATGTGTGGATTATCTCCAGCAAGCACTTTGGCCATAGACGATCTGGGTTTGTCCAGAAGTAAAGTTTATCTGGCCCTAATAGACTTATCCCACGCCTTTGATAGTATTGCTCGAGAAACCCTTTGGAATAAGCTGAACAAATGGAAATGCCCTTTAAGTCTGCTCATAA
Source organism: Ambystoma mexicanum (assembly GCF_040938575.1). Classification (NCBI taxonomy): domain Eukaryota; kingdom Metazoa; phylum Chordata; class Amphibia; order Caudata; family Ambystomatidae; genus Ambystoma; species Ambystoma mexicanum. The sequence goes on from NC_090923.1 coordinate 1,131,164,851, forward strand.
TGATTAAAGAACTGCATACTTATACGGAAGTGACGATCAAGTTAGATCAAACAGGTCCACTCTCCACAGCAATCGGAACGTTTTGTGGTGTTAAACAGGGTTGCCCATTGCCCGCTATTATTTTTAATCTGTTAACAGATATTGGCGAGTCTCTTGAAGGCGTCCACTCATTTCCACCAAAATTGCAAGGAACACACACATGCTGGCTTCTGTATGCAGACAACCTGATACTTCTTGATGTAACACCAATATAGGTCTCTAGCGAAAACTGTGCGCTCTAGAGAATTGTCTATACCAACTGCCTTTGCATCAACACAACTAAATCTGAAATACTTATATTACAAGACTTAAGGAAGCAAAAAAAAACTGTACTAAAAAAAAGGTTCCAATGGCATTTGGGGAAAGAGCTTTTATCCATTGCCACAACATCGAGATATCTGGGTATGAAGATTACCTTGAATTTAAATGATGCCCCGTGGACTGAAAATGCCAGGTTAAAATGCTGCAAACTTGCATCTCAGGCAGTTGCGATAAACAAAAAATACGGAAAATTCTCATTGAAACCCGTTTTTGCTTTTTACCAACAAAGCTGCTCTAGCACTAATTTACAGCGTGGAATGCGGCCTTGGCTGTTCTTATAAAACATGGGACACACTTGAAAATACTTTTTGGTCCAAAGTTTTGTGGCTCCCAAAGGGGACTCCGACAGCTTGCATTCGATATGAGCAAAGCTTAACATCACTGAATGCTAGAATATGCTGGAACACGCTTTCACTTTTTCATAAAATGACGATGGAAGACAAACCTCTGCAATTTCTAATATTGCAGGATCCAGGTACTGGAGAAAAATCTTGTATACTGACTCAATGGACTGACGAATGAATCAAAATCCTAAAGGATCTGGATACGGACATTAAAACGCTTCACACTAATCCAAACCTAGTCAAGAAAAAAATGTGGAATCAAGAACTGGTGAACAAAGACGGAAACACAGAATAATGAAAAATGTACTGTACAAAGCTAATAGTCTGTATGAACCCCAGGGTTATCTGATAACATTTCCTCATAGCTATCAAAGATCCCTATACATGAAGTTTCGGCTTAACCTATTCTTAACTAAAGAGAGATCAGGTCTATGGACAAATTATGCCGAACAGGACGATGGCTGCAGGCTATGTAAGCAACAGCCTGAAACACTCAAACACTTGACCTTATGTTGCTCAGCCCTTCGGCCGGAAAGAACTAAGCATCTAGGGTCATTAATTGCAGAGTGGCAAACTCGTGACGCTGAGTCTTGGTGGCATGCGTTCTCCGAGGATTCCAATAGGAAAGTAACAATTGCCCTGACTAACTTTTTGGATGAGATGAGGAAGTGTCTGGCAGGCGTGAAAGGCCTTTAGTTAAAATCTAGAAGGGTTGTACATGAGTATCTTGTGAGGAGTTCTTTGAATGGCAATCGAGAATGTAATGACTAAACTGCTTGATGGAATGTAATTTTTTCTTTTCTTCTGAGGCGAATTGTATGGTTGTTTTTCTTTTTCCTTTTTTATTTGTTTTTGTTTTTTAAAGGTTTGTAATAAACTGTATAAAAATTAAAAAAAAAAACATTAAAAAGGTGGGTTCTTGCTGTCCTTATGGACATTGAGTGAGCCATGAAATACTGGTGTTATCGGGTGTTTGTTGAGCAAAAATTGACTAGTCTTTTCACTAATCCATTCGTTTTCGTATGCATTATCTACTGCTTTCTCAATCATGATCTTAATTCTGTGTAGAGGGTCGCCATCTAGTTTGTTCTCGGTGGTGGATTCATTCAGTAGTTCAAGACATTTATTTGTGTAATATGCTGTATCCATCACCACGGTGGCGCCACCCTTATCGGCTGGCTTGATCTAGAGTTCTTCGTCCTTCACTTAGATCTCTGTGTTCTAGTTGACTGTTCTTAATATCTAACGGAGAGGTTCTATGATAGCTAATCATCTTGAAGTCATTCAATACACTTTTTAGAATTCTGGATCTGGGGGTCAAAAGAGCTCTTTGGACATAGCTCCACACCGTCATCCTCAGGGTTGATGGATGGATTCTCTTCCTGGTTCAATTTTAAAGAACATTTTCAATCTCAATTTCCTTAGTAGCCTGTGTAAACAGACCTTTTTCTCAAATAGTGAAGTATTGCAAGTTGGGACAAATGAAAGGCCCCGATTTAAAATATCAAGTTGACCACTGGAGAGATTTTTGCTAGAAATATTAATTACGAGGTTTTCACTGATTTGTTTTTTCCTTTTTGGGGTCTTCTTCCCTTGTCTTGTTTTTCTTTTGGCCTGTCCCTTAGGCCTAAAAAAAACACCTGTGGCAATTGGGGTGACTTCTGTTTATGATACAGTAGGTCTTCCAGCTGGGATCCCTGATGTCTCTCCTTGATTGTTGGGGTGATGTTATGCTTTATCCTGTCCAGTGGGTTCGCCTATACTGCTGCTACTGCTGTCGCTTCCAGAGTTTGTCAGTTTGAACGGTAAGGTCTGTTTCTGTTAAGGTTACGGTGGTGATAAAACTCCTTCCAGGTGTAGACAATGTCATTCAAGTAATCAAATGTATCGCGTTTGAATTTTCTGAGCTTCCTTTGTTCGATATCTGTTTTATAGCCGCTTAATTTGTGGTTGGTCTCCTCTAGAAGTTGTCAGTTCCTCTGCTGACTTAATTCTGATAGTTGTGTTCTAAGTGCAACAATTTCAGTGTCTATAGTTGTTAGGGATTTGGAAAGCTCTTCAATAGTTAATGAGATCCAACAAGCATTTGTTGAGAATTTGGTCCCATTTGGCCACAAATGCTTTTTTGCTGCAGGACTAGGGATATCCCAGATCTGATGGCAATTGTAGCTGTTGATTTTGAAAAAGCATTTTATTCCATTTACTGGGAAATCGTGTAGACTGTGATGCGAGGTATGGGCTTTGGGACGAGTTTTCTACAATGGGTTGCTGTATGAGAGCCCTTTCGAAAGAGTTTGAGTCAACGGAATGAAGTCTCAAGTTTTTGTGCTAGAAAGAGGCACATGTCAGGGTTGCCCCCTTTCCCTGTCACTGTATATCTTAGCAATTGAACCTTTGCCGATTTGTAGCGTAGGGTAGACCCCCTTATGAAGGGATTTGTATGGCTGTCTGGACAGGAATACAGTGCATCATTATATGCAGCCAACCTACTATTGAATGTTGGGGAACCCCAGAGGTCGATCCCCAGGATAATGGAGATTTTACAAATATATGGTAAACACAGTGGCCTCCTAGTCAACTGGAGAAAATCAATCCTATTCCTGGTACAAGGAGGGCCCATGGCAATCCCCAACAATTTCCCATTTAGGGACACAACAGGCTTGTTCACATATCTGGGTATTCAGATCCTTCCTGGATCGTAACTTGGTACCCATCACATACCGGTTTATTGCAGACACCAACTTTTGGACAGACCTGCCCTTGTACCTGCTGGGTAGAGCGTCAATGTTCAAAATTATAACATTACCCCGGTATATCTACGTTCTACAAAACACTCCAGTTAGGATCCAAGAGGGGGAATTACTGGTGATTGAAAAGGCATTGAGAAAATTGCTATGTGAGGGGCTCCCAACCTAGATAACCCAGAATTGGTTAGACTGGGTTCCGCTGCGTTTAGTATGAGATTCGGCATTAAACGGGCCCTGTGGTCAATTGTTGAATCCACCTGATGGTGTGAAATGGCGGTTTCAATATTTATTGAAAAATTAGATAACAGCATATATTGAGTTGCGTGAGAGTGCTTATTAGATATTCCAGAAAAATAAAATTGTCCTTTGTTATATTTAACTGCTAAAATGCCCAAATGCTGACAAGTGTTTCGACCCTTAATAGGTCCTTATGAAGGCCGTGCTTATGCCACACAATGTTGCTAGTGGGTGTAGTCCCCAATAAGGATGTATATTATATTTTGAATTGTTTCTGGCCCAATGTCTTTGTCCCCTTGTTATGGAAAGACAATTTGCCAATTTGACAATTTCCATGCAATAACCTGCTATTTCACACCATCAGTTGGATTCAACCTAGAATAGTACTGCGTTCATTGTATCGTTCAGTGTGGGATGGGGTTCGGGGGGATAGGGCTCCCAGACCTTCAAAAATACGATTGGGCCTTGCAGTTAGCTGTAGCAAATGAATGGCTGTTGGGGTCATATTTGCCTGCAAAGGGACGGGATGGGAGGCAGAGACACATTGCATGTATTGCACAGGAAGATATGCATGGCCGGACTACCCCCATTATCGAAACGGGTGGTCAGGAGCTGCAGCCGAGCAACAAAGGAAATCGGATGGGAGAGGGTGGTGACCCAGCGTGCCCACTCTGGCACATTTGTGATATGCCTGAACTGATGAATTTTCCCTTTGTGACTCAATGGTATTGCAAAAACATTAGAGTGGTGGGAGATGTACTCTTCAGAGGCCAGTTGCGATCATTCCTTGAACTCCAACAGAACTCACAACTAACTAGGTCAAACAATTACCAATACATCCAATTCCAACATGCCATGTGGTCGCAGTCCCACAGGAACTATGAGTGCCCGTAACAGGCCCTGCTGAAAGCCACCTATATAAAGAGCGCCTTACTAAAAAAGGCAATACCTACGCTTTGAGATGCTTGGTAGTTTGATTTTGTGGCTGCTGGTGAACCCCCAATTGAAGTGGGGGACTAATGTTGGACTCTTAGAGGCAGAAGAATGGCAGGAGGCTTTGATGCCCCTGAGAGGTTACTATTCCCGCTTGCTCTAGACTGAAGATTATGTATAGGGTATATTATACGAGAGAACTGCTGTTTAGATGTAACAGGGTGGCGGACCCAAATTACATGCAATTTTCTGATGCTCTGCAGATGTTTTATCACACAATATGCACTTGCTCCTAGATACAGATTTTCTGGTACCAGATTTTATGTAAAGTGTCGGCAGCGGTCTCACAGCAGGTTCCGACTGACCCAAAACTGGTTATATTGGGGGTGTCGAGCGAGATGGCATACTTGTGCTACAGAAAACTGTTCCTTTTTGCCACTATCGGGGCATTGGATATGAACATAGCTATGTTATGGGGCCCAAGGGAAGTGCTCAAGCTATCAAAGTGGGTGTTGAACATGGATAATTGTATGGCTATAGAAGAACGGATATACAGATCTAGAGGGTGCCTGTATACATTTGGTAAGATCTGGGGCAAATGGGGTGGCAATGAGTAACTATAGGGAGGTTGATGGGATCTCGGCATCTCACCTACGTAGCTGTGTTCATGATGTTGTGGTGAGGTTGGGGGAGGGCATGCCGTACATTGGACTTTGACTGTATTAATGGGAGGAACGAAGGGCTAGTTGCCCAAATGGTGAGACCTTCTGAACTGTGATGGTTACTGTTTTCTATTTACTTGTTATAAAAAAACACAAATAAAATGTGTTCTAAAAAATATTGTCCATTACCTGCATCCCCTTGCTGATTAAGATTCTCGATAGGGTAGCCTATTTGCAGGTTCAGCTTTTTCTGGAAACTCACATCTTAAGCACTAGGCAATCAGTTTTCCGTTAGCGCCATGGTACTGAAACTGCTTTGATTGATCTTAAAGCCAACATCTCCAACATCATCGATCATGGCCCCACTGCACTCCTTATGCTACTGGATTTATTGGCTACTTTAAACCTGCTTGAGCGTTCCCTCCTGGTCAATCGCCTTGCTGCTGTTGCTAACTTCTCCCCATCTGCCTCTGTTTGGTTCAACTCATTCCTTTCCATTAGATAAGCTAAAGTCTTTGCTGATGATGCCTCTGCATTTCCTATTTCTCTTGATTGCGGCATCCCTCTGCGCTCTTGTTGAGCACCCACCCTCTAACATCTATACCCGTCCCCCTGTTTGATCTTCTTGACGCCCCCCCCCCCCGAGTGTGACCTTCACTAATTACGCAAATGACACCCAGATACTGTTACAACTCTCTGGTGACCATGACAAAGACTCCCTGGCTATCAATCAAGTATATTCTGGTATTCATGCCCGATGGCCACCAACCCTTAAACCGAAAACTGTGAAGACTGAGTTGCTTATCTTTGGCACTAGTCAACGTATCAAGAAGATAGATGCCCGCTACTGCTCCTTCTTAATCTCTGGCTGCCATTAAAGTAGCTGACAAAGTTAAGACACTAGAATTCATCTTGGACTCTGAACTCTCTATAATGACTCATATCAACCAGCTTAGATCCTCTTGTGCATACTATCGTAGATTAAAACCAAAAAGGTGATGGGTGGAAGGTTTTGAATTAATCTGAACCACTGGCATTGCTCTGGGTCCACTGGCATTGCTCTCGGTAACCTTCCACACCACTGTTTTTTAGTCGTCTGCACCATTGCAAAAGGGGTCCAGCCATATGCAAATCAGCCGGGTACTGCCACCAATAGGAGTAGCCCTGCCCGAACTGCTAGGCCAGGTCCCCTCTGCATGAAAACACAAGCAACACGAGACATGTTTCAGCCTTGTTTGTCCTCCTCAGTGAGGTACAGCTTGTTCCCTATGGTGCAGCAAGCAAGGGATCCATGTCTGGGCATACCCTCTCTCACATAGGGAGACAAACTGAAACCAAATAAGTGTTGTCTGAACCCATCACTTTTTTGGTTTCAGTTTGAAGCACACCATCTGTACACACTTCGACGCCTTTACCTCAAAAAAGCCAGGAAAATGTTTTCAAACCTTTACCTTTTTTTTAGATCTGTAACATATATATATATATATATATATATATATATATATATATATATATATATATATATATATATATATATATGCTATGAAACCACAGATGATACCCCTCCATGTTGCCTCCAATTGGATAACCCTAGTATTCAAAGAATTACTAATGTACCTGAATGTTTCATTTCAGAAGAGACCAGGATTAGGGAGCTACGTGCCACCCTAAAGACAGCTAGTGGGTACAGCTCCGCAGAACTAGATTTTGGGAAACCAGACCCGGCTGATCATGCAGATGCCTAATGTCCACATTGGTAGAATTCCTGGGATGGAGTAGACCAACTCTTGCATTTGAACAAGACGACCTAACTAACATATTGGACAAGGGTCCTCAATATGACCTGATACTATTATTTCATGTGGCCCTTCAAAAAAGGGTTGCAACAAGGGCGCTGTTGCGCACATCTAAGATGGCCGCCTAGTTCCAGAGCTCCGGCTTCTATAAATCCTTCAAGATACGCATCCTCTCTCAGGGCCGCCCGCGTAACAAACAAATCGCGTCGATCTGTGGCATAAGACTGTGGGCACATACTGGGAAAAATTTGGGCCGCTACGCCGGACCGTGTTGAAGATACACCGTCCTGAAGATCCTGCGGACGGAGGCCGGGACATTGGCTGCCCGCGAGTTCCGGGCGCTCTTCCCCTGGAGCCGCGGGGGGAGGGGCTGGATCGAGTCAGAGAGGCCACGCTTCGACCAAACTCCTGGAGGTGATCGGACCATATCTGCCGGCTAATGTGAGGGTGCCACGTCGGTATACATCACCGCTGCGTACTGGGCGCGGCGAACGCGGTGGTTCCCCGCCAACGGCCGCGTGGTGTGCAGCCGCCGTGCTACGTGGGCCACTGTTGATCCGACTCCCGTGCCTGCGGAGCTGCCCTAGGCTCCCCTGATATCTCCTGCTGGTGGAGTGCCCCCCCACATGTGGACGGACGTAAAAACAAGTAAGAACAGGCGGGGCAACGCATGAGGAGGGTGGACACCCCGAACAGGATCTGCCGAGGAGGGGACATTTTATCCGGCTACAGCCCTCCCTGGGCGATAACCTTTACACACCTCTCCTGCACGATAACTGGGTCTAAGCTCACTACCAATCCTGTATAGAGTCCGTACCATACGTTGGGGCGGACAGGGCTGTAGGCGCTGGAAGACGCGGTCTACTTGAATCTACACATGGGCCAATACGAGCAGAAGGGAGCACACCCCAAGAAAGCGGGCCCAATGGACTCCTTTGCCAATTCCCAGCCCAGCGGGTCCACGGCGCCCCTGTCGCAGCAAGTGGACAGTCAGCCTGAGTTACCAATGGAGGAGAGGGTGGACCGATTGATGGCTATGGTTCAGAACGGCTTCCTGGCGATGAACACTAAATTGGATGACATAGGGGCAACAATCAGCTCTTTAAAGGCGAGGGTGGACAAGGAAAGCACACGGATTACTGAGGCCGAAGGCAGGATCGCTATCAATGAAGACTTGATACTACAACATGGCCGCGATATTGCCCAGTTGAAAGGGGACCTCCGGAAAACCCTTGACAAATGCGAGGATTTGGAATCCCGTTCCAGGAGGAACAATATCCGTCTGGTTGGGGTGGCTGAAACCTTTGGCAAAGGGTATATGGAACGCCAGGTAGAGGCCCTTCTGAAGGAACTCCTGGGTTCCGACTCCTTTTCGGACCATTTCCTTGTGGAGCGAACACACGTACATCGGCGCCTCTGCCCAGGCCCGGAGCTCCACCTCGTACAATAATTGCCCGCCTTCTCAATTATAGGGACAGGGACGCGATCCTGCGGATATCCAGGGATAAGGGCACCCTATTCCATGAAAACAACAGAATCCACATATATCCGGACTTTTCCACCAATGTGCAATCACTTAAGAGACAACTGAGACTGCGCCTGGTCCCGTACTCCCTTGTCTACCCAGCGAAAATGAGAATTCGGCATGGAGGCAGGGCGCACTTTTTTGAAAATCCAACCGAAGCCATGCTCTACGTTGAAGCCTCCATCCCTCTACCGACCCGGGAGCGGGCTGGGAACCAGAATCTGCCGCCCCGGGGTACGGTGGAGCCCGACGACCCCGCGGGGTGATATGTTTTTTGATGCCACACTGCTATAATGTTTTAAATTGAAGGCCGCAGGGTGGCCCTGAATGTAAATGTTTGTTGGAATGGAGCCATGCAGACTTCCTGGGTCGGCGGTCGTATGAGTGCAGCTCACACCCCCAGGAGTGTTCCTAGGTTATGGTTTTAGGGGTACATCATCCAGTTGGGGTTGATGCGGGAGGGGGTTGGGAGTGGAATAGGGATATGGTGTTGCCGTGCGAAATGCCGGGCTTGTTGGGGGAACCCATGTTTCGGGTTGTTATAGCGGTTAAAATAGAGAGCGGTTTTGCAGCGGGATACCCATTCTCCCTGCGACATGGGCGGGAGTATGGACGTATGCCTAGTCTCGGGTACGACCATGACACAGGTCAATAAGGGCTTGAATGTTAAGCTCCTTTCCTGGAATATCCGGGGGTTAAATAACCCGGTTAAGGCAAGGAAGATCACAGCATACATCACACGCCACAACCCTCACATTCTTTTTATGCAAGAGACGCACGTCAATACTAAACTTTTACCGAGGTGGGGGTTGCACAGGTATTATACATAATATTCAGCACAATCCAGAGGAGTGTTGACTCTCATACACCTCAAATTATGTTTTAAATATCAGTCCAGCAAAATAGACCCACAGGGTAGATACGTACTGGTGTGGGGGGAATTGGCGGGGCACCAAGTGCTTCTGATTAATACCTATGTTCCCAATTTAGATGACCCACAGTTTTATTGCACAATACTGTATATGCTATCATCATCTGGGGAGACACAAATACTCTGGGGTGGCAATTTCAACATGATATTGGACCAATCCCTGGATCGCTCATCGACTGTCCCCAGAACCCCCTCCAAGGCCGCACTGGTAGTAACACAATTAATGGAACAGATGGGTATGGTAGAGCATGGCGTGCATTACACCCAAACGAGAAGAAATACACCTTTTACTCGTCGGTGCACGATTCTCATTCGCGCATTGACTATTGGATCGTTAGTCAGTCCCTATCTGGGGCGATCTCCCAATGTGATATACATCCCTGTACCCTTTTGGATCACTCGCCGGTATCACTTGACATTAACTTTAGTGATGTCTCCCCCCCGGCGAGAAGATGGAGGATGCCCCCTGCAATCCTAAGAGACCCCAACATATGCAAATTGTTGCATGCAGAGATTGCAGAGTTCCTAGAACTAAACGAGGGTTCGGTTGCCACTTATGCCACACTATGAGATGCATTCAAGGCCTGGGTCCGGGGAGCCATCCTGGGCAAGTCGACTGGTATGTTGACGGCGGTACGTGAAGAATTGGGGGTGGCCGAGACAAAAATTGACCTGTTACAGACTGAGTACAGCATCACACAGGATAAGGGAACCCTGGCGCAAATACATACCACGCTAAAAGAATTCCACAAGTTGGTCCATAGAGAAGTTCTCTATATGGCTGTACCAGCCAAAGCCCGACGATACAGGGAAAGCAATAAGGCTGGGAGATTCCTGGCCAACATGCTTAGAACTGATAGGCACCATAACCCGATCCCGAGCATACAGACACCGACTAGAGGGACGGTAAACAGAGACCGAGACATAACTAACTCCGCTTTTACTGAGTTCTACTCCTCCCTCTATTCCAATCACGATAAAAAAAACAGAGGACATGTTTCAATACCTAGATAATCTCGATCTTCCCACATTAACGGCCGAAACCCGTAATAATACTAGACAGGCCAATCACATCAGAGGAGATTGCAGAGGCCATAAAAGCTCTATCGAGCGGCCGTTCACCTGGCTCGGATGGCCTTCCAGTGGAACTATACGAAGAATTCTTTAGTGAATTGGCCCCGATACTGCTGAAAGTGTGGGAAGAGGCAATGAGCCTGCGAGTTCTCCCGGAATCGATGCGAGAAGCAATCATCACTGTCCTTTTGAAACCCCGTAGACCGCCGCAAGACATGGCGTTCTATCGACCCCTGTCTTTAATCAACACTGACGCAAAAATCTTCGCAAAAGTGCTGGCCACCAGACTCCTGCCATACATGCCGATCCTGGTTCATCCTGACCAGGCCGGCTTTATACCAGCCCGATCCACGGCTCTCAACCTGAGACGCCTATTTAATGTTATGGCACAGATAGACCCAGATGCCAAGGCAGCCGTGGTCGCATTAGATGCCGAGAAGGCTTTTGACTCCGTTTCCTGGGCATACCTCTTTCTGGTGCTGGAGCGGTTTGGTCTCGGCCAATTATTATATACACAACCGACAGCTAAGGTCCTGACTAACACCACTCTCTCCCCGTCATTCCACCTACACAGGGGGACCAGGCAGGGATGTCCCTTCTCACCCATACTTTTCGCTCTGACCATTGAACCAATGGCGGAATTCATACGTCAGAACCACTCACAGAGGTCTTAGGATGACCGACCCCCCCTCAGATAATATCACTTTACGCGGACGACACTTTACTATATGTCCGTGACCCCAAAGAAAATGTGCAACACATCATGTCCGACATACATGAATTCTCAGAACACTCGGGATATAGAATTAATGTACCGAAGTCTGAAATATTTCCCCTTACTGACGGCACAGGAGACCTAGCTGAAATAGAGGGATTTAGACCTGCCCCCACCAAGGTACGTTACCTAGGGATAATGGTTGCCAGAGATAAAACCCTGCTATATACGCACACTCATGGGGAACTGTTGGCAACCCTTTCGACCAAATTTCATATGTGGGCTAGCCTTCCATTATCCCTGTATGGCAGAGTTGCGCTACTCAAAATGGTGGTCCTCCCCAATATTACTTCAATAACATCCCACTTTGGCCTTGTAAACCCTTCTTCTCGAAACTTAAATCGCTTGCCTCCTCGTTTATCTGGAATGGGAAAACTGCGGGATGGGTTGGGATAAGATGGTTGAGCCTTTCGCGCAGGGAGGCATCGCGGCACCAAACTTCGAGCTTTATTATTTATGCGCGCAAGCTCCATTTGCAAAGCATTGGTTGGACCCAGAGGACACTGCCTCCCACATATTGATTGAAAAGCACTCTGTTCGCCCAAACAACATACGCTCAGTCCTTCTTAACCCAAGCTATGGGGACATATGCCCGTTCGATCCGGTATACACGACCACTCATGCTTGGGCCAGAATTTACAAGAGGCTAGGACTCGAATACCCGTACGACCCGGAAGTCCCCCTGTGGGATTTCTCCAGCATTTCCCCCACATTTGATCGAGCCCTCCAGCAATCCTGGGACCCTAACAAGCTTTTCACACTACGCAACATGTTCCCAGATGGTGAGTTCTGCGACCTCACGGGCTTTACTGAAGCGGTGGGGAGGGGCCAGCTTAAACACCTTCAATATTACAGGATGAGGGCTGCTTTCTCGGCGAAGTGGCCGACATTTCCGCAGGAACCCCAGTCCCATGCATGCATTAGGTCAATAGTGTCCATGGACGGTCACGGCAAGGGGGTCTCTGTGCTATATTCATTGGTGCAGACCCATTCCCCATCACGCAACACGATGAGAGAAATCTGGGAGCGAGACGTGGGCACTCAGATGAGGTCCGTTGGGCCCGGTATTGTCAGATTACTCTATCAGTGTCCATGAATGCTGGGCTCCGGCTGATTCAGTTCAAAGTTTTAAACCAATTACACTATTCCCCTGCCAGATTAGCTAAATTTGTGGAAAATTGCACAGGTGCCTGCCCCAAATGTGACGCCCCCAATGCGGGGCCTTATCATATGTACTGGCCATGTCCGTTAATTGTGGAGTTCTGGAAGGAAGTCGCGAGGCTCCTTGAAGATATCACAGCCATCCCGGCGACTCTCTCCCCCCTGAAATACTTGTTGGGCGATATAGGCAAGGTAAAGGAAACCACGAGGCGATTATTTAACATCTCTTGCATTATTGCCAAACGCTGTATTCTTCCATGTTGGAAGTCCTCCAACGCCCCAACCAGAGACACTTTCTTAAAAGACCTTTGTATGGTAAATGACGATGAGGAACTATTTGTATTGTCGGTTCCGTCACCATGTCGCCTCAAAGATATTTGGTCATTGCTACGCTTTTACCTGTGCGACCTGGACTCAGACCCTGATGCAACACCCCGGTCCTCGCCTTGATTTGCAATATGTACTACTCGTGTACTGGTTGCTCTCATGTCTGAAAACTGTGATGTCTTCCTCTTCCCCTCCTCCCTTAACTTGAAGGCTGTAAAATAATTAAGCTATGTTTTGATATGTTTATATCGTGTCTTGCTGCTGGCCTACTCTCAATAAAAATATGTTTTAAAAAAAAAAAGGATTACAACAAACTGGGAGGCTCCAGAGTACAGCCCTGCAGTAAACAAAAATCTCACAAGAAAATACAGGCCATCCAGTAGCGACCCTGGCTACTTGTTAATACATTTAACTCCGGAAAGCGTAGTAGTACAAGCAGCTACATCTGCCTCCAAGCAAGCTACGTACCCAATCATACCCCCTGATAGGGATGACAAACGCATTGACTCTTGGGCAAAGAAAGTCTTTTCTGCTAGCAGCATGGCTTTAAAATCTGCTGATTCTACATGTGCTCTTGCAAAGTTCACAATTAGCCTGTGGGACTGCATAGCGATGGCGGCTGATCACATCCCTGAGGGTGAGGAAAGAGACAGCTTCATTGTATTGTATATGTATTTGTAAAGCGCAACAAAGACCTGGTGGCATCAAGGCGCTGAGAACCTGCGAGAGTAGGCAGCATCCCACATTGAAACAACAGTGTTTTGAGCGGTTTACAAAAGATGGATGGGACATGAATGTTCGTTATATGAAAAGGGAGGGCATTCCTCAAGGACGGTGCCAGCACAGAGAAAGATCTGCCCCCCGCACGAGCGCGTCGGCAGCGGTGGACAGACAACAGAAACTGGTTGGATGAGCGGAGAGCTCTTAAATTAATAAAGAGAGAGCTTAGCTTGGAGAAATTGAGGTCCAACAGAGTGAATGGCGTGGTGAACAGTGCATGAAATCTGAAACTTCACCTGGCTTTTAACGGACAGCCAATAAAGGCGCTGAAGGAGATCATGGGAATGAGACAATCTGGGAGCGTTAAGGGCAAGCCTAGCTGCCGCATTCGGAAGGATTTGGAGGCGCTCAAGTAGCGCCTCTGGCTGACCAAGATGCATACCGTTGCAGTAATCTATTGACCCCATGATGGAGGCAGTCACAATTTTGGCCCTAGCCTCATTAGGGAGAAAGGGAAGAACAGTCTTCAAGATTTTCAGTTTGGCAAAGACAGTCTGGCAAACCGAAGAAATGTGCGCTTCTCTGGAGCCAGACGCCATGACTTAATACCAAGGCTCTTGACTACAGCAGACGGTTACGGGCAAGGACCAAGACATGCTGGCCAGCAGTCTGAGGTTCAGCATGGGCTAGCGGAAGCCTGGCCAACCACCAGTACCTAAGTCTTCTCTCCATTTAACTTAAGCTAGTTTTCGGTCATCCACACCCCGACCGCTGAGAGACAGTCTCTCAGCAGTTTGGGTGGGGGGGGGGACTTTCCTTAGGGGCATGAAGACGGAAGAGAATCTGGATGTCATCGGCATAGGTGAAAAAATTCACACCAAAGCTAGAAATGAGTTTAGCCAATGCGACCATGCAAAGATTAAAAAGCAATGGGGAGAGAGCCGAGCCTTGTGGAACTCTACAATCAATCACCATAGGAGGGGAGGTAAAAGGGGGAAGAGACACCACCTGCGTGCGATCAGAAAGAAAAGACGAAAACCATTTCAAAGGGACACCCGAAATTCCAGCATCCGAAAGGCACTGCAAGAGTCTCTGATGGTCAATGGTGTCAAAGGCCGCGGAGAGATCGAGTAGAATAAGAATACCCGTCTCTCTGCGGTCCTGTAACATCGCAATATCGTTATGAAGTGCGATCATTACCGATTCCGTGCCCATCCCTGGGCGAAAGCCAGCCTGGAGAGGGTGACTAATGTGATTGGTCTCAAAGAAGATCGAAAGCTGAGGGATGATAATGGATTCTAACAGCTTTGTCATAGTAGGAAGTAGAGAGATAGGACTATAGTTTTCAGCCATTGCCGGATCAAGGTGGGGTTTGTTAAGCAACAGAGAGATCATGGCATGTTTAAGAGGCTTATGGATACATCTGGTAGTGCACGAATATTCAAGAGCCTCTGAAGAGGGGAACCAGATTCCTAGAGAGATCCTGAAGAATGTGAAGTGGAATTGGATCGGCTGGGGAGGCAGATTTCAATTTAGATAGGGCATCAGTGACCAAAGTTTCCGTAACTGCCACAAAGTTAAAAGCACTAGACCAGTGTTCAGTCGAACAGATCGGAGAGTTGTGCTACTGAGAGGAATAGATCTTTCCGCACATATCTTCTCAAGTATAGCACAAATTATTTCTTGAAAAAAAGAAGCAATATGGTCATGAGCTTGGGTGCAGATAGCTATAGAGGGAGGCTGAGCAAGAGTGGACAATTCTTTAACTACCTGAAAGAGCTCTTTAGAAGAGCATGGGGCATTTAAAATATGGTTAGCATAATACTGGGCCTTGACTGTTTTTATAGAGCTATGATAGTTCCGTATTTGTGTATAGGCCAACTTTGTAGAGGAGTCTGGAAGGAGGTGCCATTTTCGTTCAAGGCGACAGCACTTTTGTTCAACAGCCTCAGCTCCAGAGAGTAGCAAGGGGCCAAAGGCATGGTACGAGTGGGAAGCAGCTGAGAAGGGACCAAAGTATCGGCTGTGTGCTTAAAGGCGGTCACTAAAGCATTTCAAATGTTCATACACTTATTTCTGCTTTGTTGAGTTATTGTTACGACAGAGTTTGAAATGGCACCAGTAGGGACCTTAGACCAACAACGTTGAAATTTCATGAAAGGAATGGATTTGGCTTTGGGAAGAGTACAGGGAAAAGCTAATGGAATTAGAAAGTGATCAGACCATAGCACAGGTAGAGGATTGGAAG
Organism: Ambystoma mexicanum; assembly: GCF_040938575.1. Taxonomy (NCBI): domain Eukaryota; kingdom Metazoa; phylum Chordata; class Amphibia; order Caudata; family Ambystomatidae; genus Ambystoma; species Ambystoma mexicanum. The sequence goes on from NC_090923.1 coordinate 1,131,180,691, forward strand.
CTTGAATGTGAGAGATGTTGGAGAAAATCAGATCGAGCTGCTTAACACCTTCATGCATGGGACTGTGATTACAAAGGGGGAAGCCATAATCTGCAAGAGAAGCAACAGGTAGGGAGTCAGAAGGTTGCTGAAGATTAAGGGTAAAACCTCACAATAGAACTATCTTGGGATAGATGGGAGCCAGATTAGCTATGATGTGCACAAAATCAACCACAAACTGATTGGTGACATAACCCGTGGGCGATAAACAATGAGGAAATAGAATTATCCAATGATACCTGCAACTTAATAAGTAGCAGCTTGCATGCAAGGTTATGAGCATATTGTATTATCTGACAACTGTACGCTTTCTCAACTACAAAGGCAACTCCACGTCCAGCCTTAAGGGGTGTCCGGTCTAGTTGATGTGTATCGTATTTGGCAGGGAGTAATTGAAGGATATCGGGCCGGAATAGGCAGTGAACCAAGTTTCAGTAATGCATAGCACATTAGGTGCATATGTTTCTAAAGTGTACCTGGTACCTGGGCCACCGCAAATCGAGCATTAACCAGGAGAACCTTTAATAAAGAATGACGGCTGTTGGTGTTCTTTGGGACGATGGTAGCATGTTGACCTAAAAATCCAGGGGGCCAGGACAAATTTGCGGAGGCCATAGCAGTTAGTTCATCATGAGTGTAAGACATACAGGCATAGAGGGGGTAAATACCTGCATTTGTGGCCCAAAGCCCAGACTGGTCCCGGATGGGCACAGACAGGCTTGCCCTAAGCGTGCCTTTTGCGTGCTGACGGCGCGCCGCTGCACCAGTTTGCTGCGCGGGCGTTCTCTCCGGCACATAAATGCCGGAGGGAATCGAAAGTGAGGCGAAGCACTGCCGGTTAATGGAAAAAATCAGTGTCCGGTCTGATGGGTCTGGGTAACAGGTGATTATGTATGGATGGAGAGTTTGTTTTTAAAAGGCATCTTTAGTTCTTAATTTAGGTTGGGCGGATAGAATATGTGTGATGTGGAGTTTAAATACTTTTTTGATGTATTGATCTTAACAACTATTTCTCAGAGTGAAGGCTCTCCAAGCCAACATGGTGGAGGTAGTGCAGGTCTCCGATTGGAGGGATCAGGGACTTCTGACTGTTAGGGAGAATTCTCATTCTATGGCTAATTTCCCTTACCTATCGAGTCCCCCAGCGGCTTTGCTGGATTTGAAGGGTTTGTTTCTTTTCTCCGGCTAAGAGTGAGACTCTTTTCCCACTCTTAGGCATTTTTGCTATGTGTGTTCTAGGCTATTTTTGTGTTTAATGTCTATGGGAACCATCTTTATTCACATGTGTTACACAGCACCCTCCGTGCAGTGACACAGGGGTGTCGTAGCGACCCCCAAACATAGACTCCATACCCTGGGACTGACTACTGTCTCCCAGAGCATGTAAAGTCCCCATTGACTTTACTAGTCAATTTTTGTGAACTAAACCAGTACAACCCATCTTACCATGGAGGTACTGGGAAGGGTTAATAGTTTTTCCCTTATGTTCATTTTCAAGAGGGTACCGTACAGTCCCTCTCTCAAAAGTTTCTGGCTGCTGACAGTGGTTACTACCGTGAATATTTTCCTATGGGATTTTCCCATTGTTCGAGGCTACAACATTTTCTGACAGCCTCTAACATACCGCCGGTGTATTTTAAAATTAACTTTACTTCGGTAGGTTTTATTTGCCAGAATTGTAATATAACTTCTTTCTCATGTCTTTCTCTAAACTCCTAACCCAGGTCGGGGATCCTTTGTTCGTCATTTTGGCGGGCTTCTGCCAAGAAGCCCTCCTTTCAGCGCCACTGAGTCTGGGGTGGGTCCGTTGTGTGGGAGGGGGAGTAGGACCCCTGGACAGGGTTGTCTACGCAACCCATGTCGCACTCTATCCTGATAGGCTGGAGGGATTCCCGCCAAGATGACAACTCCACTGTGTGAGTGACAGATAGGCTGTATGAATGGGGCTCCTTTTGCATAAAAGCAGGGTCCTGAGGACTGGAAGAGCAAGACGTTGCCACGGGAACTGAGAAGCCAAAGACATCTGCAACGACTGAACCACCGGTGAAGTCCTGCTGCAGAGTCTCACCACTTTTCTCCACACGACGAGAGAAGATCTTCATCTGCAAGAGCCTTCTTCGCTTGAGCTGGTGGGGCCAAAAAGTTTGCCAATCGCCCTCCTGGACCTGCCTTGGTCGAATCGCCAGTACCCAGTACTCGGAGGCTGGATAGCCAGGCACCAGTCCACCCGGACCGCGATTTAAAGGAGCGTACCTTTTATTCATCGGGCAGCACCGCGGCTGGTTTCATCCCTGGGTAGTGCAGTAACTCGAACCTTCCTCCACGACGAGAGCCTCTCTTCCTCTGCTGGATCCCCCGAACTGCAGGAACTACCAGGAACAACCACCACCGCAGGAGCCACTTCTTCGTTTTAAAGGTACATTCTTCCACCAGGCCGCTCTTTCTTTGCGGTAGAGCTAAAGGTGTTTTAAATCCTTTACCTACCTGTTGGGTTGGTCGCCCCTCTCTCTTAAAATTTTCTTTCACCTTCTGAATCCACCTTTTCAAAATTGTTAACCAAAGACTTGACTGCAGCTACAAGAACATTTTGCTCCTGGGCCCTTGCCCTGTACCAATGACTCTGGCACAGCCCTACTGACTCTAGCTGAATTTGTTAGAACTGCCTTCTTTAGATTGCTTCTCAACTAGAACTGTGTTGATGCACCCATTTCTTATAGCCCCCTTTTTCTTCCCCTTTCTAAAACTTGTGAAGTGCCATTTTGCTCAGTTTTCTTTTAAGTATATTCTATACTGATGCACTGTCTTGCTTAAACTGGTCCACAAACCTATGGGAAGTGTTGCTAGGGTGTGCAAGAAGCTATTTCTGTATAACTTGTGCTTTCTCTCCCTTGTCAGAAATTGCTAGAGTATCCCTTGTGTGTGGTTTTTATTGTGCCGCTTTGCTCAGTTTTCACTCTGGTTCACTTGGTCTACAATTTAACTAGGGAGTGTGTATATTTTTTTTTTGACTTATTTTAACTTGCTTGATGACTGTGATAAATGTGTTTTACTAGAAGTGTATAAAATACATATATATCTACTTTTTAATACAAAGCTTTGGTCAGTGTTTCCTTGTGCCATAAGTACTGTAGACCTACTGTGTAAACCGTGAATACTGCTGATCTCCCTCTTGAGATAAGTCTGACTGCTCAGCCAAAGCTACCAACTAAATCTTTGTGGTACAGACTGATACCAAAGGGGATTTATTGCTCTCACCTGTAGTCCTAATCTTCTCTAGTCCTCCCTAAGGGAACTGCACAGGATTTTGCCTAACACCGACCTCAACCAGAATTCTAAACTGCCTTTCATTGTCTATCTTCTTGAGAGAGAGTCCTGTCTAAGCTGAACTCCTGCTTTGAGGCCCAGGAAGACATTCAGAAGGAGGAAATTGAGTCTGGGAACTTCCAGTGTTGCAGATCTGCGAGGGACAAGCTCAGCTGATTTACTGGTGGGAGCGCTGCGTTTCTTGAGCAAGAGAGAAGAAGAAACTGTTTAATCTTAGGTATTTAGTTAGGTAATTAGAATTCATCTGGAAAAGAAACCTTTGGGACTCAATTCTGTCTGGAATCATATGGTTTTCAGTTTTAATCCATCCTCATAATAGCTTGAACTTGCCTGAACCATTGAGACTGTGTAAATACTTTGGAAGCATTTCTATGGGAATGTTATTTCAGTAACGGGGGCGCTGACAATCCAGAGGGAGTAGTGTTTGTTTCTTCAGTCATAGTATTTGAATTGGTTTGGAGTTGGTGTCTGAGAACGACAACCCTGCTGCGCAATCGTCAGCGGGCGTATAAAGGTAGTGGCAAGTGTCCGTTGTTCGCGCAGGCGTGAAGGAAGAAAAAGAAACAGTGTAGATCTCTCGCGCTATGCGAACCAAACAGTTTCCTGAGACGCGAGCGGGGAGAGATTGTTTTAAAGAAAATTGAGGCTTTTCATCAGTGTTCCGTGTTGGAAGGTATTGGGTTAGATGTCAATGCATATGGCGTGGAACGCTTTCTCATCCGTTCTGTGGCGCATGCGCATGCATGCAGGAGTAATACTCCCGAACTACTGAATAGCGGAGTTGTTCCGCGCATGTGCACAAGAGGCTCAGGATAGTGTTTTGGAATTCTGTTTTAACTTCCTGAGTTTGTTACGCATGTGCAACGGATTAGTATTATAACACGGATTCAGTACTAAATATCCAGAGAGCCTGGTTTTAACAGTTGTAATGCAAATCAATTGAGCAGCACGCATGTTCAGAGAATCAAGGAGATTAAATAGGAGAATGAACCCTTAACCAAGTATCTGATTTAGCAAAACTGTTTAATAAAAATTTCAGTTATTTGTTTTTTTTCTTCTGAAGTCTCTCCATAAAGAAGGAATTTAATGTAATACTCAAAACTCCCTTTTCAAAAGACATTTATGCTTCCCTCAACTGGAGAGAGTTACAAGATAAATCTCTCTTGTGGAAAAGAGAGGTATCGGCACTTTTCAACCTCCAGGTATTGCAAGGAGGTTTGACAGGTATGGGTTATGTATGATATCTGTGAATAAGAATTTAGAGGGAATGTGAGATAGGGTTATTGCTAATTATTATTTTTTTCCCGCTACAGATCCAGTCCAGAAGTTAGAGACTGTCGTTTGTTATTTTATCCACTTCCCCTTTTCCCTTGGGATTGTTGGTCCTTCAACTGGGTTTAGTTCAGTTGTTAATCCCACGTTCTTAAGGGATCTGTGGGGCTCAGCATCTCCTGCGGACCCGGAGGACAGGACCGGACTGTCAGAGTACAGGGAAGATACTCGGCAAGCAAACGGGAGAGGGGCAGCAGCAAAGGGAAATCACTAGCACGCTGCGACCAGTTTATGGCCCACAATCAAACTAAAACATATTTAATTGTAACATCAATCTATCTAAAAAGGGCAAAATGCCCCACAGTAACTAATTAAAATGTGCAGTGTAGACAATGAGCAGCAAAACACAGAGCAGCTTTATAATGGTTGCGGGAAGCAACCTCACCTCTCAGGATGGCAGGTGTTCTCTCCGGCACATACATTCCAGAGGGAATCGAAAGTGAGGCGAAACACTGCCAGTTAATGGAAAAAGAAAGAGGACTTGCCGGAGTACAGGGAAGGTACTCTGCAAGCAAACAGGAGAGGGGCAGCAGCTTCATGTACCTGATGAGGGATGGCAAGGATGCGTGAGTCTCTACAATCAGGTCTGGACACTGCTGACAGCGTCAGCAGGGTCATGACGGCAAGCACTGTCATACACAGATTTGCATGCTTGAAGTCCAGATTCGCACCTGATGTACAATCCAGACTCTTTAACATGCCCTTTGACGGCTACCATTTATTTGGGAATAAGGCTGACAAAATCCTTGAAAAGTTGCAGACCTCAAAGGCGGCAGCCAAGTCCTTAACTGCTGCCGCCAGGCAGACACAGCATTTGCACCCGCCAGCAGATCCTCTTGGAGGGGCAGGTCTTTTCGATACTACTCCTCAGTTGGAAGAGCCAGAGGATAGGCTGGTCAAGGAGGACAGAAGGTTCCCTCATGGTGGATGAGGGAGAGGTGCAAAGCCCGCCCCAAGCAGCGGTGTCTTTACCATCAGCCGCTGCTTCAGCCGCCTCAAATCCACTGAGATCTTGACTTACAACACCCCGGTGCGAGGCAGACTATCAGAACATCTGAAAGAATAGCAAGGTATTACCTCGGATGCATGGGCACTGGAAACAGTAGTCCAGGGTTACTGCCTCCCCTTTATACAGAGACCTCTGGATCATCCACCGGGAAGCCATTCGCTAAATGTTCCATATCCATTCCTTTTGCAGGAAATGTTGACCCTGCTACAGAAAGGTGCTATAGAACCAGTACCTGTGATGGAGGGGAATAGAGGATTTTATTCTCCCTATTTCCTAATCCCCAAGAAGGACGGAGGACCAAGACACTTCTTGGACTTGAGATACTTGAACAGGTTCCTAAGGAAGGACAAGTTCAAGATGGTCACACTTTCTCAGATCCTTCAAGCCCTCCAGATCTAGGATTGGATGGTATCGTTATACCTTCAGGATGCTTAGGTTCATGTGCATAATCCATCAGAAGCACAGGAAGTACCTAAGGTTCGCCATTGTCGGTTCTCATTATCAGTTTTGAGTTCTGCCATTCGGGCTGACCTCTGCCCTGAGGATTTTCACCGTTAATGGCAGTGGTGGCAACGAGTCTCAGGAGAGGGGATGTTCACGTCTACCCCTTCCTGGACAATCAGCTGATCAGGGCACGTTCACCCGAACAGGCCCAGAACATCTCAATATCACCTGCTACTCCCTTCACAGACTGGGCTTCTCCCTCAATTACAAGAAGTCCCACATGGTACCATCTCAGAGACTCCAGTTCATTGGAGCAGTCCTGGATGCATCCTTGGGAGACTCGCCACCCGAGAAGAGGGTTCAGGACATTCTGCAGATGGTCACCAGGTTTCAGAGTGCCTAGCGTCTTTCAGCCTTTGACTTTTTGAGGTTGCCTGGCCTCATGGCATACTGCATTTTTCTGGTGCCAGAGGCCTGCCTGAGAATGAGATCTCTCCAATGGGCTCTCAGGACACAGTGGTCCCAATTTTCAGGCAAGTTGTCAGATTACGAGCAGGGTTGCAGAGGACCTTCTGTGGTGGACCTGCAAGGACAGCATTCTCCCTTTTGGCAACCATGATGGGAGATAACAGTAGCCCACACCAACGATCTGACAATCAGCAGTCGTTGGTCTTCATCGGAGTCCAAACTACACATCAACCTTTTGGAGCGGAGGGCAATCAGACTAGCGCTGAAGGCCTTTCTGCACTCTGTACGGGGAAAGAATGTCCTGATAATGGCGGACAACACAGTGGCCATGTACTACCTCAACAGGAGAGGTGGTGTAGTCACTACCACTGTGCAGAGAGGCAATGCAGCTCTGGTTCTGGCCAATTCAAGAAGGAATCTCTCTATTGGCAGTTCACCTAGCTGGAAAGAACACGGCGGTGGACGCTCTGTGCAGGTAGAACAGTCTCCCACGAGTGGGAACTAGATCAGGAAGTCCTTCAAGAGATCTTCACCCTTTGGGAAACCCCTCAAGTGGATCTGTTTGTGATCATTGTCAACCGGAAGTGCGAACTGTACTGCTACAGGGAATTACCCCCAAGAGGAGCTTTAGGAGACACGTTTGTGGTGGATTGGGAGTTTCCACTCCTGTACATGTTTCCTCCAGTCCGTCATTCCTCATGTGATCAGGAGGTTGAGAAAGTTTGGTAAATGTTCTGCAGCTGGTGCAGGAAGAAAGATGTGGACCCTTTTCAATGCGATACACCTACACTTGTTATCGTTTCTACTTGTCATCAAAAGTGGGGCTCACCTGTGCTTCGAGATCCGATTCGCCGGAGGAGAGGTCAGATCTGGAAAGAGTCGTTGCCGAGAGATCAGGCGTTCCTTTTTTTGTGAAGAGGTAAGGTCTGTTCCGGGAGCTCGCCACAATTGTCGTGCTGAGTAACAGTCACAGACAGAAATGACAATCCCCCTGTGCAGACCACAGAGGGGAAAAAGCCTGTGGCACAAAAAACCCCTATAGATGGAATGGCAAGAAGGTGTGGAGGTGATGGCTTGTCCGATCCAGTAGAATGACTTGAATAAATCGGGTAAGTTGAAAAGTAACTTTTCTTTCTGCAATTCTGATCCTGAAGGCTGATGTGATGGAGGTCCAGCGGACGAAGAAGATACGAAACTCTGAAGGCAAGATGCAAACTGGGAATTGTAGTTCTGAAGAAAAAATGGAAGGCGGAAGCGTACCAGAAACAGGAAGATGAACTTCGGTGGAAAAATAGAAGGAGAAAGGGAAACCAAGGAAAATATCAGGGGGGAAAAGATAGAAGGAGGTTAAGTTGGTTTAAGAAAGAGAGAATGGTACAAGCGCATAAGGTCACCGTACTAACGTGTAAAAAGAAGCCCCTACAAGTGGGAAACTTATTAGCCCCAGAATGAAGGCACCGAAACGGGAGCAAAGTGGTCAGGATACCTGGGAACTACTGTAAGAAAGGTAAGGTAATCAAAGGGACTGAAAGAGGCGGAGTAAGAAAAGCGGCGAGCGCCGCGACTGAAAGTGAAAGTAAACAATGTCAGAAACCCTCGGATTACTGCATGCAGATAAAGGTATAATAGTAGACAGATAGGCAGGAAGAAATGAGCTCTGGAAGGAACGCTACAGAGGGCTTTCAGGAAGAAACGAAGGAAGGCTGGAACTACGAGAGAACCAGAGAGCGAGGAAACCGCAACACAGTTGCAACGCACTGAGGGGGCGTGGTTTCCCTGCATTTAAAGGGGAAGAGATATAGTTGCAGAGAGATAGAAACAGGACTAGCGGAGTTTCCACCGGGACCACATCTTCCATGAACCTCCTTTCATGACACTACTGCATTTGGCAAATCTGGGGCTCCATATTGGAACAATGAAGGGTCATTTAGAAGCGCTTTTCATATTCAAACGCACCTCACAAGTGGCATCCTACTTTAAAATATACTTAATTCAATTTCTTAAAGGACTCAAAAATGTGTTTCCTCCTACACTATTTCAAATACCAACTTGGGACCTTAACTTTGTTTTAATGTTTTTAATGTGTGCTCCTTTTGTGCCACTCCATTCCTACCCTTTAAGGCTGCTAACTTACAAAACTATTTTGGAGTAGCGATAACATCAGCCCACAGGGTGAGTGAGTTGCAGACTTTTTCCTGTAAACATCGGTTTACCACCTTTTACAAGAATAAGGTTATCCTTAAGGTCAAAACCCTCTTTTCTACCTAGAAATGTATCGGCTTATCATTTAGCACAGAAAATTGTGCTTACAGACATCCATCCTCCCCCTCATCCTGGCAAGGAAGAGGAAAGATTTCATAGACTCAATCCGAGGAGAGCTCTAAGCTTTTATATTTCAAGGATGGAAAAGTTGCCACAGCATGACCAACTTTTAATTGGTTATACAGGACATAAACTAGGTCTGTCAGGTAGCAAACAGGCTTGCTGGGAAAGATCCACCAGAAGGCTTAAGGGCTCATTTCACTAGGGCATAGCAACTTCCTCTACTCTTCAAAGGGGAGTTCCGATAAAGGATATCTGCGAGGCAGCTAAATGGTCCACCATCCACACGTTCACAAAACATTGTTTAGACACCCCTAACAATAAGGGAAGATTTGGGAAGGCAGTTCTATGCTCCATTCTGGACAAACAATAACGCTCAAATTCGTACTCCCTCCTCAAAAAGAACCGAATAAAGCTTTGGGAGTCTATCATAAGATGTAGAATACGTGGGAGGACACAATACATTTGAAGAAGTTACTTAACCATAGTAACGTTCTTCCGACTGATGTTCCTCCCACGTATTCCTGATCGCCCTCCCAACCTACCCCACTGTAGAATTCCCGAGCTTTAGACCTTCAGCTCTTTTAGGGTCTGATAAATTAAAAAAGCACTTATCAAGAGCGGTAATTCTGCATGTGGGTGGTGAAAAAACAGAACTGAAGCCAGCGGACGCTGCATGTGTATATGTACTAGATGATGACATAAGCCGAGATGGAGAAGCCCTCGAGGGACATAGAGTCAACCGTCTCGACGCACATCACCCTCTGGCGAGAGAATTTTTTTTCCGAAGCAGCTGAAGCTGGAAACGAAGATGATATAAGATGAGGCATCCGTGGGAGGAACATCAAGTCGAAAGAACGTTACCAAGGGTAAGTAATTTGTTCTTCTGTCTTTTCTGTATTCTGTGGGTTTTCCACTTCACGGTGGCTTCAATTCTCAGTAGACCCAGATGTACTCTCCAAGTTCTGCTTCCTCGCTCTCTTCATGCTGCAATAACAATCTCACACACACCTGTCTGTTAGGTTGCCTCCTTTTTACATCCTCCCCTGCCCCCCCCTCTGATAGGCTGTGGGTTTCCCTCCTTGGTGGTGTCCTGCCTTTTTTTTTTTTAGTCTGGTTGGTCTCTCATAACCAATCAGATTCCCCCTTTTTCCTTCTTGGTGTGCCCAAACACCCTCCCCAAACAGATCAGCACCATACCCTGGTAGCCATGATTCTTGGATTCCACTTCGAGCCTGTCGCAGCTGATTTCCCTTTCCCTGCAAGATGCACCTGTGCTCTACCGGAGAGCACCTACTGCCCAGCTGATGTTCCTGGTATGCCCGGGATCGCGGTGCAGCCACTGCCTGAGTCCCACTGTTTCCCCAACTTGCTACGGAAGCTGTCATGGTACTCCCCCCCCCCCCCCCCCCCCCCCCCCCCCCACCCTCTGACCCCTCATCTCTCGGCTACTCCAGTAACACCATCGCTGCTGCTATCCAATGCTCTGCAGCTTCTCGTTCCCGTGGGGATGTGATGCAGAGGATTGACTGTTTGCTGGCCGCTCTTTTGTAACATGGCGATGCAAAGCGGAAGACTGGTGGTTCCCTGCCCTCTCTGACTTGTCTTGACAAGGCCTAAGACTATTCATGCTGTCCTACCTGTGTAACCCAGTCCCTGGAAAAAGACAGGCATAGATTGGTCCCCAGTGTCAGATGAGTCGAACCAATGGAAAGTGAAGGGGTGGGGGAGTCAGAACCAGGAACAGCACAGTATATCTTGGGAGGGAAGGGAAGACTGAGTGGTTTGTTGAGGATGTGGACCAACAGACCAGAAGGTAGAATGGAGCATAGAGAAGACTAACCGTGTTGAAGGTATGGTATTGGTTGGTGGGAGAAAGTGGTACTTGGGTGTGAGTATGTGTATGGTGCGTAATGGGAATTAGTGGGGCTAAGTGGGAGAGTTTGGGAGTGACTGAGTGAGAAGGATGGCTGGGAGGGTGAGTGAGAGGAGGAGTAGTATGGAGAAGGATGTAAATAGGAGCGGAAAGGGTAGGAGGAAGGAGCCACACAGGAGACAAAATAACATTGGAGTGACAGGCAAAAGAGAAACAATAGAGTGGTGGAAGCGGAAGAGTAAGGGCAGGAAGGAACATCAGTGTTGGGAATACGAAATCGATCTGGGGCAAAAGCAAGTGAGAGCTGGCAGGTCGAAGGCACCATTTCCAGTTTTAAAGACCATCATATTTCTTGTGGGACCCCTGGCTAGGATCTACCTTGAAGAATTTAGAAGAAGTGTTGCCTTTAGGCCCTCACCTCTAGCCAGTAAGATGTCAGAAAGTAAGGGTTACCAATCTCTACCATCTTGGGGACTACGTAAGTCTAGCCTAGGGTAGATGAAGCCCACGGGAAGATGATAGAGAGATGGTCCTTAGTTGGGACCCCTTTGAAATTATAATAAAAACCCTTGCACAGTGTGTTTTTAGGTCGTCTGCGACACTATGACGACCAGGATGTCCTGGGAGAATACTGAAAAGCTTATACTCAAAGCAGCAGAAAAGGTCTTCATAAAGGAATGTCTGGTTCAGGAAGCAACATTGAAAAGGACCCCTCTTCTCCAAAATACTTGAACATCGTAGCAGCTATGTTCATGAAGGTAATTGGGATTTTACAATGATGTAAGGTTGTAGTAAAAAGGGTAATTGCTCACCCCAGGACCACCCCTGATGACCCTATAACCCTTTTACCACCCCTCACAAGTTTGTAACTATTCGAAAAACACAATGTACTCATTCTGGAAGAAACTCACTCAGAAGATGATTTTATACTTGCATTTATTTACTAATCAGACTAAATTCAAGCAGCAATTTTCTATAAAATGGGAATCAAAAATGCAAGCTAAACAATGCAGATTATTAGTTACAAGTGAGATTCAAATATCTTGCGCTCCTAGAAATCGCTGATCTTGATGCAATCTGGTTACACCTAGGACCCACGCCGCCCTTTGTGCCCGGCACCGCTCTGGAGCTAGCCTAGCTCCAGCAGCCTGTACAGGAATGGGATCTAACAGCAAGAGCTTCTGCCTTCCAGTGCTTGGCTGGTATATTTCCAGGCGCTGCTCTGTGTGCACACTCCAAACAGCCCAGGAAGAGTCCCTACCCCGTTGCAAAGGTGAAGGCATCTTATTATGGCCTGCTTGTCTATCAATGTGATGTATTACATTTTCGAGAACCTTCTCGACAGAGCCTGCCGTGCACAAAAACATGTTTTTGATAGGAAATGTCCAAGCTTTTTGGCTCCCAGGGTCGCTTCACCTTGTTTTGGGAAGCTGCGCTTCTCTACATTCCAATTTTATCAGTCCATGCTCAGTGCTCCAAGCGAAAAGCGGTGCAAGGCAGTGCCGGGTTGCAAATGTCTGTGCATAGCCCCTTGCAAAATGGAATTTGCACGCTGAGGCGCTTTTGCGGTTAACCCCCTCACAAGCACAGACGGATTCACCCCAATCATGTGCTTGGACAGCATTTTTCTACGCTCTTCGAACAAGCTGAATATATGCTCAACAAGCCTTAGGCCAAGAAAGCACAGGTAGCTCAGTAGTTTAGGCCAGTGTCTAGATGCTTTCCACTACAAAGGTATCCCTCCTTTCCCCTACAAGTGATGCCTTCAAAGTGGTAATGCTTCACCCAATTGTCCAGATTAAAAGGCTTCCACAGCGTATTTGTTTTATGGTGTGTGTTTTGAATGTGTTGGCAAACAATCACTCCATTTCTTGGCGAGTTTTCTGATAATTAACTGTGGGTTTCCTTGTCGCTTGACCAAAGATACTGTTGTGTTTGCCCAGCAGTAATATTATAGTTTGAAAGTAGATCTTTAGAATGCTTGCACCAAGGATAAACGAAATATTTAAATTTCAATTTATTTGTTTTTATCATTTTTTGCTATACTTTGGGAAAAAAGCAATGCATTATATTAATAAACATATTTTCTGTGGGTGCACATTGCTCAACATAAAGTTCTGTAGATTGATCAAAGTTTAAGAAAGAACATCAACATGTGTTTCACCACTATAAGTGGGAAAACGGTTTCCCCCCAGTTGATTTTACATCCAGACAATGATCCCACCTCTTCTGACATACGTTTCAAATGTTTACCCCCCTCATCTGGGTTGGCCAATACAATAGTCAAATCATCCACATATGCTAAAACTTTAACTTCCCTGTCCCCCACTCTCCAACCACAAAGGCCTTTTTATTGTTGTATAAATACCAACAACATTTTTAGTGCTAAGTTAAACAGAAAGGGTGAAAGTGGGCAACCTTGTCTTGTTCACCTGAACAACTGAAATGCTACAGATAGCTCATTGTTAACCCATACCTTGGCTGAAATTCCATATCGCAAGGGTCCAACAGCATTTAAGGATTGAGGACCAAACCCCATTTCAATTAGGGTGTAAATCAAGAATGACCAGTTTATGCAATCAAAGGCCTTCCCAGCATCTAAAAAATTAAAGTAGCATCCATTTGGCTTTAGAATTAGATAGTCCCATTATATCTAATAGGGTCCTAATATTATCATAGCCATACCTATCTCCCATGAATCCCACTAATCAGTTCTCCTATATATTTAAGTAGCCGAGTAGCCAAAATCTTTGTGAAAATGTTTACATCAACATTAAGCAAAGGAATAGGCTGATAATTGCTGCATTTGGTGGGATCTTTTTCTGGTTTCGGTATCAAGGTTATGACTGCTTCTCGCATAGATGGACAGAGAATCCCTCCCGATAGAAACTGGTTATATGAATCACAAAGCTCTGGTGCTAACGTGGTACTAAAGGATCTAAAAAAAATTCAACCGGCAGCCTATTCATGCCTGGTGATTTTCCTAAAATAAGTTGGTTTATTGCTGTCTGAACCTCAAATACAATGATTGGTGCATCTAGTGCTTCCCTCGCCTCTTCAGATAGGCACGAAATCTCTATTTTGGCAAAAATTGTAGCTAACTCACTTTCTTCAGTAGTTAATTCTTCTGAATAGAGGGACGCATAGAATGTTCTAAAACATTCACATATTTTCTTTCTTCTAAACACTATTTCTCCCTTTCCATTATCAATCTTCTGAATGTATGACCTTTTAGGCAAATTCTTTAGTTTATTTGCCAGTAGACGTCCTCCCCATTCCACTTCCTCCCAAAAAAAATTTCATGAAATATAGACCTTTTTCAGCTTGTCTTTCTATTTCGTCTTTTAGGTTCTCTTGTTCTATCCACACTTATTTTATACTTCCTGCATATTTTCTTTACATAACCCCTCGCTCAATCTCTAGATCCTTAACCTTTTCTTCTCCTGATTTTCTTGCCCTAGAGGTCCAATTTATTAACTCCCCCCGTATAGTTGCTTTAAATGCATCCCACACAACTAAACTATCGGCAAAATCCTTACTCTCAAAAAAAAGATAAATGTGTTTTAAGCCGGCATTTATCCTGATTCAATTTTAGCGTGACTAAAGAGTGATCCAAAAGGCAAGACTCCCCAATATTCGCCTTAACTACATCTTAAATAAACCTATCTGAAATGAGAAAGTAGACCATTCTTGACTAAGGATGGTGGACCGAAGAGTAAAACAAAAACCCTCTATCCTTAGGATGTAAAGTCCTCCAAATGTCAATCAAATGTTTCAATTAAATCCTGAAAAGCTTTACTTAATCTTTGGCCAGTGAACCTACAATCAGATGCTCTATCTAACCTGTGATTCAATACACAGTTGAAATCACACCCAATCATAATACAATCACCTTTCATACTCCGTAAGCTTTTGGTCAAATCAGTAACATGGTCCATATATCGAGCCCAGAGCCATTAGCCTCCCATCATGCCTCACATCAGCCAAAATTATACGACCTTCATCATCCATAAGACACATTTTCTATTTCCATGCCTAACCTCTTACAAATTAAAAATCCCACCCCTCTCGATTTCCCTGAGTGACAGTTCAACAAGACTTCATATACTTTGAATTATTAAAAATAGTCTCGGAATGATCTATCAAATGTGTTTCCTGTAAAAATACAATGTCCGCCTTCTCCCTCCGCAGCCTGGCTAATATTTTCTTTCTTTTCTTAGGACAATTTAGTCATTTCATATTCCATGTAACCATTTTCAATGACCCCATCGTAAAACAGTAATGAAAAGCATTTCCAGATCAGTCTGCCCTACTTCATCTAAACCAACTCTAAACCTTTTAAGTACCCCTAATATTTCATTCAATGAAAAAATAGTGTAGGTTACCTCTTCCTTACCCCACACATAGACCGTTTTTTTCTTCTTGTGTTTGGTTTATTCAAACCTTTACAAAATGTAAAATTCATAGGACATAATATAGCAATTAACTAAATAGAAATTAACAAATAAAATCTTGATTACAAAAAACTCAATGCATTAAAAACTTGATTTTGTGTACACTTTTCTGCGATAAGCAATACTGATTTCATCTTCACTAAATATTACATATATATTTTTTTAAATCATTCACTCTAAATTTCAATGATACTGAGTCATCATGTAACATTTTATCCCAAAGTTGTCTCTGTCAACATAATGAATATTGGTCACAAACTGAGAAAAAAATAAGATTCTTTGTACAATCAGCTTAGGACATGCTAACAATAATTGCATCGATGTCTCTTTCTCACCATTCACTTGACAGTATCTACAATATGTATAGTTAACAGAACTGGGATAATGAATATTCAGTATCTCCTGCATTTTTAAAACATTAAAACGAAATTGCATATTTCTATTCTGAAAAGATTAACAAGGATATTTAACAATGTATGATTCAGGATTAGGATACCACTTCCAAAATGATACAGTTTGATAATACAATTTAGAATTCAAACAACATTGTTTTCCATCCAGTCGAATGATCTAATTTCTATTTTTTATCTTAGTTGGATTGTCAATAAGGACTTGAAGAGAAGAGCCCAAATTCAATAACATGATTTCTGCTTCCTTTTTAAGAATAGTCACAATTAGTCCCGAGTTTTCATCTCCAAATTTAGAATACATTGAATCTTCTTTGCTAATAATACATTTTCTCAAAAGAGACCTTTTTTCAAGTTCATACAGCTTTCCAAAGATTGCAGACCAAATTTGTACCTAATGAGTTCAAGAGGAATACATTTTGGTAAAAAGAAAAGTACATTTCTCCATATAAGTGCCTCAACAATTTTTAGATATATCATCTCTGGGGGGGAGAAATTCCAGGCCGTATGTTAGCCGTTGCATCACTTTCAAGCAATAAAACTCCCTACATATCGCATATTTTCCATATTTCTTTTCTATCGCTCTAAGTTGCCTTGAAGCAGCCATTGCCTTCAACTTTAAAGAATTTTTGATAAAATTACTAGAATATGTGCTGGAAAAAGAATACCCAAGATAGCGAAGTACATGCTGTGACCAATTCCTTCACATCTCCAGATAAACTTGCATATATTTTTATTTCCTTGACCAAGTTGGAGGATGACCATTTTTGATAGATTAATTTTAAGTTTCAATACGAAAATAAAAGCCTTGAATGCCTTAATCGCTTTAAGCCAATTCTCGTGCAATCAAACAATAAAAAGTCATCAGCATAGGCAACCCATTGTACTCTCGTTGAGCCTAGCTTTGGTGCTAATAAACCGTGATTTTCAAATACTTTACCAGCTCCCGAGATATACAAAATAAAAAGCGTTGCAGCCAATATGCACCCTTGCTTAAGCCAATTATAGGTGTTTATATCTTTTGACATAAGTCCGCCATTATTTAGTCTTACCTTCATCTTGGTATTTGAATATATATATATATACAAGTCTAATAGACCTTTGTCAATCCTGAGTTCCATCAGCTTTTTCCAGAGAATTGGTCTATCGACCATGTCGAAGGCCATCGACATGTCCATTGAGGCACTATATAGGGGTTGTTTACCTTTCTCCCAAGCATTTCTCTGGAGGGAAGTTAATAGAAGAACTCCAGCATCAGTCCCCATATTCTTTCTAAATCCTATGTCTAAAATCAAGTAAGCCGTTCTCATCAATCCAAGCCACAATATTTTCTAGAACAATGGAAGCAAATATCTGACGCCGTGTCCATCAGGGCAATCGGTCTGTAATTCATGGGACACAGACGATTCCCTTTCTTAAATATTGGAAGAACGTAGGATGATTTCCAAGAAATTGGAGTTTTCTTATGTAAAATAATGTCAATGAAAATAACATTTAATATTTGAGCCCACATTTGAACATTCTGTTTTAAAGTTACATATAACAGGTTGTTTGGTCCTGGAGTATTGGATGCTTTAGAAATAATTATAGATCTTGCTATATTAGCAACTGAAACATCCTGGGTCCATACAAATGATGGATATGACATTAAATTTGGATCCGTGTACGATACTTTATACAGCTTTTCAAAGTAATCTGACCAAACAATCTCATTTATGGGGTTTATAGTCATTTGTCTCTCTGTAACTTCTGTGCTGTTCATCAAAGACCAGAAGATCTGTGAGTTGTATCCTTTCGTTGACATTAGCATTTTCTTGCTGTCTTTTTGTTGTAAGACAGAGCAATAGTATATAAACTAATTTTTATATCGCTGTCTAGAATTTTAAATTTTTTATTTAATTAGGGACATTTCACCTCCTTGTTTGGTTGTAATTCTAATTTCTTTCCTTAGGAGAGCTTTCCGATGATTGATCTCCAAGTCAAATATATGTTTGTTTATATTCAGTTATTAGCTGTGATAAATCATGATTAGTACGTTTTTGCAGCAAACGGGTAAGGTGAACAGTAAAGTTGTCAGCTGAATTGTTTTTTCAAGAGTATTAGATTTATAATCCTGCATCATAATGTTGGTAAATGTTTCCTTCCTCTGAGGAGTCCATGTCACTGTGGTTCCCCTAACATTACCCTTTGTAGCATTGCAGTGTACCTCCCAAAATTTTGATCTTAATCCATTCCAGATTAACGGAGAGCATTGAGTGATCACTATATGGTGTAGAATGTACTTCCATACCACATATTCTCTCATAACGTGGTTGATTTATGAATATGTGATCTATTATAGATGACTCACCAAGGGCTTTCCAAGTAGGTTAATTATTAGATATAGGCTTTAAACCCCAACTGTTAGCAAAAGACCATCACAATGCTCCCCTATACTGTTTGTTCACATTGCTAGAGTGAGAGTGGCCCGGAGAGGCCAATGCCCATTCCAGTTCAGAGACTGTCTGGTTACAATCGGCATTCAAGTCACCTGCCAGAATGATTATACTACCATGATTTATATCGAGCCAGTCCTCAATCAGTGTATTCAAATTTTCAAGCGCTTTACCCAACTGGATATCAGTGTAGTCTAATGGAATCCAGTATATGTTTATTAACATAAGATGTATGCTCCCACTTTGTAGACCTACTTGAAAAGTGACTAGCAGTATGGAACCTGATATTTGAGTTTCTGAAACCATTTTAATTGAAATGCCTTTTCGATATGCAAGGGCAAGGCCACCCTTAGGGTGCCCCCTCACGCCACACTTTGCAAACAAACTCAACTTCAAAACCATCCCAAATTAAATTACCTCTGGCCCAGGATTCTTGAAGTAAGATCAAATCCAACTGAACCAGTTCAGATATAAGCTTATTGTTTGCGACTAGATGAGAATGACCTCTTGAGTTCCATGAAACACGCGATAGGGCTCAACTAAGCTAAAGGGATTTACCTAGAGTTTTCAGCTGGGCAATAGATTCCCTGAGAGATAGAGCAAGCCATCTCCAAACCTGCACTTCACTAAGTTTGGTTTCCCCCACCTTCACTGGTCCATCTGGAAACCCCAAAAGATATTCCTATGTCTTCGTATACGCATGGAATAATTTTGGATTCAATAGTCATTTGTCTGAGATCACAGAAATTAGTTACATCAGATCTGAGCTACTGTAATGAGCCTTCTTCCTTAAGTGTCAATGTTCGAACAAGAGAGGATGGAATAATAAGTCGAACATAATCATATCTGTATGAGTGAATGTAATCAATTGTATGTCAGCCGATGCAATAAGGCTCAGCTCTGGTATGTCCGAAAATAGGAGTACATAAAACATATTCAATGAATATGGACCACCTTCCTCAAACACATAGTTCAATATTAGGCTAGATTAGTGTGGTAGCACAGGAGGTCTAAAACAATTAGCCTATTCTAAAGGCCTTTTTTCACTCATATTTTAGTATCGTGTTCACCAATAACTCAGAGTTTCATTGCTTCATTGGTATTTATAATCACACCATTATGTGCAGCATTTCCGGGGTGAATGGGATGGACATGAGGTCCCGAATCAGGTATTCCAGAGGGCCTTAGTCCTTCTAGGTTTCTGCCACATACAGAGTCGAGGGTCTTTTGGTCTAGGATGCTTTCAATTAAGTGCCAGACTGATTCTTCATTCAGCGGTTGAGATAACATCCATCAGATAGGAGGCAACTGCAGGATCGTTAGGACTAATGTTATTTCCATTACTAGATGAAACGGCATGCTTTGGTATTATCCTATTTTGGTCGTTAACTTGGGAGGAATTTAAAGTGTTTGCCTTCCTTGGTTGAGCATTAGTATGATCAAAAGCTATGGAATTTCTCTCACTATTCAGAAAAGGAGATGAGACCCCAACATCTGAGACTCCATGTGTCTTAATTTTTTCCAGATCATTTAAAGTTGCAGGACCCACAGAAGTTGGAGTATTCGTGTGAGATAAAACAGCTGGGTTCTTGAATATATCAAGAACTCCAAGCTCGATTGATTTTAGGTGTTTGTCTATCCTACTTGAGGTCTCTTTATTTTTTAGGTACCTCAGAGAGCCGATTGGTACCTTCAGAGTATTCACATTGTGTAGCTCTGTTTGCATGTGATCTTTCAGTCTTGGGTGCGCAAGAACCCAAACTACATTTCTGTTTAGGGCCTTGTGCATTAGAATCGGAGACAAGCATCACTTCCTCTTCAAGCTAGCTATCCAGGATAACATCAAGTAAATCTTTATCCCTCAGAAACTTACGAGATGAGTTGTTAATTGCCTTCTGGGCCAGCGCTTGTATACATCTATTTTTTCTCTCAATATTTTCACAGTAATTGGTCAGGATCAGACATTTGAGGGGGAGAATCAACTCCACGATTTTCCACAGGAGTTTCTACGGTAGGTTCAAGCTCTCTAATGACAAATACATAATCACTTTTCTCATTTATAAGTAAGGCACTACGAGCAGGTGGTACATCCTCATGTAGAGGAAAAGCAGTAGTAGGAATCATCTCAGCAATCATCTCAGGCACAGAAGTTAAAACAAGCATAATTTCGTTCAAAACGAATGTGTGTTTTTTTAGTTCACAAAGTATCTTCCCGTTCAATATTTCAGACACAGATGACAATTCGGCTGTTACATTTACATTAATTGCCTTATTTGCTACACCAAAGTTTGAAGCAGCATTTGAATATCCAAACAGAGATTCTAAGTGCTCCGAAAGGCCTAATAAAGTTATTTCACCTGATCTATAAATCGGAGGAGTGTTTGTTCAGAAGTGGTTCGTTTGACACTTTAGAAAAGCTTGCATTCTCACTCTCCTCCAATGGAGTAAATTTGCTGAAAATGTTGGAGGGGACATGACATCTCAAGAAAAGGTGCCCCAGCCAAATGAATGAGGACAAAATGGTGTGCCATGAAAGTTGGGGGGAGGAGGGACAAACACCCGTTCCCCCCCCTAAAATTATGCCCATGATTCCCAGACACGCACATGTGGCGCAGAGAAAATGTTCAAGAAATAAGAATGCACCTGTGGTGTACTGTGATTTTCATGTCCGTAACGTTATATATCATGACCTTTTGATGCACCAGTAATGATATGATAGTTTATTTATATAGCGCCTATACACAATGTGTTTCAAAGCGCATCAAGGAGGGAGGGGACATAGGAAAATACAGCCACATTCAGCAAAAGGTCCTTGAAAAAATACAGAATGTGAAAAATAACTATCATAATAGGCCTGTCGACATTTCTGATAGTGCAAGTGCATACAACAAGTAAGGCAAGAGGTAATGGATAGGCAGGAGAACAAAGCAAGCAGTAACATTACTATGTCTGACGACAATTTACGCAGTGCAGGTGGTAACGAGGTGTGGTGGGAGGGGGATCAAGGGGACGGAGGTGGAAGGAGAACAAGGCACGCTACTGAGCAAAAATGTCGGTGACAAATTTGAAAAGCAGGGGAGGGGGGGTGAGAACAAGGGGGGAGGAGGGGAGACAAACGGGCTGCTATCAAGAGTCACGGAACAGATGATAGGAGTAAGTGCTAGGAGGGGGAAGTCTGAGAGGAGGGAGAATACAGAAGGTGGGAGTAGGAAGGTAGTAGAAGAGGATGGAAGTGAGGAGGGGGAAGGGAAGGAGGCAGGAAGGGGGGTGGAACGCAGAGCAAAAGAGGGGGGGAGCAAGCAGGGTGAGGGCGCAGAGACACTCACTGAGGGGTAGGGGGGCACACAGACACTAACGGAGGGGCAGGGGGCACACAGACACTCACGGAGGGGCAGGGGGCATACAGACACTCACGGAGGGGCAGGGGGGCAAACTGACACGGAGGGGCAGGGGGGCACACAGACACTCACGGAGGGGGGCACACACACTCCCGGGGGGCCAGGGGGGCGCACAGACACTCACGGAGGGGCAGGGGGCGCACAGACACTCACGGAGGGGCAGGGGGGCACACAGACACTCACGGAGGGGCAGGGGGCGCACAGACACTCACGGACGGAGGGCCCGGCGGTACGGCGTACCGCGGTGGACAGCGGTAGACGGGGCCTTCGTTGTGGGCCTTAGGTGGTGTGGCCGGCTCCCGCCTCCCGGCTTCAGCCACTGGCTAAAGGGGCCATGGCAGCCAATGGGAGGGGGGCAGGGGCTGGCCCACAACAGGACAACAGAATGCAGGCAGGCAAGAAAAACGACGGCCATCTTTGAGGGCCTCAAAGCATGGAGGCAGCATAACCACACAAAGCAATTCGAAATGTACCCAAGTGGGTTTCATGCTAATCGCACCATGCAGGGCACGCCAGCCCCAGAGGAGGCAAGCACAATGATCCGGTGCAATTTAGAGGCAGATTGTACATTTTTGCCGTGATTCAAAAAAGTCTGCATTAAAGTCAATCCTTACCCCCAGCAGTGCGCGATTCGATGGGGAGTCCAGCGCGATGGTGTCCGGTGCTGGGAGGCAGAGGGAAAGGGGCTCCATCAGGGTTGAGGGAAGGCAGAAGGACGAGAGGAAATGCACAAAACATATCCACTGTCTGTTGCAAAACTTGGCTATATTATATAGGGGGATGTGTGGCCCTCTTTTTTGATAGGGGGGGCCTGTGTCACGAGGGTACAGAACAATGTTTATAACACAAGGACATAGGCTACCCCATCTGTCTGGCACTTGCCGGTAGTGTTCTGTCGCACAAATAGATCGATCATAACATTTGATCTATTCTTGGATTAGAGAGCACCAACAATGGTTTTTACACATTTGACCAATTTTATTATCTAATAAATCGTTAAAAACAGGGCTTATTCAGGCCGTTGTACATTAGCCATTTTCAACTCCATGTGTTATGGGTGTTTCTACAAATTAAATCATATTAAGCATTCATATGAATAACAATTTGCAATTAAGTCGTTTGCACTCTGGGGGTTAGTACAGGTAGTGACTTAGAATGTGGTTATCATAACCAATACATCTGTGTAGTCGACACTTGTGGTGTTTCTGGCACGAACTGAATGGTTTGAGGTTCTAATGCCGTCTTCAGGACTGTGTAAGTGGACTGAGTGGTGTCACTTATGACCCCCGTGGGTGGAACATCTAAAAAATAGACAAATAAAATCAGAACATTGGTGTCTCTCTGCAGGACTTGGTAATTGCCTGTGGTGTGTGCTGCGACATATCCTACCTGAGCCAATGATTTCAGTGTCACAGGTACTGAGAAGAGGTGCAGCGTTCTTCTCTCAAGGTGCCTTCTGTGGCCTTAAATTGCTTTCTCCTATGTGGATAGGATCTTGTGATGAATATCTAGCTGGTTCAGCTGTACAAATATAAATAAAAAGGATTCTATCAAATTTGTCATGTCTATGAATTTATAGACAAAGTTAGATTGCTGCCTCCGTTTGCGGGCATTTGGCCATATAGCTATTAGTGCTATGATGCTGGCGAGCCCTAAGGCGCTATTAGTGCTATGGTGCTGGCGAGCCCTAAGGCGGTGATGCCGGCTTGTGAATTATTACATCTGGGAACTTCTGTGGATCGTGGCCATGTGCCTGCTGAGCTACTAGCAAGGCTTGTAGTGAATATAAGAAAAAGCAAACACCGCTCCTGAATGGAAGACGGTCTTACCTGCGGCAGCCTCCTACGTGGCAGTGCTGTGTCCGCGGGAGTGTTTCTTGGACTGCGCATGCGTATGTCTAGATGTATGCATGTCGCTTGTAGCTCAGCAACCGGGAGTTGGTGTGTGCATGTGTGAAGAGTTAGTGCAGCAATCTGCAGGTGGCACGGGTATTGAGCAGCCTTTAAGGATGCAACTACGTATTGTATAGTCTGCGCGGCTTGCATTCTGAAGTGAACTCAGTATTTGTCATATGTCCTGATCAATATGTGCGCCGGGGTGGCCGTGCGCGTGTGTACGTTATACTTGTTTAGGTGGGAGCATCCTGGCAATGGTAGAAAATACATTCATAGTGGATGTTGACCAAAGTAGTTGCTCTCATGGTGAGACATGTATTTTTTTACAAAATGAATAAAGACATGCTTGCAGATACATCACTCACATGCACAATTTTGGGGTCAGATTGTCATTGGTGGACCCTTGCAGTTAGCCTAGATCGCAATGGTTAGAATGATTTACATTTACTGTGTCTTTGTGCTATTGACCGTCATGCTATACTCTGGTCACGTTGCTTTGATATAATTGCACAGAATTTAGTACACGTTGGATAACAATTGTACGTTGACACATGTCTTTCTTAGAAACATTTTCGAGTCAGAATTTTCTAATGCCATGCGACACCTCCTTGACAGTTCCTTAATTATAGAAGTTTATTGCCTACCTGACTATGGCCTCTTGGTGGCATTGGTGAACCCCCAGTGTTAGAAAAACAGGTTCCATTCTATAGACACATTTAACCCATTTTTTATCGTATCTAGGCGGTGTATCCATTTCTGCTCCAATTTTCTGAGTTCTAAATCTCTATCTCCTCCTCTGGCCTTGGCATTTATGGTTTGGATGACACACCATCATAGTTCTTTGTGTTTGTTTTTCTTTAACAAAATGCGCCACCATTGGTTTATCCTCAATTGTGTTCTTGAGGTACGATCTGTGCTCACAGATTCTTTGCCTCACTTCACGTTTGCTTTTCCCTATGTATAGTAGATTACAAGGGCATTTCATCATGTAGATGCTCCATTTTGTAAGGCAGTTGGAAAATGTTTTGTACGTCCAAACGGTGCCGTTGAGTGTAACTTCTTTTTGGTCTTGTGTGAGATGGCACACTGATCATTTACCACATCTATTGTGTCCGACCACCAGTGGGATATCCCATAAAGTTATTTGGTCTGGCTTTTTGGTTTTTTCGATTGGGTACGTGTGTACTAGATGATCTCTCAAGTTTTTCCTTCTCTTGAACGCAAATCTTGGTGTGTCTGGTGTGAAGGTGTCTGTTTGTAGTAGGTTCCAGTGGCTGAGGATGGTTTTCCTGATTGCATTGCTAACTGGTGTAAATGTAGTCACACACGTCATTTTTTCTTTGTGTTCTTCCCTTGGACGTTTTGTCAGGCAGTCTGTCCTGTTGGTATTTCTTGCTGTCTTGCGTGCCTTCCTGATGATTGCTGATGGGTATCCTCTTGCTTTGAGGCGATTCTCCAAATCCTTGCCATGATGGTCATATTCTGTTACTGTGGTGCAGTTCCTCCTTATTCTAATTAACTGGCCATAGGGTAAGTTTTCTTCAATGCATGTGGATGGAAGCTGGTAAATTTCAATAGGGTATTCTTGTCCGTGGGTTTCTGGTACAGAGTTGTGGTGATTCTGCCGTCTTCTGCTCTGATGATATTGAGGTGCTATCGTGGTGCATTGTGAAATGTATGCGCGTGTCTGCGCTGTTAAGCCAGGTATGGAATTCTTGAAGTTGTGTGGTTGTTCCTCTCCAGATGGTGAAAATATCGTTGATATATCGCACCCATCCGACTAGTTGGTTTTTTAAAATGTTGGTGATGTCCGATGCAAAAGTCGAAGCTCTGTACACGAGCATCCCGCAAAATCAATGCATCGACACACTTAAAGAATACCTGGACAGAAGATGAAGATGTGTCAACAACCACCTCCTTCATCCAGGAATGCATCCACCTGGCATTAACAGAAAACTATTTCATACATCAGGGGCAATTCTACCAACAAATAAGGGGTACAAGCATGGGGTCAACTTTTGCATCGGACATCGCCAATTTGTACATGGACAATCTAGAAAACAAGTTCATCTATAATGCAAACAACATTTACAGAAACCAACTAGTCGGATGGGTGCGATATATCAACGATATTTTCACCATCTGGAGAGGAACAACCGCACAACTTCAAGAATTCCATACCTGGTTTAACAGCGCAGACACGTGCATACATTTCACAATGCACCATGACACCACCAACATAGCATTTCTAGACCTCAATATCATCAGAGCAGAAGTTGGCAGAATCACCACAACTCTGTACCGGAAACCCACGGACAAGAATACCCTACTGAAATTTACCAGCTTCCATCCACAAGCATTGAAAGAAAACTTACCCTATGGCCAGTTCCTTAGAATAAGGAGGAACTGCACCACAGTAACAGAATATGACCATCATGGCAAGGATTTGGAGAATTGCCTCAAAGCAAGAGGATACCCATCAGCAATCCTCAGGAAGGCACGTAAGACAGCAAGAAATACCAACAGGACAGACTGCCTGACGAAACGTCCAAGAGCACAAAGAAAAAATGACGTGTGTGACTACATTTACACCAGTCAGCAATGCAATCAGGAAAACCATCCTCGGCCACTGGAACCTACTACAAACAGACACCTTCACACCAGAGACACCAAGATTTGCGTTCAAGAGAAGTAAAAACCTGAGAGATCTAGTACACACGTATCCAATAGAAAAAAAACAAAAAGCCAGACCAAAGAACTTTATGGGATCTCCCACCGGTGGTCGGACACTATAGATGTGGCAAATGCACAAGACCAAAAAGAAGTTGCACTCAACGGCACCGTTTGGAAGTACAAAACATTTTCCAACTGCCTTACAAAATGGAGCATCTACATGATAAAATGCCCTTGTAATCTACTATACATAGGGAAAAGCAAACGTAAAGTGAGGCAAAGAATCTGTGAGCACAGATCGTGCCTCAAGAACACAATCGAGGATAAACCAATGGTGGTGCATTTTGTTATAGAAAAACATAAGCACACAGAACTACGAAAGTGTGTCATCCAAACCATAAATGCCAAGGCCAGAGGAGGAGATAGAGATTTAGAACTCAGGAAAATTGGAGCAGAAATGGATACACCGCCTAGATACGGTAAAAAATGGGTTAAATGTGTCTATAGAATGGAACCTGTTTTTCTAACACTGGGGGTTCACCAATGCCACCCAGAGGCCACAGTCAGGTAGGCAATAAACCTCCATAATTAAGGAGCCGTCAAGGAGGTATTGCATGGCATTAGAAAATTCAGACTCGAAAATGTTTCTAAGAAAGACATGTGTCAACGTACAATTGTCATCCAACGTGTACTAAATTGTGTGCCATTAT
Source organism: Ambystoma mexicanum (assembly GCF_040938575.1). Lineage (NCBI taxonomy): Eukaryota > Metazoa > Chordata > Amphibia > Caudata > Ambystomatidae > Ambystoma > Ambystoma mexicanum. The sequence continues at coordinate 1,131,207,477 of NC_090923.1, forward strand.
ATCAGAGCAATGTGACCCAAGTATAGCATGATGGTCAATAGCACAAAGACACAGTAAATGTAAATCATTCTAACCATTGAGATCTAGGCTAACTGCAAGGGTCCACCAATGACAATCTGACCCCAAAATTGTGCATGTAAGTGATGTATCTGCAAGCATGTCTTTATTCATTTTGTAAAAAAAAATACATGGCATTAGAACCTCAAACCATTCAGTTCGTGCCAGAAACACAACAAGTGTTGACTAGACAGATGTATTGGTTATGATAACCACATTCTAAGTCACTATCTCTACCAACCCCCACAGTGCAAAAGACTTTATTGCAAATTGTTATTCATATGAATGCTTAATATGATTTAATTTGTACAAACGCATGGGGTTGAAAATGGCTAATGTAGAACAGCCTGAATAGGCCCTGTTTTTAACGATTTATTAGATAATAAAATTTGTCAAATGTGTAAATACAATTGTTGGTGCTCTCTAATCCAAGCATAGATCAAATGTTATGATTGATCTATTTGTGCGACAGAACACTACCGGCAAGCGCCAGACAGGTGGGGTAGCCTATGTCCTTGTGTTGCAAAACTTGGCTGGTATAGGTTTCCCTTTGCAAAAAAAGAAATGTCCTCGCAAATGCTTTTTTCACATCCAGTTCCCCAGAAACGGGGGATTGACTAGAGGGTGGAAGACTGGTATATGTATCCAGTAAACTTGAAGACTCTCGGTAAAGGCTGCAGCGACTAATCGCACAAAAACACATTAATTCTGAGCCATCACATTAATGCTGAGCGATGCGACAGACTGCAAGGAGCAAGTCCAAGAAGAATGGTGAAAGAACGTGTTGCATGATTTGCAGACTGCGCTGCAGACATTGGGCCTCATTATAAGTTTGCCGGTCCGGGAACTACGGTACCGGTAAGTTTGCTGGTATCATAGTTTGTGGACCGGCAAACTATTAGTTGTGCTCGCGGGTGACTTTCTGCCCGCCACCTTGCGAGCACAGCATGTCAGATGCACCGGCATCATTCATAACGGTGCCGGTGCATACGACTTCCCCATTCCCATTGAGCCCTATGGGGCTCAAATGGGAATGGGGGAGAATTTTTCACGGCGCCCAAGAATGGGCAAATACCGGGTCTGGCGAGGCCGTAATGACCCGGTAACTGCCCATTGCTGGGCGCCGGAAAAAAGAAAATACCGGCGGCAGCCGTGCCTGTATTACAGGCACGACTATCGCAAGCCTCGTAATGAGGCCCACTGGCTTGGTGGTGGGCACAGCATTTTTCTGGACGGGTGAACATGGCCTTACAGACTTTCCCTTTTTACACACTTGTGAAGTCAGTGTACTGACACGACCCAGCTGATCAAACACTTAAAAACGAATTTACCTGCAGAGATTCTGGACACGACATGTTGCAGCTAGCAGCTGTATGTATTTACAGCAGAGTTGAGCACAGACAAGTAGTTCAGAAGAATTTCTAGTGAGAAACCTCACAACACGACGTTGAGGCAGGCAGCTGAGCTCAGAGGCACTGGACGGCAGGCGTCGCGCTGATGACCTCCAGGCAGTAACTGCCCTCAGGGTGCGCAGGGCAGAGTCAAGTGTCTATTTAACGTCACCAGGCAGCGAGTCATCAATCAAAATGAATGTGCCATTAACAGCCCACCTTGGAGGATGCTGCTCTGCTGGGCCTCAGGCAGCCAGGCCTATACATCGGTAAGTGTTGAAAGGCAAATCGGCGGTAGGGCTGCTTGAATCAGTAGGGTTGGCAAGTATGTCTTCTTACATATTTCTCTGGTGCGCACGATTTCTACATATTTGATTACATGTTTCTCTTGTCACTTCAGTTATATCTTTATACTTTAAGTATTTGCATATTGTTGGTCGTGGGGGTGAGACGAGTGTTCCAGTTTGTTGTGGCACTGGAAGCAGTTTTTTCTTGTGCTTTACGGGTGTGGGAGGAGGCTAACCCGAAAAGTATACAAAAACCCTCTGTTCTACGCATGAGACTAGAGTTTTCCAGTGTTCCTGGGTCTCCTGGAGCTCTGCATCTGCATCCGCCTTCGGGTTCTAGCTCTTCAACCCCTCCCCCCCACTCGACCACGCCCCTGTGATATGCGGTATTGTAATTAACATGATTCTGAACGTTGGGTGTTGGGCACCAGCACTGGGGGAGGCGTGGAAAATAAAATCCGTGGAACTGCCGTACATACGGACCACAGGTGAGAGCACTTCTGGCTACCCTGACTTGCAGGCGCTGAATTTGCATACCTTGAGTTTGGCTTTTTCTCAATGCTTCTCTATGCTGCATACCTCAGATTGAAGTCAATTTAAACTGACAACCCCGTTATTATACTGCTTGGTGTCTTTCATTCTGGCCAGTAACCCGGAAAGTTATCGGAAACTTACCGAGAATGCCAGGCAAAGCCGAGTCGCGCTCTAAAGCCCTGCTTAGTCGGAACAAAAAACCCTATGCTCTTCTCTCAGAAAAAACAGTTACAGGGATTGGATTTACTAGCGAAAATGAGAAAGGGAGGGCAGTGGTCAACGCGGGGTACTCTGGAGGTATGCTTTGCAACTAAATTAATTGCTTCGCCAGTCACACTGACAACTGTGGCAGCGGTTTTGAGCCCACCTAAGGACAATATGAGCAGTTCTTTCCATGATGTCGACAATGATTCTCTACTAAAATTGTGTTATGCTTTGCAGGGCAGCTCTTCCTCAGTACCCACCACCCTGGCACCCAGCTCAGTGATATCCTCATTGGTACACTCTGCAGGGGGGGCGGGTGAGGAAGGAAGTCCAGCTCCCGACATACACCAGGCATAGGGTGGGAACGACATTATGTTCCCCCACTACTAACCCTCCCAGCCTGTTAAACACCCAGCGGCTGTCTGCCAGCCCCAACTTGCTATACGATATGGGAAATGATCAGTCTGCATCAGATCTTTCCGACATCTCTAGCACACACGACTTCTGGCACTGTGCAGAACAATGGGGTACTACAATTTGCCGTGAAGATTCTCTTGAAATTATGTGGAACTATCCATGAGGACCGAAATAAACAAGGGGTCCCTATCATCCAATTGCATCAGCTAATAACCACGCAGAAGTCTGTGGCAACCCACCGACTCATCGACCTCATCGCTGACTTTTCTTGGAAATTTTCCAGTGCTTCTGATATCCTCTGAATTACCATCTCCACAAATCTCTGAGGTGCAGATTGTTGCTACTGCTCTACCTAATGACACCAATATAGAGTCAAACTCTTTTTCACATGACCCCTCCAGGAAGCAAACAAGACTTGCTAAAAGACTACAGGCAAAGGCCATTAAGCAGTCAAAAAGGCCTTAACCCAATTGCCACCAGTGGACGAACAACCGATTAATTCCACCATTGGCCCAGAAACAAACATAAAATCCAAGAAGGAGAGGAAAAGAGTTGCCCGTCGGAAGAGAAGGTCTTCCCAGACAGTGGGAACATTAACCAGCTAGTTAATAGGGGATGACTCACCTACTGAAATGAAGCTCATTGAAAAGCAGGCTCCCTTGAGTCGAATTATCAACTCACCTCCATCTAAAAACACCCCTGACAAAGATGTTATTTCCTCCCCCACGGCTCTCACTGAAGCTGAGCGTAAACCGAGCCCCAGCCGTAAGACACCATTGATCCTAGACACACAGAAACCTACGATCACACATGAACACCTGACAAAAGGATCTAGACATCTGAACCGTACCGGCCTTATGAGCCTATTTAACAAGGTGCCCTCCTTGAGGATTTTGAAAAATCTGCAGGTTGTCAATGCCCCCCCGCCACCGAGTTAAAAAACAAGGGCGAAACGGGAGGAAACATTGACGATGCTCAGAGATGGGAATGGCTCTTTTGGACGATTGCACACAGGGGAAAACACCATTTAAACTGTCTAGTATTAAACTGGAATACAAGGGGTTTTAACCACTGGCTTCTTGCGGGTGGCTCACGAGATTTGCTCCCAGTATGTGAAATATTTGTCTTACAGGAGACAAGGACTACCTTTTTATTATTGCTGTTGATGGCTATGTAATATTTCAAACAATGGCAAATAAGGGCAGTGCCGGTCGCCCGGCAGGTGGGCTGCTGATTGGAGTGAAAAACAACCTCAACCCAAAATTGATCCACACAGGCCCCCCAGGTGGTAATCTATTAGCGGTGGAAGTATTTTTTGATAACAGGAATGGGGGAAACGGTGTATGTTGATTGTAAATATCTACGATCCCCCAGGTACAAACACCTTAGGATCCACCTTTGACAAATTAGATCAGATCGTACTATCTTGGGGCAATTCTGTATCCACTAATCCTATTATTTTCTGTGCGGACTGGAATACAAGATGTATTGCTAAGGAGGGTAGCAGGATTTATGAAAATGTTGTTGAACACTGTGACATGTTGCACCATAATTCTAATCATAGAGACTTGCAGTGGTTGGGCTACCTCAAGGAATGGTCCATGACCCTATTAAATGGTCGGACTACAGGGGGATGTCCCGGTAATCCTACCTGGGCCATAGGTGCAAAGAAGTCCACAATGGACTATTTTGCCACAAGCCTCTGTTTGCTGGAACAGGTGGTTGCATTGAAAATAGTTCCTAATGTATACAGTGACCATGCTACTCTCTCTCTGGTCCTCAAGATAGCTGCAGCCTATACGGAGACACACATGTGTGGCGGCATTGTGTCCAATCACGCAGGAAAGCGAGTTAGATGGAGCCAAAATAAAATTGCAGAACTGTCTTCTATCATATTCCCTCATGGGTCTTGTGACTGGCGAAGACTCCAGGGTCTGAATGAGGCCATTGAGGTTTGGCTATGTCATCGGGCACACACTATCGGAATCAGTCCGAACAAACCATCACTAGTGAGTAAAAACGAGTCTGGTAAACCCTTCAACCTAAAGATCCAGGATAGGAAACGTAAGATGCGAAGTGAAATTCGTGCACTAAGAGGGCAGCAACAGCAGCTAGGACCTTTGTTTCGGATCCAATATGCAATTAAGAAGAAACAAAAGGAAATACTGCACATGGCTAAAACGTCACCATTTATCAGTCAGGAGGGCTGAATGGCAGCATTTTGTTCGAGTCTTAATTAGCCATGATAGTGGCAACATATGGAATATCCTAGCCACTGCCCGGGGGAAAAAATAATTAAGACTTTAAATCCCATATCTGGAGCAGTATGGAAGAGTTACATCACTTCCAAATCCTTTGACCCGGATGTCCCTGTTTGGCAGGTCGTGAAGGTGGATCCTTGGCCACTGCCGCTTAATCGTATGATGTTGGCTGAGGCAATTATAAAACTGAAGCACCCAGCCCAAATGGCTTTGCAAATGCTGTGTTAAAAAAAGACCCTGACAACTGGTAGCAGATACTGCTCAGCCTATTCTCACGCGTTCGTAGAGTGTAAGATACCGTCCTCATGGCAGCAGTCTAATCTCATAACAGTGCACAAGAAAGGGGACGAGGTAATCCTAACAATTACAGGCTGCTGTCCATGTTGGACGTAACAGGCAAAATGTTTGCGTCATTGATCTTGAAGGAGCTACAGAGCTGGGTACTGACAAATAACATACTTAACTTTGCCCAGACTGGCTTTCGCACAGGATCGGGCACCCTTCATAACATCAGAACCCCAGATTACCTGATTCAGACTGCTCATAGTAAGGCAGAAGCTATATTCTATGTAGCATTTGTTGATTTTCTAAGTGCTTTTGATCAGTTTCATAGGGACACACTTTGGACCAAGCTTAGTAAGTTGAAATGTCCGGATTGGTTAGTGCACATCTTGATCCTTCCGCACAGTGATAACAGCACAAACGTTAGGCTGAACAACGATGGAAGGGTTTCAACATCTATCCCCATTAACAAGGTTGTAAAACAGGGGTGTGTAGTGGCCCTACTACTGTTTAACTTTTAATTAGCTGACCTTCTTGCCCGTTTACTCAGCAAAACCAGCTGCCTGCCTAAAACAGGAGTTATACCAATGGTAGGCATGCTATGTGCAGACAACTTGGTCTTGTTTGATCGTACCTACTCTGGCATGAGGCAAATGCTTAACGAACTTGCAGTCTATACGCAGCAACAATGACTGACCATAAACCTAGAGAAGACCAGCATTGGTCTCCAGGAAAAAAGGTCTACAGGACCAGGATGGACAGTACGTTTGGAACGGTTGATTATGTACGTTCCTACTCATACCGGGGCCTAACTGTACTGCTGATTAGAGTCATCTAATCTATAATAAAACCTGCAGAGCTAAACTGACTCTCCAAGCCTGCTAAAGGCCACGCCGGATATAGCCTTATTGGTATTATCATGCTCTACAAACAGTGCTTTGTGCCAGCCATATTATATGGCTTGGACGCACTTGTTATGCAAGATTTTTCTTGGTTAAACAGACTTGAGGGGATATTTTGGCGCTCTGTCCTGGGTTTGGGCCCATTGTGCTCAATGGAATATCTGTGCCTGGAACTGGGGCCAACTTCCCTTTGAGGAATGGCCCTTCGTGCAAGAGGCTGCTTCTATTTAAAATCCAGAGCTAGCCCTGTGTGTACATTATCAGCCATGGGCAAAGGTTATGACTCAGAAATTAAATTTAGGGGCTCTAACTTTAAGGCACTGAATTACATCCTCTTTGCAGACATAAACTGGATCCCGGACTTTAGTAAAGCTACCTCCCATGTTCATCTGAAAAAGTCCTTCGAGAGGAAACTCAATAATAACTACATCCTCTGCTCTAACCTGAAGGGATACGACGCTGTGGCTCACGTGGTCCATCATAACAGAAAGATACAGCCTTATCTCACCTTGTGCCCTGATCCCGCAGGGTGTGCAGTCATAATGTCGACATCAATAATGTCGACAGTCAAAATGTCGACAAATTAATGTCGAAAAACAATAATGTCGACAAACAAAAATGTTGACATTTTTCTATATTTTTTCGAAATTTAATTTATTGTATGAATAAATAAATAAATATATATATATATATGATGTGTTGAGTATGAGGGGTGGTTGGGGGGTGTGGGGGGGGTGGCAGGGGGGTGTTGGGTGAGGGGGGGTTGGGGGGGGACCCCCCCATAGTAAATACTATTTTTATTTATTTAAGTATTGACTAAATAAATAAATATATAATTATGTGTTGAGTATGAGGGGTGAAAGGGTGGTTGGGGGGGGTGGGGGGGTGGCAGGGGGGTGTTGGGTGAGGGGGGGTTGGGGGGGGACCCCCCCCATAGTAAATGATCCTTTTTTAGGTTATTTATTTATTGAATAAATAAATAAATAAATAAATAATTGGTATGTGTTGAGTATGAGGGGTGAAAGGGTGGTTGGGGGGTGTGGGGGGGGGGGTGGCAGGGGGGTGGCAGGGGGGTGTTGGGTGAGGTGTTGATAGTTTTAAGGGTTTATAGTCATAATGTCAAAAAAAAAGTCGACATTTTTTTTTCGAAAAAATGACTTTTTACATTATAAGTATAGGATGTCGACATTATTATTTTCGACATTTTTTTTTCGAAATTTTTGTCTGTCGACATTTTTTTTTCCACATTATGACTATAAACCATCCCGCAGTTAGACAATTTATACTGAAGCTCCATATAAACCAACTCGCGGTGCTATCTGTGCTGGTACCGCAGTTGGGTTTGGCTGTGGAGAAGCGGGATTGTCGTATTTGTGGGATGACAGGCAAAAGTGAAACCGCCAGACACGTATTATCCCTGTGTGTAAAACTGGGTCTGCTATACATGTTATTTCGGCTCCCACGTACACACATATGAGGCTATTCAGTCGGAAGCTTTCTGGGATTATTGTTTAAACGCTGGTACCATCCCAGCCCAATTAGCTTTATATAGAGTCTGGTCACAGGTAAAAAAAGAAATACACTTTTGTTGTCACAGCCACCTGTCTATCAGTCCCTATGGGTCTAGCAATGGCGCTTTAAGTTATTTATTTTTATTTTCATTTATTTACTTTTAACTTAGGAGAGTTGTGCCGCTGGATCTATGAGATAGCTGTGATAGTGCTTTGAGCCAAGCACTATTTTATTCATGTTCCTATATCCCTAATGCAACAGTATGGAATTCTATTCTAGGGAATGGCAAAACGAAATGAAATAGTGAAACAAAACTAGAGCCAAGGAAGGTCCTGCCCCACATGAATCAAATGTAATGCATTTTTAAATGTTTGATTTTATGACTTATAAATTGCAATTGTGGAGTGCCATATTATATTATATTGAACTTGCCACTAAAACGTTTACTTTTATGATTTCTGTTTTGTTTGTTTTACCTTGGTTTTGGCGAGAGCGTTCTATTTTTTATATTCACGATTTTGATTTTCTTTGTGGTGTTCTGTTTTGTTTTGGGGGAGTTCTCGTGAAATGAATATTGTGTAATTACATTTGTTTTGTTATGTTATGAGTATATTTTATTACGATATATCTTGTGTAAAGTTCAAATAGAAATAAATCACAGTAACAGATATTATATCGTTTCAGTGCGTCCTCGTCTTTCCCTCATGATGTCGCTCTGCAGCTGTCCAGTTGCACTTACAGCTCTTCTATGACCAATGGTGTATGTCGACATCCCCCGACCATCTCAGTGCGAGGGCACATTTGATACGTTTGTCTGAGCGCATAACATCTCTCATACACTCTGTGCGGCATTGGGACAATTTCTGATGTCACACATAGGGCTCTTCTACTGTTGTTCCAATATGATGGAGGTGAGGAGGCGGAGTCTATTAGTGACGTATTCGTCTGCTCCTCTTCAAGTTCCTTGGCTTTTTTATTCCACTCTAATTTAGTGGTTGGCTGAGGTCCATTCCATGCTGGTGCAACAAAGGTCCTTGCTGCCAAAAGCAGGTGATGTGTCATGTGATAAATCAACTTCATATTATCTTCAGCCGTAGGAATACCAACCAACATCAAGAGCGGGTTCAGTATTATCGGCTGACCTCCCTGCCTCCTTAATCCAAGAATGAACTTCTGCCCAAAAATCTTGCATTACTGTACAGGACAAAAGGTTCTCCTTTCCCTGCATCCCTTCCAACACAGAGTAGAATTAGCGGAGTACATTATCGGTAGTTTGAATGGAGTGGTATTCCACCAATGCAGCAATTTCATCCCATCTAGTTTCATTTGCATTCATCTTGATGTTTTATATGCTTTTAAAAAAATCTACACCCACTAATCCTAAAACCCAGATTCATGGAAATATTTGTATGTTAAAAGGGGATTTGCATGCCATTCTGCCTGCAAATCCCCATTGGTGAAACAGGGATTTGCAGGCAGAATGGCACGCAAATCCCTGTTTTAAACGCAAATAATTACATGAATCAGGGCTCAAGTCTTTTCCCATTTTTCTTTTAAGCACGCTGTACCCACATTTTGTACTTCCCTGTACAACTATAAATTACCACGATCAGCCTGTCTATTCCCCGGTAATGCTCAAATACTGTTAGAGGCCTTGAAATACTGATTCCATTTCTTCTGTGATAAGATCCCCTTCAGTTGCAGATACAGACAAACTGAACGTTTCCTTATACCTAGTTACACTTTCCGTGGAAGTATATTTAAAAACTTCCCATCTCTTCAGACCAGAACTACCCTTTCCAGGCCTGCTTCAACCAGAGATATAACCCTTCCGGTCCAACAATGTCTCCCCAGAATGGTGGCACTCACAGAGAGCTTATGGGAGACAGATCTCCTATAAGGGACCTACTGTGGGATGCTTCATGACCCCCCTTTGGAAGAAACGGCTTAGGAACCCAAGGCCACTCTCTTACTGTCACTGGACACATCAACACAGTTTCTACTTTAACGTATTGCTTGTCACAAGCTGACCTAAGATGTGAATATATTATCCCAAAGTGAGGTTCCAAGTAGCAGCTTTAAAATCTGGATACCCTACTCCCCCTTTCTCACGAGGCAATGCCAAGTGGGCATAGGGCACCCTTACCTCTTTCCCTTTCAAAGGAACCTAAGCAGCAGAGTTATGGCCTCTGTGAGACAATGCTCTGTTACCACTACAGGCCAAGCGACCCAAGAAGGACGTTCATCTTGATTGTGTTTACCCTTCCCTTCCCATTGATCCCTTCCCCAGCATGCTCCATCCCACAAATCACCTTTTAACTGTTGCCACTAGGGTTGAAAGTTAAGGTCAAACAGCGTACTCATGCCACTCCCTAGCCTCACTCCCAAATACTTAAACCCTTCTTTACTGATCTTGAAGAGAAGGTCCCTTAACAAATCCTATGTCTCTCGCTCTTCCGGTCCCAGTGGCTGGAGTAACCGCTTCTCCATATTAATATTATAACCTGCCATTTCTCTCTTTCTCCTCTCTTAAAAGGAGGGCAAGGGTCTTGTGGTGAAGAACAGCACATCAGCAAAGAGCCCAATGTTGTACTCCTCACGTTCCACTGGGAACCCTCTCACTTCCTTCACCTCTCGTATTCACTCAGCCAAAGTCTTGATAGCCAGGGCAAATAACAGGGGTGAGATAGCGCACCTTTGCCGTGTTCCTCTCTGCAATCTGAACCTAGAAGAGTCTACTCCATTACCCCTGACCGCTCCAACAGGTTCCAAGTATAATGCCTGCAACCAGATTTTCTATTTTTTCCTAAACCCAAATGCCTCGATTTCCCCTGGCAAAACCAAATTAAATGCCCCTTACTATCAAGCAAAAAGACCACCAGTCTTTAGCTAGCATGATGTTTCAGGTTTATTACTTTCCTTATAGTATCTTCTCCCTGCCGACCTAGAACAAAGCACTCTTGATTGAGTGGATCAAGCTCTGCAGGACTATGTTCAGTCTTGTGGCAAGCACTTTCGTTAACATTTTCACATCTGAATTTAACTAGGAGATTGGCTTGCAAAAAGCACAGTTTCTGGGACCTCTTCCCGCCTTTGGAATAGCAGATCTAATGGATTCCAAAAATATAGGAATTCCTCCACAGACCAGCACCAAACAAAACGCCCAAGTTAAATTAAAAAAATACAGGCATATTTTTGAAACCCCTAAGCATGCTTAAGAGTGCAGGATGTGGCTTCTAAAATTGTTTAGTAAAAATCTGTCCAGTCAGACACTGCAATGGTGTGCTTGTTTCCAAAAACGATGTATTTCAGACCGTCATACTGCTGGGGCTTCAATAGCAGCCTCTGACGGTGGAATAGCCCAAGGCTTTTATGATTTTCATTTCATAAAATAATGTGCTGTGAATGCATCATGAAGCAAGACACAGACAACAGATACAGTTCAAACAGAAATAATTTATTAAATCAAATTTCAGGATGGTAGAAGACCTAACTTGCCCTATGCCAAGGTGTGATTTTCCTACCTGAACGAAACTAAGGAATGTCTGAGTCAAAGAGTTCAACTTAAAGGTCTGTCTGTGTCCAAAACCTATTCTTGCCCCCACAACTAAAGCTAAACAATGTGTAGGGATGTCAGGAATCAAAGAAATGGCAATCAAAAAAGTTCTGAGCTGCTTCCAGCTCTTCGCTTTCTTTTCAGCTCCCCTTCCCCAAGTTCAAAAAAGTGCCCCAAAAAGTCTCTAAATTACCTTTCTCCAAAGGTCACAGTAATATAGTTCCACAAAATTCTCAGGGTTCCCTTCCCCAAGCTCAAGGCAACAGAGTTCAAAAGGAAAAGGGTCTTGAGGCTCTGTCCTCAAGACAGCATCTGTAATTCCTCTAGTCTTAGGGTTTCCTTCCCCAAGACTTCAATGTAGCAAAGTAAGGTTTTTCTCTGGTTTTCTAAAGTTCAACACAACTCCTGGTTAACTTGACCTTTCTTTTGGATTGCATCAACAGTTCACTTATAGTGTTCTTTCTTGCTGTATTTCACAATGTCTTGGGTTTTCACTTTTTAGGGTTGTCTATTCTGGGTGCAGTTGTCAGAACACAAGGGCCACCCATCAAAGGTTGCGCAACCAGTAACCCTAGGCTCTTCAGCCCCCACAGTATGTACAGCTTCACACTCTCTTGTCTTCTCTTTGTTTTGACATGAAGGGGTTGCACGCCTTATACCAGTCTTTGGCCTTGCCACACTGTCTCCATTCATATAATTCACTTCATGGTGGTCTTATCAAATGTCCACCTGTCTGTCGCACTCTTTCACACTTGTGCCTTTTTCTGCAATGTCATTTTCAAACAGGCACTTTCCCATCTAACTTTCATCAGTGAACAGCTTAGCCCATAAGGTTTCACTGAACTCGGTATTCAATGTGTGTAATTTAGCTTTGCTGTGCATTTTCATTCAGTTCAGTATTCACCAAACTACTTTTATAATGAGTGTTTCTCTTGTTCCCTTTAATACGTGAAATTCCATTTCCATTGACAAATGATACATAGACTCAGCCTCCCAGGTCTGAAAATCCTAACATGCGACTTGCCTTGTATCTGCTATGTGAAATGAACACTCGTACACTGGTCTGTTACTTACTTTCTGCTTGCGTCTCAGTTAAATGATAGGAATCAAACCCTGGGAGGGCGAAGAGCTGCACTGCAGTGGCAATCCGCCTGAGCGGTGGTGCTCTGCGCGCCCACTTCTGCTGCAGCAGGGTGAGGGGGCGACCCACTGCATCTCCTCGGCGGCGAGACACAATGCTGGGACCGAAGGGGAATGACACACTAGCTTCAGTGATCCCAGCAACAGGAGAAAGCGTCCGGCAGCTCCGCTCCACGGACAACTGCCTCAGGTAAAGAGGCACTGTGCGTTTTCAGCATGCCGGGATGGAATGAGTAGTGCCCTGGGAGGAGCAGGCTGATCCACAGAGGCTAGAATGCTGTGATGTGAAAGGTGATTGTGGTTCCCCTCCGTCGCCTGCCCGCTTACCAGGACCTCTCAGCCCAGCCCCCTTTCTTGCAGGGGTGCCTAAGGGCCTGCAAAACAGCCCAGATTAAGTGCCTGCAACGCCCAAGGAGAGTGATCAGCCCAGCATCATAACCCACAAGATGCAACAACTAAGGGATAGGGGCAACCCCTCACACCCTCGGCGAGCCGCATAACCCATAGCTCTGCAAATGCACAGCCCTGCACCAAGAGCTCAACAGCACTACCCCGATAAGGAGGAGGTAGTTGCACCACCACAACGACTTTTGGGAGGACAAGGAGTGGATCGGAGCACACAACATGGCAAAATCCAGTAAAGCTGCCAAGCAATTTCACATCGCCACCCTTCTAGCTACGGGGGTGGCAGATGAAACCAAAAGAGGCGACCGTGTTGAGTCCATGGTACACGCTGCAGACCCAGTTCCAGCGGGGGACTCACGAGGGCAATCCGTGACCAAGATTGATTTACAGGAGCTACTCGCCACCATGACCAGGGAATATCAGAAGGGCACAGAATCCCTAATGTAAAAGATCACTGGGCTGGACAAAAGATTGGGCGAGGCGGAAAGCAGAATAGCGAATGTGGAAACAACCTTATGCGAACTGAATTTGGAGATAGAGAAGGGTCTGACTGGTTTACGGCACTTGAAGCGAGATGTGAAGCCTTGGAAATTAAGCAAGAAGATAGTGATAACCGCTCCCGCCGTAATAACGTACGCATTGAGGCAGTCCCACCCTTGATCCTCGAGTCGGACCTGGAGAAGTTATGCGGGACCTCTTCCACTCAGTCATGTCTCTCCCTGACAACGCTTCCATAGAACTGGACAGGATGCATCACGCTGTGACTTGACAAGTACCCTTGGCTGAGTTTCCCCTGTACCCACGTTCTCCTCACCTGAGATTTCCGAGTCAATGGTTCCTTGCAGTCCTCGATGTGCCAGGTAGTCTCTCTCCTTCTTCTGGTGCGTGTGCTTGTCACGGGGAGAAGCCACTGTGGCCGCTGGGTGAGAACAGCGGCACAGTGACCTCCTTTCCGGGACCAAGCCAGAAAATGCAGGGAAAAACCCGCAAAGGGGAAAAAAAACCCTGATAAGAGGTGCCAAGACTTGTCGGTGAAGGCCAGTTGTTCCCAGATGAAAAGAAGGAAGCGAAGGATCTCCAACAACTGACGGGGGCAATAATGTCCAAGTCCAACAATAGCTGTAGGCCTGAAGCGCAGGCGGAGAAGGCAGCGGCTGAGGAGGCTGCAGTGGAGGTCGATAATGTTCCAGAAAGGCACTGCGGAGGAGCACGGAAGGAACCCTCACGCTGACAAGGTGAGGGAGGGAGGGAGGGAGGGAGGGAGAGAGGGAGAGAGGGAGAGAGGGAGAGAGGGAGAGAGGGAGAGAGGGAGAGAGGGAGAGAGGGAGAGAGGGAGAGAGGGAGAGAGGGAGAGAGGGAGAGAGGGAGAGAGGGAGAGAGGGAGAGAGGGGGAGAGGGGGAGAGGGGGAGAGAGAGAGAGAACGAACGAGAGCCCGTCGGAGAAAAAGCACAGCTAGTGCCGCCCAGGGACGGCGAAGAAGAAAAGGAAACAAGTACGGTGTTCTGAAAAGCCGGAACCCCGGAGTAAAGTATCCAAGGGGGAAATCCCCTGAGAAATTCCAAAGCGAGGTGCAGAGGAAGAGCGAAGGACCCAGAGTCGAAAAGTAAACAACAGAGGAGGGTTGCAACGCAACGACCTGCCGGGAGGCGGGGATTTAAATACTCCCGGCAGCGTCGCGTCCCGCGTTCGGAGCTGCGGAGCGAAACACAGAAAAAGGACTAAAGTAATCCTCCTCTACGTCTTCTCAAACTCCAACGCGGAAGAAATCGCCAGTCGTGGTGATGACTGCGAGTGACACATGCCCAGCCGAGGCAGCCACAATCCTTCCCCCCTGACCTCCTGGCAAGAGTGCGCTTCTTTAAAATCAAGGAAGAAATTCTGAGGAAAGCTAGAAACTCTACACGCCTTCTCTTCATAGACACATTGATAGCGCCAATTCAAGATTTAGCATCCTCCACTCTAATAAAACGGAAGAGGCTAAAGTCAATAACGGAGTGGATTTGGGAAAAGAACATAGCATATCAATGGAGTTTCCCGGCAGCACTACAATTTACAGTAGAGGGAAAACAGTGGAAGATCTTAATGATGAAAGAAGCTGAGAAGCTCTTAAACCCCAGCAGTGTCAATGAAGGGGACCAGGACACCGCACCGGCTGCACAACGCCTTCGTATTGGGGTTGGGGCGGAGAGAAGGGAGTACCACCCTGGTCCCTTGGGGGGGGGGGCTTGATCCCAAAGCACAAGAGACCTCAGTGCACGAGAACTATACAGCTGACATGGGTTATGGATTTGGGCGACAGGCGGGCTTGGCATAAAAGGGGTTTGCCGCTAGGGCAGAGGCTATGGAAGCCCCACTAGCGGGAGGTTTGCTCACAAGTTGGTTTCAGTTTATTGGGTAGGGTGGAGAGTTGGAGAGCAGGTTGATATAGCCAAGTTAAAGAGAGAGTATGGGGTTTTGCACAGAGGGAGCAGCCCCCGAAATGGACAGCGCACCACAAATGCATACAAAAGGCCCTTGCTACAGGCGAACCTGCCATAGGGAGGCAGGAGGAAACAGGATTAAGCCCCCCACTGCCCAAGGTCAACACATGACAGATGATGCTGAAAGGGAACTGGTGCTAGTTACTTGGAATGTACAGGGCCTTAATTTCCCAGGCAAGCGCAAATCCGTGCCCTGAAGGCTATTGGAGTTAGAAGCAGACATAATCTGCCTGCAAGAGACACATCTACTAGCAGCTGACGAGCGTAGGGTAAAATTCCCCAAGTTCAAAAAGGGTTTATTCACCACTGTTGGAGAAAAGAAGAGTGGGTGTCAATCTTACTTAGCGAAGAGGTCCCGCTCATCGAGACCAAGACTCTTTGTGACCCACTGGGATGTTACATTATGGTAAAAGGGCGCTTAAATGATCCACCCCTCACAATTATTTCAATCTATGCACCAAACTCCTCACAAGTTCACTTTCTCCATTCTATTGCCCCAGAGATTATGTCCTTCGTAGAGGGGAGACTCATAGTTGGGGTGACTTCAACCTAGCCCCGCACCCGGACAATGATAAAACTCTACAGCCAACCAGGAAAGACTACTCTAGAGCGCTGGGCTTTGCGCGGTGTTTTAGGGAATTGGGCATAGTGGACTCTTGGAGGCTGCACAACCCAGGCACCAGTGACTATTAATTTTACTCCCAAGGCCACAAGGGCTTTTCGATGATGGACCTGCTTCTCTTATCTAGCGATCTGTTTCCGTGTCTGGAAGAGGTTATGATACTGCCTAGGGTAATCTCTGACCATGCCCTGGTTCGCGCCTGCATCCCTTCATCAGGCTTCCCGGCCTGACCCCACCCCCCCCTAGGGCCTGGAAGCTACAGGACTTGCTTTTACAGGACCTAGTAATTGGAGGCGAAATTGCAGAGGCCTTGAAAGCCTACTTCAGAGAAAACACCTTAAAGGGAACCCCTATCGATTGTCTGGGACGCAATGAAGGCTGTCATCAGAGGGAGGTTGATGGTGAAAGCAGCGGAGCACCGAAGGCTGAGCTCCTTAACAGGTGAAATTGGGGGAAAAGATGAAGGACCTAGAGAATGCACATAAAACCTCATGCTCTAGAAAGGCATGGGAAGACCTCAAAAAAGGAAAGTCACAACTTGAGATGCATCTGGTTGGCAAATCAGCCTGAGCTTTAGCATACACAAAACAATTCTACTACTCGAATAGCAGTAAAGCGAACAAGCTTCTGGTCTATAAATTGAGAGGGCAATAAAATACCGGCAATGTCAGGCCACCATAGGGAGGTTGTAACGGGGAACTACATGGAGGAAATACTGCAGAATGACTACCTGGCCTCAATCCCCTCGTTCACGGACACGCAAGAACTACTGGCTCCTCTAGAGGCCCCAATTTCCATGGAGGAGGTTACGGATACCATAGGCTCTCTGAAAAATACTGTGCAGGGCCCAGATGGATTTGCGGCTCGCTTTTACAAAACCTACGCTCACATCCTAGCCCCACAACTAGCGACCCTGTATAATTAATTTCTAATTTTGAGCCATGTCACCCCCTTCAGGGAGGAGTCCCTAACAGTGATGATCTCGAAACAGGGTAGAGACCCGGAGCTCTGCAGTTCCTACAGACCCATTGCCCTGATAAACAGTGATGGGGAAATCTTTACCAAACTTCTAGCAGTCAGATTGGCAAAAGTGATGCCTAAATTGGTTCATCCCGACCAAACCGGGTTTATTGCGGGACACACCAAGCATGACAATGTGAAGCGGATCCTTGAACTAGTTGAATGCGCCTCGAGAACAGGAGTAGAGCTAGCGATAGTCTCCCTAGACACACACAAAGCGTTTGACATATTGAACTAGAACTTTATGGCCAAAACACTAGCAACTTTCAGCTTCAGCCCCAGCTACACCTAATGGGGCCTAGCTAACTATCAAAGCCCACACACTTTCCGAAAAGATTAATGGGTAGCACTCTCAGAGGCTGACAATATCAAGAGGTACATGCCAAGGATGCCCTCTTTTGCCGCTAGTATTTGCATTAGCGATGGAGCCCTTTGCTATCAAGCTGCGTTCTAACCCAGATAAAAAGGGAATGAGGATGGGAACTGATAGCTACAAACTCTCTTTATATGCGGATGACATGCTACTCTCCCTAACCCAACCAAGCACATCACTAAAGGAACTATGGGTTGAAATCACAAAATTTAGCAAGGTCTCTGGGTTTAAAATCAACTACTCCAAATCCACAGCCATGGGGGTTAACATCTCGGATAGACGCAGAATTTCCCTCACTGAGGAAGGACTGATCCCATGGGAAGAGTCATCAATCACTTACTTGGGAGTCTGTATCCGAACTCTGTCAACAAAGTATATAAAGACAACTTCCCCCAATTATTCTGGGAACTAGGGGAAGATATGGCTCGCTTGCATAAACAGGAGATATCCTGGCTGGGGAGGGTTGCAGCCCTTAAAATGTACTTAATCCCCAGGTTTCTTTATTTCTGCCTGTTGCTACCGGTAGAATTCCCGACAAAGACCTAAAGAAGCTGCAAGGGAAATGCTGAAATTCGTGTGGGGCCGGAAAAATAAACTGATTGCTAGAAGGGTTATGTTGAGAAGCACACACACAGGGGGCCTTGGCGTCCCTGACGCCCTCAGGTACTATTTGGCAGCTCAGCTATCCCACACAGTCACATGGCAAGAGGGGGAGAACTCCCCACGGTGGAAACACAATGAGAAGGCCTGGTGCCCAGTCCCTCTTTCCACCCTGCTACACTTGGGAATGAGACAACTAGGAGGGCCCCTTCTCTTCCACCACAACCACTATTCACAGCTGGAGGAGGGTGCTTTGTCGCTGCGGTGTTAATGGGTTACTGTGCTCCCTCACCCCGATATGAAACAACCTGGACTTCTCCCCAGGACTGCACTCACTTAGGTTCGCTAATTGGAAAGAGGGAGGATTATCGCAGATAAAAGACTTCTTTAGCAACGGCATCTCCCCGACTTTCGAGGAATGCAAAGGGAAGTTCCATGTTGGGGAAGATTTAGGTATGTAGAGCTGAGGCACTGGATGCCCCAACCTGAAACCAAACTGAGAGGTGGAAGGGAGCTCAATGCATTAGAGAGGACACTGACCTCTGCAGTTTCCAGAGGCAAGGTGGCGCTTCTTTATACGCTTCTTGACAAGTCGGACCAATCAGCGATGGAGAAATACATGCTCAAATTGGAAAAATATCTCGCTAGGGAAATGGAAACAGAGGATTGGTACTGCATCTGGACCTGCACGTACAAAAGCTCTAGATGCATCAAGAACAGGGAGGGAGCTATAAAGGTGTGCTACTGATGGTACATCACCCCAGAAATATTAAATAAAAGCAATCCAACCATCCCATCTCACTGTTGGCGGGGCTGCAAATCTGTTGGGACATTCTTCCATTTATGGTGGTCATGAGATCTGTCGGCCATGTTTTGGCTGAGGTTTTGCTTCAATTAAAATTAATCACGGACTTGCCTATCCCTTGGGACCTGGGAATAGGTCTACTGGGGCATACGGGAAAGGGAATGTTCCCTTTACCTGGGTATATTGCTTACTTGATCACACACCTCCTCACGGCAGCTAAAATATCCCTGGCCCACCTTTGGAAATCCCTGGATTGCCCGGTGATCTCACTATGGTGGACGAAATGTTGGGACATTGCTGTGGCGGAGAAGATCACCGGTACTCGGCTGGGAACTATTGGGTAATTTCAGCGGACCTGGTCTCCCTTCTTCGAATACACTAACCATTTCCCAGGAGTGGCACGCAAACCTCCAACACTTAGATGGCTCATGGGACACTAGGGAGTTAGTGAGCCATCCTTACGTAGGCAAAGACTGTCACTCACACTAGCAATGAAATTTCACCTACAGGCCAAAGCGTATGGTGCTCATGTGTGCCCTTATTACTGCTCCCCATTTGTTTGCTATTCGTCTCTCTCTTGTATCCTGAAATGCTCATATGTTATAACTGTTACAAAACACAATGGGCCTCATTCCGAGTTTGGAGGTAGCCATGGCGCTATTAGCGCCATGGCTGCCTCCAAAATCGGTCTGGTGAAGGGAGTAATTACCGGTCCAGTCCAAGGTCGGCGGGCCCCATTCACCAGACCCATTCCCCATTCCCATTTGAGCCCCCATAGGGCTCAATGGGAATGGGGAAAGTGCAAATAACGGTACCGCAAAGGGACCTCGGAATAGGGCGCAAAAGGATTACCGGCACTGGTGTCATTACCGGTGCCCGGTATCCCTTTGCGCCCACCTTGTAATGAGGGCCAATATAAAGATAATGTTGAGAAAGAAAAAATTATAGGAATCACTTTACCCATACGGCAGCGTTACTTTTCAGTGTTCGCATGCATAGTGGGCAGGGGTTTTGAGCTCTGAGAAACTCACCAGCCTCTTTGGAGTGCTGGGCTGCGCGGCAAATCTCGATGCAAACTGCTGCTTCTTGTGGCTTCCTGCCAGGGCTTCAGACTGCCCCTCTTTACAAGTCAGTGCTTCTGTTGTACGACCTCTTCAAAACAGAGTATGAGCTTCTTCCGCCATTCACGGGGTGGGATTCAAACATCCAAGAATCCCCATTCCTGGTGCGCTCTGCTCTTGACAGCGGACTCGGTCTGCCACAGCTCTCGAGGCTACCATGCCTTTTCTGCTTTGGATTGTTCACACCTGCCACACAAAGTAATGGCTTTCACTCTGCCCACACACAGGCTTCCCGGGTTCCCTCCTTGTGGCTCGTCTGGACTCCTTTTGTACACCTAAAACTGCGTAACAGGTTGCAGTTGTAGGCTCCTAATTGAACTTGCCTGACAATAGTTAAAGGGACATGCCTGACCCTCATAGTACTTTGCATCCCAGTGCCAACGTGGTGAAAGGAGCCAGTGCTAATTACTCCTAGTTGCCTCTTCTTCGTCCCAGTACTGTCATAAAGTGTGGGAAAGTGAGGGGAGATGTTGTACAATAGCCTATAAAGGCTAGGAAGGATTAGGTTGGTCTTCAATAGAAAAAGGGTGATACCATATCTTACACTTGCCCCTCTCCTCCTCGCCCTCTTTCTGGGGCTTCTATATGGGTACGCTTTCCTGGTATGTTCTTGGTCAGTAGGACAGGGATAGCAATACCCCATAACTGCCTCCAGAATAGGGGCTCTCCCTGAAAAGGAAATGTGTGACACTGTGTCAGACCTGTGGGCATCCTACTCCCAAGCCCCATGGACCCTCCATCCAGGTAATCGTCCCTCGCTTCCCCAACCCCAGGATCAGGATCCAAGAGCAATGGCCTTTCCCTGGCCACCTGAGAAAAGGACCCAAGGGGAGTAGATGCAAGAACTCCCTCAGATTTCTCACAGTGCGTAATTTTGTTTCTGAAAGAGAAATCTGCTTACCAGACCCCCCTTTCATAAATGCCCCATGCCAAAATTATAGTGCAAACATGTGCCCTACAAGCACACTCAGCATCATCTCTATAGAGGCGCAGAACAGGTTCACAGGTCGCATGTGCATTCCTGACTGCTGCTGGATCACAAAGTTGCAAGTGACTTTTTAATCTTCTGCATCTCTGAGCAAAAATATAATCATTGTCTGCCTTAGATATGACAGTTTAGTGGTGTCTGGCCTGATGTGTCCATAACTGCTATGTGGAACAATAGCCAAGATGCTGCCTCTTTGATTCTCCTGCAGGAAGAGTAGCATCTTTCACAGAGCACAGGAACTTCCCCCTAGGAGGGCTCCTGAGAACCAGTACTTCAAAGGCAGCCCTGAAAAAACAAAGCTGCACTCACTCCAGGGTGCTGAACATCTGGAGTCTATTTGAAATCACCGCCTATGGGAAGTGGCTGAAATTGGAGTAGTCGGAGAGGGTGGGTATGTCTAGAGAAGGGTTCGACCATCTTCATTTCTGTTACCGTTCGCTTCCTTTTCCATGTCCCTCCACTTCTTGCAGGCAAGGTGCTCAGGGTGCGATGTCACAAGGCAAAGGAAACTTGTTACAATGGCAGGGATTGGACCCCTTACAATAGGCTTGCTTTGGACCAATCGCATTCTTCATTGTGCTTCCTTTAAAAGAAGAGGGCCACCCCCTCTTTCTTCAGTTCATTTCTGGACTCTAAGAAGAACAAGAATAATTCAACTGAACTTTGTTGTGAATACAGACTATCCCAAAATCCTCTGCCAGGGAGTTGAAGACATAGGGCATCCAAGGCAGAGGTGATCTCTGTCCCTTACCATCACCATTACCAGATAGAGAGTGGAAGGAACAGGGAGGACCATGGCACAATACAAGAGAGGAGAGCCACAGGGGCAAGATTTGTATACAGTGCAAACAAAATGGAAGAGTAGATGTGTTTGAATGAGAGCCAAAACATTGATTGAAGCAAAGCAGAAATGGGTGAGCGGGCAGAGAGAAGGAGTATGTCAATGGAGTCACTGAATATAGAGCAAAGGGGGGCAAGTCTGGAGGCAGGGAGACAGTGTTTTGCTTTTCCACAAATTGCACGGATATATTTGTTTTTTCTCTCCAGTACATTGTATGAAACAATTTTGGACGCTGAAGGGCAAATATCTGCATCCACACACACTCAGCTAGGTTATAACATGGCTCTTACGTGGCCTCTTTACCCACAAAAAGAATACATAAATGAATATATGCAACAGGAATAATAAATGAATACATAAATAAAAGAAGTCTAAATAAAATACATCACCGTTGACACGGCTGCAAGGCACACCTTCATCTCACCAGATCTTCACTGGAACTCTCTCAAACAGACGGGCAGAGATATCTTTGGCATCAACGGGCCTGGAGCGATGCGTCCATCCTCAAGTGAAGCTTTCTCTGTCTGACTCCTCTGGTACCCCTCATTTTAAGCCATCCGCAAGTGCGTGATGGCATTTTCCAGAACTTTCTGGCTTTCCAAGTCTATGTTTACAGTTCGCATGGCCGCCTGACCGGAGTGACCCGTGGTAACCACAGGAGGCAAAATTCTTCCCTTTCTCAAGAAAGCTGCAAAAACAACTAAATCTTTAGCAAATTCCATAACGTTATTAGGTACGAGCTGGCATCAGCTCTTTCTAGCCTATGCGTGCATCTTCTCTCCAACGTGTCCTTGGAGCAGTGCAAAATAACATAAGCAGTAGGCAGAGCTGAAAACATGTTTACCAGTGGAATAATACAAAAAGAATTCACATCAAGCGCAGCTTCCACTGAGGCCTGGAGCAAATGTACGTTATGGCTGTGGGCGTACACAAAATGCACTGCACACAGGTGCCATGTTTTAGTCCCAAGCATTACAATCCACCCTTGGACATTTGACTTCCATAACTCAGTGGCACTAAAGTCAGCTTCTGAAACCAGCAAAATATCAGAACTAAGTTAGAAGTACATTGAATACAACAACAAAACATTATAATAAAAATCACACAAATACAAGCAAAGGCATAATGCAGAGTTCCTCCAACATCTGGAATCAAAGCAAACAACCAAACCCACCAGTTCCCAGTATGATATTGGGTTGCATGTTCAATTAATTCTCTCAAACTTTGAATGTGATTTTCAATTACTAGGAATGGTCACTTAGATTAAAACAACACATGCCTTCAAATGCGTTATAACCCAGGTTATGTAATGGCAACCAATAATCAATAGCAGTTTGATTTTGCAAGGTTGCCTTTCTGATAGTTTGGTTATCTAGAAGCAGTTCCGCTAAGCCTGAGAGGTATGGTTGAGTCCTTTTATCACTAAACCTGCTAGCTTAATTAACGATGTATAGCCCCCAGCAGCTAATTCCCCAAATCCCACCAATGAATATTCAAGAGCTAAAACCTCTGATTCTGACAACAGGTGGACATTTGAATCACAGTCTGGGGATAGCCCTATAGATTCAAAAGTTGATCTTCTCATTCGATGTGATGCTAATTGCAAAGAAAACATCATTAAACCAAGCCGTGTTAAAGCACATGCTCCTCTGGAAATATTAGCTGGAATGTAAGTGTATGTAGTGTTGCCACACCAAAAAAGCCATCCTGTGGGATGTTTTACATGGTTCAAGTGACTAGCCGCTACAATTGTATGATTACAGGCGATTGTATTTTTACATGGTATATGTGCTTGGAGTGCGTGAACACAACTGCTTCTCAAACATAGTTCTGTTTTTCTCTTTGGTTACGTTTAGCTGCTGACATTTGCTAACCTCTTTTGGGTCCCAGGTCATACGATAGCAAATGTCATCTTGAGTGACATTGTAAGTTACTATCTGAGTAAGGTTTCTCCACTTTTGGTTTGTTTCTTGGCAAAACCTACAATATTTATAAATGGAGAATGATTGTCGCACATCAGAATCCTCCACTAAAGAATCATTGTGTAAGGTTCCAAAAATCTGTCTCAAAATGGAAGTAGGTGTTAGCACCGCTACTAGACATATGGTCAGAAAGTCTCCTACATTGTGCATGTCAGTCAATCAGAAATGTAAAATGTTCAAAGCCTCCCAGGCAAGATATGCCCACATGTTCTCTGTTTGGTCAATCATGAGCGAATACCTCTGCCGTACTATCTCCTGGCCAGCTGGTTTCATGGTTTCTTGAGCTTGTAACTGGCGTGCTCTCAAGGCTTTACCAATCCGGTTCTTCGGGCCTGCTGTGGCTGGTGTTGCAGCGTCGGCATCAGGCGACCTCCGTACATCATTCCTCTGCATTGCCAGAATCACATTAATCGGCTGTGCAGATACGACACCTTGTGTTTGCTGCAGTGTGCCAATTTACTTTTCCCGAACAGAGTCCATTTAGTATCACAATTAAACCAACCAGGCACAGGTTCTAAAAGGCAAACCCAGAAAAGACATATCAGAATCAGTCTCTTTAATAGCATTTGTCTGCTGGCACATAGTCTAATTTCTCTTTTCCAGGCTCCACTACCAAGACTTCTTGGTCCTTGCCTGACACTTTGACATCTGCGGGTACAGGTGGGCCACTTGGTTTTTCTACCCACACTTCCGGACCCGGTACCATGCTGTCTGATGAGCCAAAACCACTGTCCCCATGAGTAGTTAATACCATAGGGGTCTCAACCTTTCTGATCATGGACAGTTTGACAGGTATAACAATTAACTGGACTATACTGTCTCCTTTATGAATAGGTAGTATTTGGTCTCCACTGTTCAATAAAATGACTTTAATTTCTCCTTCCTAATCAGCATTTATTATTCCTCCCAGTATGTGGATGCCCTTTAATGCTAATCCAGATCTAGGTGCAATCACTCCTATGTGTTCTGTTGGAATCTGTACTCCAGTCCCAGTTTCAATTACTGTTTTACCTCTCGGTTCCAACTTCATCTCTTGATGAGAATGCAAGTCTACCCCCTGCAGATTGTGGGGTTGTGCTATATGGAGCTAAAGAACCTGGCGTTATCTCCCAGTATAGCAAAGTCTCTTCAACTGAGTAAGATTGCATCTGCAATGCAGGCGTCAACGTTTGCATCAATGGTGTTTCATTTTCAGTCAGTGGTCTATTATTCAAAATGTGCACAGCATCAAAGACACAATCACGCCAGCCTACCATTGCCTAATTTGCGCAATTGTTCTTTCAGCAAATCAGTCATTCGTTCAATCAGACCCGCTGCTTCACGGTGATATGGTACATGATGGAAACACTCAATGTTCTTTTCCTGACAATATCCCTGAACCAACTTGCCTTTAAAGTGTGAGCCGTTGTCACTTTTAATTTGCAAGGGCACACCATACTACAATGTAATCTAATCTAATAATTTAATGGTGTTCGGGTTTGTGGCTCTCTTATGGTAGTACCATCAGATATCCAGAATGTGTCCACAAATCTACATGCATACTGACAACATTTACTGATTGGCAGCAGTCCAATATAATCGATCTGCCAGATTTGACCCGGCAGCTTACCTCTTCGTAAAGTGCCTTTGACAATATGAGGAATGGGTCTATGCTGCTGATGTTGACACACAGGACATTGTAAAATCACTGTTTTCACTACCTCCAAAGGGATGCTAGACCCGAGTTTGGGGCCACATGCAGGTAGCTTTTTCTCCCATGTACCCATATTTCTGGTGAGCCCACTTTGCCAAACCCTCCAAATCGCCCTCCTGAGCCTCGGTGTCCACAGAGGAAATCTTGGTGTGTTCGTCTGCAACAGAATTGAACCTGCGTTCTAATTGTTTGTTTGTTTATTTTATTTGTATGGCGCTCCAAACCCAGAGGTAGAAGGGCGCTTAAGAATTTGGTTACAGAGTTGAGAAGTATCTGTGTGTTGCATACTTCGTACAGGTTTATAATATATACATATAGATACAGTGGTCAATAAACAGAACATATGCAGTGCGTACAATATACAATTTTCAGAATAAATAGTGTCTAAGCCAGTATCCGCACGGGTCTAGAGTTAGTAGTGTTATTCTTTGTTTAGCAGCCAGCTGATGACCTGCTTCCTAAAGATCTGGAAGGATTCAACAGTTTTGTTGTTCAGCGGTAGGGAGTTCCAGAGTTGGGGGGCAAGCACTGTGAAGCTTACCCCTCCAGCTCTTTTTAGGTGGAACCTGGGCACTAGTAGGCAAAGAGTGTTGGAGGATCTGGTGAATCTGGTGGCAGGTTCCAGGGTGAGTTTATTAGCTAGATAAGGTGGTGCTAGGTGATTGAGGGCTTTGTACGTGAGGCAGAGGGTTTTTAGATCAATTTTCTGGCGTATGGATAGCCATTTGCAGGCTTTCCTGGTAGCAGAGATATGCTCTTGTCTGGGAATGTTGAGGGCTGCGCGCAAGGCGTTATTTTGCATTACCTGCAGTTTGTTGAGTACGGATTGATTAGCGCCTAGGTACAGGCTGTTACAGTAATCCAGTTTGGATTGTATTAGGGCCCTGGCAAGGGTGAGGCAGCTGTTGGGTGATAGGAAGGGTCTGCTGGCCCTAATGAGCTTGCCGGTATAGGCAGCGGCTGAGGCGGTCATATTAGTGTGTTTGCTAAGGTTGGTTTTGGCATCTAGATAGAAGCCAAGGGTTTTTACGCTTTTGGCTATGGGAATGGAATGACCATCGATGGTGATGTTGTTATAGCTAGGGTCAAGTTTGGTTAGAGTGTTGGGGGAGCCGACGATTAGGAGCTCTGTCTTCTCATCATTCAGGCAGAGACCATGGGAGGCCATCCATGCCTGAATGATGGAGAATATTTTGTTGATCCGGGCGGAGTCTTCTTGGTAATTACCAGAGATAGTGAGGAGTATCTGGGTGTCATCTGCGTAGTTTGTGTAGGTGACACCCAGATGGTCCAGTTGTTCAAATAGAGGCTTTGTAAATATGTTGTACAAAGTGGGGGATACGCAGGAACCTTGTGGGACCCCGCTTGTGATGGGGATGCAGTCTGCTGCAGCTGTAGTGGAAAAGACTCGTATGGTTCTGTTTGCCAGGAAGGATTGTATCCATGTGATGGCAGGGGGGAGAAGTGGGCTGCGGTGGCCAGGTGATTACAGAGGACCTCATGGCTGACCAGGTCAAAGGCCGCTGAGAGGTCTAGGAGGAGTAGGATTGCGGCATTGCCTTTGTCTTTAATTTCATCAATCTGGCTTTTGAGATCAACAAGGGCGGTTTCAGTTCCATGTTGAGGTCTAAAGCCAGATTGACGTATTCCTAGCAGTTGGTTGGATTCTAGGTATTCCTGAATTTGGATGTAGGCGACTCTGTCCAGGATTTTCAGTAGGAAGGGGACTGTGGTGATGGGCCTGTAGTTTGTGCGTGTGGCCGGGTCGAGGGATTGTTTTTTCAGGAGAGGGAGAACCCATGATTGTTTTAATTTGCTGGGGATAGAGCTATTGGTGAAGGATAGGTTGATGAGTTTGGTGATGAAGGGGGAGAGCTCTCTGGCTGCATCTTTTATGATCTGAGCCGGGCAGCTGTCTCCTTTACAGTTAGAGGGTTTCAGGGAGGTGATGATTTTTTGAACTTCCGGGATGGTGAATTTTTTGAACGAAAAGCCTGCGCTAGTGTTATTAGGTGTGGGTAGGCTAAGGTTGGTGACATTATTGTTGAAGAGTTGTTGCCGTTTGTTTTCGATTTTAGTTTGGAGTCCTAAAATTTTATTGTTGAGGGCTTTCTGGATGTTGGTCCACCAGGATTTGTCTTTCAGGCAGGTTTCCGGGGGCGAAATAGGGTTTTCTAGTTCCTTCAGAATTTTGAATAATTCTTTAGTGGAGGATCCTGCCTGAGTGATCCTGGTGTTGTATGTATCTTTTTTGGTCCTGTTTATCTCGTTTTTGTAAAGTGAGGATAAGTTAGTGAGGTTGGATTTGTTTTCCGCAGTGGGGTTAGTCTTCCAGGTGTGGTGAGCCTTAGCTTTCTCTTTCCTGAGTAGTTTGAGCTCAGGGGTGTACCACGAGTTCAGATGAGCTTTGGGTTTAGCTTTGCGTATTTTCAAGGGGGCAACGGTGTCCATTGCTCTGGCCATGGAATCATTGAAGGTGTCGATCAGCAGGTTTAAGTCAGCGTTAGCTGGGAGAGCGTTGAGGGTAGGTAAGACCAGTGGTAGTAGGGCTTCAGCAGTGATGTTGCGTTTATTCCTGGTGGGGCATGCTGGTGCCATGGGGTGCTGATTGGGCAGTACCTGATTGGTGTTAACCTCGAGGGGGATCATGTGGTGATCGGTCCATGCCAGAGGTTGGGGGTCTTTGCAGGTTGTGTTGCAATTGTGGGTTGCTACCCAATCAAGGGTTCTGCCTTTTTGGTGGGTGGGGAGTACAATGAGTTGAGTGAGACCATGATCAGTTAGGACATCGTTTGGGTCTTGGTAGCCGAGGTTGAAGTCTCCAAGGATCATGATTTGTGCTGTTGGTTTGGAAATTTCGGTGATGAGGGATGTGATGTCTTCTTCGAAGGTCCCAGGGGGACCTGGGGGTCTATATATGACGTGGATGGTGATCGTGGCTGTGGGGGAGGTTTGTAGTTTGGTTGTGAGTAGCTCGCAGGATGTGAATGCGACTGTGTCGGTTGGTCTAAGGCCTGGGACGGATTTGGAAATGATCGCTACGCCTCCACCTCTGGCGTTAGGTCTGTCTGCTCTGGAGATAGTGTATTTGTCTGGGATGGCTAGCGATAAATAGGGTCCGGACGCCTCATGAAGCCAAGTTTCTGTTAGGGCTAAGAATTCCAGGTCATTGGTAAGGATGATGTCTGCAATTTCTGTGGGGTGGGCAGCCAGGGATCTGACGTTGAGTAGGGCGCCTTTTAGTGGGGGAGGAGTGGGCTTGTTTGGTGCAATGTGCTTTGTATTAGTTTTGGTGTAAGGTCTGGAGTTAGGTTTAGAATTTGTGGTGGGGAGCCTGGAGCCTAATCTGTCATTGCGGGCTGTGATGTTGGGAGTAAGGGAGAGGGGGGTAGGCCCGGGCGGCTTAAAGCAGGTGGGAGGTTTGGTGGTCATTTTGGTTTGGTTAGACTTAGCAATGGGACTGTGGTGGCTGTTGGTGGGTAGGCCATGGATGACGAAGGATGTGGATGTGAGAGGGTGGTGGTAAGTGGAGGGGAAAGGGGGTGTGGAGGGTAGGAACGGAGTGGGGCAAGGGATGGGGTGGTGTCTGGGGCACCCTAGTTTAGCCAGGCCGTCCTTGTGGGCTATGTAGCTATTGTTGCTACAAGGTACATTGTCCTGTATTAAGCAGAAAGGGAACATGGTTAGGGCGAGCCAGAGGCTCATGGTCTGAGAATAGCGGTGGAGTCTAGTGGCGCTGGTGGGGAGCAGGCCAGACTAAGATAGATGGTGGCTGGTTAGTCGGGTAGAATCGGTAGGGTACAGCCTGTGCACTATAGTATCTAGATTGGATACAACTGGTTGTGAGGTTGGAGCATACAACAGGGGCACCTAGATGTGACAATTCCTGACATTTACTAGAATGCATACATCAGAGGGTCTGTTAACGACCATAGGGTACGACACAATTCTAGTGGTCTGTGTGTATCTGCATTGCATCACAGTATGGTTTGAGAGAGGTGTGCAGCCGTGAGCAGTGTGTGCGGAGGACTAGTTCTGAGTACAATGTCATATAATGGTTGCACAGCTGCAGTGACTAAAGCAGTGACTGTAAGGCACAACACAGTCTAAATGTGGTCTACTAGTGACCACAGGGCACAACACAGTCTAAATGTGGTCTACTAGTGACCATAAAGCACAACACAGACAAATGAGGTCAGTCAGCATTCATGAACCAAACGGGTATTAGGCTCTATAGATAGACCAGCACTTGCCACCGGAGTGAACGGGCGAGTGCAGAGCGAGGCAGCAAAAAGGAAAGGGTGTAGAAGATTGAGTGATATGTTGTGCGTCTTAGCAACCAGGCCAGAAAGGCTGCAATCTATGGCTAGAACGCCTAAAATCAGAGTCCCTGTGGGACTCTATAGCACTTAAGACAGTGTGGTTGTCAAGACTGTGTTGTGCGAGCTGGATGACCTTTGTGTGGCCTTCGTGTGTGCCGCCGTTGGATCCGCCTGCCGGCGGGGAATTCGAATCAAATGCGAGGCTCAGCCTCGTTTTCGCGCCGCGAAGCACCCGGCATGCGGGGGTCAGGCAGGGCGAAGAGACAAGGTCAGGCAGGCCTTGTAGTATGCCTCCTATTGTGCCGCACAGCTAACAGCTGTAATCCTGGCTTCTGAGATGAGGAAGGGGCTCCTGCCCTCTTCCCTTGGCGAGGGGGACGGAATGAGGGTCCAGGGTGCAGGAACAGGCCTTTGTGTGGCCTTCATGTGCGCCACCGTCGGATCCGCCTGCCGGCGGGGAATTCGAATCAAATGCGAGACTCAGCCTCGTTTTCGCGCCGCGAAGCGCCCGGCATGCGGGGGTCAGGCAGGGCGAAGAGACAAGGTCAGGCAGGCCTTGTAGTATGCCTCCGATGGTGCCGCACAGCTAACAGCTGTAATCCTGGCTTCTGAAATGAGGTAGGGGCTCCTGCCCTCTTCCCTTGGCGAGGGGGACGGAATGAGGATCCAGGGCGCAGGAACAGGCCTTTGTGTGGCCTTCGTGTGCGCCGCCGTCGGATCCGCCTGCCGGTGGGGAATTCGAATCAAATGCGAGGCTCAGCCTCGTTTTCGCGCCGCGAAGCGCCTGGCATGTGGGGGTCAGGCAGGGCGAAGAGACAAGGTCAGGCAGGCCTTGTAGTATGCCTCCGATGGTGCCGCACAGCTAACAGCTGTAATCCTGGCTTATGAGATGAGGAAGGGGCTCCTGCCCTCTTCCCTTGGCGAGGGGGACGGAATGAGGGTCCAGGGCGCAGGAACAGGCCTTTGTGTGCGCTGCCATCGGATCCGCCTGCCGGCGGGGAATTCAAATCAAATGCGAGGCTCAGCCTCGTTTTCGCGCCGCGAAGCCACCGGCATGCTGGGGTCAGGCAGGGCGAGGAATGAGTCAGTAGTACAATGCGCATCTGCATGATACACTGTTACCTCACTTTGTGATCACATTTCCCAAGTATCTTGCCACAATTCTTTTCCCAACAATTATTTGGAGTGAATTTTCCCCCCTTCTGCCATATCGGCAGCCATCTAGCTAGCCCATTAGCCACTGATCGTGAATCTGTGTGCAAGTGACATTGACCAGGTATTTCTTGTTTCAAAACTTGATGTAGCGCATAAAGTTCTTCAAACTGACTGCTCTTTCTTTTACCTGATGTTGTTAGAATCTTTTTTTCTTGGGATTATATGACACAGCTTTCCAATAACGCTCAGCTCCTACATAACTAGCTGAGCTGTCGGTGAACCAGGCATATGTTCTGTCTGTTCCACCATCAAATCCCCTTAAGGTACTCCCCATTTTACTGGAGACTCATGCTCTTCGGTCACTTCCTGTGGTTTCTAGTCTACAGGTGGTACACTAGCCACTTGCTCATGTTATTTTGCAATTCTACCCTTTCCTGATTTTGCTCTAACTTGGATATACCATTTACACTTGATAGTACTGGCTTCTTGGGCATGTCCTATCCTGTGTTTATTAGGAGAGTTCAAAACCCACTGCATAATCGGGTTTTCAGGCCTAATCAGTACATCATGACCCACTGTCATTTGTTCAGTATCAACAAGAGCCAAATAGCATGCTAGCAATTACTTCTCAAAAGGAGTGTATCTATCACCAGCCTTGGGTAATTTGCAACTCCAAAATCCTTAGGGAACACGCTTTCTGTCTTGTTTTTGCCACACTTTCCAGTTAGCATAATTTTCTTGTACCGACACATTCAACTCCACTTCTCCTGACTTCAAAGGCCACAA
Organism: Ambystoma mexicanum; assembly: GCF_040938575.1. Classification (NCBI taxonomy): domain Eukaryota; kingdom Metazoa; phylum Chordata; class Amphibia; order Caudata; family Ambystomatidae; genus Ambystoma; species Ambystoma mexicanum. The sequence goes on from NC_090923.1 coordinate 1,131,239,214, forward strand.
ATCAAGTACACGCTGCACAGTGTCTTTTTCCAAGTCAAACACTCACTGTTGTTCCTCTGCCCACTCAAACTCGTACTTCTTTTCTGTCGCTTTGTGGAGTGGAGCAAATATTTGTCCTAAATGTGGTATATGCGGTCTCCAAAATCCAAACAGCCCTATGAACTGCTAAGCTTATTTCTTGTTCACATGAGTGGTGAACTCAAGTATCTTTTGTCAGGCTTTCGGAACCATCTCTCTATGCCCATTATGCCATTGAATTCCCAGAAATACCATGGGCTCAGCTGGCGCTAGAATTTTGTTAGGGTTAATTTCTCACCCTTCTTTTTTCTACCCTTCAATGATTACTTCTAACTGATTTTGCACACTTCGCTCATCTTTGCCTTGAATCAAAATGTCATTAGTGTAATGTGAAATCTGTACATCGGGTTTACATGGTATTTTGTCCAAATATTCTGCCACCAGCCGGTGACAAATTGTTGGGCTGTGCAAGTACCCCGTAGGCAACATCGTGAAGGTATACCGATGCCCATTCCAAGAAAATGAAAACTGCTCCTGGTACTCCTCAGCAATTGGCACAGAGAAAAAGGCATTTGCTAAGGCTAATACGGAATACCAGATTCCCTCAAACTTGTGTACGTTCTCAATCAAGGTGATAGCGTCTGGAACTGCAGGCACTAAAGGAGGTGTGTATTGTTCAATTCCCTGAAATCCACTGTCATTCTCCAGCTCTCATCCCCCTTTTTCATAGGCCAGACAGTAATATTCCAAGCAGTAGCAACAGGGCGTAACAATCCTGCTTCTACATATTCCTTAATGGCGTCTGAAATTTCCTTATGTCCCCCGGGAATGCAGTATTGCTTCATAGATACACGCTTTGTGGCCAAAGGCATGTGCACCAGGGGCATTTTCAATTTGGCCTCAATAACTGGTCTACAAGTTAATCCGTTCACTCCAAACTCCTAGTACCAACGTCAACCTCTCCAAAATGTCAAAACCAATGATCTACTCGGGTATCGGGATAATCAACACTTGACATTTCTGCTTTGACAAATTGCCCATCTTCATCTGCACTCCTGTCTGTACTGCAGGCGTTTCGTTTTCCCCAGCTCAGTAATGGTAATGTGTTGAACTTAAAATCTATAAGGATTTCCATGAATCAATTAGGCCTCCGCCCCAGTGTTTATCAAAGATCAAACTTCTTTTGTGCTTCCATGTTTCCAAAATATCTTAACATTAACATGAGGTTGTCTGTCAACTTTTATATGAGCTGAAGCTGCTGGGGCTTGGCCATAATCCTGGTCAAATTTCAAGTGAGTGTATGCAGACTCTGACTCTAGCATTGCACTCACCACTTTTCTCAAATCACCATAGGTTGGCTGGTACGGGGAAGGGGTTCTCATAGATCCTTCTTCGTGTTCCTCCTCAGGAGGGGCCGAAGGCGAAGTGTCCCTTTTCGGCTTAGTTGCCACCTGCCTCTTAACTTGTTTATAGCGCTCCTTCCCGGCAAGCCCTCTCTTTTTGTATAACTCATACCTTTCCCTGGTTTCAATACCATCAATCTCCTCCTGTAGTACATCATCTTTCAACAATGACAAAAACATGTCCTTTCTTGACACCTGGGAGGCTCTACTATCCTGTCTCCTTCCCTCTGTTCTTCTCTCACTGCGCCCCTCTCTCTCTCTCGGCCTATCCTCTCCTTTGTCCCATTCACCCAGGTCTGATAGTTGCCGAATTACATCAACTACCTCATCAGTTGGTTTTCCAGTCATACCTACTAACAAAGTAATAATGACCATTTTATATGCGGGTGGGAGCGTTATTGTAACCATATTTCTGGTTGGCACTGACAGTGACACCACCCCTATTTGTACCGGTTTGGCTACATTAATTGCTTCCTTCATGGCATGCTCCATGAGTTTCTGAATTGCCTCTTTCAACGTGTACCACTTCTTTTCTTCACTGGGTCAGTCAGTGGTGATAGCATATTTATGGCTACACCATTGGGCCACTGGGTGCAGCAGAGACGCCTGCGAAGCTTGGCCATTTGCATCTGGAGGAGGCCCTGCCCTCAATACTTCCTGTATATTGGCGTCATTGGACTGAGGCAGGAAGCGCTGGGAATATGTGGAGTCTACCAACAGGCCCCCGGCATCCCCATCCAACATTGCCATGAAAGCAAGCGTTTGCCAGTACTCTGCCTCAACAAAGCATTAATCTCCTTTACTCTTGTTGTGTGAAATCATCTAGGGTAGTCACATCCACAATACCCCCACCTGGGTTATAGGGATGGGGGGGCCAGTCCTATGCCACGTTACTACTTTGGCAGTTACTGTCCTTTTGTCAGGTTTCGATTTAGACTTTCTGGGCTACACTCTGAGTCGGTGGAATTCCAAATATCACCATCCCACTGATTGGGGTCCCAAACCACCCCTGCCGTGGCAATTACAGCTGCTACCTTTCTTTTGTTTACATTACCTCACCTTTTTTGTACTTCTATCGAGCAACCCCTATAGCTGCCCGCTCAGCCACTGCCTGATATTCATCTGATGTGTCGTGCCAAAGCTTCATTTGTAACTGCTGCATTAGTGAATGTGCCTTTCAGCAGCGAACGCTTTCTCCAAACGCAAAATGTCCTCATTCAACTCCTGTGGTGCATATTTCTATAGGCATGTAATAGAATCCACCCCTGCCTTCCTAGAGTGGCAAACTCCTTTCCATTTACCACTGAAACCTGATGTAAACAAGACACGACCTCCGCGGGTCCTGCCTCCCCTAAACTTTTATCCCACTGTTTGCTCAATCCTGCGCCGCAGGCCATTCCTGGGACAATTTTTCATATGGGCTCTTTGCCCACCCTGGGGTCTTAACCGGGTCAGCAGAGGATTCCTTATCTTTTTTCTTAAACAGAGTGTTCATATCTACAATAACATACTGCAACCTGAACACAGTCACACAAAACGCACACACAAGACACTTATAATGCAGCCTGACTCCCACTGCAAAAAGGAGAAAATGAAACCTCACTTTCTCTATAAATCTTGCCCACCAGCGTTCACAAACGGAATCTTTGATGCCTGGAATTCTTCATCACAAGACACCCTGCTCACATCGCCAAATTGCTTTTGAACAAGGTGCACTGATATTTTTCTGTTTTTCTCCCCAGTACACTGAATGAAACAGCTTTGGACACTGAAGGTCAAATATCTACACCCACACACACTCAGCTAGGTTATAAAATGGCTCTCATACAGCCTCTTTATTCACAGAAAGCATAAATGCAACAGGAACAATACATGAATAAAAAAAGTCTAAATAAAATACATCACAGTTGAAACAGCTGCAACGCACACCCTCATCACGCCAGACCTTCACTGGAAAGCTCCCAGACAGGCAGAGAAATCTTTGGCATCACCGGGCATGGAGCGATGCGTCCATCCTCCCGTGAAGCTTTCTCTGTCTGACTGCCGTGGTGACGCTCATTTTAAGCCAACTGCAAATGCGTGATGGCATTTTCCAGAACCTTCTGGCTTTCCAAGTCTCTATCTGTTGACAGTTCTCATCGGCCCCCGACCGTAATGACCTGTGGTAACCACAAAAGGCAAAACTCTTCCCTTTCTGAAGAAAGCAGCAAAAACAACTACATCCTTAGCAAATTCCATAACGTTATCATTCTAGCCTATGCATGCATCTTCTCTCCAACGTGTCCTTGGAGCAATGCAAAATAACATAAGCAATAGGCACCCCTGAAAACATGTTTAACAGTGGAATAATTCGAAAAGTGTTCACATCAAGTGCAGCTTGTACTGAGACCTGGAACAAATGTCCATTATGGATATGGGCATACCCAAAATGCACTGCACACAGACGACATGTTTTAGTCACAAGCATTACACCGAGTAAGAGAGCAGAGCAGTAATCAAGGTTAAGGTTAAGAATAGTAGTGAGGAATGGAAGTACAGAAGGATAGACTTTAAAGGATAAGAGAAGGGGGGGGAAGTAGATTGAGTTGGGAAGCATTGGGATGGGCCCGTGCAGTAAAGTTGGTACTGTCAGAAAAAAGGGAGGAAGACAGAAGCAAAGGATGGAGGAGAATGAGTAGAAGGGGAGGAAAATTGTTTAGAAAAGTGTAAAAGAAGGACTCTGTTCTTAAAGAAATTGCCTAAATCTTCAGAGATAAGGAAAGATTGAGGGGTCAGAAGCAGGGGAAGCAAGAATGCGATTCAGTATTTGGAATAAGCAGCAATGATTGGGCGAAAGAGATAGAATGAGTTCAGAGTAGTTTTGCTTTTTAGAATTTAGGAGAGAGGAGTCATAGGTAGAGTGTAAAGTAGAGAGAAAAGGTCAGCGTTAAGAGTGTTTCTCCCTCCCCTTGTTCCCCAGAGTCTTTCGGCTGCCAAAGTGAGGTACAGGCAGACGAAGGATCAGGTGAGGACCAGGATTGAGGAGGTTTATGTGAAGGACAAAAGAGTTGAGAGTGATAAAGTAGGTCTTAAGTGGAGATTAGAGCAGAGAGATGTTAACGCAGAGTCAATGGAAAGTTGAGAAAAATTAGTAAATGGGAAGAGGGTGGAAATGAATGCATGGGCAAAGTGAGGAGGTTTGAAGAGATGAAGATAGTGACTAGTATATGCAGGGCCAGGTGAATCAAAATGTGCATATAAAAGAATGTACATATTGTAAGGTTGCCTTCATTTGAGATGTGTATTTTGCATGTAAGCTATTAGATTTCTCAAGTTTCCTGTGGACTCCCCCCCGAGTTTATCCAGTCCTGTTTTCCCCTTTGAATTCTGAGACTTGCAGTTTTTTCTTACCATTAAACAATTAGGGAAACTACAAGTCAGAACATTCTGACCATAAACAGGACTGGGTGGCTTTCTCACGCATGGCCATGGGAAACTTGAGAGCGCTGCTCTATAAAACAGCTCTTGTAGGTCTTGAAATCCAAACTGTAAATATTTGGAACAAGTAGAGTTTAGAAGGCATGTGTTCAAGTGCCTTAACTGTAGACTGTGTTCAAATCCCAGCTGCACTGTTTAACCACAGTGTGTGATCCAGAGCAAATAACGTAATCCCTTGTAATCCCTTGTAGTATAGAGGACTGACCTCAGTAGAGCCATCATTAACTTTATTCCCATTTTGCTACCAGACACCAAAGTGGCATGGGCCATCCAGAGTACTGCCCCACTGCAAAAATGAATGGAACACTTTGCTGTGCCCTCTTATGCTATGTTCTTGAATATTGTATAGTACATAGTCTACATAGCTTTTGGTTGTCACCTGCCATGGAATAATTCACTCACTTGCCAAGTCCATTCCCTTAAATGGGCTCTCAACCGCCCAAAATGAAATTGTGTTTTCACCTGCCCATAGGACTATAAACATAGCTCTCAACGTTTTGTAGCTCAAGGGCAGGTGAAAAGACCCGATTTCGTTTTTGGTGGGTGAAAGCCCATTGACTTATATGGTCGGGTGGGGAGCTGGGTGGGTGAGAGAGCTGCTTACAGGGCGATTGACACCTTCCAAAAGCGTGCAAGTTGAGAGGTATGCTATAAAGGTTGAGAGGTGTGCGCAGTTGAGGCAGGTTCTGACAAGGGGCATGGACTGAAGGGGTCGTGATCTGATGGGTGGCATGCAGCTTAGGTGAGGGCCACCTACGGCCTCTTTTTTTTGTTCCTTAATTGTGGTGACAACCTGTGCCAGGCATCTCTTGGCAGCGATTATCACCCTCTCACCAGGGGTGTGTTATCGATGATCGCTGTATCTCTTCAGTTACAGGGATGCCCGAGGTGGATGGCGGCTTGGCGTCTTAATTAAGGAGCAAAAGGAGAGGCGAGTACAAAGCAAGGCTTTTATTTCTACAGCCTAAAGGGTTAACAGGGCACTTTAGACATCCACAGCAATGCCCTGTCTCGGAAGCACTTTTCAGAGACTGCCGGGGCTCTGCCCCAGCTAGTCCCAGCCCACTAAAAATCTTGGGAAAGTGAATACCTGCACGTCTTTGTTTCCTTTTCAGGCACCGGCCTTTACACTGCAGGTTTCACCATTGTGGACGGTTATATATTTTAAAACTATGTTTGATGGCCTTCTAGGAATGTTGTATTTCCTTGGCTAAAAGAGTCTTAGATTTTGGTTTGGAAAATCTGGTCACCAATATGAACAGGTCTATGAATCGAAAATAAAGCAGTTTGACTGTAAATCCGCCTACTGTGTTCGCAGGGAAACGGCATCTTTCTTGCTATCAAAGGAATTATGCCTGACGTGGATGTGTTGTCTTGGGGGGCGTGGCCAAGCGGCAGAGAGGTTGGCCGCGTAGTTCGAGAGCCCTCCAGCTTGAGATAATCAATTTATTATAAAAGTAACTTATCCCGTATTCTAAATACCTTTTTTCGTTAGGGCATTGTGCAGCACGGTCCCGGTGACTAGATTTCTTGAACTTTTAAGTTTTGCTTCACTGATAGTGTTTGTGTCATCAAGGCTTCTCCCATGGTGTCAAACTTCCTCAGAGATGCGGCCCGGAGCGGCAGGGAAGGTGACAGAATGTCGAACAGCAAGTGAATAGCAGCTTATCAGGGGTGACATCTTCTTTGTCCCCCTTCTGGGGCTGCTGTGGCTGTGACAAAAGAGGCTCTGAACGGGTGCCCACTAGAACTCAAATGTGGATGGTGTGAGGGGGCGAGGTCTGCGCATCCACAGCCTCACTTAATGAAACCTCCCACGCTTCCAGTCAGCTGATGGGCTCACACGCATAAAGACACTCCACTATTCATAGGAAACACGTTATTGCCACAACAAAGCCAAGGAAAATCTATTGATAGTTTCAATGGATTTACATTGCTAAAAAAACACAATCGAATGCTGCACGTTATGGTTATTGGTATTTGGAACTGTTGATTCTTTTTGCACTATATCCAGAAAGAATGAATGTTTTCTCATGAAGTAAACTGTATATGACTTATTATTGGATTAATACTATATTTATCTATATAATACTCCTATACCACATTCCAATAATCTGCTCTACTCTTGGTACTTCATTTAACCCACATACGGTTTCATATTAACAAGAAAGTACTACCACTGAAGCCATAAGAAAACCTATTAATAATTTTATATCTAACTAAGGTACTCATCAACATCACTTTTAAGAAGTAAACTTTTTGCTCCTTCCTAAATATCCACATTGGTACTCAACTCACCTTTCTAAAACGGCGGACCACACATAAACATCAATCTCTTCGACCAATACACCTTTAAACGCATGTATGGAGAAAATTCTAGAAGAATTGGACAATATTCGTTCTTCTATCTCTTCATTAGATTCCCGCTCAATCTCCATTCAGCAAGATATTAAAAATGTCAAATGTGAAATTAAATCTTTCTCTGGTCGGCTCGAGGAAACGGAAGAGAGAATTGGTCATGTTGAAAATAGGGTGTAAGCTCTTGAAAACATGCAAGTACGATTGGCACAGCTAGAATCTGAATTCATCGTGTTAGAGGACAAAAATAGAAGAGACAATCTCCGTTTTTATGGAATACCAGAAATAATTGAAGGTAAGGACCCCATCAGCTTTCTTATTAACTGGATCCCATCAACCTAAGGTATTACCTTCTCTCCTCCTCTGGAATTGCAACAGGCCCATAGAATCAAACCCTGATATACCAACAAGAATTCTACACCTAGACCTTTCATTGTATGCTTTCCTCTGCACCAACAAGCTCAGCAAGTTCTCCTCGCCACCAAGAAAATATCTCCCATTCTTTTCCAGAATAATAGAATCTACATATCTCCAAATCTACGCAGACCAAAAGGAAAAACTTCTCCTGGACATGATACCTCTATTGAAATCTCTAAATATTAGGTACAGTCTACTTGAACCAGCCAGAATGTTAATTACTATTCCAGACGGTCCCACTAAAGAGTTTACCGACCCTAATGATCTACAGAACTTTCTTCAAGTCTTACAGATCATGCCAATGGATACTACTCCCATGGATCCAACATCTAGCTTGCACAAATCTGATACTCTCCATCAATTATCACCTTTTAAGTCTCCCAAGACACAACATTAAATTCTTATCCAAACGCAGCAGATCAACCACTGTATTCCTCCTACACACCATCTCACTTAAGGGACAAGTCAAGATCCCCTATTAAATCAGAAGATCCCACTCTCACCACTCTGCAAACTGATTCACATGGATTGTAGCCAATTATGCTTCATTACCATTTTCACTAAAATAAGCTTAACTCATTTTGTTACTTTTATTACGAGCGTTATTATACGCTAATTATTCACTTTTCTTCCTACTACATTGGCTTTTCTTGATCTCTCTTATAGCTCTTTCTCTTTCGGTCTATGCTTACTCTATCTCTGTTCTCTGGTTCTCCCATGTTTCTGATACTTCTACTACTCTCTTGTATAGCTATTTTTACTTATAATCTTATTCCTCTCATTTTTACTTATTTTCTCTGTCATTATATTCTTCTTTTTTCTTTTTATTATTGTTGTCTCAGCTTCCCGTTGTGTTTTCCCTGGATGTTTAATGTTAATGATTTTGTGGATATGATTTATCTTGCAATGGTTCTAATACTCTTAATTAACAATGTTTGAAAGTGCCTAGAAATTATATGTTACGTATTATATCCTACTTCAACCATCAATCCGTCTTCACTCACAAATGTCAATTACATTTTTAACCTGGAACGTTAAAGGTTTGGGCCATACTATTAAGCGAAGTAAAGTTTTATCCCTACTTAGTAAACAGAAACCTGCTATAATTTTTTTTTTTTTTTTTTTTTTTTTTTTTTTTTTTTTTTTTTATTATTTTGCTTCTATCAATTCAATGATTTTGCAAAAACAGAATAAGCAGGCAGTCAGAATTTCTTTTCTAGTCTTTTCTAGTCTTTCTTTGTCAGTTTATTTCAATTTGAAGCAAGAGTTTTGGGCTTTGCAATTTCCCTTTTAGACTTGAGGTCTGATTGGATTCCACACTCATCTTGTACTTTTTGGTACACTGGAATCTGCTCCTTCCAGCCTCTCTGAATTGCGTAGACAAGACTCCAAAGCATTCTTTAATATTTTGGAAGTTGCTAACGCCCAGGTTGTTCTCGATCCACTCATCAGTCTATTCCACCAGACTTGTTCTTCATATAAGGAGTCACTGTCTATTAGGGGTCTCAAGTAGGCTCTTCTCCACTTTAATGTTTCGGAGCAATGCAAAAGAAGGTGTTTTACAGTTTCTGGCTCACGTGTCGTTCCACATAATCGGCAGAGATTTGTTTGAGATTGACCTCTAATAGCCCTTATTTCATTTGTCGGCAGTAAGTTGAGGCGGGAACGCAAGAAGACAGATCTTAACGACTTGTCAGGGAATCTTCTCAGAACTTCGTTTGGTGTATGTAATTTTTTTGGTTCGAAGTTCACGTGACAGAGGAGTTTGTTTTTTTCCGCCAGTGCTAAGGTCTCTATCCAATCGAGTATTGAAAATCTTAAAGTTCGAGCCCCTTGGATTGGTCCCTCCATATACTCGAATGTACTTAATAAGAAAGGTGGTGTTTCTATTTTAGTTAAACGTTTAAATTTATCACTAATTAAAGAAGATGACGATCCTGGAGGTCGATGGATCATAATTGATGCTAACATTAACAATTTGCCTGTTATTATTGTTAATATATATGGCCCCAATGCACCTAACCCTCTTTTTTGATCTAACTTTATTGCTAAGCTCTCTCAGAAAAACGTAGACAAGCTTATATTATGTGGGGATATGAATCAGACTGATGATTTTGCTCTAGATAGAAGCTCCACATCCAATTTCGTTAATTCTAAATCACGTAAGAGTTTCCTGAATTTGTTACGAAACCTAAATTTAATCGACTCCTGGCGATTTTGTCATCCTGATACCATAGATGATACTTTCTACTTCCCCCGCACCAATCTTTCTCCAGATTAGATTACATATTTGTTAACTCCTCACCAACCTCCACCCTTTTGCACTCTGAAATTGGCTCTATTACCATTGCAGATCATGTCCCCATTACCAGCACTCTAGAATGGATAAATATTAATAAACTTTCCCCTAGATGGAAATTTAACTCCTTCCTACTTAAAGACAAAACTTTCATTGATAAAACAAACTCCTTTATTAATGAATTCTTTCTCAATAACCACCCTGATCACACTTCCTTCAATAACGATTGGGATGCGTTTAAAGCTACCCTACATGGATTTATGATACAATTTGTTGCAACCAAAAAACGTCATTACGAAATTTACCCATAATAATCTTTTGACAACAATTAGAACAATCCTATTATGCTAATCCCAATCCTGACACTTTGAAAACTACTATGGCTAAATTTATAGAATTCAATAAAATTTGCAGTGATAGAGCTGCTAACTTGCTTTTGAAATCCAAGACTAAATTACATTGTGGTTCCAACAAAGCAGGCAAGATATTAGCTTTCTACTTAAAAAAGAGAAAAGAAAAGTCCCACATTACTCATATTCTTTCTTCTAATGGTACCAGATTAACTAAATATAAAGAAATTACTGACTCCTTCCTTGAATTCTATTCCAATCTATATAATTCAGACTCCTCTATCAACAATTCAGAAATTCATTCCTTTCTTGAAACTAATAAGAAAATTAACCCTTCTAATCCGACCGAATTTTCGTCTCTTGATGCTCCTATTTCTCTTACAGAAATCAAGCAAGCTATACTAGATCTTAAACCAAACAAAGCTCCTGGTCCCGATGGTTCTCCAATAGAATTTCATAAAAGTTTTATAGACTCAGTTGCCCCAAAACTATTTGATTTATATACGTATTTTGCCCAAATAGGGCTAAGTCCAGGTTCTTTTGGAGAAGCCCTATTAATTATTTTTTCAAAACCAGATAAAGATCCCTCCCTAGTTAGAATTTATAGACCTATTTCCCTCATCAATTCTGATTCGAACATTTTCGCTAAGATTCTTGCTAATCGTCTTGAAGTACTTCTTCCTAAACGTATACACCCAGATCAAACTGGTTTCATAAAAAATCAGTACTCCTCTTCTAACTCTAGACTTCTTTTTAATATTCTTTCTCATTCTCAAAAATCTCAAGACCGCCTTGATACGATTAAAATGCTGGTTAGCCCCATCGTCCTTTATTCTTCATCAATGATCCCCATTTCTATCCATGCCTCTTTTTAATAAAAAATTAAACTCCCTTCTTGTCAAATTCTTGTGGACTTATAAAGTATCACGTATTGCTATTAATAAATTGAGGCTCCCCAAAAATTCGGGCAGTCAATTTTCCTAATTTTCAACTATATCATAAAGCCTTTTTTCTAAAAACAGCTGAGAATCTTCACACAATTTGAATCCCTCCCAGTAAATACCCCTCCTTGGGTCCGTATTGAGGCCAGTATTATTGCTCCACTCTCTTTAGCTCACTTTTTAATAACTTCCTCCTGGACCACAATTACCTCTTTCCGATCATTACATTTTTTCAAAACCATCTGGAATAAACTCCTCCGAAACTCTTTCACTAAAATGAACAATAATGATCTTCTTCTCTGGTTCAACAAACAAAATCCCACCAAATCTAACATCACCATTATTCATAGATGGTACTCAGCTGGTACTAAATTTGTAAAACAATGATACCATAACTCCGAACCAATAACCTTCTCACAATTAAGTTCACAATTCCAATTACCTTCTTCAGATTTTCCATTCTACACTTTACTTATTAATTATATTACTAAGGCCACTGTTTTTCAGAAAGTTCCCACCACAAATCTTAATTTTTTGATTAGCAACCCAGTTACTGTCATGATGCCTACCTCCAAGGAGCCAGACCAGGCCCAGCTACCCCAGAGGCAGACATGTCCCTGAGGGAAGTCTCAGCAGCCCCAAGTAGGGGCCCTTTGGACTTAGTCCTGGCGCCTTTGGCGCCAGGCTCATAAAAGATGACTTTGTGTTTAAAGGTGCTTGGTGTAAACTTACCTGATGCAGACCATGCTGCAACATCCGGGCCATCTAGAGGCCTGAATGGGACTACTTTCTCTTTGGGGATTACTTAACCACACGGGTGTGGCCGGAGGAAGAATACATACCTGAGAGGAAGGATACATACTTGGAACTACTTGAAGGCTATTTAAGCCACGTCCAAGCAGCAACTCACGCTTCGCGTTGTTCTGCATCTAGCAGCTGGACGCTCACCGTGTCTGCTCCTGCATCCTGACTTCTGCCACGCCCGCCAGCATCCTGGAACACCTGCAAAGGGAGAAGAGAAGAGAATAGGGGAAAAAAAGAGTCCTTACCTGCTAAATCCGCATTCCGGAGCTTCTGGTCACTTTCTACGAGATTGTCCGGTAAAACCACCTAAGAAGGTGGTTGGAGCCACTGACAACAATTTAACTGAACCTGATTCGGGAAACGACCAAGCCCGACAAGCGTAGAGGTCTGCTTGCCGAGCTTGAAAACAAACTCTTTGACCTCGCATTTCATCATGCCAATGGTCCTCGTGGATCCGAAACAGCCTCGGCGGTTGCATGCTATAAAGGCATACATCGACAGTGGAGCTATTGGAAACTATGTAGATCGTGAATTGGCCTCCAGGATTAACCTCCCTCTCCGTCCAAAAACTAACAAGGATGTCATTACTACAGTTGATGGAACCGAAATAGCCTCAGGGCCGGTAACTCATTCCACTACAGAAGTGACACTAGTGGGTCAGGATGGACATCGGGAAGCTATTGTGTTTGACGTAATCAAGGCCCCACAGTTTCAAGTAATTCTAGGAATTCCTTGGTTAGAAACACATAATCCTCGAATAGACTGGCGAGCAAAGAGAATAACCTTTCCTGATTGTGAACAAACTTGTTATCCAAGAAATCCAAATATGGGCCTGGCCTCAGTAACTTCTGCCACTATACAACTACCGGCTGAGTACCAAGAATTCCAAGACGTTTTCCAAAAAGAACAGGCCAACACGTTACCTCCCCACCGATCGTACGATTGTCAAATCGATCTGGTACCCAATGCTCAAACGCCTTGCAGTAGGATTTATGCTCTTACTGAACCTGAGAACCTTCATTTGCGTCAGTATTTAGATCAGTACCTTGCCAATGGTTTTATTCGCCCGTCAAAGTCTCCTGTTTCCTCAGCTCTGTTCTTCGTGCCGAAAAAAGAAGGCGACCTTAGAACATGTATTGACTACCGCGCCCTGAATCAAATAACGATTAAGAATCGTTACCCTCTGCCTCTGATCCCTGAACTTCTCGACCAGGTAAAAGATGCTTGTATGTACACCAAGTTAGATCTCCGGGGAGCTTATCACCTGGTGCGTATAAAAGAAGGCGACGAATGGAAGACTGCATTCCGCACCAAATATGGGCTCTTTGAATATCAGGTGATGCCCTTCGGATTGTGCAACGCACCTGCCGCCTTTCAATACTTTATGAATGACGTTCTTCGGGAACTTATCGATGTTTGTGTCATCGTATATATCGACGATATCCTGGTGTACTCCTCTTCGGAATCCGATCACAGAAAACATGTCAGGGCAGTTCTTGAAAAATTGCGCCAGCACAAACTGTTTGCAAAACTCGAAAAATGCGTTTTTCATACCACAGAAGTCGAGTTTCTCGGATTCATCCTGACACCTAAAGTAGTCCGAATGGACTCGCGAAAGGTGGACGCCATCCTCAAATGGCCATCTCCTAGCTCTGTGAAGGGGGTTCAGTGCATGCTTGGTTTTGCCAATTTTTATCGAAGATTCATCCCAGAATTTTCTCCAGTGATCCAACCCATCACAGCTCTCTTACGGAAGAATAAACGCTTCGAATGGACTCATGAGGCAGAACAGGCCTTTCAAGACCTAAAGACTAAATTCACCTCCGCACCTGTGTTGAAGCATCCACGCCCAGATCTCCCTTACATTGTTGAAACTGACGCATCCAGCCTAGCCATGGGAGCTGTCCTGTCTCAAAGGGATCCAATAACTAACCAACTACACCCTGTAGCCTTCTGGTCCAGAAAATTCTTGGCTCCTGAAATTAATTACGCAATTACCGACAAGGAGTTACTAGCTATTAAGTCAGCCTTCAAAGCTTGGCGTCATTACCTCCTCGGCATAAGACACACCATCACGGTGATTACAGATCACAGAAATTTGCAATATTTAAAGACGGCCAAAGCCCAATCATCACGTCAACTCCGATGGGCTTTATTCTTTGCGGAATTTGATTTTGTAATCACATATCGCCCTGGTTGCAAGAATGGCAAAGCGGACGCTTTATCCCGGATTGGGATGGAAGAAACAAATTCGAGCTTAGAACCTGTACTGATTATACCTGAACAGAGAATTTTGGGTTTGACCTCTTTACAAACTATTGAGGACGTTCAAACTCGAGTTAAACAACTATTAGACTCCACAGCCTTACAAGAATGAAGCCAAAAGGGGGTCACACTTTTCCGTTAATAACGATTTACCGTATTTCCAGGGGCGATTATTTCTGCCTAACAAAGAACTGCAAGAACTCGTTATTGCCCATTATCATGATACATTAATGGAAGGACATCCTGGTATCGCTAAAACTGAGGAAAAGATCAAACGACAATTCTGGTGGCCATCCTGGAGAAAAGACATAAAATCTTTTGTGATGTCTTGCAGAGTTTGCGCCCAAAATAAAGTTCAAAAGAAAAGACCAGCCGGTCTTCTACAACCTTTGGATATTCCACCGGCACCTTGGCACACCTTGTCGATGGACTTTATTACCGACCTGCCTCCTTGCTATGGATACAACACTATCTTGGTGATTGTGGATTTCTTCTCCAAAATGGCCCATTTTATCCCTTTAAAAGGGTTACCCTCAGCCTCCATCTTGGCCAAGGAATTTCTGGAGAACATAGTTCGTATGCATGGTTTTCCATCCATATTAGTCTCAGATCGAGGAAGCCAGTTTATTTCCCATTTTTGGAGGAAATGTTGTCAACTGGCGCAAATTGATGTACGACTATCCACCAGTCACCATCCCCAAACCGATATCCAAACCGAGAGAACTAACCAAACCCTTGAACAATATCTTCGGTGTATGTTGCACCAATCTGAATGCAATTGGAAAGACATTCTTTGGATCGCAGAATATGCATATAACAATTCTGTACATTCTGGAACAGGACAAACCCCTTTTTACACCTTGTATGGTCATCATCCTCGAAACCTCAGACCTGGACCCTACTCAAAACCTGGAAAAGCCTGCGGTAGATCATTTGCATTCCACGATAACCCGAGCTTTCAAAGAAGCTACGACTCATCTTCAGCAAGCCAAGAGAAAGTACAAAGGAAATGCTGATTTACATCCAAGTGAAGCACCTCCTTACCAAATAGGGGACCAGGTGTGGCTAGCAACTAGACATTTACCTCTCAAAGGACCGCAGACTTTCAACCCCAGATACATAGGACCCTATCCCATCAAAGCTATAATCAACCCGGTGGCCTTTAAACTCGATCTACCAGCGAACATGCAAATTCATCCCGTTTTTCACGCCTCACTGTTGAAACTGGTGCAACCAGGAACCAGACTGATCAAACCACCAGAACCAATTCAGATTGATGGGGAATTAGAATTTGAAGTTAAAGACATATTGGATTCCAAGGTGTTAAAGTCAAAACTCTTCTATCTAGTTGATTGGAAGGGGTATGGACCTCAGGAGAGATCTTGGGAACCAAGCGACCATGTACACGCGCAGCGATTAATACAAAAATTCCACCGAAAATTCCCAAACAAGCCAAAACCCCCGGAGACAACAACCTTGGGAGGGGCTTTGGGAGGGGGTACTGTCATGATGCCTACCTCCAAGGAGCCAGACCAGGCCCAGCTACCCCAGAGGCAGACATCATGTCCCCGAGGGAAGTCTCAGCAGCCCCAAGTAGGGGCCCTTTGGACTCAGTCCTGGCGCCTTTGGCGCCAGGCTCATATTGGACAACAGTCCTGGCGCCATAGGCGCCAGGCTCATAAAAGATGACTTTGTGTTTAAAGGTGCTTGTTGTAAACTTACCTGATGCAGACCATGCTGCAACATCCGGGCCATCTAGAGGCCTGAATGGGACTACTTTCTCTTTGGGGACTACTTAACCACACGGGTGTGGCCGGAGGAAGAATACATACCTGAGAGGAAGGATACATACCTGGAACTACTTTGAAGGCTATTTAAGCCACGCCCAAGCAGCAACTCACGCTTCGCGTTGTTCTGCATCTAGCAGCTGGACGCTCACCGTGTCTGCTCCAGCATCCTGACTTCTGCCACGACCGCCAGCATCCTGGAACACCTGCAAAGGGAGAACAGAAGAGAATAGGAGAAAGAAGAGTCCTTACCTGCTAAATCCGCATTCCAGAGACATTTCGCCGACGATCCTGAAAAGGAAGACATTCATTTTAAAAGCACATCGCATCGATCGCTGCAGCGCCGCATTCCACTCACCTTTACTAGGCGCCTCCATGTTCATCAGCGACCATTTGGATCCGCAACCACATTTCAGCGCCTAGGTAGAAAAAGACAAGAACAAAGGTGAGCTAGGGAAGAGAATAAGAAAACCTTAATTTGCCATCATAAGACTTACCTGTTGGGTCATTCCCACTTCATTTCGGGTCGATGCCGCATCCTGGCATTTCCGGACCCCGGCCCCTAAGGGGAAAAAGAGACATCAGCGTTAGTGAGCGAATTCTAAGACATTACCTGAACGCTCATTAAAGACTTACCTGATATCTACTGGAACTGCACCTTTCACTTCGGGTCGGTGCCATATCTCCGGCATTTCCGAACCCCGGCCCCTATGGGGAAAAAAGACACCAGCATTAGTGCATTAATGCAAGGACACTAAAGGAACCTCTCATCAAACAACTCACCTGAGTTTCCTTCGTCGGTTCCATTGCTCATCTCGGAATCTTTGTTCTGCACCTGAAATAGAGACAACGGACAATTATTATTTCGGGCTCATACTTATAAACAGAATTCTCACAGTACTTTACCGGGAAGGTCAAGCAAACTTGAACTCTCTACAATCCATGATCCAGTGAAGTAACTGGATTACAACGCGCCCCTGCATCAGAAGCAGGATGGAGAGCTCGTCCTTTCAGACCCTAAGGTGAGACTTCACGGGGAATCGCAGAAGGGTTTCGTGGAGTGTGAGAAGGGAGTGGGAGGCTTACACATTATCCCGCAGATTGTTAATCCTCCCTTTTCACACACAGAAGGATATTTCTGCGAGTCAGATAAGCCAGATTTGAAGGTCCGGCCCTGTCCATCTTCCGAGTCCTGCGCTTCACCATAGAAGAGGCAACAGCACTCCAAACCAGGCCTGCGCCTCCGTGGGAGTCAGGTGAGCGTAACAGTTACGAATGTCTCCAAATTCTATGCTTTCGTGAGAGATTCTCCTTCTTCTAACCCGCTTAATGCTAATAACATAAGGCAATCGGAAACTGATGGGGACCTACAACCTACTCCTGACCATTGGAGAAAAAAAATGGAATTCATGTCACTCAATCTCTATTGCCGCCAATGTTATCCAAACCCATTTTTTTTATCTTTCATCGTATCTTACTTTCCTCACCAGCATTGCTAAAGTCGTCGATAATGCAACTGATAATTGCTGGTCTTGTGCGCAGCCCAATGCTGATTTCATACATTTAATTTTTCATTGTAAATATGTACATGCCTTTTGGACTTTGATTTGGTCTCAATTACAAAAAACGTTCATTTATCAGAACCCTTAAAACTTGCCAACCTAATGATTGGAACTATTGTTAATCCTGACATCAGTTGCATTGAATCTCCCCCTCTATTTAATTTGTTCATTAGTATTGCTTTTAAGAATATTTCTTTTAACTGGAAAAATACAGCCAATTTATCTTATGTTTGGTGGAACTCCATTTGCTCCATCCACCGGATCGAAAAATGCAAGGCCTCTTCTTTTGATATCATGCACACATTCAACAAATTTATTTATTTATTTCATCAAGATCTTAATTCTCAAAATTAGTATTTAATTGCATATTGATATTTTATCGTTATTTTCTCTCCTTCCCTCATGTGTCCTGTCATGTCCTTATGTCTTAGATTTTCCCCTGTATTCATCTCCCCTTTACACAATTCTAATATGATTATTGACTTACATGTAAATAACGCTTATTGACTCTGTTTTACTCCATTTTGATATGTTCTTTGAGTATTTGATCTACTTTCTCAGATCACCGATTTGTTGTACATCATTGTGTTCTTATTTAAATTTAATAAAACATTTTTAAACAAAGAAAAAAGATGTAGATGTGTTGGGTATTGCAACTCGAGTGTCAAGTACGTTGATCACAGTACACTTGGACGTAGAACATGTTAAGTAACGTTCAAGTCACATGATATTGGCACGCTGCAATGGCCGTTTCTCTAATGGGAAGTATTCACTGTAAGCTAATATAAATATGGTTGATACTAGTTCCCATCTGAGAAACTGATCTTTGGTTGCTAGGGCCATTTCCCAGATGGGAAATAGCTGCTTCATTGTGGGTATGTTATTCCCCTTCACCTCTTAATGCTTGTCTATCTTGGCTATGCATATATCAAACAGAGTCGGTTGCCCATCTTGATGCATTCAGGTAGTTTTTAAGTTAATTGATTTTTATTGAAAGTTAAGAATAATTAAGTAGACATTACAGCAAGTTGCATGAAAAGGGAGGTACAACATAGTTATAATTGATCATGCTGTAGTTAACTACATACAATATTAGATATAATGAACGTCATAAAAATATTAATTAAAACCATAGCATGGTCCAGGACAAACAGGTGAGGAGAGACATGACACGTTAAGGGAAGAGTAGGGTTAGGGAAGAGCAATAAAGGCAATAAAAGGAGAATTTTATGTTAAGTAATCATTAAAGGCATTCCATTTGTTATGACTCTTAGGTAAAGTTTTTGTTGATAAGGCATACATTTTTTCAATTCTGTGAAAAGAGCAGAGTACCACCATAAATTATAAATTAATTTTCGAGCATTTTTCCAATAAGACACAATGATATGGCAGGCAATACATATAATATGTGACATATAGGGATTTGCTACAGCTCCAATCATGACAATCTGAGAGGCTCCTGAAACAAATTGTTTTTGTAAGCATTTCCATATAGGAGTCCAAAATGTAAAAACAAAATTACAGTTAAAGATTGAATGAATTAAATCTGCAGGAGAAAATTAGCAGGACCAGCATACACTTTGACTGGAGTCGGACATTTAGGCAACACTTTGATGCATCCGGTAGGCTCTATGTAATATGAAGTAGTGAGATTTGCTGCAACTGAGGTGGAAAAGCATTGCAGCCATATCTTAGTCCACATTTTTTGAGTGTTTTGTAAGTTCCAATGAGATCCCCATATGTTACATTGTTTAACGGTAGTATTAGTGGGCTGATTGAGAATGGAATAGAATTTGGATGCTTTGGTGGAGTGAGAGCACAAAATTTGTTATAAATATTATGAGGGAGTTGTATGTGTATAATGAGGAATAGCTTTAGCAATAAGTTGAGTGAAAGTGGAATAAGTTTTAAAATCTGATTCATTTAAATTGAATCGAGTACAAAGGTCTTGGAAAGGTATGGGAGCATATTCTTAAATAAATGTGAGACTAGGAAAACTTCGGCTGAGTACCATTTATTTTTTATTATAGTGCGTTATTAGATGTCTTGCATCCTTTTCGCACTCACATAATCAAAGCAAATACAGAATATACAAAATTTAAAATACATTCATATTAATAAGAACATGCAATTCATACAAATGTCCTCCATGAGGGACTATTTTAAGACAACTTAAAAACTATCCCCGTCGGCTTTTGTTATCCTTTTACTTGCCACCTCCCACACATGCATTGCCGCAGTACTTAATACTGATGACTTGGCTTCAACCAATTCACTCCAAAATGTATCAGAATGCGGTTTGAAGTATTTTTCATACACCCGCTTGTAAACTGCTCCTAGGTCTTCACATTGTGTAAGTATATGTCTAGCAGACTCAGTGGTTCGCCCACAAAGTCTGCAAAGCCTTTGTGGTCACGGAATACCACTCCATGCACCCGTGTTTTCCAACACCTTGATTGTTTGAAGCCTAACTGACAGGTTGAACCTATTCATTGTCGGGTATCGCTTCCTTATCAGATACAATCTGGGACTGTTTTTATGAAAGGATTGTCTGACATACTCGCTGAATTTCTTTAGTGTGCCAAGATGTGTTAAAGCAGAGTCTATGTCATCCGTCCTTGCTTTATCAGGAATTTTAGCCAGGTTTTATTCTAACCACATTTTTGGAAATGGGTAATTCCAATTTTATCCATATAATGTATTACTCTGGACTCTAATTCACTAAACCAATAACTAGTCTCTTACCTATTTGCATGTTGTGTAGTGAGTGAAAGTAAACTGTCAGTGCCGGCTAGATGGAACTTTAATTTTGCCCATAAATTACAAGAGGTTACTAACCATTGCATGCTCAGAGAAGCAAGCCCCAGCTCTAGTCTCATCGCCTGACTGGGGCACAAGGGGGTAGGCTTAGCAGTGAACGCAGGATCTTTCCTTCTAGTTTCTCAATTGCCTCAAGCCTTTTCCAGGGGAAGACCTCCAAGGCATACATGATTGTGGGAATAATTGATATTTTATATGCTAGAAGTTTTGCTTCAAGACATTTGCCCCCTTGCATGTCACTCGTTTTTCTTAGAGCTAACCATTTCCCCCAGGCTTTTTGGGTCACTTCCTCTAAGATAGAACCCGTCGTAAACGTTGCCATTATGGTTATTCCCAGATAGCGATAGCTATTGGTGGTTTCTACTCTTTCTCCCCATAGCCATCAATCACTATGTTTGTTTACCACTGTTGTATCACCAAATATCATAATCTTTTTTTTTTATGTTTGGCTTAAGTGACAACTCCGATGAGAAGGAGGATAATGCGGTAAGTGAGTGTTGTAACCCAACTTTAGTCCTGTCGAGAATCACCACATCTGTGTATGAAATCCAAGCCAATCCCTTGTTACCATATTGCGGTGGGGTATTATGCACTTCCCCCAATCTTCTTGCCAACAGGGAAAGATAGATGTTATAAAACAGAGGGGCTAAAGCACATCCTTATTTCAAGCCCCTCCGGGTAGGGATGTCCCTCCTGAGACAACCTGATTCTTACCCGCTACAATCTAGCATTGAGTCAGTAATTTTCCAGCCTGTTTCTCTGGCCTTTTTTGAACACAGGGATCAAGGTAGCCTCTTTCCATGTCTCCAGGATCTCCCCAGTACGGCATAGCTGAAGAAACATCTGTCTTAACCTACTGGCCCATAACTCAGGGTCACTTTTCAAGGTCCAATTATTTAAGCCACCTGGGCCTGTGGTGCTTGATGATTTTAATTTCTTAATTCTCGTCACAAGGTCAGTTGTTTTCAGAAAGTCACCCACCTTACTGTTTTGCAGGCCCTGGGTGACCAGGTCCATCTTTTCAGGGCCCTGGAAGGATTTTTTTAATAAACTCCATCCAATTGTCCTCAGTCACTGTGACTATCTCTTTCTGTGTCCCCGGCAATCCCTAAGCCTTCCCTAACCAGTGCCAGAACTTTTTTGAATCATTTATTCTTATTATTCTGTTAAAATGTTTCCACCCCTCGTCTTCTGAGGACTCTCTGTGATTATGTAGCCATGATTTATAGTTATTCCTTACGGCCGTTAACCGCTCTTTTAGAAAAGTCGGGGATCCCTTGAAGTTTTTCCCTAGTTTCCTAATATCCAGGTTCTTCTCTTTCTTCTTCCTAGCAATAAGGGGGTCATAACACTGTGTTGATCGCGATACCTTCTTGTGCACCCCTTTCTTACAAGTGACTACCACAGAAGCAACTCAACATAAAACTTCAGCAATGGTATCTTGTACCCTCTCTCCTTCTCTAACCGCCAATTGGGACCTTAGAAGAGCATTAAATCTGAGCATTGTCTTTGGAGTCCAGCGTAGCCGGTTGCCACCAGAATTGACCTCTATGCTGTTTCTCACGAGTATTTTTAGTCTAAGAATGTTTTCATATAATTTGACACTTAAGCATCACATGGCCACTAATTTTTGTGTCCGTCAACTCCTACTTCAAGGGATTCGACATAGTCAATCCTTGATGAAAATGTACTGTTTGACCAAGTGGTGTTCTTTACCCCAGTCTCTGGATAGATGAGTGAGGTCAAATTCTGCCATTGTTCTCAACCATGCTGTGGCTCTCTGGGTACCCTTCTCGCTAGATGGCAACAATCATCCCTCTTTCTCAACTGGATACCCCCTGCGAGATGACCACAATCCACATTAAAATCCCCAGTACCATTTATGTAGGATACCATGTTTGGGTTTATGATAAAAAGCTTTATTAAACCACAAGAAGGCACTGGAGATGTCTTGGATATTATCACATGTTGTAATTAAGGAATTCCGTACTTGTTTGAAGGAATATAGAAGGGGAAGTTTTTTTATTCCAGGCCATGAGGATGTTTTTAGAAAGTGAGTAAAGGACAAAGGAGTATTTAGTTTTGATTCCAAAATAAACCATGAAGGGGTGTTAATAAATTGGGGTTCAGAAGTTAAACATAAGGTAATTTGTCGTAATAAAAAGAATTTCTGGTATTTAAGGAAGTCTGGAAAATTCAATCCACTGGAAGGTTTACTGGATTTCAATTTATTGAGAGCAATTTTGGCAGATTTATCTTTCCACAGGAATTGAACTAGAATTTTGTCTATTTTTTTAAAGAAAGAATTAGGGAGTAGTTTATTTATTTATAAAGCGCACCTAACCCTAAGGTAACTGGGCGCATGAGCTTGATACATGGTTACAATAGTGAACAAAGTAGAATAGTCATACAGATAGAATACAGATATAGAATACAGTGGCCGACAAGGGTTACAGGTAGGCGGCGTGCAGTTAATACAAGATAAGTGCAGGAGTTGCCTTTACATTGATTACAATTAGTTTGGCAGTGTGGAGTAGTTAGTCCCATCTGTGAGCCAGTTCTTTACTTTGGCTTTGAATGGCAAGAAAAATTGTTCAGGTCTGATCATGAGCGGGAGGGAGTTCCATCACTTAGCGGTCAGCACAGGCTCCTCCAGCGGTTTTTAGGTTAAATCTTGGTTTATGCTAAGGCAGTGTGAGTAGGCAGATCTGGTAGGTCTGGTGGGTTAATATCTGGTAAATTTGCCTGATAGATATTTCGGTGCAGTGTTGGACAGACATTTGTGCATGATAGTAAGGGTGCGGAGCAGGATTCTGTCACCAATCGGGAGCCAATGGGTGTCCCGTCTGAGGTTTGAGATATGGTGGGACCTCGGAATGTTCAGAGCTGCCCTCTAGGCATTATTCTGGAGGACCTGAAGTCTATTGAGGGTTCCTTCAGATGAGCCTAGGAATAGAGAGTTACAGTAATCTAGCTTAGATAAGACTAGAGCCCTGGCTAAGGTAATGCAACTGTTAGTGGACAGGTAAGATTTGCAAACATTAATGAGCTTGTTGGTGTAGGCAGTTGTGGATGCAGTGGCGCTCACTTGTTTCTTGAGTGAGAGAGTGGAATCCAGATAGATTCCGAGGGTCTTTACCTCCTTGGCGACCTTGATGGTGTTCCCATCGATGTTGAAGGACGTGTAACAGGGGTCCAGTTTGTTTAGGCAAGCTTGTGTCCCAATGATCAAGAGCTCTGTCTTGTCATCATTGAGGCACAAGCTGTGGGCAGCCATCCATGCTTGTATTTCCTGGTAGATTTAATTTATTGGATTAGAGTCATTCTTGTAGCTGCCAGTGAGTGTAATGAGAACCTGGGGGTCGTCGGCATAATTTGTGTATGTAACACCCATGTTGTCAAGACAGTCAAAAAGAAGCTTAGTGAATATATTGTAGCGCGTCGAGGAGACGCAGGAACCCTGGGGCACTCCACAGGTGATAGGGACTTGCTCAGCGGCGGCTGAGGGGGCGAAGACTCTAGTGGTGCAGTTTGAAAGGAAGGATTTAATCCATTTGGACGCTATTGGGGAGAAGGTAGCAGCTGTAGTTAGGTGTTCTGTAAGGATTTGATGACCGACAAGGTCGAATGCTGCAAAGAGGTCTAGCAGCAGGAGTATGGCCAGCTTGCCTTTATCTCTGGACTCATCAATTTGGATGTTTAAGGCAAGAGGGCCGTTTCTGTTTGCCTCGGTCTGAATCCAGATTGGTGGAGAAGTAAGTTGTTGTCCTCCAGCTGTTTTTGGATTTGTATATAGGCCACTCTGTCCAGTATTTTTAAGAGGAACGGGACATTCGTGATAAGCCTATAATTGGTAGGTCTGTTAGGATCCAAGTTGTTTTTTTTTTTTAGGAGGGGCATGACCCAAGCCTCTTTGAGGCTATTTGGGACTGAGCCAGAATTGAAGGAGGAATTGATCACAGCAGCAATGAATGGGGCTAAGTCTTTAGTGCCTTCCTTGATAACTGGGGCAGGCCAGATGTCACCCTGTCACCTTGATTGTTTTAGGCTGCGATTAATTTTTTCTACTTCCTTTGGTGAGACTGGGGAAAAGAAGAATGGAGGGCAAGTAGGGGGATGCGGGTCCAGTGTGATGTTTGTGTTGGAGCAGTTGGGCATATTCATTTTTTTTTAAGTCTCGATTTTAGCTTGAAGCATCAACATCTTGTCAGACAGGGCCTTCTGTATATTGGCGCACCATGCTGCGTCCTTGACACAAGCTTCAGTTGGTGGAGCTGGAGCCTCTAGTTCCCTCAGGATGGTGAATAGTTCCTTAGTGCTGGATTTGGCATTTAGGATTCTGTTATCATAAGTCTACTTTTTGGTGTTAAGGATGGCGAGTTTGTAAGCGACAGCAGCTGAAGTGAAGTAGTCTTGTTAACCATGGTGGGTGATTTCCTTCGCTGAGTTTCTGCAGCTTTCTTGGCATTGTGGAGGGATTTTAGTTCAGCAGTGAACCATTTATTGAGGTGAGCTATTGGTTTAGCTTTTTGTAGATTTTAAGGAGACATTGTAAAGGTCGACCAGATTGTCCATGTCTAGGTCCTTGATGTTAGGAGGGTCAAGGATGGCGTGGAGTAGTGGGCGTACGTTTTGTAGAGTAATGTTACGGTTATTTCTGGCTAGCGTTTGGGGGGCAATGGTGGGGCTGGATTGGTGAGGCTGGATTGTTGAATGGAGAATGAGATACAGTGGTGGTCTGACCAAGCAGTAGGTTAGTTCTGGAGGATAGTCGTTAGGCAACTAAGATTGGCTAGCCAGTCCAAAGTTCTGCCTTTGTTATACGTGGGCCCCGTCATGCAGTGTTTAAAGCCCATTTGGGAGATGGTATTTTCCAGTAGGGAGGCGTTGGCATCGTTAGGGTCAATCAGACCTAAGTTAAAATTACAAAGCAGGATGATTTGTGAGCTTGGCTTAGTATTATGTGTGAGAAGATCAGTGATATCTTCCTCGAAGGAAGAGATGGGTCCAGGAGGACGGTAAATTAGGTGGAGTAGGAGCGTTTGGGTTGGAGAGATGGGGACTTTAACTGACAATAGTTCAGCCGACTGGAAGGGGACAAGGGAGGCAGCTCTGAAGCCAAGATGTGCTTTAGATATAAAGGGTACACCTCCTCATTTGCCTGTGTCTCTGTCCGACCTGATGATGGTGAATCCCTCTGGGAGTGCCAGAGGCAGGGCCGGGCCAGCTGCCTGATGCAGCCAGGTTTCAGTAATCGCAAGGAAGTCGTGGTGGAGATTAAGTCGGAGATGTCTAGTGCAGGCGCGACCAGCGAGTGTACGTTGATGAGGGCTCCTTTGAGAGTGGGGGGAGGTGAGTTGGTGTTTTTTTTTAGGCTTTGTAGTTTCAGCTAGCATGGGCATAGGAAGAGTGAGAGTGGTCTTGGCTGTGAAGGTCTGACTAGGGGGCTTGTTATTGATATTGCGCTTAAGGAAGTGCATTCCTAGTCTCTCATTTCTGAGGTTCAATGGGCAGGGTATCAGCGGGGTAGGTGGCAAGACGAAGCGATAGAGCCATTCGGTAGGGCTGAATGGATTGCCATGAGTATCGATGTTATTAGTGTGGAAGGTGGTAGTGGGAGGGTTAGGGGGCATGTGAGTGAGGAAGTCGGGGAGGAAGTAAGTAAGTGTGATGGACTGGAACAGTGGTAGGAAAGTGGCCATGGTGAGCGTGACTCTATGTAGAGAGGCCATGAGGACAGAACGTAGGTCTGGTAACAGCCAAGCAATCCACTATAAAAGTGCCCACGAGCTAACTAACACATTCTAGTGTAGCATATATAGGGTGGCAACGGCAGGACTAGAGTGGCACAGTTAGGGAGCAGCTTATAGGTGCATGTTGTAGTATTACATACAGGTTGAATGATATGTTATAATAAAGCAGAGGGGCCAGTTAACATGTTGTAATGAAGCACACAAAGGAATGGCAGTTACAGGGCTAGAATAGCATAGTTAGGTGGCAACTAGAAAACACAATGTAGTATTGCGCAAAGGTTGAGTATCACATTGTAGTATTATATACAAGAAGGTGGCAATTGCAAGGCTAGAATAGCATAGTTGGCTAGCAGTTAAGAAAGACGGTGTAGTACTGCACACAGATAAAGTAGCACATTGTAATGTAGCATACAAAAGGGAGGCTGTTCCAGGGCTAGAGTACCAAAGTTCGTAGTGGTTGACAAGCATGTTATGATCATACACACAAGTTAAGCATCCTGTTGTGGTGACGCACGCACGGGCTAGGTAACACTTGGTAGTATGACACAGAGGATGGCAATGGTAGAGGCAGGGTTGAAATACCAGATCTGAATGATGAAGCAGTGTGATCTGATACCGTTGGATAGCACACAGGGGAACTAGGATCTGCGAGCGACTGGTGAACAATAGTGAGTATAGTATGAAACGTTATGGTAAGATCTATGCTAATGAAGGATGATAAACTTGGCAGGCCTGGTCACAGAAAGAAAAATGGAGTAAGTATGAAGTACAGATTGGGTGCATAATTAACAGACAATGCCGTGAACATGGGATGCACTTGTTTGCGCGAATACACGGGTGATGTTGATGCACAGGGGCACGATAACAGAGCACTTGGCAGGCGGGAGATGGGGCAGGTAACGGGGAAGGTACTTATGGAGGACAGGAAGTTAGTCTCATAAGGCGGATCGCGGCCATTACACACGTTGCTGTTAATGGTAATCCAATGCAGCAAGTAGTAAAAATGCCTCGGAAAGTGGCGTGGCTCCTTCTTTCTCTCCTCTCCGCACTTCGGTGCAGTGAGGTAATTTGATTGATCTCTTTCAATAGATTTTTCAAATTATAGCAAAACTGGTTGTGAGAGATCACTGGTATCATATAGAGATAATGGAGAATAATGGGCCCAAGGGTCATTTTAATAGAGTCCAGTCTGCCCCACCAAAAGAGGAACAAAGGAGACCAGTGATTAATTCTGGGTTAGGTTTAGAGTGACCTCAAGGTTATTAGCGATAGGGATCCTTAGGTATTTAACAGATGAAGTACACCATTTCATTCTAAAAAGGTGTGTTTGCTAATGTACATGAATTTGTAAGGGGCACAATTTCAGATTTGTCATAGTTCAATTTATATCCAGAGACACAAGCAAATTGATCTATGGTAGACATAAGTGCTGGGAGGGAAGAGTTGGGATCTGATACGTAAAGTAGAATATCGTCTGCATAAGCAGTGAACTTAAAAGTCAAATCTTTAATTGTGATACCTTTAATGCTATCATTGATGGGAATACTTTGGAGTAAAGGTTCTAAAGCTAAAACAAAAAGGAGGGGGCGACAGTGGACAGCCCTGTCTAGTGCCTCGTGAGATGGGAAAAGCTTTAGTGAAGGCGATATTAATACAAATTCTGGTTGAGGGAGATGAGTATAGTAGTGACACTAATTGATGAAGGTGGGTGAACCCATGCCATAAAAGGGATTGAAAAAGAAAAGGCCAAGAGACTCTATCAAAAGGTTTTTCAGCCTCTAGAGCAAGGAGGAAAAGAGGATCAGTAGAATCTTGTGCATGAATAAGAGTGTTGAAAAGAATTCTTGTATTGGATGAGGCAAAGCTTCCTTTAATGAAGCCTGTTTGATTAACGTTAATTAGTTTATGCATAATACCGTCCATACGGCAGGCAAATATTTTGTCTAAGATTTAGGAATCCGAATTAATTAGTGAGATGGGATAGTAATTTTTAACCAAAGAGGGGTCTGGTTTGGGAAATAAAATAAGAAGTGCTTCTCCAAAAGAATCTGTGCTAGAGCCTGAGGCAAGAAGATGATTGTAGAGTTCAAGAAGTTTAGGGGATAGTAGGGATGAAAAGGAACTATACAAATCCATAGGAAAACCATTTGGTCCATGGGCTTTAACGATTTTAAGATCTAAAATAGCTTTATGTATTTCTTGCAACAAAATCAGATTATCAAGAAATGAAAGGTCAATTGGATGTTCAGTGATCTTTTTATTAGAGCTGAAATATTTAAGAATATTATCGTTAAGAATTGTTTGATCTGCAGAGTAAAGTTGGGAGTAAAACTCAAAAAATTAATCATTAATTTGTTGCGAATTAGAAACTCTGATATGTTGTTGGTTAATTACTGAAGTTAGTACTTTTTTTCCATTTTAGATAAGCAGCTAATATTTACCCGATCTATTGGATCCGCCATAAAGTTTTGCTTTGGATGTTAATAAAGAGGAGCAGGCTATATTTGTTGAATACTATACATTTTGCAAGAAGGAATTTGAAGGAGCCTTCCTTGGGATTGTTGATGTATGCCTGTTCTCATGACTTGATGAGCAAATAAGGTCTTGGGAGATCTTTTCATTTTGTTTTTTCTTAAAGGATATCTAGCGTATAATGTATCAAGGGGATTATTAAGGGTACAGAATTCAGTAATAAAGATATTCATTTGTTGGATAAAATCTGGGTCATTCAGTAAAAAGGAATTAAATCTGTTTCTGGATGAAGGGAAAGGCAAGGGATCCCATTCCAGGATAGTAAGCACAGGGGCATGATCAGAAATAATAATGGGGCCAATTTCAGAATGAAGAATGATGGGTGCAAGAGGGGAGTTTATAAATATATTACCTATTGTTGAAAATGATTTGTGTGGGGGGGGAGAGAAAAGGTATATTCTTTTGCCTCAAGATGGCAGAAGCACCACGTATCAACAAGGGCAAGATCTTCCATAAAATTGAGGAGTTTTATGTGTGATTTCTTAATGATAAATTTGGATTCAGATTTACGGTCTAGGGTGAAATCACAAATTTGGTTGCAATCTCTCCAAATAATGAGACGATCAGAATTTTTGCTGAAAATAGTGTGTTTTAAATGGCTCCAAAAAGGTGGGTCAGGAGTATGGGGACGTAGATATTAAGAATTGTGACTGCTACCTTGATGATAATGGAATCCATAATAGACCATCTTCCCGGGGAATCATTTTGCTCATTAATTAACTGAAAGGACATTTCTTTATGTATAAGGATACTGACTCCACCCTTCTTACCAGCTGCAGGTGCAAAAAGGCATGCTTGGCCCAAGATTTAATCATTTGATTATTTTCTTCTATTGAATCTAGGTGTGTTTCCTGAATACATGCAATGTCAGGGTTACTTTTCCCTAGCTGGGTAAGGATTCTTTGTCTTTTAATAGGGCTGTTAAACCCTTTAACATTCCAAGATAAGACTTTAATACTCACAGCTACAAGGAGTTATGTAGTGGTATTAAAAAAAGGACATGAAAAGAGCAATGACAAAATGAAATAGAAAGAATAAGGTAGCAACGATTGGAGTCAGTTTGTATACATTGATAGTTAGCCCCTCTGATATAATGATATATTCGATATAATACAGAGAGCAGGGTAAGGAAACCGCATGAGGAGAGGTGACAACCAGAACAAACGAATATTTGATTCTATAAATGGTAACAATCGTACAAGAGAACATAAATAAATGAGTGATCCTGAATTTGAAGTGCAAACCAAAGAGGAATCTGTTAGGATCTGCCGAGGCAGCAAGATGGCACACATTGCATGAATGAAGCGGACAGAGTTAAATCTGTGTATGACAAGATTGGGCTAATTAGTAATAATCAGATAAGAACAACATCTGGGCAAAGATAAACCAGGAGTAGTGAAGGGAGGAATTAAACCTTCATGAAGTTGGAGTGACTTCTAACCCAGTATGTTTAAAAAGAGACCTGGATTCATACCTTTGTTTTTCGGGGTTGTCAAATACCTTGGCAGATGGGTTAAGTTCAGATCTATTCCTGTAGTGGTAGAGTTTACTGGATTTGAGTTTTGGCTAGACCGGTAGATTGTGGGCAAGTTGAGGAGGTTGAATGGAATAATTATGATCTTTGGAGGGCGATGCGCAGGACATGGTTTCCATATCAGAAGATTGAAGGGATTGCACAAAATCATATAAATCTTCAGGGTTCAAATATTCTTTCGTAATGACCCCTGGAGGAGTAATCGTCATTCTTGCCGGTTCAAGCAAACCATATTTAATATCCAGTTTTTTCAGTGCCAGTCTTAGGTCCAGAATAATCTTCTTTTATATTGTGTAGATTTGGAAAAGTCAGGGGAGATAAATATCTTGTTTCCTTGAAAGGTGAGATTTTCTCTGCCGTCAGGAGAAAGAGTCGAGCTTGTTGATGTCGTAATGTTAGACCCAAGGGCTAAGTCAGAAGTGGTGGCTTGACACGTTGTGTAGCAAAGTATACCCCTCAAGAATACTAGAGGACAGTTTGAGGTGAGTATTGCCCGAAAGATGAGTTACGCCCTGGTACACCTCTGGCTGCAAAGGAAAACAAAGGATTAAGCAAATGGCAGCAAACAGATGGAGGGCTAAACTTGAACACAACAAAAGTACTCACTATGGTGCAGTTTAAATCCATCTAGTGTTTCAGGCAAGGACATAAGGCGTAACACTGGGAAACAGAACAGACTGTTACTCGGGCATAATGTATAACAAAAGTAGATATGAGATAGGATTTTACTCTGCTTACCGATTTATGAGAGATGAAGAGACCTGAGGAATGGCCCACGTTGAATCAGCAGAAGGTGTAAAAGGACAAGGTTCCATAAGAATTGTAGCACCCCTATTACTGCCGGCAGGAGGACGACTGTAAAGGAAGTCCAAGGAGTTATACCTAACACTGCTGAAACGAGGATGCCTAAACCAGATCCTTCATCCTTGTGCTGATGCGCCAATGTCCAAAGTAAATGTTCGTTGCAATCCAAACACTGATGCATGAAATCCAAAGAAATGCAGAAATGAAGAGACTGGAGTTTCAGGTGCTGAGGCACGCGTGAGCCACAACGAGGAAACCGAAGAGGGAAATCCGAGGCAGTCCAGATAGAGTTCCGAAATCAGCAACAGGCGGGAGCAGAAGCACAAAGGAAAACCAATGGAGTCCAGGAAATGTTCCGAGTCCAAATACCAAGCAAAACGTAGGACAAGGCAGAAGACAGAGCAGGGAGTCCAATAAACAGGCCAATGAATCAAAATACCAAGAGACAAGAGTTTGTAATGCAATACAGCTTTCAGAAACAAATTCAGAAGCAGCGCATTGCGAGCTGGGTGGTGCTTAAATCAAGAACAGCTGATTGCACGCACAGCGCCTCGCCATATGCCAAAGAGTAAACGTCTGTGCATTGGTTGCCAGCGTTTCCATGACAATCCATAAGGTTCTCTGAAAGAATGAGTGCGTGCACACAAAGCCATTGTGTGAGGCGTCATCAAACGTTGTTTAACCTTAAAGGGTCAGGTCAGAAAAGCAGACTTCTTGGAGACAAGAGGGTGTCTAATTCTGCGAGCAGATTGACCAGCACGTGGCAAAGGTGGTCTGAAGACACGGGGTCTTAATCGGGGCAGAACCCTGACACGTAATAAACAAGCAATTAAGGGCCTGGGTGAGTTATTATGTGAGGTGAATCAAGGTTTGATTCTGCAAGCACATTGTAATTCAAGAGGAGGCGTGAAGGTGAGATTGAACATGTTTGGAAGCCAATGAGTGAGGAATTTAATGTGGTCATTTAGTTCGATATTTTCTGGCACCCCGTATATTCTTATATTATCCCTCCTGTTTCTGTCTTCGAGGTTCGCTACTTCCACTTCAAGGTGCTGAATTTTGCTGTGCATTTGTTATAGACCTTCCATTATGTCTTCAGTTAAAGAAACACGCTCTTCCACCTCTATTAATCTGGAGTTGATAGCTTTCATATCGCTTTTAAATACATTCAAATCAACCAGAAAACCCAAGGTTCTTGTATCCAAAACAAAGATGGATGTTTGGATGGACGAAAGTTCATGAAGTATCTTTTACATACAGTTACTGATGGAAGATAAATCTGTAGAAGCATTTTGGGCAGCTATTATAGCGATTAGGGTATCAAACACGGTGAAGAAAGTGAGCTAGTGGATGATTATATATTGAATTATCGTCTTTCGCTACAGTGTCAGGCAAGAGCGGCCTGAAGAGAAAACTGAAACTGTGTAGTCTCGTAAAGCGAGATGTGAGTTTATAACCTCAGAGGAGGTGACGTTCCTGTATTTGATTGTAGATAACCTTATCATTCGACAAGACTTCTATAGGCAAGTCACGCTCACACCTCAGCCTGCTGCCAATGCTGTGTTCTCCACTCCCCTCTGGCAAAATCAGTAGTAGTAGGAAATGATTATGCAGCTGAGCAAGTGACTATAAAGAGACTTGGTTTGTCAGCAATTAATCTCTGGAGTGCACCTCCTCCAGCAATAGCTTAGTCACGCATCAAACTGTGTAATAGAGTAACCAGTAGTTCTACACAGAGGTATTATCCATATGAATTGAAGTGTTGGCTTTCAGCCAGTAGTTTTCAGAACAGTTTTATATTACATAATTTAGTGTACTGTATAAGGGGGAGTTGAAAGTACCTTTTTCTTTGGTATTTAGACCTTCTTAGGCTTTATTTATACACAGGGCCCGTGTTGTGAAGAAAAGTATTTCCCCTGCAGTACATACACCTTTTCTGATACAGGGCCTGTGTTGTGAAGAAATGTATTTCCCCTGCACAAGACATACCTTTTCCAACGTGCTTTTTCCATTCAGCTGGTGTCCTAATCAGGAGACTGCCCAGTTTCAGACCCAGCCCACCTATACATCTGAGGGCTTTACAGGCACTAATTCAACGTCATGGAGATTCCCTCCCCACCAGGAATGTTAAGCAAGTAAAGAAGTCCTTGCTTGTTTCAGTGGAATTCACTGTGATACATTATAACTTAAAATATGCCCTTTTATTACCGTTCCGTCAGCGGGCTCATCAACTATGCGCCCATCTTGTTTCGTCGCCGGCCACGCCGCCGCATTCAGGTAGTTTTAAAAAATGATTGTCCAGTCGGACCTCAACAATAAAAATGTGCCTTTCTTTTTACTCGAATAATTAAGACCATATACTGCCAACTTATACTTCTGGAATCCTTCTTTGCATTTAATAACCTAGGAATAATCCAGTGCTTGGTGTGTTTGCTATTATCTTTGAATTAGTTTCTGTTGCTTCCCTATTTTCGTTCTCTTGGTATTTGTCACTTTGTTCACAAAGACAAATGTCTGTAATATCCCTTTTAAGGTCCAATGAAAAAATCCTCTGAGTATGAGCCAATTTACGGCATGATCCCTTCCATATGTGTGCGAGTGCCCCTTTCGGTCACTACACAGCGTGTGGGAGGGGCACACCACAGAGCCGAGTGCCCGCAGTGAGGGCCTTGTTATGTAGCTAAGCAACAAATTTGTCAACTTATCGGGTCTCACATTGCCAGGTAACAACTGGTAATACAGGACGACACGTCTTTGGATCACGCGTTCTGTTGCAAGCATGTGTCCTCATAGGCTCACACACAGCCCAGATTCTTCCCAATACAGGCCTGTAGAGTCCTAATGAACCACCATTCGACTCGGCAAGTAACCCCGTACCTGCCAGTGCAATGTCTCTTACATCGTAGCCACAATCAATGGCAAATACAAGTGCAAGCTCTTAGTCAGTCATTGCCGCAACTCATCACCAGTTCTTAATGAAGTGAAGTATGTGCGACTTTATTTCCTTTTAGTTCATCTTTATGCGGTAACAACTCTCTGTCCTCGCACCAGCCACCGTACTACTCACCTTGCATTCTCTTCTAGTGTACTCTGTTCATTTCACACCCATAACATTTCCTCTTCTGACATTCCTAATGCTCGTGAGGAGGCCCCCTTTCTTCTAGAGGACTTTATTCCTGTGTCCACTTTCCTTATTCTAATAATACTTGTTTTGGGTTGTATTGCCCAGTGTGAATGGTTTAGTCAGTCCCCCTGAAGTGCTCCAGGACGCACTTTTTGGGCTCCTCTCGACATTCTTCTATATAAACATGGGTTGACCCTCCTACGATGGGCAACGTATTGGCCCTACTAGGCAGAAAGATTGGTTTGGTTTCCTGGACAGAAAGTCTGTTTGTCCGTCCTGGTCTTGACTACGCACTGGCACTGCTGGGATTGAAGACAAAAATGGGCCTTTTCAGGGACCAGAAACTGATGATGCGATGCACCCACAGGGCCAGAAACCCAAGAGAGGCACCACTCACCTTGGTGTTGAGTCAAACCACAGTCAAGTTGGTTTACCCAAGGTACTGCGCTCCTCCTCACTATTCCACTACCTCTCTCTACTTTTGACTTCTCCTATGGGCTAGTTATTAGGTTAAGATGTACAACCAGGCGCCAGCTAGCATGCTTCTTAACTGCCACAGGCCTTCTTCCACAGTACTTACCTTATTTTCAGGGTCCACCTTCCGCAATTCTCCCTTCATCCACCTCCCTTTTCCTCCTCAATACCTCTCCCAAAATCTTCCTCCATGGGTGGCCCTAATCTTCCTACACCAATTTTGTATGCACCTTTCAAACTGTTCTCCTCCAAGTAATTTCCTCCTTCCATCTCTCCTTTTCCTCCCTCCTTGCTAGATTGCCCCCATTCATGCTGCTCTCCTTTCTTCACCTTCCTCTCACTTCACCTTTCTACCACCCACCTTTGTCTTACGCTCCTTCTACTACCTTTGCCTTCCTTCTTCCTCTGTCGTCTTTTCCTAGGTCTTCAACTCAATCCTCCCTTTACAGTTCTGCCTCTTCTGAAACTGAAAAAGGAAGGGTGTTAATGAATGTACCCATGTCCTTAGGTGGACATGACAATGGGATAGGCTCCAAGTAACACATCACCTTGTCAAATCTAGTGGTTTGGATCAGTTATAAATTGTCAGTTGCCAACTTGAAGTCAAGCTGCGCTGTCATGGTAGCTGTCTGACCCCACCACGGTGCCTCATGCAGTTAGCTGTACATAACTGTGCCCACCTTGAAAACCCTAATCTGCCACCTTCATTGCATACCCTCAAGCTCATGTCTTTTTCACAGTCCATCCTGCAGACTGTGTAGTTAAAGGTACTTTTAGTTGGATCAAAGACGATACCCACAGACCTTTTGGCCTTCTAATGCAGAGACGTTCACTCTTCAAAACTCTACCAGGTCTTGAATTACAGACTGGTACCTGGCAAAGGAGATGGTGGATAGGGTAGACACCTTGGGAATACCTTATATACTGGCTACTTCCTTTCTGAAGGTAAAGGGTCCCCCCTGGGTCTCGTAGCTCCATTCTCACATGTCCACCTAGAAACATTGTCACAGTTCTATCCTTTTTGTTATGCTTTCACTCAGTTCATTGTTGTATTCAATATGTAATTCTTTTCATTGACCTTTTCATATTTTCAGTCGTTTATATTCCATGAAAGTATTTATATTGTTAGAACTTATTTTAATTTATTATATAACTTCCATTATCAGTTCATGGTTCTTACATGTTTATCATATTCAAGATTTATTATAACCATTTAATTGGATCAAAGTGTAAAATATCTTATACATTGGCATCATTATAGATCTGTGTGTTATAATTAAACCTGAACTAGTTGCATTTTTCCCCCAAAGATTTTTTACCTCATTTTTTTAATGTCAGAATGTGGGGTAGGTCATCCCTCCACCACCCACATTCCTCCTCCCCCCTTACCCAAACCAATACTGCCTGACCCAAACCCACCATCTACCTTTTGGTGGTAAAATAAATTGAGGAGGGGGGGTTCAAACAGTTGGGGGTCAACCAAAATACATGAAACCCATAATGATACTGTTAACTGGCATTACATTCACTGATATTCCTAATAAAAATCTACACAACTTACAAAAAAAAGAACAAATAGAAACAAAGAAATAGACAATTGGGTAATGGAAGTTTTTTTTATTATGACAAGTGCTTACACTATGAAGCAACAAATAGTATATATGCATGCGTAGACTGGATACATACTTTACCTACGCGCCAAAAACATTGCACAAATCAATCCAGTACATTGCGCAAAGGCCAGGGGACCAGCATACAACCCCCCCCAAACACGAAAACACGTGGAAAACTCCACGCGCACCCCCGGAATACACGTACCCCGCTCACACTAGAGAAACCGCGTGTAAAACTCCACGTGCAACCCCGGAATACACGTACCACGCTCGCGCCAGGCCGATCGCGTGTAAAACTTCACGCGCACCCCCGGAATACAAGTACCCCGCTCGCGCTAGCCAAATCGCGTGTGAAACTCCACGCCGACCAGCGGAATACACGTACCCAGCTCGCGCCAGCGAAATTGCGAGTAAAACTCCCCGCGCACCCCTGGAATACACGTACCCCGCTCGCGCCAGGCCTATCGCGTGTAAAACTCCACGCGCACCCCCAGAATACACGTACCCCGCTCGCGCCAGGTAAATTGCATGGAAAAAGGCCCCCCTGTGGTGTCGGCTGCCTGTGGAGCATGCCCAGGGTGGATGGGCTGCCTGCGGGGCATGACCAGGGTGGATGGGCTGCCTGCAGGGCATGGGGAGGGTGGATGGGCTGCCTGCGGGGCATGGCCAGGGTGGATGGGCTGCCTGCAGGGCATGGGGAGGATGGATGGGCTGCCTGTGGGGCATGCCCAGGGTGGATGGGCTGCCTGCGTGTATTCCGGGGGTGCGTGTGGAGTTTTACATGTGATTTCTCTAGTGCGAGCGGGGTACGTGTATTCCGGGGGGTTCATGTGGATTTATACATGCGATTTGGCAGTGTGTGCCCCGTCCCCATGCCCCGCAGGCAGCCCACACCACAGGGGACCAGCCCATCCACCCTGGGCATGCCCCGCAGGCAGCCCATCCACCCTGCGCATGCCCCACAGGCAGGCCAGCACCCATGGGCATGCCCCGCAGGCAGGCCACATGGCACCATGCACCTGGAAGCCCCGACACATGTCCCCCCACCCACCCCCATTGACGGGCACCTGCCAGCAGGCCCCGACTCATGACCCCCACCCAACACGTCATCACAATCCAGACCCATGGCCCTTATGGCCACCCAAATCCCACCCCAGTCCAAACACCCAACCAAGCATTCCATCCACTCCACATTGAAAACCCCATGTAATGACAGATACCAAACAACCAGTACGGCCATGAATACATGTCCGTCAGACCCACACAATGGCGACACATGACTGAGAAAACCCACATTGTGACATACACGAAACCAATGAGAGAAGACCACACAAATGAATTAAAAAAAATGTATTCTATACAAAATGGAATAATGAAATGAGGTCACATAAGAAAATAATAAATAAACAAAAGTCTGGATGTCCAAAATTAAGGCAAATAAAATTTAGAAGGAAATCAATGAAATCCAAAATAAAATGGCTGCAAAGCATCCGTCCATAAACCAAAATCCAGAGTTCAAAAAAATCAAAACCATTCCTCCATGGTAAAAATAATACAGTTAAATCCGGTCCATAACTATTTACAATTTGAAAATCCAGGGTCCATGAGGAAACCTAACAAAAAACCTTCCTAATAAATAACTATATACTAAAAGGCGGGGCACAGTCCATGCGCCCCAAAGGAAAAAAAAAATAGAAAGGAAACTTACACCTACAGAACTATTTACAAAGGCGACAGGCCAGTCCCACGGCTCATTTAGTAATGTTCCGGGCCAGGGCATCATCGAACTCCACGTCGATGTTCCGGAGGCGGGCCTGTTCCCTGGCCTCGAGATCTCGCAGAGATGCAGCCGTGGAATCCCTCAACTCCCTGCGAGTTACCTCGAGGCCCTCCGCCCGCCTCAAAGCCCGGTGCATGGAGCTCTCCGCCCTGACCATCCTGAGCCGTGCCCTCTCTGCCTGCCGCCTCTCCGCATCTATTTGCCAGCCCAACCGCTGCCACACGGAAGACACTCCCAGTCTGGGGTCCTCCTGCCCCTCGGCCGATTCCTGCCCCATGAGTGTTGATGGCCCCGAGCCATGATGCCTCTCACGCTGAGCCTGCTGCTGCATCCGACGCAACTGTCTCTGCCACCACAACAGCGTCCGGGCTGATGGAATCCCCCGGCGCCGTTGTGTACGTGCCCTGCCCGATGATGCCGGCACAGCCTCCATCCGCTGGGGTCCAGTTGGTTGGGTGGCCACCCCTGCTGGACCTCCGACTCCCGACTGTGGCAGGGATGTGATCTCCACCGGGCTGGCTGCGTTGGTTGGGGCAGATCCACAGGGGGCCCTGGTGGCATTTGGGCCGGAAGACGGCACGGAGAACGACTGGCGTATAGTGTGCACAGAGGAGGAGAGGGCCGCAATACTGGCCGACACATGGAGGAATCCCCCCGACCATGGTCCCTCCCAACTGGGCCATGTTGGCACACAGCTCTTCGTGATGACGTACATGGTCCCCCCAGGAAGCACGCACGTCATCACGAATGTCACGTGTGCGCAACACAACACCAATCAGGACAGACTCAATCCGGTCACGGGTCCCCTCATCCGCAGGTAGAGGAGTGCCAGAAGACATGATCCTCCCCCCTACCTGCGGACGGGCCTGGGACAGGGCATCCCTGCTGGTGCATGGTGATGCAGTCACAGTGTCGGGGACAGAGACATGCACAGGCACCTCTGCAGCGACCTGTGCTGCCTCCTGCCCCTGCCCCTGGACTGCACCACTTGCACCAGTGGTACCACTCCCACCAGGCCCCATGTGTGGCTCTGTAGCGGCCTCCTCCTCTATACACACCACCAACCTGGATGGCTCTGCACCGTCTTCCGCCATTGCAAGCCCCTGTGGGGGCTCATCCGCCCCTTCCACTGCAGCTGTAGTGGCAGACGCGGCACCAGTCCCCTCGCTCCCGGATGATGGAATTTCCTGGGAGGGTGACTGGGCCTTGCTTCCCTGCCACTTTCCTCCACAGCGCCGTCTCCGCCCTCTTCTTGACTCGCTGCTGTGTAAAGGGAGACATTGAACACAAGCATCAGGGTACTGAACTATAATCCCCTAGACAGAAAGCAATAGCACATGAGTGGCACTGTCAAACGTCACTTCCATCATGTCCCTCCACAACACATGGGTCAGTGCAGGCAACACACATGCAGGAACATGGCACATGCAACATACATTGGCATCCATGTCCAAGGCACCGTAGTTGCATACAATGGTGGCCTGATACTCATACATCATGGGACATGCTGGTCACATGCACACACATCACCTGAGTGTCATGCATCTGGCCCGGTATACCCCCAGACACAGTGGATAAAAGAATGACTAGGCTGTATCAGTGAATCAACACATCGTCACGGACTGTGTCATGCATCCATGGCGCACACACTACTCAGTGTTTTACCAGCCGTTAAGGAAGGAACCCGCAAAGGGACTTTCGAGGTAATTACGGCACCGCAATTTGCGGTACCGTAATTACCGCTTTCCCCATTCGCATTGAGCCCTATGGGGGAAAGAATGGGGAAGGGCCAATGGTGAATGGGGAATTACCACCCCGCCAACCTTGGAATGGGGCGGTAATTTCGCCATTCACCATGGCGGAATCGGTAAATTACCGGCGTCAACCATGGCGCTAATAGCGCCATGGTTAACGCCTGGGTCATAATGAGGCCCAATGAATTGTGAGGCATAAGGTTTTTCACCGGTGACACCATTGCTCTTAGTCCAAAGACGCGTTCCTCCATAATCTTGAGATTTTCTGCAGAATGGGATGGGAGCCTGCTGCCATGCTCATCAGTCTCATACACCACTTAATAAAGAGCGTTAGTAATTGGCAATAGCCTAATATTTTCCCAAAAAACTATCTTTTAGATAGAAATTTCTGACCTGAGGAAGACGAGGCTCTGTGCTCTTCGTCGAAACTAGCCAGTCCCTGGTCTATCTGATGGATAGAAAGGGAATGTAGTCAGAGTGAATTCTACAAGAAGATTTAATATGGTTTTAGCTAGTTGGCACTCGACATTTCCAAACATGTGGCACTTGACGCTTTTCTGAAGGGCACCTGACACTTTTTGAATCTGCTATACTCTTGCCACTTTAGACAGGCATTTCCAATATTTACAATTTGCCTTGGTGAAGTAATATGGTTATGCATTGACTTCTTTAGGAAACATTCTGCACTCGGCACTTTTATATGGATGTATTTGTAAGTACAAGGCAGTTTTGACAGTAACATGCATTTATGTGTTTTGATGTGCATTCTTGTTTTTATGATGAGCTCTACGTGTTAGGTATGCAGTTAGTGTTTTGGAATAAGTCATTGTGAGTAGGGAAAAATGAGTGGTATGTATTTCTACATTACCTTGCACCTGAATATATTTTGCTGCTATTGCATGCATTACGCTTTTATACATTTATTTTTGTCCACAAACAATTCACTTATTTATGCTCCACACTGTATCTGAAGTATTGAGGAAAAGGACTCTTAAAGTAAATCAATTTATTGTTCAGCAACATTTATGGCAGATTTCACTAAAGCTAGTAATGTTTATTTAGTCAACTAGCAAGACTATACCCACAATGTTCTTTGTGTATTACGCTTTGTTGCTAGGCAACAGACACTGAGATTTTGTAGAAATTGCTAGTACCATTTCTTCTTTGATGTGGAAGGTAGAAACCACCTTTGGTTGTAGATTGGGGTGCATTCTGAGAACCACCTTTTCCCTGTAGAAGATAATAGACTGTTGTCCTGCATAGAGCACTTGAAGATATCTTAACAAGCAGGTCTGGGTGACAGCAACCAAAAAGACCACCTTTAACGACAACCAGCAACAATTGGTGGTTCTAACAGTTTTCTCATAACCGCCAACAGAACCACATTGAGGTCCCACTAGTTATGCAGTATTCTCCTTGGCAGGTAATCTCTGTAGACTGTTAAAATGTTTCGAAATTATTTGATTTAATGACAGCATCCACAGTTCGCTGTTCTAACATGGCACTATTGCTGCCAAATAGGTTATACACGTGATTAGACACACCACTTTCCACTAATTGTGTGATAAGTAGATATCATCGAGGCATGAATGCAGTGGGTTTTTGTCACTCCCTAAACACCAGTGGCAAAAATACCTCCATTTACTTGTGTACTGTGACCTGGTGGAATCCTTCCCAGTGACCCTAATGCTCTCCGTGTTCTTTTGAGAGGGTCCCAGGCTGTCACCAAGGTCCTGTAACAAATCTTCAGATGGTGTCACTTCTCCAAAAGGGGTTGGGGGGAGGGGAAAGACTCTTTGAAGGAGGATAGGGAGGTGAGGCCACTAAACAATTGTCCCCCTAGGGGTGGTAACTTGAGGGAGGACTTCATAGGGAGGAACTCCCCGCCTGGGGATAAGGATGAGAGTTTGGGATATGGCACCAATAACTCCAATTCTCCAGCATGGGGTCTGGCATGGATTCACATGCTCATGAATATTCCCCGTCGTCAGGCTGGGAATCCTCGGTAAAGAAAAAACCAGTATCAGTTTCGTTTCTGATCTGTCTTTCGTAGTAATAACCAATCACTGGTCTCTGCGTCATACTGACCACAGCCAATGACTGCCCTCTACCTAAGCAACGCCTCTGGCAGCCATCTTCAGATTTTTACCGCACGTTCATGTGTTGGGATCCTCGTGCTATTGCTCTCGAGCGTTAGTGCTATTTTTCGCGCTTTTTTCACAAAAACTTCGATTCTTTCGGTCAAAAGAGCCTCAAGCTCCACCGATCCTACATCCGATCAACGGGGACCCGTGTCGGATTCGTCTGCGCCCCTCAAGGGTGAAGATTTCGTCGAGTTACACTTCGGAGGACTCCAGAAGCTTCTCAGGCC
Organism: Ambystoma mexicanum; assembly: GCF_040938575.1. NCBI lineage: Eukaryota > Metazoa > Chordata > Amphibia > Caudata > Ambystomatidae > Ambystoma > Ambystoma mexicanum. The sequence goes on from NC_090923.1 coordinate 1,131,281,454, forward strand.
CGGTCTCGGAGATGGCCCAGGAGAAGGGAAGCTCGACGCCCGGAAAGCTGTTCAGGGTCTGCCCTGGATGCCAGCTGCAGAACGTCTTTAAGGAGGACGAACACTCTTTCTGCCTTTACTGCCTTCATGAGGACAAGACGCACGTGGAGAAGGACTGTGCGTTTTGCGGCAACATGTCGGAACGGACCATGAAGGACCGCCATCAACGTCTCGCCAACTGGCTGGAGGGTAAGAGCCCGTCTGGCGAGAAGAAGAAGAAATCCGAGCGGTCTTCTAAGACCTTTGAGGGCGCCCCGGCGACGGGGGCCCAACATAAGGCCAAGCACCGCGAGTCCGCTGGCACCGGGAGCGCCGAACGGTCGGGCTCTACGGGCGCCAGGCAGGGCGCACCCTCCCCGGCACCATCAACCACGAGCCAACGCTCTGGGTCGGGTAAGAGGAAGGCCGAGCACCCGGCGAAGCTCCTGGAGAGGCCCCGGTCGAGCTCTAAGGCAGAGGAGGAGCGTGGCAGTGCCCCCTCCCTCAAGGATAAGGCGGTGAGCGCACCTAAGGTGGTGAAGGCCTTGATCCATCCGACCAAGCCCTCTATCGAAACGGTCGCGGCGGCCCTGGCTCAGCCTGTGGAGGCTGCACCAGTGGTGGCGACCTCAGGGCCCAGAATCTCCCTGCCTCCTCGGAGGGAGTCTTCTTTTGTGCCCATCGATAAGACCCCCGTGAAACCCCCCGTGGGGAAGAAGGAGGGGGGGCAGGGCGTCGTCGTAGATTCGGCCTCAACCTCAGAAGAGGAGCTGATCGAGGTCTTAAGCCACGGCCTAGGCGTGGAAGAAGGCCAGCCCGTCGGAATGGACCCCGACGCAGGTGACGACGACGACATCGTCGAGGATACCGACGGGGCCCCTGCTCGCCCGTCGGATTCCCCTCTGCCAGCGCCGCAAGACAACTCGGCGGCCATTTTGTTGGCCATACAGTCCTTATGCTCCGAGATAAGGACGAGGCTACCGTTACCGACGGAGGAACCTCTCCCGTCGGGGGATCCAGAACCGGGACCTTCTGGTGTTCCCCCTACCAAGAAAAGAAGGATCCATCCACCACCTCCTTTTCAACCGTCGCGCCCAGTCCAGCCCTCCTCCCCGTCCACCCGAGGGGATGATACGGGGACTGACACGGCAGCGACGGGTACGGACGACGAGGCATACGACGAGGATATTCCGTCGTCGCCTCCCACCAGGGCTTCTCCGCCCGACGAGATCGGATCTTTCCACTCCATGATCTCCAGGGCTTCCGAGCTTTTCCAACTCTGCCCTGAGGAGAAGAAAAAGGAAGGCTTCCTTTATCAGCGGCGCGAGGCCAAGAGGAAGACGGTCCTCGCAGTGCCTCTGTTGGACGACATTTGGGATGAGGGCCTTTCCCTCCTCAAGAACCCTTCCACGACGCCAGCTAGAAGAGACCGGTACGAGAAAAAGTACCGGGTCCCGGACACGGCCCCCCTATGCCTCCGGGCGCAGCCTACCCCGGATTCCGTCGTCTCCGCGGCAGCCAGGAAGAAAGCGGGGGGGGGGTGCGGCCTCCACATCGACTTCCCCGCCGGACGGCGAGAGAAAGAAATTGGACGCTATGGGACGTAGAGTCATCTCGTCGGCAGCGACGACGATTAAAGCGGCCAACGCCTTGGCTATCGTGGCTCGCTACGACAGGGAGCTGTGGTACAAGATAGCTCCCCTGCTGGATTTTCTGCCGGACGACAAGAGGGCGGAGGCCCTGGAGATCCTGCAGGAAGGTGAGGTGGCCTCGGACCACGCCATCACCGTGGTGACGGACATCGCCGACACTGGGTTCCGCCAGCTGGGCAACGGCGTTTGCCTTCGACGTCGTGGATGGCTCAAAGCTACGGACTTCCGGCAGGACGTCCAGACCAGAGTCCTGGACATGCCCTTCGACGGGAACAACCTGTTTGGGAAGACAGTGGACGATTCCCTTCAGGCCATCAAGGCGGATACTGAGACGGCCCGGGCCCTTGGAGTTCTGCAGCAACGACGGACGCCCTTTCGGAGCGGCGGAGGCAAGGGCGCCTCCAAAGGTTCCGGCGGCGGTTTCGCTTCCTACCGTCAAGCGGCCCGCTCGTCGTCGCAAGAGGCCTACAGAGGACGAGGCAAGTCTAGCGGACCCCGCCGTCGTCGCCAAGGAGGTCAAGGCGGCAAGGCCGCGTCCAAGCAGGATTGAACCGGCCGTGGGGTCGGGCCCCCACCGAAGCACCCCGGTGGGAGGCCGGCTGGCGGGCTTCGTCAGCGTGTGGGAGTCCATCTCCACCGACCGTTGGGTGCTGGACGCCCTGGCCCGGGGCCACGCGCTCGAGTTTCAAAGAAGGTGCCCGCGCGTCCCCCCCGTGGCCAGGAAAGAACTTCACGTCCCTCAACTTCTCCTGGAGGTAAAGGCGATGCTCAGAAAGGGCGCCATCGAACTCGTCCCAAAGAGGCTTCGGGGCTCCGGAGTCTACTCGAGATACTTCCTCGTGAAGAAGAAGACGGGAGGATGGCGCCCCATCCTAGACCTGCGACGTCTGAACAAGTTCATCAAGGCGCAGAAGTTCCGGATGGTCACCCTCCAGCACGTCCTGGGGCAGCTGGAGGAAGGAGACTTCCTATCGTCGTTGGATTTGGAGGATGCCTACTTCCACATCCCCATCCTAAAGGGGCACCGAAAATTCCTCAGGTTCGTGGTCCAGGGGCGTCATTACCAGTTCAAAGCCCTTCCCTTCGGACTACGGTCGGCACCCAGGGTATTCACCAAGTGCCTCGCACCGGTGGCGGCGCAGCTGCGCCGCGAGGGGATTCACGTCTTCCCCTACCTGGACGACTGGCTCATCCGCGCCAAGACGAGGGAGCTCGCCGTGGTCCACACGGCAAGGACCGTCCAACTCCTCACGGACCTGGGATTCTCCGTGAATTACGCCAAATCCCACCTGGTGCCCGCGCAAGTCGCACTGTTTCTGGGAGCGAGGCTCGACACAGTGTCCCTTCTGGCCTCCCCGTCGGAGGAGAGGACCAGGACCATCTTGGGCAAGGTGCAACGGATGTTGGTGGCCGACGCGGCCAAAGTGAGGTCCATCAAGTCCCTCCTCGGGATGATGTCTTCCTGCATCTACCTCATTCCCATGTGCAGGCTCCGGATGCGCCCGTTGCAAGAATTCCTGGGTGCGCGCTGGATCCAGACGACGGGCAGCTTCGAGGAAAGGATCAAGCTCGACGAGAGTTTCCGACGAGCGATACGGTGGTGGGGCACCCGCGCGCATCTGACGGCGGGCATGGACTTCCAGACCCCAGCCCACCAGGAGACTGTGACCACGGATGCCTCCGTGGAAGGGTGGGGAGCGCACACCGAAAATCTGCACGCAAGGGGACTCTGGCTCCCGACGGAGAAGTCCCTGCATATCAACGTCCTGGAGCTCCGTGCAGTGTTTTGGGCCCTCAGGTCCTTCCTTCCGTCCCTCAAGGGCAAGGTGGTGAGGATCTTCACCGACAACACCACCACCATGTTTTACATCAGGAAACAGGGCGGAACCAGGTCCCCAGCGCTGTCCAAGGAGGCGCAGGACCTGTGGCATTGGGCCGTCGCCCAAGGGATTTTTCTGGTGCCGTTTCATCTGGCAGGGATAAAAAACACCATCGCCGACTCACTCAGCAGGGAGCTGCGCTCGTGCCACGAGTGGGAACTACGGCAGGATCTGGTGGATCGCCTCTTCCGACGGTGGGGCACACCCCAGATCGACCTGTTTGCGACGGCGACGAACACCAAGTGCCGGAGGTTCGCCAGCAGGTTTCCCCAGACGAGGAGCATGGGCGATGCTTTCTCGTTCCCCTGGGAGGGCCTGTTCCTCTACGCGTTCCCTCCCTTGCCTCTGCTAATCCGGCTCGTCAACCAGCTCAAGAGGTCACGGTGCAGGATGATCCTCGTCGCACCTGCGTGGCCGAGGCAGATATGGTTCCCGGACTTGCTGGACTTGTCAGCGTCCCCGCCGATCAAGCTGCCGGCGGACGCGGATCTACTCTCCAGGGAAGGAGGCGCCATCCTCCACCACGACCCGAAGTCGCTGAACTTGCAGGCCTGGCTCCTGTAGCGCTAGAGTTTGGAGGATACGACATACCGGCCGATTGCAGAGAGGTTCTTGCAAAGGCCAGGGCGTCCTCGACTCTTAAATGCTACGGACACAAATGGAAGAGGTTCTCTGTCTGGTGCCACGCACAGAAGATTAACCCTCTACGGATTACGGCTCCCCAAGTACTGCCGTACCTGCTGACGCTGGCCAAAGCTGGTCTGGCACACGCGTCCATCAAGATTCATCTTGCTGCGATCTCCCGATACACCAGAACCACGGGGCGGACGTCCTTGTGGTCTCATCGTCTGGTGAAAGAGTTCATGAAGGGACTGTTCAGATCGTTCCCGCCGGTGAAGGCTCCGGCCCCGGCGTTGGAGCTCAACGTGGTGCTGACCAAGCTCATGGGACCTCCGTTCGAGCCTCTGCACTCTGCCCCGTTGAAGTTTCTATCGTGGAAAACAGCTTTTCTTGTGGCCATCACCTCCGCACGACGAGTGGGAGAGATCCAGGCCCTTTCCTGCAAGGCCCCGTACTTGACTTTCCACGACACGAGGGTAGTGCTCAGGACGCACCCCTCCTTCATGCCCAAGGTACCGTCGGACTTCCATCTCAACGAACCCTTGGTGATGCCTGTGTTCTTCCCGTCGCCTTCGTCGCCGGCTGAGAGGACTTTGCACTCGCTGGATGTGGCTAGAGCGCTGAAGTTCTACGTGGACCGCACGAAGTGTTTTCGGAAGACGTCACAACTCTTTGTGAACTTTGGACCTGTCAATCAGGGGAAGGCTCTCTCGAAGGCTTCCATTTCCAGATGGCTCTCCGGCTGTATCATGTACTGTCATCGGTTGGCAAACCGACCGCTGCCTGGCCGTCCGAGAGCCCATTCCACCAGAGCGATCGCAGCTACCACGGCGTTCCTTTCTGGTGTGCCCCTGCTGGACATATGCAGGGCTGGTACGTGGAGGTCGACGCACACCTTCACGAAATTCTACTGCGTCGACCGGGATTCCAGGGAGGAGTCCAGGGTCGGCCAAGCAGTGCTGCGCAACCTGTTAGCCTGAGGTGAGCCTGGTGAGGAGGTAAGATGCTTAATGTTGAGTTTGATGTAATGCTTAATGTTGAGCCTTTGCCACCTCCCGTGGTTGTGCATGTGTGTACTGCTATGTATTCTTTATTCATGAGCATGTGAATCCATGCCAGACCCCATGCTGGAGAAGGAACAAGTTACTTACCTGTAACTGTTGTTCTCCAGCATGGGTCTGGCATGGATTCACATGCGAACCCTCCCGCCTACCCCTCTGCGGCTCTTCACTTGGTCATACTGCCACTTTACGTGCTTCCAAATCTGAAGATGGCTGCCAGAGGCGGTGCTTAGGTAGAGGGCAGTCATTGGCTGTGGTCAGTATGACGCAGAGACCAGTGATTGGTTATTACTACGAAAGACAGATCAGAAACGAAACTGATACTGGTTTTTTCTTTACCGAGGATTCCCAGCCTGACGACGGGGAATATTCATGAGCATGTGAATCCATGCCAGACCCATGCTGGAGAACAACAGTTACAGGTAAGTAACTTGTTCCTTACAAGGGGTAATAACACCCAACTTGTCCTTACACAATGTATTATTGTAATGTGTCAGACAGTCTCCCTGTGATAAGGACTAAGTCGAGGAAGAAACCAAGAACGCTACAGTCAAGCAGGAAGTATTCAACCAGCTGCTCTCAATCGGACTGACATTATGCTAGTGCAGTCCCAGTTACTTAACAGTTAAGAAAGACTAGGAAACCCACCTCCAGAGAGCGAGCTACCTCCGGGAAGAGAGTCCGACAAGCGAGGATGCCACCAAAAAGCCTGCAAGTTGGAAGCAGGGTGTTTGGAGGCTGTAGCGAGACAGTCGTCTGAAGTGCTGGAGTTGAACCAAGGGACGCGTCTCATCCATCGGTGGAGATCCAGCAAACCTAAAGTTGAAAGTCAATGTGGTGGTGGCGTGACCTGTAGTGGCTGGATCGTGCGATCCAAGAAAGACGCACTGACCATTAGAACTGTGGAAAGGATGTTTGCGGGAACCCCGTCGGTCCTGGCGCTGGTTTAGGCTGGTGCGTGGATAGCATTAAATGAGATGTGCCACTGATATCTATGGTGCAGTAGTTTTTCATTTCACTCGTATGGACACACTAGTTTTTCCATAAGCAAAGCCAACACGTGTTTCAACCTAAATGTCTTTATCAAGACTATGAGACGGTGCAAAGTTGTAATACAATTAATTATTGTGGTGACAAGTGATTATGCGTGAGGGGGATGAACTTTTCAAGGGTTATCTTAAACAGTTTGGACTGGAGCTGACAGGTACCTACAGTAATCAACACATTCATTTTTTGGATATCACAATTGATGGGAATACATTGAAAACTAGCACCTATCAAAAACCCACAGAGGTCAAGTTGGTACTCTTCGCCACAAGCTATCATCGAAGGTAAGTGTTTGAGAACATTACGAAAGAAGAGTTTATCAGAGCTAAGCGCAATTGCAGTACGAGTGTGGATTTTAAAGAAGAATGCGGATTACCGCAAACCAGATTTTCAGAGAGGATATACCGACAAATCAATTGAGGTGGCAGCATCCATGGCAACAAATCGGGTATGCAAAATGTTACAAACCCCGGAGTAAACAAACAGAACAGAATGATGCCATAAGATACGTGACCAGATTCCATCAAGATAGTCACAAAATACAAAGAATTCTGAAGAAGCATTGGCACCTCCTAGGCATTGACAAAGACATATAAGAATGGATAACCATTCAACCGCAACTATCATACAGCAAAGCGCCCACACTACGGACCCTGCTAAGTCCATCCTTCATGGCACCCATCAGAGCCAGGAATTGTAACTGGCTTGCTTCTGTTAACGCCGCAGGCTTCTACAAATCTGGAACATGCTCCATGTGTAAACATGCCCAGAACGCAAAGTCAATCTGCTTTACTGAAGATCACATTCACAAAATCACCCAATTCATCAACTGTAAATCCAAGTTCACATATGTGATTATATGCATCTGCAACTTGAAATACATTGGTAGCACAATAAGGGAACTTAGAACAAGAGTTGAAGAACACCTGAGCTTGCATAGCACACAAGACGCAAGATATCCTCTGACTGTGCACTGGCAAGAAAAACACCAACTCGACAGAAAAGAAATAATCAACCAAGATCAAAAGGGGCAGTGCAGAGAACAGAGACTTCGACAACAAGAAGCAAAGTACATCTTCAAATATAGAACTGCCAGTACTGGCCTCAACACGGATCACAACTTAATTTTTTTTTATAATGTTCCCGTACTGTCTCTCTGTGATACCAAATGAATGGCAAAACAGTTTGGAATACTCCAAAATGATTATGGTCGATTAGGTTAATTCCTAATTGCCAACAGACACAACTCGAGGTCTATCTGGACCATATTTACCCCCATTCTAACAGGGCATGCCCCCTTCCTCTGTTCTTAATCATTTGTGCAAGTTAGTCATAATGCGTGACCCTCCACTCCTAATTTTAGAGCACACACATGCTCGACCTTAACCATCAACTAAGAATAAAAGTGCAGCACCTCCAACACAGGGACAGTCGCATTCGCATGAATCCTGTTCACTCCTTCCCAACCTAATCCCGACATGCCACTCAGTCAGTCTATATCACAATGTTGGACCCAACTGGCAACACTCTACTCACCGCTCCAGAATAGGATCTAAATTCCCCTTATTCAGGGACCTTTAGATATTCTCTTGGGTTCAGGGCACCTTGACCTGCCACACTCTGCAACTCATACTCTATGCAGATATGCACACGCATGAGCTACGAAATCATAACTCGCCCCCGTCGCCATAAACTACATGACACCAGCCTCTCACGAGAGGGCACGTAACACGCCCTTATGAGCAGCCTCCTATCAGCATGCGGCTCACACAGCCACCGGGGGCCAATCATGGCCTTGCTTTCTTATAGATTCCTGACCCAAGATGGTGGCCGGGATCGAAAGATCACAAGACCGCTCATCTGACACCGGCAGGCCTCGCTAGGCCACTAGGTAAGCACAACATCAATTGCTGGCACACATGGCATAGATCACACACCCCGCAGCCCCATGAATCTCACTAAATCTGCCTAGCGGTTCACACAGCTCCTCACCAGCCCTCGCCTATCCGGCACATACTCCCACTACCTACGTGCATCGCCATGCACTATTAGAGGGCATTTCATCTAACCAAAAGTTGGGTTACCATTATATATCCTCTTTTACAATCACAGGCCATCTACAAAGGCACTAATTGCCACAGATGCTGAACACTGACCTTTCCGATTAGGAACTGCAAAGTCACTCACATTACGCCGACAGCACTACACCAACACACACGCAGTCCATCACCTCGTCTGACCGATACAATCTTATTACTTGACATCCAGATAGCACTCGACTTGACACCGGCCTGCCTAAGTACCTTGTGGAGAATAATTGCATATACACGTGGCATGCCTCTAATCGGGCCAATGCACACCAACCAGAGTCATGGTATAAGGATACTTCTAACCAGACTACCACTCTATGGCCTTAGAGTCAACAGGCTCATGCCCCACTGCCCGCAATGATCAATACATGCCTCCAGGTGGGCAACTCAGTGACATTTGCTTGGTCAAAGATCTGATCCATGCAAGTATACTAGCATGATATGTACAGCACATGGAAACGGGCCCTTGTATATCCAGCATCAGAGTGACTTAATTAGGGGTTGAACCTACTCACTATTGACACACGGGATGCCGGTTTAACAACCACTAGTACATACTAACCAGGCAGGGTTGTTCGCAATAAATGGCCACTGATTACATTATCCCCGCTCTCCATCCTCCAGCTGTCGACCAGCTCCCTTATACAGGATCCATCAACTATATATTGACCACGGTAAGAACCTGCTCCTCCTTAGTAACGAGCTCCAAATTATACAACCAGCTCTATCTAACCTTTCCCTTCTCTCTCTTGCTCGTTGGTGCTTCCAAATCACCCTTCTCTTATGGGGTGTTCAATCTTTTGAAACTATATATGTAATCTATATAAACTGCTGTTGTCTACCCAATCTGTGATGTATAAATGCTAATACTAACTAAATATGGTCACTATACAACTGTGCAAAAATGCCATGTAAATATCACGTCATTGTACACTGGATACACTGTCACATCCATTCACCCTCCCACATAATCAGATGTCACCACAATAATTGTATTACAACCTTGCACTGTCTCATAGCCTTGATGAAGACCTTTAAGTCGAAACACGTGTTGGCTCTGCTTATGGAAAAACGAGTGTGTCCATACGTATTAAAAAAAACACTGCACCATAGTTAACAGTGGCACGTCTCATCATTTAATGTGCTCCACGCACCAGCCCAATGAATCTCACCTCAACCTATCCAGCGCCAGGACCAACAGGGTTCCCTCAAACCCCCCTTTCCCAACACTATCAAAAAGAGGGCACCTTGAGCAACGCCCATTGGGAACCGTCAACCAGGCAACAGGAAGAAATTACAACAAGACCACCTGATCAGCGCAGCAATCCAATTTTTCCTCTTGCTATAGCCACGTTATGCCACCATTGGAACTAGCCTACGGTAGAGCCGCACAGGCGATTGCATGGGAAGTACGTGAAACTGTGGTGGTTGCGAGACCTGCAATGGGTGAACTGTTCGGTCCAAATACTTGCACCCTGACCACCACTCAGAACAGACCAGAAAGTCAAGCGGGCCAAACAAGAGAATGACAAACCGCAAAGTCCAGCAGACAGAGAAAGTGTGCGACAAGCCGCAAAGTTTAGCCTGCCGAAGGAGAGTGGAAGATCGAACCGGTGACCCCTGGCAAAACCTGTGAAGAATTCCCTGAGAGATAGTAAAGGCAACAGTGATAAGTCCGGGAGGGGGCCGGGACAACTTATGAGCTGGAAATGGAGACAGAAGTAGCAAACCATTTTGTGAAGCAATTCCATAAGACTGTAGTATTGAAGAGTTGAGAAAGACTCGAGGAGCCTCTCCCTTGTCCTATGGGGACCAAGTTGAAATGGGAATTAAACACATTGATGAAGGATTTAAAGCTGAAGTATACTTGAGGAATCTGTGCAAGCTGGTCATTAGCCAGAAGGGAGCCATTCTCCTAGTTTTCTTCTTTTACAAGTGTGGCACTTTGTGAACGCAGAACACTACAAGAACATTACAAGACTTTTTCTCTCCTGGGTTGTGATAAGAACTCTTTGGTTAGCTTAGTTGTTTGCGTTGTAATAGTGACAGGGATACTTAAGGAGTTTGACTAGGATGGAATACTTTCTTTTTGACAGACCCAAGTTATAGTTTTGTTGAGGTAGGGAAACCACCTCTAGTTGGGGGGTAAGATAGGGTTTGCATACTTGTATCCATAAATAAATGTTTATAACCAGAATCATGCCTGCTTTTGGTCAGATTCCTCATTCTAGTTCACCACAGTCCTCCGGTACCAGGTCATCAAGGAAAGACCATCCTTCCTTACTGTTTGAGTAGATCCAACCTCAATGGTGAGCTCCACAGGGCTTCCAAACTCGGTGCCTTCTGGTTGGAGTACCACAACCTCTTGGCCCAGTTCGGTGAAATCAGGATTAGATGGCAGTTGCTGATGTGTTTCAATTTGTGCAGGGCACTAGAGGGACTAGTGGAAAGAGTCCGGCCATCTCAAGGGAGGTGAAAGGCATCCCCATGAGAGCGCTCTCCCTTCCAAGATGCAAACAGAGTACAGTTTTTCTTCCGAGTTGCAAAGAGGTCGAGAATCAGCATACCCCAATCTCAGAAGATTAACTAATGTTTCACATGCTATTCCCATTTGTTGGGGTGCGGGGGGCGTATGACTTTAAACTGAGAACATCCACCCATACATTCTCCTCTTTCACCACGTGGGATGTTATTCGGAAAACGTTGCAGGCACCAGCCCCACAACTTGAGTGCGAACATGCAGAGAGTTGCAGACCTCACCCTGACATAAAATTGGGTCATTGTGTTGTCAGTGTAGATCAACACGTGGTGGTGACCTTCCAGATGGTGCAAAAAACACCTTTAAATGTCAGATTTCTAGGAGTTCTAGACAATTTATATGGTGTGCCTGTTCCTCTGCGCTATAAAGGGCATGGACCTCCCATTGCCCTATTAAGCTCCCCAACCTGAAAGACGAGTCCGTCACAAGGGTCCTGCTCAGGGATGGGTAAAAGTCAGTCTTGGGAGTGGGAGGATAGCTCAGTGGCAACGTGCTTGCCTTGGAAGCAAGACAGCACAGAGCACCACAGGTTCGATCCCCGGGTCCGCGCTTAGAAACCTCTGGGTATTAGGCATGTTATAAATAACCTATCATATCATATCATTCACACAGACTGGTTGCTTCCCTCAATTTACCATGCGATTCCAGACAACCTATTCACTGTGTCTTAGCCTTTAGACACAGGCTCACAAGGTTTAATTGTATATTCCTCATGTGTTAGGTTATGTTATCAATACTTGTAAACTGCAGCATATAGCTAAAGTCATCTTGGTGCTAGCTAGCAGAACAACGATGGAAGGAGCTAGAAAAGATATGTTTTAGTATCAGATAGTTCTCAGTGGCCTGTAGAGCACGGCACAAAAGAATTCCAGAGCTGGGCCGCAGCATCGCCCCCCAATACAAGTGGCCTTGAATCGGGAAACAGAAACAACGCAGGCATTCACCAACTGGATGACCAAGTTCCATAAAAGGCATGATGAACGAACAAATGGCCTTGAACTGAATATGCTTGGCCACGGGTAGCCAATGAAGATAGTGCAGAACCGGAGTAATGCAAGCACATCTAGGTGTGGAAATTGCTGCAGAGTTCTTCAGGACTTAAGGCACCATAAAAGGTAGACAGGATGTTCCAGAAACAGGGTGTTGCAGTAGTCCGAACCTTACTAAAGGTTTTCAGTTGAAGATAGCTCCTTTGACATGCTGAACTCATCTGAGATTCCACAGAGACGCTGATATCTTTATCCCTAAATCCTCCACTAACGGAACAGGAGAAGGAAAACGGCCCAAGGAAGATGGCCAAAAAGATGGTATCCAAAAGACAGTACAGGAAGGAGGGCCGACCACCAACACCTCTGTTTTTTCCCCATTGAACTTGAGCCAGTTATTACAAATCCATGCATCCACGGCTTTGAGGCAGGCTGTGAATCTGGTTGCTGTCTCATCAGAGATCTAAACGGACCAGAATCTGTGTCATTTGCTAAACCATGAGAGGAGATAAGCTTAGTAAGAGGTTGCATGTACCTGTTGAACAAAACTGGGAAAATGGAGGAACCCTGAGGGAATCCACATGTCAAGGCAGCGGGCACAGAGTGAAAAGTAGGGATGGGATGTGGGGGTCGGGGGAAAGACTGTTAGATCAGAGAGAAACAAAAAAAACCAGGAAAGAACAGCACCAGAAAGGCCAGCCCCATCAAGATGGTTAATGGTATCAAAGGCGGCAGATAAGTCAAGTAACAAAGCATCAACACCGTCCGAGTGTTGCAGCCGATCCAGATCGTCAACAGAGGCCGGCCCCCCCTCAGTGCCACGTTCTGGGCGAAAACCGGATTGCGAAGCGTGGAAGAAAGATTACTCCAGAAAGGAACACAGGATACGGCAAACCAAGACTTCAAGATGCTCCATAAGAAATTGAAGAGGCAAAATGGGATAAAAATTAGCCAGGACAAGAGGGTCTACAGGAGGCTTTTCAAAAGAGGAATAACCAATGAGTATTTGAGAGAAGCTGGGATTTGACCAGTGAGAAAAGTATTAACGGCATGTGTGACCAGAGAACCAATCAGGGGAAGATTGTCCTTAAAGATAAAGGAATAGGATATAAAGTGGATTCAATTTATGCATAGCCACAGCGATTCCCTCAGAAGTAAACAGACCAGCAATGACCAGAAGGATGGCTAGTGGCCACCACCAGAGACCAGAGTCCATAGAACTGAGTCCTGAGGAACAGATTTTATTTTCTTGAATTTTGATCATCTTCTCAGTGAAATACAAGGAAAGAGACACAGGGAGATTAGGACAAGTGAATAGGCTGAGATGGAACCATAGATAGACAATGAACAATTTAAAAAAGGTCTTTGGGCTAGTTAATAGAGTTGTCCACGCGATAGGAGCAGCAGGAACATAATTTGAGCGCCATTCGTGTTAGACTTGCGTGCGTTGGAGGCGAAGTGCACAAAGGTAGTAAACCAGGGCTCCAAGATCCGAGCTTTAGGTTTCAGTGTTTTGAAAGGGGCCAGAAGGTCGGCAGTCGCAGTCGGTGCTAGAGTAATGGTATTCAAATCAGGAGTCAGAGCAACAAGCTTCCAGCGGAGTAGAAATATCATCACAGGATAGAAGGCGCCAATTCCGGCATAGATAGATAGATACTGACTTAGAAGGGACCAGTTTCCAAGAGAATGGGGTAATGGAGTGGTCTGACCAGGGGGATAGGGAGTGCGTAGTAAACATCAACATCAGATTAAGAAGCAAATAAAAGATCCAATGGGTTACCCAATTCGATGAGTAGGGAGGCTAACCAGCTGTGAAAAGGCCAGTTCAATTGATGGCAGAAATAAATCTGAGAGACTCAATGTCAGCAGGATCATTAATTTTAAAAATACAATCACCATCAAACAAGCAGTGGGCATGTCAAAGTTGTAAATCGGCCACTAATTCTAAAGTCACACAAAGTAGAGTCTGGCCCTGGAGGATGATAGAACAATTAAACAAATTAATGGACAGGGTTGAGGATATAAAAAGCGGGCTAACAGTGCCTCCATTTGAATATTATGATCAAGAGTCAAAGTCCCAGTAAATAAGAATTAAACGTAACAGCTACTCAGCCACCAGGCCAGGGCGAACTACGGTTCACACAGAGAATGCTAACATTGGTGGGCAAGAGCTGAACAATGGCAGGACCAGAAGACTCACAGAACCAAGTTTCAGTGACACAAAATCAGGAAGATGGTCACGTATATCATGGCAATGGTCGACATGTCCAACAAGTGAGCGGGCATCGAGAAGAAAACATTTCAAAGAATCAGAGTGAGGAAGAAGGAGACATACTCACTAGCAGGAGAGAAACTCATAGGAAAATTAGTGCAAGATGGGGCGAAATCTGTTAACACGACTAAGGAGTAAGAACATTGGCAGTTGTTTCCCAGGGCAAAATAACCGGTGCTCCGGGCACAGACGGTTTTGTCTTTAGCGTGTCTTTGGTTTTCTTCGCAATACCATGTGCAGCATCACAAAGGTGTGAAAGACCATCAAGTCCAAGAGGCGTTGAAACTTTACAGCTGCAGGGTGTGTACTGCTCAAAAAAACTCTTTGCACAACAGCTGTAGTGTCAATATCCTTTTCGTCAGGAGGTAAACCATCCCGTGCACGCAATCTTGTAATGTGGCCAGTATACTGGTACCACCGAGTAGACTTTTCTAAGTTGTCAGACACAGAGCAAAAGGCAGCATGACAACAAGATTGAGAAGTATTGGATGCACAAATTGGCCAATTCTCCAGGTAAATATGGATCCCCTGGAATAGCATGTGGTAGATCACAGCATCAGCCACCTATGTAACCAGGCTCGGTGTTGAATTTAGGCTGAATTACAGGACCACGTGTTGATAGTTTGTGTATTGTGAAAATTGGAAGCATAGACATTTTCTGTGGCCCTCCAAATGGGTATGCGCATGTACGCATCCTTCAAGTCCAGATAACAAAACCAAACTCACTAGATGAGGGATGTCAAGATTTGGGCCAGTGTAACCATCTTGAACCTTTCGGCTAGAAAGTATTGGTTGATGCTTGAGAGATCCAGGATGGTCCTCCAACCCGACTTGTCCTTCTTGGGCTGGGCAAAAAATAAGAAAAAAACCCCACGAGAAATGGCAGTTTCATCTCTATTGCATCCAACTTCAAGAGTTTCTTAAGGCCTTCCAGATTGGATGAAAATTCATGAAGGAGGTGGTGAAGGTGGTATCAGCTTGTCCAATGGTCCGATTTTATTTGCGCCCCCACTACCCCATGCTGAAAAGTAGAGGGACACCTGTATGCCCACTGACGTTGTATGCTGCTGGGGCTGGTGGGAGAGGAGGGGCTGTCAATCTTGGGCTTTTCAGCCTGGCTCGATGTGGTGCTTAAGAAAATGTTTCCTGTCCAAGGTATTTTTTTACTTGGAGGTTCTGAGCTCCGTCTTGGTCTCCCCCTACATTGAAACTGTGTCAGGAACCCACCAAAACCTGATGAGTTCCTAGGGCCTCTCAGCTGTTCCAGTGCTGCAGGCTTAGAGTAGGATAAAAGGCTTCTTGTCGTGAGAGAGTGAGAGAGTGGGTCTTCTTTTTAGTAAACTCTTCAGTCCTCCGATAAAAAAATAAATAAAAAAGAAATAAAAATAAAAATAAGAGTCAGGCCATCTAAGGGCAAGGCCTTGACCTTTTCCTGCACTTTAGAGTTTACTGCTCCTGAGCCAGGCAACTCTGAAAATCCAGGCCCATTCACGTTCCTCTTGCTGGGTGTTAACGTGCCTGGCGGCTGACTCCAGAATGTCTGGGGCAACCATACTGGCCTCCCGAATGCCAGAACTGTTGCTGCAAGTCTCCATTTTGATCGGAGCACACTCTTCGAACTCCCTACATATTTTATTGCATGCCGTTACTATGGTGTCAGAGTTTGTCTACCTCCGATGTAGTTCAGGTATTTTATTTCAGCCGTGCCAAGGGCATTCTCCTCCTAGGCTGAAAGGGTAAGAGAGGGGGTTCCCAGACCATGACGGGCACACTGACCTGCAACAGAGCAGCCGAAACACAGCCGAGTAAGGCAGTGGATTGGTGCCGATACACAGCGTTTAGGAGGAGTCAGTGAAGGGCAAACAACGACTTACTTATGGACGTACATTGTGAGGCTTCATCCAGCACTTCTTTGACCCAGCAAGAATATCCGGCTGTTTAGGCATCCCAGTTTTTTCTGCCCACTTTGTGTGGACCTCAGCCAAAACCCCATTCTAAGGCAGCGCCTCAGGGATGGGTAGTTCCAGAAACTCCATGAGGTCCCCTACTTTCTTGTGGAATGCACAGATTAACTTAGGCATGTCATCATGTCCCTCTTCCTCAAGGCCAGCAGAGTCTGGCAGTTCAGTGGGAGGTTGTTCTTGGGGATCCAATGGCAATGTTGGGTCTGGCTGTCCACTGTGGACTGGCTGTCCGGAAGGGTCCGCAATAGGTGGATTCATGGGCATTTGCGGAAGTCCCCGACTTGGTGTTGCCATATGCAGATTCCTGATGTGCGCTGACCAGTGCACCCATGATTGAATGCTGTGTGGCGCCCGTTATGAGTCATGCTGGGAGGTGCTCTGTACTGTTGGTGGAATGTTAATATTCTCTTGCAATGAAACTTGTGGAGAATCTAGCCCTTTGGCCGTTGTGTGTCCTTCCACGGCTGAAACATGCCTCCTGCACGGTTTCCCCATCCTCTTTATATGCATGCGCAATGCCGTTTTAGCAGAATTAGGGGATTCCTCTAGCTCCAGTCACTCCACCAACAGGAAACAAGTGTCAGTCTTGCCCGCTTGGTTTGGGGCTCAGCACATCTGATCCACCCAAGGTTCCCAGTGAGCCCTCCCACGTGCGCACAGGACAGATGAATGTCTTTTTTTTGTTTCTTGTGTCTTTCTGTGGCATCTATGCAGGTAGCTGAATCAGCACGATGACCAACATTGACACTGCAATGGGCGTGCCCTCCCCTCCAGGGATCCAGCTAGTGGCAGTGGGCGCAGTGACCGGTATGCCAATGACAGCTAGTAGTGTCTTCTCTAACGTACCTGTGCTGCATAGTTCGGGGTCCAAACATTGGGCCAACGTGGAGAGGAAAGCGCTCTCTCCCATGTGTGTACTCCTCAACACGGGCCTGGTGTTGGTGTCTCTGCCTGCGCAGTCAGGTGTTTTCTTCCCGCTGTCTTGGTGACTCACAGGTGCACCAAGCAAAGAAATGCTGTAAGCCTCTTCCAGGACCATAGTCCGGTATAGGGGAGGCGGGGGGTTGGGGTATTTAATATACAACCGGTGTACCAGGCGTGTGTCCACCCTAAATGTGCAGGCCAGCAGAAGAAAAGCTCCATGGACAACCCACAGTACTGGCACCCGTTGGGCATGTGACACAGGGAAGAAAAAGAGAATTTATGTGCAGTTGGTTCCGTCCCATCCAACGTAGAGAAAGGCACTAATGGTTGGGTGCTGTGTGCAGGAGCGTAGTCAGGAGGCACTTTGCTGCTGCTAGCAAAACATTCTTAGTATAGGCTGTGCAGAAACAGGCTCTGGCCCCACCACCATTCCATGGGATGTCCAAAGAGAGAAAGTAAAGGGGATTGGACTAAGAGTATGGGAGTCAGAGTCGAAATTAGGAGAGCTTCAGGTTGCAAACCCCTAATGAAATAATAAAATGAAGAATGATCTGAAAAAGTATAATATGTCAATGGGTGGGGCACCTCTACACCTATGGAGCGAAAGTTAGTGTAAGGATGCCAGCAAATGCAGAACACAAACTGTGAAACAAATGTAATCTTCAAAATGTCAAACTTCAATGAGAACAAGTGGCGAGCCAGTTTAGGAGGGTGGGACATATACCAGGGACAACACAAAACAAACAAAAAAAAATATTCATAAACAAGCAAGGTGACTTACAAAGGTGTATTAACCCAAGTGGGTAAGTGCTTTAAACTAAGGAGGAGTACTATTTAAATTCTATTCTAATTTATTTGTATATAGCGCTTCACTAACCCGCAGGCCTCAGAGCGCTCAGACAAACAATACAACATAAAACAGATAAAAGAGGGCGGCAGCAGCAGGAGATATCAGTACACAGTAGTTAACGGGTAAGCAATGAAGCAGCCGGCTTACATGCCGCCTCTGTCGATTAAGAGAGTCTTAAGAGCGTTCCTAAATTGGGCCAGTGACGGCATTTGTCTAATATGCAACGGGCGACCATTCCTGATAATGGGCAGCCAACCATCAAAGCTCAGGTACCCATATGTCCTCAGCTTGAAGCAGGGTTGATGTAACAAGTCCTTATTGTTAGATCGTAAGGTACATCTAAATTGTTGCTTCATAATCCGTGACATGAGATACCTTGGAGCGGTGTCCCGTCAAAGTTTCGAATCCATAGTTTCGAAATACAATAGTTTAGAAACAAAAGGATTGAAAAAAATATTTTCAAATGCATTTTTTTTAAATATAATTTTTTATTAAATGTAGTGGTTTTTCCCAATAAAACGGTTCCCAATCCTTTTGTGTCGAAACTTTTGTATTTTGACATTATGACTGTCAAACAATTGACTATTAACCCTTGGAGCCATACCTGCAAGGCACTTCTAGGCAAAGCATGAGGCCTTGAAGTAAATTCTCTCACGGACGGGGAGCCAATGCAGCTTCTGCCGTGCGTGCGTATCATGATCTCTCCATCTCAAACCACACAACGCACGAACCGCTCCATTTTGAGCAGTCTGCAGTTTTTTTGTTTTCACTGCTGTAGTGCCAACCAGAAGGCTATTACAATGATACATTTTCGAGTTGATAGTCGCTGTCGCTATCATGGCTCTGTTTCCTTCCGAAAGGTAAGGACGGATTTGCCAAAGGAGATGCGTGGTATAGGTACAACTGTCGCTAATATTAGCAACATGTTTTTCAAAGTTTCCTGTCGAAAAACACGGTCAGAGTTTTAACAGAACTAGCGACCTGAATGGTGGCTCCTCCCACTAAAAAGGACTCATATTGTAGGTCAAGAGCCTTCCATTTAGCCGTACTGCCAAAAATCAAGATCTCGGTTTTATTATCGTTACGTGCCAGAAAATTATCCTGCATCCATGTTTTTATAGCATCATAAACTTAAATAACCAAGAGAGAATCTGCCTCATATGAGCCTGTAAATTCCAAGACGACCTGGGTGGCATCTGCATAATTTGCGAAATTGACACCCAGGCCGTCTAACACATCAAAGCACAGCTTTGAGTAAAGGTTATAAAGCAGAGGGGAAACACTGGAGCCCTGAGGAACTCCACAGTCAAGAATAGATTTCTCTGACTTCTAGCCCCCCCCCCGTCCCCTTGACCACCCTTAATCTCCTGGGGCCCAGAAATAGTCTAAACCAGGAAGAGGCTGATCTTGAACATATTCCCACTTCCATTAACCTGTCTGCCATCCTGTCATGATTAACAAGATCAAAAGCGGCAGACAGGTCTAACAACATCAACTTGGCTGGCCACTTTCCCTTTGTCGACTATTCGAGATAACAGGGACTTGACATCAGTCAACGCTGTTTCTGTGCCATGATGTTTCCTGAAACCGGATTGTTTACCCGACAGTAGACCTCTCTCCTCGACAAAGGCGTTGTATTGAATACAGGCTACTTTGTCGATGATCTTAAGGAGATCACATAAATACACATAATGCAGTACCGAAAAGCAAAATTGGCCTTCTAGCAAGCACTGAACCCAACCAAAGTCAGAAACTCAGAAAGAGTCACAAATAAAAGAATAGATTACAAGTCTTCCCAAGTTTAACTAGGCTCTCTGGGTTTCCCCTTTAGATGCACCTAATACACATAAAGGTAAAGAATGTTGGTATATTGTACGGTCCGGAGTGAGACCAGAGAGTGATTGTATAACAAACAATATGCCTCCTCACCGCCACGTCTGGCATGACTACTTCCAGTCTTTGTATTATACGGAGGTATTCCCCTCCAGGGCTCAATAGGAAGCCCTCAAGAGACGTAGCCAGGAGACAAATAGGTATTTATCGGTCTCAAACGATTGCCCTCTCAACTTGAGAAGTAGAGCAAAACAGGCTATCTGCTCACAACATTCTGGCAAAACCCCCAGACCTGATTTAGGTCTCTTTTTTAACAAAGATTTTTAATTAGGTTATTAGTCAGTACCCCCCGCCCCCTCACCACCTCCAAGCATAGTTGGAGGGAGTGCAATTACAATACAGATATACAAAAAGGGTGACTGCAAACTACCTTCGATCTCGGGTTAAAATATATTGTAAATTTTTGTGGCATCGACTTGAAGAATGGACATACTTAATATACTCTCAATAGCCTAGGCAGGATTTCACAAAGGGGCCTCTACAATAGGACAGCCCTTTCCATTTTTATCTAATGCTGCAGTGGTTTGTACAATTGAAGTCCCAATCGATATATCTCACTTCTGTAGACTTACAGACAGCTTTTGATAGCGTCCCAAGAATTGTACCGTGGCAGACTTTGGAAGAGCTCCAGGTACCCGCTAATCTGTCTTCCAATCACAAAAACGTAGGTGCAGGCAACAAAAACATAAGCAAAGCAATTGCTGTTCTCAAAGTCAGATTTGAAAGCCATTACACGACTATGGTATCAAAAGCCACAGAAACAACTAAGCATTTTTTAAAATGTCAAATTAGTAAGTACCTGGTCAAAACATGTCACAGGAGTGTGACAAATCGAGCAACATAGTCACTGATTCTCTGGCGAGGAGCTTCCCTTACCTGGCCAGGTAAAGGCAGAAGCTACCTGACTAACCATGGGGGTGGCTATCTGCGGGAGGACCATGTGGGGGGGCGGGGGGAAGACAAATTCGAGAATGACAAGAAGATACTGGATCGAAATATTCTTGCAGCCATCATTTCTGATAACATCCAGGTACCAACATACCTATATGGCTTATTGTAATCTACATGAAGAACACCCAGGTATTCCCAGTCAGCTAGCCTCCCCCGCTTTTAGTACTGAGACGAGGAAGAGGGAGGGAACAATGAAGATGACCAGATGCAGTAAGCCAACACTGCGGTCTAGTCTATGGAAATTTTTCAGCAATGCCGGGAAGTTTAAAATTGCTAGAGCTGATAAACAATTGAGAGAGAGGCAGAGACAGAGTTGTTTGGTAACTTGTTCTGATTCTGGTCAGGACGCCAGAAACAAGCAAACCGTAAGAAGCAGCATTGAAGATACCCAGAATGGCGTGCAGAGAAGCTGAAATGAACGAAGCACACCTCTTGAGAGACTGAAGCAGTGGGAGCTGTGCACAGCAGAAGAAGGCAAAGCGAGGGCTAAGCAGCTAATGGGACGCAGTTAGCAAATCTTAGAGGATAGAGACAGAGAGATGCGAGAAACACCAAAGCTGCCCGGTAAACCCAGGGTAAGCGGATGGATGGGTTACCAGGGCGCCTGAAAGCATATCCCGTGTCACAGAAACAGCGAGAGAGAGACAAAATGAAGCCTTTAAAGAAATTGATAAATTTGTAAACGATACCAAAAACCGGTCTATGGCCCAATGCCTCAAAAGAGAAATCGATGTGAATGCGAATAGTATTGGAAAAAGGGCAGAGATCCAATGTTTGAACGGAAGAGTAAATATTGAAATGAACTGTGCTAATCAAGGGTCAATGACCCAGTATTGGACAAATATTATTTCATGGATAAGAGAAAAAGTTATCAAAGACTGGAGAAGCCCGGCCGGTTAGTGAACCAGGCAAGCTGAGAGTCTGATACTAGCATCCAAAAAAGAGAAATTGTTACGCAGTTCGTTGGTCGTGTAGAGTATGGACAACCCCTCTGTCCCCAAGAACCACCCTGACCGATTTAGGTATATGGTCAGTGTGAATCTGAAGGCCACAGGTGGAAGTCCGGAAAACCAGGACGCGGGAACAGCCGGAAGAACCCCTTGAGCGCTGCAAAGCAAGATACAGTGGTTAAGCAAAGAAACAGGGCCCGAATACCTCCAAGTACATAAACCCCAAAATTACCAGAATACCTGTGAGAACTTGGGTCAAGGCGTGGGTCTCCTAGCTTAGGCTGGAAACGTGCTGTAGGGTAGAACAGGCAACCACCTATTTGTAGGACCAAGGTCCTAGTCAATGAAGTGTGAAAGCAAGAGCAATCCGTGGAACAAGCGTGGGTAGGTAACAGGTAGATCCAAAAGTACTTGAAGGGTTAAGCAAGAGGAATCCGTGGAGCAGGCGTGAGTCGGTAACAGGTAGATCCAAAAGTACTTGAAGGGTTAAGCAAGAGGAGTCCGTGGAGCAGGCGTGAGTCGGTAACAGGCAAATCCAAAAGTACTTGAAGGGTTAAGCAAGAGGAGTCCGTGGAGCAGGCGTGAGTCGGTAACAGGCAAATCCAAAAGTACTTGAAGGGTTAAGCAAGAGGAATCCATGGAGCAAGCCGAGGTCAGAATCAGAGCAGGTCCTTGAATGAAGAGAGAACGTCACGTGATCCAAAACTAAACAGCTGTGAAGCAACGCCCTCGGTTCACCGACTCCTTTTATCCTCGGAAGGGACGCACGTATAGTCACGTGTGATGTGAACCGAGAGCGTTGCAATGCTGCTAGGTAACCAAAGTCACGTGATCCGGGAAGCGCCGGTCTCCGCAAAGGATGTGAGTTCCTGAAGTGGCGGAGCTTCCAGTTGATCTGCCACCGCCGTGAAGGGCGATAAACACCCGCTTCCCCAAACATGCCATGCCGTGCCCTGATGTGTGCGACGTGAGTGGGGGGCATGATGCACGAGTGTCGGGGAGTGCGGGAATGGGTAGACAAGGAGGGGCGAGTGGGGAGGTGTGTCCGTGGTCTAGGAAGTGGTGTGACAGAATCCCCCCTCAAAGGCCCACGACCCCGTGGGCTAGTAGGATTGTCCCTATGAAAACGGGAAACCAAAAGCGGGGCATGGACATCCCGGGCGGGAACCCAAGAGCGATCCTCGGGACCATAGCCCAGCCAATCCACCAGGTATTGAAACCGACCCCGATGGAAACGGGACCCAAGGATGGCACTGACCTCATAAACATCCTGTGAATCCACCGATACAGGAGCGGGCGGGACCAGGACACGGGTCGGAGCCAGGTAAGGTTTCAGGAGAGAAGTATGGAAGACCGGGTGAATCCTCCAAGAAAGGGGAACCGAAAGCTTAAGGGCCACGGGATTCAAAACCCTGGAGATCCTATAAGGGCCCACAAAACGAGGCAACAACTTGCGACAGCCAGGGATCAGCAAATGCCTGGTCGAAAGCCACACCCGATCGCCCACCCGATACTCCGGGGCTGCGGCCCGTTTGCGGTCCGCTTTAGTCTTCATAACAGTCTGGGCCTCACGGAGATGGACCAAGGTCTGGGCATGGACACCGGCCAGATCACGAACACAGGCATTAGCAGCGGGAGTAGTAGAGGGGAAATCAGGAAGTGGAAGGGCACGTGGGTGCTGCCCGTATAAAGCATAAAAGGGGGAGAAACCTGTGGTCGAATGACGGGAGTTATTATACGCAAATTCAGCAATATATAGCAGATTGGCCCATGAGTCCTGGTACTGGAGGGACAAACACCGCAAGTACTGCTCCAGAGCCTGGTTTACCCGCTCGGTCTGCCCGTCACTCTCGGGGTGATAAGCCGAAGAGAAGCGAGCATCGATCCCCAGGAGTTCGGTGAGAGCGCGCCAGAAACAGGACGTGAATTGAGACCCACGGTCTGATATGATGACCTGTGGTAAACCAAAGAGGCAGAAGACAGATCTGAAAAATAAGCGAGCCAGAGTTGGAGCAGAGGGTATACCAGTACAGGGGATAAAGCGGGCCATTTTGGTGTATGAATCGACAACAACCCATATGGTGTCGTAGCCCCGTTTGCGGGGTAGGTCAGTGATGAGATCCATCGAGACGGTGTGCCAAGGTCTGGAAGGTACGGGAAGAGGTAAGAGCAGCCCTAAAGGCCGTCCTTTGCGTGTTTTGCATTGGGCACATATGGAACAAGTGTTAACATAATGTTCGACATCTTTTCTCATGGA
Source organism: Ambystoma mexicanum (assembly GCF_040938575.1). Classification (NCBI taxonomy): domain Eukaryota; kingdom Metazoa; phylum Chordata; class Amphibia; order Caudata; family Ambystomatidae; genus Ambystoma; species Ambystoma mexicanum. The sequence continues at coordinate 1,131,305,409 of NC_090923.1, forward strand.
AGGCCACCAGCACCAGCGTTGCAACAGGTCCAGGGTACGCTGTTGCCCGGGATGGCCGTTTACAGCAGCATCGTGTGACCATGCTAACGCCTGGTTGCGGACGTCACACGTGGGAAGGAACAGTTTGTCATGGATAAAAGGCAACCCCTCGTGAAGAGCAATGTCCCATTCGTTAAGTGCCTGAGGATTCTGGGAAACCCAACGCCTGATGTCAATAAGCATGGTGGGGGATGGAGTACAAGTACAGATGACATGGCCCTTTCCTAGCAGTGTGTCGGGGTACACGGACAAGGACTCCCCTCCTGGAGAACGGGACAAGGCATCAGCTTTGCCATGAATGTGACCTGGTCTGTGTTTGACCACAAAATCAAACGCGGCAAAAAATAAATGCCAACGCATCTCTCTGCTGTTAGCACATTTTAATGAGGCCAGGTCCTGTAGGTTTTTGTGGTCTGTATACACCACTGTCTGATGTTTCGCACCCATGAGATGATGACGCCACGTTTGTAAAGCATCCTTGATGGCCAGTAATTCTTTTTCAGTTACTGTATAGTGTGATTCAGCCACCGAGAACTTTCGTGAGTGATAGGCCACTGGATGTAGACAACCCATGGTTGGGCATGGTTGAGACAATACTGCGCCTAGAGCAAACGAGGAGGCATCCGCCTCCAGAATGTAGGGGAGATCTGGATCAGGATGCTGCAAAACAGGGGCGGACACGAACCTGGCCTTGAGTTCCTCAAAAGCCTTCTGATGAGCGGAGGTCCAAGTGAACGGGACAAGGGGGCTGGTCAGGGCGGTCAGTGGAGCAACAATAGAAGAGAAGCCGGCGATGAATCGCCGATAGAAATTTGCGAAGCCGAGAAAAGATTGAAGTTGTTTCAGAGTAACAGGAGTCGGCCATTCAGTGACGGCATGGACCTTAGATAAATTCATGGACAGGCCTCCAGGGGATATGCGAAAACCCAGAAACTCCACTACCTTGGAATGAAATAGACATTTTTCAGGTTTAGCAAACAAGGCGTTGGCCTTAAGGCGAGAGAGCACTTCCCTAACATGCCCGACATGTTCCTCCAGGGAGGACGAATAGATCAGAATATCATCCAGATATACCACCACGAACGTGTCCAGGATGTCTGAGAACACTTCGTTGACAAAACGTTGGAACGTGGCAGGGGCATTACAAAGCCCGAAGGGCATTACAGTGTATTCATATAACCCCTGTCGGGAGCAAAACGCCGTCTTCCACTCATCCCCAAGCCGCATACGGATCAGATTGTACGCCCCTCTGAGGTCCAGCTTGGTAAAAACAGATGCTTTAGTCAACCTGTCTAGTAGCGTGGATATGAGCGGAAGAGGGTACCTGTTTTTAATGGTAATGGCATTTAACCGTCTGTAGTCCACACATGGACGGAGATCGCCCTCCTTTTTCGGCACAAAGAAAATCGGACTAGCAGCTGGAGAACAAGAAGGACGTATATGACCCAACTCTAGAGCTTTTTGTATGTAATCCTTAAGGGCTTGCTCCTCTGACCGTGACAATGAATAAACCCTACCCCTGGGTATAGGAGCATCTGGGACCAGGTCAATCGGACAATCGTACGGTCTATGAGGAGGGAGACCCTCAGCAGTGGCCTTATCGAACACCATGTGGAAATCGTGATAGGCCGCAGGGATGTTAGCTGTGACAGCCCCCACAGTGTGTGAAGGCACCGGGTCCGAAACATTATCGTTGACATGGGTGGCAGCCATGGCACCAAGAATCGTGGCAGGAGTGGACAAGGAATCAGTGTCGACGAGACAGAAATGTTGACACACATCCGACTCAAACGTGACCTGTCCGTTGCCCCAGTTGATCAATGGGTTATGTTGTCGTAACCATGGTATTCCCAGTATGATGCCGAACAGTGGTGTATTAATCAAATCAAATGCCAGGGTTTCTCGATGGATGTTTTGAATCACCACTTCCATAGGAGCAGTTTGGAACCTAATCGGACCGGAAGATAGTGAAGTACCGTCTACTGCATGTACTGGTTCCGGATGTTCTTTCCTAACCAAGGGCAGATTGAGGCGACGGGCCAGGGAAATATCGATGAAACAACCAGTGGCCCCGGAATCGATCACAATATGGACTGTGTGTTTGATCTCTCCAGCGGGTTTTAACAGAGCATGGACCACTATCGGTCTAATAGGGCCAAAGGCAGGTTCGGAGGGGGTCGAAGACAGGCTCGCCGGTGCCCCCTGTATCATGGGCGAGCCTTCGGAAAACCCGGTGTTTTATTCTTGGGACGTCGGGGGCATTCCCTTACAAAGTGTCCATTTAACCCACAATAGAAACAGGCATTGTCGTTTCTCCGGCGTTCTCGTTCTAATGGGGTTATCGGGCTACGAATACCTCCTATTTGCATGGGTTCAACAGGGGTGGTGGATACGGAAGGTCCAGAGTGAATAGAGAAAGATGTTTCGGCCCTTCTCTCGGATCTCCTTGCGTCTACTTGTAAAGCAAGATCCACCAAATCTGAGAACCCTGAGGGAAGGGCAGGAACTACTGAGAGGGCATCTTTCATGGAGTTGCATAGACCACGATAGAATACAATCGCTTTTTTCTCCTCAGGCCAGGAGGTCTCAGCAGCGAGTTGGTTGTATTTAGTGATATAATCTATCAAAGTTTGTTTGCCTTGTGTTAGATCCAGGAGTTCGAGATCTCTAGAATGGGCTTTATGTCTTGTATCAAAGACTTTGGCCATCTCTGATACAAGAAGATCGAAGTCATAGAGAGCAGGATGGTCATTCTCTAACATCGGGTTGGCCCAGGTGGCCGCTACCCCGGACAAATAGGATAGAAGAAACGCAGCCTTAGTACAAGAGTCGGGGAACGCTAGGGGTCTGCACAAAAAATGTAACCTGCATTGATTAATAAAAGTGCGATACTTCCGAGGATCCCCCTGATAACGTTCGGGGGCAGCAAGGGGAACAAGCGTAGGAAGCAGTATAGGAGTGGGTGCAGGGGCCATGGCTGGGGCTGGTTGGTCTGAGGGGACTGTGTCACCGAATTCCGCATCCGTGGGTAACGGAAAACGTGTGCTTTGTAGGGCATCCAGACGGTGGTGTATTGCTGTCATGTCAGTCCTAAGAGCCGCTACTGCTTGTAACAAGGCAGTCACTGGATCCCCGGCGGAGGGATTCATACTCTGGACGACCAAAAAATAGGCTTCACAGTCTGTTACGCAGTTCGTTGGTCGTGTAGAGTATGGACAACCCCTCTGTCCCCAAGAACCACCCTGACCGATTTAGGTATATGGTCAGTGTGAATCTGAAGGCCACAGGTGGAAGTCCGGAAAACCAGGACGCGGGAACAGCCGGAAGAACCCCTTGAGCGCTGCAAAGCAAGATACAGTGGTTAAGCAAAGAAACAGGGCCCGAATACCTCCAAGTACATAAACCCCAAAATTACCAGAATACCTGTGAGAACTTGGGTCAAGGCGTGGGTCTCCTAGCTTAGGCTGGAAACGTGCTGTAGGGTAGAACAGGCAACCACCTATTTGTAGGACCAAGGTCCTAGTCAATGAAGTGTGAAAGCAAGAGCAATCCGTGGAACAAGCGCGGGTAGGTAACAGGTAGATCCAAAAGTACTTGAAGGGTTAAGCAAGAGGAATCCGTGGAGCAGGCGTGAGTCGGTAACAGGTAGATCCAAAAGTACTTGAAGGGTTAAGCAAGAGGAGTACGTGGAGCAGGTGTGAGTCGGTAACAGGCAAATCCAAAAGTACTTGAAGGGTTAAGCAAGAGGAATCCGTGGAGCAAGCCGAGGTCAGAATCAGAGCAGGTCCTTGAATGAAGAGAGAACGTCACGTGATCCAAAACTAAACAGCTGTGAAGCAACGCCCTCGGTTCACCGACTCCTTTTATCCTCGGAAGGGACGCACGTATAGTCACGTGTGATGTGAACCGAGAGCGTTGCAATGCTGCTAGGTAACCAAAGTCACGTGATCCGTGAAGCGCCGGGAAGCGCCGGTCTCCGCAAAGGATGTGAGTTCCTGAAGTGGCGGAGCTTCCAGTTGATCTGCCACCGCCGTGAAGGGCGATAAACACCCGCTTCCCCAAACATGCCATGCCGTGCCCTGATGTGTGCGACGTGAGTGGGGGGCATGATGCACGAGTGTCGGGGAGTGCGGGAATGGGTAGACAAGGAGGGGCGAGTGGGGAGGTGTGTCCGTGGTCTAGGAAGTGGTGTGACAGAAATCAAGAGACTCACTAATAGGATACCATGGCAGTAGACTAAACCAGGAGTGGGAAGAGAAACAAACAACTTTTGGGGAATAGTGGCGTGACTCCTGACAGGAGAGTAAACCAGGAATGTGAAATTGTGAGAAACGAATATTAAAAGGGAAGAATCATATCCCTTATTTGAGGATTGTTGAGAAAGTGGCAAATACCCTGGCAGGAGAGTAACCAGGGGTATGAGGAAGAATAACAATGGAAAAGGGGAGAACCATGCCCCTTTAAAGTCAAAGGAAATATAGAGGATGTGAATCTGAACATTGGAGAAAACTGTTTAGAAGGGTCAAGGGAAGGTTCATGCCCCTTGAAGCAATCATTAGTATAGCCCAGTGGCAACACGCTTGTCTTGGAAGCAAGAAGACGCAGAGCAACACAGATTCGAATCCCGCATCTGCGCTTAGAAACCTCTTTGTTATTACGCATGTTATAAAAAAAACAATTATGATTATAATCGTTTACTGTGATAAAGCAACCTTTCAATTACCAGAGGAAAGTTAGGGGAAGGGAGACCCCTTTTCTGGTGGAACTTTATTCTTATATTCTACATCTACACCATGCATTTTTCTGTTTTCTGGAACTCTGAGGAAAAGCTATAAGTATGTAGCTTTCAAAAATCCCATTATGCACATAATATTGAGTTTAGAGTATAAGGGTCAGTTTAGGGTTTGGACACACGATGGAGGACGCTCTTTTGTTTAATATCCGGACACAGACGCTCCTTCATTTTGTTGAGGCGGGGACACCCCTCTTAGCGTTTAGGGCTCGATAGGATTTCCCCCAACCTTATTTTGTTGAATAAATGTTTATAACCAATATCTAAGATGCCACCTTGTCAGAGTATTACTCTTGACCCCTTACAGGAGGCCAGATCATGGGTCTCTGGTAGCTAGGGATGATTGCCCTGGAGGTGGTACCCCAGGGACCCCTTGGTGCTTGGAAATGCAGCTCCCCGCCAATTGCAAACAGACACATGAAGGAATTGTGGGGGAAGTCCAATCCCCTTGCCAACTCTGGTGTTCCCAACTCGGCAGTCAATTTATTTTATTTATTGAAAGTAGCCAAACCTTTAAGTATCACAGCGGTGGTACAACTTAGTATATGGATCGGGGGTACAAAGTCGGAGTGCAAGCAATTATCAGTTAATCACTACAAGTAGGTAGAGAGAAGGGTATCAGGTAATAATATCGCCAGGAAAATGTTGTGGTGATATTATTTAGGTGACCATATATATGGGGACAGGAGCAAAAAAAATGTAATAAAAAATAAAAAAAATAAAAAAAATTGGGGTTTGCGGGGGTGTCCCCCCGCATGTTCCATGCAATAATGTCACCACAAAAAACGGCAATTTTTCGGCGATATTTTTGCATGGTGAGATTTGTGTGGCGACATTATTACATGGAACCGAGAGAAGGCAGATATATGCCAGTCATTCATGATCAACTATTCATATTTGTCAAACAGTTGAGTATTGAGTCTTTTTCTGAAACTGTCCCATTTACAACCCAGGGAGGAGTATAAAAGTGCTAATGACAAGAAATGGTGTGGGAGTTAAGAGTAAGTTGGCAATGGGGCAGAAGAGCGAGAATTGAGGGAAGATGGGGCAGAGAGAAGGAAAAGAGCAGAGTGGGGCAAAAGAGGGGAGAGAAGGGAGAACATGCAGAGGAGAAATGCAGGGAGGTGAAATGAGGAGAGAAACAGGGAGGAGAGTGAGAAGAGAAAGGTGAACACCTGGCGGGAGAAAGAAGAGGGCGAAAGAACATCTAAAAGGGAGCGAGAGAGTAGAGGAGGGAGAACAAAACTTGGGCGAGAGTGCAAGGGTGGAAAGGAGAGAGTATGTAAAGGAGTAGGGGAAAAAAACAAGAAAAAACATGGAAGGGGCATAAGAGAGAAAGTGAGGAGAGGATGCAAGAAACTTCCTAAAGGGAGAAGAGGAGCAGGACAGGTGGGTGGAACACATGGAGTGGTAAAAGAGAGCAAATAGGTGGGAAAAGGACATAGGTGGAAGGTAGAGGAGGAAAAGTGAAAGTGTCATGCCCCGCGTTCCTGCACACGGACGACTAGGGTCATCCGTTTCCATGTGGAAGCTGCCTTGGCGACTGCTTTCAAGTCGCGGGACACGCCGCACTACATTACCCAGCATTTCCCCTTTTTGCGATCACGTGACACGCCGGCAACGCGTCTCACGTCTTGGGAAAAATAATCGTACTTAACTCAGCTTGTCCATGCAACGGGTGCTCCTAAAACTAAGCAGTTAGTTTAAGTGCCCGATTCTCGTTATCCTGTTTCCTGAAATTTCCTGGACCCGGCTCATGCTTTAAGGACTATTCCGTACGTCTCCTCCCTTACCATTTCTGGCGCCAACTCCCTCGACTGTTTTCCCTTTGGTAATCGAATTCCTGGCTTTTTATACGGATTGCTCGCTTCTGCTCCTGTTTGTTGTGACGCTTTCGGATTTGCTTCCCCATCACATCCTAGGATAAATATCCAGTGACTGAAACTGAACTTCCAATTAAGCTCCGTTTTCCCCTCTCGCTGCTATCTTCACGGACTTCCTAATTTCCCTTCATTATCTACGTATTCTGGATTGTTCAATGGTACTTTTCATTTTGTCACAAAAAACATCACTCCACCCATCAACGTGACTAAACGGACGCTCTCCTGATTCCACTGGTCACTACTTGGATTGCTTACCTTCACTTCAGGGACGCTTTGCTGAATGGAATTTGGGATTGCCTTTTGGACACTAGCTACGCCCTCGTGCCGTTCGGGTTAGGTGAATCTTTGCACTAACTTCTACCAACTGGGACTTTCTTCCTGCATCACCTGGTTGCCGTGGTGTGTTGGGCTTACATAAGGTTATGGGATTTCTCTCTGGCTGAGCAGGTAAGAGAGGGTAATTGTGGGTGGCTGGTCGCTGCATTTTGGGTAACCTTAGTTGCTCTTTTGAATCATTGTTTTGTTTGCTCCCTTAGCTCTGTTGTCGCTGCTCCTGCCTTTTCGCTCAAGCCCCTGGCCTATTAGTTGTAGTTAAATTCCTACAGGATACGCTCTTGGGGGGGAAGTCTTGTTTAGCATCACGCGCAAGGTGTCCCGGAAGAATCTGGTTCGCTGCACGTTCAAGATACCCCAGAGCGAAAGGGCTCCCCGAAAGTGGATGCTGACTGTATCCTTTACAAGGCTGTATCCTTTTATGAAGTTTGTCTAAACTGTGACAGATTTAGGAGCCTATTTTTTTTTTTTTGCCTGTCGGTCATGGAAACCGGAGCTGATCCAATGGCTGCCTTGATGCAAGCCTTTGCGGTTTTGCGCACTGACATGGCATCAGCACATGCGACCCTCCATCAACGCATGGATGTACTACAGAGTTTTGTGCAGCCACTACCACCCGATGAGGAGTTTGGTGATGCTGTTGCCGCAGCAGCCCCTTCTACACCCCAGGTTCAGCCTCCTGCTTCAGCCCCCATTGTGCTTCCTGGACCTTTCCCCTTGGCCCCTCCGGAACGCTTTTTTGGAGATCCGAAAACATATCGGACCTTCATAAATCAGTGCCGTCTGCATTTTCTGTGTCGGCCACTGGCATTTCCTGATGCTGTTACTAAAGCAGCGTTCCTTCTTTCCCATTTGGGAGGAACAGCAGCGGCTTGGGCTAACCCGTTACTCGAAGCCAACGACCCAGCCTTGTATGATTTTGATACCCTTATTCAATCCATGAATAGTGTATTCGACATGCGTTACAAGGCACAAACTTCCGATCTCGAGTTCCTTGCTATCAGCCAGGGCAAAACGGACCTTATATCCTACCTTGCCCGCTTTAATCAGTTAGCAGCGGAAACTACTTGGCCCGAACAGAAGAAAGCAGCCGTCTTCTATAAGGGACTTTCAGAAGAGTTAAAAGACGCTCTATCAGTGGTACCGGCTCTACCGTCCGGTTTTCTGGAACTGGTAGACTTGGTTTTACAGGTCGATGCTCGGCTACGACAAAGACGTGGCGAACGGCGTATCCCTGATCTTCGTCTTCCAGCCAAGCCAGAAACCTCCTTCTACCTCTCCAGGAGAAGTCGAACCGATGCAAATAGGGGCTATCAGAGGTCCATTAACCAAAGCCGAACGTGAACGGCGTATGGTTAATAACCTATGTTTCTATTGTGGCCAGTCAGGCCACTACATCCGTGTATGCCCTAGGCGACCTGTCAAGACGGCGGGAAACGCCAAGACTCGTCCTTAAGCCGAGCCCTAAGGATGAGTCACCAAACGGATGGCTCGGAACAATGTCCTCCCTCCTCACACATCTACCTGGCCATGTATTTTGTGATCCCTGGTGTTGAGCCTTTCACCAATACAGTCATGATTGATTCAGGGGCTAACAGTAACTACATGGATATACAGTTGGCTCGATGCCATGGTTTAATGGTAGTTCCTAAGGCTAGACCTGAGGAGGTGCATGCTGTAGACGGTTCTCGTCTGGTATCCGGATGGGTAACGGAACAGACAACCCCACTTTGCATGTCCACCACAGAAGGCCACACTGAACATATAGTGTTTGACCTTATTTCGGCCCCTCAGTTTGGGATCATTCTTGGTCTCCCCTGGCTTCAGACTCACAACCCTGTAATCGACTGGATCCAACAGACGGTGCATTTTTCTTCTGTGTTTTGTACCCAACATTGTCTTCAAAACCCGGATATGACGTCTGCTTCTCCTTGTTTGGCTTTGGTGGCTTATGTCCCCTCCATTAATGCCATGCTGAGGGATCCAACGTCCGGACTGCCGACGGTATACAAGGACTTTTCTGATGTCTTTGACAAAGGACTATCAGAGAAACTCCCTCCACATCGTTGTTACGACTGCCCCATCGACTTGGTGCCTGGGGCAGTGGTGCCTCACGGTCGTGTCTACTCCTTGACCGTTAAGGAGGAGGAACATCTAAAAGAGTATGTGGATAAAGCATTGCGTCTGGGACATATTCGACCTTCCCGGTCCCCTGCTGCCTCTCCCATATTTTTTGTGCCAAAAAAGGAGGGGGACCTACGCCCTTGCGTAGATTATAGGGCCTTGAACAAGATAACAGTCAAAAACCAGTACCCGCTACCCCTCATAACGGAACTACTTGACAAGATGACATCTTCCACCATTTTTACCAAATTAGATCTCAGAGGGGCATATAATTTGGTCAGAATGCGAAGCGGTGATGAATGGAAAACCGCTTTTGAGACGAAGTTTGGGCTCTACGAATACTGTGTCATGCCCTTTGGGCTCTGTAACGCCCCAACCACTTTTCAGCACTTCGTTAATGACATCTTTGGAGACATGCTGGATTGTTATGTAGTGATCTACTTAGACGACATCCTGATATTTTCGGATTCACTCACTCAACACATCCAACATGTCCGCTCCGTGCTGCGGCGTTTGCGTACTCACTCCCTCTATGCTAAGCTAGAGAAATGTGTGTTCCACGCCGCCTCAGTCGAGTTCTTAGGGTTTCAAATATCGGCAAAAGGGGTGCTCATGTGCACTTCCAAAGTCAAAGCTGTGATGGACTGATCGGTTCCGGACTCTGTAAAAGCGCTCCAGTCTTTTCTGGGTTTTTCAAATTTTTACAGACGCTTTATTGCCTCCTTCTCTGAAATAGTGGCACCTCTTACCCGTCTCACTAGTCCCAAAGTCCCCTTTGTTTGGGACAACGAAGCCCAGTCGGCCTTTGAGGCATTAAAGGAGGCCTTCACCACAGCTCCTGTTCTGCAACACCCGAACTCCTCTCTCCCGTTTATAGTGGAGGCTGATGCCTCCGCGATAGCGGTGGGGGCCATCCTGTCTCAAACCTGCCCTGCTACACAGCAGTTGCATCCGGTGGCCTATTTCTCCTGAACACTCCCCGGCTGAACGCAACTACAGCGTCATGGAGAGAGAGTTTCTGGCAATTCGAGCGGCTTTCAAGGAGTGGAGACACCATCTCCTGGGTGCTCGACACACCATAACGGTGTACTCGGACCATCGGAACCTCCAAGCTCTTTCACATGCAAAATGTACCAATGCCCGCCAAATACGTTGGCATTTGTTCTTCACACTTTTCGATTTCACGGTTACATATCGCCCCGGCCTTCTACATGGGAAGGCGGATGCCTTATCCCGTGTCGGTACCGATTTTGACACCCAGGACTCGGTGTCGCCTATATTGCCCTCGGGTTCTGTAGTATGTGTCTGTTCGGTCTCCACCTCACTCCTTGACCGAGTACGACAGTGGACCAAAGACCATGTTTCTTTTCTCAATACTTTGGATGCCCAAATCGTTACGGGTCTTCCTTATGTTCATGGGCTTTTGTATTTACCTGATGACCAAGCCAGACGGAAGGCCTTGGAATGGGCACATGATACCCCGTTGGCTGCGCACCCGGGTCAGCTTAAAACCTATGACCTGTTACATCGATGGTGCTGGTGGCCGGGCATGAAGAAAGATTCCGATTCATACGTTTCTAAGTGTGCGGTGTGTATACAATGCAAGAGACAACCTGGGAAACCTTTCGGTCTATTGATGAAATTGCCCGTCCCACCACATCCGTGGCATACGGTTACTCTTGATTTCGTGGTGGAACTCCCCTTGGTCAGGGGGATGTCAACTGTACTTGTGGTAGTGGATGTTTTCACAAAGATGGCACGATTTATACCATGTTCTGGTCTACCTACTGCTCCATTGTTGGCTAAATTGTTCTTTGATCATGTGGTGCATTTCTTCGGTCTTCCTACATTCATGATTTCCGATCGGGGCACCCAGTTTACCTCACGGTTCTGGAGAGCCCTTACCCATTCCTTGGGCATAGATGCACGGCTTTCATCATCCTACCACCCTCAAACGGACGGACAAACCGAACTCACCAATGGCACCAGGGAGCAGTACCTTCGTTGTCTGTGCTTGCAACATCAGACCGACTGGTTGTCCGTTCTGGGAACCGCGGAATTTGCTTATAATAACTCTCGGCACTCTTCAACAGGTTGTTCCCTGTTTTACGCTTTGTATGGTTTACACCCAAGGACTCTTCGACATGTCCTACCTTCATTGGACCAGATCCCTGCTGCAAAATCTACGAGAGACACATTGGTTGCTATACGCGATTCGATTGTGTCTCATCTACTGGCTGCACAGTCCCGGACAAAGACACAAGCGGATAGGCATCGTTCACCTGCCCCCTCCTATGCACCGGGTGATCGTGCCTGGCTCTCGACCAAGCATCTCAACATTCGGGGTAAACGAAAGCTTTTGCCTCGCTATGTAGGTCCTTACAAGGTACTGCATTGTCTCAATCCTGTTACAATCCGTTTGGACATTCCATCTCATTGGAGGATTCACCATGTTTTCCATGTTTCCCTCCTCCGCCCCTTTGTACCTGGCACCCGGCTTTCTGTTGCTCCTGCTCCCATCAATGTGCAGGGGGAAGACGAATACGAAGTACATGCTGTACTGGACACTCGTCTGCGTCACGGAGTGCGATCTTACCTGATTGATTGGAAAGGTTACGGCCCCGAAGATAGAACTTGGGAACCGGCCTCAAATGTGCATGCACCCCGGCTTTTGCGTGCCTTTTTTTTGGAAAGATTGCGTGCCCGCAGGGGTAGTCGCTCTTTGCGGAGGGGTACTGTCATGCCCCGCGTTCCTGCACACGGACGACTAGGGTCATCCGTTTCCATGTGGAAGCTGCCTTGGCGACTGCTTTCAAGTCGCGGGACAAGCCGCACTACATTACCCAGCATTTCCCCTTTTTGCGACCACGTGACACGCCGGCAACGCGTCTCACGTCTTGGGAAAGATATTCGTACTTAACTCAGCTTGTCCATGCAACGGGTGCTCCTAAAACTAAGCAGTTAGTTTAAGTGCCCGATTCTCGTTATCCTGTTTCCTGACATTTCCTGGACCCGGCTCATGCTTTAAGGACTATTCCGTACGTCTCCTCCCTTACCATTTCTGGCGCCAACTCCCTCGACTGTTTTCCCTTTGGTAATCGAATTCCTGGCTTTGTATACGGATTGCTCTCTTCTGCTCCTATTTGTTGTGACGCTTTCGGATTTGCTTCCCCATCACACCCTAGGATAAATATCCAGTGACTGAAACTGAACTTCCAATTAAGCTCCATTTTCCCCTCTGGCTGCTATCTTCACGGACTTCCTAATTTCCCTTCATTATCTACGTATTCTGGATTGTTCAATGGTACTTTTCATTTTGTCACAAAAAACATCACTCCACGCATCAACGTGACTAAACGGAAGCTCTCCTGATTCCACTGGTCACTACTTGGATTGCTTACCTTCACTTCAGGGACGCTTTGCTGAATGGAATTTGGGATTGCCTTTTGGACACTAGCTACGCCCTCGTGCCGTTCGGGTTAGGTGAATCTTTGCACTAACTTCTATCAACTGGGACTTTCTTCCTGCATCACCTGGTTGCCGTGGTGTGTTGGGCTTACATAAGGTTATGGGATTTCTCTCTGGCTAAGCAGGTAAGAGAGGGTAATTGGCGGTGGCTGGTCGCTGCATTTTGGGTAACCTTAGTTGCTCTTTTGAATCATTGTTTTGTTTGCTCCCTTAGCTCCGTTGTCGCTGCTTCTGCTTTTTCGCTCAAGCCCCTGGCCTGTTAGTTGTAGTTAAATTCCTACAGGCTATGCTCTTGGGGGGGGGGGGGGAAGTCTTGTTTACCATCACGCGCAAGGTGTCCCGGAAGAATCTGGTTCGCTGCACGTTCAAGATACCCCAGAGCGAAAGGGCTCCCCGAAAGTGGATGCTGACTGTATCCTTTACAAGGCTGTATCCTTTTATGAAGTTTGTCTAAACTGTGACAGAAGGAGAGAAACAGGATGCTGAGATCAGTTCAAGGCTATGTTAAGCAACGGATAGCTCCCACACTAAGGCTCTTCAGGGGCAATGCAGCACAGTGAGGAGGTGAACAAAATACTACCCTCTGAGGTTCCATCTAAATTTAAAAGTCTGATGCAGGAGCCTGGTCAGGACATCCTAAGGCACCTGGGTGGTGGTACCATGAAGCAGTAAATCCCACGGGATCAACTTGACAATGAAAGATCCCAGGAGGCAAACAAGGATCACAGCAGCAGCCCGACAAAAAGATCTCAGTGGCTAAAAAATAAAAGTGGCTGGAAACACTTTAAACATCACAGGATCTGTGACTGTCAAACACACACAGGGTGACAAACCTGATCCGGACTAGACTGCGGCAGATAAGAGAAATGTAATTATTTTTATTTTACTCCCAAACTCTTACAACGGTTTCTTTAGTTGAATCCACCTTTTATTTTACTGCATACAGAGACCTCAGAGGCCTTACTTCTTCCTTGTTTCTGCAGTGATAGAAATAAACACATAGGCAAATCAGGAAACCAGTTTTGCGTTTTTGGTTAATCCCTTGGCCATTACAGTACTCGCCTTTCCCTCAAAGGGGAGAAAAGGGGTTCAGTGAGCTGGAGAAGCAGGACATTATTTGAGCGGAGGACACACATTTTGTGGCCAATACAGTAGTCCCCATTCTAAGGTTCAGTGGTATGCAATAGCATGGTATTTTGAGTGTCGGATACACACAATTTTTGGTTTAATTTCTAAGCATTAACTGCAAGGGCGTCTGGTCCAGGTAGGAAGTCCACTACAGAGGACAAAAAGGCAACATTCTAAGAAGAAGAATGCATCACCCAATAGTAGTTGAACTATTGTAAACAGACTTCCTTCTATCATTTATTTGAACGTGCAAAGCAAAGTGTGCAACAATTGATTGCTAGTATGAATTGAAACAATGAGATTTTTGCATAGCACAAAAGTGACTGACAGTCAAAATTGTGCATCGTCTACTAAACACTACTATTCTCCAAAACATTTGCCTCATCAGTAATTAATCACAATAATGACATGTTTAATTTTTCTGTGGCCTGCATTTTCCTTTTCTTCACCAATTTGTGCTCTGTGTGACAAGGCCCAAGTTCAGGCCTCGTCAAAAGGGAATAGGGAGGAGCACAACGGCTACCACCCCTTCATGGTGTCTGAGTGTGGACAGGCCCCCTCTCTGCCCCTGCTTACCTGAACAGATGGTGGCGTCCCTGCCACAAGGAGGAGCCGGAGCCCAGACACTGAAGGAACACTGCCGGCTCTGGATGACACCAGCAGCACCAGGTGGGAGCGGCGCAACAACTTCCCTGCCAGAGAAGACCTGGGTGAAGACCCCGAAGGATCCCGAAAACATAGGGAGGCCTTGTGGGATGCGATGTGTCTGGAAGACATTTACGCTCCTTGCGGCGAGGGCACCAGACACCGGCGGGTAAAGCAAACCACTAACCCACCAGGGATTCGTTTTTATGGCTCAAAGGCGTAATAAATCCCACTAAACCAAGAGGGCTTTACAAATAAAGGCCTTTAAACAGCCTCATGGAAACCTCCAGTAGCCCACCAGGAATCTACATTAATTATAAATGAACGCCTCCACACAGGCAATGATCACTCACTATGCCAGCAGGGTCCAACACATGTTCCGGGTTGAAATGTTACAAGATACAAGACTGCCTGGAGAAAAGGGGGTGTGGGGGGTTTATAGGCCCTCATCAGCCATCACCAAGCCTTTCCCCTAACACACCCCCTGGAGCAAGGTAGGTGATCCGCCAGAGTAAGTAACCAGTCATGGGAGAGGGTGGGGTACTTACGGTGGTGTGTGTATGGCTTATTGTGCGTATGGCTTAGTGTGCGTAATTTCAGTGAGAAAAGGAAGCGGAAGAGAGCTTCAGAGAGCAGAGAAAGCAAGAGCAAAGTAGTGTGGAGGCTGTTGGAGAGAGGGGGTCTTTGGAGTGTTTGTGTGTAAGATGTGATAAGTCCAGGCAATTTGTCCCTTGTCCCCAAGGGGGAGCCACCCCCCTCTATGTGAGCTAGGGAGGTGAGTCCGCTGCGCAAGACCCTACCTAGGGGTGAGGCAAGTGGGACCTCACTGGGAGAGACTCTCCTTTGGGACAAGGACACCCGTTTTGGTGAGGAACTCCCTAGGCCATTACCCTTAATGGCATTTATGGGACTGTCGGATATAAAGAACATTATGGAATCCAAAGACTTGGTTAAAGACAAACCCATAATATGGTGCTATGAGAAAGAAAGAGGATCTGTCTCTTCAAAGGGGAACCCTTATTTTAACTGGACGAGTAAGCTGGATGGGAGGCCCACACTGGCAAGGGGTTAAGCAGAGTAAGCAGGGGAAGCCTCCTGACAGCGTCACAGCTGCAAGAGGTGGAGGCAAGGAGCCTGCAGCTTTCAGAAGCATTCCCAACAAGAGACTGAAATGCTGGAGGCCCAGTGTTTACATGCACGGGAGAACCAAGGACATAGGCAGCCAAATCCTGGTGGTGGCATGACCACATCGTGGTGGGCAGTGTGCCCATCCAATGATGCCAACCACAGTATCCAGTGGCCCAAAGCTAACCCAGGTCGAGGATAAGGAGAAGACAGAGCCGGATGCCAGCAGTGTTGAAGAGGGACCAAACCGGAGACAAGGAGAAGAACCAGAGCGAGCACTGGTCCAGAGGAGGTCCCCATACCAACCCAAAGGTAACATGGAGGACGGGAGAATCGTTACATCAGGAAAAACTTGGCCCAGTGAAACTGACGAGATAAGGAATAGAAAGGCAATCAAAGGGAACTGGCAATGTGAGGTAGAGAATCCAGAGTAAGCCTGTAGGAGACAAATAAGCATTGGGTACAAACAATCTGGGAAGATGGTAAAACATCCCATGAGACAAGTGCAGCGTGGAACAAATCAGAAAGGGAAATGTATGAATGCAAAGTGAAGGCCACTAGAACCTATAAGAGAATGGCCAAGTAAGCTACCTCAGGAGAGAAAAATGTTAATTACCAAGAAGGTATGTGTCATGGGAGTCCAAAAGGAATAGCCATCTTGATCAAAAGATGAGAGAATAAGAGATCATTTGAAAATTGACCAGGGAAAAGAGAGTAAACCAAAAGCTCTACTGAAGGAGTTACAAGATCGGGTACAGAAGATGACGAGTAACTATCTAAAAATATTTTATTAAAAAAACATTGCTGTGAAGAAGAAAGTCTTTGAGAAGAGAGTGAGGAGAAGGGAGTCATTCTCCTGCCTTCATTTCCTTTGGTTAGAATAGTGGTCGGGTTTGATAGAATTTGTTGTTTTTGGACAGCGAACAATTTTTTGTTTCGAGAGTCGGGATGACGGACAAGTATCTTAGTTATTTATATAGGCAGGGAACACCCTCATAGCAATAGGGATAGATGGCCATTAATTATTATTATAGTTTAATAAAACATTCTTTGGAATGGTCAACATTGTGCCTGTGTCCTTCTGGCCCACCACAGAGAGTACAGGGTGTGTGGAATAGTGATAGAGTAAAGTAAAAGATACTGGTAGTGGGAGTTAGTAGTAGTTCAGAGTCGAGATAGTAGTAGTTGCAAAAGCCGTGACGATAAGACTAGTGGGAAGGCGGTAGTAGAGCGATAGTGCAAAAAACAGAGTATGAATAATAGAAGAGGGAGAATAGTATGAGTGACAGGGAGTGGGATAATAGAAGTGGTGGTAGGAGGAGAGAGAGAGGGAGAGGGAAATTATAACAGAAGAATAGCGAGAGGCAAGAAGTAAAATCGATAGAACAGGAGTAGGAAGAGAAGATTACAAAGGTTGCAGGTAGAAAGGGGGAGTGAGAGATCAGAGATTGGAACGTGGTGGGAGGATGACATTGTGACACCCAGTGTAGTCGGTCAGGTGAGACTGTGTGCAAGGAGAGCTAGTGGCACTGAGCGGAAGAAGGCACTATCCCCATCTCCCCAGAACACTAAGCAGGATAGACCAGGGGAAGACTAGAAGGGCCCTAGGGAGTCAGCCAGTCATCAAATTAGGGAAACCACCATCAGCCTTAGTCAGAACATCAGTCAGATAGGGGTCACTAATGAACATTAATTTAATGATGGTTGGGTTAGGAAGGTGGGTAAAAGGCCGGGGAAGCAACAGCGAGAAAGGGACCGCCCTAGAGCCAAACATCCCCCAAGAACCCGATAGACCCTAAAGAGCATTTTTAAGAACCCCCAACCACGTATTTGTTGTACAAATCACCAATAAACACCATTGGACTGCCTGACAGCGTTGATATGTGGCGGGCTGGCATGCCGAATTTACTAAATAGCAATTTATTTATGTATTTATATTTATATACCGCGCAAGTAGCCCATGGGCATTGAGGCGCTGCAGAGCCATTTGCAACCAACAAACATATAGATCACTACTTACTAGATGCACCATGATAAACATGTGTTTTGTCACCCAATAAACTCTGGATGTAATGTCCACCTGTACATCAGGTAGAGATTTATTTTTATGACACGCTTATGTAACTTTTCTTTATGTAGCATTCAATAAGTAAACTTCCTAAAGTCATAGAAGCTGATTCACAAATACGCAGTGACTTGACTGACAATGAAATTACCAGGAGTGGTGGTCGAGCCAAATGTGCTGCAAGGTAGCCACTGGGTACTGCAGATCTGTGATTACGATGTGATGAAGTGAGGCAGTTGAAGGGCAGTACTGTCACACACATCTCCATTCAGATCTACACGCACCTGCAGTCATACTAGCATGCAAGCATTCACTTTCAATCCAGCTCTCAGTCACGCACGCACATATGCATACATACATACATCCATACCTTCAATAGACCTTACCTGTAGTGCCCGCCCTAACATCTTTATCCTCGCTGGCGTCTGCACCCAGCAAGGCCCACAAGGTTTGGCTGCCCACGGACGCAGATCTCTCTTTGGTGTCGCCATAATAATTTCACTGCACATGTGCGGTGGCCCAGTTCCCGGGCATGTGCAGTGTATGCGACCCTCGGGGAACTCCACAGCAAAGCTGTGCTGGTGTCAAGACTTGATGGTCGTGTAGACGATGATACCTCCGTCCCCAAGTACCACTCGAGCAAACAATGAGTTACTGCCCGAGCGATCCTTGAGGCCACAGGTGGTGGACGTCGTCAGCCGTAACCAGGAATGCCGGAAGATGCCCCCCCGACCACTGTAAGGCAAACAAGTGGGTTAGATAATAAACACAAACCCAGACCTGAATACTTAATGAATCTACAAGGGGGCTTACCCTGAGTAGTTGGTTGGAACCCAATGTTGGTGTGGGGAATGTTGTCTGAGGCAGCCGGCAGAGGTTGGCGACAGGGTGGCAGCCTGGCAAGGCACTTGAGAAGGTGTAGTCACCACCTGATGCAGGACACTTGAAACTGTGAGCCAATCAGGCAGAGGAGTCCTGAATGGTACGTGATCCAAAGAACAGAGTCAAAGGCTGTAACAAAGGGGAAATTCAACAGCAGTCCGATGGGAAGACCGAAGTCGTGTCCAGGAGAAAGCAAGTTCTAGTAAAGGTACAAAAGGGGAATCCAAACCAATCCGAGAGGGGAGCCGAGGTCGTATTTCAGGAGGTAGCAAGTTCCAGGCAAAAGTACAATGAGGGGAAGAACCAGATCAGTATCCAAAATCAATCCGAGGTCGAGGTAGCAAGGTTAGTCCGTAGTCCATAGAACGCCAAACAGGAATCAGCTGTCAAGCGCTGAATGGCAGTCAGCGCGTTGCTTTTGAATGCTGAACCACGATCACGTGACCGTGATTCCCGTCACCCGTCACATGATCGAACGTGCTGAGAAGGGCTCCCCAGGCGTCGGCAACGGAGACGTTGCAGGATGCCTGTGGCGCGTCTCCAGAGCAACTACCAACGCCAGAACGGGAAACGAGGCAGAAGTCGGCGTTGACGTTCCTGGCCAACCCCTTGCCAGCAGGCCTGCAGGTGAGAGCGTGTCCTGACACGTGTGGGGACCTGGTGTGCCTTATGTGCCTGCCATGTTTTTGTGGTGGTGGGGGTCAGGTTTCGGGGTGTGTCAGAGGGGAGCGTGGATGGGGGCGTGACAGAGCCCCCCCTCAAGGGCCCACGACCCTGTGGGCTTGAAGGGTGTTCCCTGTGGAACTGAGCCACCAATAACGGAGCATGAACATCAGAAGACGGAACCCAGGACCGTTCCTCAGGACCATAACCCAACCAGTCCACCAAGTATTGCAACTGCCCCCTAACAACCCGGGAACCCAGAACAGCGCTAACCTCGTATTCCTCTTGGGAAACCACAGAGACAGGACCGAGAGTGGAAACAATGCGTGTGGTATCACAACAAGGCTTGAGGAGAGATGTATGGAAAACAGGGTGCAGCCTCCATGAAGTGGGGACATTGAGGCGATAGGCCACCGGATTCAGGACCTTGGAGACCCTATATGGGCCGACAAAGCGGGGCAGTAGTTTACAACAACTAGGTATATGTAGATGACGTGTAGACAACCATACCCGATCACCCTGTTTGTATGCGGGGGCATCTTTCCTTCTTTTATTAGCGGCAGTCCTCATCGACACCTGGGCCTCCTGGAGATGGACAAGGGTTTGGGCATGTACGGATGCGAGATCTCAGGCACAATTGTTTGCCGCAGGGGTACCGGTATGTACTGCAGGGGCACTGGTAAGGTCAGAATCTGAAAAGGGCAGGGTACGTGGATGTTGGCCATAGAGCAAGTAAAATGGAGAAAAACCAGTGGACGAATGCAAGGCATTGTTATATGCAAATTCCGCTAGATGCAGTGAGTCAAGGCAGGTATATTGGAATTGCAAAGCCAAACAACGTAAGTACTGTTCCAAGGCCTGGTTTACTCTCTCAGTCTGACCATCGCTCTCTGGTTGGTAAGCCGAAGAGAAACGGGCATCTATGCCTAATAGTTTGGTAAGGGCCACCCAGAAACGTGAAGTGAACTGAGACCCCCGGTCTGACACAATGACACATGGCAAACCGAACATACAGAAAACAGACTTAAAGAACATCCGAGCCAATGAGGGAGCAGTAGGAATGCCTTTGCATGGTACAA
Organism: Ambystoma mexicanum; assembly: GCF_040938575.1. Classification (NCBI taxonomy): domain Eukaryota; kingdom Metazoa; phylum Chordata; class Amphibia; order Caudata; family Ambystomatidae; genus Ambystoma; species Ambystoma mexicanum. The sequence goes on from NC_090923.1 coordinate 1,131,325,635, forward strand.
AGCGGGCCATCTTTGTATACGAGTCTACCACTACCCAAATCGTATCGTAGCCTTGTATACGAGGTAAGTCTGTTATCAGATCCATTGACACCGTATGCCAGGGTTTCGGGGGTATGGGTAGCGGTTGTAGTAGTCCCAGTGGACGGCCCCTCCAAGTCTTGCATTGTGCGCATGTAGAGCAGGTGTTAACATACGTCTCCACGTCTCACCGCATCGATGGCCACCAGCACCAGCGTTTTAACAATTCCAGGGTACGTCGCTGACCTGGGTGGCCATTGATAAGAGCATTGTGGGACCATTCTAAGGCTTGATTGCGAGTGTCACTGGTGGGTAGGAACAGTTTTCCTTGAACAAAGGGTAACCCATCCTGCATGACGGGATCCCAATCAGTCAATACCTGGGGATGATGTGTAACCCATTGGCGTATAGCCGTCAACATAGGAGGGGGTGGAGTGCAAGCACACACAACATGGCCTTTACCCAGGAGCGTTTCAGGATATGACGGAAGAGAACCCCCCAGGTGAACGGGACAGGGCGTCAGCTTTACCATGGATCATCCCAGGTCTATGCTTGACAAGAAAGTCATAGGCGGCAAAAAAAAGGTGTCAACGGACCTGTCTACTATTGACACACTTCAGTGATGCTAGGTCCTGTAGGTTTTTGTGGTCCGTGTAGACTGTAGTCTGATGTTTTGCCCCCAGGAGATGGTGTCTCCAGACTAGAAACGCATCTCTGATGGCTAGGAGTTCCTTTTCAGTGCCCGTATAGTGTGTTTCGGTCGGTGTGAATTTCCTGGAATGGTAAGCCACCGGGTGTAGTGCCCCGGTGGTGGGACATGGTTGGGACAAAACGGCACCTAACGCAAATGAAGAAGCATCCGCTTCTACGACATACGGGAGCTCTGGATCCGGATGTTGTAGGACTGGAGCTGTGGTGAACGAGGTTTTGAGGGTGTCGAATGCTGCTTGATGTGTAGCGGTCCAATCAAACAATACTGCGGGACTGGTTCATGCGGTTAAGGGGGCCACAATGGAGGAGAAGTTTGCGATGAATCTTCTGTAAAAATTAGCAAACCCTAAAAAGGATTGCAGTTGCTTCAATGTGACAGGGACCGGCCAATCTGTGATGGCTTGGACTTTGGACCGGTTCATTGTTAGCCCCCCAGGTGAGATGTGAAAACCCAAGAACTCGACCTCAGCTGTGTGAAACAGACATTTCTCGGGTTTAGCATATAACGAGTTCTTTCTGAGTCTTGTGAGAACTTCTCTGACGTGAAGGACGTGTTCGGCAAGTGTTTGGGAGAATACCAATATGTCGTCCAGATACACCACGACATAAACGTCCAGAATATCACTGAATATATAATTTACAAACCGTTGGAAGGTAGCTGGGGCATTGCAGAGGCCAAAAGGCACCACCATGTACTCATATAACCCTTGGCGGGAGCAGAAAGCTGTTTTCCACTTGTCGCCAGAGCGCATACGAACTAGATTGTATGCTCCCCGGAGGTCCAACTTAGTATATATTGAAGCATTGGTCAGTTTGTCTAGCAGGGTAGATATGAGCGGGATGGGGTAGTGGTTTTTTATGGTGATCGCATTCAGACACCTGTAGTCAACACAAGGGCGGAGATCTTCCTTTTTCGGTACAATGAAAATTGGACTGGCCACGGGTGAAGAAGGCCTGATATGACTTAAGTGTAGAGCGTGGTGAATGTATTCCTTCAGGGCCGTTTCTTCTGATGGTGATAATGAATAAATGCGTCCCTTGGGAAGCGATGCCCCATCGATCAAATCAATGGGACAATCATATGGCCTGTGAGGGGGCAACACCTCGGCGGATGCTTTATCAAAAACCAAATGAAAATCATGGTACTCTGGGGGTACTCCCGATATAGTGGCTCCCACCGTATGTGTTATTTCGGGAGGACCACCCTCCACTACAGGGACCAAGTGTAGCCCCCCAAGTGCCCTTGCTGGGTTGTTAATGTCTTCGTCTTTCAATAAAAAAAAGTGTTGGCAAACTTCTGATTCAAAGGACACCTGACCTGTACCCCAATCGATGAGTGGGTTATGCCTTGTCAACCAGGGAAGGCCAAGGATTATCCCGAACTGTGGGGTTGATATCAGGTCAAAGGACAGCTGTTCTTTATGATTGCCCTGGATGATCACGTCCATCTGAGCGGTCTGTTGTTTCATCGGACCGGAAATGAGAGAGGACCTGTCCACAGTCTGGACAGGCTCGGGATGTGTCTTGGTCACCAATGGAAGGTTCATTGCTTTGGTCAAAGAAATATCAATGAAGCAACCGGTAGCCCCTGAATCAATGACAATATGGACTGTGTGTGAACATTCTCTAGCAGGGTGAAGCACTGCCTGAACAACTACCGGTCTTACTGGGCCGAAGGAAGGAACCCCGGGGTTGTGAATCGAGTTCGTCTTGTCCCCCGTACTCAAGGACGAGCTTTCTGAAAACCCGAAGTCTTATTCTTCGGGCGCCGTGGGCACTCTTTGGCAAAATTACCATTGAGGCCACAATAGAAGCATGCATTGTCAGTTCTCCGACGTTCTCTTTCAGTCTGGGTGATGGGACTTCGTAGACCCCTTATTTGCATGGGTTCACCTGCGCCATCTGGTGAAGAGGGCAATGGTTTTGCTAAAAAACCAGACTCCGCCCGACGTTCGGATTTCCGAGCGTCTACTTGGAGGGCTAGGTCTACTAGGTCAGAATATGCATCTGGAAGGGAGGGGACGACAGAAAGAGCGTCCTTTATAGTGTTACACAGACCCTTGTAGAACACCACGGCTTTCTTGTTTTCAGGCCATGAAGTCTCGGCTGACAATTGGTTAAACCGTGTGATGTATTCTATTAAGGTCTGTCTACCTTGGGATAGTTCCAGTAATTGTAGATCTCGGGACTGGGCTTTATACCTGGTGTCAAATACTTTGGCCAACTCGCTCACCAGGAGATCAAAATCGTAAAGGGCCAGGTGATCGTTCTCAAGGAAAGGATTAGCCCAAGTAGCAGCAACACCAGTCAGGTGGGAGAGTAGGAAAGCAGCTTTTGTGGTGGAGTCGCAGAACACCAATGGTCGACAAAGGAAATGAAGCTTACACTGATTGATAAAGGTGCGATATTTCCTGGGGTCTCCCTGGAACTTCTCAGGGGGTGCCAAAGGGAATTGGGTAGGCAATACCACGGGAGCCGATGGTGTGGGGGGTACGGAGGGACCCGGGGTTGGGGGTGCCTGGTCACCGAATTCGGCATCAGCCGGTAGCGGGTGCTTTGGATATTGTCTAAGCGATGATGTATCGCGGTGGTGGCAGCCGCCACTTCGGTTCTAAGGGATACAACAGCTTGCATTAGAGCGGGCACGGGATCCCCGGCAGCGGGTTCCATCGTCTGGACGACCAAAATGGCTTCACAGTCTGTCAAGACTTGATGGTCGTGTAGACGATGATACCTCCGTCCCCAAGTACCACTCGAGCAAACAATGAGTTACTGCCCGAGCGATCCTTGAGGCCACAGGTGGTGGACGTTGTCAGCCGGAACCAGGAATGCCGGAAGATGCCCCCCGACCACTGTAAGGCAAACAAGTGGGTTAGATAATAAACACAAACCCGGACCTGAATACTTAATGAATCTACAAGGGGGCTTACCCTGAGTAGTTGGTCGGAACCCAATGTTGGTGTGGGAATGTTGTCTGAGGCAGCCGGCAGAGGTTGACGACAGGGTGGCAGCCTGGCAAGGCACTTGAGAAGGTGTAGTCACCACCTGATGCAGGAAACTTGAAACTGTGAGCCAATCAGGTAGAGGAGTCCTGAATGGTACGTGATCCAAAGAACAGAGTCAAAGGCTGTAACAAAGGGGAAATTCAACAGTAGTCCGATGGGAAGACCGAGGTCGTGTCCAGGAGAAAGCAAGTTCCAGCAAAGGTACAAAAGGGGAATCCAAACCAATCCGAGAGGGGAGCCGAGGTCGTATTTCAGGAGGTAGCAAGTTCCAGGCAAAAGTACAATGAGGAGAAGAACCAGATCAGTATCCAAAATCAATCCGAGGTCGAGGAAGCAAGGTTAGTCCGTAGTCCGTAGAACACCAAACAGGAATCAGCTGTGAAGCGCTGAATGGCAGTCAGCGCGTCACTTTTGAAAGCTGAACCGCGATCACTGACCGTGATTCCCGTCACGTGATCGAACGTGCTGAGAAGGGCTCCCCAGGCGTCGGCAACAGAGACGTTGCAGGATGCCTGTGGCGTGTCTTCACGGCAACTGCCAATGCCGGAACGGGAAACGAGGCAGATGCTGGCGTTGACGTTCCTGGCCAACCCCTTGCCGGCAGGCCTGCAGGTGAGAGCGTGTCCTGACACGTGTGGGGACCTGGTGTGCCTTATGTGCCTGCTGTGTTTTTGTGGTGGTGGGGGTCGGGTTTCGGGGTGTGTCGGAGGGGAGCGTGGATGGGGGCGTGACAGATGGCCTCCTTGTTTTCAGAGGAAAGGGTATTTAAAAACCTCTCTCCTGCTGAGAATCTTAATGCGCTCAGCCAGTTCCCTGCCTGCATTGTCCCAACTTTTGTGAATGTTAGCCTTATTTTTCGCCCTTTCCCATTTTCCTTAACTAGTCTCCCCTTTTCATCTATTCCTGCCTTGTCTTCTCCTATTCCCTCTTATCCTGCCACCCTGCACTTGGATCGTGTCCTGGATCCTTCCTGCTTCATGTTGGTACTAGTTCCTTTCCGCATCCTTATTGTTGCACATCTGCTCCCGCTTCAATTGGATTCCTACCATCCCTCAGAGCCTCCACCATCTGGCAAGAACATTCTGCTTCCCCAGTGTTCGCACTGTCCTTGTATCACAGTAATCAGGGGAAGCAACCACGTGGTGTGGGAAGTTGGTCCGGTATCACCAAGTAGCCATGTTGTTGGAGATGCTGTCCCGGCTTCCTGTGTCGCCAGCTCACTTCTGGAACAGCCCCACAAAACGCGAGACAGACCAAAAATTTGAAACAGGTATGCAGTCAAATTGAGACGCAGTTATTGAAAAGTACTATGGCTGGATAGATGGTCGGGAGATGACAGGTGTAAGGGGGCAGAAGAAGGAGACTGGCACAATGGTGGCATGATTGGGGTTTAAGACTTATTCAAGTAATAGGAAAGAGAAAACCGGAATCCCTATATTGGGGGCAAGGGTGGACTTCCCTATCTCATTTAAAGAGATAAGGTGACTGTCAGATTGTCAAATCAAAAGTATCCAGTGTTCTGTGCCAAGAAAACCTTACTCCTATCCCTTACAATACAAACTATAAAATAAAGCATCCGTATTCTTGTCCCAGGAGAACAACTCCCTTCTCCTGTATTCAGGGTCCATGGCTTGACAAAAACAGTTTTAACAGTCTTGCGTCTCAGACGTTATCAGGGGGAATGACTCCCTTCCCCAGAGATCTGGACTTTCCTACTAGTCCGGTTTACCCAGAGAATGGCTCCATTCTCCTGGTATTAGTTACAACCAGGGGAAATTACTCCCCTTCCCCTGGTTTTTTTCTTCAACTTCACTCTTAATCTCTAAGCTTTAGGAGGGGTCCACAACCCTTGCTACTCTCCTTCTTCTGGCTGCTTTTCTTGGTACACTTCCCTCCCAAGAACTGCAACGAGGAAGAGGACTGGTGTTGCTCTCTTATTTTGGGTTCTAGACCCTGGTTACTCTTTTTTCTTTGCTCTCTCCTGCCAAGTACTGCCACAAGGAAGATAAGTGTGGGTGTCTAACCCTCCTTTTGTTGTCAGTGGGCTCCTCTCTACCCATGTTGTGAGGGTATCTAGCCCTCCTTTGGTATCAGTTGGCTCCTCTCTGCTACTGTTGTGAGGGATTGTCCCCACCCCTGGTCTCTTTAATATGCTCGGGGTCTTCGCCCCTTCTCTGGCGATCAGCAGGATTTAGTCTCCTTTCCCTGCGGTGCCACCCAAGCATAGTGCTCCCCAAAGGCTGTGGGACAATAGCGTGCACCCTCTTAGTGAGCCGCGCAGCGTCCCCTCTACATCTCCCGTACCTTGTCTGGGGTCTCGGCACGTCACTGGGGCTTCCTGGACCAGTGGGCATTCAGTTCTGCTTCTGCAGCTCCGTTACTGCATTCCCGGTTGCCGTCCACATTCCGGCAGCGCCAAGCAAACCCTCAGGTCATAAGACGCGACTGACCGCCAGTGCCCTTGGAACGCTATCCCTCCGTATCGGTAATGCGGATTTGAATCTCTTGCGTTGGCTGATCAGCACACCTGCAGCCTTGTGCGGCTGCCCACGACCGTCTCCGTGTTTAGTCCATTGTCAATCTTTATACAATGTTGCCAGTTTCATTACTCCACGGGGCCTGCTCGTCCCAGCATTTAGATTACATGGCCTCCTGCGCTTCTTCTTCGTCCCAGTACTTTCAAGGATCTCAAGATATTCAGCCTTACCACAGTACATAGGTCTACTGTCTATATAGAATGTAGAAGAGTAAAGAGGAGCTGGAGTATGTGGCTGTGAGATGTGTTCATAAGGGCTGTACCCTAGATGGTTGTCCTTATCCCCAGAGGGAGGAGTCCCTCCTCATGAGATCCTCCCGCATTATACAACCCCAAGAGGAACTATCTGGTAGCGGCCTCACCCTCCTGTCCTCATGGGAAGGCGCTCCCCCTCTAAGGAGAAGTGACAACGCATAGTGCTTCGTCCCACAGAGCTCTCCTATGGCAGCAAAGAGAAAGTGCAAAATTAAGTGCAGTTCGTTTCTATGTATCGGGAACCTGAGCCATACACATCATTGTGCTAGCAGGCATGCACGCTGAGTGACTTAGACTCAGCATCAAAAGAGCAGTGAAAGAAATATTGTTTGAGGGTCATCCATGAGTGGTGTAGAACTTCATCTTTTTGGTTCCCCAGATACAGAAGCCCCGGTCTGTCTCTCTAGACCCACAGCACCACACCTCCAGACAAACTCGCCCTCTGCACTCCATCCATATCCAGATGCCCATTCCCCCCTTTCCCTTTAAACACATGCTGCACATTCACATGCCACCAATCTTTGCATCAGGCCCAAGTGACAAATCTGTCCCTCCAAGCCACACCACCACCATCCTTCGCTCACTCTGGACTTACATGCCACACACCCCATTCCCTCACTCACAAGCAGATACCCCAGACCTACATGCATTCATGCCTAGAAACACTGGTGTATAGGCGCGTTATAAATGACAAATCATATCATATGCCCCATCTCTCCTTCCAAACAAATATTCTGGATGCCACCCCCCCCCTTCCAAACCCAGACAAATACACCAACATCTGTCCCTCCATAACTACATCAAGATGCTCCATCCCTCTCTCCAGAGCCACACCCAGATGCTTCACCTCTACTTCCAGACTCAAAACAGATGGCGCCACCCGCCCGGCCTCTACTCCCACACCCAGGTTACCCCACCCCTTCCTCGACACCCATATTTCCCACCCCTCCCGTAGAACATCTCTCTCCAGACATACACATCCAGATGTCCCCATCCTTCCCGCTAGTGCTTTAGCCCTCACTCAGACCCATATGCTCCATCATTCCCACATATCCCCATTACATGTCTCGTCCCTACTTTCCAGATCACGATACCCCGATCCGATCCAGACCCCACCAAGATGCCCCATTCCTCCCTCCAGACCCACACCAATACCCCCACCCCCCCTTCCCTCTGATCCAGAACCCAAGATGCCCCATCCTTCCAGGCCCATACTATGCCCCCCACCACATGATGCTACACGTCACTTTCCACACCCCACCAAGATGGCACAATTCCTCCAATCCAGATCCCAAGATGCCGCCATCCTTCCTCTAGACCCATAACATGGTGTCCACATCCCTCAACCCAGACCCGCACCAAAATGCCCCCACCCCAAGATGCCCTACTCCCTGCATTCTAGACACCAAGATGCCCCCTCTCTCTGATCCAGACCCCAAGAAGTCCCAGCTCTACCTCTAGACCCATAACATGATGTCCCCGTCCCTTGAGACCCACACCAATGTGCCTCCATCTCTCCAATCCAGACCCCCACCAAGATGCCCCATACCTCCTTCTAGACCAATACCACGATTGCCCATCCATCTCTCCCTTCACACCCCATCCTGCCCTCCACTCAACCCTAGATGCCCAACCCTCTCCACACACCAAACCCCATGCCACCCTTCATACTCACACAAAGAAGCCCCATCTCTCTATCTAGATCCATACTATGACCCCCTCCCTTAACATCCAGATGCCCCATCCTGCTCTTAAGACCCACACTAAGGTACCCCACCATCCCTCCCAGAGCCCACCAAGATGCCCCATCACTCCAATCAAGACCCCAACAAGTTGCCGCCACCCATCTCCAGACACCAAGAAGCCCCATGCCACCCTTCATACCCACACCAATATGCCTCCTTTCCAGACCCCACCAAGATGACCCATGCCACCCTCCAGAACCATACCAGGATTCCCCATCCCTCTGTCCACACACCATCCTGTCCTCCACTCACACCTAGATGACCCACCCCTGCATTCCAGACCCATACCAATGTGCCCACACCAAGATGCCTTCATCCCTCCCTCCAGATCCCACCAAGATGCCCCCCTCCCTCCATTCCAGACACCAAGATGCCACCAACCCTCCAAGCCAGATCCCACCAAGATGCTGCAACCCTCCCTCTAGACCCAATCCATGATGCCCCATCCTCACTCTGGCACACCAAGAGGCCTCTACCCCGCCCTCCAGACCAATGTACCCCATTCCCTCCCACCAGACCCAATGTGCCGATATCCCTCCCATTCCAGACCCACACCAAGATGCCCCTATCCCAGATCCCCCCAACCCTGCAAGCAAGAACCCAAGATACCCCCATCCCTCCCTCTAGACCCAAACCATGATGCCCCATCCTCCCTCCATACAGAAAGATACCCTCATTCCTCCTAACCAGTGTTCCACATCCCTCCCTCTCAGACCCACACCAATGTGCTCCAACCCTCCCCCCAGACCCACACCACTATGTTCCTATCCCTTCCTCCAGATCCACACCACTGTGCCCCCTTTCTCCAAACCCACACGCCCCTATCTAACCATTCAGTCCCCACCAAAATGTCCCATCCCTCCCTCTAGTCTCAACCAATACACTAATGCCCCATCCTCCCTCCACACAGCAAGATGCCCCTTTCCCCTTCCAACAGATGCCTGTGTGCCGATCCCGAATCATACACGGATAGCCCCCCATAGCGCTCAACTCACCCGCTTTTGGCGGGTGTCACCCGCCTTGCAAAGGGCTGACTCACCCGCCCAGCCTCCTGCACGCCCATTCACTCCAATGGGCGTCTCACCCGCCAAAAACAAAATCGGGTGATTTCACCCGCCTTTGCGAGACAAATGGTTGAGAGCTATGGCCCCCAGCCAACCCTCTCTAAAACCACCCATCCTAAACACACCCTAATGTAACATTACATTTCTCTATTAGCACCCTTTGATCAGTTAACCACCATCCACTGTCTCCTTGTTCCTTTTCTTAGCTCCCCACACCTTTCATGTTGAATAGCTGAACATGATTTTTTAAGTAAATGTAATTTCCAGCTCCGGTGTCTTGCAGGAACGTTCACGGAAGAAAATGCAAATTGTATTTGCAGCAGCCAAGAGCACACGGATTGCTGCTGTTCCTGCAGCCTGAGCCCAGCGTTTCGCACACCGGTATCTGAAAGAAAATGCCCACCCCACTGCTGCAAGCCAAAGGCAGGCAGAGTCCGGTTGCACTTGAACCAGCAGACACACACACGCTTAGTTCCCGCTCAGCCGCGCTCACTGAAAGTACTCCGGAACTGCTTGACTGCTCCGGAAATCACACGGATGACATCAGAGGTCACCTGAGGAAGAGTGGGCGGGCCGTTGCTACGGTGCGTTTCTCTGATGGGAACTAGTCACTACCATACATATAGAGCGAGAAGAAGATAGGGGCACTGGTGAGTTCTGGAATGTTTACTTACACTTAGCGTGTTTCAGCAGTGCATGTTGGGACCTGCTTGGTTTGTGTAACGTATGTCCCGTAGTATTCTATGGCATTGTATGCACAGTGGTTTGTGATGACGAGACGAAATTGTTCAAGTGCATGTTGGGTTAGGCTTCAGTGCGTGCTGGTACATCGAGTAGCCTTGCAGTAATGCTAAAACATTAGTGGGTGCACCTCGTTTTCTGGGGTACGACGTTTCCAACGTGCGTGGCAGACTTAGGGTAACCAGATTTTCATTTTTATAAAGGTGAACGTAAAAGCGAGAACCTAAAAATATGACAGACAATAATGGTCGAGTCAACAGATTAGAATGATCAGTATATCAGATCTTTTTTCTCATTCCAATTCTTTTTTTGATGTCTTTTAAACACGTTCACTGCCATTTTATGCTTATTTCAATTATTTAATGTCGCATTGTTAAGAATGAATTTCGACAGGGGGTTTTAGGGTATACTTTTCTTCTCTGTGTGCCCAAATGATAACTTCTGATGGGGCGAGACATGGAGCAATGTTGGGACTCTGGGTGTACATACAATGATTCCTCCCTCACGCTCTTTCGCCCACTAAAGGGTGATGGACCACGTTGTACATGGCCGCGGGGCCCACGCACACACGCAAGCACAGACCACACAAGAATACGCGGGACGCGATGCTGCTTGCTCCGCGTCCCGGCGGGAACTGCCGCACGGGCGCACTTTATTCAACTACGCATGCGCGGGACCATAACGAGGCCCGCGCATGCGCACTAAACACAACTGGGACGTCACATCCCTTTTTAACTTCAACCAAAACAAACGTAAACAGTTCAACGCGCATCACCTTGCACTCCAGGTATTCCGGACGGCCGTATGACCACCTGAGTCTCACCTTGCCTCATTCAGTTCAGTCACATGAGTCCAGGACATAGTCCTTGAGATGCCCGGGCAATCGCCTTTCACAGCGGGTAGGGTACCTAGGTGAGGCAGGAGGCGGAGGAGAATCGTCATGTTCCCGCCTCGATGTTTCCTCGCCTTGCCCCCTCTTCGGACCACCTGGCGGACCAGCCTGCCCTGCGCCTTCCTCTGCTGGTCCATTCTCTGCCGGTCTTTCAATGCGTTTGAAGAACGACCGGTTGCGCGTGACTGTCCCTCGGTCGCAGGCTGCCGTCACCATGGTGCCTTTGACGTGCGTTACCTTCCACAGGCGCGGCTCAAAGGGCAAGGACAACTTCCCCTCGGGGTGCCTGTTCCGGACCAAGACTGCGTCACCCACTCGCACCTCCTTTTCTTGCAGGCCCCTCCTTTCACTTTCTTTATCATTGCGCCTGGCCCGTACGTCCCAGACACCATCATCGTCTATTACTCCGGGCAGCCGGCCATCCTCCTCTGGCAACATTCCCCTTGGGCATCGCCCAAATAGTGCCTCAGCTGGGGCCACTCTCGTGGACTGGTGGGGCGTCGTGCGGTATTCCCTCAGAAACTCCACGAGCTTCCTCTCCAGGTCTTCACCGCCGCAGGCGGAGATCCTCAGGACCTTGTTGAGAGTCCTCATCATTCTTTCGGCCTCCCCGTTGGCCCGCGGCCAGAGCGGGGACACCCTGCGATGCCGGATCCCCCTTTCACGGAGGTAGGTCGCAAATTGGCTGCCAGTGAAAGGTGGTCCATTGTCCGAGCACAGGAGGTCTGGGAATCCATGGGTGGCAAACATTTTGTCCAGTGCTTTCGTTGTAAACTCTGTCGCCGTCGAGTGTACTACCTCCACCTCGGGATACCTGGACCATTGGTCCACTGCCACCAGAAAGTACATTCCCCGACCAGTCGAGCCAAAATCCACATGGACGGTTTCCCACGGACGGCAACTGCGCTCCGTCGACCTTATCGGCGGAGCTCTGTCACCCGGGGCCGCCGCTTGACATTCGATGCACCTTCTCACGAAACTCTCCACTCGCCCCTCCAGGTCCGGAAACCAGACTTTGTTTCTCAGCCGAGCCTTCATTCTGACAATCCCCTGATGTCCAATGTGGGCAAGTTCGAGGATCCTTGACCGCAGTGCCCGCGGGATTACAATTTGCCGCCCTCTAAGAATGAGTCCATCGTCCGCGACTGAGAGCTCATCCTTGACCCTCCAGAGCGCTCGAAGGTCACTCTGCGCCTCCGCTTGCCGGCGGGAGTTGTCCTGCAGCACTTCCCTCCACTCACCGCTTCTCACGGCATTCTTGACGATGGTGAACACTTCGTCCTTGGAGCATTCCGTTGCCATCTCTAGCCTTGATATTGCCATCGGAAGGGACCCTTCCACCACCTGACACAACAGCCCGTGGCATTCATTCGCACCGATGTCGGTGACAGCGCTCTCCTTGTTGGGATGGCGCGACAGGTAGTCGGCCGGGTTGTTTGTGCCTGGTCGGTATATGAGCTTCACCCCGTACTCCATCAGGGCAAGCATCCACCTCTCGATCCTGGGGGGGGGTTTGGAGGCTCCCCCTGCAGAATGGGCAGGAGTGGCTTGTGGTCCGTCACCACCACTACGGGTTTGCCCAGTATGTACAAACGGAAATGGCGACAGCCCCACAGGATGGCTAGCGCTTCCCGTTCAATCTGTGAGTATCTTGTTTCCGTGTCCGAAAAGGCCTTGCTCGCATACGCGATGGGGCGCATGTCTCCACGTGCGTCAGGTTGCATTAGCACCGCCCCCACTCCCACCGGACTAGCGTCAACCACCACCTCGGATTCTACTTTGGGGTTGAAGTAGGCCATGGTGTCTCCATCCGACAGGGCATCCTTCAGAGTCTGGAACGCCTCCTGCTCATTGGCCCCCCATTTCCACTCAGCGTCGTTCCTTGTTAGCACTCTGAGTGGCTCCGCCAGCCCCTTGATGAAGCGCCCGCAATAAGTTACCATCCCCAGGAAGCTCCTCACTTCCGTAGGTGACTGGGGGGCGGGGGCTTCCTTAATGTCCTTCACTTTGGCTGGGTCGGGCGACACACCAGCTGCGTGGAATTTGAACCCGAAAAACCCAATGCGGTCTTTGAAGAACTCACATTTTTGCCGATGGAGGGTGAGCCCCAAGTTCTTCAACCTCAGGAGCGTGTCCTCCAACCTCTTCATGTGTTCCCGTTCCGAGTCCGCGAAGACTAAAATGTTGTCGCTCATGTTCAGCACCCCTTTGAGACCAGCCAACGCTCCTCTGATGGTGTTCTGGAAAACTTCGGCGGCTGATGAGATGCCGAAGCTCAAACGTTTGAACTGGAAGAGGCCGTCATGCGTCGTAAACGTAGTTATGAACCGAGAGTCCGGGTGTAGTTCGAGCTGGTGGTAGCCCGCTCTTAGGTCCAACTTCGAGAACACTCTCGCCCCCTGAAGCTCTCCGATGATGTCATCCAGAGTGGGAGTAAGGTGCCTCTCCCTCTTAATGGCGGCGTTTGGGAGGCGCATGTCCACGCAGATTCTCACGGCCCCTGGTTGCTTTGGCTTGGGGGCCACCACAATCGGGGACACCCAGGGCGTTGGCCCCTCCACTCTCTCAATGATGTCCATCTCCACTAGTGATCGGAGCTCCTCCTCCACTTTCTCCCGCAGGTGAAACGGGATCCTGCGGTGCTTGAGGGCCGTCGGTCTGATCGACTCGTCGATGTGGAGGCGCACGGGGGGTGCTTTGAGTTTCCCAATGCCTTCGAAAATGCTCGAGAACCTGTCCAGCAGTGTCTCAATGTCGATCTGGTATACACCATATGCAAAGTGAACCAGGTTAAGGGCTTCTGACGCCGCGCAGCTGAGAAGTGAGTGGGAACTCACGTCAGTAACAAAGAATTTGGCCTTGATGCTCCTGCCCCCTTTTGACACCGGTGACACGAACACACCCTTGAGTGGTAGCGGGGTGTCCCCTCCAAAAGTAAATATCTTCGCAGTGGACATGTCAAGTGGCGGCGGGCCTGGAAGTTTCTGATAGTCCTCCTCTGCCAGCACACACACCGACGCGCCTGTATCTATCAGTATCTGGGTCGGCACACCCAATATGTCCACCACGCACTTGGGCTGCCTCCTCCTTTTGCTCCCCGAGGCAATGTTAGAGATGAAGAAAACATCTTCTTCGTCCCCGTCCTCTTCTTCCTCTTCCTCCGCGAGCTGCAGTTTCCGTATCTCCTGTTCGAGGGCAGCAATGTTGCGCTGCCTTCTGAATCCGCCGCCTCTCGCTCTCGCGGGACCTCTCTGTGTGGGGACAGGGGCCGGTGCGCGGCACATTCGAGCATAGTGCCCCAGACCATTGCATCGCCCGCACGACCTCATCTTGGCGGGGCACTCCTCCACGTGAGGTACGTCATATCCGCAGTCCGGACAAATCGTCCCAGGTACGGACGGATGCTTGGTCTCCGATGCCTTCGAGGCCCACTTCTCTTTCTGCTTTGTTCTCTTGGACACGGCAAAGGCCTCCTCCCTCACATTTGGCCTGACCGCTGCGTCCATGCTCGCACCTCTGGACTCTGCTAGCTCGTACGTCCTCCCACTGTCAAGTATCTGTTGCAGTGACCATCCTGGCTCCCTCAGTACTTGACGTCGCAATTTGCCCGAACTGCAGCCCTGGAGCACCTGGTTCCTTATCATCAGCTCGTCGTTGTCCCAGCGGCACGTGCTGGCAATCACTCTCAGTCTGGCGCAGAACTGATCGAGAGATTCTTCCTCCCTCTGCCTTTCCCTGCAGAAGAGGAACCTTTCGTAGTCGACGTTTGACTGTGGGATGAAATGGTTCTCCAGCGCGGTCTTGACCGTGTCATACGTGACCACCGGTAGGGCAAATGATTCATAGATTCGCATAACGTCCAGGCCAGCTGAATACAGAAGGGTCGCCCTTTTTGCTTCGTCATTCGACGTCCCCGTCGCAGTAAAGTACATTTCCAACTTCTTGACCCACAGGAGCCACCTGGGACTCAACTTGGACGGGGGCCCCGACATGTCGAACTCCTGCATGGGCAGCAGCGAACCCCGTTGTGTCCTCACCACTCTTGTCGCCACTTCTGCTTCATCCTCACTGCCTGACATTTTCACAGGTCGCACAGGCACCTCTCGGTGTAATAGAGGCCGCTAACCTGGTTGATGCGCTGTTCCGCACACCTTCCGCTGTGTTCCGTCACTGGCCGCGTGTCCGGTTCTTTTTTTTTCCCGGGTTGTCCCCAGGTTGCTGGGAACAACAAAAGTTCCAAAAATTGTTTTTTTTTTCCGTGGCAGCGCACGAGCACCTGTGCAGGCCGCTACTGCCTCGAAGCAAACGAATGTTTTCGTCCTGCGTTCTCGTGCCGGTGACGTGTGTCACACGCCCCCGTTCGTGGGGCGAGCGCTGTGGCGCCGATCCCGCCTTGTCGCCAGATGTTGTATATGGCCGCGGGGCCCACGCACACACGCAAGCACAGACCACACAAGAATACGCGGGACGCGATGCTGCTTGCTCCGCGTCCCGGCGGGAACTGCCGCACGGGCGCACTTTATTCAACTACGCATGCGCGGGACCATAACGAGGCCCGCGCATGCGCACTAAACACAACTGGGACGTCACAGACCAAGCTTCCAATGATCCTCTAACATCACATGCATCAGGGGTCTGCAGCCTTTGGCTCAACAGATGTTTTGTATTGTATTTGGTTATTTATATAGCGCTCTTTCCCCATTTGTGTGGCCTGAATGCGCATTTTTTCTGGTTGGAACGCACTTGGTGACTGTAGTCCATTTGGTGGAAAATTCCAAGCTTAGGAAATGCATGTGTGCATGTTGCCGGTCTAGGACTTGGGTGGCTGGCAAGGCTCGACTAAGCAGCCCAAAGAGAGGCCATGCACGTGGGTGGGCGCTGTTGAAGGTTTGCGATAGATTGCTATTGTTGAGAGAGTCAATGTGTGGCCAGCTATACCGAGTTCCTCTCGGATGGTATTCGCTGTATGCTAGTGGCAGAGGTGTTGGGGTACGCCAGTGTTTCAGTATAGTATATGTGGTGCTAGACCCAATGAGCACAGCAATAGCAGCATTCTATCGTGCATGGCTGCTTGGCCGTACCTGCGGCCTATGTCCACACTGGTGGTGTGAGATATACATACCGTAAGCTTAGAAGTTGTTCAACTGGGGCGATCTTTGTTCAGTGCAGCAGAGGAACAGGCCTAGATTTGAGGGTCCCATACCATTGAGGCCTAGGTTTTGCCATATAGTAGGTTTCACCATATGCTAAACAAGATGGGGGCTACACATGCATTTGTGAGTCGTGTGTAGTGGGAGAGAGGCCTAGGTTTCACAACACAGTAGGTTTCAGCATATACTAAACAAAGGTGGAGGCTACCCCTAGATTTGAGAATCCTGCACAGTGGAGTAGAGGCCCAGGTCTCGCAACGCAGTAGGTTTCAGCATATACTAAACAAAGGTGGAGGCTACCCCTACATTTGAGATCCTGTACAGTGGGAGAGAGGCCTAGGTTTCACAGTGCAGTAGGTTTCACCCTATAATGAACAGTGGTGGAGGCTACCCCTTGATTCGAGAATCCTGTATAGTGGGAGAGAGGCCTAGGTTTCACCATGCCGCAGGTTTTACCATATACTACATATTCACAATTCTAACCAAGTGTGGCGATGGGTGACATTCACAATGCTGTCCAGATATAGCACAAACTAATATTCACAATACCATCTAAGTGTGGTAATGGCTAAAAATTCACAATGGTGTCTAGATGTGGCGCAGGCCAATATTCACAATTCTAACCAAGTGTGGCGCTGGGTAGGTTTCACAATGCAGCAGGTTTCAGCATATACTAAATATTGACAATTCTAACCAAGTCTGGCGATGGGTAACATTCACAGTCCTGTCTAGATTTGGTGCAGGCTAATATTCATAATCCCATCTAAGTGTGCTAATGGCTAAACATTCTCCATCCTGTCTAGTTGTGGCGCAGGCTAATGTTCACAATTCTAACCAAGTGTGGTGCTGGCTAACATTCACAATCCTGTCCAGAAGTGACGCTGACTAATAATCGTAATTCTAACCAAGAGTGGCGATGGGTAGCATTCACAATTCTGTCTAGTTGTGGCTCTGGCTAAACACTCCAGGCATGGTCACAGTGCTGTCCCAATGTGGTACAGGCTAATAATCACAGTACTATCTTAGATATGATTCAATGCAGTATTAACATTTCTCTGAGAGCGCAGAGGTATGGCTTCCAGAGTAGAGTAATTGCTCTACTCCCCACCCATACCACACCTACTGTGATGGTCGCCGCTGGTTGACGGCTGGCTCCTGGCTCCCCCTGCTGACACCTGCTGGCACTTTCTGGAGCCGCCTCAGTTGGAGGTGCCCTTTTGGAGCCCTTCGCTGCAGGAGCTGCTCTAGGAAGGTGTGTATTGAGGCCTGATCTGGCCAATCACAGTCCGGGGGTGGGCTGGGAGGCGGGAGGAGGGAGGGAGAAGGAAATGAAGGTGCCAGAGACTGCGATGGGAGCGTGCCGAGTCTGGGACACAAAATAGAGGCAAAAATAAATTAAAGCAAGGCCCAGGAGGGTCTCTGGCCTAGTACACTCACCTGCAGACGCTCGAGCTGGACAAAAACTCTCATCAGCCCTAGCACCTATGATGAGGTATGCTGAGGTATCACAGGAATTGTTGTCCAAAACATCTGGAGAGCTGCATGTTGCAAACCTCTGACACACACAGATCAACATTCCATAAACGACCACTATCGACCTTCTTATGTAAAAGGGTGGCCAACTTTACAAAATGGTTTCACAGGACATTTTAGGCATTTTGAGTTTGTGGCATGCTCCGTTCCATATGGCATCATTAACATTCATCACCTGTACTCTCCCCACCATCTACTTTCATGGTAACATTAATGGAAAAAGACATTTTAACATACACAGCCCAAAAAATAATAAGAATGTAGGACTGTTATGCATACAGAGCAGTGACTTGTTAGATTTCTCTTCCGGTCCTGCGATGGGATTTCCAAGGCCCTGTGCGCCAACAGAGATATAGACCCCTTAATTTGCATATATATTGTCATTCTTAAAAGTGCCAGCTCGGAAAATACCATTTGTAAGGTGTATCCTTAGTCTTTGACACTCTAGGACATTCATTGGTAGTGACATTAAAAGAAGTTCACGTGTAAGCCAAGGCACAAATGACTGTGGTATGCAGCATTTTTCTTTCCAAATTATTTTTCTCTAAGTGCGGTAATGGTTGGCTTTCATGCGCACATTAATTTCCATGTGCGCCACCAGGGCTTTAAGTGGGGTCAGAAATCACGGGTGTTTGGGTCCTCATTTGGGGGCATGGCTTTCAGGATAGGCGTGGCCTGAAAAGTACACAAACCATAGTAAGGTACGCAAACAAATATATAAATGTATGTAAGCATTTATATATTTGTATGCGTACCTTTCTATGGTGTGTGTGTACTATGCAAGCCATCTTTTATAGACATAGAAATATTTTACATATTTGTGTGTTTATAAAAGATAGCTTGAAAAGTAAGTAAACCATAGTAAAGTACGCACACAAATATATAGGATCTCCATATTTGTGTGCATACCTTATGGTTTGCATACTTTTCAAGCCATCTTTTTTAAACTTTCTATGTTTATAAAAGATGGCTTGAAAAGTACACAATTCAATCCATCTTTTATAAAGCTTTGACGATGGACAAATCCGAGGCGTCTTTGTCTGTCGGCAAAGCTTTATAAAAAATTACTTGAATTGTGTACTTGCCGGGCAGCCACAGCTGCGGCTCGCTGTCAGCTTGCCTGACTCGAAAATGGCCGGGGCATCTCCTGTCACGGCTGGGGCCATGGCAGGATAATGTGTCCTTCCGTGATGTGGTGGGACCGGGGGGCCCCGGCTCAGCCCCACTTTTTGTAGACTGCTGTGGCCCGGGCCACTTAAAGCAGTGTGCGCCACTGACTAACGAGGTAAGCAACTTTATGAGACTGTGTAGTTAGTGAGCCATTATCACTGACTAGAGTTTGGAAAGGAATTTCCCCTTCCCAACCACTGCAGTTCTTTGCAAATTAGAGTAAAAGGTGCATCTTACTGCACTTTTCCAAAGATATGGCTCAGAAAAACTAATATTTTACACGTGATTATAAAGAGAGGTCCTCGACCAGTTGAAGACTTCAAAATCTGCCACAGCACCTAGCAGAGGTACTCATGTGCCGGAAGATTTAGAATTAATCTTAAAGGCATGGTCTAGTAAAAAATGTTATTTAAAAAATAGATAGGCAACATAAAAAAAAAATACTAGCATTCTCTTTTTTAAAACTTCCTATGTAAAATTTTGAGCTATTCAAGCTCAAAATTCGCAAAAGCAAGCACATGGGCGCATCCATTTTGTGAAATGGATGTCCTCCTGTGCTGGCTTTTGCTTTTGCGGCACTAATGAAGGAAAAGCCAGCTAGCTGTAGTAAACAAAAGCTACCGCTGGGTGGCTTTCCCTTCATTAGTGCTGTACGCGGAGGACGGGGACCGGAGACCAGAGCAGGAAAGTGCTATTTGTTTAAAAAATTTGTTTAAAAAAAAAAATAAGCACTAGCTGCATTTTTTTTCTCTAAGTTTTCCGGGCTGGAGGAGCCCGGAAAACTTAGAAATAAAACCGCAGCTTTGAAAACGTTGTATTTATGTTTGCGGTCGCTTTTGAAGCGACCGCAAACATAAATACAACGTTATTGTGTTGGAAAACGCTGCGGTTTTTCTTTCCAAGTTTCTCAGGCTCCTCCGACTCGGAGGAGCCTGAGAAACTCGAAAGAAAAACCGCAGCGTTTTCCAACACAACCGCGTTGTGTTTCTGCCTGAATCTGCTTTCCCGTTTGGGGCTCTTGGGCTCCCCACGGGGAGCCATAGAGCCCCAAACGGGAAAGCAGATTCAGGCAGAAACAACGCAGCATTGCGGAAAACAACCGCGTTGTTTCTGCCTGAATCTGCTTTCCCATTTGGGGCTCTCGGGCTCCCCACGGGGCCGAAACACTTGTAGGCAGAAACACTACGCGGCATGTAAACACAACCGCGTTGTGTTTCTGCCTGCTGTGGCTTTCACTTTGGGTCTCCGGTGCTCCCCCAGGAGAGCACCGGAGACCCAACGTGATAGCCACAGCAGGCAGAAACACAACGCAGTTGTGTTGGAAAACGCTGCGGTTTTTCTTTCTGAGTTTCTCAGGCTCCTCCGAGCCGGAGGAGCCTGAGAAACTTGGAAAGAAAAACCGCAGCGTTTTCCAACACAATAACGTTTGTATTCATGTTTGCGGTCGCTTCAAAAGCGACCGCAAACATAAATACAACGTTCTTAAAGCTGCGGTTTTATTTCTAAGTTTTCCGGGCTCCTCCAGCCCGGAAAACTTAGAAAAAAAACCGCAGCTAGTGCTTATTTTAAAAAAAAAAAAAATAGCACTTACCGAGATTCAGCTGCAGCTTTCCTGCTCTGGTCTCCGGTCCCCGTCCTCCGCGTAAAGCACTAATGAAGGGAAAGCCACCCAGCGGTAGCTTTTGTTTACTACAGCTGGCTGGCTTTTCCTTCATTAGTGCCGCAAAAGCCAGCACAGGAGGGCATCCATTTCACAAAATGGATGCGCCCATGTGGTTGCTTTTGCGAATTTTGAGCTTGAATAGCTCAAAATTTTACATAGGAAGTTTTAAAAAAGAGAATGCTAGTATTTTTTTTTTTATGTTGCCTATCTATTTTTTAAGTAAAACTTTTTACTAGACCATGCCTTTAACCTCTTGCATTGCTCTGGGCAACCTTCCAGACCATCGTTCTTTGCCTGCCAAGCCTTTACAAAAGGGGAAAGACTATATGCAAATCAGGCTTGGTCCCACCCCAAAATAGAAGTTCATCTGCCACTTTAATGAAGTAGTTCAAGGGCCATTAGAACATGCATCTTGTAATTTGTGTAAATATGATAATTGTATCAGAATAATTGCATCACAGTATATGATGATCAGAGTGCTTATGACTTTGCTTGTGAACAGAGCTGTGACCACACTTACTCAAAACCAGCCTTATGCTAAGAGGCATACATACCACCCATTTTACTCCATAAAACAGGAAAATGTACCCAACATAAAAGCAAAACAATGAACATTTGGGAGCCTACTCTCTACTTCTACCCACACAGCTTCATTGCTATTTTGAAATCAGTTACCAGCAGAGCTGTGGCATAGGAAGGACATCTAATACTATTCCTGGCCGACCACAAGATGAATTTTAAGGGGAAAGAATATCTTTAAATTAGAATAAAGTATCCCAATTGGCAACGCTAATTACCTTTTTTACTCCCTGAAAAATCATTTGAGTCCAAGTAGGGAGTACAGTAGTATTAGTTTTATTTATATATTTAATGTATTTCTAAAAGCGCTTAACAGAGGGCCTGGAGGCATGTGAGCACTGGGACTGACAAACAACAAAGAACAAGCAGTGCCCTGCTTCTAACCCTGACATAGGAAGTCAAATGATCGGCCACACAATACAGGTTATTGTTTTGCCCACACCACAGCTTAGACAAAATTACTGAGGTTTCTTGTGGAGCCCTCTTGAAAGAAATCACATATATTTGACTTTTAAGTTAATAGCAGCAATGGTCGGAAGTACAACATATTGATTGGGTGCCTTCTTCTGTAACTAGGGGCCTCTCTTTTTGCAATTCACTGTTATCAGTTAAACAAGATGCTAGAGGCAATAAACGCAAAACGCATTGTTCTATTGAAAAGCCCTCAGCAGCTGATCTTGGAAAGAAAAAGAAGGTGCAGTTTCCTAGACTGTCACTAGAGTTCCATATCCTTTAGCAAACAACACATTTCATTCACTGTACTGTACTGTCGAAACGTCCGACTTGGTTTTTGAAAGTTGTTGATTTGTTCTTCACCCCCAAGGAGTGTTCTCCTGTGCACTCCGCTCTCGCCGTACTCTTTCCCGCCTCCCGTCTAACCCCCAATACTAGTTGACAGGGCTCTGTAAAAAGTAAGGGATGACGGCAGTAAAACACACACTGGGATATTTGCATACCCACAATACCTTTTCAAGCAAGACATATTTAACGTCTTGCTATGATATTGCAGAGCTCAGGTGGCAAGGCATTCCAGAGCGTAGGGGCAAGTACTGTAAAAGATCTTCCTCCTGCTATGGCACGCTGGAATCTGGGAATATTCAGCAGCGGCTTGGAAGCTGAGCGAAGGAGCCTGCTAGGTTTGTGGGGTATAAGTCTGGATTGAAGAAACTCGGCTCCAGCATTATGAGTGGCTCACTGAACAAGGCAGAGAGTTTGAAACTTAACTCAGCTCCTGACAGGGAGCCAATGCAGGCGGCGAAGAAGATCAGAGGAGTCGGGAAGTCTAGGGACTCCCAGGGCAAGACGAGCTGCTGTGCTTTGGAGGATCTGCAGTCAAAGGAGTAGGTCCTCCGGTTGACCTAGATAAATACCATTACAGTAGTCTAGGGAGCCCATAATGAATGCAGTCCCAATCTTAGTCCTGGATTCGGGCGGAAGGAATGGAAGGACTTTTTTTTCAGTATTTTGAGCTTTGTAAAGCCAGATTGGCAGCCAGCTGAAATTTGGGCTTCTCTGGAGCCTGAGGACATAACTTTGATCCCTAAGTTTTTGACTACTGAGGAGGGTTCAGGGCAAGGTCCAAAAACGGTGGGCCAATATTCACAGGACCAGGGTTGTCCTGTGTTAAGTCCAACCAATAGGACCTCTGTTTTGTCTCCATTAAGTTTAAACCAGTTATTGGCCATCCAGTCCCCAACTGCAGAAAGACAATCTTTCAGTTTCTGAGGGGACGGGGGTAGGGGTGTGTCAGACGAGGAGACATTGGGCCTCATTACGAGGTTGCCTGTCCGGTAACAACGTTGCCGTTATGCTTGCCGGTACTGTTACCGGACCGGCAAACTCCCGAGTTGTGCCGCGGGTGCCTTTCATTCCACCAGGTCTGCCCTGGCGGAATGAAAGGCACCCGCGAGCACAGCATGCTTGTAGCACCGGCACCGTTATGAACAGTGCCGCTGCTACAGGCATCCCCATTCCCATTGAGCCCTATGGGGCTGATATGGGAATGGGGATCCACCGGCACCCGCGAAAGGGCAATTACTGGGTCCGGTGGGGTTGGAATACCCTGGTAATTGCCCATTCGTGGGTGCCGGACTTTCATGCCGGTACGGAGGTAGCCTTGCCGCTCTTGCCGGCAAGGCTACCTCCAACCTCGTAATGAGGCACATTGTGTTGGAAAAGAATCTAGGTATCATCAGCATAGGAGAAAAAGTGTACCCCATGACTGGTGATCAAATTGGCTAAAGCCCGCATTTATAAATTAAATAGCAGGGGGGAGAGGGCAGAACCCTGTAGGGCAATAGGCGGGATGCGAAAGGAGGGAGGGAAACTGTTTGACGTCGATAGGACAGAAAGGATGAAAACCACTTCAGGAGATACTTGAAATTCCAGACTCTAGGAGACAGTGAATCAGCTTCTGGTGGTCAACAGTGTCAAAGACCGCAGAGGGATCAAGGCGAATAAGAGCCCACACCTCTCCACGGTCTTGAAGCAGGGCAATGTCGTCCATAAGAGCTACCATCACAGACTCAGTTCCCATTTCAGTGCAAAAGCCGGCCTGAAAAGGGTGGAGAAGATGGTTGGCTTCCAAAAAAGCAGAAAGCTGAGGGGTTGCAATAGATTCTAACAGTTTCACGATGACAGGAAGCAGAGATATAGGGCGATAGTTCTCGAACAATAGTCGGATCAGGAGGTGCCTTTTTCAATAAGGGAGAGAGAACGGTGTGTTTGAGGGGCTCTGGAATGTCTCCAGTCGAGAAAGAGTGTTGAAGCGCAGCAATGAGTAGAGGGATACGTTTATGAAAGACCGTTTGAAGAGTATGAAGAGGGATAGGGTCAGTGGGGGAGGCAGATTTAAGTTTTAGCAAAGCAGCTGAGACCATAGTGTCTGTCACTGTATTAAATTCAAAGGAAGTAGAAAAAGTCTCTTCCGGAGGAGGATGGGCAGCAGATGTATCTGCAAAAACAGAGCTTTCTGTTGTATCAGATTACAGATTTTTTTTCCCTAAAAAAGGATGTGATCTGATCGCAGTGATTTGGCGTTAGCAGAGCTGCTGGGGGAGCATACAGGAGTAGTCAATTCCTTAGTCACAGAAAACAGCTCTTCAGTAGAGCAGGAAGACATAAGTATGCGCTCAACAAAGTGACCTGCTTTTGCCTTTTTTTATTGGTGGTCTGATAGATAGTGTGTGCCTGTGCATAGGCGAGTTTTGTAGATGGCTCAGAAAGTCTGTGCCATCTCCGTTCAGTTTGTCCACATTTTTGTTTCAGCATCCTAAGTTCAGTAGAGAACCAGGGAGCAGAGGGTTTGGCACGTACGGAGAGAGTCTGGAGGGAGCCATAGTGTCAGCTGTTTCCTGCAAAGCATCGATCAGGGCAACACAGGGGTTTTTATCACCTGTGATGCCCTTTTGAGTAAGAGTTTTAATCAGGTTGGAAATAGACTCGAGAGAGAGATATTAGACCAGTGTCTTTTGATTTTAGGTTGGAGCTTAGACCTGAGTTTAGGCATTGGGAGGAGAATGGAGAAGGGAAGCAGGTAGTGATCAGAGCAGCAGCCAGGGTGGAAAGATGTAGAGATCATTAAAATCAGAGAAGATAAGATCAAGTTGGCCCCCCACCCCTGTGTGGGTGGGACTGTGATTTCTCAAAGTGATTGCAAAATACTCACCCTAATATTGTCGGGTAGGGTTATACAAATGCTCAGCAATATTTATTTTGTATTGCAGAGAGTTACTATATCATCTGTTAAGTTATGTGCCTGCTGGAACTTTGAAAACCTGGAAAACATGCAGCTTGTGTGAAAAGCATTGTAGCTTTTTGAGCATAAGTTGCCCAAATGCTATGTGCAAGTAATGCTAGTCATAGCTGCTCAGATAGCACAGTGAGTAGAGCGCTCACTTTGACATCGTGCTGAACCTACCGACGCAGGTTTGAAAGCCGGCAGGGCCAAACTCAGCCTTTCATCTTTCTGAGGTCGATAAGTGAGCACCACACACCGTGGGTAATAATAAGCAGCGCTCAGTACCTGAGGGTTTGAAGCGCTATGTAAATGCGAATTATTATTGTGACAGACCACTCAGACCAGGTAGATAAGTTTAACAAAAATCAGTCTTTATTGACTAATTTAAGAAAATGAAAAAAAGGAAATAATATTCATTCAAGTATCAGTTCTCTTTCCAGCCGCGATAACTCTGATCGGGTTTCCGTGAGTGTAAGGCTGAAATCTCTGTCTAGTTTTTGTAAGCCCACTGATATGGACTTGTGGACTCCTCGGTTCCAAATCGATTCTGAAATGAGAAAGAGAACTCCCCATCAGTCCTTTGTCTCTCTTTGCTTTATATAGGGGCTGGCCACTCTTGACCCAATCAGGACTCTCCTTCTGTCCGAGTATATAAAAACCCTCCCAAGCCCCGCCCCCTTCCTTCCGTGCTCCCAGTCGCCATGATGTCTCTCCGCCATGTGCCCCGAGGTGAAGATTGGGATTTTTATAGTCAGAAGACCCTGGCTTTGGTAAGGATAAAGAATTTCTAATATCCTTCTTTTTGTTCTCTTGTCTCTGTTTTACGAGTGTGAGGTTATACGGTTCTTTTGCTTCTCTTTGTTCCGTTCCCCGTTTGTGCCGTTTTGGCCCAACAACCTCTCCCCGTTGGTCGTTCGTACTGTGGAACACGCGGCATACTTCGGCAGACCCTTGTTCCGTCTTATCGCCTGTGTCGTGATTACCGCGTCCCTTACCCGTAGGTTCCTTGCCATTTCTCAACCCCGCTACCGGCCGTGCGTAAGGGTTTCCGCTATCTGTATTCAGGCAACACAATTCGCGGATGGCACCCAGGTCTGCCTCTGACCACAATTGACTGCTTCCTTCAGTGACTTCCTCCTCCTCCTTTCGGCTTGTACATTCAGGTTCGGGTTTTGTTTTTCGAGTGTCCGTCTCACTGCTTCCCGCGGGCCCCTCCGTTGTTTCCGAGTATTTGGTGTTCGCATGGCGTCTCATGGCCTCTGATGCAGTCTGGCTGTTACACACACCACCCCAGGAATCGAGCCGCTCGGGCCGATCCATGCTCCGGGACAGATAGTCAGGAACCACCTGAAATGACGCCGGTTCATGTACCGTTTTGAAGGAGAATGCCTGCAGCGTGAGAAACCACCTAAGAACTCTTTGGTTGGAATCCTTGTTCGTGGCCAACCACTGTAGGGGAGCATGGTCTGTGAAAACTGTAAAAGTTCTTCCAAACAGGTAATATCGTAAGGTCTCAATGGCCCATTTGATGGCCAAACACTCTTTTTCTAAGGTAGAGTATGTTTGCTCATGAGGTAGAAGTTACCTGCTGATAAAGGATACAGGTATTAAGTCCTCTTCTGTTCCCTGTGACAAAACAGCCCCCAATCCTGTTCGGGAAGCATCAGTCTGCACAAAAAACGGTTTTCCGAAGTCTGGACATTTCAAGACTGGTCTAGTTGAAAGGATAGTTTTAAGAGACTGAAACGCAGCTTTGGCTGTGTCGTCTTGTAACACGTTTCCCTTATAGGTGGATTTACGGGCATCCATCAATGGACCTGCAATGGTTGAGAACATAGGTATGAACCTTCTATAATAGCCTACGAATCCCAGGAACGCTCTTATTTGTTTACGGTTACTAGGCATGGCCAGCTTTGTAATAGCCCCGACTTTGTCCACTTGGGGTTTAATAACCCCTCCTCCCACCAGGTAACCTAAGTACTTTGTTTCTCTGGCCGCGAGGATGTTGTTTTTAGGATTAATGTGTAGTCCTGCCCTTCCTAGGGAGCTTATTACCTTCACCAAATGTTCAAGATGGTCCTTCCATGTTTTGCTAAACACAATAATATCGTCCAGATATGCTGAACTGTAAGCTGTGTGTGGGGCCAAGACTTTATTCATTAAGGCCTGAAAAGTCGCTGGTGCACCGTGTAAACCAAAGGGTAATACGGTGAACTGATAGAGCCCGGATGGAGTAGAGAATGCCGTCTTCAACTTGTCTTCTTTCCCTAGGGGAATCTGCCAATATCCTTTGGTCAGGTCAATCGTACTGATGTAACTGGCTATACTCAGTTGCTCTATTAACTCATCGATCCTGGGCATAGGATACGCTTGAAAGGTTGATATGGTGTTTAGTTTCCTGTAATCCATACAAAACCTGATGGATCCATCGGGTTTGGGAACTAGCACAATTGGAGAAGACCAGTGGCTGGTGGATGGTTCTATTACTCCCAGACGTAACATTTCTTCTACCTCAGCTTGTACTGCTGCTCTTTTTGATTCTGGCAGTCTGTAAGGGCGGATTCTTACTGTTTGGGAGGGGTCAGTGTGAATCTCATGTTCTACAAGGGACGTCCTTCCAGGATAGAAAGAAAACACTTGTTCCAAGGATTGTAAATGTCTTTCAAGTTCCTTTTTTTTCTCGTGCTCAAGTTGTGCCCCCCAGTTCACCGCCTGGAAAGCCTTTTCCGTATTCGTCACCTCTAGTTGGTTTACCCTTAGGGTTTCTCTTCCAGGTTCCTTCCAACTTTTTAGGAGATTGATATGATAGTTCTGGTGTTTTTCCCTCCTGTCGGGTTGTTCAACCAGGTAATTCACAGGGCCTAAAACGGCTGTAATTTTATATGGTCCTCTCCACTTCCCAGCATTTTATTGGATGAGTTAGGTAACACTACCAAGACCTTATCCCCCACTTGGAATGTCCTCATCCTGGCGTTCTGGTTGTAATAGGTAGCGTGTGACACTTGAGCTCTTCCCAGGTTTTCTTTGGCCAGCTCTCTAAGTTTATTCAGATGTTCCTTCATCTCTCACGTGGTTTTTCTTCCTCTTGTTCTTCCCAATCTTTCTTGGCTATGTCCAGGATTGTTTTTGGCTTATGTCCAAACAACAGTTCGAATGGTGAGAACCCCATAGATGACTGGGGAGTATCTCTAAGAATCCTCAAGACCCAAGGCAACACTCTGTCCCAATCTTTTCCTGATGGTGCTGTTACTCTTTTGAGCATGGTTTTAATAGTTTTGTTGTACCTCTCAACTAGTCCATCCGTTTGAGGGTGATATACCGAAGTATTTAGCTGCTTGATACCTAGTTGTTTGCACACTTTTTCCATAACTCCCGATACAAAGTTGCGTCCTTGATCAGTTACTATTTCATTAGGCAGTCCGACTCGCGAAAAGAATGGAACCAACTGTTGGCATACTTGTTGAGCACTAATACCCCTCATTGGGAACGCTTCCGGGTATCTGGTTGCATAGTCCACTATGACTAATATGAATTTGTGTCCATGACTGTTAGGTTCCAATTCGCCAATCAGGTCCATTCCTATTATTGTAAGTGGTTCTTTTATCAGAGGCATTGGCTGTAGAGGGACTTTGTGTGGTTTGTGAGGACTGGTCTTTTGACAAATCGGGCACTCTTCGCAGTATTTAGTTACTTCACTGTACACCCCTGGCCAAAAGAACCTTTTTAACAATTTCTCTTGAGTCTTTTCCCTTCCCAGATGTCCGCCTACCACGTCATCGTGAGCTGAACTTAACACAATTGACCTAAAACTTTTAGGCACCAGTAATTGTTCCAATTCCCCTCTACTTGAATCGTTAGTTACGCAATGTATCAAGCCTTTCTTGTTTTTGAACCAGGGATATCCTGTTCCAATATCCTGGACAGGTACGGCTCGTTCTCTCACATTTTTCAGAGTAGGATCTGTTAACAGTTCACTTCGAAATTACTATGCTGTCCTCTGGTAACCATTCTATCATTCCAATGCATTTGTTCCCTTCTTCCCATTGTCGTTTAACTTCTCTAACCTCTTTCCGGGTTTTCTTTATATGGTTGGGAACGCCTGGTTCAATCTCGCTCTGTGCATATGGTGATGGCTTCGTTTACACACTCTCCAAAGGTCGGTAAGTCAGTACCCAATAACACCTGGGGTGGCAAGTGAGGCATTATGGCAACTCTCATTCTGGAATTTATCCCATTAACTTCTAGGTCTACTTCCTTAGAAGGATACTTTTTAGTGTCCCCATGTACACATCTTATTTGAATAGGTTGTCTTCCCACCCCTTCTACCCCACTTACTTCCGGCCTTATGGCTGTTTGTTCACTTCCGGAATCAAGAAGGCCGTCTTGGAGTGGCGTCCACTCGGACTTCCACTAGATAAGGCTCCCTTCGTCTCTGGAATTCTCTGGCCTGAGCACATCCAATTTCCATCGGCTCTGGCTTAGGTCTTCTCAGGCAGAACCGGGCTATATGTCCCCATTCACCACAGTCAAAGCACTGAGGTTGCCTATTCGGGGAGGGCCAGGCTGTCATATGGTTTTCCGGGCGGCTGTTCTTGACTTCCGGGACTGGAGTTCCTCGAGGTGCTGGTCTATGTACATCCAATGGAGCCAACCTGGTGGGGCCGGCCTCTTGGAAAGCCGTAGCAATGTCAATGGCCTCTGATAAAGTGGGCCGGTGGTGTTGACGTACCCACCGTTGCATAGAAGTGGGTAGAGCATCCACAAACTTTTGTAGCTTAACTTTGTCCATGATTTCTTGAACAGTGCTAGCCGTTGGTTTTAGCCATTTATCACTTAAGTCGTGTATTCTATAATACAATTGCCTGGGGGTCTCTCCGTTGCGCAGATGGGTCTCTCTTAGCCTAACCCTGTAGGCTTCCTCGTCTACCCCCATCCTTTCCAGTATGGTTTTCTTAATCTCTGCATACGTGGCATCGCCTGCAGGGTTAGCAGCCTGGTAGGCTCCTTGCATGGATCCAGTCAAGAGGGGAGCAATGAAGTGGCCCCATTTATCCACTGGCCACTGGGAATTTCTGGCTACTCTTTCAAAATGTGTAAAGAAGTACCCTGGGTCTTCTCCTGGCTGGAATTTCTGTAACACGTTGGTAGGGCTATGGAAGCTCCTCTGGTGGCTGTCATCGTTTCGGCAATCTGTTTAATGACATCTTGATTAGCCGCTTGGATTTGTAGCGCTTGTTGTAAGGCTTGTCTGTCTGCCTGAGCCTGGTGGGTCTGCACGAGCCTGGTGGGTCTGCACCTGTAACGATTGCTGAAGTTGTTGCTGTCCGTCCGTGAGAGCCTTGATGAGAACCTCCATGCCGTTTACAATCCCACCGCTGCCACCAAATTGTGACAGACCACTCAGACCAGGTAGATAAGTTTAACAAAAATCAGTCTTTATTGACTACTTTAAGAAAATGAAAAAAAAGGAAATAATATTCATTCAAGTATCAGTTCTCTTTCCAGCCGAGATAACTCTGATCGGGTTTCCGTGAGTGTAAGGCTGAAATCTCCGTCTAGTCTTCGTAAGCCCACTGATATGGACTTGTGGACTCCTCGCTTCCAAATCGATTCTGAAATGAGAAAGAGAACTCCCAATCAGTCCTTTGTCTCTCTTTGCTTTATATAGGGGCTGGCCACTCTTGACCCAATCAGGACTCTCCTTCTGTCCTAGGATATAAAAACCCTCCCAAGCCCCGCCCCCTTCCTTCCGTGCTCCCAGTCGCCATGATGTCTCTCCGCCATGTGCCCCGAGGTGAAGATTGGGATTTTTATAGTCAGAAGACCCTGGCTTTGGTAAGGATAAAGACTTTCTAATATCCTTCTTTTTGTTCTCTTGTCTCTGTTTTACGAGTGTGAGGTTATACGGTTCTTTTGCTTCTCTTTGTTCCGTTCCCCGTTTGTGCTGTTTTGGCCCAACATCCTCTCCCCGTTGGTCGTTCGTACTGCGGACCACGCGGCACACTTCGGCAGACCCTTGTTCCGTTTTATCGACTGTGTCGTGGTTACCGCGTCCCTTACCCGTAGGTTCCTCGCCATTTCTCAACCCCGCTACAGGCCGTGCGTAAGGGTTTCTGCTATCTGTATTCAGGCAACACAATTCGCGGATGGCACCCAGGTCTGCCTCTGACCACAATTGACTGCTTCCTTCAGTGACTTCCTCCTCCTCCTTTCGGCTTGTACATTCAGGTTCGGGTTTTGTTTTTCGAGTGTCCGTCTCACTGCTTCCCGCGGGCCCCTCCGTTGTTTCCGGGTATTTGGTGTTCGCATGGCGTCCCATGGCCTCTGATGCAGTCAGGCTGTTAGAATTATTATTATTATTATAGTACCTACCCATTACCCCTTGCAGGCTAAGTAAATGATATTGCAATATTTCTCTCCACTTAAAGAGCAATGTTAGCAATGCTAAAGTAGGAGACGCAGAGCATGACATTTACATACTGTGAAGGCAACATGAAGCAAGAAACAGACAACAGATTCACATTTCTTAATAAAATACTTTAGTGGTCTTTATTTATCAGGATAGAGTAATGCCTAACTTGCCCTGAGCTAAGATGGGATTTCCTTACCTAAGGAAACTAGGGCCAGTCTGTGTCATTAACTTCAACTCAAAAACCTGTCTGTGTCCAAAACCTAAGCTTGCCCTCACAGCTAAAGCTATGCAATTTGTAGGGATGTCAGCACTAAAGGAAACAGTTTTCAAAGTAAAGTTCTGAACTTCTTCCAGCTCTGGATTGTTTTCACCTTTCCAAACTTCAAAATAGTTCCAAAATGTCTCGGGGTTTCCTTCCCCAAGTTCAACACAGTTCCAACATATCTCAGGGCTTCCTTCCCCAGGATCAACGCAGTTCACAGAAACCTTGGGGTTCCCTTCCCCAACAGCAACACAATTCACAGACAGCTCAGGGTTCTCTTCCCCAAGCAGGCAGCTCCTCCAAAAGAACTGCTATGAGCCTCTTGACTTGTAAAAAGGTTTCCAATGTAACTTTTCTATCCTCTGGGCTCTTTACTAGTTCAAACCAATGCTTTCTTTCACTTCAGCAATTATCATGCAGCATAGTCATTGTATTGTGGCTTCTTTAGTTCTTTCTCCAGTAGGGGCTACTCGGCCTAGGAGCAGTTGTCAGACCATACGGTCCACCCATTACAGGCCACGCAATCGATAACCTGTAGTCCTTTGTGAGGCTCTTGGTTTTCTTTGATTCTTTCCGAAATAACTCAGGACTATCAGCGTGTGTAATGCTTTCTTTGGCAACTTGTATCAAATGTCAATATTCAATTCTACTTTTCTTTACGAGCCTCCTGGGTTTGCCACCTCATGTTTCTGGTTCTTCTGACCTCTGCGCTAGCATTTGGTTTAGACTTTCCATGTGCATATTCACATTTCAAACATTCTATCCTGCATCTTGCCAACACAGGTTTCCTCTCTGAACCTGTGTCAGTGATCCACATTCACTGTTGCTTTCACAATGACAGTCTCTTGGCTTTGCCACAACTTGTATTCAGGTCACTCTCTCACTCTATGGTGTAAATCCTTTTCACACTTTGCTTGCTTTCTCAATATCCATGCAAGTTCATCAACTTAACGCTTGCTTTTCTTCTTAATTCAATGGCGCTTATTATGAGCGTTCACTTTGTACATCAAATGCCTTTGAAGAGGTTTTCAATGCGTTCACTATTGTACATCATTCTCTTTTCACTCGTTAAGTATTTTCACATGATTTCCTTATCTTGTCTACATTCAGTATTCAATTAATCTTGGCACCTTTCAAAAAGGTACTTTGTAGTGGGTTCAGTATTCAGTATTCAATATTCTTCCCTTAGGGCTCCAAACCCCACTCTTAGGAGTTTTAGTTGAATCGCTACTTGCAAATGTCCAATTCCTGCTCTGGAGCACCCTGTTATGAGTGTTCCCTCCCTCACACTCGCTGGTACTCGGAATTTCCTCCGGGCATCTCCGCAGTCTTCTCCGACTACCACTTTCCTCAACGGTTAAGTGTCATGGGGACTCCAGCGAGCAGCACTCACTACTGGGAAACCTCGCTGTAGTGGCCCGCAGTGTTTGGTAGTATTCCGTTTTGCCCAGCTCCAGCTGGGAACATGCGGCCCAGGTAATTGCAGGGAATCTTGCCCTCTCATGGCCTGCTCGGATCGCTGCACCTCTCTCCCCCCTTGGCAACACACAGCATCCTCTCTGCTGACCCTGCTCCAGCCTGCTCCTCGCAGCTGCCTCCTTCTCACCAGGCAGGTTCCCTCTTCTCCTCTCTCGGTCTACCATTTTGAAGTCCCAACCCCCCCTATCACCCTTTTTACACAAACACTGGGCCGAGGAAGGAGGTGACTGAGAGTAACCAGAGTAACTCTCGCACATCGTACTGGACATGTGTCGTTAATCGGGTCAGGCAAAGTCAGGCACTTTACACTAAGTGCATACACCTGATACCAGGTAGGTCTCCTCACATGAATAAAAGGCAACACCTAAAGACACACTCGGAACAAGGGGTAACACGCGTATGAGCAGAACTTCCGGGATGAAGGCACACCTACTGGAGAAGAGCAATGGACCAAGGGACGAAAGCAGCGGGGCGAAAACCCCACGGGTTCCCTAATAGAGGTCATTGCCTCTGACAAACCGCGAAAGACACGTGGAGAAGGCCAGATCCCACAAGTGAAGATTGCATTGTGTTTCCAGGATGCTAGCGACCCTCCCTGATGAACCGCAGAGTTGGGGAGGCGAGGTCAAGCCTCTGGTACTAACCTTGAGTCGTGAATTGAAATGTCATCGTC
Organism: Ambystoma mexicanum; assembly: GCF_040938575.1. NCBI lineage: Eukaryota > Metazoa > Chordata > Amphibia > Caudata > Ambystomatidae > Ambystoma > Ambystoma mexicanum. The sequence goes on from NC_090923.1 coordinate 1,131,359,262, forward strand.
ACCCAGTCTAAGGTGTGCCTGCCCATCCATCCCCAGTTAGTAAGTCCATTGGGGGAATCCAAAATCCTCTATGGGATATGTTCTAGAGCCAAGTGGGCCTTGTCCTGGCACCTCTGGGGCACCAGGCTGATGAAAAAAGCCAAACCATGCGGAATGCTGAGTCTATCAGCCTTCCAGGCCCATTATGCACGTACATCGTGCACAGGGCGTGGCAGGGTGTGCCCAGCAGCATCTTGTATTAGGAAGGGCAGGGCGTGCCCAGCCAGACTGTCTGTGGGCGTGGCTGCAGTCCAGGGTATTTAAGCCCCGCCTCTGATCTAGTCCATGCTTCGTGTTACTTTGCCTTGCAACCTGACGCTCACTGCGATCCTGCCTGCAGACATCTTCCCGTCTACCATAGAAGTCAAGAAGCCTGCAATCACGTACCTTGAGACCCTCAGTTATCCTCGCCGAAAAGAGCGGAGAAACCCAGAAACCTGCAAGCCTGCAATTACTCACCCGCGAATCCATCACCTCGTCACGACTGCTACGCTGAGAAAGAAAAGAAGAGAAAGCACCTTTTGAAGGCACGAGCAATCCCTAGTTCGCTCACGCTCACATCGGACGCTTCATTTACCTGCTGCTCGTGTGCTCTGAATACCGCTGCGTTGACATCTGCATACGGCGACTCATTTCCACTCATTGTAGTCGTCTCTGCACATCGCATTGCAGCCCCGGAACCGCATCAGCACCTAAAAGGAGGAAAGAGACAAAGTGAGCACGGGGACAAACATCCCCATCAACGAACAACCCTAAAAACAGATACTAAGGACATTAAGAATCCACAAAATACTCACCGGAGCACAAATACTTACCGGACTGCTACAAAAGGGGAACAGGTCACCATTAAGGACTACGCCGCAGCTGACCTGGGCCAGTCCTCACCAGGAACCAGTGAAGTAACTGCTTCATGGAAGATTAGCGCCCCTGCAAGAACAGCAGGACGGAGAGCCCATCATTGCAAAACAGGTGAGCCACTCAGCTTCCCCATCCACAAGGGGTATGAACTGAAGGGAACGGGAGGGGGGTTTAAGATCGCCCTAGAAATGTCAAAACCCAACCCCCTTTCCTGTCTACATAGGAACAGACCCAGAGAGGTTGTACTGGACTATCCAAGTCGGGGAACCAGAGGGAGGTGGTCCAACACCCAGAAGCAAGGGACCAGCAGCAGAAGACACCCCGCAGAGATCAGGTGAGCGTAACATGGAAATATAAAAACAAGAAAGAAGCACACACATCCGGTGAGTTGGCAAGCGATCTGAGGGACCTGTGTGTGTTAAAGCAAATGAAGTAGCAGCATTATATCACAAGTAAAGGCTGCATGCATGAGGATGAGGCACAAGGAAAGGCACACCCGTTAATGAACTTTGAAGTAAAAGGCAGCTTTGAGATCAGTGATACTAAGTAACAGAGTGGTCCGACGAAAGGAAGTAGCTCATTTGAAAGTCTCTGTGAAAGGTACATTGTTTGAAGTCAAAAAGCGAAAGTGAATTAAGCGTGAACTTTGAGTGGTAGTGGTCCTGCGGTGGTCTGTAAAGGGAGCCATGCACATTCGAAAGCCTTCGACATCCGGCAAAGGGGTTGAGCCGATTGAGGGAGACACAAAGAATTATAAGCTTAGGGAAGGGAGCCTCCAGCAAGTTTGTGTTGAACTGTGATGTGAGAGGCAGAGAGGGACCTTTTGTGAACTTTAAGTTGGAATACGATTTTGAAAGTTAAGAAAGAGACTTAAACGTGGGAGGCCAGGCGGACCTCAATCCACGGTTCGGAATGGCTTAGAATGTCAGAAACCGAGCCAGGGCGTGCCATCCTGCCTACAAGGACAGCTTTCCTCCGTGAGTTTTAACGTGAGGAGGAGACCTGGTTCAACTACCTTTATTCTTTTGAACACTGATTTTTCCTTTGCAAACATTTTTACCTTTTAAACTTTTTGTACAAGAGGATAGGGTAGGCATTAGGTTTTTGTTAGCATAGGCCATTTTGCTTTGACAGATTTCACTAGGACTGTTTTATCGTTTGATGGTCAAGACTACTCCCATCTTAGTTATAGGGCAAAATAGGAGTTTTTCCAACCCCAACAGTTTCAATAAAGGTTTTACAAATTGTATCCATTGTGTCAGTGTCATACTTGTGATACCATGCCTTCGCTACACAACCCAAATCTACTCACCTGATATCTGCACATTGGACTAATATCCCTAATGAACACCCCCAAGTGCCATCTAGGACACTGGCGCTTGAAGTTTTGCCAGGAGTAGCATGGGCCATAAGCACCAAGAAACTAGTAAAGTTCAAACTAGATCCTTGATTCTCCTACTATAGATAATGAGTGAATGGGACTTGTCTGTCCAAACAAGGAGAACTCTGTGCAAAGTTGACGTTCTCCACCTTTCACCAGCCTGCACTCCATATGTCAGTAGTCTGCATCAGTTGGCTCTCCAGATGTTTTGAACTACAACTCCCATAATGACCAGCCAGAATACTCAATGGTAAGAGATCATGGGAATTGTAGTTCAAAACTTCTGGTGAGCAACAGGTTCAGACCCCTGCCATAGTTTATCTTAACAAATGGTCCAATACATCCAGACCCAGATAAATAATAACTTTTCTGCTTTAGTGTGGAAAACAGTGCTCCAGATAAGATTTGGAAGTGGGAGTATTTTACTCCCTAATTTTTAAAGTTAGACGTTAAATGATTTGTTAGGGAGTACAAATGTAAATCCAGTTCCCAATGGGCGTATTCTTTTAATAAACGTGTAAAAATATGTTTGAACTGAAAAACGGAAAAGATTTTCTAATAATTTCTTTGCACCTAGTTATTCATGCACATTAAAAGATACATGTTCCCTTCTTTCGATCACGCAGCTATAATAGTTGTTTCCTCCTGTGGTCCCATGTGCACTATTGGTCCAAAGATATCTGTGGAGCTGTGCGAGTGAAAGCAGGGTCACAATGTTCTATGTGCCCATTTCCTATTTTTTGTTGGGGAGTATTTTTACTCCCTATTTTTATTTTTTGGGAGTAGTGGCACATTTTTAGGGAGTAAAAGTGGGTGATACACCCCTTATCTGAAGGGCTGGTGGAAACCATTATTTTGGTTTAAGAATGGCGGGGCTGTAAGGAAATTGGGTATGAGAACTTGTTAGTAGCGTGAAAAGTGAGCTGGATGTGCAGAGTGGCAAAGCATATACTGAAAGACTGTGTGGCATACAAACCTTAATATTGTGTCAAAGGACACATCAACATTAAATCATGTCTCCCCTCTCTTACCTGCAGATTGATAGGGATTATTATTCTTCCTTTAGGTTAATTTTATTCTCTGGGACTTGCCATTCTGAAAGACAGCACTACACCAATTGAGCTATTCGACCAAAGACTAAAGAGGAATTGGTGTTTTCCTTTCCAGTCATACAAAGACCAGACATTAAACAGGATGGGGAGGATGTGTGGCAAGCCCGATGGGAATAACTTCTCTTTATTTGCCTTTATATAACAGATTTTCCCCTCTGCAGTGTGACAGGGATTATATAATTGTATTGACACTCTAATAAGTATAGGGGAAACGAGGAAGATGCCACTGTACAGAATAACTAGCAAGGGACGGCAGTGCCCATCAATTCAAATTTCATTCGACAAAATCTTAGATAGTCTACCACAAAAAGATGATAATGCCGATGAAAACTGAACCCATTACACACAATCATTTTATGTAATATTATGACCATATGATAATCTATTATCATAGGAGGCGTGCTCATCAAAAATAAAACATTGGGTGAGTTTTAAGTTTTCGTGCATCAGCCTTCCAATGCAAGGAGGGTGGAAATCCAGAAGCTTTGGGTTGGTATTGTTCTAGCACAACAGTTGTGATCAAAATGCCCATGCCTTTACTCTAGCAGGTTGATGGAGCGAGAATTGAGAAACTGGTGATGATATTATAATACTTGTTTTGTAAATTTTGGAGTGGTCTGCAAGAAGTGAACCATTTCTTAGAGGATGTCCAGCATTAACTAAGTTTAATTTCGAATACAGGCCTCCACTGTTCATCATTGGAGGCGACCTAAATGCTAATGGCAAGCCTAGCTTTATTCTTGCATTTCTTTTTGAGTGGCAGTATGAGAATGAAGATCTGATCAGAGGTTCCCAAAAGACAGACAGGGAAGGTCATCTTATTTGAGCTATTGAATTGGAATGTTCCTTAAAGATAATGTGTGGTCATACTAACTGTGATTCACCTGGACTACCCCTAGTTAATCACATGGGGAGGTCCCCTATTATAGATTACTAGCTGTTCCCGGCATAACGTACGCCCTTCTAGCATATCTTAAAGGTGAATATTGGTCGGTAATTCATAGGGTCACTTCTGTCCCCCTTCTTATATATCGGAATTACCACTGATCACTTCCAGGAAGGGAGTGTAGGTCCCTGTGACATTTTAATGGTTATTAAAAAGGCTAATCGTATCGGATGGCATGAGAGGTATGAGCGGTATTAGAACAGTAACTAAGTTCCATCAATCAAGTGGGCCTCTATGATTTGTCTGTGAAGAGAAGTGGGGGTGTAAAGAAGTAACTTGAAATTATTCTGAATGTTTGCGATAGTGGAAGGTGAAGGTGACTGTAGAGCTGTGTTCATTCTGTTTGTTGAGTGGGTGCACTTTGTCATTTGGACAACAGAAGGCGACCTAACACTGAGAAATTGCATCAGCCGTGTATGGAAACCGGTACACCCCATTTCGGCACCGCTGGTTTGGTGTGACCAGTTCGGCGTGGCCAGTTCGGCGACGGGATATTTTGGGGCTGGGACGTTTTGGCGCGCCAGCATGTGCCTATGCTGGGTGTTATTTCCCCTGTAAAAATGCAGGGTGACATTTTCTCAGCTTCCGATGGATGCCTTATGTCTCAGTGATGGCTGTTGCATGACACTGTTTGAAAGGTGTTTAAACAGTTTGCATGATAACAATATTGTATGAGCATACGTAGCTAAAAGGTCAAACGGCAGGCGTGGAACACTAGGTCCATTAAATGCACAATTCCCTGCCTCCTAAACACACTGGACTCCAGTGTTGCTTGCAAGTTATACAAGCACTTGTCATCTTTAGATCTTTTTTTGTGGACGTGCTGGGCTACAATCGGGCTGTGAAAAAAACATTGATAGTCCCACACCTCCCTCCTGAACCCCTCCTCGCAGCATTCGTATTCTTCCTTCGCGTAGCACAAGCACAGCCGCTCTCCCTGATGTCTCCATTTCGGTGCATGACATTTCTTTGCCGCTCTCCATTCCCGAGCAGGACATTTCTGTGCGGTTCTCCATTCCGGAGCAGGACATTTCTCTGCGACCAGTTCGGCGCGGGCTGCCGTGCTGAACCGGCTCCTGCGCCAAACCGGCCGCGCCAAATCGGCTTGCGCCGAACCGGCCGCGCCGAAATGTCCTGCTCCGTATGGAAACATACCTAAGCGTTATATATGTATAGATTATTTTTAATTGGGATACGCCATTGGTTTCATATCATTGATATGCATGTCGAAAGGAGGATGGAGTGCAACCAGAACTCGCTCCTTTGACACTGAAGCCAACATGGTTAATTAATAAGTCTGTTATCACTAGGGAGCGGCGGGGGGCATTTTTCACTCATCAGTCTACTGTGGGATACTGCCCTACAGGAAGAAAAACTGAAATTCTAGCGAATATCTGTAAATCTGAAATGCTTTTTCCCTATAGAAGAATGACATTGTTGGCACCTTTGAGGTATTAAAAAGTAAGGTATATGAAGGGGTTAAATTGAGGCCTAGGAACTGGCGTAAAGAATAATATTAGGGGAGGGGCTGGCTCACAAAGTAGAATGGAGAAAAGTGATCAGCTGGCACCCATGAAGCTGTGGGGGAAATGCCTGCGATTTTATAATTAGACTCTAGTACTAAGTGGCAATTGCCCAGGCCAAAGAGCAGGCTAGCAAGTGCCTTTGGCATGAACTACAGCTAAGTCTAAGGATTATCACTTGTGTTGGGCCATTAGTTCTTACTGACAAAGCAATGGTGAAAGAATTGGTCACATCACAGCCACAATCCCTCCAGAAGATTGGATCTCCTTTTTAAACAAACTCTACAATCCTGATGGTTTGTTCCATAACTGTCAACCTGCATGGTACTATGGAATCCCACTTAATAATTCAGTTGAACTCGGCTTTGTGGAACGCGTTACAGAGATTGTTAGGACCCAGAATGCCAGCACAGTGCTGGCACCTGATTGAATTTATCCAAAGAAAGTCCAGAGTTGTCAGTGAATTTATTTATCTCCATATTCGTTACCTGGAGGATACCAAGCTCCTTGACCAAAGGTACCTTTCTCCCAATTTTCAAAAGGTGGAGCAGAACATTACTATTCTTGGTCAGTAACGCTAATAGGTAACAACGAATGTGATGAGCACAATTCCCTCATTACATCTGGAGGAATGGTGCCGGATGAAATGCTTACTATCCGGTGCTGTGGATTTCATCAGCATTTAGGCACGACTGAGCAATGTCTTAATTTCATGTTAATCCCTTAAAAATATTCAAGGAAGAGAGATGGGACATTAGGGCTAACATTAATGGATCTGTCCCCTGCTTTCAATTGCATGGCCAGATGCGTATTGTCGGAGATCCAGAATGTGCTTAGTTTGGATGGGGCTCTATTGAGATTCATCTTGCAAATTAATTGCACTACTCAAGGTGTGGTTGGGTATGATTGCGATAGGCAAATTGCAAGCTTTTATTTCCAACTATCCATGTCGAAAGGCAGGAATGCCTGCTTGTCCACATGTTATTTTGACTCCATATTAATGAACTCAGAACCATCAGATAGAGGCTGCTATAGATATTCCAGCTGTGTGAGGAAAGATGCCTTTCTGTACTCATCGCCCATATCCTGCTAGCGCTGCAGAAGCTTGTTTCCATTTATGCTAAGTTCATGGAGCTTAGTAAATTGACCTGTAACATTGCTACATTCACTTTAATGTAGATGTGCCAGTGTTTTAAATTGTTTGAATAGCCCATCTTCCAGAGTGGTGGAAAACTAGAAGTGGTAAAGTGTTAGGACTATTTGGTTTTGAGGTTCAATGATAATTTACTATGGAAAGAATGTAGGGAGTTAGACTTGAGTAGGGTAATGGGGGTATTCTGCAGTTGTGCAGGCACTGAAAGGGACACAGCCCTGCCATGGCCCTTCAGGCCAAGACCCCTGGCATAATTGGAACAGGAAGGGGGAATGATCCTTGCAAAGAGGTCGAATTACTGGACATCAGGTTCTTAAAATGGTCCTTGTTTGGTTGCACTGTCGACCACAAAATAATGATTCTTTTTGGAAATATGACTGACGTGGGAGTGAATGCACTAAATGCGCCTGTTAAACTGTGGTGAACAATCTGGCATAACCCACCTGTATTTCTGACCAGCAATATATACTGGGCAACATGGTTGCCCACCAGGTGAGAGCAAACATTATATGATTGAAGCACATCATAAAGTCATTGGAATGGATTGGCTGTTTTCAGTTATACAAGGAAAGGCATACGTGTAGCCTGGCAGACAAGACATTTGTGGGCCATGTTGCGAAGCAGCCCTTTTTGGAGGGGACATTTGTTAACGCAAGAAACTTTAATTCCTTAATTGCCTCCAAAGCATGCCATTGCTGGTGTGACAAAGTCCCCTATCTGAACGTCGCTGGGAGCAGAGGAGGACCACCGTGACTGGCCGTGCACTAAGACAGGGGGTAATAAGAGGGATGCACACCCACCTAGCACCCCCTTAGATACACAGGACCACCAAGGGGGTAAACAGATTGGCACTCATAACCCCACCCCCATACTCATGTTAGGGAACACCCAAAGGGAAAGGGGATGGCTAAACCAATTTAGAAAACTCTGACTCATAAAGTTGACACGCTAGGAAAGACTTTCAAGCGCTCTAGCCAGACCAACACTGGCAACATGGAAATTGTAGACTCTAGCTTTAATGGGAGAATGCTGTCATCCTTCATAAGAACTGCCTTGCGAGAAAATCCATTCTTCTCCCCGACGACAGTGAAAACATTCCATATTGGGGCATGCACTTGCATGTTTCGCAGAGGACCCGCAAAAAATGAGGTTCACCCAAACACGGGAGAAGTAGGCAGCCCAAGCAAGAAAGTGAACAGACTCTATTACTTTGAATTCACTAGTGCTGCAGGGATTGCACGTCTGCAAACACCCTGCAGGGATTGTACGTCTGCAAACACCCTGCACCAAAAAGTAATATCATCATGCAACTCTCCTGACTTACCAGAGTATTTGCTGACTCCATACCCAGAAGCGGATAAATCCATGAGACCCAGATTGGCCCAAGCAAGAGCAGCATACTCCAAGGGGGAGGAAAGGGAACACCACACACGTTCATGCCCACACTAACATCCAAGAGCGTAGCGGGGCCTTCGGTAATCTTAGGCCAGCTCCCTTCCAGACTACCTGACCACCGCTACGAAGTCCATTATGTGTTAATACTGACTTCTGCAATTGTATGCGCTCTCCACTCTTGCTTCTCCACTCTTTTTGACTGCTTACTCTCTTTTCTCTCCTCCTTTCCCTTCTCCCTTTTCCTTTCTCCCCCCCTTACTTTCTTCTATGCACTTACTCTATCAGAATTGTCCCTGGACCTAATATGATAGCAACCTCGTCTGTTTCCTCCACCCTCCCATTACTGTTTTTTTCCTCCCCACCATCCCTCCAGCACTATCCGAAATGTCGTCAGGCCTAGTATGATAGTCGCTTGTTTTGTTCCTCCCCTCCCTTTATGCACCCCTCTCCCTCACCTTTTGTTTTTCTACGGCTCTACCAGAAATGTCGTCAGGCCTAGTACGGTAGTCGCCTGTCTGTTTCCATTTCCTTCCCACTCTCCCCATCCCTTCCTTATCTATGTCTTAGCTCGAGTATGATAGTTAATTTCACATCCTTACTGTTCATGGCCTGTAAGAATGTGGTTGTATTTTCCCTTGTTCCCTCCCTTGCCTTGAAGCGCTTTGAAACACATTGTGTATAGGCACTATATAAATAAACAATCATATCATATCATTCATAAGATAGCACAGTCCTAGACACACAGGTGTCCTCATGCACCACCTAGAGAAGGGGGAGCTGTACTATTAAAAAAAAAAAAGCCAGTTTAGTTTTGGAGGGTGGGAGTTTGAGTAGGAGTTGGAGGATGTCATTTGGCAGAGAGTGGCAAGAGCAAGGAGTACTAGCAAGAACGCAGAAGGAGAGGGATATAAGTTGGAGGGAGTGTCTTGAGTTGGAGGAAAATAGAGGTATCATCAGAGGGAGAGGGGTTGTGCGGATGGTGAAGGAGACTCCATACTATCTAGAAACAGAGTGTATGGCGGTTGGATGAAAGGAACCTTTGGAAAACCAGCAGATGAAGAGGTGGAAGGAGGAAGAAGCCCTTAACATCAATGTCAGAGAAACAGAATCTGGAGTGGGAGATACCATATTTGTACCTGGGGAGATAATAGGTACCCCTTTTAGAAAGAGAGAGGGGTGGTGGTCCTGGAAGACTTGGAAGATCCAGGGCAGAAACCAGATAAGGTGTGAGTATGAGAGAGTGTTGTTTTACGGAGAGTCCCGATGCTTAGTCTAGAGTTGGTCAGAGGAGGAGGTGCCCTTGGGCCCAGAACCTTAGAGCAGTGAGGTGCTCAACTGAAAGAAAGTGCCAGAGGTCCTGCCCCAAGTGCCTGGGGCAGTGGGTCCATGCTGGGCAAACTCACCCAGTTCCTCGACTTCCTGGAGGACATTTGCAGACTTGTCCAAGCCCAGAATACACCAGCCGCAGAAGGCCTGTCTTTGTGCTCCTCCCCCCACAAAACCCACAACTCAAAAGACCAAGACTAGGGTCATTGTATGGCCATTAAAGCAGGGGTGAAAAGACCTTCTTTTGGCTGTACTATTTTAAAGGAGACTTTTCTTTATGATCTGCGACTAAAGACCCTTTTATATTTCCTTTTCTTTATTTTTGTGAACGTAAACCATCTTTTGATGGAAACTATCCTTGTGTCAGTCTATTGTGTATCCCACCATTCGTCCTGTCACAGTGGTGAAAAATATTCGGATTATGGAAAAGCTGGCCCTATAGGAGGAGGTTTATGCTCGCGTGGCTGGCCAGTTATAGACCAAACACCTGCTGACTTCTCTCTGTGCTTGTGATTCTAAAGTCCCAGGTACACCTATGCACAGTGGTTTGCTCCCAGTCTGCAGTACTTTTTCCCAGCTCTAAAGATGTTAAATTTTAAGCAACGCTGGGAAATTTATATATTAATTCAAGCTGCTATTGACACAGGCATTGGCTATGTTTTGAAATCTATCCTTTATGTTTTGAAATGGATCCTTTAAAAGAAGGAACAGTGTTTTATAAGTACAATGTTTGCTATATATATATATATAATCTTAATTCTATTTAGAAATGTGTGCATGTTTTGTACTGTTATGTATTGTTTGATATGTAAGTGAGTTGGAAGGCCATTTATTTGACATGCTTATCAACAGATAGCTAGTAATGTCCCTAAGTACACATTTTAAATTGTTTTTTTAACATATTTATACTTTAATTTTCTTCAAATCATTTTCGTCAACACTTTATTTATATATTGAAAAATGTTGTCAAAGGTTTCTCTTTAAAATTGGAAAGGTTAACCTAAAATAAGTCATAATAAATCAGTAGTTTTCCTACTTGTCATTAAATGATCTTGATAAACATGTTACACAATAGAAACATGCTCACTGTTAGAAATCCAGAATGAATACATTATTTAGTTCAGAACTCGTATAACACAGACAACCCATAGAATTAACACTGGTCACTAAGAGCATTTGTTTAGTTGGTGCTTTGTCAAGAGAACACAACACCTCTGGTCACTGGCACAGGAGCTCTATTCTGCAGGTAAACATCAAATAGTTCTGTCTTCTTCTGCGCTCACCTGGAGTAGGAACCAGAAATGTGTTGACTCTTCGCCATTGTCTGCCCCTTGGAACCCCATTCACCTTCTGTACAAGCCCGCGTATGTTGCGGTTGCCTAATCTCTAATGGGATCGTGTTTGGGGATAGCGCTGTGGACCTGCCTCTGATCAGTCTATCAAGTCAGAGTCTTCTTCCCCCTTTTCTATCTTATGAGCTTGCCATGGTCCTTATAGTTGTGGCCTAGGGGACTACACTATACTTCTTTATCATGAAACACTTGTGTATAGGCGCGTTACAAATGCCATATCATATCATATCATTGCATGCCCAGTGAGGGTAGCCTTCCTTCTCCTTCTTGGCATCTATCTTATATCCCTCAGTTTCAGAATCAGTATCCCAAGATGAATATCAACCATGCGATCTGGAGGAAGAAAACAAGGAGGCCAATGACATGACAGGCCCTCGTGGAGTGAAAAGCTACCAGGATCAAGTGTGACGTTTGCAAACGCACACACCACAAGCAGGGGGTCATCTGTGCTTAAATGCACATCTTTGATTGAGATTATCAGGGTCCAGTCACACTAAATCCATGCTCAATCACATTCTCTGTTTCCTCATCTAAGTTTCTAATCTGACCCACTCTTTCCTTTTCTCCAATCACAGGCCTTACCTCACATGCGCATCAATTATAAGATGAGCGTATCAAAGCAGAAAGACTTAAGTGGCGAGAATACACCACAAAGGATGGCTCAAGGTGCCTCACTTCAGAGTGACTAGTTTGGGTCAAACAACAACATCTCCAAGTGTAGACTGCTGTGCGGGAGCATATTTGAGCTTAGGTTGTCCTTTCATGGTTTGTTATTTCCGCACAGACAGCTGTAAATTAATAACATTTTTGCACATGTGTTCCATTGTACCAGCACAGACTGGTACCTTACAGTATTGTATAGTTTAGGGGTAAAAATGTCAAATTGCCAGCTACCAACCAGGCATAAAACATCACTTGCCACTTCTATTATGCACATGTACACAGCAAACTATTTCTTACTCCCTAAAAAATGATTATCACTTGCCAATGGCTAGTGGTGAGCGCAAATTTGAGGTCTGGTTACTATAGCTCATTTCACCGATTTCTGTATTTCTGACTGCTGTAAGGAAGTTTATTGGCATTTATTTCTTCTCATCTACCAGCAAAGTATTCAACAAAATACTTTATTTATTTATTTGGATTTATAAAGCGCCTGCAGCCCAGGGGCATTGTGGCGCTGTTACAGGATTCTTATCTTGGACGAACAAACATTTTTACATAGTGAATCAACTAACAAATTAACTTATCTAGGATGAGACAAACAGTATAAATAGTGAGACAGCCATTTTTCATAGTGAGATGGTACAAATACTTGTTCCGGCAAGCAAGCAGTGGTAGCGGTACATTTCAGCTGTGTACTTATGAATGAGACATTCGGAAGCCGGTGCTGGGCTAGTGGAAAAGTTGTGTTTTAAGTGCCTTGTGGAAAAGAGTGATGGAGGGCTCGTCCCTGTGGGCAGGTGGGAGTGCATTCCAATTCTTGGGAGCTAAAACGGCAAAGCTGGATCCACCTGCTTTGAGTCTTTTGTATGTTGGAATCGCTAGCTGGTTGCATTTTGGGTTAGTTTCGGTCTGTTTGAGGTGGATCTGTGGATGGTTTCTGATAGGTATAGCAGAGCCGTTTGGGAAAGGCAGGAGTGAGTGATGGAGAGGGCTTCAAGAGAATGCGCTCTCTCACTGGGAGCCAGTGGGCGTTTTGTCTAGCCGGGGAGATGTGCTCTCTCTTGGGAATGCTAAGGGCTGCTCTTATAGCATTGTTTTGTGTGGTTTGTAGTTTAGTCATGTTTTGGAAGATGTGCCTAGGAATAGGATGTTGCAGTATTCTAGTCTCGCTCCCACGGTGGCTCTTGTTATGGCTAGGCAGTTTTTGGGAGAAAGGTGGGGTTTGAAGGCGTTTATGATCTTGCTGGTTAGTCCCGCAGAGAAAGCGATCGCGTTCACTTGACTGACATGGAGAGTGTGGAGTCTAAGTATACCCCTAATGTTTTGGCAGCTGCTGCGGTGGTGATAGTGGTATTGTCAATTTAGAAGGATGCGTATTTGCTGTCCGGTTTGCTGAGGACTTGTTTGGGGCCAACCAGTAGCATTTCTGTCTCGTCTCCATTGAGACAAAACCCATTTGCCTCCATCCAGGCCTGGATGATGGCGTAGATCTTGTTCATTGTGGCTGCATCTTGTTAGTAAGAACCAGTGAGTGGGAGAAGAACCTGGATATCATCGCCATAGTTCGTGTAAGCTATGCCGTGATCATCGAGGTCGTTGAAGAGAGGAAGGGTGAAAATGATGTAGAGTGTGGGTGAGGTGCAGGATTCCTGGGGGACTCCGCAGTGGATCGGGGTGGGGTTAGCGCAGTTCTGGTCAGAGAATACTCTGAAGAGTCTACCTTCGACGAAGAAGGTGATCCAGGAGGTGGCTTGTTGGGAGAAATGTGCTGCGTCTTTTAGGTGTTTGCAGAGAGTCTTGTGATCCACAAGATCGAAAGCAGTGGACAGGTCTAAGAATAGGAGCAGAGACCGTTTTCCTTCATCCATAATTTGCTGTAGCTGCTTTTCTAGGTCAAGTAGGGCGGTTTCAGTCCAGTGGCGTAGCCGGAAGCCTGATTGCCTTTTGCTTAAGATATTGTTGTCTTCCAGGTAGTGTTGAATCTGTTGGTATGCCGCTTTATCTAGTATCTTTAGCAGAAAGGGGATGGTGGTTATTGGTCTGTAGTCGTTAGGTTGGTCTGGATCGAGTGATGTTTTTTCAGAAGCGGGCGTACCCATGATTCTATCAGGGAGGGAGTGACGAGACCTGAGGAAAGTGAGGCATTGATAAATGCTGTGAGTAATGGGGCTAGAGGTTCTGTGCAATCTTTAATGAGAGCCGCAGGGCAGGTGTCCCCTTTGCAGGACGAAGGTTTGATTCCTTTCATGAGGGCTATGACTTCTGTTTCAGTAACTTCTCTGAATGAGAAAGGTTGGCTATCTTTTTTGACAGGGTGGTGGTTTGCGGCTGGATGTGTGGTGGTTTTAGGTAGGGCATTGAGGTGGCCTTTTATTTTTCCTTGGAGGGTGTTTATTTTGTTTAACATGGCTTTTTGAAAGTTGTTGGAACATGCTTTGTCCTTTACTGTTTCTTGGGTGTTAGTTGACGGGGCCGCCAGCTCTTTATAGATGGAAAAACGGTTCCTTTGATTCCGACTTAGCGTTGGCTATTCTGGAATTGAAGGATGAGGATTTGGCTAAGGTGATTTCCTTTTTGTATTGTGAGGCAAGAGTTTTGTAGGCCTCCAAAGAGGTAGAAGATGGGTTGGATTTCCAGGTGGAGAGCGCCAACCGCTTCTTAGCACTAAGGTCTAGTAATTCTTGCGTGAAACATGAGTTAGAATGTTTCCTGTTTTTTGCTTTTTTCATCGTTAAGGGCGCGATTGAGTCCAGGGCTGTTTGTAAGGTTGTGTTGTACAGGTCTGCTAGCGCTATGAGATCTGTGCTGAATGGGGGTTTTAGTGCAGGGGATGCCTTAAGGAGAGGGATTAGCCTTTCCTTGGTGAGGAGCTTGAAGGATCTGGCCTGGTTTGGTAGTTTTTGGCTTGATTTCTGTGGGAATTTGGAAATGTATAAGGTGGTGGTCGGTCCATGGGCAGGGGGTTTTGGAGCTGATGTACACAGCACAGTTGTGGTCAGCTATCCAATCCAGAGTGCACCCTTTGAAATGGGTGGGGTCAGTAACTCTTTGGATGAAGCCCATGTCAAGGAGTGCTTTTTCGAGGGCTTTGCTCTGTTTGTCCTTGGGGTCTTTGAGGCCTAGGTTAAAGTTGCCTAGGAGGATAGTTTTGGAATTATATTTTAGGCTCTCCCCCACCTGGTGAAGGAGATTGGCTTGGAAGTCTAGAATTGGGCCAGGAGGGTGGTAGATGACGTGAATGGTGATGGTTTCATTGGGAGATAGGGCGAGTTTGATGGTTAGCAAGACGTGAGTTTGTCTATGGATGAGCTGATTTGTCTGAAGGTGAATGAGTCTTTAGCAATGAGCGCTACAACACCTCCTTTGTTGGAGGTTCTGTCCTTGTGAAACAGGGTGTAGACACGTGGGAGTGCAAGGCTGATGGAGGGGCCTGAGGCTGCATGTAACCAGGTTTCTGTTAGGGTGAGGATGTCGAGATCAAGATCAGTGAGCAGGTCGTGAATATCAGTGGCGTGGGCTGGGAGAGAACGAGCGTTGATCATAGCGCAATTGAGTTGAGTTGAGGGGGGTTTGGGGTGGGAGAAATTTCTTGGTGAAATCTTGAGTGGTGATGGGTGGATCTATTGGTTTGTGCATGGTGGTGGGTGGCAGGATATATGGGTTCGGTTTGGTAGTCCTCGGTCTGTGTCCAGAGCGGATACCCAATAGTTGGTTTCTCAGCAGTGTGGGCCTAGGGTGTGCATTAAACATGCTGAGGTGCTTGTGGTAGGAGTGACAGCTGTCTGGTGGGGCGTTGGGGGGCGCAGGTGCCTTGTCTGGGTGGGCGGTGGTGAAGTTGTATGGGGTGGGAGACACAGAAGAAGGAAGGCAGAAATAGCGTGGGGGGTATTCTTGCAATGTGTGAGGCGGTTTGTTTACAGTTGGCTGGTGTGTAGGGCGAGCGCGGCTGTCTGGGATGCTAGGTGCGTAGGGGGAAGTGTTGTCGACTGGCATGGTGAACGCGTGTGAGAAGCAGGAATGGGCAGTGGGCAGTTGGGTAGTCAATTGCAGGCAATATGCAGATCATCGCAAGCAATAACAGGTTTAAAGAATAGCAGGCAGTATGGTACTCCGCAGCACCAGTGGCAGGCAGGCAGGATGCAAGTTTAAGACAACATTAGCAGTATGGTGCTTAGCAGTATAAGTATCTGCTAGCGGTAAAGGTGACAGGGGCAGGCACAATGCAATTTATACACAATAGTAGGCATTATGGTGCTCACCCGTGTCACAACAGGCAAGATGCAAGCTAACACAACAGGGGGCAAGTTGGTGTTCAGCAATACCAGTGTTAAGGCAGGCACATTGCAATTTCTACACAATAGTAGGCATTCTGGTGCTCAACAGCACCCGTGTCACGACAGGCAAGATTACACAACAGGGGGCAATATGGTGTTCAGCAATACCAGTGTTAAGGCAGGCACAATGCAATTTTTACACAATAGTAGGCATTATGGTGCTCAACAGCACCCGTCTGACAACAGGCAATATGCAAGATTACACAACGGTGGCAATATGGTGTTCAGCAATACCAGTGTTAAGGCAGGCACAATGCCATTTGTACACAATAGTAGGCATTATGGTGCTCAGCAGCACCTGTGTCATGGCAGGCAAGATGCAAGATTACAAAACAGGGGGCAATATGGTGTTCAGCAATACCAGTGTTAAGGCAGGCACAATGCAATTTTTACACAATAGTGTCAAGGTGCTCAGCAAGACGCCGGGTCACAGCAGGCAAGATGTAATCTTTTCTAACAGTGTGTATTATTGTACCTCTGTAGCTCAGTGCATCGTTTTTATCAGTGAATAATTGCAGGGTTTGAAGTATAGTGCCTCTCTCTGATAGAGCCTCCCTTATATATCTTGAAGGGCAAATAATGAGGAACTCCCAAAAATCCAGCATAGAGCGTGCTCTAAAAACTGAACGTTTTCAAGCATCCTTCCCTGAGACAGATGTGAGGGATGACTGGTGTGGATTTTCCTTGCCTGGGTTGAAAACTGAGTGAAGGGAATGATGGGCAGGCATTCCTTAATGCCGGGATCAGGGAATTTGTTTTTTTGCACAATATGTCTCATTGATGTCTGCAACAACACCCAACAGTAATGTTTTATACTGATGCTCTGCTCTTAACTCAGGTGTGGCTGTTATGCCCAGGGCCAGATTGAACATGAAGATCAAATTGAAGAATGTCTTTGTCATGTACTTCCTCGTCTCTATACTTGGACTTCTGTACGCCCTGATGCAGCTCGGTAAGTACTGGGGAGGTTGGTGGGACTGCTGCTCTTTAGTTAAGGCTGCAGATGCTTTGGCCCTTGCATCCAAGAGACTATTTCAATAACACTGCCAGCGTCACCTCTGGGGGTCACAGCATTCACTCCATTGATAAGAGTATCTTGTGGAGACTCTACCGTGTGTAAAGCACATGTTCCACTTCCTTCAGGCATGCTGTCTCATAAAACTACCCATAAGCAGCTAGTCAAGTCTACCGTGACCATTCCACTGGGACCCTCTCACCCCTCTTGTCATGTAGGTCCTTCTAGCTTGAGCATTCTCCTATAAAAAACCTATCACAGATTTAGACACCAACAGTGTTAAGTAGCTTTATCTAATTGAGTGGCTTAACAATCAAAATCCGTGATGAAAGACAACATCTTTAGTGATTTCTAAAAATATACATTTCCCACAAACCAAAAAGGATTTTACTAGAAAATTAAATTTGTATTAAACACCCTTCTAATTTTTGCACAGATATGGGTTAGATATGGGTTAGAACATAAAATACAGAGAAATACAACAGATTGGTGGTACTGGTGGATGGGTAGTATTAAGTGAAATCGGGCGGGTCGGCGAATAATGTGTGTGATTGTGTTTGTGTGTCTGCTTGTGAGGGGGTGGGGGTAAGAGAATAAAGGCTAAGGCGGGGAGGGGGCAGGAGAAGAAACTGGGTATCGGGGGTGAAATCATTTTATGCTGCAGGCACAGAGAGAAGGGAGATTTATTAAGAAAACACAAGGAGGGGGCAAAGGGGTTCCAAAATGGCAGACATGCCAGATATGGACTTGACTCAGCCCTCTAATTCCTAAGCAGACACAGGTGAACCTAAGTCTCACAAGTTTCTCGTTCTTCCTCACCTGAAGTATCAGTGCTTGACTCGGAGGCCCCCTTAGACTGAGAAGCTTTGGGTTTCTTCTTCCTTCCTGAGCGCTGACCAGCGAAGAGGTAAGGTCTGCCCCTGGAGGAAGCCACTCTGTCCGCCTAGTAAACGGCAAGACCTGGGGCCTCATTACGAGGTGGGCGGTAAGGGATTACCGGCACCGGTAAGGGCACCGGTGCCAGTAATCCCTTACTGCCCTACTACGAGTTCCCTTTCCAGGTCCTTCCTTAACGCCTGGTTTTTTCAGGCGTTAAGGACGGGATCCGCAAAGGGACTCAAGAGCTAATAACAGTACCGCAATTTGTGGTACCATTATTAGCGCCTTCCCCATTCCCATTGAGCCCTATGGGGGATCAAATGGGAATGGGGAATGGCCCTGGTGAATGGGGAATTACCGGTCACGCCAACCTTGGAATGGACCGGTAATTGCTCCATTCACCAGGGAGGAGTCGGAACGTGTTTGGAGGCAGCCATGGCGCTAATAGCTACCTCCAACCTCGTAATGAGGCCCCTAGTGTTTCTCCGGGTGCAGTCCTCAACGGGGGAAAAACCAGCTGGTACAAAACAAAACCCGGGTCGTGTGACAAGGATAGAATGAATGCAGGAAGAGCGGAATAGGCAAGTTCTGCAAATAGTTCTTCCAGTAAACCGAGCTGTGTAAACACACCGAAGCAGGAGCAAGCAGAATGGCAGGCAGAGAGAGGAATAAATACGTGCTCTCCTGCAAGCACAGAAAGGAAGCAGAACAAGGATAGGTGAAGGCCAGGAAGAGCAAGGAAAGACAAAGAGTGTAGGCAAGGGGAAGAAAGAAAAAACTAGCGTCTTAACCCACAGAGATGAGCACAGGGTAGCAACGCGTCCGCGCATTGGCCGTTCTGTAATTATCCAGAAAGTAAGAACGCCATGTTGGAAAAACAACTAGACCGTAGTCAGAGGAAAGAAGGAAACGTGATGGCATGTTTAATGGAAGTGTCTCCAGGCATGCCAAACCTTCCAATCCTGTCGTGTCATGACACTAAGAGCAGCAACCAATCACAGCCTTGCCCTAATATGAATGTACAGGTGCAAACATTTAGCAAAATCCCAATCCTGTCGGATGAGGGAGAGAACTATAGAAACCAGAGTCCAGCCATTCAGGGTGAACTGTGTTTGGTGAGAGGAATGTAGAATTGTTTGGAGTTAGGCGGCTGTGGAAAACAGTTGGAGAAGACAACTAGAATTTAGAGGCAGTTGGCAAAAAAGGAAGACCGCAGAGAGGGAAACAGGAGAGACCTGAAAATAGAGAGGGAAGACTTGTGAGTGGGTATTAAAATGCAAGCGCATGCAGACTGGAAAGGGTACTATAACGGATGAGGTAGTAACATTAGGTGGCAGAAGTAACGTTGAGGAAAAGATGAGAAGTCTGAATACTGTTAAAACAATAGAAGTGGTAACATCAGGGAAAGGCGTAGTTGTAATTGAAAGGAAGGGGGTGATAACATTGAGTGGCAGAGTGTTTTTGGTTTGGGGATTGCAGAGCATCGGGTGCTGAATGTGGTATAAAAGAAGTGGTGCCTAGAGTTCAGGGCAGGACATAAGTTGTAGAGGTGGTACCATTGGATGGCAGAAGTAGTATTGAGGTGGATGTGGGGAGTACATTGGACAAGTCCTTACATTATGTGCTGAAAGTCGTAGCAGGGAGGAAGGAGCATTAAGAGGAGTGGGTAGTATTAAGTTGATGCAGGTGATATGATATGATAGTTTATTTATATAGCACAATGTGTTTCAACGCGCTTCAAGGCAAGGGAGGGAACAAGGGAAAAAACAATGACATTCTTACAGGCCATGAACAGTAAGGATGTGAAATTAACTATCATACTCGGCCTGACGACATTTCAGATAGTGCAAGAGCTAAGACATAGATAAGGAAGGGAGGTCGAGAGTGGGAAGGAAATGGAAACAGACAGGCGACTACCGTACTAGGCCTGACGACATTTCTGGTAAAGCCAGAAAAAAACAAGAGGTGAGGGAGAGAGGTGCAGAAAGGTAAGGAACAAAACAAGCGACTATCATACTAGGCCTGACAACATTTCAGATAGTGCTGGAGGAGGGGTGGAGAGGAAAAAAACAGTAAGGGGAGGGAGGAGGAGACAGACGAGGTTGCTGTCATACTAGGTCCAGGGACAATTCTGATAGAGTAAGTGCATAGAAGAAAGTAAGGGGAGGAGATAGGAAAAGGGAGAAGGGAAAGGAGGGGAGAATAGAGAGTTAGCAGTCAAAAAGAGTGGAGAAGCAAGAGGGGAGAGTGAATACAATTGCTGAAGTCAGTAGTAACACATAATGTTGCAAGCCAAACAGGAATTGCCCTTTTCTTTGTTTGCCCTTTGCTGAGGACGCCCAGGCGAGAGACACCCTTGATCTAATAGTTAAGAGCAGGAAGGAAGAGGCAGGGCTAAGAAGGTGGGTGGTGCTTGCTAAGTGGTGAAAAAGAGCGGCAGGCAGGAAGTCACCAGGTGGGCGGGGCTTAGGCCAGGTGACCTAGATCTACTTGAACCTGCTCCCCATCTGCAAAGGAAAAGAGGCTGGAGGGCTCCTTAAGTAGGGAAAAAGAGTGGCAAACAGGAAGGCACCAGGTGTAGCAGAGGCTTAGTGTGTAGCTAAGGGGCAGGTGATAAGAGCAGGTGCTCTGCATGGTACGCAGGTGGAAGAGGTGGTATAAAAAGGAAGTGCAGGAGAGTTTAAAACAGGAATGGTAAGATCACAATGGGACCGTGGTACTGAGGAGGAAAAGAGTGCAGACATAACAGAAGAAATGTCTTAGGAAAACTAGAAAGTTATATCTGGAAGGTTATAGAGGGCCATGTCAGTCTCAAGTGGGCACAGATAGTGGGAGGATAAATCAGAGTGGGACAGACAGAGTACTGCAGGGTGTAGAGAGGGGA
Source organism: Ambystoma mexicanum (assembly GCF_040938575.1). Classification (NCBI taxonomy): domain Eukaryota; kingdom Metazoa; phylum Chordata; class Amphibia; order Caudata; family Ambystomatidae; genus Ambystoma; species Ambystoma mexicanum. The sequence goes on from NC_090923.1 coordinate 1,131,380,122, forward strand.
GACAGGCCAGATTCTGAGGAACATACACCCGAGCCTGGGAACCAGGTACCGCTGCATGTCTCTCTCTCTGTTGCTCCAAGCAAACTCATAAGTTGCCTCACTACTTAAAAGTATTGCTGGTGAGCCTTGGCTAGGCTATCTTGGGGGTCTGGATCACTGGGTAGCCTACAACTAGTACCAACAAATGAGATGGTTCGGAATCCCTAAACCGGCAACCCCTGAGGAGCTATCCAGGCAGAAGTGACAATCTCCCTGAACTTTCATGTCCCACAACATCAGGAAGAACTTTAGTAACTGAAAGGTTAGAGAGACTTAACCAAGATTGGGGACTTCAACTGTCTTTGTTGTTGTATTTATGAATGTATTGGTGTTTAGACACTGAGGAGAAGGGAGCCTATCCTTTTATTTTCTATATGGTTAAACACAAAGGTTTGTTGAGTTTATCACGCTATTGCACTTTTTAGTTAAATGAAATACGTTTGAACCAATATTCTGTCTTACTGTACTTCTTGGTCACAGTTTGTGACACACGTGTCTGGGCAGTGGGCATCATCTCTTTAAGCAGCCTTGTCAGTGGGATGTCTAAAAAAAATAAAATAAAAGATACTGTAGCCATGATGAAGTCTCATTTTATCTTCTGATGCTGAATAAGGCTCTAACCTAGTTCAGAGCAAAGGCCAAACTGAAATGGCTTTACAACTTTGCCTGCAAGGTTTTCAAGAAACTCCACCCCATGCTGAAAGTCAGTGATTTGCTTCTGGGTAAACTGACTTGTCTCTGCCGTAAGGGTTAGTCCTGCCTGTACACTTCAGGCCAGCCGTACCTAGATGTGTTCAAAGTAAAAGTTATGTTCTGGCCCAAACAATATGCAAAATTATTCATAGCACTCTGTTCCAACCCAGCCACTACATGGTTTTTTGGGTCCTTGAATGCATCAAGGCATTTTAATTTCATAGAACAATTCTTATTGCTACAGGTGTGTTATTTACATAGAACAACAGAGCAGAATTTCATGACCAAAGTTTAAGTTCACAAAACATTGTCCTAAATTAGTTTTCACGTGAAACAGAAAATACACTATTGCAGATTAATCGCCAGATGTTAGTTCTGAGTTTGGTTTACAACCCCAAGGCCAGATTGTGTACCATATTGAAAAAGTCAATAGCATAGAGATTTACGGTTCAGGAATTGGACCGGAGTCCTGCTACCTTCCTTCTCTTTCTGTCTGAAGTCTGTGCCAAATAGATTAAGCTCATCCATTGCCCCATACCTCACAAAAATACCTGAACCAGTTACCACCAATTCTTGCCTAGTAAATCCTGTTCATGGACACATGATATCCTATTATTCATAAGTATTCTTTGAAAACGGGAAAACAGAAATTGATGGAGCCTACCAGGCTTGAAGATGACTGTGATTCTTGCGGCTCCGTAGCAGGCTCCCTTCTTGGGGCAGATTCCCTGCACATGAGTGGTGGCCTAGCATCTCATTTGGGCATAAAGTAGTTTGAGATTGTTATTGAGGTCCGCTACAATTGCAGATCTCTATTGGAGGTCCCAGACTTGGGACTTCGATTGTGATGGCTCAAGATGAATGATATGCGCTGCAGGGGCTGCATCAAAGTGAGAGTCTGGAGCAGGTTTGGTTTCGGTTTGAGCAGTGGGAGATGTCGGTGAGCCGATTCCGAGCTTGGTGGTGTACTGGCACCACTGAGATGGTCCCATGGCAGAAAAGTAGCTTTGGGGGTGACAGGTACTTGGTGAAGTCCACTACAGCTGGTCTCGGGAAGGGATTGGCACGGAGGGAAAGGGAATATTAGATCTGCTGTAACTGCAGACTGACAGATGTATTGTACAGAAATACCACTCGCCTGCTTCTCTGGATTTGTGTTAGCTTGAGACCCAGGCCATCCCAGGCCCAGAGCTGCTCCGCACTCTACCTTTCCTCTCTTGTACCCCAGCAAGAGACCTGTCCTCCCAAGTCCCTCGTGTTATGCCCTGCTGGATCTGAAGTCCTGCAACCTCCTCCTCCTCCTCCTCCTTCTCCTTCCTTGCCTGCTGACCTGCGCTGAGTCACAAAGAGTGCTTTCTTTGCTTGCTGCTTCTCCAAGGTCTGCCTCAGTTGTTGGGGTTGTAAGAGAGGCCCTTTGTCTTCAATAGCCTGAGCTTGAGCCTAGTGGTCCAAAATTCATGAGGTCGTGATGGTAGACTAGAACCGCTGAACCCAGCTGTCAAAAGCCAACTCGGCACCTGCGACTACTAATGCAATCTATCACTTTTGCCCGTTTGTTCTTCTGTGATGTATTTTGGCTTGTGGCAATGCCGTTTCCAGGTTTCCCCCAATTGACATCTCATATTAAGACAATTGTCCAATATTTGCCTGTTTGTTTCTTCTGTAATGTCTTTTAGCTTATGGCAGTGCTGGTTCCAGGTTTCCCCTAATTGACATCTCATATTAGGAGAATTATACTACTTTTGCCCTTTCTTTTCAATTCTGCTTGGTCGGTATTAAAAAATGCTTCCCAAGTGTTCATTAACGCGTTGGCACGTCCCGTGTCCCCTACTCTTTTATGTTGACTCACTGGTGTAACGTGCAGCTGTGGCTAAGAGTTTTCGTTGGGCAGGCTTCCCCTTTTTGACTGAGACTTTTTGGGTCTCGGTGCCACCTTTTCTACAGGACTGTGTCTTTCTCGGTCCCGCTGCACACAGTTCACCTTCAGCGGTCTCACCAGGGCACCTGCTATGACTTGTCCGGTCCTAAATGCCTCCAGAGTTTTATCAGCAAATATTTCCTGCTCTGCCCATGGTTTATCTCCATGAGTCTGCCTCTGTGTTCGCTTCCGGCTCCGTGGACTCTTCCCGATCTACTACTTGCAGGTGATTTCCAAATTTCAATGTCCCACACAGCTGACTTTGATCCTGACAACTAGACTGTATGGTGTACTTGGTGTCACATTCACTCCATGTTGACTCCTTGATCCTCTTCCTTGTCTCAGTACTTGAGGCTTTCTGGGACTTGGAGTCCAAGGACATTTTAGATGGTTTTAAGTTACATTGTTGGACAGTTTTATTTAAATAATAATCATCATAAACATTAGATGTTAAATGTGTTTTAGACTTATTATGCACATATGAAGAGTGAATAGAGTTTTGTTTGAAATAATTGACAAAAGTAGGTTTCAGGTCTTTAAAATTAAATGGTTCTGGAATCAAGGAATCCTACTTGCAAGAAAGGGACGAACACTGCTTCTCTCCTATTGGACTCACCACTCCCCCTTAACAGCCATCTCCTCCCATGTGATGCACCCTCATAATACCACCTCCAGGGTCAGGATCAGGTAGTGGCTGCCTTCCTGTGGCCACATGGGAGGGGACTTTAGGCTGGGGAATCAGTGATGACTCTGCAGGAACTGGGTATTTCCAGGAGGGGCTGTATAAGCTGTAATGCTTTTCAGAGACTTAATTCCCTCCCTGCCTGAGGAAGTGGGTACATTCCACAAAAGCTTGCAAATAAGCAAAAGAAATGACTTTTTCTTTAGCCTAATAAAGATATTGACTTGTTTTCTTTTGGATCAAAACGGAAGAGGGAATCACCACAGACCAGTGGGTACTCAAGACCGTCATCCACAGTAAATGTATCGAGTTCAGCTGACCACTTTGATACCGACCAGAACACCTCAAGAAACTGCTGCAAGAGGTGGAGATCCTGCAAGAAAAGGGCATTTATTCATTGTACTTCCTTGTACTCAGAAAGGATCACATCATGCGCCCTGTGCTAGACTTGCGCCCACCGAACAAATTTATCAAGCCACAAAAGTTCAGAATGACAACATTGCAAGAAGTAATCTCTCTACTAACACAGGGAGATTACATGGCAACATTGGACATGAAAGATGCATACTTTCATATTTCAATGCTACCAGCGCACAGAAAGTACATAAGGTTAATGATAGAGGACAAGCACTATCAGTTCAAGGTCCTTCCCTTCGGCATTGCCTCAGCCCCAAGGGTATTTACAAAGGTGCTGGCGGTATTAGCGGCTACCTGCGCAGGCAGTCCATTCCAGTCTGTCCTTACCTCAACGACTGGCTAATAACAGGGGACTCGTTTGGAACATGCCTATCAAACACCCAAGTCAAACAATTTTTGGGGGCTCTAATTCAAACAGAAGACGGCCTCGTCTTCCCCCTCCAACGAGAGGGTTCAAAAACATGCTGTTCCAGATCCCTCATTATGTAGCCAATCGCGAGGTGACTACGCGAAGCCAATGGATTGTTGGGGATGATGGCCTCCTGCATTTACTTAGTCCCACATGCATGTTTGCGCATGCGCCCCATGCAAGACTGGCTAAACAGCCAATGGTATCAGGCGAGCGGACAATGGGATGATCTAGTGGTTGTCTCAGCAGCCCTCGTTCTCTCACTGCAGTGGTGGTCAAGGGAAAACCTCATACAGGGGAAAACTTTCACCTCCCCTGCAGCAGAAGCCACTCTCACCACGTACGCATCTCTCACGGGGTGGGGGGCTAACCTCCTTCATCACACAGTGCACAGGGTTTGGCCCCCAGCAGTAGCATCCAACCACATAAACCTATTGGAATTGTTAGCAGTGTTCAAAGCCCTGAAGGCTCTTCAAACACAACTACAGGGGAGGACGGTACTAGTCATCACGGACAGCATCACAGCCATGTATTACCTGAACAAACAAGGGGGGCATGCACTCTCCAGGGCTATCCAAACTGTCCCAGAACATATGGAAGTGGGCTCTCAAACACAATATTTTCCTCCTGTCTCAACACGTTCCAGGGGAACTCAATCTTCTTGCAGCAGAGACTTCCCACAGAGTACGAATGGAGGTTACACGAAGACATCGTCTCCAATGTCTTCGCAGAATGGGGCTTCCCAGAGATTGACTTATTCACAACTCTGGAGCATGCACAATGCCCAGACTACGCCTCCAGGAACCCCCAGAACTGCTCCAAGCAAAACGGTCTCTGGATAAGATGGTCAGGGAAATTTGTCTACGCTTTTCCCCGAACTCCCCTACTCAAAAAGGTAGTGCACAAGATGCACCAGGAACCAGTCACAATGATTCTGGTGGCCCCGATGTGGGCCCGCCAACCCTCGTTCTCCCATTTTATGGCGATGTCTATCTCTCCTCCGATGAAGCTTCCTTGCCCATACAACATGCTATCACAAGACATGGGGGAGACTTTCCATCCTTGCCCGCAAACTCTCAATTTAGTGGCCTGGCTTTTGAAGTCATAGAGTTCGGGCACCTCCGACTTCCTCAGAGATACATGGACATACTTAAGGAAGCAAGAAAGCCTAACACCAGACATTGCTACTCTAATAAATGGAAACGCTTCGTTATCTGGTGCAATACCAAGAACATTAATCCCATAGACTGCTCTCAGTCTACTCAGTCATATGCCTCAGGTCTGGTTTTTAATTCCCTGAAGGTACACCTAGCTGCACTTTCAGCTTATACTACGTCCCTGTTGTGGTGGAAGATCCCAGTGATCAAAGCTTTTATGGAAGGGGTTAAAAGACTTCATCCCCCTATTTCAAACCCAGCTCCCGGATGGGACCTAAATGTGGTATTAATTAGACTAATGGGATCTCCCTTTGAACCTATGCATAAGGCTAGCCTTAAAGCACTCACTTGCAAGACCACCTTCCTAGTGGCAGTCACTTCAATAAGAAGAGTTAGTGATCCACAGGCCCTTTCAGTTTAAGACCCATTTGTCAAAATTCAGAAAAACAAGGTGGTTCTGCACACTCACCCTCGGTTTGCACCTCAATTCATTTCAAAGTTTCATGTGAACCAATTAATAGAACTACCCACATTCTTCCAGAACCCCACTAACGTGGCAGAATGAAGCCTACACACACTTAATGTGCGCAGGGCAGTCATATATTATCTGAAAATGACTAGACCACTAAGAAAAACAAACCAGTTTTTCATCTGAGTAATGGCTGGTAGAGAAGGAGATCCTGTCTCTAAATCCACCATCTCAAAGTGGATTGTAAATTGCATCACACTCTGCTACACTCTTGCCAAGAGAGATCTGCCCTTCAAACCTAGAGCACACTCTACTCGGGGCACTGGGGCTTCCATAGCATTCATTTCAAATGTTCCTCTCAAGTCCATTTGCAAGGCGGCAACCTGGAGTTCTGTACACACCTTTACAAAACACTACTGCCTAGCTACTCACTCTAGGTCTGATTCTCAGGTGGGACAAGTGGTACTAAGACATCTGTTTACTACTGTTCCTTTTCACATCCCACCACCAACTCCGGGTACTGTTTGCTAGTCTATGCACAGCGTGTGATTCTAAGCAGATTCACAAGCATCAGAAGACATGCATTACTTACCGTGATAGCATTTCTGATGATTGTGTCTGCTTAGATTCGCATCTGACCACCCTTCCTTCCCGCTCGGAGTAGAAAGAACATAGATTTCGAGGGGATTGGGTCCTCCGACGTATTCCATATCTATGACAGGTAATCACCACAGCTGTGCTGCTTCGGAAACTTTTCCGGCGTCTGCGTCCTGCGTCGATGACGTCGATGCGCCGACGTCGAGGACCTCCTCCGACGTCCGACGTCATCCGATGTGATAAGTAGGACGCACGACGCCTGTAGCCTCAGTTCCGTTTTTTCCGCGAACGTGTTGCTTCGTGTTTCTCGGTTCTAAGCCTCGACTCTTTGGAGTTCTGTTCTTTCTGGTTCTTCGAACCTGTTCGTTTGTGAATTTCCTTCGGCGATGTCTTCCACTTCGTCTTCAACCCCGCGTCCGGGCTTTAAGAAGTGCGGGGTGTGTGGGTCCAAGATGTCGGTGACTGACTCGCACGACGCCTGCCTCTGGTGCCTCGGGGAGGCCCACGACACGGATGACTGTGTCGACTGCCAGTCGCTCACGTCCAAAGCCTTACGCGAACGTAAGAAGAAGTTGTCGGTAGGTCGGGTGTCCAAGCCCCGGAAGTCGAAGTCGGCGGGGCTTTCGACGGATGATTCGAGGGGTGACTCTCCGCGTCATCGTCGGAAGTCTCGTCGGTCTTCTTCTAGGAGTGGGTCTCGCCACTCCTCGGCCTCTTCGAGGCATTCTCGGAAGCGCCGTCACCGGTCGCCTTCCAGGTCCTCTTCCGAGGATTCTGCACGGCACGTCGGTTACCCCACCAGCCGTGCGACGCCGGAAGAATGGGCTTCCTTCTGGAAGAAAATGTTGGCGATTCTTGAGTCGCAGGGTACTCAGCCGTCCGCGCCCCCGAGTGGGGTCGGCCGTGTGAGGTCGAGAGACGCCGCTCGCAAGAGTGGTCGGCACGAGTCACGGGAGCGGTCCCGTTCGGACAAGGAGGCTCGTTCTCGCCGTACCCGTTCCAGGTCCCGGTCCTCGACGCGTTTGAGACCGTGTGCTCCTGTGAAGTCTTCGAGGAAGACATTGACGTCTGAGGCGTCGAGGGCGTCGACCGGCTTTCTCGAGGCTCCGGCTTCGAGGGCCTCGTCGAAGCCGTCGACGATCAGGTCGTCGAGGGACACGCTCGGGGCTCCGGCTTCGAGGGCTGTGTCGACGCCGCCGATACTGGAGGCGCTGCATCTGACGTCGACGCCGATTTCCTCGACGTCGACGCCGATCCTCTCGGCGCCGTTGCCGGTTTTCTCGGCGTCGGCGCCGATTCGCTCGACGCCTTTCGTGTCGGAGGTGCCCCGTGTCACGGGTGTACCCCCTAGGAAGGCTCTGGTTAAGAGCAAGCACTCTCGGGTGCCTTTTCGCCACCTGGAATATATTTCGGAGGCGGATGAGGATTCTGATGGCCTGGTTCCTAGTCAGGTGCCAGATGAAATTGTCTCGGGCCATAGTCAGTTTGACGATTTGAGGCAGTCACTGCATGATGCCAGTGGACTGGACACCTCTCCGGAGGTGGAATTTTGTAGGCCTGAGCCTGGCTCCCATGCCGATTCCTCGTACCGGCGCCTTATGGCTAGGGTGTCTGAGTATCTGGGATGGTCTGCTCCCCCAGGGGAGTTTGTGCAGGATGATCTGACGGACATCCTTGATGTTGGTCCCCCAACTGACCCGGTACTGCCGTTCCATATGGCTTTACAGAGAAGGGTGGCGGCGGCTTGGACTGCTCCGGAGAGTCTCCCGGCGGTGGGCAGATCCTTGTCGCGTAAATACCGTCCAGCCAGTAGCGACCCCTGCTACTTGACCAGGCACCCCACTCCGGAAAGTTTGGTGGTGCAGTCGGCCACGGCCCCGGCAAAGCAGGCGTCGTACCCTACCATCCCTCCTGATAGGGACGACAAACGTTTTGATGGCTGGGCGAAGAAAGTGTTTTCTTCTGGTGGTATGGCGCTTCAGGCGGCCAACTCCATTTGTGCCTTGTCACGTTTCACGCACACTCTGTGGAACTGTGTTGCGTTAGCGGCTGAACATATTCCCGAAGGGGTTGAACGGGATGGTTTCCTTGCTATGGTCCAGGATGGTAAGGATGCCATGTGTGAGTCCGTTCAGTCGGGTCTGGACTTGGCTGAATGCGTCAGTAGGTCCATGGCGGCGAGCACCGTGATACGCAGGTTTGCGTGGTTGCGGAAGTCGGGGTTTGCTCCTGATGTGCAGTCCCGGCTCCTCAACATGCCCTTTGATGGTGAACACCTTTTTGGCAGCAAGGCTGACGAGAGCCTTGAGAGGTTGCAGACCTCAAAAGCTGCAGCGAAGTCGTTGGGCGCTGCGGTTCGCCAACCTCCGCCTTTTCGTCCTAGGGGACAGCAGTGGAGGGGTGGTTCCTTTCGCGATTACTCTTCCTTCAGTAAAGCGAGAGGAGCTGGCAGTCAAAGAGGCCAACGCAGGGGTACCAGAGGTGGACGACAGGGTACCCGTGGTGCCAAGGCCGCTCGGGCAGTTGCCTCTTTGCCCTCAGGTAACGCCGCAGCCGCTCCCATTCAGTCGTGAGGCCATGTCCCATGGTTCGCCCGTTGGGGGAAGGCTGGCGCAGCATCTTGTAGAGTGGCAAGCCATTACTTCAGATGTGTGTGTTCTGGAGATCATAACCCACGGCTACTGTCTTCCTTTTCGGCACAGGCCTCGCGACAATCCACCGGGGAACCTCTCTTTGCAGATTCCGGATCCGCTCCTTGCGCAGGAAATTCAAGCCCTGCTGGAGAAAGGCGCCATAGAACTGGTGCCTGTAGCGGAGAGGAACAAGGGATGGTATTCCCCTTATTTTTTGGTTTCGAAGAAAGACGGGGGATTGAGACCCATCATGGACTTGCGCGATTTGAACAAATTCCTCAGGAAGGACAAGTTCAAGATGGTTACTCTCTCTCAAGTCCTCCAGGCCCTTCAGCTTCAGGACTGGTTGGTGTCACTCGACCTCAAGGATGCTTACTTCCATGTGCCGATCCATCCCAAGCACAAGAAGTACCTGAGGTTCGCGGTTGGCGACTCGCACTTTCAGTTTCGGGTCCTGCCGTTCGGATTGACCTCCGCCCCGAGGGTTTTCACCAAGCTCATGGTGGTGGTGGCAGCGCATCTCAGGCAAGGGGGGATTCACGTCTACCCCTACCTGGACGATTGGTTGATCAGGGGGAGCTCTCCCGAGCAAGTCCTGGATCATCTATCGGTCACCTGTCGCTCCCTTCACAGGCTGGGCTTCTCCCTCAATTTAAAGAAGTCCCATTTGACGCCAACGCAGCGGCTCCAGTACATCGGGCAGTGCTCGACACTTCCCTGGGGCAGTGTTTTCCTCCCCAGGTGAGGGCTCTTCACATTCAGCAGATGGTGCACAAGTTTCAGCATGCCCAGACGCTCCCAGCGTTCGAGTTCTTGAGGTTGCTCGGCCTCATGGAATCCTGCATTCTTCTGGTGCCAGAGGCTCGCCTGCGGATGAGATCTTTGCAGTGGGCACTCAAGACGCAATGGTCGCAGTCCTCCGGCAGGATGTCGGACTCGATTCAGGTGCCGTCCTCGGTCGCCCGGGACCTTCTGTGGTGGGCCGTCGAAGGCAACTTGATGAAGGGGGCTCCATTTTGGCTTCCCTGGCCGGAGGTGACGATCGTGACGGATGCATCCCTCACGGGATGGGGAGCTCATGCCAACGGGCTGACAGTCAGCGGTCGTTGGTCTCCGTCGGAGTCCAGACTCCATATCAATCTGTTGGAGCTGAGGGCCGTCAGGCTAGCCCTGAAGGCTTTTCTGCCGTCTGTGCGAGGGAAGAATGTCCTGATCCTGACGGACGACACAGTGGCCATGCACTACCTCAACAAAAAGGGGGGGGCAGGGTCACTTCCTCTGTGCAGAGAGGCGATGCAGCTCGAGTTCTGGGCCATCCAGCAGGAAGTTTCGATCTCGGCAGTTCATCTGGCCGGTGCCGAAAACGTGACGGCGGACGCTCTGAGCAGGCAGAGTGCGATCTCTCACGAGTGGGAGTTGGCTCAGGAGATTCTCCTGGAGATCTTCGCCCTTTGGGGGACCCCTCAAGTGGATCTCTTCGCCTCCAGTATCAACCGGAAGTGCGAAAGGTTTTGCTCGCGGGAATTTCCTCCAGAAGGAGCCTTAGGAGACGCGTTCGTGGTGGAGTGGTCATTCCCGCTGCTGTACGCGTTTCCTCCAGTCCCCGTCATCCCGCAAGTGCTGCGGAGGTTACGGAAGTTCGGTTCCCGGATGATCCTCATTGCCCCGGCGTGGGCTCGGAGGACGTGGTACCCGGACCTTCTCGACTTATCCATCTGCCCTCCACGTCGTCTTCCCTACCGAGACGATCTGCTCTCACGGGAGGGGGGTCAGGTTCTCCATCCAGAGGTCAGATCCCTCAACCTTCACGCTTGGTTTCTGAAAGGTTGAGGTATAAGGATTGGGACCTCCCTGAGGACGTGATGGAGGTGTTGCTTTCGGCCCGAAGGCCGGCAACAAAGTCTCTGTACCGTTGCCGTTGGCGTAAGTTCTGCGACTGGTGCAGAGTTCAGAATGTGGATCCTTTTGCATGTGACATCCCCATGGTTCTGTCCTTTTTGCTTTCTTTGGCCCACAGGGGCTTGCAAGTGGGTACCATTAAAGGTTACCTGGCGGCGCTGTCTATCTTTAAGCGCTCGTCTGATGAGTGTTCTTACTTTAAGATCCCTTTAATTTCACAGTTTCTGAAAGGGCTCGCTAATGTGTTCCCTCCGTCACCTTTCCTGGTGCCCGGTTGGGATTTAAACCTTGTTCTTAGGTTTCTTATGGGTGCTCCGTTTGAGCCTTTACATTCTTGCCCTTTGAGGCTGTTAAGTGAGTGAGTGAGTAAGTGAGTGAGTGAGTGAGTTACAGGCACTTTCAGTTAAGCCACCCTTCACTGTTTTCCTCAAGGACAGGGTTGTCCTTCGTGTTCGTCCTTCTTTTCTTCCGAAGGTGGTGACGGAATTTCATTTGGCCCAGAAGGTTGTTCTTCCGGCATTCTATCCTCCTCCGCATCCTGGTAAGGAAGAGGAGAGGCTCCATAGGCTTGATCCTAGGAGTGCTTTAAGCTTTTATGTTTCACGCATGTCCCGGGTCAGAGTGGACGATCAACTCTTTATTTGTTACGCTGGTAAGCGTTTGGGGCAAGCTGTGACGAGACAGACTTTGTCCCGCTGGATTATTTTGGCCATCTCGGAGTGTTACCACTTGGCGGGTAAGGACCCACCGGCTGGCTTGCGGGCCCATTCTACCAGGGGTGTGGCTGCATCTACTGCGCTGCAGAGGGGTGTTCCTATTCGCAACATCTGTGATGCAGCCACCTGGGCTTCAGTACATACATTTGTACGGCATTATTCCCTCGATTCCATCAGAGGGCAGGATCTGGCCTTTGGCAAGGCGGTCCTTTGCTCTGCTATTTGATTGGCTATTCTAAATTTTGTTTATAAATTCTTTCCCTCCTCCTTGCTCTGGTACTGCTTTGGGAGTCTGTCATAGATATGGAATACGTCGGAGGACCCAATCCCCTCGAAGAACAAGTTACTTTCTTACCTGGTAACGTTCTTTCGATGGGATGGTCCGACGACGTATTCCATATCGCTCCCGCCCTGCCTTCCCCGCTGCAGAATTTCTTTTGCGATTGCAGCTTACGTTCCGCAAGGCTTTGTGTCTGACTGGCAGTTGACTTATGTCACACGTTCTGGGGGAAAAAACTACAACTGAGGCTACAGGCGTCGTGCGTCCTACTTATCACATCGGATGACGTCGGACGTCGGAGGAGGTCCTCGACGTCAGCGCATCGACGTCATCGACACAGGACGCAGACGCCGGAAAAGTTTCCGAAGCAGCACAGCTGTGGTGATTACCTGTCATAGATATGGAATACGTCGTCGGACCATCCCATCGAAAGAACGTTACCAGGTAAGAAAGTAACTTGTTCATCTTACTACTAATTTCTCTCTATCTGTGCTCACAATAGTCATAAGGCTCCCTCACGGCAGAAAAAACACAACCAGAGGGACCTCGACACGTGAGGGATTCTGGGTACACTACACGTCACGTTAGGGATAGTGTTACAAGCACGGCCATGTCGACGTCCCCTTTCGATCTTCGAAAGACAAGATGCAATACTCTGCGATTACCACTAGATGTCGGACTATATGCACAGCATGTGAATCTAAGCAGATACAATCATCACAAATGCTATTAGGGTAAGTAATGCATGTTATATATATATTCACATTCACTGAAAAAACATTGTTAATGGAACGTTATGGTTACAAGTAAAACCGAAAAACCTCAGAAATGTGGCAGTTATGGCAAGCTAAGCAACCATAACTCTCGCCACCACTGTGTACTGCTAAGACTACCCCCCGGACATCAAAGATGACATCACAAATGTTTTCCAAAATATCATGCAGTTTCATTGAGAGGCGCAGAAGTTATAAGCCATCCAAAAACTGCTTTTCACCAACCCTGTAATACAGAATTAGGCATTGATGTTCCTGAACATCTGAAGTGTTCACAAACATCACAGGACTGTACCCGGACATCTGGAAAGTTTGCGGACTTCAGGGATGAAAAACACCAATTTTCTGGCTTCTTCCCATCCGATCCTCATCACCCCTCACCTCCTCCGAGATTGTTTGATAAGTTTGACAAGTGCAAAGTTGTGTTTTTTAATATGTTTTTACCGCGATGTTCGTGGACACCGGCGCCTATCCGCAAATCCAACATGGCAGAGGATTCCAAAAATCTGACGCACTTCAAGCTTTTCACCATCCAATCCGTGGCCGCGTCCGATGTCCGCATAGGCCAATCAGAAGCCTGTCCGCGGGCTGAACAGGGAAGTGAGTCTGCAGACCGAACCCAGATATCCCTTTTTTTTTACCTACTTTGGGCTGTTTCAAAAAGAACTACTGGACAGATTAACACCAAATTTACAAAAGCACGCTGTTGGGACCAAGCCGCCGCTCCTGCCGCACATTTGGTGAAAATCCGTCCAGTGGTTTGGGCTGTAGACGTGAGCAACATTTTTGTTGCCTGCATTGAGAAGCGAGTTCTTTGCATTTCTGTGAGCCCTGTTGTGAGGAGGAGCCTGCTAGGACAGCATGCCATGCTGAGGAAAGAAAATGTATCCCTTCCTGAAGCGAAGCGTAGCGGCAGTGGAGAGGAAGTTGCACGCGCGAGGCCGCTGAGCTGCAAGTGAGCGATAGCGTTTCTGCAATGCAGAAGTAAGTTTGTTTCTTCTAATCCTCATGCACAGTTTATATTCTGCCCTGGAGAATCTCTCTTTAGTATATTTGTGCGAAGCCGCATTGTTTACTGTGTCAGCCCCGTATTAACAACTGCTTTTGGGAAAGGACTTTGCTAACAAACGCAGGACACAGGCTGACGCTGCAGCTCTTCTTTTGGGAGAGCGAGTAAGCATTGTAGTGGGAGCTCCTTGTTAGATTTCTTGATATCTGTTCATTGGGAACGATTGAACACACAGACGGGAACATAAGGAATTTTTCTTTGCTCTCCGAGGTGCAGGCGGATACCCATAGCGACCATTTGCCCATCTGTCTTACTCTCAATGGTTTGTTGGGGGAACGGGAATCTCCGGCCATAGCCCCTAGCCCTTGGCAGAGAGTACCCTCGGGCTCCAGAAGAATTAAATGGGGTACCATTTTAGAGGAGGGGCTACATTATTCTTCCATAAAGGAGAATAATTTGCTTGTGCTGGACATTCTGGGCAATCATCAATCCGCACATGTAATTGTAGAGAAATTTGTAGATTTATTGACTGCACTAACTTCAAAATTCTCTAAAACCACTAAGTCCAATGGTAATGCATCCAAGAAAGGTTGGTTTGATGAGGCCTGCAAAACCGCCAAGAATTCGCTGTTGAGAACCCTTAAGGATCTAACTAGTTGTAGACTGAAGATTGCACATGACAGGAAAATCTACCAACGGGAGTTAAAGAGAAGGAAACTGGAGATAGAACTGGCAGCCTGGGAAGGTTTTTTGAATGCCGCCATGAAGAGGGACCAGAAGGCCTTTTGGGCATTTGTAAAAAGTGGTCCGGAGGGATGTTGGTCCAACGTGGGGAGTGGTACTCATGTGGAAGAAGAGGCTTGGCTGGTGCATTTTGGCAGCCTATTTGGTTCTGCACATTCAGAGATAGAGTTAGACTTTAGTGGTCCCTGCCTGAAGTTTGAGGTGGAGGAGATTACTAAGGCTATCAGGCTTCAAGCACATAACCGCGCCCCCGGCCCGGATATGATACCCTCAGATTTGTTTCAGGACCCAGTCGATTTGTGGGCCCCACTTCTGACGGTGGCGTTTAATGCTTGTCTTAAATCGAGGAAATACCCTTCCTCGTGGAAGAGGGCAATAATATTCCCTATTTTTAAAAAGGGAGATTTGTCTAGTCCCGGTGCATACAGGCCAATATCCCTTCTAGACTCATCGTTTAAAATTTTTGGGAGAATTCTGTTGGCCCGAATAGAAACTTGGCTTGGGGAACAGTCAGTTCTGTCTGATATCCAATTTGGGTTTCGCCCGGGAGTGGGCACCATAGAACAGAGTCTCAATTTGTATTTGCTGGTGGCTAACTCTGTGTTCTGCCGTGGCGAGGCTGTCTATCTAGCCTTTATGGACCTAAGCACCGCCTTTGATAAAGTGGATAGAGCTAAGCTCTGGGAAGTGCTTGGGTCCATAGGGTGCCCAGGGGAAATTCTGCAGGCCTTGGTTGACATCCATTCGAATAATGAGGCCTGTGTTCGCAGTGGCCCTGGTGGGCACTGCACGGCTTGTTTTCAGGTGGGGTGTGGTGTGAGGCAGGGCTGTGTACTGGCCCCCATCTGATTCTGCCTCTACATTAATGGTCTTTCACAGGACTTGTCTGGAGTACTGGCGGATTTCTTAGTTTTGGGAGGAAGGGGGTTCCCAGTATTGGCCTATGCTGATGACACAGTCCTTCTTGCAAGAACACCTAGGGCCCTACAGACATTGATTAACGCTTACTCAAGGTTCATGGTCAATTTGGGGTTAAAAATTAATTCCAAGAAATCTGCAGTAATGGCGTGCGTTGGTAGAAAACGTTCTGTGCCCATGAAACCGATGCTATGTGCAGATGAAATCATTCCCAGAGTTAAGACGTTTGACTACCTAGGAATATGTTTTTCAGAGGCCTTAAATGGTAAAGCTCACGTGGCCAAACAATCCGTTAAGTTGAGTCAACAGATTGGTGGAATTTTCAGATTTATGTCAAAGTGCAGGGGCCGGCCTTTGGATGTGATCCTTAAGATTTACGGCACCCAAACTGCGGCTTCCACTTTGTACGGCACAGCTATTTGGGGTTTCCAGAATGCAGTGGAAATCCAGCGTAAGGAGAACAAATTTTTTAAAAATCTGCTTGGGCTCCCGTCCAGTGTATCTGGAATAGCCGTCCATAGGGAGTTGGGTGTGGAGCATTGGGAAGACCTGTGGGCGTTGGCCCCTCTTCTTTTTTGGGTCAGGCTGTGGGCTAATGAGCATGCTTCCTTGTGCCATACTATTATACGTACTGTGCTAGGTAAATGTGGCTGGAAAAAATTCCCTGGCTAGCATATGTCTATTCAACTCTGGGTGAAATAAATTTAGGCACCCTTTTTCCGCCTGTTTCTATTTTGTCCAAAAGTGAGGGGTCCGCTTATAAATCCATACTGGGCGAATTTATAGCAAGTAAAAGAATTTTGCTTGAACGTGGCCATAGTAATGGTGAATTTCACTCAAACATTAGCTGTCTAACTGGAATCCAACCTTACTTGCTTTATAGTTCGCTAAAAAAGGACAGATGGCTGATTACGAGGGCTCGGTTTGATTGTCTTCGGCTGCAAGGCAACACCTATAAATGGAAGGGTTTTCCCGACTCAGCGGGTTGCCCGGTCTGTGGACACGGCAGAGAGGATCTCTCTCATTTGTTATTCTTTTGTATAGGGTACGCAGGCATACGTAAAGTGTCCCTTATCCCTGTTCTTAAGAAATCGATGATCCGCACACACAGGGCTGCCCTTGTGTTTCTTTTGAGCGCCGAAACAGTTCACACCGCATGGGCTCTTTTGACGTTCCTGAAAAGAGCGATGTATTTTAGAAATCGTATTCTGAAACTGCAAGGTGGTGAGGGTCTGTAAGGAAAAATTTTATAGTACTCGCAATGGGTTAAAGTTCTTTGCACTGTTTATGTATGAATCATCACTGAAATATTTTTAACGTAGTTTATGTCGAGGCAAATCGTCCAGGTGCTAATTGTTTACTGATGTTGGCAATGCTTTATGACCCTACTTTTATGGTACTTTAATTTTAAGATTTTGTAATATGAATTTGTGTAACAATTGTGTTTATTTGTCGTTTAATGGTTGCCTTACACAACCGAATAAACTTGTTTGACTGACTGACTGAGAAAGAACATAGATATCTTACTACTAATTTCTCTCTATCTGTGCTCACAATAGTCATAAGGCTCCCTCACGGCAGAAAAAACACAACCAGAGGGACCTCGACACGTGAGGGATTCTGGGTACACTACACGTCACGTTAGGGATAGTGTTACAAGCACGGCCATGTCGACGTCCCCTTTCGATCTTCGAAAGACAAGATGCAATACTCTGCGATTACCACTAGATGTCGGACTATATGCACAGCATGTGAATCTAAGCAGATACAATCATCACAAATGCTATTAGGGTAAGTAATGCATGTTATATATATATTCACATTCACTGAAAAAACATTGTTAATGGAACGTTATGGTTACAAGTAAAACCGAAAAACCTCAGAAATGTGGCAGTTATGGCAAGCTAAGCAACCATAACTCTCGCCACCACTGTGCACTGCTAAGACTACCCCCCGGACATCAAAGATGACATCACAAATGTTTTCCAAAATATCATGCAGTTTCATTGAGAGGCGCAGAAGTTATAAGCCATCCAAAAACTGCTTTTCACCAACCCTGTAATACAGAATTAGGCATTGATGTTCCCGAACATCTGAAGTGTTCACAAACATCACAGGACTGTACCCGGACATCTGGAAAGTTTGCGGACTTCAGGGATGAAAAACACCAATTTTCTGGCTTCTTCCCATCCGATCCTCATCACCCCTCACCTCCTCCGAGATTGTTTGATAAGTTTGACAAGTGCAAAGTTGTGTTTTTTAATATGTTTTTACCGCGATGTTCGTGGACACCGGCGCCTATCCGCAAATCCAACATGGCAGAGGATTCCAAAAATCTGACGCACTTCAAGCTTTTCACCATCCAATCCGTGGCTGCGTCCGATGTCCGCATAGGCCAATCAGAAGCCTGTCCGCGGGCTGAACAGGGAAGTGAGTCTGCAGACCGAACCCAGATATCACTTTTTTTTTACCTACTTTGGGCTGTTTCAAAAAGAACTACTGGACAGATTAACACCAAATTTACAAAAGCACGCTGTTGGGACCAAGCCGCCGCTCCTGCCGCACATTTGGTGAAAATCCGTCCAGTGGTTTGGGCTGTAGACGTGAGCAACATTTTTGTTGCCTGCAGTGAGAAGCGAGTTCTTTGCATTTCTGTGAGCCCTGTTGTGAGGAGGAGCCTGCTAGGACAGCATGCCATGCTGAGGAAAGAAAATGTATCCCTTCCTGAAGCGAAGCGTAGCGGCAGTGGAGAGGAAGTTGCCCGCAGTTGCACGCGCGAGGCCGCTGAGCTGCAAGTGAACGATAGCGTTTCTGCAATGCAGAAGTAAGTTTGTTTCTTCTAATCCTCATGCACAGTTTATATTCTGCCCTGGAGAATCTCTCTTTAGTATATTTGTGCGAAGCCGCATTGTTTACTGTGTCAGCCCCGTATTAACAACTGCTTTTGGGAAAGGACTTTGCTAACAAACGAAGGACACAGGCTGACGCTGCAGCTCTTCTTTTGGGAGAGCGAGTAAGCATTGTAGTGGGAGCTCCTTGTTAGATTTCTTGATATCTGTTCATTGGGAACGATTGAACACACAGACGGGAACATAAGGAATTTTTCTTTGCTCTCCGACAGCTATACATTATATCAGAGGCTGTGGGAAAAGGGCTGGTCGGCGCTGAAGCCGGAGTGTTGGAACCGGTTGCAAGTGCTTGGACTGGAGACAGACCGTGCAGTTTGATTCTCTCAGTGCCGTGGGGAAGCAAATTGAAGTAAAACAAGCTTTTGACAAGCAAAACCAGACCACTTTAAACCTCTGCGCTCCATGAGTGTGAGGGATTGAACATTTTGTCTATTCTACATACTTGTACACCTACCGGCCCACACAGAGAAATACCCCGAAAGTAAGAGCAATTGTGACTGTGAGGGTGAACATCAACTCTGTTACGGCCACAAAGGTGAGAGGTCTTGGTGTAAAACAGTTGATAGGTTGTCGCAAGCAGTTGTACGTGCCACAGGAGAGCCCTCCAAAATGCGATTTACCTGCTTTGACAACTTGAGGCTTTGGTTAACAGGATAGAGCCTTTTACATAGTCTAAAACAATGCATGAAGATGGATTTAGTCTGAGGAGTAATAGAAAGAACAATCTTGAGCAAGCAAGGTCGGTGACAGAAGTGAGCCACTCAAGAGCTCTTAGACGAGACCCGGATCGCCAGAGAACGATGAGTGCCTCAAAAAAGTTCATTGTACTATAATCAATGTCAAAAATGAAAAGGCTCTGCCAGATTCTATCGCACAGACCGATGATGAGAGAAATGAGGCTAAGCCAAATAAAATAAATAGTACCTCTAACACATAATAAAGCACAAGCAGACACTAGCATTGCTAATCACCTCAGAAAATACTACTACAAGAGTCCTAGTGGGAATTGGAGGAACAGCAGCTGCAGGAGAACAGGCCCGATGGCCCGGTTCCTGAATAGCAGCAGACGACTCCAACTACGAGTGAAAGTAATCCATTACCAGACATAATTCAAAATGAAGGAGATGAGATAAATGAAGTGAGAGGTGCAATGGATCTGACTCTTAATACAATTACAGCAACCCCAAAAAAATCAAAAAGTGGAGGGAAGTCGCAGAATAAACAAGCAGCATACTTTTAGAGAGCGACAGCAACGCAAATGGAAAATCACTGTAAGAATTTAGGGGAAGTTACAGATGCTGAGATGCTGGAGGGCAGACAGGAGGAAGAACTAGAAGAGCCCCCCAAAAGGTTGCTGAATCCGATAGCTCAGACGCAATTCTCCAACAAACTCAACAGGGGCTATCGGTAACAACAACTCAAATAGCCAGATTGGGAACGGGACTGTCTCTGGCAGCACTGATCCGGTCTTTTGGGTTCCAGTTTTTTTCCTATACAGATGATACCCAGATTCTGTTCAGGATGGATCTCAGGACTGAGAGAACAGCGAGCCAGCTGCGACTGTGCCTAGATGCTGTCAGAGGTTGGATGAAGGCAAACTGTTTAAAGCTAAATGGCAGTAAAACCGTGGTTTTGATCATGGGCCTTTCTGGTGCAGCTGAAAACTGGACTTCAGACTCTTAGGGTTAAGATCTCGTCATCGTTAACTATGGATAACCAGATAAACTCTGTTTGTGGCCTCAGCTTCTGAAAACTGAAGCAACTAAAAAATGTGCTCCCTTTTATCCCGTCAGGGTTACATGCGCAAATGGTGGCAGCCTGCCTAAACGGTAGCATTGACCATTGTAATGGCACCTATCTTGCCCAGTCTGTATATTTAGTCAACCGTCTCCAGGTTCTGCAAAATGCAGCAGTCCGTTTGGTTAAAGGAATCCCGCTCGGCCAGCCTGTTACTAAGGCACGTCAATCACTACATTGGCTGCCGGTTTTTGCACGAATACAATTTAAGGCTTTGTGTATGATCCATCGAGCCTTGAATGGAAAAGGCTGTCTGCCCAGTCAGGAGAAACTTCATTTTTACTGCCAGAAACGAGTACTTGGGTCTATGAATGCAGCATTGTTGGGAATTCCGAGTTATGGCAAAGAGCGAATCGATGGCCAAGCTTCCTCGGTGGCAGGGCCGAAACTCTGGAATTCTTTACAGTTAGCCGTGCGGCTAACGGCTGACTTTGATTTAGGTGTGACCTCTAAAAACCAACTAATTAAGTACGAGCAGTGTCTCATTGTAGTTGGCCTCCTGCGCCTTGATGCCTTTGGTGATAGTGTGCACTATAAATACCATGATTGCTTGATTAAATATGTAATACTATTTTCTCACACCTCAAACCAGCATGCCAGAACAAATTGGAAAAAGTGGACGTCCTCCCCCCGAGCAAACTCAGTTGAGTTAACACTGGCAACAGACATCCAGCGTATAGAGGAACTGCTTCATGCTGGTCTAAGACAAGCAACAAATATGGCCCTTCAAACTGGACATGAAAAATCCATGGACCCGTTGGGAGACTTGGAAAAGACACTTCAGAAGAAATAAGCAATCGGGTTGAGAACAGGGACCATCATAACTCAACCTGCCCATGATGAATTTCTTCTTTCTCATCTTCTTCCTCATCATCATCAAATTCCTCCAGATCTGAAGAAAATGCGTCAAGACCAAGAAGAGACCGACAAATACACTACCTTCAGATAACTTCATATTATGGCAGCTTTGACAATATCACCTGTAACGTTCTTAAAACATTATAATACAATACATGACTTGATGAAAGATCAGGCCACATTGATAGCCATGGTGCACACACACATTTTTGGAAGGCTACATTACTGCTCAGTAACACAGAAATTAAGTGGGGCCTAGGATGACAACCAAAGGGAATAATATGAAGGAGTGAGTAACAGATACACAACCCAATACAACAAAGACCAACGAGGGGTCATCAGAGAACTTGACCGAGGCTGGAACCACCCAAGGGCTGCTCCAAACGAGACTTAACTACGTCCCTGATCGTGATCCCCAATGCAGAGGAGATCATAGAAATTCACTCAACAGGTGCAACAAACAAACAGCAACGTAAGTCGACACAGCCTGAACATCTGCAGACCAGGACTGAAAATGCAACCGAAGAGCGACCTGGCATTCCCGAAGACGCAAAAGACAAACGGGTCGGGAGGTGTGACGTTATAGAGGCCGATTGAGGCGTAGGTGGTCAAAAGCCAGAAGAACGCTTTCCAAACAAACAAAAGGAAAAAGTAAGGAAGAAAACAACTGGAATGGAAATTAAAAAAAAAAAAGGAGTCAACAAAAATGAAATCTAACTATTCCAGAAAATTCCTGAGAAACTTGACGGTGCCACCCTCGCCAACAAATTCACTGAAACCTGGGAGAAGGAAGTCTTCTAAGACTGTTCAGTTAGAGACAGATGAAACCTCAGATTTTCAGACCAATGTTAGTCTAGAGAAAGGCGAGATAATGGAGAAGGTGAAAGATGAGCTGCTGAACATGTCAATCTATACCATGTCGATATACCAAGTACCCTGTGGAAGGACCTGCAAGACATCATTGTCACTGGTGTTTATGACTCTGGCTCAGAAAAGACTAAGAAAAGACGACCAATTGAAACTTGCCAATAATACCCCCAAACCATATGATGACAAAAACTACTATGCAGGAAATGACAACATACGAACAGATACTATAGAGATGGGAAATCAGGAAATGTACCATCGTGTGGCAAATGTGAGCGCTCCAAACCCTCCGAAATCAATAGATTTTCCAACACTGGCCCAGAAACTATTAAGAGCTGATGAACAATGGAAATCTGTCAAGAAACCATCTGTCAAGTTTGGCAGAGATAATACAAATGGTGACAGAACAAACTTGACAACAATTATGAGGCAAGTAGTAAATCAGATGGCAAAACAACTGGACTCAAACCTAAGAATAAAGGGCACAGGCTCCAAGACCACACTAAACAACAAGGACGATCATAAGTTTGATGACAGGAGCAAAAGTGATTTCCCAAAGGGAGAGTGGGACATCTGCATGCAGCTCGAAGCTTTGGATGAGAGCAAAGATTATATAACCCTGAACAGATGAAACCTTTTGAATCTGTTCTATTGCATCCCAAAGCTGAGAGTGATATGCTCATCAGACATAAAAGTGGTGGAGTTTGTAAATGAGGAAAAACCTGGACAGAGTATACTGACATCTGAATTCGAGCATGGTACAGCAGATGTTGTTGGAGGCCGCTACATGCCTTCTACAATTTGGCTTTGAATTAAATATTGTCTACATTTCATTTTAGCATCAAGCTACTCTGAACACAGACCGTCTCTGTGAAGGAAAAAAAATCAAAAAGGCAATTGAACAAAGGACTACAAATAACTGAGAGAAGCTAGCTACACATAACAATGCTATGTCAAAAAGAGAAACAGCCTAACCCATGAGGGAAGTGCAATGGACAGACAATCAAAAATGTCCTAAAAAATTACTGTTGGAAAGAGTATAGAAGAGAAAAGATGTGTCCAAATGGTCCACCAGAACAGAAAGGCATCAATACTAGGAAACTCATGGACCTGGATGGTGGAAGCATTGACAATAAACCGAGACCAGTAGCAAAAGTCTTTGACCTTGCCGGGAAACCTAAATCTGGCTTCTTAGAGCACAAGGGGACACGCTCATCTTTTTAGAAGAGGTGAATTGGCTTTTGAGGAATATGACCTACTGTGTTTCCAGGAGACGTGGCTGTGTTCAAATCCAGTTCTGGACGGGTTTGAAACGATAATAAATCCTGCAATAAAGGGCCCTAGAAGGAGGCCTTTCTCGGGCTGCTATTCGCAATGAAAATGTTGGGGAGGAGCTAGCGCTATGGCTAGCACATTCCTGCACCCCTCAAGCGCTTTACAATTAGGCAAGTCTTCTCTTAGCATTATAGCACTGAGAAAGCTTTTTTTCATGCAAAAATAATCGCACACAGGCGTGGCCAGCCACTAAATGAAAATAGTTCGTATTTAAATATAAGGTGCAAATAACTATTTAGCTGAATGAATTTGTAATAATGTTAAATTGTAGTTAGTTTTAAAATCTCAAAGCACAGCGATTGCAGCATGTGCTAAAAATAGACTACAGGCATTGCCTGGTGTTGGCTAAGGCTGGCAGAGCGCACAAGGTAACTGAGTAGCTGTGTCCTGAATAGGGGAGTGTAGATGATCATGCACACAATGCAACATTATTTGAAAAAGCGGTTTTATTCGGAATTACTGGATCAGATAAAATATAAGTATATTGAGTGAAGTGTTGAGAGTATGGCGGGTTGTGTGTTTATATATAAATGTTAATAATATATAAAATGATGCTAAACAGGAGCTACAATGTATTCCTGCAGAGGCAGCAGTATGCTAAGTAGTTTGTAACCTGGCCATGATATGGTATGATATGGCATTTATAACGCGCCTATAGACAAGTGTTGCAAGACGGGAGACTGCAGCATCCCTTGAAAGGCAAGAAGGAGAGTTTTGGAGGAGCTATGCCAGTATCCAGTAAACAAGTTGAACAGTATATAAAGGGGCCTGCTTGCCATCAGTCTGGAGGAGCCGGCCACGGAAGAAGGACAAAATGCTGGTCGGGGGGAGGGTGTTGGGGGGTTTGGTGTGGGGACAGAGTCATTTCTGTATAGATTAAAGAAGATGAAGAATCTTGGCCTTAATTCCCTAGAGGGGTGCTTTTACTCTGGTGTGAGCGTGATTAAGGGGTACCCCAATATAATTAAGGGGTACCCCTGTAAATTGGGCTACCTTTCGGTGGTGACGTTCCCAAAGTGATCTTTGTTTGCCCCCGTACTTTGCGAAGCCCCAGGCCAATCAGCCACGCCCATCTGTATTGACCTCTCCCCTAAATAAAATTTAAAAAAAAACATTTTCCCTGAGTGTTTTTTAGTAGAAGCCATTTTAAAAGAAATCCTCTCCGCTCACTGAAGCAGGGCGTGGCTCCAGAAAGACAGGCCAGCATGGGACTTCGTAACGGAGGAAAACTCAAGTGAAGCACCCGCAAGTAATAACATGGTAACATCTATGTATGATATGGTGACGTGAATGAAATATTTGGTGATGTGAATAACTTTTTTTTTATAATTGATTTAATTGTTAAAAACAATTTTTACAAGAGCCTTTTCCATTTAAGAAAAATAGTCATTACAAATTTCCCATTGAAGTCTCTTTATCCCAGACTTTTCCAGTGTCTGTATTCGAAGAAAAGACTAAGTACGTTTTAATAACCCATGTCCATCAGGTTAGCAGGCCAATACCTCGAAAGAATCCCACTACCGCAATGACCCAAGACGTCTTTTCCCCACTCATTAGGCGGCACCACCATTCACCTTCGTCATAGAAGTTTAAGTTTCTAAACAAATGTCCAAGATGTATAGAGCGAGGGGCAGACACCCCCGAACAGTACAATAATAGGTGTTTAATGGTTTCCATCTCCTCTGGAGGCTGGCAAAATCTGCATGTTTTTTCTTCAGATTGCTTTCTTCTTGACAGTACTTCCCTGGTGGGTAAGATGTTTAAACTCATTCTCAAAAAATTCTCATTAAGTTTCTTGTCCAGACATTTTAGCAGGTAAGATTTTGGTAGGTTTACTTTAGTCCAGAAAATAGGCAAGTCTTGTGTCAATTTTGTGGCGGATGCTTTTTCCAGCATGTCAATCCAGTCTCTCTCCAGGATACTTTGTTTTACCTTTACTGGATTATGGATAAGTTCCTCCCTGGAGCTACCCACCCAGTGCAGAAACGTTTGGATCCTTAATGCCCATTCCTGGAGCAATTTACAAGACCCTGCTTGAATTTCCTGATGTATTTCTTTCAGGATCAGTGGGGGGCAGGGCAGCAGGGTTTTGTGATACAGCATGATTTCATTCCGTGCCACTATTGATCCCAAAGATTGGAGTGAAAGCTCCCTCCTTATCAGAGCGATCGGAAGGGACTGTGGGAGATTAAGGACCTTTCTCCAGTAAAGCCCTTCTACTTTAGGCCAGAAGTTTGCCGGTTGCTTAGGTAGTGCTTCCGCCCCGTAGGTTATGCTGGGGACAACCTTTGTTTTTTAGAATATTAATACTGGGGACAATGTGAAACACCCACATTTATTTGACGCGGCTCGGGACTGAGAGATTAGGAGGCGGGTTTTTGTCATTATGTTATCCTGCATTGGCACTTCTTTGCTGCTTTTGTTCAAAATGATGCCGAGATATTTGAAATTGTTCACAATTTCTATTTGTTGATTGTCCACTGACCAAGTGAATTTCTCCGTGTTCCTGGGGTTCTTTCCAAGTGTCATGATTTTCGTTTTTTTCAAGATTCATCAGGAGGTGACTTTCTTTCAGGTAGGAATCTAGATTGTTAATCTGCCTCTGTAGGCCTATTGGAGTGAGGTCCATGAGAATAATTATCATCGGCATATAGCAGCCTTGATATTTTACTCCCTCCCAGAGTGGGGGGGAATGAACAAACTCTGTCCTCATATTCCTTGTAGTCGGCCGTGTAGGCATTATATAATGCTGGGGCGAACGGGCAGCCTTGTTTGACCCCTCTCCTAGTCTTGATCCACGAGGAAAGTTGACCCAGGTTATTCAGACGGACGCACATCGAGGTTTCACTATACAGGGCCTTTATTGGATCCAGTATCTCTGCGGGGCAGGCGTGTTGGTGGAGTTTGGTCCACAGAAGGGAACTATTTACTCGATCAAAGGCCTGGACCAGATCAATAAATGGCATGTAGATTTTTGGACAGCCCTCTAGGACTTTGGCTTTTAGTGCACTCACTTCCAGAATATTTATTGTCGTCCCGTCATTCTTTACAAAACCCGCCTGTAGTGGGTCGGTCAGAGCAGAAGTAGATAGCCAAGTTTGTAGGCTGTCCAAGATCAAAGCTCCAAAGAGTTTTCCTATGGAATTCAACAAAGCTATTGGGCGATAGTGTGAAGGATTGTCTTTAGAACCCTTTTTGAAGATCGGCACCACAATTGCCTTCTTCCAGCAGGGAGGAATCTCTGATGACTGGAAGCAGTTCGTGAAGACCTCCTTAAGAAAGCGGACCAAGGTTCCATATTTTTTCTAGGTCAAAATTAGTGATGCCATCAGGGCCCGCAGCTCTGGATCCATTAAGTTGTTTTATTTTCTATTGGATCGTCTCCAGATCAGTCGGGACAAAGTACTCCTTGAGCTTTTGGGCTGCGGGTCAGTCAAGATCTCTGGGGCTCCATAGAGATCTTTAAAATGGGATTCCCATATTTGGACCCCGATGGAGTTTTGGAGAGCTTGGTTCGTCACCTTTGCATCGCCCTTTATAAGGGACCAGAAATCTTGTGCATTTTTTCCACAGATTGTGCGAAGCATTACCTCTGCATCTTCCTGCAGGCACAAAAGTTTAGATGACCTCAACCAGGATTTGTAGTTATTGATTGCCAGGACCCCCTACTTCTTTTTTTGTGTGGAGTTAGATTTTGCGGCGGCCCGTTTCAGTTTTCTCACTCACCTTCTTTGGACTACCAATTGTTCGTTGTATGTGTGAACAAGACGATTAGTTTGTGTCCCCTTCATTCCTTTCCTGGGTCTAAATACTGATAGCACTGCTGTATAATCCGCCAAATTAATGGCCCCAGTAGGTTCTCTGCTCTTTTCTTCCACATACAGCCGGGTGAGTTTATTGATTGCTGTTTCTGGCAGTCTTAGCCTCGTGCCACTCTGTTTAACTTCCAGGTTAGGAGTGGTATAGCAAGCCTCTGCCCTGTGTGAAGACCAGGTAAAACTCAAGATGTTATGATCGCTATGTTTAGTCCTGGTCACCTTAAAGGTTTCCTTTAGCGTCAATAGGCTGCGTGAAATCTGGATGTAGTCAATGGTGGCTGTTTGGTTCTTTCTCTCCCAGTGTCGGAATATGTTCCTCTGTGGACCCTACAGACTGTTGAAGATTATGAATTTCTCTCGATTTTATAAGATTGGTCCATCGGCGAGCTCTACCATGTGGGGAGTGAAGCCCGTGAGTTATGCCAATGTTTAGATCTTCCACAATAATGACGTTACTAGCTTCACTCGTTATCAAAAAGTCATCAATGAAGGACTCCAATTGGGTGATGAAGAGATCATTGGTCACCCGTTTAGGGTTACAATATATATTGATCAACATGATCTCAGCCTGTGGATTATTTCTCGTGGGGCTCAGGGTTGTAGCCCAAGCTGCGATTGTTGCCAAAATAAATTCTGTTGCTTTAAGTACTTTTGTCAGGTTAAGTCCGCTACTTGATCTAATAGCGGTAATGAGGCCTGATCTTGGTCTGCCCTTGTTTTCTTTATTGGCTGGTGAATGAGCCAATTGGTAACCATCCAAAACCGTTTTTTCCACCAGCCACATTTCTTGTAGGCACAGTACGTCAAAACTGGAGAAATTTACATCAGATTTAGTAGTCAGGTGCATAAAGCCCTCAGTGTTCCAAGAGCTTTAATGACACATTTGAGGGGGCTGATGCGAACTTGTCATCAATCAGGCAGTCTGTAATTGTCCTTTGTGATGGCTATTGCCTTCTTAATTGGGTCTTAGAGACTTCCATCCTGTCCCCTTTTTGGTCATTCTTGAAAGTTAGCCTACTTGCCTCTGGATCTTTCCTATCGGATAAATGAGCATCACGCGATTGATCCACTAATTGGAAAATCCTACGAGTTGACGGAGCAGCAAGGTTTTCCGCGTCTGTTACTCCCCTGTCTTTCCTTGTTTTCCTGTGGGGTCTTGCCAAATGCTGCTTTTATGTCGTGATGCAGAATCTGGATTGCCAATACTGGCTCTTTGTCCATCGCTCATTAATTGATCACTCCTCCATCTTCTTGAGTAGTCAAACCCTTGACGTTCACAATCTTGCCCCTTGAACGTAAATATCTTCTGACTCTGAGCTGTCATTTCCAGCTGAGATTTTGAGCTGGTGTCGCCTGCTGTTGTGCAGGTCAAGTCAAATCCCATGTTAGACAGTTTATCTCTTGCCCTCCATATTTGTTGTTGAATATAGTTCAGATCTATGTGTAGGTAGGAGCTGTCCTTTCTTCCATTGGGGTTAGGCTCCAAGATATTAATGTCTTTCGTGATGTTACTATGCGAAGACGGATCTCATGGAACAATTTCGCTAATGCCCTACGGTTCAATATCCAATTTTCGGGCTCTTCTTGTATCCTTTGAAGTTTAAAGGTCCTCGTTGAGCAGACTTTTAGCCTGTGCCAAAGTGAATGGTTCTGAAATTTTCCTCCCAATGGGAATCCGGGTTTATTCCCCTTCAGATCGTGAACTCTGGATTTATAATGTACTTTAGTTTTACCTGGCGAGTGTCTCCTCGCCTTTGTCTTTTCCTGAAGAGCATTCGATTGATTCACAGACGTATCTCTAAATCCTGATTGACCATGGGGGGGCAGCCCTATTAGACTTTCCTTCGCTGCTTCGTCGATGATCTCTCAGGTCATCCCTTGTCTTGTGAGTGTCTTTCTCCTTAGTAAACCGGTGTTCCCCGATAGAACTGGGACTTTTCTAGACTCTATTCTTCTTATTCCGAGGCGCCAGAGTAGATGATGGAGAATCTAGAAGCAGAGCGTTTGTTTTGAGTTCTTCTGTTGCTCTATTTTCCCGGGTTTCGGGTTTTTTCCTTTTTTGTTGGCTGGTGGTCGGAATTTCCGATTCCGGTTCTTCCACAGTGTATATACTCATGTTCATTAGGTCTATTGAGCTACAAGAGGCGTCACTCGACCTCTCTGGGCTGAAGAGTTCATCTGTGCTCTTGTCACTGAACTTCAGTTTAAATACTCTTCTATTTTGCAGTGGTGAAGAGTATTTCTCAGACTCTTGAGGCTCTCTTGTGTTGTCCTGGATTGGGGGAACCAATGTCGCTGCTGCCCTTGGTGGTCGAGTTCTCGCTTTTTTGATCTTCTTTCTACTTTGCGCTGATATTGAAGATCCTTTGTGTTGGAAAATTTGGAAGGTCGATGGAATCTTAATTGCTGTAAAATTCGTTAGTTTAGAGGCGGCTTGTATTGACACCTCCTCTGGAAGATTAAAGGCCACCGAGCTGTTTTTCTTCAAGGCATTGGGCTGTAGATATGATGTTATTTGGCTGTCCTTGGCTTGCCTTTGTGGCAGAGAAGTATGGTTAGCGAGTGCGGATATCACTCGCGAGGATTGAGGGGCTGGATCCCCTGCAAGTGAAGGTTTCCCCAGGTTATCTGGTATATGGTCTCCCTTCATTTAATGTTGATCAGATGTTTGGGTTCCTTGCGAAAATAGAGAGATCGCTTTTGGGTCCAGTAAACCAGAAATTGGCCTCTTAGCAGCTTGGACAGATCTTGTGGCTCCTAAGTGATCTTGCCCGTTGTAGCAGCAGAATCTTGGTGCAGACACAAAACCTTCCAAATAGTTAAGTTTGGTGTGCATGAATGCAAGCAAGGTATTTTGTTCTTTAAGTGTCATTAATGGCTTCATATAGCTTCCCAAAAGGGGCCACAGCAATCGTTACTGTGGACAAGATGGTCATAGGGTCCATCTTTTTTCTAGGTGTGTCTGGCACCAGCCTTGGCATGATTTCGCTCAGGCGTCTCGGATGCAGTGGAGATCTTGCACTATGTGCCTGCCCAAGGGTTTTATCTTTCAAGTTACCAACCCCATCGTTTGTTGTTCCACAATGATTGTTGTTCGCTCGTGGGGTGCTGGTGAGGGCCAGATTGGCTGGTGGAAGTGCTCTGTTCTCCATAGTGAACTAGGGCAAGCAGAGCTCGTTCGGCTCGCTAATTGGCAGGGTGCCATTAATCTGCTTTTCCTAAGGAGGCTGGACATGATCCAGGATGCGTTCTTCTACTTCAGCCTCTTTGTGCCCACAAGAGACCTCAGCAATGGGCCTTGCCTCTGGAAGGATACCTACATCATTATGCCCACCATAGGCCCCAGGAGTAGGCCTTTCCTCTAGGGAGGAACCTTTCTCAAGGGGACCAATTGCCCCATCAACCCCCCTTCCCTTAGTGTCTCTGCGCCCTTGTTGGGGCTTTCCGTAGTGCCATTTTACTGGCCCTAATGGGGCACTTAATTGGGCCTTATTTTTGATGTTTCCCTCTGCTCAGAGCGGGTTCCTAGAAGGTAATTTTAGGTTGGACAGATGCGTCGCTGTGTCTTCAACAATAGCCAACAGTTCAGCATCTGAGAAGTCCTTTTGGCATTCGCCCTCATGGCGCGTTTATTTCCCAAAAAACTCCTTAAGTGTGTTTATGGAGATTGAAACATTCGAGTGCATGAGTCTTTTCCCTCCTGCTGCCTTTCTTTTATACAGAGCCTTTGGTCGGACTGCCCTTTTAGAGAGAATTTTCTGAGAGCACTCCGCTAATCGCAGTAGAGAGAGATGTTTCGGGGCACCTGTTACCACAGGTTCATCCTGAGGGGGAGAGGGGGAGAGTTGGGGGCATCCAAGGAGATCTTCAAGTTTGCCGGTGGGCAAGGTCTCTGCGTCAAGGGTTTGACAAGTTGTTGTCTCGAGGGGCTGGGGGTTTGGCAGTCTCCTCGAGGTGAGATTGGACTCACCACCAGCTTGATGCCCTCCTTGGGTAGAAGCAGCTCCTCCCTTAGGGAGACAGACGGGGAAACAGAAAAGGGAGAGGAACAGGAGGGGGAGGAGGGATGGCAAGCCTCCTCCCCTCCCGGAGGAGTCCTCAGATCTTACATGGCCCCAATATTATGTATCATTACATCTGCTTTGTTGGTGACAATCGCTAAGGCGGAAGCAACCATTGGCCACAGGTCTTCGGGGGCGATGTTTCCTGCTGCAGTTTCAATCGAGAGGGGCCGCTGCAGAAGCTGCGTTGAATCAAGCGGATGTGGAAAAATTGCTTCCTTATCCCGCCCCTGCTAGTTTCTGGTTGTAGAACTATGCCCAGATGGTGCCTCATTTGAGGTAAGGTAGACGTCTGCCCGCATCCCTTTGTTGTAACTGGGGATAAAAGAGGTGGGGATGGTGTTTGAATGGCTTCATTAGGATCAAGAACCCCAATGGTCCTTGAAAAGTTTTTTCCGGGGTGTATCGCCGCCAGCTCAATTGGAGGGAAATTAAAGACACTTACTGTGTGTAGTTGCAGTGCCCTCTCGGCTCTGATGGACTTTGCAGCCGGAGAGGGTTTTTTCCTCTTTTGGGGCGTCTGGGTGGCATTCTGGTCAGGCCCCTCTGAAGAAACGAGCATGTTGTCAGGGAGGCCCGGCTGACGCAATCTTCCGCTTCGTAAATTTCTAGTTTCCGACGCGTCTGCTGGCGGTTTCCTCTTTAATGACTCTGCTGCCGCTGCCATAAGAAGCAGAGACTGGAAACCACAGCGAAGACTCTGGATATTCTGTGACTTTCCTCAGTTCTGTATCCCGACAGCAATGGAAGGGGGAAAAATTCCAGTAGTAATCACCTTCCGTCACGCACTTTTGATTTAGCCTACTGTTGCTTTCTAGGTTTCAATACTGAAATTTTGATCTAGCCCACTGCTATCTTCTAGCCGCACTGCTGAAATCTGTTTTAGCCTACTACTGCTTTATGGCCACCCTGTACACAATGAAGCCCATAGCCACCAGAAAACTCTCCGTCCGTCCCACCACATTGCTCACACATTGTATACACCTAGCCTAAGTTGAATCTGCTTATTTGTGTGCACCCAGCCAAAGTTGAATCTGCCTACCCTAGCCCTACAACCCAGATCACATCGCAGCCAGACCATGCTCACCTGGCTCACACTCATCATGTTCCCCTTCTGTGTCATGCAGGATAATGTACCTTGCAGCAGTAATAACTACATAGCTTTCAATAATGGCCTAGCCAAACTTGGATGCCTGAGACACTCCCCTATCCCTTGCCCCACACCCTTCCTGCCCACCATGTCACCCTTCCCACCTAGCTACCACCCAACCCACACCACCAAAGACAGTGACCACCTAGTTGACACCCTAGCCAACACTATCTTTGATAGAACTTTGTGCCACCTTAGACCTATTGCTCCATGTTTGACAGGGGGCGCCAATCCCAGTATTAAGCCCAACCACACCAAACCCAGTATTAAGCCCCCCACAACCAAGCCTCCAGGAAACATACTACCAGTCAACCCCAACCTTACAGCCCGTAACAGTAGATTAGGCACCACACTCCCCTTTATGATCAGTAAGCTTTCTGCCAAACCGCACACTAAGACTAATAATAAGGACGCAGCCTCTAACAAGCCCAAATCACTCCCCCTAAAAGGAGCTCTACTAAATGTCAGGTCCATTGTTGCCCATCCTACAGAAATCGCCAACATCATCCTAACTAACTATCTTGACTTCATCGCCATGACTGAAACTTGGCTACATGAGGCCTTAGGACCTTACTTAACCTTAGCCATTCCTGACAAATAATCCATCCTCAGAGCTGACAGACCCAATGCTCGGGGAGGAGGTGTAGCTATCATCTTTAAGTCATCCTTAGACTTCAGATCAGTCACTTCCTCTCTATTAAAATCATGTGAGCATCTCACAATCGAGTGGCAAACCTCTCCCAAAAGCACGATCTCTATTCACTTAATATATAGACCCCCAGGTCACCCTGGAGCCTTTGAGGAAGACATCACCTTGCTAATAGCTGATAACTTCAAACCATCAGCACAAGTTATCGTCCTTGGAGATTTCAACCTGGGGTACAATGACCCCAATGACTCTCCATCCTCCTCCTTAGCCAATGCTCTAGCTGAGCATGGCTTCTTACAATTTAGCTCTCAACCTACCCATCAGAAAGTTAGAATCATCGACTGGGTAGCGGCTCTCAGTTGAAATATTACCTGTAAAGCCCCCCAACCTCTCGCATGGACTGACCACTCCCTCATCCCATTAGATATTTTTATCATTAACTTAGATCCTAAAAAATGTCCTACGGCACCAGCTTGTCTGACCAGGAACAAGCGTAACATCACTGCTGAAGCCCTAATACCTTTGGTCCTCCCCACTCTCAATGCACTACCGGCCACTGCCAACCTTAACCTACTGGTCAACACCTTCAACGACTCCATGGCCATTGCCATTGATACCATCGCCCCACTGAAATTGCGCAAAGGAAAACCTAGAGCTCATTTGAACTCCTGATACACCCCCAAACTCAAAATATTGAGAAAAAAGAAAGCTAAGCTAGAAATACTATGGAAAACAGAACCATCTGTTGAAAACAAAACCAATCTTACGAATATATCCTCCTTATATAAAAAGGAGATAATTCGTACCAAGAAAGAAGCCTACAATGTTAGAATAAATCAGGCAGGATCCTGCACCAAAGAACTATTTAATATACTAAAGGAATTAGAAAATCCTATTCCACCCACAGATACTTGTACGAAAGACAAACCCCGGTGCACCAGTATCCAAAATGCCCTTGCCAATAAAATTACAGGGCTCCAAACCAAAATAGAGGATA
Organism: Ambystoma mexicanum; assembly: GCF_040938575.1. NCBI lineage: Eukaryota > Metazoa > Chordata > Amphibia > Caudata > Ambystomatidae > Ambystoma > Ambystoma mexicanum. The sequence continues at coordinate 1,131,413,916 of NC_090923.1, forward strand.
AACAACAACAACTTACCAGTAATAAGCCTACTAGCCTAAGTTCACTGCCGACCTCTGACACCAACTTAGGCTTCACATTTAAAAAGGTAACCGGAAGTACAAAAAATGATAGCCTCTCTAAAACCATCCAACTGCAAAGTGGACAGCTGCCCGGCCCAGATCATAAAAGACGCAGCCAGAGATCTATCCCCTTTCATCACTAAACTAATCAACCTGTCTTTCTCTACTAATTCAGTGCCCATGCTCTCTTTCTTTCTTTCTTTCTTTCTTTCTTTCTTTCTTTCTTTCTTTCTTTCTTTCTTTCTTTCTTTCTTTCTTTCTTTCTTTCTTTCTTTCTTTCTTTCTCTCTTTCTCTCTTTCTCTCTTTCTCTCTTTCTCTCTTTCTCTCTTTCTCTCTTTCTCTCTTTCTCTCTCTCTCTCTTTCTCTCTTTCTCTCTTTCTCTTTCTCTCTTTCTCTCTTTCTCTCCCTTCTCTCCCTTCTCTCCCTTCTCTCCCTTCTCTCTTTCTCTCCCTTCTCTCTCTCTTTATCTCTCTTGATAACCTTTTTTCTCCTCTCCAGGAATAAGCAAAAGATGGCTGACCGACATCTCTGTTATGTAGGGATAATGATAATAAAGATGTTATGTATTGTAGAAATGTAGTAGTATAATTGTTTTGTATGACACTGTTCGTGTTTGTTGGAGTGGATGAAGGGATGTCTGTTATATGGGGTGGCTATATAAAGGGGGGGATTGGACAGTTGGAAAAAAATGGTAAAATTAATGTCTATAACAAAGGAAATCCAAAATGGCTCACTTTTTGCCAGCCACCCCTGTACGTTTTCTTAGACAAATGAAACCGAAAGTATGAATGACGTATGATTTATGTAAGGGGTTGGGCTTTGACACTATTTCTGACATCCAGATTTTAGAAACATTGAATAGCTGGGACTCTGATATTGTTCTGCCCTTACACTTACCCACCGCCCGCCAAAACCCTGGTATTCCCCAGTCCCGTTCACGTACCCAACGGCAGCAGCTGTGGCTTAGTCGGAAGCGGGGTTTACCTGCTGGCAATCTGGGATACTTGCGGCCATTCTTGCATTGGCAGTTGCCATGGCGATTCCCCCGTGCTCAGCGGTGCCGTGCGAGCATTCGGGGATGGTCATGTCATGTGATCAGGAAGCGGTCTCACATGACCCAGAAACAACGGACGCATGCAAAGCAACACCAATCACTGCACTCTACATGGGACACGTAACACACTGCTTGCGGTCACATGACCCGCTTCACGTGACAACCCTCGCATTCAAATGGATCGAGGTAACACGGAAGCCTCGCTTCACTGCTGCTTCCTTGGAGAACAGTTTAGCGTCTTGGTTTGCTCTTGTTTTTGCTCCTTTCATGACCGCGGAACGTTTTTTGGATTTGTCTTTGGATTGCCCTTGGATTTTGACACACTGCTCATCTGTTGTTCTGGTAAGCGACCTTGGATTGCTTACTGATTCTGCATTCAGATTTTCCCTGGACTCTGGCTGCCGCTCTTTATTCTCGACCTCAGACTGCTTTACGGACTGGTTACAGATCACGTTCTTGCTTTGCTCCTGCTCAGGTGTTTTTTCAGAGAGTCCACAAGACATCATCAGCCTGCTGCTGCTGCTGGTTATCCTGCTACCCTGTTATTCATTACCTTCCTCCTTTTCCACTAGGTAAGCCCCTGGTACTGTCCTTTTGTTACTCATAGAACGCCATTGTCATTGCTTAATCATCATTCCTTGCCTTAATGTGGTTGGGGGCTCTTCCGGCGTTCCTGGTTCCAGGCCTACGACACTCTACACCTGTGGCCTCAAGGATTGCATGAGTAGTGGTTTTTTCTTCTACTAGTGTGGTACTTGGGGACAGAGGTATTTTATATCTGCACGACCATCAAGACAGAACAGATATGCATATTACAGGAAGGAATATAATCAATGAAAGCTGTTACGTGTGTGCACTTATCCCGCACACATCAGGGGCTCCTAAGGTTTTAGTTCCACATCCAGTCCCAATTATAGAGGCACAATGCCTGGTACATCTTGTAATATAGGGGATAAAGGGCACATTCCAGGCGCACAGCTGCAGTTGAGGAGCTTCGATCTAGACCCAGTGTTATGCAATGTGGGTATAACTGAGGGGGTTGGTAGCCGCCGAAAGAATTAAACCATTCTCAAATTGTGGAATGTTATGTTGTTTGCAGGGAACTGTAGTGGTGTTAAAGATAATCACCCTATTCCCAGCATGCAAGTATTTTAAATTATCCTCACATTTTCAGGAAGTAACAAAGTATATTCGAATAAATCATAACAACTTTTCTAAACCCCTTAGTTCAGGGGACATGTATTTATTTACATGTATTATAAATGAAAATCAAATGAACAACATATAAACGCAAGAAAAAATCATTGTCATTGTATGTGGTCAAGGAATGGAGACAATGTTTAGAACCAGATTTACCCACATCTGAGACAAAACATAGGTTCTGAAATAGGAATGGAAAACAATGCTGGGTTTAACAGGAGATTGCTTTCTACATGCAAACCATTCTACAAAACAATTGGTTCCTAATATTCAAACCGAAGACAAAAAGTGATCAAAAGCAATTTTTACTGATGCTGTAGTCTTCTAACAAAACATCACTGGATTGTAATACATCCAATGTTAGCACAACGGATTGTGATATAATGATACCAAAAAAGTGATAACCAAGATTCAGTGCATTCTGTTCTATACATGCCGTTAGGTAACTCTAAACCGGACATTATAGTTAGGCAAAATGACATTTCAAATGCATTGTTCTTAAAGAGTATATGGCCTAACTCTTTTGGTTTATTTAGTCAAGCAAAGTTCTGTTGTTTGTGGTGAAATCTTTCACATTAGTAGGGTGGTGGCCGATCCTTGCTCTACTTCGGGAACGAAAATTCCCTGATGTTTGACTGACGGCAGGTGAAAGCCTGCTGCAGTGACGTTTCGGCTTTTGAGTGGGCAGCCTTCTTCTGGGCCAGTAGGATTGCGATAGCCTAAAATAATGTGTAAGAAGAGAAAAACAGAAATGGCCTGTTTTAAATAGTATACTTGCTCGTATTTTTATATTAACAGCAAGTATTGCTGGGTCAACAGTTAAAAAAGGAGGACACAGAAACACATGTGGATGTTTATTCTGGTATGGGGGGGGATTAAAATTAGACTCACCTTGGGTGTGTCCGGGCTGGGATGGGAAGGGTAGAAATCAAACTTTAAACTGGAATGTGGCTGATGAAATGCAACCGCAGTGTGCGTATGAGACCCTCGTTTAGCCTTCTAAATAGAGTCTGGTATATGAGGGGATGTCCGCTGGAGAGGCTGGAGATCTAGCACACAACAGGAGAAAAGGCGGGAGAGGATGAGAGGCATAAGATTGCTGCTACATGTAAAATATGGCAAATGGCTGTCATAAGGCTGGCGGTGTCATTGTCAAGCATGCACCTAATTCTTACCCAGCATAGGAGCGGGCTGTTGTGGGGCTGCACCGGGGGTGTATCCGTGTAGCTGCATGGGGCCAGAGTCAATCCAAGATCAGTTGAACTATTAAATTCGTGTGATTGTGATTCCTGTAAAATACAGAGGGGCAGATATTGAAAAAGTGGCATGGGAATATGCCGTGCAGTATTCAGTAGGAGAGTGAGTCACCCTGGGGGAGCCTGCTTCGAGCGTGAGCCTACCTTCAAAGGGCTGGGGGGAGAAGCGTAGTAGTCCGCTGCGGGATGATGGAGAGCTCGGGGCTGTGTCCGGGCTGGTCCTGGGCTGGACAGTGTGCTGTTAGCTGTGCGCATGTGCTTTAGACTAGTGTCTAAAACAGTGCGTGAATCGTGCGCAAATGTGCGCATGGGCTGGAAGTTAGTGGTGTAGCTCGAGGGCTCTGTGTGCTGTGCCTGATGGTGTGCAGGGACACTAATCTACTCGCGCATGCGCTGCGAGGAGTGCAACTGCCGTGTGGTGCCAGCCTGTTGTTCGGGCTGCAGTGTTGACTGGCAGTGACGCGTAGTGTGGGCACTGTAAGGAACCAGAGGCTGAGGTAATATATACAGCCCTCCCTGGTTGAAAATAAACTGATTTGGATCTGTGCTGCAGCTCGAGGGCTCTGTGTGCCCTGTTGTTGTTGTTAGGCTAAGGACAGTGGCAGTGTGTGTTTATAAAGCTCCCATTGTGCAGAGTGCCTGGTAGTAAAGACGTAACCAGGCAGTATTAAGACAAATAGCAGGAAGAGAAGGCAATGGGCGTGTGTCCCAACTCGAAGAGGTGGGTGGGGGTGGTGCTGAATCCATAAGGTCATGGATGGGGAATTGTGAGTGTGGTACCCCGGGGGGGTACAGAAAACATGAGGGGGATGGTATTCCCTGATGGATGCCAGTCCTAGTGTCATCTGGAGAGGGTGTGTCTACAGAGTACTAGGGTAGGAATAGTCTAGGACACAAGGCTGGAGCCCTAGTGTGGGAATCTAGCATACTGGACCCACGCTGTTGAAGTGTAAAAATAGATGGCTCAGAAACTTCAGTTATGGTGGTAATTTTCTGGAGGAGAGGCTTCATTCAGTCCGTGTTCAATTGTCTGCAATTTAAAAATCCACCAGGCCTCCTTGTAGTTTAAGGCATTTTTGATGTCAGAGGTGTTCTGAATTTTGTCAAGGACCCACCATTTCAACTGATCTCGTGTATGTTTAAATTCCAAAAAGTGGGAAACCAAAGGTGCTGTGGTGGCACGGCATCTTATTTTAGAACGATGTTCCCCAATGCGTTTATGTACCGGTCTTTTAGTTTGTGCCACGTAACGGAGGCCGCAAGGGCACTCTATGGCGTATATCACATTGGGTGTCTTACAATTGGTGAATTGTCGAAGGGACCATTCTTTGCCTTCAATTTTGAAGGATTTAGTTTTGCTTGTGTACTTGCAGGCTGTGCAGTTGCCGCATGGGTGGTGGCCTGTTGGTGTTCTAAGATCCCATAGCCCTGTTCTAGTTGTCTTTTTTGGCAGGCGGGCATGTGTGAGCCATTCGCTAAGATTTTTAGATCTTTTGAGAGCCATCCTGGGTATCGGTTCGTCAGGGAGGTTTTGATGAACAAGGGGCTAGAATTGTTTAATGATTTTTTTGATACTGTTGGTATCTGGTCCGAAAGTGGTCACACAGGTGATTTGATCTTCTGGTGTATCATGATTCTTGGGTTGGAGTAGGGTTTCCCTTGGGATGCATAAGACTCTTTTGCGTGTGTTCTTGAGTAATTTTCTAGGATAGCCACGTGCCAAGAGTTTGGATTCAAGGTGTGATGCATGCTGCTGGTATTGTTGAGTTTCCGAACAGTTCCTGCGTACTCTTAGGAACTGACCAAATGGTAAATTAGTTCTCAGGCTTTGCGGGTGATTACTGTTAAAGTGCAGCAATGTGTTGCGATCGGTTTCTTTGCCATACAGTGTGCATTGGAGCCTGTTGTCATCTGTGGTGATTGTTAAGTCCAGAAAGTTTATAGCTGTTTGACTGTTGTTCAGGGTGAATTGAATCTCTGCTGCTTGATTCAACCATGTGTGAAATGTAGCTAGCTCTGGTATGGTTCCTTTCCAAATAAACAGGATGTCGTCTATGTATCTGTACCAATTTTGAATTTTGTCGAGAAATGGGTTGTGTTGATTCAGCACAACGAGGCTTCATACTCTGCCATGAAGAGGATTGCTAGACTGGGGGCAATGCTGCTCCCATGGCAGTGCCACTAATCTGCAAATAGAATGTTTCATCAAAGGTGAAAAAGTTTTTTGTCAATGCAATTTCTAGGAGCTCGAGAATGAAGTTGACGGGCACTCTGCTTTGCTCCATATGGTGAGTGAGGTGGTGTCTTATACACTCCAGGGCTGATGTCTGGGGAATGCTGGTATATAGTGCCTTGATGTCCAGCGTGACAAGAGTATCATGGTTGTTGTCAAATGGAAGGTTTTCAAAGATGTTAATAGTAGACATGGTGTCCTTCAAGTATGTCGGTGTATGTTGGCAGAGGGGCTTGAGGAAGAAGTCTATAAATTTGCACAAGGGTTCCATGATGGAGCCGCATCCTGAGACGATGGGTCTGCCGGGTGGGTTGGTGGCGTCCTTGTGGATTTTGGGAAGTGCATAAAACGCAGGGGTTCTACCCTCAGGGGTGTTCAGGAATGTTTCTTCATCCTCCGTGATCCAATCTTGTTCTCGAGCATAGTTAGTGCCGGTGGTAATTTCCCATTGGATGGCCTGGGTGGGATCTTGCAATGGCAACACAAAATACCGCCAGTGTCTACAAGGACCATTTTTCTCCTTGGGAGGTTACTCAAATGGCAACGACAAATGGCAGGGCACCACAGTGATGTGCCTGGCAGATGGACTGATTGAGTACAGTGGAGAAGCAATAGCCCAAGTAGAGATAATGTGTGCGCAAATATGGTCCCAACACATCACAAGGCTGCCATGGATTGCAGCAATGAAGAAGCCAGTACAAGTACATAGAGCCATAGACTCAATGAAGAAACAGTTCCTGGTGGCGCAAACACACAGTGCAACCACACTCTTGTGATCCCTGGATGATGAAAGGTACGGCAGCGGTGATGGATTACTACTGGGTTTGTGGCCGACAGGCTTACCTGCAGCTCCTACCATCTTGGAGGGGCAAGTGTTCACTGGCCACCCTGCACTCAGTGCCACTAGTAATCCTGGAAGAACACCTGAAGGGAGATGAAATACCTGTCGAGGTGCAAACAGCCACTCTAGCACCTAAAGAAGCAGAAAGAAGCTTGCAGATCACACACGAATTTGGTATGCTGCCAGAAAAAGGACGATTTCAACGGCGGGGAATAAAGAAGAGCTCAAACTGTCTCAAAAGACTGTTGTTCCGCACTGCTCAGAGGAATACCTGACAAGTATTGACTTTTTAGCTCAGCAGAGACTTCCTTTTTCATCTTTTCTGGCTCCTGGGGTACAAGAAGCTGCTGCACTTTTATACCCCCGGAGGATTCCGAGAGGGGGTCACTATCCCACGTCATCAAGGTGGTGCACAATCTAGGTGTTCAAATGAAGAAAGAAGGTGGAGTTCAGAACACAGATTGGCTATCGCTTGCCTTTGATTGGGTCCCTTCATGGCTAGGGGCAGCAGTAAAACTACTGGTCCCTGTGATCGTGTTCTTCTTGGTTCTCCTCTGCATGTGCCAATTGGGTCTCTGATGTTGTGTTCATATAATCTTTAATAGTGCAAATATGATGGTATCAATTGGGGGATCTAGAACACCTTGCCATACAAAAAAAGGTGAAACTCAAACTAATATAGACATGTCGGGTGGGGATGAGTTTGTTACTGTAGAAGTAACAAAAGGGGGGAATGTTGGGGAGGAGCTAGCCCTTTGGCTAGCGCCTTCCTGCACCCCTCAAGCGCTTTATAATCAGGCAAGACTTCTCGAAGCACTATAGCACTGAGAAAGCTTTTTTCATGCAAAAATAATCACAGGCGTGGCCAGCCACTAAATGAAAATAGTTAGTACTTAAATATAAGATGCAAATAACTATTTAGCTGAATGAATTTGTAATAATGCTAAATCTTAGTTAGTTTTAAAATCTCAAAGCACAGTGAATGAAGCCTGTGCTAAAAATAGACTACAGGCATTGCCTGGTGTCGGCTAAGGCTGGCATAGAGCACGACGTAATGTGTCCTGTACATCAAAAGCCCATGCAGACTAAGAATAGGGGAGTGTACATGCTCATGCACACAATGCAACATTATGTGAAAATGAGGCTTTAAGCAGAATTACTGGACCAGATAAACTAGAAGTGTATTGAGTGAAGTCTTGAGAGTATGGCGGGAAGGTGTGTTTATATATAAATGTTTATAATATAGAAAATGATGCTAAACAGGAGCTACAATGTATTCCAGCAGTGGCAGCAGTATGCTAAGTAGTTTGTAACCTGGCCATGAAAGAAGGGAGACTGCAGCATCCCTTGAAAGGCAGGAAGGACAGTTGTGGATGAGCTATGCCAGTATCCAGTAACCAAGTTGAACAGTATATTAAGGTGCCTGCTTGCCATCAGTCTGGAGGAGCCGGCCACGGAAGAAGGACAACATGCTGGTCAGGGGGGCAGAGTCCTTTGCTCCATCCTCATTAGTGTACAGATTAAACTTGTTATCTTTGCAAGATGAAGACTCTTGGCCTTAATTCCTTAGAGTGGTGCATTTACTCTGGTGTGAGCGTGATTAAGGGGTACCCCAATATATGAAATGATATGATAGGTTATTTATAACGCGGTTAAGTGCAGACCCGGCGATCAAACCTGTGTTGCTCCGTGTCATTTTGCTTCCAAGGCGAGCACGTTGCCGCTGAGCTATCCTCCCGAGAAAATGAAGGAGTACCCCTGTAAGTTGGGCTAGCTTTCAAAAGCCGGCAGGGGGATCTCACTGAAGAAATGGGAATACCGAAACCCTTACATACAGTCCATAGAATTAAAATGTGAATACAAAGAATAACTGGGACCAAAGACCATTCTACTGATGAATTTATACTGAAACCCAGTAGCAATCAGTGCAGAGGACTTCACTGAAGGAGTCTGGGATGTACTGAACTCATTCTATAAAAGATCAGAGACCTATGATGGCATCCTGTGTGGATACCTAAATCTATCATGCAACCCACCAAGGTGTGATCAAAAGACTGGACTATGACCTTTACACTCGGCGGCAGAAGAGAGAGGACAGCAGTGGTTGCAATTGGTGGAAGAAAGGGACTTCCACTTATTAAATGGTTGCACACAGGCAATGCGACCTGGCACAGAGGCCTTCAGCGGGAAACCCTGGACTATGTTTCTGTTATCGGTACCATCCTGCCGCTAATACAAACATTTGAAGTGGTGGAAATGGCAAATAGCGTCCATAACCTCTTCAGAACCATCTTGACGACTGGAGCTAGGGTGGAAAAGCTGACATACTGCTCCAAGATAGAAATAAATCCAGGGAAAATGTCGGAAGACAAAATAGCGAGTCTGATCTCACAATAGGAAGATCGGATAGTAATACAGTGAGTTCAAATACCCTTGGACGCCCTTAATTTTGTCCCCATTCTACAGAGCTTCGCTGAAACAAACAGAGGAGGGGAGAATACGATTGCACAACCATCGACACACATATGACGCCACCATAGTCCTGCAGCGGACTATACAGACTGGACCTAAGACAAATGGCAAGGAGCCTGACTACTGAAGTCTTCCTTATTAAAAGCAAAAGGTGAAAACAGCAGCACAAAAATTGGCTTTCTGCATGTAAGGCAACTATGACACACTGGGACGCGGAAGCCATGCTGAAATTGATATGTATGTCATGCACCAAAGACATCTGGGCCCTGATCAACAGCGTGGAAACCACATAAGTGTCTTCTTTGGCACCAGCAGTGGTGGAAAAAGAATGGATTCGCCATTTTTCCAAGCTCTTTTCTGCCAGGGAAGTCCTCCCGCACATGGAGGAAAACTCGGGGGATCAAAGACATTGGAATATATGATATAATATGATAGGTTATTTATAATGCGCTTAATACCCAGAGGTTTCTAAGCGTGGACCAGGAGATCGAACCTGTGTTTCTTCGTGTTGTCTTGCTTCCAAGGCGGCGATGTTGCCCCTGAGCTATCCTCCCGAGACCACTGATGGAAAGAGAGGCCATAGCCACAAAAATTGGTGAAGCAAGTTCTTCTAGAGCTCTGGGGCCTGCTGACCTAAAAAAAGATCGAGAAATGTGAGCAGCCTTTTTGTTTATATTGTTTAAACAGGTCTTGAGGGCAGGAAAGGTGCCCCGTCCTGGAGAAGATCTATAATAATCCTGATATTCAAGAAGGGCAATAGGGCTGATCCCAAGAACTACCACCCTATTGCCCTTCTTGATGTTGTGGGGAAGATCTTTCCCTCCCTGGTGCTGCTGGGGTTGATGGAATGGTCAGGAGCTAGCGGAAGATATGTCATATTCCAGACGGGTTTCACAAAAGGGATGGTAGCCAACGTTAACATCCTCCTTACTAATATTTATGAAAGGTATGGTGCTGCGGAAAAAAACTAAAATCTACCTGTGCTTTATAGACGTAGCACAGGCCTTTGATAGTATCAACAGGGAACTCGGATGGGCCAAGTTTGAGAGCTGGGAGTGTCCTGAGGAAACTTGGAGGCTATAAAGCCCTATACTCAACACCTTGCTGAGAGTGAGACTTAGTGGAGCTGGACTCCTTTCAGACAAGATTCAAACTTCAAAGGCACTGAAGCAAAGATGCCCGCTGTCTCCTGCATTATTTTACCTTTTTTATTTACGATCTGGGGTTTACACCAGCAGGAGCCAGATCCTTTCCGCTGATGCTATGAGGAAAGACGCTGCAGAGACTTTTGTATGCAGACGATTTAGTCCTCGTGGACCAAACAGTCATTGGTCTGAAACGTCAATTGAACATTCTGAGGGAATACACTGACAGCAACGGGTTACAGATTAACTTCCCGAAATCCAAGGTCTTCATCCTGGAACTGGTACAGGGACGGATGCTAAAACCCCACACATGGTGCCTGGATGGGTAGCCTCTGGAACAAGGTCAAACGTTCCGTTACCTGGGGGTATTGATCAACAACACCTGATGCACCTAATGAAAAGGCATTAAAATTGAAGATTAAAAACCTTGCCTCTCAAGGCAAAAATATACATAAAAAATAAATGTGGTTGTTTCTCAATGGCCCCACTGATACAATTTTATAGTTGGTGCAGAGTCTGCCTTTTTCCTACCAGGAACAGTCTTGCCGATCATCGATGGGCCTTTTGGAAATCCGTGTCGGGCATGCCAAGATCAACTCCAATAGAAGTGATATGACAAGAACTGAGTTTTGTCTCTTTGTACGGGATGGTTAGGTGGAAAAGTCTTTATTTTTATCTTAAATGTATGGAAGACACTCAGGGTACATTATCTTGTATGATAAAGACAGCACTTCACCAAAACAGGCATGCAATTCTAGTGGAGTCAGGCCTGCAAATACATACTTGCAGAACTAGACCCCACACGACGAACTTAAGAGATACCCAGATAAAGTGAAGGTAAATATCTGGAGAGCTGACTGGATCAGCACATTGAGTGAAACAAAAAGGTACAAATAGTTCTATCACTGTAATCGCGAAACCAGGGTATATGGCACAGTGCCATCATACCTCCTACAATTCCCCAACAGTTACTATCAGGCCCAATTCCTTAGCGTGAGATTGAACTTGTACCCGACAATGGAGATGCTTGTGACACGTTTGAGACCCGGGAAATGGATTAGTGACTTTTCGATACTGCAAAGAGACTAATAAACAGGAAAAATTAAAACATCTCTTATTATCCTGTAGTGGTTTAACAGACGTCAGAACTGTAAACATGGGGTAATTTCTTCTCTTATAACTGTACCCTGAATCTAGAAGAATGTTGGGCCACTTTGATTGGAGGGGCAATGTGCACCTGGCCTTAGCGACTATTCTTTTTTTAAAAGGTTTCTTTTGTAAGAGAGTTCATGTTTTTAAAGATGTATTTTAAATGGATGCTTTGATATATCTAAAATATGTTTGTAATAAAACAAAAAATCAGTGCTAATAAAAAATATATATATAACTTTAGGGTCCCATGTTAGGGTTGTGTTTGATAGCTCTTTTATGTGCGAAAGCACCTCATTCCAGAAGATCTGCGACACCCTGCATGACCACCATAGATGCCCAATCGTATCCCTCCCCCAACAATCTCATTAGCATTCAGCCAAGATATTCCTATTGAATCAATTGGGTCTACTGGGGGATATAGAAGGAGGATTTTATAAGCGCACTCTTTTATACTAGTACAGCATGAGGACTTATGCGCCCTTTCCACAAAGTCGCCTGAATTTCCCTTTTATGAATGCAGGCCTGTACATCGGTGATGTCTATAGGATCCAGTAACCTATAGTATTGTGCTGTCCATCCTAAGGTGACCCCTTCTACCAATGAAAGTTTGAATCTCTTATGAGCCCTTGTCCCCCTTACTTCCAGATTAGTGACCCAGTGTCTAATCTGCATGCATCTATGTCTCTCGTTCTCTGCCAACAGAAGTTGGTTTTGCATTCCTCATATGTGATTGGCATAGTGCTTTGTACATTTGTCCCAGCCTAAATTTGCCACCTGTTTCCCCATCTCTTGTAGGCCAGCGTTTCCATCCCTGGAGAGAAATCTAGATGCCCTAGAATCAGTGAAAGTGTGCCCAGACATAGGGGGGATCCCCAGCATACTGCAACCCCTGTCCCAGCATACAAGGGAGGCCTCTGTAGAGTGGAGGAGCCGTCCTCCCAACCCTCTTTCAGAGTGCGTCATAAACAGCAAATTAAAGGGGGGGGCTTCGTCATGACTCCCTGTACCAACTCCAACCATTTTTTCTTGTCGGAATGGAGCAAGACAAACCTTGCACTAATTTGGTCTGCCAGCATGTATCCTTTGATTGCGGGAAACCCAAGATCCCCCTGCCAAGGTGAGCACAATGACATTTTCTGGGGAACCCTAGGGTGCTTCTTGCCCCAGATAAATGTCTGTATTTTACGCTGTATCCGCTCCATTCCCTTCATGCGGACCTTCACTGAGAGAGCATGGAAGGTGTTAGGTACGTTCGGAATTAATGACATTTTAACGGCTGTAATTCTACCCAGCCAGGAGATCTATTGTTGGTCCCACCTCTCCAGATCCTCGTCGCACTCTCTGAACAATGATGGTAAGTTAGCCCCATAATGGGTGTTGTAGGCCGGCACTAGGAACGGCACAGGTACTCTAACTTGTCTTTTGCCCACTTGAGTCGCAAAGCAGGTTGGATTGTTCTTAGTGTATGGTGCGATGCCCCAAAGCTCTCCTAAACGCTCTATCACTGAGATGGCTCTTGGTATATACTCTGAGGCTTTCCCCAAGAAAATAATATTCGAAGGGATTGTGTCCCCCGACGTATTCCTCATCTTAGATATCTCCTTCCAGCTCTGCTGGCCTCGGAAATTTTTTTCTCTAGAGGGCGCTGCGCTTCGACGTCCTCCGAGTCGATGTCCCTCGACAGCCGCCGTATCGACGTCGACGTCATCCTGCCTATAAAGGCTGTGCGCAGCGTCCGTTGCTCAGTTCCGTTTTTCCACGCTTACTCAGTGCCTCGGAATACCGTTGCTCAGTTCTTAGTCAGATTAATCGTATTTACCTCGAGTCATTCGATCCGTACTCGATGGCTTCCTCGTCGGAACCGACAACTCCTCGATCCGGCTTCAAGAAATGTCGAGATTGTGGGAAAAAGATGTCGTTGACTGACCCTCACAGAGTTTGTCTGTGGTGTTTGGGAGCTGAACACCATTGTTCGGAATGCGAGGACTGTATGTCCATGACAGCTAAGGCCCTGAAGGAGCGTAGGGGGAAGCTGGAGAAAGGTAAAACTTTTAAAGCTTCTTCTTCGTCGACGAAGTCGAGACATTCGTCTCCTCGTCACCATTCGCGCTCCAGGTCTCGGAGTGGGTCTCATCACTCCTCGAGATCGAAGCACTCGAAGAGGAGACGTCGAAGATCCCCTTCTCCGTCTTCCTCTTCCTCTGTTTCGCCAAAAAGAATCCCTTGCCCCACGAAACATAGTTCCCGGGCTGAATGGGAGGAATTCCGCAAAAATATGATGAGCGTCTTCGAGAAAGCGGCCTCGACCCCCTCGAAGACTGCCGAGAGCGATGCTCTGGTCGAAAGAACCGAAGGTCAAAAACACCGCGAGTCTCAGTACCCGGCGAAGGAAACCTCTCGAGCGCGTCTCGAACCCTCGAGTAGGACTATGACCTCCAAACCTTCCTCGAAGGTTCCGTCGACGCCGTCGACGAGGGTTCCGTCGAGGTCGATGTCTTCGACGCCGTTGTCGAAGGGACCTTCGACACACGGGTCTGTCGACTCGACGCCAGCTTCGACACCGGCATCGACGCCAAGAAAAGTCACGGTTACGACACACCCAGTGACTATCCCCAGGTCCTCGACGTCGATGGCTTCGAGATTGTCGAGTAGAATTCCAATTCTGTCGAGGTCTTCGAGGCCACCGCCTTTGTTTTCGACGCCACGCTCGAAGCCTTTGACGTCGGCGTCGACGACATCGACGTTTTCGAGGCCGATAATGACAAGTTCAGCACCCTCTGCCTTGGAAATGGGATTTACTCCCTTTATGAGTTCAGAACAATTGAGAACTATGTCCTCAATTTTGGAAGAGGGTGAATTGTCTGAACAGGAAGACACATTTGAGTTGCAGGGACCTGTAACCCCAATTAGAGAGGAATTTTCCTCTGAAGAGCGCAGGTTAAAGGATCTTCATGATTCCTTACATTAGGCAAGTGGGTTAGACACTTCCCCTGAGGTGGAGTTTGCTAAGCCAGACCCGGGGGAGCATGCTGAAACCCCCTATAGAGCCTTAATGGCCAGGATCACAGAGTTCATGGGGTGGTCTGCACCTTCACAATCTTTCCAACAAGATGACCTCACGGATATTCTTGACAAAGGCCCACAGGAGGATCCTGTGGTGCCTTTTCATAAAGCTCTTCAGAGAAAGATCATGACAAACTGGGAAACCCCAGATGTAGTACCAGCAGTAAATAAAAAACTGTCTACAAAGTACAGGGTATCTTCTACAGACCCAGAGTTTTTGTCTAAACACCCATCCCCAGAAAGTCTGGTGGTACAGGCAGCATCCTCTACCGATGTCAAGACGGCTTATCCTACCGTCCCACAGGACAGGGACGATAAAAAATATGATGCTATGGCAAAGAAAGTCTTTTCAGCATGTAGCATGGCGTTAAAATCTGTTAATGCTACTTGCACCCTTGCTAGGTTCAGCCATACACTTTGGGAGTGTGCTTCTACAGCGGCTGACTGCATCCCGGAGGGAGAAGAAAGGGATGCGTTCCTGAATATTATACAGGACGGTAAAGACGCTATGTGCGAATCCCTCCAGACGGGCATTGATTCGGCTGACAGTATCAGCAGAGCAATGGCGGCAAGTACATCAACCAGGAGATTCGCTTGGTTGAGAAAGTCTGGTTTTGCCCCAGATGTGCAAGCCAGGCTCTTGAACATGCCATTCGATGGCTCTTCTTTGTTCGGGAAAAAGGCGGATGACAGTTTAGAGAAACTGCAAACTTCAAAAGCAGCAGCAAAATCCCTAGGAGCTGCAATCCGTCGGACTCCTTTTCGTCCCACAGGAACCTCTGCGAGGGGCAAGTCCTTTCGCTTCTACTCCGCATTCGGAAGAGGTAGAGGACGACCGGCTCAAAGGGGACAAAGAAGAACTACCCGAGGTGGACGGGGTAGATATTCAAAAGCCGCAGCAACAGCAGGTACCCCTTCACCATCGGCATCTGCATCAGCCGCCCCAAAACCACTCTGAGGACTTCCCTCACAGGACACCTGTAGGAGGCAGGTTGACTCAACATCTGGCGGTATGGCAGGCTATCACGTCAGATGCTTGGGCATTGGAAACAGTTGCCCAAGGTTACTGCCTGCCTTTCCTACGTATACCTCAGAGTCATCCACCGGGGATCAGCTCTCAGAAAGCTCCAGATCCGCTCCTCTTGCAGGAAATTTGGGACCTGCTAGAGAAAGGTGCCATAGAACCGGTACCTGTAGCGGAGAGGAACAAGGGCTGGTACTCCCCTTACTTTCTCATTCCAAAGAAAGACGGAGGACTGAGACCCATCTTGGACTTGAACAAATTCCTCAGAAAAGACAAATTCAAGATGGTCACTCTTTCTCAGATCCTCCAGGCCCTTCAGTTCCAGGACTGGTTGGTATCTCTGGACCTTCAGGACGCTTATTTCCATGTGCCTATCCATCTCAAACACAGGAAATACCTGAGGTTCGCAATTGGCAACTCTCACTATCAATTTCGAGTGCTGCCATTTGGGCTGACCTCCGCCCCGAGGGTCTTCACCAAGTTAATGTCGGTAGTGGCTGCAAGTCTAAGGAGGGAAGGGATTCACGTCTACCCCTACCTGGACGATTGGTTGATCAGGGCTGTTTCTCCAGAACAAGCTCAGATCCAGCTAAATCACGTGTGCCACTTCCTTCACAGACTGGGCTTCTCCCTCAATTTAAAGAAGTCACAAATGATACCATCGCAGAGACTCCAGTTCATAGGAGCGATCCTGGACACTTCCCTGGGAAAAGCCTCGCCACCAGAGGTGAGGGCTCAAGATATTCTACAGATGGTTACCAAGTTCCAACATGCCCAACGTCTCCCAGCCTTCGACTTTTTGAGGTTGCTAGGCCTCATGGCATCCTGCATTTTCCTAGTGCCAGAGGCTCGCCTGAGAATGAGATCCCTCCAGTGGGCACTGAGGACTCAGTGGTCACAATTCTCAGGGAGAATGACAGATCTTCTTCAGGTTCCCGGCAGGGTGGCTCGAGACCTTCAGTGGTGGGCCTGTCAGGAGAACATTCTGAAAGGAGAACAGTTTTGGCAACCCTGGCCGGAGATAACAGTAGTCGCGGATGCCTCACTCACGGGGTGGGGAGCCCACGCCAACGACTTGACCATCAGCGGTCGTTGGTCTCCATCGGAGTCCAGACTACATATCAACCTGTTAGAGCTGAGAGCCATCAGACTTGCGCTGAAGGCGTTCCTGCCAGCTGTACAAGTGAAGAACGTCCTGATAATGACGGACAACACGGTGGCCATGCATTACCTCAACAAAAGAGGAGGCGTAGGATCACTACCCCTGTGCAGAGAGGCGATGCAGCTCTGGTTTTGGGCAATCCAAGAAGGAATCTCTCTATCGGCAGTTCACCTAGCCGGAGAGAAGAACTTGACAGCGGACGCTCTGAGCAGGCAGAACACAGTCTCCCACGAGTGGGAGCTAGCTCAGGAAGTCCTTCAAGAGATCTTCGCCCTTTGGGGAACCCCTCAGGTAGATCTGTTCGCCACCAGCCTAAACAGGAAATGCGACCTGTTCTGCTCAAGGGAATTTCCCCCGAGAGGAGCTCTGGGAGACGCGTTCATAGTGGACTGGGAGTTTCCGCTTCTGTACGCGTTCCCACCGGTCCCTGTCATTCCTCAAATGATCAGGAGGTTGAGAAGATTCCGGAGAACCATGATCCTAATTGCCCCGGATTGGGCCAGGAGAACGTGGTACCCGGACCTTCTAGACTTGTCCATCTGCCCTCCAATTCGACTTCCACTCAGAGAGAACCTACTCTCACAGAAGGGAGGTCAGGTTCTCCATCCAGACATCAAAACCCTCAACCTTCACGCTTGGCTTCTGAAAGGCTGAGGTACAAGGATTGGGACCTCCCTGATGATGTTATGGAGGTGTTGCTTTTGGCAAGGAGGCCAGCAACAAAGTCTTTATACCGCTGCCGTTGGAACAGATTTTGCAGCTGGTGTAGAGAACAGAATATCAACCCTTTTTCATGTGGTACACCAATGGTTTTGTCCTTCCTACTACATTTGGCAAATTCAGGCCTTCAAGTTGGCACCATTAAGGGCTATCTCGCAGCGCTATCCATCTTTAAGCTTACTGCGGAAGAACCATCCTATTTCAAATTACCCTTGGTAATACAGTTTCTAAAGGGGTTAACCAATGTTTATCCCCCAAGACCATTCCAAATTCCCCTATGGGATTTAAACTTAGTACTAACTTTCCTGATGGGTACACCTTTCGAACCTCTCCATTCTTGTTCGTTAAGATTCCTTACCCTTAAAACTGTTTTATTAATAGCACTTACATCTGCTAGAAGGGTGAGCGAATTACAAGCTTTTTCTTGTAAACCCCCTCACACAATATTTCACAAAGACAAAGTTGTCCTGCAAGTGAAGCCTAATTTCCTCCCAAAGGTGGTTTCTGAATTCCATATCACTCAGAAGATTACCCTACCATCTTTCTATCCTCCTCCTCACCCGGGGAAAGAGGAAGAGAAGTTACACAGGCTAGACCCTAGGAGGGCTTTAAGTTTTTACATCAGTAGACTAGCCAGGATAAGACAGGCAGACCAGCTGTTTGTAGGTTACGCAGGTCACAAGCTGGGGTTACCAATAACTAAGCAGACCATTTCCAGATGGATCATTCTAGCCATTCTGGAATGTTATAAACTGGCAGGGAAAGAGCCCCCTCAAAACCTTAGGGCTCATTCGACCAGAGGTATTGCAGCTTCATCGGCCCTCAAAAGAGGCGTGCCGGTTAAAGACATATGTGCGGCCGCTACATGGTCGTCTGTCCATACCTTTACACGTTTTTACAATTTGGATTCCTCCTCCAGTCAAGAGACTAGGTTTGGAAGGGCTGTACTGCATTCTATTCATCAATAGAAGACAGCGTGAAGTCAGTACTCCCTCCTCCGATAATAGAATACTGCTATGGAAGCCTATCTAAGATGAGGAATACGTCGGAGGACACAATCCCTTCGAAGAACAAGTTACTTCTTACCTTGTAACGTTCTTTCGACGGGATGTTCCTCCGACGTATTCCTCATCGACCCTCCCATCCATCCCCGCAGTTCTACTTCCCTTGTTGTTGCAGCTTACGCTCCTTCAGGGTGATTAGTTAGTCCAGAAAGTATTATTGTGGGCTACAAAACGGAACTGAGCAACGGACGCTGCACACGGCCTTTATAGGCAGGATGACGTCGACGTCGATACGGCGGCTGTCGAGGGACATCGACTCGGAGGACGTCGACGCGCAGCGCCCTGTAGAGAAAAAAATTTCCGAGGCCAGCAGAGCTGGAAGGAGATATCTAAGATGAGGAATACGTCGGAGGAACATCCCGTCGAAAGAACGTTACAAGGTAAGAAGTAACTTGGTCGTCTGCATACAGGGCGATTTATGCTGCATGTTCCTAAATGATATGCCCGCCATGGTATCCTCGTTTCTTATCTTGCACGCCAGGGGATCAAGTACTAGGGCTAAAATAAGTGGGGACAGTGGGCATCCCTGGTGGGTACCTCTCCTGATTCTAATTGGTTTAGTGGAGTTTTGGTTAACCTTGATAGTAGTGAATGGGGATTGAAAACCAGCCAGGACCCACCTCGTTTACTTTGGACCAAACCAAAATGCTGATAGTACCTTTGTTACTTAAGCCCATCGCAGGCTATCTAAGGCCTTGTTTGCGTCCAGAGATATAAGAACCAACTTCTGCTGCGTACAGGTGCTCCACTCTATCAGGTTGATTGTGCATCTAATGTCGAATGTGAAGCGCCCTTGAATAAAGCCTGTTTGATCTGCATCGATTTATTTTAGGAATGACCTCCATCAATCGCTTGGCCAATGGTCTAGTGAAGATTTTTAAATCATTGTTTAGGAGCGCAGTGGGGCTTTACGAGTTACACTCCAGCATATCCTTCCCAAGCTTCAACAGGAGTGTGGTTCTCGACACCATCATAGATCCCGAGATCTTGCCTGAATTGAGAAATTAGTTATAGACTTTAGCCAAGTGAGGTGTTAATGTAGAACAAAATGTTTTGTAGAAAGAGGCAGGGAACGTATCACGTCCCAGCGTCTTGTTATGTGGGAGCGCTGAAATTACCCTGTCCCCTCTCTGTCAGTATCTGAAAGCTGTGAAATGTGTGCTGGGATAAAAACGTCACCCAGCTCCTCCCGATTCTCCCCTTCTAAGAGTTCTCTATAGAAGTTTTCCATGATTCAGATCTTTTCCCCTTCCCTATGCCTAATTACCCCATGGAATTTCGGAGCGCCCCAAAGCGATCGCGCATTTAAGGCTGTTTCAGTTTGGCTACCAAAATTCTGTTTGCTTTGTTGCATTTCGAATAGTAAAATTATTTAACACGTTGGACCGCCGGAGCTGATTGGCACGCATGTAGCGCGTTCAGTTTGGATCAAGCTATTCTTACGACTTGGAGGGTTTTCAAGGAGTTGTTTCCTTCTCCCTGACCTTAACTTGCTATTCTAGTTCTTTTTGTGTCCGTTCTTTAGCTCGTGTTAATGCGACGGTCCTCCCAATTAACTCCCCTCTTATTACCGCCTTGCCCGCCTCCCATATCAGTTCAGGGTCTTGCGTTCCTCAATCATTTTCCCGAAAGTAATTGGCTATGACCTCCGCTATGTGCTGTCTGGTCCCCTTTTCTCTCAATGCTGCTCCATTTGCCAACGCGCTTGTTCCCGAGGGGGAGGAGCGAAATCTATCATAGCAAGCGTAATTGGTGCATGATCACCATTCATCATTGTCTCCATATCTACCGCCTGGGTTCTAGGCATAAGCTAGTAGGTGACCAGAAACCTATCGAGCCTTGAGTAGCTTTTGTGAACAGTCGAGAAGAATGTGTAGTCCCTCTCCCCCTGATGGTGGAATCTATTAAGTCTAGTTCCCTTTGTAACGTCATGAATGCCCGGAAATTCATTGAGTCTATTGGTCCAACCGGTGAGGTTTTATCCATGAATAGATCTACCACACTGTTAAAGTCCCCCCGCTAGGATAGGTTCACCTTCCATGAATGCGTGAATTAGCGGAATTAGCTCTAGTAAGAACACAATCTGATGTTCGTTAGGGCCACAGACTACCATGCAGATCACTAGACACCCCTGCAATCCCCCCTTAATCGCTAAATATCTGCCCTCGGTGTCCCTGAGTGTATCCTTAAGTGTGAACTGTGTGTGATGAGCTTTCAGGATAGCTACCCCTCTGCTTTTTTGCCCTGAGTGTGGCGAAGTACCCGTGTGGGTAATCCCTGTCCCTCAGCTGTTTCTCATCTTGTGCCAGTAGGTGTGTTTCCTGAAGAAACCCAATACCTCATCTAAGTTCTCATTCTCCTGAGGACTGAATTTGTGCTTAATTGGAGAGTTAAGGCCCCTGACATTCCATGAGCCATCCCTTAGGTCCGGTATGAGATCAGGATATTCTCTATCTGCCTTGCAGCAGACGTCTGCGGCCCTGGTAAGAGCGGCATTGTTGTTTAGCCATATTTGTATCCTATAACTCGGTCAGTGATCCATGGCGATGTAAACAATACCAACAGAAACTCCAGCTATGAAAACTGAACCAACTACCCCCATCAAAACCGAAGCATTTCGCCTCCATTAACGTCATCAGACCCCCAATCTATCTGTGCTGAATCCTGTGCGTCGTGGCCTGGCCAGGCCCTCCTCTTTATCCACCCCTCCCAATCCCGCCCCTCCCTGTTCCCGTCCATCTTTATCGCTATCGGAATCACCCAACTCTGCCCCTGCTATAACCCGACCTGCTTCTTACATGCCTCCCGTGAGTTTGTCTTGTACCACGGCAGCCGTGGAGTCGTCAGGTCCTCATTACCACCAAACTGGGTCTCTGTGCAGACAACATACACGTATCTCAGCTCAAGGGTCCCTTTGATGCTCTCAGGTCTCTCTGACCTGTCTCCATGTTTGCGACCAGTGCCCAATTGGACGGGACCTGCCTCTGTACGCTGGGCCCCTTAATTTGCAGCACTTTGAGGGAGTCTCTCTGTGTTCGTTGGCTTTCCTTGCCACCCTTTCCGGTCGACGACTCAGCCGTCTCCCACAAGGAGGCTGCCTCTTTCTCTTTGGAGATGCTTTACTTCTTCCCTCCTACCCTGAAAAGCAGCCAACATGGGAAGCCCCACTTTTATAGTATCTTCCTCTCCCTGAGCCACGAGGTGACCACATTGAGGCATTGATGTTTGGTCATCATCAGTTGTGAGAGACCCTGGAACAACATTAGCTTGTTTTCTTTATACGTGATATTGCTCTGCTTTCGGGACTCCCACATTATGGCATCCTTCTGTTGATAAAAATGCACCCTGGTAAGGACATCCGGCGTGAGCCTGTTTTTGATTTGGAAGGAAGTATGAACACTATGGGTAGCGTTCCAGGAGGATCTATTTCCCTGTGGGCAGCTGCAAAATATGATGGAACAAGCCCTCCACAAAGTCCCCCAGGTCTTGATCTGGAATATGCCCAGAGATCCCCCGGATTCTGACATTATTTCATTGAGATCGATTTTCGGCATCTTCCTGTTTCAACATTAAGGTTTCCATCTGTTGCTCCATGCAGTCCATTCTTTCGCTGTGCAGGGGTTGCACGTGCGCCTGCTCCCCTACTTAGTGTCATCCAGACGGGTTTCAGCAGCCTTTATGTGTGCATAGATTTCTGCTATGGAGCCTGCCAGCTTGTCTGTGCTGCCCCGGATTTCCTGCTTCAACTCAAGGAGCATAGCCCGTAGATCCGCTCTTATGGATGGGATGTCAAACAACTCCTGTGAAGATTGGGGCGATGCCTCCAAGTGGACCTGTGTGCTGACCTGAATTGGCTGTTTCTTCCCCATTTGTTCTTATGCATGAAATAGCTATTTGATATTTCCAGAGCCAGCACTCTTTGCTCTTGTGGGCGACGCTAACATTTCTACCGCGCTGCCCCTGTGGGCCCTCAGCAGCTGGCAAGGGCTTGGTTCTGCCTCATTCCATCAGCCAGCTCCAGGACCCTCTTTTGTATGCACAGGCTGTCTTTGGCACAACACGTGACCCCCTCTCTCTCTGCAAGGGCTCTCTATGCCAGAGAGCGGGCACCGCTCGCCACTGGGTCTGCGCCGGCTGGCTTTAATCTGAGACCTGCTGCTTCTCTGGCTCCACAATGCAGATACCCCTCACCTCCTCACCGCGTACCAGACCTCATGGGGCTCAGAGCGGGCTTTGCCGGCGCTCGCTCCTACTCTTGATCCACTCATCTAGCTCCGCCAATGTCAGGAGCCTGGATGCCGCCGCTCGGTACAGTTCACAGCACCTCGTAGTAGCCTGCTCTGCCGTAGAGCGGAGAAGGAGGCCCCGGGTGCCCTCCAACACTCCATCGGCCGACAACCGGCGACCATCTTGACTGGCTGCACCGTTCCCCGCGCCGCCGTCTGCGGACCTGATCACTGCTCCTCTGCCACCTAATTAAATCTGGAAGCTTCCGGACACTTCTTGGCACATTCTGCTTCTCATGGGATCCTGATTGAAGGAGACTCCTTCATCGGGAGGACCAGGGCCACCTCTGGTGCACAGGAGCTTACGGGAGGTGCATCTGTCTGGCTCTCTGCTCGGCCACGTCCTCAGGACATTTCTTAATAACTTTTTCAAATGCTTGCATAAAAAATTCTGAAAATATTCCAGAGTAATATTTCAAGGCAGCTATCTGTGATGTGCAGATTTCTACATTAATGGCTTCATATTTAAAAAAATATTTACTTTGATTGCGTTTTGAACAGCTTTTAAAAAGTTTTTCTGGCCAAATATCGGATAAATAGCTGCACTGATTTTCCATATTTTTTACAGGCACCTCGATTTTAGCTGGAATTAGTGCACTGAAAAAAAAATATGAAAATCAACTCGCCTCATTTTGAGATTTTCAGGATTCAAAATGTATCTATAATATGATGCATGCGCACTGACGGCCATGTTTTCCAGTGGACAAAATATGAAATAAGTTAAAGATGCACGGTAGCCATACGTTCAGCAAACATGACACAAATACGCACAGCTCCAATAACCACACCCAGCATACGCACTTACCCGCATTGCATTGTACATGTTCCAACATACAGTGACGCAACAAAATATATAATCCAGCAACAACCATGCCACCATACACACAGCAGCTATAACCACACCCAGCAAATGCACTCACCTCCACTGCGTTGTATACGTTCCAACACACAGTAAAGCCAGCGAATACATAATCGAGCAACAGTATGCAACCAACATTATCATAACCACACACAGCATACGCACACGCCCCCACAGTGTACGCATTTCAACATGCACTAAAGCAGGGAAATATATAATATCCAGCAACAATATGCAACCAACATTATCGTGACCACACCGGGCATACACACTCAACCCGACTGCGTACGCATTCCAACGTATACTCAATATGCAGCCAACATTATCATGACCACACACAACTTGCGCACTAAACCCCACTACCTACACATTATAAACATACACTCAACCCCCAAAGCGTACACATTCCAAAATACACTCAAGCAAGGAAATAAATAATTCCAGCAATAATATTCAGCCAACATTACATGACCACACACAACATATCCACTCAGCCCCACTGCATACGCATCACAACATACACTTAGGCAAGGCAAAGCATAACACTTTATTTGCAAAAAACGATATGCTATAGAGAAAAACAAAAATAAAGCAACACATTAATGTAAAACATAACATAGGCATGTAACAATATTGCCTAAAACAAGCCATTCCTCTCATTAGTTATGTTATGTTAAAGGTTCTTATACCGTGCACTGTAGCCACCTGCATGGTCTCTTGGCCTTCTGGCGGATCTGTAAAGCAAAGAGGGAGGTAGGTGAGGGAGGTAGGTAAGTTAGTGGGACTGAGCGGGAAAAGGAGCAAGGGAGCTGTGATGTGCTCTTGGCAGCTTCAGTTCTGTGTCACCGTTCACTGGGAGTAGTTGTGTATTTCGGTTGGTTGGCGCCATATGGTGTTGGCCGAGACTGTGTGATTTTGTTTTGTTGTTGTGGTTTTGTGAAGTGCGTGCGGTTTGTGGTGCGGTAGAGGTATGGTTGTGTTTAGTTCAGAGTTTAAGGGAGAGTATGCAGAATGGTGAGTTTTTAGTGTGGTTAGTTAGTAGTAGTAGTACATTCCCCACCCTCAACAATCCATATAAGTGTGACACATTAATGTTCCCAACAATCCATCTAAGTGCGGTACATCTCCCCCCAACAATCCATCTAAGTGTGGTGCTTTTCCTACCCCCACCAATCCATTTATGTGTGGTACATTTCCTACCCCCAACAATCCATCTAAGTGTAGTACATTTCCTAGCCCCAACAATCAGTGTGGTACATTTCCTGCTCCCAACAATCCATCTGAGTGCGGTACATCGTCAGGGTCGGACTGGGCCCTTTGCCCGTGGCCGGGCCGAAATGACTTGGGAGGCGGGTGAGGGGCCAGTTTCTGAAGCATTCCTGGGCCGGTCTGCAGAGAGCCGCTTTGTGTCGCATTGCTCTGCAGAGACACCATGGCGCAAGCCGCCAGGTGAACTTACTTAGACACACAATAGTACTAGATCAAAAATTTACTACAAATGTAGGTAGTAGCATCTATTTCCCCTCCAGTTCTGAGCACTTTTTTGGACATTTCAGTATGTTGGCATTCAATCCCTTGTAACATTTTAGTTACAAGTGATATCCTGACCAAATGTGCACCCTTTTCTTTCCACATGTAGGAGGTCATAACACCACCAAGTATTTGTGGTTTGGTGCAGGGGCGTGTCAAACAATAACAAAAACGTGACAAAATGGTATGTTTTTTCAGAAAATGCCAAAAAAATGATTTACAAAGAAGACAGTGTTTTTTTTTTGTTCTTGCAAGAGCGAGAAACAAAAGGTTTGCAGTTCTGAATTCCCCATTTTCCAAGCTTTCAAGAACAGGTGGAGCGGAAACAAAACAAAATATTTTTCATAAATATTCCTTCAGTTTTGTGGGAGGAAGGTGATTCTTTTTTTCTCTTTTTTTCTATATTAGGACATGCTTGCACGAAATGGATAAGGAGAGTAGGAATGTTCAATGGGAACACAGAAAGGCATATAGTTCTGAAAAGTAGAACAATTCCAAGTTTAGGAAGGGGTCATTTGCTCAGATCAGGCAACTATGTACCTATAATTCCAATAGTTTGGCAAAAAAACTCAAGTGACAGAACAAAAAGTATATACTGGACATGTTTGCACTTGTAAGGTAATGGCTTCCATGACTATTCAGAAAAGCAATGCACCACTACATTTCCCTGATTATTAAAATCATACATTTTTCATAATGTTTGACAAAACAAGCATTACCACGAGCCAAAAACCAAGCAATGGTACACAGTATTTTTATGCTGACAGCCTAAACTGACGTTCTTGGCATTTGAATATAACGATAAACCAATGTGGTGAAGAATGCTAAGCATCAATTTTTTGATAGAGCACAGTCTGACCTTTTGAAGGATTGGTGACTTGTGCAGGTCACCAAAGCATACAGTGCCTAAAGCAGCAACTAAATGTAGCACACATTTGGGAAATGAAAGGGTTGTGTAACAAACCGCAGTAAGAAATGTGATTATGCGATGGAGTTTGCTAGGTTCCCCCGGCTCAGACGTGCCACTCGTGGGACCCTCAGTCCCTTCCACAGCCTTGGGCGTACCTTTGGCATACATATTCATGGATCTCTGCTTCTTTCCTGCACCTTTGTTCATGTCGGATTTGCAGCACCATTCCTAGAGCATGCCCAAAAGATTGTACAGGTGTGTGACAAGAAAGGAGGAAGAGGGAAACTGTAGAATGCCGTCACCTACTCCGCTGTCTGGTACACCATGCCATAATATTACAGAATGCAGAATGTGGCGCCCGAGTGGAGCACAGCGGCACAGGGGTGAGGGCACAGTCATGGTATTGCAGCAGAGGCCCACAGTCGGTCACATGTGGTGGACTCTCAGGCAGGTGTTTAAGGACCACCTACATCACAGATCTCACCCACAAACCGCAGCAGTAACTGGTATGCCCATTATGGGGCAAGGGCGCATGCATTGACGGGGGGAATCTGTACATGGGTGAGTTTGAAGGGCGCAGACAGCTGCACTCACCCTGGTGTCGACAAACCAAGCAAACCACGTATTGGTGAACAGAAAACCAGTGTTTAGCATCCAGCTGTACCACAGGGTTGTGGGCTCTTGGGTGTAGCTCAGGGCGGCACAGCGGCAACCCACACCCCTGTATCGAGTGGCAGTCCAGGCGTAGATGGGCCGGCATCCCCATACTGCAGGCTTAACAAAAAATGAGGCCAGTAGGGTGTTGACGGGGTACTTCACCCAAATTGGTTTTAGAGAGGGGGAGGGGGCAAGGGGTGATATCTGGCAGTGCCGCACAATTACTGCACCCGCCACTGTTCTAGGCTTCAGATGTAAGCAGTTATCCCAGCGTAGTGAGCGGTCCAGTCTAGCCAGGTCGGCGCCATGCCACAAAGCCGCAGGATGTAGCCAGTCTTTTTGGCGGCTCGAAGGCAGCGCCACCAGCAGTCCGCCAGGCCCAGCGCAGCAGCCACACAGTCAATCGGGTTCGGCACCCCAGGAGGAGACGACCCCAGCAGGCAAGCTAGTCCGTGTCCAGCCACACAGGGGGCTAATCGGTGTCAGACTTCACCTGCAGCAAGGGTCCCACGGAGCAGCAGAGCCGGAGGCGCCGGAGCAGTTCAGTGTCCGCTGGCCCGGGTGGTGCAATGTAGCAAGGAAGGATAGGTGGTGCAGGCCAGGTAAACCAAGTTAGCAGTGGCTCAATGATGTCCGAGGCGGCGGTGCCGCTTGTTGGCTAGGAAGCCAAACTTCTCAGACCAATCTCAAAGCCAGTCCGCAGCAAGACAAGACAATTATCCATACTATCTAAGAAGCTGTCTATCTGGTTGTGATGGCCAAAAGGCAAATGTATTCTCTCTCTCTCTAAGGTGCTCCCAGACTGAAGTTTTTAGATGATTGGGGCCTTCCAGGCACTCAGGCCTCACTTGTCCTTTCCCTTCACGCCCTTTTATTCCTCTCCCTATGGGGGGGTCATTATGGTTTTGGCGGTGTCATGCCGGTAAATGCAGCTGGATGCCACCAAAACGGAATTAGCATTCCTGCTGCCCGGTAGCCGGGTATTTTTGGGATATTACAGGTGGCGAGGATGCCGGTAATTCCTCATTCCATGTAGTCACATAGGATTTACTGGCACTGTATTCTCTCCAGTTGCTGGCCTTCAGGCTTTTACCCTTCCCTGGGGTCTCTGGTTCCTAACCCCTCTCTGGGGTCTGTTTCTCAATCCTCCTTGTGGTCTGGTCTCTTTCACCCTACCCTGGCACTCACTTTCTTTAACCCTGCTCCAGGGTTTGTTTCTCACCCAGATTTGGGTTCTGGCTTTGTTCCCCCTGCATTGGGATTTGCTTTCTTGCACCCAGCTCTGGGGTCTCTCACCCCACCCTACTCTGCGGCTGTCTCTCTTCCTCTCGCTCCAAGAGGATTGGAGCCTTATGTTCCCTGTAACAAGGAGGTGTGTTATTTCTCTGTTTCTACTCTCTAGATACGGTCAGTGTTCGGAGGGGTCAGAAACCATGCCAGCTATTCTTGTATGCAATTTCCAGCTGTCACCTATGGAGTAACTTTGCTGAAAATGCTGGGGAGTGGGGAGGTATGACATCTAAATGAAAGGGGTCCCTACCAAATGAGTTTCTGGGGACAAGCAGATGACAACCAGATCCTCATACCCCTATCAGGAGAGTATGTCAAGGACCTGGCTTTGGTGAATAAAATATACCTCATCATCCAGGCTTGGATGGCCGCATATGGCCTATGCCTAAATGATGATAAGACCGAGCTCCTAATACTCGGCACTACAACTAACCTTAACAAACTGAGTTCCAACTATACTTCCTTCAATATCAATGGTAATGCCATTAAAGTGGCTAAAGAAGTAATAACCTTGGGTTTTTACCTTGACTCTGCCTTCACACTTTACAAACAAGTGAGTGCCATGGCATCCTCTACAGCTTACACCTGTCAGCTGATTAGGGTCTGCAAACCTTTCTTGTCCAAAGTAAGCTGCACAATCATAGCTAGAGCACGTATACTCTCCAAGCTGGATTAAATCCAAATTTTGCAAAACAATGCTCTCAGAGCAGTTTATGGCATACCTAGGAGAATACACATCTCACACCTAAGGAGACGGATCAAATGGCTTTCTACCAAGGACAAAATTACGCTTAAAACCTTCTCTGATGCATAAATGCCTCAATCAAGCAGCACCTATCTACCTCTGTGAGACTACAAGGACAGTTAACTCAGCTTGCCTGGTTGTACCCAGATTCAAGTTAAAATGAGCAGGGGGAAGTAGCTTCCCTGTGATGGCAGCGCAAGCTTGAAACACCTTACCTCCTTCACTGAGAGCTAACCAACCTTTCCTCACGTTCCAACGTAAGACCTTAAAATGGCTGATCACGAATGACATAAATGGTTAGCGCTACTCCTACATATTCCAGGATATCTGAGATAGCAACGTCTCCTGATTTAGCCAAGTAACTTCTTCTGACTACCATGTTACTCTCTTTGTATCTGTACTCTTGTATATATTTCCTTACCCGTTATTGTATAATCACTGTATCTTGTGTACAAAGCAACTTCTCCTGATTTAGCCAAGTAACTTCTTCTGACTACCAAGTTACTCTTTTTTAATCTGTACTTTTGTATATATTTCCTTTACCCTTCATTGTATAATCCACTGTATCTTTTGCATTCTTGCAACTACTGTAATTAAGCTGAAAGTATACATGTAACCTCTTGTGTGAAAGGTGCCCAGATACCTTTGGATCGGGTGCTCCATACAAATAAACAAACCAGGGAGGATAATATGTACCCCTATCTAGGGATTGCCTGTCCTCTAAGAGTGGGATCCGGCTTGTCCTGTTCTTGGGGGATGTTAAGCTTAGCAGGCTAACCCCCCTCGTCCCACAGGGGATAGGGAGAGGGGACAAATTCTCTGGCTTTGTCACACTACTCAAAGGTTTTCATACTCCTTCCTCTGAGAACATTTGTTGAGAGATCTGAGCTTCTAAAGCATCAGATCATTTTGCTCCTACAAATTTGAAAGTTTCTCCTATGAACAAATACATTATTCTGTGACTACAAGATCTCCTTGAGCTTGTTGTGACTTGGGCACGATTTTACAGTCCGCTGACACTCTGAATATCTCTAACCCATGTCCCTCTGCCCCGCCTGGTTTATGTGCACTGTATCGGATCCAAAGATAACGTCCCTTTTTTTTTGCTACTAGGAATTCCTTCTAATTTGGGGCTAACGGGCCAGGACTATAAAATTCTTGTTCTTTCTCTTGATCTAAATGCTCACATACGACATAAACCAAGAGACTGGTGTAATATAGAACTATCTATCTTCATAAATAATGGTTTATAGTCAAAATGTCGGAAAAAAAATGTCGACACGCAAAAAAGTCGAAAAAAAAATGTCGAAAACAATAATGTCGACATCCTATACATACAATGGAGGAAGTCAATTTTTCGAAAAAAAAATGTCGACAAAAAAATGGTCGATTATCATAGACAATAACCCGAAATAATTATTGGGGGGGGACCCCCCCCAACCTCACCCTACATCACGAACCATCCCAGCACCCCCTCCCCTTCCCTTCGTCCGTAATCACCCACTTGTCTGTTACACTAGATAAAGATAGGTTACGAAATGGTTAACACACTAGATGACATTCCTGAGTAAAGCACCTTGTTTTTGATAGCAGGAAACCAGTAACGGCTGTGGAAAACCGTCATTACCTGACAGAACATCTCTTGAGAGGTTACTTCGGGCAATTGATTACACTTCTTTCGTACTTATAACAGGAGAAAAGGTAAGACGCACTACCATTATAAAAAATAACGTGTACAATAAAACACATAGTATAAAATACCACAAAAAAACTAATTTTATGTATCATTTCAGGTGATAAAATGGAAAACAAAGTAGAATTTATAGAAAGCCAAAAGGGAGGAAAGCAGTTAATTTGGAATGGATACATATTCTATAAAGAGCTTCAGCGAAAAGAGAGAATTTACTGGCGCTGCACAGAATATGCGAAAAATAAATGTACAGCCCGCGCAGTAACAGTGGGAACAGAAGTAAAGGGAAAAGCTGAACACAATCATATTCCTGATCAGACAAATATAATAATCAGGAAAACATTAACGGAACTAAAAAGAAAAGCAATAGAACATGAGGGGGAAACTAGTGGATCTGTACTCAGAGAAGTTTGTGGCCAATTACCAACACATGTAACAGCGCAATTACCAGCTGAAAAATTAATGCAGCGCACTATTAACCGAGCCAAACATACTAGTGAAAACCTACCCCCTCCACCTACATCCTTTGAAAATATAACTATTCCGGATATTTTTAAGGTTACAGCACGAGGAGAAAATTTTTACTGTGGCTCAATTGGAATAAACAATGACAAAATCTTGGTGTTCACTACCGCACAAAACTTTCAACATTTAAGTCAAAGCAAAAATTGGCAGAGTGACGCCACTTTTAAGGTATGCCCTCACCCGTTTTTTCAATTTTATACCGTACATGGAACAATCAATGACAAAATATTACCACTGATTTACTTTTTGATGCCAAAAAAAACAGAGGACGCATACAAAATCATATACAATAAAATTAAGGAAACTACACCAGATTCGCAACCAGAGACAATAATCATGGATTATGAAACAGCACAAATCAAGGGTTTTTCTAGCGTGTACAAAGAAACTAGAATAAAAGGATGTTTTTTTCATTTCACACAAAGTGTTTGGAGAAAAATACAAAAATTAGGTTTGGGATCAAAATATACGGAGGACAGTTACTTTCAGATTAACGTTAAGAAACTTTTTGCATTGGCTTTTGTACCGGAAAATCATGTTATTACTTATTACGAACATTTAATTGAAAGTCAGTACTATAAAAATCATGAGGATGAATGTACAAATTTACTGGACTACTTCGAAAATACCTGGATAGGCCAATTAACTAGGAGTGGCAACAGACGCAGACCGAAATACGCAATTGAATTGTGGAACTGCTACCAGTCTACCATGGACAACAAACCAAGAACAAATAACGCGTTAGAAGGCTGGCATAGCCGCATAAATAAAAATTTCAACACCCTACATCCAAATTTATGGCATTTCTTAAGAGACTTAAAATTAGAGGAACAACACCAGGAATTGAGAATTTCACAAACAATTTCTTTGGCAAATCAAGCACCGAAAACAAAAAAATACAGAGACTATGATAATAAATTAGTGCAACTAGTACAAGCATTCACAATAGAGAACAAGGACATTTACTTAGACTCTATTGCATTTAACTTAAAATGTTAAGAAGAACACTTACAGTTTATGGTCGTCAAAAATCTGTGTTGAAAAAGTTGAAAAATCCCCAAAAAAACCATAAATCCAGGTGCAAAAGGACATTGCATTAACCATGAAAAAGTGCCGATAGGTGAAAAATCCCAAACAAAAACCATAAATCCAGGTGCAAAAGGACATTGCATTAACCATGAAAAAGTGCCGATTCCAGGCTAAAATCCACAGCTTGAGTAAAAAAAAAGTATCCAAAGTCCACGTAAAGTATCCAAAATCCACATTAATCCAAGATCCAAAAATCCGTTCCAGGTAAACTCGCTGCTCCATGAAAAAAAGACTACCAAGAAAGCCGTATCCCAAAAAAATGAAAACATCCAGGAATGCAAAATCCAACATCCATACGGCAAAATCCATGGAATCCAAGTAGACCCGGTCCATCCGATGAAAAACCAAGAAAAAAATGATGAAAACCCAAAAAAAAAAACAATCCAAGGACCGAACGAAGACGCGACCGCGGTAGAAACAAGTCGATAGTGAGCTTTAAAAATGGCGCTCACGTTTACGTTGTACTACGTACCGTGCGTAGAAAGTCAAAACAAATATACGTTAATAATTATAAACATACATTTTTAACTCGCTAGCGCCATCTACTGGTTGTTTAGTATATAACATGTTGAACTGAATTACAAACAGTTGTTGCATTTATTTATTTATTTAACTGAAAAGAAGCATTGTTATGTTTATTTATTTATTTAATACAATACGTTGCACAGTTATGTTTGCATTAAGTATTACCTATAAATACTTTTTTAGATTTAATAAACATAAAGATGAAACTAAATTACCGTCCGAGTTGTTTATTTTATATAGAATGTATTTATGTATTTATTTATGAGTCGACAAATTAATGTCGAAAATATATTATGTCGACATTTTTGTATGTCGACATTATAGATTTTCGACATTAATTTGTCGACATTTTGACTGTCGACATTATTGATGTCGACATTATGACTGCACACCATAAATAATATTACTATGAAGAACAACAAGAGAGACATCATGGAGGATAACTCCATATCAACTGAGATGAGGAGGCTCCATGGGGATGTGCTGAACAGAACGAAGAACTGCAAGCAGCGGTCTAGTCCTTTTCCTATGGACAAAAGCCAGTGTACCATAAAAATGTAAAAGGACAAGAAAAGCAGATTAGTAGTTGTAGCATACGAAGTAGCAGAAGTCATGGAAGCAGAAAGAATGATGGAAGACATAGAAAGTCCCAAAGTACCGGTGAGCAGACTGGTAATGCTCAACCGCACCCTGGCTATTGGCGAGAGAGAAGGTACGGTGTCCCCGAACGAAGAACGCCCTCAAAGAGAATCCCCTGGCATAGCGGGGGGAATACAGAGACATGAGGCAAGACGCTGGGGTCTCAAGAGTGCCTGGTGTCACGGAAGGGGAACAGCAAGTTCTGAGAAGTCGGCAAATATACCTACGGCTCGCAATTGCGGACAAAGGCAAAATACTGTGGGGAGAGATTCCTGCTAAGGGAAACTTTGACGATTGGTGTAATTGGCGGCAGGCAGCAAGAGATTCAGCAGAGATGTATCCGTCCTCAGTGGTTGAAGTGTATGAAAAGAAGTAGTGGACCTATGTTCCATGCTGGCCTGCCCTGCTCCCCACAAATCCCATCACAACGCTCCCTCCCACGCACAATACAAACCCCCAAACAAATGCACCTGCTGTTTAAAGTAACATTCAGTGCAGTGAACCCTAACCCTAAGCTGCTTCCTACACTTTTATTTTAAAACAAAACCATTCCAGAATGGTTTCATTTTAAAATAAAAGTATAGGAACAGTAAAATGTAATTAAAAAAAGTATAGGAGCACCGCTTCCAACCGCTCCCGCCCACTTCGACCACTGTCCGTCCTATCCTCCCAGCTTTGGCTGACAAGCAGACGAACAAGCCAACAAAGCAGGAAAGAGAGGTACTGGTCGGGCGGGGAGTGAATGCGGCAGAGACTAAGGGCAACACTGCCCGGCATAAATAGAGTTGAAACCAAACCCCAAGGAAACATTGAGACAAGTGTCAAATAACTAGTTGCTTGACTCATTGGTAGTAATAAGTTGAGCTGGGCAGGAGAGTAAACCCAGCCTATTGGGCAACAAGTCAATGGATAAGATGGACAAGAGTAGCGTTACTCTTCCTTGTCCCATGTGGAAGGATGTAATAAAAAGGAGGGAAAAGAAACTAAAGCCCTATAAGAGACAGTGATTTAATAGAAGTAGAGAGAATAACGCATTACTAAGAAACGAGAATCACTTTCTTGACATTATTTTTCCAAAATGAAGTCTGGGGTTTGAAGGGAAATCCCAGATCTCCTGGAATCGTTGAACATTATCATTTTTGTAACACTTTTGCCAGCAGAAGCACTGGGGGCATTTCTTTTGAATGAAACCATGAAGAACAGCCCAGTTATCTTATGCTATTAGCGTTAGAACAGTAGTAGGTCTTTTGGACACAACAGTGACCGACCTTTTAGTTTCAGACTTCCTGACAATTTCACCAGTTTCCTTTGAGACAGGGAACCCTCTCTTACTGCTAGGAATAGAGATGTATATTTCCACCCCTTTATTATTTAATAAAAGTATATCAAGAAACATGCCACCACTATATCCGAGCCTCTCTTCTGATCCCTCACAACACTGAGTGTTGACCTCACCATGCAGAAATGTGCTTATGTTATCTTACCCACAACTATGTAGCCATACAGTGCTCACTGGTGTCTTCTCTGGCGTTAAGGAGGGGAGACAAATCAACTCCATTAGAAGCACAGTAACAATTCAGCCTATTTCTATTTCATTATTTATTCATCTCTATCAGGGGCATCTTGGCACTGGAGAATTACTAGACATGTTATTATAGTCCCAATATAACAAACACACTGTGCACTAGATAATGGTGGACAAACTGTGCAAGTTCAAAATAATTGTCAAGGTATTTATAACTTTTCACTCCCTCCCCATGTTATGATTGTTATACATAATCAACTATGGTTAACACACTCGGGCTTCAAGAGAAATACATCAATCAGAGTTGAAGTAAAAATGAGGTAAAGATTTTATCAACTGCAAGAATGTGGATTATAAAAAGAGCGAGACCCCATGGCAATAAGAGAAGCTGTCTTTTGACTGGAAGCTTTTATAATAAGGGTCTGATCCTCAACTGCTCACAGAATCATAAGCAGTATATTTCACACCGAAGAAGAGGCAGTTGTGCATTCTAAAGAAAATTAACCAGACCTAAAAAGGAACAGCAGCCATAAAAGATTCCCTTGCAGCTCTGGCCCTTCAGAAGTATTTCTTTTTCCTCAAAGGTATTGTCTGGGTTCTTAACATTTAAATGTGGCTGTAAGAACTGGTGTTGCTGCTCCATGGATCTTTGATACTCAGATACCTTGATCTTCACATGGCTTGACACTCCCAACTACTGCATAACCCGTATGAGATTGAAATGAAGTTGAGCGACCACATTTTCTATCCTCTGGAGCGGAGTATAATAGTTTATTGGAGCCCAAATAGGAGAAGACATTTATCAGAGGGGTGAAATAGGAAAAGGGTCCTAGGAGCAGGCTCTAGGAACAGCAGTGATCTATTTATCAAGTATTATGTTGCTGCAGCCAACACAGAACAGTATCACATATCAGTGGGCAGCATCACTCAAAGTATTGAAGAATTGCTAACTGACCATAATATTGGTTTTGATTAGATTGAACAATAGCATAGCCTTGATGAGAAAGAATGAATAGGATTTAGAATTCGCTCTACCATATTTCCTGGCACTATTTGTTTAGATGAGATTGTGGGAGGGGCCATACCTTGGACAGTGCGCCTAATGAAAAAGCACTGTACCCTGTAGGTGGATTTCACCAGGATCTTCAGGCACTGAACCCTTGGAAACAAACAGCTCCCTAATGCCCTTTCATCAGATGTAAAAAATAACACATCTACAAACAACACTCGCATACCCACGGGCCAGCATCCTAGTACTATGTGCACACAAGTTATCCTTTCTGGACACAAATGCCTCGATGCTCTTAACACAAAACACCTAGAAACTCACATTCCCGCAGAGTAATGGTACATCTGGTCTGAACACGTCAACACAGGAGCATAGCAACCTTGCATTTTTCTTCTCATCCTGACTAACCAAACCCAGCCACCTTTATTAGCCGCCAAATAAAGATTTAATGACCAGGAGTAAACATTAACTCTTGTTTTCCAGTATCAACCAATGAGCAGGAGCTAACTCTGGGGAACGAGGAGCTAGTCCACAGCGTGTCGCAAACCTAACTTCCACATAAGATAAAAACTATAACTTTGTGTTCATTATATTTGATCAATTAAGATTTAAATGTCTTCAAAATGTATCATAATGCTCCTCTGTACACATACCCAAACACAGAGTTAATATCTCATTGGTATGTTTTATATCATCAGATGGCTGATGGAAACAAATGTTGGTATCAAGGTAAGGAGGCATTTGGAGGCTACAAGCCGGAAAAATGGCTCCCAGCAATTTTGAGCCCTGCAACTAACAGCAGGTTGCAGCATAAATATCAATGACATAAAATAACAAACCATGCATCCAAATGTTGTTATCAATGGAAGATTAGCATCAGTGCCAAGCAGTAATCGGCACTGAAGGCAAAGGGCACATACTAGCCAAAACTGCATTAAGGTCCAGCGAGGTGCCCTGAAGGATGTTTCGGAGGAAGGTTGCGCATTCACATTACACACAAGGTTATGTGCCTTATGCACATGGTCACCTTCATGTTGTTAAGACTGAAGCAAGAGAGATAGGCAAGTTATTAATGGTGACCATTTACCTCTCAGGTAGAGTCTGATAACCCAACCATGTCAACTACATGATTCCGTTTCTAAAATAAGAGTGATTCATAAAGCATCTTCATGAGTTCCCACGGCTGATGCATTGTTCTTTTTGTCTTTGCTTACAGCCTGTCCCTGTTTCCTTTCTATGATTGATACTAGGTCTCTGACAAATCTATGTCCCATCTTTCAAGCCTAAAACACTCAGAACCTCTTCTTCTCTACATCTTTTTGTTTCTCTGCAAGCCTTGTGATTGTTCCTCTCTCATCTTTCCTTCAGGTCAACCCTGTGACTGTTCCCCACACTTGAAGTCCCGAGGTGATCTTCTCCAGGGTAAGGAGAGAAAGATTGCGCAGCTGCAGAATGAGGTGCGGAGGCTACAGGCCCTTGTTCGACCAGAGGAGAAAGAACTTCAGTCGCTTCCCACCATTTATGTCATCACGCCAACCTTTGCCAGGTGGGTGACATACCAGTGAGTGGGTAGTCGAACTTTCATAAGACCAATGTATCAAAAAGCTGGAAAAGTGAAAAGTGATGCAAATGTTATCCCGTACTGGGTGTGAATGTCTTAATCAAAAGAGGGATTGGAGGGTGGGCAGACTGAGGGCAAATGTAGTGTTCCTGTGAGCAAGGTGTGTTTTACTTGAATATTCAGCTTTTTGGCACAATAGGTTTTAGGGCAGAATTCCATTGTAATGGGACCCCTAAACCGTTTGCATTTTTCCCCTTTTTGATGTTTCAAACTCTAAACTCTTTTTGTGGCTACAGGGAGTTCTTCTGAGGCCCCTCTGCCACTGCAACCTTTTTATTTACTGTATGGTCCTATTGTAGGCCATATGGCTCCAAAGACCAGGGGTGCTTTTGAATCATCCTATTTTGGCCCTAGGGTGAGTATATAATTCTACTTTGATTTAGAGAGTAAGCTGGTAGCAGCTGTAATTTAGTTTGGCTTCAGCAGCAGCGCAATCCGATTTGCCTCATTAGTAGCCCAATGTACTTTGTTGGTACCGAACGTGGGTACTAATGTGTCTATTTAAATCCTTCTCTTGCCAATTTTATTTTTTGGCCTTTACTTTGTTTGGGGAAACGACGAGGCATGCCTATAATAGTTGTTGTGCAAACATAGACTCACTGTGAGACGAACTCTGAACCCTCTATAGTGGTTTGGCCTGGTTTAGACTAGTCCCTAGCCCTAGATGGGCCAATAGACACACCGTATCGGTGGGCCTGGGTGTTTGGTGGTTTTAGGCACAGTCTGATTGGCTGGCTGCCAAAACCTTTGTGTGAGTGCCTTTGTGTGTGGTTGGAAGGCAGGCTTAGGCCAGCCCATGACTGTCTGGGAATGTCTAAAAGAGACCCTAACCCTGCTTCAGGTTTGCTGGGAATTTGGTACGTTGAAGACATGCCTGCTGGAGAATTTTTGCCATAAATCTGCTGCAATAGTTTTAGGGCCATTTCCAGCCATGCTGCTAGTTGGTTCCTGTGCCCCTACCCTCTGTTCCTGTTTTTGTTCTTGGCTGCTGGACATCCTTCCTTGTCTGTCCCAGGAATTGATATTAAGATTGGATAAACGGGAGCTAAAAGCTGCTCCTGGGATCCAGCATTAACCACTGAACAGGAGCTACAACTCGGGAACGAGGAGCTAGTAAATAGCTTTCTGCAAATTTAACTTCACATGAGATGCAAACTTTACATTTTGTACATTATTTATGACCCCCTTATGCTTTGTGTTACACAGATGTGTCCTCATTTTTTTTAATTTAATTGATTTATTGTGCATTAGTCACATCAAGGACTTCTTACACACATTTTCTTGTCGTGTCCTTATGCTTATTTATTGATTGTGCCAAAACCATAGAGTTAATGTCCCAGAGGTATGCTTGTTGGTCATCAGCTGGCCTGAGGAGCCAAAAGTAGCTCCTGGTAGCTGTTAACCAGGCTCTTTTGGGCTACAAGCAGGAGCTAAATAGCTCCCAGTTTCCCTCAGTTTCAAACCCTGCTATCCTCATTCTCCCTCTGGTCCTCCACACCAAATGTGCTTGGATTATCTGGAGAGCTTCTGGGTTGTTTTTACTCATTTTTCCTATGTTATTACCTTGGTTGTGCGCCTTGTGGTAGGAAGCTGCAGTCTTCTGGAAGGGTTGGGGGATACCACTACCCCACCTCTGATGTCGGTTTGAGCCATCCTGGGACTCTTCCACCATTTTGTTTCCTTTATGGGTCTGATTTCTGCTGGTTGTCTGCCACATCTTGTCTGTCAAGCTGTTAGAACCTGCTTGGTTTGGTTTCTCCGTCTTCCTGGAGCAATCTTCGCCAATGTTTTTACTACTAGCTGGAGTATCCTACTCCTGGAAAGGCTGATTATTATTTGTTTTGGCTGCCTGGGTCGTCGTTGGTCTGGGGTTCAAATGCCTGGTTGACCTGTAAACCACCCTGCAAGAATGTATGTTTTACTCGCTATATTGTTTTGACATTCCTGGGCCATGTTTTCGAGAAACATCAATGTGGTCCAACAGTTCTTTCCTTTGATTGATTGATTGATTGATTGATTGATTGATTTATAGAGCGCTTTACACCAAGGCGCTGATCTCGGGCTGGTGGATTATTCAGCCTACTTAACC
Organism: Ambystoma mexicanum; assembly: GCF_040938575.1. Taxonomy (NCBI): domain Eukaryota; kingdom Metazoa; phylum Chordata; class Amphibia; order Caudata; family Ambystomatidae; genus Ambystoma; species Ambystoma mexicanum. Next base: position 1,131,453,352 of record NC_090923.1, read on the forward strand.
ACAGGAGACCCTCTGGTCGTGGGTCTCTTCAGGTCACCTTCTCCTGTGGTTGCCATAGACTTTCATTGGCACAAATCCTGCTGTGCTTCCTTTTCTCCTGGGGTCCCGGGTTCTCAAACCTTGGACTGGAACTCTTCATGAGGGCCTCCTCTGTCATCTGCAGGGGTAGGTTGCTACTTATGTGCATTTGCAGGGGGGAAGAGAAACGTAGCTAACGTTTCCACATAAACGCAGCTGAGCTTACAACTTTATCCTACTTTATTCCTATGTGGAACTTTTAGACCAATCTTAAACTCTTTTAAAGTGTCTAAATCGAGTACTCACTTGTACTTAATTTTTTTATTGTGCATTTGTTAGGTGCTTATACATCAAGTAAACTGTGTTTCAAAGCGCCCACAGGGCAGCAGGGAGGGAACATGGGAATGAAAATAAAAGCAATGAGAGAAAGAGGTGGACCTACTAGGCCTTGTGAGCAGTCGGAACGCGCAAGTGCGGAGGGAGGGAGGGAGGGAGAGAGAGAGAAAGGGAGAGAGAGGGAGAGAGAGGGTGAGAGGCCATTGATTGTGTGTTTTTATGCTGCTTTTATCGTGATTTTTGTACTATGTGTAATAGAATTGAATATGTGTTTATTAAAGATTAATTGACAAATAATTGTATTTGCCTTGACCTGGTCTATCTACCCATCCAACACCTACTCAATGAGCATTTCATTCAGTTGATTGATTCAATGGTTTGATTCACGTGAACCTCTCTCCCTTTCTTGTGTTTATTGTGCGTCATCTGCATAACACCGTAAATTTGGGGGCAAGGTGGAAATGAGGTGTTCAAGCAGAGCAAGGTAATTGTTAAAGAGCCAGGGGGAAAGGTTGGAGCCCTGAGGGATGCCACAGGTGGAGATGGAGGTGGGGGAGGAGAAAGAGCCCAGAATAACCTGGGAAGGATGGTCAATGAGGAAGGAGGTCAACCAGTCCAGTGCCCGCTCCGAGATAGCTAGGGTATCATGGAGCCATTTTATGAGGATGGAATAGTTGACTGTATCAAATGCAGAGGAGAGATCTAGTAGAATCAGAACAGATGGAGAGTTAGAATCAAGAGATGCAAGCAGTTTCTCATGGGTGTTCAGAAGAGCAGTTTCTGTGCCTCTGGATGCTCGGATTCTAGATTGATGGCCTTGGAGGCAGTCAACAAGTTCAGTGTGCTGGGTCAGTTGTGGGAGGACCAGCTTCTTCAAGGGTTTCCCAAGGAAGGAGGTGGTAGATATGGAGCGGTAGCTGGCTGGACAAGACTGGTCTGCAGAAGGTTTTTTCAGGAGGGGGGCTCAAGGGAGTGTTTGAGGGAGGAAGGGAAAGATCCAGTAGCAAAAGAGTGGTGGCAGAAATCAGCAAGTGCAGGGGCAAGGGAGCCGATGTTGTCCTTAATGGTTCTGGAGGAGCAGGGGGGAAGCCTGTGGAGGAGACCTTCATAGAGCGAACAACTCTGTTAACCTCATCAGGTTTGAAAGCAAAGAGAGGCAATGGGAGTGTGGGAGGCCATAGGAGGGAAGGGGGTACTGGAGGGGGGGAGGGGTGCAAGGTTACTCAGGATGTCCTGAGTTTTTTCCAGTGAAGTGTGTGGCCAGTGCATTGAAAAGCGCCTGGGAGGGAAGAGGAGAGGAGGAGACTGCGTAGGGTTGGCTGGTTCCCTGCAGATTTAAGCCTGGATGTTGGCCCTTTTCTTGGTGTTGATGGTGAGTCTGTATTGTCTTTGGAGCAGGCACTAGCCAGTTTGTCACAGGGTGGGCCTGAAGTCTGCCACTTCCGTTCTGCAGCTCTGCACTTGCGTTTTTGATCTGCAAGTTCAGAGTCGTACCAGGTGTTACGCTTAGAGGCAGGTTTCAGGTGGATCCTCATGACTGGGGCAAGAATGTCAAGGGTATTAGTAATGGCAAGTTGGAGGTTGCTGAGAGCAGTGTCTGAGGTAGAGTCTGGAGTGGGGGAGGAGGGGGGTGAAGGTAGATGCGAAGGCAGCAACTGACACTCGATTCATTGGACGGATGTTCGTGAACGAGGTTGGCTGGGCTGGTGGAGGTGCGGTCAGAGGGATGAGAGAGGTTGTCAGGGCTGGTGGAGGTGCGGTCAGAGGGCCGAGAGGACGCAGGTGAGAGGAGAGGAGAGAGGGGTCTGACCAGAAGAGTGGGGTGATCAGTGGGGAGGAGAGTGGAAGATCTGTGAAAAAACATTTTTCCTGGGTCACCCATTGGTCCTGGGTGGTGGTTTACGTCGTAGACTAAAATTTTAGTATCACCGATTTGTGAGAGCAAGTTCACCGATTTGTTTCTGCATTTTTACAATATACTCCTCTCTATGGAAATGACTTGCTATTGTGTTATACTTGTGGTTAAATTTGTATCTTTGTGTTTCTAAGTGTGTAATGTGACCTTATCGGTCTGGTACTTTCACTGGAATTGTATTTTCTGACTTTTGATATCCGTAGGGCTTGGGTGCTAAAATATTAACCAATTTTCTTCCCTATAGGTGCTGAATGTAGTGTGGTGTGTATGTGCATCATTCATGTCACTGTGTACTAGAGGTGTATGAATTACTGTCGCTGTTTGCTGTGTTGCCATCAGGGGTCCTGATCATGACTATGTGAATGCATTATTCTTTTTGTCTAGGGTTACCGTTTCTTCCCGCCCCTCCCATTGTATTGTGTTTTCTACCAGGTAGGGGTACTTAAGGAGTGAATTAGGTTTTAGGAGACCATTACTGTTTTATACATACACTGGGGCTCATCATGAGTTTGGCGGTATACGGTAAAAGTGGCGGTAACAGAATTACCGCCACTTTTACCACACCACAGAATAAGGAGTTGGTGCTAATACCGCCAGTGGAATTAGCCCCTGGCGTAATCACGCCAACATCTGGCGGAATGAGCCAGAGTGCTAATTCTGCCAGTGGAATTACTGCCAAGAGTGAAAACGGTATTTCCGCTGTATCACAAGTTGAAATACTGCCGAAAATGGACGGGAATTCCACAGAAAACACAGCGCAGTTACCTCCACCTAAAAGATGTAGGTAAATGCATACAGGTGATGGAAAATAAGTCACAGTGTGAGAACTTACCGTCCGGAAATATGACTGTCAGCCACAGCTTCTTGTGGTTATTGGCACGAGACGTCCTGTTCCCTTCCCCTCTCCTATCCTTTCATGCGTGAAACAGGAGGAGGAGCGAGTTGGGATCCAGATGCCAAGCCCCGGCGAGGTAAAAAAAGGAAGTTTCCCGGAAAAACGCCCTTGTTCAAAATGAGGTACTGGCGTTCGATGATTTGCTGGAGAGCAGATGCCGTTTTCAGGGCGGCGGAGGGAGGTCCTAGCGGTGAAGAGCAATCGCCCATGGTGCAAGACCACCTAGAAAAATTTTGTTTGTTTGTTGTTTGTGAAATAAGAGTAATACACCCGTGAGCATTGTGTCAACAAGAGTGACCCCGGTTGAGGGTTGTCCGCAGTGGGAAGTTGTTTAAAAGGACATTTAAATATTACAAGCAAGATTTGAAAGGCTGTAGTGAACCCGACTGAAGGAGGCCCAAGTTGCAAGAGGGATCTGAGCCCGGCAAAGGGGCGAAGAGGGATCGCCCAAGGTACAAGTGTACAGAAGGAACAGTTTGTTTGTTTGTTACTTTGAATCAGCAAGCCTTCCAATGCAAGAGACTTTTACAGAAAAGAGACTTGGCTCCTGAAGGGTCTGATGTCGTTGAACTGCAACTGTAAGCCTCATGCTGGAGAGGCCCAGGAGTGTGCTGTGCGCAGGAGTTCCATCTTGTCCCGTGCTTGATAAGTGGGAAAAGGAGACCCAACAAAACCATCCTGACTTATCATTTTGTGAACACTTCTTTCTTTTCTGGTGAGCATTGTACCACACTCTTTTTATAACTTAGTAGTAAGGATTGGCAATAGGTTTTTTAGCAAAGGCCCTTTTTATTTGGCAAGATGCCCCCAGAACTGCCTCATTATTTGATGGTCGTAGCTTGCTCCCATCTTAGATTTCGGTTTAGAATAGGCGTTCATCTCACCCAATATAAAGTTCAATGAACACCCTTGAACTGTGATCACTTGTGTCTGTCTTTACTGTTGCCACCATGAGTTCCTTACACTACCCAATCACCTTGGGCAGAACTGGAGAACCAACGTCAATACTGTTACATGGTTTGATTGGTTCATTCGTTGAATCCATTTGACTGAGGATAATATCCTGAGGATGGGAAGCGCTTGAGTTCAAGGCTTGAGCACAAACAGGTCCAGAGCTTCGATGTATACTGCGATCCTCTGTCCGAAATGATAGCCGACGGTAACCCATGAAGATGAGATGTCTCGTACAAAAACAGAAAACATTTTCTGGGCGAAGGGAGTTTAGGAAGTGGTGAAAAATGAGCCTGCTTGCTGAATGCATCAACAGTCACCCTTATTACGGAGCAACCTTGTACTCCACCACGAAATCAGTGGAGATGATATGCCATGGACGGGAGGATAAAGGTGGTGGTTGTAGTTTCCCAACAGCTTGAGTGGGCCTTTTATTTTGGGCACAGATGGAACAGGCAGTAATGTATTGTTTAACAACGCGTTTAATGGTGGCCCACCAAAATGATCTACCTAAAAGATGCAAAGTGGGTAAGACCTTGCGATGTCCCGCGGCCCTGCTGCCATTGTATAAGGAGAGTATCATTTCTTGTAGAGCTGAAGTGGGCACAAGAATCCGGTCCTTTTTACCCAGCAATCCTTCCTTCAGGGAAATACTGCGGTCTATGAAAGTTGCCTGGGTTTGTTCCAGGCAAAGGCTTGTCCCGTCTTGTAGGTCTTGGACCAGAGTATTGACATGAAACAAGAAGGTCTGGGATTGCATACGTTTCTCAAGAAGTCTGGTATCGATAGGATGACTGTTATCTCTTCTAGACCGGGCATCAGCCATATGTTAATGGTTCCGGCTATGTAAATCATAAAAAAATCATGCTGAGCAAAGAAATAAGCCCATTGGGCTCGTCAACTATTCCTACATTCCAGTTTTTGTAGAGCACAGAGGTTCTTTTGGTCTACTTAGTGGTGAGCCTCAAGGAGAAGGTGTCTCCACTCTGTGAAAGTGGCCTTGATAGCGAGCAGTTCTTGTTCAAGGATGTAGTTTATCTCATGTTCAGATAAGGTGTGGGACAGATAAGGTAGGGGATGTTCTTTGCTGTGTTTCTGTTTTTGTAGGAGGACTGTACTTAGAGCATTGTCGGAAGCGTCTGTCTCAATGATGAAAGGTCTGGAAGGATCAGGTTGACACAAAATGGGAGCAGTGGAGAAAGAAGACTTCAGGTAGGAAAAGGCCTCCTCAGTAGCACTAGACCAAACAAAAGGAACATTCTTTTTGAGCAAGTGAGTCAAAGGGAGGACTATCTCAGCATAGTTATTGATGAATGTTCGGTAGAAGTTGCACAAACCGAGAAACTTCTGGATGTCTTTCACTGAATTCAGAGTAGGCCAGTGTTGGATGGCCTTTACCTTGCGCTGATCTATTTGGATCCCAGCTCTAGACACGATGTATCCCAAATATGGTAAAGTGTTGACTTCAAACAGGCCCTTGTCTGGTTTAACGAGGAGATGGTTTTCTCGCAGTCTGGATAACACTTCTTTAACATGAGATACATGATCAGCCTTTCTCTTGGAGTAAATAATTATGTCATCCAAGTAAATTATCATAGAATGAAAAAGCAAATCTGAAAACATATGGTCAACAAAACGCAAAAAAACAGAGGTGGCGTTCGTGAGGCCAAAGGCCGTAACTGTGGGCCTCATTACAAGTAGGGCGGTAAGGGATACCGGGCACCGGTAAGGAGACCGGTGACGGTAATCCCTTACCGCCCTACTAGGAGTTCCCTTAGCGGGTCACTCCTTTAACGCCTGGTCTGACCAGGCGTTATGTACGGGACCCGTGAAGGGAAATCGGAGCCAATAACGGTACCGCAAATTGCGGTACCGTTATTAGCTACTTCTCCTTTCCCATTGAGCCCTATGGGGGCTCAAATGGGAATGGGGAATGTTTTTTTCAATGGGGGCTTACCGGTCCCGCAAAGGTCGGACTACACCGGTAAGTCCCCATTGAACTAGACCGGTGCCGGTACCGTTATTGGAGGCAGTCATGGCGCAAGTAGCACCACGACTACCTCCAATCTCGGAATGAGGCCCTTTATGTTTAAAATGACTGAATGGAGGTCTGAAAGGCAGTCTTCCATTCATGTCCTTCCTTTATCCTGAGTGTGTGGTAGGCACCTCTAAATTCGAGTTTAGTGACAATGACCGCTCCTCGGATGGCCTCTAGAATGTCCTGTATGAGTGGTAGAGGATACCGATCCTTAATGGTGACACTGTTTAGACCCTGATAGTCCAAGCAGGGGCGGCGCTCCTTGCAATCTTTTTTGGGGACAAAGAAAAGCAAAGCCCTGCATGGTGCCTTAGATTTAGTTATCAGGCCATTTGTAGATGGCCCTGCAAGTACTCCTGAAGGGCTTTCTTTTCTGTTTCTGACAAAATAAACATGCAACCAAACTGAACCACAGCTCCTAGTATGAGATCGATGGCACAGTCATATTCACGATGCAATGGTAAGGTTTTAAGGGGTTGTTCTATAAAAGATCAAGAAATTCTTGATCTTCTTTCGGGACCGATTGTATGTTTCCAGTGGATAAGGACAAAGAGTGTGCTTGAATAGAAGAGACTGGCGGAATGGATTTCATTGAGCGATAATACTGTTCTTGACAGTAGGAAGAGGACAAATGCACAATGTGGTTGGTCCAATCTATCATCGGGTTGTGTAGCTGCAGCCATGGCATACCCCAAAATACCGGGTAGTGAGCAGCTTTTCTCAAATCGAACATAATGGATTCCTGATGGTTGGTAATTCGAAGGACCACTAGCGAAGTATGAGATACTATAGGCCCCAAACTCAGTGGTTGACCATCCGTGCCTTCAACTGATTGAGTCTGTTTTCTGTTCCGTAGGAACTTGATTCTTCATTACCCAGGTAATATCCATGAAGCAACCGGCCGCACTCCAATCCACGAGAGCAGAAGTCTCAATATGGAATTCTCTGAGCTCCAGACAAACTCGTAACACAATAAATGAAGTATTGTTGTAAGGTTCAGAAACTAAAAGTTTAAAGGGACTTGGTGCATTCCCATCCCGTCGCATTGTCCCTATTTTGTTCGAGATAGCTTGTTTCCTGAGCATCTTAGTGGAACCTCTGGGCAGTCCTTTAGCAAATGAGTATTAGCACCACAGTACATACATAACCCGAGATCTCAGCGTTGTTTGCATTCGTCATTGGTAAGCGGTCCCCTAACCACCACTACTTGCATGGGTTCAACGTCTTAGATTCCCCTGAAGTGAGCCTTGAGGGAGGCAGACCGTTCATTCTCCTTTACGACCAGCGCTCCTGCATACGAAGGTCAAGCTGCATCACCATTGTCAGGAGTTCAGGAAAAGTTAGGTTGAGGTACCCTTGCTAGCTCATCTTTCAAATCCTCATGAAACCCACGTTTGAAGAGGGAAAATTGTGCCAATTCGGGCCATCCATCTCTATGGCAGTCCGTTTAAATCCAGTGATGTAGCTCTTCAGATCCCCAGAACCCTGGGATATGTCAAGGAGAGATTCCTGGGCTGAATAGGTCAATTCAGGTCTATCAAACATTTCCTTTAGAGAGTGGATGAAGGTAGGATAATCCTAAATAGATGGACTGTCTATGGTAACCAATGTGGTAGCCTAGGCTAGTGAATTCCTTTTGAGGTTAGAGACCATAAACCCAATCTTGGCTCTGTCCGACAAAAAGGACAAAGGCCGAAAGGTGAAGTATGCAGAGCATGCATTGATAAATTCTGTTTACTTTTTTGGGTTACCATCATACTTCTCCATGTTAGTGGAAGAAGAAGGGGGTTTAACCCCCACGGTCTCTCTGACAGCCATTATTTGCCTTAGGGTTGAATTCTCAGCTTTTAGAGACTTGAATTTATGAGATAAGGACTGGACGGCATTCATCAATTCTTGGAGCTGCAACATTTTTTTATTTTGTTTTTATTTTGGGCGTCTCAAACTGTGAGAACTTACTGCTAGGAAATATGGCGGTCAGCCAATGCTTCTCGTGGTTATTGGCACCAGGCGCCCTGTTCCCTTCTCCCATCCTTTCCTCCGTAAAACAGGAGGACTAGCAAGGAGGGGTCCAGTTGCCAAGCCCAGGCGAGGGGAAAAAAGGAAGTTTCCAGGAAAAAACCCATGTGATCGAATGGTAGAGGTGCTGTGTTCGATGCTGGAGAGCAGATGCCATATTCAGGGCGAGGAAACGGGGGTGGCGGTCTGGAGCGAAGGAGCTGAGCCGAACAGAACGCAGCCGAGGAGCCGCATAAGAACGGGAAGGCACAAGGAGCAGCAGTAGGGTAAGAAAGAGTAAGGCACAGAGCAGCAAGGATGCAATGGCTTTTAGAAGTGAAATGAGATAAGGAAACAAGCGTTAGGACAGCAGGAATACCTGTTGAGATGCGATGACCAGGGTCTCCAGGTTCAGTATAACTCTGCCAGTGTGGTTTGCATAGGTGGCCATGTTGAGAGAACACTAGACCGCGGCATCCAGAGAGATTAGTTACGTGATGGCACAGTGTAGCATTGCCTGCGTGTGCGCCAGCGGTTCCACAGGGACCAAGAGCCAAAGGTTCTGACACACTGCTGCACCTAATCCACTCTGAATGACTACTAAAGGGTTGCACCTGACCCAAACACACTTTCCAACACCATGCTACTACTATCTGTTGCTTACTGGGACATGCAGCGCCTCCTGCGCTGCAATGAACTGCAGAGGCAGGAACAGCAGCACCAGGCACAGAGGAGGTGGAAATGATGTCATGCAAGGCAAGGGCACATGTCCTGGGTCAGGCCCTCACCATGGACATTTACTGACATCCAGTTGATGACCCTGTACCAGCTGAACAGGGAGACCCTTGTAGAACTACTCTCCATGATCCATGACGACATACAGAGCAGGATTAACATCAGAACTGCCTTACCTCTGCTGCTGAAGCTTCTGTCGGTCCTACATTTCCTTGCAACTGGCACCTATACGCACACTGTGGGCATGCTGCATGGCATGTCCCAGCCCCACAGTGCTTCAAGCACTCCTGCATCATGCCTCCCAGCAAATCTCCCTGCCAACCACCCTGGCACAGTTTTAATACCATGAAGGCACGTTTCTATGCAGTTGCCCCGCCTGCCTAACGTAATTGCTGCTCTGGACTGCACCCATGTGGAGTTGGTCGCCCCCAGGCATCCCAAGAGGTATGCTGCCACAGGAAGGAGCATCACTACATGAATGTCCAGGTTACTGAAATGCTGACCTTATGATCACACACCGCTGTATCCGAGTCGCTAGTTCCACGTGATGCTATCGTCCTGCGGAACTGCAAACTGCCTGCATACGTGGAAAGTCTCAGAGGCCAACGGACATGGATACTGGGTGAGAACAATGCCATCACACAAACTGACCTCGAAGCACTAGTGAATGGAGGGTGACATTACCACAACTGATCAATGCATGCCCTGTCAAGGCCCTGTACAAGCAGGGCCTGCCTTCTCACCCCTCACATGACAGCCACCAACCCACAGGACTAGGACATGCAGGACAATGAAGTAGTATGTCGGCGATGCATATTGCAACAAGCAAGCAGTACACATACAGAGGGCTGCAGGAACCACAGTGCAAGGGGACACATACTTACACATCGAATGTCACAGCTCAACACTGCACATAGGCAGTGCAACACTGGCAGAAAGTTATGCCATATAATCTGGTAACCATGCACGTGAAGCCATAATGTAAGGAACTCAGACACTGCAAACATGCGAAAGAACAACAAATCACTGATCAGGGTACATGTATTATAGCAACATACAGGCCCAGCACAGGCCACATGCACTCTGCAATGCCAATCCTAGACCATGAGAATGATGATTGCTGGTTGTGAGCTGTGTGCATGATGTAACACGACAATGATATGTTCCCCCCCATAGTGAATGGCTCTGCATCCAATAACTGGGATAGACAACCATGTTGTAGGACAATGCATGGTAATGCATGCACAGAGTGTCCATCAATACCTTCAGAAAAGGCAACACATCCACAATGCACTGTGACTGACACCTGTAATCTTTGACCTTACAGGTGACTCTGACTACCCCCTGCTACCATTGCTTATGAGACCTGTGTGCAATCCACGTACTCCACAGTAGGTGGCCTACAATGAGGCACACTTTAGGACCAGGCTCTGCATAGAGCAGACATTTGGCCTGCTGAAGGGTGGTTTTCGGTGTCTACACAGGACCGGAGGGGCCTTGAAGTACAGGCCAGAGAAGGATGGAGAAATAATTCCTGTCTGTGCCATGCTGCACAACATCTGCCTCAGGCAAAATGTCCCCCTCCCCCTCCTAAGGACATGCCTCCCCCAGAATATGACGACTCAATACTTGCAGGTGCAGTGCTGCCACACAGTGAGCGGGTGGAGGGGATGGTCATTATTTTGGTGTGAGTTGGGTTCTGTTTGGGAACCCCACACTATGGGTTCCAGAACAGGGCTGTGACAGAGTGAGATAGATGCTGGGAAGCAGCGGCTGCTCTGTGGCTCGCTAGGGTGCCAAATAAAAGACACACATTTACCTGAGCTGTTGTGTGTGTTCCATCAACCTGTGGTGGTTGCAACATAATTCGGTGACAAGGAGACAGACGGCCTCTGGACCCCATGGGCTGCTTGCCATTGTGTCCGCTACGGTCACTTTCGTGCCCTGACCTGTGAGCTGCTGGGGGCAGCACGGAACAGCAAAGAGGAAGCCGGTTGCCGAGGTGTCCCCTTTGCAGCAGATTGGGAGAGTACCGTTGGGGTTGGCTGAAGTGCTGGCCATTGCTAGTTTCCTCGACTGGCTGTGCTAGGCGTGCTGCAGAGGAAAGCAGCATCTGCCGTGTCCACGCTGAGGCTGATGCCAGCATTGTGATGTCAGCACACAGAGGTGCAGACCTCTTCTGCGATGCGCAGAAGTGAAGATAAACAAAGTATCCATTCTGTGTCTGCCTCACCTGATGCTGCCAGACTACCATGCTGTATGTTTCCCCTGGTTTTCGATGCTGCTGTGAGGGCCTGACGGGTTGAGGATCCTTGAGTCAGTCCCACAGAAATTTAAGTGAGCAGTTCAAGAAAAAGGGGAGGAGACTAAACTCTGTGTCACTATTGTGAGAAAGCTGAGGGTGTTCTCTCTAGAAATTCCATGGGATCCTTTGGTCAGGTGGCCAGGGAAGGGCCATCGCACTTGGATCCCAATCGTGGGCGCGAACAAGTGAGGGAGGATCAACTGGGCAGGTGGTCCTTGGGGACTGCGGGAAGAACGCCCTTGGGTGAGACGTGCTATCCTCTTCTTGTCAGCACACCCCTACCTGACATTACCTATGTCTTTGCGGGATCTTGTCATCAAAGTTGCGACCTACCCCAACCTTTTCCCTTACAGAAAAGAAGCAGAGACCATCAAGTGAAACTAAAGCCATCTCTAAACATTAGTGCAGAATTTATCTCCTCTTCCATAAAACCCATTTTTCAGCGACCTTACATTCATACCACCTTTTCTGACAAAAGTCTACACCCTCTTTATTCCTCTTCTGTAGGACACTACACCTCCCATAATCCCATTCCCCTGTTGAAATACCCAAGGACTGAGATGAGGAAGAGAGGGACTAAGAGTATGAGGATTACCAAGGAAACCCCCTTTGCTAGACAGAAAGCAGACTGCCGAACCCTGACAGTAGGTTGTCCTATTAATGGAGTCAGGTCCCATTAATGCAAAAATTAAGGAGGCTACAAGGCCATCATTACCGGTGAGTTCCCGAATGGTATGGGAGAAAGCCCGGTTTGTGACATTTCAAAGTGTTGCAAGTAACAGAGTGGTCCGCAAAAATATTAGTGGCTTATCGAAAGTCTCTGTTGAACTGTGAACTGAGACTCAGAGAAACAGGAGGAGTCGTGATTGCAAGAAGCCAAAGTGCTGTGAAGGGCATGTGTGAACTATTGTAAAGAAGTTCAGGTAGTTATACATAAGGCTGAGAAGACAATTGTGTGAGCACCTTGGAACTCGAGCTCGACTGAGTGAAGTGAACCAAAGGTGCATGGGGGCTCCAAACCAGCCGAGGGAAGCCCGAAGAGAAAGTTTGTTTCAATTGTTAAAAGCAGATTTGAACTCGATGGAGGGAAGTCTGTGGTTAACTGTGTTCTTTATGGATCTTCCATTGTCTGTTAGGAGGAGCAAGCTGCTTTGCAAATCAAGATACACTCTGGCAAAGAAAGCACAATATTGGGTGTTGCCAGTCAAAATTTTTCATAAAAGGAGGGTATTTTTATTTTAAATATTTATTACATTTATTATACGCCCATATCCGGAGGTATCACGGCGTAGTTATAGACAATGTTTAAGTACAATCTTTACATTATAAATGAACACAGTAAAAGCAAAAGTGAAGTTACGTACATTATTTATACAATAGAAAGGTAGAGGTTTTGTCAGAGTGGGTAAGGGTCTTGGCTCAATTTAATATTGGTTGAATAACCAGGTTTTCAATGATTTTTTGAATTGTGGTTAGGAAGTTTCATTCTTGATATTGGTGGGTAGGGCATTCCAGTGTATGGGAGCAAGGACTTTAAAACTACTGCCCCCCGCTTTCTCTCTTTTGTATCGTGGGATCTCTAGGTGTGCATTGTTGATAGATCTGAGGAGTCTGTTATGAGATTTCTTTATGACTGTATTGATGAGGTATTTGGGAGCTTTATTGGCAATGCATTTGTGTGTGATGCTTAGGGTTTTGAATAGTATCCCGGCTTTGATAGGGAGCCACTGGTTGCCTCTCCTAATGTTGGAGATGTGTTCAGACTTTTTGATGCCTAGTGCGGCTCGAAGGGCTTTATTCTGCATGAGTTGGAGTTTGGCTATGTTGGTGTTGGAGGTGCCAAGTAAGAGGATATTGCAGTAGTCGAGCTTGGATAATATTAGAGCTCTAGCTAATGTAATGCAGTTGTCAGGTGTGAGGAATTTGTGACTTAGGGAGATGAGTTTGGATGTGTAAGAGGTGGACGAGGATAGGGTGTTGACTTGTTTTGACATAGTTTGGGTGGCGTCTAAGTAGACACCAAGGGCCTCATTACGAGTCCGGCGGTAACCGAGGCGGTAAAACTGCCTGGTTACCACCGGACTCGTATTACCTTTCCGCCTCCGTGATTCCCGGAATTACCGGGGCATTACAACCCCGGTTTTCCGGGAATCACGGAGGCGGAATGGTGTTAATCCCCATTCCCATTGAGTCCTATGGGACTCAATGGGAATGGGGATCATGGAAACACCGGCAGCATCTCGTAATGCTGCTGGTGTTTCCTCGTCCGCCTGCAGGCGGGTGGTGTCAAACCCGCCAGGTCAGACCTGGCGGGAACATCACCTCCCACCTGCAGGAGTTGTGATCGCCCGGCATGGAAACAACGGTGGCGGCGGGTTTACCGCCACCGTTGTTTCCATACCGGGCGATTTGTAATGAGGCTCCAAGTGTCTTAACTTGTTTAAGCACTGGGATTGTGGTGTTATCAATGATGAATGATGTATAAGCAGGCTGTAAGAGAGTACATTTTAGAGGATGAACCTAATATGAGTAGCTCTGTTGTATCATCATTGAGGCATAAGCTATTATTGGCCATCCAGTTTTGGATTAGTGAGTACATTTGGTTGATGAGCAGTGAGTCCTGCTCCTGATTGCCTGATAGTGGAATGAGGATCTGGGTGTCATCTGCAAAGTTAGTGTAAATGACACCCATGGCATCCAGAGCTGCCAAGAGCATCTTAGTGTAGGCGTTGTAGAGAGTGGGGGATAGGCATGAACCTTGCGGGACTCCTACGGGAACTGGTATGGGGTCGGCTGATTCTTTGCCGATGGACACTCTTGAGGTCCTGTCTGCTAGGAAGGATTTGATCGAACCAGTGGCATCCTTGGACAGGTTGAAATTGTTGGCAGAGTTTGCCTGCTTCTCTGGTGGCATCCGTTTGGATCTTCAGGTCGGGAAGGGCTGTCTCCGTGCTGTGGTTAGGGCGGAATCCTGACTGTCGGTCCCCCAATAGTTGGTGGTGTTCTAGGTGGTTTTGTATTTGGGAGTATGCAATTTTGTCAATTATTTTCAGGAGAAATCAGACCGTTGTAATTGGTCAGTAGTTGGTGGGAACTGGTTGGTGAAGGATCTGGGTCGGTTTTTTAGTAGGGGGGGTTCCCATGCTATTAGGGCGACTCCGCCTCCTTGGGTGTTGGTCCTGTCTGTCCTAAGGATGCTGAATCCTGGGGGGGATGGCAATGGCTAGGAGAGGGCCTGCAGCAGGGTGTAGCCACTTTTCGGTGACTACTAGGATATCAAGTTGTTGATCCACAATGAGGTCATGGATTTCTATGGCATGTGCTCCGAGGGAATGTGCATTGATAAGTGCGCCTTTGAGAGTGGGGTTGGTGTCTCGAGGAGGTGTGTTAATTGGGTTAGGTATATGAGTAGTGGTTTTGGAGTTGTTAGGGGTTTGGTTCGTTTTTTGGAGTGGTCTTTGTGTTGTTGGTTATTTGAGATGGTTTCTAGTTTGGTAGATGTGTCTGTGGTAGTGGTGGGTGTGGTAGCTCGGTGGATGGTTTTAGTTCTAGCTCTGAGTCTGTTGAGTCTATCTATACCCAAGGTGGGTGTTGTCTTGTAGTTTGTCTCATTAGGTCCTGAGTGTTTGGCAGTATTATGAGTGAGGCTAGGGATGGTTAGTAATACTTTGCTCGTGGCGTTGGTAGGAATGTTGTTTCTTGGTGCAGTAGGGTGGGGAATGGAGGTAGGGAGGGAAGGAATGGGGTGGGTCAGGGGATCGGGTGGTGGCGCTGGCAACCCAATCTGGCTAAACCTTCATCGATCTTGATGAAGTATCCTCCTGTGCATGGTATGGAGTGGGACATTATGCTGAAAGAGAACATGATGGTGGTCAGGATGGTATCCATTGATGGCAGCATACAAGTCAAACATAATTAAAAGTAGGCTATAGCAACTGAGGAGTGGCAGCAGTTCAGTCAGCCAAATATTTCAAGTAGGCTTGTGCAGCTAAGGAATGGCAGCAAACAGGTCGGACAATATTGCAAATAGGCTAATGCAACTGAGGAGCGGCAGCAGTTCAGTCAGCCAAATATTTCAAGTAGGCTTGTGCAGCTAAGGAATGGCAGCAAACAAGTCGGACAATATTGCATATAGGCTAGTGCAACTAAGGAGTGGCAGCATCCAAAGCAATCTATATTGCAAATGGGCTAGTGCCTTTAAAGAGCGGCGGCAGTTCAATCAAACAGATATTGTGTATAAGCTTGTGCAGCTGAGGGGCGGCGAGATTCGAGTCAAACAGTATTGTGTATAATTAGTCTGGATCGATAGTGTTCTAGAAGGGAAAGTTTCTGTTGAGCGTAAGGGCGTAAAGTTAGCTCCGTGGACTTAACGTTTGGCAGTAATCAGGTCCCAATATGTTAGTCATGGGTGATGCAATTGATGGTGTGCATCGGAGATTTCGTATTAAGTTAGGTAAATGCGATGGCGATAGTATAACTTAATAGATGGATGGTGCGGCCATCTGCGGACAGCTGCAGACAGGGCCCTTAGTACGCGGCCCTTGGAGACACGGCTTCCGCCTCCGGTTTCAGTCGTGAGGGATGTTGGGCAACCAATCAGGAAGCCGATGGTGCAGGATGGTAGCTCCCTGCTACTCGGCAGATGGAAATACGTCGGCTTTTTTTGAAATTTTCAAATTCAACGGGCGAATATTTAAAGGATGCATTGCCTCAGCACCAGCGCAATGATGACAACAGCGCTTGTAATAAAAGAGGTAACTCTTACGGTGTCGAATGTAGGACTGGGCATGGGGTCATCCTGGGCTGCCGCTGCGCATCCATAGCGGGATGGCAGGCAGACAAGGGAAGTGGGGGGCTCCTGCCCTTCCGAAGTCGCCTGCTGGAGTGCTGCAATCGATGCAGACAGGGTCCTTAGTACGCGGTATAGCAAAAGCATTCCATGACGTCTTAAGCGACAATATTGGGAGAGTTATAGGTTTCAGACATCGCATTGTTCTAAAAAAAAGGGGCCAAAGACACACTGTACAAAGTGAGGAATTTATCAGTGGCGACCAAAGGACCATTGCAAGCAAGAGGAGCTGGATAAATTATGCAAGGGCAATATCATTGAACCTATTGAGTCATCTGAGTGGCTCACCCAAATAGTAATAGTTCCAAGACAGAAAATGCCATTTGAATGTGTGTGGATTTAAGAGACCTGAACGCTAATATATGGGTTGTGTGACAAATCTAGCAAAGTCATCACTTCTTCTCTGGGGGAAATCTCCCATCATGTAGCCAGGGAGAGTCTTCCCCTGCTTCATCCGTCTTCCTCGCCCCATAGCCCGCGCCCCCCCATTGGCTGCCACTCTCGCTAGTGTGAGTTTACTTAAATCTGAGGCCACCCCTGTGCCGACCTGCTTTGCTGTTTTTTGGTGCTCCTTGCACTCTGTGCCTGTCGTCTTCCCCTGCTTCCTGCTTTGGCTGTCTTCCCCGCCCCATAGCCTGCCCCTCGCCCCCCATTGGGTGCTGCTCTCGCTAGTGCGAGTTTACTTAAATCTGAGGCCACTCCTGTACTCCTCCTTAGCTCCGGAGTACAGGTGAGTGCTGTGACCGATTCCCCTTGCCTCCAGACCCTTAATTTGATTTATTTTTTCTGTACTGACCTGCTTTGCTGTTTTTTGGTGCTCCTTACCCTCTGTGCCTGACGTCTTTCCCTTTTTCCAGTTTCATCCGTCATGCCCACCCAATGCCCCCCATTGGCTGCCTGGATCCTCTTTAATATGACCAGCCAGGGCATCCCCTGCCCGTGTAGCCCTATTGGCTAAGGGCCCCAAGGCAAAGGGCAGCTCCCGAAGAAGCAGCTCCAGTCTGTCTTTAGTTTAGTTTAGTTTATTCATTTATATAGCGCACCAAACCTTCGGGTATGTAGGCGCATTCAGCAGGTTACATGGCTACAATTACAGAAAAATGTTACAAAGGGTGGAAACCAAAATACAAATGGGTAAGTATAGATACATATAGTATTTACAGTCATGTGACACCATGGAATGTTACCTTAATATACAACAGAATTATATACAGTATAGGCGTGTATATGGGGAGACATTTCAACACAAAAATGTTAACCGAATAGCACGGCTGGAACAGCGGTATGTCATCTCCTGGGTGAGAAGCTAGTTTTTTACTTATTTTCTGAAACAAGAGAATGAGGGTTCTGCTCTTAGGTCAATGGGTAGGGAGTTCCATAGTTTTGAATCTAGGACAGGGAAACTGCTACCCCCTGATTTGTGAAGGTTAAATCTGGGTATTCTAAGGCAATGTTGTTGAGTTGTTCTAGTTGGTCGGTCTGATTGATTTTTAAAAAATGTACAAGTCAGATATTTAGGTGCTGAATTGACGAGGCATTTGTGAGTGAGGCCTAGGGTTTTGAATGAAATTCTGCTCTTGATTGAGAGCTAATGGTGGTTGCGTCTGGTGTCTGATATGTGATGCGATCTAGGAATGTTGAAGGCCGATCTGAATGCGTTGTTTTGCAATATTTGTTATTTTTTTAGGTTTCTCTTGGTTGTTCCAAGATATTAGTGCATTGCAATAGTTTAGTTTTGAGAGAATAAGAGCTCTGGCCTGAGTCGAGCAACTTATTGTAGACAGAAAAGGTCTGCAAGAGTTTATTAATTTACAAGTGTATGCTGTGGCGGAAGTGTGATGTTGGAAATGCATCGGAGGGACAGGGCCTCCGTATCCTTGCCTTTACTGCTTTTTATCGTGTGTTCTGTCGTGTTTTCCACGCAGGAGTTCATGTGGGACTCCTAGCGGTGCAGCACTCTCTTTTGGTTTGGAGAACAGACCCATGGGATACCCTTATGGCACCCATGGATGGGGGTACAACCCTGTGCCCCTAGTGTATGTTTTCAGGCACCTGTGTGTGGCCCACAGAGCAGGGTATGGGCTGGTGGCAGCTCCATGCTGAATTTGACAGGTGCCCTGAGTATCCTCCATTTTGGGATACCCAGGCCCTGCCATTGGAATCACTTGATTCCTGATAGGAAACAAGATGGCCCCTGTGGCCTCTTGCTTTCTATTGCCTATTTTCCCAAAGTCCTGGGAAGCCTTGACTCTGTCCCTTCCCCCTGACCGGCTGTTGGGTGGAAGTTCCATATATGGTGTTGTTGTGAAGTCCAGGCCAGACTGGCTGGAGCCTTCCCAGTGTCTGTATGTTGTGGGTATACCCTGTAGGTGGGACCTGGGTGAATGGAGTGTGTGACGAATACGCTTTCTGTGTAGTGGGTGTCTAGTATCTGGTGTTTGACACAATGACTGAGACAGCCCTGCCCGAAACTGGTATGAATGCAGTGTGGAGTGTTGAATGGCTGGGTACTTGTACCAATACACATAACTTGTTGTGAGTGTCTGGAGAGGTGTGAATGGCCTGAATGCACTATGCACCTGATTGGATGCTTGCCTGATGGAATGCCCTTCTGACCGATTGGTTGCCTGAGTGTGACCCAGCAGAATGAATGGGAGATCAACTATTATATCTGGGGGCCTCTCACTGCTAGAATTAGTGTTCAGAAGCTGAAGAGTAACTGGGTAACTGGAGTTGAAACTGAAGCTTAACCTTGAAGCCCTGCTGGAAGAGAAGAATTGCTGTTGCTCTCCTTCCCAATCTGAAAGCTGCTGTGTCTCCAAGAACTGACCCAGAGAGGACCTGGTAAGGCGCCCTCTTCCCGAGCTATGAGCGACCATTGTGCACCAGCTAATCTTTGCCAAAGCTCCCTGGTAGACAGACCTACGACAGGCTGCCGACCGGAGACGGGGACTGCCGCGGAATCCCAAGGAGAAGCGCCTGGAACTGTTGTCCGCCACTGTCGACGACCGCCATTGCAGTGCTCCCGTTTGCCTAAGAACTTCATTTGATCCAAGGACGCTCTCGTCCGCATCGTCGCCGCTGTATCCTGTTGGAGAAGGCCTGACCGTCGACGCGCCGACGAGCATCCGCCGGTGGGTTTCCCGCCACCCAAAGACCACAGAGATGCCGACGACTCGACGCCCTTGCTGGGCCACAATTCTTCAAACTCTTTGCGGTCCAGAACTATCGACACCGAGGTGCCCTGCACGCCTCTTCCTTGCAGGACGTTTACGCTTCCCCGTCAACGAGCACTGCTAGGAACGAAGCTGCCACTTCACTGTCGTAGCTCACCCTGTTCTCCGTCGGACGTTCGACCCGTCACTCCTGCCTTCAAGGGAGGGCACTCAAGAAGGGCCGTCGATTCCCCGCCGAAGAACGCTACAACGCCAGGTACTTTGGGGTTGCAGAACTTTCCGGAAGTCTATTGTGAACAATATATGGACTGGGCTTGTATCTTTATTCTACAGGTTGCCCAGGTGGGGGGGAAATCTCCACACAGAGCTGTATTTAACGGTAGCGACCAGTATTTTGCCAATTGTTCAACCGTCTTGCTTTCCTTCCTCTCTCTACTGCTGGTTTCCTCTTTAGTGATCTGTGTGACATTTTGACAGTATAGTTGATGCATTTTAATGAGATCTGATAATATTTGTGGTACCACTATAGAACTGTATATATTTACCATTGTTGCTTTTCTGAGCACAAAGTGAGTTATTGTGATAGTGTACATAACCTTGAATATTAATTATATAAAGACTGTTTTAACCGATACAGTGTGCGGACATTCCTTTGTGGCTGCTTGGGGACTACACTGTACTTAAGAACTAGCCTGCATCACCTCCTGAGAAGCTAGGCCTTGATTGCTCGACCACGCGCCAATAATTGAGAATCTTGGCTGGGGTCCTCTGTGCCTCTTCTGTACCATATAGAGAGCGGAAGTACAGACCCCCCCCCGTCTTTACACTGGTGGCAGCGGTGGGATGCTTAGGGTTTTAAGAATCAGTCTATAACCGTGCCACTTACAAAATATCTGCACTTTATTAAATTGAGGTTTAGTTGTGTACAAAATAACTGCATTACAAGCAATGGAGTCTATTGCAAATGGTAAATTGACTAGGATGAGCTTAGAGGCTCTCGAGTGCTTGTGAAGCCAGGGAGTTCGACTTTGTGGATAAGTCTAGGGCTGAGCTGATAGCTGCACTGGTGGACTACCAGACGGATTGTGAAACTCTTGAAGGGGGGGACTCTGCCCCTGGGGTTTTTGCTCAATCTGTTTCTGGGAATGCCACCATTCCTGCTGCCTCTGTTCCAAACCCCAGCACTTCCTTGGAGCTTGAGTTATTAAGATGAAATTGGCCTTTGAATACCGCAAGTTGGAAATAGATGCTGAGCTTAAGAAAGAGGAGCTGGCACAGCAAGTGGAACTCAAGAATAGGGATCTTGAACTCAAAGACAAGGACACAAAGACAGAGAATCCAGCTAGAGAAAGCTAGAGTGGAGACTTCAGCTAAACCCAATGAGAGTGTCAGGTCCCCAGCCACCAAGTTTATGAAAGATTTGGTTGGTGTGTTTGTGGAGGGTTCTGATATCCTCCAATGGATTGAAGCATTTGAAATGGCTTGTGCAATTCATGATGTTGATAACAGAGATTGGGCTAAGTGTTTGTTAAGCAGAGTGCCTCAGACTGGATATGACTGTATTCTGAAACTGAGTGTGGAAGAAAGGGGTCAGTATGAGTGCATGAAGTCTGCTTTGATTACCAAGTTTGGCAAGACACCTACCCAATACCTTAAAAGGTTCAGGGATTTTAAGAAAAGAGAGAATGTGTCTTGGGTTGACTGGGTGAGTGCTACGCACATGAACATGATGGGGTGGATTGATGGTTACAAAGTGAAAAAGTTTGTTGAACTGTCTCACCTTTTGTTTCTTGAGCATTCTTCTGAAGCCTGTTCACCAGAGCTGTGTCCGGATGTTGCTGACCAGAACATTTTGGATCCCTTTAAGCTGGCTAGGTTGGCTGACAAGTGGGTCTCCCACCGGGTGTCCCCTAAGGACTCCAGTGGGAAGGACAAGGACAAAGAAAAGGGGACCTCTCAGAAAGCTGAGGAGTCCCAAAAGCAGCCACAGTCGGGTAAACCAAAACCTTCCTCTACTAAGACCCAAAAATCTAGTGGGGATAAATCGTCTGTGGGTGGGAATAAGAGTAGTGGTCCACCTGCTGCAAAGCAGGCTCCCAGTGGTTCCGTTACCGTACCCCGCACTCCCGGCACTTGTTGGGATTGTGGGTCTCTGGATCAAAGAAGGGGTGACTCCAAGTGTAAAGGTAAGGCACTTGGAGTACAGGCTGTCAGCCTGAGCTACCCTTAACCCATGTCTGAGGTGGAGGCCACTGTCCTCTCCTCATCTACAGGAATCACATTTGGTGCTCCTGTAGAGATTTCCTTAGTGTTTTCAAAACACTCGCCCTTACCCACAAATGCCTCCATGAACTTGCTCCACCCTACTTGACCCAAAGAATCACCAAGCACTCTGCCACCAGACCATTAAGAATGTGCTATTCCAACACGATTGTCACGCCCAAATCACGCAAAGTGCGCGCCGGTGGTGCCAGCTTTCCCACTCGGGCCGCCACCCACTGGAACGCACTGCCACCCCACATCAGAATGATTGAATCCCACCAAGCCTTCCGCAAAGCTGTTAAAACCAAGCTCTTTGTATGAAACGTACCTGACGGCATTCTGTCACTGTATTATGAATATCATGCTTCACCTGCAACTATGCCTGTAATTGTGTATCCATAAGACCTCCGGTCTCATGCATATCTGCTGAATTAAGAATCCAACACCTACTTGTAACAGCGCCTTGATGCCCATGGGCTGCAAGTGCGCTATACAAATGCGAATAAATAAATAAAATAAATAGTGTCCCTTGGGGCCTGGGACCATTACGCAGAGGTACTGGCGACTATCCCACAGAACACCCGTAGGTTTTTGAGAAGTGTCCTCCTGAATGGACAGCCTTCTACTGGTTTGAGAGACACACTGGGGCAAGCATGACAGTGGTGGACAGGACCCTGCTTAAGCCAGAGGACTATGTAGGTGCTCCAATGAGAACCACCAGGTTAGCTGGTGGGCCTCCCAAATTATCGCCTGTAGGCTTAGTCATACTCATGATTGGAGACAAGACAGCAAAGCTTCCTGTCCTGGTTCAGGGCAATTTCCCTGCTAACATTCTGTTAGGCAATGATCTCGTAGAGTTGGGGTTGATCTCGGATGGCCTTCCCTTGACTGCTGCTGTAGTCACTAGGTTACTGGTGACACAGGGTCTGGCTGTGAGTCAGGTACCCGAGCCAACGGCGAGGCATAAGGCAAAAAGAAGGAAGAACAAGAAGGCCACCTCTGTGCAGGGGGCTCCTTCTCTTCCTACTGTTCCTACAGCACCCATTGGGATCCATGCTCCGGACGGACTGGCTCCAGTGGAAAACCCAAACTCAACTCCTGAGGGAGAAGAGACAGAAGACTCTCCTGTGGGAGAGGTTCTCAACCCGGAGGATCAATCCAACCATCAATGCTTGTTAGCTGAAGAGGGACCTTCCCGGGCAGACTTCTGTAAGGGACAGAGAGAGTGCCACTCTCTCGAGGGTCTGAGGAAACCGGCCCTGTCCCAGGCACAAGGAGAAGTGCCTAGGACATTCCGAATCTGTTCGGAGGGTGAGCTCCTTGTTAGTGAGCCCACTAAGCCTGAACCTGATGCCCTCAAGAGGTTGGTGATACCCCAGGTTTACAGGCCCTTCCTGCTGCAGTTGGCGCATGAGGTGCCCTTGGCTGGTCATCTTGGTACTAAGAAGACCAAGCAGAAGCTCTCTGCCCATTTCTACTGGCCTCGGATGGGAGTAGAAGTGGAATCCCACTGCAGGACCTGCCCAACTTGTCAGTTGTGTGGCAAGACTGGAGGCAGTGTCATTGCCCCACTGCAACCATTGCACACCATTTGAGAGGGTGGGCATCGACATTGTCGGTCCCCCTGACCCTCCCACTTCAGGTGAACATCGGTTGATCCTGGTCTTGGTTGATCACGCCACCAGGTACCCTGAGGCAATACCCCTTCGGACTGTTACTGCCAAAGTAGTTGCCAGGGCTCTCCTGGGCATTTTCACCCGTGTTGGATTCCCTAAGGAGGTTGTCTCTGATCGAGGATCCAATTTCATGTTGAGTTACATGAAAACCATGTGGAAAGAGTGCGGGGTAACCTATAAGTTCTCCACCTCTTACCACCCAGACCAGTGGTCTGGTTGAGAGATTTAACAAAACTCTCAAGGGCATGCTAGGCGCTTTGGAAGAGCCCCTAAGGAAGAAGTGGGATCTTCTCCTGCCATGCCTGCTGTTTGCTTACAGAGAGGTACCTCAAGAGGGTGTTGGTTTCAGCCCCTTTGAGTTACTCTTTGGACATCCCGTGAGGGGGCCCCTTGCCTTAATCAGAGAAGGTTTGGAGGCCACCCCTCCAGGTCCCGCCAAGAAAGTGGAGGACTATGTGTTAGGCCTCAGACGGAGGATGACACAGATGATGGGTCAGGCAACAGTGAATCTTAAGGCCAGCCAGGAATTGAATAAGTACTGGCATGACCTTAAAGCATCGCAAGTGGATTGGACTCCGGGACAGGAGGTCCTCGTGATGGAGCCTACCAAGGTTCGGGCAGATAAATGGACTGGACCCGTCAGGATAATCTCCAAGATGGGCGAGGTCAATTATCTGGTTGACATGGGAGCCTCTGGGGTAGCCCCTCAGGTATTCCATGTTAACAGGCTCAAGCCTTTCCACAGGCGAGCAGAAGTCTCATGTCTCTTGCTAGCTTCAGAGCAAGAAGAGGATGAGAGTGAGCCCCTTCCTGATTTGCTGCATAGCAACCCTCAGGATGGGTCCGTGGAGGGAGTCCTTCTCTCTCGCGATCTAACGACAGAGCAGCAGAAGGCCTGCAGGACTTTGCTCCGGCAATATGCCTCTCTCTTCTCACTGACACCAGGCCTTACACTGTGGTGTAGGCACGAGATTGACACTGGTGACAGTGTGCCTGTCAAGAACAGGTGCTACCGTATGTCGGATACTGTTAAGAACCACATCCAGGCTGAGGTCGCCAAGATGTTGGATCTGGGTGTTATTGAACCCTCAACCAGTCCCTGGTCCAGTCCCGGGGTCCTTGTTCCCAGGCAGGTACCAAAGATTGGAGGTTCTGTGTGGACTACCGAGGAGTCAATGCCGTCACCAAAGCTGACGCGCACACATTGCCCGGGCTGATGAGCTCGTGGACACCATAGATGCTGCCAAATTCGTGAGCACCTTCGACCTTACCTCAGGCTATTGGCAAATAGCTCTGATGGACCATGCCAAGGAAAGGATGGCGTTCTCAACACCTGAGGGACTCTACCAGTTTAGGGTCATGCCTTTTGGGTTGAAGAATTCCCCTGCCACCTTCCAGAGATTGGTCAACCATGCGCTCAGTGGGCTGGAAACCTTTTGTGTGGCTTACTTAGACGACATTGCCGTCTACAGTTCCACCTGGGAAGAGCATTTGACGCATCTGGATAAGTTGTTGCAGGCCTTGAAAAGGGCTAACCTCACTATTAAGGCCACCAAGTGCCAGATAGCTCAGGGGAAAGTCACGTATCTTGGTCATGAGGTAGGAGGGGGTCAAATCCAACCTCTCCCCAGTAAGGTACAGGATGTGTAGGGCACCCGTGTTATGTGCACCCGATTACAGCAAACCCTTCATCGTTCAAACTGACGCCTGCGACACCGGAATTGGAGCTGTCTTGTCCCAGTTAGATGACAAAGGAAGAGAACATCCGATTCAGACAACTTAAGGGTAGCAAACTTAGGTGGGCTACTGTTGAAAAAGAATGTTTTAGTATAGTTTGGAGCCTTAGGCTTTTTAGACCCTACCTTACCGGGTCTACCTTCAAGGTCCAAACCGATCATAAGCCCCTGAAGTGGCTTATGCAGATGAATGGTGAGAACCCGAAACTGCTCAGGTGGTCCATTAGCCTGCAAGGGCTAGACTTCACCATCGAGTATAGACCAGGGAAGAGTCACGATAATGCAGATGGCCTTTCCAGAAGGTATGTTGACCGTCTGGATGAGGGTGTCTATCTCGTGGGAGATTAGACACCCTAACCTCAATCTGGGAGGGGCGAATGTGATGCTGGAAATGCATCGGAGGGACAGGGCCTACGTATCCTTGTCCTTTACTGCTTTTTATCGTGTGTTCTGTCATGTTTTCCACGCAGGAGTTCATGTGGGACTCCTGGCCGTGAAGCTCTCTTTTGGTTTGGTGTACAGACCCATGGGATACCCCTATGGCACCCATGGGTGGGGGTACAACCCTTTGCCCCTAGTGTATGTTTTTGGGCACCTGTGTGTGGCCCACAGAGCAGGGTATGGGCTGGTGGCAGCCCCATGCTGAATTTGACAGGTGCTCTGAGTATCCTCCATTTTGGGATACCCAGGCCCTACCATTGGAATCAGTTGATTCCTGATAGGAAACAGGATTGCCCCTGTGGCCTCCTGCTTTCTATTGCCTATTACCTTCTTTCCCCAAAGTCCTGGGAAGCCGTGACTCTGTCCCTTCCCCCTGACCGGCTGTTGGGTGGAAGTTCCACATATGATGGTGTTGTGAAGTCCAGGCCAGACTGGCTGGAGCCTTCCCAGTGACTGTATGTTGTGGGTACACCCTGTGGGTGGGACCTGGGTGAATGGAGTGTGTGACGAATAAGCATTCTGTGTTGTGGGTGTCTAGTATCTGGTGTTTGACACAATGACTGAGACAGCCGTGCCCGAAACTGGTATGAATGCAGTGTGGAGTGTTGAATGGCTGGGTACTTGTCTCAATACACATAACTTGTTGTGAGTGTCTGGAGAGGAGTGAATGGCCTGAATGCACTATGCACCTGATTGGATGCCTGCCTGCATGAATGCCCTTCTGACAGATTGGTTGCCTGAGTGTGACCCAGCAGAATGAATGGGAGATCAACTAGTATATCTGGGGGCCTCTCACTGCTAGAATTCGTGTTCAGAAGCTGAAGAGTAACTGGAGTTGAAACTGAAGCTTAACCTTGAAGCCCTGCTGGAAGAGAAGAATTGCTGTTGCTCTCCTTCACAATCTGAAAGCTGCTGTGTCTCCAAGAACTGACCCAGAGAGGACCTGGTAAGGTGCCCTCTTCCCGAGCTACGAGGGACCATCGTGCACCAGCTGATCTTTGCCAAAGCTCCCTGGTAGACAGACCTACGACAGGCTTGCCGACCGGAGACGGGGACTGCCGCAGAATCCCAAGGAGAAGCGCCCGGACTGTTGTCCGCCACTGTCGGCGACGGCCGTCGCCAACCGGAGCAGACGTGCTCCCGTTTGCCTAAGAACTTAATTTGATCCAAGGACGCTCTTGTCCGCTTCATCGCCGCTGTATCCTGCTGGAGAAGGCCTGACCGTCGACGCGCCGCGAAGCATCCGCCGGTGGGTTTCCCGCCACCCAAAGACCACAGAGACGCCGACAACTCAACGCCCTTGCTGGGCCACAGTTCTTCAAACTCTTTGCGGTCCAGAACTATCGACACCGAGGTGCCCCGCACGCCTCTTCCTTGCAGGACGTTTACGCTTCCCCGTCAA
Organism: Ambystoma mexicanum; assembly: GCF_040938575.1. NCBI lineage: Eukaryota > Metazoa > Chordata > Amphibia > Caudata > Ambystomatidae > Ambystoma > Ambystoma mexicanum. The sequence continues at coordinate 1,131,480,085 of NC_090923.1, forward strand.
CGAGCACCGCTAGGAACGAAGCTGCCACTTCACCATCGTAGCTCACCCTGTTCTCCGTCGGACGTTCGACGACCCGTGACTCCTGCCTTAAAGGGAGGGCACTCAAGAAGGGCCGTCGATTCCCCGCCGAGGAACGCTACAACCGCAGGTACTTTGGGGTTGCAGAACTATTGGGAAGTCTATTGTGAACAATATAGGGACTGGGCTTGCATCTTTATTCTACAGGTTGCCCAGGTGGGGGGATCACCACACAGAGCTGTGTTTAACGGTAGCGACCAGTATTCTGCCAATTGTTCAACCGTCTTGCTTTCCTTCCTCTCTCTACTGCTGGTTTCCTCTTTAGTGATCTGTGACATTTTGACAGTATAGTTGATGCACTTTAATGAGATCTGATAATATTTGTGGTACCACTGTAGAACTGTATACATTTACCATTGTTGATTTTCTGAGCACAAAGTGAGTTATTGTGGTAGTGTACATAACCTTGAATATTAATTATATAAATACTGTTTTTTAACCGATACAGTGTGCGGACATTCCTTTGTGGGTGCTTGGGGACTACACTGTACTTAAGAACCAGCCTGCATCACCTCCTGAGAAGCTAGGCCTTGATTGCTCGATCACGCACCAATAATAGAGAATCTTGGTTGGGGTCCTCTGTGCCTCTCCTCTACCATATAGAGAGCGGAAGTACAGACCTCCCCCTCCAGTCTTTACAGGAAGCAGTCGTATTAACTTGTCTGTTCAAAGTTAAGGCTGAGTCCAGGTAGAAGCCCAATGTTTTGACTTCTTTGAACACCGATATAGTGTTGTCGTCAATGTTGAAGACTTTGAACTTGTTGTCCAGTTTATTTAGTTTTGTTTGGGAACCGATCAGAAGTAGTTCTGTCAAGTGTTCGCCGACTTACTTCTAGGCGTAAAGGATGTGGCTCACGATCCTGCGGTTACCATGGACAGCACAGACAGGGCCTTTGGTGGGGGGCCGGCGTTCGCCTGCCGGCTCCCAATTGGGTGAACAAATCAGGCAGAAGACCAATCAAAGCAGATGTATGCTGCGATGAGGAAGTAGGGAAAGCATTTCAGTGCTGGATGGCTTTGCAGACATTTTAGAATGTCCCCGGATACTTATCAATGTCGGCAGGTAAACAAAAGGTGTATCAGTACACGAATCACGGTGCATATTCAGCGGGCAGATTTCTGCAAAGCGTGGCATGCTTTCAAGCAAATTAATGGGCCAATTTACCGGCAATGCTGAAGGTAGTTCGAGATCAGCTTCAGGCACGATGACAATAATGCGTAAGCCCCAGTAGGCTTACCTAGTGGAGAGCAGTCGGCTTGGCTCCTCTGCAGGGTCCATCGGGTCGGCGGTGGGATGCAGCTGCAGCGTATGAGGTAGGTGAAGTCAACCAGCCATTAACCAGCAGTGACTGATAAGGAAGGGTGGTCTGGGTGGGGGAGTACAGCAATCACTGTACTCCATTTAGAACCCTACCACTCTTATTACCATACAAAACACTACACATTGCTGTTTACCAACAAATAAGTTGTTTCACAATCAACGCTGTAAAAGCCACCTGGAAGGTGTCTGAAATCGTACTGTTTTCCGATTGCTGGTGTACCTCAGATTTCGGCGTTTCTCCCACTTGCCAGGTGTCCCAAATCTGACTGTTTTATAATTGCTGGTGTGTCTCGAATTTAGGCATTTCTCTCACTTTCCAGGTATTCCAAATCTTGCTGTCTTTGAATTATTGGTGTGTTTCAAAATTAGGTGTTTCGCCCACTTGCCAGGTACCCAAAATCTTACTGTTTTCTAATTACTGGTGTGTCTCAAATATAGATGTGTTTCCCACTTGCCTGGTATCCCAAATCTTTTTTTTATAACTACTGGTGTGTCTCAAATTTAGGCATTTGTATCACTTGCCCCAAATCTGACTTTTTATAATTACTGTTTGTTAGGCAAGATTTTATCCAGTACCCTTTGGGCGCACTACAACAACCTAGACCTCCTAGCAATAGGAACCCAACCTTTGGTATACGTCTGTACTACACAAGTTGGTAGTGTGGTTGAGCAACCAGACCTATCTCAATAGGAGTCAATGTGAGCAGTAGGGTATTTGCACAGAGATTCACAGTGACACGTATCCAAATAAACACTTACACTCAAGGTTTCTTGATTAAACAATTATTAATTTATTTAACAGTCAGTTTGAATAAGCCTTCCTCAGCAGGGAGCAATGTAATAGCAACACACAAATACACTTCAAAATACACTTTGTCAGTTACTCTAAATCAGCAAATACCCCTTGGGAATGGCGCACAGACACTTAGGTAGGACACTGTGGACATTAATATATTACTGTTGGCATTTAGAGCATTACTTAGATAAGTGTAAAAAAAAAGGGTTATTAGAATAAACAAGAGATCACACAAATATTCTGAAGCTGGTAAGTAGTTTTTGAACCCCTAATGCAGAGTAAGTTAACCCTTTCCTGGAAGAATAGGTGCAACACAATGTCAGAGGAGAGAAGAGTCATTCAGGGAGCCAGGCTAAGCCAAAGTCAATTGGGCAAAAGTCTAGGTGAGCTGAAGCACTTCTTGCAGGTAAGTTAAAAATCTTGCACAATGTTTCAGAAGTCTGTGTAGCAAAGAAGTATCAACGTAGGGCCACAAGCTGTTAGGCTTGCGATTAGTAGAAGATGCAAGCAACTCTACAAAGCAACCAAGACAAGTCTCAACTGAAAACAAGCAAGGCTACACAAGAGGTAAGTTCTGTTAGACTGTACAGTACCTTTGGCTAGAAGAAAACAGCGGCAGGTGACTTCTGTTCCTGTGCAGCTCTGCAGATCCTGGTGTTCCTGGGCCTCAGTCGTGGGGACAAGAGGGAGGACCTCTGGGGACTCCTGCACTACAATGGGACGGTCACCGACACCAACCGGCAATCTTCAAACAAGTCTACCGCAAATAGCACCACCGTGGTTTCTGGCTGTCGAGATAGGCTTTCCTTGCATCTGGGGTCCACTCTGTTGAGGTGGCTCAGGCTTGGTCAGTCCTGCTTCCTGGGAGTCCAGGGCTTCACCGGGCGAACCAACAGTCCAGGAGTTGCAGCAGGTGTCTCTTCCAAGTTCTTCTTTGGATTCCTTTGTCCAGTGGTCGACTCTGCCTTCCAAGCCAAAAAGCCTTGCCTTTTATGCAGGTTTCTCCCATTCATTCCAGCCTAGCTGCCAGTCAAACAGCAGGGTGGCTGTCCTTACATGACAGCCAGCCGACAAATCACCTTTGGTTACTTTAACCAAGGGAATTAAGCACAAGGAGTTTCAGGCACCTCCCTCACTTCCTGCCCTTGCCAGACACTCTGGAGCCAGAGGCGGGCTTCACTCGTCAATCCTGCCAAAGACAAAACGAACACAGGAACCAACCCTGGTTTGGCACACAGAGTAAATCTCAAGAAGGACCTTTCCACAAAGAATGGCGAAAAAAGAAGACTGGGGCCATTTTGATAAAAATGGCACCCAAGGGTGCCTCACTGCAGCTGCGAACGCAGCCCGCGGTAAAAACGCACAACGGTAGTAGAAAGTAAACTACTGCCACCAGCCATTAATCGTTGAAAGGGTAACATAAAAATGTTACCCGAGAAACTAGACAAAGGGTATACTAAGTAACCCCTCGAGCACTCTATTGTAAGATAGTGTGTGCTGGGTCTAGAAAGTTACAATGGTAAGTAAAGTCAATTTCACTTTACTGCTCTAGGAAACAGTAGTTTCTCCAAGAAGAAGGTATTTAAACCTTTGGGAAATCTGAAAGGCTTCCCTGTGCCACTGCACTGAAGGTGCTGTGTGACACAATGTAAAAAGATGCCTATGTAGTTTGTCAGACTCCAAAAACCAAAAGAAACACAAAGTTCAAATCACATAAAATACAGGAGAGAGTGGGGAAAAAGGGTCTCACTCTCTCCAGGTAAAAATGAAAAAAGTCCTAGAGTCCAGTAAAAGGGCTGGGGGGGGGGGGGTCTCTAAGGTAGAGGGGATTTAGCACATTTCTGAGAATTCTCCCTAACACTAGTCCCCCCCCAGACTAAGGGACAGGAGGATTTAATCCACCCCTGGCTGAATCTCCTTACTCCAGTCGGTCATACTTTCTGGAGAGACCATCAGCATTTTGGTGATTACACCCTGACCTGTGTTCTATGGTAAAATCAAAGCCCTGAAGGCTGATAGACCATCTTAACAATTTAGGATTTCCCCCCTTCATCTGCATTAACCATCTCAAAGGTTGGTGTTCTGTTTGAATTACTAAAGTAAATCCATAATAGTATGGTCTAAACTTCTTCAAAGACCACATAATGGCAAAACATTCACGTTCTATGGTTACCCACCTTGTTTCCGGGTCCTTCAGTTTTCTACTGATGAAGCAGAGTGGATGTCCCCTGCCTTTCTCATCCAGCTAACTCAGAACTGCACCTATACCTTTATTGGGAGCATAAGTTTGTACAATAAAGGATTTGTTGTAGTCTGGAGCTCTCAAGACTGGAGCTTGACAAAGGGCTTTCTTAAGTCCTTGGTGCACTCCTCATTCCACCTGACCTTCTTGTGGAATTTGGATGAGGAGACTACATTCAAGGGAGAAGCTATGGTCCCATAGTTCTCTATGAAGTTCCTATAGTAGCCTGTGAGACCTAAAAAGGATCTCACTTGGGCTTGAGTAGTAGGGGTGGTCCAGTCTTGTACAGCTTGTAACTTGCTAGGCAATGGCCTGATTTCACCTCCTCCTACCCCAGGTCCAAGGTAGACCACTTTACTCTAACCAATTTGACATTTGTTTGCCTTTATGGTCAGATTGGCCTGCTCAAGAACCTGCAAAACATATCCTAAGTGGTCAATATGTTCTTTCCAAGTAGGGCTCAACACTGCAATGTCATCCAAGTATGCCATGCAGAAGTCCTCCATCCCATTCAGAACATGATTTACCATCCTTTGGAATGTAGCAGGTGCATTCTTTAGTCCAAAAGGCATAACCTTAAACGGGTAGAGGCCTCCTAGGGTTGAAAATGCAGTTTTCTCCTTGGCATGGGCGGCCAGAGCTATTTGCCAATAGTTCATGTTAGGTCAAATGTACTGAGGAACTTGGCTGAACCAAGTTTATCCACCAGCTCATCTGTCCTAGGTAAAGGATGGGCATCAGTCGTGGTGACTGCATTAAGAGCTCTATAGTCCACACAGAATCTCAACTCCTTGGATCCTGCCTTTGGCACTAGTACAACTGGACTAGCCCATGGACTTGTGGATGGCTCTATTACCCCAAGATCAAGCATCTTGTTGACCTCTTCCTTTATGTGGGTTCTTACATGGTCTGACATTCTGTAACCCCTGCTTTTGACAGGGAGACAATCACCAGTGAGGGTATCATGCTGGCCCCAAGGGGTCAAGCTTGGTCCTAGTGAAAACAGACGGGCAAACTGATTTAACAGAATTTTGCACTCCTCCTGTTGTTACAGAGTCAGATCAGAAGAGATATTAACTCCTATCTTTCCATCTAAAGGTTGTCCCCTGAGGAGCTCAAGTAGAGGCTCACTCTCCTCCTGAGCAGAGGCTAGAAGCAAAGCTCCCAGTTCTGGTCTAGAGACATAGGTCTTTAGGCGGTTGGTGTGAAAGACCCTGGGGACCTCCCTGGGCTTGCCCAAGTCCACCAAATAATTTACCTCTCCAGGTTTGCCCACAACCTTGAAGGGTCCAATCTATTTGTCCTGTAAGGCCCTCTGCCTTGTAGGTACCATAATTAGAACTAGCTGGTCTTGAGTAAAATCAAACATGTTGACCTTCTGGTCATGCCAATGCTTCACCAGAGCCAGACCTGCTTTCAAGCTATATGAAGCTTCTGTCATCATGTGTGTCATTTTCCTTCGGAGACCTAACACATAGTCAGTAACTCTCACTGGCTTGAGGGAAGGAGCACTCTCCAACACTTCCTTGATTAGGGCCAATGGACCTCTAACCAGATGACCATAGAGAAGCTGAAAGGGGCTGAAGCCAACCCCTTCTTGAGGGACTTTTTCTATAAGCAAAGAGAAGGCGTGGCAGTAGAAGGTCCCACCTTCTTCTAAGAGGTTCTGTACAGTACCTTTGGTTAGAAGAAAAGTGTGGCTGGTGACTTCTGTTACTGTGCAGGTCTGCAGATTCTGGTGTTCCTGGGCCTCAGTCGTGGGGACAAGAGGGAGGACCTCTGGGGACTCCTGCACTACAATGGGACGGTCACCGACACCAACCGGCAATCTTCAAACAAGTGTCACTACAGTGTTTCAGCTCCTTGCATCTACCGCAGATAGCACCACCGTGATTTCTGGCTGTTGTGATGGGCTTTCCTTGCATTTGGTGGCTCAGGCTTGGTCAGTCCTGCTTCCTGGGAGTCCGGAGGATCTTTCTGGAGCTCTTGGCCAACTTAAAAGCAACGCACACAAACTGGTATTCCTCTCCCTGGCTCTTCGGTTTCAGCAGCGACTGCAGTGGAATTTCAACCAGTTTCGAGAGGATGTACAGGTGGCTTACTTTGGAGTTGATTGGTCCCACCAACTCAAGGGGAGAAGTCGTCCTTGCAGGGCTTCTCTAGTCGAGGCGAATTCAGAGCTTCAGCACAGCAGCATGGCTTCACCGGGCGAACCAACAGTCCAGGAGTTGCAGCAGGCGTCTCTTCCAAGTTCCTCTTTGGATTCCTTTGTCCAGTGGTTGGCTCTGCCTTCCAAGCCAAAAAGCTTTGCCTTTTATGCAGGTTTCTCCCATTCATTCCAGCCTAGCTGCCATTCAAACAGCAGGGTGGCTGTCCTTGCCTGACAGCCAGCCAATCACCTTTGGGTGCATTCCTGTAACCAAGGTAATTAAGCACAGGGAGTTTCAGGCACCTACCTCACTTCCTGCCCCTGCCAGACACTCTGGAGCCAGAGGTGGGCTTCACTCGTGAATCCCGCCAAAGACAAAACGAACAAAGGGACCAACCCTGGTTTGGCACGCAGAGTAAATCTCAAGAAGGACCTTTCCACAGAGAATTGGCAAAAAAAGACGACCAGGGCCATTTTGATAAAAATGGCACCCAAGGGTGCCTCACTGCAGCTGCGAACGCAGCCCGCGGTAAAGATACACAGCGGTAGTAAAAAATAAACTACTGCCACCAGCCTTTAATCATAGAAAGGGTAACATTAAAATGTTACACGATAAACTAGACAAAGAGTATACGAAGTAACCCCTCGAGCACTCTATTGTAAGATAGTGTGTGCTGGGTCTAGAAAGTTACAATTGTAAGTAGTCAATTTCACTTTACTGCTCTGGGAAACAGTAGTTTATCCAAGAGAAGGTATTTAAACATTTGGGAAATCTGAAAGACTACCTTGTGCCACTGCACTGAAGGTGCTGTGTGACACAATGTAAAAAGATGGCTATGGAGTTTGTCAGACTCAAAAAACCAAAAGAAACACAGAGTTCAAGTCACATAAAATACAGGAGAGAGTGGGAAAAAGGGTCTCACTCTCTCCAGGTAAAAATGAAAAAAGTCCTAGAGTCCAGCAAAAGAGCTGGGGGTCTCTAAGGTAGAGAGGAATTGGCACATTTCTGTGAATTCTCCCTAACACTGGTATACTTCAAATTTAGTCGTGTCTCCCACTCACAAGGTACCCCAATGTTACGGTTTCCATTTGCTCCAAGTCAAGGTGCTTTTGAACTAGGTTCCACACAAGCAGCAGGTCCCAACTTAGTTGCCACTCCACCTCTAGTATACTTCAAATCAAGGGGTTTCTAGGGGAATCTATCAGAAAGATAGAAAGATAGCCAAAAAGTGCCAACGGACTTATACCCACAAGGAGGGCAGACCCCGCTCACAGCTTAAGGGTAAGGCCACCGAAAGCACCAATCAGGAACCAACATCCAGCCCTTCCCATCTAGATCTTTCCCTCCCTACACAGGTAATATCACCGCCCATAGCACCCAACAGAACCCTAGACCCCCCTTAAAAGCCAATGCCCCAGAGTGACTCGCACTCACCCCGCGACCAGAAAATAACTAAAGACAACAGAAGCCACTGAGGAAATCTTCACTAAAAGGGAACCATAAAACCAAAACTAAACAAACAAAGACAACAACAAGTGCATCAAAAATCTCAGGAAAGCGTTGGCCGTGGGCAACAGCCCCTGTGACCAAAACAAAACATCACAAAAATTGAAAAATCTAGAGGACTCAAGAGAAAAGAATATGCCATGCCAGAGAGCAAGACAAGGACAGAAACATGCAGAACGAGACAGAGGGAAAACCACACATCTAACCGATACATCACCAAAATCCAAGGGGACCCATGGCGACAACAACTAGATACAGAAGAGGACACTGAAGAAGTCGGGGACCCAACACAGAACTTAGACAGTCTACTCAATGAGGAAACAAGACCTAACAGAACACAACCCACATCCTGAGTATAATGAGGGAAACCACCAACAAAACCACACGAGGACAAAATAAAAAAATAAAAACAGGACACCAGAAAAGAAAAAGATATTGTAATGTAATCAACGGCAGAATTGGTATCCTATTTGTCACAGAAACCTGGCTGGATGACCACTACTAAGTCACACTACGTAGCTGTCTTCCTGACACCTTCAAATGCATACAGGCAAACTGAAAAGGTAAAAGAGGAGGACTTGCAGTAGCCTACAAAGAACACCTCAAAATAATAACATCTGACCCACTGAATATCCTTAACTGCAAATCCCTCATCCTTCACCTGACATCGGACCCACAAATGAACCTCACATTCATCTACAGACCACCGTCCTACAACGCAATCTTCATAGACACCTTCATAGAAGGCATCACGAAAGTGGCCATTAAACAAGATCACCTGATCATCCTCGGGTGACTTCAGCATATGGTTCGAAAAAGAATACGCACATTCAGAGATATCACTAAGCAGGTTGAGATGATGAGACTACGACAGGTGGTGAAAGGAGCAACATACACGGCAGGATACAAGCTGGATTCAATCTTCGCCAATAACAAAATAATCTCAACAGCTCCACCAATACAAATACTATGGAGCGACCACCTCATTAACCTGTTAATGATCCAACTACCAGCAAAAACATGCAAATGGCCTAAAAAGTACCCCCTGCCCCCAGATCTGGACAGGAAACTGGAATACCATCCAAACCAGTAACTTAGAAGAACAACTAGAATCATCAAAACCACTGATATCAATCCTGGACGCAACAAACCTAGAAGGAAAGGCGGACATAATACAGAAATTTATCGCCAAAACGATTGACAGTTTCTCCCTGGAAAAGCCCCTCATCCCATCAAGAAAGAAAGCTGTGGCAAGTTGGTTGACTCCCCACCTCAATACAATGGAAAAAAACTAACCGGAAACTGGAACAAGAATGGAGGAAAAACTACGACCAAGCCAAACGAATAACCTTTTAGAAACAAATCGGAGCTTACAAAAAGGAAACTCAGAAAGTCAAAAAGAAATACTACAATGACCGGATCACAAAAGCCCACAACACACAGGGCTGTTACTGCCGGATTTAATGAGTCTGCTGTGTTTACTCCCAGCTCGGAGTTGGGGGTAAACACGCCGGGAAAATAAAAATCTTCGGTCCAATGGGGAACAGGGAATAACGGTTAGAACCCAACCCGTGATCCGGCCGTAATACCGCTGGATTGGTGATCGCTAACACAAATAAAGTTGGGTGGTATCCCTGCAGGGATACCGCCCAACTCGTGATCAGGCCCACAGAAAGAACTACTCAACATTGTAAACGAGATGAGAATTCCACCCGGATGCAATAACACACCCGTGCCTTCACAAAAATGATGCAATGATCTCGCAGATCATTTTAAGAAAAATGTCCAACATACACTGGACCATTCAAAGTAAACCAATTAACCAGACCGTGAACCACCCCTCTCCATTGCGGGAACACAGAGCAAACTGAACAGCTTCACCCAAATGTCAAGAGCAAAGCTCCTCAGCATGGTAAAAAAAAAACAACAAGGCAGGCTCGCCAATGGACCCCTGCCCACAAGACATCTATAAAGCAATCCTTACAAAGGGCACACCATCAGAATGCTACCTAAACCTCTTCAATCTATTACTCTCAACAGGGAAAGTACTGCAAGCATTCAAATCCGCATACATCATACCTCTCCTCAAGGACACAACAGGAGACGGGTTAGACCTCTCAAACTACAGACCAATCACAACCATTCCCTACCCAGCAAAACTATTAGAGACCTATGCATATGAATAAACACTGGAACACGTAGAAAAAAACCACTATTGGACCAGACACAAGTTGGCTTCAGACCCATGAGCAGGACAGAAGACGGTACTTCTCTCTGTATGGGATGACCTAAAGACACAGTCAGCCATAACATCCTCATCAATAAATGATACCTAAATCATCTACAAATTCAGCGATGAACAACACAAACACTCAACACTAATAGAGACTGTCTTAAAGAACTCTACCAATGGAGGAACACTAACAACCTCAAAATCAACCCGGACAAGACTGAAATCATGATTACATCCAACATCGAAGGAAGCAACCAGTACATCCCATGGCCCACAGAACTAGGAGCAGCACCCTCGCCATCCAAAGTAGTAAAAAAACCTGGGAATCCTAATGGACCACGAGCTAACCCTGGAACCGCAAGTAAATGGGATAATCAAGAAATGCTTCTTCCTTCTACACACAATCAAAAAGATTCTACCTTTCCTCTCCTTTACGCACAAAACACTGGCTGTCATCGCCCTCATCATGTTCAGGATAGACTACACCAACAGCTTATACCTCGGCATGCCGGACTATCTACTGAAGAAACTACAACTTATACACAACGCAGCAGACAAACTTCTCAAACTGTCACGAACGGACCACATCACTTCAGCGCTAAGGATGCTATATTGGCTACCAGTCAAAAAACAAATCACCTTCGAAACAATGTGCATAACACACAGAGCAATCCATCGCCTGGGAGCAGAAGTCATATAAAAGAAAATCACCATCTACCAGCCAAACAGAACATTCAGATCCAGCGACGACATCCGCCTTGAACCGAAACCATACACAAGGAAAATAACTGGCGCATCATTGTTCTCTTACTTAGCTGTAAAACATTGGAACTCCCTCCCCAGAGATATACGAACCATGAAGGACCATCAAAAATGTAGAAAACCTCTAAAAACCAGACTGTTCAACTCTGAACGGGATGGAAACCAATGAACAACAAACAAGCACCATGAAAAGGAGCACAAACGGAGTAGGACCGGAGAGCAGGCCGGAAAAGGAGTAGATTACAGGGAAGAAAAGGCATCTGAATGGGAGGAAGACCTGGACGTGCGGAACATGTGAGAGAGAGGGGCCCAGTTTGATTGGTCCCCTGGTAGGGGCATTAGAGGATAGGGTAAGAGAGAGAGATGTCCCTAGCTCGGAATGATGGATCACAGGGCACGCAGAGCGCCCCCGCTGAGGGAACCCATGAGGGAGAGGGTGACTGCTGCAAACCGTGTCATACAAAGGGGAAGGGATATGGGCGGCACATAGTCTTAACACTGCGGGTTGAAAGGGTACTACCACTGAATGGCCCCAGGGAGGACCCACACCTCTGCACACAACATAGGAGTGGTAATTGTAATCACACCAGCGGATTGTGCAATAGGGAGCGCTATGGTCCCCATTCAATGAAAAAAGAAGGGGTAGGATAGGACTTGCTAGTAACCAACCCTACCCAACCCTCATCTTTCTGCATACACATGTCAAACCTTGAACTGCACACAACCAGAACTTTCCAGCACAACCAACCACACACACTTTACTGCACAACCACAACAATTAAACCACACATAGCCTCGCACAACAGCACCTGGCGTCTAACAACCGAAAAACACACTTATGCTCAGCGAACAGTGTCCACCGAACTGAAGATGCCAACAGTACAACCCACCCTCTCTACTTAGCTTTACAGATCTGCCAGAGCGCCAAGAAACCTTGCAGGTGGTGACAGTGCACAGTATAAGAACCTTTAACATAACAAGGGGCTCCTCATGCTGCCTCGTCTGTCAGATGCCTCTCACTTGTGTTGAAAGGAGGCTGCACACCCTGGTCTGTCATTCCACCTCTTAGGATTGCTCACCAACAGATCACAACCAAATGTATAAATACATGGGGCGTGTTCCGACTTTGCAAGGACAAGCACTCTCCTCTTACATTTGTCTGTACACCACCAATTAGTGCCCACTAGACTTGCTTATGCTTTACTGCAGTCTACTTTTGCGTTTCACATTTCTAAGCTGTTGAAAATGTACTCACTCCCATGTTTTTCTTTTTTCCCTACACTCTTCATTTTACAATTTTCCTTTATGATGTAGTGCAAATGTATGTGAAATTTCTTTGCTGCAGAATACATCTGCGACACATGCTCTGTTATCTGTCTGTTTATCTCAGATTCTGTAGGTTTATCACTCACACTTTCCTTACCACTAGCCCACTCCTCACCTGATGATTCTGTGTGGGTCTTTACGGATTCGTCGGATGAGCTTTCCGGCTTTTCCCTCCAGGCTGTATTTGTCTTTGTCTTGACGGTCGTATTCTTCTGTTTGACGAGATAGGAGCGAGCTCCCCCGGAGGCCACTTTGCCTATAAGCAATTAGCCCGGCAGCGGGGACTCCTGGGAGCCCACCCCAAACCAGGGAAAAGCCTTGCCGAAAAACCCTGGAAGATTGTGTAGCTTAGTTGGCAGGGGTAAGTTGTAGTCATCCGGAGAGGAAGTTGTCGGCGTGCATCCGCACTTCAATAACCAGCATGCACTGGTAAGTGTTCGTAGTAGATAAGGAAATAACGATCCAGTGTGGAACAGCACAAACAGCATAGTACTCCAAAGAACTAGGTCAACGAAGTGTTCCCAGCAAAGAGCGTCTGAAGGCAGGTGAGATGCTGAAGCAGGAATGAGTACTAGAAGGCAGCGCAGAGCGCGGCACAACAGCGGAAGCAGAAACAAACAGGTAAGAGGAATAAACGGGAGGGGGAAACCGCGAACAGCGGTAACGGAAAGAAACGGGCAGACGAACAGGGAAGGAAGGCAAGGGAAACACAGAGAAACAACTGGAGGCAGAGCACAAGCGAAGTGAACTCACGTAGGCAGCAAGAAAGTTGCAACGCACAGGTGTTCTCCATTCTCAGGTACTTGTAGGTAGTACAACAGAAAGACTAGACCGGACCTTGCAGTGACTCGGAGTCTAGTCCTTCTTCCATATCGCCCATCTGCTCCATACTTTCCAAGGGCGATATATGACAGTTTATAAAGGTACCAGGATGTTCTACCTTGATTGTTGTTGGTCCGGTACCAGAAGCTTTATGTAATAAATTTGCACCCAAAAAAAGCTCTTTTCTTGTTAATACTCTGTATACATGTACGAATGAATGTGCCTGTAGTCTCTACCCCATAGGGTTCCTTAGACTACATCACAAGTATGGACCATCGGTGATTCTTGTAACACCATAATTACCTAGTTTCAAATAATAACATCCAAAATCAATAGTATGTTTTAACTCTTGTTTGGCGGCTACCCCCTTTTGTGATATATTCCACCTCTTATGGCAGTCTTTGCTGTCCCGTGGGACTGTGCCCACTGCTGTGACCTTATCTTGGATTTTGGGCCAGATAGCAGCCTTCCTCTGGCCAGATGTTTTTCCTATGTCTAGAGCCATAATGCTCTTCAGCATTGGCCACTACCTCATCATTGAGGACCTGCGAGTCTGCCTCACTGAATTCTTTCTTACAATGGCTCATATCTGGCACTTCCCTTTATCTTGTCCTGTGACATGTTCTGTCTTCATTCTGGTTTCGGATGGCAACTTGAAATGGGGGATTTAGAGTGAATTAGATTTCTTTTAAAGGTAGCTGCCGCCACCGGTGATGACACTTTTTCTGCCAGTTGTAATTTTGCCGGCTCAAATTCCACTGGCGGAATTAGAGCTGAAGGTGGCGGCGGTACTGAAATGTGTGGCCTCCTATTCCGAAACACATTTACAGTAGCAATTTCACCGGACGGAATTGCAGTTAACTGCAATGATGTGTGCGCAGTCCCGGCAAGTTGTAATACAGAGGTAATTCCCCGGACATACAGAAGTAACGGTAATTCTGCAGAGTCAGTAAATTACCACTGTATCACTGTCCATCTCGTGATAAGGGCCACTGTGTTATTGCTATGTGTATGTTTCACTCAGAGCAATTATTAAACTTATCAAAACAAATCTTTATGGATTTTTACAATAAACTAAAAGCAATATGCCAAAGAGCTAAACAGAAAAGCAGTAACATCACATCAGACTGGCATTCTCTTCCTAATGCAGGTCTTGACCATACCATACAAAGATTGTCAGGCTGTCTTGCAGTTAGTGATGGCTCCTGCATGAGCTCTCAGACATGTGCACTCTTTCTTATTCCTTATGCTTACTGTTGCAGAAAGTAGGCTAGCAGTTTGTGCAGCTCTCCTAGTGTTTAACTGCATTTTACTGAGCTCTCTTACATGGGTGCTTGATGTTAATCCCCCTTTGGGCCCCTGCTGTTCATTAACTTCATGCTGAATTTTCTCTGACTAAATTGCTAACTCCACTCAATATCCTAGTGTTATTTTTATAGATATTTTACTTGTGTATGAAATGTATTATAGTTTGTGTGTTGCTGCAAAAGCTAAACTGGCAAATAAATCTACAAGAGTTTTTGAGTGGCCTTCTTAAGCTCCATGATGTGTTCTCTGTGACCAGTCTGCTTTCTTATACATCAGTTGGTAAAGAATGACACACTCTGCTCCCCATCGTGATCTTCAGTGCCTCTTGCTGTGCTCTTTCTGCTCTCTGACATGTTCCCATTTTCATCATTCTCTTAGCACATTTGGCTTTCCTGGAGTTTCTGTTTGACTTTCTAAACCCTCTATGATTTACTGCCCTCTCTCATTGCTTAGTTAGGCCAGGGAAGAAGGTAGAGCTTGCTCCGATTGTGAGGGTTTTATGCGCTTTTCTGAGCTCTCATTTGTGTCTGTCCCCTCACTCATGCCACCTTTAGATTTATGTAGAAGGCAGAGCTCGAATTGTTCTTTTCAACTTGTCATGTATGTTTTCTCTCATCCCTCCGTTAGGCTTGTACAGAAGGCAGAGCTCATCCGTCTCTCTCAGACTCTCCTACATGTGAAGAATCTGCATTGGATCTTGGTTGAAGACACTGCGGCCAAAACTCCGTTGGTGACAGAACTGCTATCTCACGGCAGGGTAACCTATACCCACTTGCAGGTGGAAACCCCCAAGGACTACAAGCTGAAGGAGAATGACCCAAACTGGCTGAAGCCACGTGGCGTGGAGCAGCGCAACCTGGCACTGCAGTGGTTGCGTGAAAACCGCGAGCTCAGCGAAGAAGGGGTGGTTTATTTTGCAGATGACGACAACACCTACAGCCTGAAGCTCTTTGATGAGGTAAGGCATGGATCCCAGTAACTGTGGTTGGGTCCCTTCTCATGGGCAAACCATGGTTTTTGTGTTCTATATATGATGGTGGTAGGAATGTTCGATTCCATATAAAATGTAAGTGTGTTAACAATCCAAATGAATGTGTTTAGTGTCACATGTTGATCAGGTTGAATTGGGAATGACAACCCATCGAGCAGCTGAGAAAAAAAGTCAGAACAGGTTAAAAAACAAAACAAAAAGATTAGGGGGTCCATAGGAACTATGGAGGGAGAGTTGGCAAATGAGCAACCATGAAGTCTGGGACAATTTCCCCACCCACCTCTGATAGACACCTGTTTACAATTGTGTCGGTCCTGGAATATTGCTGGGGCCAAGAGGAAATTGGAATGTCCAACAGTTTTAGACTTCCTTGACCAGGCGGATGTAATTTTATTACAAGAGACATGGATGTCTAATAACATAGACATTGACGCTTTCTGCACTCATTACATTGCAGGAAGATATTTTGGCGGACTGCTTATATTGATTAAAACAAAATATGTGAGCCAACTGGTAATACCAGAACATACAATGATAGTTCTCAAAATTAATAGAATTAAAATGATTAATTGTAATTACATATTGATACTTAACTTTTACACGAGCCCCATAAACTATACAAAGGTTGCTGCTTAAGAGAACTCCTACTTTTCCTGGAGAAATTGAAGTCGGAAACACATAATCAAGATACTCTGGTTATTGTGGCAGGCAATTTCAGTTTGAAATTAGGAAATAAGGCTATTTGATGAGTCTGTATTAGGATAATAGGGATCTTGCCTCCAATTATGTCTGACCCCAGTATGTGTGCAAAGTTTTAAATTCATGTAATCTTATATGAATGGGGGTTTAGATCTGTCAATGGACGGGTTACTATAGATAGACCTGGAAAATACACGCTTAGTGCTACACAATGAAATTCATGTATTGATTATTTTTGCTTCCCTGCCAAGCATTGGAACCTAATAGAAGATTTTCAAGTGGTTAAGAACATTCTGATTGATCACCACCCTATAATGCTAAAACCCTTTACACCCTGAACACTAATAAGCTTCCACACTTAACTAAGGCACACCTAACCACGTCTAGACAAGTAGTGAGGTGGGAAATGGCAATCCAAAGCAAAATACAAAGGAATATAATTAGTGCAAACCTTCAAATAATAGATTCTCTTCTAGTGGGTTCGGAAGTATTGTCTCTGACTTTGGTGTGCTCATGTCAAACAACGTTCAGAGTTTGTCGGAATGTTGGAATAAGGAAAGGCTGCATATAGTAGGATGATTTGCTACTGACTGCACTAAAGCTAAGGGAAGGCTCCTCTCTTTATTAAGGCATTCCATAGCATCCAAGCTACAGATCATTGAGGCGAGAGCGAATTGCAAAAAGACCATTACGAACAAGAAAAAAACTATTGATCAAAATGCTAGGTGGGAACTGATTGCAACATCTGACCAAAATGATTCAAAAACATTCTGGGAGGTAGCATCACAAGGGGCACAACATAAATACTTTGTCTGGTTTAGAAACAATGGTACCAGACAATGGGCCTCATTACAAGTGTTGCTGTCCGTAATTAGGGTGCCAGTAGCCCCATACCAGCACCCTTTCCGGGCCGCCACACTACAACTCTGCGGGCGGGGGCCGTTGCGCCGACAGGTCTGACCTGCCAGGCGTAACGGCACCCGCCAGCAGAGTTTTCACGGAAGCGCCGGCACCGTTAGCAACAGTGCCGGCGCTTCCGAGTCCCCACCGCCATGTAGTCCAATGGGACTCTGTGGCAATGGGGACTTAACACTTTCCGCCGCCTGATATCCCGGGTCACCAGGACTTGTAATGTCCCGGTGGCACGGGGATCTCAGACGGCGGAAACAGTGTTAGTGTCTGGCTGCAACCCGCCAGTAGCACCAGCAGTTTACCGCCAGACTTCTAATGAGGCCCATGTATGGATTTACCATTTTCAAACCCTATATAGACGGTGTCCAAATAACGATGACCAAGGACCCAATCTAACCCAGAACACTTTGCATCTCGACCAAGAACCTCAGTGTCATCTTTGATTCCACACTTCGGCCACATCGATGATGTTTCAAAAAAGTAAAACTTCTTACTGCACCTCCTCCGAGGTACTCTGCCTTTCCTCTCCTTCCCCCAGAAGCTCAGTCTCCCAAGCTCTGGTTCTCTCTAGGTGGGACTATTGCAACAGCCTCTTTCTTAATCTTCCTGCCTGTACGCTCCGCCCTTTGCAACTTATCCAGAACAGGACTGCGAGACTTGCCCTTGGCCTCAAGCGCTTGGATCGTATCTTTCCAGCTCTGAAATCTCTCCATTGGCTCCTAGTGGATGCAAGCATTAAATTCAAATCCCTCTGCATTGTCCACAAGGCTTTCTGGGGCCTGGGTCCAACAAACCTTCAGCTATCCCTCTGCAAATAGCTCCCAAGTCGTGCTCTCTTCTCTTCTACCTCGAACTCCCTCAGGGTCAATCGTTTCTCAAAGAAGCGAGCTGAGGGTAGATCTCTATCTTCGGCTGGGCCCTCCCTCTGGAACAGCCTCCCTGCCACTTTAAAACTTGAGGAGAACCATCACCGGTTCCGGAAGCACCTCAAGACCTTACTCTTTGCTTCTACCTTCACCCCCTCTCCCCTGCTGATTCTGTTCTCCCTCGGCACCATGCACCTGACCACCCTCTGTCCTCTGGGCCTAGGTACCTGCTCAACCTTCTACCCTCACGCACTGCCTCCGGGCCACCCCTTGCACTGGGGTATGTATCTGTACCCATACAGCCCCCCCTTTTTCTTCCTGCACTTATCAGACTTACCCAGCTTGCTGCCTTAATCCCAGCACTTACCACTTGCTGGCTGCACTACCATTGTTTGATGCCTTTATTATTTATTAATCTATTATTATTTATTTGATTTTCTCCTTGCTCTGCACTCTCCTTTTCTCCCCCTTCCATGCACTTCTCCCCCCCCTCCCATGCACTTGTGCGTTCTGAATGTCACTGGGCCTAGTAAGATTGTTGTTTTTGTTCTCCCCTGTCCCTTTCCCTTGCCTTGTCGCGCTCTGAAACACTTGTCTATGAGCGGGATAGAAATAAAATATCAATATCAAAGTACGGGTGATGTTTCGCCCGGTTCTACTATTGAATAAGTCACAAGGGATGTTATGAGCTAAAAATCTAATTGTTGCCCGGGTCCAGACTGTATTCCCGCCAACTTATTTCGGGAGCAGGCCTATCCCTGGGCTCCTTTATTAACACTCTGTTTTTATGTCATCATTTTCACTGAACCGGTCCCTAAATCCTGGAGTTGTGGCATAATTCAACCTATTTACAAAGAATTTCCTAGAGAGAGGCAAGCTTCTTCTAGGCCGATTTCCCTTCTATATTCGCTTTTTAAAATATTCGGTTGAGGAGTCTTGGCTAGAATAGAAGCTTGGGCGGAAGTTAATAACATTTTGTCACCTGTGCAATCTGGGTTTAGGCCTGGGGTGAGCACGAGTGAACAAACCCTAAACCTATACTTAATTATGGCCAGTGTTTTAGGAACCACTTTATTTGGCCTTTATGGACCTGAGCACTGCCTTCAATAAGGTTAATCCACATAAACTTTGGTAAGTGCTTAGGTCCGTAAAGTGTCCGCAAGAAATTATAAGGCTGTTATCTTCCACCAAAATACCCAAGCATGTGTGAAGAATGGAAGGCATGGACACTGTATGGATTGTTTTCCCGTGGAGGCAGCGGAGTGCCATGGTTGCGTACTGGCAACCTTGCTTTTTAGTTTATATATAAATGGTCTGTTTGAAACCTTAGTTTACTCTGATGTGGATGCCCCCAGATTGGGCAACATCAGGATACCATTGGTTTATTTCCTTTTCTTTTTCTTTTGCCTTACATCTACGAATAGCAGAGCAACAACATTGAAACCAATACTGACAGAGAAAGGTTTAACCCAGTATCGTCCAGCATTAGTGTATTTGTTATGGGCAGATTACCCAAAGGTTGGTTGGGCTCCTCTGAGTTACCTGAAACGGGTCTAGTATAAAAGGAAACGATTATCAGCACTTTAGGCAACTAATAGCACTGCAAGGAAATATGAGCACGTTTTTAACCATGTTTTACTAATTGAGAGTGGTTTTTAATTCAGCTTGTATGTTGTAATTTTTTTACCTGTATATTTCAATGATTGGTTTCTGAAATTCTATTTGATTGATGAAACTGTGTTGTGTTTTGTAATTTATTTATTGAAAGTTTCTTTACTCTCTGAAATAAAGTTATAATGATGAATCTGAGAGACTGTTCAAATTGCTATGAACCTAAAGGGGGTGCGGATAAGAGGGTTTTTTAGTGTTGCACTACGATCAATCATCAACAGGGAAAAAGACTGATTTATATTGTGCCCCAGAGAAAGGTGGCATGCAGACTTGATGGGGAAGGATGGAAGTAGAGAAACAGGAAGCCGCAGGTATATGAAGCACATAGGAGCAAGACAGATTATAAGTTGTTTGAGTGAGGTCAGGAGGTGTGGAGGTGGACCCAGAGACCAGGAAGAAGACTGAAGATAGAGTGGAGTGCTGAAGAGTTTGTGGCGGAGTTGAATAAAGATCGAGGTGAGGTATTGGGTGAGAGAGAGTGATACCTACTGGAAAGTGTATAGCTGTATTTGTGACAGTGTAAATGAATGTGAAGGGTACTGGAGAAGGGCACAGAAGCGTATAGTGAGATTGTGGAAGGTGGAAGGAGCTAGTGTAGTGTCAAAGTGTAGACAGTGAAGGAGCGTCAGAATGGTACGGATAGAGTCTGGGAGAGAGGGAGATGTGAGTGAGAGAGAAAGGAGCTTAAAAGGGGAAGGTTGGAGGTAGGAAGTAGTCAGTAAAGGAGAGAGGTGTGAGAAGACAAAAGGGACAGAAGAGGAGAGAGGTGGCTGGCGAGCAAGAAGAGGAGAGGTGAGATGGGAGTGAGAGAACAAAGGAAAAGAGGGAATGTGAAGACCGAAGGGAGGAGAGAGTGGAGAGAAGAAAGGGGCGACAAAAGAGGGAGTAGGTGGAGAAAACGGAGTAGTGAGTATGGAGGAAAGAACAGGGAAAGTAGCCAGAGAGAGATCGAGAGAAATAGAGAGAGCCTCATTAAAGGTTTGGTGATACATTACATAAGTGGCTGTAATTCCGTTAGCACCATTTTTTGGAAGTAACAGAATTACCACTGTTTTTACTGCACAACCAAATTCAAAGTTTGGAGATAATGTGGAGGATTTGGGGGACAATCCGCCAGAATATGAAAACATTCATTTTACAATTACTCTCGGACTCATTAGGCATGGATATTGCAAAGTCAACAGAAAGGGAGAGCGCATAGGGTACTCTGTACAAAGCCAGATCGGGATGGAATACTCAGACACATTATCATTCAATTTTTAATATACTCTGTTTGTGAAAAGATCATGCAACTCATTAGGGACCAACAATAGATCTTGTGGAAAGAACACAGAATTACCGCTTTTCAAGACTTAACACAACTTATCCTAAAACATCAAAAGAAGTTTGTCCAAACAATGACAGAAGTAAGATCATGAGAAATCAAGTACGTTGGGGTTATTAGCCAGTATCGGTCAAGATTCAGTGGAAAGTCAGAGGTTTGTGGCTAAATCACCCATCACATCAGAAGAGGTAGAACAAGCAATTGAATCCCTCCTGGGGCCAGGAAGCTGGCCCCAATGGATTCTCCAATCTTTTTTCATAAAAGCTTTAAAGCTACTGTGGTTCGCCACCTAACCAAACTGTTCAACTCGTTAGGGATCAGACTCAGTGTTCCACTCACTGACATAATCCACTATGACATAATTTGAACTGGGCAAGGAAATTATTGTGTGATACCTCTACTGAATGATGTTGACAAGATTTATGTAAAACCTTCAGCCACACGATTGATAATTCTTCCCTCTCTGGTCGATCAAGACAAGACTAAGTTAATTGTGAATAAATGTGTCCATGATCATATCTGGAGGGTTATGGAGCATGTGATCATTTCAGAAATGTAGCTTGTTGACATTGGATGCTAACAAGCATGTGAAAATATCAACTTCAAAGCAAAGGGGGTTCTGGGAATCTCTCTACCAGCACAAACACAGCCCATTGACCTGTTCTTGGGTGGATGGCCCCAGGGAGAGTCTCAACCAAGTCTGTAGCTCACTGTCCCTTTCACAGAGAAGACATATCCCTGCATATCAGTCTTTGTCCTGCCCAGGGGCAGTCCAGCACCGAAATGCTAGGCAATTCTCCTCTGAACAAGAGTACCAACAGCAACCCCATACACGTGTTTCAGCCCTGATGGGCATCATCACTGAGGTGAGCTGTGCCTCTCTGAGAACAGTGAGCAAGGAGTCCACATCTGAACTGGGCTTATATCAGGGATACTTTAAAAGCCTTTCATTTTGTCCCCAAATTCTGGAAAGTTGCATCTGTTGTGACGAATCCCGAGGTATCGTTACTGTTTTAGATGGGGAAGCCCCTTTCTATGAGGCCAGGGTGGTGAGGCAGCCACCTGATAGTCCCCCTGGGGGTGGTACGCAGCAGGAGGATCTTATGGGGAGGAAGGACCCCATTGAGAGCAGTGACCACAAAGGGAGAAAGCAGTATCCCTTTAACCCACCCACCATTCCTTCAAACCCTTCTCTCGACCCCCTCAAAGTACATGGAGCACAGAGAACTGTACAAAGGGGGTGTGTGACCCACGTGGGGAAAGCACGCCCCAAACTTGGAAAGGAGAGATCCGAACTTGGAAAACATAAACTGCCTGCACAGGAAAAGCACCGCGAGCACTAGCACAGAGGAATACAAGATTGAGTTTTACAACAAACCCTCCGGGACCTTGGCAGGAGAGTAAACCAAGGCTCTTGGTAAGACTGAGGTCAGACGCAGAGAAAGAGATTGTCGAATACTCTACTTGGCAGAAGAGTGCAAATGGGTCGGAGTATTGAGAACAGGCAGTCAAGGAACTCGGCACGGCTTGGGGGAAAGAATCCAGGCCATTTTTCCTTGTTGCAGAGCGCCTGGGAAAGCAGGCCTGCCAGCAGCAGACAAGGATTCATTTGTAACCAGTGAAGATTGTGCAAAGCTGGAAAGACTTAAGGGGGAAAGGGGATCAAGCACTAAGTCTTGTGGAACTTTTATTTGAGAACTGCAAAGCTGGGCTGCAGGACGGCAGCCAAGACACATTCCCCTATCACCTTAAATTCAGTTTTGGTTTGTAAGGGGCAGGTTAGGATTTGGACACAGAACAGCAAACTTTATTTTAGGCATCCTGACACTGACCGTTTCATTAACTATTTTTGTTGAGGCAGGGACACCCTTCTTAGAGTTAGGAATAGCAAGGATTTCCTCCAACCCCCACCTCATTTCTTTTGTGGGTAAAAGTCTTGCCAATCAACACGCCACGCGTGTATCCGTCTCTTACTCCTAGAGCCTCACAGTGCCCACTTTCGAAGACCACATAACGGCATGAATGTAGATAATTTACCGATCAAGCCTATGAAGATAGCTCCTACAAACATGTCACGGTTGCCCCCTTTCTCACTTGATTTTCACCTTACCCATGGAGCCATAGGCTTAAACAATCTATAGTATTCCAGGGATTACGGAACTGGATTGACAGGGGACATTTCATTAAATAGCATTATAGAGATAGTATTATTTTCTTCCCGTAAGAGGCAGAAACATTGGAACGTTTCAGGCTTCACAATTGAATTTTGTAAATCCTTTGGGCTTAACATGTCCAAATCCGTGGGTGTGATCGTGCGGCTCCAGGGGAATTATCTGTTTTAAATGAGTCAAAACTACTTGGGGATCTCTTTGTATGGCTAATATTCTGGGGCTTTGAATGAAAAGCAAGGAACATTTAGAGTGATAGTATTTACAATAAATGTCCTGGTTGGCTTACATTTCGGCTATCAAGATGACTCCCTTACCAAGGCATTTATTTGTATAACAAGCTCTACCCATTGCATCCCATCTGCAGGTATTAAATGCACGCAAAGTTAAACATTGTCATTCATATGGGGTCATACGATTGCTCGAGTCTCCTGCCAGATTCTGTTACTTGCAAGCTTAGAGCGTGGCCTGTGTGCCCATTGCATCAAACCTACCAACACCCTGTTGTTGCTAACAGGTAACCCCTTTGCACTCTTGGAGGACAATACTCCACATATACTCTTGTTAATAACTAATAACCGCCAGTGATCACTTTGACTCTGTTATGATTCCTAAACATACATGTTCAGAAGCCAAAGAGATCTCTGGCGTCTGTGACAAACTTTACATTATGCAAGTGTAAAATCATCATATTTTATTGTGTGATAAATCTTTTGCTGACCGTTTTCACACGTACACCAGTCTTCGATACATTGATACAAGGTACACTTTCAGATACTCGTTCCAAAGTACAATCAAAAACAAATTCACTAATTTGATATTTCAAGTACAGATTGAAAATTCTCTCATTGCTAACCCTCCTTGAAACTTATTTTCACACTAAAAATTAATGCTGACGCGTTTCGGATTGATAAGCCTTCATCAGGGCGTGTGTTCCAATTTATATTAAACAAGGTAACATACTTTTTCATCTGTATACCTATAACACAGAATAGACTCAATGTAAAGTTCCACTTCGTTAACTACTAAGCCATTCTAATTGTTACTCAGGGACCAGTGTGTGTAAATGAACACTAACCTCTTGTGTTAGCAGTTGGCCACAATGGCGTTCCAACCCAAATTCAATAGATACTCAATGTACCCATCCTTTGCACAAACATTGATGCATAGACACTTAATTAACCATAGGTATCACAAACCATCTACTCACACGGCATGTGTTCTGCCCGCGAGTGTCGCATGGCATCCGCTGTAAGTTCCTGATTCTCCCCGTGTGCACCTACAAAGGAACATGCAAGGACAACACCATGTCAGAGAGCCATAAGGTATAAGACTCTATGGTGACATAATGAGGGGATAATTGTGCGTTATCTGTGTGACAGGAACATTCCTAGGTCACACTCAATCTCTGGGCATAAAGATTAGCTCAAGTCCATTTGTTGAGGTGTAAAAGGTATAGGGTTCCCCCACATTCTCTAAGTATTCTCCCTTATCACCTGGATCCACTCAAGTCGCGTGCTGGGACCTAGGCTCCTCACTGAGCTGATCTTGCATACCGCTGTAACATTCATATTGGCAGTCTAATGAGTCAATAGGCACGGATCAACCTCCATTCTTGCCTAAATATTAGTCCCATAATTTCTCTGTTGGCAGCCGACCGTGAAACTGGCATTAGCCCCGTACAAACTGTTTATGTTCCAGGTTGCCTCGGCAACCAGATACATGCATGGAGGCCCGCTTGCCTTGCCCCCGGCCATCTTGGTTCGGGACAGGATGTTATTTTCAAGGCTATCCTTCCGATGGGCCAATGGGCAAGAGTATGGTGCACAGTGGGAATACACCAAGGTTTGGGCTGCCTTAATCCAGTTGTAATTAATCTGGATTTGACATTAGTGATGTGGAGAGGACATTTTAAAGAGTGGCAAAACCAAATAACCCTTCCTATGGGCTGTTTATCCTGTGGGAAAGCCCTCTTACCTTTGAGGAATGTAATGCAAAATTCATCCTGACTGAAGCTGAATTTGTCGCTTAGCTACAATTTGCATTATTGGATCTCCCAACCGTGAAGTGCTCACATTGGGCATATGCCCGCCCAGGGGCCTTGAAACTGCTGGTCGCTGGAGGTACTCTGGTTTTTCTGATTTCTCAATGTTATAAATGACTCTGTCAGCTGTTCGTGATATTCAGTCATTTATGTTATGATATTTTATTTGTATCGCGCTTGTACACAAGTGTTTCAGAGCCCGACTAGGCAAGGGAGGGGAACAGGGGAGAACACAACACAACAACGATCTTACTAGGCCCAATGACATTGAGAACGTGCAAGTGCATAGGAAAGGGAAAAGGAAAAACAAGGGGGAGAGTGGAAAGTGCCCAGCAGAGGAGAGCAGACAAATAATAATAAATTAAAATAAATAGAAAATGGAGGCAATAAACAGTGGTAGTGCAGCCAGCAAGTGGCAAATGCTGTGGTTAAGACAGCAGACTGGGTAAGTCTGATAAGTGCAGAGAAAGAAGACGAATGGGGAGTGGAGGGGGGGTTGTATGGGTGCAGATACAGTCCCCAGTGCAAGGGGTGGCTAGGAGGCAGTGCAGGAGGGTGGCAGGGTGAGCAGGTACCTGGGCCCAGGGGACAGAGGGTGCACAGTGCCAAGAGAGAGCAGATCAGCAGGGGAGACGGGGGACGGAAGGCAGAAGCAAAGAGGAAGGTCTTGAGGTGCTAAGTGTTATGTTAGGTGGTATTTGTATAGCGC
The DNA here is from genome assembly GCF_040938575.1 of Ambystoma mexicanum. NCBI lineage: Eukaryota > Metazoa > Chordata > Amphibia > Caudata > Ambystomatidae > Ambystoma > Ambystoma mexicanum. Next base: position 1,131,506,013 of record NC_090923.1, read on the forward strand.
CTACTATTGGTATGGCCTCAAAGTGCTGCTTTGGATGAACGGCCTTGGGAAGAGCATGGTCCGAACAGGCATGTAGATGAAAGGAAGCGGTACAATGCGTGCATGCGTTTATTGCCAAGTTGGGGATAGACAGAGAATGGCTAGGTTTCAAGCAGCAGTGCATGTTGCAGAGGTGTGAGGAAGAGCTCAGTGTCAGGCTCTATGTGATAGCTGGACCGAATTTTATTGTGGAACTCGGATGTATTCTATGGTTCGTGAGGATGATGTTGGTCCAATGCAAAAGCTGTAGTCATGCAGCAGAAATTGCAAAGACATGGGAGGTGCGCTATGTCAGAGGCTATGCTACACCTGGCACTAACTTTGAGGGACCCAGGTGCATTCTATAGGTTGAAGCACCAGTGAGGGGGGCAGGCTAAGTAAGAAGCCTTTTAGTCCCTAAAACAACTGATTATGGTTGCAGGCTTTGCTGCACATCGTATGCAGGACAGCCTGCCTCTATGGCATACAAGCAGATGACATGCAATTACATGCACAAAGGGTGCGACATGGATAGCCAACGTCGTTTTTCCATTTATGATTGCGATTTTGTGTTGAGTAGGAACTACTATGTTGGCTTCACTATAGTGGCAAATCTTACATTGGAAAAACCCAAAGTGGCAAAATGCAAGTGTGGCAAATATCACAGTGACAAGATTCAAATACACAGCGCACATCTCAGGTAACTTCACAGTGGTAGAGGATCTAGCAGTGGGAACATTCCATTTGTCAAACTCCCCTTGCGATAGCTAAGGGTGGCGAGAGAACTCCCCAGCAGCCGAACCCAAAGTGGTGCAAGACCTCAAAGCGGCAGGAATTCTAAGCTGTGGAAACTCGAGTGTTGCAAAGCTAGCAGTGGCAAAGATTGAAGGCAGCATAGCTCTGGGCTGTAAGCTCTCACAGTGGCAGTGATTAAGAGTATCAGTGTGTAAATAGGATTGTGAAGGTGGTAGGCTAGACTATACAGTTATTGGAGTGTAGGCTAACTGTGTAGCAGACTCTTAGTGTGGCCCGTTGGCTAGGAGGTGGAGCAGACGGGAGAGGTATCAAGTGTTAATTAGCCTGGTCTGATACAGTGGAGTGCATAATTGCCTCTATGCAGCAACAACAAGAGCACAATCAGTGGTGTCTTACCTGGAGATAGCTGTAGACAGAGTTCTAGGGGTTCATGCATTGCTAGTGCACCAAGCTAACAAGCAAACAGGGAGGGAAGGTGGCCTTCGTCTGGCTGCCCTAGCAGCAGTGCTTAAGAAATGGAGAGTGGGAGGGGAAGGAAAAAGGCCATAAACAACCAAAGAACTAGACCACAAACACAGTTAACTCTAGGAGCAGTGTAGTTAAAAAAACAGAACTGGAAATTACAGGGAAAAAACTGGATATATCGCTCCAAAAAGGCACCAAACAGCACCTAAACTCCTTACCAAGTGGTTGTTGTGCAGGATGACTACAGATTACAAGCAGGAAAGCAGGGCAGAGCAGCAAGAGGGCTGCAAAAACAAAAGGCCAGGGACACCAGACTGCCACAACTAATTGCTATTGGATGGGAAAGGAAAAAGGGACAAGACCAAAAACACATTTCACTCGAGAAGCAGTCCAGCTAAGAAAAACAGACTGGAAATCACATTTAAAACACAGATAGATATCTCCAAAAAGGCACCAAACCGGTCCTAAACTCCTTACCCAAGTGGTTGTTGTGCAGGATGGCTACAGACTATGCTGTATTGAATGTCCATTATTTATACATTTACCTGAGCATATCCTGTTACTTTATTGTTGTATGTTCCTATACTTATGTATTGTTTTATTGTATCGGAAAGTGACATTTCAAATATTCGAAATTTCTTGAAAAGAAAAAATGCTGTAAGCAGTGTTGAAAAACAAAAGACAGCTTCTGAATTCTTGAGTTTGTAAATAACTAAGCTGCATTCAGTAACAGCTGCTCTAAATCGTACATAAAGAGCGACTTGTTGGAAATAGTCTGCCATATTAAAAAAGGCTATGGCACACTTAACTTGGGCCCAGGCTACAGAGACTGGCAGTGGACTCCCAGGTACTGATGGCATGACCTGGATAGTTGCGGTTGTGGGGGGAAGAGATACTGCCTGCGGCAGAAGAGTGATACCAGTTTGCAGCAGATAGAGGGAGAGTGCTGCAGTGGATTTGCGGGCACAGAAGGCACCGGGTTGGTTGTGGGAGACATCGCAGGAATGTCATATTTTTGAAGCTGCAGCAGGTAGGTGTCCGCAGTAGGCACTGTCTCCAGCTAACTTCCAAGGAGTTGGTGTTGGCTCGGACAAGCTGGGTGCGAACAGGTGATGGAGGTTTCTTAGTTTCCAGCTACCTAACATATAACATGTTCATGTGGGAGTGAGAACTAGAAGTCGGCTCCCTGAGTATTCATTGGCTCGCCTCTGGCAGAGAGCCATTTTGGTCTGCAGTTATGCAAGAATTAAGGAAATTCTATTAAATATGCTTTCTCTGGTACATGAATCCTCGGAGACTACACAAGATGTATTCAGATTCATTTCTTTGTGCTGATTTGTGCTGATGCGCTGTGGGTAGGTAGGTCATGTAAATCACGTGTGGTGGCTTTTTCCCAGAGCACAAGTTTTTTTTGGAGGGAAGTTTTGGCCAAAATCTGAGAAATTCTTGCAGTTCAACTTCCTTTGGACCTGTAAGTGATAGTAATTGGTAATAGAGAAGAGTGAATGCACCTAATATTAGTTCCCACTGCCTGGCTAATTTCCACTTTACTGAACACAGCATGCTTAACGCTTGCACAATTCTGAAACATGCCAGAGGGACCAGTACTGCTTACTGGTGGCTAAACATTTGGTAGGTCCTCTGAGTGAATAGGTTTGTGACATTGTTCACTAATGGATTTCCAAAATATATTAAGTCGTTGTTCGGAAAGATTTCTCTTTTGGCAACTTTCCCTCCATTGTTTCTATGGACCACAATGTTTTTGCTTTGATTTTTAACCTGTTCTAACTTTTTTAGGGGAAGTAAAGCCTTTAGCTTCACTTCCCTTGACGTTTGCTAATTTATTATGGGGAAAGTAATCAGTTCTTCAGACTCTCAGTACTGGAAATCTTTGTTTGCCTTTTATCTTTTACACTTTTGTAACTTTTTCACATTGCACAAAGCAATTTACACTGCAGTGCAATTGCAATACTTTTGTACCACCATAGCCTTGGACACTTGGGATTGAGTTTTATTTTTTCATTTTATTGTTTAAAGCATGGACATAGATTGAGAGAAGCAGAGTGCTGTACAGAGTATGGTATCCAGCATTTGGGCTGGCATATTAACAGTAGCGCAGTACTGTGAGGTCTGTGCATTGGTATGTGCGTCCATTGGAATTAGTCCTTGGTCAGGTGTTGTTGAAGGAGTCATGTTTTGAGAGATTTGTGAAATTGGAGAATTGTGAGAGCATTTCGAGCCGACACTGGGATCGAGTTCCAGGGGGGGTGTGATGAACCAGCAATGATTCACCCAGAAAACCTGGCCTGGGACCCTTCTCATGTGGCCTGGGAAAGGCAGACTCTTTCTGATCCTGACCCTTGGGGTGGTGGTCTGCGGAAGGATCACATGAGGAGGGAAGCAGGTCAGGAGGAATTGGAAACCACCTTGTTTAACTTTCCCCATAGCCGCCAATCTTCGTGGCCTCGAGGAGATATCTGGTGGCTGGCGTGCATCAGAAGATCTCCGGAACAAGAGAAGCTCCAAATGCAGGTGGCACAGGCAAAGGCGTACTGAAGGAAGCAGTTTGCCGAGAAGCAAGGAGCCACAAAATGAGAAGTCCTGCAAGCAGCGAGGGGAATGGATTTGCTTGTCTTACCCTATGAGTTCATAGGTTTGTAGTGACCCCGGAGTGCTCCATCGTCGCTCACGTGGCTCAGCCAGATGTCTGGCGAGTAAGCAATGCTTGCATATGAGTGAAGGAAGTTCAAAACTCAGTTTTGAATACCAAACTATTGAACAGCAGCCGACTTGACACTCGCATAGGAGAGAAAATGTTTCCCAAGGTGAATTTGAATCGCTTACTAGTCAAAGGCAACAGATTGTAACCAATGCGAATTACTAATGTTAAAAGTGTGAGTTGGTGGAAAGCCCAGCAGACCAAGGGGCTGACTTTAGTCAAGGGTAAGATTTACAGGCATTGCCCAAGCCAAGAGAGACTATTTGGAAAAGTGAAGACCTACACGCATATGTGTCTCCAAACCCCTCCCCCCCTCCCCGAGTAGCCCCTACAACATTACTGTGAGACATTGGGGTATATCCCATGTAATTCCACTGGACCATGTCTTTGTACCATGTCTCCCTGAGTTGGATAGACCTAGTTAGCCTTGTGTTGTTCTTCCACAGGTTCTCCCAGTGATCTCTCAGGATCGTCTCCCCTAGGGTTGTTTCCCATTTCCTCATATACCCCAGGTTCTATCCGTACCCAAATCTACCAATATCGAATACAGTTTAGAGACCAGCTGTCTATCACTTTTATGTGTGGTCATGAACTTCTCAAATGGCGACAGATCCCGCTTAACTGATAGCTTCATCTCAGGTTGCATCAACCAATGCCTCAGCTGGTAGTATCCCAATCAATCTTTTTCTGTCAACCCAAAGTGCTGTTTACACTCTTCAAAGGATCTTACACCCGTCCCCGACATCTTGTCCCCTACTTTCTTACATCTCACCCCCATGCACCATCCTCGGGGAGAATGGTGGGTTCCCAAATAACTGGGTGAAGGGGGATGGCCAAGTGGTTATACCACCCTGTTCCACCAGGCGATCCCAAATATCACAAGGGACGCTAAGACTTGACTCAGGCAAGTGTTTTGGGGCCTGTCCGACCTATGCAGCCACAATATCCCCTCCAGCATAGTTCCTGCCACTGATTGGTCCATCCTGGTCCAGGGTTTTGTCATATCCCCCATAAGCCATTAGTGCACTAGCCTTAATTGAGGTGCGTCATAGTACTTACGGAAATTCGGGGGGCCTACTCCCCCTCTGTGTTTGGGCGCCATCAATGTCTCCAGGGCCACCCTAGGTCGCTTGTTTTGCCAAATGAATCACAACACCATCCTGTGTAGGTCTTTAACGAAGGACTGTGGGACTTGGGTGGGGAGCGCTTGAAAGTGGTATAGTATCCTGGGGAGTGTTACCATCTTTATCGGGGCGACCATCTCCCAAAGTCAGTTTTAACTTGGGCAAGTAACGCAAGGTAATTTTCCTTGTACAATTTAGATGGCGAGTTGGCTATGTTCACACCCAGGTACCTTATACTTTCGCTAGCAATTGCAAACAAGGGGAATCTGGGCAAAGCAGCGAATTGTGGTTCACAAACTCCTAGGCTTAACAGCTCTGACTTCGACATGTTTATTTTGAGTCCCAGCACTTTTTCTATTTTGGCGCGTTCCATTTTTAAGGCAGGGACTGATGTTTCTACGTCTATCAAGGAAAACATTATGCCGTCCGCGAACACCGCTATTTTGGGGTCCTCCCCACTGAAGGGAATGCCCTGTATGAGAGGGTTCTGCCAAAGTAAAGTTAGAAGTGGCTCCAGATACAGCGCCTATAGAAGCGGGCACATGGGACACCCTTGTCTGGTACCCCTCATAATATTTATGTTGCGAGATATCTGGGAGTTGAGGGAGAGGCACATCGAGGGACACTTATAACTTGACCAGGCAAAGGAATTTGGACCCCGTCCCCATATGTTCCATCGTTGCAAACAAGAAAGGCCATTCTACCCGGTCAAAGGCCTTCTCGAAATTGCCTGAAATTAGCAGAGTGGACCTGCTGGATGACAGCTTTTTTACCAAATGAATTATCCATTTCGTATTGTCCCACGCTTAGCGCCCTTTGATAAATCCTGACTGATCCGTCCCTGTCAGAGTCGGCAGGAGGGGGTTCAGCCTCGTCGCCGATGGCAAGATGGCAGAGTACATTTTTGCATTGATATTCAAAAGAGCGATGGGGCGAACAACCTACACTTAGTCGGATACTTATTGGGTTTCTCAAAGACCACGACATTTGCAAATCTAGCTGGCTTCCTATCTCCTTTAGCTTCTTTTATAGTGCCCTGCCCTTTGCCCCCGCCTTCCCGGCAATGGCCTGCAGCACTTTGCGCAGCTAGGTTGCTAGCTATTTTTCCATTACCCCTCTCTGGACCCTAAGCAATATAAGTCCCCCAGCATCACTGCCTTAAAGGCGTCCCAGAGGCTGCCTTGTGTCCCCTCATGGCTGGCATTCATTGCTAAACATTCATCTATTTTACCACTCAGTACTTCTGCCATTACCGGGTCATGTAATATTTCCTTAGGGAAGGTCCACGCACATAGTCGCCCCCCCCCCCCTCCCGAGGCCCCCAACCCTAGATGGTTACCATCATTGGCGCATGTTCCCATAACGCAATCACACCAAGTTCCACATCTTCCACCGTCCCTATCACACTAGCTATTACCCAAACATAGTCTATTCTGGATAGGGTCTGGTAGACATGCAAAAAGCATGTAAACCCCCCTCGCCTCCTTCCTCTTGACCCGTCAGACATGCCTGAGGGCCAGTACTTCAAAGCCTTCCCGCAATGCCCTGTTGATGGCTAGACCATTCGATCTGACCCCTGCGCTCCTATCCCTCACCGTGTCCCAGGCCAAGTTGAAGTCCCACAACAGGATTATCTCACCGACTGCACATTTTTCTAATTTGTCCACAACCTCTCTCAGGAACCCATCCTCCCCCACGTTTGGGGCATATACCATCACCAGGGTCACTGTTCTGTAATTGGAGAAATAGGTATCTTCCCTGCTGATCTGTTTGGGCATGAAGTACCTTCGCCTTAAGTGACTCTTCGTGCCCTATTAGGACCCCGGACGTTTCCCCCTGCACTTTTGCCTAAAGTAACTGTGGGAACTGCCTCAACCTGACGATTGCCTTGTCCGTTTTGCATATGTGCATTTCCTGCAACATTATTATGTCCGCTTGGGCTCGTCTGATCTGCATCTCCACTTTTTTACGCTTGACTGGGGTATTCAGCCACCTCATATTGTGTACAGGATCTTAAGTACCATTCCTTATTGTGTGCATTACCCTTTGCTCCCTCTTGGCCCTGGCACAACCTCGACCTCCTAGATGCGGTGAGCCCCCAACTGCCCCCTTCACACCCCCCCAGCCTCCAAAAACCCAACCCAACCCCACCTCCCCATATCACACCCCAAACCCCCGGTTTAGGCCAGAGATCTTATGATCCCCCCACCGGGATGTAGGCCCGAGCTACACCTCCAACAAAGATCCATTTACACAAACCTACTTCCCTGACCGCTCCCAGGCCTATTGACATCTGAGAATCACACATCCCCACCCTCGAATGTTGGACCACACCTCATACCAGTCCCTGTCCACCCCTCCCTATTGCCTAGTATTCTTACCCAATCCCACCACACTCACCTTCCTCAACCGCTCGCCTTTGAGGGCTTTTCAGTTTTGCGCCTCTGCCCCCCATCACCCTCCCATTCCTACGGCAACTCCCATGGCTTGCCTCCTACTGTGGGGGAGGGACCTTGTCGGCACACTGGGTCTATTTCCTCGTCTTCCAAATGCAGGATTGACAGACAGTCTGCGCATGTTGTAGAGCAGTGCTGTGCTCAGTCTGCCGTGAACAAAAGCCCAAAGGGGAAGGTCCATTTATTGAGGATGCGCCTGCCTACAAGAGCTTTCGTCACAGGACCCATCGCTCTCCTCTTCTGTAAGGTGGACAACGCTAGGTCTTCATAGAGCTGGACCTGCAAACCATTTATCGTCACACTCTCTTGGCCCCTCACAGCACGCAAGATGTTCTTTCATTTCATACAAGGCTAAGGCAGCCAGGATATCCCTTGTCTTGCTCCTGGTTTCGTCCTCTTGGGTCCAACCCTATGTATGCAATCAATCCTTATGCCTTCCAGCTGGATATCTGTTAACAGGACCAAAAACACTGCTGGATCCTGCCTCTGAGTTCCGCGTCCTGCATGGATTCATTTAGGCCCTTCACCCGGATGTTCCACCTCTGCAAGCAATTTTCCAGATCCTCGGCCTGCAGCTCTAGATTGTGCGTGGCCCTGGCTATCTGTTCGAGAAGCTCGCTGTTTTGCTTCACCTGCGCTCAGACCTCCGACAACTCCTGTTCCTTGACATCCACCCTATCTTTGAGTTCCTTCACTTCTCCCCTCGCTTCTCTTCCCTCAGCATGGCAAATTGATCCTGGAAAGTGGATAGTATTCTCCCATCCATTTCTTTGAGGCACTCTTTAAATTAGTCCTTGTTGAAGGCCATGTAATGGGGGTCTTGGTCTTTCCTGCTCTGTAAGTGTTTCCCCACAGTTGTCAATGGCCCTCTGTGGTTCCAGGGGAGCTTTGAGTCTAACTGGGGTGCCCTTCCTTTTTGTCCCTGTCATCTGGAGTGGTCCGCAGTCAGCTCTTGGATCTCAGGCCAAGGATTCACAACTGCAGCTCCACTTCTGTGTTTCTCTCCCTGCCGCTTGCTGTCCCTTGTCCTTATCTCGGGGCCAGGCTGATCAGCTCTCTTGACCTACTTCCACACTGGGCAGTATTCTACACTGAACCGGCTGACTGCACCTGGAGTTCTCAAGTTTTTGGGGGTTGGGGAAGACAATGCTTTGGGGTACTATTATTTCTCGGGTCTGTTGCCTCCCTCAAACCCCACAGCACCTATCCACGTCTTACTCCTTTTCTTGGGGGCTTGGCTGCGTCCCCCCGGCTGACTCCTGCCTTCCTTTCCTCCACTGGGTTCTGTCAAGAAGGACTATTCTTTCTTATCTGCTCCGGGCTCCTGTCGGGGCTTTCAACTCAGCTCCTTGTTCCCCCGACTTCTGATCTATTGCACCACTTCCTCTCCTGGCAGGCGCTGATTTCCCTGATCACCTGAGCCGGCTGCTCCGACACAGTGGGGGAAATACCACCACCCCTCGCTCCAGCACCTCTATCAGGGCCTCTCTATGTCTGACCTTACTCACAGGGGGGGCAGTGTTTGCACCGTGGCTCTCCGGGCCCCTCACTCCTGCTTCTGGTCTGCCCTGCACTCTCCTGCCACACGTCACCTGTGGCCGCGCTGGCTGAGACCGGGGAGTTCACTTTTATACTCCTGGGTTATGGGGGACCTGCCCACCCAATCGGCTCGCTGATCTTTCGCCATGCCTGGATTCTATGGTCGCTGGCCACCAGGTCCGCTCCTGCACTTCCCCGCAGCTTTGATAGATTGACCGGGCTGGTCGGGGCACCACCTCCGCCTTCAAAGTATGCTGCTTTAGTGGGGTCACCGGAACGTAGGCTCTCCTACGGGGGTCCCATCACACCTCTCTTCAATGCAGGCAGGTTTTTCTTTTGCTGCCTGCGCCTGGTGCTGCTGGGGCTGCTTGCTGCTACCTTGAGCGCTGTGCCGACCGCAGGGAGAGCTTCAACCCCAGGACTCAGGAGGGGTTGGAAGGAGCACCATCAACGTTCCTCCGTAGCCTCTTGTCCGCCTCCTGAGTCCTCTTGCAGATTCAAGGGGGAGGGCTCCACCGCACACAGCATCCCCATCCCGAGCGGCTATCGCCTTTCTGCTCTTTGCATGCCTGTTCTTGGGGTTTCTGCACCTTCTTCATGGGAGAGTATAAACCCCCCTCCCCTCCTCTTCCCCTGTGGTATTTCAGTGCTTATGGCCGCGCAGGTCTACAGCGACCTGCGTGGCCTGCTACGTCAGCCTGGGTCGGAGCTCAGGACTGCGAGTCCTCACTCCCGTCGGCAATCTTGTATCTCCACAAAGTAGTTTTGACAGAGACAATTTATGTTTGTGATGCTAAAAGAAAATCCGTGTGAAGATGTATTAAAAGGAGCTGTATTGAACTATATTTCTTTGGAACTTATTTTGTTGTGATAAATAATCCTGACTAAGACACTTATTGTTGCTATTGTTGAACTGAGAACTTGTTCAAGGAAGAAGACATATTATACTTTTTGTACTGTAACTTTATGCTGACAAGTTGAAGTGGCATGAGACGAAATTGGAACTTTTATTGAAACCTGGATTTCCTTGTGTCCTTTTGTTGAATTGTGGCAAAAAAATCGTGTTTATACATGGGGAAGGGGAATTTACCTAGGTTGTTTAGAGCGATTGCAGTTATATTGTAAAGTCGGTTATTGTTGTTTTTGAACTGCCATACATTTCTTTGTTTGTTATATGTATTAGCGTGAGGGACAGATATCCTTTGTTAAAGTGTTTCCTTTAGTTTATTTTAGGCAGGGAAATCCTCATCAGGGTAGGGATAGTGAGGCATTCACCCAGCCTTTGAATATAATAAAATGGCATTTGTTGAGAAAACTTTTCAACATAGTCCACCTCACATTTCTGGCCCCTCATCTATGGTGTCAGAAGTGGGATTGGAATCAATTGACACAAATTGGGGAACCCTTAAATTTGTGAAACTTTATGCTTGGAGTTAATGGTTGACATCCTTATATATTATTTTGTATTAGTTGTGAGGACAAGTACCGTTTTTTGGACACAGTTTTTAAGTTGAACATACTGACACAGACTTCCCTTAGTTTTCTTTAGGTAGGGAATTCCCACCTTAACTTAGGGCAAGTTAGGTCTTATTCCATCCTGACATGTACTGTAATAAAATATTGTTCAACTTGGGATTTGTTGTCTGTGTCTCCTTCCATGATGCCAATCTCACAAATGGTGCCAGTAGTGGGATGCCGCTCAACCGATACAAGTTGTGGAACCCTGACCTATGAAAAACGAAGTGCCAGGGCATCAGAACCATCAGTGGCCACAAAGGGTTCTATTGGATTGGACATTTGTAGCAGTAGGGTGGAGATGATCCCTCTAGGTGAAAGGAAGTTAATCCCAGATTTGATATTGAGCCCACCTCCAGATACATATATCAAAATAGCACCCAAATTAGGGTTAGCCTGGAATTTTGGGATCAATGTCTTAGCAGTCTAAAGAGTTACAGACCCAACTCCCGAGGTGACGTAAAGCTACTGCTAATAAACCATGGGAAGAGACAATTTTTAAAAGGCCATAAGATCGCTCAATGGATAATGCAGAAAGCCACGCTTCACAGATTCCAAGAGGGCAAAGTTAATGCGGAAACTCAAAGGCTTTGGGAAACCATTAGGAACCCTGAGGATTATGGCAATCAAAGAGTCCAAAGGAATAGTAAGAAACCGAAAGATAAGAAGATGGAAGTGGGAGACATTTGCTACCCAGTAGGTCAAACAAAGTAAGGATTCTGTGGAAAGCTTAAACCCTTTTGAGATGGGAATTTATCAATGGGCTTATATTTTAAATTGTTGAGTACCCAAGCTATTCTTCTCATTAGGAAATCTGTAGAGGGAATAGATTTTGATCTCTTTTGTCCTTGTGAGTGCTGAGTACCCGGAAGAGATGAAGTCATCATCTCTTTAGGATTACAAATACATTGTTCCCCAGGCATAGGTATATATGCAAGGCCCCCTGAAGAGAATGAATTGAATCTCTCTCTTGTTCTCTTATGGGGAAGTGAATTGAAGCTCACCTTTTTGAATTTCTCGGATGACCCTATCAGAATTCAACGGGGCTAATTTGTAGGCAGTCTAAGATATGAGAATTTGGGAAAACCTGTTAACCATAAGATTGTGAGAGAAACCTCTAAAGGGGTGAGCGGGGACGAAAATGTCACCGATCATACTGAATTAATTTCTAACACAAAAGAATGACTATCCGTCTCCCTTTGATCACAACATCACTGGAACAGGAAGATGATTCCCTAGATGAACAAATAAAGAAAGAGTATATCCTTTAGTAAAGAACCCTCTTCCTAAACCAAACCATACAAACAATGCCATTCTTGTAAAGGGTATGGATATAGGGCAAAATCTTATCCCATGAATGAAATTGATTCTGACCAGTTGCCACTAATTAATTCATCTAACCAAATTCAAAGAGATAAAAGAGTAGAACTTTTAAATGACAAATTAACTAGTCAACCTGATATCCTAGATACCTCTCCGGAAGAGAATCAGTGTAAAAATGAGGGGAAAGAAACCAAAATATTCTTATGCACAGGATAGATATCCCGGCTGACTGCAGAGAGGTCCTTGCAAAAGCCAGGGCGTCCTCAACTCTCAAGTGCTACAGACATAAGTGGAAGAGGTTCTCTGTCTGGTGCCGTGCACAGAAGATTAACCCTCTATGGATTACGGCCCCTCAAGTGCTGCCGTACCTACTGTCGCTGGCCAAGGCTGGACTGGCTCACGCCTCCATCAAGATACATCTGGCTGCGATTTCCCGTTACACCAGAACCACAGGACGGGCGTCCTTGTGGTCCCATCGCCTGGTGAAGGAATTTATGAAGGGACTGTTCCGATCGTTCCCGCCGGTGAAGGCCCCTCCTCCGGCGTGGGAACTCAACGTGGTGCTGACCAGGCTCATGGGGGCGCCATTCGAGCCCCTGCATTCGGCGCCGCTGAAATTCCTGTCGTGGAAGACTGAGTTTCTTGTGGCCATCACCTCCGCACGGCGAGTGGGAGAGATCCAGGCCCTATCCTGCAAGCCTCCATACTTAACTTTTCACGACACGAGGGTGGTGCTGAGGATGCACCCCTCGTTTATGCCCAAGGTGCCGTCGGGCTTCCACCTCAACGAGCCCTTGTGTTACCTGTTTTCTTCCCGTCGCCTTCGTCTCCGCTGTTTGGGAACTTTGGGCCTGTGAACCAAGGGTAGGCTCTCTCGAAGGCTTCCATTTCCAGATGGCTCTCCGGCTGCATCATGCATTGTCATCGGTTGGCAAACTGACCGTTGCCTGGCCGTCCGAGAGCCCACTCGACCAGAGCGATCGCTGCTACCATGGCGTTCTTGTCTGGTGTGCCCCTGCTGGACATCTGAAGAGCTGCGACGTGGAGGTCGACGCACACCTTCACGAGATTCTACTGTGTCGACCGGGATTCCAGGGAGGAGTCCAGAGTCGTCCAGGCAGTGCTGCACAACCTGTTGAGGTGAGGAGGTAAGAGATGCTTAAATGTTGAGTTTTATGTAATGCTTAATATTGAGCCTTGCCACCTCCCGTGGTTGTGCATGTGTACTGCTATTTATTCTTATATTCATGAGCATGTGAATCCATGCCAGACCCCATGCTGGAGAAGGAACAAGTTACTTACCTGTAACTGTTGTTCTCCAGCATGGGTCTGGCATGGATTAACATGCGATGCCTCCCTCCTGCCCCTATACGGCTCTTCACTTGGTCATACTGCCAATTTGCGTGCTACCAAATCTGAAGATGGCTGCCAGAGGCGGGGCTTAGGGAGAGGGCAGTCATTGGCTAGGGCAGTATGACCCAGAGACCAGTGATTGGTTACTACTGAGAAAGACAGATCAGAAACGAAACTGATACAGACTTTTTCTTTACAGAGGATTCCCAGCCTGACGACAGGGAATATTCATGAGCATGTGAATCCATGCCAGACCCATGCTGGAGAACAACAGTTACAGGTAAGTAACTTGTTCCTTCTCCTTACCTCATCTCATAATAAGATGCTTTGCAGGTGGCATGGACTATATAAAGTCTTGGAACACAGGGGCCCTTATAATTATAAAATCTCCCACCCTGATAGGAACATTAAAACCCAGATTTATCATGTCAACCTACTTAAAGAATGTAAAGAAGACCCCAATAGGAATACATCAGTCATGCTAACAAGATTGTTATCTGAAGAAAGTGAGGTCAGTCATTTCTCCAGAGTTATCTGAGAATTATAAACAAGACATATTAGACCTTCTACAGCAGTTCCCTGGAGTGTTGAGGACTGAACGAGGAAGAGTGAAAGGAGTGTATCATTATTTCTGATGTTTGTTAATCTGCTTAGAATCACATGCTGTGCATAGTCCGACATCCAGTGGTCACTGCAGAGTATTGCATTTTGTTTTTCGTAGTCGAAAAGGGGACGTCGACAAGGCGTGTCTGTAACACTGTCCCTATAGTGACTTGCAGTGTACCCACAACCCCTCACGTGTCGAGGTCCCTCAGATTGTTTTTTTCCGCCCAGTTATTGGTCGCCTTTATGCGGAGTTCCTCGAGAGAAATTGCGAAATCATTTCCTCGACCCTTGGTCGTTTATTATTATTAACTATAACACATAGATCCCTCCCTCGACGTAGCTGGCAAGCTGTTCTCTGCCGAGCAAGATCTTCGACGGAGGGACGAGCGGAGGAGATCCTTCAGCGCTGCCGAACACGTGGCCGGGCGTCGCCGGCCTAACACAGTAGGGAGAGTGGGGTTGTTGATCATTTCTTTAACACTCTGAGAATGCCTTTCTCTTTCCCCTCCTTCTCTTTCGAGGTCATAATCACATTTCATGCCCTCAGCTATGGAGAGGACGCCCTTTAGGTTTTGCCCGCGTTGCTTGCCCCTCGATCACAAAGAGGACGGCTGTGCGGCCTGTAAATTACTTAAGCCCAAAACTTTAAAGGACCGCAGGGTCAAAAGGTGGGCAGCCTATGCGATGTCCAGGTCTGACTCCTCGCCAGCTGCCGCCGCTGCCGAATGTGACGAGGACAGTGATTACACGGCCTTCGCAACGGAGGTTGTAGACCTCTCGAAGGAGCGCTCCCGTCGTCCGTCCCCGCCCCGACAAGCCCGGCTCGCGCCCCGCTTATGGGGATGAACACCCCGGCGACAAGGACGAACACAGGAAAACACATAAGCACATACCCCACGGCACGCATTCGTCGAAGACGAAGGCAGCCATAGCATCAACGGAGGCGTCGGGCCCACCGGCGTCTTCCGCCGACCATAAGGGTCGCAAGCCCTCCCCGCCACCGCTTCCGCGACCGGCGAATGGGCTTTCTGTAAATAAGGGCGCTAACCCCAAATCCCCAGGCGACGTGCCTCGCAAGAGTGCATACATTGCCAGTAAAGACTCGGCACCGCCTAGCGCGACGGCGAGCGATCCCTCGACAGAGAAGCTGCTCGCCGAAAGCCTTGCGCATATAGCTTCTAAAGACGGCCAGAGACGGACGACGGGTGCACGTCGAAAACCGCTCACAAGGCCAAAGAAACGCCGAGGATGCCGGAGGGTAGGCTCGGACAGCTCCCACCGTCGACAGAAGACCCTAGCCAGCGAGAGGGTTTCTCAGAAGGCAAAGGGACAGAACTAAGCAACTACAGGGAGAGGGAACTCCCTTTTCACTCCCAGACCGCTCTGGCCTACCTTACTGGACTGCAGAGAGGTTCCAGTCATGTATGGACAAGCTAGACAGGTTCATGGCCATCCCAGAAAATAGGACACCCAAGAGGCCAAGGGAGGTACTCCAGGAGGGGCCATGGGGGGGCCATGGGCTAAATACCCGAAGCTCTTTAACCCCCTACAGGAAGACATGAACTCTTACGACCTCACTGAAGAGGACTCTCACTTCCAGGAAGAGGATGAGTTTGTGAATAATGAAGACAAACAAGAGGGAGAAGGTTTTCATGATGACACTAACATAGGTGAGGAGGGCTACAAGGAGGACCCAGGTGAAGGTGGCTTACAGCCCTGGCAGTCGCCATCAGGGTCTACAGACCCCGACATTATAGACATTTCTTCTCCTCAGACCACACCGGTCAGGAACCCATCTCCAGGAGACGATCATCCCACCTTCAATGCGCTACTGAGGAAGGCAGCAGCGCATTTTGAAGTTGAAACTGGGGAGGTCACCCCAGATACTGATTTCGTCGAAAGGATTATTAAAGAAAAACCTCCCACTAGTCAAACTATTCCTATCCTCGCCTCGGTTAAGAGACGACTCACCCCATCGCTGTCCACCCCCGCGCTGGTAAGAGGGGTCAATCCAAGAATCGAGAAATTGTTCTCACCCTCTCAGTCAGACCCATTATATATCAGGGGTAACTCAGTCCCGGACTCCTTAGTGGTGACTAACACAAGGAAGAGGGCTGGGGTTCCACTGTCAACCAGCGAGGCACCCCCCGATAAAGAAGGGAAAAAGCTTTATGCCTTGAGCAAAAGAATTTCCGCCTCGGCAGCGTTTTCAATTAGGATTGCCAATAATAATACATTGTTGGCAAGCTATGCTGATGCTCAATGGGGAAAGCTTAAGCAGGACATCGAAGAAGCCCCTGAACCTCTAAGAACTTGATTATTGGCTACAGTTACAGAAGGAGCTCTGGTCAACCAGAGCATCATTAAGAACACTCTTGATGCGGCAGAAACTGCTGGCCGTTCTTTGGTTTAGGAAATTCTGCTGAAGCGTCACGTCTGGCTTCGCAATTCCAGTTTCAAGGCAGAAATGCAGGCATCACTCATTAATAAGCCAATAGAAGAGTCAAATCTCTTTGGAAGGGCAGTGGACGATGCACTGGAAAATGCAAAGAAAGAATTCGACCTTAGACTAAATCTCAAAGCCTCCAAACAGGCGGGGATTTGGGAACAAGCGCTTTTTTCGTGGCCAACACCAAGAGCAGCAGCAACAGCATTACACTGCGGGCAACTGGCCCTCTAATCAGGGTACCAGTAACCAGTATAACCAAAGAGGACAACGCTGTGGCAAGGACAGAGGCCGGGGCTCCAGCCCCAGAGGCACCCCGGCAAGTAACACCAAATGACCCGAAGGTTCGGGTCCTCTCCCATGCGTCTCCGGTTGGGGGCCGGATAACATCGTTCCTTTCAGCATGGGAGGGAATAACATCAGACCGGTGGGTATTGTCAACCGTAGCCCACGGGTACTGTATAGAGTTCAATCGGTCCCCCACCTACAGACCTCCAAGGGGACGACTCCTGTCACCAGAACACCTCGTCATCCTCCTGCAAGAAGTAGAACAGCTGCTACAGAAAGGAGCAAAAGAGGTCGTGCCCCTATCTCAGGTAATGGAAGGTATTTATTCAGTGTACTTCCTTGTACCCAAAAAGGACCTAACCATGCGCCCTGTACTAGATCTGCGCCCAGCGAACAAATTTGTAAAACCACAAAAATTTCGTATGGTAACATTACAGGAAGTAATTCCCCTGCTATCTCAGGGGGACTACATGACAACACTAGACATGAAAGATGCATATTTTCATATTTTGATGTTGCCAGCGCACAGAAAATACCTCAGGTTCATGATAGAGGGCAAACACTACCAGTTCAGAGTGCTACCCTTCGGCATAGCGTCTGCACCAAGGGTATTCACGAAGGTACTCTCAGTGGCAGCGGCCCTCCTGCGCAGGTTGTCCATACTGGTATACCCTTGCCTCGACGATTGGCTCATAACAGGGGAGTCCTACGAGACATGCTTCTCAAACACCCATAAGACAGTAGACCTTTTGTTCCAACTGGGCTTCTCCATAAACGAGAAGATGTCCAGCTTAGACCCCAGCCAAATCAAACAATTCCTAGGGGCTCTAATTCGAACAAAGGACAGCCTTGTCTTCCCCTCCAACGAGAGGGTCCAAAATATGCTGTTTCAGATCCCTCAATATGTGGCTGGTCGAGAGGTGACGGTACGCCAAGCAATGCGCTTGCTAGGAATGATGGCGTCATGTATTTATTTGGTACCTCACGCGCGCCTGCGCATGCGCCCAATGCAAGAGTGGCTCAACAGCCAGTGGTGTCAGGCCAGCGGACAATGGGACGAACTAGTGGTGGTCTCGTAGGCCTTGGTTCTCTCGCTACGGTGGTGGTCGAAGGAAAACCTGGTAATAGGGAAACCATTCGCCACCCCCGCAGTGGAAGCCACTCTAACCACAGACGCATCCCTCACAGGATGGGGGGCTCACCTATCCCATCAGACTGCTCGCGGAGTCTGGACTCCGAGCGTAGCTTCCAAGCACATAAACTTATTAGAGCTACTTGCAGTGTTCAAGGCACTAAAAGCCTTCCAGACACACCTACAAGGGAAGACAGTGATGGTCCTCACGGACAGCACCACAGCCATGTACTACCTCAACAAGCAAGGGGGCACTCACTCTCCAGGACTGTCCATGCTGTCCCAGAACATATGGAAGTGGGCTCTCAGACACAACATGTTCCTATTGTCACAACATGTACCAGGGGAACTCAATCTGCTAGCAGATGAACTCAGCAGAAACTGCCCTCTGCCCTCAGAGTACGAATGGTGGTTACACAAAGACTTCGTCTTCGACGTCTTCAACCAATGGGGCTTCCCAGAAATAGACCTGTTCGCAACTCTGGAGAACTCACAATGCCTAGATTACGCCTCCAGATACCCACAGAACCGCTCCAAGGGGAACGGTCTCTGGATACCATGGTCAGGGAAATTTGTTTACGCTTTTCCCCCCGACTCCTCTGCTGAACAAGATCACCAGTCACCATGATACTGATAGCCCCGATGTGGGCCCGCCAACCATGGTTTGCGCACCTGATGGACATGTCCCTGTCCCCACCAGTGAAACTGCCCTGCCCGTACAACTTGCTGTCACAGGACAAGGGCAATACACTACACCCATGCCCACAGAACATGAACCTAGCAGCCTGGCTCCTGAGGTGATAGAATTTGGCCATTTACAACTCCCTCAGAGATGCATGGACATTCTCAAAGAAGCTAGAAAACCCAACACTCGCCACTGCTATTCTAGCAAGTGGAAGAGATTTGTCATCTGGTGTAGAGGTAAGAGCATCAACCCAGTCCACTGCTCTCCCACACAAATTGTCCTTTACCTGACCCATTTACTGGACTCAGGTCTAGTGTTCAATTCTATTAAAGTCCATCTAGCGGCACTTTCTGCATACACCACCTCTCAACTTAAGGTGTCATGGTGGAAAGTCTCAGTTATCAAAGCCTTCATGGAGGGGGTAAAGAGAATACATCCTCCGATAGCAAACCCAGCTCCCGGCTGGGACCTTAATGTGGTATTTACCAGGCTCATGGGCTCACCCTTTGAACCCATGCACAAGGCAATTCTTAAGGACCCTCACCCTTAAGACTGCTTTCCTAATAGCTATCACCTCCATTAGGAGAGTAAGTGAACTACAGGCTCTTTCTATTCTAGACCCTTTCGTAACAGTTCACAAAGATAAGGTGGTTCTACGCACACACCCAAGGTTTGCACCGAAATTAATATCGAAATTCCATGTCAACCAGTCAATAGAACTACCAACGTTCTTTCAAAACCCTTTCAATTTGGGAGAAAAGAGCCTGCATACACTAGATGGGCGCAGAGCTGTCATGTTTTATATGAAAAGAACTAGGCCACTGAGAAAGACTAATCAGTTCTTTGTCTCGGTGGCAGCAGGAAGAGAAGGGGATGCAGTCTCAAAGTCCACTATATCTAGATGGATTGTTCAATGCATCACTCTCTGTTACACTCTTGCTAAGAGGGAACTACCCTTCAAGCCAAGAGCACACTCTACTCGAGGCACTGGGGCATCCATAGCATTCATTGCAAACGTTC
The DNA here is from genome assembly GCF_040938575.1 of Ambystoma mexicanum. Taxonomy (NCBI): domain Eukaryota; kingdom Metazoa; phylum Chordata; class Amphibia; order Caudata; family Ambystomatidae; genus Ambystoma; species Ambystoma mexicanum. Next base: position 1,131,525,458 of record NC_090923.1, read on the forward strand.
CCCTTGAGTCCATTTGCAAAGCGGCAACCTGGAGTTCTGTACACACCTTTACAAAACACTGCTGTCTAGATGCTCACTCTAGATCTGATTCCCAGGTGGGACAAGCAGTATTAAGACATCTTTTCTCTACTGTTCCTTCTCACAACCCACCTCCAACTCGGGGTACTGCTCGCTAGTCTATGCACAGCATGTGATTCTAAGCAGATTAACAAACATCAGAAGACAATGCATTACTTACTGTAAAAGCATTTCTGATGGTTGTATCTGCTTAGATTCACATGCGTCCACCCTTCCTCCCCGCTCGGATGGAAGGAACATAGACATCTTTCTACATCTCTCTCTCTTTTCTGTACTCACTCACGTATAGAAGGCTCCCTCAGGGCAGAAAAAATACAAACAGAGGGACCTCGACGCGTGAGGGGTTGTGGGTACACTGCACGTCACTATAGGGATAGTGTTACAGACACGCCTTGTCGACGTCCCCTTTTCGACTACGAAAAACAAAATGCAATACTCTGCAGTGACCACTGGATGTCGGACTATGCACAGCATGTGAATCTAAGCAGATACAACTATCAGAAATGCTTTTACTGTAAGTAATGCATTGTCATACTTGCTCCCCCTGGACAAATAGTTCATCAAAAACCATATAGAATCCCTGAGAGTAGAAAGCAAATCATCCAGGAAAAAGTAGACGCTATGTTGAAAGCAGACATTATTGTACCATTGCAAAGCCCCTGGTCTTCCTCTATTGTCCTAGTTGCCAAAACAGCAACTTTTGGAGGTTCTGTATTGATTTCTGGAAAGTTAACTAAGTTTCACAGTTTGACAGCTATCCAGTGCCCTGTATAGATGAATTGATTGATATATTGGGGGCCGCTGTATACTTTGCCACCATTGGCCTAACTAAAGGTTATTGGCAGGTGTCAGTAAATCCAGGGGATAAACCCAAGACCGCTTTTTATACCCCCTTTGGGTTATTCCACTTAAAAGTGGTACCTTTGGACTGGCCACCAGGGGGCGCACGGATGTGGAAGCTCTCCGTGTGAGCTCCCGTTATGCAGCCCCAAGAAGTGTGTTGAGCCCCTACTTTTTGGCCCCCCCGCGCATACAAACTGGAACCTGGCAGTGTGACATGGCCCCCCACCAGATGGCCGAAAATCCGATGAAAAACGGACCTTCCTTCGCTGTGAAAACGTCCTCTGCACAGAGGCCCCTCCCTCGGCGCGCAAAAGTGAAAGGAGTACGGAGAAGCCCTGCGGAGCAACGAGGAACTCCGTCGCGGAAGTGCGTGGGCTGCCGCCTGTGCTCCGTTGCGACCCCGCTCCCCGCCCCACGGCACGTTTGTTGAAATAAGGTGAGAGGCAGCACGCGAACAGACACCTGCCCTCCGCAGTCCTCTGACCGCGTTGGAGCCAAATCACAGGCCTATTCCCTGGGCCCAATCCAGACTCTGGCACACTGTCGCGCCACGACCCTGCGGGTGACTCGCCTTGATTGTGGCGCGGAGCCCCCAGTGTGGTGGTAAGGATATAGCGGAGCACAGGGAATGCTGCGCTGATTCAAGAGGAGGCCACCCTCACGGGCACTCAGTGGGCCACGTAGGGGACACCGGTGTATAATACGCGCGATCCCGCTCCGGACACACAGCGGGCCCGTAGCGGCTGGGAACGTGACACCATCTGTCCAGATCTTGTGCCCCCTCAACAGCTCCCCTCACGAACCTGCGAAAGTGGTATTTACGAGGCCCCAGAAACCCCCTGGCACATTCTGAGGGCCCATCAGCAGAGAACATCCACACAGCAACAGTGATCAAGGAGGACTGGAAAGCTAGACAGTGCCCCCCACACATTGGAGGCCCCCCACTACGGCCAGGCACGAAGTACCCCTCGGGAGACACCCCGACAGCACACGCGGATTTTGAAAAAGGGGGGCCCCTGCAACATCCGAGGTAAACCAGGGGGTGTACGCCTACCCTTTACAGGCGACAAATCAATAACTGAACGACGCTGCACCCCCCGAGAACACGCAAAGAACTTCCGGGCCTCTGTGAAGCCTCTGGAAAGGCACCCCACCTGTTGCAATAGAAGCCATACCAAACGGAGGGTACGGCCCCTGGAAACAGGGCGAGTGCCTCCTCCGACCACACGGACCAAGGCTGCCACTGCCCTCGACACTTCGCCAGCATATCCCTAACACTCTAGCCCGGCGCTGAAGTTGTTCCGCCACCGCTGAGGAGGTACAAATCTGCGAAACCTCACGACGAACTAGAGCGGAGGGTAAGGCCCCCAACACAGGGGCGTGTGCCTCCTCTGCCTAGCCTGTCGGGACAAGGAACCCACAATCCCGACCAGCAAGACCGGCAAGCTGACCACACTGCCAGAAGATTACATGGACATTAAGCACAAGTTGGCTCCGTTTGCCTACACCGCCACCCCACATACACCAACAAGGTCTACGATGGCGAACAACGTTACCACAGCGAATGACCTGGCCGCAGCAACAAAAGGTGACATCGCTGCCCTGCTAGGAGAAATTAAAAATCTGGGCGCCAACATAGGGGGGAAGATAGGTAAAATCACCCAAAGGCTGGACAATATGGAAGACAGGCTCAAAGGGGTAGAGAGCAATCAGGCCTCCATTGACACCCTTGAGATCCAACTCGATCAGAGACCATCAGAACTGGAGCACAAAGAAGAAGAGTTTAAACTCAAACTCGATGATTTGGAAAACGGAGAGTGCCGTAACAATCTACGCATCTTTGGAATCCCGGAAAGGGAGGGCTCAAACTTCTTGTAGCTGATGACGCGGTGGACGCACCAATGACGGAAAGAATCCACAGAGCGGGTGGCCCTCCAGGGGGTCCACGATCAGTCCTCGCCCGGTTCCACCGGTTCAGAGACAAAACCCAAATCCTCGAGAAAGCGATGAGATCACGCTGGGAGGGGCCCGGATCTCGATATATCAGGACCTCTCCCCCTTAACATTGGCCCTCAGGAAAATGTGCGGTCCCCTCACAAGGAAACTCAAGGAGAAGAATGTTCGATATAGATGGGGTTACCCTTTCTCTCTCACGTTTGAATATGAGGGAACCAAATTTAGATTGCGATCTGAAAAAGAAATACAGAAATGCATCTCAGACCTTCTTGAGCCCCGACTAGACGGGGAAAGCCAGGGAGAGGTGAAAAAAGGAGATCGCGAATGGCTGATTCAGGGACCCAGAAGGAAGAAAGTAAAAGGATCCCGAAAGTTCCGAAGAGGTAACCTCTCTCCGGAGGGGGACAACTGAAATTGATCGACTCTGGTAAGACGAACACACATATTTCACTTACCAATGCTACAATGAGACGTTAACGTGTATATCGTTCCAAGATGAGAATGGAGAAAATTAGGGGGGAACCAAGGAAGGGCTCAACTCAGTTAAGAGGAGTAGTATGAGAATGTGGGGCGTGAAGTAACGGCCCCCACAGGTGGTTCGATGCCGACTCGGTGCTGTCAACCGGGTTCACTAGAACGCCTTCGACAGGGGAGAAGGGATGGGAGGGGGGAGGGTCGGGAGGGGCAGAAAGAAGGGAAACGGGTCAGAGCAATATCAAATGCACCTCAGAACAACCAATGAAGCTTACAATCTGAGATGAAAGAATGTTATCGATCACATGGCAAACATTAACACAAGGGAGGTTGCCTCCCTAAGAGTCGGGACACTCAATGTCAAAGGGCTCAACTCACTGACAAAACGGTCCCTTGTGGCCAGGGAATTTCGTAGAAGTGGTCTAGACATCCTACTAATACAGGAAACAAAATACATAAAAGGAGAGGACGACAGGTCCTGGGGAAACGAGTCGGTTCGAGTTTTGGGGGTCGGGCCCGTTCAGGAGGGGAGGGGTGGGAATCCTCATCAGGAAAGGTATAGGCTTCACACTAACCAAGATATGGTCAGATATAGAAGGACATGCAATGCTGGTGAACGGTCAGTTGGGTAAGCTGAGTGTCACCATTGGGCTGTGTTTGGAGAATACAGAGTGGCAATCTAGATTTCTTTCCAGAACAATCCCTAAGATACTACTTGAAGCCACAGGGCACATTATCTTGGGAGGGGATTTCAACCAATGCGCGAATCCGGCGAAAGATCGAAAGCCTGGGAACCCCGATATGGTGCAGCAAGACAGGCCCGAACTCTCTGAACTGGCTCGTATGATGGAACTGTACAATATGATAGATGCATGGAGGGTCCGTCATCCGGAAGAACTGGGCTACACCTTCTATTCAGCTCCCCACAATACGTTCACCCGTATCGATTATATATATCTCTCCGGGGAGCTCTCTGAGGTAATATCACAAGCACAGATAATACCGATCGCCTGGTCTGACCATGACATGGTCCTCACAGACATCCAGTGGGCTGATTTGCCAAAAAACAATGGAAAATGGTGTTGTAATGAGAGCCTCTGGAGAGATGTTGTCTTCAGAACAGAAATGGAGACAGAGATCTCCGAATTTTTCAAAGCGAACGACAATGGTGAAGTGTCCAGACAAACGGTGTGGGAGGCTGGGAAGGCTACCTGGAGAGGGATTCTGATAAGGGAAGGCGCATCGAAAAAGTGGGAACGTGCCCTCGTTGAACAAAGGCTACAAGCTGAAATCTGCCAGTTAGAAAGCAAATCCAAAGTGGGTGAAGAACTAGACCCGCAGAAAATGAATAGGGCCAAAGAGAAAAGAAGCAAATTTAAACTCCTGGAGTATGAACAGGTTGTGCGCAATCTGAGAATGTTAAAACAGAAATTCTATGAAAAGGGCGACAAGGCTGATGCGCTTCTTGCTGCCAGGCTGCGTGAACAAAGAGCTGAACGTAAAGTGATAGAGATTAAAGACGATTCCTCCCCTACACCATACGCCCACACCACTATTCCAGTATGCTTTGCCAACTTTTATGAAACATTATACTCCTCCGACGTGGACCTGTCCTCAATAGATGTAGCCCACATCCCTGGCACAGATGCCGAATCCCTAGAATCGCCTATTACGGAACTGGAGGTCCGGGCTGCCATAAAGAGGCTGACTTTGGGCAAGTCCCCGGGCGAAGACGGCTATATATCGACTTTTACAAAACTTTCATAACCGTATTAGCTCCCTTCCTGACACTCCTCTTCAATTAAATAATGGAAACAGGGAAGCCCCCGGACTCTTTCTCCAGGGCACTGATTACTGTCATCCCCAAGGCTGGGAGGGACCCCACGAACTGCGCCTCATATCGCCCCATCTCGCTACTCAACCTCGATGCAAAGATATATGCTAGATTCTTGGCGGCAAGACTCGAATCCCTTGTCCCACAACTCATACACTCTGATCAAATTGGGTTCATATTAGGAAGACAGGGGGCAGACACAATCCGCAAAACCCTCCACCTAATCCATGCGTCCCAGCATATGGAGAATGACCCGATCTTACTCTCTATTAATGCAGAAAAGGCAGGGTGGAGTGGGGGTTCCTAAAGGCGGTACTACGAAAGGTGGGATTGGGCGATAAATTCAGACGAGCAATACATGCGGTGTACACAGACCCCCAAGCAGCTATATTTGTGAATGGTGAATACTCTTGGTGGTTCAATCTCTAACGTGGGACCCGACAGGGGTGCCCCCTCTCGGCGATTCTCTTTGCCCTCTCCCTTGAGCCCCTGGCAATAACGATGAGAGCGGACCCCACGCTTGAGGGTATCCGACTGGGGACAACGGAATATAAAATTGCCCTCTATGCTGACGACATCCTCCTTCATATCACGAACCCCTCCTCTTCCATCCCCCGAGCCCTATCCTTGAAAGAGGAATACGGCAAACTCTCTGGGTTTAAAGTAAACAGAACAGAGTCGACACTCTTTCCTCTCCAGGGCCAAGAAGATGACAATATAACCACATTTTCCTCACTCGGCCTACCTATTGAGCATTCAAAACTAAAATACCTCGGGATACAAATAACGAGAAATTTAGAGGACCTATTTGAAGCTAACTTTCCCCCCCTACTGAAACAATTCAAGCTAGATTTGACAAGGTGGGATAAACTCACAATCTCCTGGCTAGGTCGGCTAAACGCAATAAAGATGGTATCACTTCCCCGCTTCTTATACCCCTTCCAGACAATACCCGTTAGGATTCCGAAAAGCTTCTTCACTGAAATCAAAAACGCCATGCTCCACTTTCTTTGGCAGGGGAAGAAAGCGAGAATCTCATATAAGACTTGAATACTTCCCAAAGACAAGGGAGAGGTGGGTCTGCCCAACCTCCAAAAATACTATGAAGCCTCACAACTCAGAGTATTGATCCCACACCTGCGCGACCAGACAAACATCCAGTGGGTCAATATGGACAACCATTACTTTTCGCCGGCCACAGTATCTGAATGGCTCTGGGCTCCCAAGAAACGGATATGTCGAAAACTCAAAGATCACCCGATACTTATGACCATCTGGGACATCTGGATGCATGGCACGAATATGCAAGGCATTACCACCTGGCCGAGCCCCTTGAGCCATCTATGGTCCTCAAGAATCAACGACCACATTCCGGATGTAGGAAGGTACCAAAGCTGGTACGAGGCTGGTTTAGAGAGAGTAGGCCAACTACAAAGGAAAGACGCCTTCGTTTCACTCCCTGAGCTGACCGAGGCCCTGGGAATAGGCTCATTATCCACATTCCAATACCTACAACTCAAAGGGGTTTTTGACAAGAACCATGTGGAGACCCAAACTGATGAGAGAACTCACCCCCTTTGAGAAAATACTGGACTCAAGAACTGTAATGAAGGGGCTAATATCAGATATTTACAGGGCATTGATAGAGGGAGAAGGTGTGAACACTGACGCACTAAAAAACAGATGGGAAAAAGATTTCGCTGAACAGTTCACACCCGAACTTTGGGACACCGTATGCCAAGCAGCCACACGGATATCCATTTCAAATCAGTACAAACTACATGCAATCAAATTATTACACAGATGGCAATATGACCCCGTCAGACTATCCAAAATGTTTCAGACCGCAAGCCCGGACTGCTGGCATGGATGCAGACAGAGGGCAGACTACTGGCACATGTGGTGGGGATGTCCCCGGATACAGGTATTTTGGTCAGAAGTTCTAGGCTGGATCAAAGAGGTTGATGGCATTGCCAGAACGCCTACTCCCTACCTCATACTTTTAGGCCTCGAGAAAGATGAAGACAACTGGGTCAAGATCAAAGACATAGCCCCGCAACTGCTCCTGGATGCTAGGGCAACACTGGTTATGAGGTGGAAGGCTCCCACAAGCCCCACGAAAAACGAATGGATCCATGTATCCACCAACATTTGTATAATGGAACACATAACAGCATCGCTGCATGGTAAACTCTCACAGACTGAAACTTTGTGGATGGAATACAAAAGCATATATCTACCAGACGGCCTGTCCCGTAACACAGCCCTTACTCTGATGGCGGAGGAGCAAGGAATAAACTAAACGATGTTTAAGTTGAACTCTTTGACGGACACTCTTACGAATAACATGAACCCGACAATAAACTCTGATTCTGATCGTTGTACGATGAATGCTGCATGATCTGTGATAAAGGCTCTGACCATGGGGGAGGGGGGTGGGGATTGAGAAGGGGGAAAAAGTTATGATGTTGCGCGAACTTTATGCATGCAGTAAGTTTACATGTGACGGACGCAAAACACAAGGAATTATGGGGGTTTGCTTTATTATAGTGAAATTCTTAAGTGTGTACCTATTGTATACTTTTCCTGCATAACCTGTATTCGTGAAACTAATGAAACCATATTTACACAAAAAAAAGTGGTACCTATTTGATTGCGTGGCACCTGCAATACTTTCCAGAGATTAATGGATCACGTTTTGAGACCTCGATCATCATTTTGTGGAGCTTATATTGATGACATTATTATCCATAGTAAAACCTGGCCTGAGCATGTCACATTTGTACCAAGTCACCCGGGCATCAAGCAAAGCAGGACTCGCAGCAAACCCAAAGAGATGTCATCTAGCTAGATCTGCTGTAAAATACTTGGGATTCTTTGTGGGGACTGGGTTGATTCAACCTCAGATGGACAAAGTGAAAGCAGTTATGGAAACTCATCTCCAAATACTAAAAAGGAACTATGAGACTTTTTTGGCCTTCTTGGTAATTATCGCAGATTTATTCCAAATTTTCCCTCTTACTGAAAAACTTAAAAATGCTGAACCACAGAAATCTAGATGATAACTGTAACATTGAAAGTGTTTTGACCAATTAAAACATATACTGTGCAGCGGGCCTATTCTAAAAGTAGCTAATTTCAATAGACCTTTTATTTTGCAGACTGACTCCTCACACATTGGTCTTGGGGCAGTATTACTTCAAAGTCATGATGGTATAGAACACCCTAGCCTCTATTATAGTAGAAAACTGTTTTCCCAGGAATATATCTATTCTACTCTAGAGTTGGAAGCCCTTGCCATCAAATGGGCCGTAACATACATGAAATACTATTTAATGGATAGAGAGTTCAGATTAATTACTGATCACACTTCCCTTAAATGGTTGCGTCTAAGGAAAGATACCAATCCTAGAGTCATGCCCTGGTTTTTAGATCTACAGCCCTATTATTCCTCTGTTGAACATCCGAAAGGAAAAGAACATGCAAATTTGATTTCCTCTCTTGATTCCCAATATAGGCTGAGAACACCAGCAAACATTAGGAGGAAGGGTATGTGATGAAACCCTGGCCTGGGACACTTCTCATGTGGCCAGGGAAAGGCAGACACTTTTTGATTCCAATCCTGTGGGTGGTGTTCTGCGGGAGGTTCACATGAGGGGGGAAGCAGGTCAGGAGGAATGGGAAATCCCCTTGTTTAACTTTCCCCAAACTCTTCTAATGGCTTGTTGTAAAATAACAGAAATGAGGACACCTAACTTTGTCACTAGGGTCCTCGAGTCCCATTAATCTTTTAAGTGCTGGGATGAGGAAGAGGGCTGAAGAGGTGCAATGTTGTAGAAGTAGGCAAATCATTAACCCAAATTGTCAACACCTGAGGGAGAATGGGAGACTTAAAACGCCCCCTCATATGCAGGCAAAGGGAGAGCAGGAGAAGAGCAGTAGTAGCGAGAAGTAGCAGCAGTGTGACTGGTGCAGACCGCCTAAACTGAAGCTGGAGGAGGGAGAAGACGCCAGGACCCATGTGTGGCAGATTGCAGCTGCCGGTCCTGGGAGGAGACTGTGCCTCCCAGAATCTGAAAGACAGAGGTTGCACAGCGGTAAGCATTCAGGAGAGAAGCTTGCCTGTTTGAGACCAAGTTTGCAGACACTGCACAGCCGTAAGCGAAGGCAAGAGAAGCTTTGCTTCCCGAAAGGCTGTTTCAGGTGGCTGGTGCACACACAAGGGCCTTGAGGAGATTTCTGGTGGCTGGCGTCATTCAGAAGATCTCCAGCGCAAAAGAAGCTCCAAATGCAGGTGGCGCAGGCAAAGGCATTCTGAAGGAAGCAGTTTGCTGAGAAGCAAGGATCCACAGAATGAGAAGTCCTGCAAGCTGTGAGGAAAATGGAGTCGCATGTCTTACCCATTGAGTTCACAGGTTTGTAGTGATCCCTACTTGCGTGGTTCAGGCAGGCGTCCAGCGCAAAAGCAATGCTCGCGTATGAGTGAAGGAAGTTCAAAACTCCGTTTTGAATACCGAACTATTGAACAGCAATAGACGCGACACTCGGTAGGACAGAAAGTGATTCTCAAGGTGATTTTGAATCGCTTACTATTTTATTTATTTATTGTTTGCTTGTTAGGCACTTATACAATAAGAAAATACTGTTTAAAAGCACCCACAGCGCAGGGAGGGAGCAATGGTGGGAAATACATTAAAAGACAATATTTAAGAGCAGAAAGGGGGAAGTGGGAGAGGGACGAACCTACTATGCCTTGTGAGTATTCAGAACATGCAAGTGCAGAAAGGAAGAGGGGGTAAGTCCAGCTAGTGTGCGAGCCACAGATGAAGTGCTAGGAATGATTGAGTGCTACACAGACTGGGCCGCAGTAGGTGTAAGTGCAAAACTTCAAGAGCAGAGGGTGTGCAGATGCAAGTGCTGTAGATAGACAGTAGCTAGGCAGAATTGGTGTGGGAGGTCAGGGCCCAGAGGATGCATAAGGGCCCAGGACACTGATTCAGCAACTGTGGGATTAGCAGAGGAGAGAAGGGGAGGAGGAGGAAAACAGGTAAGTCTTAAGGAGCTTTCAGAATTTGAGGGGATCCTGCTCAAATCGCAGGGGGAGGGGGAGACTGTTCCAAAGGAGGGAGCCTCTAGAGGAAAGTAATAATAATAATATTCGTGCAAGTTTGTGTCCCTGGTCTGATCATTCTTTTGTGCACTTCACGTTGGATACGCCTTTTCCTATGAAGCTGCCAATCATGCCTCTGCAATTGGAAATTAGGTGTCAAAAAATTATTACGCTGGCTAACATTGCGCCTTTGTTAAAGGACAGTTTAGTAAACTTCCACATTGAGATGTCTCCACAAGATATGGCTATAATATTGATAGATAACCTGGCGTGCATCTCCGACAAACTATCACCTCTTAAACAGAAAAAGATTAAGGTTAATGAGCATAAAAGTAAGGCCTGGTTCTTGGATGCCCTTAGAACTAAAAAAAGTTGAGGTTCGTAAAGCTTACTTTGCCTGGAAAAAGGAGCATCACTCAGAGTTATTGGTTAAGTATAAGAACTCTGTGCGTGGATATAAAAAGTCGATTTTGGAAGCAAAAAAAGACTTCCATAATGGCCGGATAAGCAAAGCTAAATCCAACACAAGGGAAATCTTTAAGATATTAAAGGAACAGGAAACTACTCCAGTCTCTCCCGATTCCTTAGTTAAAACTGATGCAGAATGGTGTCAACAGATTCAAAAAGGTTTATATAATAAAATTCACAAAATTAGGGAATCCATGCTTGAAAAAAGGGAATTAACCATTGATACTGGCGCGGCTGGTACTGATGGTTTTACGCGTGACCCGTCAGTCCCTCAGTTTAATTTTCATTCAATCACAGAAAGTGAGTTGTTAAAAATCATAGAGCATATGAAACCATCGCAATGTAGAGGCGATGCTTGCTCTTCTATGATTATAAAAACATGTCCTCCGCAGCTCATCAATGCCATCTGTAATTTTATAAATGTCTCCCTTAAGGCAAGTAGTGTGCCTAACGAATTAAAAGCAGCCATGGTAACCCCTATTCTAAAAAAAACCTGGGACTGCCAATGGATAATCCTTTAAATTTCCGACTTATTTCCAACACCCTTCTTACTTAAGATTCTGGATAGAGTGGCTTACAGTCAACTTGCAGAGCACTTAGACCTGCATTCCATCCTCATCCCAATCAGTCGGGTTTTAGGAAGAAATATGGGACGGAAACTTCACTATTGGAATTGAAACCAAAATTAATGAGGGAAATTGATAAAAGAGGACTATCTCTGATAATCTCATTAGATCAGTCTGCGGCCTTTGATTTGGTTGAGCACTCTATCTTAATTCCAAGGCTACAGGAGGTGGCTAATCTCTCAGAGTCAGCAGCCCTGTGGATCGCATCTTTTTTGGGGAACAGAACAAGTAGAGTATGCTCGGCTACTGCTTAAGCTGACCCACTTTCTGTTCTTTATGGGGTCCCATAAGGGACAAGTTTGTCCCCTTGCCTGTAAAATGTGGCCCCTTTCTTCTTTATGTTACAGGTGGAGGGGGTCGTGTTCTCTAATTATGCAGACGACACTCAATGTGTTATTAAGTTGTCAGGACACCACAAAAAGGATGAGGCGGAGGTGAATAGAGTTTTTGCACTTATTGAAAAATGGATGCTGAATACATTTCTAGCTCTTAATCGCAGTAAGACCGAGCTGCTGATAGTTGGCAGTTCCAAGGCGATTGGCAAGTTAAGTCAAGATTATAGCTCCTTCAAATTGGGGGAGGACATTATTACTCCTTTATCTAAGACAAACATTTTAGGAGTGATCTTGGACTCGACATTAAGCCTGAAAGCCCATGTTTCATCAGTGGTGGCAGACGTAGTCTATTATATCATACTTTTGGCTCCTCTGAGGCCCATGATTTCTCAGAAAAGTGCGGAGACCATAGCCAGGGCAATTATAGGTGCCAAATTGGACTATTATTGCAGCCTCCTGCTGGGCATTAATCAAAGAGAGCTGCATAGACTGCGGGTAGCCCAGAATTGGGCGGTTAGAGTGGTTCTTAGACTTCCAAGGGATAGCCATGTAACGGTGGCCAGACGCTCTCTACACTGGCTACCTATTGAAGCCAGGATTCATTTTAGAGTACTGGTTATTGTTTTCAAATGCCGGCTTCAAGTAATGCCTGAGTATTTACAGCAGTATATCATTTCTAAGAGTAATGTACGTTCTCTGAGATCTGATTTCACTAATCAAATTATACAGCCAAGATGTAAAACAACGAAGGCGGAAAAGGGAGCATTTGAGGTGAGGGCCCCCTCGCTCTGGAACAACCTTCCTTCAAGTTTGAGGAGTCACTCCTCTCTTGCATCGTTCAAGAAGGAACTGAAGACATATTTGTCTGATCTTGGGAACATAAGGATGTTTCCAAATAGGGGATAGTGGAATAACCTGCTGAGGAGTCTTATGATCTTTCATCTCTAAGCCTGCCCTCTTTTGTGTTATATGTCTTTTTGTTTGTCAGCGCCTTTATGCCTAAGGGTCAATAGTGCGCTTAACAAATGTAATGTAAAGTGAATTACCCCCTGGCCTCTGTTCAGCAATACACTTTACGCAGAAAGAGTTACTGCCAGAGGAGCGTAGTGGTCTAGCGGGAGAGTAATTAGTGAGATAAAGTTGAAGATCGTGTGGTCCCCGGGCCCAGACAGCCTTGTGGATGATGCAGAGGGATTTTAATTTAAGGATTTGAGCAGAGTGGAGAGCAGTTACTGGCAGGAAGCTGTGTTTTGTAAAGCTGTCCTCACTGTTTGTGCCTGCATGAGGAGCCAATAAATACTCTGTGTGTTCGCGGAGCGAAGCGGAGTCGTGAGCAGAGTCGAGAGCAGTTACTGGCAGTCAGCTGCATCAGCCGCACTCAGCCAGTAAGCCTCTACTCCCTTATCGAGCATTTGGCTCCAACTCCTGCTTCAGCCATTAATCCTCTTCGCTCCTCATACTAACCTGCTCTATTGCTGGTCGGGGGGGTCGGTCTACAATCTACTCACTGTGTGCCTGGGCACTGCGGGGCGTTGCCGTTTGGCTTCTCCCTTTGACCCAGGACCTAACCCAGGACCAGAGAGGTTCTACATCTTACCTTAACGTCTCTCCCCAAAGTTACTTACTATGCTTTGCCAAGCTAACAAAGCTAGCCACACTAATCAGTATGCGGTCCGGGCTACGCAGCGGGGCCGGACTGGACTCAGTGACACAAGAACAGGTGGCAGATAATGAGCCAATTAAGGCAAATGAGGAATTGTCCGGGGACCTTGATTTCTGGAATCACTTTAATGGGGGTCCCCCTCAATCGCTGACTACTCCGTGAAACCCTTCACTGGCTATTGAACCTGTGGTGAGGTTGCCACAGGGAGAGAGGGGGTGGGACCAATCCAGTGGCCCAATTTGGCACCAATTACAGACGATAATTCTAAGCTTGCCCCCTCCCCCCCACCACGGAATATGCCTACTTATGCTGATGGACATCACGTTGACAAACGGGTGCGGGCCAGCCCGGCTTTGTATATCCCTATAGCTTCGCACAAGACACCCAAGTCCACTCCGGGATCTGGACCAATTTTCAGGCAACGTATTATGGACCAATATTTCATTAAATCTGCTACCACCAGTACGGGACATAAAACCTTCCCAGCTATGAAAGGTAAAGCTAATGTTAGATCATTAGGTCATGACCTCACAGCCTAATTTTCGTGGACTTAAGGATCTCACGGATATTGGCATCATTGAACTCGCCAATCAGGCGGAAGAAGAACTGGAGGCAAATCAGTATAAACCTGCTGAAAGTGTGTCACAGCAAACGCGATGCATCCATCCTGGACTCACCTACTCCCCTCGTCGAATTGTTGGACAGGGTTACCCCCGGACACAATCAGGTGTGCCATTTGCAATCTCCACCTTTGAGGGGGTCTGGGGGCCAGAGAGAGTCATTGGCGATGCATCATACGTTGAGGGAGATTGATGAGCGCATCCGTCTGACTCACCCTTCAGTATCTGCATTAAACATGGTTCTGAGCTCATTTGTCTCCCTCTATGACAACATCTGGGCAGAGCTAAAATCCACAAATGCAGTGCTGGCACATGTCGCAATCAAACTAGAGGAGATTGGGGCTGATATCCGGTTTGGTCATCATTGAGGAGGGACAAGGGCGGTGGAGGCTGCATTGGGGGGAGGGCCTGCACCCCCCCCCCCCACTTTGATCATTGACATTGTGGACATAATTGAAATCTCTGACAATATTCCTGTGAACGATCCTTTTACTAACCCAACTTCGGGTATGGAGTTCAGTGTGAGCGCTACTCCAACAAGCTCCCCCTCTGTTGGTCCTGGGGGCCTTGTTCCCCCCAGTTATTGATCTCACTAATGAGTTAACTGTGGGAGGGGGAGGGAATGGTGAAATGGGATGTGATGTGGAATTGCTAAATGCCTCTGGGGGTTCCTCAATAGTCCCAAAAGCGGCTAATGCTGCTAAAGGGAAACTGTTGAGGGAAACGGGGGCCAGAAAGAATCGTATTCTCTCCATCAGAGTGGCCCATAGAACCCTTTTCTGCTCCAGATTATCCCCGGTGATTGAACATGGAACTTCGTATCCAGAGCCTCGGCCTAAAACTAAAGTGGCTGACTCTATGGTTCAAACTGACCCCAATTCATCTGATCGGATAGGGGGAACGGATCCTAGGAGAGCCCAGGAAGTCCCTGTTTGCCCGGCCAAAGCCTCCTGTAATCTGTGGAATAGAGGGGCTCTCTCTGAGGGCATTGGCTTAAAGGATGGGGGGCATGCTCTGGAGTTAAGGGAACAGCCCTATTTGCCCCTGCCCTTGAGATCAATGGGAGGGGGAACCGAGGGAGTGCACCCACCTGGGGTAATCCTGAACCACATTGAGTCTATTTGGGGCCGATATGAGGGGGCGTCTACCTCGGCACTATTGTTACAAAAGCACAGAGTAGGAAAGTGTCTGCCCCTTGGTGATAAGGAGGGGCTGAAACATTCTCCTCTGATTCCCATTTTGGAAAGACCAGTTGGTCTATTAAGCCGGCATGTTTTACCTAAGGTCTTGAAGGGGGGGCAGAGGGATGCACTCCTGAGGAATTACTGCTCATTCCAAACTCTGGTGCTGGTTTGGTTAATGTGGTGGCTGGGTGTGGAAGTGGCAAATCAAGGCATTTTGAGGACCTGGTGGACATACCACCTGAGTCCAATTATCCTGAAGTTTCTGCAGGGATGAAGGATCTGCTCCAGAAACTATACTATCCCACTAGATATGTCCTAAGGGATTGTTCTAAGGTACTACCAGCTAATAGTGCCGGGCCTCAAAGGATCTTAGTTAATACATAAGGAAGCGGTCACAACATTGGTTACTCTACAGGATCATTGGGGCTTGGGCCGAAGGACAAAGATGAAAATAATGGGCTCAATCAAATTAAAATTAGTAGTATTTTGGAGCCGTATTGTCGGATCTACCTTAATCGACCCAACATCTATCTTCTCTGTGATTCCCTCCCTGGCCTTGGTGACTTCGGCTGAGAGGGACCATGTGGGTATGAGTATTATTCATCTGATCTCCCCTCTGGTAAAGGAGCTTATCCTTACACAAAGTGTAGCCCTACTTAATCTGGGATTCGAAGTTCAACTGATGGATGGGGAGAAGGAGGGTATCATTCCCAATGGAGATGTGCAAAATATTGTGCCACAATTATTTGACTCTATGAAAATGGACCAGAGGAATGCTAAAGGTGGTGGGAAAGATATGGACTGGGCTACTATAATCTCCTCCTTGTGGCAAAAATTGGTCCTGTGAAAAGGGAATTGGTGTTGGTATTGGCAGGAGTGGGTGTCGCTATGTATAAATTCCTGGAACACTCACAGCAATTCTGACCTTTTTTCTAATCTGTCCTGCATGAATAATTTGACACTTGCAAATTGTATTTGCCTACAAGAGACATGGCTAACCTCTATACCTATTTTGGATGGCTACAGTGTTTTTGTTCAGTTAGCCAAAGATAGTGTTGGGGTAGGCCCTCAGGGAGTCTTCTGATTGCAATAGAAAACTCCCTGGGTCTAAGTGGGTTAAAAATTGAGAATTTGCCATTTGGTGCTCTACGAGTGGATTTCTGTACTGCAGATGGCATGACTAATATTCTGATTATCAATATTTATTGGCACAAGGGCATCGCACAGGTGGATGCCTTTGTGGAGAAGGTGTGTCATGTCATTGAGGAGTGGTCTGGGAGATTTCTGAATGGGAAAATCATTGGGGTGGGAGATCTGAATGCAGATTGTGATTTACAGAATTCCCCATGGAACTTTGATGGATCTCTACTGGTCATTCAGGGAAGCGATATTTGGGCCAAAAATGGTATGTAGGTCTAGGGGGACGGGGGCTACAACCACTAGTGGGAAGAATGGTTGACAGCCACTCTGATCGGGATTTGCACACGTGGCACAGAGGTAATAGTTCCTCCCTACTTGACTAAATCTATGTTGACCTGTTCCTAATGAATCTCGGTCTGTCATTCGATGTACTGAGAAATGACTGGAGTGATCATTCCATCTTAATGGCCTTGTTTGATTGGCTGCTGTGCTCCAGAGAATTCCAGCTTCAGCCCCGAGTTACTGCCAATGTGGCGGGCAATGCAGTTAGGTGGACGGGTATTAATATTCGGCATCTGGACTCAAACTTAAAAAATTCACTCAGTTTATCCACCTTTGAGTGGAAGCTTAATAATTTCAATGCAAACGAGTTCCAGACATTTGTCAGCTCACTAGTCTCTGGGCTTGACCCAGGGATTGGTAACAGGGGGAAAGGACTTGCTAGATATACTCACTGCTACAATGTGGAGTTAGTTGATGCAAAGAAATCTTTGAGGAGGGAAGTGAAATTCATCCAACGTACTAACTCAGACCAGTTTATTTGCAAAGAGCTGATTAGGAAGGTCAAGCAGTCTTATAAGAACTACTGTAAATTGCGGAAACATTGTCTGCTACAATGTGACGCAGAAATGATCTTGGGGATCCTGATTAATACTGAGGTCAGTGCCTTCTGGCAGCTAGTAAATGGGCAAGATCCCAATCATGTAATCTCCCAACTTAATTCAATCTCAGACCAGGAATGGGTACAGCTCTACGAGGACAGGTTTGGGCCACCTAGGATTGCTACCGCGATGGCCCCTGTTCTATCTGGAGCTGACACTTGTGATCCCCAATTAGATATCTACACCATCCATTATCTGATCAACAAATGGCCTAATGACCTTACGAATAACACCTTTAAAGATGACCAAAACATCTGGGTGAATCTTCTGTATCTGGAATTTAAGGATATCATATCTACAGGTTTAACACCCATGTCCTGGAATACGGCCCACGTGGTCCCCATTTTCAAGTGTGCGAGCAGGACGGATCCAACTATCGACCCATTTCGCTCATTGATGCCGACTGCAAGATCTTTTCGGTGTTCCTGTTCTCACATCTTGAAGAATGGACAAGAACCACTCATCCGCTGGACCAATTTCAGACCGGCTTTAGGAGGGGCCATTCTACCAACATTAACAGCCTCGTTCTCAAATGTATACAGGAGGAGGCATGGTTGTCAACTAGGGGATGCACCTATATGGCATCGATAGACTTAACTGCACTATTTGACTGTGTCGATCTGGGCAGACAATGGGCTAAACTGGCAAAGTGCGGTATGCCTGATGAGCTTCTTTGATTCATCCCAGGGGGATTTATGAAAACTGCGGGATTCAGGTCAGTCTTAGCCAAAAAGGGGATATCTCGAGGAGAAGTCGAACCTATAGGGTGGTCAGGCAGGGCTGTGTCCTGGCCCCCTGGCTCTTCAATATCTGTCTGATGTTGCGCTCTCGCTTGGGAAGGAAGGGCTAGTTGCCCCAAAGGTAGGGAAGGTAAAGATTATATGGCTCACCTATGCAGACAACCTTTTGATCTTTGATCTCCCTAAGGTCGGGCTGCAAAGGTCATTAAATAACTTTCAGAACCATGCCAAAGATAATGGGCTGGTTATCAACCCTAATAAAACTAAGATCCTTTCCTTTAGAAAAGCACGGGCAAAGACTATTGGGCCTGTTGGCTTTGTTGGAGGTATGCCCTTGAACTTTTCAGAGATTGTAAGGTATTTGGGCTTCAAGTTGTCTGCCTATAAAGGCTCTAAAATAGCTACTGAGGCCCAGATTGTTAAGATTGATCGAAAGTTCGGAAGATTCTCCCTCAAACCTGCAGTGATGTTCTTCGAAGGTAGAATTGGCTCGAAACTGATCTATGGTTTGGAATTAAAACCCGACAGTGTGTGTAAAACCCTTTATAGAAGTGAGGGCAGAATTTGGAGAAGAATTCTTGGGGTCCCCAATGCGGTACCTTTACCAGCTATATGTTTTGAATTGGGGATAGTCTACCTCGCAGGTACAATGGGCTTGCTTGTCTCTATACTCGAAAATTAAGGCTCTTATCCCTGACACCTTGTACCACCTAATGGGAAGGAATCT
The DNA here is from genome assembly GCF_040938575.1 of Ambystoma mexicanum. Lineage (NCBI taxonomy): Eukaryota > Metazoa > Chordata > Amphibia > Caudata > Ambystomatidae > Ambystoma > Ambystoma mexicanum. The sequence continues at coordinate 1,131,544,197 of NC_090923.1, forward strand.
GAACTACTCTCGGGTATTGATTTCCCTTGATGTGAGATCAGAGCATGTCCTTAATGAGATTGGTGTGATTTTGGAGACCCTGATTTCGAACCCTATGAAGGCTAAACAAGCCTTATTTGACTTTGACTGTATTCAGACCACTGATGATTTCCATTCTTACTCTTCCCTGACTCATTTGATGCATGAGCACAGACATAGAGGCTCACCAACGAAAATTCTGCTTCAATTCCCAAATCGATTCCATCGAGGCATCCTATTCGGGGCATGGTGGAATCTGTTAGCTACTAGGGAAATTCAACTACGGAGGTCCCAGATTCTTGCAGAAGCAGCCTGTTGTAGGTTCTGTATGGGGAAATTGGAGACCTTAAGGCATTTGGTCCTCGAGTGTGTACCGTTACAGGGCCTAAGAGCAAAGTACCTGGCGCCCCTGGATGTAAACTCAATAACGTATCATGAAGATTTGGTATGGAAGCGCTGCCTTGATATGCATAATATACATGGGGGGGGTTGGCCCTATCGGGCTTCATTAAAAGCCTGAACCTGTAGATTTTGATACATTTATAATATCTGGTCATTGACTATGCCCTGTTTGATGTCTATGGACTATGTGATCGGTATGTATTTTATTAATAAGATTATGTTTATAATTTTCTTTTTTTTTAGGTTTTGGTATTTTTAATGTTCTAATTGCTTTACTATCAGATGTTGATTAGCTTGATTGTATTCTATTGGTATTATTTATGTATGCTTCGATTCATGTATTTGTAAAGGTTTAATTAAACCAGTTGCAGTAAAAATAAAAAAAATAAAAAATGTAATACGTGCAGCAACTGGGAGCCAGTGAAGACTTTCTAGTGCAGGAGAGATGCGGCCCCTGGGTTTAAGGACAAGGAGAAGTCTTGCTGCGCTATTCTGGATTAGCTAGAGGGGTCGCAAAGTGGAAGATGGTAGATTCCGGAGTAGGCTGTTGCAGTAATCAAGCCTAGAGAGAACCAGGGCTTGGGTCACATTTATCCTCTGAGGGAAGGTGAGAAAAGGTAAAATTGCTTTGAGAAGGAAGAGCTGAAAGTGGGACTACTTGCCCATGTCCTGAGTGTGAGGTAGGAAGGAGAGGCAGAGAGAGGAGTTGAAGATAACACTGAGGTGTATGGCTTCAGTTGAAGGCTCAGGGGCAGAGCCCAAGGAGGAAGGCCAGAGTGAGGGGGAGAAGGAGGGAGCAGGGGTCCCAATGGGAAGGATCTCAGTTTTACAGGCGTTGAGGCAGAGATTGTTGGAGGCTAGTCAAAGGCAATAGATTGTAACCAAGACGAGTGCCTGTAATGTAGTGCCTGTAATGTTAAAAGTGTGAGTTGGTGGAATGCCCAGCAAACCATGGGGGCGACGTTAGTCAAGGCTAAGATATACAGTGCATTGCCCAAGCCAAGAGAGACTGAAACCTAGGCAAGCACAATTCAGTCCATATTGCCAACAGCGGAAGGGGGGGCTAATGAAAGGTACACAAGCTGAGAGACCTATGGCCCATACCTTATCCAACATGTGGTGAAAGCTCATATAAACTCACATTACCAAAAACGAGGAAGACATAGAAAGAGACCCTACACTTGGCAGTCATTGGTTACTGGTGTAATAGGGGAACAAGAGTGGCAAAAAAAGGCTGCCCTACTGGGGAAGGGATTCCCAGAAGGAGAGGCGCATCATTTGTATAAGAATAGTAAAGAGCACCAATGGGAATCTTGTTTTCCCTGAAGAGTTGTTGCAAGTACTAAAGTTGAGCTTGGTTTAATACAATTAAGTTGTTGTGAACCTCTTGTCAATTGTTCTAAAACATAAAAGTACTGTTGATGTGGAACATTGTTTGGGCAAGGGAGTTTGCCCGGATGACAAACCTTTGAAGTAAGTCTGGCATGGGAGTAAACCAGGTAGAAGTTGAAGTGCTACAAAGGGTTTTGACAGAGACAATTTATGTTTGTGATGCTAAATGAAAAGCTTGGTGAAGCTGTATCAAAGGAACTATATTTCTTTGGAACTTATTTGCAGTGCAAATCATTATAAGGCACTTATTGTTGCTATTGATGAACTGAGAACTTGTTCAAGGAAGAAAGAAGAAGTATACTTTTTGTGCTGGAACATTATGCTGAAAAGTTGAAATGGAATAAGGCGATATTGGAACTTTTGTTAAAACCTGTATTTCCTTGTGTCCTTTTGTTGAACTGTGGCACAGAATCACGTTTAAACCTGGGGAAGGGTTGTGAAGAGAGACTATGGTTATATTGTGAAGTCAAGAATTTTTTTTTTTTAACTGCCATTCATTTCCTTGTTTATTTGTTATATGTATAGTGTGAGGGACAGATAACCTTTGTTAAAATCTTTCCTTTAGTTTATTTTAGGCAGGGAAATCCTCATCAGGGTAAAGATAGTGAGGTGTTCATCCAATCAATGAATATAATAAAATTTCATTTGTTGAGAAAACTTTATAATGTAGTCTGCCTCACATTTCTGACCCCTCACAGAGGGTGCATGACAGGAAAAGGATTGTTTGTGGTCCTCTCTTTGCGGATATGTGGCGCTTAGCTGTAAGGTATGCTGGTGTGCTGCTCGTGACTGCTTTGTAGATGATACATGCAGTCTTGGAACGGTATCCTGGCTTGGGGCAGAAGCCAATTTAGTTCATGTAGGATGGAGGTAATTTGGTGAACCTTCGTTGCTCCCATAGTAAGAAGTGCTGCAGCATGATGGACTGCTTTAGAGGAGCCAAGTGAGCAGTTGAGAGTCCTGTCAGGAGAGCATTTCCCCCATTGATGTGCAAGACCACCAGGGTCTGCACTACGGTTCGGAAGTCCTGCAGAAAGGTGTGATTTTTCGGAGGTTGGAGATTCTGAGCCAGTCTATTTGGGCCTTCATGGCCACGTGTTTCTGCAAGGACTGATTGCTGTCAATGGTGAAGCCTAAATGATTTGCTGAGTCTGAGAGTTGTGGATCAAATCCTTGTAATTTATAATTGTGTATTTATAACACACGCTTAATACCCAGAAGTTTCTAAGCGCAGACCCGGGGACCGAACCTGTGTTGCTCCATGTCGTCTTGCTTCCAAGGTGAGCATGTTGCCCGACACCCAGGACTGGATGATGGTTAGGAAATCACATAGACAAATGATGTCCTGCATGCTATTTACTCTCATGTACAACTGAGTATCGTCTGCATTTTGGTGGATGCCTAAATTGGGACCTTTGAGGAGAGTGCCTAGAGGCTCCATATAAAGGTTAAAAAGGATTGGTGAGAGGATCGAGCCTTGGGGGGCTCCGCAGGAGACCTGGAGTCAGTTAGAATGTAACACGTTAATCTGGACAGCCTGGTGTCTGCCTTAGAGGTAGGAGGTAAACCAGTTAATTACAGTGCCAAAGAATCCCATCCTGTCAGCAAAGAGGGAGAGCAGGGTGCAGTGGTCGACAGCGTTTAATTCACCTGACAGGTCAACGAGGACAAGGAGGCATGAGTCGCCCTTATCCATGATTTGAAGAACATCATCCACCACCTGGATTGTGCCTGTCTCGATGTTACCCTTTGGCCGGGACCCTGACTGATGGTCATTTAGTAGGTGGAGTTGTTCAATTCTAGTGAGTAGTTGTGTAGTAACTACTTAGATTTTGCCAATAAACGGGAGGGTCGTAACGGGCTTGTAGTTGGCGAGGTCATCTGGATCTAGGGTTGGGGTTTTTTTCAAAAGAGGTTGTATGAGACCAGTCAAGGGTACCCAGGAATTATCCTTCTGCGAAGGAGACATTGATGATGCTGAGGAGTGCATTGAGCACCGGGCACGTCGATTGTTTATTGATGGAGGCCAGAATTATATCCTCAGAGTAAGAAGTAGGTTTGAAGGATGCAATCATTTTTAGGAGATCTGGGGAAAGAGAGGAGATAATTTGGTCCAGAGGGGCAGTGTGCTTGACGGGTTACAGGGGATGCTAATGATGTGGGAGGTTGATTTGATGGTCTCTCAGATTTTGTCTATTTCTTCAGTAAAAAATGTGTTGATTCTGTCGCATTTCTCCTGAGTTGCTGGTACCTCTGGGTCGGGTTTGGTACAATGCTTGACTACTTCAAGGAGGGCTTTGCTCCTGTTGTACGCTGTCGCAGTGGTGGTGGAGTATGAAGTAGCTTTGGCCTCAGTATTCAGGATCCTCTGGTTTGTGCGTAGAGAGTTGAGGTTGGTGAGGTTTCCAGAGTTATGGTTTTATGCCACTGTTTCTCTAGGGCCTTGATAGAGCGTTTATTGAAGGCTAGCTCTGGGGTGTACCATGGGGCGGATGGTTTGTTCTTAGCTGGCTGGATTTTAGGGGGGCATGGGTGTCCACCAGTTTCATAGCAGAGTTGCTGAATAATTCCATGAGGCCTGAGGCATTCCTTGTGGTGGGGAAGTCTGCAAAGTTTGCTTCTAGCTAATTGACCGGGAAGGTTTTGAATGGGCAGCCTTGAGTAAGGGTGCGCTTAGCCTGACCTTTGTTAGTCGTAGTCGAGTGGGTGACTGGTATTGGGATAACGGCGGGGTCCGACCAGTCTAGTGGGATAGGGTTTGCACAGGTGATGCAGGGGGATGATTTGAAGACTAGGGGCCTCATTACATAAGTATGGCGGTGCAGGATAAAATTGGTTTTATCGGAATTACCGCCACTTTTCCACCACTTTTCCTGCACCGCCATACAAGTATGTCCCTGAAGTGGGGGATTACCTCCAGCATCATGCCCATTGGACTCTATAAAAATGGGGATTCACTTTGTCACCGCCACTTGACTCTGGAACGTTAAAATCATTGAGAAAGACATTCATTGAATGCGCTAATTTGGCAGAGGAGATGTCTGCAATGAAAGAGTCACTCCTGTGAGGTACTCTGTAGATGAGGTGGAAAGTGATGGATTCCTTGTGCGATAGAGGGAACCGGCAGGCAAATGATTCAAATAGGCTTACTCTGGGAGAGGGGATGATGGAGCATGGCCAGTTGCTCCTGTGGATGATTGCCACTCCTCCCCGCCTGCCCTTCCTGGCCAGTCGGCATGTTGGATGCAGTAGCCTTGGGGTAGGAGGACGTTGAAAACATGAGGGTAGGATGTGGTAACCCACGTTTCAGTGATGAACAGGGCATCAAGGTTGTTGTATGAGAGCGATCTCTGCAGCATGAGCGACTGCTGAGCGAGCATTGATCAACATGAGAGGGTGTGTGTGCATGTGGTCAGTGGCTGTTGGATGGGGACACGGGGCAATATTGATGAGGTTTGCTAGGGTAGGTTGCCGGTGCTGTCCAGGGCACTTGGCCATTCGAACCCTAGTGAGAGCGGGGATAGCCTGTGGAGGGAGGAGACACATGGTGATGTCTTTTGGTGAGTAGCAGTAGTAGCGATTAGTTTGTAAGTGAAATGAAGGCTAGCGTTTCAGGCCCTATCATGCCCAAACAGGTGATGTCCTTGTCTTTGTAAGTGCTTCACTGAGGATGCCGTGATGAGGACGTCTAAGGAGGGCTGATTAAATAGGTTGTGGGCAGAGCAACTGAGTGGCAGGGCTTGGTCACTTGACCAGCAGCCTACACAATACTGTAACAAATAAAGTTGGTTACTTTTATATGTGCCTAACATGAGAAACCTGAAGGTGTCACCCTAGCTAGTCCCCGGGGATCTGTCATCCAGGTGGCCAGGATACAGCCATCGCTATTGGATCCAGTTCCTGGGGGTGGACCAGTGTGGGAGGATCACCTGGATGGGGAGTCCTTGGGGAGTGGGAGTGGGACACCGTCGGGTGAGACGCGGTATCCCCCTTCCTTAAACACCTTTTCCCCATCCTACCATGTAAAACCACTACCCAGCCCCCTTTTCTGACACAAGCACTTTCACACAACACACTAGAGAATGGACTAACACCGGAGCCGTTTACCTGACATGTCCCAATACAAGGGTCAGGCAATTGACCAGAATCACATACACCTGACAGCCCTTTCCCTTCCCCACAGGGGTAAAAGGTGGGGCAAGGGAGCACAGTACGAGCACAGCAGACAGCACGAAGGCACAGCTAACCAGGCACAGCAGTTCAAGAGAAGGAGAAAGGCGCAGGAATCGAGAGGGTGGCAAGGAGAGACGGAACCTTGCCCTTTTCGTCCCAGGCCCGCTGAGCCTTCAGGGAAGAGGGCATAAGACCGCGAACAATAGCACAAGTGTCTTGCAGCAGGGGGGCGTGGCTTAACAGCCAAGTGAGGTGGCTGTACTCTGCGAGTTCCTGCAGATCCGGACAAGGTTGAGCTTCATACATTGATCCTAGGACGGGATAATGTAATAATTGACATGCTGCGGTATAAACTTTGTGGGATGCCCCATACCGAGTGCCACTGTCTGGGAAGACTCGGAACCTGCAAAACCTCGAGCGAGAGAAACGCCACTGCAGTGGAGAGCTAGAAAATGGCGGCGACGATGTGACAAGAGAAACAAACCTGGAGGATCCCCGGGGTGCCTGACCAGAAGGGAAGCCACGAGAGCAGCAAAAACAGTGCTGCACTGTGCTGCCCCAGAGCTGGTGCGGGGGCAAGCCACGGAGCACAGCGGGACTGATGTGAGGAGGAGAGCCAGCTACCTGCTCATGTGAGGACAGCGGTAGCAGCAGGGATACGCGTATCATACGAAGGTCAGAACAAAGGGACAGGAGTCCGGCATACAGTGTGCTTGAGGAGGAGCAGCCGCCAAGTCGCGCTGCCGAGACCCAGAGAGACTTAATAAGGAAGCCCTGCCAATTTGGGATGAGAGTAGAGGGTAGCGCGATCCACCAGGTACCGAGCTGGGGGAAGCCTGCAGGAGGAGGCGTATTGCCACGCAAGCAGCGGCACAACTGAGGGTTGCTGCGGGCATAACAGTGGCGGAAGGCTGGTGAACTTGGAGATGTTGCACGCACAGGGTGGCTGCTGAAGTAAGAACGCTCAGTATAGCGAGCCGGAGGCGAGTGCTCAGTGCCCGTCTCCCAGCTGGAGCTGGAAGGGACACTCGCAAAATGGAGGCGAAGAGGAGATCGGAAGCAGAACCTGAGAGCATCTGAGCACACGTTAAGGAATGGAGGACGGGGGTGCCCCGAGAAGTGTACAGCAGCATTGCAACATTGAGGCAGGGGGCCCCCCATTAGGCCTTACTCCTATAAAAGCCACGCAATCTACACGGCCTGAGCCATCTGACTGTACAAGACCCAGGAGACACTCCTCACAGACCCTACCCACGGACAGGCCACACTCCTTGACCCCTGAGCCCATCATAGGACACCCAAGGTGGCACTCTTGTCAATAATACAGACTGAAGCCCCCATTAATGGGACTCGTCCTCCCATTCAACATATCACAGAATCAAAGGTCCAAGGAGGGAGGTAAGTGTTGGCGCGCACCCGTAATGGAAAGCAAGTGGGGGGGAATCGCAAGGCAGGGGAGCTGCTGGGACACGCCCAGTAGTAAACAAAATCCCCCAGACGAGTGGGCGGCCTCCCTCTACAGGGGGATATGAACATTGCGAGCCCAAGGCTTGTATGACAGGAACCCTGTGGACTACAATAGCCACGGGAATGCCCCCGCCACAATTAGGAGGTCACAGAAATGAGGGAGGCGTGACAAGAAACGACTGGTACGTTGAACGACTTAGGTGACATAAGCCAGAACCCAGAAGATCGTAGTGAATAACGGACCCCAGAGAGCTAAATCATACAGAGGGCATATCGAAGCGAACTGGAAAAGATGGTGACCAGGCCCAACAAGGGCAAGAATAAGCAGGCCACACTAGACACCTACACAAAGGGCCCATCCAGTCAACAGGAGACGAGCAGCGGCGGTAAGGGAATGGAGCAGATAGCCTCCGCCAAAGATATGGCAGACGGGGGTGGGGGGGAACATACAGATCTTCGAGGCCATCACGGCATTGCAGACGACGTTGGTAACTAAAATCGACGCGGTGGCCATTGGTGTGGCGTTATTGAGACAAGATGTCCGGGCCATTGCTGAGCATACCGAAAAGCTGGAGGAACAAGTTAAGGAGAATACCGAGGCGAGGGTGCAAGCCACCAGAGATATAGATGTTCTACAATGGAAGGTGAAACTGTTGGAAGACAGAGCAGAAGAGGCAGAAGAGACCGGAGAGAGCCACTCAACATCCGGATACCTGAGGATTCCTGACAAACACGCGCATTGTGCACAGAGGTGAGAGATAGATCTATACTCAAACAGTAGGACAAGCCCCTACACTGCCATAGTGCTACGCGCCATGCGCATGCGCGATTGGAAAGCGGTCCGACCCGCTCAACGCATGTGCATAGGTATTCAAACAGTACTTAAAACAGTATACACTCATAAATGTATGGACCATAGAGCTAATCTAGGAGTTACTTGGAATATTCCTTGGGTTAGAACTACCCTGAGGTACAGCAAACAAGGTATAACTTGACTCTGCTCACCCCACTAACTAAAATTGGTTCACCATAGGAACCAACCCTATAGAGGATGTATAAAAATATACCTAGAATCCCCTAAGAAGCATGCAGTTCTTTCTGTGAGAGCCTTCTTGAGGTGAAACTGACCACACACACAGCGAGTTATGCGCAGTCAGTTCTACCAACAGGGTGTGTCCAAAGACCAGAAATAAAGGTGCTAACGGCACTAAAAAGGAGTTGCATTAAAGTGAAATGTTTGTAATTGTTAGAGTTGTAATTTTCAAAGTTGTAATTTCTTAGAGTTGAGATTGCCAATATTGAGTCAGTTAAATAACACTAATAGTGGAATATTCTCTGTTTTTTGCTTTAGGAATTGAGATTACGAACATGTATATTTTTGGAACAAATAGTATCATTGGCCCTGAAGATGGACTGTTGTAAAGTCCGAAACGCGTTGGCAATACACTGAAAAATCGTAATGCTATTTTGGATTGGTGACTTTAACCAAAGAACTTTATTATTTCATTCTGTTATTATCCCAAAAAAGGGACTTTGTAAATTTATGTGTGAAACAAAAGTCTTGCAATTGAGAATGTGTTAAAAAAAAGCCTGTGAGACAAACAAGCTATGGTTTAACCTTGGTTATGTTTATCAAAAAATGTTTAGAAACAATTGTACACTTTGATTAATTAAAATAACCCATAGAGGGTTTTTCTACTTTTCTAATGTTTTAAATCTTTGTATCAAGGAACTGATCTTATTGACATTTTTTGGACCTATGAATTCTCATATCTTGTGAACTGAACTAAGTGCGTGGTGCACAACTGTTTGGTAAATTAATATTTAACCGGATGTTATACACTTATCTCAAACCCCCCCCTAACCTTAGCACTTCAAATCCTAACATAAGAAATTACAACTATACTTAAATTTCGAATAGCAAGCAGTGGGACCTACATTAGACCTCACGCGCCTGCGACACTAATGGTTTTGGGATTGAATTCCCCTTGAAGTGCAGTAAAGGTTGGCACGTAGCAATACATGCCCTTTTTCCCTGGTTTCCCTACCAGTCCCGAGTGGCTCCGTGACATTCGCCCTGGTGCACCTGAAGCCTTACTATAGTACAACAGCAACAAATGGAATCTCCGTTATTTTGAAGCAGTAGAAACTCCAAATCAAATGACAGTAGTGCCTCCCTCCCCACTCCCTCACAATTGCTATCTCGAGAGCCTCTTGTTGATCCCCATCTGAGCGAAACTACAAATACCAGAAGGCCTTAGGGGAGCTGCTAAAAGATGTCAAAGTGGTCATACAGGAGGTCTAGTAGAATCCCTGCACAATCGAAAGACTTTGATCTACAAATTGAGAGAAAGCATGCAATGGAAGTGTATCCTGCATTGTGAGAAAGTAAGGAACGTGAATCCTGCAACACTTGAAAGTAAAGTGAATATGAATTTAGCTAGAGTGAACCCGATCACGGTATGCTGATGAAGAGGGGGCAAGTCTAAAGTCCCAAGGAACAGTGTTGACAAGAGTGAACCCGGCCGAGGGGTGTCCACTGGAACTGTTTAAAAAGACCTACGATTTGTGAACGAAGGAAAAGCCGTAGTGAACCCAGAGAAGGGAGGCTGAAAGTAAAGAAGGGTCAGCGCCCGGAAGAGGGTGGGGACTCAGGGGTGAACATTCCTCACCAAATGTGAAACCAGGAAACAAACTTTCACTTTGTTGAAGGAACTGTTGTTTTGTTATTGAATACATCAGGCCCTCGAAGGCAAGAGACTTTCATTGGAAACAAGACTTCGCCATTGACGGTCCTGATCGCTGTCAGTTGAACTGTCGACTCCTGCTGGGGAAAGCTTGAGTGTGTGCTATGCTCCAAGATCCCATCGTACCCCTGTGTTCAAAACGTGGGGAAGGGAGAGCTAAGCTATTGCATCCTAACATATTATTAGAGAACACTTCTTTCTTTTCTTGAAAACCATCCCACCCCCTTTTTGTATTAGTTGTAAGGTTTGGCAATAGGTTTCTTAGAATAGGAACTTTTTATTTGACACGATGCCACTAGGACTGCCTTATTTTTCATTTGATGGTCGACACTTGCTCCCATCTTAGATTTAGATTTCGCATAGGCGATTTTCCAACCTGCATACCACATTGTTCAATAAACACCCTTGAACTGTGATCACTTGTGTCTCTTACTTATTGCCACCATGAGGTCCTCACACAAAAGACAAACTGGTGGCATTAGATATATGTGTACAATTTTGTGTTATTTCTAGTGTGCGTATTTGTGTTTACCGCATATAGCTACTAAAATGGCCATGCTGAAGGATATTTGCTTGTTCTTTGGCCGTTGTGATGATTCATGGGATCACGTCACTTCTCCTCAAGGGGGGAACTCTTCTCTTTGAGGCTATGGAGGTGAGACCGCTACGCAACATTCCCACTAGTGGGTGACGGAAAGCGGGACCTCACAGGGAGAGACTCCCCTCATGGGGACAAGGACTCCTGTTCCATGATGGAACTCCCTAACCCTTTTACCCTTGAGTCCATGAAACCCATAAAGTCTGCTGAGAAACAACCTGAAAGCACTACTATATGCTATTGCAATACTCCTTCCTTTCTTCCTCTAAATATTGAGACCACCCAGATCAGGAAAACTGAAATGGACATAGTCTGCTATCTAGTCATATTCTAGGAGTACTGTGAAGAAGTTATACAAGCTGCTCCTTTGCCAAGTACAGAGTGCACTGGAAAGAGGTGGCCCCAGGGAGGCATGAAGTGTACACAATGGACACAAAGGACTGTGACACTCCGCTGGGGAGGAACCAGCTGAATAACATAAAAATGGAGAAAGGACCCAATGAGAGGGGATACCTGCATAGCAAGCGGAGCAGGGGTGAAGCCTGGTAGACACAGGAAGTTCAAACCGGAAGCAAGAAGCTACATCGGGGAAGCGAACCTCCAGTCAGGAGGACGCGGGCAGCAGATTGCAGCAGTCTTTCGCAGGCCGACGCATAGCAGGGATGACTGGAACCTGGAAATCGACAGACGGTGGTGTGACCTCGAGGAGGTGGACAACGCGGTCCATTAACTCCACTGACACGACCTGGCTGTGGACCTGCAGAGACAAAGCACGACAGCGGGGAGCGGAAAGAGAAGCAGAGAGAACATTTCATGGGAACGCATTGATCCAAATCCCTAGAAAGAACTGGTGACCATGCTCCAACAAAGAGGGAAATGGGATTCACAAGAGACCCAGTAGGGGATTGGCGAAGGGTGCTGAAGCTAAAGAAGGCATCAAGAGTAATCTCCCTGTCTCAGTAACTGTATAAAGAGTATCGAAAGGGAAGACAACCTCTGGAGTAATCTTCCTCGTCTCAGTAATTGTATCAAGAGTATTGAAAGGAAAGAAAGCCTCAGGTGTAATCTCCCTTGTCTCCGGAGTTGGGATAGAAGTATCGACCGTGAAGATTAGATCACTAGTGATCTTCCTCGTCTCAGTTGTGTCAAATAGACTGAAAGAGAAGAACATATCGGGAGTACTCTCCCTCAACACTCTATCATCAAAAGAGACATTCTAGCTAGAGAGTGCTATGAGAACAATCTCCTCTGTTCGAGTGTTAGAAGAAATCGAGGACACTGCAGGAAGAGTTCCCCATGTTTTCACCGACAGGAGGAGGGGAAAAAAGACAAGAAATAACTGTATGTTGGAAACAAAATAATTGTTGACTTTCAATCAAGCCCTGAGAGAAGCCTGGAAAGAAGTACAAAGTTTGATAAAAACTGTTGCAGGAAACGATACAAAGTTATCCAAAGGCTGAACTAGGAGAAGGGAGTCATTCTCCTGGTTCTTTCACCTAAATTGTTACAGAAACTAAGGCTAAAGATTACCAAACAGCAGCTTGGAGACTGACCACTTTGACCAGGAGGAGATGGCAGTTGTTGAACTTTTCGACCAGGAGAAGGGAGTCATTCTCCTGGTATTCTCTACAAGTGCAGAACTTGAACTGTTATCAGAGACTAATAGAAATATGCCCCTAGGGCTGATCCTACTGCACCATGACATATCGACAATGCAATCGCGCATGCGCGATGCCGCGCGTGTCACATGAAACGCTCCCACTCGCGGGTGCTTTACTCAGAAGCCCCGCTAGCGGCCGCTAAATGCCGGTAATATAATGAAAAAGAAATGATGTAATGGAAATACAGAGTAAACGCCGGTCAACTTGTGCGAGCAAGATGACTCGCGGTCCCGGCGCCCGCTCTGATAATAGATCCTGCCCTGTCTCTGCCTACGCGATCACTTCAACTAATGAGCCAATATGCCCCAAAAGGTAACGCCCACCTTATACACTCATACATGACACTTGATCAGCCATCTCACGCTATGTAATGCAACCTACTGCCCTCAAACACTACCAAAAGACAGAGCCATCAAACATAAGACTTATCTGCTCAGGAAGCAGCAAAGAAAGAGGAAGGAGTATGGACAGGATGTGAGGCATGGACTGTACTGGCCATGGATTGGTGCAAAGAAAAGGTCAAGACTACAGGGACCTTGAGGATTTATGGGGATTTGTAGTCCCAAGTTGCAGTAGTCTTGTGGACTGTTTCTTTCTTTCTATTTTTGTTCTACTGTTTAAAAAAAAAATAATAATAAGCGAAAGTTTTGAAGTTCAGAGTTTTAAGAAATTTAAAGTTTTGAAAGTCAGGCTGCTGTGGGAAGTAGCAATAAAAGAGTAAGCATAATGATCGCCTCCGGTCTTGTCATAGAATTACTCCAAGCCTCAGTTCAAGGGTTTTATTGATGTATTAATGGGCCCTATGGCTATCCCTCTCTCATCTTGCAAAGCACCTCCTTCCTAGCACAGGCGCCCCTGACCCATGGTGAATATATAGCGAATGTTAGCCCCTCCTATCTAATCTCTGGCTTGCACTGGAAGTGAAGATCTATAGGTTAGGGTGGTGTTTCTAACTGGATTCCCTCAGGGACCGCCTAAAACGGTCTCTACTCTATCCCATGGCTAGTGTTATGCAGGGTTAAGTATTGAGCTTCACAGACACTCTGCTTGATTTTATTTTTTTTGTCTACCATGCTCATGCTCTCTGTACTTCTCACTACTCTCCTCCAACTCTTCCCACTTCCAGCCTCGCTCCTTTCTCCTATGTCCCTCTGATTCATCTCCTTCGTGGCTTTGCCTCCACCCTTCGATGTTCACTCCTCCTTCCAACCCACTATTACGATCTCCTATGCACTTCTACTACAACCTCAATTTTTCTACCCCCTCACAACTCCCTCCTCCACACTAAAACTTCTGTGTCTGCCCACTTTCTACTCAGCCACACTCCTTTCACTAGTTTCATTCACTTCACAGTCACTCTGTACACGGTCTCACCTGTCCACACTCACCACACTAATAAGCAAAGTGTTGGTGTCATGTGTGAAACGCAGTGTTTTTCTGGCAAAGCAGTTGGTGGCGTACGGGCTGGACGGGCCCTTTAATCTGTGGAGAAACATTTAAATACACCAGCCTGTGCGAAGTGCTGGTGTCAAGTGTTTCGTATTTGGTGAGGGGAGAGGAGGAGTGCTCGGCTTCGTACGGCAGCTTGGAAAGATTGAAAAGCTGTCGGGAGCAGAGCTCCAATCTGCAGTCCATGCGGTTCGTATGGTACAATGTACATCTCTCTTTAAAGAAATGTAACACAGCAGACTGAACAAAAATGGGCACAACGACTTTAGTAAGAGGGCAGAGGAAAAATGTCAGTAAACCCCCCCCTGCCGCGTTTGCCTGCATTTGCGCAACGGAGCGGGACGCTATATGACCGTCCTTAGGTCTGGGTAATCTTTGTCTGCAGGCTAAACCCCCACATTGCATGTTGAATGTAGACGCTGCAACAAATGTTAAAGTAACCGAAAAACTATGAACGAGGAAAGTGTAAGGATCTGTTGCATCCTAGTGGAATCTGGAGTGAGTGCTATGAGTGACATTGGAATGTTACTGGATGGAATGTTTGTGTATGACTGGTGTTCTCTGGAGGGGAGTTGAAGATGTAAGCCTGAGAGAGAGGATGCCGGTGCTTGCCTATGTGAACTGGAATCTACTATCTGATTAATATGACTCTAGAAACTGGATGTTATGCTTGGAAACATAATAAAGAAGTCACTCATCCATACCATGATGTCAGAGTCATTCTACCTGAACCCAGATTTCCACAGAAAGCCCCAGCCAACAAAGTTACTCGCCCCATAATGAACAGAAATGCAAGAACTAAGGCGACTGCTGGCGATATCGTAAAGGATATAAGTTGTGCTAAAATGACAGGTTTTTTCTCGCCCGTAACTAAAAAGCGAGCAGTCAGTCAGAGTCCTGTGGCAGAGCCATCAGGAGTTACAGCCCCAGCCTGTCTCCCCAACGGCATCTTATCAACATAGACAATAATAACTTGTTGAATTTATGTTTGCATTTACATTGAGACCCGAGCAGTCTACCTAATCGTGTTTCTATGGCTTCTATTGTGACAACCAATACTAATCTTTCTGCTTCACCTGATCTAGAAAGACTACAGTCTTCCTCCTCTGACGACTCAATCACCAGTGATTCAACAATAACCTCAAAGCAAAACAGCTACATGTATGAGGCTGGCCATGACTCTAACGTCCCTAACGGGTCACCACTAACAGCTATGCAGGACGCCACCTTTACTACTTGCACCACGCTAATGCAGGGACAGCGTGACATGAAATGTATATTAGCAAGGGTTGTTGACATTATTTTAACAAACAGTCAGGGGATGCCTCCATCCGTATTCTCTTGTAAAGGGATGCAGGGTTGTGATTTATCTTTGCTTTCTGATTTTGGTACACCGTTGACGCTTCATTCAAGTTCCCCTAATAGAAATAAGGCTCCAAACGAGGAAATAGATGAGAACTCAGAGGTGTCAAATCATACCATCACTAATAAAGATGAACTTAAATATAGAAGATGTAAGAAGAAGATGCAACAATGCATCAAGAAGCAGTGTGGAGGATTAGCTGATATCGACAAAAAAGCAAGGTTGAACACACGCTCTGGTTAGGAGTAAACACTCTGGTATTTCATGTTCTAAAGGCAAAGAGTGTTATGTACTCTCACAAACAAATATGAATAAGGAGAAAAAACGACTGCCGTTGTAGCGAGCACAGTGCACACAGACTTTGGCCAAGTGGCTCAGACCATAGGAGGCGAAACCCGATCTGCAGATTGTAACATTGTCTACTGATAATGCCAATCAGAAGCAAACAAAAGTGTCCCAGACATCCTCAATTGCCTTAATTAGAGAGGCTCCTAAGGGCGCAATGCTCATAAACAGCAGGAAGTAGATGTAAATGTACTAAATGGAGTGTTTTCTTATGAAGAGCAATAGAGTCATGCTCCTCCCGTTGACAGTTGGTACCCGAAAAAACAGGGGTAAGAACTCAGGAATTGGAGGCATACCAACAACAAAATACTTGGCTTCCATCGAATGCCATACTTGTCTCAGAAACGAACACTTTCAGTAGTAGTCCTTTTATAAACCGATCAAAGCTGTTGCAACTGATACATTTGATATCAGACTTGCAAATAATTACCACGGGAGACAATGAGAAGGTGAACTTAACTGATTTGGGAAGTAATAGTAAGTGGGTCATTGGAACTTTTGTCTCTCCAGTGGCTGTCCAATATGTTAATGCACATTTTGAGCAGTTTTCGCAGTTGGGATTTGCTATACAGGTTGATTCACAAATATATGGGCCGTCTTTGACACCAACATGGAAAGCTCTCACCCAATATGGCTCACAAGACATCTATGTGAAACCTGTTTGTGGCACGCAAATGAGTTACGTGCAGAGAATGGTTCTATGTTCATTCATCCCCACTTCTTTTTTTTTTTTGTTGCTTTTTATTGCTGAAAAAGGTTTTTGAAAATAGCTTTGAAAAGACTAACTGCCCAATACAAAACACACCTGAAACAACAAAAGTTAAATATAAATTCCATTAATTGGAAACTGGCCTATAGGCTGATCAGGGCCCAAGATGGTAAGACCTTTTGGCAGCTATATCGTGCATATATAGTGCAAGGTGAACCTCGGGAAATGCCAAATATATCGAAGGATACCTAGGTACAATATATCAAAAAATCTTTTGGGAATGAACTGGAACTAACAGAGAAAGCCTATATGGGAAAATGTGGGGATGTATTGGGTGATATAGCCTTTGAAGAGGATGGTATATAGTATATTATCACAAAACTAAAGACCCTCCAGATCACAGGGTCTGATAATCTCCCAAACATTTTTATGAAAAAAACTCACTCCTTTGGGCAAAATCTTTCTATCAAGGTTTCAAGGCCTTTGAAGAGAGTGATATCCTGAGAGTTGACAATCTTCTATCATCATACCAGTGCATAAAAAGTGTCTGAGATCTGACCCGAAGAATTTCAGACTACTGGCAATGTTAGACACCAGTAGTAACATCTTTGTGAACATTCTTCTGAAAAAACTTAATAAATGGTGTGAGGATAGATGGGTGCTTGACTTGACGCAAACCGGTTTTCTCAGTGGTTGTATTACTACTCATTGTAACTGGGCTATGCAGTTAATACTTGCATAGAAAATGCAAAGTAGCAGACTTTATGGGCCTCATTACATTGTAGGCGTTAGGGATTTAATGTTACCGGTAATGGAATACCGGTAACGCTAAATCCCCATCCAAATTATGACCTTGCTCACCGCTATTTGCGGCACCGCTAAGTACGGTGCCACTAATAGCGGCCAGTCCGCGGGCACGCGACCCTCGCGTCCGTAATTTACGCCATGCCGCTATTAGCACATCATCACAATCCAGGCGGACGTGCCAATAGCGGCATGGAAAAGCACCCAAAACCCCTTACCGGCATGGCGCTAATACCGCCATCGCGAACCACCCGTTAAAAGAACTGTGCAGTGTTACCACCTGCCACAGGTGGCCACAATCCGCACAGGTGGAGGCAATGGAGACTGTGGCTGCTCAAAAGGAGCACACCACACCCCTTCCCACACCCCTTCCCACACCCCTTCACACACCAAGATGGTTCCAATACTAGCAGCATTACATGGCCTGGAGGACCTGATTGCAGCGCAGCTGCAACAACAACAGGCAGCACAGAGGAGACGCAGGAGGAGGGCAAGACAGGCACAGCAAGCACCACCAAGGCACCTAATCATACCACAGAGGCACCCACCAATTCCCAGGATCAGAGCCAGTCCATTTAACCTAACACCTGGGCAGATACACACCCTGTACCGTCTGGACCGGGATACCATCACCAACATCGTGGACATGATACACCACGACATTGTGAGCCTCATAGACATCAGAACTGCCATCCCCCCTCTACTGAAGGTGGTGACTGTGCTCCACTTCCTGGCCACAGGCACCTACCAGCATACAGTGGGGCAGATGCATGGCATCTCCCAACCAGTATTCTCACGCACACTGAACCAGGTACTCGATGCCCTCCTGAAGCATGCACCCGAACACATATACATGCCACGGACTGCCCAGGAGATTGCAAACACCAAAGTCGGTTTCTATTCACTGGCAGGCATCCCAAGTTGCATCGGGGCCATCGACTGTACACATGTGGAATTGGTCGTCCCACATCACAATGAAGTAGTGTACCGAAACAGGAAGCAATTCCACTCCATCAATGTCCAAATGGTATGTGACGCCAACAAGATAATCACACATTGCTGTGCCAGATTTCCCGGATCAACCCATGATTCCATGGTCCTGCGGAACTCAACTATCCCCCGCTACATGGAGCGACAAACGGGACAAATGTTCGTGGCTACTTGGTGAGTAGCAGGCCAGGCACATGGCAGTGTGCTTGGTGGGGGGGAAGAGATAGATACTCCAACTGGTTGTGCTTGGGGGGGGGGGAAGAGATAGATACTCCAACTGGGTGTGCTTGGGGGGGGGAGATATATACTCCAACTGGGTGTGCTTGGGGGGGGGAGAGATAGATACTCCAACTGGGTGTGCTTGGGGGGGAGAGATATATACTCCAACTGGGTGTGCTAGGGGGGGAGGGAGATAGATACTCCAACTGGGTGTAGCCTGTAGTCCGTCGTCCAAATGCACATACAGATGTAAGCCAATGTACTTCTGGGAGGGCCGCAACGTACTTGAGATGAACGGACATGCAAGTATATGCTACACAACACAGATGACAATCCAAGCCTAGAAACATCAAACCACATCCACAATGCACAACATTTCACGGCACAAAATACACAAATGTCATCCATGCCGTCAACATAGTCATTCTGAATTCGTCCAGCACGACATCAACAATGCAATGTGCCCTTCAATGCCTGCTAAGCGATACCCCCTAGCCATAGCAATGCACCACAAACCCATAGCACCACTGAAGTGATGCCTCTCAGCATGGCAACGTCAATGTTGGAAGGGCAGTACACCACCAGTGTGGTACCAAATCTGCCTGGGCACAGGGACACCTAAGACCTGGCCTCACACAGGACATGTCAATTACTGTTGGAGGCATTAATGGGGCATGTCTACTTGCAGGGTTGAGCCCAAATGTGTATGTCCCCAAACATCCCACCACCCTTCCCCCCTACCCCCCACAACAGTCCCATCACACCCTCCCCCCCACCCCCCACAACAGTCCCATCACACCCTCCCCCCCACCCCCCACAACAGTCCCATCACACCCTTCCCCCCACCCCCCACAACAGTCCCTCATGTGTCTTCCACAATGTATGCGTCCAGGCATGCACGCGGAAGCATGAACATTAACTCCCTATTGGTCATTGCCTAAACCAGCATTGGGAGGCTGCCTAGAGGTGCGCCTGGTGGTGCGTGCGGAGCGTCGGGGTGGGCTTGACTGCTGCGAACTGGCAGACGAAGAAGGGGCAGACTGTCCAGGTGGTGGTGGTGGTGGGAATTGGCGGTGCATAGCATCCGCAATACGTGTGAGGACCTCCCGAACTCGGATGAGCTCCCCACACAGCCTGTCTGTGCATGCCTCCATCCCCTCCCTGGACTGCCTGGATGTCTCCGCAATCTCCTCCCTGAGACGGGCAGCTTCCTCCACGTGCTGCCCGACCAGCACAGTGAGACCCTGTTGCCGCTGGCTGATGCTGGCCAGGTCAAGGGCAGTGTCGGGCTCTGGTGGTGTGGCTGGTGTGCATTGTGATGCAGGCAGGTGAACAGATGGAGGCACCGGGGGGCTACTGAAAGCTCCCATGGTCTCATCACCAGTGACGTTGGAGCCAGGTGTGTGTGGTGGTGATGGCTGGAGGGTTCCAGGGGGGCTTGGGGTGTGCATGCCCAGGTTGAATTCTGTTGGGTCCTCCACATCAGATAATGGAGCAGTGGCTGCCGCCTCTCCTGCCGAACTGGCTGCAGCTGATGGTGGTCCCTCGGTGGCTGTGATCGGTGGTGGTGAGTGGACCTCCGGAGGTGGGGCAGTTGGCTTTGATGTGGCCTTGGGAGTGGCGCTCGAGCGATGTTTGAGACTCTGCAAATGGAGCCTTGTGCCTTTTCCCCTGGATGTTGTGGGGGTGTCCTCTGTGGGCTGTGGCCTTTTTTTCTTCTGCGCAGGGGGTGCCTGGGATGCATTCCCACCATCGCCACTGTCTGTATGTGACCCTGTCGGGGACAAGAAGGGGGATGGCATTGGTTACGGTTCGATGTACTTAATGCAGGATACATCATCAATGCAGTTGTGGGCATTTGGACTTCATTGTGAAGGATGCAGGTGATGTGTCATTTCAATGGCTCATCCATGCAGTGTTGTGTGTGGCACTTGGCTCTGTTGATGTGTGCATGTGTTTGTGTTTGGGTCTGGCACTGATATGGGCAGGGTGGGATACATGTGTGGCTGTTTGGCCATCCATGAGGTGATTCTGGGCTGACATTTGCGAGGACCAGTAGATTCACATTGCATGCTTTCATTGGTACACTTACCTCCATCCAAAGTGCCTGCCACGCCATGCTCCATCCTCCCGACTCCCTCGATGCATTCAACTCCTATGAGGTTGGCACATGTCTCCTCCCATTCTTTTAGTTTAATTAGCGACCCCGATCCACCTGCTGAGGCAATGTTGTGTTTTTCTGCCAAGATTATTCTGATCCGGAGTCTAAGGTCATCCCATCTTTTCCGGCACTCAGGTACATTGCGGGTGCTGGTGCCCACAGCACTTACTTTCAGTGCCACCTCCTCCCAGATTGCTTTTTTTTGGAGGAGGGTCTCCCGCCGCATGTCGTTTGCAAAGACCACTGCAGCATTTTCAGATAGGGTCTGTGTCAGCATTAGTAGCTCCGCAGTCGAAAACTTTTCTTTCCGCTGGCAGTCAGTTGTTTTTTTGAGAGCCTTTGGCATGGTAAGGGTGTTCCAGATATTTTCCAACAGCAAAGTACTACAAACAGGTCCAGGGGGCAGAGGATGGCAATGGATTGTGTTTTTAAAGATGCTGCCGTGCTCTTTCCCGTTCCTGTGCGATGACGCTGTTTCCGGTTCCGCCGCTATTTGCATGCTGCGTCAAGGTGGAGATGCTATCTGCACTGTCGTCGAAGCCGGTAAGGGACTATTGGGGGAGTTTAGCGGCATGGCAGTTGGGGCATTACCGGCATGGCGCGATGCTCGTGTCCGCGTACTCGTAATGGTACGCTATTAGCGCCCTCATGCGAGGGCAGACACGTCAAGGGCGCCATGCCGGTAATTTGCGATTTTTTGCGCGCAACGTGTAATGAGGCCCTTTATGTCTGCTAAGTGGATGACTCATGCGCATCCGACAGTATAAACATGGATGGGAGAAGTTAACATCCTGGGGAGAGGTTAACATCCTGGGGCATTGACTAGACCTTACTAGCATGCACCAAGACTGTAAATTTGTAAATATGTAATCGGTTTGTACATTTCTGTTGTATTATTCTTGTTGTATTCATCGCAAGCGCCTGGATGCCCTAGGGCCAGGCGGCGCTATACAAATAATAAACTAAACTAACTAAACTAGACACTTCTGTATTTCATAAGGGAATTATATACCGGCACCAACCATCAGTCAGAACTACACAAGCAGGCCCTCAAACCTAATTAATAGATACAAATGTTGGCTTGAAACAAGGATGCATACTTGCTCCTATGCTGTACAACCTAAATGTGAGTGATTTGCATAAAGCCTTTAAGAGCTGTAATACTGCCTTGAAAAGGGGTGTTTCTTCCTCGGGACCAGCCCTTATTAGCATAAATTACCTAATTTCACCCATTTACAGGTCCGCTCGTGCTGAGCAATGAACTCATGTGTGAAATGACACCTTCAGTATAAATTTAGCATTTATTAGACATATAGCATAATATAACATAACAGTAAATTTAGCAATGGAACTTGGGAAACAATAATAATAATTAGAGAAATCACAAAACCTATAGAAACAGTCTTACGTCTCTTGAGATGGTATCATTAATCAGCGCTAGGAGATCCTGGTCATCTTAAGCTAACTGCTGCCAGCCCCGCTCACAGATAACAGCGCTGCAAGGTGCCGCAAAGAGCATCATCATGTTCCGGGCCCTCACTCTTGCTCGAAGCCTGTCCGCGGATGGATCTCCCGCCCAGTTCTGGGTGCTGGCACCTTTTGTGCTCTTGTGCCGTCAATCAGCATGACGCACAGTGCCAGAACCTTCCCTGTGCAAAATATGTTTGCCAATGGAAAAACCCAACTCTCTCTGAGATGCTCCCTGCTTCTACCCCTCCCTTGGATCCCTGTCCACGAAAGCACTGGAACGTCATATCAGCGTGTGGAAGGCGGTACCAGGCCTTCTCAGAGAAATAGGATTTGTTTACGAAGCATGTCAGAGCCACGGTTGCAAAGGCAGAATATTCTAAGAGAAGCTGAAATGAATTAACCCCTAGTGAGCAAGCTTTACCAGGCCTGCACTCATAGCTTAGTGTCTATAGCACTTCAAAGATTGGCTGTCTAAGCGCTATATAGGTGCCATAATGCTCCAAACACTCACATACAGGTCTCTATTAGCTACCAAACTGGGGCCTCGGCCCTGCCTTTCTATACACAATGCATAATGTAACCTTCCACCCCTCGTAGGCCTGCACGTTCCTTGTAGCTCACTACGGCTTAAAGTAGGCGCTACCCACATTACTTTCAGCATTTAGCACATACTTTCAATAAGCTATTGGTTTTTAGCTGTTAATGCAGCTATATAAGGCTCTAATATGGAAATATGGCACTTTGTATCTCATGACAAATACCTTTCCTTCCAAATTGGGCGGCCTACCTGTGACCTTTCGGAGTTATGCGTATGATATGATTGTCATAGATCAAACACCCTTGAGGCTACAGAGAAATAGTGAATACATACATATACCTGGGAAATCCTATTTTCTCTCTACCCAACAGCCATCTGTACAAGGGGTTGATACAGACGAAGATACTGAGCCGGTGGCAGTTCTTTCGAAACTTTGTGAACCGCAGATGCAGGCGTTCTATTGCAGCTTTAAGAGAGGCCTATGTTATACACCCCTGAAACTCTCTCTGTGAAACATGTACAATGGCTGAGACAGCTAGAAGGGCGAATACTACTAGGATTTCCTCAGACGGTCCTGGTCGAGACCTTGCGTCTCGAGCTGGGCCTGATATCGTTGAGAACATGTTGGAAGATTGCACGGTGTTTGTTGTATATAAGAGTGAACTATAAAATGGATGAAGCCAATACATTAAGAAATTCCCTGGTGGATCATGTGAAGAGGATCTTAGCTAGACCAAGGGGAATTTGCACCAACTTGGCAGACAGTGATTTATAGTTTACTGCAGAACAGCACTTTGATGATTTATTTATCTCTTTGACTGAGGTAGAAGACACTGAGCAGCATTTAAAGGTAAATGTAAAGATCAAATTAAAGTCAGCACATAGGGATAAGGTCGATAATATTGAAGAATTAACTGGGAAAAATAGATATGCTGAATATGTAAGGCAGATCTTCCCATTGAACTCCCCTTCAAGTTATCTGGTCAACTGGTGTAGTACAAAGCTGCGTAGATTCATATTTTACTTACGTTTCAACATTTTAGCAGTGTTAAAGTACACTGACGCGTGGAATGGGACACAGAGAGAAAAAGTTATATGCAGGCTATGTGCTGTACACATAGAAACACCTAGGCATATTCTTACTGGCTGCAAAGCTCTGCTTCTCTAGTATAGGAAGGGGTATGGTAGTTTCTATAACGCGGAATACGGCTATTTTACTGACCAATTGTGCTCCACCATTTACATAGGGTGTTCACTGGTTATCTCTGCAGCTTCATTTTACATATGGAAACAATTCTTAGAAAAATTGAAGATTTTAGATGAAATGGGCATGTGAAAGAGAGTCTTAACATGATGGTGTGTAAACAATGAATTCCGTGTTGATGAATTTTGGAGATTAGGAATAGTTGGATTTTATTATTATAGGGTTACTTTTATATTGTATTTTTAAATTGAAATTGGGTGTCTAAAATAATGTTTTATATGTATTTTATGTAAAAAAAAATATGTCTGTCTTTTAGGTGCATAGGGCATGTAATTTGCTAGAAGCACTTTAAAATAAAAATAAAAACTAATATGCACACTCACTCTGCAGTACCACTTGCACTCATTAACCAATACCTCTCCTGCTCCAGAAATCACCTCCACACTTTGCTGCTTCTTCCTTCCTTCCTTCCTTCCTTCCTTCCTTCCTTCCTTCCTTCCTTCCTTCCTTCCTTCCTTCCTTCCTTCCTTCCTTCCTTCCTTCCTTCCTTCCTTCCTTCCTTCCTCCTGCTGTTCTCTTGGCCTGCTACCCCCACCTCCTCTGACCTCATCTGAAAAATCCACAAATTCCTATTTCCCGTCCTTCGATTTACATTTGGTCCCTTTCCCTGATCAATCCAAGCCTGTATTTCCCACCCGGCATGTGTCAAGATCAGCAAAACTGTTAAATGTGCCCACACCCCATCCCTTTTCTCTTTTCTAGCCCCTCGTGACACCATGATGGTGGCCCATAGCATTCAATGTCAGTGTTTGTGTTTGCAGGGTTAGGTCTCTGTGCCCCTATGGTAAGTATAGTCTCTTTGGGATTTAAGACTCCTTTGTAAAGTCCATGGTGGTCTATGGAATGCTCTGTTGGCTTCGCTCCATTGCTGCTGGCGAGCGTTGAGGGGTTTTCTTCCATAGTCGCAGTATTGCTGTTCTGCCGGCTCTCTCTCACTGCTGCTTTTCCTCTTGCAGTGGTGGGATGCCAGCATCACTGTGTGCTGTAGGGTTGTATTTCTTTTTTTGGGTCCAGGCCTCTGATGAAAGGTCACAGACAGCATGGGCCCTTATGATGCTGATCTCTCTTTGATGCTGTTGGCTTTGTCTCCTCTCTTGTGTGTTGGCCTACAAGAAAATGCAGGAGAATGGCAACCCTCTTGTATAGGAGATATGGTGTGAAACAAATCAGTAATGCATAATAACATGCTGGTTCAAGGGGGTTTGGAACTGGGACCCTCTCAACTGCCACTATTCTCCTTGAGAGAAGGACATGCTGTGGATTGCTCCCTGGTAGTCTTACAGCCCTGGCTGAACAGGGTTCCCAACCCCTCTGGCCTTGTCACATATTGCAGTGTGTTCTGAGTGGGTAACACAAAACAAGATCAGATCAGTGTTAGTACAGAATGTATTGCATTTGATAAGAATGGTTGACTTTAGGGATGGTCGGTGCAAGGAATAACTCCACTAGGAAGGGTCACACATAAGGAAACTCAAATTCAGCTTGCTTCATCTGAGCCCTACTGGCCTTGCATGATAGTCTTTCAAGAAAGGTTAAAGTATAATACAGAGCTCCTTACTAAGTCCCAATTGTTGGCCTCAGTCTGGTTCTGCTGGAATATCCAATCAGTTAACCTCTGCTTTGTTGTGGGGTTCCCAAACCATGGTTGATTTAGTACGATGCTCAGGCCTCAGTGGTGAACATGTCCTGGCTGGGGCAAGAGCTAGAAACATGCACTTGGTGTAGACAGCACCCTTTTGGCTCAGGGCTTGTTGACACTGTCCTCAGACGGTCCCTGTTCTGAGATCATGGACCTGGGATATACCCTCTCTGACTCCTTCTACAATACACTCCCTGGCTTCCAATGAGATTGCACCATCCCATACCTCCTCCCTCCGATGCTAGAAGCTGACCTGATCCACCAGAAATTCCTAATTTGCTTTCTGGAAGGGGTAGCGGATCTCCTTCCAATTTCTCTGATAGTGTGGTTATATTTCCTTCTCTAGTTCTCTTCTCTTTGCCACCCATGGGCCTTCACGCCCGCCTTCCGTCTAATCATCTGTCTCTCTGAGGGTACACTCTCCACAAGCTTTTTGCTTTCTCTCTTCCTAGGGAAAACTACTCTTCCTTCAACCTTCTCCTCAGTGGTGGTACTCTTCTGATGGTTTGGCTCTTCCAATCCCAAGCAACTCTCTGCCGCCGGATGGTAAAGTCCTGGCCCAACTTCTTCCTAAGGCGCTCTCTTCCTCTACTGATCTGCCTGCTCCACTTCCAAACCAATCCCCTCTTCCAGGTGGTACCCCTTCTCAACCTCCTCCACTCTCTAGCATCACATTTCTCCCAGACAACTCCATTTTGCTCCTGCCTCCTCCAAATTCTCCCTCCAACTCTACTCCTTAGTAAGTACTCCTCTTTCTCACCACCCCTTACCAAACTCCTTCCTCCTTTAAGTCGCACAACCCACCCTGCCAAATTGATATGTCTCATTTTTATAGTTGGGTTTCCCCTGCCCTTCGATACTACGTAAGGCTCTTTGGAAATGCCTGCGTTTTGAGGGCTGTACTTTTATGTGACTGGGATACAGATTGGGGTCATGTGACTTGACAGGCAGCTGACCAGAATCTTTATGTGGGCCATCTGCCATTTGGGATTTCACAATGTTTCTGGATAAGTGCAGAGTCTCTCTCCTTCTCTGCGTCTGTGAGCCTTCTGGTGCCTGCACTAGTCCCAATCTCTCTCCTCTCTTAGCATGTGAGTTGGGGAAACGCTGCCGTGTGCATGGGGGAAGCCCTTTGTTGGTTCTAGATTGCACATGCTAAGAGACCAGAGATACCAGGACATGCACATCCACTAGCACTAAGGCTCCTAGAAGCAACAAGGGAGACCAGTGATAGGATGAGGGTGAGACGACTTGGGGAATGCTGCCCAGACCGAAGATAGCTGCGGGTAAAGTCCAGGGACTGTGAATATAGAAAATAATAATTTGTTTCAGGTTGCAGCTCATGACTTGTTCGTATTGCAGAGTGTCCGAAAATGCCAGGACCCATAGCACAAGAGACCTCTTCACTATGACCCACAACAACAAAGGCGTAGCAGCAATAGGAAGTGCAAGGCTGACTCTAAACAGCAGGTCACGGGTGGCTCCGTTGATGACAAAGGCTCAGCATAGTGCCGAATGGAATGTCATTGAAAAACAGCTGCAGTAGTGAAAGGCTTGGTGCCCCATGACAGAGCAGAGCAGAAGAGCAGATGATTTGTTGGAGAAGCAGCAAGCTGCTCAGTTCCAGATAGGCAGCAGTGGGACCACACCTCATGCCTACCAAGCAACAGGAGAACAAGGAGGTTTTAGATGGGCACCAGAGGCTGCATGCTCAGGTGTGCCAGCATGTAGGTCTAGAGGATGCAAAAGAAGAGCTTGAACCAAGGTTATTCAGTCACAAAAGCAGGGGTGCAGCAATAGGAGGACAGAGCACAACCAGCAAAGTAGCACCCTGATACTCCGGGGCAGCTCATCCCTCCAGGAGTCTCCCAGGTATGTTTTCAGCAAAGGAATCTATTGAATACTGAGAGTCTCCCAACTTATACAGATACACAGTGGCTGGGCTAACCACATTTTGGCGGCGATCCTATCGCGATCGGCCAGACAAACTCCCCACACTCAGGCACACCCACACAGATGTAGACTTGGGCTGTCTGAGACCCTTCCATGCCTAAACCCTAATCTATTCAAACTGAGAATCCTTTGTGTGCTCTGAAAATAATTTATATAGGCAGAACAGCCATTTTCACCATTCCTTGTGGCCCAAACATAGCGAAGACCATAAAATGGCTGGGTGTAAGATTTTAAAAATTCACTGGTAGCTATGTTGCCTCCATGTATGGGCATTTGGCTGCCAACACAGTAAGGAAGTGGACAGGATGGTGTAACCCAAAACAAAATGGTGCAGCTGCCATCAATCTAGTCCCCCACGCAATTTATCAGTGAGAAAATCGACCCGTGGACAAAATCCACATGGGATTCAAAGGTTGACATACCAAAACAAAGTTACAGCTGCAGGGGGACTTCAGTTGAAGTCCCTCTGATAGCAAATGACAATTCAAGAAACCAAACAGCCAGTAGAATGTTTAGGGGAGATACACCAAAGGAACCCAATAATGTGTGCAGATGATTCCTGGGCTAACGACAGGAAATCAATTATTCAAGCATCTGAATCTATGAAACGATACCAATGCTTGAGAACTAATGTTACAGGTATGTAACAAATTCATTAGTAGATGTATGTATCATTAGGTAATCCACGTGGATGGGCTAGTTGTGAATAGCCATTGTACTTACACATGCCGTTTCCTTCTCTTTCAGATGCGCCACACTAAGCGAGTATCTGTTTGGCCCGTGGGCCTAGTGGGAGGACTGAGATTTGAACGCCCTCTTGTGGAGAATGGGAAGGTGACTGGCTTTTACACAGCCTGGAAGCCTAACCGCCCCTTCCCAATGGATATGGCTGGATTTGCCATCTCTCTGCAGCTGCTTCTGGCCAATCGGGAGGCTAAGTTTGATCTTCTTGTGGAGCGGGGATACCTGGAGAGCAGTCTGCTACAATCGTTAGTGTCCATGGAGGAGCTGGAGCCAAAAGCAGAGAACTGCAGCAAGGTAATCTCTCCTCCGCCATTCGTGTCGGATGTTATTACAAAGTGTTAATTAATGTATGTTATGTAATTTGTGATGCTTGTGTATCTGCTTAGATTCACATGCTGTGCTTATAATCTGACACCTAGTGGTAATTGCAGAGTGGGCGTGATTGTAGCAATGTCCCTAACATGACGTTTATGTACCCAAAATCCTTCATGCGTCGAGGTCCCCTGCTTTGTTTTTTTCGGCCTTTCTGGTCAGTCACTTAATGCAGAGCTCATCTACCAAGTTTATATTGCTATTTGTTTGTTTGGCGATGCATCGCCTGATCTTCGACGGCTGTTCGACTATCTACTCCCTTACAGTATGGAGAGTGGGGACACGCTCTACTTTCTATTCTCTTGAGAATGCCTTTTCTTTGCCCTTCCCCCTCTTCCTCCTTTCATCTGGCTGTTTTTTTCTTCCACTATGGAGAGAACTCCGTTTACATTTTGCCTGTCGTATAGCAGCACATTTCCTTGGAAGGACACTCATTGAGTGTGTAATTGGTGCCTGCCTCATGACCGTGATGAACGTTGTTGCAAGGCCTGCAAGCTCTTTCGGCCTTAGAACCTTAAGGACAGACGCACCAAGCAGTGGGCGGCCTACGCCATGGAGGCCGAGAGCTATTTTCCCGCTGTCGCCACAGCCACGGCTCCGGATCAGAGCCCATAGACGTAACAGTGGAGTCTATAGACTCCTGCGTGTCTGTTCCCAGCCCTGATAAGCATGCCGCTGGCAGTGCGATGGGGAGTTCACACCCTGTCTACAAAGACACACACCATTTCCATAAAACCAAACACACAAACCCCCGGCTTCATTAGACGGAATCTTGTGATTCAGGACCAGCTGCCCCCCCACCATCTCGGCCAGCAAAAGGCCCTAAGACTTCAACTTCATCGGGCGTCTCCCATAAAACTTCAGAGCAAGATGCGGGTTGCGTCAAAAGATGCGGCGATAGATGCATCTCTCGAAAAAACACTTCCAAAGCTTCGGGAGAAGCTTTCCAAGACCCATTCCATGACTCCGGCTCGCAAGAGACATGAGAATGAGCCTTGGAAAGCTTCTCCAGAAGCTTTGGAAGTGATTTTTCCTCCCCCTTACCTGAAGGATATTTTCAAGCTTCTCCCCATTTATCTCAGGCCCTTCAGCAGGATCCTACTCCAGCTGCTCCATCTTTCCCTCCCATTGATGAATCTTCTTCATCATTCTGGACCAGGGAAAAGTGTGAGGCCTGCATGGACAAAATGTCTGAATGTATAGCCTTTTCTGCTAAATATGATGAGATTTTGAAAAGACCCCGACCTATGGCTCATGACCCCAGGCCCTCCAAATCACCAAGTCACCAGTTCCCTGATGCTCAATTTACATCTCCACATAGACACTGTGTCCCTGAAACTCCTGTGAACATCTTCCAGGATCCTCAGGATGACCCGGATGATGACATTTAATATGCCACAAATCTTGATCACACTATTCAAGATCCAGTTTCTCAAGATCCAGATATCTGGACCCCAATGTCGACCGAGGTACTTTTTGTAATACCCCTGCCTGCGAACCAGAGCTGGATAATATCTTCTTGGACGCTCCTCTCGTTGCTCAACCACGGGAGTCCTCGCCTGTTGACGATCAAATGTTATTCAACTCCCTCCTCAAGAAGGCTGCTGACCACTTCAAAATCATCACATAGGAAGCAGTACCCGAATGAGATTTCATTGAGGACATCCTCCAAGAGAAATTCCCCATCATCCAGGCCATTCTTCTTCTGAACTCAGTTAAGAAGCACCTTGCCTCCTCCTTACTTGCACTGTTAATGTTTCATTCGGCACCCTCAGATCCTTTATATATCAGAGAACATTCTATTCCCGACTCCCTGGTGGTGACAACCACCAGAAAATGGGCTGGCGTCCCGCTGTCCTCGTCCGAGTCATCTCACGACAAGGACTGCAAGAAGCTGTATGCTCTTGGGAAACGTATTACCACCTCTGCTGCTTTCAGCACTTGTATAGCCTATAACACTACTCTTCTGGCTAGCTATAGCGATGCACAATGGGGGATGGTGCAAGAAGGCCTGCAAAAAGGCCCAGAGTCTGCTTGATCTCAGCTTCTGGTGGTGGTGAATGAAGGGCGTCTGGTGACCCAGAATATATAAAATAAATGCACTTGATTCGGCAGAGACAGCAGGCTGGCTACTAGCAGAAGCGACCCTCCTAAAATGCCATGCATGGCTCAAAAACTCTGGCTTTAAGCCCAAAACAAAGACTCATCTAAACAATAAACCTGTTGAAGACTCTGTACTCTTCGGGAAAGCGGTTGACAAGGCCCTCGAAACCTCTAAAAAAGAAAATGAGACACTGAAGTCACTGAGCCAAATCTCAGCAAAACCTTTTGTCCAACGCAGTGGCTTCAACACCTGCCAGTCCTTTCGCGGACAACCCTTTTCCCACTGCTTCAAGGAACATTTAGGACAGGACTTTCTAGTTGGTATTTCGGCCAAAGCACTTCAACAGCAAGGTTTTCGATGAGGCAAGGGTAGGGGGAGAAACTCGGCAGCCAGGGGCTCCACGGCCCGTGCAAGCAAATGACTCGGTGGTGCAGGTCCACTGCCATGTTTCTCCGGTAGGTGGATGATTAACATCTTTTACCCATGCATGTGAGAGTATCACCTTGGATCAGTGGGTCCTCAAAACCATCAGCGGCAGTTATTGCATAGAATTCCTGCAATCACCCTGATAACACCCCTCAAAAAGCAGGAGGCTTGTGCCGCAGCATCTACTCATCTTGCTAGAAGAAGTCCAAATCCTGCTACAGAAGGGAACGATCTAGGTCGTCTGAGATCTTCAGGTAAACTAGGGTATTTATTCAATACACTTCCTTGTACCCAAAAAAGATCTAACCATGCGCCCTGTTTTAGATCTGCATCTTGCATACAAATATGTCATCCTCAAAAGTTCAGGTTATCAACTCTACAGGAGTTAATGCCACTAGTACAACAGGGGGATTACATGGCCACCTTTGAAATGAAAGATGCATACTTTCATATTCCCATGTTGCCAGCGCATAGAAAGTACCTCCATTTCAAGTTGGAGGGCACTCACTATCATTTCAAGGTACTCCCCTTCAGCATTGCCTCAGCTCCAAGGATGTTTACAAAGGTACTAGCAGTGGTGCCGGCTCACCTGTGCAGGCAGTCCATTCCAGTGTACCCTTACTTCGACGACTGGCTCATAATTGGAGACTTGTACCAGACGTGTCTGTAAAATACCCAAAAGACAGTAGACCTTATTTTCAATCTGGGTTTCTCAATCAACGAGAAGTCCAGTCTGGTCCCCAGTCAAGCAGTTTCAATGAGCACTCATTTAGACAGAAGACGTGCTCCTCTTCCCCTCAAAAGAGAGGGTCCAAATCATGTTGTTCTATATCCCTCAGTATGTATCCAGTCGTCAGGTAACCGTACAAAAAGCCATGCAGCTATTTGCATCTTCCTAGTTCCACATCCCTGTCTGTGCACATGTCCTATGCAGGAGTGGCTTCTGAGCCAATGGTGCCAATCAAGCAGGCAGTGGGATAATCTAGTGGTTGTCTCGACAGCCCTCATTCATTCTCTGCAGTGGTGGTTCAAGGAGAACCTTCTGACGGAGGAAATCGTTCACCACCCCCTCAGTGGAAGCCACTCTTCACAGCAGACGCATCCCTGTCAGGATGGGAAGCACACCTCCTAGAACATACAGTGCACATCATTTGTGGTCCCTATCAGTGGCAACCAATCACATACGTCTGTTGGAACTACTTGCTGTGTTGAAAGCCTGCCAGACACAACTTCAGGGGAAGACTGTTCTGGTCCCTACAGACAGCATCACTGCCATGTATTACCTGAACAAACAGGGGGGTACTCACTCTCCAGGGCTGTCCAAACTGCCACAGAACATTTGGAAATGGGCACTCAAAGACCACATGTTCCTAATATCTCAACATTTTCCAGGGGAAACACAATCTCCTGTCAGACATACTCAGCAGAGACTTACAACTACCTGAAGATCGTTAGTGGCGATTGCAAGAACACATTCTACACAACATCTTTATAGAATTAGGTCATCCAGACATAGGCTTGTTCACAACTCTGGAGAACGCACAATGCCCAGATTACGCCTCCAGGTAACCGCAGAGAAAGTCCAAAGTGAATGGTCTGTGGATAACATGATCAGGGAAATTTGCCTATGCTTTTCCCCCCAATTCCCTTACTCAACAGAATAGTTCACAAGATGCACCAGGAACAAGTCACTCTGATCCTGGCGGCACCAATGTGGGCTCGTCGACAGCTATGGTTCTCTCATCTCATGAGGATGTCGGTCTCATTGCTAAATACGTCATCTGTATAATTGAGCATTATTTGATGAAATGCCATGATAATAAGGAAGAAAAGACAAATCATTGTACAGAATGAGGTTCTAAGAAGTATTCCAAATAGACTTATTGATCTTCTTGCTGGCAGTGTGTCTCTTATAACTTGGAAAATTCCCATTCTTTTTTTTTATCAATGTGTAATTCTTGTTTCCCTTTATAACAACACTCTTTTATAGTAGAAATAATAAGATAATTGCAATGATGATCCTGAAAATAATAGGACCGTTTTTAGGATTTCCCAAAAATGTAACCACATCAAATGTGTCATCTTACTAAAGCTGGGAAAGATTACAGTATGTAAGTGAAAACACCATACAAGAATGTGTGCAACGTTCTTATAATAGGCAACATAAAGTGTGCTGCTCTTTTTAAACCATTGTCTCTTTTACGTATTTAGTTAAGTCTTTGTTTTGGCTCTTGGTAGCTGATCTTGTCATCATCCGTGGAACTTCTTCTCTTGCTTCACTGTCAAAGGGTGCAGGAGGGGTCGGGGTCTCTTCTTTGTACAGCTTTACATCATTCAGATGCAGCCAGGCTCTTCTTCCTTTGATTTTCACTGCGGTGGGAGTGACCCCTGCTACTAGGTATGGCCCTTCAAAACAGGGCTTAATCCAAGTACATACAAAGCTCCTTAAAGCACTTGGTCCCCTGGGGACAAACTAGGCTGTTTTAGCAAGTCACTGGGATCAACTGTTTGACTGTCTTCTTCAATCTTCTTCTCCCCTTCCCTCAGATTCTTGATCTGTGGAGAAATAAAAGAAACACTAGCAGTCATATTTGTTAAATAATCATGCATCTCATCGCCTAATGCTTTTGCTACACTGTGGGCATCAGTTTCTATTTGAGTAGCAGGAGTAAGAGGTACTCTCATGCGGCGTCCAGTCACCATCTCATGAGGAGTCGGGTGGTGATCTGAGCTAGGCTGATTCCTAAGAGGCAATAATGCAAGGGATAGGCAATGTACCCATTCCTTCTTCAAAGTTATGTTGATGTTCGCTATCCTTTCTTTAAGGAGTCCATTTAACCCCTCACAAATACCATTCACCTGCGGGTGATAGCCAGATGAAAACATGTGCTTTATGTCCAACCAAAGAGTTATCTGTTCAAACAATTAATTAACAAAATGACTGCAGTACTTTGCACACACCCCATCTAGGAAACACCTCACGTACGAGAAATTTGGGAGCACATGTGGCATTGAGGTGCGTACATGGACCTGCCTCAATCCATCTGTAAAAGCAGCATACTACCACTAGCATGTATCTGTAACCATTGCATATTTGTAACATATCAACATAATCTATATGTAGATGCTGAAAAGGACCATTAGGTGTGAGGATTGCTTCTCTCACTGTTCTCAAAGTGTGTCATGATGTGAATTTGGGCCATACAATGCAGTTTAAAATACACTGTGCCACGTTTTCTAATACATTTGGTGAGAACCAGTCTTGTGAGATCACGGCAGCAAGACTCTCTAGTTGTGTGTACGGCGGTAGTGAGGCTGCTCCAGCGGCACCTTCAATAATACAAGACACATAACTGGTTTTCCGGTGCTATCTTGTTTCCATAGAGCCTCAGTGGGGGATAAAGAACACCCTTGTCTTTTCCATAAATCCTGCTCTTCTTGTGGGGCTCGACCTTGTATCTCAGTTAACTGTACAATGGATACCATATTAAAACCTTCCTTTACCATCATACATCGTCCTGACATTTGCTTAAAACTTTCTACTTCAAAATCAGAAATGTTTGTAAAATATGCTGCCCTTTTGGCTTCAACATCTGCTGCTTTGTTACTGCGAGAAATCATGCTTGTCCACTTAGTAGGGGCTGTGCATTTCACCATAGCGATAGCCAATCAGAGTTTTGGTACCTTTATGAGTTTATCTATTATAGACGCATGTTGCACTTGTGTGCCATCTGGCCATCTGCGCGGAGGAAGCTCCCCCTTTTCTAGCATGACAACCCTGCGTGTATGTTTGACGTCACATATGCAGAGTCAGAGTCGCTTCCTGATCCTCATATTCTTGCAGTGCGGCAATAAGCACCACTAATTCTGCAGCCTGTGCTGAACAATGTAAAGGCAGTCTAGTACGTGTCACTACTTCAAAATCACCATTTCATTTTAGCTTCACTACTGCCGATCCCGTATGCCTTTCTCCTGTCATTTGGTCAATTTTTGAAGAACTGTCAATGAAACTAATTTGGCCCCCTCCAAGAGCATTTTCGCTAACATGGGGAATATCATCATAGAACTCAGTATATCTTGTGCAGTCATGTAAATAGTCCTCTTTGCCTACTGGTGCTATGAATGTCGCTGGATTCAATACTCTAAATCTAACAATTTGGCTGCTGGATTTGAAGTAATTACCTCATATCCTGTTGCTCTTTATGTAGTCAATGTACTTTTGGGATTCTCTAAAATGGCAAATAAGGAATGTTCGACAAATGACGTCATTGAGCACCCCATTGTAATACTTGTAGCCTTTTCAATCGTGAAAGCAGCAGCAGCAGCTAACGCTTGTTCGCAAGGATAATGTCCTTTCATAACTGGGTCTAAAATCTCACAATAGTAGGCTATTGGTTTATGTCCATGTCCTAATCTGCGTGAGGACTGCTGTCATTACTTCCCCATTTGAGTGTGAGAATAAGTAAAACTCCTTGTTATAGTTTGGAATCCCTAACACA
This sequence comes from Ambystoma mexicanum, assembly GCF_040938575.1. Classification (NCBI taxonomy): domain Eukaryota; kingdom Metazoa; phylum Chordata; class Amphibia; order Caudata; family Ambystomatidae; genus Ambystoma; species Ambystoma mexicanum. The sequence goes on from NC_090923.1 coordinate 1,131,579,704, forward strand.
GGGGCTGTACAAATCGCCCTTTTTAATTCTTCAAATTCTTCAGTCATCTCATCTGGCCATGTAAACTTACTTTTGCATACCTGTGCTTCCTCAAGTTCTTTTGAAAGTGATCCATTAGATGTACTGTAATTAAAAACCCATGTCCTGCAACAATTACATAGGCCTAAAAATTGTGGCATTTCCCTCAATGTCTCTTTTGGGAGTCTTCATGATTGCTACTGCTCTCTCAGGCGTCACTTGTCTCCCTTCTTGACCGATTAGCTGTCCTATGTACAGGACCTCTTCCTGACAATATTGTAATTTCTCTTTGTCTACTTTATACCCTTTCTCTTCTAATATGGTAATTAGTTGAGCTGAGTCTTTTCAGCACCTTTCTTCTGTCTCGCTGCACACTACTATGTCATCTACTTACTGAATTATTGTGCTCTCAAGTTGTAGGTTACCCATGCCCATCTGAAGGACCCTATTAAAGATCAAGGGGGACTTACAGTACCCCTGAGACAGCCTTGTATGTTTCCAGCGCTAGTTTCTACACAAACATGAGGTCAAACCTTGTGAGTCCTCATGAAGGGGAATTGAGAAAAATGTGTTCTTTAAGTTTATTACTGTAAAATACTTGACTGTTGCTGGAATATTGCATAATATCATAGTTGGATCCTGAACCAGAGGAAACTCTGCTTCGACAATATTGTTTAGGGGACATATATCCTGAATACATTTCCACAACTCCCCTGTTGATTTCTTCACTGGTTACACAGACGTGTTACATGGGTATTCTGATGGCACCAATATGCCCTGCTGTACTAAAGCAGAAATGGTTTCAAATATACCTTCATCTGCTTCTCTGGACATTGGGTACTGCTTTGCTCGTGGCAAAATAGCACTGGCTTGAGCTTAATTTTAACTGTTCCTGCTCCAATCAATAGACCCACATCATATGGACTGCTAGTCCATAACATGCCTGGCACCTTTTTTAAATCTTCTTGAGAAAATGGTGGTTTCTTTTTTACCAATGGCATTCTCTGGTATTTCTCTGTTCTCTACTTTTTTTGTTGCCTTTGATTTAGTTTTTTTAATTGGCATTTGAAATGTACAATGATAAAAGGTTTCCCCACTCCTATCCCCTCCCTCCTACCCCCTAACTCCCATGCATGGTATAAATTAAAATATCCAAAAAGTCTCTAAATATCGAGAATGTGAGTGCTGAGGACAGTATAGAACATTAAAGTCAGATTGTAAAAACGCAAGTACCTCAGCCCAATCTTGTGAACATTTCGATTGATCTCCTTGAATCATGTGCTCCATTCGAGTGCAACAAAGTTCCAGATTCTGGATAACCATTCAGCCAGTTGCTAGGGATCTTTAGATTTCCATTTCTGTGCGATCCCTAGCAATACTGCCAGTTGTACGAGACTCTAGGATCAACAATAAGTTTGATTTCATAGAACTAGGTTTTAACACACCAAATATTTGCTTCATACAGACATCAATTTCTGCCCAATATCCCGCCAAAATCAGGCAATTCCACCATATATGCCCCCAATTCTCAGGCGCTCAATATTGTCTCCAGCGTTGCTACGATATAGATGTTTTCATTTTATGCAAGCATGTCAGAGTATAATGCTATTGGGTTAACAATTTAAACCAAAATTCCCTCATTTGGATAGAGAGGGTACATTTGTGAATGTCTTCCCATGACCCCTCCCATTCTGTTTCCGAAATGTGTTCTCCCAACGTTAGTTGCCATTGTGTTCTATAGTGATGGGGGTGTAGGTGGAAGTCTTGTTTATTATTTTATGTTAATTCAATAATAGAGCTTGTTCCCTGGATTTGTAGCTACACAGTTTTCAAAGGTCAGCTCCCTAGTAGCCGCCTGTTTAATTGGAGGGGCAAGTATCCAGTGGCAGACCTGAAAATATTGAAAGCGATCAGATTAATTTAGTCCCAGTTCTAGTTTGCACTGGGTGAAAGTCTTAGGGTACCTGCCAAAAAACATATCTCGCAGCTTCGTACAGCCTACTCGTTTCCATTTGTGAAATGCCCGAGGGTCAAGGCCCAGTGGGAAATTAGTGTTAAGGAAAAGTGGTGTACAGGGTGAGGTTAATGTTGTTAATCTATATTGCTTAGCCGTGGTATGCCATACCTTCTCAACTAGCACTGTGATCTTACTCTTATGAATATTAGGGGGAACGATTCCTTTTGTAGAGCCATAAAATGTCGCCTAACTGTGGTCCACTCAAAGCACGTTCCAACTGCACCCAACGTTTCTTCAGATCGACACCTCACTAGTGTCTTACTATTTTATTTTTTATTGATTTCGTTGTTTTCAACTTTTCAATATTAGTACAAAAGAAAGCATTAACATATTTGCAATGTTTCATTACAAACTATGAAAATACACCTATTAAATAAATGCTATGCATTAATATATATACACAATGTATTTAATTTCAGGGTCTGAGCAAAATGCTGCATATAATTGCACGATCATCAAATTCCAAACAAAAGTAAATATACAAATATTTATCAGTGAGAAGTAGCAGTTCTTGATGCTATTTAAACTTGTTCCTCTATATCATCCAACTTTAAAAAGGTAAAAAAGTTAATTGTCACAAAAATAATTGCATATCGTTCACCTGCCAGTATGCTAAGCCACAGCTTTTCATGAGTTAACATCCTATAATCTTTATACAAGCGCTCCATATAAAAGATCCTGAGAGAATCAGTGCTCAACAGTGAGCTAATAGATGTTTTAATGTTTCTAGTTCATCTAAGCTTTTGCAGAATCTGCAGCATCTGTTAATCTTAGGCAAATTGTTTTGTCGACCTGTAATTTCGCGAGTGGGCTATAAATGTAACCTAAAGTGTGAGAACATTGTCCTGAATTTGTCTGATGGTAGTAGTATTAGGGACTGCTCTGGACAGTGAATGTCTTTGAGAGGCACCACTTTGAACGTAATTGGCATATTGTGAACACTGTTGTCGAGTGCTGATCCAGTCCAATTGCCAGAGATTTTTTTGGCTCTCGCAGGATTTGCTAGAAGGCGCTCCAAAGTAATGCCTGTTAAGGTCATAATCTCCAACACATGTTCACTCCAAGATTTGAGAGAAGCGATCATAAGTTCTCTTAAGTATATTGCAAGAATAGACTGTAGCGATAGACCAGTGGTTGACATAACACACTTCTTGTAGAGATTAAACATTTTCCACGTACATATTGAACTTAACGAAAGTAGCCCCAGCTCATGACGCACTAGACAATCATGGGCAAGAGTTTTTTCCAAACTATGCCCTCAAGTTTCTCCCAATATTTGGGACTCTGGAGTGACCTAGTTTCAGCATCATAAGTTACCGTAGGCATGACTTTCTGACTATAAAATTTTAGCACACAGTTGCTATAGTAAATTTCCCATACTTTTTAAGTATGATAGATGCCTGAGCTGCTGCTGTTAGCATTTTCTTCTTTAAGGTTAGCTTGTAGGCAAGGTCGATGGATGGTTATTGACGTTTAACCCAAGGTAACAGTACTGATGTACTATCTCTATTGGTTTGTCATATATGTGCCATTTGTACTTTTTAGATTTATTTCTTGGTACTCCACATTCCATGATTTTTGTTTGTTAGATTCACAGTTAGTTTGTTCATGATTGTATATGAATGCAATGTTAGTAAACGGTTCTGCAGTACTTTAGCTGTTTTAGAGATAGGGACTCAGTCGTCAGCATAAAGAAGCCAGGGCATGGCATGCGGACCACTAATCAGGGGATCAGAAACAACTACACTTAGACTTCCCAATATCAGCAATATAAAAGTTGTAAAGAGAAGAAGCGAGGATGCACCCCTGTTTTAGACCACGCTATGTGGATATTGGCCGAGAGAGGTCACCATCATAAGATAGCACACTCTAATTGAAGTGTTAGAGTGAAACTGTGCTATGTAAGCACAGATGTAATCAGGAAAATTAGCATCAGCAAGTTTTTTTTAAAAGGAGCTCGTGAGGGACAGAGTCAAATGCGACTTTAAAGTCAATGAACGCTATGTATAGCGGTTGTTTTTTTTTTGTAGGTAGTGACTTTTAATGGCAGAAATGGCAAATAGGTTTAAAGCTGTGCCCATTCCTGGGACAAAGCCTGACTGATATTTGTCGAAAAAGCGGGCCTTCTTTACCCACTGAGAAAAATCTTTTAATAGAAGTCGCGCAAAGATTTTCCCAGGAATATCTAAAAGCGTGATCGGTTGATAGTTAGATTGCAATTCTCTGTCACTCTTCTTGAATATCGGAACAATGACTGATTTTTGCCAAGTAGGTGGAATTTGCCTCTGCATTACAACTCTCGAATAGATGGTATACAATATGTTTGTCCATAACTCCGGATGTGCTTTAAGCATAGTATTAGTTAGGCCATCAGGGACCGGGGCTCTTGAGTTGGATAATTTTTTGATTTTTAGCAGAATGTCAAGTTTGTCAAAAATCAGGGTTTGAGTTGAGGACCACGACACTAACGGAGATGTAATTTGGAAAGTGGGGGAGTGATATAACTGTTGAGAGTGTAGCACCCAATGTTCTGGTGCAACAGAATTTATCTGATAAGGCACTTGATTTGATTGATGGGCTGAAGTGATAGTTCTCCAAATATCACGGCTAGTTTTAGAAGTGATAGCTTTCAGCATTAGCTTCGTGTCTCGTTTATATATTATTGCCCGAAGTGATTAATACCAGTTTTTGTATTGGTTTCGCGCTTTACGAATAAGGGTGAACTTGTCTAACTGCAAGGAGTACATTAGCTGCCTGATCTCTTTTCGGAGCTTGTTTATTTTTGCTGCCACATCTTGGTCATAAAGATGTTTCTCCAGCATTGGGTCTGGCATGGATTCACATGCTCATGAATATTCCCCGTCGTCAGGCTGGGAATCCTCAGTAAAGAAAAAATCAGTTTCAGTTTAGTTTCTGAACTGTCTTTCTACAAATAACCAATCACTGGTCTCTGGGTCATACTGCCCCCAGCCAATGACTCCCCTCTACCTAAGCCCCTCCTCTGGCAGCCATCTTCAGATTTTTACCGCACGTTCAAGTATTGGGAGTCCTCATGCTGTAGCTCTCGAGCTTTTACTGCTATTGCGTTTGTTCGAAGAGTTTACTCTTATATTTTTCGGTCAATCGAGCCTTAAGCTCCACCGATTATACTTCTGATCAACGGGGACCCGTTTTGGAATTTCCTACGCCCCTCAAGGGCAAATTTTCATCGAGTTTTCACTTCTTGGAGGATTCCACAAGATCTTTGAGGCCTACCCCGCGTGGTCATGGCCCAGGACAAAGGAGACATGACGCCTGTTGGATCCAAGCTGTTGAGGATCTGCACTGGATGTGGATTACAGAATATCTTCAAGGACGATGAGCACTCCCGGTGCCTCTACTGCCTTCACGACGACAAATCGCACGTGAAGGAGGACTGTGCGCTCTGTAAGAACATGTCCGTCCGGACAATGAAGGATCGTCATACTCGACTCACCAACTGGCTGCCCAGCAGCAGGTGAGAAGAAGAAGTCCGAGCAGTCTTCTAAGACCTTTGAGGGCGCTCCGGCGACGGGGGCCCAACAAAAGGCTAAGCACCGCAAGTCCACGGGCACCGGGAGTGCCGTTGGCTCGGGCTCCTCGGCTGCCAGGCAGGGCGCAATGTCACTGACGCCATCATCCTCGAGCCAACGCTCTGGCTCAGTGAAAAGGAAGTTGGAAAACCCGGGTAAGCTTCGGGAGAAGCCCCAGTTGATCGTGACGGAGACAGCCAAGGGAGAGCGAGGCAGTGACCCTCCCCCCATGGTGAAGGCTTCAAAGGTCGTGAAGGCCCGATTCACCCGGCTAAGGCCTCGATTGAAGGCGTTGTGGTGGCCATGGCAAAGCCTGTGGAGGCTACCCCAGTGGAGACGACCTCCGGGGCTAGAGTTTCTCTGCCACCCAGGAGGAAAACATCTTTCCAGCCTTTCGAGAAGACCGCCGTGAAACCCCGAGATGAGAAAGAGGGGGGGGGCACGGTAGGCCTAACGGACACAGATACCACCTCCGAGGATGTGCTGGCTGGCGTAAAAAAATATCCTGGACAAGAAGTTTGAGGAGGCCAGAGCCTACGGGAGGGATCTCGATGAGGCAGACGTAGAGAGCAACAGTGTGGCCGTCGAAGAACTGCGGACCGTCGAGGAAGCGGAGGAACCCGCACCTCAGCCTTCTCTCCTGTCGCAACCGATGCCACAAGACATTTCAGGAGCAATTTTGATAGCTTTACAGACCCTGTGTACGGAGATAAGGACAAGGTTGCCCTTACCACCAGCGGACGATCCAGCGGCGCCTGGACCGTCGGGGAGCCCACCAAACAAGCGGAGGCCAGTCGATCCTCCACCTCCCTTCCAGCCTTCACCCCATCCCCTTCTCTGAGGGATGAGACAGGGACATGGACAGAGACGGCGACGACAGGGACGGACGATGACGGTGGTGAAGACGGGACGGATCTCCCATCACCTCGTGCCCGGCCCTCCCCCACCCCGATGAAATTGGCTCCTTTCACGCCATGATCGGCAGGGCATCAGAGCTTTTCCAGCTATGTCCCGAAGAACAGAAGAAGGAACGGTTCCTCTACCAATGACGGGAGGCCAAGAGGAAGACCGTCCTCTCAGTCCCCTTACTGGATGACATCTGGGACGAAGGATTGTCCCTGCTGAAGAACCCATCCACGGCCCTGGCGAAGAGGGACCGGTACAAGAAGTACCGGGTCCCGGACTCCACTCCTATGTGCCTCAGGGCACAGCCGTCCCCGGACTCGGTGGTCTCTGTAGCAGCCAAGAAGAAATCGTCAGGGCCGACGGCATCAACTTCCACTTCCCCGCCAGACGCCGAGGGGAAGAAGCTGGATGCCATGGGACGACGGGTCATCTCGTCGGCAGCGATGACCATCAAGGCGGCCCTCGCGATTGTGGAACGCTACAACAGGGAGCTGTGGTTCAAGATCGCTCCCATCCTGGTCTTCCTCCCAGATGAAATCCGGCAGGAAGGTGAGGAGGCGTCGGACCACGCCATCATGGTGGCCACGGACATCACCGGCTTTTGCCAGATGGGCAACAGCGTTTGCCTTCGCCGGCACGGTGGGCTCAGGGCCACTGATTTCCGTCAGGACGTGCAGACCAGGGTGCTGGACATGCCGTTCGACGGGAACAACCTGTTCGGCAAGGCAGTGGACGAGTCACTGCAGGCCATCAAGGCGGACTTCGAGACGGCCCGGGCCCTGGGTTCTGTCCATCAGCGACGGCCGTCCTTTCGGACCTCCGAAGGCAAGTCTCAAGGTGCCTCCAATGGATTTGGCGGCAGTGCCTCGTTGTACCGCCCGGCAGCCCACTCCTCGTCACAGGAAGCCTACAGAGGCCGCAACAAGACAGGAGGACATTGTCGTCATTGCCAAGGTGGAAAGGCCTCAGCGAAACAAGACTGAACTGGCCATGACTTCGGGCCCCCACCCGAGCACCCCGGTGGGAGGCCGGCTGGCTAAATTCGTCAGCTTGTGGGAGTCCATCTCCACCAACCGTTGGGTGCTGGATACCCTGGCCAATGGGCACTCCCTGAAGTTCCAAAGAAAGTGTCCCTGTTTCCCACCTGTGCCCAGGAAAGAAAACCACGTGCCACAGCTGCATCTGGAGGTACGAGCAATGCTGAGAAAGGGCGCGATAGAACTCGTCCCAAAGAGGCTCCGGGACTCTGGAATATACTCGCGGTACTTCCTTGTCCGGAAGAAGACCGGTGGCCCATCCTAGACCTTCGCCACCTCAACAAATACATCAATTCCCAGAAGTTCCGGATGGTCACCCTTCAGCACGTGCTGGGACAATTGGAGGAAGGCGACTTCCTTTCGTCGCTGGACTTGGAAGACGCTTACTTCCACATCCCCATATGAAAAGGACATTGAAAGTTCCTAAGGTTCGTGATCCAAGGGTGGCACTACCAGTTCAACACCCTGCCCTTTGGGTTGAAGTCAGCACCAAGGGTCTTCACCAAGTGCCTGGCACCGGTGGCGGCGCGGCTGCGCCTGCAGGGGAGCCACGTATACCCCTATCTGTACGATTGGCTCATCCAAGCAAAGTCAAGAGAACTCGCCGTCAATCACACAGTGAAGACCGTCCACCTGCTCACAGAACTGGGATTCTCGATCAACTTTGCAAAGTCCTACTTGGTACCGTTGCAGGACGCCCTGTTCCTGGGAGCCAGACTCGACACAGTACAACGGTTGTATTCACCGTCGGAGGAGAGGACGAAAGCCATCCTGGGCAAGGTACAATGGCTGTTGACCATGGAAGTGGCCAGGGTGAGGTCCATCAAGTCCCTGCTCGGCATGATGTCATCGTGCATCTACCTTGTGCGTCTATGCAGGTTGCGTATGCGGCCACTGCAGGAGTTACTCGACACCTGTTGGATGCAAGCGACGGGCAACTTCGAGGACAAGATCTCCCTCAACTAGACTTTCCACCAAGCGATCCGGTGGTGGGGCATCTAGCGACGCGCATGGACTTCAAGACCCTGGCACATCAGGAAATGGTGACGACAGACGCCTCCCTGGAAGGATGGGGAGCGCACACCGGAGATCTCCACGCAAGAGGCCTTTGGCTCCCGGAGGAGAGGTCACTACACATCAATGTCCTGGAGCTCCGAGCCGTGTTCTGGTCCCTCAGGTCGTTCCTTCCGTCCCTCAAGGGCAAGGTGGTGAGGGTCTTCACCGACAACACCACCACGATGTTCTACATCCGTAAGCAGGAGGGCACCAGATCCCCAGCCCTATCCAAGGAGGTGCAGGATCTGTGGCACTGGGCCGTTGCCCACGGGATGTTCCTGGTACCCTTTCATCTGGCAGGAATAAAGAACACCATTGCCGACTCACTCAGCAGGGAGCTGTGCTCTTGCCACGAGTGGGAGCTTCGGCAGGATCAAGTGGATCTCCTATTCCGACGATGGGGCAATCCCCAGATCGATCTATTGGCGATGGCGAAGAACACCAAGTGCCGGAGGTTCGCCAGCAGGTTCTTCTCACCAGGGAAGGAGGCGCCATCCTCCATCACGACCCGGGATCGCTGATTCTGCAGGCCTGGCTCCTGCAGCACTACAGTTCTGAGGATGCGATATCCCGGCGGACTGCAAGGAGGTGCTTTTAAAGGCCAGGGCGTCCTCGACTCTTAAGTGCTATGGGCACAAATCGAAGAGGTTCTCTGTCTGGTGCCGTGCACAGAAGATCAATCCTCTGCCGATTACGGCCCCTCAAGTGCTGCCGTACTTGCTGTCGCTGGCCAAGGCGGGGCTGGCACACGCCTCCATCAAAATCCACCTGGCAGCGATCTTCCGCTACACCAGAACTCCGGGGCGGTCTTCTCTGTGGTCTCATCGCCTGGTGAAGGAGTTCATGAAGGACTGTTCCGCTCGTTCCCGCCGGTGAAGGCTCCGGTCCCGGCGTGGGAGTTCAACGTGGTGCTGACCAGGCTCATGGGCCCTCCATTCGAGCCTCTGCATTTGGCACTTTTGAAGTTCCTATCGTGGAAGACAGCGTTTCTTGTGGCCATCACCTCCGCATGACGAATGGGAGATATCCAGGCCCTCTTCTGTAAACCGCCTGACATTCCACGAGACGAGGGTAGTGCTGGGGATGCACCCCTCCTTCATGCCCAAAGTGCCGTCGGACTTCCATCTCAGCGAGCCCTTGGTGTTACCCGTTTTCTTCCCTTCGCCTTCGTCGCCGGCTGAGAGTACTTTGCACTTGCTGGATGTGGCTAGAGCGCTGAAGTTCTACGTGGACTGCACGAAGAGTTTTCGGAAGACATCACAGCTGTTTGTGAACTTTGGCCCTGTGAACCAAGGGAAGGCTCTCTCGAAGGCTTCCATTTCCAGATGGCTCTCCGGCTGTATCATGCACTGTCAATGGTTGGCAAGCCAACCGTTGCCCGGCCGTCCGAGAGCCTATTCAACCAGAGTGATCGCAGCTACTGCGGCATTCCTGTCTGGTGTGCCCCTGCTGGACATCTGCAGGGCTGCGACGTGGAGGTCGACGCACACCTTCACGAGATTCTACTGCGTCGACCGGGATTCCAGAGAGGAGTCCAGAGTCAGACAGGCAGTGCTGTGCAAACTGTTCACTTGAAGGTGAGCCTGGTGAGGAGATAAGAGATGCTTAATGTTGAGTTGCTGAAATGCTTAATGTTGAGCCTTGCCACTTCCCGTGGTTGTGCATGTGTGTACTGCTATGTATTCTTCTATTCATGAGCATGTGAATCCATGCCAGACCCCATGCTGGAGAAGGAGCAAGTTACTTACCTGTAACTGTTGTTCTCCAGCATGAGTCTGCATGGATTCACATGCGAAGCCTCCCTCCAACCCCTCTGCGGCTCTTCTCTTGGTCCTACTGCCACTTTACGTGCTACCAAATCTGAAGATAGCTTCCAGAGGAGGGGCTTAGGTAGAGGGCAGTCATTAGCTGGGGGCAGTATGACCCAGAGACCAGTGATTGGTTATTAGTAGAAAGACAGTTCAGAAACGAAACTGAAACTGATTTTTTCTTTACCGAAGATTCCCAGCCTGACGACTGGGAATATTCATGAGCATGTGAATCCATGCCAGACCCATGCTGGAGAACAACAATTCTTGTTTGTAAGGGAAAAATCAGAAGTATAGGTACCGGCAAAAAGGGAGCTAAAGTTGATGCCACATAAGCAGAATTTGCAATGTCGATTAATATTTCGTCCGATATTTTACCGTTATCCAGAGCAGGATCTTCACAAAGAACATCCCAGGTTAAAGTACGTCCTAGCAGAAGTTTTCTTTTACAAAATGTACAAAAGGTACAAACGTCTTGGATTGCTAACGAAACAGAGGCTGACATTTTGGAACGATCTTGTTTCAGTTTCTTCACCTAAGGTGCTTTACCCTTAGCAATGGGAAAAGGCATTGCACTTGTTAGCGTATATGTGTAATTCCTTGAGAGTGTTTCAGGCGACGCTGCAAATACGGTATGAAAATAATACAGTCAATAAAAACTTAAATTATAAACATGCAGATATTATGAGCAGAATCAAGTTATTAGACCTTGGCTAAGAAAAATTTAAAGAATACATTTCACAAATGTGTAACTTAAAAATTGGAAAGCACTCCACTCCTCACCTCTTTGCCTAACTGCACTCTTGAAATGCACGTGTGCAAATGCCCGCAGCCAGGTGCTTTTGTAGAGACGCAGGAAGTCAGGGGGCGGAGCTTACTCCAAACGCTAAATACGATGGTTTATAATGCAGTAGAATTCCACAAATGATCCACAAATGATCCGCAGTGCTGTTAGGAATCAAAATGGAACTAGAAGTATAAAGGAAAGTACAATCAGTCACTTGCTCACGCCGGAAGGCAAAAGTAAACGGTGTTCGTTTCAGAAGTCCATACTGTAGTAAGTAGAGTCTCCTGCCCGTAACTGCACTCTTGGAATGCGTGTGCGTGAATGCGTGCGGCCAGGTGCTTTTTTTAGAGAATCCGTAGAATTCCACAAATGATCCGCAGTGCCGTTAGGAATCAAGATGAAACGTAGTATGTAGAGTCTCCTGCCCATAACTGCTCTCTCCAGCACTCTTGGAATTCTAGCAGTCTTTTATTATTCGGGGTCGAGCAGCCTGATAACTTTTTGGGAAATCTGGAAGGCCCATACCTCCTTTATTAATAGGAGTGGTTAGAACCTCATTTGCTACACTTGGGGTTATATTGTTCCATACATAAACGGATATCATTTTTTGAAGCATTTTAAAGAATGGAGCCGGAACTCGAATTGGGAGTGCCTGGAAAAAATAGAGTGCTTTAGGAAGTAAGGTCATTTTTTTCACATTGATTCACCCCAGTCAAGAAGTCGTTAGCGGGCCCCAGTTCACTAATTGTTTTGTAATGACTTTCAGTAAGGGAGGATAATTTGCCTCATACATTCCAGCTATGTCAGGTGTTATAGGGACCCCCAATAACTTAATTTGATTTTTTGCCCAGCCAAATTGTGTTTGAGCACGCAATGAAAGTACTTCATTAGTGGGCATGGATAAATTCAGAATTTCCGACTTAGATACATTTTTAACCCTACTACTGAGCCATAGCTCTCTAACTCACGCTCTATTGCGAGTAGTGTTCTTACCGGTTCGGATATATCTAGCAACATATCCTCTGCATAAGCCATCTCTTTGTGCCCTATTCCCCCAAATGTTATGCCTTGGATGTCTTCCGTTTGTCGAAGACTTGCTAGAAATGGTTCCTACCCTATCCCATATAATAATGGTGACATCGGACATATCTGTTTAGTCCATCTTTGGAGAGGAGAAGAAAGTTGTCCGTTAATCAGTAATCGGGCCACCGGGAATTTATAGTTTACTTTTATTCTTGCTATAAACTGAGGACCAAAGTCCATCTTTGTTAGGAAGAATTCTCTTATAAGGCTAATTTCCCAAACCTAGTGAGTCCTCCAGCAGCTTTGCTGGATTTTTGGGGTTTGTTTTTTTCTCCTGCTAAGAGTGAGACTCTTTTCCTCCCACTCTTAGGCATGATTTGAGGTATGTCTTTGACTCTTTGTGTGCTTATGGGCTATGGGGTTTTCTTTCTACTCCATAGGGTATCATCTATTTTTTATGTGTGTGTTACACAGCACCCTCAGTGCAGTAACACATGGGTGTCATAGGGACCCCCAAACATAGACTCCATACCCTGGGACTGACTGCTGTCTCCCAAGGCATGTGAAGTCACCATTGACTTTACTAGTCCTAAATTGTGAACAGAACCAGTACAAACCATCATATTGTGGAAGTACTGGAAGCGGTTAATTATATTGCCCCTGGGTCTGTTTTCAAGGGGGCACTTTCCAGTCCCCCCTTGTCGAGTTTCTGGCTGGTGGCAGTGGTTACCACGCAAAATATTCCACCGGAATATTCTCTATGGGATTTTCCCATTGATTTTAAACGCACCACTTTTTGGTGCAATGTTAAAGATACCGCCGGTTTATTTATTTAATATTAAATCAACGGTTGGGTCTTTTTGCCAGAACTCTTTTCTAAAATGGCGTTCGTGTCCATCTCTGTAACTCTGGCCAAGGTCGAGCCCTTTGTTCCACTTTTTGGCGGGCTTCTCCACAGAAGCCCTCCAAATGGTGCCACTCTGTCTGGGTTCCACAGGATGAGTGGGGAGGGTAATTGGCACCCTGGACTGCGTTGCCTTAGCAACTCAAGTCGCACTCTGTTCTGATTGGGCCAGTGGTGAGCCGCCCGGCTCACCACTTAGCATGTTTGAGTGACAGCTAGGCTGTTGAATGGGGGTTTTTCTGCATAAAAGCAGGGCCTTTGTGACTGGAACTTCAGAAGTCGCCACAGGACCGAGGAATCCGAAGAGGGAAGAAGCTGAGCCATCTGCAACGACGACACCACCGTTGAAGCCCTGCTGCAACTACCTCACCACTTTCCCGACGACAAGAGAAGATCTTCTGCTGGACAAGTCTTCTTCCTCTGAGCTGTTGGGACCAACCAGTTCACCCCTTTCGCCTTCCAAAGACGTCTCTTGGTCGAATCGCCCGTGCCAAGCACCCCGGCGGCCAGATAGCCAAGCTTCACCACTTTTGGCGAATAAAAGGAACGCATCTTTTACCGATGAAACTCCGCGGCTCGTTTCATCCCTGTGCAGTGCAACGACTCCACGTTTCCTCCTCGATGAGATCCTCTCTTCCCCTGGTTGAAACAACGAACTGCAACCACTGCCAGGAACAACTGCCACCGCTGGAGCTTCCTCTCTCTTTAAGGTACTGTGTCCTGCCTGGCCTCCCTTTCTTCGGTTTGCCCAAGGTGACCCTTAAATCATTGGTTTTCCAACTGGGTTGGCCCCAGACCTTCTAACTTTACCTTCTTGAATCGCCCCAAACTCTTTTGAACATTCTGCAAAGACTTTTAGTGCATTTTAAACCGTGTGATCCTAGGCGCATTTCGCTTTGCTCCATTTAAAGTGGGCCTGGCCTATGAACTTTGGCTCTACAGTATATACTGCCTTTATTCCCCCCTTCCTACAGTATATACTGCCACCATTCCCCCCTTCCTCTTCAGTGGAGCAGGAGCTCCCGTGACCCTGCAGGAGCAGTGGCCTACCAAAGGGAAGGCATCCCGAATTTTACAACCTTTTCCGGTAAGCGCACCTCCAAATTGTGCAAAACGGATTCTCCGCATCACAATATCCCAGCTACGATGCCCAGATGCCCTTGCTGTCCCTGCAACTGAAATCTGCTTTGGCGCTGTGTTTCCGGCCGAAATTGCGACCGTGTGCATGCTTCCACCATTGCTCACCATGTGGAGCCCAGCACACTCAAAGATGGCCGCCCGCCACCCATTTGAAGCATCCAGTGCCTAATCCACCCAGCAGACTCTGCTGAGTCCCGATTGGCTGGTGACCCTTCTTCAGCTACCTATCGGGAGCCAGCAGGCGAAGACGGCCCACTCTCACCAAGGCCCAGTGAAACAAGGCCGACTCCTGTCCTAGCCTTACTCGCCGTTCGCCTGGACACTATGCCCTTTTTCACCTCGCACTAATCCCTGCTTGTGGTTACACAGCTGACTCTCCTCCTCGTGAACCTATGGACTAGCGCTCTCATCATCGTGAAAGTAAGACTAGTAACGTTATGAACTATTTCAGCGCTTCCGAATGCTATGCTTATTCCCACGAGCTTGCTACCTAGTATAGCTATATAAGTTGTCCGCTCTGTGCCTACTGCCCTACAAGCATTTATCTTGCCTGTTGAACTAGCTGACATACTATCTATCCTGATGTTGATAATGCCGTTACTATGCTAATATAATCACATACGCCACTTGACGAGCTGTAGCAACGTGCTCCATGTACACCTCTGTACTAAGTCTGCACATCTATTACGAGCGTCCTGACTTTAATCAACTGAGCCGACTGCTTATTTCCCTTATTTGCTTGCATTGCCTATATCTGTTCTCATTGCCGCCCAGCCCATACCTTCCCATTGCATGACCACGGCACCGCTTTCATTTGCGGCTTTGTTCGCCTGTGCTTGCCTTGAAATTATTATGCTGCCAACCCCATGCTCGCTTTTGAAATGATTGAGCTCTTGCTCAGAACCGCAACGTGGACCCACTTGTATATGCTACTCTGCCTGCCTGATGCGCTCATTGTGTATTCCCTAATTTGCTGCGCCACACCTTGATCTATGCCTGCATATGTTGCACTGCTCCGCATAAGACATGTTCACATGATCTAAGCTAACTCCAGGGTACCTGCCTTACTCTGCCGTGCCTTTCAAAACTTGACATTTACCTGATCTGCCAATACTTGCTGCCAACACTAGAATGTCTTCTCTGCCTGAATTGTTGCACCGTTACAATTAGATCACGCTTCTTGCATTCTGCATTGTTCCCTGCCTAACATGCTAATGTATATGCAAGCTTTGCTATTTGCTTTGCCTATGTACCCTGATCTGATGCACCCCCATTGCTTGACTCTGAATAAGTAGACTTAACCTGTCTTAAACTCATTAGCCTGCATTGCTCGTACAGAGCACCCACTGCCTAGCCAAATAGTGCCTGTAACGCTTACCTATAACTGCCTCACAGACCCGGCGGCCCTTCCTCTCTAATCTCGGTAACATGCTACCACGCTGGTCCTCCCTAAGGTCACTGCTCTCCTCATTACAAGTACTACTCTCAGTGTGGTCAATTACCAGGTCGTCACACCTACCACCTCCCAATTTAGCTGCACCTAGCTCCTTGCAAACCTCATCCATGGCCACCTCTCACAGATCTCAAAGTACTGCACCTCAATACCACAACATCTACCTCAACGATCCGGCCCTATGGCTCGACCATTTCGCCAAAAAACCCTCACCCAACCAACCATGTCCTATCACTCTTAGAAACCTAAGATTAGGATCTAGACTTATGGGTAAGAAGGGACACCCCATGTACCTGATCCCATACCTCAAATCTCTCACGCACAGCCCGCCTCCACAAACGGCCACCTCACCCACGCCCCATCACCCTCAAACCATCACAGCTTCATCAAGCAACGTTGGTTTAATTAAAGCTGCCCTGATTAACGCAAGATCCCTAGCTGCGCACGCTCTGGACATTGCTGATCTTATCAAAACTCAGGAACTCAACTTCATCGCCATCTCCGAGACCTGGCTGCTCGCGGCTTCCGGCCCGGCACTCTCATTGGCCTTCCCCACTGATTACTCCATCATCAGATGTGATCGCACCTCGAGAGGTGGAGGAATTGGTGGAAACTGCAGAGTTACTCTCTGTCAAGCTCGGACTCTCAGCTAACCAAACGGCTACCATCCACCTAATATACAGACCCCCTGGTCCACCCACATCCTTTGTGGATGATATCTCTACGTTAGTACTCAACAATGCTAAATTCAACTCCCAAACCATCATTCTTGGCGACCTCAATCTAGGACACCAAGACCCTAATGATCCTGCGGCCCTCGACCTAGCGAATACCTTAACAGATTTAGGTTTCACTCACCACATACAGGAACCCACCCACATTAAAGGGCGGTCCCTTGACACCAATTGCAATATTAGCGTATCTCCAACGCCCCTTGCTTGTGGTCTGACCACCATGTCATCACTTTCAGCATCGAAGCAGCGCCACCACCCAGGCCTTTGTCGCCCCAGCCACCCTCACTAGAAATAAAAAGAACATTACGACAGAAAAACTACTCCCCCTTATCCTTCCCACACTAAATAACGCTCCTGAAACTTGCTCAGACCCCACCAACCTAGCCGACATGTATAACCAGTCACTGCTTGCAACCATCAACTCTATCGCCCCGCTCAAACTGAGGAAACCCAAACAACGAGCACACCTTAACTCGTGGTTTACTCCCCAGCTTAGTGTGTTACGCAAAGAGAAACGCACAGCAGAGTCACGCTGGAGAAGTCACCACTCCGCCATCCACAAGGACAGTCGTCTGATAGCCACCCTTAACTATAAAGAAGCTGTATTCCAGGCAAACAAAGATTCTTATAATAACCGCATTATGTCAGCCCAGTCCAATACTAAGGAACTCTTTAATATCCTTAAGGAACTCGAGACACCTGCAGCCCCCCTGACTCTTGCTCCAAAGACAACACTTGGTGCACCAATATTCAGTCAGCACTCCTGGGTAAAATTGCTACCCTCCAATCTAAAATCAGGGACAAACAGAAATCCCTACAGCTTGACCAACCACCGACCACACCTGCACTTAATACACATTTAACCTATCCGCATAAACCTTTCTCCTTCTCCCACTCACTACTCTCGAAGTAGAAAACATCATAAACAATTTAAAACCTTCCAATTGCTAAGGCGACCCCTGCCCGGCACCTATTATCAAGGAAGCATCTCATGAGCTAGCCCCGTTCATTACAGCATTCATAAATGCTTCTTTCAAGACGGGTATTGTCCCCGACAACCTAAAGGATGCATGGGTTATCCCACTCCTCAAAAAACCCTCCCTTGACCCTAATATCCCAACTAACTTCAGACCTATCACTACAGTCCCATTCCTGCTCAAGATCCTGGACCGCGCAGCCTACCTGCAGATTCAGGATTACCTCGAACTAAACAATCTCCTGGGCCTAAAACAATCAGGGTTCTGCCCTAAACATGGCACGGAGTCAGCTCTGATCGACCTGAAAACTCAGATGGAGTCACTGAAGGACAATGGGAAGCTAGCTCTTCTCCTTCTCCTCGATCTCTCCGCGGCTTTTGATCTGGTCAACCACCAAATACTCTGCCGGCATCTCAAATCCGCAGCCCACTTCTCCGACTCTGCCAATGTCTGGATCCACTCATTCCTGAGCAATAGATCCATGAGGGTCTTCTCCCTATTCACTGTGGCGTTCCTCAAGGCTCGTGTGTATCCCCTACGTTGTATAACGTATTCACCAAGCCCCTCTTCGATGTGCTCGACTATCTGGGTGTCTCCTACACTAACTACGCGGACGACACCCAGATACTCATCCCTATCACAGGAGACTACAAAGTTGACTCCAAAGCCCTTAACGATGTTTACTCGGTCATCCAGGCCTGGATGGCACAGCACAAACTTTGCCTTAACGACGATAAGACTGAGCTCTTACTTTTAGGATCAAATCATCGGCTCAACAAACTAGACCAAACCTACAAGTCCTTCATTATTGACGGCAATGACATTAAAGTCTCCAAAGATACTAAGACGCTAGGGGTCTATCTTGACTCCTCGCTTTCTCTGAACAGACAAATAAATGCAGTTAGGTCAGCTTCGGCCTACACCTCCAAACTTATCACTGCCTGTAGACCCTTCCTAAACTCCACCAACTGTATCACACTCGCCAGAACTCTTGTTATGGCCAAAATCGACTACTGTAGTGCTTTCTACCTAGGGACCAGTCAGTCTAACCTTAATAAATTGCAAACTGTACAAAATAATGCCTTAAGGACAGCCTTAAACATCCCGAGACGCTCTCATATCTCCTCTGTCAGATCGGACTTACGCTGGCTCCCGGTAAAACAGAGAATTCCCCTGAAAACCCTAGCTTTGACTCACAAATGTCTGAGCAACAACGCCCCACCTTACCTGTCCGCTTGCTTCTCACGCCACACCTCCACTCAACCTACCAGAGTAGCCCAGACTCACAGCCTCATCGTGCCTAGATGCAAACACCAAAAAGCTGGTGGGGTGAGCTTCCCCGTCCTGGCCTCCAAACTCTGGAACACCTTGCCCACACCATCAGAATTGAACCATCATTCCACTCCTTCAAGAACAATGCTAAAACATGGCTGCTGTCCCAAGACTCATGAGACCTTGACACAGTCCAGACTCCATGTGGGGTACAGGACTGAATATACATTTTCTCTCTGCTCTGCCCCTGTATTATACGCTGTTAATGGTACCCTCCGGTACATGTATATATGCTGTATAATTTTGTAACTCACTGTAACTACTGCTTTTTGTAACATGTTTAAGTGTATGTACATGTATATATGCTGTATATTTTTGTAACTTCTGTAACTACTGCTTTTTGTAACATGTTTAAGAGTATGTGCCCGGTTGCCCCTGGGCCTGGTTTTTTGCGCTTTATAAATAAAATAAAATAAAATCAAATTCCCTTGCTGAGAACTCCTAAAAGTGTTGGGACCAGTTTTATTTCTATGCTCTGCCTTTTTCTCTCCCTTTAACTGAACTATTGGAGTGCCATCAGGTTACGCGCTCACATCTGTTTAACAAATCGTGTTGTTTTAACTCTGACTTGTCTAATAGTTATCAAGGGAGGTGTGTATACTTTACCTGACTGTGTTTTAACTTGCTTTTGATTTAGAGTGCTAGTATATTGCCTAAAATGTGTTTTAAATAAATAATTATATACTTTTTATACAAAGCTCTGGTCAGTGTTTGTTTGCTCTACTGTGTTTTTAGCCCTATTGTGTATACTCTATATACTGCCCTACTCTTCTTGAGAGAAATCTGATTGCTCAGCCACAGCTACCAGGTAAAACTGGGTGGTGCGGACTGCTACCAATTGGGTTTACTGCTTACTCCTGTGGTCTTAATCTTTTTGCAGTGTTCCCCAAGGGAACTGCACAGGATTCTGCCTAACAATCTTGACCAAAACCTGAAAGAGGTATGACCACTCAACCAGGTCAAAAGTATTTTCGGCATCTAGTGACAATAAGACCACAGGGATATTTTTTTGCAACCTTTTTTCGAAAATATGGCAAGTACGCCTCATATTGTCGTGGGTATGTCATTTTTTTTATAAAGCCCGATTGATCTGGATGTATGATTGAGGGAAGTAGATCTTCTATCCAATTAGCTAATACTATCTAAATTGCGTTTTGGGATAACAACTCGCGCTCAGGAAATGATCCTAGAAATATCAATATCCGTATATTGGATTCTTTGAATGTCTGAATTTGATTCCACAAATTTGCCTCTAATGGCAATTCTCAGACGCATGGTATCTATCCCTTGAATGGAAGCATTCAGATTTGGCTGAAATAATAAGCAAGGCAACAGGATAAATTGACCCTTATAGACATTAATTTTGACCGCGGATACATCCAGCACAAGCCAGGAGTCACACAATTGATCTCGGGAGAGACCAGTACCCCAGACTAAGGCTATTTAGCACTCAGAAATTGGCCTTCAGGACGACCAGGGAGGTCGAAACATGTGTCGGCTGTGTTTTTGATAAGCCATAAAATAGGGGAATTTGAGCCAGAAGGACTTTGTGTCAATTGCTTTGTGGAACCAAATTCAGACATTCAAAGAATCCAATATATGGTTATTGATATTTCTAGGATCATTTCCTGAGCGCGAGTTGTTATCCCAAAATGCAATTTAGACAATTTTCATGATACAAATCCCAGTGGGTGGGTTTTGTTTTTGGGATCCTCGCTGCCGGGATATCACCTGCAATTACTTATTATTTCAATATTACTGTAATATGGTCAATATCACACGGTAAAGGTATCATACCCGCACGGTAAAGGTATACCCACTACTCTTTAATCTTTTGTTCAATTAGCTAATACTTTGGAATACATTTTAGCGTCAAGATTTATAAGTGCAATGGAGTGGCAAGATCTGCATCTACTAGGGTCCTTACCCAGCTTTGGAAACAAAACCATCTTTGCCTCCTCCATAGTGAGAGATATACAGCCTGAATTTATGAATGTATTATATAGGGATACAAGTCTCGGTACCAGTGCTTGTCGGGGCGCCTTGTAAAACAGTGCAGGAAATCCATCTGGACCAGGATATTTATTTGGAGGGAGAGAATTTAGAACCCTTATTTCTTCTTCCGGAGTAATATCCTTCTCAAGACATTCTTGGTCCCCTGCTGCTATCCAGGGAAGGGCGACTGTTTCTAGATACGTTGCCTCAGTTTGTTCGTCTGGATTTTCAGAGTTGTAAAGATTCGAGTAAAAGGTGTGAAATTGTGAAATAATTTGAGGGGTTTCCATTACTATATTCCCTTCGGGTGATTGGATCGACTGAATAGTTTGCAACACTATTCTTTGGCGCAATTGTCTAACTAATAAACAGTCTGCCCTATTTGCTTTCACATAATATATCTGGCAAAGATATAAGAGGAGATTTCTGCCTTTTTTAGCTTGAAGCTAATTTAATTTACTCTTTACTGTTCTGTATGCTTTTTGAATAGAGGGGCCTGTATTTGTTTCCATTTCCCCATTATTTGTTGGAAGTTCTTGCTCCAGTTCCATTTCTAATGCCATTTTTTGTTTCGGACTATAGGGAGCCTCTGCTATAAAGATTCTGCGGATTGTTGCTTTGAACGTGTCACAGGTTATATTTGCAGAAGTGTCTTGCATCTGATCAACTTCAAAGAACTCGCTATTTTACTATCAATTTTACCTTTTTATTACAGCATCTTGCAATATTTCAGACGCAAATCGCCAGGACCGTACCCTCTGCCTTGCCCCCACAATATTTATATCTATGATCAAAGGTGCTTGATCGGAAAGCGTAATTGGCTGACAAGTGATTTGGGTGACCTTACCAAGGAGGATAGCTCAGCCGCAACGTGTTCGCCTTGGAAGCAAGACGACATGAAGCAACACAGGTTCGATCCCCGGGTCCACGCTTAGAAACCTCTGGGTATTTTAGCGCGTTATAAATACGCAACTAAGAGAAAAAAACAATTACGCAACTAAAAAACAAAAACAATTCCTGTAACAGAACCTCGATGCCAGCGGGCTGTGTGAGCACTTTAAAAATGCAAAATAAAAAATAAATAAAGCAGTGCTTGGAAACCCAGGCATCATCAATACAGGAAAAAGAGCAATGTACATGAAATAAGTACATGTTAATAATAAGTTTATCCTTTCCCCATTAATGTTAGCCAGACATCCATCAAGTTAAGTTTCACATTTTTGTTTTAATTCTTTAGAAGGTACCAGTTGCGCCAAGCGAGTATCCACACATTGATCACGGAGGGGGTCCCAGACTAATTCAAAGTTTCCTTATAAAATGATTTCCCCTTTGCTAAAGGCTTCCAATAGTGTGATAACTGATTTTAAAAAAGCCCTCCTGGTCTGTGTTGAGGGCATACATAGACGCCACAGTTATTCTAGTCGGGCCTATTCCCATGATTACAAAAACGTAACGTCCCTCTTTGTGGATTTTTTTTCGTAGCACCTTAAAATGGGGAGTGGGCTTCATTGCTATCAGCACACTTGCAACCTTTCCCACAGCATTTGACTGTATGACCACCGGGTTTCAGTGAAGATGAAACTTATATCTATCTGTCAGGCTGATAGGCGTCTCTTGGAGCGCCACCAAGTCCGGTTGGTGACGCCCCAATAGAGCTTCCAGCTTCCTACGTTTCACTGTTGCATTTAGACCCCTAATATTTAGCGTTAAACATTTAAACTGTCCCAGTTATTCACCGAACATAATAAACCAGAAGATTGTGCGAATACCACCATTCTCAGGCTTTCCAACGAGTACCATGCAGTCCTACCCCATCTTCCCCCCCCCTCATCCAGCATCTCCCTCCCCATTAACCGCCCCTCACCCCCAACCTTGTCACTATAGTCCCCAAACCGTGTCCCCTGATGTGAGCCACGGTACCTAACATATTCCGGGGCACCAAACTCCAGCTGTGAGTCAAGTTTACTTCCAGGGAAACGTGTGGGTTAACCTAGTCCCCCTCATCTGTTAGCTGAATAGATGTGTTCCAAGATTTTGTGTCCTGTCTCTTCCTTCAAATTTGAGCAATATTGTGATGCTTAGTTCATTTACTGCAGGTAGCTTTGATTGGCAATTCCTTATTCTGGTGGTTTAGAGATGGGTCCTCTGAGTCGCGCTTTCTAGTCTTCTCTTTGTTGGTTCTTCTGCTTCCTCTCTCGCCGTGATGCGATCGACCACTCCCAGGGTGTAAGTTGTTGAGTCGAACGACCAATCTCAGCCTAAAATAGGGCTTCCACTTCCTCCTCTTTAATTTGTAATAAGGCCATACCTGACTCTCGTGAGGTGATCCTGTGTTGTCTACCTTCTAGAGAAAAAAACATTCCAAAAAGGAAATGTCCACTTGTACTTGATCTCTCGTGACTGCAATGTTCTAACCACTGGCTGCATTTCTCGTCTTTTTTTTAGAGTGATCTGGGAGAGATCCTGAAAATGTTTGATCTCGATCACATTGTAGGTGATCGAGGATTGCTCACAGGCTTTCCATAAAATATGTTCCTTCTGTGGATATGGCCTGCAAGCAGCAAGCACATCGCGCGAGCAGGCTTCCGGGTCATTCCTTTTTTGGCCCGTTCTGTGTAAGCGATCTAGAGTGATTGTTGGGGTCTCTCCCCACGGAATCAAATCAGCAATGGGTCACTTTGTTCTTCAAATCCAAGTCTAGGATTGTTTTCAGGGTTATTTCGTAGCCAGATATTAGAGCGTTGAGATCTGTTCTCTAGATCTTCACATTGTAATTCGAGGTTCTGTGTTGCCCTGGCCAGCTCTTCAAGTGCAATATCTGCTTGTTTACTCTCCCTTGTCAATTCCTGGATAACCCGTTCATTAACATCAGTCTGCTCACCGAGAGTAGCAATATCTTTATAAAGTCTGATAATGATTGCCTGATTTCCGTAGTAAAGCAGGTAAACTGTTGAAATGTGGCAGAGAACTTGTCCTGGAATTGCTGGAAGCTTGCTGGAAAGTCTTCTTTAGACGCTGTCGTCTTTATTATACGGGCACTAGTTTCTCCACTTGAGGTAACTTTTCCTGTTTCTTCAGTCGTGACTGTCGCCTGACCCGGCGCCCCCCAGAGCTTTTGTATCGGGTTCTGTTTATTCGGGAGATCCTTGGTGGCCCATGTTTGGGTAATCTTCTTCTCTCCCCTTCCCCGGGCATATGATAAGCAAGCTACAAAAACAATACCTCCGGAGATCAGTGAGTAACGTTCTGTGAGATAAAGTAGTATTTCTCTAGCAAATAGGAGATAACACAAGGCCACCGGAATCCACTGCCAAATCCACAGTACAATTATCTTAATTTATTGGATATTTGCCGACCAGATTGCCTGATTTTTTGCCCTCGTACAGAAGAGTAATGTTCTGTGATTTTGAAGGGTATTAGCCAAGTATATGAAGAAAACAGGTGCCTTTTGGGGTCCGCTTAAAAAAACGAGGGATATAGTTTACTAGTAGAAGATTTGTCAACAGCACTGCCAGGTTTTTGGTTTTGGTGCAGATATTTAAAATTTGCTAGCCCCTGTCCCGGCAGTTATTCCCTGTAGTAGTTGCAGCTCTGCATGAAGGTGTTTCTTCTTGCAGTTACACCACCATCTTCACCATTCCACATAAGAGAGCCCGGATGTATGGTGTCTGTTTCCTACCAAGGGTTGGGGCTTGGAACCCACTGGATTCTGCCTGCCTCCAAACCCAAAGTGTAGATGTCTTTACTTGTGTGACTTTTACCATCAACACTACTGAGTTCTTGAAAGGTGCCGCTGTTTCAGAATTACCAATCACTGTCTCTAGTTATTCCTTGTAATGGTTGCAATACTGTGTAGGAGTGTTTTTATTGCACTTCCCCCTCCACCTGCGTACTTGAAGAGACCCAAATGCAAGTCTGTGTTTTCCAGCGAGGGTTGGATCCTGAGGCGAGCTCTATGAAAAAAACCTGATGAAATGTATGGGCGTGCACTTTGAATATTCTTATAGTCCATACCCGGGTATTTTTGTAAGTATCCCTTAAGTTGCGCGCTGCTTTGAGGGAGTCAGATGTCCAGACCAGCGAAGGTTGTAATGGTTGCAATACTGTGTAGGAGTGTTTTTGTTGCACTTCCCCCTCCACCTGCGTACTTGAAGAGACCCAAATGCAAGTCTGTGTTTTCCAGCGAGGGTTGGATCCTGAGGCGAGCTCTATGAAAAAAACCTGATGAAATGTATGGGCGTGCACTTTGAATATTCTTATAGTCCATACCCGGGTATTTTTGTAAGTATCCCTTAAGTTGCGCGCTGCTTTGAGGGAGTCAGGTGTCCAGACCAGCGAAGGTTGGGGGCAGGAGCAAACTCTGAGAATAATACCTGGTATGGACATGTATACGTGTGTGCTTTAAGTTTTCATTAAATGCATGCCCTGCTACCTTGATTGATGTTCCTTGAAGTTGTGTGCTGCCCCAAAGGTGTTGGGTATCCAGATTAGCCTGACTTTGCCCGGGGAGGGCTGTCTTCTGCCCGTAGGATACGTATATTCAGAGCTGAGACTTAAACGCAGATCGTCGCACCGCCAACCCACTGCTTGCAGTTGTTCAGAGTCTCACCTGTCCTATGCTCGATAAACCCAGTGGAAGGGAGCCCCTCCACAGATATTGGTGGAATTGGCTGGAGCACATCGCACACACACCTTCAAGGTGCAGCAGCCATCTTGGAATCTCCTCTGTTCTTTACTTTAATCCAATAAGTGAGACTGATGGAAAATACTAATTCATCGTCTGAATAATTATCTCTGAACAGTTCATCTGTCAAGTCTGTTAGTCTATATCCTTCACCAAGAGCTACTACTGCTCTCCATCCTCTTCTCTCATCACCTGTCCAATGGACAACCACCCTTTGCTCTGTGACCACTGCTTCCTCTAGTTCTATGGGAATCATCTGTCCTTCTTCATCATCCATAAGCATTTCTGACCTAACCAACAATTTGTCAGGTATTCTCAATAATTTACCTACCAGTCTAGGAAGCCATGTTAACGAAACAGTTATCCATACAAAAATACTTCTGGGTCTAAAGGACCTCCTCATAGTGCCTTTTGGTCTCTAAACGCTAGTATAAACTCTCTTACATTCATGTAATGTATCCCTGGTGTGGGATACACTATCCCTTTGTCAAAGATATCGTCATGTTAAGTTTTGTCATCAAGTCACGTCCTAATATGTTAACTGGTGTCTGCCGAGAATATAATCGTGGCATAGACACGTCATGTTCTTCTATAGAAATTGGTAGTTTGTCCGTAAAAGGAACTAAGCTCATAGCCCCACAGAATCCCTGCCCATTCATGGCAATGCCAGACATTGGGTACTATTACTTTTCAAACACAGCTCCAGTGTCTACAAGAAATGATAATGTCTTGCCTTCTATTGTTACCCTGACCCATGGCTCCTCTTGTGGGTCTGGTGTCAATGATAGTACTGAACACATCAAGTCGTTCTGTGGGCTTTCCTGTTGTGGATACCCTGTACCCTTGAAAGGATTTCCACATACCATGTTCACACTCCCAATCCTGGGTGTGGATGCTTGTGGGACTCCTGTATTTGCATTCCAATGTGGCACCATTGCTTGTTGTGTTTGTGCTTGCTGGGTCTGTGCTTGTGGCGACTGTGCTTGCAATGGAACTTGCTGTGTTTTCTGTTTTTCAGCGTGCAATCTTGGGCATAATACTTCTGCAGTTCTGTACTATACTGTGGAAAATAGCCCACCCCCCTCTTAAAGCTTGCCAGTTCTCCTGTATGCCCCTCTACTTCTACACATTCAGGCCACATGTCCTGTCCTCCCACAATTCCAGCATTGCTGCGGCTGTCCTCCATTAAATCTTCCTCCTCCCTGATGGTTTTGAAATTCGTCTCGTCTCCCTCTACCTCATGTCTCAGGAGGATAGCTCAGGGGCAACATGCTCGCCTTAGAAGCAAGACTATACAGAGCAACACAGGTTCGATCCCCGGGTCCATGCTTAGAAACCTCTGGGTATTCAGCGCGTTATAAATAACCTATCATAACATGTCCAAAAGGTGTACCCACTTTGATCTATAGGGTACCCTACATTGATTGGCTGCACTGGCAGTAACTCTTGTGTTGCCACACCTTCACCACTTGTGAATACTGCTCCTTCTATGGTACATTTTTACTGTTTTTTCTAAAATAACTTTGCTTCCGATGGCTTTCTACTCTAAGCTTTCTTCTTATTCTTCTCTTGTAATAATCGACAATGATGTACAATAGTCAACTGTATTTCTAGCCATTGCTTCGCTACTATCCCTACCTGTTTCTTCATCTGCCATTGCACTGGCTCGGGCAGTTCCTGACATTATGTATGATAAAATAATGCTACTGTTTTATACCACGGTTCCCTTGTCTCAAGATGCTGACGTTCTTGAATCTCTTGAATAAACGCAACAAGATCTTCATCCTCGCCCATTTATCTTGTCATAATCGCACCCATGTCTGATGTGTCAGGATATTGTACTCTGAGCGCCCTCCATACGTCTGCTCTGCAATTGTTAAATGGCGCTCCATCATGTACCCTGGTTTGCGCTGTTACACTTGCATACCCTGTTAGTCTTCACATGTCGTCGGCTCTCTCCCCTAGGATAGCTGCTAGCAAGCCTTTTATGTCACCCACTGCTAACGTCATTCCCGCTGTTATTCTTTCTAACTAATCAATCCATTTTCCTGCACCTGCATTCAAACTAGGTAATTTTCATTTCAGATTATCTTTGTCCATTTGTGGGCACGGTATATATTGTGGTCCTCCTCCCCCTTTCTCTAATAATGGGAATTGTGTAAATCCCAGTCCACAGTCCTACTCGCCTACACTTCTCGTCTTCCAGGTGGGGCTAGTTCGCCCTTTCAACTTTGTCCTGGCAATGACCTTAATCTGCTTACATAAGGCAGGGATATATCCCCTGTACTGTACGATCGTGCTTGTGGTCGTTCAGAATATGGCGTCGGTCCTGGTGATATTTCTTTTGGGTCTTTACCCCTTTACCTTTACCCCTTTTTCTAAGCTTGGGTCTATTGAAAAACCACATGTGCCTTGTCTTCACGCTCTTTCTGTTTCCTCCCTTTCCTCATTTAACATCATTCTACTACAGCTTGTATGACTGTCGTCCCTTTCCCCCGTCATCAAGATCTAGTCTACTTAAGGAAAACGTTTTATGCTCTTCCATCATTGCGTCATCCAATTTGCCTCCTGTTTCTTTTGGTGGAGATCCTTCGATGCTCCCCTTGGTTTGTAATCATCTTTCACCCTCATTTGCCTATATAAATCCCCAATCCTTTTCCCTATGCCTTCTGCCTCATGCTCATCAGCTCATGTCTGTATTCTCGGTATCCCTTGCAGCTGCCTGCAGGGATGTTGTGACCCTCTCTCTTCTACCCATCGTTCTCGTGCTTTAATTGGCACTATGCATCTATTAACGAGGTGATCTATTTCGTCATCCCTTTGTCCCCTACTCCTCCTAATTTCTTCTTCCCTTCTTCTTATCTCCATTTTCTCTTCTTCCTCTCGCCTTCTTCGCAGCCTACGTTCTTTCAATCTGTTTCTATTTAATCATGTTTATCTGTTCTTTCACTTTCTTTAGTTCCTCATACCTTCTTTGTTCTTGCTTTCGCTTCCTCTTTTTCCATCTCCTCTTTGTATGCTCTCTTGTTCCTTTTCGTTCTTTTCCTGTTCCTCTTTCTTCTCTTTGTCTAACCTCATTGATACACTTTCCGTGTAACTTAAGCAATATCTGTCCTCCCATGCACTCGTTCTGCACTATTGTCACTTAGTTGGCTTTGTCCTTCCCTTCTTTTGGTCTCTTAGCTTATTCTATCTCTGTCCCTTCTTTCATTATGTTTTTTATTTTCATTGCGTGCTGACATACATTTACGTTCTTTGATCTTGCTTTCTTCCATGTTGTCCTCACAGTTATAAGCGGGGGGCTTGTATGTCAAATTAACATAACCTGCTGCTTCTTTGAACTCCTTTAAAGGATAGAATCCATGTTTCGAATGGATTGTGTCCTCCCACATATCCCTCATCTAAGACACTTTTTATTTGTCAGAGGGCGCTGTGCGTTGATGGCATCGAGTCGATGTCCCTCGAAGGCCTCCATTGAGGATGTCATCGAAGGCATATATAGCACATGCAGCGCAGTTGGTCTCAGTTCCGTTTTTCCAGGACACTGATAGATTTGAGCGAAATTCGGCATGCCTCATCTTGTGACGTCTTTGTTACAACTCCTCAATAATGTCTTTATCATCGATTCTGACGACTCCGAAGTCCAGTTTCAAGAAGTGTCTGGACTGAGGGTCAAAAATGTAACTCACTGACCCGCACTGTATCTTTTTGTGGTGCCTTGAAGCGGACCACGATACCTAAAACTGTTCGAAATGCCAGTCCATGACTTAAAAAGCCGTGAAGGAACAGAAGGGGAAGCAGAAGGTAGGAAAAATCCCTAAAACATCTCCTACCCGATCCACAAAACCTTCGACCAACGAGTCGAGAGGTGACTCTCCTCGGACGAAGAAGGCCCAGCGATCAAGGTCGAGGAGTGGCTCACACCACTCTTCTTCGTCCTCGAAGAAGTTGAGGAGAAGGCACCATCGGTCGACTTCGTCGTCGGACGTCTTCCCCCAATAGGGTTGCTTGCCCTACTAAGAAGTCCACTCCAGCCTAGTGGGAAGCCTTCAGGGTTGAAATGCTAAAGATTTTTGAGAAACAAAAAAGCCATGCTCCTACCGAGCCTTTGAAAGAAGCCGGAAAGGAAAGGTCTCGTCCGAAACCCTGCACACCGTCGAGCGCGGGAAAAAGGCATGATTCAGGGCCTCGATCCGATGTTACATCGAAGGATCACACGAGACACAAGGAAAAGTCGAGGTTGAGGTCATGGTCGCCGGCGGTGCCTTCGATGCCAGCTGCTCCATATTTGCCCGCTGAACCATCAGTGCTGAGCACCACTCCTAACCGATAAAGAAAGCATTGACGGCTTCGACCATGTCGCAGCCAATTATTGCAAAACCAGACAAAATATATGCTCCACTTCCTAAAAAGGATTCTCTTCAAATCTTTTTGAAGAAGAGGAGCGGTCTGAGGATGATGAAGCTCCATTTGGTTTACAGTATGGTACTCCCAATGTAACAGTGTTTTATTTCTGAAAAGTCCAGAATGAAGGACGTGCATGACAACTTGCAAAGAGCAAGTCGGGTTGATACCTCGCCCGAGCTTGAATTTTGTAAAGCCAGAGGCTGGGGAGCATGTGGATGCATCCTACAGGCAGCTCATGTCAAAAGTGGTGGAATACATGGGTTGGAGTAGGCCTCCATTGACTTATGAGCAGGACGACCTCACTGATATTTTGGACAAGGGTCCACAATCTGATCCTATTTTGCCTTTCCATATGGCATTGCATAAAAAGGTGGCTAGGAACTGGGAGACTCCGGAGTCCAATTCGGCAGTTGATGAGAACTTGACTAAAAAAATAGCGCCCTTCCAGTAGTGACCCCATCAAAACACCCCATTCCGGAGAGTCTGGTGGTGCAGGCAGCTACTGCTACTTCCAAACAAGCGGCGTACCCTACCATCCCTCCTGATAGGGACTACAAACGCATAGATGGATAGGCGAGGGAAGTATTTTCTGCAAGGAGCATGGCACTAAATCCTGCCAACTCCACTTGTGCCCTTGCAATGTTTTTGTATACTCTATGGGATTGTATTTCCATGGCGGCAGAGTACATTCCCAAAGGGGATGAAAGACGGCTTCTTAGCTATTATTAGAGAATGCAAAGAGGCCATGTGCAAGTCTCTTCAATCAGGTTTGGATTCTGTGGATATCATCCATGGCTGCCAGCACCGTTTTGCGTAGATTTGCGTGGTTGAGAAATGCACAATCTAGACTTCACAAAATGCCTTTTGACGGGTCTCACCTTTTTGGCAAGAAGGCTGACGAGAAGCCTTAAGAAGTTGCAGACCTCAAAGACGGCAGCCAAATCTTTAGGTGCTGCTATTAGGCAACCTCAGCCTTTTCGTCCTAGTGGGCAAACTTGGAGGGGTAGATCCTTTTGTTACTACTACTCAGTTGGAAGGGTGAGAGGAATGGCCAGTCAAAGAGGCCAGAGAAGAGTTCCTTCTGGTGGACGAGGTAGAGGTGCAAAACCAGCTCAAGCAGCAGCCTCCTTACCATCGGCGTCTGCATTAGCCGCTGCAAAGCCACTTTGAGGTCTAAAGTCACAGTTCACCAGTGGGGGGCAGACTGTCTCAGCATCTGGAAGAATGGCAAGACATTAACCTCAGATGCTTGGGCTCTGGAAACCATAGCCCACAGGTACTGCCTTCCTTTTATAAAGAGACCTCTGCGCAATCCACCGGGGAACTGCTCTTTGAGGAATCGGGATCCTCTTTTTGTACAGGAAATGTTAACCCTGCTAGAGAAAGGTGCTATAGAACCAGTACCTGTAGCAGGGAGGAACAAGGGATGGTACCCCCCTTATTTTTTGATGCCCAAGAAGGACGGAGGACTGAGACCCATTTTGGACTTGAGATACTTGAACAAGTTCCTCAGGAAGTACAAGTTCAAGATGGTCACATTTTCTCAGATCCTCTAGACCCTCCAACTCCAGGATTGGTGTCATTGGAACTTCGGGGTGCTTATCTTCATGTGTCAATCCATCTCGAGCACAGAAAATATCTGAGGTTTGCAGTTGGCGGTTCTCATTATCAATTTCGAGTTTCACCATTCGGGTTGACCTCCGCCTGAGGTTTTTCACCAAACTGATGGCGGTAGTGGCAGCGAGTCTCAGGAGAGCGGGGAATTCACACCTACCTGGATGATTGGCTGATCAGGGCGCTTTCTCCTGAATAACTCCTGGATCATCTCAACGTCACCTGCCACTCTCTTCACAGAATGGGCTTCTCCCTCAATTACAAGAAGTCCCACATGACACCTTCACAAAAGCTCCAGTACATCGGAGTTGTGTTAGATACATCCTTGGGAAAGAGCTCGCCACCCGGGGGTGAGGGCTCAGGACATTCTTCAGATGGTGAACACATTTCAGAATGCCCACAGTCTACCGGTCTTCAATTTTCTGAGGCTGCTCGCCCTCGGGGCATCTTGCATTTTTCTGGTGCCAGAGGCTAGACTGAGAATGAGATCCCTTCAATAGGTTCTAAAAACTCAATGGTCCCGGTTCTCAGGAAAGATGTCGGATCGACTTCAAATTCCAACCAGGGTCTCACAGGATCTTCTGTGGTGGGCCTGCAAGGACAATATTCTGAAGGGAGAACCTTTTTGGCAGCCATGGCCGGAGATCACAGTGATGACAGACGCCTCACTCATAGGGTGGGGAGCCCATGCCAACGATCTGACAGCCAGCGGTCATTGGTCTCCATCGGAGTCCAAACTACATATCAATGTTTTGGAACTGAGGGCAATCAGACTAGCGCTGAAGGCCTTTCTGCCCTCTGTACGGGTAAAGAATGTCCTGATAATGACGGACAACACAGTGGCCATGTACTACCTCAACAAGAGAGGTGGTGTAGGGTCACTACCACTGTGCAGAGAGGCAATGCAGCTCTGGTACTGGGCAATTCAAGAAGGAATCTCCCTCTCGGCAGTTCACCTAGCCGCAGAGGAGAACCCGGCGGCAGACGCTCTGAGCAGGTAGAGCACAGTCTCCCACAAGTGGGAACAAGCTCAGGAAGTCCTTCAAGAGATCTTCACCCTTTGGGGAGCCCCTCAGGTAGATCTGTTCGCGACTGAGGTCAACCGGAAGTGCAAAAGATATTGCTCCAGGGAATTTCCCCCAAGAGGAGCTCTGGGGGACACGTTTGTAGTGGACTGGAAGTTTCCACTACTATATGCGTTTCCTCCTATTCCTGGCATTCCTCACATGATCAGGAGGTTGGGAAGGTCCGGGAAACACATAATCCTAATTGCCCCAGATTGGGCCCGGAGGTGTGGTACCTGGACCTTTTGGACATGCCCATCTGTCATCCGATGCGTCTTCCACAAAGAGAGGACCTTCTCTCGCGAGAGGAGGGTCGGGTTCTCCATCCAGACATCGAGATTCTCATCCTTCACGCTTGTTTTCTGAAAGGCTGAGATGTAAGGATTCAGACCTCCCGAATGACGTAATGGATTTGTTGCTTTTGGCCAGAAGACCAGCAACTAAGTCTTTGTACCGTTGCCATTGGAATAGGTTCTGCAACTGGTGCAAGGAAAAGAATGTAGATCCTTTTCTATGTAAAACACTGGATGTTTTATCCTTTCTTCTGTCCTTGGCTAATCTGTGGCTCCAGATTGTTACCATTAAAGGCTGCTTGGCGGTGCTGTCCGGTTTTAAGTGCTCGTCAGAGGAATGTTCCTATTTCAAAATACCACTGATGGCTCTGTTTCGGTTTGGGACCTTAATCTGGTTTTAAAATTCCTAATGTGTGCATCCTCTGAACCTCTGCAAACATGTCCTTTAGGGTTGTTAACCTTCAAAACAATCCTGTTGGTAGCTCTGACTTCTGCCCATGTGAGCGAGTTGCAGGCACTTTCATCCAAGCCACCCTTTATCATCTTCCACAAGGATAGGGTTGTTTTAAGGGTCAACCCTTCTTTTTTGCCCAAAATCATATCTGATTCTAATTTAGGTCAGAAATTGTTTCTACCTTCTTTCTATCCCCCACCTCATCCTGATAAGGAAGATGAAGGACTACATAGGTTGGACCCTCGGAGAGCGTTAAGCTTTTACATTGCAAGAATGTCTAAGATATGAATTGATGAACAGCTCTTCATCGGATATACAGGACACAAGCTAGGCCAGGCTGTTTCCAAACAGACCTTATCTAGATGGATAATTCTGGCGATATCAGAATGTTGCAGGCTGGCAGGAAAAGACCATCATGAAGGTTTAAGAGCTCATTCCACCAGGGGCATGGCTACATCTACAGCTCTTCAAAGGTGCTTATCAGTACCAATTAGAAACATTTGTGAAGTGGCAACATGGTCTTCCATCCACACATTCACTAAGCATTATTGCCTGGATTCTTCCCTTGGTCAGGAGGGTACTTTTGGCAAGGCAGTCCTTCACTCTGTCCATGAAAATGTATGAATTATAATTCTACTTCCTCCTCCAAACCAAATACTGCTTTGGGAGTCTGTCAAAGATGAGGAATAGGTTGGAGAACAGAATCCATTAGTGGAAGAACAAGTTACTTACCCCCTGGTAACATTCTTTCGACTGGATGTTCCTCCCACGTATTCCTCATCGCCCTCCCATCCTACCCCTCAGTAGAATTTCCCACGCTATTACAGCTTCTGTTCCATCAAGGCTGAGTACGGTCATTCCCGTGTTTACGGGTATCTCTGCTGCAAGAGAAGGAAAAACAGAACTGAGGCCAATGGGCGCTGCACATACATGCTATATATGCCTTCAATTACATCATCCTCGACGGAGGCCTTCGAGGGACATCGACTCAATGCCATCAACGCACAACGCCCTCTGCCGAAAAAAATACAAATGATAATAATTTCCGAAGCAGCTGAAACTAGACAACAAGTGTCAAACATGAGGAATACGTGGGAGGAACATCCCGTCGAAAGAACGTTACCAGGGTTAAGTAACTTGTTATTCTCAGTGTCTGTACTCTTGTTTTCAGAAGGAGAAAGGGGAGCCAAGGGCGTATGCGTCCTTAACTTTACACTGATTAAGCATCCACTCCTTTTCGGGAAGGTCTTCCTTCTCGCTCTACATTTTCCATAGCTCTAACCTTTTCTGTAACTTCTTCCCTGTATATGCAGCATGTAAGTATGTTGTCATGTGTTGTAATACAGTTCTTGATAACAAACCTTCGAATGCATTGTGTCCTCCAACGTATTCCACATCTTTGACATGTAATATCCACAGCTGTGCACTTGGGAAACCTTTTCAGCAGAAGGCGTCCTGCGTCGATGATGTCGGGTCGATGTCCCTCGGATGCCTCCGTCGAGGCCAACATCACTGAATGTTATAAATAGGACGCATGGCGCCCGTAGCCCAGTTCAGTTATTTCTGCAAACTTGTTGCTTCGTGAAACTCGGCGCGCCTCGTGTTTTTCATCGTTGAGATGTCTTTTTCTTTGACCCCTCAGACTCCTCGGTCTGGCTTCAAGACTTGCTGGGACTGCAAGTCAAAAATGTCGATCGCTGACCCGCATCGCATTTGTTTGTGGTGCTTGGGCGAGTCTCACAACACCGATGACTGCTCAAAATGCCAGTCGCTGACTGCCAAGGCCTTGCAGGAGCGTAAGGGGAAGCTCCAGGTAGGTAGGGGCTCTAAGCCTAGTAAGTCCCGAAAATCTTAATTGTCCAATGGGGTTTCCACCGACGACTCGAGGGCCGACTCTCCGCGTTGGGACGTGGCCCGGGGATCTCGGTCCCGGAGTGGTTCCCGCCATTCTTCTTCCTAGTCCCGTCACTCTAGGAAGCGCCTTCACCGGTCGCCTTCCTTGTCCTCGGAGGATGGTGCCTCGCGGAAAGTGGCATGCCCGATGAAGTCCTTGACTCCGGAGGAATGGGCTGCCTTTAAGGAGCAGATGTTAGCAATATTTCAATCGCAGGGCACGGTTCCGGTCGTGCCTTCTAACGGAGCCGTCAAGGAACGGTCTCGTACCGCGGTTCGCACGCCTTCGGGCTGCGGTCTGTGATGCGACTCGCACCGGGAACCTTTGAGGTTCGGACAAGGCTCAGGACAGTCGCAAGAGACGTGCCTCCAGGTCTTGGTCCTCGTCTCCAGCGAGACCGCTGCAACCTGCTAAGGGCTCGAAGCCGGCGTCGACTAGGTCGGCGCCGTGTCTGTCTGACTCGGACGTCAACGCTTTGCCGTTTTATCAGCCCAAGTCGCCTTTGGCACCAGCGTCGACGTCGACGCCTTTGGCACTCACGACGCAGAGGTTGTCGATGCCCTCGACGCCTTTGGGTATTTTTGCCCGCAATTTGCCATTGGAGTACCCAGATCTCATGGATCCTCCTAGGAAGGCTAATGTGAAGTTTGTGAGGCCAGTATTGGACTCCAGGCCCTCTTCTGTCCCCAGGCCAGGGTTTCAACTCCCTCTGGATGACATTCATGAAGAGGAATAAAGGTCTGATTTTGAGGACCCTGGTGAACTTGATGTGGCTCCAGTTTTTTCTGGAGACAGTCAATTGGCAAACTCTTCATGATGCCAGTGGGTTGGACACTTCTCCCGAAGTGGAATTTGGTAGGCCTGAGCCTGGGGCTCATGCTGAGTCTTCAAATAGGAGGCCCATGGCTAGGGTTTTGAAGTATCTGGGCTGGTGCAGTCCTCCTGAAGACTTTGTAAAGGATGATCTAATGGACATCTTTGATCAATGTCCATCCTCTGACCCGGTGTTACTGTTTCATCTCACCTTACAGAAAAGGGTGGCAGCTTCTTGGCAATCCCCGGAATCTCTTCCGGCTGTTAATAAATCTTTGACAAAAAAGTACTGCCATTCCGTTAATGACCCCAGCTGTTTATCCACTCACTCCACTCCCGAGAGTTTGGTGGTTCAGGCCGCGTACCCTACCATCCTCCTTATAGGGAAGATAAGCGCTTCGACGGTTGGTCTCGGAAAGGTATTTTCTGCAGGGAGCATGGCATTGAAATCGGCCAACTCCACTTGTGTCTTGGCAAGGTTCTCACACACTCTGTGGAACTGTGTTTCTTTAGCGGCTGAGCATATTCCTGAGGGAGAAGAAAGGGATGGGTTCCTTGCTCTTGTGCAAGACGGCAAGGATGCCATGTGCGAATCCCTTCAGTCGGGTTTGGATACGGCTGACAGTGTTAACCGATCCATGGCTGCAAGCACCTTTATACAAAGATTTGCGTGGTTGCGGGAGTCGGGTTTTCCTCCGGATGTGCAGGCCAGTGTTCGGAACATGCCCTTTGATGGCACACATTTGTTTGGCAGCAAGGCTGGCGAGAGCCTTGAGAGGATGCAGACCTCGAAAGCTGCGGCTAAATCTTTAAGCGGAGCTGTGCGTCAACCTCCACCTTTTTTCCGTCCTAGGGGACATCAGTGGAGGGGAGGTTCTTTTCGTTACTACTCCTCTTTTGGTAGAACGAAAGGGGCCGCCAGTCAAAGGGGCCAGCGGAAAAGTAACCGTGGTGGTCAGGGAAATCGAGGAGCCTAAGCTGCTCAGGCAGCTGCCTCTTTGCCTTCAGGCACTGCCGCAACCACTTCCAAACATTCGTCAGGCCATGTCCCATGGTTCGCCGGTTGGGGGCAGACTGCCTCAGCATCTCGAAGAGTTGCAAACCATTACTTCAGATGCGTGGGTTCTGGATACCATAGCCTCCTGCTACTGCCTTCCCTTCCTTCAGCGGCCTCTGTTAGGGAGAATTCGCCGTTAAGGCTAATTTCCCAAACCTAGTGCGTCCCCCAGCAGCTTTGCTGGATTTTTGTTGTTTATTTTTTCTCCTGCTAAGAGTGAGACTCTTTTTCTCCCACTCTTAGACATGATTTGAGAATGTCCTTTGACCTTGTAATGTGTTTTATGGGCTATGGGGTCTTTTACTCCATAGGGCTTCATGTGCTTTTGGGATATGTGTGTTACACAGCACCCTCAGTGCAGTAACACAAGGGTGTCATAGTGACCCCCAAACATAGACTCCATACGCTGGGATTGACTACTGTCTCCCAGGGCATGTAAAGTCACCATTGACTTTATTAGTCTTAAATTGTGAACAGAACCAGTACAAACCATCATATTGTGGAAGTACTGGTAGGGGTAATTAGATTGCCCCTGGGTCTGTTTTTCGAGGGGGCACTGTTCAGTCCCCCCTCGTCGAGTTTCTGGCTGGTAGCAGTGGTTACCACGCGAAATATTCCACCAGAATATTTCCTATGGGATTTTCCCATTCATTTTAAACGCACCACTTTTTTGGTGCAATGTTAAAGATACCGCCGGGTTATTTATTTAATATTTATTCCCGGTTGGGTCTTTTTGCCAGGACTCGGTTTTAAAGTGGTGCCACTCTGTCTGGGTCTACAGGATGTGTGGGAGGGGGGTTTAGGCACTCTGGACTGAGTTGCCTCAGCAACTGAAGTCGCACTTTTGTGTGATTGGCCCAGTGGTGAGCCGCCCGCATGTTTCAGTGACAGCTAGGACTGATGAATGGGGGTTTTCTGCATAAAAGCAGGGCTTTGGGGACTGGAACTTCAGAAGTCACCACAGGACCTAAAGAATCCGAAGAGGGAGAAGCTGAACCGACCTGCAACGACAACACCACCGGTGGAGCCCTGCTGAACCGCCTCACCACTTCCCGACGACAGAGAAGATCTTCATCCTGGAGAGTCTTCTTCCTTTGAACTGGTGGGCTTAACCAGTTCACCCTCTTTTCGCCTTCCTGGATCGTCTCGTGGTCGAATTGGCTGTGCCAAGCACCCCGGCGGCCGGATAGCCACGCTTCACCACTACCGCGAATAAAAGGGTAGTACCTTTTAACCAGGAAACTCTGCGGCTGGTTTCTTCCCTGGCAGTGCAACGACATCCAGCTTTCCTCCACGTCGAGATCTTCTCTTCCCCTGGACAGAGCACAGACTTGCACCCGCTGCCAGGAACAACTGCCCCCCTGCTGGAGCTTTCTCACCATTTCAGGTACTATGTCCCGCCTGGTCTCCCTTGCAACAGACTGTTCAAGGTGTCCCGTAAAACCTTGTCTCTCTATCCTGGGGTGACCTGTTAACTAACTTTTCTGAACTGATCCAACTCTTTTTGAACTATCTACAAAGACTTTTAAAGTATAATTCAACTGTGTGATCTTGGGCACATTCCGCCTTGCTCTTTCCAAGAGTGGGCCTGGCCTATGAACTTCCTTGCTCTACAGTAGACTCTGCCTTCCTTGACTTGCTGTGGTTCTTTTGAAAGTGTTGGTATTGTGTGCTTTTCTAATTCTGCCTTTTCCTTCCCTATTTAAATAATTATTGGAGTGCCATCTTGGTTAAGCGCTCACCTCGGTATTTGATAATAAGTGGTGGTCTTTTCCTAAGACTTGTCAAATAATTAATCAGGGAGGTGTATATATTTCTAATGACTGTGTTTGAACTTGCTTGACATATTAGTGCCAGTATATTTTTACAAGTGTGTTTTTAAATAAATAATTATATACTTTTATACCAAAGCTCTGGTCAGTGTTTGCGTGTGCTACTGTATTTTTGTACCTAATGTGTATACTCTATATAGTGCCTAACTCTTCTTGAGAGAAGTCTGACTGCTCAGCCACAGCTACCAGGTAAATCTGGGTGGTACAGACTGCTACCAATTGGGTTTACTGCCAACACCTGTAGTCCTAAGCCTTTTGCAGTGGTCCCTAAGGGAACTGCACAGGTTTCTGCCTAACAGCCTCGCAACAATCCACCGGGGAAACTGTCTTTGAAGCTTCTGGATCCGCTCCTTGCGCAGGAAATCTTGACCCTGCTGGAGAAAGGCGCTATAGAAATGGTGCCTGTAGCGGAGAGGAACAAGAGATGGCATTCCCCTTATTTTGTGATCCAAAAGAAAGACTGGGGATTGAGACCCATCATGGACTTGTGCTGGTTGAACAAACTTCTCAGGAAGGACAAGTTCAAGTCCCCCAGGCCCTTCAACTTCAGTATTGGTCAGTGTCTCTGGACCTACAGGATGCTTACTTTCATGTGCCAATTCATCCCAAGCACAGAAAGTACCTGAGGTTTGAGGCTGGCGACTCGTACTTTCAGTTTCGGGTCGTGCCGTTCGGATTGACCTTCGCCCGAGGGTCTTCATCAAGCTAATGGGGGTGGTGGCAGCATACATCAGGCGAGGGGGGGATTCACGTCAATCCCTACCTGGACGACTCGCGCTCTACCGAGCAAGTGTTGGATCACCTTGGTCTCATCTGCCGCACCCTCCACAGGCTGGGTTTCTCCCTGAATTTCAAGAAGTCGCATCTGACACCTTCCCAACAGCTCCAGTACATCAGGGCTGTGTTAGACACGTCCTTGGGGGAGTGCTCGTCTCCCAAGGTGAGGGCTCATCACATTGTGCAGATGGTGGACAAGTTTCAACATGCCCAGAGTCTCCTGGCTTTCCAATTCTTAAGGTTGCTCGGCCTCATGACATCCTGCATTTTTCTGGTGGCAGAGGCCAGACTGCGATGAGATCCCTGCAATGGGTCCTCAAGATGCAGTGGTCGCAGTTCTCAGGCAAGATGTCAGATCTTGTTCAGATTCCACTCTCGATCTCCCAGGATCTTCTGTGGTGGCCCAACGAAAGAAACCTGATGAGGGGGGAACCGTTTTGGCAACCGTGGCCTGAGGTGACTGTAGAGACGGATGCTTCCCTCACAGGATGGGGCGCTCATGCCAACGACTTGACCGCCAGCGGTCGTTGGTTTCCGTCAGAGTCCAAACTCCACATCAATCTGAAGGCTTTTCTGCCATCTGTATGGGGGAAGAGTGTCCTGATCATGACGGATAACACAGTGGCCATGCATTACCTCAACAAAAAAGGGGGGGTAGGGTCGCTCCCGTTGTGCAGAGAGGCAATGCAGCTCTGGTTCTGGGCCATCCAGCAGGGAATTTCGATCTCTGCAGTTCATCTGGCCAGAGACGACAATGCGGCCGCGGACGCTCTGAGCAGGCACAGCACGATCTTACAAGAGTGGGAGTTGGCTCAGGAAGTCCTTCTGGAGATCTTCGCCCGTTGCTGTCTATCTTTAAGCGCTCGTCTGAAGAATGTTCTTAGTTTAAGATTCCTTTGATTTCTCAATTTCTTAAAGGACTGACTAATGTGTTCCCGCTGTCCCCTTTCCAGGTGCCGGTTTGGGATTTAAATTTGGTTTTGAAATTTGTCATGGGTGCTCATTATGAACCTTTGCACTCTTGTCCTTTGAGATTATTGTCCTTTAAGACTGTGTTCTTGGTTGCAGTTACTTCTGCTCGT
Source organism: Ambystoma mexicanum (assembly GCF_040938575.1). Lineage (NCBI taxonomy): Eukaryota > Metazoa > Chordata > Amphibia > Caudata > Ambystomatidae > Ambystoma > Ambystoma mexicanum. The sequence goes on from NC_090923.1 coordinate 1,131,620,413, forward strand.
AGAGTGAGCGAATTGCAGGCACTATACTCTAAGCCACCCTTTACTGAGTTCCACAAGGACAGGGTTGTACTGCGGGTACGTCCTTCCTTTCGACCTAAGGTAGTATCTGAATTACATTTGAGTCTGAAGGTGGTTCTTCCATCTTTCTACCCTCCTCCTCATCCTGTTAAGGATGAGGAGTGACTTCATTGGTTGGATCCTAGGAGAGCCCTGAGTTTTTACATTTCTAGGTTGTCCAGGGTCAGAGTGGACGATCAACTCTTTGTAGGATATGCTGGACACCAATTGCGCCAGGCTGTTACTAAACAGACCTTGTCCAGGTGGATTATACTGACCATTACGGAGAGTTACCGATTGGCGGGTAAGGACCCTCCTGAAGGGTTGCAAGCTCATTCCACTAGGGGTGTGGCTACTTCCACTGCCCTCCAGCGGGGGGTTCCTATTAGGAATATTTATGATGCCGCCACATGGGCTTCAATCCACACCTTTGTTGAACATTACTGCCTGGGTACAATCCATGGTCAGGATATGGCCTTTGGAAAGGCGGTTCTTTATTACGCAACCTGATTGGGTACTCTAAATTCTTTTTCCCCCTCCATTTACTGGTACTGCTTTGGGAGTCTGTTAAAGATGTGGAATACGTTGGAGGACACAATCTATTCAAAGAACAAGTTACTTACCAACTGGTAACGTTCTTTCGACTGGATGTTCCTCCAACGTATTCCACATCGCCCTCCCCAGCCTGCTACTTGAAGAATTTCCCATGCGATTGCAGCTTTCGTTTCCGCAAGGCTATGTGCAGTCAACCAGGCATTGTGTACGAGCATGTCACACGTTATGGAGGAAAAAACATAAACTGAGGCTACGGGTGCTGTGTGTCCTTTTTATAACATCCGGTGACGTCGCCCTCGATGGAAACCTTCGAGGGACATCGACCGAACACCATCGAGACAGGACCCCCTCTGCCGAAAAAACTTCCGAAGTAGCACAGCTGTGGACAATACATGTCAAAGATGTGGAATACGTTGGAGGAACTTCAGTTGAAAGAATGTGACCAGTTGGTAAGTAACTTGTTCGTCTCATCTTCCTTGCGTTTCTGTGTATATACATCTACTAATTCTCTTCTTGCATATCTTCTTAGTCTATATGATTTCTTTGTATTTGCATAAATGTTTACTTTGTGACTTCAGTTACATTGTCATACTTTAAGTATTTGCATTTCGTTTCATTGCGTCCTCCTGTCCTCTCTTTATGACAACACTTTATTATTGTCTGATTTCACTTAAAGCTCTTCTATGTCCAATGGTGTATGCAGACATCCTTCCACCACGTCAGTGTGAGGGTACATTCGATACGGTTATCTGAGTGCATAACGTCTCTCAAATCTTTGATGCGGTATTGGGATGATACCTGGTGTCATACACAGTGTCTTTCTGTTATTTTTCCAGTTTGACGGATGAAGGGGGTGGGCACTAGGGATGACGTTTATATCTCCCTCTCTACAGAAATGTCCACACAGTATACTACTGAACATATATTCTTTACATAAAGATATGCATAAAAGAAATATCTAGAGAAACTGTAACTACTCAAAATTTGAAACAGAGCAGTAAAACTTGTATGGTGACCCCCAAGGGACACCAAAAAACAAAACAAACAAGTATTTAACAATTCCTAGTGGTTACGTAATTATTTTCAACACTTCAAGGACGTTTACAATAGTTCTGTCAATAGTCTTAACAGGACACAGACAAAAGGCAGCTCCTAGTTATAGGTTGGTTTAAAAGTTACCAGGTTCCTAGGGGAGCGACAGAAAAGGCAATCCTCTAACTGATGTTGATGAGGGACCTCGCCAGAGGAGAGCCATACAAAGAATCATCACATAAGAGAATCAGAGAAGTGGATTGCAACAATGATGAAGATATTCGGTTGCAGATGATGCCATGGCCCGGTGCCCAGAGGAAGTATCTGCAGGTCGAGCCTCCATCCACTGACAAATGGGACTATCAGCAGATTAGGAGTCAGAAGACCTGCAAGAGATCAACACAGCTGCTGGAGTACATAGGTGTCTAGTGGACGATAGTGCACGTCTGATTTTCTGTTAGGCTTTTACTTGTTGCAGTTCCAGGTACAAGGACTGCAGAGAGTGCCCTGGGTCACAAAAGGATGGAACCAATGGTGCAGACCAGGTCAGAGGACCACTGTGACAACCCTCAAGTCGGTAGACCAAGGCACAGCAGCAAGAATGAGTTAACACAATACTAACCTTTCTGTACAGGTCAGCAGATGCTCTGGTCAGAACTTGGCACTGCAGAACAGGACAAAGGCGCTTTCCTAGGAGGAAGGATGGTTGTAGAGTCTTGATAGTTGCTGATAGTCTTGATATAGAGCAGCACCGGAAGACAGAAGGACAGTGACAGTGCCTGCACAACCCTCTAGCAGCACAAAAGGGACTCCCGCGTCTAAATCTGTGATGCTGATGGTGAACGACCTTCAGGGGAGACCTCAAAGGCTACAGAGGAGGAGCATCAAGGGAAGGGATTGCCTGAAGCAGATTTCCTCCAGTTGGAAAGGAGCAGAGCTTTACCTTTATGAGAAATAGGAATTGCAGCACCTACTCCATTTAACCAAATGAAGGCTGTATTTGTTTGCCCAGAAGATCTGAGCGGTCACATCCCTTGTCCCTTCTGTGTGTATGAAAGGAGGTGAGCATCTTTGGCCAATGGATGTCTGTATCCCAGCGCTGGTGGCTGCTGTCTTGGATAGTGTGTATTCATTTCCTTTGTGTGAGAGCCCTTCCAGAGGGCATGGGTGTGCTTATGGGGCTGGACTGGAATTGGCTGACCACCCTTCTGAAAGATACTTGATGTGTGATTAGGTGTGGTATTCACTCACTGTGCCTCAATGGGGCAGGGGGTACATGCAGATTCCCTTAGACAGTCAACTGGCCCACTGCTGCACTTCTGCACCTGCACTCCTGGAAGGCTTGCTGCTTGAGGAAGGACCAAAACTCTGCACCATCATCCCATAACACTCCTCTGAATTGGATGGTGAAACTCTGCCTCTGCAAAAAGACCAGAAGCAATTGACTGTGGCACACCGTGCCCCTAATCCGGTAGGTGCAACTGGATCATAGTGCCTACTCAAAGGCCTCGCCTCTTTGAAGATCCTGACCATGACAGCTGCTCTGGATCCAGAAGTGGGAGTCTCTTCACTGCCACGACCCTGAAGACTCTCTGTGTCAAACCGACCAGAGTTTCTTCACCCCAGAACATCAGGCAAGAACCCTGGTTGCATCTTCCCCCATATGGGAAGCTGCAGGAGCTTGTGCTACCCATTGTCATCCATCTGCATCAAAAAAAACCTGCCCCCCGGTCCTCCTTCCATGGCTGGCTCGTCCCCGGTGTGACTTTGCAAGAATACCTTTAATAATGGTTCTTCTCTGGGGTCTTCTCAAGTCGACCCCAGCCTCTGAATCCAATCTTGTGCCCAAGGACAATGGGCAGTACTTGCACCATCAACTACCACCGGTCACAGCGTTTCTGCCTTTCCGCTTCTTTGACCAGACCCGGCAGCCATTGAATCTGAAATGCTTGTCCTTCCCTAGGGTCTTGAGGTTCATCCCGCACTTGTATTCACTGGAAACTGCGACAGTCGCTAAACAATGTGCACAGTGACCACCGGAAACCACCTGTTGCAGAAATGGTTTATTTACCCAATGGGCCTCATTCCGAGTTTGGCGGTAAGTATTGGTTTTTACCGGCATGGCGGAAAGACCGAGTCCGATCTGGTACCACGCCGCTATTTACAGGCTATTCCGACTTCGCGGGCACGAGCTTTCCGCCATGCCGGTAAATCCCCTAGCGGCATACCGCTAAAGGGCCCGTCAAACCCCTTAGCGGCATGAAGCCAGACGTTCTTTACAATACCGCCATCGAAGCTTCGCCGTCTGTAATTAGTGGTGACCGTAATTTACGGATACAGTAAATTACGGTCACCGCTAATTAACGGATACGGAAATTACGTCATCGCACAGGAACGGGAAGGAGCGCGGCGGCCATCTTTAAAAACACAATCCATTGCCATGCTCTTCATACAGGACCCGGAGGTATATTTGGAGCAGGAAAATAGCCATTAGAGACCAGCATCATGCCAAAAGCACTGAAAAAAGGTGCCGCCCGCATAAGGAAGGAGCGCTTTACGCAGGACGAGCTCCAGGTCCTGGTGGACACTCTGCACGAACATGCTGAGATAGTGTTCAGCAGTGACATGCGTAGGCCCACCGTTGTCAGGAAGAAGGAGATCTGGGACTTGGTTGCACAGAGGGTCGTAGGAAACACCCCCCACACCACAAAGGACTGCAGGAAACGGTGGGATGATCTCCGTCTCAGGGTGCGGGCCATCCTATCGGCCAACCGAACCCGGGCCCTGGAAACAGAAGGAAGCCCAGCTTCTCCCATCAAGATGATGCCCTGGGAGCAAACGTGTGTGGACATGATGGGCACAGAAGCCATAGAAGGGGTTGGCGAAATGGAGTGCGGTGCTCCGTCATCTGCTGATGGAGGTGAGTGTCATGAGTCAATACAGTAAATGCATTCCCAATGTAAGGCACCGCCAAGGGCTGGGCAAGCTGTCACATCACGTATGGGAACCCCCCCCCCCCCCCCAATGAAATCATGCCGTAACAAGTGGGACCCAGGCTGATGTCGGGTGCAAGGCTCCAACCCATATTGGCCATAGCACACAAGGAGGCAGTCAATGTGAGTCAGCACAGTACTCCGCCAACATGAGTGACCCAGACATCTGCATGCATTTTCCATCCAAGCCCAGATCACTGTCCCACTCACCACCCAAATGTCAACAAAACGCTGCAATCCCATTGTTATACCATAGGCCTGAAGAAATGCTGACCCCCAAATCATTGCTCATGCCATCTCTCTCTTCCCCCCCACAGGCAGCGGGCATGAAAGTGAGGACCAGGAAGCCACCCAGCCCTGTACCTCCAGGGGCACAGTCAGGGGACACCGTATACCTGCAAGAAGGAAGAAAACACAGGCAACACCACCTGCTCCAGCAACCCCCATGGAGTGTGCACAACCCCCACCCACACCCCTACCCATGCCTGCAGTGCCGCCAGAGACATGCCCCACGGTGCACTCTGAGGAGTCCAGTGTGGCAGGGGAGAATGCTGCCATGTGCCTACTCGATGTGCCAGATAGCCCCACATTAATTTCCGTTTCCAACGTGGAGGACCCCAATGACATTGGACATAGCCCAGACACCCCATCCTACAGCCAGGTGGCACACAGCGACTCCGGGGAGAGTGACACCCCAGGGCTCACAGGCCAAGGAGTACCATCTGCCTGTCCTGGATCCACCTCCCATGCAGAAAGTCCCGAAAGGGCTGCAGGCTCTACACCAAGCCTGCCAAGCACATCGGCCACACCGGCCATGGATGCAGTGCGCTCCCAGCACCTCACGGGCCTGATTGAGGACTTTATCCGGGACAACCGCGAATCTAGGTCGGAGTGGCACAATGACCTTCAGGCTCTGGGTGAGGTGATCACTGCCAGCACAAACCGGCTCTGTGAGGTGCTGGGCCGGATCGCAGATGCCCTGGAGGCAGCACCCCCCAGACCACAGCCCCAGTGGGAGTACCCACCCTCCCAAAGCTCCTCCACGCAGACCAGCCCTGTCCGTCGGTCACTGCGTACATTGCGCCGCCACAACATGGATCCCCCTGGCTCTGGAAGTACACATTGACCATGCTGCCACACACATGTGGCCTATGTTGCACTGATGGGACTATTGTGGGGTTGTTGTGGGGGGAGGTGAAGGGGGGTGAGGGTGTGTGTGGGAGTTGGGGGGGAGGGGGGTGAGGGTGTGTGTGGGAGTTGGGGGGTGGGGGAGGGGGGTGAGGGTGGAGGTTTTGTCGTACACGTTTCTACATTATTGTTAAATACACTGGTTGATTATCCCTAAAAAACAGAGTGGACATTGATCATTGTGCAATTGTCTTTTAATGTCGCACAGTGCATGGTGTACATGTATCCCAACACCCAGTGCCCAATGTCCTGTCATCCTCACACCCTCAGCTGACTTGTGAGTCAGAAATATTGTCCAATCAATGCCTGCCGCACGGCACGTCCCTCCTGTGCATCGGCACCGTGATGCTGTCCTGCCATTCCTTCCTCCTCCCCCTCATCATCATCTGGTGGTAGCAGTTCCACGTCAGGGGCAGTGGCACGTTCCGACGGATGCACATGTTGTGCAGCATTACACATGCCATGGTGATCTTGGACACCTTCTCGTGGCTGTAGATGAGTGCCCCACCCGACCGGCTGAGGCAACGAAATCGTGCCTTCAACAGGCCGAAGGTCTGCTCTATCACCACCCGTGTACGGGTATGGGATCTATTGTAGTCCTCCTCCTGCCTGTTCTGTGGGTTGCGGACCGGGGTCATGAGCCACGGCTTCAAAGGGTAGCCAGCATCACCTGCATGAGAGTGGAATGAAGGTAAGTGTTTGTGCATTCATGGTGGAGAATTGTACTAGTCTTACATGGCCGCAGGTGATTACTGGTCATACACACATGTCCCAGGATACAGTCACCCCATTACTGGACCGGCTATGTGTCATGTGCAATGGAATGATGGAGGGGGTACCTTCTCGCTGATGGTTCATGGTGTGCACTCACGTCGTGTTGCATGTGCATCGTATATGCATGCAGCAGTGTTGGACTGCATTCATTGATGTCTTGCGTGAGACTTGGTGAAAGGGGGTGTTGGCTGTATTTGGTAGCATACTCGTCACTCTGCACGGATCCCTACCATGGTGACTTGCAGCAATCCTATGGGGGTGCAGGACCAGTGACACGCTGTAGGATCCCTGTTAGACTCACTTCTATGCACTCCCAGGGATGACTGTCCTGTGTGTTGAGATGCAGGAGTCAGCGACATTGTACTGCATGGTGCAGGATGCCACTACGGTGTGTAAGATCCGCCGATGAGTAGTGCATGTGTTGTGGTATCTGGCCAGGTTTCCTGTTACTCATGTAGTGTTAGGTGTCGGCTCTAATTCATCACTGGGTGGTTATGTGGTCATGTGCCGTGTCACTTGCCTTGGGGCACAGTGTGCTGTGAGGTGAACATCGTGCACTGGCGTGGACATTTCCACCCAGGTGGAGTATGCATCCACCCCTTTCCCACCCAGGTGGAGTATGCACCCCCCCTTTCCCACCCAGGTGGAGTATGCATCCCCCCCCTTTCCCACCCAGGTGGAGTATGCATCCCCCCCTTTCCCACCCAGGTGGAGTATGCATCCCCCCCCTTTCCCACCCAGGTGGATTATGCATCCCCCCCCCTTTCCCACCTAGGTGGATTATGCAGGCAACCTACTCACAGCCCCAATGCACTGCCATGGCCCATTCAGGTTACTCACCAAGCAGCCAGGCACGTCGTCCAGCATGTCGCTCCATGTAGCGTGGTAGTGTTGAGTTCCGCAGGACTAAGAAGTCATGAGTTGATCCGGGGTATCGGGCATAGCAATGTGTGATGGCTTTACTGGCATTACACACTATCTGGACGTTGATGGAGTGGTATTGCTTGCGGTTGCGATACGGCACCTCCATGGCATGCGGGACCACCAATTCAACGTGGGTGCAGTCGAGGGCACCTATGCAATTTGGCATGCCTGCCAGTGCATGGAAGGCAACTTTGGAGTCATATATCTCCTGGGGAGTCTGGGGTAGGGATATGTAGTCCCTTGTGTGGGTGAGGAGGGCATCCAGCACTTGGTTGAGTATCCGGGAAAATATGGGCTGTGAAATGCCATGCATGTGCCCCACTGTATGCTGGTAGGTGCCTGTGGCAAGGAAGTGGAGCACAGACACTACCTTCAGTAGAGGGGGGATGGCAGTGCTGATTTCTATGCGGCTCACTATATGGTCATGTATCAGGTCCACTATGGTGGTAATGGTGTCCCAGTCAAGCCGGTACAGGGTGTGGATCTGCTCTGGTGTGAGGTTGAAGGGGGTGGCTCTGATGCGGGGGATTGGGGGCTGCCGGCGTGGTAATGGTGGCTGCACCGGTAGGGCATGCTGGGCCTGTCTCACCCTCCTTCTCCTCCTGTGTATCCTCTGTGGTGGGGGCTGAGGTGGTTGTTGTTGTTGCTGTTGTTGTAGTTGCTGCCTTGCAAGCAGGGCTTCCAGCTCCAGGAATGCTGCTACAATTGGTATCATCTTGGTGTGGGAGGGGGTGTGGTGTGTGGGTGTGCTCCTTTTGTGCTGTGCCAGACTCCATTGACTCCACCTGTTCTGATTGAGTGCACCTGTTCCTCTTGGAAACACTGCTCTGGGTTCTTTACACCTTCTCGGCGATGCCGGTATTTACTCCATGGCGGTAAGGTACTTTGCGGCCTTGTGGAGGCTGTGGCGTGTCGGGCGCGCGCCACTAAACCGCTATTTACGGCGTCGTAAAGTACGACGGCGTAAATAACGGTCTAGTGGGTCAGAATGGGCCGTAACGGGAAACGATGCCGGTAGTCCTTTACCGGCATCGTTTTTCCCTTACCACCCAACTCGGAATGACCCCCAATGTATTGCTCTCCTGACTCTCAGCCACTGCTGGAAAGTTCTTTCTATATTTGAGTCTTTTTCCAGGGGTCCCCCCTTCATCACCAAAGGTCCTCTGTGGTATTCACTTAATCGGAAATTGCTCTTTTGGTCCTTTTTACAGACCGTTACTGTTTTGCAATAAACTGCCCATATCTGCACTATTCTCATTTATTCTCTCTTGAAACTCTTTCTGGGCCAGATAGGAAAATGATTTGACTTACATGTGGTTGCATTTTCCCTTCTAGCAACACTCTTATTGAACTCTTAAGAAGTCTTTTGGAACTGCTTTACTTAGCTGTTAGTTAGTAGTGTTTTCTTCTATAAAGATTGCATTTTTATAAAAATATAGTGTGTGAACATTCTCTCATTTGGTATTTGCGAAATGTGTAAACTGTACATGTTAACCACCCCACTCTACCTCCTGAGAGCTAGGCCTCGGCTGCTCGGCCACACTACCACTTAGATAGAGGACCTAATGAGCTGGGGGAACTTACTGGAACCCCCACGTCAGGCAGAGATACCTATAAACCCTGACCACAGAGCTTAAGGTACCTTTCCTTTACCTAGCGGTCCGGGGTCTGAACAGATATATTGACTCACAGGGCTGTGGGGCGGGTGACCTCAACCCTCCAGTCACAATCCATGCACCTTTCAAACATTCAGTGGGGGACAACCCTCACTCCTTTGTTGCGGGTACAAAAAGGAATGTGGATTTAGGTATCTGGCAAATCTTCACCCAGCTACAGATGGATTTGTTTTCAGTCAGGGAAGCCTTTGTGAACGGATTCAGAGCGTATGCAGGCAAACTGCCAAAGATGGGCGTTCCTCCTTGTAACATGTACCTGGAGACATAAAGGTAAAATGTAGGTCACAGGACTTTAAAAAAAAAAATAGGCAGCCATTTTGCTTTCGCTCCAGTAACAAATAACTACCATTGCAGTAAATAGCTACACCAAGGAGCCTTTGAAAAGTAAGGAACTGTCACTAACCCATAACCCTGACACACTTTCTCATTATAGGGCACTTTTTCAGTACCCGTACCGTAATGGAAGTCTTATGGGTTGCCAAGGCAGCACATATAAAAATGAATTGAGCTCTTTGAAAAAAACCGTACTGTTCATAGAAAGTAGGTTAGGGCTCATACAAAGGTGAGCAGAATAACTAGGGTGACTACCAAAGTGAGTTAAACTAAAGCCAAAAAGAAATGTCTGACGTGATCTGTAGCATTAGAGATTTCAATTAAAGTACTTGCTAGTCTGCCCTTTATATCATCATGGAAGTGCTTTACGTTTTGACATTACAGCTGTTAGCCCGATCCGTATTAAATCTGGATGTGTCTCCTGCTGATGGTTTTGTCACATGTGCTCTCTCCCTTCTTTCAGGTACTGGTGTGGCACACCCGCACTGAGAAGCCCAAGATGAAGCAGGAGGATGCGCTACAGAAGCAAGGTCTGGGATCTGACCCTGGTGTGGAAGTGTAGCCTACCGACAGGAAGCTTTGAGTCTGTTGCACTACATGAGCCTTGACTAGAGGGGGCAAGGTAAAGAACGCCTCCAAGCCTGCAGACGAGAGACAGCAGAGATAGCCCTTCCGGTTAAACCTTATTTATTTATTTATTGCACTGGTTGGGCAGCCGTGATCTCAAGGGGTAACTACCCCCTCCTACAAGTCCGAAGGATGTGCTTGGTGGTTTTGGTTTCTGTGCTGATCCAGCTGCTGAAAGGCGGAATGCTTTTGGTATGCTGATGTCCCAGACTTTTCGCTTTCTCCTATCTCACCTAAACACATTCAGCTTGATCTTTCTCCAAAAGCCATGTGCAAACCCAGTCAGGGGCTGTCTTCTGACTGCAATTCCCTGACCTGTTACCACTTGGATGCCAAAAAGCACAATGTGTGTGAGGTGGAATGGCTGCATGTTCATCGCCATCACCCAAATACAGTAGGAAAACTGTTGCGCACAGGAATTCGGGTAGACTATTTCTGGGTGCCCCCTGTATTGTTAACGTGGGCCTTCCTCCGTGTATTTTTATATTACTAATTGCCACGACTGTGGCTTGCTGCCACCCCTACATCTCCAACATATGGCTTTATGGTTCTGGGGTACAGTGTTTGCCACAGCTCAGAATGTGTTTAGTGTCAATGTGTGTTCTCCTGTTGTGTTATTGTCAATGTACAGCGTTTCTAGATGCAGATTGCTGAAGCAGTATCAATAGCTGCACATGAGATGTTTAATAAAAAGTTCAGTCCTCTCTCTCTGCTTCCAGTCAGCGTGGGTTTTTGCGCAGATGTGTTGCCCAGCATTGCACATGCACGTCTGTCTCCCACCTGGCATTAGGAACTGAAGGCTCAAAAATGGTATTCAGCTACTCAGGATGGTTGAAAAAAAAACATCAGGTTTGAGCATCAATGCTCGTTTGGTAAGAACAAGCTGTCAAGTCATATACTACCCATTTGCATACATACTTTTTGAGGTGGAGAGTGGTATGGAATCCTTATGTAGAACATGTTTTAAGCTGGTGAATGGTATGCTATCCGTCAGCATACTAGGTGAGCTTCGAAATGGTAAGCAGCCCTTGCATGTAATACCTTTGGAGCTGGCAAGTAGTAGGCAGTCCTTGCATCGAAACCTTTGGAGCTGGCAAGTAGTAGGCGGTCCTTGCAACAACACCTTTGGAGCTGGCAAGGGGTAAGCAGTCCTTACATCACATACCTTTGAAGCTGGTAGTGGGTATAGTGTCCATTTAATCTTTGCATGGTGTGCTGTCCATGGGAATGGGCTGTTATTTTATTGTGTGATTCAGAATGGTCAACATAACAGTGCTGCAAACCCTTTTACAGATGAACGAATCCGTGTGTGTAATAGCTTTAGGCATCTCCTGCAAGAGCTGTAGAAAACATAGTAATGCATGTTTGTTTGTTTTTACATGTTTGATTCTTTTTTATGTGTTCTGAGTGTCGTCTTCTTGCAGCCTGCAGTAATGCACTCTTTAATGGCTGCTTACGTTTCTAACATGCAGTGTTTATTCACAATCGGAGAACCAGTAGAAGGCTTGTGATTCCCTTATGGAAGGCCAGCAAGGCTCTGTCAGAATCAATCACTTGTTATGTAGGCCTCAGAACGGCTGGTCGAGCTTAGGCAGAATCAGTCACCCGATGAAAAGTCCCCAGGGCAAGCATCGACTTATTAGTCACATGCCGGGCACCACAACATATGACTTCTTTTAAATTAAAATTATGTATTAATTGTGTAAAACACGTCTACTGCTACTTCTAAAAACACATGTTTAAAAGCAAATATCAGTATTGAAGATCATTAATTAAAGAAATAACCAACAATTAGAAAATGCATGCAGGGAACAATTAGTTGTTTTGTAACAGACACTTCTGAAATTTTTAAACGATTTCTCTTCTCCTCTACTTAAATGATCCCACCAATGTGCCCTCCCGCAGAGTGGTTTGTGGACAAAAGACCTAAACAAATGTTGTTATTGCACTCCATTTTAAAGCGCTCTACTCTGACCCAGAAGGTTGTCTGATTAAATGAATTAATCGCAAGACCCAGAAGGTTGTCCGATTAACAGAATTCATCGCAAGACCTTTTGATGAAATCTCTAATACAAATGGGATATATTGTACAACCACTGGCTTTTCCGCACATTGCAGTTGTACTGTTAGTTGGAACAAAGGCCAATCCTGCAAACCTAATTTTTTTGCAAGCTTATTTCTCAGGAATCGGTCCTAATCGCACTCTGATGCCTCATCTGGCAGTCCTGCAGTGTTCTTGACAAAACCATTGTCACCTAAAACTCCTTGAAAATCAGACAACTCCATACCATATGGAAGAATCCGGAGCCTCTTTCCCGCATCTCAGACATGCATCTACCCTAAGAGGATCCACCAAATGCAAGATCTGATTGCAATCTAGCATCAACAAAAATATCTGTTATTCTAGTTTCATCGTCTGCATAGCCAAACAGAGGCATTTATATCCTTCTTGGCCCTCTGACAATATTTCACCTCTCTGAGATAATAGAGTTTATTTTAAGTTCCCTACATAGTCTTCATCAAGCCTTCTGAACCACCTTAACCGATGCAGGAAAAGAGTCCCTTCTTCCATAATCCATAATTGAGAGTTCTGTGATGCGCACAGGGCTAATTCAATGAGCGAGGATAACTTTCACTGGTGTCATCACTCCACTCATCTATCACCCACTGAATTTTAGTTGGATGCCAGAATATATAGCTAAAAGATGGGCAATGTCACCCCCTATCAAAAGTTTGCTAAATATCCTGATTGCCTCAGAGCCCCAGGATCAGATCATTGAAGAACTTCACCTCCAGGTGTGCTGGTACCTTCAGAACAATTAAAGCGATGCCATGGGATGGCCTCCATTGTAGTCGAGAAGTATCTTCCAGGCGTCTATAGACAAATTGTCTGCTACAATTCCACTGATATACTGACTCTTCCATGCCCACACACTATTATATTTCACTAAGTCCAACATAGATGTTGCAAATATATTTAAAGCTTGATAAAGCCCAATGTAGAGAGAGAGGATGTAACGCCCACCTGGTTCCCACGGGGGCGCTGATCTAGTCTGGATTACTGCGGCCTCTTCTAGCGTGATGCGCAGGACCCGGAACACCGATTGGACAGGACCTCCAAATCGTGCTTCCTTGGCCCGTAGGAATATCCTTCTGCAGATGAGAAAGGGGATTAACAGTCTGCAGAATGGTGTGCTAGCTCCCCCCTTCCCCCCTCCGTTCCTCTCTATTCCTCCAAACCCGGTTTAAGCTCACCTTATGGTTTGGAAGGTTGAACTCTCCATCCTGCTTCTGGTGCAGGGGCGCGCGTTCGTCCAGTTACTTCACTGGTTTTCAGAATGGCGCTGGCAAAATCCACTTGACTTTCCTGAGCGATGCGCCGTAAGTATGAAAGTTCAAAGATCAAGTGAGGCCCCCTTTATGCTGTCTTTCTCACTTGTGATCTGTCCTTTATTTCAGGTGCAGAATGAAGGCGATGCGTCGAGGGGTTAACCTGCCGAGGTGAGTAGTAATGAGGACGATCCCTCTAGATGTCCTTATCATTCCTCTGAAATGTCTATAGTCCTTTCCCCATAGGGGCCGGGGTACGGTACCTGCCAACGGGGCGGCGCCGACCCGAAATGTGGAAGAAAAGCTGGTAAGTATTATGGCTGTTAATCAGGCTTTCCTTCTGTGTGTCCTTCTGCTCACCTTTTGTTTCTTCCTCTCTCCCCTAGGTGCAGAGATGTGGCGTCCGATGCTGACAGCCGCGATGGAGCCGGGAGATGTCTCGAGGACAGGACAGGTGAGTGAAGCGTGGCGCTGCAGCGAGCAACGCAATGCTTTTAAATTGAAGTCTTCCTTCAGGGATGCTGGCGAGAAGATTCCGGATGCAGGTAAGAAGCTTGAAATAATCCTTGGTTTTCACCTTTCTCTTCTCTTCCTTCCTTGTAGGTCTTCCAGGTTCAAGACGGGCGTGGCTGTAGTCCAGGAGCAGGAGCAGACACGGTGAGCGTTAAGCTGCAGGAAGCAGAACAACGCGAAGCATGAGCTGCTGTCTGGGCGTGGCTTAAATAGCCACCAAAGAAGTCCCAGGTATGTATCCTTCCCCAACTAGGTATGTATCCTTCCCTGGCCACGCCCGAGTGAAAAAATAGTCCCTATGAAAAAATAGTCCCTTTCAGGTCTCAGGGAGGCCTGAAGCGTGCAGCATGGTCTGCATCAGGTAAGTGCACAAAACACCTCCCTCTATGAGCCTGGCGCCTATGGCGCCAGGACTGATGTCCAACATGAGCCTGGCGCCAAAGGCGCCAGGACTGAGTCCAAAGAGTCCCTATAAGGGGCCGCTGGGCTTTTACCCGAGGGCATGATGCCTGCTTCCGGGGGTGCTGGGCCTGGCCTGATGCTCCGGGGGTAGGCATCATGACAGCACTCCCCCCCCAAGGCCCCTCCCAAGGTCGTTCCTTCTGGAGGTTTCGGTTTGTTTGGGAAATTCCGATGGAACCTTTTTACCAGCCGAGGTGCATGTACGTGATTACTGGGTTCCCAAGACCTTTCCTGAGGCCCAAACCCTTTCCAATCAATTAGATAGAAAAGCTTTGATTTTAAGATTTTGGAATCCAAAATGTTCTTTACTTCGAATTCTGGCTCTCCATCTATCAGGATTGGGTCTGGTGGCTTTATTAATCTGGTTCCTGTTTGTACTGGTTTCAAAAGTGACACATGAAAAACGGGGTGAATCCGCATGTTGGCTGGTAGATCGAGCTTGACTGCTACTGGGTTAATTATAGCTTTGATTGAGTAAGGGCCTAAATACCTTGGATTAAAGTTCGAGGTCCCTTGAGCGATAAGTGGTTGGTAGCCAACCATACTTGATTCCCAGTTTGGTACGGAGGCGCCTCCTTTCGATGTAGATCCGCATTCTTTTTGTATTTCTCTTTCGCATGTTGCAAATGTGCAGTTGCATCCTTGAAGGCTTGAGTTATCGTAGAATGCAAATGATCCACTGCGGGCATTTCAAGGCTCGAAGGTGAGTCCAAGTCTGAAGTACGAGGGTGATGTCCATATAGGCAAAAAAAAGGGGCTTTGACCCGTTTCAGAGTGTATCGAGTTATTATAAGCATATTCAGCCACCCACAGAATATCCTTCCAATTACCCTCCGATTGGTGCAACATACATCGTAGAAATTGTTCAAGGGTCTGGTTTGTTCTCTCCGTCTGACCATCGGTCTGTGGGTGGTGGCTGGTCGAGAGTCTTACGTCGATTTGTGCCAGCTGACAACACTTTTTCCAAAAATGAGAAATAAACTGGCTTCCCCGATCGGAGACTAGTATGGACGGGAATCCATGCAAACGGATGATATTCTCGAGGAATTCCTTGGCAAGAACAAAGGCTGAAGGTAATCCTTTCAACGGAATAAAGTGGGCCATTTTGGAAAATAAATCCACCACGACCAGAATAGTATTGTAACCATTACAAGAGGGCAGGTCCGTGATAAAATCTAGTGACAGGGTGTGCCAAGATGCTGGTGGAATGTCTAAGGGCTGAAGAAGACCGGCGGGTCTTGTCTTTTGACCTTTGTTTTGGGCACAAACTCCACAGGACATCACGAAAGATTTAATATCCTTTCGCCAGGAAAGCCACCAGAATTGTCGTCTAACCTTTTCCTCAGTTTTGGCAATGCCAGGATGTCCTTCCATCAGGGTGTCATGATGATGGGAAATAACCAGTTCTTGCAATTCCTTTTCTGGCAAAAATAAGCGTCCTTGGAAGTAAGGTAAGCCATCCTTGACTGAAAAGTTAGACCCCTTTTTGATCCAATCCTGCAAGGCTGAAGAGTCCAGGACTTGTTTTACTCGTGCTTCAATGTCTTCAAGGGTTTGTAAAGTGGTTATTCCCAAAATTCTTTGTTCGGGAATTATCAGCACAGGTTCTGAGTTTGTGTCTATTTCTTCCATTCCAATTCGGGATAGAGCGTCCGCCTTACCATTCTTAGAACCGGGGCGGTAGGTGATTACAAAATCGAACTCAGCAAAGAACAAAGCCCATCGGAGCTGTCGAGACGATTGGGCCTTGGCAGTTTTTAAATATTGTAAATTTCGGTGATCAGTGATCACGGTGATGGTATGCCGGGCGCCGAGGAGATAATGCCGCCAAGCCTTAAAGGCGGACTTAATGGCTAATAGTTCCTTACCGGTAATCGCATAATTTATCTCCAGCGGTGAGAACTTTCTGGACCAAAATGCTACGGGTGCAGTTGGTTGGTTTCAGGGTCTCTCTGAGACAGGACAGCTCCCATGGCTAAACTGGACGCGTCGGTTTCGACTATATATGGGAGATCAGGACGCGGGTGCTTCAAAATAGGTGCGGACGTGAACTTAGCTTTCAACTCCAGAAAGGCCTGTTCGGCTTCCTCGGTCCATTCAAAATGTTTATTTTTTCGCAAGAGTGCAGTGATGGGTTGCACCACACGTGAAAACTCCGGGATAAACCTGCGATAAAAGTTGGCAAAACCAAGCATGCTTTGGACACCTTTCACTGAACTAGGTGATGGCCATTTGAGGATGGCATCCACTTTCCGTGAATCCATTCGGACCCCTTTAGGTGTCAGGATGAATCCGAGAAACTCAACCTCAGTGGTATGGAAAACACATTTTTCCAGCTTGGCAAACAGTTTATGCTGGCGCAATTTCTCTAGGACGGCCCTGACATGTTTTCTGTGATCAGATTCCGAAGAGGAGTACACAAGAATGTCATCGATATGCACGATAACACAGACATCGATGAGTTCCCGAAGGACATCATTCATGAAGAATTGGAAGGCAGCAGGCTCGTTGCACAACCCGAAAGGCATCACCTGGTATTCGAATAGTCCATATTTTGTACGGAAGGCCGTTTTCCATTCGTCGCCTTCTTTTACTCGTACCAGATGATAAGCCCCCCGGAGATCTAACTTGGTGTATACGCAAGCGTCCTTCACCTGGTCAAGGAGTTCAGGGATCAGAGGCAGAGGGTAACGATTTTTAACAGTTATCTGGTTCAATGCGCGGTAATCGATACAAGTCCTAAGGTCGCCCTCTTTTTTAGGCACGAAGAACAAAGCTCAAGATGCCGGGGACTTTGACGGGCGAATGAAACCATTGGCGAGGTATTGATCTAAATATTGTCTCAAACGCAGATTCTCAAGTTCAGTAAGGGCATAAATCCTGCTACAAGGGGGTTGTGCACCGGGTCCCAGATCGATTTGGCAATCGTACGATCTGTGGGGAGGTAACGTGTTGGCCTGTTCCTTTTGGAAGACGTCCTGAAAGTCTTGGTACTCTGGAGGTAGTTGCACGGGGACAGAGGTTACTGATGCTAGATTAATCTTTGGATTTTCTGGGTAGCAGGTTTGTGCACAATCCGGGAAGGTTATTCTCTTCGCTCGCCAATCAATTCGAGGATTTTGTGTCTCTAACCAAGGGACTCCGAGAATAAGCTGAAACTGTGGAGCCTTGATCACATCAAACACAACTGCCTCCCGATGGCCATCCGGACCTACAAGTGTCACCTCAGCTGTGGAATGTGTTACCGGTCCAGAGGCAATTTCGGTTCATTCTACAGTGGTGATGACATCTTTGATGGTTTTAGGACGCAGAGGGAGGTTTATCCTAGAGACCAATTCTCGATCCACATAGTTTCCTATAGCCCCGCTATCGATGTATGCCTTTATAGCATGCAACCGTTTTGGCTGTTCCCGATCTATGAGGACCATTGGCACAATGAAATGCGAGGTCTGAGAGTTCGTTTTCAAGCTCGGCAAGCGGACCCCTACGCTTGCCGGGCGTGGTCGTTTCCCGATACAGAGTTTCCATGGATTTTATCAGCGGCTCCTACCACCTTCTTGGGCGGCTTAACCGGGCAATCTCGTAGAAAGTGTCCTGAGGACCCACAATAAAGGCATAATTGCATCTGTCGTCTTCTTTCCCGTTCTTTTTTAGTTAGGGGTCCTTTAACTCCTCCGATTTGCATAGGCTCCGAGGCATCAGCCCCCTTGGGGTTAGCGTGGGTTTTGGCCCACACCCGGGTTTCAAACTTGGACCGATCTGCTTTTCTGTTTTGCAGCCTGTGATCCAACTGGACCACTAAGTCTATATATTCAGTGCATTCTTGGGGCGGATTTACAACTTGTGCCAGGACATCTTTAAGTTCTCCGCGTAGACCTCGATAGAATAACGTGATTCTTTTATCCTCTGGCCAACCAGTTTCCACAATTAGTCTATTGAAGGTTGCAATGTAGGATAGAAGGTCTTGATTGCACTGTCGCAGAGATAGAAGTTCGTCATCCAGAGCCTGTCCCTGGGAATGTCGAGCAAATAACCTTTCCATGCTTGTTTGAAATCCTTGAAAATCACGAAGAATGGGGTCATCTTGAGTTACCAGTGGGACTGACCAATCGGCAGCACAGCCGCTGAGATATGACAACACAAAGGCTACCTTGGTCTGATCATTAGGGAAGGCCCCCGGGTCTGCATAGGAAGTGCAAACGACACCGATTCATGAATACGGCGAATCGTTTGGGGTCCCCAGCAAAGCGTTCGGGTGGGGCCAGCGGCATGTTTGCAGGTCGATTAATCAGCACAGGGTTACTGGAAACCACAGGAGTGGGGTTCCCCCCGGAACCGGTTAAAGGAGTTTGTCCAGCTTGACCTTGCAAAAGCTGTCTAGCCAGGTCATCAGTCCTTTCCCTTGTTACAATCACTTCTCTTCTGAGGGCATTAGTCTCTTGACGAGCGGCGTGTACCTCGGCCCGTAATTCCCCCAGTAGTTGGGCCAGTTGGTCAGTCTCTGAAGTTTCCATAGCGCCTGGGTGGGAATTTGTAGGGAGGCTTCGCGTTCTGTAACACCCACCTGGTTCCCACGGGGGCGCTGATCTAGTCTGGATTACTGCGGCCTCTTATAGCGTGATGCGCAGGACCCGGAACACCGATTGGACAGGACCTCCAAATCGTGCTTCCTTGGCCCGTAGGAATATCATTCTGCAGATGAGAAAGGGGATTAACAGTCTGCAGAATGGTGTGCTAGCTCCCCCCATCCCCCCTCCGTTCCTCTCTATTCCTCCAAACCCGGTTTAAGCTCACCTTATGTTTTGGAAGGTTGAACTCTCCATCCTGCTTCTGGTGCAGGGGCGCGCGTTCGTCCAGTTTCTTCACTGGTTTTCAGAATGGCGCTGGCAAAATCCACTTGACTTTCCTGAGCGATGCGCCGTAAGTATGAAAGTTCAAAGTTCAAGTGAGGCCCCCTTTATGCTGTCTTTCTCACCTGTGATCTGTCCTTTATTTCAGGTGCAGAATGAAGGCGATGCGTCGAGGGGTTAACCTGCCGAGGTGAGTAGTAATGAGGGCGATCCCTCTAGATGTCCTTATCATTCCTCTGAAATGTCTCTAGTCCTTTCCCCATAGGGGCCGGGGTACGATACCTGCCAACGGGGCGGCGCCGACCCGAAATGTGGAAGAAAAGCCGGTAAGTATTATGGCTGTTAATCAGGCTTTCCTTCTGTGTGTCCTTCTGCTCACCTTTTGTTTCTTCCTCTCTCCCCTAGGTGCAGAGATGTGGCGTCCGATGCTGACACCCGCGATGGAGCCGGGAGATGTCTCGAGGACAGGACAGGTGAGTGAAGCGTGGCGCTGCAGCGAGCAACGCAATGCTTTTAAATTGAAGTCTTCCTTCAGGGATGCTGGCGAGAAGATTCCGGATGCAGGTAAGAAGCTTGAAATAATCCTTGGTTTTCACCTTTCTCTTCTCTTCCTTCCTTGCAGGTCTTCCAGGTTCAAGACGGGCGTGGCTATAGTCCAGGAGCAGGAGCAGACACGGTGAGCGTTAAGCTGCAGGAAGCAGAACAACGCGAAGCATGAGCTGCTGTCTGGGCGTGGCTTAAATAGCCTCCAAAGAAGTCCCAGGTATGTATCCTTCCCCAACTAGGTATGTATCCTTCCCTGGCCATGCCCGAGTGAAAAAATAGTCCCTATGAAAAAATAGTCCCTTTCAGGTCTCAGGGAGGCCTGAAGCGTGCAGCACGGTCTTCATCAGGTAAGTGCACAAAACACCTCCCTTTATGAGCCTGGCGCCTATGGCGCCAGGACTGATGTCCAACATGAGCCTGGAGCCAAAGGCGCCAGGACTGAGTCCAAAGAGTCCCTATAAGGGGTCGCTGGGCTTTTACCCGAGGGCATGATGCCTGCTTCCGGGGGTGCTGGGCCTGGCCTGATGCTCCGGGGGTAGGCATCTTGACAGAGGAATGGCAACATGTGTATCACTTTTCCCCCTCAGCAGAAAGAGGCAGTACTTGGCCAATTCACCTTCTATCCATACACCCAACGAAATTCTCTAGTTTCCTCCAAAAACAGATTAACTGATTCTTTAGGGTTTGTACTGGGCAGCGCCAGATGCCTATGCCGTGCTACGTCTATGAGCCTGGCCCATTGTTCTTCAGAAGACATGGCACTGGTTAAATAGAGGAACTAATAGTCACCCTCTAGACTACTGAATTGTCAGAGACCTCTTTCCTTAACTTGATGCGCACACTGTGATCCATATGTAGGAGTTTAATCCATCCAAGCATGTTTGGCCCAGATTCCATCCGCTTCAATACCCTAATCCTGAAATCCCATCCCACTGAGTAGAACGACTTGTTGGCATCCAACAAGGCTACTGGAAGATCTGTCTCATGGAACATCCCTCCAAGATTTGGGGTGACGTTCCTTCTCGGAAGGAATCAGGCAGGATCAACCCTGGAATTAGCAAACTCTTGAGTCAGCCTGGAGAAAGTGTGACAAAGAGGTGAGTTCGGGGGGTGGGGGTAGAGGCAGCGGGAGGGGGTGTTCAGTGGAGCCATTGCCAAGTGTGAAGCGGGTTTCAGAAGGCCTGTTCTGCATTACACTGACAGGATCGGGCAGTGGGTGTGAGGGCCCAACAGCATGGTTAACAGGGGACCACATTCAACGATAGACATTGGTGTGTGAAAGGAGCCACCACTGATTCAAATGCCATGGTGCAAATATGGCAATAGACCGCTGCAGTAAAGACCACCATTGCAAAGACATGGAATCATTATGCCATGATTTATGCTGTCCCCGTTTGTCAGGTAAGCTGGTAATCTGCCAGGCGTAGCTCCTACTTCAGCTAGTGTACTGTCAGACAAGCTTGTAATCTGCCAGGCGTATCTCCTACTTCAGCTTGCTTAGTCATGTAAGCCCTATAATCGGACATTCTGACGTCTTTAAATGCTCTGATTTCTTTCTTCACTAAATCGGATCAACCTCCACTCCAAATTCCCCAATGTCAGCCTATTCAGGTGCCTACATTGACCGACTTGAAAGCTTTCTATAACAGCTTTGCACTCTCCAGTGACCCATTTTACTTGCAAATAATTCCTGAGTACTTCCTAAATTTGGCCCCTGAAAAAACCATCAGGACGGGCCTTTGCTTTAAATCTCCTCATCATGAGTGAATAATAAAAAAATTCCCTTCTGTCCCTACATTTTTGATCTTCTAGAAATCATCAGTCCTAGCTTCTCCTAAACTGCCATAAAATATCTTTCGAGGGGATTGGGTCCTCCGACGTATTCCATATCTATGACAGATAATGTCCACAGCTGTGCTGCTTCGGAAAATCTTTGGTGTCTGCGTCCTGCGTCGATGACGTTGATGCGCCGTTCCCGAGGACCTCCTCAGACGGCCAATGTCACCCGATGTGATAAGTAGGACGCACGATGCCCATAGCCTCAGTTCCGTTTTTTCCGCGAACGTGTTCGCTTCGTGAATCTCGGTACGCCTCGACTCGTTGGAGTTTGCTGTTTTCAATTCTCGGTTTGTTGAACCTGTTCGGTTTGTTGTGAAGACCTGTTCGTGGCGATGTCTTTCTCATCTTCAACCCCGCGTCCGGGCTCCAAGAACTGTGGGGACTGTGGGTCCAAGATGTCGGTCACGGACTCGCACGACGCCTGCCTCTGGTGCCTCGGGGAGGCCCACGATACGGACGACTGTGTCAACTGCCAGTCGCTCACGCAAAGGCCTTGCGGGAACGCAAGAAGAAGCTGTTGGTCGGCCGGGTGTCTAAGCCCCGGAAGTCGAGGTCTGCGGGGCTTTCGACGGATGACTCGAGGGGTGACTCTCCGCGTCATCGTCGGAAGTCCAGTGGGTCTCCTTCCAGGAGTCTGTCTCGCCACTCCTCTGCCTCTTCGAGGCATTCGCGGAAGCGCCGGCATAGGTCGCCTTCCCCGTCCTCTTCCGAGGACTCTGCCCGTGGGCGGGTCGCTTATCCCTCCATGCAAGCGACACCGGAGGAATGGGCTTCCTTCGGGAAGCAGATGCTAGCGATTCTTGAATCGCAGGGCACCGGTCCGTCTGTGCTTCCGAGTGGGGTCGGTCAGCACCGGTCGAGAGACACCGCCCGTACGCCTTCGGGCTCGGGTGGTCGGCACGGCTCAAGGGAGAGGTCCCGCTCGGACAAGGGTAGCTGTTCTCGCCATGCCAGTTCCAGGTCCCGGTCCTCGACGCGCTCGAGACCGCGTGATCCTGTGCCGTCTTCGAAGAAGACGTCAACGCCTGTGGTGCCGAGGTCGTCGACGATTTCTCTCGAGGCTCTGCCTCCGAGGGGGTCATCGATGCCGTCGGCGCCTAGGTCGTCGAGAGAGACGCTCGGAGCTCCGGCTTCGAGGCCTGTGTCGACGCCGCCGATGCTGCCGGCGCTGCAGCTGACGTCGACGCCGATTCGCTCGACGTCGACGCCGGCGCCGACTCGTTCGGCGCCCTTGACACCTTTCGAGGCGGTGGTGTCGGAGGGGCCCCGTGGCACGGGGTTTGCCCCTAGAAAGGCTATGGCTAAGGTCAGGCACTGCTTTGGTCCACAGAGGTCTTCCTCTCCCCACCTGGAGTACATTTCAGAGGGTGATGAAGGCTCTGATGGGTGCTTGGTTCTGGTTACAGTTCCAGATGACCTTATCTCGGGCCATAGCCAGTTTGATGATCTGCACCAGTCGCTGCATGATGCCAGTGGACTGGACACCTCTCCGGAGGTGGAGTTTTGTAGGCGGAGCCTGGCACTCATGCCGATTCTTCATATCGGCGCCTTATGTCTCGGGTCACCGAGTACTTGGGTTGGTCAGCTCCCCCAGGGGAGTTCGTTCCGGATGATCTCACGGACATCCTTGATCTCGGTCCCCCCACTGACCCGGTTTTGCCTTTTCATATGGCTCTGCAGAGAAGGGTGGCGGCGGCTTGGACTGCTCCAGAGAGTCTCCCGGCAGTGGGCAAGTCTTTGTCGCGAAAATACCGTCCAGCCAGTACCGACCCCTGCTACTTGTCTAGGCACCCCACTCTGGAGAGTTTGGTGGTGCAGGCGGCTACGGCCCCGGCAAAGCAGGCGTCGTATCCTACCATCCCTCCGGATAGGGACGCCAAACGTTTTGACGGCTGGGCGAAGAAAGTGTTTTCTTCTGGGGGTATGGCGCTTCAGGCGGCCAACTCCATATGTGCCTTGTCTCGTTTCAGACACACTCTGTGGAACTGTGTTGCATTAGCGGCTGAACATATTCCCGAAGTGGACAAACGGGATGGTTTCCTTGCTATGGTTCAGGATGGCAAGGATGCTATGTGTGAGGCCGTTCAGTCGGGTTTGGACTTGGCGGATTGTGTCAGCCGGCCCATGGCGGCGAGCACCGTAATGCGCAGGTTTGCGTGGTTGAGGAAGTCTGGGTTCGCTCCTGATGTGCAGTCCCGGCTCCTCAACATGCCCTTTGACAGTGAACACATTTTTGGCAGCAAGGCTGACGAGCGCCTTGAGAGGTTGCAGACCTCCAAAGCTGCAGCAAAGTCGTTGGCAAGTTTCAGTTTGCCCAGGATCTCCCAGCGTCCGAGTTCTTGAGACTGCTTGGCCTCATGGCATCCTGCATTCTTCTGGTGCCAGAGGCTCGTCTGCGGATGAGATCTTTGCAGTGGGCACTCAAGCTCCAGTGGTCTCAGTCCTCCGGCAGGCTGTCGGACCCTGTTCAGGTGCCGCCCTCGGTGGCCCGGGACCTTCTGTGGTGGGCCGTCGTGGGCAATCTGATGAAGGGGGCCCCATTTTGGCTGCCCTGGCCGGAGGTGACGATCGTGATGGACGCATCCCTCACGGGATGGGGAGCACATGCCAACGAGTTGACAGTCAGCGGTCGTTGGTCTCCGTCGGAGTCCAGACTCCATATCAATCTGTTGGAGCTGAGGGCCGTCAGGCTAGCCCTGAAGGCTTTTCTGCCGACTGTGCGCGGAAAGAGTGTCCGGATTCTAACGGACAACATGGGGGCCATGCACTACCTCAACAAAAAGGAGGGGGCAGGGTCACTTCCGCTGTGCAGGGAGGCGATGCAGCTCGAATTCTGGGCCATCCAGCGGAACGTTTCGATCTCGGCTGTTCATCTGGCCGGAGACGACAACGAGACGGCGGACGCTCTGAGCAGGCAGAGCTCGATCTCTCACGAGTGGGAGCTGGCTCAGCAGATTCTCCTGGAGATCTTCGCCGTTTGGGGGACCCCTCAAGTGGATCTCTTCGCCTCCAGTGTCAACCGGAAGTGCGAAAGGTTTTGCTCGCGGGAATTTCCTCCAAAAGGAGCCTTAGGAGACGCGTTCGTGGTGGAGTGGTCATTCCCACTGCTGTACGCGTTTCCTCCAGTCCCCGTCATCCCGCAAGTGCTGCGGAGGTTCGGTTCCCGGATGATCCTCATTGCTCCGGCGTGGGCCTGGAGGACGTGGTACCCGGACCTTCTAGACTTGTCCATCTACCCTCCGCGTCGTCTTCCCTACCGAGACAATCTGCTCTCACGGGAGGGGGGTCAGGTTCTCCATCCAGAGGTCAGTTCCCTCAATCTTCACGCTTGGCTTCTGAAAGGTTGAGGTATAAGGATTGGGACCTCCCTGAAGACGTGATGGAGGTGTTGCTCTCGGCCAGGCGGCCGGCAACAAAGTCTCTGTACCGTTGCCGTTGGAGAAAGGTCTGCGACTGGTGCAGAGTTGAGAATGTGGATCCTTTTGAATGTGACATTCCCATGGTTCTGTCTTTTTTGCATTCTTTGGCCCACAGGGGCTTGCAAGAGGGGACCATTAAAGGTTACCTGGCGGCGCTGTCCATCTTTAAGCGCTCGTCTGAAGAGTGTTCCTATTTTAAGATTCCTTTGATTTCGCAGTTTTTGAAAGGGCTCACTAATATGTTCCCTCCGTCACCTTTTCTGGTGCCCGGTTGGGATCTGAACCTTGTTCTTAAGTTTCTTATGGGTGCTCTGTTTGAGCCTTTACATTCTTGCCCTTTGAGGCTGTTGACTCTGAAAACTGTGTTTTTGGTTGCGGTTACTTCCGCTCGCAGAGTGAGTGAGTTACAGGCACTTTCAGTTAAGCCACCCTTCACTGTGTTTCAGAAGGACAGGGTTGTCCTTAGAGTTCGTCCTTCTTTTCTTCCGAAGGTGGTTTCGGAATTTCATTTGAGCCAGAACGTTGTTCTTCCGGCGTTCTATCCTCCTCCACATCCTGGTAAGGAAGAGGAGAGGCTCCATAGGCTTGATCCTAGGAGAGCGTTGAGCTTTTATATTTCCCGCATGTCCCGGGTCAGAGTGGACGATCAACTTTTCATTGGTTACGCTGGAAAGCGTTTGGGACAAGCTGTGACGAAACAGACTTTGTCTTGTTGGATTATTTTAGCTATCTCCGAGTGTTACCGCTTGGCTGGCTTGCGGGCCCATTCTACCAGGGGAGTGGCTGCGTCTACTGCCCTGCAGAGGGGAGTTCCTATCCGTCACATCTGTGATGCAGCCACTTGGGCTTCAGTACATACTTTTGTACGTCACTACTCCCTCGATTCCATCAGAGGGCAAGATCTGGCCTTTGGCAAGGCAGTTCTCTATTCCGCAATTTGATTGGGCATGCTAAATTTGTATTCTAAATTCTTTCCCACCTCCTTGCTTGGTACTGCTTTGGGAGTCTGTCATAGATATGGAATACGTCGGAGGACCCAATCCCCTCGAAGAACAAGTTACTTTCTTACCTGGTAACGTTCTTTCGATGGGATGGTCCGATGATGTATTCCATATCGCTCCCTCCCTGCCTTCCCCGCTGCAGAATTTCTTTTGCGATTGCAGCTTGCGTTCCGCAAGGCCTTGTGTGTCTGACTGGCAGAAAACTGGTGGCACACGTTCTGGGAAAAAACTATAACTGAGGCTATGGGCGTTGTGCGTTCTACTTATCACATCGGGTGACGTTGGCCGTCGAGGAGGTCCTCGGGGACGGCGCATCGACGAAGGACGCAGACGCCAAAGATTTTTCGAAACAGCACAGCTGTGGACATTACCTGTCATAGATTTGGAATACGTCGTTGGACCATCCCATCGAAAGAACGTTACCAGGTAAGAAAGTAACTTGTTCAATGCCCATTGAATATTCAGCATAGCTGATATATCTGGCGTTGGTGTCAGATTTGTGGCTTCCACCCCTCTAATCAAATAACCATCACTGGACCATAATTTGCTCTCCATCTACTGACCCATTGCAGGCCTGGTATGGCCTTCTAAGATACTCAAGAAAATAGTGACGGTGCAACTTTAGAATTTTCTGAAAGATCGTATTCTCGATACTTATCTGGTTTTAGGCCTGGTCATGGCACCAAAACTGTTCTTGTGGATGTCTGGGGTGACATTTTTAAGGCTGCCGATGAGGCGATATGAGCATGCTAGTCATGCTTGATTTATCGGCAGGGTCCAACACAGTCAATTCTCATATCTCTAGACTGTCCAAGGTAGCTTTGGTAGCTGAGGAATCCGTGAAGTGGTTCTCCTCCTTTTTATCATATCGGACCCCACAAGTCAAAATAGGGACTCTTTACCTGTTCTTTGCAGTGTTCCAAAGGGGTCTTCTCTCTATCCCTTTATTGTTCAACATTTATATTTGGCCACTAAATATTTTCTCTGAGTTCAATCCAAGCTATCATTCTTAAGCAGATGACATGCACATTTTTGTCAGGCTTAAGAATCCATCTCTTCAGAAACAATTAATCGAGTGTTAGTTTGCGCTAAAAAAATAAAATAAAATCTGGATGCTTGAAAAAAGATTGCGACTCAACTCCAAGACTAAAGTTAAAAACATAGGCTGTATTCGACAGGCGAACCTCAGCTGTAACCTACATATCAGTGAAGTTGTTGAATCAATCTACTATCAACTCAAACTCCTGAGACCTGTTTTGCCCCTTATCGCAAAATCAGATTGTTCAGCTGTTGTCAGGACCTTGGTAAATTCCAGATTGGATTACTGTAATGCCCTTCTGCTGGGTACTCAGACTGGCCAGATACACTGCCTCCATGTTGCCCAAAATGGGGCAGTCAGACTCCTCTACAGCCTCCCCAGATCTGCCTCCAATCTCACTGTTCCGTAGGAACCTTCACTGGCTACCAGTTCAACAGGGGATTCTTTTTTAGATCCTCTGTCTGATCTTTAAGTGCATACATGGCACCGCTCCCAGTTATCATGCCTCAAAACGTGCTCTCCTTTATCCAACCTGTTCACTTCGGTTCACTGGTCAAAACCACCTGACTGTTCCCTCCTCTTGTTTTGTGCACGGCAGAGATAAAAGCTTTTCTATCAGCGGTCATTGAGCCTGGAATCTACTGCCTGCTGATCTCTGGGAAAATCAATTCTTTGTCCTTATTCAGGAAGAAGCTAAAAACATATCTTTTTCATTAACTCCTTCCTTCCGAATGATTTGTTCTCTTTTCTCCTCCTATCAGGTCTGTTTTAAAATCTGTCCCTAGATGCAGTTTCTGCTTGGTTCCTCGTGGATTTGCGCATTATAAATTAAAAAAATCAAATCACAATGATTGGCTTTAGGACCTTCCTGCCCCCACACAGATGGCAATGGATAACTGCCATCGAGGCATGAGACAAAACAAGTGTGAAAAACAGGTTGCCAGTGAGTGTTCCAGGCTGCAAAGGAGAACAGAGAAACCAGTGATTACAGTACCAATGCAAGATTTGATTTGATCTTAATTTTGATATTGTGCTAAATCGCCCACAGACCTCAGACCGCACATAAAACAAGATGTTACAAATATACATAAATCTAGCTGCGTTTACATGGGGGATTGTTAAATTTAGTCTGGGTCGAGATTGAATCGGTAGGTGTTAATTCCTTTTTTGAAATCAGGGATGGACTTAGCCTCCCGTAGTTGAATGGGAATTTTATTCCAAGCCAGAGGAGCTTGTACATCAAATCTACTGCCTCCAAAGCTTGATAGTTTAAATCTGGGTTGCGAGAGCTTGGTGGCATCGTAAGAGCGCAATGAGCAACTTACATTGTGAGTAATTAGGCGATTGGACAGATATTGGGGTGTTTCAGCGTTAAAACACTTAAAGGTAAGGGAAAGAATTGTATGCATGACACGTCTTTACTGGGAGCCAGTGGAGTTTTCGTCTAGCCTCAGAGACATGATCTCTGCGGGCGAGGCCAAAGACAGCTCTGACGACGTTGTTTTGTATGATCCATAGAGTATGAAGATTTGCCTTTGTAGTGCCGGCCAAGAGACTATTGCCATAGTTGAGGCGTGACTTTAGCAGTGCTGTAGCAAGCAGATCCCTATTCTGCAGCGAAATGTATGGACAAATGTGATTAAGTCATTTTGAGACCTAACTGCATGAGGTGTTTACCTGTGAAACCTGCACCTTTATAGATAATACTGCGTCTAGTGTGAGGCTCATGGTGTTTACTGATCTCGCCACCTTGATCTAATAGTTGGCTATATTAAAAGTATCATAGTTTATAAAAGTTTTCTTTTGTAAAACTATATATAAAAATTCTTTTAAATAAAAAAAAAAAAAAGAAAAAAAAGTATCATAGTTCGGGCCGAGCTTATTGAGTTTATGGCCAGAGGCGATGATCAGCAGTTCAGTTTTTTCCCCGTTCAAGGAAAGTGAGTTGATAACCATCCAGGCCTGAATGGTGTGATAGATGGAGTTAATGGTATTAGTGTCACTAATGTGACAGCCTAATAACTCAATTATGACCTGGGTGCTATCTGCTTAGTTGGTAAATTGGACTCCCAGGTCTTCAAGGAGAGTAAGGAGTGACATGGTATATGCATTAAACAGCGTAGGAGAAATACTTGTAGTACTCCGCAGGTAACGGGTTTGGGGGTGGAGCTGGCATTATCCACTGCTACCGGTGCATATCTAGGGACCGGAAAATATTCAATCCATTGGGAGGCCTATGGAGCGCACTGTGACTGGTCCACCAATCTATTAACCAACCGAGAATGATCAATCAAGTCAAAAGCTGCGGACAGGTCTAGCAGCATAAGAAGTGCTGGTTTGCCTTTGTCTACGATTCCGGCAATGTTTGATTTAAGGTCAAGAAGGGCCATTTTGGTGCGATATTTCACACTGAAGCCCGACTGCTTTGGGCTGAGAAGGTGATTCCTAAGTGGTCCTGCAGTTGTAAGTAGGCCACCTGATCCAAGTGTTTTAATATAAAGGGCACATTTGTAATTGCCCAGTCATTTTTAGGGTTTTGAGGATCAAAGGTGATTTTTCTAACAAAGGAGTCACTCATGATTCTTTAAAGTCCCTGGGCACATTTGCTTCCTCAAAGGATTTGTTGACAAGACGAGTCACCCACGGTGCAAGTGTTTTAATACAATCTTTAAAAAGGCTAGATGGACAACAGTCGCCTAGTCAGGATGTAGATTCATGACACTGATATGAAACAATACGTTATATGATGTACCTTATAGAGGAAAGCGAGTAGTGCACTTTTTTTACCCCCACCCCTCAATCATCTGAGAGCATGCAACGCATCAAAAACAATAGTCTGCGAGCAGTGCTGACGCATAGGCATCAGTTTGACAGTGGAGGCAAAACACAAAGTCCCAGAAGCTGAAACAAATGAATTGTCCAACATCATCTGGGTATATGGAGGGGTAGGGAATTTCTGAGGGGGTGAGAAAATGTAAATGACAGAAAATGCATTATTGGAGAAAAGCAGGTCAAGGGCCGTCCAGTTCATGGGGACAGCAGGCAAGGAACCAAACACCAGGTACATAGGAGAGGCTATATCATGATCCGGAACATCATGGGTCAAGTGCATGGAAACTGTAGACCAGTTACCAAATGCCAGGTGAAGCAAACCGGGTATACTGGGTCGGATCGACCAAGAATCAGGCACAGAAATTACAAAGTCACACATACCAGTTACAGGGATCAACCAGCAGCACAGTGAACCAGGCAAAGGGATCACGCAGCAACGTTTTCAGGAGTTCTGGGAGACCAGCACCCAGGTAAAAGGACGGAAGGAGCACCAGCAATGGGGCAAGCTAACTGCAATTTTCATGTTGTTGAGTAGCTGTGAGTTCTTCCTGCATCACCACTTTGATTACAAAGAGAATGTGGCAATGATGTCACTCTACATACCACATTAGGCTTTGCATGGCTTTCAGGAGGGAATTTTTGTTTCTGCACGCCCCCTGATCCTGCAGCTTCTAAGCTAGCTGTCAGGTCCAGAAACCCATACCTCGAGAGTCGTAACCCCCCCCTTGCACCATGATTTGGTCCAACAAAAGAGGGCTCTCTTGCTATTTTTTGCACTGTGTCAGCATCACAGCGAATATGAGACACAAAAACTCTCTTTGAGATTGTATGGAGGACATAGATATGTTGATGAGGCCCCCTGGATGTAGCTGGTCTGCTGGTCCATTGCACTTGCTATTCAACCAATGAAAGGGGGACCCAGAGGCCTAAACCAGAATCTGGTCCAGCCACTGGTAGCAGAGCATATCCGGGCACCAAATCTATCAAGCTACATAAAGGGCTTCTACCCAATCTTGTGAAGCAGAAATCCTATTCCTCTAAATGTCTCCTAAATACAAAAATCACAAAGTGTGTACACGTTGGATCACGTTACTATCATTTATACCAATTCAATAAGATATTTTAATATTCAGTTAGACAAAACATTGAATCCAAAGTGTTAAGAGTATTCATTGTTATATATTCAAATACCATTTTTTATACAACCTGTGTCTATAAGAAATCAATCCTTGATCAAAAGTAAATTTCGTGAATCCTAAATCCTTCCACGGGAAGGCAAACTGTATTGCATCTGTAACAGCCCTCTCTAGTAGGTATTATCCAGTTCTTGTTTATAGATGAGTCCATGGAAGACTTCTGTATCTACCTGAAATGTTTCGTTCTCTGTCGGCACTGAAGGAACTTCTTCAGAAGAAAGTGGGCATATTTCAAAAGGGAAATCTATTAAAGGAACCCCTTCAACCCATTCACAGAGGGGAAGGCCTCCTTAATTATTTGTGGGCCAAACCGCATGCAACTGCAGCCATTACCCAGCCCTGGTCGAGGTCTTTCAGCATGGCAGCCAGGGTGCTGCAGTGCACTGAGCACTCCCCCTGTTGCTGGGGAAACATGGTCATTGGCAGGGACGCTCATCAAATCAGTGACGGTCCAGAAGCTGGCCGGCGAACGCCGGCCCCTTCCAATTACCTCCTCTAAGGAGCAATTCTGGGCCTTTTCGGGGTCATGAAGGATCGGAGGGCCACCCCCTTTTCTACCGACATCATCTACCTCGGAGCATAAACAGATGGCCGCCACACTCCTAAGTGCTCCGCTGGTCACCCATTCTGCTCCCCTCTACCTATTGCCCAGCTGGCTCAATTTCTCCAATGATCCGGATGAGTCGGGAGTCTGTAGGGAGCCGTAATTCTGCCACAAAACTTAAGCCCCCTGTCTGTTCTCAGCACGCGCATCAGCTTCTAGCATGATTGTAACTTTGCATTTTCAACAACATTGCTCTGCCTCTGATCTCAGCCTGACTTTAATCACTATAAAAAAACACAGCCTCAGACTGCAGCAGATGTAACACGCTGCCTACGCACAATATTCGTTATCTGCCAATCTACCTAACGTGACTAACCTAGCTTATTGTGATCCTTGTAAGGAAGGCATGGTATCAAAGTAAGACGGACACAAGTGCCCACAGTTCAAGTGTGTTTATTGAACCTTATCAAGTGTGGGATAAACACCTATCTAAACATCTAAGATGGGAGCAAGCTATGACCATCAAATGATAATAATGCAGTCCTAGAGGCGTCTCGTCAAAATAAAAAGGACCCATGTTAAAAATCCTATTGCCAATCCTTAACGCTAATTTATAAATAGCGTGGGGGAATGTTCATGAAAGAAGTTTTCACACAATAAGTCAGGGTGTTCAGGCCGTTGGCCTCCCTTCCCCACGTTTTCAGCACGGGATAAGGCGGTTCACTCGAGCATAGCACACTCTTGGGCTTCTTCGGCATGAGGACCCATTTCCATTACCAACATTAGGGCCTTCTGTGCCCAAGTCTCTTAAGTTATCAAAGTCTCTTGATTCAGAGGACCTGATGTACCAAAAACAAAAAAAAGTTCTTTCACAAATATGTAAGTCAGGTGAGTCACTCTTCACCCTGCATCCCCCTCTTCCTGGCTCAGATCCTTTTTATGCAACTAGTCTCCCTCAACCAGGCTCGGACCAGTCTCAGGCATCCCTTAGTCGGGTTCACATTTGCCACAGCAGTAACTTTTCGCGGGTGACTCACGGTTCACCCCAGATCCCGCTCTTCCAGGCTCAGATCCCTTTCACTCAAGTCAGGCGATTCACTCTTCAAGCTGGATCTCCCTCAGCTGGGCTCAGATCCCTTTTATACAACTAGTCTCCCTCAGCCGGACTCGGACCAGTCTCAGTTCGTATACCTTTTATCGGGTGACTCACGGTTCACCCCGGATTCCCGTCAGTCGGGCACAGATCCCCTTTTCACAATTACAGTTTGTATCATCTATCAAAGACTTTCAAATGTGCACAGGGTTTGGCTTGACCCGTTGCAAGACCACTTCAATTTCCCAGTTCACAATTTTACACTCCCAGTTGGATACCTAACACAGACCTTTCGAATGAGCACCCATGTGGTGCCAGACCACTCTGTATAAGGTATCAAATTTAGTTTCAAAAGTTCAGTCATTCCTTGGATATTCAATTATATCGGCGTAGGTCATCACATACGCCTTAAACTCTGTTCTTTGCAGATTTCTTCATACAATGTTGCCGCTTGCAACCTTGGTTCTAGCACAGACCGGTCTGCTTTCGGTTTCCCTGACTCACTGGCTGTGCTGACTTTACCGGAGCAGCTTGGTTGTCAGAGCCAAGGACAATACCACGGCGGCAATCACTCCTCCCCGCCTCGGCCGTCAATGCGGGAAATCCCTGGGTACCTTCGGCACACAATACACCTTTCTTCAGCTTTAATTCCCGATCTTATGTTTCCTATGCCTGAGGGCTTGTGAAAGTAACGGTTTTCTTCCCTCCTTGCAACCCTTTCTGGTCTCGCCGTCTTTCACCTCGTATTAAACTTCCATCTCTGAACTGTTGCTTCCTCTGGTGTTTTGCCTCGCTCAGAGTGTGCTTTCGTGCTCCGCCTTTTATCCGTGTGGGGAAGTAAAATGGAAGTCAGGTATGTAATTGTCAGTAATTTCCTGACTCTGCCTGACCTTTGTGTTGGGACATGTCAGGTATACAGCTCTGTGTTAGTCTGTTGTCGCTCACGGTGAACTGTCCGCGAGAAAGTGTTTGTGTTGGAAAAGGGGCGGGGGGGTTGAGTTCCTAGGATGGGGAAAAGGTGTTATTGGGAAGGGGATACCGCATCTCGTCCTCCGGTGTCCCACTTCCACTCCCCAAGGACCCCTCATCCAGGTGATTCTCCCGCACTGGTCCACCCCCAGAAACTGGATTCAAAAGCGATGGCCGTGTCCTGGCCACCTGGATGTCAGATCCCGGGGACTAGCGGCTGTGACACCTTCAGGTTTCTCACACCTTGAACTGTGCATCTGATCCACCCACACTGTACTTGGATATCGCAGTAATCAAGCTTAGCGTGTGTACCCTACTGACCACCCCTTATCTATCCTCTGAGCCTCGTGAGGTATGTTGCATAATTACCCGTCCACAACTACCATCTTTGACTTATCATCCTGCCCTGTACTGCTTTCATCTTTTACCCATCTTTAACTAATGTTTTTTTTCTTATCATTCTGACCTATTGGCCAAACGGTATCTAGACTTTACATCTAAATCCAATTCTTATAAGTCCGTTCCATCGAATTTTATTCATTGAAAATACTTTCCAACGAAATGCATTATCATTGAATAAAATTCGATGGATTTTAGGGTTAGGGCAATGGTTAGAATTAGGGTTAAGGCAAGGGTTAGAATTAGGATTGGGTTTAGGGCAAGGGTTAGAATTAGTGTTGGGGTTAGGGCAAGGGTTAGAATTAGTGTTGGGTTAGGGCAAGGGTTAGAATTAGGGTTGGGTTAGGGCAAGGATTAGAACTAGGGTTAGGGCAAGGGTTCGAATTAGGGTTAGGGTTAGGGCAAGGGTTAGAATTAGGGTTGGGGTTAGGGAAAGGGTTAGAATTAAGGTTATGGTTAGGGCAAGGGTTAGAGTTAGGGCTACAGTTAGGGTTAAAGTTAGGGTTAGGGTTGATTTAGGGTTAGGGTTAATGGGGGGTGGTCATGGGGTTTGGGGGAAAACCCCTCCTCCCCAAATATACAATAAACATTAAAACATTACAGTGAGATGTCCAATGCTGAAATTTCAGCACTGGACAACTCCATGGAACGTTTTAACGTGGGAAATAAAAGCATCAAAATGCTATTTTTTACATTTAAAAGCACATATCCATTGTAACTTCTCCATCCCTATATTCGATGGACAAGTTGCGATGGAAATTTAGTTTTACATGTAAAAGATAGCATTTCGATGCATTTCCATCGATGGAAAGACCATAAACCTTGGCAAACTACGCTGATCTTGTATTGCACCTAACTGTAACACCCCCTGTATATCTGACGCAGCCACCTGTACAATGAGGCGCGGCTTTGCCAGACTATGCACATACCTGACTGACCCTATATATTTGATGCGGCCACTGTACCATGAGGCGTGGCTGGGCCAGACTAAGCACATTTCTGATTGACTATATATATCTTTTGTTGCCCACCGTACCATGAGGCGTGGCATGACAGACTATGCTCATACCAGATAGACCCTGTATATCTGATGCAGCCCCCTGTAACATGAGGCGTGGCTGTGTCAATTTATGCTTGACAAGAACTACCTGTATGCTGCAACCTGTATGATTGGGATTGCACATTGAAGAATGCTTCACTTCGCCTTTACTGTAACTAGCGCCCTGATGCCTGAGGGTTTGGCATGTTGCTATAAATGCAAAAAACGAAATAAATAAAAGAAATAAATATTTTCATGAGACTTAGCTAAAAAGAGGAAAGAAATTCTATGTCAACCTATTAAGAGACCTTTGCTAACCCTGAATTTAGTCCTACCCGAGTTCCTTTTTCTATCTCAAATGTAACCCTACAGATTGCATCAAATCCAAACGTTGCACAATGAATCACTATATTTTCTGCATCAAAATGATTGGTTATATGTTTAGGTTTTCAACCACCCATCTGTGAATATTATAAAGAGGAGACTTACTCTAATATAAAATCCTTGATTGGATTCTATCTTTATTACAACAAATGTATGCATCTTCTAAATGCTGAGTCAACCTAGTTTTATGATTATCTCTAGCTGTCTTCTACCCATTTAGCAAACAGTGTTCAGTAGCTCTGTTTTCTAACCATTCTGTGGTACATCAATGGTTCCGATTACTTATCCGCTCTGAATGTATTATTATCTGGGGAGACAGAAAATACTTTTTGCGTGGCCAACATATTATATGATAAGCATATTGGATGTTAACTTAATTGGTTGACTAATTTCTAGTCTGGCCCAAGTTGGCCTTTACTTTTGTTTCTGGCACCCGAGATACCATTTTTGTCAGCTACTGCGATCTCGTGATGGTTGACGTCAGTCCGTTTCTCATACTATGATGTATTGACATCATATGGCCACCCACAAAGTACGGGCATTCTTCTACATTACCCATCTATCTTGTAATCTAAAACTTAAGTAAATACCTGAAGTCAAAGGTATGTTAAATTTCACCAATAGGGAAACCTAGTATCTCTCCCCTAATTCCATATGCATATCTAAATCCTCACTATTATCCTGGATACTGTGATGAATCCTGTGGAGTCATCACTGATCCCCAGCCTAAGACCTCCTACTATGTGGCCAGGGTAAGGCAGCCACTACCTGATCCTGACACTGAAGGTGGCATTATGAGGGAGGATCACATGGAAGGAGATGGCTATCTGGGAGATGTGATGACCCCATCAGAAGAGATGCAGTATTTTTCCCTTCCAAATGAAGAAGACCCTATAATTCCTACATTTCTGATGGCATGATATCACTCTACTGATCTCTCCAAATGTAAAACCTTGAAACCCTTGAATAATAGACATCATGATCAGAATTACATTCACAACCTCAAATACACATAATCCACATTTAGCATATTGTTACTCTGATGTTTTTGCTTTTGACCAGAATCCTATGGACTACAAATCCCACAACGCCTCAAGTACTGAGACGAGGAAGAGGAACAAGGAGTTAGTAGGGATTGAAAGTAATCTCAAGTCAAATGCGCAGGCTAGTTATAGTGGAGATCAGCTGCTCATGTACTTTCAAGTCAGCGTCGTAAAGTGAAGCGGGAGGCAGAACAGCGAGTACGGGAACAAACCATGCAACAGAAAGCAGCCTTCCTTACCGGAGTGGAGCGAGACCCAGGAAAGCATGGCAGGCACCAGGGAAGAGCCACTCCAGCAGCGGCAGCGACACTGTCCGGAGAGTGGTCATTCCAGTAAACATCTTCACTGGTAAGTGCATGCAGGGAAGCTGGAACAAAGTCTGTAATTCGGGAGTCAGTATTCCTGAGTGAGGACTTCGCTACAGCAGTGTGCCACAGGTCGGGAAACGCCAGTTAGTTGGCCCAGTGATAATGGGAACCCCAGGGTGTATTGACGGGTCACAATGGCAACCTGATTTTAACCATAAGGCATGGGTGCCCACTTTACAATCCTTAAGAGTAAAGTGTTCAAAAGACTAATTTTAAAATTGCTTAGACAGTAATTCTATATAGTATGTCACCCCTTAGACTAATACCTAATGGGTGCAAAGAATAGACGGGTATTCTGTGCAGTCATTGAGCCCCTGATAAAACTTTTAGTTAGAAGGATCAGCTGCTGTTCAAATCTAGGCATAATTGTTCAGCCATTTCTACGTTTTCCTGTATAATTATTCTCAAAACTGACAACTGTAAATCATTTTCTGTGTTTTGAAATGAAATGTTCAACTAAAGGTCTTATGATTATCTGATTCCGTGTGCCACTCCCATGCTCACATATGCGTGTCTTTTTTCTTCGTTTTTTCCAATATACTATAATCTACAAGAGCGCCATATTGCATTCACAAACATAGAAGTATTGCAGTTTGTATATTGATTCTGGCTCTCTGGACGTTTTGTAAATTACCAACTGAACAACTTCCACAACTACCATCAAAAATATTTGTAGGGAGGAGACCACTAGGGGACACGGGGAATAATGGCCACCTAGCTCGAAGTCTCCAGACTCTACCCTCCAATTATCTGAAAAGAATCTGTCCTGCGACCATATGGCAGCACAAGAGCCCGTGCAAACATCTCTGCATGATGAAAGCATTAAAAAGAGACCACCTACGCAGAGAGGGTGACATGAGATCCGTGTGAACAGGCGAACACGGAGCAAGCAAGAGCACACAAGTTCCTGGCACCCCACCAGGCCTGGAGTAGTTGAGCGGAGCCTTGCGAAGGCCACGCAGGGAGAGGATGCCTCCACCCCTGCCCACCTTATACACACTGCTGGACAGCAGCATTGCTGGTGCTGGCACACAGTGGTACAGCGCCACAGAGGAAGAGGAGTAGCCGGAGGGGGGGAGGGGGGTTCAAACGTGGCACGGCACAAGGGACTGCTCAGGTGAAGCCTGGGAAAGCGGCGGTAAGTGGGGAAGGGAGAAAAAGACAGCCCCCATTGCAGAGGGAACTCAGAAGAGGAGGAGCATGGGGTGCAGCAGCTGAGAAGAGCAGGGCCTCCTTGGGTAGACAGACTGGGGAATATCTAGCCCTGAGAGAGGATCGTGAGGAGAGGTAGAGGGGCTCGAGGAAAGGACTGGAGCACCCTGTCAAGATATATACAGCAACAGACACAGGAGCAAGTGGTGCAGAACTACCACCCTCCTACTCCCTCCCCTTCCCCACCACCGACCCACAGGGTACAGGGAGCCAGGCCTGGACAGAAGTCTCAAAAAGAGCCCCAGAAGGTTGGTCTGTCAAACTGTGCATGAAGCAGAGGGGGAAGGGATGGCTCAGGAGTGAGAATGTGGTAGCACCAGTGAAGGGAAGCACAGGAAAGAAGGGCTTAAGTGTTAACAGAACAGGACACGATCGTTGGTGGCTGAAATGAGAAAGGAAAAGAATGCCAAGGCGACGTAGAGTAAGATGGACAGGTTCACAGTAAGCCAGACGGAGAAAATGCATGGCCAGGTGACTGGGGGCAGGCCAGGCCTGAGCACAGAACACCTAGTCACCAGTGGAGGCCTGGAACCAACATTAGCGCAAGTCGTACAGGCGGTGACATACACAAGGGCCAGCCTAGCGGACCAGATAGGCCAGGTGGGGGGGTGGGGGTGGATGTCTCCCTGCTTCGCACAGACTTGAGGGATGTGTCAGAAAGAGTGGGAGAAGCCGAAGAGAGGATATATCGACTGGAAGATAGGGTGGGGACCCTCAGGATGCAGGTTCCAGTGCTCGAGAGCAGATCCTGTAAACTGGAATAGAGAGCAGAAGACACAGAGGGAAACTCCTGCCGGGCAAACATCAGTATTGTGGGTCTCTCCGAAAAGGGCAGAAGGGCCTGCCATGGATCTCTTTCTGGAGGGGTGGATCAGGGAAGACCTGCAACTGAAGGGCCTCACTAACTTCTTTTCAGTAGAGATGGCGCATAGAGTCACAGGCAGACCGGCACTGCCAGGATCCCTGCCTAGACCAAGGGTCACAAAACTCAGACAGAGACATCATACTAAATACGGCAAGAGCAAGAGGCGCCACCAAGATGGACAATGCAAGAGTCATGCTCGGCGAGGAGGTCATTTGAAGAAGTTAAAAGGCAACTGCGCAATAACAATTTCAAATACATGCTGGTGTTCCCAGAGAAGCTCAGAGTTATGTGGGAGATAGATCGTGGCTGTTCCAGGAGCCGGGGGAGGCATGAGACTGGCTGGAGAACAGAGGAATACAGATGGCGGAGGCTTCTGTGAGAAACCTAAATGTCTCACCCACTAGTCCCCGGAGATGTCAACAAAGTGGCCAGGACTCAGCCATCGCTATTGGATCCAGTTCCCGTGGGTGGACCAGTGGGTTAGGATTACCTGGATAGGGGATCTTCTGTGAGTGGAAGTGGGACACCAATGGGTGAGATGCAGTACCCCCTTCCTTATAACACCTTTTCCCCATCCTACCCCGTAGTATATTTAGAATTTCTAACCACCCCACCCCCCTCTTTCCAATACAAACACTTTCTTACACTGTAAGCGACAACAGACTAACACCAGAGCCGTTTACCTGACATGTCCCAACACAAGGGTCAGGCAGAGTCAGGCAATTGACAATAACTACACACACCCGACCGCCCTTTCCCTTCCCCACAGTGATAAAAGGTGGAGCACGAGAACACACTTTGAGCAGAACCTAACACATGAGAAAGCAGCTATTCCAGGATGGCAGTTCAAACGGAGAAGAAAGGCTGCAAGACCTGAAAGGAGGACAAGGAGAGAAGTGCCCTTGCCCTTTTCGCCCCAGACCCGCATAGCCCCCGTGAAAGAAATCATAAGACAGGGAACTAGAGCTGGCATGTGGTGTAATAGATGTCAACGGTGCACAGGGTCCTCCTGCACTGATAACCAAGGCGGGGAGACAAGCTTGCTACCGTGGTACTGTCCTTGACTCCAGAGACAAGGAGTTCAGCACAGCCAATGAGTTGGAGGGAGAACTGAAAGTAAACCGGACTGTGTTGAGCGAATGTTGCAAACGGCAACATGTTATGAGTTGAAAGAATTTAGGAACAAAGAACTTGTGTGTTACTGAACTTTTAAGAAACCCCATGGAAAGACCAGCTACAAGGTGGGCCGGCACCACATAGGCACTCATTCGAAATACTCTGGCTGGTCCCCTTTTCTTTTAAACTACAAATGCCAGGAAGCCGGAGGAGAGCCCGGCGTAAGGTGTCAAAGTGGTTAAACATCGGTCAAGTAAAACCCCTTGTACAATCAAAGGTTTTGACACATTATCAAGAGGAAAGCAAAGGGAAGTGAATCCTGTATTGTGATAAAGATAAGTGAATTGTGTATCTGGCAAATGTGAACCCGGATGATGGGTGCCTACAAGTTGGGTGAAGCATAATAACCCTGTGAACATTGTGTTGACAGGAGTGAACCAGACGGAAGGATGTCCACAGTGAACAATTGTTTAAAAAGACGTTGAGACTCTTGAATACTACAGGTGATAATATGTTGTGTATCTGGCTGTGGTGAACCCGACAGAGGGAGGATAACATTAAAGAAGGATCTGAGCCCCGTTGAGGGGGATCCAGGGGTCATCATCCAAGAGTCATCACCCAACATAAAATATTATGCAAAGGAACGGTTGTTATTGTTGCCACATCAGGCCCTTGAAGGCAAGAGATTTTGTATGAAAGAAACGTGGCCACAGAAGGTCCTGATTTTGCTTAACAGAACTGTAACCTCATGCTGGAGAAGTCCAGGTGTGTGAGTCACGCCTTGTCCCTTGCTAAAAACCCACAGAAGGGAGACCCCTGCTATACCATCCTGGCTTATCATTTTGTGAACACTTCTTTCTTTTCTTGTGACCATTATCCCACACTATTTTTGTAAGTTAGCAGTAAAGATTGGCAATCGTTTTTTTTAGTGTAGGCCCTTTTTATGTGACAAGACGCAACTAGGACTGCCTTATTATTATTTGATGATTGTCGCTTGCTCCCATCTTAGATTTAGGTTTAGATTAGGCGTTTTTTTCAACCATTATTACAGTTTAATAAACACCCTTGAACAGTGATCACTTTTGTATGACTTTAATGTTGCTACCATGCGTTTCTTGCACTAGACAGAGGGATAACGAACAGGTATCACAGGGGTGAGTGGAAGCCAGGGTTCAGCCACAGGCAGAAAAAAGGGGCTGAGTTAGGGGGCCAAAATGGGATCACCACACCGACTACACGTTCAAGGTGGGGCAGGGTGGTATGATTAGCAGAATAGGAGCCGGCAGTGGAGATCTCTACAACGCAGGCTTCCCAGACAATGGAAGCAGGAAGCTGAAAAGTGGACTGAGGGACTGATAGAGTATACTGTGGACCCACTGGTGCCTGGAGTTTGGGGCGGGTGCACCTGCGGACTGTGGCAAAGAAATGGGAGACACACCTAAAATGACACATGCTATTTGCAGGTAGTGGGGGCATAAATTAAAGAAAATCCCACAAATCAGCTTCCTTCCCTTGCCGCTCAGAGTGAGCCGACCTAGATGTATGTGTACTTAGTTCTTTGCATTCTTTAACCCAAACAAAGGGCACTTCACCATGTGATTATCGAAAAATACACATATTTTAATATTTATCACAACATGTTATCAATTCAAATGTACAATGTTAAAACTCCACATCAATTTGTTCCAAACACATACTCAACCACATATCTTTGTGTGTACATATTTCATTTCTTCATTTCAACTGAAAGCATAGAAATATATGCTTAGAAAACCTTTTCTATGCCTTTCTATGGTGTATTCTCCTCTTAGAACCACCAATCTTATTTATGCCCTTCCCAATTTCTCCGGGCAAAATGGACTGTGCCAACACTTTCATAAGAATGTGTTTCTAGAACCAACATAGAATTGTATCTTTAAGAATAGGCGAGGAAAATAATCCCTATTGCGTATCCTGTTGGTACTGTTTCAGGGCACTCGGGCTTAGTTCATATTCTGGTTTTCACACACTTAATGGTATGCCACACTTTGCAATCTTTCTAAAAAAACAAACAAACATTTAAACTTTAAAACATGGTAGTTAAAACATTTTTTTGTGCAAAGAAAGTACTTCAAAACATCTTTAACAACTTCATCTCTATTACCAATATGGACAGCAGGGATGTATTAATACTTAGGTGGTCTAATTATTATCCACTTTTACACTTTCCCTAACATTAAGCATGATTTACTCTCTTCGTTTCATGTGTCTACAATTACACATTTTCCCTTTGGAAGCTCTATTTCATTAGGCTGACAGTCTCCTGACAGAGAAGACTCGTTGTTTGACTTTTTCTAAAGGGGGACACTTTTGATGTCATCTTTACATCAAATGTCCCTCTATGTTTACTTATCACCCATTTCTAAGCCGAGTCAACTGATTGCTCACCTTTCACTGGGTCTTCAATCTTTTTCCCCGATCGAGCTGACTCGCATTAACACCGTTCGGGCACTGTTACTTCCCGGTTGTGTTCTCTATATCACGGGTAAGGGCTGTCTCCCTACTAGTTTACAGCCTTAATCTATAACAGAAGAATAGGCCTCTATTATTTGTCAATGCATTGACAATAGTCACCTCAACATTCTCTTGTATTGGAATGAAGCTTACCAATGAGCTAATCTCTACTGCCTTGGAGTTTCCTTTATTTATATAGGGGGAACTTCATCTTTCATCACTGTACGTCTAACCGCTCAAGGCGTGATCTAGTTAAAAATAGGTAACAATGAAAGGGAACAAGATTAGATTCCCCTTTATGATGGACGCCTCATTGTTAAATATATACATCGTACCTATATCTCACCTCATAGATATGTCTGTAACCTGTCGTACCGCTCGCGATGTATCTGCAACCGGTCAACAAAATGACAATTTCTCTTGGAATTATTCAATGCATAACAATTGTAACCATACATCTATGCTGCATTTGAGTGGTAGCAACACTCAAACAACACTCAAACAGGAAAGATATACCTTTAAGAAGTTGGTCGCGTATCACGTAACATTACGACATGTGAGTACGTGCGCATATCATGTGACATTATCACACCTGCTACTTAAGACGGATTAACGCGACAGTAGGCTCGTAGCACTGCCGAGTAGCAGTTGTTTATCACGAGCGGGATGACCGGTTGCAGATACATCGCGAGCGGTACGACAGGTTACAGACATATCTATGAAGTGAGATATAGGTACGATGTATATATTTAACAATGAGGCGTCCATCATAAAGGGGAATCTAATCCTGTTCCCTTTCATTGTTACCTCTTTTTAACTAGATCACGCCTTGAGCGGTTAGACGAACAGTGATGAAAGATGAAGTTCCCCC
Organism: Ambystoma mexicanum; assembly: GCF_040938575.1. Taxonomy (NCBI): domain Eukaryota; kingdom Metazoa; phylum Chordata; class Amphibia; order Caudata; family Ambystomatidae; genus Ambystoma; species Ambystoma mexicanum. The sequence goes on from NC_090923.1 coordinate 1,131,663,995, forward strand.
TATATGAATAAAGGAAACTCCAAGGCAGTAGAGATTAGCTCATTGGTAAGCTTCATTCCAATACAAGAGAATGTTGAGGTGACTATTGTCAATGCATTGACAAATAATAGAGGCCTATTTCTTCTGTTATAGATTAAGGCTGTAAACTAGTAGGGAGACGGCCCTTACCCGTGATATAGGGAACACAACCGGGAAGTAACAGTGCCCGAACGGTGTTAATGCAATTCAGCTCGATCGGGGAGAAAGATTGAAGACCCAGTGAAAGGTTAGCATTCAGTTGACTCGGCTTAGAAATGGGTGCTAAGTAAACATAGAGGGACATTTGATGGAAAGATGACATCAAAAGTGTCCCCCTTTAGAAAAAGTCAAACAACGAGTCTTCTCTGTCAGGAGACTGTCAGCCTAATGAAATAGAGCTTCCAAGGGGAAAATGTGTAATTGTAGACACATGAAACGAAGAGAGTAAATCATGCTTAATGTTAGGGAAAGTGTGAAAGTGGATAATAATTAGACCACCTAAGTATTAATACATCCCTGCTGTGGATATTGGTAATAGAGATGAAGTTGTTACAGATGTTTTGAAGTACTTTCTTTTTACAAAAAATGTTTTAACTACCATGTTTTAAAGTTTAAATGTTTGTTTGTTTTTTAGAAAGATTGCAAAGTGTGGCATACCATTAAGTGTGTGAAAACTAGAATATGAACTAAGCCCGAGTGCCCTGAAGACAGTACCAACAGGATACGCAATAGGGATTATTTTCCTCGCCTATTCTTAAAGATACAATTCTATGTTGGTTCTAGAAACACATTCTTATGAAAGTGTTGGCACAGTCCATTTTGCCCGGAGAAATTGGGAAGGGCATAAATAAGATTGGTGGTTCTAAGAGGAGAATACACCATAGAAAGGCATAGAAAAGGTTTTCTAAGCATATATTTCTATGCTTTCAGTTGAAATGAAGAAATATGTACACACAAAGATATGTGGTTGAGTATGTGTTTGGAACAAATTGATGTGGAGTTTTAACATTGTACATTTGAATTGATAACATGTTGTGATAAATATTAAAATATGTGTATTTTTCGATAATCACATGGTGAAGTGCCCTTTGTTTGGGTTAAAGAATGCAAAGAAATAAGTACACATACATCTAGGTCGGCTCACTCTGAGCGGCAAGGGAAGGAAGCTGATTTGTGGGATTTTCTTTAATTTGTGTTTCATTATCCTCACCCACTCAGCCCCTAAAAAGAGGATTATTGCAGCACACGTAAAACTTGATGGTAGTGGGGGCATTACAGTTAGTGGGGAACAGAGGCTTGAATATGCAAAGGGTCACAATAAGAGGGATGGGGAGGGGTCAAGTCAGAAGGACAGGGACAGTTTGGGTAGGGGAAGAGGGTATGCAACACAGTTGGGTGTTGTTTATAGGGGTGACAGATACCCTGCAGTTGGGGAGCAAGTATGGGGAGTGTGAGAGAGAGGAGGAGGAAGGGTTAGTTTAGGGGTATGCGGTGGAGGGAGGGAACCAGGGATGTTAGACAGAGTTAAAATATAGCCATGAGGGGAAGGAGAGAGGATGGAGCGAAAGGGTACAGATAAGGGAAAGGGTATAGATTGGTGAGTAATTGGCATGGATGAGATAGCCACACTACACTGCATCTCATGGGGAATTTTAATGCATTTTAACACAATGGGGCTGGTGAACCTGTGGAGGGAGACACATCTGGTGGCGAGGGAGTTCTCATTCTCCTCACCATCACACAAGTCCTATTCCAGAATGGATCATGTGTTCTCACCACAAGTGGACAGGGTTAAGGCAGAGGGGGTGGTATATCTCCCCAGGGGCATCTTGGATCACGCACCACTCGCATGGACAGTTAGTGTACAGGCTCAACCTTCGGGAGTAACCTGGAGACTGGGATTTTACCATGTACTGGATGAGGGGATAGTGGCAGACCTAAAGGGGGAAACTGCAATTCTTGAATTTGGACACAGTTGACTCAAAAGAAAGATTATGGGAGGCGTACAAAACAGTGTTGAGGGGGGAGCTATGGCTCTGACTACTGCAAAAGTGAAAGAGAGAGACAGACAGACAGAGAGAGAGAGATGATGCATAGAGAAGGAAGCTAGGGTGACAGAATTAGAAGAACGGTGGAGGGAGGCACAGGCAGGGAAGACATTGAAGGAATGCAAGTGGATGAAGGAGGTTGTTCGAACCGGGGCACTCGAGAGGGCTAATGTAGGATGGTGGAATAAAAGGGCACACATATATGAGTGCGGAGACAAAAAGGGGAAGCTACTGGCATGGTTGATGCAAGAGAAGAGTCGATTGATATACCAAATTGGGAAGGTGGGACAGTGATATCACCACTTAGGATCCACAGGAAATTGGGCAGATCTTCGCAGATCTTCGCAGAATATTATCACTGGCTGTGTGCGACACAGCTGGACAAATTGGAAACGCAAATCCAGAGATTTCTGGATCGATTATGAGTAGCACACCTCTCAGCAGAACAAAGTAGGGTACTCGAGGGAGAGTTACATGTAAAGGAAATGGAGGAAGCAATGTCTTAGTTGAGGAAAGGGAAAATGGCGTGGCCAAATGTGCTGTCTCTGGAGCTATAGCTAAAACTGACAGAGTAGACGGTGGGGACAATGAGGGACATGCTGATAGAAAGTAGGTGGAAGGGCTGTCTATCACCTGATCTAAGGGAAGCTAACATAGTAGTGATACCAAAGAAAGGGAAACCAAGGGAGAGCTGTGGATCATACAGACACATCTCACTGATAAATGTTGAAACCAAACTCTTGGCCAAAGTATTGGCTAACAGGCTCCAGAAAGTGATAACGGAATTAGTAAAGGAGGATCAGTGTGGGTTCATACCAAATAGTTCCACCAGAATGAACATTAGACACTTGAATTTGGTGTTTGGTATGGCGAAAGACAAACAGCAGTCACTTAACAGACTGGCATTGGACACCCAGAAGGCATTTTATTCAATTGAATGGGGGTACAGGTTTGTAGTACTGAGGAGGTTAGGAATCGGGGAAGGGTATATCGGTTGGCTGAAGATACTATACAATGGGCTAACGGCTAGAGTGAAGATAAACAGTATAATATTGGAAAAATGTACCATAAAGCGAGACGGACAGATGCCTATTGTCCCTGATGCTATTTGCTCTAGCACTGGAGCCATTGGCGGAATGGATCAGGGGAGACCCAGAGTTGACATTGTGTCTCTGGCTGGGGGAAATAGAACAGAGTGTCGCTATACGCTGACAACATCTTGTATCTGACAAACCCTGGAAGAGCCATACCAAGGGCCTTGGAGATTTGAAAGGAATTTGGGCAGTACCCAGTGGAATGGGGGAGCGCAACAGTAGAGTTAGCCCGCTCCTGAGGACTGAGGAAAAAGGCTTTCAATATTTGGTGGGTTTTATCTAAAAGGATGAGGAACTTTACAGAGAGCTCAACCTGGTCCCGGGAATACAGAGACATGAGCAGGATATGAAACAATGGACGGCCCTCCCTATCTCACTGATGGGAAGAACGGCAGTGTACAAAATGGTCTCTCTGCCTAAAACAATAAAAGCGGGAGAGTTTGACAGGATAAATCGAACGCCAAGTTAAACTGGTCCTGAGTTTCCCAATGCGTTGAATTTCAAGGGTTTTGTTGTATTATGTTTAGTCACCTTAACTGCACTTTTTGCTTTAATTTCAAGGGTTTTGTCATACCATAGTTTTTTGGCACCTTCGGCCATGAACACCGTATATTTTCCGGCGCCTTCGGCCATGCCCACTGTATTTTATTTGGAGCCTTCAGCCATGCCCACTGTATTTTTTAAAACACCAACAGACCACTGGCCCTGGTGTGAGTCAGCAATGAGAGGCAGACACAAGTTTGTCATTTTTTAGCCAAAGACTTTTATTAAATGAAAATGGGTTGGGAAAATGCCTCTCTTACCCTATTCGAAAGAGGAGTTTCCCAACCTAAAAAACAAAACTAAGGATCTGTCTGTGTCAGAGTGTCAATAACTGAAAAGCCATCCTTGTGTCCAAAACGTCCTATCCTGAACCTCGCACTACAAATAAAATAATAAAAGTGTGTGAGGAAATCTTCAACCTCATATTGGCAAAAAGGTGTTCACAACTGAAAATAAGAAAGAGGAAGTGGGGAAGAAAGTGGTCTGTTGTGGGCTACTACACTGAACTTTGGTGTTTTTTCAGTGTTTATTCTGGAGGAGGAGCCACCCAGGGACTGTATCAGCTTCAAGCTTAAAACACCATTTCCAGCGCAGAGCGCGCACGATGAGAAAGTGGGGAAGAAAGTGGTCTGTTGTGGGCTGCTACACTGAACTTTGGTGTTTTTTCAGTGTTTATTGTGGAGGAGGAGCTACCCAGAGACTGTCAGCTTCAAGCTTAAAACACCATTTCCAGCACAGAGCGTGCGGTGAGGAAGTGGGGACGAAAGTGGTCTGTTGTGGTCCGGTGGGGGCCGGTGAGGACGTGAAGATCAGACCATCAGGGGCCCCAGCTTGGCAAAGTGGCCTCACGGTGTACGGGGCCGCCCTGGATAAGTGGCTCATTAACATTTAGACACACTGCAAGACGCGCTGAGGCTAAAAACGAAAACGAAAGTAAAAGGGGAAGCTGAAGAGTGCAATTATTAGCTATGCTATGCTAGCGTGATTAACTGATTACTGCTAAACTGCAAATATACAGTGGCACGGAATCTGCATTAAGGGGCCCCAAAGAACTGAAAGAGCTATTTAGGAATGTATTGCTTTGAAGATAACACAAAGGGCTCCCGGCAGTTGTTAGCTTTAGTTTTTATTCAACGGCAGCGCACGCTTGCAACTGAGCAGCAGTAGTATATTGCATCTGGTAGATGCCATCGGGTTTTGCCCGAACGCTCACATAACAACCAGAGCACTTGAACTGAAAGCTAAATTGGTCGGGAGACTGCTAGAAGGTACTTCCTTTGATCCCGAGCTATTATTCCGGGTAGAGCCAAATGCAACTGTGGAATGTATTTAATTCATCACTCTCTTTGCTATTTTTTTCCCCGCGCTCCAGAAAGGACGGTGAAATTCATGTTAGACACCTGTTTTTAAATTGAGTGTGCACGGAAAAGAAAGGTCAAATAAATCACTTAAGCTGCCCAGCTTAACTAATGTCCATCTAATTACCGAAATACAAAGCAAAGCAAAGAGGAGTGCAGGTACAGATTGGAATTGGAAAGGCAAAGTTTCAGGACACCTGAAAAAATGAAATTACGGAGCAATCCAGTGCAGGATGACAGGAGAGCTCCTGAATGGGACGAGCCGAGAATGGGTGGAATCATCAATGCTAGCGGACAATTGGATAGGACAGATTTGCTCCCATTTTTGGGAACACAAAATATTCAAGCCCAAATTCATTCTGAGGACATATCACAAACACCGGCAAGGCGGAATGAGTCACAGGAAGAGGAAAATCCAACAGCAGAGATCTGGAGAAGAGGTCTCGAATTCACAGTAACAACGACAAAAATCCCCCAAAAAATAGATTACCATTTTGGGAAGAGGAGAAGTAAAAGTGCAAATGAGGAGGAAATGCCACGCAATATTCATAGTGCTCCGCACCCACGAAAGAGATTAAGAAGACACAGTGGGCCTCATTATGAGTCAGCCGGTCCGGAAACAACGGTGGTGGTAAATCCGCCACCACTGTTGTTTCCAGACTGGCTGATTCTGAGTCCTGCAGGTCTGACCTGGCGGAAATAACACCACCCGCCTGCAGGCGGACATGGAAACACCGGCTCTGTCATAGACGGAACCGGTGATTACATGGTCCCCATCGCCATGGAGTCCTATTGGACTCCTTGGGAATGGGGATTTACAGACTTCCGCCTCGGAATTACTGAGTCACCGGGGTTGTAATGCCCCGGTGATTCCGGCAATCACGGAGGCGGAATAGTATCACTGGTCCGGCGGCAGCCTGCCGGTTTTTCCAGCACAGCTACCGCCGGACTCGTAATGAGGCCCAGTGTGTCATCTGAAGCGATTTTCAATCTGAATGAAAGTGTAGAGATGCCTGAAAAATTGAATATACCTGGCCGGGATAAGGACCAAAATATCTATAAATCGGAGGGAGAAGGGATGTCGGAAGGCCGGCAGGTGGAACCAAACTGCTGCAGTTCACACCCAGCACATACACGTCCCTCAGAAGGTCAAGTCAATGAAAATACCATCTCTGCTCTGAATTACATTCTTAACACTCTAGTTTCAGTTTTTGAATTACTTAGGGGAGAGGTCCAGTCTCAAACAGGCACACTTCTAGAAATGACCAATGAAATGGCTCCACTGGATGGGGCAGTGGTGGGGTGGAGTAATGTATTAAACACCATTGTAATGCAGAGGCTGCAGGAGCTGAAAGTGGAGTCCACTAAACAAGGCTTAGACTTGTCAGCTATCCAGCAATCATTGATAGCACGGAAAAAGGATGACGATTTGGACCTCAGTGTTAAGCAGGATATACTATTACAACTCCAAATCCTAAATCAAAGAAAGTCGGATTTAAACGGGAATGGGCATATGGAAGAGCCCAACTGTCAGATGGATGACACCCCACTCTCAGAATCAGTCTTAGAAGAATTTAGAAGGTTGGCAAATGTAGGGGATGGATTCCAGGAGGAAGAGGCACCGGTAATACCTGCCCCTTAAACCAAGAAAGGATTATATTAATTGGAGAAGAAGAAACACACAGTCAATATGTCTTAAAGGGAGGCAGAAGAGAAAGAAAACTAGGAGCACAGAGACAATGAAGATTGAAAGAGACTGTAGCTCAAAATAAAAGGGAGGAAAAATCGAAGAAGCCCAAATACAAGACCTCTGAAACAAATATATTTTTGAAGAAAATTGCTAATGCCTCCTTAATGCCAACGGGGGATGATCAGGACATGTTAGAGATAGTTTCCCCGGAAAATAATTTAGGAAATGAAGACCGGACCAGGAAGGTAAAAGGGCAGAGGGAAAATCTTAAGAAGGGCCAGACTGGGGCAGGGAAGGTCACCACCCTAAAAAAAAACATCTTAACAATGGCATTGACAGGATCACAAACAGAAGGGCACATGGCAGGCGCCATGGAGGCCTAAGCCTGAATATCCAAAGGAACAGAGTCTATCCATATTGGAGAACCTCGCGGCCTGCAGAGGGCAGGTAATGAACCATCAGGGGCAAGAGAGCTTTTGCCAATAGCCCCAATATTTTTTAGGTCTAAGCAAATGTTGGGAGCTGCAAAACTATCATCTGCGTCGAAGTTTCCAGAGAAACAAGAGCTAATCAGAAGATTGCCCCGATATTCCTGAAAGTGGTCCAGGGAAAACAAAAAATGTTAGCGAGTGCAGAGGAAATTAGAACAGGTGACGGCAAACATAGAATGATTGGGCCTTTCAGTAATGGATCAGGGAAGGCCATCAAAATAGATGAGCTGTTAATGGCAAGTAGATGTTTGGTGGAACCCCAGGAGGGTACGGGAAAGCAAACGGAAAAGGAGGACAAAGGGTAATTACTAATCGCCATGCCAATTATCTGCTCACTCTTATTACAAACAAAAATAAGACAAAATCCTTAAATAGAGGAGTGATTTTGTCTATGTTGAAGAAAGTACCAAGTTTGTACTTAACAGTCAAGACATTGAGTTTGTGAGATTTCCGGATCATGACTATCCCTTTTTTGCAGAGCTAGGGCTATCATCAAGGGAGGCCTTTGCAGCTATTGAAACAGCAACATCAGACCTAAGGAAATATGACATAGTGGTATCAAGCTCCCAGCCGGAGGGCCTGAAAATAGATTCTAGAGGGGGTTCGAAATGGTCTCCAAAACGGGGAAATGGAAAGGTCAATTCCATGAACTCACTCAGTCCACCCAAAGAAGATGAAGCAGTTAAAGACTTTAGAACTTGAGGACACATTATCCCTGCTTCCGAGTATCTTAACAGAGGTTCTGCAGAAACTTGGGCTAGGTCAAAAATCTCTTTAAAAGTGGGGGTTTTAATGTTTTCTGTTGGAACACACGGGGGCCCAATAATTTCACGTCCAAGACCATGAAAAATTATCTCTTTGGGAAGGGAGATGCCCTCATGATACAAGAAACCTGGATGATTAATTAAATTACAGTAGAGGGGTATCAGGTAGTGGTACAAGCGGCCTCACAGAAAGCCAGAGGCTGACCCAGTGGAGGCCTGCTCTTGGCCTTCAAATGCTCGAAATGTAAAGCCATTACTCCTGTTGAATGCAACATTCAGGGTTTGTAAATTTGTAATGCATCCCTGAGACAAAAAAGTGGGGTCTTGGATGTGTTATTTTACAACTTATACAGGAATCCCGTGTGTACGGAGCTTAGGCTTTTTATGCATGCTGCAGCATTATCACTGGGAAAAATTAGAACTTTTTAGGCAGGTGCAGAAATAATATTGGGAGGAGACTTGAACTCCCAATGTATACAATTGAAAAAAGATCAAACGAAGCAAACCGGGCGCAGAATTACAGAAAATAAACCCATGGGTGGAATTTCTAAATGAATGGGGGCTAAAAATGGTTAACGGAAATCTCCCGGGCGACATTCCAGCAAAACCAACTAGAAATCAGGGTATTTCAGTCTCAACCCTGGATTATTTGTTTCTATCTAGCACTCTGCTTGAACAAAAGGCAATGTTAAACATTCGAGAGGGGGGAGGCAGTGACCAGCTTCAGCTTCTATTCCCTGATATATTATTGGACCCACAGGAGAGAGACAATCAAGTAATTGACTGCATGAAGTGTGAGCTCGTCTTCTTAAATATAAATTTGAAGGGAAAAAATGTAATGACCGGCTAGCGGGCATAACGGACTCAGTACAATGTAATAACTGCTCCCCAGAAGTGTTTATAAAGTGTGTTTGGTCCATTTTTCCTCCGAGTGGGAATGGAGGTGGTTCTAAACAAAGCCACCGACATGCTTTTGACGAAGAAACCATGAGTAGGAAAAGGGAACTAAACAGGAACTCAAGAGCCAGTAAAAAATGTATTGGAAATAGAGAGGTAAGAAAAGAAGAGGAAAGGGGCCTGATCAAGAACTATAAAACATGGTCGGTGTCTAGAAAAATTGAAAGACTTCATCAGGATGGGGAACTCATGTTGGAGTTTGTTGGGAAAAAGGACTCTAAAGAGTTCTGGTCAGTCCATCAATTGATGGGAAAATTGGGATACCAACATTGTAATTTAGTATTAAAAAGAGACTGGATTAGTCATCTAGAATTGGTCTTTGGAAAGCCACTCAGAACCATATTCCAATATAATAAACAAGAAGCCTGGAGTCTAGCGTTTGATGAGTCATATATTGGAGATCTAATTATGAAGGTTTGTTGAATTGGCTGTTCAAAGAGATCCTGGCAAAGAAGAGAACTACTCCATCTTGGAGATCGGCCAATATAATTCCCTTGTTCAAGGGGGGAGATAGGACGGTGGTGGCGAACTACCGTCCTATTGCCCTCCTGTACATAGATAGTAAAACCTTCATGAAAATACTGTTGGGGGAATTGGAGAATTGGGAAAGAGAAGTGAAATTTCTATCTAGGGTGCCAAATAGGCTTCAGGGGGGGTATGTCCACTGCTGTAAATGGCTTGGTGTTAAATTTGCTAAGCGAGAATGCAAGTAAAAGCGGGGGTCAGCAACTGTTTGAGGCCTGGGTCGACTTCTCCAAGGCCTTTGACATGGTGGATAGGGGAAGGCTGCGCAGAAGTTGGGGTCAAAAGGTATCCCGGAAGGAATCCTGGGGATGCTCATAGAGTTCCATAAAGAGAATTCCATTAGAATGCGTTTGGATGAGGAAGGTCATCTGTCTGAACCAGTTAGAGTAAATTGGGGAGTCCGACAGGGTTGACTAGGGGCACCAATGTTTTTCAATCTATACATAGCAGATATGGGCGAATATCTAGCTCCATCTGCGTTGGCAAGTCCAGTGCAGAATGGGGTAAAACTCCACTGGCTTGCCTATGCAGACGACATTGTAGTCTTGGATAAAATGGCTATTGGACTGCAATGTCTCCTCAATGGCCTGCATTGCTATGCAACTGAAAATGGTCTCGCTATAAACCCAACAAAATCAGATATTTTGGTTTTTAGACATAAAAACAAAAAAGTAATGTATCAACAATGGTCATTGGGAGGTGAAAAGATAATAAGGGTGGAAGAATTGGTTTATCTTGGATACAAAATGTATGCCCTACCGAGATTGTGCAAAGTAACAGGACATTGTAATGAAAATAAACTCCTTATCCGCCCAGATGAAGAAAATACTTTGGAGATATGGCAGATTCTCTATTATTCCGGTACTAAAATGTTATCAAGCAAAAGTGATTCCAGTTCTGTTGTATGGTTTGGAAGCGAAACCCCAGTTATGGAACACCACATGGAAAAAATGGGAGGGTCTCTTGTGGAAACATGCCCTAGGTCTGCCAATGAGTCTTTCGATGGGTAAGATCAGGTATGAACTGGGTTTAAGATCCCTGGAAGCTCAGGCAGGTTGGAATTTAATATAATTGTTCCAACGGATATATACAGTACAGGATGACTCTCTGTATGCAGACATAAAAGTGCACGTGGAGATGAGTAAATCAAAAATTCTCTCAAACTTAAGTCTTCAGGTGGAAAAACTCTTACTTGATCGTGATATAGAGAGAAAATCTTTAATTGGGAATCCTGTGAAGGCGATAAAAGAGATGGAACGAAAGGGATTGGATCCGAAGAATTGTGGGGGTTCATTCGGGGGCCAATCCCAACCCATTGCAGACAGCTGACAGGAAATTGGGCTTTTTGAGTAAATATCTGATCATGTTTCCCGATTGGAGAATCAGGAACAAATTTCTAAGACTAAGGCTGAATGTTATCCACATAGGTGAAGTGCTGGTAAAGAGAGGGCTGGGGGAAACTGCCATAAAATTATGTCAGATCCGTAAAAATCTGGAAGCCCAGTCCACTAAACATCTTTTAATGTCCTGCGAAGGTACAAGGAACGCCAGACTGCTATTTTTTAGCAAATTTGTCTTTGAATCAACTCACTGCATGCAAGAAGCACTTTGGGAAAGACTGATTGAAGGTTACTCGTAGCGCAAGACAATAGCTGTGATTCAAATGGTAGAAAGATGCGAGATTGTGTTGTAATTGTTGGGGTGAGGATCCACAGCCAACATCAGAAGAATTAATATCTGGTTTTTACCTTCCTTCCTTTGATCTGGAATCTATGTGTGAAAGGTAGAGGGATGTTCTAGGACAAGGCAGGACTTTGGACTAGGTAATTGGGGGTAAATATGAAGTTCTGCTGGGCAGTACATTTAAGTGTTGTAGTGAAGAGATTGTTGAACTGGGATTTTTGTTCTTTCCTAATTGTTAGTAAGGTTTTATCTGTTTCTCGATTAGTGTATTGATCTAATGAACTGTTTTGTGTTTTCTTATGTATTGTATTTGTATTTATTGTGTTTATATAGTGCTTTACTCCAAAGTGCTTCACATTATAACAAGACACATAGAAGATTATAACAGTAGAATCAATTTATAAAACTGTCAAACCAACAATACAGCGTATAGAGCAATGTGCCTGTAAGATAAGCAACAGGTGAGTGTAGGAGAAGAGGAAGTAGGTAGGGAGAGGTAAATAGGGGAGGCATGGGGGAGAGAGAAAGAGAGGTTTCAGGGTGGGGAATGAGAAGGAGAGATTTCAAGGAAGCACGGAAGGAGGAAAAGGTGGGGATGGAGCAGATAGAGAAAGGTAGGGAGTTCCAATATAGGGGGGCAAGGAGCTGAAAGGAGCGAAAGCAAGAAGAGGCACATTGGGGAGGTGGACAGAGAGTAGGAAGAGGTCGGCAGAGCGGAGGGATCGGGAAGGGGTGTAGAATGATAGGAGAGGAGAGATAAGGGGGAGCAAGTTTGTGAAGAGATTTAAAGACAAGACAGAGGAAATGGAATTTAAGTTGGGAATGAAAGGGAAGCCAGCCGAGGTAAGAGAGCGAGGAGGAAATGGAGTCATGAGGAGCAAGGAAACAGAGGGCATGGATAGAAGAGTGGTAGAGGGATTTGAGGGGCGTGCAGTGAGATGCCGGGAGTCCAAAGAGGATAGAAGAGCAATAGAAGAGGCGAGAGAAGATGAGGGAGGAGATTAAATGTTTAGTAGCGTGGAAAGTGGGAGAGGAGCCTTCTTTACAAATGTTAAAAAGGTGGTAGCGACAGGCCTGAGAGGTAAGAGAAATGTGATGGGAAAAGGAAAGGGAGGAGTCAAAGTGGAATCCTAGATTGCGAGCCTGGTCAGAGATGGGGAACTTAGAGGGGGGAAAGTGAATAAAAGGAGGAGGAGAGGGAGGTGGAAGATTGTTGGAGGTAAAGAAAAGGAATTCAGTCTTATCAGTGTTGAGAGAGAGAGAAAATGGGAAGACATCCAGTTTTTAATAGCAGTAAAACAGGGAGAGAGATTAAGGTGTAGATCAGGAGTGAAGGAAGAGAAGGAAAGGAAGAGCTGGGTGTCATCAGCATAGAAATGGTGAGAAATTCCGAAGCAAGAGATGATGGGGGCAAGAAGGGAGGTGTAACGAGAGAATAGAGAAGGGCCAAGAACAGAGCCTTGGGGTACACCGTAGTCTAGCGGGGAAAGTGGAGGAGGTGCGACCGCCCCAAGAGACAGCAAAAGAGTGGGAGGAAAGGTAAGAGGAGAGCCAGTTGAGAACAGAAGCTTTGAAGCCAAAAGAGGAAAGAGTATTGAGAAGTAAGGAGTGATTGACGGTATCAAAGGCAGCAGAGAGGTCAAGGAAGATGAGGACCGAGGATTGCTTAGAGTAGCGAGCAGTGAGGAGGCAGTTGAGAACATAAGTGAGAGCAGTTTAGGGCGGAAGCCAAATTGAGAGGAGGGAAGGAGAAAAAGGTTGGTTCGAAAAGCCGAGAGCTGGGAGTAGACTAGGCATTCAAGTATTTTCGAAAGGAAAGGGAGAAGCAAGATTGAATGGAAGTTTGAGGGAAGAAGGGGATCAGCAGAAGGTTTATTCAGAATGGGGATGATAGTGGCATGCTTGAAGGCGGGCGGGAAAATAGCAGAGGAGAGAGAGATATGGAAAAAGGAGGTTAGGTAAAGAATAAGAAGGGGGTAAATCTTTGGAAAAAGGAGGGTGGGGAGAGGATCAGAAGGGGCTGCAGTAGGATGGGATTTGGAAAGGAGGAGGAAGACGTCAGAAGGGGTGACAGGCGAGAAGTCAGACATGTAATCTGAAGGGGAGTGGGAGGAAGAGGGAGGGGAGGAGTAAAGGAGAGGAGTTAATGTTTCAGCGAAGAGAGAATTTTAGAAGAGAAGAAGTCAGCGAATTCAGAAGGAGAGAGGGGAGATGTTGCTGAGGGGTCAGGGGTGGGCGGGGAAAGAAGACGAGAGAGGGTTTGAAAGATACAGGGAGGATGAAAGGCTTGGAGGTGGAGGAGGTTAGAAAAGTAGGAACGTTTGGCAGAGCTGAGGCAGGAGTCATAGAGAGAGTGGTAAGAGAAATAGGAGGTTTGATTAGATAGAGAGGGAAATTTGAGTCCGCGTCGCTCGAGGCGATGGAGGAGACAGCGCATAGACAAAAGGTGAGGGGAAAGCCAGGGTTGAGAGGTTTTGCGAGTGGGACGAAAGGAAGAGAGGGAGTACAGTTGATGAAGAGTGAAAGAAATAGAGGAGGATAGAGAAGTTAGGGCGTCATTGACCGAGAGAGAAGAGAAGTCAGAAAGGAAAGGGAGAGAGGAGGAGCAGGTGTCGAAAAAGAGGGAAGGTCTAAGGTTGCAGAGGTCTTGTCAAAAGAAGGAAGTGGTTGAAGGCAAAGGAGCAGTAGGAGGGTGAAGGGGAGTGAGAGAGAAGGAGAGTAAGGCATGGTCAGAGAGATAGTTGGGTAAAGTGGAGATGGGAGGGGGGGAATAGGTATAATTAAAAATGAGATCAAGAGTGGAACCAGAAGAATGAGTAGGAGAAGAAGGGAGAGGAGGTAGGAGTCAAGGATGGAAAGAAGAGGGGTGGGTTGAGGGGAAGTAGGGAGGTGAAGGTTGAAGTCACCAAGTACAGTTAGGGGAGAGGGGGAGGGAGAAATAAGAGATCTTCGTAGATGGAGGAAAGGGGACCAGGAGGTCGGTAGATAATAAGAAAAGAGAGGGGAAGTAAAGGATTTGTATAGGTATTCAAAGGAAGGGAAGTGGGAAGAAGCAGTGAGGAGGTGGAAGGAAGGTTTTTAGGGTGGAAGAGGAGACCAATGCCACCGTCACAACCAGAGGAGTGTGGGACATGAGAGAAGGAGGAGGAAGGGGAGGTAAGAGAGGCAGGGATAGTAGAGTTGTGAGGAGGGATCCAAGTTTCAGTTAAACAGAGGAAATGTAGGTTGAGTCGGAAAAACATGTCCAAAATGGTAGCAGTCTTATTTCAGATAGATCTAGTGTTCCAGAGAGCAATGTTGATAAAACTGGAGGGTTGGACAATAGGGGGGAAGACAAGGTTAGGGCGATGGGGAATGGTAGGAAGAGAATGGGATGAGTGGGAGAGGGGGTAAAGCAGTGGGATGGACATGAGGAAGAGGGGAAAGGAAAGAAGGACCAGGAGGCGGGAGGAAGGAGGGGGAAGGAAGCAGGGGTGTTGCTAGGTCTGGAAAAGGTCAGGGGCTAAGCTAATATCAGAACTGTCGGGACTCGGGGCTAGCTAGCCTTTTGGCTGTAGCCCCTGAGCTTCTATCCGGGGCTACAAGCAAAAGACCTGGGGCTATAGCCCCCCTCAACTCCCCCCTAGCAACGCCTCTGGAAGGAGGACAGAGTGTACTTAGGATGAGGAGAGAGGAGTCTGGTAATGCGCATGACGGGGAAAGAGTGGGGGGTTGAAGAGAGAGTGGAGGGAAAGGGAAAAGGTGTATTGATGACGAGAGAGAGGGAAAGGGAGGGAGAGGGCATCAATAGGGGAGGAATGTCACAAGGAGAGAATAGGAGGAACGGGATATGGCCAGGGGGGACCACAAACCGAGTAAGGCAGCTAGGGGCCAAGGTAAGCCGGGACCAGGAGGGCAGGCGAGTCACACATCAGAGGGCCAGGTGGAAGCAGAAGATCCGTGGGGAAGAATTAGAGTCCTGATAGTGGTGGGGGCCAGCTGACAGGAGGGGACCAAATGGTGGCAGGCAGACTACAGTTCAGAAAGACCAGGGTGGGCAGTGGGAAATGAGGGATTCAGGAGGTGGCAGGGGCCAGCAGCCCGGAAGGGCCAATAGGTAGCAGGTGGACCACAGGATAAAGTCCCCGGTGGTGGCAGGCGACCTGTGGGGATAACGTTCAGGAGGCGGTGGGGGCCAGCAGTAAGAGGTTCCAATTGGAGCAGGAGGTCCACAGATCAGAAGATCCTACATTCCAGACAGAAGTTCCAGAATTTAGCAGGCAGTCCGAGGTAAATGAAGAACCTTGGAGGTGGTAACAGACACTCTGCGGATCAGAGGAGGCTAGGTGGCAACAAATGGGCATAGGGAAGGGAGAGGGCTTGACATAGATCAGAAGATCACAGGTGGAGGTAGGCAGTTCGTGGTTGATGAGAAGCACTGGAAGTGGTAACAGACACTCTGCAGGCTGGAGGAGGACAGGAAGAAACCGACGGCCAGTGGTGGCATGTGATGGTGGGTGATCACAGAACAAGAGGGATCAGGTGGAAGCAGATGGTCACAGTACAAAAGATCCCAAGTGGAGGCAGGAAGACCGTGGAAGATGAGGACCCATGGAGGGGTAACAGACACACTGCAGGTCAGAGGAGGCCAGGAGGCAACAGATGCCAGTGGGTGGGGAGAGTCTAGGAGGCAGTGGTGGAGGGCGGACCACAGTACAAAGGGATAAGGTGGTGGCAGGTGGTCACAGTACAAGAGTTCCCAGGTAGTGGCAGGCAGACCGTGGTAAATGAGGAAACCCTGGATGTGCAACAGGCGCACTGCAGGTCAGATACTGGTGGCAGCAGGGTGCTAGGAGACAAGAGGGCATAGGTGGTAGCAGGCGGTTCTTGTGCCAGAAGAGCTGAATGGAAGAGGTGGTAGTGAGGGTGAAGGTGAAGTAATCCAGAGGCTGAAACAACCTAATGCGGGTGACGAAGCCTAGAGCTGTAGGCGGAGGGCTGTAGTTTTCTTCAGGTGCAGCGGCCAGTGGTCACGAGGGGTGCGCAGTGGGAGCCGAAGCGGGCAAATGCGGAAAGCACCAAAAGCACATGACCTGTATTGAAAAGCTGCAGACGGATGGCCAATAGCCCCCTAGGCACAACAACCAGTGTTTGTGGGCAATCGCAGCAGCAAGTGCAGGCACATCAGAAGGGCCGCCCCAATTGAGGCCAAACTGAGGTGGCGGACCACAATGTGAGAGGGAGCAGATGAGGAGGTCCAGCAGAGGTCCAGCTCCCCCTCAAGTCGGAGGCGGGATGAGAAGAATCCGGCGCCGGCAGGGGAGGACCTCATGGGGAAGGGTCCCACATGGCCGCCAAGCTCAACAAGGCGCGTGAGGTGGGGGCAGGAGCAGGAATCGCTGGAGAGTCAAAGTATGGATCAGCGTTGAGAGAGGTCCTGCCAATCCAGGAAGAGAGCAGGCAAAGCAGAACGGAGCCACAGGCAGAAGCCCCACGCGCCACAGGCAGAAGACCAGCTCCCCTCACAAGTCGGGCAGGAGGAGAAGAGTCCAGCGTCGGCAGCAGGCAAGCAGAACGGAGCTGCAGGGAGAGACCCTGTGCGCCACAAGCAGAGTTCCAACTCCTCTCCAAGTCGGGGCGGACAAAGTGTCTGGCGGCGGCAGCAGGCAAAGCAGAACAGAGCTGCTGGCAGAGGCCCTGCACGCCCCAAACAGAAGACCAGATCCTCTCCCATGTCGGGGGCGGGATGAGAGGTGTCTGACGCTGTCGGAGAGGACCCGGTGGAGAAGGGTCCCGTAGGGGTACAGCAGACATGGCAATCAGGATCACAGACACACGATGTAGGGGCAGGAACAGGAGCCGCTACAGAGTTTCCACAAAGCCGCTGTGACCAGCACTGAAGAGGGTACCGCCGATGCAGGAGAGAAGCAGACAAAGTAGAACACGAGCAGCAGGCTGAGGAGGCCCTATGCGCCCGCGCAGGGTAAGAGCGGTGAGAGGCCTGACTGCAGATGAAATAACGAAGTCCCAGAGCTGGAAGGCCCAGACAGCAAAGAAACTTGGTCCAGAGGTGCCCCAAGGACAGAGGCGCTGGGCCGTAGAGAAGGGGCGAGGAAAATTGCTGTAAGTACTGAATTATTAGGGTTTGAATCAGCCTGAGTAATTGAGACGCCGGGTCAGGCAAACAAGCTTTTGCGCCCCCTGGTGGTATGTCATGGTAATGTTGAAGAGGAATGTTTGTAAGATTGTAAAAGGTTAGGTTAACCAAATACAATAATAAATAAAATTTAAAAAAATCGCTCCAACAAAAATGTTTCCCCAAGGTGAAAAGACCTTGGATCCAGAGTGTGTTCCCCTTCACCCAGATTCTTATGTAGGATAGCAATTGTCTCTTTTACTAACAGTGCCTTTGTGTCTCTCCTTGATTCACAAGGTTCCTGTTTAGGCAACACGTTCTGTAACAATCTTTCTTTAACACAAATTTCTCCTCTGGTTAGAAAAGGGCCTCATCACGAGGTTGCGGTATCCCAGCAGTAGTTGCTCCGCGATACTGCCAATGAAAATTGCGTTAGCCCTACTTGGTCTGGCACAATTTGCGCCGGAATACGAGTAGTGGTAAGGTGGGAAGTCCCCAATGCTCCCAATGGGGTTTCTCGGTGCAATTAGCGCCATGCTAATAGCGCCAAAAACGGGTGGAAAGGGCAGATTTTTACCTCCAGCTTTTCGCCCGTTTTCAGACCTTTATTATCAAAACTCCAACTGTCCGCCCAGCGGAGCATTCCATGCAGTGATAATAGCATTACTGCTGCATGTAAGGGCTACCGCCCAACTCGTGATGAGGCACACTGTCTTTCTTTATTATTTCTGGTAGCTTTGCAAACTGCCTTGTGTACCCCCTGCCAGGACCATTTATGCAATTCCAACTTCCTGGTGTACTCTCCTGCCAGGATTTCCTTATTCAATTCCAACTGCCTGGTGTACTCTCCTGCCAGTATTTCCTTATTCAATTCCAACTGCCTGGTGTACTCTCCTGCCAGGACTTCTCTTGTGGTTTCACTGCCTGGTATCCTTCCTTTGCCAGGACTTATGTATTTTATAGTTCCTCTGTATCGCCAAAATGTATGTGTTGTTCTTGGTTTGGTATATATGTCTGCAGTAATGTTCCCTTAAACTTTGCTCCACGCTTGCATCTCATGTATCTGTAGCTCACTGGTGTTTGAAACTGTACTTTGCCTTTTCTGCATTCAAACAATCTTAGTATCACATTCAAATTGCCATTGGCATGGTTGCCAAAACAATCGGGGACCCCACGGGCTTCAGGTGGACTCACTGGTTCTCTCCAGTGTCTCCAGTCTGATTCATGCTTCCGTGGTGAGGCGCTTTCACTCACTTCCCATTCTGGGGTGCACGTCCTTCCGGCTTCCTTCATGGCTCTGCAATCACATACCTGCTTCCTTTCAGGTCCCGTATGGAGAATGCTGCCTCCTAGAGCTGTCAAGCGCCAAGAAAATCTCTCGTGCCTCCCAGCACTTCCTGCTCACGCACCGCGGTTCTCCTCTAATCTCAGCGGTCTCCTCTGCTCTGCCACATCGGTATGCGTTTTGTACGCTGACACGCCACTGCATACGAGCCAACGTCCTCTTCTGCACTGCCACCCTCAGTAGTGTGGTCGCCATCTTTAAATGTCCCATGCACAGGTAATTCTAGAAAAAAAAACTAGAGTGCATGATGTGCTTCGAACACTTGATACCTTGTACAAACTTCTTCATCCTCCTCGTTGCAGTACTTGGGTGATTCTGGGAGTTGGAGTCCATGGGTGTCATTCGACACACAGTGTTTAAATAGTTCTTCTTAATCTTTTTACATAAAGGTACCTCAGAAGCAAAAGGTGTTGTGTTGGAGCTTTGTGTGTTTCAGTCATAGGTGGAGGATTGACTAGAAAAATATGACAAACTTTCTTTACTTCCTCTACAAGGGGGAACAAGCAACTGACAATAGGCCATTAAGGTCTTGGGTATTAGAGGGTCTTCCTCATGGGTAAGAAGGGAGATACTGCATCTCGTCCAATAAAGTCATGACATCTCCCCAGTAGTTGTCTCTTCCCATGTTATCCTCTCTCATATAGCCACCCACATGGTTAGAATCAGGTAGCACCTGCCTTACCCCGCCGGGGAATCCGTGACAACTCCATTGGATTCATCGCAATGGTCAGGGCCACAGTCTACAGCTGTGCCCACTGTTAATTTTAAATCACTCCCTAGACACAGCATATGGCCAGTGGCCACAGCCTTTGGCTGTGCCACATGACCACTGTATGTTTTAAATCACTCCCTGACCACTAGCCCTGGCCTTCGGCCAAGGCCAATGGCCATGGATTTGGGCGTGCCACCGTTCTATTTCTTTTTACACTAATAGGTGTGATGAATCCGATGGACTCATCACTATTTTCCCGGCATTGACCAGGGGATGGCAGCTGCTTTCAGATCCTGACCCAGGGGCTGCTGTATGAGGGAGGATCACATGGAGGGAGAAAGCCTCCGGGGAGATGTCCTGACTTCATTGGGTGGGACGCGGTATCCCACATTTTTGCATAAGGAAGACCCCAATTATTGAATACCCTAATGGCTTATTGCCCTGTGGCTATGCCCCCTTGTAGGGGAAGTAGAGAAGCCTTTTCACAACATCCTACAAAACAACTTCTCATTCTTGGTTTAAAAGCTAACAGCCCCACGAATACCTTGTCTAAAAGCTCCATGAATGCCTCTATCAAAAACTCAAACCTTCTTCAGTGCTATTTCTCCTTCAAATAGAACTAATATTCCATGTGATATCTTTGGAAAAGATCCTGCAACTATTATGCATCAGAAACCATTCATGGACTTAAATTCTCACAACCACTTAAGTACTGAGATGAGTAGGATGAAGAAATTGACACAGAGCAACACGCATGTTGAGCATGCTAGTTGTTGGAGGGAGGCACCTGTTTGTGGGACCTTTAAATATGTGATCCTGATGGTATGGAGCAGCTCAGGAGAAGATGTGACTGCTGCAGGGAAGATGGACGGAGGCTGGATGCATGAGCTGGTGTGCGGAAACTGGAGGCATGAGTGAGTGTGCAGAAGCTGGAGGCACGAGCTGGCATGGCAGAGTGAGGGAGCTCACCGGCATAGAAGGAAAGGGACGTGGTGTGAGCGAGGCATACCGTGGAGCCACCAGGGACCACGTGGGGTCACTGGGCATCCGGCAGCCAAGAGAAGCAGCGTTGTCCTTGCCGGAGAAGCCAGTGTGCAGGAGCAGAGCCATGAAGAAGCCTGGAGAGATGTCTGAGCTGCCCAGAGTGGGAAGCAGGTGCTGAAGGTACGCCACGTAAGTGCAAGCACACCCGAAAATGCAACAGAGAACTGGCGAGTCTGCCAGACCAGAGTGGGGACCCAAGGGCATTTCAGCAGTCACGCCAAAGAGAAATAGAACATTGTGAAGTTACACAAAGTGAAATGACAAGAAGAATGTTTATAAATTGAAAAGATAGATATACCAAGCCAACCAGAAAGTCCTGGCAAGCATACACCAGGCACTTGTGAATACAAGAGAAGTCCTGGTAGGGTAATACACCAGGCAATTGTGAGTGCAAGAGGCATCCTGGCAGCAGAGCACACCAGGCAGCTGAAAGTGCATGAAAAGTCTTGGCAGGGGAATATACCAGGCAAACTGAAAACCTACAAAGCTTATGACGCAGAAACCGTATTTGTTAAACAAGAAAGGAACTTGTACTACAAAAGGGAACTTTTTGTTGAAGAACTTACAAGACTGAACAGTGTTTTTCTAAAAGGATTGTTGTGGACCAAGAAGGACACAATGGAAGTGTTAGATGCAGAGACATTTATGATACCAGTGAAGAATCCAGGCAAAGGGAATTCCCCTCTGGAATTAAAGTCCTTTCCAACATTCATGTTGGAGCAATTCTGTTTTTATTTAAGAACACTTTTACAAATACCAGGTTAAAGACAGTTCCCTTATCACGTTATTATTTGTTTTAGTGTGAGGGTCAAGATAGATTGTTTTAGACACTAGGACGGCTTTTTAATTTATTGGGTAGGGAAACTCCTCTTTAGAATGGGGTCAGAGAAGCGTTTTACCAACCCATTTCAGTTGAATAAAAGTCATTAACCAAAACTTTGCGTCCGGCTTTCATTTATGACCCTATGACCCCTCACATCGACCACTGGCCACGGCCTTCGGCTGTGCCTACTGTATATTGTACAACACTAGCACTTTGTTTTTGTTACTTTTTCTCCATGACAGCAGCTATAATACCAATGTACTACATGCTGCCGTGATTATTGGTAGTTTCAGATAGCCATGATTATCGGGAAAAACAGTGGGGAAAAAAGTTCCCTTGGACCCCCACTCACTCACAAAGTGCCCCTCTCCTGATGGCAAGGTTCCCCAACTCCCACAAATGCTGATTTGCCTCCCTAGCCCTCTCCCATAAACCCTAAAACACTTGTTCTGCGTGATGCACTTTCATTGCTGAGTCTTGTTTTTTTGGTAGCCGCGTTTATTGTACTGAATAACCACGACTATGGGAAAACGTTCATGCTGAAAAATCTGCCCCTACCCCACCTCCAACTCCCAAATTTCACATGGTGCCCCCCTTACCTCTGGCCTGATGCCATTTCACAGTTTTTCGCTTCCAAATGCTATTTCTTGCTTTTTGTTTTACGATCTTCGCGGGTATAGGCGTGGCTAACTCTCGCATCGCAAAAAAAAAGGATGCCGGCTTTTTCATTTCTGAAAAATCTCTCTGCCGTAATGCATCACAATTTTTTGAGAGAAGGGGCACCCCTTCTCCGTCAAATATTTAAAAACTACTGGACAGGGGGCACTGTTGTGCAACCATGAGCAATGGCTGCTTAGCTCTTCAGCTCTGCTACGCAGCAAAGAAATTTGTTGGAGAGGCGGCTGAAATTTTGCATTTCCGCACAATACGGCAGCAGAGCATACACCTTAACCCCCCGGGAGGGGCTGATCCAAGGGCCTGATCTGCAAGGGACCGGGTGGCCGAGATCCGGCAACCCACAAGCAGTATCCCTCAGATGTGAGCAGGGAGACCATGCCACTAGCGAGCCACACAGTACCGAGCCTGCGCCGGAGGAGCAAACAACATCCCTGACTCAACACCCTGTGCCACTCCCACCTGACAGCGGACCGCTGCTGCCCCCTGCCTTCGTGGGCCAGGGCTCTTGCTTCCAGTCAGAGACCCGCTCTTGCCAGCTTTCTCGGAGTGGGTCCTGCAGTGCGGCTGTCCCCTCCCCCTGCACCATGATACAGGAGCACGGCAGGCCAGTGCCCCCACTCTCGGAGAGCCGTCTGTGGTGACTGATCAGTTGGAGCCGCCAGTGCCCAAATCTTAGACCCAAATGGAGAGGTGCAACGAGGGCAGGCTGTGAAAGCCCAGACCGCTGGTGGTGACCTGCTGCAATGAATAAACTCGATTGAGGCGAGGTGAACCTCACTAAACACTGTGCTTCCGTGCCCATAGTGGGATCAGGCAGCCCCAATGGGTTCCATTGGGCGCAAGCCCATCATCATTGTAGATATCCACCGGAGTAATGGAATCGGCAGAGAGGTGGCGTGAGAGCCTGATGTGGATGCCCGGGCCGCAACAGGTGACATATGGTACAATGGTGCTCACACAACTGAGGTGAGGGGTGTTCCAACCCACGCGTGCTTCTGGGCCCCTCAGGTGACCATGGAGTCCTAACTGGTCCCTCCCAATGCGAGCCCAACATTCTTGATACCCACTAGAGCAGGGTGCTTGGACACACGGTGTACCCCCTCTGCTCCAACCCTGCTGCAGAACTGGAAGTAAGCATAATGTGTGTACCAACGCACGAGGTGAGACCCAGAGAGCAGAGTAACCACAACATTAGAGGCCCCTGGGGCTGGCCCTAGCACTGCTTCCCCTGCTTTCTGGACCCACTGGCTCCACGGGGGAGCACAGATCACTGGGTGGCAACCCTTCAACTTCGCGCAACATAACCTGTAGACCATGTGAGAGAATGGGGCCTGGCCCCTCCTGATGCATGCTATGGCTCTACTACAGTAACTGGACCTGGGAAGAGGGGAAACTGGTGACATCCTTTTAGTGCACAGCAGAGCATTTGGAGATGCACCCCGGCGCTCACGAGGCATTCCCTTTGGTCCTGCGACAGCTGCTCCCATCTGCTACTGAGGGCAAAGAATAGATGAACAGTAGCCCATGCTCTGACTCAACACTATCCATGACAAAACGTGCCGGAGGTGGGAAAAAAGCTAGAGCCATGGATACGTTTATGAGGTCTATACCTAGAACTGAACAGGGGCAATCCTCCAGGCCCACGTAGAGCCCACTTACCAAACCCTGCTCTGCCCTCTGCCCCCGATCTAACCAGCATGATGGAGGCTATGGCGAAAGGTTTTGTGGCCGTACATGAAAAACGTTATATCACTGTGTATGTGGCATCAATGAGATCCCAACTGGCCCACGAGGGAGCCTGGATTACGGAGGCTGCTACCAGAATAGGGGCTAACCAAGACATCTTGCATGTCCTTCAAGACACTGTGCCACCCTCACCAGCGATATAAAGTGTGTTAAAAATAAATGCGATGACCTAGAGTCCCGCTCATGAAGAAACAACATCCGTATAGTCGGGGTCCCCGAAGAGGCACTTACAGGGAAAATGGAGTTGGCCATCGAGAACTTACTCAAAGATCTCCTAGGGAGCCCCGACCTCTCCCCATTCTTTGCAGTGGAATGGGCCCACCGGGCTCTGGCCCCCCCAGCCCAAACCAGGAGACTTCCCCAGGCCTAAAATCGCAAAGATTTTGAGTTATCGTTATAGAGATCACCTTCTCCGACTAGCTCGAGGAAAAAAAGAAAATGAGGCTGGGCTCCCAGACCATCCGGATCTTTCCTGACTTCTCCACCTCTGTGTAGCAGGAACGTTGCCAATTCATCGGGGTGAAGAAGATGCTTAGGCAGAGAAATGTACAATATGCTATGTTGTTCCCGGCATGTCTAAAGCTCCACTTCCGAGACAAACTCTTGATCCCGAGTGAGGCAGTGAAATGTATAGAAGCACATATACCCATGTACAGTCCAGCTGTTGATCCGATTGAAGAAAACCAACCTGACTGATGGTGCATGGTTGGTATGCTCTAATCTGAGTTCAAGGCCCCCTGACTTAATATGAGCTGATAGCAGCGCCTTTCTGTAACACTCTCCTTTCCATGCTATGTATATGGGTAACACGCCACAGGTTCAATGTTGGATGCCGTGCGGCAACAGCATACCCCCTTGCAGTTGCTATGAGTGTACTAAGGGTTAAATGTGCCCCTGTTCCCAGTTGGACCGAGGGTGAGTTTGGGGGGGTGTAGAGGCACTGCTAGGTTGGGCATGGCAGTGGGGGTGGGAGGGTCATGGCATTGTTATTAAGAAGCGATCTGTTGCGCATCTCTGGGGAGCACATGGGAGAAAACTGCAAAACAATTGGCAATCGAGTACTCTGGGGGATGACCTCACAATACATAACACATTGGTCTAATATACCACATCGGGAACATGAGAATGAAACGCATCGATTATGGCACAGCAGTTAAAAATACAGAGCTGGAATGTCCGGGGGCTTGGTAATTTTATTAAGACATGCAAGATAGTGGGTCTTGTCTTGATATTGGGAAAATCTTCTTCGGGACCAGCCCCTAGAGCAAAAATTACCCAATTCAGCCCAAAATACAGGTTCTATTGTGCCGAGCAGTGAACTCATGCTAGTGACAAATGACACCTTCAAAACGTTTTAGTATTTATTCTAAACAGTGAATTTCAGCGAAATTTTGGGATTCAAGTTAGAGAAGATTACAAAGCACAAAACTTAGAGAAATGCAAAATATAGAAAAACATAGAACTTAGAGAAACATAGAGAAACACAGTCTTATGCCCCTTCAATCAGCACTGGGAGACCCTGGCCCTCATAAGCTAGCTGTAACAAGCCCCGCTCAGAGGACAGCGCTACAGGGTGCCGACAGAGCAACAGATTCCGGACACTTGATCTTGCTCGAACCAAGTCCACAGATCGATCTCCCACCTGAGTTATGTGGGCATGCATTTTTATAATCTCGTGCTGTCAGTCCATGACGCACAGTTCCAGAACTTTCCCTGTGCAAAATATAGGCTTGCTCATGGAAAAACCCAACTCTGTGAATTTCCACTGTGCTCCTTTTCTGTGCCCCTCCCTGCCTGGAGCCCATCTGCGCGAAAGCTCAGGAATGTCTTATCAGTGCCTTCCCAGAGAAAGAAGATTAGTTTACGAAGCCATGCGGGGCTACAGTTAGAAAGTCGAGATGAATTAAGCCTATGTGAGCAAGCTCTAAAAGGCATGCACTCATAGCTTAGTGTTCATAGCGCTTCAGATTGGCTATCTAAGCGCTATATAGGTGCCATAATGTTCCAAACACTCCAATAATGTCTATTAGCTACAGAGCTGGGGCCTTCGCCCTGCCTGTCTATCTACAATGCATAATGTGACCTACCACCCCTACTAGGCCTGCATATTCCTTGTAGCTCACTACTGCGTAATGGAAGTGCTACAACAGACTACTGTCAGCATTTTTGGCACATACTTTGAATAAACTATTGGCTTTCAGCGGCCAATGCTGTCATCTAAAGCCCTGATTGGCGAATTTGCAATTTTTTTCACTACAGGTCTCATTACGAGTCCGGCGGTAACCGTGCCGGAAATTCTGGCAGGTTACCGCCGGACTCGTATAACCATTCCACCTCCATGATTGCTGGAATCAGTGGGGCATTACAACCCTGGCGACCCGGTAATTCCGGAGGCGGAATTCTGTTAATCCCCATTCCCATGGAGTCCTATAGGACTCCATGGGAATGGGGAAGTGGAAACACTGGCACCATGCTGTAATGGTGCCGGTGATTCCATGTCCGCCTGTTGGCGGGTTGCGTTAAACCCGCCAGGTCAGACCTGGGTGGAGTGACACCCCCGGTCTGCAGGACTCTTAATCAGCCGGTCCGGAAAGAACGGTGGTGGCGGATTTACCATAACCGTTCTTTCCAGACCGGCTGACTCGATGTCTTATGTACAGCGGCACAAAGCGAACATATTTTTCTTTAAAAAAGAAAACACATGCCATGGAGGGTGTTTGTTACAGCATGGCTCCCACCTGGGGTAAAAACAGATATTTCACCTCCTTCTCTTCCCAATGCAGGGGCGTCATGACACTGGTACATAAGAACCTAAGATTTGGAGAGAAAAAGGCACATATAGACCCTGAAGGGAGATACGTGGTGATCTATTGCATACTAGAAGGTACTGAAATGATCCTTGCTAACACATACTGTGCAAATATTGACTCCCACAAGTTTTTTGACTGTCTTGAAAGGCTATTGTCTACATATTTATTTATTTGTACATTTATAAAGCGCTCCTGACCCTGGGATATCTGGCCTCATACAAGTAAGCTTATGTTAGAGTTGCAGGCAGGCATAATAGACATCACAAAATAGTCAGTGTGTTAAACAGTTTCACCGGTTTATATTACAGATGTATTGTAAGACCAAGGATCGTGTTTGCAAAACCACATAAATGTGGGCAGCGTGAACAGACTACTTATGGGAGTTCTTGTGTGAACAGCCAGGTTTTCACTTTTTTTCTAAACCCCCAGAATGAGGGTTCAACTCTTAGCGCTAAAGGCATGGAATTCCATAGCTTAGTGACTAATACAGGAAAGCTGTTGTCCCCTGCTTTTTGTAGCTTGAATTTAGGAACTTTGAGGCAGTGGGTGAGTGATGAATGTGTAGGTCTATTAGACTGGTTTCTAGTGAATTTGCATGTGAGAAATCTAGGAGCTTAGTTGGATAGACATTTGTGGGTTAGAGCTAAGACTTTAAAAACAATTCTGTCTCGAACCGGCAACCAGTGGGCATTGCATCTAGTTGTAGAGATATGGTGAGTTTTTGGGATATTGAGAGCAGACCTCAGCGCGTTGTTTTGCAATATTTGTAGTTTTTTAAAGTTGCGTTTGTTGGTCCCTAGATAGAGGGCATTGCAATGATCTAATTTGGTCAGTATGAGGGCTCTTGCTAAGGTAGTGCAGCTTTCAGTAGATAAGAATGGTATGCAGGCATTAATCAGTTTGCATTTATAAGCCGTGGCAGAGGCTGTGGCATTGACTTGTTTGGTGCGAGTGAGAGAGGAGTCTAAGTATATTCCTAAGGTCTTCAATTCCTTAGCAACTTTGATGTTGTTGCCGTCGATGTTGAAGGATTTAAATTGATTGTCGAGTTTGTTCACTTTGGTCTGGGAACCAATGAGGATAAGCTCTGTCTTGTCATTAAGGCATAAGCCATGGATGTTCTGAAGAGAAAGTCTGTGATACCCTCTTTTTTGGTAATGGGGGCCTTACTCATGAGGGTGTAACAATGTCAAAAAAGGCAAAAATTAGTCAAGGCTACCTCTCCCTGGTAGCAGTAGGCGAAGGTTGACATGGTTCTAAATCCTAGTGTAACATAATTAGATTACACCAGTAAGGCACAAAACTTAGATAAAATTAATTTTATTCTAAAGAGATAAACATAGTGACAACATATACACGAGAACAGGACAAGTACATCTGTATATAAAATTCAATTCAGAAATTCGACCACAATATCTAGTATACAGAGGTGTAGTAAGCTGTACACTGGAGTATGAATGACAAAAAACTATTTATTGACATTTGTATGTGAATAATCAAAATCAATTCAAACTTTTCACAGAGCTCAATGCATAACATTTTTTATGAGCTATGTGGGATATTTTGACCCACTCAGATGTGCCTTACTACGTCACTTTGCTGCATTAGTGCAAGAAAGAGCAAAATGGCCGTGCTGACTCCTGTGCGCACCAAGATCTCTAAACTGCGTTTTTGTAATAACCAAAAAATGGCTGCACCCCCTGCCACACACATTTCAGGTGGGGTGGAACAGAGTACTCACTGCAGGAGTATGCCAGTGCGCTCTGAAATATTTAACATGAAGTGAAGTGAAAGAGGCAGCATTATTTTGCTGAAAGCCCAAAATGCCTCTTTAAAATGACACTTTTTCAACCTTAAAAGTGCTGTTTGGTGCTAAATTCATCAATTTCTCATGAACCACTGTGATTAAAAAGGCCCTGCAATGGCCAGGATCATTCATTGTGTCTCAGAGGAACCGGGCCTCATTTGAATGACAGCTCCTGTCAAATGTATCCTTGAAAAATCAACCCAGGCTTTGTTTTCATTTTACACGGGGAAACACTGCTCTTTTCTTTGCAACAGTATCATGAATCAGCTGTCCAGAGAAGAACTCTAAATAGATGCCTGCAACTGTATCCATGCTGCAAAACAACTCCAGCACTCAAGAAAAGAACTATAGCTGCACAAAGTGTATATTTGCTGGAGATGAATACCGTATTTAAAGAAATAGTAAAATGTGCTTTTTCCTGCTTGAAGGAGGAAAATCGCCTATTTAAAAGTACATTGTTGTGTAAAGGCCTGATTACTTAGAAATGTAAAAGGATTTGTTACTGTTAAAAATACACCTATAAACTGTTTTAATTCTATAGGTTTAAAGTCAAGATTTAAAAGGAGAAAATCAAAGCTAAAACCCAGGCTGAGTTGGCAAACTATATATAAAAATAAACTTACTCTGCCAGTTGCTAGCCCTGAGAAAGTGTGACACCTCATAAACTTCTGGAACAGTAAAGTTGCTAAATGCTATCTTGGAGGCTTTGAATAGGACAAAGGGACTTCCCAAGTCGCATCAGACATTCGTCTTTGCTCCACACTGGAACAATAGCAGGCAGAGACTTCCACCTGTCAAGTGTGAGGGGCAGTAAACTTCAATCAAGAGAGAGGCCCCTCATCCTGCTTCAAAGGAATTGACATTTGCTTGCAGTTGGGGAAAAGAAAATAAACAGATTAAGTGACAATAGACTTCCTTTTGGTTTAAAAAAAAAAAGCCTATTTTGTAACTGAACTTCAAGACATTTAACTTTGCAGCAAGAATGAGGAAAAATATGAAAAGTTGTAGTTTTAAATCTAATTGTATGCCCTTTCTGTGAAAACTTGGTAGAACTCATTACTGCATAAGGAACAGAAGTTGTAAAGAAGGACAGATTGTGGGGAAAGTATTGATATTGCGCACATAACATTTTGTACACACATCCCAGGGGTAAACGCGTATCTGTGTGCCAAGTTTGGAAATTTTAGGCCAAATATTTCATGGGTATAATTGCCAAAATGTAACAGAAAGGCAAAACCAAGTCCCACAGACTTGGGGTTTGGATTGAAATGTGGCCCACAAAATATGTACATGTGTATCTGATTTTCTCAGAGGTTATGAAAATATGTATTTCTGGGAAAATTAGATTTTGGTTCCAGTAGCTAAGGGGAGGTTTCTAGTCATTGTAAAAATCATCCCATAAACATGACATCCTTTCTGTGATCCAATCAGTGAAGAGCAAGGCGGAAACTATGCACATTTTCCAATCAACCTGTGGATGACAGGTTATTTTTGTGTATCTACTCAAACACTTGACGACTTCCATTACAGATTGCCGTCCACAGCCCGAGGGCGCTCCAAATTGACTAACGATGACGCTTTGAAAAGTGCCTCATAGACCAACACTTATCTACCTCTGTGCTTCTAAAGATGACAAGTCCTGATGACAGTTCAGAACTATTCTATGAACTATGTTACTTGTCCACCTCCCTGTAGAATTACAAAATCCTAACCTGAAACACTAAATACAGTGTCGACAAGCCTTGACATGAGTCATGTATTTAGTCATAGCTCATAAAAAAATGTATGCATTGAGCTCTGTGAAAAGTTTGAATTGATTTTGATTATTCACATAGAAATGTCAATAATTCATTTTTTGTCATACTTCAGTGTACAGCTTACTACACCTCTGTATATTAGATATTGTGGTCGAATTTCTGAATTGAATTTTATATACAGATGTACTTGTCCTGTTCTCGTGTATATGTTAGCACTATGTTTATCTCTTTAGAATAAAATTAATTTTATCTAAGTTTTGTGCCCTACTGGTGTAATCTAATTATGTTACACTAGGATTTAGAACCATGTCAACCTCTGCCTAGCGCTACTAGGGAGAGGTAGCCTTTACTAATTTTTGCCTTTTTTGATAAGCCATGGAGGGCCATCCAAGCTTGAATGGTCAGGTAGATTTAATTAAACAATTTAGTATCAGGGTCGTAGTCACCTGTGATAGGGATGGGAATTTGGCTGTGATCTTTATAGCTAGTGTAGGTGACACCCAAATTGTCTAGGCTGTCGAACAGGGGCTTGGTAAAGATGTTGTATAGAGTCGGGGGATACGTAAGAACCCTGTGGTACTCCGCAAATGACAGGGTGTATTGCTCTCCCCAGAGTGCACGGAAAAACATAAATCACCAATGCAATTATAGAGCCAATACTTTGAACGCAGAAAGACGCAATAACTCGCAACCTCACACTCTTAGAAGATAATCAGCACTTATACGGCTATTAAGTCAAAGTTTAGAAGCAACCAGTAATAACATAGAAATAACTCACAGAAATAATATAGACATAAATCATAGAAGAAGCAAAGAATTCAAAAGGAAATACATCAACGTGAGCGTAACTGGATTGCTCATCTCGCCCAGAAGCGGCTGGAAGACCCCGGGAAGAGCAAGGCCAAGAGCACTACAGCTCACAGGATCCGGACGTAAGCGTCCTCCTCTGGCTGAAGTCTCACCTGACCACCTCCTGGTTTCCGTATATATACACACTCCGAAAAGGGGTGGCAGTTCTCGAACCTTCTGGAAATGGCACTTGCGCAGTTGATGAGCGGCCGTCGGTTGCCAGCTGGGTCAATCGACAGCCACCCTCAAGGAGCAGAGTGCCTCCCTCCTCTAAAAACACGCTCCACGGAGAACAGTAACAAACCATAACAAAGTTAGCTTTCCCACCAGAAATGTCCTTGACCGCATACCAGGTTTGGAAAGCATCTTTTCCTCAGCACTGTGAATCTAACACTCAGCAAAATGTGTGCAGATTTTCACTGCGGCATGCAGTAAATATCCATCATGGCTCAGGGCGCTCCCAGAATGCACTGCACACCAGCACCATTTTAGTTTAAGCATAACACAGGGGCAGGTTCGGCTGTCGCAGAAGGTTCAAATACCCTCATAGTTCTACTGTCCAGGAATGATCGTATCCATGCGTTAGCGTTGGTTGAAAAGTGGGCTGCTGATGAAAGGTGTTTGCAAAGGACTTTGTGATTATGTTGTGGTTTAGGCTCCTTCGCTACGCCTGGTTGCTCCTGCATATTTCTGCAAAGCATTGATGCCCCACCAATTAAATAAATTCATCAGCTGTCACTGCTGATGAGTGATAGGGGCGCTGAATAAACATCAATATATCAAGAGAAAGTCTTGACTGAATATCCAGACCTCCAAGACTGTAGGCCAGCTGGATGAAAACAGCACTCTGTAAACAATCAGAGACAATGTGCCTCATTATAGGTTTGCCGGTCTGGAATTAATGTGACTATAATTCCGTTTACTGGCACGTTTCCTGCACCAGCAAACTACACGTTTGCCAGTGGGGTGACCTGATTGACCTCCAGCCAAGAGCTAGGGGTAACTCAGGCACCCCACCGGCATGAAACGGCTGGTATTACCGGCTCAAGTAATACCAGCAATCCCCCCGATGGAGTCCTTTACCAGCGGGATACCACCAATCATTTAATGGGCCGGAATGTTAATAAAGTTGTTCCCCAGCCACAGTATAAACTTCTTCATGAATGTGTTGATAGAGGGTTTCCTGATGGATTTCCAAAGAAGGGTATACCACTTTTCTTAAAACTGCCAGTAATCTCCCTTCAAAACAACATTTCTTGTACTCCGAGCAAACCAAAAGGGTCGGTGATGACATCTTACAATCCTTTCAGGGTTATTTTTTGGTGATGCTGGCATTGAGGGAGGGAGAGTGGGCCTAATATAAAGGAGCTCATTAAAAAATAAAATAGTAATTTGGCGGCGGGGACTTGTTATGTTTACACTTTAACGTAAGTGTGTCGCCACTGCCAAAATTTGGTCTTTAGCACTGCTGGGTGCAAATGTAAAGGGCAAAAGGCAGCTTACAAGAGTGTACGCTGCCTCTTGCCCTTCACATTCGCACTCCGCAGTGCAACGTGAGCAAATGCTGCCTGACATGCCAGGCAGTGTTTACTTTCGATTGTGTGCACCGGTTGCCATAATCGCATGGCAAGCGGCACTCACAATTGCAATTAATCACTCTCCAATGAGCATTTATTTTTCATTGTGGGCACTGCTTACCATGCGCGCATGGTGAGCAGTATTCACAGTGATAAATAAATGCTGCCTGGTAAACGTTGCCTGCCAAATGGATCCCTATGGAATGCGCCTGCTTTTTGCTGGTGCATAAACCTGGCGAATCCCATAGGGATCTCCAGCATTTGTGCTGTCATGAAAATCCATACCAGTGCAAATGCTGTAGCATTTGTATGATGGAGAGGAAGGAGGTGGCGGCAACGCAAGTTGTAATCCGTCCCTCCTCTCCGCAATACAAATGGTCGTTCATGTTTCACCCCCATTGAACACGAGCTCCAAAGGCTCTTAAGTATGATGGCTTAAAACACTGGGGGAAAAGAAATCCCAAGGTATAAGGGAAAAATCATCTCCTCTTGTCTGCGTTACCACCTCCTCTTTACCACATGCTCGCTTCCCTTCTCTCGGGCTTGCAGCATGCATGTGCCTTTTTCCCCCTGACTGTTTCACGCCCACCTATATGATGCCTCTCCACCTTTCCTTCTCTGGGCTTTCTCTACCCTCAGCCAGTTCTCGTTCTCTTTCCCACTTCTTGGTGCTCTTCCATCGCCTGACCTTTCTCCTTCTTACTCTCCTCCTATTTTGTTGTCACCTCCTCTTTGCTCTCCCCAGTCCTGTGGATGTTCCCTAACTTACTTGTTAATCAGTAAGCCGGACTCGGACTGGGTCAGAAGGCCACAATGACACTGCGGTCTGATTCCAAAAAGCAGGGCAGGTATTTTGTATTCTTGGGAAGAAAGTGGAACCATTAGGGAAGAACCTATCCTGAATGAGCATACTCTTGGGCAAACCGATCCACCAAGCACATATTGGTAAAAATGACTAAGAGGGCTTAAATATAAAAAGTGGTAAAGGCCTCCTGGTTTTGAGGCTATTAAGATGACATTCTAGAGTTGTGTTGCAGTGAGCGCAGGAGGAGATGTGCTAGAAAGTCAGAACCTGCATTGGCCAAGTCAAATAGGCCAAATAGCCAGAAATATGCAGAACAGGAGGGGGCTAAGTGAAGTGTGCCTCACTGTAGAACAGGCCTGGCACAGGTGAAGGCTGGTCTACAGAGAATGTTAGCAGTCTAGGCCTTGAGAAGAGAAGCTGGAAAAAGCATGCTGGAGGATGTAGCCTAGGTACGGGTGGTAGCTGCAAGACACCCGCTCCAACTCAAGATATTTTCCTCATTGGGGATACCCATGGATGGAGAGGGGGTGAGGAGTGGGGGTCGGGGGACGGGGGGGTCATAATCACTGCAGCTTGAAGGAAATCCTTCTTTTAAGAACTCCTAGAGGAAACGTGCGTATTGCGTTGGCAAAGCATCATGACATGTCCTTCAACATTAGTCTCGCCCCCTTGTTTCTGCAGTTCAGGAAGGAGCTCAAGTCCCGCCTCTACAAGGTATGGCTCCTCCTTAACACCTAGGTCCACACTCCCCACCCTACCTGAGACTGGGTGATCGTCTCCGCACTGTTTACTCCCCTGGTTGCTTGTAGATCCCTTGCTGCCATATTGCCCAGTCTACCCCATTCTCCCCTCCCCTGTTCTTGGGGCCCTTCTCTCTCTGCTTCTCTCACTCTGTTCGTCCCCGTGTGAGTGCAAAGTGCTCCATTGCTTCCCGAAGCTAGGTCTGCGCTCAATAAATACCCTATTAATAATAATAATAATAATAATAATAATAATAATGCAAAGAACTCTTAAGACAAAGAGGGGTACAGTACAGGGCTTGCCCTGGTAGGTATTTTAAGGCTACTGCATCCCAGAAGGCTACACAACATTGGGATCCTCTGAGATGGACAAGACAAAGCCAATGGGGAGTGATGGGGTGCTGAAAGCTGCCCTGAGACTGTGAGAGATCTGAAGGATACTTTCCGAGGCCTGGATACCCCAGAGATTGTAGATTACTTCAGTAAATAGACATTGGACAAACGTTGCTACTGGACAAGGCCCTTCATTGAACTTGATCCTTCTTTCCTCCTGCTGCCTAAGCATCTACCTTTGAGTTGGTTGCCATTCCAATCAGAATTCCTACATACCCTTCCCAACTAAGAGATTTAAAAAAAAGTGTTGAAACATTCCTACAATGTGTTTGATCTGTGACAAAGAGGACCGAAAATCAAACCAAGTGATAAATACACTGAAGGCAAGCAACTCCATTTCCGAGAATGATCCGGAAGAAAATTCAGAGGTATTTATCATATCCATGGCAGAAACCTCCACAAAGAGTATAACAGCCAATCGGGAGTGCAAGCTTGTGATTCAAGGAGTTGAGGTTCAACCCTCCCATTACACAGGCACTCCTGAATGTTATGACGGCAGATCAGTTCAGGCAACGCAAGCCAGAGGTGAAGCTGAGGTGCACACCAACCAAGATCTACACATATGTCAACATGTCACAAATTCCACTGGAAGGAACATTTCAGGTCGAAATACAACATGAAGAAAGATGTGTCACGGAAACTGCAGTAAGCACATCGCTGAGCTGCAGCACACCGGAAGCACTAAACCATGTTCACCATGCCAGGAGTGGCCCAAACTATAAATTAGATGATATCCTGGAGAATCTTCTGACACTCTTCCAAGAAGTTGGAAGTCTGAAAGGGAAACCACTGCAACTACACACAGATAAGACAGTACAACTGGCGAATACCATTGCAACATTGGTAGATGATAAGAGAGTCCCCATGGTCATTACTAGGCAGGGACGGAAAGCAGTTGAGCCGAGGATCTGCGCCAACATGAGGCTGTCAAACAAAGCCATCAAGAGGGAAAGGCACTGAATCGCTGTGATTGATGCCATTCTGGAAGACCTGAATGGAGCCTGGGATTTTCAAAATAAGATCTCACTGTGAGATACCGCCAACTCTTGCCCATTCAGACTCTTGGCACTCCACAACCGTGTCAACACATATGAGGTTGAGAAGATGCAAGTGGCTCAGTTGTGTGGTATTGTTGACCGCATAACTGACTACATGCTTATAGACATAGTGACTGAAAGACAGCATGAGTAAATAACAGCAGTGCTCCAGAGGCTGCAAGACAACGAATTAACCAACACATGGATAAATGTGAGTTGTACAAGACCCACTTTGTTTTTATTTGTTGGGACATGTGTTTTCTCAAAAGCGGCCGTCGGTCGTTGCTCAAAATGTGCAAGACATCAAAATCGGCATCAGAGCAGCTCAGGGTTCAAGAAGTCTGCAGTTTCCAGGGAATGGTTGCGTACTGTGGTAGGTTTCTTCCCAACCTGGCAACCATAACATTTCACTGACTGGATATAGGAGCAGATATCGCAGGAGTCATTCCAAAAAATGAAAGAGGCCTTATCTGCAAAAACAATTGTCTACTTTGACCCATGGCAGGACACAGAGTTGGTGGTTGATGCCAGCCTGCCTGATACTCCATGAAGAAACACATGGTGACCCTAGGCTGGTGGTATGTGTCAGCAGGGTGTTCACCCCTACTGAGCAGCAATAACTTCAGAAAGAAAAGGGAAGCTTGAAAAGGAGGTGATTGTAATCCTATGGGGCTGCTGCCATTTTCACTTGTATGTATATGGATATGTTTTCATGGTGGTGATGGATGATCGCAAAGCACTAGTTAGGCTATTGAAGAGCTCAGCACGTTGACTATCACTGCAGACTACAAGTTCACAGCAGAACACCAAGTGTGGGTGAGCAAACCCTGGGATTGTCTATCGTGGAATCCCCAGCCAGCGCTGAAAAGGAGCAGGGCTGTGGCTGGGGGGATGGGGACTGGCAGAGCAGATGTATAGCAAGCTTGCCTCATTTCCTGCAGTGCCATGCCAATGCCCTCACTTGGCCCCAAATTATGGAAGCAACGCAGAATGATAAGCACCTACAGGTGGCCAGCCGTGCTCATCTCAGTGTACAACAGATGTGAAATTCTGACTCCAAGGAGAAGGCATCCTACTCCGAGACACTTTCCATCTTCCTCAATCACTCACCGCACACCTAGGACACCAGGGGAATGGAGAAACCTAGTTCCCCAGCGTAGACGCAATGATAGAAGACATAATCCATCAGTGACCGCTGTGTCAAGCTGCGATCCAGATACCCAGACTTAGCTGCAAGCCTCTGGAAGAAGCGAGAAGAGACTTTTGCAAATTTCCGAGGGTCAGAACCTGCTGGTGGTAATGGAGGATTGTTCTTGATACCATAGATGGAAACAGTGACAGCGACAGCAGCAAATGTCATGTTGCCCAATCAAGAAAATATACTGGCCACTCACTATATTCCCCAAGAGATCAAAACATAAGGGCCCGCCATTTCATGGTCACGAATGGCAGCTCGATGTAGAGACTCTGGACATTATGCGCAGGCTTTGTATCACTGAGATGGTTGCAAGCCAATTAACAGGTAGAACAATTCATGACCAGGGTTGTCCAACTCCAGGCCTTGAGGGTCGGAATCTTGACGGTTTTTCAGGATATCGTCATTAATATGCATGAGAAATAAATTGCATACATTTAGAATCATTGTATGCAAATGTGTCTCATGACTATTAATGATGGGGTATCCTGAGGTTCCAACATGTTCCTCGGCTTCGAAACGGACAACCCTACATTACAGTAGAAAAAGCAAAGGACCTAGTCCTGGAGCTTTACACGTTCCTAGGAGTATACCGGGCTACCGCTCACTCTTTTACAGGTTCTGCACCTTCAACTCTGCTGCTCGACCAAGCAGTACATAGCACCATTCAGTCGCAGCTCGCCTTCCGAGCGGTAGATCTCACCTTCCGAGCGGTAGATAACACCATTCAGTCGCAGCTCGCCTTCCGAGCGGTAGATCTCACCTTCCGAGCGGTAGATAACACCATTCAGTCGCAGCTCGCCTTCCGAGCGGTAGATCTCACCTTCCGAGCGGTAGATAACACCATTCAGTCGCAGCTCGCCTTCCGAGCGGTAGATAGCACCATTCAGTTACAGCTCGCCTTCCGAGCGGTAGATCGCCCCATTCAGTCACAGCTCGCCTTCCGAGCGGTAGATAGCCCCATTCAGTCACAGCTCACCTTCCGAGTGGTAGTTAGCACCATGCAGTCACAGCTCGCATTCCGAGTGGTAGATAGCACCGTTTAGTCACCGCTCACCTTCCGCGGTAGACCTCACCTTCCTAGCGGTAGATAGAGCGGTAGATAGCCCCATTCAGTTACAGCTCGCCTTCCGAGCGGTAGATAGCCCCATTCAGTTACAGCTCGCCTTCCGAGCGGTAGATGGCACCATTCAGTCACAGCTCGCCTTCCGAGCGGTAGATATCACCATTCAGTCACAGCTCACCTTGGCTCATGTTACAATCCCAAGTACAAGTGGAGCCGGGCGGGAATGTTGCGACACTCGGATAAACGCGCACTGAAAGGGGTACCTCGCTGCCAAACGAATGGGGGACACAGAGCTAGAAAGAGACCCGCACCCAAGAGGAAAGTTTTGAATGCCAGTCTTCTGACAATCGCCAAACATTAGGGGATGGTAGGAATGGCTGGGAGATGGGAAATCCACTGCAACCTGTCAAATTTAAAGAATACATGATGGGGATGGTTCAAGAGTTCAACGGAGATTGAGGGCAAACTCGAAGGAGAGTCACTGTTGGGTCAATACCCAGTGCTTAAAGTGGGCCGGGGTAAGGTACGCACACAAATATATAACATTTATGCGTACTTTTTAGGCAACGCCCCTCCCACAAGCCACGCCCCCAAATGAGCCCCCCCTCCATTTCTAATCCTACTTAAAGCCCTGTCAATACACAACTCTTCAAAGTAAAGTATGTGCTGGAAAGGACCATGTACCGGGTACACGGGTGTGAATAAAAGAGTTTCACACCTCATCTCTGAGATATTCAAACCAGTGGGGTGTCATGAAGCGATGTAATGTATGGACTGTGCAGCCATATTTCAGTGGTGACGCTGGCAACGCCACATGCATGCATACACCCCGCTGGTGACACATGCATGCATACACCCCGCAGGTGACAAATTCATGCATATACCCTGCAGATGACACATGCAGGCATACACACTGCAGGTGACACATGCATGCATACACCCCGCAGGTGACACATGCATGCATACACCCCGCTGGTGACACATGCATGCATACACCCCGCAGGTGACACATGCA
The DNA here is from genome assembly GCF_040938575.1 of Ambystoma mexicanum. Lineage (NCBI taxonomy): Eukaryota > Metazoa > Chordata > Amphibia > Caudata > Ambystomatidae > Ambystoma > Ambystoma mexicanum. The sequence goes on from NC_090923.1 coordinate 1,131,702,680, forward strand.
TGCATACACCCCGCTGGTGACACATGCATGCATACGTCCCTCTGGTGACACATGCATGCATACACCCCGCTGGTGACACATGCATGTATACACCCCGCAGGGGACACATGCATGCATACACCCCACTAGTGACACATGCATGCATACACCCCGCAGGGGACACATGCATGCATATAGCCTGCAGATGACACATGTCATGAAGCGATGTAATGTATGGACTGTGCAGCCATATTTCAGTGGTGACGCTGGCAACGCCACATGCATGCATACACCCCGCTGGTGACACATGCATGCATACACCCCGCAGGTGACAAATTCATGCATATACCCTGCAGATGACACATGCAGGCATACACACTGCAGGTGACACATGCATGCATATACCCCGCTGGTGATACATACATGCATGCATACGCCCCGCTGGTGACACATGCATGCATACACCCCTCTAGTGTCACATGCATGCATACACCCCGCTGGTGACACATGCATGCATACGCCCCTCTGGTGACACATGCATGCATACGCCCCTCTGGTGACATGCATGCATACACCCCGCTGGTGACACATGCATGTATACACCCCGCAGGGGACACATGCATGCATACACCCCGCTGGTGACACATGCATGCATACGCCCCTCTGGTGACACATGCATGTATACACCCCGCAGGGGACACATGCATGCATACACCCCGCAGGGGACACATGCATGCATATAGCCTGCAGGTGACACATGCAGGCATACACCCCGCTGGTGACACATGCATGCATACACATCGCTGGTGACACATGCATGCATATGCCCCGCTGGTGATACATGCATGCATACGCCCCGCTGGTGACACATGCATGCATACACCCCACTGGTGACACATGCATGCATACACATCGCTGGTGACACATGCATGCATACACCCCACTGGTGATACACGCATGCGCCCCGCTGGTGACACATGCATGCATACACCCCTCTAGTGACACATGCATGCATACACCCCTCTGGTGACACATGCATGAATACGCCCCTCTGGTGACACATGCATGCATACACCCCGCTGGTGACACATGCATGCATACACCCCGCAGGGGACACATGCATGCATACACCCCACTAGTGACACATGCATGCATACACCCCGCAGGGGACACATGCATGCATATAGCCTGCAGGTGACACATGCAGGCATACACCCCGCTGGTGACACATGCATGCATACACCCCACTGGTGACACATGCATGCATATACGCCGCTGGTGACACATGCATGCATACACCCCTCTGGTGACACATGCATGAATACGCCCCTCTGGTGACACATGCATGCATACACCCCGCTGGTGACACATGCATGCATACACCCCGCAGGGGACACATGCATGCATACACCCCACTAGTGACACATGCATGCATACACCCCGCAGGGGACACATGCATGCATATAGCCTGCAGGTGACACATGCAGGCATACACCCCGCTGGTGACACATGCATGCATACACCCCACTGGTGACACATGCATGCATATACGCCGCTGGTGACACATGCATGCATACACCCCACTGGTGACACATGCATGCATATACGCCGCTGGTGACACATGCATGCATACACCCCGCTGGTGACACATGCATGCATACATCCCGCTGGTGACACATGCATGCATACACCCCACTGGTGACACATGCATGCATATACCCTGCAGGTGACACATGCAGGCATACACCCCGCTGGTGACACATGCATGCATATACGCCGCTGGTGACACATGCATGCATACACCCCGCTGGTGGCACATGCATGCATACACCCTGCTGGTGACACATGCATGCATACACCCCGCTGGTCCAAGGTGTGCGGCACTTTAAACATGGAAGTCCCGGTATAGGATCAGGATTCAGCATTAACCAGCACAATGAGTGAGTCTCTCTTATTAGCACAGATCAAGTGCTGGCAAGCAGGGGCTTCAGACAGGAACAGGGGCCAGGAAAAGGTCTTTCAGGAGGGAAGGAAGGGCAGTGGCCGTAGATCCTCTGGCCTGAGGCAGGAACGTCTCTAACGTGTCCAGCGAGGGGGCAGGTTGAGCCTCTGCAGAAGGACCAGAGCACTAGTGGCTGCCACCGACAAGGCCATAGATTGAGCTTAAAAGAAGACAGGACATGGTACCCCCAGCATTGCTAGATGACCCTACCTCTCCGCCAACCACACAAAAAGCCTATGCTTGTACCAAGCGATGGCAAATCTGCCACTGCACTTGGAAAGGGCAGAGAATGACTGTGTATTAGTTTAGCATTGCAGTGGTGCCCTGACTACACCAAATATCCTTCCCCTCTAGCGCTCTTTAACCATAGATAGTGAAAACTAGAACACCCAGAGGTCTGAAACCATCCCATTGTTTAGCACAGGTATGTTGCAGTGGCAGCCATTGCATAATGACAGCGACGTGCAGGCCCTCCCATTATGTAGAGCTTTCTGCAGAGACATGAACAGCTCTCCATATCTGGAGCCCTGAGCTTGACAGAATAACTGCCTACTGGTTCACAGAGACGGTGCTCCTTCAGATTCTCATCCGGGGCATTGTCCCAAGATGAGGCCTACAAGGCTTCTTTTCCTGCAGCCAGTAGATGGCGCAAGGGAGGCTAGCCCGTGGAAAGCCATGAGGATGTCGTTTTGGACACTCTGCTCGTTTCTTTTTATGGGCCTTAATGTAGGCGTGACTGCGCGAGCGGAGGGTCAATCAACTTCCCTTCCTAATTCCTGGGAGGGGATTCCAAGGGTTCCAGGCAGGGCAGCGAGGGACCTTGAGGACCAGGTGAAAAAAAGAACGGTGTGTCTGTGTAAATTCATGGCCATCAATGTCTCTGTGTGTGGTATATGTGTGCGTATATAGCATGCATGAATGCAGTGTTTACGTGTGTGATGATGAGGGAGACAGAAGTGAAAAGTGCCTGTGGGGGTGAGGGAGTGGTGAAGGAGGAAGGGGGAGCGCGGTTCTGATCATATGAGGGCTGGCAATGTGTGATGGCAAACCGTGCATGTTATGGCTACTAGCTGTGGGTCAATGAAACAGAGTATTGCTGGCATATATAGTCGCAGCCAGCATGAACACATCGTTGCACAGTGGTAAAACAGCATTATTATGCACAACCAGCATGTATGTGTTATTAGAATGGCAATACTGGCATATATTATCACAGCTAGCATGGCAGCATCTTCTATTAATGGCAATATTTGCATTATTAAGCAGAGCCAACCTGGGAGAGTTCTTACAGTGACAATACAGGTATATATTTACACAGCCAGCATGTAAACATCTTCTTAGATAGTAAATATCCTCTTAGATTTGCATTATATGCATACATAATTCGGCTCAACCAACATGAATGTGTTTGTGCATTGGGGAATATGGCACTATTGGACACAGCAACATGAGTGTGTTCTTACAGAGGCAATACTGGCATATATTGGCACGGACAGTATGAGCATTTATTGTTGCAGTGGCAATATTGGCATTATAAGGCACAGCCAACATGGCTCAGGAATGAGCAGGTGCCTGACTGTGCTGGGATACATTTTGAACAAAGTCCTCAAGATGTGTGTTCTTTACAGAGGAAATTGTGGCATTTATTGTGTGCAGGGTTGGTTTGAAAATGCACTGGAAAATGCTCCTCCGAACTGGGATGTTTAAGTGTGGTAACCTACAGAACTAATCGCAAATTATATGGCTTCTCAACCAATTTTCAACAATAATTGTGCTGCAAAATGCGAGGAGACACCACACCAGCCCCCCCTAGGTTGTTTGGGCTTCACTGCTATGTGCAGTTTCTTGCACTCGTTATGGGGAAATATGTACACCCCTCCACTTAAATAATTCACCCACCAGCAGTGTGTGTGAAATTTAACAGCTTTGGCTTTGGTTTAATTTCCACGGCTCTCAGGAAAATGTGTCAAAATAATCTGGACAGCGACTGGTCTGTCGAGACCATGACAGAACGAGCTACAAATAATATCAAAAATACATGGAATAGGAAAGATAAAGAAAAAGAAAGATGGGGGAAAAAGACAGAAGGGAAGATAGAAAAATTGAGGGTAATAAAAAAAAGTGAGGAAAGGAAGGGAAAAGTAAAGGAAAATGAAAGAAGTGGGGAAAACACGCAAGTGGATAAAGAAAGACAAAGCAAGAAGAAAAAATAAAAGGGGAGGGAAACAAATGAAAAAGAAAAAGAAAAAAGGAAATAAGGCAACATAACAAGAGAGAGAAACAAAGGGGTTTAAAGTCAGCCAAAGAGCCGGAGCAGTAGACAGAAAGATAAATCATTACAATAAGGTATAAGAGGAGGACGGATGAAATAGGGGGAGAAGGAGGAAAGAAAAAGAGGAAAGAATGGGACGTATGGAGGGCGGTAGGAAAAAGAAGAGAGCTTCGAAGGGAACAAGGCGTGCAAGAAGAGAAAGAGATACGAAGTTGGGCAAAAAGGGGAGAAGCGCAGAGGGAGGAGAAGTAGTGGAGAAGAACACGAAGTAAAGAACGGGAAGAAAAAGACGAGCAAGAAGGTAGACAGTAAGGAAAGAAGGGGAAGGAGGGCAAGAATGGAAGGGGGAAGGAATGAGCCAGAGTAAATGTTAGGGCAAAAGAGGGAATGAAAAATGTGAAGTGGCAGGGGTGCGATGGGACCAGGCTGGTAAATAGCAGACAGAATTACAATAGCAAATACAAATAGAAGGGTGGAAAAAGAAAGTAAGACTTAAAGGAAGGGAGGGGAGAATGAAGGAAGGGGGATGAGAAGATGGGAACATGAAAGAGAAAATGAAAGAGGTTTGGAAAGGGCAGGTAAGCACACAATGAAGAAGGGGGGAGAGGAAGGAATGGGCGTGAGAACAGAGATGGAAGAATGGCAAGGAGGAGTGGAGAACTGAAGGGAAGAAAGAAGAGAAGAAAGAGAAAAAAGATGCATGGGAAGAAGGGCAGGAGGGGAAGGGAGAGTTCAAAAGAAAGAAGGAACCGATATCAAGAGTTTGGGAGAAGTAAAGGTGAGCAAGAGAAAGACTGCGAGATGACTGTGAGATGAGGAGTGAAGTGTGGGAGAGATGGTGTAGGAAGGAGAAAGGGCAAAGATGTCAGTGAGGGGAAGCGAGCTGGATGTGATAGGAGAAACTGCTGTAGGGGATGGCTAGCAACGCAGAAAGAGAGGCGAGTGCCTGGGCTTCATGGCACTGAGACAGCGAGGGGTACCATGGACTAGTAGGAAAGAGTATTGCATCACAGATGACCAATCGGGAGAGAGAACCACGAGGCGTCTGAGAAGAAAATAAGAGCTCAGAAGAATGGTGTCATCGGTCTAGTTTTCTCCCGCGTGTGATGGAAGCATGACTTGTACTACGTGTGTGTTTGCATGAGAAAGGTGTGCACTGTCTCTGTACATAATGTACGGTACCTGCCAGCCCCCTTTATATAGGGGTGCTCCTAGGCCGTGGCTTGCCTCAGGTCGCCCCCTGATAAGTCCCCACTGCGGCTCGTCAATTTCACATGCAGTGTGTGCAACCCTTCCAAAAAAATCTGGATTGAAAGTGGATTGCTACTGGATTTTTCCAAACATTTCAATCCTCTTTAAATCCTCTTTAACTACAGAAACTCCCACTGTACTGCGTGGATTGCTTTTGGCTTCCTTTTGGCTAAATACACCCGAAATATGTTAATTGGAAATCCTCAGTGGAATGCAATCCCTAAACAATCCAAGCAATCCAATCCCCAAACAATCCACTTAAAATCCAAAAGCAATCCATTCGCCTTGCAATCCACTAAAAATCTAAAAGCATTGCCAATGCTGAAATTAGGTTGACATACCAACATTTAAATGCATTAAAAATGTGTGTCTAGTGTTACTGGATTGCTTTTACTGAGAAACAAGTTGAAAAAAGAACCCCCAAAAATCCTCCACTTTAAGACCAAACAATCCTTGCTTGTCAAAAAGTAAATCTTGCCTGCCAATTAGTGTTAGTGGGTTGTTTTTAGTGAGAAGCAAGTCAGTAAAAATCCAAAATAAATCCTGTAAAAATGTGTGCCTGCCAATTAGTGTAAGTGGATTGTTTTTACTGAGAAACAAGTCAGTAAAAATCCAAAATAAATCCTGTAAAAATGTGTGCCTGCCAATTAGTGTAAGTGGATTGTTTTTACTGAGAAACAAGTCAGTAAAAATCCAAAATAAATCCTGTAAAAATGCGTGCCTGCCAATTAGTGTAAATGGATTGTTTTATTGAGTGAGAAACAAGTCAGTAAAAATCTAAAATAAATCCTCCCAACCAAGACAAATAAATCCTTGCTTGGAAAAATCCCCCAAAAATCCAAAATCAATGCAAAAAGAAGCTGCAACTTGAAAACAAGCCAGAAGCAATCCCAAAACAATCCAAAAAGTGGATTTCTTTTTTTTTTAACTAGGGAAGGGGGCACCTGCCTGCTTCTTCCAGCTACTCGCGAGTGCTGGTCCACCAGGGGCGCTGCAGGCCAGGACTGCGGTCCATTAACAGATAACGTGGGAGAAAAGTGAGCTGGATTGGCAGAGTTCAGTGCGGATCCCATTAGTGGCATCCCGGGGGTGCTGCATATGAGGATTGGGATGCAGTAGTGAAGGGCAGTGGTTGCTGGAGGCCAGGGTTGAAGTGCACTGGCAAGCTGTGCCGAAAGCATGATTCTGTAGGATCCTGCATGCCTCATTGACCCTTTTTTGCAAACTCCCTGCAAGGACTACAGGATCAGGTTAATTATGCACATTGTTAATCCATTATTTGACCCCCTGATTGAAGGTATAGTGGCAATAGTCGGTTCCTTTAGTGTTAATGCAGGCACTAATCACTCGTATTTCCAATGAGTAGTTTACAGTTAGAGACACAGTGGGCCTTCTCGTGTTTGATGGTGCATGTGGTGTGTGGCCCATTTAACTGTGGGCCCATTGCCCCTTTAAGAAAAAGTGACATGAGCATGTCATGACGCTCCTCAATAAAAGGGGCTCTGCTGGCACGTGAGAGAGTGCAGCAGAGGCCCAGGAAGCGGCAACTTGTGTCTGTGTATTCATTGTGTGTTGTCTTTATCTACCTCATGCTCGCAGACTGGTCCTGCAGCCTGGGTGCCCCATAACCGAGGCTGCTGCATCTGGGGTGACCCCCAGCCCCATGGTATCTTGTCCAGTGATCCCCTGCTTGCAGTCCCCTGCAAGGCTGCAGCGTCGGTACAGATTCGGGTGAGCCCAACATGTGGTGTGGCCCGCCCGGGTGACCCGTGGCCGGCCATCACATTGGCGACGAGGGTGGTCTGAGCCCTGCATACTACGGTGTGCGGGCTGCTTGAATCCCGTGACATGCATCCGAGGGCGGTGACGCCCACGTGCGAGGTGGTGGCGGTGGCTGCAGGAGAAGGAGAGCTGATGCCCGATGTGCAGCTGGGTTGGGCTCTGAGTGAGGAAGCACGGGAGCGCTGCCGGCTCGTTCCGTGATTCTGGTTGAGGCGGCGTCGGCCTCTGCGGGTAGACCGGGCCCGTGCTGTGCATGTGCACGGGCCGCCTGGTGCCCGTGATGGAAGCTGAGGGCTGCCAAACAAAGGAACAGCTGGGCCCTGGGGCGGCCGCGTGCATGGAAGGAGCGGCCACTGTATCAGGGAAGAGGCGTCGACCATGTCTGGAAGGAGTGGGCCAAGAACAAAGGAAGTGGGCCGTGACTGTAAGATCCCGGGCCTGTGGTGGTGAAAGTGCAGGTGAGCATCAGTCCTTTACTGCATTTACAGTCTGTTTATACAGAAATCACATGTTCCATACTGGAACTATAAGGTGCAATAGTACACATTGCCATTTTTTGTTTTTCTATTTCCGTAGCCTACAGCAGCCTGATGCTGCACTTTACAAACAAGGATTAACTCATACCCTGCCACACACCCGCGAACCAGCTATTCAAGGTACCGCCTAGCGATTCTACCCCCAAGGTCAGTCCCGTGCTTCCCTTGTTTTTAATTCAACTTTGCGATTCTACCCCCAAGGTCAGTCCCGTGCTTCCCTTGTTTTTAATTCAACTTTGCCTGTGGTGTACCACAATCATGGAACTTTTAATGTCATGTTTTATAGTTTTCGATCATTACTTTAGGCACTAACAGAGTCCCTTCAACTCTCTTTTAGGGAGACCTACTCCAGGCCCAAGATGAAGGCATCTTGCCGAAACGTCTAAGGACCAGCACCCCATTAAGTTCTACTTGGTCCTCCTAACTTGTTCCAACTTCTTGATTCAGATCCAGACGTTGACCACGTGTTAGGTCACCCTTCAGCCTGGCTACATACAACCAATTGTTATACCATTTATTGCTTTCTGTTTGGTTGAAATCTGTATTTGTACTATCACTTGTCACTATAGGTGGTGGTTACACATTGATTTCAAAGCACTACTTCATTTTAGCTTTGTATAATTCAATTCAGTTGCCAATTTAGTTATGTTAAGGGTCTGTGAATACTAAGAACAAACTATCCTTAATATACTGGACTTTTACAAAAAATCATAAAAAGATTACAAATGCATGACTAATAAATGCATTAACAGCGAAATAAAACAAATGCTGTACCCTCTATATCTATTTTTGTCTGCACTCTCACTTTCATGAGTACTATTACATACAGAATGTATTTGCATGTATGTGACATGACAGAATAAGTCTAGGCCTACTGCATTCAAGAAGTAGACCCCAGAACTATAGACGTCAGGGCAACCCCTCTTTTGTATCATGTGGTGAAAGTGCAGAGCGGTGAGGGCTGCCCGTGACTCCCTGCGGGTTTGCAGGGGGGAGCGGCAAGCCCTCGCGTGTCCGCTCTCAGCAAGCGTTTGACTGCATTCCTGATATTTCGGGCCGGGGCAGTGAAACAAAATAATAAAAGAGAGAGGCATTCCAGCGGCAGTAATCAACTACTGGGCCCACAACGACCCAAAACATAAACAATAAGCCATTGAAACATCAACAATAAGCCATTTGTTTAGGGGGTGGTCCCAAGGCACTTGAGGCCCGAGGCAGCCTACATTCACCGGGCCACGGCCGTGCACAGAGGGGAACAGCTGATCCCCGCAAGAGCGGTGAAGAGGAAAAAAAAAGTCTGTTTTGGCCTGAAGTTGGACAGGAAAAATAGGGTTGCGGCTCCACAGGAGTGCTAGAGCGCCCTGGGGGGGTGAGGGGTTTTGCCTCTGTTTGCCTTGCTCATGGAGCAAAAAGATACTGGCCTGGGGATCCCATTAACCCTCACAGCAGCTCTTCACCTCTCACCCAAAGGAACCCGGAAGGGTAGCGGCTCCAGAAGGAGTGCTTGTGTGCCCTTAGGACTTACCAAATTGCGCAGTGCACCCAGGGGCCCATCACCAATGACCAGTGAGCACCAGCGGCGGCACGCCCAGTAACCATCATGGGGGATGCCGAAGAAGAAAACGAAGGGGCATACCACCAGAATGTGCAGCTTGCGCTGCTGTATCCGTTTGATGTGGTGGGGGCTCCAGCTAGTCTAGGACCCCGGTGGATGGCATGGGTGGAAAACCTAGAACTGTACTTCGTGGCCGTTGAGATTAAGCACAGAGCTAAACAACCAATGCTTCTGTATTTAGCTGGCCCAGAGGTCCAGAGACTGTTCAAAACCTTGCGGCTCAGGGATCAAACGTACGGCACAGCCATTGCAGCACTGAATGAGTACTTCATGCCCATGGTCAACCGAGATTCTGAACGGTTCAGGATGAGATGCGCGAGACAAGAGGAAGGTGAGAGCCTCGACACATTTCATGGCAAGCTGCACGGAATTGCGCTGTCCTGCGCCCTGGGCATCTTTAAGGCGATGCGATCAGAGCTCAGATAATATGCGGCTGTAGCTCGGCGAAGTTGCGATAACAGGTCCCCGGGAGCCAGGACTGGGTCTCGACCGGATGCCGCACCCAGGAGTTGGCAGAGGTGCGTGCCTCGACTATGGACATCTCCAGGCAGCAGCTCAAGCTTGAGGCCCCCATGCAACGGGTCATGTTGGAAGAGGTGTCGGCTGTCAGCAAGTGGCAAGGAGGGAGGCCCACGAGAAGAGGGGATTGGCCACGGAGAGACCCAGGCGCCACCATATGCCATCAGTGTGGATGGGATCTTCCGCAGGCGCAGGAGTGCCCGGCCAAAGGACACATCTGTGGAAGGTGCGGAAAGGTGGATCACTTTGCACGGGTGTGCCCAGCTCCAACGCCGGCCAGAATGGTGGGCCATCACCAGGAGGTGCATCAGAGGACGGTGCAGGGAGGGAGACCCCCAAAGTTGCAGCAGTCCATGTGGCCGAAGAGCAAAGGAGGGGACTGTATGACTATGCCGAGGAAGGAGACGAGGAAAATGTGTTCTTTTTGTCCTGCCGCAGCGCAAGCGGCCAGTTTGATCCAGGCATTTTCTGATACCCGCGCCTGCCGTTGGGCCCCGTGGTGTGCGTACTGGAATGCACCCATTGTTGGCAGTGATTGAATAGTTTATTAGAGTGGGGTGTGGACTGGATTACACCATAGTTTCAGGCCCATATAGAGGGTCATAGTCTTATGTGTGCTGTGTTTTTTGTTGTTATAATAAAGGAGGGATGTGGTGTGTGGCCCATGTAACTGTGGGCCCGTTGCCCCTTTAAGAAAGAACATCATGACCATGTCATGACGCCGCTCAATGAAAGGGGCTCTGCTGGCATGTGGGAGTCGGTGCAGCAGAGCCCCAGGAAGCGGCAACTCGTGTCTGCGTATTCATTATGTGTTGCCTTCGTCTACCGCGTGATCGCAGCCTGGTCCTGCAGCCCCCGCCTGGGTGCCCCCATAGCCGAGGCTGTTGCATCTGGGGTGACCCCCAGCCTCACGGTATCCTGGCTGCTGATCCGGACTAAGCAGGGTGTCCCCTGCCTGCTGTCCGCTGCAAGGCCGCAGCGTCGGTACAGATTCGGGTGACCCCCGGGTGACCCGTGGCGCTCCACTACAGTGCACATTGTGTATGAGTTTTTTAAGATATATGTTACATAAGAGCTAGTTATGCATCGATGTTTGTGAAAGCTGACCCACTCACCGTTCACTATTTGGGCCCGATTCATGGAATTGTTTGCAAGGTGCAAAGTGACTTTGCACAGGTGCAAAGCACACTGCCAACAACACCCTTCTTCATGGAGCAGTGCTAAGTGTATTACAGCAGTGAAAAGTCACTTTGCACAGTGCGAAACATTCCATGAATCAGGTCCTTTGACTTTTAAACATGCGCTATCCACCTGTCTTTGGTGTGGGCGGCGAGGAGGGGCACTGCGCCCCCTGTTGACCCTCCTCCACCATTGTTGCACCCTTGAGCACTAGGTTGCTCGCATGTCTGATTCCCAGTAATTGCTTGGCATGAGCTGCAGGCGCCCTTGTTTATTCCTGTGGCGCGTTGGTGTGATTGGTGTCGCTTGCACTTCCCACCTCCCTTTCCCCTTTCCCTTTCCCCTTGCATTCCCTGTGCATTTCCCCCCTCTCCCTTTCCCCTTGCACTTCCCCGTGCACTTCCCCCTCTGCCTTTCCCCTTTCCCTTTCCCCTTGCACTTCCCTGTGCACTTCCGCCCTCTCCCTTTCCCCCTGCACTTCCTGTGCACTTCCCCCTCTCCCTTTCCCCTTGCACCTCCCCGTGCACTTTCCCCTCTCCCTTTCCCCTTGCACTTCCCCGTGCACTTCCCCCTCTCCCTTTCCCCTTTACCCTTGCACTTACCTGTGCACTTCCGCCCTCTCCCTTTCCCCTTGCACTTCCCCGTGCACTTCTCCCCTCTCCCTTTCCCCTTGCACTTCCCCGTGCACCCCCTCTCTCTTTCCCCTTGCACTTCCCCGTGCACTTCCCCCTCTCCCTTTCCCCTTGCACTTCCCCGTGCACTTTCCCCTCTCCCTTTTCCCTTGCACTTCCCCGTGCACTTCCCCCTCTCCCTTTCCCCTTGCACTTCCCTGTGCACTTCCGCCCTCTCCCTTTCCCCTTGCACTTCCCCGTGCACTTCTCCCCTCTCCCTTTCCCCTTGCACTTCCCCGTGCACCCCCCCTCCCTTTCCCCTTGCACTTCCCCGTGCACTTCCCCCTCTCCCTTTCCCCTTGCACTTCCCCGTGCACTTCCCCCTCTCCCTTTCCCCCTGCACTTCTCATTCTCGCACTTGCACGATCTGAATGACACAAGGCCCAGTAAAATGGCTAGTCTTGTCCGCCCTCTGTCTTCTCTCACTTGTCTTGTTGCGCTTAGAAACACTTGTGTACAGGCGCGTTATAAATGACTTATCATATCAAAGAGAGTTTGGGGGAAATTGTAAAAATGCTGTAAACGGAATTACTGCCACTTGTACTGTGGGGGAAATTGTAAAAATGCTGTAAACGGAATTACTGCCACTTGTACTGCTCTGCCGAATTGAATGTTGAAAAAGTGGCACGAATTCCTCTGTAATTCTGCTGGAGGCATTGCCTCAAAGAAATGGTGCTAACCCCTCCCGAGCAATTACTGAGGGAGGAATAAGCACCTGGTACTTTGTATTACCAGCAGCAATACCACGGAAACACTTCCAAAACCAGGGTTCGATGTGCCCCAAAAAGAGTGCCGTTACCTCCAGCTGCGAACTGGAGGTACAGGCCTGCATACGTGAAGTCCCGGGTAGGCCCAATGGCCTAGGAAAAGGGTATACAAGGGCCCCACACCTTGCCCTAACACAGTTCCCAATGCCATGCAGCCCATGGGAGCTGCCAATGAAACCTCCAGAGTCTGCTGCTGTTTATTGACCGTCAGAGGATGTGCCAGCACCAAAGAAACCCGCCCGGTCAAAGATGCGACGTGACGGGGGGGGGGCACCAATTTCCCGAGCCACACCTGCTCCCGTGGCACCTCTTGGTGGGCGGCTGCTGGCACGGTATCTATCGAATGAGGCAGGAGTCTACCGCGGCCCTCATCACACTGATCCTGCCACATATCCTGAGTGGGGCACATAACAAAACAGCAGTGCCACCGCTGCTCAAGCTGGTGTCTGTACTGCACCCGTCTGCCCCTTACACTGCCAGTGCAGGCGCCTGATGAAATCCTGAAGGATGTGCACCAACACATCTCTCTGCCCGCCAACACATCTCTCTGCCCACCAACACATCTCTCTCTGCCCGCCAACACATCTCTCTGCCCACCAACACATCTCTCTGCCCACCAACACATCTCTCTGCCCACCAACACATTTCTCTGCCCACCATCATATCTCTCTGCCCGCCACACCAACAGACGATTCCGTGCCACTTGCCACTTATCAGACATAAATGCGGCGTTGGATTGAGCGCATACGGCATTGGTGCCACCCCCAGACATCAAAGCAGGTGCCCCCCCCCCCACAGCACCATTAAATGAAGGTGCAGGTGACGAGATGCAGACCTCTCAGTGACCCACTGCTGTGCCCGCCACCCATGATGCCAGTGAGCTAGGAAACAGCCCCCTGCCCGGATACACGGAAGCCCAGAGAGGGCAGCACACCTGGATGTTCGGTATGGCAGGAAAGTCGCAATGCTTTGTCTCTGGCAACTAGTAAAGGAAAGAGATTGTGAGGGGGCAGCCCTGCACAACGCACGTCTGAAGTTGCTTTCCTAGGGAACCATTTGGACTTCATGTTATGGTCCAAGGATGCCGGCTGCAGGTGACCTGGAGTGCAGCACTGAGGTAGGAGCCTTCAGACTCTGTATAATCTGAGGTTCAGAACTGAGGTCTGAGTATGCAGGTTCTGTGTCACCTGCTCTATAGGACTACTGCCTGAGGTCTGAGTTGACAAGCAGGTTCTGTGCAGCTTGGGGTATAGCATTGAGGTATGAGGCTGAATGCTCTGTAATCTGAGGTGCAGCTCTGCTGTCTGAGATATGAGTCTGCATAATGCCACAAGGTTAGTCAAGTCATTAAATTGACCTTGTCAAGAGGGGATGGGAACACTTCTCTGGAGTGGGAGGCCGTCCAGGGTGCAAGTCAGAGGCATTCCTACTCCAGAGGGAGAAGGTGACAGTTGGGAGGGCCCCATTTCCTGTCCCCTCCCCAAGTGCCTATATGTGCTTGAGCAGTCCCACTGATGATCCCCTCATAACTCAGCATGAAGATGTTGGGCAGTTTTCTTCTCACTTCAGGCTCTTCCATGCATCAAGGTTTCTAGTTGATTGCCTGACTTGTTCAGACCAGCCACAGAGCGCTTCCTAGACTTGAACTTAAGGGACACTTGTGCACTTACCATTAATACAGCCACGGGGCAGCTCCCTGATCAGAATTTAAGAGCTATTATACGTATGCCTGTGATTCAGCTGTGGCAGCCAGAGGAAATGGGCGGAGCTTAACCCCCTTTTATGTATTCCGAAGTCTGTCACACCTCCCTGGCGGGGAGGACAGCGCAAGATTGGCTGGAGAAAGAGAACCATACGTAGAAGGAGGGGGGTGTGGGGGGGATACATCTGGGGACTGGAAGCAGGAAGGGGTTGGGTGTTCAAGTGAGGTCAGAGGAGGAGGAGGCGGAAGACTTGGAGACCAGAAGGTGGAAGCACAGTGGAAGGAGTGAGGAGGCCATTTTCAGGGAAGGTGAGGTATTGTTTGGTGAGAGAAAGTGGGATCGTGTTGTGAGTTTGCATGTAAGGTGTTAGTGAGAGTAGCTGTGTAGAGTAGGGAGTGAGTGGAAGGTGACTAAGCGAGTGGAAGGGGTGAATGAGTAGAAGTGGTGGTGGCATAGTAGTAGAGTAGAGAGTAGTAGTGGAGTGGAGAGGGGAGAGTAGCAGAGTGGAAAGTGTAGCAGGGGAATGAGTTAGAAGGAGTATCCTTGGAGTGTGGAGGTAGATTGGAGAGAGAGCGAGAGAGAGAGAACGAGAGATTGGCAGGACGGAGTTTGAAGACGCAGGAAGGGAGAGATGAGAAGGCAGATGGAGCTGGGGAGATGACTTGTCACACCTCAGAGGCAATGGTCTCTATGGAAACAGTGGCACTGGGCCGCCCGGCACATTGTGAACGGAGGATAGCACAGGGGAATGTGCTGGTCTTGGAAAAAAGACCACACAGAGCAGCAGAGGGTCGATTCCCGGATCCGCGCTTAGAAACCAAACTCAGGTATTTTATTTTATTTATTGATATATATTGTGCCGAAAGCCCGCCGGCATCGGGGCGCAAAGATAGAGACAGTCAATACAAACATGTAGACAACGGGACAGGAGAAGCCCTACCTAAAAGAAAGAAAAACTAAAAAGTCTTCCCTTCACTTAAAAAGAAATGTTTTCAGATTTTTTCTGAAAGTTATATAGTTAGACTCAAGTCTGAGACGTAGGGGAAGGTTGTTCCATTTTTGTGCTGCTAACACTGGAAACGCTCTCCCTAACCCAGTGGAGCGTTTATGGGCTAAGACTGAGATCTGACCCAGGGCCTCCGATCTAAGGGAGCGCCTGGGTACATGTTGAGTGATCCTTTCCTTCAAGTACGCAGGCGCTTTCCCGTGAAGGCATCTGTGGAACAGAGTCATAGATTTGAACTGAATCCTGTCTTCGATGGTCAGCCAGTGAAGCGCTCTTCTATCGGCGGTAATGTGATCACTTTTTGGTTTTCTTTTTTTTATTCTGACTGCATTATTGTCGATCACTAGGCATTTTGCTATGCAGCTTTTGTCTGCGCCCAGCAATAAAGCATTACAGTAATCTAGTCAGGGTAAAAGAGTTGCCCTAGCAATGATTGCAGCATTTTCTTCGCTTAGATAAGGTGGAATGCCTCTAAGGAGATGTAAATGGTAGAAACAGTTCTTATTTAGATTCTGGACTTGAGCATCTGCACCCATTGAAGCCTCCAGGACAAGCCCTAGGGTTTTCACTTTCCCAGTGACCATAATGGGGGAGTCTTTGAAGTTGAATGATTCCTATTCTGGTCCCAGTTTAGCTCGAGCCTGCTGGGATCTGAAGATCATCCTCTCAGTTTTATTGCCATTGAGGCACAGCTTGTTCTTTTCCATCCATGTCTTGATGATGTTGTATAATGTCACCACTTTAGTGCTGTCTCTAGGGTAGTTGCCACTCAGTTTCACCACCAGCTGGGTGTCATCTGCGTAGTTTGTGAAAAAGGCTCAGATGTTATCGAGCACTACACAGACACCTCAGGTAGAGGTTGAACAAGAGAGGCGACAGACTTGCGCCCTGCGGGATGCCACATAGTATGGGTGCCTCTTTGGAGAATTTTTCTCCCTAGTGAATTTTGGATTTTCTATCTGCTAGAAACGAGGCCGCCCATCTGATGGCCTCTTTGGAGCAGTTAGCCACCTTCTCCAGCGCCCGTTGGTGTTGTTGGTGATCCTGGAGGTTCAAGGCTGCACTAAGATCCAGGAGTACGAGTAAACCCACCTTGCCCATATCTAATATGCTTAACATGTGAGTTTGCAGGTCCACCATTGCTGTTTCCGCGTGGTGTGCTGTCTGGAAACCTGATTGTTGATTATGCAGTATGTTATTAGACTCCACCTGGTCCATCACTTTAAGTAAGAAGTTACAGTTGGTTCTAGGTCACATATTTCCTGGATCCTTTTCATTTTTTCATGAGTGGCGTGATGGTGACCGTTTTAATACGGTATGGTACAGTATTAGGCACGTTATGAAAAACAATAAAGTAAATAAAATCTCTGCCTTGTTATGCCCCTGCCAACATGGCGGCCGCCATGTCCACAGCATGTTGCATTACGTGCTGGGAGCTCCGACCAATGCAAGATGGCGCTGATCGTACAGAGACGCGGAAACGGACCTTGCAGCTTCTTAAGGCAGTACTAACACTGCGGCTTCATGTTGCAACCCTTTGCACATGGACGCTCCTTGTTTCTTCTCAGGTTCCCTCCACTACTCTACTCTCTCCCTTTTTGAATTCCTATTTCATCCCTGCCTCCTCGCTGGATCCTGTTTTTCCATACCTGTAGCTGTGCCTTATCATCATCAGTTTCAGTCAAGTCTCAGCAGTTAGATGCCTGTTCTCCAAGGTTTTTATTCCGCACAAGGGTTTTCCTGGTCAATTGCTGGGAAGTCAACGGTTCACCTGCGTTACAACTCACAGGTCCACTGTTGCAATTCTCCAAAACCAGACATCTGTCTAAATGGGTACGTCCAATCGCTAATAGGAGTGCAGTGAGGGCAATAGAGAGAAATTGGAAGAGGAACTCCAGAACACAAAAGAAATAATTTAGAGTGGTGCTTGAGTTCCGGAAGGCCAACCCCCTAGTTATAATCCAAAGTAGAGCAGATCTAACCTAGAAAGTTCCAGGGGGAGGTTAGATGGATAAGATGATTGCCTTTAGACCCTCAACATCTGAGAGGAAGAAAGTAGACAGTAGGGGTAAGCAATTGATACCTACTATCCTGGGAAGTATGGATGACTGGCTTAGGGTGGGTCTTGCGTTCTCCAGACAAGAGAGGGAGGGACGACCCTTAGAACCCCATTCAAGAATCCTAACTATCTTTGATAACTATCTTTGGGAGTGGTGTGTTATTGTGGACTTCTGGGACAATAATCTCAGGCACAACACTGCATTCTGAGACCTGAGCCTGCAGGGACTTTGTAACCCGATGTATAACCCTCAGGTTTGAGTCGGCAGGATGTTTGTAGCCTGAGGTATGTCACAGAGGCCTCAGTCTGCCGGGTCCACACAACCTGGGGGTATATCACTGAGCTATGAGCCTTTAAACTCTTTCTAACCTGAGGTGCAGCACTGGTGCTCTCCTGTATGAGGTCTGAATATGTAAACTTTGCATAATCTGAGATATTTCACCGCTGTCTGAGGTCTGAATCTACAGGCTCTGTGTAAAATTTGACATAGCACTGTTTTCTGCGGTGTTAGTCTACAGAGTCTGCATAACCTGAGGTATAGCACCGGTGTCTGAGGGTGCAGTCTGTGTGTGATTAGAGGTATAGCACTGCTGTCTGTGGGCTGAGTCGGCATACTCTGTGTAACCTGAGGTATAGCACTGCTGTCTGAAGTCTGAATGTGCAGACCCGACTGTAGCCTGAGGTATAGCACTGGCCACTGAAGTCTGAGTTTTCACACTCTGTACAAACTGAGATATAGCACTGCTCTCTGAATCCTGAGTCTGCAGGGATAGTAATAATTGAGGTACAACACTGGTGTCAGAGTTGGAAGGCTCTGTGCAACTCGAGGGATAGCTCTGCAGTCTGAGGTCTGAGTCAGCAGGAACTAATTAACCTAAGGTGAAGCACTTGTGTCTGAGATCTGAGTATGCAGACTCTGTGCAACCTGCGGTATAGCGCTGCTGTCTGAGGCCGGAGTCTGCAGGGACTGCATAACCTTACGGCCAACACTGGTGCCTGAGGTCTGAGTCTGCACGCTCTGTGTAACCTGAGGTATAGTACAGTAGTCTGAGTCTGCCAGGATTGCATGACGGGATGTAGTAACCTGAAGTTCAACTCTGATGTCTGGGTCTGCAAGGTCTGCATATCCTGTGGTATAGCACGGTGGTCTGAACTGGCAGGTTATGTGTCACCTCAGGTATAGTTGTGTGAGATCTGAGTCTCCAGGTTCCACTTTTACCTGAGGTACAGCTGTCAGTGCTCTCCCTTACTGGCACTTATGGAGCAGGTGGGTCCTCCGCCGCCATTAACGTGCTGCCACTTAATCGTTAATCTCTGTCAGTTTGCAGTGCTCTAGTCTTTTCCATCATGGCCACCTCCAGCTGTACTAATGCCTGTCTGCAACTGCTGCTCACCGCGTTGCAACCCTGTTTTCTTCCTTTTTGGGTCATACACTACCAGTATTCCTTTCGCGAACACACCGCTCTGCCTTCTCCGTTCCTCCTTCCTTACCTTTATCCTCTTGCTTTCCGGGCACCTTCGTCCTCACCTTGCCATATTTTGCAGGCCCTTGGAGCTTCTTCTTACCTTTGTTTCTTTTCTAGTCCTCTTTCTCCTGCCCTTTATTTTCCTTTCTCTTCCCAGTAGCGGTTATTTTTCTTTTCTACCGCTCCCTGAGGCACTATTCCGGCTCTCATGGTTTGCTTGTACTACTGCTCTCCTCGGATCCTCCGTATTACACTCATCTGTACCAGCACTCTGAGATTCCTACGGTCTACAACTTGACCACTTAAAAATCAAAGGTTTTTTGGCCCATTGTGGGTTTTTTCCCCTATCCTTGGCTGTTCCGGTAGGAGATCCTTTGGCTGGTCAGTTATTGGCCATGCAGAGTGGCTTCCTTCTGTGCCAGGCCATTTCTCTGCAAGGAGAGACATACTTCTACTAAAAAGAAGAAGACTCAGAAGAAATGTCATCAGGCTTCCCAATCCCTGTCACCAGTTGGAGATTCAGGTGAGGAGGAGGAAGGGAGTCTAGGATTTGACAACAGCACTGGTCTCTAAGGTCTGGGTCTACAGGCTCTGTGTAACCCGAGGTATACAAATGGATGACGTCAGGGCCAGGACCATTACTAGAAAGTCCAACAAATTAGCCAAAGACATCTGCAAATCCAAAGCTGAGACCATCTACCCATATTTACTAAATGATTACTCCTCTAAATGACAATTTGATTCTAACAGAGGACATAGGGACTTTCCTTTTAGAGGCTGTCCGTTCCGATGACATAAATGGGTCACTTTTTCAGAGTCATCTGCGAGTGACTCGTCACATGAGGAGCTACACCATTTAGGACAAGAATACACTCCACAGAATAGATGACCTTTTTTAAATGGGGGTGAGGAAGGGGATGTCAGCAAGCCCCATACCATCAAGGTTACCTGAGTCAGGGATTCCGGGATATTCAGGACCAGGCAACGAGTCTAACAGAGATAAATCCCGAGGATTCTCGAGCATTTTTTAACATAGCTAATAGAACATTTGCCCCATTGAGAATGCAGTACTGCGTCATCGTCTTTCTGTGTGTGTATCAACCAATCTGGTGAGTTCTTTTAAACTTAAGAACGAAATTTGTGTTCTTCCACAGAGTTCGGCTAAAGAATTCTTTAAGAACAAAATAGACACAGAAGGCAGCACAGACTTCATTCAAAATAATGTGTATTCCTTCTGACGGCACAATGCTTGCAGGGATACCCGTTTTTTTTTTTTAGAAGAATGTAATGTTGTAGCTGGATTCATTAAAGATCAGAAGTAAATGTGTCCCCAATAATTTGAAAAAATAAGAAAGACTAGCTTTGGCGAATCTGTGAGCTGATAAAAACCTGATTATGAAACTGCAGATAAGGGGGAGGTGACATAGTACTTATGTCTACCAAACAATACAATTAAATGGTTATGGATATTTTGAATGAACCTGGACATTATTTAAAAAAAAGCTCCCATGTGATCCTACATCTGAACACAAGTCTTTAATTTATGAAGTCACACTTCTGACCTTGGAATGCCATTGTTCTCGAAGTATGAATCCCCAGGGCAGACCAAGTTTATCGGGCTGTGGCACAATCTTAGAACCATTGTGCAAATATATAGATACATACCTTGAACTCTTAAGCATGCTTAGGACTTCCCTTTTGAAAGATATAACTTCCATGATTAATGTGCTGGAGCTTTACCCCTTTGACATGTCCAATCAATTGTTAGTGACATTTGATATCAAAGCATTATATAGTAATATACCACAACAAGCTGAGAGTGTATTAACAATTATCTTACTCATGCTAATTTACCTAACAATCTGTGTTTATTGTAGAATTGATAACAATAGCGTTGTAATAGAATTATTTTGAATTAGATCAGTCTTTCTATCAGCAAACTATGGCACCGCAATAGGACTGCATTTGACTCTAGCATAATCATATTTTAAATGGCGGAATTTGAGGGGAAATATATCTTGTCTGCTGCTGACACCTTTAGATAGCAGATCCCTGAATGGGAAAGGTATATTGAGGATATCATGATTCGGGGAGGAGATCACACCAGCCTTGACAGGGGATGATAGGAACTGTTGAACCAAGTCCCAGTCAAATTATGGTCAACCCATGCAAATAACACTGCTTATATGGTTAATGCTGAGCCAGTCAAAATTGCTATAAATCCTGCCAAGCCATGTGTACCCCAGTATCCTATTTCCCGGCAGGCTGAAGAAAGTATTTGCCCTGTAATAGAATCCCTTCTCCAACAAGGTAGTATTGACCCAACCCGCAGTCCCTGCAATACTCCAATTTGCCCACTAGGAAGCCAGGTAAAGTAGATTATAGTTTTATTCAGGATTTGCGTGCAGTTAATGCAGCTGTGTTACTGGCCTTTCCTGTTGTACCTAACCCAGACACCATTTTCTCATGTATTTCCTACTCACCCAAGTACTTTACTGTTGTAGATTTGTGTTCATCATTTTTCTCCATGCCCATGCATCCTAACAGAAAGTACCTGTTTGCATTTACCCATAAATCCACTCTTTACACTTTTACTATGCTTCCACTGGTATGCGTAGAAAGCCCTACCCTGTTCTAACAGATGTTAAAGAAAGATTCTCTTATTCTGTTGAAAGCGTTTGCTGAAAAGGGTCACAAGGCATCTAAAGACAAATTACAATTGTTTCTGCCCCGTGTGCAATACCTGAGCCATGAGATTTCTGCTGGGGAAAGATATTTGTCCCAGGATCGAATTGCAGAGATCTCCTAAGACAGGACGCTGATGACAGGGTTCCTTGGGATGGTCAGTTTCTGTAGATAGTGAGTCCCAGGATATGTATCCATTGCCCCTTCAGAACCTCATGCATGATTCAACCCCCGAGACCTGCCGTGGTTCCAGGAAGCAGAATATGCCTTTGCCACCATTAATCAAATACTCGCAATGGCTCTTGATTATAGTAAGCCCTTTGTGCTGTTCTGCAATGAGCGCAATGGATTCGCTCAACATGTGTTGACTCAGTAACACAGTGTTAAACACTGGCGTGCATCCTACCACAGTGTACCTTTCGACCCAGTAGCCGCGGGACTGCCAGCTTGTCTGCAAGCCGTTGCTGCTGCTGAAGTGTTGATAGAAAAGACTGACTGCCTAGTGCAGGGGCATCCTGTAACTATTGCGGTTCCCCAGGCTCTGTTGTCATTATTGCTTAAAGGGAAGGCACCACATGTGTTTTAGAAGCGTATTGATTACCTAGGGCAAAATCAGCACAGGTCGCTGAACTCGTGGCACTGGTGTCTGAGGTTTGAGTATGGAGGTTATGTGTAACCTGAGGTACAGCACTGGTGTCTGAGGTTTGAGTCTGCAGAGTCTACATAACCTGAGATATAGCACTGGTGTCTGAGGTTTGAGTCTGCCGGGTCTGCATAACCTGAGGTACAGCACTGGTGTCTGAGGTTTGGGTCTGAAGGGTCTACATAACCTGTGATACAGCATTGGTGTCTGAGGTTTGAGTCTGCCGGGTGTCCATAACCTGAGGTATAGGTCTGCTGTCTGAGGTCTGAGTCTGTATATTGTGAGGGACATCACTGGTGTCTGAGGTTTGGGTCTGGAGGTTCTGTGTAACCTGAGGTACAGCACTGGTGTCTGAGGTTTGGGTCTGGAGGTTCTGTGTAACCTGAGGTACAGCACTGATGTCTGAGTCTGCATAACCTGGGGTACAGCACTGGTGTCTGAGGTTTGGGTCTGGAGGTTCTGCATAACCCGAGGTACAGCACTGGTGTCTGAGGTTTGGGTCTGGAGGTTCTGCGTAACCTGAGGTACAGCACTGGTGTCTGAGGTTTGGGTCTGGAGGCTCTGCGTAACCTGAGGTACAGCACTGGTGTCTGAGGTTTGGGTCTGGAGGTTCTGCGTAACCTGAGGTACAGCACCGATGTCTGAGGTTTGGGTCTAGAGGTTCTGTGTAACCTGAGGTACAGCACTGGTGTCTGAGGTTTGGGTCTGGGGTTCTGTGTGACCTGAGGTACAGCACTGGTGTCTGAGGTTTGGATCTGGAGGTTATGCATAACCTGAGGTACAGCACTGGTGTCTGAGGTTTGGGTCTGGAGGTTCTGTGTAACCTGAGGTACAGCACTGGTGTCTGAGGTTTGGGTCTGGAGGCTCTGCGTAACCTGAGGTACAGCACTGATGTCTGAGGTTTGGGTCTAGAGGTTCTGTGTAACCTGAGGTACAGCACTGGTGTCTGAGGTTTGGGTCTGGAGGTTCTGTGTAACCTGAGGTACAGCACTGGTGTCTGAGTCTGCATAACCTGGGGTACAGCACTGGTGTCTGAGTCTGCATAACCTGGGGTACAGCACTGGTGTCTGAGGTTTGGGTCTAGTGGTCTGTGTGACCCGGGGTATAGCAGTGCTGGGAACTAATTACCCAATCTCCCAGAACCCGAGGGGTAACTCTGCTGCCTGCGGACTGAGCCTGTACGGCCCCTTGGCTGGTTGCTCGGAATAGTGCTTTTGCCCCCCTTAATTGCCGAGGAGGCCCCTGTGAGAGAGAAGAAGGGACCCCCTGCCCCCGCCCCAGAGGGGAGACGACGCGCTCGCGCAGTGCTGGTGCTATGGTTAGGCGCACTTGGAAACGCTGAAGTGGAACAGGAGGAAAGGAAGGCGGGAGCAACTGCGTGGAGAAAGACGGGAGTGTCCGCGCTGTGTGCGACGAGGAAGGAGTCTGTTGGAGGGTGAGTTATAGGTTCATTCATTCAGTGGTGTTTGTGCTGCTTGAAGCCAGCTTCAAAGGTCACAGGGGCAGGTTTAGCAGCGAGAGTGAGGGGTGGCTTATTATCATGGGGCTGTAGTACCAAAGTGAAGTGCATTCGGGGTGCGGGACGCATCCGATATTTTGGGGTCCTTTGGGGACAATGAATGTAAGGATGTGCACTATGACAAGGTCTGCTGAAGTTGAAGCTGGTTGTTTGCATAGCGCCTATGAAGCCGCCTCACGGTGCCGGGGCGGGTGCAGTCGAGAGGAAAGGATTGAGCAGGTGATTTAGGAGTCTAGTGGGGGCTGTGCGAGGGCCAGTTACTGGCTGTGTGCGGGTCTCTTGGCGCTACATGGTGATCTTTTGGCCTCGATGTGTGAGTCTGCGCGAGGATCTGCTGGAGTGTGTTAGTGGATCTGTCTATGGACTTAATGGAATGGGATTGAATGTACTGTTGCCGGTAACGGTATCACCGTTTGTCAGTATCCTGGCAATAATACCACTGGATTACTGGAAAATCAAATGACTGATACCGCCACTTGGTCCGGAGGTACTACCTCCAGCGGTAATACCAACTGGTTGCATTGGGGATTTTCTTCCAGTATTACCAGTGGCGGTATTACCGGATGGTAATACCAGCAGTTTTTGGAGGTAAAGTAGAGGAATTAGCTCCAGGTGAGGTAACTCCTCCACGTTACCGCCAAACTATATTACCTCCACTTTTTCCCACACAGCCAAACTCATAACGTGCTCATGGTCTTTTGGTCACGTATGCGGCTGAGTGTCCTTGTTTGATGTCCCTTATTGCCATAGACACCAGTGACGAGAAAGCAACCACACTGCAGTATTACATTGTATGTATTATTCATATTTATTCTTCTCAGGATTATTGCCGTCCTCTCTCCTCCTCCTCAGACACAAGTGTACACAGTATATAAGACATGCCTGCAGCAACGCACGCTGTGCACGTGCACCAAAGCAGCCTGCCGCAGTTCCCTGTAGCTGCCCCGTGTGAAGTGTGCATGCTTTGTCGCTGTGCACAGATGTTCCTGATCACTGTACATGCCTTGTTCCCTACCTTTCCGCATCACGGCCGGGTTTACTGAACTCCATTTCCCTCAGCCATGTAAGGCCCACTGCTCCCTGCAAGCCTCCACACGTGCTCTTCCGCTGTCTTCTGACCATTGCGGGCCACCGTCTCTGTTTTTACCAAACCTGTTGCCTTATGCAACCTGTAGCCCTTTGTTGGCAGGAGACCCTCACAGCTGCTCCTAGGTGGTACCAGTGAGGAGGCTTGCATAAGGGGCTCAGTGCATATGCAAACAAGCTGCCCTCTCCTGCTAAGACCCAGAATCCCAGGTCACACATTGAAATGTCTGTACATTTGGAAAGACCATGGAAAGGTTGAACCACCAGGTAGCATAACCCTCATGAGTACAGGGCAGAGTGAGGGGGGAGGACGGGCGAGGCTGCTCCAAATCTGCAGTCTCACTTTTCCCTCATACTCTAGGGTTCTCTAAATCAGCAGTCCCACTTTTCCCTCATACCATAGGGTTCTCTAAATCAGCAGTCCCACTTTTTCCTCATATCATAGGGTTCCCTAAATCAGCAGTCCCACTTTTCCCTCATACCCTAGGGTTCTCTAAATCAGCAGTCCCACTTTTCCCTCATATCGTAGGGTTACCTAAATCAGCAGTCCCACTTTTCCCTCATACCCTAGGGTTCTCTAAATCAGCAGTCCCACTTTTCCCTCATATCGTAGGGTTATCTAAATCAGCAGTCCCACTTTTCCCTCATACTCTAGGGTTCTCTAAATCAGCAGTCCCACTTTTTCCTCATACCCTAGGGCTATCTAAATCAGCAATCACACTTTTCCCCTCATACTCTAAGGTTCTCTAAATCAGCAGTCTCACTTTTCCCTCATATCGTAGGGTTATCTAAATCAACAGTCCCACTTTTCCCTCATACTCTAGGGTTCTCTAAATCAGCAATCCCACTTTTCCCTCATACTCTAGGATTCTCTAAATCAGCTGTCCCACTTTCCCCTCATACTCTAGGATTCTCTAAATCAGCAATCCCACTTTTCCCCTCATACTCTAGGATTCTCTAAATCAGCTGTCCCACTTTTCTCTCATACTCGATTGAAAGACTTTCACCAAACGGCGGGAGACTGATTCTCTGGTGGGCTTGTCTGCCAAGCCTGCTCCTGGATTTACAGGTCCGTCTGACTGCCCATGCCTGGTGCTGCATTTCGAGGTTTATCTTTCAGCATTTGCCCTGTTATGTCATGTTAAGAGTGTGTTCGTACTGTGCCAGTCAACACCTTAGTGGTCTAATAACGCGGAGGCTTGTCCATACAGTGTCATTTTGTGCTCCTACAAACTGTATCCAGAATTGGCATGCTTATGTGTCTCAGTTGCAGAGGCAGCTTTTGGTGAGGGCGGGGGTGGGGGGGGCAATAAAAAGGCGCCAGCGGTAGGCTGGGGGCGCACTGGGCACCAGAGGACAACCCCCCTCCTCCGGCTCCGCCACTGATGTGTCTGTAAATGCCTGGTGTTAGATGTATGGCCTGCTCAGTTTGCCAACCCTCCCCTGGCGTAGAGGATCCATGCGGGTCTCTTGGCCCAAGCAGCGCTTCATCCTCAGACCCAGTTGGTCTGTTAGGGCTTCCCGCCACCAGGCTCTGAGTGGAGTCTGCCAGCACCTCTCTAGTGATGAATCCCCTGATTGGATTGGTCAGTCACCTTCTGCTGCTAAATGTGCAGGCTGGTTGCTTCATCAGAACCCTTCTGGTGCCAGTTAATCAGGTTCAGTCCGTTATCAGTACCCCGCTGGTGCCATGTGCCTAGGTGTAGCCCATTATCTTGGTGGGGGGGGTGCTAGATGTCTAGGCCCTGTGGTCATTTGCCGGATGTCTACATACATTTGGTTTAGCAACACCCCTCGGTCTAGTCTGGTCGGGTCAGGCTATCAGTCCCCATCTGGTACAGAGGTCTAGGCGTGGCTAGTTTGCCATCACCTGCCTGGTGCTGGATTTTGAAGCCCACTTGGTTTCTCAGCACATATGTGAACCTGATCACCAGGCTGATTTGCCAGCATGTGCCTGCTGGCAGAGTCATACTCTGGGTTGGTTGTTCACCTGCTGGCTGTGGGATTACTAGGCCTAGTACTCTTCACGAAAATAATCTCCCTGTGCAGTTTAGTTTGATGTTATCAGCATATTGTGGGATAACATTGGAGTGGTCCAATGCCTCGTCGGTGAGTTCAAACGTTTGCAGTCCTCCGCTGTTCCACTGGCTGTAGTCCTCGTCCAGCAAGTCAGGCTCTGGCACGTCTGCTGGGGGCAGTGGGCGCTGGGCGCTCCCCTTCCAGTCCTGAGGCCGGTGGATCTTCATGTGGGCGTTCCGGCTTTTGATCTTGTAGAACATTCTGCGGGAGAGGGAATAGGAAGGTAGGTTGTTGTTATTTGTTTGTTTATTTGTAACGCGCAGCCGGGCCCTTGGGCATCTGGGCGCATATTGTTGTGTAAGAGAAGTCTAGTGGCTAAGCCTTCACAGCTCGACTACTACCCTGCACAGGCTCCATCACTTGAGTACACACAAACGCCCACCCCAGCGAGGATTCTGGCATACACAGCCCTGTCCCCCACACCAGCTCATCCAGTCATCCCACAACACGCCCCCCATAAACACACCCAACTAAAGTGAACTCTGCTGCCTTGTAACAAGGCTAGTCCATTCTAGCCCTAAATTGCCTTTCTCTGAGCAATGAAGGTTAGCGCTCATGCACCATTGTGGGGTGCATCTACAGGCCCTAAACAGAAATCCTTGTCACCTGAAAAGCTGCATTAACCATTTTCACCAAAAACGTCTGTGCTTTGCTTTCCCTGGCACATGTGTAGCAAGCATTTGAACTTTGCACCAAGAACGGCTCTGTGTTTGCTTTTATTCCATCTGAATGACAAAAAGTTAAAAAATCACACCAAGAACGGCTCTGCTTTTGCTTTTATTCCATTTGAATGACAAAAAGTTAAACATGTCACCAAAAACGGCCCTGCGTTTTCTTTTCTTCCATCTGAATGACAAAAAGTTAAACAGTTCACCAAAAACGACCCTGCGTTGCTCTGATTTCATCTAAATGACGAGAAGTATGCACTACATCAAAAAAATGCCTTGTTTGACTTTTAATTCACATGAGGGGCAAGAAATTCAACACTTCAACTAGGACCGGCTTTGTTTTCCTTTCATGTGAACCGCAGCACTTCACACACGGCAAAAGAAAGATGATTTCAAAAGCCACAGGGAAAAGACGGCAACGCTTCAGGGAAATCTGTTGTGGGCGGGGGGGATGTACATTATGTTTTCTCCCCACAAGACTTCAATCACCTTTGAAGTGGCCCACCACACCGGACAAACCAGTTTGGCCTAAAGCAGGAAACTTAACAGTGAAAAGCCCCGCTCACTGAAAGTCGCACCTACCTGTGAAACATTCCGCAGTAACATGTGATGTGATTAAGGGTGACATAATTCCCTGCTCTGCCAGACTTTAAGGCAGGGCTAGGGAGGACAAAGAAAGCAAAGTGTCAATGGAGCATAACGAGGAGGGGTGAGCACTTCCTGCAATCCCTACTAAAGATGATCTGACAAGCTTCAAAGAGGGTCATAAAAATCTTTGGTTGCAAGCTGACCCAGGAAGACAGTGGGCAGTGGGGGATGATGCACCCCTCCTACAGAGAAGGACAGGACCTTTCAATTGACATTTAAAGATTGATTTCAATTTAGACATTTTTCCCAGCACTCAGAATAAGAAATAATTTCCTTTTATGCTATTTCTCCATGCCATTTCCAGGTGTTTTTTTTTAGAGTCTAAGTGCATGTTTCTAGGACTTTGTGGACTGAAATGGCCAGTAAAGATTAGTTTCTGGCTGATTTAAAAATGGGACAAATATGACAGTTGGTGGAAAGATGGAGATGGACATATGAATATGCTTGATCATTCGCAGAGTTATAACTGTTATACATTGTGTGAAAAGGACAAAATTGCACCAAACGGCCATACTACATTGTCTGGATTTACCAATCGATTTATCTAATTCCCCATGACCAGTGACAACTGCATATCTGGTTCACAGGGCTGGGGCGGTATAAGTATGAAGTTATGAGGCATAACATAGTTTTGCTAAAAGGTTGACCTGAGAACAAAGAACTGTAATAAATGCCAAACAGACAGATGGTGCTCTCTCCCCTTGAACCAATAATGCCAGAGCGCAAAGAGAGAAATTGTAGGCTGTCCTATCCAAGGGCAGGAGTAATTATAGAGTACTCCCCCTAAATTGTAAAGTGAGTGATGTCATTTGTGCTATAGAAGGGGGGACTGTGCTAGGTTAGACACAGACAGACAGACACACACAAGAATCTGGGGGGACAGGAGGAGGACAGAGAGGAGGCAGCTGAACCATACCATCCTTGAGAGTGCAGAGACCAGACCCCTTGCCTAGCTGTCCAGAGTGTCCTGAGATCCAGCTGGCTGTCCAGAGTCGCATCCAGGAGAGTGCAGAGACCAGACCCCTTGCCCTAGCAGTCCAGAGAGTCCTGAGCTCCAGCTGGCTTTCCAGAATCCCAAACCTAGGCTTACCTTGTAAGTAGCAAACCACCCCAGCCCTAAATTTGATAAACCTCTCCTTTTTGTAACATTGCATCCAATATTTCCCCCACTGAAACCCCATTAAAAATTCCACTGAAACCCCCTTTGAAAATCACATTGACACCCCATTGAAATCCCACTGAAAGCCCAAATTGACAGTATAAATCATTCACCTTCCTATAGAAGGATCTGTATTAGTCTGTGCATGTTAGCGTGTTCCTTTTTAGATCCCTCAGTTGTCTGTATAAATCCTTAGTATCATTTTGAAATAAATCAAATAATTCCCCATTGAAATTCATGGTAAGAGTTGGTTAAAATTCAAAATTAACCCCCTTGTCCCAAGTGTCTTTCTTTAATAACTATAGTCATTGAAGTATAGCCTCAATAAAAGTAGTCTCTGTGTAACTGAAAACCGAATTTGCCTGTGTATTGTGTGCATTACCCCACAAACTCCTAACTTACATCTGTCCTATTAAAAAACCAAAACCATAGTCCCATTGAGAGCAACCCTTTTTGTCTATAATCCTATCTGTCTGTGCCTCTGTCCTGGCCCTTGAAAACAGATTCCCGATTTTGAAAGCTAAACCCCTTCCCTAGCTGCCTGTCATTGTAAATCCTGTGTAAAATGAATTTCCATTTGCCATTTGTATTTTTCCTTTAGCATTTGCTTTCTCCCCAAAATCAATGTTCTTATTTTATTTCCATGTTGCCCTGGCATGCTGATTAGTAGTTTCTAAGCTCCCCCATCTCCTCAAGTGTAAGCAACATGAATTTCCTTTCAATCTCTCCGCTTGCAGTTGTGAGTAGCCGTGTGAGTTATAATCAAAATCCGATTCTGCCGTTTTGCCCCAAAAACGGGTTTCACTTTCTTTTCTGCTTCCCATCTTGGGATGATGGGCTTTATTCCAAATCCGATTTTCTCACTCTATCCTTACTCCTTGCCACTGTCTTCCATTCAAAGGAATTAAGTTAGCTGATGTTTGGTTGTGAATGTTGCAGGGGGAGTGCTAAACTTTGGTGCTACCATTTGATTAAAAACTGTTCTTTATCCTGTTTTGCCATTAAAGATCCGTGTAAACTGTGATAGGATATCTGAACCAATTGTTCTGTAGGAATCATTGCTTTTGCATTGCCACATATTGGTGGCTGCTGTATTTTGAGTATTTTTCCTTTTTCATTAAATAATAAATTAATAAATATCTTATTGATACACACTGGCCTGGTTCCTAGTCCATTGTGACACCGGTTGTTTGTGAAGATTGGCTGCGAGATGGGCTGGAGGCCTACGCAAAAGAATCCGTGGTATATTAAAAATAAAAATCACTTTATTATACGCCATATTCATTGTTGAGGAAGGAGGCCCTGGCTGGAGTGTGCCGTGTCATAAAACCGTGACACCATACTCACAGCCACAATCACTTTGATGTTTAGAGCAGCCTCATTGTTCATAAAAATTGAGACCACTCCCCTGCCCCCTAATGATGCCCTAACTCTCTGCTCCTCCATTTTTTTTTTTTTTTTTTTCGAAATGGCAGCACGGACCTGCTGAATTTTCTCTGGATCTTTATGCTTGCTGATTCACTTAAACACTGGCCCGTCACAGTTTATCAAAGTTGCTTGTAGTGATGCGGTGCATGAAAGCATGAGGCGTGCATGCCCAAGATGTGGGGTGATCATTATGAGTCCGGCGGTATATATTAAAAGAGTTACCATACCGCTGAATCATGAGTCAGCAGTAATATCATCAGCGGTAATGCAGCTGACGGTGTCAAAATGGTATTAATGTCATATTATAAATTGGGAAAATTGCAGTAATACTGCTGAAATTTGGGTAGTAATGCCGCCAAAAACACAGAAGAGCTACCTCCACCTAAAAGTTGGAGGTAAATGCATACAGCTGATGGGAAAGAGGGCACAGGTGCACCCAATGTACTCCGGATGGGCACATAAGTGGTTCTTCTCCCTGGGATGGTCTGTAGGGGGTAAGAAATGTACTGCAGTTAGATGGATTATTGGGGACAAGAAATGTATCACACTTGGGTGGATTGTTCGGGGTGGGATATGTATCACACTTGGATTATTGGGGACAAGACATTTATCACATTTAGATGGCTTATTGGGGGTATGAAATTTATTGCACGTGGATGGATTATTGGGGACAATAAATGTATCACACTTGGATGGATTGTTGGGGTGGGAAATGTGTTGTACTTGGAAGGATTTTTGGGGGTAGGAAATGTATTACACGTGGGTGGATTATTGAGAACAATAAATATATCACACTTGGATGGCCTGTTGGGGATGGGAAGTGTATCACACTTAAATGGATTATTGGGGACAAGACATGTATCTCACTTGGATGGATTGTTGGGGGTGGGAAATGTATTGCACTTGGATGGATTACTGGGGGTAGGAAATGTATCTCACGTGGTTGGATTATTGGGGACAATAAATGTATTGCACTTGGATGGATTGTTGGGGGTAGGAAATGTATTGCACATGATGGATTGTTGCGGGTGGGAAGTGTATCGCACTTAGATGGATTATTAGGGACAAGAAATGTATCACACTTAGATGGATTGTTGGGGGTGGGAAATGTAGTAAACTTAGATTATTGGTGGTAGGAAATGTGTCACACTTAGATGGATTATTGGGGACAAGAAATGTATTGCACTTAGATGTACTGTTGGGGGTGGGGAATCTATCGCACTTAGATGGATTATTGGGGACAAGAAATGTATCGCACTTGGATGGACTGGTGGGATTGGAAATGTATCACACTTAGATGGATTATTGGGGGTATGAAATGTATTCCACTTAGATGGATTGCTGGGGGTAGGAAATGTGTCACACCTAGATGGATTGTTGGGGGTAGGAAATGTATCATACATAGATGGATTGTTGGGGGTAGGAAATGTGTTGCACTTAGATGGATTATTGGGGACAAGAAATGTATTTCACTTAGATGTACTGTTGGTGGTGGGGAATCTATCGCACTTAGATGGATTATTGGGGACAAGAAATGTATCGCACTTGGATGGACTGGTGGGATTGGAAATGTGTCGCAAATTTGTCGCACCTGGATGGATTGTTGGGGGTAGGAAATGTGTTTACTACTAAAATAACCGTACTAAAAACTCACCATCTGCATACTCCCCCTCAAATTCTGAATTAAACACAACCACACCTCTACCGCACCACACACCGCACACACTTCACAACACCCAACATGAAAGCAAACCATACACAATCATACCTCAACACTGCATGATGGCTACCAACCAAAAACGCACCAATGCTCAGTGACCGGTTTCTCTGAACTGAAGCTGTCAACAGCACATCTTAGCTCCCCTCCTCCCCCCAACCCTCCTTCCAGTGCAGATCCGGCAGAGCACCAAGAGACCATGCAAGTGGCAACAGTGTGCGGTACAAGACCCATAGCACATTAACATTATTAACATGCCAGACTACAACCCACAGGACTAGGGATGAGTGATATTGCTGCAGTAAATGGCCAATGCATATTTGCCCAACAGGCTAGCTACACACACATTGGACTATAGGAACCACAATGCAACATTAGACATCCCTATACATCTGTGGTCTTCAAACTGGGGGCTGCCCCCTTTAGGGGTGTCCAAAGTATATCCGGGGGTGGGGGGGCAAAGCCTGCTAAAAAGGATTATGTTGATTGTTGTCAATATAAAAAAAGGATCAAGGTGACTGTTCTTAATATGTAAATGGGACGTATGTGACTGATTTATAGAGAATATGGAAGCAGTACACAATCTTAGCATTTTATGAAGAGCCTTGGCCCCCCTGGACATCCTTTGGGCTTCCTAAAGGGGGGATAACCCCTAGGTGGAGCCCCACAAACACTATTTGATCTTCAGGGGTGGCTTGGTATGAACATGTTGAAAGACCACTGCTGTACATGGATTGACTTGCTTCTAATTTGAAAAGAAATTTGACATGCTGCACGGTCAATCGCAGACCCTGAAAGTGGCGAGTGATGGTTGTGAGCTGTGTGCATGATGTACCACGACAGAGCAAATGCACCCCCCTTAGTGAATGACTCCATATGCAAGGACTGGAATAGGAAATCATGTTGTGTGACAATACTTGTGAAATGCATGCACAGACTGTTTATCAGCATGCCGTTGTAACAGGCAATGCATCCACAATGTACTGTGATTGACACATATGACCTTTGCTCTTGTAGGTGACTCTGGATATCCCCAGCTTCCATGGCTCATGACACCAGTGCAGATTCCACAGACGCCACAGGAGGTTGCGTACAACGTGGCACTCATCCACACTAGGCTCTGTATTGAGCGGACCTCTGGCCTGTTTAAGGCTAGTTTCCGGTGCTTACACCACTCTGGAGGGGTCCTGATTTACAGGCCAGATAAGGTCAAAGTGTCCTTGCCTGTGCAATGCTGCACAACATATGCATCAGGCGGAATGTTCCCTTGCCCCCTGATGAGGACATGCCACCTCCAGATGAGGAGGACTCAGTGCCTGCGGGTGCTCTGCTGAAACGTAGTGAGCGGGAAGAAGGTAGGGATTGACGTCTGGTTCTGCAAGAACTGATTGACAATTTCTTTTGGTCACCATTGATATGCACTTGCTACGCACCTATGTAAATAGTGACATCATTAATTAAACACTTACGCACAACAAGGAATGTCCTAGCATTGCTTCAAGTAAAAATATATTTAATGTGGACATGTGAAACGACTTACCCCAAAACACTCTCAAAACACCCTCCCCAAAAACCCTCCTCAAAACACCCCCCCAAAAACACTTCCCAAACACCCTTCCCAAAAGCCCCCCCCTTAACACCATCTCCAAAAACCCTCCCAAAAACCCTCCCCAAAACACCCTTGCCAAAAACCCTCCCTAATACACCCCCCAACCAAAACACCCTTGCAGTGTTCAACACTTACTTTCTGTGCCTCTTGGGCATGGGGGCCTGCTCTGGCGCCTTGCCAGTGAGTTGGCGATGTGAGCGGCACCTTGGGGTGCTAGGTTGGGAGCCCTCTGTGGGGGTCACAGAGGTGAGCCCTGGGCTCGGATGAAATGCAGGGTGAGCTGCATGCACTGGTTAAGTGTCTTGGCAGAGGCTGAGGATGCCTCTGTGTGCTCCCACACTTTGTCTCACTGAGGTCATGGCGGCAGTGGCATGGCCTAGTGAACAGGACATCCTGCAGCTATACCCCTGCAGGCAGTCACACATGGCCTGCATTTCTTGGAGCTGCTGGCCCTTCAGTGCCTCAATAGATGCCTGATGCTGCTCTATGGCATATAGTCTCGCCCATACAACCAACATAGTGGGCACAAGCAGAGAGGTGGGCTGTGCGAAGGGTTTGGGCTGAAGCATGGTGATGCAAAGCCCATGTCATACTCCTCCTCATCACCCTCTTCCTTGTCGGTGGTATGGACATGGGCCCTGACACGATGGACAGGTGGCTTCACTGCCTGTGATGGAGAGGAGAGCGTGCCAGAACCCTGATGACTTCCAGCCAGAGCAGGAACGGTAGCAGTGTGTCCCACGACAGGTGCTGGCAGTGGCATGGCAGTGGCGGCCTCAGTGACAACAGTGCCACCTGCCTGGATGTTGGAGGGGCCACTGAGCTGCGCCCTGGGATGGTGACATCCTCCAGACTTGCTGGAGTTTCCACTGTGGTGGTAGCTGGTGGTGGTGGCCCTGCTGCCCTGCTCTCCTGCTTGCTCTGGCTGGCAAGGGGTCTGGCTTGTGCAGGGGTGCAGGCGGATGATGTGCCAGCAGTGGAGGGTCCTGCCTCATCACTGTCCGTGGACTGTGTACCTGTTGGGAATAGAATTACATGCTGACAGTCATCTTGCAGACATGTCTGAGGGCTTGCAGGACACTCATACAACAAGGTGTGTGTTCCAGAGATGCACATTTCGTATGATTGGCATGGTTCGTATCAGTCCAATGAGTGCTGTTACTGCTAGGTGGTGGTAGTACCGGCTGAGGATGTACACGGTGCATGCATGTGCACATTGCCTCTTGGCCTGCCCAAGGTGGCCTGTTGCTGTGGGTTTGTTGGGGCATCACATGGGCTGTTATGGTACATATGGGTGCTTCTCATGTGTCCATAAGTTGGCATGCACATTTTGCCTACAGTGCAGGTGCATTGCTGCATTTCACAGCCACCCTGGAACATGTGTGTGTGTACTCACTGTGCATTCGCTGTGATCGCCATGTTTTGACCCATTCCCTTTCCCATTTTGCATATCTCTGCTGTGGGACACATGCTTTTGGACACTGCATTCACATGTGTATTGTGTCAGATAGACTTACTGCCATTGCCGTAGGACCCTGCTCCGGTCTTCGCGCTCCCAATCCCCTCCATGCCCCCCATGTGAAGGAGGGAGCTTGCCGTATACTCCCAAGGCATGAGGTTGAGGGGTTTCACTGTGCCACCTCCCGTGGCAGCACTCTCCTTTGTGTGTCGGACAATGAGACTGCAGACCCACACCTTTAGATCATCCCACCACTTGCAGCAGTCCTTAGCATCACAGGGAATGGTGCCCACTGCTGTCATCATTGCCATAATGTCGGCCCATATCGCCATCTTCCTCTATGCAGAGGTCTTTCTCTGTCTGCTCCCAAAGAGCTCCTCTACATGCTCCACAACTGCATCAGCCAGTGCAGTGAGTACTGCCTCCGTAAGCCTGGGCTTCCACAGCCGGAGTTCTGGAAGTTGTGCTTTTTTCTCCTGTAATATGATGCTGCCACAAGTATGGGGACTGGATGGTGTAAGGAAGGCATGGTATCAAACAGTGAAGACAGATACGAGTGATCTCAGTTCAAGGATGTTTATTGAACTTCAATGGGTTGGTTGAACGCCTATCTAACCTGAATCTAAGGCTGGGAGAAAGCTACGACCATCAAAAAATAATAGCTCAGTCCTATTTGAATCTCTGTCAAAATTAAAGGGCCTATACTAATAAACCTATTGCCAATCCTTACTTCTAAATACAAAAGGGTGTGGGACAATGATGTATGCAACAAAAAGAAATAATATGTCAGGATGGTTGAGCAGTTGGCTTCCCTTCCCCATGTTTTCAGCACGGGGAAAGGCGGCATATTCAAGCTTCGCACACACTCTGTCTTCTTTGCCATGAGGGCACAGTTCAAAGCATAGACATCAGGGCCTTCTGCCAAAGTCTTTTTTCTAATAACAGTCTCTTACTTCAGCGGGCCTGTCGTAACAAACAAATATCAACGTTCCATTTCTATTAGGATCTTCACGTGCACAAGTTCTCGCTTCCAGTATTTATCATGGGTCTCCCTCCTTCAGGCTTGGACCCATTTGTAGCACAATGTTTACTTTTGGTCTCCCTCGTTCAGGCTTGGACCACTTTGTACCACAATGTTTACTATTGGTCTCCCTCGTTCGGGCTCGGAAACACGGATCTCCCTCGTTCAGGCTTGGATGCTCTTGATATCAAAATTGAAGACTTTTGAATGTGCAATGGGTTTTGCTTAAACCGTTGCAGGACCACTTCAATTCACTTCAGACAATATACTCATCAATCTTTCGGCTTTCGTTTCTCTTGGCGGGATACCTTACAGAGACCTTCTATGGAGCACACTCACAGTGCCGGATCACTCTGTTAACGGTATCATATCTTTCCTTCTCAAGTTCAAACATTCATCAGCAGTTTAGCTTTAATCGCGTCTTTCATCACATGTGTTTAACAATGCTCACTCCAGCGCTCGTTAAACAATGTTGCTGATTGCAACCTTGACTTCAACACAGACCGGTCTTGCATCGGTCTCCCTAACTGACCAGCTGTGTTGATCTCTCTAATGCTTCTCTGATCTTGGAGCCAAGGATGATACCTCAGCGGCTGCCGCTCCTCCCTACCTTGGTTGGCAACACGGGAGGGCCTTATGTATCTCTGACACACAATGTAGGAGTCTTCAGTCGGGTTTCCTGGCCTTATGCTTTCTGCTTCGAAGGTTTCTGGAAAGTGATGGTTTCTTTCAGAAAAGGTCAAGAGTATTTCCCCCCTTGCAAACCCCTGGTTTCCTGTCTTTGTGATTTGCGTGGCTCAGAGTGTGCTCTCATGCTATGCCTTTTATTTGTGTGCGGAAGTTTAATGGATGTCAGGTGTGAGGGATTGTCAGTAATTGCCTGACTTCGCCTGACCATAGTAGTGGGAGGTACACTGCTCGGGTGTGAGTCTGTTTTCTCCCAGAGCGGGCTGTCCTTGTGGAAGTGTTTGTGAAGGGAAAGCGAGTGATGGGGTAAAGTTCCCATGTATCCTACCTTGTAGGATGGGGTAAAAGTGTTACAGGGGGAGGGATACCGCGTCTCGCCATCCGGTGTCCCACTCCCACTTCCCAAAGACCCCTCACCCAGTTGACTCTGCCACACAGGTCCGCCCACAGGAATTGGATTCAAAAGCAATGACTGTGTCCTGGGCAGATGGATGACAGATCCCCAGGGACTAGCGAGTGAGACACCTTCTGGTTTCTCACAATTGCAACAGGAAATGGGAGATTTGGGGTGGATTGAGTTTTTCAAGACGTCCGCTGCCATGCTTCCCGTTCCGGCTGTGATGTTATTTCTGCTGGCGGTAATACCGGTAGCCGTAATACCGGCTGGTGTGCCGGTGGTAATGGTAATACCACCAAGATTTTGGCAGTATTGCCACTCGATGGCTGTTGCCAGCAGTAATACCACCAGACGGTATTACCATTTCCACCAGGGGTGTGTGCATGCAGCCACCAGTTCATGACATGGTGGTAATTCCGACGGTCATCCCACCGGTAATGGTACTACTTCTGGGGTGGAATTACCAGCATTTTAACTGCAAACTCGTAGTGAGCCCCGTTATGCCATCTCTCTTGGTGGGAAACTGTAGTGATACACGAAATTGCAACCTTGCCAATCAGGGCTTTAGATGACAGCATTAGCCGCTGAAAGCCAATAGTGTATTCAAAGTATGTGCTAAAAATGCTGACAGTAGTCTGTTGTAGCACTTCCATTATGCAGTAGTGAGCTACAAGGAATATGCAGGCCTAGTATGAGATAGGTCAAATTAAACATTGTTGATAGACAGGCAGGGAGGGCCCCTAGCCATGTAGCTAATAGGTTTTTGGAGTGTTTGGAACATCATGGCACCTATATAGCGCTTAGATAGCCAGTCTTAAGCGCTATAAACACTAAGCTATGAGTGCATGCCTTTTAGAGCTTGCAGATGGGGTTAATACATCCCTGCTTCCCTTAGAATATTCAGCCTCACTAACATTAGCCCTGGCTCCAAGCTAATCTTCCTTTTCTCTGGGAAGGTACTGATAAGACATTCCTCAGCCAGCGCAGATGGGAACAAGGGAGGGGGTAGGAGCGAGCAGGGAGCATCTCAGAGAGAGCTGGGTTTTTTCCATGAACCAGCCTCACAGAGAAAGTTCTGGAACTATGCGTCATGGTGACTGACAGCAAGAGAGTATAAAGTATCCATGCACACATGGGATCAGGGGGAGATCGCCTGTGGACTTGATTCGTGCAGAAACAGGTGCCCGGCATTGGCTCATACGGTGTCCTTCAGCATTGTCCTCTGAGCGGGGCTTGTTTACAGCTAGCTTATGAGGGCCCAAGGTCTCCCCAGTGCTGAGATTAAGGGACGTAAGACTGTGTTTTCTCTATGTTTCTTTATATTTCTCTATGTTTCTCTATGTTTATCTAAGTTCCATGTTCCACTATATTTTGCATTGCTCTTTGTTTTATGCTTTGTAATATTCTCTAACTTGAATCCCAAATGTATATGAAATTCACTGCTTAGAATAAATATGCTAATAACACTTTGAGGGTGTCATTTGTCACTAGCATGAGATCACTGCTCAGCACAATAGAACCTGTATTTTGGGCTGAATTGGGTATTTTTGCTCTCAAAGGGCTGGCCCCGAGGAAGATTTTGCCCAATATCAAGACATTTGGTGGCAGCTTTGTGGGATTTGTGAAGAGCAGTGCCATGACATGACAAATGGTGTGAGAGAACACAGTGTAGAGTGGGGAGCAGGCTGTCGCATTTCCTTGATGGTCTCACTGCAGCTCTGAGACTTCAAAAGGCAGCAATGTTGTGTCGGTTTGCCGTGGCCGATAGCTTGTGTGGTTAAGACTCCCTTCAGTAAATCAGTCGTGACTGACTTATTGCATGGGATTGGTGCCAGGGAGTACAAGGCAATAAACGAGCGGGAAATGGCTTTGTTTAAAGCACTCCGATGAATGGTTAAGAAAGATGTATGCTCAATTAGAAAAAGAATTTTATCATGTGGTTTCCCAAGTTTAAAGTTGTAATTTGGAATGCATAATGAGACGGAGTTCTCATCTCTATTCTGTCATGAGGGCAGGAAAAAAAATAATAATTGCAGGGATTTGACATGCAAATTGTGAATAGTGATTTAACCATTGACTCAGCCCCAGTGTGCTAGCGAGTGGGGGCTGTAATGTTCGGAGGCGAAGGTTCGTCTTTTTTGATATATGCTTTTGAAGGGTTGGCATTCCTGAATAATGAGGAAGGGGAATGAGCCATGCTTAGGAGAATGAGTAACATCTGTGCTGAGAGCCTAAAGAGTTTTTTCTTTCTTTTGGCAACTGTAAAATTCCATGTGCTAATGGTGGCAAATTCTGTTTAAAGGAAACACACTAAAATGGTTATATTGCATTTTAGGCTGTGCCATGCTTTTATTGGGTGAGAGACTCACTTAAAAGGAAAGTGAGTGAATGTTATTTGGATTTTCGATTTTTGTGTACTGATTTGAAATTGCAGAACCAGCTTGCAATGGTTGGGGGGAAAAACAATTTATATTTTTCTAAATTGCCCCTGGAGTATTTTTGACTGTCCCCATGCTATGCCATGGATTTGTGCTGTTGCCTTAATAGTGATGTATGCTTTGGAAATAGTGACCTGTTGACTGTGATACATGGGGAAAAATGTTGTTGACACATTAAACAGCCCACAAGCAATAGAGTGTGGGTTGTTCTTGCAGAAAAAAAACGTGCAGGGAGCTGCACTAAATATGGCATTTTTATTTTTTAAATGCACTGAACTGAGTGGTTATAGTTTGGCAATGGTACAACAGAATGAAACATCTGTGTGTGATAAGATAGCACAAAGATTTAATGGGTTGTGAGTTCTCTTGAAAGATCGCACATTACAAGAAAAAAAAGACGCTTTGACATTTTGCAAAATTACATGGAGTAGAAAAATGACAAGAAAAGTGCCGCTTTTGAAAAACAAGAGTCTTGCTGTATGTGCAGAGCTTGTGCCTTGAAGCTGTCTTGGGCGAGGTGCGTGAAGGCAAACAAAAGCAGAAACAGTACAAGAAAGAGTTAATCTGGATGAATTGTCTGAAACGAGTGAAGCCGCCACAGTATAAGAGTTATAGGCAAAAGAGATAAGCTGCGTGCTAATGGCGCTGCCAGGTGCACACGAAAGATAAACATGCCTGCATTCCTGAGGAAGGGGGAGCAAAAACAGAGAGCTGTTCAAAAAGTAAAGAATTTGCCCAGTAAACTGTGGTACGGAGCAAAGGCTTCATGCAGGATGGCAGACGGGCACATCACATCTGAACATTTACCTATGCATCTGTGAATGGGCCAAGAAAAGACAGCTGCCCATTCCAACAGACATTACTGTGCAAACCGCATTCCCATGTGATGTGATGTGAAGTGAAGTAAAGCGCTATTGCTGTGCAAGCTGCATTCCAATGCTCCATGTGATGTGAACTGAAGTAAAGCGCTGTGCACTGGAGAAGAAACCTCTAGGCGCTTTGAGAAGAGAAAATACACATCTGGCAAACTGCAAGCTACATTGCCAGGGGATGGAGTAACTGACAAAGACATTATGGCATTCCAGATGGAAGCAAAACTGACAAAAAGTGCTTAGCCGTTTTGCAAGAGACAACATGCAGAGCGGGGCTTTGAAGTACAACATGAACACTGCACATTAGCCATGATCCAGAAGCCACACGGCTTAGTGCAAGAATGAATGATTTGTTGAAGCAACAAAAGAAACTGACTCAGACTATCGCACTCAAAGGAGTGGTTCAAAAACAGCAAACGCCCTTTGAAAAAAATGACAAGTGAAAAAACCAGAGACTTGAAAAGACACTGCTAAGAAAAGAAAGATAAATAAACAAAGCTGCTTGTACAACTGTAAGCGGTATTGGACTGAAAGACTTTACCTTTGAAAAATGGAGTGATGCCAGCAGGGCAACCTAAACCAAGATCATGGGACACTGGAAGCAAGTTGGCGCCTGGCATTTGTGATCGCTTTGGTGAAAAAGAAAAGCATTGTGCGACCTGGGTACTTACTATATGGCTTTGTAAAAGCACAGATCAGTCTGAGGTACCATTGACCAGCTATGATTGCATTGCACAAATGAGTTTGTGATTAGGCAGTTACACCCCGTATGGTTGAGTGTAAATAAGCCCCCAGAAACATGCAGAAAGGTGATAAATAATTGCAGTAGCAATGACAAAGTGTGTAGTTACCTGATGAGACTTTTTGAAGATGGGGGTGGTATTATGGGAAGGGGTGGATAACGCTGATATTGAAGTTTTGATGACATCCTAACATTTCTGTTTGTATTTTGCCTAGGCAAAGCACGACAAGACATTTCATAATATAGGAAGTTAATGTGCAGTTTGTGGGTGACACTGATCAAAGAAGGGTCAGACGCATTCTCAGAGAAAGCGAGCCACTGCGACATGCTATTTCAACTTTAACGTGCCCTGCACCGCACTCAATGCTGTAACCTGCGAATAGTGTCCAACAGAGTAATAACTTTTGCTGAACTGGCACGGTGCAGACTTGGCTAATTATCAAGTATTTGATGCTACACATTTAAATGACATGTTTTGCCCTTTCTTGTTTAAAGGACTATGGACAATGAATTGTGGACTGTAACATCAGGCACCACATACAGCTGTGTGACACAGCAATTGAATGCTAACACATTGAAAAATGGTTTTTAAATGCACTGTTGAGATGAATCTGAAAAAACCAAATGGTTTTACTCTTCCAACTGAATGGCTTTAACCAGAGATGTTTTGTTTTTTGAAAAAAAAAAAAATATTCTACATTGCACGTAGGCAGGAGAATGATTTATGAACTGTTGGGGCAGCAGAATTATGCAAGCAGGAGTGTAATTAATTTTGAGATAAGATGAGTGCGCACATCAAAGTCACCTGTGCGTAGGTTAAGATTCTTAATTGAAGTAATGCTGCCAAGTGTATGAGCTATAATTTGAAATGGTAATCTTTGAAACACTGGATACTTTTACAGCCAGCTTAAGGCAGGTAAATGAAACCATGACTGACTTGATGTTTGATTTTTATGACACAGAGTGTGACACGGTTTTTGTTAAACCAACCAGTTTCATGTTTTTGTGGGGACAGCTGTCTCCAGCACACTAATGCAAAGAGTCACCTTTTGATTGTAAACATTTGGAATAATTCTTTGGAAAAGCGCTGCAAATGAGTATCCACATGGAATTGCTAGAGTACTGGCCTGGCACATTGTCAGGCATCTTTTGTCACTGAATGGATACCATTTGTTTAATTTGTCTAATGTGATGTTTTTCTGACCAAGAACTGCAGCGAGTGTTCTCGCCAAGATTTAATGAACTATAACTTGACTAAATGAATTTTTTCCATGGTGTGATGAAACAGCCACTGCCGGATAGTAGTATGGTGTTTGTGGCTAAAGTTATTATTGTATATGGTAGATATCCCACTTGAAGAAGGGTATTCTCCAAGTCACAGAAGGTAGACACTGTGAACCTGTTAGATTTTCCAGTAGTAAGACAACATGTAAATTGTAGACTGGTAATGCACACCTTCATTATTACAGTGCTACACTTAGACATAGATTTATCATGAGGCAATGTTTCCTTAGTACTACCAAGCTGCTACAAATGGAGTCCATTTCTATGGCCCATCACTAGAGTGCGCGTAGCTAGGGAGCTAGATTCATTAATTGCAGGAGCTTTATATGCTTGTGACATAGAAACTGTGCACAATAAGCTAGCCACTATGGGTTCTGATGCCAGCTCTGCTATAGAACTTCTGGCCTAGTGGGGCCCATTGATATGCCCAGCACTGCTACAAGTATTGACAGCCAATTGAAGATAACAGAATTTTAGACATGAAGACATTTTTGTCTGCCATAGGGTAGGTCAACAAGACTGCTAAATACACACAATGCATTGTATGGCAAACATTGTTAAATCAGCAGGTGTTGGCTTTTTACTGGGTGGGGGCAACCATCCTCCACACACTGGCACGCAGAGCTACAGTTACCAGCATACATATGGATTGAATTGCTTGCTTTTTTGATTGCATGAATAACACATGCCATGCTTTGATGTAAATTAGTAGAATTGTTTTTATTTAGACAACCTGGTGCCCATGGGTTCACCTTGTTCAAGAAATTAGATGGTTTCTGGTTGGGTTCCACCTACCTGGGGGAAGTGTCTAGTCACACAGCCCATAGTCACGCTTGAATGCCCTGGGATCAGGGGGAGG
The DNA here is from genome assembly GCF_040938575.1 of Ambystoma mexicanum. Classification (NCBI taxonomy): domain Eukaryota; kingdom Metazoa; phylum Chordata; class Amphibia; order Caudata; family Ambystomatidae; genus Ambystoma; species Ambystoma mexicanum. The sequence goes on from NC_090923.1 coordinate 1,131,746,487, forward strand.
GTAGGCCCTTAGGGTGAAAGGCTGCCAGGTTTTAGAATTGGTAACCATACATAAATGCAATAGTGCATTGTAGATTAGACTACACTGGATTGCCTTGACATTTTAACTGCATGCTGCTTTTTAACTGACAATCAGTTATACAAAATTGATTTAGGTATTTTTGTGTAGGCCAGGTTTTGGCTAGAGTAAATGTCCATGTTCACTTGGCGTAGGTATTTTTGTGTAGGCCAGGTTCTGGCAAGGGTATATGTCACTGTTCACTTTGTGTACATTTTTGTTTAGGTAGTGTTTTACCTTGCATGCCACGCTAACTAACCGCTAGAAGATAGTTTGCTTAAACCTCTTGCAAAGCCCCTAGGTCTTTATCACTGCACTAAATACTATGTTGATAGGTATTAGTCAGCATTTGTCGCACAAACGTTGAATAGGGGTGGAATGTAGTGATACACGAAATTGCAACCTTGCCAATCAGGGCTTTAGATGACAGCATTAGCCGCTGAAAGCCAATAGTGTATTCAAAGTATGTGCTAAAAATGCTGACAGTAGTCTGTTGTAGCACTTCCATTATGCAGTAGTGAGCTACAAGGAATATGCAGGCCTAGTATGAGATAGGTCAAATTAAACATTGTTGATAGACAGGCAGGGAGGGCCCCTAGCCATGTAGCTAATAGGTTTTTGGAGTGTTTGGAACATCATGGCACCTATATAGCGCTTAGATAGCCAGTCTTAAGCGCTATAAACACTAAGCTATGAGTGCATGCCTTTTAGAGCTTGCAGATGGGGTTAATACATCCCTGCTTCCCTTAGAATATTCAGCCTCACTAACGTTAGCCCTGGCTCCAAGCTAATCTTCCTTTTCTCTGGGAAGGTACTGATAAGACATTCCTCAGCCAGCGCAGATGGGAACAAGGGAGGGGGTAGGAGCGAGCAGGGAGCATCTCAGAGAGAGCTGGGTTTTTTCCATGAACCAGCCTCACAGAGAAAGTTCTGGAACTATGCGTCATGGTGACTGACAGCAAGAGAGTATAAAGTATCCATGCACACATGGGATCAGGGGGAGATCGCCTGTGGACTTGATTCGTGCAGAAACAGGTGCCCGGCATTGGCTCATACGGTGTCCTTCAGCATTGTCCTCTGAGCGGGGCTTGTTTACAGCTAGCTTATGAGGGCCCAAGGTCTCCCCAGTGCTGAGATTAAGGGACGTAAGACTGTGTTTTCTCTATGTTTCTCTATATTTCTCTATGTTTCTCTATGTTTATCTAAGTTCCATGTTCCACTATATTTTGCATTGCTCTTTGTTTTATGCTTTGTAATATTCTCTAACTTGAATCCCAAATGTATATGAAATTCACTGCTTAGAATAAATATGCTAATAACACTTTGAGGGTGTCATTTGTCACTAGCATGAGATCACTGCTCAGCACAATAGAACCTGTATTTTGGGCTGAATTGGGTATTTTTGCTCTCAAAGGGCTGGCCCCGAGGAAGATTTTGCCCAATATCAAGACAGAAACACAAACAGTTAATACAGCTCATAGGATTTGGGGTGAGAACCCGTGGCTGAAATGTTCGAGGGAGAAAAGACCAAAAGTAATTTTTCTGAAAATAACTTTCAGTTGTCTCTCCCCATAACATTTCAGACTTCACCTTTGTCCCCACCCCTCTACTTACCTGTGGGTGGCACACCTCCCTGTGTGCCGCCGTCTCCAACATCCCTCAGTGAAGCCGGTTCCCTTCACTTGCGTGTATGGGAACCAGTGCCGCAGGGTCCGCTTTTCTTTTCTTTTTATACTTTATTGAGTCTGGGTTTTGTGGGGGACACCCCCGCAACGCCCGCTCACATTACAGTGAAGAAGGGTGCGGGGGACACCCCTGCAGCCCCCGCTGCCCTTCTTCACACTAATGTTTCGTATGGCATATTTGTTCAAATTCCGAAGCTATATGAGCTTTTCGTAAAGCCAAAATTCAGACAAATATGCCATACAGTCTTTTATTTTCAGACTTTTTGGGATGATTCCCAGCTCATAGTCTCTGAGATGCGCTGAAGTTTTCTTAGATCTCTTGTTTCTGATGGTTTCTTCTCTATCCGAATGTTTTTCACGGAGTCTGTTCCATGTCCTGTCCCGGGAACTGTTCCGGGTACTCTGCCAGGGAACATGCCATTTTTATGGCATCAATGTTCCCCATTTTTAGCAGCTGCACTCTTCTGAACACGGAGGCTAAGTGATCGCAGGTGGGTAACAATGGTGGCTGGATGGGGCAGAAGGTTCTAGGTGAGATGCGAGACGACGGCAGAGGTGGGATGGCCATAGGGCGGCGAGAGCAATCCAGGAACCCCCTATATACTGGTCCTCTGAAGCTACTGCACGCAGCTTCGCAACTATTGAATTCCCACCGTTCCTCACTTATGTTGTCATGCTGCTGTGTTTGTCAGTTTACCCAATTGTGGCATGTTTTTCTGTTTACTACCTTAGGTCGTTGAAGCGAAGGTATGAGGTAAATCCAATAAGAAAGTACTGTCAGGAACCAGAAGGGTAATGAACAGCCCCCAGTTTCCAAGAAGGTGCTCAGAGGTAGAAGACGCAGCCCTAAAAATGTGTGCAGGGGTTCATGGAGCACAGTGGGTCAAAAATTGCTGGTCAAGTCAGAACGATTGAGGCAAGTGTGAACAAGGGGCAAAGTAACCGTGAAGTAACAAGTATGTTGTCTGGAGTAAATGTAAAGTATAGAGAGGGAAACATTGGTAGGTTAGACGGGGAGACAGACCCTTGAGGAGGAAAGCAAATGTTTCCCTCCTTGGGTGCAGGCTAGAACACCAGCTCAGCACAGACAAAGCTGAAGCTGTGTTGTTTGTGTATGGATTCCCTGTAAATTGACTCCAGCCTTATAAAGCAGCTGCGGCCCACATATTTCCCATTTGAATTTTGTGTGTAGTGTCTTGTTTGCTTGTGACTGGACATGTGTGATTGTGCTTCCTAGCAGGATATGGGTGTGAGATGGGAAGTTGGGCGGGGTAGCGGGCAGGTGCAGGGGGGGAGTTTTTTTTCCAGAAATGTAATTGTACACCGAAGGGCAAAGTGAGGGTTATTGCTGCTAAGTCCTCTATAGCCTTCATGGCTTCAATTACCAGACAACTCTTGTTGAGAAGTTTGAGGCTGGGGCTACCATTGGTGGGTGAAGTGCCAGTTCGTACTGCCCTGTTTTAGTGGCTCTTTCATTGGGGGTCATTACGAGTGCGGCGATAAGGGGTTAGTGGCGCCGGTGAAGGTGCTGGAGCCGTCAACCCCTTACCGCCGTATTACGAGGTCCTTTAGCGGGTCCCGCTAAGTGCGCCTTGTAACACCAGGCGGACTTAGAGGGACCCGCTAAAGGACCAGCATGCTAACAACAAGCCCGTTGTTAGCATGGTCCCCATTCCCATTGAGCCCTATGGGGGCTCAAATGGGAATGGGGATGGGTTCCCTGAATGGGGAAATATCGGGTCCTCCAAGGTTGGAATGTCCCGGTATTTCCCCATTCAGGGAACCCAGACCCGGTATGCAGTATGGGGGTAGCCATGGCGCTAATCGCGCCATGGCTACCTCCAACCTCGTAATGACCCCCATTGTCTCTGTGGTGTCACTTACAGCAGGTTGGGGATCATTTTGCTCACCTCATTTGTATTGTCTAGCACAACCTACACTCCTCCATTCTCTCAATGGATGCTATTGTGAGACACTTGGAGGGTTGTCCTTGGAAGTCATACCCTTTGCTTTGGTGGGTAGTTTCACCTTCACGCAGTCCTGCTTGACCATGGAGTGTGAGCCAGAGGCATGGTGCAGGGTGAATGAATGCCGGTGCTACTCCCTTCTTCTTTTCACTGTGTGAGGGATTCTGTGTGTGGGACTTTCAGGTTCATTGTGAAATTGCCGGTATCCTGCCGGTAATTCCAGCGGAATACAGGCAAACTGACCCTACCATTTCTGCCGCCTGATATCCCGGCATTGCCGGGATATTCCAGGCGGCCGAAACGCTGGTAAATCCATATTCCATGGAGTCCTTTAGGACTCCATGTAGAGGATTGATGCAATCACTGGCACTTGTAATACCGGTACTGGTAATTCTGGCATTTCTTTGCCAGTGGGGGCCTGATTTACCGTCAGCTCAGGCCTTGAGGTAAGTCAGTGCACCCATCAGCAAACTTGTGTTTCCCCGGTCCGGTAAAAATTGGCACTGCCAGAATTACAGCCAATTTTACTGACAATTTCTCCGGACCGGGGAACTGTGATGCCCATGTTTGACTGTCAAGGATGGATTCAATCTGCGATGCGTTGATTGGCCTCCAGTTAGTTTTAAAGGACTCAGACCTATCATGGATTGTGCTGTGACTCTGCGTACTGCAACTAACTGCCCCACGCTACAATTTCCTCTCCATCAGCCTGGTTGTGCTTCCGTCTCTCAATTTACTTACCTTTGTGTACTCCTCTACCTTCCCTGCCTCCTATGTGGCCTTTTCACATGGCCTTGCCATTTTCATTTAGCATTAAAAAATGATTCTTAATTGTATTAGAAAATATTACCTTTATTATTTTGTTCATACAAAATGATCTATTTACTGAGGATATCCTTGTTATTAAGGATATCCTTGTTATTAAGGATATCATTGTTATTGTTATCATTGTTATCCTCTGAGGATATCATTGTTATCACAGTTCCTTTATTCTAAAACCTCATGATCATTTAATAATCTACACTCAATTCTTACTTAGAACAATTGCACATGAACATTTCCCTGTCACCCTTTTACGCACCTACACCCAGTCACACTACCAGTCTCATTTTTATTTTAAGAAAAGCTAAACATATTGGCATTGATTGACCTGCCTGTTTTTTAAGTTCTGACTTGGACATCCACCATCCTGCACCTTAATGTTTTGCATGTAGCCTTTAATCGAGTCCACTCATGGTTGAAAGCCTTCATTGCATTTGTGCAGTAAATTTCCGCATGAGGACATTTGGACGGATATCACTGGATCATTACTGCATGTGTCTAGCCGCATGCGGAGTGATCTGTGGTCCTACCACGGTAGAATTGACGGACCTGCTTTAGTTTTCCAACCACAGTCCATTCCTTGAGCTCTTTTTTCCACCATAGGTATCTCAACAAATGGATTCACGGCCTTCAAACGCCCCAGGCTGAACACTGGGATTTAGTAACTGCTGCGTGCCACTTCGCGAAAGTTCTTTGTACACACCGCCAGTGATGGTGCAATCAGAACAAGAGTCTGCCATTCGGGTGGATTGTGCACCAGCCAAACTTGACGTCACCAAATGCTTTTCCCCTTTGCCACTGCAGCACTACTTTTGATACTACACTACTTGACGCGTGCAGTATAAACTCTCTAGTGGAGTCAGTCAAAACACATGAATCTGAAATGCTTTCGACAGGCATTGCTGGCCTTGGCTTTGCACATGGTAGCAAAATGGCCTTTTGACCAATACATGGCACACCCATGGTCATTTGCTGGACAGTCCATACGGTTTGCAATGTGCGACCAGTTACCACACCGTAGCACATAATGTCACTGTGCCTGGGTCTGTGAGAGGAATCGGACCTTGTAATAGTTGTCATGCAAAGGCACACCATCTTGAGTTCTCGCATATGCTTTGAGTTGCCTCATGTCAGAAAGAGGAAATGGATGAATCATCAGCCAGACACATCTTGTTAGGGTGCTGAATGTGTAGTCCTGGTTTGTCATGGTAAGGACCAAAATATTAAACCGCGTTGAAAAATGCCAACAGAAAGAACAGCCAGGATATCCCCTCCCCTGACCCAGTCTCCATTGTAAACTGTCTCAAAACCTGGGTAAACCCTCCTGCAAACCACTGGGGATTTTAATCATTCACAGTATGGAACGGCTTAAGTTTCCCCCAAACTTCTTCTTGAAATAGCAAATGCTATGTTCGCTTTCTTCATCTTCTCGTTGGAACCTGGTTCCATGGGTTGCATGCTGCCAATGGCGTAATCTGGGCAACCGCTGGGATGTGGTTGGCGGTCCCCAACTGTTGTGCCTAAGGCCTCTGACTGTTCTTTGGTTAATAAACCTGGGTCTTGGATGGAGGGACTTCCAGCTGTGGCCCAGGGGTTTACTGGATAACACACAGTTTCCACTTCCGGCTGTCTTCCTTGCGTCTCTGCAGCAATCTCTCTCCTTGGCAACCATCCTCTCTCCCCTTGCTTTCTCCCTTGGTCTTTACCTGCTTTGAACTCCTATTCGCTCCTCATCACTTCACTGCATCCTTATACCACCTCCAGGACTCACTGGTCCACCGGATGTGGGATGTACCTGGGATATCTTCCCTCCCCAGCTGTCCAGGCTGCTCTCCTTCGCCATTGATTTCTCTAATGATTCTACCCCTTTCCTCGCATCCTCCTCTTTCTAATCTCTGGCAGCCTCTTTCTGATACCTCTCCTTCTGCTCCTGAAGTCATGGGCATAATTTTAGGGGGGCACAAGGGTTTTTATCCGCCCCACCCAACTTTTGTGGCACACCATTTTGTCCCCCTAATTTGGCAGAGGCCCCTATCCTTTAGATGTCAGGCCCCTACACCCCCCAAAATGTTCAGCAAAGTTACTCTGCTGCCTTAAGTCTTGCTTTATCACTCTTTTCCTTTTTAAGTGTTTCACGTCCTCTGCCTGTTCTTTCAGCACTTCCTTCTGTTTTTGATGTCTTCCTCTCCACCCCAAACTCCACCTGTCTTTCAGTGTCTTTTCCCCCTTCCACCACCTTCTTACTGTGAACTCTCCTCACTCCTCCTTCTCCAAGTCACCTCATATTCGTCCTCACTACCGGTCACCTGCTCTCCTCTCATCCGATCACCTCCACACCAGTCTTCACTTCTCCTTTCCTCTCGCTTCTAGCACTCTCCTTCCTCCCACCTCTGCTGTCACCCCTCCTGACGCCCACACCTGACCGCCTTTTTAGGGCCTGGTCCCTTCATGCTGGGACCTCCCTCTTTAATCTCTATCAGGTGTGTTGCATAATCATTTGTCATATTGCATTGGTGGACTTGAAGTCGCGGGTGGCACATGGCCCATTCTGTAGGATCCTCTCCATGTATATGTGACTGTGATGTCTAGAGAAGTTACCATCTTGCCTGTGGTTCTCCCGCATGCACGCTGTGGTAACCGCATAACGCTTGCTTCATTGGGTGGGTCCCGGTGCCTGTGAACATCTTTCTCTGTATCCAGGGCTTGCAAACCTCAACAGGGGTAACTGTGTGATTAGCTACCTCTTTACTGCGGGGGCCTACCTTCCAGCGGTAGTGCCTATAGTGCCCCCTTTAATGCTTTAGAGTTTGGGTATCTAGCTCCACTTTTCTTAAAGGGGTAACACAGGTTGCTGGAACAATGTGACAAGCCACTGCCACACTCTTGGGAGACAGTGGAGTAGACCACTGTTCCCCTAGGACCCTGCAGTATGAAGTGGGTGGTGGTACCCTGGCCGTGTGGTCACCCCACCCATAACCCTTTGAGCTACACAAAACACATTCATCCTTGCACAGAACACCCAACCTTCTGCGGCTATGCCCAGCTTTGCACATGCACTGTCCATCTTGCACAAGCACCCTGCCAGCTTTGCACAGCCACTCCAGTGCTTGCATAATGACTCGCTTTTATTGCACAGTCTGAGATCTCCCCAAACTTACTTGCCACACTGTTTGCAGGGAAAGCTTCCCTTCACGGAGGCGCAGGACGCAGTCAGCAGTGGCTCCCTCTGCAAGCAGGAATCTGTGAGCACTGGGCAGGAAAAGACCTGGAAAATAGTCCATGAAATCCCCATCAAAAGGATACCTTTGGTTGCAATGACCCCACCTCCCCAAAACAGAATCGTAGGCCACCATCATAAGACTGATGATCACTCTCCACATCGGCCCAATGGCATCCTCACTTCCTATGCCCCGCTCCCACCTGTTCAGGAGAGCACTGCAATCCCACATGCTGTGGCTGGGAGCCCTACCCAATCCGCAGGGATCCTAGCCCTGTTCACCACAATGGGGGAATCGTAATCTCTCACCCTAAGAACCATTCCAGCCCAGGGAGAACATATCTCCTGAACCTGACATGTTGAGAAGGACCATAGCCCCTCACCTTGGACTTTGCAAAAACTGAAACAAGTTGGAAGAGAGGGCTGCAAATATGGCTGCATCAATCAGTCAAGGGCAGAGGCACTCTTGTAGTCATAGCTTGTGTCAAACTATTGTTCTGCTGCAGCGTGTGTGGAGCGCTTTTGTGGTTGCACCCAAAAGAGGATCACATGCAACAGCTGCAGATTTGGGTTGGAAGCAAGTGGCACTCATACAGCTGAACGCGGTAAGGTATTGTTAGGTGGTGGCGCCATTGTATTGCTGGGTGGCAGGATTTGGTACTCACCTTGTCTTGCTCAACCTGCCCACCACGGTCTTCCTCGTAGTGCGAACTGCGCTTCTGCTGCAGGAGCAGGGACTTCTTCCGCAGGTAGTAATACTCCACACATTGCTGAAGCCCCCTGGTCCTCACCTGCTGACGGGGTGAGAAGAGCGAGAACAATTCAGTCAGGAGAAAAAGCGCATGCTCAATGGCGCCATTGTACATTCCATATGTGGCAGTCAGGGGTGGTCTAACGCATTGGAGATGTGGAACACCATATCACTTCAGCACATTCAAAACAACACAAAGGTGCACTGTTTGAAGCTTCCCTCCCACATACACCGTGTGCACACATATTTAAGGCTCTCACCATTTTGTGGATGCTGAGAAAGTCTTTTCTGTGCAGTGCAAAGGCTCGGTTGAAGAGACGCCGCTCCTGCGGCTTCCAGACATCGCTACCTGAGACAGACCAAATCATTGAAGTCAATGTTATGCCAAAGTGGTAAGAGACATCTGCTATGATAGTAGGGCATTTTGTAAGATCTCGTAAACTGCACGGAGGAGACCTGTTACGTTTGCACTTGGAAATGCAAAACGGAGTACAAATAGGGGAAGAACAAATTACCTCTTGGTAATGTTCTTTCTGATCAATATTCCTCCCACAGATTCCTCATCTATGATATCCCTATCCCAGCGCAGCTGTTCTTCTTCGGAATCATTTCCATCGCCAAGGGCCACAGCGCAGCTCTGTGTAGGCTCTGCCCATCGCCTCTACGCACCCCGTGCTGGACATGACATCAAGGCCAGTATATATCATGTTGTCTCGCCCCGTGACCTCAGTTTCACCCTTTTACCCTTGCACTCTGAAGCTGAGGGATTGTAGAAACAATGGTGTACTAGCTATCTGCTACGAGGGGCCGGTAGAGAGGGTGATGAGGAATCTGTAGGAGGAACATCCATCAGAAAGAACATTACCGAGAGGTAAGTAATTTGTTCTGCTAATGGATTCCTTCCTCCCACGAATTCCTCATCTATGATAGATTCCCACAGCAGTATGTAAATCTGGAGGAGAGAGGAAGCTAGGACACCACCTAGACCAGAAAACTCTGGAGGACTGCACTACCAAAACGAGCTTCATGGACCGCAAGGAAATCCAGGCAGTAATGGTTAGCGAGCGTGTGTAGAGATGCCCATATCACTGCCTGGCATATGTCCAGGACAGGCACTCATCTCTGCAGGGCAGCAGTGGCAGCCACTCCTCTGGTAGAATAGGCTCTGAGACCCTCTTACACATCCTTTCCAGCCAGATCATAACATTCCGAGATGTAGAGAATGATCCACCTTGACAGGGTCTGTTTGGTCACAGCCCTACCAGCAGGAGCCCCGAAGTAACCCACAAAAAGCTATTCACCTTTCCTAGTCTCTTTCGTCTGAGAGACGTAGAACTTAAAGGCCCGCACCAGGTCCAGCCGATGGAATCACTCCTCTGCCTTGGAAGCATGAGGTGAAGGAAAAAATATAGGAAGATGGATCTTCTGAGAGAGAGGGCAATCTGAGACCACTTTCGGCAGAAAGGAGGGTCTCACTCTTAAAGTCACCTTTCTTTGGAAAAAAAACAAATAGGGAGGTAAAACATACAGTGCCTGTAGCTTGCTCACCCGTTTCTCTGAAGTAATGGCAACCAGCAAAATCACCTTACGGGTGAGTAATCTAATAGAACAGCAATGGACCACGAAACTACATTTAAATTCTACAACAGAACCACAAACTGGCAGGGAGGAAACTGGTTACAAAAATCCCACAAGAACTGTATAACAGTGGGGATTGTGAAGAACAAGCCCTGTTCCGGGGACCTTTTGAACACCTAAATAGTGACGAGGTAACCCTTTGCAGTGCCAATCTGCAGGCCCACTTGGACGAAAATCCAATCCAGGTTTTTGGAAGCAGAAAATCCAAAACAGGGGATAGAGGGCAGGATAAAGGATCCAGATCCCTCTTCCAGGACCACATCGAAAATGTACAACACTTGCAAGCATAAATATTTCAGAGCGGACCTCCTAGCTGAAAGGAGCACATCAAGAATGCCTTCCGAGAAGCCCCACTCAGCTGCTCAGTAGCCAAGCATGAAGGTTCAGGCTGCTGAGGTTTCGGATGGATGACCCACCACTGAGATTGGGAGAGCAAGTTGACACCCCTCGAAGGTCCCAGGGAGGGCAGATGGGCAACTCTGGATTCCACGTTCTCTGGGCCCAGTCCAGAGCGATCAAGATCAACGCGGTTCCGAACAGGTACAGTCTCCTGACAACCAGCGGAATGACAGGGATCAGTATTAATGCATAAAGGAGGTCGAAAGTCCACTTGACCGTCAGTGTGTCCCCCAGAGCTCCCTGACATGACAATTTCCAGGAGCAGAACAACTCACATTTCCTGTTGACACTGGAAGGGAAGGGGTCCACCTGAGGAGTGATCTCCTGCAAAACCTCCTAGCAGAGCTTCCACTCGTGGGAGGCCGAACTCTGTCTGCTCAAGGCACCCGCTGTGATATTCTCTCTTCCAGCCAGAGGAGTTGCCGTCAGAGAGAGACTGTTCTCCCGATCGAAGAACCACAATCGCATTGCTTCTCTGCACAGAGGAAAGAACCCCACACCACCTCATTTGTTGAGGAAGTGCATGGCCATTGTGTTGTCCGTCTGGAAGAGCACAGTCGTGAATTTCGCACAGAGGATAGGAAAGTGACCAGGGCCAGCCTGATCTCCATCAGCTCCAGCAAGTTGATGTGCTCCTGAGACTCTGTGGGAGACCACAGTCTGCTCACAGTCAGGTCTGACAGATGAGTACTCCAACCAGTCAGAGATGCATCCATGACCACGTCACCTGGAGCCAAGGTTGACAAAACAATGTGTCTTTCAGCAAGTTGTTTCACACGGCCCACCATGTAAGATTCTGAGCCACCTAATCAGAGACCTGCAAAAGGTCTGACATGTGGGCCTGAAACTGTGACCAGTGGCAACGGAGAAGCCACTGAAGCGATCTCATATACAGCCTCACTTCCAGAACCACTAGCATGCAGGAAGCCATTAGGACCGAAGACTCAGGAAAGCTGGTGCCGGAACATGTTCCTGGGATTGGAGCACATTGACCATCCAAAAGATGTTCACCACTCGGGTGGGAAAGCACTGCCTTGTCAAGTGTCCAAGAATGCTCTGATAAATCAGATGGACTGGGATGGCAAAACCTGATACTTTTTGAAGTTCAAGGACAAGCCCAAGCTGTGCAATAGTGTGCATGTGCGGAGTAGATGCTCTGACACTAGATCTGGGGAGCGAGCTCAGGCGAGCCAGTCCTCCAGGTAGGGAAAGACATGAATGCCATCCCTCCTGAAGTGAGCTAACTTCCCCACTGGCAGCTTAGTGAAAACCCTGGGCGCCAAATGAAGACTGAACAGCAGGACTTTGAACTGGTAGTGATGCTGGCCCACCACGAACCGCAGGTACTTCCTCTGCTTTCGATGAATCGGCATGTGGAAGTAGGTATCCTGAAGGCCCAGTGAAATCAACCAGTCCTGCAGATCATAAGCTTGCAGCATCTGAGCCAGTGTAACCATCTTGAACTTGTCCTTGCACAGGAACAAGTTCAGTAGCCACAGATCTAGAATGGGACAAAAGCCCCGTCTTCTTCAAGAACAGAAAATAGGTGGAGTACCACTGCCTTCCTCGTACTGAGCACGCTACCAGTTTGATTGCGCTCTTTGCAAGAAGCTGATGGACCTCCTCCAGAAGGTTGAGGTCTGGAGACAAGGCAGTGGCCTGAGGGCCATGGTCTGGAGGGCTCTGTGGGAATGGGAGGCAATATCCTTACTGAATGACCTGCAAGGCCCAAGCATCGGACATGATCCTTGACCATTCCGAGTTGAACAGGGAAAGCCTCCCTCCCACCGACATAGAGTGACAGATCCCGTCACTGAGGATTTGCACTCAGGGACATGGAGGGAATCGTGGCAGTGGCCACACTTCATCTCTGGGCATCCCTACCTCTGCCTCTCAGGAAGCGTATGCCATGCAGCTTTCCTGGTGCGACCTGGCCATGGTTTCACACGGCATAGACAGGGAAGGGACGAAAACCCCTACCTCTGGCAGACTGCACAGAGGGCTGCTGCATAGCTATCCCCAAAGATTTTGCCATGGCTTAACCTTCTAGAGTGTGTCATTCGTGTTGACTCCAAACCGGAGGCCTCCCTACTATTGTAATTGGTTGTTCATAATGCGCTTAATACTCAGAGGTCTCTAAGCGCGGATCCGGGGATCGAAGCTATGCTGCTCGGCATCGTCTTGCTTCCAAGGCAATCGCGTTGCTCCTGAGCTGTCCTCCCGATGCGGGCTGGAATCCAGCTCGCATCTCACCCTCGGGGATGTACTCGGCATCCTGCACTAGTGTAAACCATAGGCCGAAGGAGAATTTTGCCAGAGCGTAAGTAGCATTCACTGCACGTTGGGCAAGACTGCCCGACGCCAACACCTTCATGGCCCAGGCATCAAGTTTCTTGCTCTCCCTGTCCAGAGTGAGGGAATGGAAAGTGGAGTTCTTCTGGTTGGCCGTCCCAACCTGAACAACCAGCCTTTCTGGGGAGACATGGGAGGATAAAAACACCAGATCTGACACAGCAGACCAGTGTTTCCTTGCCAGTTTGGTGTCAGTTCATTGCCATGGCAGTAGCAGGCTTTTCCAATACTTCCAGCGCAGGTGCCTCCACTGCCACATTGAAGGGCCTCAGCATTTCCTTCTTAGGGGCATCATCCCAAATATCACAATGTTTGTATTGGATTTTGGTTCTGAATGGAGCAGAAAGACCAAGGTATCAGCTACTGTGGTCATCATCTGCTTAAAAGCAGCTTGGGGCTTGCCTTGAGTGGCAGTTGTCAGTATGTCCATCTCCGGTGGTGTGTGAGGCCACTGGTGACCTGTAGGTCCTCAGCCAGCCCAATCACATCTTCACCCTCCCCATGGGACTCTTTGGGGAAATCTCTCTCCTTTCTAGATGCCATTGTATCCAAACCAAAAGGAATCTGGTCACCTTCTTTGTCATAGATCGAATACATCTTTGACATGAAGGTGTCACTTTGGAGAGGAACATACTCCTGAGGAGCTGCAGCATTCAGGGATTCCGAGCCTTGGCTCCTCTTCTTAGAGAAGAATGATGGTTAGAGGAACCACATGCGGAGCGGGAGCTCTTCCGATATTTCTTCTTCTTGTCATTCTTTTCCTCCTCTTTGCGTGGGCATGTCGATCTTTGGAATGGCACCCCACGTTGCACAACTGCTAATGGGACCACGGATCCAGACTTCTCACCTTGTGCACGAAAGTGAAGAGCTTTGCCGCCCTTTCCCAGAGGGCCTTCAGATGCATAGACTGGCACTACCCAGAATCCTGGGTGTCGTAACCCGTGCTCAAGCAGTGCAGATCTGAAACCGATATCTGCCGCTGCAATCCACACACGGCTTGAATCCTGAGGCCTTTGACAGAGTCAGCCTGGCGCACAGAAAAGTTCAACTTAGCGAACATGTTCCGATCAACGAACAGAGTGTGCAGAAAAAAGGAAATGAGGTCACGGGGCGCTGTGCCGTTTTATATACTGGCCCCGACATCATGTCCATTTTGGGGTTCGTAGAGGCGTCAGGCAGGGCTGACACAGAGCCGCACTGCGCCCCCCGTTGGCGGAAAGGTTTCTGAAAAACAGCTGCACTGGGTTAGGTATGTCATAGATGAGGAACCTGTGGGAGGAAGGAATACGTTAGAAATCACCTTTACTCCTTCATTTTGCATTTTGTAGTGCAAATTATGTAATTGCTGCCTGTCACTTTGGCATGTCTGACAGGATTTACCAGGGATTCCTATAGAATGTGGCTGCGTTCAAAAGGTGTAAAAAGTAGGCGTATTCCAAAGGAATCCAATCCATTACCGCTGTCATCAAAGTCAGATGCTGGCGGTCCTTTGGGGTTTTGATTGGCAGAACTGATGGGAGTGTCAGAGGTTGTAAATTTGCTCTGTGACTCAGCACCGCTATGCTAATTAATGAAAATATGGCAGAAAGTAAAAATCAGGTGTAAACATTTTACCATAATGAAAATGACTTCCAAAATAAATGAAAATCTTTCAGTAGTCCATGTGACAATGATTCACGAGAGGGAAACCCCCAGCCCCCATAATCCTCCTTTTCCCTCACCTGTGTAATGGTAATCAGCCAGTGGGTGAGATTTTGGCCACTTTGGGTCCTTCAGCAGTAGCCGTTCCAGGGCAGCCTAGAAGAAGACAGATTAAGAGTGATTTTTTGTGATCCATGGTCTGTCACCGTTTGTTCATCATATGCATCTGCTATTTCCTGGAACTGCATCTCTTTGATTCTCTATCCGCCTCCATGGCTGCACCATTAATCTCTCATCAACATACTTGCCCAACTTAAATCCTCTTTTCGTAACACCAATACATTCAGTATACTCCCATGTGTCAACAGCACCTCTCTGCCTTCGCTCTCGAACACAGCCCTGGCATCTCTCCTTGTGCTGTAATCGTCCTTCCCTCAACAAGTTCTTCAGGAGATCTTTTGGAGCAATTTTGTTCCACTCACATTTCTGTGAAAATGCCATTTAGAGTTGTCTTCAATGTAGTGTAATGCTGTGAGTGCAGCGTCGGCGCGACCGTGGACGGAGGCAGACTAATGAATATGACCTTAAAGGGGATGAATGATTGGAAAAGGGTCAAATTGGAAGTAACACACTCAGCACTCTTGAAAGGTTAATGTTGCAGCACATGGGAAAATGGCAGAGTGAGAAGGCACCCTCTTGCTGACATCTGCTCTGGAACGACTAGAAGCCAGGTCTGGAAGCCCCAATCGGGTAAGGATGCTGTATTAGGTGTATGGACTACTTTTCCCACTGGCCGATAACTTTAAGAGGCAAGGAGCAGCAAAGGTGGGTTGTCACAGAAGAGAATGTCTGACACCGCGATGCTAGGATTTAAAAGGGACTGCAGTGTTGGGAGAGGGTGTCAGGCAAAGAGAACTGCGGCCTCCCTTATGAGCTGGAGATCTGTGGTTGCACTGATGTACACCAGTAGTTTTGGAGGATAGCCAAACTCAAGCAAGACCTGTACCCTAGGTAGCAACCCGCTCCCTAGAGGCCTGGCAACCTCTGGCTCAAAGAAGCAGGCAGTTATGACCACATGGAGGACCACCTAGATAACTTATAGGGCCTAGAGACACAGGGATCTGAAGTGGGATCAATGACCTCGGGGGAGCTTTGGGGCCTTTGCAGTGGTAGAACTTTAGTCTGGGTTTAAAACTCTGAAAATAAGCTTTATCTGGAGTTGAGAATGGTTTGAGATCTCTTCCAGAATTGCAAAGAGCATGCAGGATTTCTACCTGGGCCATAGGAGCAAAGCCTAATTCCCAGAGCAATGAAAGATGGTGCAGTCCACTCAACTCCTGGCTCGGGTTGGATGAGTTTAGAAAACATGGGGTTGGCCCTGGCATAGACTCTGGTGCCTGGAATCATAGAAGTGGAAATGCAGCCCTGGTTCTGAACCACAAATATCTTGGTGAAGAGAAGGTACACTTTTGGTCAGGTGCATGTGAACTCCTAAGACTCAGCTGATCTTAATCTAATCAGATCTTAGCAGCTTCAACGTCCACTTGGTAGGTATTCATGAAGCTGAAGCAGCACAAGAATGATAGGGGGTTTGGGAAGGTAAGCCTTTTCACAATTAAACAATAAATAGAATGTGATAAGACTAACGGACAGACCATAAGTATCAGGTCATGATCTGCTATGGAGCACCAGCCAAGGGAAATGTGGTACACTGACAAAGCAAACATTTGAGACTGCCCTAATCTCGCTCAAAAAAGACTTCAAATAGTTAAGTGCGCAGTCAGGATTTCGACATCAGATCTCACGTGGAAGATGAATGAATTAGAAACGGAGTGAATAAAACAAAGAACAACATCATGGAAACAAAATGCAAGAAATTGCAGATGAAATAGCATAACTCTGATAATACTCTCAGCATTTGCAATCTAAATGTGAGGACCTGGAAATCTGGGCGTGCAGTGAAAACAGATGAAGGAAATCACCGAAGGTGGGATCGAATGGGAGAACATAGAGGAATGCGTGCTGAACATCTCTAAATTGATACTCCAGCAAACATCATCAAAATAGAAAGGATGCATGGCGTGGAAAATGGGATTTGAGAACCACAGGGGAAGCCACAAGATATCTTCTTCAAATTACACAAATTCTGGATGAAGGAGGCAATAATTACTGTAGCCTGGAAAAACAGAGGAATCAATTATCTGGATGGCACAATCCTCTTTTACCAGGATATATCTCAAGTAATTCTGAAAAGGTGGATGGGATTGAACCTGCTGGGGGAAGAGTTCATAGAACACAAGACTGTGGCATAAAAAGAAATCTAGCTCCAATTTTCATTTCCCCCCGAACTTCAAACATCTCATTCATTAGCTATCATAGAGGACAACCCATATATTAACTGTTTTCCATTTCTTGTCATACTTCATCTCTGTGTGTTATTTTTCCTACCCATAATACATTCTTGCTTGTCCACTTCTTGAGCCATCAACTTTTTCGTAGTAAAGACTTTGCTTCTTGTTTTGCCAAAAAAACAATATTAGTTTGTCTATCCTTCAAGTAGTCAAGTCCACAGGTTCATCTACTTCCAGTATTTGCTGCTATTCGTTTTCTCTGATATCAGAATCAACCATTGCTTCCCTTAATGCCTGAGCTAATCCCGTGGCAGCCTCCATCGCCCGCTACTCTAGTTAAGTCTACATTTTCTCTTCTTATACCTTGTTTAGGGGTTTAATTTAACATTTTCCTTCAGTCAGATTGCTTTTCTGCTAATTACAAACACGCTCTGGCCATGCTATTATTTAAAAAATCTGATCTAGATGAACTGAATCCTTCAAATGATCATTCACTATCCTTGCTACTTTACCTATCCAAACTCATAACAGAGTTGTGCCCCTTCAGATGTCTACATAGCTTCATCATCATAATCTATTGTCCTCCTCCTTCAATCAGACCTTCAGTCAGATCATTCTACTTTCATTTTCATAATTTAATGAAAACAAGTTTTATTATTTTCATCGTTTTCAACAAACCACATACACAAAAGGTCAATCAGTACAACCCATAAAGAATTCCCTTTTCCAATCCCCATGCAACCTCGATATTGAACCCACCCCCACCCATTGCCCAGTACCCCCTGCCCCTATAGTCCAAGTGCCGGTCCACCACAGACCAATGTTCCTCCCACCCCTCCCATTGGGTCTTCCTCAAACCACAGTTTAACCCACCTCCATCCTTCAAGCCCATACTTTTTCCAACTTTTGGGGACACCCCCTATCCCTGTTGTGAGAAACCTGAAGGTGTCTCCCTAACTAGTTCCTGGGGATCTGTCTTCCAGGTGGCCAGGACATGGCCATCGCTACTGGATCCAGTTCCTGGGGGTGGACCAGTGAGGGAGGATCACTTGGATGGGGGGTCCTTGGGGAGTGGGAGTATCCCCCTTCTTTCAACACCTTTTCCCCATCCTACCATGAAGGATATTCCAAAACACTGCCCCCACACCCTTGTTCCCACTCAAACACTTTCACACAACACAAAAGACAACGGACTAACACCAGATCCGTGTACCTGACATGTCCCAATACAAGGGTCAGGCAAAGTCAGGCAATTAACCAGATCACTCAAATCTGATGTCCCTTTCCCTTCCCCACAGGGATAAAAGGTGGAGCACGAGAGCACAGGACGAGCAAGACAGACTGCACAATGTGAAAGCTAATACGGCAGTTCAAGAGGAGGCAAAAGACGGCGAATACCGAGAGGGTGACAAAGGGAGAAGTAACCTTGTCCTTTCCTATCAAGGCCCATGAAACCTCTGCAGACGGAAGCATAAGACAACGAACAAAGGCCAGCGTGTGTTGCAGCAGATGTCTATGGTACATGAGACCCTCCTCTGCTGATCACCAAGCCGGGGAGAGACGCTGGTCTCTGTGGTACCAACCTTGACTCAAAGAAGAAGAAAGCCAAGCACAGTCAGTGAGTCAAACTTTGGAAAGCTTAAAGGAACTTTTGAGAAAGTGAGAGGAAACCCTCCAACAGAGGCGTCCGGCACCATGTGGGTGCTGGCGCAGAAAACTCTGGGCGATTACCCGAAGGTAGAGACTACCATAACCGGAAGGCCTTGGGAAGAGGCGAAGATAGGTCAAAGTGGTCATACAGCGGCCTTGTGAAATCCTCTGTAACGTCGAAAGTCTTTGACCGACAGATGATTGTGAAGAAGGGAAATTAATCCTGCATGGCGAAATCAGTAATGAACTGTGTTTTCCTTAAGTTGCCAAGAGGGATCCCGGTGGAGGGATGCTAACGAGAAGGGGCGAAGTCTAAAGTCCCCTAGTGAACTGTTTGGTAAAAGTTTGCGAGAGCGAACCCGGCAGAGGGAAGCCGACAACCAAGGGCAAAGCCCGATGAACTGTTTAGAAAGACATTAAAACCCTTGAATGCAAGAAAAGCCATAGTGAAACTGAAGGAGGGAGGCGAACATCAAAAAGGGGTCTGAGCCCGAAGGAGGGAGATCCGGGGTGGAAAGTTATCACCCAAAGTGCATTGAAAAGGGACTGTTTAATCGATTGGTTGAACACGATTTGGTGAAGGGTCTACTCTCGGAAGAGGGGTGCCCAGGGGTGAAGCCGTCACCCAAGGTAAATGTGGAACAGAACTTTGTGTTTGTTTGTTGAATGCATCCGGCCCTCGAAGGCAAGAGACTTTTATTGAAAGGAGACTTAACCGTCGATGAACCTGCACCCAAATTATAAAATGTCCTACCTTTGGATTTACCTTCCTGCACAACACTATCATAATTTCATCACGTTTAAAAGAACACCTTTTGAAAGTTGCCTTTTCTCCTACCTAATGTTGATTTGTCATCTTGATTGTTGCCACATACTTTTATGTTGTTTCTCAATTTCATTATACCCTTATTGCTTCTGTTGGATAGCGCTTGGGATAAAAGTGTTATATAAATAAACATGAAATAAAATAAATACATACAATAAAGGTGAAAAACAGATAGTCGTTCCATTTTATCTTGTGTTCAGAAAACATTGTTTTGACATGCCGCAGACATGGGCAATGGAAGCTGCAATGGCAGAAAGATGTTGGAAAACAACAAGTCGAAGATCAGCAGACACAGAAAAGAAAGAGAAGCAGAAGTTGGCTGATGGGGGGGATAACAGTCCTTCAAATCATGTGTATTTATTAAGTAATGTTATTGGGGGCATATCAATGCTATGAGGGAAGTAAACATAGCAAGTAGGATATTGAGAGTTTATTAATTGAAACGTATACGTAGATTGATATGGTTAAAATACTCATTTACAATTCATATACGATTCAGGTATGATTCAAGTCCTGAGGAAGGGCTGTGGGCCAAGTGAAGGCTAAACATTTGGTGTGTTTCCTGCTGAAACGTACCAAAAATGGAAGCGGAAATAGGTATGAGCTTTGGATGTGGGTGTGTAGGGAGGGAGTTTTCGCTCATTACAAGTTGTCCGGTGTGAAATTAGCTTGCCAGCATTACCGTATACCAGCACATTTCCGCACTGGCCAAATACAAGTTTGCCGGTCGGGTGGAGGAATTACCTCCAGATAAAAGCTAAGAACTGGAGGTAGTGCCGGTAAAACCGGCAACCCCTTCCCCCCACCCCCGGAGTCTAATGGGACTCCATGGAATGGGGATTTAACACGTTTCACCGGCACTGATAATCCGGTAGTAACGGTATTAACGTTTGGCATTATCCTGGTGGAATTACCACCAGGATACCAGCAGACCCGTAATGAGGGCCAGTTAGGGAGAAGGTCCTAAGGGAATGGCGATCACTGTGAGATCTATTTTCTTTTTTTCTTTTACTATTACACATTATATAGATGCTCATTTTAGTCTGCACTGACATCTAGAAAATAATGATTCCATAACTGATGAAATTTTGCAATTCAATTTTGCATTTAATAAATCCTTGACACAGCGTAAAAAGAAAGCATAATTCCTGTGAACTATTTGGCTACCTCAGGCGCATTCGACTCGAAACAAAACCTGCCTGCAGTTAACCATCTAATGCGTGCATTATTTGAGCCAATGGATGAATTTCTGAAAGCTCATGACTGGGTTGAATCTCAGCTGCTATGGCTCAACAGGCAAACACCCTGTACTAAAGATCAAAGAAGCGGGGCTAACAGATTCCTGGTTTGGGTGTTAAACACCGACAGCTGCATGAAGGACTTCTTAATCCCCATTCGTGTGGCAATTTGTGGAGGGAAAGTAGGATCTGGGAGTGGTGCTCAAAGGGGAATGGGTGTCGGTGTGTCATGTACTCTGTCCGCAGATGGACCAGTATGGCTCTCGCTGGATGGACCGCCATTTAAGGCGGGCCCGTGAAGTGGCTGAAAGCCCTTTCCTTGCCGTGAGTTCGCACATTGCTCGTCCGACTCTTCTCTGGACATTCATATCAGTCTCTGAAGACTACCCACTAGCCAAATCTGAGGGCACCAAGGATGCTGCATCCAGGCTGCCAGCAACAGAGCAGAGTGCCTCTGACCAGCATTTCAAAACGTCCACCACCTGCAAATATATTGTAGAGTCCACCTTTTAAGGCACACTTGCCAACTCCTCCAATGTATCTCCTTTGTGTTTTAACTAGTCCCCCTGACTGTCAGCCCACACAAGCTGGCCTCCCGTACTGATCTGAAATTGAATGCTTATGTTTTTTGGTTAGAGGAAGGCTTTCTCTGTTTATTCTTTTCCTTGATTTCTAGTCACAGGAACAGGAAGTCAATAGTGTCTGAGGTGGGCTGTGGCTAATCAGCGATGCCACATCATCTAGATCCCAGGGCCTTGATTGGATTTTCTTCTAGGAAGCCTGTCCTTTTTGTCCTCTTCATCCCTCCCTATCAGCATGGCAGGCACGTATCCCTCCCCCATCTCAGCCTAGAAGGGTTCCAGAGGCTTACCATGACATCTCCGCCGGCCTCGGAGAGATGGTGCAGAGCCAGCTCCTGGTTGCTGCCACCTCCTGGAAAGGCGCTCGAGCATGCCACGTTCAGCAGGGTGTCCACTGGAAAGAAGCAACAAGCCTTAGGTGAAACCAGCTTGATTTCAGAGAAGACTCCAGCAAAGCACATAAAGACATCATGATAGCAACTCATGCAAAATGCATAACTCATAGTCCTGTATTCTAAACAAAGTGCACCTGATCTTAATTCTACTATTATTAGCATTTATCAAAAACCCCAAATTCACTGTAACAAAATGCCTTAAGAAATTGCAATCGATTGTCTCTCCTTTTAACGTCATTACAGCTAAAACTATGAATTACTCTATCGTCATACAAGAATAATTCCATTGAATTTTTTCCATCGAAGTTAAGTAGCATCGAAATTTTCCCAACAAAGAAATGTGCATTGAATGCATTCTTTTTTTTTTTGGAGGGTCCCCTCCCCATGCCCCCGTTTTTAACCCTTAAAAAGACACCCCAAACAAAATTAACCCTTTACCCCACAGAAATATGCAAAAATATGCATTTGATATACATTTTTTCATTGGAAAGAATTCGATGGAAAAACCCTTGATGGAACATTTTTCGATGGAAAGTCTGCATACCTTTCACAAGCGCACTCATCTAGCAGCCGCTCTTATTAGATGTAGGTCATAATAGGTTCGCACACTTGGTGTGAATCAGAGTGCTAATGGTTTCTCACCATACATGTTTGTAATGGCCAAGATGTTACTGTGTCTGGCACCAGTGAGAGTGGTAAAAGAGCCAGTCTGCCTTGTACGATGGGGTTGACAGCTTTGTGGGTACATCAGGAATATACTGGGTATAACGACTCCAAATGCATTAGTGTTCCAGTGGTTTCAGGGCAGAATAAAGAGAAGCATTGATGAGAAGACCTTCAGCAGACCTGTCCATAACAGTGCACAGAGTAAGTTTGTTCAAACACAACCAGGCAATTTAATTATGTTGCTTTAGTCAAACAATATAAGTTCAATATTCAGCTGAGCCACATCCTGTTACACTCTTTAACCCTTGTTTGGACACACTCCCCCTATTCTCGTATATGGTGAGAGACCAATCAACACGTCCTTTATGGCGGTGCAGAGCTCATAAAAATGCCCCAGTCAAAAAGACACCCTTTACCGGTGTCAGCGCTGCTACCATATAGGCCTTGCCGCTCTCCGTGCCACCAGAGATGATTTCTTCCATGAGAGACGGGTTGTATTTGAGACCCACATCATCCAAGGATCACTCCTGATTATATCATCAATGTGTTGAATTCATGTTTCCTCAAATAGGGCCTATAATAATTATAATAATTGTTCATTTATAACGCACTTAATACCAGGAGTGGTTTCTAAGTGCAGGATCGGGATTCGAACCTGCGTTGCGTTGTCGTTGCCCCTGAGCTATCCTTCCTCCCCAATACTGTTAGGTCGGTGTGAAAAGCTAGCTTGAGTTTATTGAATGTTCCTGCAATCATGATATGATATGGCATTTATAACGCACCTGTACACAAGTGTTTCTAAGCGCCACAAGACAAGGATGGGGAAGCAAAGGGAGGACAAAATAACGATCTTACTAGGCCTTGTGCCATTCAGATCACGCATCACATGGCCCCAAACCCCTGTGCTGTATCAACATTCAGCATAGAGCTAAAAGGCACTTTTGCAAAATGCTGCAAATTAAAATGGACATCTTCTGACCGTTCAGATAATAATAAACTATGAATGGCATGTGTGCCCTGTCCCCATAACATGTGGCTTAACCTTGCTCAAAGAAAGCGCCTGTTCTTGCATGCAGCAATAATAAGTGTGGAGCATGTCTCGCGGGGGTCTTGCTGTGCACACTGCATAGGCAAGACGGGCAATATGAGGTCTGCAGCGTTGCATCACTTATGCGAAAGGCTGCATGAGCAATGGTGGCCACACTGATCAAGGATCCAGGACACTTCTTCCAGTGCTCTCACAGGGATTCCCATCAGGGATTCATTGCAGATCCACGAGTGTTCTCACAGAGACTCCATCCATCAGGGATCCAGTACAGGGTGCGAGGGACTCCTTCGTGTAAACCCTGTCTACTCAAAGGCTGTCTTTGTATGAGAGGTCCAGGACAGGTCAACCATTGTCCTGACAGTGGCTTTCGGTCTAGTCACCATCCAGGATGGAGCCTGAGTGCCTACACCAACATGTTTATCTATCTGGGCTACGGCCAGTCAGAGTACTGATAGAGGCGCTTTCTTTATCATAGATCTGGGATAGTACCTCCAACCTATGCACTGACAGGCCGTCCAATGTCCACACAAAGGCCCTGTGTGAGTCGGGGATGCAGAGTTTTCACCCATCGTCCACACCCTAGCTTTGTGAGTGTCGGAGATCGGGAATGTCCACCTAGGGCCCGCGAAAGCTCTGCATGTGTTAGGCATCCCGACGGATCACACAAAGTCAAGTAACTAATGCTCCAATTACAACTTGACACTTGCACAGGGACATGGATGGATCCATCGTTTATATAGAATAGTGAATATGGTCGTAAGAAGTAGAGGAATGGTAAACAGAATAAAATAATAGTGAAACACCGCTCCTTACTGTTCCCACTCACTTCCATCACTGCTTTCAGTATAATCTGAATAATGCATTCAAATATGCTCAGCTTTCTGTAGGATACCTGGAATAGTGTGAATATAGGACCTATGTTGCAAGGGGACCAACCAGAACAATCCTGTGTATGCCTGGATTGGCTAGACATTTGCCTAGTACATTTTTGAGTGTTGTGCCTTTTGCTTTACCAAGACGGAGAAAGAACCCTTTTCCCACTTACTGCCGCAGGGGCCATCTCAGTGAATGTGCCATAACAGAGAAATTTAAAATCGAAGCATTAGTAAGAACAGAATACATAAGCAGGACTCTGATGCTGTGCGAAAACAATGCCTAGCACTGCAATGAGGATGGTTTCAATTGGGGTACGGGGTGCACCTTGCAGTACAAAAGGTAGCCAGGTACAAACAGATGACCCTAACAAGCACCTCATGATTAGAATAGAGCGACGCCTCCACCCCCCATGCACGATTACAACTCCACCACCAGACCCCGAGAACTACGAAGAACACTGGGTCAACCTAGCAGGAAACGGGGGTTATATATGTGACATGTACCCCAGAACAGTGCATGCAAGCTGGCTAAAGTCTAAGTTCTCTGTGCAAAGCATAGGTGCCCAAAGAAGGAACATTGCCATATTTGGAGGCTGAGAGATTGGAAAGGGAGAAAATAGAGAAGGAGGACCGGGAAAGGCTTATATGTCAGTTTGTTAATGTAGGATTAGCAAAAGGGGGGAATGTTTGGGAAGTAGGGTAATCGTCCCAGTCCCCCAAGACATTCCAGATGAAGCAGAGACCTGTGAGTGAGTGGTAGGTATCTGGGAAGCTACAGAGAGGTGAGGGAGGTGCTGATAAATGATGCCTTATGGGTAGATATTATTTGTTTAGGTATTGCTTGCGCTGTTAGTGAAACACCATATTTGGCAATAGCTGCCATTTTGAAATCGAGGCCTAATGCCGCATTGCAGCTGGGACAGTAGGCACAGACTCAGAACATAGAGATAGGTGAGTGTGTGCAGGATTGCGTTGCAGCATAAGCAGTAGTGAGAAAGACCAAACCAGCAGACAGTCATAAACCTTTCATTTTTAGGATATGGTATGATATGACATGGCATTTATAATGCACTTGTACACAAGGAGGGGGATACATGAGGAGGACAAAACAACAATTTACTAGGCCCTGTGTCATTCATATCATGTAAGAGAAGGGAAGAGGAAAGGGAAAAGTGCCAGTGGGACAGAGGGAGAAGTGCAGGTAACTCAAAAGTGCAGCCAGCGTATGTCTCAGTGCTGGTAAATAAGAAATACAGCCATCGGGTGGCTCATAAGTGCAGAGAGAAGGGACTGTAGGGTTGCAGATACAGACCGCAAGTGCTAGGGGAGCCGGGAGGCAGTGAGAGGTGCAACTGGACATGCAGGAGCCTGAGCCCAAGTTCAACGGGTAGCAATGTGGCCAGTGCATGGCACAGCAGTCGGGAATCATCAGGGGAGAGGAAGAGAGAAAGCTGAAGCAAAGAGGAAGGTCTTGAGTTGCTTGCATAACTGGAGATGGCTCTGCTCAAGTTTAAGAGAGGCAGGGAGGCTGTTCCAGAGGCAGGCCCCAGCACAGGATAGAGAGCTGCCCCCAAATCTCTGCTTGGAAAAGCGACTCAACCTGAGCGTAGAGCTCGAGAGGGGAGATGTTTTGGAAGAGAGTTAGAGGTAGTGCAGTCCCAGGCCCCAGAATGCCTTGTGGATGATGCAGAGGGTCTTGAACTTGATCCTTGCCATCACTGTGAGGCCAATGAGGAGATTTCAAAGCTGGAGAGATACGATAACTGGGTTTGAGGCCAAGGACAAGTCTTGCAGTCCTGTTCTGGATATGTTTCTGGATGTTTCATTTGTATCCCAGAAGGAATTCACCCTGCAAGGCCATAAGGGGGCTGAGAGCTCCCTGCAAGAAGTTATCCCACGAGAAGGAGGGCATGAGCCTCTGACCTTCCCCAGCTCAAACCCCAAACCCTAAGTTATAGTGAGTGCCCAGATGCCCCTGTCCCAAGACCCCAGCATTCCAGAATACCGGCCAGTCTCAGACCACCGACCGGAAAACTGTAGATCACCAATTTATCAGAAAGATCACAGCAGAATATCCTGTGCCACTGTGATTTGTGTTGCGAGGTGCCAGGGAGCGAAAGTAACACATTTAAGCCTGGGGTGGGAAGAACTGTAATGGTGCCGACGTGTCTGGGATTGAGCTGGGGTTTGCAAGTTAGTGTGACCTCAAAAGTATCCCCGCTGCCCATGTCTGCAGTACCATCTGCACATTAGGCCACAGATAGAGAATGTTATGATTTGTGCTTATAATTGGCAATTAAGAGCCTTGCGCCCGACGACGTGCAAAGAAGACCCCCACGTGGAAGAAGATAGAGAGGAGAAGCTGGGACCAATGACCTGGCATCCCATATGGAGCAGGCCGCCTTTGTATAGGGTTGTACCAACATGATAGGTGGATTTGTAGCCTATGTGATGTACGGTCAGTTGTGACGCTTTTTCCAAAGCTATCGCCCATGTTGATTTGTCTTTTTTTTAATGAGAATAAACCTTGTTCTCATTGCAAGAGGTGTGCTGAGCCTTTTTCCCTAGTGGGTTGAATTTATTCTGGTGTGAGCTTTGAGGGGCTTCTATACAAAGTGTAAGAAACACATTTGCACACAGATACTCTTTGGGGCACCCGATGCTGTGCTGCCTGGTGTTTGGGCCCATGCAGCTCTTTTGAAAGTACCCTTTCCCAGCACACTCGCAAATCATCGGTAGGACGCTGCCCAGTATCCTGGCACTGACCACTCTGGGTATAGCGAAGAATCAATCCATCCTTCTAGATTCAATACACATTGCCAGGGCCCATTATAGTGTGCTGCCCATCAGTGTGCACCCCTGGCATTCATACATTTGCTTACATCGTCAGTTCGGCCGTCAGATGCTGCCCAGTGTACTGGCATGGCACCTTCTCTGGGTACAGTGTAAGCTGGCACTGCACTTGTCCAGCACATCTGCAGATGATCCCAGGACCCTGCATGGTTTGTGCCTTAGCCCCGCCACTGTCCGGGCTTTGCCCTCTCCCTGGGCTGTTCCTGGCAGCTGACCAAGCCAACCACACACCACATCCCAACCACAACAAGTGACATAAAGAGCAGAGTTCAAGGTTTTAGTTGGGTGGTAGGTTAGGTAGGCAAAGACGCTCGGGTATAATTAGTCGGTCTATCAGCAACTGTGGCAGTACAGGCAATAAGTTGTTGAGGTTTTAGATTGCTGTCAAAGAGTACCCCAATTTGGTGAGCATTGTGATGAATGGCAGAGAGAGACAGTAAGAAACAGAAGATGATAATCCATGGGTTAAGGGCAGGAAGAAGAAGAAACTGTTAGTGTAATTATCAAAAAGGTGATAGGAGCAGCGCTGGCCAATGGGCCGCCTCTCGCTGGGTCCGAAATCCGGCATCAGATATCTAGCCGGATCTTGAGATCTGGTTTGCCTCTGTCCCAGCAAACAACCCACACAACAAACCAAAGCACTCGCTGTGCAGGTATGGAGTGGGGGTGCAGAGCAGCACAGAGCACATTGGCGCCAGGAGCACTCTTCAGCATAGGATGGTTCAAGCTCCTCTCATCGTAACTGCTTTTTCCTCACCTCATCCGCTGGCGTTCAAAGGCACCCCTCCCCACGGCACCTGTGTCCGAAGAACTGGCTGGAATGTGCAAGAGCTGGTTCAGGCAGTCGTGGTGGGGACGTTGCAGGCTGGCCGGGGTTGAAGTGGCTAGAGCACAATAAATCAAAGGGCGATGCTATTGTTAACCCATAGAAGCTGCCAGAGCTGCCAACTGGCCAGCGGGAGCCTTTGCTGGGCAGGGGAGAAATGTTGCATTCTGGCATCCTTGCTAGTGTACCAATGTGATAATGTGCCACTGTAATAGTTTACCACTGTGATATGTTGCCACTGTGATACTTGGCCACTGTGATATCTTGCCACATGTATGGTCTGCCACTGCGCTGGTTTGTCACTTTGTTATTCTACTAATATGCTACTTTACCACTGTGATATTTTGCCAATTTGATATTTTGCCACTGTGATAGCACATGCACTTTGATAGTTTGACACTGTGACAGTTTGACACTGTAATAGTTTACCACTGTGATAGTTTGCCACTGTGATAGTTGTCCACTGTGATATTTTGCCAATTTGATATTTTTCCACTGTGACGTCATAGACACTGTGACAGTTTGACACTGTAATAGTTTACTACTTTCATAGTTTGCCACTGTGATAGTTGTCCACTGCGATATCTTGCCACATATGGTCTGCCACTGTGCTGGTTTGCCACTTTGTTATTCGACTAATGTGCTTCTTTACCACTGTGATATTTTGTTAGTCTACCACTGTGATAGTGTGCCCTACTGTTGGCAATCTGGGATGGGAATATCCAACATTTGAATACATTTACCACTGGGATATACTGCCCCTGAGGCACTCTGCCACTGAGCTAATCTGCCACTGGAATAAAGAGCCAGGCTAAAGGTCTCTGGTGAAATAACCTGGCCAGAGTGATACCGTACCACTCTAATAATCTGCCACTGGGACTTTACTTTCACTTTTGCCAACCTGCCATTGGGATATCAGGCCACCCTTATAAACTTTCATTGTGATAGTTGACCACTTTGATTTTTTTACCAGTGGGTCAATTTGCCACCATGTTCATTTGTTGTTGGGATAAGAGGTGGCTCAGGGAGGCAACAAAGGACTCAACAAAGGCAGCAAGCTAGTCCCACAATGAGGAGCCGCTGCAGCATGCCCTATGATGAGGAGCACACTGATTCTTGGAGTAGAGAACCCACGTTAGTCCTAGTAGCAAACAGAGCCCGAAAGGTCTAGATGGAAGACAATGGGCAGCAGCGAAAGATGATCCAGCCTTTCCTGCTGGATCAGAGGGAGGAAGAGCGTGAGACAGGAGTCCCCTGGATTGAGAGGCCAGAGTCTTGCCTTTTGAAGATGTTAAGAAAGCAGCAGAGCCCTACAGCAAGGATCTTGAGGACAGTATCTCCCTTCTCAAGGACGTGCCTCTAGGTAGCATTCAAGGGCATTTTCTGGGTAGGATCTGAAGCAGTGGCTCATTAGCACAGCAGATACATACACCCAAGACCTCCAATAAGCCTCCATGCATCACTGAATGTTTTGGCAGGCATAATTCTATAATGGCAGGCCAGCCAACCTCGCTTTCCTGAGCATTCACGTAGGGATGTGGAGGTGTGGGAGACCCTCATCCACTCAAAAAGGGATGCCGCACAAAGACACATAAAGGGTGGCTTGGTAGGCGATGACAAGATAATTCATAGGGAGAATGCCAATCTAGGACATTCCTTGTGGTCCAATCTTACGACTGAACATCGAAATAGCTGGGATGTAGGACCATATGTGGTCATTTGGCTGCCAACGAGTTGAAAAGGTTATGGGATGGTGTAGCAAAAAATGAAACAGATAGCTGCTTTAGGCTCCCATTTGCTGTGTCCGCCTGCCCGCCCCTCCCCTCCTGCTTTAAATGGAGGGGGAGAGGGCCGAGAGGCGAAGCCGACGAGAGAAGGCCAGGAGAAAAGGCCTCCTGTGCTCTTTGCAGCTCTTCGCTGCTCGTCTGCCGTTTGCCCGAAACCTACGCCGCACCCAGAAGGTAAGAAGCTCTACCCTTGCAAGCTTCTCTCCAACCCCTGCACCACCTCAAGGCGCTTCAGGTTGCGCGCCCGTACTTTGAAAGCCGCCTTCAGCACACAGCCCATTCCCACGAGCAGCCGTAATACGCGGCTATGCTCACGCACTGTACAACCCTCCTCACTCGCTGATAAGGCCAGGCACCCCCGCAAAACCTCAAAGCCTGCATCCACCTCAAGTACTACCAACACAGCCACCAACAAAGTACTTAACTTTTCGTATAATTATACCGCCTCCATAACCAATGTGATTACAAATATGTCCACCACCGCTGAAAATGTGACCCCCAGTTTAAAATCTGTGATTAGCAATTCTTCTACCACCATTTTGAATGCTAGTGTGCCAAATGCTATACCACATGTGTCCACCACTTCTGAAAATGAGACCCCCAGTATAAAATCTGTGATTTGCAATTCTTCTACCACCATTTTGAATGCTAGTGTGCCAAATGCTATACCACATGTGTCCACCACCTCTGAAAATGTGACCCCCAGTGTAAAATCTGTGATTAGCAATTCTTCTACCATCATTTTGAATGCTAGTGTGCCAAATGCTATACCACATGTGTCCACCACTTCTGAAAATGTGACCCCCAGTATAAAATCTGGGTTGTGCATCTCCCCTAACACCCAGAGCTCAACCCCCCCCCTCCACCAAACCCTCTCTCATCATGAACCCCTTCTCAGGCACTACTGAACCCCACATGAAATGCGCCATGATTAACGCTAGGTCCATCAATGCCCACGCCCTATGACCTACTAACCTCCCACAACCTAGATCTACTCATGATCTCAGAAACATGGCTACATGAGGCCTCCGGCCCGGCACTATCCCTCGCCCTATCCCCTGGCTATTCCATAACTAGACAAGACCGCCTCTCCAAAGGTGGAGGTGTAGCAATTATTGCCAGAGACTCGCTCTCTATCAGAAAGATAGAGAAATCCCTGACCAACAACAACAGCGACTACCTCCAAGTTAAAATAACCCTCTCTCCCCATTGCACCATTACTGTGCACACCATCTACCGCCCTCCAGGTCCAAAAGGAGACTTCCAAGCCTCTCTCATCCACCTCCTCTCTGACAATCTCAAAAACAGTCTAAAGCCATTCTCCTCGGGGACGTCAATCTAGGGCTCCGGGATAGTAAGGACGTAGCAGCCAAATCCCATGACTCTGCCCTCAATGCTCTAGGCTACAAGAACACCATCCTTAGCCCTACTCACACTCAGGGCAGAACGCTCGACTGGATAGCACAGCATAACTGCCCACTCATCATCACAGGTAACAATCCCACCCCGTGGTCTGACCACCACATCATCACCTTTAGCATCCTCACCACTAGCTCCCCTGCTGCCCCCTTGCCTCAACCGCTCCCACCTTGCCTCGCCAGAAGCTCCCGCCAGCTCACTAAGGAAAGGCTACTGCCCTTCCTCCAAGGCCCAGCCTTCAGACCACCTTTTTCATCAGACCCAGAAACACTCGCAACAACCTATGATACTGTCATCAAAGCAGCTATCAACTCCATTGCCCCTCTCAAACCCTGCAAATCCAAACCCACTACCCATTCCAACTCTTGGTTCACCCCTGAGCTCCTCACACTCCGCAACGAGAAAAAAGCCGCACTCACACAGTGCCAAACGTCCCACTCGGAAAAAGACAAGATGATCTTTAAAGCCCTATCCACCAAATACAAAAAGGCAATCACCCAAGCAAAGGCCAAATCCTTTGAATCCAGAATCTCGGAAGCCCAATCTAGCACAAAAGAAATCTTCGCCATTTTCAGAGAGCTCGAGACACCCACTCCCGCCCCCCAGAATTTCACCAAAGACAAAGACTGGTGTGACAAAATACAAATGGCCATGCAAACCAAATTAAGCCTCCTCAAAAGCAAAATACTAGCCACTAAACAAGCCCTACCCAGTATGCATATCCCTATCCCATCACCTGCCCCGGATCACCCCCTACCCTTCTCCTTCAAACCCATCCAAGAAAAAGACATCATCAACATTATGAGGAACATCAAGCCCTCTAACTGCAAAGGTGATGCATGCCCAGCCTCCATTATCAAAGACTGCACGGAAGCGCTAGCGCCCTTCCTAACAGCCTTTGTGAATGCCTCCTTTACCACAGGGAAAGTCCCTGCCTCCCTCAAGGAAGCTTGGGTCCGCCCTCTTTTGAAAAAACCAACTCTCGATCCCACCTCCCCCAACAACTACAGACCTATCACCACTGTCCCATTCCTCCTCAAAATATTGGACAAAGCAGCCTACTTGCAGGTCCAGCACTTCATTGAAGAGAACAAACTCCTTGGACTCCGCCAATCTGGCTTCCGCCCCAGACACGGGACCGAAACCGCCCTACTTGACTTGAAAAACCAAATGGACGATGCTAGGGACATGGGTAAACCAGCACTTCTCCTACTCCTTGACCTATCCGCAGCATTCGACCTCGTGGATCATGGCGTCCTATGCCACCACCTTTCCTCCACCGCCAAATTCTCCCCAGAGGCCACAGCTTGGATCACCTCCTTCTTACAAGACAGAACCATGCAAGTATTCTCTGACCTAGCCGCCGCATCACCAACTATTATACTTTGTGGTGTACCCCAAGGCTCCTGTCTCTCCCCCACCCTGTACAACATCTTCACACGACCCCTCTTCCTCATCCTCGACGCTATGGGCATCTCATACACCAACTACGCCGACGACACTCAGATCCTCCTCACTCTCACAGGTAACTATGACACCGACTCCCTGACCCTCAACAACCTCTACAACACCATCCAAGCCTGGATGGCTGACAACGGACTATGCCTCAACTCTGACAAGACGGAACTCCTCCTGGTAGGTTCCCCCGACACGCTAAAAAACCTAGATGCCCAATTCAGCCACTTCACCATTGACTCCATTAAAATCCCGGTCTCCGATTCTGTCAAAACTCTGGGAGTCTACCTGGACTCCAGCCTATCCATGGATAGACAAGTCAACGCAATAGCATCCGCAGCTGTATATCATGCTAAACTTATCAACGCAATCAGACCCTTTCTATCCAAAGAGAACTGCACCAACATAACCAGAGCCATCACCGGCACCAGGCTAGACTACTGCAATGTACTCTTTCTAGGAACCTCCAACAAAAACTTAGAGAGACTACAAGTAATACAGAACAATGCTCTCCGGGCAGCCCAAGGCATTGCTAAAAGAGAACACATCTCTGAAGCCAGAAAACTAGCCCACTGGCTCCCAATAAAGGAAAGGATCGTATTCAAAGCCCTGACACTGACCCACAAGTGCATTCACTTCACTGCTCCTGCATACCTTTCTCAAAGGATCCACCCTGTCTCCACTACCAGGCCAACCAGATCCCCGTACACCAACATGGTCTCTGTGCCACTAGTAAAAAGAGTAAAAGCGGGTGGATCCAGCTTCCCCTATCGCGCGCCCACCCACTGGAATGCCCTACCTCCCACTATCCGTGGCGAGGATTCCCTCACCACCTTCCGCAAAACACTCAAAACTACCCTCTTCACATAAGGACCGACACATCAGCACGAATACTTATCATATATGTTGTAATATACGACCAAATGCAATATTTGTAACAACAGTATGATTTCTTGTACTATTCATAATGTGTCAACAATCGCTATCATATGTACCATGTAACTAAGTTATTGCAAGTAACAACGCCTCAATGCCCCTGGGCTGCTTGCGCGCTATATAAATATAAATAAATAAATAAATAAATATGTTGTGAAGTTGTCTCACTGTATGTAAATAATTATGGCCATGCTTGCTATTCATAGAGAGTAGGGTGTTCATTGTGTATGATGTAGTATCCAAAGACACAGTGTAATATAGTTCGTAGCAGGGTGTCATAGCCTGCCTGATTGTGTATGATGTACTATAGTTCCATGTGGAATGTCACAGTGCACTATAGTTCTAAGCAGGGTGTCATAGCCTGCCTGATTGTGTATGATGTACTATAGTTCCATGTGGAATGTCACAGTGTACTATAGTTCTAAGCAGGGTGTCATAGCCTGCCTGATTGTGTATGATGTAGTATAGTTTTATGTGGAATGCCACAGTGTAATATAGTTCTGAGCAGGGTGTCATAGCCTGCCTGTGGGCAGAGAATGTTTACTCTTAATGTTGCTTCTATTACTATTTGCACTAGCCAGCCAGGTGTAAGTTTGAGTTTGGGGTCTGTACTTCCTTACCTGTAATAAAGGTTATTTTATCTCACTGAAAACTGCGTGGGACTATTCTTCATTGGCGACAAGGATCTTCTGGCAGACCCCCAGCACTGCAGACTAATGGATTAGCAGCCTATTTGCTCTGCAGTTACAACCTTGAAGTCGCTTCGCCATCCGGCGTTTGCAGCAGCCGACGTGGGTGCTACAAGGAGTGACTTGCCTTCACATATTCACCTCCAGACTGGGAAAAGCGTCAAGCCGCTCCGCCTTATATTCCCTAATTAAGGCATTTGTAGCGGCCCACATTGGGCAAGTATAGCAACAGTGACAGTGTGCGCATACGTTTGCATTTACCATGCAAAACGTTATTGGGCTACAAAATCAAAATATTAAGTATACACTAAGCGCATCAGCAAGCAAAACAAATACTGCAGAAAACAAGGAGAACGAAGTGAATGATCACTTGATTTACATATACAAAATAAACTAAACAAGTGCAAAGTAGACAGCACTTATCTTCAAGGAGAAATGCACCAAAAGTGAGAAATATCAGCAAGCAAAACGTATTGCTAAGAGCAAAGTGTAAGTGTAAGAACTAAATAGAAGTTTTACCTAAGTATGCAGAAGAACTAAGCAAGTGCAAAGCAGAACATGGCCATGACAGGTGTGCCGGGACCTTCACTGTTTATGGCATGCCCAGGAAACCCAAAGGTGAAGTGGCCTCAATGGAAAAAAGGGCTTCAACATACATTAGGGCAGCATGCAGTAACTCATACTAAATGGAAAGAAAGGTAGGTTTGGTAGCGAAGAAACAGCCCATAATCTTCAAGGATATCCGGGAAGAGTATGGGAGCAGGTGGCGTTTGATGTTTTGGGTCCAGTGGAAATGGGCTATGGGAAAGGAAGGTTCATATTGGTAATGGCTGATACATTCTCCCGCTGGTGCGAGTATAGGATAGTTAGAGACATAGATGGAGGTAGTATTGTTAAGTTTTTACGCAAGGTATTTAGGAGAGAAGGATTTCCCAAGTATATTCTGACGGACAATTCTCTTCAGTTTACGGGAGGATGCTTTAAAGAATATGTGAGGAATTGTGGCATAATACATAAGAAGGCTGCATTGTTCCATCCCAAAGGGAATGGGTTGGTGGAAAGAATGAACAGATGTGTTATGGAGGGTGTTTGATTGGAGAAAGCGTGTGGTGTGAGTAGGCGTTTGGCAGTAGAAGAAAGAATGGGTGCGTTGGGAATGGCACTACATTCTGTTACAAGAGTTTCACCATTTGAATTGATAAAAGGGCGCAAAGAATATTCTTTGCTGTGTCCCCCTTGGATGGAAAGGGGATTGGAATCAGATTGCGAGATTGAAAAGTTGAGAAAAGATCTCAGAAATAAGAAAGAGCAGTTTGTTATGATGGAGAACCGTAGACGAGGGAATAAGGAACTCAGAGTGGAATGTGGGGATCGGGAAGGTGGTGATCAAGAAGAAGGGCGATCCATTGTATTCAGATCCTGTACTTGTGGTAGCAGTGATGAGGGGTGCTATGAGGGTGAGTGGAGGACACGTTTGGAATAAAAATAGAATCACTGTGGTAAGAAGATCGTGTGGGTAACAAGAGAGGGAGATACGTTATGAAGTTGTCTCACTGTATGTAAATAGTTATGGCCATGCTTGCTATTCATAGAGAGTAGGGTGTTCATTGTGTATGATGTACTATAGTTCCATATGGAATGTCACAGTGTACTATAGTTCTAAGCAGGGTGTCATAGCCTGCCTGATTGTGTATGATGTACTATAGTTCCATGTGGAATGTCACAGTGTACTATAGTTCTAAGCAGGGTGTCATAGCCTGCCTGATTGTGTATGATGTACTATAGTTCCATGTGGAATGTCACAGTGTACTATAGTTCTAAGCAGGGTGTCATAGCCTGCCTGATTGTGTATGATGTAGCATAGTTCTATGTGGAATGCCACAGTGTAATATCGTTCCGAGCAGGGTGTCATAGGCTGCCTGTGGTCAGATAATGTTTACTCTTAATGTTGCTTCTATTACTGTTTGCACTATCCAGCCAGGTGTAAGGTGGAGCTGGGGGTCTTTACTTCATGACTTGTAATAAAGGTTATTTTATATCACTGGAAACTGCGTGGGAGTATTCTTCACTTCCAAACTACTCTCCAACACACATTATGAGTGAAGCACTTTGCATAGAGACAACATGTGGTGCTCAAGGAGTACCCCTTTCCTTGTAGCCATGTGGCCAACTAAGGGCAGCACAGACAGGGTTGCAAATGCAGGTGAATTTGAACTATGTACCCAGTCAATATAGCAGTAAGTGAAAATGTCTTCTTAATTTCATCAAAATTAAATCTGAATTTAAGGGTACGACGGTTGGGGATTGGTTTTCAGAGAGGGGGTGGGGGGTGACAAGTTGTATTAGCAAACATTGAAGGACGCAACAAGGCGGCCGGAAATAATCAGTCTTTTTTGCATGCAGGCTTTAATAGTTGAGGATATCACATAACTCTCAATATATTGGCAGGAAATAACATTGTTGGGGGGAAACAATATTTTTCTTTCTCCCACTTACCAGCAGTTTCTATCCATTTTCTAGGACTGGAGTTTGTTCATATAATAATACCAGTCCTAGAATACAATAAGACTGCTGTTTTATAGGAGAAAACTAATATTGTTGGTCCCAACAATGTTTTTAGGGAGAGGTTATGACGAGGAACCTTTCAGTAGAAGTCCCTCTGATAGCAAATGTAATATCCAAAACAACCGAAAAAATCCAGAAATCAATGGGACTAATAGGGTTAGCTGAAAGGGGGTTGAAATACATTTCTGACCTAACACTCAGCATACCTCACCCCAGCTTGTTCCCACCCACCCCTCCATCTCACTGCAGCTTACTCCCACCCACCCTAGTACACCTCAACTGACCCACACCCACTCACTCATCCAAGCTGACCTTGGCCTATGCTCACCCACCCAACATACGACACCCTTGTTTACCCCATCAGCAAAGCCACCCCAACTTATTCTCACCAACCCACCCTAGCTCACCCAAGCTTATCAAGCTTTCCCCAGTTTAACTCCACCATCCCCCAGCTCATCCCAGCCCATTAGCTCACCTCAGCTTATTATCACCCACCCACTTTTGCTCACCACAGTTTAACCCCACCCTAGCTAACACAGCTTTTGCTCAGCCACGAAAACCCATCAAGGTTTATCTCCACCTATCCGCTTTACCTCATCCCACTTACCCCATCCACCCACTCAAATCCCAGGCTGCACAGCCCACCACCTAATTCACCCCAGCTTACCATACCACCTTAGCTAATCACAGGTTACCTACAAATCTCTCCCTATCTCAACACTGTTCTACCACCCACACCCTTGCTCCTCTAGCTTAGTTCTCTTAACACTCATTCACCCTTGCCCACCCAATCCTACCAGCAATTCTTGCCCACCCCAGCCTACCAACAACCCTTGCTCTCACCAGTTTATGACACCCACACAGCATACCGTTAGCACCCACCAAACGTTGCTCAGCCAAGTATACAACCACACACTAACTCTAGCCAATCCCAGCTTATGTCTCACCCGCCAACAATAGCCTACCTCACCCTAACCCCACTCATCTACCTTTGCTCACCAAGCTGACCGCAGTTTACAGCTCACTTCAGTTTACAAAGCTCATCCTAGATCAAATTCTCTCCACAGCTCACTTACATTCACTGTAGCTCTTATTTGTTCACCCCGTTTACCATACCAACCCACTCTTGTTCAGCTCTGATTACCCATACGCACCCTATCCCACCCCAGCTATGCTTACCGCCACCCACTCGCCATAGCTCGCCCCAGCTTATAACCCTTGCTCACCCCAGCTTACCTCCCAAACTCACTAACACTTGATCAGCCCAGCTTAAAACCATCACCCACCTACCCTTTCCCACCTTAGCTTACATATGGCTCATACCCAGCTTAACATCCCCACTCCAACCATAACCCACCCGCCCTGGCTCCCCTAGTTTACTGCCATCACCCAACCACCCTTGCTTGGTCTAGCATAACCCCAACCATGCACCCTTGTTCATCCCAGCAAATGCTCATCTCTCTGGGCTGGACTACTGCAACAGCCTCTTTCTAAATCTGCCTGCTTCTACTCTCCGCCCTCTGCAACTCATCCAGAACAGGACTGCGAGACTTGTCCTTGGCCTCAAGCCCAGGGATCGTATCTCTCCAGCACTGAAATCTCTGCATTGGCTCCCAGTGGCTGCAAGGATTAAGTTCAAGACCCTCTGCATTGTCCACAAGACCTTCTGGGGCCTGGGGCCTCAATACCTCCAACTCTCTCTTCGTAAATACCTTCCTACTCTAACTCTTTGCTCCTCCACCTCCAACTCCCTCAGGGTCAGTCGCTTCTCCAAGCAATGAGTTGGTGGTAGATCTCTTTCTTCGGCTGGGGCCTCCCTCTGGAACAGTCCCCCTGCATCGCTAAAACTCAAGGAGAACCATCTCTCGTTCCGGAAGCACCTCAAGACCTTCTTCTTTACTTCTGCCTTCTCTCTTCCTCTCCCCCGCTGATTTCCTGTCAGATACTGCACTAGTCACCTGGCTACCCTCTGATTACTGGCCCAGGTCCCTACCCGCCCAGCAGCACACCCGCACTGCCTCCCGGCAACCCTTGCACTTGGGTCTGTATCTGTAAACATACAGTCCCCCTACCTGCACTTTTGGACACCTTCTGTCTGCACCTACCCTTGCACCTGCCACCTGCTGGCCGCACTTCTTGTTATTTTTTTGATCCAATGTACAGCACTGTCCCCTCCCCTTCCCCTGGCACTTTTCCCCTACCCCTCCCCTGCACCTGCACGATCTCAATGTCACTTGGCCTAGTAAGATCGTTGTCTCTGTCATCCCTCTGTTCCCCCTTCCTTGCCTCGTCGCGCCTTGAAACACTTGTGTATAGCCATATTATATAATGCCATATCATATCATATCCACCCATCCTTGCTTTGCATGAGTGTTTTAAGGCTGTAAGTGTACTGTTCCACTTAAGTCCTCCCAGTGGCGTTCCTTATACAATGAAAGCTGAGTGTCCTGCAACTTGGCTGGATTTGCAATCTTCTGGCAACTCTTAATAGAAAGGTAATTTAGCCAGACCTTTTTAGGGTGAGCTATCAAGAATGGTGAATACTAAGAAATATACATTTCATGGGGTTCTCTAAAGTGTAGTAATGCTACAGAAATGTTATCTGTACATCACGGCTTTTGGACAGAAACCCCTACCCCAGCTGCGAAGGCAGTTGATCAGGAGGAAATGGTAAGCCATTGAGTACAATCCCTGAGAGGGCAGGGCTTACCCGCTAAACCAGCGTTCCTTTCGTGGATCCAGTTGCATCCTGTACGCAGAGCACTGCATTGCGGCTCTAAGATATCCTCTGTGTCCCCAACCATCTTACCCTGCACCCAACCACTCAATTTCCCCAGACCTCCTGCCACTCAGTATCCAGGTCCTCACCCTCCTATTGTACCACTAAGCCCCACTGGTGCACAGTGGTGAGGGATCTCTTACCTCTATGTTGGAGGTTGGCATCCCACTCTAATTCTTGCTGTGGCCTCCATACCACCTCCTCTGGTAGAGATCGCCTGGTGGTGGTGAAAGGGTCCTGCAGCTCAGGCAACTCGGCCTGATACTCAGGTCCCAGGTTTATCTGACTGACAGAAGGAATACAAATGAGAGAAGGGTCACAGGAGACATTGCAAGTGCGTGGAAACCCAAGGATACTCTGGAGCCATCATGTAAACAAGTTCAGCCTACCAGTCTATACCATTTATTTTCAAGTTAGGTGCTTGCTGTATACCTTGCATGTTCATGGGAAATTACATGTTTAGGAGCAAACAGAGCTATTTCCTCTCTTCAAACCCTATTATCATTCTCATTGGTCAGAGCCCAGATGTCTTGATAGAGGATGTATATATCTAACACATATCATCACGCACCTTCTTAGAGTGGATTAAAAACTGCATACAGTGATATTGTCAGGTGTAATTGACTTACGGTACCGCTGCCCCATAAAGGTGTGCTGCTTCCTCAAACTGGTTGCACTGGTAGCCTGCTGTAATCAAAACAAAATAAGGAAAGATGATTGCATGAGAGGTCTGTGTGCAGAAGCCATCCTTCCCAACAAGTGTCAACCCTAAGTTTATCACCTCAAGGTATAAGCTCAGTTGCACAACTAATTAATCACTTTTATATATCGAATTTAAAACACAATTGTTACCGATCTACACAGAATAACAAATGCAGAATATAAATGCCTAGACACAACAGTATAGCATCCCCAGAAGACAACCCCTTTATGACCACAGGATACTAGCATCAATACCAAACAGCATAATGCCAACACTTAATCCTGATCACTCAAAGATAACAAGCTCATAACAGACATATCTCATAATCCCTAGATGCCAGATGCAAAACCTAGTCTCTTCAATTTACCAGCTGACGAGCACAAGCACTGAGATCATACCAACTAAAGTAACATGCTAAAATGCCAACTGCTAAAAAACAAGCACCTAGGCATCTAAAGATACTATATAAATAGCAGAAACCTGTTAACCTTCCCAAGACATCAATAGGAGAACTTCAACACTTAACCACCCCTTAATATCAACCAAAAAACAGAATCATCTAACCATCACAGATATCAACTGCAGCAACGCTGTAGCACCGCAAGATACTGGCTAAAGGAATTCAATATCCAACCCCTCCCAAATACCAAACACATAACAACAACATCTGCCCACCAAAAGATACTAGCTAGAGAAGACCAATACCCCAGGTTACCAGCTACAGAGCGGGAACTCCTAAGTACCCCTAAATAGTAACTGTGCTGTCATAGCAACTCCTAGGCATCCTTACTTACCAAGTACAGAACAGGAACACTTTTCCACCAGGATGTAAATTAAAGGGCAGACACCTAAGTAGCTAAGCTATCAATGCCTGGTTTCCAACTCCCAATGCACCGCTGAAGGAAGTGTTGACAGTCAAAAATATGACACTATCAGAATGACTTACGTGCCAAGGCCAGGCTGTCCGTTGGAGGAGAAACTGGTAAACTGATGTCCCAGAGATCACTAAGGAGGTTAGCGAAGAGACCGGTTCCTCTGCGAAGGGGGTTCAGCATCGGGCACGGTGTGTACTTCAAGCCCCTTGTGGAGCAGTCTACCTGGGACTTCATTAGTCGCAAACAGCTGCTGAATGGTATTCCAGTGTAGTAGGATGTCAAGGGGCATGGACTGACCTATCGAGGACCAATAGAAGCGTGATATAAACCGTTAGCTGCTAATTGGATTACACAGAATTTACAGATCTTGAGGAGCAGAGCTCTCCTCTACTCATACCGATCGCACAAGGACTTTCAGTGGGGCTGTGCATACATACAACTGGTTCAAGCCTCAGCACTGTGTGCTCTAAAGGAATGGAAAATAGGGGACGTCTGCGTGCCTACGAGGGAAGGTTTATTTCCTTGGTGTTGAGTTCATCGGTCATCGATGTACGGGAGATTCGGTTGGGGAAGGTTACTTTTGGCCTACTACGTGACAGGAGTACATTTTCATTGGCATCTGGCACATATTGTCCGAGGAGCTGGATCTTTGTAGCAGGTGGGAATCTTGTGGAATATTGGTGACTGGAATGGCATTTTGCGCTCTGTGATCTGGGTGCACTGGGTTGCATCTCCACCAGTGAGGTACTTTGGGTGTGGCTGGAGGAGTTTGCGAGTACTCTGGTTAAACACTCTGCTTGCTGGGGTGACAACATAGTAGGGTGCAGTGCATAATTAAGTCACACATTTTGAGGGCTGCTTAATGGCTCTTAAGTCATCCCAGAGCGGAACGCTAGGTGATTCCTTAAGAAAGTGTTAGATTGTGAAATTAGGCCTTTTCTGTGAAAGGAATGATTGTGAGTTGGAATGATGTTGTGTGTGCATGCATTGGATGCATGTCGTGGCCTCTGTGTAGGTTATGTTTACAGACAGAAGTTATCCTTGACACATTGCACTGTTATTAGGAAATGCTGTTTGTAACAATATTTTATCTCCACAGGCACGACCAACTATTGCAAATGTTAGGGATACGGCATGGGCTTGTTAAGTGATAGTTTGAAAGGCCTACATTTGCTGTGTTTTCAATGTCTACTTATTGCAGGTTGAGTTGGTGGAGATGCTAATATGTGCTGTGTAACACATGCAATGCTTGGGGAAGGTAGTGTGCTTGAGCAGAAGAGGTGTTGGTCACCTATCACCACAGCCAGAAGAGGTGTTGTTCACCTTAGTGATATGTAGAGCAAGTTGCAGAGCAGGTGTTGGACACCTATCACCACGGTCAGAAGAGGTGTTGGACACCTAAGTAGTGCACATACCATTTTGCAGACGTGGTGTTGGACACCTAAGTGGTTGCTGTCTCAACAAAAATATGTTGAATGTATTTGTGTAGAATATATATATATAACTTTTGAAAATACCTAGACAAAGCCCAGGAGGGCAAAACACTGGCACGTGCTGTCCAATGGGTTACTGTTGGGTTTATTCTTTCGTGTACGTGAATGTATGGTTATTTTGACTGTTGCTCATCTCAGTAGGCGAGGTTTCTGTGCCTATGTGATCGTGTCTTTTTTTCAAGTCATGAGATTTTCTCAACCATATTAATGATGGTCTTTCTAGTTATGGGTATTTGACTGTTGCTTATTCAAGTAGTCTATGTCAATTGAGCAATGTATCATTTAGATTTTGAATATTGACATACCAATATATTAAATACAAACCTAAAAATCCTTTTGGGTTCATTGTTGTTGAATTCAAGTATCGTTCATTGTGAAACCTTCCATTTTGACCCCTAAGCGCAAAGTGTCTGGACCTTTCCTCTCGTATGGCTGTCTCAGAGTGGTTACTTGATAGTAGACGTGGAGTGAGATGGTCTGGGTGAGTGTGAGGGATGTGTGTGATATTCTTTCAATAGTTGAAGTGTGCCAACTCTCTTCTTATTTCGTGTATTTAGAAGGGTGGTAGTGTGTGGAGTTGATTTGTCCCACTGTCATGTGGGCACATGTGTGTGTGGCATGCAAGGACAGTCTTAGGGTTTTGTTTCTTGGTGGAGCTGGAATGGGAATTTGAGTTTGAGGGATGTACAACTTGTATTGGTGCTATGAGTGTGTGCATGTCTCTTTTGGGTGTGTTCATTTCCTATTTCACATAAGGGGGAGAGATGTGTTGTAGTGTACCTTCTTCCTATCTACTCTGCTCTGTATGGATGTGATATCATGAGTGCCTGTGAGTAGAATGTGGTGTGAGTGTTTGCTACTGGATGTTCTCTGGATGACAGTTGGTGAGAGGCTGACTTAGAGAGAGGGTGGCCGGTGGATGTACGCCTTAACTGCACTGTACCTGAATAAAGAAGACTCCTTTTGTACATGGCATGGAATTCTGAGTGATCTGTGGACCAAGCCACTTTTCAACACCCCTCTTACCAAGACCACACTGCCCATCTCCCACACCGTGCGCGCTGGTCTCCTCACTCGCCCAAGACCCTCATGTGTTGTCCCTGTTCCCCATCATCCCACATTAAATCAGGAAAAGATGAAGGTTTTTAAAAAATCTAAAAATTGTAAAGCCCCACAAAAGCAACAGAATAACGTGTCATGAAAATGTTTGCGCCAATTGCGGCTATAGGTGGATGATACCATTGGGAAACAGGCTGTTGAAATGAGAATTGTGAAGTTCCCCTTAAATGTAAATATAAAAGACCAAGGAAGTTGACAAACAAGGGACACTTTTTCTGGATGTTTCTTGAAAGTCCAAGGCACTGTAACACAATATATGAACCCTGTAGTGGGGGTGATGATTCCCTGGACTTGAGTAATAGCTCTATGTACCCAAGCTTTGGCAACTCAGATGACCATGACCAACAGAGACAAAAACTGAGTGAGGGTAAGGAAGATGAAAGTTGGGTAAAGGTGGATAAGGGGAAATGTCAGAGTTTGAATGACTCACACTCCAAAATAAAGGCGAACAGTGCTCTACGTGCCACCACTAGCTTGTTTAAACAGAGGGAGGAAACCCCAGTAGAACTCCAGAAGGTTTACCCTATGTTTATGACATTGGAGGAAAAGAGAAAGGCGTCTACGCGGAATTCACATGTTAGGGGTTTTGATCAAGACATAAATATCCCGCAACATCAGGTAAATAAAGGAGAAAGTGGAAGCCCGCATTTTAAGAAGGGAAGAGGAAACATCAAAGAACCGGAAAAGGGGAGAGGGAAGAGGGATAGTGACGTTTACTGTGTATACCTGGGCCATCTATTTGAAAGACGAGAAAAGAACCCTTTAAACCGCCAGTACATTTTATCACTCTTCTCCGAAGTTCCAAGCCTGCGACTAGTAAAGTAACGCTATCCAGCAGGTTGAGTTAGTTTATGAAGACTGCGTGGATAGGGTTAAAGTTTGCGCTCACGGTTAATCAAGAATGTAATCTTGGCTGAATGTGAAGAATTGTCATTCCTAGGGTATGAAGTGTTTGAACATTTGGGGCTGGTTGCCTCTGATATGCTCCCCAAGGTAAGATTTGAAGAGGAAACAACCAAAAAATATTTGACGATCAGGTTGTCCAATGAGAGGGGGTACTCAAACCAGGAGGAAAATGTAAAATCAAATGAATTAAAAAGAGAGATCAGCTATGACTGGCCCATGATTGCGGGCACTTTGCACAGAACAGCGCAAGATGGGGCGCAGTATGCATGAGATTCCTGTCTTGGAATTCAAGGGG
Organism: Ambystoma mexicanum; assembly: GCF_040938575.1. NCBI lineage: Eukaryota > Metazoa > Chordata > Amphibia > Caudata > Ambystomatidae > Ambystoma > Ambystoma mexicanum. Next base: position 1,131,791,346 of record NC_090923.1, read on the forward strand.
GTTTACAAATATAATTAAAAACTAAGACAACTTGGAACCTTTTACCATTGTGTGCTTGCAGAAAACCCTCATGACAGATCTACCCATAATGGATAGGTATGCGGTGTATGCTACCAGAGCTAAGCGGGGCATAAAGGGTTGCCCATGTGGAGGGCTGTTCACAGCCTTGAAGCGTAATCATGGTATCATCGGGAAACAGATTGCAACTGAAGGAAGTGATATGCTTGTAGTATTGTAACATGGGGAAATCTGGTATCTAAAGCGCGTTAAAAATGGCTTCTGTTCAACATGTATTTTAAACCTAGTAGTGCTTCACTGGTTGAATTTATAGCTGAATTCTATTATTATTCTTGGTGAAAGCCCTGAAGCGGGAGCTTACACAATAGTAGTTGGGGACTCAAACAGAACATTTCTGGATGGTGACTGCTATTGTAAACCGGACAGGGTGGGTGTCTCGACTAAAAAGAGAGCCAATGGTCACTCAATCAGGCAAGAATAGCAGCAGGGGACCTGGTTCTCCTTAAAGGTATAGCACAGGGAGCTATCCCTCCAAACTTCTCCGTCTTCTCGCGAGCCATGGGAGGATGCCTTGAGATATCACGCACAACCTCAAGTGATCACTGTATGGTGGTTTATGCTGCCCCAACAACTAGACTTAAAACAAATGTAGTAGTGAATTTAAATGTGGTGATTAATCCTAGGGATCACAGTGTGAGATGGCGTCAGAATATTGCATCTCCATTTAATGGGCTAATTGAGGCTCAGTATAATAGTAATGGAAAAGGGTTGCCAGACATTTCGTCGAAAAAAATTGGTCGACCAGACAAATGGTCGAACCAATTTGGTCGAAAACCAAATGGTCGAATTTTTTTAATTTTTTATTTTAACCCTTTTTTTTTTTTTTTTTGGGGGGGTCCCCCCCCCAACCCCCTTTTTTTCTCTAAAAACCCCTTTTTTAACTAAACGAAAACCCGAAAAATAAATATATGAATTAAAAAAAAAATTCGACCATTTGGTTTTCGACCAAATTGCGTCGACCAAATTGCAGTCGACCAGTTTTTTTTCGACGAGTTGACTGGACACCATGGAAAAGCACTGTGCAACCCAATGGAATTCGAGCGCATTATTCATACTACATTGGGAGCAGTAGCGTCTCCTAAGATTTTGTTATTTATTTATTTATTTATATTTATATAGCGCGCAGACAGCCCAGGGGCATTGTGGCGCTGTTACTTGCAGGAACTTAGTTACAGGGGGTACAGGATTGGTAGCAGTAGTTGGCACATTATGATTGCTACAAATATATTAGTCATTACAGCTCATGCATCTTTGGTTATTACATTACAGACAGTTTATTGGCGGACATGGTGCTGCGAAGACCTTATGTGAAGAGGGTGGTTTTCATAGCTTTCCGAAAGGCAGTTATAGGGGTATCTGGTCCACCACAAAAACACGGTTTTGATCTTGAGGTACAGAAGCGTCAGAGAGAGTTATGTATTAATAGAAGAGTTCTGCAAAGAAAGAGGGCGCCACCAATGGCCGAGATTTGTAACCTGAAAACCAAATTCAAAACTAAGATACGTGGACATAGATTTTTGATGTTGATTAACGACGCTGAAAGGATGTTGAGCTGTGTCTTGGGGAATCATCCTGACAAATGTTGGAATCTAATCAAGTCAGGAGGTATCGATTTCTTTCTCCAAACTCAGCCTATAACGGAGGTGATTTGGACTAACCACTTCAAGGAATTATATTCCATTGTAGAAGTGAGCGATTCGTTAGGATATCGGGGTCATGGCTGTTCGGGGCCATTAACTGGGAATTGGATGACATAATTAACTTAACCAAGTAGTAAAAGATCAAATGTCCCAGGCCCTGAGGGTTTGCCAGCCATGACATTAAAATCTGACGTATTATTGTGGGCAAAAATCCTTTCAGCTTTGTTTGGTAATATCCTAGCAACTCAAGTGATTCCACCATCCTGGAAGTTGGCAGTTGTGACCCTAGTGTTTAAGGGGCAGGACACATTCTCCCCCTTAAATTACAGACCAATCTCATTACTGGATGCAACAAATAAAAATCTTTTCAAAAATGCTATTAAATGAACTCCAAACTTGGGTCTTTGGAAACAGATAAACAGGATATTTATCAAGCGGTATTCAAGAAGAGATTTGGTACTGCAATAAATAGTTTTGTAGTCTCCTTGTTGGATAGACAAGTAAGGGTTGATACAGGGAACCTGTACACAATGGATAGATACTAATCGGGGGCTTCACCAAGGCTGTGTCCTGGGCACTTTTTATTTAATTTTTATATTAAAGAAATGGGCTCATGCTGGGACTCAACACGCACTAACCCTCTGCATATAGGAAAAAGCAAAGTGCAATATTTAAACTATGCTGACAACACTATCATTTTTATAAGACTCCAATTGGTCGCCAACGGGTGCTTGACAGTGTGAATGTATATTTGTTAAGACTGGAGCTCAATCTCAATATTCCAAAATCTAAATATTGATTTTGAATGCAGAGAAATCTAAGTGGAAAAACTTTAATTGGAGAATATCAAATCAAACTTTAGAGGTTGTCAATGATTTTAAATACATGGGAAGCTTCATATAATCTAGTAAAACAAAATCAACAATGTATAAGGCTAATAGAGCAACATTTCTAGCGTCTGCTTCTCAGTTGTCTCAATTTGACTATAAATTCAGGAGATTCTCAGCTTGGCCAATGGTTAAACTGTACAGGCAAAAAATAAGCCCAAAACTGGTTTTTGGTGGAGAGAATCTTAATGCGGACACTCCATGGTCTAAATTAGAGGCATTGTTATGGAGGAAAGAGATGCATTCACCGAGCTCTGTCCCAATGGCTGGAACTAGGTACAAACTGGGCCTACTTCCTCTGGGTATGTATGTTGAATGGAGGGTATTGCAGATGTATTCCTCAATCCTGTTGCCCCCTCAAGCATCTTGAAGCTTGAAGACAGAACTGAACAGGGCTACATATAAGGCACTCTCGAACTGGCAACTTAACTGTGACGATTTGTTGGATTGGATAGAGGCCTCTCCTGAGGAGCTTAGTGACAATCTAAATATAGTTGAATTAAAATTGTACAGATGTGAATGGATTAAGAATAGGGATGTTTTAATGAAGTATGGCTGTTTTAACAACCATTTTTTTTTTACTTGAATTTAATCAACATAAAACTTTTTTCAAGAGTCTGCTCTTACATTTCAACTTCTAAGTTTCAATTTCAATTTTCTTTCCGTTCTTCGGGCGGTCCCTCACCCAGATCCAATCTGTACCCTTTCCTTTGTGCCAACTTCTCTCAACCGATCAAAGCGTCAACTAGGTGGATCCTCACTCGGGATCTGTCTGATCTGCTGAAATGCTAGTTCTATTAGTTTAACCATTGCCACGGTCCATCTAGTGGTCTCTGCTGAGATTTACCTGTTCCAGAGTTCTTCTTCCTCAGCCATCCAAGGATTTGCTATAAGTGGGTGGAGATATACACATCTGTTTTGTTTAGTATTTGGGCAGAACATCACCAGATGTTTCAATGTTTCTACCTGCTCTTGATTTTTACAGAGGCTGCTACTGTGTGCAATTCCCGGTGCCCGAATAGACATAATTTCATGAGTATGCAACAGATGTAGTCTTGCTTTCAGGAACAGGCTTCTGTTCCCTTTATGTGGAAATTTTGCACAATAGTTTTACAGACTTTTGAGCTTGTTAAACGTCGGAGGAAGATGTGCTAATAGTTTGTTCGCTGTAGGCTTCTCCAGAATAGCAATCCAGTCCATCTCCTCCATTTTCCGTTTCACTCTGTCTGGATTTTCTTTCAGATCGTTTTCTGTGCAGGCTATCAGACTCAGCATCTGTTTTTGTCTTCCTGCCCATTTTTTTAGAGCAACACAAGATCGAGTTTCAATTTCTTCTTAAATTATGTTATATATGGGTAGCGTATCTGCCATTATGATTTTTCTAAACAGTCTCATGGCGCTTTGATCCACGAGGATGCTAAAGATACCAGAGCCAATTCAAGTCTGATGGCCGGCTTCGATGTTGACTTGGGTAGACCCAATACTGCCTTCCATATATGGTCCTCCAGTTTATTCCAAAGCGACCAAGGTATGTTCAACAATGCTTCCATTCCATGGATGAGTGACGGTACAGCCTTTGTCTTATAGAAGGTTATGGATGGGATTAGCGACAATTTTCAAAATTTGTTATCAACTCGTCTTGTTTGAGATGTTAACCGTTTCGCTTTCTCCCACAACAAATCTTGGGATGTCTTGTCAATCACTGAACTGTCAATGTTAACTCCTAGGTATTTGAAGTGCTTTACAATTTCAATGTTTTTTTCTTCTAGAAACCACTTCTGCTGTTTTGTCATTTTTCTGATTGCTTTCTCTAATTTATGTTGAAGGCCAATTTGGGTTTGATCTATAATGATAACATCGTCTGCGTAGAGAAGTCTATAAATAGCAGTTTTCCCTATTTTTGGAGGAAACGCCCTGATTTTTGATTCCTCAAGCTGATAGTCTCCTAAAAAGGATGTAAAGAGTGCCGGGGCTAATGGGCAGCCCTGTTTCACACCTCTGTTTACTGGAATCTCCTCTGACAAAATCCCTTGGTTGTTCAATTTGACTCAGATCTTGGTTTCAGAGTGGAGTGCTCTTATTGTTTCGAGGATCGATATTGGACATTTCCATTCTATTAGTTTTGACCAAAGCTTTTCTCGATCAATCTTATCAAATGCTTTAGAGAGATCCACAAATGCAAGGTACACCTTTGGTGCTCCTTCCTTTACTTTGGCTTTCAGAATGTTTATCATCATGATGTTAACTGAGGTACTGCCGTTTTTCTGGAATCCTGTTTGGAAATGATCTCTCGATGGTGCATTTTTGGTCCAAATCCTGAAGTGATCCAGCAGGCGAGTCGCATAGATTTTGCCTATAATATCCAGAAGAGCAATCGGCCTATAACTCTCCAGGTCGTCTCTGCTCCCTTTTTTATAAACTGGAACAATTGTAGCTTTCAACCATGTTTCTGGGATCAGTTTTCTTTTGCCACATTCTGCGAAGATCTTACTAATTACTTCTGACCACTCTTTAGGGGACTGTTTCAGGTCCAGGTTTGTCAGTCCATCTGGGGCTCTTGATGTTTTAAGTTTCCTGATTGCTATTTCTATATCCTCTGGATATGATACGTCGACCCAAGTTGTCGTGGTGGCCTGCTCCGTGCTGGGTGCAGATGACTTGGGAGCATCAAATTGTTTCCCTAAGTATGTTCTCCATTTTTGTTCTGACACAGCATTCGACAGTTCCATGGAAGGAGAACTGTTCATCGTTTTTATAAGTGCCCAAAAATCTCCGGATTTTTTGGTGCCCAGTTTTCTCATCATTAGTTCTGCATCGTTTTGGTAAAGTGCTGCTCTGTGGTGCTTATGCCAGTTTTTGTATGTTTTTACTACCAGTTGCCATTTTTCCCAATCTTCCTTGGTGTTAGTTTTTCTAGCAATTTTCCTCAGTCTCTGCACCGCTTTCCTTTTCTCTACCACCAATTTATCATAAGCGTGTTCATGTTGCACCACCTTAGCAATATGCCATTAATAATGGAAGATAATTAGGTTTTTTTTTCACCATTCCTGTGTCCATTTGATCTTCCACTCTGTTCATAAGTGGCTTTAATTTTCCGTACATCTGCATCCGACAGGCGGAGCCGTGATTGTTGATTGTTTACTTCAATATTGGCTTTATAAACCTGTTTTTCAGGTCCCTTTCCTCGCCAAGCACAGTACAGTAGATTGTGATCACTATGTGTCGTTCTTTGCACCTTGAAACTCTGGATAATCGGTATGAGGCCTTCACTGACAAAGATGTACTGTAACGTAGCTTGTGAGTTCAAGCGTTCCCATGTAGGGATAGGGTTTTGTTCCGGGAACAGGGTGGCAATGTTTTGGATGTTCCTCGATTTGATCACCTTATTCCATGCCTTTCCTCGCTGCACTGTCGCTTCTCTTATTCTGTTTTCTGGGACGTCACCAGGATTTACGTTGCAGTTAGCGTTGAAGTCGCGCAAACGATAATTTCCATCTTGTCAAATTCTGCGTATATCTGGTCAATTGTTTCTGCCATTTTTGAGTAAAAGGCTTTTATTGTCATGCGTTGCGGATTCCAATAAGTGTCTATAATTGCTAAGTTGTTGACCTGTTTACGTGCTGGTGCTGATGTTTGGTGAGTCCATGTTGTCAAGGTGACTAACATTTCATAAGATTCTTTCAGTTTTCATGGTGCCGTTAATCCAGTGCCTGTTCTAATGGCCGTTAACAGTCCCGATGACGGTCGGCCTAATAGTCCCTTAATCGCTGGCGATATTTCGACCACAAAACCGTCCAACGTGGGTTTCTCCGCCAGCCATGTCTCTTGGAGACATAGTATATCATGAAGGCCCAGGTCCCCGTCTCCTAGTGTTGTTAAATGCGAGTGACCTCTCTTATTCCACGATCCCAAGGTGTACTTTTCTTTTGTAATCTGATCCACCACTTTTGTTATATCGTTGGAATGGGTGGCTAAGGTCAACGATCGTTGCTATTTTTCACTTTTCTTGTTCAGCTGTGTTTTTAACCATGCCCAAGGGCCCTTTGCTGATGTCCCCTCCATTGGTCCCGATAAAGTTCTCACATTGGATTTGTTCTTTGTGTCTTTTACCTTTAAATGTACATTTCTCGATGGTGTCAACCTTTTTTTTCCTCTCTTCTCATCCTCGGCGTTTCAGGGTATTGCCTGCTATTTAGGCTTTTCATATACTTCTGTGACCTTATTTTTTCGTTTTCATCACTAAACGTTCTGTTACTTTGTCTTTTTTCTTCTTCGAACGTATAGTGATTTGCCAATTGGGTTCCATATTCTACCCGAGATTTCCCCAACATATGCGCTCTGTATAGTTCCTCCGTTTTCGATGGGTATCGCTGCATGTATTTTCTTGCCGCTTTATTTCCTCTTTCGTGTTCTTCACTTCCGCTCCGGCTTTTTATTTCTGTCAAATCAAAGCCCATGAGTTTCATTTCCTTGAATGCCGTTGGACCTATTTGTCTAATGCCTACCGAACTAACATGGAGGTATGCTTTAGCTATCTTCCCTCTATGATAGGGTTCCACGAGTTTGATATCTTCTGTTCTAATTTTTCTTTAGGCTTTCGTTTCCCTTGTTATCTTTAGCACCATGGATCTGTTTAAGATCAGATGTCCTTCCGTTGTTTCCGCTTGTTCTAGTTTAAATACATGTGTTTCTTCCTCCCATCTGATCTTTGGCCTTTGTCGGTCCTCCTCTTTTCTTGGTGTCCTGTGATTACGTGGGATTGACCCACTTCTATTTCTTTTTGTTTTCTCTTCGCCCCTCTCCTCACTTGGGAGCTGTTTACTTTTGAGTTGATGATGAAGTTTGTCTCGTTTTGGGGACCTGGAATGGTTCCTTTGCTTCTGAACAGCTTTTTTTCAAGTTTCCTTTGGGGGAGGTGCATTCTTCTTTGGTTACTTCCGCCTCTCATATCGGCCCCTTCTCCTTCGTGCGATTTTCCCCCTGTTTCTCCTCAGTCAAGTTATTTTCCAAGTGTTGCGAAAGGTTCATCAGATCTGAATTTGTCATAAATTCCTCGGCTGATCTCGGCAATCTAGGTGATTCTCTTGCCTTCTGCTGTTGTCTCTTGCTTTCCAATTGTTATTTTTCTTGGTGCGGCGTGGTATGTCTAGCAGGCTATGATTTTGATGTGGGGATACTGGGGTTTTGGATCTCTAGCACTTCCACTTCAGGAGGTGCTAACTTTAGCACCACCTGTTTATTTTTTATTTTTTTTTCCATTGGTTGATCGCTCTCTTTTTTCGGATCTGAAGACGTCAAAGTTATTGGTTCATTCTCTCTCGCCCTTCTTTGAAGAGATGAAGATTCGACCGTGGCGAGCCCCTCTTCTCGGGCTCTGTCTTGAATTTTCGTGTTATCCAATATTTCAGTTAATTTTTTGTTCGCCGCTTGCATGGTTTCAATCTTTCTTTCCAGCGATTCTATTTTTCTGTCCCAATTTTTTTGCTGATTGCTAGTTTGTTCTTCTACTGCCGTTATAAAACCTTCCACATGGGTCATTTTCAAAAGCATGTTGGTCAAGACCGAGGTGTTATCTTGCACCTCCTCTTTGATTGCCTCATAAAGTTTACAAAATGGGGCAAGTGCAATTGTCATTGCGGACATGATCGTCAGCATGTCCGGTTTTTTATTTGGCAAATCTTTTTGGGTTGTTGAAGAGATGTCACTTAGATGTCTATTCTTCGGTGAAAGATGAGTTCTTTCCAGTCTCCTTGGCAACCGTGGTGATTCTAATGTCGAGATTTCCACTGGCATACTTTGCTCTCGTTCTAGTTCTAAATAGGAGCCTGTTGACCTTCTCTTATTTCCTTGACGATCCTGATTTTCTCTTAACCCTCCCGTCCTTTTTGCCAGTGTTTCTGGTTTCTGCCCCATGTTCAAATGGGGTCTCGTCCAGGCAAGGCAATGTTCTATCTCCGTTTGACTCTTCAACTTCTCCCCTGGAGTGTCTGGCGGACCGCGATCTCCTGGTATTTGATCCCTCTATTTTTGTTCTGGCATCAAACTAACCACAGGGCACTCTCTTCTCCCTTCGTTTTGCTCCGCCCTTTCCCGTTGCTGGTTTACATTCTTAAGGGATTCCATCGCAGAAAGCACGCTAGTCTTGTCCATTTGTTTTTTGATCAATTCCGATAGCAAATTATTTCCACCTTTATCTTTGCTTAGATTTACTATACTGGTGAACTGTGTGAGTCGTGGGCAAGCCTCTTCTTCAGTCCTTTTTGATTCTTGTCTCAACACAACCTACGTTTTCCACTGTTTTGTTGCTGGAAGAGGGTCTTGCACCGCTTCTAGCATCTCTGCATCCAACAGTTCTGTGTCCATATCTAGTTTTCTCTTTTGTTGTTGTGTGAAGAAAGCCTTTAAGCGGCATGACAACAGCGGATTAGGTAACCCTTTTGAAGTAACTCCACTTCTTTTATTCGCCTTTCGTCCCTTACTCATTATTACTTTTCCCTTAATTTATTTCTGATCGCTGGTAACTTGTTTATTAGCTGGTCTCACTTTCATGTCGTTTTTTGTCCCTTGCTTACTTCATTTGTTCACTTTGTTTTCATTTTTTCCTTTTTTCCCTTTGAGTAATGTCTGGGTCCACGTTGCTGTCTTGAATAACAATACTGTAATCTACCTCTTTGTCTGTATTTGCCAACCTTAGGGTCCTTGTGCCTCGACTTGTTGGATTGTGTTGTGGCACTCTAATATCTCCGTGCACCATTGCTTTTACATTTATTTTATTCTGTGGGTACTCTGCTTGTACTAGTGATTTGTCCATATTTTCTGATTGTGCCTCCACCTCTCGGTTTTTCCTTCTTTCCTGGTTCCAATCATCTTCATGATCATAATTGCATCCACGTTCCCCTTCTCGAGCGGGCTTTTGTTTGGATGCTCTATCTGCTGTTTCTTTTGTGACGGCGCTCACCGAGCCTGTGCCCAGCTGCGCCGCTCCCCGCTGTTCTGGCATTGCGTCCTCCTCGGTCTCCTCAAGGTTAATGTTAGTTCTGTGCAACCCAGGTGGGGGAACTCTATCTCCGCCCCCGCCCCTGCACTCCTCCTCGCAGCCTGACACCCGCATGGGATCCCGCGGAGGCCGCCCTCCGACCGCCCCCGCCTGGATCTCCCTTGCCTCAACGGCAGAAGGCGAGTCTCCGCATGCGTCGAGGAACGCTGGTTGTTTTCCTTCCTGGGTACCTTTGCAGTCTTCCTGAACGGCTCGCATGCTCTGGGCCGCTTTTGCTGGCAGCTGGTCCTCCACTGTAGGTAAGTGGGGCGATACAATTTCTTTACCTAGCCAGTTTTCTTGCTCTCGGTCTAGGACTCGGTCTAGGACTTGGACTGCTTCCGGATCTTGAGCTTGATCTTGAGGATTTTTACTACTTCTTAAGCGACGCCGGCCCCAATCCGCCTCTGCTTTCGCTGCTGCGTCCTCATTCACCTCCTTTCGATCTATCTTTCGCAGAGCTTGCGACAAAAGCCAAGGAGGTCTTACATGGGATTCCATTTTTCTCCGACTCCGCGTCTGCAGCGGACTGCTGCAGACTGCCTCACAACTCGGCTCCCAACTCCGCTCACCGCTCTGCGGTGTGGAGGCTTTTTGTAGGCAACACCCACAACTGGCACTGTAGAAAGACTGGGTGACTGCTGCAGACTGCCTCACAACTCGGCTCCCAACTCCGCTCACCGCTCCGCTCCATTTTAATGGAACATAAAATGCTTTAATGTCTTCACACCCTACTTAAAAAAACACCCCTCAAGAGAATTTAGATTAAGGGTTTTATGATTAAAATGTAACCTATTACCAACACTGGATGTTCTAGGTATGCGACTGAAGTCTCTGTCAGATCGAAAGGTTATGTTGCATTTGTAGTACTAGAACAGAGACCCTAAGATATTTATGTATTGAGTGCCCGGTACTTATAGACCCTATGAAGGTACGGTACGAGAAACTGGCCAGATTTACAATTAACCTTCAGGCGGTGTCAGTAGAACAGTTATGGGTTTGTATTTTAAACACAAATGAAATATCGTTATTATTCACAATTTTAGAATTTGTTAATTTAGTTGTGATTGAATAATAATGGTGAAGTGTTTCCATAGTGTTCTGTACCTGTATTTTGTACGATTTTGTCATTCTTTTATAGCTCTTTTGTAATGTATTTGTAACGATGGTGATGAATTGCATGTGTGAAAGGTTCTGTTGTGTAACCAAAACGCACAAAAAAAGAAATACAAAATGAAAGGATGTGACTGATGACTAAGCACGACCAGAGAGAAAGGGCACTGGCCTGGCAGACAGTATTTGGTCCACACTTCCCTGGACAAGCAGGCATCCCTCTTCTCCATTGGCCTGTTGATTTCTCGTACCCCCTAGTTGGCTACCCGCAAGATCAGCGTGCATGCGAGTGAGCCAGCCAAGCAGCAACAGGATGGCGTGCCCACGGACACCTGCATGGCACATGCGCTCGCTGCGGAGGCATGTCAGTGTGGGCCCTGGCAAGCAAGCAACAATATTGCTTTTTGAAATGGAAACATGAATTGCAGGCAGATGAGGGGCCGGCTTATTGAAGCGAGCAAGCTGCAAAGCTGCCACTGAGCGAAGGAGCCAGCCAAGTAAGGTCACAACCAGGGGTGGTGAAATTACCGCGGTTGAAATGAAATTGGCTGACTTTACCTTCAATTTCCCTTTGATGATAAAGCAGATCATTTTCCGAGTCACCCACTTTTAGGCACATTTCGTCCCCCCCCCCCCCCCCAGAAATTTCGTTTTTTGCTTTGACCATTGGTTTTTTTCCAGATATAAGCAATTTCGCTGAAGAATCAACATTTCAGGAACAAAAATAAACATTTCAGCTGGGAAAGCATCCGAAATGGTCAACTTCGCACCCAGGGTGTAATTGGTGAAGCAGGCGAATTTTTCCCCGAATGTGTCATTTTCTCTGCAGCGCAGGTTTCCACCATTTTGCCCACCTCTAGTCACTCACTCTAAATCGAGCAGGTCATTCATTCGGGGATGTGGATTTGACTTCCCCAGCTTTGCTGCGTGCTGTCGGCCAAGCCTATACCATAAGCTGGTCTTCCATCTTGATTTCTGGATTCCTGCACATGTGCGCTCCAGTGGCGAGTGCTTCGCTCTGCTCTGTGTTAGCCCCATGACAGGGAGGGAATGCAATGAGCATCTTTGGGCCATCATTTCTATGGTAGGATTCCTCAAGTCTGTGAGAAGATGAAAACACAGTGGGTCTGCATGGAAAGAACCCACAGGATTGCGCGGCTGTGGTCGCCTAGGGACTGAGCCCACCCACAGAGGTCACTTCTGGTGAGTGGCACCAGGCTTTAGGCACGGGATCTGCTTTGCCAATGCCACTCTATTGTCTCCCAATGCCACTCTATTGTCTCGCACCCGTGGAAGCCCCAGAAAGTCCCGCTTAGCCGCGGCTCACTCTTTTGCCTCCTGTGGACGTCCTTACTTCGTTTCTGGATTAAAAGTGAAAACAGTACTTCATCATCCATAAGGTGAACTCTGCTTACAAGTGAACTTTAAAGGGACTTTTAGCCTTATATAGAACTGAGCTAATACAACTATTATTCTTGTTTTGTTTAGGCACTGCACCTGAGAGGCGTGCCTATAAAACTGTGCTTGTGCGCGCACCGCGTGTGCACACCCGTGGAAGCCCCGGAAAGTCCCGCTTAGCCGCTTTGCCGCATTTGTTGTGGTTGGCGAGTCTAAGAGGTAACTTTCCGGGCCCACTTTGTAGTTTTGTGTTTTGCTCTAAATTCTATCCTACCCTCTTTTCTTTTTGCGTCTACTGGCCAATACGATGAAGAGAACACTACCATCTTTAAAAACGGGCATGCCATCGATGCACCCAGCTCATGGCACAAATGGCATCAATTTTGGAAGCAATGTATCGCCGTGCCCAAATAAGAAAGTGCGTTTAAGTTCAACAGCTCGCCCGGGGTCGACAAACTCAAAATCAATCTTATAGCCCCAAAAATCAGTTTGCATGGACATTCGCTCATTTTGTAAGCAACAAATAATAGGGCAAACCAATTTGAGCAAAGTTGGAGTTATTTCGACTTTAACACCACCTTCTACACTGAAAACTGTTTCCCATTTGCCTACAACAACTGATCACCCGCATGAAATCATTGCAATTGGAAATTCTGTAACTTCAAAGTCTCAATTCACATCAGAGAAAGAAAACACAGCCACAGAATCATCTGTTGTTTTTGCAAAGGAAAATGTCTCGGTTATGGACAGTATATTGTTATGCAATGTATTGACAGGTGCTGTTGACCAGGATTCTACTCCTTCAAGTCTGAATGCTACTAACAACTTGGCAGTTATTGATATAGATGTAAATAATTCATGTTTTTCTTCACAGACTTTATCAGAAAATTTGTCCAAATCTCCTAATCTCCAAATAGATATAAATGATACAAATTCAAATTCGATTGAGAAATTATCATTTATAGCCCCAACACCACGTAAACCTGTGATATTTGATTTATATCCAGTTTGAAATGCACATGAAAGTAATCCAAATGGTTTGACTGAAATAGCTTTAAAATCTATGAATGCTGCCATCCATTCATTAGATTATTCGAGACCTTGAAAACCAAATAAGATAAACACTCTCTTCAGTTAGACCATATTGCGGCTTGGCAGCAAGAAATGCTCAAACAAATAAATACTAAGGATATCAACTCAACTGCTTCACACATATAAAATGTTCAATTAGCACTCAAACTGATGTGTCTTTAAAACAAATCCTAGATTCTAACATTTGTGAACATCGGCTTCCTTTGATATTAGAACCTATAATTGATATAGTTCACGGAGAGCCTAAAGAACCTAAGCAATGTATTGCAGGTAAATATCTGAGTGAACCTGAGAAAAAACAAATTATGCACTTTTTGGAGGCTTTAGTTCTCATGCTCCCGAATTGCCTTCCAAAAATAAACAAAGCATAATTAATGCAGTTAAAAAAACAAAAAATCAAATAAAGGGATAAAATAAAATCCTCCTCACAAATGAAAATTTTTGTAAAAAATCTGACACATCCAAGGACAGCTGCTATTGCAGTCTCTAAAACAATGGCAAAAAAATATGTGCAACAAACTTATACAAAAAAAATCAGTCCTCACTAGCGCAAAATCGACAAATAGAATCTTATAGCCCTCTTAACAAGTTGCTCGAGGCCGTATCAAATCAGTCGGCAGAGACAATCTCCTCCAAAGTTAACTCTGATCTTCAAACTTGTAAATCTGCTCCTGAAGATCAAAAATGTATAGATCGTCGTAATTAAATTCGACATGCAGTAGATGAGTACATGTCTACCATTCCTGCTCAGAAACAATTGCAAACAGCAGTATTACAAGATCGAGTGAAAAAGGTAGATTTTAAGCTTCCTACCCCCATATCACAAGATAATTGTCCAAAGTTTCCTGATACACAGTCTGAAGAGATTTGTAACAATGAGCACTTGGATATCAGTCAAGTGGGTTCCGACCATCACAGTCAAACAACATCTGATAGTGATATGAAAAATGTAATACATTCTGTATTAAAAAAAATGTTACACGAGAAAGAACCAGTAAAGGAAGTTATCCAGAATGGCGAGTTAAACCAAGTTTCACTTGGACAAGATAAACGAACTAAACCTGCCATTCCTACAACAAAACGACCTGCGCTCCACTCCTTAACCCTGATCTGTCATCCACCACCTGTTAATCAATACAATCTGAACCGAGCATCGGTACTCTCAATATTTAGCGAGTTACCCGCTTTAGATGATATAGGTTCTATTGATATAGAACAAGTTGAATTTACAGACGCTCTGAACAGATCATCAGTTACTTTATGGCTTAACTCCCGTGTAGTTGTTAACGCCATTTGGGCTTTTTGACCTAGGCTTTGTTCTTCTATCTGGATCCACCTCTACTGATGTTAGGAACAACAATATGTCAATAAAACCTGCCAATAAACCGCCCCCATTAAATCAACCATCTAGCAATGAAGCATGTAATTGCACTCATCAATCTGGTCAATGTTAGCTATCTCAAGTTGACTCACAAAAACTGTTTATAATTAGCTGGAATTAACAAGGATTCACGCATTTAATTAATAATGTGAACTCAAGTCTCCTGTTCCAAGCTATTATCATGCTGCAGGAGACTTGGCTAATGTCCACCCCATCCTGGAACAATTATGATATTTTTTTTAATCCAGCTACCAAGGGGATTGCAGGGAGACCGGTTTCAGGTCTATTAATTGCTGTTAAGCAAAACATTTTTACCAATTCAAAACCATGGTATGCACTGAATTCTTATGTACAAATGCTTAAACTTTATAGGAATAACATATTACATGTGCTTATAAATGTGTATTGGAATCCCTCTGGGATTTCTGACGAGGTGTTTCTGGAAAGCATGAATGAGGCTCTGGAATTAATATCTTATGGAAAAACAACCCATCAGATTGATAATAGCTGGTGATCTAAACTTACATTGGCCCTCATTACGACCCTGGCGGAATTCGCGGTGCAAAATGCACCGCGGAGCACGGCGGAAAGCTGCCGATAGCGCCATGGGGGTTGGCGGATTTTCCACCCCATGCCGACCTTGGCGGAGCGGTAAATCCCCAATCCCCATTTTGCCCTTCCCCATTCCCATTCTTGCCCCATAGGGTATAATGGGAGTGGGGAAGGCGTTAATTACGCCACCGTAAAGTACGGTGGCGTAATTAACAACGAGGTCCCTTAGCGCCATGGATTTCTCCGCCCGGTAAAACCAGGCGGAGAAAGGCTCCATGGCGCTACGGGAACTCGTAGTAGGGCGGACGGGTCCACCACGATTACCGCTGGCGGTAACCCACTCCGCCAGGGTCGTAATGAGGGCCATTGTCTAGAACCTGGGAAACAAAAATATTCGATCAGATTAAGGAAGTGGACAAACTTCGTAAAATACAGAAATCTCTTCATGTTGAACAGATCCTGCTCGACAGATCTCCCGCCAAATTTATGTGACCAGTGAATGGCTGCACTTAATTGAAACTTTCCAGGTACAACATTTTAACGCAAGCGATCACAATCAGTTGAATGCTGTTTGGACTGACAAATGTGGAGAGATAAAACATAATGTATACAAAAACGGTTCCATTACTATTGACACCGCTCGTAATAGATTAATTTGGTCAGAAAAATCTCTCGAAGAATTCAAAGAATGTTATAGCTTGCGGAAGAATAACCAAGCAACAGACTCTCATGCTCCTCCCATTCTATATCCTGACCTTATGCAGTTGTTCCAACCAAACTCTATTAGGCACAAAACCAAACAAGTGCCACATCTACATATATACAACCATGAGATCAGAATCATGAAATCACAAATTTGATTAAAAAAAAGAGCTGTTTTAAAACTGCCCAAAGCCAGCCAACTTCAAGCTCTCATACAAATTAAAACTAAATATAGGAATTGGTTGAGGAGCATGAAAGCCAAACTATATCAACATGATGGGAGCAATATGTTAAAAGTACTGGCCTCCAAGAATTCGGTTGAATCCTGGAAAATCAACAATCAGGTAACAGGTGGACACCAAATAGCTGTTCAGACGAATGATGTAAAAGAAGAAACATGGATTAAATATTATTCTTCCATATACGCCAAATCTATCCCTGGGCATCCTTATCCGCTTAATGAGAATGATGATAGGATTCATCTAAAGTTTGAGAGAGATGACATTTTATATTTTATTCACAAGTCTAGCAGATCAAGGGCTCCTGGCCCAGATGGATTATCAAAACAGGCTATGAAACAATTCCCTGAACTATGGACAGACATACTAAACATCATGTTTAAAAATATTCTTTATAGGCAACAAATTCCTATCTCCTGGAAGCATTCAATTACCAAACCAGTTTATAAAAAAGGTGATCGAGCTAACCCGGCAAGTTATAGACCAATCTCCTTGCTTGATGCCCCTAGCAAGATATTTTGTCGTATTATACTTAGAGAACTGAATGAGTGGTCTAAATTAAATCTCAAGAGAGACCCCTTTCAGTCAAGTTTTGTACAGGGGCTCGGAACACTGCCAAATATGATTGCCATTAATTTGCTGAAATCACAATATGCTGTCTGTAAACAACCACTTTATCTTGCTTTTATTGATTTCCGCATGGCTTTCGACTCAATAGATCAAACCTTACTATTTAACAAATTAAAATTATTTGGCTGTCCATCGTCTTTACTGGCTTTGATAAAACAACTACATTCAGAGACGACAATGCAAGTTCGTCTCTCAATGGACGGCTATTTAACTGCAAAATTTAACACCTATTCAGGACTTAAGCAGGGTTGTATAATGGAATCCATCTTGTTTAATCTTTTTATTTTGGACATGGGAGCTGCTTTTGTGGATATTGTTTCTGATGCTCTGAAACTTGGAATCCAGCGCCTCGCTTGGTTGCTTTACGCTGATGATTTGGTTTTGATATCCCAGACACCACGAGGACTCCAAAACCTATTAACAGCGCTAACATCCTTGGTCACTAAAAACAACTTAGTAGTGAACTTAGAAAAGTCGCAGATCATGGCATGCAAGAACTCAATGAAACCACAGAAACTTTCCTTGAAAAGCTGGACTCTGTATGATAAATCCTTAGAAATCGTAAAAGGATATAAGTATTTGGGAATAACAATCCCGAATACAACAACAAATACTGTCTTTCTTATCAATATACAATCCAAATGGGTTTCCTTAATCTCCCAAGCAAAAATTTTGATCTATACATTTGGGAAATTTACATATAAAGACTTACTGCTATTCTTTGAGCAAAAGGTAATTCCCATATTAACTTACGGTACTGAATCAATGTTATATTTCACTGACAATGTATGGAACAAGCTTGAGGCACGTTTTTGGCGAAAGGTGCTATTCCTTCCTGATAGCACTCCAATGCCAATTATAAGATTTGAATTGGGCATAGTTTCTCTAGCCAGTCGAGTCAAGTGGCGCATGTGTTCCTTTTTTGGAAAATGCCTCACGGGCCTAGAAACTAACAATATGCTGAGTGTGGTAGCCCGCCAATTAGTTCAATCTAAATCTAATTTTCCAAATAAATGGCGCAATGTGGTTTTGAATACGTTAACTGAGGCAGATATTACCATCAAGCTTCTGCTGGAAAATCAAACTTGTGCTAAAATTAAATTTTATTACTGGGATTGGATGGTAAATAGAGAATCTTGTTTACAATATAAAGATTTTGAGAGTCACACTTTTGGACATAAAACATTGCGTTGTATGTCTACCTATTTGCTGAAATGTCCCTCCCCAATAATAAGGAAGAAATACTTACGTTTCAGATTAAATCAGTGGCCCACTAGAGACATTCTTGTGAGGAGAAAAATCCTACCATTGAATATGAATTTCTGAAGATTTTGTAAAAACTACACAGAAAAGGAAACTTTACAACACGTTATAATCTCTTGTCCTCAACTAATTGTTCAACAAGAGAAACATTTATCTAACAAGTTAAATCTGTTTCATGCTGCTGAGGATAAAGAGATATGGATCTTGCTTTTTCAAAGTCCTAAATTCACTGTATGGAAGTCAATAGTACAATTTTTAGATGAAGTATTTCCTGATGAAAATGGTTAATTTCTTTTTTTTTTTTAAAGTGAAATATGTGTGTTTTATAATCCTGCATTGTATATAATGTTTAGATAAGTAATTGTTAATGAAATAATTACAACATTTTATGTCATAAAGTTATATTTGTTCATGGTAAAAATAATGTTGTATTTGAAAAGTTGATTTATCAGCTGAATCAAATCAAATCAAATAAAAAAAAATTGTCTCCCAAGGAAGGGTGGGCTGATGACACAGATGGCTGCTGCAGCAGATCCCTTTTTGGAAACAACTCGTGCCAGGGGAACTTTAGAAGGGAATTATTAAGCAAGAAGATAGAAATGTATAATATAAGGTTTAAGTGTTTTTTTTATCAATAAAGAGGGGGTCCCTGTTGGGATCCCTAATAAATCCACCTTGATGTCTGTGCCCCATAAAAACCTAGAGCGTAGCCCATCGCCGGTTTAATATTGATTTTATTTTATAGGAGCAGTGTCCCTCCCTATCCAGCTGGCCTGGGGGTTGGAGGTGGTGGTTCCCATGGGGACTGCCCCTGGTCTGGGGTGAGGGAGGTGTACACCCTTGCCCAGGCCAGAGCCAGAAAGCAGGGGCTACACAGGGCACATTACTTAATGTAGTAGTAACATTCGGCGTAGGCAGCCAACTACCCAATGTGACGGTTATTGCGAGAAGGCCATATCTATGCAAGTCTATGGCAGCGAGTAGGAGGTGGAAGGAGGGTCTACGGAAGAAAGGCTGTGAGTACCAGATGGAGGCAGAAAGGAACTGGAGGAAGTCAGAGGTGTGTGGGAGGTCAGGACCAGGCATGTCAATCCACCAAAATGTCAGGCGTAGTGGAAGTGGAATTAAACACTAGTTGACATTACAAAAAGCAAGATCACATGACCCTTTGACCCTCATGGTCTCACCGGAAGTGATTTTGCGAGGCCTCTGACAAAGATGACACCACAGGAAGTGAGGAGCCTTTACTGTGGTGAGTCACACCCTGCCCAGTCTTGATGAAGTGTGTGTCCGCATGAAACACATACAAACCACCTGGAGGAATACAGTTACAGTATTCAGTTAATACAATCTGATCCTCACTTTCAACAAGTATCCCATGGAAGTCAGAAGGGTATTTGAAATGTATGCTTCTCTGTACAATTACAGACCTGAGCAGGACAGGTCTTCAGGACCTGACATTGAGAACATGAAAGCGGATTCAAATAACTTAGATGGTTCTGCATAAATGGGTCTTTCTTTACACTTCTGTTCCATTCTTCAATCCTGCTAGGATGTATCAGGGATGCCGCCTTTATTTGCCAATGGCACACATGGCAGAGGCCAGAAGCATTGTGCTCATATGCCCGTACAGCCTCCTTCAGCCAGTTACTGGCATTTTATGCCAGCTATAATCTCGCATGCCAGATAAAGTCATTGTAGGCAAGCTACAGCTTCACATGAGCAGGCGCTCCCATAATATGACACGTGCAGCTTCAAATGCCCAAAGACTGGCACCATATGAACATTACAGCCTCAGATGCCAGGAAAAGCCTCATATGCCCAGATGCCACCACCATATGCCAAGTGTGCAGCCTCAAAAGCCAATACAGACATCCTATGCCAGAGGGGACCTCATAATTCTGATCTAGCTGTCATATGCAAGGTACAGCTTCACATGTTCAGGTAATGCCCTTTTATGCCAGATAATGCCTCATTAGCCACTTAAAGTCCTTAGGCACACTGTACCGATTTACAGGCGCAGGTGCTTCAGTCATATGCCACATGTAACATCAAACTCCCATATACATCCCCTCCCATCCCAACAACCAAATGCAAAGTTATGCCACCATGTGCAAAGATAACCTCGCCCCGCCACAAGCCAAGTAGTGCAGCGATGTATGAAGCACTGTACAACCTTTACATACAAGCAGTGACAAAGATAAACGAAAAAGGATGCCGCCTAGCATATCATTGGCTGAGCAGCAATGTTTGGTTAATAAGTGTACCCTTCATTTAAACCCTCAATAAACCATGAACTGTACTCATCTGATTTATTGGCCAGGACAACAATCCTTACATGTGCATACATCTGCAAGATTGTTGAAAACAGTGAAGTCATGACGTCATGGAATACATATACAAAGGAAAGTAAAAGGATTCTGGATTGATGACAACATAAAGCAAATCGATGCCTTCAATTCCTGCAGCACAGAGCCTAGAAAGACACCTCTGCAGAAATGTGTAATGCACTGGGTCTGCTGCAGTTGGCACTGGCTAGGGAGTATAGCTCAGCGGCAGCGTGCTTGCCTTGGAAACAAGACGACATGTAGCAACAAGGGTTCGATCCCTGGGCCGCACTTAGAAACCTCTGGGTATTAAGCGTGTTATAAATGACCTATCATATCATACCACTGCCACTTAGTCCAGGGGTAGCAGAGAGAGTTTTAGGGATTGCCAGAGGAATGCAGGGGGTAGGAGTTGATACTCCTTGCGACACCTACATTTCATCCATGTGTGGGCCTCTCTGTGTCAAATAGAAGCGAGCCCATTACAGGGCAGGGAAAATGGTGGTGGAAGACTGGGTTTGTGTGTAGAAGATGGCATGCAAATCTTGAAGGCCTGCATTAGGCCATCGGTGCAGGAGGCATACATCATGATCACTCACCTCGTGCCAGAGGGCACCATTGGTTCCACCCCAACCTGGCTCATGGTCATTGGGCTCGCGAGCATGGTATGCAATCACAGGCTCGGTCTGGATGTGGCCACCGAAGGTTGAAGCAGGTGAGGCTTCCCTTGCAGTCTCCAAAACATGTGAATCTGAAATCAGAAAAGGCACCGTCAGGTCTTTCCACAGCGATGGCACTGCCTGAGCTTCTAGTGATCACACACTCTTGAGTCTTTATCATTCATCCCAAGATCATCTAACTTTAGAATTGCTGGGCATCCCAAGGTCGCCAGATCGGATTTACCTCCTGAACCGTATGGTTTAACTCCTCATTTAAAGCTCTCCTAGTATCACTGTTCACTTCATGACCTTGGAGCCTCATCTCACAGTCCAGCTAGCAATGTACCGGCACCCTTTCCGGACTGCCAGACTACAAGAGTGCCTGCAGGGGCCAGAGCTCCCAGCATGTCTGATCTGCCGGGAGCACCGGCCCCCGCAGGCATGGTTTTCACAGAGGCACCGGCACTGTTAGCAACGGTGCTGGTGCTTCCGTGTCCCCATTCCCGTGGAGTCCTGCAGGACTCCACGGGAATGGGAACTTACACTCTCCGCCGCCTGCCATCCCGGGCCGCCGGGACTTGTAATGTCCCGGTGGCACTGAGATCTCAGGTGATGGAACAGTGTTACGAGTTCGGCGGCAACCTGCCGGTAGCACCGGTGGGTTAATGCCGATCTTGTAATGAGGCCCAAGGTCTCCTTAATTCACTACATATCTCATGACCTTACCTGACTGCCGACTCCGTGGGTTCAGGATCTTCTGACCTCTCTCATCATCTCACAACCCCTTTGTGTACTTATGTCATTTCACGGCAGGCCCTCTGACCTTTCTCACCTTGTTGTTCATGCCATGACTTCACTCACACCCACCCTCTTGTGCATCTCATGACTTCCAGGGATCCCCATTCCATTTCTGGATCAATTGACATTACGTATACATGCGTACTCCTTTCCTTTGCCTGATAGTTTGTCTTGGCCACAGAACAGAATCGCAGAATACTCTTTGCCTAGGATGTTTTTTTTTTTAATGAGAACTACTGTGTGAGTACAGCCCAAGCTCTACTACCTACGTGCCAACCAGTTTCCTGTATCGCAAGGCTGCACATAGCTTGCGCAGATCTCGCATATTCTCTCCATATTTCCTGTTCGTAGCACCTGCAATCTCACCCCAATTTTCATCCTTGGCTCCTATCTCAGGCCTGTGTCCTAGATGACAAGTTTCAAACAAAGAAACTTGTGTCAATGGCCCTCATTATAAGTTTGCCTGTCTGTAAAAATGTGCCGGTAACAACGGTCACCGGCACTTTTTCAGACCGGCAAACTACAGGTCTGCTGGTAGGGGCTGTGAACTACTAGCAGGCCTGACCTGCCGGTAGTTCAAGCCCCTACCAGCAGATCTTTCACTGTAGCACCGGCACTGTTACTAACTGTGCCAGTGCTTCGGTGATCCCATTCCTATGGAGTACTATGGGACTCCACGGGAAAGGGAACTTGCCGTTCCTCCGCTATCCAGAATATCCTGGTGTTACTGGGATATCAGGTGTCGGAAATAGTAAGCAGAGGTTGCCGGTAGGCCGCCGGTAGCACCAGCAGGCTACCGGCAATTTCCTAATGTGGGCTGATAGCAATTTAGCCATCCCATCTTGCATTCACTATAGGTACATGGGGCCAAAGCCTGATTGCAATTCACTATCTTCTGCAAAAAAGAGACCTCTGCTACTGTGTACTTTCACTTTCACTGCTGCACAGAAACTAAAGGACTTTGTAGCGCAGAAGCAGAGGAAGCAACTGAAGACACAGATGACTTTCCATTACCAGCTACCCAATAACATACACCAAGTGATTTATTATTTCCAGACAATTTCTCCCAACAATCCTGGAATGGTTGCATGAACCTGGATCTGTCCCATTATTGACCAGACTCTTGCTGTCGCTGTAGACCATGGATCTCCTGCTGCTGCTGTCAAAGCCTGATCCTTCTGCTTTTGGCCGAAGATGGTAAAGAACCCTAAGTCTACCGGGGGCCAGTCCAAAATGCCCTTTGGGGCTAAATCTATCCGAGAAAAGCCTGAGGTGATTCCACATCCTGAATCTAGGACTTTCCCAGAGGTTTCCCCTTTGGAGCTCACGTGAAGTGGATTCAGAGGGGTTAGAGAAGTGCAAACATTCCTCTGAGAGTTCCTCTAGGTCTCATCAGAACTGGTCTTGTCCCAAGGATGTCAGCAGAGGCCACAGGAAACTGCTGACAGAACCATGTTTCTCAAGATGCCCTCAGCCCCCTATTGTGCTGTAAGGTCAGAGAGGATCGTCTGTGGGGTTCCCAGAATCCAGTCTTTTTATAGAGTACCCGTTTGTCCCTCAGGGTCCGTGATTTATCATCGCTGCTGACTCTGAAGGGTAGGGTTGTGGTCATTCCTGGATTGCTCAAGAGTTGATTATATACAGTCTCTATTAAGGAGATCTTTCCTTTTTCAAATCTTCCCACTACTTCCTTTCAGCCCCCAAGCACTACTTCTGGGCTTTTCTAGATTTTTCATTGACTTTTAGGGTGAGTGAGATGTTCAACCCCTCTCCTCTGCTGCATTCAGTTTTGTTTTGAGATCACAGGTTCACCTTTTTGTGTTATTAGTGCAGGGAGACCTCTCAGTTTGTTTCTTGCGTCAGTTTTTGTTTCCTATGAGGACACCCCGTCTTATGTTCCGTGATGCTAGGGGTCCTTAGGGCCACTCTTTCTCCATCGTGTCAGGTGCACTGTGTGGCCCATTTGCTTACCAGTGAAGGGGATGTCATCCCCTTTTTAGAACCTGTTCATTTTTTCCATTATGGCACAGGCCATCTTCTACGGAGTGCTGCGGGGACACGTTCTGTCCTTTTTACTTTGACTGGGGTAATATGTGTGTTACTTTTCCACACCTCCTGAACAAGTTAGTGGCAGTAGATATCTTTTATACTTTTTTTCTGATGCACCATTCCATGTTGCCTTTTTTACGGAGATAATGCATTTGAATACTATATTCTCACACTGGCTACTCTTGTTTTAAGCCCTGTTGGGTGTGGCATGTCCTTTGTTGCTCGACTCTCTGCTTTTCCAGCTGGGGAGGATACTCTCTCGGTATGCAATGATAAAATCACATCAAAAATGTCACCTGTACAAAGAATCGCGGCAAAAATGCCATGGTTTGACCTGGTAAAGGTGCACCCCATTACACCATTTAAGGAGAGCAGGGGTTGCGGGGGTGTCCCCCGCATCCTTTACATGGATTGCGGCATTAAAACCACAGCCTTTTTCCCACGATATTTTGTGTCCACTGCCATTTTTGCCGTGATTTTAACACATGGAACCACTCTCTCATCATGCATTTCCCCAGGCTTCCAGTAGGAAACCCCAGAAAGATGGCCGCAGTGTTTCACCTATCAAGAAGTGGGGGATGGGCAGCCTATCCTTAATGCACATTCCTCCAGAGGCATGGCTGTTGCTGGCCAGATCCGGGGAGGCTGGCTGTCCTCCATTGGAGGGCTGGGCTGACCCCAGCCTGATTAATAGATAGAAGAAGGGGAGCTGGACCCAATAACACTGACCACTGGACCCTGAAGGGACCTAAGGAAGAAGAGGACTGAAGGATGCCAGAGCACTGCTGCAGGAACCAGCTGTGGCTAAGCCAACACCACAGTGTCTCGGACTTCGACCTTCTACTTGACAGGAGAGATCTTTGCAAGGCGCCTCCCTTCCTTTGACTGGTAGGCATAACCAGTTAGCTGTCAGGCTCAAGCTGGGTCACCATCCCTGGGATAAAGAAGTTTGTAGACTTGCAATTTGCCTGTACCACCCAAAATCAGCTTTTCCCCATTGCAAGGACTTCCATCCAACATGGATGCTGGAATCTTAGTAGGCTTCCTATGTGCTCTACTGTAACTAATTCTGGAATCCTGCTGTGCTGACCCTCACCAGAACGGGGCCCTGCCTGGAACCCAGAGTACAATGTTGAGATACAGGGACTCTATGGGTCAGTGCAAGACGCGCATCCATCCAGTCGTCCGTGAGTTTTTCTGCTGTGTTGTGGGGCCAGTCCACGGTGCACCCCCCCAGTCTGAGTCCTCCAGAGAATCTAGAAGCCAACTGCCAGTAGGCACTATCGGACCCCCAACTCGATGACCCATCAAGACCCCAACACTGTTTAGATGAGTCTTCTGTAGCGGTTCACTATCGACGTGGGTGTTTCTAACATTGTGGGGATTCCCTATCTTGAGTGGCCTCTCCTAGTGCTTCTCACCTGTGAATCTGTGATTGATTGATTTATAAATAGATGTATATTATTCCTAAAGTGCTAATGAACACACAGATATCGCAGCGCTATTGAATCGAGAACAGAAAGACAGGTGATGGAGAAGGCAGAAGATGTAGGTTTCTGGCAAAGGAATGTTTTAACATTTTTACGAAAGGCCAGGCGTTTCATAATTCTTCGAGTCTCTCTGGGAAAATGTCCAGAGATCCACTACCTGGTCTTGAAATGAACGGCACATCGCTTTATTATTTTCAAATGTGGGGGAACGACAACCAGGTATTTGTTTGACGACCACCAATTTCTGCCAGACATATGCCATTGAACCTTTTCTCCTTGGTAGGCTGGCACATAATCATAAAGTGTTTTATGCATTAAAAGGAAGGGCCTTAAATCTGACCCTGCCATGAACTGGGAACCAGTGGAGTCTTCACGGCCAAGCGAAATGTGGGAGCCCCAGGGGCATTGGTCACAATTGGGGCCATGATATTCAGTAGGACCTGCAGATGTCGAAATATAGCCTTATTTGCACCCAAAAATAGCACGTTGCAATAGTCTAGCGACTCACTAATTATTGCTTGGGTGATGGTCCTGCAATTGTCTTCGGACATAAATTGTTGAATTTGCTCGAGAAGCATCAAGTAATAGAACGACAAGTTCACAAGAGTGTTAACTTGGGATGCAATCCAGCGAGACACCTAATGATTTGACTTTATCCGCCGTGTCAATGTTTATGTGAGAGATGGCATATGTAGATATATGGATAACCTCTCAGTCTTTAAATGGTCGGTGTATAAAAGAAGGAATTCAGTTTTTGTTTGGTTAAGACTCAGACCATTTTCCCTCATCCATGCCTTTACGAAACTCAGCATTTCCTGAATATGCTCCGCACTGTCAGCGGGCTTGCCTGACGATCTCATTAGGGTCTGACTGTAGTCCGTATAATTATGGAACAACACTCCCTCCTTAGCGAATAGATTGTGAAGCGGGCTAACATAAACATTGAACAATATGAGTGAGAGGCAAGACCCCTGTGGTACCTCACAATTCAGGATGGTTGAATGTGATTCACAACTCTCCAACTTAACAGCGCATTTTCTGAAGGAATAACTGGAGCCATTGTTGACCGTGCTGTCAAGTTTTAAGGCAGGACTGAGCCTGTCCACCAGAAATGGAGAGTTGATAGTGTCAAAGGCTGCTGATAGATCACACAGCATCGATATTCCTGACTTATCAGCTTCAATTGGCTATAATACATTCTCTTGTCCATCTAATAGGGCAGGGTAGTGCCTGGGTAGGCCTGAAGACCAATTGTCGGTCTCACATTACTTAATGTATGCCTGTTACTGAAGAGAAGATGCAGTATCCAATATTTTTAACAGGAGTTGGTAGTTGGAAATTGGCTTGTAACTAAAGCAAAGTGCAGGTTCGATGGGTGGGTTCTTCAAGATTGGTGCAAGCCAAGGTCTTTATTAGGCATTAAGAATAAACACCCCCTCAAAGGAAAGATTAATGATTTTTGCAATAAGTGGCGCTAAGACATCAGAGTGTGTTTGGTCACCATTGAGGGGCGTGGATCATCCGGGCCAATTTGTTGTTATCAAACAGATATTTTTAGGGCTGACTGCAGGAAAAGAGAAGCCTGTTGCAGGGGAGGGTACGTGATCATGCGCCTTATGCAGCCCAGGTGTAGAGCCCACAGAGGTCCTAGTCTCTGATCTTATGGAATTACAATACGATGGGATCTTTCTGGGACACCTAATGGCTTCCTAAGCCTCCCATATAAAGACTGGACTTCTGACGGTAGCTACACTGTGTTTCAGCTGCCTTATAATTTTAAGGCCTACATTTAAATCGTTTTTTCCCTATAACAGCAATAGCAGTATATGGTGTGATGGCTGTACAAAATCCCAAATACTGTGTAAACCGTAAAGGTTTACAAAATTGTCTGTTATACATATGTATGGTATTATTTGTATTACCTTTAATTGTATCAGGTGTTTCTTGGTCTGGTATTGTGATAAAATAAAAAATATGTTCTACTTACCTGTGTGGTTCCTTTCATGTATCATATTTGTAAGTGTCAGCTGTACTGCACAACAGAAACCCTTCTCCCCTTAATTCAGCCTGACTGCTCAGCCTCGCCTCCGTTAAGTTAAACTCTGGTTGTGAAACCCCTATAGCCCAAGCTTGTCTTTTATTTGTCCTACCCAGTACTTTGGAAAACCCTCCTAACAGTCTCCACAGGACAGTGTCCTCAGCATAGATGCCCTAGTGCTGAAAGGCATGCTCAGTGCTCTGAAGCCCTTTCCTTCAGGGCTTAAATGCCATCATCCAAATGGAAAACCTTATTCCCATGCACTACGTAAAATAAAATGATGCCCGTTATTGGTGCCTTGTCCGCAGTCCACATGTGGGCTTTCTAGCACTGAATAACTCTCTCTCTGGTTCCTTTGGCAGGTGCCAAGAATTGCCAGGTGGATCATTTTAGCAGGCTAATATGTGCCTGTCATAAATGTAAACTCAAAAGGTTAGTTGTCCCTTTCCTTTTCCACAATTGTGACCATCCGGTGGAGGATCTCCTTTGGTGCAGGACCAATTACATATGCTCTACTTCCCTTCTTGATGGGAAGGGTCCCCTTCCCCTTAGACTAGGAAGGGAGACTATTTAAAACAAACCTTGTCTGCCTCTTCTCTGCAAAGCATTGATGAAGTTGATGAGAACTACAGGCCTTGAATACCTGTGAGGGTCTTTTTTTCGTCAAATTGTTTTTGATTTCATGATCTAGTGCTGAGGTCCTTCTGCACCAGCAGCAGCAGGCGCTGGTCCTAAATGCTTTGCTCAATGTATGAACTGGCCCCCTGTCCAATTAGGACTAGCTGGCAGCTATTGGGGCTTTCCAGAGCAAGCCTTGATATTCCTCAAGGTGCAAGATAATGCCCTGCAACATTCCAGGACAAAAGCAATCGGCTCGTGTTCTGGTCTTTGTTCAAGCGGTTCGGCCTCTTGAATTATTCCCCTGATGTTGTGTCTTTTGTTTTCTCCCTGGCACGTTCTGGGGTCCAGGTGGAATCCTGCAGATGTTACCTGGCAGTCTTCCGCACCAGCAAGAAATCTGAGCTTCCATGTTGGCTTCCCCTTTAGGTAGCCCATGCAGTTTGAGAAGAATGTGCTCCTCTCAGTTATGATTAATAGGCCTGATAGTATCCTTAAAATGTTGACCTAGAATGTTGTGTTTGTGGTTTCCGAGGCAGCCATTGACGATACCGCTAATTGCCCACCTACGTCAACATCCCCCACCCCCAGCATCTGTAAAACACGGGTGCATTGGTCATCTGCAAGCTCTAAGTGAATAGACTTTTCCTGTTGCTATGCAAAGTGCTCTGCTGCTCCCCGGGGCCAGGTCTGCACTACTGTATATTGATACAATCAAATTTTGAAAGTTGCAAGGCCCCACCTCCTGTTAGCCTCAGGCATGTTTGTATAGGGTCCTGAATGCACATAGGACCTGACCTTTCTTTTTCCTTGTGGTATAGTCAGGATTTTGAGGTGAACTAGAAACTCGTTTCATTAATCGTCAGAGGCAGAAAGACCCCCCCACATAATATGGATGTTCACAAGGCTCTCAGGATTTACAAAGACTGCAAAGAAGGTCGACAGATACGAACTGTGTTGTTTGACCAATGTATAAAGAATCGCAGTGAAATTGACCTTGGTCAATTTTGCCACAACTCAATTTGTACTTGGACCAAACAACCCAAATTTAGCAGTCCACCAAACCTCCCCACATCTCCCCTACTTACCTTTTCGCTGGCCACCGCGCCTCTTATACCCCTGCAGCGTCAGTAATGCAGGTCAGATCTGACGGCGTAGGGTCTTTTTTTTTTTTGGTGTCTCCCGCTTCCAATATTGAGGAAGCGGGGGACACCCCCGCAACCCCACGGCGAAGATACCGAACATCTTGGGGAGCGGGGGACAACCTCGCAACCCTCGCTCTTTATGTTTGGTATTTTCGGATTCAAATTGATGAATGCACAATTTCGAACTAATGGTAGTGACCGAATTCGGTCAAATCTACCATTGGTTCAAATTTGTGCGATCCATTTGGATAATACCGACAGATGGGCTATTTGCGACTCATGTAGGTAGTTTTCCCAGCAAGCCGGTATCTTAGGCCTCTATCGCTTGCTGTGTAGTGTCCTGCATGCTTGATGGCTATGGGAAGACTGGCATTTCTCCTACAGTTGTATCCAAGGTCATTCTATCCATGTCCTCACATAATGTCATCTGTCAGGGAATCCCATGGGTTACTTATTTCCTGTGTGTTTTATGAATGACATATGAGTAACATTTTTAGTTAAAATGTGATTATTAAGAGGCTGCCTCTCTCATTAGACTGCCATGTTAAAATGTCCTACAAGTTTATACAAACAGGACTAGACATACAAGTCAATATATGTTTCTAACCTTACTGACTCATAATGCTTAGTTGCCCTTCCCCCAGACGATCCTACCATGCAACTCTCCTCCCAGTCTCTGCCTTCCACTAGGACAGGGAGAAAAGCGGTGTTGCGGGTGGGAGCCTCGCTTGCCAGGCTACCTTGTGAAAACCTACTCATTTAGCAGGAAGTTGCTGGTACACCATCCTGCTATGAGGTCTGAAGGAACCTCATGTACAGATGTCCAGTGAACACAGATCCCAGACATCAAACAACACAACACTACATCTCTACAACCAACCTACGTACTATAGCCCTGGCCAGTGCACCTTAGCACTTGCACACGCGAGGCTCCCCTCCGCACACAATTGCCTCTATGCTATCGACACAGTAAACCTAGACAATACCTGCATGCGGAGCTCAGGGTATCTCAGGTCTGCATGCACCAATGCAAAAGCACCATCATCTTGTTTTTTTCCTCGCTCCCCATTGACCTATCCAACCCCCACTCTTTCATCCTGAATGTCTCTAGAACAGACGCATGGAAGTGGAGTGCTGGATAACTCCTAGCATCACAACTATATTGACTAACTTGTACTTTCCTTTACCACTAAATGACATTGGGGTCTTCTGCCATCGGCTGACCTCCTGATCATCTTATTCACTATTCACCTCAAGACCTTCAGTGGTCACGTCCCCTCTATCCACCTCTGGATCTAGTGGTCTCTAGATGTCGCTGTCCATCCCTCAATCTCATGGCCTTCTAACCTTGCTGTGCATAGCTAAAGACTGAAAGCTTTCTTGATATCCTTCCTATGCGGGAACTCACCCATCCCCAGGTATTCCTCCTGCCCTGTGTTTCCACCTGAGTTCAGCTCCTGCATGACGTGTGCATACGGCTGGGAGTCCTGGTAGAGGCACTCTGCTGGTTCAGCCTTGAGCGCTGGATGGCTGGCCTTGACCAGTCGGGAGAGGCCAGTTGTATCCTCTTCCAAGAACTGCCCATACCCCCTGGCCTCATGGGTTGGAAGGCTGGTGTAAGGCATTGATGGGTGGTACTGAGTGTCCGGTGGCATATGGGACAAAGGGTGACTGTGCTGGAAATTCATCTTGTGGTGGACTCTTTGCTCCTCCACAATCTCACGAATGTCTGATGGTAGCAGCTTGTGCTGTGGGCCCCTACGTGTTTCCTGCATGTAGATAACCTGCGGGTGTTGCTGCCAAGCTCCCGAGTGTGGGGAGCCTAGGTTGGTTCTGCTACCATAGGTTGTGACGTGATCATCCAATGCCATTGTGTCGGTGTACAAGGCCCTCTTTGGACAGAACAGTTGGAGTTGGCAATTGTCTGTATCCCAACTCTGATCCTCCTGGCTTTGCCGGACAAAGGTCTTGTTGGGGAAGGCATCAGAGAAGGAGTCCAGTTTATTTGCGTTGGGATTGAGCCCAAGGGAACTGTCTCCCCAATTTCCTTGGAAGGGGAATCCATATGCCCAGCTCATGTCAGTGGCTTTCTGGCTTGCCGCCAACTCATCCTGCTGGTGCTGGAATTCCACCCGCAGTCTGCACCAGCTTGGCTTGGAAGTGTTGCAGCGGTCCCTGGTTCTTTGGGCTACGACATCTGCACCAGTGGTTCTGGCATCGCCATAAGGAGGCTGGTAACTTGCTGTGTTGGTGGAAGCCCTGACCGCCACCCCCTCAGAGGTGTAGTCATAGAAGGTGCTGTGGGTGGGACTCGCCGATCCATGGTGCCTTCTCCCACAACGTTCTTCATCCATAGCCACGTGATCTCAGCAGACCCGCCTAAATCTCTCTCTGCATCATATAGGGCAGCTGTAAAACAGAAAAAGATGAGCCAATCAGAGCCACTGAGTGATTTGGCATAGTGTACAACATGGGGCAGCCAGGACATCTATTCAACAATCAACTCAAATCTAAGGTCTTACAGAGCGAGTCCATTAAAATGTTTGCGTACTGTTTTCACCTGCTAGATAGAGACAGGATAAGGGCAAAATGATCACCAAAACTCCCATTAAATTGGCCCTCAGAAGTTACTCACAGTGGAAGGCCACATCTTTCAGAGGCCCATGGCGCTTGCTGGTGGTAGCTTTGCAGAGCTCACTGCTATCCCTGACTCAGGGGAAGGGTTTAAGAGAGTCATCCGGCAAGTTACACAAAATATAAATTAATGTCCGGGCAAAATCCCAAAAGTACAAAATGTGTTAACTAAGAACTACATTAAAATCTAAAATTATGTTTTCATACAGGGCAAAGCAAGGGTACAGTAAGGGACACAACTCCCGACTTGTGCTAAAAGAGGCTTTGGGTGGAGCATGATCTCTGATTTCTTTCATAAATTCCTTTGACACTTCAGCCTGGGTGAGCAGATATTCGCTGCCCTTACACTTTTCTCAGCCCTGCAGGTGCCGGATTGTGCTTGGGTTTTTACATTGCACAAAACCTTTCTCATGGCTTGAAGTGTGCCATCTCTTCAGCGTCTGATGGCACAGACCGGGGGAACGGCAATATTTTTTGCACTGCCACGGTGACTACTTTCCTCAAGGCAGCAGCTCCACAAGTTCCTTCCCTCAAGCTCCATCTCGAAGTACCACCGGGACTGTGCTCCTTCTGCGCCCCTCCGTAGGAACTCTAACGGCTTTCTGGATGCCAGCTTCATCTCACTTATATTGGCTTTGGTCTTCGGTGCTAGAATCACTTCCTCCTCCTAGGGCCGCAAAGTGCAGACGCAGATCGAGGCCATTCAACATTGTTTGAGCCTCATTACAAGTTTGGCGGTATTCCGGTTGTAAATCGGCTGGAATACTGCCAAATGGAATTACTAGTACTGTTACTTGGTCCACAGAATTACTGCCGGATTAAATGTGCTGGCATGGCGGTGTTAGTCCCCATTCCAGCGATTGTTTTTGGTAAAACGGCAGAATTACCTCCAGCATTTTTCTGGAGGTTTTTCCTCCAACTCACCACCAAAATCATAGTTCGGCGGTGCAGTAATGCATTACCTCCGTTTTGTCCCCACACCGCCGTACTAGTAATGAGACTGGATCCTGTCACATATTGCGGGAATTCTGTGGTTATCTCATGAGCCTTTGTTATATTCAGCGTCTTTTCTCCAAGGTTATCGTCGCTCCTTTGGCCTCTCTCATTTTATTCTCTGCTCTTGCTAAATCGCCACTTACACCCTGTGGAGGACCCACATAATCCGTGAACCAAAGGTTTCAGCTGTATATTGTTATTTTTCACAGGCCTCCTCCAATAGTCAGTCTAAGGCTCCTAGCTTTTTGTGTACTCCGACTATTGTACTGTCCTGTCTATGGCATGGTCTCGTACCTTTACCATGCAGTCGTTCATACTATATTGGGTTTCTGTCGCGCACTTACCACACTCGCGGTCCTGGAGTCGGTCACCCCACAGGCTCCTGTTGTTGCGCCGACTCCGGGGCCACTCTGCTGCTCTGCCTCCACTTCTGCAGGGGACTCCAATTTTCTGCGGTTCTCCCACGTGGCCATTTCGGCTCCTGTTACGTTGCCGCTGGCAGTTGCCATGGTGACTCCAGGACACAAGGCGAGAGCAAGGCACTCCTCGCTCATGTGACCGACGACAGGTCACATGATTTAACACTACCAGGAAGTGCTCCATAAAAGCCACAGCTTCCCTCTACCCAGTGCTTCTCAGCTGTTGTTTTTGAGTGGCGTTTTGGATCTCTTGCTTCCTAATTCCCTGTGTTCTGTGCTTTTGACCTTGGCTCTTGTTTCCTCTGGATTGCTATTTGGATTTCCCCTGGATTACTGGCTGAACTGGTGTTTTTCTTGACCTTGGCTTTTTCCCATTTTGGACTGCTGCTGGATTTTCCCTTCTGTTTTGGTGACCTGGATGCACTTTCGAACTCTGAAAGTACTTTGGACTTGATTTTGCCTCTGTTCGATTTTCTCCTGGAACTTTCTACTCAAACACTTTCCATCTGCTGCACACTCATTTCCCTGGGGGAGGTTTTTTCCACTTCTGGGGTTTTCCCTCCTTCCCTCCATTTTCCATCCTTTGGCACCTTGCTAGGTAGGTCACATTACCTGTTTCCATATTTTTTTGGTAGCACTGCGTATTGTGTGCTAACATCGTTCCTTTCTTTCTAGCTGCCTGAGGATCTGGTGCTCCAGTTCCTCCAGTCCACCTGTGGCCCTAATAACTGGTTAGGGAGTGGTTTTCGCTTCTCTGACTGGTGCTTGGGGATGGAGGTATTTAGTCCACTTGGAAGATCACGTCTTGACAAACTGAGAAGCCACCCTCTCTTGCGCGTGGACTATGGACACCGCCGCCGGTGACCCAGTAGCCGCCTTAGTGCAGGTCATTACGGTACTGTGGGCTGACATGTCAGCCGCCACTGCAGCCATTCACCAATGTTTAGATGCCATATAAAGTGAACATCATTCCCCACTGAAGACCAAGCACTAAAAGACTATATTGCCACTTCTCTTCGTGTCGGACACATTAGACCTTCACAATCCCCGGCCGCTAGTCCTATTTTTATTGTGCCCAAGAAGGAAGGGGACCTTCGCCTGTGTGTGGATTACAGAAGGAATAATCAGGTCACCATCAAAAAAATCGATTTCCCTGTCCTCTGATTTCAGTATTGCTAGAAAAACTATGACAAGCCACCATATTTACTAAACTAGACCTCAAGGGGGGGGGCCTACAATCTAGTCCGTATGGGGGAAGGCGATGAGTGGAAGACTGCCTTCTGCACTTGCCATGGTCTTTACGAATATACAGTCATGCCCTTTGGGCTGTGTAATGCACCTGCCACTTTCCAGAGATTCATGAATGACATATTCCACGATATCATAGATTTGTATGTCATAGTCTATCTAGATGATATACTGATATTCTCCCCGTCCTACCACACCCACGTACGACTTGTGAGGGAAGTCCTCTCCCATCTCAGGAACAATGCCCTTTAAGCAAAAGCAGAAAAATGCATGTTTCATGTGAACGAGATCAACTTCCTCGGATTCCACATTACGGCCCAGGGGTTGTCCACGAATACTAACAAGATTCAATCCATTCTAGATTGGCCCATCCGAACTATGTTAAAAGCCCTGCAATCTCTTATGGGTTTTGCTAATTTTTACTGATGTTTTATCTCTGGTTTCTCGACTATTGTCTCCACCTTGACCACACTTACGAGCCCCAAAGTGCCATTTGTTTGGACCACGCTTCAACAGGAAGCTTTCAGCACATTGAAAACGGCATTTACATCCGCCCCAATATTGCAACATCCCAATTTAGACCTTCGGTTTGTGGTAGAGGCCGATGCTTTGTCTTTTGCTCTAGGTGCAGTTTTGTCCCAGTCATGTCCGAACACCGGCCTGTTGCATCCAGTGGCTTACCACTCTCGCAAATTCTCTCCTTTGGAACTCCATTACACAGTAACCAAAAAGGAGCTGCTGGCAGTGAAGGACGCTTTCCAGTTATGGAGATACCATCAACTCAGAGCCAAGTGGCCCGTGACGGTGTACTCCGACCACCGTAATATCCAGGACTTGGCTTCCATGAAGTGTCTCAACGGCCGGCAGATCGCTGGCATTTATTCTTCGCCGTTTTGATTTCTGTATCGAACATCTTCCAGGGGCCACCCATGGCAAGGTGGATGCTTTATCCCATCTTTCTTGC
Source organism: Ambystoma mexicanum (assembly GCF_040938575.1). Lineage (NCBI taxonomy): Eukaryota > Metazoa > Chordata > Amphibia > Caudata > Ambystomatidae > Ambystoma > Ambystoma mexicanum. Next base: position 1,131,826,742 of record NC_090923.1, read on the forward strand.
GGGGGCGGGGGGTGTACTGCCTATTTTTCCTGAGACCATCCTAGAGCAGAAACACTTTGTCTATGTACTCAACCACCTAGTCTGATAACCGAGGTCTGTGAGTGGATCTCGCAACATCCATCCACCCTACAGGAATGGAACGCCACATGTTTTGAGGGTCTACCCTTCATTCAAGAACGTCTGTTCCTACCGACGCATCACACTAGGCTCTGGGCTCTCGCATGGTCACACGATGCCCTGTTCAATGGACATCCCGGCCAAAGAAAGACTTTAGCCCTCCATGCATCGGGATGTCAGTAACTACGTTGATGGATGTTCTATCTGTGCACAGGGCAAGAACCAAAGAGGCAAACTCCTAGGCCAACTCCAACCCATGCCAATCTCCCATAAACCCTGGCACATGGTCTTGATGAACTTCATCACTGATCTGCCTTTGGTCCAGGACTTCAACACTATATGGGTTTTGGTTGACTGCTTTATGAAAATGGCTCAATTTGTCCCTTGTTCTGGCATCCCTTCTGCTCCGGTACTGGCTGATCTCTTTTTTCACTATGTCTTCAGTCTCTTTGGTCTCCCGTCCGTTATCTCAGACAGGGGTTCTCAATTCATGTCTCACTTCTGAAGGGCACTCACTGCACTTTTGGGTATCGATGCGTGTTTTTCCTCGGCATACCATCCCATAACTGATGGCCAAATGGAACACGTCAATCGGATATTAGAGCAGTATCTGCGTTGTCTGTGTTTGCAACAGCAAGAGTCCTGGTTCAATGTCCTGTGTACAGCGGAGTTTGCTTATAATAACACATCTCATTCTTCAACCGGCTTCCCTCCTTTCTTCTCTCTGTATGGTCAGCATCCCCGTACTCTTACTGTTATGGGTCTGCTGCCCACTTTCATTCCGGCTGCTGATTCCTGTTTAAGAGATCTTACGGAGATTCATTAACAGACACTGCCGGATCTTTGGGACGCCCAGGCCACCATGTGCCATACAGCATACAAACATCGACGTCCGGTCCCACCTTATGTGATCGGCGACAGGGTCTGGTTGTCGACACGGCATCTCCGCATCCCGGGTTGCTGCAAGCTTCTTCCCTGCTTTGTGGGCCCGTATCGGGTCCCCAAATTCAATAACCCTGTCTCTTTTCGATTGGCAGTCTCCGTCTCTTGGCGCATAAACCCTGATTTTCACACCTCACTCCTGAAACCTTGCCCTCCCTCTACGCGCATAGCATTGCCACCTCTGCCTCTTGTCCAGGGTTCTAATGATGAATATGAGGTCTGCGCTATTCTTGATTCCTGTTATTGTAGAGGTCGCCGACAATACCTTATTGGAGGGTTTCGGGCCTGAAGAAAGGAGCTAGGAACCTGCAGATAATGTCCATGCCCCCATCCTAGTGTATCGTTTCCATTGTGAATTTCCATCCCGCCCATGGGGTCAGGGACCTTTATAGGGGGACTCTGTCATGCACTTACCACACTCGCGGTCCCGGAGTCGGGTGCCCCGCAGGCTCCTGTTGTTGTGCTGACTCCGGGGCCGCTCTACTGCTCTGCCTCCACTTCTGCAGGGGGCTCCAAGGTGCTGCGGTTCTCCTGCGCTGCCATTTCGGCTTCTGTTACGTTACTGCTGGCAGTTGCCATGGCGACTCCAGGACACACGGCGAGAGGAAGGCACTCCTCGCTCTTGTGACCGACGCCAGGTCACGTGATTTAACACTACCAAAAAGTGCTCCATAAAAGCCACAACTTCCCTCTACTCAGCTGTTGTTTTTGAGTGGCGTTTTGGATCTCCTCCTTCCTGATTCCCTGTGTTCTGTGCTTTTGACCTTGGCTCTTCTTTCCTCTGGATTGCTATTTGGATCTCCCCTGGATTACTGGCTAACTTGTGTTTTTCTTGACCTTAGCTTTTTTCCATTTTGCACTGCTGCTGGATTTTTCCTGTTTTGGCGACCTGGATGCACTTTCAATCTCTGAAAGTACTTTGGACTTGATTTTTTCTCTGTTGGATTTTCTCCTGGAACTTTCTACTGGAACATCTACTGGAACACTTTCCATCTACTGCACACTCATTTCCTGGGGGAGTTTTTCCCACTTCTGGGGTTTTCCCTCCTTCCCTCCATTTCCCAGCCTTTGGCACCTTGCTAGGTAGGTCACATTACCTGTTTCCATACTTGTTTGGTAGTATTGTGTATTGTGTGCTAACATTGTTCCTTTCTTTCTAGCTGCCTGAAGATCCAGTGCTGCCGTTCCAGTCCACCTGTGGCCTAATAACTGGTCAGGGAGTGGTTTTCACTTCTCTGACTGGTGCTTGGGGACGGACGTATTTCGCCCACGCAGAAGATCACGTCTTGACAGTTTCTCACAGTGCTTCCTTTCGGTGGGTTTGTAAGCAAGTGAGATTCACCCTTGAAAATTATCATGGAATCTTTTATTATGCGCTTAATGCTAGAGACTAGTCTCTTAGCGTGGGACTGGGATTCAAACCTGTGCTTGTCTGCGTTGTCTTGCTTCCATGACAAACGTGTTGCCACTGAGCTATCCTCCCTGTTTCTAGGTTTTGTTGTCCTTTCACCGGGAGCCCTGAAAGGAGCATTCTTCTTATCAAATCTATGCCCTTTAATTTGATAAAGTTAATATCAGACCAGCAGTTTCTGCATACAGAGGTTTCTGTTGCTCAATTTGAAAAAAGAAAGTTTTAAAATAAAATGTTTTCAAGTACAAAATGAGAAAAAAAAGTAAATAAAGACCCAACCAGTAAAGGTAATTCAAAAAAACAAAACTTTTGCAATGGTTGAGGAGGCAAATATTTTGTCCCACACTATAATGTCAGAAAATAATGCATGACTACATGTTGCGGAACATACCATCTTGACCTTCTTCTGCCTTGATGGCCATAGAGTATTTAGCACACTCTACAGAGCAGATATGGGTATCTTGGGATTCTTCCAGCAGATTGTCATTCAGACCATTAGTCACCATTCTCCAGAAGAACTTTGTATCTTTACAGGCATCTATCCCCTCCATTTTATCCCAAGCGTCCCTTTCCATTTCACATTTCCTATTATACATAGAGTGTCTATGTTCTCTACAATCATTCTGTTTTTACTTTCTGGGGGCATTACTGCTCTCCATTAATCAAACAAGTTTTTCCTCGCTCTCCTGCAGTTAGTGTTAAGACGCCCTTTTAGATATCTCTGTAGTTGGCTTTTTTGCCAGACGTGATTTGTGAAATGAAGACACCCAGCTCTGCAAATGCCGCCATTATGACCTTCAGTAGGGAACCATCTTGAAGACAGATATCAATCCTGCCCGGTGTGATGGATCTCATTATTTTTAGACCTTTTGCAATGAATCTTCCTTCTGAAATTAGAGGTAATTAATTAATTTTGCGGAGTTCATCATTTGGGAGCTAAAAGTATGTTTCAATAACTTAAATGGTGATCTTCTGAGCTTACAATTGCATTCTAATCTTTCTTCAATGCCCGATGTGACGTCCCCGCAGTGGTCGGCGCATGCGCGAGCCTCGTTCCCGGCCACGCATGCGCAGAGGAATAAACGGCACCCGTGCGGCAGTTGCCGCCAGGACGCGGACCAGGCAACAACGCGTCCCGCGTCGTCCTTGCATGTGTGTCAGGTGTGCGTGTTTGCATGCAGGAGTGAGTGCGGGTCCCTCACCCGACCCTCCGGGGTGAGGACACAACAACTGGCGACGAGGAGGAGCGCCACGATTACGCTCGCCCCAACGTACAACGAACGTCGGATCAGCGGTGCTGCATATCGTGGCATGACACGGACCCGGCACGAACGCCACGAGTAAGCAACAGTAGCGGCCTGCACAGGTGCTCGTGCGCTGTTGCGCTTCTGCCACGCGGCAAATTTTTGGAACCCTGGTCGTTCCCACCCACCTGGGGACGACCCTCTACTTTGACACAGAAAGGAGTGGCCAGAACACAGCGCTGGGGCCCCACATATCAGGTTTGCGGCCTCTGTGACACCTAGAGGTGCCTGTGTGACCTGCAACAATGGCAGACAGCGATGGGGAAGTGGAGATTGCACGTGGCACAACGGGGCCACAACAAGGGTTTCTGTTACCGATGCAGGAGTTTGATGTGTCGGGACCCCCATCGAAACTGGGGCCAAGATGGTTGCTCTGGATTAAAAGACTTGAAATGTACTTTACAGCGACCGGCATCACCGATGATGCCGCGAAAAGGGCAAATTTGCTGTATTCGGCAGGGCTGGACGTCATTCGCATTTTTGAGGCATGCAATCTGCAGGTAGTCACATATGTTACGGTCAAGACGGCTTTGGAAAACCACTTCATACCTCAGTCGAATATGGACTATGAGAGATTCCTGTTCTGTGGGGAGAAGCAAAAAGATGAAGAACCTCTTGATCAGTTTTGTGCCGGGTTGAGAATGATGGCCACAGCATGCCGATGAGACAATGATGAGTCTATGATACAGAACCAGGTAATACAGGGCTGTAGCTCGAGTAAGCTAAGGAGACAAGTATTGCGAGAACCGGGATGGACGCTGGCACAAATACTGGATAGTGGCAGGACGTTTGAACTGGCGGAGTCGAGAGGCGCAAAGATGGACGCAGCCAGGCGCCCAGGTATGGCGGACGAGGCGTATGCCATTAGCAGACGTGGGGACACAAAAGACAAGTGGGGCCAGAACTGTCATGATCTCTGCTTCCAAAAGGTCAGGGTTTTCCCAACTCCCTTGGAAGCAGATCCATAACCCAGGTTCCGAGTGCCAACCAGTCCCAATTGGGACCTTTTGGACCCAGTCCTGGCACCAGTGGCACCAGGCTCATAAATATGCCCAGTCCCAGCGCTGGAAGCGCCGGGCTCATAATGCTTGGGTGGACTTACCTGCAGCAGACCATGCTGCTTACTTGCCTGCCAGTTGAGCCTCTGATCCTCTTCTGTTTGGAACTACTTTTCCTGTTGGGTGGGGCAGGAGCCACTCCCTAGGTTCAGAACACTGGAACTCTTCTGGAAAGCAGGAACTCTTTTCTTACCTAGGCGTGGCTGTGGAAGGAGACACCTAAGCACTACAGGAGGCTATTTAAACCACACCCGATGGATGAATCTTGCTTTGCGTTATTCTGCATCCTCTGCAGCAGAACGCTCATCGTGTCTTCTGCATCTGATCCTGGGCCTAAGGAAAAAGGCTTACCATCCTGGATCCAGTCTTCAGCAACACCTATAAAGACAAGAAAGAACAGGTTAGCATTACGGTCTTCAGTGACAGCGCTTCACTTACCTGGTCCATCGGCTGTCACCAACGCCTCGCGCTGCATTCCGGCATCTGAAAGACAAAGGCTTACCTACTCTTCGTGCGCTCCGGAGGTCTTCGCACTGCATTCTGGCATCTGAAAGACAAAAGCTTACCAACTCTTCGCACGCTCCGGAGGCCTTCGGCGCTGCATCCCGCATCTGAAAGACAAAACAAGGTGCGTTTAAAGACATTGGGGAACTTTAATACTCACGTGCCATTACTCCTCCCACATCTAACCCAGTGGGTATTCCGGCACCCTGCAGCCGCTCCGAACTTGTACCTGCAAAATAAAAAGACAGTTAGAGCGCATCGTGAAGCAGGCAACAAGCGCTTACTTACGTGCTTCCAGGCGCTTCTATTCATCACACGGGCTCCATCTTCAACTCACTTCAGCCCGTCATCCGCCATCGCCGGAACCCTGCAAAACAAGAGACATCATTACTAAAGACTTTTAAAGACATTAGAATTACTCGAAACTTACCGTTCGTGCAGTAAACGACGGACAGCAGTCCTCTGAAGTCAAGAGGCCTGCTCCCCTTATCCAGTGAAGAAACTGGTTACAGCACCCTGCCCCGAGGCAGATGGAGAGCACGGCGTTCACTTACCTAAGGTGAGAGCGTTAACCTTTGGGGTTCTACAGGAGAAGAGAAAGGGAAGAAGAGAGAGACATTTAATAACCCAGTTCATTAATCCCATATTTTCTATCTGCAGACATCTTACCCTTCGAGTCAGACATACAGTGCACAGAGGTCCAGCCCAAAGAGCCAACCGTGTGTTACACATCACCTTTGAAGATACGGTATATGCCCAGTCAAGACCGGCGCCTCTACGGGAATCAGGTGAGCGTTACAGAACGCAAAGCCTACCGCAAAACTCCCGTCCAGGCGCTATGGAAACCTCGGATACCGACCAGCTAGCCCAGTTACTTGGGGAACTTAGGGCAGAAGTGCATGCAGCCCGTCAGGAAACGAACGCTCTAAGAAGGGAACTGATTATTTCCAAGGAGCGAACAGATGATCTCGCTAGACAATTGCTACAGTCACAAGCCGGACAGACCCCGTTACCCGCATCTGGGGGAAATCTTCCTTCTACATCCTCTATGAATCCAGTGCAGATCAACCTACCTGGGAATGTACCTCTGGCTCCGCCCGAACGATTTTCTGGTGACCCAAAGAGGTTTGCAGTATTTATCAATCAGTGCCGGTTGCATTTCTTATGCTGGCCAGCAGCCTTTCCAACTGATCAAGCTAAAGTAGCTTTCGTGCTTTCGTACCTTAGTGGCAATGCGGCAGACTGGTCGATCCCTCTAGTAAATCAAGATGATCCGGTCCTCCATGATTTTCAAGCTTTTCAGCTCAGTATGGAAAAACTGTTCGCAAGACATTCACAGGGGCAGGCCTTGGACAATGAGCTTTCGTTGCGACAAGGTAATCAAGACCTTTTGGCTTATATTGCGTCTTTCAACAGACTGATAGTGGAAACTCAATGGCCTGAGGACAAAAGGATTACGCTGTTTTATAGAGGTCTATGTGGGGAGCTCAAAGATGTGTTAGCCCAAGTAGTGAATCCCCCACAAGATTGTTCGGACTATATAGACTTAGTCGTTCAAATAGATCACAGACTGCAGAACAGGAAGGCCGATCGTTCCAAGTTTGATGCTCGAGTATTTTCCAAACCGCCGACTCCTTCCAAAGGAGTAGACTCCGGGGAACCCATGCAAATAGGGGGCCTGAAAGGTCCTCTAACACAAAAGGAGCGGGAAAGGAGAAAACAGTTGCAATTATGCCTCTATTGCGGAAACTCAGGGCACTTTCTTCGAGACTGTCCGGTGAAACCTGCCAAGAAGGCAGTAGGAGCTGCAGTTACCAAAGTTACAAACTCTGAGCAGGGAAACGACCTCGCCCGACAAGAATAGAGGTCCTCTTGCCGAGCGTGAAAACCAGTTCCGTGACCTCGCATTTCGTGATACCTATGGTCCTCATTAGCCCTGATAATCCGGATCGATTACATGCAATTGAAGCTTACGTCGACAGCGGTGCCATCGGCAATTATGTGGATCATGAAATGGTTTTGAGGATGAATCTAACTCTTTGTCCCAAAGCTGTAAAGGACGTCATTACTACGGTGGATGGAACGGAGATAGCCTCCGGACCAGTAACGCATACCACTCAAGAAGTGACGCTAGTAAGTCAAGATGGACACCATGAGAAGATTGTGTTCGATGTGATCAAGGCTCCTCAGTTTCAGATTATTCTAGGAATACCTTGGTTAGAGAAACACAATCCTCTGATCGATTGGCGAGCAAGAACGGTCCAGTTTCCAGAATGTGTCTCTACTTGTCACCCTCCACCTGGTGTTGCACTGGCAGCAATTTCTTCAGAGACTCCCCAGTTACCTCCCGAATACCTAGAATACCAAGATGTTTTCCGGAAGGATCAGGCTAACTCTCTACCTCCTCATAGGTCTTATGACTGCCAGATAGACCTGATACCTGGATCTACTCCTCCTTGTAGTAGAATTTATGCCCTCACCGAGCCTGAGAACCTTCACCTTCGACAATACCTGGATCAATACCTGGCAAATGGGTTTATTCGTCCTTCCAAGTCCCCTGCTTCTTCAGCTTTGTTCTTCGTTCCAAAAAAGGAAGGAGACCTTAGAACTTGTATAGATTATCGCTCCCTGAACCAGATCACCGTCAAGAATAGATATCCGTTACCTTTGATCCCTGAACTCCTGGACCAGGTCAGAAAAGCATGCATATATACAAAGCTGGATCTTAGAGGAGCCTACCACTTGGTACGAGTAAAAGAGGGCGATGAATGGAAGACGGCCTTCCGCACCAAATATGGGATATTTGAATATCAGGTCATGCCCTTCGGACTTTGCAATGCCCCGGCCGCCTTTCAATATTTTATGAACGATGTCCTCAGAGAGCTCATAGATGTGTGTGTTGTTGTTTACATTGACGACATCCTCGTTTATTCTTCATCGGAATCTGAACATCGGAAACACGTGAAAATGGTCCTCGAAAGATTGCGTCAACACAAAATTTTCGCTAAGTTGGAAAAATGTGTTTTCAACGTGACTGAAGTTGAATTCTTAGGATTCATATTATCACCTAGCGGAGTGCGTATGGATTCAAAGAAGGTCGATGCAGTTCTCAAATGGCCATCACCATCCTCCGTAAAAGGTGTGCAAAGCATGTTAGGCTTCGCTAACTTTTACCGCAGGTTTATCCCCGAATTTTCTCGAATAGTCCAGCCCATCACTGCCTTGTTAAAGAAAAACAAACGTTTTGAATGGTCTACCGAGGCGGAACAAGCTTTCCAGGATTTGAAGACTAAATTCATCTCTGCACCAATCTTAAAACACCCTCGCCCCGAACTCCCCTACATCGTGGAAACTGATGCTTCAAGCCTTGCCATGGGGGCAGTTCTATCACAAAAGGACCCGGTAACCAATCAGTTGCATCCCGTGGCATTTTGGTCCCGCAAATTCTCGCCTCCTGAAATCAATTACACGATTACTGACAAGGAACTTCTGGCTATCAAGTCTGCCTTTAAGGCTTGGCGGCATTATCTGCTGGGGGCCCGACACACCGTTACTGTGATTACGGATCACCGAAACCTGCAATATTTGAAAACCACAAAAGCCCAATCCTCTAGACAACTCCGTTGGGCATTATTCTTTGCCGAGTTTGACTTCATAATTACCTATCGACCTGGTACAAAAAACGGTAAAGCTGATGCCCTTTCTCGGATGGGAGTGGAAGAACACTTGATCAACCCTAAACCTGTACCAATCATTCCCGAACAAAGAATTATGGGTGTAATCGCCACACAATCCATAGAGGAAGTTAAGGATAAAGCCAGGCAACTTGTAACTCCAGCAGACATACAGAATTGGCATCTGCAGGGAAAGGACTTTGCAGTAAAGGACAACTTATTGTATTTCCAAGAACGATTATACCTGCCCAGCACAGATTTACAGAAAAAAGTAATCTCTTGTTATCACGATTCTTTAATGGAAGGACATCCCGGTATGGCCAAGACCTCAGAAAAGATCAAGCGCTACTTCTGGTGGCCGTCTTGGAAAAAAGATATCAGAGACTTTATAATGTCCTGTGGAGTATGCGCCCAAAACAAGAGTCAAAAGGAAAGACCAGCAGGCCTCTTACGCCCTATTGACATCCCACCTCGCCCTTGGCATATGCTTTCTATGGACTTCATCACCGATCTACCTCCATGCTCCGGATACAATACGATTCTAGTAATCGTGGACTTATTCTCCAAGATGGCGCATTTCATTCCGCTCAAAGGCTTGCCAACAGCAGCAACTCTGGCCCGAGAATTTCTCGAAAACATCGTCCGACTGCACGGTTTTCCTTCGGTTCTAATTTCGGATCGAGGTAGTCAATTTATTTCTCATTTTTGGCGAAGTTGCTGTCGGTCGGCTCAAATTGATGTGAGACTATCGACCAGTCACCACCCTCAGACCGACGGACAAACCGAGAGGACCAATCAAACTCTGGAACAGTATTTACGCTGCATGCTGCAACAAACTGAAAAAACTTGGAAAGACATCCTTTGGATAGCCGAATATGCCTACAATAACTCTGTCCATTCGGGAACTGGGAAAACCCCGTTTTTTCTTTTATACGGCAGTCACCCTCGAACCTCGGAGTTGGATCCCCTCCAAGATCTTGAAACACCAGCAGTAGACTACCTGCATTCTACAATCACCCAAGCCTTTAAGGAAGCTGTTTCTCACCTTCAAAGGGCTAAAGAACAATACAAGAAAGTAGCAGATCAACATCGGAAGGAAGCCCCTCAATATCAAGTAGGGGATCAAGTCTGGTTATCCACCAAATATCTACCTCTAAAAGGGCCACGCACATTCAACCCAAGATACCTTGGTCCCTATTCCATCACTACCATAGTAAACCCAGTAGCGGTCAAGTTGGACTTGCCCCCGCACATGAAGATACATCCGGTCTTCCACGTCTCTCTATTAAAACCCGTGCAACCTCAAACCCGACTAACTAAATCTCCAAAACCCATCCTAGTTGATGGAGAACTCGAGTTTGAAGTCAAAAGCATTCTGGACTCCAAGATCTCCAAATCTAAACTATTTTACCTAATTGACTGGAAAGGCTACGGCCCCCAAGAGAGATCGTGGGAACCTGCTGAATATGTCCACGCTCCTCGCCTAATCAAAAGATTTCACCGAACATTTCCTGACAAGCCAAAACCCCCGGAGAAGCCCGGTTTGGGAGGGGCCTTGAGGGGGGGTACTGTCATGATCTCTGCTTCCAAAAGGTCAGGGTTTTCCCAACTCCCTTGGAAGCAGATCCATAACCCAGGTTCCGAGTGCCAACCAGTCCCAATTGGGACCTTTTGGACCCAGTCCTGGCGCCAGTGGCACCAGGCTCATAAATATGCCCAGTCCCAGCGCTGGAAGCGCCGGGCTCATAATGCTTGGGTGGACTTACCTGCAGCAGACCATGCTGCTTACTTGCCTGCCAGTTGAGCCTCTGATCCTCTTCTGTTTGGAACTACTTTTCCTGTTGGGTGGGGCAGGAGCCACTCCCTAGGTTCAGAACACTGGAACTCTTCTGGAAAGCAGGAACTCTTTTCTTACCTAGGCGTGGCTGTGGAAGGAGACACCTAAGCACTACAGGAGGCTATTTAAACCACACCCGATGGATGAATCTTGCTTTGCGTTATTCTGCATCCTCTGCAGCAGAACGCTCATCGTGTCTTCTGCATCTGATCCTGGGCCTAAGGAAAAAGGCTTACCATCCTGAATCCAGTCTTCAGCAACACCTATAAAGACAAGAAAGAACAGGTTAGCATTACGGTCTTCAGTGACAGCGCTTCACTTACCTGGTCCATCGGCTGTCACCAACGCCTCCCGCTGCATTCCGGCATCTGAAAGACAAAGGCTTACCTACTCTTCGTGCGCTCCGGAGGTCTTCGCACTGCATTCCGGCATCTGAAAGACAAAAGCTTACCAACTCTTCGCACGCTCCGGAGGCCTTCGGCGCTGCATCCCGCATCTGAAAGACAAAACAAGGTGCGTTTAAAGACATTGGGGAACTTTAATACTCACGTGCCATTACTCCTCCCACATCTAACCCAGTGGGTATTCCGGCACCCTGCAGCCGTTCGAACTTGTACCTGCAAAATAAAAAGACAGTTAGAGCGCATCGTGAAGCAGGCAACAAGCGCTTACTTACGTGCTTCCAGGCGCTTCTATTCATCACACGGGCTCCATCTTCAACTCACTTCAGCCCGTCATCCGCCATCGCCGGAACCCTGCAAAACAAGAGACATCATTACTAAAGACTTTTAAAGACATTAGAATTACTCGAAACTTACCGTTCGTGCAGTAAACGACGGACAGCAGTCCTCTGAAGTCAAGAGGCCTGCTCCCCTTATCCAGTGAAGAAACTGGTTACAGCACCCTGCCCCGAGGCAGATGGAGAGCACGGCGTTCACTTACCTAAGGTGAGAGCGTTAACCTTTGGGGTTCTACAGGAGAAGAGAAAGGGAAGAAGAGAGAGACATTTAATAATCCAGTTCATTAATCCCATATTTTCTATCTGCAGACATCTTACCCTTCGAGTCAGACATACAGTGCACAGAGGTCCAGCCCAAAGAGCCAACCGTGTGTTACACATCACCTTTGAAGATACGGTATACGCCCAGTCAAGACCGGCGCCTCTACGGGAATCAGGTGAGCGTTACAAGAACAGGCTAGAAACTCGCAATCCTCCAGGGTCGGAGTCCATATGTCAATACTGCGGCTATGACCTGCCACATTCGGAGGAATGCCCGGCCAAATCAAGATCGTGTGGCCGGTGCGATAAACCAGGGCACTATGCCCGTATGTGCCGTGCCCCAGCCCCCGTATCTGTACAGAGAGGCCCAGCAAGAAGTCGCGGCGGCGGATCCAGAAGACTACGAAGCATTGCCGCTCTCGAACAGGAAATACAAAGGCTGCAGCGAGCTGAGGAAGAGGAGGAGGAAGATGAAGAAGTGTTCTTCATATCTAACTTAGCGTCAGGAACCAGGAAGAAGAGGCAACCCAAGTGCATGGTGGACATACAAGGGGTGCCGACACAGGTTTTAATTGACACTGGAGCCTCCGTATGTGTATGTGTATTGGCCGAAGAACAATACCAAAAACTTCCGGGCGAAAATATTCACGTTTGGAGGCGACACCCCGATACCCATCAAGGGTGTGTTCGTCACGCCGGTCACCAAGGGTGACAAAGCAATCAAAGCACATTTTTTTGTCACGGACGTGAGTCTTCATTCACTACTCAGATGCGCAGCATCTGAGGCTCTTGGGTTGGTGCATTTCGCACTGAAAGTGCATCAAATAGACGTCGAGTGCCTGCTGGACAAATATGCTGGCATTTTCGAAGGAGTAGGGAAACTGAAGGTGCCCCCGATAAGGCTGCACATCGACGACACCATCAGACCGACCGCTCTGAAACACAGACGAATTCCGTTCCATCTCAGGGAAAAAGTAGAAGAAGAGCTGCGGTCGCTTGTTAATATGGATATCATTGAGAGGGTGGAAGGGCCCACACCCTGGGTTTCACCGATAGTAGTCGCCCCCAAACCTAAGCAGCCAGGAGCAGTGAGGATCTGCGTAGACATGCGCCTCCCCAATGCGGCGATTAAGAGGGAAAGACATATAACACCAACCCTCGACGACATTGTAGGTGAGCTTCAAGGGGCACGTGTGTTCTCCAAGCTGGACCTACGAGTGGGATACCACCAACTGGAGCTCCACCCCGACTCAAGATTCATTACAACCTTCACAACACACGAGGGCCTGTACCAATTCAAACGGTTGAGTTTCGGGATATCATCTGCGGCTGAAGTGTTCCAGAACACTATTAGAGGAGCATTGGCGGGGCTGACAGGTGTCCTAAACATGAGTGATGACATTTTGGTATTTGAAAACTCAGAAGCAGAGCACCTAAAACGTCTAGAAAGTACTCTGAAGAGGTTGAAAGACCTGGGACTCACGTTGCACCGCCAAAAGTGCGAGTTCTTCAAAGACCGGATTGGATTTTTCGGCTTCATCTTCCAGGCCGCAGGAATATCGCCAGATCCGGAAAAAGTCAGAGACATTCGGGAAGCAGCGGCACCACAGTCCCCTACGGAAGTGAGGAGCTTCTTAGGGATGGTGACGTACTGTGGGCGTTTTATAAAAGGACTGGCGTCAATGGCGGAACCTCTCAGGGCACTAACAAAAAATGAGGTAGTGTGGAAATGGGAGTCACGAGAACAAGAAGCATTCCAGGCCCTAAAGAACGCCTTGTCGGATGGCGACACCATGGCATATTTTAACCCAGCGGTGGAGTCGGAGGTAGTGGTGGATGCGAGCCCAGTCGGTGTCGGGGCAGTGCTGTTACAACCCGATGAGCGTGGAGATATGAGACCAATTGCATACGCAAGCAAAGCACTATCCAGCACAGAGATGAGATACTCCCAGATAGAAAGGGAAGCCCTGGCCATCCTATGGGGATGTCGCCATTTTCGCCTATACATATTGGGCAAACCTGTAGTGGTGGTCACCGACCACAAGCTGCTGCTGCCAATACTAGCGGGTGCATCATCAAAACCCCCACCCCGCATTGAGAGATGGATGCTGGCCTTAATGGAGTACGGGGTGAAGCTGGTATACCGACCCGGGACCAATAATCCCGCGGACTATTTGTCAAGGCATCCCAACAAAGCAAGTGCAGAAGGAGACGGCAGTGAAATGGAATGCAACGGTCTACTCTGCCAGATAGTGGAAGGTGCGCTCCCCAAGGCACTGTCGATACTGGCGATCGCCACAGAGTCATGCAAAGATGAGGTCTTCGACATCATTAAGGCTGCGGTGAGAAGTGGAGATTGGAGGGAAGTCCTGCGCAATAATTTGCGACGCCAGGAGGAGGCCCAGAAAGATCTACAGGCACTCTGGAGGGTGAGAGATGAGTTATTGATCTCCGATGATGGGCTGTTACTCAGGGGCCGACAGATCGTCATCCCGCGAGAGCTCAGGCTGAGGATACTGGAGCTGGCGCACATTGGTCACCAGAGGGTCGTGAAGACAAAGGCGAGGTTGAGGCCAAAAGTATGGTTTCCAGGCCTGGAAGAAAGGGTGGAGCGCTTTGTAAAGAGATGTCTGGTCTGCCAAGCTGCTACGCCAGGGGACAAAGAACCACCAATCAGCTCGATGGAGCGCAGCACAAAGCCGTGGAGTACGGTACACATGGACTTTGGCGCGACGGGGCGGGGAATGTATTTTCTGGTGGCAGTGGATCAATGGTCGAGGTTCCCCGGAGGTGGAGGTGGTCGAGTCGACGGCCACCGAGTACACCACGGCGGCGTTGGACAGAATGTTCGCAACGCATGGGTTTCCCGACATCGTGTGCTCAGACAATGGACCAGCTTTTTCCGGTTGCCAATTTGCCCAGTATCTGAGTGAGAGGGGGATTAAACATCGGAGAGTGTCCCCGCTATAGCCGCGGGCAAATGGTGAGGCCGAAAGAATGATGCGTACGCTCAACAAGGTGATGCGAATCTCAGCCAGCAAGGGAGAACCCCTCAAAAAGAGAATGGTGGAGTTCCTTCGAGTGTACCGCACAACCCCTCACCAGTCCACGGGGTTCCCCCTGCCGAGGCACTTTTCGGGCACTGCCCGAGAGGGATGATACCGGAAGTGGATAACCGAAGACCAGGAGTTATAGACGACGAGAAAGTCCGAGAGGAACGGGCGGAACGCAACGAAAAGTAGAGCGAACGGAGAGGTTTGCAAGAAAAGGAGATACAAGTCGGAGACTCCGTGCTCATCAAGAATCGGCACCCGGAAGGGAAACTGTCCTTGCCATTTGAACCACGCCCCTGGAAGGTGACCCATGTGAAAGGCACTATGGTGACTGCAGCCAGTGAACGTGGCACCGTCACCCGCAATCGATCGTTCTTCAAGAAAGTGGATGTCGTGCCTGAAGCTCGGACCTCAGGGGAGTCCTCGATGCGGGCATCAAGCCCAGAGATCCAGGAGAGCGAGCCGTCGAGGGATCCGGACCCTACCTGTGGCGCTGACTGTCTCGTGCCCACGGTTGTGCGAGGATATCCAGTTCGAGGGGGAAGGAGACTTCCGGCTCATTTCAAAGACTATGTTATGGACTCGGGCGATTGACCTAGGTTGTCCCGAAGCCTACACATGGTGTGCAATGTTTGTATTACTGTTACGTTTGATCACGTGAGTACAATTTGTTCGTACTACACTGCTGTTTGTTGTCACAAAAAAAAGAAGGGATGTGACGTCCCCACAGCGGTCGGCGCATGCGCGAGCCTCGTTCCCGGCCGCGCATGCGCAGAGGAATAAACCGCGCCCGTGCGGCAGTTCCCGCCGGGACGCGGACCAGGCAACAACGCATCCCGCGTCGTCCTAGCATGTGTGTCAGGTGTGCGTGTTTGCATGCAGGAGCGAGTGCGGGTTCCTCACCCGACCCTCCGGGGTGAGGACACAACACCCACCAGAGGGCAGTATTGAACTTGAACCACGAAGAGATCAGTTCCTGAGGTTGTGTTCCAACGTAGGAGCTGCAGCCCTGTCGGATAATGTTCAACCATTCACTGGCACCATCAGCAAATCATTATTATGGGAATGTTGCAGTGGATTCCATGCGTCTCTAGGTCCTTTTATCCCACCCCTGACCACTTGCCAGGTTTATATCCCGATTCACTTTTATCACAAAAGGTATGAGAGACGATTCTGTGGGGTCAGCTTTGTTGTGACAAGTTATACACATTAATGATGTCACCTTTTCTGTTTTTCCTTTATATGTAGCTAGATAACAATTAATGTATAGCCTGTGAGAGTGAGAGAACACCTCTAATTCCAATCTTGTCACACACCAACAGTCCCAACCTATTTCTGCGCCTTTTTCTTTTGTACTAACCATACAATAGTTCCACAAATACGCGCTGTGCACAAAATGTAATGCAAACAATTTCACTCTTCAAAGTAGACCACATTTAATATGTGCCAGTACAATTGCGGGCATTAGCTGCTCGTAGAGGTAATCACAGTCTTTGGCAGTCTGCTCTCTGCATTGTGCTCCTTGTTTCCAGAGTCTTTCTACCGGTTTCACTATTGTGGAAGGATCCATAAAACCCCACCAACGTCCGGGAGTGGCTGCGGAGCTGCTCACAAAGGTAATTGCAGTCTTTGGCAATCTGCTCTCTGCATTGTGCTCCTTGTTTCCAGAGTCTTTCTGCCGGTTTCACTATTGTGGGAGGATCCATAAAACCCCACCAATGTTTGCAGAGCTGCTCGCAGAGGTAATTGCAGTCTTTGGCAGTCCTTGGCCGGACTGGAAGGCTGGAAATGAGCCTGATGTATTCCAACATGTGCCAAGCACCTTACTGAAGCCGCCGTCCGAGGGGAACGACAAGAAAAGATGTCTGCGAAGTTCTCGTCTCGTTCCTCCTAGCCGAGATTTACCTTTTTTCCGACCACCGAGCAGAGGCCGCCTTTCGTCTGCTCCAGTCGCGGCGTCGGAGCTGTTGCTACACTTCGATCCTGGTGCTGCCTCTTTGCCTTTACAAACGCATTTGCTAACTTCGACTAACATTCCTATTGAGAACAGTGCCACAGAGCCTCAAGGGGCAACGGCCCGATCAGTGCCAACCAACGCCACCCAGCTGGGCTAGCAGCTGACAAGTCTACAGCGGTAACTATGGCCCCACCACAAGATGCACGAAACTCGGACGCTATCCCGCCCAGCTTCTCTGCTGATAGAGTGTCCCAGTGCCGCCGTTCGAAGGGCTGATGGCGAGGGTGAATGCTCCGGCAGGGGTAACGGGAATGAGTATGCAGACAGGTGACCTTGATAGGTCCGGGCTGGTGGGGCCGACCCTCTGTGAGTCAGCGACTGCGAGAAAGTCGTGCCCGTCCCAAGGGCCCGACCTAGCACTTACTGGCGTTCACGACCTGGCGAGGCCCTGCGCGCTGGGAGGTGTGCAGGCCCCGCCAACCTCTGCACTCCTGCTCCAGCCGCCGGCCCTTCGGGCGTCTGCGTTGGAGCGGGAGCTGGCCGGGAGGAGTGGCTTATTCGCGATCTCTGTGCAGGTGCACGCAGACAGTGATGTCCAGGGGTCAGACCACGGAAGAAAGCTGCCACCAAATAGAAAACTCTACAGAGGCAAACAAGATACTCCCTATAAACCAGCTTGAAGAAAAGAGTAAGGGGAGGGAAAAGCCTGATGTTCCTACAGACATAAAATAAAAAAAATAAAAAAACAAACATATCTCCAAGTCAGCAGAGGTTCGACGCAAAAAAAAATTATTAACAGAAAAACATCCTCAGGTATTAACAACAACCTCAAGTCCTTCACCTGAAGAAAAGAACTCTAGACGATGGACTGGTGCCAAAAATAAAAGAAATAACAGTGCTACATTAAAGAAACCCTTTTTAAAAACGGCGCACTGCAACTTGCTGAAAGACTTTTTCAAAAGGCAAGGAAAACGGAAACATGACCTTTTGGAAGAACTATCCGATGCAGAGATACTGGAAGCGATACAGGATCCTCCTCCAGCTATAAAAATCTGCAAAACAGGAAGAAATCTTGAGGACAATTTACCACTGAAGCAGTTTAGACCTTTGGAGAGTATTCAACCCTCTACAGAGGAAGATCGCCCTTCGGAGCATTCGGAGCTGAGTGTGAACGAGGAAAAACTCAGTGCCCTCAATCCCCTCTCTGTTCTAAGAGAAAGGAAAAAACAACTAATGTTGCCTGCTCGACCTCAAGTTTTGAGAGCCCTAGTGCTCTCCCTCAACTCAATCTCGATTTAACCCCTCCTCAACCAACCCCGCACTGTAAGGGCGGAGGGGAATCTATTTCACCGACCCCAGGAAATCCGAGTCCATTTCCTACCATTAATCCCAGGTTGTAAGCAAGACCTTTGTCGCTAATTGTGTGCGGAGATCAGGAAGCTCCCGTTCGACTTCAGATAAAGATGCTCTAAGAAATTTGCCGCACACTCAGCAAAGTAAAAGAGGCACTCCAAAAAAATCAGTCGCCATCACGGTCAGCGACCCATGATATTACCTTGAATACGCTTCTGAGGGTCGGAGACAAAGCGAACAACCATTTACCGCACCAAAAGAAACGCCATCTAAGAAACCAGACTGGCTAACCATTATGTCAGCAGTTACTATTGCATTAGCACCATTTGGAAAACTCTACGAGACACTAAATGACACTCTGAAGGACTATAGCACCATATCTGCAATGATGCATACAAAGTTGATCTTTCTAGAAGGTTACATCACAGCTATGGAAAAAAAACATCAAGGCCCAAAATTCAGGGTCAGAATCTTCAGTGAGCACCTCAGTCACACAGGACCAGCGAAACTCTCCCCAGCCAAGCATTAGGAAGTTAAGACAAAATGCAGCGACCCAAACAATCCAGCGGAATTACACGGAAAACGTATCTGTAACCCATCCACCTATGGTTAACCAAAATCGGGGAAATTTCAGTGTATTTAATTTCCAACAAGGTCGTGCAGATTGGGTGAGAAACACTCAATCTGAAGCGTTCTCTTTTTCACAGAACTCCCAGAGCCAACCAGCCAATAACGCAGCAGGTTCCAAAGTAGAGAACCACAGGTTTCAGACCGAAGAACAATCGTGTATTATCATAGGGTCTCCTCTCAAATGCTGCACGGAAGAAAAAAATCCTATCGCTGGTGGAGGTGTAAAATCTGTAATAACAGAAATTAAAAGCAGCCAAGTACTCATCAAACATCAAGACACTACCACCTCAAAAAAGGGTTTGACTACAGGGGCAAGTTAATCTTCTGTACATACGCAACTAAAGGAACCCTCCAATATGAAAGCACCACAGCCAATCTTAGTGAGTCAGGAGGTCTTAACAACTCATGATCCGACACAGGAGACGTTGCCTAAATCACTGATTACTGCTGAAGATTTTCTGGCAGACAAGAACTATATAAACATTACTCAACATCTCTTGCCAGAAATGGATGAATATAAGGAGGCTTGATCTAACGTAGAATCACTCGACACAGAAAAGAGAAGAGACCCAGGGGCAAAAAAGTGAGGCTTGTCAGAGATAGGTCCCCCCTATTACGATCATCACGTAGCCCGAGGAAACAACGTGGTTCACTGAAGCACAGGTATAATTCTATTTCTCCGCCTCACAAACCAAGAAGAACTGAAGGCTCGTTTGAGCAAAAAGATCTTCGAAGGAATGAAGTAACAACTCAGAAACCAACCAGCAAATATTCCAGAACTAGTCCCTCAAAAATTACCGAGCACCGACCTAATCATATCACAATTCAGTCTGCCCGTCGTGAAGTCTCCAAGTCGAGTGAGAGACGAAAGCCAGCTCTAATAAGTAACAGAAGGAACCCCGCTCCAATGAAAATTTTCAAACTGGAGAAAATACCACGGAACTGTGATGATCTCGTCTTAAACCGAGGAACGGTTCTGAAAATATTTAAAAAACCTGTGTGTTCAAAACATTGAAATCAGATGACTATATTTTGGTGGAGCCATACCATAAACACCTTAAAGCGAAGACATATCTCCATATAAGAGCATCTGCCTTCAGACCGTCACTCAAAGAAGGAATGGAAGAACTATTGCAATGTGGGTACTATCTGACAGACCTGTCTGACAACAGGCGAGAAGATCTAAATCAGGCTTGCCCAAGAAGGCGATTTCCTTTAAGACAGAACTAAACGTCTAAAACAGAGGCTTTTTATAGTAGCAGCAGGACGCCCAATAACATGGAAAGGGATCCCGCTAGTAAATCAACGAATAGGAAGGACACACTGCAAGCTACCTCAAGAGACTCTCAACAAGAAATCTGAGCATCAGAAAAAAAACCTGACAAGTACAAGGCACCTCTTCTTGATAAACAACAGCATCAAAACTCAGAAGTACCTGAACAGACTAGACACCTGAGAGGCCCTGAACGAAAGCCAGTACCTACAACTTCATATAAACCACCCGACACCCAATTGAAACAGATTTGGGCATGGCTCCCCAAAGCCTTGTCAAACAACTCTAAGAAATAGCAATTCAAGGCCCACGTAGAGGGGCTGAAACAAATGGATACTTCAATGGGGACAAAAGCACCTACCACTACATTAAAAATGGGATCTTGGAACACCCGTGGCCACCAACATCTTATGAAAACTGGAGGTGTAGACTTAGGCAACTTCGACATACTCTCCCTCCAAGAAACCTGGCTAACGGGAAAAACCTTCTTTGGGTGGCTTTGCCATCGAAATTTCACCAGCAGTCAAAGGTCGGTTAGGGCGACCATCTTCTGGACTTCTGCTTGCTGTCCGCTCGGGTAGCGGGAGGAGCATCCAAAAATCACTTGCATCTTCGCAAAACCATCTTTTGGTACTGTAAACTGTGCTCATCCTGATCTAAAGACTGGGAAAAATCTGATTACCCCAATACTAATAATTATGACATATTGGAACCCGCAAACAATTTCGGATAAAAAGTTTCTAAGCATCATCGAAAAAGAAATTGATTAAATCTACGCAGAAAAGCAAGTTGCACACATTATCATCTGCAGCGACTCAAATGCAAAATGCCCTAGATCAACCCAACTCATCACTAAAAAAAAATCTAAAACTCCATCGGAAAATCGAGGCGAGCTTTGGCAAGAGTTTATGGATTTCCAGGACTTTTATAACATCGACCAGGTCTTCTCTAACCCAGACCAGATCCCGACATGGGAGAGAGAAAACTCAGTGGCGACCATTGACTATGTCTTTGTGTCGGAAGCAATGCTGAAGTTAGTTACATCCTTTGAGGTTATTCGAACTACAGCAAGCAATCACAATCTCATGAGAATGTCATGGGAATCACTCACAGCCATTAAACCAATGATGACGGAGACCATTGAAAGTAACAAGCAAGGGAATCATCTGAGACTAACAGCTCAAAGAATTGAGGAACTGACGTCCAACTATCGAGGACAGCTGGACCCTAAAAGAGAGGAAGTTCTGTTGGGAATAGATTATAAACCTCTGTTAATCCCTTATAAGATAGGGCCTGTAAAAAATGTCCAATTGTCCCAAACAACAACTCACCAATACGATAAATTGCTGGTAGAAAAACGTTCTTTCTTAAGACAATTAAAAAGAAAAGCTGCAAACTCTAATTCAAAGTTTTTACAAACCAGGTTTCTTGATGAATCTAAGAAATACAAATCCTGGGTGAAAAACCACAGTGTAAAACCAAACAGATTCAGACGAGATGTTGAAGAAGGTTGTGGGACATAACGCCCAGGAATTCTGGGCACTAATTAAAACCTGAGTTGCACAGACAGAACCCTCGCTGGCAAACAGTGTTAGTGGAGAAAGGTGGAAATCCCACTTCACTTTCCTATTCCAAGCTCCTTTGAAAGAATCCCTTGCCCTCATGGGAGGCCCGGAAACAATCAAGACCTTTCTAACAAATAGTACATTGAATCAACAATACACAAGTTAAAATCTTCAAGAGACCCAGGTCCGGATGGGGTCACAAACATCGACCTTAAGAACTATCCATCCGAGTGGGCGACCTTTATTAGTCTGGTCTAGTCAGAAAATGTACTGATTCAAGATCAATCCCAAGGTCCTGGACTTCTTTGGTGGTGGTCCCGGTTTTCAAGAAAGGGGACAGGGCCGACCCGTGAAATTATCAGTCGATTGCACTTCTTGACACCATCAGGAAAATGTATGGGATGCTCTTATTACAGAGATTTCAATTATGGGCAAAGACATCCCCCATTGCCAACCCTTTCCAAGCAGGCTTCAGGAAAAAATTGGGCACAATAGTGAACATCATGTTGTTAAGTATTGTTAAAAGTAAAATCATGGAAGGAGGTACAAGAGTGTCCCTAGTGTTTATAGACCTTACGCAAGCCTTCAACCAAGTGGACAGATCAATGCTGTAGTCAAAACCTTCGGTTTAGAAATGCCCAAGTAAAATCTTGGAACCTATAAAATCATTCCATTCTTCTACCACGATGAGAGTCAAACTCAAACAAAAAGGCCTCTTATCAGATGAAATAGCTACCAGAAGAGGGGTAAAACAAGGCTGTCCCCTGGCCCCAGCATTATTCACAGCATTTCTTGGTGATTATAAAGAATCGTGTCTGGATATCAGATCTTTCCCCCCAAAAGTTGGAGGGTCTCCGGTGTCATGATTATTATATGCGGACGACATCACACTGTTGGACCAAACTCCTATCGGCCTACAACGACAACTGAAAAATCTGTCTGACTACATAGACCCGAACACCCTTGAAATAAACAAGACAAAAACAAAGATCATGATCTTTGAAAAAACAGCAAAAAGGTTAACAACCCTGCACTGGAATTTGGATAGCGTCCAAATTGAAATAGTCAGTGAATTCAAATATCTAGGAGTAATGATAAACAGCTCCAGATCAGAATTAAGAATGCAAAGATATCTCTGGGAGAAAACGCAGAAATAAATTGACAGCACGAGTAGGCATGATGGACAAGAAATTTGGTTGATTTTCCTTAATTCCAGTAATCAAGTTTTATAAATCAAAAGTCGTTCCATCTTTAGTCTATGGCGGAGATGCAATGTTAACGATCCCTGCAGAAATTTTGCAAAAAATAGAGGGATACTTCTGGAGATCGGTGCTGAATCTCCCAAAATCAACCTCTACTCCAGCAATCAGAAGAGAGCTGGGTTTGCTTTATCTAAAAGCAATAGTGGAATTCAGTGGAATTTCACTCTTCAGAAAATCGATTCTCTCTGATACCCTCCCTTTATATAGACTGATCGATAACAAAATAAAAGGAGGGAGATGCAAAAGCTTTCGAACTGGGCAACCCACAATAAGATGCAGCTAGACTCAATTGTATGCACGGAGGAAGATCTGATCCTAAATCCACTGAGAATTAAAAAGAAACTAGTGGAGTTGGATTGGATCACTACCCAAGAAACTGCAAGAAAAAACAGACTCCTTAGCCACCTACCTGTGCACATAATGAAGGTGAATGAAATACAGCAAGTCTTTAAGAGATTTCTGAACAAATCTCTAAGACACACATTTTTGAGAGCACGTTTAAACCTATTGCCCACTAACGAAATTCTCTTTGTGATGGGTCTCTCTAACACCAACACCTGCAGACTCTGTAAAGACATTGGGCCTCATTACGAGTATGGAGGTAGCCATGGTGCTATTAGCGCCATGGCTACCCCCATATCGCATACCGGGTCTGGGTTCTCAGAATGGGGATTTACCGGGTCATTCCAACCTTGGAGGACCCGGTAAGTCCCCATTCTGAAAACCATTCCCCATTCCCATTCGAGCCCCCATAGGGCTCAATGGGAATGGGGAAGGAGCTAATAACGGGCCCTCAAATAGCGGGCCTGTTATTAGTTCCCTGGTCCCTTAGCGGCTCCCGCTAAGGGCGGCTGGTAAAACCAGCCGGCCTTAGTGGGTCCCGCTAAGGGACCTCGGAATGCGGCGGTAGGGGGTTAACGGCACCGGCATCCTTACCGGTGCTGTTAACCCCTTAGCCCCGCACTCGTAATGAGGCCCATTGTCCAGATCGAGTCGGTCCGACATCTCCTAATGTCATGCCCTGCGCTTCGACAGATTACACAGATGTACCTTAACCCAGTGCTGTCTGCCTATACTTTACGAGAAGAAGAAGAATGGTGGCCTTGTTTGTTAAGTGGCGAAAAGACCTCATGGACAATTGCAACTGGAAAAATCCTACAAGCTGCTATGGTCGAGTGCAACAAATTGAAATGACTTTTTCTTTTCTTTCCCTCTTCCCTTTCTGGGAAGGCTTGGAGTTTTATGGACAACTTTGTGGAGAATCATCTTAAGAAACAATTTTATGAAATTTTAAGAAGAAAAAAACGACTAAAGATGAATACTTTACAGTCTTCTAAAATCAAGAAAACTTGATATACACAAGTAAAAAAAAGAATAATACAATTGAGAATCAGCAAAATATGCCAGTGCAAGTACCAACATACAATATTTACATAGTACTGAACATTCCTCCATCCATTGGAATTCTCATGGCATTAAATTGAGCCAGAAAGTTACAAAAGATGTGCCAATGTGCCAACACGTGTTTCAACCTGCTAGGTCTTCTTCAGGGCACAATATCTTACACAAAATTCACTGTTATTTTCACCAATACATATACTATTGTCCCTAATTAGAGTAACCTATGCAAAGATGGTGGGAGAGAGAAGAAGGGAAGGAAAAGAGAAGAAGAGAAACAAACATTAGCAATGTTGAGTAGCCTTTGACGCATAGGTTGCTGTCATTAAGGGCAATAGTGTATGTATTGGTGAAAATAACCATGAATTCTGTGTAAGATATTGTGCCCTGAAGAAGACCTAGTAGGTCGAAACACGTGCTGGCACATTGGCACATCTTTTGTAACATTTCGGCTCAATTTAGTGCCATGAGAATTCTAATTGATAGAGGAATGTTCAATACTATATACATCTTGTATGCTGATACTTGTACTGGCATATTTTGCTGGTTCTCAATTGTATTATTTTGAATCTCTAATGCCCACAATTGTACTGGCACATATTAAATGTGGTCTACTTTGAAGAGTGAAATTGTTTGCAATATTACTTTTTGTGCACAGCGCATATTTGTGGAACTATTGTATGATTAGTTGATTTAAGATTGCCTGGGGTAGCCTTTCAGTTCCATCTTAATCACAGCTGTCTTTCTCAGTTTATCTTGTGTTCAAATACAAAAAGTCCATCAGATATTTGGAGTGTCAGCGCGCCAACAATCTAGTTACCCCGCACTCTCTTCCCCTTTTTGTTTTGTGGCTGAGATACAAAATGAGTATTAGCCATGAGGAAATTTAGGCTCAACTATCCATGGCTCCTGTAAGATGAGCTCTTCAAAATGCTGGCTATACAAAGACCACTCTGGACCCTCCATGTTGAGTTCCAGATTGGCATTATGATATAACAAATATTTTTTCCCAATTTACTCTACAACTTTGTGGACTCATAAAGGGGGTCTTCCTTAGAGTACTTTCTATTCCATGTGGCCAGATATGAGCTTGGATGTTAGAGGTGTTACATACAGTATGTACTAATGTAATGGTGCTCTGGGACTACACATACCAGAGGATTCCGGTGGAATCATGAACCAAGTATTCACATCAAGCGAACCACCCAAACAGGCAAATCTATGAATGCATGGAAATGTGGGTTATCAAAAACACTGGTCTGCCTCAATTGCTTTTTTCTCTAGATAAATCATTATTAAGCAAGTGCTGTATTTTTCCTATTAGTTTTGGTTCTCTAGAAACAAACACTCTGGGTCCTTTTGTCAGTCCTAACTACCCTACATTCCAAAACGAAGTAATCGGTTTGGACAAACTGACAGCTCCCAATATGTTTGAGCCAATGAAATATCTTGTTCCATAGCACCGGGCGGGACTTGCCCCAGATTTCATTGGGCCTGTATCCTTCACGCCACTTAGAATTCCAACAAAATAGTCTCAAAGCCCTTCTTGGCTATCCCATTTATTGATGTATATTGTCTGGTTGTGTCAGTCTAGCCACCCTTTGGTGGGCACAATGTGTGTATTGGGTGATTATGTACATGTTTACTGCTGTATTCCTCTTGCAGGGGACCATTGTTCAATTCAGGAGTTCAGGAATGGTCTCAGACCTGTGTGAACCTGGATGGTCCTGTTTTCTGCCCTGTACATGATGTCGGGCATCATTCCTATGATATCAGCCTGTAGAGGGTGGTAGTCCCTGTAGCTTGGAAGGTAGCAGTGTAGTCCTGAGTGGTCTAGAAGCTGGGTTTGCTGGCCCAGCACAGGAGTGTTTAAGAGTTATGTCCTCCCTCTTTCCACATGTCTTTCTTACTTTTCGGTCCTTCTGTCCTTTTTCTTCTGTTTCATTTTTTCTATCTTTGCTGTTTTCTTTTCTGCTTGCTTTTTCTATATTTAATTTTTTGTCTTGCCTTTTCTTTTCTTGTCTTCATCTATGTTCTACTTTTCTTAATTTCCCTACTTCCTCTTTCTTTCATACATCCATCACTTGCTCTTTTCTTTTTCTTTTCATAGCTTTCCTTTTCATTCCATCTTTCCTTCTCTCTCTTTCAATGTATTGGTTTCTTCTTCTTTGTTTCTCTAGTTCCAGATATTCTAATACCATGTCCACCATAACTGGAAGAAAGGTGACCATAGTGGAGCTAATGTTGTCTATCAGACTGAAGAGAGGGTCCCTGGAATACCCATGTTGACCCCCATAAATATGAAAGCCCGAAGAGTTAGAGTTGCAAGATGGCAGTCACTATTTGGAGAGCCCCCAGGAGGGCCAGTGACAAATACATATGCAAACAGATATTCTCGCAGACAGCCATTCAAACCTTATCCAGCTAATGTCATCATGGATACAGGTGCCCCAACACTGATCATGGATTCAGACGCCTCAATGGACATGATCGACTAATGACAACTATCCTGCGGTGCTGATATAATTAGAGACACCGTGACATAGTAACGTTGGCCATGAAGCACACTTGCATCAGTTACACAGACACACACGTGCACACATGAAGAACATGCCTACACAGTTCTGTAGATAGAAGACAGGTACATATACATACATTCGAAAGCTTTAATTATTGTTTCATTAGCCAAATGCAGAAACGCAGAATCGCAAGGCAACAAGAGATGCAGAGCAAGCTTGCAGCAGCTTGCAGCAGCTTATTGTAACTACCCATATGGAATCACAGCATCGTATAAGGAACCTGGAAGAGCCAACATACTACTAACCTAGAAGAAGAATAGCAAAATATAGACATATAGCAATTATAGCATAACTATAGTAGAATTACATGAAGCCACAGGCCTCAGAGCGAAAGACAAAGAAAATCAGAATTAGGCTGTAGGAAGCACCAAGCCAGTGCTCACAGCCAAGGTCAGAGATGAGCAGCACATTCTTAAGCTCAGAGAGAAGGAGCCACCTGTAAAACAGCGGAATAAATCCTCACTAATTGCCGACCAGGAAGCTCAATTTTGCGGTCTTCACCCACATGGTGCAGCCGAACCGAACAATGGCCATTTACCCATGGTGAGAAAAGGAGCAGTCCCAGTGAATCAGACACAAAATTATACTATTTTACAACATTGCAACCCTGCAGGCACTCTCAATAGCAAAGTGGTAATACTGACGGATAAAATAGGAGCACATAGGGCCTCATTACAATAGCGCCAGTCCGGAAACAACGGTGCCGGTAAGCCTATCGGCACTGTTTCCAGACCGGCACACTACAACTCCACGGGTGGGTGTCGTCCTGCTCGCAGAGTTCTCACGGGAGCACCAGCACCGCTGTTAACAGTGCTGGTGCTCTTGTGTCCCCATTCCCATGGAGTCCAATGGACTCCATGGGAATGGGGACTAACAAAATTGCTGGCGCCTGACTTCCTGGCTGCCGGACTTGGAATAGCCCGGTGGCACCGGGAAATCAGGCACCAGTAATTATTTTTGGGTCTGGCAGCAACCCGCCTGTTTAACCAGCCCAGTTACCGCCAGACCCGTAATGAGGCCCATAGTCTTTCTGATCACCTTGAGAAGGTGCACTGAGCGCTTAGAACATAGTTGGGCCCCAGGCCTGGGGAGATCAGCTCCAGCCAATCAGGGAACACAAATCTAGGGGTGGATGGCAAGGGCACGGGCCAATGGTAATTTTGCAACCCTACAACAATGTAATAGATCATTTTTGGGAAGGGGTCAGGCAAGCCACCTGACATGCGGGGGCCAGTAGAGTAACTCCTATATGGGCAAGCTACAGGTGATACCACCCCAATCACCCAATCAGGCGGGCTCTTATGTTTTTGGGGGAAGAGTCCTGATTTGTGATGTCAGAATGCAACAAAAGCCCTTGACATGGGCTCAGGAGCTGTGATTGCTGGATAATTATATCCTGTTTGATCCCTGTCTCTTATGGAAAATAAGGGACAGTTCTAACTTGCCCTTGGCTGAGTCCTCCATTTGTATGTGGGGGAGAGTTTATTGGGCCCTGGGGGCTCAGAACAGTGAACGCGTAGTGTGAACCCCGGTACTTTCTAGCATACCTATACAAAGTGGTAGCAGAGGATGGTTTGCTACACCCGTTCGGCAAAGCTGCCTCTTCTGTTGCAGTGCCTGGAGGACTGTGGGGTGCCTCGCAGGGCGAGCATGCACACAGGAGGCGCACCTCATCCAGAGGCCACCAGGAGCTGTCTTGGAAATATTTTGCCCATGGTCCTTGAGGAGCGCAGCAGGCCAGATGGGTGGTGTGGCAGCCTTGGGGAGAGCCGGTGGTTGAGCAGCGTTAGTGGATCACAGAGTGTAAGTATTGACTCAGCCACACTGCAACTGAGGGGGTGTGAAGAAATGTTGGGTGGGGGTGGTGATGAGTATTGTTGAATATCGGGGCAGTAGTGTTGAGTGTCGTGAGGTATTGTTGATTATTGTGAAGAATTTGTGGAGAAAGGAGCAGAGGTAGATGTCATTTTTGTGGTTAGGGAACATTCAAACTTGAGGTAAAAGGTTTGGGCGAATAGCCTAGACTATTGACGTAAGGGTACGGATGACCGAAGTTCTGTAAATAATGGATTTCCTGTGGACTGGGCATTTTAGCTCAGGTCATGGATGATGGTATCCCTGCATATAGGGCTTAGCAAATGGAGCTACCTTTACGGAAGGTGTTCTTTTGGTTAAGTCTAGTTGAGACGTTTTATCTACGGGGCGACGCTGTAGGTACAGATTGAGCATGTGAAATATTGGTATTCCCTATTAGGAGTGAGGATGAGGGTCGTGGTATATGTTGGGATTTTTGGAAATATCTGTGTATTGAGAAAGTATTGTTGTGAGCTCTGTTAGTGATTTCTACCATTCCCTTATTCATTACCAAGGTGACGTCACCAGGGAGGTTTGTGTATTGGACTAGGAGAGTACGAGAACGGAGTCAGCTGTTCTGCGGCGGTGCATGGCAAGGCGCATGTGCGAGATTGTTGGGTGTGCTTGAGGAGGCAGTGAATTGCAGAATGGCGGTGCATGGAGCAGGCCTGTGAAGTTGGTTGAGAGCCAGGGAGGCTTGTGATGGTACAAAAACAATTGTTATTTTGAAATTTGACATTGTGCATGACAAAGCGTATTCTGTAAAATAACTGCAGAGTTGTCAAAAACCTCGACTTGAGGTCAAGTAAGTATTGAAAGCAATGTATTGTGGTAAAGGTGCGGCGGACAAGCCCCTACAGCACCTATGTAAGGCCCTTCCGCGATATAAAGGCAAGATTTGTAGATATAGCGCAAAATGGATGAAAAGTACATAAGGTAAATTGACTAAGCCATGGCCAAAGGGCGGGAGCTTCTCCAAATGTGTGCAGTAACCACTACGCACACACACTTGCAAGAGGTTTATAAGGGGGAAAAATTGAGCAATCGTGTGCAATATTTAAGCTCTGGAAAATGTTTCAGGACGACAGAGGGGATGTGGTGAGGCGTCAATGGATGCTTAGCCGACAGGAGACCCCGGGTGAAATGCCCTTGGCCCCCACTTCCCCACCTCTTCCTGACCATGAGAGTGAAGGGGCTGCAGCAGGAACACAGGAACTGTACCCTATATGCGAGTTAATAGCAGCAGAGGGGTGCTCAAATCCAATATTCAAACCTCTACCACATACTAAGGAGGAGGGGAAGAAAGGGGCCGGAGAAGCAGGAGGTGGTTAAAGGGGGCACAGCGAGACACAGACAAGCACAAGGGAAGGATTGGAGAATATAGCATCGAACGAGTGGGTAGGGGACAAATACTGCTGAAATTAGATGGGAAGACAGCAAGGGAACCAGGAGGGACAAGCAAGGAAGTGGCTGGATGTAAAGAGGGCAGGGAAGCTTCAGAATGGGCATAGATAATGGAGGAGGTGGAGAGAAAATTAAAGAGGAAAAAGATGAACGCGAGAAAGCATGAAGGGAGAAGCAAAAGGCAAAATAGAAAGAGCGGGAGCAGCGAGAGATGAGGAGAAGGAAAGAGCACGAAGAAATAGAGAAGTGAAGGGAAGAAGACAAGAATTAAAGTTTTAGTAAAGAGGGAATGGAGGAAGTGGCAAATAGAGCAGCTCGCAAGACAGCGTAAAAAGCAAGGAGGAGGAGTTTGCAATGAGGGACATAAGACTAAGGTGGAGACCGACCACTGTTGGCGATAACGAAGGAAGGGATAGGCAAGTGGAGCAAGAGCGCAGCACGAAAGGTTACCTGTCAGCTATGCTGCCAGACAAAACCAACACAGGGTCCTCCATGTGGGGGGACTTCAGGAATTTGATTGACCTAGAAGGGGAACCACAGAAAGCAAAGGCACTGAGGAGACTGAGCTTCCATGATGATTGTGACAGTGACTTGGGAGACACTGAGTCTGAAGATGACTTGGTAGGCAGTGAGGACGAAGGAGTAGTGCAACTTGATCATCGATTGGCAGGGAAACACACCGATCTTAGCTCCACGCAGGGAGCAGATAAAGATACAGGAGGAATGTGGGGTGACAAGGATGAGGGACTACAACAGTCCAGGGCTACTTTGCATTGCCTGGATGACTTAACCCCATATGTGCAAAGGGTTAGCGATGTTGCAGCGCGAAGGAGGGGAGAACTAGCAAGGGCATTCACATCCACCAAAGACACAGGAAGACTGCATGGGGGGCAGGGCTGTCACAGTTCCCCTTACTGGAAATGGGAGGGGGCGACCTCAGTACTTATCGGGAAACATATCAACAAGGGGAATTTGAGGTGTAGGTTACCATTGTTGACCCCGGGTGTGGGGAAATGGATATACAAAATGGAAAGGATGAGAGCAGGACAAACATTAGCAGTAGGGGATGTAAAAGGTTTAATAGTGGCGGTCCTCAGAGAGGCTGCCGATGATGTATGGAAAAGGGCGGGGTACACAGGAGTAACAACACAGAACATGGCACGTGATGGTTCACCGTTTGCTAACTGCCGAGCTGCCAAGTGGCAAGTTCTATGGACGCTGTACCCAGATACGTTGGATATCAATGCGATTATGGGACGCAGAATGGGGGAAGCCGAAGACCCCTTACAATATATTCAGGCTATTCAAGAGTTATGGCACGTTGAAACGCGAGAACAGTGGGATAAAACAGTGGCATTATTCTATCATATACTATGCTAAGGGTTACCAGAACAGGTGCAAAGGCAACTAAAGACGTTGGTTGGAATGGAAGCAAAACCATGGTCAGCTATACAACTTACAACTTACAATAGTACATTATTGCAGGCTAATGCAGGAAAATGTGAGGAAAGAAAGCAGGAGGAGGTGAAGTTAGTGCAGAAGAAACTGTCTAAATTCGCCATGGAATGAGCAGTCTTAACAAGTGTTGGAGGACAAGAGGCACCACAGACACAGTACGCACCACCCATGGGAGGAGGGTTTATGGGGCAGGGGATGCACAACATGGGTTTTGA
This sequence comes from Ambystoma mexicanum, assembly GCF_040938575.1. Taxonomy (NCBI): domain Eukaryota; kingdom Metazoa; phylum Chordata; class Amphibia; order Caudata; family Ambystomatidae; genus Ambystoma; species Ambystoma mexicanum. Next base: position 1,131,858,590 of record NC_090923.1, read on the forward strand.
GGAAGAGGGGAGCCAACAAGGGGACGCAGGTTTGGGCATCAAATGCAACAGAACCAAGGGGGATCTTCAGGAGGGTATCGAGGATAAGGGCAACCAATGCAGCAGGGTCCAAAAGGGTTTGCCAAGGTTTACCAGAGGCAAATAAGGGAACCACCCCAGTGCTGGGTGTGTGGACAGATAGGACATATCTCTAGGGTATGTAGAATCAGAGGGGGATGCCACAGAATAGCGGAATGCAATATAGCCAGCATATCCAGGGGAACAGAATGAGTTCTATGCCCAAGACCAAACACAACAGCAAGGAAAGATACCAAATGCATACCTGCAGATGCAACATCCCATGACACAGACACCACAAATGCAGGCTCCAGTGCAACAGTATTTGCAGACACCACAAATACCACAGATGCATAATAACACACAGCCATCATACACGCTACAGCCAAATTACAGGATACTGGCACGCACAGACTCCATAAGAACAGCTCCCATTAGGAAGATAGCAGGGTTACTGTTGTGGGGGGCAACCCATTCTTATGAACCTAAATGTCATTATACCCTCAATAGGACAGCCCACAGACAGACCTGATGTGTTCCATCCTATCGATTACACCCATCCCTGCGGAGGAACCATGCATAGGGGTGACGATAGGTGACAAAAGTTTTTCCTTTCTTGTAGACACAGGGGCTACTAGATCCTGCATCTGGGAGGGAAAGTATAGTATCTCAGGCGATGTCATGAATGCTCAAGGATACTCTGAGGTGAGGGAATAGGTTCCATTTACAGATGAAATTGCACTTTCTATAAGAGAACATGACTTAGCTATACCCTTACTGTATTCCCGACACACACCAGTAAACATAATGGGGAGGGATATCATGAGCAAATTCAATATGACTATCTCATTCACTGACAAGGGGATAGATTGTTCCACACCATGGATACACCTTCTAAACGTGAGGTAGATTATTCAAGCCTATTGTGGAAGCAGTGTACAGAGGGGGGTGCCAGACGAGGAGCTTTTAAGGTATGGGACAGAAATAAAAATAGCATGACTCCCAGGGATTCAGGGAAAAATATGGCACATTCCAAATGAGTATTTGTTCAGGCCAGAAATACCATTAGATGAGAAGGAAGGGATGCTAGTGCCACTAGAATTAGAGGCAATAATAGTGGGAGATGACTGGATAGCAGTACCTGGGACAGATGACACCGGACCTTCATGGCGATCAGTAATCGCTGTGGCAGCTGGGTACTGATTGGCTACTGTTTCAGATGAAGAACTGTTCAAAGACAACCAATCAGATCATAAAACAGTATTTGAAATCAGTATCACATATTCTGTGAGAATACATTACAGAGAATCATAAAATAGTCCATAGGCACCCCTCTGCGAGAACGAACACGGTCCATTGACCTGTTCTTTGGGAAGGTACTCACTTGAGAGTCTGCAGCCACACTTAAGCTCACTGTACCTTTCAAAGATGGGAGCTATCCATTTGCATATCAGTCTTTGTCCTGCCCATATGGGCAGTCCAGCACCGAAATGCTATGGCAATTCCCTTCTAAACAAGAGTACTAACAGCAACCCCATACATGTGTTTCAGCCTTGTTGGGCCTCATCAGTGAGGTGGAGGTGTGCCTCTCTGAGCACAGTGAGCAAGGGGTTCACGTTTGGATGACCATAGGAAACTTAGGATGACTAAACCTAAGTCCCTTTAACAATCAAAAAATAGTCCATAGGCGCCCCTCTGCGAGAACGAACACGACCCATTGTCCTGTTCTTTGGGAAGGTACCCACTCGAGAGTCCACAGTCACACTTTAGCTCACTGTACCTTTCACAGATGGGAAATATCTATTTGCAATTCAGTCTTTGTCCTGCCCGTATTGCCGATATTTGTCGAGGAAAATTTGGCAAAGGTCCCCAGCATCTTATGGACCATAAATCCTTATGATGTGGGGCTTCTAAAAGGGATAGGAGCAGTGAAAATAAAGCTGAAGCAAGGAGCCATTTTACCAAGAGTTAGGCAATATCCCCTGTCAAGGGAGGCAGACAAGGATATCTATGAAGCAATTACAGCACGAGTGAAGCAAGGCATCCTAGTACCATTAGAAGCACCATGCAATAAAGCTGTGTACCCTGTCAAAAAGGTGACGTGGTGATGGCGTTTTATATAGGACTTGTGCCCTCTGCACCACATTGTAGAAGCTGAATTTCCTTTAGTTCCAAATCCAGCGACAATTTTGTGTAGCATTCCCACGGAAGCTACCCACTTCACAGTCATAGATTTGGAGAATGCATTCTTCTCTATACCACTATACGTAGATTCACAATACTTAACTTCATTTCTACATAGAAATAAGAAGTGGAAACATACAAAACTTCCTCAACGGTGCTGTAAATCACCTTCCATATTCAACAGGGTCCTTCAAATGGACTTAGCCAATGTTAAATTAGAGAGCACGGTTATACAGTACGTAGACGACATATTGATTTGCAGCAAGACAGAGGGACAGTGTAGAGACAGTTCTAGCACACAAAAGGTACAATGGAGATAAGGCCAAATTGCAATATTGCCAGACACAAGTGTCGTACATGGGACAACTGATATCCCAAGACAGGAGAAATGTGACACCAGAAAGCGCAGAAGCAATATGCAGGACAGCAAAACCCACAAACATAAGACAAATGCAGCCGTTTCTAGGACAATGTAACTACTGCAGGCCATTAATATTCGACTACAGCACTTACACTAGGCCCTTACTGAGTTCACTGAAGGAAGGACATAGAGGGAAGGGGACATTGCAATGGACAACAGAGATGACTGAGGCATTTGATGATCTCAAAGAAGCAATACGCTCCAGTGTTAAGGAACCCATGTTATCAATGGGATTTTTTCTTATTCTCACACTGCGATGGAGTGGTATGGCTGCAGTACTGAGACAAATGATGAGCATGGTGCACAAACCTCTAGCATATTACAGTGGGAAATTAGACCCAGTAACGAGAGGACACTATGGGGGTCGTAAAAGGTGTCGGCGCCGTTAAACCCTTAATGCCTGATTACGAGGTCCCTTTGCGGGCTGGTTTTACCAGCTGTTAAAGTAGGGTGCCGCAAAGGGACCTCGGTGCTAATTACGGTACCGCAATTTGCGGTACCGTACTTAACGCCTTCCCCAGTCCCATTGAGCCCTATGGGAGAAAATGGGAATGGGGAAGGGCCATGGTGAAATGGGGAAATACCGCCCCGCCAACCTTGGAATGGGGTGGTATTTCCCCATTTCACCATGGCAGACTCGTTACAACACCGGCACCAACCATGGTGCTAATAGCACCATGGTTTAACGCCGGGGTTGTAATGAGGGCCTATGTATGCGAACAGGCTTTGGCTGATGCTACATTCACAGTAGACAAATCAGCAAGTATTACCATGGGATCCAGCACCACCTTTTATGTGGAGCATGCTCTTTTCGCAATACTGGAGAGACCGGAAAGTACATTGACAACACAAAGTGCTTCAGGATATGAGGTGTTACTGTCAAACGCAGCTCTTTAGATAGTGTGATGCAGACTTGTCAACCCAGTGACTTTCATCGCCAAACCCGGGAAGGAGAACGACTATGTGCACAACTGCACCGCCAATATAGAACAATTCAGTGACACTAGAAAAGTACAGGAGAATGCACTTGAGGGGGGAGACGTGCTTTACATTGACAGGTCATCGACTATTGACCAAATGACGTGGGAAAGACATACTAGGACAGCAGTAACAAGATTGAGAGAGGACGGGACAAGCGACGTGGGAACAAGCGCACGTCTACCGCCACATTTATCAGCACAAGCAGCAGAATTAGTACCTTTAATATTAGCAGTAGAGCACAATAGAGAGAAGGATGTAACAGTGTATTCGGATTCAGCCTACGTGACATCCACAGTGCATTCTGGGCTGTCACGCTGGCTGAGGAGGGGCTTCAGATGTGCTGATGGGTTACTGGTGCAGCACGCACTCCTATTGGGGAAACTGTTAGAGGCACTCCAGTACCCACAGTGCATAGCAGTGGCGAAGTGCCAAGCACACACGAGGGGGGAGGACCCATCTCCAGGGGTAACGAGGCAGCATACGTGGAAGCAAAATTTGTCGCCTATTTTGGAGACATTTTAGAAATGGATACTTCGTCTCTGGTGACACAATTATGTGCGAACAATGATTATAGAATTGCAGGAAGCTGCACCCAGGAAAGAAAAAGAGTTATGGATTTTGAGAAACCCGCTAGTCCCCGGAGAGCTGTCATCCAGGTGGCCAGAACACGGGCATCGCTATTGGATCTAGTTCCTGGGGGTGGACCAGTGAGGGAGGATCACCTGGATGGGGGGTCTTCAGGGAGTGGAAGTGGGACACCGACGAGCGAGATGCAGTACCCCCTTCCTTATAACACCTTTTCTCCATCCTATCCGTTAGGATATTTAGAAGCTCTACTCCCCCTTTTGCAACATGAACACTTTCACATGCCGTGACAGACAACGGACTAACACCAGAGCCATTTACCTGACATGTCCCAATACAAGGGTCAGGCAGAGTCAGGCAATTGACAATAACCACGCATAGCTTACAGAACTTTCCCTTCCCCACAGGCAGGGATAAAAGGCCGAGCATGAGAGCACACTTTGAGTAAGGCAAAATGCACAAGGAGGCAGCTATTTCAGGACGGCAGTTCAAATGGAGGAGAAAGGCAATGAGACCTGAAAGGGTGACAAAGAGGGAAGTGTCCTTACCCTTTTCGGCCAAAACCCGCAAAGCCTCTGTGAAAGGAACCATTAAGAACGGGAACAACAGCTGACTTGTGGTGTAACAGATGTCAACAGTGCACAGGGCCCTCCCACTCTGATAACCAAGGCAGGGAGACACACTTGCTACCGTGGTACCGTTCTTAACGCCAGAGACAAGAAATGCCAAGGAGTTCAGTCCAGCCGGTGAGTCAGAGGGAGATCCGATAGTAAACAGGACTGTGTTGAGCGAAGGTTGAAAACGGCAACATGATATGAGTTGAAAGAACTTGTGAACAAAAAACGTGTATGTTACTGAACTTTTAAGAAAGAACAGGGAATATCCAGCTGCAGAGTGGTCCGGTGCCACGTGGCCGCTCATTCAAAAGACTCTGGCTGTTTTCCCCTTTTGTTGAAACTACAGATACTAGGAGGCCCTAGGAGATCCCGACACAAGAGGTCAAAGTGGTCATACGAGCATCGAGTAAAAGCCCTTGTGCAATCAAAAGTCTTTGACACATAGTCAAGAAAAAGCTAGGGGAAGGGAACCCTGCTTTCCGATGAACTGTGTAAACTGGCAAATGTGAACCCGGCTGAGGGATGCCCACGAAGGAGAGCAAAATGTAACACCCCGTAAACATTGTGTCGACAAGTGTGAACCCGGCTGGGGGATGTCCACAGTGAACCAGTGTCAGAAAGGATATTGAGACTCTTGAATACTACAGGTGATAATACTGGGAACAAAAGGCCATAGTGAACCCGACTGAGGGAGGTCAACATTGCAAAAGGATCGGAGCCCAGTTGAGGGGGATCCACGGGTGAAGGGAAATCATTCGACATGAAGAAAAATTGAACTGAACTTTTGCTTTGTTGTTTACAGCACATCAGGTTCTCTGAGGCAGGAGACTTTATGTAAAAGCGACTCGGCCACAGAAGGCTCTGATATTTTGGAAAAAAACTGGAAGCTTGTGCTGGAGAGGCCCAGAAGTGTGCTGTGCCCGAGAATCCCACCTTGCCCCATGCTAAAAACGTGGAGGAGGGAGACCCCTGTTATACCATCCTGACTTATCATTTTGTGAACACTTCTGTCTTTTCTGGTGAACCATATCCCACACTATTTTCTAACTTAGCGGTAAGTGTCATACCCCAGTTTCCTCTGTGGCGGCGTCTGGGGGTGCCTGCCAATACCCGGAGACTACCCTGGCGTCTCTCGCAACTCTGCTCGGTCCACGGGGTTCATCAGACTACAATTCCCAGCATTCTTCCTTCCCACGGTCACGTGAAGTGCACGTGACGTGCTTTCACGTCTTAACGCGATTCATGTATTTAATCCCTGGTATTTCTCATAACGGGTGCTCCTTAACTGAAGAAGTTCTGAGTGCTTTGTTTCCCGTTATTCTTGTTATCTTAATGCTACGACCCGGTCTGTCATTAAGGACTACTCTGCTGCCTTTGTCCTCTTTGGTCTCCCGGCGCCTTGTTCCCTCTGCCTCCCCCCTTGGTTACCGGATCCTGAAACTTGTTCAATCGACTTCTTTTGCTTAAGCCAATTTGTTGTGACGCCTTTGATCTCTGAACCTTGCTCTCCGTGGGGACTAGCGTTTAATAATTGAACGTTACTAGCCCTTATTTAAAGTTCCTTCTGTGTACTCTCCTATTGCACCTCCCTTCATTCTTTCCTTCACAAAACCCTCACTGATCACTAAGTTCTTTCATCAAGTTTCCCTGGGACGCTCTGCTGCCTATCACAAGGATCATTCCACTGAACACACCGGTGACCTATCGGACGCTCTTCTGCTTACCTGGTAACTTGTTGGATTGCTTCATGGTACTTTGGGACGCTCTGCTGATTATCTCTTTTGGATTGGTTTTGGATATTTACTTTAGCTCGCACCCTCGTGCCGTTCGGGTTAGGTGGCTCTGCACAGTCTCCCTGGACTTGGGACTTCCTCCTTCACCAATCACAATCATTACCTTTCCACTGACTACAAGTAGGTTGCTGGTCTTCTTCTTTACAGAGCAGGTAAGAGTGGGTAATCGTGGGTGGTGATTGCTGCATTCTGGCATTCCTGGCTGCTTTTCTGAACTGTTGTATTCTTCTTTGTTCGTTTAGCTCAGGTGTTGCTGCTCCTGCCTTTTCACTCAAGCCCCCGGCCTGTCAGGTGTGTTAATTTCCTGCAGGCTGCGCTCTTGAGGGCAAAGTCTTTTTTTACATTGCGTTCAAGACTTTCTGAACACCCAAAGTGGGAGCTGTATCTGTATCACTTCAGGTTGTGACAGTATGGATTGGCAATAGTTTTATTTTAGTATAGGCCCTTTTTATTTGACAAGACACCACTAGGACTGCCTTATTATTATTTGATGGTCGTAGCTTGCTCCCATCTTAGATTTAGGTTTAGATTAGGTGTTTTCTCACCCATGTATACTGTTTAATAAACACCCTTGAAATCTGATCACTTGTGTCTGTCTTTACTAGTGCCACCATGAGTTTCTTACATATGGTGCCAGTAGTGGGAAGTGACTCAATTGAACCTAATTGGGGAACCCTACTATTTCAAAAACCTAGTCAGAGAGCTTTTAACCCTTCTGTTGTCACCAAGGAATCAATATTCCCCCAGTGAAAATAGGAATGATTCCTACAGACTTTGTTTTAAAACCCCCTCCGGGGTGTTACATAAGATGTTCCCCAAAATCTGGCCTAGCGTGGAAATTCAGTATAGACGTTTTAGCAGGCGTAATTGATCCCGACTTCCGGGGAGATGTAAAGGTTCTCTTACAAAATCATGGTGAGATCCCCTTTCAAGTACGTTGTGGAGTTCAAATTGCTCAAGGAATTTTGGAAAGGGATCTATTTCCTAAGTTTAAAGAAATTGAATCAGACAAAGCAGAAAGAGGTACCTTAGCCTTTGGGGAAGCTGATACACCTTCTAACATCGAAGAAAGGAAAGGAGAAGAGCCTACCATCTATCCTGACCTAGCCTTCACCCAGCTAAATGATCCAGCTCTTACTAAAGCTTTTCTAGAAGCTAGTCTGGAAGGAGAGGGTATAGAGAAAGGAAGCCCCTTTTTCTTCTTAAAACTAGGGTTACTTTATAGAAGAGAGACATTTACGGAAGGCTTAGTAAAGACGCAGTTGGTAATACACAAGTGCCACCAAAAGGTGTCATGGTCATGAAGTCAGGGGCACAGGCATGCAGGGGTTGCATGCACAAGAGACCTGGGTGGACACTGTCCTGGCGCCTTTGGCACAAGAACATCCATTTAACACCAAAAAGCTTTTATTATGGACATAGCACTTCAGATGCATAAACCTTGAACATTCCATTCATTAAGCAGGATGCATTAACCTTGAACATTCCATCCATTAAGCAGCCCCAAGTGTATTCTTGGGTGTGGCTGCTAATGGATTGCCTTCGCACGTGCTCACTCTCTAGGAGTGGCAGAGTGTGGCTAGTATGCCGGCCCTAATGGGCGTGCCCACGATACCAGCTATATAAGCTGTGCCGATCCTCAGAATAGACGCTTTGCGTTATTCTGCACTTGCAAGCAGCGTAACACTCACTGTCGCCTGAGGTCAGACTGACCTTTGAAGATCCTGCTTCCTGGACATCCTGCTTCCTGCCAGCATATTTACCAACTGGGGGAAGCTGCTCTTACCTGTACATCTCTTCGGCGAACCAAGTATTCATCTTTACACTTTCCGGAACACCGAAATCTTCATCTTGGCACCGCAGCACGACACGCTCCATCATCGACAGCAGTGCCTGCAAGTAAAAACAGAAGACAAAGTTACACATCGAAAAAACAGTCAGTTTAAGGTTGCGCTTCGCCATACTTTGCGCTTTCCTTAAACCATCACTTACCTGCTGTCGAACAGTGCGGTAGCATCCATCTTCCATCCGGCCGCGTCTCGCTTCTCACAGCTGCATTGAGGCTGCATTTCCATCTAAGGGAAGAAAACAGAAGTGAGACATTATTGCAGGCATAAATAGGAGCAACGTATAAAGACATTAAACAGAACGAACAGCATCACAAGAGCTCAAGAAAGACTTACCAATCATAAGGAGAAGCATAGTCGCAGCTGGACTGGACTAATCCTTATCAGGGATCAGTGAAGGAACTAGATCACATTCGACATGCCCCTGCCAGAAGTAGCAGGACGGAGAGCTTATCTTCCATAATTCACAGGAAGTGGCGTCGCTAGGGGGGATTTTGGGGGGCCAGGGCCCCCCCTGTGAAACCATGTGCCAACCCTTGTGTCCCCCTGCCTAAGGCGAGCAGTGACAATGTTATCCCCTTACATTTGTCTGTGCCCCCCCTACTTTTGTCTTTGGCCCCCTCTGTGCTCCTCCTAAATTTGATTCCTGGCGACGCCACTGTTCACAGGTGAGCTTTATGGGCCGGCGTATGCTCACAGAAACCGTACTTTGGGGTGAAGGGTTTGAGAGGTACAACAATCACAGATTGGCACACTCACACACTTTTATCTCCACGCAGGAGCAGTATCACCACGTACCACCGCTCACAGCTTTTCTACTGAGGGAGAGGCCTGAAGGGAGTGATTCAAGTTCAGGGAGGGCTGCAACCATGCCCCAATGCCTCCGCAGAGACCAGGTGAGCGTAACAAAATGTTGCACTGTAGATAGGGCATTCCCATCTGACCAGGGAGCACTTAGGGCAATCTAAAACCCAGGTGCATATTAGTGGGAAGTTTTATTGGCCAGGAATTCATGCCGATATAAAGACCTTTATCCAGACGTGCGCAATATGTCAAAAGACCAGCACGCACATCCAACTACCTGCCCCTCTGAATCCGTTGCCGTTCATAGAATTGCCTTTTTCAAGAATCGGATGGACATAAACCTCTAGGAACATCCATATTAGTCAACAAATATGTCCTTGTGAATGTGGGCTATGTGACCCGATATCCCGAAGCGTTCCCAATGTGAAATAATACCACACAGCAAATCCTTAAACACCTCCTACCATATTTTTCCAGGGTCAGCTTTCCCAAGGAAATACTAACTGAACAAAGTTCGAATTTTATGAGTAAGCTTATGGCAGAAGTCAAAGACCTACTCCATATTACCACCTTATAAACTTATGTGTACCATCCCCAAGACTCTGAAGTTAATTCTACGAAAATTGGTAGATAAGGACGGGAAAGACTAGGACTGAATGATACCTTGGGCACTATTTGCAGTAAGGCAAACCCCTCAGGCCTCCACAGGTTTCTCTCAGTTTCAACTGCTCTATGGTAGAGAGCCTATAGATGTCCTGGAAATGCTCTGGGAAACCTGGGAAGAAAAAGAAGAGGCATCCATTCCCATCTCACAAACCACCGCCAGAATGTGAGAACATATGAAATTGGTTTGAGATGTAGTCTGTACTGAGATGGAAAAGGCTCACAGCCAACAAAAATCCACTTATGACAAGAAGGTGAGTTTAAGATCATTCTCCATAGGAAAGAAAGTACTGGTCCTCTTACCCACCTCAGAAAACAAACCTGTCTCTAAGTGGCATCGGCCCTATGAGATATTAGAATGAATGGGAACCTGTAATTATAAAGCAGTCCAACCGGACAGGAAGTAGATGGTCCATTTATATCACGTACATCTTTTGAAAGAGTGGAAAGAGAACCTGTCAGCCACCTATGCCAAGGGATTAGCCTATTTGGTTCCAGAAGAGATAGACAACTTCGAATTAATTCCTCCAGAGCTATCTATCCAACAACAACAAGATTTAAAAGATGTAGTCACCTTATTTCCCGATGTATTCTCAGAAAAACCAGGAAGAGTAAAAGGCACATACCACTATATTAGAACACTTACGGGTAAAGTGGTTAATTTAAAACCACGTAGACCCCCGGATGCCCGTAAGCAGATAGTGATTGAGGAAGTTAACAAAATGTTGAAAGCTAATATAATCGAGCCTTCTTCAAGTCCATGGTCCTCTCCTATTGTGTTGGTCACTAAACCTGACCGTTCCTGGAGATTCTGCATAGATTTTTGTCAAGTTAATACCATTTCTGACTTTGATGCCTATCCCATGCCGCGCATCAATGACCTAATTGATAAACTCAGAGCAGCCACCTTTCTAGCCACCCTAGATTTAACCAAAGGGTACTGGCAAGTTCCAGTATATGGGCCAGATAAGGAGAAGACCACGTTTTCAGCGCCCCTAGGATTGTTTCAATTCAAAGTCCTCCCTTTTGTCTTACACGGCGCGCCAGCCACTTTCCAATGCCTCATGGATAAAATCCTACAACCCTATTCCCATTTCTGTGGAGCTTATATTGACGATATCGTCACTTATAGTAAGACCTGGGAGGACCATCCCTTCCATCTTTATACCATCATGAAAGTCCTCAGAGAGGCTGGCCTAACTACTAATCCAGCTAAATGCAGACTGGCCCAGTCAGCTATCAAATACCTCGACTTCTTTGTAGGGAATGGGAATGTACAGGTGAAAGCTGTCCTAGATACACCAACACCAACACCAAAAGAGATCTTGGAGCCTTTGTTGGGTTAATAGGATATTACCGTAGGTTTATCCCCAACTTTTCAGATAAAACAGCTAGGCTGACACATAAACTCAAGAGTGCCGAACCCCAGAAACCTCATTGGAATGACGACGATGATATATGTTATAACACCTTCAAACAGACTTTGTGCCAGAACCCAATCATGAAGGTAGTAGACTTCTCTAAAGAGTTTATATTACAGACAGATGCCTCTGTCCATGTGAAAACAATTACCCTGTGTTGGAACTCGAGGTCCTGGCCAACAAGTGGCCCATTATCCATCTTAGATACTACCTATTAGGAAGAAAGTTCACACTTGTTACAGACCACTCGCCCCTAATTTGGATTAGCCAATTCAAAGACTCTAACCCTCAGGTCATGTGATGGTTTCTAGACCTGCAACCCTACGTCTTCACCGTAGAACATAGAAAAGGAAAAGATCAGGGGAATGAAGACTTCCTTTCCCGGCTCCCCTGTGAAACAGCTGCGGCTACATTGCATGCAGGAAGGGTATGTGAGAGACCTGATGGTGTTTCTCCCGCTATGCCCTGGAGATCTGTCATCCAGATGGCCAGGATACGGCCATCGCTATTGGATCCAGTTCCTGGGGGTGGACCAATGGGGGAGGATCACCTGGATGGGGGGGGTCTTCGGGGAGTGGTAATGGGACACCGATGGGTGAGATGCAGTACCCCCTTCCATATAACACCTTTCCCCCATCCTATCCCATAGGATTTTTAGAAGCTCTACCCCTCCCTTTCTACACAAACACTTTCCCACATCATGAAAGACAACGGACTAACACCAGAGCCGTTTACATGACATGTCCCAAATCAAGGTTAGGCAGAGTCAGGCAATTGACAATAACCACACACACCTGACGCACCTTTCCCTCCCTACAGGGATAAAAAGCAGAGCACAAGAGCACACTTTGAGCAAGGCAAAACGCACAAGGCTGCAGCTATTTCAGGAATCATAAGACCAGGAACTACAGCTCACGTTTGGTGTAACAGATGTCAACGGTGCACAGGGCCCTCCCACTCTGATAGGTTGTAGGTCAACTGGTCGAAAACAAAATGATCGAATGACCATTTGAGCGAAGTCAAATGGTCGGAAAAAAAGGTCGATTTTTTAAATTTTTTATTTTATTTTATGGGGGGGTTCCCCCCTAAGCCCCCTTTTTCTTTATTAACAATATTTTTTAACCAACCAAAACTAAAAATATATATATAAATAAATAAATAAAAAAATTCGACCTTTTTTTTTCGACCATTTGACTTCGATCAAATGGTCATTCGATCTTTTATTTTCGACCATTTGACCGGACAGCACTCTGATAACCAAGGCGGAGAGACACGCTTGCTACCGTGGTACCATCCATGACTCCAGAAACAAGAAACACCAAGGAGTTCAGCACAGCCGGAGAGTCGGAGGGAGAACCAATAGTAAACCGGACTGTGGTGCAAAATGATATGAGATGAAAGAACTTGTGAACAAAGAACTTGTATGTTATTGAACTTTTAAGAAAGAACAGGAATATCCAGCTGTAAGGTGGTCTGGCACCACATGGGCGCTCATTCGAAAGACTGTGGTCTATTTTTCCCTTTTGTTGAAACTGCAGATATAGGAGGCCCTAGGAGAGCCCAACGCAAGAGGCCAAAGTGGTCATACAAGGGTTGAGTAAAACCCCTTGTATAATCGAAAGTCTTTGGGGGTCATTACGAGCTTGGAGGTAAGGGCAAAATGATGGCAGTAAGGGATTACCGGCACTGCATACCGCTCCGGGCTATTCCGACTCGACAACCCGGTATTAGTACCACCGCTGATATTGTGCTCCCCGTACCGGCATGCGCGCGGGCACGCTGCCCTTGGGCCCGGCAATAGTGGGATGGCGCTAACAGGAGGAAATCACAAGTCAAGCGGACGGACATGCAAATACCAGCATCATGAAGGCGGTAATGAGGGAAACCGGGATGCTGACAATACCCGCATCGCGAACCACCCGCAAACAGCAATGTGCAGTGATCCCAACTGCCACAGGTGCGCACAATCAGCACATGTGGTGGCAATGGAGTCTGGCCCAGCACAAAAGGAGCACACCTACACACCACACCCTTACCACACCAAAATGATTCCGCTTGTAGTAGCAATACTGGGACTGGAGGACATGTTTGCATTGCTACACCAGCAACAACAACAGGCACCACAGAGGAGACGCAGGAGGACAAGGAGGGTGAGACATGCCCAGCAAGCCCCACCAGGCAGCCCCCAATCCCTCGAATCAGAGCCAGTCCATTCAACCTGACCGATGAGCAGATCCACACCCTTTACCGTCTGAACCGGGACACCATGAACACCATTGTGAACATGATACACAATGACATTGTCAGCCTGATTGAAATACGCACCGCTATCCCACCTCTACTGAAAGTAGTGTCTGTGCTCCATTTCCTGGCCACAGGCACCTACCAGCACACAGTGGGGCACATGCATGGCATATCACAACCCTTATTTTCTCGCATGCTGAACCAAGTGCTGGATGCCCTCCTGAAGCACTCAAGGAACTACATATCCCTACCACGGACTGCCCAGATCTTTGACGCGAAAGTTGGCTTCCATGCACTGACAGGCATGCCAAATTGTATTGGTGCACTTGACTGCAACCATGTGGAATTGGTGGTCCCGCATGCAACGGAGGTGGTGTACCGCAATCGTAAGCTATATCACTCAATCAATGTACAGATGGTATGTGACACCAGCAAGATCATCACACATTGTTGTGCCCGATTTCCTGGATCAACTCATGACTCAATGGTCCTGTGGAACTCCACGCTTCTACGCTACATGAAGCGACATGCAGGACAACGTGCCTGGCTGCTTGGTAAGTTGCATGACAGGCACATGGCAGTGAAATGGGGGGAGAGATGCACACACCACCATGGTGTCATTGTTGTGACAGCACAATGTCCACATCCCAAAACACTGTGCCCCAAAGCATCCCAAACGGAACATCACAACCAATCCCCATGGCAATGAAGGAAGCTGCACACCAATCACAACATGCCAAGCCTTCAACCACCCCACATCCCACAACACATGCACCACCCATCATCAGACCTCACCCTCCGTAACACAATCCAGCAACATGCTGTGAGTATACACAATGTAAATGTCTGCAGCAAATCACTACACTGGACAAGCATCCATGAGAGTGCACAAAACAAAACCACCAAGAGAATCCACTGCTTGTCACAGGGCCACCACCACAGTAGTGCAGCATGTCACCATGGGAATAATCAGCGCTGAATGCTAAATAATGCAGAGACTACTGCCAACGCTGCCAGTAAGAAAATCATACAGAACACTACACATCACATATATAACACAAACACTGCGATATGCGTCCACAATGCATGAGCAACATCAAGGCAGTGTACACCATGTATCATCTTGAAGACGCAATCCACACACATTGAGGCAAGGTAAAATGTGTGCATGCAACCAGGGACATGTGCATGTGACCAACAAATATCTGCAGGCATGTGTCATAAGTACAGCTGTCCATCATGAATTGACTAACACATACCTTATTTTTCACCCATGCAGGTGATAGTGGCTATCCCTTGAAGCAGTGGCTCATCAACCCTGTCCGGAACCCGCAGAACAGGCACGAAGAGGACTACAATCATTCCCATACCCGTACCCGTGTGGTCATCAAGCAGACCTTTGGCCTGTTGAAGGCACGTTTTCGCTGCCTCAGCCGGTCAGGTGGGGCACTCCTCTACAGGCATGAGAAGGTGGCCAAGATCCTCATGGCATGTGTCATGCTGCACAACATGTGTATCCGACGGAACGTGCCCCTGCCCCCTGACATTGAACTGCAACCACCAGGTGATGCTGAAGAGGATGAAGAAGATGTGGGCGCACATCATCGCAGTGCAGATGCACAGGAGGGACATGTTGTGCGGCAATCTGTGATTGGCCAATATTTCTACGACACATGGGTGCAGTGGGTGCCATGAAAGTGGGACTGAGGGCACTGGGTGTGGGAGTACATGTACACTATGCACTGTTGACCAATAAATGACACATATACAATAAGGAATGTCCACTCAAGAATGTTTTCAGGTACACAATGGGTGTATTAAACAGTACAATAGTAAAAAGTGCTCATACCCTCCACCTCAAACACACCCTCTCCCCCCTCCACCTTCCCCACAACTCCTCCACACACCCTCTCCCCCTTACCCGCCTCCACAACTCCCCCACACACCCTCTCCCCCTCCCCACAACTCCCCCACACATGGTGTCCAATCAAATGCTGCAGGTTTCTGCATCAATTGCCATATTCAGGCTGCCCCATCAACTTTTGACCACTTCCTGCATCTGGTGGTGGCATGTCTGAGCGCTGCAAGGTGCGCACAGACCTGCGAAGGGGGCTAGACTGAGTGGAGCTGGAAGAGGAGGCCGTGCCCGCTTGCTCCAGTCTCGGGGCAGGATGCTCTGCCTCCAAGGCATCCGCTATACGGTAAAGGACCTGCCTTACAGCAGACAACTCCTTGCAGATACGAGTTGTGCTGGCCTCAATGGCATGTCTCAAGGACGCAGTGTTGTCCCGGCCCTCCTGCCTTGCCTGGGCACTGTCCGAGACAAATTGTCTGACTAGGCCTGTCAGCTCCTCTTGGCGCTGCTCCATCTGTGCCATTTGCTGCACCCCAACCCGGACACCAGTGGAGGTGGATGCTACATGTGGCACATGTCCCAAATCATGTGGCAAGCTCCCCTCCAGACTGCTCCTGTGTGCTGTCATTGGTGGTGCTGAATGGTGTGATCTAGGGTGATGGCGGGGGACTGGGTGTGGCAGGTAAGTCTGATGACTCGTCCTCCACAGGGACACACACCTGGCCTTGGCTCTGTACATCCTCGCCGCTATGGGGTGCCGTGGCTGCCCCCTCGCGACAGAGCTGTTGGCAGCTAAAAGGGCCCCAATTGCCACTGGCTCCTGTGCAGTGCACACAGCTGTTGTGGGGACTGTTGCTGTGACCCTTAGCCGCCCCAGTGACGTAGCATCCTGTGGTGCCTTCCCCTTCTGTGGCAGTTGTGGCTTGCCTGGGCCTTTTGATGTCGGTCGAAAGGCCTGTTGCCTTCTTCCCTGCCCCTGGCCTTCTTCCTGGGAGTTGTTGCCTGCGTCGCTGAGTCGCGGGCCTCGCTGTCAGGATCTGAGCCTGTGGGGGACCGAGAGAGGGACGCCATCAGTGATGGTTCTACATGCATCATGCATACATTGGTATTATTGCTGTTGTACACATTTGAGGGGATTAGGTATTGGAGTTTTGACATTCAGGTTGCTTGCTATATGGTGGGAGCATGCAGGCATACGCCAGGGTCACACATGTTTGAGGTGGTGTATGCTGTGTGACATGAATTTCTGTTGAGGACTGCGTGCAGTGTGACTAATGCTGTTTCCATGTTTGTGGGGTGTGTCTCAGGTATGGCATTGGCATGCTGCATGCATGTGGATGTGTCAGTGCTGAGGACGGCATCTAGGCAGGGATGTGTCCATGCGTCTGTAATGGGCCATGCATTGCCTCATGGCACGGTCACATTGGTGGTCTATCATCATACTTAGCATTACAGTGTTTTCTTAGGACACTCACCTCCATCTGTGGATGATGTGGCGCCATGTTCCATCTCGCCCACACCTTCGATGGACTCAATACTGATAGTGCTGGTGCACGTTTCCTCCCATCGGCTGAGTTCAATAGGCGAGCTCGGGCCACTGCCAGTAGCCAGGCCCTGGCTCCGGTTGGCCGACATGATGTTACGCACTTTGATTTATGCACGTCCTTCACTGTTCGGGGGCTGTTCCCAACTGCCCTCACTTTACGGCTACTTCTTCCCAGATCTCTTTTTTCTTGAGCTGGGCTGCTCTCTTGAGGTCATTCGCCAAGGCCACCTCAGCATTTTCAACCGGCGTGTCTGCTAGCATTGTGAGCTCGTCCTCTAAAAACCGCTCCTTACGCTGCCAGGATGTCCCTTTCTTCACTGCCTTTGGCATGATGCTGGTGGAATGGATGTTTTTGTTCTGTCGGAATGAGTCTCCAGGTGCTGTGTAGTGAGGATGGCAATGGATTGTGTTTTTTTAAAGATGGCTGCTGTGCGCTTTCCCGTTCCGGCACGATGACGTTACTTCCGGTTCCGCTAATTAGCTGTGACCGCTAATAGCAGTGGCCGCTATTAGTGGTAGCCACTATTAGCGGTGCCCGCTAATGCCGTGCCCGTTATTTAGAGGTGGGTAGTGCTGTCTGCGCTTCCCATGATGCCGCTAAGGGGCATTTTTGGGACTTTAGCGGCATGCCGGTACTGTCGATACGCCTCTTCCTTGATGGCTAGTGCCTCTTTTATTTCTCGTCAACTGCAGGGACAAAAGGATAGGCCTAAAGTAGGACACGAGAACAACAACACAGAGGCGAATGAGGTCTCTTAAAGCAGCCACCATTGTATCCAAGGACACTGCCATGTTACAAAACTTTAGCAGAAAGTGGGACAAACCACATATTACTGGACCATACATTGTCAAACTGGTCATTGTGCGAGCTATAAATCTTGAAGGGAAAAACACTTAGAATCACATAGGGGACATCACGCCTTACAAAGCAGTGGCCTCTCCTAGCACCAATATCAAAAGAGCCAACAATCCACCAGCAGAAGAACGAAACAATTGCCTCGAACAATCACAACCCAGCAGAGGCCACCCTATGGTTACTCGTTCCAGAACAACAGAGATAGGGAAAGGGCTTCCACATCCAGAGTGAGGGAACACTATCTGTTATTTTTCTTTCCACACACTGACAGCATTCATCTTGAAAGTGCGATTGTTATTATAGCATAGTTAGTACTGCAGTGCCTCATGATTCCCCGTGATCCTCATTCCAAAACCTTCCACGTCCAATTTGTCCCATTTGTTGGTAGGTCCAATAGCACAAGGAGATGCCATCCAAATGTGTATTTCCTTGTCTTCATGGCTTGTTTGTCCCTGGTATACCCACACCTAGAAAGAGGAAATCCATCAGTACTCTCAGTACTTCGGGACCCCAGAATAAAAACTGCGTGGAAACAGCTATTCCTTCTTGCTATGGCAAATTATTTCATTTGCAGAGCTTGAATTAATTAAATACTAACACAATAACGCTCGTTTTTGCGCTTTTCCGGCAAGCAACTGATATCTTCAAACTACACAAGGATCCAAGAGGTGTAAGTGATGGAGGGGATTATTAAAAGAATGATTATTGTGTCTTATGTCTTATTTTCATGTGGTGTTTTCACCCTCATCTTTTGGCGAGTTTCACATGTATTGCTAGTAATACTGCTGTATCCTCTACTAACACAACCCCAACTCCAGCAGGTGGAACGACCATGTCAGATGGACAGGTAAGCACTTTAAGTACAATAAAGAGCGGTAGATGCAGTGCAGATGCAGACATGGGGGAGTGGAACTCTATCTCCCTGATACTGCTCGAGTATCTAATAACACATTATACAGGCACATGACTAAAGTAGGTAAACACACCACTGGGGAGAGCTGCCATGTCTGCTCAATAATCCCCTATGCCATGAGTGCCTTCAGAACATTTGTAGCTATTGAAATACCAGCAGCAAGAGCACAATGCTGTTACGCTCACCTGGCTCCCACAGGGGCGTCGATCGGACGCGGACAGCTGCGGTCTCCTCCAACATGAAACGTAGTGCAGAGATGACAGACTGGACTGACCCACCTAATCTCTTCTGCTTGACCCGTAGACGTATTCTCCTGTAAGTGGAGAAAGGGATTTAGCCACCTGTGGATTCTAGTAATGGCACCCCACAGTTCTCCCCACTAATCACCTCCGATATTCCCTTTCAGTAATCTCACCTTATGTTTTTGAAGGATGAGCTCTCCATCCTGCGTGGAATGCAGGGGCACGTAGATACCAGTTACTTCACTGGTTCAAAGGCGTTGGAAGAGTTCCGGATGAATATTGACTCTGAGGTTCCTGGCGAGAACCCGTAAGTATAAAGTCCAAAGAGTTCAACATGTCTGATGTTCACTCTTGTCCCATTCCCTTCTTGTGTTGCAGCTGGGTCCAAGAGAAGATTGTCTTGTGGCAGCTGATGGCATTCAGGTAAGAGTCTGTATTACCCAACACTGTCCGGTAAAAGATGCGTGTATTTAACTTGTTGTTTTCTCTCTCCTTACAGGTGCAGCGTAAGAAGTTGCGGGATGTTAAAGAATAATGCCTCCGGTGGTAAATCAGGTAAGTCTATGGTGGTAAAAAGAGATTGTATTTGTTGGTTCTCTCGGCTCACCTTATATTTCTTTTGTCCCCTAGATGCTGAAGTTCGTCGAGGAAAATGATAGAGGCAGCGCCGAATCGAAAAATGCTGTGAGGACTGGTGAGTATGGCGCGGCGCTGCAGCTGGCGATGCGACGCGTGTAGAAATAATGTCCTTTCCAAGTTCGAAGAAATGATAGATCGGAATCAGGTAAGGAATTAAAATAAAGTCTGTGTTCTCACCTTTCCTTCTTCTTTCCTCTTTTTCTAGGAGCTCTGGATTCGAGGCGGGCGTGGCAGAAGACTGGATGCTGACTGCAGGCACGGTGAGCGTCACGCTGCTGGATGCAGAATAACGCGAAGCATGTGCTGCTGTTCGGGCGTGGTTTAAATAGCCTTCAAAGTAGTCCCAGGTAAGAAGTTCCCCCAGAACCACACCGGAGTAAAAAATAGTCCCTGAAGTAAAGTAGTCCCATTCAGGCCTCACGTTGGCTTGACTTCATTGCAGCATGGTCTGCATGAGGTAAGTAATGTACATGAGCCTGGCGCCTATGGCGCCAGGACTGATTTCCTCTATGAGCCTGGTGCCAATGGCGCCAGGACTGTTCCCAGACAGCCCCTAGCCAGGGCTGCTGGGTTTTTAGTAAGCACCTGGATGCCTGCTCCCGGGGCTGATGGGCTTGGTCCGGATGCCCGGGGGTAGGCATCATGACAAATACCTTATGTACCTGTCCATGGTCAGAACCCAAGGAAGATTCCAAGGGAGAACAGCAACATTGAGATGGATGTCCAAAGCAACATTTGTTTATGAAGATAGTTACATAAAGACACTTGGCATGATGAACAATTATTGGCAGCTAGACCAGGCTATACAATACATAACTGATGGCCCACAGAAAGAAGAAACAAAGACGATAACACTGAAAGAATTGTCATGTTGGGAACGACCACGGATGCTTGTGTATGGTCAAGTGTACATAGCTCAAGGATGCAAGGAGGCAGCAGTATGTAGCAAAGCATACACGCTCTTACAAGCTCCAGTGAACACAATACAGGGAAAAAATGACAAGTGCCTAAAAGAATGGGATGCAAGCACGAAGTTCCAGACCTGGGTGGATAACGAAGCTGGACCAATGCCCATAATGCCACTAATGAAACCAGAATTATGTTTTCAGAATGATGGTGCAGTAAATGTTGGAGAAAATAAAGAGTGCAAGTACACAGAAAAGCATCCAGCAATGAAGGTTGGGACAGCAGTATTAATGGATCACTATTGGGCGTGCAGATAAAAAGCATATGAGAAGCTGCCACCCATCAGGTGCACATAAATAGACCAGCATTAGTAGACCCACAAAAAGACATCAAGACAGAAGACTTACCTAAAATGGACAATACAAAGTGAAAGAAGAGGTCAGTAAAAGTGAGTAGAGGGAAAAGGGATAACTACTTCTCATCAGCATCAGAAACATCATTTGACAATGTACCTGAACACAGATTGTTCAGTAGGACAGACATGTTCTTCGCATCAGTAGTTCCAGCTGTACAGACATCCTAAATGAAAATTGGCTCCAGATTACGAGATCGGAGCTGATGCAGACAAAATAAACTCAACTGTAAATGGATTTAACGTGATAAAAGAAGAGCTCCGAAACAGTAAGGTTGATGGCACTCCAGAACAGATATGTTCTAGACCGTCTCACAGCAATGAAAGGAGGAGTTTGCGCCAAGATCGGGAGTTCCTGTTGCACATTTGTGCCCGCAACCAATGAAGTGAATGACACACTGACAGAAGCAGTGACAAGATTGTCGAAAATGCACACCAAGAAGGAGGAGGAAGCCAAAGGCACAGGAAAAGATCAAAGCTGGCTGTCGTTTATATATTCTCATGGATACCAACATGGATGGCAAACAGACTAAAAGTATTACTAGGAGCACTGATATTAGTACTAGTAGGATTATGTGTGATAAAGATCTGCATCACACAATGCCACAAGACGACAGAGAAAACAATAGGGATGAAAGTAATAGTTGACATAAATACAAATGGCAAAGAAGATAAGATAGTAGAGGAAAGAAATAAAATAAGGACACAGATAAAGGAGTGTGCATTGTTCACAACCAAGATGATAACATTTGATGATACCGTGGACAATAGGTACTGGTCAAGATGGGTATGGTATAACCCAGAAGGAGACTGCAGTTACATGACATGGAGTTTCAATGCCCATGCAAATTACTATGAACACCTTGGAGGAATAACTAAGATATGGTTCCCGAAGGCGACAGTGACTAGGTTTGGTGGTTTGGTCAACAAGTCCAACAGAGGGGGGGGACTGAAGAGAGGGTCCCTGGAATTCCCCTCTTGACCCTCATAAATATGACAGCCCGAAGAGTCAGAGATACGAGATGCCAGTCACTATTTGGACAGCCCCCGGGAGGGCCAGTGACAAATACATATGCAAACAAATATTCTCTCAGACAACTGTTCAAAACTTTTCCAGCTAATGTCATCACGGTTACAGGTGCCCCAACACTGATCATGGAACCAGACACCTCAATGGACATGATCGACTAATGACTAATATCCCACAGTAGTGATGTCATTAGAGACACCACGACAGAGTAACGTTAGTCATGAAGCACACTCGCATCCATTCACAAAGTTACACAGACACACACGTGCACACACAAAGAAAGCTTTTATTATTATTTCATTAGCCAAATGCAGAAACGCAGAATTGCAAGGCAACAAGAGATGCAGAGCAAGCTTGCAGCAGCGTATTGCAACTAACCATATGGAACTACAGTATCGTATAAGGAACCTGGAAGAACCAACATACTACTAATATATAAGATGAATAGCAGAATATAGAGATATAGCACTTATAGCATGTCCTCTCCCCCTCCTCCCTCTACTCCCTGCTCTTCCTGTGGCCCTTCTTCGGCCGCCTCTCCGCCCTCTTTCTTTGCCTTTCCCCTGTTCTCCTCAGACGAGGTTTCTAGACAAGTTGGATCTATGAAGGTCTCATCAAAACAGGTTCACCCCTGTTCCTCCAAAACCACCAAGGACCACATTGACACCCTTGCTCCTGGTCTGGCTGATATTTGCAACCACTCCTTCACCAGTGGAGTCTTCCCCTCCCCCTGAAGCACTCCCTTGTGCACCCTCTTCTCAAGAAACCCTCTGCCGACCCTTCCTGCCCGGTGAACTATCATCCAATCTCCATCACTCCTTTCCTGGGCAAACTCCTGGAAAAGCTAGCCATCTCCCAGGTTAACCTTCACACTGAATCTGTTGGTTGTCTCCATGGCCATCAGTCTGGCGTCAGAGCTGCCAGAAGCACAGAAACTGCTCTCCTGAACATACGTGAAGACCTGCTCTCCAACCTCAATTCCAACACCCCCTGTGTCCTCATCTTACTTGATCTCTCGTCTGCCTTCGACACAGCCAACCATGCCATCTTGCTCAACCGTCTCTGTGATAACTCCGGTATCATTGATTAGGCCCTGGTCTGGCTGACCTCCTTCCTCTTCTATTAACCCTCCCAGGTCCAACTTAGGTCCTTCCTCTCTTCTATCTCTATCTCTCCCTGTGGTGTTCCCCAGAGGTCTAACCTCTCTCCTGGGCATTCAACCAATACCTGGCACTTCTTGCCCACCGCATTACCGCTCTCTGCCCCAACTTTCAGTGCTATGTAGATGACACCAACACATTTTCAGGCTCCCTTCTGCCACCTCTTCTCCTTCTCTCATCTCTGACTGTCTGTCCGCCATCCAGGAGTGGTGTGCCGCCAATGGTCTCTGCCTTAATTCCAGTAAGACCGAGATTCTCCTCATTGGCACACCTGCTCCCTCCTTTCCTATAACTCTCTGGCCGGCCTCTCTTGCCCATCTTCCTGCTCCCACCTGTGAGGCTAAAAACACAGGTCATCTTCGACTCCACACTTTCATTCTCTCCTCACATCGCTGACGTCTCTAAGAAGTCTCACTACCAGCTGCACCTCCTCAGAGGTATTCTTCCTTTTCTCTCCTTCCCCCAGAAGCTCACTGTCTTCAGAGCTCTGGTTCTCTCTAGGCTGGATTACTGCAACAGGCTCTTTCTTAATCTGCCTGCCTCTACTCTCCGCCCCCTGCAACTCATCCAAAACAAGACTGCAAGACTTGTCCTTGGCTTCAAGCCCAGGGATCATATCTCTCCAGGACTGAAATCTCTGCACTGGCTCCCAGTGGCGGCGAGGATTAAGTTCAAAACCCTCTGCATTGTCGACAAGGCCTTCTGGGGCCTGGGATCTCAATACCTTCAACTCTCTCTTCCTAAGTATCTTCCTTCTCGAGCTCTTCGCTCATCCGCCTCCAACTCCCTCAGGGTTTGCATGCTATAAATAGCAGTAACGTGTGCTATCATTTTTTTTGCAGCACAGTAGGTGTTACTATCACCAAAGTATATACACACTCCAGATTATTTTAGAGAAGGGAAAGTCTGAGCCAGCCTTGCCGAAATGTGGTACTATGATCTGGCATATGAACACAGATCTGTGCAACAAGTGCTTAGCACACTGACCTATCTTCTGAGCTATCATGGCACTCAAACCGATCCATATGCGTTTCATCTGTGGTCACACAGCACCCAATCTGATGCACAGCAGTGCAGCAGCCAATAGAAATTTGGAAAAGAACATCATTATTTATGCCCGACATGCAGGGTTTCCCTTGCTACTTCTGTGGTCTCCCTTGCTACCCCCTAAATGGAAGTTCCTGGGCTGTGGCCAGCACCATGGGGCCAGGGTCGGATTGGCCCCTCAGCCTTTCGGCCCATGGCTGGGCCAAAATCGTCCCTGGGGAGTGGGGGCCAGTTTCTGTTCATGCCTGGGTCGGTTTGGAAAACAAATGTAAAAAAGAAATGTTTTTTTCAAAGTTTTTTTTTTTTTTTTTTTTAAAAGTCTTTCATCCTTCTTAGGTCGATAAATGAGTACCAACACAGGTTGGGTGATATTGTATGCACATTTGTTCTATAAAAAGAGTTTAAAAGTAAGTGCTATACAATAACATATTATCATTTGGCCTTGGACGTCTGCTTGGATTCACAGTGATTTAGTGTACTTAGGGACAATGCTATTTGATGCCACTTCCTGTTTTGTCAAGGGGTGAAAGGTCGTGTTTCATCGCTTCCCGGGATGTCACTTTGGGGTGAGGTCAAATGCCATCACTTCCGGTGATGTCATCAGAGGTCAAGAATCGTGAGGCGAGGGGTGGGCCACTTTCTTTGGGTGTCTGGGCCTATTTCTTGTGCCAGTCCGACCCTGCATGCAGCTCTTTGTTTCTGGAGTGACTGGAATTCCTGTTCAGTCCTCTTAAAAAACAGGGGGTTCCACAAGTCTAACACATTGAGCAGTGACCTAAATAAGAAAGAATAGGAATAACAAATAATTTGTCTTTCTGGAATTCTACACAATAGTTGCTAGACTCATTAAAGGCTTAGTTCAGGCAAACTCCAGGGGCTGCGTCACTGATTTAATCTGTTCTTAAACACCTAAAATTCACAATGCAGACAAAAACGTCCAAAAAGCATTTAGAGAAGAATAAGCATCCATTTCGGACTATGCATTTAGCTTTTCGACATTCGATCTCGGTGTCCTCGGTCACTTGGTAAACCCCTTATGCCTGAAAGCTTGTGTACAGTGTAGAAATGTTTTGACCATAACACCTCAAGTGGCCCTTCATTTAATTGTCCTACAATCAATGCTTTGTTTTAATGTATATATATTTAAAATCTCCTTGGCATGATGTTCAGGATGTGTGTTTGCATTTATGTGGTGACGAGTGCCCAGAGTACGGGATGTCGTGTGAGTGTGCTGCTTTTCCTATTTTCCCAAACTCTGTAGCCAAAAAAGTAGACCCAGGCAGGCTTGACATGTGGCCAACATGGCCCCAGACCTGCAGATGAACTGGCCTGCTGTTACATCTTAGAACCCAGTTTAATGGAATCCACTACAGAGTGTAATTTGCTTTCTGACATTTAATTGCTCATTTTACTATAGACAGTAAGATGGCTATAGCCGTTAAAATAGCTCAGTGGGTTGAGCGCTCGCTGCTGCGATGTGTGTGTTATCTGCAGGTTGCATGTTCGAATCCTGGCAAGGCCATCTAAACCTTTCATCCTTCTGAGGTCGATAAATGAGTACCAACACAGGTTCGGTGATATTGTATGTATATTTGTTCTGTATAAAGCGCTTACGCATGAGTGCTGTATAATAAGATGTCATTATCATTTGGCCTTGGACGTCTACTTGCATTCACAGTAATTTGGTAAAATGGCCAGCCTATACACACTGATCTTAATGATACATATGGTGATTCATTGTTGTATGAAATGTATATCACATTAGTGATATCGTAACCAAAGTTTTCGTAGTGTGCTTAGCAACGATGCTATGTGATGCCACTTCCTGTTTTGTCAAGGGGTGAAAGGGTTGTGTTTCATCACTTCCTGTGATGTCACTTTGGGGTGGGGGTCAAATGACATCACTTCATGTGATGTCATCAGAGGTCAAGGGGCATCTAATGTCACTTCCGCTACCCCAGGCAATTTGGTGAAATGACGTCCCTGCCGACATAGAGTGATCAATCATTTTGTTCACAGAACTCTGGGGCCCAGAACTTGACTGAGAGGTCATACTGGCCTGGAAAGTGCTAGAGAGGACTATTGTCAAACTGAGCAGCAGCCCCAGCAAGCAGGGTTGTAGGCTCCGTCCTATACTGTTGTGCCAGTGATACTGAGGCTGGGCTGTATGAGTTGTGTATTTCCCTGTTTATCCCTCTTACTCGGATCAGAACCAGCAGTTCCTCTGCCATTTGCTGGTCAGGGTGAAAGTTCAACATTCACCCTGACATTGGCTACAACATGTGAGTGTGTGTATGTGTGTGTGTAATCAGAAAACACACACACTTCTCACCAGTCTCGCCTCTTGCTGCCTGACTGCCTGCTATGCTCAATAATAAAGCAAAGCAGTAACAGACTCCAGCCAGCTAGTCCTGGGGTCATGTGCTCCTTCAATGTTCAGGTCATGCGTTCTCCCCTCCCATAAAGGTGAGGCCATGCAGCCCCGCATGAGGTTGAGGCCCTGGCCCCCATGCAGCCATGCCTTAAGATGTCTCTGGGAAGCTGCCTATGCAAAGGGCCTTGACCAGAAGCATGTGTGTGGATGCTTCATAGCTCTGTGGTTTGCACATTTGTTTGATGTTGTGGGTAGCAATCTGTCAGTTAGTATTTGGAACCACCAAGCAGCTGTCGGGTTGAGAGTCTCCACCCCTCACATTTCCTGGTGTCCTCTATAGAAGTCTTGATGACTTGCTGCTGTGCCCACTTCCTGTTGGTGTTTTGTATACCTATGTGTCGCTGAGCCTTACAAGCAGGTGCAGAGATGGGTGCAGGATGTGACCCCCATGAGGTCATTGATTGCATGTTTGGTGATACCCGTGAGGTCCGCCCTGGGAGGGAACGGATGCCTCTTTACAACCACCCATTGTGAAGGAACAAAGCATAAAGTGAAATATAATGCGAATAAAGCATTGAGAAATGAGGTGTAATGTGTAATCCCCTGGGTTCTTGTTGTTAATGGTTACGACACATGTAGCCAGGGGAGGGCTGTCAACTTTTGGCCTGGGGGGCAAGTACACTTTTCTGGGCCATGGTGCAGTGGCTCAAGCTCACAATGCAGCCTCAACTTCCAGAACAACTAAACGCAATGCCAGCCTCTCCCCCGCCCACTGAAGCTCTCAAGTACGTATAGTAGAGATTATTAGTTTCCTTTTATTAAACATATCTTTCAGTTATGTGTGGGTCTTCTTAGAGACATGGGCTGCAGGGAACCTCCATCATATACCAAACATAGTAAAAATAATGTCACCAGGATTATATCATTTGGTGAAATCGGAAATCTGGTATATGAGCGCAGGTTTCCTCGTGTCCCAGTTTGCAATTTGTCAACAGCCACTTCTCCCATCCCTTCCCATCTTTAGACCAATGAAAAGAGGTCGAGAAGCTAAAGATTTTGTTGGTAGGGTCACAGGGACTGGCTTTGCTCTAAGAACCAAACACGTACTGTCATGACAAAAGACCCATAGCTTGCTTCCTGTCAGCCCATCCCACAACAGAAAACCCATACCTGGCACTGTGTCTATCCCCCGCATCCCCAAAATAAGATCCTCACTTGGAATCCTGCCTCCCCACTAGTGTGCATTATGTAAATGGTTAAGAAGAGGAGATTTCATTTTCTTCTATCCAACTTCAAAATTAGACTTACCAAAAGGATTTCAGCAAAGGTTATTATTCAGGGGCTAAACTAATACACTGTTCAATATATCTGGCTTTCAAAGCACTAAGTCACACAATTTAGCAAGCTGATGAAGTATAAAAGAAATCCTAATTGAAACAAATTTTCATAAGGCAAGTATGCATCAATTTATCAGAAACAATAAGGGGGTTGAGCCAGTCCCACAGTTGCATACAGTAGCATGCAGGTCAGGCACAGATCTCCGCAACAGTGCTTCAATCTGCTGACCCACCTATCCAGATTTGCATCTCTGACTCATTTACTCTATTTTTACCCAACATCCTTTGCTGTCCTTCCTTTGCACCACATCCTTGATGCCACTTCCTCCTTCCTTACAGTTAACTTTCTGACTTTGATTCCCCTTTTGCCCCAAACCCTTCATCCTTAACTCAATCCCCTTCCCTTACCTCCCTTCCTTACCTTGCACACACACCTTTCCCTTGCCCACATTTCGCAGTTACTAATTCCTTTTCAGTCACCCATTTCCATTACCCTGGCTCACATGTACACAATAGACCACCTTGATTTGCTAGTCAGCCTCTGGCAGACATGACAGGAATCTGTGGTCCACTGTGCTGGTAGCTGTGACTGTGGGGTCTGCACTTGGACAATGCAGAACAAAAGATGCTGAGGGGACTTGGTTGTGCTTGTGCGTTCTGTCCTGCTGCATGGTAAGTGTTGCAGCCTGATCCGTGAGGCCTTGCAAGTGACCCTGCTTCATTTTTGTCCATCTGGGCCATCTGTGCTTTTTCTCGCTGGCCCTTTCCACTTCCTTGCTTTCGCTTGCCTCCCTCTCTACCCCACGACCGCCTACCCACTCCCTGATTGGTTCCCGACCCAGAAATCTCTCCTTAATCCGAGAGCCCCAAGGCAGCCATTGGCTAAGGGACAGAGGCAAAGGGCAGCTTCTCGACTAAAAATCTCCACCTCGTGTTTGCCCGTGTTCACCTGGGAGGCCTGACACAGAGAACCTGCAGTGACTGATAAGGTAAGTGTGGTTTTGGCGGGGGTACAACCATTACTGTACTCCATTAAAACCCCACCACTCTTATTACCTATTATAATATAGCCTAATTGTGTAAGGTAAATTGTGTAAAGTAGCCATATTTTGCATTTGGCCTAATTGTGTGTGGTAGCCATATTTTGCATTTAGCCTAATTGTGTAAGGTAGCCATATTTTGCATTTAGCCTAATTGTGTATGGTAGCCATAGTTTGCATTTGGCCTAATTGTGTATGGTAGCCACATTTTGCATTTAGCCTGATTGTGTAAGGTAGCCATATTTTGAATTTTGTTAATTGTTTAAGGTAGCCGTATAGTTGGCCATTGTGCTGAACTATGCTGTGCACAATAGTTAGCCGCTTTGCATCACTTTTTGATAGAATTGCGAAGATTAGCCCTGCGCAGCACCTCGGATACTAGTATGCAGCTATCACTCACAATCAATTTGGTCTAGCTGCACACATACTCTTTACCACCTTGCACATCGCAACGACCAATAGAATGCAGATATCCCCCACAATAAATTTAGCCTAGCTGCACACATACTCCCACATACCCTACTCACTGCACAGAACCATATTCATTAGTATGCAGCTACACCACCACATATCTGGCTTAGCTGTACACATAATACCTGTCTCACATACTCTGCACATCACCTCCAGCATTAGAATGCAGCTATCCTGCATGATAAATCTGGCCTAGCTGCACACATACCTAGTGCACACACGCACTATGTATTTCTCTGACCATTTATACTTATCTGGACTGCAGTCCCCGAGGTGTTCAACCTACAGATGCCCATTAACATAACAAAACATAACTTAGCTTTTATTGTACTACAAAGATGCATTTTCTTGGAACTTCAGCTGCATATTTCGGTTCATGGAAACAGAGGTAACTGTGAGGGGAGTCTGCTTGGCATCTAATGATGGAAAGGGAGTAACAGTGTATATAATATTTATTTGTGTTTTCAAGGAGTGTGTGTATGCATGTGTGTGCATGCACACGTGTGTGTTATTTGTTGATCACATAACAGTGTTCTGGCCAAGACAATAAAATAAACAATATAGGGGGTCATTCAAAGTTGGGCAGTAACAGTAAAATTAGCAGTATTTGGCAAATATTGCCTCCCAATTCATAGTTTGATCATATACCACCAGTAGTATTCCATGGCAGTATTTTAGGCATGCTTTCTGTCGGAAATCTGCCTATTTTGACGTCCACCTAAAAGGTGGATGTAAAAAATCCAAATTGGACCCAATTTATTTTTTACTGTACATCGGGGAAGTGCATGTGCTTCCTTTCAATACAATAAAAACAGATTTTACAAAGGGCCAGGGTAAGAGGGTAAAAAGGTGGGTCTCTCGGATACCCCCTCACCACATGGCCCATGGAATGCACAAGAGGGTCAAAAGTGACCTTTCTGTGCATGAGAAAGTACAGTATGGTATGAGCCACAACCGTACAGCAGCCATTTTTACCTTCACATTGAAGGTGGATATGGCTGAATTTTCTTTTAAACAAGCACCTTTTCGTGCCACCACCAGTATTTCTAAAGTACCCCTGGAGATATTCCAGAAATGCCATCTCTGCTAGTGGTAAACTCTGAATTGGATGGATTTTCAGAAATACTACTATCAGACAGATTATTTTGCCGAAAATTCTGCTCAGGAAAGTTACCACCTCCAATTCTGAAATACTCCCTTAGACTGTACTAAAAATGAATACCTGAATGTTACATCTTTCTATGTGTGTTTTTTTAACACTGCCCAAAAGTGAGTACCACAAATAACCCAACAGCCATTTCTGGTCACACAATCTGTGCTTTAAATGTGTACATTGCTGCTGGGCGGCATGAATGTGTTTCTGCGGCATAGGCTCTCCTGCCTCTCACTGACTCCTTCACTGTGCAGGCCTATGTGTGGGGGCTGCCCAGGCACATCTGCAAAATTGCTCAAATCAAGACAGGTGCCCTATCCCATCTAAACGGAAGCCGAGCAGACCTTGTAGCACGCGGTTCCTTTGAGGCAGGCTGCATTCTGAAGGGTTTTATCTTTTTCAATGGTTATTTTTTTTTCTGTAAACCATGTTTATTTTTGGTTCGAAGGCATATAAGTAATTACAACATAACATTTGGCAACATTAATCTCTTAGGTTCTGCATTTTACTTATGTTCATGTCTTACAGTTCGTTAGAGTTCGCATTACCTTCAAAGATTTTCGTTTTTCAATTCCCTCCCTCCCTCCTCCACCTCCCGTACTCACCCTTTCCTTTTATCCCCCCCACCCCCTATGAATCCCTCGCCCCCCCAACTTTAAGCACTATTTTACACTTTAGAGTCCAGATTATTTAGAATTCCCCCTCCACCCCCCGACATTAGCATCTCAATGTCTTTGTGTTTGGGGGAGTTCAGATTACATGTGTGTTCCGGAGCAAGCGGGGTTTGAAGAAAAAGGCTTCTCTGTCCCGTACATGTTCATGGAATGTATTCCAGGTAGTTAAGAATCTTAAGTATTTACCAGTACTGATGGCGCATATCGTCTCCATAGCCATCACTCCCCAGATCTTAACCCACCAGCATGCTGAGATTGGGCCTTCTTTGTTTTTCCAATTTTGTGCAAGGGTCATTCTTGCTGCTGATAATAGATGGGTGATAAGCTTAGCTGTCGTTCCTGACATTGCGTATTTCCCTTCTATAGGGACTCCTAAGAGAATTGTCTTCGGGGATCTCGGCAGTTCAACCCCTGAAATGGCTTTTATGTAGTTTAGTATTTCCTTCCAGTAGGCAACTGCTTTAGGACATGTCCACCACATATGCAATAGGTTAGTCTTCTCACTGCAGTTCCTCCAGCAGTTTGGTGAATATGACTTTGTAATTTTGTGAATGCGGTTCAGGGACATATACCATCTGAGGCACAGTTTGCACGCAGATTCCTTTATTGTGGTGCATCTGGAGGTGCTGTTTGCACGTGCCCATATTTAGTACCATTCCTCCTCTGTTAGTGACTCTTGCATGTCTCTTTCCCAGTTCATTTTGTATGTGAGATTGTCAGTTGGTTGGTCGTTGGAGCGCAGTTTGTAGAGTCTGGAGACCCCCTTCGCCATGTTGCCTTCCTGAAGCTACAGTTCTAGGCCTGATGGCGTTCTCGTGTGCGCCTTCTTTACCATTGGGTGGGTAATCC
Organism: Ambystoma mexicanum; assembly: GCF_040938575.1. Taxonomy (NCBI): domain Eukaryota; kingdom Metazoa; phylum Chordata; class Amphibia; order Caudata; family Ambystomatidae; genus Ambystoma; species Ambystoma mexicanum. The sequence continues at coordinate 1,131,890,711 of NC_090923.1, forward strand.
AGTGCCTTATTTGTGCATATCTATAGCGTTCATTTTCTCCTATATTGAATTTCAGCTGGCAATCTGTGAAGAGCAATGGGGAGCCGTCTTTGTACATGTCTTTCAGTTGTGTAGTTTCTGCCCCTGACCAACCCGCCAAATATCCTCGCTGAAGACCCGGTGTGAAATCTGGGTTGTACATCAGTGGCGTATATGGTCCCAATCCACTCGGAATGCGTTTCTTTTTCCGGGCTTTATCCCAACTTAGCAGTGATCATTTTGTCATTTCCAGTAAGGCTTCTCTGTTGTTTTGGTTTTCTTTTCTCAAGCTCAGAAGGGCTATTAGGGGAGACGATGAAGCTGTTTGTTTGATTCTACACCATCCTTTATGGTCCTCTGGTTTTACCCACCTCAATGCAGCTCCGACCGAGGGAGAAACAGCCCAGCCAGTCTGGGGGCAATATTCCCATAGCCCCCATTTCCAGCCTACTTCTGCATGCACCTGGTGCAGATGTATAACCCTTGAAAGCTGTTATCACTAGAAGAAGAGATGGAATTTGGAGGAAAAAAAGTTATGTGAAACAATAGTTTCATGTAATGTAGCTCATTACGAGTTTGGTGGTTTGCTAAATTTATGACTGTAACTTTATTATGCTACTTTTATTGGTGGTAATGGAAGTTTCACTAGCTGTACTGCAACGCCAAATCCTGACTTTGGAGGCGAAGTGGAGGATTTACCTCCAGCATATTTCAGGAAGTACATCCTCCACTTCACCTCCACAAATCAGCGGATTTATGATATGATATTTTATTTATATCGCGCTCATACACAAGTGTTTCAGAGCACGACCAAGCAAAGGGAGGTGAACAGGGGAGAACAAAAATACGATTTTACTAGGCCCAGTGACATTAAGCAGGTGCAAGTGCATGGAAAGGGGAAAAGGCAGAAAGTGTGTGGAAGGGGAGAAGTGGAAAGTGCGGGACAGAGGAGAGAACAGAATAAATAATAACTTGAATAAATAAATGCAGTAAAAATGGTAGTGCAGCCAGACAAGTGGCAAGTGCATGATTAGTCAGATAGGGTATGTCTAACTGATAAGTGCAGAAGAAGAGTGAGGGACTGTATGGGTACCGATTTAGATCCCAGTGCCAGAATTAGAATGACGATTAACACTGCTTTACCACCGCTCACAAATCAAAGAATCCCAACCATGCACGTAATGAGGTAATGGGTCCCCACCTGTGGACTTGATATGTTTCTGCATGGGGACAGTCTGTTACAGAAAAGGGTTTGGCTTAGAACCACAACATTGTGGACTGTGCCTCGACCCACCCGACTGCGAGGATACAAGGTAGAGTCAGTCTTCAGTTTGGTGCAAGCAGGTTTGGTCCTAAACAGTGCAGAGAGTGTGCAAGAGTGCAGATGCACTTTCTCTGAGAAGCTTTGCTGATCTAGGCTGCTCCCGGCTGGATCCCCTAATCAAGGGCTAATCCAATGAAAGAGAAGTATGAGGGGCGCAAGGGGCCTTCAGCAATTTCTCCAGACACTGAGCGGGCAAGATCAGATAGAGCATGGAGAGGTCAACCCGCAGTTGTCCTGCTGGCTACTAGTGAGCCTCCACCCATGCACGGAGGGGCCGGGGTGGGAGTCGTGGGACCTTGAGTAAGGGAGCCACCAGAGGTAGTCTCGGGAGGATAGCTCAGGGGCAACGCTCGCCTTGCAAGCAAGAGGTCGCGGAGCAACATAGAACCCTATGGGTATTAAGCGTGTTATAAATAACCAATTACATTACTACCCGATGCATTCCTGCACCTGGTGGAGGATATCATTCAGCAGAGGAGCTAGTGGTCAGAGCATGAGCAGAGCAGAGGCGTAGCCAGGATTGTCCACCACTGCGGCCTGAATCTAATGTAGTTGGGCCCACCGCAGCACTCCTGAGTGGACATTTACAAGTTTTGTGTGGGCCTTGCCCACTCAGGCCCTACCCTGTCTATGCCTCTGGAAGAGAGTGGCATCAAGCAAGCCGGTTAACGGCAGGCATTCTTTTGTGATGTGCACAATCACTATTTCCAGGTACAGGAGTTGGGTCCGAACATGTCCTTCTCACTGCAGCCGTGATATTCCTCCTTCACGGTCGCCGCAGACATTTTCCCCACCTTACTCTGACACCGGGGTTCAGCACATAGGATTTTAGGATATTTAGTCTAGAACCCTAGCCTAGAGTCGGAGTCAGGGCTGCAGGAGGCTGCTCACCATCAGAGCAAGGGAGGCTGCTCACCATCAGAGCAAGGGAGGCTGCTCACCATCAGAGCAAGGGAGGCTGCTTACGATCAGAGCAAGGAAGGCAGCTCACCATCAGAGGAAGGGAGAACTTTGCAGAATGTGCATACAGTTACCTTGCTTAACGTCCCAATCAAATCCAAAGAAGCAACTTATCTAAGAGTCTCAGGTGGTATTTCCTTAAGGATAGTGTGGCTCCTGTTCTCTCCAGGTACGGCAGCACAATAGGTTTCTAGCAATACCTGGGGAAGAAAGGGGTCGCACTTAGGTCTTCCCGACATAGAGAGGGGTCCCTGTCCAAGACTCCTCATTCCACACTCCTACTGTACAAACTTTTCGGCCAGGGCATTCCACTACATGCAGCCTTTCAATCTAAGATGCTGCCAATACCAACTGTCCTGGCACTGTTCTTACATGTCCTTGCTATCCTTGCACATGAATTCCTGCATTTTCTTCTTCTTATAATGTCCTGACCACTCTCATGACCCATTCCTCCCTTTCAGGCCCTCTCTCTCCTTGACAGTTCCTACACCAGAACTCTAGCTAGTCTACATTTCCAGGCATCCTAAAAAGTAGTGGAACTGTGACTCTAGCGGGGGACAGAGTAGGAAGGAAAGGAACAACATGCACCACATTTTCAAGGGTTGCAGCCATGCTGTTGGCAGCCCATTGAGTTGAAATAGATTTCAGTTTAGCTGCAACTGATATCCGGTGGTAGAGTGGAGAAGTGTGCTTTCACTTCATAAAGAACAGTTCCAGAATGGTGAAAATGGTTGCAAAAAGTTGTGGAGCTGTTAACAGTAAAAAATAAAAGTAGTGCAACACCGCTCCCGACCGTTCCTGCTCACTTCGACCATTGCGGTGCTTCCAGGGGGCCACTGGTCAGCCTTTGGTGTGCCTCTGAATTCCAGTGCACCCACAAGTCACTGTCACTCCTGGCAACCCCCGCACTTGGGGACTGTTTTCTGTATCCCTACAGTCCCACTACCAGCACTTGACACCTGATGCCTGCACTTACCCTTTGCCCTTGCACTTGCCACCTGCTGGCCGTACTTTATTATTGTTCTTTATTCTATTATTCCATGTACTGCACTGTCCACTTCCCCTTCCTGCCTGCACTTTCCCCCTTCCCATGCACTTGCCTGATCTGAATGACACTTGGCCATTGGGATCGTTGTTTGTCTTCCCTTTGTTCCCCCTTCCTTGCCTCGTCGCGCCTTGAAACACTTGTGTATAGGCGCGTTATAAATGCCATATCAAAACATATCATATCAAGTCGTTTGTCTAAGCCTACTTTCTAATACAATAATACACTTGTGCTGTAGGTAGTAAGATAGGTGGCAGCACACAGGCACTGCCCACTGCAACTAGGTTTGCTAAGCAACCAAGTTTACATCCCACCCAGGCCCACATGTTACTATTTCCTGTGCCTTGCTGTGTGTGCTCCATGAATCGTGTTGCCCTGCCCGATGACGGAGAGAGAGAGAGATAAGAAGTGCTTGTATGTGTGCATGTTTCAAATGTCAGAAAAATGTGAAAACAATAACTACGGAACAAAATGCAATATTAAGAATTAGAATAGAATATTGTGGGATACAGACTAGAATACAGCCCGTCACATGCAAAAGCGCTATATGTGTTAGGGAGGAATCAGATAGAACAAACCATGAGAGTATTCTGACTTAAAGACAATGCAGCAAAGACTGTCTGAATGACAGCGACAACGTTTGGATGGCATCACAGGGAACAATTAAGGATTTGATAGCATAACAGGGAACACTTAAAGAAGAGCAAATACACCACAATCAGATCACCATTCGATCATTATGACGCCCAACTGATGTTGCCATTCAGGCCGCATACATGATTTATACCATATTATCATAGATATAAGACCAAAAAATATAATGTGTAGACCACAATCCAAATATAAGTCCCAACCATACTAAAACATGAGCACTAAAAATGTATAATTCCATAAAACAACCCTCCTCTACCTTTTTCATAGCCCTCCTTGTCTCCCCTTTGACAAAGTCACAATGCCAGGCCACTGCTCCAGGGAGAGAGTGCTGAGATATCCAGGGAGAGAGTGCCCTTCTTTCATGCCAGGCCACAGTGAGATATCGGGCCACTGCTCCAGGGAGAGAGTGCCCTTCTTCTTTAATGCCAGGCCACAGTGAGATATCGGGCCACTGCTCCAGGGAGAGAGTGCCCTTCTTCTTTCATGCCAGGCCACAGTGAGATATCGGGCCACTGCTCCAGGGAGAGAGTGCCCTTCTTCTTTCATGCCAGGCCACAGTGAGATATCGGGCCACTGCTCCAGGGAGAGAGTGCCCTTCTTCTTTCATGCCAGGCCACAGTGAGATATCGGGCCACTGCTCCAGGGAGAGAGTGCCCTTCTTTCATGCCAGGCCACAGTGAGATATCGGGCCACTGCTTCAGGGTTAGAGTGCCCTTCTTTCATGCCAGGCCACACTGAGATATCGGGCCACTGCTCCAGGGAGAGAGTGCCCTTCTTTCATGCCAGGCCACAGTGAGATATCGGGCCACTGCTCCAGGGAGAGAGTGCCCTTCTTCTGTCATGCCAGGCCACAGTGAGATATCGGGCCACTGCTCCAGGGAGAGAGTGCCCTTCTTCTTTCATGCCAGGCCACGGTGAGATATCGGGCCACTGCTCCAGGGAGAGAGTGCCCTTCTTTCATGCCAGGCCACAGTGAGATATCGGGCCACTGCTCCAGGGAGAGAGTGCCCTTCTTCTTTCATGCCAGGCCACAGTGAGATATCGGGCCACTGCTCCAGGGAGAGAGTGCCCTTCTTTCATGCCAGGCCACAGTGAGATATCGGGCCACTGCTCCTGTCGCTCATATTTGGTGGATGGCAGTATTTCACTGCCTCCTTATGCAATTTAATATTATTTGCGCTCCACAGTCTATACAGACTTATTACCACATTCACAGGGGCCATAGGTGCCCTTCCCCACTTAGCAGTTAAACAGTGCACAGGGAGCCAGCACCGTCTACACTGCATAAACTGCATCCTGGCCTCCTATTCTATCAATCAATTCTTTATCCGATTTCTCCATTAACAGATAAATGAAAATAAATACAATACTTCACACAGAAATACCACAGAATTAACAAAATAGCTACAATTACATACTGTGCAATGCAATAGCTGCCTTAAAAGAGCCCTTGAAACATAGTTATACAAAAAGGCTGTAGCATTACAAACCATTGCAAGGCGCTATGCATCTAACCTAATATTGTTAGCTTTAAAATAACAGGCTAGGTAAGTCTAAATAGCAAGTACAAAACAGTAAAAAATGACCGAGGTTCTCCACCGTACCAGTGTTACAATGACACGTCCTATTCGTCACATGTGTGTCCCACCTCTTTGTGTCACTTGACAGCAACAAATTCAGCCTAGTCATCAGCACTAACCTCCTGCATTCACCCGATTTCACAGAACACATTTCACCTCCGCCAAACGCGGTCTCGCGTGAACCAGCATAGAGGGTGAGTGAGGGGAGAGAACTCGCTATCCTCAAATTACGCTCCAAGTCCATCCTTATTGCTTTCAATTTCAGCATAGTCACAAGGGTTGGCAGGGAGGCATGATGCAGGGGATCCATCTATGGGATACTTCATGTAGTCAGTAGTTTGCACCCCTCATTATACCATACATGTATATCATCAGGGTGAAAACCGTGGCTTTATAAACAGCAATGCATTTGTCCAACATGCACCCTCCATACATATGATCAAATCTAAGCAATTCACCTAACCTTATGGCACCCTTCGCACCAATGGTCGATATGTGCCCTGACCATTTTCTGTTTTTAGTCAAAAGTTATCTGAGGTAGCAGTATGATTTCACTATCTCAATTTGTTCTCCATGAAGAGCCCGTGATGATTGATTTCGCCCCTTTTCAAAAACAAGGATCTTGGTCATTGTCCTGTTCAATTGGAGCCCATGGGCAGAAATATATTCCTCAGCATAGGACAGGCTGTGTTGCAACCCCTGGTTCCAAATCAATCAGAACAGTATCATCTGCATACAAGAGCGACCCGAAGGCAGTGCCATGCAGGGAAGGAGGATTACCCTTGGATCCCAGTGCCTCAGTGTTGAAATCAGAGCGATTTAGGATTAATAGGAGCAGGGTTAAGGCACAGCCCTGCTTCACCCCATTATTTGTTCGGAATGGGTCCGCCAGCCCTCCAGAGGACGATGCCCCCTCTGAAGCATGTGTATCCCTATAACAGAGTTGTAGTAAGTTCAACAAACCAGCCGGTAAATGTAACGCAGCTAACTTTCCCCATAACCTATGCCTTGGAATTGAACCAAAGGCCTTTTTCAAGTCAATAAAAGCCACATGTAGTTTCACGCCGCTAACTGGGCAATATTTATTTATCAGTGTAGTCAGCAACAGGCAGTGGTCGACCATGGAGTGTGCTCTTCTAAAACCTGCTTGTGGTGGCTTTAATAGATTTGACGAGTCAGCCCATTCCTCTACTCTAGACAGTATGCATTTGGGGAAAACCTTGCCCCGTATAACAAGCAGCGAAATTGATCTGTAGAAATTAGGATCGTTATAGACCCCTTTCTTTAAAATGGGGTCTATAATGCTCTGTGACCATGAATAAGGTAATACCCCAGAAGGGCTCACTGCATTAAAAAGCTTAAATAAAATCAGGCACTGCCAGTTTCAGAAGCCTTTGATGATATCTGAGTGTATCCCATAAGGGCCAGCAGATTTGCCCGAGGGTAGAGTTTTTAAAATCAGTTCCATCTCCTGTAGACCGAACTTCATTTCTTTAGCGCTCAGATCAGCAACAGTTTCCAAGGCAATTTTATCAATTTCGAAGAAGACCCCCTGGAAATGGGACCTGCACCTCTCAGTCGAGTATTTGCTCAACCCTGGTTTCGCATGGGGCCACAAAGCCTTTAGCCACCAACTTCCAGAACTGTCTACTATTGTTGGCTTGTGCTGCAGACTCTAATTAGTCCCACTGCTTTACAATAAATTCAAATATTTTTAATTGTTTCTTTTAGGCCTTTTTAAGTGTGCATAAAGGATCTAGCTGAGTGTTCCTCTCCCTATTTAGAGTGAAAATTAGTCTCTTCATCGACGTGCGCTCACTGTCATACCACGGAGAATTGCTAATTCGGTTAGTGTACAAACGTGTTTGACAGTTATTAAGAGTGTGCCTATGGTGGATGGTTTCTATGAGATTATCGTATGCAGATATCAGTCCAGCGCCTAAAGGGGCTTCAGCTAGAATATGCTATCTGATACGTCTAACCAGGGCAGAGTGGGAAATGTCTTCAAATTCCTCCTTGTCAAATCTTAGCAGTTGCCTGGTGCTATCACTCACTGCTGAAGATTCTGGTGCAGAAATTGTCATATGCAAAAATGCACCATCATAGTTAATGGCAAGTGGTCACTTTTGGCCCTATTTAATTGTAAACCGGGCAATGCCCGGGAATAGATAACAATAAACTATACACTAGTCATTAATTGAAGCAAACTATCCTCTGGTGAACGTGGGTCTCGGCGGGTGATCATCAAGGAACCTACCGTTTAGTTCAATTAGTGCATGGTCCCTAAAAATGGATGGCCGAGCCCGTCCACGTTCAACATACATGGGATTAGGGTTTAAGCATTTCAGGATCCCACAAGCTTCTTCTAGAAGGATACTGTCCTCACCTAAATCTGGCAATAACCCCAGTTTGACATTAAAATCACCCATTATAACAGTGTCCTCCCTTGCATCCAAAGTTAATAACTGGTCAAATGATTCCAGCAGATCTCCATTAATAGCAGAGAGACTTTTTAGCGGGAAAGTAAAATAATAATTACTCTCATACTTATATCAAAACCCTGCCCCTTAAGCCTGAAGACCATTATACAATCATGATCTACCGGGAGCTTTACAGTATTAAAAGGTGATGCTATAAGAAACCATGTTGTCGGGCCACCCTTCTATTGACCCTTAACACTCCTTTTAGCCGGAACTGAGAAACAAATATAGCCAGCCAGTATAGGAGAGTCCAAAATCCACGTTTCCTGAAGGCAGATGATGTCAAATTGTCTAATAAGAGTTAACCAGTCACCATCTAACAATTTTTCTCTCAATCCTGCTATTTTCCATGATATAGTATGATGTTATTAACCCGTTCCACGGGCTATACTGGGGTTACTGCCGGCAGCTTGAGATGAAGGCCCGAGTGTGGCGGGGGCATTTAACGGCTTGGGATGTTGCCCCCGGTATAGCCGTGGAATAGAACCCCGGGTTACCAAAGCGGTAACCCGGGGGGTTAAAAAATATTCTTATTCAAAGAACGAGACACGCACAGCATCCCGTTCATATAATGAAAATAATGTGCAAACATAGCCACCATGGTTGAGGAAGGCAGGGCTCTCTACGAAGGCTGTCTGCCGTTTCCATGGCAGCCAAACAGAGCAAGGAGAAAAGGTGGAGGAGCTGGGGTGGCAACTGCTGCCACAGCAAAGAGGTAAGTTAGGTTTGGGGGTAGGGGGCAAAATGACTGCAGCAGTGGGGTGAAGATGGCGGGCTGGAGCCAGCGATCTGGCGGCTTGGAACGGGGGCTAGATCGGGAGTATCAGCTTGCGTTTCTAGCCTCCTGATTGGCTAGCTCTTCGCCTTCATCTCATTGGGGAGTGTGGTGCCAGTTAGGATGGAAATAATGCTACAAAACAATTACAGGATGAATGGACATTTTATAAGGGGGTTTGAATGCTGAAAGCACAAAATGTGATGTAATGTAGGGGAATTTGATTATTTGATGTTGATTTCCCCCAAAACCTGTACATGGAAATGTTTGTGGTATTTCTACATGTTGCAACTGGAGCCCTTGCTTGGTTGGAGAGATTGAGGTATGCATGGAAATTAAGCTCTGTTAGTAAGTGTGAAACTTCCAGGCGAGGAGTGAGTAGAGCAGCTGCTTTAGTTGTGGCAGAGGTACATGGTAAGGCCTCAGCTGGCAATATGCATAATGTATTCACACTATCAGAACTTCCTTACACCAGTTAAAACTAGAATGTTTACATGAATGCTGGTGCTCTCTTTGCATGGGCATGGCTGGTAAACTGGTGCTGGGTCTATATCCTCGCTTTGATGAAAAGAAGTATCACGCAGTAAATGCCTTGATTTACATGGTCTCATATGTCATGTATATCTGCATTCTGTTTCAGAGAGGTACAGTCCTACCTTTTGACCCTCTAGTGAACAGATTGTTAGGGGTTACACCGTGTTCTACATCATTTACAGACATGGTAACTGGGACTCAAATGTGTGTTGTAACATTGATGATGCCATGCCTTGGTGCTACAGAGATCGAACGAAGGTTATGGGGCTTCATAGTAGGCTTTGTCAGCTTCCGTCATCATGCCTCAGCTGCTGATTTAAAATGATGTACGCTTTTAATCAGCCAGCAGACGCTAACTGCTCAACCAATAATAGTCCCATGATGACCAGCACACCAGACTGCATGTTCCTTGAGCTGGACCCATTCTGTACAGGGCCAACATAATTGCATGCATGTATATACAAACATTCACTGTTACTGTATGATAAATGTAACCTGTAACCACCTATGTAACCATCTACGTTTCACACGGTAAGGCTATACGCTCACCGTAATCCTGAGCAAAGCGTCATCCCTGTAACTAAGACACTTTCTTGCAATGGCACCTCGATGTCCCTGGGCTGCTAGTGGCATTTACAAATCTAAAAAATAAAATAAATAAATAAAATTAAATGAACTACTGCAAAAGCCCATACTATTGGCTTTGCCAATTATTGCTGTACCCTATGGCAGGGCTGCTGCTTATTATGGATGTCAGAAGAGCAGTAATGATTTATCTAGATAGAATATCCTTCTTTAGAGAGTCTGAATCCTTTCTTCTGACTTATTATGAGCCTGGTAGACAGGGTTTACGCCCTTGAAACAATTCTCTGCCATGTTCTTTTTTACTCTTCTTGGGCCTCAGTGATTCCAGATCCGCCCTCAATTGCAGACGGATTGACTTAGAGCATGGCTGCCTCCTGGGCGGAAGTGAGGCAGGTCCCCTTATAGGATGTCTCTCCATCTGCCACATGGCTTCCCCAACACATTTATGGCACCATTAAGGGGTGAGGGCGGGCAGTGATCTAGATACTAGTTTTAGGGAACACTTTTTTTTTAAGCTCAGTTTATACTTGAGTATCCTCAAAAACAATCTGTGATATCGGTAGAAATGTGCATTTGGTGTTTCTACAAAAGAAGAATTGTACGTTTTGCAACATTTCGCTACTATGTCTATTTTTGATCCTTAAACCAGTAGGCTGATTGAGGTGTGCTATTTCTTCACTAAAGTAAAAAAGGGGACAGGATTACTTCAGTAATCTTCATATATCCAAGTCCTTCTACTGTTCCTCGCCACATTACTGATGACCCTTTCCAACTTCTGCAGTTTCCCATATGATCAATCTACTCTGAAAAGCTGTGATAGGGTCTGAAAGAGGCATGGTACTGGGCGCTCGCTGCAGAAGAAGGGCCATTATGGTTTGAGTTTTGGTAAAATAGTGCAATCTGCCTACACAAGATGAGGACACCCTTTAACAATGTAAGTAATGTTATGAGGAAGAGTGGTACTTTTACTATCATTTAATAAGTGCATTACCCAAAAGCAGGAGCACCGAAAAGGGTGACATCAATAGGCAGTCAGCCAGATCTCAAAGTTGAGAAATCGGGATACAATTAAAGAGCAGCAAAATGACACGCACCTTGGCTTCAAACCTCACCTGGCCCCAACTGCCAAATCTGTCGAGTTCACCATAGATAGCACTCCCTGCTTCCGACAACATGTCTACAAAAAGGCTCAAATCGCCTGGTATCAGCTAAACCTCCCCCAGAAGATAACACTCGTTATTCCGCCAGAGGACTTCCGAACCACAGACCAGGCTGTGGTAAACTACCGCATTGATGGGGAACAACTCTCCTTACTGGCTTTCCGGCGATGTACTTGACCCCACTTAGGGTGGCCCAACATGCAGAGGCATGACACACAATGGGAAACGAGAAATTCGACCAGATTCCACCATCCTAAAGGAGGTGCACTGGAATCCTTTCCCAGCCTGAATACCCTTTAAGGCAGCTTGCATCACCTATAAGGTAACCACCGTAAGCACACCTGCCTAAGTTGTTGCAGGTGGGTTGTGTTCATCCAGGAGCCAGGACATCGATAGGCTTGAGACCAAACGGTGGTGCCAGTAAAACAAATAGGACACAGGACTTCTCTTGCTATGCCCTTGCTGTCGGTCTAGGAAAAATTGACACCTCTCACGATGGACGGCAAACGCATTTTGGTGGCCGAAGGCCAACCGTCTCATGTACGAAATGATAGAAATACAGGTTTCCGAGTTTGACCAATGAACGGCCATTTTGATGTAACAAGGATCGCCATTTCGTTTTCTAACGATTGCTCATTGCTTTCTGTTCAAATTGGTTCGCAGCACATTTCTGCTTACACTGCTCGACTGTTAACATTGTTGTCTGAACGTGAAAGGACAAGGCCGCGAGGCTAATAAGAGTTCGTTGAAACACAACGTAGGCAGCTCCGGAGAGCAATGCCCAGCTCCCTCCCGAATGTAGCCTTGAAGCAGAGCCGCAGGGCATTTAATCATTTCACAGCTGCCAGCCAGTCTTGTTATATGGTAGAATATGTTAGAATAAAGCAGCTAAAGACTTGAATTATGCTCTTCTTACGGCCCCTCTTTTCCGAGCCCTGTAGAGCGTGTCGGCTCCCAGGACACGAATAGCACTTCATAGATAGCAAGGTCTGGAATGTGACTCTTCCCCCGTATGTAGCTCACTTACAAGAACAGAAGCACTGTTTTATGTTCAACAAAGAAAAGATGTCTCTGCACTTGCAAGGTTGCATATTGTTACTAGAATAGATATTTGAAGGTGTCATATTCGTCGGAAGTGTCCATTATCAAACCGAGTTCAAAGAAACCCAATAAAGGGGGGTGTTAAACATGTCACAGCTGATTGTATGATATGCATTTTGTATATATGTAACTGATGTACGTAATTCGCTCTCTTGCGTCCCTCGAGGTCTAGAGATACACGTCGCGGGGCGTGAGACCGAGTTGGCCAACTGAGACTATTTGCTTTCCAATAAACCCTAGCTTTGGGAATACAACCTCATGTCTGGCGTATCTATCGTGTGTGGTGACTTGCCTTGTTTCCATATGCGAGGGACCCCTAGGGGCCCCTTTCAAGATGGCGCCCGAATAGAGACCCTCCCCCACTTGTTCCATTGTGTACGTTGTAATTGAGTAAAGGCGGAGAACTACGAGGACGGGACGATCGAGTCGGGATCAAGAGGTGTTCGGGGCACCCTGTAGAAGTGATGAGAGATTCCTTTGCAGATCTGCACACATCTGATCCCTGATCAACTTATCTGGCTAGAGAACAAGGAGGCGAAGGTCCCGAAACGAGGCAGAAGCCAAGAAAAGCAGAAACAACGTCATTGGTTGCGTCAGTATACAGATGAATTGTGTCCTGGAGGACAAATTGATTTATCAGGTGAGTCATACCCCGATTCAAAATAATCCTGATATTGGTTGAGAGTTGACTTTGCAAAATCAAATGCCCTAGGTAAGGTTGATTAACCAGGGGGAAGGTTGAAACCTGCCTGGGGTATTGTCCACCCTAGCAGGGTTTTTCCCCTGCGGTAGACAATCTTTGGAAGATGGCCAAATTGCACCACCTGGGGGAACGCCGGCGAATGAGATGTATGTGAAGTATGGTGTGGGAGCGATAATATTCTGCGAGGCTTGGCATAGGCAAACCAGAAAGCAACAAGAACATCAGTGGCCGATAAATGGTAGTTTTGAGATAGCGAGAATAGATAATTTGAAAAGCATTTGATATCGTTAATGACTGGAGAAGGGAAGCAATGCTCCGATTTAGAAGTAGAGCGAAGCATGCACGCAGGCATAAATCAAAAGGTGAAGTAGCGGAAGAAAAGGAGGAGGAGGAGTGGACGGAGAGTCTAAGGAGGTCAGGTAGACGTGACCAGTTGAATATAGAAAAAATATACCCACAGCGAGAATTGAACATAGCAGATGAAGTGATGGAAAACATATTGATCCATACAAAACAAGGCCCAAGATCAGAAGCGAGGCCAAACACGTCAGTAACTATTGCTCGAGCCCCTCCCGTAGCTCAAACTCTCCCTCCCGTAGCTCAAGCCCTCCCACAGCCACAGACCACGCACGTAACACTTCCTATTAGCCAACCAGGCCCACAGCAGACACTCCCCGTTCCTATTGTCCCATCCGCACTTCCCGCCTTAGATACAGACTCGGTACCGTCCGTCCCTCGAGGGGTTGAAGTTGAAACCACGGGGGCAAGAGGCGGGAATGAACAAAGTGGATTCACGAGGGTAACTCGCAGTGCGATCAGCAAAGAAAGGAAGGTGGAATTTCAGCAACAGGCAGAAATGTATATAGACAGGAATGATGGGACGGCAGCGTTGGCTTCGATGTATGACTTCCGAAGAAGCAATGAAAGACAGGTAGTGTTGGAATGCATGGGTGAATATCTGGTGGAGAGATGGAAACAGTTAATTGGGAAATTACCACCGCAGCGATTGTTAGACTTAAATGCAAGCACGCTGTAGACAAAGAGATGAAGAAGTGAGGGAACATGTGTATGAACTTTTTGAGCTTAAAAATGAATTGGATAATGATTATGCTGAAATGTTTACTGCACCTGGGTACAGGGGTAAGGATATCGGGAGAGATAGGAAGGAAGCCATATATACAGCGACGACATTCAATGTTGTCAGTACAGAGGGGCGACCAATTTATAGTATGTATACGAGAGGCGTTCAGATGGATGTCAGATCCCAGTATCCCCACAATGGAGATACATGAGATATTTGATGAATATTCCATGCCCATGAAAAGAAAAGCACTGCAGTCGATGGCTGAACATTTAATAGACAACGATATAAAAAACGGCAAGGCCAGCCCACCCGAAATAATGGCAGTATATAAGAGAGCACTAGAGCGAGGGACAGGAGAAACAGCCCTATCGCTTGATCTGGGAATATTACTGCACATGAGAGAAGGGGGAGGGAGAGTAAGTAGGGCATTCCCTATGAGGGAGGTCCCACCTATCTTTGTGCCAAAAACAGAGGTTCCCGCAACAAGCACCGTAGCGGCGCAGGTTACGCCAGCCCATTATACCGCCCAGTATGTACATGTCCCCTTTTCCAGACAGGAGGTGAAAAACATAAAGCAGACGATTCCCGATATAAGAAAGAATCCTGCAGGATTTTACAAGAAAGTAGAGTCCTGCTTGCAATCATCCGTGCTTACCATGGGTGACATAGACCTAATATTCCCAGTGATCCTGCCAACAGACATATGGAAGCAAATAAGAAAGGTGGATGACGTAACGGCCTATGGCGCCACATGGGCGGACTTGATAATAGAAGACAGGAATAAAGCGGTTGGAGGGACACCAGGAGCGAACATGGTAGCATTACCAGCACGCATAATACAGAAATTAAAAGAAATTGTCCCAGAGAAAAGAATTCAATGGGACAAGTTGACTGCATGTGGGCAAGGCAAGGATGAGTTAGCAACAGATTATTTCAATAAATTCGAAGAAGTATTCGCAGACTTTAGTGGGCAGGATGTGAGCTCGGAAGCGGGGAAGAGGCTATTTGTTGATAAATATGTGAGGGGGTTGAGACTTCCAATTCAGAACCTAATAATGACATCAGAAAGTGCATGGCAAGCAAAAACGCTGGGTGAAGTATTGCACATGGCCCAATATTATGAGACGAGAGTGAATGCGGGAAAGGACCAGGAGGAGAAAGATAGAGTAAATCTGAAAACAAGGGTGTTACTGCAGCAAGTAGCAGGACATAATAGAGGAAGAGGGAACGCACAAGGGAGGAGTAATTTGAATATGCATGGGGGGCCATTGGGACCAAATCAGTGTGCATACTGTAAGGAGGAAGGACACTGGCGAGTGCAGTGTCCACATTTACAGAATAGAAATGGACCTGGTCAGAGAAGACAGCACAGAGGGCACCAAGGAGCGAATGGACCAAATAAGAATAGTATGCAGCAGCACCACAATAATGAAGGTAATCAAAACCAAGCCCAAAACCAAAGTTCTCCTAACCAGAGTCAGGGTCAGCAAAACCAACAGTATGGGAATCAGAGTGGGGGAAATAGAGGAAAGAATGGGAACATTTTCAATACGCAGCCAAATACGTATTACAGTAATAGTAGTGAGTACACATCGTATGATGTGTTATTTCCCCAATAGGACAGCCCAGCGCAAGGGTCGGGACCAGTGTCTATTCCCGTGAATTAGAGAGGACCCTATGTAGAAATGGGAGTCGGGAATAAGGAGCACCGCTTCCTTGTAGATACAGGAGCGCAAAAGTGTTCAATAGACCATCACTTGGTTCCGGATTTACCACTGTCAGGGCAAAAGAATGTTTCTGTAGGGTTCGCAGGTACACCAGTCATAAATCCAGTGTCCCAACCAGTCCCAGTTACTATAGGACCATTCACTGCACACTGTCCCTTTCTCCTAACAGAAAATTGTGGGGAGAACTTGTTGGGATTGAACTTGTTGAAAAAGCTAGGTGCGATTATACATTGTACGTCAGACGGGGTGTTTCTGACGATTTGGCCACAAGATGCCCCTGTGTCAGAATTCATGTCTGAAACCTTGCCAGGAGAGTTAAGAAAAGTGCCAACCTGTATATGGGCGATGCATGACAACGATGTAGGATGCTTGAAGATAGAGCCAGTGAGGATCATTTTGAAAGAAGGAGTTACACTGCCAAGAATTCCCCAGTATAATATTTCGGCAAACGGAGAGAAAGGATTGAAAAGTAATGTTTGAGATTTGGTGAAATTAGGGGTAATTGAAGAAATTACAGGCAGTACATGTAACAGCCCAATTCTTCCAGTGTTTAAGAAAGGAGGCAATGAAGTACCATATTGTTTCATAATTGATTTGCGCGTGCTAAATAAAGTAGTAGATCCACAATTTCCTTTGGTCCCAGACGTCACTACAATATTGACAATGATACCTGCCTCAGCAGAATACTTCAGCGTAATTGATCTAAAAAACGCTTTCTTTAGCATTCCGGTGGACAAGGACAGTAGATATTTGTTCGCGTTCACATTAGGGGGACGATCATTTATATTCACACGCATTCCACAAGGATATATGGAAAGTCCGAGTATTTACAGTAGAGCGTTAAAAGAGCAGCTAGACATGCTAGAATTACCAGTGGGGTGTGTACTATTAAAATACATAGATGATCTGTTGATCGCTGCTGATACAGAAGAGATTTGTAAAAATAGCACCGTATTACTATTGTCACACCTAGCGGCACATGGCCATAAAGCTAGTTTGAAGAAGTTTCAATATAATCGAAAGGAGGTAGCTTATTTGGGCTACCTACTTTCGAAAGAAGGGAGAAGGCTAACGCTAGAACGCATAGAAAGTATTTCTTGTATGCCTATTCCAAAGACACAGAAAGGAGTCAGATCCATAATAGGCATGGCTTCTTATTGCCGGCAGTGGATCTGTAATTTTGCGTTAATTGTGAAGCCAATGGTGCTATTAACTAAGAAGGATGCGGTGATGCCTTTGCAGTGGAATGAAGAATGTCAGAGAGCGTTTGATCAATTGAAAACTGCATTATGTTCTGCTCCAGTTCTGGGCACGCCGAATTATGAAAACGTTTTTAGATTATTTTTATGTGAGAATGAAGGATGTGCATGAGCTGTTTTGACACAGGAACAAGGTGGAAGAAATAGGCTGTACGGCTATTTTTTTTCTGCGCTGGAGCCTGTAGCGCACGCGCACTACCACGATGTTTGCGATCTGTCACGGAGGCTGCTGCATCGGTGAAACAAACGGAAGGGATGGTATTGGGGCTGATGGTGCCACATGCCATAGACGTCCAATTAAATAGGACACAGACGCAACACCTCACCTCTGCTAGACTGACAAGATATGAAATTATCTTATCCGCGCCCCATATCCAAATTATGAGGTGTAGCGCTTTGAATCCTGCAGAATTAATGCCACTGCCCATAAAAGAAATAGGTGACAACGAATACCACCCCATGATTGCTTAATAGTCACTGAGGAAGAAACGAAGGGGAGAGTTGATTTAAGTGACATCCCACAAAAGGAGCCAGAAGGAGAGTTATTTTGTGACGGCTCTTGTTTTAAACTACCTGATGGCACGTCAACTGCCGCTTACGCTATCACTACCCTAGAGAGCGTTGTAGAAAGCAAAAGAATTCCCTACAACTCGGCACAAGCCGCAGAAATAATAGCATTGACCAGAGCCTGTGAGATTTCTGAAAATTTGAACGTGAATATCTATACTGATAGTCAGTATGCTTTTGGGGTGGTTCATAACTTTGGTAGACTCTGGGCTGAGAGGGGTTTCTTGACATCGCATGGGGCCAGAATTCAACATGGCCCTTTGATTGTACGATTGCTGTCTGCACTCACGTTTCCAAAGCGCCTAGCAATAGTGAAATGTGAGGCACATAAAAAGATAACATGCAAAGTGGGAGAGGGAAACACATTTGCAGACAGAATTGCGAAACAAACTGCCACTGATTTGAATAGTAAAATGATGACTGTCCAGACTGAGGAAGTACCCTTTATGATAGAAGATGGAATTGCCACTGTCAAAGAGATGCAGGCTGAAGCCACGGCCGATGAGATACAAGGATGGGCAGAGTGCTCTGCTGAGTTAGATTTAGAGGGTTGTTGGGTGGACAAGGGAACTAAAAACGAGATGTTGCCAAATTCTTATGTGACTGCAATGGTCACAATGACTCACCGCCATACCCACATTTGTGCAAAAAAATTAATACAGCACCTATCTACGGTATGGCAGAATGTAAACATAAAGAAGAATGCAGAGAGGTTCGTGCAGAACTGCATTACGTGTTTACAACACAATGTAGCAAAGGGAACAGTGACTCCAATAGGCAGTTTTGGCCCGCTCTCTATGCCTTTTGAGGTAATCCATTTTGATTTCATAGAGATGGAGAGGTGCCAAAACTTGAAATATGTTTTAGTGGTGATCTGTGCATTCAGCAAGTGGGTGGAGGCATATCCCTTAAAAGACTGCACAGCAATGAGTACGGCAAAAGTAATACTTACAGAATACTTTTCCCGTTTTGGCTTGCCCCGTGTCATATGGTGAGATAATGGTCCACATTTTGTGGGCGCAGTGGTATTACAGATAAGTGCAGTCTTCAGATTGATAAGAGATTTCATAGTTCGAGGCATCCGAGTTCGGCCGGTCTTGTTGAGAGGCACAACGGAATCCTCAAGTCAAAAATTTGCAAGATATGTGCAGGGAGCAAGTTGAGTTGGGTGGATGCATTACCGATAGCGCTATTGTGCATGCGTACGTCTGTAAAGGCTAGAACTGGGCACTCCCCGTATGAGATTGTGATGGGGAGGCCGGCGAATGTTTGGTGCGCACCTCAGCCAAAGCGACTGAGTGAAGTGGAACATCCTGTACTTAGCACTTATTGTGGCCTTTTAATGCAGAAATTGCGTTTGATTCATCTGCAGGTGCAGGAGGCTCTACCCGTAAGATATACGGGTCTGGGGCACGCGCTGGAGCCAGGAGACTGGGTGCTGCTTAAAAACTTTGAGAGAAAATCGTCGTTAGCACCCAGGTGGCGCGGCCCCTATCAAGTGCTTCTGGCAACGCAGACGGCAATACGGGTGGATGGGAGGAAGTCGTGGATCCATGCCACCCATGCCAAAAAGATCCCATCTTCACTGAAAGACTTGCCCAATCCAGACGACCGGAAAGAGACAGCGGTCCCAGAAATGAAAGAAACTGCTGCCAGTCCACCGCCGCTAAATCTGTCAGAGGGGGAAGTGAAACTCGAAACAAAGCCTGAAAAGATTGCCAAAAAGGGGGAAGGGCAAAGAGTGCCCCATCGTTGCCCAGCAGAAGCTACATCACTGTTGGCCGACACGAAATCTGCATTGCAAATAACGACAGATACTAAACGTGTACCCCTTTGGCGCCCACCAGCACTTGCCATTGTGCCATACCGAATCCGCATCACTGTCGCAGCGCACAGCAGCATCTGCCATTGCGCCGCAGGCTAACTCTGAGCCTGGATCTGGAAGTGCACTGGCACTGTTCACGGATCACATCATACCAGGAGTGAGGCGATATGATTTGCGGCCTCGAAAGACAGAGTGATCCACAGTTCTTTGGTGTTAATGCTAACCTCTGGTTCCGCTCATGGACGGAGAAGGAACTAGAGGTGTAGAGGAGAGAAGCGTGAGAATTGTGCAAGTCGGACAATTCAAGACTCGCGGCTCCTCAGTGCGATCATAAAAAGTACATGTGTCCTGAACCAGAGCGGACAAGCTGGGCGCACATGGTACAAAGGCAATTGAGAACTGTTCAGAAGTCCTCTGAGCAGTATGAGAGAGGATAAGTGATCTTGCCTAGAACGAATACGTAAACCAGGCTAGAAAGGGCTGGCAGACTAAACTGTTGACAATTCCTTTGAACATATTGACATCCGGACAAGTGCCATGAAGAGACGAACTTTGTCAGGAAGAAGAAGGATGGTGAGAAAAATGTCGGGACCGGTTTCAGCCTCCTGCTGCACCACTGCTGAGAATGAGTTAGTTATAAAGACTGTAAACTTAGGGAAAACGCATGGTAAAAAAAAATTGTATGCTGGCTTTGACAATAATTATGTGCTTCATGAGTGTGGTAGCACCAATAACGACAGCCTTTGTGTTATGGTATGTGGAATCTATACACCCATTGGGAATGTTTTTACCAGTAGTTAATATATCCACTACCGAAAGCCTGGTTCAGGTGATTACTTATACCTTGCCCCCAATGGAAGAGAGACACAGAGAAGGGTATGGGAACAATACGCTATTACTCATCATGAACATGACGCATGCAATTCTAAAGAAAAATAATTGTTGGGTATGCGTCCATTTACCGCAGCATGTGGGGAAAGGAATAGGTTGGTATGTACAACCATTACCATTAAGTTCTGCATGCAGTGCATCTTTAAGTGCAATGTTTTATGGGAAGTGGAATCAGAGTAATACAGCTCAATTAGATAGAACAAACATGAATGAGTTTGAGGAAATAATTATGAGGCCTGTGGGTTGTTCCATATTCCATAAAGCACAAGTGATGATTCCAGAACCTACGCCTAAAAAAGTACGCAAAAAATAACATGACAAAATAGATAAGATAGATTGTCCCCACCAGTTAAAACATCTGTGATGACGTTTCGTGCAAGAACAGATGGGAACAAAGATGCAATTCCCCCTTCTTACACGGTGAATTACAACCCGAAAACTGTCCCGTTTTGTCTAAAAAAGAAAGGCTCCTATTCATTAGGAACATTTACTGGATGCATGAATACAGCGGTACTAAAATGGGAAATAGAACCAGTATATGTGGGAAATCCAGTCTATTTTATATGTGGAGAAAAAGCATGTCCTTGGTTGCCCAGAAACTGGGGAGCTACATGTTACCTAGGTCTACTGTTCCCGGGAGTATTCCTCTTAGAAAGAGCAGACATGGCCAGGCTATCCAGATCTAGAACCCAAAGGAGTAGCGAAGGTGTTTTGATAGCGAAGGACGTAGCAAAATCATTCATACCATTCTTGTCCCAGATAGTGAACTCCTATAACATAAGGCAACTGTCCAGAATACTAAAAGATACGATAAACACAACGACAGATATACTATTTAACGTGACGTTGGAAGAAAAGGGAATTAGGTTAATGACGCTGCAAGCAAAATAGAATGGCTCTCGATGTAATCCTGGTAATCATGAGGGAATTTGCAAGATTGTGGGATCAGCGTGCTGCGTATTCGTAGATGACTACTCCCCTACGATTTTTGAAGCAATAAAGAAAATGCATGTCCTAAACTCTGAACTCCCTACTGAAGAAGGGGCGGGGGAATAGAGTCCTGGTTTTGGGGAATGCTGCGTTCTTGGGGATGGAAGTTGATTGCGATATTAGTAGTAGTGTTTGGAATATTCATAACGTGCTGTTGTTGCATACACTGCCTACCGATAGTTTGCACTGAGATAACTGAGGGATGTACTAAGGGATGTATGCATATGATAACAAAAAGAAAACAAACTTATGGCCGTGATGACAGAGACACAAATGAAATGAAAACAGTGAAAGAATTAATGGCTATAGATATTAATGACGATGATGATGCTTATAATAGCATGCAAAATTCAGACATAAGTACTTCAGACTTATCGTCATCAGAGGAGGATACATGAATGAATGAGACATTTGGCATACGTCCAAAAGGAGGGTTTGCCGGTCTAGGAAAAATGGACACCTCTCACGATGGACGGCAAACGCATTTTGGTGGCCGAAGGCCAACCGTCTCATGTACGAAACGATAGAAATACGGTTTCCAAGTTTGACCAATGAACGGCCATTTTGATGTAACAAGGATCGCCATTTTGTTTTCTAATGATTGCTCATTGCTTTCTGTTCAAATTGCTTTGCAGCACATTTCTGCTTACACTGCTCGACTGTTAACATTGTTGTCTGAACTAGAAAGGACAAGGCCGCGAGGCTAATAAGAATTTGTTGAAACACAACGTAGGCAGCTCCGGAGAGGAATGCCCGGCTCCCTCCCGAATGTAGCCTTGAAGCAGAGCCGCAGGGCATTTAATCATTTCACAGCTGCCAGCCAGTCTCGTTATATGGTAGAATATGTTAGAATAAAGTAGCTAAAGGCTTGAATTATGCTCTTCTTACGGCCCCCCTTTTCCGAGCCCTGTAGAGCGTGTCGGTTCCCAGGACACAAATAGCACCTCATAGATAGCAAGGTCTGGAATGTGACTCTTCCCCCGTATGTAGCTCACTTACAAGAACAGAAGCACTGTGTTCTGTTCAACAAAGAAAAGATGTCTCTGCACTTGCAAGGTTGCATATTGTTACTAGAATAGATATTTGAAGGTGTCATATTCGTCGGAAGAGTCCATCATCAAACCGAGTTCAAAGAAACCCAATAAAGGGGGGTGTTAAACATGTCACAGCTGATTGTATGATATGCATTTTGTATATATGTAACTGATGTACGTAATTCGCTCTCTTGCGTCCCTCGAGGTCTAGAGGTACACGTCGCGGGGCGTGAGACCGAGTTGGCCAACTGAGACTATTTGCTTTGCAATAAACCCTAGCTTTGGGAATACAACCTCGTGTCTGGCGTATCTATCGTGTGTGGTGGCTTGCCTTGTTTCCATAACGCGGGGGACCCCTAGGGGCCCCTTTCACGGCCTACTGGAACACCAGACCGGAGGCATTGTCCACAGTCACAGAGTTTAGAAGAACCTCAAGAACGTACCTTTTTGACACGCCATAGGTGCCAACTTGCGTTCCTGCTTCACATCCAACGGCCATTTCCAGAACATCCCATGCCACATATTGCAACCCACTCTCCTTACCTCATGTATTACCCTCATGTGTTATCTGACAATACTAATCTGCTGAAAACACTGAGTTGCAAGACCAATAAAGCATGTAATGGAGCTTTCTCCAAAGCGGCCTCCCTCGCTTGGAATGCATTAACGCCCGCGCTGCAAAACAGTGTCTCGACACAGGACTTTAAGAAGAAATTAAAGACCTTTCTTTTCTCATAAACAATAAATGTTAATGGTTAACAATTACACCCACAATCTGCTGAGTAATTATGCTTATGTCATGTTCTATGTTTTATGTCTGCGCCCTTAAGCCCTCGGGTACCGGATTGCGCTATACAAATAAATAAATACATAACATGCACAGCCCTCTGTAGCTTTCTACCTAGGTTTACACTATAACAAACTTCAAATACAACTGCATCATTGAAATCACTTGTTAAGGGAAATGTTCAGGCAAATATAAGGGAGTTCATGCCTAACCCAACTGCCTGAATTAGTTGACTGGGTTACCATGAGTTATGTAAAGGTTTTCATGTGGTGGGCTCAAAACACAGAAGACTGTGATGAAGTCAAATCACTGACTCCATGTAAGGGCCTAGAGAGGGAGAGGAAGCCTACCAAGGCAGTATTGCCAGAGGTGTGTGCTACCTGGAGGAAGAACATGGTGGCAGCTGCAGAACCCCCCACCAGGTCCATGGCCGTGTTCTGATCTAT
Organism: Ambystoma mexicanum; assembly: GCF_040938575.1. NCBI lineage: Eukaryota > Metazoa > Chordata > Amphibia > Caudata > Ambystomatidae > Ambystoma > Ambystoma mexicanum. The sequence goes on from NC_090923.1 coordinate 1,131,914,240, forward strand.
TTTATGGATATTAGCTTACTTGATCGAAAGTCAAGTTGACCTTTCCTATTTGACTGCATTTTGTGGATCTTTTTTTGTTTAAATTCGTTCAAAATAAAATAAATATATATGTGGGGTGGGGTGGGGTAAGGGAATAGGTTAAGGTGAAGGGAAGTGGGGAGGGTGTGGGGGTACTCCCCCCGTAATGTAGAACAAAAGAACAATCAAATAAAATTAGGTAAAATAGGAAAAGGTCAATTTCTTTCGGTCAAACAGACCTAAACCATTTTACGTGGCCTAGGAGCACGGACACTCATCTTGTAAGGTAACAACCTTGATATTCTGTCAGTGTCGCTAGCTCATACATACACATGTATGAAGGTAACAGCAACTGTAGGAAGGTTATGGGCTTAGGTAATCCTTCTGTCACAGAAGTTCTGAGGGTGACCTCAGACTCAGCAGTTCATTTGGGTTGCCAGTCAATTCGTCGAAAAAAATTGGTCGACCAGACAAATGGTCGAATCAAATTGGTCGAAAACCATTTCGTCTAATTTTTTTTTTTTCTATTTTAACCCTTTTTTTTTTTTTTTGGGGGGGGTCCCCCCCAACCCCCTTTTTTTCTCTAAAAACCCATTTTTTAACAAAACGAAAACCCAAAAAATAAATATATAAATAAAAATTTTTTTTCGACGAAATGGTTTTCGACCAAATTGCGTCGACCAAATTGCAGTCGACCAGTTTTTTTTCGACGAGTTGACTGGACACCTTCATTTGGTGTTGAATTCCATGAATCCTGAGAAACTGACATTATGATTGCCTTATGAGACTAATCACACACGTATGGAAAGTACTGAGGAGAGGGAACAACACAGCGAGACCCTGTATGGCAGAGGGGATCCCTGCAGCAAAGGATATCAGCGCCCAGTGAGGTGAAGAGAAACGCAAGAGTTGCAGAGTACGCAGCAAGACCTAGCATGGTAGAGGGGATCCCTGCAGCAAAGGATATCAGTGCCCAGTGAGGTGTTTCTCTTCGCTAATTATCTTGGTCTATAGGTCGCCTGGGTCAGCAGTGTTATTTTTGGAGGGCCTAGATGATTTCCTTACTTCAACAGGTAGCAAACGCAAGGAACTGTTGCTCATTGGTGATTTTAATATCTGGTTAGAGAATGTCTCAAAATCAGATTCAAAGCAACTACATGAAATTTTATCCCAGCACTAGGTTGTAATATTAGCCCACACCTACTTTCACATAATGGGCCTCCGTCTTGATTTAGTACCGGCAAGAGGAAAAGGGACCAGTTTCGATGATACATTGCCCATCCTTTGGACCGATCACTATCTTAGGGTATTTCATATTAAAGCAGAACAATATGAGGACTCTACGCAGGCCTTGGCTGGTACTACATGTATGCGAAAGAAAAAAGATTTGGATAATATACCTGGAATAGTTCTGAGCGCAGCATTGAGTACGTGTACTCTGCTAAATGATTGTGATGCTCTATTTCAAGAAGGCACTCAAATCATGAATAACTTCTGTACTAAATATGCTCCCCCAAGAAATATTGCTATCAAAAGGTCTTCAAAAATATGGTTTACCAGAGACCTTTTCAAATTGAAAAGAAAACATAAACATTACGAACACCAATGGTTTCGTACTAAGTCTACTGAATATTCGTTGGCGGCAAGTAAAGCCTTGACTAATTATAGAAAAGCGGTGTTTACCGCTAAATCAAAATTTCTATCAAACAAAATCACAACAGCATTGAATAGTCCCCAAGAGTTGTTTAAAAACAATTGCTGATTTTGTCAACCCTAATAAATATGCACCAGTGAAAGCTTCTTCTGTGTTGCATGCTTATGGCCTAAATAACTTTTTTAGAGATAAAATTGCAAACAATCAAGACAATATTAGGCTGAATATTAGGCTGAATAGAGACTCAGACTTAGCCCCCCAACTAGAGGCCCTGAGCCTAGCTATTGAAAAACCTAACAATGCAAATATAATACTGATCGATACAGCTCAGTTTAGTTTTAAACGAGTGTAAGAGGAAGATATTACTGCTCTTCTGTCTGAGCTGAAACCCACCAATGATTATTTTTCCCAATTCCTGTCCGAGTCGCTAAATGGCTTTCACTGGAACTCACTCCTTTTATGACTAAATTTGTCAATTTTTCACTTACTCAGGGGTTCACTCCTGATGCTCTGAAACTCTCGGTTGTTTCACCGCTTTTGAAAAAAGTCAGTTTGGACCTCGAGGATTATAATAACTATCAGCCAATTGCTGGGCTTCCTTGGCCGGGCAAAATCTTGGAAAAAGTGGTCACTAAACAACTGCAGGATCATGTTGAAGACCATGGCCTCCTTCATCCTCTACAATCCGGCTTTCACCCCTTACATGAGACAGAGACTGCATTGATGGCGGTTTGGGATGAGATGTTGCAGGCTGGGGATGCAGGCAAACTCTCCCTGCTTGTAATGCTCGACCTGTCCGCTGCGTTTGACACGGTGGACCATGCCATTTTGCTGGACCGTATGCAAAAGCTTGTGAAGGTGCACCCTTGTGCGTTACAGTGGTACACATCTTTTCTTACTGGCCGCCGTTTCCAGGTTGGTGGCTTTCTTTCAGAAACTCTTCTCCAGTGCTGTGGTGTACCGCAGGGATCGGCACTCTCTCCACTTCTCTTTAATATCTATCTCTGTGCCCTTATGAATATCCTTGGGAAATATCATCTCAGATTTCATTTGCATGCTGACGACACCCAGCTTTATATTTGGCTCTATCATGTGGAGGAAGCCCTTGTCCTGGTTAGCAAGTGCCTGGAAGAAATTGGTACCTGGATGGAAAAGAACTGGCTACTGCTCAACCCAAAAAAAACTGAGGTGATCCTGTTTGGTCCTAAGCATTTCCTTGTATGAAATAAATGCCCTCCCCCAACCCGGTTGCTGGGTACCAGCCTTAAGTACTCTTCTAAAGTAAAGAATCTCGGCTGTATTTGGCAGAGTGACCTGGGATGTAATGCCCAGGTCTCAGCCAAAGTCCAATCAGTTTTCTACAACATCTGTTTTTTGTGTCAAGCTCTACCTTATGTACTTACTACCGATTGTGCTGTGGTGGTCGGGGCCTTAGTCAATTCCAATCTAGACTATTGCAATGGACTTTGGCTGGAGCTCCAGCCAATCAGATCCATCGCCTCCAAAAGGCTCAAAATGCAGGTGTAAGATTGGTCTTTGGTGTAACCAAAAACACCCATACTTCTGGTCTCCGCCAATCACTGCACTGGTTGGCAGTGGAAGACCGGATTAAATTTAAAACAGGGTGTTTGGTTTACAAATGCCTGAATGGGCTTGCACCAGCCTACTAAATTAATAAATTGAAGCGATACCAACCGACTCCAGCCCTCAGATCTAACAATCAATTTTGTCTTGTTATTCTGTGGACAAATTATAGATCAAGAGATGATCGATGTTTCTCAGTGGCTGGACCCCGACTATGGAACAGTCTTCTGTTGAGCCTGAGACATGCAACTTCCCTGCTGAAATTTAGAGCAGGCTTAAAGACTTACCTGTTTGAGTAAGTCTGATGATTGTTTAGCTTTGTTTCAAGTTCTGTGTCATCTTTGTCTCAGTATGATTATGTTCTTGTGCCATTAAATTTTACCACCTGCGCCAGGATACGATTAAGTTTGTTATGTGCGTGTTATAAATGCTTCAAAATTCAACAAATTCAAAATTCAACCTGGAATTCCTGCAAGCATGTGTACCACGCCAGCAGTGGCACGAGTCTATTGTTGGAACGAGGACTTCCTCCTGAAGTTAATATGGCTGCCATGCTCTTTATGATCTTGGAAGCTGCACACTCACAGTAGATGAGGCAAAGAAGGCAATTAGACCAATGAGTCAATGTAAGGGCCTCATCCAGTTGGGAATCAAACAAAAAGAGAATATAAAGTGAATACACTGGCAGGGCCTACACAAGACAAGAGAGTAAAGCAGGAGAGGGAGAAGCAAGAGGAGGAGGAGCAGAAGCAGTCAACCAGGATGCAGAAGAAGGCAGCAGAAAGGAGACAGACACCATTGCGCTGCAGGAAAGCCTGACACAGGACCAGGCACTCATGAAAGGAGAAGTCTGGGAGGTCCTGGCCAGACTCTCTAATTTGCTATTATTAAGACAGTGGCAAAGTAGCAGGACTTAAAACTCCTTAGAATGCTGAAGGGACAACAAAAGGTTGCTTGCTGGTGAGAAGGGCACCATGACGTTAGAAGACATAGGGCTGCCCAAGATAAGCGACGAAGAGAGGGAGGAGTTAGATGAGCCAATCACGTTGGAGGAATTAGAAGAGGTAGTAAAGCAGCTGCCCACTTGTAAGGCCCCAGGGGCAGATGGGTTCCCCATCGAATTTTATAAAGTATACAAGGAGGAAATCCTCCCCCAATGCTGGACATGTTGAATGAAGCGTTTGAAATAGGACGGTTGCCTGAGTCACTTAGAGAGGCGATTATAATACCGCTGCCCAAGCCCAATAAACCGGAGCACAGATGTGGTTCCTACAGGTCCCTGTCGATGCTCAATCAAGACAGCAAGATTCTCACAGCTGTCCTTGCAAATCGATTGCGGAAAGTGATTGAGATTAAGAGCACCTGGCCAGAAACAGTTTTGATAGAAGAACCAGATGCAGTTTTGGAAGCAATGTATGATATGTATGAAGGGGGTCATGAGATCTCGAGACTGTACGAGATGGTGATGGCTAAGGTGGGTAAAGATTTGACGCATCTGAGACTGGGCTGGGAGATGGAAGTGGGGGCCCCGATGAAGGACGGGATGTGGGAGCGTGCCCTGGGTTACCACAAAAAAGTATCTAGAAATTCCAGAATAAAACAAATACAGCTGTATGTAACGCATTGGGCATACATGACCCCCTTGAGCAAATCTAAGGTCCGAAACGCTACCATACAAGTGTGTCCTAAATGTAACCTGGAAAACGCTGACATGACACATATGTTTTGGTTGTGCCCGATTATTAGATGCTACTGGAGTGATGTGGCGCAGAAACTGGTCTATAAAGGGGTTACTCATACATCCTGATCAGACGGGTTATGTCCCGAGCAGGAACATTACACACAACCATAGGCGACTTCATCGGGTGGTCGAATGGGGTGTTAAGAATGAGGTTGAGATGGCAATAGTGTCTCTAGATGCAGTCAAGGCTTTTGACTCAGTCAAGTGGTCATGGCTATTGGCTGCTTTGGAAGGGTATGGAATGGGGCCGTGCTATATCAGGTGGGCCAAGATGTTGTATAGTGAGCCGCTTGCCAGGGTCCGAACTGGAGCGGTGATATCCGAAAGATGGCAACTTGGCAGAGGCATCAGACAAGGGTGCCCCTGGTCCCCGATGCTTTACATCTTGGCCCTGGAGCCTTTGGCAATATGACTTAGGGCACAGTATGAGACGATTGGCATTGAGGTGGGAGGGGAACGACACCTGATATCCTTGTACGCAGACGATCTGTTGCTGTACTTGCAATACCCAGAAGAAAATCTCTTATACATACTTGAAGTGATGGAAAGGTATGCAGAGTTGTCGGGCATCTCGGTGAACCCCCAAAAGTCTGTCATATTCCCATTAGGTAGCTATAAGGGGATCCCTGCAGAAGGACTACCGGTGCTACAGGTACCGTGGGCAACAAGCTTTTTTTCGCTATTTGGGCATAGATATATATCACACGGCGCAAGATGAACACAGACACAATACGGAAGTAGCCGTCGATAAAATCAGAAACAGCATGCAGTTCTGGGCAAGATTGCCCTTGGCGATGATGGGGTGGGGGGCTATGCTCAAGATGGCAGTTCTGCCCAGGCTTTTGCATTACTTTAGTAATATCCCATACATAATACCCAAGAAGTTTTTTAGTAAATTGAACAGCATGTGTAGGGATTTCTTGTTGCAAGGTACCCGAAATAGGGTGGCGTTCTGGAAACTGAAGAACTTTTATGAAAAAGGAGGTATTAGACTGCCCGATTTTGAGGTTTATTACTTGGCGGGATAGTTGCAATATGTGGCTAAGTGGCTTTCCGATGAAGTGACCCCTGAGCACAGGGTGCTTGGGCAGGACTGTGCCCCGTTTTATTTGAAAGAAATGATCTGGCTGTCCGAAACTGAAATGAGGGGGCGCCCTGCGATGTTGAAGCTTGGGCGGAAAATCTGGCGTAGGGCTTGTCGCCTAATGGAGGCCCCATACCCGTTCCTCCCGCAGGTACCGTTGGTTGCTTTGACAGGAGGGGATGATCAGCTAAGGGCGATTGTTAGGACCTACTGGGAATCGGTGGGGCTGGCAACGCTAGGCGATGTTTGGCAGGAGGGATCCATTAAGGAGTTTACAGAACTCAACAAAGAGGCGGGGCTACACACGGGGCAATATGTCACATACATTAGATTGGTGCGAATGATTAAGAGCACCTGGCCAGAAACAGTTTTGATAGAAGAACCAGATGCAGTTTTGGAAGCAATGTATGATATGTCTGAAGGGGGTCGTGAGATCTCGAGACTGTACGAGATGGTGATGGCTAAGGTGGGTAAAGATTTGACGCATCGAGACTGGACTGGGAGATGGAAGTGGGGGCCCCGATGGAGGACGGGATGTGGGAGCGTGCCCTGGGTTACCACAAAAAAAGTATCTAGAAATGGCAGATTAAAACAAATACAGCTGTATGTAACGCATAGGGCATACATGACCCCCTTGAGGATATCTAAGTTCCGAAACGCTAGCATACAAGTGTGTCCTAAATGTAACCTGGAAAACGCTGACATGACACATATGTTTTGGTCGTGCCTGGATGCTACTGGAGTGATGTGGCGCAGAAACTGGACGATAAAGGGGTTACTCTTGTCATAGACACGGCTTGGGCCTGCTTACTGGGCGGGTTCCCTAGGCCACGGAAACTCAAACATATTGAGAAACTAAGAAATCTGGCGTATGTGCTTGCGAAACGTAGGATCGCCATGGGGTGGAAGAAATGCCACAAACCTAAGGTGGATGTATGGTGGAAGGACTTACAGAAATGGGCGGAGGCTGAAACGGTGGCATGGCAAGATGCGAGTAGCCAGGCTGATGAGGGGGAGGTGGGCACCCTATTGGCCTGGAAAACGCTAATAACAGAATTGTTTGGAGTAATATCAAACCCAAAAGACTCTGAAGAGGACGAAACTCGGCCGCATGTGCCAAACACTGAAAGAGATGGACAAATAGGCTCACGGGGGGGAGGGAGGGATAATGGGAGCAGTGACTACAATAACTTGATGTGTAATTGAACCATTATGATTATGCTGCTTGTTTGGTTTTCATTGTTTTGTTTGTATAAAATCAATAAAATAAATTTAAAAAAAGGCTGCAGATCGTGGGGAGGGACCAGTTTCCCCACTAGAGGAAAGAACCCTGACACTTTATAAATCAACCCATTCCGACACTGTTTAGCTTAGCCTGTTTCAGGAGCTGCATTTCCAGGTTTGTTGTAGAAAATCCCCTCAAATCTTTCAGTATTTATCCCAACCATACCCTACTTGTGAATAAGTGGTGTTGAACCCTTCTTGTGTCACATGTTTTATCAGTCAGCCGCAAGACTCGTACCAAAGCCTAGCAGCCTTGGGGTGGGAACAGAGAACGTAAATTGGATCAGGAGTTGGAGGAGTGGCATGCCCCACAGAATGCTAGTAAGTGGTGTTTACTCTGACAAAAGGAGGTATCCGAGAGGGCACCAGGTAGAATAAGCCATACAAGTGGCAAAATATGAGGTCAGGAAAGGGTGTGTGGTTGTGTGTGTGTGCACGGGGAGGGGATACATCTTTAAATTCAGATTCAGCAGCATGAGTGTGTAATAGGTAGTGAAGGCCTCACAGTGAAAGGTATTTGTTTCAGTCATGCAGTGCGAGGGGTAGTACTCTGTCTGGTGTGAGGTGAGATTGTTTCAGCCCTACAGTGAGGATCGCAATTAGGTACTTTAGTTGTATATGTTACTGCCATTTGTATTGCATCCAGCTGCCATTGTTATGACCTCATATAGCCGCAGTGTGCATTTTGCAGTCATGCAGTGTATTGCATACAGCTGCCACTGGTATGACCTATAGCCGTAGTGTGCATGTTGCAGTGATGCAGTGTATTGCATACAGCTGTCACTTGTATGACCCCATATAGCCATAGTGTGCATGTTGCAGTCATGCAGTGTATTGCCTACAGCTGCCACTGCTATGACCTATAGCCGTAGTGTGCATGTTGCAGCCATGCAGTGTATTGCATACAGCTGCCACTGGTATGACCTCATATAGCTGTAGTGTGGATAAAGCCATAGTGTGCATGTTGCAGTCCTGCAGTGTATTGCATACAGCTGCCACTGGTATGACCTATAGCCGTAGTGTGCATGTTGCAGTCATGCAGTGTATTGCATACAGCTGTCACTGGTATGACCTCATATAGCCGTAGTGTGCATGTTACAGTCATGCAGTGTATTGCATACAGCTGCCATTGGTATGACCTCATATAGCCATAGTGTGCATGTTGCAGTCATGCAGTATACTGCATACAGCTGCCACTGGTATGACCTCATAAAGCCGTAGTGTGCATGTTGCAGTGATGCAGTGTATTGCATACAGCTGTCACTGGTATGACCCCATATAGCCATAGTGTGCATGTTGCAGTCATGCAGTGTATTGCATACAGCTGCCACTGGTATGACCTTTAGCCGTAGTGTGCATGTTGCAGCCATGCAGTGTATTGCATACAGATGTCACTGGTATGACCTCATATAGCCGTAGTGTGCATGTTGCAGTCATGCAGTGTATTGCATACAGCTGCCACTGGAATGACCTAAAGCCATAGTGTGCATGTTGCAGTCATGAAGTGTATTGCATACATCTGCCACAGATATGACCTCATATGGCCGTAATGTGCATGTTGCAGTCATGCGGTATACTGCATACAGCTGCCACTGATATGACCTCATATAGCCGTAGTGTGCATATAGCCGTAGCATGCATGTTGCAGTCATGCAGTGCTGGTCACCTTCCAATGTTGACACAGTGCATCCTGTCCAAGGGCCCTTGTTTTAGTCCTGCAGTGGTAAGCACCTGTCAGTACTTCAGTGGTGGTGCCCTTCTTTTAATCATGCAGTGCATGCCACTTTCCTATAGTGCAGTTATGCTGTCCTGTAGGCAAGCGGTTCACTTGTCTCATTCTCGTAGTAGGGGATCAACTCCTATTATTCCAGCAATGGCATCCCACAAGAGTTGCTTTCATGTCTTGCCTGCTGTTAGTGTCAACTTTCAGCATTTCAGTGATGGTGTCCTGTCTGAGATGCCCTTATCTCAGGGTGCCACTGTCCTGTTGTCTGAGGTGCACTTATCTGAGTGAATGCCATATTTTAGCCTTACGTGCTAGTGTCCTGGCCTGTGTGAGGTTTGCCTGTCCCAGTTATGGAGTCAGGCGGATCTTTCTGTACGTGCTAGTGTCCTGTCCTGTGTGAAGGTTTGCCTGTCTCAGTTATGGAGTCAGGCGGATCTTTCTGTCCCACCTTCATGCCCAGTGTGACACACTTGTTTCATTCCTGCAGTGAGTCATCTTTTAGCATTTCAGTGGTGCACCCTGTCCTGTATGAGGTTCACTGTCCCAATTCTGCCGTGAATGCCACTTTTCAGTATCACGGGGTGCATTTGGTTCGCTCCTGCTGTGAAAGACACCCCGATTTGCATGCCAATTATGCACATGTATTATGAAACAAGCCTACGAGAAACACGAGTATTTCCTGCGTTAACTGCCAAGTGACCCCCGATTCGGAGAATGCGAGCAACTTTTGCCCTTATTTCTAGTCAAGAAATTCGCATTTTTCTGCTGTTCAAGTTGGACCAGCATTTGTAAGTCTCAGGATCTTCCTCGAAACTTCAAACGGCAGAGAGCTATGTATTTGCTCACAGCTTTTTGTGTAAATAAATAGAGAACAGGTTGTTCATGCCTCGGGAATTAACACACGCATGACGTCTGTGAGAGTCAGGTCCAAAACATAGATGCCAACCCTCCCGATTTAGGCAGGAGACTCCCGATTTTTGAGTTAAAAAATAATAAATAAAAATATGCTATTTTTAAGTGTCCCGCCTAAAACTGCATTTTCCCGATTTCTGTTGTGAAATCTCCCTCGGGGCCTCCGTCCACAATGTTGGCATGTCTCAGTCTGCCAAAATGTAAACGTTGTTTATTTGAAAGCTACTTCAGAGTAAATACTACGGAGATGATCAATTTAGGAATGTTTCCACTATATTGCAAATAATTGAGGCAGGTCGCAAGTACTAAAATAGCTATTACCAGATAACGGCAAGAAACAGGTCCGACCGAAATACTAGTCTTTGGCCACATGGAGCAAAAGAAACTTCAATATGCCCCGAAAATGAGATTTCATTGGTCAAGTCACTATTTGGTTAGGAAAATGGAGGTCGCTAAAAACGGGTTGTCCGGGGCATACCATGTTCTTCCCTCACGCCTCGAGACAACGCCCTGTGCGGTTGATATTTTTCCTATTTGTCCACCGCCTCAGTAAACCCTCTCTACACCTTCTTCTCGCCCCGGCAGCCCCTGAACTCCGAGTCCTCGCAGCCGCAGGGTGTGGGGGCACAGCCAGGTTGCACCTGCGCAGCACATCCTGCTCAGACCGTCGACGCTGCTGTTATATAAAATAGCGCGGCCAGGAACCATTCGCAGGAAACCGAGAGGAAACCGCCGGAAGTGCCTTACGTGCACTCCTCTTCAGTAGAGGCCAGCGGATGTGGCCTTGTAATCAGAGAGCAGTCTGTCTGAGTGCGTAAAATCGGCGCCTTGTAAGCGGTAGCTCTCCTGTCGGACCCTTTTCAAACTGTGGAATCTGGGCACTAACTCGCAACCCTGAAGCCCGTAAAAATGCACTGCTATGTTATGTATGACCCTGCACAATTTGTGTAGCCCGAGTTGTTATGATGTAAGAAGCAATTAAACAGGTTCACAAATAAGGCAATAATATGACAGGATTCAAATAAGACACAGTAACCTCTTTAATCTTCTGGCGCGAACTGCACACATTTGAAAATAAAAAACCCTGAAATGTATATCCTGCCCCCAGCCACACGAGACTCCGCTCCTTTGTACACGCCCCGCCCACATGTCAAAATGTGCAGTTTGCACTTTACAGTGGAATGCAATACATTTTATTAAATTGGCTATTCATAACCACCCAAATTGCATAGGACGAATGGCATTCGCCTTCCATAAAATCGATACACACGAAACACCAAGAGAGGATTTTTTTTTCAAATAGTGTTTTTGAAAACGATTACGGAAATTGGACATTTCACCTTTGTTGTTTATCATCAGCGTAGTGATGAGGTGTCCAGCATGCAAACCTGATGGCTGTGGTTTGTGACGTCTTGAGTTGTAGACGCGCATGCGCGAGCCTCGTTGTGGCCCGTGCATGCGCGGTTGTAATAAAGACGGTCCGTGCGGCAGTTGCCGCCGGGACCTTGGAAAGCACAGACGTACGTGCAGTCGAGTCAGTGATTGTGTGAATGCGGGTGTGTTAGTACGGGGCGGCCCGAGGCACGGGCAAGCCCATCACATTGGCGACGAGGACGGGTGTGAAAAGGGGGATATTCGACACGCGCGAGCGTGTCAACGGTACATTTCGTCCTCGAACACACCACGGACCCGACACGAGTGATGGCCATATGCATTTTTCACGCGTGAGGCAGTAGCGGCCCGCACGGGTGCTCGTGTGCTGCTCACGTGCTGAAGAAGATCCAAATCTTCAATTTTTGGAACCCCTGTGGTTCTCCAGCCAGGAGGACCACAGAAACTATCAGGGAGGTTGGGGCTTTTCACGGTGGAGAGCTGGAGAGCCTCTTCAGACCACATTCTGGCGCTTGTGGCAGGTGCCAAGGCTGAGGCACAACAGGACATTTTTCAAGGTATGTGTGTGTCCGTGTAAAGTCAGGTTTGCGGCCTCCAGGACAGCGGGAGGTGCCTGTGCGGCCTGTGAAAAGATGGCAGACAGCGACGGGGAAGCAACTGCGCCACCCACAGTGAGGCGTCGGCAACAGGGCTCTTTGCTCCCAATGCAAGAATTGGACATCTCCGGCCCACCCTCGAAACTCGGCCCGAAGTGGCTATTGTGGATCAAGAAATTGGACATGTATTTCACAGCCACCGGAGAGACCGATGACGATGCAAAAAGGGCCACTCTACTATATTCAGCAGGCATAGACGTTCTACGCATATATGAGTCCCTGAACTTGCAGGTGCTGACGTATGCAGCTGTCAAAACGGCACTCCAGAACTATTTAATTCCGTTATCCAATGTTGACTTCGAGAGGTTCCTCTTTTGCGGAGAGAAGCAGCATGAGGAAGAATCTCTCGACAAGTTTTGTGCACGTTTGCAACAGATGGCAAGCACCTGCATGTGGGACGAAGACAACATGATCCGCAATCAAGTTATACAAGGGTGCAGTTCTGGCAAACTTTGCAGGCAGATTCTGCGAGAACCAGGTATGACTCTAGTCCAAATATTGGACAGTGGCCGGGTGTATGAGCTTGCCGAGACGAGGGGTGCAAAGATGGACGCAGCTGTGCGCCCAGGCAAATGTGAAGAAGCGTTTGCAGTGGGGATACAGGCCCCGTCAAAATCACGATGGAGCCAGAAGCGCCAGGAGACGGCCCCTGCGCAGGGGAGTGCGGCCATATGTCAATACTGTGGGTACGATTTGCCCCACTCAGAGGACTGTCCAGCCAAGACGAGAGTCTGTGGAAGGTGTAACAATCTTGGTCACTATGCCCGAATGTGTCGCACAGCCGGCCCGGTGTCCACGCACAGGGGGCCAGCAAGGGCGAGTGGAGATGGCCTTCGGAGACAACGCAGCATCGCCACGCTGGAGCAGGGCACTCAAAGACTCAACATCGCTGAGGAAGAGGAGGATGAGGGAGAGATCTTTTTCATTTCCAATCTTGCGACAGGGGCAAAGAAAAGGCATCAACCTACGTGCATCGTGGACATTCAGGGTGCCCCTACGCAGGTTCTGATTGACACTGGCGCCTCTGTGTGCGTACTTACCACTGACCACTACAAGGCCATCTCGGGCCGCCCGTTGGATATGTCCAAAGCCAAGATATTTACTTTTGGTGGTGACACACCGCTGCCCATTCAAGGTGTGTTCGTGGCACCGGTGACTCGGGGGGACAAAATCATCAAAGCAAGATTTTTCGTCACCAACGTCAGCCCACACTCACTCCTAAACTGTGCTGTGTCGGAGGCGCTGGACCTCGTGCATTTTGCCCTCGAAGTATATCAGGTGGACACAGTCCGGCTACTAGACAAGTTCTCCAGTATCTTTCAAGGCGTGGGCAAGTTGAAGGCTCCCCCAGTGCGGTTGCACATCGACGACACTATTCGGCCCACCGCCCTAAAGCATCAACGAATTCCATTCCATCTTTGGACACAGGTCGAGAAGGAACTGCAATTGCTTGTGGAAATGGACATCATTGAAAAGGTTGAGGGGCCAACGCCCTGGGTTTCGCCCATTGTGGTGGCGCCCAAGCCTAAACAGCCAGGTGCCGTCCGCATCTGCGTGGACATGCGTCTCCCGAATGCTGCCATCAAACGGGAGAGGCACATTACACCCACGTTGGATGACACTGTGGGAGAGCTGCAAGAGGCAAGGGTATTCTCGAAATTGGATCAGAGGTCGGGGTATCACCAGCTGGAGCTCCACCCAGACTCAAGATACATTACGACTTTTACTACCCATGAAGGCCTCTATCAATTTAAACGCTTGAGTTTAGTTTTGGCATTTCTTCTGCGGCGGAGGTCTTTCAAAATGCCATCAGGGGAGCGTTGGCCGGCCTCAAAGGAATACTCAGTATGAGTGATGACATTCTGGTCTTTGCCGAATCCCAGGCCGAGCATATGAAGAGACTGGAGTTCACGTTGCAGAGGCTGAGAGATCTGGGCCTCACTCTACACAAGGGGAAATGCAAATTTTTCAAGGATCGGATTGGATTCTTTGGATTCATTTTCCATGCCAATGGTGTCTCGCCAGACCCTGAAAAGATCAAGGACATCCGTGAGGCCGTGGCACCCCAATCCCCCACAGAGGTGCGTAGTTTCTTGGGGATGGTTAATTACTGTGGGCGGTTTATCAAAGGTCTGGCGTCCCTATCTGAACCTCTCTGAGCATTGACCAAAAATGACGCCACATGGGAGTGGGAGAAGAGAGAACAAGATGCCTTCATGGAGATCAAGCATGCTCTCTCAGATCGAGACACAATGGGATATTTTGATCCCACTGCCGAATCCGAGATCATCGTTGACGCCAGCCCCGTGGGACTGGGGGCTGTTCTCATGCAGTCAGACACCAGAGGTGATATGCGACCCATTGCATATGCGAGCAAGGCCCTCACGGACACCAAAAGGCACTGTTTGCAGATTGAGAGGAGGGGGTTGGCCATCCTATGGGGCTGCCGGCATTTTCGTCTGTACATACTGGGAAAACCTGTAACAGTTGTGACAGACCACAAACCGCTTCTGCCCATTCTGGCGGGGGTATCTTCAAAGCCTCCCCCGCGGATCGAGCGCTGGATGTTGGCGCTCATCGAGTATGGGGTCAAGCTCGTGTACAGGCCGGGGACGAACAATCTAGCGGATTACCTGTCTCGCCACCCGAACTATGAGAGAGCGCAGGGATCTCAGGAGCTGGTTGAGTGCCAGGCGTTTGTCCATAACATTGTGGAATGTGCTATGCCGATGGCTCTGTCCAGAGAGGTCGTGGCGGAAGAATCATCATTTGATGAGGTGTCCCAGATTATACAGGCCGCAATAAGAAGTGGGGAATGGAAAGAGGTACTACAGAATAACACCAGATGGGACGTCAGGGCCCGGCGGGATCTCCAGGCGCTTTCGAGGGTGAGGGATGAACTCTCGATATCGGACGATGGGCTGTTGCTGCGTGGACGGCAGATTGTCATTCCGCAGTCGCTGAGAGCTTGAGTTCTGGAACTGGCGCACACGGGTCACCAGGGGGTCGTGAAAACCAAGGCGCGGCTAAGACCCAAAGTATGGTTCCCGGACCTGGAAAGCCTAGTGAAACTACATGTGAGGAGGTGCCTGCCATGCCAAGCAACAAGTCCCATTGAGAAAGCGCCACCCATCAGTTCCATGGAAAGAAGTGAGAGCCTGTCGGGCACCGTCCATGCTGCTTTTGGGTAGACCGGGAGGGGCATGTACTTTCTGGCGGTAGTTGACCAATGGTCAAGATATCCAGAGGTGGAAGTCGTGGAATCCACAGCAAGCGAATACACCATCATGGCCCTGGACAAGATGTTTGCTACCCATGGTTTCCCGGAGATCCTATGCTCGGACAATGGCCTGCCGTTCACGGGGAACCAGTTTGCGCAGTATATGAAAGAAAAAGGGATCCAGCACCGCAAGGTATCGCCACTATGGCCCAGGGCTAATGGAGAATCTGAAAGACTCATGAGGACCCTGAACAAGGTGTTCAGAATATCAGCCCATGAAGGGGGCGACTTGAAAAAGAAACTGGTTGAATTTCTTCGGGACTATCGTACCACACCCCATCAGTCGACCGGAGTTGCGCCGGCAGAGGCTCTGTTTGGACGCTGCCCGAGAGGCCTTCTCCCGGAAGTTGAGGGCCGTGAGCCAGGGGTCATCGACAACAACAGAGTCCGAGAGGAGAGAGCGGCACGAAACGAGAAAGAGAGCATGCAGAAGGGTCTGTAAGAAAAGGAGGTTGCCGTAGGTGACGCGGTGCTCATGCGGAACCGTAGACCGGAAGGAAAGCTGTCACTCCAATATGAGCCCCAACCGTGGATGGTAACTCATGTCAAGGGAACCATGGTCACTGCGGCGAATGAAAAAGGGACCGTCACCCGCAACCGGTCCTTCTTCAAGAAGGTGGACGTTCGTCATCATGAGGAAGAGCAGGAAGGGGCGCCCTCGCCCGATGCGGTGGTAGACAGCCCGAAGGGAGATTCACCAGAGGACATAATGCCACCGATGGACATCTCGCTGCCGACCCCCAGGAGCAGCAGCCGATATCCCATGCGACATGGTCGCAGACTGCCTGTTCGTCTCAAGGACTACGTCCTGGACTCAGGAGACTAAGCCGACGCTGCAGTCAGGTCAGCGGCCCCGTTGGGCCCATTTAAAGTTGTCATGTTTCATTGATGTTGTAAGTTGTTTTTCTGTTTAAAGAAAAGGAGGGATGTGACGTCTTGAGTTGTAGATGCGCATGCACAAGCCTCGTTGTGGCCCGCGCATGCACGGTTGTAATAAAGACGGTCCATGCGGCAGTTGCCACCGGGACCTTGGAAAGCACAGACGTACGTGCAGTTGACTCAGTGATTGTGTGAATGCGTGTGTGTTAGTACGGGGCGGCCAGAGGCACGGGCAAGCCCATCACATGGTTCAGTCACTGAGGTCGGCATGAATTCAAAGAGGACCTTCAATGTTTCTCACTTTAGCTGGGGGTGACAGAGTCCACCCTCTGAAAAAAGTGGGTGGACTCAGTCCACCCGCGTGTACCTCGACTTGAGCCCTGGCAAACTGGCCAAAAAGAATGAAAGCTGAAAAAATAACAAACACGGAATACTGCTTTCAATTCGGTGTCATTAATGACACCGGATTCAAAGCAGTATTACTGTGTTTATTTTGCTTAAGCTTTCATTCTTTTTGGCCAGTTTGCCTTATATTTTAGTCACCCTTCAATTTAGGGCGACTAAAACATAAGGCAAACTGTCAAAAAAGAATTAAAGCTTAAGCAAAATAAGCGCAGTAATATTGCTTTCAACACGGGATTGAAAGCAGTATTGTAGTTTATTTTACTCCAGTCTACATTCTTTTTGGTCCCGCCCACAAAAACCCAGAGAATCAAGGGTCTTCCTGGAGACCCAGAGAAGAGGCTAAAAACCCAGAGCTTCTGGGGGAAACCCAGAGGTTAGGCAGGTATGCCCACGGGTAGAAACACCACCCATGTAAACACGTGGGTTACAACCCACAACAAAAAATAGAAAGGAGACAGTCTCCTTTCCCGAAGGAGTAATAGAAACAGGACATTACAGCTCTCCCTTGCTTAGCACGAAGCATGGGATGTTTATTAGTTCATTTCTTCAATCCACTGTGAGGGCTTGCAAACCATTCTTCGAGAAGGGCTGCTTACACAGGGAATGTCATTTGCAGTGGTCACAGGCATTGTCATCTGTGTCCATATCTTCTTCTATGTAGTCGGAGTCCACGTCAGAGGAGTCCTCTCCTCCATTGGGGACACTGCTTTCCTGGCACCTGTCACCTTCAAAAGTTCGGAAGAATGACGAATTCTGGGTGCCTGTGGCCCTGCTACTGGCCGCAGTTACCATGGACTCTTGTATGTGCGTTACAGTCATTGGTTCAGGTTTAAAGGCAAGGACGTCTTTGGCATCTCGAGTCTGTCTTACCAGCACTTGGTCTCCTATTTGGAAATAACTGGGTTTTGCTTTTCTCCGCAGGTCAACATACTCCTTCATCTTCGTTTTGCTCTCCTTGTCCTTTGTCCTTGCAGTGTCAGCATAAGTGGTAGGGAGAGAAGCATTGGGATTGTGTGGCAGTGTGGTTCTCACTACTCGCCCAAACATTAGCGCCGAGGGAGATGTCCCTGTTGAGCTATGCAGGGTGTTTCTGTAGTCCCTTAACAAAGTGCATATTGCCTGCATAAATGAGCCTTTGGTGATCGAGCAGACCTGCAGAGTGCATTTTAGGTTTCCCATGAATCTCTCCACCATTCCATTAGCCTGCGGCCACAGCGGCGTGATCTTGCGATGCTGGAAATCAAGATGTTCAGCGAACATGGCAAAGTCGTGTCCGCTGAAGGGGGGGCCATTGTCCGATTTTACAATAGACGTAATTCCGTATATCTGCAAAGGTTTTGTCTAATGCCATTATCACCGCCGGGGCGCTGGTAGAGTGAATGAGGTGCACCTCAGGGAATTTGGACATTTCGTCGATAATCACAAGTACGTACTTGCCGTTGGCCAAGGGGCCAAACATGTCGATGGCAACTTCATCCCATACCTGCAAAGGCATCGATAACATCTTGAGGTGCTCAGAAAAAATGCATGGGGCTACTGCCTTCCAAGCAATACATTTGCCTAGCAGCTGTTCTACCCTTTCATCCATCTGGGGGAACCACACCTTGGTTCTGAGCTGTCGTTTTGTTGAGACGATTCCCCTATGTCCAGCGTGTGCGAGTGCAAGCACCTGCTCCTGCAGGCTTGCTGGGATGACGATTCTGTTCTCCTTCAGCAAAAGACCTTCAGGAGACATGAACAACGTGTGTCTGATGAGTCTGAATGTGTGGAAGTGTCTCTCTTCAGCTGGGGGTAGAGGTTGCCCATGGTTGTTTTTAAAAAAAAAAATATATATTTTTTATTATTTTATAGGTACAAACAAGACAAAAAAGAAACACATTAACACTTAATCAATACATTCCAACACACAGGTATACACTTCTTCTTGGTGCCTGGCTCTTCTTTGCACATACTGTAAAACTGGTACGCCTAATAAGTCTTTGGGCTCATCTCGTTCCCCTGTATTAGTTATTTTTCGGCAGTTCAGCAGGCTTTCGGCTCCTTTCTACATGCCTTCAGTTGTCCTCCCATCTTTGCCATATCTTGGTCGCTTTCTCTGGGCGCCCCCTTGTGGTATACACTCTCGTTTCCATTGGCACACACATGTCTACATCCGTTGCCCATTTTTCGTATTGTGGGGGTGAGGCCGAGCCCCACAATTGAGCTAGATTCCTCTTTGCAAGGCCTGTGGATGTTGCGAACATGAGTTTATCGAATCGGGATAACTCTGTATCTGCATCTATCCCCAGTATTAGAAGTTTGGGGTCCATCGGTATCTCAGGGCCAATCACTATTGATAGTCGGTCGCAGCATTTCTGCCAAAAGTCCTGTATTTGTGGGCATTCCCATAGGATGTGTAAGAAGGTCCCTCTCGTTTGGTGGCATCGTAGGCAGTTGGGATCCGTCGCTCTTCCCCATTGGTGCAAGGCCTCTCTGGGATAGTATATCCTATGGAGGATTTTTAGTTGGATCAGCCTGATTCTAGCTGAGAATGCGGTCTCCCTGGGGTACATGAGGGCTGTATTCCAGTCCTCTGATTGGATTTGGCCCACGTCTCTTTCCCATTTCTCTTGAAGCTATGTGAGTTCTGTTGTAGCAAATGAGTTGATTGCATTGAACATTGTAGAGGTTATTTTGTGGTCAATTTGCTCCATCACTATGTTTCTCTCAATCGGGGTGCACTCTGGTACATTAGGGAAGTCTATCTCACTTGTGGTGAGTGCGTGTCTCACTTGCCTGTAGTGGAAGTGTTCTGTGGCGGGAAGATTGTATTCATCGCTTAGGGCTTGGAATGTCTTTATTTCTCCGTCCCTTATCATGTCTTCTAGTCTTTCTATCACAGCCTCTTCCCAGGCCACCCACTTGGGGAGTTCTCTAAGTTCTGGAAGATGCTTGTTACGCCACAAGGGTTGTTTAAGTGTAACCTTCCCTTCCCATCCCAGGTATCTGTGTGCGTCTATTGTGGATGGGACTGGGCGTGTTTTCTTTTGATAAAGACTTTCTATCGGAGTGATCCCCTGCTCTGCCTGGGTGTCTGCTCTGTTGTGCGGCAGTGCTGGGTCATTATGTAGGATGTCATTTACTACTGACATTTGGGCTGCCCAACAGTATGTTTGTACGTGTGCAAGGCCAATTCCTCCCTCCCATACTGAGCCCTGTAGGGTTTTCAGTGCGATTCGAGGGTGCCCTCCTCCCCACAGCAGTTTCCTAAGTGTCTCATCTAGTTTGCGGAATTCTATTTTTGGTATATATAATGGTGCATTCTGCAGGATGTACAAAAAATGGGTAGGGCCAACATCTTGAATAAGGCAGCTCTCCCTAGGAGGGTGAGCGGAAGGGTCATCCAGTGCTTCACATCGTTCACAAACCTATCTCTTATTGGATGCAGGTTTTTCTCTGCATATTGTGTTAGATCTGTCGTGATCTGTATCCCAAGATATCGGAACTGCTCTTTCTCGGTTTTATATGGGTAATTGTCTAGAGTCGCTGCGTCGAGTCCCTTGATCGGAAATAACAAGGATTTATTATAGTTTACCCTTAGCCCGCTAAATATCCCATAGGTGTTCAATATATTCGTAACAATGGGACACGAGATTACTGGGTCATTTAGGTAGATTAGAAGGTCGTCCGCATATAGGGACACTTAGTCCTCCCAGTTCTGTGCCCAGTGAAACCCCCTTCAATCCCGCGACTCTCTCAGCATTATCGCTAGTGGTTCAATTGCCAGTGCGAATAGTATTGCAGAGAGGGGGCATCTCTGTCTGGTTCCTTTCCCAAGCTTTATGCTGCGTGAGGACCAGCCATTTACTCTGATTTCTGCTGTCGGGGCATTATAAAGAAGTTTGACCCAGTTTGTGAAGTGAACTCCGAATCCCATTTTACTCATTATGAGCCATAGGGCCTCCCAGTGGACCGAATCAAAGGCTTTCTCAAAGTCAATGGTGAGCAGTGCCAGTGGGTCCTGTAGGGCCGGTGCTCTTTCAATGGCAGTTTGAAGTCTATGAATATTCATTCACGTGGATCTTTGTGGCATGAAGCCGCATTGGTCCATATGGACCAGAAAAGGTATCACTGTCTGTAGCCTATTGGCCAGTATTTTTGCCAGTATTTTGGCCTCTGTGTTTATGAGAGAGATCGGTCGGTAGGAGCTGCATGCATCTGGAGGTTTGCCACTATACAGGCCTTCCTTAGATCCAGCGGGAGGATTTTTTTTTCCTTTGCGTGCAAGAAATTTTTTAGCATATGAGGCGCCACTTCTCCGGTGCCAATTTTCTTCCATACTTCCACTGGGAAGCCATTGGGCCCCCGGGGATTTCCCATTTTGGAGCTGAGAGATGACTGTTGCCAGTTTTTCCTCCGTTATTTCGGCTTTGAGTTTCATTCTCTGTGTTTCGTTTAGTGCTGGGATGGTTAGCGTATCCAATATACTAGGATTTGTCGGGGTCGTCGGCCGGGCATATAGCTTTTCATAGTAGGTTGCGGAGGCCTCCGCAATATCTGAGTCAGTTGAGGCCCATTCGGTGTTTGTGGTGCTTATACGGCGCACTTGAAGGTGACCCTCCTCTCTCCTTTCCAACCATGCCAGCATCTTGCTGGCTTTGTCTCCTGTTTCGTATAGTCTGGCACGCATGGTTCTGTACGCCTGTTTCGCATATGCCAACGTGACATTAAGTAGCTTCTTTTGTGCCACGTGTAAGGATGTGTTGTCTTCCTCCGCTCCGGTGCTTGTGTATTTCGCCTCGGCACGTTTCACCTCTGCTTCTGCATTGTCAACGTCTTGCTGATGTGTTTTTTTGTGTGCAGTTGTCCAGCTCAGAATTTCGCCTCTCATAGTTGCCTTGTATGCTTCTCATACTATCCCCGTGTCATCCACCCAGTCTTGATTTAGTTCGAAGTATGTTGTGGTCGCTTCCTGGATTTTCTCTGTTAGTTCTGGAAATCCTATGTAGTATGCATTCAATCGCCACCTCGGCGGAGGCTGGGGTCTCTCTGTCTCAAGCAGCATCGTGAGTGGGGAGTGATCTGATATCCCTCGGGGATGTAGAGTCGCATCCATTACTTTCTGTATGTTTTCGCCGGGGAGGAAGAAGTAATCTAATCTGGACATCAGCGCATGTGTGCCCGAGTGAAACAAGAATTGTCTCTCCGCTGGATGAAGGTCTCTCGATGCATCCTTCAGGCCCAGTGCTGACGTAAAAGTAGCAAGCTTGGTTGGTAGTGCCGGGTTTCTCCCCCTTATATGTGTGTGATCCTTAGTAACGTTCATCACCTCATTGAAGTCTCCACCCATTACCAGTGTATGTGTCGGATTGTTAACTATTATCGGTGTAATCTCCTCAATTAAGGCTGTCATGAGTGCTGGGGGCGAGTAGACCGCCAATATGGCTATGGTTTGGTTCCATAGTGTGCCTTGCATGAAAACAAATCTGCCTCCAGGGGCTTGGGTTACATTAGCTATGTCGATCGGGGTTCTTTTGTTTATCAATATTAGCACTCCCCTCGAGCCCATGGAGAAGCCTGTGTGGATTGCCGTCCTATACTTGGTTCTCTTGAAGAATTGGCAGTTTGTGCCTGCTAGATGCGTTTCGGTGAGCATCACTATATCTGGGTCGTGCCGATTTATATTTTGTAGTACTAGCCTTCGCTTTATGCTGTTTCCCATGCCATTCACATTCAATGTCATAACGGCGAGTTCTTTTGCATTATTTCCAGTTGTGGCCATTGACCCTTGGGTTTAGTTCTACGTGCGGGTGGCCATCCCTTGCGACCTTCATGTTTACTGTGATTTATGTAGCCCTGCTGAGCCAAGTGGCAATTGAATACCTGTGTAACGCCTAACTCCCCCTCCCCATACTCAATCCCCAACTGAAGCATCTGTCGCCCATTGAACAAAAAAATTTAACCAATCAAACAAATTTTAAGTGCTGAAGTCTCTTTGGTATTAGGAATACCTCAGTATGCACTTGATACTGTGGGGGGTTGTGCCGTGCTGGGCTGTGGGCCGCCAGCATTCATTTTCTGGTTGCTATATGTGTCAGACAAATTTCGTTTGGTCTTATGCAGTGTATGCTTTCATCATCCATCCACCTTTGCGTTTATCCGTCTTCTCTCTGTGGTATTGCTTCCATTTCTTGGCAGGGTGGTCCTTCTGGTGGATTCGTTTAGCCGCGGCCTGTTTCTTCTCGCTTCTTGTCGTTTGCGTGGACTCCAGTCTCCTTTCAAATTTCTCTCTGCCAAGGTCCATGCTTCTTTAGGGTCAGTGAAGTGTATCGTCGTCCCATTATGGTATATCTTTAGCTGTACTGGGAACAGGAGACCATATTTCACGTTCAGTGTCTGTAGGTGCTTTTTGAGGGGGTCGAAGGATTTCCTCATTTTCTGCACTTCTCTAGTGAAGTCTGGGAAGAAGCCGATCCTGGAGCCGTTATATGTTATCTCACCCTTTGTCCTCGCCATTTCCAACACCGCATCTCGATCTCTATAATTAAGGATCTTTGCTAATACAGTTCACGGTTGTCCTCCAGGTATCGGCTTGCCCGTTGGGACTCGGTGTGCCCTTTCTATTGAAAAAAAGTTTCGACAGGGTCTTGGGAGCAAATAGGTCGGCAGGCCATTGCTCTAGGAAAAGTTCCATGCTCTCCCCCTCAGCCTTTTCGGGCAGGCCAAGAATGCGGATGTTGTTCCTCCTTGACCTGCCCACTCTCTCTTCCACCCTGCTCTTCAGTACCTTTATGCGTTCTAGTGCTCTGTTCATTTGCTGGCCCATACTTCTCAGTTCGTCCTCTGCAACAGATATATGGGTCTCAGGCTCTCCGGTGCGGGATGAGAGCTTCTGAAGATCATGACGCAGCAGGGAGACTTCTGTGGAGATGCCATCCATTTTGACTTCCATAGAGGTTCGCGAGTTGGAAATGGCGTTCATCACATCTCTTAGGGATAGGTTTTCTTCAGAATTTTGTGTATCTTCAGACCTGCTTGGTTCCATTGGTGGAGGCAGGTTGATGGTTGTATATTGTTCCATTGTGTTCTGATTGGTCACTGTTTTAGCCTTTTCTTTGGCCATTACAGCAATTGTCTGTTGGCTTGTTGTTGCTGTGTAAAGTGCAGACTTTAGTGTTCTGGCTCGTCTTGCAAGGGTGGTTCGCTTTGTGCTGCTTGTATTTTGTAGGGAGATTGGTATCCCGGCCATGTCATTCACTTATGTAGCTCCTTATTATCTATGTGGGATTCTCCCCTTGTTGTATTCTACTGGTCTAGTTTTACTGCGCTTCACACCGAATGGGTGCCTCCGACTCTTGGGCTGGTCTGTGGATCTCGCCTTCCTTTCTTTCTTGGTTATAGGGGTTGTCACAGTCTATGCTCTGATCGAAAGCGTTGCTTTGGGGGTGTCTTGTCCGGCCGTTAGGATTGGGTGGGGGATTCCCCCTTTCCCAACTTTCCGGTTCTAGGGTATGTATGGCCTCCCTTGTCCCATTTTGCACTTCCTGGGTCACATTCACCCTGGTTACCTCCTACTTTACTGGCAGTTCGTGTTGGAGTATTTGTTCAGGCTGTCTGTTGCCTGTAGTCTTAATTTAAGGATCCACCTTTGTACCCCCTCCTCGCTGCAACAGTTCTTGTTAGGTTAATTATTCAGCTCGTATATTGGGCCGGCATAGCTAGTGTGGTAGGCCGTGGGGAGAGGGGGGTTCAGTCTCCCTCTCGCGCAATATGGTGCCCTTGGTTCAGCATCCTGCGCTTGCACCCCACCTTCCCCTCTCCTTACTGGCTTATTTGTGCAGGATATCAGCGTGCGCTCAACGTTATACAGAGCAACCGCAAGTGTCCGTACTGGAGCGGGAGGCAGTGATGTCGTAGTCCGGTCCGCCCACGGGAGCGGTCCCAGTCCCGTGGATTTTCTCCAAACTCCGCCGCCTTTTCCAGGCCCCTAGCGGGGAATCAGAGCTCGCCCGCTAGCGTTCACCTCGGGATTGCTAGGTCCCCGATCAGGCTCCGCTGTCTGTCCCTTGTTTCGTCTGCCTCAGCTGCTTCTGATTGCAGGCAGGCACCGTCTCCGGTGCTCGGCGGGCGCTTCAGCAGTGACGAAGCGAAGCGCCGCCAGAAGGAACGTGTGCCTCTGTCGCCGCTGGGCTCCTCAGTGTTTCCGCACCCCAGCGCCGTCCGCCTCCGAGGGTGCTAGTCTGTTGTGACCGCTCCTCTTTCTTGGCGCCCAGTGGCCATCTCGGGCTCTCGCCAGTGCCGGTCTCCGTATTTTCTTCAGTGGATTTCTCGGGATCTAGTTACTGGAATACTTCCCGACTTTAGCACATTGTGGCGCTAGATGTCTGCTCTTAATTAATGTAACTGTTCGCCTCCGTTTTTGCAGTTTACTTCAGGATTTTGAAGGATTGTGCTGGCGGCCAAGGAGCTCAAAAAGATCACGTCTCCATGTTGAGCCCGTTGGCCACGCCCCTCCCCATGGTTGTTTTTGATGTGCCACTGGCCCGACATCAGGCATTCCTGTATTTTTTGGAGTAGGTGGTCTTTCCTCAGGGCCTCTAACAGTTGAGCACTCGTAATGGATTTGGGGAGGGCATTGCTTATCAGATAGTTTATGTACTGGTTTGCTTTGATGGACTGCCACTCATCGTGAGCAGGCAGTGGGTATCTGGATAGGAAGTCCGCCGGGTTGTTGTCTTTCCCCGGGTGGTGTATGATATTGAATGAGTATTCTTGCAGCCTGAGTACCTACCTTGCAATTTGTGGTGGCATCTTGGCCGTTGGTTTGCCATATATGGTGGTGAGGGCCTGATGATCAGTGATGATGCTAAACAGGCGCCCATATAAGAACAGATGGTAGTGTTCATATGCCCACACAACCGCCAGGCTCTCCTCCTCGGGTTGGGAATATGCACATTCCATTGCTGAGAGGCTGCGGCTGGCATCAACTGTCACCTCTGTGTTGAGGACCGGGTGATAATAGAACATTACACAAGCAATACGGGATGGCTCTGCTTCTGGCTGCCTCAGTTAACTGTAGGTATGTATCTCCCATCGAACACCGTACGCTGTAAAATCTGTATGTTAAGAATAATACTCTGAGCGTTCATGCTAGAAGGTCTGCATAGCCCAATGGGTACGGTGACCAGATTTAAAAAGTGAAAAAACAGGGCAACTAACTCTTGAAAGGGGCTGTCAATTCACTTAACTTCAGTAGTGGTTGGAGGAGAAGGGGTTTAAGTGTTACTGTTCAAGTAAACACATATTATATTTAATTTATGACAAACTAACACTATCTTAAATTGTAAAATGCAGCATTTTCTCTGTGTGAGATTGTGCATTCATGCCTGTCAGCTATGAAGACTGACTACCAAAAACGGGGACCACTGCAGTTTCCAATGGAAACATACATTTGAGAAAGGGGGACAGAGCAGCAAAAACCAGGACAGTCCCGCAAAAACCGGGACGTCTGGTCACCCTACCAATGGGTAGCTCTGTTGTCTGATGCATGAATCTTCACACGTTTATTGACCTTAAATATAGCTCTGCTGAGGACTTAAACTGTAGTCATAAGGCTACTGTTGCTGCTTGAGTCCTTATAACCTAAACATTCAGAGTCCCTCCACGAGAACGAACACGGCCAAATAACCTGTTCTACGGAAAGGTGCCCACTTGGGAAGGTTCCGCGTGTGGGCTCCCACACCGCCGCCCTCTTGAAATAATCCATGCAGAATCCAGTCTAAAGGTGACCCCACCCCACCAAGAAATGAACCTTTTAGGACACACCAAGAAGTATCAAGACAAGGATACACATAATCAACAGTTGGAACTGAAATCCTCCTTGCACAAGGCACCTACTAATAAGAATGGAATTTATAGAATGATAATCCGCAATTAGCTAGGAGGAAGAAGTCAATGACTAAAACAATTTGGCATATTGGAAAGAACGAATAGGAACTTGAATGTATCAATTCGGATGCAACAAGATGGAATTCCTAACTATATTGGAAACATGTATTTGAAATAGTGTGTGTAAATAACATATTAACTTGATACATATCAGGAATTGATCAATACAATCACATAGGAAACTTCTAACTTTTGGAAAAATGTGTTTACAAGCAGTTGTTTTGTAAATGTTATTTATTTATTTATTTATTTATTTATTTATTTATTTGTAAAGCGCTGAAAGCCCACGGGCATCAGAGCGCTGACAAGAAGACAGGACAACGAATAGTGATAAACAGGACACAAGTAAATTGACCGATTTTCCTCAAAGAGATTTAGCCTGTTCCGCGGAGTTAATTGAAAAGTAATGTTTTCAATTTTTTACGGAATGAAATGTAGTTGGACTCGAGCTTCAGTGAGGTGGGAAGTTCGTTCAATTTTTTTATACTTAGAGTCGGAAAGGCTTTTCCAAGTCCATGATGCTTTTTTGTTGTGAATGTTTGCAGTTGGCCTGTATTAGAGGATCTGAGCCGCCTAGTTGGGGCATACCAGTTGAAGTGTTTCTTAAGGTAAGCTGGCGCATTAACGTATAAGCAACGGTGAACCATCGTGAGAGATTTAAACGTGATTCTTTCTTTCATGGCCAACCAGTGGAGGGCCTTCCTTTCGCCAGTGATGTGTTCCCTCCAAGTTCTTCCTGTGATGGTCCTGATGGCGTTATTTTGAATCACTTGACATTTCTTCACGCAATTGCTGTTTGCTCCTAGAAGTAGGGCATTACCATAATCCAATCTGGATAGTATTGTAGCCCTAGTGATGGTCGTGCTATTCTTTTGGTCTAATAAAGGTCTGATTTTTTTTAGTAATATCTGGTGATATTGACAGTTTTTCTTTAGGTAAGCTGTGTGGGCTTCAGCACCTAATGAAGCTTGAAGGTATACTCCTAAAGTCTTCACTTTTTCAGAGATCGGTATTTGGGTGTTTTTAATGGAAAATGAGGAGTAGAGTGGACTCAATGTTCTTATGGCCTGTGTGGAACCGAATATCCTGAGCTCGGTTTTAGAGCCGTTTAGACACATCCAGTTTGCTTTCATCCAGCATTTTATGATGTTATATAAAGATGAGAGCATGTTACTGTCCTTGTCGTAATCCCCACTAAGTTCTAAGACCAGCTGGGTATCATCAGCAAAGTTCGTAAAGAATATACCCATTTGAAAGAGTATGGTACAGAGGCAGTGCATGTAAAGGTTAAAAAGAAGTTGGTAGAAACTGGCTCCTTGTGGGACGCCACAGTCTACCGGTTTGGTATTAGATGTTTTATTTCCCTAGACAATCCTCGATTGCCTGTTTTGAAGGAATGAAGCTATCCATTTGGTTGCCCCTGATGAGCAATTTCCTGATTTTTTCAGGGCTTCTCGGAGTTTTGTGTGGTTCAGCAAATCAAATGCTGCCGAGAGGTCCAACAATATCAGTAGACCTGATTTGCCTTTATCTAATATTGACAGCATTTCTGTCTGAAGATCTAGTAGGGCAGATTCTGTACTATGGCTGGATCTAAATCCGGACTGCTGTGGATGTAGTAAATATGTTGTAAATATTTTGTGCAGTGATTTGGTACAGATCAAGACTGTACTATACAACCTAGAGGAAGCCATACATGTGATGAAACAATAGGCACATGCACCAAAAGGTTGTTGTTGGCTAAATCATATACTTACATGTACTATTTGAATATGATGTAAAAAGAATATCAACTAAGATTAAACCAATTGACTCGGTGAATTACAGATTTCAGAGTTTCTCTGAAAAGATTGTTTGACACAAAACGCACAACTGCGGGGAGATACTATTTCTTTTTAAATTCATAGCCCCCACGACCCCTACCCCATGACATGGAGGCTTCCATGTTGGAGGCCTCAATGTCATAGTGTGGGGGAGCCCTATGACTTCAAAAAGAAATAGTTTCTTTTTGAATTCCTTATGCCTTCATAAAGACATTATTTCCGTTTTGGTAATTGTTCTCCTAATGGATCTAATTTCTTTATGAAGGCAGAGTGACTTTAAAAAGAAAAAAATACTTTTTGAAGTCATAGGGCTCCCCCGCACACCATGACATGGAGGCCTCCCACATGGAAGCCTTCATGTTATGGGGTAAGGGGGCCTCCATGTCATGGGGTAGGGGTAGTGGGGGCTATGGACAAGCTACGTACTTGGACAAGGTAAAGGGACGTGGATGTAATGTCTGACTTAGTTACCTGTAGTCTTCATTACTCCTAAACCCACTCTTCCTCGTTCCAGTATTTACCTATGAGGTAAATTGCCTCATAGGTAGGTCCTGGGATAAGGAAAAGGAATGTGGAGGTCATGGTGTGTACTTGTGTTTAATGCATGGGTTACTTATTGGTAATCTTCATTACCCCTAACCCTATCTTTCCTCATCCCAGTACTTGTGTATGAGGCACATTGCCTCATAATCAAATACTGGTACGAGGCACAGGGACATGGATGTAATGCCTGTTTTAGTTACCTGTAATCTCCATCACTCCTCATTCCACTTTTCCTCATCCCAGTACTTAACTATGAGGTAAGGTGCCTCATAGGTAAGTTCTGGGATGAGGAAGAGGGACGTGGAGGTAATTCCAGGCAGAGGAGCTGATTTTGGTGGTTGTGGTGGTTGTCTAGGCCAGCCCAGACTGTGGCACAGCCCGGGTTTTGTTGCTGAGCATGGGGCCCTCAGCAAGACTTGCAGGGGGGCTCCCAAATATTGTGTTATGCCACTGCAAAGGGTCCACGTCTGGATTATCCCGAATTTCAGGTTTGTTTGTTTGTTTATTTTATTTATATAGCGCGCCTGACCCGAGGGTATCTGGGCACTAGGATAAGAATAAAGGTTACATGGTACATTTTATACAGGTGAAATACAATTTTATACAGTAAAATATAATTGAGGTACATCTTTAAATAGAAGGTGAAGCACAGGTGAAATACAGTTTTATGCAGGCAAAATATGATTGAGGTATACATTTTAAATGGACAATATGCAGTGATAGTTGGTTGGTCAAAGCGTTTAGAGCAGTAAGGTGTAGCGTAGCGTAGTGGCGTTAGTTTTTGTTAAGTAGCCATGTGATAACGTGACATCGGAATTTATCAAATGCTTGAATAGTTTTGTTGTCCTGTGGGAGTGAGTTCCATAATTGTGCCGCTAGAACTGGGAAGCTGGCACCGCCAGCTCTTTTAAGGTTGTACCGAGGCACTACCAGTGTTGGATGATTTTGTGGTTCTGGGAAACAGTTTCCAGGTGAATTTGTCGGTGAGGTAAGCTGGGGCTTGGTGGTTGAGAGCTTTATGAGTGAGACAGATCGTTTTTAGGTCAATTCTCTCTTGTACGGAGAGCCATTTGTGGTGCTTTCTGGTAGCTGAAATATGCTCTCTTCTAGGGATGTTTAATGCTGCTCTAAACTCATTGTTTTGCAGGATCTGCAATTTATTTGTTATGATTTTGTTAGCGCCTAAGTATAGGCCATTACAATAGTCCAATTTGGATTGTATGAGAGCTCTGGCCAGTGTGAGGCAGCTGTTGAGGGACAATAGGGGTCTGCATGCCATAATCAACTTGCCGGTATAGACCGTGGCAGAGGCTTTTATGCTTACATGTTTAGTAAGATTGGAGTGGGGTTTGAGGTAAAAACCCAAGGTTTTTACATTTTTGGCGATCTGTATATTGTTCCCATCAATAGGGATGCTTGTGTAGTTGGGGCTCAATTTTAGAAGGTTGTTAGGTGAGCCGACTAGGAGTAGCTCAGTCTTATCATCATTCAGGCAGAGGCCATGTGTGGCCATCCATGCCTGAATGATGGTGCAGACTTCGTTAATCAGGCCGACGTCTGTGTCGGAAGTTCCTGATAGTGATAGGAGTATCTGGGTGTTGTCTGCGTAATTAGTGTAAGTGACACCCAGACGGTCCAGTTTGTCGAATAGTGGCTTTGTAAAAATATTGTACAAAGTGGGCGATACGCAGGAGCCTTGAGGGACTATGCAAGTGATGGGGAATGGGTCCGCCGCGGCAGTCAGTGAAAAGACACGCATTGTTCTGTTCGCAAGAAAAGATTGGATCCATGTGACTGCGGAGAAGGAGAAGTGAGCTGCCGATGATAGGTGATCACATAATATTTTATGGTCTACCAGATCAAAGGCAGCTGATAAGTCTAGGAGGAGTAGGATGGCAACTTTGCCTTTGTCTTTTAATTCGTCGATCTGGCTTTTGAGGTCGACAAGGGCAGTTTCCGTTCCATGCTGAGGTCTGAAGCCAGATTGACGGGTTCCGAGTAATTGGTTAGATTCTAGATTGTCTTGAATTTACAAGTATGCAACTCTATCCAAGATTTTGATTAAAAAGGGAACTGTCGTGATCGGTCTATAATTAGTGGGTATAGCCATATCTAAAGTTTGTTTCTTCAGTAGAGGTAGAACCCAGGACTGTTTCAGGTTAGTTGGGACAGAATTGCTGGCGAAAGAGGAGTTTATAAGTTGGGTGATGAAAGGGGCTAGATCTCTGGCAGCATCTTTTATAATCTGAGCGGGGCAGCTGTCGCCTTTGCAGTTAGATGGTTTTAGAGATGCTATAATTCTTTGAACTTCAGGTATGGAGACCTTATTGAATTTGAATCCTGAATTGAGGTATGCAGTTGAAGGTGGTGTCGGAGTAGTAGGGTTGCCAGTGGTAAGTTGGAATCTTTTGTCTGCTATTTTGGTCTGCAGCCCGTTGATTTTGTTAGGGCATTTTGTATGCTGGTACACCAAAGTTTATCCTTGGTACACGCGTCTGCCGGCAGGTTTGGGTTTTCTAGCTCTCTTAGCATATTAAATAACTGTCTAGTACTGGATGCTGCTTGGTTTATTCTGTCATTGAAGGTTTCTTTTTTGGTGAGGATTATCTCATTTTTGTAGGTGGCCATGACAGTGATAAGGTTGGTTTTGTTTTCTAGAGAGGGGTAGATTTCCAGAGTGTTTCTAGTTTTCTCTTTTCTATGCGTAGTACTTTAAGTTCAGGAGTGAACCGAGGGTTCAAGTGTGCTATGGGTTTGCATTGTTTTAATGGGGCAATAGTGTCTATGGCTTTAGTCATGGAGTCATTGTAAATGTCAACTAGCAGGTTGGGGTCATTAGTGGCCGGTAGTGCATTGAGTACAGGGATTACCAAGGGTATTAAATCCTCCACTGTAATATTGCTTTTGTTCCTAGTGAGCCAGGGTGGTGCAGTGGTGGGCTTCTTCATCTCTTGGTTGTTAACATTGAGTTCTAGGGATATGAGGTAATGGTCAGAACACGCGAGTGGTGTGGAATCTATTAGGGTAGTATTGCAATTAAGATCTGCTACCCAGACAAGTATTCTGCCCTTCCCATGAGTAGGTTTGGTACTTATTTGTGTGAAACCTTGTTCCGCTAGTGCGTTAGCTAGAGAGATGGCATGTAGGTCATTGGTATCATTATAGCCAAGGTTAAAGTTACCTAGGATGATGTTTTGCGCCGTGGGTTTGGTAGAGTCGGCTGCTAGTGATGTAATGTCTTCTTCGAAGGACCCGGTAGGGCCTGGGGGCCTGTATATAAGGTGGATGGTAATGGTATTTTCAGGTGAAGTTTGGAACTTGACTGAGAGAAGTTCGCAAGATGCCAGAGGGGGGGAATATGCTGCCCTTGTTATGTACGAGCCTATGACGCTATCCTGGTACTGTCTCCGTTAGCATCAGCTTAGGTAGCCACCCTAGCTTAAGCGGCTCACTGTTCTCTGTACCTATTTACTCTGCTATCCCCACTGCTCTGGATAAGCACCAGCGTTGACCGCTGCACCAGCCCAAATTTGCTAATCACCTACTTACAGTTTCTAAATTAGTCTACTCCATTACCCCCACTGTTTTTGAACTAGCCTATTCTGTTAACCCACTGTTTTTGAACTAGCCTATTCTGTTACCCCCACTGTTTTTGAAATAGCCTACTCTGTTTTTGAACTAGCCTATTCTGTTACCCCCACTGTTTTTGAACTAGCCCATTCTGTTTTTGAACTAGCCTATTCTGTTACCCCCACTGTTTTTGAACTAGCCTATTCTGTTTGTGAACTAGCCTATTCTGTTACCCCCACTGTTTGTGGGTTTCGGTCGATTTGACCGAAAGAAAATGGTCGAAATGACCAAATGTTCTAAAAATGCTACCACCAAAGGATCGAACACCAAAAGTTTGTTCCTTTGGTGGTAGCATTGGAAAAAAAACGGAGGCTGTGGGGGTGTCCCCCTCATTCCCCCGCTCACTATACTTTGTGGTATAGTGAGCGGGGGCTGTGGGGGACACCCCTGCAGTCGTCCGTGTTAAAAAAATAAAATAAAAAAATAACGAAAGAAAAAGAAACGGGGGCTGCGGGGGTGTCCCCCTCTTTGCCCCGCTCACTATACTTTATTGTATAGTGAGCGGGGGCTGCGGGGAACACCCCCGCAGCCTTCCGTGTTAAAAAAAAAGAAAAGGACCCTGCAGCGCTGGTTCCCTTTCACAGAAGTGAAAGGGAACTGGCGCTGCAGGAACCAAGCGTGAAGACAAGGTAAGTGGGGTTTGTTTATGTTGGTGGTGTGGGTGGGGGTGTGCTGAGGGTGTGGGTGGCGGGTTGTTATGAGTGTGTTGTGTGTGCGTGTGTGTGTGTTTGAGAATGTGTGTTATTCCAAATTATCGGGCCTGAAATGACCGAAAACAAAGTGTTCGAACTTTTGGTCATTCGAACACTTTTGTTTTCGGTCATTTCATTCTCGATCATTTGTAATTCGGTTAAATCACTTGGATTCCTGTTTGTGAACTAGCCTACTCTGTTTTTGAACTAGCCTATTCTGTTACCCCCACTGTTTATGAACTCGCCTATTCTGTTACCCCACTGTTTTTGAATTAGCCTATTCTGTCTTTGAACTAGCCTACTCTGTTACCCCCACTGTTTTTGAACTAGCCTATCTATCAGCCCTATCACACTGAACAAGCTCATCTGATACACCCACTAGCTTGTAGCAGCCCACCACCATATCCTCATTGTACTGAACCTATCCACGTCATCCACCTCCTGTCCTAGATATCTACCTACACTAAGAACAGATATACTAGCCTAATGTTGTTACCAACACTGGAATGATCTCCACAGTACACTTCCACATACACACATACATAGGTGACACACCATGATTAGCTTACTTTGTATCTTTCCACTAATACCTCCATATGGCCTGATATCAGACCTCTTTACTATACTAAAATGGAGCACCTTAGGGACCCAAGCCCCCCCTTCACCACGTACAGTACGATTCCACCCACGCTATTTCTACAAGCACTTATTCCCACTAATTGGGACTCCAGAATCAAGTCAACCTCATTCCTACCCACGCTATACTCACTCACCTCTCCCAATGTAAGACATGGCACACCCATCTTGTATGGCATACCCATCGCTCCTACTGTTGTCAAGACGCCCTATCTACGAACAGGTATACCTACCATTAATCCTGACATAACTGAGCGCAATAATAGACTAGGTAGTAGATTACCCATGAACCTGCACTCACTAGCCAAACATAAATACAAGACCACCTGCTCAGCACATACAGAACTCACTAATGACAAGCCCATGCGTAAAAAAAAAACACACTAATACACCTAACAGCCCTGTTGACATTAGTCCCAACCTGACCCCGAAAGGTATACAGAAGCAGCCTATAAAAGGGGCACTGCTAAATGCCAGGTCCCTTGTTGCCCACGCAACTGAGATTGCAGACATCATACTAAACAACAACCTCGATTTCCTTGCAATGACAGAAACTTGGTTGCACGACGCAGCGGGACCGTCCTTAACCCTAGCTGTCCCAAGTTCCTAAAAATCCAGAAAAAGGGCTGTGAGCTCCTCCACCGAGAACAAACATGGCCAAATAACCTGTTCTATGAGACGGTGCCCACTCGCAAGGGTCTACAACCACGTTTTAGCTCATTGTACCATTCACAGAGGAAAAATACCCATTTGCATATCAGTCTGGGCTCCCAGACCTTTTGCATATATCCTTATAACCTAAGATTGATGTAAACCACGCGCTAGCTTGTTTAACATTGCTTAAATAAGTAAGATCTCTGTGACCTGAGGGGCAGACTCTACCTCCTGGTACCTTAAAATGTACGAATTGTGTAACTCTGGGGATAGCTCTGTTGTCTGGGGCCAAAAACTGTATGGCTTAGGCGCTGGCAGCGCTCAAACATTTGGAAAGGTGCAGCACCATGGCAGGGCTCATGAAATTGGCGGCACTGCAGCAACACTTAGGGGTGGGGCTAAAGTGTGTGATACACCCTTTAATGACTTACAATTAGTAATATTCCAAAAACAAATGTAATAGATGATGTAAGTGCATGGACACACTAGCAGTTCACATATCTGCTTTATTTACAGTGGGCCTCATTACAAGTCAGGCAGAATGGGTTAACGGGCTCCGCTAAGGGTGGTGGGCCCGTTAACACCATTCCGCCTGATTACGAGGTCCCCTCGCGGGACCCGGTAAGGACGCCTGGTAAAACCAGGCGTCCTTACCGGGTCCGGCAATGGGAAGAGGGAGCTAACAACGGGGCTGTCGTAATCGGCCCGTTGTCAGCTCCCTCTCCCGTTCCCATTGAGCCCTATGGGGGCTCAAATGGGAATGGGGAAGGTCCGGGTTCCCAGAGGGAGGAATTACCGGGCCCCCCGAACTCGGAATGGCCATTCAGGGAACCTGGTAAAGGAGCCCGGTTTGGCGGCAGCCATGGAGCTAATAGCTCCATGGCTGCTACCAAACTCGTAATGAGGCCCAGTGTCTTTCTTTCTGGCTCTTAGAACAACCTGTATTTTTTATTAGTTTAACATAGGTAGCGGGCGCCCCTCTCCCGCAAGAACAGACATGATAACCTGTTCAGTGGTTATTAACCACTTGAGAGTTCGCAGCCACTGCTTTTACTCACTGTGCCTTTCACAGATGGGAAATATCCATTTGCATATCAGTCTTTGTCCTGCCCAGGGGCAGTCCAGCACCGAAATACAATGGCAATTCCAATCTGAACGAGAGTACCACCAGCAACCCCATACACGTGTTTCACCCTTGTTGGGGATCATCAGTGAGGTGAAGCTGATGCCTCTCTAAGCACAGTGAGAGGGAGACCACGTCTGGTTGCCCCCAGGAGACCTAGGGTTACCAATCCCAGGTTCCTTAACAAATAGTTTAACAAAGGTAGCGGGCGCCCCTCTCCCGCAAGAACAGACATGATAACCTGTTCAGTGGTTATTAACCACTTGAGAGTTCGCAGCCACTGCTTTTACTCACTGTGCCTTTCACAGATGGGAAATATCCATTTGCATATCAGTCTTTGTCCTGCCCAGGGGCAGTCCAGCACCGAAATACAATGGCAATTCCAATCTGAACGAGAGTACCACCAGCAACCCCATACACGTGTTTCACCCTTGTTGGGGATCATCAGTGAGGTGAAGCCGATGCCTCTCTAAGCACAGTGAGAGGGAGACCACGTCTGGTTGCCCCCAGGAGACCTAGGGTTACCAATCCCAGGTTCCTTAACAAATAGTTTAACAAAGGTAGCGGGCGCCCCTCTCCCGCAAGAACAGACATGATAACCTGTTCAGTGGTTATTAACCACTTGAGAGTTCGCAGCCACTGCTTTTACTCACTGTGCCTTTCACAGATGGGAAATATCCATTTGCATATCAGTCTTTGTCCTGCCCAGGGGCAGTCCAGCACCGAAATACAATGGCAATTCCAATCTGAACGAGAGTACCACCAGCAACCCCATACACGTGTTTCACCCTTGTTGGGGATCATCAGTGAGGTGAAGCTGATGCCTCTCTAAGCACAGTGAGAGGGAGACCACGTCTGGTTGCCCCCAGGAGACCTAGGGTTACCAATCCCAGGTTCCTTAACAAATAGTTTAACAAAGGTAGCGGGCGCCCCTCTCCCGCAAGAACAGACATGATAACCTGTTCAGTGGTTATTAACCACTTGAGAGTTCGCAGCCACTGCTTTTACTCACTGTGCCTTTCACAGATGGGAAATATCCATTTGCATATCAGTCTTTGTCCTGCCCAGGGGCAGTCCAGCACCGAAATACAATGGCAATTCCAATCTGAACGAGAGTACCACCAGCAACCCCATACACGTGTTTCACCCTTGTTGGGGATCATCAGTGAGGTGAAGCTGATGCCTCTCTAAGCACAGTGAGAGGGAGACCACGTCTGGTTGCCCCCAGGAGACCTAGGGTTACCAATCCCAGGTTCCTTAACAAATAGTTTAACAAAGGTAGCGGGCGCCCCTCTCCCGCAAGAACAGACATGATAACCTGTTCAGTGGTTATTAACCACTTGAGAGTTCGCAGCCACTGCTTTTACTCACTGTGCCTTTCACAGATGGGAAATATCCATTTGCATATCAGTCTTTGTCCTGCCCAGGGGCAGTCCAGCACCGAAATACAATGGCAATTCCAATCTGAACGAGAGTACCACCAGCAACCCCATACACGTGTTTCACCCTTGTTGGGGATCATCAGTGAGGTGAAGCTGATGCCTCTCTAAGCACAGTGAGAGGGAGACCACGTCTGGTTGCCCCCAGGAGACCTAGGGTTACCAATCCCAGGTTCCTTAACAAATAGTTTAACAAAGGTAGCGGGCGCCCCTCTCCCGCAAGAACAGACATGATAACCTGTTCAGTGGTTATTAACCACTTGAGAGTTCGCAGCCACTGCTTTTACTCACTGTGCCTTTCACAGATGGGAAATATCCATTTGCATATCAGTCTTTGTCCTGCCCAGGGGCAGTCCAGCACCGAAATACAATGGCAATTCCAATCTGAACGAGAGTACCACCAGCAACCCCATACACGTGTTTCACCCTTGTTGGGGATCATCAGTGAGGTGAAGCTGATGCCTCTCTAAGCACAGTGAGAGGGAGACCACGTCTGGTTGCCCCCAGGAGACCTAGGGTTACCAATCCCAGGTTCCTTAACAAATAGTTTAACAAAGGTAGCGGGCGCCCCTCTCCCGCAAGAACAGACATGATAACCTGTTCAGTGGTTATTAACCACTTGAGAGTTCGCAGCCACTGCTTTTACTCACTGTGCCTTTCACAGATGGGAAATATCCATTTGCATATCAGTCTTTGTCCTGCCCAGGGGCAGTCCAGCACCGAAATACAATGGCAATTCCAATCTGAACGAGAGTACCACCAGCAACCCCATACACGTGTTTCACCCTTGTTGGGGATCATCAGTGAGGTGAAGCTGATGCCTCTCTAAGCACAGTGAGAGGGAGACCACGTCTGGTTGCCCCCAGGAGACCTAGGGTTACCAATGATAACCACTGAACAGGTTATCATGTCTGTTCTTGCGAGAGAGGGGCGCCCGCTACCTTTGTAAAATTATTTTTTAAGGAACCTGGGATTGGTAACCCTAGGTCTCCTGGGGGCAACCAGACATGGTCTCCCTCTCACTGTGCTTAGAGAGGCATCAGCTTCACCTCACTGATGATCCCCAACAAGGGTGAAACACGTGTATGGGGTTGCTGGTGGTACTCTCGTTCAGATTGGAGTTGCCATTGTATTTCGGTGCTGGACTGCTCCTGGGCAGGACAAAGACTGATATGCAAATGGATATTTCCCATCTGTGAAAGGCACAGTGAGTAAAAGCAGTGGCTGCGAACTCTCAAGTGGTTAATAACCACTGAACAGGTTATCATGTCTGTTCTTGCGAGAGAGGGGCGCCCGCTACCTTTGTAAAATTATTTTTTAAGGAACCTGGGATTGGTAACCCTAGGTCTCCTGGGGGCAACCAGACGTGGTCTCCCTCTCACTGTGCTTAGAGAGGCATCAGCTTCACCTCACTGATGATCCCCAACAAGGGTGAAACACGTGTATGGGGTTGCTGGTGGTACTCTCGTTCAGATTGGAGTTGCCATTGTATTTCGGTGCTGGACTGCTCCTGGGCAGGACAAAGACTGATATGCAAATGGATATTTCCCATCTGTGAAAGGCACAGTGAGTAAAAGCAGTGGCTGCGAACTCTCAAGTGGTTAATAACCACTGAACAGGTTATCATGTCTGTTCTTGCGAGAGAGGGGCGCCCGCTACCTTTGTAAAATTATTTTTTAAGGAACCTGGGATTGGTAACCCTAGGTCTCCTGGGGGCAACCAGACGTGGTCTCCCTCTCACTGTGCTTAGAGAGGCATCAGCTTCACCTCACTGATGATCCCCAACAAGGGTGAAACACGTGTATGGGGTTGCTGGTGGTACTCTCGTTCAGATTGGAGTTGCCATTGTATTTCGGTGCTGGACTGCTCCTGGGCAGGACAAAGACTGATATGCAAATGGATATTTCCCATCTGTGAAAGGCACAGTGAGTAAAAGCAGTGGCTGCGAACTCTCAAGTGGTTAATAACCACTGAACAGGTTATCATGTCTGTTCTTGCGAGAGAGGGGCGCCCGCTACCTTTGTAAAATTATTTTTTAAGGAACCTGGGATTGGTAACCCTAGGTCTCCTGGGGGCAACCAGACGTGGTCTCCCTCTCATTGTGCTTAGAGAGGCATCAGCTTCACCTCACTGATGATCCCCAACAAGGGTGAAACACGTGTATGGGGTTGCTGGTGGTACTCTCGTTCAGATTGGAGTTGCCATTGTATTTCGGTGCTGGACTGCTCCTGGGCAGGACAAAGACTGATATGCAAATGGATATTTCCCATCTGTGAAAGGCACAGTGAGTAAAAGCAGTGGCTGCGAACTCTCAAGTGGTTAATAACCACTGAACAGGTTATCATGTCTGTTCTTGCGAGAGAGGGGCGCCCGCTACCTTTGTAAAATTATTTTTTAAGGAACCTGGGATTGGTAACCCTAGGTCTCCTGGGGGCAACCAGACGTGGTCTCCCTCTCACTGTGCTTAGAGAGGCATCAGCTTCACCTCACTGATGATCCCCAACAAGGGTGAAACACGTGTATGGGGTTGCTGGTGGTACTCTCGTTCAGATTGGAGTTGCCATTGTATTTCGGTGCTGGACTGCTCCTGGGCAGGACAAAGACTGATATGCAAATGGATATTTCCCATCTGTGAAAGGCACAGTGAGTAAAAGCAGTGGCTGCGAACTCTCAAGTGGTTAATAACCACTGAACAGGTTATCATGTCTGTTCTTGCGAGAGAGGGGCGCCCGCTACCTTTGTAAAAAAAAAAAAAAAAAATGTATTTTTTATTAGTCTGAATGCCCTAGAAAGATGCTAAGTGTGGAAATGTCCTCAACAATATACACCAGTAATGCCCCCCCTTTTAAACTAGGTATACACAAAGAAAAATAAAATAAAGACCTGTACAAATTATACTTGCGGGCATTGCCACTGTAAACATGTGCATGATTCCTGTTAGAAAGAAAACCCATCCTGATGCATAACCTGAACCAGGCTTCCAGATAAGGTCCGTACTAGGCCTTTTTACGCATGAAAATCTTGTAAATACAACAGCTTTATTATTTTCCTGTGTACATTTGCACACAAGGTTAGAGCAGAGGGCAGTGCAAAGGTCAGGCTAATTGACAGAAACCAGAAGGCTTCTTTTAATTTTTATCTACAAGGATGTAATTGCACACTGTGATTAAAGAAATTGTTTATTTGCATTCAGCTTCTGCTGTGTTGATGCTCATGGAGCAAACAGAAGCACTGTGCATATTTATTTTCCTAGCATTTTAGGATTGTATCATTAATAAGATGGAAAACCTAAAAAAAAGTTGCAATTGAGAATTAACGTTTTGGAACAAAGTATGCTTTTCTTTTCAGAGAAAGCAAACCAGTATTTCACAATTGTATTTTTCAGAGTTCCTGTGCTGTGTGCATAATCATGTGGAGGAAGATCATTTTACACTCCAATTATAAAAACAGTGTGTAAAATGAGGACTGTGCACGGTCAGTCTAGTTTACATCCATTCAACCTTGCAGTCAATGCGATACATTACAATAAATGGTCAGTGGCAGCAGAGTCTTTGCTCAAGGGTGAGTGATTGTCATTACACCAATCACAGGTGTTCTAGACTCTCAAATCTTCAAGACAATTAAAAAGCGTCCACAACCTCACTTGCCAGGAAGTGCAAGCGCTGTTAAAAAAAACAAAAACAAATAAAAGTTACATTTTTTATTGAAATAGAAACTCAGCAAAACCTGTCCCTGTTATAATCCAGATAGGTATTTAACTTTAAGTAGCGCTGCATACATGGTTCGTCCCAACATCTAGGCACTGTGATTATTATACCCAGTCGATATTCAGTTAACCAACCTCTGAAGGAAGTTAGCCAATAAGATAGCTCATCCAGTTGAACAGTCATTGCTGCGATCTGTGTGTGATATGTAGGTTGCAGGTTCGAATCCTGGCAAGGCCAACTCGATCCTTTCAAGGTCGATAAAGGAGTATCAACTTCGGTTTGGTGATAATTGTGATAAATATGTGCTATGTACAGCCCTTTGCCAAAAGTGCTATATAAATAACCATTTGACCATGAGATTAGATACAGAATTTAGCATGGAGTCCTTGCCTCTCTGCACTGTTGCATATCATTAGGTAGAATAGCTCCAGGAAATTAGGTCTTTCATTAAGCATCAAAAGACAATTCTGTAATTGAACCTCAAAACACACAATACAACTCATGTTGCTTTACTATGTAATTGGCTAGGTTTTTGTATTTTCAACATTTAAATATATACAGGAGAGATCACATGGCCAGACCTTGGAGAAATAATGAAAGTTGTATTGTCACAATGCAGAAAGCTGCCGCATAGTAATGATTTCCATACAGTTTTTGCATACGTCGGCTGGATGTCACATACATTTTACTCTCTTGCAAAGGAGAAAAGTAATTTTTACTCTCTTAAAATCACATTTACCCTCAAAGTTTAAAAGTCCGGAGTAAAATACTCCCACCTCAAAATCTTATCTGGAGCACTGACCTGAACAATGTTAAAGGTTTAATCTGTTTAACCAATAAAACATAAAAAAAATATTAAAAAAA
Organism: Ambystoma mexicanum; assembly: GCF_040938575.1. Taxonomy (NCBI): domain Eukaryota; kingdom Metazoa; phylum Chordata; class Amphibia; order Caudata; family Ambystomatidae; genus Ambystoma; species Ambystoma mexicanum. The sequence goes on from NC_090923.1 coordinate 1,131,955,893, forward strand.
ATAACCTGAACAAAATATGCCAGCGCTGCCACTTTCAAGTTAGGTGTGTTAGAACAAATCTGATTCCTGTCCAAATAATATATGCTAGCATTGCCTTAGTAAAAAAAAGTGTCATGCAGCTTTTGCGCAGACTATAATGAGTTTTGCCTCAACAATATATGCCATTGTAGAACATTGTTGTGCCTACTTGTGCCCAAAGACTGTCATGATTCTTGTCTCAACAATATATGCCACTGTAAAGCATTTTCATGATGCTTTTACACAGTGATCATCATGATGCTTGCCTCCACAGCATAAACCACTGTTAAAAGTCTTCATGCTCTTGAGTGTTAGAGCCACAGAGAAGGAAGAGTGATAAAGAGATGGATAGAGTGAGTGAGTGGTGGAGTGATTGCACCTGCTAAATTTGCTTCAGCTGGAGAACTGCCAGTGCTTCTTGACCATGGGAGGCCTCGCCTAACATTGGTAAAAACTCAATCCCTTTCCCTTACTCCTGCATACCCTTCGACATTTCTTGCCATGTTTTTGAGGTCACTTACGAAGAAATAGATACATTAAAAGAAGTGCGTAGCTGCAAAGTGGCCCCATGTCATCGGTGGCACGTTTAAACAGTCCTAGGTTTGCACTTCACATGTTGGTACTTGTGTTATTGGAGGATTGTCACTTAAACACAGGACACTCTGGGAGATTTCTTGATTTGATAATAATGAACACACCACAGTTAACAAAGATTCCTCTGTGGTCACCCGCATAACATAGCTGAGTGGGTTGAGCGCTCGCTGCTGCAACCTTCAGGTTGCAGGACTCAGCAAGGCCAACTCAGCCTTTCATCCTTCTGAGGTCGGAAAATGAGTACCAACTTCGGTTCGGTGATAATTGTATGTAAATATGTTCTATGTGCAGCGCGTTGGTGAAAGCGCTATATAAATTACAAATCATCATTACAAAGAAAAAGAAAACATATATATTGGTAACTTCAGAATTAGGGTTATAGTAATAAAATATGGATACTCTTTTTACTCACCAAATAATGTGATAAAGTAACCTGTAGTGAAAAAATAAAAGAAAGGAGAATTAAACAATATTAAAGAGGAAATGAACAAAGCATATGTTCCACGGTTATACTGCTACTCTTAATTATAATTCAGGTACATATTTTTCAGGGGTGGTGCACATTAGCATTTGCAGATTAAGTCTTCCTCTACAACTGCTTATGCACATGTCTATTATTAATATTAATCTTTTGTTTTGAAATCTTTTGTTTTGAAAGGTTAATTAATTAACCAACCAAAATAAATAAATAAAAAAATAATAAATAATAACATGTCTATTATTAGAAAACTTCCCTACAGTCTTCACCCCTGGCTTTAGTCATCCTTCTCCCAGTCATTACATGGATAATAGTGCTGCTATTCGGTAGTGATGGTGGCAGCTTTTGGTGCCAGTTTGAACGAGGATAATAAAATGGCACCTCCAATAAGAAATGATTGTAGGTCAGTTTTTCATTAATAGTGCATTTATATTTTCCCTGAATTTGCATGAGCGACCGAGCATAGTGAAGAAGTCCGAACCAGTATCGCAGGGTTCGAGCTGGGTCTTCCCCTGAGGAATTTGTTTAAATAATGGGTGAAAATGGTGCATAATACAGTGCATTTCCGATAGAAAATTTGGTAAAGATCAATACAATTTACACTTATTTCTGTGAAAGAAATCCTGTCGATCATGGATACCAGGTCAAAACGAGTACACAGAAGCATTGTTCAATTAATGTGCAGCATTTTAATGGTGCCTGTGCCCACAATATATGTCAGCATTGCCAGTGTGAAGCACATGTTGATGAGGCCTATGTGTATGGTATATGCTAGCATTGCCCGATAAAACACTTTTCCACACTGGCTGTGACCAGATATATGGCAGTATTGCCACTGTGAAACACTTTCATGATGGTGCCGAAAATATATGCCAGCACTTCCACTGTAAAGCACATGTTCATGGTTCCTATGTCTAGCCAGCATTGCACGTATAACATGTTTCTGTGTTGCCTGTGATGAAAGAGATGCCAGTATTGACACTGTATACAAATTCATGATGGTGTCCTGTACTTAATATATGGCAGCACTACAAATATAAAACACATGTTCACGCCTGCTGTGGCTTTGATATATGCCATCATTGAACACGTTTTTACACTGCCTGCACAGAAACATAAGCCAGTGTTACCACTTTAAACACTCTTACAAGAACGCCTAGAATATATCTAAATTGCCACTGTAAAACCCCTTCAAGGGCCAGGCCCTCACATTCATGGTGCCTTTGCCACCCCCCAACATTCAATCACACACACTCATTCAAACTCTTGTGTGCATACACATACACACTCAAACTCTTTTTTCTCTTTTTATATGTACCTTTTCAATATAGTGTTGCAGTATCCTCATTCCCTCTGGTCCAAGTCCCCAATCAGTCCACACCACTAATGCAGGTGATTGAGCGATTGAGCCATTGGCTTGGGGTAATGGGAAGGGTGTTCAAAAAATAACAGCACATGCTATAGAGGTCATGTCTGGGTTGGGAGGTAGAGTCAGGGGAGGAATGCTAGCAGGCATTTACAAAAAAGTAAATGGATAAAGATAAAGTACCACTTCAGAGCCGACATGCCACTGCCAGTCGCTACTCTCCTCCGAGCGGCAGCCAAAATCTAAGTATAGGGCCAGGGTATTGGTAAAGGCAGGAGGCATGCCACAAAGCCACAAAGCCACACTGGCCTTGTTGCCATACTTGGGTTGCATGCATTGTTGTTTGCAAAACATGTAGGACTGCTGTGATCATAACTGCAAGGAAGGGGCTAAGCAAGCGGTGGGAGGGGTGCAACGGGATAAATGGGGACCTAGGGGGGCATCTGCTGCCCTTAATCCCTCTGCCTCCACCATTGCCTTCCCAACAGGCTGTACATATCCCCTTTAAAACAAAATAAACACCCCATCACCAGAGGTTGCCTAATAACCTCCTGTTGCTAGTGCATGGCGCATGTCAGGCTGCATTGTACCATAATCTAATGCACACCTGGAGCTATAGGTGGAGTGTCTTTGACTTGCCAGTGGACCATCAGAAGCGAGGTCCCGGGAAATGTACTACAAACTATGGGCCCTATTTCTGTGCCTTTGAATAGCATAGCCTGGGACAGCATGACGTAACATAACATTGCACAATATAGCATACCAAGGCTTAAGGACAAGTCTACCAACAAAAGCTGAGTGGATTAATGTCTCCCGTAATATTTTCAACATGGACATACTGACAGCAGCCATCCATGGTGATCGCACTTCTATTGATAACGAATGCTCTGGGTTTCGAGCCAAGTACGTTACTTAAAATACCAAGTGTGCAACACAACACAACTGAACGCCATTCTATTGAACTGCCCACAATGCTAATGCTAACTCCAAATGTCACATGAAGTGCCACTGTCTTAACTAACGATTTCGCATAAGAACTCCTTTGCCGGACTATGGAAATCATTGAGGCCATCCATAGCCATAAGGGTTGCAGGGTGGGGGAGGGGGGAGAGGGACAAGTTGGGGATATTTGGTATTTTGAGCAACCGTAACACAGCGTATGTTTTTTTTGTGTTGTTTTTATCCTTTCTCTTCTCTTCTTCCCTTTTTCTTTTTTCCTTTCCTTTTTATCACTTTGTAATTGCCAAGTTACTTTAATATGTTTGTATTGAAAACTGTAATATCTTTGTTGAAAATCAATAAAACCAATTTTCAAAAAAAAAAAGCTGTAGGAAGAATTATTTATGTTGACATAAGCAACTAAATGCAACCTGCTTTGATTTGACAAACTTAGAAAAAGAGGAGAGTCAGCGAGGGGAGTGGAGAAGAAGGGATTTCAAGGAGGAGCGGAAGGATGAGTAGGTGGGGGAGGAGCGGATGGAGAGAGGTAGGGAGTTCCAGTGGAGGGGGGCCAAGAGTTGGAAGGAGCGGAAGCGTGATGCGGCACAAGGGGCAGGGGGTACAGTGAGAAGGTAGAGATCGGTGGACCGGAGAGAACGGGAGGGATGGTAAAATGAGAGGAGGGAATAGAGATAGGGGGGGGCGAGGTCATGGAGAGATTTGTAGACAAGACAGAGGAATTGAAATTTCAATTGTGAGAGGAAGCCAGCAGAGTTGAGAGAGAAAGGCAGAAATAGGGTCACAAGGACCGAGAAGACATAGAGTACGGATGGAGGAGTTGTAGATGGATTTTAGGGGAGACAAGTGAGAGGCAGGGAGACCAAAAACAAGAGAGGAGCAGTAGAAAAGGCGGGAGAAAATAAGGGAGGAAATTAGGAGTTTAGAAGCGTGGAAGGTGAGGGAGGAGCGGATCTTGCGGATGAATATATGTGATTGATATGTGATGGTCCCAAGACGTGCCTGAGCCACTCCTCATTAATGATAGCACAATGGAATGTACACCACCTGCACTACATTTCCCTAAGCAACACACCAACCCACCACAGACACACCAACACAACTTTCTGCAATCTACCTATACACCCCTCTGCTATGTACCACAGACAATCCCACACAATTCACATTACCAACCGGAAGCACACATTAACCACTGCTTCAGAGAACTTTCAAAATACCTAAGAGCCTTTCACATCTGCAAACATTAATGCTGCAATAAAGCAACCTTGCCCCGTTCCTTCTGGTTCCCTACCACACCTCGTGCACTTGCAGATGCTAAAGTGCCCAATTGGGTTATACAAGACCCAATAACAATATAATTACAAAGCAAAGAGTTTCTTATTCTACCTTGAGGTGGAGCTACGCCTGGGCCCAGCTACTTTGGTGACTGCCAGTAGCACGGGAGGAAATGAATGTTGGTTCCGCTGCAGCCAATTCACTATAAAGGAATCTCTGGTGTTCTGGCTGGTGGAATTACCTCCTCATCATCCCGAGATGCCCTGGAAAGAGAGTGCCTACTGCTGCACTCGGCCGCACCCCCCCGCGAATGCCGTGAAAAATCGCCAAAATTGGCATTCATATTTTTTTTTCACTGCAACTGGCAAGGCAACAAGGTCTCACCCAGTCTTTTTGTGTAACAAAGCGAGCTGAGCCCCTTACAGCCCCCAGCCACCATCTGGCACCAGTGGAAGCCACGAGGCTCATACCCTTTCCAAGATGGCCGACGTGGAGGCCTCTACCTCCTCATCCATCTGCTGTTGCACGGGAGCACTCAGATTGGCTCACCAGCCCACCAAGTGGCCAATCGGGTCCCCAGGAGGTGAGAGCCGGCCTGCGAGAGAAGGCTCGCTAACAAGGCTCAGATCCTGACTGAGCTGACCCAGCTGCAGGCTGCGCCAGGATATTAAGCCCGACCACCATCTGTCCTGTGTGCTGACCACTCATCATGCCCCTTTGGCTCCTGAACCTACCCAGACTATCCACTGGACCTGACCCTCGCAGCACACCATATTTTGTTGGTGCTCCGTCGCCGTACTCCATCACATTGAGGTAACCTACATGTGAACATCAATTACCTGCTACATGTAACTGTGATACCAGTTGGCCCATCGGCAATAACACTTGACAACTGCTCCCAAGTTATGCCGTATATTATCTAAACCCAACACCTGCTGCATCACCCTTCGTCACATATACTCAATGTATGGCCCAGGGGTACACGCTTATGTACCTACATGCTATTATCCTACACTTGTTAGCGGCATTTAGCTATTTAAATGTGCACAGCCACCAATAGTTGCACTCGGTCTGCCACTGAAAGTTGTATTTAGCCTGACCTTGATAGTGCATTTAACCTGCCTGCCACTACACTGTATTTTTGACAGCTGCATTTAGCCTGCCATTGAAAGTTACACTTAGCCTGCCATTGAAAATTGCATTTAGCCTGCCATTTTAAGTGCATTTAGCCTGCCTGCCAGTACACTGTATTTTTGATAGCTGCATTTAGCCTGTCATTGAAAGTTATACTTAGCCTGCCACTACACTGTATTTTTGATAGCTGCATTTAGCCTGCCATTGAAAGTTACACTTAGCCTGCCATTGAAAATTGCATTTAGCCTGCCATTGTAATTGCATTTAGCCTGCCTGCCACTACACTGTATTTCGTCGTCGTATCTTGACTGTCTCATTTAGCTAATTAAGTGGTATCTAGTCTCTGATTGTTGCATACTTATCCTAGAACAGCCTCGCACCTGACTTCCACACCCTACTTTTAACCAACAAAATGTACTTACCAGGCATCTACTGAGTACTGCTGAGAGTTATTCTCCACCTTATCAATTCCTCCACCCTACTAAGTTTCACCCCTAGCGTGGCCTCCATAGGCACCATTCCAATACCTTCCATTATGCTCTACCTCACACCCACTCCGCCCTACTCTTCCAAACCATGCAGCCTCCCTGTGAGAAATACCAGACTACGTGCCAGACTACCCAAACTATACGAGCCTCGAGCTAGAGACGCCACCCAGTCTATACTGACTAACCGCTCCCCAACTATGCATACGACCACTCTCACCAACTCTCCCTTGGAAAGACCTAAGCACAACTCAACTAACACCCTGACAAAGCATAAAGTGCATAACACAGACTCTAATCCTACTCACACCAAAAGTACTGTCTCTCCCATAAGAGGCGCCCTAATCAATGCGCGCTCTATAGTAGCCCATGCCACAGGCCTAGCAGATCTCATTCTAGCAGAAGATCTAGACTTCATAGCCATTACCGAGTCCTGGCTCCATGCAGCCGCAGGCCCAGCCCTCTCGCTTGCCATTCCTGACGACTACACCATCCTCCGTGCGGATAGAATAGAATCTAGAGGTGGGGGCCTGGCCATAATTGCCAAAACACGCCTCAACATTAGACTTGACTCCTCGAACCACTTCCCATCCTGTGAATCACTCACAGCTAAGCTGCATACCGCTAATTCCCAAACCATATCCATTCACTTACTCTACAGAACCCCTGGACCCTTAGGTTCTTTCGTGGAAGACCTCACTACTATCCTTACCAATAACCTAAAAAATACCTCCCAGTGCCTCCTCCTAGGGGACTTCAACTTAGTCCTAAATGACCCCAAAGACCCCCAGGCTACCCTCATCAACAATACACTGTCAGAACTAGGCTTTACCCAAAGAGTGTTCACCCCCATCCACAATAAAGGGAGAACCCTCGACTGGGTAGCAGACCATAACTGTGTGGCCTCCATTTCAGCTAACTCCCCTCAACCTTGGTCTGACCACCATCTAATTTCCTTTGCCCTCGAAGCCACAAGCCTTATCACCAATACTGTGCTAGCCTTAGCTGTCTCTACGAGAAGTAAGAAAAATATCACAGTGGAAAAATTAATCCCACTCATTTTACCAACCCTAAACCAACTCCTAGCTACCTCCACCCCTCATGACCTTGTAGAAGGTTACAACCAAATCATGAGCTTAGCCCTTGACTCTATTGCACCGCTAAAACTTAGAAAATGCAAGCCGAAAAAACACCTGAACTCCTGGTTCTCCCCGCACCTTAAAGCCCTTATACTCGAGAAACACAAAAAGGAACAAACCTGGAGACAATCTCCCACAGACGACAATAAGCTGATCCTCAATAAAATAACATCCACCTACAAAAAAGAAATTATAGCCGCCAAACAAGAGTCCTACAACCAAAGAATAACACAAGCCAATTCAAGCACCAAATAATTATTCACTATCATTAAAGAATTGGAAACACCTGTTTTAATCCCAGATACATGCGTAAAAAACAAACAATGGCGAACAAGTGTCCAAAATGCCTTGTCCAACAAAATAGCAGGACTCCAAATCAAAATTAACAAAAAGAATGAATCCATAACTAAATTGATGAACTTCGCGAATGCTACCCCGCTGCCCAAACCCCAACACCCCATGCCCAACCCACCTACCCGCTTCAGCTTTTCCAAAGTCTCCACCCTAGAAGTGGAAAAAATCATTCTCAGCCTCAAACCATCAAACTGCAAGGGCGACCCTTGCCCTTCACAAATCATTAAAGATGCGGCAAGAGACCTCGCACCATTCATTACCAAACTCATTTACACCTCCTTGTCCTCAGGCACCATCCCTAGCAACCTTAAAGAGTCATGGGTCCTCCCTCTACTCAAAAAACCCTCTCTTGACCCTTCAATACCCACCAACTATAGGCCTATTACCACTGTGCCTTTCCTGCTCAAAATATTAGACAAGACAGCATACCAACAAATACAGAAATACCTTGAACAAAACCATCTCCTGGGCATTCGGCAATCAGGCTTTAGACCCCAACATGGGACAGAAACGGCCCTTATCGATTTAAAGGCGCAAATGGACACCCTGAGAGATAATGGGAAGACTGCTCTACTGCTTCTCCTAGACCTCACGGCAGCATTCAATCTATTAGATCACAAAATGATATGCAACCACTTGGACTCAGCTGCCCACTTCTCCCAAGAGGCCATCGGTTGGATTGAGTCATTCCTAAGTAACCGATCTATGCGCATCTTCTCCACCTCAGCCGCCGCCGACCCCATCCCAATCACCTGCGGTGTCCCTCAGGGTTCTTGTGCCTCCCCCACACTGTACAACGTATTCACAAAGCCCCTGTTTGACGATCTCGATGGCCTGGGTATCACCTACACTAACTATGCTGATGATACACAGATCCTCATCCCGTTGGCGAGAGATTACAACCATGATTTGGCCTTGGTGAACAGGGTGTACCTCATCATCCAGGCATGGATGGCTTCTCATAGTCTATGCCTGAATGATGACAAGACTGAACTCATCATCCTCGGTTCCACCTCCAACGTCACCAAATTGGACCTTAAATACGCCAGTTTCATCATTGACGGGAACCCAATGCTAAAAGTAGCCTCCCTAACTCATAAATGCCTCAACAATGCTGCCCGCGCTACCTAGTCGAGAGAATAAATAGATATACCCCTAACAGACCTACCAGGACCTCAAATGCAAATTTGCTCATAGTTCCCAGGTTCAAACTAACCAAAAAGGGCGACAACAGCTTTCAGGTGAAAGCAGCCCAACATTGGAACTCCCTACCGCCCTCCCTAAGGACTCCTCAATCCTACACCCACTTTAGACACAACTACATCCAGTGGATAAAACACACGCCTCATTACACGGTAGGCGGTAGCGATTTAACGTTACCGGTAATGGAATACCGGTAACGTTAAATCCCCATGCCAATTACGACCCGGCTCACCGCTATTAGCGGCACCGCTAAGTACGGTGCCACTTATAGCGGCCAGTCCGCGTGCGCGCGACCCTCCATCCCATAAATAATGCCATGCCGCTAATAGCACACCATCACAAGCCAAGCGGACATGCCAATAGCGGCATGGTAAAGCCCCCAAAATCCCTTACCGCCATGACACTAATACCGGCATCGTGAACCACCCGTTAAGAGAACTGAGCAGTGTTCCCACCTGCCACAGGTGGACACAATCAGCACAGGTGGAGGCAATGGAGACTGTGGCAGCACAAAAGGAGCACACCACACCCCTTCACACACCCCTTCCCACACCAAGATGGTCCCAATACTAGCAGCATTACATGGGCTGGAGGACATGATTGCAGTGCAGCAGCAACAACAACAGGCAGCACAGAGGAGATGCAGGAGGAGGAGGAGGGCAATACAGGCACAGCAAGCATCACCACGGCACCTAGTCATACCACAGAGGCAGCCACCAATCCCCAGGATCAGAGCCAGTCCATTTAACCTAACCCCTGAGCAGATACACACCCTGTACCGTCTGGACCGGGATACCATCACCAGCATCGTGGACATGATACATGATGACATTGTGAGCCTCATAGACATCGGAACTGCCATCCCCCCTCTACTAAAGGTGGTGACTGTGCTCCACTTCCTGGCCACAGGCACCTACCAGCATACAGTGGGGCACATGCATGGCATCTCACAACCAGTATTCTCATGCACGCTGAACCAGGTACTCGATGCCCACCTGAGGCATGCACCTGAACACATATTCATGCCACGGACTGCCCAGGAGATTGCAAACACCAAAGTTGGCTTCTATTCACTGGCAGGCATCCCAAGTTGCATTGGGGCCATCAACTGTACCCATGTGGAATTGGTGGTCCCACATCACAATGAAGTTGTCTACCGAAACAGGAAGCAATTCCACTCCATCAATGTCCAAATGGTATGTGACGCCAACAAGATAATCACACATTGTTGTGCCCGTTTCCCCGGATCAACCCATGATTCCATGGTCCTGTGGAACTCAACCATCCCACGCTACATGGAGCGACAAGCCGGACAACGTTCGTGGCTACTTGGTGAGTAGCGTGGCAAGCACATGGCAGTGTGATTGGGGGGGGAGAGATACATACTCCAACTGGGTGTGATTGGGGGGGAGATACATACTCCAACTGGGTGTGATTGGGGGGGAGATACATACTCCAACTGGGTGTGATTGGGGGGGAGATACATACTCCAACTGGGTGTGATTGGGGGGGAGATACATACTCCAACTGGGTGTGATTGGGGGGGGGGAGAGTTACATAATCAAACTAGGTGTAGCTTGTCTTCCGTAGGACAAATGCACATACAGATGTACGCCAATCTCCATCTGGGAAGGCCGCAATGTACCTGAGATGAACCAACATGCAAGTATAAGCTACACAACATAGAGAACCATCTAGGTCTAGAAACATTAAACATCCATCCACATCCACATTGCACAACATTCAACACCACAAAATACACAAATCTCCTACATGCCGTCAAGATCGTCATACAGAATCAGCGCAGCACAACCACAATTATGCAATGTGCCCTTGAATGCATGCAAAGGGATCACCCCTACCCATAGCATTGTACCACGCACCTACAGCACCACTGAAGTGATGCCTCTCAGCATGGCAACATAAATGTTTGAATGGCAGTACACTAGCAGTGTGGTACCAATTCTGCCTGGGCCCAGGGACACCTAAGACCTGGCCTCACCCAGGACATGTCAATTACTGTTGGAGGCATTAATGGGGCATGTTCACTTGAAGGGTCGAGCTCAACTTTGCACATTGCAGTCACACAGATCGTCTGCATGCATGCTGTTAATTGTGGACTTCAATCACAATGCAAAGTCAATTTGTGTGATATGAACAGGCCGCACTTGAGGTGAACAGTAACCAGACCCCATTTGTCCCCCCATACAGGTGATGCCGGCTATCCCCTGAAGAGGTGGCTCCTTACCCCTGTACGGAACCCACAGAACAGGCACGAAGAGGACTACAATCGTGCACATACCCGTACCCGCGTCGTGATCAAGCAGACTTTTGGCCTTTTGAAGACACGGTTTAGGTGCATTAGCAGGTCAGGTGGCGCTCTCCTGTATGGCCATGAGAAGGTGGCCAAGATCACCATGGCATGTGTCATGCTGCACAATATGTGTATCAGACAATGTGCCAAAGCCCCCTGATGCAGAAATAGAAGCACCTGATGAGGATGATGATGGTGATGAGGACGGAGTTTACGGGGATGCAGGTCATGCAAGCTGGGATGGCCAGGAGGGACGTGCTGTGAGACAGCATCTGATCAACCAAATATTCTGAGTTACATGTTTTCTTTTTGTAGGAATGGATATGGGTAGTAATGCACTGGTGTCTGTTTGGAAGCGCACAATGGACCCTGTCGCCAATAAAGTACACATACACAATGAAGAAGTCCAAGCCTGTGTATAGATCAAACACCAGTGTATTAAGAAATGTGAAGATGTAAAAGTGCATGTCCCCAACCCCCACAACAGTCCAAAAACACCCTTCCCCCCACCCCTCACAACTGTCCAAAAACACCCTTCCCCCCAGCCCCCACAACAGTCCAAAAACACCCTTCCCCCCACCCCCCACAACAGTCCTTTATGTGTCTGGCACAATGTTGTTGTCCAGCTATGCACGTGGAAGCTTGACCATGCAGTCCCTATTCGCCATTGCCACCACCGGCATTAGGAGGCTGTCTAGACGTGCGCCTGGTGGTGCATGTGGAGGGGGGTAGGGGACTTGTCTGCCTCGAACTGGCGGATGAGGAAGTGGCTGACTGTCCTGGTGGTGGTGGTGGGAACTGGCGGTCCATTGCGTCCGCTATCCGCGTGAGGACCTCCCTAAATTGGACAATCTCCCCACACAGCCTGTTGGTGCAGGCCTCCATTGCCTCCCTGGAGTGCCTGGCTGTCTCTGTAATCTCCGCCCTGAGACAGGCAGCCGCCTCCACATGCTGCCCAACCAGCATAGTTATGTCCTCTTGGCGCTGGCTGATGCTGGCCAGGTCAAGGGCACTGTTGCGTTCTGGTGGTGTGGCTGCTGCTCCTTCCGATGCAACCAGGACAACTGGTGAAGCCACCGGTGGGGTACTGAAACCTCCCATGTTGTCCTCACCAGGGACACTGGACCCAGGTGTCTGCTGTGGTGATGCCTCGGGTGTTCCAGGGGGGTTTGGGGTGTGCATCTCCATGTGGAAATCTGTCGTATCCTCCACATCCGAGAGTGGCGCTGTGGCTGCCGCCTCTCCTGTGGAACTAGTTGCAGCTGAGGGTCGGCCCTCCGTGGCTGGGATCTGTGGTGGTGGGTTCACCTCAGGAGGTCGGGCAGTTGTTGCTGGTGTGGACAGTTGCATCTTGGCAGTGGCGCTCCACCGATGTTTGCCACTGTGCATGGGGACTCTTCTCCCTTTGCCCCTTGATGTCGTGGGGGTGTCCTCTGTGTCCTGTGGGCTTGATTTTTTACTCACAGGGGGTGCCTGAGTTCCAGTGCCAGTATCCTCACTGTCTGTATGTGAGCCTGTCGGGGACAAAGAGGGGGATGGCATTGGTTGCGGTTCTATGTACTTAATGCAATATACGTCAATAATGCAGTTGTGGGCATTTGGACTTCATTGGTAAGGATGCAGTTGATGTGTCTGTTCAGTGGCTCATCCATGCATGGTTGTGTGTGGCACTTGTCTCTGGTGATGTGTGCATGTGTGTGTGTTTGGGTTTGACACTGACATGGCCAGGGTTGTATGCATCTGTGGATGTTTGGGCATCCATGAGGTGATTCTGGGCTCACATTTGGGGGGATCTGAAGATTCACAGTGCATACTTTCATGTGCACACTCACCTCCATCTGAAGCGGTTGCCACGCCATGCTCCATTGTCCCGACTCCCTCTATTGATTCCACTCCAATCAGGTTGGCGCAGGTCTCTTCCCTCTCCTTTAATTTAATCGGCGAATCTGCTGTGGCTATGTTGTGGTTCGCAGACAGGATGCTTCTGACCCGGAGGCGGAGATCATCCCACCGCTTTGCACTCACGGACATTGCGGGTGGTGGTGCCCACTGCACTCACTTTCAAGGAAACCTCTGCTCAGATTGCCTTCTTTCGGATAAGGGTCTCCCGACGCATGTCGCTCGCAAATACCACGGCGGCATTAGCAGCAAGGGTCTGTGTGAGCATTATTAGCTCCTCCGTGGTGAACTTTTCCTTGCGCTGCCGGTCGGTGTTTTTTTTTAATGGCCTTAGGCATGGCGAGGGTGTCCCTGTGGATTTCTAATTGCAAACTAGTCAAAACAGGTCCAGGGGGCAGAGGATAGCAATGGATTGTGTTTTTAAAGATGGCCGCCATGCTCCTTCCCGTTCCTGTGCGATGCCGCTATTTCCGGTTCCGCTTTTTAACGGTGACCGCTAATTGCGGTGACCGCTGTTTGTATGTTGCTTGAGGTCGGAAGTGCTATCTGCGCTTTCATCGGTGCCGGTAAGGGTCTTTTTGGGGTCTTTAGCGGCATGGCGGTGGGGTCATTACCGGCATGGCGCTATGCTCGTGTCCGCGTACTCGTAATGGCACGCTATTAGCGTCCTCTTGCAAGGGCGGACACGTTAATAACGCCATACCGGTAATTTGCGATTTTTACTGCACAACGTGTAATGAGACCCAATGACTGTTAATTGACTGCCTAACCTACCATGCCACTGTAAACCATGTAAATATGTATATTTCTAAATTGTATATCTCTGCCGCTATTGTAACTGTTCCAACCAATGTACTACTTGTAACCACTGCACAGCACTGTAACTAAGCTGAGAATAATCTTGTGTACCCCTGCGCCCTCTTACCCTCGGGTCCGGCGCGCAATACAAATGAATAAACAAACAAACAAACAAACAAATATATATCCTGCTTCCAAATCAAGTGATATGGGACTGGGGCAGGCTTGGTGCTGCAATACTGCAGTCCTAGGTGACCTCCTGTCGAGCCACTGTAAGCAGAGCACAAGGGGACAGTGTTTTTTCTCCTAAAACATACAATCTTTCCCCTTGTAAGTGAAGCTATTAATTGCTTCTAGTCACTCCCAAAGTTTGCCAATAAGACATAATGGGCCTCATTACGACCCAGGCGGTAACCATGGTGGTATTTGCGCCATGGTTGCCTCCAAAACCTTACCAATTCCGCCATGGTGAATGGAGCAATTACCGCCCCATTCCAAGGTTGGCGGGGCGGTAATTCCCCATTCACCATGGCTCTTCCCCATTCCCATTTGAGCCCCCATAGGGCTCAATGGGAATGGGGAAGGCGCTAATAATGGTACCGCTAATTGTGGTACCGTTATTAGCTCCAAAGTCCCTTTGCGGGTCCTGTCCTTAACGCCTGGTAAAACCAGGTGTTAAGGGAGGACCCGCAAAGGGACCTCGGAATAGGGCGGTATTCCCTTACCACCCGGGTCGTAATGAGGCCCAGTGAAATTAAATAATTTGCTGAGGATCACATGCTTTGGTTAAGTAGTGAATTCAAGACTGTAACCTGCTCTGCAATTTAGGTACCACAAAAGAGGTGAGGACTTGAAGGTTTAGAATTAATCTTAACTTTTGGCATACATTTGTGTAACCTTGCAGACCATTGTTCTTCAGGCTGCCAAGCAATTAAAGAAAGGGGAAAGACCATATGCAAATCAGGCTTCAGGAAGTCCAGCCCGAACTGCTAGTTCACATCACTTCTGCACGAGACCACAAGCATCCCCAGACATGTTTCAGCCTCATTGGGCATCATCAGTGAGGAGTAGCTTGGATCTCCTGGCCCAGCAGTCACGGAACCCACATCTGGACATACCCATCTTTCTTGGGGTGACTAAAGGAACACAAAAGCGGTGATGACTGCGAGGTTTATAAATAATCTTAACCTCTGACATAGCTCTGTGCAATTTAGGTATGTCACCCCATAGAATTACAGCTTTAGTTGGTACAAATATTTAGGTTTTAGCTGTCAGACCCTTCGATAATACTGTCCCATATAGAATGCTTGTAAAGTACACACATCACATAGTAAAGCAACCTAAAGAATATATATATCTATATCTATATCTATATCAATATCTATATATATATATATATATATATATATATATATATATATATATATGTATATATATATATATATATATACATATATATATATATATATATATATATAGATATATGTAAAAACAAAGTAGCCAAATTTAGTGCACTGCCTAACTCGTAGCTGGTGCTAGGAAAAGGAAGCTTTGACTGAGCTCCTTAATGTATAAAAAAACACATATAAATGGAGGGTTGTAACACTACAAAAAACCCCACAAAATATGCCAAAAGTATTCCCAGCACTCAAGACCAAAACACCTTCTTACAAAAATACTTCGTTTTTATTCATTATAAAAACAAGCAACCAACTGTGCAAAATATGCAGTAAAGGGTAGGTATAAATCAAAACCTCCCCATGGCATACAGGTTTAAACAACACTCACCCCCCAGGGTGGAAAATCGCCACGCGTTCCGCCTGGATATACCAAGCTTCCTCAGGCTGATCAAACTCCACATCCGTGTAAACACAACCCATTTAAAACTTAAGGAAAGCAACTCGAGCGAGCAGCTCCTCCCCCCTCTCATTATCTCCGATCACGTGATCGCTTAATGCCGCATTGAAAAATACATGAAGCGGGCCACCATGGTAGAATGACTATATAGTCATTGTGTTCACTATGAACACAGTGCGCTGGCCATAAAATATATGCCATCTTGATATGCGAGTATAGGGACAGAGAACTCCTCGCTCCACGTTGCATTTCCCTAATTAAAATCATTAGAGAATGCTTGTAGCTTTATTTTCTGCATATTGAATCGGAGACAAAAAGGTAATGTTCGGTCTAATGCAAATCAGAAGCATGGCGGTAAATGTGTTACTGACATTTTTCCCGGTTAGCCTCCTTTTGCTAAATTTGTATGCTGGAGTTGGGAGCAGGGCGGACATAAAGTGTCCCCTCTATGCCATACAAAGGCAGGTGTATTATCACAAGCCTGGATATTCCTGCTAGCCTTAATATGATTGATGAATATCCACACAATTGTTTGGGCGAAAACCACTTGTTTTTTTTTATTTTTGTAAATCAGACATGTGGTCCTATGTGGTCAGCCGACACGTGTTTCGACCTCTAAGGTCGGTTCGCATGTGCTGCTCTGATGAGCAGATCGGCTCATCAGAGCAGCACATGCAAACCGACGATGCGCAGCAGCCTACCCGGACTTGAAACCAGCCTAGACCCACAGAGGGCTACTACTCAAACTCAGTACCACAACCTATACAGGACTGGATAAGCATGGACTCATCGGGCAATATCCTCAAAACACTAGCCTTGATAAGGACCCTAGAGGTCAAACACGTGTCGGCTGACCACATAGGACCACACGTCTGATTTACAAAAATAAAAAAACCCAAGTGGTTTTCACCCAAACAATGGTGTCGATATTCATCCTTCCCAAAAAAGCGCACAGATCCGGGACTATACCTTTAACTCTTTACAAAGGTGATGAGGGTCCCACCTCCAATCACCCGTGACCTTGCTGCTAGATAACTAATTCAACATATTCTAGAGCGAAGCGCTGGGAGTGCCCCCCCCTCCTTAATATGATTGATTCCTATGGAATCTACCTGCAATAACCACCTGGTAAAAGCCAGTGGATTCCACAGGAATCCATTGTAAATGCTGCCTGCAAAGCATACTTTACATGCAGCATTTGCACTTTCTGCTAATATGGTGAAAAAGTGAAGAGTAAAAGTGATCTCACCCATGTTTTAGTCCTGACCTTTCCACCCTGCAATGGAAAGGAGGACAATTTCACGCAGGGGATGTATTGCACAAAAGTGCACATGGAATCAGTCCCCTCTGGTGAAATCAACATGGGAATGAAAATGGCCCTCTACATTTTTAAGAATGCAAAGTATTGCAAGTGTGAAAAGTCTCCTCTGCTTTACACCACTATACGTTCAGCAGTACAGTGCTTTCAGGCCATACCAATAGGGAAGGGCACTATACAAATGACAATTTACATTACTTGGACATATAATGGAATTGCTTATTAATTGTTTAGCACAAACATCCAGCTTGTTCTCATGCATAGTCCAAAGAAAATATGAATATTCTCAGAGCTCTCCCGATTCCAGTGGCCTTGCGAGAGAAGGCCATCCAGTCCTGTTATTTCACTTAGGATTCTGGAACATGACGTTTGTTCATTCCCATTCGAAGTTTAGGAAAACCATACGTTTCAGAATTGAAAACAAAAACAGGACCAGATGGCCTTTTCGCACATGTACACGGGAAAATTGAGAGCTCTGTATTCTCCAAAAAAGCAAACCTTTTCTGTGTGGAAAAATAGCAGACATCATGGATTAAGACTAAGGTTTACAAAAGGTCTTTTTTTCACCCTCTTTCTCTAAAAAGAAGGCACACATTTGCTACGTTACAAAAGCTCTCCTGCAGCCTTTCAGATGTAAATGCCTCATCACTGTTTCAGGCCTTTAATCATGAGTGTAGTTCTAGGGGTAGCTCTGCTGTCTGGTGCCTCATGCTATACAATTTGTGTAACACTGAGGAAATCTCTGCAGTCTTGTACCTGAGTCTATACATTCTGTGTAACCTAGGGAATAGTTCTGCGTTAACATTTGCGTATCTGAGAAAGCTCTGGTCTGTAACCAGGTGACACCTTAGGAACCTGAAGAATAGCTTTGCTGTCTGAGCCCGTAACATAATAATAATATTTATTGTGTTATAGTTTCAATTATAAACTTTACACAAACCTTTAAAAAAACCAATAACATAATACATAATCCAATGCAAATACAAAAGAATTTTTATAACCTAAGAAAAAATATATAAAATCCATCCACATATATTCATAGATTCAGCTCACAATTGTCTATACAAAAATTAAGATAACATCTCTTAATCTATAACCTAAAGTGTTATACCCAATCTAACTTCAACTCTCGGCCAGATGGTATATAGGGCTGTCAACAGGCACATACTGTTGGAATTAATACAGTGGTGCCAAAAAAGATCATCCTTGATGTACATATTTTCATGGACGTAGCTACCAAGGAGGGGATTAAATATGCTAGCCATTTGGGGGCATTCAGTGAAAAGGTGCTTTGCCGTCTCCAGCTGGTCTTGAGCTTTACATAGGCGACATATTCGCAGCTCGACTGCAGTCTTATCTTTTCTCCCCGTGATCATAAACATAGGTAGTTGCTCCAATCTGAGCAATAAGATGAACCGTCTGAGTCTGGCTGATGGGCAGATGTTCAAATATCTCTGTGGTTTCTTAAAATCGTACAATCTGTATTGCACAAATTGGTAGCTTCTCAAGCTCCTTAGATGTTCAAAGTTCTCTAACCAGTCCCAGAGATCTATACGTTTGCTCAGAGCCCTTTGTACTTCTTCTGAATAGCAACCATCCCTAGATTGCCAACCTATTTCATGGAACAATTTAGTCATCTGATCAATGGTTGTACATACCGAATTCTCCTCAGCCATTTCCTGATGGCAGCTGTTAGCAATCCATTTCTTGAGTCTCGGGTCATTTTTAGATATAACGAGGCCCACTTCTTCAATACTAATGCCTTTAAAGAAATCAGGCCAAGTTCTAAACTAATAATGGCCATTGGGATGCAGGGGGGTAGGCCAAGAATGCAATGCCAAAATCTACCTTTGATCACCTGTAGCCACTTTAGGTCAATCTTAAGGAGAGCTTCCTGCCTGTAAATTATGGCTGGGGAGAGAGCTTGTATATACAGTTGACGTGTGCCCCATAATGTGAAACCACCCTGTTTAACAGTAAACCTATAGAATAGGGCAGTCAATTGTGCCGCTCTAATGCTACGCGATTGTTTGCAGGCCACATAATCACCAGTGACTTCAAAATCAATGCCCAGTTATCGATATTGGGGGACGTATGAGATATTCACCATGCCTACTATAAGTTGCACACGAGATACTTTCTTTTTTGTGTATCTCATGACCTTCGTTTTTCCTAAATTAATACTGAGGCCATTCACCTCTGCGTACTCCCATAGTGCAGCCGTCGATCTACGTATCCCACTAATGGCCTAGTCGAATATCACCAGATCGTCCGCGTACGCTAATACGGGACAAGTGGCTTTACCAATTTTAGGGGGGGCAATTATTTGCTGCAGTTATTGCTTCAGGGATTTCGTAAACATACAGGTTGTAGATTAGAGGTGCTGTAACACAACCTTGTTTTACTCCCCTATTTTGGGCAATGTTCACAGTTGTGTGACCTTCCCGGTTTAACTTCAGTTTGACTGAGTTATTTTGATGTAAGAGTCTTAGGTAATATATTAAACCTTCCGGGCAGCCCATTGATTTCAATTTCCTCCACAGACGGCATCTACGGATGGAATCAAAAGCCGCTGTGAAGTCGATATATAAGGCATAGCGTGGGGCAGCCCCCCTGTTTGTGCTCTGGTTCGTAAAATGTCCATAACCATGATGTTGTGGGAGGTGGAATATCACTCTCTAAACCCACTCTGAAATTTGGACAGTACCCCAGAACCTTCTGCCCATGATTGTAACTCTTAGCAAAAATGAGGCAAATATATTTTCCCGTGTGAAAGATACTCAGAAACAAGACTGCGCCAAGTTAGTATTGAAAAACCAGTTGTTGGTTTTATTTAAACAATTGCCCTTGCTTATGACACGTGTTTCGGCTTAAGAACCATCCTTTTTTAGATAGGGCATTATTATCACTTAATAGATTTTTGTTCCCTATATGGAGAGTCAGGTAAGTCTCAAGCAGTCGATGGGTTCGATCCCTTCGCTTTGTGATAAATGCGTTCAATCACATGCTGTCGTTTCCATATAGGGAACAAAAATCTATTAAGTGATAATAATGCCCTGATCTGAAAAAGGATGGTTCTTAAGCCGAAACAGGTGTCATAAGCAAGGGCAATTGTTTAAATAAAAACAACAACTTGTTTTTCAATACTAATTTGGCACAGTCTCGTTTCTGAGTATCTTTCGTACTGTATACCAATTCAAGTGGTTTTGAATGGCTGTTCAAACCACAACTCAGTGAGACGCGACACATCAGAAATTACAAAGGACAAGTATATTTTCATTTCTTTTTCTTTTGAAAAATGTTGTCGCCTTAAACAATACCGACCAAGCCACAACATCAATTTGAAATATATTTTCCCTGTGGCATCTAACATTGATAGCAACCTATAGTTGCTTGGGTCGAGTCTATTTCCCTTTTTAAACACGGGGATTAATATTGCCGTTTGCCATGAGCAGGGTATTTTGCCAGAATTTAAGATTTTCTCAAATAATATCCCCAGCAGGTTCGCCCAGAACTCAGGATACGATTTCATAACAATATTGGTCAAACCGTTAGGGCCCGTTGCTTGTGAGGATTTTGTCTCTTTGATTTTATTCAAAATAAGTTTGTATGATATAACACTCGGAGCCACTAATGAGCCCGTAATATCAGGACCAGCTGAAGATGTTTTTGAGCATGTGGGTGCCCATTTAAAAATAAACGATGTTTGGTCACCCCCCCTTGCCTGCAGCAGGTAAAAACAGTCTTTGGCACCTGTAGGCTACTAAGATTATAATACAGACATAAAGGAATGCATGGATGAGGTTAATAGCTACAGATTATTATGGGACAGGCAGCCTGTTGTGAGCTGAAACACTAAATGTCCACTGAAAAGCTATTAAGCTCTTTTTGTCAGCAGGGTGCTAATCACTGGTGTAGAGGGGCCTCTCGCAGCCCTTTCATTGTGGCCAGACCCAGCCAAGCCCTCACCTTGAGTAATGTCAGGGTCAGGGCTGGGCTGTGCATACTGCTGCTGGCAGCAGGGGAAAGAGGCACTCTGGCTCCCGTGCCATGTCATACAGAAACTAGGAAATTCTCCCTGCTTCTAGGGTCCTATCTGCGTGGTGCGGGAGCCGGCGGCCTGGAATGACGCGGACCGGCGGACTGAAGCAGTAGGAAACAGGTAAGAAAGCTTTTTTTAAATCTGTGATGTGTAATGTGATGTGTAATGTAGGTATTATGCGTGCATGCATGTCAGATGTATGTATATGGTGACTGCTGGGTTAATAGGTATGAATGTGATTGTGTGTGTGTGTGTGTGTGCGTGAATGTTCTAGTTGGGTACCTGAGTACAGAATGCAGTGTGAGTGAATGTGAGAGAAGGCATATGGGTGAGTGACTGTCGGGTGAATTGGTAGGAATGTGATTGTGTGTGTGCGTGAATGCTCTAGTTGGGTACCTGAGTACAGAATGCAATGTGTGTGAATGTGAGAGAAGGCATATGGGTGAGTGACTGTCGGGTGAATAGGTATGAATGTGATTGTGTGTGTGTGTGTGTGCGTGAATGTTCTAGTTGGGTACCTGAGTACAGAATGCAGTGTGAGTGAATGTGAGAGAAGGCATATGGGTGAGTGACTGTCGGGTGAATTGGTAGGAATGTGATTGTGTGTGTGCGTGAATGCTCTAGTTGGGTACCTGAGTACAGAATGCAATGTGTGTGAATGTGAGAGAAGGCATATGGATGAGTGACTGTCGGGTGAATTGGTATGAATGTGATTGTGTGTGTGTGTGTGTGCGTGAATGTTCTAGTTGGGTACCTGAGTACAGAATGCAATGTGTGTGAATGTGAGAGAAGGCATATGGGTGAGTGACTGTCGGGTGAATTGGTATGAATGTGATTGTGTGTGTGTGTGTGTGTGCGTGAATGTTCTAGTTGGGTACCTGAGTACAGAATGCAGTGTGAGTGAATGTGAGAGAAGGCATATGGGTGAGTGACTGTCGGGTGAATTGGTATGAATGTGATTGTGTGTGTGTGTGTGTGCGTGAATGTTCTAGTTGGGTACCTGAGTACAGAATGCAATGTGTGTGAATGTGAGAGAAGGCATATGGGTGAGTGACTGTCGGGTGAATTGGTATGAATGTGATTGTGGGTGTGTGTGTGTGCGTGAATGTTCTAGTTGGGTACCTGAGTACAGAATGCAGTGTGAGTGAATGTGAGAGAAGGCATATGGGTGAGTGACTGTCGGGTGAATAGGTATGAATGTGATAGTGTGTGTGTGTGTGTGTGCGTGAATGTTCTAGTTGGGTACCTGAGTACAGAATGCAGTGTGAGTGAATGTGAGAGAAGGCATATGGGTGAGTGACTGTCGGGTGAATTGGTAGGAATGTGATTGTGTTTGTGCGTGAATGTTCTAGTTGGGTACCTGAGTACAGAATGCAGTGTGAGTGAATGTGAGAGAAGGCATATGGGTGAGTGACTGTCGGGTGAATTGGTAAGAATGTGATTGTGTTTGTGCGTGAATGCTCTAGTTGGGTACCTGAGTACAGAATGCAGTGTGAGTGAATGTGAGAGAAGGCATATGGGTGAGTGACTGTCGGGTGAATAGGTATGAATGTGATTGTGTGTGTGTGTGTGTGTGTGTGTGCGTGAATGCTCTAGTTGGGTACCTGAGTACAGAATGCAGTGTGAGTGAATGTGAGAGAAGGCATATGGGTGAGTGACTGTTGGGTGAATTGGTAATAATGTGATTGTGTTTGTGCGTGAATGCTCTAGTTGGGTACCTGAGTACAGAATGCAGTGTGAGTGAATGTGAGAGAAGGCATATGGGTGAGTGACTGTCGGGTGAATAGGTATGAATGTGATTGTGTGTGTGTGTGTGTGTGCGTGAATGCTCTAGTTGGGTACCTGAGTACAGAATGCAGTGTGAGTGAATGTGAGAGAAGGCATATGGGTGAGTGACTGTCGGGTGAATTGGTAAGAATGTGATTGTGTTTGTGCGTGAATGCTCTA
This sequence comes from Ambystoma mexicanum, assembly GCF_040938575.1. Classification (NCBI taxonomy): domain Eukaryota; kingdom Metazoa; phylum Chordata; class Amphibia; order Caudata; family Ambystomatidae; genus Ambystoma; species Ambystoma mexicanum. The sequence continues at coordinate 1,131,979,071 of NC_090923.1, forward strand.
GTTGGGTACCTGAGTACAGAATGCAGTGTGAGTGAATGTGAGAGAAGGCATATGGGTGAGTGACTGTCGGGTGAATTGGTAAGAATGTGATTGTGTGTGTGCGTGAATGTTCTAGTTGGGTACCTGAGTACAGAATGCAGTGTGAGTGAATGTGAGAGAAGGCATATGGGTGAGTGACTGTCGGGTGAATAGGTAAGAATGTGATTGTGTGTGTGTGTGTGTGCGTGCATGCTCTAGTTGGGTACCTGAGTACAGAATGCAGTGTGAGTGAATGTGAGAGAAGGCATATGGGTGAGTGACTGTCGGGTGAATTGGTAAGAATGTGATTGTGTTTGTGCGTGAATGCTCTAGTTGGGTACCTGAGTACAGAATGCAGTGTGAGTGAATGTGAGAGAAGGCATATGGGTGAGTGACTGTCGGGTGAATTGGTAAGAATGTGATTGTGTGTGTGCGTGTATGTTCTAGTTGGGTACCTGAGTACAGAATGCAGTGTGAGTGAATGTGAGAGAAGGCATATGGGTGAGTGACTGTCGGGTGAATAGGTATGAATGTGATTGTGTGTGTGTGTGTGTGTGCGTGAATGTTCTAGTTGGGTACCTGAGTACAGAATGCAGTGTGAGTGAATGTGAGAGAAGGCATATGGGTGAGTGACTGTCGGGTGAATTGGTAAGAATGTGATTGTGTTTGTGCGTGAATGCTCTAGTTGGGTACCTGAGTACAGAATGCAGTGTGAGTGAATGTGAGAGAAGGCATATGGGTGAGTGACTGTCGGGTGAATTGGTAAGAATGTGATTGTGTGTGTGCGTGAATGCTCTAGTTGGGTACCTGAGTACAGAATGCAGTGTGAGTGAATGTGAGAGAAGGCATATGGGTGAGTGACAGGTGGGTGAATGCAGCTGTGAATATTCTGGGGAGTGGGTGTCCGTATATTTATTCTCTATTTTACTTGCCATTCTAGAGCGCTTTCGCCAACGCGCTTTACAATAATATTGAGAATGCTACACACACAGAATTCACATGAGAAAGGATAGATCTGTCAGAAACGAGTGACAGTAAAGGATGTGCCTTAAAACAGGGTCGAAAGATATGGAGGGAGGGGGAGACACGCATGTCAGGTGGGGGATTATTCTATAATCTAGGAGCCAGCAGTGAGAATGAACGGAACCGTAAAGGAACACAAGGAGGGCTGAAAAGGTGAACATGCTGAGAGCTTAGAGAGTGTGCAGGTATATAAGGAGAACGGAGCTAGGAGAGATAAATAGAAAGAAAATGGATAAGAAGGCGGGACCGAAGGGAAGAATGGAGACTGAGAGAAGAGATTGCTTAAGAGAGGACCGAAGGGAAGAATGGAGACTGAGAGAAAAGATTGCTTAAGAGAGGACCGAAGGGAAGAATGGAGACTGAGAGAAGAGATTGCTTAAGAGAGGACCGAAGGGAAAAATGGAGACTGAGAGAAGAGATTGCTTAAGAGAGGACCGAAGGGAAGAATGGAGACTGAGAGAAGAGATTGCTTAAGAGAGGACCGAAGGGAAGGATGGAGACTGAGAGAAGAGATTGCTTAAGAGAGGACTGAAGGGAAGAATGGAGACTGAGAGAAGAGATTGCTTAAGAGAGGACCGAAGGGAAGAATGGAGACTGAGAGAAGAGATTGCTTAAGAGAGGACCGAAGGGAAGAATGGAGACTGAGAGAAGAGATTGCTTAAGAGAGGACCGAAGGGAAGAATGGAGACTGAGAGAAGAGATTGCTTAAGAGAGGACCGAAGGGAAGGATGGAGACTGAGAGAAGAGATTGCTTAAGAGAGGACCGAAGGGAAGAATGGAGACTGAGAGAAGAGATTGCTTAAGAGAGGACCGAAGGGAAGAATGGAGACTGAGAGAAGAGATTGCTTAAGAGAGGACCGAAGGGAAGGATGGAGACTGAGAGAAGAGATTGCTTAAGAGAGGACCGAAGGGAAGAATGGAGACTGAGAGAAGAGATTGCTTAAGAGAGGACCGAAGGGAAGAATGGAGACTGAGAGAAGAGATTGCGTAAGAGAGGACCGAAGGGAAGGATGGAGACTGAGAGAAGAGATTGCTTAGGAGAGGACCGAAGGGAAGAATGGAGACTGAGAGAAGAGATTGCTTAAGAGAGGACCGAAGGGAAGAATGGAGACTGAGAGAAGAGATTGCTTAAGAGAGGACCGAAGGGAAGAATGGAGACTGAGAGAAGAGATTGCTTAAGAGAGGACCGAAGGGAAGGATGGAGACTGAGAGAAGAGATTGCTTAAGAGAGGACCGAAGGGAAGAATGGAGACTGAGAGAAGAGATTGCTTAAGAGAGGACCGAAGGGAAGAATGGAGACTGAGAGAAGAGATTGCTTAAGAGAGGACCGAAGGGAAGGATGGAGACTGAGAGAAGAGATTGCTTAAGAGAGGACCGAAGGGAAGAATGGAGACTGAGAGAAGAGATTGCTTAAGAGAGGACCGAAGGGAAGAATGGAGACTGAGAGAAGAGATTGCTTAAGAGAGGACCGAAGGGAAGAATGGAGACTGAGAGAAGAGATTGCTTAAGAGAGGACCGAAGGGAAGAATGGAGACTGAGAGAAGAGATTGCTTAAGAGAGGACCGAAGGGAAGAATGGAGACTGAGAGAAGAGATTGCTTAAGAGAGGACCGAAGGGAAGAATGGAGACTGAGAGAAGAGATTGCTTAAGAGAGGACCGAAGGGAAGGATGGAGACTGAGAGAAGAGATTGCTTAAGAGAGGACCGAAGGGAAGAATGGAGACTGAGAGAAGAGATTGCTTAAGAGAGGACCGAAGGGAAGAATGGAGACTGAGAGAAGAGATTGCTTAAGAGAGGACCGAAGGGAAGGATGGAGACTGAGAGAAGAGATTGCTTAAGAGAGGACCGAAGGGAAGAATGGAGACTGAGAGAAGAGATTGCTTAAGAGAGGACCGAAGGGAAGAATGGAGACTGAGAGAAGAGATTGCGTAAGAGAGGACCGAAGGGAAGGATGGAGACTGAGAGAAGAGATTGCTTAAGAGAGGACCGAAGGGAAGAATGGAGACTGAGAGAAGAGATTGCTTAAGAGAGGACCGAAGGGAAGGATGGAGACTGAGAGAAGAGATTGCTTAAGAGAGGACCGAAGGGAAGAATGGAAACTGAGAGAAGAGATTGCTTAAGAGAGGACCGAAGGGAAGAATGGAGACTGAGAGAAGAGATTGCTTAAGAGAGGACCGAAGGGAAGGATGGAGACTGAGAGAAGAGATTGCTTAAGAGAGGACCGAAGGGAAGAATGGAGACTGAGAGAAGAGATTGCTTAAGAGAGGACCGAAGGGAAGAATGGAGACTGAGAGAAGAGATTGCTTAAGAGAGGACCGAAGGGAAGGATGGAGACTGAGAGAAGAGATTGCTTAAGAGAGGACCGAAGGGAAGAATGGAGACTGAGAGAAGAGATTGCTTAAGAGAGGACCGAAGGGAAGAATGGAGACTGAGAGAAGAGATTGCTTAAGAGAGGACCGAAGGGAAGAATGGAGACTGAGAGAAGAGATTGCTTAAGAGAGGACCGAAGGGAAGGATGGAGACTGAGAGAAGAGATTGCTTAAGAGAGGACCGAAGGGAAGAATGGAGACTGAGAGAAGAGATTGCTTAAGAGAGGACCGAAGGGAAGAATGGAGACTGAGAGAAGAGATTGCTTAAGAGAGGACCGAAGGGAAGAATGGAGACTGAGAGAAGAGATTGCTTAAGAGAGGACCGAAGGGAAGAATGGAGACTGAGAGAAGAGATTGCTTAAGAGAGGACCGAAGGGAAGAATGGAGACTGAGAGAAGAGATTGCTTAAGAGAGGACCGAAGGGAAGAATGGAGACTGAGAGAAGAGATTGCTTAAGAGAGGACCGAAGGGAAGAATGGAGACTGAGAGAAGAGATTGCTTAAGAGAGGACCGAAGGGAAGAATGGAGACTGAGAGAAGAGATTGCTTAAGAGAGGACCAAAGGGAAGAATGGAGACTGAGAGAAGAGATTGCTTAAGAGAGGACCGAAGGGAAGAATGGAGACTGAGAGAAGAGATTGCTTAAGAGAGGAGCGAGGAGGCAATTGAAAGAGAAGAAAGAGGGGGCGAGATGAGAGGAGGGAAGGCCCACAAGCAGGGCTGAGCAATAGTCGGGTCTAGAAAAGATAGAGGAGAATATGATGAGCTTAGTGGCCTGGAAGGAGAGAAAGGGATGTATTTTGCAAAGGTTAAAGAGATGAACACGACAGGTGTGAGCAGTAGATGAGATGTGTTGTGAGAAGGAATGTGCAGAATCAAAAATAACTCAGAGCAGTAGGAAATGGTTGAAATAGTGGAAGGGGGGCAAGATGGAAGGAATTGAAAGCCGGGGAGAGTGAGATAGAGGGCGAAAGAAGAGAATTTCAATGTTGTAAGGCTTGAGAGCAAGGTAGCGCAAAGACATCTAACATTGGATAGCTTAGAGACAAGAAGAGACACAGAGGTGAAGAGCAAGAGAAAAGGAAGAGAAAGAAAAGAACATCTGGGAGTCGTCTGCGTAGAAATGACATGAAAGATTAAAGGATTAGGTGAGATAAACAAGGGGAATGGTATAGATAGAGAAAACGAGGGGCACCAGAAACGAAACCTGGGAAACACCATAGAGAAAAGGGCTTGGAGAGTAGGCGCTGCCAGACCATGAGACAGAGAAAGTCTGAGCAGAAAGACATCAGTTAAGCAATTGTAGGGTAGGACCAGAAAACCCCAGAGAGGAAAGTGCGCAAATATAGTTTTGACATTCCTTGTGTTACCATTAAACTGCCTTCCAGGCAAGTCTGATAATGGGAATCTAGCATTATGGGATACCGAGAAGGTACAGCCAGACGCAAGGCAACATGTTTATTCATTAAGGTCTGTACCCCTGCTTAGAATGCCTACATATCTGCAACTGGCTCTTGTATCTGGGCCATGTCCTCGGTAAAACTAGTGAATGGCACGAAGCACCGGACAATGCTACAACTCCTTCTTGCCCTTTGGGGCGTTCGGCCTACCTGTCCCATGAGCTGGTGTGTCAGCCCTGCTGGAGTGAACAAAGGATGGAAAACTGGCAGTCTGGGAACGATCGGACAGAGGATAATCAAAAGGATAAGCAACTCTCTCCCAAGATGTGTAGAAAAGAAAGCAGGAACACACTCCTGGGAAAAACCCAGTAAAAAAGGGACAGTGCTACTACTTCTGACTCTCATTTAAACGAATAGAGGTATAGAAAGAAGGGATAATAATCCAAAGGGGTGAAACCAATGAGACGCCCGTAGGTGCAGTGACCTGGTGTTCAGGGCTTCTTATTGCGGGAGCAGTGATCTGTAAGAGAAAGAAAGAGCAGCCTTCTTGGATTGGGGCTGCCAATGTAGAAAATCAGGGCCCGCCATCTTGGAATGGAATAACCAAAAGAACAATCCACCGTTTCGGGTAGGTTCACTGTGTAACAAGGCAAGAGGAGTATTTGCACCAGTGGGCACACAAGACAGGGTGATAGGTAATAACCCCCCCCCCCGAACAGCTGGCATCGTAGCGGTCACGTTAAAACCACACATTAGGGACGGTGCCATAAGTTCAGGTAAGTGGGGATATGTGAGAGGCTCGTGAAAGAGATATTGGCCTGTGATTGTACACCTGCGAGGTGTGGAAGAAACTGGACGCACACACACTGGACCAGGATCACACAGCTTCTTTATTTTAACCTCCGTCACCTTTCACCATCTTTCTCATACTGGCATCCTTCCCCTCGTCACCTCCCCTTCCTCACGCATGACCCTCCCATCATGTGGTACCTCCCTTGGCTGGGTAGCTGGCATCTAAAGGGGCAGTGTCCCATTTAATGCTGTACAGCATGCATCTTCAACAAGCATAGAGAGACCAGGCAGCATGGCACTATCTCTGGGGTCTGACACTCAGATTCTTGCAAGGACCCTCTTCAGTCAGCGGTGGTTGTGTCACAGCCAGCCCCACACTCTATGAGACTGACGTCAGATTCCAACACAAGTCCCAGATGGGAAACAGAAATTGCCTTAGCATTCCAGACTCTAATGTGCGTTAGCCACTATTCTAACCTTTGGGAGAAAGAAGTGACCAATCAGAATAGACTGAACCTCGCTGAAGATGATGATCCTTTAATCTCTGCATGACCCAGTAGTGGAGGGGGGCCGGAAAAACAGCTTTGATGGTTGCCCACAGCAGCCATGTGAGATTTATCCTGAGTGCTTCGAATAATCAAGCGACCTCCTTTCTGGTCCTTGGCATTTTGTCTCAGGGGAGGTGATGAGTGGAAGACACTCTGGAGCTCATGTCCCGTAGTGGCGTAACGTGGTTGAAAGGCGTATAGGATTTAACGCCTTTCGATCACGCCACATCACTTATTCAGTCATTTGTATGGTGGGGAGGAAGTGCGGAACACAACTTGCGCTTCCGCCGCCTTGCCTCTTCTCTGCCATACAAATGCGTCATTTTTTTCGCCATGGATTTTCATGTCAGCGCAAATGCTGTAGATCCCTATGAGTACGTCCACTTTATGCAGAAGCGCTGTCCGACATGCCCAGTGAAGCATGACTGCAGGACCCAGCGAAGAAAGGCTATCCGTATAAGCAGCAAACCCATGGGAAAAAGGATCAAGGGAAGGGGCACGGCGAAAAGTTACTCCAGCGTCATCCCTCCCTCGATGCTAGCACATTTCTAGGAATCTCTCACGGGTAGAGATAGGACTTACGCCCAATATACTGGAGAAAAATGTATCAGGAAAATCTTTTACCAAAGATTCTATCAGGTGAACAATTTCTGCTTTCTCCAACACGCATATATGGTGCGGATTCTGGAGGCATCCCAGACTCTGTTTCGCCCAGCACGCATACATGGTGCGGATTCTGGAGGCATCCCAGACTCTGTTTCGCCCAGCACGAATACATGGTGCGGATTCTGGAGGCATCCCAGACTCTGTTTCGCCCAGCACGAATACATGGTGCGGATTCTGGAGGCATCGCAGACTCTGTTTCGCCCAGCACGCATACATGGTGCGGATTCTGGAGGCATCCCAGACTCTGTTTCGCCCAGCACGCATACATGGTGCGGATTCTGGAGGCATCGCAGACTCTGTTTCGCCCAGCACGCATACATGGTGCGGATTCTGGAGGCATCCCAGACTCTGTTTCGCCCAGCACGCATACATGGTGCGGATTCTGGAGGCATCCCAGACTCTGTTTCGCCCAGCACGCATACATGGTGCGGATTCTGAAGGCATCCCAGACTCTGTTTCGCCCAGCACGCATACATCTTGCGGATTCTAGAGGCATCCAAGACTTTGTTTCGCCCGGCACGCATAAAAGGTGCGGATTCTGGAGGCATCCCAGACTCTGTTTCGCCCAGCACGCATACATGGTGCGGATTCTGAAGGCATCCCAGACACTTCGTGTTCTATTCCTGCGACACAATACACACCACTGGCAGTGAGCCAACACTTTCACTACTCCCGTCCTGATGAAGGCCATTTCAACTGAAGCTTATAGAGTACAATAGACCAAAACACCTTTGTGTCGACTTGTCTTTTTGTGTTTTAGTGTGCCAAAAGACGTTATTTATTTTGTATATTGTGTTATTGTATAAACCTTGGCAACACATCACTAGATGTGTTTTTTATTGTAAGATTTGTGAAAAATGTGTATGGGGATGGTGTTAGACTCGCTGTACCTTGATGATATGGTATGCTTTGTATAATTTACCTAATGCATAATAACATAAAAATACACAATAATTGGATTTAAAACATTATCAGATTCATTCTTCTATAAGTTCTTTTGTCCAGACACGCCCTGACCAACTGTCTTTCTATACAGGATCCATAGGGATCTATTGTACATGCTACCTGCCATGCACGTGTGGCACACAGTGTGTACAATTACAATTAAACCCTGCCCGACATACTCGCATGTAGGACAGTGTCTATTTGTACTTGCTAACACTGCTTATCATACGTGCATGGTAAGCAGCGTCTACACTTACAATTAAACCCTGCCCGACATACTTGCATGTTCTATTTGTAATTGTGAACACTGGGCACTCACAGTTAAAAGTAAATGCTGCATGGCATGCAAGAATGCCAGGCACCATTTCCTCACTTTGCACAGCGGAGTGCAAAAGTGTAGATCAAAAGGCGGCATACACATATGTACGCCGTCTTCCGTGCTGCACTTTTGCACTCTGCCATGCAAATGATGAAAATGTGCCAGCGCGAGTCGCTTACGTGAATGTCAAAACGTAACGGCTCTCTGCCACCAAATTACTCATTTTATTAAAATTAGAAAATGCTTTTTCTGGAAAATCCTAGACCTACCAGGACATTGATGGCTGCATACACATGCCTCAATAATAGAAATGAGTCTGTGCTACAATAAGGGTAGTGTTTAAATGAATGAATAATCTGATGCTCTTGGCACACAATAATCCTACTACTTTCTGCAGTAGCTTGATAAACGAACAAGGGACCAAAGAAGGGCAATGAAGAACACTCACATATACAATGACAGTGTTGGAAGCAAAGACAACATCTTTGTTCCTGGGCATTTGGGATTGTTGGATAGGCGTCCTTGAAGTCCAGGCGCACCATCCTATCTCCTGGCATCAACTGCCCCTATCTTGCAGTGCTACCATTCACAAATTGTATGAGGGAACTTAGATTGAAGACTGGGTGGAAGGATTTGTTCTTGTCAATAAAAATCATTAAAAAAATCAAATTCCAACAGAGCTGTATGGCCCCATTCTTCCGCAGTTATACCGTATCTCGGTGGCCGAGACCGACTGGGCCAATGGAACCTGAAAAAGAAAGGGGGTACCACCTACCTAGGAGTTTACGCTATGGGACCGTATCCAAGACCCAGAGGCCTTTTGAAATATACTGACAATATTTTAGGAAATTACGTGTCTGACCCCCAACAACTGGTATTCTCCGAAAAGGAATCTGTCCATGACTTACCTCGTAGGAGGAAGATTTATCCCCTCTCCTATCACCTCTTCTTCTCGGGTTATGTCCTCTCTTGGAAGAAAAGGTAGGCCAGGATCTGGCCTGTACTTGGGAGCCCCTGACATCTATGCTTCTGGGAACCTGGATTAGCCATTTTGGGGGTCATTTGAGCTCGGCCAGGTGTGCCGCTCCTGTCACGACCGGGCGTTGTAGAAAACGAATAGGTGTTTGAGAGATGTCTGGGCCTTCGCGAAGATATTTAACGTGGACACACATTTCCCGGTTTCTTTCATGGAGCCATCCCCAAAGAGAACATCCTCAGAATCCCCTTTTGTCTGGTCTTCTGTCAGTCCCAGCAACTTGGGACTAATATTTGAAAGATCCTCTTTCTGTCTCTCCTGTAGAATGGAGGCAAAGGTATCCTTTGTAAAGCCACGGGCTCGCTGCGCCACGGCGCTCACCACCGTGGAATCTAAAGCTTGCTCTGAAACTGTAGCTTGCTCAGCTCAATCCATCATTTGTAATACCGGCCCAATGGTATTCTGCAGATGGTCCAGACAAGCACTTTAGCCACTCCCTTTGCTGTCTTTTTCAAAATGCGTGAATAAAATGGCTAGTTTAGAAACTGCGGTAAGGAGATAAGGTAGGCACAACAACAATGCTACAAAAAGTACAAAAAGTAATACAAAATTCAAATGTCTCTCGAGGCTGTACGAGATAAGTAGAATTTAGAGGAGCTGTCTGGTAAAGAAGATCCACTGACACCTGGATCCAAAAGGCAAATGGCTGAACAAAACCGGGTGGAACCAACCGCTCTCACACCGCTAGTCTAGAAACTGCACCTACCATAGAATGCTGTTTCCCATGTGACATGGGTTTGGGGCATTCTGTTCTCAGTTGCTTTCTAGAGTTGTTCTCTAATTATTTTCTTAATTCGTGCTGGGCAAAACTTCCAGCGCGAGGAAGTAGAAACCAGTATGATGAATTATGATGGGTATAGTCGAACGGGTTAAGCATAACATTAGTTCACCCATATTTTCCAAGACCCCCGAGGTGCTCCTAGGGGCTTCTGTCATGCTGACAACTCACGGACAGGGGCCGTGTGTCCAGGATGATACGTTGGGGAGTATCTGACTGGCTGGTAATCCCCACCATTCTTCCCCTGACAATTACTCACAGCCTCCACCCTGGCTCTCCTGACCGGAATGTGTCCCTCCCCTCCACCAGAGGACCCAGATGGTCAATCAAAGTCACCTGTCAAAGTCACCTGCCACTGGCACTCATGGAAAAGTCACAGTCCTAGATTCGCTGGACTCCAAATCCAAAAGACTGGAGTCCTGGCTGGATGGTGCCTTTTGAGCTGCCTTTCTAACAAGAGAGGGAGGCAGTCTACACACCACGGGGGCCTAACTGACACAGTGCACTCAATGTATGTGAGGAGGCAAGTGGGGATATAACACAACCTATAAATACATAAGTTAACTAATAAATAGAATCATTATTAAAATATGACCCCAGCTGATTTGCAGTAAAGTGAAAGCAAGTCCTGACAAGTAATAGTCTCTTGTTAGATTTAAAGTGAATTTGTCGTCATATAAACTGTGTGTGGTGGTTCTGTGGTAGTGCACAGTCCACAGACTAGACACATAAGTACATAAATAAAGAGGTGAACAACATGGCAGGTGGAGGAGGCGTTGGGGGCTTTTTGTCTCTGGAATATCTTCTTATGGGCTATTCTGCTCTCTTTCCCCAATGATATCATTGTACATCCCAATAAAATGATATGTGTACATCTCAATAATAACCAGACCCAAGGGACCTATAGGCGCGCCGTCCTGGCTGTGGCGAGGTGTTTCCATCTTGGATTTCTGCACACCGTTCCCTAGTGGCACCACTCTAAGCCAGGACTTCAAGAGGTCAATAATAGCTGTGGATTTCTGGTTTTGCGGAGATGGCCTGTCTAGCCGAGCCCGGGTATCGGAAGGGATAGCTTGTCTAGTCAGGCACACTAGTGACCTTCGCGGACATGCTTTTGGTTGAAGCAGTGAGCATGGTGTTTGCACTCCACATTCAGTATGATTTGGCGGTGAACCTTTTAGTGGTATGCTGCATTTCATAAAATGTGGTACTTTGGAGAGTAGCGAACCATGTAATGAATGTACTCCCCCCAAAGAGCTTTACACTCCTATCTGCGGCCCGGCCTCCCTCTTCCTGGGGCTGCTAGTTTATTCACTCCTTACAGTTCATAGCAGCCGTTCTGAGCATTGCAGGCCTTAACATCTGTTGTTTGGGCTGTCACCTCTCCAGGCATTTGTTACATGGTTGTTTCTCTTCCTTACACCCGAATGCAATATGTTTATCATCCCATAGGCTGTGGTGGGGATTTGTCAATAGGTGAAATTCTTTACTTTTTTTTTTACTTGGTTCAATTGTGATTAAAAATAATTTTTACAAGACTACATCAAAAAGACAATTAATTTGTCAATAGAAAAGAGCTGATCCAGGTCCTGTGCCACTTCCCTTAATTAGCTTTTTCTTCTTCACTTAGGTGTGAAAGATCGACTGCTGAGAAGTCCAAGGCTTTCAAAAAAAATGTGAACTTCTCTTAAAGATTAGACTTGCCTGACCCCAGGAGGTGACCTTAGGCAAAAGGTGGATTTACGGGGTGCACAACACTCGGGGACCAGATGCACTCTGATGGCCTGACTTCCATGGGTGTTTTCCAGTGGAACAATCCCATTGGGGAGCACTTTGTGAATCGGGCCCTGAGAATTTGGTGCACTCCTGTCGTGTTGGGATCCTACTCTATAGAGCTCAGCCACCTTAAAGTTATAGGGAACTATATCCAGCTCAAAGCTTAAGACTTTATTAGGATTGGCCTCAAGTTCGTCTCTCCTTCTCCCACTCCCTATCACTTACCTCTTGTTTTCCCAAGCATTCATCTGCACACGTCCAACTCTCGGCGCTGACTCTTCTGAAAGATGGCTTGCCAAACCCTGTTCTCTCTCTTGTTACAGGGAGTGTTTCTAACAAACTAAGCTGGTTAAAGCCTCCTCATTACCAGGGCCCGCTTGAGCGCCTCTCGTGTGCATCACGCAACCATACACCAGCCATATTTAGCCCCCGGTATCGTCTGGTCTAGCTACTGCCATCACATTTAAGTATTCCCTGTAAAACGGACTATACATTTCTTAAAATCTCTCTCGCGCTTGCCAATAACGAACCCCTGTTAGGTAACATGCTTCCCAGCTAATACAACCATTAACCCTCCTCATCACTCTTTCCCCTACTAAGTTGTTTGTCCACTGGCTAATCCCGCCGCTACACCTCCTCTCCCTCAAACCCTTCTTCTTCTATATGCACAGAGCAAGATCTGACAGCACCCTGGCAGGGTCACAACGCGCCACTCCTCGGCCAAGTCTTTCTGCCATAAGACCACTACGATGGTGATGGGCGCAGTATAAATACTTTTTTTTAACACTTTATTGGGTTTTTGTTTACAACCTGCTAACAAACATAACATTCATACAACCATGCATGCAACAGGTGGGTGTGTCGCGCGGCATATTATAGCGTCTTAGAGCACTTTATGGGTCCTTGCACTTTGCCACGTTTGCCTTGTCATGTGTGGGTCACAAAGGTATGTTCCGTGGGGCAGCGGGGTGCAGGCTTCGATTTGTTAGTCTCCCGCTATCAATAATCCCGTGTGGGTTTTGCACTTCTGCACATTGTCCAGGGAAGTGTCAGTGTTTTCTGTTTACTCACAAGGGCCTTCCGACTCGAGCTCTGCTGGGGGCACAAACATTGTTTGTACAAGTGTATTCCATGCATCGATCCTCTCACTACTTTTGTGCATGCCCCTTTGTAGTGCTTTGTGCCACACGGCCGACGCGGCCAGTGACCATGGTCTCAGGTCTGCCAACCATGCTTCAATCTGTGGGCCAGTTTTTGATTTCCAGGCTATTGCAATTCTGCGTTTAGCCAGGATGCACATTAAGTCCTTCATTTTTGCCAGGTGTTCTAGCTGTCTGTTGCCTCTTGGGAAAAGCCCCAGCAAGTAAGATTCCGGCAGCCAAGCATGCATGTGGATGCCACCTGCAGCCGCTCTTTTTTAAATCTCCTCCCAGAATTTCACAATCACTGGGCAGAACCAGAACATGTGTAGCATGTTTGCATCCTCTGTGGCACATCTCGGACATGCCTGTCTTGTCTTGCCCCCCATTTTGGATAACCTGTCCGGGGTTATGTATGCTCTCTGTGTTACGTATAATTGCGTTAGTTGAAATTTGGCGTTTCTGGAGACTTTAATATACAGTAGGGCCCTCCCCCATTCTGTGTCCGTTAGTGCTTTCCCGAGTTCATTCTCCCATTTGCTGCGTGCGGGCAATACCGCAGTGTTGTAGTTATGTAGGAGCAATTCGTACACTCTGGTCACAGCATGTCCTCCTTCTGCCACGTCAAACCATGTTTCTCGAGCACTTCATTTGTTCCATCTCCCATTTTTAGCCCTGGCCACCTTTTATTTATTGTCCCCACCATGCTTTTGTATAGCAGGAATTGGCTCTTACATATGTTGTTCTCTTCCATTAGGCTGTGGACTTCAATCCACTGTCCCTCCTTCAATAGGTCGCCTACTTGGGCTGTTCCTTTGCCTTACCAGTGCCTTCGGTATGCCCTGAGTGTTTCTGGTTGACCCTGAATGAGTCCCGCCAAGGGGACATACGTGGAGCAAGGGTCCGGGGTTTGCAAAATTTTCCATGCCCTTAGCCATATGGCGCGGCCTAGTACAATTAGCAAAGGGGGTTTCTGGTGTGGAGGCTTGCCCATCCATATGATCTCTTTTAAATAGCTGTGGCGCAGTGTGGGTTGCAGGAGTAGCGTGTCTAGGAAGGTCTCATCTCCTAACCAGTTTGCTACAAACTGTAGTTGCCCTGCTAGGTAGTACAACTCGAAATGCAGTAGTTTAATCCCACCCTGGTCATAGTCTTTTTGTAGTGTGCCTAGGGCGACTTTGTTCCTGCCCCCTCCCCACAGAAATTCTCTGATGATCGTATTCAGTTGTCGAAAGAATGCTTTGGGAATGTTGTAGGGTATGTTGGTGAAATGGTATAATAGATGGGGGAGCACTATTATTTTCAGCAGTGGCACCCTGCCTGGCATCCCCAGGGTCAAGGTCTTCCAGAAGTTCAAGGAAGTTGTAACCTTCTTGAGCGCCTCTGGTGTGTTGTTTCGGTGCGATAATGCGGGGTCGTGATGTATGTTGATTCACAAGTGGCGGAATGAGACCTGCGTCCACTTTAGGGCCAATTCAGGTAACTGCTCTATTCTATGCTCCCTAAATGTCGCCAGAGGGAACAGGCAGGACTTATTGAGCAATATGCCCGACAGTGTGGCGAATTCTGCTATGACATCTAGTAAGTGCAGCAGGTTTTCTTCCGGTTGGTTGACATATAAGGGCATGTCATCTGCATAAAGTGAGGTAAATGGGTAGTGTTGTCTTTTCTTATCCATGCATCGGCATATTCCTTCCTGAGGAAGGCTGCCAGTGGCTCCAGTGCTAGTATGTAGAGCATTGGTGACAGTGGACAGCCCTGCTTCGTGCCTCTATGTATTGCCCATTCTGCTGCCGAGACTTGTCTGCCTGTCTTAACCCTGGCTTTGGGTTTCCTGTAGATCAGCTTGATCCATCTCAGGAATCTGGGCCTAGTATGCTATCACGTGCAGCAGCCAGTTCCAGTCAAAAGCTTTCACCGCGTCTTGGGAAGTTACCGCACTTTCTACTGACATATGAGCGGTGTGGTCTATAACGTGGGGGAGTCTCCTCAGGTTCCACATTGTGTTACGGCCTGGGGCATATCCCGTTTGGTCTGTGTGTACTAGGGTATGTATGACTTGTTTTAGTCTATTGGCTAAGGCCGCCGTCAGAAATTTTCTGTCTTTGTTAATCATAGAAATGGGTCTATACGATCCATAGTCAATTGGTTGCTTCACTGGCTTTAGGATAGGTATAATTAATGATTCTCGCATGGTGTCAGGTAGGAGGCGGTGTTCGTATGTTTCTTCGTAGACCTCCAGGAGGCTAGGTGCTATTATCGCTTTGTATTTTTTATAAAACTCCCCCGGAAGTCTGTTGGGACCTGGGTTTTGGCCGTCGGGAGGTCTGCAATTACTGCTTTCAATTCCTCTATTGTTGAATTGAATTCCAATTCCTCTATTGTCAGTGGGGCATCTAGGACTGCTGCCTGTTCCTCAGCCAGTTTTGGTAATTCAATTTGGATTAAGGCCTCAGGCACGTGCCTTTCCTCTGTGCGCATGGTAGGCGAGTACAGTTCTTCATAGAAATGGGAGAAGAGCTGGATGATGCCCTTCTGGGTTCTGATGATTTCCCCGTCTCAGTTTCGTATTGCACTAATCTGGTCTCTTTGTGCCTCCCGCTCAGTTAGCCAGGCAAGTAGAATGCCCGGCTTGTCACCCTCGGCATGCAGTTGCTGTGTGTATTTTGTGCAATCTAGTTTCCCTAGTTTCTCCCAGGTGGTGATACATTTTTATCTCATTGCTATCAAGTCGACTGACTCTACCCCGTTAGTCCTGCCTCCCTCTCTGCTTTCGCTATGTCCGCTTCTATATCAGATAGTTCCCTCAGCATGCTCTTTTTGAGGCCCCCCCATTTTCCCCATTGCAGTGCCTCGTACCACCACTTTGAAGGCATCCCACAGCGTGCCCATCCTGTCTACACTTCCTGTGTTAAGCTCAAAATATTCCTCTATGGCATCTGACATGTGGCTGTGAAATTCATCTTCCAACAATGCTTCTGCTCGCAGTCGCCATGTTGGTATGGGGGTTCTCGTGACAGTGTGCGTCCATGTCGCTATTAGCGGGGCATGGTCTGAGAGGGTCTGTGCCTTAAATTCTATTTCCGTGAATTCGCCTAGGCTTTCTGTTCCGGTAAACATGTAGTCTATCCATGTGTATGTACCGTGTGGAGCGCAAAAGTGAGAGTAGCTGTGGTTCATGCCATGCTTTTCCCTCCAGACATCGGCTAGGCTGAGATGGCTCAGGAGGGTTTTTAAGAATTTCGCTGGTGGGCTGGTTTTTTTAATTTAGTGTCTGATCTGTCTAGCAGTGGGTTGATTGTACAATCGGAATTCCCACCCCAGATGTATGTCGCGCCCCTGTATGATGAGATTTGGGGTCCCAGTGATCTGAAGAACCCTGTGGCATCTTGATTAGGGGCGTACGTGTTCACCTAGGCACACTTCTCTATTTTCGAGTAGGCCATGTACTATCACCCGCCTTCGTTCTCTGTCTTTGTTGACTTCTGGGACTTGGAAGGGGACGTTGGGGGCTACACACATCAGCACTCCTCCGGCGTAGGTAGAATAGTTAATCCATATACTTTATCCCCCATTTTCTTGTGATCATGGACTGTTTATTGTTTGTCAGGTGTATCTCTTGCAGCATTGCTACTTTCATCTTGTTCAACCATGTGTACACTCTTAATCGTTTAACATAGTTATTTAGTCCCCTTACGTTCCATGTGACTATGTTTGTACCTTCAAGGCGTGATACTGCTACCCATCTGATGGCCTCTGTCTTCCCATGCCTGTTTCCTCATGTCCACTGTCAGTTGTGCCCCCCTCTGTAACTGCTGGTGTGCTCCTGACCTCAGGATTAACCCTCATGTTTCGTGCCATTGCATGGCAAGGAGCTGGGTAGGTCTGGCCACTCATTGACCGTTGCAAGGCTTTTCATGTTTGTATACTTTCTTCTTGCAGTGCGACCCATCTCTGCTCTTTGTTGAGGATGTATCCACCTGCCCCAACTTCAGCTGCCAACAAACAAACTTCAACTTTAAACGAATGCCCAGCCGCCCTCCCTCCGCTCAGGCTCCGCTGCTTCCCTTGCACAGTTCCATTTTCCTGGATGTGGCATGCGGCAGGGAGATGCCTCTCAATTGGCATCTAAACTTAGTTAAACATCTTGGGGCTGCTTGCTGTCGCAGCTGCTGGGCAACTGATTCCTGGGTTTCCTTTTTTCTGCCTCCCGGTGCATGGAACATTTCGGTCTTCCATGTCTTGTCGGTAGTGAGGGGCCGCTTTCTGACTGGGGCCCAATGGTACATGTGATTGTGGTTTGTTACTCGGGTGCGCTGTTGTTATTATGCTTGGCTGCTATTTGGGGTATGCCCTGCTCGTCCAACCAGGTGTGGGCTTTGGCGGAGGTCTCCATGAACTAGGATCTTCCGTTGTGTAGGACTTTTAATTTGGCAGGGTATAACAGCATGTATCGCAGGCTTGCTTTCCTGAGGCACTCCTTTGTTGGGCCAAATATCGCCCTGCGCTTCTGTACTAGTGCCGTGTAATCATGGTAGATAGACATCCTCGAGGATTTCTAGTGATTATGCCACCTTCTCTTGAATAACCAAGGATCTTCTCCCTGCCTTTAAAATTCATGATTTTGGCTATCATAGGCCTCGGTGGGGCACCTGGAGGGGGTCTCTTGGTCAAGGATCTCTGGGCTCTTTCTACTGTGAAGCCCCGTGACAGTGTGCCAGAGCAGACCTCCTGTAGCAGCAGGTTTTCAATGTAGTTAGTGGGGTAACTGCTCTCCTCTCCTTCTGGTTACCCATTATGCGGATGTTGTTTCTTCGGGCTCTGCCTTTTGTGTCCTCGGCTCTGTGTTCTAAGGTTTGTATTCTCCCGAGCATGATCGAGATTCTGGTTTGGGCGCTGGTGATATTGGTGGCGTTCTCTTGCACCTGGTGTTCTGGGGTGCCCATTTTGTCTGCCAACGCCTGTATGTCCTGGCGTAGTAGGCCCACGTCCACAATTACTGCATCAGTTTTGTGCTCTAGCGCACATTTTAGTGCTGAGATCGCCTCTAAAATGGGGCCATCTTATTGGCGCTGTGTCTACAGATCTGGTCGTGTTGCATTGGTGTCTATGGAGGTGTGTGGGCCGTTTTGGCTCTTGCAGGCGTAAGATTCCATTGTGGCCTGTTTTGCTTTGCTTCTGTGCTGTTTATCTGGTATTTTGCGGTTTCCCTGCTGGTTTCACAACAGCGGTATCAGTAGCTATTTGGGGGTAGGCAGGGTGCTGTCCATGCCTGGGGTTATCGGATCTTGACCTGTGCGTTGTGCAAGTGTTTTGGGGCTGGCACAGGCTTTGGCATGCTTTGTATGTTGCCCAGTCCCTTGGCTCATCGGTGATCGTGCAGTCTATTATCGTATGCAGCCAGGGCTGTGGGATCTGTGCTCCCAGACGTCCCACGTCTCTCCAGCTGGGCTTTGTTTTTACTGCCCAGGGGGGAGCACCAGGCAGTGCGCTTGCTCCTCTGGGGTCCTTTCCCTTTTATTGACTCCCTTGGCAGGGGGGAGTCGTAGTCCACACCTCCCGTTCCAATTACTTGTGCTGGCCCGTACGATATGCTTGGTCCCTTGTCTGGTCCAGTGTCTTGCAGCTCAGCTCTTGTCAGCTCACAGTTCGGGGGTCTATTGTCCTCAGCTCAAAGTTCTGCGAGTGGGCCGCACCTCTGAGGCTTGGCTTGGCTGTGTTGGAGCCTTATGTTGCCTCGTGTGGCTGGGGCTGGGTTTTGGGGTCATGAGGTCTGTGCTTCTGGTGGCCCCTGTTGTTCCTGCTGGGCTTCGTGGGAACTGCCTCACTGGGAGCGCGAGGAGGTGACACACACAGCAGAGGTGCACTCCGCACTGTATGCCTTCTGGGGGACCCCACGGTGACGTCTGCACCAGCTGTTTATCATGATCTGGGACCCATATTGGCCCACATACAGCGCACAGGACCCTGAGATGACCACAGCATATAGGAACCCACAGCCCACTGAAAATGCTTAACGCACCCGCAGTCCAGTAACTACTTTAGGACGGTGGACAGCACCCCACTGCTATTACAGCAGCAGATACTACGGACAACACCACAACTGGTGTTCTATCCTGACGAAGGCCAACACACAGACCGGCTGCAATCAAGCCCCATCTGGCCGAAACACACCTGTGTCGATCCCATGTGACACAACTGTCTAACCCCCTTCCGTGTATGTTATGTAAATAATGTTGTGTACACCCGTTGTTTATCACGCCCTGGACTACTCCCCGTCCTGGGTGCACCTTGTTCAACTATAGGCTATTTCTACCATCAAATGGTGCTTGTGCTTTTATATACAGTGATTGTGCCTCATTACCACAGAGGCGGATACTTACCTGGTACTTTCACTGAAGAGAATCAATTTTGTCCGTGGTCTATAACTCTCGTGCTTATCGAGAGCATTGTAAAATAATTGCAAAGTCACCAAGAAAAATTTCTTTTGTGTTTTTTTTAAATAAATGTATATGTTCAGAACCACACACCCGCTGATAGGATCTCTCATCCTGATTATTTGTTGATATTTATACCTTTTCTATATATTGGCTCCCTTTGTGTAATGCGGGAGATGAGATAGCATTACCGAAGGCCTAATCCACACCTTGTAGAACATCCGATGGTCAGGTGGTGATTCTACTATAAAGCATACAGGTCTGGAGGGCTGGTCGGGTTAGTCAGCCGGGAACAGCTTAATGTGTGAGGTGCTGTTTGTCTTGCAAGCACACTAATACATCGCTTTTTGTTTTTACCACGATCAAAAGTTCTTGCTGAATTGTTTTACATTTGATGAACACACTGTTAACTAGTGCTAATGATGTGTCTCCTATTGTATGGGGACCTCCAAATGCTTTCTAGTATCATGTATGTTTAAGGGCAAATACACAAAGTGGCTTTTAAAGGTTTCCTAACATCATTTGCTGATGTGTTTGCATACTTTGTTCGAATGTGTACAGCTCTTGGCACTAAGCTTACTAGTTGTTTTAATATGTTTTCTCATAAATTAACATTCAGTAGCTCTTTTGAGATGTAGTCCGGCCGGTTTTTTTAATGTAACGAATGGGAAGTTTGAGAAAATCTAATTTGCTATAACAGTACAAATACATGTTTAAATATTCATAACAAAGTGTATTTGCAGGACCCGCTGTACACGCAGTGGTTTGACAGAATATTGTTTCAGGCCTGTGACTTCCTGAACACCGGGAAAGTGTTGCAGAAAGCCAACTTATATTGCCATGTTTTCCTTGTGAGCAAATCTCCCACCATTATATCAATGTTCCAGCTTGCCAAGCAACACAAATTAATCAGCAAATGTACAAAACGTACCCAGAATGCTTTCAGCAAACACTGGAAACAATGCAGCCCCCAACTATGCAGTCAGCCTCAGGAAGGTTCAGAGAAGCGTGTGTAAAATATAAGATGGCGGACAGGCTAGATATAGGCTTGGTGCCACCCCATGACCCGAGATCAACCCCAGGGTGCCAATCCCAGCCTCCACTCAATTCCAGAGGTACAGACTCTCAGGGAAAGACCTGCGAGGGGAGGAAGGAAGAGAATATAAATGCAGCCATTTTTAGTAGTGTGGATTACAAGAGAAGGCGACTTGCATTTGATGGAGGCTGGAAAGTGATGGAAGACTAAGATGCTACAGGAGTGGAGGAGACTGGGGACGAGTTGGCAGAGTAGTGCTGGAGGAGGTGGTGAGAGTTGAATGGATGAGGCAGGAGGTGGTGGTGGCAAGGGAGATAGTGACATAAGGAGTGTAATAGGAGCTGGTAAAATCAGAGTGTTGATGGTGAAGGTGGTAACATCAGGAGTGGAACGGAAGCATGTGATAACATCAGCGGTGGAAAGGATGGAGGTGTCACCAAAAAGGGTTATAAAGCTGGCGGGTAAATGAGCTGAAAAAGTGGTTGCTGTTGGATGTATGTGATTATTTCATAAACGAAAATGTAGAATTCGAAACTGACAAATTCGAAATGCATGTTATGAAATAATCACAGACATCACCCCCGCCCGCTATCCCCCCACTCTATACCCCCTACCATCCATACTTACCTCTGCGGCTGACTTACCTGCTGCTCCACTGTACGGCTCTATCCCTGCAACACGATTTCCGCCACCCCATTCAGAGGCGGAACTTCCGCCGCAGGGTGATTTTTTTCCTGTAAAACTGTATTTGCCCGCTGCATTCCGCTACCCCCGATTTCCATTATTGTCGAGTAAGGAGGCGGGGGCGGGGGGGGCACGCTCGCTACCTCCGCTTCCCTTACATTTTTGTTTTAGTTTTATTTTCAGTGCCGAATTTGGCATTTTCTCCTACTCGATTACTTTTCTCTCGAGTTTTTCGATGGATACTGTTGCTGTTAAGTAGGTGGTAGGTTCTTAAACTAAAGGTTGGCAAAGGTACGAAAAGACAGAGGGAACATGTCTTCCAGTAACGTAGGGGTGGGTAGCAGAACCTGTGTGTGGCACCAAATGTGTGCTAACAGCAGAGGGCAGTGATACAGAAGGAGTGGGGATGAAGGGGAGAAGATCACAGAGTAAGGAAGACTGCAAGGAAGACCAGGGCTGAGACAGCCAGAATGGGCAGGTTCCGTTGGGCCTCGTTGGCCTTGTGCAGGGCCAGACAGAGCAAGGAACGACACTGAGTCAGGGAGAGTACAGTCAGTGCAGCAAAGGGAAAGGGAAGAAGTCCAGGGTTCGGCCACCCTTCCAGAAGGTTCCCTCCCTAACACGTCCTGCCAGCTACAACTACGGCCCATGAACCTGGACAAACGTATAAGTTCAGCGGTACGGTCCCTGGAAAGACTGCACCTGAAAGTAGATAAAGAAAAGGGGTTTTTTTGTAGGGGAAGTTGCCTGTTACCTTTTACTTCACACCACTGTACATATTTCATGAATAAACCCAGTGAAGAAAATCTCATGGTCTTGGCATCCTTTTAGGTCCATGCTTTCATAGAAGACACCATGTTAAAGAAACCTGAAAATGGTACTGAATGCGGTAATGTAACTCCATAGAAATTAGTTTAAATGCTGACCACAGATTTCAGACTTGATGTGCAACATGTTCAAAATATGGAAACTTTACACTGCAAAACTGTGAATTCGAACACACAAATACATGACTTATGACTGGATGGATGATTGGAGGGAAAAGAGCTAATTGTGCTAATGATGTCGCATGCCACATTTACTAGTTACTAGCTTTGTCCATTCTGATGCAAAGTTTTTGTTCTTCCACTGTGTGTTTATTGTATATTTTTTTAAAGTATGTGCATTATTTTAGTTTATTGAAATTCCTTGAACGTATAGTTTGAGGGAATATTATATCGGTTTTTCCAAGCATTAACCAGGGCTGTAGTAAACATTGTTTAAGGTTTAGGATGTATACTGTTTGTACATTACAGTATTTTGCATAACATCACGCATGTGGATTTGGACAGTTATCTAGAGAACAAGGTGTCAGCGCCGAATATTCAGCATTATAACTCGTGGATATAGCCCCACTTAATAATATTTCATTTAATAACCATCTAGTCTAATGGTAGAACAATGTGTCACCCAAAAGAAAGATCAAACTCTCTTATGGTCAGTGAAGCACAGCAGTCAGGCTTACCTTCAGGGGGAAGGATGTGTTGTATAGAAACTCAGACCCTTAGTGGAGCTGTAACCTTGGATTTATTGACCAGCAATGGTGGCAGAATAAATAAAGGTCGTTGCAAAGCACAGTTAAATTCACTGCCTTGTAATGTTCAGGTCTCTGGGCTTTCTCATAGTCTTTAGGACTAAGACAAGTCCCTGACTCCTCATTCAGGAGGAGCGCTGGGAGCTGCTGCTGCTCCGTGGCTCTCTAGCCTTTCCCAATGTGGATGCTGCTTCCTGCAGCCTTCCGTGCCTCTCGCATCTAATCTCGCGAGACTTCGGTGTTGCTGCGTCTCACTAGTAGTTCTACAGGATGGCTAGCAGGAAAGTATATTTATTCCCAATAGTCAGCACACAGAAATACACCACACTGGTATACTGAAAAAAGACACTTTTATTTCAAGGTCACACATATGATATCTGCGTTAGGAAAAAAAGTACTCAGGAGAAACATAAGAGAGCATATTATAGATATAACAACAGTAAATGGCCACTTAACAACTCACTCACTCTTGATCCTAAAATGCAAGCCCCACACCTGGTGGCAAACCCTATACATGTAAACTATTAGAGGCGGGTAAACCGTATAGCCCAACACCGGGGACGTCATTTCACAAAAATGCCGACGGTAGCAGAAGTGACATCACATGACCCTTGACCTCTGATGACACCACAGGAAGTGATGTCATTTGGCCCCACCCTGAAGTGACATCACGGGAAGCGATGGAACAAGATCTTTCACCCTTTTAATGAGTCTAGCGATTATTGTATAGAGTTCCAGAAATACACATTATTTGCTATTCCTATTCTTTCTTATTTAGGGCCACTGCTCAAACTGTTACACATGTTGAACCCCCTGGTTTTTATTAAGATGCCACAACAGAAAAGACAGCCACTCCAGAAAGAAAGAGCCACATGGAACTGGCCACAGCCCATGAGCTTCCATTAAAAGAAAAATTATAATAATGTTCTATTTTTTTAAAGGTGTGGCAAGGGAGATCTCGGGGGTCGCAGGTGAGACCCCTATCGACCCGCAAATGACGCCCCTGCACAACAAATCATGCAGGAATACCATTGTAAATAGAATCCAAGAAACCACACAGAATTCAATTACAGGTTTCCTACACATACTATATATGCACAAAGCACAGTGGTAAACGCATTTCGGCAGGAAAACAGTGGTTCACAATGTCCAACAAAGCCAGGAGGTTCGTTTTTGGTGAGTTGTTCCTGATACTCACCTTCAGGGATCCCCATGGTAAAAGATCTCTACAGGCAGACTTCAACCTCATGTCCCCATTGACTTGCATTGGGGGGCTCTGTACTGATTGGCTGCATTCTGTCCTGGGGCTGGTGTGTCTGGAACCTGGCCCTGGATATCTTCTTATCTTGTTTCCTCTGGGGTGGTTTCTGCCATCCCTGCACTTTTGCAGAGGATCTGGGACTTAGCAGGATTTTTCATCAGAACCACAAGGCAGCCTACAGATGTGGTTCCACTGGTTTCTATCGGGCCCTTTGGTTGATAATGCTATTTATAAAGTAGCACTTCCCTCTAAGACAAAGACAATTTCCAAGAGAAAAGGGCTTGCATTTGGGCTAATTTACATACCCATTATGCCTTGCGAATGTGGCTTAGAACTGGAGGTGAACATCCAGCGATGGCTACTAGGTGGCATTGTGGAATATGTGACTTGGCTCAAATGGACTATCCTACTTTCACATTTCAGGTGAACTTTATTTTCAAGCCTTTGTAAACCCACCACAACTTTAATGGTGCTTTTTCCTTCTTCCTGAAAGCAGTGACTCCCCCTGCGAGGCTAGGGAGGTGAGCCCACTCTACAAGAACCTCCCAAGGGGTCGAGGCAAGTGGGACCTCACCGGGAGAGACTCTCCCTTTAGGGACAAGGACTCCTGTTCCTGTGGGAAACTCACTAAGTCAACTACCATAGCTGCATATATGGGACTTAGTTTCTATGTAGAGTTATGTGACAACTTTATGTATGACTGAAGACAATGTGAAAAGAAACATAGGTGTAAGAAATGGGGAAGAGGTTTCTTTAACCAGAGACATGTATTTAACTGCAACGAGTCAGAACAGAAGGAGAGAAGGAGAGTGCTATGCGCAGGGGAAGCCCCCTGACATAATCACGCTGGGTTAAGGTAGAGTAACGGCAGGTTGCGGAGCCTGCAACTTTCGAAGAGTGAGAGAAACACAGTGGGAGATGCCAGAGGCCCAGCGTATGCAACTGCAAAGGAAGCGGTACGAGAACGAACAGAGTGGAGACATATCTAGTAGTAGCCTAACCATGCTTACAGACTGGTGGGCCGGATGCCTGAGGAACAGCACTGATACTACAGAGACAGAAAGGCTGAACAGCATCCAATCGCCAACGTCTGTGGTAGGCTGGCACCCGATGAGGAACCGACAACAGGAACACGAGCAGCAAGAAGAGAGAGAAGCAGTGCCGGAGTGTGAGCTGAGCCCTGCAACCCTTCCCTACACAACGAAAGGTACCGGGGGCAACGGGAATAGCGGGAGGCCGCCGAGGAATCATTATGTGCATGAAGAAACTCGTCCCAGTTTTAAGGCCGAGAATGAGTGGAACTATAAAACCCAGAGAAAGCAAATAACAAACAACCTGATTCGGGAAGACCGCTGTCACTTGAAGAGAGAGACATGTACCACTCCTGAGAACGAGATAACGGAAGAAACTCATCCCACTCTTAAGGACGAGATAGCACTGAAGAAATTAGTTTACAAGTGATGTGACCCATGTATAAAAGAGAGTGTTAATTAATCCAGTTGGGGAGCCAACAGAGACTCGGAACTAAAACCCTGAGAGGAAGGGCAACCACCACATATCTGCAGAGTCAAAGGCTGTAGAAAGTACAGCCCAGAAACACATAAGAAGAAAGTCGAGATAAAGCTCACCAGTGAACAAGATGAAAGAGAAGACAGCCTCAGAGGGAGAAACCATGGCAAAGAAAGCCTAAAGGGGAATTAAGGAAAACACAAGTTAGGAAAGCTTGAGCAAAGAGACTGGGAAGAACATATATGTGATAACAAGAGAGACTGGGAAGAACATATATGTGATAATAAGAGTGTGAGGAACTACTGGAAGGAAAAGTACTCCAAAATTAGTCCATAGTAATTTTTAAGAACTACTTGATGGGAGAGAGACTATCAAAGGAGATCACTGAGAATTGTATAAGGCAGAAAGAAGACCACGGGAAGAAGAGACATTCTCTTGGCCTATTTAGTTTAGTTATATTTAGTGGTAGGTTCAGATAGAGTTAGTTTGGATGGAGGACATGTTTGCTTTGGACTTCCTGACATCTGAAGAGCACCTTTAGTTCCTTTAGATAGGAAGGGTTTTCCCTTTAGCAATAGGGAGAGATAGGCATAATTCTTATAATTTTCAATAAAGCGAGTACAGAATGTCCTCAACGTGTCTAAATCCTTCGGACTCACCACATTTGGTGTCAGAAGTGGGATGGTAAGGGCCTGATAAAGAGTCTGACCCCACTAGGAAAAGGTTTATGGCAATGCCCATCAACAAGCTCCCACCCATAGGACTCTTGTGCATTAAACCCTCCTTTGGAAGCTACTCAGGCAGTTAGAAAATCTCAAAGACCACTGCCGTTCATTCCAAAGTCCCTGAAGATTCAGATGAGCGGGAATCAGAAATAGACAAACCCAGTTTAGAAATGTCCTCTTACCCCAAAAAGACCTACCCTGGCGATGACTCTGCTCAAATTCATCACTGAGCGGAATACCAGATCCAAGTGGGTAAACATATACACAAAGGTCTTGCCCAAATTTCGAACATGTTTCCCTCACCGGATAGTGCCACATGGGGTCCTTCAGCCTTATCAGGAAGGAGAAGATTTGGGGGCATTTTTTAATTAACTTTGAGAGAATCGCCACCCAGTTTCAGTGGGACAAAGGCTTAAAAGTCTGTTATTTAGCCCCTTTGTTAAAAGGAGACCTGCAGCACCCTTCCAAAATATCAATCCCCAAAGAATTACCCTTTTTCCAGAGAAAAAGATGGCCCTGTTAGAACAGGTGGGACAAACAGGGGCTTTCTACTGACAAACATTTTGGGACATTCAATTGTTACCAAACGAAAGTCCCCTAGTTAGCAGGCTGATTGCAAAACGTTGTGACTCAGTGGTTGGGAAAGAAAACCCTACTGGAAGTTCTAGAAATACTGGTGTGGAAACATTTTATAAATGCCCTACACTCCGTCCTACAATGAGGTATATTACAGCAGCCTCAACCATCACTAGATACTGCCATTCAGGTTTCCCAAGCCCATTCGGAAGCAGCCAAATATTTGAGACATATAGGAAAAGGGGTGGATTAGAAAGAGGATGGGAAAACGTCTCCCATATTTTTTTCCTATGAAAAAACACACTGGGTCGAGAGGACACCTACTCGAGAAGCACAGTTTAGGGAGGAGATCCCTAAAAAAATCCCTTCCATGTCCCTGACTAAAATACGACCCTTCAATTTAGAAGAAACAGGAAGGACAGAAACTCCCTTTATGACTTCTCTTCTTTGTTTCTCTTCTGGAGAGAGAGGACATATTGCTAGGGTCTGCCCTAAAAATACGCCAGAGGGACCTATGGAAAAAGTTTGGGTAGGTAGAGAGTAGTGGGGTTAGGACCAAAAGGGAGAAGACGAGGACCCGGATGAGGGGGAAGTATATTATTGTACCCCTCAGTCTTTTCAAACCCATGAGAGAGACAGTACAAGTAAATGGGATGGGGGATAAAGCCCTTATCGACTCTGCCAGTAAACAAATGGCCTTGAGAGTAGAGCTAATGTATTTAGAAGATCTCCGGAGTAACCAGGCCGCCTGAATTACATGTGTGCACAGCAATGTCGAAACCTATCCCAATGTCCTTCTAATATTAAAAGTACTGGTTCTTCCCGAAGAAGTAATCATTGGTACTGACTTCCTGACTTTTTCAGAACTCCTAAATCCTCATGTAACCCAGAATGCTGTCCAAAATTACTCTGCCATCCTAGGAAGCCTCAGTTGACATCACTGATAATCACGTCTGGGACTGGGCAAAGACGCCCTCCACGGGGGAAAATCCCAAATGTATATTTTCAGATGTTGGAAAGAAAACCACTTCACCCAACCTAACTAAAAAAGCAATGAATTGTCAACAAAAAAAGCAAGGGAATGTGAATTTTCCAAGTCGATTCCCTCTCAATGGAAATGGGGAATCCCCCACCATAAGGGGAAGGGTATGTAGCGATTGCAGGTATTCGTCTCTTCTTCCCAAGGGGGAGACTCCCCCTGTGAGACTAGGGAGGTGAGCCCGCCCCGCAAGACCCTCCTTACGGGTCGAGGCAAGTGGGAACTACCCGGGAGCGACTCCCCCTTTGGGGACAAGAATTCCTTTTCCTGTGAGGAACTCACTAAATCAACGACCATAGCTGCATATATGAGACTATCTTCTATGAAAAGTAGTGTGGCAACTTTATGTTTGGCTGAAGACAATGTGAAAAGAAACATATGTGGAAGAAAAAGTGAAGATGTCTCTTTAACAAGAGACATGTTTTTAACTGTAACGAGTCAGAGCAGAAGGAGAGAAGGAGAGTGCTATACGCAGGGGAAGCCCCCTGACATAATCACGCTGTGTGAAGGTGGAGTTAAGCCAGGTCGCGGAGGCCACAACTTTCAAAGAGTGAACGAAACACAGTGGGAGACACCAGAGGCCTGGCCTCTGCAACCGCAAAGGAAGCGAGAAGGAACAGGGAGCTAACGTACTTTGTAGTGGCGTGACCATGCTTGCAGACTGGTGGGCAGGATACCCGTGGAACATCGATGAGGCTACCAAGTTGGGAAGACTGAATGGTATCTGATCGCCAGTGTCTGTGGAAGGCAGGCACCCAATAAGGAACTGAGAACGGGGACCCGAGCAGCGAGAAGAGAGAGAAGCAGTACCTGTGCATGCCCGCACAACAAAAAGGTACCGGGGGAATCGGGAAAAGCGGGAGGCCACCGGGGAATCCTTAAGTGCATGAAGAAACTCTTTGCAGTCCAAAGAACAAAAGCGAAAATATAAAATGTAATGAGTGGAACTATACAAACCTGAAAAAGCAAATAACAAACAACCCACTTGTGGAAGACCAGTGCCACTTGAATAGAGAGACTCGTCCCATTCCTGAGGACGAGATAGCTGAAGAAACTCGTCCCAGCCCTAAGGACGAGAACTAAAATATAATCTGAATGATTGGAACTGTAAAAACCCAGGAAAGCAAAAACCAAACTACCCCGTCGTGGAGACTCATGTCACTGGAAGAGAGCGACGCGTCCCAGTCCTGAGGACGAGATAGCACCCAAGAAAGTAATTAACAAGGGATGTGACCCCTTTATAAAAGAGAGTGTTAACCAACAGAGGTGAGGAGACAACAGAGACTGGGAACTAAAACCCTGTGAGGAAGGACAACCACCCTATATCTACAGAGTTAAAGGCTGGAGAAGGTACAGCCCAGAAACACATAAGGAGATAATGCCCACCAGTGAACAAGATAAACGAGCAGAGAGCCTCAGAGAGAGAAACCGTGGCAAACAAAGCCTAAAAGGGAATCAAGGCAAACACAAGTTAGGAAAGCCTGAGCAAAGAGACTGGGAAGAACATATATTTGATAATAGGAGTGCAAGGAACTACTGGTGGGAAAAGTACTCCAAAGTTGAAGCCAATGAAAGCACAAGACCCAAGAGTAATTTCTAAGAACTACCAGACCTGTTGAGAGACCTAGTGGTAGGGTCAGATAGAGTTAGTTTTGATGGAGGACATCGTTACTTTGTACGCCCTGATATCTGACGAGCACCTTTAGTTTCATTAGATAGGAGGCCCAGTGTTCCCTTTAGCAATAGGGAGAGATAGGAATTATTCTTATAATTCTCAATAAGGCGAGTACAGCATGTCCTCAATCTGTCCGACTCCTCCTTCCGACTCACCACAGTACATATATGTATATATTGGTATGTGCACTTTGAATCTGTTTTTATGGTGATGTAGCACTTCATAGATAAAATAGAAACAAACCAACAAATTCAAAAGTTTCAGAGTGTATGTTTCACATTTGTAACCATATGCAATTAGTATCCTCACTGTGCATATGGGGATTTCTAAGTTTTAAATGACAAAGACATATTATACATATCACAGATGTTGCTGTCTTTTAAAATCTTGTCTCAAATGAATGCCACACTCAGGAGCAGAGGTTCCTTCAGGTGCAGCCTGGGTTACAGTTGCCCGTTTTGGATGGTTGTGACTTATCGTCATGGTATCAGTTGTGATCATCAGTGTAGTTGATAATGTTTGGGGTGGTGCTTTGTGTGCAGTGATGGGTGTTGCTTTGTGCTGCACTATGAGTGGATAATGATGTGTGCACAATATTGTGAATACACTTTATGTATGGACTCCAGGCTCGGTGTGCTGTCAGGGATTGTAGGGCTTGTGAAGCCATGTCATGTTTTGGAGCTCTGGTGGTGCTTGTGGTTGACGGGAGCAGAGTAGAATCAGTGGCTGTTAAGGTGGGGATGGCTGGAGTTGTCCAGGTTTTGTGTGTTATGTCAGTCCTATGGGGTCAGCGATGCATGGGTTTCTTTGTGGGTCTTGCCCTTGCCCTTGTTAATCCAATATGTTTTGATGTGGTTCAATATTCTGTTTACGATGCTGGACTGGGAACAAAAAGTGGCACTGGATACGTTTTTCAAAATGGCTCCATATTAACATATACTGGAAGCTTTGTAACACTTTCCTTACTTCATCCAGCTCAAAAGAGGCCCATGGTGCAGAGGCCTGCAGGGGCATCTCCAGAGTTCCCTGTGGGCAAGTCCAACGGCTGAGGTATTCCTTTCTTTGATATTGAGCACTTACCAGCTTTAGTTGTTGCCCATTACGAGGCCTTATCTCCTGCACCATGACTTTGGGTTGCTGCTGGACTCCGATGCACATTATACGCTGTTTTAATGGTCCTGCGTCCATGTCGGTGTTGCTCAGCTGATTTATTTTCAAAGAAAAGTTTACTAACACCTCACTAGCAACAGTCTTAATTGATTTGATAATAAGGCTGTGGATAGTTATGTTTTCACTAACCCCTTTTTTCTTGTTAAATAAGCACCAGTTATCTTGATGGTATCAATTTACAATGGGATTTCAAACCTGTTGTGGTTTCTCCTCCCTATTGTACATTTGTAGGTTGGCAATACGTGTTACTTACTTGGGTACTGGCGAAGGTGCTTCTTCTGGTGCTTAGGGCAATGTCATTTGAGGTGGTCCATTCCCAGTGATTGTTGTCTTCAGTGCCTTATGTGTCTGTGAATACATTGAAATATGATTCGCATTATTCATTTGACTAACAATACTTTATTATCATTCATAACAACACATTTTAACACCAAGACCTTTTTGTTAACTATTATTTAAAACCTTTCCAAGTGTGGCAGAAAATCAGAAGTCCATAGACCGCGCAGTGGCCAGAAGGCTATCAGTAGCCAAAGTGGACGGTGCATCGACACTGATTCCTATTGTCTCTGCGGTGGAATCAGTGGTGACGGTAGGGTTCATATAAGATGTCTCTATAAATATATCTACATATTCGTATTTCCGATGCCTGTTTTTAATAACACTACTTTTTATGTCTGTTTACAAATTGGTAGCTAAGAGTGTTTCTCACAACATGCCACACAAGCATATTCAGCCGGTGCATTTTGGACAGGTAAACCATAACATCTGGAAGGCGTGCATTCTTGGATCAATTGGCTAAAGGAGTACATCCCCACATGTGGACTGATCTTTAATTTGCACTTAGATGGAGCAGAGATATTTTGGCCTGGGCAGGCGTCATTCACTTTATACACTCCCTTGATGCTTGTTATACGCGGGCACCGATGGAGTTCCACATATTCTTGTGTCGCATGTTTGGAGAAATTATTTCTGGTACATCAAAGCTTTGGAATGATTTTGACACAAAAGTGCAGACGTGCAAGAACCTTTTCTGTTTTTTCCAACATGCCACACAATTTCTGCAGCTCACCAAAACCCAGAAAACAGTGAGGTCTAATTGGTTTTTAACTGGAAATAAATTAACATTTGTAGATAATTTAAAATATTTAAAACCCAGAAAACAGTGAGGTCTAATTGGTTTTTAACTGGAAATAAATTAACATTTGTAGATAATTTAAAATATTTAGGTTTTCTATTGCTAGCAGACCGAGTAAGATGCATATAAGAGAAATATTGACACATAGGGCAGACGTTTTTGCAAGCCAAATCTCCAA
Source organism: Ambystoma mexicanum (assembly GCF_040938575.1). Classification (NCBI taxonomy): domain Eukaryota; kingdom Metazoa; phylum Chordata; class Amphibia; order Caudata; family Ambystomatidae; genus Ambystoma; species Ambystoma mexicanum. The sequence continues at coordinate 1,132,010,875 of NC_090923.1, forward strand.
GATAAATTACAAATATTGTTAATTTTCAGTCCGCCCCCTGATAACATTTTACGAAGGTAAGGTAAAATGGGGTTGAAATACTTCAGGCTTGGGTGCTTGAGTTTTTAGTACAGCTTGAAGCTCGTATCTGGCGCAGGGTGTTGAAGATGCCTAATAGTTTGCCTGTGGCTGCCATTAGATATGAGCTGGGGTTAAGATCTTTACAAGGTAGAGCAATACGGTATAACTTATTCCTTTATCGGACGATCTTAGTGCCACCCACTAACTCTTTTTATGGTGACTTAGCCCTTATCCTTCAATCTAAAAGGGAACGATCTTCAAATCAGCCTGCTGAAAGTTGTAGTGGTATATTGATGGATATTGAACTGGATATTGTGGATCTTATGCAAAATCCTTCTAAGGTAAAATTGAGGTTCTATAAAAAGGATGGGACGGCCACTATAGATTCCTCTCATGCTTATAGATCACTGGAGCACTTGCGTTTTGAGCACAGGAAATTGGGGGAATCGGCTCCTTACCTCTTTTTGTTTCCCAGCAGTTCTTTACGTATGGTATTTATAAAATTTGGGTTTGATCTCCTACTTACCGGGTACAATTTAGCGAGGAGGCAATTGTTTCCGACTGATCAGGCTTCTTACAGATTTTGTGGAAAATCGAGTTAGAGAGAAACCTTGAAGCATCTTATTGTTCATTGCACTGCACGGATAATATATTGCTTATTGTATTTTAATACGCAGATTCATTATTTATTGACTGTGAAAACCTGTAAACTCGGTTGCTAGGTGGTCACCCTTCATCTGAGGCCCTTGGTTGTGTTTTTCTTTTTTTAAATAGCTCTTTAGAATGACATTTTCATACTGTTTGCTGCATATTTTAGTTGTGACTGTTTGTGGTGGATTTTAGAGATCTTTTGTTTTTTGATTGCCATGAATTGATTTTTATTTTTTTAATTATAATTGTATGAAATGTAATTTTGTAAAAGGTTGAATGTTATTTAACCATGTACCAAAAGAACTGTGTTTTTAAACATTGACATAAGAAGATCTTGGATATGCAATACCATACTGGCGCGAATGATTGCTAAGGTATGGAAGCATCAACAGGTTTTAGTGTGCATTTGCTGCGGGATCATGGGATGTTCGTTATGGAGCATTTTAACGTGTCCACCAGTTTTCATAATACATTCTGAAGGGATTGTGGTCATTTAACTGCAGTGGAAACCAAAGTGATTTTAATAACATTGTATAGGTTTTATGATATGATATGATAATTTATTTATATTCCGCTCGTACACAAGTGTTTCAGAGCGCGACAATACAAGGGAGGGGAACAGAGGAGGCAAAACAACAATCTTACTATTACTTACTTTTCATGTAACCAGTTTTTCAGCTATAAATTACATATGTTTTGAAACTCAATTGCTAGGCATTCTTTTTACTGTGGTAGGTAGTTGTGTGTGTCTGAATGGTGTATGGTCTATGTGTGTTTTTGAGTGCGTTTGTGTGTTGTTGTGGTGTCGAGCATGAGTTTACCACTGCCGAGTCTGCGTATGTGTCTGTGTGTCGTGTCTATGTGTACATGTGGGGTGCTTGTGTAAATGTGTCTTTACCAATTGTCTTGCTGACAGTGTGTGTGTGTGTATACATGTGTATGTGTGTCTGGTTGCACGTGCATTATCCGTATCTACTCGTAGGTAGTGAGGTATCACGTTGGTCATTATGCTTCTCCACTCAGAACCCGCATTGCAATTCTCACTCACCATCAACAATTTGCATCTGGAATCTTAATCCTGAAGTAACTTTCTGGATCAGTAATGTTCATTTAGGGCTACAGTCAATCATTCAGAATGTACAAGGACATTTTAAATCAATTGGTTTTAGGTTCTTTTAGTTTGTGATTTCAGTCCCCTCTCGTAAGCATGCTCTGCCTTTCACCGCCAGATAACTGCCTCTGTGGTGATACTGGTGTGCTACAAATAAAACTTAATATAACATATCACTCCAAATTAGCACTCTGAATCTGGATTTTGAAAGAGACATTTCAGGGGTCGAAATTAAGATTGGATAAGCAGGAGCTACAAGCAGCTCTCGGGTATCCAGCATTACCCAATGACCAGGAGCTACCACTGGGGAAAGAGGAGCTTGTACATAGCATTACGCAAATCTAAGTTCCACATAAAATGCAAGCATATCATTGTATTTATTATTTATGACCCTTTATGCTTCAAATGTCATATAGATCTGTCCTAATGTTTTTTTTTATAGATTGTCCCAAATGCACAAATAGTTGTGTTTGTTCACCATCCGTTGGCCTGGGGAGCCAAAAGTAGCTCCTGGTAACTGTTGGTTATAAACTAACCAGGCTCTTCTGCGCTATAAGCAGGAGCTACAAAGCTCCCAGAAGCCCTCGATTTCGAACCCCGCATTTATTTCCTCTTCTGTGTCAGGTGCGCTGCTACTCCCATGTGCAGGTGAAGATATTGTTAGGCTAAAGTGGACTGATTCACACTGTCTGCATTTGTCTCTGTTCTCCATTCTACTTGCTTTGCTTCATTCCAGACGTGCGGTGCAAGGTCAAAATATACAGACATTTCCGAAAGTGCGAAAAGTGAATGGGCCTCATTATTAGTGTGGCAGAAATGGCAGGTACTGCCAAACTAGTTTGCCGCCAGTTGGTCTGGCAGAATATCTGCCCACTTACAAGTGGGGTAGGACTTCATTGGGATTTTAGAGGAATTACCGCTGGCGGTAATTCTGCCTGTAGTAATTCCTCCAATTTGGAGCTATGTACTGGAGGTACTAACTTCCTCCACTGTACTTCCAAACTCAGAATTTGGGGATGTGCCTAAAGTGGTGGTAAATCCGTTACTGCCAAAAAAGTGTCAGGAACGGATTTATCACAATATGTGCTGCACCACCAAACTCACAACGATGCCCAATATCTAGAGGATGGCTGATCCAATTTTCAAAATGTTTGGGGCCTGATCCAGTTCCTTGTAAGGGCTATGTGTGTGACATGAAATCTCGATTATCCAAGTGGACAATTTCGAGATATGCACCTCGCAAGCAAGCATGTGTTCATTGGTTCTATGAATACCTAATACAAAACAAACTTTTCTTGCACACTTTGTTTTTAGATGAGATCATCAATGACTTTGCAGATGGCATAGCATTAGACGTCTCCAAAGCATCATCGACAGCTTGCACTGTGCATGCACCATTTATGATCTTGGATCACGCAGAGCATGGCCTGCACCCATCCCAGCTGTATGGGGTACACAGGTCAAGGCATGATGTCATTTCTGATGTCATTGGTGACGGCATCTGTGAGAATATGAGCAGTGCATGGTGGGTGGAGTCGAGGTTGCATATCTACCTTACATGCCAAATGCTAATGGTTGGGCAGATTTGTCAACAGGATGTCACAAAATATTAACCTTTACTATATATTATAGGTCAGCAGTCACTGCCATATAGTTAAGGTGAAACCATTGTACATAAACTTTTTTGCAAAGTTCTATTGCTAACTTTTGACCCGCTGGATGGATTTGGATGACAGGCCCCTCTTCCCCCCAAAAAAGGTTTGTCACACCCATCTCATCCCAAACTGGAAATTTTGGGACAGATTTGTTAAAACATGAAAATGTTATTAAGAAAACCAAAAAAGGCTGTTTTCCACCTACTCCAATTCATTTTCCGATAGAGGAAAAAGTGCAATTTTTGGTAAGCCGTAGCGCAGAAACTTCTGAACGAACTTGGAGCCAATGCAAAACAACTTGGCCACAAAGCGTTGACTTGATTTCCTAGACTGGTTTGAGGTTAATCCGAACAGTAGCAGCAGAAAGCCTGAGAGGCTTTTCAGAAAGGAATTCTGCCATTTTCCCCCCAAAGTTGCTGGATGGATTTGGATGAAAGTTTCCAAGCAAATGTTTGTCAAGGGCCCCCCAAACTGAAACAATATGTTAATAGATGAAAAGTTATTAAGAAAAAAAACACAGTTTTCACCCTATTCCCATTAATTTTCACATAGACAAAAGTGCAGTATTTGCACGGCCGTAGCACAAACACCAAATAAGAAACAAAAGTAGACTTAATTTCCTTGACATCATTTAGTTTAAATCCCTCCAGTAGTTTTAAAATATTCAACCAAGACTTGGGGTGCCCCCTGCTCCTTAAAATCTTTTATATATATATCATACTATATAATAAATTGTCAGATGTGTGTTGGTCTGAAGATGTCCTGCCCGCTTCGCCTGTTATCACTGTTAGAGAGAGCTGTTGCCTTACAACAATAAAACCAAGTTCAACTTTCAGGTGAACAAAAGGTGTATTTCAAGAATGGTAACATACAATTTGCTGCAGAAAAGGCACACTAAGAAAATATATACATTTAATAAAATACATAAATAGAAATTCATTTGATTAAGTGCTATTTCTTTAACAAAAGAAATGACATTTTTCAATGTACTTATGTATTATGTAATTATTAATTGTAATATTTCTTGGTATGTATTATTATATCAATATTAATCTTCATGTACGTTTTAAATTTGATTTGACTTGATATATATTTACACTCTGAAAATGTCTTCCTTTATGCACATTAGCCTGTCTGGCGTTTTCACTAGTATATACATATATATATATCGGCCTTGGTGCTTTGCAGCACAGAAACCTTTTCAGAAATGAAAAGCCACCATTTATTTTGTATTGCTCAATGCGATAAAACCGGAGGAAGCTGAAAATGGAAAAACTCAAAATGCTATTTGGAGGAGGACAAGGGATGCTATCAAGATTTGAAATGAACTCCCCCATGACCATTGATAGTCTAATAACCTTCTTGACTTCAGAAAGAGGTTCAAAACTGTTCTGTGTGTGTAGTCACTCAAAGAGGAACACTGATTGTTTTGAACGAAAGCACTAAGATGACCTGGCTGTTGGCTCTATATAAATACGAATACAAATAGCAATCGCATTTGGCTAGAGGTGGTTAGTGGGCAAGACGACAACATGTGAAGTTGGGGATTTGGGGGTGGGTTGAGTGGGCAATTATGGGCAGAACATTTTTGATTTATTTGGGGCAACACCACAAGATGCGCTCAGAAATAAATATGCGTCACACAATGCAATGAGTGATAGGGGGTAAAGGAAGAGGGTTAGGGAGGAAAAAGAAATTGAGTGGAGTGAGGGGACCTGGAAAAAAGAAGCGGGGTGCATGTTGAGTACCTGTGAGAACAGGGAAGAATTTCTAATTCCGAGCATTTTTTTACTGTTAGCGTGAGAAACATTGAACTTGCACTCTAGCACAGGAGTTTCTGTTGTAGGAAATGATTACGGGGAAATTATCACTGAGAAAAGGAGTTAGAAAAAAAGGTTTAACATCTGCAGTGCCTACATCTACTGGGAAGGGACCATGGGTGATTGGTAAGAAATGAATAGTGTGACATGGCCACAGGCCATGGCTTGTGGGCCCAAAAGAAAGCCCTTGGTGCACCATGTACAGAGGCCACGGCTGATGAACATGGCCATTGGCCATGGCTAAAGGCTATGGCTAGTGGGCCCAAAAGAAAACTACTGGTCAAACATGTACAGTGGCCTCGGCCAAAGGCCCTGGCTAGTGAGACCTCAAGAAACTATGCAACATGTTTGGCCACAGCCAGTGGCCATGGCTGAGAGCCATGGCTTGCGGGCCCAAAAGAAAACTATTGGCGCAACATGTACAGTGACCATGGCAGAAGGCCATGGTTAGTGGGCCATGAGGAAACTAGTACATCAAAACCCTTGACATTCAGTGAAAAAAAACATTAGTTAAGAGAGCTAAGGTGATCAGATTTAACACATCAAAACCACCTCTGATATTCATAAGTCACATTTCAAGCGATTTCACCTTAAATATGCGCCCACTATTGCACAGTGTATCACCACAATTATGGCATCATAGATGGCATCACTGATGGTATCTACGATGAGATCACTAATGACATCACACATGACATCACTGATGGCATCACTAATGACATCATACATGGCATCATTGATTAGATAAATAATGACATTATATGAAATTATTGATTATATAAGATGGAATATCTTTGTTAACCTCTTTTTATAGATATTTTATTTTATTACACTTAACAATAATAGCCCCATGACATGGAACAATAAATACACTGATACAGAAGTATAATATGATTATGTGTGGACTATTAATTTGCAATACTTATCCATTTATACAATTTAAATTAAAATATGTAACGTTAAACAAATGGTTTCAATTGCATGTATTAGTAAGCAATTACAATACTTAATTGAAGAGCAAGTACCTGTTCACATACATCTATATCACCTTAACTCTCATAATTAATGCCTTTTCACTGAGTGTCTATATATATTCAAAGAAAACACTTTAGTTAGACATCAGTTGAGGTGAGAAACCTATTGCAACAAAACCCCTGAAATTGAACACATCAGGGATCTGAGGTCCGGCTTAACTTAGCACGTTCCCGTTGATCTAATACTATATCCCCTGTAAATGCCATTTTCTATGCATTTTCTATGGCATTGTGAATCCCTTCTCCTCTAATATATATGTGCTCTTGGGCTTTGCAATAAGTTTCTCGCCTAACTGATCGCTAACTAAAGTTTTTTCATAGAATTTTAAGGGTTTTGTTATTCCATAGAATTTTCCGCACCCACTGTCCATGGCCTTCGGCCGTGCCCACTGTATATTTAAATAAACCTTTAACCTACTGGCCATGTTTGCAACCCACTGGCCAAAAGTGATTTTTTTTCTTTATACCTTTTACCATTTTTAGTGGCTCTTTTCCAAACTTTCCAATCTGGAGGGAGGGGGTTAAAGAGGGGGTGTGCCAACATTTCAGCCAAATCCGTTGCACGAGTCAAAAGTTATTAGCAATTCATTTTGGGTATTTCCTGTGGAACTCTGACTCACCTTAACTATACGGCAGCGACCACCGCCCTATAATATACATATATATATATATATATATATATATATATATATATATATATTACACAGAATACACAGTATATGGCCCACTCTGAATTTTTTTGCAAAGTTTGGTGAGGATTCGTCCGGGGGGGAAAAGTTATAGGGGGGGTCCCAAAACTTTTTTTTTCCCTTAGACTGAATGGGAAAAAACTTTGCGCACGGCTACAGCCCGAACCGCTGGACGGATTTACACCAAATTTGCGACAGGAGCGGCGGCCTGGTCCCAAAAGCGTGCTTTTGCAAATTTGGTGTAAATCCGTCCAGTCATTTTTTTAAAAATGACCAAAATGTAAGGCAAAAATATTAGTGATATCTGTGTTCGCTTCGCGGACGGACTTCCCTGTTCGCTCCGCGGACAACACCCCAATTGGCCCATGGCCTTGCGTCATGTCCGCGGACATGCGACGTGTTCGCTGATTGGACGGCGAGGGGCGTGGAGCGCGTCAGATTTTCTGTGGCGCCCACCATCTTGTATTCGCCGTTGAGCGCGTAGAGCGCAGTGAAACGTGGATAGAAAATTGTATTTAGTGCCGTGTGTTGGTGTGTAAGAGTGTTTGGGGAGGGTGGGGGAGTATGAGATAGGTTCAATGTTTTGTTTTTTTATGTGCTAGACGTTTTTGTTGCGTTCGATTTGTCCGCGGAGAACACGGCTGTTCTGACATTTTGTAAATAAACTAAATGGTGGGGTGTTTAGAGGACGGAGTATGTGTCATTTTTGTTCGCAAGGAAGGTAAAAATGAGCTATGAACACTCGCGGTGTACTTAATTGTTCGTAAATACACAAACTGGGGGTGTCCTCAGGACGCTGTCCGTATTGTAATCTGTCTAGTTGAATGTGTTCTAAGAACACTCGCGGTGTCCCGAAATGGTTGCAATTACACAAAATGGGGGTGTTCTGAGAACGTTGTTTGTATTGTTCGTTGTCAGGGTGAAAGTGTTTTAAGACCACTCCTTTTGTCCGCTAATAGTACAATTTCCTATGGGCGTCAACCGACTTTTTGTCCACTAAAGAAACGATAAATCCGGCTGGTGTGCGCCGACATTATGTGATAATCCTATGACTGGCGCTATTGACCTGGCTGGCTTGCTTTTGCGACACTAAATCATATCTCCCGCCCCTAAGCCTGATATTAACAAAGCATTCATATTCCCCGCCTCTCTCCGTGACGTTACAGTGTGCGTCATCAAACGCGCCCAGTTCTCTGCAGTCCTAAGTGACTTTACACAGAACCCGGAAGACAACACATATTATGTCACAACACAGCGCACCACAATTCGGAATATGAAACAGTGATTTAAAAGCAAACAGCAAGATTGTACATTTTGTAAAGTACATTTATTTGACATCAAATGTTTAGAGAATATTCAGCAATTTGCATTTGTCTTTGTTGTCGATCCGCAAAAGTTCATCTTGAGGCACGCGATGTTCCTTTGCGGTACAGAGGGTGTTAGATCAGTTTACAACTCAGTGCGCCACAATTTGGAATATGAAACTGTGGTTTAGAAGTAAACAGCAGTATTGTACATTTGGTAAAGTACATTTATTTCACATGAAATGTTTAGTGAATATTCAGCGATTTGCTATTGTCTCTGCTGTCGATCAGCAAAAGTTTATTTGGAGCCACGCGTTGTTCCTTTGCGGTAGATCGGCTGTTGGTTTATGATAAAAGCAGTAAATGGTCGCTCTGATAATCGGAAGGTTTCTCCAATAGCGAGCCATTAGACCACCCTATTGGTTGGTATGTTGTTTGTAGCCGCTAGTACTGCGTAAGGGCATATTGGTCCTTGGCGATTGTCCCATAAAATGGTGAGGGTCATGAAGTTGCATATTTGGACCTGCACCTGGCAGTTGAAGACCCCATGGGCTGGAGTCTGTAAATCGTGACATAGGCAAAATGGGGCCACGTACCTGTTTTAAAAAATATAAATTAGTCTCACCAGCCGATCTTCATTAAAAATCATCATTTTATTTATTAGGGCGTGAAACTATTTGCTATCGAAGATAGTGCAACGGAGTATGTTAATAATAAAATAATAATATTTTCCCATTCATATAGCGCTAAGAACCGTGGGGTATCTAAGCAGTGCTTATTATTAACCACGGTGTGTGGTGCTCATTTATCGACCACGGAAGGATGAAAGGCTGAGTTTGGCCTTGCCGGTATTCGAACTTGCGTTAGCAAGCTGTGCACGGATGTCAAATCGAGCGTTGTACTCGCTGTGCCACTTGACAGGCTACAGTGAAGTGGCACAGCGAGTAGAGTGCTTGACCGCCTATAGACCGGTTACATTATTTCTATTAACCCACCCTGTGTCGTCTGCCTTTTTCAGAGCCCTCTAAACGACAGGGGATCAATTCGGCGGTGATAGTGCGCGGTAGAAAACATTATGCCACTTTCAACGAACAAGTTCAACTTGAGCGGTCTTTAATGCTACGCTATTGTAATTATATTTGGTATAAAATAATCTAAAGGGTTACTTACAGTACAATTGCAATTTCCATTGTCTACGAGTGGTGCAGTCCCAAAATACGACTCCGCGTGTGCGAACGATCTCTCGCATAGTGATATAATATATAAAAGTGGTTTTGTTTCAGAAATGTCATCCTTATCTTCTCTTACATTTTAGCAACACTCCTTCAAGAGAAGTCTTTCATCACAATCTCTGTCTGTCAAGGTCAAAACACAATATAACCTTATAGTCCGCTTCGTGAGCCTCTCCAGGGCCCGAAAAAAAAATGGAAGCAGCTGACCTTCACTGTGAACGAGCATAAATTCTTACTTTGCAACATTCTGTGTAAAGCCATCTGTGAGAAGTTGGTTTTTGCACGCCATGTTTGTATATTGTTTGCGTGATATTAAAAAAAGTTTGTTTAAGGGACGTTATGGTTCTAAGTACAGCCGAAAGACCCCTGAAAATCGCAAGTTATGGTAAGCTATGAAAAATAACTCGCGCCACCACCGTGCACTGCTAAGACTAACACCCAGGACATCAAAGATGACATCGCAAATGTCATTGATGAAATCACTGATGACATCACATGTGTATGTACTTTTCATGGAATTTGTCTACTAGGGATTTTTATTATAATGTTGCGAAAAAAGTGTCAAGGATATTGCAATAAATATCATACCGTTATTAGTGCTTTGAACGATGCATTGATATAAATAGCATTGTATTATGGGATTCTATCTAGTATACTGAGCTACTAATGGAGAAACATAGCATTGTGTGCAGAGTACAAGATGAAAGTATAATATCTGTAATGTTAATATGTTGAATAATGAAATGATAATTGTCCTGAAATGTTCGAAAATTCACAAAATGGGGGTGTTCTGAGGACGTTATTCGTATTGTGTGATTGCTTAGCTGTATGCAATGAGGGAATGGCACAGAGAGTAAAGTGGACGCTGTCCGCGGACAACGCGGCTGTTCGTGGACAGGGCGTGCTACATCCGGGTTTTTCCAGGAAATCCAACATGGAAAGAAGACTGTACGGATCAGCCAATCAGATGTCGAGGTTGTGGATTTGTGTTGAAAGAGACTGTGTGTAGTGAAGATGGCAGAAGTGGAGAAAGTCAGGGTGTTGGTGCTCGGAGATATGTTTGTACATGGTTTACAACAGTATGCTGAATGCAGGCATGTTGCAAAGAACTTTGATGTGAAAGGAGTGGAGGTGGTGTGGAGCACTGTGCCTGATTGCAATGTACAGGGAATTGTACAAGTTTGTGAGGATATGGCCACGATGAACAGTCCGCATGTGGTAGTTCCATTTGGGCAACGTCAGTGCCCCTACTTTGTTGGCTGATTTGGAACGCTTGGTTCAAGCCGTAATGAAGATCCTTCCAAATGCGAAAGTAATTTTTTCTGGATTACTACCTAGGGCAATATGGGACAATAGTTCAGTTGTTTGTCCTCAGCAAAACATTGCTAGATGTGTCATCAGCCGAGGCATGTGTGCCTTCATGCTTAGAGCTGGTATGTTCTTCTGTAACAATGAGAATATTGATGCCAGTAATGCTGTTAATTTTAAAGAAGATGGCATTTCTTTATCTTTTTTACAGGAAATGCCTTTCTATTTTGGAATGTAAGGGTTGCTTTGGAGAAGGTTATGTGAAGATTTTAGGAGTAAAGTAAGAACAAAAAAACAAGAAAAAAAATACAAAATAACGGGTGTCTGTCAAGCATCTGTAAAAAAAAAACGGCTCTTTTCAGAGCTAACTTCAAAGGGGAAATGGGGTACACTATTTAAATTTACATTCACCACGCTCAGATTTTTGATATGTCCACAAACATGGCGGTAGTCCGCGGACATGAAAATCACTACGAGGGGGTTAGTATGTTCTATGTTACATGTATATGAAGTCAGGGATATTATGGTTAAGTTGTGCTACTAAAAACCTATGAAATTCAGTAAAAAAACTTTGTTAAAGGGACGTTATGGTTAAGTTGCGCTACTAAAAACCTATGAAATTCAGTGAAAAAACTTTGTTAAAGGGACGTTATGGTTCAAAGTAAAACCGAAAAACCCCTGAAATTCGGCAGTTAATGTAACATAAGCAACCATAACTCGCGCCACCGTGCACTGCTAACACTAACACCCAGGACATCAAAGATGACATCACAAATGTCATTGATGACATCACTGATGACATCACATGGCTGGCTCTCCCTTTTTATCCTTTACTGATATATCGAAGCCACATAGTTTTCTTCAGTAACAGTCAGGAAGTAAAAATTGAAAAGGTACTATATTTGTAGACTTAGGGTCAAGTCACATCATATGAAACATATACATAGCGGAAGACACAGGCTTCAAAGAGAGCAATCCTTTCTCTGCATGAAGATAATCATTAGGGTTATCAGCAATTTCTCATAGTTTTATTTTTATTACTCTACCTTCCCTGTATATGGTCATATTTGTATACATTATACTCACTCTCCTTTCCTTTGGGTGCAGTCACATCATGTGATACACATACATATGGTAAGTAGCAGCTTTGAAACAGAGCAATAGTTTCTCTGTATAAACACAATCAGTTAGGTTATGAACTCTTTCTGCTACTACTTCTGCTTTTTTGTTTACTTCACTGTCCCTGTATATACTCATATTTGTATGTGTTGTTGTCTCTTTGTGTTTTGTCTGTAATAATTATGTATTAAGTGGGTTTTATTATCTACTTATTACATGTTTCACAGTACTCAAAACTCTAATAAGAAAGCAGTTATCATTTAGGTATTCAACATGGCAAGATTATGTATATGGCACCTTCATCATGTATGCTGCACACACTGCCTATGTTTCTGCATGAGTAGCTTAGTATACTGGATAGAACTTCATAATAGAATGCTATTTATATCAATGCATTGCTTAATGCGCTAATTAGCTCATGATATTTATCCCAATGATCCTTGACAGTTTTTGGTCAGCATTATAAGAATCCCTTGTACAGAGTTTTTATGAAAGGTAAATGCACATGTGATGTCATCAGTGATGTCATCAATGATAATGCACTAATTAGCTCATGATATTTATCCCAATGGTCCTTGACAGTTTTTGGTCAGCATTATAAGAATCCCTTGTACAGAGTTTTTATGAAAAGTAAATGCACATGTGATGTCATCAGTGATGTCATCAATGACATTTGTGATGTCATCTTTGATGTCCTGGGTGTTAGTGTTAGCAGTGCACGGTGGCACGAGTTATGGTTGCTTATGTTACCATAACTGCCGAATTTCAGGGGTTTTTCGGTTTTACTTTGAACCATAACGTCCCTTTAACAAAGTTTTTTCACTGAATATATATATATATATTATAGGATGACCCTGGTCACCCTATAGTTAAGGGGAAACATAGCATCCATAGGAAATTAAAAATTTCAATGTCTAATAACTTTTGGGTCGTAGGACGGATCAGCACGGAATTTTTAAAACAAGATGTCTGGCCCGGGCCCCACTCAACTGGGAGATGTTGTGTAAATCTATGCTATGGTTCAAATGATAAAAAGGGGGGTGTTTTTCACTTTATGCATTGGGTTTCCCATGGGGAAAAATACTATTTCTTGGTGAAGCACACAGCCCAATCAGTTGGATGGATTTTTGCCAAATAAGAAACAAGAGCGGCACAAAGTGCTCGAGGGAAATCATTTTGTTGGTTTGACATAAATCTGCTCAGTCATTTTCTGCCCCAGGAACCCAAAAAGTTGGTTATATCTCCCATGATACATTGCTGGATGCAAGGCTTTTCCTTTCTGAAAATCCACTATTTTAAAAATCAAGATTTGTGAGAGTAAAACAATCTAGAATCTTTTTTGAAAATGGGCCTAAAAGGATGATGGAAAGGGGAGTGAGTAGGGTAGTTTTGAAGCTAGCGAGCATGTGGTCAGGGTACGAAAGGAGGATTTGTGGGTGTTTGGGGTCGAAGGAATATTGTATATTTTATTTGTAGCATTTCCCTGAGATCTAGATCTAAGATCTTGATTCTTATCGGTGACAAAAGAAAAGAGTAAATACTACATAAATATAAAATATTTAAATGTGGCAAGCACATCCTATGCTAGAGGGGGAAGAGGAATATTTAAAGTGAATTTAGAAAGCAAGCCCTGTGTTTTTTGTACTAAACACATTCCATGGATTGCTCCCTAAATTAACCTAAAATGTGTGCCATGGTGGTATTCGGGGGTGATATTATGGTTTGGGGATGTTGTATGATTAGCTTTGAAAGCTTTAATTTGTGCAACGGAAACGAGAGTGGTGGTGATGCATGTTTTCAATAGGCTGTGTTTGATTAGACAAGAGTTTCATGTGATTTAACAATGCAAATTTTGATATTCTCGTCATGGCAGTGAAGATCTCGATCTTCATATAAGATCGATGTATACATTGATAAAAAAGCATGTTTTGATTTAATGGATAAAGGGAGCATGCAAGGAGCATTAAAGAGAGGTAGGGGTAAAATCACTTTGGGAATGGATACAGTCACGAGGGAGAAAAATATGCATTCATTTTTCAAAGATCTAGATATCTAGATTCTCATATATATATATATATACAAGTTATTTTGCAGCCACCCATGTTTATGTTTATTACACGGCCTGCAGTAGCGGCCATGTAGTTTGGTTACGTTGCAGAATTTATAGGAAGAGCATTTTGAGCATTTTTTGTTTTTTGGCCGGTTTATAACTTTGCTTCCCCTGGATGAATCCTTACCAAAATTTGCAGAAAAAGTATGACCCGGTCTGAAATTTATTGGCAAGTTTGGTGAGATTTTGTCAGGGGTGGGGGCAAAGCTATGGGGAGGTCCCAGATCTTTTTTTTTCATAGACATAATGGAAAAAAACGTGCTCACGCCTACAGCCCAAACCGCTGGATGGATTTTCACCAAATGTGCGTAAGGAGCAGTGGCTTGGTCCCGAAAGTGTGTTTTTGTAAATTTGGTGTAAGTCCGTCCAATCCTTTTTTTTTAAACGATCAAAAAGTAGGTCCAAAATATTTGTGATATCTGGGTTCGGTCCGCTGACCCATTTCCCTGTTCGGTCTGCGGACAGTCGTCTGATTGGCCTAGAGGGTGCTGTGATGTCGACGGACATAGGACGCGACAACTGATTGGATGGTGAAGAGCCTAAAGTGCGTCAGATTTTTGGAAACGCCCACCTTGTTGAATATCTACGGACATCTACCGGTGTTTGCGGACATCGCAGTAACAACATATTAAAAAACACAACATTGCACTTGTCAAACTTATGAAACAATCTCTGGGAAGGTGAGGGTGATGAGGATGGGATATGGCCGTAAGAAGCCAAAAAATTGGTGTTTTTCACCCCCAAAGTCTGCAAACGCTCCAGATGTTTGGGGACAATCCTGTGATGTTCGGGGACATCTGTGCCTATTTCTGCATTACAGGGTTGGTGAAAAGCAGTTCTTGGATGGTTTATAACTTTGGCGCCACTCAATGAAACTGCATGAAATTTTTGAATGAGTTTTATTCTAGACTTGATTCTGAATGGTTTTGGAAAGTGTGGAGCTGTTTTGTCAAGAGGGAACAAATTTAGAGGTGGGGTCCCAAAATATTGTAAAGACTTATAAATGTGGTGCCATTTGACCACTCTGCACAAAAGTTTGCAAAACAATTTTAAATCTAGATATAAATGTTTTCGTAAAGTTTGGTGGGATATTCTCAAGAGGGGGCTAAATTAGAGGAGGCTCTCAACATTTTTAGATAGCTTATAACTTTGTTGCCGTTTAACGAATGTGGACAATAGTTTTCTGAAAGATTATAGACCCAACCTTCAATGTTTGTGTAATTACTGAATGGATTTTGTCAAGTGGGGGCTAAGTTATATGACTATTGTATGTACATACATTTTGACACTTTTGAAAAATACAAAATGGGCGGATTTCAAGCAACCTCGTGTAAGGAGCATTGGCAAGGACCTTAAAGCATGGTTTTGCAATTGTGCCCGTGTTTTATTTTTTGACAAGTGTCATAATGTAGATACAAAAATAGTGCCATTCCTTTGGTGACTGAGGTGTAGCCTTGGCTATGGGCAGTATCCAGATTGTCTGGGTCATGGTATAAGTTCATGACCTGACAATCTGGCTACTGGCCATGACCGCGAGGGATCAAAAATTGTGTTAAATTGGCCATGTCCACCTGGGACCAGGTATGTGGTAAAGTTATTCGAAAGTAGGATAGGTTTGAAAGGGATAAAAAGTGTCCATATATCATAAGGTTCTGACTTTGCCTTCTGCAGGCTGCCATGGAAAGGGAAGATGGGCTCTGCACGGACCCCACCTTCTATTTCCATGGTGGCCATCTTGGAAAAGGATTTTGTTTCCTACAGCGGGATGCCGCTATAGGAAGAAAAATCTATTTTTAGCACCCTGAGTTCCCGCTTTGGGAACCAGGGGTGCTCATGGCCTTTATCCCCCATTGCAGGAGCTTCAATGGAGGATAATGGTCCGGACTCCTCGTTATTTATTTATTTATAACACGCTGAAGCCCACATGCATCAGGGCGCACACAGACACGCTACGCTTGAGGTGATAGCTTGGGCTGCCGGGCTGTTATCCCCTGTTCCGGTCCCTGAAACTGGGGATGAACGTCACATTATTCCCATTAGCATAACACAAAATGCTAATGGAAATGTTGGAAAAACATATTGAGTCTATGTACTTTACTGAGTAATGTAAAGTAGACAGAGTCTATAAGATTTTGATTTAATTCTATTTTTTTACTGTGAAAGGTGGTTCCTAAAAGAACCTTTCTTTTGTTGTTTTAAAAGAAAGTGTTGGCAGGAGAGGTTAGAACGTAAGGTGAGGAGGGAAATTAGGGAAGAGGCACCAAGCACTAATATGAAGGGGCTGGTGGACAGGGGAAGATGTTGCGCATGTGTTACTTCTAAGGTAGTGGGCAGTGTTTCTCATGCTCCTTGATTACAGCTTCAAACGCACATTGAAAATTGCTTCCCCCTGCAGAGTGGTGAGTTGCAGTACATACAGAGTACTGTTGTCTTCCACAAATATGGATCAACAGCCTCTTTTATTGCTTACAGAATAGCTGGTGGAATTTTGTGTCCCACAGAAGTAGGCTGTGTGGTTACAGTATTGGTTGAGAAAGGTGATGTGGAGGAAAACAGCCTACTACTTGCTAAGAAAGGAACAATCTTTCTGAGAGCATTGCGGTAGTTGGATTTGGTGTGGCAGCGCATGGAGGTGGTCCCGTGGGAGTAATGTCCAGGTAGTCCATGACTGAGTACAAAGTTGCACTCGGTGCATTTCACTTTTGTAGCTTTAGCCTTTGGTACATGCCCAACAGTGGTAAAGAACTGCCACACCCATGATTCTCTCTGGGTGCTAGAGGTAGCCACTTCCTCTACCTCATCTTCTTGATCCTCTTCATTGTCTTTGGAAATACTATGCTTTTTTTGTTGTGTGGGTCCTCTAGCTGGTGGTGGTGGTGGCTCTTGGGCAGGAGGGATGGCAATAGCTGATGCCATTTTTAAGATAAATAGCAGTTTTTCTACTATTCTTCCAGGTATCTGCTTTGTTCTAGATTGTTAATGGATAATGAGTAAGAAAAGGCGTGGGAGCTGTGCAAGGGTACATTTTGAGCTTGAACGTTCCTAGATCAGTAGAAAATGCAATTCCGAGCTGTCCTCGAAGCAAGGACCCAAACGCAAAGTGCAACCGCGTTCATGGACACGTCATTATGCTGCGCAAAAACGCATGGTCATTTGGTGCTGTCCGGAAGGTCCACAATGACGTCAGACGTTTGCGGATGTCGACGGAAGCAAAAACAGTGAGAAAAAGTATAGAAGTGTAATAAAATTATGCTAGAAGGTGGGAAATGGCAGGGTTTTAAGGTGAAACAAAAAGATTGGACAAAGACGTTGCTATATTGGGGTAAGTATGACATTAGTAAGTTGTAGGAAAATAGCATGCACTGGTAAAAACCCATGGAATTCTCAGAAAAAAACTTTGTTAAAGAGACGTATGGTTAAGTTTCACCAATAAAAACCTATACAATTCACTGAAAAAACTTTGTTAAAGGTACTTTATGGTTAAGTTTCACTAATAAAAACCTATGAAATTCAATGAAAAAACAATGTTAAAGGGACGTTATGGTCACAAGTAAAACCGGAAAACCTCGGAAATTCGCCAGTTATTGTGTGCACTGCTAACACTAACACCCAGGACATCAAAGATGACATCACAAATGTCATGTATGACATCACTGATGACCTCACATATCTGGCCCACTTGTTTTTGTTCACTGAAATATCTAGGCCGAGTGGTTTGGTTCCCTGATAGTCAGAATATTAAAATTCAAAAGGTGCTGTATATCTAGACATTAACCTTGTCATATGTTCTTAAAGTACTTTCTTTAGAGTTTGGTCTCAGTTCATGGTGCACGTACATTGGGCAAGAGGCAGCCCTCAAACACACAATTCATTTGTACATATGAAGATAAACTTTAATGCTATTAACATTTTCTGATGATGCTGTTTCTTTGTTCCTTACTTTAGTTTCCCTGTATGTGCTTCTGATTTGTATGCACGGGTCAATTAGCAAACGGTCGAAACTATATGATACTGGTGGGAGACTGTCAGCCGAATAACTAACTTCAGAAATTAGTCTGCTCGCAGGAAAACGTGTTTAGAAGACTAACTAAAAAATGTTCTTTTGATGGTCTTAGAAAAAAGCCCAGTAGACTAAAAGCTTAATGTGAGACCAGATTTGTTGAGCACCACAATGCTATGTCAATTTTCAAACAGATCCCCCCCTTTGTTGTTAGTTGTCTAAATGTAATGTCAACATGGCAATCCTTATTGAGCGCTAGGAATCTACAGGAGGTCATTGATAGCGAGTTGTATTGTCACCGATAGTGCTTGGTAAAGTGCTACTCATTACAAAACCGGTGTCAGAAGTGTTGTATAGGGTTAACATGATGTTACCCTGATTGGCACAACTATAAATATGTTGGAGGAATGGTGTCTAGAATCAACATCTGTGTTTAGGGGTTTGAGGCGGAAGCCAGAACGCTTGCTGCCGTCATGGATCTGCAATTGAGCAAACCAAGCCTCACTTCCAGGCAGCAGAACCTGGCAAATATAGCACACAGAAAGTGCAGAGGATCCCTGCAGACTGATTGTGTTTGTTCTATTTTTATTTGAAAATCAAATCTTTATTAAAAAAAAATCAATTTCCATATGTCAAAGTATAACACCAACTGCATTAACATATAAGAGTTGCATTTCTCCCCCCTCTACCCCGCTCTCCTCCGTACCCTATGTGTTCACTGTTTTTTTAGCTTCCGTGGGTGCGCTATCAACCGTATTTGTTTTAGAAGGGCAGCCAAATCCCCTCTATGTCTGTCCTCGTCTCGTCTAAGAGGTGAGTCAGGTATTCCATCTCATAGATGGACCTTGCCTTTTGTACCCATTCCCTTTCCGTGAGCACCGATTCCCTCTTCCATTGTTGACCTATACAGCATCTCGCCGCCACTAGCAGGGTGTGGATCATATGGCCCTCTGCAGTCCCCTCCCCCCCCTCTTCCGCCACCCCAAATTGTTTGTTCCATTTTTAAAGCATTTTTTTGTTGATTTTCCAGATAGGTTTTCCACTCACCAGAAAACTGTATACACACTTTCTGCACTGATTCCGGAATATTTTTAAACTGAAATCCTTTGCCGATTTATTGCCATGCATAAAACTTTATGACCCAACTTTGTTTGGAAAAAACAACAGATGCAACTCAAGGGGACTATGAGATATGGGAAAACACATGGAGAGGGAAGACAGATGCTGAAATGCCAGCCAATGCCATTGGTGCTTTTGCAGCTTGCCCTCTGCAATATTTCCCTATACAAGCTGGCAGTTACTTCTGGCAGGTACTTCTGGCAGGTACTTCAGATATTTGCCACAATTCCAGTTTCAGCTGCTAGGGGTAGGGGGAGGAAGTGCGGGGGGGGGGAGGGGGTCCTTCTCAACCTTGAGATTTCTGAAGACCCATCTCAGTTCAGAAATGAATGAAGGAAGGAATGAAATCAGGTTCACTGTGCTTGCTTTACGTGTTGTTGATCTGGTTCACCGTTAAGCTTTGCTGCCAGCAGACTGAAGATGGCGGTGTAAAACTAGGTTAAGTGTTTCTTGTGGATACCCAGGGGCGTTGCTAGGGGGGGGCTAAGGGGGCTATAGCCCCTGATCTTTTGGTTGTAGCCCCGGGTAGAATCTCAGGAGCTACAGCCAAAAGACTAGCTAGCCCCCAGTCCCAACAGTTCCAACATCAGCTTAGCCCCGGGTCTTTTCCAGACCTAGCAACTCCCCTGTGGATACCAATGCATGGTCATATGGTTTGAAATGCCCGGATTGGCATAAAGCACTATTTACATGCAAATGACAACTGCTTTAGGTCTTGCAAGCTGGCCTCCAAAATTGGGTTGTCTAATAAATGTATTACCTCTCAAGGTCCTGTGTAAGAGTTCCCTTTCCAGCCAGCTTTCTCTCCTGAATGTGCAGGCAGCTCACAGACAGAATGCTATGCTTTTTTGAGTGATGCGTGCTGTGAAATACATTCCTCTCCATTTAGACTTGGTACTGACGTAAGGCACCATTTTGTGTAGAAATGTCTCTGGGGGGGGGGGTGAGTACCTGCTGGGCTCCCAAGCCCTGGCCCTGCCCTCCCTCCAGCCCGACCCCTTTCCCTGCATAACTCTTTTTGAAATCCTGGATCTGCTGCGGCCTAGCCCGGCCACCTGGAGCCACTTCACCTCTCAAGTTCCATTTTCTACTCGCCCACAATGTTGTCTGAGGGGCTCCCTGGGATAAGCGTGAGTCCTAGTTCAACTCGCTCACTCGACTGGGTCAGAGCGTCGTATTCCCGTTGAAGGACTAACATCCCACCATTAATCTCAGTTTATACAAACGCCTTCTCTCGCTCTCCTGCAGTTACGGGAATGCCAGCCAATTTCCGGTGCATGATACATTTCCTTGGAGTTTTACAGAGCACCGCACCGTTTTGCAGACAGCCTGAATGCACATTCCGGAAATGTAGCGCCATTAAATGTATCCTTGTTGCATGATATCCGTCGGAGCTCATGTCATATTTCGAATATACATTTTTAAGCAACTAAAAAATTGCTTGCGGATTCCAGTATTGAACACCAATCCTGAGTCCAGGCACAGATTTCTAAGTGTAGTGAGTTAATGACGAAATGTGTGGTGATCGGGCCCGTACGCGTTGCTCTCCGCCCTCATGGTGTGAGGCCACAGTAGCAGGAATGGCGTTTAGATAAACATTTCTTCGGTGGCCTCTCTTCGGGGGAAGGCGGTACAGGCGCTTTCTCCCGTGCAGTACACTCCACTTAGAGGATTATTTTGTTACTGTTTTCTCATTTTGCATTTCATTCAGTTAATTTGACCCCTCTTCTTTTAATAAAGTTAGTATGTGTGCAATATACCAACATGCAGTATGCACGAATTGCGTTTTTTTTTTCTACCAGAAAGTATTTGTGTATAAAAACCTTTGAGGAGAAGTCGCTGTGTCTTTGAAGACACACAAGCCTCTCGCTCCCTATTCAGCGGCGATCGTTCGAGCAGGAGCAGAGAGGAGCACCACACCGGTATCACCGGTTCACTTCTATCTAAAGATCTATTGTGGCTTCCCCTCCATCGATCGTTTCTTAGCCAAATGGGGGCGCAGAACTGCAGCATCGTCTAATATGCACCGTTGACTCAACAAAGGCCCTGTTTACAGATCCCAACCCGAATGCTGCGCCCTGGGTTATGCTGAGCCCGAGAGCTGTTCTTTTTTAGCAGTTATGCAGCCTAGATGTTGAAAAGATGCAATCATTTCCTTGTTTGTCCTATGCCACTCTGAAGGGAAAGGACTACAGGCTTGGTGGCTAGTGTTTGTGGGGGCATAACGTAAGGAAAATGCATTAAAGCATTGCGTAGGGGTTTTTATGTATCTTACGTTAGGGGCAGATCGTAACATGCGCTTGTGATATGATATGATATGGCATTTATAACACGCCTGTACACAAGTGTTTCTAGGCGCGAAAGTTTCTTGCGGCATCTCTCTTGCTCTCCACCATGGATTTTCATGCCGGTGCAAATGCTGGAGATCCCTATAGCGTCAGCCAGCTTCATGCACCAGCATAAAGCAGGTGGACCCCATGGCAGGCAGCGTTTACAATTACAAATAAATGCTGTCCGACAAGCTCGCAGCTTATTTTTAATGTTCACAAATGAAAGTTAAACGTCTCCGACGAGTGTTTAATTGTAATTTTAATTATCCACGCAGTTTACCATGCGAGCATGGCAAGAGCTGCTCACAATCAAAAGCAAACGCTGCACTGCAAAGTGCAAATGTGAAGTGCAAAAGGCACGGTACACGCTTGTACATCGCCTTTTGCCCTTTACATTTGCACCTCGAAGTGCAAATAAGCAGAATTTGGCAGCATGGGTCCCACTTACGTTACAGTGTAAAGGTAATGGGTCCCTGCCATCAAATTACAGGGAACTCGAAAATGAGCCCCTGGGGGTTCAATCTCAGGGAGTTATCCACAAGGGTCAGTGTTCAACACTTTCCCCAATCCATTTAGACTGATATTTGCATATCTCATATTACAAATCTATATTTGTGCACTTTATAATGAAAAAGACATGTCTATGTAACTTGTCCATGAAAGTTCACCAAATGTAGCATGCCACTGATCTGGCCAAATCTGAACACGTGCATCAAATTGAGCAAAGTTTTATAGAAGTTTTAATGCCCAACAGGATTGCTGTGAGAAACATGTTTTTTGCATTTAGTTTCAATACAGACTAAAACATGTTTTTTGCATTTAGTTTCAATACAGACTAAAAAAGTCATGCTTGCCATCCCCATATCTCGAAACTGTCCACTTTGATTGTCGAGATTTTGTTGCACACACATACCAGTGTCCTGCAGTAGAGCGGAAGGGACACAACCAAACGAAAAACATTCTGCAAAGCACACAAGATGATCGGCCACATACAACATGCAGTAATTCACATATGCAGTAGAGTCAGAGGGACTGAGCGAAATGGAAAATATAAAATTCCATGAAATCCACATGACAATCTGTTGCACCCAACACGCAGTGGGGGTGCCGCCCATGCACAGTAGGGTCAGTGAAACAAAATGAAATGAGAAAGATACCACGAAATGAAAAACATTCCCCAAAACACACACGCTGATTGGCCACACCCAACATGGAATAGGGTCAGTGGGCCAAAACAAAATAAAACAATACCACAAAATGAAATATACAGTACAAAACGCACACCCAAAACATAACAAAGAAAATCATTGAGAGCATTTGTTTTTAAAAAGGTTAAATGTTACTACCTACAAAAAGTTAGTCTACAAATGTTGAGAATGCCAACTTTAAGGTTTAACTTTTTATTAAAAACTAAATGTAAAAATAACTAGCATCGTTGGAGTCTTACCCCACCCTCAAAAATAACAAGTCACAATGTAAGATCAGCACATATGTATATATTTACAACATATAAATCAGCATAACAAGAAAAATAGTAAGCATGCAATACATTCTAAAAGCACAAATTAAATGTAAACAATAGTCCTAATACACACATGAATATATACATGAAACACAGGGACACGTCCTTAGACAAAGAACTAGGTAGGAAAAACAGACTCTTCCTACCATTGTCATATTACATTTCACACCAAACAATAACATTTGCATGCCAAGTTCAAACATGCAAACATGAGAAAGCAATACACAAGTAAAACACACAATCCTATTAACACCTCAACATGTTAAAAACAATCCAAAACAAAAGGTTGAGTTAAGATTCCAGCAGTGTTGATGTTATATGTAGTCTTTAAAAATTAGTCAAACCTTCTAGTGGATTTTAACCTTTTATGGGAAGTAACATTAACCTTGTAAAATAAAACATTTATATAGGTTTGAGAAGTAAAGGTTTCCCCATCGTGCTATGTACATCTGATTCAATAGCGATCATGACCAGTCAATATGACTTGGAACTCTACTAGGAATTCCTTCCTAAAAAATGTTTTCTCTGTAAACTCACTGAGGGAGAAAGACTAATGTATAGGGAGGGCAGACTGCGGGGAAGGGGGAAGGGCACAGGGATGGGGTAACAGTGCACATGTGTGAACAGTACACCCATTATTCCCACGAATATAAACATTTTCAGAAAAGTCCAATTAAGTCGCAAATGTTGCAAAGTACTGCCGAAAGTGGGCCAATGTCACTCTTTGGCTTATCCTCAGTTCTGTGCTGCTAGTGGCTCGGTATTGTTGGGAAATGAATACTTCATTTGGACATGAAGTGTTGGGTGATTCCAAGACAGCATCCTACGCTGGCTTGCAAGGGTATATCGCGCTCCGTGATACAGATTCAAGGCCCCAATTAATCTGTAATGAGATAATAGGCATTGTTGAGTCTGAGGTTACACTGGCACGTTCCATTTTGAAAATTCATCTGCCTTTGTAAAGTAATTGTTACTTGTCATAGCTACAGTTGTGTGGGGGGGAAGCATGGAATTAACTCACGCGGCCGCTTTAACGGACCCAGTTAGTGGTGGAAGTCACCACATCTGTCTGTTTGAGTCTGTCTGAGTTTGTACATGCGTGTAATGTATTGCCTGTTCGTGTGCATGTGCTTATTTGCCCCTGTGTGATGTTGCTAAAAATACGTTTGGCAGGTCCAAAGTTTTGTTTTTCCCACAACTGGCTTTTAAAAGAAAACTGTTAAATAAATTATTTATTCGACAACTTTTTGTTTTTTAGAGTCAGGGTATTTAAACCCCTTCCCATAATCCCATAAAACACATTTTCATTTTCAAATTATACATTTGTTTTATAAATCACAATGTCGGCCTGCACTTATGGCCGAATTCTCTAAATTGGCTGAAGTCGTTTTCAAAACTATTCAAGCCTCGTGCAGAACACGCTTTCTGAGTATCCAGACTGTGATCAACGTTGCTGCAGTCCTTCCAGAGAACACGGAACCTCGCATGCAACGTGACATGCACCAGCATATCTAGCCCCTTGCCAAACTTGCTGACCATTGCTCCTTGATTTCATAACAACAAAACTCACAAG
This sequence comes from Ambystoma mexicanum, assembly GCF_040938575.1. Taxonomy (NCBI): domain Eukaryota; kingdom Metazoa; phylum Chordata; class Amphibia; order Caudata; family Ambystomatidae; genus Ambystoma; species Ambystoma mexicanum. The sequence continues at coordinate 1,132,035,512 of NC_090923.1, forward strand.
TTATGGTTCCCATAGCAACTCGAACTCAGCCCCTGGGAACATCTCGGACGCCGATTGCCATGGGAAATCGGGTCTTCAACATATTTTTTGCAGTTTATTTGGACTTTGTTTTGTTCAACTTAAAGTGACGCTAGCAAGTTCGAAGTACTACTTGTTTCTTTTTATTCCTCCTATCCTGCATGAACTGTGGGGATATTCATGGTACTGATGTTGCCATGTGTATGGCGTCATAAGCGGTGCCTGGCATTGGCCAAGTTCTGATAGTTTTATGATGACAGTGGTAATTGGCGAATACGCGGCGGTTTGTTGTTTTGCAAGCATGCTGTCCCTTTAATACACTTTTTTCGTTGGATGTCGCCTCATTAGGAGCATGGCGGTAGCCGTGCCTGTATGGCAGGCACGGCTACCGCCATGCTCGCTTCCGGCACCGCCTCCCACGATTGGGCAATAACAGACCCATTAAGAGATGAATGGGCCGGTAATTGCCCATTCGCGGGTGGCGGTATTGCCGGGCTCCCGATCCCCATTCTGACCCATAGGGCAGAACGGGGGTGGAGAGCATGGTTGCGCCAGCACCGTTGATAAGGGTGCCAGCGCAATTACGAGTTATGCTCGCGGGTGCCGCACAGCCGCCAGGTAAGACCTGACGGGCTGCCAGGAACCAACACCATTCATACTGTCACCGCCAGTGTCCTATGAGGCCCAATGTTTTGAAAGGTGATCTTAGCCATAATGTCCCGTTAAATATATTTTTCCATTGAATTCTGTTTTTTTTTAATGGTATACAATATTGCACTGACAGTACCCACTGGGCATGTCACCTGGCCCTGAACTACCTAAGCCACCTGTAATGGGCACTGCCCATGACAAGCAGCCATCCTCAGTGATTTTTCTGCACAGGGTCTGGCCTTCGGCCTTACTATAGGGCCCCCATACACACACATGCTGTCCACTGAACATGGCCTGCAACCATGTACAGCGGTCTGTTATCTGAGCATATATATATAGGGTGCCACCTAGCCACCCATAGTGAACATTTGCCATTGCTTGAGCCATGGCATTGGCCATTTTGCCTGGGGCATATCTTTCAGCCAATCCCTGGATCCCCTGCACTGCCCATAGCATGCTGCTACGGCCAATGGCCATGTCCAGAGCTCAATTTGCATGGGCATACCATTTGGCCATGCCCCAGGCCCCGGAAACCCACCCTTGCTCAATTTGAAAGGCCATGTACCCGCCCACCAAAAGCCACTCCAGAAGAGCAGTGGGCACCTTTTCTGAGTTCTGGCCTTCTGCTAAGCCCCGCTCCCCAGCCACCCAAAGTGACCACTCATCATGGCCCCCGAGCATGGCCTTTGGACACACAGTCCCGCCTCGACCCATCGCCTGCCTGCGCTTCTGGTCATTTGGAGCCAATCACCACTGAATAACAGCATGGCATAGATGAACATCTTCCATCAGAATCGTCCAATTCCCGTTGCTGACCCATCACTTGCCTGTTCTTCGGCTGATTCGAGACGATCACTGCTACAGGACAGCACTGCATCACTGCACCGTTTCAAGATGGCTCGGCTCTCTTGACACCTGTAATTCACCACTGGGAACATCTGACTCTAAACATCTCAATCCATTTAATGCTACTACAGCCATAGCTGATGGCTGAAAAGCCCCAAGTGCAAGCATTACAGGTATTTGAAGAGGTTCTGTCCCCTAGTCTGCCATCAAGGGCCCTAGGGACTAGTAGGACACCACTCTCGACCCTCCTTATAGGCATCTTCAGTGAGCTTGACATTGCTGCTGAAACTATTGCCTTTGTTTCTGTCTTCAGACCCAGAGTGCCTCCTTTCATTAAAAGGTCTGCATGTTCAGTGCCTTCCCTTACAGGGGTGGGTTATAGCTTTTTGATTAGTGTGTTTGTATTGTAGTTTAGATAAAGTATTCTATGTTTTCTGGATCCATGATGGGACATTGTTTTTTTTGGCTAGTACAGTACTATTGTTGTGTGAGCTGCTTCTGTACTTGCTCATATCCCTCCTGAAGAGTGTAACCTGCCCTCAGCCCATCCTACCTTAAAAAGACAAAGAGGGCACCTTTCTGGCTGTGCCTGGTTCCCCTTTATGACTGGCATCACTGCGGGCTTAGAAGTAGTGTGGGGCTGAGTAGGAGTTATATTCACTGATCATCCATATATCCCTGCAGAGTAGTAGTATTTTTGTCAGACCCCCTCAAAAGAGCCTCACAAAACTTTCCCCGAAAAGTCTGAGTGGGCTAACTATCGCTTAGGACAGTTTGATGAAGGTTTGTCAAATGGAACCAAAGTTGTACATGTCTTAAGCCCTCTTCCTATGAAGACTACAGCTTAACCCATCTACGGATTCACTGTCTCCGACCCCATGATGTATTATACCTCGCTCTTGATTTACGGTTACAACAAAGAGTCTATTTCCTAGTTGATTCCTAGTTAGGGGATAATACCCAGGTGGTTTGGCAATTTGAGAGGCAAGCGCCCGCCGCCCATGTCCAGCACTAAAGTGAAGCGAGGGCCCTTAACAAGGGTATGAGGAACTGTAAGTCGCTGGGATGGCCCGCCCACCTGGGTATGACCACTATTAGCACTTCTGGGTAACGAGCGCAACCTGTGGGTGCTATTGCAGTCTTGTTTTTAAATACCTTTTCCATTGTTCTGCCTTCTTTTCTGATGCGCACTGGCCATGCAAATCCTTTAGGCTCTTCATTGTACTCATGTAAGAAAGAGCGAAAAGGGACTAAAGCAAACCTGGGAGTGGCCGAAGAGAAGAAAAAGCATGGTGCCTCGTTTATTGTTACAAAAAGAAACATCAGGCATAAAATCTTACTCTGAACGTAGGTTTATATCAGCAGACACACCGTGCTTTCTCCGAAGCCTAATTGGCTGCTACACCCACACAGGGTGAAAATGAGATGGGATTCTGTGGAGAGTGAGGGACCTGCATCGAACATTGCTAAATATTTGTGTAGCATACTTTAAACATGTTTGCAAAGTTTGGGGAAGATTGGCCCAGGGGACACAAAAAATACAGCTAGATTCCCCAAAAACTCCAGAAGACCTGGCATAACACAAACACAATTGGCCAGACCTTTGCCAAATTGTGCATGCAATTAAAGCATAATACTCCAATACAGATTTTTTATACATTATCCACAACACTATTTCATTGACAATTGCTGCTGTCTATGCACATGTCCTCTATTAAGAGCGGAAGAGGGATTTAACATTGCTTTGCTAACATAAGCGGCAAATCTGGGCTCAGTTCAGGTTCTGTAACCTGAAAGTTCTGCTACAAAAGTATTTACTAAATGTGTCTACTTTAAATATACAAGCAGGACAAATAATGTAGGAGTTGGTTAAGATCCACAAGTCTGTGATGTGATCAACAAGAGGCAGAGTTGTTACATAGAGGAGGACATTATGTAAATTGCCATCTTGTCTTGTAGCACCACATCTCCTCTTTATAAGCAATGTTACTAGATTTCCGGTCAATGTTAATCCTTTTTAAGATGCAAGTGAAGTGATGGGAATAACCTGACCATGATACAGCTGCATTGCTGAGCTGGGCGTCTCAAATTGCCATTATTTTAAATGGCGTCTCGTTTGGCCAAAACAACATCTAATTTCAACAAATAATTTGAGAGACAGGATTCACGCGCACAGATGTGTTTCTCGCTCCTGAAAACTCCTTCACAACAGAGTAAAGACATCTGCAAAACATCTGGAGTGAGTAGTAAGCAGGCTTGTTCGGGAAGCACATTTCGGATTTAATTTGGGAAATCCTATATTCATCTCCTGAAGAGTTGCTCTTAAATTTGTGACTGATAGAAAGCTGTTTTTTTTTTTTGAAAAAAAAGTACTTACTATACTACTGAATAAGCGATACAACACAGAGCATAGTTTACTTAACATTTCTTTAGTATTCCAAAAGAAATTACATTTCTTTTAGTGCATACATAATATTTTTAACAAGATCTGATCAATGAAAGGATTGGACCTTATTGGTTTTGTGCCATTCTGGGGGTGTACATACACCACTTTTATTATATATTCTTTTTATCTTAGATTGGGAGAATAGAAGTGCACACACTGTAAACGTTTTTACTGCTATCTAGAAGAATGACATTTAATATACAAGCATTGGATTGGCAGTTCATTCAGTAGAGGGTTGATTCCCACATAAACAGGATGTCAACAAATCTTCAGTAGAAAGGGATATTGGCCACCAATTTCAAAGGGTTTACTAACTCCCTGATGTAATTTAATAGTGAACCCTCGTTTAGCCTTGCGACTGTCCTCACCCTACAGTGAGTTTTTTTTCTCATTTTTTTTAGTTTATAAAGTTTATTTTATTCAGATCCAAATTACAAAATCAATTGTCAACAATATGACAATAAACAATCCATAAATAATTTAACAGAATCAAATCAGATTGTATCATAAGGATCAGTATAAAAACCCTATAAGCAAGAACATTAAAAAAATGATATAATGAAAGAAAAAGAGAACAGAAAAAAATATCTAGTGAGTTATGAAGCCTTTGAGATGCTGATAAATACAAATACGAACATACGGACAATCTTTTGGGCTCAGGTAAGAGGGTCAAAACATTTGTTCTTCTGATTTTCCACCTTTGTGCAAATAATTTGGTAAAATCAATATCCTAGACAAGTCTTCAAAGTAAACTGAAACCGTGAAATAAGGATGTGTTCTTATGCACCTGAAATAAGACCCTCTCTCATATATGCCTGCTCCAGGCTCATGGTGATAAGTATAACAGAGTATGGACAGCCAGGGACTCGTTCAGGAAAGATGATAACCACTGGTAAAATACTGCTCTGCTGCCCATATCAATCCCTCTTCCACAGATAAGACATACTAAATGTGGTATTTCGGTACACTGTCAGTGGTGTGGAAATAATGCCAGACAACCACCAGCAGTGAAGACCAACTAAAGGGAAATTAATATTAGTGGTACAAATACCACAAACACATATTAACAGCGTTTTTAAAAGTGCTGTCAATTTCACCAGTGATATAAATATACCATTGACTGTACAATCAGTGGTAGACTGTTACCAGCAAAAAAGCACTACCTTCTGAAGCTGAAGTAAAGCCTTGAAGGAAAGCGTACCACTGCACCACCATACATGTATTATGAGGAAACAAGTGGCACTGGCTCACTGATAAGACCATTTTTAGGACCAGCTTGTATTTGTCCTCATGTTGGTGATAATTACCACTGTTTATAGACCTTGTAGTTTTCAGGGATGGGGATTTCTGGTGGAACTGCTTCACCACTGACAGCATTTGTTGCAACAAAGATAAAATCAGTGGTGTAGCAGTAATTGGCCATTCCGTTATTGGGACTGGGGGCAATCTACCACCAACTGTATTTTTGACTTACCATCAATGGTTGAATTAACACAGTTTCTAAATAATGGCTCTAACGTTTACAATAAAACCACATTTAAAACAAAATAGCAAAACTGTGATTTTGACTAAGCGTCTCGGACCTGCTTAGACACTCGAGTGAAAGCAAACGTAGTTCTCTCTGAAAAATCTCAAAGCCCTTGAATCTTTGTGACTGGCAAACAGAAAAGAGCCGAATACTGGACTTCATCATCACTCAAGTACTACAAATGAATTGTTTTGATGTCACTAATACATCCTTGTTATTAATGTTAACAGCTTCATATAAAATGATTTCTCTGGTGAAGCTGTTTCCTATTTCCAAATGTGAGTTAATAGAAACTTGTCCACTAAGACATTTTATTTTTGCTTACTACTTTGAGTAATACGTGTAGGCCAGATTTATAAGCTAAATAAGTGGCTCAAGTAAGAGTAAATTTACTAAACTCAAATTAGTGTAGATAGAATGTAAGCCATTTTTTGGGAATAGTGTAAGCTACACAATGTTTTAAGCTTAGAAAATCAGCCCCACATATATATTGGTATTGCACTGATTCACTAAACTCAAAGAAATAGTATAGTTAAAACCAAATTTACTAAGCTAAAAAAAAATGGTGTAAGTAGAGCGTAAGCCATTTTTTGGTGCAAGTGCAGATGCCTGTGGGCTTACGATGCAGTATAAGCAAATAAATAAAATAAATAAAAGTGTAACTTACACTACTTTTTTAGCTTAGTAAATCAGCCCCATAAATACATTGAACCTTTGAACACATCCTACATCTCTGTCCACACAAATAGAACATTGTCTTTCTGAGTTCCTATTTCACTTCTATAAGTTACACACAGCTGAATGCTAACATCTTTTCCTCAAATGGTCTGGATAATGTTCATATTCTCTGCCGCCTCATGCACATGTCTGATGAAAGGACTCGATTTTTGTGCCTGCTACTCAAATATTTGCAGCCGAGAAGTAAGAGATAAAACTGAATATCTGGTACAGGTAATTACATCACTTAACAAACCATGCAGATCTCAGGCCAAATCCGAGGTGTTGGATGGCCTACATTTAATTGATGAAATTACTAATGCTCCTGATGTCCTGAGGTGGAAAAGGGACTAAGCCATGCATTACACCAGCTGAGTAGTGCAACTGATGATCTGTGACAGACACACAAAATGCATCTTCCATGATGCACAGTAAATTCACCCCTCTTTAAAAAGGATATCACTTCCAGAAGTGAACAAACTACTCAACTAGCGTCTCGATTATCAAAAGGTTTGCTATTCTTGTATGGATTGTACATTTTAGTAAAATAGGAAAATAATTGTTGAACTTGTACACTTGAGAAAGGTGAGATTCACTTATTCAAGGTCTTAAGATGGCAGTGTGTAAGAGAAAAGAAACACATTTTGCAAAGCATCTGGGCTACAATTGCTAAATGCAGAAAAGGCATTTAACTATGTCGAATGGGAATACCTACTTACTGGGTTGAGATTTGCCTTTGAACATCCTGTTATTCCATTTGCTACATTACCATATTAATAATTTGTGTTCTTAAATAGCACTCCAAGCTGGATTACTATAGGATCTAAACGCTGTTATAACAGGTGCTAGAATGACCCCATTTAAAAATAAATATTACTTGGTTTATCACTCTCGGAAGGCTGAAAGGATAAGCTGCCTTGCCGCAGGTTTTGGACTTGCAAACTGCAGGCTGCTCTCTTGTCAGAGACTAGCGCTTGTAATCATGAGCTACCCCCGGACCATAATCTAAATCTACTGCCTCTGTCAGCACAAATTGAGTACCTTTAATCAACGTGAAGGTGAAGTGAGGGATTCCTCTCAGAAGTCTTACGCCGGTGCCCCTCACAAGGTCATTGACCAATGTAGGCCTTCAAATGTTCGCCTTACGATAGAAAAATAAATGTATTTATTGTGGACAAACCATTTTATAGATTTTGTGAATGAAAATTGTAGCAGTTTGTGAGGGAAGAAAGACAATAACTGATGTAAACAGATCAACCTGCCTGTATCAGGTTGTGCTTTTGAAGTGATTGATTTAGTTGGAAAGCTAAATAGTGCAATTGTTTTTCAGTACCTGGAATGAACTCAGATGATCAGTCAGGAATGTCCAGAAATAGGGTATAACATATATTCACAAATTTGGTAGGTATTGATCTCTGTAGGTTTTCATGCTTACTTTCTATAGTGGACCCTACATCAGCAGCAAAATGACTTATTTCACACAACAGTGTAGGATCGCTTTAGACATTAGATAGGCTTCTTTCCTAATGCTTATGGAACTGATCCTTTAAATACCTGGTTTACACCATGATTACAAGAGCATGTGTGAATTCTAGGGATATTTCCTTAAAATACATGTACCAAACCCATTCAAAGGTTCAGGCTAGTTTTTAAAGGCAATTCTCGCTGTACCACTGTGGGTGAAAGGGTTATTCTGGACAGTGTCATATCTGGCAGCTGAGCTGCTTATGAATGACCAGCCAAGCAAGGCGTAAATGGAAATCGTCCATAGACGTGCTGGGACTGGGCTTTCGTACAGACTGGACCAGGTGAACTTAAAAGATTGACAGGGTATCTACTGGAAACAGTGAGAATACTTTTGAGGTACTCGGCAAACATTCTCCAAAACCACTTGAAACATGTTTTGACTTTCGAGCGACGCTTCGAGGAAGCCTATGGGGCAAAGCACTCTCAGAACATATGTGGAGGTTGGGTTTCTCGGTGTGATAGCGGTTGAATATTTCAACCAGCTTTGCATCTGGATCACAAGAGATCAAGCGAAGACAAATACAAAGCACTATCTAGTCAATATAATTCTGGAATGCATGACACATTTAGTAGCCTGGAGGAAAAGACGGAAGAAAAAGGTCACATCAATATATTCTTTAGTGATTGAAGAAAGGGGCTTTCTGAGTAAATAAAACACTAATCTGGGCACAGAATGTCTGATGGCCATCTGGCCTCCTGACACAGTATGAATGTTATATTGTCAGGTCAGGGGTATTTGTATCGGCCACATCTGCCGTTGATCTGAGCTGGTGGAGCTGCCGGTATGTCTGGAAGCCCATGAATACATGTCTTTCGCTTCTGATAATCCTACAAAGCTTTGTCTAGCTGAAGTATATACTATGTCCGAGGATATAAGGAAGTATTGGGCATGATGGATAGCTACATTTGTATGGTCCATGGCACCATGCCACATGGCTCTGCATCTAATGGCTGTGTAATTGGGAGAGTGTTATTGCACCGTGCTGGGTTCCGTATCCCTTGTTCTTGGATGGAAGGAGTAAGGTGAAATCCATATCAGAGCTTACAAGTATTTGTCATGTTGACATCTTATTTATTGGAGATGACTGTTAATAGTGGACATAGCACTGTGGTGCAGTAGAATGAGTTAACGAAAAACATGCACCTTAGGGTTGCTTGCCTGATGGATTAGAATGGGTGATGGCTCATTGCGTTGTGACTCGGGGCCCAGCATTTCAGGTGAGCTCACCTGGAGGCTGATTGGGCTATACACGTGCATATGACATAGGATACAACGCCAAATTACCATAATTATCCACCCTAATACAATTGGTTCTGTGTGAAGAATAGCATGGCAAGTTGATCAGGAGAGGTGGATATCGAATCAACCTGTTACTAAAATGTGTTGCCACCTTATCTAGTTAAAGGGAATCGGAAGATCAGGATTTTCTTGCGATCCTTTTGAAAGGCAAAATGATCCGATTCACTGAGAGTAGATTTAGCAGCAGGTTTCAGGGGGGTGGGGGCTTTGGAGAGCAGGGAGATGTGTTCTCTTGGATCCAAGTAGGGGAGGCAGATAGAAACCATCCATGAAAAACATCAGTCACATTCCTGACCAAGCAATGGACCCTGACACAATAAGTACAGCATGCTGAGAGGAAGGCGGGTGAAGTATTAGCTAGTTGCTGCTTGACAACAGGTTTCCAAAAATGTCAGGTAACCAAGGAGAGAGATTATTTGCACGTGTCAATGGGACACAGGCATAAGTGATACATTAGAGATGAACTGGGCTTAAAAAACCCCAGACGGAAATAAAACGCAAGCAGAGGCCTTCTGCGGCTGTCACCTTTAGGATGGATCAACATCCTGGCACACATCAGGATGAACCCCTCCCTCTAATGGAAGCAAATGAGCTCACTACTCTTCAGAGGACATCTTGCTGCAGATCCCTGGGTCACGGCAATACCCTTCTGCTCCGGCTCCTGCCCGACTTCCCCCGTCCTTGCATAGCGCTCTGTTGCTTCACAGGCCGATGACTACAGACAGACAGACAGACAGACATACAGCTACTGCCTGGAGGTGTGATGCAAATAGTTGATTCTGAGGGGTGCTGTGATTAAACATTTGGACAAGTAGACACGGGACAAATTGATAAAGATGAGTGATAATGGGGCATTGAAACAAGAATAAGGAGACCCATTTCCGCGGGGACATTTCTTGAGCTATGGGTCCCCTTCCCTGTCGGATGGACCAATCAGACCACTGCGAGGTCTTCAGAGCAGGGCTGCCATGCCAGGGTCAAAATATTCCCCATGAAGCAGGCGACAAGGGACAGAGAGTAAAATGGCTGCCACCGAGACGTCACTGTGCTGATTGCAGTCTTGGGGCAAGCAGAATTCTCACAACCAAGGAGGTGGGGTGGGAGATGAGTGGAGGATGTGTCAGCGGGTGAGTGTTTGCCTGAGTGTGTTGCTCTGTGAGTCAATCAGCGAGTCAGGGGGTGAGTGTGTACTAGGCGGGATCGCATGTGAGGATGAGATGGTGGTTCAAAGTGGTAGAACGTTTGAAGAAAGAGTGGGTGGGAGAGTGAGTGGGTGAGGGTTTATGAGAGGGGCGGGCTGTAGTGTAGAACAGGAGAAGAATGCACAGTAGATCCGTCTCCCATTGCTTTCACAAAGTAAATGACTTCCTTGTAATTCCTTGTAATTCACCTTGTGTATATTATTTAAATTACTTCACTTTTTTTAGGAATTATTGGGTTAAGCAGTAAAAGGGGATGCAGAGGGGTTTGCGATGGGGGTGGTTGTGAAAGGAAAGGGGGGATCTGGGGAGGACGCCCCCCTGCAAAAAATTGAATTCAAATTTGAATAATATACAAAGTAATTGTTTTTGTTGAAATGACATAGAACCGGTAGATCATGGTAGATGATCAAATTAAATGGGTGGCTGGTCCAATGAGGTTTCAGGGATGTCGCTAGTCATGCAGTAAACGTGCAGAAAGGCTAACAGATGGGTATTTACAGAGGTCAAAGTCAGTCGGAGAGGATAAATCGAGAGTTCAACTGGAGGGGTGGAAAAGCACGACCATAGTGGGCGAGAGAATTATAGAGTCTGTGGCGTGAAATAAATCATTATAGTTCTGTCTTTTAGGGAATACAGAGTGGACGACTGTGGTTGCCTTCATTTTGTGCAAGGGGGGAGCATGGAGAGCAGGCGGCCATGCCGAATAATATGTCCTATTTGTCAGAAGGCCTCTGGGAGGCTGTGTGAGTGGGTGCACCATGCCATTTTGCCTCTGATTCACAGACCGTTGTCCAATAGGGTTTCGCCATTATAAAACGCTTCTGTGAATGATTGTTTCTGCGCAGGAAAGGAATGCGAGCAGGCAGATCTTGTATTTGCCTGCATGAGAACCACATGAGCAAGGGCAGTGGCGGCAGGAAGTTCTGAATGAATTGTTTGCGTCGGCAAGATGGGAGCTCTTTGGTTTTGAGAGCCTGGGCAGAGGATTGTTTTTGCGCGGCGGTGAGAATACAGCGAGATTCGGGGTGGAGGCATAGGGTCGACAGGCCCAATTCAAGTAGTGCTGGGTTCGGACCGGGAGTAGCGAGGAGAGAGAGCAGCTAGAATCGAGAAAAGAAAAGGAATGCTGCTGTGGAAAAGCAGGACGCGGGGTCTCCGGCGGAGGAGCCGCAATACTCTTTTCTGCAGGGGGATGCATCCTCAGGATGCTACTGATTTCTCATTCTCTGACAAATTCTCTCAAAGTCCTCCGTATGATACAGGGGGATTCAATAAGGTCATTCCCGTTTTTTGGTACAGGGGGTTAGGCTTCAAATGGGAAGTATACAGTGAAGAGAAGTGCAAGGGGAGCCTAACTACCCCTCTCTAGGTCCGCCATTTCGGCCAACAGTATTCTGCACTTTGTGTTGTATGCTGAGTAAGTCGCAAGACATGCGTCAAGCCAAGCCGGTTTCCAAGATATAAGAAAACAAAATGTAATCCTACATTAATAAATCGTTACACAACTAAAAACATATGTGCCTTGCACTTTCCACAAGGCAGAAAAACAAGGAAACAGGCATTCGTCTACAATTTGACAGGCCCGATGTAGAGCTAGATAGTGAGGTTAGTACGTGACACATTTCTCTTATGTTGAGACTTACTCAGCATACAGCACAAAGTGCAGAATACTGTTGGCAGAAATGGTGGGCCTAGAGAGAGGCAGTTAGGCTCACCTTGCACTGGTCTTCTCCGTATGATACGTCAGATGTAAATACATACAACAAACAGGCAGATTTCGGTCCCTGAAGAAGGTCGAAGGACCGAAATGCACTGCACGTCTATGTGTGCCTGTGTCTTTGGATTAAACAAGCATTTTATGAACTTGGGAGTCAAGAATTACTGTATTATGTAGAATAATTATTTGGTAACAACATTTGGATTCTTCATGAATACTGTTGAGCTGCAATTGTAACAAACGTAAGGTGTGTTGAACCCAAGAGGTCCTTCCAATCCCTTGGGATGAGACCCCCCAAGGACAGTTAGCACACTGTATTTCTTCTGCTGCACTATGAATGGTGGGTGTTGTTTCTTCTGGCTCACTATTAATGATGGGTGTTATTTCGCCTCGAACAGTATGAACGAAAGGCATTATTTTCCCTGGAACATAATTTATGATAGATGTTTTTTCCACTTGCATAATATGTATGCTGAGCGCGATCTACGAGTGCAATAAACATTAGAGTTCTTTGTCATGACACAGAATTTCTGACGCATGGAATGATCTTCGCCACATTAGTCTGCCCTAAAATTCTGCCTCGCGGTTCGGGAAAATGGCATGCCACTTTTTTTTTTCAACCCATTTCTTTAATTGTAACCAATTTCAATACAATAATGCATTGGCAGTCTTAAGATTTTATAACTTAGATTTGATTTGATTTTTGATATTTAAATCGTGCTCATGGCGGACTTAACCGTATAGCGGCACAGTTGATATCAAACACACCAAGTTAACAAAGCAATGCAAGCATCAAAATCAATTCTGATAATCAACAAGGCTCCCTAACGCCAAACCATTACCCCTTTACTTAAACAGAAAGGTCTTGAGAGTTCTACGGAATTGTGAAGTGTCTCCAAAACCCTGATCTCTCCAGGGATGCTGTTCCATACCTTCAGACCAAAAACTGTGAATATGCTACCTCCCCTTGACACACGTATCGATGGTGGAAATGTCAGGAGCAACAGATCTCTTGATCATAACAGCCTGGCAGGTTGGTAGCGACAGATCTGATCTCTTAAGTAGGCAGAGGCCAGTCCATTTACGCATTTAAAAATAAGGCATGCCTCCTTAAATTTAATACGGTCGTCCACTGCTAACCAGTGCAGTGCTTGTCGAGAGGGTGAAACATGGGCCGATCGTCTAAATGGCAGACCAATCTGATGGCCTCATTCTGAGCTTTTTGTAGTCTACGCATTTATTTAGCCGGGATCCTCATCAAAAGACTATAACAATACTCCAGGTGGGCATTAATTAGGGCACCTACCACCATTGCACGATCTTGCTCTGGGGTAAATGGCAGAAATTGCCGTAGCAATGACAGTGAATAAAAAACTGCCTGCACCTTAGCTCCTATCTGGCACTCGCTACCTAGGTTGTCTGGCCAAATACAGCCCAGGTTTTTAATCTTGGTGGCGAACTTCAGCTCAGTGCCCAGGAAATTGGAAAGTAATGCTTCCTTGGCAGCCATGAGTCAGGGTCTAGGTGCAAAAAATGCAAGCACCGTTTTGGACGCATTCACCCGGAGTAGACTTTTTGACATCCACTCACTCACTCACTTCTTCCAATCATTGTTTGACCTTCAGCATGGTTTCCTCAGTGTTTCCAATTTTGATGCAAATCTGGGTGTCATCGGCGTAAGAGTGATAGTTCATCCTCAGAATATCCGTCAATGGCCTCAAATACAGATCAAAAAAGCAGAGGTGACATTGAGGACCCTTGAGGTACTCCACATCCCATCACCGTGGGGTCAGAAATATATCCCCCAATTTTGACCTGCTGTTGTCGGCCATTCAAAAATGATTCAAAACACTTAATTGCATGTTCCGAAACTTTACCTACCACTCTCGGGCGGGCAAGCAAAATGTGGTGGTTGACTGTGTCAAAGGCCGCGGACAGGTCTAGCATCACTAACAGTGAAAGCTCTCCCTGATCATCTGGTACGGCCAACAAAGCCATCTCCGTTCCAAACTTGGGTCGGAAACCTGGGTCCAACAGTGACTTCATTTCCACATGGTCCTGCAACTGCCAAGTAACCACTTTCTCCAGAATATTCCCTGGCTACGGCAGACCTGCGACCGGCCGATAATTCTGGAGAGTAACAGGATCCAGATTTGTTTTTTTTCAACAGTGGTGTCATAATAGAATTATTTTAGCCCCTGGGGCACTTTGCCCTTTTTCAAAGATTTATTAATAAAGTCAGTCAAAGATGGCGTAATCTCTTGAGCTATAATCAGTCATAATCAAATCCAATGGAGTAAAAAAAGGTCAGGGCTCTGAGGAATGGGTCTTCACACAGCTGTGCGCCTACGATGCTCTCCTCAGACACTATTTTCCCTCTTTGCATGAAGGATTTCTAGACAGTGGCCTGGTATATTTTTTGCAATGTTTTTTGATGCCCTTTCTATGTGTTTTCAATTTTTCTAAAACATTGTATTCATTTTTTCACCTCCCAAGTTTGTATTCTCTCCTCAAGACATACTTTTTACAGATTTTCTGTCGAAAGACGACAATTTCTTCTACACAGTTTGCGCTACTTCTTGTTGATGGGTTTTTACATGGTAAAATGGGCCAGATTTCTGAGAGGCACTCCAAGGAGGGTAAATTGTCTTTGCTCATGGACATAGAATAGAGGCAGGGATACTTTCGCTTGTTGAAAATGGAAGCTAAAAACTATCATTAACATTGAATGGTGTAAAAGAGGAAGAAAAAATGTAAATTTTCCAAGAATAAAAACCCCCAGCTATTGTTTTAAATGTAGCTATAGAGTAGACTCGTTTTGTACAGTAAAGTGCGCCTCTGAATTAGCAAAGGAGGTGAAGCTTTTAGTGCGCGTATAATTCTAAAATCATGTAAGAGACAGAAAAACATTGCATTAAACCCATTTCTTTGACAACTGGAAGAATACAGTGTGTACAGCCTTCAGAGTAAGACTTTCGCTCTAATTTCATCAGTGGTTAATGCAAACCCCCACACTTAGATGCTCCTGACCGTGCCTGTCTTGGACTGATCCCATCGGTAGCAGGTCTCATGCGGGTGAGTAATTGTCGTACACTTGAGCTCTCACCCTCCAAAATATAAGACTCGGTACCAGGACAAATTAATAGTAAACTATTAATGACCTTAATAGTTTACACGTCCTAACCGACGGACCCTATGTATGCCACACGAATGTTCTTAAGAGAGTCGTGCAATAGTGCAAAAACTTTTTTGCATTGCCAAGGATTGCAACAGTAATGCATTGGTAGCCTTAAGCGCTTCTAAGTAAATACAATAGAATTTAAAAAAGGAAAGGGTCCTGGGGAATGGATCTCCGCAAATTGTGCACCAGTAATGCTGTCCTCAAACACTATTTTCCCTCATTACATGGAGGATTTATAGACGACGGCATGGTATATTTGCTCAGGGAACAAGAGCCAAACGGTGGTCTGCAGCATAATAAGATGTGCCTTTATATCATTCAACCAATGGACTCTCAGCCCATAATAAAACGCCATGAGGTTGTCAATAATAGCCTTAGACAGTTTGGCCAGCAGCTTCAACCAAAGGTCTACCCACAGATGTTACATGGCCAAAGCAACCTGGTCATAAATAAACAGAAGGCCCACTTCATTGGAAGATACATTTGGTTCTGAGTTTTGGGCCTGAGGATCTTGTTGCAAAAGCCATTTTCCTCTAACTGGAGAAGATTGGACTCACTAAAAACCCTTACACCTGCACCGCAGGTTGCTATGGCGAGGAGTTTTGCTTTATGTACAGCTAAGGTTGGACCAACAGGAACATCTACCCACTCTGGGAGCAAAAGTGAAAATTGCACCAATCGGATAGAACCTGGCAATTCTCTTCTTGGTGGGGCACGTTTCAAGAGAGGTCTAAAAGAAAATGAGCCCAAGATATCAGAATGTGCTAACACAATCCAATTTCGGTCTTTCTGTCTTAATCTTAGGCTCGGAGGATAGCTCAGGGGCAATGCGTTTGTCTTGATTGCAAGACAACGCATAGCAACTTAGGTTCAAATCCCGGTCTTGCGCTTAGAAACTGGTAGTAGAGAGGCCGGGTCTAAAACCATATCGCAAATCACAGAGAAAGCCATGAGTATCAGCCCAATCTTGGAATTGTGTCAATAAGCGTTTTTCAGGGTTTGGCATTAGAATCCAATAAGGAAATATGGTGGTAACAGGCAGGGTCCATCTTGTGTCCTTTCTTAAAATAGGCATTACTTCTTCTCTATTCCATGTTGTAGAGCAGAAGCCATATTTTCTAATGATGTTCAAAATTCTGGTAAGAATTGGAACCCAGAAAAATCACTGTAAATACAAACAATATGAAGGCATGCCATCCAGCCCCTGGGGTTTCCTAGTGGCCTGTTCATATTCTCAATCTCAAGCAGCAGTTATGCTTGACCTCACAACGGCTGATGTGAATAAGGCTACACTCGATGTTGAGGTACATTTGTCCCACTTGTCCGTGATGGTCATCATCCAGGTGAATGACCTCAGGCCTAAATTGTAAAGGTCTCAAATAAGTGAATTTCTCTGCAGGAGATGCATGCGCTGTGATATCGTCTTTCAGCTTGACATTGAGCGCTGAGGTTTCAAGTGACTTGAAAATGTAGACGCTCAACCTCAAGAAGCTACGCATATCACACATTCCCTGCAAGGCAGCTGACTGCAAACATATTCATGATCTATGACGCTTGGTGTAGGACTAGTCCCTAACGCAGGTGGGGCCTCTTTTGCCCAACGACCAACGATCATCTAAGACTATGGGTAGGCTTTCATGGAGTGTGGTGGAACCTTTACTGAGCTTCGATGGAGGAGATGCTTCGTGATGAAGATAATAACTGGGAAACCTTATAAAGATCCATCTGCGATAAGACATACTCTACCCGGCAATGTGACATCTTAGTCAGAAATCATGAAGAGGATATCAATGGAAATGTAATATCCCACTCCAGCCGCTGTCATCTGGATCCTATTTAACTTCTGAGACATTAGAATCTTAGTGTATGGAAATGGGGACGTTCATAGCTTGGGCACGGCTAAAAAAAGGGGTTCATCCACATGACCACTCTTTGTGTGCAGGAAAAACATGCAATTCTAGACTGTTAAGACTGGACTCTGTGGGACAACATTAAGAGATTATTCCTATTTCACACTGGTCAATATCATCCGAAGGCACACAGTGTGGGAAGCGGATCATTTCTCCATTCAGGATGGTACGGTGCCCGAGGTGGCTCTTTCTAAGCATGGGCTTCCAACTGGGCCATTAGCCACCACTTGACTTTGGTGCAGTCACAAACAAACTTCTTTTCCCACGAATGTATATCCTCATATCTCTCCTTAGCTAAGCATTGCACCCATTACAGTTCACAGCCCCAACCAAGAGGACCTAATGGTATCCGTTCACTCAACAGGTTCCCAAAGGCTAAATATAACCTAACCAGTGCGGCCAAATGCTTTATGATGGCATCACCGGGCCATCCGTAGACGTAGCTCATCTTCCATCTCGGGACATTGGTTACAGAATTTCAGATCCTCTCTAGGGCCTGAAAGCTCAAGCTCCGGAAAGCGGGGGGAACTTTCCGCTCTGCTTGGCTATCCGTTTGATGAGGAGATGCAGGGAATTAAGAGCGAGAGACAGTCTACAATAACAGTCAGTAATGAACCAAGATGGCTACATATGTGAAGCTGCTTTAGATGACGCACACGCATTTTCTACGCATTTTATAATGCATCATTATGTCGATATTAAAGACTTCGCAATTAGCTTAAGTCACTGTTTGAAATCATTTTTTTTAATTGTGAAGTTTTAATCTTAATACTACTTTTTTTGTGTATTTTGTATTTTTAAAGGTTTGTACAAAACGAAAAAAAAAATACTACTTTATTATGTTGCATTTCAGTAATTGAATGGTTTGAACTTATCACTTCAATGATCAATAAATTATGTTTTAAATGTTGTTTCCAAGTCCACTTCTGCTTAGTGTATCTCTTTGGCTCCTTCTGACTCCATTAGAGGAGCTGATGGCTTAGATGTCCTCTGGAACAATCGTACTACTGATGAGCAAGGTGACTCTGCTGCGACCCTCACACTTCTCCGCGATCCAAGTGGAACTCCAACTTTGAATGTCCGAAAATACATGTGATGTTGCTGTGCATATGTTGGTTGGCCCTTCCCTTGCATAATATAGGTGACAGGGGATATCTGATGCAGAAATTAAAACTATAAGGGGGCTCTCAAATGGTTAGTATTAACCACACCTTGAGGTTGGAGGTCCCAGAAGCCAGGAGAAGAATCACACTCACGCCATCTCGTATTATGGTCCAAGCACTCTGTTATTCCTCTTTCGAGAAAAAGAAATATCCAATAACACTCCCCAAATAAATGACTGTGCATAGAATTTGGGGTGTATGAGAAATGATACTACCTGTAATAAATAGTTCCACAAGACAAACACCTCTTTCTAGCTAGAGTCAGGAAATCCTTATGCATATGCAAGCTAACCATTTTTAGAATATCTTTTTACTTGTTATTCTTTTGTACATTTTTAATGTGGGCAGACTATGCAAATCTATGTTATTGTATATATGTATTTATTATATGATGGCAATTTGATTAATCCGTGCTTACAAAAGAATATAATCAATAATGTGCACTTTTCTATAGCAGAGATCTGACATATTTGTGTGTAATTAGCCTATAGTAATAATGGCCTTGAAGCCTCTGAATGAGCAGATAACCAGAATATGGACAGTTTGATATAGATGGATAGCTCACCAGTTAAGCGCTCCCAGCAACATGGGGCCAGCCTGCAGTTCGCAAATTCAAATCCCACTCCAAGGCCAACTGAGCGCTTCACCCTTCCAAGAACGATACATTTAGTTCCATTGCATTGAGGTAATAATTGCTTCTGTCATTACAGTGCCTACAAGTGGGAGGAATCCGACCTTCAGCACTACATGAGTATACATTTATTATCTTCAGGCCTTTGCCGAATATACCAAAAAACAAGCAGGTTGAATACTTCTGGGAAAATGTGGGCATATAGGTACTAACCTCCACACTTTCTAACCACTTCAATGGTGAGTGTGGTGAAACTAGTCTCTCTCTAAAGCTGTTTGAGGTATGGAGAATACACTTTGGTGTACATTTCGGAAGGAAAGATCAGGGCGATACTGAAAGAGAAACCGATATTACGCCCGCTGGGGATTTTCCTCTCGCAGCCACACTGGAAACTTTGGCCATTTGAATATTCCCTTTTTGGAAATGTGCTTTTTCTAACCTGGATACATCATCTGGTATATTTTTGCTTGGGATTGATCCCTCCATAGTCACGAAGAAAAAACACACCGATAAAAACCAGCAGTAAAGAAAGGAGAATAACACAGGGGGGTTGCTGATTGTGCTCAGATATCGCTCTAGACTGGCCCTTCCGGCATAACATCAAGAGACAGTACTAACCTCATAGAACTTTGTCTAGCTGCCCCGTAAGAGTCCCGTAACCTCTCCCGGACAACTTCCTCCTGGTATAGAACCCCCACAGCTGCCCATTACTGGTTAGGAAACCCATACTAGCTTCCCATTACTGGTTAGAGAACCCGTCCTAGCTTCCCATTACTGGTTATAGAACCCATACTAGCTTCCCATTATTGGTTAGAGAACCCGTCCCAGCTTCCCATTACTGGTTATAGAACCCATACTAGCTTCCCATTATTGGTTAGAGATCCCGTCCTAGCTTCCCATTACTGGTTATAGAACCCATACTAGCTTCTCATTATTGGTTAGAGAACCCGTCCTAGCTTCCCATTACTGGTTATAGAACCCATACTGGTTATAGAACCCATACTAGCTTCCATTACTGGTTAGAGAACCAGTACTAGCTGCGCTGCTTTGATTATAAGGCCTGTCTGGGCTGCCCTGCTCTCCTTACAGGCTGCCCAGAACTGGTCCATCCTTCCTGCTGCTATTTAAAAAGGTTTTTCAGCAGCTCTGGTTAAGGCACCTATTCCAGCCACCCTGCTCCAATTATAGAGCCTGTCCCAATCACCCAGCTCGGAGTATGCAACCTGTCCCAGCTGCCTTATCCCGGTAGATCCCTGCAGCCCCAGCAACCTTTCTTCAGTAGTTGAGAGCGTCTCAGCAGCTCTGGTTATCGAGATTTTCCTGGCAGTTTTGTTGCAATTATAGAACCTGTCCCATCCACCCTGCTCCCGTTAGAGAGCCTGCCCGAGCAACCATGCTTCGGTTATAGAATGTGTCAAAGGCAACCTGTTCTGCATGTTGAATGTATCCAAGCTGCCCTCCAGCTATTTACTCTGTCCTGGTCTCTCCGCTCACGTTATTGGCTCCTTCTCAGAGTGCCCACTCTGATGTGAGGCCTTGTCCCCTCTCCCATCGCTATTTGATCTTAGGCTATGAAGGCGACCCCATTGTGCTGGATTACAATTTGCCAATACTGCCTTTTCCTGGTCATAGAGCTTGTCCAAGCTGCCCTGTCAAGGATTCAAGAGTCAGCTTAGGACCCAGGGCAAACAAGCTGATCGGGACCCCTAAGGCTGGTCAGACGAGGATGCCTTCGTGTAACTGTGCCCCATCACCCTGGCCCTGGATATACAACCTGTCCCTGTTTGATTTTCAAGCCTGTTCCAAATGCCCTGCTCTTTCAGGAATGGTCCAAGCCACTCTGCAGCGTCAGAAACCACCCTGGTACGCTGCTGCCATTGCAGAAGACTTCCCAGGGCCTTTCCCGGGTCTTAGAAGGTGCCCCAGAGAGCACGATATGTTCTAGGACTTGTCATGGCTTCCTTGTTTTATGGACCCTAGTGCAGTCTGCCTATTACTGTTATAGTGCTTCCACCAGCTGCCCCGCTCTGGCTAAGGATTAAGGAACCTGTCCCAACTAACTTGCTCCATTTACACAACATTCCTCCGGACCTTTTCTCTGGCTATAGGATAGTTCTTGTTGCCCTACCGAGATCTGTCTCATCTTGCCGCATGTATAGAACCTGTCCCATCCACCCTACTCGGGAATAGTCACGCTGCCGCACATGTTTTATTCCCACCATCAACTATGGGTCAAGCTGCCCTGCTCTGGTTTTAGAAACTGTCCCAATCCCACAACGTGGGTCAGAAAACCAGCCACCTTTCTTGATCTATAGAACCTATTCCAGGAATCCTGGTCCATAATATGACATGTCCCAGCCTTACTGCTCTGGTCAGAACCGGTCGCAGCTGCTCTATTACCACCAGAAGCACTTGCAACTTCTCCGGTCTGGTTATCGGACCCTTCCCTGTATTCCTGCTCGGTGACAAAATCTGTCAAGTGACTTTGCTTCTTAGTAGCATCTGACCATCCCGCATGCTCCATTTAAATAAATGGGCCCATCTGCCATGTGCTGGTCAACATCGGAAATGGGCCAAAATGTCTCCCTCATAATTGCGACGGCCGAAATGCCTGACTTTTTTTTAAACACCTCCTTTACACCACATATATATGTGGGGGATGGGGGGTATGTGTTATTATAGTGCATACCTATAAGGGGGTTTAATTTACAAATAAATCGCCATTTTCAGGTGTCGCAAATATGTGTGGTCGCAGTGATCACATATATCCGTCAAAATCTGTAATAGCTAGCGTTATCTCGCAAAATAACCTGTCCGACCCAACCAGCACTGGTCATAGAATATCTTTAAACCATTTTGCTGTGGCTATAGAACATGTCGCATTCACCCAGCTCCAGCAGGAATCAGTCTCAGCAGCCTGTTTGCATTACCTGCTGAATCTTCCACAAGTATTTGCCCTCTCACCACCACATTGCCGCGCTTTGCCTACCTGTCCAGCGATGTCATCAACATGGTCCAGGGGAGCTCTGCACACACCACCCGCTGCATCGTGCCTCTAATCAAAATGTGAGGTCCAATGAATGGCAGAGATGGGTGAGATGACTGGGCCCCCGCCTTCTACATCTGTGAAATTACTCACTGGTACATATCCACGCGACGGCCTACGAGGCACGGAAGGGGAGGTGTGTTCGTGTTTTTTCGAGGTGAATTTGGCAGCTCCTTGAAGTGGTAATCTGATACATCACACCTGGGCCCTGTCGCCGTGCTTACGGCAGTTATGAGTGCGGCGGGTAAGAGATCACAATTTCCTTTCCCTTGGGGGGAAAGGCAGGTGGTGTGCGTGGAGGGCACCATCCATCCTCTGTTGCTATGAGTGTATGTATGTGTGTGTGTTTGTGTGAGAGAGTGGGGGGGCACCATATGCCCTATTTTGTGAGTGTCCGTATGTGTGTTTGTAGACACCATCGGTCCTCTGCATTCAGCTGCTACCTGGTGATCTAGTGGTTAGGATCCAGTGAGATCTGCTGTGATCCTTGTATTATGGGAGTTGTTGCAGGTATGCTGTTATACTATAACAATGTGGACAACATGGTTGACCAACAACCCACAGGGTTGGAAATTAAATATGCTAGTTGTCTCATTTCGCATATATCATAGGTCACTGCAGGCCCTTCTATATGCTATCGATGTAAACATTTCACCATCAATGGGGAGTGGGAAATAAAAGGGTGCTTTCTGCATTCCTTTCAGACACTCTTGTGCTTGTTGTTCTCCTCTACGGTTGCCCAACAGCCGTTTATGCTGTTGTCATGGATTGGCTGCATCAGGCCATTGAAAAGGGGTTCGTCACTTCTCCCCTCAGTGTCCCCGGAGTGCCCAGGGATTTTCAAGGCTGGAACAGACACAAAAGAGAGACATTTTAACTTGAAATACTGCCTTCTCCCCGGTCATGTCCATGTTCTTTGACATATCATTCTTTTCCTAGTAGCCACATTTGTCACCCAGAAAAATACCATCGTAAAATATCTTGTCTGACAGCAGCACTGTATTTAGGGCACACCCTATCAAGGGTACTTTTAAAAGACATTTTATGAGGCAAATAAATTGTGGGTGTTACTGAATTGCAGGGCAGAGTGAATGAAATTGCTGCCCTCAAAACCTAGTCTCAGTGGCAGCCCTGGCTAAGCGTCTTGAAGCCGCCGTATATTTTGGGTCCACTACGAGGGTGGAGAATTTCTGATACGGGTTAGGAGTGGTCAAGCAGTACGCAGGCCCACTATGTTTAACATGGGTGCTAATTCCTAATACCTTGTAGCTCCACCTGGTGAATGGAACTCTTCAGGGTCATTCTGGACAGGCAGGAGGTTTGTACTGGAATTTGCAGTCATTCACAGGTGTTCATCCGCTCCTTGCTTTCTTTCATCCCAATCCCTTACTCTGTTATAGAAAAATCTTAGATCCTTGCTTCCCATTATGGCCAAGTATTTACTTCACTGCCGGGTTGAGCGTTGTGCCCTATATAAGCTCAGTGTATTGTTGCTGCGGCCAGCTGGCTGGCCTTTGCCACTAGGTCCAGTGTCCGGGTGGACCACTACAACACTTCCCTCTCACTCCCAGACTGAAAGGGAAAAGGTAAGTTAAGCAACCTGCGGCATAAGTGTTAGGAGAGTTTTCCCAAAGTCCTCTGGAAGATAGGACTTTACAAGACGACCCCAATGGTTTGTAGATCCCCAACTCTTAGTATCAGTCTCTACTACTCATGGAACCTTGGTAGAGTGGCAGAGCTGTCAGGCCTAACATAAGAGGAAGATGTGAGCTGCAGGTAAGTACACTGAACCTAGCTAGTAATGCACATCAAAAGAACACTTACTTAATAAATGCATATTAAAATATATATTTATTATATTTAAACAGGAATCACTTTTAACTACTTAGCACATTGAACCAAAGTACATAGGATTACTTTAGGATACTGTTCAAAGGCCACTGCTCAGTTTGTAGTGGCTTGCGGTTACATCTGTTACAGCTTTTGACAGTAATGACAGTTCTATCGTATTATTGGTACTAACGCGCAATTGCAAATCTTAGCAGAAATACAGTAAATACTCTGCCTACACATATAAGATAGTGACTTTTGGGAAGGAAAATAGTTGATTAGTGTTATACTAGGAAGGCTTAAGGTTCTAGAGTCAGTTTCTTCGCACAGCAAGTGTTTTAAGGTCCAAAACACAACCCTAGCTAAAGGCAGTTCGGAGTGGTCTTAAAATCTTGACACGCAGCAGAACAACAACATCTCCTGTAGATATTTTCTAGTCCCTAGTCTATAAGATGCATGAAGATACAACCAAGGTTGGAGACCCTGTTAAAGGACTCACCAATGGGACACAAGCAGTGGCTTGAGTCTGAGGTAAGAGGGGGTTGCCCTGGACATCTCTACCTACACTCCAATGCTCTGGAAAGACTTTTCGGATCAAGGTAAGCAATACCTTTTTCCCCACAGTACCTGAGGTTTGAAGAGAAGATTGTGGCTGGATTCGCCCTGATGTGGCAGAGCTGGACCCAACCTCTAGATTCCTTGGTCTGATGATGAAAGGCAGGACAATGGATGGGAACTCTCAGCAGCAGTCTCAAGGGAGGACCTCTGGCCTGGATTTCAGCAACTTCTTTTGTGCCTTTTCTGCAGCACCAACAAAAGACGCAATTCGCCTGGACAATATTCTTCAGTTCCTGAAGTCATGCGCTCTGTTGAGGGGACTTAGATGGGTTGGATTGTGTCTCTGGAGGTTCACGTGGAGCTCAGCAAAGTCCTGATGATTTGGCCTTTCCACAATGATGCACTTCAATTGGGTCAGAGGTCTCCTGGTATTGGGGTTTCAGAGCACTGGAGAGGCACAGCACCTCATGAGATGGCTCGGATTAAAGTTTGTCTTGGGATTGGTTGATCCCACCAGTCAAATGGAAGGAGCCACCCTCTTCGGAGTTCCTCTGTCACACAGAAAACAGGGTCAGGAGAGCAGTGGTCGCTTCACTGTGTTGCAAAGGGGCTGCGGGCGTCTCTGGTCATCTTCTTCTTTGGTTACTAAAGTTTCCAGTGGTTGACTTGCCTTTCACCTCAGGAACCTCACCTTGTATACAGTTTCAGCACACACTCCTCTGCAATCTCTTTTAGCAATTTATGTAAAGGGTTGGGTGGCTGTCCAATCAGGACAGCCAGACCCCCAGTGGGAGCTGGTTCCATTCAGGCACTCTGGCAGACGAAGAGAAGGAGAGTGAAAAACTCCTCCCCCACTTCCTACCTGCCCAGACACACTGGAGCCTAGGCGGGGACACCCAAGGGTTCCCGCCAAAGGCAAAACACTCACACAGGCCTCCCCCTCCCAGGACGGTAGAAGAAGGCTTGACAAAATACAACCATATTAGTAATAGCGAAAAAAGAAAGTAGCCACCAAGTTAGTACTTGGCTGACCCTACTGTGCTTAACCAGGGCTGTGAACATAGCCTGCGGTAGAAAATGCACACAATAGTTGGTAGAACACGTTCACTGCCACCAGCCATAACTAGAAGATTATCTATGTGATTAAAAAAATCCCAGGAGCAGAGAGAAGGGGGATACTAAGTATCCCCTTGGCACTCCAGATAAGGTGGTGCATGCCAATCTCTCAGACTATAAAGTTTTAGGAGACATACTAAAGAACTGTAGTTACTCCAGGATATAGGAAAGAATCTCAAAGGAGAACCCAAGAGTTCCCAGCAACACTGCCCACGAGGAGCTGTGGGCTGCAATAGAAAATTACATATGCCTTAAAAGAGATATGGAGGAAAGTAGACTCCACTGGACAGTAAAAAGCAAAGGACAGAGTTCCAAAAGTCAGGGCCCATAAGAATGAAAGAGTGGAAACAGGCTCCAATCATTCAGGATTGAAGAAAACGATCCAGAAGTCTGGCAAAAAGTGTCAGGTCTCACTAGGAGATGGGACGAAGCAAACAAATGATAAATCTCATTAACAATAAAGATAACATTTATTGCAGGAGATGGCTGCCCCCTGAGTTCCTAATAAATCATCACATGAGGCTGGGATAGTGTTTTGACCCAAAGGGACACCTTATTTGTGGAACCATGAACAGAACGATACCTGTGTACATTCTATTTTAATTTACCCGGTGGGACCCTGCGCAGTTTGCCCAACCCTCCTTCCAGGGAGTCACAGGAATGACTCCCTGCAGAGCCCGACTCTACCCCTTCCCCACTTTCCGTGGTTGACTTATGGGTGAGGAGCTAGAAGATAGCTTTTATGGGGATCCAATCTGCATATAGACCAATGGTAAGCTGCCTCACTCACTTCACTGGTAACAATACTTGCACACTTTACTTTACTGATGGTACCCCCAAAACATAAGCATTCCCATTGACCCTCCATCTCTCCCTGCAACCACCGGAGCGCCACCACTACACACCTGATGCCAGGGACTAGCCCCTTGACCCTCCTTCCGCCCTCTGCAGCCAGGGGAGCACCTCTCTGAGTCACAGCCATCTACCTAGCCAGCACCTAATCCAACTTGGGATCTCTCCACCGAGCTCCTCTTCGACCCCCCTCAACCATACAAGGAGTCCTGGTGATTAACCAACATCGCCGCTCTGTGAGCCTCTTCTGCACCAAATCTTCTGGCCAAACCTGTATCCATCAGCTGTGCTGGCTCCAGAGTCTGGATATCATTGTGGCAAATCTGTGTGTCCATTCTGCAGCCTCGGTGCACTCCGTCCATTCACCAGCCCCTCTCGCTCACTGTGCCAGAGTTGGATCTGCCTGGTATCTCCTCCTGTCGCCGCCCCTATTCCTGGGCTGAGACAAGGCAGCACTGTGCATCCCTTCCGCAGCTCTGAAGTTCACCGTGGATCAGTCTTCGGATCCCCTGGGACCTCCCCCTGCATCTCCTCCTGGGTCCTCCACCTTCCTACCCCACTGTGATTCTGAGGCGCCTCCTTAACGGTCCCTTTTCCACTGCACTGAGCTCTGGCGAAACTCCAACCGCACCTGGACTCAGCTACAGGTCCTCCTAAGTGGTGGAATGAACTGCGGCCCGGCGTTGTGGTAACCTCCTTCATTCTGCTCTCATACCACCCACCACAGTCTGCTGATCTTCCCCTATCATCACCTCGCATTCCTACTCCTATATATCTCTGGGCGTTGGCTGGACTTCTCTATGCATCGGCCTTTTTTCCACCTTATAACCTGTTGGCTCATCCTCTGGTACAGCGGCCCTAAACTGCTACTTTCCTTCTCGCCGCAGACAGCCGTTCTTCTACAACCACGCCCTTGAGTGCTTACTCCTTTTGACCAAATTGGGTCCTGCCGGTAAACTCTCAGCACTAGACCCGTGACCTCCTGCTACAATTCAGATCTTCCTCCCCATCTTCCTGCCTCAATCACCTGGTCTCCTCCAATCTCAGTCAAGCGATCTTGCACCTTCTGACTCCTTTAGCCCTTCCCGGCTGTCTCACACCACTAACTTGAGTCCACCTTTGTGCCATCTTCACTTGGACTCTCCAACTTGTTTACCCATTACCTACTCCCCCTGACCCTATGCGATCCGTCATTTCTTCCTTCCGCCTCTCCCCCTTCCCCCTTGCCCTCTACTCCTCTCCCTTCTCCTCTTCTCGCTCCTCCTGATGCCTAGCCCCCTCCACTATCCTCTGCCCCTCTCTCCTAGCCACCCTCCTTCTCTTTCTCACCGCCCTCACCTTCTCTATCCTCCTACTTCCAACCATGCTGCCCACATCAATACTGCTCTCTGGAACGCCAGATCCATCTGTAATAAAACCGCGGCGACACTTGATCTATTCTTTCGTCTTAACCTTCATTTCCTCTGCCTAACTGAAACCTAGATTCCCCCTCATAATACCTCTGTCCCAGCTTCTTCCTCCTCTTTCCTCCATACTCCACGCCCCTCTAGCTGTGGTGGAGGTGTCGCTCTCCTGTATAACCCCAAATACACCTCCTCCTCCTCATCCCCATCTCTTCCCTCCTTCCCTTCCTTTGAATTCCTCTACAAATCATTCTCCTCTCCCCACCCTATTTCCTTCCTGATCATCTATCGTCCCCCTGGCCCTCTCTCCTCCTTCTTCGAAGACCTAGATCACCTCCTCTCACTTATTTCTCCCTCCCCCTCCCCTCTAACTGTGCTTGGTGACTTTAACATCCATCTTCCTTCTCCCCCTCAATCTTCTCCCCTCCTCTCTATCCTTGATTCCTACCTCCTCTCCCCCCTTCCTTCTTCCCCTACTCACTCCTCTGGTTCCACTCTTGACCTCATCTTCAACTCCTCCTATCCCTCCTCCCCTGTCTCCTCTCCCCCTGTCTATCTCTCTGACCACGCATTACTCTCGTTCTCCCTTTCTCCTCGCTCTTCTTCCACTATTAATAATCCCTCAGTTCCAAACTACTCACGTCGTGACCTGCGTGATTTTGACACTACCCTCTTCTCTGACACCTGCTCTTCGTCTCTTCCATCTCACCATGACTTTGCACTACTCTCTCCTGATGATGCTCTCTCTTCCCTCTCATCTTCCACCTCCACTGCCCTTGACCATCTCTATCCCCTTTCTCTCTTCCGCCCCACTCAGAAACCTCCTCAACCCTGGCTTACCTCCCATCTTCGTTCTATGCGGCGTCTTCACAGGCGCCTTGAAAGACTTTGGCTCAAAACTCCCTCGCTCTCTAATCAAACCTCCTACTTCTCCTACCATGCACTTTACGACTCTTGCCTTGCTACGGCCAAATCCACCTACTACTCTAACCTTCTACAGTCTCAAGCCTCACAACCTCTCAAACTCTTTCCCGCCTCCTCTCTCCTCCCTCTCCTGACCCCTCATCTAATTCCACACTTTCTCCCTCTGACTTCGCCAACTACTTTTCCTCTAAAATCATCACACTCAGACAAAAAATTAACTCCCTCTCTTACACCCTCTCTTCTCCTCCCCCCTCTCCTCCTTCTTCCAGCATGTCTGTTTTCTCATCTGTTTCCCCTTCCGATGTATCCTCCCTTCTATCCAAAGCCCACCCCACAGCCACCCCCTCTGACCCTCTCCCTTCCGTTCTCATCCCAAAAATGTACCCTCTTCTTATCCCTTACTTTACCACTTTCTTCAACTCCTGCCTCTCCTCTTCTATCTTTCCCTCTGCTTTCAAACATGCAACGATCATTCCTATTCTTAAGAAACCCTCTGCTGATCCACTGCTCACTGCCAGCTTCAGACCTATCTCTCTTCTGCCTTTCCTTTCTAAACTCCTTCAACGCCTTGCCTACTCTCAGCTCTCTTCCTTTGTCTCGTCTTCCTCTCTCCTTCCTCCTTTCCAATCTGGCTTCCGTCCCAAACATTCCATTGAAACTGCTCTCACCTCGATTCTCAACTCGCTCCTCTCTGCTCGCCATGCGAAGCAATCCTCCATACTTATTCTCCTTGATCTCTCTGCCGCTTTTGACACTGTCGATCATCCTCTCCTGCTCCACACTCTCTCCTCCTTCGGGTTCAAAGGCCCTGTTCTAAAATGGCTCTCCTCTTACTTTTCCTCTCGTTCCTTTGTTGTTTCATGGGGAGGCCGGACCTCTCCTTCCTTCCCTCTGATTTACGGTGTTCCTCAAGGCTCTGTACTTGGCCCTTTCCTCTTCTCTCTCTATACCTCCCTCATTGCCCCTGTCATCTCCTCCTTTGGCATCTCCCATCATTTCTATGCGGATGACACCCAACTCTTTCTCTCTTTCTCCTCCTTCACACCTGACCTCCACCTTAAACTCTCCTCTTGTCTCACAGCCATCAAGAACTGGATGTCCTCACGCTTTCTCTCACTTAACACGGATAAAACTGAAGTCCTTTTCTTCCCCGCTAACTCTCTTCCCCCTCCCTGTCCTCCCCCGTTCATCCACTTTCCTCCTTCCAATCTCCCTATCTCCACTCATGCTCGCAACCTAGGTGTTCTTTTTGACTCTTCTCTCACCTTCTCGCAACACATTTCGCTCACCTCCCGCTCCTGCAGATACTACCTTTACAATATTCGCAAAATCCGTCCCTCCCTCACATTCCATGCTACCAAGCTCCTAATCTCCTCACTCATCTTTTTCCGCCTCTTCTACTGCTCCTCTATAATTTTCGGTCTTCCCTCATCTCAGCTTGCCCCTCTTAAATCTATATACCACTCTGCCATTCGAACTCTCTGTCTCCTTACCTCTCGCGACTCCATTTCCTCTTCGCTCTCTCGACTAGGCTGGCTACCTTTCCACCTACAACTAAAATTCCACTTTCTCTGCCTTGTTTTCAAATCCCTTCACGGTCTTGCCCCCCCTTATCTCTCCTCCCTTCTCTCCTTCTACTCCCCCTCTCGCTCCCTTCGGTCTGCTGACCACTTCCTGCTCTCTGTACCTCCTTCCCCTTGTGCTTCCTCCCGGTTCCGCTCTTTCCAACTTTTTGCTCCTCTGCATTGGAACTCTCTCGCCCTCTCAATCCGCTCTTCCACTACCCTCATCTCATTTCGCACTTCCCTTAAATCCTTCCTCCTCCATTCCCCACCTTGAAGCCCCCCTGCCTTCTCTACTCCCCCGTCTTTCCCCTCTTCTACCTTCCCCCTTTTCTATTTTACACTCTCTCTCCCTTCCTTCTACTCTCACTCAATCCTTCCCTGCCCCTCCCTTCACTCCCCTGTTCGCACTCCACTTCTCCCCCTTCTTAGTAAATTGCTCTTTGCACTGTTTTGTTGTTGAATGATTCAAGTTGCCACTATGCTCACACTGTTATTTGTTGTTGCTATTACTCTGTATTTTGTTGTTCCATTGTACAGCGCCTTGGTGTAAAGCGCTTTATAAATCAATCAATCAATCAATCAATCAATCAATCAATCAATCATACCATGCCCACCTATATTCAGGTATCAGGCGATAATTAATGGCAGTTGCAATCTGCCTTGAATTGTATCCATTGTCCCGGGTTTTATAGGGTACCTACTGATGTCGTCACAGACATAACAAGCCTCTACGGGGAATGGCACCGTCCCATCAAATTCTGGTCTAAGGGACTGGCATGCACCATCTCCATGCCCTGTCCCACGGCGCTTCCTGTGCTGCTCACATCATAGCTGGACGGGCCGGTTTGTGTCTGGATTGTGTGATGCGCCGAATAAGCAGGCCCTCTCGTCCAGCTGCTTGACGAAATCACTGCTGCTGGCCTTGACCCATGTGTTTTCCAGAGGGATGCCATGGTTTCGCCCTTCTGGCCACACTTGCTCACGCCCAGCGCTACGGATCATGGTCTCCGTATATCTACCTCCCCTTTGCTGGGTTTCCATGACAATGGGCCTCATTACAAGTATGGCGGTAAGGCAACAACGGCGCCGATATTGCCACCGTTGCACCGTTGCTATCGTACCGCCATACTACAAGTTCTGCTTGCGGGTGCCCTTGCAGCCACCAGGTCTGACCTGGTGGGCGTACCGGCACCCGCGAGCAGAACATGATGGTAGCACCGATAGCGGTGCTACCATCTTCCCCATTCCCATTGTGACCAGCACCCGCGAATGGGCAATTAGCGGGTCCCATTTGCGGGTGCCGGACCCGGATGCAAGTTTGTAGGTAGCCTTGCCGGTTTAACTGGCAAGGCTACCTCCAACCTCATAATGAGGCCCAATAGTTTAATCAAAATCAGATTTTTTACAATACTAGTGTCTATTCATTTGTGTCTAGGCTGACTCGCTTTGATCATTTTGTTTAAGCTTGTTGATTGTTTGTTGTTGGGACAGGGTTTCTGACGAGTCGCTGATTTTCCTTCAACAGATTGTTCATTTGCTGTAGCGATTTGCCAGCTAGTTCTGTCACCTCCTATAAGCCTGCACCACCACGTTTCTTCTTCCAGCAATAAGTCTGGTCTTGCCACATAAGATATGTAGCGTTGTCTTATTGCTCGAGTCTTGGAACAGACTATCAAGAGGTGATGAATTGTTTCTTGTGGGGGAGGCGAGATGTCGTGACAAAAATGGCAATTAGATGTTTGTGCTAGACCTCTGATGTGCAGAATTTCATTTGTTTCTAGCAGATTGAAACGTGCTCTTAGAATCAGATTGCGTGATAATTTGTTTGGAAATTTCTTTACAAAGTTTTGCAACTCGTTGATTTTTTTTTGTGTTGACAGGTAAGTGTGAGGCAAGTTTTTGTTTGGCAGCTGTTTCGGTCGCCTTTGCCCAGTCTGCTTCCTTGATTTTGCGTAGGATTCTACATGGATTGTGGATGAGTTCGTCTTCGTCTGAGGCGATGGTGTCAAGTAGAAGTATATTATAAAGGGCTTTTAAGAGCCTACTCTGGTGAGGGATTTTGAGAAGCCAACTTAAAAGTGCAACCAGATTACATTAAGTCCTTCACCAAGCGCAAAGGTAGTGGTTAAGCAATTTAGCTTTTACTCAGGGGGAGGAGGTAGGCTTGGTATGAAGGACAGTTAACAAGTACACAGTGTGTTAAGGAACCGAGATCCACACAGGGGAGTCACAGAGATAGTATTTATTGAATGCAAGACTGCAACACACTACAAAGTAAGTAAAATCACTATTAAGTATGCATACGTCCACAACTTGATAACTGCAAAATGGGTCACCCACCTGTTTATTGTTTGACACTGTTAGGCATAGGCATACATACTGCAAGATACCTAAAGTGGGTGAGGAAAGGTTAGAAATAAGTTCACACGCCTTAATGTCTATTGCCTTAGAAGCCCTTCTCTGCCCTTTTCAGGGTTCAGTGTGTTGCAGGCAGGTGACCTTATCAGGCACATTTCTGACGAAATTCACAGCATAATGTTCTCAGTGAGTTCTACAACTCTGGAGGGGGTAGACTACTAGTCCCCAAATCCAGGGCAATTATTAATAGGACTTCTGTCAAAGGCTATGGCCCGATAAGGTCGCTACTATCTGAGTTAGAACGTTACCCGAAATTCAAGTCTATGTGGATTGGGGTGCTTGAAGAGATATGCTATGAAACACAATGGGCCTCATTACGAGTTTGGCAGCAGCCATGGAGCTAAGAGCTCCATGGCTGCCGCCAAACCGGGCTCCTTTATCGGGTTCCAATGGGAATGGGAAAGGGAATGGAAGAGGGAGCTAACAACGGGCCGATTACGACCGGCCCATTGTTAGCTCCCTCTTCCCCTCACGGGACCCGGTAACGACGCCTGGTTTTGCCAGGCGTCCTTACCGGGTCCCGCGAGGGGACCTCGTAATTTCGCAGAACGGGTTTAACGGGTCTGCCTCCATTAGCAGAGCCCGTTAAACCGTTCCGCGAAGGTTATAATGAGGCTCAATGTCTTGCTGTATAAGGGCCTTACAAATGCACAATAAATTCAAATAAATAAATAAATCCCGACCCTCAGACTCTGAATTTGAAACCAGCAACATCCAGTGTCAGGGAATCAGTGGTGACAGTGGAGGCCACTCTAGACTTTGTTGCTGAAGGCTCTCGGGCTGAGGGTTAACGGGTAGGTCACACCCTTGCAGAGACCCCTGAACAGGGTGAACACTGATGGATTTTGGTTCCAGTAGCACGGGAGGACCCTTCAGGAGCAATAGACAGGTGCAAGTATTGGTGTGACCCAGGACAGGATGGGCAGGCCATCAGGAGCAATGGGGTCAGCCTTCGGGTTCCGGGAGGTTCTCCCTCGTTCTGAGGGATAGCAGCGGCCGGGTGGGGAGGTCCCATTGGAGCAGTGAGAACGCCAGAAACGTTTTCAGGAACGAGGCAGGAAGCGGCCCATGTGACAGTGAAGTCCCAATCCCAGGAAGGCCTGGAGATGGCTCCATCCTAAGGGATGTGGATAAAGAGTAGGGATTCAGAGTGATTGGTATCACCAGTCCAGAGCAGGAAAGCACCCTGTCGACTTGACCACAGCGGTCCGGTGTGCGATGATTGCCTTTCTCAATACTGGGTGCAGCAGCAGCCCTCTAGTGGGTCTCTGGCGGTCTTTCTGCTTCAGATGCTTAGATCTTGCGGTGGGCCATCTCGATTGGCTCCAAGTCTTCTCCCTTTATCCAGAATCTGGGCTGAAGGGGGGTGGTCTAACACACGATTGGAAGAGATCTATAACATTGAAACCAGTGGAGGCTGTCCTGTCATATATAGCCTGCCACCATCTGCCTGGGAACTGAACATACCCTGCCTGAAGTGTCTATTGGGACCAGACTGCCCCAAGACCCAGTTCTGGCCAATTCAGACATACCAAACACTGGCCATGAGTCCTTGGTCAGACTACCGGGAAAGTGCATGACACTTTCTGACCTAAAGAGGATGAAAGTTGGCCACAAAGAACAGAACCAAAAGAAGCAGCCATTGTGACTACATAGAACTCAGAAAAGCATTATTGCGCTAACAGATAAATGTGCACTACTGTTCACAGGGGATAAGGTAAAGAGCGGTTCAGTGCCACATCCTGTACAATGCACATAAGAAAAGTAACTGGGATGTCACTTAGAAGAAAGAAAATGAGGCCCAACTGCCCCAGCACGCCATTGAAAGTGGCGTGTGCTACAGTGTAATAACAAAAGGCAAAGACGATTGGGAGACCCATTCCTGGACTGTTAGCCATAGGGATTAATCAGTGAACACAAATAATATGAGTTAACCAGCTGAGTAAGACAAAAAGACTTTACTCACCCTAAAAATCAGCTAGGATCCAGACAAAAGACCAATATTTTGGGGCACTCTGTTGAAGCCAATGGAGGAAAGTTGCAACACGAATAATGTTCCTAGCGCTATGCCTGACCGCTAAGGGGGTGCAGGTACAGATGGCCCCCTCCTAGGGAAGGACAAGGGTCAGTTTCTTCCATCTGGCATCAACTTAGCGACCAGGGGAGCGAAGAAACAGCCACAAAGCCCCCACATCAGGATAGACTGACTTAGGCAGAACAGATGCTGGCCTGAGCATCATGTTGAGCATCATGGCACACAGTCACACATGCACAGGAAGTGATCGGCGTGCATGCAAGCTCCATGGCCTGTACATGCGAGAATGGCCTAGCCTACCCCTTCACCCCAGTCATGCAACGTCATTTTCCATGTCAGTCTCCCCCGTCAAGCTGTTGGACCACGCCCTGTGTCTCCAAGCTAGTATTAAACGGTGGGTACCACGGCCGCCATAACCCTTCTCTGTCCTCCGGCATTGTGTAGGCAAAGGGATTGTACACACACAGCGGGAACACCTCAGAGAGAGACGGAAACCACTGACGTGTCCAGCAACGGCCCTGGGGGGAAAGTCTCGAAAACCAACGCAGCTCTGTGCTGAAAGTGGCGCGCGCCTTCTTCACGAGGGTGCAGTTCGGAGGGTCTCCTGATGCACGCCACAGTATCAGCATCCAGCCATGAGGTTCCATAGACGCGTTCCTGGGTGTTCACATGTAAGATAAGTAAGCACTCGGGACAGGAGTGAGCTCCTCTGGTGTAGTAGCATCAAAGGACGTGTTCCATGTGTTCCAACTCGAGTAAACAGGATCCAGAATGACTGCCACTCCAAAAAGACTGTCAGCTGTGATGCCACTATGGCCTCCAGAATCTTCACCAGACCTCACAATAGCGAGTGGGATGAACATTTGCCGGAATAGGCGTGTCCAGAGAAGCCTTTTTCAACAAATGCGGAAACCACGGCATGTGTTAAAAAAGTAGGAATGACACCAGCCCTCATAGAGTAGTTCATGGCATCAGTAAGACGTGACTCTAACTCTGGGCCAATAGATTTCAAGACCCGCAGCGGAATCGGGTCTAGAGGAGAAGCAGACTTGAGTTATTGAATGATCTGGAGAACTTGATCCTCACCCACCGGAGAGAAACTAACAAAAGATGTCTCAGAGGAGGGATGGGGAACGGCACAGATCCCTGGTCAGCCTGAAGATCAGAAATGTTAGTCCGGATCTTGATAATCTTCTGGGTCAATAAATTAGCCAGAGAGCCTGAGAACCAGCTACTTTGGTTGAGGCAGCAGCAGGCTGGGACAGTTCCCGAATAACTGTGAAAAGTTCCTTTGGTTGGTTCTGTGCAGCACAACAACGTTCAGAAAGGTAAGTGTTAGATCTGAAGGTTGTGAGTTGAATGAGAGATACAAGCTCATGAAGTAATCACAGCGCTTTAATAATAAGACTTGTGATTAATGACAAGAAAGATGGTAAAATTACAAGATTAGGTTACAGGTGAACATGAAGACATCCACCGGTCTGACAAACAGGCACAGCTGGCCCCAACTGAAATAAGTGGAATGCTCCCTTCATAACAACAATGAACATTCCATGCTCACATTCCATTCAGAGCCACGCAAACACCCAATGAAATGAGACAAAACCTAACAGTAAGCCACTTTGGCATCCATAATAGCACGGTGATAAACCAGCCGCTGAGATCTCAACAGTTGTTTATCCAGATCACAATAGGTAGAGCGCCACTGGCGCTCCGCACGCTTGTGGAAGAGTTTGAGAGAGTGCAAGTGTTCCGTAAACCAAGGATCCAACCATTTCGGAGGTTTTTTTATGGTACTTCACAGGGGCCAGCTCATCGGCGGCCGAACCAAAAGCCGAGTTTACGGCTGATAAAGGATCAGAACCTGAGTTTGCTTCAGCGGGATCAAAATGATGAATAGCACAGGTGGCAAGAGCCGCCGGATCCACCGGGCTCCAGCACCGAGAGGAAGACCACATAGGCCTAGGAGGGATACTCAGACCAGAAATAAGCTGAGTAAAAGGAATGATGTCATGGTTAGACCAAGCCACCGGACAGGCAGCATGAGTGACCACAGTACTGGTCGCAGCAAAACTCAAATCAAGCGTCTGATTGTGAAAATGAGCGAGACCCAACACAAATTGAGAACGCTGTTGGTCAGTGAGGAAAGTAAGTAGATTGGCAGTATGCCTTGTGCCTTAAAATATTGTCCAAAATAAATATATTCATTATAAAATAGAACAGTAAATCAAATTAGGTCAGTGCACCGTGAAATCTCCACTTTTTTTTTAAAGAAACCCATGGTTCTTATGTACTATTTAAAATCACTGTAATAACAATAATTTAATACAATGTGTTGCAGAAATCAAGCAATGTATTCTCTTATAAGTTTCCTTTCAATGTTTGAAAACAACCAAATTCCAAATGTCTTTAACTGATGTTGTGATTGTAAACATGGCTCACAGTGGCATCTACTGACAAAGAGCAGTATTGTCACCCTTCTTTTTATTTACATTGCTATGGGGAAAAATCAGGTCGAAGAAGCCAGATGGGAGCCCTGGCAGAGCTCTGGCTTAAGGGCAATATTTGGAGACTGCCTGGGCGGAGTGCTGGCTAGCCCCAGCCCACTTAAAGCCCTGGGTGCAAGATGGAAAGCATTCCTCTTCACCAGCATTTATCCACTAACCCAATCTCTGCTGCCTTGGTCATAAGTGACCCGAGATGCACCATGTCTCGTGTTACACATGAAAGAAACAAGTAGGTATTACTGCTGCATACGTCATTCCCAGACAGACCACTAAGTGCAAGCATTGCGCATGTAATGCATTTACTGGCCACTGAGTGCCATGCACGGACTCACCAGTGGATAACTCTTTTTCACATTGCAGTTATGTCCGCTGGGAGTCATTGCTGCACAAACAATTTCATTTGTTTTTATTTAGGTGTTTTTATACAACACTCGTATTGTGTTAGGCGATCCTCTGCACACCAGAACACACACCAGAACACTGCTCACATTTCCCCTACATCTCCTCCCACGGTTCGAGGCTCAAGTGATTCGGTGAACCCAAAGGACCGGAAACTCCGTACCAGCTATGGTGTACGGGCTCGATTGTAACCCTTTCTGCATTGGCAATTGCCTTGGAGAACGTATAGCAGAAGGGGCGGTGTTACGTCTCCACGTCGATCACGTGATCCAGAGTGGCGTTCCTCACGTGACCTTGGTAGACGTCACATGACCCAGAAACACACAGTATAAAGGTCTGAGAGACAGAACACTCATTGCTTCTCAGCTGTCTTCAGACTCTGTTTGGCGTTACCTACTGCTCCACTGTTACCTTGATCACAGAACTCTACCTCAGACTCCTTCGGACACCCTTTGTACCTTTGCTTGGAACTGTTTACCTGTTGCCGGACTTTGGACTACTTCCTGACTTGCCTTTTGGATCATCCCTTGGTACTTCACTGAACTCCTACGCCATTTCCCGTCTAGGGATCTAAGTCACGCCTTCACTCCTACAGGTGGCTGATCCTACATCCACGATATCTAATGGTCCTACTATTTCGGGGACTGCCGCATCATCTGAGTCTCGAACCTCTACTAGGTTCCCTGGGTTTTCCGAACACCCGATAGGTAAGACCTTTTAGATCCTTTGATTTACTGAATATTATTGTAATTGCCTGGTGCTTAACCTCGTTCCTTTTTGACAGCAGCATCGGTGTTCCAGAGATTCCGTGGATCTGGGAAGTCATCTCCCACCTGTGGCCTCAAAGGTCGCACAGCGGGTTTCTTTAGTCCCCCTGTGCGTCACTTGGGGACGGAGGTCTCATCGGTCTACACGACACTCAAGTCAGAACATATTGTCTCATTTGAAACCATGCACTAAAAAGAAGTGGCAGAAGGACAGGTCAATCTTACAAGATGGCAGAGGGAGGTACTGGAAGTGCCAGACTTTAATCCAGCAGCGCCCCAGTGGTTTAAGAAATATCCGGACCCTAGGTTTAGCGCTGGGTGCACCTTACTAAACGTAGGCAAACAGGCCATCCTTGATCTTTTCTTGCCACAACTATTGGTATCTTTGGTTGAGTGAATAATGCCAGCTCTGAGGAAGCGAGTAGGGTAGATAAGAAGACAAGATAGCACAGTATCACTTTGAATAAACTGAATATCCACACATAGGTAGGTGAAAATATACTTTATATCTTGAAAAAAAAGGCAATTGGTTATTGATGCTGATACAGGTAAGTAATTCAGGTTTAGAGAACAAGTCATTGACCGGAGCTTTCTTAGGTATTCATGCTGCCTGCTAGGGTCAACTGCAATGTCTAAGGTCAGCCAGAGATTTAGGATAACTAGTTTATTATAGGGTGCTCCAGACCTTCCCTAGAACCTGTATTCGGGTTCAGTCTCTCCTAGGATATAGTGGGAGCGACATTCTGTGCCTGCGAGAGACAATGGTCGCGACGCAGCACCTTCCCCAATGTTAAGAATAGGAGTGGATGTTATTGACCTTGCTGCAGAACCACTCAGGCGCCTTTCAGAAGCTCAGTGGAGTCGTAGGATGTTTCCAGTGCAATACCCTTGCCAATGTCCCATCGTTGCCAATAGATGGAGTAGTAGGATGGCACAATACACCAAAACCATCTTTACTCTTTTTTCATCTGCGTACTAAGGTCTGGATACCCCTGGCACAGGCACAATACACCAACACCTTCTCTGATCCTTTTTCTTCCACAGACTAAGGTCGGGAAACCCCTGTAATGGGCACACTACACCAACACCTGCTCTGATCCTTTTTCTTACACAGATGAAGGTCTGGATGCCCTGGCATGGGCACAAAACAATAATACCTTGTCATCTCCTTTTCCTTCTGCAGACTAGGGTCGGGATATACCTGGAATGGGCACCCTACACCAACACCTACTCTGCTCCTTTTTCTTACACAGATGAAGGTCTGGATGCCCTGGCATGGGCACAAAGCAATAATACCTTATCATCTCCTTTTCCTTCTGCAGACTAGGGTCGGGATATACCTGGAATGGGCACCCTACACCAACACCTACTCTGCTCCTTTTTCTTCCACAGACTAAGGTCTGGATACCCCTGGAATGGGCACCCTACACCAGCACCTGCTCTGTTCCTTTTTCTTACACAGACTAAGGTCTGGATGCCCCTGGCATGGGCACAATACACCAACACCTTCTCTGTTCTCTGCTCCTTTTTCATCTGCAGAATAAGGTCTGAAAACCCCTGGCATGGGCACAAAACACCAACCCCATCCCTGCAGATTTGTCTTCCGCAGATTGAGGTCTGGATACACATGGCATGGGCACAGTACACCAACACCTTCTCTGCCCCTTTTTCATCTGCAGAATAGGCTTGAATATTGCTGGCACGGGCACAATACACCAAGTCCTTCACTGCTCCTTTTTCTTCTGCAGACTAAGGTCTGGATCCCCAGGCACGGGCACAATACACCAACACTTTCTCTGCTCCTTTTTTATCTGCAGAATAAGGTCTGAACCCCCCTGGCACGGGCACAAAACACCAACTCCATCTCTGCAGATTTGTCTTCCACAGACTGAGGTCTGCATACACATGGCATGGGCACAGTACACCAACACCTTCTCTGCCTCTTTTTCTTCTGCAGTCTAAGGTCTGATTACCCCTGGCACGGGCACAATACACCAACTCCTTCACTGCTCCTTTTCTTCCGCAGACTAAGGTCTGGATACCCCCAGCATAGGCACAATACACCACCACCTTCTCTGCCTCTTTTCCTTCTGCAGACTAAGGTCTGGATACCCCTGACATGGGCAAAATACACCAACATCTTCTCTGCTCCTTTGTCTTCTTCAGTCTAAGGTCTGGACACTCCTAGCATGGGCACAATACACCAACACCTTCTCTGCTCCTTTTTCTTCTGCAGTCCCGTCTGCGTGTACTCTGGTCGCGTGTAAAACCCCACGCGGTTTCCTGAACTCTTCAATCGCGGCTTTCCTGGCTGTGTGTACTTTTGTCGCGTGTAAAAACACACGTGGGTTCCTGAACTCTGAACGTGCGGCTTTCCTGGCTGTGTGTACTTTTGTTGCGTGTAAAAACACACACGCATTCCTGAACTATGAATGTGCGGCTTTCCTGGCTCCGTGTAAGTTTGTCACATGTAAAAACACACACGGGTTCCTGAATTTCTAACGTGCTTTTCCTGGCTGTGTGTACCATTGCACGTGTAATTCCACACGCAAGTTCTGCTACGCTTTTGATTAAAACCCTGGAACCTGTGATGAGATAACAGGTGGATTTCTACTCCTTATTTTTGTTCTACGTGGGAAAGGAAGTACTGCCGACAACTGTCATTAGAAGGTGATTGTGCGCAGTACTTTGGACGCTATCCTGTGGTGCACCAACCCGGTATCTAGCGTGAGCCTCGTGCCGTTTGGGATAAGTTTTCCCTTACTAATCTTCCCTCCTTTTGTCGTTGTTTCTTTATTTGGATTACTTCAGAGACTTGCTGGCGGAGCCCCAGTTATCAGAATCTACAGGTTAGTGTTGTCCTAGTTGCTATTGCTGTGCTATTAGTGAGAGTTTATGTTGGGACACTTCCTCATTATACTTTATTGTATCCTAGGCTGACTTCCAATGATTCTCCCACGCCTTTTCCAGTGATCCCTCTCTCTGCCTGTTTTATTAGTCAGAGAGTTGTATCATTTGGAAGGTCTATTTTGACTTCACTACTTTCAAGCCGTTTGCCTCATCAAGGATCCGGAAGAGCCCTACCAAGTGTATCCTTTATGGTTATACCTGTCTCCTTTTACATACGATACTTGGGTGATTTATGACAGAATCAGAAGCCATGGAGGGTACAGATCCTTTAGCGGTCTTGACCCAGTTAATCACTGATTTGAGAAACTAAATGATTACGGCACAGGATACATTGCGTCATCGCATGGATGTTATGCAAGACGCCATGCAGGCCTCTCCTCAGGGAGTGCAGGCTCCAGTAGCCACGGCATCTGGATCCGGGACACCGGCACCACAACGGGAAGCCGTTCAAGTGGTTATGCCAACACAGTTTCCTCTGGCTCCGCCAGAATAGTTCACTGGTGATCCTAAAACCTATAGAACCTTTGTCAATCAGTGCCGACTCCATTTCCTTTGCCGGCCCAATTTGTTTCCCGATTTAACTACAAAGGCAGTATTCGTGCTTTCTCATTTGGGGGTAGTGCTGCTGCTTGGGCTAATCCTTTATTGGAGACAAACAGCCCCTTGCTTTACGATTGTGATGACCTGCTGGCAGCCATGAGTAAGGTCTTTGATATGCGTTATGCCACTCAAGCCACAGACTTGGAGTTGCTTAGTCTACAACAGGGTAATAAAACCTTATTGGCATATATAGCCAAATTTAACCAATTAACAGCCGAGACCCAATGGTCTGAAGATAAGAAAACAGCTGTTTTCTACAAGGGTCTTTCGGAAGAGTTGAAAGACGCTTTGTCTACCATTCCTGTGGTCCCTACAGGGTTCACAGAACTGCTTGATCTAATTCTGCAAATCGATGCTCAACGAAATGCTCGTAAAGGGGAGAAAAAAACCTTTCTTGCAAGCATCTGTCCGTACTGATGTACCAACAGCTCCCTCCAATGAACCTGAACCAATGCAGATTGGAGCTGTGAGAGGTCGATTATCTAACGAAGAAAGAGAGAACCACAGCAAAAACTATGTATGCATGTACTGCGGTTCATCTGATCATTTACTGGTTACATGTCCTAAGAAACCAGTCAAGCGTTCGGGAAATGCCAAAACTCAACATTAGCAGGAGTCCCTGTGTCGAGTGCTACATCGGACTCCCAGACAATTCCGGCTTTTGCGCCTATAGCTGTGGAGGTGACGTTACATTTTGCAAACCAAGAAATAATTTCCAGGGCTATGGTTGATTCCGGAGCCACGAATAATTACATTGACATCACATATGCTAAGAAATGTTCTATACCTCTGATAACCAAGGACAAACCTAAAACATTGACTTCGGGCATGGTAACTCAAGAGACTGTACCTATTTGAAATTGTTTTACCAAACGGTCATTCAGAGGAGATGATTTTTGATGTTATAGCGGCTCCTCATTACAAACTATTGCTTGGTCTTGCTTGGCTGACTCTCCATAATCTGACTATTGACTGGGTTACGGGACATATTCAATATCCATCTGTTTATTGTAACGAACATTGTTTTACAAATCAGGTGGTGTCATCGAAATCACATATATTGGCCTCTTTGGAGGAAGGTTCAGCTATTATCAGTGCTATATATCAGAGTGGTACACATATACCATGCGAGTATACTGAGTACGCAGATGTTTTTGACAAAGGACAGGCAGAGAAGCTGCCTCCACATAGACAGTATGACTGTCCGATTGAACTGGTTCCTGGGGCCAAAATCCCTACTGGTCGAGTTTATTCGTTAACCCCCAAAGAAGATGTAGTCTTGAAAGAGTACATAGATAAAGCTCTCGATATGGGGTTCATACGGCCATCTCAATCGCAGGCTGCCTCTCCGTTATTTTTTGTTCCGAAAAAAGAAGGAGAT
The DNA here is from genome assembly GCF_040938575.1 of Ambystoma mexicanum. Classification (NCBI taxonomy): domain Eukaryota; kingdom Metazoa; phylum Chordata; class Amphibia; order Caudata; family Ambystomatidae; genus Ambystoma; species Ambystoma mexicanum. The sequence continues at coordinate 1,132,078,660 of NC_090923.1, forward strand.
ATAAGACCCTGCATAGATTACAGGGCTCTTAACGACATCACCATAAAGAACCAATATCCATTACCACTGATAAATGTCCTGTTAGATCAGCTAGGTACTTCCATGTACTTTTCTAAATTGGATTTACGGGGAGCATACAACCTGTTTCGCATTCGTGAAGGCGACGAATGGAAAACCGCTTTTAAGACGCGGTACGGCCTTTTTGAATATCTGGTGATTCCTTTTGGCCTTTGTAATGCTCCTGCCACTTTTCAGTTCTTCATGAATGACATTTTCAGAGACATGATGGACCAGTTCATGCTAATCGATCTGGACGATATATTGATATATTCATCGTCATTCCCAGAACATGTGAGGCATTTGTCAGCTGTCCTTCAAAGACTCTGAGAGAACACATTTTTTGTTAAAGCTGAGAAATGTGTCCTTTATACGCAGGAAGTTGAATTCTTGGGTTACGATATTACCAACAATGGAGTACGAATGAGCCGTTCCAAAGTGAAGGCCATATTGTACTGACCCATTCCGAATAATGTCAAGTCACTACAATCTTTCTTAGGTTTTGCGAATTTCTATCGCAGGTTTATTCATTCATTCTCTAAGACAGTAGCCCCATTGACAGCCTTGACTAGTTCAAAGGTACCATTCTGTTGGAACCAGAACGCACAAGCATCATTTGAGATGTTAAAAGAAGCTTTTACCACTGCACCTGTACTACAACATCCTGATCCCGATTGTCAGTATATTGTAGAAGCTGATACTTCTAGTGTCGCTATAGGAGCTGTACTTTCACAAGTTTGTGCGGAAACCAAGGAGGAGCATCCAGTAGCATTTTTTTCTTGCAAGCTAACTCCATACAAACAGAACTATATCGTTACTGAAAGGGAATTGCTTGCAGTCAAGGATGCCTTCCAGGAATGGCGACATAATCTTCTTGGGGCCAAACATCAGGTTGTGGTACATTCAGATCATCGTAACCTTCAAGAATTCAAAACTATGAAATGTCTTACAGCCAACAGGCTAGATGGCACATGTTTTTTGCTCAATACAATTTCCAAATTACATATCGCCCTGCCAGACAACATATCAAATCGGAAGCTTTATCCCGCATCGGTGAGGATGTGAAAGAAGGACCCCCGGTTCGAAATACATTGTTGGCAGACCACGTGATATGTCGCTGTTCTGCACAGTCTTCTCTAAAACAAGAATTACAGGACTGTGTTGTACGAAATCCACGATTGGTTCAGGAATACAACCTAGATATACACAACGGCTTGCCTTTCACACAAGGGGTGCTTTATCTACCAATAGAAACCACTCGGAACAGGGCCCTCGGGCAGGGGCACGACTTCATTGTGGCAGCCCATACGGGACAAAAGAAAACTCTAGAGCTGGTAAAGAGATGGTGTTGTTGGCCTTCCATTACACGAGATGTGATTCATTACGTTTCTACATGTTCAGTGTGCATCCAATGCAAGAACACTCTGGCAAGCCAGTGGGTTTACTACAATCTTTACCTGTCCCTCATAAACCATGGCATATGATATCTATGGATTTTGTAGTTGAATTACCAAGGAATAATGGTTACAATACCATATGGGTTGTGGTGGACTACTTTACTAAATTGGCTCTCTTTGTTCCCTGTACTGGGTTACCAACAGCTCCTGTATTGGCTGATTTATTCATCTGGCATGTGTTTCGGTATTTTGGTTTGCCTTCAGTGGTAATTACCGACAGGGGTTCACAATTTGCTTCACGCTTTCGGAGAGCACTGAATTCTGCATTGCTTATTGATGATAGGATGTCCAGTGCTTATCATCCACAAACGGACAGAAAGACTGAGAGGATCAATTGTACCATGGAACAATACCTGCGGTGTTTGCGTCTTCAGTTCCAATCAGACTGGTTAACTGTTCTCCCGGCCGCAGAATTTGCTTACAACAATTCCTATCATAGTGCCATAGGTACTTCCCCTTTCTATGCTCTGTATGGGCAACACCCCAGATCCATTCCTTTGGATTCTGGTTTTTCCATGGATACGCCTGCAGCAGGCCAAAATATCAGAGATCTCAAACCTTTACAGGCAAAAGTGAAACAACAATTGGAGCAGGCAAAAAGACAAGACAAGATTTATGCTGATGCTCGCAGAGTGCCGGCACCGGTTTACAAACCAGGAATGAAAGTATGGTTGTCTATTAAAAACTTGCATATACCTGGCAAAAAGAAGCTGTTGCCTAAATACATTGGTCCATATGAGGTACTCAACGTGATTAATCCAGCTGCTGTCCGTCTGGCATTGCCACAGCGATGGCGAGTGCATCCAGTATTTCACGTGTCACTCATCAAACCATACTCCGATACTACTAGATTGCCAATACGGCCTGTTGCTGTTTCAGTGAAAGGTTCAGAGGAATTTGAGGTACAGGAGATACTGCATATGCAACTTCGTTCTGGTCAACCATATTATCTGGTGGACTGGAAGGGGTATGGTCTCAAAGACAGATCCTGGGCACCTCTTTCCAATATCCATGCACTCGCTTTGTTATGTAAATTTTACTAAAAGAGGGGTGTGGCGGTCCCTTTGGGGAGTGGCACTGTCATGCATGGCAGGCAACTTACCTCGGGACCTGGAACACTGCCTTCACACAGAACTGGTTATGCCCATAGAACTGCTAAGTCTTTCTATTCCAAATGGAGGTTGTCTGATATCTTGCCTGGAAAACGACGTTTGCATTATTCACGTTGTTGAATTCACGTGATGAGGGATTGTCACGTGTGTTACTGCATTACGTTCATAAGCAGCGTGGAGACGTCGCTCGCTGCTTCTGATTGAACCAACATGGTGTCCTGTAGCTGAATCTTTGATCTGCATCCTCGCATCTCTTCAGCAACTTCTTTGGCTTTCCTCGTGCGTGCTGCTTCCACACGCGAACTCCTGTAGCTGCTTCCAAGAAGTTACATCAGCTTCCCTTGTTCGTGTGTATCTTTCTACATGCTAGCATCAGCAGTCGTCTACTAGAAGACCATCGGACGGCTTTTCCTGCACATGCAAGTTCTGGCAGTCCCGTCTGCGTGTACTCTGGTCGCGTGTAAAACCCCACGCGGTTTCCTGAACTCTTCAAGCGCGGCTTTCCTGGCTGCATGTACTTTTGTCGCATGTAAAAACACATGCGGGTTCCTGAACTCTGAACGTGCAGCTTTCCTGGCTGCGTGCGTGTCAAAACACACGCGGATTCCTGAACTCTGAACGTGCAGCTTTCCTGGCTGCGTGTAAGTTTGTTGTGTGTAAAAACACACACGAGTTTCTGAACTCTGAACGTGCGGCTTTCCTGGCTGCGTGTAAGTTTGTCGCATTTAAAAACACACACGGGTTCCTGAATTTCTAACGTGCTGTTCCTGGCTGTGTGTACCATTGCACGTGTAATTCCACACGCAAGTTCTGCTATGCTTTTGATTTAAACCCTGGCACATGAGATGAGATAATAGGTGGATTTCTACTCCTTATTTCTGTTCTACGTGGGAAAGGAAGTACTGCTGACAATTGTTATTAGAAGGTGATTGTGCACAGTACTTTGGCCGCTATCCTGTGGTGCACCAACTCGGTATCTAGCGTGAGCCTCGTGCTGTTCGGGATAAGTTTTCCCTTACTAACCTTCCCTCCTTTTGTGATTGTTTCCTTATTTGGATTACTTCAGAGACTTGTTGGTGGAGCCCTAGTTATGAGAATCTACAGGTTTGTGTTGTCCTAGTTGCTATTGCTGTGCTATTAGTGAGAGTTTATGTTGGGACACTTGCTCATTATACTTTATTGTATCCTAGACTGACTTCCAATGATTCTCCCACGCCCTTTCCAGTGATCCCTCTCTCTGCCTGTTTTATAAGTCAGAGAGTTGTATCATTTAGAAGGTCTATTTTGACTTCACTACTTTCAAGCCGTTTGCCTCATCAAGGATCTGAAAGAGCCCTACCAAGTGTATCCTTTATGGTAATACCTGTATCCTTTTACATAAGATACTTGGGTGATTTATGACACACAGGCTTAATAGACCAACATCTTCTCTGCTCCTTTTTCATCCGCAAACTAAGGTCTGGATACCACTGACATTGGCACGGTACACCAACACCTTCTCTGCTGCTTTTTCGTCTGGAGACTAAGGTCTGGCTACCTCTGGCATGGGCACAATACAGCATTACCCTCTCTGCTCCTTTTTCATCTGCGGATTAAGGCCTGAATACTGCTGGCACTGGCACAATACACCAACTCCTTCACTGCTCCTTTTCTTCTGCAGACTAAGGTCTGGATACCCCTGGCACAAGCACAATACACCAATTCCTTCACTGCTCCTTTTTCTTCTGCAGACTAAGGTCTGGATATCCCTAGCATGGGCACAATACACCAACATCTTCTCTACTCCTTTTTCTTGCGCAAACTAAGGTCTGGATACCCCTGGCACGGGCACAAAACAACAACTCCATCTCTGCTGATTTGTCTTCCGCAGACTGAGGTCTGGATACACATGGCATGGGCACAGTACACCAACACCTTCTCTGCCCCTTTTTCTTCCGACGACTAAGGTCTAGATACCCCTGGCTTGGGAACAATACAGCATCCCCTTCTCTGCTCCATTTTCATCTTCAGATTAAGGCCTGAATACTGCTGGCACGGGCGCAATACACTGACTACTTCACTGCTCCTTTTCTTCTGCAGATTAAGGTCTGGATACCCCTGGCATGGGCACAATACACCAACTCCTTCACTGCTCCTTTTTCTTCTGAAGACTAAGGTCCGGATACCCCAAGCATGGGCACAATACACCGACATCTTCTTTGCTCCTTTTTCTTCTGCAGACTAAGGTCGGGATACCCCTAGCATGGGCACACTACACCAACACCTTCTCTGCGCCTTTCTCTTACACAGACTAAGGTCTGGATCCCCAGGCATGGGCACACTACACCAACACCTGCTCTGCTCCTTTCTCTTACACAGACTAAGGTCTGGAACCCCAGGCACGGGCACAATACACCAACACCTTCTCTGCTCCTTTTTCATCTGCAGAATAAGGTCTGAAACCCCCTGGCACAGGCACAAAACACCAACTCCATCTCTGCAGATTTGTCTTCCACAGATTGAGGTCTGCATACACATGGCATGGGCACAGTACACCAACACCTTCTATGCTCCTTTTTCTTCCACAGGCTAAGGTCTGGATAGCCCTGGCATGGTCACAATATACCAACACCTTCTCTGCCTCTTTTTCTTCTGCAGTCTAAGGTCTGGAAACCGCTGGCAGTGGCACAATACACCAACACCATATTTGCTATTTTCTCTTCTGTAGAATAAGGTCTGGATACCCCTGGCACGGGCACAATATACTAACACCTTCTCTGTTCCTTTTTCTTACGCAGACTAAGGTCTGATTACCCCTGGCCAGCAATACACCAACTCCTTCACTGCTCCTTTTTCTTCTGCAGACTAAGGTTGGATACCCCTAGCATAGGCACAATACACCAACACCTTCTCTGCCCCTTTTTCTTCTGCAGACTAAGGTCTGGATACCCCTGGCATGGGCACAATACACCAACATCTTCTATGCTCCTTTTTCTTCTTCAGTCTAAGGTCTGGACACCCCTAACATGGGCATAATAGACCAACGCCTTCTCTGCTCCTTTTTCTTCCGCAGATTAAGGTTTGGATGCCCTGGCATGGGCACAAAACAATAACACCTTCTCTGCTCCTTTTTCATCTGCAGACTGAGGTCTGGATACCCCTGGTATGGGCACAATACACCAACACCTCTCTGCTCCTTTTTCATCCACAGACTAAGGCCTGGATACCTCTGGCATGGGCACACTATGCCAACACCTCCTCTGCTCCTTGTTCATCTGCAGACTAAGGGCTGGATACCCCTGGCACAGGCACAGTAGATCATCACCTTCTGTGTTCCTTTTCCATCCATAATCTAAAGTCTGGATACCGCTGGCACGGGCACAATACACCAACACCTTCTCTGCTCCTTTTTACATCCACAGACTAAGGTGTGGATCCCCCTGGTATGGGCACAATACACCGAAAACCTTCTCTGCTCCTTTTTCATCTTCAGAGTAAGGTCTGGATACCCCTTTCATGGGCACAATACACCAACACCTTAGCTGCTCCTTTTTCTTACCCACACTAGTCCTGGATACCCCTCACACGGGAACAATACACCAGCACCTTCTCTGCTCCTTTTTCTTCTGCAGGCTAAGGTCTGGATACCTCTGGCATGGGCACAATACAGCATTACCCTCTCTGCTCCTTTTTCATCTGCAGATTAAGGCCTGAATAGTGCTGGCACTGGCACAATACACCAACTCCTTCACTGCTCCTTTTCTTCTGCAGACTAAGGTCTGGATACCCCTGGCACAAGCACAATACACCAATTCCTTCACTGCTCCTTTTTCTTCTGCAGACTAAGGTCTGGATATCCCTAGCATGGGCACAATACACCAACATCTTCTCTACTCCTTTTTCTTCAGCAAACTAAGGTCTGGATACCCCTGGCACGGGCACAAAACACCAACTCCATCTCTGCTGATTTGTCTTCCGCAGACTGAGGTCTGGATACACATGGCATGGGCACAGTACACCAACACCTTCTCTGCCCCTTTTTCTTCCGCAGACTAAGTTCTAGATACCCCTGGCTTGGGAACAATACAGCATCACCTTCTCTGCTCCTTTTTCATCTGCAGATTAAGGCCTGAATACTGCTGGCACGGGCACAATACACCAACTCCTTCACTGCTCCTTTTCTTCTGCAGACTAAGGTCTGGATACCCCTGGCATGGGCACAATACACCAACTCCTTCACTGCTCCTTTTTCTTCTGCAGACTAAGGTCTGGATACCCCTAGCATGGACACAATACATCAGTTCCTTCACTGCTCCTTTTTCTTCTGCAGACTGAGGTCTGGATACCCCTGGCATGAGCACAATACACCAACTCCTTCACTGCTACTTTTTCTTCTGCAGACTAAGGTCTGGATACCCCTAGCATGGGCACATTATACCAACATCTTCTCTGCTCCTTTTTCTTCCGCAGACTAAGGTCTGGATACCCCTGGCACAAGCACAATACACCAACTCCTTCACTGCTCCTTTTTCTTCTGCAGACTAAGGTCTGGATACCCCTAGCATGGGCACAATACACCGACATCTTCTTTGCTCCTTTTTCTTCTGCAGACTAAGGTCTGGATACCCCTAGCATGGGCACCATACACCAACACCTTCTCTGCTCCTTTCTCCTACACAGACTAAGGTCTGGATCCCCAGGCATGGGCACACTACACCAACACCTGCTCTGCTCCTTTCTCTTACACAGACTAAGGTCTGGAACCCCAGGCATGGGCACGTACACCAACACCTTCTCTGCTTCTTTTTCATCTGCAGAATAAGGTCTGAAACCCCCTGGCACAGGCACAAAACACCAACTCCATCTCTGCAGATGTGTCTTCCACAGATTGAGGTCTGCATAAACATGGCATGGGCCCAGTACACCAACACCTTCTCTGCTCCTTTTTCTTCCACAGGCTAAGGTCTGGATAGCCCTGGCATGGTCACAATACACCAACACCTTCTCTGCCTCTTTTCCTTCTGCAGTCTAAGGTTGGATACCCCTAGTATAGGCACAATACACCAACACCTTATCTGCCCCTTTTTCTTCTGCAGACTAAGGTCTGGATACCCCTGGCACGGGCACAATACACTAACACCTTCTCTGTTCCTTTTTCTTACGCAGAATAAGGTCTGATTACCCCTGGCCAGCAATACACCAACTCCTTCACTGCTCCTTTTTCTCCTGCAGACTAAGGTTGGATACCCCTAGTATAGGCACAATACACCAACACCTTATCTGCCCCTTTTTCTTCTGCAGACTAAGGTCTGGATAGCCCTGGCATGGGCACAATACACCAACATCTTCTATGCTCCTTTTTCTTCTTCAGTCTAAGGTCTGGACACCCCTAACATGGGGATAATAGACCAACACCTTCTCTGCTCCTTTTTCTTCAGCAGACTAAGGTTTGGATGCCCTGGCATGGGCACAAAACAATAACACCTTCTCTGCTCCTTTTTCATCTGCAGACTGAGGTCTGGATACCCCTGGTATGGGCACAATACACCAACACCTCTCTGCTCCTTTTTCATCCACAGACTAAGGCCTGGATACCTCTGGCATGGGCACAATATGCCAACACCTCCTCTGCTCCTTGTTCATCTGCAGACTAAGGGCTGGATACCCCTGGCACAGGCACAGTAGATCATCACCTTCTGTGTTCCTTTTCCATCCATAATCTAAAGTCTGGATACCGCTGGCACGGGCACAATACACCAACACCTTCTCTGCTCCTTTTTACATCCACAGACTAAGGTGTGGATCCCCCTGGTATGGGCACAATACACCGAAAACCTTCTCTGCTCCTTTTTCATCTTCAGACTAAGGTCTGGATACCCCTTTCATGGGCACAATACACCAACACCTTAGCTGCTCCTTTTTCTTACCCAGACTAGTCCTGGATACCCCTCACACGGGAACAATACACCAGCACCTTCTCTGCTCCTTTTTCTTCTGCAGGCTAAGGTATGGATACCTCTGGCATGGGCACAATACACCACCAGCTTCTCTGCTCCTTTTTCATCCACAGACAAAGCTCTGGATATCCCTGACATGGGCAAAATACACTAACAACTTCACTGCTCCTTTTTCATCCACATACTAAGGTCTGGATGCCCCAGGCATGGGCATAGTAGACCAACACCTTCACTGCTCCTTTTTCATCTGCAGACTAAGGGCTGGATACCCCAGGCACAGGCACAGTAGATCAACACATTCTGTGTTCCTTTTCCATCCATAGTCTAAAGTCTGGATACCGCTGGCACGGGTACAATACACCAACACCTTCTCTGCTCCTTTTTACATCCACAGACTAAGGTCTGGATCCCCCTTGTATGGGCACAATACAGCGAAAACCTTCTCCGCTCCTTTTTCATCTTCAGACTAAGGTCTGGATACCCCTTTCATGGGCACAATACACCAACACCTTAGCTGCTCCTTTTTCTTACCCAGACTAGTCCTGGATACCACTTACACAGGCACAATACACCAGCACCTTCTCTGCTCCTTTTTCTTCTGCAGGCTAAGGTCTGGATACCTCTGGCATGGGAACAATACATCAACAGCTTCTCTGCTCCTTTTTCATCCACAGACAAAGCTCTGGATACCCCTTTCATGGGCACAATATACCAACACCTTAGCTGCTCCTTTTTCTTACCCAGACTAATCCTGGATACCACTCACACGGGCACAATACACCAGCACCTTCTCTGCTCCTTTTTCTTCTGCAGGCTAAGGTCTGGATACCTCTGGCATGGGCACAATATATCAACAGCTTCTCTGCTCCTTTTACATCCACAGACAAAGCTCTGGATATCCCTGACATGGGCAAAATACACTAACATCTTCACTGCTCCTTTTTCATCCACATACTAAGGTCTGGATGCCCCAGGCATGGGCATAGTAGACCAACACCTTCACTGCTCCTTTTTCTTCCGTGGACTACGGTCTGGATGCCCCTGGCATGGGCACAATACACCAACACCTTCACTGCTCCTTTTTCATCTGCAGACTAAGGTCTGGATACCCCTGGCATGGGCACAATACACCAACACCTTCTCTGCTGCCTTTTCTTCTGGAGACTAAGGTCTGGCTACCTCTGGCAAGTGCACAATACACCAACACCTTCTCTGCTCCTTTTCTGTCTGCAGATTAAGGTCTGGGTACCCTTGGTATGGGCACAATACACCAATAGCTTCTCTGCTGCTTTTTCATCCACAGACAAAGGTCTGGATACCTCTGGCATGGGCACAATACACCAATAGCTTCTCTGCTGCTTTTTCATCCACAGACAAAGGGCTGGATGCCCCTGGCACAGGCACAATAGACCAACACCTTCTCTGCTCCTTTTTCATCTGCAAACTAAGGTCTGGATACCCCTGGCATTGGCACAGTGGACCTACACCTTCTCTGCTGCCTTTTCTTCTGGAGACTAAGGTCTGGCTACCTCTGGCAAGTGCACAATACACCAACACCTTCTCTGCTCCTTTTCCATCTGCAGACTAAGGTCTGGTTACCCTTGGCACAGGCACAATAGACCAACACCTTAACTGCTCCTTTTTCATCCACATACTAAGGTATGGGTGTCCCAGGCATGGGCATAATAGACCAACACCTTCTCTGCTCCTTTTTCATCCGCAAACTAAGGTCTGGATACCCCAGGCATTGGCACAGTACACCAGCACCTTCTCTGTTCTTTTTCTTCTGCAGACTAAGGTCTAGATACCCCTGGCATGGGCACAATACACCAATAGCTTCTCTGCTGCTTTTTCATCCACAGGCAAAGGTCTGGATCCCCCTGGCACAATACACCAATACCTCCTCTGCTCCTTTTTCTTCTGCAGGCTAAGGCTTGAATACTCCTGGCATGGGCACACTATACCAGCACCTTCTCTGTTCTTTTTCTTCTGCAGACTAAGGTCTGGATACCCCTGACATGGGCACAATACATCATCACCTTCTCTGTTCTTTTTCATCTGCAGACTAAGGTCTGGATACCCCTGGCATGGGCACAATACACCAATAGCTTCTCTGCTGCTTTTTCATCCACAGACAATGGTCTGAATGCCCCTGGCACAGGCACAATAGACCAACACCTTCTCTGCTCCTTTTTCATCTGACAACAAAGGTTTGGATACCCCTGTCATTGGCACAGTACACCAACACCTTCTCTGCTGCCTTTTCTTCTGGAGACTAAGGTCTGGCTACCTTTGGCAAGTGCACAATACACCAACATCTTCTCTGCTCCTTTTCCATTTGCAGACTAAGGTCTGGTTACCCTTGGCATGGGCACAATACTCCAATACCTCCTCTGCTCCTTTTACTTTGCAGGCTAAGGCTTGAATACTCCTGGCATGGGCACAATATACCAGCACCTTCTCTGTTCTTTTTCTTCTGCAGACTAAGGTCTGGATACCCCTGACATGGGCACAATACACCATCACCTTCTCTGCTCCTTTTTAACTGTAGACTAAGGTCTGGATACCCCTGGCATGGGCACAATACACCAGCAATCGGACAAACATAGGTGCTCTGAGTCTGCTATAGTGGTGATTTGACGAATTACAAAAAATATTAACCTAAGCATGAAGCATAATAGTTGTGTGGTACGAAAAATCATGATGTCATTACAATAAAATATTTTTAGAACCGAGTAAAGGTTGACATTAGAAGGAAAATGCCTGCAAACGCTTCAGACAATAGTTGGTTTTTCAGTGAGAAATTAGTGATCGGGTGTAGGGGTAATGTGTTCCTGTGTTTGGTAGAAACCAGAGCAATGGAGCCAAAACCATAATAGGGTCTAGAGGCATGAGGGCAGCTGGCAAGCTTCGGATGGAGGAGATAGTAAGTGAGCAGGAACATAAAGCAGAACTAGCCAGGCCAAGTGCGCACAGGCTTCGTGCCTCTAAATAGGATACACAAGAAGCAGAAGCAGAGATTAAAGCGTCAAAGAGGCCATCCAGGGGTGATGAGGTAAGGGGTGGTCCATGTAAGGCACAGAAGAAATGAAGAGCAATAATCGTGACGAGAGCAACCCAGGAGAACACTCTGAGTGTTGGTGGCTTGAGAAGTGAGGAGAGTACATCTTACAGATGCTGAGGAGTTGGTGCCTACAGATAAAGGGGACAGTGGAGATGTGAGCAGTGAAAGGTAAAGGAAATAGCCCTCACGTTACAGAATCAGCAAAGCTACATGGGAAGCAGCGAGGGAAATGTAATGGCCCAGCTGGCATCAATCACATCTCCTCCCTTTTTAACACAATAGATAATATTGTTACCCCATCTGCTCGATCAGTCTGCAGACTTTAGGTTTTATGCAAGACCACTGAGGGCGTCTCGTCTGTCCGGATGAAGCTCCACTGGGCTCAGGCCCTCATCTGATTGGCTCCTCTTCGTTCGCAGGCCTCTATCCACCCCCTAGATATGACTCATCAGAGTTAGAGTCCTGCAGATCAGCCCGTGTAGGGTTCCACAGGTGCTGGAGCTTGTTAGGGCATCTGCTGAAGTGCAAGATGTTTCAGGTGATTGTCTCGTGAGACCCCCTTGAGCTGTCAGCATTGTCCCTCTTTTTTCAGTTATTATCAGCCACTTGGTCTCCCACCTCTGAGGTGCTTTACTTGGCTCCTCGCCTCGCGTCCGCCCTGTCCTTCATTTTGTCCTTTTCCACCTGGTCGCGAGCACTGACTTGTTGTTCTAACAGGCTTGTGGGATGAGTACTCGGGCCCTCAGGTATGTGGGTGCGGACAGTCCTCCCAAACATGAGGTCCGCTGGACACACTCCCATGGTGCTATGCGGGGTGTGCCTGTACTCCCAGAGTAGTTGCTATAGAGCTTGTTCGAATGGGCTGTTGGTGAAGTTGGCCACCTGCAGGGACTGTTTGACATTTGCCGTAAAACATTCTGCAATTCCGTTGGCCTGTGGCCATAATGGTGTGAGCCCCTTGTGTTGAAAGCCCATGTACCTTGCAAAGTTTGCAAAGTCCTGGCTAGTGAATGGAGGTCCATTGTCAGATTTAATTTCTTTGGAGATGCCATAGATGGCTAGCATTCGATCCAGCACAGGTATAACACAGGTGGCAGAGGGAGACTCGATTATCTGAGCATCCGGGAAACAGGAATGTTCATCAATGAACACTAACACATATGACCCATCCCGCAATGGCCCAAAGAAGTCCATGGCCATTTCCTTCCACACTCGGGAGGGCTGGGCTGGTGTGGCTACGACACGACTTGTGGTGCAGTTCTGGATCATGTCCTCAACCATGGCATCCAGCTTCGGGAACCAGACCTTCTGCCTTAGCAGCCGTTTTGTGGACACCATCCTCTGGGGCCCCTCATGAGTGAGATGGACGACTCGATGTCGCAGCGGGCTGGGCAGCACAACTCTACACCCTTTCATGACTGTGCAGTCCACAACCACTGAAAGCTCATCCTGCACCAGCTCCAGGCCTCGTACATCGTCCAGTACAGCCTCAGCCTGACTCTTTGCCTGCGCCCTGGCATGTTTCATCTTTCCACTGGATAAAAAGCCAGCACTGATGTGCAAGGCCGGCTCACGTTCTGAATCACTCTTGAGGGTGGCACAGTTCATCGAGAAGGGTTGCATGTGGTGAACTACACAGTTGAGGTACGCATCTGCGATGGACGGGCCGGCCCCTGTCGGACCTGTCGGGTGCCCCGACAGGTAGTCAGCCGGGTTTGCTTCTTTCCCTGGTCGGTGGACCATGGTGAATTTGTAGTCCTGCAGCCGCAGGCCCCATCTTGCAATTCTCGGGGCATCCTGGCCTTTAGGTTGCCAAACATAGCCAGGAGGGCCTGGTGGTCCATAGTGACTGTGAAAGCTTTCCCATAGAGGAACAGATGAAAATATTCACAGGCCTACACAACAGACAAGCTCTTTTTCACAGCCTGTGAGTATACCTGCTCTGTGTGTGTGTGAGGCTCTTGCTGGCATATGCCACTATGATGTGGTCGTGTGGATTGTCTCGGTTCTGTTGAGTCAAAATGGCCCACAGGCTGACCGGGCTCGCGTCCACAACTACTTCTGTGGTTCTGTCAGCGTGAATATATGCCACGTCTTCTGCTTTAGAGATGGCATTTTGAATGTTCTCGAAAGATTTCTGGCACTCCTGTGTCCATTGAAACGCCTGGTCGCATTTGGTGAGTTGGCAGAGGGGAGCGCTGATGGTGGAGTAGTCTTGCAGGGAACTGGAGAAATAACTGGCAAGCCAGAGAAAAGATAGTAATTCTGACATGTTCTGCGGAGTCGTGGCGCTGCTAAGCGCTGCCACCTTGTCTGGGTCAGGGCACATTCCTATCTCTGACAGAATATGTCCAAAGAATCTCAGAGATCCCTTGCAAAACGTGCACTTGCTTTTATTTAGTGTCAGGCCTGCTGCCTCGAGTGCAGAACATACCCTGTGGAGTGCGGCATCATGCTCCTCGGTAGATTTTGCCAACACCAGGATGTCGTCAAGTAGTTTAGGCAATTTGGTATGTGCCAAATGACCCTGTGGATTTCATCCTGAAAATGTGCAGCTGGGACGATATTCCGAAACAGAGTCACAAATGTGGTGATGTACCTTGATGATTCTGGGGCAATTTCTAGTTGGTGATACCCCCTTGTGGGATCCAGTTTCGAGAATACCTTTGCACTGTGGAGCAGGTGAATCATGTCCATGATTCGAGGCAACTGATGTCTCTCTCTTTGTATTGCCTTATTTGCTCTCCTCATGTCCACACATAATTGGATGGATCCTTCCACTGCCTTTTTGGGGACTTGTACTATGTGGGATACCCAGGCAGTTGGCCCTACTGCAAGTTCAATTACTTACTGATCCAGTAGTTTGTTGAGTTCATCCTCCACCTGTCTCTGTATGTTAATCGGGATGCCCTAGTAATGTTGGGCTATTGGCTTGACATTCAGGTCTATGTGGAGCTGTATTTTACAGTTCTTGAGCATGCCCAGTCCTTTGAACATTTTCAGGAATGCCTTTTCGATGTCGTCAACTTTCGCCATATATTTATGCACCATCACCTGGTAGAGGACACGAACCAGTCCCAGTCTACTGCGGTCTGAAAGCTGAGAATCCAGCCGCCGTTAGTCTCTGTCTTGAGCATGTGGAGCTGAAGGCGTGCAGCGTGTGACTTGTCCGAGCATACTGCAGAAATGACTCCCCTGCATGGCAAGGGTGTGGTGGACCCATATGGGTAAATGTCAATGGTCGACGGTCTCAGCTTCGGAGGTTGCGGGAGACTGTTCACCATCCCCCGTGTCGATGAGAAACTCAGCATGGGTGTCATTGATGTGCATGATTAATGTCGGACTGTGGTCGTTGACCACGTCATTATTTAGTGTCCACACGTAGCCCTTCTTTCTTTGGTCATCTGTATACAACACAGAGTCACTGCTTGATGGTGACTGCACCACTATTTATCAGACATGTCATCTTGAGTGCCACTGTCCTTGTCCGTCCGATGTTCGGCATTCCCCCCTGGGGTACGACCTGGTGCTCTTGCGGTCCTCCAATCTCTATCTTCTTGCTTCATCGCCTGCCTTTGCTGCACACAGGCTGGTCTGTGCGGCTCTCCACCTCTCCTTTGGCATTCTTCTCCCTTGTGGCGGTAGGGGGGCATTCTTGCAGACATCTGAAAATGATTGTCACCTCCACAGGCTGTGCAATTCTGCCCTAGTGCTGGGCATGCGCCTACATGAGGGTATTCATAGCCACACTTGAAGCACTGCTGGCGGTCATCTCGAGTTTGTGTACGCTCTTACCTTCGGCCCGTTGAGGCTGAATAGTCACTTTGTTCATATTGTCCATTTGCTGATCGATGGCAGTTTCCATGCGGGCAAGCACAAGGATTTCCTCAAAGGAGCTTTGTTTCTGTACCAGTTTTTTCCAGAACGTCTGATATTTGCATCCTGCGATGACCTGAGAGTGCAACGCTTCATTGTTGGAGTAATGGTGGAATTCACAGTGCTTGATCTTAATGTGCAGTCTCATTACAAAATTGTCGAGAGTTTCACCCTTCTTTTTGCGTGTCATGGTGAAGATGTGCCTCTCATAGTCCACATCCGTGTGAGGTGCAAAATAGTTAGACAGCGTTTCATGCAGTTCTCGGAACAATGCCGTCTCTGTGCCAAGTAGTTCTCCTGCAATGTTCCTCACTGCCGGGCCCACTGTGAGTGAGAGCATTTTCTTCACCCTTGTGTCGTAAGTGAGACCCATGGCCCCTACATCGAACTTAAAGTCTCTGAGCTATCGCACCCATCTTGTCCCCAAATTGCTGGTGTCGCGCAGGTCATATTCAGGGCACAGATTTTGGGGGCTTACATGATTCACCAAAGAGCAGATAGCAAGGCAGGGTTTATGCCAAATAAAAACAGTATTTACAACCTTGGATAAGCTGCAGAAACAGCATGAAGAAAAGCATTAAACAATGGGATTATAAGGCTACTGAAGAGACCCAGCAAACAAGGCAACGGGAGAACCCTCTGACACTCAATTGTGCTTAGACCGACAGAGCGGTAACCAAAGTAGTCTTTCAGGAAGGAACCCAGAAGAGCAGCGCAACCGCGGCGTCCACTTCCGCCTCAAGAACAAAGTATGAGAGCACGCAGAGCGTCAGAGTTCAAGCCTCGGCGCGGGTAAATATCCACCAGAGGAGCCCATCTCCACACCTACAGGGCCCCTGCACCAGAGAACAGACTAGGAATCCTAGCAAACGTGCAATGTGGGACGAGGGTAAAGTTGAGAGCAGGCGTGAAAATGCTCTCAGGACACAGACCAGTTACCTCTCTCCTCTGCCAAGCTTGTCAGGAAATGCTGGCAGCAAAAGGGGTCGTTCAGGACACAGGACAGTTATCTTCCCTCTGTCAGGATTTTCGGGGAATGGCTGAGCAGAAAGAAGGGTTTCAGGGCCAGGATACAGGGTAGTTATATCCATCTGCGAGGCATTCCATCAAGAGGGGCCCACGCATCACACAGGACAGTCACCTTCCCTTTGCTAAGCTTGCTTTTGCGTGCCTGGCCGAAAGGAGGGGCTCTAAGATAGACTGTCCACACAAGAGGCAGCGGTAGGCAGGAAGTCCACCTCTTCCGGCCAAGATTGTAATGTTTAGTTTGGGCTATTATGTGTCGCTTGTGACCTCTATAAGCCTAAACTATTGCATTAGAGTACAGATAGGGAGGAATGGCATATGAGGAGGGACACACAGCATGTAGGTGTTGTTTGGGTATTTTCCCACCCATTGACTGCCCCTGGCCATGCTGATCTCTATGGCCATTCTCACCCAGTTCCTGCCCCCACCCGCCCAAAAAACCTCCTCATGGGAACTCTTTAAGCTCGCTTTATTCAAGCCTTACCATCAAACATTGCACTGGAAGTGCCTGCCAGTGTTTTTTCAAAGCAGTCTTATGAGAGTTAATAACCTAATTGGAGTTGTAAACCTGCTATTGGTGTAATAAAAATGTCTTGACTAGGTCTGCCTTCAGTCACTCAATTTATAAACACTCTAGTGTCCTTCACTGAAGTCCTGTTAAAAACAGGCATTGGCAAAGCCCACAGCTTTGGTGGATAGTGCACGGTACAAATATCCTTTAACATTAACATTGTGTATACGTATTAGGCTTTTACTATGCACTGCTATTAGATGCCCTGGCACTCACACCATTTTGCACCTGTTACCATCAATGGGCAGTTAACACCACTACGGCTGTGCCTGGCAAGTGTTTTTTCCATGCCTTCACAAAAGCTCAAACTCTTAGCAATGCCAATGCTTGTTTCACTTCCTGGGGTGCCTTCAGCTGACAAGATAATGCCTTGTGCAGAAGGCAAAAAGAATATACCCAAAGCACCCAGGAAAGACTGACCTAAGAGAGAAAGATGTGACGCAGTCGAAGGGTCTCACACAGTTACACATCCACGGGAAAGGTTCAGCACTGGGGGGTGTGGGAGGGCACTGCCTGGCATGCAAGCATGGGTTTGCCATTGGCGGGCACACGAGAGCGGGCAGTATCACATTCCCAGTGGATTCTAGGCAACACTCCTCCCTCAAAAGGTTTACCCAGTTAGCTGATATGAGAGCTGCAGTGCGTCATTTGATGCACGCTTTGCCTAAGAGATACTCCTGGGTGTGAAGTTAATGAAAGCTTTTTGCCATCTTTTATTACTGAGATCTTATAGCATGTTTTGTGGGTGGGTCTAGTGGTTTAGTGTGAGAGAGCGTCATGACATCGTCATGACGCCTCTCTAATAAAAGGGTCCCTGCTGGCACGCACACGGCAGTGCAGCAGAGCCCAAGGAAGCGGCAACTCGTGTCTTTGTCATTTCTTATTGTCCCCCTGCGGCGTGGTTGCGACCTGCCCTGGAAGCTCGGCCTGGGTGCCCCCGGTGCCGAGGCTACTGTTGCTGTGGTGCCCCCAGCATTTTTGTCCGTGATCCGGATGTGACAGGGTGATCCCTGCCATCAGCCCGCTGCGTGATCGCAGTGTCCTTGTGCCGTGTCGGGTGCCCCTGACACCATCTGTGGCCTGCACCGGTGACCGGAGGCGGGCCACCACACTGGCGATGAGGGCGGTCGGGCCCTGTGCACCGGTGCGTGTGTGGGCTGCTGCATGCCCGTTGTGTGTGCTGACCTGCGGTGTCAGCCATGATGTGGGGACGAGGTGCTTGCTGTGCTGCAGGTGGCCCAGGGACCATGTACCGCTGACTGGGCACGGGTCGCCTGGTGCCCACTAGTGCGGCTGTGAGGCCGGGAGCCAGCAGTCTCCCAGGGCGGCCCGGCTCTGCAACAGAGACATCTGTGTGGCAGGAGCCAGGTGGGGATCGAGCGACGCAGCCCTAAACAAACAAAGGGGGTGGAGCCTGGAGGCCCGGGCCTGAGGCAGAGAACGGGGAGTGTGCCCCATTAAGACCCGGGCTCGCAGGGTGAAAAGTATACCCAAAAGGAAAAGGAAAGTACATTTTGGGTCCAGCCTGCGGTGCAGCCTGGTAGGGGGCGTGGCTTCCACATCACCAACCCCAGAGACAAAGGAAGGGGGCGTGGCTTATGCAACCAGGCCAGGGCGGTGAATCCAATGGAACACACGAGGCAGCTGGCCCTGGCGGAGAGGACCTAAGGAGAAACCCAAGTACAACAGGCCAAAGAAAAGAAAACAAAGTAACTTTTGTCCGTTCTTTACCCCATCTAAGACGTTGAGGCGACACGGAAGGGGAGAGTTTTTCCCTGGAAAGTGCTGCAGGGCCCATGTGGCCGGTGCTCTGCTGGAGAAAGGGCTGTCAGCAACCCCTCCTGGGTTCTACATCTGGCCAAATTCCCCGAAGGTAGCGGCTCCTCAAGGAGTGCTTGTGCGCCTTCAAAAGACTTCACAGGGGTCAAGTTGCCTGTTGACGGTGAACACATCCTAAGACTCACCATCAGTGGTCACATCCGGCATCCCACCCAGCGTTCATCATGTCGGACGACGAGGAGGCATGTCGAGGACAGCTTGCACCACTACCTCACTTTGACGTGGTGGGTGCACCTGCCAGTCTGGGACCCCGGTGGACAGCCTGGGTAGAGAACCTGGAGCTATACTTTGAGGCCATGGAAATGAAGGACAAGGCCAAACGCCCAACCCTCCTGTACTCCACCGGACTGGCCGTCCAGAGGCTGTTCAAGACACTAAGGCCCGTAGATCAGTCCTGTGATGCGGCCAACCCAGCCCTGAACGAGTATTTCAGGCCCATGGTCAACAGGGACTATGAAAGGTTCAGGATGAGGTGCGCGAGGCAAGAGGATGGGGAGAGCCTCGATGCATTTCACGGGAAGCTGCACGGCATTGCACTGTCCTGTGCCCTGGGCAATTTTGAGGAGGATGACATCAGGGTGCAGATCATCTACCCTTCCAGTTCTTTGAAGCTGCGCAAGCAAGTCCTGAGGGACTCAGCGCTAACCCTCGAATGGATACTAGGCCTTGGCCGTGCCCAGGAGCTGGCAGAGGTCCGGGCCTCAGTCATGGACTCATTCAGACAACATCTCAAGCTGGAGACCCCCATGCAGCGGATCAAGCTGGAGGAGGTCTCAGCTGTCAGCAAGTGGCAAGGAGGAAAGATGATGAGGAGGGGAGATTGGCCAAGGAGAGACCCCGGTGCCACAATATGCTATCAGTGCGGGTGAGATGTTCCAAACCCGCAGGACTGCCCTGCTAAAGGACACATCTGTGGGAGGTGCAGGAATGTGGATCACTTTGCACGGGTGTGCCTCACCCCGACACCAGCCAGCATAGTTGGGACATCGGGAGGGAGTGAGTCGAAGGGGAGAAAGACCCCCAGAGTGGCTGCGGTCCAAGTGGCGGAAGACCAAAGGAGAATGCGGTATGATGTGTGGGAGGAGGAAGATGAAGAAAATATATTCTTCTTGTCCTGCAGCAGCGCCAATGGCCTGTTCGAATCTTCTGAGTTGGAACAGCCCGATGTCGGGCCCCGTGATGTGCAGACTGGAACACACATCTTTGGTTACAGTGTTTAAAGTTCAAGGTTTTAATTAGTTATTAGGTGGTGCTCGGACTGGAATGCACCTTATGTTTGCGGTGATTATAGAGGATCAGAATGGGTGCGCGGACTAGAATGCACCAAGTTAGACCCAGTATAGGGTTGCTATTTTGTAGTGGGGGGTGATTTTTCTTTTGTTATGATAAAGGAGGGATGTTGTGTGTGGGTCTAATGGTTTAGTGGGAGAGAGTGTCATGACATTGTCTTGAAGCCTCTCTAATAAAAGGGTCTCTGCTGGCACGCACATGGAAATGCAGCAGAGCCCCAGGAAGCGGCAACTCGTGACAGTGTCAGTGTCATTTCTTATTGTCCCCCTGCCATGTGGTCACGGCCTGCCCTGGAAAGCTCGGCATGGGTGCCCCCGGTGCGGAGGCTACTGTTGCTGTGGTGCCCCCAGTATTGTTGTGAGCAGTCCGGTGATCTGGACGTGACCGGGTGATCTCTGCCATCAGCCCGCTGCATGATCGCAGCGTCCTTGTGCCGTTTCGGGTGCTCCCGACACCATCTATGGCCCACCCCGGTGACCAGAGGCAGGCCACCACAGCGTGGTTGTTCGATAGTGCCCTTTGGATGGTTTGACAGCAAGGCGCAGGGTGCTCAGCGAAATGCAGCAATAGAAGGCTGGGGACAAGACTGTAGGAGGGGTGTGAGTTACTCAGAGAAAGTGACGGTTGGAAGAGGGTCCGAGAGAGAGAACGCGCGAGAGAGAACTAAAAATGACTTAACAGTAGGGCTGTACCGAATCGCATATTTAGTATTCAGCCGAATACCAAATAGTTTGTCAACTATTAGGCCGAAGCCGAATAGTTGCTTTATTTAATAAATCATGTTCCAAACTTCAAAAACACACTTATTGAAAAAACAAATAAAGCACCATTTTAAATGCATTCTATACTTGTATTTCTCTTCATTGTAATTAATGTAGCATCTTTATTTAAAGTATAAAAGCCAGAAATAAAGCAGATTTAACCAAAATGAAGGGACCAAATGTACAGAAGATTGTTGCATATTCAGTGCCAGTTAAAGTAGGAGGCTTCACAAATGCAAAAGGGCTGCCTTTGTGAATCAGATGCATTGCATTCTCTATCGAATTGCAAAGTCGATGCGGTCGAGTTTCGAAACATCTTTGCAGCTCACATAGAAATGTATAAAATGGTTCATGTTGGCTCATGCAGGACACATGTCAAGAGGAAATCTGAAATGGGTGCACTCCAACTAACAACTATTCACCCCACCCAAACAAATGCTGCTCACTTTTCACTTACTCTAGCCACTATATCTCGCCAATACACAAACATAATCAACTTATAATTCCTGATAAAATATCAGATCATGTTAAACTCAGGACTCAAGTCCTTAGAAAAAGAAAAGGGGGGACTATGACGTACGCAATGGGAAGTGACATGACAGGAACTGAAAGTATCTATGCACATTTCTTTCAGTTTGTTTTTTCCAACTGAAAAAAGTTCACATTGCATGTGAAAATTCACCAAAAGAAAAGATGTTCCTGTATTGTTGCAGGCTAAGTATAAAAGATGAACACATTTTTTGCCTAAGAATCTGTAACAAAACATGCCCTAAAGAGCAGATTACAAAATAAGATATTTTTCAGCTGTGTGATAGCAATTTGTCTGGTCTAATTCTATTCAGTTTTGCAAACTGAAGTCTATATTTGCCTTTCTGAGTTCATGTTGCATTGTGTTCAAATGAGAATGTCAAAGTATTCGGCAAGAGCCGAATAGCAAGAAACTATTCGGCCGGAGCGGAATAGCTTTTTTTCAGCCGGAATTCGGCCAAATACTTACTCAAAGCCGAAGTTCGGTACACCCCTACTTAACAGGTTAAGAGAAGCGATAAAAGAAGAAAGTTGCGCAGTGTATACTAAGAAGGGTGTCGACCCTGACCCTTGAAAACCTGGACAGTGGGAGAGCTCAAGAAATGGCACAAACGGCTACGAATCCAAGATGAGGACCAATATTAAGCAGTAATGGATGGAAATACTAGGAGAGAATTATGAACAACCATCGGAAAGATGCTCACAAATAGGCCAAGGAGGACAAGAGTGAATGACAGCTCAGCATGACGGCCACACACGACATGCTGAGCAAGGGCGCAACCTCAAGGCAGGAGCGGTCAGGAGTGGTCAGGGCGTCTTCTGCCGAAGATGACGCAGGTGTGCTGCTCTGTGGGCTTTTGAGTTTTAGCAGTGTTTTAGCGGGAAGACCCACATACCCCCACCCCCGACCCCACCCCGGAGTAGTGAAGATGAGGCATTAACAGCGCAATCCTGTAATTTAAGTTGCTGGAATGTTCTTTTTTCTACTTTGTTTACAGGAAGACCAAATGCAAAGTCTGTTTGGTGTAGGGGTACCAGATGACTCCATGTGACGGTGAAACTAAGCCCCAGTGTTAGTATTTCATTTCTCCATCAATTGCAGTCTGGTAATTGTAGACTTGGTTTCATTCAATATATTGAAGTGGACAAAAAAATAATACAAATAGAATCGCTGGAATATTGTGCTGCTGGGCACTTTGGGGTGATCTGGTAACCTTATATCTGTGAGCAGGGGGTGCGGGTACACATACATGATGGTCAGTCAAGATGAAGAAAGTTCGGTCGCACTGTACCTTGGAACAAAATCTCCGTCTTGCATGAGCTCAGGGATAACCAGTTTTCTTCTTTCAATGCTTGGTGTGTCTTAGGCAGTGTGTAACTTGTCAGCAGTCTTCAGCGCAGGGCATGGGCCGGAATAAGACAGAGCGTCACTGGAACTCTGGCAAGACAAGTCTTACCTGTGCGCTGCCGGGGCCACAGACGAAGGGGCTTGCCCACACCACTCACGGATCTGCTCTGTGTTACACTGACGTGTAAACCGTGCTTCAACGAGCTGCATTCAGAAGACTCTGCAGCACTGCCAAGTCTTCTGAAAGCTATCGGTTTTTTTGAAGCGATGGTTGCTTGTGGGAGTTGCTTCAGAACAAAGATCTGTCCTGAAGACAAGTTATCACATGCACAAGCAACCCACGTTTCACCAAGCAGACACTTTCACTGAATACAGAAACAGCCAAAGTCTCACATACTTGTTGCAGTTGTCCAAACTGGTATATGTCTTTGCAACGTACAGACATATCTTTTTCTTAGGGTGAGTACTGTGACCAATCAAAACTGCAAAGCCCAACTTCCATTTTCGCTTTAAAAAGGTTTCTTACTGAATCTCTATAACAAGTTTCAAATGTAAAATTGTGGACATTCTTATGTTCCCATAATGCTCTTCGCTTTTATGCAAATCACCAGAATTGGGTTCTATGAAGAGATACTGTGTTCTGTAGTGTGTGACCTGGCTTGGGGCCACGCCCCCTTTTCCCTCAGTCTCCCCTCCAAGGATGAGATGGTTCCCCCTATAAATTGTTTCCATTTCCAGCACTGCCAGTCACCACAACGAGAGTGGAGGTAATCTCAAGTAGATCTGCACTTAGTTGCCATGTATGTGAAATTCCCTTTGGTAGTCAGTGCGGCGGCCATTGTACAAGTTGAACACTGCATGACTGCTGTACATGCCATACTCTGGATAAAAGTGACAGGTGAGGGTGGCAAACATCATTTTGCCAGGTGGGGGTGGCAAACATCAGTTGAACATTCCAGGGACATGTTTTATATCGACACTTTAGGCATGCGCCATAGCCCTTGCATTACGCCAAAGACCTGCCGAGCATTGTACAGAAAACATGTATTGGCGCCGGAGCAGCTCGCCCATGAGCCGATTTACATGACCAATTGTGGTGGTGGCTGCGTCCAATGGACACCAGATGACCCAACAAGGATGCAATGGGGAGTTGCTGTTAGAAACCTTGAATAGGTTTAGAAATACATGGTACATTGTACTATTCATATATCAGGTAATTACTTACGGGTAATCTTCATCGCTCCTAAAATTATTCTTCCACATCAGAGTACTTACTTTCGAGGTATCCACCACCAATATGGGAACCATTTTCCAAGCTCTTATTTGGGTATTAGCATAATTGACTTAAAATCAATTGATCATTTTTTTTAACCTTTTTTCGGTCAAATTTAATTAAATATATATATATATGGGGGTGGGTAAGGGCATAGATTAGGTTGAGGGGAAGTGGGGCAGGGCTGCGGGGGTCTCCCCCTGCATTTTAGATTGAAAAAAAGGTCATATAAATTCGATCAAATGGTTTAGGTCAAATAGACCCAAACCCTTATTTGTCCCTCCCCCTTTTACTACTAGAGGTACATAGAACTCTACGATCCCACAATCCCCTAGTTAATATTTGCTTAACAGGATTATGGGTAATTTTCGTCCAAACAACGATGGGAGAGGCAAGTGTTAAGTACTGCAATGAGAAGAGTAGTAATATGACTAATGAAGATTGCTGATAAGAAATCGCTGCATTACTTCCGCGTCCCAGTACATACTTTTTGAGTATCCCGCAACTTTGAGACGGGAGCGGGCCTATGAGCAATCCACACATACCACCAGGTATGCTGGTGCATGTCCCATGACCCTTTATTTGACACCTACTGTCAGAGACCACACTCCCGCCAGTGGGTGCCTGTGCTCAAGGCACTTGTGCCAAATACACAAGAAGCATGACAACCCACATTCAGTCTGTAGTGTTTGACAAAAGTGTTCGGGTCCACCTATGTGGCGGCCTTGCAAATACACCACAGCGGAACCTCTTGCACATCTGGCCAGGAAATTGCCAGGCCACTTTGCAACCTCATATGCCATGGCAAGCCTTGAGGTAATCCTCCTACTTAAGGACACGAAAGAAGTATTTATTTCAGCTTCAGCAACTGCAAAATTACCAAATTGTCTGAATTTCTCATACGAGCAGTTTTCTCCAGGCAGTTAAGGGCCACTCTCCTTATATACATGATGAGTCCATAGTTTTTCCTCTGGTGTGGTTGTCTACTCTAGTCGATGGAATTTTGAAATTACCCTTGGAACAAAAGAGCGATCACATTTTTGGAAAATATCTTCCGGTAAGACTGTCAGAAAAGAGGGACTAGCCAGAAGGAGCACCTATCTCCTGTAACCATCTGGCTGAAGTGATATCCCTTAAAAGCTCTACTTTCAGATCAATGGAGTTTATGGACTCGGAAGGGTGTGAGTGTAAAGCCATTAGTGTCAGTGGTTTATCCCAGGGCTCAAGCTAGAAGAAAGACTTCTAGTAAACCATTCCGTAGCACTCCCTTACGTGATATGCATTCCTGCATAGCTCGAATAGCTCTAATAACTGCCCATTGTGCCCTAAGAGCGGATACATCTAGACCCCCTTAAAACCCATCCTAAAGGCTTTGCAAAACATCCGGGACCCCACAAGACAGAGGTAGCATGTTATTTCTTGTCCCTATCAAAGTTTCACAGTGTCGACTCTATACTTTCAGAGTAGCTGTGTACCTAGAATTCTGTAGAGAGAGGCCCAACTGAGTGACAGAGGCATAGACAGGGTATGGCCTGAGTGGGCCCACCCAAAATCTGTAACCTCCATCTCAGCAGTGCTGTGTGGGCATTTGCAGATGCTAATGTCACTCCGGTGGGCCCAACCACATTAGCTTCAGTCCCCACTTGTTAGACAATCCTGGCTACGCCTCTGCTGAGTGAGTCCTTTAGGTTCTACGCTGCCCATTTCCAAGTGTTGCTCAGGTGACCCTCTGCCTGGCCTGTTGTAGGAGATGGTAGGGATGGATTGTGCCAAGCTCATGCCACCGCCAATTTCAGTAGGAGCAGAAGCCATGGTCTATTTGGCCAATGGGGCCCTCCCAAAATTAGTCTCTCTGGAGGTCCTGATTTTCAGTAATATTTTGAGTTTCAGTTTCACTTGGATCACGGGAAAGACATGTAATAGGGCTTCCTGCCATGTCAGCGACATGGCATCTGTTAGGGAGAATTCTCATTCAATGGCTAATTTCCCTTACCTAGTGACTCCCTCAGCAGCTTTGCTGGATTTCTGGAGTTTATTTTTGCCACCTGGTAAGAGTGTGAGATTTTCCCCCACTCTTACCTATGTTTTGCCATGGGTATTTGTACTGTTTTTGGGATTGTGGACTCTGGAGTACACGACTTTAGTAGCCCCACTCTTTGTGTGTTACACAGCACCTTCAGTGCAGTGATACAGGGTTGTCTCTTAGACTTCCCCCCGACTCCATTTTCTGGGGCTGACTACTGTCCCCAAGAAAAGGGTAAAGTTGCCATTAACTTTACATAGTCACTTTTAACCACGGATCCAGTACACCCCATTTTATATGGAGTATTGGAAAGGGTTAATTCTAAGCCCTTTTTATTTGTGCCTCTTGGAGCATTGTTTCACTCCCTTAACATTAAGACTTGGCTGGTGGCAGTTGTACCTACCCTAATTTTCCTACCGCGGTTATATTTTATAACGCGGTAACGTTTTAGGCTATTTTAGTAGCCTCGAACTTTAAACGTGCTTGCCCAAGTACTTTTTATTTCGGCTCCGGTTGGGTTTAATCGCCATTTCTTTTTGTTAACATCCTTCTTGGGTCTTTCTTTGTGCGGCAAATCAGGTTTGCCTCCTTTGTTCGCCGACCTTTGGCGGGCTTCTGACCAGAAGCCCTCCTTTGGCGTCTGGGTGTCTAGGTGGGCTGAATGTGAGGGAGGGGTGTAGTCACCCCCTGCACAGGGTCTGCTTGGAGACCCAAGTTGCACTTTGTGTTGATTGGCTGAGGTGGTTGTCCGGGCTGGACAACCCCCCTCCTGAGTGATTGACAGCCAGGCGGTGTGAATGGGGGATTTTGGCATAAAAGGCAGGACTCTTGGGCTAGAAGGCAGAGTCGCCACTGGAACTGCAATGAACAGAAGAGAAGTGGAGAAGAAGACGGCTGCTGCAACCCCAAATCCCGGTGAAGCCCTGCTGCAGTCCTGAGCTATCTACCCTTCAACGACAAGAGAACATCCAATCTGGAGTCTTCTTCCCTTGAGCCTGGTGGGATCAACCAGCTCACCCTTTCTTCAGACAGAGAATCGTCTCCTGGGTCATAATCACTGCTGTGCTGTAGTGGTCCGGATAGCCATCAGAAGAGCCCTCTCCTGATTTAAAGGAGTGCACCTTTTATTCATTGTTGTCTTTTTCGCTGCTGCTGGCCTCATCCCTGGGTAGTGTAGATTGCTCCAGACATCCTCCTTCTTGTCCCCACGACTGAAGCCACAGGAACCGTGAGTCTGCAGGAGCTACCAGGAACAACTGCCGTGGCACCAGTTTTTCTCCAACAGAATAAGGTACTGTGCACATTTGGTCATTCTCTCCGACTGACCATCCGGAATCGGGGTGAACCCTTTTCCTCCACAAAGATTTGTACTTTCTTCCCTCCCTCTTATAACTTTTCCTTCCATCTGACAATATCTAAGTACTTTTGGCAGCCCGAATCTCGAACTGTTCACCATGTGATCCTCGGCAACTGAGCATCTGCTCCATTGACACTGGTGCAGGCCTATTGACTTTAATCTGTACCTTTGAATGAGTCCTCCGATTCCCTTGCCTAGACAAAAGTATTGCCTGTGATTTTTTCCCCCTTTCCTCTTGTTTGAAATTCTAAAGTACAAGGTGTGTTTTAACTTCGTGAGCATCTCTATTCGCGGGTACGCGTTAGTATCGCAACACCGGTCTGTCAAATCCTAATGTACTTACCTTGAATTTGCTGGAACAAGTGGAAGTGGTTGTGTGTGGTGTATTTTACGTGTGGTTTTGAAATTATAGAAATGAAGTGTTTTATGAACAGATGGTTTTAAATAAATGTACTTATATTTTTTACCTGAAACCTTAAGTCAGTGTTTGCTTGAGTCACAGTAATTGTGGTCCTTTGTGTAATCTCTACTACTGCTCATTTACTCTTGCGATAAGTCTGGCTGCTCCGCTACTGCTACCACTTTAACAGTGTAGTACAGGCTTGTACCAAAGGTGAACTTGTATTACCACTTGTAGTCTTAATTGTGTGTAGTGGTCCCTAAGGGCACTGCACAAGATTCTGCCTATCACTGGTTTACAGCGGTGAGGATTTGGAAGTATAGTGATTACACTTAGAGTGCTGCTATTGCTTGGGTCAACTAACCACAAGGCTAAACACCACTAATTCTATTAACTGAGAAATCATGTCAAATATTGAAAGCTACACTGAGGAGGGTCCCTTAAACTACACTGCTGAGGTGTTGACAACCATGTGTAGGGAGAGGAGTCTCTCTGGTAAAGGAAAAACAACTGAACTGGTTGCTAAATTATTTGTCAAGGAGTTCCCCCCTTCTCACCTAGGTCCGGTGTTTGCCGGTGTCTTCGATCGCTGCCTTCTTGCGAACGCTCCTGGTCTTGAACAGTGCTGCTCGAGTCTCGTCTGGTTCCAGGTTGCGTTTAGTTCTGGGAACGCGGAGGAATCCGGGAGTCTGGGAAAAGCTAGTAATGCTCGGAATCAGGAAGGGGGAAAGGGTCAGGAGCGGGTAATAGCACTGGGACAAGGGAAACAATACCGCGAGCTACGAGCACATGTCTGAGGCTACTCTGCAATAGCATTGAGACGCACGGAGCCGCGGAAGGCGTGGTCTATAAATAGATCACGCCGCGTTCAGCGCATGGAGCGAGCAAGGGCTTCAGCTCTGGACGACCATGTTGGAAGTAGTACAGAATGTAAGCCCCGTTGAGACAAGGACCAGGAGGTCCAAAAGGGGGCGTGATCTGAAGTTCATGACATTATTGGGAAAACAAAGTCTGGAGAGTGGGTCAGAAGGACTTACCCCTCCAGCAAATGTGGATACTGATGTTTCTGATTCTGAGAGTGTTGAAGAAGAAGTAGATAACCCTTTGTTAGGAGTTCCTACCAACCCCTTGCCTGCTCAGCAACCACAACCTCTGTCCACAGGGACCCCCACAGGTCCTACACTCACCCCTGAGTTTATTGCACTAGAGAAAATGAGACTTGAATTAGAGGTGAAACGTATTGAAGCACAAACTGCCATGAAACATCAAGAATTAAGGCTCAGAGAAATGGAGATGGCTCATGCTCTAGAAATGAAGAAAATGTCTTTGGAAAATGTTTCTCTCCCAGAGTCTTCTAGGTCTTCCAGCCCTAAGAGACCCCGTATACCAAAGGAAATGATCGGTATGCATGAGCCTAAACTTGATGTTTTGGATTGGTTAGCAATGTTTGAGTACAATCATGGGATTCAGGGTATCTCAGGGAATCAGTTGATTCCTTGGCTTTTTTCTAGGCTTCCCCCTGTTGCAGGTGATGCTGTAATGGAGTTGGGGGAGGAGGATAAGCAGGATTATGAGTGTGTGAAGCTAGCATTAATAGCTAGATTTGGGAAGACCCTTTCCCAGTACCTTAAGAGGTTTAGGACCCTCAGAATGCATGATGGTACCTCTTGGGCTACCTGGGTGTGTGAATGTTTGAAAACTTAGATGGCTGGGTTAAGGGTTACAATGTGAACTCTTATGAAGGTTTGAGGAATCTTGTAATGTTGGAGTCTATTTTTGATGTCTGCTCTCCTGAGCTTAGATAGCACTTGGCTGATTCAAAGGCGATAGATCTTAAGACGTTAGCTAAAGCTGCTGACTTGTGGGTTGCCAACAGGGCTACTCACAAGAATTCTGGGGCAACCCAGAAGAAGGATGAGGGAAATCAGCCAAAGAAAGACAACAAAGAGAATTCCAATAATTCCATTCCAAAAGAGGGCCCCAAACATAACCAGGGTAAACCACAAGGGAAACCGAATCAGGCTAGTATACCCTCTGGTCCCAAATCAGATTGAGGTCAGAACAAACCCCAATTCAATAAAGCATATGATAAATGCTTTGTTTGTGGGTCAACAGACCATGTGAAAGGAAATCCCAGATGTAAGGGTAAACCTTCAGGGGTCCACACTGTCTCCTTAGCCTTCTCCCAGGTGGATGAAGTACCTATAGCCAGTGGAAACTTTCTGTTACTAGCTGATGAGCCCATGAGAGTCTCAGCTAGTGTTTCTTTAGTGTCCTTGTGTCTTTGGGAAGAACAGAACTTAGATGTCTATAACTCAATGGGACATCGAAAGAACCCCGGGAAAAATCAAAGACAGATTGAAAAACCCAAGATTGGATTGATACTCTGGACAGAGCAAGTGAATATACATCCTCATCACACCTGACATTTAACACACAAAAAATAGATGAAGTAAGAACTTACCTAAAGAAATTTCCGAACAAACGCCTACAAGCAACTTTTTTAAGAGCACGCCTGAATATTTTAAAGACAAACAAGGTGTTATTTTTCCGAAAACAAGCTGAAAATAATAAATGCCGTTACTGCTCAGATAAGGATAGCATTGAGACAGTGCGACATCTATTTCTTCTCTGCCCTGGAACAGATCAACTAAGATCAACCTATCTTCGGCCGCATAGACTTAAACATCAGACGAAAACGGAGGAGGTCTGGTGGAATCAGATGATGAATGGCGACTCTACATCACTGACATTAGCAGCAGCAACTTTTTTGCATGAACTGGACTTAGATGGAAAAGCCGCAGTCCAAAACTCAAGGGCAGAAGACATCATATAATAAGTCAGCAGAAACAAGCTTTAAAAAGTAAACAGGACAATAAAGAAAAACAAGCACAAAGTTTGTAAAAATCGTTTATATGATTAAGGACAATAAAATAAAAATAAATAACTCAATCCCAGATAATACTAAAGAGTATTACAAAGATAGTGTTCTTGTGAATGGTCAGGAAACCCCTGCCATCAGAGACACTGGAGCCAGCATAACTGTGGTTGATGAATGTTTTTTCAAGGTGGAGGATGTTGCTAAGGCACCTCAACACCTAACCAAGTTAGCTGGAGACCCTGTGCAAATGGTTCCCCAGTTACCAGCTGTCATCCAGTGCAATGACATGACTGTCAGAATACCTGTAAGTGTGCAAAATAACGTGCCTGGGAGAGTCCTGTTGGGTAATGACCTTAAAACTCTTGGAGTTGTGTCCAGTACCCCCAGGCCTCCCAGCAAAAGGAAGCAGGAGCTCACAAGGTCTGCTAGGGAGAGAACCTTGAGAGGCTCTCATGGGGATTTGATAGAAGAAACTATCACCCCAAGTTCACAGGACTTACTTACTGCTATTGCAAGACAGAAGGAGACCAAGGGGAAACCCAAGCCTGCCAGCAAGAAACCAGCAAGCACTCCTGTGCCCAGAAGGACATCCCCAAGATTGTCCAAAGTCACCTCTGTGACTCCTCCACCAGCTAAGGCGGCTGAGTGTGAGGTTCAACCCTGTATGGTTCAACTAGATACTGAGGAATCAGATCTAGAAGAAGACCTTGCTCTGGTTGGAGATCTAGACCCTGTTGACCATCTTGAGCTGCAGTCTTTACTGGTAGAAGGTGGACCCAACATGGCAGACTTCAGCAGAAGACAAAGGGAGTGTCCTACTCTTGAAGGTCTTCGCCTACAGGCAGCTTCTCACCTCAATGGGACTGAGCCTGGGAAGTATAGGTTGCACTGGGAAGATGGCCTCTTCTACAGTGAACCGACTGAGTCAACCCCTGGAGACGGCAAAAGACTTGTAGTACCTCTAGTGAACTGATTCCAGTTCCTGCAGTTAGCCCACGAGATACCTTTGGCTGGTCACTTAAGTTTTAAGAAAACCAAGGAAAGGCTCTCTCTTTACTTCTACTGGCCTAAGATGGGTTCATAAGTAGACAAATTCTGCAGGAGTTGCCACACTTGCCGAACTTCTGGCAAGCGTGGAGCCAAGAATCTGGCACCCCTGGTGCCTCTCCCAGTGGTGGGAGTTCCTTTTGAGAGGGTCGAGATTGACGTTGTTGGTCCTCTTGACCCTCCCACATCTTCAGGCAACAGGTTTATCCTGGTTGTAGTGGATCATGCCACTAGGTATCCTGAAGCAATACCTATGAGGACTGATACGGCTCCGGCTGTGGCTAAGGCCCTACTTGGTATTTTTACCAGAGTATGTTTCCCTAAGGAGGTGATATCTGACAGGGGATCAAATGTTATGTCCCACTACATGCAAGCCATGTGGAAAACATGTGGAGTCACCTACACGTTCTCTACTGCCTACCACCCACAAACCAATGGGTTGGTAGAGAGGTTTAACAGAACTATGAAGAGCATGATAGATGCCTTAGAAGAACCCCTTAAAAGAAAGTGGGACCTTCTACTGCCATGCCTTCTCTTTGCATATAGAGAAGTCCCTCAGGAGGCAGTAGGTTACAGTCCCTTCGAACTTTGCTATGGCCATCCAATCGTAGGTCCATTGGCCCTGATTAAGGAGGGGTTGGAGAGTGCTCCTTCCCCCAAGCCAGTCAGAGTGACTGACTATGTGATAGGTCTCCAGAGGAGAATGTCACACATGATGGTAGAGGCAAGTGATAACTTGAAGGCTGGTCAAGCTCTGGTCAAACATTGGCATGACCAGAAGGCTAACATGGTTGAGTTTACTCAAGACCAGCTTGTTCTTGTTATGGTCCCCACAAGGCAGAGGGCCTTGCAAGACTAATGGATAGGACCCTTCAAAGTTGTGGGTAAACTTGGAGAGTTGAACTATCTGGTGGACTTAGGCAATCCTAAGGAGGCTCCTAGAGTCTTTCACACCAACAGTTTAAAGGCTTATGTCTCTAGACCTGACATAGGAGCCTTGCTCCTAGCTTCAGCTCAGGAGGAGGAGTGTGATTCTCTGCCTGACCTCCTCAGAGGCTTACCTTTAGATGAGAAATTGGAAGGAGTTGATCTCTCTTCCAGTCTCACATCTGACCAGCAGGATGAGTGCAAATTACTGTTAAATCAGTTTGCCTCCCTGTTCTCACTTTCACCAGGCTTGACCCCTTGGGGCCAGCATGATATCCTCACTGGTGACTGTTTGCCTGTCAAAAGCAGGGGGTACAGAATGTCAGACAATGTAAGGACCCACATAAGGAATGAGGTCAACATGATGCTTGATCTCGGGGTTATAGAGCCCTCTACTAGCCCATGGTCTAGCCCAGTTGTGCTTGTACCAAAGGGAGGATCTAAGGAGTTGAGATTCTGTGTGGACTATAGACCTCTAAATGCAGTCACTAAGACTGGTGCCCCTCCTGTACCAAGGACAGATGAGCTGGTGGACAAGCTTGGTGCAGCCAAGTACCTCCGCACATTTTACCTCATGTCAGGCTATTGGCAAATAGCCCTGACAGACCATGCCAAGGAGAAAACTGCATTCTCCACCCCAGCTGGCCTCTACCAATTTAAGGTAATGCCTTTTGGATTAAATACTAGACCTGCTACATTTCAGAGGATGGTCAATCAAGTTCTGAATGGGATGGAGGACTTCTGCATGGCATACTTGGATGACATTGCAGTGTTCAGTCCTAGATGGAAAGAACATATTGATCACTTAGGATATGTATTGCAGGCTCTGGAACATGCCCATCTGACCATAAAGGCAAGTAAATGTCAAATTGGTCAGAGTACAGTGGTCTACCTTGGACATGAGGTAGGAGGGGGTGAAATAAGGCCATTGCCTAGCAAAGTACAAGCTGTACAAATCGGGGCCACCCCTACTACTCAAACCGAAGTAAGAGCCTTCCTAGGTCTCACTGGGTATTACAAGAACTTCATTGAGAATTATGGGACCATAGCTTCTCCCTTGAATGTCATCTCCTCTCCTAAATTCCTAAAAGGGTCAGGTGGAATGAAGAGTGCAATCAAGCATTTGAAGGTCTAAAGAAAGCCCTTTGTCAAGCTCCAGTCCTAAGAGTTCCTAACTATCACCAACCCTTCATTGTACAAACTGACACTTCAAATGTAGGTATAGGTGCAGTCCTTAGTCAACTGGATGAGAAAGGTAGGGAACATCCCATTTGTTTCATCAGCAGGAAGTTAAAGGATCCTGAGACAAGGTGGGCAACAATAGAACGTGAATGTGTTGCTATTGTGTGGTCACTGAAGAGGTTTAGGCCATACTTGTATGGTTCTACCTTCATTATTCAGACTGACCACCAACCCTTGAGATAGCTGATGAAAATGAAAGGGGAAAATCCAAAGCTACTCAGATGGTCAATCTGCCTGCAAG
Organism: Ambystoma mexicanum; assembly: GCF_040938575.1. Taxonomy (NCBI): domain Eukaryota; kingdom Metazoa; phylum Chordata; class Amphibia; order Caudata; family Ambystomatidae; genus Ambystoma; species Ambystoma mexicanum. The sequence continues at coordinate 1,132,112,916 of NC_090923.1, forward strand.
GGTTTGATTTTTCCATTGAGCACAGAGCAGGAAGTCACCACCAAAATGCTGATGGTCTCTCTAGGATGTTTATCACTGACTAGAGGTATGAGATCCATCCAGGAGTGGATTAAATCCTCCTGTCCCTTAGTCTGGTGGGGGGGGAGCGAGTGTTAGGGAGAATTCTCATTCAATGGCTACTTTCCCTAACCTAGTGAGTCCCTCAGCAGCTTTGCTGGATTTCTGGAGTTTATTTTTTCCACCTGTGTCTTGATATTGGGCAGATCTTCCTCGGGACCAGCCCTTAGAGCAAAAATTACCCAATTCAGCCCAAAATACAGGTTCTATTGTGCCGAGCAGTGAACTCATGCTAGTGACAAAGGACACCTTCAAAAAGTTTTAGTATCTATTCTAAACAGTGAATTTCAGCAACATTTTGGGATTCAAGTTAGAGAAGATTACAAAGCACAGAACTTAGAGAAATGCAAAATATAGAGAAACATAGAACTTAGAGAAACATAGAGAAACACAGTCTTATGCCCCTTCAATCAGCAGTGGGAGACCCTGGCCCTCATAAGCTAGCTGTAACAAGCCCCGCTCAGAGGACAGCGCTGCAGGGTGCCGACAGAGCAACAGGTTCCGGACACTTGATCTTGCTCGAACCAAGTCCACAGATCGATCTCCCACCTGAGTCATGTGGGCATGCATTTTTATAATCTTGTGCTGTCAGTCCATGACGCACAGTTCTAGAAGCTTCCCTGTGCAAAATATAGGCTTGCTCATGGAAAAACCCAACTCTGTGAATTTCCACTGTGCTCCTTTCCTGTGCCCCTCCCTGGTTGGAGCCCATCTGCACGAAAGCTCAGGAATGTCTTATCAGTGCCTTCCCAGAGAAAGAAGATTAGTTTACGAAACCATGCACGGCTACAGTTAGAAAGTCGAGATGAATTAAGCCTATGCGAGCAAGCTCTAAAAGGCATGCACTCATAGCTTAGTGTTCATAGCGCGTAAGACTGGCTATCTAAGCGCTATATAGGTGCCATAATGTTCCAAACACTCCAATAATGTCTATTAGCTACAGAGCAGGTATTCGCCCTGCCTGTCTATCTACAATGCATAATGTGACCTACCACCCCTACTAGGCCTGCATATTCCTTGTAGCTCACTACTGCGTAATGGAAGTGCTACAACAGACTACTGTCAGCATTTTTGGCACATACTTTGAATAAACTATTGGCTTTCAGCGGCTAATGCTGTCATCTAAAGCCCTGATTGGCAAATTTGCAATTTTGTGTATCACTACACTCCACCCCTATTCAAAGTGTGTGCGACAATGCTGGCTAATACCCATCAACATAGTATGTAGTGCAGTGATAAAGACCTTGGGGCTTTGCAAGAGGTTTAAGCAAACTATCTTCTAGCGGTTAGTCAGCGTGGCATGCAAGGTTAGTAAAAACACTACCTAAACAAAAATGTACACAAAGTGAACAGTGACATATACCCTTGCCAAAACCTGGCCTACACAAAAAATACCTACACAAAGTGAACAGTGACATATACCCTTGCCAAAACCTGGCCTACACAAAAATACCTACACAAAGTGAACATGGACATTTACTCTAGCCAAAACCTGGCCTACACAAAAATACCAAAATAGTTATTGTATAACCGATTGTCAGTTAAAAAGCAGCATGCAGTTAGAATGTCAAGACAATCCGGTGTAGTCTAATCTACAATGCACTATTGCATTTATGTATGGTTACCAATTCTAAACCTGGCAGCCTTTCACTCTAAGGGCCTAACCTCCCCCTGATCCCAGGGCATTGAAACGTGACTATGGGCTGTGTGATTAGACACTTCCCCCATGTATGTGGAACCCAACCAGAAACCATCTAATTTCATGAGCAAGGTGAACCCATGGGCACCAGGTTATCTAAATAAAAACAATTCTACTAATTTGCATTAAAGCTTGGCATGTGTTATTCATGCAATCAAAAGCAAGCGATTGGATCTATATGTTTGCTGGTAACTGTAGCTCTGTGTGCTAGTGGGTTGAGGATGGTCGCCCCCACTCAGAGTGAAAAGCCAACACCTGCTGATTTAATAATGTTTGCCATAAAATGCATCGTGTGTATTTAGCTGTCTTGTTGACCTGCCCTATGGCAGAAAAAATGTCTTCATACCTAAAATTCTGCCATCTCCAGTGGTTGCCAATACTTGTAGCAGTGTTGGGCGTATCAATGGGCCCCACTAGGACAGAGGTTTTATAGCAGAGCTGGCATCAGAACCCATAGTGGCTAGCTTATTGCGCACAGTTTCTATGTCAAAAGCGTATAAAGCTCCTGTTACTCCCCGCTGCTCCCGCAATTAATGAATCTAGCTCCCTAGCTACGCGCACTCTAGTGATGGGCCATAGAAATGGACTCCATTTGTAGCAGCTTGGTAGTACTAAGGAAACATTGCCTCGTGATAAATCTATGCCTAAGTGTATCACTGTAATAATAGAGGTGTGCATTACCAGCCTACAATTTAAATGTTGCCTCACTACTGGAAAATCTAACATGTTCACAGTTTCTACCTTGTGTGACTTGGAGAATACCCTTCTCCAAGTGGGATGCCTACCATATACAATATTAGTTTTATCTACAAACACCATTCTACCATCCGGCCGTGGCTGTTTCATCACACCATTTTGTGAAATGCATTTAGTCAAGTTATAGTCCATAAAATCTTGGCGCGAACACTCGCTGCAGTTCTTGGTCAGAAAAAACATCACATTAAACAAATTAAACAAATCGTTGGATCCATTCACTGAAACATTTGGGCCTAGGATTTCATGAGCACCAGTCATATGAGTCAGTGACAAAAGATGCCCGACAATGTGCCAGGCCAGTACGCTAGCAATTCCATGTGGTTACTCATTTGTAGCGCTTTTCCAAAGAATTATTCTAAATGTCCACAATCAAAAGGTGACTCTTTGCATTAGTGTGCTGGAGACAGCTGTCCCCACAAAAACATGAAACTGGTTGGTTTAACAAAAACCGTGTCACACACTGTCATAAAATCAAATATCAAGTCAGTCATGGTTTCATTTACCCGCCTTAAGGCTGGCTGTAAAAGTATCCAGTGTTTCAAAGGTTACCATCTCAAATTAGAGCTCACACACTTGGCAGCATTACTACAAATTAAGAACCTTAACCAACGCACAGCTGACTTTGATGTGCGCACTCATTTTATCTCAAAATAAATTACGCTCCTGCTTGCATAATCCTGCTGCCCACACAATTCATAAATCATTTTCCTGCCTACGTGCAACGTAGAAGTTTTTTTTTTTTTTTTTAAAAAAGCAAAGCATCTCTGGTTAAAGCAATTCAGTTGGAAGAGCAAAACATTTCGTTTTTTCAGATTCATCTCAAAAATGCATTTAAAAACCATTTTTCAATGTGTTAGCATTAAAGTGCTGTGTCACACAGCTGTTTGTGGTGCATGATGTCACAGTCCACAACTCATTGTCCACAGTCCTTTAAACAAGAAAGGCAAAACATATCAACCAAGTTATTTCCAGCAACTGAATCATTTGAATGTGCAGCATCAAATGTTTGATAACTAGCCAAATCTGCACCGTGCCAGTTCAGCAAAAGTTATTACTCTGTTGAACACCTCTCGCAGGTTGCAGAACAAATGTCCTCATACGTGATGCATGTTAGCAGCATTGAGTGCGGTGCAGGACAGGTTCAAAGTTCACATATCATCTCGCAGTGACTTGCTTTCTCTGAGAATGCATCTGCTTGACTGATCAGTGTCACCCGCAAATTGCACACATCTACCCCAATCATGGCACGCAACTGTCTTGGTTTTTTGCCTAGGCAAAATACAAACAGAAATGTTAGGATTTCATCAAAAGTACAATGTCATTGTTCTTCACGTTAGGATGTCATCAAAATTACAATATCAGCGTTATCCACCCCTTCCCTTAACACCACCCCCACCTTCAGAAGTCTCATCAGGTAACTACACACTTTATCATTGCTACTGCAATTATTTGTCACCCTTCTGCATGTTACTGGGGGCTTATTTACACTCAACCATACGGGGTGTAACTGCCTAGTCACAAACTCATTTGTGCAATGCGATCATAGTTGGTCAATGGTATTTCAGACTGATCTGTGATTTTACAAAAGCCATACAATAAGTACCCAGGTCGCACTTCTCAATGGATGAATGCTTTTCTTTGTCACCAGAGCGATCACGAATGCCAGGCGCCAACTTGCTTCCAGTGTCTCATGAACTTGATTTAGGTTGCCCTGCTGGCATCACTCCATTTTTCAAAGGTAAAGTCCTTCAGTCCAATACCGCCTGCAGTTGCACAAGCAGCTTTGTTTATTTTTCTCCATACAGCTAGTGTCTTTCAAGCCTCTGGTTTTCCACTTGGCATTTTCCCACAGGGTGTCTGCTGATTTCTTGGGCCACCCCTTTGAGCGCGATAGTCTGAATCAGTTCCTTTTGTTGCTTCAACAAATCATTCATTCTTGCACTAAGCCGTGAGGCTTCTGGATCATGGCTGATGTGCAGTGTTCATGTTATACTCAGTTCTGCATGTTGTTTCTTGCAAAACGGCTACCTTTGTCAGTTTTGCTTCCATCGGGAACACCATAATGTCTTTGTCAGTTAATCCAGCCCTGGCAATGTAGCTTGCATTTTTGCCAGCTGTGTATTTTCACTTCTCAAACCACCAAGAGGTTTCTTTTCCAGTGCACAGCGCTTTACTTCAGTTCATATCACATGGAGCACTGGGATGCAGCTTGCACGGCAATGTCTCTTGAAATGGGCAGCTGTCTTTTCTTAGCCCATTCACAGATGCACAGGTTCCCCAAATGTTCAGATGCGATGTGCCCGTTCTGCATGTAGCATTTGTTTTCCTTCCAGTGTTGATACTGGGCAAATTCTTTACTTCTGATCAGCTCTGTTATTGCATGCCAGTGTTAGAAAGCATGCGTACATCAGCATGTGTAAGGTAGATTGCGCTCTTTTTCATTTTTTCACTCACGGCAATTATTGCCTTCAGTTCTGTTTCAGCATTCTGTCTTTGCACCCCTCTCCTCAGTTTTTTGCTTACACTGACGGTGTCTCTCACAGGGGATGGAATGCAGGAATGTCATTATTTATATTTCCTGTGCACATGGTAGCGCCATGAGCACACAGCAAACTTATCTCTTTGCCTATAACTCTTAAACTGTGGCGGCTTCAATGGAAGGCACTCGGTTCAGACAGTTCCTTCAGATTAACTGTTTCCTGCTTTCCTCCAACAGTTTTTTTTTCTTTCGCGCACCTCGCCCAAGACAGTGCAAGTTATCTTCAAGGCACAAGCTCTGCACAGCAAGACTCTTATTTTCAAAAGAGGCATTTTTTCTTGTCATCAGATTCTACTCCATGTAATTTTTACAAAATGTCAAAGCGTCTTTTAGCCTGTTTTAAACTGATCAATGTCCCATTTAAAGGCATACATTTTTCTTTCTTTTTCCTCGTAACCTTGTAGTTTGGCTTCACAAACTCACTCCAATGCAATGTGCGATCTTTCAAAAGAACCCGCAACCCACTAAATCTTTGTGCTGTCTTATCACACACAGATTTTTTCATTCTGTTGTACCATTGCCAAATTAAAACCAATTATTTCAGTGCATTTAAAACATGCCATGTATAGTGCAGCTCCCTGCACGTTTTCCCTGCAAAAGCAACCCACACTCTATATTGCTTGTGGGCTGTTAATGTGTCAACAACATTTTTCACCATGTACCACAGTCAACAGGTCACTATTTCCAAAACATACATCACTTATAACGCAAGAGTACAAATCCATGGCATAGCGTGGGAACAGTCAAAATACTCCAGGGGCAATTTAGGGGCAATTTAGAAAAATATAAATTGTCTTTTCCCCCCAACCATTGCAAACTGATTCTGCAATTCCAAATCAATACACAAAAATCGAAAATCCAAATACCATTCACTCACTTTCTTTTTTAAGTGAGTCTCTCACCCATTGTAAGCATGGCACAGCTAAAATGCAATATAGCCATTTTAGTGTGTTTCCTTAAAACAGAATGCACCACCAGCACATGGAATTTACAGTTGCCAAAAGAAAAGAAAAAAAAACCCTTTAGGCTCTCAACACAGATGTTACGCTTTCTCCTAAACACGGCTCATTCCCCACGTTATCTTCAGGAATGTGAGCACTTCAAAAGCATGCATTAAAAAAAAGCGAATCTTCGCCTCCTTACATTACATCCCCCCACTCGCTAGCACACTGGGGCTGAATCAATGGTTAGATCTATTCACAATTTGCATGTCAAATCCTCGCAACTATTTTCCTGCCCTCATGACAGAATAGAGTTGAGAACTCAGTCTCACTTTGCATTTCAAAATACAACTTTAAACTGGGGAAACCGCATGATAAAATTCTTTCCTAATTGAACATAAATCTTTCTTGACCATTCATCGGAGCGCTTTAAACATAGCCATTTCCCGCTTGTTTATCGCCTTGTGCTCCCTGGCTCCATTCCCAAGCAATAAGTCAGTCACGACTGATTTACTGAAGGGAGTCTTAACCACACAAGCTATCGGCCACGGCAAGCCGACACAACGTTGCTGTCTTCTGAAGTCTCAGAGCTGCAGTGAGACCACCAAGGAAATGCGACAGCCTGCTCATCACTCTGCACTGTGTTCTCTCACACAATTTGTCATTTCACAGCAAGGCACTGCTCTGCACATATCCCACCGCTGCCACCAAATGTCTTGATATTGGGTAAATCTTCCTCGGGACCAGCCCTTAGAGCAAAAAATTACCCAATTCAGCCCAAAATACAGGTTCTATTGTGCCGAGCAGTGAACTCATGATAGTGACAAAGGACACCTTCAAAACGTTTTAGTATTTATTCTAAACAGTGAATTTCAGCAACATTTTGGGATTGAAGTTAGAGAAGATTACAAAGCACAGAACTTAGAGAAATGCAAAATATAGAGAAACATAGAACTTAGAGAAACATAGAGAAACACAGTCTTACGCCCCTTCAATCAGCACTGGGAGAACCTGGCCCTCATAAGCTAGCTGTAACAAGCCCCGCTCAGAGGACAGCGCTGCAGGGTGCCGACAGAGCAACAGGTTCCGGACACTTGATCTTGCTCGAACCAAGTCCACAGATCGATCTCCCACCTGAGTCATGTGGGCATGCATTTTTATAATCTCGTGCTGTCAGTCCATGACGCACAGGTCTAGAAGCTTCCCTGTGCAAAATATAGGCTTGCTCATGGAAAAACCCAACTCTGTGAATTTCCACTGTGCTCCTTTCCTGTGCCCCTCCCTGCTTGGAGCCCATCTGCGCGAAAGCTCAGGAATGTCTTATCAGTGCCTTCCCAAAGAAAGAAGATTAGTTTACGAAACCATGCAGGGCTACAGTTAGAAAGTCGAGATGAATTAAGCCTATGCGAGCAAGCTCTAAAAGGCATGCACTCATATCTTAGTGTTCATAGCGCTTAAGACTGGCTATCTAAGCGCTATATAGGTGCCATAATGTTCCAAACACTCCAATAATGTCTATTAGCTACAGAGCTGGGGCCTTCGCCCTGCCTGTCTATTTACAATGCATAATGTGACCTACCACCCCTACTAGGCCTGCATATTCCTTGTAGCTCACTACTGCGTAATGGAAGTGCTACAACAGACTACTGTCAGCATTTTTGGCACATACTTTGAATAAACTATTGGCTTTCAGCGGCTAATGCTGTCATCTAAAGCCCTGATTGGCAAATTTGCAATTTTGTGTATCATTACAACCTGGTAAGAGTGTGAGCTTTTCCCCCACTCCTACCTATATTTTGCCATGTGTATTTCTAATGTGATTGTGGACTCTGGAGTACACCACTTCTGTAGCCCCACTCTTTGTGCGTTACACAGAACCTTCAGTGCGGTGACACAGGCTTGTCTCTTAGACTTCCCACCGACTCCATTTTCTGGGGCTGGTTACTGTCCCCCAGAAAAGGGTAAAGTTGCCATTAACTTTACATAGACACTTTTAACCATGGATCCAGTACACCCCATCTTATATGGAGTATTGGAAAGGGTTAATTCTTAGACCTTTTTATCTGTGCCTCTTGGAGAATTGTTTCGCTCTCTTAACATTAAGACTTGGCTGGTGGCAGTGGTACCTACCCTAATTTTCCTACCACGGTTATATTTTATAACGTGGTAACGTTTTAGGCTATTTTAGTAGCCTCGAACTTTAAACCCGCTTACCCAAATACTTTTTATTTCGGCTCCGGTTGGGTTTAATTGCCATTTCTTTTTGTTAACATCCTTCGTGGGTCTATCTTTGCTTGGCAAACCAGGTATGTTTGCCTCCTTTGTTCGCCGACCTTTGGCGGGCTTCTGACCAGAAGCCCTCCTTTGGTGTCTGGGTATCTAGGTGGGCTGAATGTGAGGGAGGGGTCTAGTCACCCCCTGCACAGGGTCTCCTTGGAGACCCAAGTCGCACTTTGTGTTGATTGGCTGAAGTGGTTGTCCGGGCTGGACAACCCACCTGCTGAGTGATTGACAGTCAGGCTGTGTGAATGGGTAATTTTTGCATAAAATGCAGTACTCTTGGGCTAGAAGGCAGAGTCGCTACTGAAACTGCAAGGAACCAAAGAGAAGCGGAGAAGAAGATGGCTGCTGCAACCCAGAATCCCAGTTAAGCCCTGCTGCAGTCCTGAGCTAACTACCCTTCAACGACAAGAGAAGATCCAGTCTGGAGTCTCCTTCATTTGAGCCTGGTGGGATCAACCAGTTTACCCTTTCTTCAGAATCTTCTCCTGGGTCGAAATCACTGCTGTGCTGTAGTGGTCCGGATAGCCATCAGAAGAGCCCTCTCCTGATTTAAAGGAGTGCACCTTTTATTCATTGCTGTCTTTTTCGCTGCTGCTGGCCTCATCCCTGGGTAGTGCAGATCGATCCAGACGTCCTCCTTCTTGTCGCCATGACTGAAGCCGCAGGAACTGTGAGTCTGCAGGAGCTACCAGGAACAACTGCCGTGGCACCAGCTTTCCTCCAACAGAATAAGGTACAGTGCACATTTGGTCATTCTCTCCGACTGACCATCCGGAATCGGGGTGAACCCTTTTCCTCCACGAAGATTTGTACTTTCTTCCCTCCCTCTTATAACATTTCCTTCCATCTGACAATATCTAAGTACTCTTGGCAGCCCGAATCCCGAACTGTTCACCGTGTGATCCTCGGCAACTGAGCATCTGCTCCATTGACACTGGTGCAGGCCTATTGACTTTAATCTGTACCTTTGAACGAGTCCTCCGATTCCCTTGCCTAGACAAAAGTATTGACTGTGATTTTTTCCCCTTTCCCCTTGTTTGAAATTCTAAAGTACAAAGTGTGTTTTAACTTCGTGAGCATTTCTATTCGCGGGTACGCGTTAGTATTGCAACACCGGTCTGTCAAATCCTAATGTACTTACCTTGAATTTGCTGGAACAAGTGGAAGTGGTTGTGTGTGGTGTATTTTACGTGTGGTTTGATGACTTAAGTAAAGATGTTTTGGGCAGAAGATGTGCCTTTGATAGAGCTATGGAGAAGGCAATAAACAAGCACCTGAATTATTATATGGTATACCTTCCAAGGTGGTGTTGGATGGGCAACTACATTCATTTACTGACTGCAAATGTGCTGAGGCCTTCTTATCCGATTTGGATGTGGGTCCCCATGGAGGGGCCATCTGTTATGTCAGAAAATATCAAGGCAACAACAAAGAAAAGATTATTTTGGCCAGAGGAAGATTAACGTGTATTTTACTTCAACCTTTATTTTTGTCTAACTACCTCATTATATGTAAGATTCCACTATTTACTCGTTATATTTGTTTTTTTATGTATATATAAGCAATGGCGCATTTTCACTGTTTTGTTCGGTTGGGGCTGCGACATTTTGTTATGATCCTCTTTGTTGAATTCTTAAGGTGAAGGCCACAAGCTCAGTGTTGTTAGAGGAAAGTACTATAGACATTGCCCGGGACATTGGATTACGGCAAAATGGAAATGATACCCGCAATGGGAGATATAAGACGGACGATCCTATTGGATTTGAAGGTGGATGGCAGACTCTATGTGACGGTACCCACTAAGCACAAGCATCGGTAAGATGCTTCCGAAAGTCAGATTGTGCTGAGATCTCGTAGCATAGGCATGGATATTTGTTAGGGTGTCATTTTTCTTTTATATCTACATTTTATGTTTTTTGTAAATCTTTATCCTTTGGTCATTATGATATATAGCTGTGGGCCTATGGACGACCGCATGGGGAAGAGTATGCTACGTTGGGAGGGCAATGTGGTCCACCTTTGTGTGATATAATACTGTTCCTCCTTGGTGGACTATGTTGATAGACATGGAGGATTATGTTATTAATAGATCCTGTGTGCTTCTTCTGTTCCTTGTCTCCACCATAATGTATGAACCCCTATGGGTGTATCAGACTTTTACTCCACTCTAAGCAAGGGGGGCCCCCAAACACCATGTTGAAATGGACACCCACCAGTTGAGACACATCTTCAGCTGGCCCTAATTGTACGTGTTTGTTCCTGTTGTCCATGCCGCGCCAGTTCAGAGGATGTGCCTGTTATGTGCAGGAGGAAATCTCATACTGCTACTGACCATGCTGTACGACGGAAGGTTGCAGTGCTGCTGCCCATGCTGTTCAGTGTATGCGATGGAAGGTTGCAGTGCTGTTGCCCATTGTGTTCAGTGTATGTGATGGAAGGTTGCAGTGCTGCTGCCCGTGCTACAACTGTTCCGTGTATGCGATGGAAGGTTGCAGTGCTGCTGCACATGCTGCACCTGTTCCGTGTATGCGATGGAAGGTTGCAGTGCTGCTGCCCATGCTGCACCTGTTCGGTGTATGTGATGGAAGGTTGCAGTGCTGCTGCCCGTGCAGCACCTGTTCAGTGTATGCAATGGAAGGTTGCTGTGCTGCTGCCCGTGCTGCACCTGTTCAGTGTATGCAATGGAAGGTTGCAGTGCTGATGCCCATGCTGCACCTGTTCAGGGTATGCAGTGGAAGGTTGCAGTCCTGCTGCCCATGCTGCACCTGTTCAGGGTATGCAATGGAAGATTGCAGTGCTGCTGCCCATGCTGCACCTGTTCAGGGTATGCAGTGGAAGGTTGCAGTCCTGCTGCCCATGCTGCACCTGTTCCGTGTATGCGATGGAAGGTTGCATTGCTGCTGCCCATGCTGCACCTGTTCTGTGTATGTGATGGAAGGTTGCAGTGCTGCTGCCCGTGCTGCACCTGTTCAGTGTATGTGATGGAAGGTTGCAGTGCTGATGCCCATGCTGCACCTGTTCAGGGTATGCAGTGGAAGTTTGCAGTCCTGCTTCCCATGCTGCACCTGTTCCGTCTATGCGATGGAAGGTTGCAGTGCTGCTGCCGATGCTGCACCTGTTCCGTGTAGGTGATGGAAGGTTGCAGTGCTGCTGCCCGTGCTGCACCTGTTCAGTGTATGCAATGGAAGGTTGCAGTGCTGATGCCCATGCTGCACCTGTTCAGGGTATGCAGTGGAAGGTTGCAGTCCTGCTGTCCATGCTGCACCTGTTCAGGGTATGCAATGGAAGATTGCAGTGCTGCTGCCCATGCTGCACCTGTTCAGGGTATGCAGTGGAAGGTCACAGTGCTGCTGCCCATGCTGCACCTGTTCAGGGTATGCAGTGGAAAGTTGCAGTGCAACTGCCCATGCGGCACCTGTTCAGGGTATGCAGTGGACGGTTGCAGTGCTGCTGGACATGCTGCACCTGTTCAGGGTATGCAAAGGAGGGTTGCAGTGCTGCTGGCCATGCTGCATCTGTTCAGGGTTTGCGAAGGAGGGTTGCAGTGCTGCTGCCCATGCTGCCCCTGTTCAGGGTATGAATTGGAAGGCTGCAGTGCTGCTGCCCATGCTGCCCCTGTTCAGGGTATGCAGTGGAAGGTTGCAGTGCTGCTGCCCATGCTGCTGCTGTTCAGAGTATGCAAAGGAGGGATGCAGTGCTGCTGGCCATGCTGCACCTGTTCAGGGTATGCAAAGGAGGGGTGCAGTGGTGCTGCCCATGCTGCCCCTGTTCAGGGTATGCAATGGAAGGTTGCATTGCTGCTGCCCATGCTTCCCCTGTTGAGGGTATTCAGTGGAAGGTTGCAGTGCTGCTGCCCCTGATCAGGGTATACGTTGGAAGGCTGCAGTGCTGCTGCCCATGCTGCCCCTGTTCAGGGTATGCAATGGAAGGTTGCAGTGCTGCTGCCCATGCTGCTCCTGTTCAAGGTATGCAGTCAAAGGTTGCAGTGCTGTTGCCCATGCTGCTCCTGTTCAAGGTATGCGTTGGAAGGTTGCAGCGCTGCTTCCCACGCTGCTCCTGTTCAGGATATGCGTTGGAAGTGTGCAGTGCTGCTCCCCATGCTGCACCTGTTCAAGGTATGCGATCGAAGGTTACAGTGCTGTTGCCCATGCTGCTCCTGTTCAGGGTATGGTTGGAAGGTTGCAGTGCTGCTGCACCTGTTCAGTGTATGCGATGGAAGGTTGCAGTGCTGCTGCACCAGTTCAGTGTATGCAATGGAAAGTTGCAGTGCTGCTGCCCATGCTGCTCCTGTTCAGGGAATGCGGTCGAAGGTTGCAGTGCTGTTTCCCAGGCTGCTTCTGTTCAAGGTATGCGGTCGAAGGTCGCAGTGCTGTTGCCCATGCTGCTCCTGTTCAAGGTATGCATTGGAAGGTTGCAGTGCTGCTGCCCATGCTGCACCTGTTCAGGGTATACGGTAGAAGGTTGAAGTGATGTTGCCCCTGCTGCTCCTATTCAGTGTATGCATTGGAAGGTTGCAGTGCTGCTGCACCTGTTCAGTGTATGCGATGGAAGGTTGCAGTGCTGCTGCCCATGCTGCCCCTGTTCAGGGTATGCAGCCGAAGGTTGCAGTGCTGTTGCCCATGCTGCTCCTGTTCAGGGTATGCGGTCGAAGGTTGCAGTGCTATTGCCGATGCTGCTCCTGTTCAATATATGCATTGGAAGGTTGCAATGCTGGTGCCCATGCTGCTCCTGTTCAGAGTATGCGGTCAAAGGTTGCAGTGCTGGTGCCCATGCTGCTCCTGTTCAAGGTATGCGTTGGAGGGTTGCAGTGCTGCTGGCCATGCTGCACCTGTTCAGGTTATGCAAAGGAGGGTTGCAGTGCAGCTGGCCATGCTGCATCTGTTCAGGGTATGCAATGGAAGGTTGCAGTGCTGCTGCCAATTGCTGCACCTGTTCAGGGTATGCAGTCGAATTTTGCAGTGCAGTTGTCCATGCTGCTCCTGTTCAGGGTATGCAGTGGAAGGTTGCAGTGCTGCTAGCCTTGCTAGACCTGTTCAGGGTATGCAAAGGAGGGTTGCAGTGCTGCTAGCCATGCTGCACCTGTTCAGGGTATGCAATGGAAGGTTGCAGTGCTGCTGCCCATGCTGCACCTGTTCAGAGTATGGAGTGAAAGGTTGTAGTGCTGCTGCCCATGCTGCACCTGTTCAGGGTATGCAAAGGAGGGTTGCAGTGCTGCTGGCCATGTTGCACCTGTTCAGGGTATGCAAAGGAGGGTTGCAGTGCTGCTGGCCATGCTGCACCTGTTCAGGGTATGTGAAGGAGGGTTGCAGTGCAGCTGCCCATGCTGCTGCTGTTCAGGGTATGCAATGAAAGGATGCAGAGCTGCTGCCCATGCTGCACCTGTTCAAGGTATGCGTTGGAAGGTTGCAGTGCTGCTGCCCATGCTGCCCCTGTTCAGGGTATGCGTTGGAAGGTTGCAGTGCTGCTGGCCATGCTGCTCCTGTTCAGGGTATGTGGTCGAAGGTTGCAGTGCTGTTGCCCATTCGGCTCCTGTTCAGGGTATGCAGTCGAAGGTTGCAGTGCTGTTGCCCATGCTGCTCCTGTTCAGGGTATGCGGTCGAAGGTTGCAGTGCTGTTGCCCATGCTGCTCCTGTTCAAGGTATGCGTTGGAAGGTTGGAGTGCTATTGCCCATGCTGCACCTGATCAGGGTATGCTGTCAAAGGTTGGAGTGCTGTTGCCCATGCTGCTCCTGTTCAGTGTATACAGTGGAAGGTTGCAGTGCTGCTGCACCTTTTCAGTGTATGCGATGGAAGGTTGCAGTGCTGCTGCCCATGCTGCTCCTATTCAGGGTATGCAGTCGAAGGTTGCAGTGCTGTTGCCCATGCTGCTCCTGTTCAGGGTATGCATTGGAAGATTGCAGTGCTGCTGCACCTGTTCAGTGTATGCGATGGAAGGTTGCAGTGCTGCTGCCCATGCCGCTCCTGTTCAGTGTATGCAATGGAAGGTTGCAGTGCTGCTGAACCTGTTCAGGGTATGCGTTGGAAGGTTGCAGTACTTCTGCACGCGTTCAGTGTGTGCGATAGAGGGTTGCAGTGCTGTTGCCCATGCTGCTCCTGTTCAGGGTATGCGTTGGAAGGTTGCAGTGCTGCTGCACCTGTTCAGTGTATGCAATGGAAGGTTGCAGTGCTGCTGCCCATGCTGCCCCTGTTCAGTGTATGCAATGGAAGGTTGCAGTGCTGCTGAACCTGTTTAGGGTATGTGTTGGAAGGTTGCAGTGCTGCTGCCCATACTGCCCCTGTTCAGGGTATGCAGTGGAAGGTTGCAGTGCTGCTGGCTATGCTGCACCTGTTCAGGGTATGCGTTGGAAGGGTGCAGTGCTGCTGCCCATACTGCCCCTGTTCAGGGTATGCAGTGGAAGGTTGCAGTGCTGCTGGCTATGCTGCACCTGTTCAGGGTATGCGTTGGAAGGTTGCAGTGCTGCTGGCCATGCTGCTCCTGTTCAGGGTATGTGTTGGAAGGTTGCAGTGCTGCTGCCCATGCTGCTGCTGTTCAGTGTATGCGTGAAAGTTTGCAGTGCTGTTGCCCATGCTGCCCCTGACCAGGGTATGCGTTGGAAGGTTGCAGTGCTGCTGCCCATGCTGGTCCTGTTCAGGGTATGTGTTGGAAGGTTGCAGTGCTGCTGCCCATGCTGCTGCTGTTCAGGGTATGTGTTGGAAGGTTGCAGTGCTGCTGCCCATGCTGCTGCTGTTCAGGGTATGCGGTGGAAGGTTGCAGTGCTGCTGCATATGCTGCTGCTGTTCAGGGTATGCGATTGAAGG
The DNA here is from genome assembly GCF_040938575.1 of Ambystoma mexicanum. NCBI lineage: Eukaryota > Metazoa > Chordata > Amphibia > Caudata > Ambystomatidae > Ambystoma > Ambystoma mexicanum. The sequence goes on from NC_090923.1 coordinate 1,132,128,049, forward strand.
TTGCAGTGCTGCTGCCCATGCTGCTCCTGTTCAAGGTATGCGTTGGAAGGTTGCAGTGCTGGTGCCCATGCTGCTGCTGTTCAGGGTATGCGGTGGAATGTTGCAGTGCTGCTGCCCATGCTGCCCCTGTTCATGGTATGCGGTCGAAGGTTGCAGTACTGTTGCCCATGTTGCTCCTGTTCAGGGAATGCGGTGGAATGTTGCAGTGCTGTTGCCCATGCTGCCCCTGTTCAGGGTATGCAGTGGAAGGTTGCAGTGCTGCTGCCCATGCTGCACCTGTTCAAGGTATGCAGTGGAAGCTTGCAGTGGTGTTGCCCATGCTGCTCATGTTCAGGGTATGCAGTGGAAGGTTTCAGTGCTGCTGCCCATGCTGCCCCTGTTCAGGGTATGCGTTGGAAGGTTGCAGTGCTGCTGGCCATGCTGCTCCTGTTCAGGGTATGTGTTGGAAGGTTGCAGTGCTGCTGCCCATGCTGCTGCTGTTCAGGGTATGTGTTGGAAGGTTGCAGTGCTGCTGCCCATGCTGCTGCTGTTCAGGGTATGCGGTGGAAGGTTGCAGTGCTGCTGCATATGCTGCTGCTGTTCAGGGTATGCGATGGAAGGTTGCAGTGCTGCTGCCCATGCTGCTCCTGTTCATGGTATGCAGTCGAAGGTTGCAGTACTGTTGCCCATGTTGCTCCTGTTCAGGGTATGCGGTGGAAGGTTGCAGTGCTGTTGCCCATGCTGCCCCTGTTCAGGGTATGCGGTGGAAGGTTGCAGTGCTGCTGCCCATGCTGCACCTGTTCAAGGTATGCAGTGGAAGCTTGCAGTGGTGTTGCCCATGCTGCTCCTGTTCAGGGTATGCAGTGGAAGGTTTCAGTGCTGCTGCCCATGCTGCCCCTGTTCAGGGTATGCGTTGGAAGGTTGCAGTGCTGCTGGCCATGCTGCTCCTGTTCAGGGTATGTGTTGGAAGGTTGCAGTGCTGCTGCCCATGCTGCTGCTGTTCAGTGTATGCGGTGGAAGGTTGCAGTGCTGATGCCCATGCTGCTCCTGTTCAGGGTATGCGTTGGAAGGTTGCAGTGCTGCTGGCCATGCTGCTCCTGTTCAGGGTATGTGTTGGAAGGTTGCAGTGCTGCTGCCCATGCTGCTGCTGTTCAGGGTATGCAGTGAAAGGTTGCAGTGCTGCTGCCCATGCTGCCCCTGTTCAGGGTATGCGTTGGAAGGTTGCAGTGCTGCTGGCCATGCTGCTCCTGTTCAGGGTATGTGGTCGAAGGTTGCAGTGCTGTTGCCCATTCGGCTCCTGTTCAGGGTATGCAGTGGAAGGTTGCAGTGCTGCTGGGCATGCTGCCCCTGTTCAGGGTATGCGGTGGAAGGTTGCAGTGCTGCTGCCCATGCTGCTGCTGTTCAGGGTATGTGGTCGAAGGTTGCAGTACTGTTGCCCATGTTGCTCCTGTTCAGGGTATGCGGTGGAAGGTTGCAGTGCTGTTGACCATGCTGCCCCTGTTCATGGTATGCGGTGGAAGGTTGCAGTGCTGCTGCCCATGCTGCACCTGTTCCAGGTATGCAGTGGAAGCTTGCAGTGGTGTTGCCCATGCTGCTCCTGTTCAGGGTATGCAGTGGAAGCTTGCAGTGCTGCTGCCCATGCTGCCCCTGTTCAGGGTATGCGTTGGAAGTTTGCAGTGTTGCTTTCCATGCTGCTCCTGTTCAGGGTATGTATTGGAAGGTTGCAGTGCTGCTCTCCATGCTGCTCCTGTTCAGGATATGCGGTAGAAAGTTGCAGTGTTGCTGCCCCTGTTCAGTGTATGCGATGGAGGGTTGCAGTGCTGCTGCCCATGCTGTCACTGTTCAGGGTATGCATTGGAAGGTTCCAGTGCTGCTGCCCATGCTGCTGCTGTTCAGGGTATGCGGTGGAAGGTTGCAGTGCTGATGCCCATGCTGCTCCTGTTCAGGGTCTGCAGTGGAAGGTTGCAGTGCTGCTGCCCATGCTGCCCCTGTTCAGGGTATGCATTGGAAGGTTGCAGTGTTGCTGGCCATGCTGCTCCTGTTCAGGGTATGCGGTCGAAGGTTGCAGTGCTGTTGCCCATTCTGCTCCTGTTCAGGGTATGCGGTGGAAGGTTGCAGTGCTGTTGCCCATGCTGCCCCTGTTCAGGGTATGCGGTGGAAGGTTGCAGTGCTGCTGCCCATGCTGCACCTGTTCAAGGTATGCAGTGGAAGCTTGCAGTGGTATTGCCCATGCTGCTCCTGTTCAGGGTATGCAGTGGAATGTTGCAGTGCTGCTGCCCATGCTGCCCCTGTTCAGGGTATGCGTTGGAAGGTTGCAGTGCTGCCGGCCATGCTGCTCCTGTTCAGGGTATGTGTTTGAAGGTTGCAGTGCTGCTGCCCATGCTGCTGCTGTTCAGTGTATGCGGTGGAAGGTTGCAGTGCTGATGGCCATGCTGCTCCTGTTCAGGGTATGCAGTGGAAGGTTGCAGTGCTGCTGCCCATGCTGCCCCTGTTCAGGGTATGCGTTGGAAGGTTGCAGTGCTGCTGGCCATGCTGCTCCTGTTCAGGGTATGCGGTCGAAGGTTGCAGTGCTGTTGCCCATTCGGCTCCTGTTCAGGGTATGCGGTGGGAGGTTGCAGTGCTGTTGACCATGCTGCCCCTGTTCAGGGTATGCGGTGGGAGGTTGCAGTGCTGTTGACCATGCTGCCCCTGTTCAGGGTATGCGGTGGAAGGTTGCAGTGCTGCTGCCCATGCTGCACCTGTTCAGGGTATGCGTTGGAAGTTTGCAGTGTTGCTTGCCATGCTGCTCCTGTTCAGGGTATGTATTGGAAGGTTGCAGTGCTGCTCTCCATGCTGCCCCTGTTCAGGGTATGCGGTAGAAAGTTGCAGTGCTGCTGCCCATGCTGCCCCTGTTCAGTGTATGCGATGGAGGGTTGCAGTGCTGCTGCCCATGCTGCTGCTGTTCAGGGTATGCGGTCGAAGGTTGCAGTGCTGCTGCCCATGCTGCCCCTGTTCAGGGTATGCGTTGGAAGGTTGCAGTGTTGCTGGCCATGCTGCTCCTGTTCAGGGTATGTATTGGAAGGTTGCAGTGCTGCTCTCCATGCTGCCCCTGTTCAAGGTATGCAGTGGAAGCTTGCAGTGGTGTTGCCCATGCTGCTCCTGTTCAGGGTATGCAGTGGAAGCTTGCAGTGCTGCTGCCCATGCTGCCCCTGTTCAGGGTATGCGTTGGAAGTTTGCAGTGTTGCTTGCCATGCTGCTCCTGTTCAGGGTATGTATTGGAAGGTTGCAGTGCTGCTCTCCATGCTGCCCCTGTTCAGGGTTTGCGGTAGAAAGTTGCAGTGCTGCTGCCCATGCTGCCCCTGTTCAGTGTATGCGATGGCGGGTTGCAGTGCTGCTGCCCATGCTGCTGCTGTTCAGGGTATGCGGTCGAAGGTTGCAGTACTGTTGCCCATGTTGCTCCTGTTCAGTGTAAGCGGTGGAAGGTTGCAGTGCTGTTGACCATGCTGCCCCTGTTCAGGGTATGCGGTGGAAGGTTGCAGTGCTGATGCCCATGCTGCTCCTGTTCACGGTCTGCAGTGGAAGGTTGCAGTGCTGCTGCCCATGCTGCTGCTGTTCATGGTATGCGGTCGAAGGTTGCAGTACTGTTGCCCATGTTGCTCCTTTTCAGTGTATGCGGTGGAAGGTTGCAGTGCTGTTGACCATGCTGCCCCTGTTCAGGGTATGCGGTGGAAGGTTGCAGTGCTGCTGCCCATGCTGCCCCTGTTCAGGGTATGCGTTGGAAGGTTGCAGTGCTGCTGGCCATGCTGCTCCTGTTCAGGGTATGCGGTCGAAGGTTGCAGTGCTGTTGCCCATTCTGCTCCTGTTCAGGGTATGCAGTGGAAGGTTGCAGTGCTGCTGGGCATGCTGCCCCTGTTCAGGGTATGTGGTGGAAGGTTGAAGTGCTACTGCCCATGCTGCTGCTATTCAGGGTATGCGGTGGAAGGTTGCAGTGCTGCTGTCCATGCTGCTGCTGTTCAGGGTATGCGGTGGAATGTTGCAGTGCTGCTGCCCATGCTGCCCCTGTTCATGGTATGCGGTTGAAGGTTGCAGTGCTGTTGCCCATGTTGCCCCTGTTCAGGGTATGCGGTGGAAGGTTGCAGTGCTGCTGCCCATGCTGCACCTGTTCAAGGTATGCAGTGGAAGCTTGCAGTGGTGTTGCCCAACCTGCTCCTGTTCAGGGTATGCAGTGGAAGGTGGCAGTGCTGCTGCCCATGCTGCCCCTGTTCAGGGTATGCATTGGAAGGTTGCAGTGCTAGTTGCCATGCTGCTCCTGTTCAGGGTATGTATTGGAAGGTTGCAGTGCTGCTCTCCATGCTGCCCCTGTTCAGGGTATGCGGTAGAAAGTTGCAGTGCTGCTGCCCATGCTGCCCGTGTTCATTGTATGCGATGGAGGGTTGCAGTGCTGCTGCCCATGCTGTCTCTGTTCAGGGTATTCATTGGAAGGTTGCAGTGCTGCTGCCCATGCTGCTGCTGTCCAGGGTATGCGGTGGAAAGTTGCAGTGCTGCTGCATATGCTGCTGCTGTTCAGGGTATGCGATGGAAGGTTGCAGTGCTGCTGCCCATGCTGCTCCTGTTCAAGGTATGCGTTGGAAGGTTGCAGTGCTGCTGTTCAGGGTATGCGGTGGAATGTTGCAGTGCTGCTGCCCATGCTGCCCCTGTTCATGGTATGCGGTCGAAGGTTGCAGTACTGTTGCCTATGTTGCCCCTGTTCAGGGTATGTGGTGGAAGGTTGCAGTGCTGTTGCCCATGCTGCCCCTGTTCAGGGTATGCAGTGGAAGGTTGCAGTGCTGCTGCCCATGCTGCACCTGTTCAAGGTATGCAGTGGAAGCTTGCAGTGGTGTTGCCCATGCTGCTCCTGTTCAGGTTATGCAGTGGAAGGTTTCAGTGCTGCTGCCCATGCTGCCCCTGTTCAGGGTATGCGTTGGAAGGTTGCAGTGCTGCTGGCCATGCTGCTCCTGTTCAGGGTATGTGTTGGAAGGTTGCAGTGCTGCTGCCCATGCTGCTGCTGTTCAGGGTATGTGTTGTAAGGTTGCAGTGCTGCTGCCCATGCTGCCCATGCTGCTGCTGTTCAGGGTATGCGGTGGAAGGTTGCAGTGCTGCTGCATATGCTGCTGCTGTTCAGGGTATGCGATGGAAGGTTGCAGTGCTGCTGCACATGCTGCTCCTGTTCATGGTATGCGGTCGAAGGTTGCAGTCCTGTTGCCCATGTTGCTCCTGTTCAGGGTATGCGGTGGAAGGTTGCAGTGCTGTTGCCCATGCTGCCCCTGTTCAGGGTATGCGGTGGAAGGTTGCAGTGCTGCTGCCCATGCTGCACCTGTTCAAGGTATGCAGTGGAAGCTTGCAGTGGTGTTGCCCATGCTGCTCCTGTTCAGGGTATGCAGTGGAAGGTTTCAGTGCTGCTGCCCATGCTGCCCCTGTTCAGGGTATGCGTTGGAAGGTTGCAGTGCTGCTGGCCATGCTGCTCCTGTTCAGGGTATGTGTTGGAAGGTTGCAGTGCTGCTGCCCATGCTGCTGCTGTTCAGTGTATGCGGTGGAAGGTTGCAGTGCTGATGCCCATGCTGCTCCTGTTCAGGGTATGCGTTGGAAGGTTGCAGTGCTGCTGGCCATGCTGCTCCTGTTCAGGGTATGTGTTGGAAGGTTGCAGTGCTGCTGCCCATGCTGCTGCTGTTCTGGGTATGCAGTGAAAGGTTGCAGTGCTGCTGCCCATGCTGCCCCTGTTCAGGGTATGCGTTGGAAGGTTGCAGTGCTGCTGGCCATGCTGCTCCTGTTCAGGGTATGTGGTCGAAGGTTGCAGTGCTGTTGCCCATTCGGCTCCTGTTCAGGGTATGCAGTGGAAGGTTGCAGTGCTGCTGGGCATGCTGCCCCTGTTCAGGGTATGCGGTGGAAGGTTGCAGTGCTGCTGCCCATGCTGCTGCTGTTCAGCGTATGCGGTCGAAGGTTGCAGTACTGTTGCCCATGTTGCTCCTGTTCAGGGTATGCGGTGGAAGGTTGCAGTGCTGTTGACCATGCTGCCCCTGTTCATGGTATGCGGTGGAAGGTTGCAGTGCTGCTGCCCATGCTGCACCTGTTCAAGGTATGCAGTGGAAGCTTGCAGTGGTGTTGCCCATGCTGCTCCTGTTCAGGGTATGCAGTGGAAGCTTGCAGTGCTGCTGCCCATGCCGCCCCTGTTCAGGGTATGCGTTGGAAGTTTGCAGTGTTGCTTTCCATGCTGCTCCTGTTCAGGGTATGTATTGGAAGGTTGCAGTGCTGCTCTCCATGCTGCCCCTGTTCAGGATATGCGGTAGAAAGTTGCAGTGATGCTGCCCCTGTTCAGTGTATGCGATGGAGGGTTGCAGTGCTGCTGCCCATGCTGTCACTGTTCAGGGTATGCATTGGAAGGTTGCAGTGCTGCTGCCCATGCTGCTGCTGTTCAGGGTATGCGGTGGAAGGTTGCAGTGCTGATGCCCATGCTGCTCCTGTTCAGGGTCTGCAGTGGAAGGTTGCAGTGCTGCTGCCCATGCTGCCCCTGTTCAGGGTATGCGTTGGAAGGTTGCAGTGTTGCTGGCCATGCTGCTCCTGTTCAGGGTATGCGGTCGAAGGTTGCAGTGCTGTTGCCCATTCTGCTCCTGTTCAGGGTATGCGGTGGAAGGTTGCAGTGCTGTTGCCCATGCTGCCCCTGTTCAGGGTATGCGGTGGAAGGTTGCAGTGCTGCTGCCCATGCTGCACCTGTTCAAGGTATGCAGTGGAAGGTTGCAGTGCTGCTGCCCATGCTGCTCCTGTTCAGGGTATGCGTTGGAAGGTTGCAGTGCTGCTGGCCATGCTGCTCCTGTTCAGGGTATGCGGTCGAAGGTTGCAGTGCTGTTGCCCATTCGGCTCCTGTTCAGGGTATGCAGTGGAAGGTTGCAGTGCTGCTGGGCATGCTGCCCCTGTTCAGGGTATGCAGTGGAAGGTTGCAGTGCTGATGCCCATGCTGCTGCTGTTCAGGGTATGCGGTCGAAGGTTGCAGTACTGTTGCCCATGTTGCTCCTGTTCAGTGTATGCGGTGGGAGGTTGCAGTGCTGTTGACCATGCTGCCCCTGTTCGGGGTATGCGGTGGAAGGTTGCAGTGCTGCTGCCCATGCTGCACCTGTTCAGGGTATGCGTTGGAAGTTTGCAGTGTTGCTTGCCATGCTGCTCCTGTTCAGGGTATGTATTGGAAGGTTGCAGTGCTGCTCTCCATGCTGCCCCTGTTCAGGGTATGCGGTAGAAAGTTGCAGTGCTGCTGCCCATGCTGCCCCTGTTCAGTGTATGCGATGGAGGGTTGCAGTGCTGCTGCCCATGCTGCTGCTGTTCAGGGTATGCGGTTGAAGGTTGCAGTGCTGCTGCCCATGCTGCCCCTGTTCAGGGTATGCGTTGGAAGGTTGCAGTGTTGCTGGCCATGCTGCTCCTGTTCAGGGTATGTATTGGAAGGTTGCAGTGCTGCTCTCCATGCTGCCCCTGTTCAAGGTATGCAGTGGAAGCTTGCAGTGGTGTTGCCCATGCTGCTCCTGTTCAGGGTATGCAGTGGAAGCTTGCAGTGCTGCTGCCCATGCTGCCCCTGTTCAGGGTATGCGTTGGAAGTTTGCAGTGTTGCTTGCCATGCTGCTCCTGTTCAGGGTATGTATTGGAAGGTTGCAGTGCTGCTCTCCATGCTGCCCCTGTTCAGGGGGTGCGGTAGAAAGTTGCAGTGCTGCTGCCCATGCTGCCCCTGTTCAGTGTATGCGATGGAGGGTTGCAGTGCTGCTGCCCATGCTGCTCCTGTTCACGGTCTGCAGTGGAAGGTTGCAGTGCTGCTGCCCATGCTGCTGCTGTTCAGGGTATGCGGTCGAAGGTTGCAGTACTGTTGCCCATGTTGCTCCTGTTCAGTGTATGCGGTGGAAGGTTGCAGTGCTGTTGACCATGCTGCCCCTGTTCAGGGTATGCGGTGGAAGGTTGCAGTGCTGCTGCCCATGCTGCCCCTGTTCAGGGTATGCGTTGGAAGGTTGCAGTGCTGCTGGCCATGCTGCTCCTGTTCAGGGTATGCGGTCGAAGGTTGCAGTGCTGTTGCCCATTCTGCTCCTGTTCAGGGTATGCAGTGGAAGGTTGCAGTGCTGCTGGGCATGCTGCCCCTGTTCAGGGTATGTGGTGGAAGGTTGAAGTGCTGCTGCCCATGCTGCTGCTATTCAGGGTATGCGGTGGAAGGTTGCAGTGCTGTTGTCCATGAAGCTGCTGTTCAGGGTATGCGGTGGAATGTTGCAGTGCTGCTGCCCATGCTGCCCCTGTTCATGGTATGCGGTTGAAGGTTGCAATGCTGTCGCCCATGCTGCCCCTGTTCAGGGTATGCGGTGGAAGGTTGCAGTGCTGCTGCCCATGCTGCACCTGTTCAAGGTATGCAGTGGAAGCTTGCAGTGGTGTTGCCCAACCTGCTCCTGTTCAGGGTATGCAGTGGAAGGTGGCAGTGCTGCTGCCCATGCTGCCCCTGTTCAGGGTATGCATTGGAAGGTTGCAGTGCTACTTGCCATGCTGCTCCTGTTCAGGGTATGTATTGGAAGGTTGCAGTGCTGCTCTCCATGCTGCCCCTGTTCAGGGTATGCGGTAGAAAGTTGCAGTGCTGCTGCCCATGCTGCTGCTGTTCAGGGTATGTGTTGGAAGGTTGCAGTGTTGCTGCCCCTGTTCAGTGTATGCGATGGAAGGGTGCAGTGCTGCTGCCCATGCTGCCCCTGTTCAGGGTATTCGGTCGAAGGTTGCAGTGCTGTTGCCCATGCTGCTCTTGTTCGGGGTAGGCGGTCGAAGGTTGCAGTGCTGCTTCCAATCCTGTTCCTGTTCAGGGTATGCATTGGAAGGCTACAGTGCTGCTGCCCATGCTGCACCTGTTCAGGGTATGAATTGGAAGGTTGCAGTGCTGCTGGCCATGCTGCTCCTGTTCAGGGTATGCGGTCGAAGGTTGCAGTGCTGTCGCCCATTCTGCTCCTGTTCAGGGTATGCAGTGGAAGGTTGCAGTGCTGCTGGCCATGCTGCCCCTATTCAGGGTATGCGGTGGAAGGTTGCAGTGCTGCTGCCCATGCTGCTGCTGTTCAGGGTATGCGTTGGAAGTTTGCAGTGCTTCTGCCCATGCTGCTGCTGTTCAGGGTATGCGTTGGAAGGTTACAGTGCTGCTGCACCTGTTCCGTGTATGCGATGGAAGGTTGCAGTGCTGCTGCCCATGTTGCACCTGTTCAAGGTATGCAGTGGAAGCTTGCAGTGATATTGCCCATGCTGCTCCTGTTCAGGGTATGTAGTGCAGGGTTGCAGTGCTGCTGCCCATGCTGCCCCTGTTCAGGGTATGCGTTGGAAGGTTGCAGTGCTGCTGGCCATCCTGCTCCTGTTCAGGGTATGTCTTGGAAGGTTGCAGTGCTGCTCTCCATTTTGCCCCTGTTCAGGGTATGCGGTAGAAAGTTGCAGTGCTGCTGCCCATGCTGCCCCTGTTCAGAGTATGCGATGGAGGGTTGCAGTGCTGCTGCCCATACTGTCCCTTTTCAGGGTATGCATTGGAAGGTTGCAGTTCTGCTGCCCATGCTGCTGCTGTTCAGGGTATGCGGTGAAAGGTTGCAGTGCTGATGCCCATGCTGCTCCTGTTCAGGGTATGCAGTGGAAGGTTGCAGTGCTGCTGCCCATGCTGCCCTTGTTCAGGGTATGCGTTGGAAGGTTGCAGTGCTACTTGCCATGCTGCTCCTGTTCAGGGTATGTATTGGAAGGTTGCAGTGCTGCTCTCCATGCTGCCCCTGTTCAGGGTATGCAGTAGAAAATTGCAGTGCTGCTGCCCATGCTGCCCCTGTTCAGTGTATGCGATGGAGGGTTGCAGTGCTGCTGCCCATGCTGCCTCTGTTCAGGGTATTCATTGGAAGGTTGCAGTGCTGCTGCCCATGCTGCTGCTGTCCAGGTTATGCGGTGGAAGGTTGCAGTGCTGCTGCCCATGCTGCTGCTGTTCAGGGTATGTGGTGGACGGATGCAGTGCTGATGCCCATGCTGGTCCTGTTCAAGGTATGTGTTGGAAGGTTGCAGTGCTGCTGCCCATACTGCCCCTGTTCAGGGTATGCAGTGGAAGGTTGCAGTGCTGCTGCCCATGCTGCCCCTGTTCAGGGTATGCGTTGGAAGGTTGCAGTGCTGCTGGCCATGCTGCTCCTGTTTAGGGTATGTGTTGGAAGGTTGCAGTGCTGCTGCCCATACTGGCCCTGTTCAGGGTATGCATTGGAAGGTTGCAGTGCTGCTGGCTATGCTGCACCTCTTCAGGGTATGCGTTGGAAGGGTGCAGTGCTGCTGCCCATACTGCCCCTGTGCAGGGTATGCAGTGGAAGGTTGCAGTGCTGCAGGCTATGCTGCACCTGTTCAGGGTATGCGTTGGAAGGTTGCAGTGCTGCTGGCCATGCTGCTCCTGTTCAGGGTATGCGTTGGAAGGTTGCAGTGCTGCTGGCCATGCTGCTCCTGTTCAGGGTATGCATTGGAATGTTGCAGTGCTGCTGCCCATGCTGCCCCTGTTCAGTGTATGCGATGGAGGGTTGCAGTGCTGCTGCCCATACTGTCCCTTTTCAGGGTATGCATTGGAAGGTTGCAGTTCTGCTGCCCATGCTGCTGCTGTTCAGGGTATGCGGTGAAAGGTTGCAGTGCTGATGCCCATGCTGCTCCTGTTCAGGGTATGCAGTGGAAGGTTGCAGTGCTGCTGCCCATGCTGCCCCTGTTCAGGGTATGCGTTGGAAAGTTGCAGTGCTACTTGCCATGCTGCTCCTGTTCAGGGTATGTATTGGAAGGTTGCAGTGCTGCTCTCCATGCTGCCCCTGTTCAGGGTATGCAGTAGAAAATTGCAGTGCTGCTGCCCATGCTGCCCCTGTTCAGTGTATGCGATGGAGGGTTGCAGTGCTGCTGCCCGTGCTGCATCTGTTCAGGGTATTCATTGGAAGGTTGCAGTGCTGCTGCCCATGCTGCTGCTGTCCAGGGTATGCGGTGGAAGGTTGCAGTGCTGCTGCATATGCTGCTGCTGTTCAGGGTATGTGGTGGACGGTTGCAGTGCTGATGCCCATGCTGCTCCTGTTCAGGGTATGTGTTGGAAGGTTGCAGTCCTGCTGCCCATACTGCCCCTGTTCAGGGTATGCAGTGGAAGGTTGCAGTGCTGCTGACCATGCTGCTGCTGTTCAGTGTATGCGTGGAAGGTTGCAGTGCTGTTGCCCATGCTGCCCCTGTTCACGGTATGCGTTGGAAGGTTGCAGTGCTGCTGGCCATGCTCCTCCTGTTCAGGGTATGCATTGGAAGGTTGCAGTGCTGCTGCCCATGCTGCTGCTGTTCAGTGTATGCGTGGAAGGTTGCAGTGCTGTTGCCCATGCTGCCCCTGTTCACGGTATGCGTTGGAAGGTTGCAGTGCTGCTGGCCATGCTGCTCCTGTTCAGGGTATGCAGTGGAAGGTTGCAGTGCTGCTGCCCATGCTGCCCCTGTTCAGGGTATGCGTTGGAAGGTTGCAGTGCTGCTGGCCATGCTGCTCCTGTTTAGGGTATGTGTTGGAAGGTTGCAGTGCTGCTGCCCATACTGCCCCTGTTCAGGGTATGCAGTGGAAGGTTGCAGTGCTGCTGGCTATGCTGCACCTCTTCAGGGCATGCGTTGGAAGGGTGCAGTGCTGCTGCCCATACTGCCCCTGTGCAGGGTATGCAGTGGAAGGTTGCAGTGCTGCAGGCTGTGATGCACCTGTTCAGGGTATGCATTGGAAGGTTGCAGTGCTGCTGGCCATGCTGCTCCTGTTCAGGGTATGCGGTGGAAGGTTGCAGTGCTGCTGCCCATGCTGCTGCTGTTCAGGGTATGTGTTGGAAGGTTGCAGTCCTGCTGCCCATACTGCCCCTGTTCAGGGTATGCAGTGGAAGGTTGCAGTGCTGCTGACCATGCTGCTGCTGTTCAGTGTATGCGTGGAAGGTTGCAGTGCTGTTGCCCATGCTGCCCCTGTTCACGGTATGCGTTGGAAGGTTGCAGTGCTGCTGGCCATGCTCCTCCTGTTCAGGGTATGCATTGGAAGGTTGCAGTGCTGCTGCCCATGCTGCTGCTGTTCAGTGTATGCGTGGAAGGTTGCAGTGCTGTTGCCCATGCTGCCCCTGTTCACGGTATGCGTTGGAAGGTTGCAGTGCTGCTGGCCATGCTGCTCCTGTTCAGGGTATGCAGTGGAAGGTTGCAGTGCTGCTGCCCATGCTGCCCCTGTTCAGGGTATGCGTTGGAAGGTTGCAGTGCTGCTGGCCATGCTGCTCCTGTTTAGGGTATGTGTTGGAAGGTTGCAGTGCTGCTGCCCATACTGCCCCTGTTCAGGGTATGCAGTGGAAGGTTGCAGTGCTGCTGGCTATGCTGCACCTCTTCAGGGCATGCGTTGGAAGGGTGCAGTGCTGCTGCCCATACTGCCCCTGTGCAGGGTATGCAGTGGAAGGTTGCAGTGCTGCAGGCTGTGATGCACCTGTTCAGGGTATGCATTGGAAGGTTGCAGTGCTGCTGGCCATGCTGCTCCTGTTCAGGGTATGCGGTGGAAGGTTGCAGTGCTGCTGCCCATGCTGCTGCTGTTCAGGGTATGTGTTGGAAGGTTGCAGTGCTGCTGCCCATACTGCCCCTGTTCAGGGTATGCAGTGGAAGGTTGCAGTGCTGCTGTTCATGCTGCCCCTGTTCAGGGTATGCAGTAGAAAATTGCAGTGCTGCTGCCCATGCTGCCCCTGTTCAGTGTATGCGATGGAGGGTTGCAGTGCTGCTGCCCATGCTGCCTCTGTTCAGGGTATTCATTGGAAGGTTGCAGTGCTGCTGCCCATGCTGCTGCTGTCCAGGTTATGCGGTGGAAGGTTGCAGTGCTGCTGCCCATGCTGCTGCTGTTCAGGGTATGTGGTGGACGGTTGCAGTGCTGATGCCCATGCTGCTCCTGTTCAGGGTATGTGTTGGAAGGTTGCAGTCCTGCTGCCCATACTGCCCCTGTTCAGGGTATGCAGTGGAAGGTTGCAGTGCTGCTGCCCATGCTGCCCCTGTTCAGGGTATGCGTTGGAAGGTTGCAGTGCTGCTGGCCATGCTGCTCCTGTTTAGGGTATGTGTTGGAAGGTTGCAGTGCTGCTGCCCATACTGCCCCTGTTCAGGGTATGCAGTGGAAGGTTGCAGTGCTGCTGGCTATGCTGCACCTCTTCAGGGTATGCGTTGGAGGGGTGCAGTGCTGCTGCCCATACTGCCCCTGTGCAGGGTATGCAGTGGAAGGTTGCTGTGCTGCAGGCTATGATGCACCTGTTCAGGGTATGCATTGGAAGGTTGCAGTGCTGCTGGCCATGCTGCTCCTGTTCAGGGTATGTGTTGGAAGGTTGCAGTGCTGCTGCCCATGGTGCTGCTGTTCAGTGTATGCTTGGAAGGTTGCAGTGCTGTTTCCCATGCTGCCCCTGTTCACGGTATGCGTTGGAAGGTTGCAGTGCTGCTGGCCATGCTCCTCCTGTTCAGGGTATGCATTGGAAGGTTGCAGTGCTGCTGCCCATGCTGCTCCTGTTCAGGGTATGTGTTGGAAGGTTGCAGTGCTGCTGCCCATGCTGACCCTGTTCAGGGTATGCGTTGGAAGGTTGCAGTGCTACTTGCCATGCTGCTCCTGTTCAGGGTATGTATTGGAAGGTTGCAGTGCTGCTCTCCATGCTGCCCCTGTTCAGGGTATGCAGTAGAAAATTGCAGTGCTGCTGCCCATGCTGCCCCTGTTCAGTGTATGCGATGGAGGGTTGCAGTGCTGCTGCCCATGCTGCCTCTGTTCAGGGTATTCATTGGAAGGTTGCAGTGCTGCTGCCCGTGCTGCTGCTGTCCAGGGTATGCGGTGGAAGGTTGCAGTGCTGCTGCCCATGCTGCTGCTGTTCAGGGTATGTGGTGGACGGTTGCAGTGCTGATGCCCATGCTGCTCCTGTTCAGGGTATGTGTTGGAAGGTTGCAGTGCTGCTGCCCATACTGCCCCTGTTCAGGGTATGCAGTGGAAGGTTGCAGTACTGCTGCCCATGCTGCCCCTGTTCAGGGTATGCGTTGGAAGGTTGCAGTGCTGCTGGCCATCCTGCTCCTGTTTAGGGTATGTGTTGGAAGGTTGCAGTGCTGCTGCCCATACTGCCCCTGTTCAGGGTATGCATTGGAAGGTTGCAGTGCTGCTGGCTATGCTGCACCTCTTCAGGGTATGCGTTGGAAGGGTGCAGTGCTGCTGCCCATGCTGCCCCTGTGCAGGGTATGCAGTGGAAGGTTGCAGTGCTGCAGGCTATGCTGCACCTGTTCAGGGTATGTGTTGGAAGGTTGCAGTGCTGCTGGCCATGCTGCTCCTGTTCAGGGTATGTGTTGGAAGGTTGCAGTGCTGCTGGCCATGCTGCTCCTGTTCAGGGTATGTATTGGAAGGTTGCAGTGCTGCTCTCCATTTTGTCCCTGTTCAGGGTATGCGGTAGAAAGTTGCAGTGCTGCTGCCCATGCTGCCCCTGTTCAGTGTATGCGATGGAGGGTTGCAGTGCTGCTGCCCATACTGTCCCTTTTCAGGGTATGCATTGGAAGGTTGCAGTTCTGCTGCCCATGCTGCTGCTGTTCAGGGTATGCGGTGAAAGGTTGCAGTGCTGATGCCCATGCTGCTCCTGTTCAGGGTATGCAGTGGAAGGTTGCAGTGCTGCTGCCCATGCTGCCCCTGTTCAGGGTATGCGTTGGAAAGTTGCAGTGCTACTTGCCATGCTGCTCCTGTTCAGGGTATGTATTGGAAGGTTGCAGTGCTGCTCTCCATGCTGCCCCTGTTCAGGGTATGCAGTAGAAAATTGCAGTGCTGCTGCCCATGCTGCCCCTGTTCAGTGTATGCGATGGAGGGTTGCAGTGCTGCTGCCCATGCTGCCTCTGTTCAGGGTATTCATTGGAAGGTTGCAGTGCTGCTGCCCATGCTGCTGCTGTCCAGGGTATGCGGTGGAAGGTTGCAGTGCTGCTGCCCATGCTGCTGCTGTTCAGGGTATGTGGTGGACGGTTGCAGTGCTGATGCCCATGCTGTTCCTGTTCAGGGTATGTGTTGGAAGGTTGCGGTGCTGCTGCCCATACTGCCCCTGTTCAGGGTATGCAGTGGAAGGTTGCAGTGCTGCTGCCCATGCTGCCCCCGTTCAGGGTATGCGTTGGAAGGTTGCAGTGCTGCTGGCCATGCTGCTCCTGTTTAGGGTATGTGTTGGAAGGTTGCAGTGCTGCTGCCCATACTGCCCCTGTTCAGTGTATGCAGTGGAAGGTTGCAGTGCTGCTGGCTATGCTGCACCTCTTCAGGGTATGCGTTGGAAGGGTGCAGTGCTGCTGCCCATACTGCCCCTGTGCAGGGTATGCAGTGGAAGGTTGCAGTGCTGCAGGCTATGATGCACCTGTTCAGGGTATGCGTTGGAAGGTTGCAGTGCTGCTGGCCATGCTGCTCCTGTTCAGGGTATGTGTTGGAAGGTTGCAGTGCTGCTGCCCATGCTGCTGCTGTTCAGTGTATGCGTGGAAGGTTGCAGTGCTGTTGCCCATGCTGCCCCTGTTCACGGTATGCGTTGGAAGGTTGCAGTGCTGCTGGCCATGCTCCTCCTGTTCAGGGTATGCATGGGAAGGTTGCAGTGCTGCTGCCCATGCAGCTCCTGTTCAGGGTATGTGTTGGAAGGTTGCAGTGCTGCTGCCCATGCTGCTGCTGTTCAGGGTATGTGTTGGAAGGTTGCAGTGCTGCTGCCCATGCTGCTGCTGTTCAGTGTATGCGGTGGAAGGTTGCAGTGCTGCTGCCCATGCTGCTGCTGTTAAGGGTATGCGATGGAAGGTTGCAGTGTTGCTGCCCATGCTGCCCCTGTTCAGGGTATGTGGTGGACGGTTGCAGTGCTGATGCCCATGCTGCTCCTGTTCAGGGTATGTGTTGGAAGGTTGCAGTGCTGCTGCCCATACTTCCCCTGTTCAGGGTATGCAGTGGAAGGTTGCAGTGCTGCTGCCCATGCTGCCCCTGTTCAGGGTATGCGTTGGAAGGTTGCAGTGCTGCTGGCCATGCTGCTCCTGTTTAGGGTATGTGTTGGAACATTGCAGTGCTACTGCCCCTGTTCAGGGTATGCAGTGGAAGGTTGCAGTGCTGCTGGCTATGCTGCACCTGTTCAGGGTATGCGTTGGAAGGTTGCAGTGCTGCTGGCCATGCTGCTCCTGTTCAGGGTATGTGTTGGAAGGTTGCAGTGCTGCTGCCCATGCTGCTGCTGTTCAGGGTATGTGTTGGAAGGTTGCAGTGCTGCTGCCCATGCTGCTGCTGTTCAGGGTATGCGGTAGAAGGTTGCAGTGCTGCTGCCCATGCTGCTGCTGTTCAGGGTATGCGATGGAAGGTTGCAGTGTTGCTGCCCATGCTGCCCCTGTTCATGATATGTGGTGGACGGTTGCAGTGCTGATGCCCATGCTGCTCCTGTTCAGGGTATGTGTTGGAAGGTTGCAGTGCTGCTGCCCATACTGCCCCTGTTCAGGGTATGCAGTGGAAGGTTGTAGTGCTGCTGCCCATGCTGCCCCTGTTCAGGGTATGCGTTGGAAGGTTGCAGTGCTGCTGCCCATACTGCCCCTGTTCAGGGTATGCAGTGGAAGGTTGCAGTGCTGCTGGCTATGCTGCACCTGTTCAGGGTATGCGTTGGAAGGTTGCAGTGCTGCTGCCCAAACTGCCCCTGTTCAGGGTATGCAATGGAGGGTTGCAGTGCTGCTGGCTATGCTGCACCTGTTCAGGGTATGCATTGGAAGGTTGCAGTGCTGCTGGCCATGCTGCTCCTGTTCACGGTATGTGTTGGAAGGTTGTAGTGCTGCTGCCCATGCTGCTGCTGTTCAGTTTATGCGTGGAAGGTTGCAGTGCTGTTGCCCATGCTGCCCCTGTTCAGGGTCTGCGTTGGAAGGTTGCAGTGCTGCTGGCCATGCTACTCCTGTTCAGGGTATGCATTGGAAGGTTGCAGTGCTGCTGCCCATGCTGCCCCTGTTCAGGGTATGTGTTGGAAGGTTGCAGTGCTGCTGCCCATGCTGCCCATGCTGCTGCTGTTCAGGGTATGTGTTGGAAGGTTGCAGTGCTGCTGCCCATGCTGCTGCTGTTCAGGGTATGCGGTGGAAGGTTGCAGTGCTGCTGCCCATGCTGCTGCTGTTCAGGGTATACAATGGAAGGTTGCAGTGCTGCTGCCCATGCTGCACCTGTTCAGGGTATGTGGTGGACGGTTGCAGTGCTGATGCCCATGCTGCTCCTGTTCAGGGTATGTGTTGGAAGGTTGCAGTGCTCCTGCCCATACTGCCCCTGTTCAGGGTATGCAGTGGAAGGTTGCAGTGCTGCTGTTCATGCTGCCCCTGTTCAGGGTATGCGTTGGAAGGTTGCAGTGCAGCTGGCCATGCTGCTCCTGTTTAGGGTATGTGTTGGAAGGTTGCAGTGCTGCTGCCCATACTGCCCCTGTTCAGGGTATGCAGTGGAAGGTTGCAGTGCTGCTGGCTATGCTGCACCTGTTCAGGGTATGCGTTGGAAGGTTGCAGTGCTGCTGGCCATGCTGCTCCTGTTCAGGGTATGTGTTGGAAGGTTGCAGTGCTGCTGCCCATGCTTCTGCTGTTCAGGGTATGTGTTGGAAGGTGCAGTGCTGCTGCCCATGCTGCTGCTGTTCAGCGTATGCGATGGAAGGTTGCAGTGTTGCTGCCCATGCTGCCCCTGTTCATGATATGTGGTGGACGGTTGCAGTGCTGATGCCCATGCTGCTCCTGTTCAGGGTATGTGTTGGAAGGTTGCAGTGCTGCTGCCCATACTGCCCCTGTTCAGGGTATGCAGTGGAAGGTTGCAGTGCTGCTGCCCATGCTGCCCCTGTTCAGGGTATGCGTTGGAAGGTTGCAGTGCTGCTGGCCATGCTGCTCCTGTTTAGGGTATGTGTTGGAATGTTGCAGTGCTGCTGCCCATACTGCCCCTGTTCAGGGTATGCAGTGGAAGGTTGCAGTGCTGCTGGCTATGCTGCACCTGTTCAGGGTATGCGTTGGAAGGTTGCAGTGCTGCTGCCCATACTGCCCCTGTTCAGGGTATGCAGTGGAAGGTTGCAGTGCTGCTGGCTATGCTGCACCTGTTCAGGGTATGCGTTGGAAGGTTGCAGTGCTGCTGGCCATGCTGCTCCTGTTCAGGGTTTGTGTTGGAAGGTTGTAGTGCTGCTGCCCATGCTGCTGCTGTTCAGTGTATGCGTGGAAGGTTGCAGTGCTGTTGCCCATGCTGCCCCTGTTCAGGGTCTGCGTTGGAAGGTTGCAGTGCTGCTGGCCATGCTGCTCCTGTTCAGGGTATGCATTGGAAGGCTGCAGTGCTGCTGCCCATGCTGCCCCTGTTCAGGGTATGTGTTGGAAGGTTGCAGTGCTGCTGCCCATGCTGCTGCTGTTCAGGGTATGTGTTGGAAGGTTGCAGTGCTGCTGCCCATGCTGCTGCTGTTCAGGGTATGAGGTGGAAGGTTGCAGTGCTGCTGCCCATGTTGCTGCTGTTCAGGGTATGCGATGGAAGGTTGCAGTGCTGCTGCCCATGCTGCCCCTGTTTAGGGTATGTGGTGGACGGTTGCAGTGCTGATGCCCATGTTGCTCCTGTTCATGGTATGTGTTGGAAGGTTGCAGTGCTGCTGCCCATACTGCCCCTGTTCAGGGTATGCAGTGGAAGGTTGCAGTGCTGCTGCCCATGCTGCCCCTGTTCAGGGTATGCGTTGGAAGGTTGCAGTGCTGCTGGCCATGCTGCTCCTGTTTAGGGTATGTGTTGGAAGGTTGCAGTGCTGCTGCCCATACTGCCCCTGTTCAGGGTATGCAGTGGAAGGTTGCAGTGCTGCTGCCCATGCTGCCCCTGTTCAGGGTATGTGGTGGACGGTTGCAGTGCTGATGCCCATGCTGCTCCTGTTCAGGGTGTGTGTTGGAAGGTTGCAGTGCTGCTGCCCATACTGCCCCTGTTCAGGGTATGCAGCGGAAGGTTGCAGTGCTGCTGCCCATGCTGCCCCTTTTCAGGGTATGCGTTGGAAGGTTGCAGTGCTGCTGGCCATGCTGCTCCTGTTTAGGGTATGTGTTGGAAGGCTGCAGTGCTGCTGCCCATACTGCCCCTGTTCAGGGTATGTGTTGGAAGGTTGTAGTGCTGCTGCCCATGCTGCTGCTGTTCAGTGTATGCGTGGAAGGTTGCAGTGCTGTTGCCCATGCTGCCCCTGTTCAGGGTCTGCGTTGGAAGGTTGCAGTGCTGCTGGCCATGCTGCTCCTGTTCAGGGTATGCATTGGAAGGTTGCAGTGCTGCTGCCCATGCTGCCCCTGTTCAGGGTATGTGTTGGAAGGTTGCAGTGCTGCTGCCCATGCTGCCCATGCTGCTGCTATTCAGGGTATGTGTTGGAAGGTTGCAGTGCTGCTGCCCATGCTGCTGCTGTTCAGGGTATGTGGTGGAAGGTTGCAGTGCTGCTGCCCCTGTTTAGGGTATGTGGTGGACGGTTGCAGTGCTGATGCCCATGCTGCTCCTGTTCAGGGTATGCGATGGAAGGTTGCAGTGCTGCTGCCCATGCTGCCCCTGTTTAGGGTATGTGGTGGACGGTTGCAGTGCTGATGCCCATGCTGCTCCTGTTCAGGGTATGTGTTGGAAGGTTGCAGTGCTGCTGCACATACTGCCCCTGTTCAGGGTATGCAGTGGAAGGTTGCAGTGCTGCTGCCCATGCTGCCCCTGTTCAGGGTATGCGTTGGAAGGTTGCAGTGCTGCTGGCTATGCTGCTCCTGTTTAGGGTATGTGTTGGAAGGTTGCAGTGCTGCTGCCCATACTGCCCCTGTTCAGGGTATGCAGTGGAAGGTGGCAGTGCTGCTGCCCATGCTGCCCCTGTTCAGGGTATGTGGTGGACGGTTGCAGTGCTGATGCCCATGCTGCTCCTGTTCAGGGTATGTGTTGGAAGGTTGCAGTGCTGCTGCCCATGCTGCCCCTGTTCAGGGTATGCGTTGGAAGGTTGCAGTGCTGCTGGCCATGCTGCTCCTGTTTAGGGTATGTGTTGGAAGGTTGCAGTGCTGCTGTCCATACCGCCCCTGTTCAGGGTATGCAGTGGAAGGTTGCAGTGCTGCTGGCCATGCTGCACCTGTTCAGGGTATGCGTTGGAAGGTTGCAGTGCTGCTGCCCATACTGCCCCTGTTCAGGGTATGCAGTGGAAGGTTGCAGTGCTGCTGGCTATGCTGCACCTGTTTAGGGTATGCGTTGGAAGGTTGCAGTGCTGCTGGCCATGCTGCTCCTTTTCAGGGTATGTGGTGGACGGTTGCAGTGCTGCTGCCCATGCTGCTGCTGTTCAGTGTATGCATTGGAAGGTTGTAGTGCTGCTGGCCATGCTGCTCCTGTTCAGGGTACGCAGTGGAAGGTGGCAGTGCAACTGCCCATTCTGCCCCTGTTCAGGGTATGCGTTGGACGGTTGGAGTGCTGCTGCCCACGCTGCCCTGTTCAGGGTATGTGTTGGAAGGTTGCAGAGCTGCTGCCCATGCTGCTGCTGTTCAGGGTATGTGTTGGAAGGTTGCAGTGCTGCTGCCCACGCTGCCCCTGTTCAGGGTATGTGTTGGAAGGTTGCAGTGCTGCTGCCCACGCTGCCCCTGTTCAGGGTATGTGTTGGAAGGTTGCAGTGCTGCTGCCCATGCTGCTGCTGTTCAGGGTATGTGTTGGAAGGTTGCAGTGCTGCTGCCCATGCTGCTGCTGTTCAGGGTATGTGTTGGAAGGTTGCAGTGCTGCTGCCCACGCTGCCCCTGTTCAGGGTATGTGTTGGAAGGTTGCAGTGCTGCTGCCCACGCTGCCCCTGTTCAGGGTATGTGTTGGAAGGTTGCAGTGCTGCTGCCCATGCTGCTGCTGTTCAGGGTATGTGTTGGAAGGTTGCAGTGCTGCTGGCTATGCTGCACCTGTTCAGGGTATGCGTTGGAAGGTTGCACTGCTGCTGCCCATGCTGCCCCTGTTCAGGGTATGCATTGGAAGGTTGCAGTGCTGCTGGCCATGCTGCTCCTTTTCAGGGTATGTGTTGGAAGGTTGCAGTGCTGCTGCCCATGCTGCTGCTGTTCAGGGTATGCGTTGGAAGGTTGCACTGCTGCTGCCCATGCTGCCCCTGTTCAGGGTATGCATTGGAAGGTTGCAGTGCTGCTGGCCATGCTGCCCCTGTTCAGGGTATGCATTGGAAGGTTGCAGTGCTGCTGCCCACGCTGCCCCTGTTCAGGGTATGTGTTGGAAGGTTGCAGTGCTGCTGCCCACGCTGCCCCTGTTCAGGGTATGTGTTGGAAGGTTGCAGTGCTGCTGCCCATAATATACATTTTCGATATGTGAGTGAAGGTTGAATTGCTCCTGTGCCCTGTGCTTTCTGTGTGAAGGCAGCTTGTATTGTGCTTCCAGCGCGGTGTCCACCGAGTTTCCAGGAAGTTCTACTGCAAATCAAGGGAATTCGCCGCAAGAAGCACATGCACCCTCATGTACTAAAAAGGACTGCATAGCTTTGCTGTGACTTCATGTCCTCTGATGCCCCTTGTTGGTGTTGCGTATTCTGAATGGGAATTAGTCCCCCCCTTCCCCCCACGCCAAACACACTTATTGTTTAGGAGTTGTGCCCTGTATGTGTAGTATGCAGGCCCATGAAGGGTGGCGGGTACGTTCCGTCGTTTTTCTAATGTGCGCATTTTACCTCACTAACTCACTGTTTCGAAACCTTGCCGCCGGATCTCTCTGAGCAGAGGAGGCCCGTCGCTGCCCTGCGGTTGAGCCGCAGCACTGACACACCACCAGCAAAGGGAGTCAGCGCCGCGGGGCTGCTCGGCTCTGCTTCCTGTCTGAGCTTCAGATCATGGCTGCCGCCGAGGTGACACAGCAGGTTCGTCAAACGCGTTACTTCCCGGCCGGTTGTGGTTTAACTGTATGGAAGGTGGGGTTTAGACAGTACAGCTGAGGTATCCCCCTGGTTACCCAGCTCTTGTAGGCCTATGAATGGGAGATATTTCTCTCTTAGACATATTATATTTTGGCGGCAGGCATCAAAGACATCCTCATTCATGCAGGCCTCAAAGGCTCAGTTGACTGCGCCGTCCCTCTGGTTGTGCACAGCTTGATCTCTTCCGCCTCCAGTCGCCGACTCCCCTCCCACAGTGTATCCGACTATGACTGGCATAGTTTTGGGTTGAATCACTGCCGTCCGCCAAGGCCCGCGGCGGTCTTGATAACCTTCCGGTGCTGGGATGTAGTGCCATTTCCCACTTTGGCGGCGTACACCCCCACCACCGCTCCCACTTGTGACTTCCCACGGCACCGGCAAACTTCCCCGTGACTCAGAAAGAGAGAGACAGTAGCGACCCCTGAGCAGTGGTAGACTAATGTCTGGATAGTAGTGGAACTGTGACCCCGGTGGGGCACAGGGTAGGCAGGAGGGGAGCAATGGGCAACACCGTTTTCAAAGGTTGGAGCCATGCTGTTGACAGCAAAATAGTAGTGGAACTGTGACCCCGGTGGGGCACAGGGTAGGCAGGAGGGGAGCAATGGGCAACACCGTTTTCAAAGGTTGGAGC
Organism: Ambystoma mexicanum; assembly: GCF_040938575.1. Classification (NCBI taxonomy): domain Eukaryota; kingdom Metazoa; phylum Chordata; class Amphibia; order Caudata; family Ambystomatidae; genus Ambystoma; species Ambystoma mexicanum. Next base: position 1,132,150,513 of record NC_090923.1, read on the forward strand.
CATGCTGTTGACAGCAAATTGAGTGGAAACAGATTTCAGTTTAGCTGTAACTGCTGTTGGATAGTGAAGGGGAGAAGTGTGCTTTAACTTCACAAAGAACAGTTCCGGTATGGTGAAAATGTTTGCAAAAAGTAGTGTAGCTGCTAACAGTAAAAAATAAAACGAGTGGAACTCCCTCCTGTCCATTCCCGCTCACTTCGACCGCTGCCCCTGAAATCTCACCTCTGCACTGTTGGGATGTTTGAGTCCTGGGCCAGTCAACTTCAAAGAATTCACAGCTTCTGCGTCAAGGTGTAGGTGCAAGCCCGGAATCTCCCTGTGGGGCCTGGACCGACTATTACTGCACCGCAGGCAGAACACCTTGGAGTGATATAATATGGTGATGGCAGGCCTGGTGCCACTGCATGCATATTGACAAGGGGGGTCCTGGGAGTCTCTCTGCCAGACATTAGTCCTGGTTACGAGAGACTTACCCAGGGTCTTTAGCTCACTATCTTTCACAAAGAAGAAATATCCCAAACATATCAGTCTTTGTCCTGCCCTGGGGCAGTCCTGCACCGAAATGCTAGGCAATTCTCCTCTGAACAAGAGTACCAACAGCATCCCCAGACACGTGTTTCGGTCTGGTTGGATCTCATCAGTAGGGTGGAGCTGTGCCTCTCTAAGAATAATGAGCAAGGGGGCCACGTCTGGATTCCCCTAGTAACTTAGGGTGAAACCCAAAGTTACTTAAATATGCAAATTGACAATGGGGGTCCTGGGAGTCTCTCTGCCAGACATTAGTCCTGGTTACAAGAGACTTACCCAGAGTTTTTAGCTCACTATCTTTCACAGAGAAGAAATATCCCAAACATATCAGTCTTTGTCCTGCCCTTGGGCAGTCCAGCACCGAAATGCTAGGCAATTCTCCTCTGAACAAGAGTACCAACAGCATCCCCAGACACGTGTTTCGGTCTGGTTATACCTCATCAGTAGGGAGGAGCTGTGCCTCTCTAAGAATAATGAGCAAGGGGGCCACGTCTGGATTCCCCTAGTAACATAGGGTGAGACCCAAAGTTACTTAAATATGCAAATTGACAATGGGGGTCCTGGGAGTCTCTCTGCCAGACATTAGTCCTGGTTACAAGAGACTTACCCAGGGTCTTTAGCTCACTATCTTTCACAGAGAAGAAATATCCCAAACATATCAGTCTTTGTCCTGCCCTCGGGCAGTCCAGCACCGAAATGCTAGGCAATTCTCCTCTGAACAAGAGTACCAACAGCATCCCCAGACACGTGTTTCGGTCTGGTTGGACCTCATCAGTAGGGAGGAGGTGTGCCTCTCTAAGAATAGTGAGCAAGGGGTCCACGTCTGGATTCCCCTAGTAATTTAGGGTAGACCCAAAGTTACTTTAATATGCAAATTGACAAGGGGGGGTCCTGGGAGTCTCTCTGCCAGACATTAGTCCTGGTTACGAGAGACTTACCCAGAGTCTTTAGCTCACTATCTTTCACAGAGAAGAAATATCCCAAACATATCAGTCTTTGTCCTGTCCTGGGGCAGTCCAGCACCGACATGCTAGGCAATTCTCCTCTGAACAAGAGTACCAACAGCATCCCCAGACACGTGTTTCGGTCTGGTTGGTCCTCATCAGTAGGGAGGAGCTGTGCCTCTCTAAGAATAGTGAGCAAGGGGTCCACGTCTGGATTCCCCTAGTAACTTAGGGTGAGACCCAAAGTTACTTAAATATGCAAATTGACAAGGGGGATCCTGGGAGTCTCTCTGCCAGACATTAGTCCTGGTTACGAGAGACTTACCCAGAGTCTTTAGCTCACTATCTTTCACAGAGAAGAAATATCCCAAACATATCAGTCTTTGTCCTGCCCTGGGGCAGTCCAGCACCGAAATGCTAGGCAATTCTCCTCTGAACAAGAGTACCAACAGCATCCCCAGACACGTGTTCTCGGTAAGGCTCTTGTAACCAGGACTCATGTCTGGCAGAGAGTCTCCCAGGACCCCCCTTGTTATCTGCATATTTAAAGTAACTTTGGGTCTCACCCTAAATTTTAGGGGAATCCAGACGTGGACCCCTTGCTCACTATTCTTAGAGAGGCACAGCTACACCCTATTGATGAGGTTCAACCAGACCGAAACACGTATCTGGGGTTTCTGTTGGTACTCTTGTTCAGAGGAGAATTGCCTAGCATTTCGGTGCTGGACTGCCCCAGGGCAGGACAAAGACTGATATGTTTGGGATATTTCTTCTCTGTGAAGGATAGTGAGCTAAAGACTCTGGGTAAGGCTCTTGTAACCAGGACTCATGTCTGGCAGAGAGTCTCCCAGGACCCCCCCCCCTTGTTATCTGCATATTTAAAGTAACTTTGGGTCTCACCCTAAGTTACTAGGGGAATCCAGATGTGGACCCCTTGCTCACTATTCTTAGAGAGGCACAGCTACACCCTACTGATGAGGTTCAACCAGACCAAAACACGTGTCTGAGGTTGCTGTTGGTACTCTTGTTCAGAGGAGAATTGCCTAGCATTTTGGTGCTGGACTGCCCCAGGGCAGGACAAAGACTGATATGTTTGGGATATTTCTTCTCTGTGAAAGATAGTGAGCTAAAGACTCTGGGTAAGGCTCTTGTAACCAGGACTCATGTCTGGCAGAGAGTCTCCCAGGACCCCCCTTGTTGTCTGCATATTTAAAGTAACTTTGGGTCTCACCCTAAGTTACAAGGGGAATCCAGATGTGGACCCCTTGCTCACTATTCTTAGAGAGGTACAGCTACACCCTACTGATGAGGTTCAACCAGACCGAAACACTGTCTAGGGTTGCTGTTGGTACTCTTGATCAGCGGACAATTGCCTAGCATTTCGGTGCTGGACTGCCCCAGGGCAGGACAAAGACTGATATGTTTGGGATATTTCTTCTCTGTGAAAGATAGTGAGCTAAAGACTCTGGGTAAGGCTCTTGTAACCAGGACTCATGTCTGGCAGAGAGTCTCCCAGGACCCCCCTTGTTATTAGCCACTGCATGCATGCCAACTTCACAAATGTATTGATGGGACGGAAGCGGTGATGTAAAATTACCAAAATGGAAGGGCGAGATCTCATGTGCTATAGTCACCCATGAAATGTGTCCCAGTCTATCGGCTTTGCATGATCGCATTCTTTATTAACAGATGCAAGCCCAAGTTTGAAGCCTATTCGTCAGCCTGCCCTTGGACCCTGCTACCCCTTCACTGCCCTTTCCCTCTGCTCTCCCTCTTACCCATCACCGATCCCACACAGTCCTGTGCACGCCTAATCTTCAATATGTGGCCCCATGCCTCTCACTGACACCTCAATGCTAGGGTGACCAGATTTTTTAAAAAAGGACAGGCAATAGACATAGAAGTAGACTGCAGTAAAAACAAACAGACTGATAAAACTGTAGTCCTACTTCTATATCGCTGGCCTGTTACGGGGTGTGTTCACAGGCACACTCCTCTCATTGGAGGAGAGCGGCTGGGTAGGGGCAGGAAATGACGGTGTGAAAAGCATTCACGCAAGCAGGAAAGCAGTGCTGCGGAAGATTTCAGAATTTCTGAATCGGGTCCTGGCAAAAACCCAGACCATAGCCACCCGTCCCTCAAATCACGGGATGGAGTTTTAAAACCCCCAAAACTCTTGGACGCTGGGACCAAGGGCAAAATACTGGGACGGTCCCAGCAAAACCCAGACATCTGGTCAATCTACTCAATGCCGATGCCATGGAAAAGGAAATTGGACTCAGCTCAGAATGCCCGACTTACATTTCCATGGCAGCCATGTTTTGTTTGTTCACATAAACAGAATATCTGGTTTGCAAGATTGCCTCATTCAATGTTTCCCCTCTATTACCTCACCCAGAGCACCCTGGGTGTTTGCCCCGGAATGTTTACAGCCATAATGCCCTATTCCTCTCGCAGGTTGGGCTGTGGGCCATTACCCCTTAAATGGACCTCAGAACACTGTATTATTGCTTAAATAGAATACTTTCTCCTCGGCCTCACTCGTTGTGTATACTCTTTCTAAGGCAGTTTCTGAAGCTATAGAGCCAAGGGTCGAAACTAGACAATATACTACGAAGGCTAAAACTCTAGCAAGCACCCCATAATTCTGGGGTGGAGCTGGGTAAAGGGATTGTTCCCTGCACCCAGCTTCACCTCAAAATTATAAAACCATTGACTCTGACCTATGAAATCTTCAAACCTATTTACCATCTTTCTCCCACTATCCAGCACTTCTTCCACATGGAATTTGTTTATAAAATTATACGAATCCCAGAATATGTTGGGTTTGCAGTATAAATAAAATCTGTTTTATTAACTTGTAAATAAAAAAATGAAACAAAATATATAGACATAGCAAAGTAGACAATATAGTAAAAAAGGATTAACTTTCATTATCTCATTTTTATGTTCATTGTCTAACTCACATTCTCCTATGTTTTTTAGCCGCAAAGTGTCTATTGCGTAATCTACGTTTTCTATGTGCTCACTTGAAAGTAAGATTAGAGGCCATACCCTCCTTTTAATTTACTGAAACCCATCTCATCTATTAGTTACAGCAACTGTAACCAAGAGCTCAGGGAAATCTATACATTGGAAACCACAAATATTTCTTTGGTGATTACGTTCTTACAGATAACCAATTTCACTTTTCGCAAGCCATAATATTTGGCTTTGATAATTCTACACTGTAGTCATCACTTCCAGCGACTCCCAATGTTCTCAGCTAAGGCACAATGGGGGTCATTACAAGCTTGCCCGTCCGTAAACAATTGTTGTTTCCGGACCGGCAAACTACGAGTTCTGCTGGCAGGTGCCATCCTGCCCGCCAGCTCCGACATGGCAGCGGAACGGCACCTGCCCGCAGACCTTGACGGTTGCACTGACACCATTCTGAATGGTGCCGGTGCTACCGTCATCCCCCTTCCCATTGGGTCCAATGGGACTCAATTGGGAATAGGGAGTCATTTTTCCGGCGTCCGGCAATGGGCAATTACCGGGTCCGCTGGGGCTGTAATGCCCCAGTAATTGCCCATTGCTGGGCGCTGGAAAAATAATGAGCCCCAATGAGATTAAATGGGATTAAATGATTGCTGAGGATCACTCACTTTGGTTAAGTGAGGAAGCCGGGATTTGATCTTAGTCTGCAATGTAAAGACTTGACCACATATTGAACCAGCTCTAGTTAGTACTGATATGTGTTAATGTTTGCCTTCCTAGGCTAAATATTTAACTTTTTAAAAATCAATCGAAAAATGCAAAAAATCACGCAATAAACCAACCTGAGAAAATATAAAATGTTAGAGAAACATGTTTAGCAAAAGGAGTATGGCTGTAGTTTTAGTTTCCCTATCTGTAAATGGGGGACAGCATTCCAGCCAGGCATTTCTTTGTGCAAGAGGCCTGGCAAATTTAGGCATGGGTACGGGCTGGAGCAGGAGCAGATAGGCATCTTTCCAGTGGGATCACTGGAGCAAGGCAGCATAGGGGCTGAAATCATGATGCTTCATCAGTAAATGTACTAATATTTCCCATATGCCTTTCGGTGTGTGACGAGGAGGCATCACGGCAGCAAGGGGAGGGTGGGCAGCCTGATAGTGTGAAGTGCCGGCTAGGTGGTAACACAAGGGCACTATGCTGGCAAGCAGGACATGAATGCCCAGCGCTATGCCATCAGCATAGGAAAACCTCTGCTGTATCTCCATCTCTCATTTTTGAAAGCGCTCTCTTTCCTTGTTTCTGACTTTTATTTCACCCCCCCCTTATTAAGGAGTTGGTATAGTCCATTGCAATACCCATATGTTTGAAAATACAGATTGCCACCACTTAGTCTCCAACATTCCATCTTTTTTGTATGACAAGTTTGGTTTTCGAAACAGGCCTACACGGTTTCTTTCTGCAATTCCTTTAATTGGAAATTGACTTTTGTACCAGGCTTGCCAGGCCTGGTTTCTCACCATCCCTGCACCACAAGCACTGGCCATGAGCTATTCCAGGGGAATTCAAGTGGCGCAAAGATGGCCTTGCCATCATTCCTTTAAAAGCTTGCGAAGCTAGTAATGCAGGCAAAGTACTGCACACTTATGTTCTGTAAGTCCTATGTTCTTTACTGCCTGCCACTTAGCACTCCCGCGCATGTGTAGCTTTCCACAGTATTAAGTCATGCCAGAGAGTACCAGAGTGGAGTATGATGCAAGCCCAACAGCCAGGACTGGCTAATTATTTCATACCTCACATGCGACAACCGCAGAAGTCTTTAAGTCATTGGGGGCCTTCCGAGTTTCTCGGGTCCGGTAGTCAGAATCGGGACTTACCGGGACATTCCAACCTATGCGGACCAGGTAAGTCCCCATTTCAAAAACCATTCCCCATTCCCATTGAGGCCCTATAGGGCTCAATGGGAATGGGGAAGGAGCTAATAACGGGCCCGCATTTTGTTATTAGCTCCATGGTCCCTTAACGGGTCCCGCTAAGGGTGGCTGGTGAAATCAGCCGGCCCTAGTGGGACCCGCTAAGGGACCTCGGAATGTGGCGGTAGGGGGTTAACGGCACTGGCATCCTTACTGGTGCCGTTAACCCCCTACCGCCATACTCAGAATGACCCCCCATTGTTTCAGAAGGTAAAGCAATATTATGTCCTCAGCAATAAACTGTGCCACAATCTGAGCTTTGGCTTCAAACAGTTTATTATACATAAAAGTATGTTATTGCTCCCTTAGGAGAGGCCCTTTGATGACACGTGTTTCGGCAGAGAGCCAACGCCACCCGGGGACAAGCTGACCGATCGGTGGCATTGAACCCGTAAAAGTTTCACTAAACATCAGGAGAATGACCATAAAACACATCTGTGAAATAATATCTTTGTCTTTTGTAACAAATGCCCGGATTTGAAAATGGCACCAGGCCTGCCGAAACACAAGTCATCAAAGGGCCTCTCCTTAGGGAGCAATAACATACTTTTGTGTATAATTAACTGTTTGGAACCAAAGCTCAGATTGTGGCGCAGTTTATTGGTGAGGTCATAATATTGCTTTACCTTCCGGAGGTGGGGTCTTTCTCGACACTGCCTAAAAAGGGACAACAAGTAAAACCGGTTACAGAGCATAAGAAGTTGATGATTGTAACCCCCACTAAGAATCCAATATTGTTTCAGAATGGTATGAACCTTGTTACGCATCACCTGAATACAAGGTGCAATTCCGCAAGCATGGCGAGCATGTTGTTTTCATCTCTTCCCAGCAGGCAACAGACAGTCTGCTCTACAGCGTCAGATTTCAAACCAGATTGATATTGTGAAGGTATTTACTCTGGACTAGGAGCTTTGACGTGCTCATGAGTCGTGGCTTGACAAAGAGATGGGCAACCCAACTCAACATTTCACACTTGTCTCCACTGCAGCCTGCAAACAATTCATGCCAAATGGACTGCTTAAAAGAAACCGTAGGGGGTTTGGGGGGGGGGGGCGGGGAGGAGTGCAAATGCCCACCAGCCTGCGAAGTGATGGGTCAGCACCTCAACATTAACATGTTATCAAAGCCCTTGAGCAGCGCCTCCTCAGCATGTACCAAAAAATTCAGACAGCGGTGGGACTCTGTCACATATACATATACCTTGAGGAACACCTCTTTTCCAAGTTTTAAGGGACCATTCTGCATTTTCTAAGACTTGCCACAGGCACTTCAAGGTTGGCTGCCACAGCCCCCTGAGCCCCAGAGCGATCCTTTTCGATGGCACTGGGGTCCCATGGACCCATATAACCTGGCACCTATTCTTTAACCTGGGGCCTATTTGGGCCAGGATGCTTTATCCAGTGCCGGGGAATGAAGGCACATGAGAGGGGCACGTAGTCGACAGTTTCCAGACATCTTCACTTTTAGAGCCACATGGTTATCTGAGCAAGTTGAACTTCTAGGAACCGTGCATGCACTTCCCACAGTCACCCCAATAGGAAAGTATAACTTTTCAATGGCACTATTGCGGCTTTAAATAAATGTGAACTTGAATCCAGGCTTTCCAGTGGATGGGCAGAGAGCAATGCCTAGAATACCCCATCGCTCAATCTGTGCCAAACAAACCACAATTGAAAAACTCAATTCATGGAGATAGCAGAAAAGGGATCATACCAATTTTGCAAGATTTCTTGTCATTGTCATATTTTTCTCTAAGAATGTGCCAGAATCAGGAAGATTGCTAACCTACCTCTGACATCACATGACGCCCGTCCTTCTCTCTATTTCCCACTCTCTCTGACACTTCAAAATTTACTTAGGATTTATAAGGAAGAATGCAGAATATTTGTTTTGGCTCATTAGTGAGTCAACATTATTCCTAGAGTGAAGAGTCAAGGTACAGGAGAGAGTGTAGGTGTACTAAGTCTGCAGGTGTTCTTTGGTTGCCCCCTAAACCACTCCTCTAAGTCACGTCCACGTCCAAGCAATCTGTCTCCTGGCACTGCCCATGCCACAAAAGGATGTCAACAGCAGTTAAAAGAAGGGCTCCCAGATGCGGTTGTCCAAAGAAGAGTAAGGCAAACAGCTCATGCCCTCTCTGCCTCTCTCCGCTGCCCGACTCCACTCCAAAAGGCCAGCACACCATCAAAGGTGCAAGGCTCTTCTCCTGCCCCGCTAACCCCCCTCACTGCTTTGGTACGTAGGGCATGGGGATAGCTGGCATGACATGTGTGAATGCCATCACATATATAGCCCCTCCCACCTCCAAGGTTTTTCTGTCTAAGGCAGTGAGGCCAAGGTTGCGGGTGAGGCAGTGGAAGCACGGGGAGCCTTGCTTTAGTGTCTGTGCACTGTTGGGAAGCAACCAGGGTCCTCCCGAACCCCCAAGCACTTTACAGTTAGGCAAGACATCTTCAAGGCACCAGAATGGACTAGGGGGGAGGAGGGGCACTTGTAAGGCTCATTCATGCAAGCATAACCACATACACATAGTTGAGTACTGAAGAAGGTAGTTATTGTCTACAGAAGGATATATAAGGCGCAATTAACTATTTTTTGGATAGATTTGTAATGTCAGATCCCAGGCATTGTAAAAGCTTAGTTAGTGCTGTAGAGGTGTCAAACTCCCCCTCCTCCCCAGAAGGAATGTAGCCTGTGGCATCGAAATAGACTACAGGCGCTTAGTGTGCGGTGTTCTTCTGTATGGCCGAAGCACAATCTGACTCACCAGGTGTCCAGTGTCCATCAAAGGTCCATGCAGGTGAAGTATAGGACTTGCATGTCTTGTGCAGCAAAGTGCAGACTGAGATAAAATATTAGTCTAAATTGTGGAGGAAACTACAGACCCAGGCAACGTGAGCAGGATGAGTGTAATATGGATAGAATGGATGCGAAATGGGTTCCATGTCTTAAAATCTCGGCAAAAATAGCTGTGTATACAAAATATTGCGGCAAAAATGCTGTGGTTTTTTGCACCACAATCATGGAAAGGATGCAGAGGACACCCCTGCAACCCCCGGACCCATTATACCATTTAAGGGGAGCGGGGGACACCCCTGCAAACCCCTGCTCCCCTTAAATGGTATAATGGGGTACACTTTTACCGGGTCAAAACACGGCCACAATTTTTTATACCTGCGCCATTTTTGCCGTGATTTTATTACCTGATACCGAAAACAATTTGTACATGGATAACAATGTTTCGTTTTCCTTGGGCTAGGCCTCACGGTTTGTAAATGTCTCCAGAGCTGCAGTGTATTTTTGCATAGTTAGCAAAATGGAGGAAAGTATGAGCTGCAGTGTGTTTTTGCATAGCTAGCAAAATGTAGAACAGCAAGCCCTGACAAAAACGCAGACAACAAAGAAAGAAGGCTTTGAAACATCCCTATTATGGAAAAAGGACGGATTGTGCTGAAGTCATGATCCAGCTCCAGTGACATCACCATGCAAGATGGACCTACATAAACCCCTGCTTGAAACCACTTTGGCAGGAAGGAATGGGAAAAAAGGACAGGATAAGAACGTTCAGGCATCAGAGTCCTTTGCTACCATCCCCATTTGTAAGATTAAACTTGTTATCCTTACAAGATCGCCTTTGGCCTTATTTTCCTATAGTGGTGTATTCATTCTGCTGTGAGCATTATTAGGACACCCTTACAGCACTCCCTGCTCCTCGCCCCATAGCAGCTGCCAAATGTCTGTGGCATCAGTGAGGCGGTTAGGGCCATGAGAATGCAGCAAATGCTGTTTTCCTATCCCAAGCCTGGACCCTTTTCAACATTGGTGCATGGAAATGAAATGGAGCATAACTCTTTATTAGCACATGGAAATCGTTATTGAACTCTTCTCAACCAATCAGAATGTTTGGAATTCAGTCAATAACTACTGGTATTGACTGCATTTCTGACATTCTGCCTTCAGAAGCAGCCAGGGCATCAACAGAATTCACGTATCTGCATTGAAAAAACCCCAGTGCAATTTCCGAGCAAGACATCTTTCAAAAGGACATTCCAAATGAATTTAACCCACAAAAGTGAAAGCTAAAACATGATATGTATGCTTTCACATTGCACCTAAACTAATCCAGTTCAACCAAGTTTGCAATTAAAATGCTTACCTCATAAAGACAATTTAGGTATTTAAATATTACAGAATAAAACCTAATTTAATAACCCACGTTGTGTGCTGTATTCACTATTAAACCAACATATTTTACTTCACCACCACAACGGCAAAACCTTTGCTGCTATAACCACCGTGTGCCAATAGACCTATAGACCTCAGGAAGTTTTGTTATCGCTTGGGTTAATGACCCTTTACCAACCTATGGCCCTCAGCTTTGCCTTGGGCTATAACTTGATAGGGGGTCACTATCCCACAAAAATGGCACCTGCCTCGGTCTACAAGGGTAGATTATACCACACTGTACCCACCGTCTTGCTCATATGCATTAAGGAGGCATGGGACAGATTTGGCAAGCAGCTGGTGTTGAGCATTTTATGGAATCCTCGCAAAGGCTTTAATACTTGGTGAGCTAATGGTAATCCATGACAACTGGGTGAATATCTAGGCAGTCAATGAAAAGCTTGGAGTGGAGGGGTGGAAAAGCCCCCATCAATAAGCAAGAGGTCTGGCTCAGGGGAAATCCCCACGCCCAAGAAACAGAGAAATCCAGGAATGCGACAAAACCACAATTTATTTAGAGCTCCCATGACAGGGCTAAAACGTGGACATCTCAGGATTTCCAATGCTCTCTCAACTGGTCACAGGCTTGTCATGGAGTTTTATTCAACTGTGACATCACAAACAAAAGATATATTGGGTGAATAGTATGGATAGATATGTATTATATATGGGATGGATGATCTAATTGGTCCAGCCATATCGAGTAGCTCTGCCTGGGATCACCTACAAGATGTTGCAAGTGAAACTATGTCTTGCAAGTGTGTTGTGAGTGGCTACTGCAACAAAGTGTGAGTGAACGTTAACGCTGGGTAGTGTGAGGACTCTGAGGGTGTCCTCACTTCTTTCCCCCATATGTCCTCCTCCCAGGTGGCCAGGGAAAGGCCGTCACATTCGGATCCTGACCCTGGGGATGGATATATGAGGGAGGATCACCTGGGTTGAGGAGAATTGGGTAGCGGAGATGAGGCAACCTTGGGTGAGACATGGTATCCTCCATTTCCCTTTTCCAATTAACCTAATATCCCCTGGGCCTTTGTGGGGTACTATCACTCCCTTCCCTATCTTTCCTATGCATCATTTCCCAGTAGACATCAATCAGGTACTGGGATGAGGAAGAGACACCACAGAGCCTGACATCCTCCTTATAAGAAAGACGGTTTGTTTGACACCAAGCGGTATAGTCTTTCTGACATTGTAATTGATGCCAGGAACTTTACATCGGGGATGCAATGACAAGAGAGGGACTTCTGTTTCCCTGTGGGAACACAGCAGGACTTTTGTTTCCCTGTGGGAACCCAGCAGGACACGAGAGGAGAAGCAGAAACCCGAAGAGGCTGCAGCGACGGAGGAGCAGGAACTGGAGAGAAGCCAAGTCGGGACTTGCGAGCAAGCCCAGGAGAAGTGGAACCGGCGTTACAGAAAACTACAGAGACACCGGGAGTGAAGAGAAGCTCCCTGGGTGTTCACAGCTGCAGGACCGCAAGGACGGTGCTTACCGGTGCTCCAGGCAAAGCAGCAGGATGAAACGAGGTCCATCAAGGAGGCGTCAGAAGCAGTGGAAAGGTGGCGCAAGGCAGAGGAAGACAAAGGAGGTTCCCCAGAGCTATACAGAAGCCGACTGGAATTCAACTGGAAACTGGTGAGTTTGCCCAGAAGGCAGCGGGACCCTGGGGCGTGTCGAATGAACAACAGAAGCAGGAAAAGTGCATAACAAGTAAAGATCCAAAACCAGAGGACAAAGAACTGTTAAAGGGGCATTATTGAAAGCCCAGGTATCAATTAAAGGAATGAATGGTTGTAATGAACATTTACAAGAAGTGAAAAGGCAAAGAGGCATTGTCAAAACTAGTGACCATTTTTCAGAGAAATAAGTTATTATTCAAAGGAATGAATGGTTGTAACAAACATTTTCAAGGGGCCCATAATCACTGCCAATAATCAAGAAGGACTGGATATGTTTCCTACCAGGAGAGTGTACTGGGAAGCTTATAACAGCTAGTGTGAAGGAGCAATAACAGAGACTGAGTTTCCTAGTGGGGGGGTTTGGGGGGGGTGAAGGGGGGTGCTTATACTGGACTTTGTAAGCAAAAGCTACAAGTAAATGGTGATAAAGCAAGATATAACAAAGTATCAAGGAAATGTGAATGAACATTTAATCAAGCCTCATTGAAAAGCTGAAACTGTGACATAATGCATATGAAGCCAAGCAAAATAAGGAGTACTGGTTGCCTTACCTGTAATGGGTGGACCGTCTGGTCGAACAACAGCGCCTAGACCGAGTGCACCCACCTACTGAGAAGCCACTTTTGTGATTAAATCAAAGAAGATATATGTGAACTGAAATTAAGGAATTGAACTCTATAACTTTGTGAAAGGTGACTAAACCAGAAGACCTGGGGAGCATCCCCGGGAGTTGTGTTGTTTGGAACATTGAGAGATCTGGAAAACCTTTTATTTGAGAACCTCGAGAGACTGGAAAGAATGAATAAGGGACCCCCTATCTGATATTATGAACTACATGAACTTTGGGGAAGGGAAAACACTTTTCCATCCAGTAGCTGGAAGAAGGTCCGTATTTTTTTGGAACACTTTTCATTTGATGCTGACATCCCTACACATTGTATTCAGATAGATGTGAGGGCAAGTGTAGGTTTTGGACACAGACAGACACTTGCTTTGAACTTCCTGACACAGACTATCGTTAGTTTTGTTTATGTGGGGAAAAGCCACCTTAGCATAGGGCAAATTAGGCCTTTTCCAACCGTTCTTCGATTAATAAAAAAGTTGCATCCAAAACTCTGCTCAGTTGTCTGTGTCTACTTCATAATGTCTTCACAGCAGGGATTGGCCAGTGTGGGCTTTTTCAGCCTTGATGCCTTGGAAAGTTACCAGCACATGAGCGCAACAGAGGGTGGTGAGAGAAGGGTCCCAGGGTGCTGCCTGTTCCAATAAGGTTGCCACTCTCTCACTCCTCTGGCCGCGAGCAAGGACATTGTAGCTTGCAACTTCATACTGTATTGTATCTTTTGTTCCAATGAACTTGGTGGGAACGACAGTCTCTGAATAGGCCTTTTCTGCCACTGCAAATCACCTGTGTAAGGATCGCATTTCGGATTATCCTGCTCAGTCATTCATGAGGATTTTAGCTGGTTTTACTATGGATGTTATTATCTCCTTTGGCTTCTGGGGATTTGTTTGGGCTCTTTCTTCCTCTGTGTCAGGTGTAAGCTGATGAGAACGTGACAGTTCTGCAACATTTGTTTCTTTGTTTATTCAGATAAAGTTATGTCTCTTGCCTGGGATTTGCTTACTGTCTGTATTTTTCCAATGCTGGCTCAAACGTGCCTTCTCATGATGACCTAAGCACTGTGCACCTGCTGTCTGAGCTGTCCGGGCCTGGCACTTTTTGCTGGCTCAGCAAGACTGGATCTTTCTCTCCACAGTGTTAAGGTTTCTCGATGGCTCCCATTCATCTAATATGGCTGTGTCTTCCATCTTGGTTTAAATGGCCACTCAGTTTAGTTGCGTTCTGCATCAAGCAAGCAGTTATATGAATTCTATGTGTGATTGGCATCATGTTCTTCGTGTCCAAGCGCAGTTTGCCCTAAGTGTCTGTGTAGCTTCATGCAGGGATGCATGTGCCTCATGTCTAACGTATCCGCATGTGTGTTCAGCCATGTCACCTCTTGATGATTACTTTGGTGATGTCATCCAGTTATGGTTTGCAGGGCTGCTTTGGTGAGTTGCATCTGTCACCTTGGTGGTATACTGGGGGGGAGACAGCCACTAAAATCCCCCATCTGATCCATATATGAACCACAGATACTTGATGCCCCTCCCCACTGATGGGTGTCTTGTGGGTCTACACCTTTGCCACCCCCTTAGGTCACTTGAGTTCCCTTGTGTACATCCGTGTCCAAGGTCACTTTCTCTCTTCACTCTGCTCAGTTTCAGTGACCTTTTCTTCCTCCGGTGTGCGTCCAGTTTGGGGAACCCATCCACTTCTATGTCCTTCTGGGGCACCACCAAGGCTGGTGTGTTCAATGGCACCAGGGTGCATACCCCTCCTCTATTTTGGCGGGCGGCATCTGCATGCAAGATTCCGGCCCAATGGTGGTCCGCGAGTACTGCTGTGCCTCCTCTTCATGCCATGGTCCCTCGAAATGTGTCTGCAGCCTCCGTTCTCTCCAACCTTTACTGTACCTTCATCCTGGTAACATAGTGCTATCATTCTTTAGGGGCATTCTGGGCAGAGGGCCTGCCTTGTTCCTCAATACCGTAGATTTAATCAAATGGAATTTTACCTAAGGAGAAGTGACCGAATGTATTTGACCAAAAATGGTAGGTAATGTGGTATATGTATAGTGCATAATAGGAGGGGTGTGAGGTAAGGATAAAATTATGGTAGGTAGGGGAGCATGTGGGGGGTCTTCAACAGCATAAAAAAAGTTATAAAATGTAATATCGATTTTCTGTAAAATAGATTCGGTCACTTCTCCATTAGGTAAAATATTTTCGATCAAATCTACCCGATCCTTGTTTCCGACCCATGTGAGCAACTTGACATTCCTTGCCCATTCCTTGAGGTACTTATCATTTTCTCTCTGCACCATCTCCACTGGAACTTTCAGGAGCGCTTGTACTTTGCCCTGCTTGCAGCCCTTCCTCCCAGTCTTCCCCTGTACACACCGGTCCATATACTAGTAGTTGGTATCTCTTGCAGCATTCAGCATTCCCCCTACCTCTTTTCTTCCTATCTTAGGCCATTGTAATTCCCTGTGTGCTACTTCTCTTGCTCCTTTGTTTGGGCTTCCGAGTGTATATCGTATCACGCCATCTGCGCTTTAGCAATCCTCTATCATTGTCCGTGCTTTCATATAAGTGCCCTCATGTGGGAATATCTTCTGTGGCATTCACCGGAGTGCAGTCTGCTTACGCTGGAACCACCACATATGTCCTGGAGGTGCTCATGGCCTGGGAAGTGAGAAAGCATACGTGGCAGCCATCCCCTGAAGCCTCTCTACTCACAGGGGTCAGATGCTGGTACTACATGTTATTAGTGGTGTGGGCCGAACTGGTTATATAAGCACTTACGTGTTTAAAATTGGCAATGACGTTCCATTGGAGCTGCTTCATCTCTTTCGTGATACTAGCAAGGGGTTGGGCATTTACTTCAGTAACTTCAGGAACATATGCCATAGAACATAGTCTTGTTCAGGTGCATAATGCATGCATAATACATTGTTGCTTTTCGTAATACTAGGAGGGTAAAGAGGTAGAGACAGGAGAATGCAAAAACAAACATAGCTAGTAGTGGAATTCCACGTGCTGCAAGTTTGCACGCCCATTACCTTTTATGTAAGTTATACCTTGATACCTTGCAAAACCTACACCACTTTGTACCATCAACATAATTTAAATTTTTGTAAAAATGTATTTTAATTTTTTCCCTCTTTAATGCACAATGAGTGACCCTTGCCAACAGGAGCATCAGGGAGGCCACTTAAGTAGCGATGCTCCAATACCTTTGGTGGGACCCAACAGCCCATTGGTAGTTTGTTTTTGTTTGTTTTTTTCATGTCACTATCTTTCTCTTTTTCTTTTGGAAAAGCTGTTACCCACAAAGCATTCTCCTCAACCCCAAAGGTTCTTCTCTTGTCCCTGTCCCCTTTGTCATCTGCCTGTGCACCATGCATTTTTTTGTAAGACACTCCTAATATAACCTTGCGAAGACCTCTGTGTTTAGACACCTGCAAGCTGCTCCAAGTCCAGGAACCTTTCATCAGTCCAATGCTCCTGCAATTAGTCCAGGTGCTGGGTAGTAGGATAATCAGTTCAAGGGGACAATATGATCATGGGGGACACAATGGTGGGGGAGCACACAATCAGGGGGATTTTTTCTCTTGCTTCAGCTTTGTGGCATCTGGGCATTAGGCCGGGTCCCACAGTCCCTCTTGGCGATAGGGCCTTCTGTCCCTGCTCGAGGGCTCGGTGCAGGGTCGTTCGATGCGTATTCCTCTCTCTTGTGTGTGTTTAAAAGTCCTCTTGTTCTTGAAACACAAGGAACATCGGGCAAGTTTCTCAAAGTGTATATACATTTTATTATTATCACTCTCTACTATTGCCTTGATACTTGCTACTAATACCCCTTCCTTTTATTCACCCACTCCTTCCATCAAATTCATATTTCACATACTCACTACCCAATCTGCCTCTGCCTTCAATATCATTATTTTGTTGGACTCTTAATTTCACTGGAGGATGAGCTGTCCCACTTTCCATTAACCACTTGAGAGAGAAACAAAGAACAAAACAGAAACAACAGTAAAAAAAAACCTTCCCTGTCTTTGCCACTTCTGCTCCTTCTTCCGGGTATGTTCATGAGCTGAATTTATTTTTATCCTGTAGAGGCCAAAAAGGGACAAAAAGTCATGATAAAGTACTGAGTAGAATGTTACTCCCCTTTTAATGAGCTCTGTTTTCCCCTTTTGCGTGTGGGGCTTTGGCCTTGCCGCTGTGTGATTTCCTCCATGTGACAGGCTGGCAATTTCTGCGCTCTCTGCCAATACAATGGTGATGGCTTTCATGTGAAGTCCAAGAATGTGTCTCTTTTCCTTCTGACAACGCTGAACTTTTCCATTTCGGCTGATGCGTGGAAGGCCTGCATGAGCTGTCTTGGTCGTGGCGTTTTCCTTCTGTCCGCCTTCGTTATGCAGTGTTGGGCCGCAACCGTTGTTGTTTCCTGCTCTGTTGTTCCTGCAAAACATAACTGCTACTGTTTTTACCTCCCTAACATTTCCCTACGCTAAAACACCTACCCCTGACGCTAAAACAAGCGCATGTGATGTAGGTGCGCATGCAGGTGTGCCATATGTATACACAAGTTTGCCTACCATCTCTAACACAAACATTTTTGTACCTTCTCCGAAAACACTAGCAATATATTTTGCATAGAACATACATTGATTTTCATATATACCACAAACATTGCATAACATTTTCATACATTTACATTATCTGCATCTGATAAAGATAGTTCCTTTGTTGTCTTAGATGGCCACCTTCTACGTACCATACTTTACGTGTGATTTACTGTGATTAAACTGAAGCTGAAATGTTGGAAGGAGAAAAGTTCTCCCCCCGAACATTTCAGACTATCCCCTTGCCCCCCGCACCCTTACTTACCTGTGGGCGGTGTGATGTTGCAAGCATGAACGACGCATGCGCGAGCCTCGTTCTGGTCCGCGCATGCGCATTGAAAATAAAGAACGTCCGTGCGGGCAGTTGCCGCCGGGACGCCGTAAGGCACACACGCGTGTCCTGTGTCTCCTTGTGTGGATGCGTGTGAGCGAGTGCGTGTGCGGGGCGGCCCAAGGCCTGGGCCTGCCCACAACATCTGACGACGAGGCGGGATGCAAACGGAGTGTTCTGCTGACATAACGCTGCATGTACACTGCAGCAACGTTATACCGGAGCATTTTTCGAATCCAGCGCAAGCAAAGCGGATGGGTTTCTACGCAGGACAATTGGCAGTAGCGGCCTGAAAAGGTGCTTGTGCGCTGCTCACGTTCCACAGAAACTACATTGAATACATTTTTGGAATCCTGACAGTTCTCGACATCCAAGACGACTGTCCTTCAAGCAGTGGTAATTGGACGGGTCCACGGCCACGTTGATCCCCACCACGCAGTGGCCTGAGGTACGTCGACTGTCTGCACAAGTCAGGTTTGCGGCCTCTAAACCCTAAGGAGGTGCCAGTGCGACCTGTGAAGATGGCGGAGAGTGACGAAGATGCAGGGACAGCGCAGGTGGTGGTAAGGAGGAGACAACAGGGATCGCTGTTACCCATGCAAGAATTCGACACGTCGGGTCCACCCTCAAAATTGGGCCCAAGATGGCTGCTGTGGATAAGAAAATTGGACATGTACTTCACTGCAACAGGAGAAACTAATGATGACGCAAAAAGGGCAACTCTACTGTACTCCGCGGGTATGGACGTCCTACGCATTTATGAGTCCCTTAACCTGCAAGTAGTCACCTATGATGCGGTCAAGACTGCCTTAAAGAATCATTTTATTCCGCTGTCCAATGTGGACTATGAGAGGTTCCTGTTCAATAGTGAAAAACAGCGGGT
Source organism: Ambystoma mexicanum (assembly GCF_040938575.1). Classification (NCBI taxonomy): domain Eukaryota; kingdom Metazoa; phylum Chordata; class Amphibia; order Caudata; family Ambystomatidae; genus Ambystoma; species Ambystoma mexicanum. The sequence goes on from NC_090923.1 coordinate 1,132,169,292, forward strand.
AGAAGAGTCGCTTGATCAATTCTGCGCTCGCCTAAGACAAATGGCCACGATGTGCAGATGGGACAACGAGGAGGCCATGATTAGAAACCAAGTCATCCAAGGCTGTGGCTCAAGCAAACTCCGCAGACAGGTGTTAAGGGACCCAGGGTGGACTCTGACACAGATCCTGGACAGTGGAAGAATATATGAACTGGCAGAGTCGAGGGGTGCCACAATGGACACGGCGGTGCGTCCCGGCAGGTCAGAAGAGGCGTTTGCGGTAGGGAGGCAGTCCGTATCAAAGAGTAAGTGGAGCCAGAAACGCCAAGAAGCAAGTCCGACGCATGGAGTAGCGCCCATTTGTCAGTATTGCGGATACGATTTGCCGCACTCCGAAGAATGTCCCGCCAAATCCAGATCCTGTGGCAGATGCAACGGACTTGGACACTATGCCCGGATGTGCCGCGCTCCTGCGCCGGTGGCTACTCAAAGGGGTCCGGCCAGGTTGTTTGGCAGCGGGTCGAGGGGGCAAAAGAGCATTGCGACAGTTGAACAGGATATGCAGAGGTTGAACATGGCCGAGGAGGAAGAAGAGGAGGATGAGGTGTTCTTCATTTCAAGCATAGCCACAGGGGCAAGGAAAAAGAGGCAGCCCAAATGCATCATGGACATCCAAGGGGTCCCTACACAAGTGATGATTGACACGGGAGCCTCGGTATGTGTGCTGGCCTCTGATCACTACCAGTCGATCCCGGGACCACCACCGTTGGATGTCTCGAGGGAAAAGATCTTCACGTTCGGCAGCGACACACCACTCCCCATCAAGGGCGTCTTCGTGGTGCCTGTTTCAAAGGGCGGCAAGTCCATAAAAGCACGATTTTTCATCACTGACGTGAGCCCCCACTCCCTGCTTAGCTGTGCAGCGTCGGAGGCATTGGGCCTTGTGCATTTTGCGTTTGCAGTCTATCAAGTAGACATTGAGCAGCTACTGGCCAGATTCTCAGGCATTTTCGAAGGAGTGGGAAAGTTGAGAGCTCCTCCTGTGCATCTCCACATTGACGACACCATCAGGCCCACGGCTCTCAAACATCGAAGGATCCCGTTCCATCTCCGAAAGCAGGTGGAGGAAGAACTCCGCTCACTGGTCCGAATGAACATCATCGAAAGGGTGGAAGGCCCAACGCCCTGGGTCTCGCCCATAGTGGTGGCCCCCAAGCCAAAAGAGCCGGGAGTGGTGCGCATTTGTGTCGATATGCGCCTCCCGAATGCGGCTATCAAAAGGGAGAGACACATTACGCCCACTCTCGATGATATTATAGGAGAACTGCAAGGGGCGAGAGTCTTTTCGAAATTAGATTTGAGGGCGGGCTATCATCAGCTCGAGCTCCACCCGGACTCACGTTATATCATGACTTTTACGACGCATGATGGCCTCTATCAGTTTAAGCGCCTGAGTTTCGGCATTTCATCTGCTGCAGAAGTTTTTCAGAATACCATCAGGGGGGCGCTGGCAGGACTGAAAGGTGTTTTGAATATGAGCGATGACATTTTGGTGTTTGCAGACTCAGAGGCAGAACACATGAAGAGACTGGAGTGTACGCTGAAGAGGCTAGAAGATTTGGGGCTTACCCTACACCGTGAAAAATGTGAGTTTTTCAAAGACAGAATTGGGTTTTTTGGCTTCATCTTTCATGCCAGCGGTGTGTCCCCCGATCCTGCAAAGATCAAGGACATTCAGGAGGCCGCAGCACCCCCAGTCCCCAACGGAGGTAAGGAGCTTCTTGGGGATGGTAAACTACTGTGGGCACTTCATTAAGGGTTTGGCCTCCCTGTCGGAACCCCTCAGAGCGCTGACCAAGAACGGTGCTGTCTGGGTGTGGGAAAGGAAAGAGCAAGAGGCATTTCAGGTCATCAAAAATGCCCTGTCCGACGGAGACACCATGGCGTACTTCGACCCCACCACTGAGTCCGAGATTGTTGTTGACGCCAGCCCGGTGGGTGTAGGCACTGTGCTGATGCAAGCAGACAAGAGTGGGGACATGCGACCCATTGCGTATGCGAGCAAGGCGCTCACAGACACAGAAAAGCGTTACTCGCAAATAGAAAGAGAGGCCTTGGCCATACTGTGGGGCTGTCGCCATTTTCGTCTCTACATACTGGGCAAGCCGGTCGTAGTCGTGACCGATCATAAGCCACTGCTGCCCATCCTGGCGGGTGTGTCATCAAAACCTCCATCCAGAATTGAGCGATGAATGCTGGCCCTTATGGAATATGGGGTTCGACTGGTGTACAGACCAGGGACCAATAATCCAGCGGACTATCTGTCGCGACACCCAAACCCAGAGAGTGTGGAAAAGACCAAGGAGGTGTCTGACTGTTGAGGGCTGCTCTGTCATGTGGTGGAAGGTGCATTGCCGGTGGCGCTGTCCAGACTCACCATAGCGACCGAATCGTCCAAGGATGAAGTGTTCCACATCATCAAAACGGCGGTTAGAAGCGGCGATTGGAGAGGGGTGCATCAGAATAATTCAAGGCGGCAGGCTGACGCCCAGAAAGACCTTCAGGCACTTTGGAGGGTGAGGGATGAACTATCCATTTCTGATGACAGACTACTGCTGAGGGGGAGGCAAATTGTGATCCTGCAGGCCCTGAGAGATCGGGTGTTGGAATTAGCTCACATAGGGCACCAAGGGGTAGCCAAGACCAAAGCGCGGCTTCGACCCAAGGTGTGGTTCCCTGACCTCGAGGGAATGGTCGAGCTGTTCATAAAAAGGTGTCTGCCGTGTCAGGCGGCGAATCCCTGGGATAAAGCTCCACCGATCAGCTGAATGGAACAGAGCGAAAAGCCCTGGGAATCCGTCCATGCGGATTTTGGATCAACGGGTTGGGGCATGTATTTTTTAGCGGTGGTAGACCAATGGTCCAGATATCCTGAGGTGGAAATCGTAGAGTCCACCGCCACCGAGTACACCACCAGGGCCTTGGACAAAATGTTTGCGACCCATGGCTTCCCCGAAATACTATGCTCAGACAATGGTCTCCCGTTCACGGGCAGCCAGTTCGCACAGTATCTCAAAGCGAGGGGCATCCATCACCGGAGAGTATCCCCGTTGTGGCCGCGTGCGAATGGGGAAGCTGAAAGGCTCATGCGCACGCTAGACAAAGTGCTGAGAACATCCGCAAGCGGTGGAGAGGACCTCCCGAAGAAGGTTGTGGAATTCCTGCGAGAGTATCGGACCACGCCGCATCAATCGACTGGCGTAGCCCCTGCTGAAGCGCTATTCGGGCGCTGCCCTCGCGGCATGATACCAGTTAGTAATCGTGGTAGGCTGCCCTTTGTCCCTACCAGTCATGCTGACTGTATGTGTGTTTCATGAGGGGCTACTTCCAAGTGTGATGGAACGCTCCTTTGTCTCCTCTAACCATAGATTGCTGACATGAATGGTGTAAAAAGGTCATGCTCCCCTAAGAGGGCCCCCCTGTCACTGCTGTCACACCCCCTATCCTGTGTGTGTGTGTGCCTGAATTTGCATCGGTGCCTGTGAAGTGGTTGCATTTGTCTGTGATGCAGGTTTATCTCGCGGTCCATGCATCTGACGCTATGTGTGCTCTTGGGCATAATATTCATGTAGTTATGCGCTGTATTGTGAAGGGTGTGCATCCCCCATCTTGGATCCTGCCAATTTTATTACATCCCCCCCCCTGCTCTTGCATGCGTGGGGAAATGTGTCCTAATCTTACTTGTTCACTCTCTCTCCCACATGCTCCTTGCCCTTCTTGTGGTGATTTTCTGCACAACTAAACTATGTGCATCTATACTTGGGGCTTCTTACTTCCCATAATTATGTCTCTATGTATCAACGTGGCCCTGTCTTGTTACCTAATGTGTTGGCACATCCAGGACCCTTGAAGCCATTACTGTGTCCCTGTGTGTGTGGGGAAAATGTTGGACAAGGCATCTCCCTTTTCCGAATTATCATCCTGCAATGCACCTAAACTCCAAAAGTGGTTTCCCTTCATTAATCAAAGCGTCTCTCCCTACCCTGTTGCGTGACTGCCCTCTGCACACTGTAGTGTGCCTTCAAAGTGTCCTGTCATTGCTGATGAAGGTACTAGCAATGGTAAAATGATATAAAGAAATATGGGGGGGCACTAATGTGTCCTAATGCAGTGCTCGGAAGCAATGCTTAAAAAATGTCTGGCACAGTCCCAAATCACAAACAACGGATCTATTGTGTGCTTTGAAAACTGATAAATGTGCACATTTGAACCCAGATAAATATATGCAAATGTGAACCAATCCCCAAACTAGAAGGGGTCTGTACCCCATACAATCTTGGGGTACAATCTTAAACACAAATTCATTCTTCTTAAATACCAATTAAAAAACACCCTAATGACACCACCTTAAAACACTACGTGAAAAAATCAACTAATATACTTTCTTTTCATTGCGCTTCCTTGATTGAAGACCACTAAATCTCACATTCCTTCTACTGAGTTTGTCAATCCAACCGTCCCCAAAAGTGACCTTCATTGTCAAAAACAACATTATTATCTGTATATTTCATGAAAAACATTAATAAGAATAGTCATTTCAATGAGTCCTGGCCCTGGAGCAGCATTTAGAAACTGTTGGTGCTGGGCCCGGCCCACTTAAAGCCCTACATACATAATACATTTTCCAAAACATGTCATCACAACCATTTTACTACACTCTTCACTGGCAATGGCAGTCAAAAACCACTTTGCTTACCACATACAATAATTGGCTTCATCCTGAAATAGATAAAAACTGCCAATCTTAAAAACCTGTCTTATTCAACAATATGCACTAGCCTTATATATATATACACACACACACACACACACACACACACACGAATTCAAGCCACATATACAATCGCCCACTGAGCTGGATCCAGTCAGCATGCTCCAGTGCCCCCTCCCTCTTCCCCCTGTCGCTCTTTCTCCCACAGGGGGGGGGGGGGGGGGGGGTTCTCTCCGGCAGCTGAATGTTTTGTGTTAAGGCACAAAGAGCACATAAATTAGAAAAACTGCAGAACCAGAGCACAGACAATACACTGTAAAATGCTTGTACACTTAAATTGAACAACATTAGCCATGCATCACATTAAAAAACACATCTTCCCCACTCGCATACAAGCTCCATAATCTGACCAAAATACAAACCCACATTACACACTCTCGGCATACCTCAATACACACTTTCTGCATACCTGGGTGCACCCCAAAAAGAACACAAAAACCACAATACAACGTTGCAAAAGTGCATACCACAAGCCACCCCCACTCTAACCTCTGGCCCTAAAGGTCACCCAAACCTCCAAATGCCACAATCTTTTCATTTTCCAAAACTTCAAAACCACTTTGTCTTGCTACAAAACAACACCATTTCCATTTTTCTTGACCAACAACTCTGTGCTCCACTGCGGGCAGTCACTCTTACTATGTCCTAATAACAACCTTTTTTGTATGACATCACCAGCCACTAGGTATGTGCGACATTTTGAGTGCACTTTTAAACCCCTCAATACACAAAAACACTGCAACACAATACACCGCAAATACGGCCGTCTTCCACTCATGAGAATTTGGTCCTTCTACACCGCAGCCTAGGATAACCTCAAAAAATAAATCTTTTTTTTTTCTGTAAAATTCAATAAGGTGCCACCTTCCGCAACCTAAGCTAACGCCTAGCCACAGGGAATCATTTTGTCATCTGTAACCTAGCGACAGCTTGGAAACAGGCAATTTCTCACAAATAACACAAAATGACAAAAACAATACATAACTCTTCCCCCAATTCCCTCCCACCTGTATTTGTTGGATTGCTGGACTTATGCTTACCCACTGTGTGGATTCGCTGAAGCCTTTGGACATCATCACTCCCACAATCTGCCACTCCACCTTCCGATCTGCTGGACGCCCCACGCGGAGCAGGGAGGAATGCAGAGGAGACAGTATTTTGCAGAGGGCGTTTGCAACCATCCTATGGTGCCACTTAAAGTGAAGTAAAAGCAAGAGGTCTGGCTCGGGGGAAATCCCCACACCCAAGAAACTGAGAAATCCAGGAATGTGACAAAACAAATGTTTATTTAGATTTCCCATGACAGGGCTAAATAGTGGACATCTCAGGATTTCCAATGCGCTCTCAACTGGTTACAGGCTTGTCATGGAGTTGTATTCAACTGTGACATCACAAACAAAAGATACATTTCTAAAACTTCGGATGAGATGGGATTGGATGAATAGTATGGATAGATATGTATTCTATATGGGATGGATGATTCAATTGGTCCAGCTATATTGTGTAGCTCCGCCTGGGACCACCTGCAAGATGTTGCAAGTGAAACTATGCCATGCTAGTATGTTGTGAGTGTCTACTGCAACAAAATGTGTGGGGGGATTGGCCAGTGCAGGCTTTCTCAGCCTTGGTGCCTTGGAAAGTTACCAGAAATGAGCACAATAAGGGGTGGTGAGAGTAGCGCCCCAGGGTGCCGCCTGTTCCAATAGGGTTAACACTCTCTGCCTCCCTTGGCCGTGAGCAAGGACATTCTACCTTTCAACTTCATACTGTATTATATATTTTGTTTCAATGAACTGAATGACAGTCTCTGAATAGACATTTCTGCCACTGCAAATCACGTGCGTAAGGACTGTTTCTTCCTCTGTGTCAGGTGCAAGCTGATGAGAATCTGACCGTTCTGCAACATTTGTTTCTTTGTTTACTCAGATTAAGGGCCTGATCACGACTTGGCCGTTACCGCTGGCGGTTATAGCCCTACCGCCAAACTCCCCGGCGCTAATAGCGCCGGATCACGAGTTCGGCGGTAAAGTAATTGCCCATTCCCCATTGAGCCCATTCGGGAATGCCCCATTCCCCATTGGGCTCAATGGGGAATTTTCGCGCTCTTACCACCGCCGGATTTCCCGCCTGCGGTAATAGCGCGAATTTTCAGCGGATTTCCCCCCAGCTCAGAGCTGGGGCGAAATCCGCCAAAGCCCTGATTCGGCGGACCCTTAAATCCGGCGGTATTAGCGCTACCGCTGGATTTAAGGGTTACCGCCGAAGTTGTGATCAGGCCCGGGATTTGCTTGCTGTCTGTATTTTTCCAATGCTCGCTCAAACTTCTCATGACGAAACCTTGAAACTTTGCATGTACTGTCTGAGCCATCCAGATCTGGCTCTTTTTGCTGGCACAGCAAGACTGGATCTTTCTCTCCACAGTGTTAAGGCTTCTTGATGGCTCCCATTCATCTAATATGGCTCTGTCTTCCATCTTGGTTTACACTCAGTTTAGTTGCGTTCTGCATCAAGCACGCAGTTATATGTATTCTTTGTGTGATTGGCATTTCTGCAAAAGAGAGATAGGGTGTATGTGATCTCTATTTTAGTGATTGTAAGCATGTTCTTCATGTCAAAGAGCAGATTAGACTAAGTGTCTGTGTAGCTTTGTGCAGGGATGCATGTCCTTCACATCAAACGCATCTACGTGTGCGTGTGTGTGTGTGTGTGTGTGTGTGTGTGTGTGTACCTGAGCATGAAATGGCAGTAGTCTCTGGCAGTGGGTTGAGTACTTGAGGATTCAATGGCAGTGTCCGGCTGACAACGGTTGAGTATCTGAGTATTCAAAGGCAATCTCTGGCACTGAATTGAGTACTCAATCATTCAATAGCAGGTTCTGACAATGGGTTGAGTAGCTGAGCATAGTAGTGATCTCTTTGACGTAGGAAGGATAAATGGCTGATCTGATTTATTCCCATGCATGTGAATCACTGGCATTCAGAGGGCACATAGATTTCTTCAGCATGGCACATTAACCCGCTGAACTATGCCAGTCAGCTAGCTAAGTGTTTTCAACACTCCATCCTGTGATCTGCATGAAAAATATAGTTCACAGATTCGTATCCTTCAGGGCCAACACATTCCTCGGCTTCTGAGTTTGATACATCGAGGAACATTATTTTGGGTAATAGTAACATCTTTTATTTACAGTGTTGTAAAATTTCAACATTTGTCTTAGTAGCCTGTACATATCAGTGGACTAAAAACAGTTAAGGGTACTGCAGTTTCTTTCCATAGTCTCCAACCTGAGTACCTTTCAATGCATTACACATGTGACTGTATGATTTCTACACCTCAGCATTTCAGGGCTTTATATAAAAAGATAGTATTATTTTGTTTGACCCAAAATGTTCTTCCTCAAAATGGGAGGCAGGAGATTGTGCTTTTTACTTGCTCCCTGCCCCCCCCCTCAATCTCCAAATTCAGAAAAGCATTCCTCCCAACCTTATAGGGTTGAAAACCTTGACACGTTCCAATTCTAGATTGTGCCAGAGAAAGAAATATTAGAGGAGACCCTAGACCCTCCCACATCAAAGACCATTACACAGATGGCAAAAATAACTATTGGTATACTCCATCAACACCCTTGGCTCCACTAATCCCCACAAAGACAGACAATCTCACTTCTGCACTATGAGTACAGCCCCCCACAGCTACTCATACAAAGAGGTTTAAACAAACACCCTTATTCTTTCCTTGCTACAGTGAGAACAAGCTGCTTTAATAACACAAAGGTTTTTTTCGGTTCCTAGTGATTGTTTCGAATGGCAAAGTTTCGAATGGCAAAGTTTCGAATTAAAATGCATCTAAAAAATGCATTTAAAAAAAAATGTAATGGGGAGGTGGCCCCAACCCACGTTTAAAAAAAAAAAAAACTTTACCTACAAAAAAAATGTTTTTTTTCAATGCATTTTTTTCAGAAACTTTGGCATTCGAAACTTTATTTTCGAAACAATACCTGGATACCTTTATTTCCAGTACCACTTGAGCAGCCGTGAATACGTTGCTGATCGTTCATCGAACTATCTAGATAACTGTGCTATAATCTTACCTGAAACCAAGGTTCAGATGTTGGGGGGATGAACTGGGACACTTAAAAAGTTGAGGGTGACAATACTCCTGAACTCCCTACCCAGTTCACTTCTCTAAGTGAGCAAACATTGTCGTACATAATTATTTTGGACTGGCTGGCCAGCGAGAACATAACCCTGACAGGTGTTACTACTACCCCCTGTGTGTGGTCAGACCATTCTTCTCTCATGTGTCGGATCCAATTACCCATACCTTTTAAGCAGCCACACAAGGTTCTAGGAAGAAACTACCGGGCTATTACACCGGAGGACCTTGCGGGATATATAAATGCCCTGATGACACAAACAAATGAGTTCAATCATCCGGATGTACTGATAGAGAGCTACAATAAACATATGACAGCGTTGCTTGATAGGCTTGCTCCTAACAAGTCTCGAAGTGTTAGGGACTCTCGCAATCAGCGAAAGTGGTTCTCGCCGGAATTGGAAAAAAATCCTAAAAATATAGAAGAATGGAAACATAGGGAGAGGAGTATAAAGACAAGATTATAGAAGTCAAATGCAACCATTATAATGAACAAATAAGTAGAGAAAAGCCAAAAGTACTAAACCAAAATATGAACCCTAAAAAGGAAGATTGCACACAAGTTCAAAAGGCATTTGCAGCCCAGCTTGTGCTTGCGCAGGCCAAAATCTGTAAAGATCTGGATACGTTGAGAATTGGAACGGCGGGCGATATCACAGGGAAAGGCCAACAAGAAACGTTGGTTAACCAAATTCCCTCTGATTCAAGGGAGCAAAACCAGGTGGTGCCCCCTCTGCATTTTAGCTTTTCAACTGTAACAACGTTAGAAATTGAAGGAATTCTTAAAGCCATGCATCCCATAAGTTGCCCAGGGGATTTATTGCCATCCAAGGTCATCTTGGAGCATCAGGGCATTTTCGCACCATTCCTGTGTAGATTTGTGAATGCCTCCTTTAATCATTCCATCATACCCCAAATTATTAAACATATTGCGGTGACGCCCCTTTTGAAAAAACAGGGCTCGGATCCTAAAGATGCAGCGAACCTGCAGCCTATATCCAACACTTTGTTTTTTCTTGAGTTGATGGATAAGGTGGCTACCACACGGCTCCAATGATATATGGAGGCCACAGGCATGCTACACAATAAACAATTGTGCTTCCAATGTTCCTATGGCACAGAGAGTGCCTTGATCGACTTACAAACACAGATGTTGACAGTGTTGGAGAGGAGTGCATCGGGGCTGATGATTTTATTAGATTTATCAGCAGCCTTCGATCTACTGGACCATAAAATTCTGTTGGATAGATTGGCTGTCACAGGGGGATTCTCAGGTGAGTCAGTTAGTTGGATGAGGTCGTTTCTGGAGGGACGCAGATCCAGGGTTTATTGGGGAGATGCCTCGTCTGATTCGGAAGTTATTGTTGGTGGAGTCCCGCAGGGGGCATGTTTATCTCCATCACTCTTTAATATAAATATCCAGCCCCTGTGCTTGGAACTGGAGAGATTGGGGTTTTTCTTCACAGATTTTGCTGACAATTTTCAGCTATCAATGGAAGTTAGCGGAAATTATGCAGAGGACCAGGAGAGGTTAAATAACCTCTAACTGGTTATAAAAAAATAGATGTGCATGAATTGGTTATGTTTAAATGCAGGGAAAACCGAGCTGATGATTTATGGGTCCAAGCACGCTAGGGAGAGTTTAGGACGGGATTATTCCAGCTTCCTGATTGAAGGTAGCCTGATTGCAGTGGCTAACGATGTGAAGACTCTCGGTGCTTACATGGAGGCGAATCTTAATGCGGACGCCCATGTGGACTACATTGTGAGGAAGACAAATTACTACCTCAGAGTACTGAGATTAGCCAGTCCCATGGTTACAAAGGATAATCGAGCAAAACTGGCACAGGCAATTATATTGCCACGTTTGGATTATTGTAACTCCTTGTTGGGGGTGCCAGTAAGGATGCTATGCAAAAACTGCAGAAAACAAAAAATGAAGCCATGCGTATAGTTCACCACATGGCACGGAGAGAAACAGTGACAGCAGCTCATAGAGAGCTGCATTGGCTTCCGGTGGCAGCTAGGGTCCTTTTTAAGCTGCTAACTTTAGGACACAAGTGTATCTTTGGGAATGCCCCCCAATATCTCAAAGAGAAGGTAGAAATCTACCAACTCACTAGGTACATTCGCTCAGCTAATGCATGCCTCCTTAGAGTAAATCGTTTCAAAAGAGCCTGGGGTAATGGATGCTCTTTCCTGGCCCGGGTAGTGCGGGCCTGGAATGAGCTGCCAGAACTACTCTGGAAGGAAGAAAATCACCTTGCCTTCAGAAAGTTGCTGAAGAACAGGCCGTTTATGCAAGAAACCTGAGAATCCTGGATCTTCCCACTTTATAGCATTGTCCGCCAGTTTTCAGCACCTGGATGCCCTAGGGCTTTGTCGCTTTATAAGCAAAATAACATAACATAACATAACAGCAGAACTGCTCCTTACCAATCAAGAGGTGTGTTGCTAGTTAACTAAATATCTCTGTGTACCCATCGTTTTTATACTGTTAGTACACTTGGATATGTAGAAAACACTTGCTCTGGGGCAGTTTTAGTTAGTGTGTGGCTTATAGTAATGATTATGTCATCAAGATGGCCACCAACGAAGTACATACAATCGTCACTATCTCGTTTACTAAGGACTCATTTGAAAGATAATCTCAGGCCTAAAAAAGTGGTTCGAACAACATTTACTCGGAAGTCAATGATGTTTGAAACAATGTATTTATAATACAGATATGCAATTACAGCACTAGAGTTGTATGTTCAATTCATTTTTTTCAACGATTATTTGATATTACCTATTTGAGGTACAACTGTTTGACTGAAATTATGGAAAGTGTAATGCAGAGAGTCAACTATCTTTGTCCAAATGCAGGCCCTCCGGTGGTATAGACTTTCAACCGTGTTTGCTGTTTCAATGCCAACAAAAGGTGGCTTTAGTTCAAAAGTCAAAATCTACAGAAAAACGACTTGATGCTGTAAGAATTTGAAATTAGTTTGAAGACCGGGAAGATGAACACATTGCAAAACAAATAAACCAATGTACTGCAAGGTGTCATCTGTCCTATTACAAGCAGTGCACGCACACACACTTATTCTTGATAGTCTACCGCTCTGATACATAAAACAACTGGCAGTACACCAAGATACAGGTGGGAGCTTGGAAAGCAGGAAGGAGCTTCCCTGTGCAGGATCCCAAACTACCAGTACACAATCACAAAGAAACCAAGGCTTCTTTTGCAATCGCATTGCACACTGTTTGCACTGAAGATGCAGATCAGAAGTTACATAATGCTGTTCCCATGTGGGAAAATAGCTAATAGAATCTTAAATATGCTCATGCATATGACAAAGTGCATCACAAAGAATGCTAAGCAAAGAAACATACACAGTGTCGTGTGAAGTGCAGAAAATCCCTTTGAAACACCACTAAACGTGTCAGAATGTGCAAGTCAGGTTCATTGACTGTATAAGGAACGTTTGGACAGTTAGTTTGTCACAATTGCAGATGCTGAGCAACACCACAAGACGCCCTTTTACGCAAATGGTGTTGAAGAGGAAGACATGATATGGAGAAAATCCCTTTTGCAAATGAATTGTTGTACATGGATTCAGCAATCATGTCTTAAAGAGCCAATCACATCATATTTCTTTGCAATCAGCTAACAATGCTTTGGTTTCACATCCAGAAGCAAGTTCCTACATACATTCAACTATAGGCGTTATTTTATTATTTTATTGACACCCCTTGTCACTTTTGCCATTGTGTAATACAAGAATATAAAATCCGTCATGGGGCAGCGGTTAAAATCATAAAAAGAGAAGGATAAAGGAAACAGAGTATAAAAAGCAGACAAAACAACTCAGAGGTTCACCCGGATTCATCAGCTGGTAGCTTGAATTGTCTTATGGACCAGGCTTTCCTCATAGTGTTAAACGCAAAATCATATCATGCCTCCTTCTGATTTATATTGGCCTAAGCCTAGTCGCTCTGCGAAGAAAACCGCGTTGCAAAGTTCCGATTTTGGATCGACTTTGCCGCCATTTTAGAATCATCCGCCATTTTGATTTCTGTTCGTATGTGAATTCTCTGTTCTAAAATGGTGGACTGTGTTTGACTTGCAACCAAACCTTCCCGATCTTTGAGCCTTGTTAATGGTTAGACTGTACGAGGGCCGACTGTTTAGGCTAGGTAATCCGACCTTGCACCAAGTTTGACTTGTTGTCCTAGGATCATCTGTATTAACAAACCTAATACACAAATACACATTGAGGACAATACTATGTAAATGTCGAGCGTGGACACTGGCAGAACTACATTGTGAAGGGATATGTACTAAGGTTCACTGCTAAATCCAGGAATACACTTCGCCATTGTAACCTGTTGGAAACACAAACCTATGTAATCCATGTGCATATTATTGTATGAGCTGTATGTGAACTCGGCACAAACTCTAGACCGCAGATTATTAACCTGTAGAGGGGCTGAACAATATTGTAGGAAATTTATAAAAAGGTAAATGTTTAGATGTCCAGCTCTCTCCCTCCTCACTCTGATGGGCTGGTACACATTGCGGGTTGTCGAGAGCCAGATAGCTATCTGTATCAGATCTGTGTTTCTTTGTAACTGCGCAGTATTAAAGATCTGTGAATCTTTATAGCCCGTGTTTGGTGTATTTCCTTTTGTGGTACTCAGCCTCGATATTTCTTTGTTTTTACAGACGTCGCCCGAATAGGGACCCTCAAAATTGATGCCACCTCGTTGAAGAGTTGCCACGGCTATCGGACCGGGATCAGATGGTGAGAAAAGGGGGCCCCTTTTTGAATGAGATGCGATACCTCAACAGTACTGCACAATCCGATCCCTGGACGGTGAGCACGCGATCCAAGACGGCATCTTGACGAGGGTCCATATATCGAGGCGGGCAGTTTTGCGGAAATCACCAACCACGAGGGTCCTTTGTTGTCCTTAGTAATCCGATCGGACCTCCCTTAGTTCTTTGATCAGGTGAGTCGTGCCCCGATTCCTAAGTATCCTGATATTTGATTTTGGCGTATTGTCCTCGTGAGAACAATTATTGACCAGGTAACACCAGTAATCTGATATGCCTGAGAAATTGTCTGCCGGAGACAGACAATCTTTGATATTTGGCCGACCGGCGCCATAGGAGGGGTCGCCGGCATGTCTATGAACTGTAACAACGGCATTAGGTAGTAGAGTATTCGATAATATTTGGCACAGACAAACTAGACATGTTTCTGAAATTCAGTGCTCAGTCAATAGTAATTTTAGGATTGCCCAAATGCTAGATCTACAGTATTTTCAATGCAATACAAAGTTAGAAAAGAGACGTAATGTAGCAGCCTGAGAATAAATAGAAGTATGCATGTCATCATATGTTATAATTCTGGAGAATACCATCATTTATGAACAACAAAACAGTCAGAGTTTGTTAGGAACATAGATAAGGTGCTTTTGAAAACTTGGTGTATGAAGAATATATGTGTCTAAAACTTTTTATGTCTTAGATGAACTAATCTGATAAACTCCTAAATGAACGAAGGCCTGGTGCCACTGCACCACCTCCTTATGTACCTAAATCCTGCTGTCTTTCCTCTTCCTACTGTTGCTCTTTTTTTGTAGCAATTTCTGTTCTTCTTGTTGTTTCTCTGTCACTAGTTATTGCTTTATTTTTCTAGTGTCGTTTCTTTACCCGTATCTCCATCTTTTCCGACTATTATCGTTCCAGAGAGTTAGTCTTTTTTAGTTAGTAGTAGTATTTCCACTGTTTTTGTATAGGATTTGCCTACTCTCTTTCTTTCTCAAGCGGTTTTGCTCCGCTTGTAGCCGATACAAGTTGTAACAAAGGATATGGCTTCCAAAGAGAAGAGAGAAATAAGATTTGAATGCATGGGCTGAGCAGTATATAGAGGAAAGCGAAAAAAGTACTGTCTTAGTTAAAATTCTTTTTTAGAAAGTATTCCCAATCAGGATGTCTTTATTAAAGGGAAGGGGATACATTTAGTTGAAATATGGAATAGATTGACGAATGCGGATGTCCCACAAGGGTCGAAGGGATTTGAACGTTTTTAGCCTATTCAAGGAATTCTGCAGAGAAAGTACATGGGCATGTCGAGAGGGTTTTTGAGTTAAGAAGGGAGTTAGAACGGTGACAGAATGATGAGATAGATGATGATAGTTTGGATGCCTTTCTTTTGTGCAGAAACAGTTCCTTCTTCCTTGTAAACCAAGGGGTGAAGAAACGCAAATTTGCACAAGGGATGCGCTTAGATGGATTTTTTGAATGTGTTGATGTCTCCCACAGAAGTATATGCTACGTATAGTCAGTACACTCCAGAAATGCAGAGGTAAGTGTTACAGGTAATGCTAGAATACCTGAAGGTTGGGTGGATAAAAATGAGATTTGTTGTCCCGCGGAATCGAAGATTGTCTATGAGGGAGCCCTTTCTTGCACCCGATACCATTCCTATTACCCTTTTTTTTTTAGCGTTTTTTGCTTAACTAAATGTTCAGGGTTATCTACTTCTCAGTTACCTGTGAGAGAGGTTCCTCTGACGTTTGTCCCTAAAGCCGAGGTTCCGGGTAATGCCGCAACAAGCGTCGCCGCCTATGATATCGACGCACATCATGTATCTTAGTTTGTTCACCTCCCATTCCCAAGACAGGAACTGAATACCATTAGACTGTCGTATTCTACCTAATATCTGGAATGGACTGAGTTCTATAAAGAAATAAAATCTGTTTTGCAGTCGTCAGTTTTCACTTTAGGTGATATAGATTTGTTGTTTCCCGCGCTCCTACCTGCTGACTTGTGGGCAACCCCTGAGAGAAGGATAGTTTGGGACAAACCTACTGTTTGTATCCAAGGAAAATCTAAGGATGCCACCGAACCCTCTGATCGAGTTGTACAGGTATCTTTTGGATTTTAGTGTATAGGATTTAAGCACCACATCTGGGACAACATTATTTGTGGACAAATTTGTGCATGGGTTGTTGCCTGATATCCAAGCACAAATTATGACTTCTGCCAGTGCTTGGCAAGCTAAATCGCAGTCCGAAGTATTGCATGTGGCTCGGTATTATGAGAACCGAGTCAATAATGAGAAAGACAGGATTGAAAAGAAAAAAATAGATCTGAAATCTAAGGTATTGTTGCAACAGACAGTTAGAGGGCCTAGAGGGGGTAGTATACAGTCTCGGGGACAGTATGTTCCACAGGGAAATGTGCCGTTGGGTCCTGTATACGCAAACCAATGTGCTTATTGCAGACGAGAGGGTCATTGGCGAGCACAATGCCCGATCATCCAGCAAAGGTCGAATAAAACATATGGTGTCATGGGTAAACGACCCAAAGGCCGCCCTGGGATGGGGGTCTTGGTAGAAACTAGTTTGCGCAAAATTCCCAGTCCTTTTTGCAAGGTAACCAGCAATCTAATGAAGATAGTAAGAATATTTTTGATAACGCTCCTACTTCCTATTTTTCTGAGGATCTTCCCTTCAAAGGTATATTGTTCTGTTAGGTTAGCCCGAAGCAGCATCTGGGACCGGTGCCTGTTCCTGTTAATTAAAGAAGTCTCTATGATGAGATAAAGGTGGGGAATGGGAAGCATCTATTTTTTCATAGATAGGGGGGGCACAGAAGTGTTCCATTTATCATTCACGGGTTCCAGATGTTTTACTGCGAGGGCATGATAACGTTTCTTACAGTTTTTCTGGTACGCTAGTGGTTAGTTTAATTTCTTTTCCGGTACTGATTTTACTGGATCCATTTGCAGATTATTGTCTGTTCCTTTTGACAAACAAACTGTGGAGAGAATTTGTTGAGGTTGAATCTGTTGAAGGAATTGAAATGCGGTAATTCATTGGTCTTCGGATGGAGTGCATTTGACGATTTCACCACAGCAATTTTCTACCTTACAGTTTCTGACTAGACCTTTTGCCGCCGGAATTTAGTGACGTTCCGGAGTGTGTATGACCAATTGATGGCAAGGATCTTGGTATTTTACAAATTGATTCTGTTAAAATGGTTTTGAAACCTGGAGTTAAACTGCCACGAATTCCATGGTATAAGATTCCTGTTGTTGGTGACTAAGCTTTGAAGAGTATCATTTCTGATTCTGTACATCGTGGAATGATTGAGGAAATTGCAGGAAGTTTGTCTAATAACCTGATTTTACCGGAGTACTAGAAAAGGGGGTAATGCGATTCTATTCCGTTTCATTTTTGATTTACGCTCTGTCAATGAGATTGTAGCTCTGCAAATTCCAATTGTGCCTGATGTAACGATGATACTGACAATGATTTCAACCTTTTTGCTACTCCTTTTAGTATTATGGATCTTAAGAAAGTCTTCTTTAGCATTCTTATATACATGGATAGTAGATAGTTGTTTGCGTTCACCCTAGGTGGGACGCTCGTTTACATTAACCCGTGCACCATAAGGGTACACGGAGAGTCCGAGCATATATAGTAGGGCTTTGAAATGGCAGTTCGATACATTTCAGTTGCCTTTTGCTTGTACATTTTTGTAGTATATTGACGACCTTCTCTTAGCTACAGACTTGGAAACTGTTTGCAAAGAGAGTACTGTGTTAGTACATATTCATCTAGTAGAACATAAACATAAAGCTTCATTTGGAAACATTTAGTACTATTGACAGGTGGTCGCCTGTTTTAGCCTATCTCCTGTCAAAGGAGGGAAGAAGATTGAAGAAGATTGATGACGCTTGAATAAATTAGAATATTAAAGTATAAGAAGCATTTCTAGCATGTCTGTCCCAAATACACAGAAAGAAGTTAGAGTTTTGATAGGAACAACTTCTTACTGTAGATAGTGGGTCCCAAAACCAATGTTGGCATTTACAGAGAAGGGCACTTCTTTTTCATTGCCGTAGAACTTGGAACACCAGAAAGCTTTTTGATCTGCTCAAGACTGCACTGTGTTCAGTACCAGTTTTGGTCACACCAAAGTATGATAAGACCTTTGTGTTGCATGTGCATGAATGTGATGAATGTGCTTTGGCTGTGCTAATACAGGAGTATGGAGGGGGAGAGAATAGACTGTGCGGTTATTTTTTCCCCCATACCTGATCCTGTTGCATGCACTTTTGCTGTGATATCTGAGAGCTTTCGCTGCTGCTGCTGCGTTTGTGAAGCAGAGTGAGGGAATGGTTCTAGGCCATATCTTTTCCTGGCATGACACCTCACTCTGTAGACGTTCTATGATGTAGAACGAAAAAAAAAAAATGCACCCTCTGCAGCTGCAGATCCTACCCCTATTATGTGTGGGGTCCCTCAGGGCTCTTGCGTGTCCCCTACTCTCGACAATATATTTACCAAGCCATTGTTCGATGATCTGGACCTTCGGGGTGTCACCTACACTAACTATGCAGATGACACTCAGATTCTCCTCCCTCTTTCTGGGGATCATGGCAGGGACCTGGCCCTGGCGAATAGAATTTATCTCATCATTCAGGCATGGATGGCCACTCACGGCCTATGCCTGAATGATGATAAGGCAGAGTTGATAATCCTCGGCTCTCCCTCCAACATCTCCAAAATAGGGCAAGAATATGCCTCCTTCATTATTGACGGTAACAATACCATTGTCTCTAAGGAGGTAAAAACATTGGGTTTCTACCTTGACACAACTATGTCCTTTACCAAACAACTAAACTCCCTGGCGTCTACTACAACATACACTTGTAAACTGATCAGAGCAGGTAGACCCTTCCTTTCTAATGACAACTGCCTCATACTGGCCAGAGCATTAATTCTATCAAGACTAGACTATTGCAACGCCCTCTACAGTAGTGCCAATAAAACTATTGTCCAAAAACTCCAAATATTACAAAATAATGCCACTAGAGCCGCTCTAGGCATTAACAAAAGAGTGCACATCTCTGCCATCAGACGTCACAACAAATGGCTATCTGCCCACAACAAAATACAATTAAAAATCGCCTCTCTGACTTATAAGGCACTACATAACGCGGCACCAAGTTACCTAATTGACAGATTATCTAGAAGAACCTCCAGTAGACCGTCTAGAACCATTAACACAAACTGTCTGGTAGTACCCAGATTTAAATCCTCCAAGATTGGCAATAGTTTCCCTGTTAAGGCCGACAAACTTTGGAACTCACTACCTCACCAGTTGAGAGCTGACCTCCCCTACTCTGTCTTCAGAAAAAACCTCATCACTCACCTCAACCTGACTGAAAACTAGCTCTCCTTGTATCTGTGCTACGCTAGCTTGACTGTAGCTAGATTGTATATTTGCTAATTGTGTACATCCTTTAGTTACTAAGATATAATTAACTTTGCCCTTTTGCGAAATTTAAGCCTGTATATTGTATTATTTCTTGTGTAATGCACCTTTGAACGATCTACAAGGGGAGCTGTTTTTCGATGGCTCCTGTTTTAAAAAACATTCAGCTGGTACCTCCATTATTACCTATGCCATTACTTTACTAAGCAAGATTGTGGAGGCGAGGAGAACTTTTGCATAACTTCACACAGGCCGCAGAGATTTTTGCACCAGTTTAAGATTGTGAACTTTTAGAAAATGTTATAGTGACTATGTTTACAGATAACTGGTATACCTTTTGGGGTGGTTCATAACTTGGGGTTGACAGAGGGTAGAACGAGGTTTCTTGACCTCGTACAAAAAAAAAAAATATCTAACATGGTATTTCGATAGTTCAGCTATCCTCAGCACTTGCGCTTCCTACTCAATTAGTAATCATAAAGTGCATAAAACAGTTCAAGGTAGTAGACGATGTAGAGAGAGGAAACACCCTTTTTCTGACAGGATAGCTGAACAGACTTCTATCGATTTATATTTAGAAACGTATAGTAGGAAAGAAACCATAAATGCATGTATAGTAGATGAAGGGATTGTTTGGTAAGGAATATCCAAGCTGTTGCCACTTCAAGAGAATTATGATACTGGGCTATTGGTTTTAGCAGGTTTTTGGATGGGGAAAGGTGTTGGGTAGGCAGTGAAAAGGGAAGTAGGACACTACCCGATACAAATATCACCTCCAAGATCACAATGGCTCGTGGTTCCATTTACACGTGTGTTAGAATTATCCGCAAATATTAAAACCTATCAGGGTAAAACGCAAGACATCTCAGTAATTCGAAGTAATTGAACACTACCCTATGGCTCTATTTTTTACATGGACGACCCCACAGATTAAAACTAGAATCCCCCTGAATGAAACCATGGAGGGGAGGTCAGTTAATATTTGAAGTATACCAAAAACCTAGAGTATTAAAAATATGTGGAGTATTTGCTTCTTACTAAATGCTGTGACCAGTTAACTTAAAATGTGTATTTGATTTACCAACAGGTGCGAGAAGCCCTCCCAGTTAAATACGAGGGGCCAGGTCACAGAATTTGACCAGGTAGATGGATGCTCCCGAAGTCATTTAAGAGGGCAACCAGTCTCGCACCACACAAAGAGAACCGCTCCAGGTCCCGTTGGCCACACAGACAATGGTACGAGTAGATGGGAGAAAGGACATCGGATCGACACACAACAAGGAAATGCTTTGCTCTTTTTTTCATCTGACGGAGAAGAAAAAGAAGAAAAACTACTTGTTTCTACGGATCAAGCAATCTTGAATAACATCAAGGTTATGTCGGGGAAACTTCCTGAGCCCATGGGGCTTGGGGAGATAGCTGCTTTGTTTTTGAAACGTTCTTTGGATCTTCCTGCATTCTCCAGCACTCTTTCCCCTGTTTTCATCACTTCCATCAGGAAGCAATGACGCACTGTTCGCAGATCACACGGTACCAGGAGTCACAAGGTACAATCTGCGTCCGCGGAGTTAGACTTACTGCACGGTTCGGCTGTGCCCACAGGGAAGTAATCACAGAGCTTGTCCTTTGCCACTCCTTTTGCATTCAAGGAAAAGTAGGTGGCTGGGGACTGAGAAAGACTAAGAAATCACGTGATCAGGAGATCACCAGCAAATGGACTATGACATTTTTCACAAGAACTTTTCGGGGAAGAGCTGTGAGGAACAATGCCTGTCGTTATCTCTATTCGTACGCAGCAATTGTTTGATTGTGTGGCTAACAAGGACATTGGACGATCAAATACATAGTCCGTGAGGACGTATTGTTTTCTTGTAATCGTGTTAACCAGTCTTACAGTGTTGATTGCTTTTAGGGTTTGGTATATTGAAAGGGGGTGCGTCCATTAGAAATGTTGATATCCGTTGGTAATATGTTTCTATTATGTCTTCTTCTTTCATGCATCTGCATACTTTATCCACTAGGGATTCTCAACACAGACGAGGTTTATTATAACAAGACACTTCTGTTTATTATGAATGTAAGTCACATAATTTTGACTAGAACTAATTAATGGATATGTTTGCCTTTGTTATGATAGGTGGAAAAGGGTGATGCAGATATATGGATCCTTTGCTTTAAAAACTACTATATGCGACACCTCTCTGAGGGCATTATTTCTCAGTTATGTGATCTCTCTAGTCATTTATTCCTTTTCGGGGTGGCACCTGTAGGCAACCAGGATGGCACGTCCCCTTCTCTGCGCTATCAATCACAGCCCCAATTCTGTTTTCTTCTACATACAGAGAGATGGTCCTTAGCCAGTGGGTATTTTTTAAGGGTTGTACCAATACTGTGAAATTGATTAGTGGGAACAGACCACCCTATGTAGATGATTCTGTTATTTCATTTATGGCGATGAAGACATCGCCGTTAAAGATCCAATGACAAACAATGTATCTGATGAATATGATTAGGATGTATGGACATTGAAGCGTGGAGTTGTGAGTAAAGTGAATATATTTAGTGAGCTATTGGCTTAGGCCAAAAAGAGGGTTTGTTAAATGGTAAATCATATCGTGCCTCCTTCTGATTTATATTGGCCTAAGCCTAGTCGCTCTGCAAAGAAAACCACGTTGCAAAGTTCCAATTTTGGATCGACTTTGCCACCATTTTAGAATCATCCGCCATTTTGATTTCTGTTTGTATGTGAATTCTCTGTTCTAAAATGGTGGACTGTGTTTCACTTGCAACTGAGCCTTCTCGATCTTTGAGCCTTGTTAATGGTTAAACTGTCCGAGGGCCGACTGTTTAGGCTAGGTAATGCGACCTTGCACCAAGTTTGACTTGTTGTCCTAGGATCGTCTGTATTAACAAACCTAATCCACGAATACACATCGAGGACAATACTATGTAAATGTCGAGCGTGGACACTGGCAGAACTACATTGTGAAGGGATATGTACTAAGGCTCACTGCTAAATCCAGGAATACACTTCGCCATTGTAACCTGTTGGAAACACAAACCTATGTAATCCATGTGCATATTATTGTATGAGCTATATGTGAACTCTGCACAAACTCTAGACCGCAGATTATTAGCCTGTAGAGGAGCTGAACAATATTGTAGGAAATGTATAAAAATGTAAATGTTTAGATGTCCAGCTCTCTCCCTCCTCACTCTGACGGGCTGGTACTCATTGCGGGGTGTCGAGAGCCAGATAGCTATCTGTATCAGATCTGTGTTTCTTTGTAACTGCGCAGTATTAAAGATCTGTGAATCTTTATAGCCTGTGTTTGGTGTATTTCCTTTTGTGGTACTGTCTTGATATTGGGCAAAATCTTCCTCGGGGCCAGCCCTTTGAGAGCAAAAATACCCAATTCAGCCCAAAATACAGGTTCTATTGTGCTGAGCAGTGATCTCATGCTAGTGACAAATGACACCCTCAAAGTTTTAGCATATTTATTCTAAGCAGTGAATTTCATATACATTTGGGATTCAAGTTAGAGAATATTACAAAGCATAAAACAAAGAGCAATGCAAAATATAGTGAAACATGGAACTTAGATAAACATAGAGAAACATAGAGAAATATAGAGAAACATAGAGAAACATAGAGAAATATAGAGAAACATAGAGAAACACAGTCTTACGTCCCTTAATCTCAGCCCTGGGAGACCTGGGTTTCTCATAGAAAAACAAGGCTGGAGGACACCGTGAGAGCCAATTCCGGGCACCTGACTGTACACGAATCAAGTCCACAGGCGATCTCCCCCTGATCCATGTGTGCATGGATATTTTATAATCTCTTGCTGTCAGTCACCATGACGCACAGTTCCAGAACTTTCCCTGTGCAACTGGCTCATGGAAAAAACCCAGCTCTCTCTGAGATGCTCCCTGCTCGCTCCTACCCCCTCCCTTGTTCCCATCTGCGCTGGCTGAGGAATGTCTTATCAGTACCTTCCCAGAGAAAAGGAAGATTAGCTTGGAGCCAGGGCTACCGTTAGTGAGGCTGAATATTCTAAGGGAAGCAGGGATGTATTAACCCCATCTGCAAGCTCTAAAAGGCATGCACTCATAGCTTAGTGTTTATAGCGCTTAAGACTGGCTATCTAAGCGCTATATAGGTGCCATGATGTTCCAAACACTCCAAAAACCTATTAGCTACATAGCTGGGGGCCCTCCCTGCCTGTCTATCAACAATGCTTAATTTGACCTATTTCATACTAGGCCTGCATATTCCTTGTAGCTCACTACTGCATAATGGAAGTGCTACAACAGACTACTGTCAGCATTTTTAGCACATACTTTGAATACACTATTGGCTTTCAGCGGCTAATGCTGTCATCTAAAGCCCTGATTGGCAAGGTTGCAATTTCGTGTATCACTACATTCCACCCCTATTCAACGTTTGTGCGACAAATGCTGACTAATACCTATCAATATAGTATTTAGTGCAGTGATAAAGACCTTGGGGCTTTGCAAGAGGTTTAAGCAAACTATCTTATAGCGGTTAGTTAGCGTGGCATGCAAGGTAAAACACTACCTAAACAAAAATGTACACAAAGTGAACAGTGACATATACCCTTGCCAAAACCTGGCCTACACAAAAAATACCTACACCAAGTGAACATGGACATTTACTCTAGCCAAAACATGGCCTACACAAAAATACCTAAATCAATTTTGTATAACTGATTGTCAGTTAAAAAAGCAGCATGCAGTTAAAATGTCAAGGCAATCCAGTGTAGTCTAATCTACAATGCACTATTGCATTTATGTATGGTTACCAATTCTAAAACCTGGCAGCCTTTCACCCTAAGGGCCTACCCTCCCCCTGATCCCAGGGCATTCAAGCGTGACTATGGGCTGTGTGACTAGACACTTCCCCCAGGTAGGTGGAACCCAACCAGAAACCATCTAATTTTGTGAACAAGGTGAACCCATGGGCACCAGGTTGTCTAAATAAAAACAATTCTACTAATTTACATCAAAGCATGGCATGTGTTATTCATGCAATCAAAAGCAAGCAATTCAATCCATATGTATGCTGGTAACTGTAGCTCTGCGTGCCAGTGTGTGGAGGATGGTCGCCCCCACCCAGTAAAAAGCCAACACCTGCTGATTTAACAATGTTTGCCATACAATGCATTGTGTGTATTTAGCAGTCTTGTTGACCTGCCCTATGGCAGACAAAAATGTCTTCATGTCTAAAATTCTGTCATCTTCAATTGGCTGTCAATACTTGTAGCAGTGCTGGGCATATCAATGGGCCCCACTAGGCCAGAAGTTCTATAGCAGAGCTGGCATCAGAACCCATAGTGGCTAGCTTATTGTGCACAGTTTCTATGTCACAAGCATATAAAGCTCCTGCAATTAATGAATCTAGCTCCCTAGCTACGCGCACTCTAGTGATGGGCCATAGAAATGGACTCCATTTGTAGCAGCTTGGTAGTACTAAGGAAACATTGCCTCATGATAAATCTATGTCTAAGTGTAGCACTGTAATAATGAAGGTGTGCATTACCAGTCTACAATTTACATGTTGTCTTACTACTGGAAAATCTAACAGGTTCACAGTGTCTACCTTCTGTGACTTGGAGAATACCCTTCTTCAAGTGGGATATCTACCATATACAATATTAACTTTAGCCACAAACACCATACTACTATCCGGCAGTGGCTGTTTCATCACACCATGGAAAAAATTCATTTAGTCAAGTTATAGTTCATAAAATCTTGGCGAGAACACTCGCTACAGTTCTTGGTCAGAAAAACATCACATTAGACAAATTAAACAAATGGTATCCATTCAGTGACAAAAGATGCCTGACAATGTGCCAGGCCAGTACACTAGCAATTCCATGTGGATACTCATTTGTAGCGCTTTTCCAAAGAATTATTCCAAATGTTTACAATCAAAAGGTGACTCTTTGCATTAGTGTGCTGGAGACAGCTGTCCCCACAAGAACATGAAACTGGTTGGTTTAACAAAAAACCGTGTCACACTCTGTGTCATAAAATCAAACATCAAGTCAGTCATGGTTTCATTTACCTGCCTTAAGCTGGCTGTAAAAGTATCCAGTGTTTCAAAGATTACCATTTCAAATTATAGCTCATACACTTGGCAGCATTACTTCAATTAAGAATCTTAACCTACGCACAGGTGACTTTGATGTGCGCACTCATCTTATCTCAAAATAAATTACGCTCCTGCTTGCATAATTCTGCTGCCCCAACAGTTCATAAATCATTCTCCTGCCTACGTGCAATGTAGAATATTTTTTTTTTTCAAAAACAAAACATCTCTGGTTAAAGCCATTCAGTTGGAAGAGTAAAACCATTTGGTTTTTTCAGATTCATCTCAACAGTGCATTTAAAAACCATTTTTCAATGTGTTAGCATTCAATTGCTGTGTCACACAGCTGTATGTGGTGCCTGATGTTACAGTCCACAATTCATTGTCCATAGTCCTTTAAACAAGAAAGGGCAAAACATGTCATTTAAATGTGTAGCATCAAATACTTGATAATTAGCCAAGTCTGCATCGTGCCAGTTCAGCAAAAGTTATTACTCTGTTGGACACTATTCGCAGGTTACAGCATTGAGTGCGGTGCAGGGCACGTTAAAGTTGAAATAGCATGTCGCAGTGGCTCGCTTTCTCTGAGAATGCGTCTGACCCTTCTTTGATCAGTGTCACCCACAAACTGCATATTCATTTTCTGATATTGTAAAATGTCTTGGCGTGCTTTGTCTAGGCAAAATACAAACAGAAATGTTAGGATTTCATCAAAAGTTCAATATCAGCGTTATCCACGTTAGGATGTCATCAAAACTTCAATATCAGCGTTATCCACCCCTTCCCATAATACCACCCCCATCTTCAAAAAGTCTCATCAGGTAACTACACACTTTGTCATTGCTACTGCAATTATTTATCACCTTTCTGCATGTTTCTGGGGGCTTATTTACACTCAACCATACGGGGTGTAACTGCCTAATCACAAACTCATTTGTGCAATGCAATCATAGCTGGTCAATGGTACCTCAGACTGATCTGTGCTTTTACAAAGCCATATAGTAAGTACCCAGGTCGCACAATGCTTTTCTTTTTCACCAAAGCGATCACAAATGCCAGGCGCCAACTTGCTTCCAGTGTCTCATGATCTTGATTCAGTTTGCCCTGCTGGCATCACTCCATTTTTCAAAGGTAAAGTCTTTCAGTCCAATACCGCTTACAGTTGTACAAGCAGCTTTGTTTATTTATCTTTCTTTTCTTAGCAGTGTCTTTTCAAGCCTCTGGTTTTTTCACTTGTCATTTTT
Source organism: Ambystoma mexicanum (assembly GCF_040938575.1). Taxonomy (NCBI): domain Eukaryota; kingdom Metazoa; phylum Chordata; class Amphibia; order Caudata; family Ambystomatidae; genus Ambystoma; species Ambystoma mexicanum. The sequence continues at coordinate 1,132,195,901 of NC_090923.1, forward strand.
TCAAAGGGCGTTTGCTGTTTTTGAACCACCCCTTTGAGTGCGATAGTCTAAGCCAGTTTCTTTTGTTGCTTCAACAAATCATTCATTCTTGCACTAAGCCGTGTGGCTTCTGGATCATGGCTAATGTGCAGTGTTCATGTTGTACTTCAAAGCCCCGCTCTGCATGTTGTCTCTTGCAAAACGGCTAAGCACTTTTGTCAGTTTTGCTTCCATCTGGAATGCCATAATGTCTTTGTCAGTTACTCCATCCCCTGGCAATGTAGCTTGCAGTTTGCCAGATGTGTATTTTCTCTTCTCAAAGCGCCTAGAGGTTTCTTCTCCAGTGCACAGCGCTTTACTTCAGTTCACATCACATGGAGCATTGGAATGCAGCTTGCACAGCAATAGCGTTTCACTTCACTTCACATCACATGGGAATGCGGTTTGCACAGTAATGTCTGTTGGAATGGGCAGCTGTCTTTTCTTGGCCCATTCACAGATGCATAGGTAAATGTTCAGATGTGATGTGCCCGTCTGCCATCCTGCATGAAGCCTTTGCTCCGTACCACAGTTTACTGGGCAAATTCTTTACTTTTTGAACAGCTCTCTGTTTTTGCTCCCCCTTCCTCAGGAATGCAGGCATGTTTATCTTTCGTGTGCACCTGGCAGCGCCATGAGCACGCAGCTTATCTCTTTTGCCTATAACTCTTATACTGTGGCGGCTTCACTCGTTTCAGACAGTTCATCCAGATTAACTCTTTCTTGTACTGTTTCTGCTTTTGTTTGCCTTCACGCACCTCGCCCAAGACAGCTTCAAGGCACAAGCTCTGCACACACAGCAAGACTCTTGTTTTCAAAAGCGGCACTTTTCTTGTCATTTTTCTACTCCATGTAATTTTGCAAAATGTCAAAGCGTCTTTTTTTTCTTGTAATGTGCGATCTTTCAAGAGAACTCACAACCCATTAAATCTTTGTGCTATCTTATCACACACAGATGTTTCATTCTGTTGTACCATTGCCAAACTATAACCACTCAGTTCAGTGCATTTAAAAATAAAAATGCCAATGTTTAGTGCAGCTCCCTGCACGTTTTTTTTTCTGCAAGAACAACCCACACTCTATTGCTTGTGGGCTGTTTAATGTGTCAACAACATTTTTCCCCATGTATCACAGTCAACAGGACACTATTTCCAAATCATACATCACTTATAAGGCAACAGCACAAATCCATGGCATAGCATGGGGACAGTCAAAAATACTCCAGGGGCAATTTAGAAAAATATAAATTGTTTTTCTCCCCAACCATTGCAAACTGATTCTGCAATTTCAAATCAGTACACAAAAATCGAAAATCCAAATAACATTCACTCACTTTCCTTTTTAAGTGAGTCTCTCACCCAATATAAGCATGGCACAGCCTAAAATGCAATATAACCATTTTAGTGTGTTTCCTTTAAACAGAATTTGCCACCATTAGCACATGGAATTTTACAGTTGCCAAAAGAAAGAAAAAACTCTTTAGGCTCTCAGCACAGATGTTACTCATTCTCCTAAGCATGGCTCATTCCCCTTCCTCATTATTCAGGAATGCCAACCCTTCAAAAGCATATATCAAAAAAGCGAACCTTCGCCTCCGAACATTACAGCCCCCACTCGCTAGCACACTGGGGCTGAGTCAATGGTTAAATCACTATTCACAATTTGCATGTCAAATCCCTGCAATTATTTTTTTTTCCTGCCCTCATGACAGAATAGAGATGAGAACTCCGTCTCATTATGCATTCCAAATTACAACTTTAAACTTGGGAAACCACATGATAAAATTCTTTTTCTAATTGAGCATACATCTTTCTTAACCATTCATCGGAGTGCTTTAAACAAAGCCATTTCCCGCTCGTTTATTGCCTTGTACTCCCTGGCACCAATCCCATGCAATAAGTCAGTCACGACTGATTTACTGAAGGGAGTCTTAACCACACAAGCTATCGGCCACGGCAAGCCGACACAACATTGCTGCCTTTTGAAGTCTCAGAGCTGCAGTGAGACCATCAAGGAAATGCGACAGCCTGCTCCCCACTCTACACTGTGTTCTCTCACACCATTTGTCATGTCAGCATGGCACTGCTCTTCACAAATCCCACAAAGCTGCCACCAAATGTCTTGATATTGGGCAAAATCTTCCTCGGGGCCAGCCCTTTGAGAGCAAAAATACCCAATTCAGCCCAAAATACAGGTTCTATTGTGCTGAGCAGTGATCTCATGCTAGTGACAAATGACACCCTCAAAGTTTTAGCATATTTATTCTAAGCAGTGAATTTCATATACATTTGGGATTCAAGTTAGAGAATATTACAAAGCATAAAACAAAGAGCAATGCAAAATATAGTGAAACATGGAACTTAGATAAACATAGAGAAACATAGAGAAATATAGAGAAACATAGAGAAACATAGAGAAATATAGAGAAACATAGAGAAACACAGTCTTACGTCCCTTAATCTCAGCCCTGGGAGACCTGGGTTTCTCATAGAAAAACAAGGCTGGAGGACACCGTGAGAGCCAATTCCGGGCACCTGACTGTACACGAATCAAGTCCACAGGCGATCTCCCCCTGATCCATGTGTGCATGGATATTTTATAATCTCTTGCTGTCAGTCACCATGACGCACAGTTCCAGAACTTTCCCTGTGCAACTGGCTCATGGAAAAAACCCAGCTCTCTCTGAGATGCTCCCTGCTCGCTCCTACCCCCTCCCTTGTTCCCATCTGCGCTGGCTGAGGAATGTCTTATCAGTACCTTCCCAGAGAAAAGGAAGATTAGCTTGGAGCCAGGGCTACGAGAGTGAGGCTGAATATTCTAAGGGAAGCAGGGATGTATTAACCCCATCTGCAAGCTCTAAAAGGCATGCACTCATAGCTTAGTGTTTATAGCGCTTAAGACTGGCTATCTAAGCGCTATATAGGTGCCATGATGTTCCAAACACTCCAAAAACCTATTAGCTACATAGCTGGGGGCCCTCCCTGCCTGTCTATCAACAATGCTTAATTTGACCTATTTCATACTAGGCCTGCATATTCCTTGTAGCTCACTACTGCATAATGGAAGTGCTACAACAGACTACTGTCAGCATTTTTAGCACATACTTTGAATACACTATTGGCTTTCAGCGGCTAATGCTGTCATCTAAAGCCCTGATTGGCAAGGTTGCAATTTCATGTATCACTACAGGTACTCAGCCTCGATATTTCTTTGTTTTTACAATAGAGGATGTCACTTTTATTGTTACTCTTTCAAAATGGCCCCCATACAGATAGATCGTCATTTCCTTGTAGTTTCTGATGTACGACTGTCTCCTAGTTCTTAAAATAAATCTCTTCCTTGCTCCCTGGTACCACGGCCACAGCCAAACAGGGCTTCCTTTTATTAAAAGTAGCGTCTTTTAGTTCCATGGTATTCACCGATAGAATAGTGAAGAGCCACCTCTCCCCATTGTCACTCAATAGATGCAGCTGGAGTTGCTGTCCCAGTGATCTCATGAAAATACTCTTCCACACAAGGCACCTCACCCCCTCTGTTACGGAAATCCATCTTTCAGTGTCAAGAGCAGGCCTTTACTTAAGCCCAAACTGTTGGCTCCTACAGCTATTTGGCCTTTTAAGTGGTTCGACGACGTTGAAGATGTATATTCGTCCCAACATTTGTCCATCAAGTGAGAGGAGAGTGTGGTATGGCATAATGGGGTCTTCTTTATTGTACTCTTTTGTAGCATGCATCATCTTCTAGAAATACTAGAACATGCTGTGCCTTCGAAAAGAGGGGGTCCTCTTTCGAAGGCACAGCATGTTCTTCCAGAATGTTCTCTGAACAGTCCCCAGGGAGTCTGAATCATTGCCTAAGCCCCAGATCTCTGCTCCATACACTAAGATGGTTTCAGCTTTATGACTTGGTGTGCGTCTGGGGTATGGCACAGATGCTCCTGGTCATCCCCAGTAGGGCATTGGACGCTGCTTCTGCCTTTTTCTACGTGATAGGTTTCTTCCATGTTAACCTCTCTGTAAACACCATTCCCAAATATACAAAGGTGTTTACTCTTTCCAGGATCTCTCCGCCCATATGATATTTCTTTTTTTTCTTGCTTCTTCATTTTTTTGGCCCGCCTATCATATCTTTGGATTGAAGGTATGTTATCCTAATTAGGCTGCTAAATTACTTTGAGAAACCACCCATCCTGGCAGAGGAGAAGTGAAAAGGCACAGGTCCATGTTACAAGGGCAGTACCAGGAGTGGTATTATGTGGTGTAGGTGGGAGAAGAAGGTTTGATAGCTTGCAGGTTGAAAATACACATTTGAACCCAAAGGCTTCTGCATTGTCACAAGCTCTTATGTATGAGTGATTAGCAGAAATGCAGTCCTCATATGGTGCCTCAACTTTAATATGGTTAGGGCAAACTTATGAACTTCCACTTTTTATTGGCCTAACGATACATTCCAGAAGCTTGCAGAAAATGATTTGTGCAGCCAATGCATGACTTGGGTTCTGACCGGCTCTAATATAAAGTTCTGGCTGGAGACAGCTTTAGCGAATGGTGCTCTGTGCCTCATGGAAGATGATGGAGTGTATGTACCACTGAACCTTGTGAAAGGAAGATGTTTGTGCTGTGCTGCAGATAATGTGGACCTCCTTTAGGCTCCACCTGGTGTAAAGGGAACTCTACGTGCAACTGTGATTACAAGATTGTTACAGCAAATATGAAGCACAGTCTACCCAACATTGTAGTAGACCATCATGTTGCATCATTCACTACAGAAACAACCCTGCTACACAACATGGTGCATCTCCTCCAGTGGCCCAAAGTTCCTGTAGCTGAAGAGTACAGCTGGAAAGGAATTTAATGTTAACAGAAGAGCAAAGGATTTGAAATCCTTTCGAGAAGCAGAGTTTGCTTGGTTTCTCTGCAAAACTGGGAGTATAGCAAATTCTACTACTTTTCATGTGCAGGAAGGACAGCTGATGACACAATGGTTACATGCTCCTAAAAGGAACGTAGAACAACACGTTCCTATACTGAGTCGTATCCAACCCAGACTGTTTTCAGGGTTCCTAGTGATTGCATCGAATGCAAAAGCATCGAATGCAAAACCATTGAAAACAAAATGCATCGAAAAAAAGCATTTTAAAAATAAATAAATTAATGGGGGGGTCCCCCTAGCTCCTGTTTTTATACCCCTTAAAACAGATTATAGTAAAAACACTTTACCTACAAAAAAATGCATTTTTTCGATGCATTTTATTTCGATGCTTATGCCTTCCATAATGTGTATTCGATGCAATGCGTGGATACCATTTTCAGTGCAACATTGCAAGAAGTGCCCAAGAAAATACCTTGCATCTGTGTTCCACCAATCAGATCAGCTTCCCCTACCAATTGTTAAGTTCAGCTTACTTTCTTGACATGTTTGGAAAATCTGACAAAACATGTTTGTGGAGGCGCTGCAAAATGTATTGTGACATTACATTTGGATCTCGACCGTCCTGTGCAGGTACTAATAATGTCTCAGCAGTGCCTTTGTGACAGAGTTGCCTTATCGCCCAGCGAAGTGCACATTTGTATGGCACTACTTCATGCTGTTGACTCTTCTCCTGATGGTTCTAGTATTCCGGGAGCGTCTGGTACAGAGAGAGCACTGTACAGCAAATCATCATGGGCAAACATATTCAGCGTGCTGAAGAATCACTCAAACACACACGTGTTGCACTTTGTGCCTGCGACCTGGAAGTGTTCCCGAAGAAGCGCCCATGTGCCGAAATGTTTAATGAGGTAGAATCACAAACCAAATGTATCAAGAGTTGCGATACTCAAGACCTGCTGACAGCCCTGGAGAAATGTAATGTCTGAAAAAATGAAAGCGTTTGACAATGTTCATGGACAGTCTTGCCAGTATTTCATGGTAAAGGTGGAGTCTTCATTGCAAGTGATAATGGGCCTCATTACGAGTCCGGCGGTAACCGTGCCTGGAATTCCGGCAGGTTACCGCCGGACTCGTATTACCATTCCGCCTCCGTGATTCCCAGAATTACTGGGGCATTACGACCCCGGTGAGCTGGGAATTCCGGAGGCGGAATTTGGTAAATCCCCATTCCCATTGGCCTCAATGGGAATGGGGAAGTGGAAACACCGGCACCATCTTGTGATGGTGCCGGTGTTTCCACGTCCGCCTGCAGGCGGGTGGTGTTAAACTCGCCAGGTCAGACCTGGCGGGAATGACAACTCCGCCTCCAGGACTCGAGATCACCCGGTATGGAAACAACGGTGGCGGCGGATTTACAGCCGCCACCAATGTCTCTTACATATGGTGACTGGAAAGTACACATTTCATCAGTGGAGGCAATCATTGGGCATCTCTTTGCATAAACCTTCATAAGCACTCGGGATGATGGCATGTTATCTTTCAGAAATGAGGTTTCAAACGCGTGAAATGCTGCAATATTGGAGTTTAAAAAAGGAAACTGGGTTATGAGGAAAACGAATATTCCTTTCAGCGCTCTTGGGGAGAGAGTAAGATCAAGCTTTTGCTAGAGAATTTAACAGCAAAGCAAGTTATTTTGCATGGGGATACATATGCACATTTAACACTGGAACCCCGTCAGTCATCATTCTTGCATACTGTATATCGAAAGTCAACAAGGGAGGAAGGAAGTCCCCAAGCAAAGCCGGCACTGAAATCTTCCTCCTTTGCTTTTGAGAGTGGCAGTGCCCCCTGGAGGCAGAAATGATGTACCACTTGCCTTTTGGTTCCAACAATGGAATTGCTCTGATACTATAGCTCAGAGGCTTTGCTGGGGGGATGGGGCGGCTGAGGGGGCTATAGCCCCGGGTCTTTTGGTTGTAGCCCCGGATAGAAGCTTAGGAGCAACACCCAAAAGACTATAGCTAGCCCCGAATCCCACCAGTCCAGACGTTAGCTTAGCCCCTGATCTTTCCCAGAGCTAGAAACAGCTCCACATAGTTATTAGAAAACAATTCTGGTGAGTAAAGCGTATCAAGAACCTTGTATTCATCCTGCTAAAAGAAATATTGTGCAAGGTCTGAAATAGAAGGGCGCTGAGTGTTGCTTGATGCCAGCTGAGCACGGGGTCTGTCAGCGGGTCTGTTTCTCTATCCTGTGCTCCTAGACAGCCCTGAAGACTAAGCACATGACCGAATATGGCGAGAAAGAATATACACATGTATAGATGTGTACTTCCTTTCAACAGGACGACACAGCACACCATTGCACAACACGTGACAAAAACAGAAAGTGGATCTCTCTCAGTCCCTTCCAGCAGGGGTGCTGCTAGGTTTGGAAAAGATCTGGGGCTAATGTCGGGACTGTTGGGACTCGGGGCTAGCTAGCCTTTTTGGTTGTAACCCCTGAGCTTCTATCCAGGGCTACAACCAAAAGACCCAGGGCTATAGCCCCCTCAGCCTTCCCTAGCAACGCCTTTGCCTTCTAGTATGGACGCTGGAAGCGATTAAATGACCCTCGACAAAGCTCGGTTGCAGTGAAATGTGTCTGGAGTATCCTAACCCGCTGCCCCTGACAATCATGTTGGATGAAACAGAATGGGTGTTACATTGTGATATTATAATAATGAAAGTGATTGATATTGTTTAATTGTTCCCTGAGTGCACCCCTCTTTTTTCATGTGGCTATTTACTATGCGATTATTTCTTTTCTTTCCAGTAGTTCCACACCGGCTGCACACATACCTGGTGCGCCCACGCACTTTACGACTCTCTCTCTCTCAACTGACTTGAACTGCAGTTCCCGAGGGCTTTCAACCTACCAGCGCCTTGAGATCATACCAATGGTACATAAGGCGCTATACAAATGCAAAATAAGATAACATAACTTAACATTCCAGAAAAGGCGGATGCAGTGGGCAGTTAAAAAAATAGGGAAACGTGGTCGTTTTTCATTCATTGACAGATGTAAACGTAATATGTAAAAATTATCCCTTTCCAAACACATCTGGAATGAAGGCCTCTCTCTGATGCTGAATGAGAGCAGCAGGCTTCCTGCCACGTGCATACCAAACCTGTAAGCTGGGACCTCTCACTGGCAGAAAACAGAGACCTCAACACAGTAAAAGGATCCACCTTCAAAGACTGCTGGTGAAGTCGGGTACTGACATGCACGTACTCGGGTACTGACATAAACGATCCACCTTAAGAGACGGCTGATTCTCCCGGGGTGAGGCTCATCCATTGCACACCGGATGTGCTGACCCCTGCGATGTCCCCAAATGCGGGATACTCGACTGCATAATTTCTGGCAGTGGGGGACTGCGTTCGCGCTTTCCCCTGATCTTTGGTTTAAAAAAATAGAACAAAAAAAAAAACAATCCACCTTAAGAGACTCGTGACAAAGTCGGGTACTGAGAGGCACGATCCACCTTAAGAGACAGCTGATGAAGTCCGGTACTGACATGCACGATCCACCTAAAGAGAGGCTGATGAAGTCGGGAACTGACATACACGAGCCACCTTAAGAGGCGGCTGATGAAGTCGGGTACTGACATGCTTGTGGACTTCTCTGTTTCACTAAGTAATGGACATAATAAGCATTTCAGGTGCCATTCGCAATGCCTACATTTTTCAGCTTTCTGGAAATGATTGTAAATAAAAGAGGGAGAGAGGACAAACGGGGCTGTGAATGCTCTTAAGATAATAGGGCCTGATTTACAAAAATGTTTTAACATGAGAAAGTCCCATTGAGAACAGTTTTGTAAATCAGGCCCTAAGCCTCTTAGAGAGGGAGAGTACTGCTTTAGACTGCCATCTGCTGGCCTGTATTGGGGGTGACGCGGAAATAGCAGTCTGATGAGAGGGAGAAGGAAAGTATTCCTTCCTCAGAAAGTCTACCTTCTTCCCACAGATTTCTCCTCTTATGACTTATCTCTAGATGCAGACTGGACCTGAAAAACCTCATAAAGCAGAACAATGAAGCAACATAGCAACTCCAGGATAGAAATATATGTATATTATAGTGCGGCGACAGTGAGAACATGAGCCGTGGGAAATCCTAAAATTCTATTGCTAATAACTTTTGACTTGCATGACAGATTTGGCTCATATTTTTTTTTTAAACGTTTGTCACGCCTTCTCCCCTTTGGAAATTATGGTAAAGATTCAATAAAAAATGAAAACCTTATTAAAATCAAAAAACGCTGTTTTCGGCCTACTCCCGTTCAGCTTCCCTTAGAGAAAAAGTCCAGATTTTATCAAGCCGCAGCAGAAAAACCACTAGAGGGAATTGGACCAAATAAGAAGCAACTTGGGCACCAAGTGTTGACTTAATCTCTGGGACAGATTTCGTGTTATTTCATTCAGAAGTTTTAAAAATATTTGACGGGGAAGAGGGTGCCACCTTCTCCCAAAAATATAGCTATATCTCCCATGATGCGTTGCAGCAGAGAGACTTTTCAGAAATAAAACCCCGCCATTTTCTTTTTCTCGTTGCGAGCGATTATCATGGTGATAGCAGGGGAATGTGAATACAAAAAGTGCAAAAAAGCCATTTGGAGGAGGAAAAAGGTTGAAATCGCATCAGGCTTGAGGTGGGGAGGGGGAAAGAGGACATCATATGAAGTTGGGCAGTTTTGAGTGGTCTGGAGAGCCAGTAACAGTTCTGACATTTTCGCATTATCGGCGGAATACTGGACATGCTCGGAAATGAAAATATGTCACACAAAGCAACGAGAGAAAGAGAGTAATGGGAGGGAGCCAGGGAGTTAAACAACAACTGATGAGGTGGGTGGGGTGATCTAGGAAAAAGGAAGGAGGCACATGGGTAGCGTTTGTGAGGACTTTTCATTTTTGAGCGTTACTGCAGTTATTATTGGGGGGAATGGAAACAGAGGGGGAAAAATGGTGGGAAATCTGTTGTGATAACATCTACTAGGCAGGGGGAAATGCATCCTTGTGCCGGTGGCCCTGCTCAGTTGGCCCTAAAGAAACCTATTGGTGCAATAAGTGCGGAGGCAACGGCCGAAGGCCATGACAAGCAGGCTTGAAAGGAACTTAGTACATTCAAATATACCTGTTCATGCTCACTGGCCAGGGCTGAAGGCCATGGTTACTGAGCCCCAATAAAACCTATAGATTGATCAGGTACAGTGACCATGGCCAAAGGCCGTGTCGAGTGACTCTTGAATACACTTTGGAATAACAAAACCCTTGAAGTTCATTAAAAAAACTTTCGTTCGGGGACAGAAAAGGTGATCAGATTTAACGGAACAAACCATTGAAATTCAGCGAATGTGGGCAGTGATGATCATTTTATCTCTCTGTCCCCCTGTGGCAAAGCCCATGAGCACATACATAAAAGATGGGATTCACAATGACAACCGAAATCAGAGACCGACAAGGTAGCTAAGTGGGTTGAGCGCTTGCTGCTGGAATTAGTGTGTGATCTGCAGGTCGCAGTTATGAATCCCGTTAAGGTCAACTCATCCTTTCATCCTTCCAAGGTCAATAAATGAGTACCACTCCGGTTGGGTGATATTGTATGTACACATGTTCTATGTAAAGCCCTTAGGCGTAAGCACTACATAAATAACACATCATTAGATCATAGACGGGACGCTGAGCTAAGATAATATCGTCACTTCCCAAATACACTGAATTTCAAGGGTTTTGTTGCATTAAATCTGATCACCTAAACTGTCCCTTAACTAATGTTTTGCATATACATTTAGTTAAGGTGGAACCTATCATCCCTAGGAAAGCGAAGATTCTAAGGTTAATAACTTTTGAGCTGTAAGGAAGGATCAGCACAACATCTGACATTGAATGTGTCGTGATAATCCGTGTTACGATTGAAAATATATAACGGGTCAAAAAAGGGTGTGTTTTTCACTTTTCCATTAATTTGGGCTGTACGCGTGAGAAAAATTGGACACATGGGAAAATGTCAACTTTTTGCTCAAACGCACAGCCCAAGCCGCTAGATGGATTTGCGACAAATAAGAAACAAGTCAGGCATGAAACGCTCAGAGGAAATCCTTTCTTGTTTTGAAGCAAACCCGTCCAATGGTGTTTTTTAAATTTGGCGCAGAGCAGGTTGCCCTGTAACCAAAAACTTTGTCATATCTCCCATGATGCATTGCTGTTGCTAATTTCTTTCAGTTCTGAAAGTCAGCAATTACGTGATTTGGGAATCAAGTTCAGAATCAACATTGTAATGTGCCCTAAAATGATATAAAGGGTGTCAATTATGGAGTTTTGATGGCGGGGATCATGTGGGCAGGGTGAGGAAGGATGACTGGTGAAGGTTTGGCTCTTGAGGATAGCGTATCTTTTTTCCACGCATTTTGTCAAGGTCGAGAAGTGGCATGAATGGCAAAAACGATAATACATTACAATGTGGTAATCAGTATAGTTGCTAGCCATGGGAAGATGAGTATTTGAAGTTACTTTAGGATTTTATTTTTTGGGGAAAATATATATATTAAAAATATACTATGTAAGTTAACTTAACATTTTTAGGGGGTTGTATTAAGGTGATTTAACGCCCCGCTTTTGTGTATTGAGATCAAGAACTGTTTTATTTAACTTTGTTTTGTGAATATAATGTGCATCAAAGAGACGCGTTCATGGCCGAGCCGTTGTTACATTGTGCCTCATTACGACCCAGGCGGTAAGTTACCGCCTGGGTCGTACCTTTACCACCATGGCGTAAACTACGTTTACGCCATGGTGGTTGGCGGATTTACCGCCCCATTCCAAGGTGAGTGGGGCGGTAAATCCCCATGTCCCATTTACCCTTCCCCATTCCCATTTTTGCCCCATAGGGCATAATGGGAGTGGGGAAGGAGATAATTACGCCACCGTAAATTACGGTGCTGTAATTATCTCCAAGGTCCCTTAGCGCCATGGATTTTAACGCCTGCAAAAAGCAGGTGTTAAACTCACCATGGCGCTAAGGGACCTTGTAATCAGGCGTTAACGCCTGACTCGTAATGAGGCCCATTGTGTTTTGTTTTGATTGGATGAAGTTTTCACTTGATCTGCCGAAACACTTCTCGAATCAGTGTTCATTTAGGCTCGGTTCTCGAAGTCAGGCTTTTTACAGAAGTTTGTAAAGTTGTTTTTAGAAATGGAAATGTTTAATGTTTGTTTTGTTTGAAGGGTGGATGAAAAGGGGGTAAAAGAGGAAGAGAAGTGTAGTTAGTTTTGGGAAAGAGGCAATGGGCATGGAGATACATTTGCACTATTTCGCATGATTTCTTGATTCGTAAAACGTGACTAACGAAGAGTACACAATGTAAAAAAGGTGAAGTTTATATTTGTATATTAGAAGTTGATGGTGTTGTGTTAACTTTGTTATGTTTATATTTACGTGCAGGAGGCTTGATCTGTGGTGTAGCATAAGCTAAAGGTATGTTTTTCTTTTTTCATTATCTTTCTGGAAGGGGGAAGCCAATCAGGATGCTTGGAAGTTGGGCTGTATTCTCTGGTATAAGCCTGTGTTATGAGCAGCTTGAGTTCCGCTGCCCAGCTTGAGTCCTGAGTTCCCCCTCGCCACTCCTCCCTTGCCTCTTAGTATACATGCAGTTTTGTATTGGGGTGCTAAGGGTGTTTAATAAAATCAAATAAATATATACGATATTGCAGTGTGGAACTGTGCCAGGCCATACCTTAGAAGTTTGTTTTCCTGTTGATGATGTCACGGTCATAAAAAGAGAAAATGGATTTCAGGAACTAGGTTGTGGCGCAGAGGTGTGCTGCAAGGTAAGTGCAGGGATGTCATTTGGGGGTTGCCTGAGGTAGCAGCTGCTACCACTGGCTCCCCCTCTGCTACCCGTAGACCTGGGCAAAGAGGCAGTGCAAGAGCAGATATCTGTGTTGCACCTGAAAAAAAGGGGTTGTAAATGCAGCTAAATGTGCCATGGCTTTTTTCACCTAGAATCTCAATCTCATTAGCTGGAGAAATAACAGGGATGCAGGAAAACATGTGAAGATGCCATCACTAACAGGTTGGCACTCCATTAGTGAAGAATGCCTGAATGATTGGTTTCAGAGGCGGGGCTGTCTGTGCAGCTTATACCCAGTACTGTAGCAACAGGAAGGGTATGGGGGCTTGGTCTAGCTAGCTGGGAATAGGTAAGAGCAGCCTGGAGTACTCAGTGACAGCACAGCATGAATGCAAATCTCACCAATGTTTCTCGTTGTCTGATTTGCACATCCAGTGAGCCACTGGTCCTATGAGGAGAGGAGTGTGCCTGCAATTACTGTGTCCTGCAACATATCCTTCCCCTCTATCTCCCATTTAGCAAAAATAACTGTGGGTTAATTACCAAATAAGAAAAACATATAGATGATGGCTGGAAGGTTTCACATCATTCATAACCACTGACACAGCTCTGGGCAACCCTCCAGACCCCCGTTTTTCAGCCTGACAAACCACAACATAAAGGGAAAGACCATATGCAAATCATGCGTGGTCCCACCCCAAAAGGCAGTCCAGCCCGAACTGCTAGGTCTCATCCCTTCTGCACAAGACCACAAGCATCCCCAGACATGTTCCAGCCTCATTGGGCATCATGTGTGAGGAGTAGCCTAGGTTCCTAGGCCCAGCAGGCTTTTCCAGGGGTGATGTTATGGAGCTGCTGCTTGCTAACATTTTAAAATAACAAAACCTGAGATTAGTGTGACCTGCAACACATCCTCCAACACGTCCCATATGTCTCCCATCTAACAAAAGAAATGTGGGTTACTTACCAAATAATCATCGTTTCTCAGCCTGCCAAGGTACTACAGGAGCGGAAAGACCATATGCAAATCAGGCTTGGTTCCACCCAAAAAGGGGCACTACAGACCTCACTACTAGGTCACATCCCTTCTGCACAAGACCACAAGCATCCCCAGACTTGTTTCAGCCTCATTGGGCGTCATCAGTGAGGTGTAACCTAGGTCTGTAGGTCAAGGAGTCTTTTCTAGGGGTGATGTCGTAAAGCTGCTGCTGCTGCTTACATTTTAAAATAAAAAAAACCCTGCAATCACTGTGACCTGCAACACATCTTTCCCCTTTATCTCTAAACTAATTTTTAAAATAAACGTTGGTTTACTTAACAAATAAGCAAAACAGAAAGGTGATGGCTGGAAGGTTTCAAATCATTTATAACCACTGGGCCAGCTCTGGGCAACCCCCTAGACCATCGTTTTTCTGATTGGAATAGTGTGTGTCAGTTGCTGTTTCCAGTCTGTGGCCATACACTTTGCAGGCACTGGATGTCTGCACTTTGGGGCTTAGGCTTCTTTGAGATGCTCTGTCTGTTTACAGTTTAGCCCAAGTGATTTACAATAGTGCAGGTTGTTGTGTTGGACGTCTGCTTACATTCACAGTAATTTGGTAATATGGGCCTATTCACACTGATATTAACGCTACATATGGTGAACATTCTTGCATGAAAAGTATAGAATATTACAGTGATATTGTAACCATATTTTTCTTAGTGTACTGAGGAACAATGCTATGCGATGTGTGCCATCACTTCCTGTGATGTCACTTGGCGGTGGGATCAAATGACATCACTTCCTGTGATGTCATCAGAGGTCAAAGGTTGTGTGATGTCACTTCCGCTACCCCTGACATTTTGTTGAAAGGACATCCCTGGGTAAGTGTGTTCTTTCCCCCAATTAAACACAATTAAACACCCTTAGCACCTGCACAGGTAACAACATGGGTGCTAAGAGTTGAGGAAGAAGTGGGGAGGAGAAGGATGTGCAGGGGAATGGGGCACTGGCCAACAGCAGTCTGCTTGTGCTAAGGTTACTTAATTGGGAAAAAAACACTTACCTTACAGCGCACCTCAGCCCCACACCCTAGATGCTGAAATCCATTTTCTTTGTTGTAACCATGATGTCATTAACAGGGAAACTGACTTATGAAGGTTTAATTAGAAAGAAAAACAGAAACACACTTAGCTAGCGGCACACCTTAGTGCCACACCCTAGGTCCTGAAGTCCATTTTCTTTGCTGATGATCGTGGCATCATCAACATGGAAATAAACTTCTAAAGATATGGCACAGCACAGTTACACACCAGAAAATCACGTTTTGGGTGGCTAATAACTTTGTCCCCCGTCACCAAACCTTGCAAAAAAAGTATATGGCCCCCGTCAGATTAATTATGCAAAGTTTAGTGTGGTTTCGTCCAGGGGGGGCAAAGTTATAGGCAAGGTCCCAAAATATGTGGAAATCCTCATAGACGCAATGGAAAAACATTTTTGCTCATGCCTTCGGCCCAAACCGCTCGATGAATTTTCAACAAAGTTGTGCAAGGAGCAGCAACTTGTTCCTGAAACTGTGCTTTTATAAGTTTGGTGTATATCCGTGCAGTAGTTTTTTACAAAATGGCCAAAAAGTAGGTTAAAAATATTAGTGATATCTGGGTCCGGTATGCAGACTCACTTTCCTATTCAGTCTGTGGACGCCACCCTGGGTCAATCAGGGTCCGACGGGATGTCTGCAGATATTGGACACGCCCGCTGATTGGATGATGAAAAGTGTGAGAATGCGTGATTTGGCCGATTTTCGGCTGCTCCATAATTCAGAACGACCAAAAAGTACGACCAGATCACACATTCGTTGCTGGGGGATGCAGGGGTGTCACCCGCACCCTTGCTCACTATATTGTGAGCAGGGGATGCGGGGTGTCCCCTGCAGCCATACCAAAAAAAAAGAGGAAATAAAAGGGCTGCAGGAGCTGCAGAGGTGTCCCCCGCAATGCCCCGCTCACTATACTATACACCGAAGGAAAAATAAAGAAAGAAAAATGGAAAGGATGGTGTGGCGCCGGTTCCCGATCACAGAAGTGCAAGGGAACAGGCGTCGCAGGGACACAGTGAGACGGAATACAAGGTAAGTAAGGGGGCGGGGTTGGGGGTGTGGGTAGGGGTGTGGGTGGGGGTTTGGGCACATCGGGAATGTTGAGGGGAGAAAAGACCTCAGATTATTTCGAACACATAATCTTCCGTCGGTTCTCCCTCGAACATTTCCACCTTGGTAAAACAACCCCAAATCGTCTTCAGACAGCGCTGAGAACGAACAACTTGGAAAACACATTTGGGGTTATTTGATGACTGAAAGAGGGCGTGGAAAGGGTAGTGGTGTGGAATGAAGATAATATGGAGCAGTTTTTCTGGGTGCAAAAGGGGTGTGCAGGTGCCATAGAGTCCGCTGTCACCTCTTACTGTCCACTGACATTATATGGATGGCAGCGGATTCTGGGTGAGTTTTATTATTTGAAAGGTTTATTGTATTATATGGTTGAAATCTATTGTGGTGGTTATGGTCAGTGGCCAGATTCATGGGGGCATGGGCATAGCCCATGCCCCCAAAAATATGCCCACTGGCAACACATAGTAAAGCAATATGTGTATAGTAATTATAGGTAATGCAAGGGGATACAGTATTTGTAATATGGTGGAATTATATAATTAAAGTGTATATAGTATTTCTGATTGTACTACAATTGAGGATAGTGCTTCTTCATGTCTCGTCCACCTTTCATAGAGTGACCCATTGTATCCTTATTAAACGGTTACATGATATCTTTAGCATCATGGACCGGGCACTGGACTGGCTGAACTGTTTTCCTCACTAACCATCATTCCCAGCTGCAACTGGGTTGCTTTACCTCCAACACCTATTTGTGTACTTGTAGAGTACCCCAGGGTTTTGTCCTATCATTGTGGCAATTACATATCTATTTCCTCCCTTTGGCTGACCTGATGTCTTTCTTCTATTTGAATTTCCAGTGTTATGTTAATGACACACATCTTTCCTTAAACTTCCCTGAACTAATTTGTTGTCCTCGTTTTTTATCCGATTGTCTGCCTGCCATTGAAGTATTGTGCCTGTGTGACAAATATCTGTCTCAATGCCAGTAAGACAGAGATCTGTCTTTTTATGAAGCCTGTAACCTGTTTTTCTCCTACCCTGTGGCGACTGTCTTTGGGCCACCTACTCTTACAATTCTGTGATGCCAAAAACCTCAGGTTATGTTTAAATCTTTTCTCTCTTTTACTCCTTACATTGTGGCACTTCTAAATGAAGAGGATTCGAAAGTGATTAATAATTTATACTTGGAGATCCAGGCGTGGATGTCAGACCACAGCCTATGTCTCAACGACGAAAAAACCGAGCTCCTGCTTGTCGGATGCCAACCCTCGATATGCATCCATCAACATTGATGGAAACCTGATCAAAGTGGCCAAAGAAATAAAAACCTTGGGGGTCTACTTACACTCCACACTCTCACTGAGATGCCCACTGGCTCCCAGTACGAGACAGAATTACCCTTTGGTAGGTTGTCATTACCCATAAGTGCCTAACAAACTCTGCACCCAAGTACTTGGCAGTTAAACTCAACAAACACCAATCAGCTAGACCAACCAGAACCAAGTACTCGCACTGCCTCACCATTCTCAAATTCAATCAAACAAAAGCGGGTGGAACAAGCTTCCCTATCTTAGCCGCCCAACAGTGGAATGCCCTACCCCTCAACCTCCGAATGGAACCCTCATTCTGGACCTTTAGAGCCAAAGTTAAGACCTGGCTCGTTGATAAGAGTTGCTAACGTCTGACTAACTCTCATCAAACTACTATGCCTGCTAATTTTCACTGTATTTCATTCTGTAACACTTAGCAACTCTGTATTGCCGCACATCTTCTCTAACCACTAACCACCATTTACCCGCGGTCACCCGCACTTACTGTTGTTGTTGTTGTTCTCGTTTACTCTGATATATGCATGTAACATGTAACATGCTCTAAGTCTCTGGCAGCCAGTTACCTCAGGGTTTGGCGCGCGGTATAAATAAAGAAACTAAACTAAAGAAAGCCCATGGTTTGAGACCGACTTCCTTACAGACATTGTACCGTTCCTTACCATCCCCCATTAGCTCAACATCTGTAGAGCCCTGGTACTGTGTACGCTGGACTACTGCAATAGCCTCTTCCTTAACCTCCCCATTTGTTGTCTATACCCCTTTTGGCTAATCTAGAATAGGGCTGCAAGCCTTATCTTTGGCCTGAAGCCCAGGGATGGTATTGCTGCAGCCTGAAAATGTGTACATTGGCTAATTGCAAGGACTACAATATGTCCAACTTTGTTTCCCTAAATACTGCACGGCTACAGCGCTCCACTGCTGTACCTCCAATACTCTGCTTTTTGAAACAGAGAGCGGGAGACATGTCTCTGTCTTCGGCCGGTGCTTCTCTTTAGAACAGCCTTCCTGCTCCTTTATACTTGAGCTGGACTTCCTTAAGTTCTGAACATTTCTCAAAACTGTGCTTTTGTGTTCCTGTTTTCCTCAATCTCTTCCTTGCTAACTCATACCACTGCCACTGCCACTGGTGGCTTGGTCCCTCAAACCTCACAGGTTCTAGGCCCTATATCTAGTTGACGCCAGTACACCCCTGCACCCTCAGCACTGCCCTTGCGGGTGTACCGCCTGGCTGCTGTGTACCACACCCTTGGGACTCCTTTGCCCCAGCAGGTAGTTAGCGGCCTCCCTCTTTGTCATGTCTTGGTACTTTCCTTCTGGCCTTCTTTGAGCACATGGTAATACATTCTCCTCTTTCCATTCAAGCACTTCCTTTACTGCACAATGCATATGTGCATTTATAGCAGCAGTGTGTACACTTTTCTTGGATAAGCAAGGGAAATGCATATGGAAAAGTTGTGTGCCACATTTTAAAGTGGCAGTTGGTGTGTGGAAGTTTAGTATGCTGATAGGGTTATCTGTAGAGATTTTTTTTATAAGTTATTGGTGGATATACGTGTGACTGTTTCAAAGCAGGCAATGAGGGAGTGGTACAAACATAACAGTAAAAAGGGAAGAAGGACTTTACTTGTGTGATGGTGTGCACGTTCAATCCGGGTTTTTTAATAAAGCAGTGCCTAGAGAGGGGACTGCAGGGACACGGATAGACGCGGATAGTCATGAAGGGCCATGGATTATGGTCCTTATTGTGTGCTAGAGAAAAGTATTTGGGACAGAAAATTGTTTCTGTGTTTTGTTCTTTGTCTCCACTATACTATTGTTTATTATTGCCATTAGCATAGTAGAGAATGCTAATGGGAATGTTGGATAATGTTATTGAGTCTAACTACTTTACTGAAAAATGTAAAATAGATGGAGTGTATCAGTTTATATTTTTGTACTTCTATTTTTTAACTGTGAAAGGTGGTTCGTAAATGAACCCTTTTTTTGGTGATTATTTTATTTGAATTTGTATGTTTTGTCTTTTTACAGGAGAGGCCAGGAGGTAAGGTGGGGAGGGAAGTAAGGGAAGGGCAGCAAAAACAGCTATGGAGGGGCAGGTGAACAGGGGAAGATGTTGGGCGTGCATTAAATCTAAGGTAGGGGGCAGTGTTTCTCATACTTCTTGATTGCAGCCTCAAAAGCACTTCGAAACTGCTTCCCCCTGCAGAGCATTGTGATGTCATCAGTGATGTCATCAATGACATTTGTGTGGTCATCTTTGATGTCCTGGGTGTTAGTGTTAGCAGTGCATAGTGGTGGTGCGAGTTATGGTTGTTTAGCTTACCATAACTGGTCATTTTCTGGGGGGTTTTTGGTTTTACTTGTAATCATAAGGTCCCTTTAACAAAGTTTTTTCACTGAATTTCATACGTTTTTATTAGTGCAACTTAACCATCACGTCCCTTTAACAAAGTGTTTTCACTGAATTTCATAGGTTTTTATTACTGCAACTTAACCATAATTTCCCTGTAACAAAGTTTTTTCACTAAATTTCATAAGTGTGTATTAGTTTGCAGTAAGCTCAAACAGTCCTGGCTGGCTCTACACTACAGTTACCAGAATTCCCTGCTGCCACTGCCTGGTATATATCAGAGCGATTCAACCTGCACACCTGCATCCAATCAGCCTCCCTGAAGATTGCTGAGTCATGAAAGCGCGCTAGGACGAGAACATCTTTGATGATGTCACAGTCATCAACAGAGAAAATGGATTTCAGGAACTAGTGGGTAGTGTCGAAGTGCACAGCAATGTGTGTTCTTGTTTTTCAAATTAAACAACGTTAGCACATCCATGGTGCTAAAGATGTTTCATTAATAAATAAAATAAATGATGACCTTGCGGTGTGCTGCTATGCTGTGCCATACTTTCAGATGCCCCTTTCTCTGTTGATGATACCACCGTCATCACAAAGAAAAGGGATTTCAGAAACTAGTGCGTGGAGCCAAAGTGTGCTGCATGGTAAGTGTTTTTTTGTAAATTAAAGACCCTTAACAATTGCGTAGGAAACTACAGGGTGTTAATGGCAATATAATCCACTGTGGTGTGTCAAGACTGCAGGCAATGGCACCGCTGCCTGCATTAAGGGACCCGTTTACATTTGGGCCTTTAAATTTTGTGGCGGTATGTTACCAGTAGGGCTAGCTCGTTGCTGTGGTACTTAATGTTAAACCCATGCCCCCCCCCCCGAGTTTAGATCTTTCAAAAACCTTTTGTGTGGTTATGAAAAGGACCGTTGTGGGGTTAAGGAGGGAATGGGAGGGGTAGGGAATGGATATAGAAAAGATAGGTGGAAAGTAGACACATTTTTTAAAACAAACTTGAAAAGGGGAGTAAACAAACTCTCAAAAACAAAATAAACTAGCGTCAATCTCACCTATGCTCCACCCTGGCATCCTCAATTGCCTCAAAATGTGTTGCCTTCAGTGCTATTGGAATATAGCACTTCTTGCAGGTGAAAACACCACCTACTGGAGACCTATGTTGTTGTGGAGGGTCCAACGCTGGGGCAGCAGAGGCAACGCTCCCATAATTGGCACCAGATGAAGTTCATTGGAGAGGTGCAGAGGAAGACGCAGTTGACGATGGTGGTCCTGCTACCTCTGCATCCTGTGGCATTGCAGGTCCGGTGGTGGGTTGCAGGACATTACAACCAAGTTGGATTGCCTAATGCCGGAACCTGCTCCTGAAACATTCATCCACTTACCGCCAGTAGTGACGTATCAGGTGGTTCACAAACACTGTGGTGCTTAGCCTTTGTGCAATAAATGTGGAGAACCTCTCCTTTGCACTGGGCCAAAAAATGTGCACTGTCTCTTTTCAACATCTGACAGGGAAGTGTCTTCCAGCCCCTTCAAGTAGCACCATGACAGGAAAGGTGTGAAGCTCCTGTGGCGTTCTTCTTGGGTGGAGCTGGCTGATCTACTCACTCAACGTCTTCTGGGTGTTCTGGGACTATGATGAGGGTGATCTCTTCATCTGTGGAGGGTGCCTTGGGATGTTGTGTCGTCATCTCGAGAAAAGAATCAAAAAATATAGAGATGTGACTGTCGATTTGTGTGTATATGAACCAACCAGCTCTCAAATTCTATTCCATGCACATTCCCTTAGGCCATGGGTGCCCAACATACGGGCCGCGGCCCAAATGCAGCCCTCCATCCCGCGAAATGCGGCCCACAAGACTGTTTACTTTTGGAATGAGATACGGCCCACTTGGCCGCATTTCATTACATAAGTAAACAGTTTGCCTGGGACCGTTGTTGGGGTCATGCATTCATGACAGGTCTGCGCCCCTATTAGAGCATGCTATTAACATTATCTTTATCTCCATTATAATGTATGCCACCCTCCTTTTCTTAGAGCGGAAAGCAGTCTGAGCCACCCATGGGGGGGCATGCATTATAAGGGAGCTAAAGATAAGGTTAATAGCCGCCAATTATCTTAAGATAAGGAGTCAGCTGTCAGCCACTTGCTTTCAAAAAAAGCTTCTTGGATTCTCAGCAGGGAGCTGAAACACTGAATGCCCACAATTAAAAGTTACCCACATACATTTATTTTGTTTTACACGTGTCAACACGACTGCCCAGCTCTTATGAAAAAGTAGCTTCCGCTTGCAGGGCCTCGACTCGCTTGTAAGTGTCTTGTAAAGCCAGCATCCCGCCTTCAGCTCAGACACGAACAAGAGCAAACTTTGTTTTCCACTTAATTTTCTACCCCTCTTCCTCACCTCCAATGCATAACAGTGCGAGCATATCCCTTTTCACTTCATTCCCTACAGTGCCTGATAAAGACTTCTCTTCTCTCCTTCTTTGGACCAAAGAAAAAGCGCACTGTGGTGGAAGGAGATGTGTGTTGGCCAAGCCTAGAAACGCCCCTTCAAATGGACATAGTCCTGCATGCCCCGAATGAAGCTTGATCCCCGCAAATCTCACAGTGTGGGGGCTCTAGATAGGTGCTGGGAGGTTGTTGGGGTGGGGTGCTTTGCTGCAGGAGGGGGGACATAGATGGAGAGTGTGAGTGAGAGAGAGAGAAAGAGAGAGATTGATTTAGTGTTTCATGGTGTTATTCTTGCTCTCAGGGTTCAATTGCTGGGCCCATTGCGGCCAGTCAGCCTGTGAAATGAGATTGTATTTGCATTCTATATCTCATGCCTTCTGCCCTCTCGTCCCAGTCCATGTCCTTTTCACGCAGACACTGGCCTCACAATGAAGGGGCATGCTTCGGCGTGGCAAGCCTGGGCACAGAGGTGGGCATGTCACCCAAAGGGGAGCGTCTATGTGGGACAGGAAGGACAGAAATCAGTGCCTTTTTGGACATGCAGAGAGAAGCGCTGGCAGGGATAAGCCTGCCGCCCCCACCATGGTTTGTCTCTGCCTGAAATCAACAAGCTTGATAAACATTACGCTGGTCACTGCTCTCAAATCTTTACTGTGGGACCAAAATATCCAGGTTGGCATCTGGTCATGGGCCATTTTGACTTATGCCAAAGTGCCCACACCTGAACTGGCCACCCTGGGCATTAAATCAATCAAAGTAAGGCGGGATGATGACGAATCTGGACAATTTGTCCCTTCTCCCCAGAGGGGAGCCCCTCGCTGTGAGGCTAGGGAGGTGAGCCCACTCTGCAAGACCTTCCCTAAGGGTCTGGGCAAGTGGGACGACACTGGGAGTGACACCCCTCTTGGGGAGAAGGACTCCCAGTCCAATGAGGACCCCCCTGAACGGACAACATGAAGAAAGAAATACAAGAGAGTGCTTATGCCGTGTGATTACCCTTCCGCTGCTCCATGCCACACATTAGTAGTCCGGCCCACTGTACACAACTTCAAATGTACATTCAGCCCTCCACGAAAACCAGTTGTGCAACCCTGCCTTAGGCCAATCAGTCTGCAGTTTTTTTATACCTGTGAATCGCGATTCAAAAGAAAAGAGTCTGATTTTATTCTTTCTATATTCATGATTTTTGAATATGTTAAGTGCCAATTTGGCTGTTGATTATGTCAGGTGTGGCAAAAACGTATTTCTCAGAATTTTATATGTATGTTTTTCCTCATATTAATATTCTTATAAATCACGATTTGAGGATCGAAAGTCGAATGTTATTGCTGCTCACATTGCAGTTTTAATTGCAAAGTTAAGTAAAATTGTGTTTTTTTCTCTATTTTTATTGACATTTTCCAAAGAGAGAGTGCAATTATCAATGTCTAAAAAGTAATGGAGCCCGGATTTCTTGTGCTGATAAAATATAGATAGTGATTAATAGTGTTGCTTTCTAGAATTCTTTCACACATTTGTTTTATTTTGTGGTTAGAATAGGCCAGCCGACACATGTTTCATCCCATCCAGGTCTTTGTCAAAGCTACAGGGAATAGCTACCCAAGGTGCTGGTTTGAAGTATCAATTCAATGGTTCACTGTGCACTGTCCACTTTGCAACAATAAGGCAAAGGCACCATATCCCACTGCCCAAGGCCAATGGCCATGGCCAGTTGCCTGCAGCTGTGGCACATACCCCCCCTGCCGAGTAACTAAACAGATCACACTGGCCATGACTTTTGGCCATGGCCACAGTCGATTTGAAACAATTAGGTACAAAAGGCTGTGGGCTACTAGCCAGGGCATTTTGTCATGCCCAGGGAGCAGGGCTGCAGGTGAGGCCCATATGCTCCTCAATATTAAATTATTATCCGATCTCATCCGCCATTGACTCTGTCCCTGTCCCACTCACAAAACCAGGAGTTTATGGGCAACTGACCATTGACCCGAGCCACTTTCTATCCTCCTCTTTTCATTTCTGCGTTAGTGTCCTCAGGCAATTCTTGCAGCAACATCCTGTGGTCACCTTGACGCCGCCATGTGTTACTTCGGTAATCAATACCAGTATTCATTCCTGTGGTAATGCAGATTCTGTGAATGGGACAGCGCTTGACAATTCAAAAGCCTTCCCCATCCCCACTGACACTACCCGTGTGCGACCCTCTTCCTTTGTAGGTCCCACCCATCTGCCCCACTCGGTGTAAATCCTACCTGCCCTCTCCTGTTATCCCCTTTCACTCGCTGGCTCCCATTGCACATTTGTTTTAGTGCGTCTTGCAACATTTCCACAAGAATCCTGCAGGAATTCCACAGGATTTCTGCTATAAGACGAACATGTGCTGCCACGGAACAGGCTCTCCCACCCCCACTACACATGTGGTTCTCCTTCCCCCAACCCACCTCTGCCCTGAGGTGAAACCACCCTTTTCCTCTCTACAAAACTTGTTTTGAACAATCGTTCACATCAAGCAAAAAAAACATTTGGCTGTAATGCACCATGTTAGATAGATCAGATTTTTTTTGGACTGAGGCACCCCCACCTCTGATAAAAAAAAGTAAATTAATAGATGATTTAGACCAAATCACGAAAGGAGTATTTGGGACTCTTTGTGCCCAACTTGTTTCTTATTTGGTGCAAATCCATCAAGCTTTTTTTGCGGCTATGGGTGTTCAATGGAAGCACCTTTTACTCTATGGGGAAATGAACGGGAAGAGGCAGCAAACAGCTTTTCTAGTGTTCCTACTAGCTTTTGAAGCGGAAAGAAAATGTTCCCCCAATTTTGTAGTTTGGAGGGGCCTCTGACAGATAATGGGCCTCATTACGGGTCTGGCGGTAACGCTGCCAGTAAAACCGGCGGGTTGCCGGCAGACCCGAAATAAATTACCTGCCCCTGACTTCCCGGTAACATTGGGGTAATACAACCCCGGTGGCCGGGAAGTCAGGTGCCGGTAATTCTGTTAGTCCCCATTCCCATTGAGTCCCATAGCACTCAATGGGAATGGGGCCCCGGAAGCACCGGTACCATTAATAACGCTGCCGGTACTTCCGTGAAACTCTGCAGGTGGGTGCCGTTCCGGCAGGCAGGTCTAACCCTGGCGGGCAGTACGGCACCCGCCGGCAGAATCGTACTATGCCGTTCCGGTAACAACAGCGCTGGTAGGCTTAGCGGCCCGGCACAATCGTAATGAGTTCCAATGTTTTTAGAAAATGACATCCAAATCTGTCTGGTTAATCAAAAGTAATAGGTAATGGAATTTCGGGAAAGGTCTATGCAAACAGGTTTTTTAACTATACATACAAAACAAAATTATTGACATGCACTTTGATGGCTGGCTTCTTTTGAAATCAGTGGATGATGAGGCACTGTCGACCTACAATAATTCCAGGGCATGCATGCGCAAAAGTCTTTCTACTCCGGGGGCAGAGAACACTCATCGAAAGGTTCTATGTGATTATCTCGAATATTAAAGCCTGCACACAAAAAAGACCGATTTTGACCTGTAATATTCGAAATACATCAATTCCTCCCCCACCTTTGAAATGGGGGGTTTCACCCCTAACCCTGTTCAACCACTGCCCCACCCCAACGACGCCTCACATTGACACACACCCCTTTTCCCCAGCCCCCTGCCTCACATAAATATACACACAAGCACACACATACACACAGACCCACTCCTTCTCCCCAGCCCCCTCTCCACCACAAAGTGTCCCCTTTCATACACACACGCGCAAACACACTCTTACCTGAAGTCCGTCTTCCCCTGTCCATCTCGGTCAGCCTGTGCGCGCACTCGTGTGCGGCAGGGACGTGGCATTTAAGATTTAGAAAGACCGCTCTGAGCGTTCTCAGGGCGGTCTTTCTAAATCGATCTTTTTCATTTTCGCGAAAATAAAAAAGACTGTTACACTTAATACCCATCAAATCAGGTAATTCTCTTTTTTGATGCATTCCTAATGATAGAGATGCCCACAAACGCAAATGGAGCAGCAGCATCAGAATATCCACTTTATAAGGGGCATAGATGCCAGCCTCAAACCCAGACATCTGGAACCCATACATAATATCTGTGGTCGTTGTCAGTATGTCATACTATTTTTAGCTTCTGATACAGTGACTCAGGAAGCCAGCTACTTCATAATCTATGTTGCCACCTGTGCATTTTTGCTGAGTAAGCAGCAGGGTGCCTGGGATGTGCTGCTAATTGTACAGGCTGTGTGCTTCCTGGCAACCCATCCATAGACCAAGACATCGTTGGGGGTGCCGGTCTTTACCCTTTAAAAGCAGTGGGGTGCCTGTGATCCATGTGGATTCTGTACCTGGAGCAGGGAGCTGCAGTTCTGGCAATCACAACCGTGGATGACTTTGGCATTTGGAGTCTCTTGCTGGGTGACTGATTGGAGTTGTTTGCAGGCCTGTGGGGAAACCCTACTGAGTTAATTGGACCCCTGGCAGGAGCTCAGCACTTGGGCACTGTGCAGAGGACTGCCCCTTGGGGCCCCCTGATCACAAGTCCTCGCTCTGTTTACTAAGTGAATTAACAGCTGCAAACCTTGCTGGCGAAGATTAAAAAGGTGAGCTAACATCATGAATAACAACGAGCTGGGGGTTGTAACAAAGATTCTCCATATCTACTGGGATTTTACACAACTTCCTTTATGGCGTGTCTTAAGCATTAAAGGTACAGCCAGCGGAAAGTAGTTTAATCAGGTTTTCATGCCCATGCATTCAGGATCTTATAGTTTACTCTTCATGGTGTGAACATTAAACTCAGAGTGATGTTCTTCTGGCTTAACACCTTGCTATAACGTTTTAGCTGTTATGTGGTTTTCATAGACCGTTGTTTGTGTTTTATCAGTAAACTCTTAAAGACAGTGTTATTGTGGGCCTTGAAATCCAAAACATAGATATTAAAGCTTGGAAAGTATGAGGTCAAATTTGCAGATGGGTTAAAATCCCGGCAGCAGAGTGTGCCCAAAGTGTGTGATCCTGGTCAATTATTTAACCTCACTCTGAAGTGTAAAAATAAATAGGGTTCTTTTTTCAAATAGTGTGAACATTGTTGAAAAAGTCATGCCTTCCAAGCCTGTAACTTTGCATTCCGATTGGTTATAGGGAGACA
The DNA here is from genome assembly GCF_040938575.1 of Ambystoma mexicanum. NCBI lineage: Eukaryota > Metazoa > Chordata > Amphibia > Caudata > Ambystomatidae > Ambystoma > Ambystoma mexicanum. The sequence continues at coordinate 1,132,223,136 of NC_090923.1, forward strand.
TATATATTCACATTTCTAGAGCAAAATGTTATCTCTGCAAAGGTCCAAAACCTCTCCAAATCAGGGAGTAAGAGCTTGCATCACACACACGCACACAAGCAAACACACACACACATATGTTTGCACACACACACAAAATATAGCCACAACTTGTTTTCCCTCTGTGCTTCTTCTAACTCTTGTGGTGCTAATTACTGTAAAATATTGCAAGTGTGCAAATATTTCACATGGCAGCTGCTTTTGGGTGACCAGATTTAGTAAAGAAACTCTGAACGATAAATGTGACCTGTGGTGGGGTTATCACCACTAAAATTGCTTTGTTAATCAGGCACAATATATTATCACAGGACCAAGTGTTGGGGTCTTACATTGGACTTAAGATGCCAACGCTTGCTTTGCAGTATGTTGCGTATTGCTGCGGGTGGGAAATTGTATTTGAATAGTTCAACGAGGTGCTTGGCACTGTGCAAAAGCAGTCTTCTTTCAAGTATCAATTACAAAAGGTTTTCACTGGATCCGTTTGTATTTTGATGCCTTCTGTGTAGAATATTGTAGTTGCTTCTCTGAATGTTTTAGCTAGCGTCGAATGTGATCTATTGCACTCGTTTTTATATTTTCAAGTATATATTACAATTGAAATTATTTGTTCTGTGTGAGCAAAGTGGTAAAAAGCTTATGCCGCTTTCGGGCCTATTTTCTGTGTGCAAGGGATGCTCAGAGTGTTAGGACATGTGGAAGAGGGTGCTTGGTGCTAATGCGCACTGCACTTTATCTGTTAACTACGAGCTGAAAGTGAGATACCGCGTGATAGTGGTATAAAATACAGTTTTAACTGCTGCTGTCTCTCACACAATACTGACACGCCCACGTGGTCATTAGCAAGCAGAGCTACATTAGCACACTGACCAAGAGAACTCTGTTTGACCCTGGACAGATTAAACAGCTGCAGAGGTGGCCCTCGAGAAAATTAGAATATCCATATACACATGCCATAGTGGTAGATATCACAGGGGGATTATTGTTATCGCTCCCTTTCATTGTACAATAATAAGGAATGTGGAAGGGAACTCGAGCTTTGTGGGGGTTTTCAGTACAAAATGGCATGATGAAACCCATTGGTTTTTCCAGACAAAATCTCGGTATGATGGCCACCTGTTAATTTATCAACTTTAAATTTGACTCTGTTAGCCTAATGCAGACAGCTCTCAAATACGCTAATCACAGACTGATTCTGACCCGATTTGACACCTGGGGTTGCTATGTATGAAAGATACAGGGTTTTGTAAACTCCCAAAATGATGGGATTCGAGTACGCCAAAGATCACGCAGTCTGATTAAGCTGTGCACGCTGGATTCTTTCACACAAACTGATTGAAATGTCAATTCTTATTGTGATTGCCAATGGTCCATGGAAAACGTAGCACAGTATCCGTTAATGTTTGAAAATAAACCTCACCTAGTCCTTAAGCCCCTCTGTTGGCTAAACAGGTTCTGAGACCTGCTGTAGCTCTCCAAGAAATCCCCCGACATCTGTCTCTCAGGTGAGACTTTGTTCCTAGCATTGAGACACAGGCAGTGTTAGGGAGAATTTTCATAAAGGTTGATTTCCCTTACCTACTGAGTTCCTCAGCTGCTTTGCTGGATTTCTAAGATTTTTTTTTTTCACCTGGTAAGAGTGTGAGCCTTTTTTCCCACTTTTACATGTGTTTTGCTATGTGTGTTTCTACTTTTTGTGTGATCTTGGGCACTGGAGCCTCACCTACTCCAGGGAAACATATTTTCATTTGTGTTACACAGCACCTTCAGTAAAGTGACACAGGGTTGTCTTTTAGACTTCCCACCGACTCCATTTTCTGGGGCTGACTACAGTCCCTCAGAAAAGGGTAAAGTTGCCATTAACTTTACCTTAGTCACTTTAAACCACAGATCCAGTACACCCCATCTTCCATGGAATATTGGAAAGGGTTAATTCTTATCCCTTTTTGTCTGTACCTCTTTGTGCATTGTTTTGCTCCCTTTACATTAAGACTTGGCTGGTGGCAGTGGTATCTACCCTAACTTTTCTACCATGATTAACTTACATAAACGTGGTAATGTTTTAGGCTATTATATTAGCCTCAAACATAAAACCGCTTGACCAAATACATTTTATTTTGGCTCCGGCTGGGTTTATTCGCCATTTCTTTTTGTCTTTCTCAGGTTTTACTCTGCGCGCCAAACCAGGTTTGATCCCTTTGTTCATCACTTTTCGCTGGCTTCCACACAGAAGCCCTCGTTTAGGCGCCTGAGAGTCTGGGTAGGCAGGATGTGAGGAAGGGGTTTTAGGACCCCTGCCATGGGTTCCCTTGGTAACCCAAGTCACACTCCTGTCTGATTGGCTGCTGTGTGATTGACAGCAAGGCTGTATGAATGGGGTAAAACTGCTTAAAAAGCAGGTCTCTGGGACTGGAAGAGCAGAGTCACCACTGGAACGAAAGAACCAACGAGGAACTGGAAGAAGAGGACCCCTACAACGACTGAACCGCCCAATGAAGCCCTGCTGCAGGTCCGAATCTCCAGAATCCGACGACAGAGAAGATCCTCCAGGAAACTTCTTCCCTTGAGCTGGTGGGACCAACCAGTTCACCCAAACTTCAAGCCAGGACCCCTCCTTTGGTCGAATTTGCTGTACAGAGCTACAGTGGGCCGGATAGCCAGGAAGGTCAGACCCTGCTTGGGTTTTAAGGAGCGCACCTTTTATTCATTGCTTTGCTCTGCTGCTCGTTTCTTCTCTGGGTAGTGCAGGACCCTCCAGTCATCCTACTTCTGATCAGTCCGACAGTCGCTTCAGGAACCGTGAGCCTGCAGGAACTACCAGAAACTTCTGCCTCAGCTACAGCTCGCTCTCCGTTTTAAGGTACTGTGCAAATCCAGCTGTGCGTTTCGTTCAGCCACAGTGAAAGTGTTTGAAATCTTTCTCCAATCCGACGGCTTGTCCTTCTCTTCTCTTTGAGCTAACTTTTCTACCAACCAACCTCGTCTGGAAACTGTGCCACGAACTTTACCGCGAACTACCCTGAACTTTATTATCTTGAGCAAAACACTTTTGAACCATTGACTTTGGCCCTAAGCCTTTTCTATCTGATTTTATCATTGTAGTCTCTCTTGTTCGCTTGCCCTGAGTACTTACCTGTTGGTGTGGATCCATTTCTGTTAACTTTTGTCTTTCCCTCCCTTTTAAATTGCTGGAGTGCCATTTTGCTCCCACTTCATTTTGTGAGCTTAATTTGTCTGGAATTTAAGGGAAGTGGTGTGGTGAATTAAGAGAGTGATTTTTAGACTGCTTATAATAGTGTAATGTTATACAACTGAAGAGTCAAATAAATGTATATTCTTTTACTTGAAAACCTTGAGTCAGTGTTTGCCTGAATCATAGTAATTGCTGTCCTTTGTGTAACTATTTGTACTGTTCACTTACTCTTGAGATAAGTTTGGCTGCTCCGCTACTGCTACCACTTTAACTGTGTAGCACAGGCTTGTACCAAAGGTGGAATTGTACTGTCACTTGTAGTCTTAATTGTGTGTGGTGTTCTCAAAGGGTACTGCATATAATTCTGCCTAACAGGCAGTATAGCTCAGTTGCAACGTGCTAGTCTTGGAAGCAAGACGACCCAGAGCAACAGAGGCGTGAATTGTGGATCCACCCGTAGAAACCTCTTTGGTATTGAGCACGCTATAAAAAAACAATTATATTAAAAAAGGATCATAATTATGAATGGTTTGTCATCCCTCCCCTAAAGCGATGAACTTAGCTGCCTGGTCCATGAACTCATAGTTCATCTATGGTGATCTATCTTGGTACAGACTGAAAATCAACCATGCAGCAAAACATGAATCTACTTCTTCTCAGTACGAAGGTAAGCAGGCCAGAGTATTCCATTGGTCCATACGGAAGAAGGTGAACCGCTTTCCCTCTCCTCCTGTTCTCTGGAAACTGTTCTGTCCTTGATTTCCAACCTGGCTGGCACGGGGATCCTGGTGGTGCAGTTCAGAAAATGGCAGTCTTTCTTTTCAGAGTTTGGTTGTGAAGAAGGATCTCAAAGTCTTCTTCACATGGTATCTCCCTGAAGTGGCATTGCAGCCCTATATATATATATAATTCTTTTGAGCCTTTAGCACCTTGTGTGCTTTTTCAAAGGTGCTAATGGTGGTGTAACCTGTGGCGGCTGGCACGTTTCTGCCGGTAGCGGCAATGTCACCCATGTTAAGGGATCCTCGTGTCGGTAGGGGCCTTAACTTGGGCAGCGTGCCGTTACCAGCAGCGTCGCCCGCCCCCTTTACCCCACGGGGGTTACATCACCCCATTACGAGCATGTGGCCGCAGAAGGTGATCATGTCAGCCTGACATGTTAACATGCACTAAGGTATTTTGGTAAAATAACGTAACACAGTTTATCAAAAGGACAATGTGGTCTTTTGGGGCCACGCATCACATCTACCCAAAGGTATGACTGATGTTTATGTTAAGCACGAGATTGTCCTCTTAATGCTTTTTCCGAATGTCACAGATGGGACAGAAAAGATTGATATGATATGATTGGCTATTTATAACACGCTTAATACCCAGAGGTTTCTAAGCGCAGACCCGGGGATTGAACCTGTGTTGCTGCCTGTCCCCTTGCTTCAAAGGCGAGCACTTTAATCCTGAGCTATCCTCCCAAGACTGCATAGTACGGGCCTATTAGGTTTCTGTTGCCGAGTGGGATGACTGCTGTATCCTAAGAGCTATCCAGTTCATTGGCACGTCCCACCAAAAGCACCAAAAGATGTTCATGCATATGCTGTCAGGACCCAGGCACATTCCTTGGCATTCTAGAGGTATCTTCCCCCAGATGGATCTCCTTTGCAGAGCCGCTACATGGTACACACAGCATTGGTCCTGTTTCCAGTCCTAGGGTCGATGGCATCTTTGGCTAGTTTACACCAACATGCATGTTCAGTTAAAGTGTGTGTCCTCTTGTTGTCACATCTCTCTCACTGGGATTGCTTTCTAATAATCCCATTAACATATGGTCGAAAGGGGATGGGACGACTTAGCTGTAAAGGCACATTTCTCATGTACTACTAGTCCATAGTCCCATTTCCTCTTTACAGCCTCCCTTGAGCTTCTCTAAAAAGTAAGCTCTCTCTGTGTGATGGTATTTTGTGATAGGGGGGAATGGTGGGATGGAGCCATAGTTGGGAGAGCAGGGAATTTGGGTGGCGATGGGACTGCAAATATGACTTTCACCCCCTCTGTGGGTTGGGGGGCATGGCCTTTAATGGCCACCAGCCCACAGGGGGATTGATCTGGGGTGCAAATGTCCCCCCCCCCTTGGAAGATTGGCACCTCTCGCACAGTCAATCTCCAGAGGGAAAAATAAATAAAACCAAGAGGGACGCCGCCTTCATAGGGAAAAGGGACTAAGTGCTTTTCCATTTCTATGGTTGCGGGCCCAGAAGACAGTGGGAGCACTGGTACCGGAGCACAAAGCTCCAGTCCGGCAGGCAAGTGGGGAGGGAGGAGATGGGGAATGGGAAATAATTATTTTGGGAGAGAGAGGTTGGGGAGGCATCAGGCTCCCTGTTGCCTTCCCACATAAACATTTTTTATTTTTTTTTAAATAGCGCCACCCGGGGAAGGGCTGAAAGCAGTGGGTGGAGAATGTGTATTCTCGCCTGCTGTTCCAGACAACTGATTGGCTGAGCACCCTTCCCTGGGTGCGAATACACCTGAATGTCATCTATTTTTATCTTGGATTGTACCGAGGGCTTCGCTCACTGGTGGCAGAAAAGATTGCTTTTTTCGGTGTGGATACTTGGTCGCAGGATCAGTAAAAGGCAATCCCTTGTGTCTATGAAATTTTACAGGGTTTTGCGCAAGGGCAGGTTTCCTTTCATTGATTTTTCATTCTGAGCAAATATTTTTTGGATCTTTGTATGAAATCGGAAGATTTATCATGCTACCTTTTTACAGAATCCTGCTTCTCTTTCCGAGAGGACTTTCTGGACATCTGCAGAACTTTTATATTGGATTTGCATTGTACAAAGGGTATTAAGTCCCGTGAGCGGCTCATGATAACTTCAGGTGGCTCTGCCATGGACCGTATTACTTCCAAGGACTCAATAGCATAATCGATTATTTCCTGTATTCTGGATTGTAAGCCAGAGGTCTTCCTCCTCCAAAATGCATTCATGCATAGGTAGTTAAGGCCAGGGCAGTGTTAGCAACATATGCCATTGGATATGATTGCGATTACAGCCACCTGGGAGACTGACCAGATTTTCTCAAAGCATTATCTGTGGAATTGCAAGCTCTATTTTTGGACACTTAGGGCCTCATTACAAGTTAGGAGGTGTGGCTACAATTGGTGGTGATGCAGTAGTTACAGAGTTACTGCCACATTACTGCACCGTCCAAATATGTTTTTTTTTCGGTTGGGGTGCAGTGAAACCTCCAGTAAAATGCTGGAGTTAATTCTGCCACCTTAACACCCAAAAATGCACATTTTGATGGAATTACTGCCAGTGGTAATTCCACTGAAATTCCTATGGACTCCATAAATGGGGACCAAACCTGCCATACCCACACTTGTAATCCAGCTGTGATTTTGCCAGACCAAGTGGCAGTAATGGCAAATGCATTTGGTGGTATTTTGAGGGATTTACCATCAAACTAATAGTGAGGCCCACAGTTTGGCCAAGCAATGATAGAAAACCTTTCTGACTAGATCTCTTATTCTGCTGCCTCCCTCCATAGATTCTTTGAAAATGTACCTTCTGATTCGTAAGAAACTGCCTGTTAAAATCCTGAGGGAATGTGCGGATAAGGATGGCAGAATGATTGCATTGCTGGTTGAGATTCAGGGGGAGTTGTTAACCCTCTGCAATGTGTATGCTCCCACAGTGGATGATGGCTCCTTCTTCAGAATGGTGGCACAAACCCTTTTAGATTTGAATAACCCTAATATTCTGCTTGGGTGTGACTTTAATACGGTAGTTGATCCTGATCTGGATAGAAGTCAAGTCAGGCGTGTGTTGCGTTGTGATTATCATCATCAAGCACTTCATTCACTCTTGGAGGAACATGATCTGAAAGATATGTGGCGCTTGGAGAACCTGGACAAACGGCAATATAGCTTCTTTTCTAGTGCGCATGGCGTGTTCTCTAGATTGGATATGATCTTTTCTTGTGGGAATGTGTCGGAAAGTGTTGTATCTAGCAGTATTGGCAATATTTTATTGAGTGATCATGCCCCCGTTGAGATGCATTTGAGACTTAAATTTCAGTGCAAAAGGAGTTTCTCATGGAAGATGAACACATCTATTCTGTTAGATGATGACATTTTGGAACGGATTGTTTCGGAGGCGAATTATTTTGTCTCGGAGAATCGCTCGGAAGAGATCAGTGTTGAGAACACGTGGGAAGCCTTTAAATGCAGTATGCGTGGTATCTGTTTAGGGCTGTCGTGTGGTAAGCGAAAAAAGGAGGAGTGTAAGAGGCGTGATCTAGATCTACGTATTAGTAGGATCTCGAGGGATCTGATGCTTGACCCGACTAATTCGGTTTCTTTGGCAACTTTGAAGAAACTTAAAAAAGAAATGGAGGACTTTTTGACGATGAGGGCTGAACAAGGCTTGTTCTATTCAAAATGTACATATATAAGGGGAGCGTTGCGATAGATGGTTGGCTTACAGGTTGAGGAAAAGGATTTCGGAATCTGCAATAACGTCTATTATTGACAAGAATGGTAGAATTACATTTGATCCAAATAGAATTAACTTGACATTTCGTGACTTCTATGAGAATCTATATAGGAATGAGACGGGTATTACCGGTGTGGGTGAGAACTTCTTTGGTAATTTGCCAATCCCGACGGTTTTAGATGTTGATCGTGATCTGCTTGGTGTTGAAATTACAGTGGATGAGATCAAAGGAGCAATTTCAGCGCTAAATGCAGGCAAATCCCCGGGTCCTGATGGCCTCCCTTGTGAGTTTTATAAGATTCTTCCGAACTCGGCCTTAGAACTCTTGAGAGACGTGTATGTATCTAGCAAACAGACTGGGATGCTGCCTAAAAGTACTAATCATGCTTCGATTTCGTTTTTTTTGAAAAAGGGTAGGGATTGTAATCACCCAGCCAGTTACCGTCCGATCAGCCTAATCAATACGGATAATAAGATTCTTGCCAAGGTCCTTGCTATGCGCCTGGTGCAATTTTTGCCTAATCTGATTGGCGAGGAACAATCTGGTTTCATGAAAAATAAGCGTACCTCTAGTAACATCAGAAGATTATTACTTACTATGGAAATGGCAGATAGAACGAATCGAGATGCTGCTGTCCTTTCGCTTGATGCGGAAAAAGCGTTCGACAGGGTTAGTTGGGATTACTTGTATTCTGTACTAAGGAGGATGAATCTGGGTGAGGAGTTCATTTCTTGGGTTGCTCTTCTATATTCCAAGCCGACTGCTGCCGTTAAGACTAATGGTGTAATTTCAGAACCCTTTTGTTTGGAACGCGGCACGCGTCAAGGTTGTCCTTTCTCCCCTCTGTTGTTCATTCTGGCAATTGAACCTCTTGCTGTTTGCATCAAACATGAACCAGATTTGCACGGGGTGGGTTGCTGGGGTATGGTACAAAAGGCTTGGCTTTATGCGGACGACCTTCTTTTAGTACTGGAGAATTTGCAGGTGTCCTTGCCTAGTTTGATGAGGCTGTTGTCGGGTTTTCATGATTGCTCGGGCTACAAGATTAACCGTTTGAAGTCTGAAGTGCTGCCCCTAACGAATGGATGTGATAAAACCCTGGTTACGGGACAGGGGTTTACGTGGTGCAGGGAATGCTTGCGTTATTTGGGGGTATCGTTTACGTATCCTCTTTCCAGGATGGTAGATGAGAACATGACTGTGGTTATTCGGGAATGTAAATCGGATCTAGAAAGGTGGTCTTTGCTTAAGCTCTCTTTATGGGGTAAAGTCAATGCCCTGAAAATGAATACAACACCCAAAATCAATTTTGTATCTAGCATGCTTCCTTTGAAGATTAAGAGCTGCTACTGGAAGGAATTGGACCGCCTAGTTCAAGAATTTTTGTGGGACCAAAAGCCACCAAGACTTAGTCTTTGGAAGTTACAGCTTCCGGTTCATCTGGGTGGTCTAGGGGTACCGAATTTTCGGGCCTACCATTTGGCCTTTTCTGCTCATTCCTTTGTTCCATTTTTGACAGGTGAATTAGACAGCTGGGCGGTGGCGGAGTCCAGCGCTTATGGACCGCTGGGCCCGACAGCCTTGCTGACCACTAATACCAAGATTTCGGGTGGCAATTTGTTGGCAACGTCCTTTTTGCGTGATTCATGGACTGCAGTTTGGTCTTTGCTTGATCGGGATGCGTTCAAAAGCAGGAGTGCCTCTATCTGGTTGAATCCTAGGATCAGGGACAATTTGAGGACAGTTTTTTGGCGCGAATGGTTTTTGATGAATATTAGACAGGTTTCTGATTTGGGGAATGATGATCGATGGTTGACTGCTGCAGAGCTGAGAGAGAGATGGAATTTTGATGGTCTATCGGACTCTGCATATAGACGGCTAAAGAGGGCGGTTGGTGAGATCGACTGGTCTGACTCTTTGGATGTGTGCGCTTTGCTGACAGACTCTGGTGGGAAGTCTGGCGGTCTAGCCAGTCGGCTTTACAAGCTAATGGTGTCACATTTTCGAAGTAATGACAATTTACGGAGAGTATGGAGTGAGAAAATAGGATCAGAGATTGATTTGGATGATTGGAGGAATATGTGTAGTAATGTATCTTTGTGCTCTCTGAATCTAAGTGAACGTTCTGGACAGATAAAGATCCTGAACCGGGTATATTGGTGCCCTGAAACACTGCATAAAAGAGGCATGTCTGACAATTCTAACTGTTGGGGGTGCGTCCAGGCAGTCGGGTCATTGGAACATATGTTGTGGGATTGTGTGAGAGTCAGAGATTTTTGGAGTGAAGTTTGTAATGTGTGTGACAGGATTACAGGAGGTGGTTCGGTTCTTGATTTTAGGACGGTAATCCTGGGTGATGATTCCGGGTTGGGTGATGTGAGCTCAGCCCACAAGAAGTGGTTTTTTCGTGCATTTATTGTGGCCAAGAGGTTGATTCTCCGCGGGTGGAAGGGGAGGGAATCTCCTTCCTATGGGGAGTGGATCCGAGAAATGCAATGCCTCTCACGGACGGAGAAACTTATCTACAGATTGAAATGTAAAATGTCGACATATGAGAAGATTTGGAATGTGTTCAATGACTTCTTTTAGGTTGGTTCTTTGTTTTTCTTCTTGTTTATAATTTGGTTTTCTGAAATATTGTAGTGGCCGATATATTGTATATATTGTATATATTATAAATAAAAAATTTAAAAAAAAAAAAAAGAAAATGTACCTTCAGCCTGGATGAAGAAAGACTGGACATAGAGTAGTACAGCCAAGTGACTCTTGTGCCTCTAGCCCTAACTCCGCCATGGCCAACCCCACTCTCTCGTCTTTTCTACGTCTTTGTCATATGGTATCGAAGGTAAGAAAGGACTGCATTCCTGCGTGCTGCGAGTAATGGTCTTCTGTGCACACCCAGGCTTCCAGTTTTTATACATGCCTGCATGAAATGCAAAGGTGTTCCAGTCCCCTCCAGTGCTAAGAATGCCCTTGTTCCCTTAGTCTGTACAGCAGTCAAGTCAGCAATGTCATTTGGGGATTGCTAGGAGTCGCAGATGCGACCCCGGCTGTCTCCCTTGCGACCTCTGGCATGCCCTCTGCTACCCCTATTGAAAACAATTGGAAAAATAAATGGAAAAAAACAGAAGCTCCATGGCTGTGGGCGCCACTGGGTCTCAGCTCGTGCTTTCAAGAGTTCTTTAACTTCAGTAGTTGCTTAGCATGAGTCTGTGCTTTCACCCAGGACTGCAGTGCAGGAGAAAGCCAGCCCAGGGGACTGGTCTGGAGCTGAGCATAGACAGGACGTTAAAGTGAAGCGTCTTTAATCAATCTTTTATGCATGCTAGCCGAAACGTAAATATGATTAAATAGCAAGCGAGGGCTGCAGTCCGCTGTTCAACCCTGTTTTTGTATTGGAGATAAAGAGACATGCGTAAATATGTAGTTAAACATGAAAAAAACACAATTGTCTTGTGCATTTTGATTGCAACAATGCACTACTCAGGGTCCAGCCAATATTCCTGGAATAATGCATATATGGCGGTAGGGCTTATTGCATTAAAACGCTTGGGAAGGTGGCTTCAGTTTAACCTTTGCTTAACCCCTCCTCCCTGTAAAAAACACTTGAACTTGCTGCCCATATACTTTCTACCTGTCCAAATTGTACACACTTCAAACATTACATACACACATAACCTTGCACAAAAGTGGGATTCTCCGATGAGTTGCAGTGTCCCGGCGTTTTTGTTTCCCACTGCTGCGCTGTTGTATCGGCTGCTTCTGACCCGGTGAGATACGCGATTAAGCCCGGTGAGCCACGCGATCATGCTGGTCTGAACAGCGGTAGCGTTGGTATCAAGGAATTTCTTTTTTGTACTATTAGTCCTGCTCCCCTACCCGGCTGTTCGTGAGCAAGCACTGAGGCTGGCGTGTGGGGATGAGGCTTGGAAAAAAGTATGTGTTTGTTTTGCTATAGCGTAGTATGCCCGTAATGAGAAACCGCGCCCTGAAAAAGCTTTCTTTCCACCTGATTAAGGATATGTCCATCCTGACTCCTGTAAAGAATGGTATTATGGCCACTCCCTCTACACCCAAGAGGGATCGCTCGCTAGAGGTTATATCATTAAGCTCACAAAGGACACAGAGTCTTCGGGTTAGGGCAACAGAGATGTCCCCTGACACCAATGATGACCTGGGCTTGGCTACAGGCACATATGAAGCATGTAAGGAAGTGACTTGCCAGGTAAATAACATGAACATTGTAGGGACTGTCAATCCTGAATTTCAACAAGACAGCAATATTGACTCAGTGGTTTTGGCCTCAATTGCAATGCATCCCTCTAGAGTAATGGAGATGAAGGATAGCTATGAGTCACCAAAATACATCCTATTGAGTGTATGCTGCAGGAGCACATCACCTCTGCACAATGGACTCAAGGCAAGGCATGTAAAGCTAATGAGCTTAATATGTGCAATAGTTTTGCAGACCTTAGTATTTGGGTAGATCAACTGGACACATTTGCTGTAAAATGTCAGCTTGTTAAAAACAGTATGAGGACAAAATAGATCCTTCCTGTCAGACTGATTGACAGCCTGAGAGGTCGGATCAGTCATCACAAACTATGCAGAGGACAACTGTGCGTCTAGCCCCTGAGGTAGCATCCCATTTGCCTGCAGTGACATTGTCCTCACCACCGGTAGTCAGTGAGCGTCTACCGGTCGCGAATGATACATTTTCTGATCCAGCAGGCACATCCTCATCAGGATCCTCAAGCTCTGTTCCATCTGTGATTGTTCTCGATGTTTGCAAGTGGGGAAATCCCAAATGCCGGTGATTATGGATAAGACGTTAAGAGACTTCTTCATGGACCGCAGGAGTGTCATTATCACAAACACAGAGAAACGACGAGGGGAAGACCCCAGAGAGGCCATACGGAATAAAGTACTGGCATGGTTTTGCCAAAGATCTGCGCCGGGGGTTGTTAGAACCTCTGATTTGAAGGTCCTACGTAGGTTGGAGGTAGACGACTGGTGTGCCGAGAATAGGTTCTGCATTGTAGTGGGAGGTGGGTCTAGTAATTTGCCACTTTGTCAATATTTGCCAAAGGGCTCCTCAAACCTGAGTTTGGTAGTTGACTTGATAGAGGCTTAACTACTTGTGGAGAAATGTTTCCATTATATTAGTCGGATTTACTGCACGTTTTTGTTGGTCTTTTATATTTATCTGTGCTGTATTGTTTTAAGTACTTTTTTGTTGATTGTTTTGTCCAGGCGCTCTCATGCCTTAGGGCTTTTGTTTTCACGCTATAGAAATACAAAAAAAGAAGAAACAAAATGAAATCGAGAGTCCAGTAGGGTGTCAAAAATTGAACTTTGTCAACACACGGCTCTTACAAAGCCAGTTGTTTTGCTTACCTGCTCTCTATCTCTGTCGGTGTGTACACCCCATGGATTGCTGTGAATTTTCTTGTGTGGCATTCAAAAAACGTCTTTGACACAAAAACACTTCTTTTCAACACTCGCGCCTGGTTGCAACCACTTGTGAAATGAGGCTGGGTGGGTTCCAAACTTTGCCACGGGCTCGTCACAGCCCCACAGTGCACATTTGAAATATATGTATGCACCATTGTTGACATGGTCACATCGACTCCGCGAATAGATAAAAATCGAGGCAGATTTTCAGGTTGTACATAGTAAATGTGCGAGGGGGAAAATTAGGAAAAAGTCCTAATTTGATTTGAAATATTTATTATTTATTTTTGGTTAGTGTGAAAATCCATTTTAATGTTACTATTCACTGGGTCGTCAAGCAATGCTGTGGTCTCAAAAGCAGGGGTCAAGTCCTAAACATTTAAGTCAGAGGACTCATCAACAAACGCTATGGGATGTGACTGTCACCAGAAACTAGCATATCCGGGTGAAATATGCACATTTCATTAAATTGGCTTTGCATAACCACCCAAATTGCACAGGACGAATGGCATTTGCCTTTCATAAAATTAACACACACACAAAACCAAGAGAGGATATTGGGCCTCATTACAACGAGTAATCGACCGGCACCGTTCATTCCGGGCCGCCTCATTATGTGGTCTGCAGCGGGTCCTACTGAGGACGTCTGGTCAGACCAGGTGTCCTTAGCGGGACCCGCTAGCAGACCAGGATGCTAACAGCGGGCCCCTCATTAACGGGCCCGTTGTTAGCATCCTCCCCATTCCCATTGAGCCTTATGGGGGCTCAAATGGGAATGGGGATGTACCGGGTCCCGGGAAAGGGAATTACCGGGCCCTCCAAGGTCAGAATGGCCCGGTAATTCCCTATTCCAGGAACCCGGATCCGGTACACGGTTTGGGGGTAGACATGCTGCTAAAAGCGGCATGGCTACCTCCAAACTAGTAATGAGGCCCATTTTCTTCTAATAGTGTTTTTGAAAACGTTAAAAGGTGTGCATGTTTTAAACTCCAAGAACCAATAGAAATGTTTTCCCTGGAAATTGCAGTACCGAAATGGGACATTTCACCTTTAGTCGTGTGTTATTTTTCATCAGGTTTTAAAGTGCAGTGGGGAAGTGTCCTACCTTCAACCTGGATGACTGCGGTTCGATCCCGTGGTCGGCTTTCATTCATAAATTCAAACAGGACATTCAATGTTTATCATTTCAGCTGGGGGAGGCTGAATCCACCGTCTGAAGAAAGTGGATGGACTCCGTCCACCCACGTGTACCCTCGACTTGAAAGCTGCTCAAAAGGCATTGACGGTACCACGCCACATCAGGAAGGGGCCGGCCTAAAGCCGCTGATACCGAGGCAAAGACTCTGCTCTCTCGGCCTCGCCCAACCCCTCACACACATACGGTGGGCTACACAAAGCGCGCAGGTATGGGGGCCTGGCCCATCTGTAAAATAACCCCAGTGTAGACACGCAATGGGCCGTGTGTGCCTGAGAGCCTTCCTTCTTCATTGGGGCCAATAGCCAGGCAATGCACACAACAGTGTCACGCCAGTGCCCATTTTTGGAGAGATGCTGATTGTCATGATTCTGCCTCATTTCGTTTTGGTCATGTCTCCTGCCATGCTTGCATTTGCAGCACCCAACCTTCAGCACCTCCATACACAGGGCCCGATTCATGGAATTTTTTGCACGGTTCAAAGTGACTTTGCACTGCTGACTCAAACCCTGATTCATGGAACTGTGCCAAGTGTATTTTTATTGTGCAAAGTCAGTGCATAGTCATTTTTGCTGCACAAAATGACTTTGCACTGCAAAAATACTCTTTGCTTTGCACAGTTCCATGAATCAGTGTTTGTGTCGGAAGTGCAAAGTCACTTTTCAGCAGTGCAAAGTCACTTTGAATCGTGCAACAAATTCCATGAATCGGGCCCACAGTAATCGTTGTGCCACTGATATTTTTCTGCCACTTGACTTTCGGTATTTTCTCGACAAATAGATGAAGACGTTCCCTCTCATGATATGTGGCTCTGTTCCCTATTTCTCTCAATTTTTCCTTTAAGCCTCAGCCACCACTGTGATGAGCTTTTCTTTTATCTCGTTCACGCTCACTTTTTCCCCATTTGAAGGAATAAATGTAGAGCACTAGGCATCCCTTTTGCCTTGTGATTTAGCATATGCAAATAACAACGAGGGTGCTGGGAGTCCCTCTTCCAGACATTAGTCCTGGTTACGAGCACAGAGGAGAAATATCCAAAACATATCAGTCTTTGTCCTGCCCTGGGCAATTCTCCTCTGAACAAGAGTAACACCAGCGACCCCGGACACGTGTTCCGGTCTGGTTGGCCCTCATCAGTAGGGTGGAGCTTTGCCTCTCTAAGAATAGTGTGCAAGGGGTCCACGTCTGGATTCCCCATGTAACCTAGGGTTACTTAAAATATGCAAATAATAAGGGGGGTCCTGGAAGTAACTCTGCTAGACATTAGTCCTGGTTACGAGAGCCTTACCCAGAGACTTTAGCCCCCTTGTTTTTTGCATATTTAAGTAACTTTGGGTCTCCCACAAGATGACCCACATACGCAGGGATATCCACTGAAACATACACACATCTAGGCACTGAGCTGCCATTTAGCTGCACCATAGATGCCATGCTGGGGGTGCCACCAAGTCCAGTGATGGCAGTGCTGTGCTGTGCAAATCAGCCCAGGGTGACATCGGCAAATGAGGGTGTGTACCAGCTGCAAGAGAGAGGGTGGGAAATGGGAAATGTCACAGTGAGATTGCCACACGCCCACTAGCACGTGAGAGTTGTGGTTGTGATTAAGGTATTCTATTTCTGTATTTAGGCTTACCAATGACAAGACAGTGTGATCTTGGACAAGGCGCCCTATCCCATTGTGCCTGGTTTGCTCAACCTCGTTTATAGCTGCACAGGTGTCATGGCTGATTAACTGGTAGAGGTGCAGCCTGGCCTGTTGGTAGAAGGGCTGGGACCTGTGTTGAATTGTGCCTTGTGTGTTTGAAGTGTCATCCTAACGGATGCAACCTAGAGTGCTTGTTCAAGGCTGCGTATGGCCCCTATTCTGGAAGTGTTCGCCTATGGGCTGTGGTTTTACTGTATCTCGAAGCGTCACTCTGCAAGCTGTGTTTCCTGTGTGGGTTGATGGCTGTGCCCCCCAACCCCCGAGGTTGAAGTGCTTGCCGCCAGGCTGTGGTTCCTGTTCTCCTCTGTGCTTGAAGTGCTTTCTTCCTTATGGCATTGCATTACATTTTTAATGGCAAAGCCAAGAGGAGTATGTTATGTGGGGCTACTGTCATACTGGCAGAGCCAGCTTGGAATTGTTTTCTTATAGTATCATTACTGGCTTTAAAGACAGCATGAGTATGTTCTTATTTGGGAACACAGCACATATTTGCGCAGCCACCATGGACCACCCACAACTGCTAGTGAGGAATGTGGGCTTGAGGCAGGCCTTGGGGGGAAACGAATGAGGGTCTCTCTCTGTGCGTTCCTTGCCACACTCAATATGTGGGAACTGTCTAACAAATGAAAATGCTTCAGAAAACTTCCAACACCTGTACATATATATCACCAGGTACAATCTGTTTTTTATTGTTGCATATCCCAACAGGGGATGACTGTAGATGTGCTTGGTTCTGGCTCAGTTTCTAAGAGTTCAATTTGTTGACACACCTTCTTCCATTTCATGCAACAGCCACATATATTTTCTTTCCATTGCATGGCATCATTTGGCCTTGGACGTCTGCTTACATTCACAGTTATTTGGTAAAATGGGCCTATACACACTGATATTAACCAGTCTTGTATGAAATGTATTTCATATTACACTGATATTGTAACCATCATTTTCTTATTGTCTTGAGGAACCGTACTATGGGATACCACTTCCCGTTTTGTCAAGGGGTAAAAGGTCATGTGCCATCACTTCCCTTGATGTCACTTGGGGGGGGGTCAAATGACATAACTTCGCGTGATGTCATCAGAGGTCAAGGGTCATGTGATGTTACTTCCGCTACCCCAGGCATTTTGGTGAAATGACGACCCAAATTTGAGGGATAAAAATAGTATTTTTCCTGCTCTGGTAAACAAATATTTGTTCAGCTCTTTATTCCTTTATATGGTTGAGAGATGAGTTTGGGATAAGGGGGACTATAGGCTAGGAATGCACAGTCCTTAATATGAGTGACATGTACGCAGTCCTTGCAGTGATACCTGTTGGTGTGAGTGCTGCATAAGTCCCGGATGAGGGCGAGCCATGGACTGGGGTGCATGTGTGAGTGCACACCTGCCTGTGTGTGCTTGTGTGTGTGTGTGAAAGTAGTACAGCTGTCTGGCAGGGAGAGCAATGTGCCCACTTTCAGTGCCATCTGGTGTCCTAACTCTGTATTCTGGTGCTGGGTTTTGGGGACAGGGACAGTGAAGTTCTGCTCTGACAGGGGCCCCTGCTGGCCGTAGCTGACAGTAGCACAACCGCTGAGGAGGGAGAGTACAGAATCTTTATTATAGTGACCCCTGCTGGGCATGGCTGGTGGTGCAATTGAAGTCACACAAACAGATAAAGAAACCAGACTGAAATGGGCGATAGCAAAGGATAATCTGTTTATTAGTCTCTTAACCACAAGTAACATCCTTTGGACGATACCATCTGACATCTAGAGAAATGATAAAGCTGAAGCCCACGCTCCTGTGCCCCCCTTTTCCACTATTAAAGGTGCAAGTGCACTCTGCCCTGCCGTGGGGAGCACAATGTTGTGCAGCTCCTGGAGGGTTTGGGGGTATATACAGATGCTTAAGCTTTTTCAGATCTTTAGCATGGCCCGCGAGCAGGTAAATGGGACATCTGGATTTTAAGGGGAGAAAAGTCCATCAGAGGCCTCGCCCACCTCTCCTGCAATGTGGGGGTCTGTCCGACACCACTCACTCTACAGACAGCGACAGAGGGGACCCCTAAAGCCGCACACTGAGGGCTCAGCAAAGCTGCTGGGAGTTCTCTAGGGCTGCGTTATGACTTTGCCTGGGGGTGGGGTTAGCTGGCTGGGGTCCCCCCTTCGCCGCCATCTGCCGCTGTCTCCACCTGGTTGGACTTGAAGATGTTCTTGGTCTTCTCCACAGTGCACTTGAAGGTGTCCTTCAGCCCCCTCTCCAGGAGGTGACCCTCAGTCTCGCTCTCCATGCTTTCGGGGCTCGTGATGCTTTCCATGGCGGTCTGTAGGTACCGGATACAGACCAGCGCAGAGGCCTGCAGGGGAGACACAGGGATGGTCAATCGAGAGGCCACAGGCACACATGTGTTTCCAGAATGTGACTTTGCCCTCCTGTTGGTGCGTGGAAGGAGGTGTGTCCGGGTGTGGAGTGATAAGTGGTGGGTGTTGAAGTGGGACATGTGAATGCATTGGGTGGTCTATGGGAAATGGGGGGGTGCTCTGAATTAGGGACTAGAGGCTGGAGGTCTTCCCACCTCTGACTCTTTGGATGATCTGTAGCACAGCATCCCCAAGCGCACAGCAAACTGAACATCCAACTGCAAGGGGCTTGTACCAAGAGCCCACCAGGTTGCCCAGTTTTCAGGGCAGTGCCCTGGTCCACTATGGGTGGCAGAAGCCTGGCAGCACCCTACTGCTGGTGGGAAGGGCATTATACCTTAGCATTCAGCCCCAGAGACTCTTTGAGTACTAACTGCATGCTGCCCACGTTCAACCCCAAACCATCTTTCCACAGTTGGACATTGGAAACTGGGATAGTCAACCCCCTTGCTTGAGTACTTTCCAAACCTGGCTTGGCCACTCCAAATATTGTCCCAAGAAATACTCTGTCTGGGTGCATTTGATTTTCGGATCAATGGCAATGACAATGAGAAAGCCCAGAGGCGTTGCTTGGGGGCTGGGGGGTGGCGCTGAGAGGGCTGTAGTCCTGGGTCTTTTGGTTGTAGCCCCAGATAGAAGCTCAGGGGTTACAACCATAAAGGCTAGCTATCCCCAGGTCCCGACAGTCCCGACAGTAGCGTAGCCCCAGATCTTTTCCAGACCTAGCAACACCCCTGATTAAGCCCCAAGCTTAATCAAGGACATTGAATTACTTGGACTGGAGCATCCAGGGAACACCTACAAGGAGGCAACACCCAAGGATTCTTACACCAGCTGAGCAAGCTGGAAGTCCAGGCCCCATCCTCGTCTGGCCACTCCATGATCCCAGGCCATCTTGAGAAGTAAAAGCGCCCGCCTCCCACACAAAGTAAAGACCCCGCCCACAAAACTGCTTTTAGGGACATCAGGAAAGTGGCTCATGCATCCGAAGATAACAAGTTCCAGTGCAAGCCCCGCCCACACAAACCCTCCCCAGGACAACATGTGACCACCGTGTAAATAGGAGTGGTGCTGGACAAGGTAGCACGCTTGCAGATCAGGAAGCCAACACTGGTTGCTCAGGCAGCCAATAAAGGGCTCTATTTGCAACCCGGCACCTGACAGAGAATGTGGCGTGACTTGGAAAACATGTAATACCAGGCTGACTCAAATGCCAACAGAAGACAATGCCGACCTCATTTGGAGATTGGGGCAGCGCTGTCTAGTGAGCCGGGAATTCCCAGCTGGATCGTGCGGCTAGGGAGACCAGCGAGACGGCTGTCGAATGTTCTCTTGGGTAGCAGGCACCCAGAGGTATGGCAACAACAGCCAGCCCATCTCCACTGCACTGCAAGTACCCTGTGGCCTATTTGAAAATGAAGACGTCAAGGATCTGGGAGCCGATAATCAGTCACCGCTGAACCGTCCCCATTGGCCCTGATGCTCCTGGGCTCACTGCCTGACTTCAGTGGACGAGCCTGATCAGCCACCTCTGAACCGTCCTGATACTCCTGGGCTCACTGCCTGACTTCAGTGGACGAGCCTGACTCAGGTCTTGCACAAGGATGTGAGAACCAGGCCCTCAAGTATGCCAGTAGAAAATGGTGTCCCGACATAGCTTGAAGAATTCATCCTTACACTCAGTTCTGATACCACCCAAGTGTTGAGCGCATCATTCCATACAGGGCAGAGTGCCCAAACCCCCAAAACAAGCAGCAGCAATCCACAAATGTAGGATAGCAGACTGCCCGCTAACATCTGATAACCAGCCTATCACGAGTCCTGCATACCCAAGCAAGATCTTGGGGAGCAAGGTTTAAACTCAGCTGGCAGATCTTGTGTAAACCACAACCCTCTCTACGTAAGTAACCCTAGACCGAATACATCTGTTCAGTAAACACACTAGGTACCACCACGGCACAAATGCAACCACGGAGTGGTGCTAGCCAGGTCACTGACCCTATCCCAACTAGATTGCTGCAACAGCAGTCACTGGGTTTACCCAAGACTCCAATTCAGCAATTCTAGAGGATTTACAACAGAAATCTGTAACCATTGGCTCTCCAGATATTTTGGACTGCAACTCCCATCCGCCTGTCACAGCATGGCCAATGGTGAGGGATCATGGGAGTCATAGTCCAAACAATCTGGAAAGCCACAGGTTACAAACCCCTGATTTGCGACATGACAGCAAAGATGTGTCTTAGTCTGATGAAACATTAGAACACAACTTCTGCCTCAAAAGTACTGCATCGGCTCCCAGATAAATAACCACATTCAAAGCACTGTTCAACCTACTCTATGAGCTAAAAGCCCTAACTACCTACATAAAATGGCAGCTCAAGATTGTTCCACCAGACCTTTAGGGGCAAAACAGGGTTAGATGAAAAACCTTTGGAGGAAGGAGCCCAACGGCATACTGCCAAGATTCCTGAACAATAACCTGTGAGGACGCAGCCAATACAAGGGAGGTTCAGAAAGAATCTGGAGAAAGGCCATGCTCAGGCAAGTAATCGTGGGTTAACAGGACATAGCAGCACCCCCTTCTTAATGGATTAGTCCTGCCATTTTAGGATGCTAACTTCCCAGATATATATTGGACTCCCATCCATGTAAGCAATAAACACACGTTACATGGCCTGGCATGTTCAAGATCACTCTATTAGTTTGCCAGAGTGGGACATGCAGTTCCTTCTCACTCGCCTCCCGGTGAGTGGCTAGCCCCCTAGTTTAATAGGAGCTGGCAGAAGGGCAGTTTCAGTTTTCGTTTAGTGGGGTTGGAGGAATTATCAGAAGAATGGAAAAGTGAAGTTAGAGTGTGCTGGCATGTTTGCAAGTTGATCCCCCTTTTTTATCTTTAAGCATAAACTATTTGCCAATAAATCTGGATACCAAATTTAAAAAAAGGGCATTCAAAATGGCGGCCTTTCAATTCCAAGTCATCATCTTCACCTTATTTCTGGGGGCGGGTGAGGTACTTGTCCTGGTTGAGTACAAAGTATTTTGGGAACAAGCAGCTTTCCTTTTTGGCTTGGGTAGTTTCATTCCCCTATCCTGAGGGGCCCTTACTGGAAGAGGAGACCCTTCAAGGCAGATGCACTGCTGATGGAAGCAGCATGGGGGTTTGAGGACCCCATGAGGACTGTGCCGGCACGAGATCTGCTTTGGGACGCCAGTTAGAAGACTTTTTTTTTTTTAATGCTCGCCAGGGCCACGGTGGAACAGGAAGTTCTGGGCATTGTGAAGCCGCACAGGATGTGTGTGTACACACTGCGAGATTGGCAGACCGCTTAGCATCACCAGAAGGGCGAATCACTGGATTGTGTGTTTGGGAAGGGAATGACTTCTCAGAACTGCCCGGACTGCACTTATGGATCTCTCCACCACTTCAATTCTTAGCCTCAGAAAGATTTTAACAACCAAAATGCCACAAGGTGTGGAGCTTTTGACCCAATGCATCAAATGACATGTTATGCACGTGCTGTATGCCATTCATCTACTAGTACTATGTGACTATGGGATGGAAAGGCATGTGCTTGGGTGTGGAACTGCATGTGTGTCTGGGTATGGAATCAGAGGTGTCACAGATAAATTTGGTGTGTCCTGAGTTCAAATCCTTTGTGTATGGGCAACATCAGATATGTTTTGTGTGAAATTTGATCAACACCTAAATAGATTGAGGTGTAGCTGATTGGTGGACGGAATACGGTCTGTTTGAGTTGACATTTTATGTGCTTGAAGATGGAAGACGGTGTTCTTGGAAAGTTACTGAAGTGCGGCGGGAGATGGAATGGGGCATGCCTGACGCCGACATGACACCTACCTTGGGCTGACATGACGCCTGCCTGGGGGTGGAAATTAACAGTTACTCAATGTAGTGACTAACATACTCTAAGTCCATAGTCCCCTTTCCTCCATACTGTATGGGCGTCCCTCGTGAGGGACAAGAGACGGAACCTTTTTCACCAGAAAAAATCTTCTT
Organism: Ambystoma mexicanum; assembly: GCF_040938575.1. Lineage (NCBI taxonomy): Eukaryota > Metazoa > Chordata > Amphibia > Caudata > Ambystomatidae > Ambystoma > Ambystoma mexicanum. The sequence continues at coordinate 1,132,245,638 of NC_090923.1, forward strand.
CCCCTTTAAATTTAGAGGCGAGTGGGGGCGCGGCCCTGGGAGCATGCGCTCACCTGACTCCGCCCCCCAGCACCACTCCTCAGTCCCCATTGACGCGTCGACAATGATAGGCATTGCCTAATTACATCAATATTATTAGGGAGGAGGATGGTGGAACGTATGGAGGAAAGGGGACTATGGACTAAGAGTACGTAAGTCACTACAGTGAATAACTTTTAATTACTCTTACATCCCGTCCCCTTTCTTCCATACGGTATGGGCGATTACAACTGAATGTAGGTGGAGAGGAGCCCTTCCTTAAGAACACAGGTTTCTTAGAACCGCCTGCCCGAATGCCGTGTCTGACCTAGAGGCGGTGTCCAAACAGTAGTGTTTACAGAAAACCGAAGGGTTGACCAGGAAGCCGCCCTGCTGATGACCTGCCATGGCACAGCCGTTGGAACGCGATGGCTGTGGCCTTGGCTCTGACCGTATGGGCATGTAAGTTAGCTGGCACTGGTTTGTGCTGCTCCTCATAGGCCCCCTTGATGGCCGCAATCATCCCCTTGCTATGGACGCCTTGGATAACCTGGCCTTGACCCACCAAAAGTGACAAACAAAGCGTCCTCTATTTCCTCGTTGAGATGGAAAGAGGAGGTCACCTTGGGTAGGAAAGCAGGGTGCGTCCGCAGGACGACCATGTCCCTGTGAAAAGTGGTGTAGGGTTCTGATGCCACCAGAGCCTGGATCTCGCTGACTCTGCGAGCTGAGGTGAGGCCCACGAGCAGAGCTGTCTTTATGGTGACCAGTCTGATGTCCTTGGCCGCCCTAGGCTCAAATGTTTTGTGCACTGAGGCGCCCAACACAACATTAAGGTCTCACACCAGGTGTGGCTTCCTTATTGGTGTGTAAAGCCTATGGAGGTGCGCCAGATGCATCATTTACACTTATATTGGCTCCTAGTAGCCTTGGTTCTAGCGCCCTGGATGATCTCTAGGTTAGCCTGAGATAGGCTTAAGTGTTCCAGTGGAACCTGCTCAGGAGCCACGCTGCGAGGGCTAGCTTGTAAGGAGCAGGGTGGAGTACCCTGCCTCCCTGCTGGGCCAGGAGAGGAGCTGGGCCCAGCAGTAAGTGAATGGGTGGTCTGTCCAAAAGGCTTTGGAGCTTGGAGACCCACGGTCTGGCTGGCCACCGGTGAGCTATCAAAATAATGCTGAATGCCAGGATTCCTTTATCTTGCTGATCACCCTGTGGACTAGGGGTGTGGGCGGGAAGGCAGATGTCGTCAAGCAGTTCCATTGGATCTGGAATGCATTGTCCAGGCAGCCGGAGCCCTGCCCCTGCCAGGAGGCGCGCTGTTGGCATTGCCTGTTGTCACCGGAGGCAAAAAGATCCACCTGGGGTTGCCCTTCTCCTGATTCCATGAGGCTGCGAAGTACAGCTGTAACCTCCGCCTCCTGAATCTTGTGTGGGGCACTGTCAAATTGACCGCTGCCATAAGCCCCAGTAGGTGTTGGTACCACCAGGCCGAGGTTACGGGCCTGGAGAGGATGTGAGCTGTAGCTCTCTTGACGGCTGCAATCTTGTCCTCCGAGGTAAAGACTCTCACAGAGCTTGCATCCCAGATGAGGCCCAAGAAGGTAAGGATCTGCATGGGCTGCAGCTGAGACTTCTTGAGATTGATAGTGAACCCCAGAGGGTGTTCCTCCGTGCGGAGGCAGTATGCTGAACCGCTTCCTGAGAGGTGGCCCAGACGAGCCAGCCGTCCAGGTATGGGTAGATGTGGTGGCCCTGTGCCCTGAGGAGGGCTGTCACTGCATTCATCAACCTGGTATATACCCTGGGAGCCGAGTTGAGGCCGAAGGGTAGCACCTTGTATTGGAAATGGAAGCGCATGATCCTAAAGCACAGTAAGGAACGATGCTGCTGCCAAATCGGGACGTGTAGGTAAGCGTCCTTCAGATCCAGGGAGCACGTCCTGTCTACCCTGTCCAATGTTTCCGATTGAGGGTGGAACTCAACTCTCAGGCTAGCCTGGTTCTTCTTCTGTATGGCAAAAATCCCAGAATAAAAGCCCAAGCCTCGCTGGGAGGTTGGGACTTCTTCCACAGCCTGGCTCTCGCCGAGTGACCGGATCTCTGCCAGCAGAGCTGCTGTCCCAATCTGTGGGAGCGGATGGGAGGAGAGGACGGTACTTGTAGGCAGACCCCATGGAGACTACAGAGAGGATCCAGGTGTCCAAAAAATTCTGGCACCAAAATTGCACGTGAAAGGCAAGCCTGCCCCCCACCGGAGACACATGGACCCGAAGGGACGTGTCATGCCTTTGTTCCCTCTGAGGCTGATGCAGAGGAGGGGGATTGGAAAAAACCCTTGCACCCACCCCGTTTTGTTGTTTCCTCTGATGCTGACTCGGAGAAAGGACGGGTTGTCTGGACCTCTGTTCTTGGAGGCCTCGGAACCCACCAAACACCCGCCGCTTGCCGGAGCTTTGCTGCAACTGGGTGTAGGCCTTAGGTGTGGCCTTTTTAAGAACAGATAAAGTCTTCGTGGTTTGCAAGCTCTTCTTCTTTTTACCTAATCCCTCCTCTGTGGTGGAGTGGAAGAGGTCACTGCCCTCGAAGGGAAGGTCCACTATGCGTTCCTGGACATTGGGGTTAAACTTAGTAGGCCGGAGCCAGGCCGTCTTTCTCATGTCTGTGGCAATGCAAATTGGGCGGGCAGAGGTATTGATGCGGGTCATGGTGGACTCCATAATGTCCTGCGCTACCAGCCTGGATTCTCCTAGTCCCGCCTTGAAGCACGCTTGGCTCTGTGCCGGAAGTTCTGAGAGGAAGTCTGCCATTTCCTGCCAGAGCTCTTGGTTAGCGGCTGCCAACATAGCATCTGTGTTGGCCTGCTGCAGGTGCAAGGAGGCGTTGGAGTACAGCTTCCTCCCGTACGCCTCCAAGATCTTCTCCTCCTTGCCTAGCAGCATCGAGGACGAGGTGGCCGAGGACGACTGTGGCTTGGAATAGAGTGACGCCGCAGCTATCACAGAAGAGTGTGGTTGAGGATGCGCTGAAGACAAGAGTGTGTCCCCCACCAGCTGCCTGTACTTGGCGTTGAGGTGCTGAGTGACAGGCCAGGCCGAGTGAGGCCTGAGCCACCCCTTCTTGGCCAGGGCAACTATTTCTTTCTGCATCGGGATCCCCGTTTTGGTAGGGGGTCCTAGGGAGAGACCCCCTCCTTGGGCTGCTCTACCTCACGCTCAGAAGTCCCAAATACTCTGCCAAACCTGCAAAGTGTTCCTGCAAGGCCCTGGCTGAAGATCGCGTGTCAGGGTCGTCCTCCTCATCCGTGTCTGCCAGGCTCAGGGGGTCCGGAGCTGGTGGAGGAGTGCTGGGCGCCATGGGCTGTGGAGTGGAGACCGGAGCCGGTGGCTGCTGCGGAGGCTGGCATGGAACCGGCTGTACTGTGGGAGGCAGGGAAGCCGGAATCGGAGGAGCCGGCTGGGGCAGCGGCGTCTGCGCTGGGGCCTGTGGCACCGGAGCCATCGGAGGAATGTCTATGGGTGCTGTTGGGGTGACCTGAGGGAGCACGTCCCTGATGCCATCCTGCAGGATATCCCCCCGCTGGGGAGCTGGCATCAGCCCTAGGAATCTTTTGAAGAACCTGTCTTCGGAGGCTGAAGAGGTGGCAGGTGATATTGACAGAGTGGCCAAGAGCAGCTGGGACCAGGGGCACACTCTGCCTGGGGTGCAGGGGAAACCTGCCGTGCGCTGCTGATTGATAAACTGTAAGCCACGCACCTGGCTGACACCAGTCCCACCTTGTGACTCTTTCCTCCACCTACTCCGCAAGAGGGGGTATTGAATGAGCGTCCATTTTGTCTGGCGCAGTGGCCATTTTTATGAGCTGCGTGCCATGTGCCGAAGTAGTGGTGCCTGGCTCGCTGGAACCAGCCCTGTCCAAGACGCTTGGTGTTGGAACAACAGGCCTATCCCGCACCTCAGGCCGTGACCTGGAAGGCGTATTGCCCTCGGCAGAACTGCCAGTAGTGCTGCATGAAGGCACCCCTCAGACATGATGCCGGTACTAGGGTGTTGCCCCTCGGGAGTAACCCTGATAAAAAAAACTTTCGGTACCTCAGCACTGACTCCGGGAGGATCAGAAGACCCCTTGGCCATGAGGCAGGTAGCTGGACTAGCCTCGGTATGTGTGCCAGTAGTAGGGCGTGGCCCCGCGGGAGTAATCCCGGTATTTCAGGCCAAGACCTGGTAGGCGTTTTGCCCTCGGTGAGTCTGCCGGTAGTAATGCGTGTAGGCACCCCCTCGGACATGTTGCCGGTACTAGGGCGTGGGCCCTCGGGTGAAGACCCGGTAAAAGAACCTTCCAGTCCCTCAGCACTGTCACCGGGAGGATCCATTGACCCCTCGGCCTACCGGCCGGTAGGTGACTTAGCCTCGGTACTTGTGCTGGTATGAGAACCTGAGTGGTTCCTCCCACGCGGGCGAGACCTTGGAAGGAGTCTCCCTTGCGGGGTGTGCTGGAAAAGAGTGGTCCTACCTTGGGCCTGGATCGATGAAGTCCCTCCGGTCCTCTGGAGGCGATCTCTGGAAGAGCTCCCTCCACCAGGCTAGTCTGTCTTCAGAGACCTCGAGGAAAGCACGTTGCATGAGGTACGAGCTAGCCAGCCGTGGTCAGGGCTAAGGCAATGTAGGTAGAGGGCTTTGGGGTCTGAAGTTGAAAAGAGCCCATCGCAGGATGGATATCTGCTGAACCCTGAAGAAATCGACATGCGCAGGGGTGGAGCGTGACGCCTGAGGACCGAGTACCTGACTGACAAAGACAAAAAGACAGAAAGAAGAAGTATCCGCGCGTGGAATGAAATGTCTGGAGCCAAGCCCAGGAGCGCTGGTGAATTCGGCCCTTTTCCGTCGATGCAGAAAAGGGGACCGAGGAGTGGCACCGTGGTGGGCGGAGTCAGGCGAGCACATGCTCCCAGGGCCATGCCCCTGCGCGCCTCTAAATTTAAAGGGGAAGAAGATTTTTTCTGGTGAAAAAGGTTTTGTTTCCTGTGCCTCGCGAGGGACACCCATAAAGTATGGACGAAAGGGGATGGGACGTAGGAGTATGATGTGTCTCTGTTTGTGAAATGACATGTTGAGAAGGAAATTATGTGTCTGAGGGTGGAATGAGGTGTGTTGAGATTAGAAAGGGGGTTAGGGGTGATCCGTGTGGGGATCATGTGCCAGGGGACATGAAATGTATAGGTGTGAAATGGGCATGTATTTTAGTACAGTGAAGTATATATCAAGGGGGATGGCATGTCTGTAGATGGAATGAGGTATGTCTTGGGATGGATGGCAGGTGCTTGTGGATTCAATGAGGTGCACATTGAGATTGAAAAGGATGCTTCTAAGAGTTTATGAGATGTGCCTGAGGATGGAATGGGGTCTGTCTGAGTATGGAACAATGCATGCCTGGGGCTGATGCAGGGATGGAATGGTGTCTGTCTGGGCATGGAACAATGCGTGCCTGGGGCTGACATGATGCAGGGATGGAATGGTGTCTGTCTAGGCATGGAACGATGCGTTCCTGGGGCTGATGCAGGGATGGAATGGTGTCTGTCTAGGCATGGAACGATGCGTTCCTGGGGCTGACATGATGCAGGGATGGAATGGTGCATGTCTAGGCATGGAACGATGCGTACCTGGGGCTTACATGACACAGGGATGGAATGGTGTCTGTCTAGGCATGGAACGATGCGTGCCTGGGCCTGACATGTCGCAGGGATGGAATGGTATCTGTCTAGGCATGGAACGATGCGTATCTGGGGCTTACATGACACAGGGATGGAATGGTGTCTGTCTAGGCATGGAACGATGCGTGCCTGGGGCTGACATGACTCGTGCCTGGGGATGGAATGGTGTCTGTCTGGGCACTGAAGGATGCGTGGCTGGGCCGGACATGACGCGTGCCTCAGGATGGAATGGTGTCTGTCTGGGCATGGAAGATGCATTCCTGGGGCTGACATGACGTGTGCCTGGGGATGGAATGGTGTCTGTCTGGGCATGGAAGATGCGTGCCTGGGGCTGACATGGTGCGGGCCTGGGGATGGAATGGTGTCTGTCTGGGCACTGAAGGATGCGTGGCTGGACCAGACATGACGCGTGCCTGGGGATGGAATGGTGTCTGTCTGGGCATGGAAGATGCGTGCCAGGGGCTGACATGACGTGTGCCTGGGGATGGAATGGTGTCTGTCTGGGCACTGAAGGATGCGTGGCTGGGGCTGACATGACGTGTGCCTGGGGATGGAATGGTGTCTGTCTGGGCATGGAAGATGCGTGCCTGGGGCTGACATGACGTGTGCCTGGGGATGGAATGGTGTCTGTCTGGGCATGGAAGATGCGTGCTTGGGGCTGACATGACGCGTGCCTGGGGATGGAATGGTGTTTGTTGAAGGAATGTGGTTTGTCTGTGGTAGAAACGCATTTGCCCAGGGGCAATATGAGGTGTGTCTGTAGCTGGGGGTGAAAAAGGAGTGTCTTGGGTCAGAGGGTGATTGTAAAGGGTGAAACAATTCTGTAATTTCGAGCGGAATGCAGTGGCCGTGGAATCAAACACAAATGTTTATTTTTTATTTTTGTCAAGGTGGGAAATGGGAATCAGTGATTTCACTGCGGGGGGATAACGTTAAAGGTGGAATGTGTAAACAAACCATCCATGGTGGGGATGTGGAGTAAAATAACAAGTGATGCTACTTCAGGCTGTTTCACTATTCCCCTATAGGACAGTAGTGCTGAGTTAGTCTCCCGCACCACTCTGTGTAACCAGTCCCTCATAGTTCCTCATAGGATCTTCAAAGTGTTCCTGGATACTTCCTTCTTCCTCATTATGACCAGTCTTGATTAGCTGGGTTTAGTCAGGATGCTACCTAGCACCACCACCCCGTGCCCTAGGTTCATCTGATGGCGTCAGACTTCAGACTCTAAAGCACTGAAGGATCCCGGGGTGCCTTCTGATTCTGCCCTTGGATGGATGCGTCGCCTCGCCTCTTGACAAACATAGCGTAGTGCCTTAGCCACTGGTTCCTTAGTTCTGGTTCTTAGGCTGCCCCAGGCTCCACAACCTCCTAAGCACCCATTTGGCCCAGCTCTCCTGCAGCACGTCATTGCCTTCCACCATGTTCTGTCTGTCACCCTCTCTCTCTCTCTCTCTCTCCCCCCTTTCCCACTCTCTCTCCTTCTGTCTCTCTTTCTCACTGCCTCCGATCCTCAGCTTCCTCCTCTCCTCCCTTTAATCCTTCTTTCTCCTCCAACGGAACCCTTTCTCTTTTCCCCTTCAATCTTCCTTCCAGTGTTATCCTTCCCCCACACCCGTCCCTCTTTCTTTGTCTCTTTCTTTTTTTCGCCCCTCTCTCTTTCTCCCTATCTCCTCCTCCAGATGCTCTCCTTCCTCCTCTCTTCTCCCTCATCCACATTCCACTCCGGCTTTTCCCTCATCCACCCTCTGCTTCTCTCGGATCCCAAATCTCACTCTATTCCGTCGTTATCAACTCCTAAGTCCCAGGCGATTTCTTTCCCTCACCCGATTTTGTATGGGAAGGTACCAGGCTTTCTGGTTAGCTGGACCTCAATGGAATAAGCGTTCGTGTGTTTTATTGATTTGTGCCGGGCCAGGCTTTGCACCCCAGAGATATAAAATGTCAGCCATGTTCGAGTCAGGCGACCTCCTCCTAGTGGCTTCCTGACTTTGACATGGCGCCACCAGTATCATATGGTGTGTAGTATCACTGTGGGCCGTGCTCCCCAGTCCTGCTATCTTTATCAAGAGCAATCCTCTGTTTGGGCGGGTAAGCTCTGTGCTTGGTATGTTTTTGCCTCCATGTTGAAGTCTATACTCATGGTTTGTTCCACAGACCATGTGGTCCTTACTGCAATCTGTCAATGGGCTTGCTTTGCGGTCTCCATAAGTGTCTATAAGTCTAGTGTAACAAGAGTGTCCCTGCTCCGGAATCCTTCTAGGAATCAGGGCTTCTTTCCTTGAGTGACTCCTTCACATAACTCTTATGTGTTGCGGTTGGAAATGGCCACTTCTGCAGGGGAAATACTGAGTATAGGGAGAGGAATCTCAAGTGTATGAGGTGGAATAAGGGTGTGAAATGACATGGGTTTGGCGTTGGCATGACACATGTTATGTATGGCGGCAGGTTGATATGTGTCTGGCAGTGGAATAATGTGTGCCTGTGTGTTGATTGATAGGTGTATCGGGTTGTAGTTAGTTTTGTCTACAACTGGAATAAGGCGTGTTTGGGGATAGCAAGATTTCATAGTTGTCAATTCACTTGTCTTGGTTTGGAATGATGTGTGTTTTGGATGCACTGATTTTTCCGAGCCGGGGCGGGAATGCCATTTGTCGGGATGCGGGATAGTTGGCTGTGCATGTGGAGTGGAATGATCTGTCTCTCAAGTAGAATTATGGGAGTGTGCAAGGGAAATAATGGAAGTTGTCATGTTTTGAGAAACACTTGAAACCCTTGTGTATAGGCGTGTTATAAATGCCATATCATAACATATATCAATGTGACTAGATGTGCAATGACATGTGGTGGTCTGGAATGGCATATACCTGGCTTTGGAATGGTGTGCACATGAGGTGGAAATGTGGGTATTTGGCAGTGTGAACATCTGTGTGCCATAGAGTGGAATGGCATTGTTCCTGGGAGTTGAATGAAATGTGTCTAGGTTGGCATCACATGCGTTGGAAGAGTGGTGTACGGTGTGTGACTGCAGGTGCAGCGCGTGGGAAAGTGTTCATGAGCAGCGACGCCTTGATTGATGTGTCTCTGCGATTGGATTGACCTGTGCATGATGGTGCCGCATGAACCTGGTAGTGGATTGCCTTTCATGCTCCCCTGGCTTTCAGTGCCTTTCAGTCATTAGGGCCGTACAGAGAGGCACATACATAATGGAAAGTAACCTAAGTGTCTGGGTGTGTAATGACTTGTGTTGGAGTTTGTGTTTCAACTTGTGTTTGTCAGCAATTGAAATGACGATGTGTTGCTTGGGTGGAATTATGTGTTTCTGGGTGTGGAACAACGTCCAGAGCTGGAGTGATCTGTGTCAATGAATGGACTGGCGTGTGATTGGGCCTAAAGGAACCGCATTGAGGAGGCGCTATTGTACCTGCAGAAGAAAGGTCAATGCCACACTGACGCCGTTGGTTGCCATGATGCCTGTGTAGTAGAGGAGGAGGGCCTCCCGGCAACCGTGGTTCCAGATGTTGAGCTCATCTGTCTGGTAGTTGTAGCTGTAGTGCGCCGAGTTGTTGGTGATTTGGTGCTGGATGCAGGGCCGCGGAGAGCTTGGGTTACAGCAGCTGAACGGCACGCTATCCATCAGGTACCGGCCATCCACGTTACTCTTGATGCGGCTGCAAAAAGAACAGCACACGGGTCAATGGATATTGCAGACAGACTGGAAAAATGCCAAGGGACTGAACAATGAGAGCAAAAAGCAGACCCTATGACTGGGTAACAAGGGCAAGTAAGAGCTTGGTGGGCTTAGTTAATGAGAGCAAGAAGTATGCCATGGCATAGTGGGATTGGTTAATGAGAGCAAGAAGCATGCCATGGGATAAGGTTATGGGTGCAAGGAAGACCTCTGTGAGATTGGTTAATGAGAGCAAGAAGCATGCCATGGGATAGGGTAACGGGAGCAAGGACGAGCTCTGTGGGATTGGTTAATGAGAGCAAAAAGCATGCCATGTGATAAGGTAATGGGAGCAAGGAAGATCTCTCTGGGATTAGTTAATGAGAGCAAGAAGCATGTCATGTGATAAGGTAATGGGAGCAAAGAAGAGCTCTGTGGGATTATGGGAGCAAGAAAGAGGTCTGTGGAGTTGGTTAATGAGAGCACAAAGCATGCCATGGGATTAGGAAATGGGAGCAAGGAAGAGGTTGTGGGATTGGTTAATGAGAGGAAGAAGCGTGCCATGGGATGAGATAATGAGAGCAAGGAAAAGCTCCGTGGGATTGGTTAATGAGAGCAAGAAGCATGCCACGGGATGGGGTAATGGGAGCAAGGAAGAGGTCTGTGGGATTGGTTAATGAGAGCAAGAAGCATGCCATGGGATATGGTAACGGGAGCAAGGAAGAGGTTGTGGGATTGGTAGCCATGAAGAGCTCTGTGGGATTAGTTAATGAGAGCAAGAAGCATGCCACGGGATTAGGTAATGGGAGCAAGGAAGAGCTCTGTGGGATTGGTTAATGAGAGTAAGAAGCATGCCAAGGGATAGGGTAATGGGAGCAAGAAAGAGCTCTGTGGGATTGGTTAATGAGAGCAAGAAGCATTCCATGGGATAAAGTAATGGGAGCAAGGACGTGCTCTGTGGGTTTGGTTAATGAGAGCAAGAAGCATGCCATGGGATTAGGTTATGGGAGCAAGGAAGAGCTTTGTGGGATTAATTAATGAGAGAAAGAAGCATGCCATGGGATAAGGTAATAGGAGCAAGGAAGAGCTACGTGGGATTAGTTAATGAGAGCAAGAAGCATGCCATGGGGTTAGGTAATGGGAGCAAGGAAGAGCTTTGTGGGATTGGTTAAAGAGAGAAAGAAGAATGCCATGGGATAAGGTAATGGGAGCAAGGAAGAGCTCTGTGGGATTATGGGAGCAAGAAAGAGCTCTGTGGGGTTGGTTAATGAGAGCAAGAAGCATGCCATGGGATAGGGTAATAGGAGCAAGGAAGAGCTCTGTGGGATTGGTTAATGAGAGCAAGAAGCATTCCATGGGATAAAGTAATGAGAGCAAGGACGTGCTCTGTGGGTTTGGTTAATGAGAGCAAGAAGCATGCCATGGGATTAGGTTATGGGAGCAAGGAAGAGCTGTGTGGGATTAATTAATGAGAGAAAGAAGCATGCCATGGGATAAGGTAATAGGAGCAAGGAAGAGCTCTGTGGGATTGGTTAATGAGAGCAAGAAGCATGCCATTGGATTAGGTAATGGGAGCAAGGACGTGTTCTGTGGGATTGGTTAATGAGTGCAAGAAGCATGCCATGGGATAAGGTAATGGGAGCAAGGAAGAGCTCTGTGGGATTAGTTAATGAGAGCAAGAAGCATGCCATGGGATAGGGTAATGGGAGCAAGGAAGAGCTCTGTGGGATTAGTTAATGAGAGCAAGAAGCATGCCATGGGACCAAGAACCGGCCAGAGACTGGATAAAAAGAGCACGAAGCAGGACTTGGATTGGGCAACAGGAGAGACAGGAGGACTAGGTGGTTGCCTATCGAGAGCGAGAAACAGGATATGAGATTTCATGCAAAAAGGAAGAAATGTTGCTGCGTAATAAAGCAGGCCATGGAATGGGTAATAAAATCAAGAAAATTGTTATGTGACTGGGTCAGGAGAACAAGATGCAAGCCATGGCACTGAGTAAGGAAAGTAAAATGCAAGTTATTTGGTTATCTGATAGGAATGAGAACGAACTCATAGTGTTGGATAATTAGAGCAAGAAACAGTTAATTAATTTGAGCATCAGAAGCGAGAAACTAGCGATGAGCCAGAGTAAGGTGAGCAAGAAAAAGTTCGAGAAAATGGGGAAAAAAGTAAGAAACAGGATAGCACCTGAGTACCAAAAGGAAATTAGGCAATTGGATGGGGTAACCAAAGTGAGAAACAGTTCATGAGTAATATGCGCAGGAACCAGGCGACTGGGCTGAGTGGCAGGAGGAAGAAACCAACCACAGGAAGGGAAATTGAGGACAAAACACGGGGTAAGGGGAAAAAGAAAAGGTCCAATTGAATGGGTAACCAGAGGAAGAAAGAGGTAATGAAGACGGAAAGAGGCCAAGGAGCTGGATTACAGCAGGAAACTGGCTATGTTGCAGGGCAATACGAAGGAGGAACCGGCCATGGGGGCGGTTAGTAAGAGCAGGAAGCAGATGTTAGAAGGATGACCAGGGTCCTGTGTTTAGAAGTCAGTGCTGCCTCCTCAAATCTAGGCAAACTGGCTCCTCTAGGCTGGGGGGGGGGTTAATAGGGAGGGAGGTAGACACGAATGCAGGGTAACACAGTTCTGCTTCAAATAAAGGAATGTCCACACAGAGGGAAATGTACATTCTCCCTTGTGGTATAATTGCAAACATGCATTGGAACCTCTTTGCCCAACTGGGCTAACATGTCTGCTTTATTGGTCCACTGCTTCCAATACACTAAGGGCCACCCGAGTAACCTTTCTCCCTCCAATTGTAGTCATTGTATTGATGCACCAAAATCCCTTTTTTTCTGGAGTGGTTCGCAATAGAGATTCATTATATTTTCACTATTTCAATTTCTGCTGCGTCTAGGTTCTCAGCGTGCCATTTTGGTTGACCCACTTGGGTCGGTATACAAGTTGGTGGGAATTAAAAACCGCTCTGTTCAGTATGATTGAGATCTGAATTGCTTGACTGCTGAGAGGAGATGTTTGAGCAGGATATATGTACTTTGCAATAGCATAGACTGATATCCATGTGACCACAAGGAGCTACTTTTCTGGAATTCCCGTAGGGGCTGAAGACTTTCTGTCCATACCAGGAGGGAGTGGTAATGAAGTCTTTTTGAGGCAGCCGTGTCTGGCAGACATAACGCGCCGCCTGAGAAAGCCTGGGTAGTCATAGAAATGACGATTCTTTCCACTTGCACCAATATCTTTACTTTTTATAGCATGTGAGCATATAAAATCCATATTTTCTTTATCTGAAAGGGTGTGAAGGCTGGATTCCGTTTGAATTGTCTCTTCGTGCAGATATTTCATGTCTTGGGAGAGGTAGGTACTAAAACTGAATCTGCAGCAGCAGGAAAATAAACAAGATTTATAAAAGATGTTTACACTGCACTCCTATTTTTAAAGAAAACACCTAAGCTTATGAAATTCGTCATAGGTCAAATAAATAATCAAGAAACGTAAGGTGCAGCGGAGAAACACACAATCCTGGCACAAAGATTGTAACAATACACTGTTTCAGCAATAAGCCCCGAGCTGGGGGGGTTGAGGGGGCATTACAGATCCAGGTAATCCCAGGGCCCATAGTTACAGGCCAGAGCAAAGCGAGGGCCTTAACGAAGGCCCGAGGCATTACCTGAAGCAGTAATGCCACCCCAGCTCAGGGCTTATTCATATTAGTGTCCCAGCCTGTAAGACCAGGGTACTAATAGTGTATTTCTTTTTAAGTTGCGAGACGCCTTCGGCATTCAGCAACTGCAAAAAAGACACACACAAAAATATGGCCGGCATGTTACGAGGAGAAGGGACTACACGTAGTGCCTTCTCCATTTCCAAGGCGGCCATTTGAAAGCAAAGAAAAAAGTAAACAAAGAAGATGGCCACCATGGAACGGGAGAAGGGACTACAGGTCCCTTTCTCTTTCCATAGTGCCCATTAAAATATGAATTTAAAAAGTAAACTAAGAAAATGGCCACCAGGGAATGGGGAGAATGGTCCACACATAGTCCCTACTCCCTTTCCATGGCGGCCAGTCACAGAAAATGAAAGGACATCAAGGGACCTGGGGCAGAGAACGACATCAGGCATGGCATTGTCATACTGGTTACGACTCAGGGAGGGCCAGTGATATCGCTTGTTACAAGCTCATTGTCCCTAGCTGGGTACTCATTTTTGTTAAATAAACAAGGTTTAGAAACCCTTAGGTTTTAGAGGAGAGGGTTTTTTTTAGTTCTGATCATGTCAGCATCCCAGAACCTGGGAACCTAAACTTTCCTGCACCAATTTGCTGCTATTGCAGGTGTAGGGGTAGGGATGTAACGGTATAACGGTATACCGTTAAAGATACCATGAACCACTTAATTGAACAATAATAACCGTCACATTGTTTATACCGTTATACCGTTTATACCGTTAAGTGTGCTTTTCAATCTGATTTGGAAAGGCTGCAGTAAGCAAGTGCTGCGCAGTCTTGGTCTTGCAATGTTGGATGTGCCATCTACCAAGTAGTTTCAGTTGGAGCAGTTCTTAATGCCATTACATAAACCACACGTGCCTGACACAAAATCAATATGTTAGCAATTGGAAGAATAGATACAGTGTCAAGAAGGAAAAGGCTTTACTTTGGGTTGGCGGCTTTGGGGTTTATATATTTATAATGGATAATGTTCTCTAAACATATGACAATTGGGGATTTCCCTGGTTCTATCATTGAATTTACATATAATAAGTCACACTGCAAAATTCACTAATCTCTGTGGGTATTCCCTGCTGCCATACCAAAGGGTAACATGTCTGTGATTACTTAACACCTTTTGGCCCGAGCCTAAATTACCACTTAAGAAAAGCAATTCAGTTTGCTTTGCCAGTCGCCACAGGGCTCCCCCCCCCCTCCTCCTCTCCACACGTGTGTTTGTGTTTGGTGGAAGCAAGGGGTGGCATTTCAGTGGAAAGTATGTTGAAAAGCCCAATTCTGGCCCTGGATGCCTGGTGTTTGTGACGATAAATCTGACAATTTATGACCTTTTAGAAAATATTTGTTATGGTTAGCATTTCAATGGAAAGTATGTTGAAAACCCCAATTCTGTCCCTGGGTGTCTGGTTTTGTTTGTGATGATAAATCTGACAATTTATGACCTTTTAGAAAATATTTGTTAAGGTTAGTCAACTCCACCTGCTATAAAGTGATAACCATGATATACCGTCATTTGGCAAGAAGGTTATCGTACCGTCATAAAACTAATACCGTGACACCCCTATGTAGGGGCCACTTGCCTGGCCTGCTTCGCCTGGGGCATGGCCTGCCTCAGCCCACCCAGCCGAGATCCAGCATCAAAGGGTCATCCAAGAGGGCCACAATATGCAATTTAATAACAGCATTTTATTCTGGCTTTTGGGGGCATTTTGCACAACTCTTGGTCTGCCCCTCAACTCGCCTAGGGCCGGTTGCACAAAGTGCTGCAATTTTCACCTTTCCAAAGGTTTTCTAACGTGGGCAAGTGCAGGGGCCTGAGTTTGGCTTCTGGGAAGCCAGTTACATGGGCACAGTGAACCATAAGGCACTTACTTCTTCTCTTTTTTGGGGCACATTGTACCCATCCTAATACTGCTTACGGTTGATGGATGGTGCAGGAGACTGCAATATGCCCCTTTGAAAAGGTTTAGGGGACACTGCAAAAGTGCACCAACAGCGATGGTGCTGTGTGAAAAATGTGATGTTCCCCAACCAATCAAGAGTAGACATTTCCAAATATCCAATCTGCTTGTCTCTAAAGATCCAAGAGCGCGGATATCCAGATATAAATTCAAAGACTAACCCCAGATAGCACTAATACATTTTTGTCTACTTTTGGACGCTTTGAAAAGAAAGCGCTGCATGGATATGCGCAGCGGGCATTTTGGACCAGACGGGCAGTCCTGGTGAAAGTTCATGCTGTAGGCATAACAGAAAATGTGTCTATTGAGAATGAATGAGAAAACGTACCTTCTGGGTCTCCCCCTATAACTTTGCCCCCTCTTCTTGAAACCACATGAAACCTTGCAAATCAATTCGGTTCTACAGTTTTTGGGGGGAAGATAGCGTGGCGATTCGTCGAACTGCGGCAAAGTTATATGCCACACAAAAAGTGTTCTTGCTAAGGGTGTCCAGTGAAAAGGTCGCCACCAAAAAGCCGTTTTCACAAACAATTGTAGCAAAAGGTGTTCTTCCTGTGGGGAGTGCAACTGAAGCACAAGTAAGTCCCTGTGATCTTCCTCTTCCAGGCACTTGGTTGGTGCATCTTTTCGGAAAACCCTGCATACTGCTGGCTCCCTCAAGAGGAGCAGTCTACCCCAAGAATTGAGAGTGCAGGAACCCAATCCCACTTGCTTGTCTGGTGACTGGTCCTCCTTGTTGACTTAGCTATGACCAACCCTCCACTTGGCTCCCCTGGCTCCTCTCCCACTGGTGACTGTTTCCTGGAATGGGCTTTTGTCGTGTGCATTGCGCTTTGCACTCTGTTGCTGGCACTCTTTTCTGCGCTGACTTGCTGTTTACATTGTAGCGCTTGCCTATTCTGCAGAGAGTCCATGTTATCTCAGTCCCCTGAGCTGTGCATGATCAGATGTCCCCTTCCTGTTTCCCTCTAGCTCCTGGGTTACCGAGAAGTGACAATGTTGCAATGGCACCTTATAAATCGCTATTAAATACATAACTTCCGGGTCACTATACCCGACCCTGTTTAACCCCAAATGACTTTGCACATCACTCCATCAGTTCCTCACAACGCTTTCTCTATACAAATCCAAATACGAATGAGCCTACTGTAAATGTTTGCAATCCATCCATTTCGCAGCCTGCACTGGACAGGCCTATATCACAGCGGGAGATGCTCAATGGATTGAATTTCCCTTCATGCCCACCTGGCCTCCACCCTCCCTGGCAGTGGTGGAAGTGGGCGGGAGTGGTTGGGAGCCGTGCTCCTCTACTTTTTTCTAACCCCTTAAGTGCCAAGGACGAGCATGCTCGTCTTTTTTGCATAGACTTGCATAATAGCCTGGCACTTTTCAAGTTCTACTGCTCCTATACTTTTATTGGAAAAAGTAAGCATTTCGGAATGGTTTAGTTTTAAAATAAGTGTAGGAAGAAGTTGCAACTTGCCCTTCTGTGCACAGCATTGAACATTCCCATAAACAGCGGGCGCATTTGCTTAGGGTTTTGTATGGTGCGTGGGAGGGGGCGTGGTGATGGGGTTTGTGGGCAGCGGGGACAGGCCAGCAGGGAACATAGTTCCACTACTTATTTTCGTATACTTCAAACACTGCACTTTGGAGGACACCCCTGGAATCCCCACTCAGACCCGCCTTATCCAGGGGGCAACCCCTGAATCCCAGCCATTCGATACTAGTGCCCCTCCTTGCTCCCCTCAGACCCTCCAGCACATTTCCATCTCACACACAGCTAAACATTCTCCATGGATTTGAAACAAACTTTCGCAAAGCTTTGGCATTGGGTCCTGAAAGCATGAATTTGGTTGTTTGGTGAAGGAAGTGTGCAAAACCCTGTTAGGGATATCACAAGCTTGCAGACTTAATCACGACTTTGGCAGTAACCCTTAAATCCGGCGCTAGCGCTATTACCGCCGGATTTATGGGTCCGCCAAATCAGGGAAATCCGCCGGCGGTATGAGCGTGAAATTTCCCCATTGAGCCCAATGGGGAATGGGGCATTCCCAAATGGGCTCAATGGGGAATGGGGAATACCATTATCGCTGAACTCGTGATCCGGCGCTATTAGCGCCGGGGGGTTCGACGGTAGGGCAGATAGCGCTGGCGCTAATAGCGCCGTTGTTACCGCCCAAGTCATGATGAGGCCCTTAGTTGCAGACTCGCATGGTTATTTTGTGGGCCCTGACTGGATATTTTGTATTTGCAACCCCTTAGTTGGGGGCAACCAGTTTGGCTAGTCAAATGTCAGGTAGTGTGAGTGATCTGTGATCTGGGCAAGTAACTCAACTGCCGCTATTGCGACCCATAAGTTTTCCTGCGGCATCGACAGCACCTGTCAACCCCCAGTTGGCGCATGTCGGCTCTTGGAACGGCCCAGGTCATGTGCAAAGTGCCCACTGGGCATGGAGGCAGTCCAGGCCCAACGTACAATGTATGGTATTTAGAATACATCATGAAAGTCCCATAAAAGTGGGTGACAAAACTCTGAAATTCAGTGAGAATCTTTGGTTGCAGTGAAGTTATGGCTACAGCACAGACAACAACAGCTGAATCATGTGTCTACCATAACTTGGCCAATGTCATGTACTGCTCACAACGCTGTACATGCCACGCAAATAACATGCACGTACCCTTGGTCACAACAGGACACAGGGAACAAAAAGACTGAAGGAAAAACAATCTTACCCAAGAGTGGTTATATTCACTTTGAATTTAATGTGCAGTGCAACGCAAAAAAAGCCCAGTTGGACTGTAATGATTGTTTTCAAGAGCTGATTAAGCATATCAGGGAGCACCACGAGAGTCACCCTGAGCAGTGCATATCGGTGGCCACGGCAGGGTTGCTTTTAGGGACCATAACAGGGCAGGATAGAGAGCTTTTGTCACAGTAGAATTGGTCGAGGGAGAATGCGCTCAATCGTTTTGGACGAATTTCAATGCAAATGTATGTGGGGGTGGGTTAAAGACGGTGGGGATGGGGAGAGGCATTTCCCCGGGGGGGGGGGGGAGAGTGGGGGTGGAGGATCTCCCCTGCTCACATTTGCTTGCTTTCAAATGTCCCAAACAAAATCAAACAAATCGGCGAAATCTCATTAGATCAATTGTTTTCGAGGAAATGACTTAGATCCAACAGGGCAATTCATTACTTTTTGTTGTTTGCACTGCAACCACAAACCCCTTTAACCAAAGTGTAAGAGAAACAGTGTGTGTGGGTACATTAATGCATCCATTTGTTTCACATGCATATTGCCAAACTGTACATGAAACCCATTTTCCATATGACCATGGTTTCTGTAATTCAGCAATGAGTAAAGATTGCCATACCATATTCTATATTGGCCAGTCACACACATTGACAGTTCCCACTATGGTCAGTTTCTGCTCATGCCAGTTTCCTTCATGGCCCACAACAGAAATGGCTAATTTCGGTCCATAGGCCACTACAACCCTGAATAAGGCGCATTCCATCACCTTCCGGCCTCCTGTTCTTACCACACCGAACGTCAACTGGAAGCATTCATCGACTGCAGAGGCGCCCATTATCCCACTTAAGACCATCGATGTAGTCCTTTACCTGATGAAGTAGGGTGTCTGGACAGGTTCTCCCAGCATTGCCGTATCTTTGCCGGTATGTGAGTGTGGGATCATATTCTTGTAGCTGTAAAAAACATGTTTCTATTCAGGCTGGTCAATGCAGCACCGCACCCGTCATGATGAGGATTAAAGGTTTATAATCTGTGATCACTGAAAAAGGTTTGCCATAGATATACATATGTATTGGCAGCAGCATTCCGAGAGGACGGCCGGGTATCTCTCTCAATTTAAGAGTATCTCTCTTCAGCCCCAGAGGCTCTCCCCCTGCTGGCCCTTTTGCGTCAGACCCACTCCAAGTCCAAACGGGCGTGCATCTACATCAAGCTCAGGGCAACACGCTGGAACATAGAAAACCATTGTGGTATGGATGCTAAAGCATCTTTCCTGTTTTGAGTCTCGCTTCATGAGATTTCATGGGGGTTCCGACAGGGTTGCCAGGTTTTGGATGAGTCGTCTATAATATTAGGTGACCATTCCAAGGAAACCTCTCACTGTTAGTGTAGATTTTCATTGTTATGCCCAATCTCCTCCGCGTGCGAGGACTACTTTTTGCTGGACTACTGGATTTTCGGTCTGTTCCCCTGAGTGAGTAGGATCCTTTTTCCACACTCACTCATTCTTTTACCCTGTCTTTCGGGATACTTTTGTATTTCTTTTTGTAACTCTCTCTTGGAGTAATACTTTTTTCCTCCAAGTTTTCTGGCATCTGTCTTTGACTTTTGCAGCACACAGCACTTTCTGTGCAGTGTTGCTGGGCG
This sequence comes from Ambystoma mexicanum, assembly GCF_040938575.1. NCBI lineage: Eukaryota > Metazoa > Chordata > Amphibia > Caudata > Ambystomatidae > Ambystoma > Ambystoma mexicanum. The sequence continues at coordinate 1,132,265,140 of NC_090923.1, forward strand.
CCTCTAGAGCATCCCTTTTTATTTGCTGTTATAAGGGGATATTTCTATCCTTCCTATCTTTTATATCAAGAGATCAGCACACCCCACTGTATCCCCTTTCTCACTGCTCATGTAACTTTGTGGTTACAGTGACAAGCTAATCTGAATGGCTTGTGGCAGTGGTTTTATCCTACCTACTTTTGTACATTGTTTACTTTTAGGCTGTACTAACAGCCGCGGTAGTGCACAGAAGGGTCACTATTGACCCAAAGTAGTGGCAGTGTTCTTTTTTCACCATTTCTTGTATGGTTGTCCCTTCTTGGTCCTTCCTCTGCCATAACAGGTGGGGGAGGTCCTGGTTTGACTTTTGTCTTTGGCAGGAATCCTTTGTGAAGCCTGCCAAGGTTCCAGAGTGTCTCTGAGGACGGGAAAACTCCTAGATTCTGCTGTTTTCTTTTCTTCTGGTGTACCTCCTGGACCCAGTTCCAACTGAGGGGCTGGCTGTCCTAAAAGGACAGCCACCATCCAGAGTTTGAATGGTACATGGGTGGTGATTGGCTGGGTTCCTGCATAAAAGGCATGGATCATGAGGCTGAAGACAGGCTGACTTCTGAAACAGAAGAATCGATGAGGAAGAAGAGGAAAGCCATCCGCAGCCGCTTTCAGATGACCAGAGATGCCTTCTGTGTAATTGATGCTGCGCGACCCCTTCTTCCAAGTGTCAGGAGAACTCCAAAGAGGATGACTCTCCCCTCAATCGTTAGACAACCTGCATTTCGAGTCACCCACAATGAGGAGTGACCTGCACGGGCTGCAAACCACCAATACCAGACAGCCTGTGGCCACTGTGCAGTGATTCACCTTCCAAAGATCGAACCGTCCCAAAATGTTGGTGGACTCCTTCTGGACCTACTGAGGCAAGATTCTACTCCTTGAGGTCCCCTCACCAGAGTGCTGAACTGAAGAAGTGTCAGAAATCGACCGGGTGTAATCGTTCTTCACTGGTACTTCCCAAAAGGTGTGAAAATCACAGAACCGTTAAGAATCTTTTGCTGGGCGCCTCTTCAATTGATTGCTGCTGGGAGATCCACTCCAGTGTCCCTTCTTTCTTCTGGCTGACCAAGAATCTGGTGAGCGGGTCTGCTGCTGCTGCATCATATGGGCATCATGCTGCAACCTCCTCTTCACTCCTAAGGTACTGTGGGCCTCTTGGTAGAACTTACCTAGAGCTGAATTGCTGCTCCTCTGTTGCTGGAGTGCTGATTTGTGTGTTTGGGAGTTTGCCCAGGCCTAACGCCTGGGTGACTACAGAGAGCCTTCCCCGAAGTACCTGACCCCTTTTCCCAACAAAGAGTTTACTTATTTGCTACTGAAGGCTTCCTCTGGAACTTTTTAACTTTCTACAGCTGTGCCTCACCTGTTCTGCCCTCCAATCCTACTCTGAGACACTCATTAGATAGGGATGGACGTCTAAAGTGTTAGGCCTCTGTGCAATTATTGCAAAGTATCTACTTACCTTATGTTGGTTTTGCTTAATTTACTTTGGCCTGAAACAGGTATTGTGAACGTTATAATAAGTTTTACTTACCTATGAATTGCATACTGCCATTCTGAAAATATTACAAAAGTGATTTACTACTGTGAATAATGCATTGGTTTTTCTAAATGTATTAATGTATGTTATAGTGCTTACCTTGCTGAATAATTGCTTACCTTAGTGTATATATAAAACACACCATTCTTTTTATATAACTTTAGTGTGTGTGTCAGTGTTTCTTTGGAACTATGTGTATACTATAAGTGCCCGATTCATGTAAAAGTGTGCATTTCTCCTGCAATTGCTGTATGCCAAGAACAACACTGCGTGAACCTACACGCAAAATAAAAAATGCGGGCCCCACGTATTCATGGAATTGTCTGCGCAAAGTGACCATGTACACAAATCGTGCCCGGAGCACCCCCAACACGACCCCACGCAAAGCAAAAACAGCCAGAACAGCTACCTTTGCCTGCACCCCTGGGTGCAAATACATGCACCCTTCAAACAGTGCGTGGGGTCCCCCGCACACAGGCCTGCAGCTCGGATACCCTGAGCGGGGTTCCCCGTAACTGTAACTGGCACCCCGAGGACATGCGTACAGTTTCACGGAAAGCATGTATATACCCGGTCAAACTGCATGCGAACCCCTGTAAAAAGTCCCTGCACCCCGCTACACTGCATAAACGCACCCCTAAGTACGATCGGAACCCGTCTGCGTGCACGCACCTCTAAATCCGACATGCAAACTCACCTCTAGAGTTGCGATTGCTCCACGCAAGTCCATATGCCTGCTTCTGGGTGGCAGAGATTTTGAGGGCACTGCGTGAGCATTTCACAGGCGAGAAGTTGCACGGTCAGATCCATGAATAAGCTTTGTCATGCGCATTTGTGAGCATGCTATGGACTTTCTGCAGTCCGTCCCTTGTAACACCCACTTTCTGGCTTGTTCTTCCTCTTTTTACGTGTTCTGTCCCCTATTCCGCCCCCTATGCAGGCCATGCCCACCCCATGCGTGGAGTCTCACGCAAGGCACTCGGCCGATCACAGAGCCGTGCCGAGCCTGTGTGAACTCCACGCAAGTCCCGGAGAAGTCCCACACCATGTTCCATAAATCGACGAGCAGTGTTTCGCACGCAGTTTGACGCGCAAGTTCCCGATTTTAAACGCACATAATTCCATGAATCGGGCCCATTGTTCTTTGTACCACCTACAGCTCTTTCTCCCTCCTAAGATAAGCCTGGCTGCTCAGTCATTACTACCAACAAAACTTGTGCAGTTCAGGTCTACGCTAAGAGTTGGAGCCCTCTGTTCCATGTGTGAGTCTTCTAAAGTCCTACTATTGATAGACTTTTGTAAGACATCCAAACACTTAGCACAGAAGAGTTGTTTGGAGCTGGGACGAGTTTCAGGAGCCGCTGGTAGTCCTGCCGCTTATGATATGATATGATATGGCATTTATAACGCGCCTATACACAAGTGTTTCAAGGCGCAAGGCTTGGAATAGATGCCTGAAAAATCCAGCTTGGTGTGGAGGAACTCACGCCTCTCTTTAAGAAGGGTTAGCCCCTGTTCTTATAATCGAGCTAGTGCCCTCTTGAGGCAATATAAATGCTCTGCTTCAGTGAAGGGATACACTAAAATATCTGCACTTATGTTTAACAACCCCAGGAGTCCAGACAGCATGCTCCTGATGGCGTGCTGCAAGACCTGCGCAGTGGACGTTATTCCGAATCTTAGGGGGTCATTAAGAGTTTGGCGGTAATGGTAAAACATGCAGTATTTTCGAATACTGGCTGTTTTATGGCCCTTCACAATTCTGACCTGACCTAAGGATGCGTAAATACCTGAGAGGTACAAGCAAAAGGACCACATGCCGAAATCGGCAGATATTGCATACGTAAAACACTGGATGTCCACAAACAAATGTAACACATCCAGTAAATACCGGCTGATTCAGAGTTACAATACCGGCTAAAAAAATGGTAAAAACACCACTAACATTTACCTCCTGCAGAAAGGAGAGGCAGTTACCCTCAGATAACTCACAAGTGCCTCAAAGCAGCCCTACAATATGTAAAACACTCACCCAAAGCACTTAGCACGCATGCACCACCATGCAGCAAGGTGGAGCCCTGCCACTCCACTTTATTTGAAGGCAGAAGGCCCGATGCCATGCAGCAACAGAAGGGACAGCAGCCCCAACAGGCAATGGAGAAGTCTACACATCCCCACAGTAGGACCCTACCCCAGGGTGCTCACGGCGCGCCAAACATTGACGCGCTGCATGCTCAATAGGAACACAATAGTAGAAGGACTATGCCTCATTGAGGAGGAGCTGAAAGCCACATGCGTATACACGCCCTTCCCCCCTCTTTTGGTACTAGTGCTACTTTTATTTTAAAAACAGGCACATTCCAACACTTAGCGGGCATGTTGCATAGCATGTCACAACCCACATTTTCAAGAGTGTGCAGCCAGGTACTACGGGCCCCCATAACCGCGCCCCAGCACACATTGCACCACCCACGACCATAGAAGGCATTCATGCCATAAAAGGACAATTATGGCATACCACAAATGATCAGTGCCCCGGACTGCACATGTGTCCCATTGGTACCTTAGGAATTACAAGATGCAACACACTCGCAATGTGCAGATGGCCTGTGGCACTGACCTACCCATCACAGACTAATGTGCAGGTTCTCTCGATTCATCCCCTGATGCCATGATCTTGAGCCACATCAGCCTTCCTGCCTGCATGGCCACTAGCAGAGGGCAACGAATATGGCTATTTGGAATGGGAGTCAACCTGCACAATGAAAACACACAAGCACATGTGCACATGTGCAGCAGGAATGGTGGTGTCCTGAGGTGGGGTGGGAATGTAGGAAGTCCTTAAGGAGGGGGATGCAGGGGTCCTGAAGGGGGAGGAGGCTGGGAATATTGATGTCCTGAGGGGAGGGGATAGGGAAATGCTGGTGTCGTGAAGGGAGCGGATTGCCACACATGATCACATCCCCATTCAGACTTGCACCCTCACAGGCGAAGGCTAACACGCACCCTCCTGTGTGTCATGAAGCATTGGACGAGGCGCATCAGTCAACACCTACTGGTTCTTGGACTATTCTGCCCAAAGCTGATGTTGGATATTCCCTTTTGGCATTTGAGTATTTTCACCAAAGGTGATGCTGGATATTCCCTTTTGGCATTTGAGTATTTTCACCAAAGCTGATGTTGGATATCCCCTTTTGGCATTTGAGTATTTTCACCAAAGCTGATGTTGGATATCCCCTTCTGCCATGGCTGATGACACCAAACCGCAACCCACCAACGGCACAGGAAAGATGATACAATACAGCATGTATCCACAAAAGTGCACAATTAGCAGGGCCTTTAGAATCCTGAAGGCAAGAATCTGGTGCCTGCATTGCCCAGGGGGCATCTGATGTACACGCCTGAAGGGGTGGGGGGGCCGCAGCTTTGCATTGCTGCCTATTGTATAACTTGTGCATTAGGAGACGGGGGCCCAAGCCTCTTCCAGACAAGTATCTTCCTGACAGCAAAGAGGAAGTGGAAGAGGAAGAGGAGGTCTATCTGGAGCAGGCACAGCAGGAGGAGTGTGATGGTCGCGTAACCAGGCAGCACTTGCTGGAGGGCTGCTTTTGAGACCCTGCACCACTGTGACCTTGTCTGTGGCATGGCCACTCAGATTGGTTTGGGCAATTTGGGCATAGGTCCAAACAAGCCATTTCTGTACCACAACACCCAATCGTTAGGTGCCTCTGTAGGTTAATCTGCCTTTTGGAACAGCATTGATGTCAGCCACATGTGTGTAGACATGCCGTTCAGAACTGGGTTGGTATCGTGCTGGTATAGAACCCACTCTGCCATGCAAGGGATGTGCATACCTATAGACATTGCAATTAAAATGGAATCAACATTCCTGAGATTCACATTCATGCATGTCGAAGGCCTATACCACCCCACAGCAAATCCCACCATTCACGGAAACACACTTCCACCCACCACCCAACAAATCTCTCCACCCACCACCTACCACTAACCCGTGACCATTGTCGGAGCAATTCTACTGGCAGCTGGGCCTTTTCCCTCTACAAGGGGTGATGGAAGGTGGGGGACCAGAGAGTCGGGATGACTGTCGGGGAGGCGTGGCCAGGAGGGGTTCCTCTGTAGCAGAGGTTTAGAGAGTGGGCTTGGTTGCTGTGGCTGTTCTCAGTTGAATCTGAGCCTCTCCAGGACTCCTGACATGACCTGAAAGCCATTTGAGGTGGCTTCAGTGGCCTCCCTCATCTGGTCGCTCTCCAAAGAGGGGGCTGTAACCAGTTTGGTGTTGGAGGCACACGAGTGGGCAACATACTGTCCCAATTTCTTGGTTAGCCACGTGATGGCTTTCCGGGATTTCTTGTAAGGTGTTCGGCTGTTGGAAGGTTAAGATCCTTCTGACGATGCTGCCTGGCCTCCATGTCCACGAGTCTTGCAAGGATTGACGCATGGTGTGAGTCAGGTTTGTCATCCTGTCCCGTGCCTTGATTGGTCCCTGTTGGACATGGGGCTGTATGGGCATCAGTGGGCTGTCGAATACACTCTGCAGTCTGATGGCCACCATTGGTGTTTGTGTCCACCTGAGGTGGTAGCAGTGTTCTGCAAGGGCTCGCCCGCCCGTGGGGTTACCCAAGGTGTTGGGTGTGTGTGGGTGGGTGTTGTCAATTGTGCCCAAAAACATGACATTGCCAGGCATCAGTTCACTGGTGAGGATTGCCAGAGGGAATGTCATCAGACGCATGCATGGATGCGGGGCAGGTGGCCAAGGGCTGCGTGTTGGTAGGGGTCTGAGGATGCAGCACAGCTGATTTGGCCTTCCCCAATCATTTTTTTAAAAGCTTGTCTTGGTGTTGCTTTGTCCACGCTTGGTCCCATTGACTCTATGGGGGCAGTGACTGTAAGACCTCAGCTGGTCCTGGGGGCACGGGAGTTTGCCAATGTTGCGCCAGCAGATGGTGTCTTGAAATTCAATGGTTGTTCCTTTTCACTGGTGGTGCCCTCTGTTGGGTAATACATTTGACCGTTTTGGACAAATTAAAATAGATATGAAAAACCTTCAAGGCAGCTGTAATTGGATGTTCATCATAATACATACATTTTACACTATGTGTAAATATTTTATGAGCGACTGCAACCACATACGTGAGGCAACAGTTTGTCTGCCAGCCCATTCTGGGAGACCCCTAGTTTGATCGAAAGCTCTTCATTAGTAGCAATATTGTCTAATGTCTATTGAGGGGGTGGGGGGGTGGAACGGCTTTAGATCAGTGGCGTGTCCAGACACTTTTGACTGAGGTGGCCCAAGTGGGCACTGAGACCTATCAAGGGGGGGTGGCATGAAGTGTGAGCGCAAACACGTAATGATCATATATTAGGATAATGGGGTGGCACCTGGGGTGGCCAATCAGATTCCTGGGTAAGCATGTGCCACTCCCTGGACAGGTCACTACTTTAGATGGGCTGGGGTGGAGCCCCAGCAGCCTCCAAAAACATCTCCCCGACCCAGGCGCTGGTGGGGCACCCACTTATAGGGACTTAACAGCAATGTCTCCAGTGTCGCGTTCACGGGCGGACTGGGAACCAAAGGAGGCCCTGGAAACAATTTTCAAAGTGGCCCCACATTACACATTTTTAGAAAGCCCAAACCTTTTCCTATGAGAAAATGTGGTGATAAGATCGGTTACCACACAAAAGAGGCCCAGGGTTCAGAGGCCTACCTGGAAATCTCCAGAGTTCCCTAGAGGCCAGTCCACCCCTGGTTGCGCTTGAAACTTGTATTCATGCGTCACGCCTGTACAATCTATTTACAAGGTGTATTTCAGAAACGAAACAGCCGTCCTCTGCTGATGGACAGCCTGCAGCCGAATGCTGAAGACAGCCAAGGGAGTGTGTATGGTTTATGGTGTGCAGTCATGTCACTGTTAGGGTGCGTGTTGTGACAAAGGAAATGAGCGCCAAGCCCAGTGCGCATTACCTGCTCAGAGGGGTTTTAGCCAAAACCCCCATCAGAGACATATCTGTCAAATCGGTGCTCATTCTTATGTGCCCAAAATGCGCTTTCAGTTTGTGAAAATCAGCCAGCTTCCCGCATTCAAGGCCAGGCTTTTGAGCAATTGGGCCACCCAGGACCCTGTGCTCAGAGAGGTCGTGTGTCTAGCAACTACCGCAGGGTGTTCTGTCGAGGGGCTGGCATGCTTCCAGACATCCTGCCTGGGCATGGCAAGCGTGTGTTGTCACCTCCCAGCAGGCAAGACACAGCATGAGCAGCACTTAGCAACACTCTCTTTGTTAAAGGGATCATTTAAATGGGACTTATTCATGGAATATGGCTCATTCGAGGAACCACGGATTTCCAGAAGACCAAGTTTCAGCGATGGCACAGTAAAAAGCGTTCATTCTTTTGTAGACTGTCACATCTTCCTCATGTCACATGTGAAGCATGCCTTTGTCATGCAGTGAACATTATTTTAGCCATTTGCTTAATTGAATTCTGATATTTGTAGGCTTTCATTCAAGATGGGTGAAAATAACGCTGCAACCTTACTCTTTTTGCTGAACATATTTCTATAAAGAATTGTCACGTCCACCAGGGTTCACACTGATGCAGGGAACAACCCGCAGTCACTCGCAACCCAACAGAATCTCAATCACTCACACGCTCACACACGACTCCACAGGCAAAGGCAACAGTTCCCTACCAGTACACTTGGCACTTCAGGCGTTTATCGACCCTCTCTCCTCTGGCAACTGAAATGGAGGTACCCTTTCCTCTGGCGCCGCCATCGGCGCAATCGCCACGGCAAAACAGACTAGGTGTCACGTGACCAGCAGCCAGTATCACGTGACTCTCTGCACGTCGACCGTGGCTTCCTGGACCTGTAATGTGACTGCTGTTTTGTATAAAGCCCACTGAGAACTCGGAAACAGTGCTTCTCAGCTGCTTATTCAAGTACTGCGTGGCGCTTTGGATTCTACCGGTAATTTTGGAACTTACGACTACGGATTGCTTCTTTTGGATTTGTTTCTGGACTCTGCCCCTGAATTGTTACGTCGCCTTGGACCTTTGGATTGCTTTTCCCCTATTTTGATCCAGACTTTGCTTATGGTTTTCCCTACGGATTCTGCTTCAACGGATACCACGTGGATTGACTCCTGTTAATTCTAGTGTGTGTGTTTCTATGGGTCGCCACTCGATTGGGTCCTACCAGACTGCAACATAACCCGGTCCATTGGTTATCATTTAAGACCCCTTTCACGTCTCCTATCTGGTGCCAAGTCCCCTTTACACCTTCGTTGCCAGTTCATACACATCCTTAGGTAAGCAGTGTTTATATCAACTGTATATCCAGTTTGTTTCTTTTGCATTGCTTGATTACTTGCCTATTGCCTTGCAGCGTTCAAGGGGTCTCTTTGGCAGTGCCCGGTTCCACCTCGACGACCTACCACTCACCTGTGGCCGCAAAGACTCCACAGGCAGTGTTTACATTCTGCCTGTGGGGGACTTGGGGACGGAGGTATCATGTAATCTGCACGAACATCAAGGTTTCAGAACAAGAATGCATATATTTGCCAGACTCATTTATTATGATTTGTGTACTATTCAACCTTCTTTCTACCCATCACTTTTTTGGGTTTAGTTTGTCTCCCTATGTGAGAGAGGGTATGCCCACAAGTGGGTCCCTTGCTCACTGCACCATAGGGAACCAGGCTGCCTTTTATTTCACTGATGAAGCCCAACAAGGCCGAAACATGTCTAGGGTTGCTTGCGTTTCCGTGCAGAGTGGACCTGACCTAGCAGTTTGGGCCGGGCTGCTTCCATAGGTAGCAGTACCTGACTGATTTGCATATGGCTGGACCCCTTTTGCAAATCCACAGATGGGGTAAAAAACGGTGCTGTGGAAGGTTGCCCCGAGGAGTGCCAGTGGTTCCGATTAATTAAAAACCTTCCACCCATTATATTTGTGGTTGCATTCAGGTGCTCGCCACAAAGAGTATTGCTGATGGCCAATATGAGGGTGAAAGGAGGAGTGGGCAAATGAGTCATGGCGTTTCACCAGGGACGTGGGATTCACGTTTGCCTGCCTGGAGAGGTTGTTTCCCCTGGTCTTAGGCCTGTGCTGATTCTGTTAACATTGCAAGCCCTGTGATATTGCTTACTCTCACTGCCTCAAGACCTCCACTGGTAAATAGGCTGTACTCCGATCACACTATGCCATGCCTGCCCATGGCACAATCCATGCCCAGATGTCCTTGCAACCCGTTGCCCCAGCAAGACGCATTTAGTGGGTAGCCTTGCCTTATCTTTTAAAAATAATAAAAGCATTGTCTGGGGATTCATTTGACAGTCAAAATAATCCTGGTTTGTAGCTCCTGAATTAAAAGCACTTTGCTAGCTTCCGCAATATGGACAAGTATATATAGACCAACATTATTTTTTAAAACCAACGGTTTGCTCCAGTTAGCAAAACACAATTACATTTTTTGCACTTTATTTTAAATTCACAAGGTGTTTTGAAGCCAAATGTGTACACATTCCAGTGGAAACAATATTGCTACCAACTAGAGATGGGAAGATAAGTGTTTAAGTGCCAGAGTTGCAGAGTGGTCTCCAGTCTTGGCTTCACCGCTTAACCAAAAGGGTGCCCCCGCACAAATCATTTTATCTCACGCTACCTTATCTGCCGTAATGAGAGGTCCCTGGAAGCGACTCACACGGTCTGCTACTCCAAAGAAAGCCGTGCTCTCTAGGAAATAATAGCAATGACCATTCATATACTGGACCTCACAAACCTTTCGTCTCCTGGCAACTTCTTTTAATGTAACTTGCAGTCATCCGCTTGAGTATCAAACTCCTTCGATGATGTCATGTTTTGTGATGTCACTGATTTCTCGACATATGCAGATGAGGGTGGGGGCAGCACATGTTTTGCCACCCAGGGCCCCAAATATTCTAGTCCTGGTCCTGCCAGCAGGTGTGCTGTTTGTACCCCTCTCCTTTCTTAAAGTTATTTACAGTATGTTTATATACTGAAAGAGAAAGTGACTTGTTAGAGCCCCCCTCCCCCGGCACTGGCGCTGGTGGGAAATCACCCAAAAATATCAATGGCACTCAGCAACCAACCTGGGGAAACATGGCGTCAAAGGGAAAGTTCGCTCACAAGTGTTATTGCTCAAAAGGATTGCCATGAAAATATTTTTTATAAAAAGTTTCTATGTTTAAGGAAATACATCTACCGATTTAACCTGCAAGACTAGGAGGGGTTGTACAATTTTAAAACATTCAACAGACCCTTTGCCTATTTATTGATAAATAATGGCAGGGAGGGGCTTGCAAAGGGCTACCAAAAGATGTGAAAGCAAGCAGCTTAATTTTGAAGTCCTTGTGGTGCAGTATGTTGTAGCACCGTTTCGGTTGTATCTGCTGTTACAATGATAATAACTGCACCATCTGGTACTATGCCACTTCTGCAGCAGCAGCAGCAGCCTAAGGACAGCAACATGGTTGTTGGGACCCTGGGGAGCCTGAGTCTGACCTGAACTGTGTGGCGGACCAACAAAAGAAACGACACAACAAAAATAGCGGTTGTTAACATTGTTCCTTGTTGTCATGATTGGGTTGGGATACATGGCTGTATGGACTTCAGAGGGTTATCTACAACTAAAGAGGGTTGCTCATTTATGGGAAGGTCTAGGCAAAATGTGTCAAAATGGATTACACTATGGGTTTAGAGGTCAGCCTCTCTAATAGGGATATGGGTCTCTCTGTGGTTCCTTTCTCTAAGCCCCTTCTCAGGGGTAGAGCACCCAGCGTGCTTGTTTACCAGAATCACAGTCACAGGACTATAGTTCCCAACAGGCTCCTTTGCCACAATCACTCCCACGTGGATATAGTGCCCAGCTCGCTTCTTTGCCGTAATCACAGAGACATAGTGCCCAGCTCGCTAGCAGTCATCCAAAGGGGTGGATAACTCACTTGTAAAGAATTTGGGCATCATTATAAATTCAGCAGTGCAGTAAAAATGCAGTGGTCATTTCCGCTGCTGCCAGATTACCGCACCACCCAACTACAAGTTTGACAGAGAGCTGAGAGCTAAAGGTAAATCTGTCACCTTTCTGACAAAATACAGCAAGTTCAGCAGAATTGCTGCTGGCGGTAATTCTGACACAATACCCCAAGGAGTCCTATGGACTCCAATTAATGGGAACTAACCCCGCCTACCACCACTTGTAATCCAGCGGTAATACCGTCAGACCAAGTGGCGGTAATGGTAGCTCGGTTTGGTGGTATCTCTGCGGATTTACCGCGTAATGAGTCTGCACCAAACTTGCAATGCGGCTGATAGTGTCCAGCTCACGGTTCAGGGGCACAGTGAAAGTACACTGTCCAGCAGTCGCAGGCCTGTTTGAAGTCTCAAGGCTCCCAGCCTCACATGTCACTCAGCTTCTTAAGCCCCACAGGCTCGGTCAGGTTGCCAAGCATTGCCGGGGTCTTTAGTTCTTGCAGCTCCATCATCCAGTGTGCGAGAACCCATGCCATGCTACTGGTGCCTGGATCCTGCTCTCAATGGCCCGACAGCCTGCTCGCTCCTGGACGACTGCCTCCCTGTCTAGTCATGCTCTCGCCTATCTTTGGTGGGGCTGCGTTGACTACCCGCTGGCCTCTTCTGTGTGCAACCTTTACTCGGTTCAGAATCTTCATTTGCTCATTTGCCCCAGCTATGTGTCCCAGGGTCTGCAGCTTGATAAACCCTGGTGCCTTCTTGGGTCCAGGCGGATGGCCTGTCTTCTTTAATCAGCATTACTCTGGCACTTGCCTCCGGGCCCTACCCCCCACCCACACAGAAATGAACCCAAGAGAGGGGCTCTTTCTGCACTTATCCCAGTCTCAACCAACTGGATGCACTTGATCCTGCCCCACCCTCCTGTGGCACCCTGGGCACTTACTCGAGCCGTGTGCACCGCACCTGAAGATCGTCTGTCTCCCTGTCTTCACCCCTTAATGGCACTGTTAAAACTGCAGAATCGCCGTCAGGCCTATTTGCTGTCTCCCAAACTGTTAAATGTATTTTTTACGCACTTACTCTGCTGGTGCAGACTATTATCGTCTCCGAATTCAAGGGCTCTGAGCGACTGTTTGATTTGTCTCCATGTTCCCGCCCTCCTTGAGCGCTTGGAAACGCTTGCCTGTGTATAGGCGCTATATAAATAAACAATAGCATACCATAGTTCAGGGTTCCTAGGCGCTTCATGAGCTTCTGTAATGCCAGCTTCTGCAGCTTTGAGTTCTGCAAATCTGACTGTGCTGCAGGCCAGAGCTTCCCGGGAGCTAGCGGAGAGCCGAGATATCCCTCCTGGAGTACGCTGTCCCATGGGGTGACACCACACGTTACTTAATCTTCTTGCCTGCCCCAGATCTACCAGTCTGTTGGGCTGGCATTCCTCTGCAATGGTCGCCCCCGGCCAAGGGATACCACTGGCACATGGGACCCCATAAGGAGAACAACACGTAGCCTGGGCATTCCTGCTTTGTGCGCAGGCTCGGGTGGTTTGCAACTGCACTGCGCTCAATGGGAACTACTGAAAGCATATACACATGAGAAATAGGTCTTTCACAATGAGGCAAAGGTATCTCGCCACTATATAGGTCTTCAGAGTCCAGGTCACTGGACATGGGGAAGGAGACTCTGACGCCTGCTCCTGCACCACGCCCAGGCAGCGCGCGCCTCTGGCACTTAGTCCCTGGGAGGCCTGTTTCCTGGGTCGCAAAGTTCCATCCATGCATTGGGTCAGGAACAGGCACCTGCCTGACATCATCACAACCGCAACCGCTGGATACGTTTGACATCTCCCAGGGCAAGAGCTGTACCATCAGCTCACTGCACAGTGTCAACAGCATTAACGGTTTGCCACCTCCCGGGTCCAGCACCTGATCCCGTGGCTTGTCAGGTGACCAACTTGCCTCCAGGTTTTCCTCATAGACACTGGGACCACCTCTGGCCAAGCAGAGAGAGGAACTGCCAGTATTGACCTTCAACCTTAGTAGGATCCATAGTTTGGACAGCTCATGTACAGAAACAACTAAAGATTCCTGATGGCGAGACATGGCCCTACAACTAACACTGGACAATACCTATTGGTATGGGTACCGCACCATCGTGCCCAGCATCCCTGTCAGCCAATTAGGAGTTGGACCCTCTCCCCCATTGATTACAATCAGGGAGTTACTGCAGATTGAGCAGATACTGGTCCTGAGGTGCACCTCGGTATAACCAGTCACGTGTGGTACGCTAAAACCCCTTGACCAGGGGCCCTAACAGGTAATGTCCCCACCCTGAACTTTTAAAAGAGCATTTCTGTGCAGGTCTTCTTTCATGGAACCTTCACAGCATGCTGCCCCCCCCCCCGCCCTTCACAGAACATCCTATATTATGTCACATCAGTATTAAGGTGCAATGCCATTACGTGCATGGATAAAAGGATGTATTGTAGTGTGCGGTGTGCGGCAGCCTCTGGGCCGCTGAGCATGCTGGGTGTATGTCTTGCAAGGGTTGCCAAGGTTTCCTGTGCTATATCCTGCTTCTGGCGATCCAACGCCCTTTGTATTGGAGCTATGTCCCGGCATGGCCAGCTTAGATCCGCCACGGCCTGCGTGAGGAAACGCGGTGCAGATACCAACTGCATCCTCCATGTTGGGAGCTGCGTGTGTAGTGCTACCTGCCCTGTAATTGGGACACTCTTATTGTTTTACTGATGTAAGGCTGTAAACATTTCAATATTTCCGAATGATTGGCAAACCGAAAAGCATGATGATGGCAGTTTACTACTTCTGGGGAATTGATGGATTGAGGATTGTCAATTTAAGTGTTGAGTTTTCTCTTTTCGTACAGCTGTATGTGTAACTTTATTATCAATTGAGCATTCGCTCTGCTGTTTTGCATGGGCCACCCTGCTTCTGGGTGGAGGGTTTATTGACATTCATCTGAAGAAATCAAAGCTTTCTTTGAAGGCGGTGCACTACCCGGAAGAGGAAGGGGGCTATCAATTCCACAGGCTTCTCCTGCCAGCACATACAAGTTTAACCCTAGGGAGAGCATTTAATGGTAAGAATGCTAGCCGGCGAGAAAGAGATAGGCAACACTTTTAAACGGATTGAATCGACACTTGACCTTTGCCTTACGGGGTAAAGAAGGTTCTGATCTTCTCTTGGTGCAAAAATGAGTGACAATTCCCTGGTTTCGTTCCGCTGCTTCCCTCACATCACGGAGGTTTGTAGAGCAACCTCAGGGCATGATCACTGACTTGAGGCAAAAGTGCCAGGCAGAGAATAACTCCAATTGCCAGAAACCAGCTGGTCCACCACTGCAGGACTGATCCGGGAAAGGCCATGGGAGGTGCTATGTCACAATATCCATGTGAAGGAAGAGTAGAGAAGAAACGTCCTTCTTGTCAGGCACCACCGCACATGTCAGTTGGCAGTGCATGCCCCAGTGCCGAGCGCTGCCAACAGCACCGCCGCAATGCAGCTGTCCATCACGATGGGGCAAGCGCATAACCTTGGCAGCCGCTTAAGAGCATATCTCCATACCAGCAAGCCCAGGGTTTCTCGAGAAACCTCGGGTGAAAACGCATCACAAACTAAGTCCACGTGAGCAAGAGGTTATAGCTAGACGTATTCGTGGCAGAATCTTCCTGGCTGTGGTATCATCAAGACAGGTGTAACTGACAAAAGACTCAGACCTCTAGATTGCTAACAACTCTTCTGTGGAAGAAATGCCCTGGTGCTTAGTGGACAGAAGAAACCTCCTCCACCTGCTCCCTGTGGCGAGATGGGACCTTCCATGTTAGCCATTTGTCAACCGGGAAGCTGCTGACCCTGACATGCTTGCTGGTCCAGTGGTGTGCACTGATTCACTCTGTCAACCCATTGGTTCCGCTGGGCAAACATTGCGTCCTCCTGTAGAAGATTGGGTAAGACCAATGGTATAGAAGGGGGAACTAGCTTGTAAAATGAGGTACACCATGCTGTTAACAGAGGTGTTTGCCATTCTGTTGCCATTGCCCATAGACCTAAATATGACCCTGGCTCTCATCCATGTTGGTCAACACCACCTTGTACCAGTGTCTGCCCAAATGATCTTCTAGTGATCAGAGTAGAGCGTTGGGTTCAAAATCCCAGCCGAAGAATTGCTAACCCGCTTGGATACTTTGCTATTGTTCTTCCTGGTCAGAACATCCTCTGCTAGGAGGCAGAACTTCTCAGAGAGGCATCAGCACCAGAAACTATTTCTTGCTTTTTGGTGAATAGTATCAGTCTGTGCGCTCTACCCGTGGTTTAGTCTGTTTGGATTCCTTTCTGTTGATATGTCTAACCAGAAGAACGAACAGACCTGAATACGGGACCAGGCATATAAAAGAACAGCCCAAAAGGGCATGATATAAGCAGTAACAGAGAAGAAATTGCCACCTGCCGGAAGAAGGATTACAGGCAGCTGCAACAACTAACCACTAACCAGGAACCCAAACTAAGATACCAACACTCGGTACCCAGGAACCACAGAAGTAAACTCACTCGTGAACAACAACAAAGAGAAAGCATCTTGTAATTGACCAAAGCAAAATAACATGAGTGTGTCATAATTATGAAATGTATACACTAAATGTAAAATGTTACACAAATTGACAAACAAAACAAAACAAAGTAAATAAAGTGCCTTGATAAAGCCCAAGGAAGGGCGAAACATTAGCATGTGCAAATAAATGTTGGCACAAAAGATTTTGTAAAGAATGACACATCACTCATTGGCACAAATGCTTTTTAAAGAATGATACCTCTCCCACCAAGAAAAGTCACCACAAATAACTGAAGTACATATACTACTAAGTGAAGTAACTTGTGTCTTAACTGATGAAAGCGAAACAATTTGAGCAAGCACTAGGCGAAGCAAAATGTGTTTATGAGATGAATGACAATCAAATTGAATAAAGCGCAAACACTAACAAGTGTGTACCTCACAGTCATTACATAAGTTTCGAACCTGTGAGGACAGCTGAATTAGAAAGCGCAAAGGCTCCCATAGGAACAACACCCTTTACAGCACCAGAAACTAGGTGTCCTCTCCTGTTGGATGGACGGGTGATGCGTTTACCTCCCTCCAAGGTCTGACCTCATAGTGTTGAATATCTCGGTAACAGCACCCCTTTCTTGTGAATGAGAATCAGATAGCGCTCCCCAACAGATATATAGCCGGAGCCATTCGGTCGCCGGCCACAGCCACCAAAGGTAGGACTGGGACAAAAATAAGGTCCTGTGCTCCAATCAAAGCTGGCCCACCATCCACCATCTTGAATCGATGCCTGTTACAGGGCCCATTGATGTTTGACTTTTATTAAGACACCTGCTGTACCTGGTGACCCCAGAAGTTTTCACCTTTTCTGTCCTATTGTTGGGTTTAGCTTAAGATGTAGGCCTACCTCAATCATGTCCTTGCTATTTTCTCACATGCAATGCGCCTGCGGCGGGCTGCAATGTCACGGTGAGTGGCTCTGCGCAGCCCCACGAAGCATATGGGCCCCGATTTTACCCAGCAAATAAAAGGGTGCCCTTCCGCTTCCGCCTCATTTCCGCTGAAACAAGTTGCATGTGATTCAGTAAGTACGCATCCGCAATACACACACTCCGCTCCCCTTTGTGAATTAGGCTGCACAATTTTGCAAACTTGGGATATGAGGGGCCACAGAAAAAGGCATGATGGCACTTCACACACATGCTTTTCTCTTCTGTGCGCGAGAAAGCCATGCCTCCCAGTGGCTCTGTTTGGAACAGGCGTAGGGGGGTCTGCAATACTCTGGAGAGTCATTTCCGACCCTTCTGCGCATTTCTTTGAAATAGGAAACGCAGAGATATGGGCCATTGCATGTGGCTTGCAATCCTAGCCCACGAACAGGGATAGAGTGCACATTTCTTTTTTATTTTTTTTTATTTCATAATAGCAGGCAAGTCATGGTGACATGCGTAAGGGCTGGGCGTGCGGACCCAACACTGATGTATTCAAGGGGGCAGCCCGCGCTTCGCTTGAAATGAAGCATAACCCCCAAGAATTTGGGAGGTTCCCCTTGTGAATTCAGTGACCTGTGCATTCTTGAGGTGCAGGAATCTGAACAGAATGCTTCCTCTGCTAGCTTTTCATGAGCCAGATTTTCAGGGTGTCTGACTCAAAATGGGTACATGTTTTCCTGTGTGTAAACAGTTATGGGCACGTCCTTAGTGCTGGTAAGCCCCTAAGCTGCGCTGCCAGTTTTATTGTAAAGGGCAGCTAATGTACCCATGCTACCCTACCAACTCCCTTGACACAGTTGCATCTCAATTGCCTGGTTGAGTGTGTAACTTTAAACTACTGCTTTCTGCCTACTCACCGTGGCAACACACCTGCACTTGGAACCCTCCTCCTCCCCCAAATGAAGGTGAAACCTTTGCCAATGAAATCTTGAAAGAATCGGATTTGCTAATCAGACTAGCTCCACCTGAAGTAATCAATAGTTCCCCCAGGTTCACATTTACAGAGCTCTCAGGTTTACTGTATCCAATGTGAGAAGATCACCCAGGGCCCCTTTGCTTGGAATTCTGGGACTTTCAAATGTACTGGATGGCCTTCTCACTCATGGCCACGGGAAACCTGAGAGCTCCGTATTTATGCCTGTAAGTAAATTACTTGTCAAACACACACAGTAACAATGTGACCATTAAGAGGCTGTTTCTATTGCTGCTTTGTTTCGATGTATAAAGCCAGGTATCCCCTAAAAGGCATCTTGGTGCTGCTAGGCCTTAGCCGAGCAGGGGATCTGGGTTTAGAAGGAGAAAAGCAAAGTATTCATTTCTTTCTGGAACAACTGCAAATTTGAAATGGAATAGAGAATGTTTTGGCAGAAGACAGTCACAAATGTGTGCAGTTGGCATGGAAAGCAGAGGGCAGAACATCTGGTGAGGTGCAGGTTGTGGACCCCTAGAATAGCCTTATGTACAGGGCATAAAGCCTTGCGGTATAGGTTTTGGTCACAATCGGCCCAGAGACCACCAGAAGGTCGCATCCCCACCCTCCAAAGCATCAGCAGTGATCAGACCCTGGGAAAAGCCATGCCAGTTTGCAACCACCACCTCAGTTGTCATCAGTCACTGGGAGGAGTACCCATATCCAGCTTCCCAGACAATGTCCTACCAGAGGGTCTTTGTATCTTTGATATGGTTGCTGCCCGCCCTCTAATCCCCTCGCTGCACCTGAACGTTTACCGTGTAGCCCTGGAGGGAAAGTGATTCGACTCATCACTCATGTTTGCCTTCATCTGGACCTGCAATTTCAGCTTTTGACACCAATTCTGCGCATGAATCTTTCTTTAAACATGGACAGTAAGTACCATGTAATCACAGGGGTGGGGTTGGACGGGGGGCATTTTTATGGCTTTCATTGGCTTGTCATAGTTCTTTTACAAAATGAATAGACCCATGCTGTGGTTGGTATCACTACATATTATCCCCACCAAAAATATTGTCTGGAACGGCCATAGGTGATATTTTTGGGGAGGATAATTTGTGGGGGTTTTTGGGAGCGGGGCTTGTGGGGTTGTCTCCCGCTCCTTTAAAAATAATGCAGGGGTTGCGGGGGGAGTCCCCTGCAGGTTCCATGCTGTAATATCGACACAAAATATGGTGATATTTTTGTATGCCGATATTTATGCAGGGATATTAACACATGGAACCCTGTGGTTCATATTCTCTGATCTGCAGCATGACCAACAGCTCGTATGTCTAATTATGCAGCATTGTTCTGGGACTACTACATATTTATTACATGGGATAAAGGGGGAACCTACAGAGCCCTTTTTGAATAATCAAGGATTTTGGCAAGGGTGCGTATGTGCTCCTCTCCTGCTCAACCTCTACCTACATGGACTTGAGGACTACATGTTAACTTTAGCATCTGATATCCTTAGGCTGCTGGGCCTTATTATGAGGGGTAAACCACTGAATTACTGCCCAACTCGTTTCCTGTTACCGCCACTTGGTGCCGTGGGCTTAAAACCCGATTACAAGTGCTGGTAAGGCAATAGTGCAGTATTTGTGAGCAGTATCTGTGAGAGGTAATTCTGCCACATCAATTCCACCAATATTTGAGTTTAAAGTGGCGAATTTACCACCAGCATGATGCTGGAGGAAAATCCTCCACTTCAAGATCAAATTTGTAGTTCGACGGTGTGGTAAAAACTGCGGTAATTCTGTTACCACCAGAAAAAGTGGCAGTAATGGAATTACCACCAGTCTTTTCCAACAGCAGCAAACTTGTATTGAGGCCAAGTGTTTTGCATATGCAGATAATGTGGTCCTCCAGCATCATCACACACATTATTATTGAGCTACATTGCTTTCTTGGGATGGCGGAACATGTCTGTTAATACGGCTAATTTGTAAGCAGTGCTTAATCTGTAAGAAAATAAGTGCCAGGGCCCAAATAATTGCTTGCATGGGGGGCAGGGCAGCTCCCCGTCTATTGTTGACACCACCCAGTGTTTGTCCATACAGTGTCAAACGGCTGCTCCATACGTTGTCAACATATTTGGCGTCAAACTTCCAACTCCCACTGGTTCATTCAGGGTAACATTGTTAAGATGGATTTCTAAATTCTGACATGGTGGGCAGAAGTTCAGAAGGGCACCCTAGTTTAGTGGAACAGAGGAACCATCTGGACAAACCACACCAATTTACGGTAGCTTGGCAGGTGGTCAAGACTACATCTCAGGAGAGGTGAGAGTGATCGGAAGCCCACAACGAGCACACACCGTAAAACTCCACAGAATACTCTTAGACAAGTGTATATCAAAAATACATTTATAACAGGCCTTATAACTAAACATGAATAAACCACAGTAATAATAAACAGTACCACACTTGCCTTACATTATTTACCATACATACAAGTGTGCTTTGCCTAATGCGGATAATGGGGGGAGGGGGGGGGAACAAAACCACAACCAGTAACAGAAGAGGTAAAAAAAACAAATAACACATTAGGCAGTTCTTCAAAGTCGATCCCTAACTTATGCAGTCCAGCGCTACGAAGTTGGGAGCCTTGCGCTCAAAAGTACAGCTGTGCATTAAGAATGCAACAACGTGCGGTTTTGGAGTAAGATCGAAAGCAGGTCCTCTTCAGGAAGCTGTAGCAGTTTGGCTTGCAGCGATGAAGAATAATGCCCTATTATTCATGGAGGGTGTATCCTTGCAGGTAGAATGACTTTCAGATTTCAGGAATAGCTAGGGAGCGCAGGCTAGCCCAGCTAATGAGGGTATTTTTTCAGGAATTCTTGTGCGTATAGACAAATGGCTGCCAGGGGTACACCGATAATTGATGCAAGTACTCACCGACCCTCGACACAGTTCGGGCCAGACTTTGCCATTCTAGTCCAGGTCGCTTGTAGGTTTAACCCCTGCAGTTACACGTCACTTTGGCTCTCAGTGGCTGCGGGACGGGATGCTTGTCTGTGGCGGAACAGTAACCTTTTCTCAGCTCTCTAAGAAGAAAGGAAGACAGTTCCAGTGCAGTACTTCTCAGGGCACAGGGGCGCAGGTATGCAAGGCTCCTACAAACACTGTCACCACAGTGGGGCAACACAGGGACCGCAAATGCTCACATAGTGGCGCACTCTCATAAATTGTGACCCAGGGGAGCTAGGACAATGCGTTTTAGCCGGAGAGGGCCTAGTACCATAAGTTAACGATTCCCAAAGTCTTGAGTGTCAACTCGGGATGGCGGCGCTCCTAGACGTATCCCGGGTTCGAGCTGGTCAGTTCACCGGATGGCCCAGGAACACTTTCGAAGTGGCTCTTTTCGAGGTTAAGTGAGAGGTGCCGAGAGTCATTAGTCCCACTATTCCAAAGGGCTGAAGCGCCCTTGCAGGCCTTCTGTAATCGATACAAAAGCAGGGGTCCGACGGGACAATAGCCGGGTTAGGGTGCCAAACGTTCCAGCACGTCTCCAGCAGTTCCACAGGTCTGCTCTTTCATTTCAGTATACTTGGCTCCTTCTGTAGTTTGGTGTGAACTTCAGTTGATGGCCCCGGAATGGATGCAGAGGCCCTTCTCTTATCCAAGATTTGTTTTGTGCTCAAATCTGGGATAGCCACTGGAAGATCTGCTCTCTTGCATTAACGCCAGGCGTGGGCTAATCATGGCCCGTAGTGTTTCCAGTCATTCAGGCATACCAGACATACTGTCACCAGTAGTGTTGATTGGGACCAGACAGTCCCAACCCTCTTCCTGCGCACTAGAACACGTGACATGCAGGAGCCCGTGGAAGATGTGGTTTTCACGGGAGGCTGAATGCCTAAATGAAGAATACCCGGGTCTCTCGACGTGGGGGAAGGCAAATGGACAAATGGTCCAATGGACAGAGCAAAAGACTTTGTGGCATGGCCATTTTTGGCACTGTTTATAACAAAAGGGAGAGCCTGAGGTCGGACACGACGGAAAGGCTGGGCTAATACTTTGAACAAGGGGGTGGTCCTGTCCTCAAACGTTTTCGCACTACAATAATTTGTTGCAGTGATTATTCAAACAAACCTCCACATTAGTGGTAATACATCATATCAAGTATCATTACTGGAAGAAGGTTCTGATGCACATACTGGAGAAAGACTATGGTGTCCTTTATTTTAATTAGGTCACGCATGTAAGTGTTGAAATAGAAAGTAAAAATATAAATCACCAATTACACATTTAGTGTTACTTAAATAACATATTATTCAAATGTTATGTACACATCGATTTCCAAAGGTGCATGTACATTGGTGACAGGCGGGCACTGAATCTAACATTTTCAAATGAATAGAAAACCAAATTCTGAAGTGTCCTGTGAAAATACACTGAAAGTTCAAAGGCACATCTGCAAAATTTCATGTGGTGCGTTGATGACACATCTGTACAATAATGCGGTATTGTTTTTCCTGTACAAAGTTTTGCTAATTATTACTTCATATTTGACAAAAACCATGTATTTCAACAGTTTAAACAATATTATGTGAAAATCAAAGCAAGTCGCTTAATGACCAAAAACACCTTAAAAATAGGGTCTGCTGTAGGCTGGTTTGAAAGGGATAACCAAGAAACTGGTCGACTTCAACATAAAGCTAGTGATGGTGATTTGGGTCATAGTTCAAAGATGTTTCAACAGGAACATAATGACCCTGGACCTTTTGGCTGGAAGGTGTTGCAGCCTTCTTCTGGGGCCAGGTTTAGAGCAGATCTCCCTAAAAATAAAAAACAATATGGATACATATTGATAAATGGTCCAGAAAGTGGATCATTCCTAAAATGGTTCAGAGTAAAAACCGTGAGAGGCTGTTCTAGGGGGTGAGCCTGAGACCCTGTGCACTGACTTTGCATGTAAATGAAGAGATTCAAATCTCAAGTATTTTAAAGCACTGGCTGGGGCAGTTCTCCAGGCTCAGGAGGGGTGTGGGTAGGTCACGCTGTGGTGATCTGAAAGTACAAGAGGAAAGGTAGGGGTATAGGTCAGCTGTGGCATTAAAAGAGTCATTAGCAGCTGTGTTACGAAAGTCGGAACAGAATGGATACCTTGAGGCTAAGACGGTGCAGTAGAAGTGCTGCAGGGCCTCCGTGATGAGAGTTCTCTGAATGAGGCTAGAACCAGTGCCAGCCGGGTGGTCTGGGATCTGGAAGTCTGCACAAAAGGTGTGGGGGAGAGAGAAAGAGCAAACAACTTCGTCATCAAAAGGCATGTGGAGGAGGCTGGTATGTAGGAGAGCTAGGAGAAAGGAACCTGGGTATGGCTGGACACTAACCTTTAGTGAAATCTTGCCTCGCATATTCAGTCCGTGCGACAGGTAAGCTCGCGTTCGTCTGAATGAGAGCTGTGCGGTGTAGTACAAGTACGAAAGGCGCGGTAGACTAGTGTAACGGAGTCGCGCATGCGTCCGAGCATCTTGCCACTGTTGCCATGGTGCTCGGGATGCGTAGCATTACGCGGCTGGAGGGCGTGGCCCAGGTTACACTGCCCGTGCAGAGGAGAGTCTCTGAGAGCGAAGTAGGCTGGTATGCAGAATCAGAAAGGCGAGTTCTGCTGCTGTGTGGGTGTTAGCCCGCAACACTAAACACTAAAGCTTGACGTTTAAACTAGGGGTATGAGGCCCTTCACGTCATAGGTGCTGGATTAAGTATACGTGTGCAGTCAGCATTATATGCAGTGGTCGAAGTGGGCGGGAGTGGTTGGGAGCAGTGCTCCTCTACTTTTTTAAATTAAGTTTTACTGCTCCTATACTTTTATTTTAAAAAGAAACTGTTCCGGAATGGTTTAATTTTAAAATAAAAGTGTAGGAAGAAGTTGAAACTTGCAGTTTCAGTGTACTACACTGAACTGTCCCTTAAAAAGCTGGTGCATGTGTTTGGGGGTTTGTATTGTGCGTGGGAGGGGTGTGGTGATGGAGTTTACGGGGAGTGGGTGCAGGCCAGCAGGGAGCATAGTTCCACTACTTCATTTCGTACACTTCGACCACTGACTATATGGTTGTGTGTTGCTATGAAGGAGCTGAGTTAATTGCACAAGGCATATTGAAGCGCTGAAGGTATCAAAGAGAAGGGGGAGCAATGACGGGATGCTGATATTTGAGGGCGAGGTAACCTGGGAGAAACACTAGGTACCAAACAAGAGGAGGGAGGATGGGGGTTCAGCGATATTCAAAGGGTGTGAGTTCATTCAACCCTTTAGTGGTGGTCTGTAGTTTAAATATCCTTCTACTGCACCGTCTTAGCCTCAAGGTATCCCTTCTGTTCCGATTCTCGTAACACAGCAGCTAATGACTCTTTTAATGCCACAGCTGACCTATACCCCTATCTTTCCTCTTGTACTTTCAGATCACCACAGAATGACCTACCCACACCCCTCCTGAGCCTGGAGAACTGCCCCAGCCAGTGGTTCAAAATACTTGAGATTTGAATCTCTTCATTTACATGCAAAGTCAGTGCACAGGGTCTCAGGCTCACCCCCTAGAACAGCCTCTCGCGGTTTTTACTCTGAACCATTTTAGGAATGATCCACTTTCTGGACCATGTATCAATATGTATCCATATTGTTTTTTATTCATAGGGAAATCTGCTCTAAACCCGGCCCCAGAAGAAGGCTGCAACACCTTCCAGCCAAAACATCCAGGGTCATTATGTTCCTGTTGAAACTTCTTTGAACTATGACCCAAATCACCATCACTAGCTTTATGTTGACGTCAACCAGTTTCTTGGTTATCCATTTCAAACCAGCCTACAGCAGACCCTATTTTTAAGGTTTTTTGGCCATTTAGCGACTTGCTTTGTGTTTCACATAATATTGTGTAAACTGTTATAATATATTGTTTGTTTGCCAAATATGAAGTAATATTTGGTAAAACTTTGTACAGGAAAAACAATACCGCACTATTGTATAGGTGTGTTTTTAACGCACCACATGAAATTTTGCAGATATGTTATTTATGTAACACTAAATGTGCAATTGGTGATTTATATTTTTACTTTCTATTTCAACACTTACATGCGTGACCTAATTAAAATAAAGGACACCATAGTGTTTCTCCAGTATGTGCATCAGAACCTTCTTCCAGTAATGCATACTTGATATGATGTATTACCACTAATGTGGAGGTTTGTTTGAATAATCACTGCAACAAATTATTGTAGTGTGAAAACGTTTGAGGACAGGACCACCCCCTTGTTCAAAGCTTTTTTGGCACTGGCCACAGGCTTGAACCAAACGCGGTAAACGTGTTTTCGTTCATTACTAAGAAGTAAAAATACTTTAAAAGTAAACTGCTGCCACCAGTTCGCCGTAGGCACACTTGTAAAGTCACAAAAGAATCTTTAGAGGGGGGTCAGGGCTATAAAACAAAAGGACCCTTATGCACGGTAATGTAAGGCACATAGATAAAACGTTACCATGAAATGGCAACATATTCAAAGACTAGGGGAAACATAGTTTCCCAGTACTGACAGCCTGAATGACGTGTCAGTTTCCCCATAACAAATGAGCAAAAGCCCAAAGGAGCACAACTGAAAGCTGTGCTCCACTGGTAAAAGTCAGGTTAGGTAAGCTAAACAAAAGCAAAATGTTTGGGGGGTCCATAAATGGAGGGAAAATTGCATCCAAGGGAAATCTTTCGGAACAAAAATGAACATAACATATTAGTTGTGTCTTGAAATAAAATAACTGTATAAGTGTTTCTTTATAGCCCATCATTGTTAACATTTTTCTCTGATCCGGTCAGTATCAAGTGGAACATGTTAACCATCTAACCACAGGAAAAAAGAGCATACATGCTTTCCTCCTATGGTAAATTGATAGACAAATGTAGGCAAAATCATTACTGAACTGCTGATGAGTGCCTGTCAAACCCTGCAGCAAACTCGTCCTGCATTTGTTGGCATTCATGACTGGCTCTCCTCTTCAATATGGGTCTTTTCACTGACTCCGGCCCCATGATGGGGCAGTTGGCTGGTGACTGTCCTGTGGTTATCAACCCACCCTGATGATTATTACACTGGATCATTTGCAGCAATTTCATGTAGGCTGAGAGGAGCAGTGTGTAAACATGGCCAGCATCAGTGCCCAGGATTGTCACCTTGCACCTCATTGTTTTTCATGAAAATTAATAAATAGCCCTGCCCAGCCAACCTGGGTCATCAGGTTTGTGAATAGCAATGAGGCAGCCAGTTTATGGCAACAGAAAGACCGCTGGGGTGTCCAGCCCACTAAATTAGGTTAATCTTGGTAAATTGGGATTTTCTGTTACATTTGGTGGTTGTGCATTGACCACAGCCCTGAATGTTTATACTGCTTAGTCATGTAGCATAGCCTGCTATGCCGCCGCTGGGGTATAGGCCCTTACCCCATGTCTGTTCTCAAATAAACTGAAAGAAAATGTATAACTAACTTCACTTTAGGCCGACAGTTCGATAGCTAGAGCAGCCCCCATTATGCTGTGGATGGCTGTATGATCAAATGAAAGAGCCATGCCCAACAGATTTAATTTGGAGGACATACTAAGCATGGAACATGTTCAGAGGCACAGGTGGGTTGCCTCCAGGCCCATACTGGCCTATATGCCAATTGGGCAATGTCCAAAGTGCCAGCCCATAATTCTAGTATGGGACAGGTTTTCTGTGGGCCAGAATGGTCCACTTTTATGGCCAGACTGGGCTGGTTTCATAAGTTACTACACTAGTTTGAATCAATGTTACTAAGCAAATATGCTTTTAAATGGATTGTTTGCAACATATTCTACCAGAAGCCTCCCGTTGGGTAGTCCTGAAATAGTGTGGTCTGGATAGTAAGGAATTGCAAGGAGTGACTTTGGGCCACTTTTTCATTCGTGCCTGGTCCGATTTTCTGTCCCTGTCCGCCCCCGTTTGCCGCTGTTAAAGCTGGTCTTCACTTGTTAGGTTTGACCAGCCTTAATGATGGCACCAGATGTGGTAATAAGCAGTCAAGGGACTTCGAGCTTCATGCATACCGCCAGTGGCAGGAACATCTCTGGTTAGCATCTGAACAGAAGACATTTACGTGTAAGGCTTTCCTCCGTGATATGTGCTCATCATTAAATGAAGACAGCTATTTGTGTTGTGGTTTTGCTTTGCCAGAAAGCTAATCACTCGCCTTCACTTTTGTCAATCTCCTTGCTTGGAAATGAGATGACGAGAACTTCTCTAGATGTGGTCGAATTGCAGCCGGATCAAAAATGCGTTTCAATTCGTCTCTGCTTGGTACAGGGAACCATGCTGCAGGAGCAGCTGGGACACGGACCAGCTTCCACATCCCTCCATCCTGCTTGTCCTCAAACTTGCAGCATCTGAGTGCCTGCACCCGTAGTGCACGGTGCACCGCTGGCCATAGACTTGGCTTTACACCGATGAGGCAACCCGAAACCGACGAGACTCCAGCCACAAAATGGCCGCCGTACAGTTCGTCTTCCCGACGCTCTCTATGGTTGCCTAGCAACCCTCATCTGCATATCAACAGTGCCTGGGGACCGGAGGCGGAAGCCGGCCCTAGCTGCCTAAGGCCCGTGAGCCAAAGGCCCCTCCTGTCTGCCCCTGTCCGCACAGGTCCGCTACGGCGCTGGTCACTGCTCCGCAGCTTCCATTACTCGTATTCCTGTCTACGACTGACACGCTTGAACGGAGAGCACATAAAGTTATGCGGTAAGATTCCCTGCTGCATTAACAAAGCTGAACCCAATCTGACAGACGCCTTCTTGTCTGACTCCCTTGACGCCTAGACTGGCTACTAAAAACATTCACCCTTCTCGCTCAGGAGTGTACTCACACTCCTAGTTACATCTGTGTACTAACATTACCTTACAAATCAATGCATACTTTGATGGCCCCTATCTACGCTCACCATCCTCTCTGCTCAGCATTTGTATAGAGCCTGTCGCTAACCTAACTGCCCGCAATTTGTTGCACCACCAAATTAGCTTAGCTTGCCTTGCCAGACTAGCTGAACCTCTGCATTGAGTCATTAAACTGCATTTGCTCTGCATTGAGTCATTAAACTGCATTTGCTCATGTACCTACCTTGCCTGCCTGACTAGCTGAACCTCTGCATTGAGTCATTGATTGCATTTGCTCGTGTACCTACCTACCTTGCTAGACTAGCTGATCCTCTGCATTAAGTCATTGATTGCATTTGCTCGTGTACCTACCTACCTTGCTAGACTAGCTGATCCTCTGCATTAAGTCATTGATTGCATCTGCTCGTGTACCTACCTACCTTGCTAGACTAGCTGATCCTCTGCATTAAGTCATTGATTGCATTTGCTCGTGTACCTACCTACCTTGCTAGACTAGCTGATCCTCTGCATTATGTCATTGATTGCATTTGCTCATGTACCTTCTTGCCTTGCTAGACTAGCTGAACCTTTGCCCTGAGTCATCGATTGCTCATGGCACGATTAGGACACCTGGCTCACGATATGCGGCCACTGCCATCTGTCTGCCTCCCAATCCTTGCTACTATCGTAGGGTTCACCATTGCCACATTGCTCTGCCCCCCCACTCCTAGTACTGCCAATACTAACCACGGACACACCACCTCACTCTCTCCCACTATGCCCCTTAGTAACCCTTACCTTAATGACCCTGCCCTATGGCTCCAACATTGTGCCACCAAACCTATACCCAATCAACCGTGCACGCTCCAAGTCAGGAATCACAGACTGGGATCCAGATTGCCGCGCGCCCCTCGTGCCGCGAGCACCCAGCACTCTGACAACACTTCCACTACACAGAATACACCCACATCACCATGTACCTTCTCTGCCAAAGAACTCAAGGGCGCCCTCATCAACGCCAGATCTATCACGGCCCACGCGTTGGACATCTCCGACCTCATCACCAGTCAAATCCTCGACTTCATAGCCATTACGGAAACCTGGCTACACGCTGCCTCTGGCCCACTCCTTGCCCTCGCCATTCCCAGCGGTTACTCTATCACTAGAGCGGACCGCCAAACCACATCTAAAGGAGGTGGAGTCGCATTTATACACAGAAAT
This sequence comes from Ambystoma mexicanum, assembly GCF_040938575.1. Lineage (NCBI taxonomy): Eukaryota > Metazoa > Chordata > Amphibia > Caudata > Ambystomatidae > Ambystoma > Ambystoma mexicanum. Next base: position 1,132,294,319 of record NC_090923.1, read on the forward strand.
AACACTACACTCAGAACCATTCCCAACATTGAGCTCAATTCCACAGAATCCCTCTCTGTGAAACTCACTTTATCCCCAACTAACACCGCCACCATCCACCTTATCTACAGACCTCCAGGACCACTTGGCTCTTTCTTAGATGAGATCACGGCTATTCTTACCGTCAATACCAAACCTAACTCGAAGGTATTGCTTCTAGGTGACCTCAACCTGGGCCTCCTCGACACCAAGGATCACCTGGCCACTGAAGTAGCCACCACACTAGCCAACCTAGGCTTCCAACAACGCATTAACGAACCCACCCATATTAAGGGCAGGACGCTCGATTGGATTACTGATCTTAACTGCAACACTTCCATTAGCTCCAACCACGCTTGCGCCTGGTCCGACCATCACATTATCATCTTCCACTTACCAGCGACCAAACCGCACACTGCTCCTACCATAGCTCCAGCCATTCCCACTAGAAACAAAAAAGACATCACTAAGGATAAACTCCTCCCTCTCATCCTTCCCATCCTGAACAAATGCGTATCCCAACATAACAACCCCACAGTCATAGTAGATATCTTCAGTCAAACACTGCTTAACGCCATTGACAATATAGCACCACTCAAACTACGGAAAGCCAAACAACAGGCCCACCTGAACTCTTGGTTCACACCGCAGCTAAGAATTCTACGCAAAGAAAAACGCAAGGCTGAATCACTGTGGAAGAGTCACCCATGTGACCTTAACAAAGATCGCCTCATCATTACTACCCATAACTACAAAGAAGCGATTCTACATGCCAAAAAGTAAACTTATAACCATTGCATCGCTCAAGCGGAATCCAACACTAAGGAATTATTCAAAATCCTTAAAGAATTGGAATCACCATCCCCTGTGCCTGACACCTGCATTAAAGACAGTAAATGGTGTAATAACATTCAAAACGCCCTCCTCACCAAAGTTACCACTTTGCAATCTAAAATTAACGCCAAACAAAATACCCTACTCACCAACCCCCCCACCAAACCATCCTTTACTCCGACGGCCTCATTTACTCACACCCCTTTTAGTTTCACCCCACTCACCTCTCTTGAGGTCGAAAACATCATTCGCAATTTAAATCCCTCTAACTGCCAAGGTGACTCCTGCCCAGCACCTATCATCAAGGAAGCAGCACATGACCTCGCTCCCTTTATAACCGCCTTCATTAACTCCTCATTCCTAACGGGCACGGTACCTAACAACTTAAAGGACGCATGGGTTATCCCCTCCTAAAAAAAAACGTCACTAGACCCCGAAATACCAACTAACTATAGACCTATTACCACCATACCATTCTTACTTAAAATACTTGACAGAGCATCTTATTTGCAGATTCAGAACTACTTAGAAACCAATAACCTCCTTGGCTCAAGACAATCTGGCTTCAGACCTAAGCACGGGACTGAAACAGCCTTACTTGACCTCAAAACTCAAATTGATGACATTAAAGACAACGGAAAATTGGCCCTTCTACTTTTACTGGATCTTTCAGCTGCCTTTGATTTGGTCAATCACCAAATACTATGCAGGCATCTGAAGTCAGCGGCCCACTTCTCTGACAATGCATCCAACTGGATCAGGTCATTCCTCGACAATAGGCACATGAGAGTTTTTTCTCCCACCGCATCGGCCGACCCCACACCAGTCCCTTGTGGAGTCCCGCAGGGTTCCTGTGTTTCCCCCACTCTCTACAATGTCTTCACCAAACCTTTATTCAATGTGCTTGACTATCTGGGTGTCACCTACACTAACTACGCTGATGACACCCAGATACTCATTCCCATCACTGGTGACTACATTGCTGATTCCAAAGCCCTCAATGACATTTACCTTGTCATACAGGCTTGGATGGCCCAGCATGAACTGTGCCTCAACGATGACAAGACCGAGCTTCTCATTTTAGGCACACAACAGAGACTTAACAAATTAAGCCACCTGTTCGGCTCCTTCAACATCGATGGCAATCTGATTAAAGTATCCAAAGACACCAAAACCCTGGGTATTTACTTGGACGCTTCCTTGACATTGACCAGACAAACCAATGCAGTGGCCTCTGCGTCTGCTTACACCTGCAAATTGATCTCAGCCTGCCGCCCTTACCTCACAGCCGAGAACTGCATCACCCTGGCCAGGACCCTGGTCATGTCCAAATTGGACTACTGTAATGCATTGTACCAGGGCACCAACCAGGGTAATCTTAATAAACTCCAGACGACCCAAAATAATGCCATTAGAGCAGCCCTCAACATCCCCCGATCCTCCCACATTTCAGAAACCAGGAAGAACCTCAACTGGCTTTCAGTCGCCCAAAGGATCTCCCTGAAAGCACTGGCCCTCACCTACAAATGCGTAAACCACCAGGCTCCCTCATACCTATCCTTGCGCTTCACTCAATACACACCTGCACGAGCACTCAGATCTTCACATAACCAAGGTCTTGTGATCCCTAGATTCAAGCTTCAATCTGCTGGCGGCGCCAGCTTTCCTGTCTTGGCAGCAAAGCTTTGGAACACTGTACCACTCCTGATCAGAACCCTACCTTCTTTCAACCAATTCAAACACAAAGCCAAGCTTTGGTTATCTACTTCCTACTAACAACTGCTCCTCTTTACTGAACGGGCCACCTGGGACCCTTCTTGCACTGATGATCGAGGCCTGATTTGTAACATCTACTTGTTTCATTTTGTCAGGATTATTGTGATGATATGTAATGTACTGCTCCCTCACCTGTAAATATAATGTAACTGCTCCACTAAGATATGAAGATATATAATGTACTGCTCCCTTACCTGTAAATATAATGTAATTGCTTTACTAAGATATGCGCCCGGTTGCCCTTGGGCCTGGTCTGCGCTATATAAATAAATAAATAAATAAATAAATAAATAAATAAATAAATAAAATAAACCGCAGTGGAAATACATCACTCCATCGCGTACAGTTCTTATATGTAAAGAACGTTATGATGTTAGCGCAGGATGAAAACTAAACAGTCTTAAGCCTCCCTCAGTGGGTCCCTATAAAGGTGATTCGCCTGGAATTAGGCCGAACCTCATTGGAAACTGCCGACTGACATTAACTAAAGCTGAAACAGTTTTAGGCCTTCCTCAGCGTGGCCCTATACAGGGGATTCACCTGGAGGTAAGGCGACCCTCATTGGAAACTGACGACTGAGATTAACTAAAGCTGAAACAGTGTTAGGCCTTCCTCAGCGTGGCCCTATACAGGGGATTCACCTGGAGGTAAGGCGACCCTCATTGGAAACTGCCGACTGAGATTAACTAAAGCTGAAACAGTGTTAGGCCTTCCTCAGCGTGGCCCTATACAGGGGATTCACCTGGAGGTAAGGCGACCCTCATTGGAAACTGCCGACTGAGATTAACTAAAGCTGAAACAGTGTTAGACCTTCCTCAGCGTGGCCCTATACAGGGGATTCACCTGGAGGTAAGGCGACCCTCATTGGAAACTGCCGACTGAGATTAACTAAAGCTGAAACAGTGTTAGGCCTTCCTCAGCGTGGCCCTATACAGGGGATTCACCTGGAGGTAAGGCGACCCTCATTGGAAACTGCCGACTGAGATTAACTAAAGCTGAAACAGTGTTAGGCCTTCCTCAGCGTGGCCCTATACAGGGGATTCACCTGGAGGTCAGGCGAACCTCATTGGAAACTGCCGACTGAGATTAACTAAAACTGAAACAGTGTTAGGAAAATAGGGAAAAACATCTTTCTTTATTCCTGAAAGAATGCGCAGCATGGCAGAAGGAAATAGATTGGCTTCTTGACTGGTCACAAGACAATTTAACACTAAACGGGAACTTCGGAGAAAGGCCCACTAGTGGGATTGGAACAGGAACGCGTTCTATCTGGGATCAAAAAAAATATATCTGAAATATGCTAACAATATAACGCACTTTCTGAACACAGTACCTTACACTCAAATATCCCTTCAGGACAAAATACGCTGGTTTTTAATGCGTTTAGGATGTAATGTCCCCCCAGTTCTTATGATAAACCGGGCTTGGAGTGGCATCCCCAAAGAAGAGAGACTGTCTAGGAGAGGCTGTGGTAAGGCCACCTTAGAAACTGCGCAACACTTGCCTACCCAATGTCCTTTCTTTATGTCTATCCATTGGAAACACTTGAATAGCTTTGTACATAACATTGATCATGTAACCACCAACTATTTCTGGGAACACTGCATTTCGCGCGTAGGGCTGGGGGGGGATCTTCTTTCCTTGAGCAAAGCTCTATTTCTGGTCTGAACATTATTATTATCAAGCTGACTCAGGCAGCTGGTAACGGCTCTATAAACCGACCTTGTAATGTACAAGAATGACTTATTCAACACATCTGACTTCTGATATTAATATAATACAGCCTTTGTGGATGTAATACCGTCAAGTATCCGAAACAACAATATAATGAATTATTTCACATACCAGTGTTTTGATTTTAATACTAATCTCATAATATATGGGAATTTATATTGTAGCATGCAGGATTACATTATTGTATGTATATCTGTGAAATTACCTCGGGCCATCTTACAATCTTAAAATCATGTAATGCTGTTTATCTTCTCTTCTTTTTAAAGATGTGTTAAAGATGTGTATGTCTTTTTTGTTATATGTGTTTTTTCTTCTATTCTATGTATGTTTTCTATTTAATTAATTCCTATCAATAAAAAAATATATAAGTAGCCCATCACAACTGTTAATTTAAAAAGTTATTTTTTACTTTTACATTTGTATTTGCCTGCAGTGAAGGGAGCAACTAACCCAGTCTCCCTGGTAAGTGATGCTGGCCGTGAGTCCTCGTGACAATCACCACCATTTTTGTTCCATCTCCTGAGGTTCCCGTCCAGCTCATGTTCTATCCTAGCCCTGCCCACTCCTCCTGCCTGCCTCCAGCTCGCCGATTTGTCCGTGACCTAGTCAAATGACCTGGAACACTCTCGAGCAATGGAGTGCTTTCCCGCTTGCCCGCATTATGCAAAGTCCATTTGCCTGCGGTGAAGCACCTAACCTAGTCTCCCTGGTAAGCGCTGCTGGCCATGAGTCCCTGTGACCCTCACCACCATTTTTGTTCCACTTCCCGAGTTACCGTCCAGCTCGTCAGTTGGTCCGGGATCTAGTAACATGACATGGAACACTCTCAAGCAGTAAAGTGCTTTCCTCCTCACATGCAATGCGCAGATTACATTTGTCTGCCGTGAAGCACCCAGTCTCCCTGGTAAGTGCTGCTGGCCGTGAGTCCTTGTAATCATCACCGCCATTTTTGTTCCACCTCCCGAACTCCCCTTCCAGCTCATGTTCTGTTCTAGCCCTCCCCTGCCAACTCCCGTTGCCTGCCTCCAGCTTGCTGATTGATCCATGACCTAGTCACGTGACCCGAACACTCTCTCTGAAGAGGGTCTCCCAGGGCTACCATACCCAAACAGCCGGCTAAGGGGCAGAGGCAAAGGGCAGCCCCCTTCTGGGCAGCTCCCACTCCCTTTTTGCCCCTGTTCACCTATGCACAGTACCTCCTACAGCTACATCCAAGTAGGGTGGTATGGGCAGGGTGTACAGCCATTACTGTGCTCCAGTAAAACCCTGCCACTCTTATATTACTACAACCTGCTCTTAACACTGCACTGTTTTATAGTGCTCTTTTGTTCACCATTGCATTGCCACTACATTGCATCTAGAGGATCTGGTAGGGTGGCCAAAGCTGTTGCACTGCAGAGAGGGTTGGGGGTAAGTAATGTATGGCAACTAGCAAATTTACTGACTCCAGGTTGACTTATACTCATGTATTGTTTGATCCTCTCACAATGTGTAGTTTGCATCTGGGTGTATTTTCACACAATTAATCTTAGGGGTAGGCAATGTGTTGCACTTAGATAAATCTTAGGGGTGGGCAATGTTTTGCACTTAGATGAATGTGAGGAATTTAAGGAGTGGGCAATGTGTTGCACTTAGATGAATCTTAGGAGTGGGCAATGTGTTGCACTTAGATGGCTCTTAGGAGTGGGCAATGTGGTGCACTTAGATGATTCTTAGGGGTGGGAAATGTGTTGCACTTAGATGTATCTTAGGCGTGGGCAACGTGTTGCACTTCGATTAATCTTAGGGGTGGGCAATGTGTCAGTCAAACTTAGAGAAATTTTAGGGGTGGATATGTGTTGCACCTAGATGAATCATAAGGTTGTGCAATTTGTTGCACTTAGATGAATTTTAGGGGTGGGCAATGTGTTCCACCTAGAGGATTGTTAGGGGTAGGCAATGTGTTGCACGTAGATTAATCTGTAGGTTGGGCAATGTGTTGCACTTAGAGGAATTTTAGGGGTGGGCAATGTGTTGCACCTAGATGTAGTTTTAGGGTGGATAAGGCATAGCACTTGGATGAACTTTAAACACTATATCACACTTGGACTGGGTCTTGGGTGTGGACAGTGGTTTGCACTAGGAGGAATGTTGAGAACAGACAATATATCAAGCTTATTTGAACATGACGCAACTGTAGACCAACCCACTAACAAATGCTTCAATATCCTGCTTACACACACAAACACAGAACCACCCATTACATAGTTGACGCAACACAAACCTCAGACACAAAACACAGAAACTACAAACACTCTACCATCTCTCGACAACACCCAACACACACAGGAAATATCTGCATACAACACATACAATTTAATCTACCAACATCATACCACCACGCAGGAACTGTTTTTTCCAAACTGAAGCTACCAACAGCACATCAAAGCTCTCTTGCACCTTTCCCTCTCAACCCACTAACCTTCCCAAACCCCTTCCCTTTGAGATCCACCTGAGCGCCTGGAGAACAAAACAAATGGCAGTGGTGCGCAGTACACGTCCCAATAACATAAAGTAACATAACCACACACAACACAAAATGAGCGCAGGGTTACTGAATGCTTGTTAGGCCTGAACATTATCTTTCTGGAGAGCACTAGAGCACGTGAGGGTGGCAGAGTTGACATTATAATGGAAGGGGGTATTGCCTAGGAGAATTTATGTTTATGGCCTACCTTGATTCTTAAGGGACCTCAGTGATTATAAAGGCCCAGGCAGCTGTTCAGAAAAAAAAGCTTTATTCCTCTACGACTGGTATCGGGAAGCGATAATGAAGAAGGTGTTGACGGTGGCGGAAGCCTGCAGTGGTGAGGCCTGATCAAGGAGATTCAGAGTTGCCTTCTCCTCATGAAGGAGACCCTGAGGTGGAAGCTGATGCCCCCATTTCAGAGCAAGAGGGTCTACTTAAGCTGATTGAGTTGCTTTCCGCTGGAGGCCTAACACCAGAGCTCTTCTACAAGACGCATTATGAACGTGCCACGATTAAAAGGCCTGGGAAGAAAAGAGGGACGATCCTGGGTAATATTTTATTTATTTATTTATTTATTTATGCATTCATAGCAGCGCACAAAACCCTCAGGCATCTAGAAGCTAGTTTACAGTAACTGCACAGTGACAGTCTGCAAAGTGCAAGACCACGCATAAGGGTTACAAAATATGGGTGGATCTTGAAAGCATACACTAGCAGGACCACACTTCATGGAACGGGGGGCTCCTGCAGTTGTGCAGAAATCATAAAGACAACTTTGGCAAGGGTGCACAATCTGGCAAAGCCACGCCTCCTCATACGGGGGGGGCTACTTTAGGTGTACAAGTGTAAGCATAAAGACAACTTTGGTTAGGGTGCACAACCTGGCAAAGCCACGCCTCATGGTGCGGGGCTACGTCAGGTGTGCAGGTAAACATAAAGACAACTTTGGTTAGGGTGCACAACCTGGCAAAGCCACGCCTCATGGTACAGGGGCTACTTCAGTGGTACAGGTATAAGCATAAAGACAACTTTGTTTAGGGTGCACAACCTGGCAAAGCCACGCCTCGTGGTGCGGGGCTACTTCAGGTGTGCAGATAAGCATAAAGACAACTTTGGTTACGGTGCACAACCTGGCAAAGCCACGCCTCATGGTACGGGGGCTACTTCAGTGGTACAGGTGTAAGCATAAAGACAACTTTGGTTAGGGTGCACAACCTGGCAAAGCCACGCCTCATGATACGGGGGGCTACGTCACGTGTACAGCTAAGCATAAAGACAACTTTGGGATGGGTGCACAATCTGGCAAGGCCTCAACTCATCCAATTGCATCACTTGAGAAGTAGCACAGGCAGCATTACGGATTTTGAGTAGGCATAGAATTAGACCAGCGCAAAAATGCTATTTTTGATGGAAGCTAAGGGCTACAGAAAAAGGATTATGAGTAGGCATAGTGTAGTATGGAAGGCACACATAGTGGTGAGCAATAAAGGTACAGTGACATATGCTGGCAGAGCCGCCACTGTGTGGCTCATGGCTACCACTGCAGACACCACCACTGGAGATACTAGGCGATAAATCACAAGGGCAGTTGAAGATAGGTAGCTGGTAATACGGTGGCACAAAATGGTAGATGCAAAGAGAACAGACGCAGAATAAAAATGCACGCCAGCAGCTGTGCGCGCCATGAGAGACAAAATTCTGTTAATCAAGCAGGCAGTTCCAGAAAGTCGAAGGTAGTTCAGTTGCTAGCTAGTAGCAAGAGTATAGAAAACAGTGGATGGAGAGTGAAGAGCGCCAGCAAAGCCGCACCGGGAGGGCTGGGGGATAAAACAGCTGGTCGATGCCTAAGGGTCAGGGAATGGGGTTTGCATGTTAGATTAAAGGAGGCGTGTCCAGATAGTAAATACATAGGCAAAAGGTAAGGTCGTATGGATTTCGTGATGCGTTTGGAATCCTTACCCAGTGTTCCCAAGGGATGCCAGATGAATCAAGATCGGGACGAGTAGACTCAGAGTAACAGGCTGCAGCTTCTGATTAGATGTATGCATCAGCACTGTAGCAGCAATGAAGGCTATCCCGCCTGCAGTCATTGCCGGAGGGCCAGACAGGGAACAGAACTTGCAGCCTTAAAAAAGTTGGCCTTTACAGGGGGCCAGCGTTGCCTGCCGACTTTGAGGCACCGAGCTTCAATCGAGTGCTGGCAGAGGCGGGCACAAGGCAGGGCAAGCAGACACTGCTCTGGTCGTCGTCGATGGAGCAGCCATTTTTAAATGGCCAGTATTAACAAAGTTCACAGACCTAGCAGTGCTTACCTTTCTCACGCCTCCATCGGAGGGTGGCAAGGTGCCTGGAAAGGTGGCCTCTGCATTGGTGGGCACCCAAGTGCCATGAACTGCCACACCTGCTGCACACATATCCGTTGCACCCACGCACCTTATGACTCTCTTTCTCTACTGACTTGAACTACGGTTCTGGAGGCCGTTCAACCCACCAGCTCTTTGAGATCATACCAATGATACATAATGCACTATATAAATGCCAAATAACATAACATAACATAACATTGCAGGGCCAGACAGGGAACAGAACTTTCAGCCTTAACAGTAGGCCATTACAGGGGGCAGGTGCCGCCTGCCAGCTCCCTGGGTAGGCTGACTTTGAGGCACTGACCTCCAATCAAATGTGACAATAGCGGGCCTAAGGCAGGTCAAGCAGATATGGTGTGTGCCCCTTTAAGGGCAGTTGTGACGTGGACGTCATGTGTGCAGTTTTAATAAAGGTGGGTCCCTGCCGCGCACGAGCCAAACAAGGCATGGGACCCGTAACGGACTAATCGTCTCTGTGTGGGTCTTTGTAGCAGGGCAACCTTGGCATTGGCAACGAGGCGGCTAGATCCCGCGTGTACGCCGTGGCTTCCCCTGCTCACGGCAGGAACTTCTGTCTGCTGGCTCGCATCCGATGCTGGAGGGCTCTCCTACGTGTGCAACCTCATCCCAGCGGACTGGTCGGAGCGCAGTCCTCCTGCCCCCTTTACCCCTCTAGCAACACAGCGCAGGCCATTTGCGGTGCTCCTCTGCCTGTGAGGTCCCTGGGGGGTGGAGTAGTGCCCTGCTCTGGTCTCCAGAAAAGAAAGAAAATAATATAGAAGACGCAGCACATGAGAATTGGGAGGAGGGATGACTCTCATCCCTACGTAGCACCACGTGCTGCTGGACTTTATGTCCCTCAACAAAGGGAATACAAATAAGGTTTGCAGCTCCAGGTGGGAGTGCGTGTGAACCCTTGACAGACTGGTGCCACCCTGAAGGCTGAAAGGGGGTGTGTCCATTGGGTTACAGCTCCTCATAGGAATGCTTGTGCGCCCTAAGGCCCCTGCCTTTTGAAGTTGCCTCAGAACAAGTTTCTGCACCTACAGAGCATGAGCACTGCAAATCAAGCTGTGACACAGCGACCCTGACTGTTAGCCACGGTAGCACAAGTATGGGAGAAGAAGAGGTTGCCCCGGCAGGGGCTAGGGTACCGCACCCACCTACGCACCTCGCCCCGCTGCAGGAGTTTGACATTGCTAGGGCCCGTCATCCCTGGGACCCAGATGGTCGTATGGGTGAAGAGACTGGAAGTGTTCCTAAAAGCCACAGGTGAGGATGATGAGGAGACTATGAAGTCGATTATGCTTTACTCGGCTGGCCCGCAGGTCCATAACATTTTTGAAACTCTATGGCCTACGGATAACTCTTTTGGTGCCGCCAAGGCAGCACTTCAGGAATACTTTGCGCCCATGGCGGCTTTCGAGTATGAGAGGTTCCTCATGAGGACTGCCATGCAAAATGGTTGCCGACGCCGTAGCAGCCACACACTTGGCCCTTCGCGGGGCATTCTTTGGCGTGTGGCAGGCCATAACCGCAGCTTGATGGCCTTCATCGACGAGCACATCTTGGTCACCCTGACATCCACCAGTTCATGGGAGCGCCCCAGTTCTAGGATGCTCGCAAGTGTGAAACCGGGTTTGTGCAATATCTGGTGCCTCATCTTGACAGGTGAACAGCCTTGAATGAGTTGCTGATGCATCTCGTGCTGCACGTCAGGCCAGGTACACGCCACTGACTTGCGTCATAGTCTGCTATGGAAAGTGTCAAAACAGTTTTTCTATCCTCTGAATGTTAACAGATGGACACATTGTAAATCAATCAAGTGTTGAACTAAGAAATGCTTTAACTGCCATTGTTATTGTGATATGAACAAAATATCATTTTCTATCGTTTGTGAATATGATGAATGCATGAAGAAGTTGTGAATGAAGTTTGTTTGGAGGGATGTGTTTGTTCTAGGTTCAAAGAGCCACATTTTATATGAATATAACTGTCATTGTGTAATTTGATATACGGTTTGTTGTAAAATAAATAGCTAACGATTACAAATTGAAAGAGTAATCGGATGTTATCTCTGGTCTGGATGGTCTAATTTTCTTTAGCTTTGAGGACCACTACAGGCATTTGAACAATGCATCACCTGTAAGTGAGACAAATGTGTGCATTTTTACATTTGGGGTAAGCACCCACTGCCTCTGGAAGGGGTATTTGGGGTCCACGTTTATCGTGACGATACATCCATCAGGGCCCGATTTTTTTGTCACCAAAAAGTGAAGTGACTCTCGTAGGGTGCGCGGCCGCCGATGCGCTTAGTGAACTTCGTCCTTGGGGTGTACTTGGAGGACATATGAATTCTGCTCAACCAGTATGTGGGCGTCTTCACAGGAATTGGAAAGCTTGTGGGTGAACCTGTGTGCTTGGACATTGAGAGCACAGTACAGCCCGTTGCACTGAAACACCGTTGGGTGCTCTTCCACCTGCGAGACAAGGTGTAGAAAGAACTGGACAACCTTGTCAAACTAGACATCATTGTGGAGGTGGCAGGGCCGACCCCGTGGATCTCCCCCATAGTGATCGCGAGGAAACTCAAACACCCTGACTCCATACACATCTGTGTTGACATGTGTCTCCTGAACAGAGCCATTCGACGTGTGAGACACATAACGCCGACCCTGGATAACATCCTAGCGGACCTGCAGGGGGGGCACTACTTCTCCAAGCAGGATTTCATGTCTGGGTATAATCAGCTGGTGCTGCATCCGGAGTCCCGCTAAGTCACCCCGTTTACTAGACACAAGGGACTGTACAGGTAGAAACGCCTGAACTTTGGCATATTGTCGGCTTCCAAAGTCTTCCAGAACACTATCAGGGGAGCCCTGGCGGGTCTGAAAGGTGCGATAAATATAAGCAATGACATTATGGTAAATGCCAAGTCAGAACAGAAACACTTGGAGAGACTGGGGAACGTCCTGAAACACATCCAACACCTAGGACTCACTTTACACCAGGATAAGTGTGCATTCATGCAGAAGAGGATCAAATTCCTTGCGTTTGTGTTCCAGGAGGGAGGCATTTCCCTGATCCAGCGAAGGTAAAGGATTTACACGAGGCAGGTGCCCCAGTGAATGTGTCAGAGGTATGCAGCCTCCTAGGGATGGTCACATATTGTGGCAGATTCATATGAAAATTGGCCACCTTGTCAGAACCCCTCGCGAGCCTTACGAAGAAGGAGGGTGCCTGGAAGTGAACAGCACTGGAACAGAGCACATTCGAGAAGATCAAAGGTGCCTTGATAGTCGAAGACACAATGGCATTTTTCACGCCCGAAAACAAGTCCGAAATCAGTGTGGACGCCAGCCAATTCAGCCTGGGGGCAGTATTGATGCAGTCTGATGACAGTGGGTCTGACCAATCAGTGGCATTTGCGTATAGGGGCTCTCAACGACGGAACAGCGATATTCACAAATCCAATGTGAGGCGCTAGCAGTGCTATGGGGTTGCAAACACTTCCACTTGTATATTTATGGCAAGCCTTTGACTGTCATCACCAATCACAAGCCCCTGACATCTATCATGAATGCGTCTTCCTCCAAACCTCCAGCTCCGATTGAGAAGTCGCTCCTCGCCCTGTAGGAATACGACATCGAGCTAACCTTCTGCCCCGGGAACACCAACGCAGCGGACTATCTGTCCTGACACCCCAGTCAGAAGGATGGGGATACAGAGGAAAGGAAACAGAAGAATATCTGCACGCTTTAGCAGAGTCCGCGACCCCTGTCTCCATGTCCATCGACGACATAAGGAGGGCATCGGGCGAGGATGAGTGTTTCAGGATACTCCACTGTGCCAGGTCCAGAGGAGAGTGGCGAAGGGTCATCTAGAAACTGGACAAGGTCATGCTGGAGGCAAGGAAGGCTTTGGAGCAGATGTGAAGAGTGTGAGAGCTCACGTTTATGGAGGACAGGCTTGTACTGCGGGGCGAAGATGGTGATCCCAGCCAGCCTGGTACCAAGGGCAATGGAGCTAGCACACAAAGGCCATCAAGGGGTCGCCAAGAGCAAGGCACATCTTCCGTTGAAGGTGTGGTTTCCAGGTCTGGAAGAACGAGTGGAAGATTTCATCCGCAGCACTGTGTGGTGACAGGTGGCGTTGCCGCACCAACAGGAGCCGTGCATCGAATCAATGGACGGAAGCTGTGTGCCATGGGGGGCCGTGCACATGGATTTTGGGTCAACTTGCAGAGACAGTCATTTCCTGGTCCTGGTTGGCCAGTGGTCAAGATACCCTGAGGTTGAGTTCATAGAGTCTACGTCTCTGGAAGATGTGATACCAGCATTGGAGAGAATATTTACCACTCATGGCCTTCTGGAGTAAGTGTGCTCCGACAACGGGCGCCCGTTCCAAGGCAGGGGATTCACAGAATATCTATGTGACCTTGGCATAGCCCATCGGAAGATCACACCTTTATGGCCACGGGTGAATGGGGAAGCAGAGAGACTGATGCAAACACTGAATGAGGTGTTCAGGAGAGCACATGGACAAGAGAAGTGTGAGAAGCAAGCTCTGCCTCAGATTCTGTCGGAGTACCAAACCACACCTCATTGTTCCCGAGGGGTCAGTTGCTGGATCACTCGCCTCGATCCCCAGATTTCATAGATGATATGCTGTACTGGAGGAGAGGAGGGGTAATGAGAGAGAGAATTACTGGAGGAGCCTGCAACACCAGCGTCTGGAGATAGGAGATTGTGTGCTGGTGCTCCCTCTGCGTTGGGAGGCACTCCAGTGCTGTGATGTTGTGACTGTGTTGCCAGACAGGGAAAAGAGCTTGCGGCGTTGTAAGGTTGTGATTCTGTACTATCTCCAAAAAGATCCTGAGCTCAGTGCCTTAAGGAGTTCTGTGGGGTGTTAGTGTCCCAGGCAATGCCTGTTGGAATTGACACACGAAATGGAACAGTCTGGTATCCTTGTGGCGACCAAGACAGGTCGGGAAGCCATTTTACTGGTCACAGATGGAAATTAAAATAAGGAAATGTTCGACTGCTTCTGGGCTTGGCCTGTCAATGGGAAGGCAGAAAAACGTATCAAAGCTCCCCAGGTGCAGAGACGTCATTTGGGGGTTGCCAGGGGTAGCAGCTGCTACCTCTGGTACCCCTTCTGCTACCACTATCTTTACCACCCCGCAGCCACCGGACAAAAAAGCAGCGCCAAGAGCAGATATCTGTGTTGCACCTGAAAAAGGCGGTTGTAAATGCAGCTAAACGGATCACAGCTTTTTTCACCTGGAATCTCGATCTAGTTTGCTGGAGAAATAAAAGGGATCCAGGAAAAACCAATGAGCCACATTCAATAACAGGTTGGCACTCCATTAGTGAAGAATGCCTGAATGGTTGGATTCAGAGGTGGGGCTGTCTGTGCAGCTTATACCCAGTACTGTAGCAACAGGAACCCATGGGGGCTAGGTCTAGCTAGCTGGGAATAGGTAAGAGCAGCCGGCAGTACTCAGAGACAGCACAGCATGACTGCAAATCTCATCAGTGTTTCTCGTTGTCTGATTTGCACATCCAGTGAGCCACTTAGCCTGTGATGTGTTCCCCAGTGGCTTCTGTCACCAATCTTGCATGGGCACTGTATGACCTGACCCAGATCTGCCAGACCTGCATCACAGGCACATTGTGTTAAATGCACAGTGTGATAATTTACAAGAAGTTTCCCTCCGTCTTTGAAATAAACCATCTGTGTGTTGCTTGCTCAAGAAAAATCACATATATTTGGAAGGATAGCTCAGGGTGAACGCACTTGCTTTGGGAACAAGAGGATGCAGTGCAACATGGGTTCAGTTCCTGTTCCCGTCCTTAGAAGCTGTACGAGGCTTGCGTTAAGCAAGATATAAAGGGCAAAAGAAAATAATAAAATGGGCACTTTCTACAGGTAATATCATGGAGATGCTGCTGTTCACATTTTAAAATAAAAAGAAAACTGCAATTACTGTGACCTGCAACACATCCTTCCTCTCTATCTCCCATCTTATAAAATAAAACTGTGGTTTACTTACCAAATAAGCAAAGCAGATAGGTGATGGCTGCAAGGTTTCACATAATTCATAACCACTGGCACAGCTCTGGGCAACCCTCCAAACCATCGTTATTCTGCCTGCCAAGCCACTACAGAAGGGGAAAGACCATTTGCAAATCATGCATATGGTCTCACCACTCCTCTCTTCTGGACTGACCACTTTCTGCTTTCCTCTCACCTGAAACTCTCTGTCCCTACCTTCTTGGTCATTGAGGCCCATGAAGCGTGTGTCAGTGGATGCTTTTATCACTACCTTCTCTGCATCTCCTGCTCATGCGGCTGACTCACACCCTGACACAGCCCTCTCTTTTTATTTATTTTTATTTTAGTTTAAACTATATACAAAGTGCCACACAGTAAACAAACATATTATACACATTTCGGAATGGTTATACAATAAAATCAAATTCTTACCCCCGCGCCCATAACATAGAGTTCACATTTGCAATGAAATTGTTCAGTATAATGAAAGGAATTTTCCCAAAATGTTTCCAAACAATGCAGTTTTCTTTTCCCTGCGGTAAAGTACTCTCTCAGTCTCTGCTAAATCATGCATTTCATTAAGCCACACTGCAATATTTATGAATTCTGCTGTCTTCCAACCTCTCAGAATTGTTCTTTTCCCTACCATCGCGCCCCTGAAGATCCATTTTTTCTGACAAGTAGACAGGTCATCTAACATTAAATCACTACCTAATATCAATGTTTTAAAATCGCATTTGAGCCTTTCACCTATTCCTTTTTCACAGATATTGTCAAGCTCCAAGCAAAAATCTCTCACCCTCGTGCATCCCATAACATATGCTCTAGCGTCCCAGATTCCTGAACTCAACAGTCTGAATTATCATTCATCCCTCTCTTCTCTAACCGTTCAGGTGCCCAAAAGACACGGTTCAAGATCTTGATCTGACGTCATCTCTCTGTCAATCCCAACGAGCATAGTTTAACATTTTCACACATACGAGACCACTATCTTTCATCAATCTCATTTCCAATTCTCCTGCTCCACTCCTCTCTCAGTAACTCAATTCCCTTGTAAGCGTTAACAATCATTCCATAAACTCTGCTGGCTAACCCACTCTCTCCTGGCTTTGGAGTTCTATTGAACAGATCCAAATGCAATCCTTCTTTCACTTTAAGTTCACCAACTGCTTTCCTTATTTTCCTGTAATCTGCTCCACTAAAATTGGGAATATTTTAGGCAGACTTCCTTACCCGTCATCCATCTTCCATTTTTATAAAGGTCTCCAAGCCATTTTACACAACAAAAGAACCATTCATGCCAGAAAATTACCTTTCCCTCTATTTTTATTGACGGATTCATCCAAATTGAAGCCCCAGGGTCTCTCAAAGCCTCAAATCCAAGACAACTGTTCAATTTCTCCATGCATTCTTCAAATTCCTAGTTATCGGATGTTTGATACCTCTTGTTTCAGGCACAGTAGACACAGCCCTCTCTAACCTTCATCTTTCCATCTCCAACACTCTGGACGTCCTCCAAGTGCAACTCTTGCTATGACTCCGACCTCGCCACCCTGAAACGCAAGTGCAGGCTGGCTGAGAGGAAGTGGAGGGCCTGGGCACATCCTCTGAAAAACTGGTCTGCCGCCTGCTCCAAAGGCAATACAGACTCTCTGTCCTGTCCAAGAAGAGTGCCCACATCCAAGCCTGCGTCTCTGTGGCTTCTAGCAACACAATCAAATCTTTACAATCTGCAAGGAGTTGGCCAATCCTTCTGGAGTCTCCACCTCTCCTGTTCCCTCCCAGGCCTTCTATACAGCTCTGGCTCCTCACTTCGCCACTAAAACGCAGCCCACCCTGTCCTCGCTCTCCTCTTCCTCTAGCAGTCCCCCTTGGCCGTCTCCCCCTCTCTTCCTCCTTTATCCTCTTTCTCTTTGACAACACCTGACGAGGTGTCTATACAAGTCTGATCTATGAAAGTGTTGTCCAAAAGGGTGTTCCCCTGCTCCTCCAGAACCATCAAGGACCACATTGACACAATCGTTCCAGCCTTGGACGATGTCTGCAATCACTTCACCACTGGATCTTTCCCCTCTAGCCTCAAGCCCTCCCTTGCAAACCCCCTCCTCAAAAAAACCTTATGCCTATCCTACCGGTCCGGCAAACTACCGTCCGATCTCTATCACTCCTTTCCTGGGCAAACTCCTGGAAAAGATGGCCATCTCCCAGCTTACTCTCCACACTGAATCTGTTGGTTGTCTCCATGACCATCAGTCTGGCTTCAGAGCAGCCAGAGGCACGGAAACTGCTCTCCTGAACACCTTTGAAGAACTGCTCGCTAATCTTTACTCCAGCCTTCCTTCTATCCTCATCCTCCTTTACCTTTCCTCTGCTTTTGACACAGTCAACCACTCCATCCTGATCAAGCGACTCCGTTAGAACCTGGGCATCATGGATCAGGCTCTGGAATGGCTCACCTCCTTCCTCCTGGATGACCCTCCCAGGTCCAACTTGGGTCCTTTCTCTCCACCACTTCTCTCTCCGTGTGTGGGGTTCCTCAAGTCTCTAAACTCTCACCCAGGCTCTTCAATGTCTACTTGCTCCCCTTGGCCCACCTGATCTCTGCCTTCTCCTCTAAATTTCAGTGTTATGCGGCTCCCCTCAGCCTCCCCTCCTCTCTCGCTCATTCCAGACTGTCTAGCCGCAATCCAGGTTTGGTGCGCCTCCAACGACCTCTGCCTTAATGCCAGTAAGACAAAGATCCTCACGACTAGAAACACTGTGTACAGGTGCGTTATGAATGACTTATCATATCATATCATATCATGCTTGGTCCCACCCCAAAAGAGGCAGTCCAGCCCGAACTGCTAGGTCACATCCCTTCTGCACGAGACCACAATCTTCCCCAGACATGTTTCAGACTCATTGGGCATCATGTGTGAGGAGTAGCCTAGGTCTCTAGGCCCTGCAGGCTTTTCTAGGGGTGGAGCTGCTGATTACATTTTAAAATAACAAAGCCTGCAATTACTGTGATCTGCAACACATCCTCCAACAGGCTCCAACAGGCCCCCTATGTCTCCTATCTAACAAATAGAAATGTGGGTTACTTACCAAATAAGCAAAACAGAAAGGTGATAGCAGCAATCATTCATAACCACTGGCACAGATCTGGGCAGCCCTCCAGACCATTGTTTTCAGCCTGCCAATCCACTACAGGAGCGGAAAGACCATACGCAAATCAGAATTGCTCCCACCCCTAAAGGAGCAGTCCAGCCCAAACTGCTCGATCACATCCCTTCTGCACGAGACCACAAACATCCCCAGACATGTTTCAGACTAATTGGGCGTCAACAGTAATGAGTAGCCTAGGTCTCTAGGCCCAGCTTTTCTAGGGGTGATGTCGTAGAGCTGCTGCTGCTGTTTACATCTTAAAATAAAAAACCCTGAAGTTATTGTGACCTGCAACACATCCTTCCCCTCTATCTCCCATTTAACAAAAACTGTGTGTTACTTCCAGCCATCACAGAAAGGTGATGGCTGGAAGGTTTCAAATCATTCATAACCACTGGCACCGCTCTGGGCAACCCTCCAGACCATCGTCTTTCTGATTGGACTTGTGTTCGTCAATTGTTGTTTCCAGTCTGTGTCCAGACACTTGGCAGGCACTAGATGTCTGGGCTTTGGGGTTTAGGTCTCTTCGAGATGCTTTGTCTGTTTACAGTTTAGCCCAAGTGATGCACAATAGTCCAGGTTGTTGTGTTGGATGTCTGCTTACATTCACAGTATATCGTAACTATATTTGTCTTAGTGAACAATGCTATGTGATGCCACTTCCTCTTTTGTCAAGGGGTGAAAGGTTGTGTGACATCACTTCCTGTGATGTCACTTTGGGGTGGGGTCAAGTGACATCACTTCATTTGCTGCCATCAGAGTTCAAGGGTCATGTGATGTCACTTCCGCTACCCCAGGCATTTTGGTGAAATGACATCCCTGCCCAGGTGCCATTTTCAGTGGTGGGTACGCCTTTTGGGAGGATGGAAATTGTAATTTTGTGACCTCTAAAACATGCCCACAACTACCACAAAGCTGTGCCACTATGGAGCATTAATGCCTCAGTAATAGCAAAGGCTTTTTATGGCATGTTTACTGGAGTGGGGTTTTTCAAAAAGGTTGTGCTTAATGGGGGCACACACGTTTTGGCAGTGACCATGTGGTAATGCAGGGTTACCTTAGAGTTGGCCAGCACCTTTCAGTCCGGTACCCACGAGCGATATCTAGGCCCAGCAAGAGACAGGTACCAGCCTTTTGTGTCTTTTAGTTTAGTTTAGTTTATTTATTTCTGAAGCGCACTTAACCCTGAGGTTTCTAGGCACTTAAACTTGAGTACATAGTTAGAGAAACAAGACAGATAGCACTTGAATTGAATTACATACAGTTAAAGAGAAGATTCAAATAGCAGTTGACTTGAGTTACATAGCAAGTCTGAAAATCAGGTGGCAGAATTAGGGAGACACAAAGGGTGTCATACATTACAAAGATGGAACAGTGGCCTCATATGCTGAGAGATTGTATACAAAGCGTGCATCTACAAAGTTACTGGCAAAGTCATTGAACAATTAATGCAGAATGGCAGGGAGTGTGGGTTAGTTCTGCTGGTTGAAGAGCCAGGCATTGGCGCTGTTTCTGAAGGACCAGAAGGATGGTTCTGCTCTGAGGATGTTAGGCAGGGCATTCCACAGCTTGGCCGCTAGTACGGGGAAGCTAGATCCGCCTGCTTTTTGTAGTTTGTATAAAGGAATGTTAAGGTGATGTAAATAATTAGATTTGGTAGTCCTTGTGGATTGGCTCCTGGTAAATGTGTCAGTCAGGTATTTTGGCGCTGTGCTGGACAGACACTTATGAGTGATAACTAATGTTCTTAAAGAGATTCTATCACGCACTGGAAGCCAGTGTATATCCCGCCTGAATGCTGAGATGTGGTTGAATCGAGGGATATTTAAGGCTAATCTGAGCACATTATTCTGGAGCACTTGAAGTTTGATTAGATTACGTTCATTGGTGCCTAGATACAGAGTGTTGCAATAGTCGAGCTTGGCTCAAATCAGAGCTCTGGCAAGTGTAATGCAGCAGTTGGTGGAAAGTAAGGTTTGCAGGCATTACTCAACTTGGTAGTGTAGGCTGTTGTTGAGGAGGTTGAATTGACTTGCCTAGTGAGTGAGAGGGTGTAGTCTAGATAGTTATCAAGAGTTTTGACCTCACTGGAAACCTTGAGGAAGCTCGTATCGATGTTAAAGGATTTGTAGAGTTCATCTAGCTTATTTAGTCGTGATTGGGAGCCTACGATAAGTGGCTGCGTCTTATCATCGTTTAGGCACAGGCCATGGGTTGCCATCCAAGCCTGGATCTGGAGATATATATTGTTTAATATTGTCGAGTCTTTGTCGTAATAGCCAGTCAGAGTGATGAGGACTTGGGTGCCAACAGCATAGTTGGTGTAGGTGATACCCAAGCCATCGAGATGGTCAAACAGAAGCTTTGTGAAAATATTATATAGGGTGGGAGAGAAGCAGGAGCCCTGATGGACTCTGCAGGAAATTGGTACTACATCAGCAGATGAAGTGGGAGAGAAGACTGTCACAACCTTATCCCCACTGTATGGCAATGGGTCCCTAAAGACTCTATTTGGCCCCCCTCGGATTCCTTGAAGCCAGTCCTGGCGCTGTTGGCATCGGAGGCACACGCTAGGATGGGTTTTCAATGGGCAATGGACAAGCATGGCTGCCACCTTGAGGACTAATGGGGAACCGTAACTAGCGGTCTAGCATCCAGGGCAGGGCCCACCCCAAAGGCACCTGGGATACCTGCTGGCTATTTAAACCACACCCGATTTGAGGCACGTGCTTCCTGTTATTCTGCTCTTGCAGTGTGACGTTCACCGGGTCCTGCTCAGCATCCTGGCCTGCACGGGCGAGAGAAGACAAGAACCACCCGCATCCTTACCTCCCCAGCGGCATCAACCGAAGTCGTCCAACATCCATTGTGTTCCTCCGGCGTCATCTTTGGAAAGCAGAGGGTGAACAAGACATCGAGTAAGCTACTTAACAGTCCGCCTGGAAGGCCATCTTCTCCAGTACATCGTCCGTCGGCGTTGGTTCCGATGGGCCCATCCTTCCTGGATTCTTTCATGACCTGCAAGACAAACAAAAGCACAGGT
Organism: Ambystoma mexicanum; assembly: GCF_040938575.1. Classification (NCBI taxonomy): domain Eukaryota; kingdom Metazoa; phylum Chordata; class Amphibia; order Caudata; family Ambystomatidae; genus Ambystoma; species Ambystoma mexicanum. Next base: position 1,132,315,806 of record NC_090923.1, read on the forward strand.
TAGCCAATTGCAAGGACGCTCACAGCGCCGCTTGGTGCATCCATCCTACCTCCTCAAACACAGCTCCAGCATTCGTTCTCAGCCTTCAACATCTGCAAGAAAAGGGGAGAAGGTTATTTGGTGCCTTAACCAATATAGACATTGCTCTCATCTTAAAGACTTACCTGAAAAGTGGAGTCACAGCCGGTCTGGACTCCGGCCCACGCCAGTGAAGAAACTCAGCAGAATGGTACCATTGACAATGCGCTCCTCCCCAGCGCGGCAGGATGTAGAGCGCATCTTTATAGAAATCAAGGTGAGAGACGTCGCCAGGGGAACCGCAAGGGGAACCCGGGAGGTGGGTCGCAAGGGAAGGAATAGCAGCTAAACTTCACCTCCTGTCTTCTAGAACTGATCCTCGACAGCACGAACTTCAGTGAAGGGGCGGTGTCCCAGAGAGCGTTCCGGCCAGTCGAGGGGCGTCCCTGTGGATACAAGGTGAGCGTTACAAAGACCCTCATGATCGTATCGGCGAGAAAGGATTGAATCCAGGTAGCAGCATTAGTAGAGAAAGCGGCTGTGGTCAGATGTTTGGTAAGGATCTGGTGGCCCACTAGATCAAAAGCTGCTGAAAGGTCAAACATCAGTAGGATGGCAATGCGACCTTTATTCTTTATTACATCCATTTGGATTTTTAAATCAAGGAGAGCTGATTCCATACCATGTCTTGGTCTGAATCCAGATTGATGCAGGCCTAAGAGGTTGTTGTCTTCTAAGTGTTTTTGGATCTGGAGGTAGGCCGCTCTATCGAGGATTTTTAAGAGGAACGGTACTGTAGTTATAGGTCTGTAGTTACTAGGGGTGTTTGGATCTAAATTGGGTTTTTTGAGAAGGGGCATGACCCAGGCTTCCTTGAGATAGTCACGGATTTTACCGGATTTGAAAGAAGCGTCAATCAGAGATGCGATGAATGGTGCAAGATCTTTAGCTGCATCCTTTATAGCCTTAGCTGGGCAAATATCTCCTTGACATCTAGAGGGTTTTAAACTAGCTATGATGTCTTCTACCTCTTGAGTAGTGACTGGAGAGAATTAGAATGGATGACATGGTATGTATGGCCTGTTAGTCATGAGACTTGTTAAAGTAGGTAGGTGCTCAGCGGCAAACTGCGCTTTTCTGCCTCTATTTTGGTTTGTAGCAGAGCTATTTTGTCTAGAAGGGCTTTTTGGATCTTAGCACACCAAGTCGAGTCTTTAGTTCAAGATTCAGCAGATGGAACTGGAGTCTCCAACTCCCTGAGGATAGTGAAGAGCTCTTAATAGCCTGATTTGGCATTTTGTATTCTTGCGTTATAGGTCTCTCTTTTGGTGTTTAGTATTTAAATCCTGGCTCAGTAGGCTATGTGCCCAGCTCATCCCATTTAGCCCAGGAGTCTCCTACTGGACCTAGATCTAGGTTGAGGGATGATGGACCAGGAGAGGACAGATGAAGGCATGACTGGCCACCACCTGTATCCTTTGAGCAAAGAAAACCTCAGACTGAGGTGAAAACAGGCAACATTTGCCCACCTGTGGCATGAAAGACCTTGAATGAAAGCCCTCAGCTGTGGCCTTCTTCAAGGATGGGTGAAGCATGCAGAGTTGAAAAGCTAGGCTTGGGTCCTCCTCCCAATATCAGAACATCTCCACTCTTCGGGGAATGGGTTGTTCCCAGGGCTTTAAGTGGGCCAGGACTAGCAGGGGCAAAGCCCCACCAGTCTCCACACACTGCTCGGGACCCAGGACTCTGCCGGGGAGGTCTCCACTACATTTATTTTGTGAAAACAGTCTTCTGTTGCCACCGATTGGCTAATATGTGAAGTCCATTTCGGTTTGGTCCCACTTAGAACATGACAGAGTGAGCCTGATGGTAAAATCTGCCGGCGGAAATGTCCTTATTTTAATTTTACACTAGGAATTCACCAGTGAAAAGCTGCCGTGAAATCTGCTGGTCCCAATGCACGTCAAAGTGGACCGGCAGATTTTTCACCAGTTTTTGCCACTCTCAATTTGCATCATCATCTTCCAAGACGATACAGTACCAGTATGAGAAGAGGAGTGGTGCCCTCCCTCAATGGAAGACTGAGAATCAGGGCTCAGCGCTTTTGCCACAGGCTTAGACCGAGTGGGGTGACCTGCTAAGCTTTGGTGATGAAGCCCAACGTTTGTCGTTGGGGGTTAAAGTGTCAAGAAGCCCTGTGAAGGAGCATGGTAGCGATGAGCCCCGACCTCCACCTGTAAGGACAGACTGAGCGATTTGGGGCAAGAGGAAGGGTGTCTCTTTGGCAGAGACTGCCAGAAAGTACTATGTGTCGAGAAGCAAAAGCGTGGGAGTAGCTGTGAACATGGTGGATCATGCTTAAGGCAGCACTAGCCAGTGTGCTAGATGAACTAGAGGGCAGGCGAACTGGCAACATTTCCTGAAAGAAGGTGGGCCGGATTTTGATTGCCTTTTAAAATGACATTTACAGTAAAAAACAAAAACAAAAAAAAGACATAGGCTGCGCAAACAAGCTTCCAGCCTATTCTTTCCTCTTGCATGCCATTTTAGTCAGGCTTCCCTCACGGGGAGGGGCATGAAGTGTGAAGTATGTCAGACTGCTGCGCCGTTGCAAACGGCCCCTGGCGGGTGCTGCCCTTAGCGGATGTTACATGGTGCATCCCTACAGAGAAGCACTGGCAGGTACCACAAGGGGGCTTTGCAGCCATCCGCTTAAAAAGAACAGCACCCAGGAGTTTTAGACTCAGAGGAGAACCTGCGTAAAGTGGAGGTCAGGGGTGATTCGAAGACCTTCCAACCCTAACAACGCGGGTGTGGGGTTTGTGAGTTTATGAGAAGGAGAATGAGAGAAAATAGGCAATCGGAAACAAGGGGGAGATGAACTAAGGGGGAAACGGGGCTCTGGGAAGTAGTGGGGAATCTACGATTGGGGTTAGGGGTGTAATGGGGAATAGAGCCTGGGAAAGAGGGATGGAAAGCATCAGGGATAGGAAGGAGTTGGGGAACGGAGGGGATCAGCATAGGGAGAGAATTGATTATAGAAAGGATTGGGGAATGGAATGCAGTGGGAATTGGGCCAAAGGGGAGCAGGGATTGGGAAGAATTGGGGAGGACTGGTAGGAACGGGGAAGGGGATGAAGATGGTAAAAGGTGCTGGATAACAGGAGCTTGTGGGATGGTAGCACACATGGGGTTGGATAGGGTAGGGGAAAGAATTGGGGGAAATGGAAGGGGCTGGGCAATGCGAGTGTTGGGGGGAAGAACCAGAGTCAAAGGCAGCGGGGTTGGAGACAAGGGGGGGGTCTGGTAAGGAGATAGAAGTTAGTGGCCTCAATCAAGCGGGCTGGTAGGAAGGAGTAGGGGAAGGAACGTGATGGGAGAAGGGGTAGGATTGGGGAAAGCAGACTGTTGGGGAGGTTTAAACGTGGAGAAACGGAAGAGTATCAATTGCAGGCAGGAGTTCGGAGGGAGGCGGATTAGTACCAAGTTCTGTTTAGGGTAGGGTGCTCTGGTTGGATCCCTTTCTCCTCAAGGCAAGTGTGTGCAGGGGAGTGGGGTGCTCTGGTCGGCGCAACTAGTGGGGGGTGGCAGGCAGTGGAGCTATGAGCAGAAGTTTGAAAGCTAGCAGCGCAGGGTTGGTAGAGGGTGAAAAGTACTAAGGGTGAGAAGTGAAGGGAGCCAAAGTGGGGGAATAAGATAGCAAATGGTACACGATACAAGCATGGAATGGCAGATTCCCAACGAAATTGCAGACTTTCTAGTCTAGTGAAACAAGTAATAGGAGGGTTCGCCACCACGGGGTGTGGTTGGTTTGCGGTAAACTGGTAGGGTGCACTAGATGCCGACGTTCAAAGAACAACCAGAAGGAGAACACAAATGGGGTAATGTGCTACAAGGTGGCGATTAGGGACTCCAGGTGCTATAAAAAAATATGTATTCAGCTACAATGCAGGGCTAGAAAGAGAAACAAGACATGGCTGTGTAGGAAGTTCAAAGTGGAACAGGTTGTGAACTTAAACTAGCGCGAACTAAAGTAGGATGCTGCTACGGGGAGCCGGCAAGGGGAAGCGGCAGTGGTAACGGCAGAACAATGCAGTAAAGGGTAAAGGGTAAAGGGTAAAGAAACATGGCTGTGTGGCAAATTCAAAGTGGTAAAAGGCGTCATGATGTGAACACAACGTAACATTTCACCAACGTAAAGGAGAGAGGAGGGAGGAATTGTTCACGTAGGCTATGCCAGCCCCAAGTATCAGAGAAAGAGCACAAGGGTAAGAGGAATGTGAATAGCATTGGGATCATAGAGGGCAGTAGCCGGGGCGGAGCAAGCTGGCCGAGAAGGAGCAGGGAGACCCCGCTGAGCAATCTGATAAGCATAAGCTGAGTTAGCACAGAAGGGGTATAACGGTTTACTGTTGGGGCATTAGCTGAAATTGTGAGTGTCACAATGCTTGTTTAAACAGAATGGGTTGTAGTGATCTCCTCAAGTTAATGACGTTTTCTTCCGGTCCCGGTTTTGGTCGGACCGGTACATTGTTTCACATCTGGGGTCGCTCAATGGCTTATTTGAATTCTTGACTTACCAGGCAACATCAGTGCAGTTTATTGCTGATGCTTATCTAGAATTCCTTCACATGGTGTGACAGACAAGGTATATGGGGTCTGTGCTGAGCCACTTTATGCTGGTTATGGCATAGGTTCAGTCAGCCCCCCCTGATAAGATTTGGGAGTGGGGGTAGTTTACGTTTAATGATTTAAATTAGGGAGCACAGTGAATTTTAGGGAGATATATGCAACCCCGATTCCCAATGAGAGTATTTCATAAGCAAGCAAATTCCTGTCAACTGTAAAAAGGTAGGTTTTGTAATATTTCTTTGCACCTAGTTATTGATGCACATTAAAAATACATGTTTTCTTCCTCCGATCAGGCAGCAACAAAAGTAGTTTCTTCCCGTGGTACAACGGGCACTACCGGCCCAAACATACTCATGGAGTGGCAAGGGTGAAAGCAGGGGTGCAAGACCACACATGTGCTTTCCTACTTTTGTTGGGAGTAATTTCACAACATAATTAAATGTTGAGTGTATTTGCCATTTTTTAGGATGTAAAAATGACCAACACACCCCTTATCCTTAGGGTGGGGCTTAGTACCCCACACCTTACCAACGGCATGCCCTGGTTTCCGGAAGTGGTAGCGGGTGGAGTGTAAATCAACATATAGCAGCATGGGATCATTGGTCATGCCTTGAATCTGTGGACTTCACTGTCCATGTGTAACTATTTGGGCGGTTGTTAAACCTGGTGACGAAACACACGCTTAAAGATATCAGGTAACAATTGTTGGGTGGACTGTCCGGTTATCAGTGTGCATATACCTTAGCACGTAAACAGTGAAGGCAGCATAGCCGGAGGATTAGGTCTAGAGCAAGTGGGATTTCCGAATGGAAATTGGGAAGGACAGTATTGTAGAGTTACACAGTCGAACCAGTATGGGTATAAGGTCAAACATAGTCTGTCACGCCACCGTGAAGGAGCAGGGAGCCCCCACTGAGCAAGTAAATAATTGTTAACTGAGTTAGCACGGAGGGAGTATAACGGTTAACTGTTGGGGCATTACCTATAATTTTGAGTGTCAGATCTCAGGTATCGCAGACAGTCCTGGCTGGTTTGCACACCAGCATCCTGCATAGAAGTTGCCAGGCGTTGTCAACTCTCAATTTTGCAGGCAATTAAACAGTGAGATTAAATTAGGAGCCCAAATCAATGATAGCGAAATAAAAAAAATGAAAAAATTCAAATAACTAGAATTTGTAACGACAGAACTTCAGATGCCTTCACAAGAGGGTCAGTGCTGGGGTTCCGTGCCCCTCCACATTGCAGCACACAACCGTCCACAGTCAAACATAGTCTGTCACGCCACCAACTGAGAATCGAGGGCCCTCTGAGTAAGGAGCCAAGTTGCATCAACATCAGAATCAGAGATGCCTTTACACAGGGGTGAATGCTGGGGACTTGGGTCCCCCCTCATAGTTCGCTACGCCAACGGCCATAGACCGGGAGGCCTCTTGCATGCATCAATCCGGGGTGTGAATGTTTGTTGCACATGTAGGATGTGAAGTGGTTGGTTAACCAGGCCGGGCCGCAACCAGGTGACTGGGGGAACTCGCCGCTGCCAGCAACCAGCAGATAATCATGGCAAAGTCAAAGGTGATCCCTACAGAAAGCACTGGCAGATACCACAAGGGGACTGCGCAGCCATCAGCTTAGAAAAAACTGCACCCAGGAGTATTAGACTCAGGGGAGAGCCTGTATAAAGGGGAGGTCTAGGGGGCTTTGAAGAACTTCCAACCCCAACAACAAGGTGGGGGTTTTGGGAGTTTAGGAGAAGGAGAAGAAGAGAAAATAGGGAATCGGAAACATGGGGGAGATGAACTAAGGGGATAGGGAAAACGGGGCGCTGGGAAGTAGTGGGGAATCTATGATTGGGGTAGGGATGGAATGGGGAATGGAACCTGGAAAAGAGGGATGGGAAGTGCTGGCCTGGGGGATGGCAGCAAACGTGGGTTGGATCTGGTAGGGGAAAGAATTGGGTGAAATTGAAGGAGCTGGGCGATGCAAGTGTTGGGGGGACCACAGTCAAAGGCACGGGGGTTGGAGTGAAGGCGGGGGAAGGATGGCCATGGTAAGGGGTTAGTAGTTAGTCCCCCCCCCCAAGCGGGCTGGTAGTGGAATGGGGGAAGGGACAGAAATGGGGAAAGCAGACAGTTGGGGAGGGCTAAATGTGGGAAAATGGAGAGCACTGGGGTTTGAGAAAAGGGGGAAGTGAAAGGGGGAAGATAAGATTCATGAAAGGTAAAAAGGGAAGGACACGATGGGGACATGAGAACAGTTGTGGGAAATGAACAAATGGGAAAAGAGAAAGTGAAAAAGTAAAGTGAAAAAAGTAAAGTGAAAATGGCCATGGGTAGAGAGGGAAGGTCTCGGGAGGGAAGGAGAACCCCACAGGGTCCACAAGGACCCTAAAGGGGGCTGAGGGGTAGGATGCCACACCCAGCGCTGAATTCTGAGGCGTGGTGGAGAAACGGAGCACCTGTAACATACCTCCTGGCTCTATGTATGTTCAATAAAGCTTGCTCCATCAATTTCAACTTCCACTCAGCCAACTGGTCCTGCCTCTTTATTTTGGGGGACGGTGGGACTGTATGTTAAAGGAGGGGTGGAATAACGGAGTGTGGACGAGATGGCGTGGATGACTGTTGGAGTATGTGGGGACGTGCACCTGGTGTGGGTTTCCGGCGCTACGCTGTGTGCAATATCCCTGATAGCAGATGAAGCATGTGGATCTCACCTGAGAATATAGGGCTCCCTTAAAATAAAGCATGCAAGTGTTCGTGAAACCGAAAGGGAGAGCCGCGCACAGATTAGTGCAACCTTTCCAAACCATGCCGGCTTCAGCTCCACTTCAGTGCTGGTCGAGCACACCTGAATGGCCTGAGCCTGCGAGCGCTGAGGGAGCCAATGTTGGTTCCTGTAATAATGTAACTTCAGGGGTCTTCTTGGGCTTCTTACATATACTTTATTACATAGTTACATTAAGCTACATATAAAGATAACCACTGGGTCCCATCACCCAGGGTTAACTGACCTCAGGTAGAACACTCATACAGCATTCACACATCAACATTCCACATGACATCACAGGGTCTCTCATTCACAAGCAAACACTTCACAACACATCTCCTTCCTGTCCAATGACGCACAACCACACGATATTCACCAACAAGCACTTCACAACAGTTCCACTAGCCTACACAAGGGCCACCAATCAGTTTGGGAATTCGCCTGATGGGACAGCATCTTGAAAGACGCCAGGGCTGCTCTCGTGTTGGTTTAGGGCTGCCTCCCTGTGTGTGGTCACTACCCTCCCCCTTCCCTCTCAAGTCACAGACTGCTGTCAAAAGAGACAAAGCAATGCTAAATCCTACATTAGCATAACTAAAGGTCTTGTGAGACTTTAAAGAGCACCTTCCTCCTACAGTCATCAGAGTAAACACTAGTCACCTGCATCTGCATGGCCCACCTTGCTTCAAAGGGCAGATAGCTCACTGTGTTAGGTGCCTGCTATTCAGATTGGGAGATAAGATGTTTGAAGCCAGGAAGGGCCAAATATTTTTCTATCTAAATTGCTATTTTTAACAGAAGTGCTGCAAAACAGAGAAAGAAGCCTCAGTTATGTATAATTTTACTATGCCCCGTCACCTGTGCACTCTGCTGTTACGTTCGGGGCAAAATATCTTAACGAGAACACCAACCCTTGCACCGCTCACCCTGCCATATTAGCAATCAGGGCCGGCCTTAAGGGCAGCAGCGCCCTGGGAGAATTGGCACCCACCCACCCCCTTGCCTTTTGCGTGCCCCTGATTAGCAGGGGCGGGGCAGGAGGGGCCACTTTTTTTTCTTTTCTTTTTTTTTTCCCTTCAACCTCCTCGCTCCGGCGAGGAGGCAATGTGGTGTGAATAGGGCGCGTTAGCACCCCGTTGTCATTGAATGAGCCCACAGCCGCGGGTTCATTCAATGACAATGAGGCGCCTGCCACGCCTTCTGCTACCACGCCACCTCGGAGGAGTCTTTGAAAGACTCCCCCGAGCTGGCGTGGTGGGGGGCCAATGGCGCCTTTTTGCTGTTAAAGGCACCCGCGGTGGCGGGCACTTTCAACAGCAAAATGCTGCCTGCCGCGCCTTCTCCCACAGTGCCAGCTCGGGGGAGCCCTTGAAAGACTCCCCCGAGCTGGCGTGGTGGGGGTTTATGGCGCCCTGGGGTGCGTGGCGCCCGGGCGGTCGCCCAGCTCGCCCCCCCCCCCTAAGGCCGGCTCTGCTAGCAATGGGTGTATAAGTCTTATTGTTTGTAGAGCTGTGAGAGCCAGTGAGTTTATGAGGGGGACCAAGCTAGGGCCGTCTCAGGGGATCTCAGGGGTCTGGCCTGGCTCTATAGGCCAAACACGGCCCGAGTCAGGAAAATGACACGTAAAACCCAAAATACAATATTTTGCGGGTCATGAACATCTTTTAGCTTTTGTCATACCAAAACATGTGAATGAATGGTTTGGGAAGCCTGCTCCCAATCAGAGACACTCAATGTGGGGGGCGATTCACAAAATGGCTCACTGTGCACTTACTTCTAATCTAAATAGGGCAAACTAACATAATTCAATGATTTAGTGGCACGTAAAGTGCTCATTTAAATTTAGTTGCAATCTGTGAAACCTTTGACTTTGAAAATATGACTATTCATATCATATACAATATTTATATATAATCGGTGTGATTGCAATTAATAGCTATGGTTTAAACTATTGAAATAGGTACTTTGCATTTGTTTAAACGTTTGAAATACTGAGGAACTAAGGCATTTTTAAGATGGCGCTGTATTTACCTGTCGGTGTTACCCACTGTTCTCCTGTTTGCTGAGTGCAGTTCACTGCAAGGCCTGTCACCACCATGAGAGAATGCCCGGGCATCTTCCCTGCTTCACTGCTTCACCCCAGACACTTCTTGCTTTATAGTATTAATCCCTGAAACAAAAGCAAAATCCACCAGCTGCTAAAGGCGGTGCCGGGCTGGGCCGGTTTGTTGTATAATAGATGTAAGGATGACAGGAGGCGTCTTAGTAATAGAGATGTCCTTTATTCAGCATACGACATCACTCATCACATATAGATGTATATGGGGTAAATCCACTTGGGCAGCTTGCCTCTTAAGTAAAGGGTTGCAGCTGGGAGGCTGTATTGTCTCTTGTTAGGCCTAAGGCCTAATTCTCGGAGGAGCTCGGAGGGCACGTCTTGCCGCGTCCTCTGCTGCTCCCTTAATGCGCGCCGATCACGCGGGGGCGGCCCTAGTGGTCGCGGCCGAGATCTCGCGAGAGTTGCGGCTCTCGCGATATCTCTACACACCTCCCCCTGATAATGCAAAGGCAGTTCATTGCAATACATAGTCATTGTATCTCACCGGTCTTCTGTGTTCTCTTCTTGGCCGGTCACTTTTCTCGCTGTGGGCATCCTGATGTTCCAGTTCTCGTTCTGCTGTGGGTGCATCCGGTTCCATCTCTGTTTCCTCCCTTTCTCTGTCATCATTCTCTGGCTCACGTTCTTCTTCTCGCTCGTAGTCCATTCCTCCTTCCGCTTCTGATCTCTCCGGGGTCCTTGCTCTCTCTTGTCTCTTCTGGAATAGGGATACTCTTTCCAGGTTCCAAGTGCGCCCGTCTTCGGTGCGGACGTGGTTGGTTCCTCTGTGGATCACTTTTATGGGTCTGCTGAACTGAGAGCCCGTGATTTGATCCTTGGTCGGTAGTCGTATTTTGATCCAATCTCCCTCTCTAACGTCTGACGCTTGTTTAGTCCTTCTTCTTCTGTCACTCCATGTTTTCATGCGTGTTTTGCTGTTTTCAATTCTCCACACCACCTCTGACATGTCTACTTCTTCATCTTCTCTTACTTTGGTCAACCATGGTGGTGTAAGCGTTGAAGCTCCTCTCCTCCCTCTCAACATTCGAAACGGGGATACTTGAGTGATCCCGTTGGGAGTAAGTCTGTGGGCCGCTATGGCCTCTTTGGTTGTTTTGAGCGGGTCCATTCCGTAAGCGGTTGCTAGCTGGATAGCACCTTTTATAAACCTGTTGGCTCTCTCTACCAGTCCATTGGCTTGGGGATGATACAAAGCTGTTTTCTTCTGGTGTATGTGGTGCTTCCTCAGGAATTGTTCCATGTCCCTTGAAATGAGTTGTACCCCATTGTCCGTTACTACTTCGTTGGGGAGTCCTTCCCTTTGAAACATTTCAGTGAGGACTTCGATTACTGTCGCGGTGGTGATGTTTGGGACAAACTGAGCCTCAACCCACTTTGATAAGTAGTCCACTAGCACTATGCCATAGCGATGTTCGGGCGCCATCGCCTACAAGGGTCCTATAAAGTCTATACCTACTTTTGACCACACCGCTTCTGGTACTTCTGTGGGAATCAGAGGCGCCTTTCTGACCTTTAAGCGCTTGTCGCTGTTGAGGCATTCATGACATCTCTCTATCATGGTGCGAATCTCTTGATCCATGGACGGCCACCAGTAGGCCTCTCTCACTCTGCGACGGGTCATAGTGTTCCCTAGGTGGCCCGCATGGGCTCTGCAGAGAATGGTCTTTCTCATACCAACGGGTGGGATTATCTGGTCCGTTTTCAATATTATTCCATCTGTTTATGATATCTCATCTGCCACCTTCTAATAGGGCCTCATGCCTTCTGGCATCGTTTTTTCATTCGGCCACCCTTCCCCGATCCACTCTCGTATTCTCGCCATGGTTGGGTCCTTTCCGTCTTCTTCCAACCAATGCTTCTCACTGAGTTCCAAGTAGTCTGGTGCTTTGAGATCTGTGATGGATGCCACGATGCATTCCTCTTGTAGAAACGTGGTGGCCTTGTCTTTACCCTCTGGCAATCTTGACATGCAGTCTGCCTGCAAATTCTTCCATCCTGAGATGTGCTGTACCTCAAATGTGTACTCCTGCAGTTTGGCTGCTATGCGTGCCAATCTGGGTGTTGACACTTTAGTGCCTCCTGGGCTGAGCATGTGGATGAGGGGTTTATGGTCGGTTACCAACCTAAATTTTGTGCCCCACACATATGTTCTGAAATGTTCTACCGCCCATGCACACGCTAACATTTCCTTTTCTATGGTGGAGTAGTTCTGCTCGGCCGAGGATAGGGCTTTCGAGGCAAAGGCTACCACATGTTCCGTGTCACCTTTCTTCTGCGTTAGGACAGCTCCTAATCCGTACGCACTGGCGTCTGTGGTGATGACTGTACCCCATTCGGGGTTAAATGTTTGAAGACACGGCGCTTCCGTTATGTGGTGTTTTATGCTTTCTACCGCTTTCTTTTGGGGTTCTTGCCACAAGTACTCCGACCCTTTTTTGAGGAGTTCGCGGAGGGGTGCTGAGGTTTCCGAGAACTTGGGGATAAATTTTGCGTAGTACTCCGCCAGTCCAAGGAATGACCTTACTTCATCTTTGCTGGTGGGTTCCGGTGCTTTAGTTATGGCTTGCATTAAATTTTGTTTGGGACTTATCCCTTGCTCGGATATTTTGTACCCTAAGTACTCAACTTCTTTCGCCTTGAATACGCATTTCTCGTAGCATAACCTCACCCCCCGCTTCTTGCAGCTTAGTTAGGACTGTTCTCAATGTGGCATTGTGTGTCTGTTCATCCCTTGCATAGACGAGGATGTCATCCTGAAAATATGCCACATTTTTTACCTTCCGTAGTAGGACATCCATCATTTGTTGAAAAGCCGATGCAGCAGAAGATAAGCCGAATGGCATCTTGGTGAACTGATAGGTGCCAAACGGAGTGATGAATGCCGTGAGGGGTTTGGATTCCTTGTGCAATTGTATTTGATGGTACGCGTTTCTCATATCCAGTTTTAAGAATATTTTGGCTTCTTTCATCATAAGAATCAGTTCATTTATGCAAGGTAGCGGGTAACTGTCCGTAATGACTTTCAAGTTTAAACTCCGAAGGTCAATGCAAACCCTTAGCTCTTGTGAGTTGGGTTTTTTTATGAGCACGACTGGGCTCAGCCACTCCGAAGCTTCAATTTCTTCAATGACGCCATCCATCCTCATTTTGTCCAATTGACTCCTGAGTGAGTCTCTCGCGGTTGCTGGTACTGGTCTCACGCGATGTTTGACTGGGACCGCATTCCTTTTAAGCATTCTTTTGTGGACGAAGCCTTTGATATGCCCGGCTCCTCCGAGAAGAGTTTAGGATAATCACCTTTGACTATTGGCACGCTCCTCCCGCAGACAGAGAGTACTTGATCTTCTGTGCTGGGATCCAGTTTGATTTTCAATTTATCTTGGTCGTCCCATCCTAATACTGCTGGGCCTTCTTGGCTGAAATATACTCTGGTGGTGGTTTCTCTTCCTTTAAACTCCACCTTCCCGTTGATATAGCCCAGTAGGTCAACTGACGCCCCTACAAAAACCGTGGGTTTGTGCCGTGTGGTGAGCACTCGAACCTTTTCCGTCCCCAACATTTCTTTGTATGTGCGTAGGGGTATTATGGTGAGGTCAGGACCTGAGTTCGCCATGACTTTTGTTTCCATCCCGTCGATTTTGATTATGCAATGGGGTTTTTCTCTCCTGGCCCGTGTGCTGTTCACCATGATGACTGTGGGTCTCCCTTCTTCTTCCGAGGACGAATCTCTCTCCGTGTTGATACCCGTGTTGACGTTTGTGACTTTCTTGTTTCTCCACCGACACACAATCGAGAAATGGCCAATACGTTTGCAGATAGAGCACTCTTTATCTCTGGCTGGGCACTCCCTGTCAAACGCCAAATGTTTCGTGCTAGTACACCTGTGGCATTTCAGTGGTTCTTTTGTGCACCATTTTTCTTCTTTCGTGTTCGATACTTGTCTCTCTTTCTTCGGCCAAACGCCACTGCTTGTATTTCAGTGGAACTATGGCTTCCCGTGAGTTCTTTTCGTCTCCCAGCTGTTTCTTCGACTGCTCTGGCAATCTCAATCGCTTTCTCTAGCAGCAGTTCCTTCTCCATAATGAATTTATCTTGCACTTTCCTGCTGTTGGTGTGAACTACCAGCATGTCGCAGATGAGGCTCTCGGCATTGTTGCCAAAGCTGCACAGCGCTGCCAATTCCCGCAGCTTTGTAACATAGTCATCAACGGGTTCCGAGGCTTCTTGTCTGCGGCTATAGAAATGTATTCTGTGCAGAACCGTGTTCTCTTTACTGGCAAACCTTTTTACGATTCTTCTTACCGCTTCCTTGAAGACGTCATCGTTGTCACCAACCACCGGGCCCGGGGTGAGACTTTCAAACACCCTCTGTCCTTCTACCCCTAGGGCGTTAAGTAACATTGCCCTGCGCCGTGCCGCCGAGAATCCTGCACCGCCGACAGCCTCTACGTATGTCGTAAATAAGGGTTGCCATTGCGGCCACGGGATGGCAGGTTTACCTGGAGTTTGCAGGAAGGGCGGTGGTGGTGTTGCGCCTTGCATGGTTCACGTGGGTTGTAGTGGTGATCCTCGTCGCCAATTTATGTTGTATAATAGATGTAAGGATGACAGGAGGCGTCTTAGTAATAGAGATGTCCTTTATTCAGCATACGACATCAGTCATCACATATAGATGTATATGGGGTAAATCCACTTGGGCAGCTTGCCTCTTAAGTAAAGGGTTGCAGCTGGGAGGCTGTATTGTCTCTTGTTAGGCCTAAGGCCTAATTCTCGGAGGAGCTCGGAGGGCACGTCTTGCCGCGTCCTCTGCTGCTCCCTTAATGCGCGCCGATCGCGTGGGGGCGGCCCTAGTGGCCGCAGCCGAGATCTTGCGAGAGTTGCGGCTCTCGCGATATCTCTACACGTTTTCGCGCAGATGAAGAGAGGGTGAGCGCCTTGGTCGAGAATTGCGTTTCAAAGGCATTGCTGCCAGCTTTCTCCTGCCAGGCCCAAGTGGGGCCAGTGGGATGGCAGGTGGGCAGGGAGGATGTGCGACGAGTCACTGACAGAATGCGCCTTGCCTGGGGGTCGGACAGGACACCACGGAGATGCTGCCTGCCCCTAGAATAAGCAACCAACATTTTCTTGTGAATTCTTTTTTTTTTTAAGCAGGCTGCTTTCCGCTCGTTTCTGAGGGCCAGTTGGCTTAAATCTCGGGCCGAGTTCGCTTGAGGCCCACTTGGCTCTTCCACCTCTACGGTGTTGTGACAGTGCACTTGAGCGCAGCACTGTCGTGTTTGGATGATAGTTAAGCATTTTTGTGTTGGGCTAGAGTCCTTTACTGCGCAGGCTGCTGGAAGCCTCCCAGTCTATCTCTGAACCCGCACTTGGAGTTCATGTTTGGCTGCAATCGCCCTGAGAAGACAACTAGGCCTGGGCTTCCTGTGAGTCCCCACCGGAAGCCACGTGATCTGCGTAGCATCCCCACAAGCACACCACTGCTGACTGTGCTGCGAGACCAGGCGCATCATTCCTGCAGTGATACTAATGAGGGTCTCTCTATATTACAAGTTCACTTTTTCTTTAGATCACACTCGTCTCTCGCTTTTTTTCTTAATCCATAGTGTTAAGTAATACATTTATGATATGATCATCATTTCTACAATTAAATATACCTCTTATAAAGACTCTTGTTTGTACCATCGATTCTTCAATCGGTACCTGTATTGCAATTGTGTGGGCCTCATTACGAGTGAGGCGGAACGGGTTAACGGGCTCCGCTAAAGGAGGTAGACCCGTTAAACCCATTCCGCCTCATTACAAGCTCCCCTCGCAGGACCCGGTAAGTAACGCCTGGTCAAAACCACACGTCCTTACCGGGTCCTGCGAGGGGAAGAGGGAGCAAACAACGGGCCGCTCGTAATCGGCACGTTGTTTGCTCCCTTTCGAATTCCCATTGAGCCCTATGGGGGCTCAGATGGGGAAGGTCCGGACCCGGGTTCCTGGAGGGAGAAATTACTGGGCCCTCCAAACTAGCAATGGCCCGGGAATTCCCCATTCTGGGAACCTGGACCCGAACCTGATTTTGGTGGCAGCCATGCCGCCAATAGCGGCATGGCTACCGCCAAAGTCGTAATGAGGCCCTGTGTGTTTAATTGTATCGAACAGCCCTGTCTGCGCTACCAAAGGTGAGTCAAAGGGTTCTTCAGAGAAACTCTCGAACGCATTTTAAAAACCAGGAGTAGGTTGAAGAGACAGGACCACCTACATTTATACTTTTATGGAAACTGGTCAGCTCGGTGCAATTTCCATCATTTCCACCTCAAAAGGCAAAAGAAAAATAAGAGTTAAAACAGGTGAAATCCCACTTTTATGCATGCCATAGCCCAAAGAGTGTAAATTCTTCCCTCAAGATAAGCTTGCAGGAACCATTTACGACGAGTTCCGATGGAATCTGCCTGCTAAAAACAGAGGCATCTCATCGGAATCCATTGGTTTTACGCCAGCATGAAAATGCCATGGTGGCATAAAACCATATGGTTTTTGCAGGCAGAATGGGTATGAACAGGGGGTAATGGGCATCTCGCATAGTGCCCCCAAGCCACCTGCATAAACAATGAAAATCCCCTGGAGTGTGAATATGGGTGTTCGTCGCCAGGTTTTAACACCTCTTTTTTACACTCTGGGGAAAGCGAACAGGGAACCCAAAGTTGTTAAGTAAGACAGATAAGTGGCAGTACGTTTTTACTGCAATTTTACCGATCCACAGGTCTTTCGACACTTTGCCAGGCGGAGTTATAGGGCAGGAGAGACACATGCCTGCCTGCTGTTTCTGCTCCACCTTACACGTGTGGCTGTTTTAATACTATTAGGAATTGAATGGATTCCTGCGAAATCCACCAGAAATCACTAATAAAAGCAAGCTGATTCCATAGGAATCCACTGTAAATGCCCCTCAATCTTTAATTCCGAGAGGCATGTACACCTTCCCGCAAATGTGTGGAAAAGAAGTGTAAAGGCGAGTTCGCCTTTGTTTTACTTGAGGGGCTCTTAAGTGCAAATGGACATGGTCCCCTCCGTGCAATTTAGCATTTAATTTAAAATGACCCCTTTAAGTGCAAAAGCAGTCGATCCCCTCTGGGCAGTTTACCCCTTGCTTTCAGATCACTGGGACCTGCAACATGACCCCCTAATGTGTCCTGGGGCAGAAGGAGGGGGTTATCAGTTGGAGCGGCATTAATTATGAGAGTAGGAGCAACTTCACCAGGTCAGATTGGGATCAGTGAATGTTGAGGGGTGACAGTCAATCTACCATGCGACAGAAAATGGAAGCTAATATGAAATAAGGGAGTAGGTAACATCTACTTCAACAGAAGGTGCAGGTGTGGCCTGGATGCGGGTCTAATGAACCTCAGGATGAATGTAGTGGGTGCAAGGATGGAAATTGACAAAATTAACTGGGGGGTACTGACCCCCCCCATCCTTCGCGTGTAGAGGAGGTGTTAGTAGGTGGGTGGGGGAAGCGGATTGTCAGAGCTGTGGGCGGGCTGAGGGGCGGAGCTAGGTATTGAATAATGTGGGTGCCCTGGATAAAGGAGCCTGGCTGCTTTGCATAAAAACAAAGTGCATTTTGGGAACACAAGAATGGCCTCCAATTTATCAAACATGTCTATAATAGTAATTCCATCATGCGTTCCTTCTGGGCATGCAATGCACACTTCATATGGTCCTCATTTCATGTGTCAGAATAGTCACCATGACAGTAAAATGTGTGCAACGCATGAGACATGTATACAGTGTACGACCATGTCAGTGCTAGAGTTTGGGGCTGTCTATCAGAGGCATAGGCAGGGACGGGACTGTGTGGCCAAGGCCCACCCAAAATCTGTATATGCCCACTCAGCAGCGCTGTGTGGCAATTTACAGATGTTAATGTCACCGTGGTGCGCCCAACTACATTAGCCCCAGGTCCCACTTGTTAGACAATCGTCCTAGTGATCAAAGGATGAGGATGAGGATGATAAAGAAGCAGTTTGTTTGTGAATAATGTTACATATCGCGCTGGCATTGAGGGTTGAGATTCAAAAGCGTTAGTAAAGAGCTTCCTCAACTTTGGGGGGAGAGGTGGTGCGGTTTAGACCATGGGTCTACACGGAACAGCGCACTGGCAAGAGGATTGTTGCTGGAGCACAGCTCCTTCTTCTTCCAGCCCAATTTCTCCCCTGATTCCCCCCCCCCGCCACCCCCCCATCCTTAGGAAAGATGGTGGCATTAGAAGTTAGAGGTGCTATGGCTGGCATATCTAAGGCAGAAGGAGGATGCAACCTATCCTTGGACAGAAGGTGGCGCGTGGATGTTACTTGCACACTTGAAGGGTGGGGATGGGGGCCAGGTGCCAGGGGGGGGGGTCGGGGTTGAGAAATAGTGGCATGCCTGAGCTTGGTGCAGATGTAAACTCCCCTCGAAAATAAATTGTCAGGTGTGAGGTTAGATCAGCAAATGGCGCCTGTCCTCGAGCAGAATGTCACAGGTGTGAATTAAGCCAAGGATGTCCTCTCCAACAGAAAAAAAGACAGCAGTGTGTGCAGGGGAGGACCTGCCATCTCCAAGCAGAGAAGGTGAAAGCGGCCCTGTCCTACTTACCAGGGTGAATGACCAGGTCTATTAGGAGATGGTGTAACCTCCCATACGTGATGTTTGGGCGCACCTCAGGACAGGGAACATTTATGGAATAACCCCTTGGGCTACATGGTGGCATGAGTAAGACTGTGCGATGAACGAAAGTATGGAGTATCTACTCTCCAGGACAGAAGCTGGCAGTATGTCTGAGGACGCGCATTACTTACTCCTTCACCTCCTTGGAGCTGAAGTCCAGGTACCGGTTGCTGACCCACTGCACCTCGAACCAGTCCTTGTAGTGGTTATTGCCGCAGCACTGGAAGTCCATCTGCAGCTTGTCCACGGTCCTCTTCTGGTAGCAGCGGCCGGGCGTGTCTGTGTCCTTGTAGAAGCGGATGCCGTTCTTCAGGCCCACCTTGAGGGACTCCTCCAGGCTCCCCTTGAGTACGCAGATCAGGAAGACCGCCACCAGCATGAGGAAGGTGAAGAGGAAGGAAATGACGAAGAGCGGCACCATCAGCGGTTTCCAGCGCACGTAGCGGGTCACGTCCAGCGAGTCCTGGCTGACCTTACCCACATAGATATTGATGAGCATGGTGGCCAGGCCAGCGGCCATGATGGTGTTGGGCACAGCATGGATGGTGGTGTTGTCCATCACTTCATGGTGGATCCAGAGTTGCACCTTGAGGAAGACACCGAGCCCAAAGGTGAGGCAACCAGCCAGCACGGTCACCCAGGAGAGCAGCCACAGAGACTGGGCTAGCTTGACCCGGCGCTGGCAGCTGAACTTGGCCTTAAAAAGTACCATCTTGGATTCTCACCTCCGGGCTGGGAGAGCGAGACGGACTAGGGGCGTCTGGGGGCTCCCCTGGATGACCTTCCGCCACTTGCTTGCGGGTCCCGGGAGAGGTAGATGAGCAGAGGACGCGAAGGAACTCACTCCAAGGGTTGGGGCCAAGCCACCTTGCAGAAGTTGCTGCGGCTGCACGATTCAATCCCCGCCCTGTTTTCTCTGGTGGGGGCCTCCAGAATTAGCTCTAATCTTGCACCCCCAGGTGCAATCCTATTAAAGCAAGAGCTCGGACAGTCCTCTAAGTCAGCAACCAGATTCTCTGCTCGACCGGGGACACTGATTGGGAGTGACAGGGAGACAAGCTCATTAGGGGATGCCAGCCTCTAATACCCTAATGGCCCGGTTCCTCTCCATTCACCTCCACCCCATCCCTTTCTTTACAAAGTGTCTGCCCAGGTGGGCATTGCATACATGGTAACCATGGCGATTTAGGGGGGAGACTTCTTATTTTTCAGTGAAAAACATTGCTATTTTTCACATTCTCCAGCCTAAAATAATTCTAACCCTATGCATTCCTATGGGAAAATGTATTTATCCCGATTTTCTGACGAAATCTCCCTCCTGGGTGCGTCAGAATGTTGGCCTGTGTGGCACTGGGCCGTGAGGGGGTGTGAAGGCCTCGGCCTGTCTGGTGTGCAGGCCCCTGGGGTAGTGGTCAGTGACAGGTCATCTTTGAGTCCATAAAGACATCTGTCTTTGCACTCCCTTTGTGGCTGGGTTCCTCTGAAACGCTGTGGCCCACTCCATCACTCTCACTTTACACCCGTTAGTGGGCGTGCTCGGATTGGGAACTGCAGGACGGCACCATTAGAGACAAGGTTATTCACAGGAGAGAAGGGTGTGCAGCCTTGTTAATCCCAACACCGTCAGCCAGCCCACGGTCAGCCAGCTGCAAGTCTCTCCACTGTCTGTCCCGATTTCCCTCTGTTCACTTTGCCTCCCTCCACCCCCTTTCCTCCCACTTTCTGTCTCGCTCGCTCTCTTCTCCTCCTCTCCTCCGCCTAATATCTCCTCCTCCATTCACTGTTTTGCTTCCATCTCCCTCACTTGCTTTCTGTCAACATCTCTCTTGGGGTAATTTTCAATGCTAATGTAAATTGCACGTAAGTGCAAAAAGTCCTCTCCATGCAATGCTCAACTATTTCACCACTTAGTGGAAAAATGAACAGTAAATTAAAGGTGAGATGGCCTTTACTCTTCCCTTTTTCGCTATGTTGGTGGAAAAGTGTAACTGTGAAGTACAGGAGGCAGAGACATTTACAATGGATTCCTAATGAATCTGCCTGCATTTACCAAATGATCATTTCAGGTGGATTCCATAGGAATCCATTACATTACCATGTTGGCAGCAAAAGGTGTCTGGGGAGTGGGAAATGGAGGCAAAAGTGGGTTATGTCTGGCCCCACTCTGCAGCTCTGTCTCACAAACGAACGAAAATCCAGAAGATGAGAAAAAGTGGTGCCAACTGGGGGTCATGTTCCACAAAAGGGTAATTGCAAGGAGGGGACCTGCTCTGTTTGCACGTTTACTCTTCACTTTTCCACTACTGCAGAGTTAGGAAAGACTTCTCTTTACTGCACCTTTCCTTCCATTTATATGGACCCTCAAACCTTTAGCTTTTATTTTTGATCCTGACCTGTTCTTTTTACAGTGCAGTGAAGCCTTAAGCTTCACTACTCTGTCGTTTGCTCATGTATCATGGGGAAACTGACATGTCCTTCAGGCTGTCAGTACTGGGAAACATTGTTTCCCTTAGTCTTGCGACTTTGTTACTACTTTGAGTAACCCGTTATCACTTGTGGTAACTTTTTATCAGTGTACAATGCATCTTACAATGCAGTACAATGGGGTAGACTTTTTGTTTTGCCCTAGACAAACACTCAAAGGATTTTTGGTTACTCCAGGTGTGCTAAATGGACAAGCTGGTGGCAGCAGTGACTTTTTACAATTTTTTGGTGCTTTTTGTTTAAGCCTTACCACATTTACCATGTTTGGCTATTAACCGTGACTACTGGTCATACATGGCCATGCCATGGTTTTTTGCTTGTCCTTTGGCCATCATGTTTCTTAGCCTTCTTCCTGGCCTTTGAGGCCAGGAAAATCCTTATATGGACTTCCAGTGCCCAGAAAGCAGAAGCTTTTGGCGGGCTACTGGAGGGATATGTGTGTTTGCTGGCAGATGTAGGCTGGGACTGTCTGGTCCAATATACAAACTAGTTTCATTGTGTCTGAGTGGTATGCATGAGTGTTCCCGCCAGTGGTACTGATTGGACCACTGCTGGGGTATGTGTGTGGCTAGTCCTGCTATTGGCTAGTGAGAGTTTCGGCTCTTACCTGGCTTAGGTTAAGAGGAGGACCCCTGCACCCATTCTTCAGAGATCCTGGAGTAACCTGAAGGAGCCCAGACTTCTGTCCAGCTGTGAGACCCATGAGGAGACCGGAGACCCGACGGAAGGAGGCCTGGCAACCAACTTCTGCTGCTGTCCTCGAGGAACCCCGTCTTGCTATTGATCTTCAGCAGTCCTGCGAGGGAGCTGCGACCCGTAGAGTGTAGGGAACATCCATTCCTGATATCTGCTTGGTACCCTACGAAAAAGAGCTGTCAGAAGTGTCCCAGGACCGTCCGGTGGCTGACCAGCCCTGAGTTTGGGCTACCGTGCTGCTGACATCACCGTTCGGAGTCAAGGCTTCGAACTTGGGGGATACCCAGCTTGTCCTACAAGACTCACCTCAGCAGAATTTCTGAGTCCTAGCGTCAAGGGGCCCGAGATATGAAGGAAAGTCTAACCACGACAAGTGAGGCCCTTTGCGTTGTAGTGCTGCAGTGACCACGGTCCGAAACAGCTTGTCGAGTGCAGTCCTGAGAGGGGTCCTGCATTGTGTTTTTTTTCTGCATTCTTCATCCGAGAGTCCTTGCACCATCAAAAGACACCGACCGAGATCATCTCTTCAACCCCTGTGAATCAAGGACTAAGGCTGACAGTGGGAAAAGCAACCTTGGACCTTCTTCCATAGACCTTTCAAGTGGTGGGAAGAATCAGAGTACGGGGGCTTATAAAACCTTTGCTATATTTTGGCTTTGCCAGTGTTTGCTTGTGCAAGCCTTCCGACATTTGGAAACACTTCTATTAGTTAGAATACATTGTCCTCTAACCCTTGGAGCTGTTCACTGGACCCCAGAGAACCTACCTTCATATTTTCCTGCATCACAAACTGTGTCGGAACTTTATTTCTTTATTTATTTATTTCATTTGTTATACGCGCACAGGACCCGGAGGTATCACAGCGCTAGATTACATACAGTGAGGCATAAGTAGTTACAGTACAGTACAGTTAACAGTAGTTACGTAGGTAATCATGCATATTTGTTAAAAGGTGTGGTTTTGACCTAATTGCGAAATGCAAGGTAG
Source organism: Ambystoma mexicanum (assembly GCF_040938575.1). Taxonomy (NCBI): domain Eukaryota; kingdom Metazoa; phylum Chordata; class Amphibia; order Caudata; family Ambystomatidae; genus Ambystoma; species Ambystoma mexicanum. The sequence continues at coordinate 1,132,338,202 of NC_090923.1, forward strand.
GAAGGTTTGTTCCTGATGGTGGGAGGGAGGGAGCTCCATAGTGTGGGTGCGATGACAGTGAAGCAGGAGCCCCCTGATCATTTTCGGTTGAATATAGGTGTAGTAAGTGAGATGGAGGAAGATGAGAGTAAGGTTCGTGGATTGGGTTTCTTGGAGGTGTGGTGCGTGAGATTGGGTGGCTGTGTTGTAGAGGCAGCGTGGGTGGTGGAGTATTTTAAAGTCAATGTGTGTTTTGATGGGAAGCCAGTGGGCTTCGCGTCTGATTTGGGAGATGTGCTCTGAGTGTTTGAGGCCCCAAACTGCTCTGAGGGCGTTGTTCTGTGTGAGTTGTAGTTTATTGAGATTCTTGTTGGAGGTCCCTGCTAGGATGCCATTGCAGTAGTCAAGTTTGCTACCAACTGTTGTTCTAGCAAGAGTGAGGCAGTTGCTAGGGGTGAGGAATTTTCTGGAGAGATTGAGGAGTTTGGTCGAGTATGAAGCGGAGGAGGTCATTGCTTTCACGTGTTTGTTCGGGTTGAGTTCTGCATCTAAGTAGACTCCTAGTGTTTTCACATGAGGGGAGACAGGGATGCTGTTTCCATCGATGATGAAGGCGGAGTAGGCAGGATCAAGATGTTTGAGGTGGTGGGGGGATATGACAATGAGTAGCTCGGCTTTATCATCATTTAGGCATAGGTGGTGGTTTGCCATGCATGCCTGTATGATGTTGTAGATGTGATTGATGTTTGTGCAGTCGTGGCCATAGGTTTCAGATAGTTTGAGGAGGATCTGTGTGTTGTCAGCAACATTTGTGTAAGGGATACTGAGGTTGTCAAGGCGATCAAATAGGTCCTTAGTGTATGTGTTGTAAAACGTGGGTGAGACGCAGGAACCTTGTGGGACACCATCAGGAACTGGGATGGGTCTACTGCTTCTGTGCCGGCAAAGACCCTAGAGGTTCTGTTGCGCAGGATGGATTTAACCCATTTGGCTGCGGCTTGTGAAAAGTTGAAGGATGTGGTGAGGCGGTGGCAGAGGATATTGGTCTACGAGATCGAAGGCCACCTAGAGGCCAAATAAAATGAGAATGGCAAGGTCTCCTTTGTTGCGAATGAGGTCAAGTTGTATCTTGAGATCGAGGAGGGCGGATTCCGTGCTATGTCTTGGTCTGAAGCCAGATTGGTGTAGACTGAGTAGGGAGTCGGTTTCAAGGTAGGTTTGGAGTTGTAGGTAGGCAGCGTGGTCAAGGATTTTCAGAAGGAATGGGACTGTAGTGATGGGGCGAAAGTTGGTGGGGAGGGTGTGATCAAGGGAAGGTTTTTTCAGTAATGTTGTGACCCAGGCTTCTTTGATGGAGGTGGGTATGGTGCAGGTGCTGAAGGAGGCATTGATACATTTAGTAATGGTGGGGGCTAAGGGCTCGGCACAGAGTTTGATGATGTGTGCGGGGCAGAGGTCACCAGTGCAGTTGGACGTTTTTTAGGTGTTGGATGATGGTAGTGGTTTCTGCAATGGTGATGGTGGTGAACTGGAAGAGGGGGATGGAGGGTGTGGGTGGGAAGGATGTAGGGTGGGAGGATTTGGCTTGAGGGATCAGTGCTTTCTTGAGGATGGTTTTGTGTCTAAGGTTCTGTATTTTGTTGACTAGTGTGGATTGTACCAACGTGCATCAGGCTTTGTCTTTGGCAAAGGTTGAGATGGGTGGGACTGAGGTTTCCAGTTCTTTTAGGATTTTGAATAGCTCTTTTGTGTTAGACTGGGCTTCTGAGATGCGGATATTGTAGATGCTGTCTTTGGTGTTGATAATGGCAAGTTTGTAGGAGGTGGCGCAGATGCTGAAGGCATCTTTGTTGCTGGGCGAGGGGTTTTTCTGTCAGATATGTTCTTTAGAACACTTGGCTTTGCAGAGATTTGCTAGGTCTTCGTTAACCCAGTTGTGGTGGTCGTCTTTTTTCCGAGTGCTAGTTTTGAGAGGGGCGTGAAGATCCAAGGTGTGGCGCAAGGCAGTGTTGTAAGCTTGGAGAATGGCCTCTGGGTTGTTGTTGTCAGGGCATGTTTCGAGGGAGGTCCGAATGGTGGGTTGGAGTTCCTTGGTGAGTTATTCTGTGTGTCTAGCGGTGATGGGTTGGTGGGTGGCAGTGGGGTTTTCGGTGGTGACATCGAGGTCTAGGGAGAATAGGATCAGGGAATGGTCAGTCCATGTGCACCCCCCTGACCCCTGGATGTGCTCTCTTAGTGTCCTGAACTTTTGGGCATAAGGCACCAGACAACTTAGGGAAGGACTTTTGAAGTTGTTTGTTTTTTGTTTGTTTTGTTTATTGTATTTCTATAGCGCTCCGGACCCGGGAGCATAAGGGCGCTTAGTACAAGTTACAGGCACAGTACATGATAATAATCAGTAGTAGTAGTAGAGCAACAAGTATACATGATATATGTACATATATATACACAGAATATACAGACAGTAGAGGTAATAGCAACCAATAATGAGAGAAATTAGCCATGTGCAATATATACAGTTTATAGCTGAGGTCTAACTTGAAGGTAGACTTTTTGTCAGAAGCCACCCAATGGCCAACTTCCTGAACGCTTGGAAGGATGTGGATGCCTTAATATTCAGAGTTAGGGTTAACTCTCTGTGGACCTCTGGTGCATAATCTAATCTGTACTTTCCTTTACAGGTGTTTGATGGGTGTTATGCCCTAAACCAGTGACTGCATGTATGTCATCTATTATTAGTGGTGTGTGATACTTTTACCTGTTAGTAGTTTCTTTTTTTCTTTTTTTTATTTGTAATGCGCCGGTCACTCATGATTTTCGGGGCGCAGAAACATGGACACGAAGACAAACAAAAAAGGGACGAGACAGTTCCTAATGAAATCAAAGGTTTAGTGGGTCAAGGAAGGCAAGGTCAATTAAAGAGATACGTTTTCACTAACTTACGAAAGCGTAAGTAGTTGGGTTTTTTCCTTATGTGGACTGGCAGATTGTTCCAGATACCTGCTGTAATGACTGGGAAGGATTTTTCCAGTCCAGACCTACGTTTGTGTGGCATCACTGCAATCCTGTTTTGATCCGAGGATCTTAAGGCGCGGCTTGGGACATAAGGACGTATTTTAGATTTTAGATAGCCTGGTGCCTTCCCGTGGATGCATCTGTGGGCTGTTGTAAGCGCCTTGAAGTGGATTCTACTCTCCACTTTGAGCCAGTGTAATTCCTTCCTGGATTTACTGATGTGGTCTGATTTAGATTTGCCTTTGATTATCCTAACTGCGTTATTTTGGATAATCTGGAACGCCTGTATGCTTTTTTTGTTGGCTCCTAGCATAAGTGCGTTCCCATAGTCTAAACGAGAGAGGATGGTTGCTCTGGCCACTGTGGCGCAGTTGTTCTCTGAAAGGTACGGTCTAATGGCTCTGAGGAGTCTCAAGTAATAATTGCATGTTTTTTTTTATGTACTGTGTCTGGGCTTCTGCTCCTAGGGATGCTTCCATCATCATGCCCAGGGTTTTTACCTTCTCGAGTACTGTGATGTTGACGTCTTTGATCTTAAAGTTTGCATAGTCATGGGACAGTGAGTTTCTGACTTGGGTGGATCCGAGAACCATCAACACGGTTTTGCTGCCGCTCAAACACATCCAGTTGGAGTCCATCCATTGTTCTATAATGTTATAAATTCGGATTAGATTGTCATTGTCAGTTTTATGGTCCCTGTTAAGTTCCAGTACCAGCTGCGTATCATCCACATAGTTGGTAAAGAATATATCTGCATGATCTAAGATGTAGCATAAGTATCTAATGTAGAGGTTGAACAGCAGTGGGGACATGCTGGCTCCCTGGGGAACCCCGCAGAGGATCTCCCTTTCCATGGAGAATTTGTCTCCCCAATGGACTCGAGATGTCCTGTTTTTTAGAAAAGACATTATCCATGTATTTGCCGCTTGTGAGCAGTTTGCCATTTCGCCTAGGGCTACTTCGAGCAGATTATGATCCAATAGATCACACGCGGCACTGAGGTCTAACAGGATGAGAAGTCCCGTTTTTCCCTTGTCTAAGATGCTGAGCATCTTTGTCTGGAAGTCCAACATAGCTGATTCTGTGCTATGAGATGGTCTGAACCCAGACTGTTGTGGGTGAAGTGCATCAGAGGCCTCAATGTGTGCCTGTTATTGTGCGGTGGCTACTTTGTCCATGATCTTAAGCAGGAAGTTACAGTTGGTTATTGGCCTAAGGTTGCTTGGGTCTCTTGGATCCAAGCCAGATTTTTTTATTAGTGGGGTAACTGTGACTTTTTTTATGGCCTGGGGGACTAGTTGGTCCTTAAAGGAAGTGTTGATGATTTTAGCAAGTGTAGGGGCGAAGATGTCTGGGTTTTCTAAGATTATTTTGGTGGGTAGGATGTTTTCCGTGCATGAGGTGGGTTTCATAGAGACAAGTGTTTTTTTCATCTCTTCTGTGGTGATATACGAGAAATGGAAGGCTTCTATGTTTTCAAGTGGTTCTTCCGCTGGCATTTTAATCGTATTAGGTTTGTTTAGTTGTGCTTTTGTGATTTTGTCTCTAGCCTTTTCTAGTTACTCAAAAAAAGCTTTTTGGGTGTTGTCGCATTCCTGTTGTGATGGTGAAAAAGGCGGTGAAATGGCAGGGGGTTTGTCTAAGGATTTCAAGATGTTAAACAGTTTACTTGAGGCATTTTCTGTCGCCATGATTTGTTTGTTGAAATACTGTTTCTTAGCCTCTATTATTTCTTTCTTGTATTTTGTTTCCGTCATTTTCCATTTTTCCCTGTTTTCAGGTGTAGGTTTTTTTTTCCAGGTGTTTTCCAGTTTTCTTTTGGCTCCCTTAAGCTCAAATAGTTCTTTAGAGAACCATTCTTGCAATTTGCTTTTGGTTCTAAAAGTTTTAGTCCGTAAGGGTGCGTTTTCCTCTACTAACATTTTGAGATGGTCTAAGAGGGTAGACATCATAGTGTCGCATGAGTCCTCTTCTTTAGTAATGGTGGTGAAGTTTTTATGCATGATTCAAGTTCTTCTTTCTTGATGTTTTTAAAGTTCCTTTGCATAACTTTTTTTGGGGGGATTGGTATTTTTTTCTTTAGGTAAGGGAAGAGAGACATGGAATGAGACACTGTAGGGGTCTGACCAAATGCAAGGTTTGGTTTGGTGGTTGTGTGTTTCGAAGGTTATTAGGTTATAGTAGTCATTTTTCATAGTGATATTTGGCCATTAAGAAATACATGTATTTTTCTACATACTGTCTAAGTGTAATTCCCAATGTGTCTACTCACTGTGGACCCTTTACAAGGTCACCACTTCTTGAGACTCAGCCTAGACCTCCCGTCACTGCTACCTTGAACCGGTTTGGCTACAGCTCCCCAGACTTGTTCCTGCCACAATATAGGTTGGCCTTCTATACATCTGTCCACCAGGCCAGAGTACAGAACAACTGCGCAAGGTATTTCTGATGGAATCTGCCTGCTTTTACCAGGTGGTAAATTTAGGTCGGATTGCAGAGGAAAGCATTCGTTTTCCATCAACTTGAAAACCAAGCATATTTGGCAAACGGAACTGGAAGAGCAGCAGGAGGTGTTAAGCCTGCTCCGCTCTCCAACTCTACTCGCCAAATGTGTCAAATCTCACATACATTTTAAGGTAACCAAGTGTTGGGAAGGAGAGAGGGTCTTCCTACCCCCTAGGCGATAACGTATGAGAAATAAACACTAAGAGAGCACATCCTGGGACCAGGGGTGCACATAGAGGAGGGTGCCCGATCACCCTAGTGCATGCATTGCAAGCTATAAGGGAGATGCGGGTGTGAACGCCATCTTGGCAAACGGCAGCCATCGTAGAATTTAGGTCCAACCGCAGTGAACAGCATTTTGTGTGTTTGTATTAGACTACTTGCATGAGCGCGTACACCACTCCCACCCTGGCCAGGTTTCAGAAATCCACAACATCCTCCATTGGCCAGAAAGTTACAAGCCCTCACGCCCTGGGAAGAATACACCCTGCAAGGTCATGAGAAGAGAGCAGAGCGCCACTTAGCAGTGCCATCACACAGAACAGATAGCAAGGCCCTCCTGCCTCCAACGATCCCCATATGAGAAATACAGCATTATCATGCTTTCATCCCATGTCCCCCGCATGCCACAGCACCATTCAAACCCAGACCACCAACCATAAAACTTTTACACCCCTCGATCGATCACTAAGATCAGAAGGCAAGGCTATCCCGCCTTCAGAAATGGGTCACATGATTTGTGCAGCAAGGGGCAGGGTAGCATCAAAATTATAGCCTAAAACGAAGGTGGAGGACCTTGGGAGTTTCTGATCTGTCAGGGAGTGAGTGAGACATGTGAGTTAGTGTGACCTGGGCTCTGCTCCTGAGCCCATCCCTAGTGCATTGTTACAATTAGTCTTTATTGTAAAGACAATTAGTCTTTATAATTTAATTGTGCATTTTATTTTGTGAAATAAGAGTTTTTAGCCAGGTTCGTTTTTAAATTACTTTTTAAATTATTTGTATTGTATTATGCTATAGTGTGAAGCCTCTGCTCCACTGAAGTAAGGTATAGCCAGATTCAGAGCCTTAGTGGTAGAAGTAAAACGAATTGCAGCATTTGTAAATAGTAGCATTTGCATAGCTAGGAAGCGACCCACTGCACGTGCTCCCTCCTCTAAGAACTACAATCCCACAATCCCCAGAAGGGTTACTACTTACCCACAAACCCACGGGCAGGCACAGTCTTTTACAGTCTGTGCAAGGAGGTGCACGGGGGCCACAGACGTGAGTACATTTTCCCTATCACTACTCGTTCCTCCACCCAATACGCGCCAGTGAGCTGCGGCAGAACAAAAATGAAAGTAGACCGTGACTGGGTGATAAGATAGACCAATGGAAGTTAGAGAGAGCAAGGGATAAGAAATGAAGGTTGCATCCTCCAGTAGCTTAACAAGAAAGAGGAACAAAGCACTGAACAACAACCCTTCTAGACAAACAGAACGTGAAGGCAACGAAAAGAAAACAGATCGCCTTGACAAGTTGAAGAGTCTCAAAGTGGGACTACTTAACACACGATCTTTGAACAAACACGCACATAACGTAAATGATCTGATAAAGGAGAAAGCTCTAGATATTTTATGTTTATCAGAAACATGGTTAAAAGTTCCTATCGGCCCAGTATGCGAAGGTACGGTTCCTGAAGGGTACATCATGTATAACACAAATAGAGAGACAGGAATAGGAGGAGGTGTTGCCGTTATAGCTCGCAAAACATTGAACCTCTTCAGAGCCAATTTTGAATGCACAGGCTGTGAAACCATTCAACTAAAACTCACATATACCCCAAACAATAGTTTAAACATTATTGTTATATACAGACCACCTTCCTTAATTAGTGATTTTGAGAATGAAGTTACATCTCAAGCCTCTCGACTTATATCTAATAAAACATCCACCTTGGTAGTTGGTGACATGAATAGGTGGAGAGGGAATAAAGGGGACAAGGAGGCCATAATGCTGGAAACAGCAATGAATAACTTGGATTCCCCGGTATTAAACAACAAACCTACAAGCCCCCAAGGTAACCAGTTAGACTGTGTGTTTACCAACAACCTGAAAGCATATAATGTTGTCACGGAACCATGTATCTGGTTAGACCATCACTTGGTTACGTTTGTAGTGCAATTGAATCAACCGGCACTTTACATTGAAAATCCCCATACTAAAGTATGGAGCAGAAATTTTAAGAGTATTGATCCTGAGATTCTGAAACCATGCCTACAGAGCATCACCGACTCCTTCGCAGAAAAGGACAACTGCGAGACCTTGTTGGAAAAATATAATAAACACATACAAGAACTGGTAGAGGAGAAAGCCCCACTTAAACACAAACTGGTGAGAAAAAATAGTAATCACCAGATTTGGTATAGCGAAGAACTAAATAAACTAAAACAGGAGAAGAGGGCCAAAGAAAAATCATGGCGCCAAAATCCCACTTTACCAAACAAAGATGATTGGAAAAAGGCCGATTACAGGTATAGGAAAGGTATCAGGGAAGCACAGAAGAATCATTACAACAAAGAAATAGAGGCAGCAACCAACACATCCAGTAAAATCTTTGAAATACTTAACGGGATTGAAAAGCCGAAATCAATCTCCCCTCCACATAGTCCCACTAGGGAAGAATGTGATAGGGTACAAGAAGCTTTTGCTGCCAAGATCGCTAAATCTCGAAATAACATCATTACAGCCAGAAGAGAAGGAGAGCCCCTTATCCTTCCAGAGGAAATAAGTAACCAGGAAGGAAGAGAGAATTTCAGCTTCCTCCCTATATCCGAGGAGAAGCTATGTAGAGTGTTGGCTAAAATGAAACCCAGTGTAAGAATTTCAATCACTAACCTGATGGTGCAGCAATCAACGAGGCACTTGGGGAGCCCCCAAGGACCCTGACACCTCCCCTCTCCTAGAAAGGGAAAAAGGGGTTGTGTGAGGGATCCCAGGGAAACCCTCCTGGGGGAGAAAACCCTGCCGGAACGAAGATGTAGCTGGATGGATCCAGTCGTCCTCGGTATGCCGCTCTTCAACGCAGGAAGGATTCTATTCGCGGGACTCTGACTGATTCTGTACTCTAATTAAACAAACAGGGTATGAGCTGAAGGATAGACATTCGGAAAAATCAGACAGAAGTGAAAAAGAGCAGTACCCAGCGTGTTGGGAGGGAGTGACTAACGAAGAGTCTTGAGGAGTCTCGGATGTCGGGAGTGGGAGGCTGGATAAGGACACAAGTCTGTAGGTAGGTAGAGAGAGAAGGTAAGTTAAAGGCGAGTATGTAGGTAACATGCACCCTAGCTGTGAATTTACAGAGCGTCTGGGGAGAGAAGCGACGCGCTGAGCTGTGGTTCCGCTGCACCATATCCGGGATCCCTGGAACAGCGTGGTGACGTCAGAGGATGTCTGACTGAACATGGAAACACTGCACCGCTACCCATAGTAACAGGAGCCATGCTGGGAGATGGAAATAAAGACATAGTCTGCAATCTCCAGCGCCGCCAAAGGGAGCCGCGGCGCCAGCGAGACATGACAGTATGCCCCCCTCTAAGGGCCCACCCACCGGGTTTGTCGGGGTGAAACCTATGAAAGCAGCGAACAAGCAAAGGTGCGTGGACAGCAGAGGCTGGTTCCCACGAACGGTCCGTTACAGTGTACCCCTTCCAGTGGATCAGATATTGAAGCCAACCATGATGATAACGAGAATCACAAACACCGGAGACTTCGAATTTGGGACCATCATCAGTTGACACAGGTGGAGGACAGACCTTAGAACGGCCGAATTGATCTGGAACATGGAGCTTGAGTTGGGATACATGGAATACTGGGTGGATTCGGGACAAAGATGGTGGAAGCGGTAATTCAAAGGCTAGAGAACCCTTCGACCTCAAAACTGTGAAAGGTCCAAAGAATTTAGGAGACAATTTAGACGGAATCAAGTGTCTGGGAAGGAATCTTGCCGACAGCCAAACCAAATCCCCCGGAGAAATCTCGGGATATGGTGATCAATGCATATCCGCAAAGCGTTTGGAACTTTCCTGAGCTTCCAACAAAGCAGTCCTGGCCAGAAGGTGTCCCTGTTGGATGTCGCCCATAAGGGCATCGGCATCTGGAAATGCTGAGGCTTTGAGAAGGGAGGAAGGAGAACAGGAGGGATTGTATCCATAGGTACAATGGAATGGACTTGTCCTAATGGATGCATGAGGAGCGTTGTTGTAGGCAAACTCTGCCAAGGGTAACAGTTCCATCCAGTAATCCTGAGCCGCAGACGCAAAGCAACGTAGGTAAGTTTCCAGAGTCTGATTCAAGCGTTCGGTCTGTTTGTTAGTTTGAGGGTGATAACCCGAACTTAAGGCTCTTTTAATTCCCAACGCGGAACAGACCTGCTTCCAGTATCGGGAGATGTACTGCGAACCTCGATCGGACACTATACTGTCCGGTAGACCGTGCTGAGAAAATATGGAATTGATGAAGTGTCTGGCCATTTGTGGGGCTGTCGGTATAGAGGGTAAAGCAAGAAAGTGGGCCAATTTGGTAAAATAATCGACTGTTACCATAATGGTGGTACAACCTTTTGAAGCAGGTAAGTCGACAATGAAATCCGTGGAAATCAGTTGCCAGGGACGGGTAGGTATCTGTACCAGTGCCAACTTCCCTAAAGGTTTGATGCGAGGGGTTTTGGCTTGGAGGCAGACCACGCACGATGAAACATAGTCTTTCACATCCTTTCTCTGGGTTTCCCACCAAAAATGCCTTAATACAAGCGCCTGAGTACTGGCTATACCGCGATGTCCGGCCATGACAGAATCATGACACATATGCATCACTTCGGTACGGAGTTGGAGAGTAGGGACATAGACTCGATGGTCCTGATAAAAGCATCCGTCTTCAAAGGAGAGACCCCACTTTTCCGTTTGAAGACTGATAGAATCCTTGACGAGACAAGTTTGGGATGCAATTGAGTGAAGGAAATCTTGCACTACAGCGATAAATGTAGCCTGAGGAAACAGTCTTTCGGTCTGAAAACCAAGTTTGCAGGTTGGATCTCTGCGTGATAATGCATCGGCTTGTAGATTGTTTTTACCAGGGATGATTGTGAATGTTATGTTGTCGGGAGAAAAGAAATGTGCCCATCTAGCTTGCCGACTGTTACGTGTTTCTGCATATTGGAGGCTTTTAAGATTTTAATGATCCGTGCGTACTTCGATAGGGTGTTGGGAACCCAAAAGGAGATGTCTCCATTCCTGAAATGCTTGTTTTATGGCCAACAGTACCTTTTCTAAAACCGTGTAGTTGATTTCAGAGGGAGAGAAGGATTTAGAAAGATAAGCCACAGGATGTTCTGGTCCATGTGCCTGAGCCTGTTTCAACACGGCTCCCAAGGCGAAGTGAGAGGCGTCTGTTTCAACAATAAAGGGTAGGCTGTGGTCTGGAGTTCGCAAGAGTGGAGCCGACATAAAAAGGGCTTTCAAAGTATTGAAGGCTGACTGGGCTTCTATTGTCCATTCGAAAGTCTTCCCCTTCTTGAGCAGCCTTGTTAGTGGCAGAACAATGGAAGAAAACCCTGCAATAAACTTCCTGTAAAAGTTTGAGAATCCCAGAAAGCTTTGGAGTTCTTTGACGGTACGGGGAGGAGACCATTCCAGAATCGCTGTTACTTTGTTTGGATCCATTGAAATCCCAGAGGAGGACAGGACGAACCCCAGATAAGTAACTGTCGTCTGATGGAATTTGCACTCCTCTGGTTTACAGAATAGGTGGTTGTTCCGTAATCTGTGTAATACCTGACTCACATGTTGGTGATGTTCTTTAGGGTCCTTGGAATACACCAGGATGTCGTCGAGATAGACTACTGTTGTGTGGAGAAGAAGATCAGAAAATATGTGGTTGATAAATCTCTGGAAAACAGCAGGAGCATTTGATAAATCAAAGGGCATACCCCAGTACTCGAAATGTCCAAAGGGGGTGCGAAAGGCTGTTTTCCACTCATCCCCCTCCTTAATCCTGATGAGGTGATAAGCTCCTCTGAGATCTAGTTTTGTGTAGATTGTGGCTCCCTTTACCGCCTCCAAGATATCAGGGATGAGTGGCATTGGATAACGATTGGGAATGGTGATCTTGTTAGGACCCCGATAATCGATGCAGGGCCTTAATTCGTCTGTGTCCTTCTTCGCTATGAAAAACAAAGATGCCCCTGCCGGAGAGATTGATTCCGTTATCAGTCCGTTCCTAAGATTGGTATCAAGATACTGTCTTAAAACCGATTTTTCCTTCTCCGAAAGGATGAACATTTTACCGAAGGGTATGGGCTGTGAAGATTCAAGACGAATTGAACAATCGTCTCTTCGATGAGGCGGAAGCTCCGAGAACTGAGGAGAAGAGAAAATGTCCTGGAACTCCTCATATTCGGGAGGAAGGAGGCTGATCTGGTCCACAATCTTATGGGATATGTCAGGAGGCGAAGGAGGAGTAAAGAATCCTACAGAGCTGTCTGCAAGACAGTGTTGAACACAGTGTTCTGACCCCAAGAAGATGGAACCGGCTGACCAGTTTATGAAGGGGTTGTGTAGCTTTAACCAGGGCAACCCCAAGATGATGGGATAGTGGGCGGCCTTAATAATGTCAAATATGATCTCTTCTCTGTGGGAACTGATGGACATTTTTAAAGCGAACGTTTGTTCCCGAATGGGTCCTGAAACCAGAGGCGTACCATCCACCCCTTCCATGGGTATAGCGAAGGCTTTGGGAGAGCGAGGTAAATTCTGTGATTTAGCCCATAAATCGTCTATGAACAGTCCCGCTGCACCGCAATCTATCAAGGCGGGTACCGTTACTACGGTTCTATCTGGTAAGGAAAGAGAGACCTGTAAAACTACCATGTCTAATGATGGAGGAATCAGGGTTGGAGAGTGGGAACTAGCACCTGTTGTCCCGACCGTTGTTCCCTTTGCGGCTGGGGTCTGGCGTTTCCCGAACGGGATTGCCGTCTAAAAGGAGCGATAGGGCATTCTTGTACGGTATGAGAGGAAGAGCCGCAGTACATACATAGCCCTTGACTTTTCCTGCGAGCACGTTCCTCTGGAGTAAGCGGTCCCCGTGTGATTCCCACTTGCATAGGTTCATCTGGAGTTGTGGTTTTGGGGACTGATACAATATCTGGCCCAATGCGGTGACTTCTCCCTTTTTTCTTTTCAGCTTGCCGTACCTGTAGCCAATAGTCCAACTGCATGGTGAGGGAGATCAATTCCGCAAGTATATTGGGCCTAGAAACCCGTGCGAGTTCGTCTTTTAACTCATCCTGAAGCCCCCTTCTAAACAATGTTATCAGAGCGTCATCAGCCCATGAGGTGCCGGAGGCCATTTGTTTGAACCGAGTGATGAATTCTAGAATACCTAAAGATCCTTGCTTGATATCTAGTAGTTTCTCTTGAGTGGAGACATGGCACTCCTTTCTTGAGAACACAGCCTCCAGGCTGGCTGTGAAAGCGGGCACTGAATCAAGAATGGCGTTATTAGAAGTGACAATAGGTGTGGCCCAGGCTAGTGCGGGTCCTGTTAGATGGGAAATCATGTATCCCACTCTGTCTCTATCTGAGGGGAAAAAAGATGTTTTAAATGCGAATTGCACTGTGCAGGCGTCCAGAAATTCCCTTAGAGATTGAGGATTCCCATCATATTTCCCACCTGGTAATGGACCCGGAGGGATCTCAGAACTTGTGGGGGGCTTCACTGATATTTTCTGTTTCAGGTAAGCGTTTTCGTGTTTCAAGGCTTGTACCTCATGGGACAAACCTTGTACAGCGGTCGTTAATTGCTGCACCTGGTCTAACGCCGCTTGCAGCGTTGTCATAATGAGATTTATTTTTTGGGCGTCGCTTGCTGTAAGAATTTCAATCACTAACCTGATGGTGCAGCAATCAACGAGGCACTTGGGGAGCCCCCTAAGGACCCTGACACCTCCCCTCTCCTAGAAAGGGAAACAGGGGTTGTGTGAGGGATCCCAGGGAAACCCTCCTGGGGGAGAAACGAAGATGTAGCAGGATGGATCCAGTCATCCTCAGTATGCCACTCTTCAACGCAGGAAGGATTCTATTCGCGGGACTCTGACTGATTCTGTACTATAATTAAACAAACAGGGTATGAACTGAAGGATAGACATTCGGAAAAATCAGACAGAAGTGAAAAAGAGCAGTACCCAGCGTGTTGGGAGGGAGTGACTAACGAAGAGTCTTGAGGAGTCTCGGATGTCGGGAGTGGGAGGCTGGATAAGGACACAAGTCTGTAGGTAGGTAGAGAGAGAAGGTAAGTTAAAGGCGAGGATGTAGGTAACATGCACCCTAGCTGCGAACTTATGGAGCGTCTGGGGAGAGAAGCGACGCGCTGAGCTGTGGTTCCGCTGCACCATATACGGGATCCCTGGAACAGCGTGGTGACATCAGAGGACGTCTGACTGAACACGGAAACACTGCACCGCTACCCATAGTAACAGGAGCCATGCTGGGAGAGGGAAATAAAGACATAGTCCGCAATCTCCAGCGCCGCCAAAGGGAGCCGCGGCGCCAGCGAGACATGACACCCAGCTCCTGCGCAGAGAATATTCTGCCTTCCAAAATCATACTGGACAATAAAGACATTTTTGTTCCAGTACTGACAAAGATAGTTAATGCCTCCTTTAGGGAGGGGGTAGTATCAAAGGAAATTAAGAAGGTGACTATTACCCCATTAGTGAAGAAACCAGGGGTGGATCTGAAGGACCCCAGTAATCTGAGTCCGATAACTAATTGCCACGAACCAACTACAAAAGCATGTAGAAGACTGGAACCTACTGCATGAACAGCAATCGGGCTTCCGCGCCTCCCACAGCACCGAATCAGCTATGCTCGATCTTCAGACCTACATGTTAGACCTGATAGACAAGGGCAGCATTGGTATCCTTATGCTGTTGGATCTCAGCGCGGCTTTCGGCTTGGTAGATCACCAACTTCTGCAGGAAGCACTGGCTAAAACAGTTGGTTGCACGCCTAAGGCGTTGGAGTGGGTAGCATCATTTTTGAAAGACAGGAGTGCTAATATCCACTGGGGTGACACATTCTCTGAAGCTGCCCCTATCTTGTTTGATGTCCCCCAGGGTGCTAGCCTGTCACTGCTGCTATTTAATTTATATATGAGAAGTCTATGCGAGCTCCTGGAACAAATCGGCGTGTTCTTTACTAACTAGGCTGCTGACACGCAGCTCATTTTTTAACTCAAGGAAGAATACAGCATCAACAGCGCAAAAATATCAGAGGTTTATCACATTATTGACATTTGGAGGCAACGTCATTGGATGTGTCTTAATAATGTGAAAACCGAACTGATGATTTTTGGGACGCAACAGGCCAGATCCAAGTTAGGGACAGAATACCAGACCTTTACTATCAAACAGGCTAAAATCCCAGTGGTGCCCCACGTAAAAACCCTAGGGATGGTTGTAGAAGCATCAGTAGGATCCGAGACTCAGGTTAACTACCTGAAGAAAAACCATGCCTACTACATGCGTCTCATGAGAGCCATAAGGCTATTTATTAATGAGGCGAATGCAGCCACTATAGCAAGAGCGGTCATTCTGTCACGCCTTGACTACGGTAACGCCTTACTGATAGGAGCCACGAAGAGGGATATACAAAAGTGTCAGGTCATGGAAAATTATGCAGTTCAAGCTACCAAAAGAATCAAAAAAAGGGAGCATGTGACTATGGGGAGAAGATCCCTTCACTGGCTAAGAGTGGAAGAGAGAATACACTTTAAGGCGATGACCATAGTTCACAGATGTCTGTATGGAGAAGCCCCGAGATATTTTAAGAAGCAATTTTCTTTGTACCTGCCTCAAAGACACCTTAGATCAGATGATAAGGCTTATCTGAATATTCCTAGAGCTAAACGTGTGCAAGGGCGGGGGAAATCTTTCCCAGTGAAGGCAGCAAAATACTGGAATGAATTGCCACTAACTCTACAACTAGAAGAGAACTACCGGAGTTTCAGGAAATTGTTGAAAACCCACCTCTTCCAATGATAATCTCATTATCTTTCCGCAGACCGCCCTCTACAGCATATAATATTATGCGCACTGAATTACCCCGGACAGTGATGCCTGCAGGCTATCAGCGCGTTATAAACAAACACATAACATAACATAACATAACATAACAGTAAAATAACATTGTACAAGTAGCTAATTAATTATTAGGTAAGCTTCACCGCGGATGACGAGCCCAGTGACGCCCACGTGGACGAACATGGACAGATGAAGACAGATCAATGGCCTGGCATCCCATATGGAGCAGGCCCTACTCTATAGGGCTCCTCCAATCTGTATTGTAGAATTGTACTATATGCAATTGCATCATCAGTGATGTCGTTTGTGCCTCCAATATGCGCAAATGCCTACGGAGCTCAGAACATTCGGCGGCAGCAGAGTTCTTTGCTGAGGCACTTATATTTTGTAGAAATAAATACTTTATATCCTTGCAAGGGTGTCTTGGGCCTTTTTCCCCTAGTGTGCTTTATTTCTACTGGTGTGAGCGTGCAGGGTCGTGCCTTAACAAGTCCTAATGCATCGAGCACCATCCTTTCACACTCTGCAGCTCCTGGGAAATGTACCCCACAGTGTTTTTGCAACTTTTTGCATTCTGATTCACTCAAAACATGACCCCCACTCTTTTCCTCTTTCATTTTGGGGTGATATTGATTCAACCCCTATTTAGCTTTTCTATTTATAACCATGCTACTCCACAACACCTCTCAATTCTCATTTGGAGTCTGTCAATATTTTGTTAATCATCTGCCCCGTGGGAAATTTTAAATTGTACGCAGGTGGTCCCCTCCATGCAATTTAGGATTTAAATTAAAAGCCTCCCATAAGGGAGTAAAAGTGACGCATACACGACTTTCGTCTTGTTTTTATGGCTCACGTTTGCAACCCTGGGAATAGAAAGTAGCATCCATACCAACACCTGACTCTCCCAAGCATTGCAACTGGCATATGCCTCCAGTCCTAATCACACACCAGCACCTGGTAGCTACCAGCGGATCAGGGGAGATCACAACTGAGGGGAAGAGAAATATTCTATACATTTGTGATCCTGATATGGATATCATTTTAGGAAGTGAGGGCTTCCTTAATCTGACCACCTAGTTATCTCATTTTGTTTTGGGGGCACTAATGAGTCCTTAAAGCTACCAGTGCATGGGGGCTGTAAGGAAAGCTTGATATCAAACCGTAATCGAGTGATCACAGTTTAAGGGTGTTTATTGAACTAAATCTAAAGATGGGAGCAAGCTACGACCATCAAATAGTAATAACGCAGTCCCAGTCAAGTCTCAAAATTAAAGGGACTATACTAATAAACCTATTGCAATCCTTACTTCTAAATACAAATAGTGTGGGAAACAATGTTATGTAAAAGAAAAGTGTTCAAGAAATGATATGTCAGGATATTCAAGCCATTGGCTTCCCTTCCCCACATTTTCAGCACGGGACAAGTCGGCACACTCGAGCTTAGCACCCTCTCTGGCTTCTCTGGCACGAGGATTCAGTTCAAAACCTCAACATCAGGGCCTTCTGTGCCAAAGTCTTTTTGCCATTCAAAGTCTCTTATTTCAGAGGGCCTGATGCAATACAACAAACATTAAAGTTCCTTTCTTCTTAGGATTTCACATATACAACTTCTCGGCTCAGACCCACTTCAAAACATAAACTTCAACTGGTCTCCCTCTGCCGGTCTCGGACCAAACGCATCTACTTTTCCAAATTTCTTCTACTTCATCAAAATCGAAGACTTACGACTGTGTGCAGGATTTTGCTTGACCCATCGCAGGACCAGTTTGATTCACAATTACTCATTCTTTTCTTGATATAACCTTTTTCTCACTTTCGCTTTTACCACTTCTCGGCTGGTTACCTTACAGAGACCTACGAATGAGCACCCACGCGGTGCCGGAGCACTCTGTCAAAGGTATTGTATCTTGCTTTTAAAGTTCAGTCACTCATCAGCAGTTCAACTTTACTAGTGTCTCTTATCACGTGCATAACAATGTTCATACCAGCGCTCGCCATACAATGTTGCTGCTTGCTACCTTGGCTTCAACACTGGCCGATCTTGTATCGGTCTCCCCAGCTCACCAGCTGTGTTGATTTCACTGATGCTACTTTGTTCTTGGAGCCAAGGGCGGTAACACAGCAGCTGGTGATTCTCCCTGCCCTGATTATTGACGCAAGAGGACTGCTGGTATCTCCGACACACAATGCATAATTCTTCAGCCTGGTTTCCTGGTCTTACGCTTTCTACCCTCAAGGTTTCAAGTAACGGTTCCTTGTTGAAAAGGTCAAGGGAACTTCCCTCCTTGCAATCCCCTTCTGTTTTGCCGTCTTTCCTCTCTCATTCAGCTGCCGTCTCTAAACTGCGGTTTCCTCATGTGTTTTGCCTCACTCAGAGTGTGCTCTCGTGCTCTGCCTTTTATCCATGTGGGAAAGCTTAATGGAAGTCAGGTGTGTGTGATGGTCAGTAATTGCCAGACCTTGCCTGACCACTGTACTCTGACACGTCAGGTATAATGCTTGGGTGTTAGTCATTTTTATCTCATAGCAGGCTGTCTGTGAGAAAGTGTTTGTGTTGTAAAAGAGGGGGGTAGAGTTCCTAAATATCCTACCTGGTGGATGCAGTAAAGGTTTTATTGTGAAGGGGATACCTGGTCTCACCATCCGGTGTCCCACTCCCCCTCCCTGAAGATCCCTCACCCAGGTGATCATCCCGCACTGGTCCACCCCAAGGAACTGGATCCAAAAGTGATGGCCGTGTCCTAGCCACCTGGATGACAGATCCCTGGGGACTAGTGGGTGAGACACCTTCTGGTTTCTCACAGGACCCTGCCCCATGTATGCCTACAGAACAATACTCCTTCCTTCCTTATGGACAGTAGTGCAGGGAATCCTTGGTTGCCCTTTCTTTTGACTTTATGTGCCTTTTACCCATACACAGTAGCCCGAACTTCAGGGCTGCCTTAATCTTGGCAATCCTCTCTTTAAGCAGGCCGCTGAGGCGTTCGCACACCCGGTTCGCCTGTGGGTGATAAGCACCGGAAAACTTGTGCTGGATACCCAGTAAAGCTGTGATATGCTGGAACATTTCTTTAACAAAGTGAGGTCCAATATCAGGCTGCAGGTCTGAACACACGCCCCAGAATGGGAAAATCTGCCTAACCAGGAATGTTGTCACTCTAAGGGCATCAGGGTACAAACAGGGATCTGCCTAGATCCATCAGGAAAACGGACATACAACCACTATCATGTAGCGGTAGCCTTGACATACCTGAAGCATGTCTAATTAATCAACGTGGAGATGTTGGAATGGACCCAATGGGAGAGCTATGGCTCCTCTCACTACCTTTAATGTATGCCCTGCTGTGAAGTATTTACATGTCACACCATTTTCGATAAACACAGTCACATGTTCATTAAATTGGGACAGAACCAGTCTTCTCAAAATGTGAGCAGCAAGTACATCCTTCCCCGTGTGGGTATGATGCTGTTGTTTTTTCAGTGCAGTCTGTAATAATGACAGTGGCATCACCAGTTTGCCCATGCTCCTCTGTCGCCATAGGGCATCTGTTGGGGATATAGAGCATTCCCCTTTCACCCATAATTCCTTTTCTTCCCTTGGCGCACTTCCTGTAACTCCATCATTTGCATCACTGGTAACGCGCTGTACCCTTCTTGTAACACCACTGTGCGCACATGAGTATGTGTGTGAGATGGGGTATTGAGATCTAAAATGGCAACAAAATATGCTGCGTGCTTCACTTCTGCATCTGCTTCCTCGTTGCCCCTGGAGACGGGGTCCTCTTTTCTTGTGTAGGCTTGGCACTTCACGACCGCTATGCCTATTGGGAATTGAAGCGTCTTTATGAGTCTGCCCAATAGGGGTGCATAATGCACCGGCATGCCATCAGTGCGTCAGAAGCCCCTCCTTAGACAACGCGACAATCCAAAGTGGACTGTAGACGTCACATAGGCTGAGTCCGAATACACTGTCACTTCTTGGTTCTTGCTCTGCTTTAATGCCAATATAAGGGCGACTAGTTCTGCTGCCTGCGCTGAAAAATTTGACAATAATTGTGCGCTTGCTACCATTCAGCTGTACATTTGCCTTTATCTTCACTGCTGTTGTCCCCATATATCTCTCCCCCGTGGTCTGATCTATCGTTGAAGAACCATCAATGTAAAGCACCTCTTCCCCACTCAAGTGCCTTTTCCCTTACTCTTGAAATGTCGTCATATTGCTCCATGTTTGTGGTGCAATCATGTGCATAGTCTCCCTCCTCTATTGGTCCGACGACAAATGTCGCGGGGTTTACAGTCCTACATTTTACTACCTGTATGGGATTCTATAATATCACTTTATACCCTGAAATTAATCCTTCTTTCTCTGTGGGTTTGAGCTTACTAAAATTGTGACATTGAGTATCCAGATTCTACATATAGTGCCGGCACCGCCTGCAGTCTATTAACTACGTATAGCCAGCCTTTACGATTACTGAGTCTACTTGCGTTGCTGCATCTGTACAGTTATAAAATGGCTTGCATTTTTTGCAGTGCTCTTCACACGTGCAATCTTCATTCCGCACATGAAAGCTTACTCGATTCTTTATTTCGTCTTCAGATTCTATAAGGACTATAAATCCTCTTCTTCAGCCACTCTTTTCACAGCGGCACGCTTGCTTTTTTGTGACATCACCAGTCTTCTCTTTCATTCATCTTCATATTCCTTCGGGGATCTCCTCCAAGAGATTTTCATTTTTACGGGGATACATCAGAGAGGGTTTTCTCAATGGATACCTTGTCTCAAAGGCTCTTTGTGGTATAGGCATCATTGCTGGCGTTGCGCATGTTGCAATTTCCGGTTTCCGACATATGGACAAAATAGGGGCGGGACTTCCTGCAGGGGCATTCGGCTGCTCCCATACACTCCCCCTTTGGTTGATTCGTCGACCAATCCTTCATCACTTTTCACATCTTGGTATCTTCTCTTGAAGAAGCGCTTCTTCAGAGTCCAGATCTTCACAACTCCTTTCAGGGAGCCTGCTGATTGTACGTGTTCATAAATGCTCCAGATCATATGGCTGCATTGTCCATTCGGATTACAGTAGATCCATCGTCCCACGTACTTCCTGTGATTTCTTGGAGGCAGGAACTTCGTTCCCTCAGGTGCTAGGATTCTGGCCTCTACATATTTATTGATTTCTACATCTGTCAACTCCTTGTGTCCAAACCCTGATTCGACATCAATCATAATCTTAATTTATAATGCCTTCTTTGCTGTCTTCTTACACTGTGTGATTATTATCCTCATCAACAGAATCCAAACATCACCATCACCAATATCGTTCCAAGAGACCTAAAGATGTTTGCCATCCATTATGGAACCCATGAGAAGATTGATGCAAACCAACTGTCATTGGCAATAGCTTCTGTCTCCTCCTTGTCCGGTTGAGAACTTCAATGTGCATTTGGAAACTCACCAATGTTCAGGTCAGTCTTAGGAATCACTAATGCTGGAACATGAATAAGCACTAGGGAAAATGTCCCTCTCCAATCTTTGGGTAACTTCATGTAGGCTCTGGACCCACAAGCCCAATATCGGCCCATCAGGACAGCTGTCCCTGCTCCCATTCCAATAACATCAACTGTAGTTTTACTGCCTCTATTTCTTCCCACATAATTATTTCCTTTTCTTTGGAAGCATATTATCATATTTATCGAGGGAACCACCATATTCAGGCCTGATTCTTCTTCTACCCATGTCAACAGTCTGGCGTGGTTAGCCCATGACTTTAAACAAGTATTGTTCACTCTCTGTACTTCTGGAAAATATTCTGACGTCAATTAATGAGCTGTGCAGGACATCAGGCCTCCTTCCCATCCTTTCATGGATTTCACTTGTCCCTAAACTAAGACTTGTATTCGTTCCCAACATCCAGGCCATCCAGCTATTTCCGTTTTATCAGGACAATTTAGTTTATTCATCTCTGCAACTACTACCTCTTCATGTCCTCTCTCAGGATATGCAAGCATCTTGCATTTCCACGCAGGTTCTTTTTCCATCTGTGTGGTCTTGATATAATCATCCTGGAATGGAAATTACCATTTTGGTCTCCATCTCAATGTGGCCCAACATCCTTGAAATCGGCCTCTTGTCATGCATGCTGCAAGAAGAACAAGACATCTGGCATCGTACTCTAGAATTTCTCTGCCAATAAAAGTTTGCGTTGCATCCATGGCATAGGGTATGAGGGCACTGACATAGCAACTCTCCTTGGATGTTTTCTCTCCCACCTTTTTCATGTGCTGATACCACATGTTACTACCCAAGTGTGCTGTAGTGTCTAGATATGTGTTTATCCCTTCATTAGCTTCCTCTGCATCTCTCTTACTGCTCACTATTACTAAATCAGTGCTTATATAATAATCATGAAGTATATCAAGAAGAGTTTTCCGTTAGGGGGAAACACAGGAGTTTCTACCTTAGTGGAAGTAAACAAACCAAGAACAGTACTTTTAGTAGGAGGAATCATAGTAATCCCTATCTTAACAGGAGTGTTAATATAATAGGGAATGCTAAACAGAAGAAACAAAAAGACACAAAGCATGGTGGCACATACGTATATCATAAACCAACATATTAATCCCCACGATTTGTGACATTCTGGACTTAGTTGAGCTCGCTCATTCTCTAAAACCGTGCCATTTTCAGCATTCCTCATGTTTGTTATACTCAATTAAAGGAATGGTTCGCCCAAAAGATTGTATTGCCCAAAAAGATGGGTAATAATAAAACAAATATACTCACACTTTTTTTTTAATCTCCTATATAAAATTTTGAGCAATTCAAGCTCAAAATTTGCAAAAGCAAGCACATGGGCGCATCCATTTTGTGAAATGGATGCCCGCCTGTGCTGGCTTTTGCTTTTGCGGCACTAATGAAGGAAAAGCCAGCCAGCTGTAGTAAACAAAAGCTAACAGTGGGTGGCTTTTCCTTCATTGGTGCCGGGACTCGGAGGACGCGGACCGGAGACTACAGGCAGAAAATCTGCAGCTGTATCTCGGTAAGTGCTATTTATTTATTTTTAAAAATAAGCACTAGCTGCGGTTTTTTTTCTACATTTTCCGGGCTGGAGGATCCCGGAAAACTTAGAAATAAAACCGCAGCTTTAAAAACGTATTTATGTTTGCAGTCACTTTTGAAGCGACTGCAAACATAAATACAACGTAATGTGTTTGAAAACGCTGCAGTTTTTCTTTCTAAGTTTCTCAGGCTCCTCCGAGCTCCTCCGAGGAGGAGCCTGAGAAACTTAGAAAGAAAAACCGCAGCATTTGCAAACACAACCGCGTTGTGTTTCTGCCTGCCGTGGCTATCACTTTGGGGGGCCCGAGAGCCCCAAATGGGAAATGCTAAATGCTGCAGTGTTTCTGCCTAAATCTCTTTTCCCATTTGGGGCTCTCGGGCTCCTGTGGGGGGCCCGAGAGCCCCAAATGGGAAAGCAGATTTAGGCAGAAACACAACGCGGTTGTTTTCTGCAATGCTAAATGCAGCAGTGTTTCTGCCTAAATCTGCTTTCCCATTTGGGGCTCTCGGGCTCCCCACAGGAGCCCAAGAGCCCCAAATGGGAAAAGAGATTTAGGCAGAAACAAAACGCGGTTGTGTTTGAAAACACAGCGGTTTTTCTTTCTAAGTTTCTCAGGCTCAGACGAGCCTGAGAAACTTAGAAAGAAAAACCACAGCGTTTTCAAACACAATAACGTTGTATTTATGTTTGCGGTAGCTTCAAAAGCTACCGCAAACATAAATACAACGTTTTTAAAGCTGCGCTTTTATTTCTAAGTTTTCTGGGCTCCTCCAGCCTAGAAAACTTAGAAAAAAAACGCAGCTAGTGCTTATTTTTTGAAAAAATAAATAGCACTTACTGAGATTCAGCTGCAGCTTTTCTGCCTGTAGTCTCCGGTCCGCGTCCTCCGAGTCCCGGCACCAATGAAGGAAAAGCCACCCAGTGGTAGCTTTTGTTTACTACAGCTGGTTGGCTTTTCCTTCATTAGTTCCGCAAAAGCAAAAGCCAGCACAGGCGGGCATCCATTTCACAAAATGGATGCGCCCATGTGCTTGCTTTTGCAAATTTTGAGCTTGAATTGCTAAGAATTTTACATAGGAACTTAAAAAAAAAAGTGCGAGTATATTTGTTTTATTATTGCCCATCTTTTTGGGCAATAAAACATTTTGGGCGAACCATTCCTTTAAGGAAGAAAAAATACTTTTTAATCAGATACTTTGTAATAGGTGTTGCAGCTGCATGATTTCTTCCACTATCGCTGTAAGCAGCCTTCTAATCACAGGCCCATTCTTAGGATCCTGTAAAAAAGTGTGGATGTCCACATCTCTTCTAACAAGGACAGGATAAACTTCAAGAATAAATGCAAAGACAGCAAGTAGACGTCTATGGGCATCTTCGTCTGACAGGACCATAGACTTAATTAAACAGGTACTCAGTAAAAATTAGTCTGGGGACTGCTCACGTTTCCAATGATTGAATCCGAAATCGAAATCAGGTTCAGGCATATTTGTGATACATCAACAACTTTCTAAAGTTCATTTTCTAAGATTCCTGTGGCTCAAGCCACAAGTTTTCACGCCTGCTATAATATCTATAAGGAGTGTTCAGGGGAATCCACAGTCCAAATGCAAATTCGCATTTATGGGTTCTTTGCCTTCTCGTCCTTCTTCTTTGTCATCAATCAAGTCTGCGCATGCTGAAATTCTTGTACTTGTCTTGCATCTGAATCGATCATTGGGGGTGCACTGGCCTCACCGGCATGTAGCTTTACTTCGTTCTGGTGGATCCATGCTCGTCTACATTTGACCTTTACTGCTGAGGGAGTGATATAAGGTTGTCGGACCTTGGCTCGTGCCACTTCCTAGTGAAGTTTTTGATCAGCACTGTATCACCAGCAAACAGTTTTGGAGCGCATAAAACTTCAGAAAATCCAGTTGCTGAAAGGTTTTCATCTGTGTTATGAGACCGACCCCCCTGACATTTGAGTTGATCTGAAGTGACAGAGATACTTGCGGTCCTACATATCAAATATTCATTTAATTCATTTCCTAACATTTTTGCTGTACTCTGGGCATCTCTTCTTCTCCTCGATGGAGGAGTTAAAGGAAATCTCATTCGCCTTCCTGTCACTAGCTTGTGGGGTGTGAGTTGGTGATCCGATTCTGATTCCTTAAAGCATAGAGGTCTAAGGGCAGGCAATGTAGCCATCCCTTTTTCAGCGTCAATTTAAGTTTAGCAATGCTTTCTTTAAGGGGGCCATTGAGTCTCTCTCAAATTCCATTCGCTTGTGGGTGATAAGCAGAAGAAAACTTGTGCTTAATACTCAATAACAGACTTATCTGTTCAAATACTTCATTAAAAAATATGGTTCATTATCAGATCGCAGCACCTCACACACTCCCAATCTTGGAAAGACTTCACATGCTAAATGCTGTGCAAGTGGCATCAGGATGTGTACAGGGACCTGCTTCGATCCACCTGGAGAAAGACACACCACCACTATCAGATACCTGTATCCATTACATACTTGCAGCATATCAACATAGTCAATGTGTAAATGCTGAAAAGGACCAGTCAGTCGAGGTATTACTCCTTAAATCATTTGCAGTGTATGCCCAGCAGTAAACATTTGACATGCGATGCAGTTTATTACATAAAATGCAACATGCTCTAACAGATCTGGCACAAACCAGGCTTCTGCAATTGTTGGAGCAAGACTTTCCCTAGTTATATGCGCAGGGTAGTGCAGTGTTCAAGCACTAACCTTAACAATGCTACTGGCATCACGGGCTTTCCAGTGCTCTCCTGTCGCCAAAGTACTTCTGTGGGGGATAATGAACACCCCCTTCATTTCCATAATTCCTGCTCTTCCTGTGGTGGACTGCCTTGAATCTCCATTAATTGCGTTCTTGGTAAATGATTGACCATAATTGTGACTACTTTCTCCTTGAACTTGAAATATCTGGTGAATATTCAAGGACTTCAAGGACTGATAACCAGTGTTGGCCTGCTTCGGTCTTTGACACCAGGCCATACAGCCTTTCGTCGTCTTCCTTCGAGCTTCAGCTTATTTCTTTACTGCGACACACACATAGCTATTAATCCTTATTTCTCTGTGGGTTTGAGCTTGCTAAAATTGTGACATCGAATATATATATATATATAGTGGTGGTACCGTCTGCAGTCTATTAACTACGTATAGCCAGCCTTTACAATTACTTAGTCTACTTGCATTGCTGCATCTGTACAGTTATAAAATGGCTTGCATTTTCTGCAGTGCTCTTCACACGTGCAATCTTCATTCTGCACATGAAAGCTTACTCAATTCTTTATTTCATCATCAGAACCTATAAGGACTACACAACCTCTTCTTCAGCCACTCTTTTCAGTGCGTCACGCTTGCTTTTTTGTGATGTCACCAATCTTCTCTTTAATCCATCTTCATATTCCTTTGGGGATCTCCTCCAAGAGATTGTCATTTCTACGAGGATACATCAGATAGGGTTTTCTCAATGGATACCTTGTCTCAAAGGCTCTTCATGGTAGAGGTATCATTACTGGCATTGCGCATGTCGCAAATTCCGCTTTCCAGCATATGGGAAAAATAGGGGCGGGACGTCCTGCAGAGGCATTTGGCTGCTCCTATACAAGATGGTCATTTTGAGCTTACTCATGATATCCCTTCCCATTATGTTCACTGGTGTGTGTCGAGAATACAACAGCAGAAAAGCTAAGTCGTACTCACCTATAGAAAGTGAGAGTTTGTCTGTAAAAGGAACCAAATCCGTTGACTCAAAGAGAATCCCTGGGCATTCATGGTGTTGCCTGACATTGGGTATCTTCCCTCTCTGATACAGGATCTAGAAGCCCCTGTGTCTACAAGAAAGGGAAAAGTCTTGTCACCTATCGTCACCCCTATATGTGGTTCCTCTGCCGGGTTGGGTGTAATCGATAGGATTGAACACATCAGGTCCATCAGTGGGCTGTCCTATTGTGGGTACAATGACATCCCATTTCCCATGAATGGGTTGGCCCCCATGACAGTCACCCCCCAGCTTCTGAATGGGAGTTGATCCTACAGAGTCTGCAGTTGTCACTGTCCCAGCACCTGATGTGCTGTTTGTAGTATCTGCATGGGTCTTTGCATCTACTGCTCAGATGATGCCTGCAGGTATGGTTGTACAGGACCCTGCATGTGTGGTGCCTGTGTCATAGGTTGATATGTTTGCATGTATGAATCCTAGGTCTGTGCCTGTCGCTGCATATGATCCTGGCCATAATAGTTAGTCTATTCTGCCTGGTATGTGGGTTGGTATGGCATTCCCCCATTCTGTTGCATCCCATTCCTGCTTCTGCATACTTGAGAGATGTGTCCTATCTATCCGCACACCCAACACTGTAGTGGATCCCCCCCATTGGTCTCTGGTAGCCCCCTGAAGACCCCTCTGGCCTTTGCTGCATCTGATGTCCATACCCTCTTCCCCTGGGTGTGGTGCCTCTCCCTCTAAACCCTTGGTGCACATCTCACCGCCCCGCAAAACCTCCTCCTGCAGATGGCAGTCTGAACTGCACATACGGCGCACCTGCGCCTTCCACGCTGGTCAACATCGCACCTTGCATTGTATACTTTGATAACTTCTTCTGCACTAGCTTTGCTTCCTCGTGGTCTCTGTCCTCATGTTTTTTTCTTGCATTCTCTTGCATTAGCCTTTAATAGAGTACTATAGTAAGCTGAATCTCTAACCACAGTTTGGCCTCCATCCCCACTAGTTTCTTAAGCTGCTTTTGCACCTGTTCAGGTAGCCTCTGGCACAATATATGATAAAATAACCCCACTGTTTTGTCCCACGGTTCCCTCGTCTCCAGTCTTCATTTCTCTTGAATAGCCTCAATATATTGAAGCGGATCTTCGTCTTCCCTCATTTTGTGTGCAATAATCACACTAATATCTGAGGTATCTGGGTAGTGCACCCTCAGAGCGTGCCACATGGCCGCTCTGCAATTAGTCAATGGCGAACCATTGTGTGCCGTTTTTTGTACCGTTACTCTGGGGTAACCTGCTCTTTTCCATACATCGTCTGCAAACTCCCCAAGAATTGCTGAAAGCAAGCTCTTCATGTGACCCCCCGCTAATGTCGTCCCTGCTGTCAGTCTCTCTAGCTCATATATCCACTTCCCAGATCCTGCAGTCAAGGACGGTAGCTTACACCTTAAGTTGTTGTCTTTGTCCATCTGCTGCCATGGTATGTATTCAGGTCACCCTCCTCCTTTCTCTAATAATGGGCACTGAGTCAGTGCCACCCCGCCGCTCTGTCTCCCCATGTCTTTGGTGGCGGTAAATGCCTGTGTCATCTCTCCCTTCCTTTGCCCCGGCAGAGCTCTAAGCCTCTGCGTATTTGGAGTGATATTGCCTGGGCTGATCGATGTGTCTCTAGAACTTGGCAACCGCCCCCCTCCACCTGCTTTATCATTTCCCCACACAGTGCTCCTATCTGGTCTTATCCCTTGGGAATGGTGAGAGGGTCTCTCCCCTTCGTCGTCCTCGCTCCCCAATAAATCGTCATCGGACCCCATGTCCCCATTGTTACTGTATATATTTTCCTGGAAGCCAAGCCTCCTCAATACCATGCTTTCCTGCTGTTTTCTCCCTGATTAACCCATAATTCCACACTGCCCCCTCATGGGGAGATCGATCTCATCTTTGTCTATTTGCGGGTCGGCTCTTCCCGCTTCTGTCTCGCCCCCCTCTCCCTTGTGTCTCCCTTTCCTCATCATCACTAAAACGTGCTTCCCTTAGAGCGCGTCCCTCTTCCTCCTTGTGTCGGCGTTTCCTAAGGAGCCGTTCTAACTTCCTCTTCTCCTTCTTGATCTGCACTTTCCTTTCCCTCTCTTCTTCCACCTTTCTCCTCGCTATGTCCTCAAGCTCTCTGTGTCTTCTCACCTACAGCTCCTCTCTCCCTCATGCTCCTGCCTTCTGTCTCTCTCTGCACACTCTGTCGTTCTCTTCCTTCTCTTCCCTTTCCCGTCTTTCTTCTTCTCCCATTATCACTGCCCATTCACTTGTCTACTCTTTGTTTGCGCCTACTGTCTCTCCTGTGACCTTCCCATCTAATTTAAACATCTGTCACCCTACCCATTCGTTCGGTACTATGTGCTCCTGCCCCTTAAGGCTTCCCCCAACTCATTTTCTTTTAACCTCGCCTAAATGTTGCTGTGCTCCTTCTCTTCACTGCCTCTGCTCTGCGTTCCCTTAGTTGCCACTCCGCCTCGTCTTGCCCCTCTCTTTTACTATACGCCAGAGGTGCAAAAGTGGAATTGGTGTACCCTGCCACTGCTCTTAATTCCATCATGGGGTTTAATCCCTGGGTTCCCGCTGCTGCTTCTTTGTGCTCTATTTGTGGAGGAGGAGGGAGACCCCAGAGTGACCCACTCTCTGCCTTTTGCTGGCTCAGGATCCACTGTTGCCATGCCAGGTCCCCTTCCTCATCCTGAAACATCTTCCATTCCTTTAAGATAGCCGTTTGTTTGCTTAACCTCTTCCCCTTATAAGCCTTGTGTATATATATGCATGTAATTGTTGCTGGACACATTTGGAGAAGCTCACTTCTTTTGACCAGGGCTTCACCAATTTGCCCTCTGTGGCGTGAGTCCATTCAGCGCTATTCTGACAGATTTTGTCCTTATATCGAGGGTGGGACTTGCACATGTGCTGTAGGGTTGTGTCCCTCATGATTGTACCTGAATACATTATATACCAATATTTAATTGACCCTAAATCGGGATTTCGACACATCCACAGTCCAGATATGCAGTTAACAAATGTCTCTTATTGACCATACAATCGCTAGATTAATCTCAGCCTCTCCGGCTCTCGAACAATACCAGGGGTGTGCTCCGCGCACCGCTATTCTGAAGGTCTCCGCCTCAAATGCTCAACTGACAACTCTGCTCATGCGCTGTCCACGCTCCGACCCAAAGGCGCGACCACTGTTTCAAAGCTCCATTATTATACACAGACCACCGAAAAAGGCTCCACACCTCTCATGCACCTTAAATCCTATACAGCAACCGGACTGTTGATGTCACCTCTACAGTAAGGAAGTAAAAGAAATCGCTGATATCTGCCCCTTCAAAATGTTCACTTAAACACTCCCCGACCACAATGACAAACTGGACAGAACAAAAACATATGCACGGCCATCGTCCTGCCCTCCTAACAGGGAAATACCAATAATTAATGTGATCTGCCTGTATCTACAGCATCGCCTTGTGGATAAAACACATCTGCAAGACTTAACCAGGAGAACACCTTCCGCAATACAAGCCAGCCTCACCTGCTAAACCCTATACACGGAGATACCTTCATCCATGACCCGAGCTACAACGCCCAAGCCACAGAAAATCCACTATTTACATAACTTCTGTCACCTGTACCCTTAGGTCAATCGTCTAAGCTCACTGCCAAAACTGATTGCCCCAAGACCGAATATACCCTAACCATGAACAAAAGTCAATGAACAAAACACCTTGATACCCCTAATACTCCAACACGAACACCAATCAACACCGGTCCACCCCTCCCTGGTTTGCCGTATAGTTGAGTCTAAACTTACACTCTGTGATACGCTGACGTTGTTCGGACACCGACTCTTCACCCAACCTGCCACACTGCCTTTCCGGTCTGCTGGGCGGCCCACAGAAAGCGGGCAGGAATTTCTCCAAGGCGGTTCCTGATGACCTCTTCATGGTGTGCACTCTCCGTGTAACTCTTGGCTTCCGTGGGTCACCTCACAGCCTTACAGGCATGCTGCGGGACAAGACTGCCTCTTTCGGAGCGATCTTAGAGAACCATCCTCAGCTCCCAAATTAAAGTATGTCAGAGGAATCGGGGGTTCGCAATAAAAATGTCCAAATCAGCAGAGTAACTTAGGCTCATCAAAACTCCCCAATGCAAAAACAGAAGTCTCAGCCATGGGGCAATGTTTACTGTCTTTATTTCTGCAAAAGACAGGGATCATACTGAAAAACAACATTCTCCAGCAATCTCAGCTCCAAGACCTGTGTGTTACATCGTCCACGTCCTCTACCTTATGAACTCCTATGTTTCCCACAGACTCACGTTTCCACACACCCACATTACATAGCCCCCGAGGCTTACCTCTGGGCGCGCAGACAAGGCGACACCAGTGCACTCGTCATGTCAGAGAGGTCCATGGCAGACTTCTCCCTTCTCTCCGTTGGCAATGTAATTGGAGGTTTCCATTTGGCCGCAATCACCGTTGCCCATGTGGACCTGATCGTCACGTGAGGAGACCAAACGCAATCAGTATCACGTGACGACCCCCACGCATCAACGTTTCTTGTTGAGAATCACGTGATTTTCCCCAATGGTTTAAATGCATCCAGAAACACCGAAACTGTGCTTCACAGCTGGTCTTTCTCTTGGACATTGCTACGCTTCGAATCTACCAGGAAACATTTGGTCTCTCGACAACGGTTTGCTTAACGGATTGCTTTCTCTACGCCCTGAACTTGCCTTGAACTCTATCGGAACGCTTGGTTACTCGACAACGGTCTGCTTAACGGATTGCTTTCTCTACGTCCTGAACTTGCTGAACTGCACGACCGGCAACTTTGTAACACTGTGTCACAAAGTTTTATGCCCTAATGACGTTACAAAACCCAGGTCCACCCAAAAAACCTATGGGGTATCCCTATTGGTTAATTTATACTAATCATCTATAGAGGGCCATATATTATTAATCCCATTGGTCCGCCTTGTCAGGTGGGTCCGCCTGAGACTTCCCCCAAAGGGTGCCCAATACATTGTTGCAGGGTCGCAGGACGACCATTGGCCCATGCAACATTTTATATAACCTTACAAATGGAGCTTTTGGATTGGCTAGAGTATGTCCTCCCAGGCCTCAGACCCTTTTCTGTTCACAGAGCTCAGCGTACCTTTTCAAGGTAATGGGAACGGCTATGGAGCGCTATGTGTTACTGATTGTTGCTACTGGTTTGCTCATCTAGAGTGCCTGCAGGTTGAAGCTTTGGTGGGCAACACTTGCATCATTTCAGTCTGCTTCGCTGGGAAGAGCTTCTCTTCTCACCATGAGTCAATGGGCATTGTCTTGCTCTGCTGGGTCACGTGTGAAGAGACCGCAAAACCGAGGTCTTCTGTCTGCAATTATGAGGATTTTATTCTGAATTCTTGCAGGTGGCTTGATGCCTCTAGAACCAGGAATTTTCCACACTCCCCTGTCCTTGGCTGTGAACACCAGCTCTCTGCCCGATGCTGCAGGAGCTGTGTCTCCCCTTTCATGAATCTGAGGCCTGTGTTTCCAGCCTCATTCACTTAAGTCACCCTACAGGTTCCCTAAATTTCTATAGCTTGCTAAAGTTAGTTGCAATAAAGCATTTGCAAGCTTACTCCACGTACACTTTGCTATCTTGTGTTTCTGCTTTGGCAAAAAAAAAGAAAGACACTTTAGCATTATGTAAATGTATCCATCCTCTACCTACTGGAGTCATAAGCATGTTTTTCATGTCTACAAGTAATAAAAACTAAAGTATCTCTGTGTTACTTCATGCATGAGTTTAGATCTGCTTCATGACTAATGCTGCCATGGCGTGATGTCTCTAGTGACATCATCACTGCTTGGTTTTGCTGTCAATCGACCTGATCCATTGATGAGACCCCTGTCTCCTTGATCCCATCAACTGGATACGGTTTAAATGGCTGTCTGAGAGAATATCTCCTGTCATATCATTGATACATTGGTGCACTTGGTGGCTGGCCGAAGAACAAGTTACACCTTTCATTCTTCATTCTGCGGGTTGACATTCGTGTGGGGGCATGAGAGCTATTCCAGGAACACTCTCTTCAGGCAGGTTGCAGTAGTACCTTTTTTTAACGCTTTTTAGGTGCACCCCTGGGCATCATTTAAGTTTTTCTGCAAGTCAGCCTTTTTTATTGCAGTGTTCAAAATGGCTGCATATGTTGTTTGAGCCGTGTCTTTGCTGTTCGTAGGCCTTAGCGAGGTGCATCTCATGCCATCACCAGCGCTTCCGCATTTCGGAGGGAGATCAGTGCCAAAAGAATTTCCAATTTTGATAGTGGCCGAAGTGGGCTGAGCGGTTGGGAGCGGTGCTTAAGTTTCACCATTCGTATGATTTATGTTAAAAAAGAAACCGTTCCGGAATGGTTTAGTTTTAAAATAAAAGTGTAGGAAGCAGTTGAAACTTGCACTTCACTGCACTGACTTAACGTGAAAATACTGCAGGCTAATCTGTCCGTGCAGTTAACGGGTAGGAGAGAGGGGTGGGTTTAATCTTTGGCATGTCGCTTAAGAGGTGCGAATGGTGGGTGATTAGAAAGAGAAGGGTGCCGAAAATTGCATGCTGTGAGGGACAATGAATAAAGGTAACAGGGTGGTTTAAAATGCATTTTGCATTGTTCTTGGCATGTTTTTTATAGACTTTACACAGTGGTGGAGGTGGAATGGAGGAAAGTCAAGACCCTGGAATTGGGGGATTGTATTATGCGTGGGAGAGGCCGTGGCAATGGGGTTTGTGGGGAGCAGGGGTGCGCCAGCAGGGAACATAGTTCCACTACTTCTTTTCGTACACTGCATTTTGAAGAAACCAAAGGATCTCTATGTGTCGCAGCATCTATTCGGTACACAGAGTTCCACTATTTCTTTCACATGTCCACGTTGTGTTCACTGTGTGGCAATGTAAAAAACAGAGAGCATACACACAAAAAAGGCCCAGAGTGCAGAGACCCTCCGAAAAATCCCCAGGCATCCCGCTTGGTCAGTCCACCACTGGCTGCGAAGTCCTGCCTCTGCGAGGTCCACAATCGATACACTCCGCGAAATGAACGGGTGTAAGGGTTGACACAGCATTTCTTTGTTAGAGTGAAAAGAAAAAATCGAGAGGTCGATGTTGCCACCAACCACCTATCATGTTCGTGAACCTCCCAAAAGGGCCGGGTTTACTGGTAGGGGGTTGAGAAGGGCAGGGGAGCCGATTTATGAATTTCCAGGGGGGTGCCCAAATGTAAGAAGTGACATCACCGACAGTTATATGACCGCATTTGCACGTAGTGGCCAACTTGGTGCAATGGGTGGGGTGCAGAACAGTGGAAACATTGGCTAGCTTGTACTGCATAAACTAAAGTCAAGTAAGAAGGAGGTTACAGCCTTCCTGTTGCATTCCAGTAGGCCATCACTGCCCCTACTCCACCCCTCTATAATCATCCAGGTTGTAGTAGCCCTCAAAAGGCAGAGCAACACAAGTAGGATGGGAGAACGAAATGCCAGCCCATCCTGTGAGTAAATTCTGTGCGTGTGCCTCCTACCTTGGAGCACAATCTCACTCATTTGGTGCAAATCTCGCAAGTGGGAGCATGGGAATCCCCTGCGTGTGTGTGGGCTGCAGACCCCGGATCACATGCTCGCTTCTTCAGTGTGAAATTCTGCCCAAGGCTCTTTGGGCAAGCATTCAGGATGGGTCTAACACCTTTAAACAGTGTGATGTATTGAGTGGGCACCTCACTCCTTGGAGCATAGTATCACCTGTTGCTGGTAATCTCACAACTCAATGTACCGTTTCACTCTTGGTCATCTCAGTGACCCATCTATATTAATGGAGTCAGTCTCCCATCTGAGAAGACAATTACATATTCTGATATCTTACAGGCACAAGCCTTCTATCTCTTGCCCCATGACGGCTTCCAACATCCTGAGCGGCAGTTTATGGACAGCAGGAAGCTTGGGACATGCCTGTTGCCAATTGAATGTAGCCAGATCTACCATTTGGACACTAGGAGAGTGCCATGAATCCACATTCGTGGTGAAGAAGTACTCAACAAACAGAACACAATGGTATAGTGTTGCAGTCCTGCTGAGAAATGACAATTTGCTCTGTTTAAATGTAAAGTAGAGTGGCTGAGAAGTACATGCACTGTGCCATTAAAAATAAAGCAGCTGTGGTGGGTGGAAGTGCTGCTTCGGTGGCATCAAGAGTATGCAATTCCCTGCGGGGTAGTGTTGGTCATTTCCTATTGAAGTATAGCAGCCCTATTGAGAAGTGCCATTAAAAGTGAAGCTGTCAGGTAGGCTGGATCAGTGCTTCCCCATAAAAGGTGTAGAAGCCACTGTGAGAAGTGGCAGTACTGTCCCAATGGTGAGAAGTGTAGTATTTTCACATGAACTAGGTTTGTGCACTTTGGGTTATTGAATGGTGCTGCTACATTCTGAGTAATTACATCCCTTTAAATATATTAGCTCTAATATAACCACGACAGTGTTGAGTTATTCGGATGATGATGAAGATGATATCAGACTTGCTCACTAGTTCTGGTTCTGTATCATTAAATGTACTTCAGATCTTCAGGAGGATAGCTCAGGGGCAACATGCTCGCCTAGGAAGCAAGACGACACGGAGAAACACAGGTTCGATCCCTCGGTTCGCACAACACAGATTCGAACCCTCGGTCCGCACTTAGAAACCTCTGGGTATTATGCGCATTATAATTAACCAATGAAGATAAAAATAAATAAATCGGCTGAGAAGTACTAAGCCTTGTAAGAGTGTAGCAGCTCAACTGAGAAGTGCTGATGTTGTCCCATCAAAAGTATAACAGCCCCACTAACATGAACTAGCATTGCCTCAACAAAAGCATAGTATTACCGCTGAGAAGATTCAAAAATTATAGAAGCCCTGTTGGGAAACAGCAGTACTACCCCATCAAGAGTATAGCGAGCTAACTGAGTACCACCGGCATGGCCCCATTTCAAATATGGCAGCTCTACTAGAAAGTGCTGGCTCATATAGATTACACAGCCCTGCTGGGAAGTGCTGTTACTGTCTCTATAGAAGCCCAATAGCTCTGCAGCATTAGAGTTACAGCAGCCCTGCAAGTACTGTCCCACTGAATGATATTACACTGAACAAGGATAACAGTATGGCAAGGTCCATACTGGGTTCTATGTGATAATTCCGCATTTTGAAGAACAAATACAAAAAAGACCGATTTTTTTCGGCCGATTTGTGTGGTCTTCAAAATGCCGAATTATCACATTCTACTGCCCCCTGCCAAACCCCCAAGAAAGTTATCCCACGCTGTTTCCTTCCTTAGAATTCAGGGGAGTTCTCTCCCTCAACGTCTCTGTTCCACGCCCATAGCATTCACCCACACCATGTGCACACTCAGAGACATGCAAACAGTCTTATTTGCCTTCTCCCTGCCCCCTGCCTCCTCCCTCCGCAAATGCAATGGATGCAATGCAAGAGGGGAGCACAGATGTAGAGGTACACCCAACCCAAACCGATTTTTATAAATTGAGGGACAGAGACTATTTCTTTGCATCGGTCCCTCAATTTCTAAAAATCGTTTTGGGTTGGGTGTACCTCTACATCTGTGCACCCCTCTTGTGTACCTCTACATCTGTGCACCCATCTTCCAAAGCGGGGTGCACAGATGTACAAATACACACAACCCAAAACGATTTTTAGAAATTGAGGGACACACTTGCTTTGCATCTGTGCCTCAATTTCTAAAAATGTTTTGGGTTGGGTGTACCTCTTAGATGTAGAAGTATACCCAACCCAAAACGATTTTTAGAAATTGGGGGACAGATGCAAAGCAAGAGCCTCTTGCTTTGCATCTGTCCCTCAATTCAAAACATCGTTTTTTTACCCGGCTTTTACCCAGGCCGCCAGAGAGAGAGGGCCATCCATACTGCGTCTCTTCTCTGCGGCCGAGGGGAGGGGCGGGGGGCTCAGCCCCGACTTCATTCTGCCGGTGGGTGCCCAGCCCCGGAGCACCCGCGTACTCTGCGCCCCTGGAGAAGGGGGTGTGGGATTGAGAGCGCGTGCGACGCTTTGTAAATGCACTGCTGTTATTTTCCCCGACAGAACGATTGAGCATGTTTAAGGCTCTGCGGCGAAGACTTTTGAAGGCCTTTAAATGGATTATAGACGCTCTCATTGACCTAATTCCCAGGTCACCCTGTGTTAGGGCAGATTAGAGTCCAGAGCTCAGCAGGCGGAGCACTTCCGGCGTCTACCACCAGAGGGCAGCAGACCACTTCAAAACCTGACACATGAGCGCTGTCCTTCCCCCTAACAGAATTTACACCAAATCTCTGTGAAGGCGCCTTCACAATAATCTACAGCATCCCACTGGTCTTCCGGAATGTAACCCACGCACTGACTGCTGTACCAATGTACCACAATCCTGCCTATAGCTTCCATAGTGCGTATTGTGTGAAACACACACGTTTGGAAGGACAATGTAGGAGGTGGGAGGGAAATGGCAGTGGCTGGCAGAGTCTAGCAGATTGTGATTCTGGAAAGGCGGGAAACGCCGCAATTCTCGATTATTGAGACCACAAATTAACCGAGACCCGGTCTAATGTAAGAAGACGCGTGCTACTGTAAGATCCATGCAACAACTCATCCTCCTGCCTAAGATGCAGCGTGCCACCAGTCAAGTGCAGAACACCTGCCTCATTCCCATTCCACGCTCCAGACTAGGAGCTGGTGATGCGGGCACGTAAGCAAGAGAGAGCGCCATTTTACTATGCAAAATAACCACTATATAATGTAAAAAATAATAGCACGTAAGAGTGAGAGTAAAAGTACGTGCAATGCGTGCATTAGCAAAAACCCATTGAGGAAACCTTGCCTGAAAGACGTCAGTAAAGTTATGAAATGCCCTGATTACTTACAGGTAATCTTCATTACTCCTAGTCCTGCTCTTCCTCGTCACAATACTTACCTCATGAGGCCCCTGCCACCGACACATGACCTTTTTCTATTTCTTTTATTTGCTATAACTCCTCCCCTTAACCCACGGCATCCAGTTTATCATATCCAAGCCGAAGGGTGAGACCTTCCCCGCAGGGAGGGAGAGGAGGGTCGTCAGTACTGTGATGAGGAAGAGTAAGACTAGGAGTAATGAAGATTACCGGTAAGTAATCAGAGCATTACCTCCATGTCCACTCTTTCTCGTCCCAGTACTTACCTCATGAGGCATACCATAGCAGCAACAGTGAGAGGTACCAATGACAGACAGAGCCAGAAAAGTGCAGAATAAAACCGCACACCATTAAGAACTCCAAACTCATATCCCAACAGACAAAACCCCAACCCCGAAGGAAACATCCCCAGAGCAGGAGATTGAAAAATGGTGACGAAACACTCTGTTCCGCCCAAGTGGCAGCCCCACAAATCTCCTGCAGAGAAAATCCCCTAGCAAGAGCGACGCTGCGTGGGCAGGCACAGGCTGGCCAGAAAAAACACAGAAGCCATGGAGACAACAACACAGAGCCACTGGCTAATGGAAAACCACAGAGGCCTACAGATCCGCAGCAGCGGGGCTAAAAGCAACCAAGCGACTACCTGACCACCCGACAGGAACAGTCCGAGCCAAATACACCAAAAAACCACCTGCCGCACGTCAAAGGCAGACCAAGCCACCCCTTCCTGCGACTGTGGCACCCGAAAACGGGACACAACATTGCCCCAATCACCTCCCCCAGCCTACGGGCGGATGTGATAGAGATCAGGAAACAGTCAGTAGAGTAAGGAGCTCGCCGACAAATCAGAAAGGAGCGCCAAAGGAGGCCCAGAAGGAACATCAAGACCAAAGGGAGATCCCAAGGGGAAAGGCCCCTACAAGTACAAGGACGGGAAGAAGAGAGACCCCGAAGCAACTTCCCCACCCAAAAAAAAAACATAAGTACAACAGGCCATGGAGAATGGCACACAATCTCTCCAAGCGGATGAACGGCAGCCCTCCTCCGGAGCCCACAACCCCTGGACTGAGAGGACGACCAACGTGGCCCACCCCCCCCCTCTGCTGGCACCTGGAGAAAGAGGGGTCAAAGGAGGACGGACCACGGACAGCCCCGCCTGGAGATACGGAACCCGCAACCACCACAGTAAGGAGGCCCAAAGAGCCTGAGACACTGGGATCAAGGCTGCGTAAGCCCGAGAAGCCAGGAGCCAGTAGGAGAGTAGGTAAGACACCAGAGGATGCAGATTAAGACAAGCCCAAGGAACCAGAAAGAAGTAAGACGCCATGGGCCCTGAAGCATGATCAACAGGCGAGCCGTGACACACCGCCTCCAGAAAACCCTGCCCAGAACAGACAGAAGGCGCTGGACCCTCCCCCGGGACAGAAAAATCCACCCCATCCATGAGCAAATCTGAGCCCTGACAAAAACCAGATCCTGAGAGGGCTCCACAAGAGACAAACACCAATACACCAGAAAACCCCCAGTACCTCAATGCCCGGTAAACCAGCCGGAGACGAAACAGGATCTCCCGCCGCAGGGCCAGCTCGACCAACCAGGCGTCCATGCAGAGAAACTGAAGGCCCATCAGGTTAAGATGCACCACCAGGGGAGCCACGAGCCTGTGGAACACCCTGGGGGATGAGTGCAACTCGAACAGGAGCACTCAGTACTGGACGCCGTGATCCCACTATAAAGCGGAATAACCACATCTGGCAGGGGCGGAGAAACACGTGGTAACATACAACGCGGAGAACCAGGGAAAACAACCACACCCCCGTGCACAACACAGGAAGAATGTCCTGCAAAGGACTGATCTTGAAGCGTTCCTCACGGACGAAGCAGTAGAGAGCCTCGAGGTCTAATGAGGGGTCCAGAAACACCCGCAAGTAAAAACCCCTACCCCCGCTGCAGAAAAGGAACCTTCAAGCAGACCTCGGTCAGAGCCGTTGCCATCGGCAACTTCTCGGGCAGCGAGCAGGGAACAGCAATACAAACTATGCAAACCAGGACAGGGGGAGACAGGAAGGACACCTGAGAACCCCTGCGGACATTGTCTTGAACCCAAGAATCCGAGCACCACTGGGCCCATATCGGAAAAACACTGCAAACCAGACGCACATGCCTGTGGACCGACACACCAGCTCCAAGGCCCAGCCACGCACCCCATCAAATGCCGGATTGGACAAAAGGGCAACCTGCCGCAGAATGTCAGCCAACAGCAGGGCACAGTCAGAGCCACCGTCAATGGCTACCTTCAACTCCTGAACCACTCAGCACATCCTTTGCAGTGTAGGAGCCATAGAAATTTGCCCCGAGGGCCGGAGGTGGACTAGTATGAACCTACTTCAGACTGCAATCCACCCTAGGGTCCACCGGGTCCCGGACAGCCGCTTCCTCGGCCGACCCAGAGGAGCGACCCACCGGACTAGCGAGGACAACATAGATAGTAAAGTACCAAAAAAGGAGTGGAAAAGTGACCCTGGAGGGGGAAAGAGTAGGAAGGAAAGGAGCAATGCGCAACACAGCATTCCAGGGCTGCAGTCATGCCGGTAGACAGCCAATCGAGTTGAAAAAAGAGATCAGAGTAGCTGCAACAGATATCTGATGGGAAAAGGAGAGTGCGCTCTAATTTCACAAAAACAGATCCGGAATGGTGAAAAATGGTTGCAAAAAGTAGAGGAACTGTGAACAGTGAAAAACAAAGTAGCGGAATACCGGCGCCCGACCGTCCCCACTCACTTTGCCCACTGCACCCCCCTTTCCTTTCCAGGTCCTTCCCGGACAAGGAACATATAGCTGACATTTTCATCCACCTCTTGCGAAGCTTAGGAGAGGAGGAAGATGAGGAAGAGGACAAAGGGCAAGGAGCCTGAGCCGAGCAGTTCACTGGCCCATGGCACAAGCAGCTTAAAAAACACAGCAAAAATACAAATGCCAGCAACACATGTACGTCCATTAAACTCCAGGAGAGAATAATCACCCAGTTCCCCCAGCAATGAGCCGTCACTGCCGTTATTCAACTCAAGGCCCACCGCAGCACATAATAACACCAACCCCCCTCACCCGGAGGAGGGGCCAACCCGCCCTCGGAAGGCACAAGCACCACCTGTAGTCCACCGGGTCCTGAAGTGTTCCGGAGACAACAGCACGTGCCGTCACTTCTTCATATGAAAGGAAAAATTACAGGGCAAGGTGCACTAGTGTAGCAGAGCACTCACCCAAGGTGTGCAGTAACAACAAACCGGCACGCCACTAGCAGAGTTTAAAATATTTACTTGCACCTCAATCAGCCATTTTACTTTCACATGTCTGAGAGGTGGCCTGAACCCCGCATGTTGTGGCTGGTGGACCCACGTGCCACCCGGTGAGCTACAGAGATACCCCCATAAACATCAACTGCAGGCCAGGAGAAAACCCACCAACAGGGCAAACAAACAGTCCAGCCCCCTGGGAACAGGCCGTTACATTCAGAGTTCCCCTCAAGACACAGAGAAACATGAACAGGAAAACTCCCCCATGGAGGAGGAGCTCCCGCCTCCATAAGGGTCACCAAACAGCTGTAATGCCGCAAGAAACGGAACAGCGAGTCGCGCAGGGCCTACCAGAATGGAAACAGTGTGCAA
Source organism: Ambystoma mexicanum (assembly GCF_040938575.1). Taxonomy (NCBI): domain Eukaryota; kingdom Metazoa; phylum Chordata; class Amphibia; order Caudata; family Ambystomatidae; genus Ambystoma; species Ambystoma mexicanum. The sequence goes on from NC_090923.1 coordinate 1,132,379,303, forward strand.
ATGTTCCCCACTAAGCCCCCCCCCCGGCATACATGGGTCCAACACCCCACCATCTACTTACCGCAGGCCCAGACCCTGCAGGACCCGGGCATTGATGCATCCACGCCGGCTTTGGGCCAGGCAAAAAAAACAGAAGAGTCTTCCTGCTCAACTGGGACCTAAGCCCCGCAGGGGACCCGGGAGCACACTGCACCTGAAGGAAACTGAGGCCCCACCAGGGGGCCAGTAACTATAACTCCCCAGAGCCCTGCGCTGGGAACAGTCCAAAACTGCCGGAGGCAGGAAAAATTAAACTGAATACCATGGGTTAAGGCGAGGAGTTATAGGAAATAAAAGAAATAGAAGAAGGTCCTGTGTCAGAGGCAGGGGCCTCAAGAGGTAAGTACTGGGACGAGGAAGAGTGGACATGGAGGTAATGCCAATACAATGTAGTTTAGCACTATGCTGGACAAAGGCACTAAGGGTAAGGGAAGCTGTAGTGAAACGGGTGATTGGTGACCAAGTATTCCCCAACAATCAGCACATTTATCTACAAAATCTGACTGGAAACCTAGAGTAGCTGCCATTCAGTTGCATCCTCTCTGCTCTGGAACCAGTAGCAGGGTCCGTCACTTGTACAGCAGGCTCCGAACAGTAGCACATTCAGCAATGAAGGATAGCTCAGGGTCAACGCGTTTGCTTTGGAAGCAAGGCCATGCAGGCAACACAGGTTTGAATCCAGATTCCACGCTTACAAACCACTTGCTGCTATTAAGCAGCGTTATAAAGAAACAATTATTATATTATGGTGAACTGCTTCAGTGGGGCCATTCGACATTCCAACAACACGCGTGTTTGAGAGCCACACGTAGCGAAAGACCACTTTTGGGCAACCTGCCCATCCCGTCACCAGTTTTGAGTGAATCCCTAAACATGTGGACAGTAGTCAAGGTACCAAGACATTTATAAGAGCATTTCTTAACAAACCAGGGTAACTTGACTTTCCCTTTGTCACTGACCTGGAAAGCCATTGTTTCAATGTTCCTCACCCAGTCAAACCTTCATTTCCTGTATGCCTGATTGGCCAGCGATTTACCGCTGACACCCAGGGGTGAAAAAGAGGCCCTGGAAATAATTTTCAAACTGGCCCCAAATGACACTTTTTCAGCAAGTCCAACCCTTTTCCTATGAGAAATGTGAAAATAAAGCAGGTCACCACACAAAAGAGGCCCATGGTTCAGAGGCCTACCAGGAAATCTCCAGAGTCCCCTGAAGGCCAGTCCATTCCTGCTGACACCCTGTACATCTAATGGTGCTGTCATGTCCGACATGCAATGGTTTACCAACCACCGTGGCTCGCAAGGCACAAGTAGTGGTCCTTCGACCCATAAACTCAAAAGGGCAGGGCCATCTTAAGGTACTGTGAAGCCTGCGGCATACACCCCCTCTGGGGCTGCCCTGAAACCGATTAAAGGGAGGGATCCAAGACTCTCTGGTCGTGCACCCCTGGCCCCCAAACCGCATTTCCTCACAACCCATAAGCTTGATACACTAATCCTGGCTACTATCTTCAAGTCTAAACTGACTAACAGTGGCTAAAGGCATCATGAAAATGCTCCTGTGCCCTGTTGGTGAATTGGAATTTAATGGATTTTTGTATGTCTTACCATACAAAACTGATTATATACTGTTTGCCTTTTTACCCAACCTTTCTCAGAAACTGTGGTGTAAAATGCTCCATTTGATCCCATTGTTTAAAACCTTTTCTTAGTGGGAGAACACTCCCTGAATCCCCCTCAGTTGGTTCGGGCTTCCTTGCTAGTCGGTCGCTACCACATATTCAGCCAAGAACAGACCCCTTCCCTCTGCGGACTCCCCTTGGGGTGGACCCAACTACATTAGCTGAAGAATCCTGGCCAGACCTCTGATTTTACTACCCCAGAAGGTTTGAGTTGTATCGTTTGTTTGGGTGTTCCTACGTTGCGTTGTGCACTTCTCAATCTCGTAGCAGCATGGAAGCTTCCTTGCACCAGGTGCTGTGTTCTAGTTTGATATGGAGACAAGGTAGAGCAGACTGCAGGCAGCACCCTCTGTTGCTAGGAGACAGCCGAAAGGTGGCATAGAGTCACTTGGAAAACGTGGATGAAGACCAATGAGTGACAACGAAAGAACCTTGCAGAGGGCTGTGCTGAGATACACATCTGGGTCCTGAGGCCGCAAGAGGAACATCCTTGAGGGCTGCTGCTGAAGTGAGCAATATCCCATTTCTCCTCTCGTTATGGTGAGGAGTTCAAGCTGGGGTGTTGCTAGGCCTGGCAAAGATCCGGTGCTACGCTATTGTCGGGACTGTCGGGATTCGGGGATAGCCCTGAGCTTCTATCTGTGGCTACAACCAAAACAACCGGGGCTATACTATAGCCTCCCTAAACACCCCCCACCCATAGTGCGTGAAATGGGGGGCTCCCTTTATGTGTTGCTGTGCCATTAGTGTCACCCTCTTTTTTAAAGTGACTTCCTGGATTTGATTCTCTCATCTGCCCAGTGTTTTATATTTGCTTGGCTTGTGTGTCCTTGTCTTGAAGTTGTCAGTCGTCTGTGTGTTCTAGCACACGTGGAACAGGAGGATACAACCTGCACTTATCTTGCCTCTCCCTCTCTCCTCTCCTTCTCCACTTCCAGACCGCCCCAGGACAACTCGCAAATGGCAGAAATGGCGCTATAAATGACCCAGTTAGATAACTGTGCACCTAGTGTTTCTACAGGGTCTACAGGAAACTTCCAGAAAGAATCCTTCTCTTTAATATTACACCCGTGAAAGGCTCAAGTGAAAGTACACGGAAAAATAAGTGTTGTAAATGGTTAATCGAGCAACAGCAAGACAGTTGCAGTGAGAGCAAATGACTCAGTCAGCCGGGCACATTTTTACAACAATAACAATGTGTTGCCTTAAAGTTATTAGTCATGGCATGTGTACGTTAATCGAAGTTGAAAACAACAGGGAATCAAATGAATGTCAATATGTTACTTTTTAGTAAGTGCTGCTTTATTTGATGTGATATTTGCCAATAAGTTATAATGCAAAAGGAATGTCCCTGCTACGGTCAACCACACCATCCTGCTGCTCAACCATCTCTGTGATCACTGATCCAGCTCTGGCCTGGCTGACCTCTTTCCTCTCTGATCAACTCTCCCAGGTCGAACTGGGGTCCTTCTTACCATCTATCTTCCTCTCCTCCTGTGGGGGTCCCCAGGGGTCTAACCTCTCACCTTGGCACTTCAACTAATACCTGGCAACTCTCGCTCACTGCATTGCCAGTTTCTGCTCACATTTCCAGTGCTACGCTGATGACACTCAACTAATTTTCCGGCTGCCCTCAGCCACCCCCTCTCCCTCTCCAATCTCTGATTGCCTAACTGCCATTCAAAAGTGGTGTGCAGGCAATGATCTTTGTCTGAATGCCAGCAAGACGGAGATCCTCCTCATCAGTACACCTTCACCATCCTTTCCCCTCACTCTCTGGCCAGCCTCCCTTGGCCCCCCTCCTACCTCCACCTACGAGGCTAAAAACCGCGGGGTCATCTTTGACTCTACACCTTCCTTCTCGGCCCACATCTCTGATGTCTCTAAAAAGTCAAACCTCCTACTGCACCTCCTCAGAGGTACTCTGTCTTTCCTCTCCTTCCCCCAAAAGCTCATGGTCTCCCAAGCTCTGGTTCTCTCTAGGTTGGACTATTGTAACATCCTCTTTCTAAATCTACCTGCCTCTAGCCTCTGCCCTCTGGAACTAATCCAGAACAGGACTGCAAGACTTGTCCTTGGCCTCAAGCCCTGGGATCGTATCTCTCCAGCTCTGAAATCTCTCCATTGGCTCCCAGTGGATGCAAGGATTAAATTCAAAACTCTCTGCATTGTCCACAAGGCTTTCTGGGGCCTGGGTCCAAAATACCTTCAGCTATCCCTCGCAAATACATCCCCTCTCGAGCTCTTTGCTCCTCTACCTCTAACTCTCTCAGGGTCAGTCATTTTTCCAAAAAACGAGCTGGGGGTGGATCTCTGTCTTCGGCTGGGGCCTCCCTATGGAACAGTCTCGCTGCCACTCTAAAACTTGAGGAGAACCATCTCCGGTTCCCGGAAGCACCTCAAGACCTTCCTCTTTGCTTCTGCCTTCGCTCCCCCTCTCCCCTGCAGATCTGTTCTCTCTTGGCACCGTGCACCTGGCCACCCTCTGTCCTCCGGGCCCAGGTACCTGCTCACCCTACCACCCTCCCGCACTGCCTGCAGGCCACCCCTTGCACTGGGGTCTGTATCTGTACCCATACAGCACCCCATTTTTCTTCATGCACTTATCAGACATAACCTGTCTGCTGCCTTAAGCCCAGCACTTGCCACATGCTGGCTGCACTACCACAGTTTGTTGCCTTTATTATTTATTTATTTATTTATTATTTCTCTGTTTCTCCTTTGCTCCGCACTTTCCACTTCTCCCCCTTTACATGCACTTTTCCCCTCCCCCTCTCCCATGCACTTGCTTGTTCTCAATGTCACTGGGCCTAGCAAGATCGTTGTTTTGTTCTCCCCTCTTCCCCTCCCTAGCCTTGTCGCGCTCTGAAACACTTGTGTACGAGCGTGATAGACATAAAATATCAATATCAATATCAAGAAGTGAGGAGCCTTATGCTCAAATGTACAGCAGTGCGTTAACCAAGGCGCGGTCGTGCGTAAAGTAAAAAGCAGGTTCTCTTCAGGGAGCTGTAGATGTTCAGGAAGGGGGTGAAGGCGATGAAGAATAAAGCCCTACTCCTTGAGGAGGGTCTACCCTTGCAGTTAGAGCGACTTTTGGAGATTGGGAATAGCTGGGGAGCGCAGGCTAGCCCAGCTAATGTGAGTATCTCTTCAGGGATTCTCGTGCATAAAACAGATGGATGTGCCAGGGGGTCAACGGTAAGTGATGCAAGTACTCACTGACCCTCGAGACAGTCCAGGCCATACTTTGCAGGTCTTGTCCAATTTGCTAGTAGGTTTCACCCCTGCAGTTACAGGACGCTCCGACTCTCAGCGGCTGCGGGACGGGACGATCATCCGTGGTGGGACAGTAGCCTTTTCTCAGCTCTTGAAGAAAGGAGAAGGATAGTTCCAGTGCAGCACGTCTCAGGACAGGGTGGGGCAGGTCTGCAGGCACTTACAGCAAGTGTCACCTCAGCGGGGTGACACAGGGGCCGCAAATGCTTGTGGCATGGCACCCTCTCATAAACTGCGACCCAGAGTAGCCAGGACAATGAGTTTTTGCAGGAGAGGCCACAGGACCACAAGTAAGCGATGCCCAACGTCTCAACTCGGGATGCCGGTGCTCGTGTGCGATACCCCAGGTTCGAACTGGTCAGTTCGCTGGATGGCCACAGGACAGAACAAAAGACTTTCTGGCACGGCCATATTTGGCACTGGCCACAGTCTTGGGCCAAACGCAGTAAATGCGGTAGGGTCCATAAAACGAAGCAAAATACTTTAAAAGTAAACTGCTGCACCAGTGCATCCTAGGTACGCTTGTACAAACTCCAAAAAATCCTTAGAAGGTAGATAGGCCCATAAAACAAAAGGTCCCCTATGCGCGACACTGTAAGGTACTTGGAACATAGATAACATTTACCAAGAAATGGCAACATAGTCGAAAACTAAGGGAAACATAGTTTCCCAGTACTGACAGCCTGAAGGTTGTGTCAGTTTCCCCATAACAAATGAGCAAACGCCCCAAAGCTGCTCAACTGAAGGCTGTGTTCCACTGGTAAAAGTCAGGTTAGGTAAACCAAACAAAAGCAAACAGTTTGGGAGATTCACAAATGGAGGGAAAATTGCACCTAAGGGAAATCTTTCCTACCAATTACCACCAGCGGTAATTCTGCCGAAATCTCCATGGACTCCATGAATGGGGACTAACACCGCCATACCGCCACTTGTAATCTGGCGGTAATACCAATCACATTGAGAAAACCAGAAATGGTAGGTCTCCTAAACAGCTCTTTGAGGGGGCCTGGTGCCCATAGGTTATGCACCAGCTCAGCAGTCCTTTCCAAAATCGCTCTGGGTACCTGTTGATTCCCAAAATAAAGCATGCCATCAGCTGTATGTGGCCGGCTACTCAGAGGGCACGCCCCTTTCTTCTGCATCTAGTGATTTTCATGAACATCCCAAAGTAGATAAGGGGACTGCTACTTTCATATGCTGTGCCAGGGGGATTTAAGCCTGTGCCAGCCATATAGGGGACATCAATGACAACTTGGTGTGCTGTTGCTGACCCTAGAGGAGGGTTCCTGGAATGTGTTTTATTTATTGTGTATTTGTTTGTCGCTTATACATGAAGTAAATTGTGTTTCAGAGCGCCCACAGGGCAACAGGGAGGGAACATGGGAATGAAAAGCAAATATAACAATGAAGGATAGAGGCGGACCTACTAGGCCTTGTGACCATTCAGAACGTGCACATGCAGAGAGAGAGAAGGGATGAGGAAGTGGGGGTAAGTGCTAGGTGTACCCAAAGAGTGAAGGGCTAGGGAGTGAAAGAAAGGGCAGGCAAAGCACAATGAACCCCCGGACACCAGTCCTCTGCTAAAATGGGGAAGTTTAAATGAAAGGTGAACCGATCTCTGTGGAATGGTCATCTCTACCATAATTGATAAAAATCGTCAGGGACAGGAGCAAATCACTTGTGTCAGCTCAATGTTGAGAAAATAAGTCAGCGACTGTGTTCTGTCTTCCCTAGAGTGTGTTCTTTTGGTTCTTTTTTGGATGCAAGATTCCAAGAAGGATTTGGCCACGTCGAGGTGGGTTTTGGATTGAGCCTTTTTAGCCAGTCATCCGTTCCTGCCATTTGCTAGACGGTGGATTGCAAATTAACCTGCAAGACTCTCTGAATACGATGTGTGTGTGTTGTCAACTCCTGGGGTGCCCATCACCCAGTAGTCGGGCTCCAGCCACAGCTGACACCCCAGAAAACTGGTGCCTGAATGTAATAGAAGTTCTGTGGCGGAACCGAAAATGGCCATGCAATTCCACGCTTCCATATATCGAAACCACAGCTGTATCTCTTCCCGTCCTTCCAGTAGCATGGGTACCTAACACTTCTAGGGGCGGCCTCCACACAAAAACGCCATTTTTAGCCTCTCAAGACCTCTGTTAAGGGGGGGCTGGGAAAGAAGCCTGAACAGAAGAGCAAAGAGGACCCATGGGTTTTGCTATATTACTGGACAGCCCAGTGACCTTCACAGTTCCCTACTGCAATTTAGATACTGCTTTTGTGTTTTGTACTTCTCTCTTTTTCAATGGTGTTGGGTATCCATGTTGTATGCACAGAGCAACTTGAAACTGGTGCCAGCTGATACCTTGCTTGTGCTTAATAAATGTTTTTGCCCACCTTTGGATTTTCTTGATGTGGCACTGGGTTAGGCGAGCAGGGGGCGGGGGGGCTGACGTTTCTGGAATTGATGAACAAACAGGGATTCCATGGTCTGTGATGGCTGCAAGATGACTTGTCCAAATTAATCACAAACCCTAATGATTCTAAAAGGTAAATAAAACAACGTCCATGATGAAGAATCTCTATTACCGAGCTATCTGTGACTAGAGCGTTGTCTCAATAAATAATAAATAATCAAAAGTATTCCGTGTGCTCAGAGAAACCGAACCACTGGACACAACAGTTTCATTAAATAGCAGAGAGCTGAACTAAAGCAACCTGCAGACAGGTAAACTGAAAACACTCCTTGTCCCAAAGAATTTGCCAATAAAAGCGCAGTGGGATTGTGTGATTGGCTTCCTTCAAGTACAGCCGAACTGCCCAATTCCCTGGATGCAAAACATCTCTTAACAAGGCAATGGTCTCCATCTTTGAACCTTGAAATACAACAAACTTGGTCAATTTCCTGGGGTTGATCAAAGACCTGTCTTTCTTTGTAACCAAGAACAGGTTGCTGGCGAATCCCTCTGGTCGGAGAAGTGATGTTCTCTGTGTTCCCGGTTTCACGGTAAAAGAAAGGTATTTTCAGGACTGGTGTACTTGTATCCAGAATTGGAAAAATTCTCAAAGTGTGGTGGAAATGATGTATCCTTCTTCTCAAAGGGAAACTGCAATAACTGGAGAAAGCAGAAGTGCCCCTGGATGCTGTTGATCAATGGATGCTCCTCCTGATCACCTGCGCCCGCCCTGTCTTCTCCTCCTGTGACAGGGTGATTGGGCTTTTCAGCTGTGCTGACTGGCCTTTGTCACAATGCCACGCCAGGGAGGCCCCCCTTCACACCCTTCTGCCAGAGCAGTGGAAAGAAACGCATGTCAGGCACGCTGCTTCAATATATATAGCAGGAGATGGTCTACCACCTTCATAAAGAATTTGAACAAATTCCAACTTCCTTTCAAAGTGCCTTCATATTGGGGGAGGTGCAGAAATATAATAACCACATAACTCTGACGTATTGTTCTAGCCCCTTGGAGCCCTTATATTTTAATTTTAACGGATGACAAATGCCAGGCTTTGAGCACTTTTGAGCATCCCTTGTTTGCAACCCAGTTGCTTTCCATTGCAATCATCCAAGCACCAGTGTAAACGCCCCCCCCCACCACCACACACACGCAGTCTGCATGCAACACATTCAATGCATACAAACACTTTTTTGTTTTAGGTGGTATTTCAACTTCACACGCAGCTCCTTCATGGTCTCTGGTCTGGGGTCTGGGTGGGGCAATGACGACATCAGTGACATGCTCCTCTGCTTCTCCAGAGCTGGTCAGCCTAGGCACACAGGGCTCGGAGTTGCCTAGCAACCAACTGTAGAACACCAATACTGTAGGGCGAGTGCAGAGGTTGCACCTATTTTTCCTTAAAGCTAGATCTGAGGAGAAGACAGTGTGCTCAGGTGCATTTCAGGTTACGGCATGTATCCCATGAAAACACTGGTGACGGTAACACCGGAATCAACAATATCGCAGGAACTGGAAGCTCGCCAGTGGCCATTTTGGAAAACACAATCCACATAAAATCACCCACTTCCTGTTGCCATCCGGGCCCTTTAACACCGGCATCATATCTGGAGCAGCAAAATCTCGGGTACCTCAAGTCCGCCAGCATAAACCCCGCTTTACGGAGCCTGAATTAACAATGCTCTCTGACACCATTGTGGACAATGTCGGTGAGCTGTTTGCAACAGACTGCAGGTGCACCCGCCAAATCCAGAAATCAGCCATATGCAAGCAGGTGGCAGAGAAGGTGTCGGCTATGGACCCCGTCCGCCACACCGCAAAAGATTAACACAAGCGGTGGGACAACCCCCGTCTAAGAGTCCGCAATCTGCTCTCATCACGCAGGAGGGAATGCGTGGCAACTGGCAGTGGGACGGCCTCCCCAATAATGTTGGTGCCCTGGAAGGAGAGATGCAGCACTGTGCTGTGCATCTGGAAGGTATTGAGGGAGTAGGTACGGTGCAGACCGGTGCAGGAGCACATGCAGAGGGCGGTGAGTACAATGTGCAATATCAAGAATATAACAGAGGGCATGCCAATGTAGCACACACCACACAGAGACATGTCCAACTGAACAACAGACCACAGCCAACCCCAACAGTGGCCTACCAACTATAGTTGGCGGCCAAGTGTGCACACACTTTGTCCCCCCAAACACAGAAACACACAATGGACCACATGAGTACTGGTCATGTGCAGACAATGAATACATGAAGTATCACACATGCATAAGGGCAGCATGCATGCACCACAAGCAAAATGTCCCCATGCCACACACACAAGCATGCATGCATACAGAGTGCCCTGACGCACCTGGCACGGCTCATTATCCTCTAGTCAGTCCGGTAATAAGTGCAATAGTGTGCTTCACACCTCTCCACCTCGCTGCCCACCTGTGGCGTCCCTCAAGGCACCATCCAATCCCCATGGCTCAACAACACTTATCTTTCCCACCTGGCTAACGTAATCACCACCATTGGACCCCACTGCCAGTGTCCTGCTGATGACACACTGCCCACCCTCAGATCCACATCCTGTACTGTCCCCCATCCCCTCCAAAACATGAGTGCCTGACTACATATCATGCAACATGCACTGCTGACGATCCCTGTCTTAATCCATGCAAGACAGTGAAGTCCTGCAGCATGATGGCTGGCACACATGTACATGGGCGCATCCACTGATGAAGATTCCATGCAGGATTCTGGGGACACTACCAACGGCACCTCGGAGCACACCCCCATCACTGTCCCATGTTCAGCCCCCAGGACATTCACAGCCCGCCACCACCACCATCCATCCCCAGCATCAGGGACATGGATGCACAGCTATGGTGGTGTATTTGCATGTCGGCATCTGAATCTGCTTCACTGCCGTCATCTTCATCCGCCGGAGGCATGTCCATGTCTGGGGGCTGGGAAATGTTACACCTGATGCACATGTTGTGCAACATGGAAGAGGCCAGGAATATCTTGCCCACTTTCACTGGCCTGTACGTCAGTGCCCCAGCCAAGCAGCTAAGGCAACGGAACCATGCCATCAGCAGTCCAAAGGTCTGCTCAATTGTGCACCTTGTTCTGATGTGCACACGGTTGTACGCATTTTCCTGGTAGCTCTGTGGATGGGTCATCAGCCATGGTAGTAAGGGGTAGCCGGAATCAGCTGCATGGGAGGGACACAAAGAGGACAATGTAATTAAGGTGACTGGGCACTGCATGCATGTCTGGATGTGGGTCTGTGACACATGCATATGGATATGTGCGCTTGTGGGCCATCAATCACCTTGCTGCACCCTGTACAGTTACTGTTGGTCAGGACATGTGTAGGATTGGACTCACATAGATGTGTTTGTAGTGGTGGATGTGTCACAGTGAGGGTATGCTATACTTTGTGACATGGGTGTGATGCGTTCTGGTACCTGTGGTGCATGACATGTGCCTGTCCATATGTGGCCAGATTGTGCTGGTGTGTCCTTGTGTTTACTCTTGTGGCACATGCTATCCGTGGGCACCCGCTCTTGCATGTAGATTGTGTGCCTACATTTACATGTTGCCTGTGTCCCATGCACTGGTGACAGTAAACAACCCCCCCATTCCCCAGTACACATAGGGCATCTCCTGCAAGGCTGCATCTCCCCACTCCTTCCTCCGATTTCAGGGGGGTACCCTCTGCGCACCCACTCAGCGTCCCTCTCCACCCCGTCCTTATGCCACCTATCATCCGCCCTCCCCCTCAGAACACGTACCTTATCCCAACTCGCCCTTTGCTGCACCTCTGCAGCATCTGCCTTTCCAGCTCTCTTCCGTGTGTCACGCTTCCCCTGCATGGTCAATGGACCGCAATTGGAAGAACAATGGGAAAACCAACACAATGCATCTGTCTGGCATGTTTACATGATATGTAACACAAGTCAACTGCTTTATGTATCATCTTTGTATCCAGTTTCCTTGTTCAAGCAAAAAGCACCCAGATACCTCAGGGTTCGGTGCGCTCTATAAATAATAAACTAAACTACACATGCAATGTGGTGTGTGTGTTGATCCTTTGACTCACCCAAAAGCTAGGTTTGCTGCCGACGTAACTCTCCATATACCCAGGCAGCATGCTATTGCGCAGCACCATGGAGTAATGTGTAGATCCCGGGAAACGTGCGCAGCAGTGTGTGATCATTGGGTCTGCATCACAGACGAACTGCACATTCATTGAGTGCTACAGCTTTCTGTTCCGATATACCTCCTCTATGGCGTAGCCGGCCATTAGCTCAATGTGTGTGCAGTCCACTGCTCCAAGTACTTTGGGCATGCCAGCAAGGGCATGGAAACGTACCTTGGTGGCATTCACCTGGGCCTGTGTCGTGGGTAGGGCAATGTGCTGGGACACATGACGCAGGAGGGCATCCAGGACCTGCACAAGCACCTTTGAGAATCTGAGCTGTAAGATTTCATGCAGCTCCCCGACTGTGAGCTGGAATGTGCCGGTGGCGAGGAAATGTAGCACAGACACCACCTTCAACAGGTGGTGAGGGAGTATGGCAGTCTGGATGCCAATGATGCTGTGGATGTCATCATGGATGAGGTCCACTATAGGAACAATGGTCTTCCTGTTCAGGCAGTACAGTGTGTTTATCTGCCTGTCACTCAGGGACCAGGGTATGGCCCTTGTGTATGGGTGCTCGCCTCCGGGGTACTACTTGCTTCCCATTGTTCCTCTGCATCATCCTCTTCCTCCGTTCCCACTGCTCATGGAGATGCATGCAGTGCCTCCAGGTCCATGACTGCTGCTACAATTGGCAGCATGGTTGTGTTGGAAGTGGTCCTTTTCAGCTATCACAATGCTCATTGTTTGCAGCTGGGTCAATGGTATTACCCAAATTGTTTGTTTACAATTGTTCGAATGAACAATTGACCGAATTTAAAGGGTCACAATTGACCTTTTCACAATTGACCGCATATATATATATATATATATATATGTTTATGTATATATATACATATATATATATATTAAATTAAAAAACTTTGTTAAAGGGACGTTATGGTTAAGTTGCGCTACTAAAAACCTATGAAATTCAGTGAAAAAACTTTGTCAAAGGGATGTTATGGTTCCAAGTAAAACCGGAAAACCCTTGAAATTCGCCAGTTATGGTAAGATAAGCAACCATAACTCACGCCACCACCGTGCACTGCTAAAACTAACACACAGGACATCAAAGATGACATCACAAATGTCGTTGATGACGTCACTGATGACATCACATGTGTATGTACTTTTCATGAAATATGTGTACAAGGGATTCTTATTATAATGTTGCGAAACAAGTGTCAAGGATCATTGCAATAAATATCATACCCTAATTAGTGCATTGAACGATGCAGTGATATAAATAGCATTCTATTATGGGGTTCTATCTAGTATACTAAGCTACTCATACAGAAACATAACATTGTGTGCTGTGTACAAGATGAAGGTATAATATTCGTAATGTTAATATGTTGAATAATGAAATGATAATTGTTTTCTTAATAGATTTTTGTGTACTGTGAAATGTGTAATAAGTAGCTAATAAAACACATGTATTACTTAATTGCATTACTATAGACAAAACACAAAGACACAAGAACACATACCAATATGGGTATATACAGGGAAATTGAAGTTAGCAAAAAAGCAAAAGTAGTAGCAGAAACAATTCATAACTTAACTGATTATTTTCATGCAAATAAATGATTGCTCTGTTTACCCTAGGTATATGTATCACTTGATGTGATTGGACCCTAAGGAAAGTAGTGTGAGTACAATGTATACAAATATGACCATATACAGGGAAAGTACAGCCATAAAAAAAACAGAACTATCAGAAAGTGCTCATAAGTCTATTGATTATCTTTATGCACAAAAAGGATTGCTGTCTTTCAAGCTTGTGTCTTCCCGTATGTATATGTTTCATATGATGTGACTGGACTCTAAGGGAATTACCGTAAGAACCTACTTGAAGGATACGTCTACAAATAAAATAACATTTTTAGTTTCTGACTGTTACTGAAGAAAACCATGTGGCCTAGATATGTCAGCAAAAGAAAAAAGAGTGAGCCAGACATGTGATGTCATCAGAGATGTCATCACTGACATTTGTGATGTCATTTTTGATGTCCTGGGTGTTAGTCTTAGCAGTGCACGGTGGTGGCGCGAGTTATGGTTGCTTAGTTTACCATAACTGGCGAATTTCAAGGGTTTTTCGGTTTTACTTGGAACCATAACGTCCCTTTGACAAAGTTTTTTCACTGAATTTCATAGGTTTTTAGTAGCGCAACTTAACCATAATGTCCCTTTAACAATGTTTTTTCACAGAATTTCATAGGTTTTTAGTCACGCAACTTAACCATAACGTCCCTTTAACAAAGTTTTTTCATTGAATTTCATAGGTTTTTATTAGTGCAACTTAACCATAAAGTCCCTGTAACATTTTTTTTAAACTAAATTTTAAAGGTTTTTATTAGTGCAACATAATTTTCAATAGATGAAGACCACTAACATCTTATGTCCTCCAAGTGGGAATGCCGGGTGGTTAAAAAAAAAAAAAGATGGCCACCATGGAAAGGGAAGGCGGGGTGTATGAAGAGAACACAACAGGGCATGAGCAGGGGGTAGGGGGAACAGGGGAGACACATGGGCATGAGTGGGGGGTGGGGGGAACACGAGGGAGACACGGGGCATGAGCGGGGGTGGGGTTAACAGGGCGCACACGGGGCATGCGCGGGGGTGGGGGAAACAGGGCACACACAGGGCATGAGCGGGTGTGGGGGAACAGGGCGCACACACGGGGCATGAGCGGGGGGAGAGGGGGAACAGGGGAGACACACGGGGCATGAACGGGGGGTGGGGGGGGAAGGGTAGAGACACACAGGGCATGAGTGGGGGGTGGGGGGAAGGGGAGAGACACACGGGGCATGAGCATGGGGTGGGGGGAAGGGGAGAGACACACGGGGCATGAGCGGAGTGTGGGGGAGAGGGGAGAGAGACACGGGGCATGAGCGGGGTTGGGGGGAAAGGGAGAGATACGGGGCATGAGCGGGGGGTGGGGGGAAAGGAGGGAGACACGGGGCATGAGCGGGGGGTGGGGGAAGGGGAGAGACATACACGGCATGAGCAGGGGGTGGGGGGAAGAGGAGAGAGACACAGGGCATGAGAGGGGGGTGGGGAGGAAGGGGAGAGAGACACGGGGCATGAGCGGGGTTTGGGGGGAAGGGGAGAGAGACACGGGGCATGAGCGGGGGGTGGGGGGAAGGGGAGAGACACACAGGGCATGAGCGGGGGGTGGCGGGTAGGGGTGAGAGACACAGGGCATGAGCGGGGGTGGGGGGGAGGGTCGAGACACACGGGGCATGAGCGGGGGTGGGGGGAAGGGTCGAGACACCTGGGGCATGAGCGGGGGGTGGGCGGGAGTGGGAGAGACACACGAGGCATGAGCGGGGGTGGGCGGGAGGGGGAGAGACACGGGGCATGAGCGGGGGTGGGGGGAGGGAGAGAGACACGGGGCATGATCGGGGGTGGCCGGGAGGGGGAGAGACACACGGGGCATGAGCGGGGGTGGGGGGGAGATAGAGAGACACACGGGGCATGAGCGGGGGGTGGGCAGGAGGGGGAGAGACACACGGGGCATGAGCGGGGGGTGGGCGGGAGGGGGAGAGACACACGGGGCATAAGCGGGGGGTAGGGGGAGGGAGAGAGACACACGGGGCATGAGCGGGGGGTGGGTGGGAGGGTGAGAGACACACGGGGCATGAGTGGGGGTAGAGGGGATGTAGAGAGACACACGAGACATGAGCGGGGGTGGGCGGGAGGGGGAGAGACACACGGGGCATGAGCGGGGGGTGGGCAGGAGGGGGAGAGACACACGGGGCATGAGCGGGGGTGGGCAGGAGGGCTAAAGACACACGGGGCATGAGCGGGGGTGGGGGGTTAGGGAGAGAGACACACGGGGCATGAGCGGGGGTTGGGCGGGAGGGGGAGAGACACACAGGGCATGAGCAGGGGGTGGGCGGGAGGGGGAGAGACACACGGGGCATGAGCGGGAGTGGGGGGAGGGAGAGAGACACACGGGGCATGAGTGGGGGGTGGGGGGAGGGAGAGAGACGGGGCATGAGCAGGGCGTGGGGGGAGGGAGAGAGACACACGGGGCATGAGCGGGGGGTGGGCGGGACGGGAGAGACACATGGGGCATGAGCGGGGGTGGGGGAGAGGGAGAGAGACACACGGGGCATGAGCGGGGGTGGGGGGGAGGGAGAGAGACACACGGGGCATGAGCGGGGGTGGGGGGGAGTTAGAGAGACACACGGCGTTCGTGTGCAGGCGGCAGATCCCGCTCCTCGGCCCTCCGCTGGCCACCGTGTGTCAATGGCGTGAGTGGGGGGCTGGAGGAACAGGGGAGACACGGAGCATGAGTGGGGGTGGGGGGGACAAGAAGGACACACGGGGAAAGAGCGGAGGTGAGAGGAACAGGAGACAGACACGAAAGACTTACTGTGCAGGCGGCAGATCCCACTCCTGCTGACAAAGCCTCTCATGCGAGGAACAAAGATGGCGGGCGTCTCTGAAGCCAGACGCACTGCACGCTTTCACCACATCCAATGAGAGAGCACGTCAGATGTCCGCGGACATCACGCAAGCTGCTTGCCCAATCACCGTCCTGTCCGCGGAGCGAACAGGGAAGTGTGTCCACGAAGCGAACACAGATATCACTAATCTTTTTCACTTACATTTTTGTCATTTTATTAAAAACTACTAGACGGATTTACACCAAATAAAGCAAAGCATGCTTTCGGGACCAAGCCGCCGCTCCTGCTGCAAATTTGGTGTAAATCCGTCCAGCGGTTTGGGCTGTAGGCGTGAGCAAAGTTTTTTCCCTTTATGTCTATGGGAAAAAACAAAGGTTTTGGGACCCCCCCTATAACTTTTTCCCCCTGGACGAATCCTCACCAAACTTTGCGTAATAATTCAGAGTGGGCCATATACTTTTTTTGCAAAGCTTGGTGAGGATTCGTCCAGGGGGAGCGAAGTTATAAGCCGCCCAAAAAGTGCTCTTCCTCTAGAAACACCAACTTAACCATGTAATATATCGCTTTGGTTATAGATATATATATATATAAATAAGGGGTTGGTTTTGGTTGGGGGGTTTCCCCCCCGCATATATGTTACAATTGACCTTCACAATTCAGTCAATTGTCATTCGAACAATTCGTATACAACCGGGTTCACCTGTGGGCTGTTTCTCCACACCTGGGCCTGCTTACCACCTGCTCTGCAGTGCCATTTTGTTTCTGTGAAGTTGTTGCTTCAAAAGAGCACGCATGGAAGACTGGGTGCAGAAACAGCCAAAGCCTCCAATACTGTTAAACAGCTGTCCAAACTGTTTATATATGTCTTACAATTTGCGGGCTTTTTTGTTAGGGTGAGTATTGTCACTAAAGAAGAGTCAAACTTCCATTACTCACTCAAAAGAGTTTCTTGAATCACTGTCAGACATGTTTCAAATTTAAAATTGTGGGCATTCGTGTGTTCCCATAATGCTTGTTGTTTTATGCAAATTATCATGCTTGGGTTCTATGAAGAGATGCAATGTTGCGTGATCTGGTCTGGGGCCATGCTCCTCGGCCACGCCCTCCTCACCACACCCTGCCAACCCGCCATGGTGGATATGGTTCCCCCAGTCATTTTTTTAAATTTCCAGCTCTGACCACTCTCCCACTCTTCTAGGGAGAGATTGACTCCCGCCATACTCAACCTCTGGGGGCCCCAACACTCTATTCACATGCTAGCGGGTCTGTTGGAACACCTGGTCTCTGGCTCGCACTACCCTCAAAGTTTTTTCAGGAATGAAAAGTGTTCCATAATATGCAATGATCACACCCACATTATTCTCTAGAATAAAATAACATACTATCCCGGTTCAACAGCAAGAAAGGAGGAGGTTGTTGGTGTAAACAGAACCGGATTTATAGGGCAAAGAGACACACTTAGGCTCGGAGGATGCCACAGAAAACAGACCAAGACTTATGGGGCAAAGAGACACACAGGCTCAGCAGGCCTTTAAGGAAATAGACAATGCCTGAAGGGAAGGCCCCTCTGGGAAGATTGGGCCATTTTTCTGGGACATTGTGGGCCACTTTGAGTTAACGCACTGTTCAGCATGTAGTTTTGTTCAATGTTATTAACCCTATAGGTATTAAAAGTCACCATTTGAAATAAATGTTACCGAAAAATGCCCCTATAGGTATTTGTGAAATAGTTTTTGCAAAGTAATGAAATGCTAGTTGAGATTGTGAGTCACTTTTATGTTGGTGCACAGGCCCATTTTCTATCACTTTCCCACCCAGGAGACACATAATTGGTAGCATGGAGCAACTAGCAGATGTATGAAAATAGTTGAAACAAATTCACTAACTACGATGGATAATGTATCTTTTTTATTGTCGGCGTATCATCCCTCTGCCAGTCTTGTAGTGTAGTCACACTGTTTCCTTACTTTGTACCTTGCTTGCAGTCTCAGCCTTCTATTCGGAAAACGTGTCATCTTTGCAGGTTAAAGTTAAAATAGAGGCATGATGTTTTCAAATAGTACCAAACGTGTTCACTTTATTAATGTATTGTATAGATAATGTTGTTTTCATCTTTCTGCATGTGGTCTTGGCCCACACATGTCTTGTTCCTTCATTAATTACAATACCATGTTTACTTATTTATAGAGAGCTTCTAACAAAGCACTGTAGAGGTAATTAGACAATTGGTTACAATGAAAAGTACATTCAAAGGGCAAAGAGGCAAGCATCTGCAATTAAGAGTGAGAGACAGACCTGTTGGGAAGTAGGGTTGTTATGTTTCCCAGTGTATTGTCCGATGGGCCAGGTCTATCTTGGCATTTTAGAATCTGTGGCCTCCATCTTGAGGATTAAGTGAGAAAAAAAAGAGCACAGTGACAGTTGTGAAGCGAAAGAGAGATTGAAATGGAGGCTGGCCTCCATCCCTCACACAGCAGAACATCCTTTACTTTCAAGGTTGGGGTTGCTGGGTAACGGCACATGCTAGGGGTACCTAAGGGTTGGCTTGGTCCACGTGTTGTGGTGGTGTGATAAATCCAGGACTTGTGGTCTGTCTTCGGGGATTGGAGCGCATTGGTGACAAGGATTCAGGTTCATAAGAAGCCCCAGTTAGTATTTCTACTTTGTATTTAAGGTGGATCTGCGTATATGACTACAGGCATGTAGCGCTGGGGGTGCAGGGCTTCAGCGATATGTAAGCAGGAAATACTTAGACGTTGGAAAACCACATGAATCCTTCAATCAAAGACTGGCTACTGGGCCTGAGAATACGGACTACACGACGGTTCTGTTGAAGAGGTTTCACAAGGTGGGTTGTGTTGTGTAATAACCCTCCCATGTGTGTTGCCCCTTTAAGGGGATGTGTCCCTCCCATGTGGATTGCCCTTTCAAGCTAATAAAAGGGAGCCCTGCAGGCACGTGCAACAGAACAGCTGCAGACTCTAAAATGGAATGACCTGAGTCCGCCTCTCTTTAAGGCCTGCAGAGGCCCACCCTGTATAAGCAGGGCCTACAGGCCAGGCTGCCATGGGGCCACCTTGCCAAGTTGCCAGGAAGGCAGCCAGGGTCCGCATGTGCTGTTAAGTCTGGACCTGCCACCCCTAGAGGCACGGGGCCTCATAGGTGCTAGTGTCCGATAGCATCTCGGGGGGGGTGGCGGGGGGGTGCGATGTCCATGACCAGCCCCGACCCATCAATCTTCCGAGGCACTGGGCCTCCATTCCATGGTGCTGGTGTCCCATAGTACCACAGGGGGCTGGTGCGATGTCCACGACCAGCCCCCCCATAAAAATGGCGATGAGGAAGTCGTAATCTCAACCAAAATAAAAGGGAGAGAATGCGACGAGCCCGCGATGCGCAATCCCTGCTGCCCTCGTGTACTAGTGAAAGCAAAGGAGGGAGAGTGAAGAGAAGAGCGCCCCTGACCCCACTGCAAGCTAGGACTTGCCAGCACCTCACCGCCTTCGCTGCAGTGTAGGGCCGGGCCACCCTGCGGTGAGGTGCGCCCCGCAGCATTCTGCCACAAGGAGACGAAGTGTGCGCCCCCTGGGGAGAAGATATGCAGCTGCCAAAGTCGCAAAAAATTAGGAACCTCCTGCCGAGGGATAGAGCTTATGATGTCCCCGCCCCAGCGAAAACAAAGGAGAGAACGCAGCCTTCGCCGCTAGTGGAGGAGCCAGGTGGACGAGCCCTGCAGATGGATCCTCCCTGGCCGCAGCCCTCTGTGAGGAGGGTGCTCGTGCGGGGAGGGAGCCAGCCTGCCCCCATGGCATCTGCTGTGTTCTGGAGGAGGGAGCCAGCCCGCCTGTCAGGTTGCCCACATCGTTGTGTGGGCGGACCCCTGTTGGGTCCCATAGGACATGACGTCCCGGACGTGACGTCAGGGGAAGGGGAGGGACGAGGGCAGGTTCGGCAGTTCCGCCGATGTATTCACAGGTGGTGAGGGAGTATGGCAGTCTGGATGCCCGGCTCCCGCATATCCTTCCTGCGCAAGCAGGGCCTTCTAAGAAGGGGACGCTTCAGGGGGAAGCGGCGCCCCAACACTGGCGACGAGCGGGCACGGACCCCACCGCTGGCACGACGGCCGACTCCACACGGCCCCGCCTCCCGCATGACAAAGGCCCGGAGTTAGGCCCACGAGAGCACCAGTGTCACGAGAACACTGTGTACGCGCGGCCCCGCCTCCCGCGTGACAAAAGCCCACACGCCTCACACGGGCGCCCACGGCACACGGGCGCTCCAGAATCACGGGAGCTCTGACCACGAGCGGCCCCGCCTCCCACGTGTTACAGGCCCGTATTCCACACGCGGGCGCGCCCGGGTCACAGCAGGAGACGAGGGAGTGGAGCCAGAGAATACAAACCCTCCCACGTGCGGAGCGAAGCCGCGCAGGCCAAGAAATAAGGCCGCGCCGCAAGGAAGCGGTGAAGTGGGGAAAAATCAGACACCTCACACAGCAGAAAGGCTGCTGCTGCTGCCCAAGCACAGCCCCAGGCGCCACAGCATATCGCCACACGAACTCTTTACGGCTACGCAGTCATGTCGGACACGGCGACCACGCCAGCGTCCTCCTCGGGCGGGGTAGGACCGGCACCTGGAAACGTGGACACAGCACAGGACAACAACCAGCAGGCACACCAGGAAGGAGCAGCCCAAGTCATGCACATGCCCAACCCATTTGAAATCAGAGATACCTCCAATCTGGGGCCCAGATGGAACATATGGCTACGGGACTTCAAGTTCTACACAGGTGCCATAGGGTTGACGGACGACACGAGGCTGAAAAACACACTGTTCATGGCAGTGGGACCAGCGGTAAGAGACATTGCGGGGGAGTTGCTGAACGTAGAAACAGTCACATACGGGGAGCTACACGCCAAGCTGTCCGAGTACTTCGCACCACATACAAACGTGGATTATGAGCGCCACATGTTCCACACAACAAGACAGGAAAAGGGGGAATCCATAGACAGTTTTGTGATGCGCCTACGTATCAAACTGAAGCATTGCGAATTCCATAGGTACTCCAATGAAGAGGCGCTCAGGTCCCAAGTAATAGCTGGATGCCTCTCACAGCCTTTTCGCAAACAGTTTCTACAGAAACAACGATCGCTAGAAGAAATCCTGGTGCTGGCTCGCATGGAAGCAGCGGTGGACTCGCAATTGGACAGCCTAGGAAAAGTGTCCATACACCAACCCAGTGACAACACCGAATCGATCAATAAACTGTATACCCACCCAAGTCAAGCCAACAAACACCACAATGCCACATGTTTTAAATGTGGCTATGAATACCCACACACAGGGACATGCCCGGCGGTAGGGCAAAAGTGCGCCGCATGCGGGGGAATGGACCACTACAGGACCATGTGTAAGAACGCCCCAATCCACTCAACTCCCAAACATCGCTACCAAGAAAGGCGCCGGCCCACCCCTCAGAGCCCGCCCAGACCTGCAGTAGACAGCGAAAGACGGCGCGCCAGGAAAGAAGACAGCGACCGCAGAAGTCGATATACACGTGAAGATAAACGGTCGTCAGAGGACACGAGAAGATCACACAGGCGGCGTTTTGTAAGATACGTTGAGACCAGATCCCCCACCAGTACAGACACCCTTTCGTCAGAGGAGGATCAGAGAAGGAAAGGTTACGTATGGGCCCTACAGGACAACACGGCGGCCACCCAACACAGCCCCGTTCTGACACTCCAGGTGAATGACACCCCACTGAAGTTTCTCGTGGATACCGGAGCGACGGTCAACATTATCAGTGAAAGCGCATATCAGTCCTTGACCACACAGCCAAAGATCAGAAAGGCCACGGTTGACATATATCCCTATGGCTCCACGACACCCCTGCCATGCAAAGGCATGATCACAGCCAGGTGCACACATAAAGGGCACTCGGCGAAGATCCCGCTGTACATTTTAGACACAGAAGCCAACAGCGGGTGTATACTGAGCTTCCGGACAGCAGTGGACATGGGACTGGACACATCCTATACCAGCTGATGGCCCACAAGTACTTCACAAAACCGGACTCAATCGAACAATCGTTCCCAAAACTCTTCACCGGCCTAGGCAAGCTGCGAAACCGGAAAGTGCACCTCCACATCAACCCTCAGGTCAAACCAGTGGCCCAACACTATCGAGGCATCCCGTTCAACATCCAGAGACAAGTGGAAGAGGAGTTGGACAAGCTCATCAAAATGAACGTTATAGAACCCATATCAGGCCCGACGCCATGGGTATCGCCCATCGTCCCTGTCCCAAAGAAGTCACCAGAAGGATCCATACGGCTATGCGTCGATATGCGCAGAGCCAACACAGCCATCGAAAGGGAGAGGCATCAAGCGCCCCGGATCACGGACATGATTCACCTCCTTCATGGGGCAAGGATCTTCTCCAAGTTAGACCTCACAAAAGGTTACCACCAAATTGAAATAGCACCGGAATCCCGTTACATCACCACATTCGTCACTCATCTCGGCCTGTTTCAATACAAAAGACTCAGCTTTGGCATATCCTCGGCCGCCGAGATCTTTCAGGAGGAGATTCACAAAGTCATCAGGCACGTCCCTAACTGTCTGAACTATTCGGACGACGTCCTAGTCTACGGCAAGTCACAGGAACAACATGACCTAGCACTACACAAGGTATGCCAAGCGCTGGACGACGCAGGGCTCACCTTGAACAAGTCCAAGTGCGAGTTCTCGAAAGGATCGCTGAGGTTTTTCGGGCACATCTTCTCAGATAAAGGCATGAGACCCGACCCGGAGAAAGTAGAGGCCCTCAACTCAGCCACGCCCCCCCGTGAACACCACTGACCTCAGGTCGTTTCTAGGACTGGCCAGCTACTGCTCCAGATACCTGAAAGACTACGCCACAGTCAGCAATCCCCTGCGCCTACTCACCCGGAAGGACACGCCATTCACGTGGTCAAAGGAGTGTCAAGCAGCGTTCGAAGCAATAAGGAAGGCCATTGCACAGGCAGAAGACATGGCATACTTTGATGCCAGCCGTGACACCGAGCTGATAGTGGACACCAGCCCGGTGGGACTCGGCGCCATATTGACCCAGAAAGACCCCAAGGAGCCACACATCACGCACGTGGTAGCGTACGCCAGCAGGAGCCTGATGACCACAGAACAGGCATACTCCCAGGCCGAAAAAGAGAGCCTCGCCGTCGTCTGGGCTTGCAAATACTTTCACCTCTTCCTGTTTGGCAAGGAGTTCACCATCATCACGGACCACCAGGCACTACTCACCATATACGGCAGCCCGAAGGCCAGGGTGCCACCGAGAATTGCCAGATGGGGCCTCCGCTTACAGGACTACAGGTTCCACATACAGCACCGGCCAGGAAAGGAAGAAAACCCAGCGGACTGTCATGATCACTGCTTCCAAGGAGCCAGGACCAGCCCAACGTCCTTGGAAGCAGGCCCCTAACCCTAATCCTAGGCACCAGCCGGTCCCTACTGGGACCTTTTGGACCCTGTCCTGGCGCCGGTGGCACCAGCTCATCAAAACCATCGGTCCCGGCACTGGAAGCGCCGGGCTCATAATTGGTGTGAAAGTGCTTGGGTGGACTTACCTGCAGCAGACCATGCTGCTTACTTACCAGCCACTTAGAAGCCCTCTGTGAACAGGAACTACTTTCTTACCTGGGTGGGGCAGCTCCACTCCCTGGATACAGCACTGGAACTCTTCTGGAAACTGGAACTCTTTTCTTACCTAGGCGGGGCCGTGGAAGAAGACGCCTCATCACTCCAAGGCTATTTAAACCACACCCGATAGATGAAACGTGCTTCGCGTTATTCTGCATCTGCAGCAGAACGCTCACCGAGTCTGTTCCAGCCTTTCTTCTTTTGATCCTGAACCTGCAAGAATTCTACTTACCATTCCTGTATCCAGTCAACATCAGCACCTGCAAAAGACAAGAAACAACAGGTTAGCAAGACGAACTTTACACGCAGTGCTTACTCACCTGATCCATCGGCAGCGGCCGTGTCTCACGCTGCATCTTCGCCTGCAAAGACAACAGCATTGTTATACTTACCGGCACGCTGTGCATTCCGTATTTCTTCATTCTGCATCTTTGCCTGCAAAGACAAAAGCATTGTTATACTTACCGGCACGCTGTGAATTCCGGATTTCTTCATTCTGCATCGTCGCCTGTAAAGATAAAGAGAAAGACATTAAGCAGGTATTTACTCACGCCCATCACGCTCGTCGCAATAAAACGCCTGCGAATACTCCGGCGTCTCTTTAACACGAACTAAGCTGCAAGGAAAGAGACAGTTAGAGCGCTTGCCATACTTACGAATTTCCAGGCGCTTCACTCCATCTTCCATCTCAAGAATCCTGCAATACATAAGGGAAAAGCATTATACAGAGTCTTCAATATTAACGTGCCACGCATTTAAAAGACTATAAAGACAAAAGGTGTCCAGAAACTTACCGCTCGTGCAGATAACGACGGTAACCATCCTCTGAAGTCAAGAGGCCAATGTTTCACCAGTGAAGGAACTGGCAACGGCACCCTGCACCAGACGCAGATGGAGAGCCCAGCAATCACCTATCTAAGGTGAGCACGTGACCTGGGGGGGCCTCTACAGAAAAGCTGGAGAGAGAGAGAGAGAGAGAGAGGGACATTCAACAACCCAGACCATTAACCCCCATATTCTTTCACCTGCAGAAACCTCACCCTTCGAGTTCGACACACAGTGCGAAGAGGTTCGACCCCAGAAGCCAACCGAGTCCTGCACATCACTTTTCGAGTCACAGACACCTTCCTGCCAAGACCCGCGCCTCCGTGGGAATCAGGTGAGCGTTACAGAACGCGAAGCCCACCACAAAACTCCTACCCAGGCGCAATGGAAACCTCAGACACTGATCAACTAGCCCGGTTGCTCGGGGAATTAAGAGCAGAAGTACATGCAGCTCATCAGGAAACGACCTCTTTAAGAAGAGAACTGATCATTTCCAAGGAGCGAACTGAGGACCTCGCTAGGCAGTTGCTACAAACGCAGGCAGGACAGACACCCTTGCCCGCTCCAGGAGGAAGTTATCCTTCTGCATATCTTTAAATCCAGTGCAAATCAATCTGCCCGGTAATGTGCCCTTGGCTCCGCCCGAACGCTTTTCTGGTGATCCAAAGAAATTCGCGGTGTTCATCAACCAGTGCCGCTTACACTTCTTATGTCGACCAGCTGCTTTCCCAACAGAACAGACCAAGGTGGCTTTCCTGCTTTCTTATCTCAGTGGCAGCGCCGCAGATTGGTCGATCCCTTTAGTCACCCAAGATGATCCGGTTTTACATGATTTCCAGGCCTTCCAGTCCAGCATGCAGAAACTGTTTGCAAGACATGCACAAGGGCAGGCCTTGGACAATGAACTTCTTTCATTACGACAGGGTAATCAAGACCTCTTGACTTATATAGCCTCATTCAACAGACTTATAGTGGAAACTCAATGGCCCGAGGATAATAGAATAACGCTTTTCTACAGAGGCCTGCGTGGAGAGCTCAAGGATGTGTTAGCTCAAGTTGTGAATCCTCCACAAGAATGCTCAGACTATATTGACTTAGTTGTCCAATTGGACCACAGACTACAGAACAGGAAGGCAGATCGTTCCAAATTTGATACCCGAGTGTTTTCTAAACCACCAACCTCTACTAGGGGAGCTGACACGGTGGAACCCATGCAAATAGGGGGCATGAAAGGACCTTTAACCCAGAAAGAGCGGGAAAGAAGAAGGCAGCTGCAATTATGCCTCTATTGCGGAAGCCCAGGACACTTTCTTCGGGACTGTCCAGTGAAACCAGCTAAGAAGGCTGTAGGAGCCGCGGATACCTGTACCACAAATTCTGAGCAGGGAAACGACCTAGCCCGACAAGAGTAGAGGTCCTCTTGCCGAGCGTTAAGATCTGTCCCGTGACCTCGCATTTTGTGGTACCCATGGTCCTCATTAGTCCTGACCGTCCGGATCGTTTGCATGCAATTGAAGCTTACATCGACAGTGGAGCAATCGGTAATTATGTGGACCGTGAAATGGTATCAAGGATGAATCTACCCCTTGTCCCTAAGGCTGTAAAAGACGTCATTACTACTGTGGATGGCACGGAGATAGCCTCCGGACGAGTAACGCATGCCACCCAAGAAGTGACGCTAGTGAGTCAAGATGGACACCGGGAGAGAATCGTGTTTGATGTGATCAAGGCTCCTCAGTTCCAGATCATTCTGGGAATCCCTTGGTTAGAGAAACACAATCCTCAGATCGATTGGCGAGCAAAGACGGTTCAGTTTCCAGAATGTTTTACCACTTGTTATCCTAGGCCTGATGTTTCACTGGCGGCAGTCTCTTCTGAGGAGGTTCCTAAATTACCTCCCGAATACCAGGAATTCCAAGACGTCTTCCGGAAGGATCAAGCTAACACCCTGCCTCCTCATAGGTCTTACGACTGTCAAATAGATTTGATACCCGGAACAACTCCTCCTTGCAGCAGGATTTATGCCCTCACCGAGCCAGAGAATCTTCACCTCAGACAATATTTGGACCAATACCTAGCTAACGGGTTTATCCATCCTTCAAAATCTCCAGCTTCATCGGCTTTGTTCTTCGTTCCGAAAAAGGAAGGAGACCTTAGGACTTGGATAGATTATCGCGCCCTGAATCAAATCACCGTTAAAAACAGATACCCGTTACCTTTGATCCCTGAACTCCTGGACCAAGTCAAAGACGCGTGTATATATACAAAATTGGACCTCAGAGGAGCCTACCACTTGGTACGGATAAAAGAGGGCGATGAATGGAAAACGGCCTTCCGCACCAAGTACGGGCTATTCGAATATCAAGTGATGCCCTTTGGACTTTGTAACGCTCCTGCCGCGTTCCAATATTTTATGAACGATGTCCTTAGAGAACTCATACACGTGTGTGTTGTTGTCTATATTGATGACATCCTCATCTATTCATCATCCGAAAAGGAACACCAGAGACACGTTAAAGAAGTTCTCGAGAGATTGCGTCAACATAATCTTTTTGCTAAGCTTAAAAAATGCGTTTTCAACGTAACGGAAGTCGAGTTCCTGGGATTCATATTGTCACCTAACGGAGTCCATATGGATTCAAAGAAAATTGATGCAATCATCAAGTGGCCATCACCAACCTCAGTAAAAGGAGTTCAAAGCATGTTAGGCTTCGCTAACCTTTACCGCAGATTTATTCCTGAATTTTCTCGGATAGTCCAGCCCATCACCGCTCTGTTAAAAAAGAACAAACGTTTTGAGTGGTCTTCTGAAGCAGAACAAGCTTTTCAGGACTTAAAAGCTAAATTCATTTCTGCACCTGTTCTAAAACATCCTCGCCCAGAACTCCCCTACATCATGGAAACGGACGCTTCTAGTCTTGCTATGGGGGCAGTTTTATCACAAAGAGATCCGGTCACACACCAGTTACACCCTGTAGCCTTTTGGTCCCGCAAGTTTTTGGCTCCCGAGATCAACTATTCAATTACCGACAAGGAACTTTTAGCTATCAGGTCGGCCTTTAAAGCATGGCGGCATTATCTTTTGGGAGCCAGACATACAGTCACCGTAACGACTGACCACCGCAATTTACAATATCTAAAGACGGCCAAAGCTCAGTCTTCCAGACAGCTTCGCTGGGCTCTATTTCTGGCCGAATTTGACTTTATAATTACTTATCGTCCAGGCAGTAAGAACGGAAAAGCAGATGCCCTCTCCCGGATGGGAGTAGATGAACATTTGACCAATCCAGAACCAATACCCATAATCCCAGAACAAAGGATTTTGGGTTTGGTCAGCACTCAATCTTTTGAAGACATCAAGACCACGGGGAAATCACTCCTAACTCCGGCCGATTTGCAGGACTGGCAATTAAAGGGAAAAGAATTCTCAGTGGATCAAGACCTACCATATTTCCGAGGACGATTGCACTTGCCCTGTGAGAAAATACAAAAACAAGTAATCTCCTGTTATCACGACTCTCTAATGGAGGGGCACCCTGGCATTCCCAAAACCATGGAAAAGATTAAAAGACATTTCTGGTGGCCATCGTGGAAAAAGGATATTAGAAACTTTGTAATCTCCTGCGGTGTGTGTGCCCAGAATAAAAGCCAGAAGCAGAAACCAGCCGGCCTATTACAGCCACTAGACATCCCTCCCTGTCCATGGCATACCCTGTCCATGGATTTTATCACAGACTTACCTCCATGCTTGGGGTATACTACCATTTTAGTAGTCGTGGATCTATTCTCCAAGATGGCTCACTTCATTCCCCTGAAGGGTCTACCTTCAGCCTCAGCATTGGCCCGAGAATTCTTGGAAAACATTGTTCGCTTACACGGTTTTCCTTCGGTTTTAGTCTCCGATAGGGGAAGTCAATTCATCTCCCACTTCTGGCGCAGTTGCTGTCGTCTAGCCCAAATTGATGTAAGACTTTCAACCAGTCACCATCCCCAAACTGACGGACAAACCGAAAGGACAAATCAGACACTAGAACAATATCTACGTTGCATGCTCCAACAAACAGAAAACCCCTGGAAGGATATTCTTTGGATCGCTGAATACGCCTACTACAATTCGACTCATTCTGGAACCGGGAAGACTCCTTTTTTCCTATTATACGGACACCATCCTAGAACCTCCAACCTGGATCCTCCCCAAGAATTTGAAGCACCTGCTGTGGATCACTTGCACTCGGAGATCACCCGTGCTTTTAAGGAAGCCACTGCCCATCTGCAAAGAGCTAAAGCTCAATTCAAAAAAGGAGCAGATCGGCACCGTAAAGAGGCCCCTCACTACGCTGTAGGAGATCAGGTCTGGTTATCCACTAAGCACCTGCCTTTAAAAGGACCCCGCACCTTCATCCCGAGATACCTTGGACCCTATCTCATATCGGCCATAATTAATCCGGTGGCTGTCAAATTGGAATTACCTACGCATATGAAAATACATCCAGTATTCCATGTCTCCTTATTAAAACCAGTACAACCAGAAACCCGATTAACTGAACTTCCAGAACCGGTTTTAGTCGATGGAGAAATTGAATTTGAAGTGAAGAACATCCTAGATTCCAAAATCTCCAAATCTAAGTTATATTATCTGGTTGATTGGAAAGGATACGGCCCCCAGGAGAGATCTTGGGAACCCTCAGAATATGTCCACGCACCTCGTCTGGTCAAGAAATTCCATCTGAATCACCCCAACAAGCCAAAACCCCCGGAGAATACACGCTTAGGAGGGGCCTTGAGGGGGGGTGCTGTCATGATCACTGCTTCCAAGGAGCCAGGACCAGCCCAACGTCCTTGGAAGCAGGCCCCTAACCCTAATCCTAGGCACCAGCCGGTCCCTACTGGGACCTTTTGGACCCTATCCTGGCGCCAGTGGCACCAGGCTCATCAAAACCATCGGTCCCGGCACTGGAAGCGCCGGGCTCATAATTGGTGTGAAAGTGCTTGGGTGGACTTACCTGCAGCAGACCATGCTGCTTACTTACCAGCCACTTAGAAGCCCTCTGTGAACAGGAACTACTTTCTTACCTGGGTGGGGCAGCTCCACTCCCTGGATACAGCACTGGAACTCTTCTGGAAACTGGAACTCTTTTCTTACCTAGGCGGGGCCGTGGAAGAAGACGCCTCATCACTCCAAGGCTATTTAAACCACACCCGATAGATGAAACGTGCTTCGCGTTATTCTGCATCTGCAGCAGAACGCTTACCGAGTCTGTTCCAGCCTTTCTTCTTTTGATCCTGAACCTGCAAGAATTCTACTTACCATTCCTGTATCCAGTCAACATCAGCACCTGCAAAAGACAAGAAACAACAGGTTAGCAAGACGAACTTTACACGCAGTGCTTACTCACCTGATCCATCGGCAGCGGCCGTGTCTCACGCTGCATCTTCGCCTGCAAAGACAACAGCATTGTTATACTTACCGGCACGCTGTGCATTCCGGATTTCTTCATTCTGCATCTTCGCCTGCAAAGACAAAAGCATTGTTATACTTACCGGCACGCTGTGAATTCCGGATTTCTTCATTCTGCATCGTCGCCTGTAAAGATAAAGAGAAAGACATTAAGCAGGTATTTACTCACGCCCATCACGCTCGTCGCAATAAAACGCCTGCGAATACTCCGGCGTCTCTTTAACACGAACTAAGCTGCAAGGAAAGAGACAGTTAGAGCGCTTGCCATAATTACGAATTTCCAGGCGCTTCACTCCATCTTCCATCTCAAGAATCCTGCAATACATAAGGGAAAAGCATTATACAGAGTCTTCAATATTAACGTGCCACGCATTTAAAAGACTATAAAGACAAAAGGTGTCCAGAAACTTACCGCTCGTGCAGATAACGACGGTAACCATCCTCTGAAGTCAAGAGGCCAATGTTTCACCAGTGAAGGAACTGGCAACGGCACCCTGCACCAGACGCAGATGGAGAGCCCAGCATTCACCTATCTAAGGTGAGCACGTGACCTGGGGGGGGCCTCTACAGAAAAGCTGGGAGAGAGAGAGAGAGAGAGAGAGGGACATTCAACAACCCAGACCATTAACCCCCATATTCTTTCACCTGCAGAAACCTCACCCTTCGAGTTCGACACACAGTGCGAAGAGGTTCGACCCCAGAAGCCAACCGAGTCCTGCACATCACTTTTCGAGTCACAGACACCTTCCTGCCAAGACCCGCGCCTCCGTGGGAATCAGGTGAGCGTTACACGGACTATCTCTCCCGGCATCCCATGCCCACGACGGCGTCTCAACCGTCCATAGCGGACGCGTACATAAATTACATCATACACCACCTGCAACCACTCCCAGTAGGGTGGCTGGAGCTATCAATCCAATCAGAAGCAGACCCAGCGCTGCGAATCGCCCGACACTGCCTACAGATGGACAAGACGGCCCTCATGAAACATCAAGCCAGAGGTGAATCGGACGCCATGAGGGAAGACATCAAGTGGCTGGATCAAGTCCGGGACGAATTGACCGTGGTAGAGGACAACGTCATACTAAAAGGTTGCAAGGTCATCGTCCCGAGAACGCTCCGGGAGAGGATAGTACACCTAGCGCATGAAGGACACAGAGGCGTAGTCGCCACAAAGCGCCTCCTTCGCCAGAAAGTCTGGTTCCCTCAACTCGATCGCTTGGTGGAAACCATAGTGGGCAACTGCCATGTTTGTGCGCAAGTGGTGCCCCCGCCACAGCCAAACCCACTACAATCCTCACCGCTGCCTAACAAAGTGTGGGAAGAGCTAGCAATAGACCTATTCGGACCACTGAACAACAGGACGCACGTGGTCGTACTTATGGACGAACATTCAAGATACCCGGACGCCCAAATAGTAGAGAGCAGTGCCACAGCATGTGTCATTCCAGTTATCGACAGGATGCTCTCTGCCTATGGCATCCCCAAGATCATAAAGTCCGACAACGGTCCCACATTTATAAGTCAAGACTTTCAGCAATTTGCACAGTGCATGGGGTTTCAACATCGACGCATAACCCCCCGATGGCCACAGGCCAACGGTATGGTCGAGAGATTCATGGCCAACATAAAGAGGACCCTCCAAATAGCCCATGTGCAAAACAAGCCATTCGAACAGGCCCTCAATCAATTACTATGAGAATACAGGCACACCCCCCACAGCACGACGGGAGTATGCCCCGCAGACCTGATGTTTCGAAGACCGATCACCACGCGACTACCTGAAGACCCGAGACCACAAGATCCAACACCGCTTGAACAAGAAGCGCAAGCAAATGACACCGCGAGGAAAGCGAAGACAAAAGAGATCACCGACAGGAAAAGAAGGGCTCGGGAAAACATAATGCAACCAGGTGACGAAGTATGGCTGAGGCAACCCAAGAATCGGAAAGAGGAAGCCACCTTCGCACCCACGCCTCTAGTTGTGACACACAAGAAGGGCTCGATGGTCACAGCACAAAGAGACGACCGCTCAACGGTAACCAGGAATAGCTCGCACTTCAAACGAGTCAGACTGACTCCAGCAGGCCAATGGACCTGGGACAGAGATAGCGATGAGGACAGACCACGCGAAGAAGCGTACCAAGGAGACGGGGAAGAGTCAGAAAGCGAGGCGCCCCTCTCCACACTCGCCAGAGACGAACCGACCCCGGTCAAGACAACACGACCGCAGAGGAGTCGTATGAAGCCGATGCGACTCATCGAGGAGATAGGGTAAGAGGGGAGCCCCTCAACTAACATGTTAAAAAAGGGGGGAGATGTCAGGTTACCCACATCGTTGTGTGGGCGGACCCCTGTTGGGTCCCACAGGACATGACGTCCCGGACGTGACGTCAGGGGAAGGGGAGGGACGAGGGCAGGTTCGGCAGTTCCGCCGATGTATTCAATAAAGGCAGTTGTATGATACCCGGCTCCCGCGTATCCTTCCTGCGCAAGCAGGGCCTTCTAAGAAGGGGACGCTTCAGGGGGAAGCGGCGCCCCAACACCGACCTTGCGGCACCCGCCACCAGAAGCAGGAGACACCCAGAAAACATCTCGGGTCTCGCCTGCAGCCCGGCCCATCCGCCGTAGCAGAAAGAAGACCCGCCGGGCCCCCCACTGTGATCCCGGGCCCGGCGGTGAATTAGATGAGGTGCTCCAGCCAGAAGCGAGTCACAGGAGGCGGGTCCCCGGCAGGCAGGCGGCAACATAATCCGATGTTGCAGTGCCGCCCGAGCACACAGCATGAGCCCAGGCCCTGCGGCGGTGAAATCGAGGAAGTGCTCCAATCTGGAGCATTGTCACAGTGCTCCAGCAGGAGCAGAACGTTATCCGCCAGAGCCCTTAGCATGATCCCGGGCCCAGCGGTAAAGGAAAGGAAGTGCTCCAACCTGGAGCGGCAGCAGTGTAAGCCCCAGCACGATCCAGGGCCGACAGGCGATGAAGTGACAACGTAGTGCTCCAATCCAGAGCGTTACCGAAGAAAGCCCCAGCCTGATCCCAGGCCCTGAGGCGGTTAGAGGGAAAATGTGCTCCGGTCGGGAGCCTTGCCATGGTGCTCCAGTCGGCGCAAAGAAGCAAGAAGAGATAAAGAAGTGCTCTCCAATCAAGAGTTCATAGAAATTTGGCCACCGGGCTGCGTGCCGGTGATCATCCAAAATACGTCGGTTGGGAACTTGTGCAAGATAAGAGCCCCAACAGTAAGCACTGGCCCAGCAGCGAAGACGTGCCCCATATGAGCACCGACATAAAATTTACTTGGAGCATCGGAGGAATGCCGTCAGACTCCGGACCCCAACGGCAGCAACAGGGACGGTGGGGCTCCATGTCTCCATGCCAGAGAAGGTGAAGAAAAAGGACTCTGCGCACAAAAGGCAGCCCCGTGTCAATGAAGTATAGCATTGCCCCAGCACCGACAATGGCTACACCGTGGCTAACGGGGGACTTCCACCCTTATGCTCCTCAGGGCTTCAGGCCATGAGCGTTGAAGCATTCTACACTCGGTGCACTGCACATTTCACCAGTATTAGCAAGCCCGGGATGCTGCATTCGTAGGACTGGACAAAGTAAAGACCCTCAAGCACCAGGTAACATGAGCTCTGCGCTGCCAGGTGATCCGAGAGACCGAATCCCACCACGCACCTGGAGCACCAGTCAAGTCCCGCACTGCCAGCCGGACAAGAACCCGTGCACGGTACCAGCAGACGGAAAGGCAAGGCCAACAAGAACCAGCGAGCTAGTGGCCCGGGCTTCTTGCCAATAGTGTCACCCGGCATACCATGCCATCGGCGGTCCAGGCCAACGTGGGCTTGGGGGCAATACCTGCCGGCACCCCTGAGCCAAACCAATCAAACTATGCAGCCCCAACTCCAAGGACCAGTGCAACGAGCAAGAAGTGGGTTGCAGCTCATTACGAGTGCCTGTGCACCCTCCTGTGCCCCTGAAGGAAAGAGACACTTCTGACTGGGGGAACATCGCCAAAAAGGGGCGAGTTCTGTCCTGTCACCCCGTGCCCGAGCCACCTAGACGTCCAGCGATCTGCATCTCGCTGACTTGCCCACAACATCAAGGGACTATGCCGATGTGGCACCTGGTACCTGCCAGGTGAGGCTTTGCCAGTGTTGGAATGTACTGTCAATGGACCTGGACCCGGGGAAGTGACTGCGGAACGGACGCTGATGGAAGGTGAACTGGTCTCCTGCAGTCCTGCCATTGCTTAAAAAGGACTCAATAAACATCCATTTTGATACTGTGAACCTGCAGAGTAACTATTGGCTTAAAGTGGTGTCAGTAAGGAACAGTGATGTGAAGCTGTGCTCACGCAGGTGGTAAGGGTGCTCGATATGGTACCAGTGGCTACCCGTGAGTGTCATGCAATGATGGCAATTCCGTACCCCAGGTTAATAAAGGGTTTCGTAAATTGTGGTCCAACTGCCAACCATCCACTGGTGGTTCACCCACTGTGACTATCACCTGGGGGTGACTGGTTGATATGGGTTATATGTGTATAAGCAGGTGAGACCATAAGTGTATCAGTAGCATATCCCATGTGAAGTTGGTTCCACGACTCTGAAGTAGTCCAAATAATGTTGTTCTGTAGCGGGGTGGAGGAAATCATCTATGCTGTAATCAAGTTTTGTTTGTTCCTTATGAAAAAGGAGGGATGTTGTGTAGTAACCCTCCCATGTGTGTTGCCCCTTTAAGGGGATGTGTCCCTCCCATGTGGATTGCCCTTTTAAGATGGGCCATGACTGCGTCATGGCCCAAGCTAATAAAAGGGAGCCCTGCAGGCACGTGCAACAGAACGGCTGCCGACTCCGAAATGGAATGACCTAAGTCCGTCTCTCATTAAGGCCTGCAGGCCCACCCTGTATAAGCAGGGCCTGCAGGCCAGGTTGCCATGGGGCCCCCTTGCCAGGAAGGCAGCCAGGGTCTGCATGTGCTGGTAGGCCTCGACCTGCCACCCCTAAAGGTAGGGGGCCTCGTAAGGGCTGGTGTCCCATAGCACCTCATGGGGGGCTGGTGCGATGTCCGTGACCAGCCCCCACCCATTACTCCTTCAAGACACGGGGCTTGTAGGTGCTGGTGTCCCATGCGATGTCCATGACCAGCCCCCCATATCTGGTGGGTGCTTACCTGGAGACTCAGGCTTTGCTTCAGGGACTGTAAGAGTGAGTCTCTGGTTTATGGCGTAGCTGCAGCAGGTGATGCTGTCCCATGGGGCGATGCCCACTTTTTCCTTTTGTTTGTTCCGTTTTCATACCCATTTTGGTTCCCAGCACCCCCCTGGCTGTGTCCTGTGGCGCATGTGTCTTCAAGTGTTTCTGTATGGAAATGTAGGGGTTTGCTTGCTTACACCGTTTGGCTGGTTATATGTATTCTGTTAACCCATGACAGGCTTAAAACACTTGGGCTGGTTTATGCACAACGAGGCAACCAAAAATAGCAGCAAGGCGCTGTACAAGACCACTTTACTTACTTTATTTTCTGTAGATAGGGTTCTATTTAGTAAATAGAAATGTGCGTCATATTTCAAGAGGTTTAGCTGTCGTTATTTTATTACTGTTTACTTTTCACGTGGAGCTCACACTTGCAGCTTAACGGCCTGTTTATAAAGGGAAAAGTGTTTTTAAAAAAAGAGGGAGGGAAAGCGAAAGTAAACGAGTTTCAAGATGGGAGCGGAAAGTGGCAAGAGTGGGAGGTGACATGAAAAAACGAGCATTCCAATCTTAGGAGCACGTAAAGGAAAATACCGGAAGCGTGATCGGGCGCATGGGGGGGCGTGCGTGCCAGGCAGTTAATAGATAAGGAGAAGAACTAGGAGGATTGTAAGAAGAAACAAGGGAAGATAAATGCAAGGGAGCAGGAGCAATAACACACTAAACACAATGCAAAGATAGCCAGAGTAGATAGGGAACTAGAAGCAAGTGAAGGAGAAATGAGAGAGCTCTGTGAGAGCCAAAGAGGAGGCCATTTGCAGAGTTACCGACAGATTACAGCTGTGCAAGGTCAGTAGCAGGGAGACCAAGAAAAATCAAAGGGCAGTAGTCGTGAAAAGAAAATATCACAGTCAGAATAAACCTCCTGGAAGCCTGAAAAGTAAGAGGTATTTTTTTAAACATGTATTAGAAAGTTAAAACCGACAGAAGCCAGAGAAAAAATATGAGAAGTAAAAGACAAGGAATAATAAAAAATAACATCAGATTACGGACAAAGGATGAAAGGGGATAAGGGGTGGGGGCGGGGAGAATATATGTTGAGGTGGAAGGAAAGAAGGGAGACACCCTTCAGGGAATTTCCATTTTAGGTCAACTAAGATGAAATGAGTGAGGAAGCATTCAATGCTCAATGGCAGAAAGACAGCGATTGTAGCATGAAGATGATCAGAGAAAGAAGGAAAGGTGCAAAACACATGGGAATCATCAGCGGTCTCCTCCGTCCCAAGTGGCGGGACCTCCCCCTCCTGGTGGGCCTCTTCCTCCTTTTTAAAGACATCTCCCCTGAGGAATGATAACTTTCACCTACCAACTCTGATGTCACTGCGGTCTGAAGGCTCCCGGAGTCGACTAGGGCAGTTGTCAGTTTTCCATCCACCTCAGCTTCGCAGGTATACAGGTATTGCGACTGCCTTCCAGCTTGTTCGAAGTATTAATTCTCTTTTATGGAGTCGAAGACCCCCACATCCATTGGCTTTGTTTTCGGTTTCTTTGGGCAAAATCTAGCAACATGGACCCAGTCTCCACAGTCAAAACATTGAGGTCCTCGGACTGTGGTGGTGGATGGACAATAATTGATAGGGCCCTCACTGTTAGGTCTGGACCGTAGGACTTCCCCTTCTGGATTTCTCAGCATGGAGTGAGGCCATCTTGGTTGCGGCCCAGCTTTATTTATTGTTGTATGTGATTTATACCCTGTGGTATATGAGATCATCCGGCCCTGTCCCGCTTTCTGATGAGCTGAGGCCACATCTACCGCTTCCTGTAGAGACAGTCGATGATGTTGCTTGACCCATCTCTGAACAGGACCAGGAAGGGCCTCAATGAACTGCTCCAAGATAACTTTTTCTGTTATTTCATTTGGAGTGGTCAGACTAGGTTGTAACCATTTCTCCGCCAGTTCCTTTACTCCATAAAATAACTATCTGGGGGTTTCCTCTCCAACCAATTTGACTTCTCTGAACTTGATTCAGTACGTTTCCTCATCATGACCCATTCTCTCCAGCACCACTTTCTTCATATCTCCATATAGGGTATCTCCCGTTGGGTTTGTGGCCTGATAGGCTGATTGCATTTCCCCGGTCATCAATGGTGCGATGTAATGGCACCATCTCTCGGCAGGCCACTGGGCGTTTCTAGCTACCCCAATTTACGAAAAAATGTGCTGGATCTTCCCTGGCCGAGTATTTTTACAAAACAGATGTAGATACTTGAGGGTTGTTCCTGGTATTAGTAACTTCCAATAATTGGGCTTGTTGCATTTGTAATGCTTGCTGAAATGCTAGTCTGTCTGCTTGAGCCTGTTGGCTCTGCATTTGCAAGGCCTGCTGTAACAGTTGTTGTCCCTCACTTAGGGTCTTGATAAGGTCCTCCATGGCGTTCTCACAATCCCACTTCTGACACCAAAATGTAACAATGTATCTGAAGGTAATAAATAAAACTCTGAGGCAACAGAAACTCTTTTTATGGATTTCCACGAGAACCCAATTCTTTTATTAGTATAGCACTCTCTTTCTTTAGATTGTTGGAAAAAGGATACGTCTTTTGCCGTCTTCTCCAGCTTCTGTACAGGATATCATGCAGGTGAGTTCAGGGAAAGAGTTAATAAAGTTCTTTAGTGAATCTCTTTCTTATTTAGAGTTTCTTTTCCAGTCTATAACTGTTTTATCCGATTTTTAAACTTATCTCATTCTCTGACTCTTCTCTCTCTTTCTTTTCCTCTTATTTCTTCCTGTAACTTTATTCTTTGAACCTTTGCTACGTTCTTTTACTCCCTTAACTTCTTGTGCTTTGACCCTGGTTTGTGATGCCAGGTTCTCCGGACAGGCAGTAGATTCCTAGCGACTTCTCTCTTGTCTTTAACCTGTGAGACTTTAACGGATTCCCCACTCTGTTTCTTCAATATCGTAATTTCTGCAACCGAGGTCCATCTTACGATACAATGTCCTTGGCAAATTGCATTCTTTCCCCACATTTACAGTCTCACATTAAATCAAAGTTCGTAGTTTGACAGGTAACTCTATCTCTCTGAGTTGAATTTTTCGTGCGGTAAGTATACTTTCACTTTTAACCTATGTGACGATCACGCTCGCCTTCTCAGTATTGACTTCTATTAATGGTGAGCACAACGGCGCTGTGTTCGTTAAGTAGGCGCAACAGCGCTGAGTTCATTACATGAGAACAACGGTGCTGAACTTGTTAAGCAAGCGCAACGGCGCTGTTCTTCACACTAGCACAACTGTGCTGACTACATTAAATATTCATAGCGACCTCAGTCGACTGGGCTCCACATACGCCCCTCTTCACACTTGACATGCAGGCTTTCGATCTGTTACCTTCAAGCTTTCGCCGCACGTTCAGTGATCCGAAGCCCCAGCAACGGACTTCGGGACCAGGTCAGGGTTATGCGATAACGATCGCCACAAGTTTCGTTTTGAATTCTTCTTTCCCGTAACACTTCTATCAGCAGGCTGTCGGCAGGGACTCAAAAGAGAGAAGTATAGGGGTGCACAGACAAGTTAAATAAAGGTTTGAGAGTGGAAGGATTGTGAATAAGAATGTATCAACAAGAAATAGTGTGCAAATGTTATACAAAGACTTCTGGTGCAATCGGGCTGTCGTCACAAGGCCACTTGGGACAGAGAAAACCAAACAAATCCAAAGCTGTGTATTGCTACCCAGCAAGCCCAGATGCACTCAACAGGGACAATAAGTACCCTCTATTTTAAATCAAAATTCATTTAAACATTTGGCAATTACAAGTCCTAAAGAAAGGGTTATCGTT
Source organism: Ambystoma mexicanum (assembly GCF_040938575.1). Lineage (NCBI taxonomy): Eukaryota > Metazoa > Chordata > Amphibia > Caudata > Ambystomatidae > Ambystoma > Ambystoma mexicanum. The sequence goes on from NC_090923.1 coordinate 1,132,418,366, forward strand.
TGTTCCCAACAGCAATAGCACTCTGCTCCGCGAAAAAATAGACTTTTTCAAACTAATGAGAAAGCTAAGACTTAAAGTCTTCTTTGACTCACAAGATGAGGATGTAATCACTACGGAACCACACAAATTTCTTGAATTGAAACCTAAGAGTCACTTCAACCCTCCGGTTCAGAATCATATCCTTTCTACCTTTGAGAAAACTGTATTACAGGATTTGAAGAAAATTAAATTCAAAAATAACACACAAGGCAACTTTACTGTGAGAGAACGTCAGACACTTAAAAATCTCCTTGATAATCAAACCATCGTTTTCAAACCAGCGGATAAGGGAGGTGCGTTAGTTCTTATGAATAAACAGGACTACATCAACGAAATTGAACGCCAACTGGATGACCAAGAAACATATATGGAAGTACCCCTGAATCCTACTGAAGCAGTAAGATCCCTTATCAAGGGGATACTGGATGAGGCGGAAGCCAATGATGTCATCTCAGAAAAGACACGTCTGTTTCTTGAAAACAAACATCCCATCATGCCAGTTATTTATATACTTCGTAAGATACACAAGAGACTGGCAAATCCACCTGGACGTCCCATTATAGCTGCCACTGCAAGTCTCCTTGAACCATTGGCCCAATACTTGGACAAAATTCTGCAACCTCTCATACAGGAATCTAAGACTTACGTAAAAGACACTATGCACTTTTTACACAAACTAAAAAATGTGCAATTCGTCAAAGGAAGATATGTGATGTTCACCATGGACGTGACATCTCTCTATACTAACATCACACAAGAAGCAGGTCTTGAAGCAACTGAATGGCTCCTACTTCAATCAGAGCAATGTCAAGGAGACAGACTGTTTGTACTAACTTTATTAAAATTAGTGCTTACGAACAATTTTTTTAAATTCCAAGATCGTTTCTTCCTTCAAATATCCGGTACTAGCATGGGGGCAGCAATGGCACCATGCTATGCCAACACCTACATGTACTACCTTGAACATGAAAATATTCTCAGTTCACCAAGATGGATGAGGCATCTGCCACTGTATTTGAGATACATTGATGATATTTTTGGAATCTGGTCCGGCCCGGAAGAAGAATTGCAAAACTTTTACGAAATGATGAACTTGATTCATCCTCGTATTAAATTCACCACAGAGACAAGTGATACTGCCATCCACTTTCTGGATGTGGAGATATATGCCAGTAACAACACTCTTGAGACAAGAATCTACACCAAGAAGACAGATAGAAATAGCCTGTTGCTTGCCACAAGCTTTCATCCTAAGAGAACTGTTGTTAGCGTCCCGTTTAGGCAATTTTTGCGTTACAGAAGGATTATCTCGGAGACTGCCGAGTATGAACGCCAATCACGGCTATTGGAAACTAAATTTTCATCGAGGGGGCATGACCAGCTGAAGATCACTGAAGTCGCAAACAAAGTCAGAAGCACTGGGAGAGAGACATTACTGACTCCAAAACCACCCAAGTCGGGCGAAGCACTGGTTTACGTGACTACCTATTCCATGCAGAGCATGAAGATTAAGAGGGTCATCAAAAAGAACTGGAGCATGTTTAGAATGGATCCACAATTACAGCAACTGTTTCATGAACCTCCAACTTTTGCCTCCAGGAATAGTAGGTCATTACGCAAGAGCCTTGTCAAAGCTGAAATTCCATCTTCTAGTCCACAGAAAGTGTTTAAGGGTACCATTCCATGTTACAATTGCCAACATTGCGGTAACATCATTAAAGGCAACAGCATATCACACCCCCACTCTGGTAAACCCATTTTTCTCAAACACTCGTGCACATGTGATGCTCAAAATGTTATTTATGCTTTAAAATGTCCATGTGGGTTATACTACGTAGGCATGACCACCAGAAAAGTTAAAGTTAGATGGTCTGAACACAAATCGAATATTCGTACTAAGAGTCTCAAGTCACCAGTATCACTACACTTTACTGAAGCACGGCACACCATTGCACAATTGAAATGTGTTGTCTTGGAGCAAATCACAGCAGGAGGCAGGGGAGGTGATGTGCAGCGTAAACTGTTGCAACGGGAGATTTTGTGGATTGAACTGTTGGACTCGTTGAGCCCACGTGGCATGAATACCGAATTCGACCTTATGTGTTTTGTGTAAATTTATGTGTTTTGGAAAACTGTTTATTGGTATGCTTTGCTCGTAATAACATGTCAATAACATGTCATCTTAATAGCACCGCCTACCCTTTCTGTTCATGAATATTGTTATGTCTCAAATCTGACAACATGCACCATCTGAACATGGACTTTTCACATGGCGGACTGTTGTACTTATTCCATCGCTTCAAGGTGACTCTCTTTGCCCCTTCTTGTGGTTGATTTTATCTTTTTGCTCGCCCAATGACCATAGTTCCTCCCCGACTGATGTTACCTGTCTAGTCATCTTTTTAGCCTTCGCTTTAGTTGTGGGTCAGGATGCTGTACCTTTGCCCGCGGCCATCCTTTCTAAGGATCCCTTCACGCTTTTTATACATTGTGTGATTACTTGGCTCCACTTGATTTGTTTATTGGGTTTAGACCCCACTAGTTGTATCTCCTGCTGCTTCCGTTCCTAGTTGGACTTTAGACCTATGTGTTGCCTTTTACACTTGCTGGCTGACGGCTTCTGATAGATCTTTGAACTGTGTTTACCTCCGTGCCGTGGGCGCACCCCGTAGTTCCTCTGAGCTACGGTTGCTGCCCCCACGCGCGCGTTCCCTTTACACTCTTTCCATACCTTCCTAATGACTTATTTTGCGTCCCTTTGTTTTCCTCCAATGCGATACTGCCCGGCCCACTGACCGCTCTGTCTCGGTGACATTGTCACTGTAGTTTGTTTCATCATCTCCATGGTTACGCCACACTCGGTTTTTCCCATACCAAGATGGATGTCGCCTTGGTGCACTCACGCGCATGCGCGACTTTACCAAGGCGACGCTTGTGTTTGGATTGTGTGAACAGAGTCAATTCGCGCGCACGGCTGCGGCGAGATGATCTGTTTTCTCACGCATCCGAAGGTAAGCTATCTGTTTCCCTCTATTACTTGTCACACTCGGAATATCCCGGTTCACGTTACTAGCTCTGAAGAGATTTGCTGACTGTGTTAGTGTGCTCGTTTCTGATGTACACTTTTCGAGTTGGTGTGCAGCTACCCCTAAACTTCATGCATTTCTCCACATGTGTGGCTTACTTGATGTCTCTACCGCCGTTACTCGTTACGGTTTGCATGTATGGGCCTTCATTTGTTACTGCACTTATATCGCCCCTAATTTGGTACTTTTGCCGCCCGTTTACTTTTCTACTTGATTGTTCTACTATGGACTGTTAGCCATCTGGCTTTTCTAAATGGATGGTCTTTTGATCTTACCCCCACAGATATCCTAGCAATCTGTGGCATTCGGCTACCCATTGCTTTTTGACTGGATTTCTTTTCTGTGTCTCGGCTCTTGTATCAGCAAGGTTAGTGACTTTGACTCTTTTCACTTTGATAATGGATTTCTAATAAAACTGAAGAGTTCTACTGAAAAATCTTGTTTCTTTTACTACTCCACAGAGACTGTGCTATGACTTAATGGTTATGAATATGAAAAATGAAGTCTATCCCCTGAAGATGGTTCTTTGAACCGAAACGCGTCGGCCTCATTTGTTATATCTAAATATGAGACTTCATTTGTAAATTGTTGAATGGTTGAACCTATGTATTTAGAGCTTTGTAAACTGTAAACTGTAAACTGCTATACAGATTTGCAATTGTGCTGCTCTATACAAGCTGTTTTCTATCTACGCCGTTTGTTCCTGCTTGTGTTATATGGAACACCCACAAGTGCTCTCTTCATATGTAAATAGAGTACACTGATCGTACTACTTTTTGTTTATTCATGTACGATTTATTGGATTAAGAGGATTAAAATCCAAAAGTTAACTCTAATGTCTTGGTTCTGATTGTTCCATTCATTTTACACCTGTGTTTACAATTTATCCTTATTAACACCGTTAAATTGTGTAATGACATTATCTTTTGGAAACTAGAGAAACTTAGGCGGTGCTTGTACACCATAGAATTTACGCCCTGTTGGCGCCAAATGTTTAAATGAATTTTGATTTAAAATAGAGGGTACTTATTGTCCCTGTTGAGTGCATCTGGGCTTGCTGGGTAGCAATACACAGCTTTGGATTTGTCGGCAGGGACTCGACAAACTCCTCCATTCACTGCCAGTCGTTCACCTTCCGCTCAGCTGTTCAGCTTCGTCTCTCCTCAATATGCCCAGCTGTAACCGTCCTTTTCTCCTTCTTCCGCGCGAGCCACCGTCTCCTAGGTAACCAAAACATCACAGCCAAAAGCCATTAGAGGAAAGTCCATACAGGGTCCATACAGGCAGGACTTCCTGGTTTATGCCTTCATTAGATATCATGCTGCCCGTGAGTCTACCAGGTCTAAACACACCGTCACATCCCCTTCTGATGATTTTTTCCCCCATTTTCTCAAGTTCAGTAGTGTAATCAGTGGGGTCACTAATGATACGTTTCACTCTAAGCATCTGACTATAGGGTAGATTATGTATCAAGCTGTCAAGTTGGCCGACTCATGATCAGGAGGCCTGGTAGAAGAACTCGAAGTGTAGCCGTTGAGTTCTTCCTACCAATGTGTCCCTTTGTATCTCTAAGTAAAATTACAAAGGAACCAATTAGTCGAAAGATGGTTCTACTGTTGTAGCTGGAGATGGAGACAGACGCTGTGGAGCGTAGAAAAGCAGCTGATCAAGGAACACTGTAACGATGGCTGATGTACACTGAGAATAGAGACTGTAGGGGTTAAACCATATATCAGAAGACTCAGAGTATAGAGCGGAAAACAAACAATTTCAGGAAAGGACAAAAATGACAATCAGGAATCAGGTAATAGGCAGTGAAACTTACCAATGGTAGACAAGGGAAGGACACTACTGAGCAAACTCTGCAAACCCAACCTATCCTAACTCTGACGAAACGAGGACGCCTAGACAGAGTTCGGCAGTCTCAAGTCCACAGACTATCCCAACGAAACGAGGACGCCTAACGACCTGAGCGCCGGGAATCAGTCTCTAGTTCGTTGTGCTATTCTTTCGGGCATGTAGATTTGCTCAGGTAGGTGATGATAGTGCCACAGTGTAAACAGTTGTTGTTCCTTAATCCGGCGTGTTGAGTCCGAAATGTTGAAAAGGACTTTGCTGGAAAGCCGTGCGAACAGTAGAGGCAGAGCAGGTCCAATAACGTTCCGGGGTTCGGCAGGGTGCGGACAATAAGGCAGAACAGAATCAGCAGGCAAGGCAGGTCAAATTGCGTTCCGGGGTTTGGCAGCGTGCGGACAGAGATGCAGATCAGAATCAGCAGACAAGGCAGGTCAAATAGCGTTCAGGGGTCTGGCAACGTGAAAGCAGTTCAGTAAGTAACAAACAGTAAACAGACAAGGAAGAAAGAGTTCAAGAAACACAGACTGTGGTCCAAAAAAGGCCAGGAAAAGATAAGCGCAGTCAAAGGGAACAAGACGTGGGTTCGGGAGCTTTCAGCGATTTTGACGAAAATCAGAAACAGCGAGTGCAGCTACCCGGAAGCGTTATAACGGGTAGCCGTGAACTTGATTGGCCCCTCCGCTTCCTTGCAGCGTGATAGTTTGTTTGTGGAGAGGACGCCATAGTCGCCATGGCAACATGGCAGCAGGGGTTCGGAAAGGGTGTTTTGGCTTTTTATCAAAGGAACAGAGTTTCTTTAAAACGGGCAAGGGCTGTCGGCGAACACTTTGGGTTGGATGTTTTGCAGTGATCTTGAAACAAGCTAGGCTGATGAAAACATAACCTGTGTAGTATGTTGTTTTGCGATCCATTGCTTTACTGTAAATGTTAGTTTTGTAGCCGTTGACTGTCGATTGAATATTCACATGAAGAAAATGTATGTTTATTACTGAGTGTTCATGTGTGAATTGGATCCTATCGTCGATGGTGTTGAGGTATATTAAAAACTCTTACAGTCGTTCTTCTGTGTCTCTCCATATCCCGAAAATGTCATCAATGTAGCGTATCCATGTTGCCAAATACGGTTTCCATGTGGGGTTTTTGAGGACATGGTCCATTTCAAATTTGTGCATAAAGGCGTTCGCATAGGCTGGTGCCATGGTGGCACCCATAGATGTTCTGGCGATTTGCATGTAGAATTGTTTGTTGTACTTAAAATATGCATTTTTTATATGAAATGTAGCAGTATGATTATGAATTCTTTCTCTGCCTCAATCTCACCAGTGTTCAATAGTAACCATTCAACAGTTTGAATTCCCAAGTCATGTGGAATAGGCGTGTTTAAGTTCTTGACATCAATCGTGAATAGTATTTGAGTTGGAGTATATGGTATTGTATTCAGACGTTGTCAAAAAATGGGTTGTGTCCTTGATGTAGGTAGATGTTTGTTGAATCAAAGGTTGTAAGAAGTAATCCACATATTTTCCTATTTGGTGTAATATGCTGTTGATCCCGGCCACAATTGGCCTACCTGGTGGGTTCTCTAAATCTTTATGGACTTTTGGAAGTGTGTAAAGGTTTGGTATACGAGGGTTGGGGTTGTAAAAGAATATATGGGTGTGGTGATTGATCTATCCGTTTTCCTCAGCCTCTTCCAATACTTCTTCTACATTGCATTACATTACATTACATAACATTTGTAATGCGCACTATTGGCCCTCAGGCATAAAGGTGCAGAAAAGACAGTGACAGGCAAGATACACATGGAAACAAAAAGACACATCTTCCACCCAAAAAGACGGGAGGAAAAAGAGGCATTTGGGGACCACCAAGAATGTTCAACTGGGTCAACCCAGGATATCATATCACAAAAATTATTTAGACCATTAATATGATAGAAGGGAAAGGTGCTATTGCGAAGAGTCCCTTATTTGTGAATCAGGCAAAGAGAAGGGTTTTAAGTTCTTTCTTAAAGAAAGGCAAAGAGTTCAGACTCCTTACTCTGACTGGAAGTTTATTCCACAGAAAAGGAGCCCTAACATTGAATGCTCCATTTTCAGCCTTTGCAGTCCTGCTTCTAGGCTGCACAATCAAATTCTGTGCTCCAGATCTGAGGGATCGTTGGCTGCATTTCTCTATTATATGACTTTGTAAGTATATAGGCATAACTTGTAACCTACAAGATCTTGCATAATTGCTGTTGTGGGATCATTGATAAATGCTGTACATGTGTTCGTATCAGCGAGTTGTCTTTTGCACTCCTTGTCATAGTCCTCTGAATTCATAATGACTAATGCTCCGCCTTTGTCTGTTGGTCTAATCGTTATTGATTCATCACCATACAGGTTCTTAAGCAATGCTAGTTCATGTGGTTGTAAATTCCTCCATTTAGTACTTGAAAAGTGAATCTTCTCTAGGTCTTTAAGTACCCGTTTTTCAAAAATGTCAACCGTTGGTTTGTTTGTGGGAGGTATGAAGTTACTCTTGGCTTTGAATACTTTATGTGTATGTTCCGTGCCAGGTTGGGGTTGTTCTTCAATTTCCTCAAAAAAGACCTTCAGCTTCATTTTTCTTATCAGTTTGAACAATTCAACTTTGGTGTCAAACAATGAGCTGTCACATGTCGGTACAAAACGAAGATCCTTTTGGAGAGTTTCCTTCTCTGCAGTTGTTAATATTCTAGAAGATAAGTTGATAACTAAGTCTTCCTCTGTTGTAGGCGTGTCAATGGTCCCCCGTGTCCTCTTTCTCTTCTCCCTCCTTGTTCTCTTAACCCTCTTTCTAAAACATTTCAGTTGTGGGTTCACTTGTTGCCTCTGAACTAGATGTGTTATTTGAATTGTTGTATCTTGGCTTCCTCAGTGGTGAACCATATTTCTCCATCCAAGTATAAACCTCATTGTTGATATAATCACTCTGATCTTCAGTGCCCACCAGCTCTCCGCTTCTACTGACTCCCTGACCCTCTGACTCTCCGCCCGCCCCCCTCCTCTGGCCGCAGTGTCCTATCCACTACGAGCCCTAGGTAGCCCCTCACCCGCTTACCCCTCCAGCCTTCCTCTACAACTAGCTCTCCAAATTCCGTGTCTCTGCCCACCTTCCTCCACACACCGGGGAGTCCTTACCACTTGGCCCTCTCTGCAACCGGCTCCCTGAACCACAAGGTCTCTGCCCACCCTCCTCTATCGACAGGTCTACTCTGCTGTGTGCCCCCCTCAGCTGTTCCCAACTCAGCCCCCAGTGTGGCCCTCGGACCTATTTACCCACCAGCTCCTCATCTACCAGCACAGTGCCCCACCCCAGCTGCCCAAATCATCTGCCCAGCTCATCTCCAACCTCTGAGTGCCCCACCTTTGCTAACCCATCTCTACCCCCCAGCGCTGCCTCCAGTCCTTTTTCCTACCAGCTCTCTGGTGCTCACTATTCTGCCTGCCTTCCTGCCTCTGGCTCCCTGTATCTACCAACCCTCCTCTGCAACCTGCTCTCTGAATCACCTCTTCATCCCTCTCCTTCCTCTCTCCCCCCCTCGGTTATGCGGTTAGCCACATCTCCTCCCCACCGTCCTTCTTAGCCTTCCCCTCACCAACCTCCCCCTCTCCGCCTCCCCTGCCCTCTCCTACTCTCCTTCTCCCTCCTCCTCATGTTCATTCCCTTCTTTAATCCCCCCACTCTTCCTCTACCACACCTTCCCTCTCTCACCGCCCCAACCTTCTCTACCCCCCCACTACCCAACCCTCCTCTCTCATCAACATTGCTCTCTGGAACGCTAGATCCCTCTGCAACAAGACCGCAGCAGTTCTAGACATGTTCCTCTGTCTCAACCTTCACTTCCTTTGCCTTACTGAAACCTGGATCCCCCCTCACAACACCACAGTCCCTGCTTCCCTAACCACCTCTTCATCCTCCTCTCATATCTCTCGTGCTACTGAACGTGGTGGAGGTATTGGCCTCCTCTTCCACCCCAAATACCTTTCCTCTCCCTCCTCTCCATCCCTTCCTTCTTTCCCCTCCTTTGAGTTTCTTTACAAATCCTTCTCCTCTACTCACCCCATCTCCTTTCTAATCATATATCGACCCCCTGGCCCTCTCTCTACCTTCTATGATGACCTCGATCACCTCCTTTCTCTCATCTCCCCCTCTCCATCTCCTCTGACTGTACTTGGCGACTTTAATCTTCACTTCCCTTATCCCCCTCACTCCTCTCCCCTTTTGTCCATCCTCGGCTCCTACCTTCTTTCCCCTCTTCCTTCCTCTCCTACCCACTCCTCTGGCTCTATTCTTGGCCTTATCTTCAACTCTTCCTACCCCTCTTCTACTGTCTCCACACTTCCTCTCTATCTCTCCGATCATGCTTTAATCTCCTTCTCCCTTACTCCCCTTCCCCTTCCTTCTTCTCCTAAGCCTTCCCCTTCTATTTTCTCACGTTGTGACCTTCGTAGCTTTGATCCCTCCCTCTTTCTTGAAACTTGCTCTTCTTCTCTCCCCTCTCTCCAAGAGTTCTCTTCACTTTTGGCCAATGATGCACTTTCTTCTCTCTCCTCTTCTATCTCCTCCTCTCTCGATCTGCTCCACCCCCTTTCCTCCTTCCGTCCAACCTGGAAACCCTCTCAACTGTGGCTCTCTCAACTCCTCTCCATGCGACGTCTCCTCCGACGTCTTGAGAGACTCTGGCTCAAATCTCCTTCACTATGCAACCAAACCTCCTACTTCTCTTACCACACCCTCTATGACTCCTGCCTCTCCTCAGCAAAACGCTCCTACTACTCTAACCTTCTTCACTCGCAAGCCTCCCACCCCTGCTGCATCTTCCAAACTCTCTCTCGTCTTCTCTCGCCCCCTACCCCTGATCCCTCAATCTCCTCCACCCTTTCTCCCTCTGACTTGGCAAACTTCTTCTCCTCCAAAATTCTTGCCCTTTGGCAAAAAATCATTTCCTCTTCATACTCCCCCCTCCCCCTTCTCCCTTCTCCCCCTCTTCCTGCATGACTGCCTTCTCCCCAGTCTCCCCGTCCGACGTCGCTATCCTCCTCTCCAAAGCCCACCCCTCGTCTGCTCCAACCAACCCTCTCCCCTCCCTTCTTATTCCTAAAATCTACCCTCTTCTTATTCCCTACCTTACCTCCTTCTTCAACACCTGCCTTCCCTCGGCCACTTTCCCCTCTGCTTTCAAACATGCCACTATCATTCCGATTTTTAAGAAGCCCTCTGCCGATCCCCTGCTCACCTCTAATTTCCACCCTATCTCCCTTCTCCCATTCCTCTCTAAACTTCTTGAGCGCCTCGCCTACTCGCAGCTCTCTACCTTTGTCACTAATCTCTCTCTCCTTCCCCCTTCTCAATCTGGCTTTTGCCCCAAACACTCTCCTGAAACAGCCCTCACTTACATCCTTAACTCCCTCCTCTCTGCCCGACACTCTAAGCAATCCTCGGTCCTTATTCTACTTGATCTCTCTGCTGCCTTCAACACTGTCGATCACTCTCTTCTTCTCAACACTCTCTCTTCCCTTGGATTCAAAGGTTCTGTACTCAACTGGCTATCCTCTTACCTCTCCTCCCGCTCCTTTACTGTTTCCTGGGGAGGCTGCACCTCTCCCACCCAGCCTCTGTAATACGGAGTACCCCAAGGCTCAGTGCTTGGTCCTTTCCTATTCTCACTCTACACCTCCCTCCTTGCCCCTGCTATCTGCTCGTTTGGCATCTCTCTCCATTTCTATGCCGATGACACGCAGCTCTTTCTTTCCATCTCTTCCTTCTCTCCAGAGCTCCACCTTAAACTTTCCTCCTGTCTTACTGCCATTAAAACCTGGATGTCTTCTCTCTTTCTTTCTTTCCCTTAATTTTGACAAAACTGAAGTACTTTTTTTCCCCTCCAACGCCCTTCCCCCTCCCTCTCCTCCTCCTTTCATTCATTTTCCTCCCTCTAATTTGTCCCCCCACGCTCGCAGCTTCAACTCTTCTCTCACTTTTTCCCATCATATCTCTCTCACCTCTCGTGCCTGCCGCTACCACCTCTATAATATTCTCAAAGTCCGCCCCTCCCTCACTTTCCATGCTACTAAACTTTTAATCTCCTCCTTTATCTTCTCTTGCCTCTTCTACTACTCCTCCTTACCCTTTGGTCTACCTACTTCACATCTTGCCCCCCTCAAATCTATCTACCACTCTGCCATCCGTACCCTCTGTCTCCTCACCTCCCATGACTCCATCTCTGCTTCCCTATCCTCCATTGGCTGGCTTCCCTTTCGCTCCCAACTTAAATTTCATTTTCTCTGCCTAGTCTTAAAATCTCTCCATGATCTTGCTCCCCCTTATCTCTCTTCCTTTCTCTCTTTCTACACTCCCTCTCCCCCCCTTTGTTCCGCTGACCACTTCCTCCTCACTGTTCCTCCCTCCCCTTGTGCCCCCCCTCGTTTCTGCTCCTTCCAACTCCTTGCCCCCCTCCACTGGAACTCCCTACCTATCTCAATCCGCTCTATCTCTACCTTTTCCTCATTCTGCACGTCCCTTAAATCTCTCCTTCTCCATTCCCTGCCATGATTCCCCTCCCCTTTCTTGCTCCCCCTCCCCCACCCTTTCCCTCTTCCCCTTAATTCTCTATCTCCACTTCCCCCTCCACCCCTTTCTCACCCTCACCCTTTCCGTTCCCCTCCTCCTACCCATCCTCCCTCTTCCTCCTAGCTCTACTCCACTTCTCTCCCCCTTCCCCTCTGTCTAATTGCTCTACATACTGTTTTGTTGGTCTGATTCAAAATTGTAATTTGCTTCTACTGTTACTGTTATTTTGTTATTGTTAAATGTATCCTGTTGTTAAAATGTGCAGCGCTTTGGTGTAAAGCACTATATAAACTTAATAAATACAAATACATCTGCCAATTAAGATAACTCGTGTGATTACAGCAATGGCCTGGCCACTGAAGCAAGAAATATACTATCGACCATGCCCCTGACAGCTAGATCAATGCCCCCCCTCCCATCCATATGGAAGGGAGGACACAGGGCCTTTGATGTAACAAAAGGGACTACCTGCCCTCAGGCCATTTTTGGCCAATATCTGTGGAGGCCAGGGTAGCCCGCTCAGTACTCCCTTATCCCTGGCACTGGGCAAAGCTGCGGCAAGATCATCTCCTTTTCTCATTAGCACCTGCTCCTCATCACAGAGCTCTCTGGTACACACAGATAAGGCGGCAAATGCATTGTTCAGAACTAGGTCTGCTCCAATTTCCTTTGCGGGAGGCGAGGGTATTGTTGTCCAAAGATCTGGAGCTGTCTCGTGTCAGGTATGACAATGGGGGGGTGGAGGGGGTGCTGCTAGAAATCCTTGATTTATACATTTCAAAGCCTAAGAAGATCCACCAGAACACTAATCTCTGGGCTAGACTCAGCTATAAGAGACATCTGCTCCTCTCTCTCGCGTCCTATCGACGGGTGCCACGCTCTCTGAACAAGCCATCTACTGGTATACAGCACACACACAAGCACAATTCCGAACAAAGGATGGCGGCAGAAAGTTAAGGGAAGTCTGTGTGGCGAGCCTGGATACCTCCCGAACAACACAGGGAGTTTTAGAGCCACAGGAAACTTACAAAAAAATGAAACGGGGAACTCCCTAAAAACCCCAACACAACTGTTGTCAAGCAGAAAGAGACAGCCACTGGAACTACTGATGTAAACCCAAGGATGGCACATGTGGATTGGGTGCCCATGCATGAGTGGCTCTTTATTGTTGGACCCATCTGTAGGGTTTAACCTGTTACTTTTGCATTTACGTGGATCCCCCTGCATTGTATGCCAAGGGGACTGTGCAGTGATAATACCCCTGGGCCAAGCAGGGGCACCCCGGCTGGCATGCCCATCAATGGTAGTGCAGTGGAGTTGTCACCTGCGCAGTTGCAGAAGCCCCCGCTTATTTGAGGAGTGCACGCGCACCATACCCCTTCAAGTTTATGGTGTTCGCATGGACATTTGTGTGTGCCATGGCGGCAAGGACTCTCGGCCGTTCCCCCTCTCACCTGTTGGCCGTTGCGGTGGCCAGGGAGGCGTTGTCAGGCGGCAGGGAGCAGCTCCCGGCGCTGGTGGAGGAGCATGAGTCCTGGCTGTGGCGGTGCTTCCTTTGCTTATAGCTGCCGAAGCTGCCGAAGCTGCACCTCTGGAGCCCGCCGCTCTCGCCCTCAACCTGGGACTTGACCAGGCCCACGCCCAATGAGCTCCTCCGCACCCCGCAGGTCCCACTCGCCTCAGTCTCCGGCTCCTTCTTACCGGGCTCCGGTGAAACAGATGCCCAAAGCATGATGATAACCCCCCTTTCATCTCTTTCTCCATGCTGGATCCCTCCGTGGGCAGGGTGGACTGTCAGGGTCAGCTCGTGTCACGTGAATAGAAATGCAGAGAGCTGTTCAGTACGCGAGATCTCTATGCCCGGCTCTGAAGAAGCAATTTGCAACTTGTTGCAAAGGCGCACGGGCCCGCCCCAGTCAGCCCGGATTTCGGAACTCATGTTGTTAGATACTAAATAGTAACACTGCTGGCCTGGCGGCACCATGGTGATGCAGCATTTGGCTCGCCTGCAGGCTGCAGCAGTCACTCTGAGGCTCTGAGCATGGTGGAAATTAATGTAACTTACGTTACATTAAACCCTTACCAGACAGGCAGAGGCGTGGGCTACACGAACCGGCCCCCAGGGCCACGCCCACCTTAAATTATTTCCCTGGGCATTAAGCAGAGGGACACGACAGGGTTGCCCGGTCTCCCCAATATTGTTTGCAATGGTACTGGAACCATTAGCAAGGCACCCCAGGGTAGAAATGAGAGATGCAGAAATCCTGGCGGGAGGGCAACGGCATGTGCTCTCCCTATATGCTGACAACCTACTGTTGTATGTGAATAACCCACTAAACAGCCTACCAATTTTATTGGAAGTATTGAGCAACTTCTGGAAATGATCTGGCTTTCGTATCAATAGAGAAAAATCATTGCTGTTCTCATTGGGGGGCCTTCGCAACTGAGAACTCACAACTCTCCCTGCCTGGAAGCTCCAATGGGAAGGGGAGTTGTTTCGATACTTGAGCATCCAGATCTTACATGATATGGAGGAAACGTTTGCATTTAACATGTGCAGGGCGCTTTCAGGATAGGAGACTCAATCCAATTCTGGAAGAAACTACTGCTATTGCTGATGGGTAAATTAGCACTACACAAAATGGTCATTCTTCCGAGGGTCCTCTACTATTTCACCAACATCCCCTATCCCATCCAGAAGATCTTCAAGATGCTAGATGAGCGGGTGGGAGAGTTACTATGGAACTCAGAGAGGAGAAGGGTGTTGTTGGTGACGCTACAACGCCCATGTCAGGAAAGGGGTCTGAATCTACCAAATTATGAGTGATACTTTATGGCACTAAATTTAGGAGGGAATCCCATCAATACCACCTGGGTGGAAGCTCTACCTTAAGATGGGTAGTGAAAACTTTAAGTAAACAGGAGATAGATAGCTCTTATTCAACTGTTATCAACATTAAACAGATAACTGTTTTAGAAATAATCAATTCGTAATTTATTAGATCATAAAAAATACAAGTTATAAAAACTTCAACATTTATAAAACACTGTATAAAAATACAAATTCTAAATAGTGACAAACACTGCCTTTTCAACTTGGCTTCGATCCTAATAGATCAGGGATCAATATAGTTAGAGAGGTTCAAATTAGCTTCTCTTCAACACACACATCAATTAATTGACATATAACTGTTCTAAATGGTAAAAACATCAACCATTTTCATATGCTCGACATGTTTCTGTCCTCTGTAAGTCATTAAAGGGACCTTCGTCAGGAGTAGTGTCACTGGTAATTCTATTAAAAAATAGTTACAAGATCTACTCTAAATGTAAATAGCTGTAAGGCTTCTACAGCTTCTTGTAAAACAGTGTGGCTGTAGTTTTCTTCGTACAGTAACCGTTGTAACTGGTCTGTTCTGTGGAGAGTATTAGAGAAGGAGCCTTGAATGTAGCAAGAAGAATGGAAGCAGACTGAATGTTCAGAAGCAAAGGACCATTTCCATTATACTGACACGGCTACCATCGCTCACTAATAGAGAGATGTACTACGTGTAGAAGGAGAATTAAAAAGTAAATACCAGCGTGCAAGATAGACGCCCTGAAGTCCCTGACCACTAAACAACTCAGCGACAACAACTAAGGAATTTTGAGAAACCCATTACCCGCTCAAGGTGAACGATCTCTACACATAGAGGGATTTTCTACCTAAGAGAAGATTTTTCTTGCTACATTCAGAATTACCAGTGACACTACTCCTGACGAAGGTCCCTTTAATGACTTACAAAGGACTGAAACATGTCGAGCATAAGAAAATGGTTGATGTTTTTACCATTTAGAACAGTTATATGTCAATTAATTGATGTGTGTGTTGAAGAGAAGCTAATTTGAACCTCTCTAACTATATTGATCCCTGATCTATTAGGATCGAAGCCAAGTTGAAAAGGCAGTGTTTGTCACTATTTAGAATGTGTATTTTTATACAGTGTTTTATAAATGTTGAAGTTTTTATAACTTGTATTTTTTATGATCTAATAAATTACGAATTGATTATTTCTAAAACAGTTATGTGTTTAATGTTGATAACTGTTGAATAAGAGCTATCTATCTCCTGATACTTTATGGCAGCACAAATGCAAGCTGTGTTGATGTGGGCACACTCTGGGGGAGAGTTCTTCATGAGTCTATTGGGATCCCTACAGGCCCATCGTGATAGAGTGCAATATCTATGAGGGACCGTCGTGGGGGGGGATAGAGGCCACAGTGATATTTCAGGTAGTGCGGGAAATCTGGAGGAAACTGTTAAGGAATAGACAAGTGGTGGGGCTCTATTGCACAAAGCTACAGTGGAATGCGGACCCAGAACTCTGGTTGGCTGTGCATAGGATTGGATCCGGGGGTTGATGGAGAAGGGAAGTGACACGGTGGACCCTCTGTTTGAAGGAGGGAAGGCAATGCTGTTTGAGGAGTGGAGACAGCGATATGGGTTCTCTGGGGGACAGTTCCTTACCTACGGGACGATGGTAAACCGCTTTGCAAAAATATGGGCAGACATCCCAGAGGAACCCACCACGAACGCACTAACACAGGTACTAATGACACAAGAGGGATGGTGAGCCAGGATATCACAATTCTATCAAGCATTGCAGGGGCTGTTTCCCTTGCAGGACTTAGTGGTCAAGGACAAGTGGGAAAAAGACATGGGGGAGCAGATCTCAGAGGCAGATTGGGGTACAATGTGGGAACAGATCTGTAAGGTATGATATGATATATTTTATTTATATTGCCCCCATACACATGGGTTTCAGAGCGCGACGAGGCATGGGAGGGGTACAAGGGAGGACAAAACAACAATCTGATTAGGCCCAGTGACATTGAGAATGCACAAGTACAGGGGAGAGGGAAGGGGGAAGTGCAAGGGGGAAGGGAGGAGTGGAAAGTGCTGAAAAAGTGATCAAAAACAACAACAGACAGTGCGGCCAGCAGGTGGCAAGTGCAAGAATTAAGCGCAGACAACAGGTGTCTGATAAGTGCCGTTAAGGGGACTGTAGGGCTGCAGATACAGACCCACGTTCAGGGGTTGCCAGGAAGCAGTTTGGTATGCAGCAGGGTGGGCACGGAACTGGACCCAAAATTCAGAGGGTAGCCAGGAGCCCAGTGCAAAAACAGGCAGATCAGCAAGGGAGAGGAAGAGAGAAGGCAGAAGCAAAGAGGAAGGTCTTGAGGTGCTTCCTGAACCAAATATGGTTCTCCTCAAGTTTCAGAAAGGCAGGGAGGCTATTCCAGAGGGAGGCCCCAGACAAAGGAAGATATCTACCACCAACTCGTTCATCGGAGAAGTGACTGACCCTGAGGGAGTTGGAAGTGGAGGAGCGAAGAGCTTGAGTAGGAAGGTATTTCAGAAGGGAGAGTTGAAGGTATTGCGGACCTAGGCCCCAGAAGGTCTTGTGGACAATACAGAGGGTCTTGATCTTAATCCTTGCAGCCAGTGGGTGCCAATGAAGAGATTTCAGGGCTGGAGAGATACAATCCCTGGGTTTGAGGTCAAGGACAAGTCTCGCAATCCTGTTCTGGATGAGTTGAAGAGGGCGGAGGGAAGTAGCAGGCAGAGAGAACCAGAGCTCTAGAGACAGTGAGCTTCTGGGGGAAGGAGAGAGAAGGAAGAATACCCCTGAGGAGGTGCAGTTAGTAGTTGACTTTTTAGAGACATCAGAGATGTGTGGCGAAAAAAAAAGCACTGAGTCGAAGATGACCCCGAGGTTCTTAGCCTCACAGGTGGGAGTAGGAAGAGGGCCAACGGAGGCTGGCCAGAGAGTGACAGGAAAGGAGAGCGCAGGAGTGCCAATGAACAGGATCTCTGTCTTACTGGCATTAAGACAGAGATCGTTGGTGGCACACCACTGCTGGATTGCAGACAGTCAGAGATTAGAGAGGGAGAAGAGGTGGCAGAAGGGAGCCTGAAAGCGAGCTGAGTGTCATTCGCATAGCACTGAAAGTTGGAACAGAGAGCAACAATGTGGTGGGTGAGGGGTGTCAGGTATTGGTTGAAAAGCCAGGGAGAGAGGTTAGACCACTGGGGTACACCGCAAGTGGAGAGTGAGATAGAGGAGAGGAAGGACCCAAGTTGGACCTGGGAGGGTCGGATTGGAGAGTAAAGAGGTCAGCCAGGCCAGGGCTCGATCAGCGATACCCAAATTATCACGGTGGCTTTGAGCAGGATGGCATGGTTGACCGTGTCAAAGGCAGAGGAGAGATCGAGTAGGATGAGGACAGAGGGGAAATTAGAGTCAAGGTTGTAGAGTAGGTATTCACAGATGTTCAAGACAGCAGTTTCCATGCTTCTGGCTGCTCTGTAGCCAGACTGATGGTCATGGAGACAACCAACAGAATCAGTGTGGAGGTTAAGCTGGGAGATGGCCAACTTTTCCAGGAGTTTGCCCAGGAAAGGGGTAATGGAGATCGGGCTATAGTTAGCCAGACAGGAGGGGTTGGCTGTGGGTTTCTTGAGAAGAGGGTGCACAAGAGAGTGCTTCATAGGGGAGGGAAAGGCTCCAGTGGTGAAGGAGTGATTGCAGAAGTCAGCCAGGGCAGGAGCGAGGGTGTCAATATGGTCCTTGATGATTTTGGATGAACAGGGAAGAACCTGTTTTGATGAGACTTTCATAGATCAGACTTGTCTAGAAATCTCATTAGGGGAGAACAGAGAAAAAAAAGAGAATGAGAGAGGAGGGGCAGCTGAGGGGCCCGGTGGTAGCGGAGAGAGAAGGGGGAAGAGGAGAGGATGAGAGGGTGGGAAGGATGTCCTGTTTTTTTAGATGAAATGAGAAGCCAGGGCCCTGCAGCGGGCCTGGGAGGGGACAGGAGAAGTAGAGACTGCAGCAGGATTGGCCAGCTCCTTGCAGATTTAAAGAGTTCGGCCGAGTTGTCAGATACCACAGAGACACAGGCTTGGATGTGGGTTCTCTTCTCAGTACAGACAGAGGGACGATATTGCCTTTGGAGCAGTTGGCAGGCCTGTTTGTCAGAGGATGCACAAGATGCCCACCATTTCCTCTCAGCAACCCTACATTTGCGTTTAAGGGTGACGAGGTCAGAGTCATACCAAGAGTTGACTTGGCTTTGGGCTTCATCCCTGCTGTAATTCTCTCTAGCTCATAAATACATTTTCCCACACCTGCTGTCAAACTAGGTAATTAACATTTCAAATTATCTTTGTCCATTTGTGGCCATGGTATATACTGTGGTTGTCCTCCCCCTTTCTCTAATAATGTGGAATTGTGTAAATCCTGTTCTACAATCATACCCACCTACACTTCTTGTCTTCCAGATGGGGCTAGTCTTACCGATTCGTCTTCGTCCTTGCAATGACCTTAATCTACTTACATAAGGTGGGGATATATCCCCTGCGCTGCGTGACAGTGATTGTGGTCGTTCAGAATATGCTGTTGGTTCCGGTGTTTTTTCTTTTGGGTCTTCTCAATCTGACCACTTTACCCCTTTTTCTATATTTGAATCTATTGAGAAACCGCATGTGCCTTCTCTTCACACTCTTTCGTTTTCCTCCCTTTCTTCGTCTGACATCATTATACCCCAGCTGGTATGTCTGTTGTCCCTTTCCTCATCATCAAGATCTAGTCTGCTTAAGGACAGCGTTCTATGCTCGTCCATCATTATATCATCCAATCTTTCTCCTGTTTCATTCAGTGGAGAGCCTTCGATGCTCCCTTTGGTCTTCTAACCATCTTTCTCCCTCATGTGGCAATATATATCCCCAATCCTTTTCCCTATGCCTTCTGCCTCATGTCCATCAGGCCATGTCTGTATTCTCTGTATCCCTTGCAGCTCCCCGTGGGGCTGTTGTGTCCCTCTCTCTTCTTCGCATCGTTCTCATGCTTCAATTGGTATTATACATCTATTAATGAGGGGCAGGACAAAGACTGATATGCAGGGATATTTCTCCTTTGTGAAAGGGACAGTGAGCTAAAGACTTCTTTGAGACTCTACGGGGGGCCATCCACCCAAGATCAGGTCAATGGGCTGTGTTTGTGCTGGTAGAGAGACTCCCAGAGCCCGCCTAGTTTTGCATATTAAGTAACTTTGGGTCTCACCCTCAGTTACCAGGGGAATCCAGACGTGGACCCCTTGCTCACTGTTCTTAGAGAGGCACAGCTCCACCTCACTGATGAGGCCCGACTAGGCCGAAACACGTGTCTGCGGTTGCTGTTTGTACTCTTGTTCAGAGGAGAATTGCCTAGCATTTCGGTGCTGGACTGCCCCTGGTCAGGACAAAGACTGATATGCAGGGATATTTCTCCTTTAAGAAAGGGACAGTGAGCTAAAGACTTGGTTGAGACTCTCCCGGGGGCCATCCACCCAAGAACAGGTCAATGGGCGTGTTTGTGCTGGTAGAGAGACTCCCAGAACCCTGCTTCTTTTACATCTATTAACGATGTGATCTATTTCATCATCCCTTTGTCCCCTAGTTCTTCTAATTTCTTCTTACCTTCTTCTCATCTCCCTTTTCTCTTGTTCCTCTCGCCTTCTTTGCAACCTATGTTCTTTCAATCTTGGTGTTTCTATTTCTTCACGTTTCTTCTCCTCTATTCTATCTCTCTCTTTTTTATGTTCTTATCACCTATTTGTTCTTCCTGTCCCTTCCTCTCATTTTCCCTCGCCTCTTGGTATGTCCTTTCTCGTTCCTTTACCTTCTTTTCCCATTCCTCTCTTTCTTCTCTTTCTCTAACATAGTCAATACCCTTTCTGTTTAATTTCAGTAATATCTGTCCTCCCATCCACTCAATCTGTACTATTGTCACTTCCCTGCCTTCGTCCTTCTCTTCTTTTTGTCTCTTAGCTTCTTCTTCCATCTCTATCTGTCTGTTCCTTCTTTCATCACTCTCTTTATGTTCATTGTGTGCTGACATATATTTATGTTCTTTAATCTTGCTCTCTTCTATATTGTCCTCACTACTATAAGTGGGGGTGCTTATGTCGGATTAACATACCCCGCTGCTGCTTTTAACTCCTTTAGAGGTAAAATCCATGCTTGTCCTCAGTTGTACTATCATTTTTAGGAGGGGAAAGAGGAGCTCAGGGCATTATGTATGAAAGCCCCCAACCAGAAGTGAAGAAACTTCTCCCGAGCCTGTTTTAGATCTTCAATACATTTTGAGATGCTTTTCAAGCTGTTTGAAATAACCGAGCGGCCTTTTATACTTGCTGCTTTCCGATATGCTGTGTAGCATTCGAGCCACTGACTCCACCAATCGCCTGCCTGTGCTGCAGCCGTTTTTTAGCCAATTGACACCTGAAGCAGCATCACCTTGTTGAACCACTTTGAGCCAACTTGATCAATTTGAGGTACTGACTCGACCCATCACCTGTTCTTCACCCACTTCAAGCTGATCACAGCTATAGGGCTGCACTGCATAGCTCAAACCAAGACCATTCTCTCAAAGCCTGTGATACATTGTGAACAACTGGCCCGAAACATTCACACGCCGACTCAAACCCATTACAAAGTGCCTAGACGCCTGGCCCGACACTGTTGAGCCCTAAGAACACGCTTTAAAGATATTTAAAGTGGTCCTGTCACCCTGAACTGTCTTAAAGGGGCCTAGTGCCTAGTAAGACCCAATTCTCTACCTTTTTAAAAGACATCTTCAGTGAACTTGACATTTTCTGGTGAAATGATTGCTTGTCCCCTCCTGTCTTGAGACCCAGATTGGCCCTTTCATTATAATGTCTGCCTATTTTGTATCTTTTCACACAGGGTTGGGCTATATTGTTATTGATTAGTATATTTGTATTTTTTATTTAATAAATGTATCCCATTGTTATAGAACACTGGTTGGACATCCTTTTATTTTGGTACCAAAGCACTATTGTTGTTTGGACTGTTTCTGAGCTAGCTCACATCCCTTTTGAAGTGTATTGACTGCCCTCGGCCCATTCCATCTTAAAGTGACTAAGGCGGTATACCTGCCAAGCCTTGCCTGCTTCACCGCTGTTTGGCATTTCCTGCTGGTTTAGAAGTAGTATGGAAATGAGTAGGAGTTTTATCTATCACTCATCACTGTACTCATGTTGTCACACTCGCATTGGGGAGGGGCGATGGAGTGTGAGAGGAAGGGATGGGAGGTTGTGTCTGATTGTGAGCAGCAGCCACTTAGCCTGAAGTGGTCTTGTCTTAAAGTGCCTCGCCTCTTTGCAGCACTGCTTAAATGGCCCATTGGGTTGGTGTGATGATGAACTGTCAAGGTCCGAGCCTCATGGCAGATTTATTAGATATATTAGCATTGGATATATATGGACTTGCTTCAGGGGTCGCTATGAGACATACCGTTATAGGTTTGACTCACTGGCAGAGCTGACCTAGCGCTTCAAACTTTCAAGGATAATAGATTTAGTGCCAGTGAGTTGGGAAACATGAATACATAAGGATATAGTTTATTAGGAACGTACCGACCTCTGTCTAGATGAGGTGGTGTTGGTATAATTTTTCGTAACACTTTAAATATTCTCCTCTCAAAAACTTTGCTTATTGATAATTGTGAAGTATTACTAGCCAAACTCAATGTGAATCCTACCACATCCATTAGCATCCACGTACTATATAGACCGCCTATTGTTACCCCTGATTCCGAGGAACAACTCCTAGCTGCCCTTAATGAAAACATGAATCCCATTCCCACCTTTTAGTATTAGGGGATGTCCATCATTGGCTTATTAGCAAAGCTGATTCCACTGTAAGTTCAATTGTGGATGCATTAGGAGCCATGGGCCTTCAACAGCCCATCAAAGCCATCACACATATGAGTGGAAACTGTCTAGACTGGGTTCTAGTCTATAATCCTGATATTGACAATCCTTTTATTGCCCACTGTCCTTGGTCAGACCAACACTCTGGGCCTCATTACGAGTTTGGAGGCAGCCATGCCCTTAGTAAGGGCATGGCTGCCTCCAAACTCAGGCCTGGGTTCCCGGAATGGGGAAATACCGGGCCATTCCGACTTTGGAGGGCCCCGTATTTCCCCATCCAGGGAACCTGGACCCGGTACATCCCCATTCCCATTTGAGCCCCCATAGGGGATGGGGAGCATGCTAACAACAGGCCCGTTAATGACGGGCCCGTTGTTAGCATGCTGGTCCCCTCGACAGACCCGCTAAGGACGTCTGGTAAAACCAGGCGTCCAGAGCGGGTCCCGCGAGGGGACCTCGTAATGGGGTGGTAAGGGGTTAATGGCTCCGGCACCTATACCGGTGCCGTTAACCCCTTACCGCCCCTCTTGTATTGAGTCCCTCTGTGTCTTTTGATGTAATCACTCCATGAGCCCTCGCCCTTGTTAACTCAAATCCGCGAACTTTGAAGAAGGTATGGAACTTAAAAAAGCTAACATTATCGTGCATGTCTCCTTTAGTAGCTCCTGTGCTTTCGAAAATAACCACTGGTTCCGATGTTAAGACTACCAGCAAACAAATCCAACGATGAATATGCTTGCACCCCTTCAATCTAAAAGCATTAAATCCGAAACATGTAAAAATGTATGGTTTAATGACAGTATAATTGAACTCAGGCAAACAAAGAGACAGGCGGAAAGATCCTGGCGGAAGGACCCAGGCAAAGTGTCTCTCCAAGCTTATAAATCCTCAGTAAAGGCTTACAAGCAAGCTATTCCCACTGAAAAAACAGCACACACATCATCAAAGCATTCTAGAGCCCAAATCACGCTCCAGGGAGCTTTTTGCTATTCTCAAAGAGTTTGAAGGCAAGAATGTTTCGAAAAGTATGTCCCCTATCACAGATACTTGGTTCAAGCAATTCAAGACAAAGTTATGAATACATTTGCAAAGCACAAACAAGTAATGTATTCACAAATAATTATGCTTACTGGGGCTAGTGCGGAACCTCCTGAGTTCTTTGCTAATGTAAGGGCTGCCGTAAACATCCCACACTTCTCCTTTCGTCAGGTTCCAGTTGAGGCGATACGCACTATTATTATTAACCTCAATCCCATATCTTGTATTGGTGACATTTGCCCGGCGCAAACATTTAAGGACCGCCTTGATCTTCTACTCCCTTCATCACGCAGATGGTCAATACATCTTTTCAGGAGGCATATGTGCCAGAGTCACTCAAAGAAGCATGGATCACTCCTCTGCTTATAAAGGAGCCATTGGATCTGGGGATGGCCAGTTATTATAGGCCCATCATTAACGTGCCATTCCTTATGAAGATGCTAGACAGAGTTGCGTATATACAATTGCAGAGATATATTGAAACACAATATCCTGGGGTATTCGCAATCAGCCTTCAGAGCCCACCATGGCACTGAGTCGGCTTTACTTTATCTTAAATCAAACATCATTAAAAATATTGACGATGGGCATACTGCATTCCTACTCCTAGACTTGTCGTCGCCTTCGATCTGGTCGACCATTCTTGTCTGGTTGAGAGATTGAGGGAGGTAGCAAATTGTTCACAATCTTGTTTTGTCCCTGGTCAGTGAGAGTGGCGGTGGCAGAGTCACAGGCTTGCCCTGTCATGTTGGAGTGTGGCGTCCCTCAGGGACCTTGCCTCGCTCCAACATTTATATGAGGCCCCTTTATGACCATCTGGATAACATCGGTGTAGTATATACCAACTACGCCAATGATTCACAAATCCTCCTTAAATTATCTAGAATACATGCTGATGATTCTATTTTTTTACAATGTTTTTGTTCATTTATAATGCTCTTAGTACCAGCAGGTGGTTTCTAAGCGGAGGATCGGGATTCGAACTTGTGCTGCGCCGCGTTCTCTTGCTTCCAAGACAAACGCGTTGCCCCTGAGCTATCTAAAGCTATAAATGAGGTCTACTCGACCATGTAGCATTAAATTGCCCCGTATGTTAAGACCCTAGGGGGTTTACTTTGACACACAGATGACCTTTCTAAACATGTAGACTCTGTTAGGTCATCTTTACATATATAAACAAACTGTTACGTCAAATCAGCTCATTTTTAACTATGGCGAATAGGGCAGTTTTAACCACAGCCTTGATCAACTGTCATCTGGATTATTGTAATAGTCTACTCACAGGTACATCAAAAAGCATTATAAGGAAGCTACAGATTTTACAAAATGGCGCAGTCGCAGCGATTCATGGCCTAAAGCGAGGAGGACACGTCACCTTCCTGCGACTGTGCCTTCATTAGCTTCCAGTACAACATTGTATACACCATAAAGTTGTATCTCTAACGCACAAATGTATCACTGGTGCAGCCCGTAAATATTTCAATGATTGCATACATACTAAAACTGCCTTGAGCGTTGTTCGCGCTAATGAAGGCATCTGTCTCACTCACCCACGCTTCAAACTCACAAGATTTGATGGTACAGGTTTTGACGTTTGGCCACCGAAAGCACGGAATGAGCTCCCTGGTGCCTTGCGCAACCTTTCATGCCTCTTGGAAGTTCAAAAGGGATCGCAAAATCTTTCCTTTTAATAAAGGGATTGACTAACTGCCACTTCATCTTTGTGTTTGTTTTTCGTCTTGTTTCCTGTAAAGCGCTCTGAGGGCTTTGGGTGAGTAGCAATAAGATTTGAAATAAATAAATAAATACATTGATGTATGCAGGGCTTAGAAGCACTCGAAATCTAGCATGAAGCGCTAAAAAAGCGATATTGTTATTTACTGTCAGGACGGGGTTAGGCCTGGTTCCATCTAGGCCATAGTCTCTCTCTATAAACTCTGTAAAGATAAAATCGCACAATTAAGGATTTTACTCAAAGTACACCTGAATACATAACCCTCTCATGTTTCTCCATACATTAGCAGTACACCCGGATGTATTGTAGTCTTGGTTTTTATCCAGCATCGCTTACTTTTGCATGCCCTGAACACCATGACCCAGGCCCAGCCATCTACATGGGCCTCTTATCTTAACAGGAAGTCAGACCTTGTCGAGTTGACATCCATTGCTCTTGCAGCACAGATCATATCACGCTCCCCTCTGCGTGCTCATGAATTGACGCAATAAATCGCAGACGTGGGAATGAAGAAACATCAACACAGCGTTTCGCATTTTTCACTTTACCTGCGTTTGTGTCTGGGGGCTTCATCTCCTTATTTATTTATTTATTTATTTATTCGGATTTATTTAAAGTGCACGTCACCCCGGGGGCATCGTGGCGCTGTTACATGAATACATAATCTGGTTACAATGGAAGGAAGATGGTTACAAAGCAAATTTTCTTACATAAAACATTTCGTAGCATACGTATGCGAGCAAGAGTAGGCGAGGGAGGACGTTAGTTGAATAGCATAGTTTTTAGGGATTTGCGAAAGGAGTACAGCGAAGGTTCTGCTCTGAGTGAGTTGGGGAGGGAATTCCAGAGCTTAGGTGCTATGTGTGGGAAGCCAATGCCGCCGGCTTTGGCTTTTCTTACACTGGGTACTCAGAGTTGGTTGGCGTGATGGCTTCTTCTACGACGGGTGGAAGAGTTCTTAGTTATAGTTTCAGATAAGTAAGGGGTGCTGTGTGATTGATGCATTCGTGTGTGGGAGTGAGAATTTTAAAGTTGATTCTTTCCTTGACTGGGAGCCAGTGGACGAGTCTTCTGGCTTGTGAGATATGGTCCGTTTTGGGGATGTGTAGTGCAGCGCGGAGGGCATTATTTTGCACTATTTGGAGCCTGCTTAGGTTTTTAGTCGATGTGCCTGCCAGGAGGGCATTGCAATAGTCCAATCTGGCTCCTATAGTAGCTCTGGCTATGGAGAGCCAGCTGGGCGTGGTAAGGTAGGGTTTTATGGCATGAATGAGTTTGGTGGTCAGAGCAGATGCAGAGACGATGGCGCTGGTTTGTCTGGTCATGGAGAGTGTGGCATCTAAGTAGACTCCTAAGGTCTTGACAGCGGAGGAGACAGGAATGCTTATACTGTCAATGATCATGCGAGAGTAATCAGGGCTGAGTTTGGTTAGTGTTTCGCTGGGGGCTTGGATGATGATTTTGGTTTTGTCTCCGTTTAAACAAAGACCATTGATCGCCATCCAGGTTTGGATGGTGGAGTAGATTTTGAGGAGGGCTTCTGAATCTAGGTTGTACTCTCCGGTGAGGGGGAAGAGAACTTGCATGTCATCGGCGTAGTTAGTGTAGGCTATGTTGAGGGAGTCCAGTAAGTCAAAGAGGGGTTTAGTGAATAGGTTGTAAAGGGTCGGTGCAGTGCACGACCCTTGTGGGACTCCACAATTTATAGTGGTAGGGGGGGCGCTGGCCTGGTCTGAGTACACTTTCATGGCCCTACCTTCAAGGAAGGATGTGATCCAAGTGGTTGCCTTGTGAGAGAAGTGTGCAGCATTGAAGAGGTGGGATGTGAGAATGCTGTGGTCAACCAGATCAAATGCTGCAGAGAGGTCAAGCAGTAGGAGGAGAGCAGGTTTGCCTGTGTCCATTATCTTGGTAATTTGATTCTTTAGATCTAGAAGGGCAGTTTCAGTCCCATGCCCTTTGCGGAAACCTGATTGGCTTTTGCCTAGGATGGTGTTGGTTTCCAGGTAGTGTTGGATTTGGTTGTGCGCTGCTTTGTTGAGGATTTTGAGGAGGAAGGGGACGGTGGTGATGGGTCAATAGTTATTAGGGGAGGAAGGATCGAGCAAGGGTTTTTTCAGGAGCGGGCGAACCCAAGCTTCTTTTAGACATTGTGGTACGGTTCCAGATGCGAATGAAGCATTGATGAAAGCCGTGATGATGGGGGTGAGAGATTCTGAGCATTCTTTGATTAAGGAGGGTGGGCAGATATCCCCTTTACAGGTGGAGGGTTTGATTTTTTTGAGGAGGTCCTTGACTTCCATTTTTGAGACTTCTCTGAAGGTGAAGAGGGGTGTTTGTGAGAGAGAGTTGTTAGTGGGAGGTGTGGGCGAGCAGGTGGGGGAATTGAGTGCTTTGCGTTGGGAGGCTATTTTGTTTTGGAGTGTGTTAACTTTATTGAGGAGTGCTGACTGAATGTCAATGCACCATGCTTCATCCTTGATGATTTCGTCTGGGCTGGAGGCAGGTGTGGTGAGTTCCTTGAATATGGAGTATATTTCTCTAGATTTGGAGCTGGCATTAGTGATTCTCTGGTTATAGGATTCGGATTTAGCGTTAAATATGGCTTTTTTGTAGGTCAATGAAATCTCTTTGAAATCGTAAAGAGAGGATTGGTTGGGCACTGATTGCCATCTGGATAGAGCTTTGCGTTTCTTGGTGTGATAGTTCTTCAGTGAACCAAGAGTTGCAGTGCATAGATTTTTTCCCTTTTTTATCTTCTAGAGGAGCAATGAGTTCAATGGCTTGAGAGAGCGCACTGGCGTAGGTGTTGGCGAAGGAGGTAGGGTCATGGGTAAATGGAGGCTTGATTTCAGGGATGTCGAGGAGAGGGGCGAGGTTGGAAGCAGTGAGCTTTTTGGAGCTTCTTACTTTTGCGGGGGGGGCATGAGTTAAGGTTTTATGGGTGGGCGTGGTAGGAATGGAGAATTGAATGAGGTAATGGTCCGTCCATGGGAGGGCCGAGATGGAGGTGATTGTAGATGAGCAGTTGTGATCCGCTAGCCAGTCAATGGATCTGCCTTTGTTGTGAGTGGGTGCAGTAATTTTGTGTTTGAACCCCATGTGTGATAGTTCTTTGGCTAAATTAGCGGCTGCTTTGTCCTTCGGGTCAGATAAACCAAGGTTAATATCCCCTAGACGGATGCTTTTGGTGGTGTTTTTGAGGTTGTTGCCTATGTTTTGGAGGAGTTGCTTTTGGTAGTCGGGGGGAGATGATCCTGGTGGTCTGTAGGTGATAAAGAAGTTTATGGTGCAGTTAGGGGAAAGGGCTAGTTTAGCGGTGAGGAGATCAGCGTTGTTGTCCCATTGTTGATTACCCATTCTGATGGCGAGGGTGTCTTTAAAGATGAGGGCGACGCCGCCACCACTTTTAGAGTTTTTCAGGTCCTGTCTGAGAATGGGAGAATGTGATCGTTTTGAGGAAGGGCGAGGTGGATGGAAGGGTTGGAAGCTTCATAGAACCAGGTTTCAGATATGGCCAGTAGGTCAAGATTGTTGGTGGTGATAAGGTCATTGATTTTGATGGCATGGGCCTGAACAGAGCGCACATTGATGAGTGCACATCTTAAATCAGGTAGTGGAGTGTGTGTGTTAGCGTTGGGGATGTTGGAGGTGGAAGGTGCGTGTTTGGGCGTGATAGATGCAGCCTGAAGGGTGCCAGGGTAGTGAGCATGACCAGGGAGGTGAAGCTGGGTGACTGACGTATGGGTGTGAGAGCTGAGTCTGTAGTTCCTAAGGAGTGTGGAGTGCTGCAGGGAGCTAGGAAAGGTTTGGTGCGTGTTCCTAGTCTGGAGAGCCTGAGGTGGAGTGGGTGATGTCCGGAAGGATTGGTGCGGTGGTTGAGTGTGGGTTGGAGGGCAGACGATGGTGTGGAGTGTATGAGGTCAGGTAGAGGAGTGGGGCCTGGGTGTGCATGGTGGTCTGGGTGCGCCAGCGGCATACTGCAGATGGCCAGAAGGGATAGGGATAAGATGAGGATGGAGGATGAGGAAAGGAGATGCGTAAGCGCTGTGGGGTGTGTGCCAGGAGGCTGCATTTGTAGGCAGCAGATGTGCAGGCAGGCAATTACGCTGTTAGTCAGGGCCGCTAGGGGCCGGCTGTACACAATAGATCAGGGCCGCTAGAGGCAGGCAGTACTCAATAGATTAGGGCCTCTAGGGGCAGGCAGTACACAATAGATCAGGGCCGCTAGGGGCAGGCAGTACACAATAGCTCAGGGTCGCTAGGGGCCTGCAGTACACAATAGATCAGGGCCGCTAGGGGCAGGCAGTACACAATAGATCAGGGCCGCTAGGGGCAGGCAGTACACAATAGATCAGGGCCGCTAGGGGCAGGCAGTACACAATAGATCAGGGCAGCTAGGGGCAGGCAGTACACAATAGATCAGGGCCGCTAGGAGCAGGCAGTACACAATAGATCAGGGCCGCTAGGGGCAGGCAGTACACAATAGATCAGGGCCGCTAGGGGCAGGCAGTACACAATACCTCAGGGTCGCTAGGGGCAGGCAGTACACAATAGCTCAGGGCTGCGTAATACGGTGGTCCATTAACTTTGTAAGGCTGTTAAAAAGTTAGACTTATGCTTGAGGGCAGCATGGGAGAGGTGGCGTGGAGCGCTATGCCTGGGATGAGAAAGGGTCAGGGGGCCATTGGTTTTCTGGCAGGGGCTGCAAAGGAAAGGATTTTTTTGGAATGGTGTTCAAAAAACTACTTAAAACTATGTTTACACCTACACTTTAGCTATACCATATTTCGTGCTGCATCTTTGCAAACACATAGCATACTCTCAGGCTTGCTCTACATCACTCACAGTGTTTTAAACGAAACGTTATATAGTGTAATGATGCGTGATTTATTAGTGGAAGTATGCATCGAGGGAGGGACGAATGAAAATATGGAGCGTGAAAGGATCTGCAGCTCGCATTGATGCATTCCACAAAGCATCCTCAGGAAATGTGTTTTGGAAAAAAATAAAAAATAAAAATATACATATATATATTATTTGCATTAATGGTCAATGGCATGTATAGTGTACATAAATTGTGTGATAAGTGTAGCCCATGTTATTTTCCTGCTTGTGGACCCTTTATCATCAAACCATGGAGAGGAACCCACTAAGCCATCCCTGACCCCTGCAGATGCCCTAGAGAAGGAAGACAGCCTAAGGTTACCTGCAATACGCAGATGTAAAAGGACTTCTAGCTGGAAATAAGTATGTAACACCAGGTGTGCATTTTAGTCCAAGAGGATCTCTATTAAGGATAACATTCACATCCAGAAAGGTTCATATATCTTTTAGCGTGCACACATTAAATCAGTGACATGGCATAACAGATGGATACCAGCTTGGGGCTGCCTACCGTGCCCCTGAACACACGCCCCAACTGCACTCTGGGAGAGCACTGCAGCTGGCCCGGGGTGAGGAGTGAACCCTCCACTCTTTCTGCCTAAGGCATACTTCTAAACCACAGTTACAACTTCTCCAAACATGGGCCTTCCTCATTGGCGATATCCCTGGCCACATTCTTCATGGTAGTGACTGAGTTACTTCTCCTCTTCTAGATATGACTGGTCTGTGCCCCTACTTTACTTTTTTTATTGTTTAAAGCGTGGATCTAGCTCGAGAGCAGTGAAGCACTGTACAGAGTGTGGGTAGCCAGCAATTGGGTTGCCATCTTTTAACAGTGGGGCAGTACTGTGAGGTCTGTGCATCGGTGTATGCGTCCATTGGAATTAGTCTTTGGATCAGGTGTAGTTGAAAGAACCATGTTATGAGAGATTTGGGAAAGTAGAGAATTTTGGGGGAATTCCAAGCAGATACTGGGATCTAGTTTCAGAGGGTGGGAGCATGACAAGAGAAGTATTGTTTGCGGGTCCTCTCTTTGCAGATGAGTTGCGATTCAAGCCGGTTGGTCGATTTGCTGCACGAGGAACGTGTACCAACAGATAATGAAGCTTAACAGCGACTGCTTTGCAGATAATTCATGCAGTCTTGAACAGTCTCCTGGCTTGGAGTGGAAGCCAATGTAATTTGCATACGATGGGGGTAATTCGGTCAAATGTCTGTGCTCCTGTAATAAGAGATGCTGCAATGTGGTAGACTGCTTTTTGGGGAGCCAAGTGAGCAGATGGGAGCCCTGTCAGGAGAGCATTTCTCCCATCATTGTGCAAGATGACACTGGCCTGCACTAGGGTCTGGAAGTCTTGTGGCGGGATGAAGGGTTTGGTTTTTTGAAGGGTAGAGATTCTGAGCAAGGCTATTCGGGCCTTCTTGGCTATGGAAGGACAGGCTGCTGAAAATGGTGAAGCCTAAGGATTTTGCTGAGTCTGAGAGTCGCGGATCAAATCCTTCTAGGTGCAAAACATTGAGCCATGGGTTGGACAAGTTGTTTTTAGTGGGAGGACCGATGAGGATGAATTCAGTCTTGGATGGATTTAGTTTGAAGTAGGTAGTCAACATCCAGGACTGGATGATGTCTAGGTAATCGCTGAGACAAATTATATCTTGCATGCTATTTACTCTCATGTACAAGTGAGTATCATCCGCATATTGACGGATGGATATATTGGGACCTTTGAGGAAAGTGTCCAAAGATTAAAAAGGATTGGTGAGAGGATGGAGCCTTGGGGGACTCAGCAGGAGACCTGGAATCGGTCAGAATGCAACTTTTTTCATTTGAACAGCCTGGTGTCTGCCTAAGAGGAAGGAGATAAACCAATTCAGGACAGTGCCAGAGAATCCCATCCTGTCAGCAAGGAGGGAGAGAAGAATGCAGTGGTCGACAGTGATGAATATAGCCGAGAGCTCAAGGAGGACAAGGAGGCATGAGTTGCCCTTATGATTGATTTGGAGTGCATCATCCACCACCTGAAAGGTGGGTGTCTCGATGATACACTTGGGGCAGAACCCTGACTGATAGTCATGTAGAGGCGGAGTTGTTTGATTCTGGCCAGTAGTTCTGTAGCAACTACCTTTTCCAGGATTTAGCCAAAAAACAGGAGGTTCGTAAAGGGCCGATAGTTGGCTAGGTCATCTGGATCTAGGGTTGGTTTTTTCAAAAGAGGTCGTATGAGAACAAATTTGAGAGTGTCCGAGAATGATCCTTCTGCAACAGAGGCCTTGATGATGCTGAGGAGAGGAAGGATCGGCAGAGGGCTTCTTAAGGAGGGGGGTGCACAAGGGAGTGCTTCACAGGGGAAGGGAAGGTTCCAGTGGTAAAAGTGTGATTGCTGGAATCGGCTAAGGCTGGAGCGAGGGTGTGGATGTGGTCCTTGATGGTTCTGGAGGAGCAAGGGAGTGCCTGCTTTGACAAGACTTTCATGGATCTGACTTGTCTAGAAACATCGTCGGGAGTGAACACAGGGAAGGAGAAGAAAGGAGGAGGAGAGACAGCTGTAGAGGGACTGGGAGTGGTAGAGGCAGAGGAAGAGGAGAGAGTGGACAGGATGTCCTGAGTTGTAGTGCTGATTTGAGAATCTAGTGCCGTACAGAGGGCCTGGGAGGAACAGGAGATGTGAAGACTGCAGCAGGATTGGCCAGCTCCTTGCAGATTTTGAAAATCTCAGCCAAGCTATTAGAGGCCGCAGAGACGCTAGCTTGGATGTAAGCTCTCTTCTTGGACAGGAAAGAGAGTATTGCCTTTGGAGGAGGCAGCAGCAGGCCAGTTTGTCAGAGGATGAAACTGATGCCCTCCACTTCCTCTTAGCCACCCTACACTTGCCTTTAAGGGTGGCAAGGTCGGAATAATACCAAGAGTTGCACTTGAATGCGGGCTTCAGATCAATTCTCATGACAGGGGCAAGGACATCAAGAGTTTTAGGGCTTGAGAGATGCAGGTTGCAGAGGGCTGTGTCAGAGTGGGAGTCAGCCGCAGGAGTAGTAGGAGGAGGAGAGAAAGTCACGGCAAAAGCCTCCACTGATACATACTTCATGGGCCGGATGACTGAGAAGGTGGGTGGCAGTGCTGGGGTCGGCTTTACCTGGGGACAGAGAACGACAAGTGAGAGGAGAGAAGAAAGTGGTCCGTCGAAGAGAGAGGAGTGGTGAGAGGGTTGTAGAGGGGGATGTCTGAGAAGATGAGAACGTCCAGGGTGTGCCCGGCAGAGTGTGTCAGGCCAGAGGGAAGAATATAGAGAGAGAGAGTCACAGAGATTGCGAAAGAGCCCAGAGGAGGGGCTCGAACCATCCAAGTGGATGGTGAGGTCTCCGAGGAGGAGAAATGGAGAGGTTGAGGCAAGGAAGGAGGCAGAGAGGTCGGCCCATTTGGAGCGGAAGAGGGCAACCTGGCCAGGTGACCAGTAGATGGTGGCCACAGAAAGAGAGAGGACAGGAGAGATAGAGAGCCTGCAGACCAGGCATTCAAAGGAGGAGTAGGCCTGCGTAGGAATGACAGAAGCAGGAATCCACTAAGGGAAGATCGGGGCTACTCTACCTCCTGGAAGATTAGTTCTGGGTTCGGAGAGGATCTTGTAGCCATCAGGGAGGAGAGTGTCAAAACTCATAACTGAGCTGGCCATGAACCATGTCTCGGTGAGACCAAGGACATCCATATCAAGTTCTTGGAGGAGTCGGCAGATGTCAGAGGTGTGTTTGACAGCAGAGCGAGAGTTAAGGGTAGCGACGTGGAGCAGATTGAAAGACATACAAGGAGGGGTAAAGGCATGAGTTATTCCCTGCAGAGGTGTTAGAGGTGCCCGAGAGTGGGCAGATGAGGAAGAAGAGGGTGCCGGAGAGGTGGCAGAGAAAGGAGGAGGCAGAGCAGCCAGAGAAGCTGAGGAGGGTGCCAGAGAGGTGGCAGAAGAGGAAGGTGGTGGAGGAGCCAGAGAGGTGTAGCTAGGAGTAGCAGGAGAAGGAAGAAAGTTGATAAGACACGGGAAGTGTCTATCGAACAGCATGAGATTGGGCTGAGTGCACTGGACCAAGAGAGTGCCATTCAGATAGATATTAATGATGGTCTTGGAGGAGTGGAAGGGGGCCAGGAGGATCTCCCACTGAGTGCCACCATTAATGGGATTGGAGGAAAAAGGAGAGAGAACAGAGACCATATGGGGTGGAGGGGTCCATAGGCCCGGAGAGGGAACAACAAAGAGGATGTCGGTGAGGGACTGTCTGGAGGAAATACTGGTGTAGGTATCAGAGATAGGGAGGCCTGGGTTGGAGTCCGGGATGTCCCTTTTGAACTTCTTCCTACCAGACTTAGTGAGAGGGATAGGATAGGAGATAGAATAGCAGTTAGAGAAGATAGGGGAGACTGAGAGCACCATGGAGGGGTTGAGAGACGGAACGCAAAAGAGAAGGCAGCCCAAGCAGGAGGGGGTTGCGGGAGTCACACACTAGGGGTACACAAAGGGGGGAAGACACAAGAGGAGGATGGGTACAGTGAGCACAGAGTACCGTAAAAACAATAATCACAGTTAAGGGAGTGGACCTAAAGAGAGGGAGACAGTACAATAATGTGCAATAATACAATAGAGATCACTGAGGGGGGGCAAGAGAGTGAAAGGGGGAATGCAAATATAGTACAAAATACGCAGAACAATAGTAACACCGGAGGACCTAGAGGAGTAAGAAGAGAAA
The DNA here is from genome assembly GCF_040938575.1 of Ambystoma mexicanum. Classification (NCBI taxonomy): domain Eukaryota; kingdom Metazoa; phylum Chordata; class Amphibia; order Caudata; family Ambystomatidae; genus Ambystoma; species Ambystoma mexicanum. The sequence continues at coordinate 1,132,453,088 of NC_090923.1, forward strand.
TGCAAACAATGCAACAAATATACAGTACATAGTCTCAATACAATAGAGAGTGAGAGGGGAATGTAAATACAGTACAAAATGCACAAAACACTTGTAACCCTGGGGGACATAGAGGAGTAAAAAGAGAAATGCAAACAATGCAACAAATATACAATACAATAGTCACAGCTGGGGGGACCAGGAGAGAGAAGGGAGATAGGGCCCAAGAAGCGTGAGGAAAGCGCAGGTGGAGACGGGCAGAAGGGAAAGTATGTGCAAGGTTGGGAGAAGAGGAACCTAAGTTTCAGGGGGAAGCGCACGCGGAGACGGGCAGAGAGGGGAAGGACTCGCAAAGGCCAGGAGAAGCAGAGCCGGAGTTGTGTGGGGAAAGCGCATGTGGAGACGGGCAGAGAGGGGAAGGACTCACAAAGGCCGGGAGAAGTGGAGCCTAAGTTGCGGGGGAAGTGCACGTCATGTGGAGGCGGAAAGAGAGGGGAAAGGATGCACAAGGCTGGGAGAAGCAGAGCCTTAGTTGCGGGAGGAAAGCGCACGTGGAGATGGGCAGAGAGGGGAAAGGACGCGCAAGGCCAGAGAAGCAGAGCCTAAGGTGTGGGGCGAAAGTGCACGTGGAGGCGGTCAGAAGGGGACGGACGTGTAAGGTCGGGAAGTTGCGTGGAGTGTAGCAGTGCTACTCTCCCTCCCCACACCTTCTTACCTTACAGACTCAGATGGACAGAGATTTTGTCCGTGCTTGCAATCTGCGCCGCTACCCCTTCGCCGCCAAACACCTGCGTTGCTCAACACTGTGGCCTTGTCCTGCGAGGGCTTTGCCACAGAGGGTCCGATCCTCTGTTCTTAAAGTCTTGGGAGCATGAAAGTTGTGATGCGTGCTGCGTGTCGTCGGGCAGCATCTACTGCACTTTGCATCGCTCAACACCATGGCCTTGTCCTGCGAGGGTTTTGCTGCAGAGGGTCTGATCCTCGGTTTTTAAATTCTCGGGAACATGGAAGCTGCGTTGCATGCTACGTGTTGTTGGGCAGCATCTCCTGCGTACCTGGATCACTCAACACAGCGGCCTTGTCCTGCGAGGGCTTTGCCACAGAGGTTCTGATCCTCGATTCTTAAAGGCTCAGGAGCATGGAAGTTGCGTTGCGTGCTACGTGTTGTCGGGCAGCGTCTCCTGCTCAGCTACGTTGCTCAAAACTGCGGCCTTGTCCTGCGAGGGCTTTGCCACAGAGCATCCGATCCTCGGTTCTTAAAGGCTCGGGAGTGTGGAAGTTGCGTTGCGTGCTACATGTCGTCGGGCAGCATCTTCTGCGCACCAGCGTTGCTCACCACTGCAGCCTTGTCCTGCAAGGATGCTAATGCTGTGAGAGGTCTCAGATGTTACATATTTTTCTAAAATAAATGTGTTGATTCCATTGCATTTGTCCTAAGTTCTGTTACCTCAGGGTCGGGTGAGGGTTTGGTACAATGCTTTACTACTTCAAAGAGGGCTTTGCTCCTGTTGGAGGCTGCCTCAATGGTGGTGGAGTAGTAAGCAGATTTGGCATCTGTAATCAGAATCCTACACTTTGCACGGAGAGAGCTGAGGTTGGTGTGGTCTCCCAAATTATGTTTTTTTCACCACCCTTTCTCTAGGGATCTGATTGAGCGTTTGTTGGAGGCTAGCTCAGGGGTGTACCATGGGGTGGATGATATGGTCTGCACAGCTGGATTTTAAGGGGACATGAGTGTCCACCAGTTTCATAGAAGAGTTGATGAATAATTCCAGGAGGCCCGAGGCATTCTGTGTGGCAGGGAAGTCTGCAAAGTTTGCTTCCAGCTCATTGACCGGGAAAGTTTGAATGAGTGGCATTGAGTGAGGGGGTGTTTAGCCTGATCTTTGTTGAGTGGGTGACTGATAATGGGATGGTGGCATGGTCAGACCACTCAAGTGGGATAGAGTCTGAACAGGTGATGTAGGGTGATAATGTGATGACTTCGTCTAGGTTGTTGCCTTTGTTGTGCGTGGGGGAGAGCACAATTTACTTAAGGTCCATGGAAGCAGTCAGTGAGAAAAGCGTGCTTCAACTGTGGTTGTCACCCTGTGACTCTAGGACGTTAAAATCACAGAGAAAGACATCACTAGAATGTGCTAATTTGGCACAGGAGAGCAAGTTGGAGATGTCTGCAATAAAAGAGTCACTCCTGTGAGGTGGTCTGAAGATGAGGTGGAAGATGAGGTGATTGATTCTTTGTGCGACAGAGGGAACCGGCAGGCGAGTGATTCAAATGAACTTGTTCTGGGAGAGGGAATGAGGGAGCATGGCCAATCGCTATAGATGATTGCCACTCCACCTCCTGCCCTTCCTCGCAGGACGGCATCTTGGATGCAGTAGCCTTGACGCAGGAGGATATCGAAAACATGTGGTGAAGATGGTGAACAATGTTTTAGTGATGAACACGGCATCAAGGTTGTTGTACAAGATGAGATCAGCGATCTCTGCAGCATGAGTGTCTGCTGAGCAAGCATTGATCAACATGAGAGGGTATGTGCATGTGGTCCGTGGATGGGGGCAAGGGCAATATTGATGATGTTTGCTAAGGTACCTTGCCGGGGCTGCCCACAGCACTTGGCCATTTGCACCCTAGTGAGAGTGGGGATTGGTTGTGGAGGGAGGGGACACATTGTGATGTCTTTTGGTCAGTAGCAGAAGTAGCGATTTGTTTGTAGCTGAAGTGCAGTTTAGCGAGCCAGGCCCTTGGCCCTATTATGCATGAACAGGCACAAACAGGTGAGGTGCTTGTCTTCGCCCATCCTTTGCAGAGGATGCCAGTGATGAGGATGCGTAAGGAACGCTGATTAAATAGGTGGTGGGCGGTTCAACTGAGTGGCAGGGCCTGGTCACATGACCAGCAGCCTAATTAATGCTGTCTGCCTGGAGCTGGCCTAGAGTTCTTAAGTAGATGCTTGGAAGGTGTGAAAACTGGAGGTGGGTGGAGCAACTGAGTGGCAGGGCCTGGTCACGTGACCCACAGCCTACACAATGCTGCCTGCCTGCAGCTGGCCTAGAGTCCTTAAGTAGAGGCTTGAACGGCATACAAACTGGAGGTGAGCGGAGCAACTGAGTGACAGGGCCTGGTCACGTGACCGGGTGGGGTCACGTGACCAGCAGCCTACTCAATACTGTCTGCCTGCAGCTGTCCTAGAGTCCTTAAGTAGAGGCTTCGAAGGTGTGAAAAATGGAGGTGGGCGGAGCAACGAGTAACAGGACCTGGTCACGTGACCCACAGCCTACTCAATGCTGTGTGCCTGGGACTGTCCTAAAGTCCTTAAGAAGAGGCTTGGAAGGTGCGTAAACTGGTTACTGGTATTAGTTAACATGGTAACTCTGTCAAGGGGATAGCAGGTGGGGCCGGTCTACGTACAAGCCCATCTTCCCACAATTTACAGCACACGTAAATATATATAAATGTCGTGTACATTGGCCGTCCTAGTGAGTTATAGCGAGCACCCTAGTACTTAATAGCAACTAACTACCAAAATAATCTAAGAGTTGCTGTTCAATACGTCCCTAAAAGCTGCTGCAGTCAGCCTCTCCTGCCATTACAGCACCTACTTGGGTGCCATTTTCCATCTCAGTCCTTTCCTCCACTGCTCTGAGGTGAAACCACACCTCACTCATCGCAGGTCTTTTGTGAGCCTCTTTGATGATGTGCACTAGGGAGGGCGCAAGTTCACAAAGCAAGGTACCACCACCTTCTCATAACTGTGTCTGTATGATAATCTAGCTGGCGGGTCTACCCCATTCCAGTTCTGCCCCTCGGGGGTCACCAGGCGGGATGAGTGCCTGCACTGCTGACCCGCATTCCTGCCAGGCCACCGCATACTTGGACAGGGATTGCATGCTGCTGACAGAACTGTGCTGCAAGTGCAGGTCGCTCTAACTACCCATCCAGGCTTGTGCTTACCTGGGCAGGCTGCGGCTCCGAATCTTCTCCAGGTGCCTGGCGACTCCTCCCCGAGGTCGTCTCTCCAGCATGGCTTCAGACTCTGTCTTCACTCAGGCCTGTCTCCACAGGCCAGGGCTACAGACTCGTTGGCATGGCCATGTCTGCCCCAAGTGCTTTAAGTGGGGTGAGAAATCGAGGCAGACTCTCTACAAGAGGCATGGCCTAAGTAGTGGGCTTAGCCTAAATAGTGGTAACATATTGTTTTAGAGGAATTGGAATACCGTGTTATCAAGGTGAACACTGCAGGCGTTTTTTAAAGTAAACAAACCACACAGGAACTTCAGAGTTAATACCTTTTATAAATAGAACACGTTTTTTACAAGCAGTTAAAAATCCACACTGTTCGTCTTCATAACAAGGTATTGCAACCTCTTTAAAACATGGATTAAATGAAGTAACCAAGTAAAGATTTTCTTAAACTGAAAATCATTTTGATAACTGCTGCCACAGCAGAGAAAGCAGAGTCATCAGTGGGGGGATGGGGCCTAACAGCTTGTCACAGCAGGTTGGCATTTTCCTCTATCTTATCACGCCGATGAGGACCTTTCTTTGTCGGCTGACAGCAGCAGTTAATCACCATGAACTCATGACAAAAGAAGCAAAAGAGCAGGCCAGACCCTATTATCCATCACTGTATGTGGCTGTCTTTGGGGGAGGGGAAACGGCACCTCTGGCCATCCCAGTAAATGTGAACTGCATGCACTCCCAACGGACACTTCACATTTTAGCCACAAGATGGCTACTTTGCATAATGTTACCTATTGCAGAAATCATTAGTGGGGTTGGAGGGGAGCCTGGAAGAGTACCGGCTCAATAGCAGTTTCTTGATACTGCTGGGACTCTGCCCTGGCTAGCACCAGCCCACCTAAAGCCCTGTCCTGCCACAGTAGCTACTCTCTGCCCTGGCTAGCATCGGCCCACCTAAAGCCATGCCCTACCACAGCAGCTGCTCTCTGCCCTGGCTAGCACCGGTCCACATAAAGCACTGTCCTGCCACAGCAGCTGCTCTCTGCCCTGGCTAGCACCGGCCCACCTAAAGCCCTGCCCTGCCACAGCAGCGGCTCTCTGCCCTGGCTAGCACCGGCCCACCTAAAGCCCTGCCCTGCCACAGCAGCTGCTCTCTGCCCTGGCTAGCACCGGCCCACCTAAAGCCATGCCCTGCCACAGCAGCTGCTCTCTGCCCTGGCTAGCACCGGCCCACCTAAAGCCATGCCATGACACAGCAGCTGCTCTCTCAGTGCAGAGCTGCCTGCTCCTCTGACTGTCCATGCACTGCTGCATACCAATAGTTCGTTGGTTTTTACATGTACTGTTCTGTCCCAATCTAAGCGTTTTCTGCCACTTCCCAGGTACCCCGAATCAAAGTGTTTTTTTTTTATTTACTGTTGTGTCCCCAATTTAGGCTTTTTCCCACTTCCTAAGTACCCCAAATCAAAGTATTTTTGAATTTACTATTCTGTCCCCAATTCAGGCTTTTCTCCCACCTCAGAGGTACCTCACATCAAAGTGTTATTGCATTTCGTGTTCTGTCCCCAATTTGGGCTTTTCTCCCACTTCCCAGGTACCCCAAATCAAAGTGTTTTTGCATTTACTGTTCTGTCCCCAATTTAGGCTTTGTCCAACTTCCTAAGTACCCCAAATCAAAGTATTTTTGAATTTACTGTTCTGTCCCCAATTCAGGCTTTTCTCCCACTTCAGAGGTACCTCACATCAAAGTGTTATTGCATTTCGTGTTCTGTCCCCAATTTGGGCTTTTCTCCCACTTCCCAGGTACCCCAAATCAAAGTGTTTTTGCATTTACTGTTCTGTCCCCAATTTAGGCTTTTTCCCACTTCCTAAGTACCCCAAATCAAAGTATTTTTGAATGTACTGTTCTGTCCCTAATTCAGGCTTTTCTCCCGCTTCCCAAGTATCCGAAATCTAGATGTTTTTGCATTTACTGTTGTGTCTCCGACCTGGGCTCTTCTGCCACTTCCCAGGTAGCTGAGACCTAGGCGGTTTTGGGTTTCCTGTTGCGGCCACAAATTAAGGCATTTTCTCCTACTAGCCAGACACCTCAAATCAAGGCGTTGGTTAATTGGCTGCTGTGCCTCAAATCTAATTGTCAGCTCATCTACTGTTGAGTCCCAAATGTAGGCGCCTCTCAGTTCTCTAAGGGCCTGTCTGTTACTGTTGCCAAAATGCAGTACCAAAATTCTGTTTGTGGTGATTCAACCCCCGTCCACACACTGACATGATATGATATGGCATTTATAACGCGCCTATACACAAGTGTTTGAAGGCGCGATGCCATGCCAGCCAAGGTCATACCAGACCATGCCCCGCCCCCCCTTCCACCACCCGCGCCCAGCCGCCTCTCCCGCACAGAAATAAGGGAGCTCAGCTCAGGCAGCTCAGTGGTGTGCTAACACTCATTACGCCATCTCTACAGCCCACTGTGCATCTTGCGCTAATAACCTTTCAACCCAGACCGTGGCAATGCTGCACCACCTCTCAGCAACCATGCCAACACCTCACGCCTGCAGCTTTCTAAATCACACATCGCCTACATCAGTGCAACACGCGTATCCCTGGGCAACAGAACCCTGTCTGCAAACCCTCCAACCCTCCTTCATACCTCACTGCCCCTCAAGCACCTTGAAAGCCGCTCAGACCGTACTGATCGCAACCTAGCAGTCTCACATTGCTCCCCTCCCCTCCTCCCCAGGTCTTCACCGGATCACCGATGCTACTCTTTACAGCCTTCCCCCATCCATTCCCAACCCTGTACTAGCACTTTTCTCACCCCTCCCAAAAAACCCTTGCATGAACATCACTCACCTAACCCTGCCCCTCTAACTGCCCACCACACACTCAACTACCAGACCCCCAAACCCCTCGCACAACCTCCTCCCACTCTCGATGTCTACCACACAGCATAACCCTCTTCTTCTATCATGCACACTCATCAAGGCCAGATCGGTCGCCAAAAATAAACACAACATTTTTGACCTCATCTCAAGCGAAAACCCTGACTTCCTATTCATCACTGAGACATGGTTCTCTGATATTTTACACCCCACTGCACACAAAGCCTTTCCTCCCGGCTACTCCCTGTTGTTGCACAACAGGCCTAGCCGAGCCTAGCCATTCTACACAAACCTCAACTGTCAGTAATATCCATGGAGAGTCTTCCTGGCAGCTCTAAATGCAGATTCCTCCCTGCAAAGTTCTGACTCAGCCATTCAGTCACCCATAGTTTCCTCCTCCTCTTTAGAGCTCCCGGCTACTATCATCGCTTCGCTGATTCTCTCTGTGACTCGCTCTCCCCCACGCTGATTCAGCATCCTGCACTCACTATGTTAGGAGATTTCAACATATGGTTTGATGTTGCTGCCAATCCCATGACTCGCTCCCTCACTGACAATCTGGAAGCTCTTGGCCTGTCACAAATGATCTCACACCCGACGCACATCACACGACACACCCTTGATGCAGTTTTCTGCACATCTGACCAAGTTTCCCCACTCATGCCTTGCCCTCTCATCTGGTCTGATCACCACTCTATCCCATTCACACTTCATTTTCTTTTCCCCTCTCCTCCACCCCCCCAATCAATCCCTCAGCCACCCCGGCCACCGCCCCTCTATGGAACAAAATCATCATCAATCCAGACCTGAACAATTCCCTCCTTATTACTCTCCCTGACCTCTCCCGCAAGGAAGGACAGCTATGACCCCCCTCACACTATTCTGTCGCCCTTCACGACGATCGCTCGCACACCAAAAGTGGTACACCCCCACCCCAAAGTGCTCAAAACCCTCAAGCATTGCCTAGAGCGAGCCTGGAGCACCACCCTCAAACCCTTAATAAAATGGCCATTGCAAGACTGAACAGGGCATATTTGTATGAAATCAAGCTCCAAAAAACATTATGGGAACATCATTTCCAACTCCAAAAATCCATGCAGGGGACTCTACAAAATCCTATGGGAATTCAATTCCCCCAGCAGTCTAACCTTCCCCTCCCCGAACTCACAAACTCTCTGTGATGAGCTCTCAAACCACTTATAAAATTGCGCTTGAAAGACACCACAGTATAACCTCAAATCTAGCTCTGATCCTGCCACCGACTTCTGGACACCACTCAAACACTGAACCCTCCCCTCCTGCCTGACCTACTTTCTCACACACCACCCCCCTTTCTCCAATGGATTTCAGCAACCTAGTAGCACTTAGCCAAACCTCCGTCTCGCCTGGAGACCCTTGTCCTCCCCCTCGTCTAAAAAGATCCTCTCATCAACCTGTGCTGGCAGCACAGCCCACTCAATTCTAAATAACTCACTCACATCAGGCATTTTCCCAGAGGCCTTCAAAACCTCTCATGTAAAACTGCTTCTAAAAAAAACAGCCTCCACGCTCTCTCTCCATCTAACTACCGCCCAATCACCAACACCAGCTTCATTGCCAAACGAATTGACTGCACGACATATAAGCAGCTTGGCCTCTTCACAGAATCCAACAAACTCCTCAACCCTGCCCAATAGCGGTTCTGACCCCTCTGTGGAAAGGAATCTTCTCTGCTCTCAATCTGGGATGACCTAAATAAACACCAAATCAGAAGGGTGTGCCCCACTCATCCTCCTGGATCTGTCTGCGGCCTTTGATACAATCATCCACACAATACTGAGAAACAAGCTCCTCACCCTAGGCATCAATTGGATCACCTCCTCATCTCCAACCACTCACAAATCGTTCTCCTTCTCCCTTTCTCCTCCACTCCGTCCAGTCACAAAAGTGATGCTGCAAGGAGCCTCCCTCTTACCACTCTTTTTCAACCTTTACCTTAGCCCTCTGCCGGCCCTCATCCGCTCATCCAGCCTTACCAGGTACAACTACACAGACGTTACCCAGGTCATTTTCAAAATCCGGAAAATCCAAGCCTCTCCTCTCCCTGAACTTGCCAATGACTGGATGACAAACAACCATTTAATCCTCAATTCGGGCAGATCTAAGATCCTAATATGTGGCAAAACCTCTCTGATCCCACAACCTCTACTGTGGCCAACTGCCCGTGGAGCCCCTCCTGCCCCCTCCACCTCTGTCATAAAACTTGAGTGCACCATGGACACAGACCTATCTAGCTCCAAGCACACCAACTCTGTGTCCCGAACCTGCTTCTTCCAACTAGGCATCCTAAAATGAATCTTTCCATACCTCACTTACCCTCAAAACGTTTCCAACGTACGGACCAGTATCATTTTCCGCCTGGACTACGCTATCTCGGCGGCCCAGCATGCCAACTAAGGAACCGTCAACGTATCAAAAACACAGCAGCCAGACTATTCCTTACCCTCTCTCCCAGAGAACACATCACCCCTGCAATCAAAATCCTGCACTGGCTCCCAGTTAGCCTAAGACCAACCTTCAAAGCCACGTGCATCACACACCGAGGTCTCCATCATTTGGGACCTGAGTTTATTCAGAACAAAATCATCCACTACTAGCCCCCCAGAAACCTCTGATTTGGCTCAGCTCTCCTCCCGGCTATTCTACCGCACCACTCCACTAAAGGTTGCGACTCGGCTTTCTCTATCCTAGCACCCACAATGTGGCACACTCTTCCTCTACACATCTGCTGCAGCGATAACTGCCTGTCCTTCAAAAAAGCCCTCAAAACCTGGCTCTTTACCGCTCTATCCTGAATAAACCCATTAACCCAAAGTAGAAGAACTGTCTCCCCAGTTGAGCCGGCTGTGTTTCTGGCATCTCTGACCTTCTTTTCTCCAAACACCTGACGGTGCCGACTGTGTTTGTGGTGGCCCATACCACACACACTCTGATACATCGGTCACAACCCTGCGTTCCCTCAAGCGCCACTAGCTGATTTACAGCACTCTCGCATGCAATGTTGCAGGATTCATGAACTACTGCACCAGGCAAACGGACATAAAATGGGATAATCACAACAATAGTAGTAGAAGCACAGTGGTTGTGATAGAACCAACCCCTCCTCCACCGCAATTAAACACCTAACCCATATAGAAGAATCGGAGTCCCGTGGTGAGTCCCAGTCTGCCCCAGTATCTTTGGTGTGAGGAGCTGCAGCGACAAACAACGGTGCTTTGGTGTTTGATAACTGGCCCTTTAACTCAGAGACTCTTGTCAGAGACTCCACCTTAAAAGGTGTTCACGGGTGCGGAGCGCCACGCGGAGTCCTGTGGTGAGTCCCAGTCTGCCCCAGTCCGCCGCGGAGCAGGGAGCAGAGAGAAACTCTTCATGGCGGCAATTGGTCCGCAGACGCGGCAAAAGAGACTGCACGATCGCTGACTCAATAAAATGGACAAACATAACGCTGCAACATCAGAGGTAAGCGGGGGAACTCAAGTAGCGGATGTACAATACAGCCCATTGAGATTGAACTGGCATGTTCCAACCTTGTCGGTGTTAGCAAAGGCATGTGTGCGTGCAAATGAACTGCAGACTGGTCAGGATATGAGAACTGATAAGTTAACATTTGTAGCGAGTGAAAGCGTGAGCAAAAAATATATCAGTGTCCCGATACAGACAGAGACACAGACAGAGAAGGCCCACTCAGAAGTGGGCAATGTGGCCACAAAAGACACTACAAATGTCCGAAAAATTTAGAACACAATTGGAGTGGACACTGCGTTCTTCCAATCACCTTTTGATGTCACTGACTTGGAATTATTAGAAATACATGTTCCAGTCGGAACAATAGAATGAAGCGACCTTGTATTCATTCCTTCTCTAACATCGGTAAGAACAACGATCACTTCAAGGACCAACCATCAAAGACTCGTTGCCAGAGTTTCATCGTAAACAAAGTGAAACAGAGCTAAAGGCTCATTCGGAAGGAAATGTGAACCCAACAATGGCAATGCCTCGGATTGCCTCACTTACGACACATATGCGGCTCGATAAACTTGCGTCAAAAGTGAATAATTCACAAGCAGTCTGTCACCTAATAAAAAGCAGTTGTAGCGTTGGTACCATCTCTGGTGAAACGCACAATCTAATGAATATCAGAGCTCAGCAACAAGAGGAAGACAGTATTAGCTGTGACCGAGGTCGAGCGATGCATGACAAAATAAGTTTGCCGCCTGCAGAAATCACGTTGCAGACGATCAAATGCAAAATACTACCACACCGGCTCTGAAAGCTTGTGGGTTGGATCTAGCCAGATGAGAGGCTTGATTGATTGAACGGCTGCATGCCGACTATCAGGCAATTGAGGATAAGTTGATGAATAGCTTTGTCAACTCTTCAGTCGACAAGATGCTGGTGCAAGGAAGATATACTTCAAATGAAGGAGACCTGGCAAACTCATCATATCTTCCAACTCAACCAATGAATTTTGAAAGAACAAGCACACCACATCTGAAAGGAGTGATTTCCCTCAGCAAACTAGTTACGCTGATTTCTACAAAAGGGATATCAAACGACCATAAAGTCTTAGAGAAACAAGACGCGAAATACAGACTTCAAGTCAAGAGCAAGTCGATTTCTGACAAAAGTAGTCAATGTACACCTAAAAGCTTGCAAGCTCATAAGAGCGAGCTGGAGTACAATAATAAAGAAAACTTATCAGTAGCAGCAGGGATCCAAATACATAATAATGTGCTAGCAGCAACATCGCTAGCACTTATTCGCTTCATAAAACTATTATGAAACTTTAAGTGAAGCAATGAAGAAGCGAGGAGCCCTGTTAACTAATCTAAATGCAAAATTGCCAAACATAGGACAAACAAATGACATCCTACAGCAAAGGCTAGCAAGAGAATCAGATCTTACCTCACAATGGCAATATCGACTAGGAGACCTGGCAATGAGAGAGCATTCAGAGAATGCTGTCTTAATGGACGCAGTACTAGAATGCATGAAATGGATTCGACACAGAGAGAAGAACAAACTCGATCCATCCACAAATATCTCAAAAGTGATATCGTCTGATCAGAACGCAGATACAAGAAATCAAGACCCTATAGACATAACACAAATGGAGTCGACTAAGAAGACATGCGAAAAGCAATTGGCCTAAGTCAAAGTGCCAATTACCAAGCCGTTAGCTAAAACAATGATTAGCGTCATGGAATTGGACAAAAGACAAGCTGAAAACTCAGTAAATACTAAAAACTCGAGTATTTAAATTGGCGCAGCAATAGAAATTACTTCCTCAAAGATCCGAATGACCCCAATTGCTGCGGCAAATAGCCTTACTGTAATTGACTCTGTTCAAGAAATGGTGAAGAACACAAATTCAAAACAGCCACATGTTCAAGAAAGTAAATCAAAGATGAACACCTTTGGAATTTTCACCGGGACAGCCAAAACACTGATTACCAAAGTGCAACCAGCCAAATTTGCAAAACCATAGAATCCAACCAAAAGAGTACGAAAGTCAGTCAAAAGAGAAACCCAATGAGAACAAAACAATTTGTAAGGAACTTATCAACTCCACAAAACTGCCACAGGAACTGCCACAGGAACTCTTTAATCGTAATCAAGAAAAAGAAATCACTGAAGCATCCGCAATTAACTACAAAATATAACCATATAACCCAGGCAAGCGAGCCGTCTTCCAAAAGTCACGTGAAAAATTCCAATAAACGGGCGAGGCTCTATTCTGAGAATCAAACAGTTGATTTGCACAATGGTTCGATAGATTTACATGACTTGTCGACATACTCTATCGAAACAGAGGATGAAACGATACCTACAAATCGCTCAGACAGCGCCACAAGGACTAGTAATAGTAAAGGTTCTGTTCAGGTACCACGTAAAACCACTAAACAAACGATGCAATTGGATCTAGCCTCAACCAAGATAAAATCAAATGCGATTAAGATCAATGATACAAAGGGTGCTAGTTCGAGCAAAAGTCCAAATTTGCAAAGAACTTTAGCCCCAACGGAAAGTGCTTTGAAAATAGTATCCTCAAATTTAAACCCAAAAATGACGACAGCACAACGGCAAAAACAAACAGCTAAAATCTAAGAGATTTGCCAGTGCAGAAAATGGAGACGTTTTCCACCACTTGGAAGATACAGATTGAAAATATCTTTCCAGATGGGAATGACGGAAACTTGAACAGAGGCAACGTGATGCGTCTATTGCATAATATTCCATCGTTACGAACAATCACTTCTGAGGATATAGTGATTGTAGAATACATAACAGAAGACAGCCTCATTACGAGCATGGAGGTAATGAAAATAGGAAAGCGGAATGGTAATCCCAGCATCTTTAACAGGTCCGGGCCATTACGACCCGACAACTCGCCAATACCACCACCGCCCGTACCGTGCACCTTCATACCGGCATGCGCGCGTACACATGCCCCTTCGCGGCGGAAATACCGGGATGCCGGTAATAGGAGGACATCACAAGTTGCGCGGGCATGCACTTACCGGCATCCCGAAGGCGGTAATTAGGGCCTGCATGATGGCGCCAATACAGGCATCGCGGACCACCCGGAAATAGCAACCTGCAGTGTAGGCAACTGCCACAGGTGCACACAATCACCACAGGTGGAGTCAATGGAGCCCGTCCCAGTACGAAAGGACTACACCCACACACCACACCCCTTCCCACACCAAAATGATACCACTAGCACTTGAAATCATGGGGCTGGAGGACATGCCTGTACTGTTACAACTACAGCAACAACAGCAACAACAGCAACAACAACTACAGCTACAACAACAGGCAGCACAGAGGAGACGCAGGAGGAGAAGGAGGGTAACACGGGCCCAGCAATTACCACCAGTGCAGCCAGTGGTACCTCGTAGGCAGCCACCAATCCCTCGCATCAGACCCAGTCCATTCAATCTAACCCCTGAGCAGATCCACACCCTGTAGCGGTTGGACCGGGACACCATCACCACCATAGTGGACATGATACACAACGACATCGTCAGCCTCATAGAAATATGCACTGCCATCCCCCTGCTACTAAAGGTGGTGTCTGTGCTCCACTTCCTGGCCACAGGCACCTACCAGCACACAGTGGGTCAACTGCATGGCATATCACAACCACTCTTTTCGCGCATGCTGACCCAAGTGCTGGATGCCTTCCTGAAGCACGCTAGCACCCACATATCCCTACCATCGACTGCCCAGGAGCTTGCCGACACTAACGTAGGCTTCCGTGCACTGGCAGGCATGCCCAATTGCGTCGGTGCCCTCGACTGCACCCATGTAGAATTGGTCGCCCCTCATGCAACAGAGGCAGTGTATCACAATCGCAAGCAATACCACTCCATCAATGTGCAGATGGTATGTGACTCCAGCAAGATCATCACACAATGTTGTGCCCGATATCCCGGATCTACACATGATGCCATGGTGCTGCGTAACTCCACGCTACCCCGCCATATGGAGCGACATGCTGGACGACGTGCCTGGCTGCTTGGTGAGTTGCCTGACTGGCCCATGGCAGTACATTGGGGTTGTGAGGTGGGGGGATGCATACTCCACCTGGGTGGGAATGGGGGGGATGCATACTCCACCTGGGTGGGAATGGGGGGGTGCATACTACACCTGGGTGGGAATGGGGGGGATGCATACTCCACCTGGGTGGGAATGGGGGGGAGGATGCATACTCCACCTAGGTAGGAATGGGGGGGAGGATGCCTTCTCCACCTGGGTGGGAATGGGCAGTGAGTGGACAATGCACTCAGAGCTAAACACTTCAGACCTGAACCTCTAAACTCGAACATGACACATCAATGCCACACATTATATCAATGCCGTACATCAATGACAACATGCAAGACACACAACCAAGCCACCATGGGTATGTCAAGCGATGACTAAACATGACAACTGTGCCAATGTTGCTAGTGTGATTAGGCACAGAGTAGCATACACTGCAATTATGGGAGCCAAGACATCGTTCCACATCCACAGTCCATCCGCATCAGCATGCAGGTGTACACCCTGTATCATCTGAACAATGCAATGCACACTAGCAGACCATATTGCAGTACACACTGCATCCAATGAATCTGTGTGCATACGTACAGGGACATGTGCATGTCAACACCAAATAGCTGCGGTCATGGCCGTGAATCCTAAAGGTGGCAGCTCAGAATGACTCACACAGACCTCATTGTGCTCCCATGCAGGTGATGGAGGCTATCTCTTGAAGCCGTGGCTACTTATCCCTGTGCACAACCCACGTAACAAGCACGAAGAGTACCGGTGTCGTGATTGAGCAGACATTTGGCCTGTTGAAGGCGCGGTTCCGCTGCCTAAGCAGGTCTGGTGGAGCACTCCTTTATGGGCCTCAGAAGGTGGCATAGATCACCATGGTCTGTGTCATGCTGCACAATATGAGCATCTGGAGAAATGTACCACTGCCACCTGACATTGACCTGCATGCACCGGGAGAGGATGATGAGGATGATAATGGAGGAGAAGCAGCACCCCTGCCAGTACGTGATGCACAAGATGGCCGTGCTGTACACCAATCACTGATTGACAAATACTTCTGAACCACAGGGACGTTGATGGATATGTGTGAGTGCTACACTGAGCACTGGGTCCATGTGGACATGCACACAGGGATATGTGGGGTGTTGGGCACTGTGCACTGTCATGAATAAAATGAACACACACAAAATGAACAATGTCCAGGCATTAAATGGTTTTGCACACAACGGGTGTATTAATGAAAACAACAGAAAAGTACGTCCTCCCTCCACCACTCACAAGTCCTCTCCCTTTCCCCCTCCAACACCCAAACATCCCATTCCCCCAATGAACACCCCATACTCCCCAATGAACTCCCCATTCCCCCAATGAACACCCCATACCCCCCAATGAACACACCCTTAATCCCCTATACACCACCAACACCACCTCCGTCCACAGCCATTGTCATCCCACACTATTTGCAGGCTTTCTTTGTGTCCGGGTGCAGCATTTCAGTCTGCCTCGCACTCCGCCTTGTCATCCGCACAGGGCTGGAGGGTGCGGAGGATGCAGGTGTGGAGGATGGCTTGGATGATGTTTGAATTGGCAAGGCCGGCGCAGGTTGCTGGTGCTGCATGTGTTGCAGGATGCTGGTCATGACCTGCGTGACGGCCCCCAAACTGTCACGCATCATGACCGCAGAGGCATTAATGGCGGCAGTGTTCCCAGCAATGACCTGAGCGATCTCTCGCCTTGTGTCCTCTCCGTCAGCCACATATTGGCGAAAAAGGTCAAGCATGGAGTCCTGCCTTTCCTCCACCCTTGACAGCCGTGCCTCCAAGTCAGTGGGAGCAGCAGAGGTTGAGGGTGCTGCGGCTGGGCGTGCAATTGCAGGGCTGGCCTCGGGGCTTGTACTGAGGCCGGAACTCTGCAGTGGAGGATCCGCCTTGGGGCTGGAGAGTGTGGCCTGAGTGTGGGGTTGGGGGTGGATGGGGAGCTAGGGGTGTGTGGACATTCCACATGGATTGTTCCATCTTGGTCCACGTACTCCTGTGCTCCTAGATCAACGTCACTTATTGGGGCTGTGGCTGCTGCCTC
This sequence comes from Ambystoma mexicanum, assembly GCF_040938575.1. Lineage (NCBI taxonomy): Eukaryota > Metazoa > Chordata > Amphibia > Caudata > Ambystomatidae > Ambystoma > Ambystoma mexicanum. Next base: position 1,132,469,579 of record NC_090923.1, read on the forward strand.
ACCCACTGAGCTCATGGCAGCGGACTGGGTGCCGTCAGCCTCCCCTTCGGCTGTTGATGGCAGCTCTGTGGTAGCAGTCACGTCCACTGCTGCGGTGTCCTCGTGTGCCCGCATGGCCTGTGCACCTGCCATGGATTGGCCAGTGGCCGGCGGTCTGGCCCTGGATGTGGAAGGCCTTGTGGATGGATCATGACTCCCGTCTTCTCCATCAGTGCCTGTGTGCGAGGAAGAGATGCAGGGCATCAGTGACTCTGTTACATGCAAGCAGCATGAGATGGTGCAGTACGGTATTTCATTTCTCATGCATTGCAATCTCATAGGTGTATCACACAGGGTAGTTTCAAGGGGGGCATATTGGCATTAGCTGTGGCATCTCCATTTGGCACTGATACGTACCAGGTGGTATGCCATTGTATTGGGCTTTGTGTGATGTGTTACATGCAAATTGTCCCTGTGTGTTGGGTGTCTGTTGGTAATGGGATTGGCACACAGCATGCATTTCAGTGTGGCAGGGTTTGGGCCTCCATCTGGACATGGATCTGTAAATGTGTGTACGATAGGCCATGCATTGCCTTGCCTCGGCTCACATTCACATCAGTTGTGCTACATCATGGTTTGGCCTACTGGGGTTTGCAGGGTCACTCACCTCCTTCTCCAGATGTCGCGGCACCTGTCTCCATCTCCCCGAAGCCCTCGATCGACTCCATCTGGATGGTAGTGCTGCATGTCTCCTCCCAGCGCATGAGTTTGACTGGGGAGTGGGCACCCCCGCCTGTGGCCATGGCCTCCCGATGACTGCTGGCCAGGATGTTGCGGACCCTGAGGCGGAGGTCATCCCACCTTTTCTTGCAGTCTTTGACTGTGCGTGGGGTGGTGTCAACTGCAGACACCTTGCGGGCTACCTCCTCCCATATCTCCTTCTTCCTCTGCTGCACCTCCTTTTTGAGGTTATGGGTGAAGACCTCATCGGCATGGCCAGCAAGGGTATCTGCCAACATGTTCAATTCCTCATCTGAGAAACGCTTCTTGCGCAGGCGGGGGTTGGTTTTTCTGGTTGCCTTAGAAATGTTCTTTTCAATAGCCCAGTTCTCTCCTATGCAACACTGGTGGTTTGGGAGGATTGCAATGGATTGTGTTTTTAAAGATGGCCACCGGCGCATTTCCCGTTCTGACGCGATGACGTTACTTCCGGGTCCGGTATTTCGAGCCCAGTATTTACATGGTATTATTACTGGGTCGGTATTAAGGGGTACCTCCTAGGCAGAGGCGGTATCGGCGGGTCCCGTGATGCTGCTATCGGGGGGTTGGAGGGCCTTTAGCGGCATGGCGGTATGGCCATTACCGGCATGGGGGTTCGCGCGTGCTTGCGCACTCGTAATCAGCCGCTATTAGCGGCGTCAAACTAGCACGGGCCCGCGACTTCCTCCATGCCGGTAATGACCCCGTTTTTAGCACACTTCTCGTAATGAGGCCCAAAAGTGTTTCTTCACATCAGGTCACAGGCTGTGGAAAAGATTCTTGGCAGCAAAAGACGAGTTTCTATCATATGGCATTGAACTATATGTTGAGAAGGGACAGCAGAAATCTCGAGACGAAAGCCTGACGTCATTATGTGCAAATAAATCAGCAAGTGAAACAAGACGAGACACCTTGAGGAGACTGTTCAAATCAAAATCGGCAGAGTTACTAGATGAATCTCAACACGCTGTCCGAAATGTTAACGCAAAGATTACTAGGCATCAAAGAGTATATCAAGCTTAACTAGCACAGTCCAACAGAGAGGTGCTGTGTGGACTGATATCATGGAACACAAGAAGTTTTAAGCATTTGTTCCAAGATTTTCCCTTATGATTGGCAAATAATTTCGCAGTATGCCTACAAGAAACATGGCTACGCGAGGTTCCGGTAAAAGATGGCTATTCAATCCTGCTAAACTCAGCAGGAAAATATAGGCGAGGACGTCCATTTTCCGGCCTATTAACAATGGTGAACAACTCTTATGGATGGGAAATAATACAAACACACAACCCTAACCTCTTTGTACAAGGAACTGTGCTTCAACTGCAACATACTGACCTTAATCAACCAAAACATCTGTTACTGATTAACACATATAGGAATCCAACAATGATTTCAACAACTCGATATATTTATTCAATTACCTCGATAATTGATGTCTGTATGATTAAATTCATGGACCTTGCAATGATAATTTGTGGAGACCTGAATTTCTCTTGGTTTGAAACTGAAAAGGAAAGTGCAAATCCAAGAACAACAAAATCTGAGACAAAAGTCTCCAGAATAGACCTTTGGAAATCAGCATTGAAAGCTCGTAATTGCGTGATGTTAAACAGCATTGTTAAATACGATGTTCTGGCAAGTTATACATAGCATCGAGAACTGAGTCATAAAACCTTGGACTACATCTGGATATTAAATTCTATGTGGCCAAAAATTGACCATTTTAAAATTCAGAAAACATCAACCAGTGACCATGACGCATTGGAACTATCATGGTTTATGCTCGGTGTGTCTCCAGGTGTGAAATATAGATGTCCGGTGGAGATAAATCAAGGTTCCAACAGATTAAAAATAAACGACTTTCAAATAAAAATGCTAAGTCAAAGCATATTGTCTGGTACTTTTTCTGTGGAACAACTCAGCTGAACTCTTCAAAATCTGCAAGGAACTAGCCAATCCTGCCATAGTCTCTACCTCTCCTGTCCCTTCCCAGGCCCTCTGCACAGCACTGGCTTCTCACGTCATCGCTAAAACTCAGGACATCCTGTCCTCACTCTCCTCCTATCTCCTCCCTCACTCTACTCCCTGCTCTTGCTCTGGCCCTTCTGCAGCCACCTCTCCTGCCTCCTTGTCTGCCTTTCAAGGTTTCTAGACAAGTCCAATCTATGAAAGTCTCGTCAAAACAGGTTCACCCCTCCTCCTCCAAAACTATCAAGGACCACATCGACTCCCTTGCTCCTGCCCTGGCTGATTTCTGCAATCATTCCTTCGCCGCTGGAGTCTTCCCATCCCCCCTGAAGCACTCCCTTGTGCACCCTCTTCTTAAGAAACCCTCTGCCGACCCCTCCTGCCCGGCTAACTATCGCCCACTCTCCATCACTCCCTTCCTGGGCAAGCTCCTGGAGAAACTGGCCATCTCCCAGCTTAATCTGCACACTGAAACTGTTGGTTGTCTTCATGACCATCAGTCTTGCTTCAAAGCTGCCAGAAGTACAGAAACTGCTCTCCTGAACATCCGTGAAGACCTGCTCTCCAATCTTGACTCTAACACCCCTTGCTTCCTCATCTTGCTTGATTTCTCCACTGCCTTTAACACTGTCAACCATGCCATCCTGCTCAACTGTCTCTGTGATAACTTGGGTATCACTGGTCAGGCGCTGGCGTGGCTGACTTCTTTCCTCTCTGACCGACCCTCCCAGGTCCAACTTGGGTCCGTCCTCTCCGCTATCTTTTTCTCTACCTGTGGCGTCCCCCAGGGGTCTAACCTCTCTCCCTAGCTGTTCAACCAATACCTGGTACTCCTTGCCCACCGCATCGCCGCTCTCTGCCCCAACCTTCAGTGCTCTGCGGATGACACCCAGCTAATTTTCAGGCTACCCTCAGCCTCCTCCTCTCCTTCCCTCATCTCTGACTGTCTGTCTGCTATCCAGGAGTGGTGTGCCACCAATGACCTCTGCCTTAATGCCATAAGACTGAGATTATCCTCATCGGCACACCCGCTCCCTCCTTTCCTGTCGCTCTCTGGCCGGCCTCTCTTGGCCCACTTCCTGCTGCCACCTGCAAGGCAAAAAACCTTGGTGTCATCTTCGACTCCACACTCTCCTTCTCTCCTCACATCTCTGACGTCTCCAAGAAGTCACACTACCAGCTGCACCTCCTCAGAGGTATTCTAACTTTCCTCACCTTCCCCCAGAAGCTCACTGTCTCCAGAGCTCTGGTCCTCTCTAGGCTGGACTATTGCAACATCCTCTTTGTAAATCTGCCTGCTTCTACTCTCTGCCCTCTGAAACTCATCCAGAACAGACTGCAAGACTTGTCCTTGGCCTCAAGCCCAGGGACCGTATCTCTCCAGGACTGAAATATCTGCACTGGCTCCCAGTGGCTGCAAGGATTAAGTTCAAAACCCTCTGCATCGTCCACAAGGCCTTCTGGGGCCTGGAGCCTCAATACCTTCAACTCTCTCTTCCTAAATATCTTCCTTCTTGAGCTCTTCGCTCATCCACCTCATACTGCCTCAGGGTTTGTCGCTTCTCCAAGCAACAAGTTGGTGGTAGATCTCTTTCTTCGGCTGGTTCCTCCCTCTGGAACAGCCTCCCTACCTCCCTTAAACTTGAGGAGAACCATCTCCGGATCCGGAAGCACCTCAAAACCTTTCTATTTGCTTCTGCCTTTTCTCCTCCTCTCCTCTGCTGACCCCCTGGCTGTAACCGGAACTGCACTGGCTACCTGGACACCCTCTGATCTCGGGCCCAGTTCCCTCCCCCACCAACATCACACACCTGCACTGCCCGCCTGGCAACCCCCACACTTGGGACTGTTTCTGTATCCCGACAGTCCCCCTACAAGCCCTTAACACCTGATGTCTGCACTTACCCTTGCACTTGCCACATGCTGGCCTTTACTTACTTATTGTAATTATCTATTCCCACGCACCTGCGTGATCTGAATGACACCTGGCCTAGTAGGCCTAGTAGGATCGCTGTCTGTCCTCCCTTTGTTCCCCTCCCTTGCCTCATCGCGCCTTGGAACACTTGTGTGTAGGCGCGTTATAATTGCTATCTCATAACATATCATATCATATCTCCAACCACCAAACTAAACTAAGTGCCGTTACTCTCGCAATTTAAAACAAAAGCTACACAAAGATCTGCTTGCAAGTAAAGAAGCACGTGTTCAGCGCTTCAGTGTGTCGAGAGAAGAATATTCTGCACAAGGACATCCGACAGCTGAAAAGGACATTGGGCAGAAACTGTGAACTTTCCATCAAACAGCGAAAGATTAAATATCGAAATTGGTTCAAATCATTTTCACTGATAAGAGATCAAGAATGTGCAGAACAGATGTTGAAATTGATCTCACTCCATAGAACAAGAGAAATATGGGGAATCCTCAACAAGGGGACATTGAACCAAGAGGCAAGACTTTTGAACGGATTATCGAGCTTTTGAACGGATTATCGAGTTCAGTATGGGACCAACACTTTCAAAAAGTATTCAACAATGCGAATAGACCGCAAAGTAAATCTGTCTTGAATTGCAATGAGACATGGGATGTATGTGAATCAGCTGAGGACATTGTGCTCATGATCCAACAGCTAAAAGATTCTCGAGCTGCGGGCCTAGAAGGCCTAACAAATGTGATGCCGAAAGCCAAAAAAAAGCTATGGGCAAATTTCATTGAAGATCTTTTCATGCTAATATCAACATCGAAGCAAATTCCACGTTCATGGCAAACGGCAATAATAGTCCAGATATTTAAGAAGGGCAATAGGGACGACCCTGTTAACTATCGCCCTATTGCCCTTCTCGATACTATCGGCAAAATCTTTGCTACCTTCCTGCAGCGCAAGATGACTACATGGGCTTCTAATGCCAGCTTAATGGACTGCCGGCAAACCGGCTTTACCAAAGGAGTGGGAACAGAAGTAAATTTAATAATATTGAATTTATTAAAGCTTGAAGCTATCCAAGGGAAGAACAAGTTATTCATAGCCTTTATTGATATGCGGCAAGCATTTGATACCATAAAGCAGGCAAAACTCTGGGCTAAGTTACTGGCATGGTCGTGCCCTCCATCATTACTCCATCCTGTGATGGCGCTGCATGAGAAGACAAGTATTAGAGTCAGAACCAATGATAGGGGTGATCTTACTAATGAAATAGAGATGAGTAAGGAGGTAAAAAAGGAGTGCCCCCTGGCGGTGCTTTTGTTCAAGCTTTTCTGCTCAGATGACTCAGTAGAATTGAAAGAAGTGCACTGCTTTCCACCAAAATTAAATGGCCAGCTGATTAGCTGGGCCATCTATGCGGACGATATTGTCCTAGTCGACTCAACTCAGATTGGCTTACAAAGGCTCTTAACAAAGCTACACATTTATTTGAACGAGAATGGCCTTGTAATAAATGTAGGAAAGACGAAGATCTTGTCGATTGGAGCAACGAGACAGAAAATGATACAAATTTCAAGTGGACAGTTGCAGGCGAAACAATTGAGATAGTTTCAGTTATTCAATATTTAGGTGTCCAAGTCAACAAATCAATCAGAGAATGGGATTGGGCAATGGACCTGAAACATCGAATGACAACACTATCACTGCAAGGAGCTAGGTTACATGCCGAATATGGAAAATTTACGTTAAACCCCATACAGACCTTCTATACACAGAAAGTAATTCCCTCGATCACGTTTGGTTCAGAGGCAGGTTGGAATCTCAACTATCGAATCTGGTCATCTTTAGATGGGCAGTTTTGGAGATGAGTCCTTAGTTTACCATCTAATATCTCGATAATAACAATAAGGCACAAACTTGGACTTGAGCCATTATACGGCACTGTGTTATGGAGAACAATTTCTGCCCTACGAAAAATGCATTTAATGGATACAGCTCCAGTTTATCGTATATTGGCACCCTACAACATAAACCCGCACTCTGGTATCCTGCTGACTTGGGTCAATAAAATAAAGAACATCTTAGATTGTGCTGATATACAATGGCAAATAGTGATGTCCACTCCACAATTAGCTAAGAAAAAATTAAGATCGTGGAATTGGACACAGAATAACGAATTGCGTAATAACTCGGCATCCTCACCGTATACTGGAGTATCAGCAAACAGTCTTGCTCACCTACCGAAATACCTTAATAGATTTCCATCGAGACCCCACCGTAATCAATTTTTGAGGTTTAGGTTGAACGCCTACAAAACAAAAGAGATCCTGTGGATCAAACATGATAAAGAAGCTAAGGATAACCGGTGTAGATTTTGCAAAACGGCAGTTGAGTCCTCAAAACATTTGATCACTGAATGCCAGGAACTAATCAACCAACGATCGTTTTACCTGGGAAAATGTTCACCCTTAAATGACGAAATGGAACAATGGTGGTTCATGATGCTCTCTGGAAATAATGTATCTCAAACATGTGCAGTGGTACACTTTTTAGATAAGATTTTGGCGATTGAGGATGATGCTCTAACAAAGAGCAGCCTATGAAGAATGGGCCAAGTTACCCTTGCGAATGCAATCGGTGCCTATCTTATCTAATTGCATATTGCCAAATGGTATAGTCCCGAATGTAAGACTAAGAACACTGTGTTAGAATGATGACAAACTGTGGAATTTGGAAAGACTGTAATTAATTTTGTAATTAAAGTTTGTATAAGCTAAATGTTACAATAAAAAAATAAAAATAAAAATAGAAGAATCTGGCTGCCTGTTTTGATTAGTTGTAACATAGACTGTTGTTGCTGCTAATCGTTTCTATCACAGCCGCAAGAACCAACAGAAGAAGCCAAACACCTGAGCGGGCACCCTGACATCAAAGCGCCTCCAATTGGAAGAAATGGTATGCATAATACACCACTCCACTAGCTGCAGGCATGGATAACCACACACATCAGAATACAGCAAATACTACGACAAAAATGTGGTAGTGTTGTTCACATAAATTCTCTGCCTACCTACACCTGACTACGCCTCAACACCTCTTGACAGCAGGATGCAGTGCAGTCGTATGATAAATTCAGGCACGCTGAACACATAGTAAGTCACTAGCACTGACTCCACCCCTATTCTTCTCAGCACCCATCTACATGCCTGACTACATGGGGTGCCTTTCTGCCGCAGCCTGGCCAGCCCTGCTAAGCCATGCCCTAGGACCTCCAAAACTCTGGACTTCGGTCCTCCAAGGCCGTTCCCACTAACAGCGCATTGAAACTATAATAATAATGGTAAAATTGGCACTATACAAATGACAAGTACGAAACAATGCAAAGCAATATGCTGATAACATTGATGCATGAGCTACGTGGCCGTCGGTTCCCACAAATGAGTGAGTTGTGCATCAAAATAATAATATAACTGAAACATTGCTATAGTCTCACCAGCCTAAAAGGCTCTGTTTGATGGCCCAATGCAGTACATAACGAATTGTCACACTTCCCATCCACACCTCCATCCATCCATCCAACGCAGCCACCTGCAATATAGTTGTACCTTAGTTTTTGTACATGTGGTTATTAAGGACTCTTGAATAACATAAGTTATTTGGAGTATCACCAAGAATCGGACTGGGAAATATAATTGTCTATGGCACCAATGTAAATGTTGCCCACAGTCACAATGGACAATTCATTCTTTTTGCGACAGACTGAGTTGTACCCAGTCTGTTTGCTTTCTAGACACCTCTTCTGGTCATAGCCCTCTTCATCTTTGCACCACACTTTCGTTCCTCCTCCCACCATGAGCCCAGTACCTTCAGATCAGGGTCTTCCTTCCACATAATCTTGATATTTACCCACTTCCTCCTCTTTAGACTCCTCCCTTCTTCCAGCTTCTTCGTCTCTGCAACCATCTCCAAACTATTTTCAGTAGCTTCTTCTCCAAGCAGCTACTCTGTCTGACGGTTTGGGGCTTTATTGCCATGTAGCCACTCTGCCTTAGTCAGACTCCCTGTAAGGCTCTACAACTGGGATTTAAAGGGGTCAATAGAAACACCTGGACTCCATGAGCAATTGGGAGTGCGGACCAAGTCTTTACATTTCTAGTCCGCCATCTTGGATTTTATTTGTGTCTTTGTTTTGGTTTGCCTGGAGCCATGAACGGTGTGATCTGCTGCTTTGCTGAGGCCTGTATTTGTAAATATTACAATGTGCAGGGTAAGTAATTCAATCTCTCGCGTGGCCTCTGTGTTTACTCCAATCAAAGAGCTAGTGCGGCTGGCATTGCTGGAGCGGTCTACGATCCTCTGCAAACTCACTCCACGTGTCACTTGGGAGATGTTCATAAACTTCTGCTGCCCACATGTGACTGTGTGCAAGCCTGCACAGGAATTTGCAAAGGGCTCCTGCTGTCTAAGAGGGCTCTGACGCTGGACAGTAATTTCTTGCATAGGTTTTCAAGCATTTGTCTGAGACCGTTTGAAGACCCTGTGCTTCTTAAAATGGCAGCGCTGCAAGTATGAATCTTCCTAAAATAAAGGGAACAAGTGATAATCGGAGCCCTGCGCTGCTGGTCATAGGTGGGATGTTGACTTTTCCTAAGGCAGTGTGACTCTTTGAAGTGGCTTTGCAGTCTAATTTTGGCTGTTCCTGTGACTAGGCCTCATTACGAGTGTGGCGGCACGGAAATAAGGGTGCCGGGAAGCTTACCGACACCCTTATTTCCGGGCCGCCACACTATAAGTCTGCCTACAGGGACTGTTGCGGCCGGCAGGTCTGACCATGCCGGGCACAACGGGCCCGGTAGGCAGAGTTGTCACGGTAGCACCAGCACCGTTAGCAACGGTGCCGGTGCTTCTGAGTCCCCATTCCCAATAGGACTCCACGGGAATGGAGTGCTTCTGAGTCCCCATTCAATGGGAATGGGGTGCTTCTGAGTCCACATTCCCGTGGAGTCCGGGAATGGGGACTCACCGAATCCGACGCCTGACTGCATGCGCCGCAGGGAAGTCAGGTGCTGAAAACAGTGTTTCGGGATTCGGTGGCAACCCGACTGTGGCACCGCCGGGTTACCGCCGACCTCGTAATGAAGCCCACTGTCTCCAGCTCTAGAAGGAGGTTAAGGGAGGGTGACCAAGGGATTTTCCCCATATAACCGCCAGAGACCATCGTCTTCTAGTTTAGGGAGGTACCCCACACCCCTGGTCATCCCATTAGATTTCCCCATAATCAGGCTGGGGACTTTGTCACATATCCTCCTCTTCTCTCCACCACCTGACTGTTTGCGTCAGTAAGCTGCTCTACCTGTAGAAAATCCTAAGGGTAACCTAGTGTCATGGTCTTACCCAACCCCACACGATCAGGCCTTTTCCCTGAGCCGAAGTCTCTTCCACCTCCGCTGCCTGCAAGCACTTGTCATACTGGGGATGATCTGGTCCCAGGATTATCTCCTCCCAAAAGTCCCACAAGTACAGCCATGTCTGCCATTTTCTTTTCACAGAGAACTCCATCCGGGCTTTCAGATGGACTTCATGACTGTAATGGACAGAGGTGACCGGGATGAGTCACTGGGCCTTCACGTTTTAGGCTAGGATTAGACCTGAGGAAACAAGACACCAATTGCTTCCTGAACCTATCATAGCCCGTCTCCTCTGTTCCTCTATGCTAATGAGGAGGAAGTATATTCTCCTAGGTCTACCCATGGCCAGTATTTTGGCTTCCCCTGTAGTTTGGGTGTCCTGATATTCAGGTAATAAACTCCAAGTTTGATTAGACGCTTCAGTATCTTCTGAAACAAAGTCACGTGTGCCTATCGGCTCGGTGAAGATAGGGTAGGACAGGAGCTAGCCCAATGGCCGGGTTTTTCACAGGGTAGCACCTTTCCCTGGCGCGTTTGACTCCGTTGTTGGTTGGCTTTGTTGTCAGAGTTGGTGGTAGTCCTGTTGGCACTCTTAGATTGTGTGGTGCTCAGGGTCCACTGAGATTCCCCATCCCTTCTTCAATGGCGATAAACCTGGCCTCCTTCCCTGGGCATCTGGTCCATCAGGCCTCCACTGTTGGGCCTGCTGTACCTCTGTGGCCAAGAAGACCTGATTGACTGGGATAGGAATTCCGTAATACTTTGCAAAGTACAGAAACCCAAAGTCTTGAGCTGATAACCCATACATAGACCCTCCACAGTGTATTGTTATCTTGGCCTATCCTGTAGTATTTCCTGTAATAATATGTTCATTCTTTGCACTTTTTGTCTTGGTCTGATTTCTAATCCCTGTTACCCTTGTGACAGTACAAACTTAACTATCTTGTTAGCTCTGTCAGTCACTACAGAAGTTTGGTAAAGTCCTTCCACCCAGAACCTTGCAAACTAGTTGGGATTTCCCATCTGTCACGGTATGTGACGCCATGCCAGGATGACATGCCGCAATCCCATTCAACATGTTTCATGCCCCAGCGCAGCCTGACACACCACCCCAAGACATGACACATCACTCCATGGTAGAACATATTACCCGATGGCATGAGCCATCGCGCCACGGCACGGCGCATGTCACACGATGACACGCCACATCACAGCATGAGGAACTGGCACAACGTCATGGCTTCCAAGTAAGTTCATGGTATGACATTCTCAGGTTTTGCCTTCCCGCTAACCTCGACATTCTCTTAAGCTCCCAACCATTACGTGCCCAGTCTGCTTGAAGGGATCTTGACATTCCTAGTACTCTTGCCCGCCGCAGTGAGCTTGGAGATTGACATTGGAATTTGGCTCCCAATGTATGCAATTCCAGGATGCTGCTCTGAAAGCTCCCCTGTCTCATGGGCAGCATTCTGCCATTGGAGCACTCCTGCTTGTGTAGCAACTACACATGTGGCCTGCCTGTCAGCAAGGCGAACATGGTACAACGTCCTTTCATCATGGGATGTTCTCCGCGGGGTATGTTGGGGGGGCGGGTTTACAAAAATATATAAATGGGGTGTGGGTGTTCGGGAATATATAACAAAAATTAAAGGGGATAGGGGATTTGGGGGGGGAAATGTGATGTTTTTTCGTAAAAAAAACAGCGAAAAAACATCCTGCGATGAAATGACATGGAACCGGTCGAACTTGAGATGATTTCTTATCACTAATTGTGTAACACATGAGAGTGAAGTCTGGCGGTGCATACTGCTCGCCCCAGAAAAGATCAACTCGTACTGGGAGTCCCTCCTACCCTGAGCAATTGACATATGCTTCTAAAACCACATCATGCACCTCTCAGGCCACCCAGCCCCCACCTATTGCCTCGTGGCTGCTAGGGCCCTCTCTGCCACTAGGTGGTGGATATATGCTTTGGTACAAAAGCACTGTGCAAGGACATGGGCAATAGAAACGCAACTGCTAACTGCTAATATGTGTTATGCCAGTGGGGTTTATACTGCACACAGCTGCCATCTGCACGGTCTGCATGCGCTCTGGCAGACCTTACCTATGGGGGAGAAGGGTTGTTAGGTTAGTGGAGGGAGAGAGACAATGCAAGGTAGCTTTGCTGTTGTCTTGATGCCTGCAGACCGGAAGTACTCCAAGCACTGAGTGCACGTCTGTTTCTAGGTTTCTGGGTCCAAAGTGGAGCCTCGCCTGCTCACAGCGCTATGATGCATTGGCCAGGAACAGAGGGGTGTCAACTTTAGAAAAAGCCCGGTTTATTTCTTTCATAGGAGATTTTGGTTCTACAGATGTGTAGCCAGAGAACATCTTCTATGCCACACCCTTGACAATGCCACGGGAGTCTAGAGTGGTTGCAGCTAGTGAATTTGTTAAGTTGAGGGGTGTAAAGGTTTTCCTTAAATTGACCCCAGGGAACGCACCTGAATTACAGCCCTACATTTCTGGGCAGTGATACCTCTTAGAAATGATTTAAAATTATGAAAGGAAATCAGGCATTTTGCCACAAACTTTTCAGAAATATTGGGTAGCAATGTAGCATTTACGCTCCGTCCAACAGAGCAACACATGAAATACTCCAATGCATGCCAGGTCACCAACATTACACACAAGTATTTTGCAACACATGTTGATATTGGCTGTCCCCCAAGAAATACCACGAGGCCTCTCTCACAATCTCTGCCAGCATTACCCTGCGTTCAAGCAGGCTCTGCCAAATCACGCTGAGCAACATTGAATGTCCACTACATATTAATAAAAACACAAAAACATATTTAGAACCTAATCAACAAAGAATGAGGTGTATTCCAGAATATATACAAATTCAAATGACATTACTAAAAAATGTATCATGTTGATCCCCCTAACTAACGAATCTGTGGTGTTGAAATAATGTATCATTACATAAAAGCATATGCGGGCCACAACAGCATACAACTTCCAAAGACACAAATCAATGGGCCTCATTACGACCCAGGCGGTAAGGGGTTAACGGCGCAGTAAAAGGTGTCGCGCCATTAAACCCTTACTGCCTAATTACGAGGTCCCTTTGCGGGTCCCGACCTTAACGGCTGGTTTTACCAGCCGTTAAGGAAGGAACCCGCAAAGGGACTTTCGAGGTAATTACGGTACCGCAATTTGCGGTACCGTAATTACTGCCTTCCCCATTCCCATTGAGCCCTATAGGGAAGGGGGAAGGGCCAATGGTGAATAGGGAATTACCGCCCCGCCAACCTTGGAATGGGGCGGTAATTCCGCCATTCACCATGGCGGAGTTGGTAATTTAACGGCGTCAACCATGGCGCTAATAGCGTCATGGTTAACGCCAGTGTCGTAATGAGGCCCAATGTGTGGTAGGTCGTCCAAATTATAACACAATCACCTTGAAATTGATCAGGTATCAGAAAATAATGTTTTACAACGATAAAGTGGGCATTCGTCCCCAACACGCATTACATATAATTTCACAAGGTTCGGATCAGTAAAAGCATCCATAGGCATGGGAAACATAGTCCCAAATATCATGTTGTTCACATCACCCTGCCAGTCCTCCTACACGCTGGCATTGACTACTTCTTATTATTTCATGGAGTCTTCATCAGGGGGAAACATAGCACCCAAAATAGATATATCAGAGGGGAATCTATAGAATTGAAATCAACAAAAACACCAGTTAGTAAATCGTGTGTAAAGAATATATTTAGGCAGATCTGGCTAATGTAGACATGCAAGAGGCACACCTGGGCCACTTGTTTGTAGTGTATAGACACCTTGCCTTATTTCATAATGCTAAGTTCACCAAGTAAATGTTGTCCAGAAGATACATTTGCTCACATCTTCAAGCAAAATATGGTCATTTAGATATCTTTCCTGTACTTGGAAATTATTAGTTAAAATCACTAATTAAAACCCACTAATGGTTGAGGATTTTACCAACAAGGTTATTCTGCTTATAAGAAACAGAGCCTCTGGCCACCATGCGTCATGGTACATGTGCAGCGGCCATCTTTTATTCAGTATTTGCAATTGTAATTGTTTATTTGCAAAGCGCTTATACACAAGAGAAGGGTATCTGGTCATTGCATCGACTTGCCAAACCATCGAATCCCATACCATTGAAAGAAATGCATCGAAAAAAAAGCATTGAATGCATTTTTTAAATGGTAAAGGTTTAGTTTAATGAAAATGGGTTTTAAAGGTTAAAAAAAGGGGGTTGGAAGGGGAAACATTCACTGCTTTTTTTTCTCAATGCATTTTTTTCAATGGTATGGCATTCGACGGTTTGGCACTCGATGCAATGACTAGGAACACAAGAGAAGTGCTCCAAAGGGCTTGAAGGCGGGAAGGGAACAAGGGAATACAGTGGTCATTCTTAGGCCTTGAAAATGCCGAATGATCTTAACAAAAATAACTTGCATACTAGGCCAGAGGCATTTCAACTAGTGCATGTGCATGACAGGAGGAATGAGAGAAGGGGGGTGGGGAGGAGAAGAGCATCCAATCAATAAACTACCGTACTATGCCTAACGACTTGTTAGATAGTGCAAGTGCATGACAAAGATTGGGGAGAGAAGTGGGGGGGGGGGCATACAGAACAATAAACTACCGTACTAGGCCTGGCGACATTTCAGATTGATTGGTGGTTGGTCGACACTAATACGCCTATGCTCAAGTATTTCAGGTAAAACCATGCAAGGGAAGGGAGACAGAGCGAGGACAGGACAGATAGACTTGCTAGGTCTAGGTTATTTATAGGTTTAGCTTGCCTGGAAGCCTAGACCGTATAGATAGGACACCGTAGTGGACGGAGGCTCCTATGTATGGCGGCCATTACATAAAATAAGGTTACAACAAGCATTTTAAATGTACCACCACCTTGGTGGGCTGCACCCCCCTATGAATGTTCTTTTCCCTAACTAATTCTGCTAAAGGTTTGATTGCTAAAGCAAAGAGTAGAGTTGACATGGGGCACCCCTGTCGCGTACCCCTCCTCATGAGAATTGGCTTAGATAATTGCCTGTTGAAGCAGAGACGAGCAGTGGGTGAGGTGTAAAGTATTGACACCAGTGACACAAATTCCTCTCTCTCTCTCATCCATCGCAACAACGTAAAAAGAAAAGGCCATTCCATAGAGTCAAAAGCCTTCTCTGCATCAAGTAGGGCAGCCACCACTGAGGTCTGCTTGTCCACCGCTGATAGCAGACCAAATATGTACCTGAGTCCATACGATGTCGATCTCTCTCCGGTGCAAACACAGCTTGATCCGCCTTCACACATTTCTGCATTAGTGGTGCCAGAGTCTTCTTATTTATAATGAGTAACCAATTCACATATGGTCAAGATGGAGCAAATATATGAACAAGTACCAAATTTTCACTGGTCAATATCAAAACATTAAGAGAAGGCTGTTATGATATAACACATTTGTTCGTCCATACATTTGTTCACGGAATAGAACATATATACCTTTATGACGTAGCACATTTATGAATTTCATTCAACCCATTCTCATGTGAGCCAAACTGCACCACCCAAAACATTTATCTTTCGGACAATAGTTCATCAGTGTTTCGTAACCTACTTTTTGTGTAGGCCACATCCAGTACAGACCACCAAATATTTTCATTGTGGCCTGCCTATTTGTAGCGAGCCACCAATGGTGCAGTAAATTGTTGGTTCCAGAACCTAGATCTATATTTGCTTATTCCTAAACTCATGTTTCTAGCTGTCGTACCCACATATAACTTTCCACAGGGACAATTTATAACATATGTTACGTTAGGTGTTTTGCATGTAGAGTTAAGTACCCATCTAAAACCCTCAATGAGAACAACTTGTGTCATAGCTGTTCACCTACATTCATTTTATTGTATTGATAGGGTATTTATAATGCGCCCATAGACAAGTGTTTCAAGGTGCAACAAGGCTAAGGTGTGGGAGCACAGGGGAGACAAAACGAAACAATCTTATTAGGCATTGGACATTCAGATCGTGCAAGTGCAGTAACGAGAAGTGCAGGTTATGGGGAGGAGGGGGGAAGTGCAGGAACAGGGCAGAGGGGCCCCGTGAGAAGGAGAGTGCCAGGGGAGGACAGGAGGACAGGGCGGGGGAGGAGCAGCAGGGGAATGGCGGGCCAAAAGCTAAGTGCAATGAAGGGGGCTGGAGTGGCTCAAGGCTAGCTAGTCAAGTGCAGGCAGGGGGGCCCGTAAGGGCAAGTGTAAGATAAGGAGGATGGTGGGGGTGGGTCAGGGTAGACCAAGTGCAGGGCTAGACTGGATGGGGGGCCTAGTGCCCTGTATGACTCTGAAGATACCAGGCCTCCAGTCAGGGCAGAGGGGGAAATTAGCAGGGGACGGGAGAGGGAAGGAAGAGGAGAAAAGCAAGGTCTTGAGGAGCTTCCGGAACTTAAGGAGGTCTTCAAGTCTGAGAGGGGGATAGAGGCCATTCCAGAGCAAGGCACTTGCGGAGGAGAGAGAGATCAACCCCCCGCTCTCTGCCTGGACAAACATCTGATCTGCAGAGAGTTAGATCTCGACGGTTGAAGGGCTCTAACAGGGAGGTATTTCGGGAGAGAAAGTTGGATGTAGCGGAATCCCAGGCCCCAGAAAGCCTTGTGGATGATGCAGCGGGTCTTGAACTTAATCCTTGCAGCAACCGGGAGCCAGTGGAGAGACCTAAGGGCTGGAGAGATGCAGTCCCTGGGCTTGAGGCCAAGGATAATTCTTGCAGTCCTCTTTTGGATTAGTTGAAGGGGGTGGAGGGGGACTTAAGCAGATTGAGGAAGAGGCTATTGAAGTAGTCCAACCTGGAGAAGACCAGAGCTCTGGAGACATTGAGTTTCTGGGGGAAGGTGAGGAAAGGGAGAATGCCTCTGAGGAAGGGCAGCTGAAAATGGACCTTCTTGGCAAGGTGTGAGATGTGAGGGGAGAAGGAAAAGGTATAGTTGAAGATCACACCACGGTTTTTTGCTTCACAGGAGGGTGAGGGGAGAGGGCCCATGGAGGGAGACCAGAGTGTGGGAGGAAATGAGGTAGCAGGGATCCCAATGAGGAGGATCTCTGTCTTACTGGCATTAAGGCAGAGATCATTGGTAGTGCACCATGCCTGAGTAGCAGAGAGGCATTCAAGCAAGAGCGAGGAAGAGGAGTGTAGTTTGAAGGAGACCTGCATGTCATCTGAATAACACTGGAAATTAGGAGAGAAGATGGAGATAAAATGGGCTAGAGGGGCTAAGTAGATATTAAAGAGCCAGGGAGAGAGGATAGAGCCCTGGGGGACACAGAAGGTGGAGAGTGCGATGGAGGAGAGAAAGGGGCCCAGTTTAACGTGGGAAGGTCTGCCAGAGAGGAAGGAGGTCAACCAGTCCAGCGCCAAGTCTGTGATGCCAAGGGTGTCAAAGAGTCGATTTATCAGGGTGGCATGATTGACCGTGTTGAAGGCAGAGGAATGGTCAAGAAGTAAGAATGGAAGGAGATCTGGCGTCGGATTAGTGAGCAAGTCTTCGCGGGTGTTCAGGAGAGTAGTTTCCATGCCTCTGGCAGCTCTAAATCCAGACTGGTTGTCGTGGAGGCAACCAACAGATTCAGAGTGGTGGATCAGCTGGGCGATGGCTCGCTTCTCCAAGGGTTTGCCCAAGAAGGGGGTAATAGAGATAGGGCAGTAATTAGCCGGACAGGCAGAAGGCTTTTTTAGGAGGGGTGAACAAAGGAGTGCTTGAGGAGTGAGGGGAAAGATCCAGTGGCAAAAGAGTGATTGCAGAAATCGGCCAAGGCTGGAGCAAGGGAAACAATGTTGTCCTTGATAGTTCTGGAGGAGCAGGGGAGCACCTGTTTGGATGAGACTTTCATAAAGCTGACTTGTCTAGAAACATCATCAGGTGTTAAGGGAGAAAAAGAGCGGAGTGGGGTGCGGGGGGGGAAGGGATGCCTGAGAGAAGGTGAGGGAGAGGGGTGTGGAATAGAGGAGAGGATGTCCTGAGTTTTGGACATGAAGAGAGAGGCCAGGGAAGAGCAGAGGGCTGGAAGGGCAGGGGAGAAGTGAAAACTGCAATAGGGGTGTCAAGTTCCTTGCAGATTTTGAAAGGTTCTGCCAAGTTATTAGAGGCCACAGAGATGCAGGCTTGGATAGAGGCTTTCTTTTTAGAACAGATGGAGAGTCTGTACTCTATTGCCTTTGGAGTAGGCGGCAGGCAGGTTTGTTAGAGCATGTGCTTCAAGCCTGTGACTTCCACTCAGCCGCTCTACACTTGCGTTTCAGAGCGACCAGGGCAGAGTCGTAACTGGAGTTCCACTTAGAGGCCGGTTTCATGCTGATTCTCTTGGCTTGGGCAAGGATGTCCAGAGTGTTGGAAATGGAGAGATGAAGGTTACTGAGGGCTGTGTCCGGGTGAGAGATAGTGGCAGGAGTAGGAGGGGGGGTGAAGGTGGCAGCAAAAGAGTCAATTGACACTCGCTTCATCGGTCGAATGCAGGAGAAGGAGGTTGGCAGTGCTGGTGGAGGCGTAGCTGGGGGACCGAGGAGGTCCAGGTGAGAAGACATGAGAGCATGATCAGACCAAGAGAGAGGAGTAATGAGAGGGTTGGAGATGGCAAAGTCTGAGGAGATGAGAGTATCCAAGGTGTGACCAGCAGAGTGCGTAGGACCAAAGGGGAGATTACAGTTTCCACATGGGAAATGGCCCTTTGAATAGGATTGAATCCATAGTGTCCTCTGTCTCGGGACAATCCTACAATATGAATGAACCAAATGATCTTGTAGGTTATTCCTTCTCTTAAAGGCGAATAAGGGTTTCTCTTGCAGGCCAGGTATCGAGTCTATAAGATGCCAATCTTTTCCTATCACTTTCCCTATGGTGGTTCTAAGGTGGCAATAAGTAGTAACTGTGACCAATCTAGCAGCACCATCACTGATTCTCTGGAGGGAAGCTTCTCTTACATGGCCAGGGAAAGGCATGAGTTGCCTGACTCTGACCCTCCGGGCGGCTATCTGTGGGAGGACCACGTTTGGGAGGAAAAACTCCAGAGAGGCAGGAGAACACTGAATCAAAATAAACTTTCAGGTGTCATTCTTAATGACACCCCTGTGCCTTTGTAACATACCTGTGTGGCTTATTGCGATGCAGATAAAGAATTACCAGGTTTTCTTGACCAATAACCTTATTTCCTCCCCCCTCACCCCTTTTTTTGTACCGAGACGAGGAAGAGGGATGGAACCATGAGGATGACCAGAATCGGTAAGCAAACACTGTCTTCTACTCCTTGGAAAGTGTCAACTAATGCCGGGAAGTTTAAAACACACGCAGCTGAACAGAATATGAGTGAGAGGCAGAGACTGCAGTGGAACGCAGCGTGTGCTGATGCTGGTTGGAAAGCCGGAGGCAAGCACACTGTGGAAGGCAGCCCAGAGGCTGACGAGAACAGCATGTAGAGAGACAGGCCAAGAGAAGCTCAGCACTTTATTGCTATAGGCAGCTGGAGCCGCCAGAAGCAAATGAGGATAAAGCAGGAGTCAAACGGCTAACATGATGCACTCCCAGTCAGAGAACCGAAGAAGAAGACAACGGAAGGATGCGAGGAACGCCAAAGCTGGCCGGTAAGCCCATAGGGGGCGAGTGGCTTACCAGAGTGCTTGAGAGCAAGTGTTGCATATCATTAACAGCGTGAGAAAGCGCAATTAAAGTAACTGGAGGAAGTGATACAAATGCAAACAGTTTTAACGAAGGGTCAGTGACCCAAATCTTGGAAAGAGAGATTGATACAAATACGAACAGTGTTAAGAAAGGGTCGGTGACACAATACTTGGAAAGAGAGATTGATTTAAATACAGTGTTAAGAAAGAGTCTGTGACCCAATACCGGGAGAGGGAGGTTGATATGAATATGAAAAGTGTGAAGAAGGAGTCGGTGATCCAACGCACGGAAAAGGACATTGACACGAATACGACCAGTGTTAAGAAGGGGTTGGTGACCCAATATTTGAAAAGAGGAGTTGATACCGATAAGAATTTTGCCTAGAAAGGGTCAGTGACCCAATAATTGAAAAGCGTTATTTCTTGGACAAGAGAAAGAGTGAGTGGAGAATGGAAAAGCCCTGGCAAGATAGTAAACCGGCAAACAGTGATGTGGGACTCACACCCATGAAAGGCTATAAAGCCCTGGCAGGAGAGTAAACCAGGCACTGTGCAAGTCTGGGACCCGCACCCAAGAAACAGAACTTTGATATCTTGGCAGGAGAGTAAAACAGGAGTGAGAAGAAAAGTAAAACTGAAATCGTAGAAACAGTGAGAATGAATACAAAAGGGAAGACCAAAACCCCTTTTGAGGTTCAGTGATAAAGTTGCAATACCTTGGCAGGAGAGTACACTGGGGATGAAAAGAGGAACAGTCAAAGGAAAAGGGAAGAACCATACCCCTTTAAGGTTAATTGAGATACAGAGTGGGATAAACTAAATATTTAAAATAACTGTGTATTTAAAGGAGACTCAAGGGAACAGTCTTCATCCTTGAACTGTTATAAAGTGACATTCAAACTACCAGAAGAAATCCAGGGGAAGGGAAGACCAATAATAATCAATACTTAAATTGCCACTGTTTCCGAGACTTACTCTTGATAACTTACATATGGTATCAGGAATGGCATCGAGCCCAGTTGATACAAACCGGGGATTCCACATGAATAGCAAGCTAGATAGTGTAAACTCTAACCCCAAGATTGCTACATATGGAAAATAGTGGACTAACATCATCTTTTCCACAAGTGAATCCTTTACCAAAGAGACCAATCAACCTCACTTCATTGGGTCAAGACCACAAGGTCACAGTCGGTTGGGAGACTATAAACCCCATAACCACTTAGGTTATAGGATAGGAGTCACCTTCCGTCTTTTGACCTCACAGGCCATTTTCCCAGTGAGGAGGACCGTGGAGTGGAACACTTATCACCTTGTTTTCCCTGAGGTTATCTGTTGCAGGGGAGAGACAAGACACTTATCTGTTTAGTTTGCAGATAAGCGTCCCCATCAGTTTTACCATCTATGTCATGCCCTATAGAGAAAGAGAATTAAAGATATTACCCCTCCTCTCCTGTGGAGAAGAACTGAAATGTGTTCTCTTAAACTTCTCTTGACTCCAGCCAAGATCAGAAGGGGTGAATTGGTCAGAAACCTGCTGTATGAAACCTTATGGGAACCTCCCTCTAATGAGATTCATGGGGGAGTGAAAGAGAGGGAAAGTGGAACCCTGGAAAACTTTAGAGTAAGTCCATGTGGGAGAATTGAAAACTTTCCCACGACTTAATATCCTTGAAAAATTGCTCCGCTCTACAAATAGGACATGGGGGTAATGAGCATACCACTCTACACCCTGAGAGGAGTAGAAACCCTGAATAAGTGGTATTGAAGTTAAGGCAGAGGAACTGGCCAGAGAAAATCCCCCACACTCAGAAACGGAAGACTCCAGAAATGTGACAAATTTCTTGGTTTATTAGAAGCTGTTTCAACAGGGATCATGAATTGGAAAACCACATGATTTCCAAAGCTCTCTCATTCATAACAGGCATGTCATGGGGGTTTTTAGGCACAGTGACATCACAAACAAAAGATACCTTCCCTGAATTTAAGGCGAGATGGGATTGGGTCAATAGTATGTGTAGATATGTAATCTATATGGGATGGATGATCTAATTGGTCCGGCCATATCGGGTAGCCACCTACAAGATGTTGCATGTGAAATCATGCCGGCCGTGCTAGTGTGTTGTGAGTGGCTACTGCAACAAAGTGTAAGCAGCGTTAGAGATGGGTAAGGATTGGCTATTACAGGTCTTCTCAGCCCAAGAAAGCAACCAGCACATGAGCACAATGAGGGGTGGGAGTAGGGCCCCAGGGAGCTGCCTGTTCCTATGTGATTTCCACTCTCTGACTCCCCTGGCCTTGAGCAAGGACATTCTAGCATGTAACTTCACACTGTACCACTTTTGTATCATCTGTCTTCAGTGTGGTGGGAACAAGGTCTCTGCCTGGCTTGAATGAGTGGGCTTTTGTCTCACAAGTTCAGATCACGTGTGTAGGGACCACAAACTTAGGTTTCTCTTCTTGCATATATGAGAATTATCAGCTTGTGTTCCCTGCATGTGTCCTATCTCTTGTTAACTTGAAACTTTCCCGCTCTCGGTGTCCTTGGCAAGGCTGTGCACGATAGCTGCACTGACAGCCAGGTCTACGCTCTCAGTGCAATCAGTGTGTGAGGCCTTTCCATGTGTTCTTGAGCCCCTTCAGTGACTTCCATCCATTTTAATATGGCTGTGGCTTCCATCTTTATTTACATGGCCGTTCATGTTGGTTGTGTTTTAGCGTCAATAAGCAGTTCATGGGTATTCTTGTGCAACTAGCTAAGTGAGTCATAAGCATGTTCTTCATTTCTATCAGTAATTTAATTTAAAGTGTCTGCGTAGCTTCATGCAAGAATGCGTGTGCTTCATGTCTAACACATCTACGTGTCTGTGTTCAGCCATTCCACCTCTTCATGGTTTCTTCAGTGATGTTATCGGGCTGTAGTCTGTAGGGCTGCTTTAGTGACGACTAGCGTCTGTCATCTTGGTGGTATGCTCGGTGGCGGGGGGGGGGGGGTGTTACATGCCCGCACTACAGTATCTCAACCAACCCTCCCAACCACTGAAATCTGAGTCGGAACCCTTACCAGGGATGATGACAGTTTGTCTGATTCCCCACCTTCTTGGGAGATGTCCTGCCCTTTAGAGACAGAGGACTGTGAGACTCCCTGGAACCCAAGCATCCTGTCCCCCATGCGGGTCAATAACCCCATTTCAGAGAGGGAAGATATTTTCTACCAAAATAATATACTCTATCAGAGCCCTCTGTTCCCCCAGGCAAAAAGGAGGTTCACAAAATACCCCCTTCTAAAATCTCGCGTAACCACCTGGTGGAACGGGACGAGAAAAGAGAACCATCTGCCCTAGTAAAACCCTCTTGCAGTTCCCAGGTGTTTAGAGACACCCACAAGGTCTAGGGAAGGTGAACAATTAGCCAACACCCTAGGAATAGGGGAAGATGATGGAAACTAACCAGATCCTTCATGGGAGGAATTTGGATTCCCTCCAGGTTATCGCCCTTTAAAACAGGAGGGACATGAGCCATCCACCCCAGGGGCCCCCCTTGGTGATTTCAACGGATTATAGACATCCGAGGGTCCTGAAGAAAATGGACCAGGTTCCGAAGTAAATTGCATCATATGTCAAAAGTTTACTGCTGGGCACACATTGCGAACAATCATCCATGCACCTGAAGGAACAAAGTTCCTATATCCGAGAGACCACAAGAAGTATGTGGGAAGATGGATCTACTGCAGCCCAAGTGGACAATGCAGGCTTATGACCTGGAGCGCTGATGACCATGTAAAATCAGCAGGGTCTTTGAAAGGGGTGAGGAAGATATGGACTCCTAAGAAGCACTTCTTCAAGAGAGGATGTCTAGATGCAGAGACTGGTGAGGGAGTGGTCGATGAATCAACCAGAGGGGAGGAGGTAGTGTAGAGGAGGAGCCAAAAGCCTCTACGGAACGTCCCGCCCCTAAATCACCTATATGTTGGGAGCCGGAAATAGTGACACACAAGACACATATAATGATGCCTATAACACGAGCAGTCTTTGAAGTGAAGTATACATTGAGAAAACCTTTCTTTATGTATCCACGAAGAACTGACAGCCTTCTGGGAAAGATCCCTGAAGAACACGTGAAGACAGATGAAAGAAGAGATTGGTGATGTTGCATGAAGAAAGTGACACACCTCAGAAGAGATGACAAGAGAAAACATGTATAGACCATATAGAATCTGATGAAGTAGGAACAGAGTAAACATTCAAGTATGAAATGAAGACCACACGTGTAAAGAAGCACGGAAGAAAAAGAAAATAATTTTATAATTGTACAGATGCAGAAACGCAAGTAGACAAAGTAATCATAAGGCTGGCTATACGTAGTGAATAGATTGCAGCGATGCGCCAAGGTATATATATGAATAGGAATCTGGAAGTAAGTTCTACATCGTATTTTGAGCAAACTGGACCCGTGAATAGAAGGGCTGGAAAAAGTGTGGCATAGCAGATAAACTCAGCTGAGAATAGAAGGAGCATCAAGAGGCCTTCTTGGCTGAGTGTCAAGGGGTGAAGCAGCCAAGAAACTACTGAATAATAATGGAATTAAACAATGTACAAGAATGCTAGAAGCCGAGCTCCTGTTATGGTGAGGCGGAAGGATATTGGGTGCCAAGTTCTATTAGTTTAATAACATTAAACATGGCGAGGAAACTCAAATGTGGTCTCCAGTCACATGCTCAGATTAAAATAGACTCTTGGACAGGCTACACCGAGACCAGAAGATAAAGTCATACCCGCACTCCCTTTTATTCCCAGGAGCAGTGCTATTTTACAAGGCCGAGTACAAAGACTATTCTCATGGCAGACAGGTTGAGTGATGATGGATGATGGGCTAATTGGGTGGAGAGGCATGGTCAAGCCTAACCCACTGGCACCTGAGATACCAGCATGCATCCTGCTAACCAGTGGAATATTCCAGAAGGGCACATGCGTGCCAACCAATTATAAAGGGCCACGCACCAAAGAGCCCTATAGTTTAGAGACCCAATAAGATGTTGTGTATTTTATGATGTTCACAATGACTTGCACTAGGGGTGGGCAGAGTTGTCCACCTGACAGTGGAGATCCAATCACAACACCAACCCTCATAGAAAATAGATGTCTCCCATTATCCAACCACAATCCTCCATAAGTTTCTTAGTTTGCCATGTAGGATGACGTCACTGATGACGAATATTTACTATATAATCATGTTTTTTATGAAGTGCGAATGACAGACCTTGCTGTAGGATGTTGGATGATGTCTGTTGTACTCCCTGGTTTAGATCATTGATATTAAAACAGACCAAAGAGTCTTTTGCCAACTCCCTGAATTGGTTGAATTATTGATGTTGAGTAGTTTCTCCATCCCCATCCACACTGTAGAGCAGCGGTATTCAAACTGTGGGTCGCGGCCCCGCAGGGGGCCGTGGCCGCATCCCTGGGGGGGCGTTAGAGGCCAGTATGAAATAAAATAAAAAATCAATTTTTTTTAGATTGTAAGAAATGGTAGGGGAGGCTCACGTGGTCGGGCAGAAGCATGAAACTTTCTCAGGCACCAATGAAAGTGGCCCACAGTTGTAAATGGATATTCAGTCCTTTAGTCACAGACTGTTTGAATAGTACCCAAGGGGGTGCTTTGTGTTAAAGTGTAAGTAAATTGTGATATTTAAAGAATATTTATTCAGCAACAATGGTCAAAATTACTTACTGCTCAATGGTCAAAATCTAACTGCATAGTGAAGTAACTCATCAAACTGGCCCACATTGGCCAAAAAGGTGGCCCATTTTAAATGGCCCACACTAGCATTCTGCATTTTTGATACATGCATTGCCCTATTGCCCTTTAGGCCAGTCCGAGCCTGGCAGCTCATCCATAATGGCAAGGGGGCACCCACCCAGTGCCCTCCTCACCCATTATGGAGGAGCTAAGGAGCCAGCCCAGTGAAACAATGAGCACTCCCTCAGCTGCTTTTTCCAGCTGAGGGAGTGCTCTTGGGCTGGTTGAACTGTCAAAGGGAAACACTATTTCCCTTTAACAGTTCAGGTGCCCCAGCCCAGCCGCACATGCTCACGTTTTGCTTCGCCAGCATTGCATAGCTCATTGGAAATGCTGGCTGGGGCACTGCATGTCTGTATGTGTGAGGGGGAGCTCCTGTGCCTCCTCGCACATACGGACATAGCAGCCTGGAGCAGGGCGTTTCAGCACCCACATTCAGGCCAATGCAGACGGTACGTTTATGTTCATTTTTTTAAAACATGTGTATGGATGCATGTAGGCTTGTATTATGAGTGAGTATATGTGATGGATGCTCGTGTGAATTACAAAGTGATTGCTGTATGAATGTGGTGTGTGTGTGTTAGTTTGGTTTGGTCTGTTGAGCTGTTTTTGGCAAGTGGTGGATAGAGGGGGAAGGAGGGTTGTGCAGCAAAGGCATTTTAGAAATGCCTAAATGCCTTTGTTGCACAATCCCCCACCCACCTGCCAAAATCAGCTCTTCTTTTGAGGTGCTGTGGAGCCCAGGGAACAGGGATGGTATTTTTTTTACTGGATTTCTATTATAGATGTCCAGTCAAACATACCATGCTTTCCCCCTTGGCACCTCAATGCCTTGTATACACACATAATCATGTTGAATGTGTTAGGCACAGTGGGGCTCAGGGGACAGGGATGGTATTTTTTTATTGGACATCTACCATAGATGTCCAGTAAAAAATGTCATGCCTGCCCCCTGGGCCCCTCAGCACCAATTGCAAACTGTTTGGCTATTTACCCATTTCTTTTTTTAAAGTATGCTCTACAAAGCAACATTTTAACCCATTATTAAAAAAGAAATCACAGGGGGAAAACCCCCGATCCTCCCTTGATTGGTTCAGGCTCCCTCACTGCGCTCAGTCACTTAGGCATTTTTGGGGGAAATAGCCACTGGCCCTCGGACTGTGTTGGGAACGGAGTGGGGGAGCCAATGGACTGTGGTGGGAGCAGGATGGGTGGGAACCATGGGATAGTGGTGGGAGCAGGGTGGGGAAAGCCCATGGTGTGTTATGGGGTGGGGAGAGCCCAGGGACTGGGTAGGAGTGGGATGAGGGAGCCCAACGACTGTGATGGGAGCAGGTGGGTGAGCCCAGGGACTATACTGGGAGTAGGGTGTGGTGACAGCATGCAATAGTGGTGACAGCCCGGGAGGACAGCTCAGCAGCCACGTGCTCACCTTGGAAGCAAGACGACCTGAATCAACACAGGTTCGATCCCCGGGTCTGTGCTTAGAAACCTCTGGGTATTAAGCGCGCTATAAATAACATATCTTATCATAACATACATACTGTCCATTGACATATTTGGGGGGTCCCGGCCTGCCCAAATTTTGCTCCGGGGGGCCCCGGCCAAAAAGGTTTGAAGACCAC
The DNA here is from genome assembly GCF_040938575.1 of Ambystoma mexicanum. NCBI lineage: Eukaryota > Metazoa > Chordata > Amphibia > Caudata > Ambystomatidae > Ambystoma > Ambystoma mexicanum. Next base: position 1,132,496,731 of record NC_090923.1, read on the forward strand.
TGCTGTAGAGTGTTACCTCGTTTTAAAGGACTTATATCTGTTCATTATGTTCAAGAATTCTCAAACAAATTCGGTGAACCCTGGGTCAAGTTCCAAAAATAATAAATTTCTTAATAGCATAAAAGAGGCAAGTGCTTCAAACTTAATAGACAGATAAACAATGGGTCGCTGGATAGACAACTGTCAATTCCACAACCCATTGACACTTGACTACTTGCATGATTTTGCCAAGGCACAAAAGTACAGCAGCAGGCAAAGACGATGTCAAGACAAATGAAATGCAAGTGCATTACCAACAGGGTGTTTGTATGTCAAGCATAGGTGACATTCAGATGTGTCAGCGTTTACCCAGAAAGTCAAGTCAAATTATAATTGTAAATACAATGTGAATTCATAGGTATATCAATAACACATGTATATAACATGAAGAGCACATGAAATAAGAGGGAGAAGGGAGTCTACAAACCCTTCATGCCTAATATAAGAGCCCTAGTTAAGAGCACCAAAAAAGCTACCACAATTATGCAAGTGCACAACCAAGCACGACGTGAACAATGACCATGAAGCAAGTAAATGCATTACATGAGTAAGCTAGTGCAAATTTGCCCAAGATGTAAACAAATATGAAGCCAACAAGTGCTCTATGTATATAAAGTGCACGAATGCTAGTGCAAAAGATAAACACCATTCAAAAATGAAAGAATATAAAACATAAAATATTCCTAAATTTGATGTAACAAGATGTAAAAGCAAATACGCTATTGAAATGTATACTAAATATTCATCCCCGACTTAATATTACACAACCCCTTCATTCCGTCAGCGCCGATTACGAGGTTCCTTTTGCGGGACCCGGACCAGACGTCTGGTAAAACCAGACGTCTTTTCCGGGTCCCGCGAGGGGAAGAGGGAGGTAATAACGGGTCACTTGTAATGTGCCCGTTATTACCTCCTTTCCCATTCCTATTGAGCCCATAGGGGCCTCAAATGGGAATGGGGAATGGTTCCTGCAAGGAGGAATTACCGGGTCCTCCTATGTCAGAATGACCCGGTAAGTCCCCATTGCAGGAACCAGGTAATGGCACCATGGCTACCTCCAAACTCGTAATGAGGCCCATAGTGCAAAATAGCAATACAGTACTGAGTCAAAAGTGCAAATGCATATAAACTAGTAAGTAACCTACAATCATGTTACATGTTCAACATCTTGAAACTCATGTACCCTCTCTCTTCAGTGGTTCCCAATGGAATCAATAACAATAAAAAAAAAGGTTTCTACTGGTAGATAACTCCATCACAAATTGCTGCACAGTGTAAAAAAAGGAGAAAAAGGAAAAGAAAAGAAAACAACAATGGTACAACACTCGCATTAAAATATGTCAAAAATCAAACAGCAAGATGTTAACAATAGATCACATGAGTAATGCAAGTTCTCTGTTAGAATATGGATTAATGAAGTAACACATAAAGCTCTTCATCCCCATTGAATCCTAAAGCTTTAAATCGAGTAATAAGATTAGCTTCCAGTCGTCTTAATTTCAATTGTCTATGGCCTCCTCGTGTGTGTTTTTGGAATGTGGGCTTATCTTGTAAAACTCATGCAACAGACATCCTTGTTATGATGTTCCAAAAAGTGTACTGCCATTGGATAATTCCGATCTGTGTTCTTGATGGCTCGATAGTGCTGCAGAATTCTTTAACTTGAAAGGACCTATAGTAGAGCCTGTTTACCTCAGTCCGCATGTGCATTCAATAAGATAAACGATACAGTTAGACAGACAGGGGATCCTATGTTTGTGCACCCGGTCTTACCACCTGGCATTTTCACATTTGTCTCCTTAGATACAAAATCACACATCTTACATTTCCTCCATTTGAAAAAAACATTAGGAGTATTAGGATTGTGAAGCCAACTCTCAGGAGTATTGCACCTTCGTACCTGATTGGGTGTCAATATAGAAGTCAAAAAAGGTGCTTTGGAGAATGTGAGAGACGGGTGGTTTGAAAGGGCCTGGTTAAGATCTCTCTCCGTCAAAAAGAGTGGCCAGTGCTTCTTAAGGATGGTTCTAACCTTATCTGATTGGTGTTTAAAAGTAGTAATGAACCTTAAACCATTAAGACCAGTCTGTTTCTTAATGTTCTCACCTTTCAAAATATCTTTTCTATTTTTAGATTTGGCTTTCTCAAAAGATCTTTTAATATCGTGAGAGGAATAACCATGTTGTAAAAATCTCTCTCATATGTTCACAGATTCCTTTAATATCTATATTTTTTGAAGCGGTAGCAAGGGAGACCACAGGTGTCGCAGGTGTGACCCCTGGTGACCCCTGGTACCCCACCATATGACATCCCTGCTACACTCCATGCTTTCACCTGGCACTCGTCCACCTGGACTCCCCTTAGCACTCGCCTAGTCCAGGGGCCAACTTCCCCCCACCACTTCCCCCCAGCACTTGCATGCGCTCTACTCTTCCACTCCCACCTTAGCATTAGCACATTCTGCTCTGACCGGCACTCCGCTCCTAGCCCCCACTTCTCTGCACTTCCTGTTGTTGCACTTGCACAATCCAAATGACACAAGCCCTAGTACGACTGTTTTTTGTGATTTTTCATCCCCGTCCTGCCCACCCTCTCTTTTGTCTTGTGGCACTTTGAAAGACCATTTGCTGTATAGGCGCATTATAATAAATAAAAAACCCGCAAGAATCATGCTCTGGAAGCCTTCATAGATTGCGGTGCCATTGGCAACTACATGGACCTCGCTATAGCTAAATGGTTAGGGATCCTTTTACAAACCAAGAAAGTGGTAGAGAATGTGGTGACCATAGATGGAACGCCACTAACATCTGGTCCCATCACACAGTCACATGTGGAGTGCCCCACGGCTCAATAGTCTCCCTGACACTATACAATATTTTCACGAAATCCCTCTTCAATGACTTAGACCATTTGGGTGTCTCCTACACTAACTATGCGGATGACACCCAAACACTCATCCCATCACGGGTGACTACCTTGTGGACTCAAAACTCCTAAACGACATCTACCTTATCATACAAGCCTGGATGGCTAAACACGGACTATGGGCCTCATTACACGGAAGGCGGTAAGGGTTAACGGTCACCGGTAAGGTTACCGGTGACCGTTAACCCTTACCGCCTTATTACGAGGTCCCTTTGCGGGACCCGACTTAACGGCTGGTGTAGACCAGCCGTTAAAGTTGGGACCCGCAAAGGGACCTTGATGCTAATTACGGTACTGCAGTTTGTGGTACCGTAATTAGCTCCTTCCCCATTCCCATTATGCCCTATGGGGCAAAAATGGGAATGGGGAAGGGCCATGGAGAAAGGGGGAATTACCGCCCTGCCAACCTTGGAATGGGGTGGTAATTCCCCTTTCCTCCATGGTGGTACTGGTATGGTACCGGCGGCAACCATGGTGCTAATAGCAACATGGTTTACCGCCTACCGTGCAATGAAGCCCTATGTCTTAATGACGAGAATGCAACATGAAAGTGAGTCTGGTACCCCTCTTTCCATTCCCCAGTGTTCTAAAGAGAAGCCACAATTATGGCTCAAAGAGATTTACAGCTTTTTAATCCAATGGCAAAGTGCCTAAAATGTGTATTATCATGTGTTTGGCACTTAGTGCTTTTTTAATGTTATGCAACATGTGAAAATAATAAATTTCAAAAAAGATTTTTGTAATCATTGTATACACATTGGGTTCATGATTTTAGACAGTAGCTTATGCGTGAGGCATCTGTGTTTGGTGTAATTGTGGCTTCTCTTTAGAACACTGGGGAATGGAAAGAGGGGTACCAGACTCACTTTCATGTTGCATATTGTGCTCGTCTTAGAGCTAGTTCCCTTTGAGTCTTGGTCCCCCGATAAAAAAGTTGGGAACCTTACCTGTTTTTCGGTAATACTTAATGAAGAGAAGACAGAGATTTTCCTCATAGACTCACAAACTAGACAAATAGGGCCTCATTACACGGAATGCGATAAGGGTTTACCGGTACCGGTAAGGGCACCGGTACCGGTAAACACTTACCGCCTCACTACGAGGTCCCTTTGCGGGACCCGACCTTAATGGCTGGTTTTACCAGCCGTTAAGGAACGGGCCCGCAAAGGGACCTTGGTGCTAATTACGGTACCGCAATTTGCGGTACCGTAATTAGCTCCTTCCCCATTCCCATTGAGCCCTATGGGGGCAAAAATGGGAATGGGGAAGTACCACCCCCGCTCACCTTGGAGTAGGGCGGTAATTCCGCCATCCACCAAGGCGGACACGGTAAAATACAGGCGGCAACCATGGTGCTAATAGCGCCATGGTTACCACATACCGTGTAATGAGGCCCATAGACCAGATCAAAAATTCAGCTAATTCAACATTGACGGCAACAAGGTAACTATTACACGGATGCCGGTAGGGATTTACCGGTACCGGTAAAATACCGGTACCGGTAAATCCCTACCGCCTTACTACGAGGTCCCTTTGCGGGTTGGGGGATTTAACGCCTGCTTTTAGCAGGCGTTAAAATACAAACCCGCTAAGTGACCTCGGAGCTAATTACGGCACCGCAAAATTGCGGTGCCGTAATTAGCGCCTTCCCCATTCCCATAGAGCCCTATGGGGCAGAAATGGGAATGGGGAAGGGCAATGTGGGAAAGGGGATTTACCGCCCCTCCAACCTTGGAATGGGGCGGTAAATCCCCTTTCCGCCAAGGCGGTGCCGGTATTTTACCGGCATGAGACATGGCCCTAATAGCGCCATGGCTCACCGCCTACCGGGTAATGAGGCCCTATATCTAAGGAAGTAAAAACGCTAGGTATTAATCTTGACTCGGCACTAACATTGACTAGACAAGTCAACGCGTTAGCCTCATCCACAGCCTACACCTGTAAATTAATCACAGCTTGCAGACCTTTTTTGTCCACTGCCAACTGTATGACGATAGCCAGAGCACTCATCCCCTCCGAAATAGACTATTGTAATGCCTTATATTTAGGAACTAACCAACGCAACTTACACAAAAGCTGAAACTTCTCCAAAATAACACGCTTAGATCTGCAATGAACATTCCTCGGTCGCACCATATATCAGAGCTGCAACGCAATGTACACTGGCTATCAGTCAAGCAGATAATTACATTTAAAACACTTTCCCTCACCCACAAATGTCTTGCCAACTTAGCGCCTAAATATTTAAGTGACAAATTCTGAATACACCTATCAGACCGACCAATTAGATCCTCTCACCTTCACTGCCTTAAGATTCCAAGGTTCAAGCTACAGAGAGCAGGAGGCAGCAGCTTCCCCGTTCTAGCAGCCAAAACTTGGAACACTCTGCCAGTAGCTCTTAGAGTAGAACCATTTTACATCAACTTCAGGAAAAATGTAAAGGTGGCTCATCTCGCAGGAGCCACAATAACCTGTACTATTGCTGCTAATCTCGAGCCCTATACCTATTGTTCGCACTTTTTTGTCATATTCTGTATTGTAATAACTTTATGTAAATTGCTGTATTAGTGTATGTTTATGTGCGAAATATAAACTCCAAGAAATGCACCCAGATACCCAAGGGTTTGGTGCGCTACATAAATAAAATAAATACAAAATACAAAATACAGTTTGCAGGAAACCTCATCCTATTCTGCCAAGACGGACACAGAGAACCTGTCCTTTGATCTGATTAGAGCCCCGCAATTCCAAATTATCTTCGGAATCCGGTTGCTGGAAGCTAATAATCCTCGCATAGATTAAAGATCCCGAACCTTGGCCTTCCTGAACAGCTGTGCAAATGCCTGCTACGCATGTCCACCTGTCAAAACATAAAATTCCACAATGCCTATCAATAGCATGGAATCGGTCCTGGGATTGATCGGGGAGCTATCTGACGTGCACTCTGACTACAGCAACGTCTTCCAGAAGGAACAGGTGAATACCAGGCTCCAATACCGGCCTTACGGCTGCCAGATAGACCTGATCCCTGGGACACAGGTACCATACAGTCAAATCTATGCATTGACGGAATGGGAAAACAAACACCTCCATGCATATTTAGACCAGTATCTGGCCAGCAGTTTTATTTGACCATCAAAGTCTCTGGCAGCCTCACCCCTCTTCGGCGTACCACAGAAGGAGGGAGACCTTCAAACCTGTATAGACTACAGAGCCTTAAATCGAATAACAATAAAAAATAGTTACCTGCTGCCATTGATTCCTGTACTCCTGGATCAGGTCAGAGTGCCAATATCTATACAAAACTGGATCTCAGAGGGCCTACTACCTAGTGCGAGTTAAGGGAGGCGATGTGTGGAAAACCGCCTTCTGCACAAAGCACAGCTTTTATGAATATCAGGTTATGCCCTTCGGGCTATTCAACGCCCCTGCAGCATTCCAATATTTCATGAATGACATTCTACGGGAACTCCTTGATGTCTGTGCCATCGTTTATATAGACGATATCCTGATTTATAACCGTCCCCTGCTCAGCACTTCAGACATGGGAGGACGGTGCTAGAGAAGTTGCAACAACATCGCCTCTATGCAAAGATAGGAAAGTGTGCCTCCATGTGACCACATGGCATCACAATGGACTCTTGCAAGGTGGAGGCAATTCTTCAGTGGCCCGCACCCTTGTCTCTCAAAACAGCGCAAAGCTACCTGGGGTTTGCCAATTTTCATCGGCGCTTCATCCAGAGATTTTCCGACATAGAACATCCCATTACATCATTACTCTGGAAGAATAAAATCTTTCATTGAAGCAAAGAAGCTGAACAAGCATTTCACACTCTGAAGAACCTGTTTGCCACTGTGCCAGTGTTGCAACACCCAAACCCAGAGTTTCCTTATGTAGTAGAAACTGATGATACAAATGTCGCCATGGGGGGCGTTTCGGTCCCAGCGGAATCCTGACACTGGCCAGTTCCAGCACAGTGCATTCTGTTCCAAGAGGTTTAACTCCTCAGAGCTGAACTATGCCATACCCGACAAAGAACATTTGGCTCTCAAAGCTGCATTCAAAGAATGGCGACACCATCTATTCGAAGCAAAACATCCAATCACGGTTCTCACGGATCACAGAAATGTATAATATCTTAAGACAGCCAGAGCACAATCCGCTAGACAACTATGATGGGCACTTTTCTTCGCAAAATATGACTTCACGGTTTCCTGCCGACCAGGGGTGCGAAAAGACAAGGCGGATGCTCTTTCACGACTGGAAAGGGGAAAAGGCAACGAAGATGATGCCTATGCAGCACCAGATCCGGTGGCAATTATCGCAGCACGCAAGCTCATGAGAGCGGTTGACACAGCATCATATCCGGTACTTTAGATGCAAGATTCGGTCCAAAGGATCTGCTTGCCTGGCCGGTCAAACTCCCAAAACGAGCAATCAGAAATGGTCCACCCCATCACGATAAACAATTGTACAGCCTAACTCCAGCGGCACGCTTTCAAGTGCTCCAAAATTACCACGACACCCTGATAGGAAGGCGTACTGGAATAACAAAATCCAACTGCATTTCTGGTGTCCCACGCTGCGAGAAGACGTCACCAGATATGTGAACATCTGTGATGTGTGTGTGAAACACAAGACACCAAAGAAAAGACTGCAAGGGATACTTCAACCAGTACCCATACCACCCACTGCCTGGCAGTCAGTGTCGTTAAAAGTCATTACCGATCTGCCACCACACCGTAACTGCAACACCATCCTGGTTGTGGTTGATCTCCTATGAAAAAGGGCGCATTTCATAGTCTTGAAGGGATTGCCCAACACCACTACATTGGCTCACACTTTCCTATAACAGATAGTCAAACTCCATGGATTCCCATCTATAGTGATCCCCTTTCTACCTCTTGATGGGAGACACACACACTTCGGTATATGACACCCCTAGAGTCCCTGAAATGCCGCCGTCAATGTCCTACATGAGACCATTCACCACACCATGCAACAGGCCACAAAACACCTGCAACAATCTAAGGACACATATCAACATTTTGCATACAGAAAGAGAGAACCTACACCCGAGTACAGTGTGGGAGACCAAGTGTGGTTAGCCACAAAACATATCGATTAAGAGGTCCCTATAAAGTCCACCCCCGGTATATAGGCCCCTACCTCATTTTGGCTCTTATTAGCCCAGTAGCCATGAAGCTAAACGTTCCCACAATATTGGGCATTCACCCAGTCTTCCATGTGTCATTACTAAAACCAGGTCACCCAGGGACACGAACGATGTTGACACACCCATCACCACTGAAAACACAGAACTCGATTACGAAGTGTGACGCATTCTGGACTCCGAACAAACAGGTAATGTCCTACATTATCTGATCGACTGGAAGGGATATGTGGCCTTGGAAAGGTCTTGGGAACCGGCCTCGAATGTCCCCGCCCCACGTCTGGTAGCCTGCTTCCACCGGGATCACCCTGAGAAACCTTGGCCCGACCCAAAGCATTGAGAGGGGCCTTAGAGGGGAGTGCTGTCATGATCACTACCCGAGCCTCATGTACACAATTATCACTAATGCGTGCCTGCAACCACTGTAAATTGTCCACCACCATCAACAAATCTACTTCAGTAAGGTGGCCGCCAGCAGGGACAGAATCCATTAAGCCCTGCTAACGCTCTAGGCACTCCAGCAGGACCGAGGGCTGTATAAGCCACACTCTGGGCCCATGTCGGTGCTTAGCATTCTTTTGTAGCAGCAAGAACACTGCACAAGCGCTTCACGTACTCAGCACTTACCAGCATCTACCTCCATTTCAGTCTTCAATCCTCCGCTGCATGGCCCACACTTGGGATCAGCAGCTGTAAAAGGAAAGGACAAGAAAGAAGAAAGAAGACAGATTACTGTTACCGCTTGGAACCAACATAAATCATCCCGTAGGATGGACTTTTAACCAGACACTGAGAACTCCCAAACACTTACGTTAATCCGCTCTGGAGCTGCCCAACAAGTCCCTCCCCACCACACAGCTCAGCATCTAGAAGGCAAGAGAAAAGACATTACAAGAAGGACACAATAAGTGCATTTACACATGCATCCTGTCAAAGGCAAAAAAACAAAACACTGCCCATTCGTGCACGCACAATGACAAAGGCCTTTTAGTAGCACCTTACGTGGTTGGGTTGGAAGGTGGTGTGGGACAATCCATGAGCAGAACAGGCGTCCCTGCAAGACAAAAGGTAAGCGTTACCCAGAAGCAGTAAGCAAATGCTGTGCTGTAGTCTTTAAAGTGTTAACTAATGCCAGGAAGTTTAAAAAACACACACAGCTGAACAGACTATGGGCCTCATTACATGGAATGCGGTAAGGGTTTACCGGTACCGGTAAGGGTACCGGTAAACCCTTACCGCCTTACTACGAGGTCCCTTTGCGGGACCCGACCTCAACGGCTGGTTTTACCAGCCGTTAAGGAACGGGCCCGCAAAGGGACCTTGGTGCTAATTACAGTACCGCAATTTGCGGTACCGTAATTAGCTCCTTCCCCATTCCCATTGAGCCCTATGGGGGCAAAAATGGGAATGGGGAAGTGCCTTGGTGAATGGGGAATTACCGCCCCCACTCACCTTAGAGTAGGGCGGTAATTCCGCCATCCACCAAGGCGGACACGGTAAAATACCGGCGGCAACCATGGCGCTAAGAGCGCCATGGTTACCGCATACCGTGTAATGAGGCCCTATGAGTTAGTGGCAGAGACTGCAGCGGAAATCAGCGTGTGCTGATGTTGGTTGGAACGCCGGAGGCGAGAACACTGTGAAAGGCAGCACATAGGCTGATGAGAATGGTGTACAAAGAGACCATGCCAAGAGAAGCTGACCACTTTATTGCTATAGGCAGCTGGAGCCGCCAGAATCAAAGGAAGATAAACCGAAAGCCAAACGGATAATGGGATACACCCCCAGTGAGCGAACCAAAGGAGTAGAAGACCGAAGGACGCGAGGATGCAAGGGCTGCCCGGTAAACCCAGAGAGAGTGAGTGAGTTACCAGATCTCTTGACAGTGCGTGTCACATATCATTAACAGCGCAAGAAAGCCCAAATAAATTAATTGGAGGAACTGATACAAATACAAACAGTTTTAAGAAAGGTTTGGTGACCCAAATCTTGAAAAGAGAGATTGATACAAATACGAACAGTGTTAAGAAAGGGTTGGCAACCCAATACTTGGAAGGAGAGATTGATACAAATACAAATAGCGTTAAGAAAGGATTGGTGACCCAATACTTGGAGAGAGAGGTTGATACGAATACGACCAGTGTTCAGAAAGGGTTGGTGACCCAATATTTGAAAAGAGGAGTTCATACCAATAAGACCTTTGTTAAGAAAGGATCGGTGACCCAATACCAGAAATACATTATTCCTTAGATGCGAGAATGAGTGAGTGGAGAACATAAAAACCCAGGGAAGGCCAATACCCCTTTTAAGGATCAGTGATAAAGTTGCAATACCCTGGCAGGAGAGTACATGTTACGTCTCCCACTACCCCACACACTTACCTGGGTCCACGTAACCCATTGACCCTCAACCATCCTGTTAGAACACTGCATGGCAGACCCGGCGTTTATCGCCCCTCCCGTTCTTGGCAACTGAACTGGAGATTGACATCTCGCTACAACGCAAAGCGTTGCCCACGGAGACCCGCGCGGCACGGATCACGTGATTGCCCTTCACGCAGCAACGCTCCCGTGTCACGTATCACGTGACCCCTGAAATGATATAAAAGACTTCCGGAAACAAGGAGCGTTGCTTCACAGCTGTTTTCCTCCTGGATCACGTGACGCTTTTGAACTTACGGATTGTTTTCTTTCCTTGACCACGCTTTATTTCACGGACTGCCTCGCATTGCCCTTCTACTAACAGAACTTTTGGATCTTCAGTTGCCGAACCACGCTTGCTCCACGGACTGCTTCTGCCTCACCCTCCTGTTCGAACTTTGGTCCTCTTGTTTACTTGACCTCGGCTTCGTCTCTGGATACTCTACGGATCACGTCTGTCTGCTTGGTAACCTGGCCTCCGGCCTCCACTCTAGGTGTTTACCTATCCGTCTTCCTAGCCTCCAGCAACTCCTGCTCCGGGGTTCAGCCCTTTCTCACATCTCTGGGCCACCTCTTGTACAGATAGGTAAGCAGCACCAACTTACCTGTGTCATTAGTTGTCCTTCCTGTTCTGTGCATAACTGCCTAACCTTTTGCTTTACAGCGTTCAAGGGGTTCTTCCGGCTGTTCCCAAATCGGCTCGACGGACTTCCACCTGTGGCCTCAAAGACCGCACAGGCAGTATTTCTGGTGTTGTCTGTGGGGTACTTGGGGACGGAGGTATTTATACTCTGCACGACCATCAAGTCCATAACAGACTGTGAAGCCTTTGGCCGTTCAGAGTATGAATCCCTCCGCCGGGGACCCAGTGACCGCTCTAATGCAGGCCGTAGCGGCCCTTAGGACCGACATGGCGGCAGCTACGACCGCCATACACCATCGCTTAGATGCCTTGCAAAGCACACGTTATCCTTTGCCTGCAGACGCCGAGTTCGGAGACCCTGCCCCTCCAGTACTGCCTGTCCCGGCCCCGGCCTCCGCACCCACACCTGTTTTGCTTCCAACCTCTTTCCCGCTTGCCGCTCCAGAACGTTATCAGGGTGACCCGCGGAAATACCGCACCTTCATAAACCAATGCAAACTCCACTTCTTGTGCAGACCCCAAGCCTTCCCTGATTCTATCACAAAAGCTGCATTCCTTTTGTCCCATCTTTCTGGTGTAGCGGCTACCTGGGCAAACCCAATGTTAGAAAATGACAATCCTGCTTTATATGACTATGAGCTCCTCATAACGGAAATGGCTAAAGTGTTTGACACCCGCTACAAGGCCCAGTCAAGGGACCTGGAATTACTAGATCTCTCACAGGGAAAGCAAACACTTATCGAGTACATCACCCGTTATAATCAACTCGCCGCTGAGACCTCCTGGCCAGAGGAGAAAAAGGCGATCGTGTTCTACCGTGGGTTATGCAACTCCTTGAAGGACGCTCTATCAGTAGTTCCTGCTCTTCCCTCTGTGTTTACGGATCTTGTAGACCTTGCACTACAGGTGGACGCCCGGAGGTCCGAACGGAAGGCAGAAACCACGTTTGCTGGCCAGTCAACCCCTGTTCCTTCCCCCGCCAGTTCTGAACCCATGCAAATAGGTGGGATCCGAAGCCCAATAACGCAGTCTGAACGGGAACGTCGGAGAACCGACAACGCCTGTTTTTACTGCGGGTTAAATGGACACTACGTAAGGGAATGCCCCCGACGACCAAAGAACAAGGCGCCGGGTTTTCAGAAGGCTCGCCCATGATACAGGGGGCACCGGTGAGCCTATCCACGACCCCCGCTGAACCCACCTTCGGTCCTATCAGACCGGTTGTGGTCCAGGCCCTGTTGAAACCTACCCAGGAGATAGTCCATGCCGTTCAGATCGTGATCGACTCCGGGGCCACGGGTTGTTTTATAGACATCACATTAGCCCATCGTCTCAATCTGCCTTTGATCAAAAAAGAACACCCGGAACCAGTGCAAGCGGTCGATGGCACATCCTTGGCCTCTGGTCCGATTAAGCACCAAACTGCACCTTTGGAAGTGGTGATACAGAGCACTCATAAGGAGAGCCTGTCATTTGACCTCATCACCACGCCACAATTCGGGGTTATTTTGGGTATCCCCTGGTTAAGGCACCACAATCCTTTGATTAATTGGGGAACGGGACAGGTAACGTTCGAGTCAGAAGAATGCCAGCACTTCTGCCTAACAGAACCAGAATCACTCTCCTCTCCCGCCAGAATCCTCGGCGCCTTGGCTTCCTCCAGTATCAGGGAAATAGCCACTGACACCACATCAACACACACTGTGGGAGCCGTTATGGCAGGTATTCCCGTGGACTACCATGATTATCATATGGTCTTTGACAAAGTCACAGCGGAAGGTCTACCTCCACACAGACCTTATGATTGTCCTATTGATCTTCTCCCGGATGCTCCTATACCAAGGGGTAGGATATACTCGTTATCACAGTCTGAAGAACGGGCTTTGAAAGAATACATTCAGCAAGCCTTGCGTTTGGGTCATATCCGTCCTTCCTGTTCTCCAGCTGCCAGCCCTATTTTTTTTGTCCCGAAAAAGGAAGGTGATCTGCGCCCATGCGTAGACTATAGACGGTTAAACGCTATCACCGTGAAGAACAGGTACCCCATTCCGCTCATCTCCACGCTACTGGACAGGTTGACAAAGGCGTCCCTGTTTACCAAATTAGACCCGAGAGGGGCATACAACCTAATCTGCATGCGGCGTGGAGACGAATGGAAAACGGCATTTTGCTCCAGACAGGGTTTATTTGAATATACAGTGATGCCTTTCGGGCTCTGTAATGCACCTGCAACGTTCCAGCGTTTCGTCAACGATGTATTCTCGGACATCTTGGATACGTACGTGGTGGTCTATCTGGATGACATTTTGATCTTTTCATCCTCCTTGAAAGAACATATTGCTCATGTTAGAGAGGTACTCTCCCGTCTCAAGAAGAACGCCCTGTTTGCCAAACCCGAGAAATGTCTGTTTCATACAAGGGAGGTGGAGTTTCTGGGGTTTCACATCACCCCTGGAGGGTTGTCTATGAATGAGTCAAAAGTCCGTGCTGTCACGGAATGGCCAGTCCCTGTCAACCTCAAACAGCTCCAGTCTTTTCTCGGCTTTGCTAATTTTTATCGGCGTTTCATTGCCGGTTTTTCTTCCATTGTATCTCCCCTGACTGCGCTGACCAGCCCTCTCGTCCCTTTCGTCTGGTCCTCCGTACACCAGGAAGCTTTTGAGGCGCTTAAATCCAGATTTGTTTCTGCCCCCGTATTGCAGCACCCTGACCCGGACCTTGCGTTTGTAATAGAGGCTGACGCTTCCTCGTTTGCTCTGGGTGCCATACTGTCACAACCATGTCCAACCACGGGTAGCTTGCATCCGGTAGCTTATCACTCACGGAAGTTCACTGTAGCCGAGTCACACTATACAGTGACCGAGAAAGAGCTGTTGGCCATCAAGGACGCCCTCCAATCATGGCGTCACCACCTCATGGGGGCGAAACACCAAACCATAGTATACACAGATCACAAGAATCTACAGGACCTGGCCTCTCTTAAATGCGTGAACAGCAGACAAGTGCGTTGGCATTTGTTCTTCGCTGCTTTTGATTTTGTGGTTAAGCACAGGCCAGGTCTTGTTCATGGTAAGGCTGATGCCCTATCCCGTTCACCTGGGGGGGAACCACTGTCTTCATTTCCAGACACATTGTTGGGGAAGGGCCATGTTGTTTGTTTGTGTGCACCATCCCAACCACTGCTTACCTCTATTAGACAATGGGTCTCCCAACATCCGCATACACTCACAGAATGGGACATTGTACTACGAGAGGGGTTGCCGTTTGTTCAGGGCAAGTTGTTCCTTCCCACATGCGATGTGCGCAACCAAGCGCTGGCCTGGTCTCACGATGCTGCCATAAACGGTCACCCAGGGCAGCAACGCACCCTGGATCTGTTACACCGGTGGTGCTGGTGGCCGTCCATGAGAAGGGATGTAGAGAACTACGTGAACACCTGTTCGATATGTGCCCAATGCAAGTCACGTAGAGGACGCCCCCTAGGCCTACTCCATCCATTGCCCATACCCCTCCGACCGTGGCATACTATCTCCATGGACCTTGTCACGGATCTGCCACGCCGACGAGGTTATGATGCCATCTGGGTTATCGTGGACTCCTACACTAAGATGGCACGCTTCATTCCCTGCACCGGCATACCTTCGGCCCCAACGCTAGCCCGCCTGTTCTTCAGGACAGTCTTTTGTCTCTTTGGTCTTCCACAGGTCATCATATCGGACCGCGGGTCGCAGTTTACTTCCTGTTTCTGGCGTGCCCTTACCAAACTACTGGGAATTGATGCTCGTTTCTCCTCTGCCTATCACCCAGAAAGCGATGGGCAGACTGAGAGGGTAAATCAAGCCATGGAACAATATTTGCGGTGCCTGACCCTTCAATACCAAGACTCTTGGTACGATCTGCTCCACCTCGCTGAGTTCGCCTATAACAACTCACGACACTCAGCTACTGGTTTCTCTCCTTTCTATTCTATGTATGGTCAACATCCGCGCACCCTTCCGCTTCCGGATCTCTCCTCCGACACCCCTGCTGCCAACGCCTGTGTTCGCGACCTTGCGGACGTCCATGCTCAGACACTCGTCCATCTCCGTGAGGCCAAAACCTTGATGAAATCAAAGGCTGACCGGAGACGGTCGGTGGCCCCTGCTTATCGCGTAGGGGACCGGGTGTGGTTGTCAACCCGACACTTGCGTATACCTGGGTGTCGCAAACTGTTGCCCCGTTTTGTGGGTCCCTATAAAATCACTGGGATCTTGAACCCTGTGGCCTTCCGCCTTGCTGTCCCTCCTTCTTGGCGAGTCCACCCGGTTTTTCATACCTCTCTCCTCAAGCCTTGTCTGGCCCCTACCCGTGTCACTGCTCCGCCACCCTCTGTCTCGGTGTCCTCTCCGGATGTTTTTGAGGTCAGTGCTATCTTGGGTTCCCGTTTTCACAGGGGTCGCCTTCAATATCTCGTCGACTGGGTGGGTTACGGTCCCGAGGACCGCTCTTGGGTTTCCTCCAATGATGTCCATGCCCCGCTTCTTGTTGCCCGTTTTCATAGGGACTGCCCTGCCTGCCCACGGGGTCGTGGGCCTTTGAGGGGGGACTCTGTTACGTCTCCCACTACCCCACACACTTACCTGGGTCCACGTAACCCATTGACCCTCAACCATCCTGTTAGAACACTGCATGGCAGACCCGGCGTTTATCGCCCCTCCCGTTCTTGGCAACTGAACTGGAGATTGACATCTCGCTACAACGCAAAGCGTTGCCCACGGAGACCCGCGCGGCACGGATCACGTGATTGCCCTTCACGCAGCAACGCTCCTGTGTCACGTATCACGTGACCCCTGAAATGATATAAAAGACTTCCGGAAACAAGGAGCGTTGCTTCACAGCTGTTTTCCTCCTGGATCACGTGACGCTTTTGAACTTACGGATTGTTTTCTTTCCTCGACCACGCTTTGTTTCACGGACTGCCTCGCATTGCCCTTCTACTAACAGAACTTTTGGATCTTCAGTTGCCGAACCACGCTTGCTCCACGGACTGCTTCTGCCTCACCCTCCTGTTCGAACTTTGGTCCTCTTGTTTACTTGACCTCGGCTTCGTCTCTGGATACTCTACGGATCACGTCTGTCTGCTTGGTAACCTGGCCTCCGGCCTCCACTCTAGGTGTTTACCTATCCGTCTTCCTAGCCTCCAGCAACTCCTGCTCCGGGGTTCAGCCCTTTCTCACATCTCTGGGCCACCTCTTGTACAGATAGGTAAGCAGCACCAACTTACCTGTGTCATTAGTTGTCCTTCCTGTTCTGTGCATAACTGCCTAACCTTTTGCTTTACAGCGTTCAAGGGGTTCTTCCGGCTGTTCCCAAATCGGCTCGACGGACTTCCACCTGTGGCCTCAAAGACAGCACAGGCAGTATTTCTGGTGTTGTCTGTGGGGTACTTGGGGACGGAGGTATTTATACTCTGCACGACAATCAAGTCCATAACAGTACACCATGGATAAAAAGAGGAACAGTCAAAGGAAAAGGGAAGAACCATCCCCCTTCAAGGTTAATTGAGATACAGAGTGGGATAAGGTGAGTATTTAAAAGAACTGTGCATTTAAAGGAGACTCAAGGGACGAGTCTTCCTCCTTGAACTGTGAGAAAGTGACATTCAAACTACCAGAAGAAATCTAGGGGAAAGGAAGACTCCTTTCCTGTTGGAACTTTATTCCTTTGTTTTCCACACCATAAAGTGTTATGTTTTGAACTCTGAAAGAACGCTACAAGTACCTAGCTTACAGAAATCCTTTTTGTACACCTTATATTGAGTTTAGCGTGTAAGGGTCAGTTTAGGAGATAGGACGCAGCATGCTCTTTTGTTTCACATTCTGACATAGACTTCCCTTAGTTTTGTTGAGGCAGGGAAACCCTGCTTAGTATTAGGGATAGATAGGATTTCTCCCAACCCCCTTGTTATTTTGTGACAAAGAAAAGTTTATAATCAGTACTTAGCATGCCACGGTGTCCGAGTCTTACTCTTGATCCCTTACATAACACATACAGTTCTATGTTGGTTTCTCAACTCTTCCTGTTGTTTGTTAGACAATAATGTCTTCTGGACACTGCACCATGCTCTTTTCTGTGCTCTTTAAGTCGGCTCTTGGATATCCTCTCTGTAACAATCTTAATGTCAACTGATCCGCTTCGCTCTTGTAGTCTTCCAATTTGGAGCAGATCCTCCTCAACCAGAGCAACTGCCCCAACAGTAGGTTTCCTTTAAGGGCTCATGGGTGCTTACTTTTAAATTGAAGTAAGGAATTTCTATCAGTCTCTTTCTTATACACACATTATCTGGCCTTGTGAATGATAGACAAGTGTGTCTAGGAATACCACCTTTTCAGAGCACCCGTTGGCTGTGAATTTATGATTTGTGTTACATGAGTTGGGCCAAATGATGAAATCATTCAAGTTCTTTCGAGTTCCATTCCAAACAAAGGAAATGTCATCAATAAATCTCCACCAATAAGAGATATTCTCTGAAAATGGATCATTATTACAGATGCATTTGTATGTAAATATGTGCTCTGTAAAGCGCTTTGGATAAAGGCGCTATATAAATAACACATCATTATTTATCTTCAAACTGGGCCATGTAGAGATTTGCCTAGCTTGGGGAAAAGACTGCTCTCATAGGGGTGCCCTTCATTTAAAGATAAAAGATGTGGTTAAACCTGAAGAAGTTCATATATAGAGTTATCATTAAACATTATGTGATTAAATCAGTGGGCACCTGTACAGTTTGGTGTCGTTTCTGCAATGCTAGACAAGCCACTTCAAGGGCCTCCCCCTGGAGTATGTTTGTAGAGAGAGATTCAATGTCAGCTGTAACTAGAATAAAATAGGAGACCCTCTAGCTTACATATAAATCTTCTATGTCCATAATATATGATGGAATACCAGGAACTAGGGTTTTGAGAAAAACAGGAACAAATGTGCATATTGGCTCCAAAATTAAGCCACAGCCAGACACAATAGGATGGCCCGCAGGGGCTTCTCTTGTTTTTAAGAACTGTTGGTAAGGTGTAGAACACCAAAGTGCGAGCCACTGTCCCATTTAGAAACTAAAACTCTTTATCATTCAGATCTCCCAAATGTTTGCCTAATTGTGTTAAAAACAAGATTTCGGATGACATTTCATCAGTGGGGTCTCCTGTCAAAGGCATTAATGTTGGTTGTTTGTCAGTAAACACATTGGGCCTCATTAGGACCCAGGCGGATTTCGCGGTGCTAAATGCACCGCGAAGCATGGCGGAAAGCCGCCGATAGCGCCATGGGGGTTGGCGGATTTACCGCCCCATTCCGACCTCGGCGGAGCGGTAAATCCCCAATCCCCATTCTGCCCTTCCCCATTCCCATTCTTGCCCCATAGGGTATAATGGGAGTGGGGAAGGAGTTAATTACGCCACCGTAAAATACGGTGGCGTAATTAACAACGAGGTCCCGTAGCGCCATGGTTTTCTCCGGCTGGTAAAACCAGGCGGAGAAAACCTCCATGGCGCTACGGGAACTCGTAGTATGGCGGAGAGGTACGCCATGCACTACGCTGGCGTAATACCCTCTCCGCCAGGGTCCTAATGAGGCCCATTGTCATAGTTTCATATTGTTCTCTTCTCACTATGCTAAAGGCCCCACCCTTTTCTTCTGCCCAAAAAACATCACAAGGTCTGTCCCTCTTTCATGCTTTATGTGTCCAAAGAAAGTAATGAGGCTGCTCTCAATACATGCCAGCATTTCCCCTGTAAACTGCATTTTTCATGCGAGTGCCCAAAGAAAATATGAGGCCTATCTCAATGTATCCCCATGCTGCCCACCTTTGTGTAAGTGTAATTGTTAATGTAATTGTTTATTTATACAGTGCTTATACACAGATGGAGTGCTTTAAAGCACTTCAAGGCGGGAAGGGAACAAGGGAGTACAGTAATCATTCTTAGGCCTTGAAGTTTCCAAATGATCTTACAGTAAAACTAGCATACTAGCCCGGATGGCATTTCTCCTAGTGCACGCGCAGTGTTACAGTTGTGACCAAGCTAGGGAGGGAGAGAAAAAAGGGGGGCGCGCCAGGACAGACAAACGTACTAATCCTAGTACATTAGGTCATGCATGCGTACAGACAGAGGTGCGAGGAAGGGGTGGGAACAAACGTGTCCAGTCCAGCCTGGCCCTGGGTTAAGTGCGGAGAGGTTGCCCTGTTCATGGAGCGTAAGCTGAAAGTGCAGTAATGCTGATCATAGTGCAGCGGCCGAGAGGCAAGTGCAAAAGACTGGCAGTGGGGCCTGGTACCTGTAAGGTTCTGGAGGTGAACCAGGCAACCAGTGAGCACAAAATGAACAGAGTTAGGGAGGAGAAAGGAGGAAGGAATGTGGAGAGAAAAGGAATGGAGGTTAACAGGGTAGAGGGAGAGAGAAGGAGGAAGAAAAGAGGAAGGTCTTGAGGAGTTTCTGGAACTTAAAGTGGTCAGGCTCAAGATGGAGAGAGGCAGGGAGACTGTTCCAGAGGGAGGCAGCTTCAGAGGATAAAAAGTGTGGATATGGGATGCACAGCTAAATTCTAAATGTGTTCATGTATTTTATTATTTAAAATGTTTCCCATACTTCTATACTTCAGGTGAAAATGCCCGTCCCCGATCAAGAGGAGACACACTAAATCCTAGTAGGTGTTAAGAAAGGAAGAAGGCATTGACTATGGCAAGGGGAAAAGTGCACAGAATTGCACAGTGAACAACGTTGAATCTAACAACGTGCATATAATACCCAAGACTTGTGTATATATAAAACCCAGGAGTGCAAATAAAGTAAAACAATATTACCAAAATATGAAAAGGGATGTGGGGTAAACACTTAGGACCTCCTTAGGACTGAAAGGAAAGTCAGCAAACTCTTTACCCACTTTGCTATTACAGATACTGACAGCGCTAAACCCACGTAGCGGGCAAGCAAGGACAGATTCTGTGATCTGACACTCTGTAAAATACTGAATAAGGAACTTAGAAACAGTACTCACGAGGACCGGAAAGACCACTTGAGTGTCAGTAATTTCACGAACCCTGTAGAACAAACAGGGACCCAGAAGGCTGTGAAAGCAAAGGGTTAAAGATAACAAAATACATAAAACCCTAGTCAAGGGCAAGTATGAATTGTGATAATAAATTGTGAGGAAAACGAAAAGGGGATACACACTGGAACTAGTTACAACAACACCCACACCAAATAATCAATGGAAAATAAATGCAGAAGTGCAATGGAAAACATGGAATGGAATCTCAATAAAGTAGGATCAGGAGCAGGGAAAATGATATCGCAAAAGGAAACCTTTCCCACCCATCCAAGGAGAAAAGGCAGTAAACTAATTCTACAAAATAAATATTAATGCATCAAGCTTTTCAGTAACCAGGACAGCATAAAGAGACAGAAAGCACCGGCAGACTGGGCTGCATCAAATAGTAAAGCACAGAGATAGGCTGTCTGCAGACAGAGGAAGACAGAAAGGGAAATTCAGAAAGCATAAATCAATTAAGCACATAAATCCGAAATCCAGGACAGAGGAACAAGATACAGGAACTAGAAACTGGGCACAAAAGCTAGGAACTGGAACTAGGAACTTGGCACAATAACTATGAACAAGGAACTGGAACTAGGTACTAGGCACAGAAACTAGGGACAAGGAACTGGAACTAGGTACTAGGCACAGAAACTAGGAACAAGGAACTGGAACTAGGTACAAGGCACAGAAACTAGGAACTAGGAACTGGAACTAGGTACAAGGCACAGAAACTAGGAACTAGGAACAGAGACTAGTCACAACAGGAACACTGCTACAATGACCAGCGCCGGACTGAAGCAAACTGAGGCTTTTTAAAGCTGCTAAACAAGCACACCCCTCAGGCGTGCCGCCTGCTGCACCTGCAGCCACAGGTGTTGCTTATCCTCCACCCAGCCTTGTGCTGCAAGGGAGGAGATGAAGCAGTGAGCCAGGCATTCTGGGAAGCATAGTCATTTGATTTAAGTAACATGCTGGCTGCCAGGGAGGAGATGAAGCAGTGAGCCAGGCATTCTGAGAAGCAGGAGGTGAAGCAGTGAGCCAAGGCATTCTGGGAAGCATAGTCCTTTGATTTAAGTAACATGCTGGCTGCCAGAGAGGAGATGAAGCAGTGAGCCAGGCATTCTGGGAAGCAGGAGGTGAAGCAGCGAGCCAAGGCATTCTGGGAAGCATAGTCCTTTGATTTAAGTAACATGCTGGCTGCCAGAGAGGAGATGAAGCAGTGAGCCAGGCATTCCGGGAAGCAGGAGGTGAAGCCGTGAGCCAAGGCATCCTGGGAAGCATAGTCATTTGATTTAAGTAGCATGCTGGCTGCCAAAAACCTGGAATGGATCCGGAAGGGAAGTAACTTGGAATATAAGGTTTTAACGCTCCCAATTCATCAGAACACTGTAGCATAGGGTACGAAGGAAATGTCCAGTAGGGAATAAACCCCAAAACATGCCCCCAAGTGGCGGGAACGGGAGCGAAGGGAGCGAGCCGTGACACTGTACCCCCTCCCACGGCCGACTCCAGGCGGCCGTTACTCGCACAAAACATCTTCCTTCCATAACAGGAGCGCTTTGTCTTTGGAGGTGGCACTGACGAAAACGATGATCCACGAGCAGAAGCAGAAGGACTGGAATGAATAGAATCAGGCTGCAGTCTATAAGAGCCATAGGCAGGTTTTCGGTGAGGAAGAGACTCATGGGCTGAAGAAAGGCATGAAGGACTTGCAGGACCCGAAGCAGAGTTGGCAGGTCCAGGAAGCTCAGTCTCTGGGAGCGAACACTCATACGTCATTGAGGAGGGAGGCTGGCAGGTGCAACATGCTTTGGATAATGATAGATGCTCTGGTAGCCCCCCTGCTGAGAGCGTACAAACAGGAGGTGAGAAAATTGCAGGTTTCAGGAAATGTTCATGTTCAGACAAAGAAGGTGGCGGCCGAGATAGAGGTTCGGATCTTCTCCCATCATCCATCTGGTTCAAGGCCTGTGGTTGAGGGTGACCAAGATTCGATTGCATCTGTTCAACACCTTGGGGGCCTGGAAGTCCAATGGGTTGTACAAGGCTGGCATTCCTGGTGTCAGTCATATGGCCACCTCGTTGCACGTGGGATACAACCGCAGAAACGTTTGACATACCGATAGGAGTAATAGACGCAGTACTTGGTACATCAGGCACACTCGCAGCTGGAGCAATAACAGGCACATCTTGAACTGCAGTAGTCATATCCTCCCCTTGACTACTAGCACCCGAATGGTGCAGCAGTTGGGGGGCCGTGCCCGTCCCTTCCTTCAGGCTCATGTGGGATCCGGCAACAAAAGGGCTGTCAAGCGGCTGATCCAAACCGGCCCCCAAAGGTGAACCGTCCAGCCCGTTATCCTGGTTGGCTACTTGTTCGATGTATAGGCCATGGCGGATGGTATCCGTCTCCCTCTTGTAACACTCCAGGCAAGTCCAACGGCCTTGCATGTAAAGCCCTCCCGAGTCGTGAACCAGCTTGATGTTTTTGGCAGAAGTCTCAGACTCAGATGTAGCATATGCGGGAGGTGCTAATTCTACAGACAAGCAGTTGGGAGAATTAGCTTGTGTAAAAGGCAGGCCTTCTGGAGATCCTCCTGAAGCATAGGATGGGCAGATTGGACGTTCATCCGTAATAAATGGTTGGGATTTAGGAGATAGCTCTGAAATAGATGAATCTGCAACATGATCAAACAGAGCAGACAGGTGCACCTCCGCTATTGGCAGCGAAGCTGAGCAGGATACAGGTCTTTCATGAACTGAAGCCAAACTAGCAGTAGGCTCTGGGACCGGAGACAGGCACTCAGGATGTGCTACCGGAGGCTTCATGGCTGAAGGATAATCTGCTGGATGAGTCACTGTAGCCGAAAACAGGCATGCCAGAGGAAATTCAGAGGCTGAGGGCATGCAAGCTGGAGCCGTCTCGTTAGCTGAAGGCAAACTTGTCAAGGTCTTTGGCTCTGACCACGTACATGGTGAAGGCTCTTGAGTGACTGGCAGACATAGCGATTGTTCATTGATTGAAGACACGTTTGACAACAATGACTGCAGAGCCGTGGACTGGATAATCGAAGAGTCAATAGTTGTAGGAGGGCAGACTGAAGTCCCAGAAGTCGACAGGCACATTTGTGGCTCAGGAATGGAAAGCACCTTTAGGGCGGTTGACTCCTTGGCACCAGTAACCAAAGACTGAGCTGTAGCCATGCCATCCCTCTCCTTAGTGGAGGACACAGAGTCTCTTCCTTTGTAGAAGTCAAAATCGACCAGAGGAATCACCATAGTAAAGTCTCTGTTAATCAGGATTTCGTCAAATGTCCATTCCTCTGTCTTAGCTTCTGAAAGTGGCATATTAACACTCAACAGTTCTGGAATTGCCTGCCGGATCTTTGGTTCAGTATACTGTGGAAGGAGTCCATCAAAACATGAATCTTGTACTGTCTTTGACTGTTCATTGTGACAAAATTTGGCAGAAGAAGGAGCGAACACAGAGGAAGCATCGTTATCCACATCAGCTTGAATGTCTACTTCAGTCTCAGCAGCTAGATCAAGGGCAGAACCTAAGCCTACAGTAGTGACTGATTCTGTGTATGCCATCATTGTGGATTGTGTTTGGGAATCAGAAGCATGTATGTGTTCAGGCTCAGAATTATGACAGACTGCTAAACAGGAAATCTTAGGTAAAGGAGTGGCTTGTAAATCTTCAGCTAACGGCAATTCCTGACAAACGGTAGAACAATTGTCAGAACCTGTGCCCTGAATAAGAGCTGTGCTAGAAAGAAGACTTTCACTCCCAATAGATTTTTCATATTGACAAGTATCAGGACCTACGGGGGCGTGGCTTGGCGGCCATGCGAGAGTGAGCAGACTCCGAGGAGCTCCCGCCAGATCCGACCAGAGATCCTGAGAAAGGCGTATATCAGTAAATAAAAAGACAAACAAACGCGAGGAAAAGGCGTCGGAAGACCCAAGGCACACACGGGAGAAGACCCGAGGAAAAACGGAGACCAGAAGAGTGAAAACGAGAAGGGAAAGAAGCGCGCGGCACCACCGACAAAATGGCGGACGCGCAGCGCTGAAAAGAGGACCCGCGTCCCAAAGCACGAAGAAGGCCGAAGAGCAGGAGCAGAACCGGGCGAGACAGCTGATCGACGTCCAGCGCAGGCAAGACCGAAACACCACCGGAGTGGCAGAAACCCGAGACGCCGACTGCAGGGATAGCCGCGTACCACCGACCCGGAGAAGGTGAAGACGGCACGGCTCGAGAACGGGGAGAGGCCCGCGGACCGGAACTGGAGAACAGCTTTTCCCAGCCGAAGCGGGACGAGCAGCGGCAGCAGGATCCCGGCGGTACAACGGAAGAACCTGAGCGGTGAGGCAGCGGAGGCGAGGGGCGACCCACAGACTGAGCCCCGGAAGAGCGAAGGTGAGAGTTAACGGCGGAGAACCAACAGAGCGACGTGGGACCCCGAGAGACGAGGCGGCGGAGACCGGGAGCCGACCCGAGGACCGGACCGAGAGAGCCCCCCCTTGACGCAGAAGCGGCGGAGGCCCAGCTGAACAATCGGAGAACCGGAAAACAAGGCAGAACGGATTGAAAGCGGCCCACAGACCGAACCGAGGCAGATTCCCTCACGTTGAAACGGAGGTGAGCAACAGCGGAGCAACGAGGGTCCCCACAACGAGAGGGAACGGAGAGCGAGGGCCGGACCATAGAAGAGCTTCCCCCGACCGACGCAGAAGAGAGCAACAACGACAAATTGGATTGCTGAAGAGGAGTCCTCACCTGCCAGTCCGGAGCGGAACCGAGGGAGACAGCAGATCAACACCCAGCTTAAGCAGGATCGGAACATCACCCGACCGGCAGCGGGAGGAGGCACCGACGGCAGCAACGGGGAAGAAAGCCCGAGACAGCACCACGGAAACGGCGCGACATCAAACGAGGAAGGGGGAAGGCTTCGAGACCCACGGTCAGGAAGCAGCCCACAAATCGGACCGAAGAAGAGCCCTTCCCTGCCGCAGAGGTGACTAGCAGATCCGGAGAGGAGAGGCAGCGACGAGACACAGGAACCGGGCCCAGGAACAAGAAACATACCGCAGGGCGGGTCAGGGAAGCCGAGACCCAGCTCTAAACACCTAAAGAGAGAGGGAAGAGAACACCGAAGAAAGACACGGCAAACGGACAGAAAGGGTAAAGCCTCAGAGAGATATCGCTTAATAACAAGGTAACACACACAGGAAGAGTGGAAGCGAGTGGGGGAACTGAAAAGGGACCCACTGCAGCGCAAACGGAGCCAAACTGAACAGGGCCCAACTACAGGCCAAGAGCAGTGGGCATTAATATGCCAGACAAGTCTAAAAGCGGCAGAGGGAGACAAACAGTCATGGAGACATTCACCCGGAAGAACGACGACCAGCAGCCAGGGGCCGAGGAGAAAGACATGCCGGAGTCATATGCCACGCAGGGAGAGATCAGGCAAGTGGAAAGCAGTATACTGGAAGCCATAGGGGCGTTAAAGACGTCGATAGAAGGAAAGCTAGATGCAGTGATGGTAGATGTGGGACTTCTTAGACAAGACACGAGAAATCTGGCGGAAAGGATGACAACAGTGGAACAACAAGCACAGAGTAACTCAGTGGAAGTGTCCGCCTCGCGAACACAAATGTCGGAAGCACTGGAAAGAATTAATATACTAGAACGCAGAGTGGAAGACGCAGAAGGTAGGGCCCGACGCAATAACGTACGAATAGTGGGGCTGCCAGAAGGAGAGGAAGGAAGGGACCCCACGGACTACATAGAGAACCTCCTGATCCAAGAAGTAGGGGCAGGGACCCTATCCCAGGGCTTCGTAGTAGAAAGGGCACACCGAGCGCTGACTAGAAGACCGCGCCCAGGAGCACCACCAAGACCAATGATAGCAAAAATTATGAACTTTAAGGATAGGGAGAAAATCCTGACTTTCTCGAGAGAAGGAGGGAACATCACAAGGAACGGGGCCAGGATAACAATATATCCAGACTATACGGTACTGGTGCAAAAGCAGAGGGCCCAGTTCTGGCAGACTAAAGAGCGCCTCCGAGCAGCAGGGGTGAAATTCATGCTGCTGTATCCAGCCAAACTAAAAATACTCCATGACGGAAAAACACAGATCTTCGAGACAACGACCGATGCCCAGGAGTGGATGGACCAGCGTGGGATTCCGCAGTCGGCAGAGAGGAACGAGCGAAACAGAAACCACCCCCAGCAAAACAGAGATTAGAACCGAGCACGACAAGCATACTCAACGCTACAGGAGCAAGAACAAGACGGTAGAAATGCCCTACCGGGAAGTAACAAAAAAGAGCAACCGACAACCATCAAGTTGAAAAGCCCATAGTAAAGAGACTTACAATGGGAGCACGAGACTTGGAGAAGGGGAACCGCCAAGACCCACAGAGAAGCCCCAGCAAAAACAATGTTTATAGTGTCAGTTTCAAGACACTACGCCGCGACAGGGAAGGCCGAGGAGGAGAAAGCGGCACCTGGAAAGCGACGGAGCCCGAGCAGAGGAGGGGAGGCTGGGCGTTTGTTGACGTTATTTAGGTTAACAGTTATAACAGTTGGGAAGTTAAGGCAAAGCCCACAAAGAGAGGAGGAGAGCAGAATAAGAAATAACAGTTGTCACACACAAAGAATCAGCAAGGAAAACAAATCCAGGGGACAGCACCCACAAACAAAAAGCTGGCGGGAGGCACGAGGCAAAAAACTCAACTGCCAGAAGAAGGGACACAGATCCCCAGCAGGAACGCATCGTGAGAAGGAGACACCGAGCGAGCCCATGGGAATGAGCAGGCCGCAAGCGCTAGTCCCCCCAAAGACCAAGATGTCCTAAGAATTGTCACGTGGAATGTCAGGGGGATGAACGCATACGTCAAGAGGCTAAGGATCTATACCTGGCTAAACAAAACAAGGACTCACATTGCACTGTTGCAGGAAACGCACCTGACGGCGGAAAAACAGGCCAAAATAAAGGAAAAATGGGGAGGCCAGATGTATAGTGCGACGTATTCCAACTACGCCAGAGGAGTCATAACCTGGGTCGCCCCGGGCGTCCCATTCCAGCTCATCAACCAGGAGAAAGACACGGAAGGGAGAATCCTGGTAGTCCATGGGATGCTAGAAAACCGGGAGATATGCCTCGTGAACACCTATGCCCCTAATCACGACGCTACAGCCTTCTTCAGAATGCTCCCGCCCCGGCTGGCCCCGTACAGGAATGCAACGATGATTTGGGCAGGTGACCATAATTGCACTCTGGATCCCCGGCTGGACAGGTCGGACGATAAGCACAAGAGAGCGGCGCCGCCAGCGAGAGCACTACAACAGATACTAGACCAGCTCGGACTCGAAGACGTCTGGAGGAAGGTACATGGGGAAGAGAGAGGATACACGCATTACAGTGCCCCACATAGAACATTCACACGGATTGACTACCTGTTCACGGGCAGGGAAACACTGGGAGAATTCACTGAGGCATACATACACGCGCGAACCCTATCTGACCACGCCCCCCAGACGATCACATGGGCGCACACACACAGGAGAGCCCCTATACCAACATGGAGATTGAGGGCAGAGGCATTACTGGACACGGGCTTCCAGGAATACATCCAAAGCGTGATAGAAGACTATTTTGAACATAATGAGGGTAGTGTGGAGAGCACAGGAACGGTCTGGGAAGCCTTTAAAGTGGTAGTCAGAGGAGAGGCGATGGGGAAAATGGGAGGTCTCCGACGAGAAACCCTAGCACAACTAGATAAGATAGAAAGGAAAATCGAGAAGGCAGAGAGACAAGCGGGGGAAGAGGGGGCGGAACAAGGAAACCTCACCACCCTGCGACAACAGTGCGTGGAGACCTGGGAAAGATTGGGACGACTAGATTACGGGAAATACATACAGAAACTACATGCTGAAGGGGATAAGCCTAGCAGACTCCTAGCCTGGCTAACCAAGCAGGAGACTAAGCGGGAGCCAATTAACGAAATTCAGAACAGGGAAGGAGAGGTGATAAGGTCCCAAGAGGGAATAAACGAGGTGTTCTCGCAGTTCTACGAGGACTTATACTCCAGGGTCCAGGAGGCAGAGGAGGGGGACCTGAGGGAAGCCCTCGCGGAAATCAAACTCCCACAATTGACGGAGGAGCAGGCCCAAATATTAGATGCCCCCCTCACCGTAGAGGAACTAACGGAGGTTATTGCCCAGCTCCCGACAGGGAAATCTCCGGGGCCAGATGGGCTCCCGGGGGAATTTTACAAGCAATACAAAAATGATATAGCCCCGAGACTACTAGAAACATTAGAAGAAGCATACGAGAGGGGAAGACTCCCGAGCAGTATGTCGGAATCCATAATAGTCCCGATCCTTAAACCGGGCAAGCCCCCCCTCGAGTGCGGTTCCTATAGACCGATTTCCCTAATAAACCAGGACTCCAAGATCTTGACGGCGGCACTAGCCAACCGCCTGAAAAGAGTGCTACCCACCCTGATCCATACGGATCAGACAGGGTACGTGCCAGAAAGGAACACGTCCTGGAACCTGCGTAGACTCCACTACGTTATAGAAAAGACAAACCAAGAAGGTGGGGAGTGTGCTGTAGCCTCACTGGATGCAATTAAAGCATTCGATTCGGTGGGATGGGACTGGCTCCTGAGAACGCTCACCCACTATGGGATAGGCCAAGGGTTCACAAGATGGATAGAACTACTTTACAAAGACCCGAGAGCGAGAGTCAAGACGGGTAGACAAATCTCTAGGGAATGGGGCATAGAGCGAGGCACAAAGCAGGGATGCCCCCTGTCCCCAATGTTATATATCCTGGCCCTGGAGCCGTTCGCAGTATTCCTAAGAACGGATTATAAAGACACAGGCATAGAGATAGACGGGGAAACACACCAGATATCCATATAAGCAGACGATATACTCCTTTACATACAGAACCCACGCACCCACCTGCAAGACCTACTGGAGGCGCTGCGCGCATTCGGTAGGTTATCTGGAATAGTGGTCAACAGGGAAAAATCCGTGCTGTTTCCCCTGGCAGACCTACGAGCAGTGCCGTCAGATCAATTACCACCTCTGGGCATCACGTGGGCCCCGAACACCTTCAAATACCTGGGAGTGGAGATCTATCACGACACCATGGAAACACACGCAGGTAACACACAAATAGCTTTAGACAAAATTGAAAAGGCTATGAAATTTTGGCAGACGCTGCCGTTGGGCATGATAGGCCGGGCGGCACTACTAAAAATGACAGTCCTACCCCGACTCTTATATTACTTCACGAACATCCCATACAACATACCAAAGCCCTTTTTCAAGCGCCTACACACCATAGCGAGAACCTTCCTATGGGGAGGGGGACGAAACAGGGTGGCACTAAGCACACTACAAAGAAGCTATGAGTGGGGAGGCATCAAACTCCCAGATTTTGAGCATTACTATTTGGCAGCACAACTCCAATTTGTGGTGCGATGGCTGGGCGAGGAGACCTCAATAGACGCAATAATTATGGGGCCAGCACTCCGGAAGTATCACCTGAGAGAATTACTATGGGTCAATGCCGCCCAAGCAAAAGAACTGCCCAAAATAGCCCAACTAGGCCGAATACTATGGAAAAGAGCCTGGAAGACACAGGGCATACGAGACCCCTGCTCAAGACACATCCCACTGGCGGGGCTGGTGGACACCCGAGTGGCCAGCCTGACCACGTACAGGGCACAATGGGAAGACAAGGGTGTGGCCCAAATTGGGGACCTGTGGCGTGACGGACAGTGGGTTGAATTCCAGACCCTGATGGATGAACAAGATGTACACAGGGGCCAATTCATCCTACACAATAGCCTAGTCCAGACAATAAAGAAGAGGTGGAGCACTATGCCAGAACCCGAGGACACCGAAGGAGAACTAGAGGCATGGTACGATATATCCGAAGGAGGCCATACGGTGTCCAGACTCTATGAGCGAATACTGGGACACACCAACAAAAAGACACTAACGGCACGGACGAAATGGGAAGAGGAACTGCAACAACCCTTCGAAGACGAGGAATGGAACAAAGTCCTCATGTACACAAAAAAGGTGTCCAGAAACGCCAGGTTCAGACAACTACAGATATACATAGTACATAGAGCATATCTAACCCCCAAGAGAATGTCAAAGATAGGAGAAGGACAATCCCGGAGCTGTCCGCGGTGCGGAGACGAACAGGCCGACATGGTGCACATGTTCTGGTCGTGCCCGCAAATAGCAGACTTCTGGAACACGGTGAGAGAAAAAGCGTCGACAGCAGACATACAGATGCCAGCAAGAACACCAGCAGCATACCTATTGGGCCTGTTCCCAAGAGGGCACCGGCAGATGACGCACGTGGCAAAAATGAAAGATTTAATGACGATACTAGCGAAACGCCGCATAGCGATGGCATGGAACAAGAGTGAAGGCCCTTCGAAGGAAGGATGGTGGGCCGACCTACAAAAATGGGCAATAGCGGAGACGGCAGTCTGGACGAGAGCCACACAAAGGGGAGAGAGCAACAGCGGAGCCAGATTACAAGCATGGAACTCCCTGGTGCAAGACCTGCTTGGCAGCAGAAGCGATGACGATACGACTGACATTAGCGATCCAGGGGACACAGGAAACGACGAAATTGAACCGCCCACGTCAGGAGGCACTACATAACTCACAACGGAGAGAACTAAGGAGAAGGAAGAGAAGAGGTCGTGACCTGCGCAGACTCTGAACAGTGCAACTCCAACTGGGAAAGACCAACAACTACACGTAAAGACAAGACCAAGGGAAATTTCCAAGGAAAGGAGAAAAGCCACTGGGAGACTGGCCCCTCCGCCACGAACTTGACAACGACCGGCGCCGGCCCGAAGCGGCAAAGGACCATGAACATACTGCGGCTGCCTTTGGGGAGAGGGAGGGGGGGAGGGAGGGGGAAAAGACAATGGGAGGGGGACTTTTGTTTTTGGTTCTGTTTGTTCTCTCCCATCCCTTTTATGTTGTAAAACCAATAAAAAGAAGTTAAAAAAAAAAAAGTATCAGGACCTACAAAAACCTCCGCACTCAGGGATTGAACAGTATTCACTTCATCAACGGATAAAGTTTGAGGTGTATTCAGAAAAGACCGTAAGGTTTTATTCTCCTCTAGTAAAGTAATGTATTCTTGTTTTAACTCCTCAAGTTCAGCTTTTAGCATGCCCCGTCTTAACTGTACATCCCTATCAGTAGGCACAGGGGAAGGCATGGTGGCATCAGGGCTGGATCCTGCCCTAGCCATCCGGATGTGCACTGATTGTACATTGTCATTTACTGCTTGTAGGTTTTGTGATCTATACTCTCTCTTACCGACTTGGTCTGTGTTACCCTTAAGCAGACTACTGACATCAGACCTCTTGACATTAGGGGTTACAGTAAGTACTTGTGCAGAGGAGTGAGCAGTAGACTGAGGGCTGAAAACAGAAGATATGCAATGAACCCCTCCATTCTTTATGTATGAATCATGAAACTGTTCAATCTGAGGTATAGCACAACCGGAATCATGGGATTCAACAACAGACGTATTCGTGTGTAGTAAATCTAACAGTGTGTTGTTTTCCGCTGCTAAGGCTTGTGCGGACATAGAATCTGGATCAAAATTAAAGACAGAACTAGGATCAGGCAATGTACGATGGGCCATCCTGTGGGTAAAATACTGTGCACGTAAATACCCATTTGTAACAAGGAGTTCATTTAAGTCAGAATCAATGGTTTGATTGTCACAGGTAAACTTAAGGGAAGCTTTCTGTACAAACTTGTTAGTGGCCTTGCTGCCTTTCTTTCTTAAACTGGCCATATTCAAACGGGAATAAGGGCTGGTCATTCTGTTAAGAAAGGAAGAAGGCATTGACTATGGCAAGGGGAAAAGTGCACAGAATTGCACAGTGAACAACGTTGAATCTAACAACGTGCATATAATACCCAAGACTTGTGTATATATAAAACCCAGGAGTGCAAATAAAGTAAAACAATATTACCAAAATATGAAAAGGGATGTGGGGTAAACACTTAGGACCTCCTTAAGACTGAAAGGAAAGTCAGCAAACTCTTTACCCACTTTGCTATTACAGATACTGACAGCGCTAAACCCACGTAGCGGGCAAGCAAGGACAGATTCTGTGAACTGACACTCTGTAAAATACTGAATAAGGAACTTAGAAACAGTACTCACGAGGACCGGAAAGACCACTTGAGTGTCAGTAATTTCACGAACCCTGTAGAACAAACAGGGACCCAGAAGGCTGTGAAAGCAAAGGGTTAAAGATAACAAAATACATAAAACCCTAGTCAAGGGCAAGTATGAATTGTGATAATAAATTGTGAGGAAAACCAAAAGGGGATACACACTGGAACTAGTTACAACAACACCCACACCAAATAATCAATGGAAAATAAATGCAGAAGTGCAATGGAAAACATGGAATGGAATCTCAATAAAGTAGGATCAGGAGCAGGGAAAATGATATCGCAAAAGGAAACCTTTCCCACCCATCCAAGGAGAAAAGGCAGTAAACTAATTCTACAAAATAAATATTAATGCATCAAGCTTTTCAGTAACCAGGACAGCATAAAGAGACAGAAAGCACCGGCAGACTGGGCTGCATCAAATAGTAAAGCACAGAGATAGGCTGTCTGCAGACAGAGGAAGACAGAAAGGGAAATTCAGAAAGCATAAATCAATTAAGCACATAAATCCGAAATCCAGGACAGAGGAACAAGATACAGGAACTAGAAACTGGGCACAAAAGCTAGGAACTGGAACTAGGAACTTGGCACAATAACTATGAACAAGGAACTGGAACTAGGTACTAGGCACAGAAACTAGGGACAAGGAACTGGAACTAGGTACTAGGCACAGAAACTAGGAACAAGGAACTGGAACTAGGTACAAGGCACAGAAACTAGGAACTAGGAACTGGAACTAGGTACAAGGCACAGAAACTAGGAACTAGGAACAGAGACTAGTCACAACAGGAACACTGCTACAATGACCAGCGCCGGACTGAAGCAAACTGAGGCTTTTTAAAGCTGCTAAACAAGCACACCCCTCAGGCGTGCCGCCTGCTGCACCTGCAGCCACAGGTGTTGCTTATCCTCCACCCAGCCTTGTGCTGCAAGGGAGGAGATGAAGCAGTGAGCCAGGCATTCTGGGAAGCATAGTCATTTGATTTAAGTAACATGCTGGCTGCCAGGGAGGAGATGAAGCAGTGAGCCAGGCATTCTGAGAAGCAGGAGGTGAAGCAGTGAGCCAAGGCATTCTGGGAAGCATAGTCCTTTGATTTAAGTAACATGCTGGCTGCCAGAGAGGAGATGAAGCAGTGAGCCAGGCATTCTGGGAAGCAGGAGGTGAAGCAGCGAGCCAAGGCATCCTGGGAAGCATAGTCATTTGATTTAAGTAGCATGCTGGCTGCCAAAAACCTGGAATGGATCCGGAAGGGAAGTAACTTGGAATATAAGGTTTTAACGCTCCCAATTCATCAGAACACTGTAGCATAGGGTACGAAGGAAATGTCCAGTAGGGAATAAACCCCAAAACATGCCCCCAAGTGGCGGGAACGGGAGCGAAGGGAGCGAGCCGTGACAGTAGGAAGCACAAAAGCACTTCTTTTCAGCGACAGCCGTATAATTCAAAGATAATAATAACTAGCATTTGTGCACACAGTTCAATTTAAATTTAAAATAAAAATAGAAGCCCGGCAGCGGAGACAAGGGCGGCGCATTTCCTTGACTGTTGGGGTTCATATTCTTTTCTCCCCCAGCTAGTGGAAGTTTCTTAGTAACCTCCCCTCGCTCCTGACTATCTCCACTATGTGGGCCATTGACTGTCCCACTTTCGCTGTAATCTTCTTGAGCCAGAATATGTCTAATTGCTTTAAGATTAGAATTCCTGCCTTTGATTTTTGTGTTAGGCATATTTTTCGTTTTTTAAGCATCCTAGCCTGTTTTTTTGTTTTTTTGCACCTATAAACAGGAGATTGGGGTACCTCATTAATATCATAGTTGGAAGTATTACCAGGGCATTCTCTGTGGGGTATGGAAGAGCTACCACTTTCCACTTCCGGGTCCGTTGGTATTATCTTCCTATGTTTCGTTTTTTGTTTACACTTTTGCCCCCTTTTAGGTGGCATTTGTTGGATGGGTGTATTGTCATCGCTGCTAGTGTATAAACATTCCCCCTCCTTGGAAGTTTCCATGACATGCTCCTGGGCATTAGACATTTCCACATCTTGCTCCTGGGTACACCCCCCTGTTGCTATTGCCATGGCCTCCAAGAGAACAGACGGACTATCAGGACATCTCTGTTCATTTTCATAGTCGTTATTCTGTAATGTTTTTCCTCCTGGGCCTGGCAATACTTGATCCCTTACCCCTCTATCTGATGATGTAGGGCGGTCCCCTGAAAGCATGAACTCCAACAGAGTGGTAATTTTAGCATCCATGGTTGCTAGCCTAATGTTTTGTTCCTCCCTATGTTTATCATATCGATTATGCTCTTTAATATTATGGTCATTATTGGTCTTACCCTCCACGATGCCCTCTAAAAAAGCCAAACGAGTTACTAATTGATTAAAGGCAGTGCACATCTAGGTGTATTGAACCATAACCTCACGAAAGACTGAGTGACATTACAGTTGGAGTGTCTTTTGTGTTCAGTGTGCAGTCAAAGGGGTGGTTCGGAGCAACTAACCGGAAACTGTGGCCCTGAATTTGTGCAATGTCATAGTGTCATCTGACTTGGAATCACTTAGCCTAACATCATAAGACAACAAGTCATAAAAGCTGGAGAAAGAATGTTCTGCATGGATATTAACAAATACATGCGACCAGCTGTGATGTTTCCAAAGTGAAAAAGGTTGTCATTGGGTGTGTAGAGGAGGTCCCAAACACTCCAACTGTCCATTTTGAAGTACCAGAAACGTTTACGCCAAAATATGTGACGTATGATGAGCAAATAAACCAGCAGAGAGCCGCAGTTGGGCTCTGTCCAGTACCTATCAGAAGAACAGCACCTGTTGAAGTACCGCCACCCAAGAAAACCTGGACAGTAAGGTACCCACTGAGAAAGCCATGTCAGAACGCAATCCCTGAAGAAGCTAAAAAGATACTGAAGGAAGACAAATGGCGACGTCACAAGAACCTGGACTGACTCACATATATAAGATTTGATGACCTGATATGATGAAGATATGATGACCTGTGAATGATGAAAAGAGACGAAACACCATGGATAAGTGACATCATGAGTTTAAGGTGAAATAACAATGTCAAATGCCAGAATCTCATGCCATGAGCATGATGAAGATATTCAGTTAGTTTAAATGTGTACATATTCATGGAACAGCAAGAAGCAAAGAATTGTGAGGCTTGCTTATGCATAGTAGTAAAATAGATTGTGCAAGCGCCCGCCACCTATACATATCTACCTCAAAAGGAGCACTGTATATAAGTATACTTCCACTATGCACAAGAGCAGCATCAACTAAAAGGTTGCTAAAGGTCTCAAGAGGAGAGCTCTGCAGCAACCCAAACTGAGAATTAAAGACAGAAAGAAACTCAGACGAAGGCAAATCATGTCAAGAAGCCAAGGTCGTATCGGCTGAAATAGACCTACAGTGGATACAATTTATGAAAGAAGAACAGGGTATCCTGTTCAGAAAGGTCAAGATAAGCCACAGGAGGCAGATGGTGGCAGAATTAAATCAAATACTCAAATTGCATGAAGAATAAAATGATTTCACGGTGTCGGACTCACGTGACCAGCCCAACGAGACAGGATGAAACTTTCACACCCACGCATGGCCGGAAAGCTGGGAGTGCAGACGAGCTCCCTGCACCTGGCTGGCTATTCTGCACGCTGCTAAGCAAGTGGAAAAGTATGAGTGGGGTTGTTGCCAACCCAAGCATAGTGGACCAAGTAATGAAGGGTCCTATAGTTAGTAGAACCAATGAGACGTTGTACTTTTAGTGACGTTTACAGTAGCCATTTTTCGAAGGAATGGCTTCGATGCCCCACCTGACAGTGTTTGTGCAATCCCCTCACTCTGTTACCATATACAGATATAGTACCTATATCAAAGTTACCTTCCTAGAACCAGTAGAATTGCATGCAACATTTTAAGCGTTACACATCAGTGATGATGAGTTTTTAGTATAAATGATGTGTTTTTTATTAAGGTCGTTGGAGTTGTTGAAGCGAGAAGGGAGATCGAGCGATTGCTGATATTCATGAACTCCCCGTTTTTTTATACTTGTCATTAAACGGACTCCCTTTGCCAAACTATTGAGTTGTCATTATTGATTTGATGCAAGAGTATTCATCTGCATCCCCATCCATCTCACGGGTGCTGCTGCCTCATCTTAAAGTGCTATTGGGAAGCCTGCAGCTCTATGGGCCGGTTGGGGACCTAGTGCACAGGTGGATTGTTGGGCAAGCCTTGGTAACACTAACCACCTACAAATCATTCTATCTCCCACCCTAACTGACAACACATTTGAACTACTCCAAAACAAAACATGTCACAATCGATCGCACAGCCACTGAAAATATATGTCTACATTACATTCCCTATATATACCACACTAGCCTACAACAGAGAGACCACTGCAACTCTCCACACTTCTTAAACACTATTCTGACAGAGACCTCAGACAACCACGAAAAGAATTTACATTAGCAACCTGGAGCACATATTAACCACTGCTACAGAAACACAGAGCTCTATGCTTTCTGATCTGCACATGCCCTCATTGCAACAAAGCAACCTTGCTCTAAAACAATACCAGAATCTCTGGAGCACTGAGTGGCTGGTACCACTATATTACTGCATGTCAAATCAAGTGATTTTGAGGGAGAGCCAGTGCAACAATTCGGCTCCTTCCATCCTCCCTGCCTTTTATCCCCACTGATAATCGACCAACAGTAGTGGGAGCATTGGTTAATTAAAAATTAGATCACTCCAATCTCCTTGTAGCGGGCATCCCAAAGAAATAACGTTTACGCCTACGTCACGTGTTGCCTAAAATGAGGCAGTCAGATTACTTTTTAATGGGGGTCATTCCGAGGTTGGAGGTAAGGGATTACCGGCGCCTGTAATAGCACCGATGGCGGTAATCCCTTACCTCCGTATTCCGAGTTCCCTTTGCGGGTCCCTCTTTACCTCCTGCTTTTAGCAGGAGTAAATTACGGGACCCGCAAAGTGACCTTGGAGTAAATTACGGCACCGTAATTTACGGTGCCGTAATTACCTCCTTCCCCATTCCCATTGAGCCCTATGGGGGCAGAAATGGGGATGGGGAAGGGCTATGGTGAATGGGGAATTACCGGTCCATCCAGCCTTGGAATGGACCGGAAATTACTCCATTCACCATGCCGGTATTCCATGGAGTAAATAGCTCCATGGTTGCCAACCATGGAGCTATTTACTCCATGGTGTAGTCCTAACTCGGAATGAGGGCCTCTGTCTGGTCATCAAATGTGTTCATGGTTTAGCCCCATCAAACCCAACTAACACGATTCGATTTTATCATCCCATGCATCGTCTTCGATCCTCTCATCAGCATCTTTTGGCTGTGCGCCCAACGCACTACAACTCTAGGGGTGATAGGCATTTTCCAGTGGCTGGCTCTCGTCTCTGGAATTCCCTTCCAATGACACTGAGATATATTGGCCCTCATTACAACCCAGGCGTTGGACCATGGTGCCAATAGCACCATGGTCCATGCCGGTAACTTACTGGGCCTCATTACACGGATGGCAGTAGGGATTTACCGGTACCGGTAAAATACCGGTACCGGTAAATCCCTACCGCCTTACTACGAGGTCCCTTTGCGGGTTGGGGGATTTAACGCCTGCTTTTTGCAGGCGTTAAAATCCAACCCGCTAAGGGACCTCGGAGCTAATTACGGCACCGCAAAATTGCGGTGCCGTAATTAGCGCCTTCCCCATTCCCATAGAGCCCTATGTTGCAGAAATGGGAATGGGGAAGGGCAATGGCGGAAGGGGGATTTACCGCCCCTCCAATCTTGGAATGGGGCGGTAAATCCCCTTTCCGCCAAGGCGGTGCTGGTATTTTACCGGCATGAGCCATGGCGCTAATAGCGCCATGGCTCACCGCCTACCGGGTAATGAGGCCCACTGACTCCGCCATGGCGGAATGGGGAATTACCGCCCCATTCCGAGGTTGGCGGGGCGGTTATTCCCCATGCCGCCATGGCCCTTCCCCATTCCCATTTTTGCCCCATAGGGCTCAATGGGAATGGGGAAGGCGCTAAGTACGGTGCCGCAAATTGCGGCACCGTACCTAGCACCAAGGTCCCTTTGCGGGTTGGTTTTTTAACGCCTGCTAAAAGCAGGTGTTAAATTGCCACCCGCAAAGGAACCTCGTAATCAGGTGTTAAGGGTTTAACGGCGCCACCACCTTTTACGGCGCCGTTAACCCCTTAACGCCTGGGTTGTAATGAGGGCCATTGAGTCTTTCATTCGCTTTCGGAAGAAACTAAAGTCTTACCTTTATCTCTAAATCTATTTGTCTTTGAATCCTGTTTGGTTTTTGTAACATCTGCTTCCAGATGCAGTTCAATCTGCTCGGTTTATCATTAACGCTACACAGATATTTCAAATTAAATCAAATTATAAAGCTGTTCTGGATGATGGGTTTATGGGCTACTGACAGAGGAGCACAAGGTCTATATTGTCCCTAAAATATTTAACTCTGTTCTATCAGAAGGGAGTCTTTATTGAAAGTGTTAATCACTTCTATGGACTCCAATGCTTGCAGTTAAGTCACTGAGATGACATTATTTGCCCAGGATCACACACTTTGGTTAAGCAGTAAAGTCTTCCTTTTAAACTATTCTTCAATTTAGCCACTTGAACACATACTTTCCCAGCTTTATTTGGTAAAATTATTTAAAATGTGACTTGAAATGACTGCATTGATACTGTGTTATGTTTCCTTGCAAAATACACAAAATATACAAATCACTCAACAATGTGTAACTCGTTATAGAAACATGTTCAGCCAAAAGACTATCATTGTGGCTTTATTTTCACATCCTGAATGAAACACTACAAGTCCCGGAGCTCAAAAGTAATGCAATCCTGAAAAATTGCCTGTTTATCTCACTGTATTTTCAGCCCTTTCAGACACACGCTAAAAGAAGTTGTGTAATAAGTTCATATAGGCATCAAGACTGCTTGTCACAAACTGCCAGCTTGCTGCTATGCATGATGTTAAGAACTTTTAACTATCCCCTTAAAAGACAGCTTTAGGCATGTCAAGCTAGTACACTTCATGGATATAAACCACTCTTTAAAAGGAGCTTTATTGCGTTAGTCACTTAATTTCCTTGAAAGCAGGCACACATTTGGCAGGTAAGTTGAACTCTGTGGGGTCTTTCAGTTAGAAATGCATTTGTATTTTATATTTGTATTTATTGGCAGTTATAAAGCGCTTTACAGAATCAGTTGTACAGTACAATATAATGATACAATTAACAAGAAAGGATGCAACAGGATGGTAAAGGTAAGTGCTGGGAAGGTCTTTCAGACAAGTACAAGTGATGTGTTAGGAAGGAGAAGTGTGGATAGTAAGAGGGACCGAGTTCCAGTGTTTAGGGGTCAAAAGTGTAAATGAGCGGAAATGTGAGGATGTGCATGGAGGTTTAGGGGCTGAAAGAAGGAAAAGAGATTGAGAATGAAGAGAACGAGAAGTGGATTAAAAGGAGATCAGAGAGGATAGATTAGGTGGGCAAGACCATGAAGATATTTGAAGACGATGGAGAGGAAATGGAAGAGCAGGCAAGAGTTGAAAGGTAGGATGTAGGCTGAGCAAAAAGAGGAAGAACCTGAGGAGCGAGGATGATATAGCTGGAGGTGGCGCAGAGGGTGGTTAGATGAGAGGCAGGGAGTCCTTTTTATAAGAGAAGAACAGTTATCAAGGCGAACGAAGCGATAAGACGTTTTGTAGCATGGTAGCATTGAAAGAATGGAAGGGGCCGAACAGCGAAGATTATAGAGATGAAGTGGCAGATGCGTGGCGTGTTCGAAATACGAGAGGAGAATGACAGCAAGGACTCAAAAACAGCTCAGAGATGGCAGGCACAGTGGGGGAATCAGAGGATAGACGCATGAAAACAAAATATAAGGAGAAGGGAAGCGAGGAGCAGCAGAAGAACGGACAAAAAGAGGATTTCAGTTTAAGAAGGATTCGGTGCAGAAGTGAGAAGACATATAAAACTGTATGACAAGAAGACACAAAGATATAATGGACTGAAGAGAGTCCGATAAGGAGGAGAAAGTGAAAAAGATCTGCAAATAATCAGCAAAGAAGTGATAGGAAAGAATGAAAGAAATGATCAGAGCAGGCAGAGAAATAGTGTAAAGAGGAAACGGCAGGGGTCCAGAACAGAACCTTGAGGGACACAGTTCAGTAGGAAGCGTCAAGGGGAAAAATGACCCGCCCAAAAGAAAGAGTAGGAGCAGTCTGAGAGGTGGGAATAGAACAACCAGTTAAGGACAGCACAACAGCAGCCAAGGGAGCAGAGAGTGGAAAGAAGGGTAGAATGGTCGACAATATCGAAATCAACTGAGAGATCAAGGAGAACTATTATGGAGGAAAGCTTGTATTGGGATTTGAGTAGAGAATTAGAGACATGTAATAG
This sequence comes from Ambystoma mexicanum, assembly GCF_040938575.1. Lineage (NCBI taxonomy): Eukaryota > Metazoa > Chordata > Amphibia > Caudata > Ambystomatidae > Ambystoma > Ambystoma mexicanum. Next base: position 1,132,537,744 of record NC_090923.1, read on the forward strand.
TGCTCCTTTCCGTCGAGTGAGCTGAATGGAAACTGGGCTGCAGGGAGGTGGAGACAGTGCAAATGTAGGAAATCAGAGACCTAGGTATAGACAATTCTTTCAAGGAGCTTAGATTACAATGGGAGAAGATAAGGCAAAAATTAGATGAGAGAGGATGATTGAGAGGTGTTTTTAGAATAGGGATAATGATGAGTTTAAAGGAAGATGGGAAGATGGGAAGATGGGAAGAGGAGAGAGACTGACTGTAGAAGCAAGTAAGTGAAGGCAAGTCCCTTTACATGCACACCAGAAATAATACAACCCTCCCAGGAAAAAACGCCAAGAGATTGCTTGAAGGACAACAAGGTTTAATTGTACAAATGACAATGGGGTCAGCAGAGGACTCTGCTGCTCGAGAACGTTCTGCCAGAATGATCATGAACAGTACATTATAGGAGTCCACAGCGTCACTAAGGACGTCATCCATAGGGCCTAAACCCGCACAGCTGATTGGTGAGACCGTATACAAGGTCTGGCTCCATAGGGGATGCCGGTCTATGAGTGATTCCCGTCTCCACTGTCTGTCTATTTCCACGTGGTCAGCTGGCTCATCTCCCTAGGGGCTGAAGGTCAGGCTCTTCACATGTTACTGTTCCAAGGCTACTATTGTAAACTAATGCTACTACTACATCATTATGGAATCCACCTGGGAGGCTCGGGGACTGGCACCAGGGAGGAGGGAAGGAATACAATGATGCTGACACACATATTCTGTGCTCTGTCTATATCGCACTATTCGCACCAAAGGCTTCCACCCTGGTTTTGATCTATAATTTATCCATCCCTGTACCTCGTACTACAAAGGGTGTTTTTATGGGAAGAGGTGAGATGGTCATTGTAAAGACTGGAGGGGGGTGTCTGTACTTCTGCTCTCTATATGGTAGAGGAGAGGCACAGAGGACCCCAGCCAAGATTCTCTATTGTGGTAGCAATGGACGAGCAATCAAGGCCTAGCTTCTCAGGAGGTGATGCAGGCTGGTTATTAAGTACAGTGTAGTCCCCAAGCACCCACAAAGGAATGTCCGCACACTGTATCGGTTAATACACAGTCTTTATATAATTAATATTCAAGGTTATATACAATATCACGATAACTCACTTTGTACTCGGTTATCTATAATGGCAAATATATACAATTCTACGTGGTACCACAATTACTATTAGATCTCTTTAAAGTGCATCAACTGTACGGTTAAATGGCACACAAATCAAGTCGTAATGGAAACCAACAGTAGAGAAAAGAGAAAGCAGTTGATAAGAACAATTGGCAGAAATACTGGTAACTACCGTTAAACACAGCTCTGTGTGGAGATCCCCCCACCTGCGCAACCTGTAAAATAAAGATACAAGACCAGTCCGTGTATTGTTCACAATAGACTTTCCAATAGTTCTGCAACCCCAAAGTATCTGGCGTTGTAGCGTTCCTCGTCGAGGAATCAACGGCCCTTCTTGATTGTCCTCCCTTTAAGGCAGGAGTCACGGGTCGTTGAACGTCCGATGGAGAACAGGGTGAGCTACGACAGTGAAGTGGCAGCTTCGTTCCTAGTGGTGCTTGTTGACGGGGAAGCGTAAACGTCCTGCAAGGAAAAGGCGTGCGGTGCACCTCGGTGTCGATAGTTCTGGACCGCAAAAGAGTTTGAAGAACTGTGGACCAGCAAGGGCGTCGAGTCGTCGACGTCTCTGTGGTCCTTGGGTGGCGGGAAACCCACCGGTGGATGTGCCTCGGCGAGTCGACGATTAGGCCTTCTCCAGTAGGATAAAATGGCGGCGATGTGGACGAGAGCGTCCTGGGATTTAAAAGTTCTTAGGCAAACGGGAGCACAGTGGCTCCGGTTGGCGACAGTGGTCATCGACAGTGGCGGACAACAGTCCGAGCACTTCTCCTAGGGATTCTGCGGCAGTCCCCGTCTCGGGTCGGCAGCCTGTCGAAGGTCTGTCTACCCAGGAGCTTTGGCAAATATTAGCTGGTGCACGATGGTCCCTCGTAGCTTGGGAAGAGGGCGCCTTACCAGGTCCTCTCTGGGTGAGTCCTTGGAGACACAGCAGCTTTCAGATTGTGAAGGAGAGTGACAGCAATTCTTCTCGTCCAGCAGGACTCCAAGGTCAAGCTTCACTCAAGTTACTCGTCGTAGTGGACTTCAGCTTCTGAACACCATTCCTAGCAGTGAGAGGTCCCCAGATATACTGTTGATCTCCCATTCATTCCACTGGGTCATACTCAAGCATCCAATCACGGCGAAGGACATTCATACAGGCAGGCAGCCAACCAGGCCCACAGTGCATTGAGGCCATTCACTTCTCTCCAGACACTCGCAACAAGTTATGTGCATTGGGACAAGTACCCAGCCATTCAACACTCCACACTGCATTCATACCGGTTTCGGGCAGGGCTGTCTCAGTCATTGTGTCAAACACCAGATACTAGACACCGACAACACAGAATGCGTATTCGTCACACACTCCATTCACCCAGGTCCCACCCACAGGCATACCCACAACATACGGTCGTTGGGAAGGCTCCAGCCAGTCTGGTCAGCACTTCCCCACACTACCATATATGGAACTTCCACCCAACAGCCAATCAGGGGGAAGGGACAGAGTCAGGGCTTCCTGGGACTTCGGGAAGATCAAGGTAACATGCGATGGAAGGCAAGAGGCCATGGGGGCCATCTTGTCTCCATCAGGAATCTATCAATTCCAATGGCAGGGCCTGGGCATCCCAAAATGGAGGACGCTCAGGGCACCAGTCAATTCAGCACGGAGCTGCCACCAGCCCATACCCTGCTCTGTGGGCCACCCACAGGTGTCCAAAAACAAACACTAGGGGCACAGGGTTGCACCCCTACCCATGGCGGAAAACACGCCAGAACACACGATAAAAGGCAGTAAAGGACAAGGATACAGATGCCCTGTCCCTCCGATGCATTTCCAGCATCACAGTCATGCATGTTCAGATCTTGTATGACCATTGGTTTTATCGCTGGCGGTCTGGGGTCTTGGACTGGGTCAGTGGTGGATGGGGGTTAGAGGTCTGCTGTTGGCCTGGCTGTGATGAAAGGGCACTGCGCGGAGCCTAGTACTGTCTCATGGCCTTGCAGGGTGCATTGCTTTCTGCGATACTAAGTAATTATGACAGTTAAGGGATGAGGGGAAGCTTCTGTGAGAACTAGCAGCACTGGCTCATCTGTCCTCATCGTTTTGGGCCTGTTCAGGTTTCTCCATCGAGCTTGCGTTTACCGCGCGGCCCTGCAGGACTGAGTGTGTGTATCATAACTACAAATTGGCTCTCTTTATATGCGCGCACTAAGTCTATACATCTACAGTTAGTGAAATATTGTGCTTGTGCCTGGTTTCTTAGCATGGTCCTTTCCCCCCTAGCACATTGCACAGCCACTTATGGAATTTTTCTCACTGTAAAGCACCTAGTGTGGTGGGACAGACTAATTTCCATCCAAACATAAGGTAAGGAAGCAGCTTGGGGTGCACAGACGGTATCAAACAGGAAGGGATAGGTTTTGAGGAGAGGCGGTAGGGTGAGCCTGAGATATAAAATGAGCAGTGTCAGAATTAGTAAGGGGGAAGAAAGAAGAGAGTAAAGGAAGGGGATTGTGGGGAGGGAGAGGGAGAAGATGCGGGTGTGGGTGGTGGGGGAGAGGGAAATCCTAAACGCAGAGAGGAAACATTGATAATAACGTAGTCAGTGGCAGAAAGGGGCAAAGAGAAAGAATGTTGCGGAGGACGAGGTGAGAGAATGCTGTTGAAAAGTTGAAAGAGACTGTGAGGATGATCTGAGAGAGGGCGAGAGTAGAAAGGTATTGTGTGTTAGTGCTTAGGAGAAGAGAGTCATAACAAGAGTAAAGGGCAGCGAGAGTGGTGAGGTCACAGAGAGCTGGGATTTTTTCCATCATTGCTCGACTTTGTGAAGGGCTGAGCAGAGGTTTTTGAGAGAGGGGTTTCTCCAGGGTTGGGGAGGTTTGTGTGAGAGGGAAATGGACAGGGAAGGGTGCAGTGAATCAAAGGTGGATGCCAGATAAGAGTGGGGAGTAGAAGCAGCAAAGTCAGGGGTAGACAAAGAAAAGGTTGCAATAAGAGGCAGAGAAAGGGAGAGTGAAGAGATGAAAGAAGAAGGACTGAATGAGCAGGGATCACACCCCTGGAAAGAAACCATGGTGGGAAAGGAGGAGAGAAAGAAGTGATCAGATGAGTAGATGGGCTGAGCAAGAACAGAAGTCTGATTGGGGAAGGATGAGAACATTAGATCAAGGGAAGAACGGTAAACATGGGAAGAAGGGCACAGAAAGTGCTTTAAGTAGAAGGAGTTAATGAGTGATAGAAAGGAGGAGGTGGAGTGGGTAGTAGCAAGATGAAGAAGCCGCTGTGATGGTGCAAATTGGGCAAATGTCACATCATGCACCGCCTCCCACACACCCAAAACGTGAACATGAATACAAGATAAGGGAGCTCACTTAAATGAATGATTTTAGACCTTTTTTTCCCACACTGATTTCAATAGGACTGAATACAAGCAACACAGTAACACAAGTAGAATAGGGACACGTGTCTTCTTATGTTGCTATTAGAATATAAACACACGTAGAATAAAAGTAGTTTGCAACACTATGGGTATGTGTGCCACACTGAAGGGGTTATATTGCGGCACACACTGAGAAGATCACTAAGACATATAGGGTGCTGAATACACTGAGAAGATCACCAAAAGATACATACACGAAGAAACAGTATTCCTGATGACTCATAAATGTAGCACTGAGCAAAGGTTCTGCCATTTTGCAGCAAAGGCCTTATGTGAAATGGCCCAACATGTTATTTTCGAGCCGCCACACAGCAGTGCTTATATTTGTTCACATTTATAGAAACCCCTTTTCTCACCTGAAAGTATGAGGCAGCCAAGGTTACAATGGGAGAGAGTACAAGATAGTGCTCGATGGGACATCAAAGAAGTATGGTTCCAATGGCACAAGAACCGATATCTAGCAATTCTTTATGGTTAAATAGTAATTGAATAAACACACAGAAGCCTTGATTCCCAGGTGCATGGTGCCCAGGACAAAATATTGCCAAAACATCCAACTAAGCTTTATACACAGTGCCCCCTATGGCCAAGCAGTGCTACTACACTCCGTATTACAGTAGAAAAAAAGAAGGAAATATCTGTGGCAGACATAGCCCCATAAAGACTTATTCATCTCGTGGTCTAATTAAGGGATGATGCATTGGCAACGAGTAACGAGACCACAGTTGCAAACTAGAATATTCAAGGTTAGGGAAGCAGTCTGGGACAAATGAGGCCCTGGCATGGGAAATGAGATGGGAGCATATTTTTTGTTTGTGGAAATGGGGGTTTCTTCTCTCTGTTCCCAAAAACAGGGGTTTGTTCTCTCTATTCCCAAAAACAGTACATTAAATAATAATTAGACTGTCTAGGATGGCTGCAACATTCAAGGCCGCCTTAAGAGGTGCCATCCAATGGCATATATTTATTCTTATCACTGTCAGTAGGAGGTGTGCTAACCAACCAGATTGTGTGTTAGTGATGCTATTGTAATGATGACTATATTTGAGGGGGTTGGACCTGGGTGGGGTTGTAGATAATGGACTAGCTAATGGTAGACGCCAATGTATAAGGATCTACAGGGGTCTTGATTAGTGTAGCCAATTATTATGTTAGAAAATGTCACATCTGTTATTTTTTGTAACTATCCAAATTGTGCAGTTTCGCACCTTATAATCCTGAGCCCGATGTGGGCTTGTTGAGTTGTTTGTATCTTGCCTGACTCCCGGCAGACACTTTGTTTGTTACTAAAGTAAATACAGCTGTTTTTTTTCGCACCTGCCACACTTCCTTATTTTTGTTAATGGACTGGTTTTGCATGCATTAATACATCGCTAAGGATAAAAAGTGGGGAGGAGAGTGGAACAAGAGACAAATGGAGCAAGTCAAGATCATGATTAAAGGATTGCAGGGGCCAGGAGATCAGTACAGAATGAGGAAGGAAAGTGAGACAGTGGAAGACAAGATTGAGAGTTGATATTCAAGGGGCAAGAAAGCAGGAAGGTTGGGAGAAGTAGAAACATGAGTCCAAGAGGAGTGAGCGAGAATACCTGTGCCTCTACTTTTTCCAATAAGGCAGCAGGTGGGGTGTTAGAAAAGTTAGTAGATGAGGAACGGAGAGAGACAGCACTAGAAGCATTGGGGGGAGTGATCCAAGTTTCAGTAAGACAGAGAAATTGAAAATTATGACGATAGAAGAGATGGCGTGGGATTTGTTGGAAACCGAACAAGCATTCCAGAGGCCAACAGAGGCAATGGGAAGAAGAGACAGGGAGGGAGGCCAGGTTAGAAGCGCTGTGGCAGCGAGAGGTAGGGGAAATGTTGTCTAGTAGAGATGTATATAGGAATATGAAGATTCATGATAAGTACAAGATAAAAGAGGAGCGAGGCAGACAGGGAAATGGGTAAGAGTTGGGAAGAAGAGGAAGTGATAAGCATTGCCATAACAAGGGTGATCTACATACAGAATGGGATATAAAAACAAGCATAGAAAAGTTATGAGAATGAACCGTCATGCACAAGGGCAAACAGGGAGTTACGGTACCATTAGAGATTCTGCCCTTTAAAATGGACGCCCAGCGCGAGGTTGTATATAAAGGGAGTGGAAGATAAGGAGAGAAGATGCACGTGATCAGTCAGATAGGTCCGGAGTGTGGAGAAGGCACTGGAGGGCGTAGGGGAGGACCAGAAGTGGTGGCAAGTCATGATGGAGAAGCACCTCGGCAGGCAGTCCTCCCATGACCCACATGTCCCATCACAATGTCAATTCTCTTACATTCACGCTTCTGCAGAAGAAAAAAGAAATGGACTCTGCTCATCATTTGCCTTATCATTGCCCTGATCATGACAGCTTTGAAAGTGAGCTTGTGCCTTGAGCCCAGAATTAAGTGGGAGGGGACTGGCTGCAGGCAGCCATTCATTACACTGATTACACTGCTGCCCATTAGTAGGCCATTGCTAGAAAAAAAACAAGCATTGGCAATGCCAACAGTTTGGCTTTTGTGAGGGCATGGGAAAGGCACTTCCCAGGCACAGCCTTAGTGGTATTACCTATCCATTGTTGGTAGCAGGTGCAAAATGGTGTGATTACCTGAGCATCTAACAGCAGTGCCAGGCAAAAGCCAAAAATGTTGGCTTTACCATTACTTGTTTTAAACAGAACTTCAATGGCTTTGATAATGCTTGTTTTTAACAGGACTTCAAGAACGACATGCAGAGTGCTTATAAATCGAGTGGCTAACTGAAGGCCTTTAAGACATTTTTATCACACCAGTAGCATGTTTACAACTCCAATTAAGGCATTAACTCTCAGAGGACTGCTTTGAGCAAACACTGGCAGGTACTTTGAATGCAAAGCATGATGGTAAGGCTTCATAAAAGCGAGTTCAAGGAGTTCCAATGAGGAGGGGCTTTGGGAGGGTAAAGGCAGGAATGGGTAGGTATGGCCATAGGGATTAACAGGGCCATGGGCAGGCAATGGGTGGGCACATAACCAAACAACACCTACAGACTCTGTGCCACTCCTCATATGTCATTCCTCCCTATCTGTAGTCCAATTATGTAGTTTTGGCTTATAGGTGTCGCAATAGCCCAACCTAAAAACAAATGTGAAAATACTAGCTCCCAGGATGTCAGTGGGATGTTCGACCGTGACTCTTTGGCGAGCTGCAGGACCCTCCTCAAAAAGCAGCAGCTGGGGAAAAATTCCCAGAGTGCTACAAAATGGCCTAGTTTTTTGCACTATAGAGCACAGTGCGTGGGCTGGATGTCCCTCCTATTCCCGTTGTCAATATACTACTGGCCAGGACTGCAGGCACGCACTGAGCTGACCGGGCTGAGGCCCCCCCCACCAAAATGTGTGCTGAGGGTCGGGCCTTCCGTGCTCTTTAACAGTTCAAGGATCAGGAGCATGCTTCTGGGCGCATTTTATTTCTTCCGAGGCACATCTACTTTCTGCTCAGCTCAGATGATCAAGCACTGCCGGTTTCCCTGTGTCACAGCCCACCTGAGACACACAGTCTGCGTCCCTAATGTACTCGACAACACGTTTCTTTTGTCATCAGCAGCATAGCCTTTCTTATGCATGATGGTGAATTTACAACTGAAAGACCACCAGTAACCTTGCAAATCTGTGACAGTTAATGTGAGCCACACAATAAAGCACCCTTTGAAAATGTGCTTACCCATAACGTCTAATAGCTTGATATGCTAAAATGTAGTTTGCTTTGATGTCCTTAGTTGAATGCTTTTAACACCAAATACCCTCGTAGCTGGGAGCACACTTATTGACTTATGATATTCTGAAGAAAATTGTTCAAGAACGTTAGGGGGGTGCAAGGGAGATAAACCAACCCCGAGCAGACTAGGATTGAAACGGAAATTGAACTGTCCTAATCGCAATTATCCAAACCAAAATGTTCACTAGGCACCCCTAGTCATAGGGAAATAAGAAACAATAGCATACAGGAAGCCCTTAGACGGAATAGGTGACATACGATTGACTGTATGGTATAACAAATAGAATGCACTAAAAACTGGGGTGGAATATTGGTAGACTTTGACATAGGATGTAAGGAAAGCATGCTAATCAGTTCAAGAAATGTCATAATGTCAAAGATGGAACAAAGTTATAATGTTAAGCACCGTACTAAATGTTTTAATATACCCACCTTGAGTGACAAGACTCAGATTGTGAGCATGACATAGGGAGGGTGAACACAAGGATGATGCTCAAACATTAGAACTGCAGGAATATTGTGAAACAAGTGGGTGAGAATGTTTTTTTTTCCATTCATCCTTCTGAAAATTAAAAAAAAAAAAAAAAGATCTGGCGCAGTGGCGGAACGTAGGCCAACTATGAGGGAATTAAAATACCATTGGGTTAACTACATATTGCACAATACGGACCTAAAATATAGAAAGTGCAATACTTCTAAGTTTTACTGTGAATAAACTCGAATCTCTCTAAAAAATCATCGTACCTACGTCACACAGTGACGTAGGTAAACAAGCGTGACATCATCACGTCAGCAACGTGATGATGCATATATAAATAAGAGCGGCCATTTTGGCAGTCGCTCGTTTCTTGTGGCACCACCGCAACTGAACCCACACGGCTGGAAATATGCAGTGAAGGTAAATACTGACAGAATAGCAGATGGGCTATATTTACCAACTTGAATTAAGATGTCCATATCCACAATTGATTATTTATCTGAGTTGAATTGCAGGACACCATTAGGTTTAACTATTGGAGACTGGGGCCGAGCAGACAGATACCGGGCATCACAACTTAACAAGACGTGTCGCCATACTTCATAATGAGGTAAGGGAGGACACTAAACTGTGATTCATTAGTAATACCAAGGGTGTGAAATCAAAGAGTAACCTAACCCTTACCTATACTTTCTAGGGAGGATATGCCTACTTATATCAAATGATGCCATGGGATTACCCCAGAAAGAGGAAACTGGATGTCTAATTATACTATATGACCAAACTAGACAGAAGACTGTGGAACTCACCTGAGTACCAACTAGAGAGAGGTAGAATCACAACCTTTACTCTCCATTTTAAACTTTTTTAATGTAATTGGCTCTCATAGATGTAGTCAATCCTCCTTTTTAAGAATACCTTATATATTGTTATACCCACAGGTGGATACAGATCCGGCTGGGACTATTGTCTAGAATATACCACACAATACAGTGCCCTAAAAGTGATAGAAATCGAAACACTTTGGAGCATCATTCAGGTGAATATTCAATCCCAAAAATGACAGATACATTGAATTGTTGAAATCATATATGAGCAGAATCACTGAAATATTACTTTTTGGTTTAATTATTTGTAGAAAGGAAAGAAGTACACAAGAGGAACTTGCAGCTCCTGAAGAAGGGAATAATTCCCGAAACGCGTCGAGCAGAATATAGACATATTATCAAATATGGAATGCTGAATATGAGTAGAAAAACCAGTATTATTGTTACTAATTTTTTAAAAACATCTTTTGGGGGTGATGGACAATTTATCTTTGGAGAATTTACACATGGTGTTATCTAAATATTATCATTTATGAAGAATTATGTTTGAAAATCTATAAAAATATACATTGCACAAGCAACGTGATATGTATTAAGAACCTTTATTGAATTCTATAAATATTTGGTTGTATTTTTGCAACACATATTGGGTGTGCGAGGGACAGGAGTGTTCCACAAGACTGTGGACACCTACTGTTGTTCTATGTTTTTAACAACACGCTGGAGGTTTGTGGCGAATCTCCAAACCTAAATGAGTTTATGACAACTTATTTTATTGTGTGCTTAAAGTGCTGAAAATAAAGTGAGTAAATAGATATTTTGCTTTTTGCATCTTATAGTTTTCCATTCAGGATGTGGAAAATAAAGGTACACTAATATTATTTTGGCCAAACATGCTGCTGCTATAAGTATTTACACATTGTCATGATGCCTTACTATGCAATGCATGCATTTTGCAAGTAAACTCTATAGGACAGTATTATTGTAGGTCTTGACACACAAAACTTAAATATTTGTTCCAAGAAAAGCGTGGAATGAAGTGGCCGTGCGCAAATTGCAGAGTGGGTTAAAATCTTTGCTTCGCTGTTAAGCCTAAGTGTGTGATCCCGGCCAAATAATGTAATATCGCCCTGACTTCAACTACAGTAATTGGAGTGCTTATAAGTGATTACGTGTACACCCTTACAATAGGACAGTTTTAATAAGTGTAGGGACACATTGGTGTACCCTGGTGCTCCTCTGCTAGTGGCTCCAATACTCTCCCATAGAATTGCCTTATTGCTGCACTGGCCCTCCCCCAGTCTAGTAACACTTGATTTGACAGGCAGACATAGGGCCTCATTACACGGATGGCGGTAAGGATTTACCGGTACCGGTAAAATACCGGTACCGGTAAATCCTTACCGCCTTACTACGAGGTCCCTTTGCGGGTTGGGGGATTTAACGCCTGCGTTTTGCAGGCGTTAAAATCCAACCCGCAAAGGGACCTCGGAGCTAATTATGGCACCGCAAAATTGCGGTGCCGTAATTAGCGCCTTCCCCATTCCCATAGAGCCCTATGGGGCAGAAATGGGAATGAGGAAGGGCAATGGTGGAAGGGGGATTTACCGCCCCTCCAACCTTGGAATGGGGCGGTAAATCCCCTTTCCACCAAGGCGGTGCCGGTATTTTACCGGCATGAGCCATGGCGCTAATAGCCGCCTACCGTGTAATGAGGCCCATAGCCTCACCAGCCAGTCAGTGCACCAGAGATTCTAGTATAACGGACTAACTGTGGTAGAACCAACACTACATTTTCTCCCCTTTTGCTCCCAGCTACTGATCTTGCTTGAGTTGTCCAGAGTACTGCCCCAACTCTGCAATGTCCTGTTATGCTATGATATTGAGTCTTTCATTGCACACCATCTGCCATTTTCACACTTTCTAGGACCTTCAGGATCTGCAAGAAGGGGGTGTTTTCAGAGTTAAAGGAGAGAGTTAACTGATTGTAACATTGAAGCTGCACTAGAATAGTCTAATTAAAAATTGTTTTTATTGATTTAAAATACTCACACATTTTTTTACAATTTCAGTCTGAATTCCCAGTCCAGCTCATTTTAGCTGCTCCCCTTTGGATTATGATTTTGCAAAATCAATGAGTTGCAAAAATTGCATCACTAAAATTATTTCGCTTGTCCTTTCACCCTCCATTAATCGCGTCCACTAGTCCTGTTCTTCGTAGGAGTGCAAATCCTTAAATAAGTGAATCATATGAGTATTTCTTTCCTTCGTGAGGCCCTTACAATTCAAAAGGAGATGTCTTAGTGTTTCCTTAAAGTCAGGCCTCTCACAGAATCTGCATCCATTTGTGGTTGTGGTTCCTCTAATTGCCCTTCCTTCATTAGTTGTCAGAATATTGAGAAGTGCTCTCATAAAAGTTTGTCGGTATTGTCTATTTGGGGAGATCCTCCGATATAGCCTTGTATCGTTTAACTTTCTGCTTATCGATGTTATATGGGCTGCCAGTTTATACGACCCCGCTTTATCTTGTGTCTTTATCCAGGTTTTCAGTTTTGTAACCACTTTTGTTGGGTTATTCATTAGTTCGGCTTTGGAGGATCCTATTTCCTCCAATATTGATGTAATTTTCCGACAACAGACCTTTAGGGTTTTAGAATTTGAGTCAAAGATTTCTTTATGGATGATGCCAAAAATGTTAGAGCACTCTGGGACAATCACTTTCCTGAAGAGCATCAGTCTATTTCTCTCAACAATGACTTGTAGGGATCCAATACATAATTCTCTTCTTATTAGAGCCATTGGCATTGAGGATGGTAGGTTCAGTAGCTGTCTCCAAAAGTAGCGTTCCGATTTCAGCCACAAGTCCTCCAATAAATTCAGAAAAGCTTCAGCCCCATATGTTAGCGATGGGATCACCTTTGTCCGGTAGTATTGGAGAATTGGTTTCAATGAAAACTGACAGAATTTCCTCTCAATAGCCTTTGCTTGAGATGTTAACTTCTTTGCTTTATCCCATAGATGTTGCTGCATGTTTGTTTTTATTGGGTCGTTACTCATGATGACTCCCAAGTATTTGAATTCGAAGACAGTCTGGATTTTTACACCCTCCAAAAGCCATGTGAATATGATGTTGGGTCTGATGGTTTTTTGCAGGGACAAATTATCTTGGTTTTGGACTTGTTGATTTCCAAGTTGTTCTTTCCGAAATACCGGCTCAGATTGTCCAGCTGTCTCTGCAGACCTATCAGTGTTTGATCTAATAAAATTAGATCGTCTGCATAAAGCAGACGAGATATCACCTCTCCTCCCATTTTTTGTGGATAAGATCTCACTGCAACCTCTGAGTCCTTGAAGTCCCATAGGTAAGCATTAAATAGCGTGGGAGCCAGAGGACACCACTGCTTGACCCCTCTCAATGTTTGTATAGGGACTGACAGCGTACCCTGGTGATTCAGGCGTACTGATAGGGATGTCTCTGTGTATAAAGCTTGAATTTGTTGCAGTATGTTTCTAGGACATTCTTTAGCTTCCAGTTTCTCCCATAGAAGCTACCGATTGACCTGGTCCAAAGCTTGGACCTGGTCAATGAAAGCCATATATATGCCCGGTCTTCCTTCCTTGGTCCTACATTTTAAGAAGTTAATCAGGAATATATTAACCACAGTTCCTGTGTTCTTTACAAAAACCCGACTGGAACAGATCCATTAAGTCATTGTCTATTTCCGAATTCTGGAATAGCTCAAATAGAGTTGAGCCATAGACTTTGCCAATAATGTTTAAAAGCGCTATTGGCCGATAGTTCTTCGGGTGTTGTCTGGGTCTATTTTTATAAATCGGGACTATGGTGGCTTTTTTCCAAGACCAGGGAATTGTTTTAATTTCAGTGATGGTACTAAATACTTTGCTGATGAATAGCGACCATTCCTCTGTGCCTGTTTTAAGTGGACATTTGTCAGACCATCAGGCCCCGGGGCTCTGGAGGTTCAGTGTTTTGATTTTCGTTAAAATTGATGTTATATCAGTAGGCAAATCCCATTTTGCTTTTGTCCTGTCATATGCTCTTGTAATCCCTGTATTTGGGTTTTTGAAAAGCGCTGTGAAGTGTTCTAGCCATGTTTCCTCTCCTACATAATTATGGAGGATGTTCGGTGAGGTGCCTGAAAGTGTCTTGATCACTGACCAAAATTCTATCAAATTTAACCCGTTTATCAGTCTTAGCATAGGTTCTGCATCTGTCTGGTGCATGGATGCCTTGCGGGATCTCAGCTAGTTCTTATGTGATTTTTTTTTAATCTCATGTGCTACTTCCATATCCTTTTTGTCGAAGGTCTTATTTGTTAATCACATTGCCTTTATTACTTTCTTCCTTTCTTCAACCAAGCTTTTATCATAAGTGTGATTATGGCCATTGCCATTTTTCACTGGGGTATTGATCTTATGTTTGTAGATGTTTAAACATTGGTCGTAGTCCACCACCTTATCTTTTTGATAACTGGTTCTTTTGGTGTATGCTTCGGTTAGCATTCTGACCTCTTCTGCTTTCACTTTAAGTCTTATTCTTCCACTTGCTTCTTCGATCTCCATTCCCATTGTTTTTCGTATTTCGTGTTGGGATTTCCAATCAAATTCAAGCAGATTATGATCACTATTCTTGGTGCGAATAACCTGAGATTTGGTGATGTACATAAGGAGTTCACGAGTTACAAAGATGTGATCTAGTGTAGCTAAAAGCGAGTCCTTTTCCCAAGTTGGTATGAAGTTGTCGTCATCGTCTTTCAGGAGGTGAAGATTATGTAGGTCTCTTGCTTTCATTAATTTTGGCCATTTTATACCTCTCTTTATCGCAGTGGTCTTTAGGGTAGAGGTTATCTTACTCCGTTGTACATTAGGATTCAGATCGCCACATATAATCAGGTGACATAATTGATAATCTGATGAAATTTTATTCATGATGCTGTTAGCTTGTTTTAAGAACTGGTTGTCACTTATGGCCAATGGATTCCAGTAGGAATTAATTATTATCATATCTTCAGCCTTCGATTTTGGTATTTTTGCTGTCTCCCTTCCCACTTAAGTTGTGTAACTTGGAAGCATAGAGATGATTCTATCACCTTTTTAAGTCGGAGTTCTTTGCTTGATCGAATCATAGTCAAAAGACCTGATGAAGGTCGACTTGAGGGCCCTTTTGCTGTTGGAGAAAGGTATGTCTCATAGCTGTCCATTGTTGGTTGATCTCTTAACCACGTCTCTTGGAGACACAAAACGTCGAAGTCTCCTAGGCACACATCACTTGGTGTTAATAAGTGTACGAAACCTCCAGTATTCCATGAGCCGAATTTCAGAGAGGTTTGCTTTTCCAGGAGCTCCTTAGGCAGATCATCCTCGAGTCCCCCTCTCTGGATTTGCTAACTTCGGCAAGTCTGGTTCAATGCCTTTGAGGTCCATCTCCATTTTTGTCCTTCTTTTACTAAATTCAGTTCTTTTTCCTTATTTAGGGGCCATGGATCTTCTCTTTCGCATCCTTCTGGCTTAAATGTTATCTTTATTTTCGATAGCAGGCCTTAGGGAAAACGACCCACCCCCAAAGGATCTTTAAAAATTCCTCTTGTTTCGATCTGTGGTGATGCAGACAAAGCGTCTTTTTGGCTTTTATCTGTTGCCTGTCCTGGTCCCACCCCACCGGACTTCTTGATTGGGTTTAATTCCGCAGAGTTTTCATGTTGGGGAGCTTCCTGCATTCTGTTTTCTATATTAGTTGTTTCTCTGACCCTTGTACGAGTTTTTGTTTGTTCTTGCCTCACAAGTTCACCCGGTTTTAGAGCCTTGGTTCTGTCTCGGGGTATCTCTTCCAACTTCTGTTCAACATCAGTATAGTTTGTTAGTTCGTAACCCAGTATCAGAAAGCTTTCGACAGCTTGTGCTATCATTGCCCTCACGACAGGAGAGGGAATATGTAGATATACATTATCTAATTTTCCTCTTATTTCGAATTCAACAATCTTAATGTTGTCCGATTTAATTGCTCTTAAGGTCGGTATACATGGAAGCAATGTCATCACATTTTTCCTGTTCAGAATTGTGCTGTCAGAGTTTCCTATTGTTTTGAGACAAAAGTTTCTGGCACTTTTTATTTTATCCTTATAAGTTACTCTTTTGTCTGTATTAAAGGTTTCTCTCACTTCTCTCTTTCTGGAGACTTGTGAGTGTCTCTAATTTTCTTTATCATTGTGTGTCCTTTGTTCCCTTGCTGGTCTCTCGGCTTTTCACTCTCTGGAGTGCGTTCTTCTGTTTTTGTCGTCCTGTTTGTTTGTGTGTCCATTTGTGGCTGTTACGCTCACCTGGTATCCACAGGGACGCCACCCAGCCGGGTTACTCGCTGGTATGCTTCTCAGCTTTGCCCTGATGTGGTCTGCGGGGAAGGTTCTGCCTTGTGGTAGAATTAGGCATGCTCTCCGTCCTGCTTTCTTTGCAGGGGCGTGTTGTCTTTCATGGGCGAGTGTGGTCCAGTTACTTCACTGACGCCAGCCCGTTTGATATTGTTCAGGTAGGTCTTATTGCTGTTCTTTAGTTTTGTTGCTATCCTGCATGCCTTTCTTTGTTTAAAATGTCTCTTTTTTCTCCCTTAGGTATGCAGAGCTTCGGCGCGGCGAACTGGCTTGGTTCAGCCCCGCTGGTAAAAGATGGCGCATTAAGAGCGATATGATGCGGTAAGTAAGCGCTATGCGCAGCGCTGCGAAGTCTTGCCTTTGCTAACCTGTGTTTTCCTTCCTTGTAGGTCGCTGTGTTCTTCAGCGCGAGTGGAATGTCCGGAGTGGTGCCAGCCGAGTGGCGACCAGCCAGGTAAGCCTTTTGAGCAGTTCGTAATTTATAAATGTCTCTACTGCTTTCTTTAATGTTGCCTCTATCTTCCTCTTTCAGGTCGTTCTGTCCAGGAGGCGTGCAGATTCGAGGAAGCTGTTTTCAGTAGCTCTGAGTGTTTAAAGATGAAGACTGCAGGTAAGATGCTGCTGCTAATGATGTTCCTTTTGTCTCCTTGCAGGTTCTGCTTTTCCGAGGTTCGAGGGAATAGCTGGACACGGTGAGCGTCACGTTGCAAGCTGCAAAGTAACGCGAAGCGTGTTGTCTTGCTCGGGTGTGGTTTAAATAGCCCCAACAAAATAGTCCAGGTAAAGTAGTCCCTAGGCTACCACACCCAAAACACTAGACCGCATAGCTTGGTTCTTAGGAACCAAGCTATGTGGATGCCTCCATGTTGGCTGACAATACAATAAAGTAGTTCCCAAGCACATTGTTTTTCATGGTGTATGAGCCTGGCACCATAGGTGCCAGGATTGGCCCCATGAGGGTTTTTGAAGAGGATGCCAGGCTCTAGAGGCCCGAGTCCTGACTCCACCTGGCCAATGGGTTTGCCACAGGGGGTTTTGGGCGAGGGTCGTGACAGCACTCCCCCCTAAGGCCCCTCCCATGGTGTTCCTTCTGTCTGGCCCAAAATTGGTTGGGAAGTTCCGATGGAATTTCCTGATTAGACGTGGTGCGTGGATATTCTCACTGGGCTCCCAGGATCTATCTTGTGGTCCAAATCCTTTCCAATCGACAAGATAATATAGCTTGGTCCTGGAGTATTTAGAGTCCAAGACATCTCTGACTTCGAATTCTGGTTCTCCGTCAACAAGTATGGGCTTAGGTCGTGTCCCAATCCGTGTGCTGGGTTGCATTGGTTTCAGGAGGGACACATGGAATACCAGGTGGATGTGTAGATTAGGTGGTAAATCCAGTTTCACGGCTGCTGGGTAGATAATTGCCTTAATGGTATAGGGTCCTAAGAATCTGGAATTAAAGGTCTGGGTTCCCTTGATGGGTACGAATTTAGCGGCTAACCAAACTTTGTCTCCTACTTGATAATCAGGGACCTTTTTCCGGTGTTGGTCGGCAAATCTCTTTTGTTTTTCTTTGGCATGAATAAGGTGTTCCTTTGCCCCTTTGAAAGCCCGAGTAATGGTTGTGTGTAGAATCTTTACCGCTGGCATTTCCAAGCTGGCTGGAAGGTCTAGTTGAGAGGTACGTGGATGTCTGCCATAAAGGGTATAACAGGGCGTTTGTCCCGTGCTTGAATGCAAAGAATAGTTATATGCATATTCGGCTATCCATAGTATGTCATTCCAATTCCTTTGTTTGTGGTGCAGCATGCACCGTAAATATTGCTCGAGTGTCTGATTGGTTCTCTCGGTTTGGCCGTCCGTTTGGGGATGGTGACTGGTAGATAGCCGAACGTCGTTCTGCGCCATTGCACAACATTTTTTCCAGAAGTTTGAAACAAACTGGCTGCCTCGATCAGAGACCAGAACCGAAGGGAAGCCATGTAGCTTAACTACGCCCTCCAGGAACACTTTTCCTAAAGTGGCTGCGTCTGGGAGGCCTTTGAAAGGAATAAAATGGGCCATCTTCGAGAATAAGTCCACAACTACAAGGATGGTGTTGAACCCTTGGCTTGGAGGTAGATCAGTGATGAAGTCAAGGGAAAGAGTGTGCCATGGAACTGGAGGAATATCCAATGGTTGTAGGAGACCAGATGGTTTTTGTTTCTGTGATTTATTTTGTGCGCAGACACCGCAGGACTGAATATACTGAATGATGTCCTTACGCCAGGTAGGCCACCAAAAGTTCTCTTTCACCTTAGCTAGGGTTTTGGGGATCCCAGGATGCCCTTCGATCAGTGAATCGTGATAGTTTGAAATAATATGCTGTTGTAATTCCTTCTTGGGTACATATAGGCGATCCCTAAAAAAGGGTAGATGGTCCTTGTTGGTATATTGTTCTCCTTAAGTTTGCCATGAGAGGTAGGCATCAGGATTAATTGTCCGTTGGATTTCTTTTCGTAGTTCTGCTTGTGTTAAGGCTGTTTTGATACCCAAGAGTTTGTCTTCAGGTATAATAGGTACTGGGTCTGGAGTTGTATATACTATTTCATCTATGCCCATGCGAGATAAGGCATCCGCCTTTCCGTTTCTGACTCCTGGTCGAAATGTGATTACATAATCGTATTCGGCGAAGAAAATGGCCCACCGTAATTGGTGCGAGGACTGGGCCTTAGCTGTTTTGAGATATTGCAGGTTTCGGTGGTCTGTGAGGACTGTAATGGTGTGTCTGGCCCCCAGAAGGTAGTGCCTCCAGGCTTTAAAGGCGGATTTGATAGCCAGGAGTTCCTTGTCCGTGACGGCAAAATTAATCTCTGGAGGTGAGAACTTTTTTGACCAGTAGGCCACAGGATGTAGCTGGCCGGTTTCCAGGTCTCTCTGTGAAAGGACAGCCCCCATTGTGAGACTGGATGCATCAGTTTCAACGACATAAGGGAGGTCTGGATGAGGATGTCGCAGGATTGGAGCGAAGGTAAATCTTTGTTTAAGTTCCTGAAAGGCTTCTTCTGCTTCTTCGGTTCAAGCAAACTTTTTATTGTTTTTTCGTAATAGTACTGTGATTGGGTATACAACCTGAGAGAAGTCTGGGATGAACCAGCGGTAGAAGTTTGCAAAGCCCAGCATGCTTTGTACCCCTTTCAGAGACGGCGGTGAAGGCCATTTCAGAATGGCATTTACCTTGTGCACGTCCATTCTGATGCCTCCTGGAGTAATGTTGAAACCAAAAAATTCTACTTCGCCTGACATGATCTTGTTCCGAGGCTGAGTATACTAAGATGTCGTCTATGTACACTAAGGCGCACACATCAATTAACTCCCTTAAAATGTCATTCATGAAATATTGGAATGCCGCAGGAGCGTTGCATAACCCGAAGGGCATGACTTGATATTCAAACAAGCCGTACTTAGTACGGAAGGCGGTTTTCCATTCATCTCCTTTTCTGACTCGGACCAGGTGGTACGCTCCTCGAAGGTCCAATTTGGTATAAATCTGGGCATCTTTAACTTGGTCTAGCATCTCAGGGATAAGTGGCAAAGGGTAGCGGTTCTTCACAGGGATCTGGTTCAATGCACGGTAGTCAATACAGGTTCTCAAGTCTCCTTCCTTTTTCGGTACGAAGAACAAAGGACTGGCTGCGGGGACTTCGAAGGACGGATAGATCTGTTTGCAATGTACTGGTCTAAATAGGATTTCAAATGAAGGTTTTCTGGTTCTGTGAGAGCGTACATCCTGCCGCAAGGAATTTGTGTACCAGGAACAAGGTCTATCTGACAGTCATAGGGCCTGTGCGGCGGCAATGTATTGGCTTGGTCCTTTCGGAAAACATCCTGGAAATCATGGTATTCACTTGGCAAGGTATTAGTTGCTCCCAGGGTTGATACTGTCGCTCCGGGAGTCATGGGGATACAGACTTCGGGTTTCTCCTCTTGGTAATAGCAGGCAGGGCAGCAGTCACCGAGGAAGGTTAATTTTCGTGCCCGCCAGTCTATGAAAGGGTTGTGAGCAACCAACCATGGCATCCCTAGTATTAGCCTGAACTGGGGTGCCTTGATGAG
Organism: Ambystoma mexicanum; assembly: GCF_040938575.1. Classification (NCBI taxonomy): domain Eukaryota; kingdom Metazoa; phylum Chordata; class Amphibia; order Caudata; family Ambystomatidae; genus Ambystoma; species Ambystoma mexicanum. The sequence goes on from NC_090923.1 coordinate 1,132,557,870, forward strand.
ATCGAATGAAATAGACTCCCGATGTCCATCCTGGCACAGCAAGGTTACCCTGGCTGTGCACTGGGTTACTGGTCCAGAAGCGATTTCTGTCCCATCCACGGTGGTTACCTTGTCCATAGTTGGCTTAGAATACAAAGGAAGCCCCATCTCTGCTGCCAGTTCTTGATCAATATAATTTCCAACTGCCCCGCTATCGATGTATGCTTCAACGGCATGCATTCTTGACGACTGTTGGTGGTTAATTAAGATCACTGGTATTGCGAGGTCAGCAACTTTTTCTTCTCACTCGACAAACTGACCTCTACGTTTGTCGAGCTTGGTAGTTTTCCGATTCCTTAGCTTCATCCTTCTCTGTGGCCCCGACTGTTCTTCTTGGGGGTTTTACTGGACAGTCCTTCAGGAAATGTCCTGGTTTCCCACAATACAAACAAAGCTGTTGTTGTCTTCTTTTGTACCGCCCTTGTTTTGTTAATGGAGGCTGTATCCCTCCAATCTGCATGGGTTCTACAGCATTTTCAGGTAACCGGGGTGTGTTTTCCCTTGGTCGAACATACACGGTCCGAGGGTCCGTATTAGACCGGTCTGCCTTTCGGTCCTGCAACTGGTGGTCTAGCTGCACGACCAGATTTATGAATTCTGCACAGTCTCTGGGTGGATCAACCACCTGGGCTAAGACGTCCTTTAATTCGCCTCATAAGCCTCGATGGAATAACGTGGTTCTTTTGTTTTCTGGCCACCTAGCTTCGGCAACCAGTCTGTTGAAGGTAGCAATGTACGTTAACAAGTCCTGATTCCCCTGTCGGAGGGACAAGAGTTCATTGTCCACAGCTTGTTCCTGGGTATGGCGAGAAAAATGTTTTTCCATTTCTCTCTGGAACCCCCCAAAGTCATGTAATAGAGGATCGTCATGGGTTACCAACGGCACCGACCAATCTGCTGCACTACCAAACAGGTATTATAAGACAAAAGCTACCCGAGCTTGGTCGTTTGGAAATGCTCCAGGCCTACAAAGAAAATGAAGGCGGCACTGATTGATGAATGCCGCATACTTCCGTGGGTCACCTGAGAACCTTTCTGGTGGTGCCAGGGGCACTGTTCCAGGTAATGTGATCTGTACCGGAGTGGGTGGTATGGCAGGGTTTTGCATCGTTGGATTGCTTCCAGGTAGAGGCGTCTGTCCTGCCTGTGATTGCAAGTATTGCCTGCTAATCTCTTCAGTGCGTTCTTTAGTCACTATTAGGTCTCTCTGGAGGGCATTAGTCTCTTGTCGGGCAGAATAAACCTCAGCACGAAGCTCTCCTAGTAATTGGGCCAATTGGTCCATTTCTGATGTCTTCATGGCGCCCAGGTGGATTTGTTATGGTAGGCTTCGTGTTCTGTTACGCTCACCTGGTAGTCACAGGGACGCCACCCAGCCAGGTTACTCGCTGGTATGCTTCTCAGCTTTGCCCTGAAGTGGTCTGCGGGGAAGGTTCTGCCTTGTGGTAGAATTAGGCGTGCTCACCGTCCTGCCTTCTTTGCAGGGGCGCGTTGTCTTTCATGGGCGAGTGTGGTCCAGTTACATCACTGATGCCGGCCCGTTTGATATTGTTCAGGTAGGTCTTATTGCTGTTCTTTAGTTTTGCTGCTATCCTGCATGCCTTTCTTTGTTTAAAATGTCTCTTTTTTCTCCCTTAGGTATGCGGAGCTTCAGCGCGGCGAACTGGCTTGGTTGAGCCCCGCTGGTAAATGATGGCGCATTAAGAGCGCTATGATGCGGTAAGTAAGCGCTATGCGCAGCGCTGCGAAGTCTTGCCTTTGCTAACCTGTGTTTTCCTTCCTTTAGGTCACTGTGTTCTTCAGCGCGAGTGGAATGTCCGGAGTGGTGCCAGCCGAGAGGCGACCAGCCAGGTAAGCCTTTTGAGCAGTTCGTAATTTGTAAATGTCTCTACTGCTTTCTTTAATGTTGCCTCTATCTTCCTCTTTCAGGTCGTTCTGTCCGGGAGGCGTGCAGATTCGAGGAAGCTGTTCTCAGTAGCTGCAAGTGTTTAAAGATGAAGACTGCAGGTAAGATGCCGCTGCTAATGGTGTTCCTTTTGTCTCCTTGCAGGTTCTGCTTCTCCGAGGTTCGAGGGAATAGCTGGACATGGTGAGCGTCACGTTGCAAGCTGCAAAGTAACGCGAAGCGTGTTGTCTTGCTCGGGTGTGGTTTAAATAGCCCCAACAAAATAGTCCAGGTAAAGTAGTCCCTAGGCTACCACACCCAAAACACTAGACCGCATAGCTTGGTTCTTAGGAACCAAGCTATGTGGATGCCTCCATGTTGGCTGACAATACAATAAAGTAGTTCCTAAGCACATTGTTTTTCATGGTGTATAAGCCTGGCGCCATAGGTGCCAGGACTGGCCCCATCAGGGCTTTTGAAGAGGATGCCAGGCTCTAGAGGCCCGAGTCCTGACTCCCCCTGGCCAATGGGTTTGCCAGAGGGGGTTTTGGGCGAGGGTCGTGAAGCGGCTTGCTTGTTTCTTGGTTCTCTCAGAGGGTGATTTCCCTGTGGTTTCTTGCACTCGGGGAGTTCCCTTCGATCATTTTAAATGTTTTCCCTTCTGTCAGCTAAGGACATAAAATGTGGCGATTGTCCATTAATGCTACCTTTACTGTTCTTGATGGGAGTTTTTTGTAGCTGTTGGTTATTTTCTTCTATACAGTAGAGCTCTGGGTCTACCTCCTCTATGGAGTATTGAGATAAATCCGTCAAGTCCATAATTTCCTCTGAGTCGACAATCACAGTTCTCTTTTTCGCAGGGGAACTGCGAGATCTAATAACTTCAGATCCAGTTACATTATCATGGGGAGTTTGCCTAGCAGGCACCCCGTTGGGCTAACACAGAAGTGCTGCTGTCTCCTCCGTCTCCTCTTCAACTCCTATGTTTACCTCTGCATGAGGTATTACTTCCTCAAATGTTACCCTCCTTCTCTCATTGGTTTGTTTTCTTACCCATTGGCTGAGAAAACACTGGGTACAAATCTTCCTTGGAGTTTTGAGATATTTGGCATTGTGATGGCGCTGGTTCATGGAGGGACCTCATCTCGAGTGCCGTATGTAGTTCCAGGACAACGCATCCATTTGATGCTTTCTGAGTTGTTACATGTTGGTTGGAGTTTACTCCCTCCTCCAACCTTTTGGTTTGTTCTTGGTCCTGGCGTGCAGCTTGATAAGGTTGTTTTTGGGGCCGGCAGGAGGCTGTTTGTGCTAGATCCTTTTGATCTTTCTTTTTTGGGGCACTTGTTTCCACCTGGGGTCTACTAAGTGAATTTAGTTTGTCTTTTTGCCCTCCTTTCCACTGAGCTGTTTGCGAACTTTGACTCACTACTTCCACTGTGCTGGTTTCAGTACTTTGATCCTTTAGATGTACTTTGTGATCAGTTTTTTTCCCAGATCTTTGAAGGGGGCTTGATTCTTGAAGCTCCCTTGGTTTAGGCACAGCACTGATAAAACCCTCCAAAAAAGTCATCTTAGTATACATCATGGCTAACAGTGAGGTATGGTCCTTAAGTGTGTCGTTGAGCGACTCAGAGTTTTGAGAAGGGTGCTAACGCGATTGTTATAGTGGACATAATCGCCATTAAGTCCAGTTTCTTTGTGGGTGTTTCTTTTTGCGAGTTTTCCATGAATCTTGTTGAAGTTCGCCTTCTTACAGGTGAATGAAAAGGGATCTGATGCACTTCTCTGTCGGTTGAGCCCTTTGAACTGTTCAGTTCAGTGTCAGCAGCTTCGTTCTTATTGTTAACTGCCGATATCTGTGTTTTCCCACCATTTGGGCTCACGATTTTTAAATTGTTCTCGGGAACTACACACTCTTTTGGTAGATGTGTGTTGAGGATTATGCATTCCTCTGTTTCGTCCTGGTTCACACATTGTGGGTGTTCAGGTTTACTGCTCTGTTGTCCTTTAGTTGAATTACTTCCCCCCTCTGAAGCCTGTTCTAGGGAAAGAACTGTCGATTTGGGCTGACTGCCCTTTTCCTGTGCTGGATTTGCTTCATCTCTTTGGGGAATACAAACTCCCACCCCGGGGAGTCTCGGTGTGTGAGGGATCTCACCCTCTGTTTGTTTCGGCGTATTGAATTCACCCTTTTCTTCATCCACGAAAGGCAGTAGCGTTCCCATTACTTGGAGATCCATCGGTTCTCTCTGATTGTTAGGCCCGTGCTCTGTGCTTTGTTTATTTGCTTCTGTGGACAGGCCAGCCCAAGAGAACACTTGAAGCCCTGGGAGCAGGGACGTTGGGGCTATATCCGCCCCTTGCAGAATTTCTGCGTCTGCCAGCTCGCACAGCATTGGGTTCATTTCATGTTGGTTTTTAAAGAAGAACTGTCAAAAATGGATTGACTTGGTGTACCGGCTTTGTTCATTGGGTTGATATTATGTAAGTGTGTTTTTCTTTAACATACATGTCATTGAGTTTCTGACAAGACACTTTTTTCTTTGTAAAGATCAAAGAATGCGCCAAGCCATTTTTTGGACAAGTTTAGTGTTCTTCTTATGCTTTGGTTTCTGGTTCTTCTGATTATTCTGAGTAGTGGCTTTTTTTTAAATTTCTTTAGGTTACCTTGTTGCCCATCAATGTTCGTTGAGTTTAGGGGATTTTCTCTCACTTTTGATTGGTACAGATTATCATCGGAGCCCACATCACTATCTATCCCTTTCAATGAATTCAATTGAATTTGTAATTACCCCAACGTTTCTTCGTTTTGAGAATTGTTTGTGTTATTCCGCATGGGCAGGCTTTGAAGATTTTCAAAAGCAGGGGTTGGGTGAATGTCAATTACAATTGTGAGTTTGTTGCACCACGGAATTGCCACTTCTGGTTCTCGTGTGGGTTCTGAAGAATTTTTCCCATCAGTAAGCTCGGTTTGGTTATGGGCCCGCTTCTCGTTAGAAGAAGAGGGCAACCTTTGATTTTCGTTTTTTCCCACACCCACCCACCCCCGGGTTCATACATTCAGCCGGCTGAGGAACAGGCACACTTGCGTAGCTCTGCCCTGCCTCTGTGTCACCTGAATGAGAGTCCAGGGCCCCCGGTGACCCTCCAACGCCCGGGCTCACGCTATCTCGGTCCTCTTCTCCCCCCCCCCCTAAGTTTCTCCACGGCCAGACTCCTTTTCAGCCATAGATATCTGAGGATCCACCTCCAGCACACACACTCGACCGCGGAATTCTGGTCCGCAGTGTAGATGTTAGTTTTGGGTCGAGATGTCTGTCTTGACACTCAGAGGGGAGTAAGGGGAAATGCTGATCACAGTGTTCGTGCAGCAAGGAGGTTTCCTCAATAGAGGTCTTACCTCTTTTTTAAGAGGGCCCGGGTTTCAAGGGGCTGCGATGTTCCAGTCCGCTTTCTTCCACCCGATGGCGTTGACTAGAAGACGTCTTCCACCTTCTTCTTCATGGTTCCGTCCTGTGGCCATCTCCCGCCGTGGACTGCCAAATTCTCCTACCAAACTCCTCGGCTGCTCAGGAGCTCTGGAATAACGTTATTGAGGTGAATATTGGTCACCACTTACCGCTGCCGCCAGTACCGCAGGACCTACGGCACACACCTGCTCGGCTCAATGCTATCCACATCTCCTCAGCTCTGCAGCTCTGCAGCGTGGAGGGCACAGCCCCTCGCTCGCCGCACTCCTCGTTGCTCACCTTCCTCACGAGAGGATTTTAGAAGAAAGGACCTCACGACAATCGAGTCAAGCCGCACTGTGAGATACTCCTCACACCAAACAGCCGCTTCCGACTCGTATTCCAATTGCTTCCGAAATTGAGTAATGAAGTTAGATGCCCCTACACAAGTAAGTTTGCCACTCCTCCACCGTCTCTGAAGTTAACGCCTTTCCGAACATTTGAAGGGTTAGCCCCCACCTACATTTTAGCCTAGGTGCACCCCTGGATGTGCGCACTTGCATTTTGTTAGGCAGAGAGGTGAGGGAAGCCTTTCTCCAAAACTGGCAGTGTTAAAGTTTTACTGTGTTTGTTCAGAAAAATGTACTTGAACAAACGCAGTAAAACTTTAAAGCTGCTCCTTTCAAGAAAGACTTCCATCGCCTCTCTGCATATTGCACTTTAAAATATACTATTTGATAGTTGGTCCCCGCACCAGACGATGGTGGAGGGTGCAGAACAGTGGGGGCGGAGCCTCCAAGTTTGCCCCCCCGATTTTCTGGAGTGGCCAATCCCATCACCACTTCGCCCTCCCCCACCCCCCTGAAATGTAGGTTTCGTTGCGCCCCAGCAGGACTGTGATATGCAAGTTGGCTGTGAATGAGTAGAATTATGCAATTGCCATGTGCGAGTGACAAAGTTAGTATGAATATTGTGTGTTATGGTGTAGAATTGGAGCGTGTTAGTGCAAGAAGCAGTCAGAGACCTTGATGGGCAGGTTGGTGAGGGGCGCAGACAATCCTGAAGACACATGTAACACAGCCCATATGAATAAGGCATGAAAGTCATAGCAAAGCACTGAATGTCAAAGAAACAGATGAAAAAGGCCTAACATGGTCAAAACAACCCGGTGCCCCAACACGCTCTTACCACTGGCTTCTACAGACAGCTCCTATTTCACTTTCTAACTCTGGCACTGTCAGACCCAGTGTCTGCTGGCTTTGTCTGTCTCTCTCTCTTATGAATACACTGTACCCTTTTTTGCAACAAGACACTGGGAATTGGCACATATTTAGGGGGGGGGCGGCAATCTGGAGACTCCACCCAATATCAGAAGTGAGTGCATAAGGACTGTCAGGATTTTGGTTAAGAGACAGCCTTTCCTAGATATGAGAATCCCAGGTGCCACGTTCACCTTGCTTGGTGTGTTGCTTGACAGACTCAGAGCTGCCTAAAACATCACTCTGCCTTATTCAGGGTAATATTCGCTTTTGTAATAGGGCGCCATTTATCAACAACAGAAAGATGAAAAAATTGAGCGGGCATTTGGGACTTTAATATCTGCACTGAGCTCAGCAACACGCACCTAACTTAGTGAACTATCTGTCAGGGAAGCAAACCTCAGCTTTGTACATGTGGACGACTGGATATAGCCATCTGTTTACATTGATGATTGTGGGTGGGAGGAGCTGGCGACAATGTCAGAGGTACTTTAGTTATGTTAATAATGTGTGTTTTTTTTTGTCTCTGTTGAGGGAGCCCTTGATGGGAAGGCACAGTGATCACGCGCAGCGAAACAGCCCTAAACTGCCTCTGGTGGACAGCCCTGAGCAGGCCAGACCGGAGTGAGCATGCTCAGGTTAAAGACCAATCCGGCCTGAGGCGGAGCTAAGGGAGGTACATAGGACAGGATAGGTTACCAACTTAAACAGGGCCTATGAATTTAATGTGACGGGGAAAGACCTTTTGTTTTATTTCAGCCCGGAGCAGGGCCGGCCTTAGTGGCGGCAGCGCACCGGGCAGCAAAACAAAAATGTGGTCCCCCCCGCCTACCTCTGTGTCTCCAGGTCATGTGGGGGGGGTCAAATTTGTCGATAGCCAACGATGCGAAAGCATCAGCACCCTATTGTTATTAAATGTCCTTGCTCCCGAGAGCCTGCAACACCTTCGGCCACCACGCGGGCTCGGGGGAGACCTTGAAAGAGTCCCCCGAGCTGGCGTGGTGGGGGGCTAATGGCGCCCGGGCGCCCTGTCCTAGGGCCGACCCTGCCCCCCAGTACCGAATCGAGAGGATAATAATGGAAGTTAGGGTAGATGATGTGAGTTGTTAGCGAGTGCAGGTTTGTAACCAACTTCTCTGTTTTCTTTTGTCGAAGTGATGCGATTACTGAGCAATCCTAGTAGAGTAGGTATGATGCTATGGCTGGCAGCTGCGAGGATTACGTGTCGGCTGCGGAGGCCGTAGCGAGTGTAACGGCGCTCGCACCCTTCACAACAGTTGGGCTTCTCAACAACTGCCAAGGGGCCTGGTTTTTCAATACCAGAGTGGGTGTACCGTGTAACCTGGAGAACATATGCCAAGAATATGCAGAGAATCAACCGGAAACAATGAATACAGGAAGTGACCTGTGTCCCCGGATGTAATGCCTGGGAATGGCAGAAGGCCACCCAGAAGTTATGTAAGGAACATGGTTCACTGGGAACCAGGTAATGCCTGGGAATGGCAGAAGGCCATCCAGAAGTTATGTAAGGAACATGGTTCACTGGGAACCAGGTAATTGCTGGGCTCGCCTGTAAGATTACTCTGTAATAAAGTGGCCTGTGTAACCCCAAGCAAATGATCTGCTGATTATCTCACTCATTCTTCCAGAGGGAGCTTTAGTAGGGACTGGCCTCGCCTTGCTATGTGTGATTTTCAGTTCTGGGTGAGGAATGCACGTCTATGTCTCCCAGAGTGTGGAATTCCAGGTCTCCCTGGGTGATGTAGGGGAGGCTTGTCAGGGGTGCAACAAAAACCTACATTTGGGGGGGGTTAAGTGGTGATGGGAGAGGCCACTTCAGAAAATAGGCAGGGCAAACTTGGAGGCTACGCCCCCACTGTTCTACCCCCTGCACTCCATGGTCTGGTGTGGGGACCAACTATCAAATAGTATATTTTAAAGCACAATATGCAGAGAGGCGATGTAAGTCTTTTTTTAAAGTAGCAGCTTTAAAGTTTTACTGCGTTTCTTCAAGTACATTTTTATGAACACACATAGTAAAACTTTAACACTGCCAGTTTCTCGGGGAACGGTTTCTCTCACCTCTCTGCCTAACAAAATGCAAGTGCTCACATCTAGGGGTGCACCTAGGATAAAATGTAGGTGGGGATTAACCCTTCAAATGTTGGGAGAGGTGTTAACTTCAAAGACGGCAGAGGAGTGGCAAACTTACTTGTGTAGGGCATCTAACTTCATTACTCATTGTAATGAGACTATTCTAGTGCAGCTTCAATGTTACAATCAGTTAACTCTCTCCTTTAAGTCTGAAAACACCCACTTTTTGCAGATCCTGAAGGTCCTAGAATGTGTGAAAATGGCAGATGGTGTGCAATGAAAGACTCAATATCATAGCATAACAGGACATTGCAGAGTGTGGGAGCAACAGGGGAGAAAATGTAGTGTTGGTTCTACCGCAGTTAGTCCGCTATATTAGAATCTCTGGTGCACTGACTGGCTAGTGAGGCTATGTCTGCCTGTCAAATCAAGTGTTACGAGACTGGGGGAGGGCCAGGGCGGCAATAATGCAATTATATGCGGCAATATTGGAGCCACTAGCAGAGGAGCTGCAGGGTACACCAATTTGCCCCTACACTTATTAAAACTGTCCTATTGTAAGGGTGTAAACGTAATCACTTATAAGCACTTGAATTTTTGCAGTTGAAGTCAGGTTGAGATTACACTATTTGCCCAGGATCACATACTTACGCTGAACAGCAAAGCAGGGATTTTAACCCACTCTTTCAATTTGGGCACGGCCACCTTCTTTCATGCTTTACTTGGAACACATATTTAAGTTTTGGGTGTCAAGATCTACAATAATACTGTCCTATAGAGTTTACTTGCAAAATACACAAATTGCATAGTAAAGCATCATGACACCATGTAAATCCTCGTAGCAGCATGTTGGGCCAAAATAATATCCGTGTCCCTTTATTTTCCACATCCTGAATGGAAAACTATTAGATGTAAAAGGCAAAATATTTACCCACTTTATTTTCAGCGCTTTAAAGACACACAATAAAATACGCTGTGTCATAAACTCACTTAGGTTTGGAGATTCGTCACAAACCTCCAGCGAGTTGTTATGTATGGTTTAAGAACATTCAACTAAGGACATCAAAGCAAACTTCACTTTTTGGCATATCAAGCTATTAGACGTTATGGGTATGAACACGTTTTCAAAGTGTGCTTTATTGTGTTGCTTGCTTTAACTGTCACAGATTTGCAAGGTGACTGGTGGTCTTTCAGTTGGAAATTCGCCATCATGCATAAGAAAGGCTATAATGCTGATGACAAAAGAAACGTGTTGTTGAGTTCATTAAAGCACGGCCTGCAGAGCCAGGTATGCAGCCTGTGTGTCTCAGGGGGGCTGTGACTCGGGGAAACGGGCAGTGCTTGATCATTGTGGATTTGCCTCTGAAAAAACATATTGTGCCCAGAAGCATGCTCCTGATCCTTTGAACTGTTAAAGGGCACGTTAGCCCCGCCCCTCAGCTAACATTTCAGCGGGGTAGGGGCTTCAGCCCGGTCAGCTCAACGATGTTGCGCGCCTGAGGCTCGTCCATAATGAGTGATAGGGTGTCGACCCACCACCAACTCTGGACAAGCCAAGCCGGCCCAGTGAAAGCGCTCCCTCAGCTGCAGCTGTGCAATCCTTGGCTGGCTTTACCTTTTCCCTTTGACAGTTTGTGCACCTCAGCAAGCATATCCAATAGGCCATGCAAGGTCAGGTGCGTTTTGCTTTTCCGTCCTTGCATGTCCCACAGGCTGGATACTGCAGTTCTGAATGTGTGTATGGAAGCTCCTAAGTTGAACCAGGAACGCTTTCACTCCTCCGTGCATGCAGAGGGACAAGGAAGCTCTCCCTGCTTCTTGTTGAACCCTGGGATGCCAGAGAGGCATTGTGGTAGCCTGTCCTGAGGAAAAGCGGATTCTGGACTGGGCTGGGGTAAGGGAATAAAAAGTAGTGTTTATGTGGCGACATGTGAAAGAATAAGTGTATGTTGTTTAGGTGCGTGCATTAACGAGAGAGTGTATGTTGTATGGGTGCCCGGATGAAAGTGTGTCTGAATAATGTATGGGTGCATGGGTGAATGTGTATGGGTGCGTGAGTGAATGTGTATTGGTGTGTGAGTGAATGTGTATAAATGCTGAATTAATCTGTGTGGTTGTTTGTGTGTGCTCTGGGGAGCAGACCTTTGATTTGGGGAGGGATAGGTTTATTAATGTGGCATGCATTTCTACTGGGCATCAAGTGTAAAGCAAACATATACATTTTATTACGTTGCTAGACTGGCCTATATTGTTACAGACAGTCTGGTTACATTTCCTTACTGTGGCATGGCATTTTTTATTGGCCATCAAAGGTTAAAGCAAACATTGTAAGTGTTATTATGTGGCTATACTAGGCTACATTGCACCAGCCAGCCTGGCTACATTGTCTTACTGTGGCACAGCATTTTTGTAATGGGCATCGAGATTGAAGCCAACATGATAAATGTTATTGTGTGGCTAGAGAGGGCTACATTGCTGCAGCCAGGCTAGTTGTGTTTTCTTACTGTGGCATTGCATTTGTTTTTAGAGGGAATCAAGATTAAAGCAAACATTAGAAGTAGTTTAACATTACCTGACTGGCCTACATTGCTGCAGCAAGTCTGGTTACAGTTTCTTACTGTGGCAAAGCATATTTATTGGGCATCAGAGGTAAAGCATACATAGGTGTTAATGCATTTCGAGACTGGCCTACATAGCTGCAGACATGGCTGGATACGTTTTCTTACTGTGGTATGGCATTTTGTTATTGGGCATCAAAGTAAATCAAACATGTTAAGTGTTAATATATGTCTAGACTGGCATGCATTGCTGCAGACAGTCTGGTTAAATTTTCTGATTGTGGAATGACATTTTTCACTGGGCATCGAGTGTAAAGCAGACATGATAAGTGTTTGTATCTGACTAGATGTCCCTAACTTGGAGTGGCCAGTCTGGTCATGTTCTTTTACTGTGGCGTAGCATTTTTTTACTGACATTACGAGTAAACAAAATAAGTGTTATTACCTGGCTACATTGGCCTAAATTGGCGCAGTCAGTGTGGATGTATTTTCTTACTATGGCATGGCTATGTTATTAAGTGGCTAGACTGGCCTACATTGCTGCAACCATTCTAGATATGTGTTCTTAATGTTGCATGGTATTTTTTTAATAGGCATCAAGGGTACAGCAAACATGATGAGTGTTATTACATGGCTGCAATGGCCTGCAAGAGTGGGTCGCTAACTGCTGCATGGCATCTTTTATGTGCAAAGCCAACAGGAGTATGTTCTTATATGGTAATACTGGCATATATTGGTGCAGCCTTCATGGACATGTACGGGTACAGCCAGCATAAACATGTTTTTACTGGCATATATTGTGGGCAACGTCATCATGAAAATGAGTTTGAAAATGCTCCTGTGCATTTTTGGCGACTCGCTACTATTGGATTTTTTCATGTGTTACCCCACAAAACCAAATGCAAACTATGTGGCTTTTGACCCAAAATTTCATATAAAGCATGCTGTAAAAAGCAGCTTTTCAACCCATTATTTAAAAAAAATAATCCCAGGGAGAGAATCCCTGCAACTCTCCCTGGTTGGTTTGGCCGCCTTGCTATGCTGAGTCGCCTGCGCATTTTCACAGGAAACATTGATTTTATAGCAGAAAGAGGAAGAGGAGGGGCGGTTAGTAATGTGTCAGTGCACTGCTAGGGCTTATTTCTTCTTTTCTTGTTCCACTTCCTGCAGCGATTCCGGAAGCTGTTGGGCAAAGTGCACACATCTCAAAATGTGTTCTTTACCCAGAAGATATGGGGATAAAACAAGGGAAGACTTTGAGGAAGAGAGGGCGGTGGCAATAACTAGTGTGGGGTGACGAAAAGTGAGAGACGGGAAATATGAGGGCAGGATCGATAGTGGCAGAAAGGAAAGTGGGGCGTGCAGGGGGAGAATGTTTAAAATGAGGAGTGGGGAAGAGAAGGGAAGAGGAAGGGGGGAGATAAACGGGGAAAGACTGGGGTGAGTGAATGGCAAGAACCGTGGGGGGAGAGAGATGTGAAAGGCAGAACTGAACTGGGGCAATAAAACACGTCGCATGAGGAGATAGCGAGATTTTGAAGACACCGAGGGCTATGCAGGCAGAAGGGCAATGGAGAAAGACCAAAGGGGTAAGAGAAGCACGACCCGAAAGACAGACAGATAATGGGGGGTGAAAGGGAAATGAGGGTGAGAGCGGAACGTGGGTGAATGTTGCAAAAGGGGGGATTTGGACGCGGGGAAAGGGAGTGAATTAAGCGAGAGGAGGAGGGGAAGTGACATGCCCAGCGCTTCCTGGGGGAGGGCCCGCGTCCTCCACTGAGCGAAACTCGCAAGTGGCGGCCCGACTTCATTTTAACTCTGCTCAAGTTTAGCAGAGGGGCGCCCGTCAAGAGAGCCCCGCCACGGCTGCAGACACAGAGCCCCGTGCGAGAGGGACGCGTCCCTGTATATGCGACCCAGCGCCGCACGAGAGCCAGCACTGTGGCGTGAAGACGGCACTTGCACGAGAACCAGAACTACATGAGCTGCAGCGCTGATTCGTGGAGATGCCAGCTTTGCCAGGGCGAGACAGCCAAGCTTGACAGAGCGTCGCGCGAGACCCAGCACCGTGGGAGAGACCGCGGTAGTCTAGGGAGCAAGCAGGAGATTTCACCGCGCTGCATGTGACCCAGCGTTCCGAGACAGAGGGGCAACACTGCACGCGAATGACCGCACTCCACGATGCCCAGTGCTAAAGACCGCACTGTTCGAGAAAGTTCACGTCTCTGCATGAGAGTGGGGACTTGATCGCATCCCGGGAGAAACATTGCAAGAGAGCGTCCACGCTGGAGGAGACAGGTCCCAGCACTGCACTAAAGTCTCACACCGCAGGAGAGTCAGAGCACAGCTAGGGGGCGGCGGTGCAGGAGGGACGCACTGCACAAGAGAAACACTCCTGCCTCGGAGAGACCCCGCACTGCACGAGAGACCCCCAAACGTCAGGAGGATTCCCAGTTTATGACTGAGAAACAAGCACTGCAGGCGCGAGGCTCATAACTGCACCAGAGAGAGCTGCACGAGAGTGAACACCGCACTGATTTGCGCAAGAGAGACAGCCCCTTGGGAGGGGGCCCACACTGCGAGTGAGGCAGCGCTAGCCGAGGGACACAGCGCATCAGTGGACCACACTTATTGGGGGCGACGGCACTCACTGAAGGCGGCCCCCACACAGGGGAGAGGCGGCAGTGAGAGAAACGCAGTGCCGCAGAGACCCCTTTAACTGCCTGGCACCTTTCTTCCGTGCCCACCTCCGCTTCAGGGGGCAGGGCGGATGTCTCCTTTAGCCCCACGCAGTGCCTGTCGCCCCTCCACTGACGCTTCATAAACAGCTGTCTGTGCGGTGCCAAGTCCCCTGGACCCGAGCAGGGATGCAGCGCAGCATGACGGGTGAGTGACCGTGCCCGCCCTTCGCCCTCGGTGCCCCCAGCCCCTGGCACACCTCCCCTTCGCCCATGTCCCCCTGGGGCCCCTCCGTTACCCCCACTGCCGCCCGCAGTAGGAGCTTCTCTTGCTCTGGGCTTTATATGTCTCAGGCGACTTGTAAAGTTAAACTTTTTGGCCGAGCTTCAGAAAAGAGGAAAACCAGAAAAACTGCCAGTGATGTGTCTGGGAACCGAGTCAGATTAAGCAGCGCAGAGCGAGTGAGTGTGGGAACACAACTCCGAACGGCCGCGCGCGCGCGCGTGTGTGTGTGGCGGGCGCGCGCGCATGGGAGAATGTCTGTGCGTGTGTGCGCGGCGGGTGCAGGTCGGGTAGCATCCAGGCACTGCTGGTTGGCCATGTGTATGCAGTTGTCTGTATTTGTGCTTTTGACTGTACATGTGTTTGAATAATCTTACTACACCCGAGGGACCGCGAGATATGTCTGCGCGCACAATGCGTCTGTAGATCTGGCGACTGGCGGTAAATCTGGTGGCAAACCTCCTACCACTGAGTGATCAGGGAATTTAAGTGGAGGACGTGCACACTCATGTATTTTTGGTGCACAGATGGCGCACATGCCTCTCTTGGAGTGACCCTGCCAATAGGGCTTGCGTACAGACATAATTTATGTTTGTGTGTGTGTACGTCTACCTCTTAGTCAAGTGTAGACACACGCCCCCCCCCCGCCTGTGCGCGCGCTTGTGTTTGTAAGTCTGGGTGTCCACGCTGCTGCTGCCGCTGAAGGGAGCGGAAGTAATGCATTTGCAGGAGGCAGCCCCTGCCCCGGTGTCACCTCGGGGTCACGCGCACAGGTGGGGTTTATGCCTCTCTTGGAGTGACCCTGCCAATAGGGCTTGCGTACAGACATAATTTATGTTTGTGTGTGTGTACGTCTACCTCTTAGTCAAGTGTAGACACACGCCCCCCCCCCCGGCCTGTGCGCGCGCTTGTGTTTGTAAGTCTGGGTGTCCACGCTGCTGCTGCTGCCGCTGAAGGGAGCGGAAGTAATGCATTTGCAGGAGGCAGCCCCTGCCCCGGTGTCACCTCGGGGTCACGCGCACAGGTGGGGTTTATGAGCACAGCAGCTGCCTCGTGCACTCCACTGACAGCCTCGTGTGTCAGGCCCTGCGCGGCTCAAGTTGCCAGGACGTGCCCGATTTAGCCTCGGCCACTGCAGAAGCAGCCTCTCAGCCGAGGGCCCGCCAGTGTTTACACATGCATCATGCATCCTCTAATACGTCACTGTGTTTAAATCTATATAACGCTCACACAGTCTGGGGCTACTTCAAAGCGGTTTGGGGGGCGCGGGCGGGGGGGAGGTTACAGTTGGAGGGCACTGGTATCACTGATATATTTCTGGCAACACCTTCGGCAGAGGCCCAGAGCGTGTGAAGGAAAGAGTTATATTACCTGGCATTGGCATTGCCTCGCGGGGGCCTCAGCGATCGTCGTTTCATGGCTCGTGCACGCATTCTAGCCCCCCTGCCCTCCTTGCCCTCTCAGAACGAGACTGCCATGCATGTCTCGCCTCTTGCAAGTAGCCTCGGAAGGGAGCAGCACCCTGGCGAGGTATGCACGCTGCGAAGCCTATGCGCAAGGGCAGGCAAAGTTCACGCATCCGCCAGCGAACAACAAAACAAAAGCAAACCAAAGAGCGGGGGGGGGGGGGGGGGGTAGCGCGAGACCATGGTGTACAGTAGAGAAGGGAGCCGTGTACTAGGCAAGCACTATGGGAACCCGTCAGGAGCAGGTTTGATGTAACACTTATCACTGACAGGCGACAGCTCCGTTTCTCTGCGCAGGCCACTCCAACATAAAGTCACACTGCAAGCCCGCCTAAGAGAAAGGACACAAGGGGCCTGATTTACAAAAGCCCTTACAATTTACGTTTTCTAAATCAGGCCCAAGTAGTTCCTGTGCCTGGATTCTAAGCCCAACAAGGAGTAAAGATACACACCATCTGCCAGAAACATGGAACCAGCAACCTACACGTTGTTGCCTAATATCGACAGGGCCTACAAATACAACAAGGACAAGGACTTGGCAGAGGTTACCTCCTAGACTTAATGAGCCAATCTCAATACCAAAGAGTACACACAGAGGCGCAGGTGAACACATGCTTGTACACTTTCCAGAAACGAAGAGCCACAGCTGATGAATAGAAAGAAGGCAACAGAGAAGCAGGGATTTAAGTGGCGGGGCAGAGCACCAAATTGCTCCTAAGCTCCCCGCGTCACCCATAAGCAGAGCACGCGGAGGCGCTTCTCGAGCTCCCGCGGAACAGCCTATGCCTGTGCGCCAGCACTGTTCCAGGTAGTCGTTTGCAGGTGAGCACACACCACAGTGTGCATCACACACTCAAAAGGGGCTCATGCTCGAAACCGATATCACAGATATATTTCAAATGGAAATTCGGTGTTATTTTTAGGTTCACAACAAGAAATTAGATTTTGTGCAACTGACAAGGACATTTTATTGGTGCTCTTTGTCCCCCCGCCCTTTTTCATTTATTTGCACAACAATGTCGCTTTACTCACTCTTTCTGGCCTATACGGCAACAGGGCAATGCCTGAACCCAAAACGAAAACTGCAAGTGTGGGCCCTTTTTTGGGTCAAAGTGGGCACTTTTTTGGCCAATGTGAGCCAGTTTGATGAGTTACTTCACTCTGCGGTTAATTGTTTTGACCAGTGTTAGTGAATACATATTCTTTAAAATGCACAATTTGCACCACAGTTTATCAAAAACCTCCCCTTTGGGTGCTAGTCAAACAGTCTTGTCACAAAAGGAATGAATTGCCATTTGCAACTGTGGGCCACTGTTTCATTGGTGCCCGAGACCGTTATGCCCCGGTCCGACCCTGAGTGACATGGAGATTCATTTACAAATCTAGAGAAATTAATGTACAATATGCAGACTGGATGCAAACACTACTGATTGACCCAAAGTGCATGATTCTAGGGTCTCTTGGTGTATTGTTTCAGCCACACCGTGCCCCCTTCGGGCCACGTGCATCACCATTTAAGCCATGCCCAATATTCAGGCCACACCTACTTGTTGAAGACCCTCTGCTCGATTTCACATCTGTGATGAATTGACATCTAGCTTGAGTGGTGTAAGCCGTGGCTTATGTGATTTGTATGAATTAATAAAATGATGCAGATAATTCCATCTCTGAAATGGTAGATTCGAAAAGCATGATATGTATCTGAGTCCTGCTGCCGCAGTATCCCGATTTGCATCCCTAAAGGCCTTTGACCCTAGTAAGAAGGGAAAAGGGCAGGGTTAGTGTGGGCAGGATGGCTCCGAACAGTGGAGGAAGATTTCCACCATCTTGTTTCTCTCGGCCCTCTCTCTCTCCTTCCTGTCCCGCCACATCCTCCAGAGCAAAGCACTTTGGTTGTGATGTCAGAAGGGCAAAGACTGGAACACAAAGGCAGGCTAGCTTTAGTCCAGTCTTCTGTGTGAGATATACTTATGGGATCACTGGTAATGTGCAGAGTACCCCCCCACCCAGTCAACAGCAGCAGACAAATAGACCTTGATATTCTATCTAGACCTGTCTGTGACCCATCTAGTGAATCCTTCACCCTTTAGCAATGTTAAGTCAAGAACCAGGCCGATGTACAGAAAAAATATTAATATTTGTACATTACAAATCACGCTACCTCACTCCCTGACCAAAAGGTTTTTCTTTCTTGAGAATCATCTTTTCTACAAATGGAGAACGCTAATTGGTTCAGAATAATTTGGATCACAAACTCTTTATCCCCACAACATGCACAGTTAAAACACTTTGGGGTTCACATTTAGTTACATGCAGCACCTTGAATCATCCTTAGACCCTAACATTGACTTGTATTTATTATATTAGCTGCAAAATGCACCCACTTCCATGATCGCAGTTTTTGTGTTTGGAAATTCCATGTAGAATAAACCTTTAATTTCTTTTTGGCTTTGCCAATCCCACCCAAGGCCCAATCAGTAAGTGGATTTCTCTTGATTTGAAACAGCATTATGATAGACACAGAGAGGACCCAACAAGAAATCAAAACCATTCTCAATTACCTTAGCATTTATCTAGTGTGTGGACCTGATTGGTTTTGAAAGTAACAAAAAACTATTGTCAGTAAGAATGCCTGGGGTATACTTATCACACCAGACAAGGCTGTCTTTATTGAATTAGATACCAATCCATTTAGTTTAACCCCTTACATGCTGAGCTCTATGCAGGTCTATGCAAATAGGACAAGCCTACTCGTCCTTAGCACTTAAAGGGTTACACTCCACTTGGAGGTGCAGTGGAGTGGTGTCCGGTCAAAATTTCGACTCAAAAGGGTCAAATGGCAAAAGGGTCGAGTCAATTCGACCGAAAACAAAAGGATTGACATTTTTTTAAAAAATGTATATATATTTTTTGTTGCTTTAATATAGCTTAAAAAAGGTGTTTTTACACCAAAAATTGGGGTTTATGGGGGGGCCCACCAAAAAAAAAAAAAAAAAGCGACCCTTTTTTTCTGTCGAATTGACTCGACCCTTTTGTCATTCAACCCTTTTGAGTCGAAACTTTGACCTATAACCCAGTGGAGTATCTCACCTGCATGATTACAACATGCATGTTTTCTTTGAAATTGAATGGAATGTAACACTTAATTCAGCCATATGTTATTATTAATGTTGGTTTGAAGATTGATTCTCAACCCATGAGAAAAAAGTGAAATATCCATTTTTTCTTTTGGAAGTTGTATCCTCTGCACTAGGCCATCGGTTTAGCACATTTTCTGTTTCCTTTTTCTTTCCTTTTCCTGCACACTCTGTAGATCCATCACTGCTCGATATTCTTCTTCTCGTGGATTTGCTTCATATGCTCTATATTTTCAGAGTCATTGCACTCTGACATTGATTACATAATTGTCATGTTGTTTTTGATATTTGTTAAGTATATGTTATATGAATAATACATTTGTTCTCCTTTTAATTGACACTATGTCATCCAACTTTACCTTTTTGTTTCTCCATTCATACTATATAGGTGACTCATTTAGCAACTTTGTTGTAAGTGCCGGTAAAATGTCTATTCTAATTGAAATGTCACTAGCTAAATTCCGATGGAAGCATTTGTTTTGTTTTCTAGCATCATGATGTTTGGCAGATGTGAATGAAATACTGCCTTTTCAGTTTGGCATTCATCTCGGGATGTTTTCAATGCACTGCACTTTCTTTAGGCCCAACCTGTCAAATGCAGTTTCCTTTTTTTGGGCAGAATATATCCCACAAGCTGTGGGATTTTACCTTTAAAAGAAGGGGTCTCACACCACTACTTTGAATCATCTCTGGACTCCAACCCTTGAAGAAGATTTCGTTGGGTCCTGCTGGGAGAACAGTCCTTTGTGAGGTGAAGGCAGGTGTTCCAAGGCAGAGGTCAGCTTTAGCATCTCACCATCCCACAAGACCATTGGCGGTGAACACTGCTGCTGGATCAAGATCTGCATCTCTGCCAGCCACACTATGCCCAGGACCTCACAGTGCTGCAGGAACCGTGAGAGCCTGAAGTGGGACTTACAGCTCCTGAAAACCAGAACAGCCAAGTTCCCCGTGTTTTTGACATCGATCCGTTGCAAGACGTTATTGAAGCGTGTTCCGCACTGTGCAAACCACTTGGACCCTTTGAAGCTGCCTTTGGTATTCATCCTTTTTCAAACAGCTGTCTGCCTTTTCGCCTCCGTTCGGCACCGCACCGCATGCTCTTAAGCGTGTCATTGCTTTAGCTCGAACTAGAGAAGTACCACTGCCTTGCACTGCTCAGAGCACCGTTCAGGCCGCAAGATTCTTCATCGCCTCTCCTATAAGTCGACCTCAGAGGCTCTGCATTTAATCGATTTGCCTGCTACTCCTGGTACCAGCTTTCCGCCGTCAATCCTTGACCGCCAAACCCAACTTAGTGACCACCTGATCTGCATAGCTCGAGTAGCCGCTTCAAAGCTGTAGCAACCTCCCTTTCGACCCTAACTCAAGGCCACCTTGCCGCTAGACCACCACATCCTCGAACCAAAAATAACCCACTAACGACACTGAGAAGCCTGGTTCGATGCTGTTGATCTGCCAAGACATTTGCAAAGGTATTACCGACCGATATCTGCCCCCTTAGTCCACCCTCTGCCCCAGATACTGACTAGGATGCTTTTAATCCCTTTGACAACCTCAAGAAATTAGCTTTTTGAACATTGTGGACTTTGCATTGCCGTGCATCCCCCTGTCTCATTACCCAGAGTGCTGCATCTATTCTATCTTTGCATATTGTGTGTTCCTTCTACAAGGGTGCGTTTTTAAAGTGTTTTCTAGTTAGTTATTATTGTACATGGTGTGTTCAATTAAAGTGTATATATTTTTATAGAACCTTGATTGGGCATTCCTGTGTTTTGGACTGTTATAGTTTGCTGCTTGTGTTGCTACTGAACCACATTCACAATGTTTTTGACAGTATAACCTTCCCTCGGCTCACGTTACCACAAAATGCAAAGGAGGTATATCTTTTAACAGTGCCTGTTTTACCTTTATCTTTATGATTGTGTTGGCTCTTGGTTTGTAGAAAAGTGGGGGCTGAGTGGGCGCCTTAGCCTCTACTCATCCTTATACTCCAGCAGGGCATATGTCATTTCGTCACAGCAGCCCTACAGATAAGGGGTGTATCGGACACATTTACTCCCTAAGAATAGGCAAATACTCCCAAAAAATAAAAATTGCTAGTAAAAATAATCCCAACAAAAAAATCGGAAACAGGCATGTAGAACCATGTGCCTCTGCTTTTCCCCATACAGCTCCATGGATCTGTTTGGACAAATTGTTCACGTAGTTCCACAGGACGAAACTACTATTATTGCTGTCTGACTGCAAGTAGTAAACATGTACATAAATAAATGGGTACAAAGAAATAATTATTTAAAAAAATTCCATTTCCAGTTAAAACATATTTTTACTTGCTTATAAATTACTCCCATTGGGAATTGGACTTACATTTTTACTTGCTAAAAATCATTTTACTCCCAACTTTAAAAACATAGGAAGTATAATACTCCCAGTTCCAAATCGTATGTAGAGCACTGTGTCACAGTATCCCACTTAAAGCAACAGAGAGAAGGAACGAAGGATCAAGGCGAGGAGAAGGCAGAACAGGTAAGCTGCAGGAGGCACCAACAAAGGACTGGGTCAATTAGCAAGGGGCAGGAAATGAGGGAACTTTAGCAAGAGGCTAGCGGCAAGGTAAATACAGAACAAGGAGTAAATTGGTGCATAGGGCAGAGGCAGAACTACAGCCAAAGCCTAGAAGGACTAGCAAGCAGAATAAAACAGAACCTGAAAACTGCACAGTAGAGCTGAAACTGTAGGCATTTGGTAAAGGGGAAGAGGCGCAAGAGCTAGTGACAGTAGAAACACAGCATAAGGGGGGGCTGAAGACTAGGGGAGCACAGAGGATAGAGACTGGAAGAACACAGCACAAAGAGCAGAGGCTGGACTGCAAGGAGACAGCGCATTGAGCAGAGGATATGTAGTGCAAGGACAGAGGAAAAAGCAGGGGCAAGAGACTGCATGGACACAGCACTAGAAGCAGGGAAAGAGATCGCAGGGACACAACACACAGAAGTCTTGAAGATTGCACAGGCACAGTGCAAGGTTCAGTGGGTAGAGACTGCAGGGACCCAGCACAGAGCAGGCATTGGAGATGGCAAGGACACAGTGCAAGGTTCAGTGGGTAGAGACTGCAGGGACCCAGCACAGAGCAGGCATTGGAGATGGCAAGGACACAGTGCAAGGTTCAGTGGGTAGAGACTGCAGGGACCCAGCACAGAGCAGGCATTGGAGACGGCAAGGACACAGCATCACCATGAGCAATCCTGACGGACAGCGGCACTAGCCTGAAATTCAACTCGACCCAACCTAGTCATACTGCCACACGGCCCTTACAGAAGTTTAATTGGGGTTACAACCCCACACACTTTATACCATTTCGTACCTGCCTTGAGAAGGACCCTCGTGGGTTGAAACACATGTCAGCTGACCACTTTAAGACCACATTTCTACACTATGAAGACTAAAGAAACACAACTTAAAACCCTGCATTCGACGTGAGAATCTTCTTATTTATAAGATTCATCAGAAACTGCAAGTTTGCAAGGTAACCAGGACTTTCCACGAGTCCTTTGGAACATGCTTGTGTTTTACCCTTCCTCCAGGAACACAGGCAGAGAAGAGTTCTAGATTGGGTTGGCAAGGTTTCAGGAAGTCTTGCATTGCATCATGAAACTTATATTCAATTTTTCGGGGGGCGGGGTGGTTTTGTGCTAACAGAAGTCCGATTGGGGTTCTGAATCCGATGGTGTGTCGGTTGCCAAGTCCTTGCTGGTCAGTGGAAAGCGCCTCCCAGAGGTTCAGATGCAGGGCTGTTTATGGTTAGGGACTCTGGTGTAATTGGTCTCTCGCCTAAGTAGGTATTTCTGCAGCGTGCTGTGCACCGGGGCCCTGTCCTTAGAGTATCACCAGGCACGACAGCAGGAGATAGTGGCTCCACCCTTTAGCTTTGCAGAGACACTACCATTGGCAGGTGATCATTATTGGATGTTCATGCTTCTGCATCCTCTCATATCTAAAAACAAGAACTTCTCACCTCAAAGGGTTATTCAATGTGATACCTCACTTTCTTGGTGGAGTTTCTTGCAGAGGCTGCCTAATTTCCTAAGATTCCTCAATGTTTTTGGGACGACAGTTCAGATTCTAGTATCTGTATTTTCTGTCCCCTGTTGTGCCACTTCTTGACTTTTCTTATGACTTATTATCAGGCAGAGGATGGTCCACATCTTCCTCAACATTAGACCTGGGACAGATCCACAACCTGTTGCTCCCAGGTAGTGTGACTGTTCCTTGAATTGTGTTCCTTGTGTTGCTCCCTGGCGTTGAGACTGTCCCTTGAATTGTGCTTCTTGTGTTGCTCCTAGTTAGTGGGAAAGTTCATTTGATTGGGTTCCTTGTATTTCTCCCTGGCATTGGGACTGTTCCTTGGATTTGTGTTCCTTGTGTTGCTACCAGGTAGTGGGACTGTTCTGTGGTTTGTGTTCCTTGTGTTGCACCCTGGCATTGGGACTGTTCCTTGTGTTGTATTCCTTGTGTTGCTCCCTGGCGGTGGGAATGTTCTTTGGGTTGTGTCTCAAAGCTCTTGGGAACCTGCACGTTCATCATTGCTGTACTCAAGAGAGAGTTCTTGATTTCAAAGCCTTGCCAAGAGTTGAGAAGGCATAAAACGTTAAGGGGTCCTTAGAAATACAGATAACTTCCCCACAAACCAATTCTTGAGCCAGGTCTACCTCATGAAATGTGAAATCACACAGATGAGTTACACGCGCAGCCCCCTTGAATATCTTCAAACCAGTGTGGGACAGAGACTTGTTTATCACAGGGTATTAATGCTGGACGATTGGTGGACTGTGTGAGAAACCTGAAGGTGTCTCCCTAGTTAGTCCCCAGGGATCTGTCATCTAGGTGGCCAGGACACGGCCATCGCTATTGGATCCAGTTCCTGGGGGTGGACCAGTGAGGGAGGATCACCTGGATGGGGGGTTCTCAGGGAGTGGGACACCGAAGCATGAGATGGGGTATCCCTCTTCCTTAAATACCTCTTCCCCATCCTACCACGTAGGACATTTGAAAACACTGTACCCCCTGTCCTAACACAAATACTTTTGCACAACCGACTAACACCAGAGCCGTTTACCTGACATGTCCCAATACAAGGGTCAGGCAAAGTCAGGCAATTGACGAGAATCACATACACCTGACTTCCCTTTCCCCTCCCCACAGGGATACAAGATGGCACAAGAGAGCACAGTACGAGCAAGGCAGACCACACAATGAGACAGCTATCCAGACCTGGCAGTTCAAAAGGAGGAGGAAAGCGGCAAATATCGAGAGGCTGACAACGAGAGACACAACCTTGCCCTTTTCGACAAAACCCTGCAGACCCTCCACTAAAGGAATCGTAAGACCGAGGACAATAGCCCAAGTGTGCTTCAGCAGATGTCAACGGTACATGGAGTGTATCAACACTGATAAGCCAGAGCGAGAGAGACTCCTGCTTCCATAGTACCGTCATTGACTCCAGTAAAGGGAAAAGCCAGGTGGTTGCTAGGCACAGCCAGGCTGTGGTGAATGAAAGTCGCAGAGTGGCAAAGTGAGAGAAGTTCAACAAACTTTAAAATTACAAAGGGGAGACCAGCTGCAGAAGGGGAACGGCACCACATGGGTGCTGCTCTGAAAAACTCGGTCCGATTCCCGGCTGAGTGAAACTACAGATACCAGAAGGCTGTAGGAGAGCCGCCAAAATAAGTCAAAGTGGTCCTACAGGAGATCAAGCAAAAACACCCTGTACAGTCAAGCCTTTGACCTAAGAACTATAAAGAAAGCAATGGAAGTGAATCCCGTGAACATTGAAAGTAAATGTGAATGTGAAGTTGGCAAGAGTGAACCCTGAAGAGGGAAGCTGACAAGAAGAGGGCTAGTCTTAAGTCCCAAGAAACAGTGTGTTGACAAGAGTGAACCCGGCCGAGGGATGCCCACTGGAACTGTTTAAGAAGACATTAAGATTTGTGAAGGAAGGAAAAGCCATAGTGAAACCGGTGAAGAGAGGCTGAAAGTAAAGAGGGGTCAGCGCCCGGAAGAAGGGGGGATCTAGGGGTGAAGAATCCTCACCTTAAGTGAAACCAGAAAACAAACTTTCATTTTGTTGAAGGAACTTTTGTTTTTGTTATTTGAATATGTCAGGTCCTCGAAGGCAAGAGCCTTTCCTTTGAAACGAGATTTGCCCATCAACAACCCTGATAGCTGTAAGTGGGGGTAGGGAGACCCAAGCTACCGCATCGTGACATATTGTTTGTGAACACTTCTTTCTTTTCTTGAAAACTATGATACCTTTTTGTATTAGTTGTAAGGTTTGGCAATTGGTTTCTTAGTATAGGACCTTTTTTATTTGACACAAAGCCACTAGAACTGCTTTATTTTCATTTGTTGGTCAACGCTTTCTCCCATCTTAGATTTAGGTGTAGATTAGGCATTTTTCCAACCTGCATACAGTTCAGTAAACACCCTTGAACTATGATCACTTGTGTCTGTCTTTACTGTTGCCACCATGAGTTCCTTACATATGGTGTCAGGAGTGGGATGTGACTCAATTGAAACAAATTGGGGAACCCCACAATTTCAAAAAACCTAGTCAAAGAGCCTCTAACCCTTCCCATCACCACCAAGGAATCAACAGGCTTTTATATCTGTAGCAGTAGGGAAGCTATTATATCCCCTGGGGAAAAAGGAATGACTCCTACGGACTTGGTTTTTATACCCACTCTGCAGTGTTACATATAATAAGCTTTAAAATCTGGCTTAAGTTTGGGATAGATGCTTAGCGGGCATTTTTGACCCCGACTTCAGGGAAGATGTGAATGTTCTCTTACAGAATTATGGCAAAGTCCCTTTTGAGGTATGTCTGGGAGACCAAATTGCACCGGGAATTTTGGAAAGGGCTTTGTTCAAAGAAAGCAAACCAGATAAGAAAGAAAGAGATAATTTAGGCTTTGGCGAAGCCGATAAATCTTTAACATCGCAGAAAGGAAAGGAGAAGACCCCACCATCTATCCCGTCCGAGGCTTTGCCCATCGAAATGGTCCAGCCCTCGTGGAAGCTTTGTTACAAGTAATCCCTGAAGAGGAAGGCATAGAGAAGGGAAGTCCCTTTTTCTTCTTAAAACTTGGGTTACTTTACCGAAGAGAAACATCACCAGAAGGTTTTATAAAGACCCAACTAGTAAGAACTAAAAGCCACCAAAAGGTCGTGCTAGAGATCGCACATTCCCATCTCACATGAGGGTATTTGGGACACGTTAAAACTCAGGTACATACTAGTGGAAAGTTTTACTGGCAGGTATCAATGCCGATATAAAAACATTCATACAAACTTGCAAAATATGTCACAAGACCAGCCTGTACATCACAGTACCTGCCCCTCTGAACCCGCTGCCGATCATAGAAATCCCCTCTTCTAGAATTGGTATGGACATAATAGGACCTCTACAAACATCTAAATTGGGCAACAAGTATGTCCTTGTGATCGCACATTCCCATCTCACAGGAGGGTATTTGGGACACGTTAAAACTCAGGTACATACTAGTGGAAAGTTTTACTGGCAGGTATCAATGCCGATATAAAAACATTCATACAAACTTGCAAAATATGTCACAAGACCAGCCCGCACATCACAGTACCTGCCCCTCTGCCGATCATAGAAATCCCCTCTTCTAGAATTGGTATGGACATAATAGGACCTCTAGAAACATCTAAATTGGGCAACAAGTATGTCCTGGTGATCGTAGATTATGCAACCCAATATCCAGAGGCATTTCCAATGCAAAGTAATATCACTCTGCATATCCTAAAACATCTTCTACCATATTACTCTAGGATCGGTTTTCCCAAAGAAATACTAACAGATCAAGGTTTGAATTTTATGAGTAAGCTTATGACTGAAGCCAAAGTGTTAGTCCACATTACCGCCTTGCGAACTTCGGTGTACCATTCTCAAACCGATGGTCTCGTAGAAAGATTCAATAAGACACTGAAACTAGTTCTACGGAAATTGGTAGACAAGGACGTGAAAGATCAGGATTGAATGATCCCATGGGCACTCTTTGCTGTGAGAATAAAACCCCAAGCTTCCACAGGTTTCTCTCCCTTTGAGCTACTCTATGGAAGAGAACCGAGATATGTCCTGGACATGCTCCAGGAAACCTGGGAAGAACGAGAAGAGGCTCCCATTCCAATATCACAAACTGCCACTAGAATGTGAGAACACTTGAAGTTGGTTCGAAACTTAGTTTGTACTCATATGGGAAAGGCCCAGAGCCAACAGAAGGCCAACTATGATAAAAAAAAGTTAATTTAAGATCTTTTTCTCTTGGACAAAAAGTACTAGTCATCTTACCCACCTCAAAGAACAAACTTGTTTCGAAGTGGCACAGACCTTACGAGGTAATAGAATGAACAGGAACGTGCATGTATAAAATAGCCCAACCAGACCACAAACAGAAATCCACTTTAATCAGATCAACCTCTTAAAAAAGTGGAAGGAGAATCCGTCAGCCACCCATGTCAAAGTACTAGACTGCCTGGTTCCGGAAGATATAGATAACTTTGACTTAATTCCTTCCGAGTTATCTATCCAACAATGAAGAGATCTAAAAGATGTAGTGGTCTCATTCCCTGATGCATTCTCAGAAAAAAAACAGGAAGAGTAAAAGGTATATACCATTATATTCGAACCCCGAAAGGCAAAGTGGTTACCCTATCATCTACCAGAGGCACGTAAACAGATAGTGATCGAGGAAGTCAACAAAATGTTGAAGGCCAATATAATTGAGCCCTCCTCAAGTCCATGGTCCTCTCATATCGTGTTGGTCACTAAACCTGACAGTTCCTGGAGATTCTGCATAGATTTCCGTCAAGTTAATGCCATATCAGACTTTTATGCGTATCCCATGCCATGCATCGATGAACTAATTGATAAACTGGGAACAGCCACCTTTCTATCCTCCCTAGGTTTAACCAAGGGGTACTGGCAAGTCCCCGTATTTGGTCCAGATAAGGAACAAAATGCGTTTTCAACACCCGTATGATTATTCCAGTTTAAAGTCCTCCCTTTCAGCCTACGTGGTGCACCAGCTATGTTCCAACGCCTCATGGATAACATCCTGCGCCCTATTCTGATTTCTCTGGAGCTTACATTGACAATATCGTCATTGATAGTAAAACCTGGGAGGACCATCTCTTGCATATTTATACCATCTTGAAAGTCCTAACTGCTAATCCAGCTAAGTGCAGATTGGCCCAATCAGCTGTGAAATACTTTGGCTTTTCCGTAGGGAATGGGAATGTACAGCCCCAACATCAAAAGGTAAAAGCCGTCTTGGATACTCCGACTCCCAAGACCAAAAGAGATCTTAGGGGTTTCCTTGGTCAAATAGGATATTACCATAGGATTATCCCTAACTTTTTGGACAAATTGGCTCGGCTGACAGATAAACTTTAAAATGCTGAACCCCAGAAACTTCAGTGGAACGATGATGACGAGATATGCTATAGCATCTCAAAGCAGACGTTATGCCAAAATCCAATGCTAAAGACAGTCGACTTCTCAAAAGAGTTTGTGTTACAGACGAATGTATCTTTCACAGGGTTAAGCGCCACCCTGTCCCAAATTTGCGACAGCTTAGAACAGCCCAGCTGCAAGTTGTTTCCACATGAAAATACTCTGTGGTAGAACTAGAAGATCTAGCCATCAAGTGGGCCATTATCCATCTTAGGTACTGCCTATTGGGATGAAAGTTCACACTGGTTAAAGACCACTCACCCTTAGTTTGGATTAGCCAACGCAAAGAGTCCAACCCTCGGGTCATGCAATGGTTTCTGGACCTACGACCCTATTGTTTCACAGTGGAAAACCAGAAGAGAAAAGACCAGGGAAATGTGGATTTTCTTTCCCGGTTCCCCTGTAAAGCAAATGTGGCTACATCGCATAGAGGAAGGACATGTGTGAAGCCTGAAGGTGTCTCCCTAGCTGATCCGCTGGGATCTGTCATCCAGGTGGCCAGGACATGGCCATCGCTACTGGATCCAGTTCCTGGGGGTGGACAAGTGAACTCATATAGAACTTGGTCAATGCTTGATGCAACAGGCCACTGTCCTGCCACACATCCATATTTATAAAGGTCACCTCTTGCATCATACTAGATAGCCAGGCTTCATGTTTTTGTTCTGTCTATTCCCCTCTAATGAACAATTTGAATAGGAGGTGCTGTCTAGCCATGTTAAATTCCACGGTGCTCATTGTGAAGTGTGTTCTACCATTGATGGTTTATCTATGCAAGGGCAAAATCTCCACCCTGCTCCTGCCCAGTTTATGGTTACAATATTTAGTTTTGAGACACAGCCCTGATACCTAGGGTACACATTTTTGGATGGCACCTTTACAATGCAGCTTTCTAGCCACTAAAAGTAACACTACCTTCAATGGGTAGACTGCTGTGTTGCACTGTCACGGGTGAAAACTCTTTTCTCAATCACGACATAAGCCCCCACTTTGCACAGTTTTATTACACGGCACACATCAACTAGGGAACTCCTTCCCCTACAGTGGATGTGGCGCACAATAAAACGCTTTTTATTTTTTAATATACCATAGATTCTTTTTTGCGTAGGCCTCCAACCCATCTTGCACCCAACCTCCACAAACACCCCGTGTCACAATGGACTAGGTATCAGGCCCGTGTGTATCAATAAGATATTTATTAATTTATTATTTAATGTAAAAAAGGAAAATACTCAAAATACAACAGCCACCAATGTTGTGGCAACACAGATGCAATGATCTCTACAGAAACATCAGGTTAAGACATCCTATTACAGTTCACACAGGTTTTGAATGTCAAAATAGAAAAAAAAGAACTTTTACAAAGTACTAGCACCAACGGTTTAGCAATCCCCCCTGCAACACTCACCCCCAAACATCAGCTAAACTTGATTTCTTTGAATGGAAGGCAGTGGCAAGGAGTAGAAATAGAGAGCGAAAATCGGATTTGGGGTAAAGCCCACCACCCCCAGATGGGAAACTAGCAAAGAAAGCGAAAATCCGTTTTTGGAGCAAAATGGCAGAATGGGCTTTTGATTCTTGCTCACAACTGCTAGGGGACAGAATGAAAGGAAATTTGAATTGCTTACACTTAGGAGATAGGGAAAGTTTAGAGAATATTAATCAGTACACCAGTGAAAAAATAGAAATGAAGTGGGGAAATCGGTTTTGGGAGAAAAGCAAATGCAAAAGGGAAAATACACGGGCAAATGGAAATTCATTTATACTGAGGTTTACAATGACAGGCAGCTCAGGGAAGGGGTTTAGCTTGCAATAGGAAAATAGGTTTTCAATGATAAGGACAGAGGCACAGAACACGTAGACTTCTAGGGAAAAGGATTGCTCACAATGGGAACAACGGTTTGGGTTTACTAGGACAGATGCAAATGGGAATTTGTTTGGTAATACACACAATAGATGGATAGATTTGTTTTTTTTTTAGTTACAAGGAGGACTAACTCTTTTGAGGCAACACTTTAATGACTATAACAATTAAATACAAACACAAGAGACAAGATGGTTGATTTTGAATTTTAACAATCTTGAACTGTGAATTTCAATGGGGGAATTAATTGATTTACTTAAAAATATACTAAGGATTTACACAGACACTGAGAGGTTTTTCAAAGAAGATATGCTAACATATACAAGCTAATAAGAGATTCTTCTATGGGGAGATGACTGGATTACACGGACAATTAGGTGTTTTCAATGGGGTATTGGATTAAATGTAATACTACAAAATTGAAGGATTTCTGCAATTTAGGGTTGGGGTTATATGCTACTTACAAGGCAAGCCTTGGTTTTGGATTCAGGACAGCCAGCTGGATCTCAGGGCCCTCTGGACAGCTAGGGCAAGGGGTCTGGTCACTGCACTCTCAAAGATGGTAAGGTTCAGCAGCCTTCTCGCCGTCCTCCTTCTCCTGTCTCCTGGTTTGTGTCTGTCCCCCTGGCCTAGTACAGTCCCCCTTATATAGCAAAAATGACATCACTAACTTTACAATCTAGGGACAGTACCCTGTAATTATCCCAGCCGCTCGGATAGGACAGTTACCATTCCTCTCTCCGCCCCCTGGCATGATTGGTTCAGGGGAAGAGAGCACCATCTGTCTGCATTTATTACAATTATTTGTTCTTATTACCACTTTTTGACAAAAACTAGTTATGTCTCATAACTTCATAATTATACTGGCCGCCACCAAGTGAAATGGATGTGCGGTTGTAGCTGGTCATGGAGAATTAGATAAGTCAATCGCCAAATCTGTACAATGTAGCATGGCCATTTGGCACATTTTTGTTCTTTTCATAAAATGTGCCACAGTTATGGCTCTGCAAACGATCAAGCATGTTCCTAATTTCATTTTCCATCTTTTCACCAACTGCCATATTTGCTAACTGTTCAGATCAGCCAGAAACTAGTCTTAACTGCCTATTTCAGTCCCCAGAGTCCTAGATAAATGCAATTTATCTCTTTAAAACTGCCTGGAAATTACATGACAAAATGGCATAAAATTACATTAATCCTCATTCGGATTGCTGCGAAAAATGCCTAAAATGACATCAGTCTTTTAATGTCAATTGGGAGTGTCTTGTTCCTCCTGTGGGAGGGCTGCTTCATCCCCCACAGCCATCTGTCTTCCTCTGGGCTCAGCTGGTAACCAGAGATTTTTATGACTCCCTTTGAAAACAGCAGTTTTCTCTTTGAAGTGGGAGCAGGAAGGGCTCACACCTCCTGGTCAGGCTCTAGCCACACTTTGCCTTCTTTGAAATCTGTGGGCTCCTTGCCTTCATGTCTGCAGAGCAGGGAATTATGACGCCCTCAGCAGCATCACATTTTATTGCAGGGTTGTTTGCGGGTAGCTGCGACTTCCAGCTGGAAGCAGGGCTTTTCATTGTGAAGTTTCTTGCCTCAGCCCAAACTGGTTTTTCCTGTAGTAAGTGTCTCTTCAAAGGTGACTGGAGTTTTGTGGGTTGAAACATAATATCCATTGGCTTTGGTCAATCCCCCACATCATATTTCCCTGACATTTTCTGTGTGAGCAGTGATATCTTTTTCCACTGTGGTTTTTTAAAGCCGTCTTTCTTTTCACACGTGTGCAGGCCGTTTCTGCTTTTTTAGTTTTAAAATCCTGTCTTGCAGGTCACAGGATTCTTTGGTTTCTCCTTCTTGGGTGAATTTACATTTGCTGTTGGTCCATTGATAATGATGGGTAGGCCACCTTCCACGTGGTTCTTTAATTTGCCATGCACAGTAAGAAAAAGCTAAGCCGTTTTTCGTTTGCAGTGTGTAAAGGGCTGCTGTTCATTTGAAGGGGAAGCAAAAGCCATTTTTGGTTGTAGTGTTGGAATTCTTGCCCCTCATGTGAAATAAAAGTAAAGCAAGGCCGTTTTTGGTTGCAGTGTATAACTTCTTGTCATTCAGGTGATGTTGAAGTAAAGCAGAGCCATTTTTGTTTGCAGTGTAGAAATTCTTGCCACTCATGTGAAATAAAAGCAAAACAAGGCAGTTTTTGGTGACAATGTTTAAATGCCACTGTTCAGGTGAAAAGGACTACTGTTTGTGACCTTTAAATGCAACCCACACTATATGAAGTCACCGAGTGTGTGAAATGTGCCCTTTTCTGCAGATTATTATTCTTCAGTCTTCCATCAAAATAAGCAAGTCCATCAAACTCAACCAGGTCTTTTGTCCGAGTTTATATCTGATTTGTTTGGCAAAAAATTGGTCAGGTTGGCAGCCTTTTCCTAGAACCCATCCTCTTCAGTTATGCAAACTTTACACACCACTGATGTGAATGAAGTGAAAATGGGGCTGTTATCAGGCTATGACACTAAACAAACATCAGTTATGTGGACACGTTTTTAGGGCATATGGAGCAGTGATGTTATATTTTACTGTATTCACATGTGGTCTCCAGATAGATTGAGTTCGGAAAAATGTAATGAGTCTTTGCCAGGTCGCCGGAGAGCCCCTTCCACTAAGAGGAAGGCTGCAACCGTAGTTGCTTGGGGAATATTTCCCTGGCAGAAATCTGCAAGGAAAAAGTGTGCCTATCTGCAAACGGTTGTGGGGGCTTCTGCTGTTTCACAGGTGGGTCAATAATGCTTAAGCAGAGGCGCCCTGGAGGGGAGCATGGGGGGGGGCGACTGCCCCCTATTGGCTGCTTTGCCCCCCTAATTGATGCTCTATCCCCCTGCCCCCTGGCAAAGAATTCTTTCGTGGAGCCTTAAAGGAGCTCCTTCGCCCAGCCATCATTGGCGCGTTTGCAGGTTCGGTTTGCTCAGCCTGAGTTCGCTTGTCTAGAAAAAACCAAAATAGAGGTTTCACAGCTGAAACATGCTCTTAAACTTACATTCACTAGTTTTCTTTAAAATGGTTTATTTTTTTTTGACAGACTACCACACAAATACGCTGTGATTTGTGTGCCCTTTCATTGTGTTTTATCACAGGATATATTTCTAAAGCTATGATATGCATGTCTACCTGCTTAATCACAAACAAATGCTTACATTGTGCTGACGGCAGTTATTAGGAAATTAAACTGTGGGTTCGTGGCTGCCAGCTTTTGATTTTCAATATGGGGACAGACATTCCCCCCCCCTCACCCTGAATGTTTTCGCGCCTTGAAACACCTGTGTATAGGCGCGTTACAAATACCATATCATATCATATCATAATGTAAGCAAACTACCACCCCAACACATCCCCTGGCCAAACACATTTTATAGCTCTTGTTTTTTTTAACCGAATTGCATCTTAGTAACAGTCACTCAACCTGCTGAGGTACCCTTGTGGCCTTCTACTGTTGGACATGTCTATGGATCCCCTAAGGTGTTCACAATCGCTGCATTAACAACAGTGCAGTTCATGTACATGACTTCAAAGTCAACAGTATTTAATCTCCAACGATTCATTGACAGTGTACCAGTAGCGGATTCTCCATAATGGGTGAAGGGCGCTGAACCACGGGCACCCTCACCCATTATACAGGCGTCAAGGAGCCAGCCCAGTGTAAACACTGAGCACTCCCCCAGCTGCTTTTTGCAGCTGAGGGAGTGCTCCTCGACTGACTTGAACTGTTAAAGGAAAACACGGTTTTCTTTTGACAGTTCTGTTCCCCGGCCTTGCATATCCAATCAGCCATGCAAAGCCGGGGGCATTTTGCTTCCCCAACATTGCATGGCCTATTGGGGATGCTATCTGAGAAACTGCATGTTTGTATGTGCGATGGGAAACGCTATTGTGCCTCCTCACACATACAAACAGAGCGGGCCACTTCATCATCAGCGCTCTGACTCTTGCACGCATGTGCACAAGCCAGAAAGCGTTCTTTGTTTCCTGCTTCCTGTTAATGCTACGCGGAAGCTGGAGTGCTGGGCGGGAACATCAGGACCGAGTAAGAAGTTATGTTAATTTAAATATGTGTATCTATGTGTGTACGCTTGTGTTGTGTGTAATGAGTGAGTGCATGATGATGGGTGTGCATGTGAATGAGCAACTGCATGCTGCGTTCAAAGGTTGTGTGAATGTGTGTGTGCGTGTGTTTGTACTGGGCCGTAGAGCTTATTTTGTCAAGAGGGGGGTTCTACATCAGCCAACATCAACTCCCCATGCAAGACGCTGGAGAGGCCCAGGGGGGGCAAGCACAGTATTTTGTTTTGCTGGCCGTCTATGATAGATGCCTAGTAAAAAAACCATGTCTACTCTTTGGGCTCCCCAGCACCTCGCATGCACTCATAATCACATTGTATGTGTGCAAGGTGCTGGGGGACCTAGAGGGCATGCATGGCATTTTTTACTGGGCATGTATGATAAAACAAGCATGGTAATTGTTATTATGTAGCTAAACTGTCATTTGAATACACCAAGTCTAGCCATTTCTTTCTGTGGCATGATGTTTTGCATTGGGCATCTTTGATAAAGTAAGCATGATAAATGTTATTACTTGGCTAGACAGGCATTTTCAAGCAGCCAGTCTAGCCATTTCTTATTGTGGTATGCCATTTGTATTGGGCACCTTTCATAAAGCAAGCATGATAAGTGCTATTGTGTAGCTAGACTGGCATTTTTGGCGCTGCTAGTCTAGCCATTTCTTACTGTGGCATGATATTTTGTATTGTGCTTCTTTGATAATGAAAGCATAAGTGTTATTATGTGGCTAGGCTGGCATTTTGGTGCAGCCAGTCTAGCCATTTCTTACTGTCACATGACATGACAGTTTGTATTGTGTATCTTTGATAAAGCAAGCATGATAAGTTGGCATTTTAGTGCAACCAGTTTGGACATATGTTCATACTGTTGCAGGGCATTTTTAATGGTAAAGCCAACTGCAGTATGTGGGGATACTGCCCCCGTCTCCATGGCAGCACAATCAACAAAATGTGCTACACGAATCACCGCCGCGGGCCCGTGTCCCGATTCGCTGCCTCACCCCGCCCGCCCCTCCCCTCCTGCTTTAAATGGAGGGGGAGAGGGCCGAGAGGCGAAGCCAAGCAGGGAAGGCCATAAGGAAAGGCCTCCGGTGCTCTTTGCAGCTCTTCGCTGCTCGTCTGCCGTCTGCCCAATGCCCTTGCAGCACCTACAAGGTAAGAAGCACTATTCTAACAAGCTTCTTTCTGAACCATGTCTCGCCTTAAGACTCCTCAGGCTGCGCACCCGTACTCAAGAAGCAGCCCGTAGCTCGCATCCCACCCCCACGAGCACCCGTAATACACGGCTATGCTCGCGTACTGCAAAAACTCCTACATGTACTGATAAGGTCAGACTCCAGCGCACAACCTTGAAGGCTGTATCCTCCAACGATATTACAATTACAGTAACCAACAAAGTACATTACCCACATCGCAACTGTCATACCCACATTACAAATACTATTAATCCTGCGCCCACCACCACCCCAGTATAAAATCTGTGTTGTGCAAATCTTCTACCACCATTTTGAATTCTATTGTGCCAAATGCTTTGCCACCTGTGTCCACCACCCATGAAAATGCGCCCCCCAGTGTAAAATCTGTGTTGTGCAAATCTTCTACCACCATTTTGAATTCTATTGTGCCAAATGCTTTGCCACCTGTGTCCACCACCCATGAAAATGCGCCCCCCAGTGTAAAATCTGTGTTGTGCAAATCTTCTACCACCATTTTGAATTCTATTGTGCCAAATGCTTTGCCACCTGTGTCCACCACCCATGAAAATGCGCCCCCCAGTGTAAAATCTGTGTTGTGCAAATCTTCTACCACCATTTTGAATTCTATTGTGCCAAATGCTTTGCCACCTGTGTCCACCACCCATAAAAATGAACCGCTCCCTGTAAGACTTGTGATGGGCACCGCCCACAACACGCTCGATGCACCTAGCCCCTCCATACCACCACCTCTCATCACTAGCTCCCCCACAGCCACTGCTGAACCCCACCTGAAATGCGCCATGATTAACGCTAGATCCGTCAATGCCCATGCCCTAGACATCCACGACCTCCTAACCTCCCAAGACCTAGATCTACTTATGATCTCAGAAACTTGGCTACATGAGGCCTCTGGCCCAGCGCTCTCACTCGCCCTACCTCTTGGCTATTCCATTACTAGACAAGACTGCCTCTCCAAAGGTGGAGGTGTAGCAATTATCGCCAAAGACTACCTCTCTGTCAGAAAGGTAGAGAAATCCCTAAACAACAACAGCGACTATCTCCAAGTCAAAATAACCCTCTCCCCCCACTGCACAATTACTGTGCACACCGTATACCGCCCACCAGGCCCAACAGGAGACTTTCAAGCCTCTCTCATCCACCTCCTCTCGGACAACCTCAAAAAGCAGTCTAAAGCCATTCTCCTGGGGGATGTCAACCTAGGGCTCCGGGATAGTAAGGACGTAGCAGCAAAATCCCTCGACTCCGCCCTTAAGGCGCTAGGGTACAAGAACACCATACTTAGCCCAACTCACACCCAAGGCAGAACGCTGGACTGGATAGCACAACACAACTGTCCACTCACCATCACTGGAAACACTCCCACCCCATGGTCGGACCACCACACTATCACCTTCAGCATCCCCACCACTAGTTCCCCTGCTACCCCTTCACCCCAACCACTCCCTCCCTGCCTCGCCAGAAGCTCCCGCCAACTCACTAAGGAGAGATTACTGCCCTTCCTCCAAGGCCCAGCCTTCAGACCACCTTTCGCTTCAGACCCTGAAACACTCGCATCAACCTATGCTACGGCCATCAAAGCAGCCATCAACACCATTGCCCCACTCAAACCTCGAAAATCCAAACCCACTGCACATTCCAATTCTTGGTTCACGCCGGACCTCCTCTCACTCCGCAACAAGAAAAAACCCGCACTCACACAGTGGCAAAGGTCCCACTCCGAAAAAGATAAGATGATCTTCAAAGCCCTTTCCACCAAATACAAAAAGGCAATCACCCAAGCCAAAGCCAAATCCTTTGAATCCAGAATCTTGGAAGCCCAATCCAGTACCAAAGAAATATTCGCCATTTTCAGAGAACTAGAAACACCCACTCCCGCCTCCCAGAACTCCACCAAAGACAAGGACTGGTGTGACGGAATACAGAAGGCCATGAAATCCAAAATTAGCCTCCTCAAAAACAAAATACTAGCCACTAAACAAGCTCTACCGAGTAAGCACATCCCAGTCCCACCGCCCGCCCCTGATCCCCCCGTACCCTTCTCCTTCAAACCCATTCAGCTAAAAGACGTTATCAACATAATGAGGAACATTAAACCCTCTAACTGCAAAGGTGATGCTTGCCCAGCTTCCATTATCAAGGACTGCGCAGAACCGCTAGCCCCCTTCCTAACAGCCTTTGTAAATGCCTCTTTTACCACAGGGATAGTCCCTGCCTCCCTCAAGGAAGCCTGGGTCCGCCCTCTTATAAAGAAGCCAACGCTCGATCCCACCTCCCCCAATGATTACAGACCCATCACCACTGTCCCGTTCCTCCTCAAAATATTGGACAATGCAGCCTACCTGGAGGTTCAACACTTCCTTGAAGAGAACAAACTCCTTGGTCTCCGCCAATCTGGTTTCCGCCCCAGACACGGAACAGAAACCGCCCTACTTGACTTGAAAAACCAGATGGACGATGCGAAAGACTTGGGCAAACCTACACTCCTCCTACTCCTTGACCTCTCAGCGGCCTTCGACCTCGTGGATCATGGCGTCCTATGCCACCACCTCACCACCACGGCCAAATTCTCCCCAGAGGCTACAGCATGGATCACCTCCTTCCTACAAGACAGAACCATGGAAGTATTCTCTGACTTAGCCGCCGCATCACCAACCACTATACTCTGTGGGGTGCCCCAAGGCTCCTGCCTCTCCCCCACGCTATACAACATTTTTACACGCCCCCTCTTCCTCATCCTCGACGCCATGGGCATCTCCTACACCAACTACGCTGACGACACACAAATCCTCATCACTCTCACAGGCAATTACAACACTGACTCCCTGGCCCTCAACAACCTTTACAATACCATCCAAGCCTGGATGGCAGACAACGGTCTATGCCTCAACTCCGACAAGACGGAACTCCTACTGGTAGGCTCTCCCGACACCCTAAAGAATCTAGATGCCCAATTCAGTCACTTCACCATTGATTCCATTAAAATTCCAGTCTCCGAATCTGTCAAGACCCTGGGAGTCTATCTGGATTCTAGCCTATCCATGGACAGACAAATCAATGCCATTGCCTCTGCAGCGGTTTATCATGCCAAACTTATCAATGCAGTCAGACCATTTCTCTCCAAAGAGAACTGCACTAACATAGCCAGAGCCATCACCGGCTCTAGGCTAGATTACTGTAACGTACTCTTTCTAGGAACCTCTAAAAAAAACCTAGAGAGACTACAAGTAATACAGAACAACGCGCTCCGGGCAGCCCAAGGTATTGCAAAAAGGGAACACATCTCTGAGGCCAGAAAACTAGCCCACTGGCTCCCAATAAAAGAAAGGATATTATTCAAAGCCCTAACACTGACCCACAAGTGCATCCACCTCAATGCACCTGCATACCTCTCACAAAGGATACACCCTGTCTCCTCCACCAGGCCAACCAGATCACCCTACACCAACATGCTCTCAGTACCCCTAGTAAAAAAACTAAAAGCGGGCGGATCCAGCTTCCCTTACCTTGCGCCCTCGCACTGGAATGCCCTACCACACACTATCCGTAGAGAGGCCTCCCTCACCACCTTCCGCAAAATGCTGGACTACCCTGTTCACTTAAGGCTAGACATTCCAGCATGATTATCCCATGTATATCGTATCATATGTTCAAAAGCAATACTTGTAACAACAGTACGTCATCCTGCAACATTGACAATGTGTCAACATCCGCTATTTTACCTGTACCATGTAACTAAGTTCATTGCAAGTAACAGCGCCTCAATGCCCCTGGGCTGCTTGTGCGCTATATAAATGTAAATAAATAAATAAATATTTTGGCTGCCAGTGTGAAAAACATGTTTATACTGGTATAAAGTGTGGGCAAAAGCAACCTGAAAATGTGTTGGCAAAATGCCCCTCTGCACTGTTGGTGACTTTCATCTATTGTATTTTTTCCTGCGTTACCGTACAAAACCAATTGCAAACAGTTTTTGCATTTTACTCAATTTTGGTACCATTTTAAGCCATTATTTAAAAAAATGATCTGGGTGGGAAGTCCCCCAACACCTCTTAATTGGTTCGGGCTCCCTCGCTACGCTCTGTCACACTGGCATATTTGGGGGAAATATTTACACCCCTCCAATTAAAAAATTCAACAGGCACCACTGGGGTTTACAGGCAGAAACTGAAAACTGTGAACAATTCTGTGTGTGCAAAGTGAGATTCCTGCAACCACTGCTAAAGAACCAAGGGACTTTGATGCCGCCTTTCCCCCTGTACTTGGCACCTTTGTGTGATACTTCATCCGTTAAACAGACTGTCCTTGTCTATCATTTGAAACTGAGGTACTATTTTTGACTAGCTATTATTTAAAGCTGAGCCGGAAATTATATCTCTTCTGCTAAATACCACTGCATCATTTGAAGCTGTGCTGGGAGTCATGTCTGCTTGAAGTACCAGAATGCAGTCTCTGGCTGATGCCAAGGCCATTTTTGCAACTCTTGAACATGAGTAAACTTTTTAGGATGTATACTATTAACCTGATACAAAACGTGTATTGCATTAAACCTACTCTGAGCATGCTTAATGCACTTTTAACCATATTGGGAAAATATAGCTATACTTAAACCAGTTTGGCCTGTTGACCCTCATTTGGTGTGCCACTACTCTGCACCACCATGTTGTATTTTTGCCCCGTTTCCCCCACCCTCTCCCACAATAAATGATTTCTAGTGGCCTCTGTGCTTAAGAATGTGTGCAGATAAAGAGCGTGGTCATTAAAGACTCTTCCGAGGAGTGCTTTTTAGTTTATTCATCAGGGGCGGGATTCGGGGAAGATGCTATGCAGGTGCACTATTCTTGCAGTTAAGTAACGTCTCCTTCCTGCTCGCCCAGTGCCCATGACTCAGCGCTCTAGCGTCACTCAAGCGCGAGCCATTTTACACCTCTAAACCCCACGCCTTGCGCAGGTATTCATAAGAAAACAAAGCCCATGGCTGGGCCGGCGGGTTCCACAATCCCGCAGGGCGGGGCGGGCGCACGGGGCAAGTAAGGGGGCGGAGTTAGTGGATGTTTTGCCAGTACAGAGTGGGTGGTGGGGCTGTGCTCCCACTGGGAGGGAAGTGCTGAGGGCTGCTTCTACGAGATGTTCTTATCGGCGGAATGTTCTTACACCAGGAACGGGGAGGGAGGGCGAGGCACACGCAGGTGAAACTTGCGGACACAGAATCAGTGGCAGACCAGAGGCTAGACTGAAGCCAATGGATTTTGGTTTTTTGGGCCTACCCGCCGCTTTGATACGGTCAATAGATCGATGCAGTGGCCAGTGGGTCACGTTGAAAGCTGTGGGGAGGCCAGGCACCCAGTTGTCAATGTTATGTGAAATGGGCGGCAGCCTGACTGCGAGGGCCCAACGGGATCGCTGTGGTGTATTGTCTAGTGCTTTTCCAATTCCCTGTGGAGTTAGGTAGGTGTGCATGCTGACAGCACCGCCTTTTAACATGTATGTTAACTCCTTCTCTTTTGAGTTACCCAAAGTACTGCAGACACCCCGGAGAAAGGCAATGGGAGCATGCGTAGATGAGGCGGTTTTGTCGGCCCGATCACCACGTGCACTGCCAATCTCCATCAATTGAGACATTGGCTTATATATGTGAATTACAATGAAATGTTGCAAGTCACGAATAACAACTTGGGCCACAATGGGTTCGAATTTTTTGTTACCTTAGAGCGATTTTTCAGACAAATTAAACTGGCCGACGACACATTAAAACTGAAGCGCCCAGGTTTTAACAGAGATTAAGAGGGCCCCATTAAGCAGAAACTTTTATAGGACTACAAAAAGCCAAATCTGCTCCTGTGCACTGGGGGGAGGAAGGGTTACCTGATTTTACATGAATGCAGCCCAAAATAAATCAACAACTAAAGGTCATACTGGCTTGCGTCTGAATGCCCCGACATAGTCGCTACGGGACTTGCGTTGCGTTACATCCCTGATATGATTAACTTGGGCCCATAGTTTGTTTGATTGGGGCCCACTTACAGAGCAACCAAGATCTGGCCACCTTGGATGTGCACCCAAGTAAAAGATTATTTTGCGAGCTCTAAAAAACGTGGGTTTTACTCTGGTCCGTGTGGCTCCATGGTATCTTCCGATCTTGCCTGATATCCGGTCATTGTGGCTCCATGGTGTCGTCCCATCTTGCCTGAGGCTCCATGGTGTCTTCCCATCTTGCCTGATAACCGGTCAGTGTGGCTCCATGGTGTCGTCCCATC
This sequence comes from Ambystoma mexicanum, assembly GCF_040938575.1. Lineage (NCBI taxonomy): Eukaryota > Metazoa > Chordata > Amphibia > Caudata > Ambystomatidae > Ambystoma > Ambystoma mexicanum. Next base: position 1,132,599,697 of record NC_090923.1, read on the forward strand.
TTGCCTGAGGCTCTATGGTGTCTTCCCATCTTGCCTGATATCCGGTCAGTGTGGCTCCATGGGATCTTGCCTGATATCTGGTCAGTGGACCTCATTCCGAGTATGGTGGTAGCCATGGAGCAATTAGCTTCATGGCTGCCTCCCATACCGGTACTGCCTCCGGCTTGGTGCAATGGGGACTTACAGGTCCATTCCGAGCTTGGAGGGACCGGTAAGTCCCCATTGACAAAACCTTGCTCCAGAGTTGATCGATTCATCACCTTCTCTTTATTTCCACTTGCTGCACAGTAACCTTCATCCCTCCTCTCTCCTCTACCTGGAACACCTTGTATAGTTCCCGCCACTGCGTCGTGCGTGTTCATGCACGTCGCTGCCGGAGCTCTGTCACCGCGACACCTTCCTTTCTTGGAAGGCAGAGATGACGACACCACTGCATTCAGGATTCATACAGTTTTGAGTCTTTGGGCCTGCTTGGCGGGCATATTGTCTGCTTGGGCTCCCGGGCCTTTCTTTTTCGCTCTTACTATATCTCCCATCAACTTCTGCCGTTGCGGCCTAACCTTCGCCAACATGACTGGTATAAACATTCATTTTCCACGTTCACACTCCCATTAGATGGTATCGACTGTTCCCTTGTCCTTTCAATGTCGTTGTCCGTGTCACCACTGGTCACGATAGGGCATTCTGCTCTATTTTCTCCACACATCTGACGTTTGCTGTACAAAGCCACCCTTTTCACACTTTTTCACACTCGATTTCTTTCGGTCACTTAAGCAAAACCAGATTCTGAGGACATTTCCTGGCGGTAATGCACCCAGCCCAAGTTAACAGGCCAGACCAAAGTAATTGGCCCTTAACAAGGACCAAGGGACGTTCTCACATGGTAATGGCTAGAGCAGGTGGGGGTTTTATTGCTATTAGAACATTCCACCCAATCAGTGTTCTGCTTAAAGTAAAGAAAGAAAAACAAGAAGCATTGGAATAGTAGGACAGAAGACGTTCACCGACCATTAACACCCGGGGCGGAGGAGCAAGCCAATCAGGCTGCCCAAATCACTGGCTGAATCTCACAACCCAAGCCCACGTTCCCAGCAATCTGAAGGCTGCTCACACCAGTCCCGCCATCTTTCCCCCACCTTCCCCTTCCCTCCGGTCTCCGGTCCCTTCCCTCTCCCCGACCCCACTTACATGATCCCTTTGGCACCGACGTCACCGTTGCTGCCTCTCCAGCCTCCCAGGCTGCCATGGAAATGGAAGAGGGGCTCTGCATCCCTGCCTTCCATCTCCATGAGGCCATCTAAGGTAAGTATTTTGTTTGAAAGAGCGGGACACTGCGAGGGCATCCTATTCATTGAAACAAAATACATTGCTGTCAACACCCCAGGTTTTCAGACTGAAAACCCGGGGTGCTAATAGCAAGAAAACCCAATCCGGCAGGCCAGGTTTTATTGCTACATTATAGCCCACTGCCACTGCATTGTCTGCAGAGGAACTGACTACATTTCTATGTTCTAATTAAGCAGGCAGCCCACTTCCACATGCCAGCTCCACATGGGTGATTAGCAGGGACTTGGCCACCCATATCTACCTTTATATTGGCTAAAATGCACACAGGCACCTTTTCCCTCTCTGACCAATTTCCCATACTTGGACTTGGGTCCCCCAAGGGCGTTCAACCTACAGCACGTTGGAACCATACCAATGGTGGTAGGCGCTATACAAATGACAGACGATGGTAAAAACTGTGGGCAATATGGCATGTTATGAGCTAGCAAGCACGCCTTATAGGACAGAGTGAAGCAAGGGCGCACAAGGAGGGCTACAGGATAACATCCGGTATTGCCCTCAGTTCTGGGCATTATTTCTATTATCATCCACCGACTAGGCTAGGGACTTTGGGCTGGTATCCAATACATGAAAGGATTGAAAGAAAAAGCCATTAAAGAATGGCCGTAGAGCAATGGATGCTTGGTGACTTGCAGGCAGCAATCTGTCTTCTATTTTGGTGGATCGATGGAATGGAGAAAGAAAATGCAGAAAGCTGGATGGTGGTGAGGTTGAAGTGGGAGGCCAGAAGCTAGGAGGAGAGCAGGATGGGCGGTGAAGAGAGGGGCACAGAGAAAGGGAGTGGCGACAGAGGAGCGGGATGGGGCCAGGGCATGGCACACGTAAGAGATGAATGGGGGAAGGCGCAAGAACAGCAGTGGGAGCGAGCACAGACAGGTGACAAAGCCGATGGCGCATGGGATCCTGAGAGCTAGCGGGATACATGGCTACACCAACGATTGTTGTTTAGAAGCCCTGGATCCTGATTGCCCCCAGGACTCCATGATCCCATCCTGGGTGATATTGGTTATGGAGTTCCCATATGCTTTGCCCACTTGAATCAGAGGGCCAAGTTGTGAAATTGTGACTGTGTTGGGACAAGTATTTGGTCACTTGTCCTCACAGTGCATGCTGCCAGTTGGGTTGCTTCATGGCTCTACTGTTGTCATGGGTTTGTTACTGCTTGTGCTGCTGTTCTAGTACTCTTTCCCTCATCTCCTCATATGTCTGGGAATCCAGATCGGTGTCATTTGTGTTCTACCCCTTCTCCCCTTCACCAGGTAGAAAGGTGTAACTTCAGTTTCTGTGTGTGCCCTCTTCTCTGCAGCCGGAAGTTGGACTTTGTTGTCACTTGCAACTTGTGGAGGGGCGCCTTCCCTTTAAAACACTTCCCTGAAGAACTGTGTGGTTGTCATGGTCATGATAGTTTCTCTGAGTTTGACCTCAACCCACTTTGGGGCACAGTCTTAGCAGTTTCATGGCAAACCTCGTGCTGCAGTCAATGAACATGGTTGGGCCTATGAAATCACGACACTGTCCCATCCAACGTTCTGAAGTGGCGCAGGCCTTGCAGTGGGTCTTTTGTTGCTTCCCTTGCAGAAGTGGCAATGCTCAACAGCTGTGTCCACAACCTGGTCCACTCTCAGCCACTGGAACTTTTCTTTGGGTAGCACGTTTCCCAAGTGTCCTTTGCGGCCTAGATAGCCAGCAAACTGTGCAGAGCAGTGTGCAGAATCATGTAGGTCACCCTTAAAAGCAGCCGGCCATTTGCATTGATTTTTCCAGATATCTTGCAGTCTGGTTTCAGGCACAGTGCTCGGCTCCTTTGGCTCTGCCAACCTTTGTTCATACATTCCGCAACTGTAGTTAAGGTGTTATCGCTCGCTGTCTGCTTCCCAAGCACCTTGCACCACACTCCACTCCTTTAATCATAAACATGACATGCTATATCCTCTCTCCCTTGAGATATCCTGCTGTTGTCTGTCAGGTGCAGTCAGGAAAGGAAATCTTCCTGTTTGTTCTAACACCCTGGGGTGTACTACACAGAGGTGGACTGGACTGTAGGGAACTCTGGAGATCTCCCGGTAGGCCTCTGTATCCTGGACCTCTTGTGTGATAACCTTCTTTAATTTCAAATGTTCTCATAGGAGAAGGGTTGGGCTGCCTGACAATGTGTATTATGGGGCCACTCTTAAAATGGTTCCCAGGGCCTATTTTGGCTCCCAGTCCACCCCATGGAATATATTGTGTATTAAAAGTCACGCTTTTTCGATGCCTATTGGCACAACCTGTGCATGGGATGTACACAGTCGGTTGGTTCCCAGAAGGTTCACTAATGGTTTGTGATTGTTCCGCAGGCAGACGTGCCTACTGCAGGTAGGTGCAGTAGTGGGTTGCCGCCCACGTGCAAGCTAGCATTTCACATTCCACGACTGAACAGTGTCCCGATGCATCAGGGTCTTTGAGGTGAGTGAAGTAGTCCTTGTCACATGCCCACCGCTCTCTCTAAGGGCTACCCTGACCCCTGCGCACTTGCATCCCCTGACACTATAGTTACCAACCTCGAGTCAAAAGGGAGCAAGCACTGCGCATTCCCAATGGCTTTCTAAGTTTTGTTGAAAGCTCAGGCAGTCGTCTGACAACATAGGATAAGCTCAGGGGCAACGCGCTCGCCTTGGACGCAAGACGATACGGAGAAACACAGTTCAATCCCCGGGTCCGCGCTTAGAAACCTCTGGGTATTAAGCATGTTATAAATAGCCTATCATATAATGTACTCTTCTGCATAAAACCACATTCTGGCATTCAGTGGTGGTTGAAAAATAATGGACACATGTTGCATAGCGCGTAGTTATTCCTTGGAATTAATGGAACTGATTGGTTACTGTGCCTCGGATATGCTTCTCGCCAAGGTCTCTTTCGGAAGTACTCCTATTGAAACAGAGTAAAGGAAGTGCTTTAGGGATTTAGCATTTTTATTGCTGAGTCATAGTACACCATTTTCCAGGCTGGCCAGCACTCCCTATAAGGTCCTCCGTGCCCTTAGACCGCATCTTCCAAGTTATCCAGCCTCTCCATACCTTTCAGCATTATGGCCCTTGATGGCTGGAAAACTGGTGCGGGGGAACATAGTTCAAACAGGCGCCTTTTATACTAAAAGACTCCAAATCGGGTGAGCAAAGCCAACAGGGTTACATGTGATTTTATCGAATGACAAAACAAATAATCAATTTAGAACGAGCAAAAAACATCAAAAAAAATAACGAATTTCGTTTTTCATTGTTTTTGGGGCGGGGCCAACACCCCCACAGGATCCCTACCCTAATTAAAAAATATATATTTTTCCTCCTCCCTATAAACTACTATTCCCACCAACATTTATTTAGTCTTCTAACATGTGTTCTTTTTCTCTCTCAATGTTTTGGGTTCGTCTGAAAGTGCATTCTTTGTTATCTACTCCATAACATCACTGCACACCAGCCAACAGGTGTCTGGAGTTGCTGCGCAACCTGATCTGCTGGTATGCGCTTTTCATTTGCAATTCTGAAAAGCAGAGGCGTGTCCAGGGAGTGTCCTGGCGTGGCACGTGCTACCCTCGAAACCTGATTGGCCACCCCAGGTGCCATCCCATTATACTAAACTATGATCCTTATCTGTGCGTGCGCTCGTGCTTCATGCGTTACACTTCGGCCACCCCAGACCAAAGAGTCTGGACACGCCACTGCTGAAAAGACGGTGACCCCCCCCCCACCAGACAAAACCAATTCATAAATGTTGGGCAGAGGAACATTTTCGCACATGACCCATCTGCTAAGTTTCCTGAGGTCTATACAGAGTCTGAGTCCTTTGGGCTTTCCTGAAGACTACAATGTGACAGAGCCATTGTTTGGCCTTCAGCAGTTCTGTGAAGGTTCTGAACACTGCCTCAAGTTCGGCTATTGGTGTCGATGGTCCTCCCATTTCTTCATGCGTCACAGGGATGCCGCCTTCAAGTTTAATGTTTAATATGTAATTGTGCTAGGTGTGCCCATCACATCACATAGTAGTCTTGTTTCAAAATATGCACTCTTCTGTTTGTGAGGCTATTTCTGATTTGGGTGACACACTTCATATCACCCAAAATATTGATTGTCTCCTCATCATAGGTGATGAGGCCAAAGGCGCCGGTTCTATTGGCCTGTGGGGCCTAAGCCCCACCAATCAATCACATGCTGCGGCTAGAGAGGCTTGGATGAGTGCAGCTTCCAGGGAGTCCGTGTGTTGGATCAAATATTCAGCTATGCTCTCCTCTACAGATGAAATGGGTCTGTTTCTCAACAGGCTGCCTTTTGGGGGGCTTTTGTTATTTTATTTTTATTATTAAGTTTATTGAAGTTTACATATAACTAAGCAGAACATCAGATTTATCAACGTTACAACTACAGAATTCATCACAAATAATCTCCACAAGTACCACCACCCACTACCTCAACAGAAAGCAATACAAATCAATCTAAAAACGGTATTACAACTCATCCAAAAATCTACCCCACATTTGATCAAACAAATTCATTTTTTTGTTTCTGCGAAGAACAATCTTCTCAATTCTGGAAACCTGCTTTAAGTCCTCCACCCACTCGGAAAACGTCAGCCTCTCATCACATTTCCATTTCCTCAAAATTATTTTTTTTGCCGAGCTTGCAGCCCTGAAAAACCAGCATTTCTGTGGGTAAGTCAGTTCTTCCACCTTATCATCCTCACCCAAGATGACAGTATTGTAGTCAAAATCTTCCTGCAACAATAGAACCTCATTAATCCTCTCAGTGACTTTCCTCCAAAATGTCCTCAGTTCATAACAATCCCAGTTCATGTGTTCAAAAGAGCCAACTGCATGTTTACACCTCCAACAAGCCTCTGAATCAATCATTCCTCTCGCATTAAGTCTTTGGGGAGTCCAAAACACCCTGTTGAGAATTTTGATTTGTCGGCTTTGCTCTCCCAGATTAATAGAAGTCAGAGCCACATTTTTACAAATATACCTCCATCTGTCCTCAGACATATCTGAGCCAATTATCTCAGACCACTTTGACAACAATCCTTATGTTGGTGCATGACGTTGGCCCAGATTTTTGTACACCTTAGACGCCATACCACCTCCTGCCTTATATTCAGACAACCAAATCTGCCATCCATTGCCATCAACTGCACCTTCATTCCGCAGTATTTTATTCAATTTCCTGTATTCTCCCATTGTGCAGTCTCTGAGATCTTTAATTCGTGCAAGTCTTTTATAACTGATCCATTTGCATCTTCAATCAAATCGCTCAGCCACATTACACCACTCAGGAACCAGTTCAACCAAAGTAGCGGCCTCCCATTCAACAGTATTCCTGGATTCAACCTGATTGGGATAAAATCATTATCACAGACTATGCATTCACTCTTCTTCCACAGCTCCTTCCAACAAGTTCTTAGAAATGTTGTTGGCGGAAATTATTGATAACCAGATCCATCCACCGTGGACAGCATAGCCCAAGGCGGCAATGGAGATGAACGGCTTGACTCCGCCAGCGTCCCAACATCATTTGAATTTTCAACAAATGGAACCAGATGTCTGGCTCCAAAAGCCAAATGGTAATTTTCAAAATCTGGAACCTCTAAACCTCCACAGTCCTGGGGCAACTGCAATTTCCACAATGTAAGGTGCGGTTGTTTATTCTCCCAGAGAAAAGACTGGATTAAACTCTCAATTTTCTTCAAAAAGCTCTTTTTAATGTTCAAGGGGAGCATACTAAGCACATAATTGACACACGGTGTTGATGTCATTTTGATGGCATGTACTCTCCCCCATAGACTCAATTTAAGCTCACTCTATCTCTTCAAATCAAGCTCCATGGATTGAACCACATTAGTAAGGTTGATATCCATAATTTTTGAGACATCACTGGTCAACCAAATCCCAAGGTATCTCATCTTGCTCGGACACCAATTGAAGGCAAAATTCCTCCTTTTCAAAATAGTGCATGAATTTGATGCTGGTAGTGCTTCCGATTTGGTCCAATTGATCTTGTATCCTGATATTCTGTGAAATACATCAATCAGCTCAATCAGCACAGAAATGGAGTTCTCCACATTCTGAACTACCAGTAACATATCATCTGCATACAGCCAAACCTTTTTACTGGCTCCACCATAATGAATACCTTCAATTCTCACCTCTTCTCCTAACCTCACAGCCAGTAGTTCCATAGCAATTACAAACAGGATGGGTGACAATGGACAACCCTCTCTCGTGCCTCTTTCAAGTTAAAAAATGTCTGAGCTCATGCCATTAGTCCGAACACATGCAGTAGGGTGTGAGTACAGCAGTCTTATCCATCCGATCATGTTTTCCCCAAATCCAAATCCTTCCAAGGCACTCAAAAGATATTTCCACTCAATACGATTGAATGCCTTTTCCGCGTCCAATGATAACGTCACCACATCATTCTGATGTTCCCTGCTTTCAAATAGAGTCAGCAAACGTCTTCTCATATTATCTGATGCATGTTTTCCTTTCACGAAACCTGACTGACCTAGATCTATAATATCCATCAGAGAAGTCTCAATCCTCAAGGCCAATGCTTTGGCTAAACTCTTGTTGTCAATGTTCAGCAAGCTGATTGGCCGATAACTGCCCGTTTTAACTGGTGGTTTCCCATCCTTCAGAAAAAACAGAGATCGATGCGTGCCTTGTTGAAACTGCAAGACACCCATCCCTTAGAGTTAGGTGCAGCATTTCCAACATAAGTTCAAAAGCCTTCTCTGGAAATATTTTATAAAGTTCCGCTGGCAGTCCATCTGGACCCAGACATTTCCCAGAGTTCAATGCACAAGCTGCTGTCCTGAGATCCTCCACACTCAACTCTCTTTCCATGCACTCCAAAGATTCAAACTTATTTTCTTCAAATGACAGTCCTCAATGAATTGACGTATCTCACTCGCAGATAAGTTGACTTCTGAAGAATATAGGGTTTTGTAATATGACTGAAATTTCCATAGGATCAAAAGTCACCATCCCATCATGCTTCTCTGTTGCATTAACAGTTCTTTCGTTATCCATGACTCTCAATCGATGAGAAAGAAGCTGATCACATATTTCACCCTTTTCAAAGTAGTTGCTCTTGGTTCTAAAAGGTAGCCACTCAGCCTTCGTAGAATACAAATCTTCCAATTTTTCTTTTTTCAGTCTGAAAACTCTCAAAGCATCACAGGGCTTTTGTTATTTAAAGGCAGCCATTAAGGGAAAGGGTCGCGAGGCACGTTTCTCATCAGTTTCTAAGTTTGAATCCCCATTAAAAGTGCTGAGGTTCAATTAACACTGATTGGTCATGTGCATGTTAATGCAAAAATCCCACCACAGCTGATTGCTTCTGTGAGTGGGCCAAAAATGTACCAGGCGGTTGGCTTGTTTGCATTGCAAATATGTGTGTGTGCAAACCCAACACGTTATCCACACAATTCATCATGGCAATATGCATGCCTTGCAGGTGCTTCGTCATGCAGCTCACGGCAGAGCATGCCAAAATCTCCAGTGGTCCCATGACAGTGTCAGCAGAGCATCCAGAAGTGTCATCTTTGCTGTCTGTCACGTGTAGACTCGCATTTTTTATGGACATGCAAAACTAGAAGCCTTGAAATGACGAGAACAGCACAGGTTGCGCCTCTCTCAATTATAAAAATGCTGCACACTTTGCTCTGCACCATTGCCGTACACTCTAAATGCAACCTCTGCTGCCTGTCTGATGTCACATGTGAGCAGGCAAATGCAACCTCTGCTGCACATGCCACGTGTGAGCAGGCAAGTGCAACCTCTGCTGCCTGTCTCATGTCACCTGTGAGCAGGCAAATGTAACCTTTGCTGCCTGTCTGATGTTACATGTGAGCATGCAAATGCAACCTCTGCTGCTTGTCTGATGTCACGTGTGAGCAGGCAAATATAATCTCTGCTGACTGTCTGATGTCACATTTGAACAGGCAAATGCAACCTCTGCTGCCTGTCTGATGTCACATGTGAACAGGCTGTCTGCTATCAAATGTGAGCAGGCAAATATAACCTCTGCTGCCTGTCTGATGTTACATATGAGCAGGCAAATGCAACCTCTGCTACTTGTCTGATGTCATGTGTGAGCAGGCAAGTACAACCTCTGCTGACTGTCTGATGTCACGTGTGAGCAGGCAAGTACAACCTCTGCTGACTGTCTGATGTCACGTGTGAGAAGGCACATACAACCTCTGCTGCCTGTCTGGTGTCACGTGTGAGCATGCAAATGCAATCTCTGCTGCCTGTCTGATGTCACATGTCACATGTGAGCAGGCAAATGCAACCTCTGCTGCCTGTCTGATGCCACATGTGAGCAGGCAAATGTAACCTCTGCGAGCAGGCAAATGCAACCTCTGCTGCCTGTCTGATGTCACATGTCACATGTGAGCAGGCAAATGCAACCTATGCTGCCTATCTGATGCCACATGTGAGCAGGCAAATGTAACCTCTGCGAGCAGGCAAATGCAACCTCTGCTGCCTGTCTGATGTCACGTGTGAGCAGGCAAATACAACCTCTGCTGGCTGTCTGATGTCACATGTGGACAGGCAAATGTAACCTCTGCTGCCTGTCTGACGTCACATGTGAGCAGGCAAATATAACCTCTGCTGACTGTCTGATGTCACATTTGAGCAGCCAAATACAACCTCTGCTGCATGTCTGATGTCACATGTGAGAAGGCAAATACAACCTCTGCGGCCTGTCTGATGTCACATGTGAGCAGGCAAATACAACCTCTGCTGCCTGTCTGAGATCACGTGTGAGCAGGCAAATACAGCCTCTGCTGCCTGTCTGATGTCACATGTGAGAAGGCAAATTCAACCTCTGCTACACATCTGATGTCACATATGAGCAGGCAGATACAACCCCTGCTGCCTGTTTGATGTCACATTTGAGCAGGCAAATGCAACCGCTGCTGCCTGACTGATGCAACATGTGAGCAGGCAAATGCAACCTCTGCTGCCTGTCTGATGTCACATGTGAGCAGGCAAATTCAACCTCTGCTGCCTGTGTGATGTCACATGTGAGCTGGCAAATGCAGCCTCTGCTGCCTTTGTGATGTCACATGTGGGCAGGCAAATACAACCTTTGTTGCCCGTCTGATGTCACATTTGAGGAGGCAGCTACAGGCTCTGCTGCATGTCTGATGTCACATGTGAGCAGGCAAATACAGCCTATGCTGCCTGTGTGATGTCACATGTGAGCAGGCAAATACAGCCTCTTCTGCCTGTCTGATGTCACATGTGAGAAGACAAATACAACCTCTGCTGCCTGTCTGATGTCACGTGTGAGCAGGCAGATACAGCCTCTCCTGCCTCTCTGATGTCACATGTGAGCAGGCAAATACAACCTCAGCTGGCTGGCTGATGTCACATGTGGGCAGGCAAATACAGCCTCTGCTGCCTGTCTGATGTCACGTGTGAGCAGGCAGATACAGCCTCTCCTGCCTCTCTGATGTCACATGTGAGCAGGCAAATACAACCTCAGCTGCCTCTCTGATGTCACATGTGAGCAGGCAAATACAACCTCAGCTGCCTTTGTGATGTCACATGTGGGCAGGCAAATACAACCTCTGTTGCCCGTCTGATGTCACATGTGAGGAGGCAGATACAGGCTCTGCTGCATGTCTGATGTTACATGTGAGCAGGCAACTACAGCCTCTGCTGCCTGTGTGATGTCACATGTGAGCAGGCAAATACAGCCTCTTCTGCCTGTCTGATGTCACATGTGAGAAGACAAATACAACCTCTGCTGCCTGTCTGATGTCACGTGTGAGCAGGCAGATACAGCCTCTCCTGCCTCTCTGATGTCACATGTGAGCAGGCAAATACAACCTCAGCTGGCTGGCTGATGTCACATGTGGGCAGGCAAATAGAACCTCGGCTGGCTGTCTGATGTCACATGTGAGCAGGCAAATACAGCCTCTGCTGCCTGTTTGATGTCACATTTCAGTAGGCAAATGCAACCTCTGCTGCCTGTCTGATGTCAAATGTGAGCAGGCAAATTTAACCTCTGCTGCCTGTGTGATGTCACATGTGGGCAGGCAAATACAACCTCTGTTGCCCGTCTGATGTCACATGTGAGGAGGCAGATACAGGTTCTGCTACATGTCTGATGTCACATGTGAGCAGGCAAATACAGCCTCTTTTGCCTATGTGATGTCACATGTGAGCAGGCAAGTACAGCCTCTGCTGCCTGTCTGATGTCACATGTGAGAAGACAAATACAACCTCTGCTGCCTGTCTGATGTCACGTGTGAGAGGGCCGATACAACCTCTGCTGCCTGTCTGATGTCACATGTGAGCAGGCAGATACAACCCCTGCTGCCTGTCTGATGTCACATGTGAGCAGGCAAATGCAACCTCTGCTGCCTGTCTGATGTCACATGTGAGCAGGCAGATACAGCATCTGCTGCCTGTGTTATGTCACATGTGGGCAGGCAAATACAACCTCTGCTACCCGTCTGATGTCACATGTGAGCAGGCAGATACAACCCCTGCTGCTTGTCTGATGTCACATGTGAGAAGGCAAATGCAATCTCTGCTGCCTGTCTGATGGCACATGTGAGCAGGCAAATACAGCCTCTGCTGCCTGTGTGATGTCACGTGGGCAGACAAAGACAACCTCTGCTGCCCGTCTGATGTCACATGTGAGCACGCAGATACAGCCTCTGCTGCCTGTCTGATGTCACATGTGAGCAGCCAAATACAACCTCTGCTGCAAATGTCACGTGTGAGCAGGCAAATACAACCTCTGCTACCCATCTGATGTCACATGTGACCAGGCAGATACAACCCCTGCTGCTTGTCTGATGTCACATGTGAGAAGGCAAATATAACCTCTGCTGCCTGGCTGTTGTCACATGTGAGCAGGCAAATGCAACCTCTGCTGCCTGTCAGCCTCTGCTGCCTGTCTGATGTCACATGTGAGCAGGCAAATACAACCTCTGCTGCACATGTCATGTGTGAGCAGGCAGGTGCAACCTCTGCTGCCTGTCTAATGTCACATGTGAGTAGGCAAATGCAACCTCTGCTGCGCATGTCACGTGTGAGCAGGGAAGTGCAACCTCTGCTGCCTGTCTGATTTCATGTGTGAGCAGGCAGATACAGCCTCTGCTGCCTGTCTGATGTCACATGTGAGCAGGCAAATGCAACCTCTGCTGCACATGTCACGTGTGAGCAGGCAGATACAGCCTCTGCTGTCTGTCTGATGTCACGTGTGAGCAGGCAAATACAGCCTCTGCTGCTTGTCTGATGTCACGTGTGAGCAGACACAGCCTCTGCTGCCTGTCTGATGGCACATGTGAGCAGGCAAATACAGCCTCTGCTGCCTGTGTGATGTCACGTGGGCAGACAAAGACAACCTCTGCTGCCCGTCTGATGTCACATGTGAGCACGCAGATACAACCTCTGCTGCCTGTCTGATGTCACATGTGAGCAGCCAAATACAACCTCTGCTGCAAATGTCACGTGTGAGCAGGCAAATACAACCTCTGCTACCCATCTGATGTCACATGTGACCAGGCAGATACAACCCCTGCTGCTTGTCTGATGTCACATGTGAGAAGGCAAATATAACCTCTGCTGCCTGGCTGTTGTCACATGTGAGCAGGCAAATGCAACCTCTGCTGCCTGTCAGCCTCTGCTGCCTGTCTGATGTCACATGTGAGCAGGCAAATACAACCTCTGCTGCACATGTCATGTGTGAGCAGGCAGGTGCAACCTCTGCTGCCTGTCTAATGTCACATGTGAGTAGGCAAATGCAACCTCTGCTGCGCATGTCACGTGTGAGCAGGGAAGTGCAACCTCTGCTGCCTGTCTCATGTCACCTGTGAGCAGGCAAATGTAACCTTTGCTGCCTGTCTGATGTTACATGTGAGCATGCAAATGCAACCTCTGCTGCTTGTCTGATGTCACGTGTGAGCAGGCAAATATAATCTCTGCTGACTGTCTGATGTCACATTTGAACAGGCAAATGCAACCTCTGCTGCCTGTCTGATGTCACATGTGAACAGGCTGTCTGCTATCAAATGTGAGCAGGCAAATATAACCTCTGCTGCCTGTCTGATGTTACATATGAGCAGGCAAATGCAACCTCTGCTACTTGTCTGATGTCATGTGTGAGCAGGCAAGTACAACCTCTGCTGACTGTCTGATGTCACGTGTGAGCAGGCAAGTACAACCTCTGCTGACTGTCTGATGTCACGTGTGAGAAGGCACATACAACCTCTGCTGCCTGTCTGGTGTCACGTGTGAGCATGCAAATGCAATCTCTGCTGCCTGTCTGATGTCACATGTCACATGTGAGCAGGCAAATGCAACCTCTGCTGCCTGTCTGATGCCACATGTGAGCAGGCAAATGTAACCTCTGCGAGCAGGCAAATGCAACCTCTGCTGCCTGTCTGATGTCACATGTCACATGTGAGCAGGCAAATGCAACCTATGCTGCCTATCTGATGCCACATGTGAGCAGGCAAATGTAACCTCTGCGAGCAGGCAAATGCAACCTCTGCTGCCTGTCTGATGTCACGTGTGAGCAGGCAAATACAACCTCTGCTGGCTGTCTGATGTCACATGTGGACAGGCAAATGTAACCTCTGCTGCCTGTCTGACGTCACATGTGAGCAGGCAAATATAACCTCTGCTGACTGTCTGATGTCACATTTGAGCAGCCAAATACAACCTCTGCTGCATGTCTGATGTCACATGTGAGAAGGCAAATACAACCTCTGCGGCCTGTCTGATGTCACATGTGAGCAGGCAAATACAACCTCTGCTGCCTGTCTGAGATCACGTGTGAGCAGGCAAATACAGCCTCTGCTGCCTGTCTGATGTCACATGTGAGAAGGCAAATTCAACCTCTGCTACACATCTGATGTCACATATGAGCAGGCAGATACAACCCCTGCTGCCTGTTTGATGTCACATTTGAGCAGGCAAATGCAACCGCTGCTGCCTGACTGATGCAACATGTGAGCAGGCAAATGCAACCTCTGCTGCCTGTCTGATGTCACATGTGAGCAGGCAAATTCAACCTCTGCTGCCTGTGTGATGTCACATGTGAGCTGGCAAATGCAGCCTCTGCTGCCTTTGTGATGTCACATGTGGGCAGGCAAATACAACCTTTGTTGCCCGTCTGATGTCACATTTGAGGAGGCAGCTACAGGCTCTGCTGCATGTCTGATGTCACATGTGAGCAGGCAAATACAGCCTATGCTGCCTGTGTGATGTCACATGTGAGCAGGCAAATACAGCCTCTTCTGCCTGTCTGATGTCACATGTGAGAAGACAAATACAACCTCTGCTGCCTGTCTGATGTCACGTGTGAGCAGGCAGATACAGCCTCTCCTGCCTCTCTGATGTCACATGTGAGCAGGCAAATACAACCTCAGCTGGCTGGCTGATGTCACATGTGGGCAGGCAAATACAGCCTCTGCTGCCTGTCTGATGTCACGTGTGAGCAGGCAGATACAGCCTCTCCTGCCTCTCTGATGTCACATGTGAGCAGGCAAATACAACCTCAGCTGCCTCTCTGATGTCACATGTGAGCAGGCAAATACAACCTCAGCTGCCTTTGTGATGTCACATGTGGGCAGGCAAATACAACCTCTGTTGCCCGTCTGATGTCACATGTGAGGAGGCAGATACAGGCTCTGCTGCATGTCTGATGTTACATGTGAGCAGGCAACTACAGCCTCTGCTGCCTGTGTGATGTCACATGTGAGCAGGCAAATACAGCCTCTTCTGCCTGTCTGATGTCACATGTGAGAAGACAAATACAACCTCTGCTGCCTGTCTGATGTCACGTGTGAGCAGGCAGATACAGCCTCTCCTGCCTCTCTGATGTCACATGTGAGCAGGCAAATACAACCTCAGCTGGCTGGCTGATGTCACATGTGGGCAGGCAAATAGAACCTCGGCTGGCTGTCTGATGTCACATGTGAGCAGGCAAATACAGCCTCTGCTGCCTGTTTGATGTCACATTTCAGTAGGCAAATGCAACCTCTGCTGCCTGTCTGATGTCAAATGTGAGCAGGCAAATTTAACCTCTGCTGCCTGTGTGATGTCACATGTGGGCAGGCAAATACAACCTCTGTTGCCCGTCTGATGTCACATGTGAGGAGGCAGATACAGGTTCTGCTACATGTCTGATGTCACATGTGAGCAGGCAAATACAGCCTCTTTTGCCTATGTGATGTCACATGTGAGCAGGCAAGTACAGCCTCTGCTGCCTGTCTGATGTCACATGTGAGAAGACAAATACAACCTCTGCTGCCTGTCTGATGTCACGTGTGAGAGGGCCGATACAACCTCTGCTGCCTGTCTGATGTCACATGTGAGCAGGCAGATACAACCCCTGCTGCCTGTCTGATGTCACATGTGAGCAGGCAAATGCAACCTCTGCTGCCTGTCTGATGTCACATGTGAGCAGGCAGATACAGCATCTGCTGCCTGTGTTATGTCACATGTGGGCAGGCAAATACAACCTCTGCTACCCGTCTGATGTCACATGTGAGCAGGCAGATACAACCCCTGCTGCTTGTCTGATGTCACATGTGAGAAGGCAAATGCAATCTCTGCTGCCTGTCTGATGGCACATGTGAGCAGGCAAATACAGCCTCTGCTGCCTGTGTGATGTCACGTGGGCAGACAAAGACAACCTCTGCTGCCCGTCTGATGTCACATGTGAGCACGCAGATACAGCCTCTGCTGCCTGTCTGATGTCACATGTGAGCAGCCAAATACAACCTCTGCTGCAAATGTCACGTGTGAGCAGGCAAATACAACCTCTGCTACCCATCTGATGTCACATGTGACCAGGCAGATACAACCCCTGCTGCTTGTCTGATGTCACATGTGAGAAGGCAAATATAACCTCTGCTGCCTGGCTGTTGTCACATGTGAGCAGGCAAATGCAACCTCTGCTGCCTGTCAGCCTCTGCTGCCTGTCTGATGTCACATGTGAGCAGGCAAATACAACCTCTGCTGCACATGTCATGTGTGAGCAGGCAGGTGCAACCTCTGCTGCCTGTCTAATGTCACATGTGAGTAGGCAAATGCAACCTCTGCTGCGCATGTCACGTGTGAGCAGGGAAGTGCAACCTCTGCTGCCTGTCTGATTTCATGTGTGAGCAGGCAGATACAGCCTCTGCTGCCTGTCTGATGTCACATGTGAGCAGGCAAATGCAACCTCTGCTGCACATGTCACGTGTGAGCAGGCAGATACAGCCTCTGCTGTCTGTCTGATGTCACGTGTGAGCAGGCAAATACAGCCTCTGCTGCTTGTCTGATGTCACGTGTGAGCAGACACAGCCTCTGCTGCCTGTCTGATGGCACATGTGAGCAGGCAAATACAGCCTCTGCTGCCTGTGTGATGTCACGTGGGCAGACAAAGACAACCTCTGCTGCCCGTCTGATGTCACATGTGAGCACGCAGATACAACCTCTGCTGCCTGTCTGATGTCACATGTGAGCAGCCAAATACAACCTCTGCTGCAAATGTCACGTGTGAGCAGGCAAATACAACCTCTGCTACCCATCTGATGTCACATGTGACCAGGCAGATACAACCCCTGCTGCTTGTCTGATGTCACATGTGAGAAGGCAAATATAACCTCTGCTGCCTGGCTGTTGTCACATGTGAGCAGGCAAATGCAACCTCTGCTGCCTGTCAGCCTCTGCTGCCTGTCTGATGTCACATGTGAGCAGGCAAATACAACCTCTGCTGCACATGTCATGTGTGAGCAGGCAGGTGCAACCTCTGCTGCCTGTCTAATGTCACATGTGAGTAGGCAAATGCAACCTCTGCTGCGCATGTCACGTGTGAGCAGGGAAGTGCAACCTCTGCTGCCTGTCTGATTTCATGTGTGAGCAGGCAGATACAGCCTCTGCTGCCTGTCTGATGTCACATGTGAGCAGGCAAATGCAACCTCTGCTGCACATGTCACGTGTGAGCAGGCAGATACAGCCTCTGCTGTCTGTCTGATGTCACATGTGAGCAGGCAAATGCAACCTCTGCTGCACATGTCACGTGTGAGCAGGCAGATACAGCCTCTGCTGTCTGTCTGATGTCATGTGTGAGCAGGCAAATATAGCCTCTGCTGCCTGTCTGATGTCACGTGTGAGCAGACACAGCCTCTGCTGCCTGTCTGATGTCACATGTGAGCAGGCCAGATTCTTTTCCTGGCATTGTGGTGCTACTAGGTCTGCACTTTTAGTGGCTGGGACAATTAAAATAAGCAAAGCAGGATGAACAACTCATGTCTGAGAACAGGTCTCTCCTTTCCAACAACCTCAGTAGCAAGGAGGTAGTAATAGCACAGAGCTAGTAGGTGGCTGTTTTTACTTTTGAAGCAACAGAGTTTTGCACTTGATCATTTGTAGGCCCGTACTTAAGGAGAAAGCAACACTACAAGTCACAAAATGCAAGCCACAGTTGACCAACGCAAGGGTGGATAAAAGAAAAAGACAGTGCTGTGAAGGGACCGGGGGCACCTGCTTGGTGCCATACATGTGAAACAAAAAGATTTCATGGGACTATTTAGTGCAATTTAAATCGCTGGTAAGATAACTCAGTGTAATATAACTGAGCGTGATCTGCAGGTCACAGGTTTGAATCCTCGGCAAGACCAACTCAGCCTTTGGTCCTTTGAGCGTGATAAATGAGAAGCAACTTTGGTTGGGTGAGAATTGTAGGTAAATATGTACAATGTACAGCGGTTTGGCGAAAGCGCTAAAGAAATAACAAATTGATATCATTTAAAGTATTGTTAGAATTAAATGTCCACTCTAGGGCCTTCTGGCTCTTTCATCTCTAGTGTGAAATATAACCGTAAAATGTGATGGCTGTAAGCTTTTGAATCAATCATAACCACTGGCACTGCTCTTGGGCAACCTTCCTCACCACAGTTTTTATTTGCCGTCTGCACTGTTGTAGAAGTGGACCAGCCATGTCCAAATCACTATTGGAACAGCCACCAACGGGAGCAGACCAGCCTGGATGGCTAGGTCACCTAAGACAAGCAACCCAAGACATATTTCCCCCCTGCTGGGCCTCATCAGTTTCCTATGGCCCAGCGAGCAAGGGACCCAAATTTGAGGCTGAAACATGGCTGGGGTTGCTTGTGGTCTTGTGCAGAACAGATGTGCCACAGCACTTAGTTATGTTTTGAGATGGGAGCACGTCCTCTTTGCATATGCTCATTCCCCTTCAGTAATGGCTGAGGGTTGCCCAGAGCAATGCCAGTGGATATGATTAACTGAAAATCTTCTACTTGAGATACTACACCAGCACTGACCTCTGGGTCCATACCCCTCATGCAATCTGCATTTATGAAGATAAAATTAAACTTCAATATGGCCTTAAAAGTGATGTAACCCAAGCAAACATGAGCCGCAGAGCATCTCGAGTCTAGACTACACAGCAAAGCCGCTCCATGTCTGCAGAGTCCTGACAAAACGAGTGTGAGTGAAGGCATGATGTGAGATCATTCTGGCAGTAGACTGTCCCCTTTACTGGTGTTAATGGAGCCTTCAAAGGGTTCTTTTGCCTGCAGACTAATAGTGTGTCAGTGAAGAATCCAAGGTATGCCCCTGCCCCCACATTGCTAAACGAGAAATGCCATCATGATTAGGCCTGCAAGCTTTCTGGCTAGGATACGCCATATCACACGGATGCTATTTGCCTTGGTTTCACTCTGAGGATACAGGGTTGCGGCTGGAAGAGGTGAAACGTTCCCTTTCGCAGGCGGACACTGTCAGAATTTGTTCTCATCAGAAAAATGCCCCAATTCTTCATTGTTGCAAAAGGCCATTCATTCATCCTTCCAAACCGCTGGAGGGGTCATGATGTCGGGATAATGACCCACTCCAAAGTAATTGGTTCCAGGTGAAGTTGAGGGGTACACGTTCTGGAAGGGTATTATCCCACAATCCTGACCCTTCCCAAGGGCTGCAAGACTAAGTAGCAGGCATAGCTGTGCATATGCAAAGTTACGCGAATGATCTTAGGGTGCTGGTCAAGACCTAATGTTTGCAATTTGGACTAGGACAGAGGTTCCAGACCTCATTTTGAACATTCTGATCGCCCGAGAGGGGCTCTATAATGGAGTTCAGGGGCGTATAGGTTTTCATAAACACTGACACTTGTTTGCTTGCCCATGAAAGGTTGAAGCACCTTGTCAGCCCTACTAAACGTATGTCCTAAAGTTCGCACACCTCTCTGCAGCCGGCACACAACCAATTTAGATATATTACCATCATTACCTTGCACGGTCTCGGGAGGATAGCTGAGCGGCAAAGTGCTCGCCTTGGAAGCAAGACGACGTGGAGCCACACAGGTTCAATCCCCGGGTCCGCGCTTAGAAACCTATGGGTATTAAGCGCGTTATAAATAACCAATCATATCATGTTATAGTATACACACAATAATGATTTATGATAAACTAGTGTGAAAGCCCCTTTACACGGCCTAAAGTGCTGGCCTAATCTATTTCCTAAGGCAACAGCTCCCTCTAGCGGTGACAACAGGGGAAGCGGGCAATCTCGACTGCATCGGACACACATACATCTGGCCTTTTATTGCATGACTGGAGTTCATGGATTTTAACACAAATGCAATTGTTTCCCTTCCTGGCTTTGGATAATGCATTGTGGAAAGCGACCAAGATGGATGTTTAATCGCACTACTTTTCTGGATAGCTTGTGATCATGCTGCAGACGGGCATTCTGTGCTGTGCTCCTGTGCCCTGGTACAGTGACTCCAGCTTAATTTTCCCAACATGCTCCTTTAAGGGTTTCCCTTTGAAAGGCTGATTTAGCATCTAGTTGGGTGTTTGCACCTAAGCTTTATTAAGCACCTTACTAGTGTATCTTTGGAAGGCCACTAAGCAGAAAGCAATGACTTAGGATATGATGGTGTAGCTGTATTCTACTGGCTGCATTTCAAACCGTAGAACCGGGAAACAAGCCTGGCTTCCTGGCTTAACCAAATGGTGTAATTCTGGACAAATTCATCATTGTGTGTTGCTTTCCTTCGTGATGAAAGTAGGATCTGTCAGGTGGTGGTTTAGTAATATGTCCATTGCACAGAAAGACTCACATTTGGTTTGACAGACTGCAGTGCTGCTCCTTCTAAACTGTAATATAATATTCTTGATAGTACAATGCTACTTTAACAGAAGCATTGCCTAAAGAAAAAAAAGAAAGAAAACAAAAATATATATATATATATATATTAAAGTAGGAACATCCATTTCAGCCAAGTCACACATTCCACAGCACCCCTAGTAGCCAGAGCTGGAAGTTCACTTCCAGTTCTGAGCCGCAGCAGCAAGGCATTGTGGGTATGCAAATTAGCCCAAATACCAACCCTTTCTCCAGGAAATTGTCTTTGCCTAAGAGGGCAGTGCTACTTTATACATAGCTTAATCGGCCCAAAACAGACAATTTGCAAGGCTGTCAACCTGCTAATAAATGACTTTTTTCAGCCTAAGGTACCAATCGCCCTGTTGTCTTTTTTGGATCGACCCTTTATTTGATTGTTGCTCGCAGGTCATGAGTGCTTTTCTTTCACAGGTTTGGATACGTTTCTTGGGAAACGATCGTAAAATCTGCCCTGAAATATGCTAGCATTTGTAGTTTCCTGCTTCCAGTCTGTGTTGTGTCTCCCTTTTAAGAACATGTATTGCCCCTTTAAGGGCAATAAATGAGCTTCCTGCACGCACAGGCCTCAGAATGGCAGCAGACTCTGTGTAATGGCACTGTGTCTCTGTGTCTCGTTGTGTTAGGCCTGCAGGCCTGCTCCGTGTGATCACGCTCCTGCAGACCTGTTGGTCTGGGTGCCCCCAGACCCGCATGTGTAACCCGGGTACCCCTAGGCCACTGTGCCTGTGCGTGATGGCAGAGCAGCTGCTTGTCCGGGTGCCCCCGGGCAACCGGTGTCTTGCCGTGTGACCGCGGCCCACATGGTGTTCCCTGCAATGGTGTGTATCTGCTAGGTGTCCCCAGCAGCCCTCAGGCTGGCTTTTGTGCCCGTGAGCCAGCCCGCAATTGTCCCCACTGAAGAGTATGCTAGGTGCCCCCTGCGATGGTGTGACTGGCCTGCATGACCGCTGGTGGTTCAGTCATAAGAGTCTGATCTCACGCAGTTCTGCAGAGTGCCATCTCCCTGGCGTGCGTATCCGGGCATGTGACCTGCTTGGATCGCTGTGCACGTGTGTGCGCCCACTCTCATGTTCTGGGAATTGCAGATTGCTGCAAAGAGTCCAACTTTGCAACGTTTCCTGCGCCTACTTTCTCTTGCTGGACTTTCTAGTTCATGAATAAAATGGCTCCTATCCTACTGCGAGGCAGATTTAAGGCAAAGGGCCCCATCGACAGGACTAACAGGGGCCCCATCGACAGGACTAACAGGGGCCCCAGATAGGCGCGCCACAGAGGCAGAGGTTACGCTGAGAAGAATTATGACACTCAAAAGTGCGACAATGATGAACTTTAGTCTGACTGGCTAGGTTTAGCTAGCAAAAGTGGAAACATCGGACGAAATGTTTGCCTCACTCAGACTGGTCATCGCCGACCTAGGCGCAGTGTACTCGTGCCCGCTGCTGTCATGTTATTGCCTGGCGACACCCAACTTGCCTACACTTCAAACCCAAAACCCCTGAGATCTTTTCCACATCAGTGCAGCCCATCCTAATACTGACCTGAAGTATTCCAAACTCTGCCAGTACCCTACCCTAGGGTTTGAAAGGGTGCATATATAATACACTGCCCATGGGAACATTTCTGGAAATTGCAGGCCAGTGTCAGTGTACCTATCACCATGTGGGGGAACATTACTATTGCCGAGTTAAGCAAAAGGAGGATACATGTATGTACATGTTGCCTCCTTGTCATTGGAGCACAATTGTGGCAATACAAAGTGTTTATTGCAGCAACAGGCTGCTCTTTTTGACGCTTAAAGGTTGTGAGGCCTGAGTGTGCGTGCAGAATCAGTGCGTGTGAACAAGCCCCCCCCCCCACGCACTCACAAGCTTACAACGATGAGGAAGGCCAGTGAGTTCAAGATGTTTTTTAAACTCACTAAATCCAACCATTGTAAGGTAGCTCTGCGTCCCGGACATAGGTTTGAATATCAAGCTTATTTTAGGCAGACTATTTCCCTGCCTTCGCAATGGGAACAAAGCTGCAGAAGGGGCGTGGCTCGGCAACAAAAGGGCCGCTCGGCCTTGGACGCCCCCTGAATCTGCCCCGCTCCTACTCCCGGGCCGGAAGCTCTCTGTTTGACTTCCGGTCCGCGCCCTTGACTCCCATAGATTGCATATGCTATGCTCTTCATTTACTGCTAGCTGCTGTTTCTTCTTTTATCGGTTTCTCTACACCTAGTCTCCTCACTGCTTCTTTCCTTGCTTTTGTTGCTACTGACACAGGGCTTCCAGTGAGTTGAAGCTAGCAAGGGATCTCTCACTCACCCGCACCAATGTCATACCTGCCTACATTTCAAAATCAAAATTCCTGAGATTTATGCCCCGCCCACAGTCACAATAAACTCTGCCCTTTTTCACATGACTCCGCCCACATGACAAAAAGGTAAACTCTGTTGTAAGTGATGTGACGTCAGAAATTTGCAGTTCAAATTGAAATATGCACATTTCATTTAATTGCCTTTTCACAACCACCCACATTCGCCTTCCATAAAATGAGCACGTTAAAATGTGCACATGTAAACTCCAAGAACCAATACAAAGGTTTTCCCTGAATTTTGCAGTACGGAAATTGGACATTTCACCTTAGTTGTTTTTCATCAGGTTATGTAGTGCAGTGGTGAGTTGTTCCTGAGTATCCAGGGGAAAATCCAGAGGTTAGGCAAGGTATGGCACCATGTTTCCCCAGTGCAAGACAAGGACCTAAAAACTCGCACGGGAGACGTGCGCTACTTCATAATGGCAGCCTATGATCGGACCCCTTCCGCCATGAAAGGAACACGTGTAGGGAAAGCGGAAACCATTTTCTTGTCACATGGGACAACCAGTGCCATGCGCAAAAGCTGAGACTGTCAAAATGAGTCAATATGACTCCTGGTTTGCAAACATTTTGCTATTAAGTGTTATCACAAAGCAGCATGGCCAGAATGCAATATGTGCTCAGAGGGATTTCAGGACTGAATCATTGTCAGACATATTTGTCAAATTTCCTTGTTGAGCCACGGTCTGCATCCCGCTACTCGTGTTTTAAACCAGCCGTGACTCTGGTATTCAGGTAGCTCAGAACTATACTACCCAGACCACCTTGGTGATCTTGCGCCGTATATTTTTGCATTTCAGGCGCGAGAGTGCCGGCGCGAGACCACCAAGCGGTCTGTGGTGGTCTGTGAAGGACCGGAAGGGAGGAAGCACCAGATCAGTTGCGCCACCTCCCAATGGGGATCTCTGAGGTTCTCGCTGCAATTGCTGCGACCAGGAAAATGTTTAATCTTCAAGAGTCTTTGCTAGTGACTCCGTTACTGGTGAGTGCTGATGGACATTGCACGGCAGTCTCATCTGTGTGTGTGTTAAACTCCCCCACTCTCATCTATCGCCCTTATGACAATGATAACAGCACTGCTGCTATAACAGCAGTGACTATGCCCCCAATTTCCAATGCAGGTGATGTGGACATTAGCTCGGTCTCATCCACCCTGAATTTTTCTTGTGACAATGCACATGGGGGTGGGGATGTATTAAAGCTAGTTCAGAACGAGTGGCGCAGTCAGGACCTACTTACTATACAAGCCCCATTAGGGGGTGGGGGGTATTGGAGCAACTGAAAGGTAGTCGCTGGATTACTCCAAGTCAAACACGCTCTTGAAGGTGCCACATATCTAGAAGAAAAGAAAATTGACCTGTGTGCAATAACTGAGACCTGGGGACATGGGGCAGCTGGCTCTTCCCTTAATCTTGCTATCCCTGTAGGATACGCTATGGTACGGCAGGACAGAGAGGAGGGCGGGGTTGGGGAGGGTCGCACGCTTTTTTAATCTTCTCTATTTGGAAAATTAGTGGGCTCATTATAAACAGCATGGAGTCATTACATGTGAAAATTGGACTCAATGCCGAATCTACTTTGAATCTTCTTTTAATCTATAGACAACCCTCCCTGGCAGAAGATTTTACTCTGGCATTGTCCAAGTATCTACTGTCTATCCTTAAGCCCAATTCGAGCTTTATATTACTAGGTGATTTTAACCACTGGCTGGGCCACAAGGAAGACCCTGTGGCCGCTGATCTACAGACGGCCTTGGCATATCTTGGTTTTGAGCAGATGATTCGTTCACCTACTCATAATCTTGGTCATACGCTAGATTGGATCTCCACCGTCAATATTTTAACTAAGGACTTCCAGGTATCCCCCTGCCCATGGTCTGATCATGCTTTTGTGCACTTCACCATTCAAGCTGACTTTCCTAGGAAAATGAAGGGCTTGGGGGTGCATGGTTCATTTGGAAGAAATTCAAAGCTGCTCACATGGGAAAGAATTGAACCCTTGTTGAGCCCTACTATCAACTTTTCTTCCTTTGATTCCTCAGTAGGGATGTCTAAATCCCTCTTATCCAACTTGGAGACCATTACCAATTCGTTAGCCCCTCTCAAATTTAGAAAAGTTAGGGAAGGGGTTAGAAACAAACCTACAAAAACTGAAATCCTCCACCCTGAAACTTTTCTATCAATCTAAAAACATTCCTTCTGTAGGAGCGCTGGCAGCCTATAAAAGTGCTGCCAAGGTTTTTAAATTGGCAATTATTGATGCCAACAAAAGCTCCTTAAATTTAAGAATCTTGAATGCTCAATCTGAGGTCAAGGAACTTTTCAAGATACTTAAGGAACAAGAAACCGTTAGCTCCCCTGATGTTAGTCAACTAGTGAAGGATGAGGCCTGGTGTCAGGGAATCCAGGAAGCCATGATAAATAATCTGAACGGCATCAGAGCAGACATGGCGCGCAGAAAAGATGACTTTCTCTTAGCCTCTAGCGAGGTCAGGAAGGAGTCGTTTACAAGATGCGCCTCTATTCCCCAGTTCAGTTTTTCCCCTATTACAGTAGTGGAGCTGTGCGATGTAGAGAAACAATTAAAAACCACCAGATGTAAAGGTGACCATTGCTCGGCCATGATAATCAAAGCATGCCCACCAACTTTATTGGCAGCTATCTGCCAGTTTGTGAATGTTTGGCTCAGTGATAGACATATGGCGGCGAATTTAAAACAAGCTTGGGTTACCCCCATTCGAAAAAAAAAACGGCTTATCCACAGAGGTGCCACTCAATTATAAGCCCATTAACAACACGCCATTTTTACTGAAAATTTTGGACCGGGTTGCGTATGGGCAGATTGCACAACATCTGAACAACTTCCCCGTTCTTCACTGTCTTCAATCAGGATTCAGACAGGGATACGGAACGGAGCCCGCCCTACTGGAATTAAAGTCCAGTCTCTAGGAACGGGTGGACAAGGGTCCCTCATCTATGTTGATGCTGTTGGACTGATCGGCCGCTTTCGACATGGTTGACCACTTAATCTTGGTCGCCAGGTTGGAGGAAGTGGACAACAATTTTTTGGTGGGGCTTCGTAAAACAGAGGGGAACAGATTGCAAGTTATCCAAAATGGGGCAGTGAGGGTGGTCATGGGGCTATCGCGCCAAGACCATGGGCCTCATTATGAGTTAGCCGGTCCAGAAACAACGGTGCAGTAAACCCGCCGCCACCGTTGTTTATGGACCGGCTAACTCCAAATTCTGCAGGCGGGTGGTGTTACTCCCACCAGGTCTGACCTGGCGGGAGTAAAGCTACCGCAGACGGAAATGGTAACACCGGCACCGTTAATTAGGGTGCTAGTGTTCCCACTGTCCCCATTCCCAATGGAATTCCGCCTCCGGAATTACCGGATCACTGGGGTTGTAATGCCCTGGTGATTCCGGCAATTCCGAAGGCGGTAAATCACTACGAGTCCGGCGGCAGCCTGCCGGTTTTTCCGGTACAGCTACCGCCAGACTCGTAATGAGGCCCCATCTCCCGGATGCCAGACGAGCAGTGCACTGGCTACCGGTGGTGGCCCGTGTTTGTTATTGCCTATTAGTGATCTTGTTTAAATGAAGACATGGCATTATGCCCTCTTATTTGCAGAATCTGATCACAGAGAAAGTTAACAGTCGATCCCTTAGATCTGGCAATCAGAAACTCCTAACGATCCCCAGGTGTAGAACTATGAAGGCAGAAAAAGGAGCTTTCCATATTGCTGCGCCTAAGGCTTGGAACAATCTTCCACCGGATCTCAGATGCCAGATTAATATAGAAACTTTCAAGAGAAGTTGAAAACGTGGTTCTTTATATGACTTCCCCCTCTGGTCCTACCTAATTGAGTCTCCTCGCCTGTTCTTGTTTTGTGCTTTTGCTTTTTGTTTGTCAGCACCCTAATGCCTACGGGTCCAAGGTCTGTGCTTTACAAATGTTTAAAGTAAAGTAAATATCCAATTTTGTAGTCCTTGTTTTGTTCCCAAAACCAACTTTCGTTTTATGCAAAGAAGCCTGTAGTTTATATTTGTGCTATTTGCCCGCCTGTCCTTTTTCAAAGGTGATTTTAAGGCTGGCTGAACATTAATGAGGGCCCAATTCAAAACAGAGAGAAGACGGAGGTACTGGTGACTGGCAAGGAATCTACCAAATCCTGTTGGTCATCTGATTACTGGCCTGTCTGCCTGGGGCCGTTCCCGACTCCATCTGTGGAAGTCAAAAGCCTTGGAATTAAGGTTATGGCTTCCGGCTCCAGAGAGTCCCAAATCTCTGCAGTCTGCCAGGTGGGGTTTGCTAAACTGAAGACCTTAAAGAAGGTCCCCCCCTTTCTTCCTGAAGAGGCCGGGGCTAAGATCATTACTGCCTCCATTATGGGGGCTTTAGATTACTGTAACAACATCTATCTCGGCCAACCAGAGATGTTAATCCAGCAGTTTCAGATTCTGCAAAATGTGGCCACCAGACTGGCTTTCAATGCTGGTAGGCTTTCCCACTCATATGATCTTCTCCAACGCCTTCATTGGTTGCCAGTTAAAGCTATGGTGAGCTTTAAGATTTTATGCACGGTTCACTGTGCTATTCACTCTGTGGGAGCACAATTTCTTCAATCCAAGGTCTCCTTCTACCAAACTACAAGGGCACTTCGCTCTGCCAATCAATTTCTGCTGTGTGTCCCTCGTTTCAGGCTCGCCCGGGCTGGCGGCAGATCGTTTTCTGTGCTGGACCCGTCATTATGGAATGCTATCCCGCAGTACATTAGGAGCAACCATGATTTATTTAGCTTCCGTAAACAACTCAAAACACTTCTGTTTTGGAGTGGTCTGTTTCCCCTCTTCCTCTCTGCTCCTATCAGTGCCTAGATGCCATCCAGCCCGTGTAGCACTCTTTAAATATCCTTACAATACAATGGTGTTTGGCGCGCCATTTACCCTCTCTGAGGCAGCTGTGTCGTGCATATATTAGCAGCTGGTTCCCAATACAAAACTCAGATGGGTGACTTCCCTGGTTTTACCATTGATGGTGCATTATATAAACCCCACCTTGATCTTCATTAATCCCTTACCATATTCCCTGCCTCCTCGCCAAAGAGCTGAAAGTTTGACAGAATCGAACAACTATACCTCGTAAATGACTATCAATCGGGGATCCGCCCCAAGTGTAGCACCGAGACAGCCACCGTCCCGATGCTGGATGATGCCCTCCAAATCATGGATAAGGGCGACTCATGCCTTCTTGTGTTCCTTGACCCCTCGACTGCATCCGACACTGTCAACCACCACATCCCACACTCGCTCTTCATTGACAGAATGGTATTCTCTGGCACTGTCCTGAATTAGTTTACATCCTACCTCTCGGGCAGACACTAGGCTGCCCAGATGAACACAGTGCATTCTAACCGACTCATAGTCTCCTGTGGAGTCCTTGAAGGCTCCATCCTCTCATCGATCTTTTCTAACATTTACATGGAGCCTGTGGGCACACTCCTCAAAGATCCCAATACAGCTATCCATCAATACGCAGCCGATGTTCTGTTGTACATGTGAGTAAAAAAATCCCACAGGACATCAGTCATCTCTGCGATTATCTAGCCATAATCCAGTCCTGGATGTAAGCCACCTAACCACAAAATGTACTCATCCAAGACCGGATTCATCCTCATTGGTCCCCCTTTTTAAACAACAACTTGCCCACAAATGTCTCATTGATATGCACCTAGAAAGATTTGATCAGCAACTCTCTGATTCAGCAAAATCCTTAGGCTTTACCGTTGACCACCTGTCCTTCCAGAAACACAAAGCCAAGAAGAGCAAAACGGCCTGGCTCCAAATCTCCACCCTTTGCAAAATCAAACCCTTCATCCCGTCGCAGCCCTTGTGCTTTTGCACATCAATGGGGGCAATGACCTCCTGACAGGGCTCAGGGCCGCTCACTTGGCTCCCCCAAAAGCAGTCCACCACGGTGTGCAGAAATTTGACTGAATCACCCCCATCCTACTCAAAGTGCATTGGCTTCCTCTCCAGGCCAGGATACTGTTCAAGACTGCATGTATCATCTACAAAGCAGTCATGAGTAGCACACCAGCGTTCCTGGTGGCTAAATGCCACATATCTGTCACTACCCAAGGCTCCTTTCCCAGGGATCGCCTCACCTGGATCTTCACTGTGGCTGAGTACCTTCTGCCTCCTTCTCCGGTCCTTTGGAGGTTTCTCTTCTTCCCCTTCCTTCTTTAGAGATCCTTTCCCCTTCTTACGTTCAAAGAGATAGGGGCGGTCTCCTCCCGAGGCCACTTTGACCGTTAATAAAACAAACAGTCAAGTGAACCCTGGGGAGCCCGCTCCTTCAAACAGGGAAAAAGCCTGAAAGGCAGAAAAAACCCTGTGTAGCTGCAGATGACGATGGCCGGGTAGATTAGAAGGTCCAGAGGCAGGTGAGGACTTTCAACAATGATCTTGGTTGTAACTCCAAAGGATAGCGGCACTGATGCGGGGCTTTTCTGGATGAAGGAGCCCGGGAAGGAGAGGTAAGGAAGAGTCGCTGAAGAGGACTTCCGCAGTACACACGGAAGCGGACAAAGAAGGGTAAGCACGGGACTAGTACTACCGGAGAAACAGATAAGATCAGAGAGAGCCAGAAGTCAGAACGAGAAAGAGCACAAGAGAGAATGAGTGAGTGAGAGCGAGAGAGCGTGAGTGAGTCTGAGTGAGAGAGAGTGAGAGAGAGTGAGAGAACGGAGATGTAGTGAAAGTAACCCCGAGCGGGTGGGAGCCGACAAGTCGGAACCCAGCCGCCGGGGAAGGCAGGTCTGCGGCAGCGCGAAGCAGATAGCAGAAACAGAACTAGACAAAGCCGGAAAACGTAAACAGAATGATATGCAAGGAAGGCAAAGGAAGAGAACCAAGGTCCGGCGAGCAGGAAAGGGCAGCAGAGGAAATATATAGCAGCAAAAGGGGAAATGCTGAGACGGGAGGAAATCTAGGAAGGCACTGGTAAGGAACGATACAAAAGTTAGCGAAAGCGAGTTGCAACGCGACTCGCAGGGGGCGTGGCTTCCATATATGCCCGTAGCAAAAAAAAAAGGCTAGACCGCTAACAGACAAGCCGTAGAGTCCTAATAGCGCCTCCATCTTGCCCATAGCTTCCATGGCCGCATCGGTGTGACAGTATGCCCTCTCCTTATCCCTTCTCCTCCAGGTTTCCCTGGGTGAAGGCGATGGAACAGTCTAAGTAGACGTGGGGCGTGAATGTTACGTCTGGGTTCCCAAGATCGTTCTGCAGCAGAGTACCCTTTCCAGTGGACCAAATACTGTACGGTGCCATGTCTGTAGCGGGAATCCATCAGCCTCTCTACCTCATACTCTTCAGGGTCAGGATCCTCGATCCTTGAAGAGGAGAGCCCACGACGACTCATGGGATCGGGTTGATAAGTCTTCAGAAGAGAGGTATGAAATACAGGGTGAATCTTCTTCAGACTAGGTGGTAGTCGTAAACGAAAGGCGACAGGGTTCACCTGAGACAAAATAGGAAACGGACCTATGAAACGGGCCGAGAATTTCCCTGGGTGAACCCAACGTGGAAGATATTTGGTTGATAACCACACCTTAGTTCCTACTGTCCACCTGGGATTAGGTGATCTCTTCTTATCAGCATATTTCTTGTAGCGGATCCTACTAGCCTCCAACTTCTGCACTGCCTCCTTTTGGATGGAACGAAGCTCATAAATGCGTTGATCAACCGAGGGCACTGTAGTAGGAGGTACCCCAAAAAGAGGTATGTGTCTCGGATGATACCCGTAGGTAAAGAAGAAGGGACTACATCCTGTAGCGGAATGTTGGGTATTGTTGTAGGTGAATTCGGCCAATGCTAGATAAGACTGCCACATGTCCTGTTCCTGATGGCAGAAACAGTGGAGATATTGATCGAGGGTGGCATTTAAACATTCTGTTTGGCCGTTGCTCTGGGGATGGTAACCAGAAGATAAAGCTCTCTTTATTCCCAACGAGCTACATAACGCTGACCAAAATCGAGAATTGAGTCCCCCTATCAGACACAATGGTCCGGGGCAGGCCATGTAATCTCACCACATCTCTCAGAAATACTTCGGCCGCAGCAGGAGCAGAAGGCAGACCGGGCAACTGAGAAAAATGTGCCATCTTGCTCAGGGTGTCTACAGTCACCATGATAGCTGTGTATCCTTTAGAGGGGGGAAGATCTACAATAAAATCAGTAGAAATATGTTCCCAGGGTTGAGACGGTAGAGGTTCCTGTTGGAGCAGGCCTAAAGGTCGGTGAGTGGTTTGCTTGTTGGCGGCACATACTGGACAACCCGTCACATATGCCCTAATGTCCTTTGTCATTGTCGGCCACCAGAAATATCTAGAAGCCAAATGTAGAGTTGCCCCTTGGCCCTTATGCCCAGCCAAAGGAAGGTCGTGGCACCAATACAGGGCTTGAGTTTGAAGTTCCTTAGACGGTAGAAACAGTGCGCCCTGATGAAAGTACAACATACCCCTCTTAACCAGTAGTGGTTGGTACTCCGATGACACTTCGGAACGACTGGTAGCAACCTCTACATCAAGCAAGAAGGAGCTAATCATTCCCAGGATTCTCTTGCCCACAAGTATTTCATCCTGGCCCTGATTCTCTTGGTACTCCAGGCTCCGAGAAAGAGCATCCGCTAAGGCATTGTCCTTTCCGGGAAGGTAAGTTATTTCAAAATCGAATTGGGAAAAGAAATAGGCCCAACGAGCATGTCGGGAGTTCCGACCATCCATCTGCTGTAAAACCTTAAAATTTCGGTGGTCAGTACGGACCAGAAAAGGATGGGCAGCTCCCTGTAATAAATGTCTCCATTCAATGCAGGCCTGGCGGATCGCCAGTAGTTCTCGTTCCAAAACTGAGTAATTCCTTTCACTTGGTGTGAGCGACCTAGAATAATATGCAACCTGATGTTCCATTCCATCCTTTCCAGCCTGCAGGAGGGCGGCTCCAATTGCTCCTCCTGAGGCGTCCGTCTCGACCACAAAGGGGAGAGATTGGTTAGGTTGCACTAGAATGGGAGCAGTCGTGAAGGTCTTCTTGAGTAACTGGAAGGCTTGGTCGGCTTCATAATCCCATTCAAACTTCTGACCCTTCTTAAGAAGACGAGTGAGGGGCAATACTATGTCAGAGAAATTAGAGATGAATCGTCTATAAAAGTTGGACAGACCCAGAAACCTCTGTATCTCCTTGGGACTCTTAGGAGTAGGCCATCTAAGGACTGCCCGTAGCTTTTTGGGATCCATCTGTACCCCCTCCTTTGAGAGGATGAACCCTAAAAATGACACTGAGGCAGCCTCGAAGACGCACTTCTCTGGCTTAACCAGGAACTGATTATCCCATAACCTTTGGAGGACCTGAGTGACATGCCTTCGATGTTCTGAAAGGGAAGAAGAAAAGACCAGGATATCGTCCAGATAGACCACTACAGAGGATTATAACAAGTCCGAAAAAATCTTATCAACAAAACGCTGGAATACAGCAGGGGCGTTCACCAGACCGAAGGGCATGACTCTATATTCAAAATGTCCCAGAGGAGTCCGAAAGGCGGTATTCCACTCATCCCCCTTTCTGATTCTCAGCAAGTGATAGGCTCCCCGGAGATCTAGCTTGGTGAATATTGAAGCTCCTTCAACAGCCTCAAGTACCTCCTTTATAAGGGGCATAGGGTATCTATCTCGAATAGTCAAGCTGTTCAATCCCCGGTAATCTATACACGGCCTGATTTCTGTGGTGCCCTTCTTGGGAATGAAGAACATTGAGGCCCCTGCTGGAGAATGAGATTCTTGGATCAAGCCATTTTGTAGATTGGCATCTAGATATTCTTTCAGTGCCCTTCTTTCCGGGAGGGACATCGGATACATACGCCCGAAAGGAACCGATGCTTCAGGCTTCAGATCGATAGCACAGTCCTCTGCTCGATGTGGGGGTAGAGTACCGGGTAGTTTATCTTCAAAAATCTCGGCATACTGCTGGTAATACGGAGGAATCGTCTGAACAACCGCCGAGGAGGTAGGAATTGCGACTCCCCTCCCCTCAACAGGAGATGCCAGGGGTAGACACAAAGCCGAGCAAAACGGCGACAAAAAGCTGACAGTGTTGGCAGACCAGTCAATCCTGGGATTATGTTTGCGTAACCAAGGTATGCCCAGGATGATAGGGAAGTGAGCAGCTCTAATTACATCAAAGGTAATCTGTTCTTGATGCTGAAACAAAGACATGGTGGCTGGACCGGTCTCCTGGATGATGGGTCCGGATGAGAGAGGAGCTCCGTCTACACCCTCTACTGGCAAAGGACAATCCTTTTGATGTAGGGGAATAGCTTGTTCTTGCGCCCACTGAATATCAATAAAGTTTCCTGCGGCACCGCAGTCCAACATAGCCAAGGTTTCTAATGAAGCGAGTGATTCAAAAATAAGATGAACTGTAAATACCATAAGTCTATGGTCCTCTCCCGACACGTCCTGTTGCCTAGAATTGCAGGGATTCTTCAGCTCCGCCCGGTTCCTTTCCCTGCTCAAGACCGGGGAGATGCGTTTCCCGAACGTCTCGGGGGTACCTCAGGGCAACTCCGAAGCAAATGCTTCGAGGATCCGCAGTACATGCACAGACCCTGATCTCTGCGTCTTTTTCGTTCCTCAGGAGTCAACGGACCTCTAGTTGTTCCAATTTGCATAGGCTCTTCTGTCTGTGGTCTGGTAGGGGTATTTGCCGTGGGGTTTCCTATAGACTGATGAAGTCTAAACCTCCTTCTTTCAGACCTTCGCTCGTGCAATCTGTATTCCAACTGCAGAGACATTGTGACCAAATCCTGGAAGGCAGCAGGACGTGCCATCCGAGCAAGCTCGTCCTTGAGTTCATCATGTAAGCCTCGTCGGAAGAGGGTCTGCTGTACAGAATCCGGCCACCCTGCCTCTGTCGCCAATTTCATAAATGTGGAAGCATAAGTCTGGACATCCTGGTTTCCTTGACGTAGGTCTAGGAGGGCTTCATAGGAAGAATATTGGACTTCCGGTCTTTCAAACCTGGCACGCATCAATTGAGTGAACAGAGTGTAGTCATTAACAGCATGATTTGCCTGAGCTATCAGTGGAGTAGCCCAAGCCAAGGCATTACCCACAAGGTTGGAGACCAGAAACCCTACCCTGGCTCTGTCAAGTTCATACGCTTTAGGTCGAAACGTAAAGTATATCATACAGGCATCCAAAAATTCTTTCAAGAGTTGAGGACTGCCATCATATTTCCCAAAGGAGAATGTCAGTGGTGGTAAATCGCCTCGGAAATCTTCTCGAGCCGCTACCTGTTGACGTAGGTTGATATTCTCTGTTCTGAGGCTCTGAACCTCTGCCTGAAGGCCTTGGATCGCTGTCACCATCTCCTGGTATTGCTCCAAGGAGGCCATAGTAGCTGTTAGGCGTTGCAAACTGTCACTACCCAAGGCTCCTTTCCCAGGGATCGCCTCACCTGGATCTTCACTGTGGCTGAGTACCTTCTGCCTCCTTCTCCGGTCCTTTGGAGGTTTCTCTTCTTCCCCTTCCTTCTTTAGAGATCCTTTCCCCTTCTTACGTTCAAAGAGATAGGGGCGGTCTCCTCCCGAGGCCACTTTGACCGTTAATAAAACAAACAGTCAAGTGAACCCTGGGGAGCCTGCTCCTTCAAACAGGGAAAAAGCCTGAAAGGCAGAAAAAACCCTGTGTAGCTGCAGATGACGATGGCCGGGTAGATTAGAAGGTCCAGAGGCAGGTGAGGACTTTCAACAATGATCTTGGTTGTAACTCCAAAGGATAGCGGCACTGATGCGGGGCTTTTCTGGATGAAGGAGCCCGGGAAGGAGAGGTAAGGAAGAGTCGCTGAAGAGGACTTCCGCAGTACACATGGAAGCGGACAAAGAAGGGTAAGCACGGGAATAGTACTACCGGAGAAACAGATAAGATCAGAGAGAGCCAGAAGTCAGAACGAGAAAGAGCACAAGAGAGAATGAGTGAGTGAGAGCGAGAGAGCGCGAGTGAGTCTGAGTGAGAGAGAGTGAGAGAACGGAGATGTAGTGAAAGTAACCCCGAGCGGGTGGGAGCCGACAAGTCGGAACCCGGCCGCCGGGGAAGGCAGGTCTGCGGCAGCGCGAAGCAGATAGCAGAAACAGAACTAGACAAAGCCGGAAAACGTAAACAGAATGATATGCAAGGAAGGCAAAGGAAGAGAACCAAGGTCCGGCGAGCAGGATAGGGCAGCAGAGGAAATATATAGCAGCAAAAGGGGAAATGCTGAGACGGGAGGAAATCTAGGAAGGCACTGGTAAGGAACGATACAAAAGTTAGCGAAAGCGAGTTGCAACGCGACACGCAGGGGGCGTGGCTTCCATATATGCCCGTAGCAAAAAAAAGGCTAGACCGCTAACAGACAAGCCGTAGAGTCCTAATAGCGCCTCCATCTTGCCCATAGCTTCCATGGCCGCATCGGTGTGACAATATCTGGAGGCACATACTCCTCACACAGCAAATCGACCAACTGCCTTCAATCACAACTTGTCTGAGGACCCACAAACAATCATTCTGTTTTCCCACACCCACCCTCTGGAACTCAATCCCGGCCTCGGCTCGGAATGCCACCACAACAACAACATTTTTTTATTAAAATCCTGGTAAAATATTTGTGTGATGAATTGACAACTTTCAAAGAACTCTATTTTTGTCCAGCAAGTGCACTTTTAAATTGACACAGCCTTTAGTTTGTGAAGACGGATGCCTCCTTTAGAGAATATGCGTATGCCCTTAGCTCCACTTTTGGAATTCTTTCCGTGGCAAAATCATAGCTAAAGCAATAGTGGGAGGGGGGTGTGGCTGCAGATTTTCACAGGGCAGGTACATTGTGAGGGGCTTATACCCTAATTGACCACTTAAGAAGGGCTATCAAGCTTGCCCTGATGCCAGGCCTTGGTAATTTATTTACAGAAGGGGTGATTTACTCACTAAATGAATTCTTTATAACTAAGTGAGAAAGTAGATTATTTACTAACTGAGCCAGGTGTATTTATAGTATGCAGACTGGATGAAAACAAGACCACCTGGTGCAACCCCAAATACTTTTTTGCAGGGTCTCAAGTTGTATTGCTTGGGGCAGACATCCCTTGTCTAAGCCACCTGCTCTTTTGGAAGACCACGCCCAGCACTGTTTAGGCCACGCCCTGCCGTTTGGCCACCGCCGCTAGACGCTGGATTGATTACCATGATGTTTCCTGCGCATGCGCCAGACGGAGGGATTAGCAACACGCTGCGTACGGAGCACTGAAAGTGAAAGAGGAGCAGGCCTTGATCAAGCAAGCAGCCAACTTCACCCTGAGTGCAACTCTGTCCAGAGGTTGTGTGTGATTTGCCGACATTTTACTATTAGGGCGTGATGAAGTGAGCAGTGCGGCCGGTGTGGATTATGCGTTTTCAAGGGTTGCAGGTGTACATCGCTGTCATAGATATAGTTCTGAAACATAATGTTCCCAAAATGGTCTTTGATGTTATGCGGAGCAGCCACACGAATCCATTTGTGCTGTGCCCCCATCTGCTTTCTCATATGCAAAGATGCATGGGCGTTCGTGGGAACCATTTCAAAATGCTCTTTGGGCTGTAGCCAGCCACTCCGGCAGCTCCCCACCCACAGTCTGAGGCAGCTGTGGCCAGTACATTATAATGGAGATGTCACCTGGTGCGCCCCACCTTCCACTCCATTATTCATGATTTACCCTGCCCCCTGCTGAAAGTGGAAAGCCAGTGTTGTATGGTATCCTGCATCCCCATGACAGCAGGAGGGAGGCATTGTTGGGCAATCTTCTGAGCCACGCCCACTTGGATACCCCGCCCACCCACAGAATAAGTGAACACCGCTCAGAGAGAGCTGTCTTTGACAAGCAATGGCACATTTTAAAGAGACACCTCCTTTAGTTTGAGAAGACGTGTGCCTCCCTAGCGAATATGGGCATTGTATCGGCCCCCACCTTGCAGCTCCATATTGTATCAGCTAATGCAAAGAAGGGAAGGAAGGGAGGGTGTTGATAGCTGAGATTATCGTGGGACAGGTTGATTTGCCTCTGCACGACAGAACAAAGAAGAGAAGCCGCTAGGGCCGGGGTCTGCAACCTTCGGCTTGCCAGAGGTTTTGAACTGCAACTCCCATGATTTCTAACCAACATAATCAATAACCGGATATCATGGGAATTGTAGTCTGAAACATCTGAAGAGCCAAAGATTACAGACCCCTGCATTAGGGCAATTGAAATCATAAATGACAAA
The DNA here is from genome assembly GCF_040938575.1 of Ambystoma mexicanum. Taxonomy (NCBI): domain Eukaryota; kingdom Metazoa; phylum Chordata; class Amphibia; order Caudata; family Ambystomatidae; genus Ambystoma; species Ambystoma mexicanum. Next base: position 1,132,636,939 of record NC_090923.1, read on the forward strand.
CTGAAAATACTGTGCCTGGGGCGTTTATTTTCATAATAAAGTTGATGTATTCACTGATTAATTTTTTTTATGCAGTGAGAAAACACTTCATTTGCAGTCAGCAATTTATGAAAAGGCTGGACCAGAGAAAGCTTTATTTACACGATGTGGATAAGAACACCTAATACAATGATGAGTGACCACAATACACGGCCTCATGATCTATTGCTTGAGGGCGGCGGCCCTTGTGTACACACCTGCCCCTCCTTCAGAGCAGGCTGCGCCCAGCACACTTTGCACACGCTCCCTCTGCAGAGCCCCCGGGGAAGTGACTTGTCCCCAGTCTCTGCTACAGGTCTGAGCCGCGTTTGGCTGAAGCGCGTGGCCGGCAGTCACTCCCTCTCCAGTTGGCTTAATTGTGGCAGATTCCACACGCGGAGGCGATAATCCGCGACACCCATGTGTGGTGTTTAGCTGACCACGCCTTAAGTGCCGCACCAGCGAACGCCCTCATCCTCCCTTCCAGCCTTCAACTCGTCGCCTCGACCCACTTCAACTCTCCCTCATCGCACAATATCTCTCGTTCACCCCATCTCACCTCGTCCGCACCCCATCCCCACCTTACACCCACCCCTACTCAACTCTCCTTCACCACCACCCAACTGCGGCATCGGCCTAACTCCCCCAGTTTGCTTCTACTCATGCCATGCCTCAGTTTACTTTCAATCCCATCTTGCATTCAAGAACAGACGTTACAGACCTCCAGTCCTTCCCTTCCAGCCATCTTGTCTTAAACCCCACTTACTTCGCTTTTTCCCCATCCATCTTACTTTCAAACTGTTAGGCCCGAATGGGCCTACACAATAAGGACAGACACACCGAGGGTTCTTGAACACGTCTTCTTTATTTCTCTACCCTTTCAAAAACTGCCCAACCGTAACTCCCTCCCCCTCACGTCACGCGTCACATGGTCACCTCACGACGCTGTCTCTTAAAGAGACAAGCCCGGCGTGACACCACCCCCGGACAAATGTTCTTGCAACAACAACATTAACATTCTTCAACTAGGCGTGACGGTTTCTTCACGACCCGATGGGGTCGAGTATTGGTGGCTTCTCCCGAATCATCTTCTGGCCCTTGCGTTCTCTTCATTCCTGGGCGAGGTGAAAATCTCGGAGGCGACCACAGTGAGTCTCTCGGGTCCAAAGGCATCGGTTCTGGATCCGGGGGTTCTCGCTCCTGCTGGCCCTGAATAGCAGTAAGCTTGAATTGTGAACAATTTCGCGTTATTTCCCGCTCTTTATTTTCAGCTGTCACCATGGTTCCTTTTGTGGCCGTCACGAGGAGCGGCTGCGGGGAGAACCTTGGGTCAGTCTTTTTGACCATCGGCTGTTGGACTAGTACTTCGTCTCCCACATGGATCTCTTTTGGGCGAGCGCCTCTTCTCTGGTCTGTTTGGATGCGGGCCCGTTCCTTCCACTCCGCATCTCTCGCTAGTACTTCCGGGTCTGCTTCCGGTTTGTTGGTGGGATGTCTTACAATGCGTGTGCGAACTTGATATTTCATCATCATCTCAGCCGGTGTCTTGTTCGTTGTCTCATGTGGCGTGTTTCGATAGTCCCGCAGCATCCTGCACAGGGCCTGGTGGGGGTCAAGATTTTCTAGTCTGGCTCTTTGCAGAGTCTTCTTGCTAGACGACATGAATCTCTCGGCCATGCCGTTGGCCTGTGGCCACCTTGGTGTTATTTTCTGGTGTTTGAATCCCAGATGCTTGGCGAAGGTTGCAAAGTCGTGGCCACAAAACGGTGGGCCGTTGTCCGACTTGATGACTTCTGGAATGCCCCACTCACTCACGACTTCGTCAAATACCGCTGCTATGTGGGCAAAGGCTGTTGACGGCGACTTCTTCACGATTGGGAAGCGAGAGTGCTCATCAATGAATAAGAGCAGGTACTCCCGGGATTCGAGGGGCCCATAAAAGTATATTGCCACTCTGTCCCACAGGTGTTCAGGGATCTGGGTTGACTGTAGCGGTGCTGGAGCTTCGGCTCTGGCTGTGCATTGACATGCCATGCAGTTTCGTACCCAACGGTCTACTAGCGCGTCAAGGAATGGGAACCACACGTGGCACCGAAGTTGCCGTTTGGTGTTGTCCGCCCCGCGGTGGCCTTCATGGGCCGTCTTTATAATGTCTGACCGCAGGGCTGCTGGGATTATTATTCTGCACCCTCGGAGGAGTATGGACTTGTCCTTGACGGCCAGCTCCGTGTGAACTTTTGCCAGCCTTTCCAGTTCATCTCGATTTGCGTCTGGATGTTCCGTCAGAAGTTTCCTGTACGACTTCCATCTGTTGTGCTCCGTGAGGTTGATGGCCAGTGCTATGGACGGATCGGCAGCTGACGCCTCTGCGACGGTCTCTAGTGATATTGCAGGAGGCAGTGCATTTGTGGTGACGTAACTAATGTATTCCCCGTCTCCCTTCCTCAGCGTGGCTTCTCCTGTGGGGTGTCTCGACAGGTAATCCGCTGGGTTGTGTTCCCCCCCCGGGCGATGTATTATGTGATAGTCATATTCTTGCAGGCGGATGCCCCAGTGCTCAATTCTCGGCTGCATCTTGGTTCGTGGGTTGCCGAACAGTGAGAGCAGGGCTTGGTGGTCCGTTATTAGGGTACATTTTTTTCCTATGACGAAATTATGAAAGTGTTCACATGCCCAGACTTCTGCTAAACTCTCTTTTTCCGCCTGTGAGTACGCGGACTCAGGTTTTGAGAGAGCTCTGCTGGCATAAGCCACCACATTTCTCGGGTGGGTGTCTGCTCCATTTGTTTGAGCAAGGATGGCACCCAGCCCAACTGGACTTTCATCGACCACGATTTCAGTGTGCCAGCTGGGGTCAAAGTAGGCAAGTTTTCTGGCTTCCGCTAGGTATTGCTTGATGGAGTCGAATGCATCTTGGCATTCCGCAGTCCAGCCGAAGAGCATGTCTTTCTGAAGGAGTTTCCTGAGTGGTTCCGTGATTGTGGCATAATGCGGTATGTATCTCGCGCAGTATCCTGCCATCCCCAGGAACGATCGCACGTCTGCTATTTGCCTTGGTTCTTGTAGGCTGAAGATTGTCTCCACTTTGTCGGGATCTGGTGTCATGCCTTCCGCCGAGAAGATGTGGCCAAAGAACTTGAGCTTGGTCTAGCTAAATCGACACTTGTCGACGTTGAGGGTGAGACCAGCGTCTTGAATGGCTTTGCAGGTGGCGCGGAGAGCTACATCGTGTTCCTCCTTCGACTTCCCGAATACCACGATGTCGTCGCTATAGTTGAGTGCCCCACTGATTGGGCGGATGACTTGTCTGATGGTTTCATGAAAGATCTCTGCGGCTGACGAAATGCCAAAGTTGAGGCGCTTATAACGGAATAGTCCATCATGCGTGGCGAACGTGGTTATGCCTCTGGATTCTGGATGGAGGACCAGCTGGTGGTAACCCTGATTAAGGTCCAGTTTTGAGAAGAGGATGGACTTGTTTATCTGAACGATCATGTCCTCGATTCGGGGGCCGGGGTGTCGCTCTCGCTGGATCGCGGTGTTGGCGACACGCATGTCAACGCAGAGTCTGAGCTGTCCCCCCTCTTTTGGCACGATGACCAGTGGGGAGACCCACGGGGTCGGACCCGTCGCTGGTTCGATTATATCGTTTTCTAGGAGCTGTCCGAGTTCGGCTGACACTGCTGCTTGGAGATGGAACCCGACTCTCCTCGGGTGCTGGGGGACGGGCCGAACTGTGGGGTCAATAAGTAACCTCACTGAGGGTCCTTTCAACTTTCCTAGGCCTTTGCAGATGAGGGGGAATTCTCCCACGATGGTGTCTTTTGATATCATGTCCATCTCCCTGGGTTCCGCTTGAACGTTTGACACGCTCTCTTTCGCTACTTGATTTGGCTCTGACGAATAGATCTTGTCACTGTCTCGGACGTGTATGTCTATGAGTCCCAGGGAGGAGGCCGTCCTGTAGCTGAGGAGGCACCTTCCTTTCGCTGGACTGCGAATTACATGTATGCTTGTCGTTATGGCACGGTTGCCGTGGATGAGGTGACGGGTGAAAAATCCAATTGATTGAAGTGGAGTGTCGGCGCCCCATTGGTATATTTTGGATTCAGACGGCACTAAGGCTGGTTTCTCTGGGATTTGATGGAACTCCTTTTCACCCATTATGTTGACTGTAGCTCCCGAGTCAACGAGGAAACAGAACTGGTGGCCTCCTATTTCCATTGGTATCTTGGGTGCTTCACATGCTTGTCCTTCGTCCATGATGAGGTTGACGTACTCGTCTTGCCGATAGTGATCGTATTGATACCCTTCATCTTCAAGGCGCTGTTGGTCTGCCTCGTATTGAGGGATGGAGGCCGGGGGTCCGTCGTACTCATCTCTTATGCGGGATATTTGTTCATATTCCTCATTGCCTTGGGGTTCTTCCGATGGGTAGACTTCTTCAACCACTCTGACGTATCTTCTCGGGTTTTGTTGAAAAGGGCGCGATTGGTATCCTTGGCCCTGTGGATTCCTGTAGGGTATTTTGAACTGCGGGGCAACTGGTGGCCTTTGGGTCGGGAATGGTTTGCCCTCTCTGCAGACCGATTGGAAATGTCCCTCTCTCCCGCAGTTGCCGCATTTCTGGGACAATGCGGGGCATGTCCCTGCATGGGGGTACGGCATCCCACAGCGGTAGCACTGGCGTTGCGTTCTTGGGGTCATTGAGTAGTTGAGATTAGGTCCTCTATCTGTTGTTCTGGCATTGTTGGCCTGCATTGCTGCGATTGTCTCGTTTTTGTCATGTTTGGAAGAGGCGGTGCCAGTTATCTGCGTCACTTGCTTTTTGACTCTCTCCAGGATCCTTGCCATCTGGCTAACTTCATCGATCGTGACGGGTTTTTTTAAAAAGTTGCTTCTTTAGTGTTTGGGATACACATCCTTCAATCACTCTCAACCTTATGGCCGCGTCCAGGGAGAAGGCGTGGAACTGGCAGTTTGCACCTTTTATTCGTAGGCGGGTGATGAACTCGTCGACCGTTTCGTCTACCCTTTGAGTGCACTGATTGAAAATGTATCTTTCGTAGTCCCTGTTGGGTTCAATCACCAACCGTCTGTTCAGTGCTGCGATGAGGGCTGGGAAGTCAGCTTGTTCCGTTGGTGGAATGGTTTTCAGCAATATTTTAATGTCATTCCCTGCAAGGTTCAGAAACATGCTGCGTAGTCTCGGGGATTTCTCTTCTCCCGCGGCGTCAATGAATGTGTTGAAGTCCTCCAGCCACTCGACCCACCTCGGGCCTTTGTCTGCTTGCGGCATCATGGAGAAGGGGGGGGGGCATGCGCCATGCTGTAGTTGCTGTGCTCCCCGCTGGGGGGGGGGGGCCGGGGCCTGCTGATCTTGGGGCGCGCTCATTGTGGCGGTGGGCTGTGTGGGTTACCTGTGGGCGACTGTCTGTGGGGGTTCGTTGCCTTGGTGGCAGGCAATGTGGGTTAGCAGGCGGCGCAGGGTGTCACCCACCTTTCACTGGGGGTTCCGCTGGCGGTCTCTGGAGCCTGGATGGTGGGGCTGGCGGATGGTCATGCACCCGACATTGATGACTTGCTGGCGGTGGCGGGGCCCGGGTCAGGCGTGCCGGCGGGTGCTTGGGATCAAGCTTGCTGATGGGTGCCCGGGTCTGGGCCTACTGATGCTCTGTTACTGGAGTCGGGGCCTGGGATGAGGCCTGTTGATGGAGCACACGCGGTGGATTCATTCGTGCTTTTCTTTATATATATATATTTTTTTTTTCTGTATTGCAGCGGAGGAGGAGGATTCTTCAGGAATGATGCACGTGTCCTTGTTGCGTGTCGCAGGAGCCGCGTGGGCGCGTGCTGAGAGCAGGGCTGGGATCGGCGTGGAGCAGCAGATGCGGAGGAGGAAGCCGGCGCTTGCGGGCCGGCGGTGTCCGACGTGCGCTGCGGAGCAGGATGGGCGCCGGAGGCGAGGAGGAGGAGGACTCGGCGGCCTGGGGAGACGCCTCGTCGCCAGTTGTTAGGCCCGGATGGGCCTACACAATAAGGACAGGCACACCGAGGGTTCTTGAACACGTCTTCTTTATTTCTCTACCCTTTCAAAAACTGCCCAACCGGAACTCCCTCCCCCTCACGTCACGCGTCACGTGGTCAGCTCACGTGACACCGACGCTGTCTCTTAAAGAGACAAGCCCGGCGTGACACAAACCCATCCATTTTGCCTCCAACCTCAACCGCCTCCCTGTCTACACTTCCCCTTAAACTCCATGACACCTTATATCAGCATAATTCCAATGTCTTCGACCCACTGCACCTCACACTCGACCCCAGACCAACTCACCTTCACTCACACCTCGCCTCGAACCTTACTTGGCCATGCCTTTACCGCCCAGACCCCCTCTGAGCCCTCATTGCTCCCCCTGGCGGCTCCTTTGACCCTTCTCTTCCTCTACAGCTGCCCAACCACACCTGTCTTTGCCACACCAATGACACTGTGGCGCGTGTGCACCAATTCCCACTCATTTGGGGCTCGCACCCTGGCTACTTCTAATGGGTGTTGTTAAAGAGCGCCCCCGCCCATCAGCCCTGCCTTTCCCCAGAAACACTAGCGGCATTGGGAGCGACCTTTGCCCTGTGCCCAGAGCGGGCGCGCCTACTGCTGTGCCAGGACATGGACTCTTGCACTCTCATGAGGGCCGTGCATAGGGACGGTGTTGGAATTATGCAGGTGGGTGCCCTGTGTAATCCTCTGCTTGAGCACTGTGTGCATACATACGTGTACCTTGTTTATATAAATAGACGTAGAGCAATGACACCTTTAGGCTATACCGCTGAGGTGGACAGTAACTTTGCACACATATTTCTGGGCACCTCCCACCTCAATGTGCCCAAATTATCGCCAATATCTGCATTGCACCCGCGTATCACGGGAGCTTTCCCATCTCAAGAGATTGGTATTATGGGATATTTGTAATGTTCTGGCGATTTCCTTTGGAAAAGACGCACCGTAGAAGCGCGTACTACTTAATGGATCACGTGCCCTTGAATTCTGTGGAATAGAAGTCTCAATTGAATGAAGAATTCAGCAAGCCTATTCCTGCGGGGAAACCCCACTCTAGTTTTGCAGGAGGCGCAGCCCTTGCTCTGTGGTGGTGCCAGGGGTGTTGCTAGGTCTGCAAAAGACACGGAGCTAATTTGATGTCGGAACTGTCGGGACTGGGGGCTAGCTAGTCTTTTGGTTGTAGCTCCTGAGATTCCATCAGGGGCTACCCCCCTAGCAACACCACGGGGTGGTGCACTGTGGCTGCTGATGTCCCTGCGGTGGTGGGGGAGTGGACACGCTTGTAGAGGAGGAGGATTGGCCAGTCTCTTCTTTTGGTGGAAAGATCAGACTGTATTGGCCGGTGGATAGAGCCGGTCATCCTACAGTTGGTGGAGGAGGCAGGGGAATGTTTTTCTATTTACACTTGGTCCCTCGCCGGTGCCACGTGCAACGGGCCCTGCCAGTCAGAGGCCCAGTGATCGTGGCCAACATTGTGAGAGAAGGGAGCAGGGAACAATAATATGAAACAAGGTGACTGGTTCCGCAAACTGATGATGCAAGCGGCTCATCAGCGGGGTTCCAAAACAGCGGTTGTCTGGGAACCGCAGGTTCGTCATTTAGAGGCGGAGCTCCTTGCTGTATTTCTGCAGGTAGCCCGATGGACTCCTAGTCTTTCCCTTGTGTTGGAGCTGACTGGCGTTGAGGACACAGCAAGGTCAGCTTGAACCTTCTGGGGCTGTGTGCTGCTCACCAATCCTCCCCCTGCTCCAGTGATCATGCATGGGTGCAGGGGAACATGGGAAGATGTTCAAGAAGCCTGCAGGAGCCAGCTATGCACATTGGCCTACCTAGCAGTAACTAAACATACCACATTTTGATTTTCCTCCTTGAACCTTCCTTGCAAAGCTTCCAAGAGCTCCTTTTTGCCCCTTTTTTGGGTCCCTGCCACAAAACTGCTTGGGTGGGTCAATTATGCCCATCTAATGCCCATTTAATTGCAGAAAAGCCCCAACCCCTGAAATGCGTATGAATTTAACGAGGGCCATTTAAATGTGGCTGAGTGGGGTTGCAGTGTGGCCGGAAGCGCCGTTTGTGGTGATGGTGTGCAGAGAGTGGCTGGGGTGTGTTCTGCTCGAAAATCCTCCAGGGCACCTCCTGGAAAGAACAAGTCAGAAGCTGGCATAGGAGGGTACCGCTTTATTTTCTTTCAGTCCTCTGTCTCCCGTGACCCCTCCCTTCTTCCGTTTCCTGCCCCTGCGGTTCCCGCCATAGTTGCTATGGAGCCATGCAGGGACACATTTCACCCCACCTATCTCATTTTTACTTTTGTACTTCTGCATCTCTTGCACCAGTCTACATGGCTTCTTAATCAGTCTTCTGTATCTCCTTGAGAAGTCAGTCCTCGTCTCCCATCTTCCTGGCACATCGAGCCTGACACTTCACCAGCTTCCGGCGATGGTTCCTCGATGCCTCTGTTTTATTGTTCCGGCCTCTGGAAATGTCGAAAGTCTGAGGCCTTCCCTGGTGTTTCTTAGCTTGCCGAGGCTGCTGTAATCGTAGTTCCTTTTGATCAACTCCCTGTAATATTCTCTTTTGCCGGTGAGCTGGCGGAAGAGAGAACGTGCGAGGCCCTGCATAGAGGCCCTGCATTTACTTCTCTCCCTGGGGGAGAGAAGTAAAGCACACACACGCCTTGTTAGTATCATGCCTGGAACTGCCCGCTTGTGGCAGGGCCTTTATTTACTTGCACCTTACGTCACCACGCTCGCGGGATGTAAGGCGTACATAACATCCCTCCTTTTTTCCAACAACTTGCAACAATGCATACTACACGTAGCTGGGTTAACCAAAACACCTTAACTCTACTGTGCACTCTAGTCCAGCACAGATTTTTGCCCTCCCTGCAGTGTCATTTTACCATTCATAGTCTTATAACCTTTCCGGTGCTCTCAGTGCTGTCCTTAGGGCATAATGCCCTCGTCCCTGGACCTGTGTCTTGTGGCTCACCTTCCTCACTTGGGGACGCCTCCTCCAGTCCATCTGGTGGTTCGTCTGCTTCGTGCCTCGAAGTCAACTCTCCCTCGGGTTGGTGATAGTCGTTCTCCTGTGGCGCCCCTGCTTCCTCCGAGAGCTGCTGGTCCCCATCAGTCCACATTTGTCGTGGTACCCCATTGAACCAGGAGGCTTTCCTGGTGATCAGGCGATGCCCTCGCGCTGCCGTGCTGCCGTTATCATTGTTCCCTGTCTTCGAGTTACAGTCCAGGGGACAAGATCATACTGCGTGTCAAGTTTGGTTTTCGTGGGGTTTTGCACCTGGTTGCCGACTCAGTGGTTTGATTCCTGTGCATGCCTCCTGGTGCTCATGCGCTCGTTTGCTGTTATTCTCCTTTGATGAGTGCAATTCCTGTCATAGGTGTCTGTGCCCCTGCTTGGGTGGTGTGGAATGGATGAGTTGATTACTGTTCCATGCATGATGTCTGCCGGTGGTAGCCCTGTGGTGCTGTGAGGTGTCACTCTGTAGTTCCTTAGGAAGCAGTATAGGTCCACCCTCCAGGGGCTGGAGTGTGCTCGGTAGAGGTGTAGCACCTTGTTAATGGTTTGCATGAACCTCTCCACGTCGCTGTTAGCTTGTGGCCATCTCGGCGTGATGTGGTGGTATTGGATGTTCAGATCATCTAGGTACCTTTTGATCTCCGTGCCCTGGAAAGGCGGTCCATTGTTGCTCTTAATGTATTGTGGCAGGCCATGGGTGGCTAACATCTTTTCGAGGGCCGGTATTACCATATCTGCTGACGTGGATGACACAATTTCTACCTCTGGGTATCTTGAATGGTCATCAATAGCTACTAACAGATACGTGCCTTCCTGGACCATGCAGAAGTCAATGCTGATTGCATCCCATTCTGAGGACCTCCGCTCTGCCGCTTGTGTGGGTTCGGGGTTCGGTGGTGCACTTGTGATCTGGCATGGGAGGCAGGCTGCTATGAGTTTTTCCACCTTGGGGTCGATGTGTGCGAACCACACTCTGTGTCGGATTCTGGCTTTGGTTCTGACCATGCCTTGGTGGCCTTCTTGGGTGCCCCTCTCAGGATCAGTCCTTCACTGATGACCGACAGGTCTTATTGCACCGGGAGCATTCCCGTGAGGAAGTCTCTGGCTTCGGGTGTGCGGTTGTGTACGTTGCGGAGGAAGGATTTTCACCCGCCTGATATGATGGAGTCTTTGATTAGGTCACAGCATTGGTCAGTTTGGGTGGCTTCTACGATATTGTCAATGCTGACCGCTTTGGGTTTCATAGTGTACACGACCTGGCATATGTGCTCCTCTGTTTCTTCTGCCACATTAACTTCCTCTGGCATAGCAGCCCTCGGGTGCCTGGATAGGAAGTCTGCCGGGTTGCTGTTTCCTGGTTGGTAGGTTAGGTCAAATTTGTATTGTTGCAGGTGCAGCAGCCACTTCCCTATTCTGGCCGGGGGGTGCGAAGAGGATCCTGTGAATATGTGGATGAGGGGCTTGCGGTCCGTGTAGGCCCTGCATTTCCGTCCATATAGATATATGTGGAAATGGCGGCAGCCCCACAGTACTGGGATGGCTTCTTTCTCTATGTGTGAGTATCGTTGTTCGGTTGGAGTCGGGGCATGGGATGCATAGGCAGTTGGCTTTGTTTCTCATGTTCAGGCGATTTGAACGAGGATTGTCCCGAGGCCGACGGGGCTGGCGTCGACGTATAGTTTTGTCGATAGTGTGGGGTCGTAATAGGCCATTATTGTCCCGGCTGATAGTGATGTTTTGATTCGCTCGAATGCCTCCTGGCAGTCGGGGCTCCAAGCCCATTTTGCGTTGGATTTTGGGAGTTCTCTGAGTGGCTCGGACATTGTTGCCAGGTTGGGGATGAACCTCCCGCAGTATGTCGCCATCCCTAGGAAGCTGCGTACATCTGTGGGTGTGGTTGGGGAAGAGGCTTCCTTGATGTCCACAACCTTTTGTGGGTCGGCTGACACCCCCACACTGTGGAACACGTATCTGAAGAAAGTGTTCTCTTCTTTCATGAATTCACACTTTTCCCGGTGGATAGTCAGCCCCGCGGTCTCCAGCCTGCTGAGTATCATCTCGAGGCGACGCATGTGTTCTTGTCTGTCGCTGGCATGGATGAGTATGTCATCGCTGACGTTGAGTACTCCAGGGATGCCCTGTATCACCTCTTGGATGGCCTGCTGGTAAACGTCTGCCACTGAGGAGATGCTGAAGCTTAGCCTTTTGTACCGGTGTAGGCCCAGGTGTGTGGAAAAGGTGGTGATATATCTGGAGTCGCAATGCAGTTTCAACTGATGGTATCCAGCATTGAGATCAACTTCGGAGAACACCTTTGACCCTGTGAGGTCCGTGATAATTTTGTCGAGTGTGGGGGTGATGTGCCGTTCCTGCTTGATTGCTGCATTTGGAAGGCGCATGTCAATGCACATCCTCACCTTCCCTGGCTGCTTTGGCTTCTTTGTCACCATCATGGGCGATACCCACAGGGTTGGCCCCGTTACTTCCTCTCTGATTCCTGCCTTTTCTAGTTCTCGCAGCTCCTTTTTGACATGGTCCCTCATGTGGAATGGGGATCTTCGTTGCCGCACTGCCCGGGGTTGTACCGATTCGTCGATGTGGAGCTTTATTAGTTTTCCTTTTAGGCATCCAATGCCTTTGAGAAGGCCCGGGTACTTCTCAAGGAGGTTGGTGATGTCTGTTGGGTCCGTTACGTCACAGATGAAACAAATTAGTCCCAGGTCTTCTTCTGCATCCCCACTCAGCAGGCATTCGATGCCTGTGTTTACGACGTATATCTTAGACTGTAGCGCTCGGTCGCCTCTGCTGAGTGTCGTCCTGAAGCATTCCCTCCACTGGTAGTGGGGTCTTGCACCCGCAGGCGAATAGTAGCGTGTCCATTGGCTTTAGATCAGGACGGGGCGTAGTTTTTGGAACATGGTTGCCGGCATGACATTTACTGATGCCCCAGTGTCGATAGTCATTTGTGTCTCTTGGCCCTATATGGCCACTAGGCGTTTTCGTCTCCTTTGCCTCTTTGCCGATTCTCCGCCCCTGTGTTCAAGTGCCGAGACTAGGTAGACTTTTCTCCCCCTTCTTATTTGTCCGCATTCTGTATCTTTCGTTATGTCGCCGTCATCATCACCTGCTTCGTCGGTAGATGAATTGTCAGTTTCGACACGGCGGGCGTTGGCTTGTTTCTTTTTCTTGGGATTCCATTGTCTTGTTTTGGCTGGGGGTGTTGTGTTTGCCCTGATAATCTGCAGACTCTCGCGTAGTGGTCCTTCTGGCCACATGCTCCGCACGTGGTTCCTTGTGCTGGGCAATTCAGTCTTCCATGACGCGCGCCTCCGTACCATCCACATTTTGTAGGCCCTGGAATCCTTGGTTGCCGTCGAGGTGAGTTGTTTGTGTCGTTGGGGTCTTCTCTCAGCTGTTGGTGGTTGGCGATTTGGGCTATCGTCGCTGTCGTCGGCATCAGTTGGAGCGTCTGCAGTGTGGTGCCCATGTGTGCTGCCCTCGCGTGCAACAGTTCTCTTTGCCGCCCATATTCGAGGATTCTGGCTAGGGAAATGCCTTTTTCGCTCAACACCATTCTGTGCAGTTTTTCAGAGTGCATGCCGTTGATGATTTGGCGTTTTATCTCCTTTTCGACGTTATCGAATTCACACGAGAGTGCGAGCTTTCTGAGTCTTGTGTGATAAGCATTGAGTGTTTCTTCCTCCATCTGGATGGTGGTGCAGAAGATGAACGTCTCGTAGTCCGGGTTCAGCTGCGGCATGAAATGGGCTGTGAGGGCGTCTTTGGCTATTTGGTAGATGTCTGAGGCATCTCTGATTACCAGAGAGTTGCAAATGGGCAGGACTTCGTCGCCCATGTTGAGAAGGAGGTGTGACCTCATTTTTCTGGGAGTTTTGATGTCTTTGCAGTCTATTGCCATTTCATACTTCTGGATCCACAATAGCCAGCGTAGGTCGACTGAGAATGGGTCGGTGTATGGGTCGAATGGTCCGAACACCATTGTCGCTCCACCCTGCGGTGGGGGGGATGGAGTTGCGAGTGATAGTGACGCTGCAATCCTCAACGGCGTGCCAGGTCTGGGCGTGGACAGGCCAGTCCCCATGTTGTGCTGATGTTAGGGTTGCCACAGATGACGTGCGTGTGCGGTGAATGCTCCTCACCTTTGTGGTCTTGTTGCCGATGAGGTGTCGAGGTGTCCCGTGGCTCTTTTCTGTTGTTGCCTGTGGTGTAGTGTCGCCAGGTCTGATAATGAGTCTGTGGGCAGGGCCCAGGTGTTCATCTGTTTAGGGCATGCAAATGTTCAGCAGACTTCGGATGTCGGTGTGTTGTGTGAGCAGATGAGGTGCAGGTCAGAAAAGGAGAAAACATTTTCTTTTTGGGTGGGGGTGGGCCCTCCACCGTGTTCCCAAAAAATGTGCCTGTGTCGCAGGCTCATAGGCTGATTTATAGCTCCACATGCAATGCTTTCAAAGTACTTTCGTTGTTGCCAGAGTAATGTTCTCTCTTGCCATTGAGCCTGCGGAAGAGAGAACGTGCGAGGCCCTGTGTAGAAGGCCCAGCTGGGGCAGAGCAGAAAAGCACACACACACGTGTCGTTAGTATCATGCCCGGAACTGCCCGCTCGTGTGGGGGGCGGGGCCTTTATTTACTTGTGGCTTACGTCACCACGCTCGCGGGACGTAAGGCATTCATAACACTCCCCTGAAGAGTTCAGGTATAAACCTGGGGTCTGTCTTTCCTGTTTGTCATTTCTGTTCTTCCTCTCCAAGTTCAAACTCCTTATTGTAAACATGTCTTCTTTTTTCTTAGTTTACCTTTGCAGTTGTTTTTGCTTTATTGTCTCATAGTTTGTGTTCTGGAAGAGATTGGCAAGGTAACCCAGTCACCAGTGGCTGTGCCATCATCATTTCTGCTGGGGTCATACCTGTAGATTCATGTGGTGATGTGTGGTGTTGAGGCAACAATGCATAATGCATGTGTTCCGCTGTTTGTGCAATTTCCTTGATTTTGGCCATGAATCTTTTGGCCATCCCATTGGCTTGTAGCCACAGAGGTGTTATTTTCCGTTGTGTAAAATCTATAAGATCTGCTTATGTCTAAAAATCTTAGTCGTTGAATGGTGGTCTGTTATCTGACTGTACAACCCTGTGGATCCCGAACTCACTGACTACTTCATCTATCATTTGAGTGTTTGTCTTGAAGTTTGCAGACAACACAGTCTGGGTGATGGGGAAACGCGAGTATTCATCCATTATAACAGGTATAGGATCCTTCTGGCTTTGTTCCCTAGAAACCAACAGCTGCAGTATGCCAAATTGCTTCAGGTAGGTCAGTAATCAGTAACCAAAAACGGCAGCGGAGGGTTTGCCCTTACCGTTACTGTGTAAGGCTTCATATTGTTCTATTATGTCTTGTACAGTTTTGTCGCTGTAGGGTAACCATACCTGGTTTCTGAGGAGTCTCTTCATGTTCATTGCTCTTCGGTGACCTAAACAAGCAAAGTCCACTATCGCCTTACTCAGCGAGTTGAGTGTAATGCGTTTTGAAACACTTGGTAATAACGAGTCATTGGATACTGCAAGTTTATTCATTTATTTTATTTATTTGTTGGTGATTTGTAATGCACACTACACAGTAGAATTGTGTTTCGAGGCGCATCAAGATAAGGGTGGGGATAGGGATGAGGCAGAAGGTATAAAACGAAAACAAAACGGTCTTAAAAGTTCTTGAAACATTCGGAACGTGCAAGTGCTATAGCATGAGAGCACGGGAGAGACTGAGAAGGGGAAGTGCAGGGAGGGGGAAGAAGGGAGGAGAACAAACAAAACGCTCTGACTAGGTCATGAGACGATTTTGAACGTGCAAGTGCTGAAAGTGAAAAAGGGTAAGAGGGGGAGGAGGGGAGTTGTTGGAGGTGTAGAGGGGAGGGTGAGAGGTACAATACATGCAGATACAAAAAAGTGCAAAGACAGGTACGGTAAACTGCATAAGGAAATCGGGTAGGAGTGAGTGCATACTGGAAAGGCCTCACCGCATGGAATGAGGGCCTACGTCAGGCATACAGTCAGCAATAGGACAATCAGGTAGTAGTAACTGCAGACTTGGAAAAGCCTCGCCACGTGGAGTGAGGGGCTACATCAGCGATACAGTCAGCAATAAAACAGTTAGGTAGGAGGGACTGCAGACTTGGAAAAGCCTCGTCTCATGGAGTGAGGGGCTACATCAGGAATACAGTCAGCAATAAGACACTCAGGTAGTGGCGACTGGAGACTTGGAAAAGCCTCGCCTCATGGAGTGAGGGGGTATATCTGGCATACAGTCAGCAATAGGACAGTCAGGTAGGAATGACTGCAGACTTGGAGAAGCCTCGCCTCATGGGGTCAGGGGTTACATCAGGCATACAGTCAGCAATAAGACAGTCAGGTAGTGGTGACTGCAGACTTGGAGAAGTCTCGCCTCATGGAGTGAGGGGCTACATCAGGCATACAGTCAGCAAGAAGACATTCAGGTAGTGGTGACTGCAGACTTGGAGAAGCCTCGTCTCATGGAATGAGGGGCTGCAAGAGGCATGCAGGCAAGCAAACAGGACTAGGAACACGCCTGGAATGGGTGCACAGATAATGGGAGCCACGACATATGGTGGAGGGGCAACAACACATTGCAGGTACAAAGGGCAAGATGCAGAATTAGGAATGTAAACCACAAGGAGAGGGGGGCAACATCAACTATGCAGGGAGGAGAGTGACCAAGAGGATGCAGGTAAGTTAGAAGAGAGAAACAGAGGCAGAAGTGTTGTACAAGTGATAAAGGAGGCAGAGAAGAGAAGGGGGAGAGGGCAGGAATGGGGAGCCAACAGGGTATAAGAGGGGAACAGCAGACAGTGTATGCAGGGTGCCAAAGCAAGAGAGCATAGATAGGAAGCCAAACACAAAAGTGTGACAGCAGAAAAGCAACAAGAGGTGAGCAGGCAGGCAAAAAAAGAGACAGCAGTAGGTATGCGAGCCACAACTCATGATTGCACAAAACAAAAAATACAACAGAATCAGAGTGTTAACGCCCCAGGAGCATTAGTGCTCACAACTGGGGTTCAGCCAAAAGGGGAGGCACAGGCCAAGGATGGAGCTCAAGTCAAGCAGAAGTCATGCGCCGCCAAGGAAGTTAAAAAAAGTCATAATCAAGTGCTGTAGCGAACAGCCATGGCTGAACAAGAAACAATGCAGTAAATCCGGACAAGGGAGCAGCACAACTCCGAATTGGTGTGGGGGCACCAAGAAGAGGTGCACCACTGTTGCTAGAAGTTGGAAGCGGAGGCATGTCGAGATAGACATGCAGAGAGGCAGATGCACACGCCATTAGACCCCACCCCCGTCATATTGAAAGAACAGCAAGAAAGCACTGTGTATGACCCCTGGTATCATCCCAATACCGCATCGAAGATATGAAAGATGTTATGCACTCAGACAACCGTATCGAATGTACCCTCGAACTGATGTGATAGGAAGTCTGCAGACATCACTGGACATAGAAGAACTTTAAGTAAAGTCTGACAGGTGTAAAGTTGTGGCATGAAGAGAAGAGACGAAGGCACACCAAAATGATACATGAATACTCAAAGAATGAAGATATGACTGAAGTAACAAAGTGAACATACAAGCAAATACGAAGAAATTATACACGCTGAGAAGATAAGTGAGAAGAGATACAGTAGATGTATATAGCCAGAAACACAAGGTAGATCAGACATATATAAGCTTGCTAAACATAGGAAATGTAAGACGGGTAAAGCAGCCATGTTGAGAAGATGGACATCGGTTTCGTATAATAGTAAGCTGGAAGCCTCAAGGAGAGAGACCAAGGCTGCAGAGTTGAAAAGCCCGTAAATGCAAACTCGTGCAAGAACAAAGAATATTTGTTTGGCTCAGGATCAAGGATGGGTAGCAAGAAGTAACTGCAAGGCACAAAAGGAGTTGAAGACGATATGCTACATACGCAGGACATATTTCTCTTAGATTAAGCAAAGGAGTGAACATTTGTGAGTGGCAGGTATTGAACAATCAAAGATGCAGAAAGCATATGCAAGACGGAGCAACTAAGTCTCCAGAGGCAATGAAGAGTAATAGCGCCCAATGTAACTGAATCAAATAGCACTAAATAGAAAGATAGAATGGACAAATTATGGTATCCTCACACGTGTTACAAGACCAGAGACCAAGGTCTATTCATAAAGCTCCAGACAAAGATAGCAATGTACCTGCACTCCCTTTAAAGTTATAAGGAAGAGAACAGTTATCAAGGTCAACTATAAAGAAGAGACCTTGGCTTATGGCCTAACTGATTAGAGATGGTAGGCTAATTAGTCAAGTGGGCAGTTGTCTGTCGTTCGCAGCTGGGTTTCGTTTTGCTTACGTCCTGCTAAAGAGCCGAATGCCCAAGGTTGGAAGAGATTGCCAACCAATCAGGATGGCCTATGTAATGATGGACTATGCATTGGATTCTGCAACAATTGGCTGCTGTTATTCTACTATTATCTGTATTATACGTAGTTAGAGCTAGTTCCAGGCGTGCCTACTTAATAAGGGGCAGCCAATGATGCTACTAACGCCTCAATGAACTATAGGTATATATGTTCCCTTAGCTAATCCCTCTGCCCGATAGGTTTTTACGGTTTGCCACATAGGATGATGTCATAACTGACGTACATTGTGGTATAAAGCCTTTTGAAATGCTCAGAGAGTTTGTGAGCTGCAATTTGTTATGCTTGCAAGGTTTTCCTACTATTGAACTTATCATAAAGTTGTTTTTGCCATATTCTTTGAATCTTTCCAGTTATTCGGGCATGAGATCAGTTATTGTGGTAATACCATCCAGCACTTGGAACGCTCCAGGTGCTACTGTACAGAAACCAGGTGCCATGTGGGAGTGTCAGGCACACAACGGTGTAAAGGGGGTTAAGGGGCTGCATAGGGAATAGCAGGACGATGGACAAAAACACTCAGAAGCAACAGTGCCTACCTGAGAGCAGACCCTCCTGCTGGTACGACAAGGGGGGCACCGACAAATGCCTTGGTAGACCACACTCCAGATGTAAAGGATTCGGCCGACACTCCGGCCGCGGCCGCGCAGGCCAGACAGGGACAAAGAGCTTAGTGTAGGCCTTAGTGGGGAGCTGGCTCCCCTTGATTGTTCAAAATGAATGAATAGGTGGCCCATCCGCATCCAGCAGTTTGGATTGTTGAACACAGCAAGGCAATGCAGCGTGAAGTAGAAAATGGCATCGGCCATGTTGGTTTGGCCTGGAGCCAAGGAACTCACATGTTGCAGCCCAGCAGGGCCTTCGAGCTAGCTGACATCCAAGGTGATGTGGAGAGCTTGCAGGCTGTGGGCAACGGGCAAGGTTGAGGTGGTGTAGTGCCCACGGAGCCTACAGCCTGCAACCTCCTTCGGGACTCTTGCAGTTAGCTACATTGTGGATGGCTGTAAGGCGTTGTAACTCTCTCATGTTGATTCCATGTTGTTGAGGTGCTTTCTGCGTGTAGCTGAAGATGGAAATTAATTTATAACATGCAAACATCTTGCCACCAAATGGGCAACGTGGCGCAAAATAACTTCATGTAAGACCTCCACATCTTACTGAGTCAAAGGATAGAATCTGCTGTTACCTAGGAAACAAGAAGGTTTTCAATTTTTCCTAAATTCAACATGTTCTTCCAGATGGTAGAGTGAGGGTGGCAGGGTATTTCATACCCTTGCCGCCTGAACAGAGAACCAGCAGCCACCCCAATTTTGGTACCTGATCTTAGGGACTGCAAAAAGACTAGCAGATGTTGACCTCAGATGACAATTTGGCATGTAGTGTATTAGACGTCTCCATATGAATAGAGGCTCTTTACAAAGAAGAAAGACTTTATGCACCATGCAGAGGGCTTTACATTCTATTAGTTTTTCCACGGGTAAGCAATGTAGGTTTCACAGGGTCAAAGAAATATGGTCTTGTTGGTTTAACTGAAATAATATTTTTGCTGCTGCATTCTGAATATATTGACATTTGGCCAGAGCTATTTTAGGAGGACCTAGGTACATTGAATTACAGTCGCCTAGCAAGAGACCTGCCACAAAGGTGTTCATCAATTGAATGTTTGCAGGAAAAGAAAGTAATACAAGAACATTTTAGGCTTCCCATTTGAAGAAAGTAACTACTTTTAAGTTTACTACTTATCTGTGATGCTATAGAAAGGTCTGAATCTATCCCGGCACCTAGATTACGAATGCTTTTTGCTGGAATAGGACATGGACCAAGCTTTGGAGGCCAATAGTTAGTACACCAAGTCTGGTTGCCACGGATTGAGCTTGATGAAGCTAAAGGCCGTCATTTGAAGGCTGAATAGCCTTTTTATTATAGATTAAAATCTCTGTTTCCTGAACATTTAGTTAGAGATGATGCATGTCCATCCATTTCTTGACGTGTTTCATGCAACATTTGAAGGCTTCTATTGCTGAGTCCTCAGGGTTTCAAGGTGAAGAATAAGCTGGGGCTCATCCACATACCTATAGAAAGTTATTCCTGCCCCACGAAATTAGCTCAAGCAATGGTTCCACATAAATAGTGAAGATCAAAGGGCTTGTAGTCTCTCCATTTGTTGTATTTGGTGAAGTCAATTGCTATTTGTATTATCGGTCATTCCTGCAGGCTGTGGATAGAGCTTGTTCAGAAATTGTTGGCGGTAGCACATTGGCTGCGATATAATTAATGTATTCTTCCCCCTCTTGAAATTATCCCTCCACATTGTGACATTGGGTTTCTTGATATGTAGTCTAGCACCTTGAAGCATCTGTTGTATTAGATGGAATTACCAGTAAATTACTTTGGACCCAATAACCGGACAGACTCAAAAGAGATGGTAAAATACTGCTTTAATCTGAAAAAGTAAAGCAGGGTGAATAAACACTCATCAATTCGACTAATGCAAGATCACAATGTCTTATCCTTCATTTCCAGTTTATATAATGCTAGATGTGTCATCTATGACATCATCCTACGTGGCAAACTTCAAAACTTATCGAGGGGTGGGTGGGATTGGATTAGGGGATCATCTATAATTATAGAAAATGTGCGTGTTAGTTTCTCATTGGTGGTCTCTTTTCTGTGAGACACACCCTGTCCTACTTATTATCACATGGTGTAGGGTACTTGTCATAGCAGAAAATGTGGCAGCGGACTAATACTTTGCAACATTATATGAAAAAGTGTATGGCAGGCTATTCTAATTGGTTGGCAACCCAAATCCAACCTTGGACATTCAACTTGTTAGCAGCACGTACATAGAAACGAAACCCAGGTGCTTGGAGATACGTCAACTCTTCCTTGTTTCCCAGTTAGGCCACCCTCTCTCATTGGTAGGCCTCATGCCAGTGTCTTCTGTTTGAAGACTCACTTTGCCAGTCTGCACTGTCTCAGGACATTCAAGGGAGTATAGGTACACTGCTATTTTAGCTCCAGGCCTAATGAACAGCCCTAGTTTGCGAGCTCCTCATCAAGTTTTGCAAGACCATGAAATTGTCCATTTCGATGGTGAATTTAACATCATTGATTCAATTATGCTGGGTGTAGTTCTCCTTTTAGCCTTTAGAGACTTGCTCACTCTATCCCATATTGACTTGATGCCATTTTAATTTTACAATATTTGACATGAGCAAATGTTCTTACTCTTCTAATCTTTGGGAAATATGTCTTTGCACATGGTTTGCATGTTAGACTCTCTTCGTGCCTTTTCCTTCATCTGTCGAAATAGCATCCCTAGTTTTAAGCCAATGTATTTCGCTAGAAAAACAGTTTCTTCATCATCTTTTGCGTTAAGATCCTTGGCTTGTATTTTGGGATAGTTGGGTTGATTGACATAAGCCGTCGTCCAGCTTGTTCTGATGGTTGTCCTAACGTTAAATATATACCTCTTATAAGCAAGCTTCTATGTATTCTTTCTATGTTGTGTTTCAGCGTATTTACAGTTATTGAACAGTGAATATTTAATTCTTCTTCACATTCATAAATACTACATCATGGAGTACATGTTTCTCTTAGTGCTTCAGTTACATTGTCATTCGTAAGTATTTTCATATTGTTTCAACATAGGATCACATTTCTTCTGTAGGACATTATTTTGCTTTCATTAGACTTTGTTTAACGTACATCCATATCGCGCACCATTTTATCGATGGCAGCCTTTCGACAACTCGGCAAGGGACATATTTCTTGGTAGTTTTCTTCCACTGTTTCAACATGAGGGTATCTTCTAAATGGCTGCCTGTGTGCATATCGTTTTTCATATAGTCGATGGGGTATGGACATATCTCATAAACTTGTGCATGGGTTCCCAACTGTAGCTATTTGTCTGTCATTCCAATAGGACGGGGTTGAGGGGGCGGTGACTAAGGAGAATGCGTCCACGTGCTACTTTACAAATCCGCTTTCCGTGGGTGGTGTATAATGTGATAGGTGTACTCTTGGCATCTCATGCCCCACCTCTGGTTTTCTTGTCAGAGAATTTCCAAACAATGACAACAGTGACCGGTGCTACATTGCGGGCGTGAAATGTTTCCCTATAAGGAAATGGTGGAAATGTTTGCATGCCCACAACGCAGATACTATCGCTTTCTCCAGTTAAGAGTATGCAAGTTCAGTGGTGGACAGTGCTCAAGGAGCATAGGCTTCCACAGTCTTGAATTGTGGAGTTGCTTCTTCATGGTGTACCGATATTGCTACTAGTTCTACGGTCTAGCGTTGACTGTAGACTATGCAAATAGCCTCTACCTGGGAGTGCTTGAACACCTGACCAATATACTACAATGCATCAAAAACAAAGCAACAAGACTACTCCTGAGAATAAATAGAAGAGATCACATCACCCCAGCCATGAGAAGTGTACATTGGCTGCCAGTAAAGAAACACATGAATTTCAAAGCCCTCTGCATTGCCAATAGATCATTACACAGATAAGGAGCCAAATACCACCAAGGAAAATTCACCCAATACCAACCGAGGAGAACCTTAAGTTTTAGCATCGACCTCCAAATAGGAACAAGACACTATGAGAAAACTTACCTCAGAGGAACTGCCTTCTCCATTCCCATAACCAAACTATGGAACTTGATCCTGTATGAAATGAGGATGACAGAAGACAATCTAATCTTCCAGAAAGTTCTAAAAACTTGGTTATTCAACTCACGGAGATAAAAACAGATCAACAACTACACAACAATCATCCTCACGGGCAAGCCATTTCAAACCCATACAATGCCCAAACCACATCCACAAAGGCATTGAAACTCTTGCCCTGAAGGAAAGATCCGCAAGGACCTCTACAACCAAACACGCCTCAATTCTTGGACCAATGTTTCAAGAAACAGATACACAAGTTTGCATAACTGATCAAGTGGACCTAGGACACCCAATAACCCATGGCCCACACCCAGCCCCTCTACATAATTACCCACTCCATTGACAGATAACAGCCCCCCACACAATAATCTCTACTAGACTAATCTATTTCCTTCCTTTCATTCTAGTGCCACCGATCCAGATCTAACCTCACGCCAATGCAAAGATGAATGCCCTACAAAAAGAAAACAATAGATTAACTGCACAATATCCAGAGACCACCCAACATTGTACTAAGCACTTCCTCTTCTCTGCCACCCTCCCTCACCACACACTTACCACTCCCACCCAGATGACTATCGACCCACCCTGCTAAACACCCAAACAGCACATCACTCTCAAACCAACTCTCAAACCCCAATAGCCTGCAAACCCCAACAACACAAACACTGGACGCCGCTCATCCAGAAACAATAAGCATCCAGTGTACAAAACAAAGCACACATACACAGATGCCAGCTACTACACGCACCAACCCACCCCATGTAATGCTACAGAGCCACGAGAGTGCCTGGAGACCATGGAACTGGCAGCGGTGCACAGAATAAATCAACTTAACATAACATTTCTATCCCCCAACAGAGATGGAAATGCTTTTTCTCTGACGTTTTCACAGAGACGGGCCCTTTAATGCCCATCTAAGTGAAATGCGCTCCCAGCAATCGACGGGACATCTTTGCACCACTGTCCAACCCCTCCAGAAATGCTCGGGTCACCTTTGTGAATAAGGTAATCTGAGCAATTCTGAAAGCAGCAGAGATGAAGTGAGTGGGCCTCATTACGACCCTGGTGCTAAGGGATTACCGGTACCGGTAAGGGTACCCGTACCGGAAATCCCTTAGCGCCTGATTACGAGGTCCCTTTGCAGGTTCCCACCTTAACGGCTGGTAAAACCAGCCGTTAAGGTGGGAACCTGCAAAGGGACCTTGGTGCTAATTACGGTACCACAATTTGCGGTACCGTAATGACCGCCTTCCCCATTCCCATTGATCCCTATGGGGCAAAAATGGGAATGGGGAAGGGCCATAGAGGAAGGGGGAATTACCGCCCTGCCAACCTTGTAATGTAGTGGTAATTCCCCCTTTCTCCATGGCGGAGTCGGTAAGTTACCGGCATGGACCATGGTGCTATTAGCACCATGGTTTCCCGCCTGCGTTGTAATGAGGCCCAGTGCCTTTGCTGCACACCTTCCATTTACGCTGCTCTTTGAGAATCTGGCCCACTGTCTGACTGTATTATTGCATGAGCAAATCATGATTCAGTGTGTCCCCGAGTTGCAGAAGGAAACCTTAACGGTTGAATTATCTGCTAAACTCTGTGTTTCCCAGGAAGTGACATTTTGCAAAGTAATATTTTATTACCAAGGCTTTAATAAATGACATCAATTTTATGTGCATTTTAATACTTGTTTTACTGTGAACTATACAAGGTAAATGTTGTTTTTTGGACTTAACACGCAAATCCTTTTACAGTTTATTAATTAATTAATCTTTTATAGCACACTTATTACCAAGAGACCAGTCTCTAAGCACAGGCCCAGAATTCTAACCTGCATTGCTCTGCATTGCCTTGCTTTCAAGACAAGCACGTTGCCCCTGCGCTGTCCTCCCTACCCAATTATCGATTGTCGTCTGGGATTTGCCCTGCAGCAGGGGAGTTGCTAGGTCTGGAAAAGACCCGGGGCTAGGCTGATGTCGGAACTGTTGGGACTGGGGACTAGCTAATCTTTTGGCTGTAGCTCCTGAGATTCTATCCGGGCTACAACCAAAAGATCAGGGGCTATAGCCCCCTTAGCCCCCCCTAGCAACGCCCCTGCCCTGCAGCCTCTTGCATAAAGGTAGGAGGGGTGCACAGCTGCCACCCCCCTGCTCCACCGAGACAATGACCTTACTGAGCAGTTCATTTAAAGGTGAACAGTGTCTGTATATAGTTCAAGTATTTGGAATACATTTCTATAAAACGCTCTGCTTTGCAATTGGAAAAATAAAGAGCCCTTCTTTCCCTTTGCCCCAGATGGGGGCCAGGGGGTAAATCATATTGTATCCCCCCTGCTTAACATTTTTGAGGGGATTCATCACCCCTGACCCCCCATTTCCTACACCCATGCTACTGACTTCATGCTCTTCAGGAAAAATGGTAAGAAAGGTACGGGTAGACAGCTTACGAGATGCACTTTTCAAATGTGCAGCTGCCCACCACCAGCCCTTTACCCATCCACAGCCAGTACTGGTTATTTTCGCATATCTGTCAAAACACGTCTACTCGGATCCGGGCAAATCTATTTTCACGCGTTAAGTGTTTCCGTGTTGTTTAACTACTTAACTTTGCCAAGAGTTTCAGTGTTGCGGACACGGGATTCGAACCCCCGACACCTGTTAACCACAAAATCAACTTGAAGGCCTGTGCAATAGCGTTGATAGTTCTCTGCAGAACGGATTGCATCACAGTCTATTTAGATTTAAAAGGTCTGCACCGTTTACAATTAGCTCTCAAAATTCTCGGAAACGAAACGCTCCTCTCGTGGGTTATTTTCCAGGGGCTCGTGATGAGCCTCTCCTGAAAGGCACATTTTAATGTGGGGTGGGGGGGGGCGTTGCGAAAAATACACACGCCCCCATCCCCCGTCGCTGGTCCACAGCCGAGAAATTGGGCCCTTTCGATGGTGCAGGGATGTACCTGTTGCTACGGCAAGAGACATCCGCCATGAAGCGCAAAACAAACACTACAGCCCGGCTGTTTTCCTCATGTTATGAAGTCCACTCCGAATGCTTCTTCAACAAAGCCTTCCCTACCCCGTACCCACTCCCTTAGCCCCCCCCCCCTTCCCTGGGGCCCATCGAGTCAAAACACAAGCGTCCTTCATTTTTCATCACGGACAAATGGCGTTGATTAGGAATTCTCTCGACTACAGAGTTAGTATGGGGGGGGGGGGGGGGGGGGACGGGGAGAGGGGGGTCTTTGGCTGACTGGGCATCAAAAATGTGTCCAAACAAGAACCGCCTCTGAGCCGCATGAAAAATTTGCATTCCATGTCAGAGAAACAAACTCCCTTTGTTGAGGTTTCTTCCCAGAATCCCAGCACCTTGGCTCTGGCCCAACCTACATTTCAGGATTGAGGTGCACTGGTCCAGCTGTGCATGGCGGGGGCCAGTACTGAAGCAGCGGGTGACGCAGCATGGTGGGATTGAGGTGCAAGGGCCCCAGTGCTGGGATGACTGGTGCCAGTTTGGGGTGTCAGTGTCGTGTGTGCGACGTGAACTACAGTCAGTTCTGACTTTTTTTTTGTTGCCAAGAGCACTTTGCATGCTGAGAATTGTAGGCTCGTGCATTGCGTGGGAAAAAACGAAACCGCAAGGCCCACGAGGCAAACGTCTGCTGGCTGAAAGCACAGAGCTTGCTGGAGGAGTCACAGTGCACATGGGCTACAGTAGGTGAGGTACATTGCCAGAGAAGTGCCTGTGCCCCGGTGCCGGATTGAGACAGGGTGTCACTGGACAGTCTGAGTTGCACATGGCCGAGCTGGGTGGTCCCCCTTACTGCACTAGCAGGGTGTGCAGCGGGCTGTGCTTGGGGTACACTGCCAGAGCTGTGAATGGGTTCTTGCATAAGCAAGGCAGGGTGGTTTCTAGCCAACTTGATGCCCAGAGCGAAAAACCAGAATGCGCCCACCCCCGACTGGCAGACGTCACTCCCAAACTACACCTATGTGTCGTGTGAAAAACCCCTTCACAATATGAATAAATAATTGCTATATGAATGAAGCCGGTTTCATTACATTGTAATGCAAGTACTTTACAGAAGAATTCTAATGTGAGAACACAGCTGTTGCTGTCCAGGCAAATGGTTTTTCTGTCACCTGCTCTTAGAGAAGGCCTTGCCTGAATGCAGTTGCAAACTGTCCGTACTGGCACGCTGCAGTGTGACCAGCCTGCCAGGGACTGAGGCCCACTCACCACTGTCCCTGTGTGGCAGGTGTTCTGTTCGTACCACCTCACTTGTATTTTGCAAGGGGCAATACTAGACTAACCATATGAATTATTTTCTGCTAGAAGGTTATCATTCAAAGATGGACATTCTGGGACACTCTTATTGTACTCTTTCAAAATACCTCTCTGTGAGTGGGAAAGGGGACAAACAGCACCAAAGGGGATTCCTGTATACTTTGCATTAAATCACAGCATTTCAGGACTATAACAGTGACCAGAGATATCTACATTTGATAAACAAGTCTGTGATAAAAGGATTGTATGTGTGAATCTCTAAATTCAGAACAAATGCATGGCTTGGTGCTCACATCACTAACTTACAACACTCACCCCAACATTAAACATTGCAATGTTTGTAACCATAAACCATGCATACTCATTTGAAAGCTTAAATGTTTGGATGCAAGCATAAAATGGCTGAAACATCACAGACACTCAAATGGGGTACAAGGGCTCTTTTGCTTCTTGTTTCTGAAGAGTTTTAGATGAGGAAGGGCTGGGTCTCAGTGTGAGCATGACCCAGTGCAGAAACATCTTTTGGGAATTACATCTATAGACTGGACAGAATACCGTAGAAGAGAGACCCAATAAACAACGAACAGAAAGGCTACACAGAAAGGATTGTACCTCTTACAAAGTGTAGCCTGATCAGTAATAAGCAGATGAAGCGTTTTAAAAAAAACGGCTTCTAATGCAAGGGTCCACAGTTCCTCAACCATTACCTCCTCACTATTACGTAGGCCTCAGGGGTAATTTCTTCAAAAACTAGCACGCCCATGCTTTATCTAACAGAGCTGGCATTAGCATATCTTATTAGTGCTGGCCTGCAGCTAGTGCAAATCATGGTGTGGCCGTGTAGAAAGGGCATTTGGCCTAGTGGATGTACAATTTGAGGCAACTTCTTTGATTGCTTCATGCGTTTAAGTGTGGGTACAGTATGGCATGCTCACCAGAGCCACAAACAAAAAATGCTCCAGTATGCTATTGTATGCTATTGTGTGGACTTTGGACACATCAGGCAAAATCAGGCATTTGTGCTTTTACATATAGGAGGGCCACATAGACGCCATTAACCAACAGGGTGATGGCTTGTGCTGCGCACAAAACATTGCTGCACACAAATCACTGCATTGATTTGCCATGGACTACTGTCTGCATGGTGACGCACAATGAACTCTACTTTCCTAATCAAGGTGCCAAGTGACATTGAGTTGTCATCTGGTGTGCGAGATAAGCAGTGGTTGGCTTGTTCAGACAATTAGAAGACCTTTGATGCTGAGAAGATGCATTTAATCCATGTCCCAAAGCAGCCACTAGAATACTTAAGCAAGAAAATGACAGTTAATCTTCTCAGGGATGCGCCATATGTAACTAAAAAGTAATATACACAAAAAAACTTTTGGTCTTTCAAATAAACAGACATGAAAATAAAGAAAATAGTTTAAAACTTTTTCTGTGTGGCATTTTAATTCTCTTCGAAGAATGCATAGGTTTGGTCAGCTAACTGATACTTGTGCTGCCGAATAAAAATGCCCCATTGTCAGTGTTCTTAACACTGAAATGTTAAGCACATACTGTGTAAAAACAATGGGCCTCATTACACGGAAGGCGGTGATCCAGGGTGCTATTAGCACCCTGGACCATGCCGGTAAATTACCAGCACCGCCTTGGTGGTAAGGGGATTTACCGCCCCATTCCAAGGTCGGTGGGGCGGTAAATCCCCCTTCCGCCATTGCCCTTCCCCATTCCCATTTCTGCCCCATAGGGCTCTATGGGAATGGGGAAGGCGCTAATTACGGCACCGCAATTTTGCGGTGCCGTAATTAGCTCCGAGGTCCCTTAGCGGGTTGGTTTTTAACGCCTGCAAAAAGCAGGCGTTAAAGCACCAACCCGCTAAGGGACCTCGTAGTACGGCGGTAAGGGTTAACGGTCACCGTTGCCATTAACGGTGACCGCTAACCCTTACCGCCGTCCGTGTAATGAGGCCCAATGACTTGTTAAATGAGCCATCACTTATAAATTTCTCCACTGGAAAGGCTGTCAGCACAAAGAATGAGTGCACGGGGTGTGTTACCCCAGAGCATCTCACACGCTGCGTTTGGAATATGCATTCCTTTGTTTGCATATTCCAACGCATCACAGTCATCCACAAGTGGCAGAAAGCAGTCAGCCGCACATTGCAGAGGAGCGCTCACCGACCGGCACAGCAGGCTGCTAATATTTGGTGCGGCCAGATCAAAGTCAGGTTTTAGGGTGGGCCCCTTACTGCACCCCCCTCATGAGCTGTTTAACTCTGCGCCCCGGGCCATTGCCTGCTCCGCCTGGGCCAAGAAACGGGACTGGACCAAGGCAAGGTGTAGCTGTGTAGCCATGGGTCTATGCAGGGGCAAATTTAAGGCAAAGGGCCCCATGGGCAAAAATGACAGAGAGCCCCAGGTGGGTGGGTCATGGAGGCGGACAGAGTGGGCAGAGTTGCACAATGAAGAACTTTAGGGACAAATGCTTCATTTTTTAAAGTTCTGTTTTGTTTTACAGTTTTCTGTGTTTGGGGGTCTGACTCTATCTAGAGACAGCTGGGCCTCCTCGCCAGGTTTTGCTGTCAATGGTGGTAATATTGAATGATCAAGCCTGAACCTAATGTTGCAAATGATAGAGTTCAAGGCACTGGGCAATAACACGGGCAATGGGAAGGGACATTACAGGTGATTATATTACAGGATAATTCCTACAGCATGCAGAACCATTTTGTTCATCTCTCTGGTGTTCTTACCACACACACTTCAAATGGCATTGAACATCACGCTCTTAAAGGAGTTCACCTTTTAATCTCAAAACATACCAGGAGATACCTTTTTTGTGGTTACTGCTTGCAGAACTTTAAAGACCCCTTAACACCAACCCACCACCCCAATTTCGTCTTCAGCCCCACAGGGCCCTGCTGCAGGGCAGTGAATGGAAATGGCGAGGGAATAAGGGCAGGATAGTGAGGGGGAAAAGTAGAGAAGGAGCAGGTAACATGAACACTGATGGAAAGGGAGACTGGAGAATGAAGGAGGGCAGATTGAGAGTGAGGGAAGGCAGGAAATACAGTGATTGAAGGGAGCCGGGTGAGGGTTAAAGTGTGCAGAGAATGAACAAGGGCAGGAGAATGGGGCCATAGTTAATAAGGGACAAGAGTGAGGGGAAAGTGAGGGGAAAAGAGGATTAAAGGGAGGAGAAATAGCAGGGGCTCAGGAGTGTGAGGAGAATGAGTAATAATGGTGGTCTAAAGAGTTGGAGAAATGAAGAGTGAGGGAGGAATGGGGAGAAGGGGGTCAAGTGAGTGAGGAATGTGGAGGTGCAGCAATGTAAAGGCAAATGTGTGTGACATGGGTAAACGAGGGAGGGAATCATTGAGTGAAGGAAGGCAGGGGAGTATGCGAAAATGAGGAAAGAAGCTGGATATTTATAACAAAGAACCTTTGGCAGAAAGGGAGAATGAAAAAGGCAGTAACATTAAGTGAATGAGGCAAGAACAGGGGACAACATAGTGTCAAAAAAGAGCAGGAAAGCTGCCCACCTACACGCAGTCACCGCTGCAATAGATACATGAACAGGGAAACAATTAAAATGCAGCCACTTAAATATGTATGGTTGTATTGAAATGGGCCAAAGAGATCTATGAAGTATCCACTGACAAAATGCTTCCCATGAAAAGGTTTATTTGAACCTTTAATGATACCCGGCGCCCCCGCACGGCGACTGCCTCCATACACTTCTAACTCCACTCTGACGGTCAATCAAATCTTCCGCTAACTTACAACCTGAACAACCTGAACATCCCCCCCTTTTTTAATATTGAGCAACAACACAAAGAATATAACAATATAGAAAACAGTGCATATAAGTTATTACCATACATTAGTAATAATTTGATATCCATGTTGAATTACAAAATTCTCGCATGAAATTAACTTTGCATGATATAATCTCTGGACCAAAACGGTAACCTCCTTTCTCTTGAACTACGCACAAAGCAACGTCCAGAAACATCATTACCTTGTCGCAAGTTTTTTTCCCCATTGTGTCTGGCTAAATCCCCATTTACATTCTCCATTCCATATTGAAAATACTCCTCTCCAAATAAATCGGTCCCTCTTCTCTCATTCCCACTTTCATGCTTACCTCCCCACATCCATTTACTGACCCTATCCAAATTCCACACCGATCCACCAGCAACTCTAACCGCTCTCCTGAACACTTGTATCACCTTAACAGGACTGCTGTATTTAGAGTCACCCTTCCTCACATTACGTCCAAATTTTATTCGCACAAAATCTCCTGGTAATATTCTCAACTTAGACTTTTCTGGCATCATACTACACATATCTCAATGATTGTCAGACCCTTGCTTTCCACCATGTACACTTCTCCTGTGATTCACCCATTCTGGATTAAGTAAAGTATTGGGAACTCTTCCCCTCATTAATTCAAAAGGAGAGACATCCATTCCTCTTCTAACAGACATCCTAGTGCTCCATATCCTCTCCTTAAGTACTTCATCTACTGGCATATTATTACTCAAAGCCAACTCCACCACCTCTACAATTACTCGGTTATACCTCTCCACTAACCCATTAGTTTGTGGATGATATAATGACGAAAATCTCCACTCAATACCCGATCTCTTAACAAATTCTCTCATTTCTCTACTTTTGAATTGAACTCCATTGTCACTAATCATTATTTTTGGAAATCTTTCCCTTCTGCAAACCTGCATAATGAATTTTATAACCTCGTTAGTATCAATTTTACTCACTGCTTTCACTTCCAACCACCCAGAGTAGTAATCAACCAAAATAATCAGGAATTTATTCTCCTCAAACAACCTCACATATGGTCCAACAATATCAATTCCCACCATTTCACATGGTTTTTCACCTTTGCAAATGTTGATTAGTTCCGACTTAACAATTCTGCAACTCTTGTCACTGTTCTGGCATGGCCAACAATTCCTAATAAATCTCTTGATCATAAGATCCATACCAGGCCACCAGTATTTCGACCGCACATTGTACTTTGTGCCAGTGATGCCAGGATGACCCTGGTGTGCCTTTTCAATGAGTTCATTACATAAACTACGAGGAGGAATTAATTTATCACCCCTCACTAAAAATCCATCCTCCATGGACAACTCATCCTTTACCTCCCAAAATCTCAAACAACCTTTGCTAACTACTCTCTTCTCAGGCCACCCTGATTCAGTGTATTTCCTTATTTCTTGTATCTCAATATCCTTTCTCAACTCCTCAATCCAATTATCTTTGGACGTAACTTCAAACACAACAGCCACCATTTCCTCATCAATATCTCCAACTGACTCACTGCTCTTCAACGGTAGTCTAGACAAAAAATCAGCAATAACATTCCTTTTTCCCGGTACATACTTCACTGAAAAATTATAATCCTGCAATTTAAGACTAAGACTTGCTAATCTCGGCGAAGCTTTGCACATTCCTTTCACCGTAAGAACTTCGATCAAAGGCTTATGGTCCGTCTGAATTACAAATTTGCTTCTCCACAGATATTTCCTTAAGTAATTCACTGCCCATTAACGGTTGTGATAAAACCGCCCCTAAACCACTTCCACTGGCATCCACCGTGATCTTAGTCAATCTCCCAAACTCAAATCCTCCCAATTCCGAAGAGTTACAAATTTCTCCCTTTATGCATTCAATCGCCTCCTTGCATTCATCACTCCATATAAACTTTGCATCTTTTTTTAACAACCTTCTCAACGGTTCAGTAACACTCGCAAATTTTTTTACGAATCTGTTATAATCTTCACATAAACCCAAAAACGATCTTAATTCATCTTTGTTATTTGGATTAGGTGACTCCTTAATTGCTTTCATAGCATCTCCTTTAGGCTTGTACCCCTTGCCATTAACTGTATGCCCTAAATATTCAACCTCTTCTACTCCAAATTTACACTTGCTTTTCTCAATTTTCAACCCAACTTCTTCCAACCTCTCCAACACTTTTTCCAATCTCCCATTATGTTCTTCAGATCCCTTACCAAATACAATAATATCATCCTGATAGACAAGTGTTCCACTTAACCCTTTAAGAACATGCATCATAATTCTTTGAAATACTGCTGCCGCAGACACTAAGCCAAACGGCATTCGTTTGTATCTATATAGCCCATGTGGCGTAATAAATGCCATAATGTTTCTACAATCCTCTGTTAGCAAAATCTGATGATAGGCGCTTGAAAGGTCCAAAGTGGAAAACACGTCAGCATTTCCAATGCGATTTAACTTTAACATTTCGGATATAATAGGAAGAGGGAAAGTATCAGTTATGATGTTCTTATTTACGTCTCTTAAGTCTACACAAATTCTAAGTTTGCCATTTTTCTTCAATGCCACAACAATGGGGCTCACCCACTCAGATGATTCAATTTTTCCTATAACTCCTTTAGCTTCCAATGATGCCAGTTCTACCTCAACCTTTTCAGCTATAGCAAATGGTACTGGTCTGGACTTCGTGTGTTTAACAGGCAGCGCTCCCTTCTTGAGACGAATTCTGTGTGCAAAGTCTTTTAGCAAACCCATTTTTGATTTATCTTCATTCTTCTTATTAGTAGCTTTATTTTCATCCACTTGACTACTGTTAACAACCAGAATTTTCTCTTCTTCACATGGATCCAATCTGATTCTCAAACCAGCTTGATCTCTCCATCCTACTACATTCACACCCTTTTCTGCAACGTAAACCTTCACCTGTGCACGTCTATCCTTAAATTGAATGATGCAAGAAAACCATCCAATCATCTTGATTCTAGATCCTTCAAACCCACCAGGATTTCGTATGTCTGACGCATTCATCTTGCTCTTGAGACCACGTGCAACTAAATTCTTCCATGTTCTTTTAGTGATTATTGTCCATGGTGAACAACTATCCACTTTCACTTTAAGTTTCCAATTATGAATAATCACTTCACAACTGGGGCATTTAAATTCTCCATCTGGTGGCTCATGTATCAGGAACACCCTATCTTCTTCAGATTCTGTCACGCCCCGATGTATTTTGAACACACCTCACAAAACGCACTCTCCCCTGAAGACTTGCCAGCAAGGATTGGGACAAGGTCAACGACGCAGAGTTTTGCCATCTCAACACTGGTTTCCATTCAATCGATGGCAGTTGCCATGGAGACGCGCTACGAGCATTCTACAGCGTCTCCGTTGCCGGCAACTAAAAGCTCCTCCTCAACACGCTCGATCACGTGACGGTTGACGGAGTCATGTGATCACCAGTCAGCGTTTAAAAGGGACGCGCTGACTACCTTCGACGCTTCACAGCTGATCCTGTTGGGCGTACCACGGATTTCGAACTAAATGTGCTACTGGACCTCGGATTGAACTTTGGACTCTGATTTGGCTTTTCCCTCTCGGTATAGTTGTTTTGGAACTTTGCCTCTACTGGATCTGACCATTTTTTCTGTCCCTGGATTGCTATCGGATTATCCCTTGTCATGAACTATGTTCTTGGACCACTCTGATTGATCTACGTTCCTGTCTTCCACGTCAGGTGGTGATTTAATCCATCCCGTCATCCTTGCTGGCTGCTTCTGACACATTTCCTTTATTAAGTCCTGACCAACTTCGCAGGGTAAGCCTTGTTCCAGAATTATTATAGTCACCTGCAAACTTGGGGTTCTTTGTTTTGACCTAATCACGTGTTTTCCTTACAGCGGTCATCAGGGGCACCTTCCGGCATCTACAGGCATTCCTTGTTGCGACTGACGAAGATCACCACCTGTGGCCTCAAAGATCGCTCGGTGCAGTAACTTTCCTATCTGCCCGAGTGGTACTTGGGGACGGAGGTCCCATCGGCTACACGACCATCAAGTCTTGACAGATTCTTCATCTTCTTCTAAAATGAAGTAGACTTTCTTCCTCCTTCTACACGTGACAGCGAAATGACCTCTAATGCCACAATTTCCACATTTCTGTCCAAGCGCAGGGCATTGTTTTGCATAAGCATAGTGACCAACTCTGCCACAATTATAACATCTGTCTCCCTCTCTTGGTTGAGCATTCTGAAATCTCGGATCATTTTGAGCCCTGGGTTCATTCCTCATCCAATTCCTTCCTCTAAACGAATTTCCTTTTTGGTCAAAACTCTTTGACCTGTTGCTTTTTCCAGCATTGACTTCACCTTTATCTTTATCTTTATTTATTATTTATTTTAAAACATATTTTTATTGATGGTCTCAACAGTTGCATTAGCGCAAATTGAACACAATATACAATCGCATACATAACAATATTTTCGTTAAATGATTAATAGTTGTCATTTAAATAGTCATTTCAGTATCTGAAAGCATATCACAGAAGTATGCCCTAAATGGGCCCCAGATGTCTTTTGGCCTGCTCATGCTCGGTTGGGTCAGTACATATTGCTCCTCGCATTCGTTTATGTTGGTTAACTCCCGTAGGAAGGTGTCCATTGTGGGGGCGGCCGGGCTCTTCCATGCCTTCAATATACATCTTTTAGCTATGACACATGACACATTAAACAGCCTTCTGATTTTTTCGGAACATTTACCGATGTCACCGAATAAGTATTTTTGTGGGGTCAAGTGCGGGGGCGATCTGTGTGACTTCATTTAGCATATTTGCAACTCCTTCCCAGAACCGCGCCACGGCTGGACACTCCAGTACATATGGTAGGACCCTGCTGCCAGGGACCCACACTTGGGGCACTTGCCTGGGTCGTCAGGCGTGAATGTAGCTATCCTAGCAGGGGTATAATGCAGTCTGTTTAAAATTTTAAACTGTATTTGATGAAGCCCGGAATTAAGGGAGACTCTTTTCGTAAGCGCACAGTATTTTGCCCACTTTTCTTCTGGTATTGGCATTTTCACGTTGGTTTCCCATTTCTCCCTCACCTGGTTTACCACAACGGAATGAGTCTGTATTGCCTTGTAAAGTTTGGAAATTCCCAACCCGCCCTGTGTAGTGGCCAGCCGCACGCACGGGGGGAAGGGGGCTCATCTGGAAATAACGGCCAGCGCCTTTGATATGCAGATCTCATTCGATAATATTGCAATGTCTTGAGCTGCCCCCCTCCCATGCACCTAGTGAACACCTCAAGGGTCGAAAACTTCCCCTCTATGTCATGTCACCTATTTTCATCTCCATGCCAGGGTCCCAGGTTTCCTGTATGTCGGTATCAAACGTGGGGGGGAGGCCAGGGCATTTCCACAGGGGTATATCGGGGTTATATGGGATCTCTATTTTCAGTCTTTTGTAGATTGCTCCCCAGACTTTCACCGTACAACTCACAGGGTCGAATGTGCAAGAGTCTTTATGTCTAGTATTAAAAATCACTGACCTGATGTTCGTGGGCTCGGTGGTGTATTCTTCTATTTGCGTATGAGGGGAGTTGTCACATTCATCG
Source organism: Ambystoma mexicanum (assembly GCF_040938575.1). Classification (NCBI taxonomy): domain Eukaryota; kingdom Metazoa; phylum Chordata; class Amphibia; order Caudata; family Ambystomatidae; genus Ambystoma; species Ambystoma mexicanum. The sequence goes on from NC_090923.1 coordinate 1,132,672,916, forward strand.
TACCAGTACTTTGCAAATTGTGCTTCTGACACAGTGTAATAGAGCTCAAAGTCTGGTGCAGCTATTCCTCCCTTCTCATATGGCTCTGTCATCTCCCAGCTGATTCTGGCTGTCTTCCCGTTCCACAGAAAGGACACCACCATGGAGCGAAGTCTAGAGAAGAACTCTCTCCCCGGCCATATAGGGATATTTACAAATAAGTATAGTAGTTTCGGAAGTACAATCATTTTAAGAATGGCAATTCTAAAGTGTAATGAAATTGGGAGACGCCTCCAGACCTGCAATTTAATGTTAAGTGTATGCAGCGCCTGGTCGTGATTATCAATGTATAATGTTTGTTTATTGCAAGAGACCAGCACCCCAAGGTATCTGATGTGGTGTTCAGACCACTTAAGGCCACACATGTGAGCTGGGCATTTTGTGGAGGGGGTGAGCGGGAACACTTCTGATTTGGAGCTGTTGACCCTGTATTCCGAGTATTCTGCAAATTCGTTGATGTCTGTCATGATGGGAACAATGTTTTTATCGGGTTCTCGAACATAGAGTAGCGTGTCATCCGCATATAATGATATTATTTGGGTGGCTCCCTTCAGCGTTATGCCCCTGTTGTCATGCCTCAACCGTATCGCCTCTGCCATGGGTTCAATTGTCAAAGCAAAAAGGATAGGGGAGAAGGGGCACCCCTGTCTGGTACCCCTGCCCAGTTCAAACATTTGAGACAAAGTTCTATTCGTGTATACTTTCGCACATGGAGCTGTATAAAGCAATTTGACATATTGAATGAAATATGGGCCAACACCAAGAACAAATACTCCCAGGAAACCGAATCAAACGCTTTCTCGGCGTCAAGGGAGATCGCCACTGCTTGTTTGTTCGGGTTAATCTGTGACATTATGCCAAATAGCCTACACAAATTTAGGGCGGTGCACCTTTGGGGAATACATCCGCTTTGATCTGTGTGTACTAATAATGGCGTGATGGGTAGCATACGGTTTGCCAGCACTTTCGCAAAGATTTTTGCGTCCACATTTATCAGGGACAGGGGTCTATAGGATGACATATCTTGCGGCGGGCGTCGAGGTTTGGGCAACACCGTGATTATGGCCTCGCGCATTGTTTGTGGCAGCGTTTGTTTACCCAGGGCTTACCCCCACACCTCCAGCAGAACAGGGACGAGTTCTTCCCGGAATTCCTTGTAAAATTCCACTCCCATGCCATCCGAGCCCGGCGCCTTACCAGACGCGAGCCCCTTGATCGCCTCAGTGAGCTCCTCTGCCGTGACAGGTTGCTCCAATATCAGCCTATTTTCTTCTGTGAGTTTGGGGAGCTCCAAGGTGGCCAAATAAGCTTTGATCTCATCAGGGGATTTCCTATCTTTATTCGCATATAGTGTTTTATAGAACTCTACAAATTCATCGTTTATTCCCTGTTCGCTTGTTACCATCACATTTTGCGCCGTATGGATCGATACAATCGGGGCCACATAATTTTCCTGCTTAACCAGATTGGCCAGCATTTTCCCTGCCTTGTTCCCCTCCCCGTATCTCCGAGCCCTGGAAGGGGCTGCTATATAGTGCACTTCCCTTACCACCAGTTTGTCAAATTCCCTGAGAGATTTATGTATTTCAGCAAGGGTGTCTCTACCGTGTGTCCGGCCATATGTCTCCTCCAGTACGTTCAGTTCCCTCTCCACCCTCTCCATGTCCCGGCGTACCTCCCTTAGAAGGCCCATTGTTTTAGATATTAGGACCCCTATTGCCCACACCTGTTTCCCAGACTGACGAGATATGGTCAACAGACCCTATGTTGTCTGCAAAGAAATTGGTGATGTATGTGTGTAGGCCTTCTGCTACGTTTGGGTCTTTTAATATACCAATAGGCATTCTCCACCTTCTAGCCAGGTTAAGGGACGTCCCTGAGGGTAATTTCCATGGTCACAGGGGAGTGATCAGATAATGTACGGGGGAGGATTTCGCAACTCTGTAGGGCGTGTGTAGTTTTTGAGGGGACAAACCAGTAGTCTATACATGACTCACTATCATGTACGGAGGAGTAGAACGTGTAACGCTTGCTTGTTGGGTGGAGCACTCTCCAGACATCCAGCAGGGACAGCTGCTGTATTATCTGCTTCAGAGCAAGTGCTGTCTTAGACGGTGGCCTAGGTGTCTTGGCGGACCTGTCCAGGGTCTGGTCTAGCACCACATTGAAGTCCCCCCCATAGTATGGTTGTCACTTCATGTTTAGCAAGGATTTCAAATATGTGTAAGTAAACGTCTGGGTCTTCAAGGTTAGGACCATAGGTGTTTACCAGGGTTGTCTGTTCTCCAGCAATTTCCCCCCAAACAAGCACATATCTGCCCATCGAGTCCATCAGGTGGCCTTTCTTGATGAACCCTAACGATTTGTGAATCAGGATGCTTACCCCCCTAGACTGTGAGGAGTAATTTGTGTAATCGCGCTGCTTGCCCCATTTCACCAGTATTTGATCATTAATCGAGCCCTGCGCATGCGTTTCCTGTAACATTAAAATTTGGGGCCCGTGCCTGCTGACATAGTTGCCCACCTTTCTGGCTTTCATTGGATTGTTTAGGCCTCGGACATTCCATGTCATTAGTTTAACCTTTAACCCATCACCCATTTCCTACGTATATGCATTGTATTGTATTGTGACAACCATAGCTGCATGTGCAATCAGGACTGGAATGGTGCCTGCATCTGTGAGACCTTTTTCCAACAAACCTACAACCTTCAACTACGCAAACTCTCCACCCAGACTGGAAACTCGCCTGGGCGGTGATCATAACAAAGAAACTTCCCCTTTTGCCCTTTCCCGCCCGCCACCCACATCATCTGCCCCAACTTGACGATGAACCCAAGCAACTGATTGGAACGTTCCTGAGGGTGCTTCGTCGCAGAGCAATGCCCAGCTGTCTGGCCGCCCACACGGGAGACTCTACGGCCCGGTTACATCGGATTTTGGTCCAGTTTAGCTGTGTCGACTGCACAGCGGAGAGAACATGTTTTCAGCTGGCAGTGGGGATGCCTCATCCGTCCACCAGATCGCCTCTGCCTTCACCCGGGCAGGGTCTTGCATTTGGGTCTCTTGCGCGATCTCTGGGGGGCAGCGGGATAGAGGCCTCAACATATGCCATCGCCTCTGCAGGGTTTTCAAAATAGTGGGCTCTGCCCCCATGTTGGATTCTCATTTTCGCAGGGAAAATCAAGGCATAAGGTGTATTGCGGAGTCGTAACTGTTTTTTGACCATTTCGTAGGATCTGCGCTGTGCTTGTATACTTGCAGAAAAGTCCAGATATATATGTAGCCTGTTGTCTTCATGGTGTAGTGTCCCCTTTTCTCTTTCCAGACGAAGGATCGTGTCTCTGTCCCTATAATTCAGGAGGCGCGCAATGATGGTTCGGGGTGGAGCGCCTGGCTTGGGGGTTGGTGCCAGGGTGCGATGAGCCCTTTCAACGAGGAAATGGTTGGACAGGGAGTCTCCCCTAATACGGATTTCAATAGTTCTTCCACCTTCCTTTCCATGGAGCCCTTGCCAAACGACTCCGCCACTCCAACAATGCGGATATTATTCTTGCGGGACCTGGATTCAAGATCCTCGCACTTATTCTGCGTCTTGCGGAGCTCCGTCTGGAGTAGGGCTATATCACGACCGTGTTGTGTAAGCACGTCTTCGTTTACACCTATTCTGTTTTCTGCCTCCGAGATGCGTGCACTTTCCTTTTCCACTTGCGCTTTCAAGGAACCAATCGTCGCCACTATGTTATCTAGTTTCACGTTGACGGCCAGGAACCCATTTTGCACAATTGTTGCCAAGCGGTCTAAGGGGTCTGTGTTTTGGACTTCAGAAGTTTGTGTTGCCCCTCCTGGTGTCTCCTGTTGTTGGGAGCTTGTGTAGGAATCCATTGGGCCGGTCTTTCTTACCCCTGCAGCTTTCTTCTCAGTGTGGCCCATTAGGCGACGTCGCAACTTCCAGGGTGGACTGTGCTTTCCCACGTATGTGTGTTGCTGGCCGTCAATGACGGCCCGCAGCATTTATGCTGTACGTTGTTAGCGCACCCCAATGCAGGTGTGGGGGCAAGCACTGCCTCTCTGCGGGTGTACAATCTCGCCCCAGGGGTGTTGTCTCGGACCGCTGCGGTCTTCGTATGGAAAAGGGGCGTGGTCCGGGGTATGTCGGCAACGCGAGCACCGTGTTGCTGCCCTTGACCTAAAGAGGTTGCAGCGCTCAGCCCGTTGCCTCGTCTTTCCCCTCTGTCCAGGGGGTCCAGGAGCACCTCTATCCCGCAGCTCCCAGTGTGTCCGCTGCGTTCCTCAGCCGGGATTTGACGCAGTGCCACCGTCACCCACACTGTCGTCTTCCGTGCAGGGGTAAGCAGGTATTTGGGAAGGAGTTTGGCGGCCCTCCGAGCTCCACTGTCCGAAGTATGTCACAACGTGTATAGGAGCCGAGGGCCTGTCTAGTCGCATGGGCGATCTACCACAGTGTCTTTGGCATTCAGTCGGGCTTTAACTACCGTCTCGCGGCACACCCCGTTTCTCCCCGAGGCCACAGTGGCAGGCAGTGTTTGTTCCCGGGGGGTCCTGAGAGTAGGATGTTCACTTCGGGAGTGATTCCCGGCGTCGGGTTGCGCTCTCTCTTGCAGCGCCCCCACGTCCCTCACCGATGCAGCAGCGGCAGCCTCCGTCTATAGTAGGGCCTCGCCCCCTAATCTGTACCGCTCGCCCCCACTCCCATAGCACGGTTGTATCTTGTATGGGGTGCTGGCCCCCGGTATCTCCACCCCCCCCCGATCGGCCCACTTACTTAACCAGCTTCGTCCTAGCTGGGCTTAGCCGCGGGGGGGACCAGGATCCGTGGGGGCAAGCGTTGTCATTGCGGCGTATCTCTGTCTGGCTACTCCTGCAGCCCTGTGTGGGGAGGTCTGCGTTTCGGCGGGCTGCCCCTCCCCCACCAGGCCGATCCGCCGCTGCGAGCCCCGGGCTCGAGTGAGAGTCGCCTGGAGCCCACAGGCGGCCGAGCCGCGGCTCAACAGGTGCTGCAGATGCAGACAGTGATATCTCCGCCGTCCCGGGGTCCACGCGCACCGCCTTCACAGGGTGTCTTCCGAGGACCTTTCCCCGCAATATTCTGTAGCAGCGCAACGGCCAGCGCAGACCTGGAAGGATTTATAAATTGAAGGATTTCGATCGAGCCGGAGCTCTTCACCTAGGCGGCCATCTTAGCTGTGCGCAACAGCGCCCCCCATCTTTATCTTTATTTCTAACGGTAACTTCACCTCTGTCTCTAGGTCGCAGTGCGTTAACCTGAGCTTGTTCTTTTGTTTCTTTCTCCTGTACCACTTTGGTATTTTGTTTCTGCATACTTTGTACCGCCTCTTCTTTCTTGCTCTTCATCTCCTTGGAGCACAATTGACTGTGTTCTACATGTTTTGCAATGGCTATGGTCTCTGGTAGGGATGGATTTCCAACCATCCATAATCTGTCCTGTACCACATTGTCCTTTGAATGAATAATGATCTGATCTCTAATTAATTCATCAAGGGTGATACCATTCCCAAATTGACAAAAGTTTGTGACAAAACTCTCAATGCTGAAACATATTCTTCAATGGTTTCATGTTCCTTTTGCACACGTGTATAGAACTTGTATCTATTTATGGCTACATTTGTTTCAGGAGCATAATACTTGTCCAATTGTTTTATGGCCTTATCATGCTCATCAGCATCACCAGCCTCATCTATAGTCAATTCTGGTAATTCCCTGAACTTCCTTTGTCCTTCCAACCCAAGTGCATGTAGCAAAAGTAACTTCTTCTTTCTAGATGTAAGTTCTTCTTGTTCCACAGCTTGAATGTAATTCAACCAGAATTCTTTCCATTCAGACCATATAACCACAGGTTGTCCTGGAGTTGGTAAAAAACTTGCAGGCGGTTGGATACTGATGCCCTGCATCCTGAATCAACAATGACCAATTGAAACCTTTAAACATTCACAATTCTGATGCCACAACAACTGTAATTTTTTCCTGCCCACGAATGGGATATTGCTACTAAAAGCAATGTATAATTTTCATAAACGGGCATCAGGCTTCTTTATAAAACAATTGCATTCTCTAATGCAAGCAATCAGAAAATGTATTTATTTATTTATTTATTTATTTTTCACTGGGACGAGGAAGATCTTCCTTTACCCTCCCAGACTTCCTGGTCTTGATAATATACGCGGTCACGTGACCGCGAGCTGCCTAAGGTCCTTTTCTTAAATAACAACGCAATGCTACGCGCGTATTACTGTGGACGGCTGCAACCTTCAAGGTAACAGGAGAAATGTGCCCTGTTTTAAATTGTAGCTTTGCTTGCTTCTGTTCTCTTACACGGCACAAATAAACGTTGCTTTAACGTTCATTCCGAGCTCCAGCTCTCCTATTCCAACGTGGGCTCGCTGGACGCCGGGCCGTACTCGTCGTCAAATTGAAGTATCCACTGACAAAATGCTTCTCAGGAAAAGGTTTATTTGCACCTTTAATGATACCCGGCGCCCCTGCACTGCAACTGCCTCCATACACTTCTAACTCCACTCTAACCGTCAATCGAATCTTCCGCTAACTTACAACCTGAACATTCTAAGGCAGACGCAGGCGGGAACCCAATGAACATAAACAACAACAAGTAGAATACAACAATCTACATGGTTGATGAAAATGCCCTTTGTGCGAGTTCTCCATGTTCACCGTATACCAAATTGGCAGCTAAACAAGCCCAGATGAAGCCCAAGGTCGGATAACAGGGCTAGGTGTGTCTGTAAGGTGGCCAAGCATCCTGCATTTTGTGGGACTGTCCCATTTTCATGGACAGAGCTTGTGACAGGAATAAGGCCTGACTTTTCTCCTGTGAAGCAGGATCAGTTGTCCAAACTCTTCCCAGCTCACACTTTTCGTGTGACGGTGAAAAGCGCAGGGATGCACAGCGCCTTTCCCACTGCTGCACAAGTACACATGGGTTTAGCTTTGTGTCTACCTAATTTCGATAAACTGATTAGAGGTTGATGACCCAGACTCAGGGGCACCTCGGTAAGGACTGTGTAGTAATGTGGCTTACTGAGTAGCAGTGTCTGTGAGGACATCTGCTTGTGGAATGTTGTGGTGGAAGTGTTCTGCTGGGTGACGGTTGGTCAGGGAGTGAGCTGTGAGCAGAGAAGATGGGTGTGGGGGTGAGCCCGGTGTTTCCCTTGTCATCTTGTCTCCCCTACCATCCCTGTGTCTTGTGGAGGAATACAGGACAAGGACAATAAAGACACAGAGAACTTACCTGGAGTACTGGCGGTCATCATTGTTACAGACTCTTATCCCTTAGAAGGTGCAATTGGTGGGTGATAATAAATTGGAGGGGAGTATAACGCTGCATGCTGTGTAAAATAATGGCTCAAGCAGATTACCTTATATTGAATTTGCTTTCATCGTGAATACCTTTTTTAAAACTAAATTATATTGTTTTTGGGTCCACATTCCTTTGCAGGCTGCTACTGCAATTGTGCATTTAGGGTGGCGAAAATAAAGCTATACATATCTTTTTGCTTGACCTATTTCTCTAACTATATAATGTCAGGTTGGTTTCTTATGTGATTTGTGTACTTTTCAAGGCATTGATAGAAAAATGAATGATTTCGTTTTTGGAAACCCAAACTTACAAAATATATGTGACCTATCACTAGGAAGTTATGTAGGCAAGTGCTTAAATCACAGTCTGGTTCCAAATACTGATTTCACCACTTTAACAAAATGTGTGATCCAGGGAAAATCATTCAGTCTCACTGTGCCTGGTCCGCTGACACTGGGTGTCGCTAGAAATTATTTTGTTGGCAATTTTTCCTATGAAGAAAAACCTTTATGCTTTCTGTTGTAATGTGCATCTGAGGTGAGGTGGTGACATCACTGTTACATGGAATGTTGTGATGTCAGAGTGAGTGGAGTGTTGGGATGTTGTGCTCTGAAGCTGGGTTCTAAGATTTACAGTTGAGATCTATGCTGGCTTGAGGGGACATGCCAATGTTTGTTCCTGGCAACTAACTTGCAATAAACCTACTTATAACTTCCCTGCTGGTCCGGGTGTTACCCCAGGTATCAAGTTATTACACTGGCGACGAGGATGGGATGCTGTTGAGGAGGGGACAGTCCAGAGCCAGGAAACATTGCCCTCCAGTGAATCCCTGTCCCAGTATCAAGCTCTCAGCAGGCCATGGTCCAAAGCTGTTTCATCTGGGCTGTGTATGACTCTTCAGCAGGCCTGGTGGTGCTGAATGGAGGAGCCGAGTACTTGTCCCATGAAGAAGATGTCAGCAGGTTTGGGTCCAGTGTTGTTCTAGTTGGGCTGCCTATACCTTTTCAGCAGGCCGGGTGGTGCTGATAATAGGATTTTGTCGGCACACAAGTCGGTGTGTGGTGATGGAGGGGCATCTTATCCAGTGCCCCAGCTGAGGAGGGCCTCAGCGCTCTAGCCTGTTTATTGGCGTTGGGCTTGTGTTCGGAGCGCACTGTGGCTCTTGGCCTTGCTTGGCTGTGGAAGGCAGAGTGGCTGGGGAGCACACATGCCGGTGTGCAGACTGAGGAAAGGTGCGCCGAAGCGGGCCAGCAAGTCAGGTGGTGCTGGTTGTAGTGGTTTCACGCCTGCGCTGTTTTCCAGCCCATGTCCGCTACAAGGGCGGACAGTTTCAGGGATGAGTGTTCCCTGTGCGCTGGAGGAGGTTGAGTTTGCCGTTGAGTATGGGAAGATGGAGCAGAAGATACGGCGGTGTCCTAGCTGCCAAGGATGTGCTGTTGTCGGGCGGCAGTGTGTGCAGGAACAGATGGTGCCTGAGGGCTTTGCTTGTGGCATCAAGGTTTTGGGAGTCTGCTCCTTATGCATATGGAGGCGGAGATGTGACTCCTGTGGTGACCAGGTTCAGAATGATGACGTTGGTTCATCATCATCGTGCGGTCCAGTGTGAGCAGCTGGAATGCGGAGAAGAGTTAGAACACATAGCGTGTTCTGCGTCTCTGCGTGAGGAGTTCATTGGAGTGCCTCGCACTCGTAAAGCTGCTGAAGGTCGATGGGGATCACAGAGCGCGCCTGTGCTCAGCAAACTTAGCATCGGGGACGATGCAGTCTGTAGGACTGGCAGACTATCTTGTGTGAGCGGACACTCCTTGGGGTTGCGAGAGCTGAAGCTGCACATTTGGAGCCGTGGAAGGGCGACTGATGGTTCCCTGTCAGCAGCGCCCCGGGAGAAGGACCAGTGGTAAAGTGCAAACTTTAGTGTGGTGTGTGTGTGTGTGTTTGAGGCCGGTTCGTGTTGTTGTTTCGTGTACATGTTGTGGCCGGTTTGCAAGTTCTTGTTGGTAAATATGTGTTAGGCCAGTGCGTGTGAGAGAGTTTCCTTTTTGTTGTGGCCCATGTTACTCAAAGGATGTGTTGTGCGAAAAAAATGTTTATATTTCCATCTAATGGTTGTATTTTAGAGCTGATTGTTTTATTAATGACAGTTTATCTTGCAGGTGGACTCTAATTTGTGGGTTTTGGGACTTGTGGGTGTGGGTTCCAGCATTTCAGCATTGTGTCTTTTAATTCAGATTGTGTTATGCTAACATGATTTTTATTACAGATTGCAGAAGGGTTTTAATGCACAATTTGTTTTAACAAGGACTCGCGGGTGGGTTTTCTCCAGTGAGTTGGACGTTCTCCCAGAGACTCGAGGGTGGGTTTGGTTTTGGGGGAAAGTTCAAATTGGCCATAATTGACTTACACCTGGGAACCAGAATTGTTGTGCCAGTGATGACTTTCAGTTACATCGTCATTTTGTGTATTCCTTCACTGTGTCCCCGTCGTATGTGGGAGACTGCGCCGGGTGAGTGATGGAATTTGGTGACACATTCCTGTGTGTGTGTGTGGGGGGGAGGGGGCTCTGTTCTGCCAGTCGTGGTGTAACATGATGTGTCCCGATGGTAACCCATTGTGATTCGGGTTTCCGGTTGGTTAGTGACTTGGTGTATTGCTAGTGCAGGTTGGTTAGGACTTGGTGTCCGCTGTGGTAGAGTCAGGTGGGCTTCATGGTGCAGTTTGGCTTGACTAGGGGTCCAAGGTGTGTGAGTGAGTGTGCTGCGGTGGTGCAGTTGGCTGGACTAGGGGTCCAAGGTGTGTGTGGGCGTACTGCGGTTATGCAGTTGGCTGGACTAGGGGTCCTTGGTGTGTGTGTGGGTGTACTGCGGTTATGCAGTTGGCTGGACTAGGGGTCCTTGGTGTGTGTGTAGGTGTACTGCAGTGAAGCAGTTGGCTGGACTAGGGGTCCTGGGTTGTGGTGTACTCGTATTGTGTTGGTTTAAGGTGGGTGTTTTTGCGCAATCCTGTAGGATTGGGTTTTCTTAGGTGTTCTTGTTGTGTTGTTTTGGGGTGCCCTGTGGGGGTGCTGTTGTGGACTGACTTTGGGATGGTGTGCTTGTTGTTGCTCTTGTTGAGCTGGGTTCGTACCCGGGGGTGGCAGCCCTGGTGCCCTAGGGTGCAGACTAGGGCGGAAGGTTGTTTGTGCACGGATGGTTAGGCGCGTTAGGTAGTGTATTTGTGGGAACGCTGGGTTGTGGCAGGTCCTAGGTTCCAAGGGGCAGCTTGGAACAGGTGGTAGTGCTTAGTTTATTGTTTTTGTTTCTCAAGGGTATTTCCAGTCCTTTTTTTATGGGAGGAGTTAGCCCTTATTGGATTGCGTTGGGTTCCTCATTGTTGTGTTTTTAGAGGGAGTAGTTGATGTGGAGTTGGAGTTGGGTGTCTTGGTTGACATGGGTTGATTTGCGTTGTCCAATTTGTTGGTGGCACAGTTAGACAGTGTATTCTTGGGGTGCCATGTAGGTATTTTGTTGTCCCATAGTTTTGTGGTTGAGCACTTTTCCCTAGTGTCATAATCTGGAGTGTTGCGGGTTATTGGTGAGCTCTGGGTGACAGTTTCTTGTCGTCAGTGGAGTTTGGTTAGTTGGTACATATCGTGCTGGCCACACGTGTATGTAGGGGTTTGTGTCAGTGGTGGTTTTAGTGGAATTTTTCCTTGTTCAAGAAATTAAAGGAGGGAGAGGTGTTGTAATGTGCATCTGAGGTGAGGTGGTGACATCACTGTTACATGGAATGTTGTGATGTCAGAGTGAGTGGAGTGTTAGGATGTTATGCTCTGAAACTGGGTTCTAAGATTTACATTTGAGATCTATACTGGCTTGAGGGGACATGCCAATGTTTGTTCCTGGCAACTAACTTGCAATAATCCTACTTATAACTTACCTGCTGGTCCGGGTGTTACCCCAGGTATCAAGTTATTACACTTTGCTAAACTATTGAGTTGTTGTACATTAATAACAGTGAATATGTATATATTGCACAGACCATTTTTCTCTTGGCTTACAAGTGAAAACTTCTTTTATTGTCTTTACCAAAGGTATCCTTGAGTACTGAAGACTGATGCCACTGCTTGTATTATTTTTTACTATGATGTTGCTTCTGATCATGTCAATCCATAACGTGCCTATTAGGGTTCTGCATATCTTTTGCTGGACAGGTCTGAAAGACAAATTAGAACAGTTCCATGTAATAATGCCCCCTCAAAAATATCGCCATGTAAAAAAAAATCGCTGAAGAATTGCCTTTTTTGTGGGACATTATTACATGGAACATGCGGGGGACATCCCTGCAACCCCCAAACCCTTTTTTATTTTTCATGGGGATAGGGGGACACCCCTGAAACCCCCGCTGCCCCTGTCCCTATATATATAATGTCGCCACAACCTTTTCACGGCAACTTTATATACGGCGACCATATATATAGGGATATTATTACCTGATACTATTAGAACATATCAGTGCCTTGTATGCCTAACAGTCCCCCAATGTTGTGATTTTGTTCTGCATATGTATTCAAGAGCCTCTGGGAAGGGGTGGGGGGGGCACGCAGATGTCCCTATTTTGGCTACCACACAGCAACATATTTCTTACTTTCATGGCATTGCATGTTCACTGTGCCTTGTGTGCATGTTGCAGGCTGCCTTTTTCTGGCTGCTGTCGCCTTAACTGAAGACTTTAAATGAGCGCTGTGCAGCAGGTTACAGACTGGCGTTGATAGCATCCAGCAGTGTTATCACCTCTGTTACTCCTCTTGCTGACAGAGCAGTTACTAACGTTTCAGTGACAGTTTAGTGTTTCAGCTCCCCTCTGGCTGCCTGGCCCGTGAAATTAAAGAGCATTTTTTTGTATCCATTCTTATTTAAGCAACCCAAGGCTACCACAGTGTGTTCCCACCCCTCCTAACTGGTCCCAATCGTATGTGGGTGGTGTGAATAGATTGTGAAGGGCCCGCTCACTCTTTGTCCGTCATCCAAGGGCCAAATCCTCCTCTGGTATCGGAAGTGTGAGTCCGTCATCTGAAATATTGTCAGAGCTCTGAGTGGATATAGGCCCCGATTCATGGAATTGTTTGCGCGTAAAACCGAGATTTACGTGCCATTCTGCCCGCAAATCTCTGTTTGACGAATGGGGATTTGCGGGCAGAATGGCACGCAAATCCGCGTTTTGCACGCACATAATTACATGAATCAGGGCCTATAGTATTTCAATGCAGGTTAGGATTGAGGTGCAATGTCAGAGCCTGGGGCCTAGTACTGAAATAAGAGGGTGTGCTTCAAATTGGGTTAAGGCCCATTAACACAGTTGCTTGTCGGACCCTTTCCTGGTAAACTGGGGATTGTTACAGGGCACTAACGAGGCATGTTGGTACATCTGTGTGCATGACTAGTATGGTGAGTGCTGCAAGACTGCAAAGCTTAGTACTCGAATAGAAAAAGTTGCTGAAGGTCAGAATTGAGCTGCACTGTCTGAGCTGCCTGTGTCTTGGTACTGGAATGGCGGGAAAAGCTACAGGTGAGCGGCGCAGTGCATTACCAGGGCTGCACGCAGGTCCAGGGTGGGCAGCGTTCCGAATCCAGCACTGGGATCTCTACCCGATGAGCAGGGTTCAGGTGCTTTGGCAGAGCTCTGTACGGGCCACAGCTCTTGAATATGAGGCCGTGCTGCTGCAGGCTTGTGTGGATTTCTGTCACGGAAAACCCACGACTGTTGCAGCCGGGTCAGGTGTGAGGCTCTCACTGGCTGCACTGTGCTCGTGAATAAGGGTGTGTATTGACAGGCATGTGTGCGCAGCCCTGTATTGGAATAGTACAACGTGTGAGGTACGTGACGGTCGGGACTGAGGAACATTGGCACAACTGAGTCCAGTTTTTTGAATAACAGGGATACTGTCATTCAGCAGTGAGGTGTTTTGGCAGAGCTTTTGTGTAGAACCCTGTACTAAAACAACCGGGCCTTTTCCTGCATTGCCAGAGCTGTTTGTGAGCTCAGCAATGGGATAACGGGGTGCTGCACGCCATGGCTGAGAAGATGCTAAAGCGTGTGTAGGTGGGTGGGGGGGGGGGGGGTGATATAGCTGTAAATCCCACTCTTCCCAGTGAGAGAGGGCACCGAGTGCCTCTCTCTCTCTTGTTGGGGGCGGGAAAAGGAAGGAGGCGGGAGAGGTTGGCACTAGCGTGCAGAACACCAAACCTCAAGGTCAACAAAACAAGTGCCAGCAGAATCACACAGCGTTCTCTTTATTTTCAAGAGGCCATCGAGGTCTGATGAGAGGGGGTAAGAACTGGACATATCTGCAGAAGATGCTTTGGGCGACCTGAGGACAAAGAGAGAGGGGGAGGGGGAGAGAGCGCGCGCCTGGAGACAGTTTGGCGGGAGAGCAATATTTAGAAGGGGAGGAAATGAGGGATGCGGCAGCAGGGCCTAACATTCACCATGGTGGGTAAGGCAGAAACACATCGCATGGGATACACTTCCCCCTTCTGTGACACTCTCACCTTTTATTTTAGTAGATTTAAATACAGACGTTTTTCTTCCCGAACCCGGCCTCCTAGCCAACCGTGCAAGTGAGGGCAATGCTGTGACGCTGCGCAGGCGCAGCATAACGATAAATAAGTCAGTAATGCATGTTGACCTCGGTGTGCTGGCATCTACTGTATCATTGAACATCAGTGCCCACTCGCATAGGTGCCACTCGGATCAATAATGACCGGTTGCATTGCTATGAGAAATCGGTATGCTAGGGCCTGGAGGTGCCTGAGGCGGCTGATGAACTTTGAAACACGTGGAGCTTAAATACACATAAGCGAGACTGACAGCCGGTGGGGTACGTTTAAGGACGAATAACACGCCAAATATTTTTTTAAGCAATGGGATAAAAGGATGCGTGAGCAGGAGAAAGCGTACGACATGTGTGTAGGGCATGGATGCCAATAAAGGCAACACCCCCATATGAAGCTGCAGTAAGACAGGAGAATGAGAGCAAGCATGGGGAGAATTTTTTACTGTATACACAGCACCATTTCCAAAGTAATTACATGCAAAGGTACTGCCATTGAATAACCCTATTGAGTTGCCACACAACATTGGAGTGGTAACGGTAGTGTCACCTCGCGAGGGCAACGGACCAACCTTCCCACATCGTTATATGGGACGGCCCGCGTTGGGGCCGCAATTAAGGGAAGTGACGTTGGGCCTAGGGAGGTGGGTGTTGGGTGAGGGCAGTTCCGTTTTGCTGTAACAATAAAGACGTGTGTGCAAGCAACTCTGTGTCCCGTGCATGATTCCTACAGCGGGTGAGACTGAAGGTTGGGAGGACGTTGGGTGGCCCCCGGTGCTCAGCCTTTCACATTGGCGACGAGGAGGGACACACACGTGGCAAGGCACACCGCAGCGCAGTGAGAGGCGGGCCGGGAGGATGCCGTCGGGCATTGGCAACGTGCATCGGTGCGCCTCCTGGTTTTAGGCCTGCCCCTCCATAAGCCACAGCGCTGCAGCCCAGCCGCCTGACGACACGAGGAGGTAGGGAAGGCCCCTCCCTCCTCCCCCAGATGCCGCTTCAGTGATGCAGCCGCAACCACGATATACATAGGTGGCTGGGTTACGCCAGCAACGTCTCCTGCAGTAACAGAAGGCCCCGAGCGTGGATCATGTTAGAGGGTTCATGTCTCTTTAAGAGACAGACAGGCTCACTGGACAGGGGCACGTGGGGCATGACGTGGGAGGAGGAAGGAGACCAAAAGTGAAAGGAAGAGCAGTATCCTGTAGTTGATGAATAAAGCAGACGTATATTCCTTTCCTTGGTGCGCGTCCTTAATTTAGCAGGCCGGAAGGCCGTAACAGATCAGGCGCTGAAAACCAACCAGCCCAACAAAGTCAGGATAATCTAGCTTCTCATCGAGCTCACGGGCCACGAGGTGACGGAAGGCTCTGTCAGGCACACTACACAGGATCACACAACCACTAATCATGTCGGACCAAGATGCCTCCCCCACGTCCGCCGACGGCGCAACAGGGGTGCGGCAGGACCAGCTAAGCCGTCAGGAGGCGCATCACAAGTGCTTCACCTGCCCCATGCGTTTGTCATATGCGACACCAGCAATTTGGGGCCCCGGTGGGCAATTTAGCTAAGGGACTTCAAGTTTTACATGGGGGCCCTAGGGCTCACGGACAGCGCACTCCTGTCCATGGCGGTAGGCGCAGCAATCCGAGACAGCCGTCCGAGACATTGCAGGTGAACTGCTCAATTTGGAGACAGCCTCATATCGTAAACTACATGAGAAACTGTCCCAATATTTCGCACCCCACACCAACGTGGATTACGAAAGGCATATCTTTCAAAGTACATGCCAGGAAGAGGGCGAATCCCTTGACAATTTCATCGTGAGGCTCTGCATTAAACTCAAATACTGTGAATTCCACCGATATTCCAATAAGGAGGCCCTGCAATCTCAAGTCATTGCAGGGTGCGAGTCACAACCTTTTGGGAAGAAGTTACTGCAGAAGCAGAACTCGCTTGAGGACATCCTGGCGCTGGCTCGGATGGAAGCAGCGGTAGAGTCTCAACTCGATAACCCGGGGAAGGTTACCATACAACAAAAACCTGCCGCTGCGGACGCCATCAACAAGCTATCCACCGCGCTATCCCAGTCAAACAGAAGATCGAGACCACATGCTTCAGGTGCGGGTATGAGTATCCCCACACGATAGGGGAATGGTCCTCAACGGATCATCACAGCATTCCACCCATACCGTGAGGCTATCTCCCTGTCCTTCCCAGGGAACAACATTAAAAATAGAAAACTCAGAGTTACGGGGGGGGGGCGTAATCTAGAAGTTTTCCCAACGAGAGCCAGTTGTCTGCGCCTAGCACTTCCAGCCAGAGATAATAACACAAGCTCATACCTCAAAATGGCCACAGGGACACCCTTGGTCAGCCCCAAAATCCTTCCACAGCCGCCAAGTTTTTAGTTTTCATTGTGGGATCAATATCATCCCCATAAAGCAAACATGGCGTCACCTTGGTTTTGTTTAAGAAAATGTACCCTATTTGTAACACATTTTTGTCATTTGCAACACAAAGAGCAATGCTTTAATATGAATATTCTTAAAAATCACCTTTGTTCTGTTTATTCTTGAGATGTTATAACCATGGTTCTTAAAATCACTGATAACATTGAACTTGCAATTTCAAATTTTTCTGGGCTATGGAAACTAACATTACTATAAACTATGTAAGGTAAATGTTAAACAATTGGGACACTGCGCTCTCCTAAATTGACTTATGTTTATCCACTAAAAGGGAAAGGATTGCATCCACTAAATCTGCAATAATCTGGTAATTGGGACACTCAACCCAACCTGAAAAATACACTAATATGCAACATAGTGCACACACCTTTGCACTGGGGATTGGTTATATAAAGAAAAAGGGACAAAATAGTCCTATTATGCATCCATTTTATAACAACCTTAAAATAGATTCAGTTGCAATATACATTCCCAGTCTCAATCCATAAAGTACATTTTTCCAAACACCTGAATCATAATCATAATCTAATTCAACAATAACTCATTGGACGGCACGTGCCAATGTTTCGCCCTACTCGGCTTTTTCAAGGTCGTTAAGAAAACCTGTTATTAATGGTCATTTGCATGTCAACCCTTGAGTACATTATTAGAAGATGATTTCTCTGTATTTGAAACTTGGTCACATAGGCACCGGTCCCAGTTTCGAAAGAAAAGTTGTGACATTTACAAAACAATAATTCAGGTTCGAGGTATAAAGATTACAGGGCTGGTGACAAGATACAATGCTGGTGCAGAGCATCACAAGTCTAGAATTTTTCAGCTATGTAATGTAATTAAATAGCATTTATAAAGCATGACACTGTGGCCAAAAGGCATCTAGGCGCTAGGGAACAGCATGTGGGAGAATCCACTGTGGAGATCTCCGAGCAAGGATAGAAACTAGAGAAGAAATGTCTTTAGAGCTTTCCAAAATGCTAAATGATCGTTAATGCTTTGCAGATAATTTGGTAGTGAATTCCACATACCAGGTACAATGGTGGAAAATGCTCAGCCACCTACCCATGCTCTTCAAAGCAAGGGACCATCAAACGTTTCTGAGACTCCGAACAGAGGAGCCTTGAGGAAATCTAGGGAATATGTTTTGTCTACAGATTCTCAGTACACAGCTGATAAAAGGCCTGATGAGGGATACAGAGAGTCTTAAACTCAATACGACTAAACAAAGGACGCCAGTGAAGTTGGCGAAGAAGATCTTCCACCTGGTTTCGACAAACGCTTCTTAGAGGTGTGGATGAAGCTAATGTCAAAATCCCTTCATAACTTCCATTAAATATTAGTTTAGTAGACGTAACTTTATATATCAATGATAATGCCAGTACAGATGCTCCCAATCCCCTTACTAACATGACTGTCCTAGGTCTTTCTGGATGGGTTTCAGGGCAACAGACATTTGAGGTCATACCTTTGACCTGATATTCACCGATAACCTGCCCTCTATCAATATCACTGCATCACTTATATTCTAGGGCAACCACAATCTGATCTCGCATCTCAATCTTATCCACACAGGTAAACTAAAGGCCATCATTAACAGGATGAGGATGAGGGTTATGGGGTGGAGCACAGACTGGGAGGTGCATCCCCATGCTTCAGCCCTGGCCCTCCACACAGCCCACCACCTATGCCAGTGCCCAATGTGTCAGCCATGAGTGCACTTCTGCATGCGATTGAGGAGCGTCAGGCTTCCATTGAGGATCTAGTGAGCCAACAGCTGCAGGAGATGCGGGACATGCACGAGTGCATGCAGTATTGCAGCCGCACACAGGATGGCCCAGTCACTCAGCCATGACACCGCTGCCATGCTACTGCCACCATTACTGCATTGGAACAGAGGGTGCACCCGACGGCTACCACCACCGAAACACTTCACCAATGCATGCAGCTTACCCTGCAGTAAATGCGGGCCCAGTTGTCAGCGGCCTCCACCTCTGTGACACTCACTGAGGGCTTCCTACCTGGTAACCCAAGGCGCCGCTCACATTGCCTCCTCACTGGCAAGGACCTGGTGAAGAGCCCCATGCCCAAGAGGCACAGAAAGTGAATGTTGGACACTGCCGCTGTATTTTGGTTGTGTGTGCTTGGGTAGGGTGTTTTGAGGGTGGTTTATTGAAGAGGGTGTTTTGAGGGTGGGGAGGGGGTGTTGTTGTGGTGAAGGCATTTACAGGTTCCACATTGCTACATTAAAAACATTTTCACTTGAAGCAATGACAGGACATTCCTTATTGTGTGCACGTGTTTAACGTGAGAGAAATTATTTACAAAGGTGCAAGGGGAGTGTAATGTGATGGCTTTTTCAGAAAAAGTTTTCAATCATTTTCTGGCGAGCCAGGCGCACGTCCCACTCAGTGCGTGCGTGCATGCATGGTACCTGTAGGCACTGCGTCATCCTCCTCGCTCCTCGGGGATGGCATGTCCAAATACGGGGGCATGGGAATGCTCCAACGAATGCAGATGTTGTGCAACATTGCACATGCATGCACAATCTGTCCCACCTTGTCGGGCCTAAGCATGAGCACACACCCAGACCAGTGTAAAAATTGGAAGCAAGCCTTTCATAGGCCAAAGGTGCGCTCAACACACACCATAGTCCAGACATGTGCCTGGTTGTATGCCACCTCCTGTGGCGTCTGGGGATTCCTCAGAGGAGTCATTAGCCACGGAAGCTGCGGTATCCAGAGTCACCTGCAAGAGAAAGAGACATAGGTGTAAATCATGGTGATCTGGGGATGCATTTCCTGCAACAGCAGCATCTCGCGAGACAGTCTGTGTATGCATGTCCCATGTGTCATCGCACAACACTATTTCACATTCTTGTCCGTGCATGTGGAGTCAACTACTCAAGGCAGGGAGGTGTTCAGTCTGTCATGGTACATCATGCACACAGCTCACAGTCAACACTCGTTGCTTTCATGGTAGAGAATTGACAGGGCAGCATGCCTTGGTGAGTGGTTTGGGCCTGTGCAATGCTCCCGTGCATGGTTCCTGATGGGAGTCTGGATTACATGTGCAAGTCGTCTGTGTGGATTCCTTGATGGATTCATATACATGGTTGGTGACCTGAGTACATGCCATGTCAAATGCCACTGTCATGTCGCTCAGTTGCAGTTTAGCAGAACATCATTGCATGTATGCCAGTGTTCTTCAGATCTTTACATAACCGACACCCCAGAGGCTCCATTGGTGTTTGTGGGCCCTACACCAAGTTGATCACCACACTTCTCAGGTCGCACCAAAGGTGACTGGGGTTGGGACGGCTATTCAGTATTTCAGAGTTTCGTTGGAGCAACTAATCTCCTTGTGTATTGTACTGTGTGGTTTTACTCTGAATGGACGGTAACCTTGGTTATTGGTTGTGTTGACAACTGTCTTTGCCCTTTGTCCCTGGCACTTGGGGTGCCCCCTGGACACAGTTTGGACATCCCTAGGCGGTCAGGCATCCCTGTGTGCAGCTCATGTATGTTTTGGGATGTGTGATGTTGCATTCTGGTACCTGTAGTCCAGTGTGTGTGGCTGCTGTTGGTGAAGCATGACTTGAACATCTATGGCTGTATCAGCCTACTCCTGTGGGTTGCAGCCTGTCATGTGTGGGGTGTATGGCTGGGTTCTTCATGTCCAGGGCTAAGTCAGGGCGTGCAATTTCTATGTGTGTGGTCCCCTCCATTGCATGTCACTTGTACAGCAAGGTTTGTGTTTTGGAATGTGTACTCACCCAATATCCAGGTCCGTTGGCCTGTTTGACCCTCCATGTATGCCGGCAGCATGCTGTCCCGCAGGACCACGGCACCATAGCTTGATCCTGGCAAGCGGGCATGGCAGTGGGTGATGGTGATGTCTGCATCACAGGTGACCCAGACATTGATCAAATGGTACTGCTTCTGGTTCCTGTAGACCTCCTCCAATGCCTTGGGTGCCACCAACTCTATATGGGTAGAGTCCAGGGCTGCTACCACATTGGGCGTGTGTGCCATAGTGTAAAATCTTTCCTTTGTGCCATTCACCTGTGCCAGGGTGGTGGGAAGTGAACCGTGCCATCCCACATGGTGCAGGAGATCTTTCCGCACCTGACGCAGCATTTTTGTGAAAGCATGCTGCGAAATGCCATGCAGTTGGTTCATAGTGTGCTGGAACGTGCCCATGGCAAGGAAGTGCAGGACCGACATTAGCCTTACCAGCAGTGGTATGGCTGTCCTGATGGCGATCCTGCCCCCTTTGTGGTCCTACATCTGGTTCAGCAGATCTGCAATAGACTCCCTGGTGAGGCAGTGCAGGGTGAGGATCTGGCTGTCAGTGAGGGTCAGTGGTGAGGACCTTAACTAGGGTGTGGGTGTACACCTTGCGTGGCGTATCCTCTTCACCATCATCCACCTCCTCTCCTCTGCCTCAAGTTCCCTGTGGTGGTCCTGCCCTGTGGTGGTCCTGCAGTCCCTCTCGAGAGGATAGCTCAGGGCAGCATGCTCGCCTTGGAAGGATGATGGCATGGAGCAACATAGGTTCCATCCCCGGGTCTGTGCTTAGAAACCTCTGGGTATTATGCGCGTTATAAATGACCTATCATGTAATATCATATATGTTGGCCTGGAGCAGCTGAATGTGACTGTTGACTGAGACCAGTGGCAGCATGGTGGTGTAGGGATGTGTGTTTGGGGAAGGTGTGGCCCTTTTGTTCTCTCCCTGAGTGCATTGGGTGCACCTGTGGCCTCATTTCCATCACCTGTATGCACTTACCACTTGCTTTCAGGTGTAGGTATGATTTTGCCTTTTATCGAATTGTATGTGCAAAATTGATGAAGAGCAGACTATGGCTCAACAGCATCTAGGTGCTGAACAGGGATGGACGGTCCAGAGAGCACTTCCACAACAAAAATATTAATAAAGATATGTTTTCAGTACTCTGTGAAATTGAAGAAAATCCCCAATGTCCGGAAGCTTATTCCACAGGGTGGGGGCAAGAATCGAAAAGGAACAGCCCCCCAGGTGGGCCTTCTAATTACATGGCACTTTCAGTAACATTTTAGAAGAAGAGCGGAGGCACCTGGTAGGTTGGTAACGCTACAGCTTAATTTTCAAATAGATTGCCCAGTGTTGTGACGGGCCTGATGCGTCATACATAAGGCCTTAAACTCTGCTCTAGTTTTTACGGGCAACAAATTAAGCTGACGCAACATGCTTACAGAGGGGGCAAGTCTTGGGGCATTTAGAGCCAACCTTGCTGCCAAATTCCGAAGCACTTGGAGCCGCTGTGGAAGATAACGTGGTTGTCCCAAATATGCCCCGTTACAATAGTCCAGCGATCCCATAATTGCTGCAGTAACTATCAGTCTGTAGGGAGAAACAGAAGAATCTTGCATAGCACTTTCAATTTAGCAAAGCCAGAATCTACAGACTTCTGATATCTGGGCTTCACAGGAGGCCGAGGGGAGGAGCCTAACACTGAGACTTTTAACAGAGGCATGGGCCCAAAGAGTGCCAAAACTTGTGGCTCCAGATGGTTTGAGCCGTCTGGGAACCGAACACAAGAACTTTGTTTTTTCCCCATTGAGCTTTAGCCGGTTAGATGCCATCCAACCTCCAATTGCTGACAGACAGCTTCTCAACTTGCAAAGGGGCTCAGTTGATAGTGAGTGAAGGCGAAACACTAGCTGGGTATCATCCGCATAAGAGGAAGGATAACACAGGTTCGAATTCCAATCCCGCGCTTAGAAACCACTCCTGGTATTAAGCACGTTGTAAATGAATAATTATAATTATAGGTATACAAATGGACTTAGAAATAAGATCGGCCAGCTGACGTACATATAAATTAAATAGAATTGGCGATAACGCCAACCCTTGGGGTACACCACACGGCAAAGAAACAGCTAGAGAAACACAGGCCTGGAACTAGACAGCCTGAGTATGTTAGGCAAGAAAAAGAGGCAAACCATGCCAGTGGGATCGCCACAATTCCAGATAGGGAGAATGTCATGGTCCACCATGTCAAAGGCAGCAGAGAGGTCGGGGAGAATCAATTATCCGACCCCCGCAGTCCTGTAGCATGGCCAAGTAGTCCATGAGTGAAACCATGTCAGACTCAGTACCCATCATCGGGCGAAAGCCTGATTGGTAAGGGTGACAACAGTCATTGGTTCCTAAAAACCGAGAAAGGGATGGCGTAATTATGGCCTTCATAAGTTTCATAACATCTGGTAATAAAGAGATTGGCTGGAAGTTACTTACTACAGAGGAGACCATTTGGGCGTTTTTCAAAGGAGGTGTAACCAGTGCATGCTTCAATGAAGCAGGAATCATCCCAGATGCAAAGGAGTGTGACTAGGGAAGTGGCTTTGTGTGTGGGGAAGTGCCTGAAGAATATAAAGTGGTGCAGGATCACCTGGGGAAGCTGATTTCAATTGTCCCAGAGTCTTGACCACAATAGTATCCTCTACCGCATCAAACTGAAAAGCTCTAGTGGGGGGAGATTTGGCCAAAATGGCCAAGGGTCCTGTCACTTGTTTACCCCCAACAGAGGTCTCATTTTCAGCACTAATTGCTTGACGACTGAAATTCATCTTTTTAATGAAATATGTGTTAATAGCGTCACATTTCCTCTGAGAGCCAGTAACATTATCTTTCACTGAAGGAAGAGATGAGAGCTCCTTAGCAAGTTTACATTGTTCTCGCGTGGAGCACGCATGATCAGTTATACGGTTTGCATAACACCTGGATTTTGCCTCAAGCGTCCTTCTGTGGTAATGTATCACTGATTGTCTGTAGGCTTTCGTACACACTGGTTGTATTCAATATGACATTGGCGTTCAAGTGACGGCACGCCTGTTTACAAGAACGCAAATCAGCCGTGATTTTGCCAGTTATTAAGAATGCGGAGGCAGGCACCGTAAGTTGCTGCTCACTCCTTATTTTATATTCGTAGCAAGTCCAAGATATAGCGTTAGCAGCCCCAGCCCATTACTTCTTCAAACAGCTCTCTTTTAAAACCAACCATTCTCAACCACCTGGAATCTTATCCAAAAGTCCAGAATGTGGTGTGGCCAGGTTCCATTATATGAATACAGAACTATTTACATGGGTGGTTAATGGAAACTATGTACATGAACACAGTTTATCTTTTCACATTTAAGTTTATCTTTTCACATGTAACACACCTCCTTCCCTTTCCCAATCACACCACAGCTATTTCAAAATGGCTACCCCATCCATCCCCCAGTTCTCACCATTCATCAACCTGAGAGCATTAACCAAATCTTCCTTCACTTCCATCGGTCTTGAAAATGTCATCATTCCTTTTTCCACTCTCCTTCCAAGCATCACCTTTACCATTTTACCTATGGGCATTGCCCTTTCACTGGTACAGTTCTTCCGATGATATCTCTTTTTGGCCATCATCTGGCCACCCACTATTCTTTTCTTCACCTCCTCTTCAACCACCACTGGTCTCTAACCACCATACCTTCTCATGCAACCAGGATGCAATTTGTAATTTGTTAACCTCCTCCTGAAAACATCAAGTGGCAACACACCAGTCACCTGACGGGACGCCACCCTGTACTGAACAACTGTTTCCATCAACGCCTGCACCCAATGCAGTCCCCACTCCAATCCTTATGACGTCATAATCGTTCTGTTAAATCTTTCTACCACTGTGTTCCCTTTAGGATTGTACACCGAAGTCATAGCATGCTGCACCCCATACTTTTCCAGAAATTCTTCCATTTCCTTGGCCACGAACTGTGGCCCATTGCCTGACACGATTTTTCTTGGAAACACCTTCGCCGCAAAAATGTTTTTCCAGAAATTGTACAACACTCCTGGCAGTGATGACCTTGACCACACACACCTCAGACCATTTTGAAAGGCGATCCACAGCCACAATCACGTAATTACTCTGGCATCCCTTACCACAATGGGACCCAAGATATCTACAGCCACCATGTCCCACACAGTACTCTGCTGCTCTATCACCTTCATTGGCGAAACTCCGATTATGAGAACCTTGTCACTGATGCAGCAACCTTCACACTCCTTCAAAACCTTCTCTATATCATCCTCCATACCAGGCCACCAGTGTTCCTGATTTATCAACCCTTTGGTTTTACATGTGCCCAAATGACCGTCATGGGCAATCTGCATCACATTTGTCCTTATGCCTTCCGGGGCCACCATGCAATCCCCTCTGATCAACACTCCACTCCAGGTACTCAATTCATTCTTCACCCCCTTGCAGACATTCAAACCATCTTCCAACTTCTCAATAGGCCATTCCTTCTGCACAAATTCCTCTACGTTTTCATAAATATCCTCCATATACTGAGCCACCAATTCTCTTCATCTCCAATGTGACAATTGACTTCCCCTTACACTGCCTCACCATCATCACTCTCAATTGCTATGTGAGGCAAGGCTTCCACAACCACATTATGTTCTCCCTTTATGTGCTGCACCTCAAAATCCAACCCTTGGAATCTTGTAATCCACCTCACAATCCTCCTAGACACTGTGTACAAACCAAGGTTTATGATCTGTCACAATGACAAACCTCCTCCCCCAAACAAAGTTCTTGAACTTCTCAATTCCCCAAACACATGCAAATGCTTTTCTCTCCACCACAGAATAACGTTGTTCCGCTTCCTTGAGCAGCCGTGAGGCAACTACCACAGTTTGCACCTCCTTCCCTTTCTCCTGCATCAACACAGCCCCCAGTCCATGTTTGCTGGCATCCACATACAAAGAGACTTCCCAGTCCTCTTCAATATCGGGGCACTAATTAGACATTTCCTTATATATTCAAACTCCTTCTGGGGTTGAGAATGTTTGGTTTCAAAATGATCTGGCCGAAGAAGTAATAAACTGAGGCTGCTAACTCTGTATCTTGGACTTGCATTGAATATCAAATAAAAAGTGAGCGGTAACTTACGGTGCCTGGATCCGCATTCTTAATACTGGTGACGAGGATGGGATCCAGGCACCGTAATGTACCGCTCACTCTTTATTTGATATTCAATGCAAGTCCAAGATACAGCGTTCACAGCCCCATCCCAATACATCTTCAGCCATCTCTCTTTTAAAATCAAGAATTCTCACCCAACTGGAACCTCATTATCCAACAGTCCAGAATCTTATGTGGACAGGTTCCATTATCTGGATGCAGAACTATTTTCATGGATGGTAAATGGAAACTGTGTACATGGAAACAGCTTATCTTTTCACATGTAACACTGGTATTAGCGGCAAAATACGGCAGCGTTATTGCCATTTCCCAACTCGTAATCGGCCGGTTATAGTGCTATGTCAGTAATACCAGTGCTGGTTGTTCTGCTGTCAGATAGTCCCTTGCCGCCATTACCGTTACCAGTACTTCCAGAGCTGGAAATACCGGCAGTGGTATTGCCGCCAACTCGTACTTCGCCGGCACGGTAAACGAGCCAGTAATTGGATTTACCGCCACTTTTGCCGTCTACCGGCGAACCCATAACGAATTCCATTGCATAGGCTGGAAATTGCAGCTGCTGTTTCTTCCCGCAGCTGCAAGTCAGCAATGAAGTGAAGTTTAACATTACAACCAGGAACTGATGTAGAGAAGCTAGATTTAAATTTAAGCTGTGTAAAATGTTACAACTTTCTGAGGTCATTTTAACAGCATGGGCCTAATTCACAGATCGTTTTTCAATGGGATTGCGCTATTATAAAACGCTTCTGTGAATCAGGCCCTATGCCTGTATCTGGTCCTCGCAGCCCAGTGCGGTCTGGATTTGCTAAGTGCAGGTTGCACTGTGCACTTGGTCATTTCGAGAAGGGCCACTTATGTTTCAAAATACGCCCTTTGTCTCACATAGTACTGAAAACAAACCCATAATGAACTCATTTGTTGTGAAAAGACGCGAATTGCGAATGTAGTGCGTTTTTTGGGGGGGGGACATAGGGGGGCAGATAGTAGTTTATTTTCTGTACAACCCGACCCTTCTTCACAACATATTGGGTGACATTTTTTTTTTTAGCCCGATTCTGTTTTCTGTAGAAACATGTGCACGATCCCACTTCGCAGGACAGAAATAGCGGGTTATGGGTGACTTTAAAAAATATTATTTTGCTGGGTGTTTACGTACCTCCTTGCTATGATTTGAAATTATCAGCAAATATTATGAACTGTTTGTTGTATTGCTGAAAAACCTAATTAAAGATCTAAATTTACAAATGTTGTTGCGAAAAGCTTCCCTGGGCGTGCAGTGCAAGCCCATGGAAGCCTTAGCGGAACATTGTGTTGGGAGGGTGAAAATAAGTCCAAGGAGGGTGACACACTCCAAATGCGTGTGCGCTCAGATGCGAAAAGTCCTGGATGTGCACATCTCAAGCACGTGCTGCCAAATCTGCCAGGCGTGTGTCAATCAATCAAGGGATTGGGTCTCAGTGAAAAAGTTCTGCCCAGAATGCTGCTTGCTTTGAAGTTGCGCAGGCAAATAAAGCTATCTCCCAACTGTTGGCTTTCAATGTTGTTTTCAACTGCAGCAAGCTCAAATAAGTCCCTTGTGCAAACACCTACAGTCTTCTATTTTTAGAAATCTTTACAGTGTACAATGGAAAAAGTTGAACGCATAATGTATATTGGTCTTCTTAGGTTAGGTTCTTATGACTATGGTCCAAAGGGGCTGTATGGGTGGTGGTTCCTGCCTCCAAGTGGGGACGGATGGGAGGCCCTTCATAGATGTACAAACTTGTAGGGAAACGCGCGAGGTTTTCCTTCGGTTTCTCGCATACTCAGTAAGTAGAATGATAAACATTTCCAGTACGTTCCCTGGCGCCACTGTCCTACCCTTACTGGTGCTGGTATGACGTTCTTTCATCCTCAGGCATTTCAAAGCCTGCAGTTTAAAGTGTTTGACAGTTCATTGAATTTTTGGGGGTCGGGGGTGGGAAAAGGGTAGCTAAGCGGTTGAGGAGGTTGGGTATAGGTAAAAATAGGTGCAGGAGAGGGTTTGGGGGGGAACACCACCCCCCAAAAAAACCAAAAATTTGATGAACTCTCAATCACGTTTAAATTGCAGGCTTTGAAATGCCTGACAATGAAATGACATAGAACCCTGGTGCTGTACACGAAGATCAAATGTGTCTTTCCCTAGTTGACTTACGTTCTTTTCTCTTCACCAGAGGACAGAGACCCATCGGGTGGTACCGCGCACAGTCCAGACTGGTTCTCAGGCTTTGAAAGGCGACTGCGGGCCCAGGAAGATGAAGTGACGCTCCTGAAGTCTTCCTTGGCCGACGCACTGCGGAGAATCCACTTCTACGATGGCGAGATCCCACTGCTCAAGAGACAGCTTCTGCGGGGTGAGTTATTTTTAGAATTCCACCTCTAGCAACCCTTGCCTTTCAGGGGGCGCTGTGGGCTATTGTGCAGCACTCAATGGCGGTGGGGCGAATTTTGAAAGGGCCTTGGTTTAAATGCCCGCCCCAACCTTTTATAAATGAGTTGAAGTTGAAATGTTGTTTTCTTCATCACAAATTTCAGAAAAAAGTGTTTAAAAAGGGTATACTGTTGTTTCATCGACAGTCGTTTTTACGATAGTTTTTTTACGAGTACACTTTGCTGAATAAATTCATGGAAATTTTGGCGGGGGATGGGAAAGGGCAGATAAGGGTTTGGGGGTGTCGGGAATAGTAAACAATAGGTGGGGGAGGGAGAGCATGTGGGGGGAAACCCCCAAAAATAAAAAATACACATTTCAATGATTTTTTCAGCTAAATCTATTAGTAAAAACACCAGTCCTGAAAATGACTGGCGATGAAATGACATAGAACCAAAAAAAGACATAGGGCCTCATTCCGAGGTTGGTGCTAGTCATGGCGCTATTAGCGCCATGACTAGCACCAT
This sequence comes from Ambystoma mexicanum, assembly GCF_040938575.1. Taxonomy (NCBI): domain Eukaryota; kingdom Metazoa; phylum Chordata; class Amphibia; order Caudata; family Ambystomatidae; genus Ambystoma; species Ambystoma mexicanum. The sequence goes on from NC_090923.1 coordinate 1,132,701,293, forward strand.
TACCGGTACCGTGTCCGCCCTGGTTCAATGGAGACTTACCGGTCTAGTCCGACCTTTGCGGGACCGGTAAATCCCCATTGAAAATGTCAATCCCCATTCCCATTTGAGCACCCATAGGGCTCAATGGGAAGGGGGAAGGCGGCAATAACGGTACCGTAAATTACTATTGACCGCGGTATCCCTTTGCAGGTCCCGTCCTTAACGCATGCTAAAACCAGGCCTGAAGGGAAGGACCCGCAAAGAGACCTCGGAATAGGGCGCAAAGGGATTACCGGCACCGGTGTCCTTACCGGTGCCCGGTATCCCTTTGCGCCCGGGTCGTAATGACCCCCATACAGTTTAACTCATCCCGTTGCTTCCATTTCACTGTAGGGCCTTTCACTGCATTTTACCTCTTTAGTTGTTAGGCTGGTTGGGTTCACCGGGTGCCAGAAACAGCAGGTATGTGGGTACAGGATAAAAGAGTGAATGTGTATGGTACACTGTAATAAAATGTGGCTAAACTGCAATGTGGTGAAATGAAGTAGAGTCATTTCAACAATATATCCCAGCATTGCCCAGTAAAACACAGGCTCATGCTGCCACTGCATACCAATTCAGGGTGGTCAGCGTCACAGTAGGATACCTTTTTTACCAAACATCCTACACAAACCTCGAAAATAGCAGAAGCGGGGAAGTTGTCCTATCAATGTTCATTAACTTGAATACATATCTCCGACAGTTGGTTTTGGAAACAGGAGATGGTAGATGGTCTGATCCATATTATAAATAATTGCGGAGCGCCTAATGGGAACTTGAAAGGACTGAATCGTTCCTTCAGGTGTGTTTCCCTGAACTTGATTTTATCAACCCTTTTCCCTGATGAGCCCCAATCCAAGCCTCATCAAGGATGAAAACCCCATGCGCCCCCTCAGAGGCCTTAAACCTGTCAACCTTAGGGTTCCTCCAAGACACCCTGTTCCCTATATCAGTAATCGTGCACCATTGTTGCACCTCGAAACACACTGTGCATAGGCGCATTATAAATACCCAATAAATAAATAAAGTAGGCTCCACTGGCCTGTGGCAGATTTGCTATTTGAGAGCCTGGGGTGATCTAAATGGAGCCAGTACCGAGCCAGACGACTCAACTTTGGACGATTAGACCAGATCTATTGGTATTATCACAGTTTATATTGCATTGCTGCCAGGGATGTCATTTCACCAAAATGCCAGGGGTAGCGGAAGTGACATCACACAACCTTTGACCCCCTGATGACATCACAGGAAGTGATGTCATTGGACCCCACCCTGAAGTGATATCGCGGGAAGCGATGGAACACAACCTTTCACCCGTTGACAAAACAGGAAGTGGCATCAGACAGCATTGTACACTACGAAAAATATGGTTACGATATCACTATATTGGGATGTACATTTCATACAAGAATGAATCACCATATGTATCTTTAAGATAAGTGTTTATAGGCCCATATTACCAAATTACTATGAATGCAAGCAGACGTCCATGACCTAATGATAAGGATGTGTTATTACATAGCACTTAAGCATTTTAGAAAGAAAAAATATACACGCCATTTCACTGTGTTGGTACTCATTTATTGCCCTCAGAAGGATGAAAGGCTGAGTTGAGGTGTTTAAGAACAGACTAACTCAGTGACTCAGCCCCTGAAGTGTGCCTAACATAAACCTTTAATGAGTCTAGCAATTATTGTATAGAATTCTAGAAAGACACATTTTTTGGCATTCCTATTCTTTCTTATTTAGGGTCAGTGCTGAAAGTGTTAGACTTGTGGCACTCTTGTTCTTATTTTTCTTCTTTTTTTAAGGGGCCTGAACAAGAAAGCCAGCCACTTCAGAACTAAAGAGCCACATGGTGCTGGCCACAGCCCAAGAGCTTGCATTACAAAAAAAAAAAGTTTTGCTTTTTTATTTAGACGTCGCAGGAGAGACCACAGAGGTTGCAAGGGAGACCTCAGAGGTCGCAGTTGCGACCTCTGGCGACCCCTAAATAACGTCCCTGATTGCTGCACTTTGTTTCTCCATGTGGCACTCTAACCTGGCGTCACACGCTGATTGGCTTTCACTTCCAGATGGCTCACTCCCTTGGGCATTCTCAATGGGGTTGGGAAGGTGCAAAGAACATCCCCTTGTGTTTCCATGTCAGGTGCACACATCAGTTAGGCAATGGTTCGGTATTACCCAAATTTACCTTTTCCAATTAACCTTTTGCACAATTGACCTAATCTTAGTGGTCCTAATAGACCTTCTGCACAATTGGCCTTTCCATTATTTTAGTTATTTTATATATGTATTGGGTTGGTTTTAGATTATAAATAATATAAGGGGTTTGGGTGGGAGGTTGCAGGGGTTTTTGGTTTGGGTGGGGGTTGCGGGGGGTTTCCCCCCTCATATATGTCCTAATTGACCTTCTAAATTAGGTCAATTCTCCCAAGGTCAATTCTCCCGAGGTCAATTGTGAAAAGGTCAATTAGTATATAACCAATGGTTCACGTGGGCTTAGTTACACTCAGTGTTAATGGGCTTCGGCCATTGTTAAGAATCATCGAATGCTAACCCACCTAAACATTTTTCACACTGATGTTGCCTTCCTTGAGGAAACACCTTGGGATGATTCTGAGGTCATACAATTGAACAAGGTTTGAAATGGGCACATGGTCAATTTTTTGCTGCTAGCAACCTGGGCTTGTTTGACGATTTCCTGGAAGAGGGTGCCGACTGTGACAGAGTGGTCCAGGAAAGCCTGGGAACTATATCAAATGGAAAAACTCACAGCAATGTTGAACGGCAAGAGTGCAGGTAGGCAAATGCAGTGGCTGGGATTCCATAGGGCATATGAGGTGACTCAGTCTCCAGATATGGAATGAGTGGTGTTTAGTGGGAATTCAAAATGGTGGGAAGGTTTTAGGATGAAGCGTAATATCCCTACCCCCTCGGGGTGGTTTGCCCGTGATGGATGGAGACGTCGATTGAACGATATGATGTGTCCGCCCCGAGCAGGCCCTCTCTTTATGTGTGCGATAGGTGCCAATAAAGGACCTGTCTATGTTTTTTACATATGGGAGCTAGGACGGGGAGTGGGAATGGGGTTTCACTGTTTGTGAATTGTTAAACAATGTGCTTTATGGTATCTTTCTGCATTTGTTAAAACTCAATGAAACTTGAAATAAAAAAGAAAATATTAGGATACATGGAACGATTTTGGGGGATCAACTATTATGCAATAGGGCAGCTGGAATTTGCAGAGATGTTTTAAAATCTTTAATCAAGGGACATTGCTTGTCGGCATTGTCAGTGATTATCACAGGTTTCTTTAATGTTTGGAGGGTGAAACATTGCACCAGAAGGGATTATGCTGCCTCTTTCTGCTCACACAAGATGTACTTCCGCTTGGCCCTTTGGTTGGTTCCGAGGGACGTCCTACCTCTTCATGATATTCTACCTTCCGTTCCAGCCTACAATTCTTCTTTTTAATGGTAGCTGAAATAAAATTTAACCACAAAAAAATATTTGGATACATATGAAAACCTAAGAAAGGTAATGGAATGATATTGGGAGATTAACAACTCTACGAAAGTGCTGGCTTTAATTTTCTGGGATGCTTTTAAAGCTTTTATCAGGGAGCATTGCATGTCAGTATGGGCACAGAAACTAAGGGCTATCAGGGAGATTGAACAGACATAGATAGATGAGTAGCAGGGCACAAAAAATTCACTAGCTCACTCGCGTTGGTGAGGAGATTCTAGGAAGGGCGAGTACTATTTACATGGTACTTGACCTTGCTGGCAAGTATGGGGATGTTTGAAACTTTTATTTTACTTGTACTGCTAACTAGCTTTATTTGCAATTAAAGGCAAATATAAGTTTCACTGTGCATGGCTGGACTTAGGTTGGCAGCATTGTACTAAATATGAAGTGTGCTTATGGTGACATCCACCATTTTACAGAAAACATTGGTAAATATTTGTTCACCCATCACCATGAGCCAAGTGCATTTCTTTTAGTTCGAGTATGTAAACTAAGGAACTCGCCCTGCAGGCGCAGTGGACATTTTAAGAATTTGAAAGGCCTGCATTAAATAACTTAGTACACAGGTATACTTCCACATTTTCTCCTACCATTTTGAGGATTAACACACACACGCACCAAATTTATGGACGTCATGGCTTCCCGGTCACAAAAATACATTGTTGAGTCCAAATAAAAAAATGTTTGTTGACGTTGACACACCTGGTATACTTCCTAAAACGTAAATTGTCGTCGGCAGAGTAGTCTCATATCTCGAATAGAAGGGCCCTTAGATGACCATATTAATGGCACTTTGGGCATTAATGAACTTTATCATAACCACTACTTACAGTCTACTTTCCTGAACTGAACTGTATTGGAATCTTTAATTGTCTTTGGAGGGATTCTTAAAGCGATTAAATCACATGGAGTTTAGCGTTCCCAGACGTCTGGGCTTAGCACTTTGCCACGCAATTATTGTATATTAAAAGATGGGCGACCTCAGATGATTTTCGAGCCTGGGAACAAATCAAGGCAAGCATAGCACGACACTTTGGACTAGACCACATCATGTTTCACCCTTGCTATAAAACGCAGATGAAGATCAAGAAAATCCCATAGTTGGTTATTCTCTAAAATGTTGGTATATAGGTCAGAAGAAAAGCGGTATCCACTTATCTTGCATTTTCCCCGCTCTACCTATATATAAATGCCCTTTCCGCCTGGCTACCAGAAGACAATTCCATTATCCTCCTAAACACTGTCAACAGGTAGGCTCTTAGGTTTCGGGATCTTTTTTCACGTGCTTCCCTTCTCCCATTTAACATACTGCGGTGGACCTTAGACCCAAAACTGGATAACTGGTCGCAAAATATGCACCATATTTCCATCCTGAAAAAATAGAATAGGCAACCTGACCCGAAAGATGTGCCGGGATGAACATTCTTTGATTACTGGCAACGATTTCCATCATTAATTTGTGATGATGAAGCTAGGAAGGAGGCCTTGGCTGAGTTGCAGGATGCTGATTTGGTATTGAGGTGGATACATTTGACCTACTTTGTTCTGGACTCCGGTGGCCAGCGTTTGCACTCCTGTCAGAAACAAGGAACTCACATTTTAGACAATACACAGGATATATTACACCTCTGTGTTTATCTAGACTCGGTCTAACAGACTCGGCATGTTGTTGGAAGTGATGTACAACCGAAGGCACCTCACCCAAATACTCTAGTTCTGCCTCAAAACCTAAATGTTCTGCAAATAGGTGGAATGCAAAATGATTTTAATGATCAAAAACTCAGTGGGGCTCACTCTCGAATCAGCCCTTTTTATGGGAAAAGGTGTATCTTTTGTCGCTATTTCTAATCTAATGTTGCTTGCACACATTATACTGCTTCTGCCGCAATAAGTAGCCTTCTGAGGTAGAAAGATACTACAGGGATTAAATTTAAGAGCTGGTGAGCGCTTTGCCTTCTTGGAAGGATTCTCGCCCGATGCCGCACACCATCTCTAGGAAACATATGGTCACCGTTTGTAATCCCTGGATCCCCCACCTACCTGGATATCCATTGCCACATTATTGGTGCTATTCCTTACAGTGTGCATCGCATTTGACCTCTTTGTGTTCACGTGATCACTTTAACGGGCATTGCTTATGTGTGTCGAAGGGTTTGCGGGAATGGTGGCATTTTGTGCTAGTTTTCAATCATGTTCATTTTCTGCAGAGGTGGGGAAGCCAAGGAATTCATTCATGGGTAGGTCCAAGCCAGAGCCGAGCCAGGAAGTCTTGCATAGCACTCAGAGCCAAACACAAGCCAAGCCAAGAGGGCGGCCATGTAACTCTTTGGAATGGATTATTGTGCAAACACAGAAGTGATATCATTTAATTTGTGCTAAAGAGGTGCCAAGGAAGAAAATGCAAAATCTCTTCCAATGACAAGACAGTTCACTTCTGTACACATTTATACGTAAGTTTATCACATTTGTATATTCCTTGAGATCCATTACATTTGATTCAAACCCAAGTTGCTTTTCAGAGACACTTGATATCGTTTGCTTTTCTCATGGCCCACATTTCAACGTGTACAGGCTTCATGCATGTCTGTTTAATCCTAACAACTGCGCGGGGCTTGCTAAACAATTGCATACTAGGAACAGACATTGCAGTTTCAAAAAGATGTTTCGTTGCCAATTGAGAAAGGAGAGAATGTGTTGGCCTGTCTGCACCCCCATATAAAAAGACAGCGGTGAAGAAACGTCACTGTCCTCAGAAATGTATGGGTCTCATTCAGAGGTTCTTGATTTCGTTTGCTTTGTTTGCATTCTCCTTCTTTTTATAGACGAGCATCCAGGAATCAGGGCAGGCTGTTTTTGGCACTTATCTTGCCCATAAACTGGGAACATTCCAATTCCATTTCTTGTGGATGTACATTTGCTGCAAGCTGTGCTTCGGCGCCAGAGGTTTTGAATCTAGGAACCAAAATAGGTCCCTTTCCCAAAACATAACAGAATCATAGATGTTCTGAGTTCCCACATCATCTCTGTTGTTCACATGTGAACCCTGCTACCAGCCCACTTCTGGCTGTTTTTTACCCCCACCTGACTACCGCCGTCTGTGATGTTCCTCCCTTCTCTGTTGCCTGTTGTCTGGCCCTTTTTCTGTTTTCTCACCCACCTGCCTCCAGCCCTCTCTGATATGATATGATATGGCATTTATAACGCGCCTATACACGAGTGCTTATCTTCCCCTCCTGTGTTATGCGTTATTTGCCCTTTTTTCTCTGTTTTTCTACCTTGCCGTCCCACAGGTCTCTGTGCTGTTCCTCCCTTCACCCTTCCCGCTTTGTGGTACATTGTTCCTGGTTTTTCTTGCCCAACCATCTTCAGACCTCTGTGCTGTTCCTCCCGTTTGGCCCCTCGCCACCTCCCGCTCTCTAGGTGACTGCCCCACCATTCTTCTCCACCTTTATCAGTGCCTCTTCTTTCCCCTTGGCTTTACTTCAGGCCAAGTACTGGGCATTTCTTTCTCTGTTGTGTTCCCTCATCCTCCTCCAGCCATCTGTGCAGTTTCTCCCCTTTACTGCTTATTTTGGCCCTATTTTCCCATACCCGCCTCCAACCCTCTCTGTTGTTCCTTAGATATGCCCCAGGGTGATTCCAAGCTCAGCGGAAATGCAGGCTGTCCTGAGTGATACTTGAACAACACCCAGCTGGAGCAGTTAACTATTTATTAATTTATTTATTGGGTTCGGACATAGCTTTGAGAAGCAGCAGAATGCTGTTTCTGAGTGTTTAATAGGATTACACGCTAGGAGGAAAAGGTACAATGGGGCTGTGTTAAATGAAAGTTAATAAACGGGAGCATTCATTTTGGGGTGAGTTGGTTGTCTTTTGGGGTTCAATTGGGGGTGTTAAGGTTTGTGAAGAGGGTGCTCCTTAAAGAAGAAGGATCTGAGCTCCTTTCTGAATTTCATGAGGGTGGGTGTGAGTCTAATGTTGATAGGGTATGAGATCCTGCCTCCTGAAGGTATACACTGAGAAAGCTTGCTTCCTATTTTTTTCTTTTTTTTGCATATTTGAATCTTTATTTATTTATTCAGATTTGTAAAGCGCACAACAGCCCTTGGGCATCATGGCGCTTGTTACATCCATAGCTTAGTTACATATAAATGATGATACATACAGTTACAGTAAGTCTGACTTTTTACATATTTACATGTGATGTTTTACATATTTATAGATACGGTTACAAATTACTGCATAAGGAGTTGGGTCTTGAGTTTCCTACGAAATGCCAGAAGTGAGTTTTCTGCTCTAATGTCTGTGGGTAGTGCATTCCAGAGTTTGGCAGCAATATATGGGAAGCCTAAGCCACCGGCTTTGGCTCTGTTAATACGTGGGATGTGGAGTTGGTTGGAGTATTGTGTCCTGGTGGGGCATGTGGAAGAGGACTTGGAGATAGTCTCAGATAGGTATGAGGGTGCGGATAGTGTGAGGCATTTGTGTGTGAGGGTGAGGATTTTGAAAGTGAAGCGTTTTTTGACCGGGAGCTAGTGAGCTGATTGTCTGGCCTGGGAGATGTGTTTCTTTCTTGGGATGCTTAGGGCAGCACGGAGAGCATTGTTTTGCGTGACTTGAAGCCTGTTTAGGTTTTTATCGGATGTGCCTGCCAGGAGGGCATTACAATAGTCTAGTTTAGCACCAATGGGTGCTCTGGCTATTGATAGGCAATTAGGTTTGGATAGGTAAGGTTTTATAGCGGTTATTATTTTGGTGGTGTGTGCAGAGGAGGAGGTGATGGCGCTAACCTGTCTGGTCATGGTTAGTGAGGAGTCTAAGTATACTAAAAGCGTCTTGACTGTTGTAGATACAGGGATCGTGGAGTTGTCAATGGTAAAGTTAGCATATAATTTGTCAAGCTTGGTTAGGGTGTTCTTTAGGCCTAGTATCATGATCTCCATCTTCTCCCCATTGAGGCATAGGCCATTTACCGCCATCCAAGCCTGGGTGGTGGAGTAGGTAGTGTGGATTGCCTTGGCATCTTTGTAGTATGATCCGGAGAGGGGTAGAAGTACTTGGATATCGTCAGCGTAATTTGTATATGCAATACCAAGTGAGTCCAGCTTGTCGAAGAGGGGCTTTGTGAACAAGTTGTATAATGTGGGCGCTGTGTAGGATCCCTGAGGGACTCCGCAGTGGATTGTGGTAGGGTTAGTGTTCGCTACATCCGAGAAGACCTTCATGGGTCTTCCTTTGACCCAGAGAGCTGCTTCTTTGGAGAAGTTAGCTGAATGTGTGAGGTGAGATGTGAGAGTCTTGTGGCCAACCAGATCGAAAGCGGCTGAGAGATCTAGGAGCAGCAGCAAAGCATGTTTGCCTTTGTCCATGATTTGGGTGATCTGATTCTTTAGATCCACCAGGGCTGTTTCAGTACCAGGTCCTTTCCGGAAGCCCGATTGTCTGGTTCCTAGGATGGAGTGGGTTTCCAGAAAGTGTTGGGTTTTGGCAGTGGGCAGCTTTGTCCAGTAATTTCAGGAGGAATGGCACCGTGGTTATTGGTCTGTAATTATTAGGTTGTAGAGGGTCGAGAGTCGGTTTTTTAAGAAGTGGGTGGACCCAATCCTCGTTGAGACTGGCTGGGATAATGCCTGTTTTGAAAGATGCATTGATGCACCTTGTCAGCCAGGTAGGAGGGAGCTGCAAGGAGACAGCTGTGAGAATGATACAGCCAATCTCCCTTTGTTGGGGCAACCAATGTAGTTGAACGCCCATAATGTGGTAAGATTTGCAGAGGCCTTTAATGAGGCGGGCTGCAGCATGGAGGATGCTTCTCATTGCTGCCAGGGTCCTGGTGGGTAAGGCTGGTGAGCACAGTATTTTCACCGTCCATGTGCAAAAATATGAGGGTCTGTACCGTGACTCAGAAATGTTCTGGAATGAAGGGATTGACTGACTTTAACCTACACAATGCATGAGGTTACAAGGGATACCTTTTCAGCACAGGTTAAATGCTGACTGTGGTTTCACAAAGAATATGGGGCTCGTGAGTGAACGGGGACAGTGTGCTCCTGCCCTCATAGGAAAAAAGGTGCACACATACTTCCAGAAAGATCTTTGTCCCTGAAAATGGCATTCTAAATGTTTGGTGTTATGCTGTCATTGTGAATCTAGCTACCAACTATGAGTCTCCCCCAAGGGTTGACTGGAATTCTAAATGGCCTTCTTCATATCAAGAAAGGTGCTATGGATGTGGTAAGCAAATCCTTCCAGAATGTCACATATATTTTCTTCATTAGAGGAAATTGTTTATAGACTTAACGTTGACACTTTGTCAAAGCCAGTAAGGGCACCAACGTTTCCTCTAGCTCTGGAATTCAATATCTTCTAGAAACCTCTTGTTGTTGTCAGAGACTTTCCAGAGCGGTTGGAAAACCGGTTCTAACCATCACCCAAAATGGCACAAGTTTTGTTACCTTGAATTTTAAAAGAAGGTACACTCAGGGCTGGCCTAAGGGCAGGGCGAGTCGGGCGACCACTCGGGCCGCCATGCCCCGCCAGGGCGCCATTAGCCCCCTGCCACGCCAGCTCGGGGGAGTCTTTCAAGGGCTCCCCTAAGCTGGCGTGGTGGGAGAAGGCACGGCAGGTGCCCTTTTGTTATTAAATGCTCTTGCGGCGGCGGGACACATTTAATAAAAATAGGCATCAGCACCCTATTCAGAGGATTACCTCCCCGCTCCAACGCGGGAGTGAGGCAGTTTTCATTGGAATATGGCGCTCATGCATTAGCATGAGCATCCTATTCCAGTGATTAACTCCCTGCCAGGAGCAGGAGCGGGGAGTTAGAAAATAAAATGTGGTGCTCCTGCTCCCCCGCCACTCCCCCTGTTGACCAGGGGCATGCAGGGAGGGTGGGGTGCCAATTCTGTCCAGAGCGCTGCTGCCGCTAAGGCCGGCCTTGGGTGCACTGCATGTGCCTTCGTGCCGTTTCCGTTCCTGCCATGCCCTCTGAAAGAAGACAGGAAACAGGCCTTAAAATGTGCACTCTCCACTAGCCATTGACTGGTGATAATTGTGAGTAAGAAGTGTTTTGCTGTGTCCTTGTGGAGAATTGAGAGGGGAGGAAACCGTTTATACCTGAAGAGTGGCCTGTAACCTGATTTTTTTACCCCTGCAAAAGAATGCTGACGTTCAGAATCACCAAGGCCGGTGTAACACACGGTTCTAACAGAAATGAGCAGGAAGAAGCGAGAAAGCTGCCGCGTTAGCAGCACAACATCAAGAAGAAGAAGCACAAGAGTCCCAGCAACTGGAAAGAAAGGCGGAAGGCTGAGAAGAAACAGAGAAACTAAAAAGAAGGTTTCCCAGACACAGGAAGGAAAACATAAATCCAGCAGAAGAGCTGCTGCGAAAAATAATAGCTTCTGTAGGACTCGGTTGCAGAGAGTAGGGCCAAGGTTGCCACCAAGCCTAGATACCTCAGCCTAAGGGAGAAGTGCTGTATCTTTGAATCCCCAACCAAAGGGCCTGTGCACTCCACCAGCTGTCAATAAGTGGGTATAATTGCAGGACCAGATACCCTCATCTCAGATGGTGTTGCACTCATTAAAAGAAGCTCGAACTCCAAAGGTCGGACTCTTATTTTATTTATTTGTTGTTTATTGTTTAAAGGATGGACTTAGCTCAGGAGCAGTGGAGCACTGTACAGAGTGTGGCTAGCTAGCATTTGGGCTGGCATCTTTTCACAGTAGCACAGTACGGCGAGTTGAGGTCTGTCCGTCGATATGTGCGTCCATCGGAATTATTCCTTGGTCAGGTGTTGTTAACAAAGCCATGTTTTGACAGATTTGCGAAATTGGAGCATTGCAGAGGCATTCCGAGCCAACACTGGGATGGAGTTCCAAAGGGTAGGTGCCTGACAAGGGAAGGATTGTTTGCGGGTCCTCTCTTTGCAGACGAGTTGCGATTCAAGCCAGTAGGTCCATTTGCTGTACGAGGAGCGTGTGCCACCAGATATGTGGAGCTTAGCCGCCATGTACGCTCGTGTGCTACTCATGACTGCTGAAAGGTCAGGCTCTTTTTTGCCAGACTTCTTGAAGCTGAGAATAAAGAATTTCGTCTTAAACCAGTTAACAGAAGGGAAGACATTACAGAAAGCCATCCCATGGTAGAGAGTTGCCTCAGTCCAAGACAAGTCAGACTAACTGAAGTGATGGGTGTCACTCAAGAAAGGAAGCCCAAAACCTTACCCAGAGACAAAACTGACAGCTGGATTGCAAACATGTTTTACGCATCCAGAAGCAGAGCCCCAAAAAGGTTGTCCATGAAATAACCAAAATTAGAACTGACCTCATTTTTCTTTGTAAAAAATCTAAAATTACTTTTGGGGTTTTGTGCCTTTTTTAAAATAATGCGGGGATGACCCCGCACCACCCTCATTTCTCCCTACCTTCATTTCTCCCCCACCTATTTTTTAATTAAAACTTACAAAATCCCTAACATATTCGACCAAATAAATGCAGTCATTTCTTCTTAGGTATTTTGGTTTTTTTCTACAGATAACCCCCAAACACGTAAACAACACAGTAAAGGCATGAAATACAGGGACACGATCGGAGAAAACTGCAAAGCAAAGGTGAAAGTGCTGAGAATCATATCAACTGGCCAGGCCACCACCCTGCCATGTGAAGTCAAGCTCAGCATCAACTGACCAGGCCACCTCCCTGCCATGTGAAGTCAAGCTCAGAATCAACTGGCCAGGCCACCTCCCTGCCATGTGAAGTCAAGCTCAGCATCAACTGGCCAGGCCACCTCCCTGCCATGTGAAGTCAAGCTCAGCATCAACTGGCCAGGCCACCCCCTTCCATGTGAAGTCAAGCTCAGCATGAACTGGCCAGGCCACCACCCTGCTATGTGAAGTCAAGCTCAGCATGAACTGGCCAGGCCACCTCCCTGCCATGTGAAGTCAAGCTCAGCATCAACTGGCCAGGCCACCTCCCTGCCATGTGAAGTCAAGCTCAGCATCAACTGGCCAGGCCACCTCGCTGCCATGTGAAGTCAAGCTCAGCATCAACTGGCCAGACCACCACCCTGCCATGTAAAGTCAAGCTCAGCATCAACTGGCCAGGCCACCACCCTGCCATGTGAAGTCAAGCTCAGCATCAACTGGCCAGGCCACCACCCTGCCATGTGAAGTCAAGCTCAGTAGTACGTGGTGTACCCCAGAACCTGCAAACAGAACCAAGGACGCAGCTGGCCCTGCAGAATGAAAATTGGCAGTTGCTGTTCACCAGAAAATGAAAGAACTGTGAGTCGGAAAGGAACTCGGAGGGGAAGACAGAGCTGACAGGACTGCATCATGAAGTCCATGTTCCCGCCACCGATGGAAAGAAAGTGAGCACAAGTAAAATTGCTCCACGGAGCATTTTGCCCATTATCCCCTAATAATGCCCAGCGATCTTTGTTAATTTCTCTGTTCATGATTTCACATCGTAGCTCTTGCATCTACCTCAAGGTAGTGCTGCACTGTCTCTGCCACCTGAAGAGGTTTACCAAGAAAGGAAAGGGAAGATTGGGGGAGGTATAACGTCTCGAGGGAGACGTTTGGGAGATGTTCAGTTCTCTTGATGCATGGTCGATGCATTTCTAAATCCCTTCGGCTACAGCCACATAATATGGCTACCTTATCTGAACCATTATAGGCTGAATTTTTACTTTTGCCATTGCTTTCAAATGTACATATTGTACCAATATAGCTGCTCTTTGTGTCTTTATGCTATATTATTTTATATTTATTTCATATATCTTGTAAAATGGCCACGGCTGATTGCCCTTAATATATGTATGTCCACTTATGTATTGTTCCCCGTGACTGTTACGTTTACTCCCCTTCTCAGCCTGATCAGAATATCCCTCAAACTCGCCCATTTGAAAGAAGCTCGCTGCTTCCCATCAAATCTGATTTCTTATCTATGGAATGTTCCTTTGTGATCAAAAGAGCATTGTTCCTCCTGTAAATAGATAAATACATTTGTTCCTTGTCCTGATCTATTAGGATTGGGTGGAGGCACATTGCTCAGCTCCACGCCTTAGCTCCCCTTAGAGCTCAGGTGGTATGCCTCGGGTGGGATGGTGCAGCCCCTTACCTGTTGTTAATCTGTGAATGCCCTTCCTGGGCCCCATCCCTAGACCATCTGTGTGAGGGTAAAAAAGGCTACAGTAATACAATATGTGATCAAAAATATCACAATCTCATGCATGATGCTGATAATCAGTGCCCCAAATTCAGCCGGACTGTTTTTGTATTTACTACTTGCTAAGAAACATGTTGAAAGTCCCATAAAAGTAACTGCTGGTACTGAGTACCTATGGACTTGCCCGCTGTATCCTAAGGTCAGAGAATTCAGACCTTTCCAGCTATCACAGGAGTGTATTTAGGTTCTTAAGGAAGCAAGACAAAAAACCACAAGGACTTGTCATGCTAACAAATGGAAACTATGTGTTAGAGTTGAATAGCCGTATGGTTAGCAGCATGAATTGCTTACACTGAATGTGAGCACAGATATTCCTGGTGGGACATATTGATCAATAAGGCAGGCATGGAATACAAAGGACAGCTCCTGAGTGGGATTTGAGTATTGTACAACACAGGCTCAAGATTCCACCATTTGAGCCAACGTGCAAGAGTACAATTGAACATTCCACAGTTAAACTCATTTGACGGCCGGCCTGGCTAGAGAGAGATCGATCTCTCTGTCAGAGCCCTCGGAGATACATGTCAGAGCTCTGTAACTGCGGCAGACATTTTGAAGATGGGAGTGGAATTATCTAAATTTGAGAGAGAGTTGTTTAATATTTCCTTTTAGAGCTTGTATTGTTTCCAGCTGCTTGTAACATTCACATGTTTTTCTACTTGTGTGCTGCATTACAATTTATGTGTTATTTTTATTTTGATCATTATTAATAACGTCTATGGCTGCGCGGTAAGTGTGCTTAAAGAATGCTGCCATGATGGATTGAAAGTCTTGCATAGAAATCTTCATGATGCTCCTAAGCTGTACTATCCCGGGAGGATAGCTCAGGGGCAACACAACGGTGCTCGCCTTGGAAGCAAGACGACTCAGAGCAACACAGGTTCGATCCCAGGTACGTGTTTAGAAACCTCTGGGTATTAAGCGCTTTTTCAATAACCAATTGAAATGACACTCCATTGTACCATAATAACAAGCCTAGTATTAAAAGGAGAGTATATATCATCATTTTTTGTAAAGCTCCACAGATCAAAAACGTTTTACCCTCTACATTTACAAAGCCAGACATTGGACCTCAATACGATGTTGGAGGTAGCCTTGCCGGTTATACCAGCAAGGCTACCTCCAAACTCGCATCCGGCTCCGGGTCCCATGAAAGGGGAATCACTGGGTCATTCCGACCTCGGCGGACCCGGTAATTCCCCTTGAGTGGGTGCCGGGCCCGCTACATCCCCATTCCTATTTGAGCCCCCATAGGGCTCAATGGGAATAGGGAGGGTGGTACCAACGGTACCGTCAATTACGGTACCATTGCTACCATCAAGTTATGCTTGCCGGTGCCGGTACGGCCACCAGGTCAGACCTGGTGGCTGCAAGGGCACCCATGAGCAGAACCCCTAGTATGGCGGTACAGTACCAACGGTACGGTACGCTGTTGTTGCCTTACTGCCATACTCGTAATGAAGCCCATTGTGTTTTTGTATTGTTTCAATTGCCATGACATCTCTCATGTGAGTTAGTGCAGTTGAAACACGTTCTATGGGTGAACATTCTTTGCTTATACACACAGAACAGGTAGGTTGGCAGACAACCAAGTTTTCCACTGAGAGAGGTATCATGGTTTCATATCCAGCAAACCACTGACTTCCAAAGGTAACATAGCCTTTCATACATTAAATGTCTAGAGTTCAATCACATACTATTCAGCCGCATCCAAAGATTTCTGAGAGTCTAGACATTCATTTGTTTCCTACAGTAAATCATCTAAAAGAAAAGGGGTCAATAAAAGTGAATTTGCAAAATGGATTATGCCGCGCATTTGACATCCAGTGCTCATTCCACTTGAGCCGAGGGTGGCACAGTTTGTACATGTAAGGCAGGTGCAGGGAGTTTGCTTATACATGTATCAAACAATATTGTATTGACACCCAGGCATGAGCAGATGAACAGGTGGAATCGGACGTTTTCAAAACGAATTTGACACTGCTCAAACCACCGACCTTTCACTGAAGAGTTTGTATATAAAAAGGTTATAATGTATGCTAAGTATCTGCGTCAATAACTATTCACACTGCAACACACAGAGTGCAGCTCGATATCCTATATTCATATGTGTGTAATGCAATGAACCTCCCTGTGGAGATATTATTGATTTTAGATAGTCCCAAACTACAGACATTAGTGGCCCACTTGAATGCCTTCATCAGGGTTGATGCTATTCGGTTGGTCTCCCATCTAGCACTCTGCGTGTGGATGCATTCGCGTCTCTGGGTTGCTTTCGATTTTATTACCAAATGGTAAAAGGGGTTTCGGGTGGACCCTGCTTGTTAGAGATTGATATCTCTACTGAATGTTTCCAGTAAAGTACTTTTAAATGATATTTTCCACTGTTTGTCAGAAAGGATTACACAAGAATAAGTCCTTCCAATCTATCAGGTTTTATTTTTCGAATATATACGTTTGTTAGCATGTTAAGCAGGGATGTGTGAGCCCCTCTACTGATAACAAACATCGTTCAAATAACCTGTTCTATGGAATTTCTTCCACGAGGGCCTACAACCTCGTTTTAGCTCACTGTACCTTTCACAGAGGAGAAATATCCATTTGCATATCAGTCTTTGTCCCATCCACAAGGGCAGTCCAGCACCAAAATCCTAGGCAATTCTCTTCACAAGAGTACCATCAGCAACCCCAGACACGTGTTTCGGCCTTGTTGGGACTCCTCAGTAAGGTCAAGCTAAGCCTGAGCAATAGTCAATGAAATGTACCAGAAACATATTAATGTAAAAAAAATGCATAATGCACATAGAGACTCATTAGTGTAATAGGCAATTGCAATTGCAGTTTCATCTGGGAAAGAATGGTTAATCGAAAAAGAGGGGAAACAAGAAAAAGATGAGAAGGGGCAGGAGGAGTGAAAAATTGATCATTAGTTTTATCTTAAGTGATTAGTCAGATCCCATTGTGATTAGCAAGCATCTTACTATTAGGTGGGACATCTTACCCAAATAATTTGGTTCTCTTCTATGAGGTGAAGACAGTTCCAGAAACAGATCAATATTTTCGCACTTAATCCTTAGGTCCTAGTTGCTGCGATCAGAATTGCAAAAATATCACATAACATGTAGGTGAGGTTGTTTATTCCATCTATTAATTATGAGTGTATGCCTAAGTAGACCTACTCACATTTAATATTGAGATGAGAGCTCAATTTGGGTGAAGCATTATTTTATTCTGGTTTAACAATGATTAATATGGCGGTCGTTGGACCATATTTGGTTTTATATCTGAATGTACCATTGGGGGGAAAAAAAGAAACATATTTGGGAATTGTTTTCAGATTTAGGAGTCCCTTCTCTAAGTTGAAATGGTATTGGGTAGTTAATAGCTCAAATGACCTAATCGGCAAAAGTGGCATCCCACATGGAATACGAACAGTGACGTCACACACATGATGTCATCTGCGTTGAAATTGTGTTTATGTAATCACATAATGGTACCCATTGTTCGAAGTGTTAAGATTATTAACCCTTGTTGAGTGAGACCATTTGTTATTATTAAACAAGACATCTGTGAATAACGTGATTGGGACTTGTAGCTTAGTTATGAATTGAAATTGAGGACCATATTCTTATGTCATTAAGACAAGGATACATTATCTGTGTTCATCATATTGTCGATTGTGGATTAAGGAACATGTTGAAAAAGTGTTTTCTATTTTGTCAAATGTCATATTGGCCAGATTTTCCATAGTTGAAAATCACAGAACATGCGACTACTAATAGCAATCAAAGGTGTAGATTACTAGATATATGTCAATTTATGCAGGGGGGCCATTAGAACAAATCGTTTGCGTAGCATTGGTACACTGGGAGACTTGCTAATTCTGTCAGGATCTCAGTACTATAAAGGTGTGGAAGAAGGAGACTGACACACAGGTGACATTATTTTGGCAATAAACCTTTATTTGATATGAAAAATCTTCTATGAGGGATTTCCGTGCCTCAACCAAATGCTAAGGATGTGTCGGAATTTTCACAACTCAAAGTCCACCTACCTCTGTCACAACCTATTTCCTTCCCTTACACTTATAACTAAACTAAAGGATTGGTGAGTCTCCTTGGTGCAGAAGAATGGCTCCTTTCTTCTGGAGAGCAGACTACAGTGCCAGTGGTCTGGAGGGACTATTTCCACGACACAAAGTTCCAGTTTGAAAGTCTCAGTTCCCTTACAAACCAATGTTCCTATTCCACAACATGAAGGCCAAGAGAATGACTCCCTTCCCCTGAACTTTCTTAGGCTTTTCACAATGGCCACAATGCCAGAAGGAATGACTCACTTACCCTGGCCCTTCTCAGGCTTTTCCAAATGTTCACAAGGCCAGGTGAATTTACTTCCTTCCCCTGGTCTTTCTCAGGCTGTTCACAATGGCAAGAGAATGACTCCATTCCCTTGCCCTTTCTCAGGTTTCTCAAAATGTTCACGACATCAGTGGGAATGACTCCCTCCCCAGGCCTTTTACAGGCTTTTCACAATGTTCACAACGTCAGGGGGATTGACTTCCTTCCCCTGGCCTTTCTCAGGCTTTTCAGAATGTTCACAATGCCAGAGGATTGACTTCCTTCCCCTGGCCTTCCTTAGGCTTTTCACAATGCCAAGAGAATTATTCCTTTTCCTTGGCCTTTCTTAGGTTTCCCACAATGTTCACAACACCAAGGGGAATGACTCACTTCTCCTGACCTTTCTCAGGCTTTTCACAATGTTCACAACGCCATGGTGATTGACTTCCTTCTCCTGTCCTTTCTGAGATCTTTCACAATCACAGTGTTCATAACGCCAGGAGATTTGACTTCCTTCCCCTGGCCTTTCTCAAAATTGTGTTTGCTGAGAGCCTCTCCAGTGGCTCAGTTAGGCAGATCTAGTATACTTCCCTGCCAGGTACTACCCTCAGGCTTCACAACATCAGGGGGAATGACTCCCTTCCCCTGGTCTTTCCCAAACACTCTGTTTGCTGTGAGCCTTTCCTGTGGCTCAGGTAGGCAGACCTGGTATTCCATCAGGTACTGCCCTCAGGGTTCACAACGTCAGGGGTAATGACTCCCTAACCCTGGTCTTTCTCCAGCTTCTCTGCTGTTTGTATAGTAGACCTTGTTCACTATCCTGCCAGGTACTGCTATTTTCCAGGCCCTTTTTCTGTCCCCACCAAATAGTCCCGGCAATCCTCTACCTCCAGAGAGTTTCCGTTCGGGCTCCAGCCTGTCCCAGGACTCAATCTCATCCATCCCACGATCTCTGCATGGTCCGGTCCAGCTATTGCGTCTCAGTAGCTACTGCTGCCCGGGATCCTCCCTTTCTGACGTAGACTGCATGGTCCCTTCTCTTGTGTTGGCCCCGGCAGCCTGCTTTCAGTCGGGAGAAGGGTCCTCTCTCTCCTGACCCATTGTGGAGGGTTCACCTTCTCGCCTCACAACTCTGTCTCCCGGGGTTCCCTTCGCTGCACAGCTGACTTGCTTGCAGCTCCTCGAGGGAGGGTTGAACGCCATCTTCAGTCCTTCTTCCCTTTTTATGTTGTACTTGCTCGTAGATTGTCCATATTTACTAGAATGCTGGTTTTTGTTCCGTGGAGCATTCATCATTACTATGCGCCTCTTCTTCGTCTTGGTACTGATTTTATCATCCTCCACTGGGTTACTTGGATTCTTCTTGGTCCCAGTCTTCACACATGATCCACATAGGTAGCCCCTACTCTTCCTCGTCTGAGTATTTCTTAAGGAGGTACAGTTATCTACCTTACATAAGTACATGGAAGTGTTGGGAATCACGGTACCCTGCATAGGGTAGGAGGATGAGGGAGGTTGCGTTATAGTCGGGATATACCACTTTCTCCCCGGATAGTCATCCCTAGTCCCATGTGGGGGATTTCTCCCCATGAGATCCACCCGCTGAGTACACCCCCAGGGGGACTATCGGTTAGCAGCCTCACCTCCCTGGCCTCATGGGAAGGGGCTCCCCATAGTGAAGAAAGGATGACATCCAAGGATTCTTCACAATACTGATATTGTTATAGCATAACTGGCACAAGACATTCTGCCTGTAAATGAAACAGGATTTTGAAAGGGTACCCGTATAATTGATAACGTTATGGCTCTAACCTCTGTCGTTCACAAGCATGGCTCATTTGCAATTTAACTGTCGTATGTGGCCTACATAGATTTTAGCACAGCTTTCGATACCATCATAAGGGAGCTGCTCTGGTCAAAATTAGCTGCTTGGGGAATACCACCGGGTCTATTGAATATGATAGTAGCTTTACATACAAGTGAAGGTTAGTGAAGGTAACATCCTACACCGGCAACAATCCGGTTTTGGGGTTTTCCATGGGACTGAGACCGCATTAGTGGATTTACCGACAGAAATGCTCACCGTGGAGAAGGGCAAAGCGGGTATGTTGGTATTATAGGACCTGTCAGCTGTTTATGATTTGCTGGAACATTCATGTCTCGCGGACCGATTACACTCTCATGGACAGTGCTCGACTGATTGTATCAACTGGTTCTCTTCTTTCTTGGGTAACAGGAAATCACGTGCGTGCTGGGGCAAAGCTTCTTCCGCAACTGAGCACATCACGGAAGATGTCCCGCAGGGTGCCTGGCTGTCCACCTCCCTATTTAACTTATACATCAAGCCTTTATGTGACTTGTTAGTATCTATGCACATCTTTTATTCTAATCATGCTGACAACACTCAGCTTGTACTGGAGCTGGGTGGTATTTATGGCTCAGACTCAGCTCAGATACAACACATCTACGGACTCATCAATGATTGGATGAATTTGAACTTCCTGTGTTTAAAGCCCTCCAAGACTGAACTGATGATCTTCGGATCCACTCAAGCCAGAACCAAGCTGTGCTCCGACTATTCCAACTTGTCCATTGATAACATCATAATCTTCCCTAAAGACAAAGGCAAAACTAAAGACAAAGTCAAAGTCACCCCACACCCGAACACTGCCAACACTCGCCCAGGCCCACACTCAGTAAGGCGTTGTTCAGGCCCTTCGCCCTTGCAAGAATTCCTGACCCCCAGACTAGTCATGCTGCGGTACCGCAGAGAGCCCCTGCACTGCCCATTGCACCCTTGGGCCATCGCCTACAGAAACCTCCATCTCGGCTTGCGTTCCTTCCATGCTGCTGCCCCAATCAATACCAAGGGGAAAGTTACTGAACACACCACACCCTATTCCTCTCACAAGGTCGTCCCTCCTTACCCTCCTTAGACTCCGGCATCTAGCATCCTGCAAATAATAATCCCCCTCCCTAACAAAGAGGCACACCATGCCCTCCCTGCTAAACAAAACAACTGTACAAAATCAGCTCAGCGCCATATGTTTCACCTTAGCTCTCCAGCTATGCTCTCCTACTCGTGCGGCAACCCCACCTCAGCAACACCCGAGCACATGTGCACTAGGAAAGCGGTCTCTCTTCCGAAACTACCAACAACCTTCAAAAAATCTAATCGCCTGCACCCAGGCACTCCCACCTTCTCCATTGCTGGTACCTCTAATGATCCCCCAACCAATAACCCCACCGTAGCTTCTGCCACTCCCTCCCCCAACTTTGCCCCTGCACCTCATTCACACATACCGCGCACCTTATCCACCCCTTACCCAGACGTAAGCGCCCCAATACAGGGCACGGCTGCACCTACTGTTCAAAAGACCTGTCAGCCGCACCAGAACCCAGCCATGCACACCATTTCTGACACTAGCGCCCCTCACACATTTGTCTACCCACCCATCACAAATGCCACTTCCACCACCTCATGCTACCCAAACCGACAAGTCCCTCACCAACTACTCAGCTTATTCAGGTCTTCGTCAAGAGCAAATGTGCGGACACAAAGGCATGCTCCTCCCACTCTCCCAGCCTCACTGTCACAACAACTCCAGCTATCGCCAACGTCGCCCTACCCACACCACCCCATTGCCTATCCGCCACCAACACCAGCAAAGATCCGTGACCTACTCACCACTCACAATTTATACCTTTTAGCAATCACAGAAACATGGCTCCACGAGGCATCTGGCCCTGCCATCGCCTTAGCCCTCCCCCAAGGATACACTGTCTATCGGCAGGACCACCAGCACATGAAAAGGGAGGAGTAGCGCTCATAGCTAAAGAATCCTTGCCGCTCAGACAAATAAACACGCCTCTAGACGGTAACATAGACACCATCTCCCTCAAACTCCCTTTATCGCCCAATTGCACCATCTCAATTCACAACTTCCATGAGAACCTACTCCACCTCATTGGAGACAACTTAAAAGCTTCCACTAAAACCATCCTACTTCAACCTGGTATTTAGTGATCCTAAAGACGCACATGCCAACTCTCTCGCTAAAGCCTTAAATATCATGGGGTTCCTAAAACTAGTCACAAACCCCACTCACACAAAAGTCTGTATCCTAGACTGCATTTCGGACCACAATTGTTCTGCCTCAGCTCTAACTCCCCTTACCCTTGGACAGATCACAGTGTTATCCTCTTCTCCATCCCCAAACCCACTAAAATTGAAATTCACATGCCTCTACCGCCGGCCCTTGCATGGAGCTTCTGCAAATTAACTAAATAGAACCTCCTACCCTATCTAGACTCTCCTGTCTTCGTACCTCTTTTCTCAAATGACCCTATAGTGCTCGCCGAAATCTATAACGCTACATTCAAGAATGCCATTGAAACCATAGCCCGACTATCACAAAAAAAAGCAAAATCAGTAAGACATGCCAACTCATGGTTCACCTCGGAACTTGTGGAACTACGCGCCCTGAAGCGCACTGCGCTCACCAAATGGTAAGAAAACCCCCAAGAATCCACCAAAAAAGAATTCAACAAAATAGCTACCAAATATAAAAAAGCCATCATCTTGGCCAAATCCACATCCCTTAACACCAGAATTACAAATGCGAAATCGGAATCTAAGGAGATGTTTGCCATTTTCAGGGAACTAGTTACACTGGCACCCACCACACAGGTCATCTCTAAAAACGAACGGTGGTGCTCAAGCATACAAACGGCCATGCTCAACAAAATAAACCTTTTGCAGAGCAAAATCATAACCAGACAGAACTCCATTACTTCTCTACACCACCCCATCACCCCTACTTCTAACATGCCCATACGTGACAAGCCACTCTTCTCGTTTAAAGATATCACAGACGTAGAAGTTCTCACACTTCTCAAACACATCAAACCCTCCAATTGTAAAGGTGATATTTGCCTGGCCAATATCATCAAAGACTGTGCAACCACCCTAACCCCATTTCTCACTGCATTCATAAATGCCTCCTTTGCCACAGGATTGTTCCCCCCATGCCTTAAGGAAGCTTGGGTACGACTGCTCTCATAAAAACCATCTCTGGACCCGTCGTCCCCCAACAACTACCGGCCCATTACTACAGTCCCCTTCCTTTTAAGAATTCTCAACAAAGCAGCCTACACTTAGGTCCAACACTTCCTAGAAACAAACTGCATTCTAGGTATGCATCAGTCGGGTTTCCGCCCTGGTCATGGCACTGAATCAGCGCTACTCAACTTAAAAAATCAGCTATGTGAGATTATCGGGGAAGGAAAACCAGCACTACTCCTCCTCCTCAAGCTATCTGCAGCATTTGACCTAGTGGACCATAAGTCCATATGCAGACACCTCACTGCCTCAGCTCAGTTCTCCTTTAAAGCCACCTCTTGGATCACCTCCTTCCTTGAATGGAGAGCCATGAGAGTGTTCTCAGACCAGGCCTGCGCAGCTCCTACCATCATCCACTGCTGAGCCCCTCTTGGCTCTTGAATCTCTCCCACCCTGTACAATATTTTTTTACTAAACCACTCTTTGCCATCCTGGACGCGATCGGCATAGCTTACACCAACTATGCCAATGACACTCCGGTCTTCCTCCCTCTCATCGGCACCTACAAAATGGATGCTAAAGTACTAGACAGTGTTCACGCCACCATCCAGGCTTGGATGGCGGCCAACGTGCTTTGCCTAAACGGGGACAAAACTGAAATACTCTTAGTCGGCCCCAAGGAAACACTCAATAAACTCAACAGTCAATACACCTCCTTCAATATTGACAACACACAGATTCCTGTCTCACCCTCCGTTAAGACACTAGGGGTTTACCTCGATGCCACACTGTCCATGTCACGCCAAGTAAATGCTATCGCCTCTTCAGCTGCATATTCAACGGAGCTGATCAATGCGGTCAAACCATTCCTATCTACCCAGAACTGTCTCTCCATTGGCAGAGCCACTATAGGTCTAAAACTAGACTATTGCAATGTCCTCTTAGCTGGCACTTCAGCAAAAAACATAAACATACTCCAAATAATTCAAAACAATGCTCTCCATGTGGCCCTCAACATACCCAACAGGGAACACATCTCAGCTGTGAAACGCTCCGCACACTGGCTTCCCATCAAAGAACGTATCCTTTTCAAGATCCTTGCCATCATTCATAAGGGCCTCACTCACACGTTCTAGGCACATCTTTCAGCTAAACTAGTCAGAGCCGGCTCCTCCAGGCCCACTAGATCACAATACTCCAACCAACTCAACAGCCCCATTGTCAAACGCGCCAAAGCTGGTGGCGCCAGCTTCCCCTTCATCGCTGCAAGACAATGGAATGCCTTGCCATTCACCCTCAGGAACAAACCCTCTCATACTACTTTCTGCAAAGCCCTCAGAACTAGGCTGTTCATCTAACCCAATTCCCAGCATCAATCCTCCAGTTACCTAAGTGTGCCGTATTGTATTGGATGTAGTCGGTTCATCTGTAACCCTTCGAACCACCTACACTGCTATATATTTTTCTCTCCTCTTTAACCAGGTTCTCCTGTAACATTATGAACCTCAGACATGCTATTTCTTTTTCTCTCCACTGCAACTAAGTAAGCCTCCTTGTAAAAGCGCTGCGATGCCTATAAATGTAAAAAATAAAAAAATAAAATAAATTAAAACTCTTGGTGTTCACATGAATGCGGCTGTTAATTCTGCTGCTCATGTTGAAGGGGTAGTTCATAGTACTCAATACCACCTAAAAGTACTAAGACACGGCAAACCTTTTTTTGTCACAAATAAATTGTGCTATTCTGGCAAGAGCAATCATTCTACCCCGGTTAGACTATTGTAATGTCCTACTTTTTGGGGCCAACTCCTGTTGTATCAATTTACTGCAGATCATGCAAAATAAAGCTGTGCGTGTAATTCATGACATCCCCAAAAGAACCCATATCACGGGCGCTAGAAAGGAACTACACTGGCTTCCTGTGTTGGCAGGGATACACTTCAAGGCCATCAGCCTGGCTCATAAAAGCACCTGTGGGAATGCTGCTAAATATCTGAAGGAACATACGATTTTATACAGTCCATCAAGACATACGAAGGCACCCAGACAAAGGCACATCACCTGTCGTGAGCTTGTCTGGGGCCGTATGGGCTCTGGGCTTCCAGCACTACCGCCGCCACACTGGTAAGTCATGTCCACCTCATTTTGCCCCCTGAACTGTTAAATCGCGCCCGCACTGCTCAACATCATTGCCGTCCCTGTCCCACCCAAATGTATTAACCCACGGCATAACGTACCGATCCTACTGCCTAAAACTGCAGACCGTCCAAATCACGCGTCCGGATCACTGAGGCACCATATCCCGACGCCCTGACACTTTGCCTCTGGACATGTTGCATCCACCCTGGATCACAACCCTCTAATTACTACTGAAGCTACCGTCTATTGAACTCCGCCGCTCTCTTAAAACCCGCGCAGTATGCTCCTACTCGCTTCGCAGAAGCGAACACCTCAATGCTGTCCCTGCAACATCAGTATACGAGCATCGCTAACTTTTATCCAATGTACTCCTCTGCATGCCAACGATGCATCTTACATCATTGTCCACGCCAGTTATAATCATGTACTCATGCATCTTCAGAGTGTAACCTGCCCAATGCCGACCTGATTGCACGTCACAACCGCATGCTTATCATATTGTATTTAATCGTATGCTCCTGATTAAATGCTGAACTTATCACCTCTACATTTGGTGCCCACTGTATGATGCCTGGCCACTGTACCTGGCCACTGCCCATTGCCTGCCTACTACAACTGCCTATTGCGAGCACTCAACAGTTAAAATCATTGTCTATTAGCAATCACCCCCATGCTTGCCTACTGCTTCCCACTACCCACAACTAGGCCCCCACATATCGCCCACTGTTGCCACATTATTCTGCACTTAGATCAAACAGCTATAGGCACCTCTGTGCAAATTTTGCCATATTCTTGAAAATCGAATCTAGGTGTACTCACAGTCCAAGACCAATCTACCACTGCTATACACTGTTGTGCACACTTTTAGCTGCTGCTGGGACTGTCAAATTTAGTATGTTGAATTTGCATTGCCCTAGCTAATATCAACCCTGCCTATTGTTGATTTGCATTGCCATAGCTAAATTCTATCCTGCCTATTGTTGATTTTGCATTGCTTTAGCTAATATCGACCTTGCCTATTGTTGATTTGCATTGCCATAGCTAAATTCAATCCTGCCTATTGTTGATTTCGCATTGCCCTAGTGGCATTTGCACTTGCCCATAGCTAAGAAGTTTACCCCCTTGGTGTTCATCTACCATGCTCCTTAGGGTGCTCCTCCTTTTACTGTTCCACTCGCCGCCATCTGAAACAACAATCCTCATTCAGCCACGCACGTACTTGACACGGCCGACTCACCCTCAGCCACCTGTCACTATGTCTCGCCTCAGTCTTGGCCCACAGACCATGCGTATGGCGACCTCCGCTATGACACCCACCTCAGGCCTCCTACACCTCACTACCGACCACAATCCCTACCTCAATGACCCAGCCCTTTGGTTGGAACACTTTGCTAGCAAACCTACGCCGAACCAACCGTGCCCTTCATCTCTTAGAAATAAAAGATTAGGCACCAGATTCCGCATACGCCCCACCCGCTGCAACCTCTCTAAACACACACAACACACACTCCCGGGCCCACCCTCGGCCCTCAACAACAGCAAACCCCCCTCTACAGAAGTGAAACTGCCTGTCATCAAAGGCGCCCTTATCAACGCTAGATCCCTCCCAGCTCACGCTTTAGACATAGCAGACCTTATAACATCGTCAGATCTTGATTTCCTTGCCATAGCTGAGACCTGGCTACATGCTGCCTCCGGTCCCTCACTATCCCTTGCTATACCACCTGGCTTTAGCATATTGAGATGTGACCGTACCTCAGCCTCCCACTCTAGAGGTGGGGGCCTTGCCATCATCCATAAAATCACTTTGGACCTAAGAGTAATGACCAATGCCAAACTTGAATCAGCTGAGCTATTGTCAGTCAAACTCGCGTTAACACCCAACCAAACAGCCACCCTCCACCTAATTTACCGCCCCCCAGGCCCTGCACCCTCCTTTGTCGGTGACATATCCACCCTCCTCCTTGACAACGCTAAAACCAATTCACAAATCATCATCCTGGGCGACCTCAACTTGGGACTAGGTGACCCTAAAGATCCTATTGCACTTGATCTGGAAAACTCCCTCTCCAACTCGGGCTTCACCTCGCACATCCAAGAGCCTACACATTCTAAAGGTAGGACCCTTGACTGGCTTGCCAGCTCTAATTGTAAGATCAATGTCCTGGCCATTACCCCCTGCCTCTGGTCAGACCACCACATTATCACCTTCAATATTGAAGCCACCCGCCGCATCCCAACCGCGATAGCGCCGGCTCTCCCGACCAGAAACAAAAAGGACATAACCAAAGAGAAACTCCTCCCTCTACTACTCCCCTCACTTAAAACAGCCACCGATTCCTGTAACAACCCGACTGCCTTAGCTGACATCTATAACTGCAGCATGCTGACAGCTATAGATTCTCTGGCCCCCATCAAACTGAGGAAGGCCAAACCATGTGCTCACCTGAACTCTTGGTTCACCCCACAGCTAAGAATACTCCGTAAATCCAAACGCTGCGCCGGAAACCGATGGAAAAGCCACCCTTCTGACGCGCATAAAGACAGCTTCCTCCTGCCTCGCTCACTTACAAAGAAGCCATTATAGAGGCAAAAAAAGAATCCCTCAATAATCGTATTCTGCATGCTGATTCCAACTCCAAGGAACTATTTAAGATTTTAAAAGAGCTTGAAACCCCCGTTACTCCCCCTGACACCTGCATTAAAGACAGCAAATGGTGTGCCAACATTCAGGCAGCGTTACTGAATAAAATCACCATGCTTCAATCTAAAATCACAGCCAAACATGCTAGCCTGAAACTGGACAATCGCCCTCCCATCCCAGCATGTGCCCTCCCTCCTGACGTCCCCAACTGCAAACGATTTGCCTTCTCACCGCTCACCATTGCGGAGGTGGAAAACATTATCCTGACGATCAAACCATCCAACTGCCAGGGCGACCCCTGCCCCTCCCCAATTATTAAGGAGTCCGCCCACGACCTGGCCCCATTTATCACATCCTTCATCAGCGCATCCTTCAAAACAGGAACTGTCCCCGACAACCTTAAGGATGCCTGGGTGATCCCCTTGCTCAAAAAACCTTCCCTCGACCCTAGCATACCCACCAACTACCGACCCATCACCACTGTCCCGTTCCTGCTAAAAATCCTAGACCGTGCAGCATACCTGCAAATCCAAGAGCACTTGGAAGCCAATAATCTTCTAGGCCTTAGACAATCTGGTTTCCGACCCAAACACGGAACAGAGACAGCTCTACTTGACTTAAAAACCCAAATCGAAGTATTAAAGGACAATGGCAAACTTGCCTTATTACTCCTACTTGACCTCTCTGCGGCCTTCGACTTGGTCAGTCACCAAATCCTATGTAAGCATCTTCATTCGGCCGCCCATTTCTCACCATCAGCCACGGCCTGGATCAAATCATTCTTGAGTAATTGATCTATGCAGGTTTTCTCTCAATCTGCAGCTGCAGATCCTTCCCCAATTCATTGCGGCGTCCCCCAGGGCTCTTGTGTGTCTCCAACGCTCTATAACGTCTTTACAAAACCACTTTTTTATGTACTTGACTATCTGGGTGTCTCCTATACGAACTACGCCGACGACACCCAGATACTCATTCCCATCACTGGTGACTACTTGGCTGACACCAAGGCCTTGAACGAGGTCTACTTGGTTATCCAAGCTTGGATGGCACAACACCAGTTATGCCTCAATGATGACAAGACTGAGCTCCTCATCTTGGGCACTACGCAACGCCTTAGTAAACTTGAGCCATCCTACCAATCATTTGTCATCGATGGCAACACCATCCAAGTCTCGAAAGACACCAAAACCCTAGGTGTCTATCTTGACGCCACCCTATCCTTATCCAGACAAACAAATGCAGTCAGATCCTCTTCAGCATACACCTGCAAACTCATTGCAGCTTGCAGGCCATTCCTGACCACCCCCAACGCAGTCACTCTGGCCAAAACTCTTATCATGGCCAAAATAGACTATGCGAGCGCCCTCTACCTTGGAACGAGCCAAGAGAATATGAACAAACTGCAAATTACCCAGAATAATGCTATCAGAGCAGCCCTAAACTTCCCACGAAACCACCACATCTCGGAATCTAGATCTAACTTACACTGGCTACCAGTCAAACAGAGAATTTCACTGAAAGCCTTAGGCCTCACCCACAAATGCCTAGCTAACCAAGCCCCACCATACCTCTGTAGCCGGATATCCTGACATGCGCCCACCCGTCCACAAAGAACGGCTCAGACCCACTGCCTAACCATCCCTAGGTTCAAATTACAAAAGGCGGGGGGATCTAGCTTCCCCGTCCTAGCCTCTAAGCTTTGGAATGCCCTCCCTCTCACCATCCGATCCGAAGAACGCTTTAGTGCCTTCAAAGCTAAAACCAAATCCTGGCTCTCCAACCAGCCTTGATGTCCGGGCCAGCCCTGTGAAACTCCTGCGCTAATCTACCTTCTGTAAATATGTATATTGCTGTATGCCTTGTATACTTTGTACTGTTCAATGCTTTGAATATATTTATTTGTATGCTTATGTAACCATGTCTAAATTGCGCCCTGATGCCTCCGGGCCGGATGGTGCGCGTTACAAATAAACAAATACAAATAAATACAAATACATTTTCGCTCGAGTACCAGTGGTCAGGTTACTATCCCCAGAGTAAAGAAAAGCAGAGGTTTGGGGACATCTTTTACTGCACTAGCTGCACAAATCTGGAAGGCCCTTCCCTCTGTTCTGATACAAGAACCTAACTTGCTGCGTTTTAGAAAACTGCTGAAGATGCACTTATTCTCTTAAATTCTTGGTATGACCCTGCCTTCCTTTTCTCTTGTTGTCCTGTCTTCAGAAGTCTTTTGTGCCAATTTAGCACCCTGATGCCTAAGGGCTTTGCCGCTCTATAAACAATCAAAATAAAATAAATAAGGGAGCTGCTCTGGGCAAAATTAGCTGTTTGGGGAATACCCCCGGATTTATTGAATATGATATTAGCTTTACATACATGTACTAAAGTCAAGGTTAGAACGGATGACGCAGGGATGTTTACTGACTGGATACCGACTTACTGTTTCCTAAAGGAGGGGTTGTATATTGGCCCCCAATTTATTTAAATGTGTACTTGTCTGATTTGGGCCTGGCTCTTTCTGATCACGCCATCGTTCCCCCTAAGCTGGGTGACTACAATCTGTTACGGCTCTACCGACGATATTGTAATCATGGATAACACCACTAGGGGGTTGCAAAAATAGCTTACATTAGAAAGCAAGTACGCAATCACAAACGGACTAAAAATCAATACTAATAAAACAAAGGTTATCGTTTATATACCCAGGGGACATAAGGGCGAAGAAGAGTACCTTTGGTACATAAACAACACAAAAGTGGATGTGGTAAGGGAATACAAATATCTTGGCGTGAAAATTGATAGATATGTGGATAATGTGTCCTGGGAGGATAGCTCAGCAGCAAGGTGTGCCTTGGAAGCAAGACGACAAAAAGCAACACAGGTTCGATCCCCGTGTCCGGCTTAGAATTATAAATACGCAACTAAGACAAAAACAATTACACAACTAAAAACCAAACAAAACCTGTAGCGCCTTGTGTGAGCGCTTTAAAAATGCTAAATAAATAAAAGTGTCCAGCTCAAGGTGGTGCAACACACTGGCGCCATTAATGCCTTTGCAAGAGGCTTTGGTGGTGTCTCTATAAAATCTATTCCTAAAATATACAATGCTAAAGTCATTCCCATTAACACTTATGGGGCTGAGGTCTGGTCCCACGAGCTAACAGGTTTTTAGGTCTTTAGTACGTTTACCAAAAAGCACTCCCATTGGGCATAGAGGTGATCATAGACATCTGCTGTCCTAACTGTAGTTGGAAGAATGTCCAAGCTCCTGCCAACAATTGTGCAAGCTTATGTTTCCCGGATTACCAGGTGGATGCTGGGAGTTTACTGTAAATGCGAAGGGTTCCTGATTAACAATAATGATATCATTGGTTTTTTTGGAAATGCAAGGCAACTCCACAAAGAATGTCTGACAGTGTATAACAAGGAAAGTTCACCAGTCAATTTGCCCTCTAAAAAATATAATCTACTGAGTGCCCCACATAAGATTTGGAACAGAGTATTTTACGGCGTAAAATGATTTTTTAGGGAGTAAAAATGTAAGTCCAATTCCCAATGGGAGTATTTTATAAGCAAGTAAAAATATGTTTTAACTGGAAATTGAAATGTTTTTATTAAGCAATATGACCCGAGCGGTGGGGGCATTACCGACTCAGGTAATACCCCGGGGCCCATAGTTATAGCAACAAAGGTCCCGGGGCATTACCTGAGTCGGTAATGCCCCCGCTGCGAGGGTCATATTGCTATTAGTACCCCGGCCCGCATTATATGCGTGACCGGGGCACTAAAAGCATTTTTTTCTGTCCCGAAAAGCTGCTGCGTTTCGGAACAGAGAAAAAAAAAACGACCAAGAAAATGGCCGCCGGGAAAGGAAAAACGGGAGTCCGTTTTCTCTTTCCATGGCGGCCTTCAGGAGCAGACAAGCTGGGAACACAAGTGTACCCAGCGCGCCCGCTCCTGAAAAAAAAAGAAGCAGAAGGTAAGTGGGGTTGGGAGGGCGGGAGGGAGGGGAAGGGGGGAGAAAAAAAAAAGAAAAAAAAACATACCTTCGTCCCTGCCAGGGGACGAGGGAAGCCTCCAGCTGTGTGGAGGCACGGAGTCTCCACACTGCTGAGGCTGCCATAGTCCCCCATCAGGTACGCAGGAGCAAGAAGGTAAGTGGGGTGGGGTAGGGAGGAGGGAGAGAAGGGAAAAAACAAAAAAAAAAGCTCACCCGAGTCCCCAGCAGGGGGCAGAGGCAGCCTCTCAGCCGTGGGGAGGCTTGGAGCGGGGATGGCCCCGCTTCGAGCCTCCTCATTGGCTGAGGGGCTGCCACGCCCCCCGTCGAGGACAAGGCAGCTGGAGTCCCGGCCGAGAATCGAAGGATTCTCGGCCGGGTTAGGACCCGGCGAGAGCCAATCCGAATGCGTGTTGCATTCTGCTTGACTCTCGCCAGGTACTAATAATAATTATTTCTTTCCACCCATTTATTTACGCACATTAAAATATGCATGTTTACTGCTTGCAGTCAGTCAGACAGTAATAATAGTAGTTTCTTCCTGTGGTACTACGTGCACTACTTGTCCAAACAGATCCATGGAGCTGTCTGGGTGAAAGCAGGGGCACAAGACTCTACATGACTTTTTCCAATTCTTTGTTTGGGGTATTTTTACTCCCTATTTTTATTTTTTGGGAGTATTTGCCTATTCTTACAGAGTAAAAGTGGCCGGTACACCCCTTATCTGTAGGGCTGAATCGACTATTTATACAATGTATGTTACAACGGGGAGGTTACACCAAGTTATATGGCAGCTTTTTGTGGCAATCATTTGATATGGGAATATTTCAAACTGGAATTCAAAGTGACCACGACACGAGAAGTGACAGGAGCCCAGAGACATTAGGCGAGGGATAATAGAAAGTGGAGGCTGTGTGAGAGGTCCTGTGTTGAAAGTAATACACTTCTATTAGTTGATTGGTAAACCATAGCAGCTATGCCGAATTGGACGCTGTTGGCCTGCGGGCTTGATATACACAATATAGGGGGCTCTGATTTTATTTGGGATAGATTCATGTTGAGAAACGATTCAGGATGTGTAAATCATTTGATGAAACTTTGGAAGAAAATTAAGGAGGTTTTGTCCATTCTGGAATCTTAACGTGCCACCATCAGTTTTACCTAGAGTGCCTAATTGAATGTCTACTGAGGTATTATGCGGGCGTACCTAGTATTGTTAGTGACTTTTAACTCTGTTATCTGATTTAATGTTTTAATGTCTTTCTTTTCTTTTTGATGTGTGTTATTCATCTTCACCTCCTCTTTTACTGTATATAGTGAGGATTGTTCTCAATATCTGTATTCAAAGTCACCTGTTGACTGTACAATACATATCAAATAAAAAAAAGAACAGGCGCAAAATGGAACAGTAGCTGAAAAGGTAGGTGGTGTTCTGCATGGGAACTTTATGTTCCTTTTTCTTTTCTTTTTAGCCAACTTGTGTTATCCTTTTTGATGTTCTCAGACAGGATGGTTGCAGTGAACCTATTTGCATTATCCTTCATGGGACACCAGTGCTTTTATCACAATAATGCTATTTGTATTATGAAAGGATGCTCTTCACTATTCAAGTAATCTTTTCTGTGTCATCTTGCTTTGCGGCAATCCTCCTGCACTTTGAAGCTGGAAATTGCCTTTGATGGTTGTGCACATTCACCTGGTCCTGCCAGTGACTCTAGTCACTGCTGTGTGGGCCAGAACTGGCTGGAACTGGGTTTTTGGAGTATCTGCCCCTCCACATCCCAGTAAAGGGATGTCTGTTGCTGGGCAGATGTTGGGCAGGTGACTGTCCATGATTGGACAGCCACTGTCTGTTTGAGTAGTGCTGATCCTTACCATTGGAGGGA
Organism: Ambystoma mexicanum; assembly: GCF_040938575.1. Lineage (NCBI taxonomy): Eukaryota > Metazoa > Chordata > Amphibia > Caudata > Ambystomatidae > Ambystoma > Ambystoma mexicanum. The sequence goes on from NC_090923.1 coordinate 1,132,735,139, forward strand.
TAGGGTTGCTTCCCGCCTGGAATTTGGGTTCAAGGAGAGGGTTTGGTGCTATTCTGTGAGTCGCCCATGGGAGCAAAGAGTCTGAAGACTGAAAACACTATGATGGAACTCCCGAGGACGGAAGCTAGCCAAAGCCATCCACTAGGGAGCCTTTGGATTGACTCCAAGCGACAAGAAGAGACTTTCACTGTGTGCCTTCTTCCTTAAACTGGTAGGCCTAGCCAGTCTGAAGTTCTGCACATCCATCCTCTCTGTGGACCTCTGAAGCATCACTGGACCTTCCCCAAGCCTGGATCATCCCGAGAAGCGACCCTGCTACTGCGTGTACGCCCTCTCGACTGGAGGCAAGTGAGGCGGCATATCCATTCTTCATGGGACTTGGACATAGCCATTCTTCATGGGACTTGAACCTGCTCTGCCGATGTGATGAGCGGCTTGCCGGGTGCCTGTAGCTTTACCGCATGGATCACAAGCCTGCCTGCCTCTGTGCGTGGTCACCAAAGGAACTCACCGTGGCAAACAGGACCCTGCTCTATTCCGAGGTGCTCCATGCCTCTTTATCTACACTGGAGCGCTTCCACGCGGGACCGGGAAAAACAATCTCCTGTCTGTAACTTGCAGCTGCCACTGGCTGCATACCATTGCTGCTCTGCCTATTGCTTGCTGAGGCCCCTGCCGGGCCCCCCTCAGTGAGCCTGTGCCTGTGATTATTTCTTTTGGGGTTCACACATTGGGAGCCCGGGCGGTGTGTTGTGGGGCCTGTGGTGTTACAGCTGTGAAATGCTCGAGCTTGGTTTGCACTGGGAGCCCAGTGCTCCCACTGAGTGTCATGGAGCTGCACCAGCTGCATTAAGGGTGCCCTGTGTATTGCAGAGGGTGATTCTAAGCGCTGCATTGAACTTCCGAATGAGCAAGGTCTCTATCAGAATGTAATGGATTCATAAGATCTCACCTGTCGACTCACATGTATGTAGGTAGTCAGCGTGTCAGGCGTCACTTACTGAATGAACACTGGATTGCCGTACTGGTTCCTCCAGCTTTTCAGGATACATTGTTGCATAATTGCACTTGCATTCCACGGGCAAGGTTGCCATTGCTGAATTCACCCTCCGGCCCACTATCAAACTTATTTTTCTGAAGCACTGAGCAAGCAGTGCATAATGACGCTTCTTTCTGCTGATGATGTGTCTGCCATGACCTGCAGAAGGAACAAAGAGCAGGGCAGAATGGTCTATGGACTCTGTCCAAGGCGGGTGCGGCTTCCACCTCCGGTCCTGGGAAGCAGTCACTGTCGCCCCACGTTTTACCTCACGCCTCCAAAGAAGTACAGTACCGTGTGTTCTGCTTCTGAGAATGGCAAGAGAAAAAGGGGAACTCCAATTCGAATCTAGCAGAATCATTTCATACCCTGACTTCTCAGTTCTTTGTGAAAATGTCCCTTGGTGAAAAGTCACCAGGTAGGCGATTGTGTTCCCTGCACCCATAAAAGACTTCCCACAAGTTTAGGATACTTTTGATCTGTTGTTGTGTTACCCTCCTGTGGTTGTAGCGGGCACTGATGAAGTTGTTTCGGATGGCGGTGTGTTTATTTTCCATTTGTCTTCTTTATTTCCCTTCTCTTAACACAGTGTACTAGTCAGACCTTAAAGACTGCAGGTGGTTTGGCGTGTGTGCGGGTTCAACATCGAATGCTTGCATCTCGGAGGAAAACTACAAATCGGGTCACAGGGAGCCATAGATAATGAAAAAAGGAAACCCATGCAGGGCTTTTTAAGCTGTAATGTTTTTCAAAGGCTGTTGCCATCCTGCTTGAGGAAGTGGTGAAGACCACAAAACCTTACAAATAAGCAAATACATGACTTTTTTAGCCTAATTAAGTTATCGACTTGTTGCTTTATTTATATATATATATCAGATGATACATTTTTTAAAAGAAGACATTCAAAAGAACAGGGCTGCCCAGCAATGCATGTATCTAAGTAGAGCCGAGAGGATTCAAAATACCCCTATTGTGCCTAGACCCCAACTAGATCACCATTACAAGACTGGGGCCCTGCTTCATATTCATATTCTAAGCAGGTAGCACTACAAGGTTTACGGAAGGGGGTGTGAGGGGAGGAGTGGGTTTGCCCAGCTGTGCCCATATTCCAGCATGTGCACAGCACAAGGGGTATCTATGCCCTGAATGATGTGCCTGATCTCACCCTTACTGCCTGCCCAGAAGACCCTTGTAGCATACCTTTGAAAGAAAACAATGTATGGCATGCAGATGTGGATCTTAGTATGCGTGAGCGAATATTGCTCACAATTCTTTAGCCCAAATGGCAATGCAATGGAATACTTTAATGGAAGGGCACACAAAGAACTGAAAGCTGCTCACATGTCCAGTTAGCATAGCATTACCTACCTTTGATGTGCTGAAGATGGAATATATGTGGACCTGCAGAGACAGACAAAACATGACATCTTTGAGTCAGAAATGTTTTTATTTCCCAGCAGAAGGGAGGAGTTTTGTTTAAAAAATAGGGCCTTTTTATGGGACATGTGAAGTACCTGTCTCCTGCTTGTGTGGACTCACCTCATAGAGTAAGGATTGTGATGAAGAAGACTGACAAGAAGATATTGACATATGGCAGTTTGCTGGCCTGTCATTTTAGACATTAATCAATGTCTGAAATGTATATTGTGAAGTCCTTAGTGCTTACATGCCTGAATATCGGGGCTATTCAGGTTGTACACTTACACAGAGGCAAGATATTGCTTTTTCTTAGCCTTAGGGTTTGCAGCCGATTTTGATTGTATTGTACAGCTGGTATGCCAATGCTGAAACCACCCTGCCTTTAGACAAACTGATCTTTCTTATGGCATATCTGACCCAAGCAGAGGCCAATTGAGAAACAACAGATCTATGTAATTAGCACCGAGCTATGTTTAAACAACAAAGGGCGTAGACAATCACTTCAAATGAGGATGCCTGATTAAAAACAAAAGGGATTCTGATGAGGGTCAGGATCTATACAATCCTGCTGATGGTGGTAACTGGGTGATATGAAGGCACAATGATTCATGAATGTAAATATTTTGTGTTTGTCAAACAAACCCGTGAAGCACTTCCCAATGCTTGGTCCTTTGTATGGTAAATGTGTATGTTATGTTCATTTATACCGCGCACCGATACCACCCAATGGCAGTCTCCAGGCGCTCACGTGGCTCTGCAAGAAAGAGGACAGGTTGGTTAGTGAGGGAAGAATGATAGGATAGGTCCAGAACCAGGAGAAACTGTGTGTGTTGGCTTGCAGATGGTAGCTTGCGTGCACTGTCTTACATCCGTATGGGTAAGGTCTAATGCCTGGGATGTTTTCTGTCTGGCTTTTTGTTGTGCTGGGGTGTGTCTGTGTGTTTTTTTGTGTAGATTGCAGGTATTTAGGGTTGTGTGTACTGGCTTGTTGTATCCGTACGGGTAAGGTCCAATGCCTGGGATGTTTCTATGTGACTGTATGTTATGTAGGGGTGTGTATGTGTGTTTTATGTGTAGATTGGCAGGTGTGTAAGGTTGTGCGCACTGGCTTGTTGTGTTCGTATGGGTAAGGTCCAGTGTCTGAGTGTGATTTGCTTGTGTTGGGTGTGTTTCAGGGTATAGGTTGGCTAGACCAGTGGGTGTGTATAGTGTTTGGGTGGTGTGTTTGAGGAAGTAGAAGCGAGGCAATGAGTTCTTTGGCTACTCGCTAAATTCTTCTATGTGGCTAATCTACACAATTCTATCTGTTGTGACAAATGAATAATCTCCACAATTCTATCTCTAAGTGTGACGCATGGCTTATCTTCAGAATTACAAGTCTGGCACATGGCTAAACTTCACAATTCTCTCTGAGGGTGATGCATGGTTAATCCTCATAGTTCTATCAAAGTCTGATGCCTGGCTAAACTTCACAATTCTTTCTAAGTGTGATGCATGCATAATCTTCACAATTCAATCTAAGTGTGACACATGACCAATCTTCACAATTCTAAGCGTGATGCATGGCTTATCTTCAGAATTCTATGTAAGTGTGATGTATGGCTAAACGTCACGATTCTATCTGGATTGGGCACATGGCTAAACTTCACAATTCTATTTAAGTGTGATGCAAGGATAAAATTCACAATTCTTTCTAAGTGTGAAACATGGATAAACTTCACAATTCTATCTAAGTGTGATGCATGGCTAAACTTCAAAATTCTATCTGGACGGGACACATGGCTAAAATTCACAATTCTATCTAAGTGTGACGCATGGCTAAACATCACAATTCTATCTTGGTGTGACGCCTGACTAAACTTCACAACTCTATCCAAATGTGATGCATGGCTAAACTTGACAATTCTATCTGAATGGGACGCATGGCTAAACTTCACAATTCTATCTAAGTGTGATGCATGGCTAAACCTCACAATTCTATCTGGGTGGGACGCATGGCAAACCTTCTCAATTCTATCTAAGTGTGATGCATGGCTAAACTTCACAGGATCAGAGGGTGAACCCCTAAATTGGAGGCACAACAGTAAATGCAAAACACCTAGATTTGAGATATCTGGATAGAGGGAGAATGCCTACGTCTGGGACACACCAGTTAAATAAAACCACCTAAAGGTTGGTACACAGCAGTGATGATAATACTATTTACTAGCTGGCTAATTTGTGTATGCTATGTTATGCATGTAAGAAGAGTGGCACGGCTTTTGGAATACAGTGATTGCTGTACTCCCCACCCAGACCACACATACCTTGTCAGTCGCTGCTGGTTGACGACTGACTACTGGCTTCACAGGCGAACACGGGCAAAATACGGACTGGAGCTGCTTCTTCTGGAGCTGCCCTTTGCCTTTGGGCACTTGCCCGAAGGAGCTGCCCTGTAGGTCGTTCTCAAAAGAGTTACTCTGGCCAATCAGGGGCAGGCGGCTACCAGAATAGGAAGCGGGTTGGGGTGCCACCTGGGACCGGGCTGGTGCACAAAGGGACACCTGACTACCTCATCCAATTGCTGAAGGTCTGGGTGGGGAAAGTAAAAAGGCCAGAAACAAACAAATGACTACAGCACCAAGCCAGGCCACTCCACAGGCACAACAGTACAGAAAACGGGTTGGGAGTCAAAAGGAAACAACTAACAAGTCCCTCTAAAAATCAGTGACTAGCCCAAAATAAAGATTGCAATATACTTACAAATCCATAGAAATGGCGGGGATATTCTAGCCAAAATCGGACTGGAATCAAAGGAAAGCCCCCACAAGGCACCTATTAGGCCATAGGGCAGATGACTAAGTCGTCTCTGTACAGGAAGGCTGCACATTACATTCAGAAAGGGAGAGGAAAGCAGGGAAAGATGGCCACCAGGACACCCTGACTGCCTCAGCCAATTGCTATGTAATGTTTCTTTCCAGTTCTTAGAAATATTTATTTGCATTTCCTAAGAATTAGGCAATGCTTTAGAGACATACACGAGAGCAAGGAGAATTGATTAGATAATATTTGGAATGGTGTTTAACATGCCAAATAGAACAGTGAGGTTAGGTTATACTGATATGAACGAGCTGCATTGTAAATTAGAAGCTTTAATTATGAAATATGCAGTGCTCTTAGAATAGTTATTATCATATATTTCTGCTCTTGATTCTTTATATGATGTATTTATGTATTGTCACAAAGCCAATGGCTTCACTTAGAACGTAACCCATAGATCTAGTTAAAAAAAAATATTAGGGAACTGTGCACAAATGTTCTGCAACCTAAACGTTGGGTGAGAAAGGCCAACCAAACAAAAGTCTGCTTTCTTCAAGAAATGTTACCCAAAACAACCTATCCTGGTGTCACTCACAGCTTCCTAGCCACAACTTGGCTTGTGTGCACGACATCCCGGTCTCCGGTAGTTTTCTCCTTGTGGCCATGGCTGGGAAGACTCTCTGACGTGAAACAAACACTCCTGTTGAAGTTCCAAGCTGAAGTTCATAGCATCTCCCAAAGGTGAGGTAGGTCAGGAGGGTCTCTAGGTGCTTAGTCAAGGTGCTGCGTAGTCAAAGGGATCTGATCCTATTACCCCAGCCCATCTCACGGGCCTCCTCGCCAGCGTGGCACTCGCTCGTGCCTGGGTGCCAGTCGTTTGGTCTCAGCACTGACCCTCAGTTCAACTGTTGACTAATCTCTGTTGCTCTTCCCACTCCTCCCAGACAATGGCACATTGGCATTAGCTCACTGTTTGACTGTTACTGGCGCTGTGCCTCCAGGTAGCCTTCCACCATCTAGTTGTTTCTGCTCCTGCGCCTTCCCCTTTCCTACGTTCCACCTCCTCTGATTGTTAATTCTGTCCTCTCCCTTCTCCTCGAGGTTCCCCTCACTCAACCACTTCCGCACTTTACCCGGGCCCTTGATATTCTCCTCTAGCCAATTCTGCTCTACTTCCTCCTCCTTGCTGTTCTCCGCCTCAAACACCTCTGCAATTATATCTCCTTCTTGATGTTCTCCTCCTCCAACCTCTTCTGTGCTCCCCCCTCCAGCAGCTTCAGCTCTCCCCATACCTTGACTTCCTTCTGCACCCTTAGATCCCACTGCACCTCTGCCTCTCTCTGTACCTTCAGCTCTCTCTGCACCTCCACCTCCTCTTGCAGAGGACACATTTAGGGGAGGGCTGTATTTAGGGCTTGGGACCTGAGTATAGCGGGGTGAGCTGGTTGGCGGGGGCTGGCAATTGCTTGTCTTCGCACCTGGGCAGGCAGTTGGAGTCAAGCAGGAGAGGCTGGGCACACTGCTATCATTGACCCAACTCTAGCCCTCCCGTCTGATTACTTGCTGTTTTGTTCCAATTGTGATATCTAATAGGGCGGAGGCATGGCTCTCCTGTTCAAAAAACATCTTGACTGCCACAATGTCACTCACCCTAGCCTGGATGAATATGAAACTCTACTTGTGAAGATTAAAATTAACGCAAATGTCTCCTTGAGCGTCCTGGCTATATACAGGCCCCTTAGGGACATGCCCCAGTTCAAGGAACTGTTTCTAGACCTCAACCTTATTACTAAAACCAAGACTCCAGTGATCATTCTTGGAGATTTGAATCTTTGGGCCGTAGACCCTTCTGACAAACAAGCCATATCACTTCTTAAGGCTTTTGACAACATTGGCTATACACAATGGGTCAATCGTCCAACACATGGTGGGCTGGGGAGACACACACTAGACTGGGCTATCACACACCTTCTCCCCCTTTCAGATGTTATAGTCTACCCTTGTGTTTGGTCCGACCATAATTTAATTAATCTCCAGGTACCTCTACCTGCGCCCCCTGCCAGACTAGGCTCACTGCCGAGACCTGAATAGAAATCCAGAAATCCTAAAGGTTTTACCACAGCCACATTTTCTACAACATCGGTGTCCATATTAAAGCCCCTCGTTACTTTTGTCGATTCCTCCAACCTGGTGATACATCTTCTGCATTCCACTAACTCCACCATCGAATCCTTGGCCCCTTTGAAAACCTGAGACCCACAAGAATGTGTAGTATAATGATGATATAATTTCTCTCAGACGTAAAAAAGGTCCTTTGAAAGAGAATCAACCTACCTTAATTCCAGAATATTGAATGCTCACTCAAGTTCTTCTGAATTATTTAAGATTCTGTCTGAGTTTAAGGATGTACCAACCTTGAACCAGTCATTTCCTAAGGATTCAGCGTGGTGTCAAACCATTCACGATTAACTTGTCTCCGAAATTTGCAAGAGCGTTCTGTTGGATCTAGAGTACCCACTTCTCTGGGACAGGAATATCGCCCCCCGCAGATCAAGAAGAACTAATTTAATTTCACCTGCTGTTCTGAATCAGAAATCCACAAAATGATTACTGGCAGGAGACCTACATCATGCCTTGGAGACAGCTGCCCGGCCGACATCCTCATAGGCTCTCTTGAGCCCTTTGTACCATGGATAACTACATTTGCTAACCTGTCCTTCAGTGAAGGCATGGTTCCAACCTCTCTGAAGCAGACTGTGATGTCATTTGGGGGTCGCCAAGGGTTGGAGCTGCAACCCCTGTGATCCCCCTTGCTACCCCTAAAAAAATAAAAGAAACGTGTTTTTATTTTAAATGTAAGCTCATGGGCTGTGGCCAGCGCCATGTGGCTCTTGGTTTCTGCAGTGGCTGTTTTTTTTGTTCAGGTTCTTAAAAAACAGGGGATTCCAGAAGTGTAAAACTTTGAGCCGTGACCCGAAATAAGAAAGACTAGGAATAACAAATAATGTGTCTTTCTGGAATTCTATACAAGACTCATTAAAGGTTTATTTTCAGGCACACTTCAGTCACTGATTTAGTCTGTTCTTAAACACCCCAACTCAGCCTTTCATCCTTCTGAGGTCGATAAATGAGGATCAACACAGGCTGGGTATATATTTGCTCTATATAAAGCACTTAAGAGTAGGGCCTCATCACGAATTGGGCGGTAACCCTGGCAGTATTACTGCTGGGGCTATTAGCCCTACCGCCAAATCCCCCCAGCGCAATTAGTGCCGAATCACGGGTTTGGCGGAATGGTTGGTTCCCATTCCCCATTGGGCCCATTCGGGAATTCCCCATTCCGCATTGGGCCCAATGGGGAATTTTTGCGCTATTACCGCCGGCAGTATTAGCGCCGGCGGTAATAGCGCAGAAAATCGGCAAAATCGTGGCAGATTTGCCCCCAGCTCCGAGCTTAATGACCCTTAAATTCGGCAGTAATAGCGCTACCGCCGCATTTAAGGGTTACCGCCAGACTCGTGATTATCATTTGGCCTTGGACGTCTGCTTGCATTCACAGTAATTTGGTAATATGGGCCCATACACACTGATATGAATGATACATATGGTGATCCATTCTTGTATGAAATGTATATCACATTACAGTGATATCGTAACCATATTTTTCGTAGTGTACTTAGGAACAATGCTATGTGATTCATTTATTTATTTGAATTTATGAAGAGCGCATCGGCCCTGGGGCATCGTGGCACTGTTACAGAAGTTTCCTGTTTTGTCAAGGGGCGAAAGGTTGTGTTCCATCGCTTCCCATGATGTCACATTGGGGTGGGGACAAATGACATCACTTCCTGTGATGTCATCAGAGGTCAAGGGTTGTGTGATGTCACTTCCGCTACCCCATGCATTTTGTTGAAATGACGGCCCTGGAAGCAGGCTTGGATCACACCATTACTTAAGAAAAGCACCTTAGATCCAGCAATGACCAATAAGTATCAGACGTTTACGAACGTGCCTTTCCTTCTCCCAATTCTGGATAAGATAGCCTATTCACAGATCTAGGGCCACATTGAAGAACAGGGTTTTCTGGGGGATCACCAGTCAGGTTTTCGAGCTCTGCATGGGACGGAAACCACCATGCTGGATCTCAAATCCACCTTGGCCAGCATAGTGGAGCGTGGTCGCCCAGCCCTACTGATGTTATTGGCCCTGTCAGCAGCCTTTGACCTGGTCGACCACTCTTTGTTGGCCACTAGATTACGGGCCCATGCATTTTGCTCAGACCTGACTGCTCAATGGATCTCCTCCTTTCTCAGACCACGTACTGTCAGAGTGGCATTGGCCAAAGCTAGCTCATTACCCGCAATTCAAACTTGTGGGGTCCAACACAGCTCTTGCATCGGCTGACACTTTTTAACATCTACATCAGACCCCTGCTCAGTCTCCTTGATCACCTGGGTGTGCAGTATACCAATTATGCTGACGACACCCAGGTCGCCCTTGAACTCACTGGCAACTACACTCAGGACTCCAAGTCCCTTAATCTGGTGAATGATGCAGTACAGACCTGGATGGCAGATAATTCCCTAGCCCTAAACAGAGACAAGACGAGCTTCTAATTGTAGCCTCAGGCCAGTGTCTGAAGAACCTCAATCCAGCCTACAGTAACTTCAGCATCGCCCGCAATATCATTACTGTCTCCAAGAGCGTGAAGACACTCAGTGACTGTCTAGATGCTAAATTTACTATGAAACATCATGTCTCACATATCCGCTCCTCACGCAGCTTCTTTACAAATTCGCTGAGTCACATTTAACCTGTCATCCCAGTCAGCAACTGCGCACTGCTAGCGACTGCACTAGTCAACTGAAGGATTGACTATTGCAACAGTTTGCTGGCTGAGACCTCACTAGCCAATGTACACTCGCTCCAGTTCTCACAAAACAGCACAGTTCGCACCATTTTTGGCCTTTCTAGGCGGAATTATGTCTCCGATGTCCGAAGGGAACTTCACTGGCTTCCGATAGGGCTTCGCATCACCCACAAAATGTTGAACCTGTCCTATAAATGGTGGAACAACACAAGTCCAAAATACCTTAAAGAACGGATTAAGGTAAATAAACCAGGATGTCAACTGCGCTGTTGCAATACCTACGGACTGTTCCAACCAAGATACAAGCTTGTCAGGTTTGGTGGTACAACCTTCGATGTCCAGGCCTCACTGGCTTGCAATATCCTCCTTGGATCGACAAGATCAGCAGACTCTCTTGCTGTCTTTAACGGGCAAAGCCTAACTTTTTCAACCTTAAACCAAGCGTAACAGGCAGCTCTTGGTCGGCTCCTCCCTCCTGATTCTGACCCTGAAATGATCTATCTTGTCTCTCGTTTTATGTTTTATGTGCGCTATGAAGCCCATGGGCATGTGGCACTTAATAAAAATTGAATAGAAATAATAATAATAATCATTGCTTTTGGTGCAGCGTGCCTCTCCTTTTATTTCTTTGTGGGAGACTCCAATCTCCTCAGGCAACCCTTTAACTCCACACAAGTGCGTGGTTAAAAAGCTGCCTGCAGGATCAGCGCCTCTGATTAAGAAACAAAAGGAGAGGCACTGTTATCATACCTTTTGGTGCCCCTGCCTTTCATTTTCTTCTAATCACACGTGCCGACCATGCAGGAAGCCCTTGAAGCATGCCGTTCCTTGAGTGAAAGGACTGACTGAGAGGTTTGCACTTGTAGGGCTAGTTGGGGGAGCTAAGGAACAATTTTTGGAGACTGCCAGGGCTCCACCCCGCCTTAAAGCCCTGGCCTTTGCCTCTCTCTCTCCACCTCCTCCTGCACTTTTAGCTCTCCCACATCTCCTCCTCCCACACATTCAGCTTTCTCTACACCTCCTCCTACACCTTCAGCTTTTTCTGCAACTCTGCCTCTTCACGCCTAATAGCCACATCATTCCACTCACGCTACTCTTTTCAAAGTGAGGGTTTATATAGTGATTTACTACCACACATTTGGCAGGGCCTGCTATGAGGACTTGCAGCTTGGTTTGATCAGTGTTTGTACCCGGAGATGGGTTGGGCCGCACAGACCTCCCATGCTAAGTGCATTTTATCTAACTTAACTGATTTCTCCCCCAAAGCGATACACTCCCCTGAGGTGCCAGCCTGGCATCTTGACACCGACAGAATCGTGCATGCATATTCCGGCACCCTCACCTTGCTCCATGAGTGGAGCAGGCAGGACCTGTGTCTGCCCCGCAGTCTGCAGTCTTCTTACTGTGGTAACCACAAGCAAAACAGACTGTATTCAGATAAGCTGCTCCGACTTTGTATTCGTTTGCATAAACACTGCAGGTCCAGGCTGACAGTGGCCCTGGCTTTTGCTTCCATATTCTGATTCTACCTTAAAGGGCCAATAGCAGCAGCAGAATCTTTGTGGTGGTCCCCTGAATCAATAATCTAATGTTGGCGCTCTGATAGAATGTCATAACATTAATTGTTGTCCCATTCATATACACTGATCAAGTCATTGGAGTATTCAATTTTTCTAACAACTTTGTCTTGGTTCCCTAATTGTGCATAATCATGGGATAAATCCCTGCGCTGGATTCCGGTGAAAACCATTTCTCTCCAATTGACAAAGTCCATAATATTTATTATCTCGAATTGGGTTAGTACTGCATAGATTGGACTGCTTGCCTCGAGAACGACCCAGGTCGAAACACGTGTCGGATGTAATTTTTGGGAATTAAATCATACTGATGCAAAATTGCCTTTACTTTAATTGAGTTTTTTGCATAATGAGTGCATCCAATCTTCAGGCAGTGCGCGATACACCAAATCAATAAGCCACACTCTTGCAATGGAATTTTTTTTTAATCATTTTCCTAGATTCTCTTGACACATTATACAAGGTTGTCAGCCTGGCATAAACAAGCCATTTGTCCAGACATTTGAGTTTAAAATAAAGTACCCTGATAATATAAATACCAATATAATACCAGATTGGGTGTTGGACCAAAAGTAACCTTTCGTTCCAGCAACAGACACATGGATCCTCCTGAAACAAAGCTAAACATGAGCAAACAACTTAAGTACACTTGTATGGATTTTTCAATGTAATTGTCATTATACCGTGAGTGCATCAGTGCAATATCTTTTGTAAACATTTCTTAGTACCAAAAAGCCAGCATGTGGCCAAACATTTGAGCAGGAAATAAATATCCTTAATATCAAATGCTTGTTGCATAACAATGACTCAATAAATACACACAAACATATACATGTAATGAGGCTGAATCTGTTCCTTCAAAAGAAAGGTGAGAATGAGACTGTGTTCCATGCAGCGGTAGGCAACGGAAGACTAATGTGCTTGGAGATGTTCTGTTGTGACAGATTAGGACCAAGAAGCCCTCTGCCGCAGCAAATAACATATGGAGCATCTACACTACAAAACGTTTCTGCGTGGCTTCATTGAAGCAAATGTCTGAATTACTTAATTTAAGTCCACAGAGTTAGCCAGGTCTCTCTCAATACTTAGGAAGGCTACATTTGAAAGTCTCTCTTCACCCATTGTTGACCGTAACTTTTGATCAACTTTAGCCTGATAAAACTTTGTTCTGCGACGGCACTTCATACAGGCAATGTGAGAAATATTCTGTACAAATTGGAAAGGTTTTGGTAAACACCCTGCATATCATTGGCTGTCAAGAAAGACAGCACATTGTTTATTATTAACTGCTTGTTGTCAGAGAATATTTCCCCATACAGTGCACAAAAAGAGGAAAACTCTTCCACAGCGTCGGGCACAGAGACATCTCCTGCATACATACAATGTAGCGAACTCTTTCAATGCGTCAGCATTATCTGAGCTCGTAAAATGTTTAGGAACCAGTGCTGAGTATGTATGCACAGTATTGCTAAAATCTTGAAACCTCAATGTCATCTGAGCAACATCGATATCAACAAGAACATAGAGGTTTCGACTTTGAATGCCTGCCTGGCACTCTCTAAAGGATTATCATCAGCTGCTTCATCATGAAAGATTCTTTTAGGCCTCGTCCTTGTTTTCTTGAAAGTGTGTGGATGTCCCACACTCTTCAGCCATGTTTCTAGCATGTTTCAAACCGATCAAATATGTCATCTGACCGAAGCTTCTCTAGTTCCTTACAGCATGTCACAACAATGCGATCTGCAACTTTGCAAAAAGTTTACAGTGTATGCACAGTTTGCAGTACTTTGTGCCAAAAACATATTAAGAATTTGTGTTCCAGAGCCCCTGTGCATCCCAAAGTGCTTTTCCATTTGCATTTCGGATGCATCCAGTGGATACTCGGTGCAATGCTGTGCTAATTGGTACAATGTTTTTGTTTCACAGAATTTACTGCCCTTTTACGACTAGCCCATCTAGTGTCAGGTAGCTTTTTTAATGTCAGGGCTGTTTCCTGTAGTTCATGCTCCTCCAGCAGAACTTTCAACCGAGGCAGACTGCCAGTCAGGAAAGTGTACCAAAAAATAACTTTCCTTTTAAACATGATTGTGCAGCATCAATCAGCACAAGGTTTAAATTGTGTGCACAACAGTGAACATATATAGCTCTGGGCGAGACTTCTTTCACAAGTGCTTGCAGTCCAGCAATACATCCGGACATAGTGCTTGCACCATCATACCCCTTCCCACGGATTAAGTAAACATCAAGTTCCAGGTGCCAATAGTTTATAAAAGTCTGCCGATCCTGTTCCAGGGAGTTCAGCAAATGTTACAAAATGTTCAGCTGCATGACCAGATGATGTAACATATCTAAGAGAGAAAGAAAATTGATCAACATTGCTCACATCTATTGTAGAGTCAAGAATGACACTATAGAATTCGGCCATTTTAACTTCTCCAAGGATAACGTGCATTGTCTCTTTCACTAGTGCACTAATGTAATCATTCTGAATGTCATGGCTCAAGTAGGTTTTATTCTGCTCCCCATGAGCAATATGCATTGCTAAAACATTGTCATACTTGGACTTCATCTTGAGTTACTCCAAAAAATGTCCTTCATTGGACGTAATTCCCAATCATGCATGTTCTCTGTGTCTTCGGAGAGGCATCCCTTGCTTGGTGGGATACAATATAGCATCAAGCAGTCGCGTTAGAATACCACAGTTTTTCTCTATCTATTCCCTTTCGGCTTGTATTAGCGCAGAAACAATAGTTCTATCTTGGCTAATTCTAAATGTGGCTATTTGTAGCTGTTTTTCAGCTTCATGGTGTATCTTGGAATGTTCATGCATTACCATTTTTTCTGTTCCTTTTTTAAAATTGGAAAGACCTCAGCTAGGATCAGACCAAACCTTTGAAAAGCGCTAATTCTTTCTATAGGCAAATAGACAACATGCAAGGCAAAAAAGACTGTTACTTTTAGGAGAATACACTAACCACTGTCTTACTACAGTGAACCCACCTGCAACCTTTTTTATACCAATCTGGGCTAAATCTTCAAACATTGGAGTCGTATTGGGAATTTTGTATAGCCATATTTAATCGAGGCTGGCATGGACCAGCTGCATTAAGTGCTTGAACTAAAGTTGTAGACATTGCTCTGCTCTGGCGGAGGTATGGATCTGTTGGGTATTCTTGCTGCATGTCAAGTGTGACCTGAATTTGTACTTTCCCACTGCATGCCCCAATTTCCTCAGTATCCATGTCTTGTGCTATTGTGTGCCAACATTGGTGTCTTCAGCCGTTTCAGTGAAAGCAGCAGTTGTGCGACCAAATGTAACTTCAGGCTGGGACTGGGTAGCAGTGTCTGTTGAGTGATTAGGACCCTCTGTACATTCAGTAGAGTATTGTGGACACTCAGGAATGTCAGGGCGTGATGGGTGATTTGTGGAATGTATCTTCGTGATAGGAGGAGAAGCAGTAGACAGATGTTCATCACCAGAAGCATGAGGGATAGAATAAAGGGTTTTTTCCTGCTGAGTTCTGAAAGCAAGCATTGAAAGAATCTTGTAACTACAGTAACATAATTCAGTGGTTAGAAACGTTGGCATTACTTAAATGGCAATAATTTACCTTTGCTCCTGCATGTCAGTGGAACCTTTAGGCTGGATCTTGAAAGCAGACAAAATGTCTTGAGATGATTTTGCTGCTTTGGCAAGTTTCTGTTCGCTGCCCTGTTTTCGTCTTGTGGCACCAGACATTTTTGGTTTAGCAGCAGATGCTGGCTCTGGATTCATGATGTTGCTTTATTCCATACTCTGCAGAAAGAGAAGGAATGCAACAGAGATTAGTGCATGTTTAAATTAAGTTTACACAGCTAGCTAACTTACCAATGATTCTAGTTGAACGGCAACAAGATTGTCTCTCTCGAATAAAGTGAGGAGCTAAACACAATGTTAAATTAATTAGTGAGCCATTGCCCATGGGGGGCAGGCAGATGACATTTCATGTTTTATGCTAATGCATTTTACGGGATTCAATTCAATTTACATGGTAAATAAGGAATAAACAGACTCTACGTTGGTTGGTTGTGGTGTGGGCCAGGTGGGCCATAGGGCATTAGGGCAATGCCGACCCAAAAATGCCATAGCCAGTGTGGGACAGTTTTTTGGGTCAGAGTCAAAATGGGGCACTTCTTTGTGGCCCAGGTGGATAAGTTACTTCACCATGCTGAAGCTAGTAGTGGGGACCAGTATTACTGAATATTCTTTTAAATGCACGATTTGCATCACATTTCATGATAAACCTGCCCCTTGGGTACTACTCAAAAAGACCTTTACAAAAGGAATGAATTGCCATTTCACCCCCAGGTGTATAGGGACAGATTGTATCCGTCTGGGGGCATTTGCACTGACTGTCAGTAATTTTTTAAAAAACTTGAATCATAAAACAACAGCTTTTTGCACATTTTGCCGATAGCATTACGGACATACATCTATATGGACCCGCTATTGTTATAAATGTTGTCACTGGCTGGCTGGCCTGGCGACCGCATTAATGAACATATCATGCAAAGAAATCATTATTCTTCTGCAGAATGTGTTCGAAAGACCAAAGCCTGCATTTTGTCTGGGAATTATTGTTAAAGCCCTTGTTGTTATCGATTGGTGGAAGAATGGGAACCGAGCACTCGATTTGAAATGTCCCAGGTCTAAACACTGGGGTATCACTGTGACCTGTATCGTGTTTGCTGACAGCTGACTTTGTGTGAACATCAAACACCACCTGCTGCCATTAGGAACACGTCCCAGCCTGCATTTCCAGTCAACAGCTGCCCCTGTCAGCCTCTACAATATAAACGCACCACCTGTGCCTTCAGCAATATTACTACCGACCCATGGCGTTCCCGCATTGCTGCATGCCACCATGGCCACTCACTGCACCACTTGCTCTCACTCCCAAGGTTTGTGCAGAGCACCTCGCCTGGAGTCGCGCTCGCAGCGCTAACCCAACAACATCCAAGGAAGTGTGTCGGTGACCCGCAGTGACAGTCCCGCACCACTACCACGCAACCAAGACCATCAATAATGGTGCCAATAGCGGCCCAGGGCCGGCCAGGTACTCCTGAAGTCAAGTGAAGTCCTGGTGTAAAGCGTACGCAAGGCAACACCTCAGGTTTCGCATCCCGCCACCTCCCTTTACCTCTCCACCCCACTAAATCTAAAATGACTGCGGTCTCTTGCAGAACGAAGGTCAAGGCTGCCTATGCTATTCCGAGAACCAGTTTCATTACGTCATGCTGCTGCGCCTGCTGATCAAGGGGTTCATTCATGCAAGACGCTTTCCAGGTTACCAACACACGCACAGGGCAGGCTGTAGCTTGCGTTCTTTACAGGCAGACGGTTTTGGGGGCTCTGTCTTATGTTATTTTATGTTAAAAGTTCTTATATCGCGCTGCCACGCACTGTCAGTAAATTAAAAAAAACTTGAAAATCATATAACAAACAACAGTGTATTGCACATTTTGCCGATGGCAGTACATATCCATTGACTGTTATTAATACGTTGATAATGGCTGGCTGGCGACCCCATTAACGAACATATTTGGAATCATTATTCTTCTGCAGAATTTGTTCAAAAGATCGGCATAGACCTGCATTATTTCTGGGAATTATTGTTGGAAGCCCTTGTTTTTATTGTTTGGTGGAAAAATGGGCCTGGAATTTGCAACATTTATAGCAAATGTGCCTGGGTTGCACAAGTCGATGGCTCCAGATAGTCTGTGCTCTCTGGCTTGCAGGCTACAGCAGCTTGGGTCGGGCGGCCAGAATGGGAAATGGGAATATCTCACCATAGTGCCATTCATATTCATCACGCAATTTGGCATTTTGCATGAGCATCAGTCAGGAGGCTGACAGGCTGCATGCAATGCATGCATCTGCACCTGTCCTGCACCAACCTGGCTGAGACTGACACACCGACACATGCTGCTGACCCACCCAGCCCAACAGCCTCCGCCCCGGACCGCCCTAACACGGTAGACTAGTCCTCAGGACTGCAGAGCAGGCAGCAGGCCGGGCATGGGACTCCACCCCCAGTGCGACTCATCAAACAACTTCCCCGAATCCAATGATTCCTGTCCAAACAGTAAAAGTATTCTATGTCCGCTCTCTGTCGTCTCTCGCCTGCATGATAGATGATAAATGATCCCTGGCTGGCTGCCGGCACAGGTACAAGAAGGAAGGGGGTAGGACGGGTGGGCGGTCCGTCCTGGGCCGGGTGGACTGGAAGGTCAACTGACACAGCACCGACACCTTATGCCCCAGGCCCCGAACCGTACAAAGTACGGCACGATGGAGAGCCTGGGGGGTTAGGCTCAGGGTGGGGGACGAAACGGCGCGAAAAGCAAGGGGAGGGGCAGCCAGGCGGCACCCCCACCCATGGTGCTGCCACGAAACAAGCAACACAACAGGGAAAGGTGTGAAGGAAAAGCAACAGGGGGGCCAGGGGAAGCCCGGCCCCCAAATGGACAACAAAGGAGCAGGGGAGTATAAGTAACCCCACAGAAACCAAGAGAAGGACAAACCAGGTAAGGAGCTCACCTCATTCGGGTAAGCTCCTAGGGCCTGGAAAAGGGGGAGAAGGAAACCTTTTGCGTGTTTTCTATTCCCCAGGATTGTGCTGTTTTCCCTTACCTCAGCGGGTAAGCGGAAAGGAGTCATCCGAAAAAGAAGGAGAAGCGGTCCCTCACCTCTGCGGGTAAGCGGAAAGGAGTCATCTGGGAAAGAAGGAGAAGCGGTTGCTCACCTCTGCGGGTAAGCGGAAAGGAGTCATCCGAAAAAGAAGGAGAAGCGGTCGCTCACCTCTGCGGGTAAGCGGAAAGGAGTCATCCGAAAAAGAAGGAGAAGCGTTCGCTCACCTCTGTGGGTAAGCAGAAGGAGCTTGTCGTGCCAGGGACCGGAGAAGGTATTCGCCGGGGAAGAAAGCACCGTCCAGACCGACTGCGAGGGAAGATCCACGTCGGAAGAAGAAACAGCTGGCGAACCAGGACGTCGACAGCGGTCGGAGAGAACAGCGTGAGGAGCGCGGCACTGTCCAGCAGCAGGGAGACGAAGCACCGCGGGGAGAGGCAGCTGGAGGACCGTGGAAGCAGAGCAGGGAGGCGGAGACAACGCTCGGCCACACCGAGCAAGCCAGGGAGGAGGGGCCGCACCGCCCACACGAACGAAGGAGGATGGCAACCTTTGCCCGGGAGGCGTTGCCTGGCAACCAGGTTCACCAGAAGTAATTCGGAAAGAGAAACACGGCAGCAGCAGGCCTAAAAGGGATCAATATGGGGAAAACAGGCACAACGGTAGCACCTCTGTCTCCAGATCAGAAGGTTGCGTGTTCAGATCACGCTGGGGTCAAGTAAGACTCAATTTTTTCGCGAAGAGGAGCGCCAACGGGCGGAAAGGGGGCTTTACTGACAGCGAGCCAAAGCGGCTTAAAGGGGCGGCTACACAGAAGCTATAAGCCAATCCCTGTGCTGCAGAGCATGCAGCAGGCCGGGTATGGGACTCCACCCCCAGTGCGACTCATCAAACAACTTCCCCGAATCCAATGATTCCTGTCCAAACAGTAAAAGTATTCTATGTCCGCTCTCTGTCGTCTCTCGCCTGCATGATAGATGATAACTGATCCCTGGCTGGCTGCCGGCACAGGCACAAGAAGGAAGGGGGTAGGACGGGTGGGCGGTCTGTCCTGGGCCGGGTGGACTGGAAGGTCAACTGACACAGCACCGACACCTTATTAGCAATAGCAGCTTCAATCAATAGGGCAGTGCCACCGAAGCGGGTGGGCCACAGACCCCACTCTCGCTGTGTGCTGCTCTGACTGCTCATGCTCGGCCCGGAAGAGCCATGTGTGTGTGTGTGTGTAAGTGTGTTTGTGTTGCTGGATGTTGTCGACCCCTAGTTTCAATCACACAGAGTGCCGGTGGGGGCCGGCCATTGAAAGAAAAAGCAAAATAATGGCACGGCGTGCACCGCCGTCTTAAAAAACAACCCAGCCAGCCCTGGCCCAACAGGAGCCGGGGGGGGACCAGGCTGTAGTCAGGGGGCAGAGGTGGGGAGGGCGAGCGGCTCCCTTCCCCCCGGCTCTGCCACTGACCAGGCTCCAAGTGTTGTGGGGGCCAGGGGATCCACCCTGGGGCCCTATCTCACGTAGCAGATGTTAAGGCTCAGCCCCAAGTCTCCACTAAACAAACTCCCTTAGGAACAAGCAGGAGATATCATCACTCTATACTTTCATGGAAATGCTGATTTTCTGAAATAAAGTATTATTGATTGATTGAAACCAGGACAATCACTGTTATATTTGAACAGTTTCTCCAAAGATATGTATTCAGACAGTGTTGTGCTATGTTTGTAATGTTATGTTACAAAGGCCTTGGAGCAGTGTGGGTTGCCTGCGAATTTGGTAGATGGTAGTCTGACATTTGTTTGATAAACTACTTTAAATTGCATGGAAATTACACTTACTATGGCAGGGATGACTGTAACATTGGGGCTCATTGCGAGTTTGGTGGTATCTCGGCAGTAATACCACTGAGATAACACTGAGAAACCACTAAGCGGTATTACTGCGAACGCCGCCAATGCCACTTGTTCCGGCGGTATTACCACTGGAGGTATTACTTCCATCGGTAATATAACCAGATCACAAGTGGCAGTTTGGCAGTGTAAATCCCAGAGATTTTTGCCAGTATTACCTCTGGCAGAATTGCTGGATGGTAATTCCGCCGAGGTAACACCTCCACTTTACCTCTAAAAATCAGCGGCATTATCATCTGGTAATTCTGCCGGAGGTAAAACCTCCACTTTTTTCCTGCACCGCCAAACTCGTAATGAGCCCCAAGTATCTTTAACAGTTGTTACGTGTCATGTGGCGAGTTCTGCGTCAGTGAAATTGTGGTTGCTGGCATGAGAACCAACTATGGGTCTTGAGCTGCCAGCTATTATGGGGATGAGCTGCTAAAAGGTGGAGAAAGCAAAATGAGTGGAATCAAAACTGTCTATCCTGAAGCAAATGATTGCCTTTGTGTGCTTTGCATTTAATAGGAATACATTTTCAGAATGCGTAACCATGATATGTTATTGGTTGAAATCTTTCCTGGAAGATAGAGACTTAGCTTGTTGTAGCTATAGGTAATAGAAGTGCATTCCCATGCTGCACCGAGAGCCATATACAAGGGAGATGTATTTCCATACGTTGCTAAAAATCTGCACAACAGACCAGTACATTTCCATGCAGCATGTAGAGTCTTTGAATACAGTATACATGTTGCATAATGCTACAGCCAGTGTCATCATTGACAGCACTCACTGCGTCATGGCAAGGCGGAGCATTGTATGGTAATAAATGGCTGCCCACGCGTGTGGGCCTCCTACCTGCAACGGGGCCGTACCAGGTCACCAAGCTAGCAACTCAAGCTTCAGTACCTTGTTCAATTGATCTGCCTCTGTTGCTGTTTTGTTTGATGGGGGGGCACAATGGGTAATTTCTCCTCAGATCTCCCATGTTTAAATACAGGAATGAACACGGGCTGGTGGTTTGACTCGGGTGTGTGTCGGCCATTTTGTGGCCGAGGATACAGGGCGAGTGCAGTCCACCTACCCATAGAAGGGAGTAGGCTCAGACTTTGTCAATATGCGCACTAGAAATGAAACTTGGCTGGCAGCTCAGCTCGAGTCTACTTTCTTAGGGGCGAGCAGTGATATAAACCAAATGCACTGAAAAAGGGCACTGAGCATAGGCGCTTACCGGTGTGCGGTCACAAGAGATTGTGGGATGGCCCATAAGAAGAGCAGCAGTGTTCACCGTGAAGACCCATGGAAGTGGCACCCCCTTACAATTTGGCCTGTCTCGCTACTAATGGCGTATTGGAGCTAAGCATGGATATCGTTATGTTTGTAACAAGAAAGGCGTCAAGAGGGAGAGATGCCAGGAAAACTGGCCAATGGGGAGAGCAGGGCCGCCCGAGCGCTCTTGTCCTAAACAGTGCAGAACGTGATGTACTGGTAGGAAGGGGGCATACCTGGGGGCAAAGGAGCAAAGTGCAAAGGATTTGGAGCGCAAAAGAAGTAAAGCTGGATTCTCTACAGAGGAAGGAGAGGAATAAATGTGGGATCCTACGCAGAGGCCAAAGAGGGCAGGAACTAAAAGGTACATTTGTTTACTTTTCTGGCAAATTAACCCTTGTCCCCTTGCTTTTTGTAACCCAAAGCCCTGTTCCTGGAGAGCAACTAGGGATTGGAACCTGGGTCCTGCTCGGACCACTCTAGTCTCATATTTTTACTGAGTTATCTCGCAGGCACTAGTTTGCGTGGGTTTATTTGAATAGCCTGCTTGGGGCATGGCTGCGATAGCCCTTGCTTCCACATAGCCTCAAACCACAGTGATCAGCATTTGTCTTCTGCAATTAAGCATGATTATTTTGAAATTACTGCAGGTGCATCTGTGTAGGCAGGTAAAGAGTGGGGTTGATGGTCAACTATAGTCCTGAACATGTCCCTGGAGAGTTGCAAATGGTGGGTGATTGGAAAGGGAGGGTGCATAAAGCTGCATGATTTGGGGGGCTGTGACTGAAATTAATGGTGGTCTTTGAGATGCATTTATTCACTGTTTATTTCAGTGTTGACACTTCAGTTGTAAATGAAATGGAGGAAAGTGAGGACCTAGGTATTGTGTTTGTATTGGGGGGTGTTGAGGGTGCGGAGAGGAGGCCAGATAGGGGAACATTGGTCCGCTTCTTTTTTTGTATATGTCGACCCCTGATTCTACAGGGTAAATGGTCAAGAGTATTTCTTTTGTTTAATGATCAGCAGACATACAAAAGAGAGGAGGGCCAGAAATTACAAGGTATAAAATAAGCAGTGTCGCCTAGCAATTTGCTGTACAATGCTCTAGGTTTGCTAATTAAATTGACCCTTCTGTAGCAAAGCTAGTGATTTAAATTACCCTGTTCAATAAAAACACAGCTTGTCTGCATTCCTTTATTGCCCCCAGGGCTCTCCCCACCCTCTTTTCTCTGTTCACTGTAAGTTCAAAGGGGCTTATGGAGAGAGAGGCCAGCAGTAATCAACTCCCCCACTCTTCAAAGTGGGAGTGCTAGCCAAGAACAGTTCTATTTCAAATAACTGGAAAGTAGAAGTAATCAAAATTATAATTTATTAAGCTAACTATATTCTATTTGGCAAAGGCCAGGACATATTAATTGTGGGTTTTTTTAACGTCCTACAATTCCAATCTTAAAAAATGACGTTCTTGTGCTTGGTTTAGCGATTAACATTTCACAAAATCTTGACAAGCATATAAATTGTCAATAAATGATTATACAGTAGCAAATCCATGTTCTACGTTATACAATAAATGATAAAAAAAGAGCACAGTAAAATCAAAATTGTACGAGTCAGATACAAGACATTATAAATTCAAATTCAAGCAATTCCAATTAAAAGCTATAATTTCATTATTTTTGCTTGTTGCCCAGCAAGAAGTGTCCCATATTCAACTCCTGTCAACATTGCATATAGTTTATCCAGAAATCACAATAGAGCTAATCTTAAACCTGTATGATCACCCGTCATCCCCCTATCACACAAGGCTTGTAAAGGGACTGGTGACCACTCATGAAAATATTTAGTACCGTGAATGAATCTTACTTCACTTAGTGCAGGGCAAGAGATGAGCATGTGTTTTAAATTCTCTTGACAAATGGTGGACTTGTAGAGTCTACAATTTCGCTGGGAACTGGCCAAATCAATAATTACAGTAGTTGTACTGTAAAAGACTGCGTTGTCTCAATTATTTTCAGTAAAGTTTAGGTTGCTGTATTTAAATCTCATAGTGTCAACTATATTTTATTTTGTAGGGGACGGTGCATCATATTGACGAGATAAACGCTTGAAAAAATATATTTGATAACACAGTATAATTGCTTTTGAGGGGAAACCAAGATCGGACCTTCTGGTTGCATACATCCGTGTAACTGTGGCTCAACCCATAGGCTGATCCCTGAACTCCTTGACGTTTTAGCTTATCACCCTGTTGCAACCCTGAAATGGACATGTTTGCAAGCTACAATATTCCATCTAGTTTTCCCAGTTCTCTGCCTGCTACGCCATCCACTCTGCTTAGTCTCTTAATTTCTTTCCTCTTACGAAATGAATTCACATAGTTAACTAGATGTTTATGCAAAGTAGCGACCAATTATTCCATCCAGTCTGTACCTCTGGCACCTGAGGAAGTGGGTGGGCCAATCAGTCGGCTGGGAATGCAAGCGGAATCAGCAAGTAGCCACCCGCATTTCATGCCGGACAGCTGTGTCTCTGCCAAGCCTTCAACTTGTTCTTGGAGGCGGTGCTCCAGGCTGAGTATCCACTAGAGTGCCTCAACTCGACCCCCCCCGCTCACCCGAGCTCCCCAGCCATCATCCCTACCCACTCACCTGTGAACATGTTGACCCCCCTCCAGATCCTGTAAGTAGTTATTAGCAATCATGGGCATTTGTGTAAATTATTTTTACGGGAAGCATGCATTGCGCAAAGCCTGGCACATTAAAAACAAGTAAAGTATCAGCGCCCCAGATGGCTGCTTGGAGTGCTAATAGTGATAAATACTGCTTTTGTTGGCATGCAGGGCTGGAATGCTGTCCTTGGGGCTACCTGGCTTGGGCTTGAGTGTATTTACCGGCCCTACCCTTCTGCGAATGTGGTATTTAACACTATATTGGAAACAGGTATCAATGACAGGCAAGGGCCATCTTGCCTACCTGAAGGTGACAATTATCCTGCTGCAACACCATGCTGTACTTAGTCTTCAGCTGTGGCTTTCCTTTCACATGGTTGCCTGTTTGGTCCATGAAACGTCTGAACTTCACCATGCACATCATATGTCGGTTCAAGTGTACAGTGCACAGGACACTGCCCTGTGCAACACTGACTGCATCTGCTGCACAGAACCTTGCACTTAAATCTGTTTTTATCATATATATTTGTGTCCATTCATGCTGCTAACCTTTACAGACGCTCATCTCACTAATGTCTCACTTCAGAGGTACATAGACATTCTGTATTGTTGCTCATTTATGTCTTGGGTACAAAGAACTTCTGGTGGCCTTCAAAATATTAGTACAACATTGCTAATCAAATAGGTGGGTTTGCTAATCAATAACATTTAGTTAGCAAACTCTGCTAATCAATATTTGAAAACGAATGTATGTCTTGAACTGTGGAGTAAGGAAATAGGTGGCTTGGAAACAGCTGAAGGCAGGTGGGTGGTAAGCTAGGCGGGTGGGGGATTGGCGTGATCTGTACCTTGATCATTCTATATCTGTGCTGCCGGGAGGAAGGGAGGGAGAGGAGGTCTCCTTGGTGTGTGGAAAAGAATTCCAAATGAAAAAGCCCGAGTGCTTCAGTGCACAATTTTGACAAACGTGACGATATTTCGATTAGTCAGCGACCTTCCTCAGAGAGAGAGAGAGAGAGAGAGAGAGAGAGAGAGAGTGTATGTGTGTGCATGGCCGTGCATGCGTGTGTGTGCAATACACTAATTATAATAGTGTATTTAATGATGCACATTTATACAGGTAACCACCCAGATTGCTATATGTAAACCCTGTATCATGCCACATGATTTCAATTTGTTAAATCGTTTTGTACCTGAGACAAAACGATATTGCCCCTGGAAAAGAAACAAGGACAGGTGGTGCTTACCACTGGGATGTTAAGCTGGAGGAAGGTACCACTGGGATGTTAAGTTGGAGGAAGAGTGAACGGAGTGAAATGAAAAGAGAATCTTGCTTTTTTCTTTCTTCTTTTTTTAGCTTTATTCGACAAAAAGCCTAACAGCTGGTAACGACACATTCACAACTGTAAAAAGTGTTTTGAGTTCAAACAAACAGGGTCTTAGGCAAAGTTATGAACGTGGCAAACTCCACGGGTCCTGCCATCAAACACCGGAAATTGCATCATTGATTTTCAGATTTTGCAACACGAAAAAGGAAATGATGCGGCACAACTAAGTACATTTTGCGGCGGCATTTATGTTATGTGTTGCTAGGAAACGCCCTTTCGGTAGCTCCAGATTGAAAGCAATCTCTCACAAAGGGAGTTCCTTTATGGAAATGATGTGCAGTATTTGCGGCCGTTGCTGCTGTGGTGTCGGATATCAGAAATTGACATGGATTTGTTGATCAGACTCATTATGATGGGTGGCAGAGGGGTGAAATACAATTTTTTGCACCATGTTAGCGGAAATGTCAAATATTTTCCTGTACATTAAATATTTTTCTTTTTTGTTCATGCTGCAAAATCACTGTAAACTGGATGGTCTGACTCAATATGTTAAGTTTAAAAACTCATTAGTGTTGTATTTAAGGCAATGACGATAACGAACATTGTATAGCAGGCATATCAAACACAGGTAAACTCATCTAACTCGCCCAACTTCTGCTTTATTCGCAATGCCTGCCCGCCGTGCAAACCCACTTCTCTTTGTGTGGGCAGTGTACATTAATGTTGGCATGATGACTGGTATCAGAAACTGGTTTGCAACTAATAACAATACATTCACAACTGTTAAAGAGTGTATTACTAACGCATGAAGCTCGGCATATTAGCAGCTGAGGCGAAATGGCTTTAGAGCAACTGGGGTTGCAGGCAATATCTGGCAAGCAG
Source organism: Ambystoma mexicanum (assembly GCF_040938575.1). Classification (NCBI taxonomy): domain Eukaryota; kingdom Metazoa; phylum Chordata; class Amphibia; order Caudata; family Ambystomatidae; genus Ambystoma; species Ambystoma mexicanum. The sequence continues at coordinate 1,132,761,541 of NC_090923.1, forward strand.
GGGAATCAACGTGACAGATACAAACACTGTTAAGATCACAGAGTGCACTCGACTTCTCTGCTACCCTCCATGTCTGTCGACCTCACAGGCCCGCTTCCTGTGAGTCTGATCATAGATTGCACTCGATTGGCCCGCTTCCTCTGAGTGAGATCATAGATTGCACTCGACTTCTCTGCTATCCCCCATGCCTGCCGACCTCACAGGCCCGCTTCCTGTGAGTGAGATCATAGATTGCACTCGACTTCTCTGCTATCCCCCATGTCTGCCGACCTCACAGGCCCGCTTCCTGTGAGTGAGATCATAGATTGCACTCGACTTCTCTGCTATCCCCCATGCCTGCCGACCTCACAGGCCCGCTTCCTGTGAGTGAGATCATAGATTGCACTCGACTTCTCTGCTATCCCCCATGCCTGCCGACCTCACAGGCCCGCTTCCTGTGAGTGAGATCATAGATTGCACTCGACTTCTCTGCTATCCCCCATGCCTGCCGACCTCACAGGCCCGCTTCCTGTGAGGGAGATCATAGAGTGCACTCGACTTCTCTGCTATCCCCCATGCCTGCCAACCTCACAGGCCCACTTCCTGTGGCCCGCTTCCTGTGAGGGAGATCAAAGAGTGCACTCGACTTCTCTGCTATCCCCCATGCCTGCCAACCTCACAGGCCCACTTCCTGTGAGTGAGCGGCATCACCATGCTCTTTGTGGGTCTGCACAGTGTCACGACCTCTGACACAATTCCCACATTAGCGTTACGTAATACATGCCTTAGGCACAACTGGCGAAGTGACGCGTCGTTCAAACAATAAAATAGGACACGCAAAATGGATTGCCCCTGGATCCACCACTTGGACAAATATACAGTCTTGATGCATCCGGGAAGGGAATCAGTCAGGCAGTCAGTGGTGTTCAAAGACGGAGTCTAATGTATAAGGAGCGTGCATATTGTATTGTATTGTATTTGTTTATTTCTATAGTGCTCTTTCCCCACTTGTGTGGCCTCAAAGCGCTTTTTCTGGTTGGAATGCCCTCGGTGTCCGTAGTCAATTGGGTGGAGAATTTTAAGGAGTTTAGTTTAGGAAATGCATGTGTACATGTTGCAGGTATAGGGCTTGGGTGGCTCACAAGGCTGGACTAAGCAGCCCGCAGAGAGGTCAGGCCCATGGGTGGGCGCTGTTAGAGCTTTGCAATAGATTGCTATTGTTGAGAGAGTCGATGTGTGCCCAGCTATACCAAGTCCCTTTCGGATGGTAGGCAGTGAATACCAGTGGCAGAGGTGTTGAGGTACGTCAGGTGTTTTAGTCTGGACATCTATATGTGATGCTAGACCGGATGAGCACAGCCATAGTTGCATTCTATCGTGCATGGATGCTTGGCTGTGCCTGCGGCCTGTGTCCACACTGGTGGTGTGAGATATGCGTACCATAAGCTTTGAAATTGTTAGATTGGGGGCAATCTTTGTCCAGTGCTGCAGAGGAAAAAGGCCTAGTTTTGAGAGTCCTATACCATTGAGGCCTATATTTCACAGTGTAGTAGATTTCACCATATACTAGACAAAGTTAGAGGCTACCCCTAGATTTGAGAATCCTGTATAGTGGGAGAGAGGCCTACGTTTCACAATCCAGTAGGTTTCGCCATATACTAAACAAAGATGGAGCTTACACCTTGATTTGAGAGTCCTTATAGTGAGAGAGAGGCCTACGTTTCACAGTGCAGAAGGTGTCACCATATAATGAACTGAGATAGCGGTAATTGAACAATTGTCAGGGGTACTACGCAGTCTAGTAATAACAATACTATCGCAGTGTGCTGCAGGCTAACATTCTCTTTAAGATTACATTATGGATCTTTCTAGATATGATTCGAGTCAACACAAACAATTTTCTGGGTTGCGCTGCAGGCTCACAGTCACAATAATATCACAGAGTAGAGCAGGTTAACATTCACAGTACTATCACAATGTAGGTTAGTTTGCTAAATGGTAGGGATTAACAAGGTCTAAACACTCCTCCGGTTGAACGCCCCCTTTGATGTTCCAATTTGCAGTTCTCGGTGATAAGGAGCTGCAGGTCTCTTTCAATCAGTTGAAGACCTGCGTATAAAACACCCTTGTCACCAAACCCTCAGGTTGCATTCTAATACAATCTGGGTGCAGCCAAAGTAGACTAAGGTCCAGGGAGCCTCATTTTCAATAATTGCCAATCTGGGGGCTTTCTGGCATCCTCAAATCTCTGCCCCATACATTGCCGCAGCCTTTCCTTGGAGGTTATACATTTCTAATGATGGCGCCAAGGTCCCATTGCTATGCTAAGGCTTCAGTGTTAATCTTATGAGGGCAGCATTAGTCCTTTCTAAAGTCAGAGTTCATTTTTGAAGCTGCTCGGTCCATTTGCAATCACTAGAAAACTGCAAGCTCAAATTGTCATGGTTGGTCAACTCTTCTAGTGGAATACCTTCTAAGGTTATTGGTAATCTGCGTAGTTTACTACACGGTGGCTGTAAAACCATAGTGTTAGTATTTCCAGACCCATGGACTTTGTTAAGACCGATAGGTGTCAAGGAGATAAGGACAGCGCCATCCGCAAACATCAGAAGTGGAATGTAGCCAGCACCTAAACTTGGGGCATAATTGCGAGGGGCCAGCCACTCACTTATGAGATCATTTCATCTCGGGAGGGTATCTCAGTCGCAACGTGCTCGCCTTGGAAGCAAGATGACATGGAGTAACACAGGTTCGATTCCCGGGTCCGCGCTTAGAAACTGCTGGGTATTAACCGCGTTATCAATAACCAATCATATCATTTATGCAAAACAATGTGGAAGCCAGGACACAGCTCTGTATCTTGATAGATGATGTAACGTCCCCATTCACGTTCCAACGTATTACCACCTCATTATTACTCCGCAACAAACGAGCGGCTCTAATAATGTAATATGGCACTGCATTGCTGACCAAGGCTTCCCAAGCGTTAACCACTGCACCCAGTCAAATGCTGACCTGAAATCTATGAAGACAGCATATAACGGTACCTTCCCAAGAGCCACTTACTTTTGCATGAGAACGAATATGCAAACTACTTGATCAAACGCGCTAAGGCCTTTCTGGAACCCCGCCTGTATATGGCTGAGTATTCCCTTTTCTATAATCCACTCCACCCACCTTTCAAGTATGACCCTAGCATACAGGAGCCTAGAAGTGAAATTGGGCACTCATTAAATTAGCTGGGTCTTCATACCCATTCTTCTTGTATAGCGGGGGCGCACTCTCCGCTTGTGTCCAGTAGATAGGAATGACAGTCCCCCCTGGCACGGCATTAAATAGGCAGAGCAAGATGGGGGTCCAGAAATCTGGCCCTGATTTTAAAAGATCACATGCCATCTTGTCAGGGCCTAGGGCATTGTCGCAATTTTGCAAGAGTTGGTAAGCTCATCTAGTATTCTGAGCGCAATTTACTTTATTTAGCGCAAGTTTCATATTGTCTTCAGAAAAACGGTTATATTTTAAAAATGCTGTGTAATTATAGTTTCAGCATTTCTTCTGAAATGTTATTTCTGTTTCTTCATTATTCTAATTATATATATATATATATATATATATATATATATATATATATATATATATATATATATATATATATATATATATATATATATATGTGCCTGGCCCAAACGTTTTCTAGCACCCCTGTGACACGTTGGGGCAGGCGGCTCCAGTTGCCACTACGCACAGCTGCTCCCCCAGTACCAGCTCATTGGGGTTGATGGCTGCACTGACAATGGCAGGTGTGCGAGTCGCAAATACCAATCAAGATAGGCCAAAATAAGGCTACATACTAGTTGTTTTTTAGAACGAGACACGTGTTTAAGTGCTTATTTAATCACAATCACTGTTAAGATTTTGCTCTGATTCTATGGATGGCCAGCAGGAGGTATTGACCTTCTAGCTGTATCCTTCCTTCCTCTTTTAGCGTTTTTCAGTTTTGTTTGTTTTATGTGCGTGCTCTGCGGCCTCTGGGCATGCGGGCGGCATGGTTTACACATTTTTTAAATAAACAATAAATACATAAATAAATAGCCACAGAGAGTAGAGCAAAAGGGTTTTCCTCCTATGGTTTATTGATGGACAAATGCGTCAAAATCATTGCTGAACTGATGAACTTGGTCCTCAGGAAAGGCTCTCCTCCTTGGGTATAGCTGTTTCCCTGGCATTGCACGTGTGTTGGTACTGCAGGCTGTCCTGCTGTTGTCATGCCACCAGGCTGTTGCACTGCTGGGGTTTATTACAGTAGTGGAGTTGCACCAATGTCACATAGTTACAATGTCATAATTAGGCCTCCGCTCCAGACACTCACAGCAAACCCCTCTAAGCAAAATTGAAAACAAAATATCCCCTGAACACAAGAAACTCTCCACTCCCAAGAAGGTAGCCAAAAAGCCCAATACCACTCCCACACCTCGCCCAGACCTACAGTGTGCATTAATTAATGCCAGATCCCTCCCCGCCCACGCCACCGAAATCCATGACCTTCTCACCAACCTTGACCTCGACATTCTTGCCATCACCGAAACCTGGCTACACAACGCCGCCGGCCCAGCCATCTCACTAGCCATTCCACCATGATACTCCATCCTCAGACAGGACAGAACATCATCCACAGGTGGAGGAGTGGCACTCATAGTCAAAGACCACCTTGAATTAAGACAAACTACCTCCAAACTAGGGGATAACATCTCACAACACCACCATCACTCTCAATCTAGTATATCGCCCACCAGGCCCTTTACTGGACTTTCAAGACAACCTCACACACCTGCTAGGTGAAAACCTTAAAACCACTACCAAAACCATTCTCCTAGGAGACCTCAACTTGGGGTTCCACGACCAGAAAGATAAACCATCCACTAAGCTAGCATCCACTAAGCTAGCACAAGCTCTCCAAGAAATGGGCTTTGTACAAAGAGTTCTCCAACCTACCCACAGTAAAGGGCGCACTCTTGACTGGGTAGTTGACCACAACTGCGGCATCGACATCAGCTCCACCACGCCCACGCCATGGTCCGACCACTTTCTCATTCACTTCTTCATCCCCCTACCTATCAACTCGGTAAAAAAACTCTCACCTGCACCCCCAGCCATGGCCAGGAGCGCCAAGAACCTCACCAAAGAAAGCATCACACCCTACCTAGCTCCTCTCACGAACAACCTCCCTGCCTCATTTGACCCAGCTGCACTGGCAGATATCTACGAAACCACCATTAGCACTGCCATTGACATCATCGCCCCCCTACAAAAGAAAAAATCCAAAAACTCCAAACACTCCAATACGTGGTTCTCAGCAGAACTAAAAGAACTACGAACTAAAAAACGCAAAGCCCTCAACGTATGGAAAAAAGCACCCAATGCCTCCTCACTATCGTCCTACAAATCACTGGCCACCCAATAGAAAAAAAGCATCATAGCAGCCAAATCTGCATCATATAATGAAAGAATCTCCAACGCCACCTCAGAATCCAAAGAGCTCTTCGCCATCTTCAAGGAACTCTCCACACCAGCCACTAAGTCACAAGAGATTGTCAAGGACCAAGCCTGGTGTAACACCATACAAACCGCCCTTCTAAAAAAAATCGAACTCCTCCAAGCCAAAATCTTAAACCATCACAAAAATCTCACTCAGCAAATCTTAGCTGCATCCCCTAAGGAAACAGTGATTGAGAACAAAAAGATAAGTCACATCACACCCTTTAAATTTAGAGAAGTCTCAGAAAAAGAGGTAATCGATATCGTTAACAGAATCAAACCCTCCAACTGCAAAGGCGACGCCTGCCCCGCCAAACTAGTCAAAGACTGTGTTGAGACACTAGCACCATTCCTCAAATCCTTCATTAATGCATCCTTCAACTCTAACTCAGTCCCAACCAGCCTAAAAGAAGCTTGGGTGTGCCCCCTTCTCAAGAAACCCACTCTAGATCCAGAAAACGCCAACAACTATAGTCCCATTACGACAGTTCCCTTCCTGCTCAAGATCCTCGACAAAGTCGCCTACTCACAAATACAGCACTACCTCGAAGAAAATCGCATCTTAGGCAAAAGGCAATCGGGCTTCCGCCCGGGGCATGGGACCGAATCGGCCCTTCTAGACCTTAAAATTCAACTTAATGACATCATGGACAAAGGCAAACCGGCTCTCCTCCTACTATTAGACCTATCTGCTGCCTTCGACCTGGTCAATCATGACATTCTAGGCACACAACTTAAAAATGAAGCTCACTTCTCGTCGGAAGCCGTCTCCTGGGTCAAATCCTTTCTCGAGGGTCGACTTATGAAAGTCTTTTCTGAATCTGCAAACGCTACCCCAACCACCATCCACTGTGGCGTCCCACAAGGATCCTGCACTGCACCCACTCTATACAACATTTTCACCCTCCCTCTGTTCAATGACCTCGACCATCACCACATAGCTTACACCAACTATGCTGACGACACACAAGTCCTGCTCCCCCTTACTGGCTTATATGAACAAGACACCGCAGCACTAACTAAAATATACACAGCCATTCAAACCTGGATGGCAGCCAACGGACTCTGCCTTAACGGGGACAAAACAGAGATCCTACTAGTTGGCACCAAAGAAACACTAAGAAGCCGATTCATGGAATAATTAGCGCGGCGCAAGTGGGCAAAAACGTGCGAATCGCAGTGGAATAGCGAAAATCGCAGTGCAATTGCGAAAATCGCACGAAAAGCAGCGCACGTCGATTCATGGAAGGCCGTGCGCGAGAAAACCAGCGGATGTGCGATAAAAAAGTGCGCGGCGCACGTTGGCGCACAGGCCATCTAACAGCGTGCGCCAGGTCACAGCGAAAATCGCACAGGCCACAGCGAAATACGCACATAGCGCGGCGCACACAACAAAAGTAGGCGGAACACGGGCGTAACACTCGGAATGGGGAACAACTTGCCAAAACGTGGGCGTCACGGGGGAAGTACAGGGCACAAGTGCGCGGAACGCCCACATGCTTGCCTACAACACGTATTCATGGAATAGAATAGGGCAAAAAAGCGCACGCTCAAACCAGCGCACAGGCACAAACACGACCGCCACAAGAAAGCAGGCGGTAGCGTCTCTGCGGCTGTAAGAAATGTGCACCAAAAGGTGCGCCAACAAATAGCACCTATATACTGCCATAATGAATGTCCCATACTGCGGCCCTCCAGGAAAAATGACGTGCAAAGGGGTACCCACAAACACGGACACCCGCTGACAAAAAATACGTGTGCGTGTATACCGGGGTGCGCGGGAAGTCTAACACGCGATTTCAGCAGGGTACGTGCATCACAGGGGTTCGCGTGAAGTTATTCACGCGATCGGGCCTGGGGGAGCGGGCTACGTGTATTTCAGGGGTTCGCGTGAAGTTTCACACGCGATCGGGTCTGGTGGAGCGGGCTACGTGTATTACAGGGGTTCGCGTGAAGTTCCTCACGCGATCGGGCCAGGGGGAGCGTGCTACGTGTATATCAGGGGTTCGCGTGAAGTTTCACACGCGATCGGGCCTGGGGGAGCGGGCTACATGTATTACAGGGGTTCGCGTGAAGTTCCTCACGCGATCGGCCCTGGGGTAGCGGGCTACGTGTATATCAGGGGTTCGCGTGAAGTTCCTCACGCGATCGGGCCTGGGGGAGCGTGCTACGTGTATATCAGGGGTTTGCGTGAAGTTTCACACGCGATCGGGCCTGGGGGAGCGGGCTACGTGTATTACAGGGGTTCGCGTGAAGTTCCTCACGCGATCGGGCCTGGGGGAGCGGGCTACGTGTATATCAGGGGTTCGCGTGAAGTTTCACACGCGAATAGGCTGGGCGCGTGTATTTCAGGGGTGCGCGGGAAGTTCCACACGCGAATAGCCTGGGGGCGCGTGTATTCCAGGGGTGCGCGGGAAGTTCCACACGCGAATAGCCTGGGGGCGCGTGTATTCCAGGGGTGCGCGGGAAGTTCCACACGCGAATAGCCTGGGCGCGTGTATTTCAGGGGTGCGCGGGAAGTTCCACACGCGAATAGCCTGGGCGCGTGTATTTCAGGGGTGCGCGGGATGTTCCACACGCGAATAGCCTGGGCGCGTGTATTTCAGGGGTGCGCGGGAAGTTCCACACGCGAATAGCCTGGGCGCGTGTATTTCAGGGGTGCGCGGGAAGTTCCACACGCGAATAGCCTGGGCGCGTGTATTTCAGGGGTGCGCGGGAAGTTCCACACGCGAATAGGCTGGGCGCGTGTATTTCAGGGGTGCGCGGGAAGTTCCACACGCGAATAGCCTGGGGGCGCGTGTATTCCAGGGGTGCGCGGGAAGTTCCACACGCGAATAGCCTGGGCGCGTGTATTTAAGGGGTGCGCGGGAAGTTCCACACGCGAATAGCCTGGGCGCGTGTATATCAGGGGTGCGCGGGAAGTTCCACATGTGATTTGACAGTGTGGGTCCTCCCAGGTGTACCCTGTACACCCTCCACGGCCCCTGCAGGCAGCCCACACCACAGGGGACTACCCTGCATCCCTGGTCATGTCCCGCAGGCAGCCCACCCACCATGGGCATGCCCCCCAGCAAAGGCACATGTCTCCTTGAACTAATGACCACCAACTCATGTCCCCTTGCACCCCCACCCCCCAGCACTGTGGGGCACCTGCCAGCAGGCCCCCACCCATGTCCAACTCATGTCTCCCACCACCCCCAGCCACCAGGGGCACCCTCCACCAGGCCCCCACTCATGTCACCCACCACCCCCACACCCCAGCAGTGCAGGGGCAGCCTCCACTAGGCCCCCACTCATGTCTCCCACCACCCCCACCCCCCAGCCACCAGGGGCACCCTCCACCAGGCCCCCACTCATGTCTCCCACCACCCCCACCCCCCAGCCACCAGGGGCACCCTCCACCAGGCCCCCACTCATGTCTCCCATCACCCCCACACCCCAGCAGTGCAGGGGCACCCGCCACCAGGCCCCCACTCATGTCTACCACCACCCCCACACCCCAGCAGTGCAGGGTCACCCTCCACCAGGCCCCCACTCATGTCTCCCACCACCCCCACACCCCAGCAGTGCAGGGTCACCCTCCACCAGGCCCCCACTCATGTCTCCCACCACCCCCACACCCCAGCAGTGCAGGGGCAGCCTCCACCAGGCCCCCACTCATGTCTCCCACCACCCCCACCCCCCAGCCACCAGGGGCACCCTCCACCAGGCCCCCACTCATGTCTCCCATCACCCCCACACCCCAGCAGTGCAGGGGCACCCGCCACCAGGCCCCCACTCATGTCTCCCACCACCCCCACACCCCAGCAGTGCAGGGTCACCCTCCACCAGGCCCCCACTCATGTCTCCCACCACCCCCACACCCCAGCAGTGCAGGGTCACCCTCCACCAGGCCCCCACTCATGTCTCCCACCACCCCCACACCCCAGCAGTGCAGGGGCAGCCTCCACCAGGCCCCCACTCATGTCTCCCATCACCCCCACACCCCAGCAGTGCAGGGGCACCCGCCACCAGGCCCCCACTCATGTCTACCACCACCCCCACACCCCAGCAGTGCAGGGTCACCCTCCACCAGGCCCCCACTCATGTCTCCCACCACCCCCACACCCCAGCAGTGCAGGGTCACCCTCCACCAGGCCCCCACTCATGTCTCCCACCACCCCCACCCCCCAGCCACCAGGGGCACCCTCCACCAGGCCCCCACTCATGTCTCCCATCACCCCCACACCCCAGCAGTGCAGGGGCACCCGCCACCAGGCCCCCACTCATGTCTACCACCACCCCCACACCCCAGCAGTGCAGGGTCACCCTCCACCAGGCCCCCACTCATGTCTCCCACCACCCCCACACCCCAGCAGTGCAGGGTCACCCTCCACCAGGCCCCCACCCATGTCTCCCACCACCCCCACACCCCAGCAGTGCAGGGGCAGCCTCCACCAGGCCCCCACTCATGTCTCCCACCACCCCCACCCCCCAGCCACCAGGGGCACCCTCCACCAGGCCCCCACTCATGTCTCCCATCACCCCCACACCCCAGCAGTGCAGGGGCACCCGCCACCAGGCCCCCACTCATGTCTCCCACCACCCCCACACCCCAGCAGTGCAGGGTCACCCTCCACCAGGCCCCCACTCATGTCTCCCACCACCCCCACACCCCAGCAGTGCAGGGTCACCCTCCACCAGGCCCCCACTCATGTCTCCCACCACCCCCACACCCCAGCAGTGCAGGGGCAGCCTCCACCAGGCCCCCACTCATGTCTCCCATCACCCCCACACCCCAGCAGTGCAGGGGCACCCTCCACCAGGCCCCCACTCATGTCTCCCACCACCCCCAGCCACCAGGGGCACCCTCCACCAGGCCCCCACTCATGTCTCCCATCACCCCCACACCCCAGCAGTGCAGGGGCACCCTCCACCAGGCCCCCACTCATGTCTCCCACCACCCCCACACCCCAGCAGTGCAGGGTCACCCTCCACCAGGCCCCCACTCATGTCTCCCACCACCCCCACACCCCAGCAGTGCAGGGTCACCCTCCACCAGGCCCCCACTCATGTCTCCCACCACCCCCACACCCCAGCAGTGCAGGGGCAGCCTCCACCAGGCCCCCACTCATGTCTCCCATCACCCCCACACCCCAGCCACCAGGGGCACCCTCCACCAGGCCCCCACTCATGTCTCCCACCACCCCACCCCCAAGCAGTGCAGGGGCACCCTCCACCAGGCCCCCACTCATGTCACCCACCACCCCCACACCCCAGCAGTGCAGGGTCACCCTCCACCAGGCCCCCACTCATGTCTCCCACCACCCCCACACCCCAGCCACCAGGGGCACCCTCCACCAGGCCCCCACTCATGTCTCCCACCACCCCCACCCCCCCAGCACTGTGGGGCACCTGCCAGCAGGCCCCCACCCATGTCCAATCCATGCCCCCCTGCACCTGGGTCCCAACATTCCCCAATCATGTCCGTAATGCCCATCCTCCCCTGCCAAAAGGCCCAACCAACTATCACACCCACCCACATATCAAAGGCAATTACATGTTACAACCCCAATTTAAATAATGCAATTCAACACATGTCTGTCACACACAATGGCTGCAAGTGAATGACAAAACACCCAACATGACATGCCTGAAAGCAATGAGATGATACGACACATTGAAGATTAAAATAATAATATGTATTGAACAGCAAGTAGAATGGAAATGAAATAAGAAAAAACACAAAGCAAATCAAACAAAACAAGATGAATGTCCAAGAAAATAATCTGAAAAATTAAAATAAGCCAATGAAGAACCATGAAGAAGATCATCCTGGGTCCATGAGCCCAACCAAATTAAACCTAACTATGACTACTAACTAAAAACTGAACTATATACAAAAAAGTGGTGCATTGTCCAATCGCAACCAAAAGAAAAATCAAAAAAACAAAGGAAACCTAACCCTAACTATACAACTATATACAAAGGCAGCGGGCTATTCGGACGGCTCACTGGTTGTTGTCATGGGCCAGGGCATCATCGAACTCCTGGTCAATGGCTTGGAGGCGGGCATGTTCCCTGGCCCCGAGGTCCCGCAGGGATAACGCAGTGTCAAGCTCAAACTCCCTGCGAAGACCCTCGAGGCACTCAGCCCGCCTCAGCGCCCTCCGCATGGAGTCCTCCGCCCTGACCATCGTGAGCCGTTCCTCCTCTGCCCGCTGCCGCTCCGCACCTATCCGCTGGCACAACCGCTCCCACGCGGAAGCCACTCCCATTCCAGGGTTCTCCTGCCCTCCGGCCGATGCCTGCACCCCTGATGTTGATGGCCCCGAGCCATGATGCCTCCCACATTGAGCCTGCTGCTGCCTCCGACGCAACTGCCTGTGCCAGCACGACGGCATCCAGGCTGATGGAAACCACCGACGCCGTCGTGCACGTGCCCTGCCCGATGATGCCGTCACATCCTCCATCTGCTGGGGTCCAGTTGCTCTGGTGTCCACCCCTGCTGGATCTCTGACTCCCGACTGTGGCAGGGATGTGATCCCCACCGAGCTGGCTGCATTGGTCGGGGCAGGTCCACAGGGGGCCCTGGTGGCATCTGGGCTGGAAGACGGCAAGGAGAACGACTGGTGGATAGCCTGCACAGAGGAGGAGAGGGCCGCCACATTGGCCAACACATGCAGGAAACCCCCGAACATGGCCGATCCCAATTTGGCCACGTCGGCACGGTGCACTTCGTGATGACGTGCGTGCTCCTTCCGGGAAGCACGCACGGCATCACGAATCACAGCCGTGCGCATCGCGACCCCAATCAGGACCTTCTCCGCACGGCCAGGGGTTCCCACGTCCGCAGGTGGAGGGGAGTCAGGTGACATGGACATCCCCTCTACCTGCGGACAGGCCTGGGACGGGGCGTCAGGGACAGCGACATGCACAGGCCCCTCCACGGTGACCTGTGCTGCCTCCTGCCCCTGGCCCTGGACTGCACCACTTGCACCAGCAGGGATGCCCCCACCAGGCCCCATGTGTGCCCCAGTGGCGGCCTCCTCCTCCTCTGTGCAAACCACCAACCTGGATGGCTCCTCACCGTCTCCCACCGTAGCAGGCCCCTGTGGGGGCTCACCCACCCCTTCCGCTGCAGCCGTGGGGGCATCCCCGCCGCCTTGCTCCACAGCGCCGTCTCCGCCCTCTTCTTCACTAGCCGCTGCGTAGAGGGAGACAAAGAACACAAGCATCAGGGCACTGTACAATGGTCCCCTAGACAGGAAGCAATAGCAGATGAGCACCACTGTCAAAGTACACTTCCATCATGTCCCTCCACAACACATGGGTCAGTCCAGGCAAAACACACACAGTAACAGGCATGGTGCATGCCATGGACATTTCCATGCATGTCCAATGGACTCTTGAAACATTCAATGATATGGAACTCACATGCATCATGGCTCATGCCCATCACATGCACACACTTCACCTCAGTCACATCCATCTGGCCCCAAACACACCAAACACAGCGGATACAAGGGTAATTTGGCTGCTTTACTGAATCTGTGCATTGTCACACACATGTGTCATGCATCCATGGCATGCACAAGTCACAGACACGCAGGTCAGGCACACAGACATGGCTACCATATATGTACCTGGCATCAGCACCCATCCCTCACCCCCACCCATGTCCAGGTACAGAGACTGGCATGCTCTCATGTTCAAAATCTGCATAGGGCTCCCCATGCGGCATTTCAACACATGCAACAACCATGTGCATCACACATCACTGGTCGCACATGCATTACCATGATGTCCCTGCACACATACATGCATACATGGCCTATGGCACACATACAGGCAAGTATCATAGAACCAGCACACCGCAACATGCCCTGTCTCACACAGTAATGCATGGACACTTACCGCTCAACTCCAGACGGGCCTCCCTCTCAAGGATCTGGGCGTGGAGCGCTGGGCGTACGCGTTCCAGGACCCTCATCTGGATGGAACTCATGCGGCCCCGGCCCCCCTCCACGAGGCGCCGGGCCTTCACAAGGGTCCTGGACCTCAAGTCCTCCCAGCGCTTCTTGATCTTCAGGACGTCGCGGGTTGCCACCCCCTCCGCGTTGATGGCAACCACACAGTCGGCCCAGATCCTCTGCCGTCCTTCCTTGCTGGCGCGGGACGATCCAAAGAGGGCATCATACTGCCCCAGGACATGCTCCACCAGGACACCAACTTCGGTGACAGTGAAGCTGGTGCCCCTCTGCCCCTCTGGCCTGGGGTTGCCACTGGTGCCAGATGTGGAAGTGCCCGACATGGCAACCCCAGAGGCAGGTGTGGGTGGGCAACTGGGTCCTCGGGCTGGGCTGTGGAGCGATGTAATCCCAGTCGGGAGTCTTCAGTTCCAGCAGGGGTGGACACAGCAACTGGACCCCTGCAGATGGCTGATGTGCAGGCACCAAATGGCAGGGCACGGTGGCAGCAGGCAGGCAGGCAGGCAGCAGCAGATGGCACGTGGGAGGCTGCTCGGGGCACTGGGGGGCAGTAACTCGGCCTTCTGGGCAGGAGCGTGGGCTTCCGTGTGTTTTCGCGTGGCCAGCTTGATACGGAGTGATTTGGCACGTGAAAATCCTGCACGTCAGCGTGAAATCCGAGGAAAGGCCCTTAGCGCGTAAGCGCGTCAGCACGCATACGCGATTCTATTGGACCAGAGTCCCTCAGCGCGTAAGCGCGTCTGTGACGTGACCCGCACGGGTGTTCCCCACTCAGCACGTGATGACGGGGTACACGTGGAGATACTGCACGTCAGAGTGTCATCGCGTGTAATTGGACAAAAGTGCGCGTACACGCGATTGGCCTATGTACGTGTATTTAATGGGTGCGCGGGCACTTACACACGCAAGTACGTCAGCGAACCTGTATCCCGTGGTGCGTGTGAATTTCCACACGCTATTGGACTGGGAACTGGATTCCAGGGGTGCGCGGGTCACACGCTCGCCTAGAACACGCGCAAAGCATAAATTTGCGGACTTTAACAATAACAAGCTCAGACGGCAGGAGGAACATACCGTTCCTAGCAGCAGTGGCAGTGGGCTACCAAAGGAGGAGAAGGAGGATAGTCAGGGCCAGAATATTCACACCCAGAACCAGCCTTTTTGGGATGCCTGATGACCAGGTGTATGGGAGGTACAGGTTTCCACCACACATCATACTGGACCTGGTGAGTGAGTGGGAGGATGACCTCACATCACCCACCCTGTGCTCCCAAGCACTCAGCCCCCTGGAGAAGGTCCTCAATGTACTTCACTTCTTAGCCACTGGATCATTTCAGCGGACAAGTGCCATAGTGGGTGGGGTGTCACAGGCCACCCAGTCACGCTGCCTACACCAGGTCTTGAACATCATCACTGCACGCCCATCAGTCCACAGGCACATATACCTGCCCAGAACACCTGCAGAAAGGCATGCTGCCGCCCTGGATTTTTACGCTGTGGCACGATTCCCCAAAGTGCTAGGTGCCATCGACTGCACCCATGTGGCTCTACGTCCCCCCAGGGCATCTGAGCACATCTATAGGAACCGCAAGCACTGGCATTCCATCAACGTGCAGGTAGCATGTAATGCCAAGGGAATCATCACCTCAGTATATGCCAACTATCCCGGGTCCACCCACGACAGCTTCATTTACCGAATGTCCACCCTAAGCCGGTACCTAGAAGCTGGGCGGCATGGCGATACATGGCTGCTTGGTGAGTATGTATGCCACTGCACATGCATGCATGTTGGATACTGAGCAAGGTCACAACCCCACCAATGATACCAATCACCACCTCCACAGGGGACAGTGCCTACCCTCTCAGCCCCCACATGATGACGCCAATTCGGAACCCCACCACGCCACCCCAGGTAAGATATAACACAGCCCACATTACAACCAGGGGCATAGTGGAGCGCACATTCGGAGTGCTAAAGTCACGCTTTCGCTCCCTTGACCGTTCTGGCGGGCAGCTGTTATACGCTCCCCCAGTAGTGTGCAGGATCATAGTGGCAGCATGTGTCCTGCACAACGTTGCAACACGCCGGGGCCTGGCCGTGGACATGGTGGTGGCCCCACATCCCCAACCACATGCACAGCCGCTGCGCATGGGAGGGGAAAGGGCACGGGGGAGGCAGCCCGTACACAGCTAGTGGCTAATTACTTCACATAGAAATCACACCCCTGTGGAGTGCACACTGCCCTGGCACATTCCATCTGACAATCAATGATGACTCAACCTGACACTGATCCTGAATGTCTGGAGAATGAACCGGGAATACCATGTCAGCCTGAGATTGTTCACCTGGAAGTGTCACAATGTGTGCATCCCTACCCACACAGACACCACCAATGCAGTTTTGTTAAGTTACACATGGAAGCAGCTAAAATGAATACCCACTTGCAAAATGCAACAAGAGGACAGTGCCATGTCAGCCAACCCAACCCCAGCACCGCCACACGACACACCGTGCCATGTCATGCTAATTGCAGGTAAACAAAGTAATCCCCACAACATGACATCAGTCTCACTATGTACAGTGGCACTATTAGAAACCTGCAACACCTGAAATGCTCACAGCAATGGTGGACCAACAACATACTTGAGCACGTAGTACCATTAACATGACATCACAAATGTTACATATTAGTAGTCTCACCACCTGGAAATGCCTACACTCCCACCACTACCAACTGTGCAGTGTTGTCGCCATGTAGAGTTGTAGGTGCACTGCTGCCAACATGGTCCCCATCTCCAGACTAGAGGTCCTTGTGTGGACATGAGGAAGGGACCTGCAAATTGGGAGGTAGACACAGAAGAAGAGTTACACATCAATGCAACATGCAGTGTACAACACAACAGCAATATGCACTATGAATGTATACACAGTATTGACTACAGACTGGCCACACAGCTCATGGGAGTCCAACGTCACTGTGTAATTCACTGTCACTTGGGCACACCCTTTGCAAGCCCATGGAAACGGGAAGCAGGAGGGGTGTGTGTGACTCAAACCCAAGCATCTGAACCAAATACATTACAAGCCTGCATGTGCCCAGCCACAATGCAGCGTATGCCCACAGGAACCACGGAAGCCAACAGATCGAAGCCAACAGATCGTCCCAAAAAAATTGGGAATAAAAGAAATCAAAATAAAAATAAAAATAAGAAACAATCAAAAATGGCCATTGATGAGCCCGGGGGGGTTGGGGAGGCCACCCAGGAGGTCCGAGGACAGGATGCACACCAGAACCCACCTGCGTGGATCCTGGGAAGATAAAACACCTCCATGGGCTCATGGCCCACACGGCTACCCTATTGTGGGAGTATCACTGCTGTCGCTATTATCACCCTGTGCAGCTGCATCCGGAGGTGGTTGCACTATGGGAGGCAGCCCACGCAAGGCCCTAGTCTGCTCCTCCATGGCTGCAAGCATGCGGGTGTGGTAGGTCTGGTTCTGGAGGATGAGTGTGCGGAGGTCCCCATGCAACAACTCACGGGATGCCCGGACCTCCGCCCTCGTTGCCTGCATCTCAGCTGAGAGCGTACGGGTGAGACGCTCCAGCTGCTGTTCTGTCCTTTGGTGTGTTGAAGCCTCAAGCTCAACAAGAGTCGTCCTGAGGTGAAGGAGCTCCTGCCTCAGGGCTTCCCTGTGGCCCTGGGACTCAATGGAGATGGCCTCCTGCAGAGTCGCCAGTGCCGCCCGCCTGTCCCTGTTGGACCCCAACATGTCCTCCCTGTGTGACTGGCAGATGGAGTCGGTTGCCTGCTCTAGTCGCTCCATCAGCCTTTCTGGGGGGACAATGGAAGTGGCCACCCTATCCATGGCCTGAGCCATCATCTCGGATGATGCAGCCTGTTGGGTTGCCATACCGTAAATGGATTGCTCCCATGCGGTATTGCCGGGTGGCGTACGGCCACCACGTCGGCGGGCACCACGCCTGTCTGGGGCAAGGCGAACTGCGCCTTGCTGTGCCGGCACTGCCTGAGGCTGCAGGACTGCATTCCCCCTCTGATCTGCTGGCCCAGGAACAGGATCAGATGTCGCGGAGTGTGACCCTGCATCCGTAACCACCGAAGGCGTAGCTGCCAACACTGACATCCCCATGGAGGGTCCTGACCCTGGTGCAGGTGGGTGAGACAGAACATAATCCCTCCCTGGAACACTCACCTGCGACGGCACGTAGGTCTCATCCGAATCAACACCTGAGTACAGCTCGGGGGAGGTGCAGCCAGAGACACCCCTTGAGAGCACGACCTGCAGCACTTGTGGGTTCTCCCCCACCACCACACCACGTCCCTCACTGGTGGTTGGTCGGCCCTCGGACCCCTCCTGGGTCTGCACCATCTCCACAACCCCAGCAGTATCAGGTGCGTCTTCCCCTGCAAAGACATGAAAACAAAGAAATGGAAACAGGCATTAGCACCATGGCACACAATGAGGGCTGAGAAGCAAGAGAACCAGTACTTGATTGACACATGTCCCACATGACTAAAACCCTCCCATGCATGCACCCTCACTGCGTATGAAGTGCAGGCAAAAGGCACACACTGATGACACCAAGATGGAAGATGAACACATTTTCTGCATGCTGCCTGGCAGTGGCATCACACATTGGCCTGTGATTGCCAGGTGAAACACACATGCCATCACACAGATGGCATGTACCATTGCAATTGAGTGAAGATGGAGAGGAGGGCAGCACCTATTCATTCAGTCCAGTTCCCGCATGTAATTGCTTTTCTAATTCTAACAGGTCAGATTTTTCACCTGGAGCTGCCAGTCTGAAATGGTCCAATTGCACAGGGACATGTGTGTACAAATGATATCCAGGTAACAAAGTCACTCCACTTTACCATAGCCATGTCAGACATGTGACTAGTGGACAGCGACATGCCTAGTGAAAGTGGTGGAATGCAAACAAACTGACTGAATGAACAGTGAAAAATAAGCAAATATGTTGTGGCAAGGTGACACTTCAAGGGCAACTGGCGTGCAGTTGGCCTAGATGTCTACTGTTGGCAGAAGGGATACTGCTATGGCCAAATGCAGCTGCGCAGGAAGGATTGCATGAAGCACATGGCTGACCCATACGACTCAGGCGCACACACTCTCACCTGGCACACAAACAGAAGCCCTCACACACACACCATGCACATGGATGACACACACATGCATGTGCACTCACCGGACAATGCCTCGTAATCAGCCAGATCTCCCACGCCTTGGATCTGTTCCTCCGTGACGTAGGTCCCAGCGACTGACTCATGTGGAGTGAGTTCCATGTCTACTACTGGAGACCCACCTCCAGTCACTAGAGTTGCGGCATGACTTGAGGCCAGCTTACTCTTTGCCCTGCGCTTTAGGTCATTCCAGCGCTTATAGCAATCATTGGCTGTGCGCCTCACAATTCCAAGGGCACTTACGATGTCCGCAACGGTCTGCCAGTGTGCCTGGCGTTGTGCAGGTGTGGTCTTGGATCCTGCAACAATGACCATCTCGTTGTCATGTCCGGACACATACTCGACAAGTGCATTCAGTTCGTCATCCGTGAAGCTGGGCTTCCTGGACGGGCCGGACTGTGTAGCCGTGTCTGGGGCATCAGCCTGTGCCGGACGAGCACTCTTCCTCTTCCGCTTGGAAGGTGGTGGTGATCCTGAGTGTCCTGCGCCGCTCTGGACACTAGGGGCAGGAGCCCTGGTGGACTCTGTATCAGGAGTGTGGGATTGCACACTCAGCATGGGAGTTGGTGCAGGCATTGGGTCTAGTGTGATGGTGTCAGGGGGAATGTCAGCAGCATGGACTAGGACCGACACTGTCCTGGCTGGGTGTGTGAGGGCTGGGGTGGATGGAGCCGCAGCTGCCCCTGCAGCCTCTCCGCCCTGCCTCCTTGGTGCAGCAGATGACCTTGCTGCCCCAGATCCACGTGGCATGATGGCATCAATGTGCACCAGCGCACGTGTCGTAGCCCTGCTGACCTGGAAGTCAGCCATGGAGTCAGCCAGGTCTGGTGCCACAATGGGCTGGTCCAACAAGGGCTGAGCATGGATGGTGTCAGCCACATCAGCCTCAATGGGAGGGGGGAAGGGGGGGGATTATGGGTGCCCGTGACTGGTCCTCCACACATGGGGGGACAGGCTCACCCTGCAAGTTACGACCACGTCCCCTACCGGATCCACCACGGCCACCACTTGTGGCTCTTCCACCTTTGCCACCCTTACGGAATCCTCGCCTCCCAGCCATGGCACTGATGTTAATGTGCGTATGGGAGTGGATGTAGACTATTGTCCTGGGCAATTGGGGGTCAAAGGGGTTGGGTACCAGATGGTAATTGTACCCTAGTGCTCTAGCAAGGCTGAATGTAACCCCTGGGGAAAGATGACGGGTCACGCAACGCACAGGAGGCCCAAAAAAGGGAGATGACGTGCACGCAACCCCTCCTAGACCACGTGTGCAGAAAGAAAAACCTGCACTACGCTGTGGCACCCAGAAACCCAAGAATGAACGTATGCGTGTCACACGCAGCCTAGAATGACCTCTGAAGGGGTAGGCTACACACGGGGCAAGCACAGATGTTAGATACGTGCGTGACTCACCGTCTGCCTGGTAAACGAGCGTGTAAAAGGAGCACGTTTGGTTGGCAACACCCCCGCCAAAAGAAGATTTGTACGCTGTCTGAGGAGACAGGACAACAGTAGAAGGGAACACTGTTTGAGGGAACAGGCCCAGGTAAACCAGTAAAAGCGAAAGAAGAGAAAAATCTGTCAGAGGTAACAGGGAATACGAACTTGAAACGCCGTGAAGTAAATCGCGTGTGAAACGACAAGAAGTACAGAATTCACCCACTCGCTCTCCACGAAAAGCACATACAAGGAAGTGGTGTTCTACGCGTACCTTTTATACAGGCCCACACGTCCAGCGTCACTTACGCGGCGTGTACGCGCTAGGGCCATTTCCTCCAATTACACGCTTTGTCACTTCTGCGTGTACGGACATTTCCTCCAATTACACGCTTTGTCACTTCTGCGTGTAGGGACATTTCCTCCAATTACACACTTTGTCACTTCTGCGTGTAGGGACATTTCCTCCTATTACACGCTTTGTCACTTCTGCGTGTAGGGCCATTTCCACCAATCACACGCGATGAGACTCTGACGTGCAGTCTTTCCACGTGTGCTCTGTCATCACGTGCTGTGTGGGAAACACCCGTGCGGGTCACGTCACAGACGCGCTTACGCGCTGAGGGCCTTTGGTCCAATAGAATCGCGTATGCGTGCTGACGCGCTTACGCGCTAAGGGCCTTTCCTCGATTTTCACGCTGACGTGCAGGATTTTCACGTGCCAAATCACTCCGTACCAAGCTGGCCACGCATAAGCACACGGAAGACCACGCTCCTGCCCAGAAGGCCGAACTACTGCCCCCCAGAGCCCCGAGCACGCTCCCACCTACCATCTGCTGCTGCCTGACTGCCTGCTGCCCACGTGCACTGCCATTTGCTGCCTGCACATCAGCCAGGGGTGCTGTTGCTGTGACCACCCCTGCTGGTACCGAAGACTCCCGACTAGAATTCCATCGCTCCACAGCCCAGCCCCAGGATCCAGTTGCCCACCCACTCCTGCCTCTGGGGTTGTCATGTCGGGGCAAACACCATCTGTGACCACTGACAACCCCCGGCCAGAGAGGCAGAGGGGCACCAGCTTCAGTGCCACCGAAGTTGGTGTCCTGGTGGAGCAAGTCCTGGGGCAGTATGATGCCCTCTTCGGAAGTTCCCGCGCCGACAAGGAAGGACGGACTCGGATCTGGACTGACATCGTGACTGCCATCAACGCGGAGGGGGTAGCAGTCCGGGACTTACAACATGTCAGGAAGCGCTGGGAGGACTTCAGGTCCAGGACCCTGAACAAGGCCTGGCGCCTCTTGAAGGCAGCGGATGCCAAGGGGCGCCGGGGCCACTTGTCGGAAGAACAGATGGGGGTCCTGGAACGCATATCCCCAGCGCTCCACGTCCAGGTCCTGGAGAAGCAGACCCTCTGGAGTCGAGCGGTGAGTGTACATGCATCCTGATTGTGAGCAGTGCGTGTGTTGATTATTCAGTATTGTGCAGGTTGCACATCTGTTTGTATGGGGTCGAGTATGGGTGGGGGTGTACATGGCCGTGGGGCTGACACATGCGAGGGCTGTAATGTGTGAGACATGGATGGTGCTTGTGTGTGTAGGCTTGCATGGCAAATGCAGTTGTGCGTGCACACATGTTTGTATGTATGTGTATGTAAGTAGACATGTCCGTGATGTCACGCATGTATGTTGTATTGGGCTGCATGTATGAGCACTGTGTACATGTGCATGTGTGTGTATTTGACAAGGGTGCAACAGTGATGCAACATGGATGCATGTGACTGCGGTATGTGTAAGCCTGATTGGCAGATGTGACATGGATGCCCGTCTGAACAGTGCGACACTTGGCCGAGGTGTACACATGCATGCAAGTGTGGTGGTGTGTGTACATGTGTGGTGCACTTCCTGTGTTGCATGTGATGTCTGGGTCAACTTTGGCTGCTCATGCTGTTGTATGTGTATGGATGGTGGTGGCAGTTGCGATATGGCTGTGGTATGGCTCATGTGTGCGAGTTGCAATGACATGTGTGTTGGGGATTGTGATGACATGTCTGAGGTTTGCCAATGCCACTCATGTGCAACTGTCATGTGTGTATGTGTCCATTGTACAGTGCCCTGATGCCTGTGTTTTGTTTCTCCCTGTCTGCAGCGTCAACTGATGAAGAGGGCGGAGAAGGTGCTGTGGAGCACAGCGGCGGGGATCCGACCGCCAGCCGGAGACGCAAGGCCCGGCTCCCCTCCCGTGTTGTCATCTCGTCGGGGAGTGAGGAGTCCGGTGCCGCGTCCCAGGCCGCAGCTGCCGGGGGGAGGTCCAAGAGGCGGAGGTTGGAGTTGGACTCCTCGGCAGCAGAAGGGGCAGCTGGGACCCCACAGGGCCCAACAGGGGAAGATGGCACGGAGTCATCCAGGTTGGTGGGGGGTCTGGTGGAGGAGGAGGCCGTGCAAGCACCAGAGACGGGGTCTGGAGGTGGGGATCCCACTGGTGCTAGTGGTGCAGTCCAGGACCAGGGACAGGAGGCAGCACAGGCCGCCGCGGAGGTGCCTGTGTGCAATCCTGTCCCCGATCCTGTCCCTGCATCATCTTGCACCAGCAGGGATGCCTACGTCCAGACCCGTTTCCAGGCAGGGGATGAGCTGACGTCAACTGGCCTTCCTCTGCCTGCAGACGTGGCTATCCAGGTCCGGGTTGAGCCTGTCCTGGCTGGTGTGGCGTTGCATCAACGGGCCATGCGAGGTGACCTGCAGTCTTTTCATGGAGAGACTGCACGTCATCTCGAATGGCTCGTTGACCACGTCAGCCTGCTGGGACAGGTCACCCAGGCCGGATTCCTCCGTCTGATGGGGCTTGCTCCGACCCCCTCCTCAACTGGACCCCCTACGCGCCAGTCATCCTCTGTGCCATCTTCCCACCCATCAGTCACCTGGGTGCCCTGTGGAGCTGCCTCTGACGGTGCGGCCAGGCTGGTGGAGGAGGCATCCCTGCCACAGTCGGGAGTCGGTGGTCCAGCAGGGGTGGCCACATCAACAAGTGCACCCCAGCCGGCGGAGGATGTGCAGGCAGCAGGAGGCAGTGCACGGGCAGAGGCAGAGCAGCAGCAGCAGCAACATGGTGGGAGCCATGAAGGCTCGGGGCTTTCGACATCGGAGGGGCAGGCATCGGCCGGAGGGCAGGGGGACCCAGGACAGAGAGTGTCTTCCGTGTGGCAGCGGTTGGGCCACGCCATAGGTGCGGAGCGGCGGCGGGCGGAAGAGGCGCGGCTCACAATGGTCAGGGCGGAGAACTCCATGCGGAGGGCCCTGAGGCGGGCCGAGTGCCTCGAGGCAATCCGCAGGGGGTTGGAGGAGGACACAGCGTCGTCCCTGCGGACCCTCGGGGCCATGGAACTGGACCGCCTCCGGGACATCGAACAGGAGTTCGATGATGCCCTGGCCCGGGACACCACAGAGTGAGCCGCTGGACTTGCCCGCCGCCTTTGTATATAGTTCTTTAGTTTTAGGTTTCCTTTCTTTCGTATTATGATTTGGAGTTGACGGACACTGCTCCACTTTTTGTATATAGTTGATTTTTAGGTAGATTTTTTAGTAGGTTTCCTTTGTTCAGTTGGGCTCATGGACCCTTGTTATTTTTGTACATAGTTCTTTATTGCATGGAGATTTTTTTACATTTGACTTTGGACAAAATTTTTTTCTATTTGGATTTCAAGTTTCATTTTTTCATACGGACATGCAGCTTACTTTTTTCTCATTCACATTGTAGTTAGTTTTCTTTCTTTAGCATTCTTATTTTTTTTCAATACAATTTTGTTTGCATACTTCACTGTGTGGTATCATCTCATTGGTTTCATGCATGTCATGTTGTGTGTTTTCCCATTCAATTGCAACCATTGTGTGTGACGGACACGGCTTCATTAGCTTCATGAACATTGGGGGTGTAACATGTGATTTCCATTTCCATGTGGGTGAATGGGTTACTTGGTAGGGCTTTTTGGCTGTGGAGGCTGACCATTACGCACATGATTGGGGATTGTGAGGACCTGGTGGGGGCTGCCCATGGTGGCAGGGCGGTGGGGGGTGGTGGGAGACATGATTGGGGGCCTGGTGGAGGGTGCCCATGCACTGCTGGGGGGTGGGGGTGCAGGGGGACATGGGTGGGGGCCTGGTGGAGGCTGCCCCTGGTGGCTGGGGGGTGGGGGTGGTGGGAGACATGAGTGGGGGCCTGGTGGAGGGTGCCCATGCACTGCTGGGGGGTGGGGGTGCAGGGGGACATGGGTGGGGGCCTGGTGGAGGGTGACCCTGGTGGCTGGGGGGTGGGGGTGGTGGGAGACATGAGTGGGGGCCTGGTGGAGGGTGCCCCTGCACTGCTGGGGGGTGGGGGTGCAGGGGGACATGAGTGGGGGCCTGGTGGAGGGTGACCCTGGATGCTGGGGGGTGGGGGTGGTGGGAGACATGATTGGGGGCCTGGTGGAGGGTGCCCCTGCACTGCTTGGGGGTGGGGTGGTGGGAGACATGAGTGGGGGCCTGGTGGAGGGTGCCCCTGGTGGCTGGGGGGTGGGGGTGGTGGGAGACATTAGTGGGGGCCTGGTGGAGGATGCCCCTGGTGGGGGTGGGGGTGGTGGGAGACATGAGTGGGGGTCTGGTGGAGGGTGCCCCTGGTGGCTGGGGGGTGGGGGTGGTGGGAGACATGAGTGGGGGCCTGGTGGAGGGTGCCCCTGGTGGCTGGGGGGTGGGGGTGGTGGGAGACATGAGTGGGGGCCTGGTGGAGGCTGCCCCTGCACTGCTGGGGGGTGGGGGTGGTGGGAGACATGCATTGTTGATCAGTAGTGCAAGGTGACATGTGGGTTGGCTGGGGGGCATGCCCATGGTGGATGGGCTGCCTGCGGGACATGAGCAGGGGTGCAGGGTAGTCCCCCGTGGTGTGGGCTGCCTGCAGGGGCCGTGGAGGTTGTGGAGCATACACCTGGGAGGACCCACACGGCCAATTCACGTGTAGTACTCCCCAGAACCCCTGAAATACACATACCCTGCAGTAATCGCGTGTGGAACTTCCCGCGCACCCCTGAAATACACATCCCTTGCTCGCACTGGGCCAATCGCGTGTGGAACTTCCCGCGCACCCCTGGAATACACGTACCCTGCTTGCACGGGGCCAATCACGTGAGAGACTTCACGCGAACCCCTGAAATACACGTAGCCCGCTCCCCCGGCCCGATCGCGTGAGAAAGTTCACGCGAACCCCTGTAATACACGTAGCCCGCTCCACCAGGCCCGATCGCATGAGGAACTTCACGCGAACCCCTGAAATACACGTAGCCCGCTCCCCCAGGCCCGATCGCGTGAGTAAGTTCACGCGAACCCCTGTAATACACGTAGCCCGCTCCCCCAGGCCCGATCGCGTGAGGAACTTCACGCGAACCCTTGAAATACACGTAGCCCGCTCCCCCAGGCCCGATCGCGTGAGAAAGTTCACGCGAACCCCTGTAATACACGTAGCCCGCTCCCCCAGGCCCGATCGCGTGAGAAACTTCACGCGAACCCCTGAAATACACGTAGCCCGCTCCCCCAGGCCCGATCGCGTGAGAAACTTCACGCGAACCCCTGAAATACACGTAGCCCGCTCCCCCAGGCCCGATCGCGTGAGAAAGTTCACGCGAACCCCTGTAATACACGTAGCCCGCTCCCCCAGGCCCAATCGCGTGTGGAACTTCCCGCGCACCCCTGAAATACACATACCTTGCTCGCACTGGGCCAATCGCGTGTGGAACTTCCCGCGCACCCCTGAAATACACGTTCCCCGCTTGGCGTTTGCTGTTTGCCAGCCCGGTGAACTGGTCCAGGGTTAGCGCAGCCCTTTGCGATGATTTAGCGATTTTGATGCCTTTTCCTTGCGCGAGGGCGTTCTTGGGGGCGTAACTGGTGCTGCTGCAGGGTCGCTGCGATTCTCTGCGCCACGGCTGGTTTGGGAGCCTAAAATCCATGAATACGCTGTGCGCGGAAATCGGTTTTAGCGCACGTGCCTGGCGCAGTCAATCGCACGCGGACACTCTGCGCCAGCCGCTTGCGACACTTTTCTGCGAAATTCTATGAATTACCCTGTAAATATACTCCCGCCTCTATACAAATCCTTTAACGTCGATAACTGCACCATCTCAGTCTCCACTGCGGTAAAAACGCTAGGAGTATACCTCGACTCCACTCTCTCCATGACACGGCAAGTCAATGCCGTAGCCTCCTCTGCTGCACTAACCACTAAGATAATCAACGCCGTTAAATCCTTCCTATCCCCTAAAAACTGCCTGAATGTAGCCAGAGCCACAGTAGGTACCAAATTGGACTACTGCAACGCCCTCTTCCTGGGCACATCGGCACAAAACATTAAAAAAATGCAAGTCACACAAAACAATGCTCTAAGAGCAGCCCTAAGCATTCCAAAAAGGGAGCACATCTCCCAAGCCAGAAAAGAAGCACACTGGCTACCTATAAAAGAACGCATACTATTTAAATCCATGGCCATCACACACAGATGCCTCTCTGCCAATGCCCCACCCTATCTTTCTGAAAGGATCACCCTCCATACCTCCACTAGATCTACCAGGTCACACCTGACCAACCAGACCTATGTACCCACTTTCAAAAGAAGCAAAGCCGGAGGGTCCAGCTTCCAACACCTAGCACCCAAAAATTGGAACGCACCCCCACCGCCTTAAGAAGCGAAAAATCATACCATGCCTTCCGTAGACTACTGAAAACCACGCTGTTCCACTAACCCCGCCTCACCTGTATTCTCACCACTGTAATTATGGAAATAACAGCAAATGTATGAAAAGACGCGTCTATGCTAATCTGTATATCTGTATATTCACCATGTATGTCTGTAACAAGTAAGACTTCTTAGCGCCACGATGCCCCCGGGCAGATGTGCGCTCTACAAATCCAAATAAATAAATAAGTAAATAGTGGCCAACATGATACATTCCAATCTTTAGGTGGTTGTCCAGTCCTCTTTTTCCTTTGCATTCCGGCACTTGTAGTCACAGTTGTATAATGGGAACGACCGAACTACTAGTCCCAGAATGCAAAGAAAGGAATAGGAGTAGGTGGGGCACCTACAGATTGGAATCATGTTGGCAACTGTGATGTCATGCAGGCTGCCCGGCATGGCCAACGCAGGTGCTCAGCACTGTCCCCTTCCAACTCGCTGGAATTCCCAATTCATGGAAATGGATAAGGGGCTATGCCTCTCCAGCGTGGGCCATGAGCCGCCAAAGGACGCGCAAACACGTGGCCAATGCACGTTGTTGTTGCTTGTGTGATTACTACTACTCACTGACAGATCAAAATAATGAAGTTGCCAAAACGCCAGGGGCTGGATTTAGAACAACGTTTTCAACGGACTTTCCCATTTGAAAGCATTTTTTTATTTACATTTTTATGAATATTATACATACAACCATAATACCATAACAGCCATAAAAATAACAAGTATAAAAACTAAGTTCATCACAGAAGAGTCACAGTCACAAATATTAAATAAATATGTACACCTTCATGAAACAGACTAACATTATAAAGCAGATTTTACAGAGATATGCATTCAAATTCTCCTCACAGTTCCAGGAACCTTCCCCAGATTTGATCAAATATGTAGATTTTCTTATCTCTGAAAATAATTATTTTTTCCATTCTAGACACTTGTGTTAGATCTGACAGCCATTCTGAACCCCTCGGTCTTTCATCATTTTTCCACTTCCTCAGGACGATTTTCTTAGCAGAGTTAGATGCCCTGAAAAACCAGCATCTTTGGGGGAATGGGAGATCTTCCACTAAGACATCCTCACCCAGAATTATACTTGCATAGTCAAAGTCTATGTTCAACATAAGAACCTTATTCATACTCAGTGTGACTTCCCTCCAGAAGCTCCTTCATTCATAGCAATCCCAGATCATGTGTTCAAAGGTCCCTCTGACATGCCTACATCTCCAGCAGGCCTCTGAGTCAAGTAGGCCCCTTGCATATAACCTTTCTGGTGTCCAGCATTTTTGTAACTCAGGCCCCACATCATAGTCAAACAGTCTGCTGGGGCTTGCAAATAACTGAGCCCTGGCAAACACCCTGATACATTAAGCGCTGGCATGCTGCCTCTTCCTACAGGAGGGATACTGTTGGAGATGCTGCGGGGAACGGCTGTGAGTTTATACCCATTTTTCTTTTCTATTGCAGCGAGCATCGGCATCCCTGGTGGACTCCACCTTTCAGATGGCAGCAGTGATGGCAGCCAAGGGGAAGGGAATCTCCCGCCAAGCTCCTCACAGGCGTGTCCTGGGAGAACCTTGCTTCTCGAGGACAGGTAGGTGGGAATCTAGTCCTTCTTCCATCATTCAACAATACACACAGCGAGGGCCCAGAATTGGGTCCCTGGGGTACAGAGTTTTACTGGCACTGACATGAAAAAAAGAGCATTGGCGCAAAAATACCTTTCCTATCTGGGACGCCACACCCGCCTGTAAATAGACAAATGAACGAACAGTGTGACAAACACCTTTGCCGCCAAATTTTTTTCTTTTTCAATTTCCAGTCTTCCATACCCATAGTCCCCTTATCTGACGAAAAGTATGTGAACATTTAAAGTAAAAATAAAAATGGGAATGTTGCACCATTGAGCAAAACAAACGAATTGGAATAATGTTCTATTTTCTATATAATGTTTTTTTTTCTTAATATGTTGCATTCCGTAGCTCGAATGAAATGTGTCCCTTTTTTGGATGTGATTATTTCACCCAAACTCCCCTCACGTATTCCCAATAAGCCGAGATCCGTGGTTCCTCTGAGCAAGACAGGGAATCCATTTAATGGTTCGGAAGACGCACTGTACATGTTCTTTGTCTTATTCAGATTTGTGCTTCTCCCCCTGATATCTGCAGCACGCCCCAGTGTCGGAAGGGAGAATTGGAGGTCTTCTCAGTCAGCTGTGGGTCAGACCTTGGCGCGCCAACCTTGACTGACACCGGAACGCAGACAGACGAATCAACACTGCTGCACCTGAAACGCACCCGGGTGCTCGTGTATCAGCCTGCCTGCACGGCCGGGCAGCACACCGATGGACATCCAGCCTTTGAAAACACGCCGAGTCAAGAGAATACTGCTGAGGCCCCCCTGAGCATGGCAGATACCTGCCCTGGTGGACCATGGATACCAAGGGAGTCTACTGCTGCCCCTTGCCCCATTGTTGAGCCTGGTTTCAACTTGCCCCGCTCGATAGTGGAGGACTCTCACTCTTCCGGTGGAAGCAGCAGAGATGCCTCGTATTGCCAGAGCCCCCCAGCATCACCAAATTCTCTTGAAGAGCGACAGGGAACCCCGAACAGCGGGGAAGGGGAAATCCAACGTGATGACATTGAAGAGGCTTCTCCGCAGCTTAGAGACGGACCAGGGAGCCCAGCGGAATCCCCTCGTTCCACAGATGAACAATTTGGTGCTTCACCACTATTGGCTGACAAGGAGTCTCAGAGGAGTGGCCAGGCGTTCCCAGACCCCGCTTTACAGGCTCTGAAGAGCGGCAAGAAGGAACTGTAAGTTGGAATGGCTAAAAACATTTAACAGCTCTCTGTTCATGTGTGTGTCGATCTTTCAGCTACACATATGGCACAATGTTATCTATGATTGCCTGACTAGTTTCTTACATAGAATACGCCACATTCATAGATCTTTGCACCTTGGCATCTGCTTTAGTGCTTGCAAACCTTTATGTAGCTGAGCAGATGCATTTGTGTTTTTACCAAACATTCAACACCATGTCGCTTGCTTCATATGTGTAATTTACAAGAGGAGCCTGTTAAGTTGGGTTTCCTTCCAAGAGGACCTCAGCGCCCTTCTTAGTAATTACTAACTGTCCAGTCTTGGTCGCGGTCGCATGACATGTGTACCAACGGAGTTCCCTTGGCTCCTACCCTCCGTTTGACTTATGTATAAACAAGACTTGGTTCCTTAGAATTTAGTCATGCGCCCTTGTTGTCAAAGAGAAAACTTTTCGAAACGGGACACGCTTTCACAGGTATTTAACCCATGAACTCTAAACCTAAACCATGTAATATGAACATTGAATCAACATTAATAGAATCAGCCCTGATTTGAAAAAGACGCTGGAGACGTCGAAACACGTGTAATCACAAAGGGCGCTTCAGAAGCTTTCTATAATT
Source organism: Ambystoma mexicanum (assembly GCF_040938575.1). Lineage (NCBI taxonomy): Eukaryota > Metazoa > Chordata > Amphibia > Caudata > Ambystomatidae > Ambystoma > Ambystoma mexicanum. The sequence continues at coordinate 1,132,791,878 of NC_090923.1, forward strand.
AAAAGCCAAATGTCTAACGTTGGAGAAAAAGTGTTCTCTGCCTGCTTTTTCTCTTTGACAACAAAGGCGCATGACTAAATTCTAAGGAACGAAGTCTTGTTTATACATGCTTCATATGTGTGCCTATGGATGCCAGCACTGTGGACAGCGCACACATAAAGGTACCATTTTCTTTTTATGTATCTTTGTATCGATTCAGCATAAAGTCAGGCATTTATCTAAGTATCTTTCTGAGCGCTACAGGTGGCCTCGTGGCCACGTGAAAGAGCTTGTCCATCAGGCGCATCTAGGAGAGATGCCGATGGGAGTTGATTGGTAAGCCGTATTCAGTCAGTCAAACAAACTTTTATTCGGCATAAAAACCTTTAAGTACAAAAGAGAAGTGCATGATTCAAGCATGAATATACCATAAAAACATGACTAGCAGATTGTTTTGCTGGTTATTCCAAAGTACAGCTGGCAAGCCATGTTCATTGTTTGATCAGCTAATGGTTAAATCGCCAGTAATTCCAATAGGAGCGACTCGCTGAGCATCTTCCAGTTAGTGGGGTCTACACCCCTCAGGAGTCCCAGTCCTACCAGTGAAGGCGAAAAGGCTGCGCGCCAAATCCTCAGTGCCTCAATACTGTGCAGATTCAGAAGCAGATTCGCTGTGGCACAGCCGGGGAGAGGGCAACTGAGAGGCTTTATGGCTCAGGTGACAGGGACAGGATTCAGAACTTGTCATTGAGCTCGCAATGCGGGTGGGGGCAGCCCTGAGGATACTAGTGTGGGACTGGGAGACCAGAATAGCCCTTCATCCTTGCTTGGCAATGTTTGGATTGGCCTGAGCCAGAGATGTGTCAGTGAAAGGGTCACTTTATAGAAAGTGATGACGTGGCATCAATAAATGACTCCCACTCTAATAATGATCACCAATGGCAATACATATAAGGGTTATTGCAGTCTGCCAGGGACGTGGCTCCCTTGGAACAATCCCCAGCGGCGATAGAGTGCTGCAAATATGAACCTAAAATATATGGAACAAATAATAGATACCACAACAACATGAACCCTTAAAACGTCGCCCTGCCTTTGCTCCAAAAAACTTCGATCACAGGCTTGCCTCCTCTCACACAATGTCTGCAGGCAGACTGAGACATCCCCGTTTCTCTCGTCATACATTTACCTGTGGATCCCTAGACTGAAGACAGAGGTGGGAGATCTGGTTGGCTGCTCATGTACACACACCTGGATTAGTGCATAGGGCTTTTTAGAGCATGTCTATGGTTGTTTCAGGAGGGCACCCTCACCATGGAACAATAGGAAAGACCTTGACTCCCATAGCCCATGGTGAACTGGCCTTCGGTTCCGGGACTCCAGGCCTCTTGGTGCAATTAGGATTTGTATATGCAGGGTGTGGCTCTCTTCCCATATCGCTCGTGGATTTCTGGGAGCCCCAGCAAGGAGTCTGCATGGCACATTGTTTTGGAATTAGGCTATAACAGATAGCGGTCTCCACTACACAGTTTTCACCCATACTGCCACATGTGTAGAGTCCAATACCTGTTCATCTGTACACACACATTTATATTGTGCAGCAAATCTAACTTCAATGTGAGATTCCAGCAATGCCACACCTTCCAATAAGTACTTTATGTTTTTGTGTACATTCTAGATGATTCCAAATGGTCCCGTAATGTAAAGATGAAAGGAAAATCGACATAGGGTCCAACCTTCTGAGTTGGGGGACCCAGTTGGAAGTAGCAGAGCCAGAACCAGAAGATGGTGAGGGTGTTAAACATTGGTGCAGACGGTTCGCTGACTGCAGAGGCAGAAATACAGCACACATGAGAGTAGTGCAGCAGAGTGGAAGGATATTAGCATACTTGATCGAAAAAAAATGACCCGTTTTAAATTTGGCTGAATTTGTTTGATCGGTTGTTTGGGGAATTTCAGTCAAATGTAGTTAAATATATATATGTGGGGTAGGAGAATAGGTTAAGGTGGGGGGGAAGTGGGAGGGGGTGCAGAGGGACTCCCCCCACATTTTAGAGCAAAAAAACGACCCCAACAAATTTGGTCGAATTGGAAAAGGTCAAATAATTTCGATCAAGTAGACCCAAACCGAGTGGATGTGCAGGTCACCAGACAAAAGATGCTTACCAGGGACACGAGGAGCCTGAGGACCTGTAAACTGTGATTGTGGGTTGAATTACAGGAAAGCCATTCACTGGTAATGCAGGGAGACCATCTGTGAAAACCTGCAGACTCAATGACAGTCCTCTTCTCTCCGATCTCGAAATGGCAGCAGGAAGCTTTAAGCCCTCTGCCCATGATCCTCATGTCAATCAAGAATGTACTGCGAGGGTCAGTGAGGAAAATCCACAGCACATGAGAGTGATGATGAGGAAAGGGGAAGCCTCTGGTGGGGCAGTGGAACATTAGAGCCCTGACCAAGCCTGCAACCTAGGGCTGATAGAGAAATGGACCAACCAATCCAGTATGTTATTGGGCCAACAAAGAAAGCTTAGGCTGTATAAATGGAATGAGAGAATTTGACTTTGAGGGCGTTAGGACGGTGTTCCATGGAGTTGGTGTGAGTGGAAATAGAGTGAATGAGATATACCTATGCAATTTACCGAGAACGCTGTCTCAGTCCTTGACTGGTATAAGACAGTAACAAGGGCATAGTTCAGATAGCCTGGTGAGGGCTATAGCCCAGGTCCTGTCCAACCCCAGAGGCTTTCTCCTAGAGAAGACTGCTTGAAAGCCTGCTGGAGCTCAAGAGAAAATCTACCAGAGAACGCAGTGTTGCTATCTTGCTGCTGGGACTATGACCAGGACCCTGTCAGGATGCAGTGAGGAGAGAGTCCAGAGAACGGCAGTGGGCTCCAGCTCAGGATTTCAACCCTTGGCTGGTAGGTGTAAATAACTTCAGTCTGACAAGTACACTGACAAAGTGGAGCCTTAAGGCAAGGGGGAATCATAGGCACTTGCTGGCAGGTGTGTGCTGTTTGTACATCCAAGGAGCTGAAGAAGGTGACCTGTGGCCAAAGGGTGACAATATCTGTGCCAGGAAACAACCAGTGGACAAGCCAAGACAGCATGATGCGTGGAGGGGAAGGGTCCTACAAACATCCTGTGACTGTGAGTGAAGTAATGGGCGAGGCTAGAAAAGCAACCAGGATATCAATACAGTGACAGATGTGCTGGGGGTTCCATTGAAATCAATGGAGGGAAATTTGTAAAAAGTAAGCCTTTCCATAATACTGGGACAAAACACAGAGCCTGCTCTCCTTTTTAGTTGAGGTCGGAAGCAGCTGGAGAGATGCTTAGAAAAACTAGTGTCAGTGCTCAGTTTCCCAGCTCATCTCCTGCCCACCCACCAATTCCTCTGCAGATTAGGGCATGTGTTGAATACCTGAATAAAGTTGTGAGTACCTGGGCTTTTGATGGCAATACCTGGCAAACAATATGGACACCTGGCTACATTTTGGAAATCAATGGAAAATTGCGTGATTACTGGCATATGTCGTCAATACATGCATAGGGTTTGAGTACCTGGGCTTTTAATGGGAAAACTTGCCAGGCATATGGTGTGGGCACCTGGGCATTTCATGACAGTAACTGCCAAATAATCTGAGTTTCTGTTATGTTGTGTTATGTTATTTGGCATTTATATAACGCTCTATATACCATTGGTATGACTTCAAAGCGCTTTTAGGTTGAACGCCCTTGGGGACCGTAGTCCAGGTCAGTTGAGAGATTAGGGTGTTAAACAGTGCTTGGGTGCACCAGTTATGTGTGCAGCTGAAGTAATGACCTGATGGTAGCTGCATCCTAGCATTAGGTATGGTGGTAATGATATCGGTTGAATGTGTGCAGTCTGGCGGGTGCCCCCCGGCAGCATAGCGGACCGGCGCAGCAGAAACGCCTTCACCTGGCCAAAGTCCGGTCAAAGTCGGGCCCATTTGCACCCATCCGCACTGCAGACGGTCTTTGGGTGACCCCCTCTACCTACTCTCGTTCTTATTCACGTACACTTTTGGTAACTCTAGCACCTTCCAATACTGTGTTTCCTAATGGATGGGGTACGGACAGCCTGGGTGAGGCGACCCTTGTCAAAACAACGGACTCCTCGGTTAAGTGCCTTCTTTTCAATGCACACTTGCGTATTGCGCATGCGGCGGATTGTTCCGACCTGTTACAGCAGTACTCTCCTGACCTTGCTATTATTACCGAAATGAGTCATCAGCCCCCTCTCCGGTTCATTCCCTGCCCTCCGATTACCGGGTTCCTAATTTGGACAAGGAACCCCCTCCCCTCCACCCCCCGTCGAGGGTTGGAGGTGGAATTGCCTTGGTTCATCACTCCAGCATATTGTGCCAGGTTTTGCCCCTGCAGCATTTGGTTAATATGGAAGCTTTATTAATTTGTGTTTTGATTTCTCCCACCAGCACTCGTCATTCCTTACTGATTTATCGTCCTCCTGGGCCTGACCCTCTTTATTGTAATGCAGCATCTGAACTTGTGGACGGTCTTAGGCTTCCGTTTGGAGTTTTGTTTGTGCTGGGGAATTTTTACTTTCATCCTAATGACCCCGCCGACACAGGCGGCTTGTCTTATTTCCGCTTTTGCAGAATTGGGTCTGTCTCAGCTGGTGTCTCGACCTACCCACCGCCTGGGTAATACCCTTGGTCTCATCTTTTCCCCCTTCGCTCTTGCAACCTCATTTGCTCATCTGCCTGTTTTGTTGTCTGACCATATGAGTCTCCCTTTTGCAGTGAAACCTCCCTCCTGTCTTTGTCCCCTCGTACTGCCCTGTCCTGCCCCCCCCTCAAGAGGCATTGGGGTAAGGTTAAGCATTCTGATGCTGCCCTAGCTATTACTCATCTGCAGCCAGTTGACTCCCCCGCTGCAATTTTCAGACTTTTGCCTCAACGTTGTCCACCGTTGCGGATTCCCTGGCACCTCTGAAAGACTGCAAACCCTTTGGTCATCCTTCTGAGCCCTGGTTCTCAGCTGATGTGGCTGTCTGGCCTGTATGCAAGCTGAGCCATGTGGCGCATGTCCTACTGCGCCCAATCTCGTCTTGCCGCCCCGCAGCGATGACTTCTTATCAGGTGGCTATTACACAAGCTAAGTGTGTGTTCTTTGCCACCAGGAGGAAGCCTCCGCCAACTCCTCTAAATAGCTGTTTAAGGTAGTCCGCTCCGTTTCCTCTCCTTCTGCTGCCCAGGGAGTGGCTCCTCAGAGCCTCTGTGATTCGCTGTCCACCTTTTTGATGACAAAATCACCATTATATGTCAAAATATTCGTGCCTCTGGCACTCCCTGCCCTTCCACTGCGAGCCTTGGTCCCCCGAGTGTGCCCTCTTCCGGTTGGTCTTCCTTCCCAGTCTTCACTGAGACTGCTGTGACTTTGGCTGTGTCTTAGGTCAGCCGCCCCGGCCGACCCCGTTCCTCTTAGTATCCTGAAGGACATCTGCCCTGGTATCTCGCATTTTCTCACGGCAGCAGTCAATGCCTCTTTTTTACGTCTGCTAAGATTCCTAGCCCCCTTAAGCATGCTCTTATTCTCCCACTTCTAAAGAAGCTGAATCTTGATTCTTCTGTTCTTTCTAATGTTCATTCTATTTCTCTTCTTTCTTTCCCTATGAAACACTTGGAAGCCCTGGTTACACCTCTTCTCTGTTCCTTTTCTTGAGGACTCGGGTTGTCTTGACCCGTTTCAGTCCGGATTCCGGCCAGGTGGCAGTACCGAGTCAGTTTTGGTGACAGTGGCAGATGATCTGGCCAAGATTGTGGATCAGGGTGGCACGGCCACCGTAATCCTGCTAGATCTATCCGCTGCTTTCAAAACTGTTGATCATGATATCTTGCTCGAGCGGTTGTCTTCGGCTGGGATCTCGGGCCGGGTCCTGCACTCGTTTGTCTCATTCCTTGATGGTCGCACTGAGTCTCTTTCTCTTGCTCCATTTGTCTGGGCTGCAAAACCCCTCACTTGTGGTCTGCCTCAAGGCTCTTCTCTTTTGCTTCTTCTTTTCAACATATATATCCAGCCTCTGGTTAAGCTGATGCACTCTTTTGGTTTTCAGTGTCTCTCTTACGCCGATGACACTCAGATTTTGGTGAGGCTAGATCTATCCCACCCTGCCTCGGCTGAGCACTGCTGTTCCTGCCTTCTGGCTATCCACTCGTGAATGGGCAGAAATTGGTTTTGCCTTAACGGCGAAAAGACAGATGTTCTAGTTGTCGTCCCCTCTCTGGCATCTGCTGGCTGGTCTCCAGATTTCTGGTTGTATGAGCTTGGCCCTTTGCCTAGGCCCTCTCTGGTGGTGAAGAACTTGGGGGTAAAGCTCTCGAGTCCATCTCTATGCAGAGCCAGATCAGTGCCGTCAGCCAGTCGGTCCACTTTAAACTCTGCATTCTGCAGAAAGTGCTTCCCTATCTTCCGAATCATCTCCGTTCGCTGGTGGTATCCTCCCTCATTGCTGGCTCTTTAGATTACTGTAAAGCTCTATACCTAGCTCAGCCGGCGTATCTTCTTCGGCGGCTGCAGGTGCTGCAAAACTCTGCAGTTCGACTGGCAGTGGGGGCTCCTCGTTTCTGTCCTACCACCTACATTTTGGGAAAACTGCACTAGCTTCCGGTGGCGAAGCGTATCATATTCAAGGCCTTGTGTGTGGTCTACTGTGCCTTTTATGGGAAGGGCCCAGATTTTATACAGGCCGAATTCCGCCCCAATGTTCGGGCTCAGAACTTGTGTTCAGTTTTTTCATTCAGAGTTACGGTCTCCCGGTTCAGGCTGGCTCACGAAGGCGGGAGCTCCTTCTCTGTTGCGGTGGCTTCACTGTGGAATGCTACTCCTTTGTTCATGCGGGTCCTGGAGGACCTCCTCTCTTTGCGCCATGCCCTGAAAACCTATCTTTTCACAGCTTGACTGTTGCTTCTTGTTCCGGTCCCTGAACTGTCAGCGCCATGATGCCCTAGCTGGTGAATGTGCAATTCATAAATATTTTGTACATTACATTTATTTCAATAACCAAATTGTTAGGATTAGACAACCACCTAATAAGTACTAGGGGAATATCTACAAGTAAAGAGTGATTTTTTAATATAACATTTAGATGGGCTAAACTAAGTGGTGATTCATTAGTGATCCCAATGATCCCCGGGTGATCAAACAAAGGTCCAAACCAGCTCTAATAAGTCCTGTGTTCTAACCCCGCCAAGGACAACCTAGTTCTAAGAAAGAAAACGTCAAAGGGTTGGCCAACAGAAAAGACTGAAATCTAACCTTTCATTCAGTAGCTTTCTGGCCACCCTAAGCTAATAACAAAGTTCCAAGTAAATGTCAAAGCAAACAGTTGAAAGGTTATCCTTACTCTACTATAACAAAACCGACTTGTCGCTTGAGTTTCTCAAGATGTACAAGAGGCTCCTCCAGGACCTTGGCTTCAATGGGTATTTCCTTCACCCTTCATTCAGGGTCCTATCAGGCAGGTGCAATTCTCAGTTCTTCTTGCCACGGGCCACAGTCCTACACTAAGGGTTGGTGATGAAAAAGCTTGGGCTCTTGATTTCCAATTCTCTCTATGCATTTGAGAGGGGCTATTGGGCCCTTCTGGCCTGTCCCATGACTTCTGTAGCTTGCAAACGTTCCACCTCTCCTTCCAGCCTCCCTAGCAAGTATCTGTAGCAGGTAAGTTACTTGGTTGGTGATTTTTTTAAAAGAAGAGATGGAACAAAGTTACAAGGTAAGTAAAATGTGTTCTTATCTTTCAGATTGTACTACTGCCTTCATCCAAAAAGCAGTTCTTCCAGTCTTCTCTCTCCAACAACCTCCCCTTGTGCTAAGGGAGCATCAGCGGGTAGGTCTGTTTCCTCTGGGCCAACGGCACAATTTATTTTCACATCCCATTTGATACCCCTGAAGCTGTGGGGTGTTTTTTAAGGCTGACTCCAATTGATTCAGTGATCCTGTGTTTTGGTATACCCTCCTATAATTGGCCATTGCCCTTATGAGTCTTAAATCCCTCCATTATCCGATTATTGGTGGAGATCTGTGATTGGTTCATGAGGTAATGGCTTCAGGTAGGGTTTCATTGGACCAGCAAGGTTTTATACTTGTCTATGGCATGCAGTGCCTCTTGAATTTCCCAAGATTACAAGATTGTACTTGGTAACCATGTGCACTCTGCGGTCTCTTCTGTTGTGCGTAACGTTTCCCCCACTTTGGGTGCTGGAGTACCTGGCTGGTGAGCACCCCACCATGTGTTTCTATGTTCTGTTATAGAGTGGAAGGCACTGGAATGTGTATGAGCTGTGCAACATTTTAAATCATATTTGTGGGGCCCATCCTTTACTCTTCGAACAGACAACAAAACCTTGTTTAAGGCCCTTAAATTGGGGCGGGGGAGGAGGGGCTGGGAAAGCCAAACCCAGATTGTGCAGGTTGGCGTCAAAACTACATGATTATGTGTATCGGCTGGAATATGTCCCTTAGTCAAGGAATGGGAGGGCAAATTGGTTTTCTCTGTTGCCGTTACCTGATGATGGACGGGATCAGTGAATGGAATGAAGACACAGTGATAGTGGTGGTTTTGGGCAATATGTGTGATGCAATTTCAGATGAAGTGTGGAGGTAAGCGACTTTGCAAGATTGCTTGTTGTGGGATATGTTGCAGCACATAAAGAGTGGCTGGCCCAGAGACATAATTTGGAGAGTAAGTTACAAGCCTTTGTGAAGGTTGTTAAGATGGATTTCTTGAAAACTGGCCTTATAAACAGATTTTAGGAGGTAACCCTAGTTATAGTGAACAGGGAACTCTGAGTGCTTAGCCAAAATCAAATTAAGGTAAACGTGTAGAGCAGTAAAGGCTATTCTCAGGAGAGTGGGGTCAGGGGTCCACAATGCGTTGATACATTGAAGCACACAATAATCAAATTTAGAAATGAATGCATAAAGATACTAATATTTATTCTATGCCTTAAACACACACTAAAAAGTTAAGCATGCAGGTGATACTATTGCACAATACTCAATAATAAACACACACATACAGTCTTCTTAAAATGCATTAAATGACTTAAACCAGCACAGAAGCTACATAGTGATGCAGTAAAGCTGGAGCCCAGTCGCAAGCAATATTCCCTAACTTCAGCAGTCCAATCCCTCAGAAGAATGGGGCCTTGTGCCCAAACATCACAGGAGCCACAATGCTTCTCCCTAGAATGTATCTGTAGCAGGTAAGTTACTTGGTTGGTGATTGTTCAAAAGAAAAGATGGAACAAAGTTACCAAGTAAGTAAAAGGTGTTCTTATCTTTCAGATGGTACTACCCAGATTCACCGACCAAAAGGCAGTGGAAAAGAGTTGTTCTCAATGTTATCCTATGTAGGACCAGTGTAGACAAATGCTTTGCATTAACTTACCCCCTTGACTCTGATTTTCCCAGATGACTTGATGGGTCGAATAGGGGTCGCCAGAGGTTGGATTTCCCACCCACCGTTGGTTAGGGTGAGAGGTGTCCAAGAGCTGCTGGTGCACATATTCTGCCGCTAGGATCCAGTAGCAGAGTGCAACCCTTGGCGATGGAGAAATGCAAGATTCACTGATGCAGCCCTCTTCAGGATACTTCAAATGACTGAGGAAGTCGAGTTCCAGCAACGTCTACTACACACAGATGCTAGAAGGCGTCCTTCCAGTAACGGTTGTAGAGGTCCTTCCAGGACAGAATCCCTTGAGGCTGGACACTGAAATTCGACAGCGAGGTGACTTGTACCACAGGCTGGTGGCCACCAAAATTCTGGGGACAAATGCAGAACAGCAATGGTTCTAGCAAAGTAGCCCACTTGAGAGCTGGACAGTCTACCACATGGTCCAGGGACACTTACAAAGGCTCAGGATGGCTGGATCATTGGCAACACATCAAGACTGGTTGATCCCACCAGCACAGGGGCTGGCGCACCATACCGGGCCTTCGCAAATCAGGTAGTCCAACAAGACTTCACTGGGCCAGACGCTCGAAGGGATTCTAGTCCTCCTAAGGAGTCTTCTTCGGATCTTCAGTCAGCGGTTCTTCTACGAGGGATACTTAGTTCCAATGCTGATCTGAAGAAATGGCTGCAGGAGTCCTCTTATTATCCAAAATCCAGCCTGGCAGCAAGTCCAAGCCCACCAATGGTAAGAATCAGCACCATTCAAACAGCCAGTAGTTGTGCAATCAGGGACAACTATTGGTTTCACTCATGCCCCACACTTCTTTGTCACCACAGACGCAGAGTGTGACCAGGCAGTCCGAGCCACTTCAAGGGTCACAAACACACAAAGGCAGCAGTGGCCTGCAAAAGCAGCAGCTTTCCCAGGAAGTGCATGACCTTATGTGGGATTTTCTGACCTGGCAATGCAGGAAGAAGACCAAACTATAGCACTGCCAAAGATCAAGTGAAAATTTCATGGCATGGAGATTAAAGGGCACAAGCCACGTTTAGTATCCATAGATGGCAAACACGAATGTACACACTAGAAATAACACCAAAATGGTTATAAATATAGTTGCTGCCACCTGCTTTTCTATAGGCACATATTAATGCAACCAAAACTCATCAGTGTAAAAGGCTAGGGTGATGCAAATGTATTCCCGTTGCACTGCATTGTAAGATGCTGTGTGGAATGTAAAAAAGTTACAAAAGCTAAAGGCTAAAAAGGGAAACATAGTTTCCCAATACTGAGAGTCTGAACGACTGGCCAGTTTCCCCAAAGCAAATGAGCAAATGGCAGGGGAAGCGAAGCTGAAGGCTTTACTTCCCCGTAAAATGCCACAACAGGTTTAAAAACAAAACAAAGAGATTGGGGGTCCATACAAAATTATGGAGGGAAATTTGCCAAAAGAGAAATCTTTCCTATCAAAGGTACACGGCTAACTGTCTGGAAAATGATGTGGTAACTCGGGATCACAGAGCGGTGCCTCCTGTGAGTGCGAGGGCAAGGATGCTTAATATTGCACATGAAGGCTAAGGAGGATCAACTTGGACAAAATAGCGGGCACAGGAGTTATATTGGTGGCCGAAGATGGGTGTGGATGTGGAACGGTTGGTGGTAAAATGTACTGTGTGTCAGTCAGCTGATAAGGAAATTAAGTGCAAGCGGCTGTTGATGCAGGTTGTTGACTGGCCTAAGACTTTCTAGACTAAAATAGCAGTGGATTTTCTGCGGCCAATGCAAAGGCTTTTCCTGGATGAGAAGTGTGCATTAGTCGTCATTAATTATCATTCCTAATGGCTAGAGGTGGATTTCCGTAATGCCTATGTATTTTGTCGGCAGTTTCCTCACATGCACGGTGCGGGTGTGGATTAGAGGGGGATTTTGGTGGGACATTCCCATTTAAAAAAAAGAAATCAATGAAGACACATCGAGCCAAAGTGCATGAAGAAAGTCACACGATGAAACTGCTGACGAAAAACAAATGTAAAACCCTGGATTTCATCCAGCCTACCGATAATAGTGTGATCATATTCTTTTGGGATTTGCTTGGGAGAGAGGGTGCACCAGAGGTGTTGATGACGAGCAGTGGTATCCAGTGGATGACTAGGGAAATGCAGGAGATGGGGATAAGGAGTTGGAGGAAGGAATTGTACCACCCCCAGGCCAACGGTTTGTGGAGAGGGCCAATAGGACCATCAAAGGATGCATTCAGTTGGTGATGGCGAATCACGTACCTGTTTGTGAGGTGATAAGGGATACGTTATAGTCGTAACGTACCACACCCCATGTTTTAACTGGTGTTTCTCCTTTTGGATTGCTGAGTGAGAGGAGAACGGTGTCAAAATGAGTTCCTGCTTGGTTAGGCCATTTAGCCACAGAGGGATCCCCTCGGAAGGATTTGGGGGAGATTTGTGAGAGGTTATTGGAGTCTAATTGGAGGAACAAGACACACGACTGTTACAAGTGTGGGAAAGAGCGTGACTTCAAAGTTGGTGATGTGGTGCTTGCAAATAAGTCTTTTAAAGTGGGCAAGAGGTACTGTAATTTGATTCAGAAATAATCACGTAGGTCAGTTGCAGAGCTGTTACACCAGGGATGGGTGGATGGTGGAATAAGGTGAGAATGGTCATTGTACGAAAGATGCTGGAGGAGTTGGACTGTCATGGAAAGAACAATGCTGTTTGATTGAGGGTCACAGACAGAAATGCAGGGCAGAAATGTGTGGTGTGGAATTATTGGAAGGTGAGACACGCATGAGTGGTGCCATGCATATGTATGATGACAAAGGTTTTCATTTCACTTTATCGCAACTTAAAGGACTAAGGTTCTGCAGCCTTTGCTGGGGGAAAGCAGCGCCCCTCCCTCCTCCTCTCTCCACCACCCGCAGTGCCCATGATGTCTCTTCAGGGCCCACCCTGCAGAACAAAAGGAGAGACAAACGTGCATCTACTGTGCTCTCAGCACACTAGGCGCAGAACACTGTTTCGCCAAGTGGCCTTCACCTGTTTGTTACCTTTGGTGGGGCAGGGATTGATTTGGAAAGCCTGGTAAATTATCTTTTAACATGTTTTTGCTATTAGCAGTGCCTATTCTAATATGTAAATGTTTAAGTTATTGGAGTTGTGATGGAATGTTTTCGACTGCATCTCCTGCTGTTATATTATGCTTTTTTCCACTGTGTGTGTACAATTAAAGTGTAAGTGGCTGATGGACGAGGTCCCGATTCTGTGACTAGAGGAGCCGTGTGTATGTCCTTGCGAATCCTGGTAGCAGCTTATAGCATGGCGAGGTGCTCCTAGGTGGTGAGCGCTGCCATGCTTACCTGCTGGGTGCATGTCTGTACAAGTCCTCTTCAAGTCCTCTTCCCCTCTCACCTTGCCGAGGCCCCTCCCTCACAGGGGAACTGGGGAGGGGAACTCTCCTTGGGTGCCATGTGATGTTTCCTCAATTTTACATAGGAACTTTCTTAAAAAATATTTTTTATATATTTTTTATTATGGCCCATCTTTTGTGACAATAACATTTTTGAGTGAACTTCCCCTTTAATATTTAAGTGGCCTAGAAACGATTGCAGAATTCGGTTGCCAAGTACTACAGAAGACAAAAAAGCAAACTACAAACTGTTCCTTTCAGGCAAATCTTGAAAGGTCACATGACGTGAAATCATGGTGGCGGAGGTGCCGGCAAACTGTTACATTGCTACGGTCCCTCCGGCGCAACATGCCTGCTCTATCCCCCATCTCCTGCCCCCCCACCCCCATGCTTGCATGTAACTTTTTTACAGGCAAGCTTCTTTCTGCTGCAGCATGGGCCACCCTTGCGTGTGCTCACTGAGCACACGGACACAGCCCATGCTGAAGCCTGCAAGAGAGGGAGTCAAAGGCACCCTCACCCATAAGCACGGAACCAAGTGCAGCTGCACAAGCTGCACACACCGAGTGCCGGCCCCGGCTGCGTCCCTGAAAGCAGAGAAGTGAACTGCTAATTCTGAGAACACAGAGACTGCATAGCTGGTGAAAAAAAACAAGTGCGTACAAATGCTCCAGCAGAGCTCTGGTAACAGTAGAAACGTACTCAGCCCCTGAGATGACGCGGGAACTTGGGAGCTCCATGAAACCTTGAGAGATCCCAAAATACTGCATCACCATGGGGATTAGCATCCCCAGAAGCACTCTGCAAGGGCTGGAGGAGATCCACAAGGAGGTGCTATAAAGTGGCACTGGTCATCGCTCTGTTGCCATCATTTGCTCCCTTCAGGGGCATTCCAGAACAGTTCTGTTGTCCACATCAGCTCGTACTTCCAGCTGCTGTCCACAATTGAAGTAAAGAGGACGCTCAAGATCCACAAATGCTTTCCTTGAATTATGTCACTACCGCTGTCCTGACAGAAAAGAAACTGAGAGGAAGGCCCCCTTTTTGTGTGCAGCATGGACCCAATTGCTGTGTTTCCTACTAGGCCATTTGCTGATCTCACAATGGATGCCCTGCTTCCGTCCACTATGCTTGTTAGAGCTCCATATCTGAGGCTTAGTAACCCAATCCCACCCCCCATGTCTTTTGTGACCTCCCAAGACAGTTCTTTCCCACACATCGTAGTCCCTCCCCATCTCAAGTGGACACATTACGATGCACACCAATTACCCTCAAAGGAGTGCTGAGGCGACTGGCTGCATGTACTACCAGAGACTATCGCTTGTAGCTCTGAAGTTCCTCTTTTCCACTTCCTGAAAGATTCACATTTTGAGATTTGGAGAATGTACCCATCATTTTTAATGTTCTAAATACTAATCTGTGGACCCTGGCTTCATTACATCCCCACTAGCATGTTCATAAAAACATTTTTTTAAAGAAACTGGTATATAAATCAGTCGTAGCTGTGTTTATCTGTGTTTTACTGGAGTGATTAATTGGGACTGTTGATGTCGGCCTGTCTGAGGGAGTGAGCGGTGACACTCGGCTTTCCCACCATGCGGCCTGCTTCTGTTTGTGGACTATGGCCCTCCAAGCCTAGTTTCTCACACCTGGAAAGATAGCACGAACACACCTTGCCTGCGCAAACAAAACTCAAAAAAATAAATCAATGACAACACTGTAGATACAACTCTGTTCAATACCAGTGACAGTAAATAACATATATTTATTTGCCCTCCAGTAAAGCAAACGCAAGGGTTATTAACCTTAAGCCATGTGAACATGTGTATCGAGTCACTTGCAGGAAAATCAGGTTTAACAGCCAATGGCAGTTAGTCTAGTCTATAGAACGCGCACATGCTGAGGCCTTTTGATGTTTGGCCAAGGAGACTGTATTGATTGAAGTTTACTCATAGGCCCTACCTTTTTAGGGGGTTGGCGGGTGTAGGAGGTCGGGTGAGGAAGATGAAATGTGGTGTTGTCAGCAGATGCCTGGGTTCACGTAAGCAGCTCAGCTAGACAGTGCCCACACTCTGGCCTTCCCTCCCTAATCTTATATCTTCCTACAGTTGGCCGCAATCTCCTGTCTCAGGTCACGCGTGGCTCGCCTTGACCATGCTCTACAGCACAGTCTGACTGACACAGGTCCCTCCCATGTGTCTCCTGGACCCGTGTTGCCTATGTCTGTGTTATGCACTTCATTCCGCGCCAGTCCTTACTCCCAGTTAGTAGCAAATAGATTCGAATCCCTGCATCACCAACCATACATCACGAATTTGCTACAGCATCTAATTCGCGTGTGCCACAGAATCCCTTTTTGACCATAGGGCCTGGTCAACCAGGGCTAGAAAAGGCCCTGTATCACGTCCTGGGAAAAAGGTTCAAAGAAGAGTTCCGCAAAAATTAAGAAAACTAAAAGTGTAGAGGGAAAATGTACTTATACGACAAATCAAAAACGTAGTTCACAATAACACAAAACGTCCACTACATCAAAACAGAAAGGAAACCCATCTAGTTCGGAACAGTATGAAGAGGCAGAGGAGGATTTGAAGGGTGCTTGGGAGTATGTGTGGCCGGGTGACCACCTGTAATGAAAGTATTCCTTCACCAATGGAACTATTGAAGTGCAAAACAAGTAGTGCTGATGTGAGCTATGGGGAAGGTGCCGGTCCCTCCCATGCTACTAAATAGGTCAACATTAGAAACCCATTAAATATATATATATATATTTCTACAGAATGTCTGCTTTTGACACAATGCCAAAACCAGGAACTTTTATAATTCCTTTCCCCAGCCAGGAAAACCCCATTGCAGTCATAAAAATATATTTGTAATGTAGAAAAACACGCAATATTCTATCTTTTCAAGCTACCAAGATTCTCATTTTATTATTAATCGTTTCTTCTCTTGATGATTGTTCTGTACTCCTAATTGACCTACTCGTTGGCTCCTCTTAGTTTTCTCTTTAATTCTGTCCACCAGCTTTTCTGTCTCTTCCCTTTGGGACGCTGTTTCTACTGCATTTGCTTCTCTTTACTGGCTTCTCTTTGAACCCTTACTACAATTTAATTTCCTTTGTATCGTCTTCAAGAGCCTTCATGACCTGGGGTCCGTTTTATTGTTTATCTCTTATTCTCTTATGTCCCACCCCCTTTCCTGCATACTTATGGATGTCTTTCCAATGGGGGCGGGCCAGGATACTTTTGGCAAAGCAAAAAGTATTTCCCCTTTAAATGTATCATTTTGCCTGGAAGGCACAGACGTGTGGGCATGGATAGGCCTGCTGACTCCACCTACTGGCAACACCCATCAGTCCTTTTTTCTGCGTCAATGAGACAGGAAGTTTGGCATAGCGCACACAATTATTTGGTGCATCACATATCCCCAAGGCCTTTTTTCAGCTTTGTTTCATTCAGCTTTGCCCTCCGGCAGCTCCCGTCTCTCTTTTATGATGGGTGTCAAAGGGTTTTTAACCTGTGTGTCCTGCGTCAGCCCTTTCTCATTGGCGGACCCCCACGCACGGAGACTCAAGTGTTTAGGCCATCATTATAGGTTGGTGGCCTGTACCTCCTGCCATGCTCTTTCTCCAAGGACTCTTCGAAGAAGACTCTCGAAGTGGAGGAACATATTCAACGTGTCTCCTCCGTGTGAACTGAAGGAGTTAGTTTCTTCGCAATCTTCACGTCAGATAAGTCAGGTACCCCGCAAGATGACAGTCCTATAGCTGCTAGCCACTGCAGCACTGTAGTCAGCTTCGAGGCCATTTTGGCTCATACTTGTGCTGTGAGCAAGGAGGTTTCGTCGAGAGCTGTTATCGGAGCACGCTCCAAGGCCATTCGGTTTGTACCTGTCAAAGTACTGAGGCCTCTCAAGGTCTAAGGCCGGGGAGAATGTACCTGAGGTGATGCCTCAGTGTTGAAAATCTACTGGGCAGATGCTTGAGGGCCAGCAGCCTACCAGACCATAGTCTGATGTTTTTCCTTCAAAAATAACCACTGGGCATCGCCTCAAGGATCCTGTTAGATTTAATCAGAAACAGACCTCTACATTGGGTGCTACTCCTTGTGTCTCCTTACCAGCCAAGTGCAACTTCTAAACCTTCCACAAGCTATCAAAAACTTCACTTCCTCCACTAGAGGCTCTACCATTTCAGGATCAGTTCCCTCTTGCACCTAAGATAGGTGCCACCATCCGAGCCAAGCAGACAGAGGCTTCTGTCATGGTTTCCTACTTGGCACAGGGCATTTCAGAAATGTCCTCTCCAGAGTCTTGGCCTTCTGCTCCTTCTAGGTCTGCACAGATCCAATTGCCTCCTACTGTCTCCAAAGGGGATTTCGTGAGGGTGGAATGGTCCCCTATCACCACCTGGTCTACTTCTTACCCCATACCATCTACTTCAATCACGTTTAGAGCACCTCCTCAGGTCCGGCAACGAACTTGGTGACCTAGACCACCTCAGCCTTATTCTCCTTCTACCACCTACTCTTATATGCCTACAGCAGTGGGGCTTTCCTCCTCAGAGGATAGATTCTTTGAAAGATTTCAAAGAATAATGCATTGTGACCCTATGCAAGGGTATTTTAAGAATCTAATTAAGGAGGTGATGCTGCCATGTGCTCCTCTGCTTCAGATGCTGTTAGTTCCACTTCAACTACCTTCTGGAGCAATAGGCAGCGCCACCTCTGACAGATACCTCAAAACCAGATCAGCCTTCTGTGCCAATTGCACATTGTAGACCTGTCTCCTGTAACAGATACAGACTTCAGAGATAGGAGGAGGGGAAGGAGTCTTTGTTATCAGCGAGAGCTTTCTACAACAGGATATGGGAGTGCAAGGTTTTTTAGGTTTTCTTGTACCAGAAAAATGTGATACGCAGCCTGGAGTGCTGGCAGGTGTTCTGTCAATAAACAAGGCAGAAAGATCGGGCCTTCATTTTTAAAAGGATGTATTCGCTGAAGCTAAAGCCATTTGGAAGAAACCTCATACTGAAGCTGCTATGAGTAAAAAGATTGATTCCCGTTAACAGGTTTTTTTTGAGGATACCCATCTTTGTCCAAAAATCCTCAGTCTCAGTAACCAGGGTTTGCCTTAGCGACTATGTTTGCAAAGTCATCTTCCTTTGCACCACAAATATCTGACCCTCTGTCTAAGGATGGCAAGCACCCAGAGACTCTTATAGAAAGAAAATGTACGGCAATGTATCGTTGCACCTGAGACAAGCCAACTCAAATGCTTTGTTGTCCTTGGCCAATAACAAGTTATGACAGGAGATCATGAATTCTCAGCAGTATCTTGCCACTGATAGAGTGGCTGCTTTTGATCGCAAAGGACATGAGGGCGTCAGCAGCTCACCATGTTGATACTGCTTCTAGAGCTCTAGCGATAGGAGTGGATCTTAGGAGATCTGCTTGGCCTAGAGCAACCCATTTCACTAAGGATGACAAAATCCTTGATGTACCCTTCGAAGGTAACGATTTATTTCTACCGACAAGGAATTAAATAAAAAGAAGACTTCCACAGTCCCATACGGTTGTCACAAAAGGTTCCCAAAAACCCTTTCAGGGCCCCAGGCAGCCACGTACTGATTTCAAGAATAAAACCTTTGGTGGTTTGGATGGCTACCAGGAAAGATGAAGCCGTCACCCTGACAGTTCACCCAGCTTTCCTAGAAGGAAGCAACAGAAGACTTCCAATAGGGGTTTCCTCTCCATGCCCACAACATTGGTCGTGGAGTCCAAGAAACAGTAATCCGATCGTCCAGAGCCACTCCTCCGCGGTTGGGGGCAGGATTTCAGCATTCTAACACAACTGGCAGGTCCTTTCAGGGGATTCCTGGTCTTTGTCATTGGTCATCTGAGGCTGCAGACTATCCATTACTCCCCTCCCTTCTTCTTCTTCCCTGCTGATTCAAGTAGGTTTGGCACCTCTCCTCCAGGAGATTACCAACCTTTTAGAATTCAAGGCAATTGAGGAATTTCCCCCTCAAGAACAGGGGCAGAGCTTTAAATCCTGCCTTCCTATTGTCCCAAAGAAGAAGCAGGTGGGCCTGCTGACAGTATTGTATCTTTCCTATTTGAAGCTATCCCTTCCCCTAGAGAAGTTCAAGATGGTCACGCCAGCTCATATTTGGACCGCCCTCAACCAGGGAGACTGGTTGTGTGCAGTGGATCTAAAGGACGTATATCTTCATGTTCCAATATACAAAGCGCACAAACAATTTCTCAAATTTTCACTGGGTCTGTGGCACTTTCAATATAGGGTTCTCCCGTTCGGACTCAATGCAGCTCCCAGATTATTTACCAAATGGATGGCTTCTGTAGCGGCTCATCTAAAACTCCAGGGTATTCACATTTACCCATACTTGGATGACTGATTTGTCAGGACAGAAACACGTGCGGGGCTACAGCCGCTTTCCCACAGCTGCTGGAACTTCTTTTCAGACTGGACCAATCGGTCAACATCAAAAAGGCTTAATTAACTCTGGTGCTATACCTCAACTTTATAGGGTTCCGATGGGATGCAGCAGTGTTCCTCACAGAAGTGAGAAAACAGGACATTAGACAAGCAGTCTGACACTTCCTGGGCCGGAAGAGTACCCTGGTGTGGTGGTTTCAACATAGTCTGGGCCTGATGTTGGCTTCTATTCTGCCTCTTGTGCGCTTTTACATTATACACCTTCAGCTTCATTTGGCGGACTGTTGAGTCCAGGAGTGCGAGCTACAGTCAAACATGGTTCAGATTCAACCCAGCTTGAGGTCGGATCTCCTGTGGTGGGGGGACAGACAGAATGTCTGAGTGGTAGTCCCTTTCCAATATCCTCCTCATCTTCACACCATAAAGTCAGACTCTTCTCTTGCAGGGTGGGTGCCTATACTGTGTCAGTTTCAAACTCATTCACTTTGGTCTCAGGAGGAATCCCATTTACAAATAGACATTCTGGAGCTGTTGGCGATTTTGAAGGCCAAGCTCATCGGTCCTCATACAGACAGACAACACCACAGCTATGTTTTACGTGAACAAGAAGAGAGGGACAAGATCTCCCTTTTGTGTCGGTTGGCAATTCAAATCTGGGAATGGGCCACACATTACAGAATGCATCTCTGCACCGTTCATCTAGTGGGAGAACGCAACACAACAGCCGATGCATTAAGTTGTCTATCACACTTAATGCTGTGAATCCCCAATGAGATTTGCTGACACGCAACTTCATCCGAACATCCCATCTACTCACAGATCACGTTGCAAGCTTATTATGTACCCCAAGAGCTTGCACCTAAGCACTGTCCTCAAATGGAATAACACTCCTAACTCTCCAACCATCCTCACTCCCAACTATATACTTTCCCGTGCCAAGACTGGCAATGTCGCACCAAGCAGCCAACCATGCACACCCAGTACCTCCTCTATACCGCAGGAAGTGCTCCCTAAAGACCCTGTAACTACTAACTTGCCTGAAACCACAGTGTGGTAATACTCTCTTGATGATACTGGAATGAATCCTTCCTCAACACCACTGGTTCCCCCTGCAAAATCCTGGAATTCACTGCCCGGCTACCCCAAACTTGTCTGACCAGCCCACCTTCTGTCCCCTTTCAACTCATTCTTAACACTTATACGACTAACCCTGCGAACATGCATATCAAAGGCGCCTTAGTTAACGCCAGATACTTAGCGTCCCATTCACTTGCAATAATCACGATTTACTAGTTATATCAGAGTCCTGGATACACGCGGGCTCAGGCCCTCCCTCTTATTGGCTATCCCATCCAACTACACCATCTTTCGCAAAGACAGGGTGGACACTCGTGGTGGCGGGGTCGCCCTTATAGCTAAAAATGCCCCCTCTCTCTCAGAGAAGTCGCTACCCCGTCCTTAGTCACCTGCGAACTCCTGACCACTAAACTCAACATCTCTCATACCTCCACAGTAACCATCCACCTAGTCTACCGGGGCCGTGGACCTTTCCTCTCATTTGAAGAAGATGTCCTCCATCTTCTCTCCAACTCCAATCCTCCTTCTAAAACATTGCTCCTGGGTGACCTTAATCTTGGAATAAATTACCCTGATTACCCAAGTGCGCTATCTCTTGCCAATTCACAGATGAAACATGGCTTTGCATAGCGCATTCCCAACCCCACTCACTCTAAGGGCCGAATCCTAGACTGGGTGGCTGACTTGAATTGCATAATCACGGTCACTGCCAACCAGCCCTGCCCTTGGACTGACCACAGCATCACTTCCTTCATGCTACCTATTTCGAGCCCCCTGCCCTCAGCTCCTCTTCCCTTTTCCCCCATAGCAACCAGCAGCTCCAAAAGCATCTCTGTAGCTCTTTCAGGATGTGTTAGTCCACGCCCCCACTGGGACATTTGACCCAGCCCTCCTAGTGCATAGCTACAATACCATACTCCCTTGCACTATCAATACTGTGACACCCCTCACCCAGAGAAAAGCCAAAGCAATCCTGCACCATAACTCGTGGTTCTCACCTGAACATAAAACTCTCTGCCTTCTTAAACATCAGGCGGAAGTCAAGTGGAACCATTTCTCTTCAGATTTGAACAAAGCCAGCTTCAGTCTGGCAGCCAGAGCCTACAAAGAAGCACCCATTCAGGAGAAAACAACAGAGAAAGCTAAATCCAGCACCAGGGAGCTCTTTGCCATCATCCAGGAGCTTGACTTGAACGTGTCGGTGCCCTCTAACTACATCCAGGATAGTACCTGGTGCTGCAGTAGCCAAAACACCCCTTTTACACAAAATCGTCACTCTCCAGAAGAAGATTACTGACGAAAGAAATGCCTTGGAATCCTTTGCACCCAACACCATAGGAATACAAGCCCCCCACCTTGACATACTCCTCCTTCACTTAACTCTGACTTGGAGACTACTCAAATCGTCAAAGGCCTCAAACCATCTTGTTGCCAGGGATACATCTGTCCAGCAGATGTCATTAAGGACTGTGCTGATGATCTTGCACCCTTCTTAGCAACCTTGATCAACTCCTTGTTTACATCATGCTCTGTACCTTCCAACCTCAAAGATGCCTGGGTCCTCCCGCTTCTAAAAAAGCCTACCCTGGATCCCAACCTCCCTACCAATTACCGGTCCATCACCACTGTATCGTTCCTGCAAAAAATCTTTGACACAGCTGCATATCTTCAAATTCAGAATTTCCTGGCATCACACAATCTCCTGTGCTTACACCAATTTGGCTTCCGCCCAGGCCACGGCACTTAATCGGCCTTACTGGACCTAAAGATTCCACTAGATGACATTAAAGATGCCTGCAAATCAGCCCTCCTCTTGCTACTCGACCTGTCTGCAGCCTTTGACCTGGCGGATCACCAAATCTTGTGTCAACACCTGGCCTCAGCAGCACACTTCTCACCAGATGCCATTGCTTGGATATCAACCTTCCTATCCGAGAGAACCACGGGGGTAATTTCATCCAGCACGGCAGCTTCTCCTGCTCTTGTCCTGTGCAGTGTCCCTCAAGGTTCATGCCTATCCCTGACACTCTATAATATATTTACTAAGCCATTATTTGACCTGCGTGACAACAAATAAATTATCTACACGAACTATGTGGACGACACGCAGATCCTGCTCCCCCTCACAGGGAACTATGCCACAGACTCTCGCAAACTTCTCTCCATCTACTACACAATTTAGGTGTGGATGGCCTCCCACCACCTCTGTCTTAAAGACAAAAAAACAGAACTTATGCTGGTCAGGTCACACACCACGCTCAAGAAGCCCTGCTCTGCCTACAAATCCTTAACCATTGAGGACAATTACATCCAGGTCTCTAGTAGCTTTAAGACCATGGGTGTCTACCTGGATGGCACCGTCTCCCACACACGACAAGTTAATGCAATTGCCTCCTCTGCAGCGAACACTTCTAAATTAATCAACGAATGCAGACCATTCCTGTGTCACCATTGCCAGAGCTCTGATGGGCTCTAGGCTGGATTACTGCAATGCCCTTTTTGCAGAGACCTCCTCACACAACATCAAAAACGACAAATCGTTCAGAATACTGCCCTTAACATCTCTAAGCGTGAACACATTTCAGAAGTGAGAAGAGGTGCTCATTGGCTTCCCATCCAAGAGTACATTATCTTTAAGTCACTAGACATCACGCACAACTGTCTTTCCAATACAGTCCCAAAGTATCTTTTGCAAAGGTTCTCCAAATGCCAATCGTCCAGACTACCCGCTCAGCCTATACCAACCTGCTGACCATCCCTAGATTCAGAAGAAATAGATCTGGAGGCTCTAGCTTTCCGGTCTCTGCTGCTAAGAACTGGAACGCTCTTCCTACCCACCTCAGATCTGAACAATCATACTGGACCTTCAGAAAACACCTTAAGACTTTACTATTCACCACTTCAAAAGGCCACCTTTAGACTAAGCAACTGGTATTCCTGTAACCAGCGCCTTGATGCCTGCGGGTTTAGTGATCTTAACAAATGCAAATAAATATATAAACATGTCCACCACAAGTGGGAGCAAAAGAACTCAGTGCTAGATCAGATTTTTCAGGAATGGGGTCACCCTCAGTTGGATCTGTTTGCAACCTTTCTGAACCGCAAGTGCCTACTGTTTGCAGCACTTCTAGGACAGAGTCCTCACTCCCTAAAGGATTCTCTTCAAATTCCTTGGGACAGCGAGGCATGCTAGGTATTTCTGCTGATTTAATTGATTCCAAGAGTACTTTCAAAGTTCAGGAAGTACAAACATTGCTCTCTAATATTGATAGTGCCAAATTGTCACTGGTACTCAGATCTAATACTTCTCAGTGCTCACAGGCCATGTCTACTACCAGCAACTCAGGATTTGCTCTCCCAGCAGCAGGAGAAGGTCCTACACCCCTCTCTGATATCTCTCAGCTTAGCAGCTTGGTACCTGAGCAACCAACTTTTGTGGGCATTGCGCTTTCAGAAGATAATTTATCTATTATTCAGGCTGCTAGGAAACAGTCCACAATGTACCAGTACAAAAGCAAGTGGACTTGCTTCTGTCTATGGATGCTTCAACAGTCACTTGATCCATTGATTGCAGTCCTCCTTAGACAACACTCTTTCCTTTGTGTCAACAGGAGTCATTATCCAATCTTGTTGTAAATAGCTTTCTGCTATCAGAGCTTATATTAGCTCTCTGAACCTTAGGTCTCCACAGCAAACCCAGTAATCAGGAGACATTTTGACGGATTATTAAAGCTCTATCCTCCAATTTCAAAACCACACCCGGTCTGGGACCTAAACGTGGTATTGTCAGACATATACCATAAACAATTTGAGCCCATGTTCTCAGCGGACATTAAACTGGTATCTTTCAAGACTGCCTTTTTGGTGGCAGTAACTTCTGCTAGGAGGATCGGCGAGATCCAGGCTCTTTCATCATCGATCCATACACTGTCTTTCACAAGGACAGACACATCCTAGGTTTTTGCCGAAAGTTATGTCCTCTTTTCACTTAAACCAGGAGGTGGTTCCTTCTACATGTTTTCCTTCCCCTCACCATTCAGATGGGGAGAGAGTCATTCATTCTCTGGACATCAGATGTGCTCTGAAATTCTATTTAGATTGAACCCAGGAATTTAGAACAGCAGATAGTTTATTTGTTTCCTTCAGGGGTCATCAAGTAGACTCTCAAGCTTCAAAGGCCACCATAGCCAGGTGGATCGTCTCTTGTTTTGTGGAGTCGTTCAAGCTCCAGAATAAGCCAGTTCCTAACGGGCTGCACACTCATACAGATGGGGCCAAAGCAACAGCTGTAGCTAACCAGAGAAACATTCCATGGGAAGTCATTAGTAAAGCAACCTGGTCTTCCTCCTCTGCTGTCTGTAAACACGACTGCATGAATACTGCAGCCAGATCTGATGCTAAATTCGGGCAGGCAGTATGTGTTTCCTACGACCCAGGCAGATTAATGCTTTGTAATCTGCCATAATTATGGAGGAAAGGGGACTGAACATAGTAGTAAGAACAAGTGACTAGTGACTTCTGTACTTAGTCCTTAGTCCCCTTTCCTCCATATACCCCGGCCGCTGTCCCCCAATAATTATTAGTCAAGTTTCCCATCTTGCATAAAAACAGACAGGTGTTGACTTGGGCGGAATCAGCGGGGCCATCCACGCCCATGCGTCCGTGACTCCCAGGCAAGATGATAAATTTAAAGGTGAAATTCTTTTTACTGTGCCAAAAGTGTCTGGTCCCGTTCCCACAGGACAGAGATCCCCACGTATGGAGGAAAGAGGAGTAAGGACTAAGAGTACAGAAGTCACTACGGTGAGTAACTTGTCCTTTTCTCTCTACTCTCCTCATTCCCTTCGGTCCTAATTTCATTTTCTTCTTGCTGTTTTGAAGCCTTCCTGCGCTCATTCTTGCTTATACACTTTTTAACCTTTGGCTCCAAAACATTCCAACCAACTACCTCCCCCTGTAAGATCCTTAACTTGGTTTCCTATTTTCCGCCCATGTCTTACAAAGCACTTCATTTAGTTCAATGTATTATTGGAAAAATATCGTTTTTCCTGCTTTGTACTTACTCTTTTTTGTTCAGCGCTTTGGCAAGAGTGCTGTATAAGGTTAATAAAAATACAAAAATCAGGTGCCACCAGAAGCATCTGGAGGCATACTAAAGATTATTTTTTTCTCCGCTACACACACTTCAGTCAGACCCAGATCTGGAAAGAGCCGCATCAGGAGAGACCACGCAAACCGAGCGCCTCAACTCTGGATAGAGACGCAAACTAACCAACCCTCCTAACAATTTCCCTTTCTGCATACACATCTCAAACTTCAAACCAAACACAACCAAACTTACAGCACAACAAACCGCACAAACTTCACTACACTGTAACAACAAAACAAAAACACACATAGCCTTGCACAGCAGTACACAACGTCTACCGGCCGCAAACACCCCAGGCCCAGCCAACAGACCCACCGGGCTGAGGCCGCCAACAGCACACCACTGCTCTCTTGCACTTTTCCTGCTTCGTCCCACTAACTCATCCTCCCCACCTTTTTCAGAACCTCCAGAGTGCCAGGGAACCACTCCGGTGGTGATAGTGCGCGGTACAAATATCCTTTAACATTAACATAACATTCATATTTCTATCAACCAGGGTGCCAGATAGGAGTTTGAGGTGGGAATGTTTTTATCCCTGAAGTTGAGTGTAAAAGGGGTTTTCATGGAGTAAAATATAGTTGTCATTTGCCTGACCCCATCCCTAGGCATCTAGCTTTACTGTGGCCCAGGAAAGCCAGCCTAACAGGGCCTTTGTCCCATAGCTGGGTGATACCTGGAGGCAGTACCAAATCTATTTGGTGATTTACATAGTTCAGAGAGCTAAAAATAAATCAAGAGGAAGGGTAAATGGGAACAGATAGGTGATACGATCACATGGGAAAATGCTAAAAAGGCAATCGTATCCAAGATTTGACATGGCTGTGCGTCACGGTCAATTTTGTTTAAACAATTTCGATACAAAACTTTAGCACCAGGAGCAGGCGATTAAATGCAGTGACCAACAGGTACCATCTGGCCCACGTTTTGTCATTAGACAGGAAATGCTTTGTCAAACCACAGGGTTTCCAGTATTATTCTGAGCAACAGGTGGTCCAGATATAGTATCAGCTCCAGTGCAAGGTCATATTATAGCTTTGCTCCAGCCACAGTCACAATTCCCTGAATCGCTTGAGCCTGGAGGCATCTCCGACCAGATTTTTCTCTCTGTTCGATCTCTGGGTTCTAACAGGGGTGTATTAGAAGAGGCGATCCAAAAGGTATTTTGAGATTTTGATGCAGGTTGCTCTCCTATTGATGCATAGAAATGTCAACTCTATTCTTCTTTGGACAGGAATAAGCCACTGTAAGCTTCTGAGGACGCCTAGTGTGTGGTCATGTTTCTTTATGTCTCTTCAGCCCAAATATGAGGAGGGCAGGTCTTTTCTGTACTGCCTTAAATCTGTTGATTTCTTTCTTGAGAACACTGAAGAAGAAGCTATTCCCATAGTCTAATAGGGATTTTGTGGCTTATCTCCACTGCTGTGAGTGTTCTGCATAGTGTGTCAAAAGTGTGTAATGGTAGCAACTGACCACTGTGAATATCTGTTTGTAGCAAGTGATGTCTCTGTCGAAGGTAACGCCCAGTACAGGGCTGGTTGCAGAGTCCCAGTCCAAGATCTTGACTATGGTAAGGTACCTTATGTTAAGGTACTCTCCCTGCACTGGTTCTGTGCAACCCTTGCAGTGGATTGCTTTACGCCCAATTGTTCAGGATTGCCCCAGTGGTGCAGCGCTCTTTCTGCAGTGGCTCTGTACAGCGCCTGCAGTATTGTGCTTTATTGGGGCCTGTGATGCTAGGCTGTCTTTGCACTTGCCCTATGCGCTGACTGCGGTGCTGTACTCTCCCTGCACTGGTGCTGCGCATTCCTCGTAGTGCTGTGCCGTCACTGAACTTGCTCTGTGCAGTCCCTATCCCCGTAGATGTTTGCTCTCTTTGTAGTGGTTCTCTGCAGTCCCAGTAGTCCTGCACTCTCTCTCCCTGTGGTTGTTCTGCAGTCACTGTGCTGTTGTGCTGTTAAATGTTAAAGGTATTTGTACCGCGCACCGTCACCAACGGAATTGGTCCCCAGGCGCTCTGGCGGATCTGTAAACGATAAGGGGGGATGGGTTAGTAAGGTGAAGAGGGAGTAGGATACTGAGAGGAGTGGTGTTCTGTTGGCAGCTTCAACTCGGTATACACCGGATGCTGAGTTTTGGTGCGGGTATTGGATCAGTGTCAGTCCGCGTGTGCTGTTGCTCCGGCTTATGTGTTGTTGCAGTGTTGTGAAGTGCGTGCGGCTTGTGGTGCGAGAGATGGATGTGTGAGTTTCTGAGTGAGATAAGTATGCAGAGTTTGAGGTTATGTGGCACTTGTTGGCCTTCACAATCCGATCTAGATGCGGCTCAGGCCATTGTTCAGAATTCTATCTAGGTGTGGGCATGCCAACATTCACAATCCTATCTAGATGCGGCGCAGGCCACTGTTCAGAATTCTATCTAGGTGTGGACATGCTAATATTCACAATTCTATCTAGATGCGAAGGAGGCTAATGTTCACAATTCTATCTAGGTGTGGACATGCTAATGTTCACAGTTCTATCTAAGTGTGGACATGCTAATATTCACAATTCTATCTAAGTGTTTCCACTGGCTCTGTAGGATCCCTGCTGTATTGTGCTGTCCTTGCACTGGTCCTGTAAATGGTCTGCAGAGATCGAACATGTTCCACTGCTTTTATTTTTTTGCTGTTTACCCTTCCTTTACTTTTTACGACCATATTCACCATTCTATGCAGAGGATATGTCCATCCATGCCCCTGTGCAAGTGTCAAGTTGTAATAGGAGCATTAGTTACTTGTCACTTAGACTATTCCAATGCCCCGGCCGCAGCACTTTTCACATGTTGCACTATGCTTCCACCTACCCTCTCCCGTCAGGACCACAGTGCCACTACTTTTGACTTTTTTCAGTACACTCCTACGACTGACTGTAGTGTTCTACTCTTGCAAATTAACAAGGGGGGTCCTGGGACTCCCAGGGCCCCTCTTGTTAATTTTCGTTCTACTCTTCCTGCATTGGTTATGTACACTACTACAGTGTTGCTTAGCCCCCTCCTCCCCCCAAACCCCCACTTGTCCTTTACAGCCCCTCTGCCGTGGTTAGCTTGTTTTGTTTTGCTCTGATTCTTGTTTGCACTCCCTCTCTATCTCTGGTCGCCAGATATCATATTTGGCATTCCCAGCAGAGCACGACCTCGTCTTGGCTGTGCCAAGGTTTGCATAATTTCCCCAGCTGGGCCCACACTTCAGGATGTGTCTGTGGGACACATATCTTTCGCTCATTGGTCATCTCCTCCAAAGTAGGCCACAAAGCGCCCCCATCCAGTTCAGGCAGGCCATGCCCCCCGTACAGACAAGCTATACTCCACTACAGACAGATTAGGTTCGCCCCTTCTGAGTACTGGGCGGCGGCCACTCTCGTTTGGCGCACTTCCCTCGTTGCAGCGCGCCTGTCTCACTAATCCTCGCTTCCTCTTTTTCAGGCAGCCGCGGCTTCCCTGTGCGCTCGTCCAACCCTTCACCGGCACAAAATGCCTCCAAACGACCACCCCCACCTCCCCACCCCCATACCGTGTGGCTGTGCCAGGGGAAGTGGCAGGCTCGCAGCGCTATAATAGCTGGTGCCACTGCCAGTGTTCTGCACGTATGCCCGCGCCGTGCGTGGGTACGAGTACGAGGAACGCGCTTCTGAAGGCCTGCTCCATTGTAGGGCTCGTCACGTGACGTGAGAACGCCCTGCGCACGGGAAGGAAATGGGAGGTCGCAGATCTTGCATGTGAACCGATCGTTGGTAATGGCCATTTGATGTTGTTGTGGAAGTGCCTAAACCCCAGGGGGGCCATCCCTGCTCACAAAGGAAGAGACTGCTGGCTGCTGCTCGGTTTGGCAGTACGTGATACAAATTAGGCTGCTTGGATCACTAAGGAATAGTTCTGATCTGCTTGTTCACTGCTGGCTGCTTCTCTGCCTTCCCCTGCCCCACCCCACTTCCTTCTTAACCTCTAGAATTATTATTATTATTGTTCTTAGGGTATGAGTGTTCCCTTGTTCCCCTCCCTTTGCCCTGTGGGTGCTTTGAAAAACACAATTTTCTTGATGTATTAGCGCCTTACAAACGCCCCAAAAAATAACAAAATTGAGCACGGACCTAGCTGCTGGGAAGCAACAGTGCTTTATAAGTCATAGGGGGAAGTTCACAGCTACAAACTCAGATCACACGGAATCAACACAAGGGAACAGGAAATTAACGTGGGTGGGGAAGGGAGGCAATTTGGCAGCAAGGGATCTACAAGCAACTAGGGAAGAAAACGGGGGAGCTGATTGTGCAGTCTCTGGTTAGGTGGGGAGTGAAGGGGGTGTCGACCTACGGTTGTCTGAAGGGTAATTGTAGGGGCAGGTGGCACCAAACAGCCATAGGGAAGACTCCAGACCCCGCAGGACTAGAGTGTTGACACCCCAGGAGGTTGGGCTACCTCAAGAGGCTATGGCCAGGTGTGATGACATCATCACAGTGCGTGCCACTAGTTATTTTAGGCACGACGGCGCAGAAAATGTCACAAATGCTTGGCCAACTTCAACTGATGTATTTTGTGGAGAGGCACTAGAATGAAAAGTGTGCAGCTCAATATTTTTGTGGGATGCATCAGGTAGAATTGGTTCTGCTGCCATGCTCGGGGTGGAAAGCTGTGCCATGGGCAAGCCGCAGAGTTGGAAGAGAAGAGAGTTGGCTTCCTGCTAATATTCATTTCCTGGAACTGTTCCCCCCCAGTAGTAATTACCATTTGGGGGCATCAGTCAGCCAACATAGACATAGTATTTTGGCCAGACAGTCGGTGTATTGTACCAGGTATGAATAAACAGTCGGTGCCCACTTATTCTACGAATGTTGAGGGCATTATAATGATATAATTGGTTATTTATAATGCACTTAATACCGAGAGGTTTCTAAGCACGTATCCAGGGATCGAACCTGTGTTGCTCCACGTTGTCTTGCTTTCAAGGCGAGCGTGTTGCCCCTCAGCTATCCTCCCGAGCATCGGTTTTACTGTCTAAAAAATAGCATTAACTTATTGGCAAAATGTTTTGACGGTTTCAAAAATGACATGGCTGATGCTTGTCAGTTCAGGAGATTGGCACTAGAGGTGAAAGAGGAGACACCCCTGTTCCCAAGTGACCTTTGCCATGTTAGGCCCATTAACTAAATGTCTTGGCAGCGAACAACCTGTCGAAAACTGCAAAACCTAGATGCAACGCTGGTACATTTGATTTCAGGCACAGGCACGATGTGGAGTACCTAGGAACATTGCTTTGGTTATATGAGGGCACACTGGTGGAACTAATTGTGTGGGCATGTGATTAAGGGAAATGTAGGCCTGGGCATCAGTAAGGGCTGCAGCAATGACCATCTGAGTAAAAGCCTGGTGCAGGCCTCGTCTTCTCAATGATTTCCTGGTAAAAAAAACAAATGCAATGGCGGGTTGGGCTAGGCTTGGAGAGAAAAGGCAAAGGCGGGAGGGTAGGTACTGTATTCATAAATTGAGCATTGGTTATTCTTGTCTTACAGGAAGGATGCCTTTGAAGTTGTAGCAGTGTCCTTTTTTTAGTGTAAAGCATTTTACTAAGGAAACTGTATTAACTGTGAATGTAACTTATTGCTGTGAGATGCATACACTAATTTATGGTCCAATTACTTTCATAAAGGTTTGCATTGTTGTGTTTAATCAGTAATGTTAAAATGTTTGCAGTTTTATTGCGGAGATGTGATCAGAAACAATGGCACCCATATGAAAGTGATCTTGAGCAAATATTTTTTATTTATTTTATTTTTGGATTTGTAAAGCGCACTACAACCCATGGGCAACGAGGCACTGTAAGAAGATGAAAGTAGGCTGGCTTCGGGGGTTACAGGTGAGCGGCCCCAGTTAGATACAATTGCTTAGTTACAGAGGGTCCGTAGACCCAGTACAGGTTACATTTCACGGTACAGTACATGGTATGAGAACAACATAGGGCAAGAGGCACAAAACAGGTTGGAGGGGGAGGCAGTCATACAAAGAGGCTGGTTTTTAGTGCCTTACAGAAGGCTGCATGGGGTTCGATCAATCTGATTTGGGCTGGGAGGGTGTTCCAGTATATCGCTGCCATGGTTGGAAAGCTGGAGCCACCGGCTCGCACTCTGTGTGTAGGAGGGACAATGATGCGATTGGCGTAAGCAGTCCTGGACGGTCTAGAGGATGTTTGTCTGATGATCCTTTGAGCTAGATAGGGGGGGGCTAACACATGAAGACATTTATGTGTGAGAGCCAGTGTTTTAAAAACAATCCTTTCTTTGACAGGTAACCAGTGCACTTGTCTTCTGACACCAGAGATATGATCCCTACGTGAGATACCAGTTGCAGCCCTTAAGCATTATTCCGAGCTAGCTGGAGTTTGGCCAGGTTTTTTTGGGACGTTCCAACAAAAAGGGCATTGCAATAGTCAAGCCTAGATCCAATGATGGCCCTTGCAATAGTGAGGCAGTTCTCTTGTGATAGGAATGTCCTGACTGCATTGATTAGTTTCGAATGATAGGCTGCTGAGGACGCAATGGCATTAACCTGCCTCTCCATGGTCAGTCTAGGTTCAAGATATACGCCCAGTGTCTTGATTACTTGAGACACAGTGATAGGTATGTTGTCTATTGTGAATGAGCATAACTGCTTGTCCAATTTGCCCAGCGTTGCTGTGGATCCAATTAGCAAGAGTTCCGTTTTTTCACTGTTGAGACGAAGCCAGTTTTCAGCCATCCGAGGTTGAATTGTGGAGTAGATGAGGTTGAGGGTGTTCATGTCAGAGGGATAGTCACCAGTCAGAGGTATGAGCACCTGGGTGTCATCTGCATAATTGGTATATGAGATGCCCATGACGTCAAGGATTTGGAATAGGGGCCTGGTGAAGAGGTTGTAGAGAGTCGGGGCTATGCAGGAACCTTGTGGAACACCACATTTGATTTTTATAATTTTTAGAAGTTGTAGTCTTCTGATGTACATTTTAATTCTCCTTTTTATGACCCATTAGAGTATGGATATTGAGGGGACATCAGCAGGGGGCTTAATGGCTGGTCAGCAGGATAGAGGAGGGCATGATGGGTTATGATACCTGTGTAATAAATAGACCAGAGGGATAGGGAAGCTATAAGCTATCGCAAAGAGAAGGTTGTGTCCGGCGGCAAAAGATTATCCACATGTGAAGCCTCAAGGAGCAAAGTCTTGCGGGTACATGAAGGTGGCCCTCCACTTATAGTTCTACAGTCGAGCACTGTGCTGAAGAGTGGCCTTGTCCGCATTTGGTTGGGCCGCCCCAGTTATGGAACACGCGTTCAGAGTTGGTGCATCTTTTGAGGCAGGCGCAGGGGGATGAGGCAGGTAGGGCGCTCAATGTGCTCTGAGCATTATGTTTGGCTCCATGCCAATTCACTGCTTGGAAAGCCTCTACGAGTCGCCAAGTAATTCAGTTGTCTACTTGGAGCAACTGGTCAGCAGCAGCAGGGCCCTGGGGAAAATTCCCCCACACTCGCTCCTCCCAGGGCAGGGAGGTTGGGACTTGAGGTTATCACCCCTGGCACTGGTGGCAGCAGGTATGAGTGGTGGCCCACACACGTAATTGGCTGGGAAGCACAAAATGGCATGTACCACTCCTCCCCCAATGTTTGTTTAGCTTTGTAACAATTAGATTGTCACGCTTGTGGTGGAATGACTGAATGGTGGGTACACATGCATTTTTACAAGCTACAAAATGTGCACTTACACTAGCCGTTTAAGAGTGATGGTCCGCTTTTGGTGAGTAAAAAATAGTGTGGCGAGCAGGGAAAAGGGTAAGTGTCTTTTGTACGTGGCTAGTAGATTGCAATTTTTCACCCATAGTAACGAAAAGAGCCAAGGGGCACTCTCCATTTGCCAACAGTGTGCCTGGCAACTTTAGTGGTGTTCCCCTTCTAGCACTTTCCAGTCGCATGCTCTCTTCTGGTCTTCTGGAAGGCAGTCTCAGGTGTTGATAATTAGTTCATCCCCTATCAGTGCTGATGAATTCTGGCCCTTGTAAGTATAGGCAGCTCTGTGGTATGTACATTATAATTGAACATATGTTCCCTAATACACATTATAGTGCGCGATTTGCATGTTGTTATCATTAAGGTTGCACACCATGAGCCCTCCTTCAGCTTTGTTATTCTCCAACCATATTCGCTGCCTGTTAATACAGAATTCCTATTTTGGAGTGTTCTAGGGCCACTTTCTAGGGCCCCTCACCTTATTGATTCTCCCCTCCTATTTTTTGGATGGCTTACTTTCTTTCAATGGCTAGGGAGATTTCTCCTGCGGTCCTCTTGCCATTGTAACCCTTTTTGCCTTACTGAAGGTATATGGTATTGGGTTGATCATGAGGCTCCCAAGCACCCAATTTTTGCCCAAAGGGGATTATTTCACCTTACATTGGTTTTAGGTAGTAGGCTGGTGGCACTGTTAGGGAATCTTTTAGGTTGTCTTTGGGGTACCATTATTTTTTAAGTCCTGCTTTTGGCCATTTTGTATTTCCGGACTTCCTTTTGTTCAGAACAACCACAAGGTGGGTCTAAAATGCTTTTCTGATCACGTGGGATCTTTGAGCCCACATATCAGCTTCCTTATTGGCTCTAACTGGTTTAGATTAGACTAAGCCAATTAGCTCTTCCTGTGGGGGTTATCTGGGTTGAGTGGCTCTCCAGAGCACCAGCTAGAATGGATGGCTACCTGGCTTCTTCATCACGAGCCTCCATTACTGATTGGTGCATTGGCTTTGGGCAGCTCTTAAGGGCAGTGGCATTGAAGGGCACTGCCTCCCACTGGGTTCTCTCTTGTTGCTGAAGCTCAGAAAAGGCAGAGCTGTTGTCCTTCTGGAGATGTTTCCAGCTGATTGCCATTCTTTTGTGCATTTTTAGGCCATCACTTGGCTGTACTGGCTGGATGCAGTGGCTTAGGCACTTCCTGTTGGGCTTTTCTGCTCCTGGAAGTCTAGGCCGGGCTTCCTTTATCCCCCTGCCATTCTTCCATGCTGAGACCCTTTCCAGACCTTTTGAACGTGACTGCCCGCTGTTTTACAGCAGTGTCTCCCACCTTGCTGTACCTGCTGCTGTGTGGAAGTGTAGTGTGAAATCACTGCCCCACTGTATCTACTCCTTGGGCTGTGCTGGGTCGCCCCCAACTCTGTTCTAATCGTGGGGCCATCTTCTCTGCTTGTGCCACTGTCCGTTGGTCTACCGAGCTGCTGAAATCCATCTTCATGGGTTGTCTCACCTCTCATGAGTTTTTGTTGACGGTGCTTTCACCGTTGCCTTGAGGGGCTGCATGATGGAAAGGCTGTACGTTCCTCCTTTTGCCCGTCTTGGCCATTGTTGGTGGAAGTCCCTTGGCACCATATCCCTGCAACCCGCACCTAGGAAGAAGCCTGTACTTACCTGGGTAGTTTGCCTTGCTGGAGCCATTTTTGCCAAAATTGCCACCCTGAGTACTTAATCCACGGGTCCCGGGGTGGGTGATTATTACAGATACCTTCAGGGGTCCCTTTGCTCCGGGGTAGAGATTCTTTGGAAGTGAGTCTATACCGCATTTCCCATTGGCCAACGTTGGGGCTCTTCCTGCTTTGCTGCATCTTCTTCTGGGGCTTCTGGTTCTTTAACTGACCTCTGTATCTCTTGATTGGGGTCCATTCTGGTCCTCTCTGGGGTTGTTTGCTGCAGAATCCACAGCTCTGGGGTAACACAGAGATGTACGTTCATTTTCCCAATCTTTCTGTTTGGCCTGGAGCTCTCCGTAAGTGACTTTGTGGGTACTTACCTGCCACCGGACATTTTTCCTCTACCCACAAGGGATCTGGGCGGTCTAGGCCAAGAATTGGATTTTTTGTATTTATCTGGGATTTTAAATGCAGTTTTAAAGTCTTGCGCGGCACGCCTCTAACAGTGAATGCATGTTTACACTGTAGCTAATTTTGGTGACTGTGTTAGTATTTTTCCCTCAAGCGTAGTGCACTGTTTTTTGTCATTTATCCAGAGTTCCTGGAGGCCTTTACCTGTGTGTAATAATTGTTTCCACCCTCTGGCACTATTATTTATTTTAATGTATGCATTTGTATTATTCAAATAATATGCTTTAGCTGCCCAGATTTAATGGGGAATATCAGTGTTGGTCTTAAGAGCCCTTTGTCTATTTTGCCCTGTGTGGTGAAATGTCTGGTTCCCTTTTCTTGCCACCCTTGTGTATGAGTTGTGTGCTTACCCCCAGGTATAGCGCCTACAATATAGCAAGATTGGACTGTGTGTTGTGCAGGCAGTAGGGATCTTTTCATTGTAGTGTGCCACCATGAGCCCCGCCACGGGGCTTCATTCCGTGGCAAAATCCTACATAAAGCAATGGAGGAAGCGGCTGCAGATTATCAGAGGGCAGGTGTATTTGCCTCTGTATGCAGAACAAAGAAAGACAGCCTGCAGGGAATACGGGGAACTGTAAATCCCAAATGACCACCTAAGAAAATCTATTACGCTTTCTTTGAGACACAGGGGGCGGGGGAGGGGGGTTGGTTCCAGGTGCGGGGGCCCATTTCAGTTGCAAGCATTGAAAGGCCCAACCCAATGGAAGGAAAGGAGCTCCTCTTGAAGCACTCTTGTGAACAAGAGCAATTTGGAGAAACAGAAATGGATTTCTAATGGCACACGTTCTAATGTCTACTGCTAGGAGAACAGGAGAAAGGAACATGCTTATGTTTGCCAAGCAAGCTCTAACATAACGTCTGAATAAAGCGGGCCAGAAGGTTTCAGGCTGGCAGCCCCATGTCCAGGAGAACGATAGGGCGGCATGTTAACGTGGGTGCTGCGCTGACATCCACTGTCTCTGTTTGAGTTCAGATCCAGTTTCTTCTAACATTTTTAGCTCACAAGTTCTTATTTATGGTTGAAGCATTGGTAAAAAAAAAAAAAGCTGGGGGGGAAAATGCTGCTGCTCCAGGACATAGCATAGAAGGCTTAAGGGTTAAAATCCTACAAACGAATTTGAAAAGAAAGTGAGAAAGGAGTGTGTGTGTGTGTGTTCAAAATAATTGATCAGCCAGCTCTTACTAGTCGCAGAAAGATCTAACCGTTTCCCAATGTGTCTTACTGACTTTCGCATTACACGTTTTTTGAGTGCCACTTCCGCATTATATACATGTGGATGTCTAACAGTGACCCCTTGGTGCCTAGGTCGGATACAAGAAGTGGTTCAATCCCTCGCAAAGGTCACAAAGTTAGAAGCCGTGAAGATGTTATGTTTCCACTCAAAGGAAGTAGAGTTCAAAACCTTCACTAAAGAGCCGTTCACCCTAGTTGCCAGAGCTGCATTACACGTGATTCTATTGCCCTCCGGATTAGTCCATCCATAACTCAATTAGACCCTGATGGGTTAAATTGTCCTGCACCAGACCAATAGCGAATCGGGCCCGCAGCATAGCGTGGTCACTAAAAGGGGAGGCCACAACATCCAACCCAATACAACTCTCGTGCAACCATCCCTCCACAAAGATGTAATCAATGGTTGAATGCGCCATCCCGCTCGACCACGTTGAATGATTTGGTACATCACCAGGGACTGATCCATTCAAAGGATAGAGCCCAAGGCCCCCCAGATTATCCAGCCACAACCGACCATTATGTTGTTTAGTGGAGCATGCGCCGTCACAACCCACACTTTCCCTATTGAAGCCCGGATTGATGCAATCAGAATTCAAGTCACCCAGTATTATAATATGGTCCGATTCATACTTTCCACACCAGTCGTTAATACATTCAGCAAGATCATTCAAGGAATCCGCCAATGCACTCATGCCCTCATGCCAATACACATGTATGATCAGTAGGTGTAGGAGTATATTTCCAGTTAGACATAAGTGAGTTAGTAGAATGCCAAAGTGAGTACTCCCATACTTAACCACTGACGTATCCACTCCACATCTCATCAAGGTTACAAACCACCATACGCCGACCCAAGTCACCTCGCCTAGCGGCTTGAAAGATCATTACATAATCATCAAATACAGGAGGATCTAAGAGTCCAGACTCTTGAAGGGATATGATCAAGTGATTATTAAGCTGATGCCTACCAAAGCATTTGAAAATAGATGACGATGTCCCCTGGTATTCCAAGACAAAATAGAAAGAGGTTGAGCCGTCGAGGGAGGAATAGATGGAGAAGCATTTCTATTTACGGTGCATTGCATCAAACAACCAAGACCAGTCACTTGTCTCCTCAGCGACCTTCATTCTTTGCTTAAGGCACTACATATCCACCCCAAATGGATTCCCGTTCCCCCCCCCCAAAAGAAGCTCTATCAAGATCTTTAGCCTTGACATAGTGTGAGTGATCAAAGCCAAGGGCATGGAAGGATTCGCATTCCCGCAGTACAATCTCGAAAGCAAATGTTGAGTTAAAATACACAATAGACCTGTCAGTCCTATATAGATCAATAAAATCGACCGTCTGGAAGTCCCAAGTGGAAATGCCAGTCAAACCAGGCACCCCCCTGAGAAGACGAAGAATATTAGAACGATTAAGGATCACAGGTCTATTCTCGGGAAAAACACTCTCAAATAAGAACTTATAGTGGGGTTCAACCTCCATTGCTTTCTGGTTAAAAGGCCTATGTGTGGCATAAAACTCAGCCAGTGCTGCTGGGCCAAGGGGGCGTCGATCGCAACAGCCTGCATCTTTGCTCACATTTCCAGCCAATTTGATCAATTTAAGAGCACCACCATCAAACAAGCCACCCTGATGACATACGTTAACAGGCACAGGATTAAAAGTCACAGAATGCTGCAGTAAAATAGCCAATGATCACGACTCCAGGGCAGAAGTGAAATGCGAAGAACTGCCCTCAGCAAAGGGCTGGACAGCTGCCAGGGAAGTCCCAGAGAGGGACCCAGAAGAAGGCTGAGATTGTAAATAAGCCACGGGTAAAGTTGCACTCACACGTGCCGAAGGATCAGTTGGTTGCACAGAGGGAAGCATGGGTGTAGACAGTTTAACTTTCGATAGGGGCACAGTCACAGGAATACCTTCCAAGGGAACAGAGACAGTGTTATCTGTAGGATCATTGGATAGAGAAACAGATACATCTTTACCCACAGATTTAATTAAGGCCGGTTGACAAAACACAGTTCTTATGAAATGACTAGAGGCTTGCTTATTCTGTTTTTAAGAAGGGTGTTTTTTTGTTTTTTTACGTTTGATTAGGCCCACCCTTTTCAAATGTCAATGAGAGATAGTAAACAGAGAACTCCTCGCACGGAAAACTCCTCAACGAGAATCACCTCAGTGAGTGAAGGAGGGCCCGAACGGAGTGAGGCACAGCAATGCTCTCAGTACGTAAAGTCATTGTACATTTCATTAGTGGCTCTATAGCCACATCCTTTGCAGGGGGCATATGCCAAAATTGCATCTTCATCCTTTCCCATAGGGCAAGAAGCCCACAAGACCAGGGCATCATCAGTCACCTGGGCGGAATGTTGCGTTCTTCAAGGTTCCATCAGAGGTGCTTCAAAAAAGCCGCTAAACTCAAACTGTTATCCGCCAAACTATCAGTGGCGCACTAGGTTTACAAAGAGTCTGGTTGAACAAGAATTCTTCTGCAGACAAGAGCAGCTTAATATTATCAAATTTAAATAATACAGATTCAAGAAGCACATAATTTGCTTTTGCTTCAGTTTTTAGCTTCTCATAGCGGGCGACTGAAATGCAGAGTCCCTGGTTTATCTCAGTCAGGGATTGCACCACAGAGGCATGGCGCTCATTCTGCTGCATACATGTAGCGACAGGATGCTGTCTGAAAGGCACAAAAGGAGAGCAAGATCCGATAGTGTGACCGCACCTCCCCCAGCTCTACCAACCTCGTTCACAGACATGCGCCCGATGAAACGAGTTTCAGCTGCTGCCTTTGCATCCACCTTCATCCCCCCTCTACTCCCACTGCAGAGTCTACCACTGACTCCGCTCTTAGCAACCTCCATCTTGCCATCACTGACACTCTCTCGACATTCCTGCCCCAGTCACGAGGATCTGCCTGAAACATGCCACCAGGCGGCCACGTAACACCTGGTACGATTCTCAACTTGCAGCCCTGAAACACAAGTGCAGAGCGTGGGAAAGGAAGTGGCAGACCTCAGCCTCACCCTCTGGGAAACTGGCCTGTCGCCTTCTCCAAAGGCAATTCCGACTCTCCATTCGTCCCAAGAAAAGGGCCCACATCCAGGCTTGCGTCTCTGGTGCATCCAACAACACGGTTGAACTCTTTAAAATCTGCAAGGAACTAGATATCCCTTCCTCACTCTCCACCTCACCTCTTCCCTCTCAGGCCCCCTGTAATGCATTGGCCACTCACTTCACTGCAAAAAACACAGGATGTCCAGAGCACTCGCTTTTCCTTCTCCCTCTCCTCGTGCCCCCCTGCCGCATATGGCCTCCCATCCTCCCTCTGTCTTTCTCTCATCCTTCTCTCCTATCACAGCCAATAAGGTCACTAGAGTTGTCTGCTCTATGAAGGGCTCCTCCACACAGGGCTCTCTCTGTTCTTCCCCCCTTCCAGAACTATTAAGGACAATATCGGCTCTCTTGCCCCTGTACTTGCTGATTCCTGCAATCATTATTGCTACTGGGTCTTTCCCCTCTTCCCTCAAGCACTCCCTTGTGCACCCCCTCCAGAAGCTGGTCTTCCCCCAACTGACCCAGCACATTGAGATTGTTGGTTGCCTACACGACCAACAATCTGGATTCCGAGCATCCAACTCTCCAGCTGTTCTCATTCTACTTGATCTCTCCTCTGCATTTGATACGGTCAACCACTCCATCCTCATAAAGCCACTCCATGATACTCTTGGTATCTCAGAGTGGGCACTGGACTGGCTGACCTCCTTCCTCGCTGACTGGCCCTCTCAGGTTATCCTGGGCTCTTTCTCCTCTCTCACCTCTATCTCCACCTGTGGCATTCCCCAGGACTCCAACCTTTCCCGCTGGCTCTTTAACTTCTATCTTGCTCCGCTTACACACCTAATCTCCACTTTCTCCCATTACTTCCATTGTTACGCAGATGACACACAACTCTTCTTCAAACTTCCCTACAATCCTCTCCTTACTTCCCCCATCATTCCCGACTGCCTATCTGCCATCCAGTCCTGGTGTGTCTTCAATGATCTCTGCCTTAATGCCAGCAAGACTGAGATCCTTCCCATTGGGACTCCTGCTCCCTCTTTCTTCCCTTCACTCTGGCCACCCTCTATGGGCTCTCCCCTTTCTCCTTCATCTGACGCCGGAAACCTTGGAGTCATTTTCAACTCCTCTCTTTCCTTCCTCCCTCACATCCAGGACCTTTCCAAGAAGGCCCACTTTCAACTCCACCTCCTCAAAGAAATCCTTTCTTTCCTCACTTTGCCCCAGAAACTCAATGACTCTAGAGCTCTGGTACTCTCTAGGCTGGACTACTGTAACAGCCTCTTCCTTAATCTACCCTCTTCCTCGCTATGCCCCCTCCAGCTTAAACTTATCCAGAATAGGGCTGCAAGACTTATCCTTGTCCTCAAGCCCAGGGACAGCATCTCTCCAGCCTTCAAATCTCTCCACTGGCTCCCGGTTGCTGCAAGGATCAAACTCAAATCCCTCTGCTATCTACAACTGGCTCTCACCAAATACTCTCCCTCCAGATCTTTACGATCCTCCGGTGCCAACCGTCTGCGTGGCAAGCGATTCTCTTAACAGCAAGCTGGTGGCCAATCTCTTTCTCGGATGGCTTCCTCCTATGGAACAGCCTTCCCCGTCCTCTCTGTCTTAAGCTGGATCTATTCAAATTCCAGAAGCTCCTCAAGACTTTCCGTTTCACCTCCTCCTTCCCCCTCTCCCTCCCTTGCTAAAGCCCACAGTCACTGAAATTGGAGACCAGGACCCTTATGTGTCCTTCTCAGTCCTGGCCTTCCCCCCCCCGTTCGACTTCAGCCTCTGCGCTCTTCCAGCACTTGCCTTTGGGCACTCACTGGCCTCTGCTGTCTCACAGGTCTGCACTTATTGTACTGGCAGTTGACCACTCTTACCAAGTGATCTCTGCCAGGCACTTAACAGCTGCTTGCAACTTACTCCATAGCCCTTCCCTCTTTGGAACTCGTACCACTTACCCCCCTCCCTCGTCCCTTCTCTCTCTCTGCACTTGCACATTCTGAATGCTCACAAAGCCTAGTAGGACCACCTCTTTCTTTCTCTTCATTGCTATTATATTTGCCTTTTGTACCCATTTTCCCTCTCTGCTGCCCCGTGGGCGCTTTGAAACACAATTTACTTGATGTATACACACTTTACAAATGCACAATAAATAAATAGTAGATAAAGTAGAATCAATGTCAGGTAGATATCTTTGGCCAATCTCAGGTGGCATGTCAACTAGACTAGGTTCATTGAGCTCTTTATTTGAAGACAATTTACATTCCAAAGATCAAGAGAATCCTGGATGATGTTGCGGGGCTCCACCGAAGGAGCACCTCTATGAACCACTCTTGCAACTGCAGTCCCTTGAGAAGGAAAGTAGATAGGCATATTCTTGAGTGGATGGTTCATAGGGACTTTAATGAAGATGGCCTCAGATTGCAGTTGAGAAAGTCTAACATTGGGGCAAGCACAACTGATGATACAGCCCCACAATAGGAATTAGCCATGCACGTAGTTTCCATGTTGACTGGAGAGTGTGGGAGCGTAAGATTGGCAGCTGCCAATAACTCCTCATCCGTAATAGGCTTAGAGCCAGGAAGCTGGGGCATTTTGTAGGAACCACTCCTCAGGTCGTACATATAAAAGATGAAGGAATCAACAACCACCCCAACGGCTTGGATTCAACAGTCAAAAAAGCTTATCAGAGGAGGTAGAGTGT
Source organism: Ambystoma mexicanum (assembly GCF_040938575.1). NCBI lineage: Eukaryota > Metazoa > Chordata > Amphibia > Caudata > Ambystomatidae > Ambystoma > Ambystoma mexicanum. The sequence goes on from NC_090923.1 coordinate 1,132,834,320, forward strand.
CACACCGGCCCAAAAGCACTTCAGCCTGGACTGCCCAGATTGCACCTCCACGCAGCTCGGTGCCACTTCGTGGACTGTGTGAGGTTTTAAAGGCCTTCTCTAATGCACGTCAGTAGCAAACACCATGGAAAAAAGACTCTCGTCATTCCGACACCAAGCACAGCAGATGTCCGCCCAGACTGCACCTCTGCGCAGCTCTGTGCCGCTTCACGGACTATGTGAGAATTAAAAGGTCCTCTGCACGTCAGTAGCAAACACCAGGGAAACAAAGACTCACCGTTCTGACACCAAGCACAGCAGTACTGTGCCCAGACTGCACCCCAATGCAGCTGCTCGCCGCTCCGCGCACTGTGCATGGTTTTAATGGTCCTCTCCAATGCATGACAGTAGCAAACACCAGGGAAAAAGACTGTTGCCGTTCCGACACCAAGCACAGGAGTACTCCGCCCAGACAGCACCTCTACGCAGGTCCACCAATTCTGCTCGCATGTCGGGCAGCGTTTATCTTACATTGTGAACACTGCTTACCATGTCTGACATGCGAGCATGTCGGGCAGTATTTACAAGGGATCCCTATGGCGTCTGCCTATGCTAGTGCTTTATAAAGCGGGCACACTCCATAGGGATCTCCAGATTTGAGCCGGCATGAAAACCATGCCGGTGCAAATGCTGGGGAATTTGTACGGCGGAGAGGAAGGAAGAGGCAGAAACGCAAGTTGCGTTCCGCTGCTACTCTCTGCCATACAAATAATTTACTTCTTTCATTATTGGTACATGTTCATCCAAAATGAGCCCCACTGTGACTTTAAGTCTGAGTACTAGCTGGTAAATCCCAGAGGAGATTTTTTAGCCTCACATTGCTTTGCATGTTGGTACTTGAAATCTTCCTTTAAGGATAGAGACAAGAAAACTACAATATCAGACTCATATGCTGTCTGGTTGGTTTATTATGTGAGTTGTGTACTTTTTAAGTCATCTTTATAAAATGTAGTATTACTTTACACTTTTTATGAGGCTATCGATTACCCGCCACGATTCCATCCTGCCCTGCCCCCATCACGCCTGCCAGTTCCTCATCTCCGGAAGAGGCGGGTTCCCAAGTAGAGTGAACTCATTGATGATGATAACGATGTCATTCTTTACCTTTATGCTTGTTATGTTCCGGGGTTACCCTAGTGGCCCACAGTGTTAGGGTAGCCTCCTATTGGTATGCAGCAAGTGTGCCTGTGCAGGGCTCCACAGGTGTCCCTGTTCTATGGGCCTGCAGTCACGCATATTGTGATCTCGGGTTTGCAGAGACTAACACTTACTGTTGCAGCTTGAATCCTCATTAATTTGCAGGGGGCGCTCGGTTCAAAGATGGCTGCTGGAAGGTTGTTGGTGGAAGGGTGCTTTATTGAATCTCAGCTGGTAGCTCATGGCCTCAGAATGAATGTCTGCCTGACAGTAGGGTTTTCTATCATCTGGCGCTGTTTTTCTCGTGATAGCGGTCCCACCCCAGGGCCACTTTATTTCCATCTGCTTCCTAGTTAGAGGTTGCACAATAGCATAACTTCAGGGAAAGGTCCCCCTTTCCTTTCAGTCAAGAAGGATCATGGGGCAGAATAGCTTTGCGAGATGTGAAATGGTGCCACCACAAAAGCGCACAGGGGCTAATGTGAAACCATCCATCCACCCGTGCTTCCGTCCCCAGGTTAAATTCGATGACCTGAAGAGACTGCAGTCACTCCTTGCCGCAGGAGTATGTACCTTGCAGCTCTAACCCCACACTGGACCCTCTTTTCAGAGCCCACATCCCCTCTGCCAGAGGCCAGATAATGCCCCTGCAGGCAGGAACGAAAGAAGCTGCACAGGGAAAGCCTGGCTTCAGAAATAGCAAATGACGCCACTTCTGTTCTAGTTCACCTACACAGACCTAGGATATACACTATGACACCAAAGGTCCCATGCTGCAATGTAGCTCACAGCTTCTCTGTCGTTTTTCACTTTTTACCTCTGTGAAGTAACCTAATGTTGAATTTCATTCACCTGAAGCAGCACCCACTGGTCCAGGACGAACATTGAGTGGACATCTGGTGTCCCCCACTGCCCTGCACAAAGAAAGTAACCGGAGTTCTGGTGTCTATCGCGTTCTTCAAAACAGAGAAATCAGGCATTTATTTCAGTGCAACCTGATGAGTTACCGAGGCCGGGAAGATTTGAGAGTCCCAGTGTTTGGAGGATCCTGTTAGTATAAAGCTAGATTTTAAATTCGGGGCGTAAGCGTCGTCTCGTTGTGCTTGGCTTCCAACCCACCAGCGCATTCTACAGTGGTTTTGTTGGCCCTTGCTCAGGGGAAGTCAACTCAGGTTCCTCCTCTTCCTCCTCAGAGGCCCGGCACTCCTTGACCGCTGCTTCCGGCAAGGAAAATAAGGCCTTGGATGCACGGGGGAAAGCCTGTTTACTTAAACAGTGCCCTTTGCCTCAGGCAGGCCAATTCAGATGCGATCCTGTAGATCGCAGAGTTTGGCCAGGACCTCACTGTACAAAGTAGAAACTGGTTCCTGGTTGGTTTGTCGGAAGGCTGCTCAGTAGCCCAGGACCTGTTGGACTTGGCAGCGGCCATGTAGACACTGCCTCCTGAGGTATGTGCCTCACTTTGGACGTGATCAGGGTGGCCTTGCTTCAGAATTCAATGTATGCAGAAGGCAAAGGACAGGATAAAGGCTCTTCTATTCGATGAGATGACCCTTTTTTTTTTTGTAAATATTTATTTTAAACAGACAGGATAAAATGATACAAAACTTGATCAATCACGACATATGATACAAAAGCAATACAGTTGGTTGCTCTTCCCTCCCCTCCCCCTGGTCTTAATGTTCCTCTACCTGTCCCAGCTGCGAATTATCGTCCCGTAAAGTTCTCCTGGCTAATTGGGGCTTGTATGTCAGGGCTGGATAATTCTGATCAAAGTCTAGGATCGGGACCCAGATGTTCTCGAAGCGGTGTAGGCGGCCTGCCCTGGCAGCCGTCACCTTCTCCGCGATTAAGATGTCCCAAATTTTAATCCACCAAAAAGGCATTAGTGGTCCTTCTGCGGTTTTCCAAGTGTGAGCTATTACATTTCTGCCTGCCAGTAGACATTGGGACAGTAGTTTGGCCATAGGGCCAGATCTAGGGTAGATCCCGGGGACCGGGGCTCCCAGGAGGATGGGCTCGGGCTCCAGGGGAAGTCGTACCTGAGTGATGTCTGCGATTGTTGCTAGGCATTGTTTCCAAAAGGTCTGGGCCCTCGGGCAGGACCACCACATATGAAAGAAAGACCCTACTTGGCCGCATTGCCTCCAACAGTTCGGGTTAAGTGTGGGGTTCATATGGTGTAGTCTTAGGGGAGGATAATACCAGCGAAGAAGGATTTTATAGGCGCCCTCTCTGTTCGTAATGCAAGATGAAGAAGTGTGGGCCCGCGACCAAATGTCAACCCATAGCTGGTCCTCGATTGGGTGGCCTAGGTCCGCCTCCCATTGGGCCATGTACCGGGTTTTAGAGGTTAGGAAGTCATTTTGGAGGCGTTTGTATAGAGTGGAGATTCTCCCCCTGGTTGGGAGGTCATTTAGGGTCAGTTCAATAGCCGTGGGAGGGCGGGTGGCGGCTTGACGGGTCTGTGGATGGGAGCACCAGTGGCGCAGCTGAATGTACGTAAATCTATCCTGTTCCTGAAGTTGGAAGAGTTCTTTACAACGCCCAAAGGTGCAGGGTTGTCCCCCTTCGAATAGTTGCCCCAAGGTCTCCAGGCCTCCCGCAATCCAGGATCTGAAGTTCCGGGTGGACCAGCCAGGGGAGAAAGCTGGGTTCAGGAACACCGGGGAGAAAGGGCTGAGTCCCACTGGGGTTTTCTTTTGTTTCAGCGCTTTATCCCAGACAGCAATAGTGTGTTTGGTGGTCATCAGGAGGTTCTGCCACTGTCGGCGCTCGGAGGGATTGATGTGCGGGAGAAAACGTAGCGGGAGCGGTAGTTGCGCCTGTTCGAGGTCCACCCATCTCGGGCGGTTGGTAAGTATCTGCCATGATCGGATGCAGGCGAGTTGGGCCGCCATCTGATATTTTTGTAGATCTGGAACTCCGAGGCCACCCAGTCTAGCATTGCCCAGCATCGTGGACCTAGGGATTCTGGGCTTCCTCCCTTTCCAGATAAACCGTGACATTTTCTTTTGTAGATTCTGAAGAGCAGGTGCCGGAATTGGTACTGGAAGCGAAGCACAGGCATATAGGAGCCTTGGTAGCAAGTTCATTTTACAGGCCGTGATGCGGCCCATCAGTGAGATCTCTTGTACCGCCCACCGCTTTAAGTCTGCCTCGAGGTCCGTGAACAGTGGGAGAAAGTTTGCTCGATAGACTTCCCCAGGGTCAGCTGGGATCTGGACACCCAAATAACTGATGCTCTTAGTCGTCCATTGTATCGGACATAATGGGGCCAGAGCCTCCCGGACCTCTCGGGACAGGCCCACCCCCATGGCAGCTGACTTCCGGAAGTTGATAGCAAAGCCTGTGACCTTTCCATAGCTCTCTATCTCAGCTAGGGCCTGAGGGAGGGAAGTACGAGGTTCCGTGATGGTTAGTAGGACGTCGTCTGCGTAGAGGGCCAGTTTATGGTGTGTTGTATTCGATTGGAAGCCCTTAATCGCCGGGTTTCGCCTGATCCGTTGGGCGAATGGTTCCATAATTAGTGCGAAAAGCAGTGGCGATAACGGACAGCCCTGTCTGGTTCCACAGGTCAAGTCGATAGGGGGGGAGAGGATGCCATTGACTCTGAGAAGGGTCTTGGGCGCTGTATAGTTAGCCAAAGTCATGGCGCAGAACTCTGGACCAAAGCCAAAGGCCTCGAGAGTAAGCCTCATGAAGTTCCAGTCCACCTTGTCAAAGGCCTTAACTGCATCCAGGGCCAGAAGCACCAGCTCTCGGGAGTCTCGGGAGGCAAGTTCCACCAGGTTCAGAGCTCTACGAATGTTATCAGCGGTAGAGCGGTGTGTGATGAAGCCACTCTGGTCGGCGTCGATTATCTCTGGTTAAATCCGGGACAGGCGGGTTGCTAAAATTTTGGAGTATATGTTGGCATCTATATTGAGCAAAGCAATCGGTCTGTAGGACGCAGGATTCTTCGGGTCACCGCCAGGTTTGGGCAGCAAAACTGTGATTGATTCTTGCATCGACGGGGTTATAGTGCCTGTGTTCCTGAATGAATTAAAAAGCTGTACCAGAGGTGGCAGGAGTTGGGGTTTGAAGACTTTATAAAACTTCGTCGTATAGCCGTCTGGGCCTGGGGCTCGGGATTTAAGGGATTTTATCGCCTCATCGACTTCCTCATCGGTGATTGGGGCTTCCAACGAGTCCCGAGCTGCGTTTTCCAGTCGGGGGAGCGCCTCCCTTTGCAAGTATTCCCTCTGTTCTTTGACGTCTCGGGCCGGGGCGGTCATTACCTGGGTCAGGTGGGTCGATGCGATTTGAAGCTTGTCGTGATCCGAGTATTGAGTCTTGCCCTGCTGATCCCAAAGGCCCACAATTGTGTTATTCCTTCTTGTCTTGGCAAGTTTAGCCACCAGTAGCTTGTTTGCTTTGTTGTTTTTGGCATAGTAGAACTGTTTAGCCTTCGTCATTTGATGGGCGGTATGTTCAGCGTAGTGTGCTTCAATTTTCTTTTTTGCTATTCGGAGAGCTCGCTGCGTTTTAGGGGTCCAGCCCTTCTTCTTATGGATCCTCTCCGCCCTCTCAAGTTCCTCTTCAAGGCCCTGACGAATCTGTCGTTTATGCCTATGATAGGCTACCCCTTTGGCAATCAGTTCTCCCCGCACCACTGCCTTCATTGCATCCCAGTTGTTGGCTAAGGAGGTATCTCCGCTAGAGTTTTCTTTAAAGAAGTTGTTGATCGTGGTTGCGATTGCGTCTCTGAGTGGCATCTCATTAAGGATGGGATCATATAGAGTCCATCTACGCCGCTGGGGATCCGGAGGTCCCTGGACTCGGATTTCCAAGGTTACCGGGGCGTGGTCGGATAGGTCTGGAGCCTATAGTTACCTCTTCAGTGAAAGCGAAGATCTGCGGAGATATCAGTAGAAGATCTATCCTAGAGAATGTCCGGTGAACATAAGAATAGAAGGAGAAGTCTTTTTCAGATGGGTGGAGTACCCTCCATGAGTCCACCTCCCCTAGGGTTCTAAATAATCGCATGAGGGCTAAGGCCGTAGTGAAGTCCCCGGCGGAGGGTGGATGCGATTTGTCTTTTACGGGGTCTGGGACCCCATCAAAGTCCCCACCGATCACTATCTGGCCCTCCAGAAAGGGAGAGAGGGTTGCGGTTAGCAAATCATAGAAGGGTGCTTGGCCAGAGTTCGGTGCGTACACGGAGACCAAGGAGAACAGCTGTCCCGCTAGCAGGCATTTCACTGCTATGTAGCGTCCCTGCGGGCAGCTTATGGAGTCCAGAATCTGGGGATTCAGCCCCCTCCGGAACAGGATTGCTGTACCGCCCCGCTTGGAGCTTCCAGATGCGAAGAGTTGCTTTGGAAAGTCGCGAGAGTGTAGGCGGCTGAAGTCTGCCGGGAGCAGGTGAGTTTCCTGTAGCATGGCCACATCGGCAGAGTCATTCTGAAGTTTTTGTAGAATTGATTTGCGTTTAGGCAGTGAGTTCAATCCCCTGACGTTCAGAGAGACAAACTTCCAGAACTGCTGGTCCGGGGCGGGACCCGGGGTCGCTGATGAGACTTGTGGAGGGGGGGGGAGCTACTGAAGAATCAGCCATTATGTCGTGGGAGATGTGACCATCTGTTATCCTGCTTTTGGGGTTTTTGCTCGGACCGCCAACGGGAAGTCTGAGGTTTAACTGGGGGAGGGGGACCCGTTATGGGGTCAGGCCCTCCCCTGGCCAACGGGGCCATATAACAGAGAATAGCCAACATGGCTAAAGGTATAAATAGTCTGAGTGAAATGCTCCAAGGACTCATAGGTGGAATGTACCTTGGAGCTGGGCATGGGCCGTGGGGGAAGCCCGCTGCATCGGGGATGGAGATCATCCATGTTTTCAAAGGTGGCGGTCGGCTCCACAGCGCCGGGTTCACTAAGCCGGGTCTCAGGGCGCAGAAGAGTCCCTCGTGGGGTCGCTCCGGGTCATTTCCTCCTCCTAAATCTCGGAACCTTCGACCATGTGTTTTGCGTGGGCCTAGGGGAGGCTATAGGGTCCGGGTCAGCCGCCGCTTCAATGGCCTGTTGGGACGAGGTGTTAGCGGAGTCCGGATGCAATATACTTTCAGCATCCCCCAGATGTTTGATCCTACGCATGGTACCCTTATAAGAGAATTGCAAAGCTGTGGGAAAGAGCCATCTGTAGCAAATTTTTTGGGCTTGGAGGAAGGTGGTTAGTGGGCGAGGGGCTCGCCTTTTCTGAAGGGTCAACGGAGATAGGTCTCGATAGATCTGAAGGGGGGTCCCCTGGAAGGTGATTTCCTCGTTGGAGCGACTTATTGCCGAGATGGCTTCCTTTGTCGTAAAGAAGTGCACCCTGGTGATAACATCAGGCGGGCCGTCTGACTCCACTCCACAACGGGGATTTAGCCTGTGAGTGCGATCCAGTAGCAATAGTGAGTCCTCCAGATCGGGGAGAAGAGATTGAAAGAAAAAGCCTACATATTCGGCCAGCCCTTGGTCTGGGACTGATGTGGGAACCCCCCGAATGCGGAGGTTGTTGCGCCGGGCTCTGTTCTCCATGTCCTCCTGCTTATATTCCAGGATTTCGTACTTGTCCTGCAGAAGCCCAACGGAACGCTGGATCTCAGTCAGGGAGGAGGCGTGGTCCTGGGCGCGATCCTCAATCTCTCCCACTCTCTGTTCCACCTCCGAAACCCTTTTATCAGTATTTTCCAACTTGGCAGTAAGCTCAGACATACATGATCGAAATTCGGTTTTAATGTCAGCCATGAATTCACGGATATCCTCCTTGGTCGCTAGAGGTGCCTTGTTGTCCAGGGATTCTCGTGAGATGGAGGGGGGATTGTCCAGTTTCTTCGCTTTGTCGGCTGACATTAGCATTGTTGCTATGTCTGAGGACTTGGTGGATTTCGATTGCTTAGACATCGTGTGGTCTGACAGGAGTGGGTTAACGGCTGAAGGTGGCTCAGTCGCAATGGTGGCGATAGTTTGAGGCCTCTCAGAGGGTTGGGATAAGGGTACCGATGTCTTGGTTGGACTTTGGTTAGCGAAGGAGACTTCAGTGCGAGTGAAGAGGAAGAGGGTTGCGGTGTTGTCCCGGTCTCCCTGGTACCAAGTCGGACAAGGGGAGGGCGAATGTGGGCCGGGGCGCCCCAGGAAGCAGCGGGAAGATGAGAGGGAGCGATTTTAATACCGGAGCACACCAGTCCAGGGTAGTCTTTTGGGGTGGAGGGTGAGGACCCAGATCGCCACGGGTGTTAGCGAGACTGTTGGTGGTGGTGGTGGCCGTAGAGGGACTATTTCAAGGCGGATTGCTCAGTAAAGAGGGCGACAGAGCATGGCGCCGCTGACCGGAGCCACGAGCCAGTGGGTCCACTCCCGCAGAGGTGTCGGGGGCAATAAGGTGTTGCAGCCTCCTCACAGTTGAAGGCAGGGGTGTTCTGCGGTGCACCCCCGAGAACTCTCCGGCTTCGGCCCCCTCTTCTGGAGTGGAGGCGGAGGGATACAGGAGAGGGCGAGAGCAGGGAGGCTGCGGCTGCGTGTCGTGTGTTGGGGTGGCTGCAGGGTTCTATCCCCCTGGGGATGTCCGGGGAGGTGGGCCAAAACTGAGGAGGCCCGGGGCACCTACCTCGCCCTCCGCCGTCCGTGCTCCTCCGAGAGCGTTACCCGAAGCGCCGCCGGGAGTATCAGCTGGAGCATAGGCGTGTGGCTCGGGTCCCTCCGATCATGTGAGGCGAGAGACGCATGGGTCTAGATCGATTCAAGGGTTCACAGGGGGAGCTCCGATGGCGAGGCCACGTCTCGGTCGTTGTCGCTGGGTCCCGTCCGCCATCTTGGATTACGCGGTGGAGGGCCGCGGGATAAGGAGAGCCCGATTATCTTCATCTTGGCGATTCTGGGTTCCAGCAGCACGCCAGCAGGGCTCCAAACCCTCTCACACCCTCTCATCTAGTAGGGTTCGAAAAACGCAGCATGGGAGCCTTAGAAAGCTGAGATGCAGCGGGCGTTCCACGGAGACCATCACGGGAGCGACTGCATAGCCAGCGCTCCAGGCCACGCCCCCGAGATGACCCTTTTACACTCTACCATGCATGAGGAATTCTTCAAAAAGAGGGAAAACAGCTTCACTGCCAAAAGTCCCCTCAAATGACTTCTTCTCTTCTTCCCCCTCAGGTCAAAAGAGTGGCCATGCCAGAGTTGTCCAAGGTTTCTGGGGCTTCCAGAAGAGAACCCAGTGGCTTGGCAGCCAGGACTCCATTTTAGGAGCCCCTCTCCATAAACGCCAGCGATTGGCGAAATCCTTTTGCAGATTCGCTGTGTCCTCTGCTGACAAGGTGAAGAATTGACAGCCTCCAGACCCTGTGCCACGCTTCCAGAGTGAGGGGCAGAATCTCATTCTTCCTTCAACTTGATCCTGGATCACAGCAGACCATTGGGCCCCACTTGAATCTGATTGGGGTACAGACTTCTCCTCCCCTCGTTCCTCACCTGTCATTGCCTCTACCCCAAAGAAACTCCATCAGACCTGGCACAGAAAGGTTCCACGCTCCTTGCCTTGAAAGCAATAAACACACTTCCCTTCCCCTTCCACGAGGGAAGGCTTCTGCTTCTGTTTCTGTATTGTTTCCGAAGAAGTACAAGGGAGGGTTGGAGAAACGTTGCATTGAAGTTGGTTCCTGCAGTGGGTCTGTCAGCCATTTGCAAACAGTCCATGTTTGCTCCACTTCAGAGGATGCAGTACATCAGGATGATCTGGGATCCACCATTGGGAAGACTCTTTCCCGCTTGCTAGCAAATTGAAATCATCAAATCTCTTTGTGCCCAGATGTGCGACTCGGCAGAGATCATGGCCCTTTGTCTCCAGAGGTTTCTGGGTTTTCACCCCCTCGTGTGCTTTTGCTCCCATACGTGAGGCTTCGTATGAGACAATAATATAAGATGAAGCGGGCACACAAAACCCTGAATGTCCCCCATTCAGGATTCAACAATCAATATGAAAAAACCGGGGGACCCTCCACCAGTTTTTGGTTACTGCTTAGTTTAGTTTAGTTGTTGCATAACTTTATTTGCTAATTTGCCCTAAAAGCATAAAAGATTACAAAGTTAAAATTGTAAGACAATAGTACATCAGTATCAGGTTGCCATTAATAATTAAAAGTTGCAGGCCACATGATGAGATAATTAATAACATCAAAGAAGTTTCGAACATTTGGCACAGTTTCAATACATATTTTAAACGGAACACAATCCCAAAGTTCAAGAAACGAGTTAACAGGATACACGTAAACGTATGGGCAATGAACCGACGGAGTGTTATTTATTTATTTATTAGCCTTTTTAAAGCACACAGCAGCCTAAAGGCATCGTTACACAAGTTAAAAGGAGTGCATATAAAACCGTAAAATGTAATAAAACAGAACAAACATCACCAAACTGCACCCACTTAGACCACGCCCGATATAGACATTTTGGGACAAAGAAAACTGTATTCAGATCACTGGTCATTTTGCAGAAATCCAAGGCTCTAGTACACACTACAATTCATTAGGGCAACATTTACATAATGCTCAAATAATTGCTTGCTTCAGCCTTCTTGTCCAAATGCACCATCTTTATTTAGACTGGTCCCCTTCACCATCATTTTCGATGTTTCTCAGTTTGGACAATTGTACTACAACATTTCTTTTAGCTATCACATATTGACGCACACGTGTTTATGGACAGAAGGAAGTCACGATACAGGCTCCGCTTGAGGTCAGAGATCGCCATGATGAAGGACAGATGGTCCGAAATGCATTGCCTATTGGCTACTGTTTCTGCTACTCAAGCACTTATGGTGAAGTGGCCATTCTAAATAAAGTTGCTGTAGAGTTTACTACTAAGGTGTAACCAAACACTGGCAGAGGTTCCCCCAGTTTTTCCGTATTGATTGCTTCATGTGAGGGACCCAACTGCACCTGGTGAGCCAATGGTCTGAGGAGTTTCAAGACCAGAAGACCTCGCTTTCAGCGCCGACCACCAATACATTTTGGCAACATGCATACCACGTGTGTGCAGCGCTGAAGCACTGCTTTACCTAGTAAGCTATATGTAGTCATCCTCCACCAAGGCATCTATGTCATGTTTGCTTCATGAGACCCGCTAACAATTTACAAATTACCTAATCAATGTTCAGCTTTACAGAGTCCCTAACCACTGAGGCATCTGCAGCGTATTGTAAAATGAGACACATACAAATTCGAAGCTGCAATTGTACAGTTAATCTGAAGTTGTTGACTTTAAACAAGTCACAAAAGAAGAACCCACCTGCCAGTTCCAAGGACCTACAACATCTCTAATTTGGGGGTATCGCCGATGGCCCAAATAATGCAAATAACAAGGGGAGTCCTGGGATACTCTCTGACAGACATGAGTCCTGGTTACAAGAGCCTTACCCAGAGTCTTTAGCTCACTATCTTTCACAGAGGAGAACTATCCTAAACATATCACTCTTTGTCCTGCCCTGGGGCAGTCCAGCACCGAAATGCTAGGCAATTCTCCTCTGAACATGAGTACCAACAGCAACCCCAGACACGTGTTTCGGTCTGGTTGAACCTCATCAGTAGGGTGTAGCTGTGCCTCTCTAAGAATAGTGAGCAAGGGGTCCACGTCTGGATTCCCCTAGTAACTGAGGGTGAGACCCAAATAATGCACCATGCCTCTGAGACAAGTTAAAATGTGGGCTCTAGGGCCATCTCTTTCTCTCTGTCCCTCTCTCTGTCTCTGTCTGCCTCTCTCTCTCTTGTATCCGCCACCCTAAGCCAGGCATCTGTAACCACAGTTTGTGCTGCCGAACTGTAAGCCCTACTGTCTAAGATGTTCCGTGGACTAACAATAGCTCCCTAAATGCTGGCTGTCTAACTCCCTCAGGGACTTTCTAACTTTCTGTTTTACTGTTTTAATAGTAGGTGGGATAGTGCCTTGCACCTGCTCTGTGCAATTCAGATTGTTCACCCACACTTAACACTTCCCTCCTACTCTTCTACCTACCTCTCCTCTTACTCTTCCGTTCAGTCATATGTCCCTCTAGTGTTTAACTCCTCCAACCTCTACCCTTTGATGTTACTTCTTCTCCCATACCCCTTAATTACTCCTCTTCCACACTACTACTCACCTCGTCCCCCACTACTCTCCTCTATTCCACTCTACTACACTCCACACTACTGCTACGCCCCTCACCACACTACTAGAACTCCCCTCTTCACGTTACTACAACACCCAAATGACTACTCAAATACCCTCCTCTCACTCAGTATCATTTCCTTCACAAATACTCCTTACATGCGCTCTCACAGTGAAGCACCCTTGCATTCAATAGCCCACCACATCACCTTTCTCCAATAAACACCGCCACAATTTGCGGTTTCTTCTTTCCTACTGCTGGTCTCTTGGTCCACCTCCACTGCTGATATCATCCGCAAAAAACCCACTCCTCCTGTTTCCTGTACCCCGCTTATATCTCCCTCCCTCTGTACTGATTTGACAGCTTTCCCTGGTGAATGTGCATGGGGAAGTCTGCAAAAGAGGGCTCAGCACAGTCGACCTTTGCTGCATAATGACCAAGGCAGCATAGAACGTTTATTGTCCCAGTTCGTTCTTTGGGGTGCTTTGGGGTCTTTTTCTGCTGACTGTTTTTATAGGTTTGGCGCAAGGGGTCTCTTCTGTCCCTGGTGGGCTAGGGGACCTTTATCTGATGGTGTGAGTTGGCTGTCGGACTCTGCCACGCTTGCAATGCAGGTTTGGTTGCTGCTTTGGTGCGCGGTTGTCTCTCTCTTTCTGGTAGGTGCATATCTGTGCTCAGGTCTCTGTGGGAATGTCACAGCTCGTCTTCTCTTTGCTACTCGGAGCGATTTGCTCTGATGTTGGTTAGATCGCTTGGACTTCATTGTGTTTTATCGACATCGCTATGGTGTTTCTGTAAATAAAGCAAAACACTGGCTTATATGTACCACAAGGTACGGCTGAAGGTAAGGTCTGCACACAAACACATGATGGCACAAGGGGGAGGGTCAGGAGTTGGGCCCTTGTAGCTGAACCGGAACTCAGGACTAGGGCTGTTTCTGCATTCCTATCCCCTCCCTTTGTCAAGACGAGGCCACAAGTCCTGTCCCAGGGGACAACCAGGGGGAATGTTGACTTATTATCAGCACATGTACGTGGTGTTCTGATAAGGAAGGGTTGAGGGTTGAGTGATCAAAAGCAGGGAGGGAAAAAACAGGGCCACGTAATGGAGACAGAATTGGGGAGACTGAAGAGCAGGTTTTTCCATCAATCTTTTTATAACAAAAAACCAGCTGAATGTGGCAGTGAAGCATTAAGAGCTAGCACTGACGTCATTCACACTGACCAGAAAATCAAGAAGATCCTTCCAGGTTTTTTGTAGCCTCTGACAGAGTCCGAACTTTAGGATACAGCGCAGTTAGATTATATCACTGCCTTAGGGCACAAATGAAGGCAGAAGCATATGTATGTACAGGCTTTACAACTTCACTTAAATGTACTGTGACAAAGTCCCCTGCCTTGTTCTGGGGACCACAAGTGGGTTCAACAAGGGGGCTGACTGCTTCCCCAAGATTGCAGATGATGGGTCCATGAGTGGTATGGCACCAATTAGGGAAAGGGTCTCCTTAAGAGGCGCAGCCCCTGTATCCGGCAAGTGAATACCATGTGGGATAAGGGATATCAGGATCCCTCCCCTCGCCAGTGCATAGTTCATTTGCCTCCACTGAAGCTGTGGAATTTACAGCTATTGCCCCTTCAAGGGAATCAAGGAATGGCTGACCTGCAGGACTAGCAGAGCCTATAGGCTCAGGTCTGCTTGTGCGGGTGTGGGTATCCCATTTAAATCCACAGCGGGAAAGAGAGGGACCTGAATTAGGGAGGGAAACAATTGTCAGCCAGCCATCAATCATGCAAGTCATCAACTCTCATACCGTTAAGAACAGATAGCCAATTTTGTCCACCCCAGTGACAGGCATGTGGTGTGATATCCAAAGAGAGGAAACTGAGATCAAACTGAAGAGCCCAGGAACTGGAGCTGCTGGAAAGGAGCAAGACAGCAATGGTCAAAGAAAGTAAAAAAGACCCAGATCAGGGGGATAGCTGTCCACAAAAGGGTGAACAATGGATAGAGAGAGTGAGTAAGAGAATGTTGATTACTGTGCCAAAAGGGTGAAAAGAAGGAGATTGAGTGCGAGACCTGAAGGGGAGTAAATGTACCCAAATGGCTGAAGAAAGAGATAGGGAGAGAAGGACCCAAAGGGTTAAGAATGTGAAAGGGGGAAGGAGTTAGAGAATACTGAAAATAGTACCTGAAAAGGTGAAGAAATTGACAAAGAGAATCGAGACGGGAAAAGAGTATACAGATCAGTGGTCGTTACAGAAGCAGAGAGTGATGAGAAAAAGAGACAAAGTTATTAAAATGATAACAGAAGAAGTAGAATTTGGAGACTGAAGTGAACGCTGCCCAAAGGGGTGCTAATGGTGAGAAAGATATGTAAGAAAGAACAGAGCAATATACAGACCAGAGGTGGTCGCAAAAGAGAACAAATAGGAATGCAGAGATTGAGAGCTAGAATGAAGGCTAATTACAGAGAAAGGCATCATGAATTGAGAGATAGGTACAGGTGACGATGAGCTATTAGATTACTCAAGTAGAAGGGTAAGGAAGCAGGCACCTGAGAAGAAGGAAGGCCAGGCTTGTCAAGTCCAAACCTGTAGGATTTGAGGGGAAGAACACTGAGTAGAATATTTGGCTACCCTCCCGTCCTGCCAAGATTTTCTGGTCGCCATCCCGGACTCAGAGAAGTGTAACACACAATACCCTGGCCCCTTATCTCTTTACCATAGACCCTGACAATTCCACTGAGGCATAGTGCCTTGAGGAGAAAGCCCTGGGTCTCCAAGAGAAAGCCCATCGATCACAGTCCAGCAAGGTCTAGACATATAAAGAAAGGAGGAAATGTACCAGCCACCATACCAATCGACTGCCATTCGCCGGGTGCAGGTGACTCCCAAATGCTGGAAAGGATGCTCCACTTTGGACTTTGCTGTTGGACTTTCTATATCACTTAAGATTATTTACCTAATTGTGACACTAGAGTTACACTTTATGCCTACTTGTTTATTATTTGACCCAAGCGCTCTAAATGTTCCTGAAGAGGGAAACCCGAGTGTGGTCCTTGTGACCCTCCACCCAACTCTCAGGCAGAAGACAGAAACAAAAGATGCACATCACTTCTCAGCCCTTCCTCGCCAACATTGAGGCATTGCAGATGTGAGAAACCATATTCACTCAGACAACCATTTAGACCACACCTGGCTGACAACGTTGAAGGGATACAGCTGTCCTTGATCAAACAAGTTGATTGACTACAACCTCAAAGAAGCTGATGGCGTCACTACTGACATCATGACATAGATGCGTTAGACATGAAGCATATCGGCATCCATGCACGAAGTTCCACAAACACTTTTAGTTTATTGCAGATAGACATAAAGCAAATGTATAGGACTCACATAGAGGGCTGACACACATACACAAATATATCTTTTGCTACGCGGAAATTGCAAAACGCCTAAGACTACGTATACCAAGCTTATTCATGCTTAATTACGACTAACATGGACGGCCATGAGAACAAAGATGGAAGCCATAAGTGCATTAGAGTGAATGGGGTAGACAAGGTGAACTTCAGAATACAGGGAAAGGCTGACAGACCGATCCAGCAGAAGCACACAGACAAAGACTTCCAGCGCAGGCACTGTGCACAGTCTCACCCAGGACGAGCAAAGATGGAAAGTTTACAGTTAATCAAGGCGATAAGGAACCTGCAAGGGATATACAGCCTAAAATGCCCTTAATTACAAGCAGGATAGCTCCATTTCGTGGTCCCTACACAATTGATCTGAATGTGTGAGACAGAGCCTATTCATTCGAGACAGACGGAGGGGAGCTGTTCCCAGCAAACAAAAGTTGGAAAAATACAACTATTATACAGGTTCAAAGCCGAATGTTCTGTCTAAGGGTCTGGGAGATCAGAGATGGGAACTTATTGGGAACACGCAGCACCTTCTTGATCGTTCCCACTGCCTTGAGTAGTAGCGCTTGGCTTGGTAGCTGTCCAGGGTCCCAAGGCTGAGAAGATCCGTTCAAATGGATTGTGTCCTTCCACGTATTCCTCATCTTATGAGATCTTCCAGCTTCAGCTGATTAGGAATTTATTTTCCGACAGAGGGCGCTGTGCGACGATGCGGTCGACTCGATGTCCCATGAGGGCTTCCATCTCTGAGTCAACGTCATCATCTGTATATATAGCATGTGCAGCGCCCGTTGGCTTCAGTTTCATTTTTCCGCAGTAGCTAATGCTGCAAAGTATTACGGCGCGCTACAGTTTTTTCTGTGAGAAAAATGTGTTCGAGTTCAATGGCCTCATCTTCAGCAGCTTCAACCCCAAAGACCGGGTTCAAAAAGCTGTCAGTCGATGACCGGAAAGGCTCTGAAAGTCTGAATCTCCTCAAAGGAAAAGGTTAAAGAAAATGCTCACGCTCCAGGAGAGAGTCCCATCATTCTTCGTCATGTTCGAGGGAGTCGAAGAAAAGGCATTATAAATCGCTTTCATCTGATTCATCCACGGAGAGGAGTATAACCTGTCCAACTAAATCCTCCACTTCAGCACAGTGGCAGAATTTCAGGCAGGAAATGCTGAAAATCTTCGAGAGAGAGAGAAGCTCCGACCGACTCAAAGGAGAATGTAAAAAGGCATGCTCCTGCCGAGCCAACTAAGGCAGACAAGGAAAGGCCTAAGGCTACATCCCGTGTTCCCTCGAGCCCAGGACATAACCTGATGACCCCTTGAGATCCTTCGAGATCTTGATACAATGAGAAATCGTCGAAGACTCTTTCAAGTCGAGGGTCAAGCCCTTTGAGGGCTCAGTCGAACATAAGATCGACGGAAAAGTCAAAGACGTTGACGCCTTTAGAAATGATACCATCAACGTCAAAGTCATCGACACTGTTAGTGTCGAGATCATCGATGCCTATGGCCAAGCCATCAATGCCTTTACATTCCAAATCTTACAAACCACTGCAAAAGAAAGATTTCTTTAAGTTTTATCCTCAATTTATGAGGAATACGAACCCTCAGATGAAGATACTCACCATTTGGATTGGAGTTAAGCACACCTGACGTCCCAGAAAGCCTGGTTTCACAATAATCGAGGCTAAAGATATACATGAAAATTTGCAATCAGCTAGTGGGGTCGAAACTTCACCTGAGATGTAATTTGGCAAGCCGGATCCGGCAGACCATGTTGATGCTTCTTATAGGCATCTGATGACTAGAGTCATTGAGCTTCATTATAATGTTGGCGGACACGGTATGAATGGTGCCGGTAAGGCACCGTTCATACCGTGCCGCCGAATTACGAGTTCTACTCGCAGGTGCCTGACAGGCTGTGCGGCACCCGCGAGCAGAACTCGTGATTGCACCGTTATCAACGGTGCCGGTGCAACCATGCTCCTCACCCCCATTCTGCCCTAAATGGGGATTGGGAGCCTGGCAATACCGCCACCCAGGAATGGGCAATTACCGGCCCATTCAACTCGTAATGGTCTGGTTATTGCCCAATCGCGGGTGGTGGTGCCGGTAGCGAATTGGGCGGTAGCCGTGCCTGTTACCCAATCGCGGGTGGCGGTGCCGGTAGCGAATTTGGGGGGAACCGTGCCAGATCTGCTCCTCCGTTTGCGCAAGATGACCTAACAGACATTCTGGATAAAGGTCCACAAAAGATCCCATCCTTCCTTTTCATGTAGCTCTCCAGAAAAGGGCCATGGCAAATTGGGAGGTTCAAAAGTCGAACCGTGCGGTGAACAAAAACCTCACCAATAAATATAGGCCATCTAGTAGCGACCCTAGCTACCTGTCAAAACACCCAACACCTGAAAGCCTAGTTGTTCAGGCAGCGATGTCAACCTCAAAATAGACTGCATACCCTACCATCCCACCAGATAGGGATGATAAGCGTTTCGACGCTTGGGCAAGAGAGGTATTTTCTGCCGGGAGCATGGCATTCAAGTCTGCCAATTCCACTTGCGCTTTAGCAAAATTCGCATTCACCCTGTGGGACTGAGCAGCTATGGCAGCTGACAATATTCCCGAAAAGGGAAAGAGAGAGACGGATTCTTGAGTATTGTAAGAGACGGCAAGGAGGCTTTATGCGAGTCTCTGCAATCAGATTGGATTCAGCTGATAGCATCAGCAGTGCCATGGTGGCAAGCACAGTAATACGCAGATTTCCGTGGTTGAGAAAGTCAGGTTTTGCACCGGATGTGCAATCCAGGCTCCTCAATATGCCCTTTGACGGCACTCAGCTGTTTGCCAGCAAGGCTAACAAAAGCCTAGAGAAGCAGCAGACCTCAAAGGCAGCTGCCAGGTCCCTTGGATCCACAATCAGACAGCCACAATCCTCCCATCTCAGTGGATCATCTTGAAGGGGTAAGTCCATTCGCTTTTACTCCTCAGTTGGAAGAGCGAGAGGATTGGCTGGTCAAAGGAGTCAGAAAAGATTCCCTCGTAGTGGACAAGGGAGAGGTGCAAAGCCTACCCAAGTAATGGCTACTTTACCATCAACCGGTGCTTCAGCCACCTCACAACCTATCTGAGGCCTCAACCCACAAGAGCCCAGTGGGAGGCAGACTCTCCCTGCATCTGAAAGAATGGCGAGGCATTACTTCAGGTGCATGGGCATTAGAAACAGGGGCCCAGGGTTACTGCCTTACCTTTCTAAAAAAAGGCCTCAGGACCATCCACCAGCGAGCCACTCATTCAAGGTTCCAGATCTGTTCCTTGCGCAGGAAATGTTGAGCCTGCTAGAGAAGGGTGCTATAGAACCAGTACCTGTGACGGAGAGGAACAAAGGGTGGTACTCTCCCTATTTCCTATTCCCCAAGGAGGACGGAGGATTGAGACCCATTTTGGATTTAAGGCGCTTGAACAAGGTTTCTCAAGAAGGACAAGTTCAAAATGGTCACACTTTCTCGGATCCTTCAGGCCCTCCAGCTTCAGGATTGGATGGTGTCATTGGACCTTCAGGACGCTTACTTACATGCTTACTTTCATCACAAGCACAGAAAGTACCTGAGGTTTGCAGCTGGCGGTTCTCATTATCAGTTTCGAGTTCTGCATTTGGGCTCGCCTCCACCTCAAGGGTGTTCACCAAGTTGATGGCAGTGGTGGCAGTGAGTCTCAGGAGAGGGGGGATTCATGTCTACCCCTACCTGAATGATTGGCTGTTCAGGACTCGGTCTCCCGAACTGGCCCTGGAACATCTCAGTGTAACCTGCCACTCTCTCCACAGATTGGGCTTCTCCCTCAATTACAAGGTGTCCCACATGATACTATCACAAAGACTCCAATTCAAAGAAGTTGCAGTCCTGGACACATCCTTGGAAAAACCCTCACCACCCGAGGTGAGGGCTCAACACATTCTGCAGATGGTCACCAAATTCCAGGGTGCCCAGCGTCTTCTGGCCTTTGACTTTTTGAGGTTGCTCTGCCTCATGGCATCCTGGTGCCAGAGGCTCACCTGAGAATGAGATGCCTTCAATGGCCCTCAGGACACAGTGGTCTCAATTCTCGGGCAAGATGTCAGACCTACTTCAGGTTCCAAACAGGGTCTCACAGGATCTTCTGTGGCGGGCCTGCAAGGACAATATTCTGAAGGGAGAACCTGTTTGGCAACCATGACTGGAGATAACAGTAGTTACGGGTGCCTGCAAGGACAATATTCTGAAGGGAGAACCTGTTTGGCAACCATGACTGGAGATAACAGTAGTTACATGTGCCTCACTCACAGGGTGGGGAGCCCACGTCAACAATCTGACTGTCTGTGGTCGTTGGTCTCCATCGTAATCCAAACTGCACATCAACATTTTGGAGCTGAGGGCGATCAGACTAGGGCTGAAGACCTTTCTGCCATCTGTGTGGGTAAAGAATGTCCTGATAAATATTGACAACACAGTAGCCATGTACTACCTCAACAAGAGAGGAGGTGTAGGGTCACTAGCAATGTGCAGAAAGGCAATGGGTGTGGGCAATTCAAGAAGGAGTCTTCCTGTCGGCAGATCACCTAGCCGGATCAGAGAACATGGCGGCGGATGCTCTGAGCAGGCAGTCACAGTCTCCCACGAGTGGGGAATAGCTCAGGAAGTCCTTCAAGAGATCTTCACCCTTTGGGGAACCCCTCGAGTGGATCTGTTCATGTCCAGTGTCAACCGGAAGTGCAAACTGTTCTGCTCCAGGGAATCTCCCCCAGGAGGAGCTCTAGGAGACACATTCATAGTGAACTGGGAGTTTCCACTCCTGTACGTGTTTCCTCCATTCCCCGTCATTCCTCACGTGATCAGGAGGTTGAGAAAGTTCAGGAAATCCATGATCCTAATTGCTCCGGATTGGGCCAGGAGAAAGTTGTACCCAAATCTTCTGGACATGTCTATCTGCCCCCCAGTGTTTGAGAGAGAGAGAGAGAGAGAGAGAGAGAGAGAGAGAAAGAGAAAAAGATATATATATATATATATATATATATATATATATATATATATATGGGTTGGGACCTCCCATATGGCGTATTGGAGATGTTGCTTTCGGCCGGAAGACCAGTAACGAAATCCTTATACCACTGCCATTGGAACAAATTCTGCAGCTGGTGTAGGGAAAAGGATGTGTACCCCTTTCAATGCAATACACCTATGGGGCCTCATTACGGCTCTGGTGGTAACTGTGCCGGTGATACCGGCGGGTTGCTGCCAGACCCGTCAATATTTACCAGCGCCTGACTTCCTGGTGCCACCGGGGGATTACAAACCCGGCGGCCCAGAAAGTCAGGCGCCGGCAAATTGTAAGTCCCCATTCCCATAGAGTCCCATAGGGCTCTATGGGGGTGGGGACACGGAAGCACCAGCACCGTTGTTAAAGGAATAGTTTGCCTAAAATTTTTTATTGCCCAAAAAGATGGGCAATAATAAAACAAATATGCTCGCACTTTTTTTTTTAAGTTCCTATGTAAAATTTTGAGCAATTCAAGCTCAAAATTTGCAAAAGCAAGCACATGGGCACATCCATTTTGTGAAATGGATGCCCGTCTGTGCTGGCTTTTGCTTTTGCGGCACTAATGAAGGAAAAGCCAGCCTGCTGTAGTAAACAAAAGCTACCACTGGGTGGCTTTTCCTTCATTGGTGCCGGGACTCGGAGGACGCGGACCGGAGACTACAGGCAGAAAAGCTGCAGCTGAATCTCGGTAAGTGCTATTTATTTATTTTTTAAAATAAGCACTAGCTGCGTTTTTTTTTCTAAGTTTTCCGGGCTGGAGAAGCCCAGAAAACTTAGAAATAAAACCACAGCTTTAAAAACGTTGTATTTATGTAAACATAAATACAACGTTATTGTGTTTGAAAATGCTGCGGTTTTTCTTTCTAAGTTTCTCAGGCTCCTCCAAGCCTGAGAAACTTAGAAAGAAAAACCGCAACGTTTTCAAACACAACTACGTTGTGTTTCTCCCTAAATCTGCTTTCCCATTTGGGACTCTCGGGCTCCCCACAGGGAGCCCGAGAGTCCCAAATGGGAAAGCAGATTTAGGCAGAAACACTTCAGCATTTAGCATGGCAGAAAACAACCGCATAGTGTTTCTGCCTCAATCTGCTTTCCCATTTGGGGCTCTCGGGCTCCCCACAGGGAGCCCGAGAGCCCCAAATGGGAAAGCAGATTGAGGCAGAAACACTGCAGCATTTAGCATTTCCCATTTGGGGCTCTCGGGCCCCCCATGGGGAGCCCAAGAGCCCCAAATGGGAAATCAGCTGTAGGCAGAAACACAGCGGCATGTAAACACAACCGCGTTGTGTTTCTGCTTGCCTTGGCTTTCACTTTGGGTCTCCGGTGCTCCCCTGGGGGAGCACCGGAGACCCAAAGTGATAGCCACGGCAGGCAGAAACACAACGCGGTTGTGTTTGAAAACGCTGCGGTTTTTCTTTCTAAGTTTCTCAGGCTCCTCCGGCTCGGAGGAGCCTGAGAAACTTAGAAAGAAAAACCACAGCGTTTTCAAACACCTTAACGTTGTATTTATGTTTACGGTCGCTTCAAAACTTCCAACTTTCTATCCGCCCCCTCATTCTGCCATGGAACAGGAAAGGCTACATAGGCATGATCCAAGCTTTTACATTTATCAGATGACAAAGATATGTGAAACACGACCAGCTTTTCATTGGGTACACTGGACAAAAACTGGGTCTTCCAATTACAAAGCAAACTTTGTCCAGATGGATAATTCTGGCTATTTCAGAGTGCTACAGGGTGTCTGGGAATGATCCCCCAGAAAGCCTAAGAGCCCATTGCACAAGGGGCATGGCAACATCTTCCGCTCTTCAAAGGGGGTGCCGATAAAAAACATTTGTGCGGCAGCCACTAATTACTGTCTGGATTCATCCTCTAGCTAGGAAGGAGGATTTAGGAGAGCAGTCTTATACTTGATCCATGACAAATCTTGAAACTGAAAATTCATACTCCCCTCCTCGAACACCTAACACTGCTTTGTAAGTCTATCATAAAATGAGGACTACGTGGGAAGACACAATGCATTGCCCCTCCGATCCTACCCCACTGGAGAATTTCCAGGCATTACACTGTACGCTCTTTCAGAGTCTAGTACTCTCTAGCACTCACTGAGGCTGGTAATACTGCATGAGGAAGGCATAAAAATGGAACTGAAGCCAACGGGCGTTGCACATGCTATATATACCAACAATGACGTCAACTCAGGGATAGAAGCCCTCGAGGGACATTTGGCCTCATTACAAGCTTGCGGGTCCAGATATAATGGTACCGGTAAGCATGCTGGTACCGTTGTAGCTGAACCGGCAAACTCTGAGTTGTGCTCGTGGGTGCCTTTCATTCCACCAGGTCTGACCTGGCGGAATGAAAGGCACCCGCGAGCACAGCATGTCGGATGCACCGGCACCGTTATAAATGGTGCCGATGCATCCGACCTCCCCATTCCCATTGAGCCCTATGGGGCTCAAATGGGAATGGGGAAGAATGTTTTCCGGCAACCAGGAATGGGCAAATACCGGGTCCAGCAAGGAAGGCCGTAATGACCCGGTAATTGCCAATTTCTGAGCGCCGGGAAAAAAATGAATACCGGCGGCACCCATGCCTGTATTACAGGCATAGCTACCGGCAGCCTCGTAATGAGGCCCATTGAGTCGACTGCATCGATGCGCAGCGCCCTCTGCCTAAATATAAAGACTTCCGAAGTAGATGAAGCTGGAAGATATCATAAGATGAGGAATAAATGGGAGGAACATCCAGTCGAAAGAACGTTACCAGGGGTAACCTGTTCTTCTGTCCAATCCCTAACTACCTTTCATGTTAAGCACACTGTGTTGCATGGGCCAATTATGTCTATGCTAACCTGCAACCTTGTATTTCTGACACTTTGAGGTGGTGCTAGGAGGAGCCACCAGATATGGCTACCCAATGATTGTATTAACCCATATAGATTGTATATATAGTTTTCCTTAATTAACCAATCCCCTTGCCTGTTAGGTTTTTGGGATGTAACCTGTTTCTGTGGCGTCACTAGCAGTTAAAACCGAGTGACTCACGTTTGTGGTACGAGAACTCTTGTATATTTTATGCTGTTCGAGTGACAATCCCTGTTTTTTGATTGATAATAAAGACAGTAAACTTCACTGTATGGTTCAGTCATCGGTTCTTGTGGCGGGGAATTGTTGGGGCTCAGGTATCCTCTTGCTGGTAATTGGGGTAGCTGCTAAGAGTGCCCTTGCCTCTCCATTACAAGTGGTAGCAGAGGGATGGTCGCAAAGCACCCCGGACAGCAGAGTGGCAGATTGTGGGGAAGAGTCGGTGCCCGAAGGGCTTCAGCAGATCACAAAGTGTAAGTAAAGACTCAACCATATGGAAAACATTGGGAAGGGGAAAGTTTGTTTGGAGTTTTGTTTGTCGTTGTGCCTTTATCTTTTTGTGAAGAATTCCTGTTGCCAGGCATTAGCTAGGTTACTGATGTCATAAAAGGCATACCTGTACTGTAGGCGGTTGGCTCAGGTGGTCACTTTGGTTTATGGATGAAAAATATGAAAACACCTATAAAAGGATACCTATGCTTTGGGCAGGTTAGTTTGGTTCATGGAGCACATGAGGGAGCTTATGGTTAGGCCTTAAGGACAGAAAATGCAGTGTGGGCTGTGCACAGAGCACGCTCGCATTGACTGTGGTGAGCCAGAGAGGCTGTTGGAACGATTTGAGAATTGGTATTGTTTTGAGAATTCGTTTGAAGAATAATGACAATTGTGTAAAGCACGAATTAATAAAGGTATTTAAACGTGTCAAATTCCCGATTTGTGGTCAAATAAGAACCAGCAATCAAAATGTAACGTGCCACTATCAGGGATAGACTGCTTCAACATTTATGAAAGTCCCTCCCGCGGTATCAAGACAAAATACGCAAGTATACCAAGGCATGGACTTGCCATACAGAGGGCAAAATGGCAAAGCCTTGGCCCCTGGTTGTTAGTGTTTCTAAATGAGTGCTGCAACATATGACTATATATTTAAATGCTGCCTATAAAGGAAAGAAATTAAGCAACATATTAGCTGTATTGGAACTATGGAAAATGTTTCAGGTTGAGGAAGAGGACCCACCCCAAAGGAAGTGGGCGTTGAGCCAACGCAATGCGGGAGGCGAATCACCCACGGCTCCCCCTCCTCAAACTGCAGACACAGACCTTGCAGCAGAAAGCCATGGATTTTACCCCTTGAAAGAATTAAAAGCAGCAGCAGGATATTCCAAACCTGTTTTTTCACCACCCGCGTATAGCAGCGAAGGGACACTTAGCGGTGCAAAGCATGCAAATAAGAAAACAGAGGCTATAAGTGATGAATATAAAGCGTGCAGCGACTTGCAATCAAAACTGAGAGAAGACTATAAGAGGAGGACAGGATGTAGTGGGGATCATAAAGTGACAGTCCCGACAAGTGAGTGGGTAGGAGTACAGATATTGCTCAAATTGGACGGGAGGACTACACGCAAACTAGAACATACGGGAGAGGAGGCTTTGAAACATAAGTGAGCAGAGGAAGAAGTTAAAGACTGGGCAGAGATAATGGAGAAAGTGGAAAGAAGAGAAAGGGAAGAGAAAGAGGATCAAGACAGACCGAGAAGGGCGAAAGAAAGAACAGAAGAGAAGGAAAGTGAAGAAAAGTCAAGAAAAAGACAACAGGAGCTAGAGGAAATAGCAATGAGAAAAGCAGAGGAAGAAAAGGAGAGACAGTTGCAAATAAAGAGAGAGAAGAGAAGGTTGGAAATCGAGTGACTCGTTAAAGAGTGCTGATGCAAAGAAGAGGAAGATGAAGACACGAGCAGGAGAGAGACAGAAGTAGAGAGAGGCATTCCAAAAAAAGCATCAGACATTAAAATCGAATTGACATGTTTAAATGATGATGAGGGAGCGGGGATACGGAGGAGAATATGGGTATTTTACAGGAGACGGAAAGATAGTGTAGCTTCCCTGAAGACAAGCAGGAACGCAGCTGGGTCTCCGTTGAGGGGGGAATGCAAGTCTTTAGATAGGGCGAAGGAGAAACAGCAAAAGAAGCACATGTTAAGGAGGCTTAGCTTTGAGGACAAAAGAGAGGGAGACAGCGACAGTAGTATTGGAACTATGGGGTCAGATGTAGACAGAGAAGAAAGTGATGATGATGAAGGGAGGAGGCCTCGCCACCCATCCATGGAAGTAAGCAGAGAGGCACTGTGGGGAGAAGGGGAAGACATGGGAAGAAATGACGGAGAACCCGAAGGACGACTGGATCGTCCCCGGGATAGGTCGCACAGTGCAGACGAAGTTACTCCATATGCACAGAGGCTAAGAGCCTTACCAGGACACAGAGGAGCGGATATGATAAGGGCATTTACAGCCACCAAAGAAATGGGGAGCCATGACGGGGGAATGAGATCAACACAGTTTCCGTTACTAGCGAAGGGTGATGGACGACCACAATATATACTGTGGCAACAGATGGACAAGGATAATTTGAGGTGTAAGTTGCCCTCGTTGGCTGCAGAGGCTGAAAAATGGATTTACGTGCTAGAAACACGGATGGCAGGGACGCCACTGGCAGTGGGCAACATGAAGAGTTTACTTTCAGCCAGCCATTCTTGGGGAGGTAGCTGATGACATTTGGAAAAAGGGCAAGGTATACCAAAGTGACAGCACAGAACACATTGCATGATGCCGCACCATTCAATTACTGCTGAGCAGCCGTATGGCAAGTTCTATGGGTGCAGTACCCAGACATGTTATACATAAGCACTATTATGGCACACAAAATGTGCGAGGACGAAGACCCACTTCAAGAGAATCCAGGTATGAGATCAGGCGTGCAACATCCCATCGGGCAGTTAGTCATATCCGGGCTCATGGCAGCATCCTCCAGAGTGACACATTTGCGGAATGGGGGGGGTACGAGTAGAAAGAATCAAACTGTGGAATTTAAATTAAAAGTGGATACAATACGTTGTGTACCTTAGTCAGTGCAGGTGCCTCTTGCACCCTAGACAGGCCCAGACAGGGGTTGAGTGCCTTTGACGGCGGCCTTCGACAGTGGCCGGCTTCGCCTGCCGGTTCTCCTCAATAGGCTTGAAGAAGGCAGGTGCCCAATCCGCTTGTAGTGTAGGCAGGACAAGGACTGGTCTGAGCACGTTGAGGATTGCAGTAAGGCCGGCAGCCATTTTCAGAGGAGCCGATGCTCCCATCCCATGGCACAGGATTGTGCCTTACTGCAGTCAGACCTCTCCTGGAGAAACAGCACGGCTAATGGTCGCACTGCATGCTGGCTGGTCTGGTGTCTTGTCCAGTGTGCATCTTCCTTTGTCTGGTGGGAATGAGTGGTAATGTGTGTATGTGGTGAGGGATGAGTGGTAAGGCTTGGGTTGAAAGGAGACAGTAGAGAGGCTGAGGAGCAAGGAGGAAAGGGAGTCTGGGGGGTGAAACCCCCCTTAATTATAAGAAAACCTGTTACCGTGGGAGCGGCAATGGGTATGGGCGGGTAGGGGAACGGCTTGCCTGGGAAGTTGGGGTTGTGCAACCCCCAGGTATGTGCTTTTTCTGATTTTTGAGGGCCACACAAAATCGAGAAAAGTAAATCTGTCTTTTTTATGTGCAAACTTCAAAAAGCAGAAAAATCACGTACAACCGACAGAACACAGTAGCACAGTCTGTAGGATTGATACAACTATTTATTCATTATGTACTAACAGACACTCAGTGGGCCTCATTACGAGCATGGCAGGAACCCGCGAGCAGAACTCGGAATGTGGCGGGACGGTATTGACGATGCCGGTGCCTTACCGGCACCGTTCATACCGTCACCGCCAGGGTTGTAATGAGGCCGAGTATATTTACACACATGGGACGAATCATGAAAACATCTTTCCCGGGAAAGGGTTTACAATTTAACTTTTAATTACCTTGTGGAGAGGTGAAGTAAGGGATTAGGAGCTGGTGCCATTTTAGTGCCAGGGATCAGACTGTTCTCC
This sequence comes from Ambystoma mexicanum, assembly GCF_040938575.1. Lineage (NCBI taxonomy): Eukaryota > Metazoa > Chordata > Amphibia > Caudata > Ambystomatidae > Ambystoma > Ambystoma mexicanum. The sequence goes on from NC_090923.1 coordinate 1,132,862,142, forward strand.
TCTTCTCTGTCTGGCATCCAATGTCTCATTGTTGGAGTTTAAACAGCTGGGTTGTATACAGCCCTACAGCCATAGATACCCCTCACCATTTTTGCAAGACAACAGTTAACATATTTTCAAAAAGACATTGGGGCTCATTACGAGTTTGCTGGTATTACCGCCACTTGTTCAGGCGGGATTACCACTGGTAGTATTACTGCTGGCGGTTATACCACCTGATTGCAAGTGGCGGTTTGTCAGTGTAAATCCCCATTTAATGGAGTCTATAGGACTCCATTGGGGATTTTTGCTGGTATGACCAGGTGGTAATACCTGCGATTTTCGATGCTAAAGTGGAGGAGTTACCTCTAGTTTCAAGCTGGCGGTAACTCCGTCACTTTACCTCCAAAAATCGCTGGTGTAACCATCCGGTAATACCATGGCCCGTTATACCAGCAAACTTGTAGTTTGGCAGTGCAGGAAAAATGGAGATAAATGTAATTACCTCCACCTTTTCCTGCACCGCTAAACTAGTAATGGGCCACATTGGTTGCTCTGATTGTTTGCTATTTGAATTAGCCTATCATAGGAAATCAGCACAAAGTTGAATCAATAGCTCTGTAGTGGTTGTTTCTGTGTTGTATGGCAGGCACCTCCTGCAGCAAACAATGACCAGTCCTCTTTGGCACCATTGGCTCTATGGGAAAATCATTGCTTATATCATCCACACTCTCAACGTGCTCACATCCTGAATGAACAGGTGCCAACACTGCTCCCACCCAAACTCAATTCCTTGATTAGTCTATATAATGAGGGTTTGGTGTGCAAGGCTGCACACATGACATTGGCTTCACAGAAACCATCACCCTTTCACTGTTTATCTTAAGGTTCTGCTTTTAGTAAAAGTGGTTTACATCAAAATATTCAATTTATTTGAAGCTTCTCAGTTTCTGAGCAAGCAGTTTCTGTCTCAGCAGGTGAAGAGACTCTGACCTGGTGTCCATACCGCATGACCAGCCCCTGGCAACCAACAGTGATATTTCATAATCTCTAGGCAACGTTTGACACATTTGATCATTCCACCTGGATCAGTTGCCTGGATCAAAAAAGGCACCCAGGTTCTGTCCTTGGACTGCTTTGGTCCTTTCATGTAGCCGCGTCTCAGTCTGTGTCACTTCTCCCTTCATTAAAGTCAGATACTCCTACATCCCGCCCCCTTTCCTCCATACTTATGGGACATTCCTCCGTCCTGTGGGACGGGACCGGAGCACTTTGTAAAAGCATCCAAAAATTTGCAAACATCTTAGTCCTTCTTCTCTTTCTACGAGGGGCCTGGCACAAGGCCATAGCCCCGCCCAACTCAGTTCCGCCCCGCGCATCGCCCATCAGTCCTTTTCTCTGCTCGTTCAGGAGTGGACGCAGTTGCATCCGCGGAAGATTTTCTTCCCTTTTTTCCTCCTCTCTGGCTCTCGCTAGCAATCGTGTACTAGTCTGTCTATGTCGTTCAAAGTAGACTTTCCAGATTGTTCATCGTGTCACTGACGCTTCGCGAGGGCGGATCTCCATCCTCTTTGTTTACAGTGTTTGGGTCCAGACCACCGTTGGGACTCCTGTTTTTTTGCGATTCCCTTTCGGTCCGGGCACTTCAAGGTCAGTTGGAGAGGTGGGAGGAGGTGTTTCGACGTTCTCCTCCTTCGCATTCTCAATCTTTCATCGACGAAAAGAAGAAATGCTTGGTAAGTTCTTTCCGGGCTCTTCCCGGGCCGGGAGGAGCGTCGACTGCTCTATCACCGGGGAATGCCCTGAGGTGCCTTCTGGGCCTACTGATTGTACCAGAGTTTTCTCCGAAGGTCTCCGTAAGCGGCCTGTGGATACCGGAGTACGCTCCGAGGCCCCTCCTGTGGGGGCTGCTTGTAGACCCAGTTCTACTGAGTCATGGGGTACCGGAGCTCTCTCTGAGGCCTCGTCCCTCAAAAGTACTGGGTTGCGCCCCAAGGCCTTGGTTGGGCTTGGTGTTACCGAACGGATGTTCGAGGCCCGCGCTAGTAAGGCTGTTACCGGACCTGGGTCTGAGGTCCCTTGTACAGAGGCTAAAGAAACTAACATTTCGGAGAGGCCTGGCAAGGCCTTATCGGTGAAAGTTGTTCTCACCGTTCCCGCTCTTGTGGCGACGCCAGAACTGTTGAGGGGGCAAGGAGTGGAAGTTCCTCCTTTAACGGCAGTGCCGAGGTCCTTCCTGTGAAGGCTAGTTTGGCTATTGGTATGTCGCAGAAACATTCCAGGCCTCATAGTACCGGCTCGGCCGAGGTTCCTTATGTTAATGCTAAAATTAAGACCCCTGACCCACCGATGGGGACCCCTGCCTCACTTCCACACATGCTGCAGTTCCCCTCAGGTGATGGCAAAATGGCGGTCATTCCCGCCATGACCACGGCGGCCATTTTGGGCGCTTCCCCTACAACTACGCCATCGGCCTCAGGTGTAGGAGTTGGTTCCGCGGGTGAACATAAAATTCCTTGTGCGCATCCGTTTTGTCCAGTTTACGATTGGAACGCTCAGATGCCCCTTCCGCACAATGCCTCGTTGCCTATTGGTTTGGCACCCTTGATTGTTGTGGACACTTCGAGGGATGGGCCTGTGTGGCAACCCTCCCCTCTGCATCCCTGGAATTATCCTCCTCATGAGAGGCTTCCTCCGGCAGTTCCAAAATCGTCTCCGGAGGACACCTTTTTTGGCAAATTTGAGACGCTCATGCGTACCGACCCCATGAGAGAGTATTTCAAGGGTCTTTTTAGGGAGATATGCCCGCCTGCACCTCCAGCTCCACCCGCTCCCCCGGTGGTTCTGTCGGTGCCGCCCTTGCCTGCGGTGCCTCCCCCGACCCTTCTGCCCTTGCCTCCATTGTCCCCCGTGGGAAAGGCTGAGCCTGAAACGGTTCAGCAGGATCCTGACCGGTCGGATGATGCGCAGGGCGATCAGGACAGCGAAAACCAACCCCGCTCTATTAGAGCTTTTCATGACCGGGTACTGGACATGATGTACCTATTGGATGTTCCAGTGCCCGAGGCACCCCCTCCGCAGGAGGGTGTGCTTTCGGGGGCGTTCACCCTGTCTCCTTCGGAGCGTACTGGCCTGTTCATGCAGAAGGACGTTTTGGCCGAGGTCCGTAAGGTCTGGGAAAAGCCACACTCTGGACTTTTCGTCAATAAGAAAATTGACGCGCAATACAGGCTACATTCTTCGGAAGAGGTGGTCCTATCATCTTGTCCGCCCCCCTCCTCCACGTTGGTGGCTGCGGCTACCTTATAGTCCAGGCCTGCAGCATCCTCTTCTACGGCGGCTACTCAGGTCCTGGGGAAAGAGGACAAGCTCCTCGACTCCCTTGGGAGGAAGATTTTTGCTAAGTCGGCCCTGCAGCTCCGGCAGGCCAATGCAGAACTGGTGTTAGCGGGGGCGAATATGAAGATGTGGAAAGGTCTGTCAGAGTTCGAGGAGTTCATTCCGGTCGAGAAGCTGGAAGACTTTAAGGCGGGATTGTCTGATGCCAGGGTCTTGGCCCAGGATCTACTGGAGGCCGCGGCTCATCACATCGACACTTCGGCTCGGGGCCTGATGCTGGGAGTTGATACCTCTCGACAGGCCTGGTTGCATGCCACCAAATTCTCAAAGGAGGTGCAGGACAAGGTGTTGGACCTGCCGATTGACGGGAAGGAGCTTTTCCATTCCACAACGGATGTGGAGCTGACTAAAACAAAGGACAGCACCCAGACAGCTAAGTCCTTGTCCGTCCTGGTTAAAACTCCTTTTGGAACCCACAGACCATTGCCGCAAAGCCTGCCTCCCTCTGGTTTCAGAGGGTTTCTAGATCGGAAATCCCACAGAGTGGATACCCCTTTGGGTAATAACCACCAGAGGCAGCAACGGACTCGGTTTTTCTCCCGCTCCTCAGCCTCCTCCTCAGGTTCAGGTGGTAACACCACTGAAAAGCCTGCCAAATGAGGGTTCTCCGCGCTCGCACGAGACCCCGGTGGGAGGACACATAGCGTCTCATTGGGAGGCGTGGCATACCATCACAGAGGACAGGTAGGTCTTGTCAGTCGCTCAGGCGGGCTTCTGCTTACCCTTAATCGCTACCCCACCCTTCAACCCTCCTTTCCAGCAGTCGGGATCGTCCTCCCTAAAAGCTGAGGTTCATTAACTGCTGGACCTCAGAGCTGTGGAACCCGTTCCCCTTGGGGAACGAGGGGGGGGCTTCTACTCCCGGCTGTTTACAGTGCCCAAACCCAACCAGGCTGGCCTGCGCACCATCCTAGACCTTTCCCAGTTCAATCTCTTCCTACCCCAAGAGAAGTTCAAGATGATCAAGCCCAGCCAGATACGGTCCTCCTTGTAGATGGGTGATTGGCTCAGCGTGGTGGACCTTCAGGATGCGTACATGCATATTCTGATCTGGAGTCCACACAGGAGATATCTCCGTTTCTCTGTGGGAGAGGAGAACTTCCAGTTTCGAGTGCTTCCTTTTGGCCTCAGCTCGGCGCTGCGTGTCTTCACGAAGATGATGTCGGTGATTGTGGCCTATCTTCGTCTGCAGGGTATCCATGTGTATCCATATTTGGATGACTGGCTGTTACGCAGCCCTTGCCCATTGAAAGCCGGGTGCAATCTTCAGTTTCTCCTTCAGCTCCTGTTCCATCTTGGGCTGTCGGTGAACTGGCGGAAATCTTTCATGGCGGTCTCGCAGGATTTGATTTTCCTGGGTTTTCGCTGGAACATGATCGACTGCAGAGTGTACCTGACCGGGATAGAATGGCAGATCTGTTAGCCACGTGTCAGATGTTTGCGCAGCCAGAGAGCATGTCAGCCTGGTGGTTCCAGAGGCTTCTGGGCCTTATGGCCTCGTGCGTATTGGCTCTTCCTCTTGCTCGTCTCAAGATGAGGCGGACTCAGATGGCTCTTCAGAGTTCTTGGCGTCAGGCTGTGGATCCGGACTCCCAAGTTGATAATGATTCCGGATTCCATGAGAGCGGACCTGGAGTGGTGGTCATCTCTCAGCAACCTGTCAGTGGGGGTGGATTTTCAAGACCCAGTGCCTATGGTAACGGTCATGACAGACTCCTCCCTTTTAGGGTGGGGTGCGACGTTGGACCTTCTTCAGGTCTCGGATCTTTGGTCGCCTCAGGACAAGCTCCTCCACATAAATCATTTGGAGCTTCTGGCGATCTTCCTAGCGCTCAAGGTGTTCAGAATGCTCATTGCCAACAAAGTGGTCCGTATCCGCATGGACAATGTGGTGTCGATGTATTACATCAACAAGCAAGGGGGCACCAAGTCTCCCCCTCCCGTGGACCTGTCCATCCAGATTTGGGAGTGGGCGGTTCGTAATGGTGTCTGGCTACTTGCAGTACACATTCCGGGCCAGCTGAATGTCACGGCAGATGCCCTCAGTCGGCGGACGATGGTCAGCTACGAGTGGGAATTGAAGGCGACGATCCTCTCATGGATTTTCCTGCATCGGGGCATTCCGTAAGTGGACCTCTTCGCTACAGCGGCAAACAAGAAACTTCCTCTGTTTGCCTCCAGAAACAGACTGGGAGCCTCCTCTCTGGGGGATGCTCTCAAGATTCCATGGCACAACATGAGGGCTTATGCTTTCCCACCTCTGCTTATGGTTCATCAGACGATTAGCAAACTGAAGAACACAGTGAACTGTTCCCTTCTACTCATAGCCCCGTGGTGGCCGGCCAGGTTTTGGTTTTCAGAACTTCAACACCTGTCGGTGTATCGACCGATCAGGTTACCTGTAAGCCCTGATCTTCTTCACCAGGGGGAGCAATAGCTGTGGCACCCCTCCCCACAATCGCTCAGCTTGGCGGCATGGTGTCTGAGTTCAGGTCTTTAGAACATGTTAGCCTGTCTGTGGATAACATGCGTATTATTCAGGCAGCCAGGAAACCCTCGACTAGGTTCCAGTACAGAAGCAAATGGCTCAGGTTCTGTCATTGGTGTTTAAATAAACAACTGGACCCAAGGGCGGCTACGATTGACACGCTACTGTCCTTTGTATCCCACCTAGCAGAGTCGGGAATTCACGTGCTGTCATGCACAATTTATCTTTTGGCGGTATCCGCCTACCTATCTACGGACCAGTACTCTTACTCTCTGTCTAATCCAATGGTCAGGAGACATTTTGCAGGCTTGACGTGCCTTTATCCTCCAATTCGTAGTCCGCACCCGTCGTAGGATCTAAATGTGGTCCTGATGGCGTTGTGCCATAAACCTTTCATACCAATGGCCACGGTGGACCTCAAGCACCTGTCGTGGAAGGTGTCCTTTTTGGTTGCCATTACTTCAGCAAGGCGTGTGAGTGAGCTCCAGGCTTTGTCGGTGGAGCATCCCTTCTTGGTTTTCCACAAGGATAAGGTGGTCCTACGGACAAATCCTGCTTTCCTGCCGAAGGTGGTCTCTGATTTCCATCTGAATCAGCCAATCTCCCTGCCGGCCTTTTTTCAGAACCCCGCTTCAGAGGCGGAAAGGGTTCTGCATTGCCTGGATGTTAGAAGGGCTCTTAAGTTCTATCTGGACAGAACATCTGAATTTAGGAGCTCTTCTCAGCTGTTGGTGACCTTTGGTAATCCACAAGGTAAGCAGGCCTCTAAGGCGACTATCTCCAGATGGATCGCTGCCTGCGTTACGGAGTCTTACACCGTCGAAGGACTGCAGCCTCCTTAAGGTATTCATGCACACCTGGTAAGGGGCAAGGCATCCGCAGTTGCCTTTCAGAAATATGTCCCCTGGGAGACCATCGCAAAGGCGGCTGCTTGGGCCTCCCCATCGGCTTTTTGTAAGCATTATTGTCTAGACCTGAGCTCCAGATCTGATGCTCAGTTTGGTCAGGCTGTGCTGAAGAACCTGTTTCAGTAAGGGTTTTTTCCATCCACCCATAATTCCTGTAAGGAGTGCTTGGGAATCTCCCATAAGTATGGAGGAAAGGGGACGGGACGTAGGAGTATAACCAGATTACTCACCGTAGTGACCACCTTACTCCTAGTCCATAGTCCCCTGTCCTCCATATGCCCGCCCGCCGTCCCCTCTAATAAGGTTGCTCTGTTATTGCTTAAAGGTCTCTGACCTGGCGATAGAAAAGGACTGATGGGCGATGTGTGGGGTGGAGCCGAGATGGGCAGGGCTACGGCCGCATGCCGGGCCCCGTGTAGAAAGAGAAGAAGGACTACATTTTTTGCAAAATTTCAGATGCTTTTACAAAGTGCTCCGGTCCCGTCCTACAGGATGGAGGAATGTCCCATAAGTATGGAGGAAAGAGGACTATGGACTAGGAGTAAGGTTTTCACTACGGTGAGTAACCTGGTTATTCTGACATCCGTCCACCTGTGCCTGAGCATGTGTGTGAATGAAAGTCTTATCCTGCCCTTCTCGTTGGAGGCCCCTGTGACCTTAGCTCGTTCCTCCCCGATTTATTATACCTTTACCTTGATGAGTCCTCATTTGATGCCTCATCAGAGGTGCAAATACTGTATGCACACCTTGTGGACTCAAAGTGATGAGTTCAAAAGTCAGACTATATCAGGCATCATCAGGAGTTGGGCGGATCGATAAAAATGCAGCAGTAATAGCATTACCACCGCATTACCGCACTGCCCAATCATGAGTTTGGGGAAAAGTCTGAGGATTCACCTCCAACTCGGAGATTAGGTGAATGCAATGACTTTCCACCCATTTTCGGGGCAATTACCGCCATGGTGATTGCACTGGAAATGCCCCAGATCTGGACTTACAATGCCACTCGTGATCGTGCGGTAATACCTCTGGACCAAGTGGCGGTAACGGTAATTGCGTTTGCCGCTAACCACCGGGATACCGCCCAACTCTTGATGAGGCCCTATACATGAGTGAGGGATAAACGAGTGTCCCCATTAAAGGACATGCCCATTGCCTGCCTCGGAAAGTGAGGGCAATCCTGAAACTGAACCTGGGAGAATGCCTGGGAAGGAACATGTCAAAGTAAAATGTGGCATCCACTACTGGTTTGGTGACCTTCAAGTATTTTTTCTGAATACGGGCAATACTGTGACTGTAGCCTAGGTGCCCTCACCACCTTCAATTCCCCATAAAAGTGAGAGCCTTCTCGATTGCTTTGAAACACCTTGCAGCACCCCCTGTCTTCCATATTTCCCAATCTCATCCACTTACAATGTTCACTCTCTGTTCTAGTCCATTGCCTGTCTCTGTCTGCCAGCTCTCTTTGATTGCCCTTCTCCCTCACTCTCCTCCTCTCCCAGTAACCCTCTTCCTCCCTGGTTTCTCCCTGTCTTACACTCTCTCACCCTGTTCTTCTATCAGCACCCTCTCCCCCTCCTCATATTCCTTAATCTGTCTTCCATCTACCCGTCTACTCCTTTTTACCAGCTTCCCGATATAGCTCACTCACCCTCCCTAGCCTTCCTTCTCCTCCAGGCGACCCTTCTCTCCACAGAGTCCCATCTCCCCCAGACTCATCTCTCCATCATCCCCTCTTCTCTCTAAAGATCCTGCTTCTTCCCTCTTTGCATTTCTCTTCAAGTCTCACTCGCCCCAGAAGCCCTTCATGCCCCACTCCCAGTCTCCTTTCACACCAGTTTCCCCTCTTAGAAATGTCCCTCTCCCAGCCCTTCCTAACCTCCCGGTCTCCTGCCAGTGTCTCCCCCAAGAACTTAACCTTTCAGTTCCTTTTGCCCAGCAACCTTCTGTTTCCCTTTTTCTTTCACATTTCCTTCCATGTTTTCCCACCCTACCTTGTCTGAAAATCGTCTATTCTCCCTCAACTTCCCACCAGCAACCCTGTACCCCCTCTCTTCCCTAGCACTTACATTCACCCCAACCATTCCTATTTCTCTTCCAGTCTCCCGAGCTCTCCCAGTGTCCATATATCTTCCTGATCTTCACTCTCACCCACCCTCCCCCATCTCCCCTCAGTCTCCTCTCTCAGTATTTCCCAGTCTTGCTTTGCCTCCAAGTGTCCCATCTTCCTCTCAGCCTTCCCCATCCCCCCTCTCCCTACTCTGTGCCTCACACAAGGACTTTGCCTTTCAGGGCCTTTTGCCAAGACACTTTGCAATGTCTAAAGTGCATGGCTTGATTTGACACAGAACCCCTGCCTTTTGCTTACTTTGTCCTCTCCCTCTCTCTCTGGCCTCAGAATCCGGCGCTCCATGTCCTCAGATAAACCCGCGAAAGAAGGGCCGGACAAGGCTAGACTGAAGCTCACCAAAAAGGCTGCATCTTCTGCTAACCTGTTCAACCGGTCGAGCAGCCTGGAGAGGTAAGTGGCACCTCAGTAGCCTGAAGAGGTAAGAGGGTGGCATCTCAGCAGCCTGGGGAGGTAAGAGGGTGGCATCTCAGTAGCCTGGGAAGGTAAGAGGGTGGCATCTCAGTAGCCTGAAGAGGTAAGCGGGTGGCATCTCAGTAGTCTTAAGAGGTAAGAGGGTGGCTTCTCAGTAGCCTGGAGAGGTAAGTGGGTGGCATCTCAGTAACCTGAAGAGGTAAGAGGGTGGCATCTCAGTAGCCAGGAGAGGTAAGAGGGTGGCATCTCATTAGCCTGGAGAGGTAAGCGGGTGGCATCTCAGTAGTCTTAAGAGGTAAGAGGGTGGCATCTCAGTAGCCTGAAGAGGTAAGAGGGGTGGCATCTCAGTAGCCTGAAGAGGTAAGAGGGGTGGCATCTCAGTAGCCTGAAGAGGTAAGAGGGGTGGCATCTCAGTAGCCTGGAGAGGTAAGCGGGTGGCATCCCAGTAGTCTTAAGAGGTAAGAGGGTGGCATCTCAGTAGCCTGGAGAGGTAAGAGGGTGGCATCTCAGTAACCTGAAGAGGTAAGAGGGGTGGCATCTCAGTAGCCTGAAGAGGTAAGAGGGGTGGCATCTCAGTAGCCTGAAGAGGTAAGAGGGTGGCATCTCAGTAGCCAGGAGAGGTAAGAGGGTGGCATCCCAGTAGCCTGGAGAGGTAGGAGGGGTGGCATCTCAGTAGCCTGAAGAGGTAAGAGGGGTGGCATCTCAGTAGCTTGGAGAGGTAAGAGGGGTGGCATCTCAGTAGCCTGGAGAGGTAAGAGGGTGGCATCTCATGGCATCTCAGTAGCCTGGAGAGGTAAGAGGGGTGGCATCTCAGTAGCTTGGAGAGGTAAGAGGGGTGGCATCTCAGTAGCCTGGAGAGGTAAGAGGGTGGCATCTCATGGCATCTCAGTAGCCTGGAGAGGTAAGAGGGGTGGCATCTCAGTAGCTTGGAGAGGTAAGAGGGTGGCATCAGCTGGGAGGTGTGGGGAAGGACATGGCTTTCACCTGAAGAGGTAAAGGGGGGAACGTGGTGCCAGCTAATGGGGAACAGAGTGTACCCCTGCATAGGGGCAATAGGAAGGGGAATGGAGTGTGAGCAGCTTGGAGCTGTCAGAAAGCTTTGCGTTTGAGTAGGGTAGCCAGGAATGTTAGGGAGGTTGGGTTTTAATCTGAAGAGGTTGAGAGGAATAGAGTACCAGTCTGGAGAGATGAGGGGAAAACGAGAAAAGTATAAAGATGCGTTGAAGCTAGAAGGGAGAAATGAGTGTCAGGATGGAGCAGTGTAGGGGGCGTGGGGGCTGGGGCTCAGCAGCCTCGAGAGGGAAGGAAGAAAGTCCCTGTGGTTGCAGTTGCATGGATAAACAAGGTGGCATGGCGTGCCAGTAGTTTGGCGACATGAGGCAAAGCAGAGTGCAGTTCGGAAAGATAAGGGGCAGAAGGGTGTCAGCCTGAAGAGTTCAGGTGTCAACCTCAAGAGGCATTTTGGATTAGGGTCCCAGCAGTAAGGGGTTGCGTGGCAGTGTGTCTGCCCGATGACGATACAGGGTTTTATCCTTGGTAGAGAAGGGACAGCAGAGTTTCTGCTTGGAGATGTAAGCTGCAGCATGGTGCAGACCTAAAGGGCAAATGGGATGTCAGCCGAAGAGGTGGTGTGGATGTGGCATCGCCCAGAGAGGAAAGGGGAGAGAAATGAGATAGAATATAATGTAATTCTGGAGTGTTATGCTGGAGGTGGGCCTCAGCCTTGAGGGACTAGAGGTTTTGTTCAACCTAATACAGAAGTCATCCAAGAACGGAGGGGTTAATATGTGCCTAGCTGCCCTGCTACTCTGAGCAACATACTGCCATTGCTGGCCAGTATTCCACTACTAAGTCCCACTGCTCAGGCCAGGGAAAGAAGGGTGAAATGGTTTGATGTGCAACTCTCACCCCAATTAAGGCATTACAATTGGAGGAGATCATTTAAGATAATCAAGAAAAGTAAATCCGAATTCATATGCTAGCAGCAAGTTGTATGAATTAGAGAATGAGGAGCATCATCACCTGACCACATGCAGTTGTTGTCCTCACCACACATCAAAACACATAATCCACTACATTAGGAGACCGAGAACGAAACATATGACTGGCTACATGTAGGCCCTGAGTGACTGAAATGGCTTGCTTACTACAGCTCACCTAGGTGTGCTTCCTGCCCAACAGGGGCCTCCCTAGTGAGGCAAGAAACCTCAAATGCCCATAGGCTGATGAATACTCTGAAGCGGAGACCACAGAGGCCGGCTGCACACTCGCACTCACCCACCACCCATGCCGCCTAGACAAATCCGGCCAGGCCTTCAAGAGCAAAATATGAAGGTTTCAAAAAGACCCATAAAAGAGCATACCGTCAGGAACCCCTGAGCTGTTGGTTCCAAAATCCGCTGCATTTACACATCCTAGACCTCTCGCCATGGAGTTCTCACTTATCCGACCCTAATTTAAATAGCAACTTTAGAGAGAAAACGGACAACTATTGGAAACAGATAAAAAAAAAACATGGAGAGCAATCTCCTGAGGGTACCTGGTTGACAGGGGTGTCCACATCACCACTCCCGCAGGTGCTGGGGTTTTCTGTGGCAGCCTACGGCCTCAGTGCACCATCCCCTTGAATCTGTTGAAAAGCTTTGCATTCTGCCTCCAGGTCCTCAGGACTCTTCCTCTCACTGTCTTCTTTGTCTTCCAGTCGGGCGAAGGAGTTGGCTGCCCTAAACGCAGGTAGGACCTTTTCCTATCAATGAATGGACGTTGATGTGGGGCTTTGCAACTTGTTCATGGGGGAGGAATTAGAGGTAGTTGGGAATGGCGAAGAGCGAGAGAGGACAGGGATAGTGCACAATGCCCAAGAAACCTCCTATTCCATGTACAAGAGCTATTTCATATGCGCGTTCCCCCAGCCTTGCACTGGTGAGAACGTAGCCTATGTCTTCCATTGAATCCTACGTCATTTAGTTTGGGGTGTTCGCTTGTGTCAGGGTCACCCTGTGGGTTCTGCAGTGGATCTCTTTGCCCAGGTGTGACTGCCCTTTGTTCATGCTGTTCTGCCAGTGTGCATCTGCCCATTAATTCACATTGTATACTTTTGTTTCAGGTTCTTCTGGATCAAGGCGAGGAAACTATAACCTGGGTACGTTTTGCTGTGGCTGGTGGGAGCTGTTCTAGGATGTAGAGGCCCACATTCATCTCCAGGGTAACCCTGGCAAATAGACAAAGCCACAAATATTCTCCTGAACTGTACTTCCATAAACATAGGTACATATACACTCAGATGGACACTTATGGTCAAGAAGGTCAGGATAGCTCTGTTACGGGAGGATAAGAAACGCAAGCGGTCCTGCCACTGGCCAGTTTCGCACACAATCAGTCATGTATGAAGCAATTCTTTATAGGAAAGCCTGGAATAACTCAGCCCTACAAACCCTTCAAAAGCCGGGTTTTAGGTAGATATAGTTGCACCAGTAAAAAAGTACTTTGCAACAAAATTCATGAACGTCGACCTTCTAACCTAATTTTATTTCTGCTATTTTCTTTTAAGCAATTTTTAACAACAATTGTTAAAAATTGCTCAAAAGAAAATAGCAGTATGAAAGAAACTGCCACTAAATAATGAAAAAAGCAGTTCACCAATGCATCAGTATATGGCAACAGAAATAAAATGCACTCGGCCAAGGTTAGAAGGTCGACATTCATGAATTTTGTTTTAAGGTACTTTTTTACTGGTGCAACAATATCTTCCCAAAAGGGTGTGTAGGGCTTATTACATGACTTATTCTATGCGAAACTGGCCAGTGGCAGGACCTCTTGTGTTTCTTATCCTTATTTAGCCCTCAGTTCTCCCACTTAAGGCCATCCCTCTAGTTTTTCTCTGTTAAGGGAGGATAGCTCTGTGGCAACGGAAGGGTCTTAAAAACAAGCCCATGCTCAGCAAACACAGGTTCGAATCCCGAATACGCGCTTGAAAAAAATAAAAACGAGCGTGTTATAAATAACCTGCACTACCACAATTCAATGAAACGAGCACCTAGATACCTATGAGTTAAGTGTGCGGCAAATAAAAATGTATTTTTTAAAAAGGTGCAAGGTCCAGTGGCCTAGCAACTACCATCCAATAAAGCCCCTAAATTGACCATTATTCAGTACCTCAATGTAGTCCGGGCTAGGTTCCAGCCTCCCGATGAGCAGCAGACATCAAGGGACTGAAGCAAGACAGATGCTAGGATAGAGTCTCCACAGAAGATAGGATCAGCTCAGCAGAAAAGCCCCGACACTGTAAGGCAACGATATTCTGGGCTCAAGCCCTTTCTATTGCATGAAGTGAGTTCATGAATCACTGTGTAACCCGGTGACATGTGCAGAAGCCAATGCTGGTATCAACGTTCGGCTCTAATACCTTCACTACTCCTTTGTAATTTATCACATCTTTTGTAAGCAGACATTCTCCATTTTGTTGTGTACCACATCTTATCATGCGACCATCGGTTTTCCAAAAACCTTTCTGCTTTCATCCACACCAATTCCCAACAATGCACTAGCCATTGAAGCGGAGGGCAACCCTCTGCTACTCCCTATGGCCGTGTGCACGTGTAATAGCATCAACAAACCTTCAATTGCCATAATCTCCTCCTGCCCCTCTTTTGGGCCCCAAGAGCATGGGGTGTTTATTGGTCCTCTCCTTTCTTTTTTCACCTCCCTACTCTTCAGCCGATTGACAGGTGTCAAGCTTGTTCAGAAAATGTATTTCATTCTTTATTCGTGGACCTTTGTAAAGTTGCACATGCAATCAGTGTTACATCAAAGTGCCAAGAAACAAAAGAAGAGGAGGAGAGCAAAAATGATTAGGGAAGAAAGTGGTGAAAAGGAAAATACGTAACATAAAAAGCAGAGTGGAGAAGAGGAGGAGCAAGCAAATGCAATACAACCTTACAGTAGTAGGGCAATAGTAATCTTTCTCAGCATCGCACAATGTAGCATTCCAGATGGCTGAAGTGATAACTTTTTGAGTTCAAGTGGTGAGCTAGGCCACATGAATTGTGGACGTGCTCAGAGTAAGAAGGTTATGTCACCGATGGCCTAAAGAATACACCAACTTCCAGAGATGGTTTGAGGGTTTTTATTAAAGTTCTTGGCAGAACAGTAAGAGCAGTCCCTTGTTCTGTCTTCTAAAGTACAGTGTTATTTGGACCGTTTCTTTTCCCTCTGGAACTTTTTCCATCGCAGAGCCATTACGCCTTTCGCAGTTGCGCTACGATGATGTCATACTACGTGACTTTGATCTCAAGCGTACGGGAGCCAATTTGGAAGCTCTTTCCTTTAGGGCTTTAAACGTCATGTTCTGGCATCAGCCACAGTCCGCCACTACATGATCGGTACCAAAGGGGAATAGGCACCCTGGACTGAGTTGCCTCGGCAACTCAAGTCGCACTCTTGTGTGATTGGCCCAGTGGTGAGCCGCTCAGCTCACCACTTAGCATGTTTGAGTGACAGCTAGGACTGGTGAATGGGGGTTTTCTGCATAAAAGCAGGGCTTTGAGGACTGGAACTTCAGAAGTCGCCACAGGACCTAAAGAATCTGAAGAGGGAGAAGCTGAGCCGACCTGCAATGACAACACCACCGGTGGAGCCCTGCTAAACCGACTCACCACTTCCCAACGACAGAGAAGATCTTCTTCCTGGAGAGACTTCTTTCTTTGAACTGGTGGGGTTAACCAGTTTGCCCTCTTTTCGCCTTTCTGGATCGTCTCATGGTCGAATCGCCTGTGCCAAGCACCCCGCCGGCAGGATAGCCATGCTTCACCACTACCGCGAATAAAAGGGTAGTACCTTGTAACCGGGAAACTCCGCGGCTGGTTTCTTCCCTGGCAGTGCAACGACCTCCAGCTTTCCCCCACGCCGAGATCTTCTCTTCCCCTGGACGATGCACTAACTTGCACCCGCTGCCAGGAACAACTGCCCCCGCTGGAGCTTTCTCACCATTTCAGGTACTGTGTCCCGCCTGGTCTCCCTTGCAACAGACTGTTCAAGGTGTCCTGTAACTCCTTGACTCTCTATCCTGGGGTGACCTGGGACCTGTTAATTAACCTTTCTGAACTGATCCAACTCATTTTGAACTATCTGCAAAGACTTTTAAAGTGTACTTCAACTGTGTGATCTTGGGCACATTCCGCCTTGCTCTCTCCAAGAATGGGCCTGGCCTATGAACTTTTTGCTCTACAGTAGACTCTGCCTTTCTTGACTTGCTGTGGTTCTTTTAAAAGTGTTGGTATTGTGTGCTTTACTATTTCTGCCTTTTCTCTCCCTTTTTAAATAATTATTGGAGTGCCATCTTGGTTAAGCGCTCACCTGTGTTGATAATAAGTGGTGTTCTTTTCCTAAGACCTGTCGAATAATTAATCAGGGAGGTGTATATATTTCTAGTGACTGTGTTTGAACTTGCTTGACATATTAGTGCCAGTGTATTTTTACAAGTGTGTTTTTAAATAAATAATTATATACTTTTATACCAAAGCTCTGGTCAGTGTTTCCTTGTGCTACTGTATTTTTGTACCTAATGTGTATACTCTATATACTGCCTAACTCTTCTTGAGAGAAGTCTGACTGCTCAGCCACAGCTACCAGGTAAATCTGGGTGGTACAGACTGCTACCAATTGGGTTTACTGCCAACACCTGTAGTCTTAAACTTTTTGCAGTGGTCCATAAGGGAAAGGCACAGGTTTCTGCCTGACAAGGGGGCACAAGGGGAACATCACAGTACAACAGAGTGGGTGGGGGCATAAGGGGAGCATTGCGGGGCAGCGGAGGGGGAGAGGGTACAAGGGAAACATCACAGTAGAACGGAGGGGGGTGGTGGCACAAAGGGAGCATTGTGGGAGAGCGGAGGGGACTAGGGCACAAGGGGAGCATTACGGGGCAGCGGAGGGGGGAGGAGGAACAAGGGGAACATCGCGGTACAACGGAGGGGGGTGGGGGCATACACGGAGCATTGAGGGGAAGCCGAGGGGGGAGGGGGCACACAGGGAGCATTGCGGGGCAGCGGAGCGGGGAGGGGACACAAGGGGAGCATTGCACGGGAGCGGAGGGGAGAGCAAGAGACACAGTGACAGAGGGTATGGGGACACAGAGATAATCACTGGGGCAGCAATGCGGCGCACCGTGGTGGACAGGGGAGGACAGGGCCTTCGTTGTGGGCCTTAGCTGGTGTGGCCGGCTCCCGCCTCCCGGTTGCAGCCATTGGCTTAAGGGGCCAAAGGCAACCAATGGGAGAGGGGGCCGGAGTCTGGCCCAGAAACAGGAAAACATTTCAATTACATCTGTTCGGCAAAACGAGGAACGGCCATCTTGGAAGGCCTTAAGGCATGGTGGCAGTAGGTAGGGCAAAACATATAAAAATGCAAAGTCAAGTACATTAGGCATGGTGCAGCATGATGGACACACCAGCTGCCAAAAGACCACACACACAATCAGATTCTGTGAATTACTGGCAGAAATAAATGTCACTTGCTGCAGCAAACAAAAGACAGAGAATGTCACAGTTCCTTACCCCCAGCAGTGTGCAGCAAGTTCGAAGTCCAGCGCAGATGGAGGGTGCTGGGAGGCAGAGGGAAGGGGCTCCATCACGAAGGGTGAAAAGGCAGAACGAGGCTGGATGGAGGCAGGGCCTGTTGTGGGCCTTAGCTGGTGTGGCCGGCTCCCGCCTCTCTGTTGCAGCCATTGGCTTAAGAGGCCAAAGGCAACTAATGGGAGAGGAGGGCGGGAGCTGGCCCAGAAACAGGAAAACATTTCAATTACATCTGTTCGGCAAAACGAGGAACAGCCATCTTGGAAGGACTTAAGGCATGGTGGCAGTAGGTAGGGCAAAATCGTATCGGCCAAAATAAAAGTCACTTGCCACAGTCCCTTACCCCCAGCAGTTCAGCAAGTTCGAAGTCCATTGCAGATGGAGGGTGCCGGGAGGCAGAGGGAAGGGGCTCCATCACGAAGGGTAGAAAAGGCAGAAAGTTCACAAACTTTTATTGACCTATATTGACCTATACATCTTGGTAAATCTGACAAAAAAGGTAGCAGGCGCTCCCCTCCAGAAAGAACAAGGCATGATAACCTGTTCTGAGATGAGAGATTGCAGCAAACGCTTTTTCCTCACTGTACCTTTCACAGATGGGAAATATCCATTTGCATATCAGTCTTTGTCCCGCCCACATGGGCAGCCCAGCACTGAAATGCTATGGCAATTCCTCTCTGAACAAGAGTACCACCAGCAACCCCATACACGTGTTTCAGCCTTGTTGGGCCTCATCAGTAAGGTGATGCTGTGCCTCTCTGAGCACAGTGAGCAGGGAGTCCACGTCTGGTTGCCCCCAGGCACCTTAGGGTGACCAACCCCAAGTTCCTTGCAAACATGTCAAAAAAGGTAGCAGGCGCTCCTCTCCAGAAAGTACATGGCATGATAACCTGTTCTGAGATGAAAGATTGCAGCACACGCTTTTTGCTCACTGTACCTTTCACAGATGGGAAATATCCATTTGCATATCAGTCTTTGTCCCGCCCACATGGGCAGTCCAGCACCGAAATGCTATGGCAATTCCTCTCTGAACAAGAGTACCACCAGCAACCCCATACACGTGTTTCAGCCTTGTTGGGCCTCATCAGTGAGGTGAAGCTGTGCCTCTCTGAGCACAGTGAGCAGGGAGTCCACGTCTAGTTGCCCCCAGGTAACTTAGGGTGACCAACCCCAAGTTCCTTGCAAATATGTCACAAAAGGTAGCAGGTGCTCCTCTCCAGAAAGAACATGGCATGATAACCTGTTCTGAGATGAGAGTTTGCAGCACACGCTTTTTGCTCACTGTACCTTTCACAGATGGGAAATATCAATTTCCATATTAGTCTTTGTCCCGCCATATTGGCAGTCCAGCACCGAAATGCTATGGCAAT
The DNA here is from genome assembly GCF_040938575.1 of Ambystoma mexicanum. Taxonomy (NCBI): domain Eukaryota; kingdom Metazoa; phylum Chordata; class Amphibia; order Caudata; family Ambystomatidae; genus Ambystoma; species Ambystoma mexicanum. The sequence goes on from NC_090923.1 coordinate 1,132,880,399, forward strand.
TCCTCTCTGAACAAGGGTACCACCAGCAACCCCATACACGTGTTTCAGCCTTGTTGGGCCTCATCAGTGAGGTGAATCTGTGCCTCTGAGCACAGTGAGCAGGGAGTCCACGTCTGGTTGCCCCCAGGTAATATAGGGTGACCAACCCCAAGTTACTTGCAAATATGTTAAAAAAGGTAGCAGGCGCTCCTCTCCAGAAAGAACATGGCATGATAACTTGTTCTGAGATGAGAGTTTGCAGCACACGCTTTTTGCTCACTGTACCTTTCACAGATGGGAAATATCCATTTGCATATCAGTCTTTGTACCGCCCACATGGGCAATCCAGCACCGAAATGCTACGGCAATTCCTCTCTGAACAAGAGTACCACCAGCAACCCCATACACGTGTTTCAGCCTTGTTGGGCCTCATCAGTGAGGTGAAGCTGTGCCTCTCTGAGCACAGTGAGCAGGGAGTCCACGTCTGGTTGCCCCCCGTAACTTAGGGTGACCAACCCCAAGTTCCTTGCAAATATGTCAAAAAAGGTAGCAGGCGCTCCTCTCCAGAAAGAACATGGCATGATAACCTGTTCTGAGATGAGAGTTTGCAGCACACGCTTTTTGCTCACTGTACCTTTCACAGATGGGAAATATCAATTTCCATATCAGTCTTTGTCTCGCCATATTGGCAGTCCAGCACCGAAATGCTATGGCAATTCCTCTCTGAACAAGGGTACCACCAGCAACCCCATACACGTGTTTCAGCCTTGTTGGGCCTCATCAGTGAGGTGAATCTGTGCCTCTGAGCACAGTGAGCAGGGAGTCCACGTCTGGTTGCCCCCAGGTAAGTTAGGGTGACCAACCCCAGGTTCCTTGCAAATATGTCAAAAAAGGTAGCAGGCGCTCCTCTCCAGAAAGAACATGGCATGATAACCTGTTCTGAGATGAGAGTTTGCAGCACACGCTTTTTGCTCACTGTACCTTTCACAGATGGGAAATATCCATTTGCATATCAGTCTTTGTACCGCCCACATGGGCAATCCAGCACCGAAATGCTATGGCAATTCCTCTCTGAACAAGAGTACCACCAGCAACCCCATACACGTGTTTCAGCCTTGTTGGGCCTCATCAGTGAGGTGAAGCTGTGCCTCTCTGAGTACAGTGTGCAGGGAGTCCACGTCTGGTTGCCCCCAGGTAAGTTAGGGTGACCAACCCCAGGTTCCTTGCAAATATGTCAAAAAAGGTAGCAGGCGCACCTCTCCATAAAGAACATGGCATGATAACCTGTTCTGATATGAGAGTTTGCAGCACACACTTTTTGCTCACTGTACCTTTCACAGATGGGAAATAGCCATTTGCATATCAGTCTTTGTCCCGCCCACATGGGCAGTCCAGCACCAAAATGCTATGGCAATTCCTCTCTGAACAAGAGTACCACCAGCAACCCCATATACGTGTTTCAGCCTTGTTGGGCCTCATCAGTGAGGTGAAGCTGTGCCATCTACCAAGATGGGTAAAAGATCAACCAAAAATCAATGTTCTCAAGCTGGGTGTTATAACGTCTAATGTCACAATCCTAGTGTTGTTGTGGGTTTCACTGGGGTTCCTGAATCTTTTCTTCCAACCTTTTTCTTTAAGTATGAAAGTATCTCAGTCAAGTATAAAGTCTCTTCAACCAGTTGTTTGTAGCTGCGCAGTATCTCAGTTGGGGGTGAAGATGGTCCGAAAGTTGTTGCATACTCTTGTTGGTACTTCGCTCTCCCTTCATGTCTCAGGGCCCACTTTTGGACACCCTGACATATTCTTGTCTGTCCTTCATGCCGTCATCTCCTTCTTTGCCCACCTGTATTGGGCCAACATGGGATCCTGGTGCCTTCCTGTGCTTTCTGACTAAGAGTCTGCACTCTTCACTCCTCCCAGATCGGATATAGTTAAAAATAAGGTGATTTAACAGTTTTATTAGGGACATAGTGCACCGGAGGGAGCTAAAATAATGTTCCAAAGGTTGGATGAAATGAAACACAATCTACCAACGCAGATGGACACATGTAACTTTCAAAAACTGTTGTTCAAAGAAACTCAAAGCCTCTCAGCATAGGATGTGCCCAAAGTAATGTTCCAACAATGGATACAAACAACAAAGACTCACTGTTCAGGATGGGCCCAAGTAATGTTCCAAGCTGTTAACAAAAACAACACAAAGGGCCTCATTATAAGGCTGGTGCTCCCGTAATGAAGGGGGCCGGTACAGGTCCGGCCCCCTTCATTACGGGTGCGCCGATTACGAGCTTCCCATCGCGGGACCCGGATCAGACGTCTGGTAAAGAGGGAGGCAACAATGGTACACTCGTAATGTGCCCGTTGTTACCTCCCTCCCCATTCCCATTAAGCCCTATGGGGGCTCAAATGGGGATGGGTTCCTGCAAGGAGTATTTACCGGGTCCTCCTATGTCGGAGTAACCCGGTAAGTCCCCATTGCAAGAACCCGGTAATGGAGCCCGGTACGGAGGCAGCCATGGAGCTAAGAGCTCCGCTACCTCCATACTCGTAATGAGGCCCAAAGTCTCTCTGTCCTCTGCGGCAGCCCCCCTTCTGCAGGTGCCAATGAGTCTCTCCCTTTTTGGCTTTGGTGTGCTCACAGGTTTCCTGCAGCTTTCATAAGAACAGCTACCTTTGTGCGGGCTCAAGATGTTCTCAAGCTCTTCTCCTCAATTATATGCAGTCAATCACTTTTTGATTTCTTGTAGGAGTTGGAGGGAGAGAGAGAAGTAGCTTCTGGTTGAGCGGGATATGGCACCAGGTTGTTGTCCCCTACCCAATTTAACTTGTGCTATCAAGATGGCCCTCTCAGCCCGTGTGTTATAATATTTGGGCTTCTCCCCCCCCTTGTAACCTCTCTACACCTGCCATTCCTCCCCTTCCCACTGTCAAACCACCTCCCACCCCTAACACTTGACAAGGGCCAGACAAGCACTCCCACACCTTTCTATGCTGACATTCTAGTCTCTTCTCCTGGGGTTTTGCAAACTTCTTCTCACTCCCTTTTATTACCCCCTTTGATCTTCTACCAATTCCTTCTCAGTCTCTCTGAACACCTCTTCCTAATGTCTGCCAAACTGTTTCTGAACCTTTTCAATGATCTCCATTTGATGTTCTTTATATGTCTGCTCATTCTCTCCTATTATCTCTGTCTGATAGGCTTCAAACCTCTTCTCTCTCCTTGCTAGCACCCTCTCCTGGGATTTACCTATCTCCTTATAAATCTTTTTTATGTCCTACTTCTGGTGTTCCTCAAACTGCTTGTCCTCCTTTAAATATTGTTTACCATGCTGCTCTTCAATATCATCAACTTCCTCCATAAAATCTCCTCCCTCCTCCTTACTCTCGCCCAATGCCTCTCCCAGATCTTTGCCAACATCCTTCTTTAACTCAGCAATCCTCTACCTCTGATGTTCACCAATCCCCTATTCAATCTCAAGAACCTCCTCCTGAATCTTAACAACCTCCTTCTGAAGTGGTACGTTGGTTGCCTCTTTAACCTTTCCAACTACCTCTGTGAACTCAAACACCTCAGACTTAAATTCTCCATTCTCCTCAAAAAACCTCCTGACCTTCTCCTTGAATCTATAACTGTCCGACAATATCTCCCCCTCAGTTGTTACCAACTCATCCTCAGTTACTACCAACTCCTCCGCTATTATTACAACCTCCTCCTAAGACGCCAGCACTTCCTCTCAGTTGTTTTAACCTCATCAAACATTCTCCTCGAATGCAAGGCTGGGTCCTGGGGAGCGGGAGATCAGGAGGATGGTGATGGAGTCGTTTGGGGACAAGGAGAGCTTAGCAAGTATGTATTCGTAGTTGGGCATGGCGTTGGTTTGCGAGATTCTCATGGTAAGGATATTTTGAAAGATGAGGGCGCCACCGCCTACTGTTTTAAAGGATCTGTCACCTCTTAGAATGGCATATCCCGTAAGGATGGCAATGAAAAACGCTGGGCCAGCAGCGGGGTGGTGCCTTGTTTCAGTGATGGCAAGTAGGTTGAGGTTGTTGGAAGTTATAAGGTCACGGATATCTGCTGCATGGGCCAGAACTGATCTTGCGTTGATTCACGCGCAGTTGATGGATTTATAGGTAGGTCTCGCGGGCATGTATGTTTGCATAGGACGTAGCAGCTGGGGGTTGTGGTGGGGGATGCTTGGGTTGAACTGAGTGCGGAGTCTGAGGAACCTATTCCTCATACTTATCAGAGGTGGCATGGAGGTGGCAGAGTGTGGGATTTCGGGATGCGTGGAGCCTGGGCTGTGGATTTGAGGAGGGCGGAATGATTGGAGAGCGTGGTGTGGAAGGCTCACAGAGGGCTGCGTGATAATCTGAGGAATCTATTTCTTGAGAGGATAAGAGGTGCAAGGTCAGGGTTGGGGTGGCATGTTGCGTGGAGACTGGTCTACGTGTCTGTGGTGGGCAGAGTAATTGATGAGCTTGGTGTGTGACATATGCTGTGAACCGACCGAAGGTGTAGCATTAGGAAGCTATTCCTCATAAGGATCGAGGGGTGCATAGCGATCGTGCCATGACAGGTTGATTGGGTAGAAGGGAGGGGTGACCTGGGAGAGTGTTGCGGAACAGCAATGTGCGGGAGGGGCTGAAGCACCAAGGCGCTTACCTACTGTCGAAATGAGGCTGGAGCCCCTGGCGGCTGGCTGGGTTTGCACGCAGGGTGCTGTAGCCAGTCTTGGCTCTGCCTCCTTGTCCCTCTCATCTAGCAACTACTTTCAGGGGTTCTGTGAAAGAGATCTAACTTCTGCCAAGGTTGTAGGTGGTGGGTCCTGCTTTTAATCTTCAATGATCTATTCATCCTAAATGGTTATTCTGGAAATTATCTTGTGTCCAGCACCAGTTATGACCAATTCAGCCAACTTACTTGAGTGGCAGTAACTGTTTTCTCATTGAACTCTGAAGAGTCCTGAAATGTGAATTTGTTAGAAATGTGTTTGTTAGTTACTGCATATGTCGCTGTGAAATGTTACTTAATGCAAGTGCCGTTCGCCTAATATGCAGAGCTTACTTCTCCACTTCAAACTCAATGGCAGTGCCCTCATTCACGTATATTGTCGGGGCCAGACACTGGTGTTGGCAAAAATGGCTGCCCTAGCAGGACTGTAGTCCCAGCCTGCGGAACAGATACAGGAATTGAAGAGTGCAACCCTCTGCTATCTCAAATGGAGAGCCCGCAGTGTGCACTCTCCTATTGCTTGCTCTCGGCAGGCCTCACCCAGGGTTGGACTGCCTGTGTAGGCACTGGAGGAGCTAGTTGGCCAGCTGTCAGCCTCCCGAACCTGGGTGTCTCCCGCTTCACACCGGGGGGCAATACACTGCCCCAATGCTGCTTCCTCCTCTCCCCGCTATTGATGTCCAGGCTGTGCCGATATCGGCCCTGCTGGCCCGTCGAGAGCAGGTCCGACCCTCTGCCTTCACGCTGCACACTAGTCCCAACTCATCAGGGGACTCAAGAGCAGCAATGCTGTTTGCCTCTGCTTTTTCCCTCCGTGTGCCCCTGTTCAGACGGAGGTATTGCAACTCATCAGACGGCGCCAAGAACATTGCTCCACCGCAGTGTCACAGTGTTCTTCCAATGGAAGTTGTAGTCGAATCCTCAGTGATCTCCCTTCTCTTACAGTGAGGGCTTCCTGCCCAGGCCAGCTCCCCTCTTTTGCTGTTCCGAGGGCTCCAGGTGGCAATCCTTACAAATACCTGGGCTGCCGGACCAGCAACTGCCGGTTCCATGTGTTAAAATCGCAGCACAAATGGCAGTGGACACAAAATATTGCAGCAAAAAGGCAGTGTTTTTGCCGCTGCAATCCAGTTAAAGGGTGCGGGGGACACCCCTACAACCCCTGGACCAATTATACCATTTAAGGGGAGCGGGGACACCCCTGCAACCCCCACTCCCCTTACATGGTGTAATGGGGTACACCTTTAACGGGTGAAACCACTGCATTTTTGCCACAATTTTTTGTACAGGCGACATTTTTGCCACAATTCTATCACGGCATACCTAACTGCCCAGACATACCTCACAGGGCACACAGGTCGGCAGGACAGGGCCGCCTGCTGGTCTCTGGGCACTTTGCTGCCTTCAGAGCACTGTTCTTCTTCCATGCAGCCGCACACTTTGCGGGCATTTGGTCGCCGGACTCCCTGCAGCCTGTTTTCAGTGGAGCTCTCCCGGGTAGATATACGCCGCAATGTCGATGCCCCACTTCAGTACCTGCCACCGCACTGACTGTCTAACTTTTGGCAGAGGGCTTAACGCACTTGGGTCCCGCGCTCCATTTCCGTCCAAGGTCTTCGCCACTAGGCCTTTGTTTTTTTCCTCCATAGGGTGTCAAGGTGCCGACAGGCACTTTCATCTGCTGAAGCCGGCTAAGTGGAGGGGACTGATGCAAGGACAGCAGTGGCACTATGGGCTTCAGTTAGCACTCTAGTGAGAGGCGCAAGAGGTATACGTATACAGCGCCCCGTCACCTGCTGTAGAGGAGCAGATGCATGCCTCTGCAGGAAATCCTGCCCCCTGCCTCCTATATGTTGGAAGTCAGAGACTGTGCCATGTTTGACACCAGCAGTTGGGCCAATAACACAGTGAGTATTTGAGAAATGTACCCACTGTGAAAGCCCCATTGAATGCATCCCTGAAGAGATGACAATCTGAGGGAGAAACTCGCTGAAGGAATATGAACAAGAGTGAAAGAGAAGCTAGAGACTTCACAAGAGACGAGCGTGACACACTGAGAATAATGGCTGAAGAGAATGTATGGATCTTACAGAAACTGATGATGAAGTTAAGAATCGAGTACATTTTCATATATAGAAAATAAATTTGCACGCATGCCAAGTGCTACAGAAATGCAACCGTTCAATAATTGTACAGACGCAGAAACGAAAGTAGAATAAGTGATCATAGAAGCTGGCTATATGTAGTGAATAGTCTGAAGGCAAAGCTGCCATTGTATAGGAACTGGACATCGGTGTCATGAATTTAGTAAGCTGAAACCCATGGAGAGGAAAGTCAGAGAATTGTGTTGCAGCAAGAATAAGCTGAGATCGTGGAAGAGCCTGGCGAAGCTGTCTAGCCTGGCATCAAAATAGAAGCAGCCAAGGTCGCTTATCTATTCTTGAAAGGAATAAACATTAAAAGGATGAATCATCCCTTATTAAGGGGCAAAGAATGAACACCAAGCGTGCCAAGTTGTATTGATTTAAGACATTTAAATGCAGCAGAATAGACCCAATCGTGGTCTCCTGTCACGTGAGCTAAGGATGGAAATCGAGTTGTGCTTGGAGTCCTAGAACACCGATAGGGAAAGCCTGTACTCCCATATATTCCCACAGACAAGGATACTTTGCAAGGCCAAGTTCAAAGACAATCTGCATGGCAGAAGGCATGGGTGATGAGAGATGTTGGGCTAATTGGGTGGGAGGTAAAGTGAAGTCCAACTCCTGGCACCTGGGTATGAGCTTACATGCTGCTAAGTGAACCGAATGTTCCAGACATGGCACGAGTGTGCCAACCAATTGTAGAGGGCCATATAACGAATGGCCCTATAGTTTGAGGGCCAATGATAAACCGTGTACTTAATAGTGTTGGAGATTATATGTTTTAGAGGTAGGCATAAGTTGTCCACCTGATAGTAGACAGCCAATCACAATCCCATTTCTTACATAAAGTATACTTAGATGTTCCCCGTGAACTAATTATAATCGGCTGTAGGTTTTTCTTATTTGCAACGTAGTATGAGGTCACTTTTGACGTATTTGTAGTATAAAGTGTGTTTTATGAGAAATTTGTCAAGAATTTAGTGAACGTCCGTAGTTGTCCGTTGTAAACTCCCTGTTTTCTATAATTGTTAATAAAACATCAACCTTTGCCATCTTCCTGAGTTAGTTTGATTATTTGGACTCAGAGTTATTTTGTGAACCCCATCCATTGCATGCACGTAGCTAAAGAACCATAAATTCACAGCTCATGGGGAGTCAGGTGATGTTCTGAGCCGGGCTGATTGCGTAATGCAAAGAGGGCTGAAAGTAGGCAGTGGATCCATCCTTTTTTAGGGTCAATCTTAATTTGGCTATTCTCTCTTTGAGAAGGCCATTGAGCCGTTCTCAGATCCCATTTGCCTGCGGGTGATAAGCGGAAGAGAATTTATGCTTAATCCCTAGTATGATCATGATGTGATCAAACAATTAATTCACAAAATGCGGTCCATTGTCGGACACTTCACACACACCCCATCATGTGAAAACCTCTTGCACTAGGAATTTTGCAGCATATGTGGCATCACGGTGTGTGCATGGACCAGCTTCGTTCCATGGGGAGAAAGGGCATACGACTGCCAGCATGTACAGGTGGCTGTTACGGCTTTGGAGCATATCTACATAATTGATGTGCAAATGTTGGAAGGGTCCAGTAGGACAGGGTATTGATTCTCTCACTACTCGCAGCATGTGCCCTGCCGTATACTTCTGACATACAACACAATTTACAATGAAAGCCACAACATACTCTGCAAGGTTGAGGGTAAACCAGTCTTCCCCAATCTGAGCTGCACTACTCTCTTGGGTTATGTGAGCAGGAAAGTGAAGCTGTTGTAATGCTACTTTGAGTAATGTGAGGGGCATAACCAGTTTGCCTGTGCTGTCCAGTCACCACATTGCAGTGGTGGGGGATACTGAGCACCCCCTTCTCTTCCACAGCTCCTGCTCTTCTGGTGGTGTGCGTCCCTGCAGCTCAATTATCTGTGTGATGTTCAAGGAATTAAAGCCTTCTTTCATTATCATGTTGCGCGCTCCTGCATACTTATTAAGTGGTGTATCGAATTCAGCTATTTTGAGAAAATATGCTGCTTTTTGGGCCTCTGTGTCAGCGGTTTTGTTGCCGTTGGAAATTAGGTCTCCCCCTCTAGTGTGGGCTGCGCAATCCCATGGGCAATTGCAGAGGGGAGTTGTAGTGCGTCTATGAGTCTGTCCAATAGGGCCGTGTGCTGCACTGGCATGTCGGCAGCTCCTAGGAAGCCAGGCCGTTTTCAACATGATAGTCCTGTGTGTACTGTTGATGTCACGTAGGCAGAGTCAGAATAGACTGTGATTTCGTCATCATCATGCATTTCTAGAGCTACAATAAGTGCTACTAATTCTGTTGCCTGTGCTGAAAAATGTAAGGGCAGTTTCACACTCGCCACTACTTCAAAGTTTCCATTTTGTTTTCATTTTACCACTACGTTCCTAGTGTGTCTTTCCCCTGAAGTCTGGTCAATTGATGAGGAACCGTCAATGACGAGCACTTCCCCCCTTCGAGGTCATTTTTCTTGACATGGGGTATATCGTCATGATATTCTGTATATTTGGTGCAGTCATGCACGTGATCTCCTTCCTCCACTGATTTTGCCATAAACGTTGCTGGGTTCACTACTCTGCATCTGACTATTTTGATTACTGGGTTTGAAATGATCACTTCATACCCTATGCTCTCAGTGTTGCCAATGTGCTTTTGTATTCCTCAAGAATGTTGAACAGGTCATGCTCCACATATAGTGTTACTTCACAGCCCACCATGATAGTAGCTTTCTTCTTAATTGCAAAAGCTGCTGCGGCCGACAATTCTTCACAGGGATAATGGCCTTTCATCACCAGGTCTAGAAACCCACTGTTATATGCTAAAGGTTTGTGCCCTAAACAAGTCTTCTCTGTGAGCACTGCTGTCCTTACCACTCCATTCGAGTGTGAGAACAGGAAAAATTACTAGAATGGGTGCTGTGCATATTGCTCTTTTTAATTCATCAAATGCTTCTACCATGTCACCTGTCCATGCTACTTTAGGGTAATCTCTCTGAGCTTCTTAAAGTCTCTTTAAAAGGGGCCTGACATATCTGCTATAATGAGAGACCCACAACCTACAGTAGCTGCAAAGTCCCAAAAATGTTTGCATTTCTGTCACTCTCTTTGGCTGCAGTGTTTTCATGATTGCTTCTCCTCTTTCCAGCCCTCTGGGGATATCAACTGTCCAGTGTACAAATCCTCCTCCTGACAACATGCCTTGTCTACTTTATATCCCTTGTCTGCCAAGACTGTCATTAGCTGTATTGAGTCTTTCCTGCACTGTCCTTTTTTTCACTGCTTACCAGAATGTCATCCATGCACTGAATTACTGTGCTTTTAAGGTGCTCATTTCCTAAGTCTATCTGGCGGACCCTGTTGATCATTGACAGAGACTCACAGTACCTCTGGGGTAACCTTGTATGTTTCCACTTTTTATTTCTATATGAGAATGAGGTCAGGTCTTGTGACTCTTCATGAATGGGGATTGAGAAGAATCCATTCTTTAAATTGATCACTGTGAAATGTTTAGCATTGGGTGGGATGTTGCATAGTATCGTAGCTTGGTTTGGAGCTAATGTAAATTCTGCTTCAACAATGTTGTTTAGGGGGTGCAGATCCTGAATAAACCTCAACAACCACTTTGTCAATGTTTACACTCGGTACATAATCGTGTTACACAGGGCCTCTGATGGAACTAATATGTCTCAAAAATACCCTCAGCTGCTTCTTTGGCATGGGATGTTGTCTCACGCTTGGCAAGATTGCTCCTGGTTTAAATGTTATCTTAACTGCACCTACTCCCTTCAATAGGCCAATGTCATGGGGACTGCTGGTCCACAGTGCATTTGGCACCTGTTCCAAATCATCTTGGAGAAATTACAGTGGGCCTCATTACGGGTCCGGCGGTAACCATGCAGATAAAACCGGCATGTAGCCGCCGTACCCGTAAACAGTTACCAGCACCTGGCTTGCCGTTAACACCGGGGTATTATAACCTTGGCGGCCGGAAAGTCAGGCGCCAGTAATATGTTGTTCCCCATTCCCATAGAGTCGGGGACCACGGAAACACTGGCACCGGTAATAATGGTGCAGTGCTTCCGTGAAAGTCTGTGGGTGGATACCAATCTGTCCGGCAAGTCAGACCTGCTGGGCGGGAGGGCACCCACCAGACTTGTACTTTGCCAGTCCAGAAACAACGGTGCTGGTAAGCTTACCAGCACCGTTGTTTCTGGACTGGCAAGGTTACTATGAGACCCAGTGTGTTTTTTATCATTGCTAATCTCTGTGGTACTTCCCTGTTCTCAGTGTTCACCCAAAAGGTGAGGCATATGAAAAACACCACCTCTTCATCAGATTCATCATCTGGGAACAACTCTTTATCTGTCAAATCAGTCAGTCTGTGCCCTCATCTGGGACGATCACTGCCCGCAATGCCCGAAAAAACCTTGTTAATTCATGGAAATGCCTGACATTGGGTATCTCCCCTCCCTAACACAGGATCTGGTTACCCCTGTATCTACAAGGAAGGAAAATGTCTTGTCGCCTATGGTCACGCCGACTCGTGGTTCCTCTGGTGGGTTGGGTGTAACAGATAGGATTGAGCACATCAAGTCAGTCTGTGGGCTGTCCTATTGTGCATATAGGTTCATCCCTGTCCCAATGGAAGGATTACCTCCCACTACGGTCACACTCCAAATTCTGGGTGTAGCCATCTGTGCTCCCATGCCTGCGTTCCAAATTGCCATGGTATTCTGTTGTATTGTTGCTTGCAGTTGTGTCTGTGGTTGCTGTGTCTCTATAGGTACTTGCTGTGGTTGTTGTGCTTGCATCAGTGCTTTTTGTGCTGTTTGAATTTGCGTTGCATATGTCTGATACTCTTTGGGATCTGGGGCATAATAGTTGGCCAGCTGTGCACTGTATGATGGAGGGTAGGCTGTCCCCCCTCTTTGGTCCTGCCAATTCTGTTGTATCCTTCACCTTCTTCTACATATCTATGTGTTCCATTTTCCCTCATGCCCAACATTGCTGAGGTGGTTCTCCAAAATACAACCCCTCTTCCTCTAGGTACCCCCCCCTCTTCTCCATGGTCAGTGATTGTAGTCTCCCCTTCCGCAAAGCTTCCCCAGCCATTGGCTGAACATGCTGTGTGTCTTGTATAGCCACTCCCTCTCCTTTGTTAACATGGTCTCTTCCATTGAAAACTTCAACAGTTTTTTCTAAACTAACTTTGCTTCTTCTAGATTTCTTTCCTCGAGTTTCTTTCTGGCTTTCTCTTGTAACAACTGACAATGGTGAACTATAGTCAACTGAATATCTGGCCATGGCGTTGCTTCCATTCCCACTAATTTCTTCAACTGCCTCTACACTGGCTCGAGTAATCCATGACACAATATATGATTAAAAAAATAGCTAAGGTTTTGTCCTACGGTTCACAAGTCTCAATGCTCCAATGCTGGAATCTCCTAAATGTAAGCAACGGGGTCTTCGTCCTCATGCATTTTGCACATCATGATCGCTCTCATGTCGGACGTATCAGGATATTGAACTCTGAGTGCCCTCCATACATCTGCCCTGCAGTTAGTCAATAGTGCTCTGTCATGAGCCATGTTGTGTGCAGTTACCCAAGGGTATCCCGCTCACTTCCAAATGTTATCAGCTCTCTCCCCAATAGTGTCAGCATGCAAGGTTTTTATGTTGCCCTCTGTCATTCTTTCTAGCTCATAAATGCATTTTCCCACCCCTGATGTTAACGAAGGCAACTTATGTCTCAAATTATCTTTGTTCATTTGTGGCCATGTATGTATTGCGGCCGCCCCCCCTTTTCTCGCAATGGGAATTGCATGAGTTCAACAGTACCTTCAGGTTCATCTATGCACTTCGTTTTTGTGAAGACACCTGTCATTCTCACTTTCTTTCATCCTGGTATCAGTCTCAACCTCTGAGTATATGGGGTAACTTCTTCTAAACTATGCAATCACCCCTTTGAATGCTTGGGTCTATCACAGGTTCAGACTTTTCTCCTTCTGGTTCTTCCATATCAGATCACTCTATTTCCCTTTCTGGGCTCACACTTGTGGTGGGGCCTCGTGTGGCTCTCTCCTCTTCCTCATTTTCACTAAGCTCCCTTTGCATGTCTGACCATATCATCCCACAGTCATCCTTACTTTCTTTGTCTCCTCTATCCTCCAAATCTAGTCGTTTTAGAGGGTTTTTCCCATACATTCGCTTCAGTGCTTTCTCCGATTGGCTCGGCTCCCCTCTCTGTGGAGATCTGACTACACTCCTTTTCACTTTACGTATAGTACCACTGTCCCTCCTGCTTCTATACAGGCTACCGATCCTCTTCCTTATCGCTGCTCCCTCATCTTTGTATGGAAGAGTATGCTTTGTCATTATCTCATCCATTTCCCTAAAGTGCCTCTCCCACCTCCTCTCTCTTTCCCGCTCCTGTTCGCTACTTCCCTCCTTCCCCTGATGTGCATGCTCCTTAACAAGCGTTTGAACTTTCTTTCACTGCTTATCTCTGGCTTTGCTCTTTGTGTTTCTCCCTTTCTTCTTCTATTTCCCTCGTTCTCTTTTCTTCTACTTCCATTTGTCTTTCCTTTTCTTCCTTTTGTTTTCTCAGTCTTTCCCTGTCTTCTCTCTCTTTCTCCTTTTCTCCTTCTTCTAGTTCCCTTCTAATTTATACCTGTCGTTTCCTTTCCTTTCCTTCCCTTCCTCGATTATTTCTTCCCATTCCCTTTCTTCCTCCTCTAACTTCCTTCTCTGTCGTGTCTCAAATTCCTCCTTCTCCCATTGCTTTTTTACTTCCTATTCTTTGTCTCTGGGATCATCTATATCCCTTCCTTCCAATTTAAGTAATACCTGTCCTCCCACCCACTCTGCCATCCTGCCTTTTTTTCAGTTTCTGTGTCCCTCCCTCCCTCTCGGTTAGCTTCCCCTGCAGCTCACAGCTCTCTTTACACTGGTCATGCATAGACACAGGTTTCCGGTCATTTGACCTGGCTCCATTTATTGCATCTTCACTACTACATGGAGAGGGCGCATATACAGGGTTAGTATAGCCTGCCGCTGCTTTTAAATTCTTTCAATCGGTAAAAACTCTGTCCTCGTCTGGCGGATTGATGCTCTGGGGAGGAGGAGTAGGAGCTGTGGGTGCTGCGCCGTCCCCATCATGCTGCTTACGCATCAACTCCCTATGGGGTGGATCCTCCACCTAATCCCCAAACATCTTTCATACCTCTAAAATGGCTAACCTATTCCATAGCTTCTGTTCCTTTTATGCAGCATGTAATTATGTGGTCATGTGTTGCAGCATATATTTCCAAAGACTGCCCTCTTGGGGCCAGACTTTAACTATTTTGCCTGCTGTCTCACAAGCCCATTCTGCGTTATACTTGCAAATGTTAGTTTATACCATGGAAGAGACTTGCATAGGTGCATAAGGGGAATATCTCCCATGATGACACGTCACACTCTTGACTGCAGATACTTACCAAACCTTTAAACTCTCTTAACTCAAGAATTTTCCACTCTACCTTCACAATTTCTCATCAACAATATTTTCTTCAATTTCCAACACTGTTTACCCCTCCTCTCACACCTCTCGGCTTCAACAACACCAGTTTCGCCATGCACCACACATGCCGCCCATGCTCAGGACTCCCCCCCTTGAGTCCAAAGCAAAACTCCACGTGCTCCTATTATATAAACCAATACCAACAAAACCTAATTTTCACAACTTTAAGCAAACGTTCCACTCTTGCTTGGTTGTCCCACACCATTGGTAAACAAAAACTCCTTCCGTCAGTTCTCCACAATCTCCTTATAGCTGACCGCGGGTGTCAGTAATCTCTATACATATGGGTGCACCCTCAAAAGAACACAACAAACAAGAACCCCTGCGGCCGTCTGTCTGTCTTACTCTGATAAGGTATCCTCTTAAAACTGCCCCTAATGGCGTGGCGCCTTCTTCCATGTCCTTGTCAGAGGATAGCTCTTATACTCTTTTTTTCCTCCAATACTTAATACAGTTTCTCGGGGTTTAAGGTGCCACCTTCAGTAACCCTGGCTACAGATAAACTCTCATAAAGAAACTCTTTATAACTTTTCCCCACTCGTATACAACAAATCTCTCCCACCCTTGTTTGACAAATTGATGCTCTCATCTTTACATCCGTGGATCGTTCCGAAGCCTTCGGTATCACTCCTCCCTCAATGGGCCACTCTGCCTTCTGGCCTGCGGGGAGTCCCGCGGGGAGCGGACAGAATTTAATCCATGGGGAACCCTGACTACCGTCTCAGTTCACGCGTGATTCTCCGGTCTCCACAGGTCACTCATATTCCCCAGGCTTGCAGCGGGAAAAGATGATATTTCTGAGGGCATTGGCCAACCGTCCACTGCTACCACATGTAATGATGGGGTGGAGGGGTGGAAACCCTCGGGTAGAGCCGACAGGACAGGCCGGGAAATCCCACACCCAATAACGGTCCAAAGAATTTGACAAAGAAGTGTTTTATTCACAATCCATTTAAAACAGGGACAGCTGTGGACATCAGGAAAATCTATGAACTCTCAATTACTTTCAGGCTTGACAACAGTTTTAAAGCAAGAACTACATCACAACTGACGTTTTATCATATTCTAGATTACAGAAACCTATGAGGTGGAGGGATTGGTGAAGGGAATCGTCTAAGTATGTATTCTATATGGGTTAGGTTTCTCATTGGTCATGTTCTTTCCGGTGGCTCCGCCTAAGACCACCTCCTAAATTGATACAGGTGAATGCATGTCATCTCTATAAAATGTTATTGGCTGTTGCAACAATTATGGGGTAACGTTATTGGAGGATAGGTATTGGATAGCAATGAGTTTCCCAGCCTTGGCAATTTAGAAGGTTATCAGCACAGGAGCAATAATATTAGCTTGGGTGAGCAGCACCAAGGTACTGTTTTCACAACTTGGTTGCCATCTCCGATTCTCTAGGCCCCAAGCCAGGACTTGGCATATCTTTAATATTTGTCTTGAGAACTCGATGGAAATAAAGGGCTCAGCCTGTCTGTTCCTGAAGCTAGTGAATAGCCATTATTCTCCAACTGCAGGTCACGTGTGCAGATCCACATTTTGGATTATTCTGCTCAGAATTTACTTGTATTTTAGGCCTTATAAATGTTGGTATCTTTGCCCTTATTGACCGCTAGAGACTTGTTTGAGCTATTTTCTTTCCAATATTAAGCCTGAATCAATGGGAATCTGACCTTCTAGCGTTGTTTCTTTGCTTAATCTAAGAGAAATGTGTCTCACACCTGGCCGCTCACTTCATCTCAAAAACTGACAAACTGGCCTGTCGCCTGTTCCAAAGGCAAAACCGGCTCTCCGTTCTCACCAAGAAGAGAGCCCTTATCCAATCCCGCATCTCTGCGGCATCTAATAATTCGGCCGAACTCTTTAAAATCTGCAAGGAGCTGGCCAACCCTGCTGCAGTCTCTACCTCTCCTGTCCCCTCCCAGGCCCTCTGCACGGCACTGGCCGCTCACTTCATCTCAAAAACTCAGGACATCCTGTCCCCACTCTCCTCCTATCACCTTCCTCCCTCTATTCCCTGCTCTACCTCTGGCCCTTCTGCAGCCACCCCTCCTCTCTATCCTTCTCTGCCTTTCCCCTGTTTTCTGCTGACAAGGTTTCGAGACAAGTCCGATCTATGAAGTCTCGTCAAAACAGGTCCACCCAAGTTCCTCCAAAACTATCAAGGACCACATCGACTCCTTGGCTCCTGCCCTTGCTGACTTCTGCAATCACTCCTTCGCCTCTGGAGTCTTCCCATCCCCTCTCAAGCACTCCCTTGTGCACCCCCTTCTTAGGAAACCCTCTTCTGACCCCTCCTGCCCTGCTAACTATCTCCCAATCTCTATCACTCCCTTCCTGGGCAAACTCCTGGAGAAACGGGCCATCTCCCAGCTTAATCTCCATGCTGAATCTGTTGGTAGTCTTCATGACCATCAGTCTGGCTTCAGAGCCGCCGGAAGCACAGGAACTGCTCTCCTGAACATCCGTGAGGACCTGCTCTCGAATCTTGACTCTAACACTCCATGTGTTCTCATTTTGCTTGATCTCTCTTCTGCCTTTGACACCGTCAACCATACCATCCTGCTCAACCGTCTCTGTGATAACCTGGGTATCACTGGTCAGGCTCTGGCGTGGCTGTCCTCTTTCCTCTCCAATCGTCCCTCCCAGGTTCAACTGGGGTCTTTCCTCTCTGACATCTTTTTCTCTACCTGTGGTGTCCCCCAGGGATCTAACCTCTCTCCTTGGCTGTTTAACCAATATCTGGCACTTCTCGCCCATCGCATCGCCACTCTCTGCCCCAACTTTCAGTGCTATGCGGATGACACCCAGCTCATTTTCAGGCTACCCTCGGCCTCCTCTTCTCCTTCCCTCATCTCTGACTGTCTTTCTGCTATCCAGGAATGGTGTGCCGCCAACGACCTCTGCCTTAATGCCAGTAAGACTGAGATTCTACTCATGGGCACACCCACTCCCTCCTTCCCTGCAGCTCTCTGGCCGGCCTCTCTTGACCCTCTTCCTGCTCCTACCTGCAAGGCAAAAAACCTAGGGGTCACCTTCGACTCCACACTCTCCTTCTCTCCTCACATATCCTACGTCTCTAAGAAGTCACACTACCAGCTCCACCTCTCCCTTGGTATCCTTCATTTCCTCTCCTTCCCCCAGAAGCTCACTGTCTCTAGAGCCCTGGTTCTCTCGAAGCTGGACTACTGTAACAGCCTCTATTTAAATCTGCCTGTCTCTACTCTCTGCCCTTTGCAACTCATCCAGAACAGGACTGCAAGACTTGTTCTTGGCCTCAAGCCCAGGGACCGTATCTCTCCAGGACTGAAATCACTACACTGGCTCCCAGTGACTGCGAGGATCAAGTTCAAAACACTCTGCATTGTCCACAAGGCCTTCTGGGTCCTTGGGCCAAAATACCTTCAACTCTCTCTTCCTTAATATCTTCCTTCTCGAGCTCTTCGCTCATCCGCCTCCAACTCCCTCAGGGTCAGCCACTTCTCCAAACAATGAGTTGGGGGCAGATCTCTCTCCGCTGCAGGGGCCTCCCTCTGGAACAGCCTTCCTGCCTCCCTGAAACTCGAGGAGAACCATCTCCGGTTCCGGAAGCACCTCAAAACCTTCCTCTTTGCCTCCGCCTTCTCTCCCCCTCTCCCCTGCTAAACTTACTGAAACTGCACTGAATCTGCAACTGGGCCACTCACCGCTCTCGGCCCTTGGCCCAGCCACTCTCCCCTGCACTGCCTCCCTGGCAACCCCCTGCACCACGGGACTGTGTCTGTATCCCTACAGCCCCCCTTCCCAGCACTTTTCTGCACTTATCTCGCACTTGACACTAGCTGGCCCTTGTTATTTATCCTGTATGCTCTTAACCCTGTATTGCACTCTCCCCTCTCCACTTCCCTTTTGCACTTTCCCTTCCCCTCTACCCTTGCACTTGCACGATCTAAATGACACCTGGCCTAGTAGGATCGTTGTCTGTCTCCCCTTGTTCCCCCCCTCCTTGCGCCTCGTCGCGGCTTGAAACACTTGTGTATAGGCGCGTTACAAATGCCATATCATATCACCTGGTAACTGTTATCGTCTGTTCCCTTGGGTGCTGATCCAAACGTTCTCTGTTCACGATAACCTTGGCAAGGGATGTGCAATTATTCTCTGGGATGTTCAGGTCTGACTTTTCTCACTCAGCAAATTTTGTCCCCGTACATCTTTGAGGTTTCTTGATGTCTCCCATTCACTCGAACATAGTTGCACCATCCATCTTATTTAAAACGACCACCGATTCTTGTTGCGTTTCTGCGTTAAGCAAGCTTTATGTGTATTCTTATGCATCTTGCGTTTCAGCATTTATAAATGCAGTTTCACTTATTGTTCGTTCATCTTCTTGGTGGATGTGTATCTGCTTTGTGTCTAATGCGTATGTGTTATAGTTCCAGCAGTGACATAATTTTCTTTCGTCATCTTGTTTACAGCATGTTCGTATCTGCCGCAGCCTGCAAATTCAGCTCCACTTTGATCCCTTCGGGGTAGGGTTGGTAGGGTTGCCTTAACGAGTAGCGCCTCTCTCTCATCTGCGTTATGGTGGCGAGTAGGAGTCAGATGCCATAAATGATGCACACCTTTTATTTCTATGATATCGGGAGGGGGGAAGGGCTGACGTAATGAATGACACATTCATTTTCTGCTCAATGCATTTCAGACTGTCTTGCTCTACTGGGATGGAGAGGTGGGGGGATAGATCCCAAAATGTATCCTTTGGTGCAGCATTGAGATTGCCCTCTGCCATAAGATAGGAACCAAGGAGAGATAACCAGGAGATCCTCCCCATCAGCCCTTGGGCCCAACATACACTTGCTAAAGGTGGCACTCAGCCCTGTGAGTCATCACCTTGGGAGCCTCCAAAACCAACCAGGGGACCTCATCACAGTGGCCGGTGCACGAGAAAACACAACATACTAAATGTGCATAAGTGCAAGTGGTGTTGTATGCAAGCAGGTTTGTGTCTGCTTCAGTGTTGTATTTGAGGGCTGTATTTGGAGTTACACAGGTCTACATGGAATCTACTCTGGCCACGTGGAGCCCAAAATGGAAACCGAAGAAAGAATATTTCAAAAGATAATAGAACGGCCTATTAAAGTACTCTGAGGAGCAGTAGTTATTCAAGGGATGGTGTGGGTGATCAACTTGGAAAGATAATACAGAATGCACCCGGAAAATAGAAGAAATGGCATGCAGAGTGCACCTAGATGTGGTTTCGCTACAGACAACCAGCAATGTGTTACTTTAGGCATTTAGATGAGGAGCCAGTCTCTGAAGTAGGTGATCTAAAGTCAAGTAGGCCCCGATGAATCATAAAAAAACGTACAATCATGTTCCTTTATGGGCTGGCTGTGTTAGGCTTGTCTGGTGTATTACTGTCCGTGATAACAGCAGAAAGGCATATTCTGCAATTTGTGTGTGAAGCATTTGGTAGGTTAATCAAAAGGAACTGTAATATTCAATGGATGAGCCATATCAGGCTCGCCTGGTGTATTACTGTGTATCCAGTGATAACATAAAAGCAATTGTGTCTGGTTTGTTACTGTGTAACTAGTGATAACATACATGCATAATCACCCATTATTGAAGCAAGCCGTTACTAAGGTATTCCAGCTAATAAACCCACGGTTGGAATCAATTCTATAAACAGACTATAAATGCTGACTACAAAGTGTTACTCATGTGCATGCTGTTGGGTAAAGGGCATTCCTAAACCAAAGGTCATCCTCGGTGGGATAGCCTACGTGTAATGAAGCATGACAAGTTTTAAACATCGATACATATGTTATTACAAGTTGTGTAATTGAGATCAGAGAAACACATTCAGCACCTGCTCCATGTTTAAACCTGCAAATTGCCCCAGGTTGAAAACAGTATGTGCTTCTCTTTGTAGTCATTCCAGCTCCAGTCACCTCCTCTCTCCATTCTCCAGATCTTCTCAGTGCCAAGGAATCTCATGTCATCTTTGTTATCCGTCTGTTGTTCTTGCCTTTGTTGTGCTAACAGGTAGTTGTTAGAGCTGCTTAGATGTTCGCTGATTCGAATCCTTAGTTCTTTGTTGCATCCTACATATAATTTATGACAGAAACATATGATGTAAACAACATGTGTAGTCCTGCTTTTTCTAAATTCTTTGATCTTGATTTTCTTGCCAGGGCCTCATTACGTCATGCGAGCCGGTAACAACTGTGCCGGTAAGCCTACCGGCACCATTGTTACCGAACTGGCACACTCCGAATATGCGGACGGCTGCCGCCCCACCCACCAGGTCTGACCTGGCAGGCGGGACGGCACCCGCCCGCAGACTTTCCGGAAGCACCGGCACCGGGCCTGGGTTCCCTGAATGGGGAAATACCGGGCCCTCCAAGGTCGGAATGGCCCAGTATTTCCCCATTCACGGAACCCGGACACGGGTTTCGGGGTAGCCATGTTATTAAGGGCATGGCTACCTTCAAATTCGTAATGAGGCCCAAAGTGTTTCCTTGGCCTAAACTCAACGCTGCAATTTTCATGAAAATAATGAACGCCTTAGCAGCAATTCTCAGGATGGAGGAACACCACACATATATGTATTTGGATGACTGGCTGATGCGAGCCAGTTCACCAGAGAATATGATGGCCTCCTGTCACAGACTCATGCAAGTTGATACCATCCCAGAACCTAGTGTTTCTGGGCATAAGCTGGGACATATTATCGGAGAGGATATTCCCTACCAAAGAGAGATTCAGAGATATTGGGGTCATTACGAGTTTGCATGGCTGCCTCCAAACCCGTGTCCGGTCTGGCTGAATGGGGACTTACCGGGACATTCCGACCTATGCGGACCCGATAAGTCCCCATTCAGTTAACCATTCCCCAATCCCATTTGATCCCCCATAGGGCTCAATGGGAATGGGGAAGGTGCAAATTGTGGGCCTGTTATTAGCTCCAATGTCCCTTAACGGGACTCGCAGAGAAAGGCTGGTCAGACCAGCCGTCCTGCTAGGACCCGCTAAGGGACCTCGGAATAGGGCAGTAAGGGTTTACCGGCACTGGCATCCTTACCGGTGGCCATAAACCCTTACCGCCCAACTCGGAATGACCCCCATTGTCTCAGCAGTCAATCACTTTCTTGTGAGAGATTCAACATCAGCGTGGTGGTACCAACACATACTAGTGTTTTCATCAGAATAGACAGTTCCACTGCAATGTACTATGTCAACACGCAAGGGGGAACAAGGTCTCCAACTCTATGCAGACTAACAGTGGAGGCATGGAATTAGGCTAAAAGCCAGGGCATTCAGCTCAAAGCTGTTCACTTACCTGGGGAACAGCACATGGAAGCGGACAGACTCAGCAGGCTGGAAACCACCTTGTTCGAATCAGAACGGAACCAGCTAGCTTCAGTTCTTGGGGACATCCTAATGTGGACCTTTTTGCCACAAGGGAGAACACCAAATGTCCTCTCTACGCCTCTTGGACAGGTCAGGGCAGGAAATCTCTGGCGGATGTTTTCCAGATCCCTTGGATGGGATGTTATGCATTTCCCCAAGCCCCCTTAATTTAGTCAGTCATTCGCAAACTGAAGAACTCATCGAACTGAACAATGAAATTAATAGCCCTACAATGGCCCACCAGAATGTGGTATTGAGATCGCCTACATCTGACACAGAGAAGTCCCATGCAGTTTCAGACAGAGCAACTTCACCTCTTAACCCAACAGTGAGGATCAGTGATTTACCCTGCCCCCGACAACTGGTCCTGAAGAGTTCATCCTAGGAGACCTTGGACATTCACAGCAGAAGATAATTCAAAGAAAGCTTGAAAAAAATCAACCAGGTCCCAGTACAGAAGTAAATGGTCATGGTTCTGCTTCTGCGCTAAGGACAACAATGTCAACCCATTGGAGTGTTCCCTGGATGATGTCCTCTCTTTCTCTACACATCTCACCCTTTCAGGGGTACAGGTGGATACTTGTCAAACCTATTTAGCGGCCATCGGCGCATATAGAAATTGTGACAAACTACTTCTAGCATCAGCAAGCTCCGTGGTCGAGACATTTACAAGGACTAACACGAAAGTATCCACCCATCCCTCATCCTCATCCAGTGTGGGGTGTGAATATAATTCAGGTGGCACTGGTGCATAAACCTTTTTAACCAATGGCATCCTCTGACATCAAACTAATCATGTGGAAAATTCCAATTCTGGTTGCGTTGACGTTTGCTCGCACATTAGCGGCAAAGGGCATGGTGGTTCTAAGAACCAGCCCAGTTTTTTTGCCTAAGGTTGTCTCAGCCTTCCACCTCAACCAAGAGATAGTACTTCCCATCTTTCCAAATCCCACATCTGAGGCTGACAAGGTTTTGCATTCTCTAGATCTGCGCAGGTCTATATTATGTTATTTAGACAGGACCAAAGAGTCCAGGAAGTCAGAATCTGTGTTTGTCACTTTTGGAGGCTCCTCTCCAGGGTCACAAACTTCCAAAGCATCAATAGCCAGATGGATGGTAGCAGCTATTCTGAATCTTAAAAAATGACAGGGTAAATAGCCACTGACAGTAATGCATGCACATGCTGTCAGTGCTAAAGCCACAGGAGTCGCTTTCCAAAGAAAGTGCTGTGGGATGTCATAAGTAGGCTGCCACATGGGCGTCACCTTTGACCTTCTGTAAACATTACTGCCTCAACACTACTGCGAGGTCAGATGCAGTGTTTGGACAGGCAGTACTAAAAAAACTGTTCTCCAATAATTCATAATAAATTGGTCGTCCTCCCTGAGAAATGGTCTGTTGGAATCGGCCATAGAGTATGGAGGAAAGGGGACAGGACGTAGATATAATAAACAGTTACTCACAATATTGACTGAAGTACTCCTATTCAATAGTCCCCTTTCCTCCACAGGACCCACCACCATCCTCCTAATTAAAAGATCTAGCAGATTAATCTGTCTCATGGTCTGATGCTACAAAGATGATTAAGGCGACGCACCGGAGGGTGGAGCTAGTGGGGTGTGGTCACACTCGTGCCTCCACACGCTCTAAATTTAAAGGGGAATAGCATTTTTGTGAGGCAGAATGGTTCCGGTCCCGTACCAAGATGCCCATACAGTATGGATGAAAGGGCACTATGGACCAGGAGTACATCAGTCAGTCCTGTGAGGAACATTTTATTTATGCACCATTATATTGGGCGAAATCATTGTCTATTGATTAGTTACAATAAATTCCAGTTTTCCAAAGCAATTTTTGAATATTGTTTATGTTCCCTGAGTACAGGTTAATTTATGTCACTGGGCCTCATTACAGGTGAGGCGGTAAGGGGTTAACGGCGCCGGTAAAGGTGCCGGCGCCGTTAACCCCGTACCGCCTCATTACGAGGTCCCCTCGCGGGACCCGCTCTGGACATCTGGTCAGACAAGTGTCTGTATTTGATGCTGCACATAGTTGATTCTTGGGGATCAATAAATCCTGTCTGTGTGTCTTGTCCCATTTCTTTTTTGCATTTTTTATGAGTTTTCTGAATCTGGTTGCGATTGGCTCAGTTTCAGTCATATACTCCAGTTCCTCAGATTTGCACGTATGGTGGCAAAGATGATTCCTGACAAAAACTGCATGGGGACTATAGTTGCTTGCATAGGAATTAGTTGATCTTACCTTTCTCTGATTGAATCGTAGGGAAAGAGGCAATTCAGGACAAGGACATTGCCGTTTTCCAGCTATCCATGTTTTGCTATGTCAGTTTATTCAAATAGTGTAGTCGACAGTGTCGTACATCACAGAGAAATCTAACAGACAGTGGCCTCCTAATTAGTGTCAAATGATTCAAGGATTTCCTTTCACATAAGCAATATGTTATAATATTATATGATATGGTATTTATAACGTGCCTATACACAAGTGTTTCAAGGCGCGAATACAATACGTTGGATTTAGTATTTGTAGGAGGATTAAACCCTCACATGCACATGCAAATCTTTATTGACCTCCTCTCAGTCAATCAGAATTTTTAAAGTGCAGTCAATAACTACTGGTATCGACTTCTTTCTGAACATTCTTTCTTCAAAAGGCAGAGAGAGAAACAACAATGCAATTTCCAGTCAAGATTCTTCTCAACAAGACACTTCCTTTTCTGGGAGGACCTTTTTTGCTACAATATGCTATTTATCACATGAAAGAGAAAGCTAAAGCATTGGAAAATGCTTATACCTTTTTATAGCGAAACTATGTACTTTCACATGATAGCTAATGAATGCTCATGTTAAACCTGTTGCAGCTCAACCAAGTTGCAATTCAAATTGTTAACTCATGAAGACAACCATGTTAAATACTACAAAATTAAACCACATTAAATTTACTAACTCAGTTTGTCTATTTACTTTACTCACTTTTAAAGTAACTTTTTTTACTTCACCACCAAAATTCAAAAACATCTACTGCAACTACCACCATGTGCTAATAGCCTTACAACCTCAGGAGGGGTCATGTCATTATCGCTGTGGATAATGACCCTTTGCAAACTTATGGCCATAACTTAGTGGCAGGCCATTAACCTGTGATAATTACTCTCCCTCAGTCTATAAGACTATATTATCTTTAATTTTGAGGAAATGCAGTAGTTTGGTACATGCATCTTGATTCCAAGAAATTCCCCTCTATCCGAAAGGAATAGTGTTGTCAAGCCTACAGATTACTGCTGTTTGTGTGCAGTGGTGATCATTGACTGACAAGGCTTAAAGTTCAATGCATATAGTTTATAGATATCAATAGCAAGAAGGGAAAATGGGCGGCTTGGACTGTTTTTGGGGTCCCAGTAAGCTGCCTTGTTATATATTTCTGCGTTTCTCCTAGTATGCATTCTTGGAAGCCCTTAATATGGCATCCAGTTTAGGAACACACTGCATGGTAGAGGGTGTAGTATCTGTAAAGGTGGAATTTCAGAGCCAGCCATGGGGAGGCTTCTGAGAGGCCAACCTATTTTAGTGAACAGAGAAAATACAATTCGGTCTAGCCAAACTCAATCAAGGTAGTGCAGCAAAGCAGTAAGGCTTAGACTAAAGGAGATATAGGGGGTGATGTAGTGGTGTGCAATAGCACCTGGTTGTTCCAAGTGCTGAATGGGATTACCAAAGCAGATGATCTCAGGCCCAAATAACCGGACAGACCCAAAGACTATGACAAAATACTACTTTATTGTCAGCTCAATCAAGTAGGGAAAACTTGCAAACAAACAGTTTGCGCACACTCAATGCATTTCAGTTATGCAAAAGGTTTTATACCTCAATGTACGTCACCTATGATGTCATCATGCATGGCAGACAGTAAAAACCTACTGGGTAGAGGGATAGGTTAGGGGAAGTATATACATATAGTTTATATGAGTGTTATTATCATCATTGGATGCCTCTTATCTGGTAGGCACGCCTTGAACCACCTCTAAGTAGGTAAAATACAGATATTAACATAATAACAGCAACGGATAGGCCCATGCAGCAATATATGGTCCCCCAATACATAGGGACTCATGAATGGTTGGCTCTCTCTTACCAACCTAGGACATTCAGCTTGTTAGCAGCACGTAAACAACGAAACCCAGGTGCAAGAGAGCAACGTCAGACAACTGCCCTTCTTAGCTAATTAGCTTACCAACTCTCATCAGTTAGACCCTAAGCCAAGGCGTCTTCTTTATAGTTGACCTTGCTGACTGTTCTCTTCCTCAGAACTTTAAATGGAGTGAAGGTACATCTGGAGCTTCTGGTCATATACCACATGTGAGGAGACCACGATTTTGCCCATTCTGCCCTTTCAATTAAATCTATTTGATTCAATTATATTGGGTACTATTACTTCTTGGCCTCTGGCGACTTGGTTGCTCCATCCTTCATGTGATTTCTATGTCTTTAATTGTACAATATTTGGCACTCGTAAATGTTCACTCTTACTTATTTGAAGAGAAATATATCCGACGTGCCTGGCACTTCGACTCCTTTTTTGCCATGTAGTTGCTCTTGCTGCGGCATCCTTAATTTTGAGCCAAACGACTATCAATGTTCTGCTCAAATTTGTATTTCAGGGCCTGTCAGCACTGCAGCCTTGGTTTTCTTTCACGAGGCTTCTCATTTACTGTTATACGATGTTGATGTCCATTTTCTCAACATGGCTGCTTTACTCACGTTCTATTTCCCAGCTCACCAATGGTAAAGATCTGCACTATTCAAACTGGCAAGAGCTGTCCAATCATGGACATCCTCTTGCCCCACATCTCCCCAGCAACAGACATACCCTTGGCTGGACTATGGATTGGGACTACACAGTCCCATTACCCACATCCGGGGAATATGCTAACCCAGTCTCTTTGCCCAGGAAACTCAAATGTTTGCCTGAGAAAGAGCTTAGCTTATACGGCATTCCTGACATGAAAGGGCAGTAAGAAGGCCAAAGGACAAGATGACCAAAGGACAGGGAAAACAAATATGTAGCACCACTATTTTGAGTATTAAAATTTTTAAAAACACAGTAGAAAATATCTGCTGCCACAAGCCTGTCTTGGACATATCACAAAGGTAACACAATTTTATTAAAAGAAGACACAAAATGGACAGAAAGTACCCCTGCAGCATTTCACTGTAAGGTGATGGGTGCTGCATAAAGGCAATAATGCAAAGGGAGACAGATACCCCCTGCCCTGGTAGTCTTATTAACTGACCAGTGCCACCAAACAGATGAGCTAAGCAATGAAGGGAAAGCAAAAAGGCTTATCATCTCCAAACAACAGGACAGGAATCAAAGTATAACAAAAAGCTGTAGGGTTACATTGATTTCAATGAAGGGAAATGTGAAAAAAGAAAATCTTTGCTTACAGCGACTTTCTGGCATGCTTCGGGTACTGCTTGTTAAAGATTAAGCATTCATCGCTGGAGTATACCTTATATCCCCGAAGATACATTAGCAGATTACTGGGCATGGACAGAAAGGCAAGCTCTCTAGCTGGGGATGGTTTTTGCTGTATGTTAAAGGCAAACTACCTAACCTTTGCTCTCTGTCTACCTCCACAGAAGGGATGTCCATTAAGATGTTCTTGCGTGGCCGTCCGATTACCATGTACATCCCATCGAATATCCAGAACTACGAAGAGCTGAGGATGGAGCTTCCGACGGAAAGGCTGCAGCTCGATTGGGTGTATCCTTCAAGACTACCCACTAGGCCCACAGAGTTCTTCCTACTCTGTCTACCCAAGATCTTTCTGTTGTATGTCTCTTTCCCTCACTCCGTCTCTCCCAATGTGGCATGCTGTCCCTCACACACTCTAAGCTGTACCTTTGATAGCTCCTGCCAATCACTGCAGTAATCCAGTAGCCAAGAACCACCAGCACTATTTGTGGCTTTGCAGTTTCTAGAGGAGTGGCAAAAATGGTGATTAACTTTATGGTGCACAGGTGGGTCCAGGAGTAAAGAATAACAACCAAACACTGTGTGCAAAGAAGCACTCCATCAAGGTAATTTTTCAAAGAGGTCAAATTCATGTGTTGATATAGAAACACTAAATTATCTTAAGACTGGAGACCTGGTAAATACAAAATAAAAAAATCCAAAGGTAAAAATCCCCTTAAATAAGATAGAGAAATATCCAAAGTGTGGCGGTATCCCTTATGTAAGCCCAGATAATTCATGCCAGTCCACTCTTAGGCCTTGGTTTATTCTGTGCTGATGATTCTAGAGGGAGAGGTTATCTGGTTTACCATCAACGGGGCAGCTCTCTCGCCTTAGGATAACATACCTAGCTCTCGGCCGCTTAAGTTATACACTGGAAACAAAATCAGATGTCCATTTTACTCTCCTCTTTCGGATGAAAGTGGACCGGCAATAACACATATCTGGTGTGTGAGGAACTGACTCGTAAATTAGAGACAGGTAAAGAGATATATCCCTGCAGTGAATGCTGATGGAAATATTCCATCTATCCAGTGACAGTATTCAGGCTTAATCGTTACCTTGGGCAAGCTCGATACTCGGGCTGAGTGTGCCTAACCCCACTGTCCTTTTTGCAGCAGCCCCCACAGATTAGACTAAGCCTTACATTCATGGTCATCCAGACAGCTTCACAAGGAGAATTCATGTAAAGGTGTGTGAGTCACACAGTAGGCAGCTCAAAGGGACCAAACCAGTTTGCCCTGTTGGGTGTCAGGTGCTCATTCTTCACAGCCCTTACCTGGAAGTTGTCCAGAACTTTGGCAAGTTGCGATCACTTGATTTCCTGCTCAGTTCCATTCTGCGAGCTGACAATTCATTTTACGCACCACAGTTGAAATATGTGTATAAAGCGTTCCTTGGGTGTATAGTCAGGTTACATTTCTCCCCCAACCCCTGGATAGCTTGAATGAGTCATAGCCAAATGGCCTCAGGTTTCGTAACCTAGAAACAAGAATGAAGAAGAAAATGTGTGCCATTAATATTTTTGAGAACTATGAGTTTTCTTCCATGCTTCCACTGCCCTCGATTTTCCCCTGTTGTCTTTCCTGCTTGTTTCTCAGGGCTGCTCTCTTCATTCTTTCACTCTTGGGGTCTCTGCAGTCCGTGCCCAGAGCTCTTCTGTCCTTCCTTGACCAGCACCTGTCCTCAGATATGGCTACAGGGGTCGCGACTCTCGCTCCAACTTATATGTTCTGGCGTCGGGCGAGGTGGTCTACTTCATCGCCTGTGTGGTGGTGCTCTACCACGTGCAGGAGAGGACCCAACGGCACTACCTGCGACATACTGACTGTGTGCGATGGTGAGGAGTGGGTATGACAGGGGAGGGTAGTGAGGATTGTGAATGGGGACCAGATATTACTGGTGGATATGGTTAATGAGGTTGAGGTCCTTTAAGACAACACTATTAGCAGACATGGCAGTGGCTTTCATTCTTTTTAGTTTTAGAAAAACAGTATATAAAGCTGTTGCATAAAGCCACATTAAAGCAGTGGTCTTCAAATTGTTGGGCTACCTCCCTTGGGGGGCCCAGAAGATGTCCAGGGGAGAGGGGTGCAAGGATCTTTTAAAAGGGTGTAAGGTGACCGATTTTATTAGAACATATAAGAAATTCTAGAGTTGAGTAGAACCCTGCAAACAATTTTTTTACTCAAAGAGTTTCATTGTAAATGTTTGGAACGTTATTCTCTAAAGGATGTACTCCAAATCCCCATCCCTTTCCTCCATACTAATAGGATGTCATCTGGAATGGTACAGGATTGGCACATGGTTTAGAGCAGAATTGAAAAAGAAGCGGGCATATGCTTATAATTGGGCACACTGCCCGCTCCACCCCTTTCATCATTTTATCTGACTGGGTAGGGACCTAGAGCTCCACGCAGAAGCTGCATTTCATAGTGGCTATATTATTGGTACTTTCTTTGGGCCACCCTGGTGCCTATACCCTGTGACTGTTTGATGAAGCCCTGTGTGTCTTTTTCACAATGCATTTCCACTTCAGACCTGCACACACTTTGTTTAGAATGCCTCTGCACTGATCATGGCTGGGCCCTCTGCGCTTCTTGCTATTATGTTTCAGGTTTATGCTGAGGAAGCTGTGAAATAAATTAAAGGTCTTCCACACTCTCCTGCCACCGCACGTAGTAGTCTTCAACAAGTCATGGTAGCTAACTGCTCTCTTCATGTGGACACAGTGGCATTGGGACACATTCCCAGCATGAACCGAGATCAAGAGAGGTCCCACTAACCCTTTTCTGGGCTGCAAGGAAACATCTACCCTGTACAATGTTGTTGTTCCCTCTGGAGCTTTCATAGGTTGTCAGGCCTCCTCCACTGCAGTCATGTCCGAGATTCCTCTGGGGGCAAACCAGAGCTGCTCGGCTGCCCTCACCAGGTCTGATCATGAGGTCCTGCTCATGGCTTACCAGTCACCCCTGTCCATTGCTACGCCATGCCACCGCTCTGGTAGAGGTCTCCTGGATCTTGTCCTGGTCCGTAAGGTCACTGCCAATGGTCCTGGTCCCAAAGTTCCTTAAGAAACTAGTAAAGGCACTCATCTGATGAGACCTATGGCAGGGGTGCTGTGTCAGCAGCGTTACCTTGACCTAATCAGTAATCTAGTCCCTCCAGGTACTACAAGGGAGAAAATCGCCTCAGACTCTGTATGATTTTTAAACTGCACGCACTCCCACAGTCGGTTAAATATCCAGGGCACCAGCTACAGTCCCCTCACGTCACCGCATTGACAACTCACCTCACCCATAAATGTTTGTTTGGGCCACAAGATGGCAGACCAACACAAAGCAAAGTTTGCAGGGCTGGAATACAATCCTCAGCTGCGGAGGGGAGAGCAACGTGTCTGCATAATTTGGACTTGGCCTCTGACCTGAATATCTTAGTCTCTCCACTGAGGAACCTAAAGCCCACTCATACAGCCTTTATGTACACTTAGACTTGGACCAGGATCAAAAGAGTGGGAAAGGTCCGGGCTTCCCCATTCCGGACTGCTTGACACTGCTTGCTCTAATGGAGAGGTTTATGCCATCCCGGGAGGACTTGTTACCACCCCACAGTCCTTGCTTTCCATGCCCCCTGAGCCAAACACAGCCAAATAAAGGTGGAGTCTGACATATATGGTGGCGATTTTGGCAGGTCCAAATCTAGCACCTTCCACTAGGAGCCCGAGGAACTCTTGTTGACTAGATTTAGGGTCCTCATAGCCTCACCCATCATACATGGGTGTTCCTTGACCTTATCAGGGAAGTAATTCCCCATAGCTCTCAACCATTTATGTCGCAAAGGCGGGTGAAAACACCCGATTTTATTTTTGGCGGGTGAGAGGCACATTGAAACGAATGGGCGTGAAGTTGGCTTGGCGGGTGAGTCAGCTGTTTACAAGGCGTGTGAGTTGAGAGCTATGATTCCCCAACAGGTCAGAACCCCACGATTCCTTAACCGGATGTCTCTTCATTACACCTTGGGGCATGTGGGAGGAACGAGAAAAGAGGAGACTAGTTCCACTCCAAACCTCAGTCAAATTATTCCATGAAAGGATAGTTCAGGTGATGGAGTATCTAGGGCTTCAGTTGTCAGCATGCACAATTGTGTGTACCGTGTAAATCAGGTCAGGTGCTATGAAGGGAGTAGCAATCTCCTGTATTACCACGTAACCCACTGTTTTGTAATAACTGGAAGTTGCAGCAGACAATATGCCCAAAGCCAAGGAAAAAACCCCAACAGAGGGAAAACCTTGTAGTCTTGATGGAGTAGACTGGTAACAATCTTGGTGTAGATGTCAAATGAGGAGCAGCTTGGAAAATGGGACCAACTGCACCGGAGAATGGAAAGGAGGAGGAACGGGACTGGAGAAACGGAATTAAAGGATAGTTCCGGGCCTTTTTTTTTATTGTCCCTACGGTTCGGCCATGTGTTTTTAAGCATAAATCGGTAGATCGTAGAAAACTTTCCTATGGACCTTACCCGACTTTTCGTCCATTAACGCACTCGAAATCAGCCGCCATTTTCTGATAATCCTATCATTTCCCCCCATCGACCTGGCTCACCTGCTTTTGCGGCACTAAATCATATCCCCCGCCCCTGAAACAGACTTTATCAAAACATTCATATTCCCCGCCTCGATCCGTGACGTGACTGTGCTGCGTAGGCAAACGCGCCCAGGCGTCTTCTACGCGACTCCACACAGAACCCGGAAACCAACACAGATCAGCTCACAACACAGCGCGCCACAATTCGGAATATGAAACTGTACTTTTAAATCAAACCGCAAGATTGTAAATTTGGTAAAGTACATTTATTTGACATCAAATGTTTAGAGAATATTCAGCGATTTGCATTTTTATTTGCTCACGTTCCAAAAAGTTCGTTTTGAGGCACGCAATGTTCCTTTGCTGTACACAGGGTCTTAGATCATCTCACAATACAGCGCCACAATTCGGAATATGAAACTGTGGTTTAAAAGCAAACGGCAAGATTGTACATTTGGCAAAGTACATTTATTGGACATCAAATGTTTAGAGAATATTCAGCGATTTGCATTTTTCTTTGCTCTCGATCCAAAATAGTTTGTCTTGAGGCAAGCGATGTTCGTGTGCAGTACACAGGGTGTTGGTTTACGATAAAATAAGCTCTTCGGTCGCACTGATAATCGCATGGCTGTTCCAACAACGAGGCACTAGGCCACCACAACGGTCTGTATGTTGCATCTAGCCGTTAGTACCGCGTAAGGGCATACTTGTACTTGGCGATCGTCCCATAAAATGGTCAGGGTGGTAACGTTGTTCACGCGGAGAAGCAACTGGCGGTTGTAAAAGCCATCCGCCGGTGTCTGGTACTCGTGACACATACAATAATGAAGGATGTACCTGTTTTAAAAACATAAAAAATGAAATTAGTCTCACCATCAGATCTTTATTAAAATTATTCATTTTATATATTAGGTCGGGAAATTATTTCATAGCTAGGACAGTGCAACTGGGTATTATACGTCAAGGGGGGGCTGTAGGATACTGAGACAGTCCCCCAGTGCAGGGGTTGACAGGGAGGCAGTGCAGGTGGAGAGTGGAAGGGCCCAGGACCGAGGTCGCAGACAGTGGACCAGTTGTAGCGGGGGAGAGGGAGAGAGAAAGCAGAAGCAAAGAGGAAGGTTTTGAGGTGCTTCCGTAAAAGGAGATGGTTCTCCTCAAGATAGTGCGCGGTACAAAACAATATGCCACATAGAACGAACAAGTACAACTTAACCCGTCTTTAAAGCTACTGTATAGTAATTAAATTGCGGTATAAACTCATCTAAAGAGTTACTTACATTATATTTGCATTTTCCATTGTGTCTGTGCGTAGGGCAGCCACGAAATACCACTCCTTCTATGCCGACGTTATTTCTTCTAATGAACGAACATTAAATGGCTTTCGTTTCTGAAATTATATTCATTATCGTTTCTTACGTTATTGCCCCACACCCCCAAAAAGAAGTCTTTCGGGATGGTCCCGGCCTGTCAAGGTCAAATAACAATAGAACCTTATACTGAGTCGTGGGCCATTCCGGCACCCGAGCAAAAAATCAAAGCAGCTGACCTTCACTTTGAACGAGCACACATTCCTAGTTAGCTACATTCAGTGTAAGGCCATCTCACAGGACTTGAAATTTACACTCCATCTTTGCATTTTGTCTGCGTGCATTTTCAGCCCCAGAGAACCATAAATACGGAGACATTCTATATTTTTTGAAAAATGATTTATATTACTGTTTGGTTTAATTTAATGCGCAAATGAACAAGGTTGGATAGACACATTGCATGTACACTGAGCAATCACTTTTATTTACACAATACATAGCTACACATATTTAATGGGCCTGCAACATGAGGATACTCGAGAGAACAGACAATCAAATTACAATCATTTAAACCGTGATGTGTATTTCTGAATGAGCTCTGCTTTAGGTGGACATGGAACAGAGGCAATGTTGGGTGGCAATGCAGTTTTCCCCTGCAGAGGTTCGTTCACAACTCCATGTATGTGCCTATCTAGGACATCAACAATAAGTCTCTCAATAAACTCATATTGCATATCCTGAAACACTGGTTTGATCACCCATTGTTTACTTCTTTTAGTGAAGGCCCTATTGTAGCGAAGCGTCCCTAAAGTTCCGGTCGTCCTACTTTGTTGACAGCCAACATTATGGTTATGTGCCAAGACCGCTAGAAGAGTCCGATTTATCATGCCCTCCATGCCAAAATGCAATCGTTTTGGCCTGTACTTTAGGCACATATTGTGGAACACCTCCAAATCTCCTGTGTGGCAGAATTCCGTGAGTCCCCTCAAATCTCTTGTTATAGTTTTATCAAATACAATCTTTTCAATGGCTTTGTGAGTGGGTGATGAAGGAATCAACCACTTCTTCTTCCGTGCCTCCTCTGTGGACAAATGGCCATGTTCACAATTGTGGAAATGTTGGTTTGTGGTCCAGCGGTGAACGTTGCTACAGTGTAGCATTACTGACCGCCATTTTTCCAGTAGAATTTCCAACGACCCTCCACATGTTTTTGAGCTCCACCAAAGATGGTTGCTGATTGACTTGGACCACTGTGAAATACCTTGCATATCTTTTTTTTTACCTGCAGTCGACATTTTTTTATTGATTGTTTTTGCAAGATGCCAAACGTCAAATTGGTGATTTATATTTTTGTACTCTTCTCTCGTGTCTGTCTGTGGCTATCAGGTCGATCACCATTCCCCGCGATTGTAGTTCTTGCAATGATGCTACAAAGCCAACTTTCTCCATGGCCACTGAGGATGTACTTTGTGACACCTGCACGACCACCGAACTCACAATTTTCTTACTTTCCATGTCCTGAAAGTGGTAGGTGCAGTACTTGGCTGAAAATCCTGGGCTGTCGCACTGTCCATCACCGGCTAGCCTGAACCGTTTGCCCGCGAATGTACTATCAATAGACATTTTTTCCATTCTCCAAGCTTCGCTAATGGCTGGAAATAGATAATCGGTTTGGTATTTGTAGAACTGAGTTTTCGCAATGAAATGGATTCCCACAAACTGAAAGAAAGACTCTAACTTTTTAAAACTTGAACCACTAAAAAGTGCAGCCGCTGCACAAAGTAGATTGCCTGCTGGCAGTTGCCCCAGCATGGGTTGTGCAGACCATGAGAAAGGATGATATTTTGTACAGGTGGCATGTATTTTAAGGTTAGTGCCTCGAATTGCACGAGTCACATTAATCAATGGCTCCCCACATACTTCCCCACCAACCGAATGCCCACATTTCATCCGAATAATAATATCAATCAAACAACTATCGAATACAATGAATTTGGCCTCTTTCCTTATACTGTCACTCTGCATCCCAGCTGGTTCGGCCTGTAACGTTGAGGACATGTCACTCACATGAAAGGTAGAATCTCTGATATCGTCTTCCGCTATGTTCAGTGATATTGATGGTGTTTCATTGTCGTCCACTTCATTCTCTTCCATTGCAACATCTGTTCCTTCTCCGGGGATGGGTGAATAAAACAATTTCTTCAACTTTCTCGCGGTCTTAGTTTTTGCGGGTGTGGATTCTGTGAATTGATCTCCGACTGCATCCGAACTACCAGGAGGACATTCACTATCAATGGCTGGTGGTGGTATAGCTCCGTTGTCAATCACTTCATATTCTTCCCATTGGCACGATGCATCTCCAGTCTCAAGTCCCTGCCAAAAGGTTTGACAAGCAACATCTCTCGTTCGCTTCACTGTCTGTGTAGATCTAGTTCGTACACCCACTCGCAACTAGAGGACAGATTGGAAAAGGGATGTTCAGTTTAAACACAAGTTACAGTATTGAACTATTAACAGTGAAAAACAACATAATATAGTGACCAGGACACTAACCTTCTTTTGCTTTCTTTTCTTTGAAACTTTCTTGCCTCGAACTTCAACATCAGGACGCTGTTGCTCCGACTCGTGTGTGCATGTCTCCACTTCCTCTTGCGCTGCAACGACTATATTTTCATGATAAGCACATCCATCACGCACTGACGCTCCATCGACTCCCTGAAACATAGAACTTTCATTAGTATGTATAATAATATTGAAAACACAAAATGTACTTGGGGACCAATACCCACGTACATCTCAATAGCAAAACACGAATGAACGCTTTGTGTAGAACATTCAAACGACAATTATTCACGCATTGTTGATCTAGTTAGATGGAACTGTCAAGATCCATACCTCGGGCTCCTCATAGACTTCCATTGATGATATTATTGAAGATGATGCTTCAGTAACTCCCTGAAACACAGTAATTGCATTAGTATGGTTTTCTATTTTGTTAAAAAGAACATAAACTTTGTGCAGGCGTCAACGGCTCATCTAAATAGACCTGCACAAATGATCAGTTGTCTAAAATAAATAATGGATATCTAAATATGATTCGATTTGCTCGATCGTTGGAAGTGTCACCACCCAGAGATCTGCATCAACTACTAGGGGTGATGTTCTTGTAGAAGAAGCTCCGTCATCTCCCTGAAACATAGTACTTGCGTTAATAAAGAAGGAAGTATAGCGGATGTAATCACGTCATATGATTTCGCTTGATCGAACTGTCAGTATCCATACCTCGAAATGCATAAGAACATCAAGGGACGATGTAACTGCGGTGCACACTTCTGCAAGCTGTTGCGCCGACCCGTAACTGCATGCTCCCCCTTCTTCTTGGACTAATGCTCCATCGACTCCCTGAAACATAGGACTTTCATTAGTAATGAACACAATATTGAAAAAAGAAGACACATAGGAGGGCGAGGACAGAAGGACATATCAATGGCTAAAAACGAAAGAAACATTGTGTGTAACAATCACGCTACAAGAATGCAAGATCTGATGATCTCCATCGATGGAACTGTCCGGAAACGTACCTCGAGCATCTGAGTGACATCAACGGTTGTCGTCAATGCGTTGGACTCCTCAGCATCTCCCTGAAAGACAGTACTTGCATTATTTTGGATAACAATAATTATAACTGAAAACAAAGACTAGAGGACGAGTAGAAGGGTGTACCATTAGGTAAAATAATTACACGATAAATTAAAACTATTGATTTACATGCCTAAAACAAGTCAGTGGCAGAATAGCTAAGTAAGATTACCCGATAGGCGCTTGAAGTGGCTGATGACTGCAATAACGACACGGATGGAGAATCTTCCGCCTTCATATTGAGTGGATACATAAATGGGGAAATTATTGTTAGCTAATGCTACACACTACCGCAAGGCCGAGAGATAAATACGTAAACTTGACTCACCAGTGGAGGGATGTGGACGAATAGAGTGGGAAATATCGGTTGAGAGCAATTTTCGCTTCGCTCGCGGTGTGTTCTTCTTTATTAGCAATGATGTGGAGTACATGTCTGAGCTAAAGTGCCTGCTGAAGATGCGGTATCGATCACCCCTCTTGTCCGCAAAGACTTCTAGGACTCTACTTTCAAGCTCAGACGGTGGATATCCGCAATATCGGACCCATTCTCTTATCTGATCTATTGTCTTAGGGAAAACATGCATTATAGTACCTTCAGATTTTTTATGGGTCTTCGAAGGGCAACCGCCAATGGAACAGGCAGGCATTGTGGAAAGTTCTGAAAAGTAAAGATCAACAATTCTCTATGAATACCAATGTGTTAAAAAATTAAATGCCACATAAAAGGTTCAATGCAAGGTTCGTTTTGGTTTTTGGAACTATACACGTTATTCACATGCGGATAAGTATTTGAATAACTTTAAAAAAATAGAAAAATAATTTGACTAAACTCAGAACATGTGACTAGTTCCTTGCATGTACTGTCTTGAACGAAAAGAAATTGGACGCAAAATGATTATGGTACATGGCCTTACCTTGACGAACAAACAGTTAGATGCAGGGATCAGAGTAGTTTCTTGTCGTAGAACAGGGAGCAGTTCACAGGTTGCAAACTGACGAGTTTCCTCGAAGTGGTCACGGAAGTTCACAGAGACGAAGAGCAGATAACCAGCACCTTCACGGGTTGACTAGCAAAGCGCAAAGAAGTTCTCATTAGAAATATGAAGTGGGTTATAAAGAATTCGAAACAGGGGTGTGTTTGTGAATGAATGACGTGTATATGTCGTGGCATTATGCGGTTTGCAGGGGGGCGTCCAGCGTGAGGGGGGATGCTTGGCAGGAGACACGGGGTCTGGAGGTAGACATGGGAACAACAACCCATGCTCTATAGACCACTTTGAAGTGTACATGGTCTTTGGCACCTCTTGGCCTTTATCGCTCCCTGACAGCTCCACTTGCCAGCACAAGTACCCCGGTGCGAACTGCCTTTGATAGGGTGTGGGGTGGATTGGGGCGGTGGTCGTGCAGACAAGACACAGGAAGACTCGTGAATGGAGACACACTTATGTGGATTGCAGGGGGGCGTCCAGCGTGAGGGGGGATGCTTGGCAGGAGACACGGGGTCTGGAGGTAGACATGGGAACAACAACCCATGCTCTATAGACCACTTTGAAGTGTACATGGTCTTTGGCACCTCTTGGCCTTTATCGCTCCCTGACAGCGCCACTTGCCAGCGCAAGTACCCCGGTGCGAACTGCCTTTGATAGGGCGGGGGGGTGGATTGGGGCGGTGGTCGTGCAGACAAGACTCGTTTGCCGCAGGGCCTCACCAAGGAGAGGCCATCTAACTGCATGTAAGATGCAGGCTGCAGGATCTAGTACATGGAAGGCAGGGGGGTGAGTTTATAAATACCTCACCCTCCCAGGAGAATATATGGGTGCAGTTCACCCTGGAGACCCTGGATGCCTAGGCAGTTAGTCAGCAGCAGGCTGGCCTGTGGTGGCAAGGCGGCACGGGCCAGAGGGGGTCATCTCTGTACCCGGTGCCCAAAAGGATGATTTATTATGATCAACTATATTGATTATTTACCTATAACCATGTTTTGCATCAACAAAATCCAACAGCCTTTTATTGCCAACGCTTGAACAAAGTGGTGTGGTAAATATTTTTGGGGGAGGAGGCAAGGCCGGGAGGCTTGATGCCAACCCGCAAAATAACATATGTATGTCTGCTGCATATGGGTTCAACGGTTATGTGGATTGAAGGTGGGCGGCCAGCGTGAGGGAGGATGCTGGCCGGAGACATGTGGTGTGACAAGACAAGGCACAGGAAGACTATTCAATGGAGACACACTAGATTCATTTAAAAAATCAAAACAACCATTGTTAAAATATATGTTGGGTTTTATTTTAGATCTTAATTTCAATTGAACATAAATAATAAACATTACACATTGTAAAGTTCCGGTTGCAGCACATCCAGGGAAAATCCGCGGTATTGTCCACTGTCGCTGGGGAAATGTTGTCTAATGGCAAGTACCGCACAGGCAGGTATTACTCTCCGAACGCGGTGTCCGAGCCTCCCGTGAAGCCACCAAGTGAAGCAACGATAGGCCACCAGCCTGTACCACCTGTGAAAAAGAAAGATGCAAACTGTAATTAAAAAGACAAAACTTTCTTATCACTGTCGATTCAGGTAAAAAATGTCATTCTACTTTGAAAAAAATTCTACCTAGAAAATGCACAATATGGAACCAATTTACATGCATTCGAATGATATGTAGATGTAATTTTATATGTGGGAGACGACCATGAAATAGTAGTGGCATCACTGACATCACAACCAGAGTATACTTACTCGTTACTCGGATTACGCGGACGAACAGTGCTGCGAAGTTCGTGCATAAGCACCATCATCATCCTCAACACGGTCCGTGAGAGGCAGGCTTCCCTGAACTCTGGCAGCTCGGTGATGCATTGCGGACTTGGCTCGCCTTCCGAAATGTAGGCCAAGCACCCGGAATTTTCACGGCAGCAGCAGTTCTCCTCCTCAGTTGGCATTAGCTCGCACCGATTGCACGTGCACCAGGTGGAGACGCCGTCCATGCGACATGGTCCAGGCTCTTCATCCGTTGACTGGTCCTCCCAACTGCCGTCCGAATCCCCATCGTTTTCGCGTGCTTGCCTTTCCAGTAGTTCTTCCTCGGTGTACTCGGGCTCGTACATATACGGCATTATTGTAGCCATTGTGTGGTAAAGAAAGTAAAATAATTTACAGAGATGGTACAGGTGTTCACAAGGCCTAGAAGCGGCGAAGGTAGCTGACCAGAGCACAGAAACGAGTCACAGAATACTCAAAGTAACACAGAGAGAGGAATGGAATCGAAAATCTGCTGCTGTGTGTTGTGAAACGGTGTGTTTATACTTATTGAGGAAAGAGGCGTCCTGCCATTTCCATGGCGACACGTCATTAACTGAAGCGCAGCGATTGTTGACACGAAACGTGCTTTGGCGTTGGGAAATGGGCGGTACGCGTCTGCTGATGTCAGGCTCAGGGGTGGGGGATTTGATTTAGTGCCGCAAAAGCAGGTGAGCCAGGTCGATGGGGGGAAATGATAGGATTATCAGAAAATGGCGGCTGATTTCGAGTGCGTTAATGGACGAAAAGTCGGGTAAGGTCCATAGGAAAGTTTTCTACGATCTACCGATTTATGCTTAAAAACACATGGCCGAACCGTAGGGACAATAAAAAAAAAGTCCCGGAACTATCCTTTAAACGAAGGGGAGTAGAAACAGGGAGCAGAGCAAGTTACAGAAGTAAGGACATCAACGAAGCGTCATAACAGAAATGCTAACCTGAGCAATTGAGAGGCGAGGAATTTCCGGCGGCTTGTTGTTTAAAGCACTGAAAAAGAACTGAAGAAGAGTCGCTGACGTGGTGATGTAACGTAGACGTCTCAGCCTTTCCCGGCGGCCATCTTTGTGTGTTGGCAAACTAGCGAAAGTAAGGCAGGACGCTGTTGCCATACAGACCATTGGGGTGTTCTATGTGTTTTTTGTCACATGACATCATTTGCCCTTTCATCTCCTGTTGAGGAAAAAGTGTTGGAAGGGGTTGAAGCAAGATTAAAGAGGAATTTCCCTCCAGCCAGATGTGCAAAAAGAGGCAAAACGTTCTGGAACACCCCTAAAACAGTTACACTGACCAAAAGAAGATTTGATGCCAGGTTTAGGCTCCTACCAGGACAGCAAATTGGCCTGGCTTTCCATTCACTGGCACAGTCTGCATTGATTTTGGAGGCTCTATGCAGTGTAGGCC
Organism: Ambystoma mexicanum; assembly: GCF_040938575.1. Taxonomy (NCBI): domain Eukaryota; kingdom Metazoa; phylum Chordata; class Amphibia; order Caudata; family Ambystomatidae; genus Ambystoma; species Ambystoma mexicanum. The sequence continues at coordinate 1,132,921,495 of NC_090923.1, forward strand.
CCCCTCCTCTTTCACCGCCTCCATTTACTGTGTCCCCACCTCAACAAAAGAGGCAAATCTCTGTACATGCTCCACAAGATGTTCTATAGAAGCAGCACACAGCATTTGCATCATGCTAATGCTGATGCCATTTTAGATGCTTGTAATCGGAAGCTATGGAAGCAAATAGGCTGGTTCGCCAATGACCCTCATTGTGTAAGAAAGACAATTTTTTGGCAGGTCTTTCTGAGGTTAAAGCAGTGTGTGGCAGGGTCAGGGATGTGACACTGTCAAGAGAATTGGGTGAGGGGAGAGGAGTGGGGTAAAAGGAAACCAATTTTCTAGCCCTCCAGATTACCTGAGTTTCTGCAGTGAGATTGGTACCATTGTCCCTGCCTCAATACCTATTAGCTTCTGTCCTGGGCTGGTCTATTTTTCTTCTTTTTCAGAACACATGAGGACCTGTGAACACCTAACCCCTTGTGATGCATGATAGGAAACCTGGAGCCAAAGAAGCAAGACAAAGTAGCTGGAGACCGGCACTGCCACACCCAGAATGTAGCTGGGGTGAACTGGGAAAACCCAGACCAGACCCAGAGGAATGCAGTCATGACCAGATTTGTAAAGGAGTGTAATTTTCCCTTCCCAAAAGGAATGCACCCAAACAACCAAACCAGAAATACCCCGGGAGAATGGGGATATAGCAGCAAAAGGACTGTGAAGGGAGACTGCGGGAGAACAGGGGATCCATAGAAATTCTCCCCAAACCCGATTGGATGCAAAACTCAGCAAAGCAAGGCGAGAATCCCAGGAAAAAGGAGCCGCCTGAGCACGATTGACTGTGCAGGAAAGGATATTTAAAAGGGGGCGGCCCAGTAGCCACCTTCAAGCCTTTCAGGAGGTTCAGGAGGTTGGGCTATAAAAACCCAGCAGGTGCAGAGGAGGGTGAAAGGCAATGGTGGCTGGTGAATTTTTAGACTGGAGGGCTATAAATGTTCCATGCAAATATGAGGGAGTGACCTGGCGTGGCGAGGGAGCCCAAACCAACCATGGGGTGTTTCCCCTGAGAACATTTTGTAAATAATGGGTTTAAAGGGTGCCCTTTTACAGCATACGTTCTGTGGGATATTTGGTAATAAGCCACACAGTTTCCATTCGATTTGGTAGGGTACCTTATGAACAAATCCAACAGATGCAAGCCAAAGACAGTGCACTGGCAAATTCTCCAATGCATTTTCATGATACCTTTTCCCACAATGTATGCCGGCATAAACACATTTGCAAGCTGGTTGTGTCCACACATTTCCATGCTGGGTGCACCAATATATGCCAGTATTCCCATGTAGAACATGCTCAATTTTGCTTTACAGATAATGGCAGTAATGATAATATAAGAACATATGTCTATGCTGGCTCTGTCAATATATCCAGTATCCACACGTAAGAACATACCTCTGCTGGCTTTGCCAGAAGAAATGTCATGCCAAAATAAGAAAACATATCCAAACTGGCTGCACTAATGTAGGCCAGTGTAGCTATGTAAGAACACTTAAACATGTTGGCTTTAACCTTCATGTCCAGTAAAAAATGCCATGCCACAATAAAGAAATATAGCAATACTAGCTGCAGCAAAGTAGACCAGTCTAGCCACATAAAAACATTTATCATTTATCATGTTTGCTTTAACCTTGAGGCCCAGTAAAAAGTGCCATCCCAAAGTAAGAAAAAACATTGGGTCTTTCATCGATTCACATTCCCGTCGTCAGGCTGCAAATCCTTGGTATAGTAAAGCAGTTTAGTTTATGCATACATTTAAAGCTGCTGTCACTTTAGTGCTCTATTAGAGTCATGTTGGTTTGTATTGCCCCACAGCCAATTGACAAGTCTCCCTTAGCTCTGCCCTGGAGGCCATCTTCATAATTCTTACTGCACATTCAGTGTTGGGTGGTGTAAGGGTGCAGAAGAAAGAGACTTGCACAAAGGTGGCATGTTTGGGTGTAAAGACTTGTATTCAAACCAGAAAGCAAGACAAAACCTAACTTTCTCAATTCCTAATAGGGGGTTTCCTGCCTCAACTAAAGAACTAAGGTGACTGTCAGGATGTCTGTCAAAGCGAAGTGTCCACCGTCCAGTGTCAAGAAACCTTACTTCTGTCCCTTACACTAGAAACTAAAAAATAAGGCAATACTGTTCTTGTCCCAGTAAAATGGCTCCCTTCTCCTGGGCTCTGGTTCCTGGTTGGGTGAAACAGTTCCAAATCTTAGAATAGTCTCTTTTCTCATAGTTATTGGGTGGAATGGCTTCCTTCCCCTGATAGTAAAGTTCCACAAAATACTCTCTTCATGGGCCAGGAGAATGCTCCCTTCTCATGACGTCCAGTCTCAGATAGCCCGGGGAATGACTCCTTTCCCAAGACCAGTAAAGTTCTACACAATACTTTCTTGGCAAGCCAGGAAAATGTCTCCCTTCTGATGTCCAGTGTCACATAGCCCAGGGGAATGACTCCCTTCCCCAGGCCTGTTGGACCTTACTGCCGGGCGGGATTACCAGGAGAAAGGCTTCCTTCTCCTGCTATCTTGTTATCAGTTCCTTCAACCAGGGGGAAAGACTCCCTTCCCCTGGTCTTCTTTCACTGAGCTTTCCTGTGCCGTGACACCCAAGCGTTATGGTTGCAAAGGGGTCTAGGGTAAACTGCTTGTGCCCTCTGGATAAGCCGCCCGCGTCCCCTCCAGGTCCCCCATGCCTCACTTTACCTTGCAGAGGGTTTCAGCACATTGCTGGGGCTTCCTGGGATGACAGCCATTCCATTCGGCATCTCCAGCAAATTGCTTTCCCACCGGCTGTGCAATGCCGTTCCTGGCTGCAGTGTCTGAACCCATTGAATATGTCCTTCTTCTCATTCACAGGTTTCATCTTTATTGCTCCATGGGACCAACTTGTCCCAGTACTGGGATAAAGTTAGATTCCTGTTGTTCTTCTTCGTCCCAGTACTTTCCAGGACCTTCAGGTATTCTGCCCTATAACATTACATAGGTCTACATCTACAAAGAGGTTAACAGTGGAAGGAGAGGTTACAGTATGTGGGGGTGTGATGTTCTCAGAAGGGCTGCACCCTAGATGGTTGTCCTTATCCCTAGAGGGGGAGTCCCTTCACAGGAGACCTTCCTGCATTAAACAGGGGAACTATCGGCTAGCAGCCTCACATGCCTTGTCTCATGGGAAAAGGCTCCCCTTTGGGGAGAAGTGGTGACATCTAGTGATTTGTCACAGAGGCCTCACAAAATCTCTCAATTTCTTTGATGATTTTTCCACTATTTCTGCATTTTGTCAGATATCCCTTAACTCTACGTGACACCAGGAACTTCCTCTGCCTGTCTGTGGTTTTTTTCCTGCTTTCTAGCTCCTCTGGAGATACCATTGCTGTGTCCTCTCTTTGAGGACTTGGACCCATCTGTGAGGCTGTGGCTGATACCAGGAAGAAAAGCCTTTTCAAGGCCTCTTCTACCTTTCATGTAAAAAATGTTTATGTGGAGGATCTCCACGACTACTGCCTCTACTTCTTGTCTTCATCCCGAACATGAAATCGGCGAATGTTGCAACTGTCAGTCGTTTTCCAGCTGGACTCTTCAAGACTGTCACTGAAGGTTAGTGAAGTGGTTAGACGAGGCTGCTGGAACCTCTTATACAGCCCCTGTCCGGAGCCAAGCTTCCCTCAGACAGAGCAGGGCCCTGGAACACACCTCTTCATCCCAGAGGTTGAGGTCCCACAATGGCACTTCCCATGGTAAAAGGGCAAAGAAGGATCATTCAATCCTACCTCGAGCTGCCACCTCGTCCATGAGAGCATTGACATCTTCATCTGTGGTCCCATCAGCAACGATTTCATCCAAGAAGGCTGCTTCATCTATGACCACAAAACACCTGTTGTGTCCTCTACTATTCTGCCCTTGTCATATACTAAGAAGCACTCGTCCATGCCTGGAAAGTCAACGATTTCTTTGTCTATGACCCAGTCGGCGACGGCCAAACAGACCAAATCCTCTGTTCCGTCAACTACCTCGTTGATGGCAATCCTTACGACTTAGTCGACAACAGCTATACACACCGAACTGCATCTGTGTCTGTCAGAATTGCAACCACCTTGTCTATGGCAAAAGTGCATACCTCGTTTTCGACGGCTCCGCCAGGTGTCCCTTCAACTGGAGATTCTGCTTCTGGACCGTCTGCACTACCAAGGCCTATGCGTACCCATTCACTGTTTGCACTGCCCCTGTATGTCCCCCCTGCCATTCCTGATCCTACTATACCTTCTCTGGAGGACATTTTGAAACCTGCCAGCATGGCAGAGCTTGAACAGGGAGGTGCTTTTTCCGATGATGACTGTACCCATTGTGAGAACGCTCCAGTGGAGTCTCTACCATCTGCTCCAGCTAGAGTTTCAACCACTATTCCACCCCGAAGGGCACTCTTTGCTACTGCTGGGCCCTCTCCAAGGTCAGCTCCTGCTCAGCCGGAGCCCTGTTACCTCTCGTTGGACATCCTCTCCACACTGCAAAATGTTGTATCTGATATGCAGCATATGCTTACAGCCCCATCTGTACCTTCATGTCTAGGGCGGCCAAGTTGTTCGATTCGTTCTAGAAGAGCAAAAGAAGGAATGCTTAGTTTTTCAGCGATGTGAACAATCAAAGAAGTCGATTGTGACCACACATGTCCTTGACAAAATCTTGAAGACTGCCTGCTTACCATGAGGAATCCTTCCTCTGACCCTCCGAAGAAGGACAGACTGGAGAAAAAGTGCAAGGCCCCTGACTCTGCACCTAGATGTCTGCAAATGCAACCCAGTCCAGAATTCGTGGTGTGGGCGGCAGCGCAGAAACAGTTTGCAAATCTTTCCCTGCCGTGTTCAGTGCCACCCAACAAGGAGGGAAAACAGCTAGACTCCTTTGGGAAACACATCATCTCAACAGCCGCCATTACCATCAGGGCAGCTCATGCGATGGCTTTCCTGTCATGATATGACAGCGAACTCTGATTCCAGATGGGCCCATTCTTGGATTTCCTTACAGACAGCAAGAAGGATGAAGCTTTTGCCCTCCTTCCCCAAGGGGAAGACGCCTCTGATCACGCAATTTCACTGGCAATAGACATTGTGGACACTGGCTTCTGGCAAATGGGTATCAGCGCTGTCCTTCGCCATCAAGGTTGGCTTAAGGCCACTAACTTCTGTCTGGAGGTGCAAGAGAAGGTGGTAGACATGCTCTTCAATGGGGAATATCTAGTCAACAAGAAGGTGGGTGACACACTTCAAGCCATCAAGGCAGACACAGCCTGCTCCCTACGCACACTGCAGCAATGGCACAGTCCTTTCAGTTTGAGAAGAAAAACTTCTCAAGGACGTCCCGCGATTACAGGCTGTGTTACCGGTCACAGTCCCACCGGTCTAGCACTTAACCCACATCTGAAAGCTACAAGGGGAAATCACAGGTCTACAAAGAGAATCAGCCCTGTCGTGGCTCCTCGAATGCCATGGGCCAATCCTCAAAACAGGCCCAAACAGGCCCCACCCTTTGCTCCCCACTTTCACTCCCCAGTGGGGGGGAGCTGTCAAAGTTTGTCGAACACTGGCATTTCATCACCACGTACACATGGGTGTTGTTGCTAATCCAGCAGGGCCACATGCTAGAATTCATCAGGCACCCACCCTCTATTCCTCCGTTGTCCAAGGTTCAGATGCAGTTGATGGTACTTCTGCAAAATGTTCAGTCTCGCCTCTCCTAAGGGGTATTTTAGTGAGTCCCTCTCCAGCAACAAGGTAAAGGGGTCCACTTGAGATACTTTATCGTACAGAAGAAATCAGTGGGTTGGAGGTCCATTCTCGACCTGTGCCTTCTCTGCAAGTTCTTGTAGGCTCAAACCTTCAAGATGATCACTCTCCAGCATGTTCTCACACAGCTGCAGAAAGGGGATTTCCTATCGTCCCTAGACCTAGAAGATGGACACTTTCACATAACAATCCATCTTCGGCACAGAAGCACCTCCAATTCACTGTCACAGGTCTACATTTTTAATTCAAGGTCTTGATCTTCAGCCTCCACTCAGCGCAGCAGGTTCTCATGAAGTGAGTCTAGAAGGTGCGGGGTAACTAGATTGTGAGCACGCTGAAGCTACAAATAGCTAAAGTTTTATTGAAAATTTCTAAAGAGGAAATAAACTAGAAGGAACAGCTGTGATTGAGATGGAACTGAAAGGCTACCCCAACCAATCACAATTCAAATAACCATACAATAGTTCCACTGTACGCGCTGTACTCAATAGAGTATTTCAGACAGTAACACTCTCCATAAAAGAAACCAAATTTCAAACAATTTCACTCCGCAAATGCAAGACCACATTTAATGGAACCAATACATATGCACATTAGAAATTCAAGTTGAATTGGTGCGAGAACAACTCAAAAATAGGCCAGTACAGATATCCACAACTAAATGATCCAATGAATATGCCAAAATGCCATAAATGTACCAAAGTGAGGGTATTGCTATTAGTACCACAGCCCGCAATATCGGCGTGACCGGGGCTCTAAAAGCATTTTTTTCTGTCCTGAAACGCTGCAGCGTTTCGGGACAGAAAAAAAAAGAAATGACCAAGAAAATGGCCACCATGGAAAGGGTTATGATTAATTCAAAACCTTCCAGCCATCACCTTTCTGTTTTGCTAAAGTCACCCCGAGTGGGACGGGTATGCCCAGACGTGGGTCCCGAGTCTGCCGGGCCTAGAGATCCAAGCTACTCCTCACTGATGACGCCCAACAAGGCTGAAACATGTCTGGGGATGCTTGTGGTCTCGTGCAGAAAGGATGTGACCTAGCAGTTCGGGCTGGACTGCCCCTTTTGGGGTAGGACCAGGCCTGATTTGCTTATGGTTTTCCCCCTTCTGTAATGGCTTGGCAGGCTGAAAACGATGGTCTGGAGGGTTGCCTAGAGCTTTGCCCGTGGTTATGATTAATTCAAAACCTACCAGCCATCACCTTTCTGTTTTGCTTAAAAAAAACGTATGTGCTTCCGGCGAGGGAAGAGGGAAGCCTCCAGCCATGTGGAGGCGAGGAGCGGGGATGGCTCTGCTCCAAGACTCCACACGGATGGAGGCTTCCCTCCTCACCCGCCGAGGACGCAGGAACAAGAAGGTAAGTGGGGGTGGGGCGAGGCGAGGAGGGAGGAAAGGGAATAAAAAAAAAATCCTTACCCGAGTCCCCGGCGGAGGGCGAAGGCAGCCTACCAGTCGCGGGGAGGCTCGGAGCGGGGATGGCCCCGCTTCCAGCCTCCTCATTGGCAGAGGCGATGCCACGCCCCCCGCAGAGGACAAGGCGGCTGGAATCCCGGCCGAGAATCAAAGGATTCTCGGCCGGGTAAGGACCCGGCGAGAGCCAATCAGAATGCGTGTTGTATTCTGCTTGACTCTCGCCGGGTACTAATGTTGAATATCCTTTGCAACCTGTTATGTTCTTATATTCAAAGACACTTGTCAACCCTATTAAAGGAGGCAATTTTCAAACAATACATTTTCATTTAAGGCAAAAATCCAATCATAAACAGTAGTGAATGACCTTTGATACTTGTAATATATATATGATTCATTAGTCGCTCCTGAACCAACTAATTGGAGCATATGCCATATTGGTCCTGCACATTTCACTTTGTATTCATTTAACTTGCTCCTCAAGTTCAGAACAAGTTCAAAACAATTTCCGCATAAATACTAATATGTCTATATATATGCGTCAGCTGAAAAGAGCAGGAACCTGTATCAACCCTCGGTCTCATGTGGTTACTCTAATTGAAAAAGGCCTGTTGCCCAAAATATGCCCACCAGTCAGTCCTTAGCATTAGCTTTGTGTCGAATTCTTACACTCCCTTGAAATGCATCAGTTAGTACAATCTGAAATTACCTTCTTATTGTTCCAAGTTAGGACTACTCAAATTTGCACAACATCATATTTTATATTTTTATTTGATTTTATATTTTATTTCTATCTTGCTAATACACAAGTGATTCAGAGCATGACAAGGCAAGTCTAAGCCTATATAGATGGGGCACATGCTTTATGTATTGCAGATTCAAGCAGTTCCGAATCGCTGCGATGAATGAGATGATCTTATGTCATGTTAGCGGTACTTGTATAGCACACCGTCACCAATGGAATTGGTCCCCAGGCGCTCTGGCTGATCTGCAAACAGGAAGGGTGGGTACGGTTAGTCAGGAAGAGGGGAGAAGGAGCGTGGGAGAGGTGGTGTGCTTTTGCCAGCTTCAGCTCGGTATACGCCGAGTGCTGGGCTTTGGTGCTAGTATCGGATCGGGCGAAGGCCTCGAGTGCTGTGGGTGAAGTTTATGTGTTGTTGATGCGGTGTGGTAAAGTGCGTGTGGATTGCTGGGAGAGAGATGGTTGTGTGGTTTTGTGTGAGTTTAAGTATGTAGAAGATTGAGAGTTGGGCTAGTGGGGTCTGTATCCTGATTCAGGTACTTATGGTTCCGTTACAGTTGTACACCTGTGGGTTGGGATGCTGCTGGTTTCTAATGGGCCGACTCGTTTTGGTAATGTTGCGCTGATCCAACTGTATCCTATTGAGTATAGTTTGGATTGATAGGTGCATCTGAACCTAATCTTCCAGTGTGGGACTGGGTGGGTAATAATTATTCTCAGGTTATCTAGTGTGAGCCTGGTCGGTTAAGGCTTTGAATGGCTCGGGGTCGGAGTCGTGTTGGTGTGTTGTCCTGGTGGATCCGTCTTGGTGAGCCTGTGTATTCAGACGTTTGTATCCTTCTATCATGGCTGGTTCTTTGGTTTCCGTGTTGTGAACATCCTTGGGACTATTGTTTAGATGTAGTTTTGTGTGGTGGGGCGTTGTGCTTCCTGCTTTGTATTGGTGGACAGTGTGTAGTCATGAAACATTCTGTTTCTCACCCGTTGCATTGGGGCCCGTGGTGCCGTGCTTCCTTAGCCCCTCTGTATTTTGTCCTTAGGGATTTTGGGGAAGGTAATAGTTAAGGTCATGGTCCTCTTGATGATTCGTTCTAGTCTTTCTGTCTTAGTTTGCTATGTTAACTGTCTTTGGTCGTATTGCGGCTGTCTCCCGTTTGGTCCTTTAGTATGTTGTGGGATGTTTACCTTGGCTTTTCCCATTGATTGATCGGTGTGTATCGCGGTCGCTCTATGTTCATTGATGTTTTTTTGTTATGTCAGTGCCCCTGTGGCCAGTCTTTCTAGTTATGACGTCAAGAGCCGGGTTTTGAGTAATTTCCTGAATAATAGGTGGTTTCTTGTGTTACGTATGTACTTTGGAAGGTCGTTCCAGGTTTTCGGGGATTGGTGAGAGAAGGAGGATCCTCCAAGTTTTCTTTTGTTGTAGGGCTTTGGTTCCAGGCGGATATCCATGCTTGATCTGAGCGTTCTTGTTGGTTGATGTAGGTGCAGTTTGTCTCTTAGGAACTCAGCGCCTTTATTGTGTACAGCTCTGTGCATAATGCACATTGTTTTGAATTTTATTTGTTGTTTTATTGGTAGCCAGTGTAGTGTTTTCAGCGCTGGTGCGGTGTGTTCTCTTCGGGGTAGTTTCAGAAGTAGTCTGGCTGCCACGTTTTGAATATGTTGTAGTTTTTTTAGGAGTCGTTCAGGCATGCCTAGGTATAGGCTATTGGCGTAGTCTACCTTGGACATGACGAGTGCGATGATGGTGGTTGTTTTGTTGGCGAACAATAGGAACTGTAAGATTCTCTTTGCCGTTCGCAGGAGGAAGAAGCATTTCTTGACAAGAGCATTTACTTGTGGCTCTAGCGTAAGATTATTGTCCATCAGAACCCCCAGGTTTTTTACAATCGGCGAGGGTGCTGGGGTTGTCCCGAGTTCCCTTGGCCAAGGGATGAATTGGTTTTCTCCTCCATTTTTTATGACAATCATTATTTCAGTTTTGCTTGGGTTTATTTTGAGGGAGTTGGAGTTCATCCAGAAGAATACATTGCGGAGGCAGTTTTCTAGTGTTGAGTTTCTTTCTGGGTTGTCTTGTATTTTGAAGATTATTTGTGTATCGTCAGCGTAGTTGTAGCAGGTGAGTCCGTGGCTTTTGATGATTCTGACAAGTAGATACAGGTAGATGTTGAATATTAGCGGGCAGAAGGATGATCCTTGTGGTACTCCACAGGTGGAATCTCTCGGGCTGGATTTGAAGGGTTTCATCCATACGGTTTCTGTTCTGTTTGTTAGGAAAGATTTGATCCATAGTAGGGCTTTGTCTGTTATTCCAAGTCCTTCTAATCTCGTTATGACGGTGTCATGGTCAACTGTGTCAAATGCTGCCGATATGTCTAGGAGTATTAAGGCAGGGCTGTTGTCCGAGTCTGCGTTGAATTTTAGATCGTCCCATATTGAGAGTAGAGCTGATTCTGTTCCTTACAATGGTCTGAAACCAACTTGTGCCTGGTCTAGAATGCCGTGCTCTTCTATAAACTCTTGGGTTGTTTTGTATATGTACGTTTCGAGCAGCTTGGCGGTTTATGGTATGTTGGAGATGGGTCTGTAGTTGGAAAGGGCCTCTACGTTTCCTGCTGTATCTTTGAGTAGTGGCCTGATGTATGCAGTTTTGAAGGCTTGTGGCACTTTCCCAGTTGCGATGGAATGGTTGAGGACGTTCCTGTGATATTCCATGGGCATTCCTTGTTTAAGAATCGATTTGTATATGTCTGGTGGGCAGGGGTCTTCGGGGGACCCTGAGTTATTGCTTTCATTCACCAGTTTGACGAATGTCTCCACTGATATTTCTTGAAAGCTTCTTAGTTTGTTTGGGTGCTCCTGCCCGGTGTAGGTTGGGGTTGTGGTCAGATCAGACAGTCTGCTTTGTATGGTTTGTTGGATGTTGGTGATTTTGATTTTGAAGTGGTCTGCTAGGTCGTTGCAGAGTTACGCAGACGGAGTTGGTGTGTTGTTACATCCTGGAGGGTTTTTGATTTCGTTTATGATTTTGAAGAGCTCTTTTTGGGTGTTTGGTGCTTCGAAGATTCGGTTGTCGTAGTGTTTCCTCTTAGCTTTTTGTATTTCCTTTTTGTAAGCCTGGTTGTGTTGTAGAAATTTCAGTTTGTTTGCCGCGTCGTTTTGTTTTCTCCAATCAAGTTCTAGTCTTCGTTTTTTTCTTTTCATGGTGCAAAGTAGTTGGGAGAACCATTTTGCCATTGACCGTTTATTAGAAGAAGTGAAGGGTTTTTCTTTGGCGATGTTGTCTATAGTAGTTATAATCCAGGAATGCAGCAGGGTTATCTTTTTGTCCAGGTCATCATCTTCCATGAGTGTTGGGTCTGGTTTGTTTAGCTCCAAGAGTTCGTTCAGGTTGGAGGTTTTGATGGTTCTCCAATTTCTTTTCATGGTTTTCATTGTTTTGTCCGGTGGACTGTTTGTTAGCGTGGTCATTTTGATTACGAAGGGGATGATGAGGTGGTCACTCCAGGGTATTTGGATTGGGGGTGCCGTGGTGAGGAGTAGTTTGTTCGCAAAGATTGCGTCAAGTGTATGCCCTGCCGAGTGGGTTGCTCCTTTGACTAGTTGTTGTAGGTTCATTGCTGCTAGTTGGCTGGTTAGCGATTTTTGTATAGTCGTGCTTTCTCCTTTAAACCAGATGTTGAAGTCTCCTAGGACTATCAGGTTATTGTGTTTGATGGCTAGGGCGGTGATTGCTTCTGCGAAGGAGTCTACAAAGGTTGCATCGTAGGTTGGTGTTCTATATATTAGTACGAATTTCAAGTTTGTTTTGGGTGTTACTGCTAGACGTATGATTAGGGATTCGCATTTATCAATGATTAGTGGGTCTTCCAGTTTGATATCCAGGTGTTCCTTGTGAATGATTGCCAGCCCTCCTCCTCTTTTGGTTTTTCTGTTTGATTGGACGCATTTGAAGTATTCAGGCAAGCAGTTGTTGAGGGTGATCTTGTAATTGTCATCTAGCCAAGTAGCCAGGTTTCTGTTACAAATAAGATGTCGATCCCTCCGTCGCAGAGCCGATCGTATATCTCGGTGGCATGTTTGGACATCGACCTTGCATTGATGAGGTTGCAGTGTATCTTTTTGGTGTGGTTTTGTTTGTTGGTTGTTCCTTGTTTTGGTTTGTGGTTGTTTGGTTGCAGTGTATCGTTGTTGGCATTGATTGGGGGTGGATGAGGATCAGCGAAGGCTGCATCTTCATTGTAGGAGGGCGTATGAGGATCAGCGGAAGCTGCATCCTCATTGGAGCGGTCTGCTAGATTGAAAGCTTGGCTGTTCAGTGGTGTTGCTTCTCTGTTTGTGCTGGTTAGGTGAAGGTCAGTTAAGGCTTTTTCTTCGTTGAATTGGTCAGTTAGGTTCATGTTTGGGTTGTTGGTTATGAGATCTTCATCGTCGTTATGTCCGGTATGGCGCAGGTGTCCTTCTGTTCTTGTGATGTATGGGGTGATGAGGTCGGACTCAAGCCACATTCTTCTTGGGTTTTCCCGTCTTTTTCCTGGTTGTCCCGGGATGTTCTTTGTGTGTCTTGGTGTCTCTGTGTAGTTGGGGTATCCTGGTTCTTGGGTTGTCGCGAGGTACGGTGTGAGATATAAGGAATTTTCCCTTTGGAAATTTGTTCTGGTCGTTTTGGTTTTTGCCGTTGTGTTTCCTCTATTTGAGGTTGTTGCTTTAGTGGTAGGTTGGATTTGTGTGCCTTTGTCCAGTGCGGCCTAGTCTTGTTCCCTTTCTCGCCGTCCCTTTCTGGTCCGGGGCATTTTGGTGCTCAGTGCGGAGGTGCCGGTTGAGTAGTTGGATGCTGTGTCTTGTGATGGGAGTGCTGGTATTTCTTCTTGTGTTGGTAGGATTGGGTGCTTTTGTGCCGTCTATTCTTCCAGTGGGTCGGTTTCTGTATCCTCCGAGCTCTGTCCGGTGGGGTTTTGGTGCTGGGCGTACTGTTGTCAGAGTTGTAGGTCAAAGTACAATGCTGTCTATGTAGGTCTCTCGGAAAGGGTGAGGGCAGTAGAACTATTCTATCACGGTCTGGTCCTCACTAGGAGTATGTTAAGGTGTTTAAGCTAGGTTTGTGCTTGAGACTAATTCTGACTATGTTCTGGAGTCTCGTATGGTAGGAGAGGCCCTAAGGAATATTGTAATACTTATGAATCAACAATTTGAGAGCAGAGTCTTTTCTAAATTTGGGAGACCTGTATAGTGGGAGAGAGGCCTATCAATGTAATATGAATGGTACAAAAAGCAATTTTGGGGATAGAACCCCTGCTAATTTTGAGAGACCTGTATAGTGGGAGAGAGGCCTATCAATGCAATCTGAATATCATACAATACAGTTTGGGAACAGAGCCCCTGATAAAATTGGGAGACCTGCACGGTGGGAGAGAGGCACCCTAATGCAATCCGAATACCACACAATACAGTCTGGGGACAGAACCCCTGCCAAATTTGGGAGACCTGTATAATGGGAGAAAGGCCTATCAATGCAATCTGAATGTCATACAATACAATTTTGGAACAGAACCCCTGATCATTTTGGGAGACCTGTATAGTGGGAGAGAGGCCTATCAATTCAATCTGAATGTCATACAATACAACTATCAAAGTGATCTGAATGTCATACAGTGCAATTTTGGAATAGAACCCCTAATAGTTTTGGGAGACCTGTATAGTGGGACGGAGGCTTATCAATGCAATCTGAATGTCATACAATATAACTTGGGGACAGAGCCCCGATGAATTTGGGGGACCTGTATAGTGGGAGAGAGGCCTAACAATGCAATCTGAATATTACACAATGCAATTTTGGGGACAGAGCCCCTGTTAAATTTGGGAGGCCTGCATAGTGGGAGAGAGGCCTATCAGTTCAATCTGAATATCATACAGTACAACTATCAAAGTGATCTGAATGTCATACAATGCTCTTTTGGGAGAGAACCACTAATTGTTTTGGGGGACCTGTATAGTGGGAGAGAGGCCTAACAATGCAATCTGAATATCATACAATACAACTTGGGGACAGAACCCCTGAGGAATTTAGGGGACCTGTATAGTGGGAGAGAGGCCTAACAATGCAATCTGAATATCACACAATGCAATTTTGGGGACAGAACCCCTGCTAAATTCGGGAGACCTGCACAGTGGGAGAGAAAACTAAAACTGAACGAAGGCAGCGTTGTGATTTGCTCATGGCATCAAACAGATACCAGTGTGGCATTTGTTTATATTACCGCAGATTGGTAAGAATTTCATATGAAATGTATATTTAGAACTATTATGACTGATTACTAATTCCGGGCATTCTTTACAACAACACGTGGTGTTTATTTAATGTATTTCATATTTCATATGTTATCTTTTATTATGAGATAAGATGACCACATATACTTAAGCAATATGACCCGAGCGGCGGGCGCATTACCTGAGTCGGTAATACCCCCGCCGCGAGGGTCATATTGCCATTAGTACCCCGGCCCGCATTATATGCATTTTTTTCTGACCCGAAAAACAGCAGCGTTTAGGGACAGAAAAAAAAAAAAGGACCAAGAAAATGGTCGCCGCGAAAGGGAAAACGGGATTCCGTTTTCTCTTTCCATGGCGGCCTTCGGGAGCGTACGCGCTGGCAACACAAGTGTTCCCAGCGCGTTCGCTCCCGAAAAAAAAGAAGCAGAAGGTAAGTGAGGTTGGGAGGGCGGGAGGGAGGGAGGGGAAGGGGGAGAAGAAAACAAAAAAAGTACCTTCGTCCCTGCCAGGGGACGATGGAAGTCTCCAGCTGTGTGGAGGAGCGGAGTCTCCACACTGTTGGAGGCTGCCATCGTCCCCCACCAGGGACGCAGGAGCGAGAAGGTAAGTACCAGGGAGGGAAGGGATTTAAAAAAAAGACTTACCCGAGTCCCCAGCGGGGGGCGGAGGCAGCCTCTCAGCCGCGGGGAGGCTCGGAGCAGGGATGGCCCCGCTTCGAGCCTCCTCATTGGCTGAGGGGCTGCCACACCCCCCGCCGGGGACAAAGGCCGTGGAATCCCGACGGAGGGATCCTGGCCGGGTAGGGACCTGGCGAGAGCCAATCAGAATGCTTGTTGCATTCTGCTTTGCTCTCGCCGGGTTACTATGAGTGCTGGAACCAACAACCAAGAAGGGATTATGAAGTCACTAATTATTGTGGCATTATCTCAGAACAGTAAGAAGGTAATTTTATATTGTACAAACTGATGCATTTCAAGGGAGTGTAAGAATTCGACACAGAACTAATGCTTAGGACTGACTGGTGGGCATATTTTGGGAAACAGGCCTTTTTCAATTATAGTAACCACATGAGATTGAGGGTTGATACAGGTTCCTGCTCTTTTCAGCTGACACATATATATAGACATATTAGTATTTATGCGGAAATTGTTTTGAAATTGTTCTGAACTTGAGGAGCAAGTTAAATTAATACAAAGTGAAATGTGCAGGACCAATGTGGCATATGCTCCAATTAGTTGGTTCAGAAGCGACTAATGAATCATATATATATATTACAAGTATCAAAGGTCATTCACTACTGTTTATGATTGGATTTTTGCCTTAAATGAAAATGTATCATTTGAAAATCGCCTCCTTTAATAGAGGGTTGACAAGTGTCTTTGAATTTAAGAACATAACAGGCTGCCAAGGATATTCAACATTACTAATGTTTGCCCCTCTTCTCTTTCCCTCTCCTTCTCTCTCTCTCGTGTGCTTTTCATTTGTATAGGTTACTTTCATTGGGGACAACATAGGTACACAAAACTATGTATTTAGTGTAAAATATTGTGCCCTTTAGAAGACCTAGCAGGTCGAAACACGTGTTGGCACTTTGGTACATTTATGGCATTTTGGCATATTCATTGGTTGAATACTTTAGCTGTGGATATATGTACTGGCCTATTTTTGAGTTGTTCTCGCATCAATACAACTTGAATTTCTAATGTTAGCATATGTATCGGTTCACATTAAATGTGGCCTCTCATTTGGTGAGTGAAATTGTTTGAAATTTGGTTTCTTTTATGGAGAGTGTTACTATCTAAAATACTCTATTGAGTACAGCGGGTACAGGTGGAACTATTGTATGCTTCTCATGAAGTGTCTGATCCCAGTAGCCGCTAATCTACATCGGTCAGAGGTCCACGTCTACCTGTATGTCGATGATTGGCTGGTTCATACAGACTCTCTTCCACTGGCCCATCGGCTCACAGAAGCCATGTCCAATTGCTTGACATCGCTGGTGTTCTCCATCAACTTTGCCAAATCCTTCTTGACCCACTTGCAGCATGCTCTATTCTTAGGAGTTCGGCTGGGCACGCGATCCTTCAACGCTACTCTTTTGGAAGACAGGGCGGAAGCCATGGTAGCCAAAGCTCTCCAGCGATCACAGGAGAAGTCGGCTTCAGTACATGTGTTGAAGTCCCTACTAGGGATGATGCCCTTCTGCAACCCGTTGATTCAACACTGCAAAGTTCGAATGCGACCCCTCCAGGAGTTCCTCGATGTTAGATGGAAAAAGATCTCTGGTGCGTGGGAGGGCAGCATTCTTCAGACATGCCCCTCGCACTATGCTCTTTGCTGGTGGATGCTTCGCTCCAATCTCACCCAGGTAGCACCCTTCTGTCCGCCCAACCCCCAAGTCATGGTCACTACGGACACGTCTCTGGAGGGCTAGAGAGCCCACACAGGCCATCTCCATTCCAGGGGTCTCTGGTTGCCTAAAGAAAAACTGTTGCACATTAACATCCTAGAGCTACATACTGTGTTCTGGACTCCAAGGTCTTTTCTATCTCAGCTTTAAGGCTGGGTGGTCCATTTGTTTACCGACTACAGGACGAAAATGTTTTAAATTCTCAAGCAATGTAGCACCAGATCATCTGTGCTGTCAGCGGATGCTCAAGCCCTATGAACGTGGGCTCTGACCCATCACCTCTTTATCCCGTTCCATCTACCAGGATACACAATATAGTGGCGGATTTCCTCAGCAGGGAATTGAAATACTGTCATGAGTGGGAACTTCTGGACGATCAAATGTGTCGCATCTTCAGCAGGTGGGGAATGCCAGATGCAATTTCTTCATGACGCGAACAAGAAGTACGTGGCCTTCGCCAGCAGATTCGACCATGCAGGGAGCCTATGGGATGCCTTCACGTTCCCATGGGAAGGCATGTTCCTGTACATGTTTCCTCCAATTCCTCTCGTCCCCTGATCAGTGGAAAATGGTATTGGATGCTTCAACTTGTTCGAGGCAATTCTGGTTCTCGGATGTTCTTACCCTACAGCAGTGCCTCCCATCCGACTTCTGACGCTTTTCAATCTTCTGTTCAGAGACCAGGGAGCAGTGCTACACTTCAACTGACCTCAATCAATCGGACGGCATAGCCCCTACTTTCTTAGAGGGAGTTTGACTCAATGCAAGAAAAAGAAGGGGTGCCGAGTGGGCAGTTTCTCTGGTACCAAAGAGTCTGAGAGGTCGCCAAGGAAAGGTGGGAGGGATGGCCAGAAGCACCACAGGCGGAACCACTACTCACCCTGATGTATAATTTGAGTGATGGCTGGTGGGCAATTGCCAGGCTGTACAGTATGCTAATAGACACACCCAACCCCAAGAGCACAACACTGAAAGGGCAATGGGAGACAGACTTGGGTACAGATATAACAGAGAAAGAATGGGAAATAATATTGGGCTACCCCAAAGCAGTATCACGGAAACACTGATTCAAACTAATACAGCTAAATGTGCTATATCGCACATACATAACTCCGCACAGGATAACCACATTGAATAAGAACGCTAATTCACAATGCCCATGGTGCGGAGGCGAGGGAGCTGATCTAATACTCATGTTTTGGGGGTGTGGACATGTGAGAGGATTTTGGACATGGGTAGAACAAGCCTGTAGAGCGGCTGGCGTAGCAAGGTATGAGTGGTCGCCGAAGGAATGCCTGCTTGGGGCCTATCCCAGAATCAGCAAATACAAACACGTGACCAGATTCATGGATAGGGCATGCATTTTGGCCAAGAGAACCATCGCCATGTCCTGGAAAAATGCTGGGGGGGCCACAATACGAAAAATGGTACAGGGAAATCAGGGTGTGGTTGGAAGGGGTCAATAGATCGGAGTCGGGTGGCTACGATAAATGGGTTGCATGGAAGGCACTGGTATGGGACATGTTCCACCCCTCTGACGATAAAAAACCCCCCAGTGTGAGTTACATAGAGTAAGATACACTTGCTTCATGTTCGGACAGTTACTTAACCACACCTAACCGATAATTGCCACTAAAGAAACAAGGAGAGCGGGAGAAAGAGCTGAGCCCGAGGCACTGTGATGCCTGTCCCGGTGATCACTGCAACACACCACATGGCCCGTGTAGGAAATTGTTTGTTTGTTGTTAAATTGTTATTATTAAACTTTGGTATAAATGCATGACATGGACAGAAAACGAAATATTGAAATGCATGGTTGTATTTAAACAAATGCCAATAAAAACATTTAAAAATAAATAGCTCCTACTTTCTTAGAGTTTGTGACTATACCGTTGCCTCAGGACTGCTGTGACATGTTGGTACAGGCCAGGGATTCCGCCACAGTTTTCTACTATAAAAGCAAGTTGGAGCGTTTCTCCACTTGGTATTCTCGGCAGGGCTTTGACCCCTTCCATGGACTCCCGATGTCCTCTATCCTCTCCTACAGAATGCTTGTTGCACTCCCTGGATGTGGTGTGAGCCCTGAAGTTCTACGTTGCCCGCACCAAATGTTTTCGCAAGTCTTCACAACAGTTTGTGGCTTTTGGTCAGGCGTACATAGGCAATGCTCTTTCCAAAGACCCATTGCTAGTTTGCTGTTGGGAGGTTGGCATCATGGAACGAGACACAGATAACAGATTCAATGTAACGAAAAAATCTTTATTAACTTAAATGTCAGGATGGTGTAAGGCCTAACCTGCCCTATGCTAAGGTGGGATTTCCCTACCTAAAGAAACTATGGATAGTCTGTGTCAATAAGTTCAACTTACAAGTCTGTCTGTGTTCAAAACCTATGCTTGCCCTCACAACTAAGAACAAAACAATGTGTAGGGATGTCAACCATAAATTAAACAGTGTTCCAAAGGTGAATTTCTGAGCTTTTTCCAGCTCATGCTTATTCCGCAGCTTCTGAACGAAATATAAACAAGTTAGCCACAATGTTCAAGTTACCTTTTCTTGGATTTAAGGTTATATAGTTCCACACCTTTTTAAATGTCAGGATACCCTTCCCCAAGGTCATTACAGTTTCATGGCAACAAGTCTCAGGGGTCCCTTCCCCAAGTTCAATATCAAAAGATGTCACAAAAGGAGGTAGCTTGGTCTTTAAGCTAAGTTCCAACAATTCCTCAAAGCTCATGGTTCCCTTCCCCAAGCCTTATATGCATCAATGGTAGTTTTCCTTGTTAACATACCGGGGTTCTCTGGTCTTGGTACCGTTATCGGCCCATACGATCTACCCATTGCAGGTCAAGCAACCAGGAACCTTTAGTTCTCCTTGTAGCAGGTCGATTAGGGGTTCTCTGGTCTTGGCACAGTTGTCAGACCACACGATCCACCCATTACAGGTCATGCAACCAGGAACCATTAGTACTCCTTTGAGCAGTTCGATATTCAACAAACAAATAGTGTCTCAGGCTTGACTTCAACTCTGCAGTCAGATTCCTTCATTCAATTCTAGTTTCCTATTTTCTTTCAGTACATGATTAAACATTAACAAGTTCTCTATTTGAATTCAGGACATTATCTTAGCAGGTTTGCTATTTCATTCAGTTCGGTATTCAATATTAGCAGTGTTGCTATTTTCATTCAGTCCGGTATTCAATATTAGCAGGTTTGCTGTTTTCATTCAGTTCGGTATGTAATATTAGCCGCTTTGCTGTTTTCATTCAGTTTGGTATTCAATATTGGCAGTTTTGCTATTTTCATTCAGTTCTGTATTCAAGATTAGCCGATTTACTGCTTTTCATGCATCTTCTTCATCCCAGTACCTAAGTGGTGAAAGTGAATGGTGTTCATTACTCTCAGTTGCTTCTTCCTCATCTCAGTACTAGAGTGGGGAGACTGTGTGGTGTTCATTACTCTCAGTTGCTTCTTCCTCGTCTCACTACTAGAGTGAGGAGAGTGTGTGGTGCTCATTACTCTCAGCTGTCTCTTCCTCACCTCAGTACTCTCAGGTGTCCTAAGAGAGGAAAGAAGGGGAGTTGACCTACAATAACCCATAAAGGTTGGGGGAGGGCTAGGTTGGTTGACATTAGGACAAGGGGAATACCATATATCGCATAAGGGAACCCCACTCCCAAACTTTTTCCTCCTCTTTCTAGTACGTTTAGGTTGATAATATCTTTTGTCATTCTCAGGGTCAATGGGACATGGGGAATAATATCCCATAACTGCCTCTGGGATAGGGGTTCCTTCCTGAAAGGAAATTATGGAATACTGTGTGTAACGAACTCTACATTTCCCAGGTCTTTTCCTTTTCGGTGTTCTACAGTGAAACAAAAGGGTTGTAGGTCTAGAAACCATTTCATGACCCCAGGGTTAGACTCATTACTTTGGCTAATCCAATCTAGGGGTGAGTGATCTGTGACAAGTGTAAATTTCCATCCTAAGAGATAGTATCTAAGATGGGTTATGGCCAATTGTATGGCCAGGGCTTCTAGCTCTAACGCATAAAAATTATTTTCCCGTGGGAACAGTTTGCGGCTGGTGAATAATATGGGATGTTCTAATCCATCCTAACCCTGTAAGGGAGGCATCTGTTTGTAAGATGAACTCTTTATAGAAGTCAGGTACCTTTAGGATCGGGCTTTGGCACAGAGTTTATTTCAGGATGTAAGCCAAAAGGTAGGACTCAAAATTGAAATAGTCCTAGATGTGTCAGGAACGCAGTTCATTCCTTATCGGGCCCATATACGGGAACTTGCCAGTACCCTTTGGTTAAATCTAGGGTAGATAGAAAGGTGGCAGCTCCGAGTTTATCAATTAGGTTGTCGATGCGGGCATGGGATATGCATCGAAGTCCGAGATGGCATTAACTTGAAGGAAGTCTATGCAGATCTCCAGGAACAGTAAGGTTTAGTGACCAATACAATAGGAGAGGGCGATGGGCTTAAAGATGGTTCAATAATATTGGCTTTCAACATTTTGTAGACTTCCTCAATCACTATCTGCTTACAGACTTCTGGGAGTAGTTACGGTTTTAGATGAACCACTTTATCTGTAAGTGTTCTAATATAGTGGTATGTGCCTTTTACTCTTCCTGGTTTTTCTGAGAATACATCAGGAAATGAGTCTAACACGTCTTTTAAATCTTCTAGTTGTTGGATAGGTAGCTCAGGAGGGATTAATTCAAAGTTATCTATCTCTTCGGGAACCAGACATGCTAGTACTTTGGCATGGGTGGCTGATGGGTACTCCTTCCACTCTTTCAAGAGATTTACGTGATATAGGTGGATTTTATGTTTTCTGTCCGGATGTGCTACTTTGTAAGTACAGCTTCCCATTTTCTCTATAATTTTATAAGGTCTGTGCCACTTGGAGACAACTTTGTTTTCTGTGATCAGTGAGAGGACTAGTACTTTCTGTCCTATGGAAAATAATCTTAAATTAACTTTTTGGTCATAAGTCTCTTTTTGCTGGCTCTGGGCCTTTTCCATGTGTGTACAAACCAAGTCTCTGACCAATTTCATGTGTTTTCGCATTCTGATAATGGGATGTGGGTGCTGGTATTTTGACAGATTTCGCATGTTTGGATGAATGTTTTCCCGCGCAAGTCAAGGGCGCTTCCTGCAAAGACTGTTTGGCTGTCTGTGAGCAGCTTCATTGACAGTGTTGGACAACTCTACTACTTGCCTTTTGCTTCGTGAGAAGCTCTGTGTGCATTGTGGGAACCCTGCGGCTGCCGTTCCCTTAAGAGCCGTTGCTCTACTGAGGCTCTGCCCGTTTCAGGAAGTGGCACTACAAATACTGGGAGGCGTGATCCTTGTGGCGTAAAGCCCGCACAAGTCAAGGGTGCTTCCTGCAAAGACTGTTTGGCTGTCTGGGAGCAGCTTTGTTGACAGTGTTGGACCACTCTACTACTTGCCTTTTGCTCCGTGAGACGCTCCGTGTGCATCGTGGGGACCCTGCGGCTGCTGTTCCCTTAAGAGCCGTTGCTCTACTGAGGCTCCGCCCCTTTCAGGAAGTGGCACTACAAATACTAGGAGGCATGACCCTTGCGGCATAAAGCCTGTGCAAGTCAAGGGCGCTTCCTGCAAAGACTGTTTGGCTGTTTGCTGCAGTGCTGCCGCCAACAACACGCACAAGGAATATGTGTGATAGAAGGTAAGTGTCTTCAGTGTATGCTCTTGAACTGCGGATTTCAAAATACCAACTACAGGGTAATTGAGCCCATATTGCCGGAACTGCTGTACGTGACTGCATCTACCACACTAGAGAATCAGCCTGTGAGGAGTCCACTCATACAAAATATATATATATATATATATATATATATATATATATATATAGATATATATATATATATATATATATCTATATATATATATATATATCTATATATATATATATATATATATATATATAACTTCAATCACAGGCTTCAATCTCAGGAGAAACAATCAGGCCCTGAGGACTGCGGGCCGTGAGCCTTTGGCTCAGGAGCACCCTGGTACTTGCTGACTGAAACCAGTAAGCTCATATTTCTACTTGGACCTCAGAATTCTATCACAGGCATATAGAAATTAGCCCTGAGGACTGCAGGCCGTGAGCCTTTGACTCAGGAGCAGTAGAGACTTGACAGAAGCATCTAATCTTACTGTCAATTTTAGCGTACTCCAACTCAAAGTAAGAAACAGCGATTTATAACGAGCATATTGCATACTACAGATCGATTTTACATCAAGCCGGGCCACTGTAGACCGATAACTTCCTCAAAATATAAACCTCGGCCCCTGACTAGCACACATGATGGCAGAAGATGCTGCGTCAGACCAATTAAATGACACTCAAAGCGGTCCTCATACAAGACAACGCTCAAAAGCGGTCTCCACAACTAATCTGCAAACCAAACCAAGAACGAAAATTCTTAAGTCAACCAGAAATGAGCAAGACTCAGAGGTATTTCCGACAACAGAATTACAGTCACCATTGACCCAAAACGCATTAAAAGTCCACAATCTGACATCTCCAGACCCAGAAAATGCTGAAGACACCCAACTCACAACAATAGAAAAATCAAACCAGTCCGGGAAAACTATTTTAAACGACCTCCTGAAAAGAAATGGAGCGTCCATCGAATCTGCCTTGCCAGAAGCAAGGAAGGGCCTGACGCCTACGGACACTATTACTAGACAGTACAAGTCAAAAGAAGATGTTGAACATTACACATGAAGAAAACCTCCTCAACGAGGATGCAGCATGTCAAGGAACACAAAGCGCTAACAGCGAAGAACAATTTAATAAAAGGTTTAAAAAACACCAACTTGAATATCATCTGAAAAGAGCTCTTCCGCATGACGGCGAAATAGATCTCGCTGACTCGCCACTAACAACTAATAGAAATGTGCCACCAACTGGAAACCATGTTTTGGAGGATCAATCTACACAGATGATCTTGCAAAGAGACAAAGCAGCATTAGCAAAGAGGTGTTGGCAATCAATATACGAAAGCAAGTGCCTCTCACGCGACATGGCAAACTCTATGTCAGTACAACGCAATCCAAAAATAGTTTGATTATCATTGGATATGATTGAGATCGAAACACCTCTTGCAAACCAAGAAAAATGTAAGGAAGTTTTCGGACACTCATATCACGAAAACTCAACATCTATGCTGCAACCAATCTCGCTAGATGATCATTTCAGACATATAAACTCAAATGGAGATAGCACAAAATCGAAACATACAATACAAACATCGGCCCAGATTAAAAGGATCTCCGCATGTGAAACAAGCGATGCGAATACATGCAAACAGGAGAATATGAACACAGCACCTAATACCGAACAGCTTCCTTCAAAACCAACCACTATGCAGGACCTTCAAAACATGCTCATCGCAGTTACATCACAATCAATGATACCTTTCTTAAAAATGCAAAAGCATGTCTAGAGGCGAGCAAAGATCAAGCCACACTACTGGCCCTCATGCATGCAAAACAGATTTTTATCGAGTCCTTCATCTATAAAATCGAAGACCGCTTAGATTATGAAGCTGCAACAAGTAAGATGTGGCAATCACGTCTCAGACATTGCGAGAAATGACAGGGCAGACAACTCACAACTAACCTCCTCATTAATAACCATGATGACCTCTGGTAGCGGACTCCCTGTTTCTCATCCAATTGACCGGAAGCTTTGCCATTGCCAAACTAAAACAGGCACAGAACACAAAAGCTCAACAAATAATTCTTCAAGGACAATAAAGCCATCGTCGAAAACTTCCAACAACCCCAATCAATTGATGCAAGATCTTGGATCAAGTGCTTGCATACCAAAATTAAATACGCTACATAAAATCAAAGCAAATAATTCCAACATACTAGCAAGCAACTATGCCATCTTTAGTCCTTTGGCCTCCAGTGCAAAGACAAAAAAAACAAAAAACAAGTTGATTCCAGAGCTTTCCTGAGAAATCGTAAAGTCCGGGACAAACAACTGAAATTATACCAACAACGGCAGCCCCTGGTATAAGTGCTCTCCCACCGCAAATATCGAATGCGATAGGCATTGGCTCAGTAATACCTCGAGAAAACAGTCAAATGGAAGAACTATCCGAAGAAGCGCAATTAGATCTGCTGCTGGATCTGTCACAACACCCCGATGAAGAACCATACATCTCAGAAGAAGCACAGATCCAATTAAGTGATGCCTCTCTCGTGATTATAGATGAATATGAGAACACACGTTCATCACAGAAATCACAATTGACATTATCATGTGAAGATATATCCAACTCCACATTTGTTTCAGATGAATCACATCCAAACCATACCAGAATCGATGTCTCGCATATCTACTCTTCACCAGGTTCAAATCAAACATTAAAATTCGGAACATTGCAACCTATATTTGTCAACCCGCGACAATCCACCAAGTCACGCGCTATTCTACTAAAAAGAACCCAAAACCATACTGACGAATTGATTCTAAATCGTACAAATGTCTTGAGGTTATTTAAAGCAATTCCAGACTTAAAGAATATCACAACACAAGACATTTTGACAGTAAAATTCATGGATGAGAGACATCTGGATAGGATTCAATTACTCCTTAACTCCACCACAACAAAACAGCTAATTATCAACCACAAGGAGATTTTATCCTCACTTGGATTTGAAGTAGATAATGCAAAGCCACAAGATGAAGCAGAAATGGAAAAGATCCAACAAAAAAAGAGCTCTCTTTTCATTCAATCAAACTACTTCGATAGTCAACGACGATCGTCAAGAACTGAAAAAACCCAAAGAAACACCTGGACCGAGGACAACATGCACCAAGAATCACATAAATCCCACCAAAGGTTCATTGATCATAATGACCATCACATAAGAAGAGTAATGGATTGGTCCCAATCAACATATTCGGAACGATGTGACACAAATCAATAACCAGCAACACCCTCAATCCAACCAGCAACAGCAACAACCTCAATCCAAAGTCTCTCTATGCTCCTGGAATACACGAGGAAACAGTCACCTGTTTAGAGATCAGGATCAAGATTTAACAATATATGATATTATATGTATCCAGGAATCTTGGATTTCAATCCAACCAATTTGTGACAACTATACCGTGCTGATGACACCGACTATAAATAACAAAAAAGGAAGGCCGTCGGCTGGATTGCTCACCCTAATCAAAACGAGCAGTAATCTTCAAATTGTGGAATCAACTAGCACCAATGAATGGATACAAATAACCATACTAAGAGAAAGAAAGACAGATGCAAATAGTAAGCTTGTCACACTTTGCATAGTCAACAACTACTGGAACCCAGTGGCAATTGCCGATGAAATTTTCATTGACAAAGTGTGCTCCGGTTTAGACGATATTTCCCTAAGATTCCCCAAGATGAACATAATATTATGTGGAGACCTGAACTTTCATTTGTTTGACAAAGCGGGCATACCATTAAAACCAAACAATATTGCTCCACATGCCCAACAATGGCTAAAAGAAATGTCAACTAGAGGCCTCTCTAGGGTACTATTCATGGACCATATTACATCTAAACCGCTGCACACCTGGTTCCGGGGTTCCTCCGGTGCCACTATTAATTATATATTTTTGCCTGAACAGATTCGCTCCAAACTAACCAAAGTGGGGATTGTGAAATCTGACAAAAGTGACCACTCACTCATGACAATCTCATGGCAAATTTACAATCCATCAAAAGAAAAACTAAGAATGCCAGAATTGACTATAAACCCAAGCCTAACTAGACTAAGAATGACAAGCTCCACTCTGGGAAAATTCTCTGATTACTTAAACAGTAACACACTGTCTGATATACAACGATTGAACAACCCCCAATTTCTTAACAATCTCAAACGACCCAGAATACTACCAAAACAACCAGTCAAACTCCACGCACATGCATACTTGAACATCCTTGCGAATAAGAAAAAGGAGCTGAGACGAGAAATCAAGAAAATACAACGATCTCCAGAGATAAACCACGAAAAAATAAGACAATTAAAACAACATTATAAAAACTGGATAAAGAACAATCGTGTTCTGCAAAACCAAAATGACGCCGAAACAATGCTGATTGCCTTACAAAAGCGCAATACCAGAGATCTATGGAGACTATTAAACCCACAATCGACGTCGTCAATTCCATTGTCATCAAATGTGGATGAACAGAGTTGGAAATTGCATTTTTGAAGCCTTTACAAGGAAACCATGAATTAAAGAAATAAGTCTAATAGACATCCGAAAGACTTCTGGACCTTCGCTTGGAAGATTGAAGACATTGAGAGGGCCATCTCCAAACTAAATCCATCACGGGCACCGGGTCCCGATGGTTTCTCAAATGAAATCATTAAAGCGAACATATCCACCTGGACACAGATCTGCTCCCACATCTTCACAGCAATTGATAAAACTAAAGCTATCCCACAATCCTGGCATAAAGCGGTATTGCTACCAATTTATAAAAAAGGCGATTCAAAAGATCCAGGCAATTATAGACGTATCGTCCTCTTAGATCCATTGGGAAAAATCTTTGCCAATATACTACTAGAACAATTAAACACCTGGGCAAAAGCAAATCAAATATTTGCAAAAAGACAAACGGGATTTGTAAAACACATTGGTACAAATATTGACTTACTTCTCTTAAATTTGCTAAAACAAGAGGCAATTCATACGAAAAGACAAATATATGCAGCATTCATCGACCTCAAATTGGCTTTCGACCTAGTGAATAGAACCCAACTATGGTCTAAATTACATCAATGGGGATGCCCAGATCATATACTGGAACCGTTGAAATTACTATACGAAAATACCTCAATCAGAATCAGACTCTCAAAAGAAGGCACAGTCTCGGATAACATCCAAACCTACAATGGCCTCAAACAAGGTTGTCCACTATCAGCAACACTATTCAATTTATTTACGTCTGATTAAGAATTTGAGACAAACACCAAGCCGGCTAATCCCCCAAAGTTAAATGCAACACCCATCCCCTGTATAATGTATGCTGATGACATTGTCTTATGCTCTCAAACACCAAGGGGGCTTCAAATAGCACTGTCAAAACTCAAAGCCTATATGCAGGAAAATCACCTGGAAATAAATACACAAAAATCGCAAGTAATGCTGCTTGCACCGACCAGAAAGATGAATCAGAAAATGAAAACAATGTACTTAAATCAACAACCCTGAGGCCAAGTTACAACTGTAAAATATTTGGGGATATGGGTGAACCAATAAGCAACAGAAACCAATTGGATCAACTTCTTGAAAACCAAAACTTTGTCTCTAGCACGCCAAGGTCGTTTTCTACACCGTAAATATGGCAAATTCTCAGTACAACCGATCAGTACATTTGACAGACAAAAGGTGGTGGCTATCCTTCTGTATGGCAGTGAATCGCTCATCAACCTACACGGCACGATATGGGCATATCTCGAAGGCCTTTTTTGGAGGAAAGTATTATCATTACTCCAATCACTCCCAGTAGTTCGAACTAGATATGAACTGGCACTCCAATCGTTATCGTTGTTACATACATGGAGAAAACTAGACCTATATGGGAAGATTCTGTCTGATCAACATATTCCAGCACTAGAAATATTTCAAACAAAAGAAAACGCTACTCAGGCAACAACCCTTCGGGCTTGGAAAAATCATATGGAAGACCTAAGAAAATCAGCAAATATCTCAACCGAACTACTAACACAACGACCAGGGAAAGCAAAAACAAGAATTAACCAAAATGATTGGATAGCGACCAGGGACGCTAAAAGAAAATACAAACTCAACCAAGACTGTAAATTTGACAATCACCTAATTAACTGTCTTACACCCTACCTCCAACGATTCCCATTGTCCAAAGTCAGAGACGTTTTTCTTCAATTTCGACTAAACCTTTTACCAACAAGGGAATCCGTATCATCGAGGAAACTTCTACCAAAGAACATGGCATTTTGCAGATTCTGTAAAAAAGAAAATGAAATAGAAACGTTGAATCACGTCATCAGATCTTGTCCAGCCTTGACTGATACCAAGATCTGTATTAGAGACATGTATATATCAGCAACTGTTCAATTGAATCCTGAAGATCGGTGAGCAAAGTTTCTTCGGGGTGATACAAAAAAAGAGATCTTTACTATTGTATATTTCTTAAAAACAATCCTAGAAGAAAAAAGTCAACAAGAAACAATTGACTGAAGTATAAACTTGAGTTATTTTTTCAGTTATAAAACATGAGCCAAACAAAGATGAAAGGTTTGAAATATAAACCAAATCGTTTTAAATACACAAAATAAAGAAATATATCCATGTGAATACCTGCCCAGTAAAATTTCCCACTAATATGCACCTGAGTTTTAGATTGTCCTAAATTCCCACGGTAAGGTGGGAATGCGCAATCTCCAGAACAACCTTTCGGTGGTTCTTGGGTATTACAAATTGTGTTTTTACTATACCTTCCGTGGATGTCTCTCTTCTATATAGCAGTCCTTGTTTTAGAAAGAAAATGGACTTCCCTTTTCTAAGCCCCCTCTTTCTGGGATTGCTTGTAGAAAAGCTTCAGTGGGAGCTGGATCATTTAGCTGGGCAAAGGCTAGGTCGGGATAGATGTTGGGCTCTTCTTCCTTTTTCTCTTCAATATTAAGAGATTTATCAGCTTCCCCAAAGCCCAAGTTGCCTCTGTCTGTCTTATCTGGTTCACCTTCTTTAAACTGAGGGAACAACTCTCTTTCCAAAATGCCCTGGGCAATTTGATCTTCTCGGCGTATTTCAAAAGGATCTCACCAAGATTCTGTAAGAGAACCTTCACATCTCCACGGAAGTCAGGATCAGTAACACCTGCTAAGACGTCTATCCCGAACTTCTATGCTGGCCAGATTTTGGGGCCAATCGTATGTAAAACCCCAGAGGGGGTATCAGAACCAAGTCCCTAGGAATCATTGCTCTTTTCCCAGGAAGGATAATAGCTTTCCTGCTACTGCAGATATCATACCCTATTAATTCCTTGGTGCCGATGGAAGGGTTAGAGGCTCTTTGACTAAGGTTTTGAAACTGTAGGGTTCCCCAATTTGTTTCAGTCGAGTCACATCCCACTACTGACATATATGTAAGGAACTCATGGTGTTAACAGTAAAGACAGACACAAGTGATCACGGTTCAAGGGTGTTTATTAAACTGTATAGGTAGGTTGGAAAAACACCTAATCTAAACCTAAATCTAAGATGGGAGCAAGATTCAACCATCAAACAATAATAAGTCCGTCCTAGTGGTGGTGTTGTCAAAATAAAAGGGCCTATACTAAAAAACCTAATGCCAATCCTTACACTAAATAAAGAATGAAGTATGGGATAATGTTCTTAAGAAAGAAGGAAGTGTTCACAAATAATAAGTCAGAATGTGGTGCTTGGGGTCTCCATTCCCCACGTTTTCAGTACGGGACAAGGTAGGACTTTGGAGCACAGCACACGCTCGAGCGTTCCCAACATGAGCTAACAGTCCTGCATTCAGCAATTAGGGCTTTCAGTGGTCAAGCCTCTTTTGACCCAAAATGTCTCTTGCCACCATGGGCCTGATGTATTCAAATAACAAAGAGTTCCTTTTCACATATACATTGGGTGATGCCTTTTTAACCCCTGAGCTGCCCTCTTCCGGGCTCCGACCCTTCTCAATTGTTAGTCTCCCTCCACCAGGTTCACTATGGCTTTCAGCACAATCTTCTTTGTGACATTCACAAGTCTTAATGTCTTTTTGTACAGTTCACTGTGGACATCCGTAAGACTGGTTCACTCTTGTCAACATACTGTATTTCGGGACTTTAGTCTTCGCCCCCTCTTTATTAGCATCCCTTGTTCGGGTTCACTCTTGCCAATGTTGTCAATCGCTCCTTTTCCATTCAACTCTTATGATGCAGGATTCACTTCCCTTATTTTCACAATCATCTGTCGGTCAAAGACTTTCAACTGTAGAGAGGATATTACAAGACCCCTGTATGACCATTTTAACCCCATTCTTGCCTTTCCCAAGGCCTTCTGGTTATGGTAGTTTCAACAATCAGGTAATCGGCAAGAATTTCCTGAGTGAGCACCCACGTGGTGCCGGACTCCTCTGTTGCTGGTTTTCCCCTTCATAGCATCAATAGTTATTTTAACCTTTCACAGTTCAATTAGCCGTTTCCTACTTTTTGTTCAACACAGTTCGGTTTCTTATAGACTCTCCTCTCGACTCACCGGCTGTGATGAACCGCTTGGCTTTCCTCCTCTTTGGAGTCAAGGTTGGTACCACAGAGACGTGTCTCTCCCTGGCTTGGTTATCAGTGGAGGAGGGTCTGGTGTACCATTGACATCTGCTGAAACACACAGTGGCTGTTGTTTGCAGTCTTATGATTCCTTCTGCAGAGGTTTCACAGGTCTTGGTCGGAAAGGGCAAGGTTGCTTCTCTCCTTGTTACCCTCTCGGTATGCACCGTCTTTCTCTTCCTATTGAACTGCCGGGCTGATTTAGCTCTCATGTTATGCAGTCTGCCTTGCTCGTATTGTGCCTCTGTGCTCCACCTTTTATCCCTGTGGGGAAGGGAAAGGGCCGTCATGTGTGTGCGGTTCTGGCGAATTGCCTGACCTTGGTGTTGGGACATGTCAGGTAAATGGCTCGAGTGTTAGTCTGTCATCCTTCGTAATATGCGAAAGTGTTCACGTCGGAAAGGGGGGGTAATGTGTTTGTGTATCCTACCTGGTAGGTTGGAGGAAAGGTTTCCTAAGAAGGGGCATACCACATCTCACCCATCAGTGTCCCACTTCCACTCCCCGAGAACCCCCCATCCAGGTGATCCTCCCTCACTGGTCCAACCCAGGAACTGGATCCAATAGCGATGGCCATGTCCTGGCCACCTGGATGACAGACCCCTGGGAACTAGTCAGGGAGACATCTTCAGGTTGTGTCTCACCTAGGTGCATCCCAATCCAAATCCCCAAGGACCCACCACCCTGGTGATCCTCCCTCGCTTGTCCACTCCCAGGGTCAGGATCCAAAAGCAATGGCGTTTCTCTGGCCACCTGGGTAGAGGATCCCAGGGGAGTAGGAGTGAGAATACCCTCAGGTTTCTCACACTGTCCTCCTGCATTTCCTTCTGGCATAAAGTGGCTAACAGGCCCCTTCCAGGCAGACCCAAAGCCCATTCCAGGTAGACCCAGAGTTCATTCCACCCGGGTGGTGGCGGATATGATGGATGTCTCCTCTGGTGTTCCCCTGCTGGATATTTGCAGGGCTGTCACATCGAGATCAGTGCATACCTTCACAAGGTTTTACTATATCAACAGGGATTCCACAGAGTAGTCCGGAATTTGCCAAGCAGAGTTGTGCCACCTATTTGGGTGAGGTTAGTGTTTCCTTCAAGTGAGCTTTACCTCCATCCATTTTTGGTATTGTGTGTGCACTGCTTTGTAATCTATTCAAATGACTAATTGGCTGCATTAAAGTTGGCCAGTCCAGCCAAATGATAGCACTTATCATGTGTGCTTTACCATGAAGGTTAGCAAGTGCCACACTTAGAATTGTGAACATTAGCCTGCGTCACATCTAGATTGGAATGTGAAGGTTAGCAAGTGCCACACTTAAATACAATTGTGAATGTTAGCAAGTGCCACACTTTGAACTGTGAATGTTAGCATGTGCCACATTTAGATAGCATTGTGAAGGTTAGCAAGTGCCACACTTAGATAGAATTGTGAACATTAGCTTGAGTTGGACCCAGACAGAATTGTGAATGATAGCAAGTACCACATTTAGATAGAATTGTGAACATTAGCCTGCACCGGACCCTGACAGAATTGTGAATCATAGCAAGTACCACATTTAGTTAGAATTGTGAACATTAGCCTGCGTCGCATCTAGATAGGATTGTGAAGTGCCACACTTTGAACTGTGAATGTTAGCACGTGCCACATTTAGATAGCATTGTGAATGTTAACAAGTGCCACACTTAGATAGAATTGTGAATCTTAGCAAGTGCCACACTTAGACAGAATTGTGAACATTAGCCTGCGTCACATCTAGACAGGATTGTGAATGTCGGCCAGTGCCACACTTAGATAGCATTGTGAATATTAGCAAGTGCCACACTTAGATAGAATTGTGAATGTTAGCAAGTACCACATTTAGATAGAAGTGTGAACATTAGCCTGAGCTGGACCCAGACAGCATTGTGAATGTTAGCAAGTACCACATTTAGAAAGAATTGTGAACATTAGCCTGAGCTGGACCCAGACAGAATTGTGAATGATAGCAAGTACCACATTTAGATAGAATTGTGAACATTAGCCTGAGCTGGACTCAGACAGAACTGTGAATGATAGCAAGTACCACATTTAGTTAGAATTGTGAACATCAGCCTGCGTCACATCTAGATTGTGAATGTTAGCAAGTGCCACACTTAGAATTGTGAATGTTAGCAAGTGCCATACTTAGATAGAATTTGAACATTAGCCTGTGTCACATCTAGACAGGATTGTGAATATTGGCCAGTGCCACATTTAGATAGAATAGCGAATATTAGCCACTGCCACATCTAGATTGCATTGGGAATATTACCAATGCCACATTTAGATAGAATTGTGAATGCTAGCTTGCTTCGCATCTAGACAGGATTTTGAAGGTGGGCCAGTGCCACATTTGGATATAATTGTGAATGTTGGCGTGCGTCATATATAGACAGGATTGTGAATATTAGCAAGTGCAGGATCTAGTTAGAAATACAGAGATATTAGCGCCACATCTGGAAAGAACGTGGAAATTTAGCACATATCACTTCTAGATAGTGAGGCCAATATCCAACCCACTTACAATTTCAACCCTCTGCATACACCTCTAAAACTCTAACCAAACACAACCCTAAAGCACAACAAACCGCTCAAACCTCACTACACTGCAACAACAAAACAAACCACACATAGCTTCACACAACAGCACACAACCGCTACTGACCGGAAAGCACCCCCAAGCTCAGCAAACAGTTTTAACTGAACTGAAGCTGCCAACATCACAACACTGCTCTCTTGCACTTATCCCGCTAGTTCCAACTAACTCTCCCCCGACCCCCTTTCATTTTTAGATCCACCAGAGCGCCAGGGGACCACCTCAGTGGTGATAGTGCGCGGTACAAATATCCTTTAACATTAAAATTAACATTTATTCCCAGTAGAAAATGCCATGCTACAATAGGAAAATATAGCCAGACTGGCTGCACTTAAATAGACCAGTCCAGCTCGTAATAAAACTCATGTTTGCTTTACTATTGATGGCGAGTAAATATGATCATGCCTCGTAACTCGTAAAAAAAAAAGAGCCAGCCAGACAGGCTGCCAAATGAACACCACCCCAAATCAGCGCCCCCTGTGCCCTGCAGAAACAGCAGACACACATTCACACAGCATTCCCTTTCTCATACATACACCATTCACTCGCTCATTCAAACGCACGCCCACCCATGCAACATATACTCTTTCATTCATATACAAATCCACACATACATTTATGATACTTTTTTTCTTACCTTGTGCCCCGGTCTGTACTCTGCTCATCAGTCCATCTGCCACCTGCCATGGATGTCCTCCGGCTCCCTCAAACATAGAAACAGGAAGCAGGGGGAGCACTGCCATAGTTGCTACCTGCAGCAGAGGGAGCAGTCAGTATTTTCACTGAGTTCTGTGGGCTCATCCAGAATGGGTTGCAGCTTGTCAGCACATTGCCCATAATGGATGAGCCATCACTGTTAAAAGGTGTTTGGTTGAATTTGGGAGTTGAGGAGGTGACCCAAAAGACCAGCGTGGAGGGCGTAGCAGGTGTTGAACGATTGTAGGGAGACTGTAGGAAATGCTCGAACAGAGAGAAAGGTAATACCAATTGAGTTGTTATGGATTGAGTGAGAGAATGACTGGAGAAGTGGGATGGGCCAGTAAGATCAGTGCAAGGAGTGAGAAGTGAGAGACAGAGTGAGATAGAGGGGGGTGGATGTGTGCGAGAGAGATGGAGAGGAGTGAGGAGAATCTGTGGAGTAAACCATTGCAAGAAAAGAGACAGAACAACCAGACAACCTGAACTGTTAGGTTCCTGGCTGAATGAAGAGCGTTAGATAAGGCTACAACCTTAAGCTCCCCCTTAGGGTAAGGGATAGATCCAGACATTTGGGATCACCTACTGATAGTCTACCAATATTTAGGAATAATTGTGCTCACCCCTTAGCCATGTTCAGGGTAAATGGCTATACCTCCTCCTACTTTCCCCTAAAATGTGGGCCACCTGTCAGGGATGTCCCTTGTCCCCACTCCTATTTACCTTGGCAATGGAGCCCCCTGCGAACACTATCAGAAAAGACCCGGTATTATGGGTATTCCACTGGTCGGGAGGATGGCAGTACAGCATCTCATTATAAGCAGACAACCTGCTGGTGTTTTTTGACAGACCTCAGACATCCAGGCCCAGGGTAATGCACCTTATTGACACATTTGGCAGCAGCAGTGGTCACAAAATCAGCTGGGACAAGTCAGTACTTATCCTGGTGAAGGGTCGCAGCGGGTCCATCCCTAACAGCTGCCCACTCAAGGTAGAAGTTGATTCTTTCAAATATTTAGGCATACAAATATGTATTAAGGAGGAAGAATACCTGGACAAGATTCTCAGTCCCATGCTGAATTGCTCAAAGAAGACTTACGATGTTGGGTAGAGCCAGCCCTTTTAAAATGTTCTCCCTTCCAAGGCAGCTGTATGTCATACAGAACATCCCAGTCGGGATCCCATGCAGGGTCGTCAGCCAAGTGGAGGTGTTACTGAAAAGCCTAAAATGTGTAGACGGAGTACCCAGAATCGCACTGAAGATAGGTTGGTAAGGGACAGCGATATAGGGCTGCTAGATATACAAATATTCTGCTAGGCATGTCAAATAGCTATCGCTAGGCGAGTGGCCAAGTGGAAGCCGAGGCTCACCTGAGGTTTGAAATAGAGTTGATGGGGAATGCAACACCTTGGCAGGCACTTTATGGGATAACCCAAAGGAAAGACCTCCCACTAGCCACCACAATGGTCATACAAGCTAGATACAAGGTGACTAAAGCCTTGGGATGGGAAGGTAGACTTACTTAGAAAGCCCCTATCTGGAGACCACCCTCTGCCCCATGTTAGACATCTGTGGGGTTTTACATCCTAGGAAGTCATTTGAATAAGGAAACTAGGGGACCTCATACACCAAATGTGTTTGAAACCATTCGATACCCTTCAAGTCAGGTTCAACATGAATTACTGCACCTTCCTGGACTTGCCCAACTACGCTCCCCTTGAGGCCAACCTCTTATCAGATTGTTTGTTGAACAAGCCGATCTCCACTCCCTGCCTTGCTATCTCTAGCTTCACTTCCTACCACTTTTGCCACTCATGAAACTGCGCGACAGCTGGGAGAGGGGCATGAATCATTTTTTACTAGGAGAATTGGAAGGAGGCTCTAAGATCTGCCAAGGAGGCAGGAATCAGCAGTAGGTTTTGCCTTGTACAACTCACAATATCACACACGATATACTACTTGAGGGAAAACTTACACAGAATGGGACAGACGGAGGATCCCCGGTGTCTTAGATTTGTGGATGCACCAAGGTCATTTTTCCATATGGTGTGTTCGTCCCTCAGCATACAATCGTTCTGGGAGAGAATCTTTAGCTGCATGTCTTGAGCCCTCGCTAAAAGGATAGCTAAATGCCCCAAACATGCCCTCTTGAATACTTGTTACGATGTTGGGTGAAACACCCACGACAAACTGTTTGTAATGGCAGGTTTAATAGTTGCAAAAAGAGGCATCACGATTCCAAGATGGCGGCCGAGTGGTGAAGACGAGCGAGTGGGAGCTCTGTCCTCTACAAGGCATATAATGTCAGGATGGGTATTATGCCCACATCAAAAAGCCATGCAGTGCAGCGCATACAAATTAACTACTCTCCTGAGTGGTGGAGGACTTTAGGAGGCAAAGGGACCATTTACTTTAGCCCGATACAGAGCCAAGTTTGACAACACGTGGATTCCCGCTGAGGGGTGAAGCAGAGAATCAGGTGGGCAAGAACTAGCCGAGAGGCGTGACCAGCGGGGAGAAAGCCGCACGTAAGCCCAGTCCTTCTGGGCCATAGATGCTGCCCAGAGGTCCACCAAGCCCATGCTTTGAATCCATGGACACTGAATCGACCAGGAGGGGGGCAGATAGAAGGAGGGGAGGCCAGCCACACAGAGCACCATCCACACAGGTGACTGCCGGAACCAGCATTCACCAACGCCCTTGCGGGATCGCCGGGCAGATGAAGCCGCAGCGGAGCAGGAGCGGGGTGCCCTACTGACATACCCTTGACCCCAACCCTCTTGGACACAGAGGAGGAACGGGGGTGGGGGTTGGGAGCAGAAAAGAGTGAACTTAATAGGGCAACATAGGGGTGCTAGGGAAGAGGTACTGTGAGAAACCGGAAGGTGTCTCACTTAGTAGTCCCCAGGGATCTGTTCTCCAGGTGGCCAGGACACGCCATCACTATTGGATCCTGTTCCTGGGGGTGGACCAGTGGGGGAGGACCACCTGGGTGAAGGGTTTTCGAGGAGTGGAAGTGGTACAGCAAGGGTTGAAACACGGTATCCCCTTCCCTGTAACACCTTTTCCCCATCCTACCCTGTAGGATATTTAGAAGCTCTACCCCCCCCCCTTTTCCCACACAAACACTTTCTTACACGGTAACAGACAATGGATTAACACCAGAGCTGTTTACCTGACATGTCCCAACACACGGGTCAGGCAGAGTCAGGCAATTGACAATAACCACGCACACCTGATGGCCCTTTACCTTCCCCACAGGGATAAAAGGCAGAGCACAAAAGCACACTTCGAGCAAGACCGAACGCACGAGGAGACAGCTACACCAAACCGACAGTTCAAAAGGAGAAGAAAGGAGGTGAGACCTGGAAGGGCGACGAAGCTGGGAATTGCTCTTAGCCTTTTCAACTCATGTCTGCGAAACCCCCAAAAGAGAAATCATAAGACCGGGAGTTACAGCTCGCGTGCGGAGCAGCAGATATCATTGGTACACGGGGGCCTCCTGCATTGATAACGCAGGTGGAGAGGAAAACTGGCTACCGTGGTACTATCCTTGACTACAGAGATCAGGGAAGCCAACGGGTTCAGCACAGCCGGTGAGTCGGAGGAAACTGATAAAAAACCGAACTGTGTTGAGCCTAAGGTTGCAAGTAGCAACATTTATGAACGCAAGGAATTCGCAAGACAAAGAGCTTGTGTACATGTTTTGAACTTTAAAGAAAGCACAGTTGAAGTCCAGGTGCAGAGGGGTCTGGCGCAATGTGGGCCTCATTCGAAAGGCTCTGACCGGGACCTGTTTTGAAACTGCAACAACCAGAAGGCCCTAGGAAAGGGTGGCATATGGTGTCAGAGTGGTTCTACAAGGGTTACATCAAATCCCTAGTACAATCGAAAGTCTCTGACCTGTTGCCAAAGGAAAGCTAGGGGGAGGTAACCCCGCTTTCCTATAAGGTTGTGAACTGTAAATTGTGGCAAGTGTGAACCTGACAGAGAAACGCTGAGAGAAAGCTTGGAGAAGGAAAACCTTGCTTTCTGATGAAAATGAGCAATGTAAGCTACACTTGAAAGGCCGTAGTGAACCCGACGGAGGGAGGCCCGAGTTGCAATGAGGATACAAGCCCAGCGGAGGGAGATCCTAGGGGTGAAGAGCAATCGCCCAAGGTACAAGGCTACCAAAAGATTTTTTGTTTGTTTGTCATTTGAGCAACACATGTACTGTGTTAGCAATAGATAAACTGTGTTGAAGAAAGGCCATAGCGAGCCCGATAGAGGGAGCCGCAAACGGCGTGAAGGATCCGAGCCCAACGGAGGGAGATCCTGGGGGTGAAAAAAATCGCCCAAGGTGCAAGCTCACAGACAAAACATTTTGTTTGTTTGTCATTGTGAAACACATCAGGCCTTCTAAGGCAAGAGACTTTTGCAAGAAGGAGACTTGGCCTTTGAAGGTTTTTTATATCGTTGAACTGAACTGTGAACCTTGTGTTGAGGAGGCCAAGCAGTGTGCTGTGCTCGAGAGCTCGAGAGTCCCTCCTTGTCCCGTGCTTCAAACGTGGAGAAGGGAGACCCAGCCATACCATCCTGACTTATCTTTTGGTGAACACTTATTTCTTTTCTAACAAACATTATCCCACACTCTTTTTGTAATTTAGTGGTAAGGATTGGCAATAGTACATTTTTTAGTATTGACCCTTTTTATTTGACAAGACACCACTAGGACTGCCTTATTATTATTATTTGATGGTCGTAGCTTGCTCTTATCTTTGATTTAGGTTTCAATTAGGTATTTATCTCACCCATTATAAAGTTCAATAAACGCCCCTGAACTGTGATCACTTGTGTCAGTGTTTACTGTTGCCTTACAGTACGCAGCAACACTCAGATATTCTCTCAACAGGCAGCAAACTTGGTGCACCAGACCCGACCCCCCACCCATGGAGTTTAAGGCACAAACCCACATGGCACAGCGGGGGCTAAGGAGTGAGGGGCAGCACACGACTCTTGTGGCCTAGGGTATGGATGGATTTCCCAGGTGCAAGTAATACCGGAGGGTGGGCGATCCTCTGCAGCAGAAATGACTCTACTTTTGAACCCCCACCCACCCTCGCTTAGTGGGACATATGGACTCCGGGTGTAAAGGAAGATCGAGTGGATAGGGGGAAACACACCCCCAACAAGCGATCACAAACAGCCGTGCCACGAGACAACTCCATACAATGCTACTGGGGGAAGGAAAGCAACCCCCAAACTTTGCCTGTCCCGCCACGGGAACCTCAAGGTGCACAGACGGGAGAGGACACGGACCCTACAGGCAAGATGTCGGCCTCAAAAGCAGACATTGAAGCATGTTTTATTGAATTTCAGGACAGACTCACCTCTAACTTTCAAGCACAATTTGTGACTTTCACAGCCGAGGTGAAACAGACCCTGTCAGATCTGAAAAAAGATGTTGTGGCACTGAAAGAACAAATGGACACAACA
This sequence comes from Ambystoma mexicanum, assembly GCF_040938575.1. Taxonomy (NCBI): domain Eukaryota; kingdom Metazoa; phylum Chordata; class Amphibia; order Caudata; family Ambystomatidae; genus Ambystoma; species Ambystoma mexicanum. Next base: position 1,132,961,301 of record NC_090923.1, read on the forward strand.
GAACGGGCTCTCAAGGACATTGTGGAAGACAATCGCAAGACAGACGAGGTCCTAGAGGACTTGGCAGAGATAGCCCATAATGTTGAATTACAGTGCGAAGACCTAGGAAACAGATCTCGTAGATCAAACATTCACATTAGGAACCTGTCGGAATCCGTAGGAGACTCAGAGTTGAAGGAGGCAGTCCTACACATCTTCACAGACTTGGTGCGGGGCCGGGGGGAAGGAGAATATTCCCTTTAACAGGATTAACAGAACAGGTCCAACGAGACAGGATCCCGGAGCTCAGCCGAGGGACACATTGGTGGCACTGGCACGGTATCCCAAAAAAGAAGATATTCTCCAAGCGGCCCGGCTAGCAGAGCCGATTAGATATAATGGCGCGGAAATCCAACTGTACCAGGATTTGGCCCAGTTAATCCTACAGAAAAGGAGGGAACTAGGAGCTGTAGTAAAACATCTGCAATCTAAGTGGATTAAATATAAGTGGACCTTCCCCTTTGGTCTCCTTTTGCAATGGGATAGCTGACAAGGATTACGACTCAGGAAGAAGGTGCCCAGTTGCTACACATTGATGAAGAAGATGCCCACCCACCAGCAGGAGCAGAATCTGGCCCACTGAAAGGAATGAAAACGTGTGAGTGGTTCCGACAGAAGCAAAAAGGGAGCGGGAACGAGAACCGAGCCTGTCCCTTCAAGAAAGACTACCTACAGGCCCGCCAGATAAAAACACCAACTAACCCGCTCAAAGATGCAGAGCTTGTTTTGAACACTGCAAGTACAGGTCCGAGGCCTTATGGAGCGGATAATACTCACGATGGGGCTACTTGGAATTATGGTTGAGGCTTTAGGAAGTCTCACAAGTTGGCCCTGGGCATATTGGCAAGCCGAAGCCTTGGGCAACAGGCCCAAGGGGTACTTAGACTCTTTGGCTCGCACCAGGGCGGGGGGAGGGCTAGTGGATAGGGAACGTTCAGGGAACTGGGGTATGGGGGGACAGTAGGGGGGAAAGTTACAGGGAGACCAGGGGGGAAGAGCGGTGCTAGGAAGGGGGGATAAGTGTACAACAGCAATTCAGGGGAAGTTCTTTTTCAGAGCTGTGGTTGTTGCAGCGGAACAAGTTACTTACCCCTGGTAATGTTCTTTCGACTGGATGTTCCTCCCACGTATTCCTCATTTATTAAATCTCCAATATCCAGCTTCTGCTGGTTCGGAAAGAAAATTTGGCAGAGGGCGCTGTGTGTCGATGCAGTCGACTCAATGTCTCTCGAGGGCCTCCGTCTCGAGGATGATGTCTTCGAAGGCATATATAGCATGCACACTGCCCACTGGCTTCAGTTCTGTTTTTTTGTGTCATTCTCAAGTAGAACTACCTGCTTCAATGCAAATTTGAACATACTAGGCTCTGAAGGAGCGAAAGCTGTAATAACATGGGAAATTCTGAGGGGTGGGTTGGGAGGGCGATGAGGAATATGTGGGAAGAACATCCAGTCGAAAGAACGTTACCGGGGGTAAGTAACTTGTTCTCCGAATGGATTGTGTCCTTCCACATATTCCTCATCTTTGATAGATTCCCAAAGCAGTGTTAGTTTTGGTGGAGGGAGTAAGACTTTTGCCATCAATGGTTTCCATGAACAGAATGGAGGACAGCTTTTCCAAAGCTTCCATCCTGACTTAAGGTAGAATCAAGGCAGTAATGCTTAGTAAAAGTGCGTATTGTAGACCAAGTAGCAGCCTCACAAACGTTTTGAATAGGAACACCTCTTTGCAGAGCAGAGGTAGCCATGCCCCTAGTGGGATGGTCTTTCAAACCTTCTGGAGGATCCTTGCCCGCTAGCCTGTAACATTCGGAAACAGCTAGAATAATCCATCTGCATAAGGTCTGCTTTGTTACAGCCTGTCCCAGTCTATGACCGTATAACCTATGAATACTTGATCATCCAGACAAAGTTCTGACAACCTTGAAATGTAGAAGCTCAGAGCCCTTCGAGGATCGAGCCTGGCAACCTCTCCTCCTCCTTGCCAGGATGAGGTGGAGGGTAGAAAGTGGGTAACACAATTTTTTGTCCTAAATGAAATTCTGAAATGACCTTAGGTAGAAATGAAGGCTTGACCCTCAGAACAACCTTGTCTTTATGAAATACTTTAAACGGTGGTTTAGAGGATAGTACCTGCAACTCACTCACTCTACGGGCGATGTTAGTGCTACCAACAAGATGGTCTTGAATGTTAGTAACATTAAGGAACATGAATGGAGTGGTTCAAACGGTGCCTGAAAGGGAGATGGAGGGGACACATTAGTGAGTCCCTTCAGAAATTGTATCACCAAAGGTATCTTAAAATATAATGTTTCATGAGATGAGCGCTTGAAGATGGAAAGCGCTGGCACATAACATTTAATGATCCCAACCTGGAGCCCCAGATTGGCCAAGTACGGCAGAAAGGATAACACCTCTGGTGTTTTGCAAAGCAAAGGCTTCACATTCTTGTCCCTGCACCAGCTGCAGAATTTGTTCCAACGGAAGCAGTACAAAGACTTTGTTGCTGGCTTTCTGGCTGTGAGCAAAATCTCCATTATGTCATCCGGGAAGTCCCAAACCTTGTACCTCAGCCTCTCAGAAACCATGCGGGATGGTTGAGTGTCTTGACCTCTGGATGGAGAACCTGAGCCTCCTCTTGCGAGAGAAGGTCCTCTCTTTGTGGAAGATGTATTGGAGGGCAGATGGACATATCTAGAAGGTCCGGGTACTACGTCCTCCTGGCCCAATCCGGGGGAATTAGGATCATGGATTTCCTGAACTTTGTCAACCTCCTGGTCACGTGAGGAATGACGGGGGCTGTAGGAAATGCGTACAGGAGTGGAAACTGCCAGTCCACGACAAATTTGTCTCCTAGAGCTCCTCTTGGAGGAAATTCCCTGGAGCAAAACTGTTTGCACTTCCGGTTGACACTGGTCACAAACAGATACACTTGAGGGGTTCTCCAAAGGGTGAAGACCTCTTGAAGGACTTCCTGAGCTCGTTCCCACTCGTGGGAAACTGTGCTCTGCCTGTTTAGAGTGCCCGCTGCTGTGTTCTTCTTTCCGGATAGGTGAACTGCTGATAGAGAGATTCCTTCTTGAACTGCCCAGAACCAGAGCTGCATTGCCCCTCCGCACAGTGATAGCGACTCTGCACCTCCTCTCTTGTTGAGGTAGTACATGGCCCCGTACAGAGGGCAGAAAAGCCTTCATCGCTAGTCTGATTGCTCTCAGCTCCAAAAGATTGATGTTTAGTATGGACTCGGACGGGGACCAACGACCGCTGATTGTCAGATCATTGGCGTGGGCTCCCCACCGCATGAGTGAGGTCTCCGGCCATGGTTGCCAAAAAGGTTGTCTCTTCAGAATATTGAAAAACAACGGTTGGCAGAAAAAGTCTCAAAACCACAGCGCTTGTGTATATCAGAAATAGAGACAAAGTACAACAAGGCAGAAGGTATCTGGGTGGTGTGGTTGTACTGCCTATACAAAACCACTGGTAAAGTTCAAGACAAACACAAATGGATCCCAGTCTCTCTGCGCCAAGTGGATGTACAAATTGAAGAGTGATTTCCAAAGGATTTATTTGGAGCGTGTAAAGGAAAGCCTAAAATGTGTTTCGACCTGGCGGGCGGAACGGCACCTACCCGCAGACCTTGATGGTAGCACAAGGTAGAATCATTTGTGGTATGGAATTAGGTCATGGCAGTAGTCGTCTAGTACATTTTTAGACATGATCTAATCTTCATCTTCATCCGACTCAAAAATATATGCCAATGTACACGTTTTGAAATTGTCCTTCCTTAAATATTTGTAAAGGGACTTCAGACTTAGAACTGCATTAAGCTGTACCTTGTCCTTTTGTGGTGATTATAAATATCAGCAGTAAACCCCATTTTGCATTTGGATTGTGCATTATTTCAATCGCATATTTTTGCAATATAGGTGCAACTTCATGAGTTAACAAGTCCTGATGATTTTTGTTTCGGAAGGATGGAGGAGCTTCCGGGAGAAAGCTAATGTAAGGAAACCTGTACTCCTTGTTTATAAACTTGAGAACCCACTCATCTAAGAGCCGGCTCTCCAAACAGCCTAGGATCAAATCCCTTTCCCACCAGAGATAAACAGCCAGAGGGTGCATCAAAGCCCGTTACTCATGGTAGTAGCTGACTGAATAGATTTTACGCCTGCAAATCGCTCAGCCTTTCCAGCGCCTCTTCCATTAAACTATCACTTATGTTGCTGCTTTTGGGATTGGGATGAATGCCCATACTATTCAGCCTAGGAGACCATGCCAGCATCCTGTAGAGATGACCATGTAGGGCAGCTTTGGCCTAGCAGATAGCCCGATTGAAGTGATAGTTCACATTTTCCTTATGTCCAGTCAAGTTTGTCTACAAAACAAATGGCAAACCTCAAAAGACATATTAAGCAACTGTGAACACCCAATGACAAACCGGCTATCCTATTAGCAATATTTACCCCGCCTTTTGATATATTGTTTAGATCAGCCATAGTAATCTTGTATCCATCCCCTGTCTAATTGCTGTAGCCTGCGCTTCTGGCATACACTTAGTAGCCCTTTCTACCAATTCAAAGAGCATATTGATGATGTGGCAAACTAATTCCTAAATTCACTCTCCAGAGTACTAAAAAGCCCAAAGAAGAGATCTTCTTAACCACGACATCCATTGTTTTGGACACTTTCCTGGGAGGGATGGTAGGAAGAATATAAGGTCGCCACATATACAGATACATGGACAAGCAGGCAATCATATGATTCAAAAGATAAGAAAAACACTGTTGTTGCTTATTTAAAACTGCTCATGTGCTTTCTAGACCTAAAGACTGGTTCTCCTAAACAACAATAATTGACTCTTTGTACAGATATTGAAACCGTGAAAGGGGACTCAATCTTAAGACCCTTCTTTAATCGGTAATCCTCAAAAATAACGGGGAGAAAATGCTGAATGCGTGTTTGGTGCGCATTTGGCATGGACAAAAATCCTGAATCACACAATGCCGAACAAGGGAAGCAGGGTTTGTGGGGGTGTCTCCCGCTACCCTTGTTCGGCATTATGGTTTGGAGGGTTGCAGGATTGTCCCCTGCTTCCTTTACATGGAAAGCAGGGGGATAGTTGTCAGTTGCGTGCAGTCGAGAAGTTCACATTGTTTTCGGCTTTGTGTTTTAATGTAGAACCCATTAATCTATCTGTCAATTTGTTCTCATATGTAACTGCCTCCTCACTACAAATCCTAAAGCTGGCACTTCTCACTTATGTACAGAAATGGAAACTGCATATTCCTTAGAAAGTGTTATATTCATATTTCTATTTGAAAATATGTCTGGTGATGTGTGTAACCCAACTAGCACCCTACACGCCTTGTACCAATTTGTTTTACAGGCAGTAACTTCTGATCCAGATATCCGCTCTTGCCCTTATCACAGCAGCAAAACCATTCACCAATATATAAATGACCCTGTTTGCCAGACTTTTAAGTCAATGTAACAGGATACAATTCCACCATAAGCAGCAGAGTATCAGGGAATAGTGAAAACTGGCATGCACAGCTCCACGCCCCGGAAACGTAGAGCAAAGGCAATAACAATAGGGAAAGGCTAAAATAATCAAAAAGGTTGAAAAGTTGAGGATTCGTATTACATATTAATGCAAAAGTTCAAAGGTAACTATTGTAAACACTGCTCTAGGCCAACTCAACAAATTACGGTCTACAGAAACTTCAGCAGTACTCAAGTTTACTAACGAAAACCTCCTTTCTTATTAATGTGAAACATGTATGCTGTTGATTGACTGCTTGTGAGAGGGCTGCAGCCTAGACATTTCTTGAAATGTAAAAAAATTGACCATTATGTAAAATATCAAGACCCCTCTTACCCAAACCATTTCTTCCCATCTTCAGGAAAAGTGTGAAATGATTCACTCCACTGGTGTAACTTGAGGGACATCGGACGAGGAGCAGTCAGGGCTGCTTAGTTTGTGCAAGTTTTTACTGCATTCTTCCTCTGCATTGCCTTCACAGTGTTCTATCATCCTGTTGACTTTGCTTCGGAGGTTGGTGGGGACACTTGTATAGACTTGTTATAATAAAAACTCTGTTGGTCATCTGGAGCAATATAGTGAGCTATTTACTGTCTTCCCTTCCACCTCAAAATGAAGGCAAACAACGATGCATTATAAAGGCTATGGTCTCTGCTGTTTGAGTTTCCATTTTTACATCTGTAACCATAGTGTCCACTCCCTTTCCAAACAGTTGTTGACCATTAATGGCCTAGTCCAGAACTGTAGCCCAAAGTCTGAACGGAAATCGGAGCTCCCAGTCAGGCCTACCATCTCATCACTTGTCTATTTTGCTGGTTGCAGAAACCAGTATCAACAACTTCAAATGCTGCTTTCATGGAAGGTTTTGACTCTAATCTGCCTTGCCTCCAGGAATCTTCAGCTTCTCACTGTTTCTCTTCCAGTAGGAACTCTAGCATCTTAGCCATTTTCCCCACGGCTCTCGGTCGAACTGCAGCATTAGCAACCCATTTTGTCTTGAAAGGATCATGACTTAGGCGTCAAACTTGTTGATGACAATGGATGCAGAATTGAGTAACTTGACAATCGCACAATTTGGAACGTGATGATGTCCAAGCTTTTATGTCAGCCGTTCACGATGTGTGCATTCAGCCAGCGGTGCTTTCTGATCTTTTATCTATAACATCTCTCCTTGACCCAAACTGGGGCAACGATGGGGCAGAGAGTGTGCTGAGATGTTTTCTAGCTCACCTTTGCTTTTTCAGTTCCCTTAGGGCTTTGTGTCAGTCACTCTGAGGCATCTTGCTCAGAGTCCACATAAATAACTCTCATTGACCTCTCTTTTCTTATTCTAGATGAGAATGTTTGAAAAATCCTTCAAACTGTGCTCTGGGTAGAGGCAGTAGATGCACTCTGTGCGAAGGTCTTTCTCTGAGAAATTCCTCTGCCCACATTTAAGCCAGGGCTTAAAAGGGCTATTTTTCCAGTTTCTGTCACGGTCTGCAGATATCAAAAACCTTCTCTATATAAGCGTAAAAAGTACTCTGAATCGGAAATTCTTCTAAAGAAGAGCTCTGGAAAGCAACTCCCTACACCTAAACTAGTTGTTACCATATGATGTGTGAGGCGGTGGAGGAGGGCGGGAGTTAGTAGGTCAGCAGGGCTGGTGACTGATTGGTGAAGACAAGTCTAAGGGCCTGAAGAAAAAGGCCTCAAAGTAGAACTGATACATAATGATTTCGATATTTATGTATTGCTATGTAAATTTATTTATTTCTAACCATGGGATACCCATCTCAACATGTGCATCTATAAAAGATCCAATGCTGGAGAACTTCTTAATACATCCCTTTCTTTTACCTCCTGACTAATGGAAGATTGAAAAATACTCTGAACTAAACAAGGTGGAGGGAACCAGCTACTACTTTATTATGTAGAACTGCCTGTCTGAACTGGGCATCAGGCCATGGAATAATAGCTAAAAGCTAAAAAAAAATGCATATGGAGTGGCCTAAGTGGGCGCCTGGCAAATTACTTCGAGAGGAACATGTCATTAAAAGGCTACTGCAGCTGTGTCACAGCAACTGAGCATGCATGCACGTAGGAGGTGGGAGATCCTCCAGCTTGCAGAACTCTACAATGCAAGAGACCAACCAATGAGGGATGGTAGCTTTAGAGGACATTTTTCCAGAGGAAAGCCCCCAAAGGTCACAGAGGAATGCTCTGAAGACCAAAAGGGACTATAGCTCTTCAGGTAGAATTTCAGTACTCAAGCCAGGTCCAAAATGTGGACATAGACCTCCAAAGATGGTGCCGGTAAGAACACTGGAAGAGATATCTCTTGATTCAAGTGGAATGAGGACTCACCCTTAGGTACAAAGCAGGGGTGAGTCCTGAGAGTCATCTCTTTGTGGAATTTCAAATATGGTGTGCTGGCACACAAGGCTTACAACAGCTAAGAAAGCAGGCTTTCAGGTTCAAGGGCGTAAAAGGTTTTTAAACCAGAGTAGATTAAATTACATTGCCATCACATACAGGGCTTGGTTCAGGGGCGCAATTATAGCAAGCCACAGACGTGCCCCTTTAATCCCTATTGGAGAGAGAGAGAGAGAGAGAGAGAGAGAGGGAGGGGGGGAGAGAGAGAGAGAGAGTGAAAGAGACATAGAGAACCAGAGAGAGAGTGTGTGAGAGAGAGAGCGAGAGAGAGAAAGAGAGAGAGAGAAAGAGAGAGAGAGAGAGAGGGGGGTGGAGGGGTGATACCCTGTAACCCATGTATAGGCGTACTCCAATTTCAGAGAAGGTATCTCTGACAGGAGTAGAGAGTGGGACCAAAATCTGGCAAATAAGGAATAAAAGATAGAGCATCATCCAGATAGATGAGAGGAGGATTCTGACACTTTTTTAGTGTGTAACTATATTTGAAATAGATTGTGTCCTCCCACGTATTCCTCATCTTTATATCTCCAATATGCGGCTTCAGCTGCTTCGGAAAACATTTTTGGCAGAGGGCGATGTGCGTCGATGCAGTTGACTTCATGTCCCTCGAGGGCCTCCGCATCGAGAATGATATAATCGAAGGCATATATAGCATGCGCAGCACCCTTTGGCTTCAGTTCTGTTTTACGGAGTAAGCGTACACTTTGAGAACTACAGCACGCTTCAGAAATTTCCTCACGAAATATTTGAAAATGTCTTCGTCTTCGACACCGACTACCCCGAAGGTCAGGTTCAAAAAGTGTCAAGACTGCGATGCCAAGATGTCGCTGACGGATCTGCATGGAGTATGCTTGTGGTGTCTCGGTGTGGAGCACAAGACCTCGACCTGTTCAAAGTGACAATCGATGACCAGAAAAGCTCTGAGGGAGCATAAGGGGAAATTGGTGATAGGTAGATTCACTAAGAAATCCCTGTCGACTATCCCGTCGAAAAAGCCTTCTTCTTTATGAAGCGAGAGGCGAGTCTCGTCGATGAAAGAAGGCAGAAGGATCCAGTCAAGTGGTGGCTCCCACTACTCCTAATCATCGTTGAGGAAATCGAAGAAGAGGCATCGTAAATTGCCTACTTCGACGTCCTTGACTGACTCCTCTCCTGAGAGAACTATATCATGTCCCACTAAGGCTTCCACTCCAACCGATTGGGAAGCATTCCGGCAAGAAATACTTAAGATATTTGAGAGCCAGAAACCCTCGAAGCAGGCAGGCCATGCTGCTACCACGCCTTCTGAAGCCGGTGAGCAAACGGCTCCACCCAAATCCTGCTAGCCCTCGAGCCTGTGACAAAGGCCAGATTCCCATCGAGAGCCGTCGAGGCCTCGACACAATGAGAAATCATTGAGGGATCCTTCAAGTCATAAGTCGAAAGAAAAGTCGAGGTTGTCAACGCCATCGACGCCAGCACCACCATCGAAGCCATCAATGTCATCAAAACCTCTGATGCCATCGAAGGTGAAAAACATCTTCATCAACGGCAAAAAATATCTTCATCGACGGCTCCACGGGCATCTGGCTCGAAAGTTTCAAAGCCTTTGCCGCCTTTAACTGAGAAAAGAAAACCTTCACTCCTTTACCAAGAAAGGATTTCTTTAAATCTCTGAACTCTATGAGGACAATGAGCATCTGATAATGATGAGCCCTTTGGTTTGCAGTATTGCACACCAAATGTCCCTGATAGTTTCATATCAGAGGAATCCAGACTGAAAGACCTGCATAAAAACATGCAGACAGTCAGTGGAGTGGACACTTAACCCGAATTGGAATTTGGAAAGCCTGAGTCAGATGAGCATGCAGATGCCTCATACAGGCAGTTGATGACCAAGGTAGTGGATTACCTGGGATGGAGCACAGCTGACCTCCCTTTCGAACAGGATGACCTTACAGATATCCTGTATAAGGTTCCTCAAAGTGATCCTCTCTTACCCTTTCATATTGCTCTTCAGAAGAGTAAGTGCCCATTGGGAAGCACCAGAGTCAAGTCTGGCAGTAAATAAGAACCTAACAAGGAAATACCATCCATCAAATAGTGACCCCAGCTACTTCTCGAAACACCCTACCCCAGAAAGTCTGGTGGTGCGGACAGCAACTGCAACCTCGCAACAAGCAGCTTATCCGACCATCCCACTGGATAGGGATAATAAAAGGGTAGATGCCTGGTCAAAAAAAGTATGTTCTGCTCAGAGCATGGTTCTTCAATCAGTCAACTCCACATATGCCTTGACAAAGTTTACATACACTCTATGGGACTGCATTTCTATGGCGGTTGAGCATATTGCCGAAGAGGAGGAAAGGGACAGTTTCTTGGCCATTGTTAAGGATGGCAAGGAAGCTATGTGTGAGTCTCTTCAGTCGGGTTTGGATTCTGCTGACAGCGTTAGCACAGCCATGGCGGTAAGCACGGTAATCGCAGATTTGCGTAGTTAAGGAACTCTGGATTTGCACCTGATGTGCAATCTAGACTCCTTAATATGCCTTTTGACGGGTCTCCACTTTTTGGCAACAAGGCTGACAAAAGCCTCGAGAAGCTGCAGACCTCGAAGGCGGCAGCCAGGTCTTTGTGTGCCCCTATTAGGCAGCCTCAGCCTTTCCACTTCAGTGGAACATCTTGGAGGGGTAGATCCTTTCGCTACTACTCCACAGTTGGAAGAACGAGAGGCATGGCTGGTCAAAGAGGCCAAAGAAGATTCCCTTGTGGTGGACGAGGGAGAGGGGCAAAGCTCAAGCAGCGGCATGTTTACCAAGAGCCACTGCTTCAGCTGCCTCAAAACCTCTTTGAGGTCTTAATTCATGACACCCCAGTGGGAGGCAGACTGTCTCAACATCTGACAGAATGGCGAGACATTACATCGGATGCTTGGGCATTACAAACCAGAGCCCAAGGTTTCTGCCTCACCTTCATTCAGAGAACCATCCACCGGGGAGCCATTCTTTGAGGGTTCCAGATCCGTTCCTTGTGCAGGAAATTTTGACCTTGTTAGAGAAAGGTGCTGTAGAGCCTGTACCTGTAGCGGAGGACTGAGATCCATCTTGGACTTGAGATACTTGAACAAGCTCCTCAGGAAGGACAAGTTCAAGATGGTCACACTTTCTCAGATCCTTCAAGCCCTCCAACTCCAGGATTGGATGGTGTCATTGGACCTTCAGGATGCTTATTTTCATGTGCCAATCCATCTCAAGCACAGAAAGTACCTGAGGTTCGCCGTTGGAGATTCTCATTATCAGTTTCAAGTTCTGCTGTTTGGGCTAACCTCCAACCTGAGCCTATGCACCAAACTGATGGCAGCGAATCTCAAAAGAGGGGGGGGGGGATTCACGTCTACCCCTACATGGACGATTGGCTGATCAAGGCACATTCTCCTGAACAGGTCCTGGATCATCTCAGCGTGACCCGCCACTCTCTCCACAGACTGGGTTTCTCTCTCAATTACAAGAAGTCCCACATGAGACCAGCTCAAAAGCTCCAGTTCATAGGGGCCGTACTGGATGCTTCCTTGGGAAAGAGCTTGCCACCCGAGGTGAGGGCTGAAGACATTCTGCAGATGGTCTCCAAGTTTCAGAGTGGCCAGCGTCTCCCGGCTTTTGACTTTTTGAGGTTGCTTGGCCTCATGGCATCTTGAATTTTTCTGGTGCCAGAGACTCGTCTGAGAATGAGATCCCTTCAATGGGCTCTCAGGACACAATGGTCTCAGTTCTCGGGCAACATGTCAGACCTACTTCCCGTTCCAAGCACAGGATCTCCTATGGTGGGCTTGCAAGGGCAATATTCTGAAGACAAACACGAATGGATCCCAATCTCTCTGCGCCAAGAAGATGTACAAATTGAAGAGTGATTTCCAAAGGATTTATTTGGGGCGTGTAAAGGAAAGCCTAACACGTGTTTCGAGCCTGAGACAGCTCTTCATCTGAGGCTTGAGTTGAGCTTAAAGGACTTCAAATTTGAGAATGTGGACAATGCCAGAAAGTAATTCTCAAATGGCCTCGCAATTACGGAAAGGCTGAGCGACCGTAGAATTATATCTTCTGGGATACATCTTCTGAATTGTGCCGGTGCTACCGTCCTCTCCATTCCCATTTGAGTCCAATGGGACTCAAGTGGGAATGGGGAGTAATTTTTTCCACCGCCCGGCAATGGCCAATTACCGGGTCTGCCGGGGTTGCAATGCCCCGACAATTGCCGGGCGCCAGGCATAAAAATTACTCCGGCAGCAGCCGTGCCGTTTTTACCGGCATGGCTACCGACAAACTCATAATGAGGCCCTATAGTATTGTAGAAAAGACAAAAGAGGAAAAAAGCAAAACCTAATTAAATCTCTATAAACACAATCATATAAACGCATCATTTTAAATTATTGTGATAATCTCGGCATAATCACGTTGATTCGATATAAAAACTTAATTACTGCAATTGATAAGGACACTACATTTCCACATAACATATGTTGGCAAAATTCATATCTAGAAACCAATTTACATCATGGACAAACTTTTCAAACATAGACATGTTATTTGTTGCTTATATAAAACCCTATCACTTTGGATGGCATCTCTGTGCAGAGTAATACAACACTTTTTGCAATTTTTAACTAACCATACATATTCAAATACATTGATTTCATTGCTTTTCAGAATTGAAAGTGGCCATCAGTAGCACTACTATGAGTGGGACGAGAATTCAACATACAATTTTCTTGTTTATTGTTGGTACCAAGAGTTCTCCAGCAATGGATCTTTCATGGATTCACATGCTCATGAACATTCCCCGTTATCAGGCTGGGAATCCTCAGTAAAAATTAAAGCAGTTTCTTATTAAAGCTTAAAACTGCTTGTCACTTATATAGCCTAATGGTGTTACTTTGGGTCATACTACCCCAGCCAGTGACAGTAGTCCTCCTTAGCTACACCCCTGTTGGCCGTCTTCAGATTCTTTACTGCACGTTTACGTGTTGGGAGTCCTCGTTGGTTCACTCCTCAAAATATCTACTTTTTTGTCCTATTGTTGAGAGATTATTGTCATTGTTTCTTCAGCATCGGTCACTTCTGTGACTACTGGCTACAGGGACCCATTGCCGGTGAAGATCCAGAGCATGAACGGATCTTTATTATCTTCTCGACCGCATGAAGTCCTCTTCACAAGTTTGAGGCCTTGTTCATTCACCACGACGACGGACAAAAAGAAAAAGAGCATTTTCAAGGCCTGTATGAAGTATCGCCTCAAGAATGTCTATGTGGAGGACCACCATGACAAGTGCTTAAACCATCCACTTCATTGGGGACCCTGTCTGCAACTGCTTTGACTACAACTACTGAGTCTACAATTCCAACGGCACCCTTGTCTTCGACGCACTCATCGGAGAAGCGACGTCTGTCGACATCTGCATCTACTGATTCCACAAGCCACAGTAGTCATCCTCATTAAGAGCATCGCTGATGATATCTTCGTCGACGAACCCCGTCGATGGACCACAGACCAGCAAAATCGTCACCCTTCCCGGAAGGGGGCTGTCCCGTCCACAATAGCCTCATCGCGGCTATTACCACAACTACCATCTCTACCAAATTGGCCAGAGTTTCTTTGCCACCTAGGCCGTCGTGAGCACCGTTGGCACGTTGGCATGTTTGACACGTTTCCCAGAGGTGCTAGTGTGGACAGGGAGATGCCTCCAGCATTGCCTTTTCTATCAAGGCCCACACAGGCTAAGCCACTTTTCACCCTGGTGGGTTCTGTGTCTACTGCTACTGCACCACCTGAGGCATTACTGCAAGGAGGTGAAGTCTCAGATGAAGAGCCTATGGAGGCTCTGTTCTCAGACCACTAGGAAATCAGTGATCAGCCTGACCCAATCCCGCCTATGCCTTGTCCGCCAGTTCAGCCTCCTACAATCCCAGCAGTTCCACCCACTACAATGCCTGTTGTTTCACTGGGCACTCCAGCCACACCCAGGGACCTTTCTCTCAACATTCTGTCAACCTTGCAGAACTTGGTCACAGAACTGCAACACCGTCTTCCTCCCACGGCCCCTCAAGGAGCCCCTAGTAGGAGCCCTACAAAATTACCATCAAGAGTGGATTTAGTTCCATCTGCGCCACCTTGGTTGGTTCCTGAGTTCTCTGTGCCAGTCGTTACTCTCACCGATACTGACACTGGGCCTGACGACACAGACACCACCACAGACACTGACTATGATGACCTAGTCCCGGCTGATTGTGCAACACAGGACCTGCCTTCATGTGACGCACCCCCAGATGAAATTGGCTCTTTCCATGTACTTTTAAAACATGCTGTTAAGCTCTGTGACCTGGTTCCAGAGGGACAGCAAAAAGAGGGTTTCCTGTTTCAAAGACGTGAAGCCTCCAGGAAGTCAGTGGTTGCAATCCCTATGTTAGATGACCTCTGGGAAGATGGCCTTTTGGTGATGAAAAATACCGTCTTAACTCCTCCAAAAAAGGTTCGCCTAGAGAAGAAGTATACAGTGACAGATGCAGCCCCCTAAGTGCCTTGGCACAAAGCCCTGCCTAGACTCAGTAGTATTGGTGGCTGCTCAAAAGAGATCAGCAAACCCTTCCTCGCCATGCATGGTACCCCCCCTGCTAAGGAAGGTAAGCAGCTAGATGCCTTTGGCAAATGGGTCCTTTGATTTTCTGCCGGTGATAAGAGAGATGAGGCTCTAGCGCTATTATGCAAAGGGGAGGCCACTTCGGAGCACGCCATTACTGTTGCACTAGACATCCCATACACTGACTTTTGCCAAATGGGGTACTGAGCGGTGCTCAGGCACTAGTGATGATTAAAGGTGACCAACTTTCATCCTGAGGTGCAATCCAAGGTTATCGATATGCTGTTTGATGGGGTGGACCTCTTTGGGAAGAAGTTGGACAAGACCCTACAGGCCATCAAGGCAGATAAGGATACAGCACGATTCCAAGGCACCCTGCAACAGCAAAGGCAGCCCTTTTGTTCCGGTAAGGGACGCCTCTCCAGAACCTCGAAAGATCCAGGCCCTCTTACAGTGAGCTGTCTCACACCAGCTCTCAGGAGGCATACATGGGAAGGAAACGGGTGTACAGGGGGACCCAGAGAAGGCACAGATCTTCCTCCAGACCGCAAACACCCAAACAGGCTTGATCAGATCAGCACTAGGACCGGTGCCCCCACTTGAGCAACCCAGTGGGAGGCTGGTTGTCGCAATTTGTCAAGCAGTGGGAAAACATCGCCACAGACAAATAGGTGCTCAACATCATTCAACGGGGTCACACCCTTGAGTTCCTGGGCAAATGCCCCTCCATCCCTCCTGTAAACAACAGAAAATTACATCTTCCACTTCTCTTGCAAGAGGTAAAGTCCCTTCTAAGAAAAGGGAGCTTTAGAAGCCATACCATGAAGGATAGCTCAGGGGCAATGCCTTTGTCTTTGAAGCAAGAAAACGCAGCGAAAAACAGGTTCGAATCCCGATTCCGTGCTTAGAAACCAATTATTGCTATTACGTGCATTATAAAAGAACAATTATAATTACTAGCGCACTTCCAGGGCTCTGTAGTGTACTCCAGATTATTCCTCTTGAGATAAAAGTTCAGTGGGTGGAGACGCATCCTAGTCATCAGCAACTCAACAAGTTCCTAAAATCACAAAAGTTTTGCATGGTCACGCTTCAGCACATTCTCGATCAACTAGCACAGGGAGACTTCCTTTCCTCTCTGGACTTGGAGGATGCTTATTTCCACAAACACTTCCTTCGATACATAGTACAAGGCAAATATTATCAATTCACGGCTGTACCTTTTGACCTTAAATCAGCTCAGAGAGTCTTCACAAAATGTCTAGCACCGGTGGCGGCCCACCTCTGCCGAGCAGGCATTTACATCTACCCATACCTAGATGACTGGCTAATATGCGTCCCCTCTCGGACGCTAGCTTTGCAACACACCGAGGAGACCCTCCAGTGCCTGCCTTTTCTAGGGTTCTCCATCAACTTTCCCGAAGTTATGTGTATTGCCATCTCAGAACGCTCTGTCCCTGGGCTCACAGCTCAACACCCTAGAATGCCTTGCTATTCCCTCAGAGGAGAGAGTCAAAGCCATACTCCACAAGATTCGACAACTGTCCACATTGCGGGTGACAATAGTCCATTCCATCAAGTCTTCGTTGAGCATGATGTCCTCTTGCATACCATTGGTTCCACATTGCAGGCGTCAGATGAGGCCTCTCCAGGAGATCATGAATGCTCGATGGCAGCAAGTATCAGGTTCTTGGAATGACAAAATTGCCCTCACACCATCCTTCTGCCGAACTCGTCAGTGGTGGAATCATAGTAAGCACCTCACGCAAGGCGCTCCCTTTCGCCTCCAAGTTCATCAAGCCACAATCACCACTGATGATTCCCTGGAGGGATGGGGAGTCCAAACGGGCAAACACCATGCCGGAGGCCTATGGCTTCCCAAAGTCAAATCCCGACACATAAATGTCTTGTTGAGAGAGGTGCTTTGGGCCTTAAGGTCATTCCAACCACAACTCCAGAACAAGGTAGTTTGCATCTTCACCGAAAATACGACCACCATGTTTTATATCTGGAAGCAAGGCGTTACCCGCTCACCGATGATGTCGAGGAAAGCTCAGGTGATCTGGTACTGGGCGTTATACCAGAACATGTATCACCTTCCTTTTCATCTATCGAGAACCCACAACACCATTACGGATTCCCTCAGCAGGGTGCTGCTATCATGCCACGAATGGGAGCTCCACCAGAGCCAAGTTCTTCACATCTTCTCCTGGTATGGTCGCTCTGAAATCGACTTGTTCGCCATGGCACAGAACTCCAATTGCCCCCAGTTTGCCAGCTGGTACTCTGACCTACTTCGGTCGCTCCTTGCATCAAGCCACCCCCTCTGTCAGACCTCCTCTCCAGGGACGGCATCCCTAACGTTGAGGGCTTGGCTCCTGCAGCCAAAAAATTGAGACACTTCACTCTAGAGAGTGCAGAAACATTCTTGCAAAAGCTAGGGTGTCTTCAACGTGTTACCATTTGGTGTCAATCGGAAAAGCTCAACCCTTTTCTGATCAAAGCTGCGCAAGTCTTGCCATACCTCCTGTCCCTGGCAAAAGTGGGACTGGCGCATGCATCCATAAAGGTACATTTGGCAGTCATCTCTCGCTACACTCACACTACTGGGCAGCCTTCTCTATGGCCCCACAGACTTGTCAAGAAATTCCTCAGGGGACTCTTCCGGGATTTTCCTCCTGTTAAAGCTCCTGCGCCAGCATGGGAACTCAATGTTGTTCTTTCAAAAGTAATGGGCCCTCTGTTTGAACCTCTTCTCTGGGCTCTGTTAAAGTGTCTATCTTGGAAGACCGCCTTCTTAGTGGCCATGACGTGTGCCAGGCACCTAGGAGAGTTGCACGCCCTCTCCTGTAAACTGCTGCGCTTCTTCTTTCACCATCCTTCCTTCATGTCAAAGGTTCCCTCAGCGTTACACCTGAACGAACCCTTGCTTCTGCCAGTTTTCTTTGGGGCTCCCACTTCTCCAGCGGGTGAGTGGGATAGGTAGCGGCTCCTTCCCTACCCGCTAAGCCTAACTTTGGAATTGTATAAATATATTGTACCGACTATTGTTCTACCACATCTTTGAGCCCCATGCTTCCTATGGGAGAACTTTAAAATACTTTACCAAAACGTGGCTACTATACCATGAACATTGGTGAACTCTTTTGCTAGGATAAGGCTTGGACTCATTGCGCTTAGTGATTCAGTGTTGGAATGTATTTATAATAGTGTAAGGTTTATGTTATATTGTTTAACATCTTCCACCCAATTCAGGTTATTGTTACAGTGTTGTTAATTAAACAATGCAAATCCCTAAATGTGCTGTGTGCGTCCTGTTAAGGCCAGCAATGTATTTGCTGTGAACGTATTTGTGTATGTATTGCTTTTATTTGCATTAGTGCATATCTGTTGCTAAATAAATCCAGCATCTTTGCACTTAGCTGTGTGGACAATGTATTGCTTCTCAAGCACTTTGTTAATTGTACTTTACACCAAGCCCCTGGGGACGTTAAGATTTGCTTGTGAAACGTTGCATTTCCACCGAGATTGGCCTTCCAGAACCTGGCACCAGTAGTAATTCTAAAAAACCTTCTTCCATTCCCTACGGAACATCAAGCAAGGGACCCATTTCTGGACACAGCCTCTCTCACATAGGGAGACAAACTAATGGCAAAAAGTGATGGATGGAAGGGTTTGAAAGAATCATAACAAGAGGCGTCACTCTGAGCAAGTGTCCATTCTATCGTCTGCTCTATGCAATAACAGCCAAACCTAGATGCTCTTAAAATAACCAAGGAAGGCTTTTAGTGTTATGTTATGTTATGTTATGTTATGTTAACACATCTATATCGCGCCAAAGTCTGAGGACATCCAGGCGCCCTTAACAGAAAATAGACACCTCATATCCTAACCTTCCAACACTGCCTTCCCAAAAAGATAGCCTGCCACCCAGCAGTACGCTTCACCAATTACTCTGAGGTACTTGCAAAAATAATAAAACAACAAAAAACCCTTAAGTGCCAAGGACGAGTATGCTTGTCCTTTTTGCATAGACTTGCATAATAGCCTGGCAGTTAAGGGGACTACTGCCTTCCACACATCATCAAAAACACCAGACACACCAAGTGCTTCAAAGGTAGCTTGATGCCAGAATAACTTATGACGAAACCTTTAAACGCCCTCCAAGGTTTGCCCACTGCTTGTGGAATCCAGTGAAACAGCACAACTTCCACCAGGCCTTGATTGCTACTAAAACCTGAGCCCCGATCAGCTGGTTTGAGCCTAGCGCAATCAACTAGCACTGCAATGGTGGTAGATGTAGACAATCTTCTTCAACTTTCAGACTCTAAAAGCTGTGTACTGGTGGTCTTTCTTCAATTGAGAACAGCTTCAATAGCTTGGACTACCAAAGGCCGCAGCTGGGGGTTTATCCCATATGTTATGCGTGGATCGGATGGAAGACTGCCATAACCTCTGTTCTGTCAGTTTCATGGGTTCTTTTTCACATTCGTGTAGTCTCCCTAAACTTCCGTAGTATCGTTAGATTTCCACAGGGGTCAAGTCCTAAAAAAAAAAGTGGGGGGACTTATTAACATATGCGATGGAACGTGATGTGAGCAGAAATTTGCATATCAAGGCGACATATGCAAATTTCATTCAGTTGGCTTTGCGTAACAACACACACTAAAACCAAGAGAGGATATTTTCCTCTAATAGGGTGTGAAAATGTTAAAAAGTGTGCATGTTTGAAACCCCAAGAATCAATGCCAATGTTTTCCCTGGAGAGTGCAGTCCCGAAATGTGACGTTTCACCTTTGGTTGTTTGTTATTTCTCACCAGGTTATATGGTGCAGTGGTGAAGTGTCCGGCCTGTGAATCTGGCGACCGCGAATCCCCAGGTGGCATTTAAAATCGTAATTTCGAAAAAAGACAGTCGCCTCATTACAGGTTTTGTGGTATCCCATCCCACCAGTTAATCCGAAGGATAACACCAAATGGTAATACCGTTACCGGCACCAGATCTGCCGTAATTACCGGCAGATTACAGGTGCCAGTAAGGGTGGCAAATCCCCATTCCATGGACTCCATGGGTGGGATTGCCAGTATAACCGGCACCAGTAATAACGGCTGTTTTTTGCTAGTGAGGTGCCTGACTGACCTCCAGCTCTTGCCTGGAGCTAAATCAGCCCCTACACTCCCCCCCCCCCACTGGCAAACTTGGAGTATGCTGGTGCGGAAACGTGTCGATAAACGGGATTACTGGCATGTTATTTCTGCACCGGCATACTTGTTAAAGTGTCTTATTTTACACCAGGCCTCTAAAATACCCTGGGGGACGGCGTCCACCCTCTGATAAAAGTGGGGGGAAGCCGTTCACCCGCTCGTACCCACCACTTGGATTTCCATGTACACATCCTTCACCTGCACTTTTTGGAGCTTAAAACAATGAGACAAAATATTTCCTCCCAGTGATTAAAAGGAAGTCATCAAGAAATCTGACAGAAATTTTAGGGCCCATTTTTCTACTGTGTACTAGTAGGTAAAGTAAGGGGGGGCACAGCCTGGTGCTCTGAAAGTCTATAGCTGCTGGCTCTTATACACAAGGGGCACTTACTGCACCACACTTGGCAGGGAACGGTAGTGAAAGCCCAAATGCCATGCGTGGAAAGTTTCTAGGAACTCACAAGACAGTCATTCTCATCAAGAGTCCTATACTTTTTTTTATTTGTACAGAACATTGGGCCTCATTGCGAATTCAGTGGTATTTCATGTGGCAATACTGCCAGTATTGTTTACTGTTGCCACCAGATTGTGAGTGAGGTAATGGCAGAGTTGATCCTCATTCCTGGAGTCCTTTGGACTCTATTGGGGATTTGGAGGAATCATCAATTGTGGTAATTCCACCAACAGTCATTCCTCCAGTTTTTGCTGGTAAAGTGGAGGAGATTCGTCAGCCTAGCGTGGGCGGTTTCTCCTCCACTTTTCTTCCACACTTACAGTTTGGAGGTGCGGACAAGAGTGGTGTAAAGTAGCAGTAATGGAAGGACTGCACTTTACCGCCACTCTTTACTGACTCTACAAACTCTTAAAGAGGCACATTGTTTTTTAATTCTCTCTGATCCAAACTATTTATCTCCCTGAATGTGTCAGACTCTTCTTCTGGTAAAGCTAGCACTGCACACTTTGGATGTTAATAGGTCTTAAAATACCACATGGCGCACATAAAGAACTTCACTTACTTTGCTCTTTTGTTTGTGGCCTTGAAAACATCTAAAACGGTCAAGCAATGTCAAATTTTGGCATGTCTTGATGCGTGGTCTCATTAGCCGGGAGGATAGCTCACGGGAAACGCGTGCATAGCAACACAGGTTCGAATCCCGGTCTCGTGCTTAGAAACTGGCCTCCGGTATTAAGCGCTTTATAAAAGAACAATTATAATAAATGATAGAGCAAGCAGATCTCTTCACAGTAGAGTGTCTGCCCTTTCTATCAGAAAATGTGACAATTATGTCTCTTCTGAGCTGTTTAACTGATAAAGCTGCCACAAGGAAATCAGTGCACGTCACCCACACCCTTTTCTGGAATGTCCTTGGTCACCCTCGAGCGAGGAGCCAGGGAGTGCTTTCCTTCACCGCCCTCTTCTAGGTAACTACTTCCTACTTCCTGCTCTTGCATTTCACATATGTAAATCTTTGAACGATCCCATGCACAAACACGTTTGTTTCTCATAACACCACTTCACCCCATTGATGCCATCTTTCACAGAATCACATGTGACACACCACCGCCTCCCTTGTGAGCCCTGTGTATGTGTGCTCTTAATGGTTCCATGTGTTAAAATCACGGCAAAAAGGGCAGTGGACACAAAATATTGGGGCAAAAAGGCTGTGGTTTTGCTGCCGCAATCCATGTAAAGGATGCGGGGGAAACCCCTGCAACCCCGCTCCCCTTAAATGGTATAATGGGGTACACCTTTAACGGGTCAAACCTCTGCATTTTTGTCGCGATTTTTTGTACAGGTGACATTTTTGCCACAATGATATCACTGCATACCCTCTTAATTGTAAATTAACAAGGGGGGTCCTGGGAGTCCCTCTGC
Organism: Ambystoma mexicanum; assembly: GCF_040938575.1. Lineage (NCBI taxonomy): Eukaryota > Metazoa > Chordata > Amphibia > Caudata > Ambystomatidae > Ambystoma > Ambystoma mexicanum. The sequence goes on from NC_090923.1 coordinate 1,132,982,987, forward strand.
CAGACATTAGTCCTGGTTACAAGGGGATGCTGTTGGTACTCTTGTTCAGAGGAGAATTGCCCAGCATTTCGGTGCTGGACTTCCCCAGGGCAGGACAAAGACTGATATGTTTGGAATATTTCTTCTCTGTGAAAGATAGTGAGCTAAAGACTCTGGGTAAGTCTCTCGTAACCAGGACTTATGTCTGGCAGAGAGACTCCCAGGACCCCGCTTGTTAATTTGCATATTTAAGTAACTTTGGGTCTCAACCTAAGTTACTAGGGGAATCCAGACGTGGACCCCTTGCTCACTATTCTTAGAGAGGCACAGCTCCTCCCTTCTGATGAGGTCCAACCAGACCGAAACACGTGCCTGGGGTTTCTGTTGGTACTCTTGTTCAGAGGAGAATTGCCTAGCATTTCGGTGCTGGACTGCCCCTGGGCAGGACAAAGACTGATATGTTTGGGATATTTCTTCTCTGTGAAAGATAGTGAGCTAAAGACTCTGGGTAAGTCTCTCATAACCAGGACTCATGTCTGGCAGAGAGACTCCCAGGACCCCCCTTATCAATTTACCCTCTTAATTGTCAATCTCACCCCACAATATGCTACGATATTTAAGTTACCTTAAAAGTGTTATGTTAAATCTAGAGTCCAAAGTCCTGACATGATGTTGAGATATTGTTCTAAGCGTGTATTCCTGTGAAAGATGCCAACACTTGTGAGTGTTCTGCTGTCCCTGAGCCTTGATGTAATGGCTATGGCATAAATTACTCTGAACCATTGACATTCCAGATTGTTCCTTGAAGTGCTAGCCCTGCTTGCTCTGCTCCTATGCACATGGTGCAGGGTAACGCCATGCAGCCAAGGTCCTAGCTGCTTACTCATCCGGGCTACATGCTGCTCTCCTTAGCAGTACGATCTATGCACAGAAATGTACCCCTTTCATGTACTGTAAATCTCTGCGTAGGCGGGACCTTGTAAGGCTCTCAAACAGGGTGCAGCTCTCGGTGCAACCTGCCTGGGAAGTCAACTCGATTGGCGATTGTAATGCCACTCTCATGGGAGGTTGTAAGGGGGCCTCGCAGCCCAATTAGATCAATTTTTATGAAAGCAGTTCGCCTCTTAATGGGGGCAAGAAGGTTTGACCACATCTCAATCATTCTGGACAGAGGGCATTGACTACCCTTCGAAGCGAGGAGCCAGTTTAATATGGGCTGTCTCACCTACAAAGTTGCGGTCCTCCAACACCCCCCTCACCTGTCCCAGAAACACCAGCTAGTGGGAGAGACACACTCGTTTTGGTGTTAAGAAATCCACTGGCTGGAGGAAGGCCTGTACGGTTAATCCGGTGGCAATGCCATGATTTTGGAATTCCCCAAATGTTCATTGCAAATGTCCGCCTCCAGGTTAACATTTTGCTGGGATCTGAAAACCTTTGTATTTCCTAAATCTGGCATTCATGACATTTGCTAATTTCAGGTAAAGTCTTAGGGGAGGGAGGATGGCCTGTGAAGATGCTTATATATGATCAATAAATGTAATCATTAACATGTAATAGTCTTTTTGGTATTTCAGGGTGCATGCAGTCTGTTTCCTTTTTTCCAGGTTCATGCTATATCAGATGTCCTGGATGAATAAAATAAATACATTCTCCCTCGCTCTCACTTCTCCCCTGAGAGTAGGCATACAGGTGCTCTGTCCCACGCATCCCTCTCTCTCTCTCTCTCTCTCTCTCTCTCTCTCTCTCTCTCTCTATAGAGCGAGAGAGAGAGAGAAGTGGTCCTTTGAATGCCCTCTCCCTCTTACTCCTCCCCTGAGAGTAGGCCCAAGGATGCTCTCGCACTCCTCTCCACAGGAGAAACTTGGGATGGTCTCTAACTCCTCTCCAGAGGGTAGGCCTAGTAATGCTCCCTCGCTCCCATTCCTGCCCTGAGAGTAGGCCCAAGGATGCTCACGCACTCCTCTCCACAGGAGAAACCTTGGGATGGTCTCTAACTCCTCCCCAGAGGGTAGGCCTAGTAATGCTCCCTCGCTCCCATTCCTGCCCTGAGAGTAGGCCCATGGGAGCTTGCGCACTCCTCTCCACAGGAGAAACTTGGGATGGTCTCTAACTCCTCTCCAGAGGGTAGGCCTAGTAATGCTCCCTCGCTCCCATTCCTGCCCTGAGAGTAGGCCCAAGGATGCTCGCGCACTCCTCTCCACAGGAGAAACCTTGGGATGGTCTCTAACTCCTCTCCAGAGGGTAGGCCTAGTAATGCTCCCTCGCTCCCATTCCTGCCCTGAGAGTAGGCCCATGGAGGCTCTCTCTCTCTCTCTCTCTCTCTCTCTCTCACACACTCCTGTCCTGGGAGTAGGGCCACTTACGCTATCTCCCACACATGCCTCTTCTGGAGATGGCTTATGGATGCGCTCCCTCGTACTCCTCCCCTGAGAGCTGGCTCACGGATTCTCTCGCGCTCTAGCTCCCCTTCAGAGAGCAGGCCCTCACTCCCAGTCCACGCTACAGGAGAGGCCTATGGTCTCTGGCTCCTTTCCAATGGCTAGGACTAGTAAGTCTCCCTCCCGCGCTCTGACTCCTGCCCTGAGCGTAGGCCTATGGGCAGAGGCGTTGCTAGGGGGGGGGGGCTAAGGGGGCTATAGCCCCTGATATTTTTGTTGTAGCCCCGGATAGAATCTCAGGAGCTACAACCAAAAGGTTAGCTAGCCCCAGGTCCAGTCAGTTCCAACATCAGCCTAGCCCCGGGTCTTTTTGAGACCTAGCAACACCCCTGCCTATGGGTGCTCCCTCTCTCACACTCCTGCCCTGAGAGTAGGCCTATGGGTGCTCTATCCCGCTCACGCCTCTCCAGAGAGTAGTCCAATATCGGCTTTCTCCCGTTCACTCCTCCCCACTGGTGAGATCTGGGGATGGCCTCTGACTCCTTTTCAGAGTTTAGGACTAGCAATACACCCTCGTTCTGGCCCCTGTGCTGAGGGTTGGCCTTGGAATGCTCGCTCACTCCTCTCCTGAGGAGGTGCCTAGTGACGCACTCTCACAGCAATGCTCCTGTCCCGAGAGTAAGCCGGCAATGCTCTCTGCGCCACACTCTTCTCTAGAGAGAAAGCTCAGGGATTCTCGTTCCCATAGCTCCAGGATGGAGTACTGTTGCTCTCCCGCCTCGCCATGATCCCCTCTGACTTCATCCACGCTCAGTCATCTCCATGTCTCTTCTTCCTCTCTCCTTTATGCAGCTTGGCTGTGCACCCAGATAAAGTTCGAGTGGCCACGGGGCAGACGGCGGGCGTGGACAAAGATGGCAAGGTAACAGCCCCTCAGCGGATGGCGCAGCACAGAGCTAGTGCAGGGTGTGTACGCTATGGAAAATGACCCTGTGGTAAACCCCTCCAAGAGCTAGACACAACACCGTAGACACAACACCATCATATGCCAGAACCTTTTACATGTCAGCTGCAACTCTTATCAATATGGAGAAGCCAAACAACAGACCACACGCTAAGAGTTTAGAGCACACAACCAAATGCACACACGGCTGGAAAACAGACAGTAAAGGCACATTCAGAAAAGCAGCTCAAAATTAAAATGCACTTGGATCGCATATCTAAATAGGCCTCGGGTTTAACAGGAATGAGATGCAAGCGTGTTCCTGAAGCATGTCCATGCCATGGGAGACCAGCCTGTACCTGTAAAGATCACGCAGTCCACATGCCAAGCAGCTGAAGCATCACACCAGCACACACGCAGTCCACATGCCCAGCAGCTGAAGCATCACCAGCACACACGCAGTCCACATGCCCAGCAGCTGAAGCATCACCAGCACACATGCAGTCCACATGCCCAGCAGCTAAAGCTTCAGAAGCACACGTGCAGTCCACATGCCCAGCAGCTGAAGCAACACCAGCGCACATGCAGTCCACATGCCCAGCAGCTGAAGCATCACCAGCACACACGCAGTCCACATGCCCAGCAGCTGAAGCTTCAGAAGCACAAGTGCAGTCCACATGCCCAGCAGCTGAAGCAACACCAGCACACATGCAGTCCACATGCCCAGCAGCTGAAGCTTCAGAAGCACACGTGCAGTCGACATGCGCAGCAGCTGAAGCATCACCAGCACACACGCAGTCCACATGCCCAGCAGCTGAAGCTTCAGAAGCACACGTGCAGTCCACATGCCCAGCAGCTGAAGCATCACCAGCACACGTGCAGTCTACATGCCCAGCAGCTGAAGCATCACCAGCACACACGCAGTCCACATGCCCAGCAGCTGAAGCATCACCAGCACACACGCAGGCCACATGCCCATCAGCTGAAGCATCACCAGCACACATGCAGTCCACATGCCCAGCAGCTAAAGCATCACCAGCACACATGCAGTCCACATGCCCAGCAGCTGAAGCATCACCAGCACACACGCAGTCCACATGCCCAGAAGCTGAAGCATCACCAGCACACACGCAGGCCACATGCCCAGCAGCTGAAGCATCACCAGCACACACGCAGTCCACATGCCCAGCAGCTGAAGCATCACCAGCACACACGCAGTCCACATGCCCAGCAGCTGAAGCATCACCAGCACACACACAGTCCACATGCCCAGCAGCTGAAGCATCACCAGCACACACGCAGTCCACATGCCCAGCAGCTGAATGTTCAGAAGCACACATGCCATCCACATGCCCAGCAGCTGAAGCATCACCAGCACACACGCAGGCCACATGCTCAGCAGCTGAAGCATCACCAGCACACATGCAGTCCACATGCCCAGCAGCTGAAGCATCACCAGCACACACGCAGTCCACATGTCCAGCAGCTGAAGCATCACCAGCACACACGCAGTCCACATGCCCAGCAGCTGAAGCTTCAGAAGCACACGTGCAGTCCACATGCCCAGCAGCTGAAGCATCACCAGCACACACGCAGTCCACATGCCCAGCAGCTGAAGCATCACCAGCACACACGCAGTCCACATGCCCAGCAGCTGAAGCATCACCAGCACACACGCAGGCCACATGCCCAGCAGCTGAAGCATCACCAGCACACACGCAGTCCACATGCCCAGCAGCTGAAGCATCACCAGCACACGTGCAGTCCACATGCCCAGCAGCTGAAGCATCACCAGCACACGTGCAGTCCACATGCCCAGCAGCTGAAGCATCACCAGCACACGTACAGTCCACATGCCCAGCAGCTGAAGCATCACCAGCACACACGCAGTCCACATGCCCAGCAGCTGAAGCATCACCAGCACACACGCAGTCCACATGCCCAGCAGCTGAAGCTTCAGAAGCACACGTGCAGTCCACATGCCCAGCAGCTGAAGCATCACCAGCACACACGCAGTCCACATGCCCAGCAGCTGAAGCATCACCAGCACACGTGCAGTCCACATGCCCAGCAGCTGAAGCATCACCAGCACACACGCAGTCCACATGCCCAGCAGCTGAAGCATCACCAGCACACATGCAGTCCACATGCCCAGCAGCTGAAGCATCACCAGCACACGTGCAGTCCACATGCCCAGCAGCTGAAGCATCACCAGCACACACGCAGTCCACATGCCCAGCAGCTGAAGCTTCAGAAGCACACGTGCAGTCCACATGCCCAGCAGCTGAAGCATCACCAGCACACACGCAGTCCACATGCCCAGCAGCTGAAGCATCACCAGGACACACGCAGTCCACATGCCCAGCAGCTGAAGCATCACCAGCACACACGCAGTCCACATGCCCAGCAGCTGAAGCATCACCAGCACACACGCAGTCCACATGCCCAGCAGCTGAAGCATCACCAGCACACACGCAGTCCACATGCCCAGCAGCTGAAGCATCACCAGCACACACGCAGTCCACATGCCCAGCAGCTGAAGCTTCAGAAGCACACGTGCAGTCCACATGCCCAGCAGCTGAAGCATCACCAGCACACATGCAGTCCACATGCCCAGCAGCTGAAGCATCACCAGCACACACGCAGTCCACATGCCCAGCAGCTGAAGCATCACCAGCACACACGCAGTCCACATGCCCAGAAGCTGAAGCATCACCAGCACACGTGCAGTCCACATGCCCAGCAGCTGAAGCATCACCAGCACACGTACAGTCCACATGCCCAGCAGCTGAAGCATCACCAGCACACACGCAGTCCACATGCCCAGCAGCTGAAGCATCACCAGCACACACGCAGTCCACATGCCCAGCAGCTGAAGCATCACCAGCACACACGCAGTCCACATGCCCAGCAGCTGAAGCATCACCAGCACACGTGCAGTCCACATGCCCAGCAGCTGAAGCATCACCAGCACACGTGCAGTCCACATGCCCAGCAGCTGAAGCTTCAGAAGCACACGTGCAGTCCACATGCCCAGCAGCTGAAGCATCACCCGCACACACGCAGTCCACATGCCCAGCAGCTGAAGCATCACCAGCACACGTGCAGTCCACATGCCCAGCAGCTGAAGCATCACCAGCACACACGCAGTCCACATGCCCAGCAGCTGAAGCATCACCAGCACACGTGCAGTCCACATGCCCAGCAGCTGAAGCATCACCAGCACACGTGCAGTCCACATGCCCAGCAGCTGAAGCATCACCAGCACACACGCAGTCCACATGCCCAGCAGCTGAAGCATCACCAGCACACACGCAGTCCACATGCCCAGAAGCTGAAGCATCACCAGCACACGTGCAGTCCACATGCCCAGCAGCTGAAGCATCACCAGCACACGTACAGTCCACATGCCCAGCAGCTGAAGCATCACCAGCACACGTACAGTCCACATGCCCAGCAGCTGAAGCATCACCAGCACACACGCAGTCCACATGCCCAGCAGCTGAAGCATCACCAGCACACACGCAGTCCACATGCCCAGCAGCTGAAGCATCACCAGCACACGTGCAGTCCACATGCCCAGCAGCTGAAGCATCACCAGCACACGTGCAGTCCACATGCCCAGCAGCTGAAGCTTCAGAAGCACACGTGCAGTCCACATGCCCAGCAGCTGAAGCATCACCCGCACACACGCAGTCCACATGCCCAGCAGCTGAAGCATCACCAGCACACGTGCAGTCCACATGCCCAGCAGCTGAAGCATCACCAGCACACACGCAGTCCACATGCCCAGCAGCTGAAGCATCACCAGCACACGTGCAGTCCACATGCCCAGCAGCTGAAGCATCACCAGCACACGTGCAGTCCACATGCCCAGCAGCTGAAGCATCACCAGCACACGTGCAGTCCACATGCCCAGCAGCTGAAGCATCACCAGCACACGTGCAGTCCACATGCCCAGCAGCTGAAGCATCACCAGCACACACGCAGTCCACATGCCCAGCAGCTGAAGCATCACCAGCACACACGCAGTCCACATGCCCAGCAGCTGAAGCATCACCAGCACACACGCAGTCCACATGCCCAGCAGCTGAAGCATCACCAGCACACACGCAGTCCCCATGCCCAGCAGCTGAAGCTTCAGAAGCAGAGTGGGCCTTTCCAACTCTCCACACCAGTGAATATCCCCCCCAACACAATGTACCCCTCCTCACAGTTGCAGTCTCATGGGGAAGTTGGTGGGGCTGAGAAGCAGTCCCATACGCTGAACCGTGTGCCTTTCTCCCCGTCTTTAAATGCTCACTAGAGACAAAAAATGACTAGTTTCTCACTCATGCCCATGGCATGTGCACTGGCACCTGGAGCAGAGGCTACCATCTTCTCGTGCCCAAAGGTACATTCCTGACACAAAGGGAAAAGCTGGGCATACTCCCAGATGAGGCAGAGGTGGCATGTGCTTTTGCCCCTTCTCCAGTTATCACACACAAACCAGGCAGTCATCATCTAGGCCATACAAGGGGTCCCTGTGGCGAAGACACATCTCGCACTTATAAAGGCATCATCATTCAACCCACGTGCCTCCCATCAAACCAGAGTCAACATTGGCTGCCATATCCAAATCAACCCACTGGGGTAATGTATACACCTATCATGTTGTTTCATTTCTCTCCTGGTGCACGGTGTGATGTAGCGCATTTCAGAAACAACAGCGTTAAGATGGAGTTTTAGAATCAACCCTGGGGGTGGAGTCTGAGAGGCCAACCTATTGTGGTGAACAGGAAAGACACTTATGTCTAGCCAAACCCAATCAAGATACAGCAGCAGATCAATAGAGCAGTAAAGATTACACTCTGCAGGGAATGCGCGCGGTCTAGGGCTACAATGAGACACACACATAGCACTTCAATAATTCAAATTAGACAGAAGATGTGCTCAAATATACAATTATTTATAAGGCCTTTCAATACATTCTAAGCAATGGCAACCCCAGTTAAATATTATCACACAACTAACATACATCTATATATATATATATATATATATGCACATTCACTATTGGGGCTTCTGCTAACAGAACACCAGCACTTTACCTTAGGAAACAGTTATGCAATAGTTAGCAAAGTTAAGGGCAACATTTTAAATAACAGTGTATGATAAAGCAATCTAGAACCAGTTATAGACAGGTACGTACATTAGGAAAAACACTCACAAATAAAACCTAGACAAGGTCCCTAGGTCTTAATAAGTCCAACCCTACTAATAATTGGGGCCTAGTGCAGAAAAGTCACTATTTCCACAATAAGTACTTTGCAGGAGGGTTCACTATGTGATTCCCAGACAAGAGATGCCAAAACCAACTGTTGTGAAATCTTGCAGACTTTGAATACAAAGTTAAGTAACATTCTTACAAGTTTCCCTCCCAATCCCGCCACTGTATGGGAAGCCCAGGGGGATTTTAGACCAGACCACCACGGGTCTTAGTCGGGCAAGGTAGACATAGGGTTAGGATTTACACCCATAGAACCCTGTAGTGGCAGAGGTGTATGAATAGCTATGCAAACTCATCTCCCTTACTCTGATTTCTTCAGCAACCACTTCAGGTGTTCCTGAATCGGCTGGGCCCACTTACTTCGATACTGTGTCCGGTTGAGGAAAGTTTGGATAATTTGCAGTTCCGGACTCTTATAAGACGATGCTGGAGACTGGACAATGGAATACCCTTATCATGACAGGACGAAGGTCTACATGGAACAGGAGACCTGCAGGAGATCTGCAGGACAGGATGAAGACGGGTTTCAGCAGAAGTCACCACGGTCAGGCGGTGACAGGTGATCCTCGTGGTACGAACACTGGAGCAGGCCCTACATGGCTTCTTTTTGGTCAGGAAGGCTGAAACTACAGGAGCAGGCATCTTGTTACGCAAGTTGAAGAGCCACAAAGTTTCATGGATGAATACGGGATGGCGAGAGGTGATATGATGTGATATGATAATTCATTTATATCACGATCGTACACAAGTGTTTCAGAGCGCAACAAGGCAAGGGAGGGGAACAGGGCAGAACTAAACAGTCTTACTAGGCCCAGTGACATTGAGAACACGCAAGTGCATGGGAAAGGAAAGGGGAAAAGTGCATGGAAGGGGGAGAGTGGAAAGTGCAGAGCAGAGAAGAACATATAAATAATAATAAATAAAAATAGATAATAGAGGCAATAAACAATGGTAGTGCAGTCAGAAAGTGCTGTGTTTAAGTTAGCAGACTGGGTAAGTCTGATAAGTGCAGATAAAAAGAAGAAAATGGGGGTGTGGGGAACTGTATGGGTACAGATACAGTCCCCAGTGCAAGGGGTGGCCAGGAGGCAGTGCAGGAGAGTGGCAGGGTGAGCAGGTACCTGGGCCCAGGGGACAGAGGGTGGCCAGGTGCACGGTGCCAATAGAGCAGTTCAGCAGGGGAGAGGGAGAGCGAAAGCGGAAGCAAAGAGGAAGGTCTTGAGGAGCTTCCGGAACCAGAGATGGTTCTCCTCAAGTTTTAGAGTGGCAGGGAGGCTGTTCCAGAGGGAGGCCCCAGCCGAAGACAGAGATCTACACCCAGCTTGTTGTTTTGAAAAACAACTGACCCTGAGGGAGTTACAGCGAGGTAGCCCCAGGGAGAGCTGCTCAACCACCTGGTTATCCAGGTACTATTCCCAAAGGCTCAACAGGGACGGATTCTCAAGCAGAGGTCTGGACATTTTATCCTCACCAGTCTAGGGGTCAAACCACCAAAGCGGCCTCGGTCTGGTGATCAGGGGATTGGCTCAGGGCTTCAACCAGGAATTGACTGGAGGCAATGATGGTCAGCTGCAATGGACGTCCTCAGATCGTCAGCAGGCTTCACTTCTTCGTAGCAGACTTGGCTTCAATAATGATCTTTGAAATGGCTGTAGGAGTGCTCCTTTTTCCCAAGGATTGGACTAGAGTTGTCCCCAAGTCCATCAATGGTAAAGACCTGCACCATTCAAACGGGCAGAGGCTGTCCGATCATGAACAGACTCTGGCCAACACATCTGCCCAGCAACAGACACACTGTTACTCGGATGTGAACTGGGACCAGACAGATCTAGCCCCTACATCTGGCCTAACACACAGACCACCACTTTGCCCAGGAAAGCAGAATTTTTGCCCAGTAAAGGGATGCCCATCTATGGCAATCCTGAACCTGAGAGGGCAGAAAGAAGGCCAGAGCACAAAATAGCCAAAGGACAGGTGAAAATCTTGTGGAGGTTTCATTGTAGAATATATTGTACTCTTAAGTTGCATTATCCGGTAAAATGCTAAAGTGCACAAGGAAAAAGGAAAAAGCACTGTAGAAAAAGATCTGCTGCCACTAGCCCATCCTGGATACATTGTAATAGTAACCGCAAAGTTACAAAAGAAATAGTTATAAGGATTCAAAGCATCCTAACACACTTCTTTTTAAGGTGATGTGTTCAGCTTTAAAACGACAAGAATTCCCCTAAGGGAGGCAGGGTCTCCCAGTACCGATCGTCTCAAGGATTGATCAGTTTCCCCATAAAAGTGAGCAAGAAACAAGGGCAGTAAAGCTGAGGGCTCAGGTCAGGAAGCAGTCAATAGCAAAAAATAGGCTGCCTCTTATAAGTGTATTGGAGGAAAGTCTTTCCTATCCGGCATCCTGACGCTGTGGCTCTTCTTCACTCACCAGCCGCCATCTTACCTTAAAGTAAGCGCAATGCTTATTTCCAGCCATGCCTTGCATAGAGAGCCTGGGCCACCGAGGCTGCGGTCACCATCCATTCAATCCCATGTAAGCAGATCCCACAGGAATACACAAAAAGTCAGAGAACACAGATGCCAGCCCTGAGAGCAGAACACCTATTCAGGCTCTTAAGAGATTGCTAAAACGTCACCCCTGTCAGATCTCCCCCAAAATGTCAAACCTTCATTTCACCTCCCCTTTGCTGTGACACAGAAGCAGCAGGCCCTATGCTCTCAACTCTCCAGTTTAAAGCCTTTGCAAGAGTCCTTTTACTGTTGGCTGTGTCACAGACTGGCTCACTGCACAACCAGCCGTCAATTTAGCCTGTGGCTGGGCAATGCCCAGTGCCCGATTCCCACTCTGGAGTGGCCTCCACATTCCACCCTTCAGCCCTTGTGTCTCTCATGCTCGTAGGTGAGCAGATTTCTGCTTCCTGCAGGAAGCACCGTAAAGGGGCCAATGACCCAGGCTGTAGCTGAAGAGAAGGAATGAAAGATCTCTGTGCACAATGGCGGAAAGGGGTGTCGGCATGGAAGCCAGGATGCCTCTGCTGGTGGGGCAGCACAGGGTGGATGAGTGAAGTGGGCTCGATGGGTGGAAGTAGCGGTGGGCACTGCGGGTTTGGGGTTTTCCATCGACACAGGGCTACTGAGAAGAAGGCGTGAGAGAGTTCACCTTTAATGGCTGCTACAGAGTGACCGGGAACAAAAGCAATGCGAAGAAGAAACCAGAGCAGTTGCCATTACTAAATGCACAGGAAATAAATTGCAGGTGGAATTCTCCCCCAGCAGCAATCCCACAATCCTCTCACTAGGGGTGCCTCAGAAGAAGATCCTCCCACTTCTGCCAACACAGACCTCTTCAAACCGTTGAACACTATCACAGGGAAGCGTCTAGAATGGTTATTGTGCATGGATGATTCTATATATTTCAGCATTTCCAGCCCTCCCTGCCCCCCTAGCCAAAGGTATCCCCTTGGTTTAGGTTCCAGAGACTGCCAGGGATATCCAGCGTAGTAACCATTAGTGGGGCTGCCTGCAGTAAGTGCAAATCTTGCCCCTTCAGTCAGACATTTGTGAGATGTTCATCCTGATTCCCTCTATACGGATGCTGAGTGTGGTTCTTCAGCTGTTCTCTGGTTGCCATGTGGATGCTAAATGGTGTCTTATGTCCTCTCCGTACCGCTGAGTGCCCCACGTGTCAGTCTTGATTTGAGCCACTACCTTGCTTCCTTCATTTCATAGCTTCATGCATTGTTGTCTTTCGGTCCATCCCTCCGTTTTCTCCTCCCCTGTGCCTCGTTCTTCGCTCCCTTCCACTCTCCTGTCTGTCCCTCGCCTGCACCTGGTCAGTTGGACTGCAGCCTCTCCTTATCTTGTTGTCATTGCAGCCGCAGCAGCCCTTTGTCCATATCTGGGACTCCGGCACCCTACTGACACTGCAGCAAATCGGCCTTGGACACTTCGAGCGAGGCGTTGGGTCGCTGGCCTTCTCCTGGGCGGTAAGTTCTTCTTGATGCGATAGGGAGATGGTGGTGACGTAGGCAGTCTGGACAGACTTCTGACTCCGTTGTCTGTTTTCCCTGTCAGGACCACGGTGCATACTTGTGTGTGGTTGACGACTCCAACGAGCACATGCTCAGTGTCTGGGATTGCGCCCGGGGGACCAAGCAGGCCGAGATCAAGGTGAGTTTCGCAGAGTCCTTTTGAGCACCAAGCATGTCAAGACGAGCTCCCCACGGTCATACCATATATTGAGTATCCCAGAATCACCTGAAGAATCATGATATGCTTCCCAGAATACCCTCACGTATCAAGCAGGCGTTTCAGAATCTCTTAGTGGTGCACCAAAAATGGTCATCAAAGTTCCCGGCCTTATGTTGAGCATTCCAGAATCCTTTGTGGCACAGGCAGACCGCATTCAAGGTACGCTTCCCAGAATACCCTCGCCTATCAAAAAGGCATTTCAGAATCTCTTGGTGGTGCTCCAAAAATGGTCATCTAAGATCCCGACCATATGCTGAGCATCCCAGAATCCTTTGTGGCACAGGCAGACTGCGTTCAAGGTACGCTTCCCAGAATGTCCTTGCGTATCAAGCAGGCGTTTCAGAATCTCTTAGTGGTGCACGAAAAATGGTCATCTACGATCCCGGCCTTATGCTGAGCATCCCAGAATCCTTTGTGGCACGAGCAGACCGCGTTGAAGGTATGCTTCCCAGAATACTCCACAGTATAAAGCGTTCTGAGATGACTGTGACTTGAGGTCCAGGTCACAGGGAAACTGTTGATAATCCCCTGGAGCACCAAGCAGCCTAAAATGAAGGCGAGCCTCTCAGAAGTCATTGGCCCAGCATGCAGGGAGCCTTTCCAGGTCCTTTGCTTAGAGTGACCGTCACACAATCCCATGCAGTTCTATAAAGAGTTATAGTGCTAATTAGCGCGCGTGATATTCCTGCAGCGGGTGCCATGCTGCTGGTCAGCACAGCTGGAGAATCGCTCCCTGTTCTATGCAGCCAGCTGAACATGTGGATGCAATTGGTGGTTTTCATTGCTGGGGCCAATTTCAGAAATAGCCGAGTATCTATAACCCGTTGCGTTTTGTTCTACAAAGTAGTCATAAAAATTGAAAGTAGATTTCAGACTCATGAAATTGTTTTAACTGCATAACATACTGGAGATTTGATTGTGTTTCAAATAAATGCTAAATTGGTATTCTGATGTGTACTGGACACAAGCACACCTATAAAGATATGACAGTTTAGAGGCAATTTGCAAGTATTGTCTATTTTAATAATTGCAAATCTCCCTGCTTTGCATCGTTTGGCTGCCACGTAGAAGCAATTGTTGGTTTTTGGCAAAAGAGTTTTCCACGCTTTGGTGTGACACAAAGGAAACGGAAAATGGGATGCGGGGTGTGGAAGTAGTGCTTGTAGTTCAGTAGTTTCGAATCGTAAACTACCTCTGTATCCATCAGCCAGGTCTAAGGAGGTGTGGAATGACAGCTTAGATGTTGTGAAACTGTGGAAAACCTTTTCAGGATTGCGCAAAAGGAAATCTGCAGACACTCCCGTGAAAAAAGAATCTTAAACAGTTAAACAAGCAACATCGAGTTGCAGTTGCTGTGCTTATTTATTTGAAACATTCTCCTATGTCTCTCTTGCATCTGCCCCTCTTTTGTGTGCGTTGATGCCACAGGCGGCTGCTGCCAGCCCGCCCCCTCGCACCCCTATCTCATCAGCAGTGGAAGAGGCACGTTTTGGTGCCAGAGAGGGCGAACTGCAAATAGTGCCCCAGTGAGTACCTTTTGACTACTAGTGGATGGCAGGTGTGCTCTGGGACCTTGGGGTCGGAAAATGGCCGCGCCATTGCCTCCTAGCTCCCCTGCTGTATCACTATGCCAGGGCAACCACTTCCAAAACACATCCCTGTTTAAACTCCTTTTGTCTCGGTGCCAGAATCTCTTCCCCTCCGCCACCCGGCCTGACCCTCAGAGAGCAGCACACAGACCTGGCAAATTCAGGCAAGTCAATGGTAGCAAGTGCAGGGCATTTAGCTGCTTTAGGCGATAGGAGAGTCTCCAATAGTTGCATAGGTGGTTTGGGGTGTATCGATTTGCTGTCAAGATCCTCGTTGAAGGTGTCAACTGCACAGCCAAGCCAACAATTCCAATTATAATAATTAAGCACCTCTGCCTGTGCCAGCAGTGTTTAGCCTGTGTTCATCCCTGCTCCTGCTGCCCCACCATCTTGGCTGCAGCCATCCCTGTTTCCTTACCATGACATGTAAGCTACTCAAAATCTCTGAAAATAAGACCACTTCATATACAGACCCGACGCAGAGTAGGTTAAGATCAAGTCATCAAGCAGGCACAGATCAAAATAAACAGGCTAGGGTCAGGCTACTGATGCATAACCGATTATGGCAGTGTTGTAATGTATCTTGTTACTTGTGGAGTGTGAGGTAGGGAATAATCCATAATCAGGGGTCAGGTCCTAAAAAGAAAAGTGGGGGGACTCATTAACATACGCAAACGTATCTGACATCACCACAAATTAACGTATCAAGATGAAATATGCACATTTCATTCAATTGGCAATGCATAGGACAAATGGCATTTGCCTTTCATAAAATCAACAGACACAGGAAACCAAGAGAAGATATTTTCTTCCCATAGTGCCTCATCACGGGTTGGCCGGTAGCTCTTAAATGTTACCGCCCCATTTAAGGGTCCGCCCAATCTTGAGTCTGGCGTGTTTACCCTCAGCTCAGAGCTGGGGGTAATCATGCCAGAAAAATACCTATTTGCGGCACAATTACTGCTGGGGGTATCACTGCGTGGTAATTGCACCAAAAATTCCCCATTCGGTCGGGGACTAACAGTTAGCACCCAACCGGTGATCTGGCGGTAATACCACCGGACGTGTGGGCGTTAACACTAATAAAGTTGGCCAGTATCCCAGCCAGGATACCGCCAAACTCGTGATCAGGCCCATAGTGCTTTGAAAACGTTAAAAGGTGTGCATGGTTTAAATTGCAAGAATCAATAACAATGTTTTCCCTGGGACTTGAAGTCCCGAAATGTCAGCTTTAGTTGTTTGCTAATTTTCATCAGCTTATCTGGTGCAGTGCCCGGCCCGGTTACGGTTTGAGCCCTAAATACATTGTAAATTCACAAGTTTACGGGACATTTTAGCTCATTTACACACAGCCTCTAAAATCCCCAGTGGGACGGCGTCCACTCTCTGAGAAAAGGGGGTGGACTCCATCCAGCCGCGTGTACCCTCGACTTGAGCCTCATCTGATATGTTGATTCTAGTTCTAAGCTCAGCAGTTGGAGGTGATCATTGTGGGAAGGAGCTGTGCTGGGGGTCTGTTACTCCTTAATAGTTACAAAAGCCAGGATGGGGTAAAGGTGAGATTTTCAAAATTGCACAAGGCATCATGCAAGCTGAGGTCAAGGAGAGATTTCCAGAGTTCGCTGAGATTAAGCTCAGGTGCCCAGAGTCTCCTTCTATTGTGCCACACAGTATGACGTCAGGTGAGCGTCCTAGAATCTCCCAGGCCACCAATCACTATATGACTCATCTCAGACATGTTGCATGAGCCGAGCAGCTGTAAAGCATTTGGGCTAGGCCCAGGGAGGGGATCATTTGTAAGATGGCCTATCAGAACAGATATTTCTGGGCTGGTCTGTTGACCACCATTAATGAATTTGTGTCTTCAGGAATGGCTCATGGTCAGTTGAGACAGTATCGAAGAGCCCCAGTCAGTGTTTAACTCTTTCAGCTGTGTAGGTACCCATGTATGTATGTTACATTTTGAACCCAGTCCACCCAGACACTGAAGAGATAATGATTTACTCTGTCAATATATCAGACAGATAGTAACCATACAGACCTGATCTGTGGTAGTTGAGTCTAGGTAAGTGCAGCTAGGAGATATTTCTGGGCGACCAGGAGTGTTGACATTCCCTCTGTTTCGCTTTTTCAAGCCTTTACTTCTGGGCTGTGGTTATTGCACAGCATCTGCCCTGGATTCTAACTAGACACCACACACAAACCTTGTTCCATTTAAAAGAGTTATATGACTTGATGGGAGGTCTCTCGCCTCCTCCAAGTGCAATCCATGATAAGGTACAACCATACAAATGTACATATTGTAGTACTTCAGTAGCCAGGCTGCTAAGTTGTAGCTGCAAAGGTTGTAGTGTTGGATTTGACCTTACATCTACATTAAATGTGATCTGTAATCCGATGTAGGAAGCTGTGGAGATGAAGCATTGCATGGAATCAGGCAATCAAGATCATTGTTGAATGGAATGGTTTGAAGCTCTGCATCACGATGCTGTCTAGTTGGGGGTATTGGGAACGTTTTTCTCCATATTGTATGGACCCCACACTTTTTGCTTTTGTTTTTACACCATGTCCTGACCTTTTTGCAGTGCAGTGAAGCCTTCAGCTTCACTCCACTGGCCTTTTGCTCACTTGTAATGGGAAAACAGACTTGTCCTTCAGACTTTCAGTAGTGGGAAACTATGTTTCCCTTAGTCTTTTGACTTGTTATCTATTTTGGGTAACCTTTTGGTATTGCACACAGCATCTTCCAATGCAGTGCAATGGGGATACTTTTGTATCACCCTAGACTACACTCAGAGGATATTTTGGTTACTTTTAAATGTACCAAAAGACAAGCTGGTGGCAGCAGTTATTTTTTCACTATTTTTATTGTACTTTATTTTAGCTTTCTCGCGTTTACCGCGTTTGGCTACTAACTGTGGCTAGTGTCCCATCATGGCTGTACCGCCACAAGGTTTTTGCTTGTTCTTTTGTCCTTTTTGTTTGTTGGCCTTCTTCCTGCCAGGTCAGGAAATTCGTTTTGTGATCATGCATTTGTGGCTGTGCAGGGCATGAGATTTGGAAGTCAGGATGTGGGCTGGGACTCGCTGGTCCCAATACACAAACTGTTTTCACTATGTCTGGAGTGTATACATAAGTTTCACCAACAGTTGATCCCTGACTTATATGAGGGGCAGATCTTCCATTGGTTGGCTTGAGTTTCTGAGCTCACCTGAGGTTTTCCATAGAAAGAGGAGTCCTGCAGCCATTCCCCAGAGATCTGACAAGGAGCCAAGGATTCAGCATTGCCATTCTGAAAACCCACAGACCGCTCCTGAGAAGGCCTGGTGACCAACATTTGCTGCAGTCCCTGTTGAGCCCTGACTGGTTACTGATCTTATAAGACCTTCGTTGGCGATTCGACCCTTTGAACCGGTGGGATCAACCAATCCCGACATCTTCTCAGCGTCCTGCCATTTGAGTCTTCAGAAGCGTCCCTAAGCCATCCAGTGGACTGGCCAACTCCAATTTGGGCTAATGCAGTAGAAGCATCATCATTACACATTTTGGCTCAGAACTTTGGGGGTCTTCAGTTTGTCCAGCAAGTAGCCCTCCTGCGACGTTTCAGCATTCTACCATCCAAGGGTCCTGAGACAGAAGGCTTTCTTCTACCACGACATCTGTGACGCCTGCTGTCGCCGTGCATTGGTGGCCTTCCCTGAAGCTGGCTTTCCCGCATCTAGTCAAGGATTCAGAAGAGTCCTGCACCAGTGCCTGCTGCATTGTTTCACAAGAAGAGTTTGCACACAGCTCTTGGCCATGACCAGAACTCTTCTTGCACCCGCAGCTCCTGGACTTCTTCGACTGAAACCAACTTCGGGAAAACCTACCTCAGACGACCCTCCAATGGCCTGCTAAGTCTGAGGAAAAATCGGAGTGCGGGGGTAAGTTAGAACAGTACTTACTTGCACTCCTATGACCACCCTTTAAAAGTTTGTAAACTTTGAGGGGCGTTGCCAGCGGACGAGAGATGTGAATGTAGACCTCTGGAGCTCCCTCAGTCGCGTAATTATCCGGCTGAAATCCTGCTAACTGAGCCCCAACCTCGGTGTACTGCATATTCCTGTGAACCGGAGTAGACAACAAGATGGCCACCGCCCGCATCGCCTAACGGTTAGCCGGCTGTGTGACATTCAGGAGCCTGCTGTGCCCAGACCCGCAGGCCAAACACTGTGAGCGGGACCCATCCAGCAGGGTGAGAGGGGGGCCTCCCCCGGCCTCCATGGGAAATGAGTAGTAAGAGTGGCAGCATTCTGGAGGTGGAGGCAAGGATGCAGTATAGGCGGCTCCAGCCGCACAGTCTTGCCGAACGGTGTCAGAGGTGTTCTTTTTGAGACAGGACTTACAGAAACTCTCCATGAGGATTGGGGAGGCGGAACAACATCTCTCAGACACTGAGGACTCCCTGAGGTGCATGGAAAAACAAATGGCTGCGGTCTCCCAGGGGGTCACCTAGCTGTAGAGAAGGGCAGAAGACAGCAAGGGAAGATCCAGACGCAACAACCTGCAGATCCTCGGGATGCCCGAAAGGGAAGAAGTCCAGATCATGGAACTCTTCCTGGAACAATGGCTGGTGGACCTCTTTGCACCAAAGATATTGTCGAACTTCTTCTCTGTTGAATGGGCGCACTGAATCCCAGTGGGATACCCTGTCCCAGGGCCCCCCAGCTTACCATTGTAGCCCGGCTTCTAAACTGCAGGGACAGGGACGCTGTGTTGCAGATGGCGAGGGTAACCGGCCCGATAACATACAATGGCAACAGAATTGGATTCTTCCCGAACTACACAAGTGATGTCCAGAGGGCCCGACGATCGTTCGACCCGATAAAACGAAAGGCGACCACAGGGTTCAAATATGCCCTTTTCTTCCTGGCGCAACTGAAGGTGTATCACGAGGAGACGGTTTACATGTTCAATAATCCTATGGAAGCATGGAATTGGATGGCATCCCAGATCCCTCCCAGCTCCGGCCCCAGACCTCTGAAGAGAAGACCCGAAACAGAAACAGTGGGGAATGCGTCTCCGCTGCTGTTCGATTTGCAGCTGATGGAACATCCTAACGCAGGGATGGGCGAGATTGCCTCTCGGGCCCCGGTTGATCTCAAAACTTAAAACTGGAACGAGCTTGGTTGGTCCAAACGGGGACCAAAATGCAGGGTTGTAGCTCAATGCGGGCGGTGGGCAGAGGAAAGGGGGGCATGCACAGACTGCTTGGATGAGGACCACGCACGTAGTTGGTTATGTTTTCTTGTGTCTGTTTGATGCAGTATTGGGACGACAGGTGCTTCTGGTTGGGGGGAAGTATGGGGAGCAACGAGTTGGGTTGTTCAGAGGGTTATGGTTAAGGGAATACGCAGGGTATGAGAAGGGCTCACAAGGATGGGAAGAGGGAAAGTGGGAGAGGGAGTGTGGTTGGGGGTGGGACAGATCGGGGCAAGTCACTGGAGATATGGCAAGATTTCTCTGGGATGATGGCTCATAGTGGAAAGGTTTAGCTGATGAACTGGAATGTCAATGGGTTGTGTTCAAGCGTAAAGCGCAGACTGGTGCTGCAATATCTGAACAGGCAATCCCCCAACATAGTGTTCCCCACATCGGCTCACCTGGCGGGAACGGAGTGTACATTTGTTCTTAGATCCAATTACAGGGTGGCATTCCATGCAGGCTCCTCAAGGGATTCCTGAGGGGTTCTCATTTTCCTTTATAGGAGGATTCCATTCCAGCTTGATAGGGTGAAGACCGACCGAGGGGGCGCTATGTGATGTAATGGGGGAGTTGTGGGGTGCCACATGGGGCATGGTGGCAGTATACGCACCCTTACCGCTCATGGCCAACCTTCTTTTGGAGCTGCAGGGTCTTACCCTCAAGGAACAGGCAAACATGTGGGGGGCTTCAATGAGGTGATGGACCGAGGTCTAGACAGAACACACGTGGGCACTAGGAATCTGACACTCTGTACTAAAGTGTGTTCCTTTGCCACGGCCCTAGGTTGGGTGGATCTATGGAGATGGCTAGATGCCACAGAGAAGGGGTTCTCTTTCTTCTCAGGGGTCCATGCCTCCATGTCAAGAATCAACCATTTTTTGTATCCCATCTGACACATCTCATAGGTTGTTGTCTGCTAGATTCCTGGCCAGGGGGATATCTGATAATTTCCGACTAGTCATTGAAATCAAGAGTGGGCCGTCCAGGCCCACCGAGTGCTGGACATTGAACACCTACTACCTGGGGGACTTGGAATTTGTGGAAGAGCTGTCCACCAGGACAGAAGAATATTTCACTATTAATCCAGGGACGGTCCAGGGACGGTCGATAGCGCTGTTACTCTTTTGGAGGGCTACAAGGCGACACTGCAGGGAGAGGTGCTTTCACTGGTACCGGCTATGCAGAAGAAGCATGCAGAAGCTGCAAAGTTTCACTTTTCGCCTGGTCTGAGCTCTCACGTATTTTGCTTGTTCCAAGCTTACACCCTTTTCACCAAATCCAGGGTCTGCACATTTGATTTCATTATACTCCCACCGTTCACCAGGTCTGAGTACGCGCATCTTTACCAGGTCAGAACTCTCTCACTTTTCACCAAGTCAGGGCTGTCACTCTTTTCACAAGGTCTGACCTCTTATGCTGCTCACAAGGTGCGAGTTCTTTTTTTAAGGAAATGATTAAACCTTGTGTGGAGGATATGTTGCTGCACATTGTGCTGCCAGCAGTGCAGTTTTTGCCAGACAGTAAGGGTGGGTGCTTCTCAGACAGACATTGCTCCAGAGAACATTTCCCTTTATTTCCTTGGGAAGGTGCCTAGCAGGGTTTCCAGGGAAACATATAAATATTGTGGCCAGGTGAAGTCACCCTGCATTGCATAGCCTTCTGTTTGCCACCAGCGACAGCCTTTTACACTGTTATGGAGATTTGTCTTGGACCTTTTTCTAGTACCCTGGTATTTTAACCTACTTGGTTTACAGGCTGTTTTCATTGGGATCTGACACTCCCAAGTGGTAGAAAGGCCCCAGCAGGTAAGCCAGCCTCCATGTGGTATGAACTGATGATTTAAAGGCATTTTAAATACCTTTGATCATCGCACAATAAGGAAAGGTCCACAGAATATATCTGCAAGCATATATTTGTCATAGTAAAGTTGTGCATAGGAAATAACTAGAAAATGTACAGATGAGAATGCAGTATGTCCGCCACAAACTTTAATGCGGCACTACCCCTCCACCCCCCAAAAATAAGGAACCACATTCCCTCTGATCACAAACCTGCACTTCTACACAGCTACCAAATCTAGCCTATAGGGGAGGGAAGTTCGGGGACCACCTCCCAAGACCTAGTCAAGAGGGACAGGATCATCTGCTGAAGGCGCGGCCCTACTCTTCTGGCAATAGATTCTCGATACTCCGGACTGGGACAAGGAACAGACCCGGTCACCCAAAAGTGGCCCACCCCTCGCTTCAAAAGTGACCCACCCCTTGCCTAACGACCCTTGACATCTGATGACATCACCGGAAGTGATGTAATTTGACTCCACCCCAAAGTGACATCCCGGGAAGCGACGAAGCACGACCTTTCACCCCTTGAAAAAACAGGACGTGTCATCTAATAGCATTGTTCCTAAGTCCTGTCCCCATTCCTTCCACCATACATATGGGTGCGCATTCCATGGGGATGGGTCTGGAGGCATCTGCCCTCAAATGTCCTTCAAACTTAAATGTAAGCATGCTGCAAGTACACCCGCTTGGGGCCAACAGCAGTTGATTTTTCTGCTGTGACGGGATCGGATGCCTGCGTAGCAGCAGTTCCTTTTATTTTCCCACGTGTCCTTTGGGTTTTCCAATCTGTTTGTTCTTTTTCTTTAGGCTGCCCATCAGTGTTTCCTCCATGATCTATGTTGTGGTAGACCAGCCTCTTTACTTGCAGATCATACAGCAGTTCTTGTGAGTACGTGTTCCCTACTCGCTCTCTTTGGAGTGCCTGGGACCAATTCACTGCGGGACGCCTATGTGTCCTGGTACCATCTTTCGCATCGGGCCCTCAAGAACATTCTCTGGAGGTGGGAAGCAGTGTTCACTGTGCCACCTCTGGATCACTTGAAGCGGTTACTCATATCCAAAGGGGGAAGGTAGGTAGGTCTCTTTTTTCTTTGGTACATCGGCGCTGCCACTGTTTTCAGGGAGGACCTGATTCTATGATGGATTCTAGCAGTCCATTTGTGGCTAAATGCGACACTACGGAAGTTGAACCCAAGGCTCATCCCAGCTCACACCGCTGGTGACACTAAGGGTGCAACATGGCCTTATAGAGGTAGAAACACCAGGGGCCCTTTGAGGACTTTGACGGGGTTGCTACGCAAGCTGGCACCTCAAATTCCAGATTCTGTTACTGCAGCAACACACCGTGAGTGCCTTGCGCATTGTACCCATGTTAACTCTTATGAGCTCTCTGTAGTCGTTACTAGGTCAAGGCCTGAGGTTCGGCACAAGCCTGAGACTCAGGGCATTTGGAAGACAGAGAAATCGCCTCACGCTCCAGGTGCATCACAGCCCTGCCAACACAAAATGTCAGGCTGCGCTGAAGGGCATCCTCTAGACGGCTCCTCTAGACTGTAGCAAAGTGGACTCAGCTTCTCACAGCAGGAGTCAGCTGAATCCTCTCCTCAGGAAGGTAAGTGTTCCTTACGCCTTGGTAGGGGGTTCCTTCCTCGCGTTACCTCTATGTTGAGCAGGTGGTCATGCCAGGTGCCTTGCCAGGTCAGGAAATCCCATATAAGGTCATGCACTTGCAAGGGAAAGCTGCTGTAAATGTTTTTTGTTTTTTAATTTCGTCTGATTCTAGCAAGAAATTGTCTGTTGTGATCTGTGGTGATGAAGGGAGCGTATAGGTTGAGGGTTCTTTTTAGGGCCATGTACTACAAGGAACAGCAGTACACCATGTTATTCCTGCGCCCACCAACAATAATTTGAGCGTGCTAGCCCGCAGTCTTTGGAAACATACCTGTGCCATTCACCCCATCAATTCAAAAACCTTTCTGGAACATACATTTACACGCACTAATGCCTTCAGTATGAATGCTCCCCTTCTACATAAAACTGGAGATTAAAGAAACAATCTAATCGAAAAGAAAATATTCTAAAAGAATGGCTAAGGAGTTCAGTCTTTAAAAGGAGTTCTAGGCTAAATGGCTCACAGCACAATTGCCTAAAAAATCAGGACATCAAAAAACATATAACAGTATTTGTAGAATTGATATACAAATTGATTTGAGAATTGAAAGTTAAGGGAGCACTTACTTGTTAGTAGGCCTTGATAAAGCCTGGAAGGTCGAAACAAATGTTGGCAATTCATTTAGGGCAAGAAATCCAATAAAATATCTATGATATCATTCTATAAACTTTGAAGCTTCTTGAATTACATTGTGATCAGAAACCTACATTGTATGCACAATAGTACACATCCCCATGTAGTAGAATTTCTTTTTGCGGTTGTGTGGTCTCGGGCATCTTTGCTGTGATGTTTGGGGCAAAGTTCTGAACTTGATGTCCTCAGTTTGTATTTTCTTGAGTTGGTTACGTGTAAGATTGACTGTGGGGGGGACTTCCAAAGTTCCTATTCTTTCCATGTATCCTGTTTCCTGGGATGTCCATCGTGTGCTCCGTGAGGTAAGTGGGGCATGTCGGAAGGTGGAGAGATATGGTGGAACCAAGCATGTATTAAATCTGGTGTGTAGCCCTTCCCCCCTCTTCCCAGGAGCAAGCGTGTCACTGTTGCATAATTGAGTGTGTTGGTTGAAGAGGAGCAGTATTTGTAGTGCTGGTGGTGCGCCTGTAGGTTAATTCCCTTCTGACTTGGCTATCCTTCCTCGGGTATTGCATTCTCAATGTGTTGTGTCATACTCTTCTGACTGCAAAACATACAGAAGATGATGCTGAACAATGTTTTACTAATGAGGAGTGTAGCTTGCCTCAGTGTGCCTTGGTTCACCAATCGAGATAATTAGATTGTAGCTCGCTTTTACTCTAAGGAGGTCTAGGTAAAACATGTACAGCAATAAAGTATGCTTTTTAGCAGGGTCATTAGGTGAACAAAGGCAGTGACCCAGAGAAATGTAGAAAGTCTTACCAGTGATAGTTAGATGTCTTACATGAAGTAGACCAGTGCAAGGCCTTCAGTTAGAGTAGCTAGGTGTGGAGCACAGTATATAGCCATGTACCCTCAAAGGGATATCCAATTATGAGACATAATGGTATAGAGTGCAACGGCTCAACCTGCCCTCTAAAGGAAATCTAGAAGTGAGTACAGTGCAATGCTGATGTCGGCACGATACCAAGATAAGAGCTATCGCAGTAAATGGGGAGTACGCTCAAGTACGAAGTAGCAGCACATGAAAGGAATGATTAAACACGCCTTTTCAGATGCGTCCACATGTTGGAGGGAGCAAAGCAAAGTTCAAAGCAGTACACTGTCCTATTTTTGTGATGGTTGCTTGTGGGCACAACAGAGTACAATTTTGAAACAGTGCAGTACACTTTCTGAAGGATGGATTAAATGTGAGGGAGAATGTAAGACATAGGCGGTCATTACAACCTTGGTGCTAAGTGCACCAACTTTACCACCATGGTGTAAACTACGTTTACACCATGGTGGATGGCGGATTTACCGCCCCATTCCAAGGTGAGTGGGGCGGTAAATCCCCATTTCCCATTTTCCCTTCCCCATTCCCATTTTTGCCCCATAGGGCATAATGGGAGTGGGGAAGGCGCTAATTACGCCGCCGTAAATTACGGCGGCGTAATTAGCACCATGGCGGGTTAGCGCCATGGACTTTAACGCCTGCCAAAAGCAGGCGTTAAAGTGGGAATCCGGCGTTAAGTGTTAACGCTGTCGTTAACCCTTAACGCCGGGGTTGTAATGACCTCCATAGTAAGGTTTTAATTGGGATATCAAGGTATGAGTAAACTAGAGCATAAAATGTGTCAGTGCAGGCTGATAGGGGCACCGATATGAGAAACAATAACATAAGAAAGTATGTAAGTCATGAGCCTCATTATGAGTACGGCAGTGTGGGAAAAAACAGTGGCAATGCAGTGGTAATTCCGTTACCACTGTATTACCGCACCACCATGCTACAACTTTGGTGGTAAGGTGTAGGGTATTCATCCAGCAAGATGCTGGAGGTAAATCATCCACCTTACCGCCAAAAAACAGAATGATCGGTCCCACGGAGGCCTTCACAGGGTCCGCTAGTGTTAGGACTGGATTTCTATACTCTGGCCTTGTGGACAGCTGTATAGGAGGAAAACCTTGTTAGTGAACTCGGACAACTCTGGGAGCTGTAGCCAAACTAATCAAGGTAGCATGGAGAGTGGCCAAGGCTAAGTCTCAGGAAGGGGTGAGCCTGGTCAGTGGTCCACAACGAGTCCACAAGGTAAGTAAACAAGGATTATACTTAGAAAAGTAGTTGTAAAAATACTATATTTTTTTTATGGCCAAGCAAACACTAGAAATGCCTGTAAGCAGGTAATACAATCACACACACTAATAATGAAATACATCTATACATTTCAAGTAGCCTGTGTAATAAACCCACAATACCCCCCCCCCCACTCCACAATACTGAAAGGAAAGGTATACTTAGATTAGCAATGGCAGTCCACAAGATTACAACCCTAACTTTAGAAGTTCAACCCTAAATTGACTGGGGCCTTGTGCCCTGAACAAAGTTCCAAATAGTTTTGTAAGGCAGGAAAACATTAGGAGGACGGTCCTGTGGATGGAAGAACAGTTCCAGAAGTCAGGTAAGCATCTATTCATGTGAATAAAGCTGTCACCATCGTTCAGAGTGCTTGCATAAACAAGCAATGGCAAAGCCAAACTATTGTAAAAGTGTTAACATTTAGGAAAACATTTAAAAGGGGAGATGGGGTGAAGGTAAGTACAACTTTAACTCACCCCCTGTACTCCGGTTTCTCATCAGACTGAGCAGGTCTTCAGAGGGATGTCAGAGGTCGCGTTTCCCCCTGTTTCTTCTGGTCCTCTGTGCCCAGGATTTGCAGGTTCAAGTGAATCCTCGGTCGGCCACAGATGCTGGTGCAACATGTTCCGTTGAAGAATGCAGCTCACTCAGGTGCAGGCCTCCTCTCAGCACACGACAGGATGCCGGAAAGCAGTTTCTGGTGATTGTCACCATTGCAGGGCAACAGTAGACAACTCAGTTGTTGCGGTCAGCTTTGTATCTCGGGTCCCTTGGATGCTGAAACACTGAAGTTTGGCAGATACGATCTATGTAGGACAAGCTGGAAGTCCCCAAAGTTCCAGGCCAAAACACAGAACTGCGACGTCTGCATCGCAGTAGCCCAAACCTCAAGCTGGTCAGCCACAGATTGGCTCAGGGGCACTTACGAAAGGCTCTGGTTCACAGGGCACCAAGCAGACATCTGGAATGGATGTTCCCTCCACTCCCCGGGATGAAGCTCCAACAAACGACTTCTAAAGACCTCTTGCCAGACAGGGCTCTTCCAGGACAGCAGCAGAGGTTGGTCTCCAAGCCTCTTCGGACAGGTCCACGGTCTCTTCACTCGTCTTCAGCAATGCAGGCTGCCTGGCTCCTTGCAGGATTTCTTCCAGGATCTCTGGGGAATGGCTGTAGGACTCATCTTCTTATCCAAAGTCAGGGGAGTGGCCCAGCCCACTTCCTGGGAACGCACACATGACCCTGCACTAGCCCGCGAAGATCAAGGCTTTCCCAGGCAAGTACATAACCTTAAAAGGCATTTCCTGATCTGGCAGGGCAGGGAGAAGGCCACATAACAAGTTGGCCAAAAGAACAAGCAAAAACCTCTTAGCACGGCCATCTTATGACACCAGCCACAGTTAGTAGCCAAATGTGGGGAAATGCGCTAGTGCTAATGAAAGGTATTTAAAAAATGGTTGAAATGCAACTGCTGCCACTAGCTTGTCTTTTAGGCACATCCAAAGTAACCAAATACAACCTTTGAGTGTAATCTAGGGTCAGACAAATGAAGCCCCGTTGCACTGCATTGTAAAATGCAGTGAATGACACAAAGTTACCCAAAAAATAGATAACATGTAACAAGAAAGGGGATGTATTTGACAGTCTGAAGCACTAGTCAGTTTCCCCACAACAACGAGCAAATGTGCAGTGGAGTGAAGCTGAAGGCTTCAATTCACTGTAGAAAGTTAGGACAGAGTTAGAAAACAAAAGCAAACATTTTGGGGGTCCGTAGAAATGGAGGGAAAATTGCTAAAAAGAGAAAACATTCCTAACACCTAAATATGACACACAATATTGTATGAGTGAAACATCTCACCACGATGTCCTGGGTATACCCTGATGTAAGTACAGTTTAGTGGATTTTCCAACTGGTGTCTGGATGAGTGCTTAGAGTGCAATAGAGTGCTGAAGTGTGAGTCCCTTGATGGGAGATGACAATGTAGAGCATGAAATTCATTGAGCTTCCTCAAGGTACACTATGAGAGAGGTAACGCCACCTAGGGGTATGTGGATTGGAGGTGGTTTGTAAAAGTTTAGCCAGGTCTTTTGGTGTCTGGTTATGAATAATGTGTCGTACAGTATGTGGCAGGGGATGCCCATCTATGCCATGCCAGAGCAAACTAAAAGGAAACAACACAGTCATCTTTCTCAGGGATACAACCTAAAGCAAAGTGGTTCGTAGTGATTGCATCGAATGCAAAAGCTTCGAATGCAAAACCTTTGAAAATAAATGCACTGAAAAAATTCACGTTTTTTTATTTTTTTTAATGAGGCGGGGGCGGGTTCCCCGTCCCCCCAACTCCCGTTTGTTTACCCCTTAAAACCCATTATAATGAGGAAAAAAACTTTACCTACAAAATAAATTCATTTTTTCCTGAAGCTTTTGCATTCGAAACTGTATTTGATGCAATGCCTGGATACCAAGCAAAGTAATGTGCCACTGCAGCGTCTAGATATACACGCATCAATCTGGAAATGATGGAGCACAAATGCCCAGAGATAGTTAGAAGTGAGACAGCATGTGAGACAGTTAGGGGGTAGCTAAATGTGTACAAACCTGGGGCACAGTATGTGGCAAAATATCAAATTGCCAGATACTAAATCCAGTGGTGTACAAGATTAGACACATTCTGTGCACAACTCAGGAGTACCTAAATGTGAGCTAAACAAGACTCAAGACAAGGTGGTTCAATGCGCCCCTCAGGGATGCCTGTATTTTTTGACAAGGTCAGTACCCTGCCCTTCCCAAAACAGGGGATGGTATCCCCTCTCAGCCTCGGGTGGGATGGCTATCAGGGAGGAATCCAGAGCCAGTTCTACCAAGGGGGGCTAGCAGCAGTTGGAAGGGCCCCAATTCCTGTCCCCTCCCCATGTGACAGTTTGCTCTTGAGCAGTGCCCATTTGCATCAGCCCATACCTCCAAGTGCAGAACCGCTGCAAACATGGAAGAAGACATGAAAATGGAAAAATCATCAGCCCCCGCCCCGCCCCCCCCACACCACGACATTCATGCACACTGCTAGTTAAGCAAGCACCGCCAATAGAGAACCAGAGGCTCTCAATGAGGACACAGAATCATATGCGTACAGCAGGCAACCATCAGAGAGGAGTAGACAACAGTGACCTGAGCCAGAGCTTCTACGTGGTCGCTCGTGAAACCGTGCAATGCACATCCATTCCGGACCGGCCAGGAGGGAGACCAGTGCGGACCCCAAAGACCACCAGGGTCATAAAAACAACCGTCACCAACCAGGATGTAGGGAGACCCGATCAAACCCCCTAACACAAACTGGGACATTTACCCAAAGCAGCGGCCATTATTGTTGCGAGGTGGGCCAGCATGGAATGGGCGGTACTTGAAGGGCTATATCAAGTGTTTTGTATGTAACACCTTCCAGGCTGCGAAGGCAAGGCCAGATTGTCCAGGGTAAGCCAATCGCCCAGAGGAAAGTGGGGTTAAGAGTGCAAGAGTGAAGGGCTGTAGTTGAAGTGAGGAGAGAGTAGTGCGAGGGGAGAGTGGAAGGTAGGAGAGGGAGAGGAGTCAGGTGGAGTGTCAGAAAGGCACAATGCAATATCTATCTTTAGATCACGGGATAGTATTGGGACAGCCCAAGTATTCCCTCAGCGAGGTTAGACATATAAGGCATCCTGCCTTTAGGTGTTCACCTCCAACACAAACCATAACCTGGACAGTAGAGTTCAATAATCGATATCTACTAAGCTGGGGGTCATGGATGCCTGGGTTAGGGAGGAGGTGCTGTTCTAGACAGGAGAGTGCAGTGCAGCCACGGGGTCAATAATGAAGTCGTAATAAAAACCCTTGAGCCATCTGGGAGACTTTGAGTATTTCTTTAGCCGTCTGTGACAATGTAAACTCTGTACAGCACGATTCTGGTGCATTATGGGGGTCGTTAGATGGTTGCCATTTTGTCAAAATGATCTGAGGCTTGTGTTAGGGGTACAGGGAGTATCTGAAAAGGGCAGGTCCAGGAATGGCGGCTGTGGGAGGAGTGAGGGTTGGCAAGGGAAATAGGGGCGAGGGCTAGACAAAGGGTGAGGGTGGCGTTCAGAGGTGAAAACAAAATACCTTTGGTGATCCTCTTGCCTCCTGTTGCAGCGACTGGGCTGGCAAGGGTGCAGGGAGCATGCCAAGGGCACGAGGAGGCCTGCTGGTTTCTTCCACTCATGTGACCACAACAACGCGGCTTATAAAGTCCAGGGAAGGTGGGCTGTGTGATGAGGGAGGATAGGCAAAGG
Organism: Ambystoma mexicanum; assembly: GCF_040938575.1. Classification (NCBI taxonomy): domain Eukaryota; kingdom Metazoa; phylum Chordata; class Amphibia; order Caudata; family Ambystomatidae; genus Ambystoma; species Ambystoma mexicanum. The sequence continues at coordinate 1,133,013,201 of NC_090923.1, forward strand.
AAATGGGGGCGCATGGGGGGGGGGGTCAGGGGTAGACAAAGGTCACAGGCGACTCTCATAGATGACATTTAGAAACAAAATACCTGTTGATGCAACTCTTGCCTCCTGTTACCGCGACTGAGCTGGTGAGACTTCAGGGAGTGTGCAGAGTCCTGAAAGGACCTGCTGTTTTCTTCAGATCATGTGGCCATAACAATGCGACTATCAGGTCCAGGGAGGGGGGTTGTGGGAAGAGTGGGGATAGTGCGACAAGGTCTGTAATTTGACCTTGTCACAAGAGGATAGGAACCCCTCTCAGCTTGGGGTGGGAGGCCTAGCAGGCTGGATACAGAGCCATTTCTACCCCAGCAGGGGACTTTGACAGTTGAAAGGGCCCCAATTTTGGTACCCTCCTCAAGTACCTGTTTATATATGTGCAGTACCAACTTACATTATCCTATGCCTCTTGAGAAAAATGCTGGCCAAGTTTTATCTTTCTTTGCTAGAACAAAAACGATGCAGCAACAGTATAGAGAGCCCACCTGTGGGAGGGACGGAGAGAGAGAGAGAGAGAGAGAGAAGACAGAGAAACAGAGATCTTTCATGGCTCTCTGATATGCCACATACCACTCCCCAGCACCTTTGCGCACTGTAGCCGAACAGCAGCTCTGGGCTTGACGTGGAGCAGCATTCACACAGGGAACTTCCCCTTACATTGCCGCACTGCAGCCCCTAACTCGAACACTCTACATATTGGTCCGCCATTGTTGCAGCACGGCAATCCCACCTGGTGAAAAGGGTGGGGCTTAACCCGCTATTTGCAACTTCCTATGTTTGTAACACCTCCAGGGCATGGAGGATAGGACAAGATTGGTCAGGGCCAGTAATCCAAAGGGAGAAGAACGGGGAGGATAAGAGGGGCAACAGGAAGTTGTGGGTTGTTCAAGTAAGGTCAGATGAGTAGAAGGTGGCAGACCATGAGATCTGTAGGAGGAAGGATGGTGGACTGAAGGGCTGAGGTGGATAGAAGAAAAGTGAGGTATTGGTTGGGGAGAGCAAGCAATGCTGTGTGGTGACTGTTAGGCAGACACCTGTGCAGTTCCCTCTGGAACCACTGCAAAAGATTTAAGACTACAGGTGGTTGGCAGTAACCCCAATTGGTAGCAGTCTGTACCACCCATATTTACCTGGTAGCTGTGGCTGAGCAGTCAGCCTTCTCTCAAGAAGAGTTAGGCAGTGTACAGAGTATTCACAATAGGTCAAAAGAACACAGTAGAACAAGCCAACACTGACCAGAGCTTGGTGTAAAAGAGATATAATTATTTATTTAAAACCACATCTAGTAAAACACACTGGCACTAATATCAAGCAGTTCAAAAACACGGTCACTAAAAGATATACACTCCCTTCAACGATTAGTTAGACAAGTCGTAAGTAAAGCAACACTTATTTTCAGATAGCGGTGAGCGCTTAACGAAGATGGCACTCTAATCAATCGGTTTACAAGAGAGAGAAAGGCAGAGCAAAGATAGAAACAGATCGCAACACTTTCAGAAGAACACAGTAGGAGGAGAAGGCAGGTTAAAACCGTAAAGTCAAAGTCAACAAGGCCGGACCCACTTTAAGAGGCTCTGGTCGAAATGTGTCCAAGGTCACGCGGTTCAAAGTGCCCAAAAGTAAGTTCAGAAAGAGTTGGACCAAAAAGAAAGGGACCAGTTAGATGGTCAAGGCGGCCAGCCCAGTCCAGAAGGTTAAGGGATTATTGTTACCTTGTAACAATCTTTAGAAAGGGAGGCCTGGGGGACACGGTATCTTAAAATGGTGAGAACGCTCCAGCGGGGGCAGTTGTTCCTGGCAGCGGGTGGAAGTCGGTGCTTCGTCCGGAGGAAGAGAGGATCTCGTCGGGGAGGAAAGCAGGAGTCCATTGCACTGCCAGGGAAGAAACCAGCTGCAGAGTTCTCAATTAAAAGGAGCAGTCCTTTTATTCGCGGTCCAGTGGTAAGTGCTATCCGGTTGCCGGGGTGCTTGGCACGGGCAATTCGACCACAAGACGTCCTGGGATGCGAGAAAAGAAGATAAACTGGTTGTGCCCACCAGTCAGGGGAAGAAGACTCTCCAGCAGGGAGATCTCCTCTGTCGTTGGGAAGTGGTAAGTCGGTTCAGCAGGGCTCCACCGGTGGTGTCGTCGTAGCAGGTCGGCTCAGCTTCTCCCTCGTCGGATTTACAGGTCCTGTGGCGACTTCTGAAGTTCCAGTCCAAAAAGCCCTGCTTTTATGCAGCACACCCCCATTCACTCAGCCTAGCTGTCAATCAAACATGCCAATCACCACTTGGGCCAATCACACCAGAGTGCGACTTGAGTAACCAGGGTAACTCAGTCCAATGTGCCTAAACCCCCTCCCACACCCCCTGTGGTACCCAGACAGAGTGGCACCACTTTTGGAGGCTTCTGTGGAGAAGCCCGCCAAAAAGTGGAACAAAGGGCTCGACCTTTGGTTTGGAGTTACAGAGGCGAACACAAACGCCATTTTAAAACCGAGTTCTGGCAGAAAATACCAACCAGTGAATTAATATTAAATAAATAAACCACCGGTATGTTAGAGGCTATGTTAAAACGTATTAGCCTCGAACAATGGGAAAATCCCATAGAGATATACTCGCGGTTGAATATAAAAAGTAGTATCCACTGCCACCAGCCAAAACTCGACGAGGGGGGACGGGACAGTGCCCCCTCGAATAACAGACCCAGGGGCAATCGGATTGCCCCTAACAGTGCGTCCACAATATGATGGTTTGTACTGGTTCTGTTAGTAATTTGGGACTAGTAAAGCCAATGGTGACTTTACATGCCCTGGGAGACAGTAGTCAGTCCCAGGGTATGGAGTCTATGGTGGGGGGTCACTATGACACCCCGGTGTTACTGCACGGAGGGTGCTGTGTAACACACATACAAAAACATATGAGACCCTATGGAGTAAAAGACCCCATAGCCCATGAAACACATTAACATTCAGAGGAACACCATAAATCATGTCCAAGAGTGGGAAAAAAAGAGTCTCACTCTTGGCAGGAGAAAAAACCAAACTCCATAAATCCAGCAAAGCTGCTGGGGGACTCACTAGGTTAGGACATTCAGCCTAAACAGAGAATTCTCCCTAATAGTGACTGTGTGCAAGGTGGGTGAGTGAGAGTGCTAGAGGGAGTGTAGAGGTTGAGTGTAAAGTGTGAGTGTGACAAAGGGATGGCAGGGAAGAAGGTGGCATGGACTGGTAGTAGTAGTGTGGAGGAGGGAGTAGTGTGGAGGGGGAGTAGTAGTGTGGAGGAGAGAGTAGTAACAGCTAAGGGTGGAGGTAAGTATTAGAAGGAGAGCAACATTAGAGGGACAGAGGAGGAAGATGCAGGTACAAGAGGGAGAGAAGATGAGCGGAATTGGATGCTGAAGAGTAGTGAAGGGAGAGCAATAGTTAGTGAGGAACTTGAGGGTGTTCCACGCAGTCAACCACACAGCACACCGCTGAGTCCCTCACTACCATGGAGACTACTATACATTGGAAGAATCCAGGTTTAAGGTACCCTAAAAGTACCTTTAAATATAGCCGGTCTGAAACATAATCAAGCAATATTTAGCCCAGCCTTGAGAAGACCAAGTATTGGTCGAAACATGTGTCAGCTGAATGGGTATATGCTAATTGCCTTGAATAAACTAGTGATCTAAGAATCAAACAATCACTGTGCGCACCTTATTTGATACTTCATGGGATACACGATGAATTGGAATCAATAGGATATGCGCCAACCAGAAGAGCCAGCACGCTTTTGACTAGTTACTAAGAACATTGGTAGTGTAGGGCTAGTTTTAATGTCCTGAGGGGGCTTAGACAGAGAAAGCAATTGTCTTATGGTTCTCACGTAGAGCATTCTAGAGACTAGACAGTATGGGGTCTATATTCTCTTTCTACTAACCCGGGGAATAGGGACACTTGGGTTAGGGTGGAAAACGCTATATATAGACGAGAGAGTAAGGAGCCACCGTAGCGCCCTGCCAAAGAAATCAGTAGAAGCCCTTGGAGCGTCTCTGGGAGTTGGAGTGTTCTTTGAGCCATCTGGGACAACAAGCAAGGAAAATGGGGGGCAAGTGCTAGTCAAAGGACGCGGTTGGTGCTCAAAGATGTAATGTAGAAACAACATACCTATACAATCACATATGCAGCCATGCAATTGTATTAGAGTGGTGTGGGAAAGGGGCCAGGATATCTAATTGAGGGATGAGCAATGTTGGTGGGGCTGCCAATTGACTAAGGTTGTCTCCCTGACTGCTGACCTCCGCCTGATACAATTTAAGGTGCTAAATCACTTCCATTACACGCCGAGAAAACTGGCCAAATTCTCCCCGGGTGCTAGCCCCAACTGTACACTAGCTGATTCCTTTCACATGATGTATTGGGCTTGCCCCCCTGTTCTTGAGTTCTGGAGTGAGGTTGCGGCAGCACTTGGCACTGTGCTGGAAATCCTGCCATCCCTCTCGCCAATTAAGTGCTTACTGGGGCACATAGGGAAAATGTCTGTAACCATGCGGCAAATGTTTTATGTTGCATGCGCAGTGGCTAAAAAATGTATACTGAAATACTGGCAATCTAAGCACCCTGCCAGGCGGGTGGAATGGTTGCGTACACTGGTCTGTGCAAGCGATCGTGAAGAGACTTATGTGAAATCAGTGCCGACGTCGAGTCACCCTGAGAATATTTGGTGACCGCTCAGGTGATATTCGGTAGGCGCTGAGCTTGAAGACTCCATGGGGAGGGGGGGGGGGAATACCACACCAGGCCTTAGCTGATGAATGATAAGGGAAAGGACAATGTTGGTACATTTGCACATGGTCAAACCTACATTTGTATATGTTCTTGCAATTATTGGTCATATCTTTATTGTTGCACCTGTAGTGTTTGGCCTGTAAGCTGCTCGCTTTATGACTGTTTTATAAATAAAGGTTGAAAAAGAAAAAAGAAACAAAATACCTTTTGATGATACTTTTGCCTTCTGATGCTGCGACTTGTGGTGGTCTGCCTGGTTGATGATCCATGAAGAATCAGGCTGCTGACGATCTGGGGGTTCAGGCAGTCTGTGAGGATCCAGGCCACCCAGCAGCAGCAGCAGCAGCAGGGGCCCACTAAAGTGCTGTCCTAGGCCACAAATCCCAGGCATGCACCGAGCGGTGTCCTTGTGATGGAGGGAGTCCTGGATTCTGTGCCATGCATGGCAGGTGTGGCCCAGCTGATATGGCAGCAGTGAGGGGCCCTGTAGGGATTCTGGACCCAGACCAAATATGCCAGAGGCAGACCATGCTTGATAAGCTGGCTGGGGAAGCCTGTAGTGCAACTCACGGCCCTGCGATTGTGGGTGGGCCCGCCTGCAACAAGAGGTGGTCTTGCAGCGGGAGTCTAGGTGGCGCTCCATCTCTGAGATGGGGAGCGCTGTGCTGTTAAAACCAGAACTACCGGTGTTAGTGTAGGCAACATCCCCACTTGGCTCATGGGGCACAGCAGGGTGCTGATTAGTTCACGCCACTGGGGGGATGGTTGCACGGCACCCCTCCTGTCCACGGGCCACTGGTTTGCTCAATGAAGCTCTGGGCCGCAGCAGTGTCTGTTGTGTGGTGCCTCTCCTGGCAATGGGGAACTGTGGTGATGAAGGAAACTCCAGACAACAGGGGTGATTGCTGCACCCCTTCTGGCTCGTTGGGTGCCACGTAATTAGGCAGCATCTTTAGCGGCTCTGGTGGCCTATTTCGGCGTTGCTCCAGGCCGCTTCCACGAATAACAGATGTGCATCGCGCAGCGCAGCGTGACATGGCCTTGTGTAAGTCGGTTATTAAGGGGAGTGGTGTAGGGACAGCAATCAGAATTATCAGTGCTGCGAGTCTCTACTCTCAATGCAGAAGAAATGATCCAGATTTGCTTTTTAGAGCAAACCTTTTAAAAAAAATTGGGTAGAAAGCAATTGGTGCTGGGGGGCCCGGGGGCAGTCGTGGTATTTTTACTGGACATCTATAATAGATCTCTAGTGAAAAAATAACATCCCTGTCCCTTGGGCTCCACAGTACCTCAGAACAAGTGCTGATTTTGGCAGGTGGGTAGGGGGGAATGTGCAACAAAGGCATGCCTTTGTTGTACATTCCCCCCTACCCACCTGCCAAAATCAGCTCCACTGACCAACACAAACACACACACACGCACATTCATACAGCCTTCACACAGCAATCACTCTATCATTCACACGAGCACCCATCACCATACACTCACTCATAACATCACCATACATATATCAATACACATATTTAAATTAAAAAAATTAATTAATATATACGTACCTTATGCCCCGTTCCTGAAGTTTCCTCCCGAACGCTTCAGCTCCTGCATCATGAACAAGAACCGGGAAGCAAGAGCTTCCTGGTTCCTGCACATGTGTGCAGGGGCCTGAGCTTGGGTGCTGAAACACCCTGTTCCTGCCTGCTCTGTATGTATGTGCAAAGGTGCACAGAAGACCCCCCCTCGCACATACAGACTTGAAGTTCCCAGCCACAATTTCCAGTGAGCTATGCAAGTCTGGCAAAACGAAACATCACTAGCCTTACTCACATGGCTCACTGAGCATGTGTGGCTGGGGAACTGAACTGTCAAAGGGAAATAGTGTTTCCCCTTGACAATTTAGCCAGCCCAGGAGCTCTCTCTCAGCTGGAAAAAGCAGCTGTGGGAGCTCTCAGTGTTTCACTAGGCTGCCTCCTCCATAATGGGTGAGGGGGCCACTAGGTCAACATCCCCTCGCCCATTATGGGCAAGCCGCCCTGGCCCCGGGTCCCCCCTGCCCAGCTTCTTCTTTCCTCCCTTTAAAAAAAATATTTAAAAAAATACATTATTTCATTCTGGGGTCTGCCCCTCCTCCCTTCCCCCAGGAATGATGCAGCGCCCCCACAGGAGGGCACACTCCACAGTTTGAAATCCTCTGGTCTAAAGGATTCTGGGGTATATGCTGGAAACCGCATTGATTTACTGCAAAGGAACAAGGCAATTAACAAGTAGAATCTTTAGTGGCAGAGGCTGTAGGATTGGCTTGAGCCCCCTTAAAAGCCCAATCACCCCCTCATTCTCTACTAGAAGGAGCAGGAACCTGCCTGCCAGTCACTGGGACTGGGAAATGGCCATGTATGGGCAGACTCTCGGTTACACCTGGCCAGTGAACTGAGAGTGAATAGAACGTATTAGAAGTGGTCAAATATGTTTATTAGATAAAGCTCCTTCCTTACACATCACAACATACAAATGCATACAATAATAAAATGGAGCTTATGGACCCAAATGTAGATCTATTAATATAAAATCCAATAGCTTAGCTACCAAATGTAAAAACGTCCCGCCCCGAACACCAATGTAATATACAACAAAAATGGCACCAGTGCGTTGCTTAAAGTTAAAACAATAGCATATATCACATGGGCTAGCTAAGGGAGAACACTCTTTAGTTTAGTGATCTGCCCCCTTCCTCATTCTCCCGCATTTCAGGAAGGTCATCATTATGAGCGCCCATGGACAGTACTGGACAGCTTCCATAAAGTGTACAACTTCTTTGCAGATGCTTTTTGCTTCGGTTTGGAACACAGGGAGTACCTGTTTTCTTTTTAATAATCCATAGCATTTGCAGGGAATGAACACATGGATCTTGCATTCTCTTATTCCTGAGCTAGATAAGCGTGCATTGATTGTCCCTATAGGGGACCATTTACTTGCGTAGGCCACATACACGTCTGAGTTGGGGACCACGTGAAGTGAACGCTTAATTGTTTCTCATTCTTCATTGAATTCTTACTTAATCTGTCCTGAGAGTATTTGTTTTATTGATTTACTATGTTGAACTTTGTGACCACACGATGTGTGTGTGCCTGCCCTTCTTTTTTTTTTAGCTAAGCCTTGTCCCCCGATAAGCTTGTAGGAGACATTCATAGCTCGGTTGTTAGGAGATTTGGTGTAGGGATAGGCCAACCCACCCCCCCCCCCCCCACTCCTGGAGGGCTGACCAGGGGTGTCTTCCTTGCTATCTGTTTGCCCTGTGGAGTTTGTTCTGGCATCTTAAATCCCTCCTCCTTTACAGAGCACAAACGAGTCCGTTCTGACAGTGGAGTTTAACCCCCAGGACAGCAGCAACATCATCTCCAGTGGCAAATCCCACGTCTTCTTCTGGAGCTGGAGTGGCAGTGTCCTTGCCAAGAAGCAAGGCATCTTTGGGGTAAGAGTGACTCGTGTGGGCATTTAGAGCACCATGGGCAGGTGGGGCACTATCACCTCTAAGACCATCTAACAATATAATAAAAGGCCAGATGTATGTTTGTCCGATGCAGTCATGCGCTGTAGAAACATATTTGCACAGCTTCACCTGTTGTCGCTGCCAGAGGGAGCTGTTGCCTTAGGATACACAGAGACAATGACAATTCGCACAGCTTCACCTGTTGTCGCTGCCAGAGGGAGTTGTTGCCTTAGGATACACAGAGACAATGACAATTCGCACAGCTTCACCTGTTGTCACTGCCAGAGGGAGATGTTGCCTTAGGATATGGAGTGGTCCTACGAAGTCAATGAAAACCTGCACCTTGGCCCTTGTACACAGGCTCTTACACTAGTACAGCATATTTGAGGCAGCAGCCCACGATGCATGCCTGGGTTCTAGTGAATGGGTGGAGGAGGAATAAGAAGACAAGGGTGGAGGCCATATATAGAAGGATACTGTTTAAACAGAGTAAGTGGGTTTTCCTGTGAGTGACAGCTGTGTATCACATTCCCTCTGCACAATTCTTGAATGGCAAGTTATATTTTCTTTCCCACCACCCATGATCTCTGATCTCTGAAAGCATATATGTTGGCATTGTTTATCCCCCTTGAGTGTGCCATCACCTCTCTTTGACCCCTCTCTCTCAATGGCTCCCCTCTAGCCCCTTATTTTTCATACTTCACCTGGTGATGGACCCCCGCCCTCCCCTCTAGCCCCTTCTTTTTCATATTTCTCCTGGTGATGGGCCCCCGCCCTCCCTTTCTGGTTATAAAACCACCCATTGTATTGGGTTCCCCACATCCTCCCAGTGTCTGGGCCCACCTGTGTATCATCCCTTACTCTTTCTACCACTGCAGAAATACAAGAAGCCCAAGTTTATGCACTGCTTCGTGTTCAACCTCAGCGGCGACGTCCTTACTGGAGACTCCGAGGGCACCATCCTGACTTGGGGCAAGAGCGCTGCCGACATCAAAACCCTAGGCAAGGGGGCCAAAGGTGAGATGCAATTGAAATGGAGGCTGGAGGCTAGACGCAACTGCCCCTCTGTGCTGGGTCCCTGGTCATTTTATGCTGTATTCCTACCTGACTATTGGGCTTTCACTAAGAACACAACGCTGTAAAGATGTGCACAGCCCCTTTAGCATCTCATTAAAGGTACACCATATACTCTGGCATTGCCCAGTGTTACTAAAGTCACACCACTGTGTCTCTAATTATATGGCGTATTTATTTATTTGCTTAATAGTTTTTTTATAGCACGCCTAACACCATACCTGAGATGGTTTCTAAGCGCGGATCCGGGATTCGAACCTCTGTTGCTCTGCGTGGTCTAGCACCAGCGCGTTGCCCCTGTGCTCTCCTCCGTTCACAGATGCTCCTAACTGTATTGTTTGTTGCATCCCGGGGATGGCTCTAACGAGCAACCATCTAAAAACCAGTGCATGTACTTGTACCAGTCCTTTGTTTGCCAGATGTGTTTCTGTGTGGGCAAATGATGAATGGCGAGAACTGCTCCACCAGGGACCAGATGTTTCCGAACAGGAGAGCAGCCCGGGAGACACAATTACAACCCTACCGGTCCAGAAACAACATTACTGGTAAGCTTGCTGGTACCGTTGTTTCTGGACCGGCATATTATGAGGTCTGCGAGCGGGTGCCTGTCAGCCCGCCAGGTCTACCCTGGCAGGCAGAGCGGCACCCGCTCGCAGACCATGTTGGATGCACCAGCACCATTCACGAATGGTGCTGGTGCATCCGACCCCCCATTCCCATTGAGTCCAATGGGACTCAAATGGGATTGGGGACTAATATTTTCCGGTGCCGGGAATGGGTAATTACCGGGTCCACCGGGGGTTGTAATGCCCCAGTAATTGCCAATTCCCGGGTGCACAACTACCGGTGCACAACTACCGGCAGAGTTATAATGAGGGCGAATATTGAACACAGATGTGAACCTTATATTGTGATTTCCCAGCTGCAGCCCAGAGGAGGGACAGCACAGTATCTGACCAGATTATATTGAAATGCATAGGTGTCTGGCTCATTGACACATACCAGCCCCAAGCCCAGGAACAGTCTGGCAGCAGGAAAGTGGCAACCTTCACGTGATTGGGCAGCCACCAAAAGTTGAATGGATGCACGACTGCCATTATACATGATAGGCTGTGATTCCCTCTCAACCCCCAATTCCCTATAATTTACAGTCTGACCTACTAGCTAGAGAACAATAAAGTATGTCTTGCGGAAGAACTTGTAGTCACTCCTTTATTCAGATTTGGGCCTGATTACGAGTAGGGCAGTATGGTAAAAAGTAGTGGTAATGTGACGGTATTTCCGTCATCGCAGCATTACAGCCGCACTGCCGTACTATGAGTTTGGTGGTAAGCTGGAGGATAAACCTCCAGCAAAAAGCTAGAGGTAAATCCGCCACCTTACTGACAAAAATCGGCAAAATCGGCGGAATTGCCACCGGCGAAAGTATCACAGACAGTAATTCTGTTGAAATCCCTATGGAGAAATGAGGATTTACACCACCTACAACCACTTGTAATCCAACAATGAATCCACTGAACCAAGCGGCAGTAACAGCAATTGAGTTTGACTGTATTTCGGCAGATTTACCGCCGCCGAAATAGCACCAAACTTGTAATGATGCCCTCCTGAATTCTGTCTCCTGGTGAAAACATGTATCTTCTGTGCCCTTTCCTGTATTCGCATTGAATGTCGTCCCACGGTAGGTGCTCGGAACAGAGCACACTACACAGCAACTTGAAATTCAGAAGGAATGTTGGGGCGTCTTCATAATCACAACCCTTCTGCCTGTGTGGACGAAGCAGGAGCAACAAGCATACCTACCACACATTCAAACAGAGAGGCTATGGATCAAAGATCATAAAAACCACTATCAACAAAGCAGAGCAAGTTACAAGAGATTCTTTATTCATTGATAAACCAGAAATTGGGACTTTAAAACCCAAAACTCAATTTATCACAACTTATAGCACAGAAGCCAACAAAATTAAACGTATATTAACAAACCACTGGAATATACTCCTCATAGACCAAAGTCTGCAACAACATTTGGACAAATCTCCAAGTGTCTGTTTTAGGAGAGCACCAACCATCAGAAACCTTGTCAGTCCATGTTTCTTGAGTCCAATACTGAATGAAAGAAAAATGTTTTTTCAAACCAACATTAAAGGCACCTTCAAATGCGGACATTGCAAATTAAGCCCATCTATATACCAAGGAAAAAAGGACATTCTTCTCCCAAATGGCAAAACAAAACAAATAGATCAAATGATTAATTGCAATTCAGCATTTGTGATTTATAGAATTGAATGTTTATGTGGAAAACTCTCCATTGGGAGTACAATCAGAAAATTGAAGGTGAGAATTTCGAACACATACGAGCCATCCGAAACAAAGATCTCCGATCCCCCATTTTTGTACATATTAACACGAAACATTCGACATTTGACTTGACAAAACCTAAGATATTTGGCTTGGAGAAAGTAATGCTACCACTGAGAGGAGGAAATAAGGTAGAAATATTACGAAAACAGGAAAGTAAATGGATTTGCATTATGGACACATGTGTGACAGGACTAAATTATGATACAGAGATGGTCAATGGGTTGTAAATTTGAATTTGCATCTAAATTACATAGGGGGTAAATTCTACAATGTGTGTTTAAAACATTTATGTGATTTATTTTGAATCAAAAAATAATAACTAATATGTTGAAGTTTGGAATTATAAGTTAGGAAAATTAGAATGGCAACTCAAGTGAAAGCATTGGAACTTAAATGTAACCAATGTTGTATTATTGGGAAGTACACCATTATGAGACAGTTAATGTAACCAAGATATGACATTCTCAATTTTTTTATAAACTATTATTTACTGCACTAATTCCATAATAAGATAGGAGAACAAGAGAGTTTAATAACCGACACCTTCACTAATGACATGGTGCATCCCCACATAATATTATATTAGTGATCAAATGGAAGTTTTCTTATCATAATTGGCCACTATGCAATTTCTTGAAATGTATGTCACGCCAAAAAATGTGATTCTTGTGAAAGAGAAAAATATTCTTTAATCAGAATAGTGTTTATTTCAACTAAAAGTTTGAAAAATAACCTAATTTGTAGAAAATGATAAAAAACACCAAATCAGCTTCTCCATTACGAAGCATCCGTGAAACTGCCTTTCCCAACTCAAAATGGCCGAAAATCGCGTGACTCTACGTGATGACATCATCGCGCTGCGCTAGATCACGTGGGGCGCGGCGCAATGGCGTCATTACGCTTCGATTTCGGCTTAAATAGCGAGCGTATTAACAACAATACGGGTCACTCGCTCAGGAAACTTTGTGCACGCTTATCATGGCAGTATAGAATTCAAGAAGACAAAAAGGTAAGGAATTCTTGCTTTAGTAGCTAGGTAAGCAGTATGCCTTCCTCCAAGCCACTTACTTTAACGCTCCTTAAAACATTACTTTGTATGGAATCAAAAATAGCATTTCTTCTCTCCCCTTGACAATATAGAGAATTGAGATACAAGGTACATTCTGAATAAATCATCAATTTTCACAAAGAAGAACAGGATACCACACATAGCTATTACTACCAAATGGATAATAAGCAAAATTACCAATCTGGGTGAGTCATATAATTCTACACTACCTGTATATGGAAATAGTCATAACAATATGACTTTAAACGTCTCGAATTATAAAGTTTTAAATGTATGTCTTTCCCCCTTTATAGACAAGAAAATACACTTAGTCTGTTTTTTTCTTTTTTTCTTTTTTGTTTGAAAAAAGTTCCATCTCCTGAAGAACCATTGTTAACAACAATGGGGAAACACGTGTTGAGCTAGGAACTATAAGCAAAACCAAAATCGTATTACAAGTCAATGTACTGGAATTCAAAGTAAAGCAAGGATTGATCTGTTATAAGGTGTGAAATTAACACTGAACTTGATTTGTTTATTTGAATTGAGAGCTAGGAACTATAAGCAAAACCAAAATCGTATTACAAGTCAATGTACTGGAATTCAAAGTAAAGCAAGGATTGATCTGTCATAAGATGTGAACTTGTTTTGTTTATTTGAATTGAAGTATGTATATAAGGAGTGAAGTCAACTCAATATGATTCGTTCAATGAATTGAATTTAAGTTGGAAAATAAAGAAGATTTACAAAATACAATCCACGACTCAGACTCACCTGTGAGCATTTCATTAGAAAGGTTGGCGCATTTGAATAAGCCATTCCCAATTCCCAATTTTGGCCCCACGGCTAAGCCTACAGTTCTTCCTGGTGCTGCTTGTGAGGGACCATATTCCGCTCAAGACAGACAGAAGCAAAGGCTCCCCTAGCACGACGACCTGTGCATTGCAATCCAACACCTCTTCATGTACCTTTCCGAAAGAAGCATGGCAGAGTGCAGGGAAGCACAGCCGGCGTTATAATAGGTTATTTATAACCGCTTAATACCCAGAGGCGCGGACCCGGGGATCCAACCTGTGTTGCTCTGTGTCGTCTTGCTTCCAAGGCGAGCGTGTTGCCCCTGAGTTATCCTCCTGAGACTTACCTTTAAGGGAACGTATAGTCCATGGTTGAAGGTGTCCTAAGGTCCCCTTCTACAGTGTTTTGCCGTAGACATCCGCCGGCCTGGATTCTGCTGTGCTGCATCTCCTCCAGGTATTGTATTGTATTGTATTTATTAGGCTTATATAGTGCTTTAGACCAAAGCGCTGCACATATAACAACAGGATACAATTAACGTAATAATAACAGTAACAATAGAAGCATTACTAACATGAATCAGTCAACAAAACAATATGTAGAGCAATTAGATGGAGGGAAGGGGAGAGAAGTGGAGTAGATCTATGTTGAAGAGGGAGGGAGGTGGGAGGAGGAGGAAAGGGAGGGGAGGTGATGGGAAGGGGGGAATGGAGGGAGAGGCATGAGGAGGGAAGAGGGAAGGGTGGGAGAAGGGGAGGAAGAAGGACTCCAACATGGCACTGGACCTCTTCAAGGCGGTCTTCCTGGGGGTCCCCTGGGGTCGTTTGCTGTCTTCTCTGCACCTGTAGGGTACAGCTGGAACTGACCTTTCTTTGCCCCATAACCTCTGCTGTGCCTACTGACTTTGTCCCATTGATTCCTATGGGGAACTTTTGAACTTACTCTCCTAAAATTCATTTGGAGGTGCTTTCCTGCCTCTGGAAGTCTTGCATTACAATCCTGCCATTGGAGAATGCTTGAGTACAATGGCCCTCATTACGACCCTGGCGGAAATCGAAAAACGATGGCGGAAATGCAATACCGCCATCGAATAGCGCTCGGTGCGACTATGACCCGTCACCGCAAAGTACGAAGCCATTAGCGACACCGTAGTGAACGTCAACGCTAACTGCACCAAGCACGCGCGCGCGCGCCATGCCAAACCGCAAACACCACCATGGTGCAACGGTACGCCAATTCCGACCCTAGCGGACATGCACCTAACGCCATCAGGCATGGCGTAATGTACCATTCCGCCATGGCGAGAAGTACGGCATCGCGAATCAACCGTAAACGGCCCCACTGAGTGCCTGTACACCGCTCCCTGCCCACAAAGTACAACTCCCCGTAGGTGCAATGAAGCCACAATGCAACCATTGAAATGTACAAGTCACCCATGCATGCCAACGAACAAAAGAAACACAACAGGGGCCAATGGGAGCTGCAGGGCACAGATGGCACGAATACAGAAGCCATCCCAATGGACATGACCACAGTCCCCCACCAAGAAACGCACGCAAACACAGGCACCTGTGACCAGCAATATTCCGAAAATCACATCATTCCACCAGTCCACCTGGCTGACCGGCATCTGTTACACAAAACCCAATCCCCCGCCCCTGAGCATGACAACATTCAAACTGTCATATTGGCAGCCCCCATCCCTGACCTCACTGGGCTTCGTAGGCAAACGCGGCCAGTACAGTACCACTCAACTAAACCCCGAAGCCGGAACCCGATGCAGATCTCCTCACAATACATCGCCCCCCAAATTGGCATATGCCACATCACTTGCAAAGAAAAACGCTACACGGGCCAAATCCGAATAGAAATTTAATGCACATCAAAATCACCAAGCCCATACAGCCATCAGGCCATGAACTCCAAAACACCAATCACCATTGTGGGCTGCTTCCGCAAGAAATGACCAGCCACTACCTGTGTGTCGCCCTGTTCCCCCATGGTACACAGAGCCACAATCACGTACGAAAAGGCAACATGGAAGCGCACAGAACCGCAGGCCCGTCCCAATGGGGAGGCACTAGTCCAGCTGAAAGGCCGAAATGTTGCTCCGAGCCACCAGTACTGCGTAAGGGCATGTGGCCCATTGGCGATCGTCCCATAAGATCATAATGCTGCTCCACTGATTAACACGAAGCAGCAGGTGTTGGGAGTAAAATCCATCTGCAGGAGTGGCATACAGATGGCAGTGGCAAAAGGGGAGGAGATACCTGTCAACCAAAAGAAAAGAAAAAGAACAGAATGGCCATCAGAACTACATTCCAACTACTCACTTCAATGATCACACAAAATCCACAGCCATATGCATGCTAGCCTAACCAAAAGGATCATCACCACCCCAAAACCACTTGCGACTCATAACCATCTATATCGAGGTGCAAACACCATCACAAACGAGTGTACCTGTGCATGCGTCTGTCAAAACAGATTCCATCAGATGGGAATGTTAACGTGCATGGACACAAGTGTCTGAGGGCGCCTCGAGACAGGGAGGGCTCAACAAGGCCAGATGGACGATGGTCCCACAATGGCAGCCCTGCATCACATAGCGTAGGGGAGGCGGATAGATCCCAAGAAGCCCTGTACATGGCAAACTCTGTATCAAATCACCTGCCCATGCATCCATCCATCATTCCCTCATCCCGGGATCAAAATGCCTGAATAATTACTCACATAACATTAGAAACATCCATTGAGTCCGTGCGTTATGCAGCCTGCTAAATCCACAGTGCCCCAGCCCGTAATTCCAGTGTTGTGAAGTAACATGTTTTTGGGAACGGACGGCCTCATCGCCCACGTAGCTATTGCGCATCCCAAACTATTCATATCAATCATTGCTCCCTCGCCATGGGCCCTGTCTCAAGGACATAGAACAATAGAACGTTACATTTGCAGTCAGACCTGTGGGCATCTCCTCGCCGCTAGCTGGAAACCGAAAGCGCCGCCCCTCGAATTCCTCATTTGCAACATCACGTCGAAAAGGCATCTGTGGCCGTTTGAAATCACTAATTATTCCATCGAGTGCGGCTGTGTGTGAAAATGGCAACTGCCTTCACCCACGAATGGGACGCCCCGCCCGTCGTTGAACCTCGGTGCAGTGATGCATGAGGGTCCACCGTTACTCGAGTACTACGTTCCACTGACCCCTCACAAGTCAGTTCGCGACTGCACAGATAGTATGTGAAACAATGGGACCACAGCAGAATGAACATATCAACCAATCTTACACGGCCATCGGGTACAAATACATGATTGCAATAGCAAGATACAATTCCCCGAATTGCAGCGTTGTGCGCGGGACGTGCTCGGCCAAAGGGGAGAGCAGTTTGCACAGGTGGAATCAATCACCACAGGTGGAGGCCATACAGCCTGAAAACACATAAATTGCACAGCCAGTCTCCTCCCACAACCACACCGAAATGCTACCGGCAGGACTCGCGATGTTGGCCCTGGGGGACCTGATAGCACTGCAAGCGCTCCGACTCCAAGAAGAAGACGAACACCAACTACAACCAGCCGCACGGAGGAGACGCAGGAGGAGGAGGAGGCCAAGGCAGGGCCAGCAAGGGCTGCCAGCACAGCCACTACCACCACGCAGGCAGCCCGCAATCCCACGCCTCCGAGCACATCAGTTCAACCTCACTGATGAGCAGATCCACACCCTCTACCGTCTGGACCGGGACACCATAACCGCCATTGTGGACATGACACAGGCTGACCTTGTCAGCATGATAGATAGCCCAACCGCCATCCCACCCCTACTGAAGGTGGTGTCTGTACTCCACTTCCTGGCCACAGGCACCTACCAGCACACAGTCGGACAGTTGCATGGCATTTCTCAGCCACTGTTCTCACGGACACTATTGCAAGTGCTCGATGCCCTCCTGAAGCACGCAGACGACTACATCTCTCTACCACGCTCGGAGCAGGAAATAACCAACACAAAAGTGGGATTCCATGCACTTGCCGGCATACCGGGTTGCATTGGTGCCATCGACTGCACCCATGTTGAATTGGTCGTCCCACATGCCATGGAGGCCCAGTACCGCAACCGAAAACAATTTCATTCCCTGAATGTACAGATGGTGTGTGACTCCAACAGGATCATTACACATTGTTGTGCCCGATTCCCTGGATCAACCCATGATTCGATGGTCTTGAGGAACTCTACAATACCACGCTACATGGAGCGACACGCAGGGAACAGATCCTGGCTACTCGGTGAGTCTCATTACATGCATGATGATGTGGGGTATGTGAATTGGCATTGACCTGCCAGGAAGGGGGGGGGGGGGTGTGCGTACGTATCAATGGCATTCCACATCATACGTTTCTCGTCCACATACAGGTGATGCTGGATATCCACTGAAGAGATGGCTCCTCACACCAGTCCGGAACCCACGGGACCAGCATGAGGAGGACTACAACCATGCCCACTCACGTAGCCGTGTAGTCATTGAACAGGCATTCGGCCTACTGAAGACCCGTTTCCGCTGCCTCAGCAGGTCTGGCGGGGCACTCCTGTACCGCCATGAGAAGGTTGCAAAGATGGTGATGGCATGTGTCATGCTCCACAACATGTGCGTACGTAGAAATGTGCCCATGCCCCCTGACGCAGAACTGCAAGCACCTGATGATGGTCATGATGAGGGTGGGGATGTGGCAGCACCTCATGGAGTCTGCGAGGCACCGGAGGCCCGTGACATTCGTCAGCATCTCATTGATGTATGCTTCTAGCACTCACGCCTGGTGGCTGATACATGGACACGGGACTCGTGGCACTGCGTGTGTCTGGGACATGCACAATATGGACTGTACGCCTATGATGGCCTAGTACACAAAGATCAATGTCCACAATTCTCATTGGTTGATCGTGCACTTTTTATGGCATATGTGATATCATGTTGAACACCCTATCGACCCGCCACCCAAGTGAGCCCAACACACCCCCTCCACCCTCCTACCTCCCCCCCGAACACCAGTGTCCAAAGATGCTCATTGTAAGTGGGCTGTCGCTATTGCATGCCCCCTCTGCGGGTATCAGGGGCACCCCTGCCTGTGGAGCGCAGGTTCCTCCCAGATCTACGTTGGGGGCTGCCCTGGACGGAACTTGCAACGGATGATGTGTCTGCCTGCTCACGTCCATGCATGTCCCTAAGGGTTTGCGAGAGCTCAGTGAGCACACGGCGCACTGCGGCAAGTTCGGCACATACGTCTTTGGACGTCGCATGCAGTTCCCCCCTCAGGCTCTCGGTGCTTCTCTCAATTTGTGCCCTTAGCGTCTCTGTACCTCTCTCCATTTCTGCCCTAAGTGTCTCAGTTGATGTTTCTATGTCTGCCTTAGTGCCCCCACATTCATCGGCATGGTCCTTGAGGAGTGTGGCCAGTTGCTGCTGTTGTTCGATCAACTGGTCGAGGGACTGTTGCCTCTGCTGGGCCATGGCCATTTGCGGGGGTGTCACAGAGGGGCTGTTGTCCTCATGTTGCCTTGCCACAGGGCTTGTGGGGGATGGCCAGTCGTCGTCTGGTGGGTGCCCCTGCGTGGTATCCTCATGTTGTACGGGATGGAACAGACAGGGGGATTGGGACAGGTCATGGATGGATCTGACTTCGGCATCCCCGTTTTCTGTGTCCGAGCATGCTGCCATCAATGGGGTGTCACCTATGGTGCTGCTGCCACCAGAGGCAGTGCCTTCTGTGGCATCCATTGGGGGGACCTGTGGTGGTGGTGTTGTGGGCATGCTGGCTGCTGGTGTGCCTGTTGATGTTCCCTCCTCTGTGCTGCCACCTGATTTGTGCTGCTGCCGTGTCTTGATGCGTGCAGCTGAGGTGGAGGGTCTCTGGCCGTTGGTCTTGGCCCTCTTTGCAGGTGTGCTGGTAGGGGTGTCCTGTAGCTCGTCGTTTGGATCGGACCCTGTGGTGGAGTAAAGGAGGGCGAGGGTTATTGATGGGTCTGTGGGAATTGGAATGGCATTGTATCACATGCATTGGGGTGGTACCTGAGGGTGATTTGGGTCGGGGCCTTGGAGGTGCTTTGATTTGTGTGTGGAGTGAGGGTGCAGTTGTCTGGCAGCCTGCAGTTAGGGTGTGCCTGCTGCACGTGTAGTGCGTGTATTAGGGGTTTTTAATTATTTATGTATTTATTGTGGGTTTTAACGTGCGCTTGCAGGCCGATGTGTGTGGACGTTCTCCTGGACATGTGTTTCTGTTGCACTATGTGGACGCATGGTACTTCACATGGATGGACTTTGTGGATTTGGCATTGTTTTATTTGGCCCACCTACCTGAATCTTCGGATGTCTGCACTCCTTTCTCCATCCCTCCGACTCCCTCTATGCTCTCCATTCCGATGGTGGAGGCACAGATTTCTTCCCAGGGGGTCAACTTGATGGGTGATTCAGGACCTCCCCCGGTGGCTGTGGCAATGTTGCGGTTGGCAGAGAGTATGCTGCGGACGCGTATCCGCAGGTCGTCCCATCGCTTGCGGCATTGCTGTGGGGTGCGGGGTGCGGTCCCCACCGCACTTACCCGCTGTGCCACCAGAGCCCATATGGCCTTCTTGTTTGCAAGTGCCGTTCTGGTCATTTGCATGGAGAAGACGACGGCAGCATTCTCCTGGAGGGTCTCTGTTAGCACGGTGAGTTCCTCACGGGAGAAGTGGACCTGCCGCTTGCGGTCGCACGCTTTCTTCGCTACTTTTCCCATTTTTCTTGGTTTCGCTAGGGTGGTTGACGGGTTGGGGTGTGTTTCAGGGTAGTGATTTTAGTGGTTGTGTGGTTTTGGTGTATTTATAGGTGTACGCCGGGATGTTTCCCGTTCCGGGCCCATGTTTTAACTTCCGTTTCCGTATATTTCCGGCCACCGTACTTTCCGGTAGGCGCACACTGCGGTGACCGCTAAGAGGGGTGGCGGTATTGCACCTAGGGCGCCGTACGGCGGCGGTGTGGCCCGTTTTGGGGTCATTTCCGCCATCGCGGACTTTGCACTTCCGCCATGCCGTGGTGCTCGTGCCCGATGGGTCGGAATGGGCCGCACTTTGCTCCTTCGTAAAATGGCGGAAACGCTATTTACGCTGTGGCGCTCCGGTCAGTCGCTTTCCGCCAGGGTCGTAATGAGGGCCAATGTATTATTGTAATGTGTAATTGTATCAATGTTTCTAGGAGTGTAATGAGTTGGTTCTATAAGCTTAAGTGCGTTCTGACTTTTGGGATGCTCCTGGCTGTGTGTTCTTAAGTGTTCTACCCTCCCGCCGTCCCTTCCCTAGATTGCAAGAAATACTGTGACTGTGTTCTGTGTTTGCACATGAGGTCCTGATCATGATTACCTTAATGTATATTATTGTTGTCTAGGGTTCCCCATTTGTTCCCGCCCCATTCAGTGGGCATCATTACGCGTTTGGCGGTAATTCCAGCAGTAAGTCTGCCGAAACACTGGCAAAACGCAATTACTGTTACCGCCACTTGGTCCCATGGAGTTATGACAGTATTACAAGTGGTGGTAATTCACCATTTCTGGAGTGTATAGGACTCCATTGGGATTTTTGTTGGATTTTCCATCAGCGGAATTACCGCTGCGCTACATCCGTCGATTTTTGGAGGTAAAGTGAAAGATTTACCTCAGGAACAATCTGGAGGAGAATCTGCCACCTTTCTTCCGAAAATCGAAGAATTTATTACAGCATTAATTCTGCTGTTGGTAGAACTGCCAAAAATTATAATTTGGCGGGTCAGGAATAATTACAGCAACGGAATTGCTGCCACTTATTTCCTGCACTGATAAACTTGTAATGAAGCCAATGTCTATCACTAGATAGAGGACTAACATTTTAGTGTTTGCAGGGGGCTGGATTTTACCGAAGCATTATTCTTTTTATACATGCACTGTATATTTACTATGTGTTGTGTTTAGCCTCTAGTACTTATTTTACCTGAAAGAGTTTTTATGTGTAGTTTTTAATAAACAGTATGTTTTTCAGTATGCCAGTGTGTGATGTTTTCTTTGGCTAACAGAAATTTGGAAAACATGTACTTCCCTACCAGCCTTCCTTCCTCCCTCCCTTGGGGCCTGACTGCTCTGCCACAGCCCTGGATTTCAGGGTCTGTTTTTTCCTTGTGATGGAAACACTCTTAGGTTAGATATTTTCACACCCCTCAGTGGAGGGTGGTGCAATAATCTCCTTAACAGTCACCTAGAGGGGTCTCATGCCTGAATATAAAGCTTCCAGGAAAGTCAGGAAGAAGGCTGAAAGGCAAGATGGCCAAGGAACGAACAAAAAACCTCGTGGCACGGCCATGTTTGGACACTAGTCACTATTAGCAGCCAATCGCGGTAAATGCAGTAAAGCTAACAAAAGGTATAGTAAAAAGTAATTGATGCCAGCAGTTTTTCCTTAGGAACAACTTAGGTAACCAAAAAATCCCTTTGAGTTTAGTTAAAGATCCTACAAAACAAACCCCATTGTACTGTTTTGTAACATGCATTGTGCAATGATAAAAAGTTACCATAAAAAGTAACAAAGTAAAACCACTAAGGGAAACATAGTTTCCCAGGGTATGCAGTAATTGTTTTGAATAGGAAATAACAAATGCAATTTTACCAAAGAAAATACCGAATGCTAAATATATAGGGTTTGGGGTAAGGGGATAAAAGGTGTGCGGGTGGTTCAGGGTGGGGCTAGAAGCATCGGTAAATAGAGGCTTGGGGGATCAAAAAAAATAGTTTTTCCCACTAGAATTGCATTTATTTCTCAATTTGCTATAATCATATGTAACCCTTTCCCAGTACTGTGCTAACGACTAGTCAGTTTCCCCATAAAATGTGAGCGAAAGCCCAGTGGAGTGAAGCTGAAGGCTTTGCTTCACTGTAAACAGTCAGGGCAGTGTGAAAACCAAAAGCAAATAAATTGGGGGTCCATAGAATAAGGTTGCTAAAAGAGAAAACCTTTCTAACACTCGTCCTGCCCACCCCCAGATTAAGGACAGGGGGAACTAATCCACCCATGGATGGGTCTCATGTTCAGGTCAATTAAACATTCTGGCCACCCCATCAGCATTGCTATGTTGGGTACCTGGCCTGTGCTCAATGCTGAAGTCAAACCCTTGGAGCCTTATGGACCGCCTGAGTAACTTGGGATTCTCTCCCTTCATGTTCAACAGCCACTTTAAAGGCCTATGGCCAGTGTGCACAATGAAGTGTGTCCCGTAGAGGTAGGGCCTCAACTCCCTAAGGTTCCACACAATGCAAAAACATTATTGTTCCACAGTAGACCACCTGAGCTCACTGTCCATAAGCTGGTGGCTGATAAAACCTATATGATGGTCCCCGCCTTTCTCATCTAGCTGTCATAGTATTGCTACTATCACAGTGTCAGAGGCATCTGTCTACACAATGAATGGTCTCTTATAGTCAATGCCCTGAAAACAGAGGCCTAGCAAAGGGAACCCTTGAGGCCTTGGAAGGCCTTCTCACACTCCTCACTTCAAGCTACCTTCTTGTGCTTCTTAGGAGTTGTGAGCAGTCAGAGGGGCAGCTATGGTACCATAGTCTGCCATGAAATTCCGATAGTACCCAGTGCGGCCTAGGGAAGATCTCACTTGGGTTTGGGTAGTGGGGGTTGCCCAGTCCTGTACAGCCTGTACTCTAGTGGGACAAGGCTGAATCTTGCCCCCACGAACCTCATGTCCAAGGTAGACCACTGACCCCTGACCAATGTGACACTTGGTTGACTTTATGGTGAGATGGGCCTTCTGAAAAGCCTGCAACACAATCCTGAGGTGCTTCACATGTTCCTCCCAAGTGGGGCTGAAGACTGCTATATCATCAAGATATGCTATGCAGAAATCATCTAACCCATTCAGAACAGGGTTAACTAGCCTCTGGGAAGTGGCAGGTGCATTCTTCAATCCAAAGGGCATGGTCCATAACTGGTAAGGACCTTATGGAGTTGACAATGATGTCTTTTCTTTGGCATTTTCTGTCAGGGCAATTCGCCAATACCCTGCAGTGAGATCAAAAGTGCAGAGATACTTGGAAGCATCCAGCTTGTCTACCAATTCATCCTTCCTTGGTAGGGGGTGAGCATCTGTCTTAGTGACAGCCTTCAGAGCTCTATAATCCACGCAGAATTAGATGTACCTGCTTTTGGAACCAGAACCACAGGACTGGACCAAGGACTGCTAGAAAGCTCAATCACCCCAAGATCCAACATCTTGTTGACCTCAGACTTAATGTGGGTTCTTACTTTGTCTGACATTCTATAACTCCTGCATTTGGTAGACCCCCCTCCCCTGCACTTGCTCGATCTCAATGTCACCTGGTCCAGTAGGATCGTTGTCTCTGTCTTCCCTCTGTTTCCCCTCCCTTGCCTCGTCGCGCCTTGTAACACTTGTGTATAGGCGCGTTATAAATGCCAATGCCATATCATATCATATCTCCAGTGTCAATATCAAGTTTGCACCAAGATGTCAAATCTGGAGTAAGTGAGAACAAGGGGGAAAATTGTTGAAGCAAGGTTTTACCTCACCTTGCTGCTTAGAAGTCATTTGAGGGGTCAATATGACACCCTCAATGGAGCCACCTGAAGGACTACCCTGAAACTGGTTGGGAAGAAGTTCAGATTCCCCCTCTGCCCTATCTGAAGCTGGAAGCAGAGCAGCCTTTTCCATTCTAGGGAAAAATGCCTTCAGTCTATTTATGTGAAAGACTTTGGGAGTCTGACCAGTTCTCCCAAGGTCCACCAAATAGTTCACCTCATCAAGTTGCTCTACTACTTTGTAAGGGCCTGGCCATCTGTCATGCAATGCTCCAGGTTTTATAGGGTTCATGATTAGGGCTTTCTTCTTGGGCTGAAGTAAAATGAACAAGAGAAACCTTCTGGTCATACCAATGTTTTACCAAAGCCTGACCAGCCTTCAACTTATCATTGGCCTGAGCCATCAGAAGAGCTATCCTCTTTCTTAAGCCAAGCACATAGTCCACCAGATTTGTAGTGACAGGGGGTTCCCATCCTTCCTTGACTATCGCAAGGGGTCTCTTGACGCGGTGACCAAAACGAAGTTCAAAGGGACTGAAGCCAACCCCTTCTTGACTTATCTCTCTATAAGCAAAGAGTAAGCATGGCAGAAGGAGATGCCACTTTCTCTTCTGGAGCTCCTCTAGAGCTCCAATCATGCTTTTTAGAGTTCTGTTAAATCTCTCAAGTAAGCCATTGTGGATGATAAGCTCATGAAAACATTTAGGAGACGCCACACTCGATCCACATTGCCTGAATTTCTGCACCACTTTTACCAGAAACATGGCAAGAGTCAAAACTCTGGCAATGGCTTTCTACCTGGGCTCCCATCTTAGGCTAGTAGAAGTGCATGGATAGCCTCTCCTTGGTCTTCTTGATCCCAAGACGACCTGCATGGGGATTTCATGCGCCAGTTGCAGGAGGAAGGGTCTCCCCTGAAGGGGAATCACCAACTTCCTATGGTCTCCTTCAGAGGACTCTGTAGGCTCAGTGTACAGAAGCCCTCCTTCCCAATAAATTCTCTGTGTCCCAGTAGCTTCACCCTGAAACTGGGAACAGGCCTGTCTCCTGAGGCCTTCTAAAGATGGACACTCACGCTGGCCCTTACTAAACTCTTCCCTACATGGACCCCCTTCTGCAAGTAAACTCTGCTGTTAGGGATGGTCATGTGAGTTGAGAACTTCAGGCAACCCCTCTTCCTCGTCAGGTTCGGGGATTTGGCCTACTGCCTCCACCTCAGTGGTAGGCGAGCTAGGGGGAATTCTCTTTCCCTCTTTTTTGTTTGTATGTGCTAGGTTGTCATAGTCACCAGTCATTTTAAGGTAAGGTTATTTGCTGGCAGGTGGCCTTGTTGGATTCCTGATGGGGAGAGGCAAGAGGGTGTGTTCTGTTTGATGTAGTCACTGCTCCATTGTGGAGAGAGGCAGAGACATACATTGTTGCTGTCTTAGTGTTTTTCTCTACCCTTGGTAGGGGAGAAGTGTGAATGTCAGAGTAGCTAAATAAGTTGCTGTCTCATGTGAGGAAAGGCACAAGATCTCTGCAGGCTGAAGCAGTGAATGGCACCCACTGGAGGGAAGTTAGGCGATCTGTGTCATAGAGCTGCTGGATTTCTGGTAGAGAGATCTGTGCTGGAGGGTGGAATTGCTTGGATCTTGTGGGAAGAGGAAGGTAGAGCTGTGCTGGCGCAATAATTTCCTCGTCCCTTTTGGGGAAAATGTGGTTAAATCTGTGCTGTGCTGGTTGAGGTAATCTCTGGCCCCTGTGAGGAGATCTGCACTGACTGATTGGTGTTTCTGGCCCTTTGTATGGAGGTCAGGCCTGGTTGAAAGTCCCAGTCCCCTTAAAGGAGAGAAAGAGATTTGTATTGGCTGAGGGTGTCGCAGGGCCACTGAGAGAAGTGGCAAGTAGGTCTCCTCTATCTGACTGAGTTGCTAGCCACCCTAACCCTGAGAAGCCCTGAGGCATCTGGGCTAGCAGATGAATTAACTTCCCCCTTGTCAGGTGTGGCAAGAACATCTCAGTTTCCCGGAAGATCTCTTGCCCCTTGTAGGATTCTGGGGCTTAATATGCTTCTTCTCCTTTCTTCTAGAGACCTTTCAGATTGTCAAGCAGACAAAGGCCCACGAGGGCAGCATTTTCTCGCTTTGTCTTCTACGTTCGGGGTCAGTGCTGAGTGGTGGAGGCAAGGATCGGAAGATAATCCAGTGGAGTCCAACGCTTACAGTGGAGCGGGAAATAGAGGTAAAAATGAGGAATGTAATGCTATATGATACGTGTATCTTCAGACTAATCCACTCACCCATCGTCTGCAAACACCTCACCTGCGCCACTGCCAACCAACTTGCAAACATTCTGCAAAAGACCCAACTGCCACTTCAAGCCAACCTGCACACTAGCTGCAAACACTGTGCCTGTAACTGCCCACCACCATGCACCCTGTTTCAGCCGCGTCACTGCTAACCAGTCTATCCACCACATCCAAAGGAATTATCTGTCAATGCAAGTAGAATGGGAAGAGACGTTAAAACATCTAATCTGTGTCACTTTTAATCATCTGCAAACAACTCATCTATCAACATGCACCCTCCTAAATTGGCTGCAAACATGTCCTCCTTCTGGGTGCCAATGCAATGTCTGGATAAAAACCTCACCTCTCACTATTAAAGAACCAGCCCACAGCACACCACAAACATTGCAACTCTCCCTGCAAAACTACTTGCCGGCTGATTGAACTGAACCGACCTGTTACTCTAGCCAAATTGCGTCTTGTCTTCAAACGCCTTACCTGTCACTGTAAGGTAACATGTCCTCTGTCTACCAACATCTCATCTGTCACTGTATGCCAACCCGCTACCTATATCTACAAGCCTAATGCACACTGTGTTACTGCACAAAACATCCACACTCTGAGATTGAAAGTCATACACTGTGCGTAAGGCGATACCTCTGTTTTTTATGATGAGTACTCATTTAAGGTCATAAATCCTGAACATGCCCCTTAGAGGCCCTAAGCATTTCAGGGTATTATTCTACATGCACAACTGTCTGCGTTTTCTTCACTGGTTGGCAGCAGCGTCTATGAATTATACAGCTTGCTTCCTTGGATGTGTCCTCATTGAGAACACTGATGTAAATCCAGTACAAAATCTAATCTATATATATATATATAACATTCAAAAGTTATGTGTGGGTTTGTGACACAAAGTAATGTTCTTTATACAATTCCATACCATTTCACCAGTCTGCAACACATTATACATAGTTTCCTGTTAGGACCCTCCAGACATTACTGGCTACATGGCATTTGTTTGTGGGTTTGTGGCTTAGTGAAGCGTTGTTCCTCATACAATGCCACATCATTTCACCAATCTGCACCAGGTTTTGCATAGATACCTGTTACGACCCTTCGGGCCTTACTGGCTACATGACATTTGGACACCCCACCCCTTTCCTCGGATTTCAGCAAAAGTTAAAATGTATTTGTGGGTGTGTGGCCCGCCGACAAAGACGTAAACCATGTTCACGGGGAAGGGAAACAAAACATGTGCGAGAGGTGAATGGACCTGAAAGGCGAAGGTGAAGACAGGTACCATTCCAGAAGTTTCCCAGTTTTTGCTGCATCAGGTCAAATTACTTTTCCAGAGGATTTTTGTAAGATGGTGCCTGCCGATGTAGCCATAAACCATGTTCACCGGGAATGGAAAGATAAAATGTTGTTTCTCAACCTGCCCTGAGACCCGGAACAAAACCCACGTTTCAGGGCACTTGGATGCAAGATTTCTGAGATATTTGCACCGCAAGAAACTGCACCACGCCAGGGTAAGGCGGAACAGCGACCTACAGGATTATTCACTTTTAACAATTAATGAGAGTGTTATCATGTCTGTCTACAGAACCCGTTCGAAGAACTGGTACTATTGCTAGCATATTCTAAAGTTTCTAATGAGATACTGATGTTACTATGTAGGATCACGGCTGCTGCCTGCCACGGAGAGTGATGGCTACAGTTTCCCAAACCAAAATTTGTAAGATTGTGGAGGTTGCCTGGATTCAATCCCGAATCTACACCGGCAGAGAAAGTCAGCAAACATTCAGTGCGGTAGCACCAGTAATTAGGTGGCTGCAAAACATTAGATTGGATTCAGCCCTCTGATTGGAATTTCAGAAATCTTTTATCTCCCAGATTCCTAATTCATTGAACAGTCTACATCCCCATCTTGTCACAAATGGAATTACAGAACAGTAAGCCAACATTGCATGGACAGTAAGTAAGATCTGCTGGTAAGTATACTGTTCTGAGAACTGTTCCGATGGTGAAGCTCTGTCTAGCACCTGTAGACCCAGTGCTTCTTCGACCCACCAAAGCGAACCCAGTAAAAAGCAATCACCTGAATTGATCAAAGATGCACAGTTGAATTGCAAGTTCTCAGGACATCTACTTCCATGGTAGCCTAGATGTTCACTTCTATGTAGAACCCAATATGAAATTGCAAAATCACGAAATACCAAGAGCAGCAGCAACCAGCTGAGCCCAGAGGCAAGTGGTTGCTCCCTGAGAAAAAGAACAGCAAAGTTCTGCAAAGTAACACCAGGACTCTGAGGAATTTGTCTTGCACCTGAACTGTCTTTGCTGACACTGCATACTTCAACGGCACCAGAGGTATGCCTTTAGTGAACCAGACAGCTGCATTATTCACCAGCTCCAACTGCTTGTCACTACCGTGAAACACTGTAACTCTGCAGGTGACTTCTCACTTTGCCTGGCCCTGAGCGTTGTTTGTCAGCCATTATAAATAGCCAAAGATACCTGAATTGTTAGGTTCCCAGTGCCCGTATAGCCTTCAGAAAAGTCTGGTCAGTAGCATTGTATCCTATCTGGTAACATTGGGTCCTGTATTTAATGCTGGGTGCCTCTCAGCATCTACACCAGTTTCCCGAACAACCAACCAGAAGTCAGTCCATCTCTCCTGTTTCTCCATATGAGAGAATTAATCCTGGTTGAGCCTTTAAAGGACCACACTCGGGTAAAAAATTCCATACTTTGAATCTTAAAGTCACACTTTGACTTTGTGATTGACCTCAGCAAATAGCTTCACGCCCAAATGCCGCCCCATGAGACTTTGCAAAACTGCATTATGAGAGATATGAGCTAGGCTCGTCTTCCTTGGCGGCTCTGTTGGAGCAGAAGATACTGTCTCTCTTTCGTTCTATCATGACACCCAGGAGAGGCTCACTCTACGAAGACGTGGCAGTCTATCTTAGCCAGGGAAATTCCCTCGAACTGATGAAAAGGAAAGAGATTGCTATGAATTGTCTGAGTCAGCTGGATAAAACCACTGAGGACTTGGTGGGAAACCCAGAGAGTGTGAAAAATTCACTCCTTGATCAAGACTGGATTAAAATAATTGATAAGGTTCGAGATGTGAAATTGGCTAAATCATTCTCGTTCCTTGATAAATCCAGGTGTTCTTTTCCGGGCTATATTATCAAATGTCCAGATCCCAAGGAAAGATCTAACTTTTCGAGATAATTCAGGCACAGAAGATGGTCTGTGTCTACAGTGTGGCACAGGGAAGGTTCAAACTCTCAGGCACATTGTAACCGATTATTCAGCATTTAAAGAAGTGAGAGTTAGACTCCTCTCTCATTTTGTTTGTGGCGAAGAATGGTTTCCGACTTCTGATTTTTGGCACGGCCTCCTCTAGCCATAATAATAAATTAACCATGGGAGTATTAAACCTGCTGAAATGTGCCTGCCTCCTCTAGCGGATGTGTGTGGTTGGCGGACTTCTGTTGTATTATGGGAGCTCTTGGTCTTTTCCTTTTTTTTGTCTTCTTTTTTTAATTGTCATTATATATGGAATAGTGTGAGCTGTAATGTAACTGACATGTAATGATTTTCTGTTTTAATTGCATATGTTTTACCTAACTACAATAAAAATAAAGAAATAAAACTGCATTACTTGCTTGTAGCATTGCACCCAGTCACCTGAGATATGACGTTTCTTTTCATAATCACTTTTTATTCAAAGTGATATTCTATTTCTCTGTATTCTTATCCTTCCTGCTCCTTGACTTCTCGGCCACTGCTACTACTCAGTGATCCAGGGAATCCTTACAAGAAACTGGTCTGCCTAGGATTGGGACCTCATTACCACAGTGCTGAGAGGATCCATTCAAAGAGGCACTCTCTGCAGATTGGTAACTAGTGCGCACAGTATGTGCAGATGACTCCCTGTCATTCCCAACCAACCCACAGACCAATCAGTTCAATCATCAGTGGCTTGGTGCAGTGAAATACAGAGGCATTTCCACAATGAAATAGAAAAAGTTGGGTACAGAATGCGTGCTGCGGAATTTGCTTCCCCCTAGGATGGTGAGGATGGAGTTGCCCCTAGATCTGAACTTAGAGTCCACTTGCCTCTCAAAATATTACAGCCTTTGATTTTGGGCCGGTCACTGCATCTGATGGGACAGCTGTTATCACTTACTTTAAACCTACCACATGCCCAAGTGATCCTTGCCTTTTTGGGGTACAAGAACGTGAGGGGACTTTAGCTTACACTGTTACTCGGTTTATAAATGCTTCCTTTAGGGAATATCATGTTGCGGACAAACTGAAGGCAGGCTGGGTCACGTAGGTGCTAAAGAAAAGTCCTCATTGTACACCACTAACTGTACACATTTCCATCCAATCACAGATGTGCCCTTTATGTTAAAGATGTTAGATAGAATTTCATATTTGCAACATCAGACAGCCATGGGAAATAATCAGCCGCTCAGTGGTGGTCAGTCCAGTTAGAGTAAATAGAAGTACCAAGCGTACCCTTAATCAATCGCCTCTGCAGATCCTTGATGAAAGGAAGTTGGGTCTTCATGTGTTGCTGGACTTATCTGCTGCATACGACACACTTGATCACTCCATTCTAATCGATCATCTTTCAGAGGTAGAAAAAGTGTCAGAGAAGACCGCTTGCTGGGCCTCTTCATTTCTGGGGAACAGTAAAAATAGCTGCTCTTGAAGCTGATGCGGCTGAATTTATTGAGTCCGGATTTCCTCAGTGATCATGTCTGTCCCCCCTTTTGTTCAGCACTTATTTGAAACCATTGCATGATATTGCTTGTGAATGATGGCAACACTATCCAGACTATGCGCAGATTATTTTCAGGTAGGAGCAGGATCCTGCAGCATTTCAGTCCTGCATAAGGAGAATTAGCTCTGCCTGAACCAGGAGAAAACTGAAGCTTCTTTGTTGCCTCTCCCTATATGCTGCCAACACTCATTAAGATGGCACAGCCCCATATGACCATCGCATACAGCATCGCATAGTATGCATATTTCGTTGAAGCAACATAAGCCCTTTGAGGATATTCTTGGACTTCACCTTACGTATGCACAAGTATCCAATATTTCCTGCTCACTAAATTATGACGTAATGTTGCTACAACAACTGAGACCCTTCCTTATTGAGCTTCATTGTGCTTTACTAGCTCATGGCATTGGGTCCAAGATAGACTTTTGTACCTCTCTATATCTTGGAGCTTTTCAACAGTTGGTACAGCGTCTCCAGTCCTTACTGAAGTCAGCGGTACACATTTTTACCTGTGCACCTCAACTAATCCATATTACAGCAGTTCTTAGGCACCTGTGCTGGCTACCAATGAGTGCTAGGATTATTGTTTAAATTATTTTCCCCAGACTCAAAAATCCTATATGGGCAAGCCAAAGGTATTTCAAACACTGTCTTCTACAGCGTACCTCTTGTCGGCCCTCAAAGTGTCAGTCTGTAACGTTCACACTCCAATGCAATGGGCAAATCCTTTGGTGTTTTAGTGGCTCATTACTCAAATGCCATCCTGAAGGAACTTAGGCAGATCCCAAATCTCATGCCCTTATGGAAGAGGATCAAAGCACTCCTCTTGCGACTTGCAGTCTGTAGATCATACATCTTTTTCCTGCTAGTAACTCATTCGTTTTTGGTTATAGACTTCCTTATGTTGGACAGCACAGAAATACCCGTGGGTGGGTTGCGCTTTACACACAAACAGATCATCAAATACGTCACCTTAAATTGTACACATACTGCAAACACCTTCCCTGAATCAGAGCTTACAGGCCCAGACTTCTTCTGCAACTAATCACACCAGGCACCTTCTGCACAGCCGTTTGGCTCATCAAAGTCAAGTGGTCTTGAGAAATGTGTGTTTCATGTTTCATGTTTATTCATTTATAGTGCGTGCCAGACACGAAGGTATACGGGCGCAAGAGCAGCAAGGTTATTCTTAGCTTGGTTACAGTGCTGTACAGTAATTGCAGTGTATACATGGTTGCAGAAGTTACGACAAATACAGTAGAAAACTGTTTCAAGATATACAGATTTACAAGTATGCATAGGATAGTTATTGGTCGTTGTCTTTTATCCACTGAATGTAATTGCGTCTAAAGTGGGGGTAAGACTGAGGTGTCCTTAAGGAGGGTGGCAGGGAGTTCCAATGTTTGGCTGCTTTCACCTGCAAGCTATGTACATAAACATAAGCCTGTGTCATTCATAACTACCTGTACCATACATGCCAAGTCCCTACATGTGTCAACAAGGTTCCCACACTCTCTACACACATTTATTTGAACATTAGCCAACCTTGATATATAGGGAAACCTCTTGACAAAATGCCTGGCTCTACCTCAAGCACTGTCCATTGCTCTCCCTAGATTCCTGAACGCTTTGGGGCTGTTCGAGCTATGGCTGAGGGGACTGGCACAGAGCTCCTGGTTGGCACCACCCGCAACGCACTTCTTCGAGGAAGCTTTGCAGAAGGATTCACCCCCATTATACAGGTATGGTAGGAACTGAGTGAGAGTGAGAACGTCGACTGCGGAATGATAGGATTCAGGGATGGGATATACTAACCATCACTGTGGCATTATTTGAGTGTCTGTGTGCATCTTTGTGTGTATGTGTATGCATTGGTGCATGTCCACGAATGCTCACTAACCCATGAGCAGGCACCCCCAGAGAACTACAAATCAAGGAATGCACCTGACCCCTGTACAGGTTACGCACCCCTACCCCACTCTTAGGGAGGTTTTTCTGGTGCCATCTGTTGAGGGGTTAGAAGAGACCTATCCTTGGTGGGAGAACAGGGTATCAACCAAATTAGACCAACGCACTCAAAGTATAACGTTGCAGACCAGTCTGTATTCTATTTTGTGACGGAATTGTTTTTTACTAAAGTGCATTTAACCCCGAAGACATACGCAACACAATACACCTCACATAAAACACTGTAAAAATATATTTCTGTGTCACCTGCTCTCCATCCTTTTCAACTGGTTGGGATAGCCTGCCTTCACAGGACATGATCCAACTTTACATAACCTTGGCCTCACATGCTCGGTGCCCTTCCACATGCCTCCTCCACTCGTTCTATGTACACAGTACCAACCGCCACAACCCAACACACATTTTTCCACTCACCAGGGGAGTCATGATTTGCTACTGCTCTGCAATGCTTCTTTTATTGCACTGTATTTTTCACTTACCTAGGCAATCGTTTTGAGGGTTCCACCCCTTCTACTTTATTTGGCTTTTTTAGTAAGTATTTAAATATTCGTTCACAGCGGTGCCTCCCTTTGTTATATATCTTTCAAGACCATCTTTAAAAAGTGCATTGGTGTTGGGGGACATTTCTTAAAGGCTGATTCTCAGAAGGTGAATGTCCAGTGCTTGGGACATTTGTAGCAGTCAGTATTTGTGCTCTATTATTATCCCAACTTCCCTGTGGAGCAAACTCCCCTCGATATCAGAAATTTTTCTGACATCAATGCCAACAAAGGAGTCTTTCCTCAGCGGTAAGGGCAGTTTCCTCATGGGCAGGAAGGATAGCTCATGGGCAGCGTAACGCAGCTCAACACAGGTTTGAATCCTGATCCCGCGCTTAGAAACCACTCTTGGTATTAAGCGCGTTATAAATGAAAAATTATGATTATAAGTTTAAAGTACTTTCCGGTAGAAAATTGTTGGTACCCTTGGTGGGAAAGCACTGATTACTTTGGTACTGGATGATTTGTGGACACTGGACTTTGTGTTCACGGTATCAAAGCAGAGAACTATAGCCTCTGCACCAATCTGAACATGCATGCAAGAGTAAAGGGTTGATAAGGTAGCTGCAAAATCCCACGTGGTTAGTCAGAATCTGGAGACAGACAAGGTGGCGTTTTGGATGATGGGTTTCCTGAGCCCAGTCGCAGTGGCCCACTGTGAAGTTTGCAAGGTAATGACCTGGAACGTGGTGGGTGCAGAGAAACACCTGATCGAACCTGAGTGGGGCAGTTTCTTTCGGCACTACGACCTTGCAAGAGACTTTGGCCTTGAACCCAATCCTGATGCAAGGATATAAGGCCTATAATGTGCCAGCAAGTGGGAGGCCAAGTGGAGGGTTTCTAAATTTGGTAGAAACTGGTCTAGAGTGGGAAATTGAGATTGGTGAGTTGGGTTTGTCAGATCTTCAGCATATAATAGCAAGAATCTGTGATGGCCACTACCGGTTTATATTTAATGTCTACAACCGTCCGTACGGCAATAACCCACTAGGGACCCTGGTTTTAAATTATTTCAAAGGTGGAACCGTTGCCATCCTAGCAAAATCCATGTGCTGGTTTTAGCCGACTTCAATATACAATTTCAGCCTTTAAAGGAACTGGGCGATTTATGGGACAAACACGATTTAGCGTGGGAGATTCACGCCCTAGTAGCAGATTTCCCTGCAAGAACAGCCTTGAACATGAGTAGTTTGTGGCACAACTCGACGGCAACGCCTAATGGCAGTAAGTGTAAGGTGAAATACTCAGCCTCACTCTTATCGAGGAAAATGGTGGAGGATCTGCGCTTTCTATTGAGTTTGGGGCAGAGTACTTCACCATGAAGCAGGAGTTTGAAGAGTATCTAGACACCGTAACACCAGCGCATGCACACATGCTTTTTCTGGAGTTCAGGACAAATACACAGAGGTTTGCAAAATTCACTAAGAAGTGGTGTGGGTATAACTCCACGATTTGTCCTGCAGCAAGAAATTGTGAAGAGACAGTAATGCATTTAGTGTTATTTTGTGTCGGTTCAAGGATTTGAGGGCAATGTATTTGCTACCATTGCTTAAAAATGCACACATCTGCCGTGTTGAGGATGCAATGACATTCTGTAAACCAACTGCTGGCCTCAAGGTTGTCCACTATGTGGCTACATTTATCCATCGCGCATGGATTAGAAGGGCTCAGCAGGTCCATTATTTAGCAGCTTATATTAATGCAGATATGATTTGCAACAGCACTTAAAAGGATCCCCAAGATAGAAGCAAAGGGCCTGCTGTGGCAAGCAGGGGCATGTGCCATAGATCATTCATACAACTAGATGGCCCCCACTACAATGTTCAGGCCTTGTCAAATGTGTTTAACATTTTCTTTTAACACTTACATTGATTGTGTTTTAAAAAAAAAAATATAAAGCTTTTCAAAATGTTTAATACCATTGGGATGTAGTTTATTCTCCCATATTTTGTTTGATGTTTTTGTGGTGAATTTGTGATTGTTTTATGTTTTAACTGCAGATATTTTGTATATGCTTGAGCAGAAGACTTTTGTTTGAATAAAGCTTTAAAGAAATAAAGAAAGATAATATGTTTCTTTATTTGAACTTGCCTCATGTTCCTTGGCCCTATCCTTAAGGAAAGAAAGAAGTCCAAAAGAGTGCTCGCCAGGATGCCGATAAATAATAACCTCAGTCGCCATCCTGAATACTAATCTAGCCTGATTCCTGTCCCTAAATCGAAAGGAACCTAACTTAAACAAAGGTACAATAAGGGCCTTTTGCCAAAACCATAGAACGGTGGCTGAATTCTGACCCACTGTTTCTGTACCAAAAAAGGGTCCCTGACCCTGTGGTACAGTTCAAGTAAACAGGCACTGAAATGTCTCTTCCACCTTCCTCTCTGGGTCGGTTTCTTTCTCTTTCTGTCTCTCTGGTTAGCCAGACACTTTGTATCAATTCTGGGGCCTCTGCTTTAGCTCACATGTCAACACCAGGTACTCTCCTGGAGTTGTCCTTCACTGAGTCTTCCAGTATTTTCTCCACTCTGTTACTTCCTCTTGGGTTCCTCATCCTCGGGTCTCAGGTTTCACACCCCCACCTTGGGGGGATGGTTACTCGCACTGCACCTTGGGGTCGTGTCTCTTTCTCCCTGCTTTGGTGCTTGATTGCTGTAACCCCGCCTCAGGGCAGTTTATTTTCAACCCGCCTTGGGGTCGGATTGCTTTCACCCCACTTTGGGGTTGGTCTGTTCTCATCCCGCCTTGGGATCAGTTTGTTCTCACCCCGCCTTGGGGTCAGGTTGCTCTCACCCTGCCGTGGGGTCTGTCTGCTCTTTGTCCACCTTGGGCTCTGTGGGTTCTAAAGCCACCTTGGGGTGGTCTGTTTTCACAGTTTTCCCAATTTGTTCGAATTTTATTGATCGTATGGTAGATTTGGCCGAATTCGGCGAGTACCATTTGTTCGATTAAATTTGAGCAAATTGGGTAATCAATACCGAACATGAGGAGCAGGGGTGTCCCCCACTCCCCATGTTTGGTAGTGATTGCCTTGGGGGGTCGTGGGGGTGACCCATGCTACCTGAGGACTGGAGACGGGGACGGAAAAAAAAGCGACAAGCGGACCCGCGTAAGAGGAACGGAACCAATGCTGCAGAATCAGAAGGAAGCAAAGAAGCAAAAGGTAAGTGTGGGCCGGGATGGGAGGATGTAATGGGCAGGTGTGGGGGTGTCAAGGTTTTGCCATATTTGGCCGTGGCAAAATTTTATTCATGGTGAAATTGACCATGCTCAATTCCGCTGCGATCAATTCTGCCACTGTCAAATCACGTATATCAATTTTCACCCTGCCTTTGGGTCTGTCTGCTTTCACCCCTCCTTCTTGTTCGGTTTGCTCTCACCCAGCCTTGGGTCAGATTGCTCTCACCCCACCTTATGATCGGTTTTGTTCTCACTCTGCCTGGGGATTGGGCAGTTCTCCCTCCACCTTGGGCTCGGTCTGCTCTCACCCCACCTTGGGGTTGGTCTGTTCTCAACGTGCTTGAGGCCTGTTTTGGTCTTTCCACCTTCTGCGGAGAGATGCACACTTTCTGTTCCCAGGAAGTGCTCCTCTGGTCAGGCGTTCTCGTAGGCTGAAAAGGTCTTCTTCGGACAACTTCCTCTACATCTGCTGGAGGTGGCGGCCCCTTCCTGTTCTCTCCCAGCAATGCTTCAGCACTCACTCCTTCATCTCGCTGCAAACTGGTGGTTCTAGCTTTGTACTCTGCGGGTGACTCACATGCGTTGGGCCTCTCTGCTCTATTCTTCGGCCATTTTGCTGTACGCTCTGTGGGCACCACCACGTGTCGAATCACTGCCTGTATGCTCGCTTATCTCTGCCACACCTCCCAGGAGGAGGTTCCTTCCGTGTGGTTCTGTGGACTTCTCTCTTTCTTTCCACCAGTGCTGATGGTATCTCCTCATTTCATGCAATACGGAGAGGGGTTTATTTCCCAATCTCCGGCCCAGGTTGAGGACAGTGCCTGAATAGGGTCAGATACCATATCAGCCATTGCTATATGAAGTGCTAAATCGAAGCAAAAAAATAAAATTTTAAAAAATGAAGTGCTAAGTCATTATACAAGTCAATTCCCATGTAACCAACAAACATATTGAATTCTTGAGTCTAAGGAGGATAACACATATCCCTATTTAGGGATTGCCTGTACTCTAAGGCGGCTCAGCTCCAGTGGGATCCTACTGCTTGTCCTGTCCCCTATGGGGTGTTTTTTTTTAAAGTATTTTATTGGCATTTATATAAATACAACACAACCATCAAACGGTAACATAACAAAGAAACTAAATCTAATTAACTAATTAACTACCACAGTCTTCGTAGCGCAATGTGTTGTTCGTATTTGTAGCGGGGGGGCGGGGTTGGTATGCGGCGCACCCAAGGTCACGAGGGCTGGGTTTTCAGGTTGACCATTCTTGGGGGTAAGTCACAGGCAAGTCTCTGGTAAGGGTGAAAGCTCAGGGGGGTTTGTGGTCCGGGGGCATATTGGATGTCGCGCACCAGGGCCTTCCATGAGTCTAGGGTGTCGTTGGAGTCGTCATCATTTGAGTGGATTCCATCCTGCCAGGCCCTGGTCTCTGCCTCCGTCCACTTTTCCAGGTCCTTAAGCCAACGTCCGTGCCTTGGGCCCCTTGGTGATTTCCATGCCATTGCTATGGACCTTTTTGCGAGGATGCATGCTAGGTCCATTAGTTTGACCAGGTGTTTGTGTTTGCTGAGTCTGGGATGGGCTCCCAGTAGGGTTTCCACTTTGGGTTCCACTCATATCTCGTGAGTCCCGCTTCAGTGCAGGTACGTTCCACCATGGACCAGAATTTCGCTGTTTTGGTGCAGGTCCAAAACATGTGGATCATGTCCGCTTTGTCATTTCCACACCAGGGGCAGTTCGGCGGTGCTTGTTTGTTGAAGGTGGCAACTCTTAGTGGGGTCATGTATGTTCTGTATAGCACTTCAATTGAACTTGTTTGAATCTGATGTTCCTCGACACCACTTTGGGGTATAGTAGTATTCGCTCCCATTCACTGTCAGTTAGTGTGGTCCCTAATTCGGATTCCCATTTTTGTCTCAGGGACACGCTTTTTGGATTGGGTCTATCATTTAGTTTGGTGTACAAGCGGGAGACCGGTTTCCAACCGTCTGCTAAATCGTACATCTCCTGAAGGAGGGGATCCGGTGGGGGTTCTTCTGGCCAGACAGGCCACTGTGCCCTGGCTGTCCGTTTGAGGCGGTGGTACCACAGGAACTGGGTGTTCGGGATGCCTTCATTGGCTTGTAGTGATTCGAGTTCTCTGAACGTGCCGTCTTCAAACAGATCTCCCCATGTATGGATTCCGGCTCTCTCCCTTTTCCTAGCTGTCGCTAAGTCTGCCTGAGTTTTGCATACATCCGCCAGGATGGGAGTATTGGGATTGTAGGGGTGTTTCAGTTGTCGAAGGAAGCCAATTCTGGCCCATATCTGCCTGCCCAGGGTAACAATCATGGGGACTCCAGAAGTTTGTTTCGTCGGGTTCCAAAGCATTTCTTTAGGGAACAGCTTAGGGGTCGGATGTCGCAGGAGCCCCACTTCAGCTGACAGGTCGTCAGAGAGCCATTTTGTTGTGTGGCTGAGCTGCGCAGCTAGGTAGTACCTTTGCAGGTCGGGTAGTTGTATCCCACCTTCTTTGTACGGGAGCGTGAGTGTGGGCAAAGAGATCTTGTGTCTGGACGACCCCCATATGAAGTCCTTGATTAGAGAGTCTAGTTTTTTGAAGAAGGGAGGTCTGATGTAGAAGCATACATTCGTGAAGTGGTATAAGAAACGGGGAGAACTATCATCTTGACTATTGCCGCTCTGCCCATTACTGCCAGTGGTAACTTTGACCAGAAGTTCATAGATTTGCGGAGGGCTCTTACTGCTTTTTCCGTGTTGTGTTCGTGCGTGAGCGCTGGGGTATGACACACTTCGATTCCCAGGTATTTAAACTGCTCTGGTTGCCATTGTATCCCGACATCTGGGAGGTCGGGTTTATCCAGACCCCTGAGTCTGGCCAGTGGGAACGCACACGACTTTAGTTTGCTAATTGTTATCCCAGAGTATCGGGCATAGTTGTCGAGGATGTCCAACGCGACTTGTGCATTGAGCTGGGGGTTATTCAGATACAGGAGGACGTCATCCGCATACCTGGATATTATGGCGTGATCACTGCCCAGCCCAATGCCCGCGTCGAAGTGTTGTTTCCTGAAATAGGCAGCCACTGGCTCCAGGCCCAGTATGTATAACATTGGGGATAGCGGGCATCCTTGCCGCGTGCCCCGCTGTATCGGCCAGGCTTCGGACACCGTCTTACCAGTCTTCACTCTCGCTGTCGGTGTATTGTACATACCTCGACCCACTTTACAAAGCTCTCGCCAAAGCCGAATTCTTTTAGCGCTTCGATCAGCCACTCCGAGTAGATGGAATCGAAGGCTTTTATAGCATCCAAGGAGAGTACTGCTAGGTCCTCGTCTCGATCATAGGTCTCTGCCATGATGTGTTGGAGCCTCCTCAGGTTCGCGGTGGTGTTGCGTCCTGGCACAAAACCATTCTGGTCCTCATGAATCAGGGTTCCAATCACCCTCGCCAGCCTCTTAGCGAGGATTGTGGTCAGGATCTTGCAGTCATAGTTTAGCATGGCGATTGGGCGGTATGATTCGCAGTTGTCGGTGGGTTTGTTGGGTTTGAGTATAGGGATGATAATTGTCTCTTTCATGGAGTTGGGTAAGTTTCCGTTTTCGTATGCCTCCATATACACCTTGTGGAGTGTCGGGGCAAGGGTCGCTTCATACGCTTTGTAGAATTCTGGCGGGAGCCCATCGCTCCCGGGGGTTTTGCAGGTGGTCAGCGATTTAATCGCGTCCGTCATGTCCTCTGTAGTGATTTCCGCATCAAGCAACTCTCTTTGGGCCTCCGTCAGTCTTGGGAGCTCAATCTCGGCCAGTGTGGCCTTTATGTCGTCCACTGGTATTTTGGTGTCGTGGGCGTACAATCTGGAGTAGAAGGCCGCAAAAGCTGAGTTAATGTCTTGCTGCATCCTGTGAGTTATCCCCCTTTCATCGGTTATTTCAGTTGGGAGGTGTCTTGGGAACTCGCGCTTGCATAGCCAGGCCAACATTCTACCAGGTTTATCTGCTTCTTTGTGCGCTCTGGCTATGTAGGTCGTATAGTCAAATTTGGACAGTCTATTCCAGGCCAAAAGGCACTCCTCCCGGGTGCCCTTCAGTTCTGTTTCGGCGTCCGGCATGATGTTGATTTGGGATTCCAGGTGCATGATCTTGTTCTCCAGTTCCTCCAGTTCCAGTCTCAGGTGCTTACGGATGCCACCAGCACCTGATATAACTTCACCCCTCGTTACAACCTTCATGGCCTCCCATAGTGTGCTCCAGCTTGACACTGAGCCTGTGTTAATGTCTGGGTATTCCTCAAGTTTGGTACCAAGTTCCTCCTTAAATGCGTGGTCTGTGAGTGCTGTGGGTGACATTCTCCTTAGCGGGATTGGCGGTCTGGGTCCTCTAGGAGCCCATTGCATGATCAGCGGTGAGTGATCGGATATGGTTCTGCCTAGGTACAATGTGTCGTCCACTTGTTGAGCCAGCTCACGATCTATGAACAGATAGTCTATTCTCGTGTGGACCTTGTGCGGGGCAGAATAATAGGAATAGCACCTCTCGGTGCGGTGTTGTTCCCTCCAGATGTCCACTAGGTCGA
Source organism: Ambystoma mexicanum (assembly GCF_040938575.1). NCBI lineage: Eukaryota > Metazoa > Chordata > Amphibia > Caudata > Ambystomatidae > Ambystoma > Ambystoma mexicanum. The sequence continues at coordinate 1,133,054,684 of NC_090923.1, forward strand.
GCTGTTCTATTGCGGTGTTTAGCGCGTTAGATGCAGGGCTATTTGAGAGACGGGGGGGTCTGATCTGTCCACAGCTCCGTTCCTGATGGAGTTGAAGTCGCCACCCCATATGAAGGCACTCTCTCTCCGAGGAATCATTTTGGCACTGAGCATTGCGAGGTGTGAGGGTATTCCGTGTTGCGGAAAGTATGAGTTCACCAGGCAGATTGGCGTGGATTCAATGGTACCCCATAATATTAGGTATCTGCCCTCTTTGTTGGCTTCATATCCCAATAGGTGGAAGGGCACAGTCGGGCTCACCCACGTAAACACTCCTCTGGCGAATTTGGAGTATGGGGCCCCTTTCCCTATCCCTCCCCATCTTTCGGATAATTTGTCCGTGGTTTCTTCCGTGAGGTGGGTTTCCTGAAGCATCGCTACTGACACCTTTTTCCTGTGCAGGTAGGAATGGATCCGGTTCCTTCTCAGGTACGTGCCCATGCCCCTCACATTCCACGTCATCACCTTAAGTTGGAGTGCCATTGGGCTTGTGTCTTGGTTTCATCTTTCCTGTCGCCCCTGTTTTCACGGGGCGGCCCTTCTCCAGGTGGTGCGACTTTCCCTCTGGGTTCTGGTGTTTTCTCTTCCGCCGCCCCCAAGGGCCTCCGGCCCCATGCTTCTGCTCCGCTGATAATTTGAGGACTGTGGTGTGAACAAAAACAATTAACAAAACTGTAACTGGTGCGCCCAGCAACGACAAGGTCTTGCTGGTGTTCAGGCGCTCTCGTACCGTCAGGACCCATCCGGGTGTCGGGCACGAGGGAGGTCGGTCAGGCAACTGGCCTGTCCTGTACTGTTCGTGGGGGGTGGGGCTATGTGCTTGGCGTGGGCCGAGCGAGGGCCGCATCATTGTTGCTAACTGTTGGGTGATTTTACCTTCTCTTAGGTCATTTGCCTTACGTCCGAGTTGGGTTTATGAGTCATGGCTTCATCCATGTCTCAGGCGCGGGGGGTTCTTCAATTTTCGGTGGGTTGAGGATCCTTGTCTGCAGCTAGATTGTTGTCTTCTAGCCACATGTTTGCATCTGCCAGGGATTCCAAGAAGATCGCCCTCCCCTTGTGGATCACTTTCAGTCTGGAGGGGTATAGCAACATATACTTTAGGTTCAGTTGCCTGAGTCGGGCTTTAATCGGCACAAATGAGTTCCTCTCCCGTTGGACTTTCGGCGTGTAATCGGGGTAGATCGTGATCTTAGAGCTCCCGCGTTCAATGGGGCCCTCCTCTCTGGAGTGCCAGAGGATGGTCTCTCTATCCTGGAAGTTGAGAACTTTAGCAATTATAGGGCGAGGGTGTGAGCCCACCGGGGGTCTCTTCTGTAGTGATCTGTGCGAAAATCCTTGCGTCAGCTTTCCAGCGTCCAACTCCTGTTGTATCTGGGATTCTATGTAGGCCGTCGGGTTCGGACCCTCACTTCCCTCCGGTACCCCAGTATTCTGATGTTGGCGCGTCTGGCCCAGCCCTCGGCCTCCTCAGCCTTAGCCTCGAGTGTGAGCACCTTCCGTTCTAGGTCCAGCACCTTAGCTTTCAGCTCCGCTGTATCTCCCGACGTCTCCTTTATGGTTGATTTGGCGGTGGTTACTCTTTCTGTCAGGTTGCGGGCATCCTGGCGCATGAGTTGTAGCTCGGATTTGAACTCCCCGATTCTGGAATCTATAAATGCGCGCAGTGATGCAATTGCCTCCAGCACTTGGGCTTGATTTTCGGGAGAGTCTACCGGTTTTGCTCAGGGAAGTTCGGGAGTGGAAGTGCATGGCTGCGGAGGAGTTTTTACTTTAGCGGACACATACGTGTCCATGGTGCTTGCCTATGTCTTGTTCCTGGCCGCCATGGTGAGGGACGCCACTTGGTCGTGTGGAGGTGGATGACGGTGGGCGAGGTTGGGGAGCTTATGGTTCCGGAAGCAGGGTGGTCCGGTTTACGCGGAGTCAGTGTTCAAGTTCTCGGAGGGATATACAACGGCACATGTTCGATTGGTTTATGCCCTTGCCCAGCGCTCTCCTCACCTCCACCTTCTTCTGCTGTCGATGGCAGGGCTCCCCGCACCGGGGGGTCGGCGCAGCCTCTCTCGGTGCCGTAGTCCAGGGCACGTGCCCGGTCTTCACAGTCGGGAGCTCCCGGTTGGCTCCCCAGTCGGTAGCTGTCGTAGTGGAGGTTCGGACCCAGGTGGAGGGGGAGGCTCCTCTCCCTCGTTTCGGTCACAGCAGCAGTTTATGGGTCGGTTTCGCTGCAAAGGCGGCTAGCGTTCTCCTGCGACATCAGCTTCGAAAGATGGCCGCCATCGTGGGTCCCGCCAGGAGGGGGGGACCTTTATCGGGAAGAATCCGTGGGTTTGGAGGTCCGAATCCAGGGGAAGGCCACAGTATCGTGTCTGGGGTCGGTTCCCCTTCCCTCGGAACCGGTTCTTTCCATCTCAGGTGCAATTTTAGGCAGGCAAAAGGATCAAGATACGGCGTCTCGGCCGGAGCACAGCGACTCAGCTTCCACTCGCCATGAGCTCCAGGCCACGCCCCCCGTCCCCTATGGGGTGTTAAGCTTAGCAGGCTCATCTCCCTATCCCAAAGGGGGTGGCTCATCCTTGAGGAGAGAGGATACATTCCCATGATTTGTCACAACCCTCACAACACATGTTAGGTACTATCATACGAGAAAGTGCATTCTGGTCCCTGATCCTCGGTGCCGCTGAATGCTGATGGGGTTATTGAAAATCAAAACGATTTACACTGTAAAACACCAGTACTAAGCTTGCAACAGAAGACTTCAAAACATATAAAGAAGTCTGATGAACATAGGAGAAAGGAAGACACGCTTCCCTCGCTTTCCCTTTCAAAGGAATCTGAGCCTGAGATTAGTGTGATTTCTGAGACAGATGAACCCCCAAAATTCTGTACCGTACTGCCGGTAACAACTTTGGTATATTGGCATGGTCTTCCACATAGGTTTTCTCTCCTGATTTCTCCCCTGACATATCAGGTGTTCATTCTAATCAGGGGACAACCTCTCAGCCACCTCCTCTTTTGTTCTTGACAAATGTACAGGTTCCCAGACCTGTTGTATTCGATATTTGCAATAGAAGCACTGAGACACTTGCTCTAGTGGAAGTCCCACATACCATTAACTTATCCAATTTCTCTATCCTGATGTATTCTCCAGCTCCTTGGCCAGAGCCTTCCAGCATGGCCAAAACTATAACTAACTCTGTGCTAGAAACCAGCTAATTATAGCCCTCTGACAGATTCTAGTGCAAAAAATTAAAGAAAGGATTTCTCCAGCAGCAGGTGAAGTGACACCTCAGTAGACTGCTTTTGAGGATATGCAAGTTGGACCACGCCTAATGAAACCTAGAATAGTAAAAGTATATTTTTCTGAAATTATTTTAGACATGTTTCCTATATTGATTTATTCTGCAATTTGTGAAACCACTGTGCCTAATCCACCCCACCATTGGATTATATAAGGTTCTACTCCAGCTCAACATGGCCGCCCTGGTTTTATGGCATGGTGCTGGACCTATGGTGATGGGAGAAATGGTAGAGGGACTACATCCTAGTATCTATGCTGATTTTTTTCTCGGTTCCCCTAACGTGACCAAGCGCTCAGGGAAGTGCGAAACGCGTTGTTCAGGACCCCCCGCCCCCCCTTGGCGTCCTGTTTTGTTTGCTGTGTGTGTTTTTGCCATGATATTTACCTTAAATAAACGTGTTTCTTTATCTAGATTCGAGTTTGTCATTTTTGGGATTGTGTAGTGCCTCATCTCTTGGAGTGCGCTTTTTTCCTCTGCTCTGAATTACACACACACACACACAGAGGAAAAGGAACAAATGCTCCTCTCTCTGACTAAAATCTTTCATGATGCATCTTGGAAGGCCATGTACGCGTTGGTGTAGCTCTCCCTGATAAACCAGAAATGCCATCCATTTTTAGAGAAGGTTCCTACATGTCTTCCCTATTTTTTATTATCAATGGAAATTCCAGTTATAGAACAAAGTGTGTCTGCCTGTTCTAACTCCATTCTGAACAGGAAGTTTCTGAGGTGCTTGATGAGAACCTGGCAACCCAATCAGTTTGAGCTACAGTGGTCTTAGGTATGAAAGAAAGGGGTCCTGTTTCAGTCTTAGACAAAAATGCCAAGAACTGGGAGAACCAGGGTAAAAAGTCGCTTACCAATGCGGGAATGCTCTTGAGATAGTTGTGTGCCTCCTCACTTTTAGCATGTTACTGCCTCCTGAACTTGGAGAATTTAGACCATTTGATTGAATTTCTTCCTTCAGATATTATTGATGAATATTACTTTTGGATTTCAGAAGGGCAGACACAACACAGCATCAACTGCAAATTACAAAGACACGGCTGATACTACGGCAGGAACTGTGCCATATGTATGCGTAAGCACACCTATCTTTCGGTAACGTCTTTACACGAGGCCATGCAGAGCAAAGTTCTGGATTTACCAAGACTCCTTTTCATCCCTCCACTGGCGAGGTTTCAGAGACCTCTAAAAACAGTGTTACAGCTTATAAATCCCCAGGCTCAATTTTGGTACAATTGCCTAGAGTGGGTTTTCAACAGCAGCACTATACTTTTTTCAGGCAAGGGCAACCTCCGCATGCCAGTTCAAAATTTTAATACTCTAACGTCAAAAAGAAAAGATAACGACCAAAGCCCTTATTCTGTACCAACATGTTCTCATAAGACTGAGAAGGGGAAGAAGCATAAAAAAGGGCCTGATCAATCTCATCTCCAAAAGGGACACAACAAAATAAGGGGGTAAGCCATAGGGGAAGTTTCACAGGGTTAGTAACACTCCGGATGCCATACAGCAGTTTGGTCACAGCAAAACTCCATTCCAAAGAGCTTTTGGCAAATGTGTGGTTTGTGGAGCTAGTGACTGAATGACAGGGGATCCCAGATGTAAGGGCACCCCCATGCAACACCATGTAAGGGCAGCCTTCTGTCCATAGATTGGAAATATGACAGGTGCTGCTTTTCACTTTGCTACCCAGCAGCCTATAGGCATTCAAGCAAGAGTTACCCTAGTATCCCTAAGGTCTTGGGAGCACAATGTCAGAATCATAATACCCCTATCCCAGATAATGCCAGATGTTATTTTAAGGACAGTGTCTGTCTTTTTAAATGGCCAGGAGACCATTGGCATTAGAGAAACTGGTACCAGCATCGTAGTAGTGGATGAGACTCTTCTCAAACCAGAGGAAGGAGCTAAGGCTCCTCTGGCCATGACTAAGGTTGCACGATGCCCTATCAAGGTTCTCCCATACTCCCTGTTACTCTTACTATAAATAAAATGACTCTTATAATTACTGTTAATGTACAACCTGAGATTCCCGGAACAGTTCTGCTGGGCAATGACTTGAAGGCTTAAGTCTTGTCTCTGACACTGCAGATCCACCTGGACTGAGGGCCAGATCTCATAAAAAAGGATAGGGCTATAGCTCAGGCTGAGCCTCCAGCCACGGCAAAGGGGAACCCCAAATCCTTCAGGGGAAAATGTGTCCTAAACCAAAAAACAGATAGAAAATCCTCTTAAGGTACCACCTCCATGCTTGAAAACCCCTTTTGAAATCCCTCCAATCATTGACAGAGAAGAGGAGGAGGGTCTCAGTAAACTCGAAGAGCTGAATCCTAGAGACCACCCTAGTCTGCAATCCTTGTTGGCAGAGGGTGACCCTTCAAGGGCAGACGTTAGTAAGAGACAAAGGGAATGTCCCTCCCTTGAAGGCCTGAGAAGGCAGGCTGCCTACCAAGTGGAGGGGAAAGGCTCTAGGAAGCACAGAATATCCTGGGAGGATGGGCTACTGCACAGAAAGCCCATAGAGTCTTCTACTGGGGACCATCGGATGTTGCAGTTGGCACACGAGATACCTCTCTCAGGTCATCTTGGAGCAGAAGACTAAAGAGAGACTTTCCTTATATTTTTACTGGCCAAAGAGAGGGGTCTTAGTAGAAGGCCACTGCAAATGTTTCACCACTTGTTAGTTGTCTGGCAAGAGGGGTATAAAGAACGAGGAAACCTTAGGGCCTCGCCCTGTTGTCAGCCTTCCATTTTAGAGAGTAGGGAACAATTATTGCGCTGTAAATCTGGAGGTTTCTGGAGGAAATGTGGTGGATTCACCTTCGACTTGTTGCTAGTGGCAAATCCTCCACTTCACCTCCAAAAATCCCCATGGAGTCTAATGGAGTGCAAAAATGGGGAATTGACACCACCTGTAATCTCTGGTAACACCACGGGACCAAGTGACGGTAACAGTAATCGAGTTTGGTAGTAATTCGTCAGAATCCCCAACACAGGGATCCAAGCTCATCCGAAGTGGAGGGCCATGGGGAGGATGAGGACAGCCCAGGAAGGATGCCAACATGCCAAAAATTAAAAATGTAGCTCAGTGAAGGACACAGAATCCAGGCATCATTGCCAGACCTAACTCTAAAATGTCATCTGCAGTAGCTTCATGTCAAAAATACTCCAGCAGCAGGTATTAACCACCCAAAATCTCAGCAGACCTATGGCAGGGTTAGGGACTCCCCTAGATATACCCAAACAATCAGGGCTGGCCTAAGCCAGCATTCCACTCACACAGAGGCGCACTCACACAAAGGGTTTCACGGCCAGTCAAACAGGCTAGCCCTAAAAAACGCTAAACATCCAGGTCCACCACACAGTATTTGCATTGGCCTGACTAGGTCTAGGTAGTGGTGTCAACCAGTGCAAGCCATTTTAGGCCTCCCCGTGGTTTCCCAAACATATAAATTGCTCAAAAACAAAATGGTTAAGTACAGGACGTCGAAAAGAACTTTAGTACCCGAATAGCAACCAATAAGGTAAATTGGGCTACTAATGCAGTAAATCAACTTGCACACCAATGTAATCTGATAAGGTCAGCATGTGGCCAACATGGTGTGCTCAAAAAGCCCCCTGTCTTAGGAGCCACATGGGCTGACATCGGACCATATTCTACAAAAGGGATGCAGTGGCAGGAGGACTTCAGTAAAAGTCCCTCCAGTCAGAAAAGGCCAGGGAAAAGGTTTAGGGATCCCATAAAAGGGACAGCAGAATTCCCAAACATGAAATTCTACTGTAATACTGAGGTATGCCATAATAGATACACATATGAATATACATATTTCCCATTTGGCCTAAATGCACTCCAAGGCTTTTCACCAGGATTCTGTCTCAGGTGGTTTCACATTTGCGTCTCCAACATGCCAAATATTTCCTTATCTGGTCAACTGACTGATAAAGGGACCCTCCCCTTGGAAAAGAGCCTCAGTCAGACTTCAGAAGACTTTCATTGTTCTTTCAAATCTGGGATTCTCCATAAAAAAATCCAATTTGCTATTTGCTCCCACTCAAGATATTGTGGGTTCGGTGTTGAGCAAGACCTTCCCTCCTCAAGACAGTATTTCAGCTATTCTTTAAACCATTCGGTTCTCTCAGAAAAACACAACAGTATTTCCTTGGTGGTGCCAAGGATTGCTGGGTCTAATGGAGTCTTGTATCCATCTAGTGCCTAGGGCAAGACTCAAGATGAAGACTTGGCAGTGGCACCAAGCTCACAACCGGATCCAGTCCATGTACCCAAGCCCAGAAATACTTAATTAACAAATCATTTATTGGATTCCCTTGTTTGGTGGGCTCAGCCAGAAAACATCATGCATAGGTGTCATGGCCACAGGCCGCAGAACACAAAGACCACACCATCTAGTGATGGGGGCAATGGGTCACTTGACTCACTTATGTCCCTTTGGGACCTATAAACACAGGGGCCCTGGCTGGACTCTGTCCTGGCGCCTTTGGCACCAGGCTCATATAGAGATGTGTGCAGGAACACCTTATTTCAGTGCAGGAGTGCTTTTACTTTATTTCAGTGCAGGAGTGCTTTTATTTTACAAGAACTTTCCAGGAGCTGAAAGCCTTTATTCCAGAGAACACCCTTATGTGCTGATTCATCGGGTGTGGCTCCCTAGGCCTGGTCTTCATGTGCTGAATCATCGGGTGTGGCAGGCAGGCTGAACCTGGTGGGTATAATAATAATAATAATAATAATAATAATTAGGCATTTATATAGCGCTACGAACCCTCAGGTATCTGAGCGCTGCTTATTATTACCCACGGTGTGTGGTGCTCATTTATCGACCTTGCACGGATGTCAAAGCGAGCGCTCTACTCGCTGTGCCACTTGACCGGCTTCAGAAGCTCAGCTATATAAGCTGCTCCATCATTAATGCTGGTGCTTCGCGTTATTGTGCACTTGCGTGCAACGTGACACTCACTGCCGCTTGGACCAGTTTACTTACCTTTGAAACCAGGAGTTCTCCTGCATACTCACCTCCAGGAAACCGGTGCTTCATCGCTTCATCTGCAGACTCATCTCCTGACATCCAGTGATCTTGATCCCGACGCTGCAGCACTGCACTCCGCATCCACAAACTCGGACCCTGTGAAGAAGAAGAAAGATAAGGTTAGAACATCTGTCCTAGGGCCATGCCGCATTTTAACCCCATGCGCCCACTCGTTAACAATTTACCAGCTAATGTACCGCTGCAGCTTCATTCCTCGTTCCCTCCGTCTGTCGCCTCGAGCTCCGCAGCTTCTGCCGGGCCAGCAACATCACCTGCAAGGGAAGAAAGCCAAAGAGCAAACATCAAAAGTGGAACGGACAGCAATACAAGACAACGAACTTTACAATACAAAAAAACAGACGAAGAAAGACAAAGGCAAACAGGAACACTTACCTGAAGTATAGTGGCTTAGTCACAGCAGCACTGGACTACCACGTGCAAGGGACCAGTGAAGGAACTCGGTCCAGATCATACAAGCGCCCCTGCCAGAAGGAGCAAGATGGAGTGCTCGCCAAAACTAATCAACAGGTGAGCTTTCCAGGGACAGCGCATCCCACGGGTACCACAGTTTGGGAGAAGGGGTCTGGAAGGGGATCAGGCATGCAAGCTGGCATACTCTCGCCCCCTATTCTCCACTCAGGAGCAGTCCCGAACAGCATCACCTATTACCACCAGTCACCACATAAGCGCAGAGGGCAAAGTCGGACCCGATCGACCTCACCCCCGGGAGGGCTGCAACCGTGCCCCAACGCCTCTGCAGAGAGAAGGTGAGCGTAACAATAAGTCCTGTGTCAGCTCTCAGCATGCTGGGGTAACAACGGAATCCTCGGACTACATTTGGGGAACTCACGACCATGATTTGCAGGCCCACAGCCTCTGGAAATGCCAAGACAGAAAGGACCACATCAAGGTTTCAGAGCTGAAAGCCGTCTTTCTGGTGCTCACATCCTTCCTTCCTTTGATCCAGGGATAGGTAGTTCAAATCCTTTCAGACAATACTACTGCAATGTTTTACATCAACAAACAAGCAGGAGCCCTCTCCTGTACTCTATGTCTTTTAGAGGCACACATTTGGTATAGGGCTCGTCCTCAGAACCATTTCCTTGTAACCTCCCACCTTCAAGGGGACAGAAATGTAAGAGTGGACTTTTTCATGCTCCACACAAATAGCAGTAGAAGCAGTCTATAGCCGAGGGATCTTAAACAGCTGGGTTCATTCTCAAAAAGATCTTTGTGTGACTCAGAGCAGTGTTCTCTGTCCTTGTTATGCATCAAGATTGGGAACTTGGTCCCTCTCGCTGGGGGATGCTCTCCTCCTGAAATGGCCATTCAAGAAGCGTTATGGCTTTCTGCCTCTTGCTCTGATTCAAAGGGTCCTGTTCAAGTTCAAGAGGACTCAGTTAGCGTCATTGAACCTAGTCTGCCCATTTTGGTCATGACAGGAATGGTTTTTGTGAGCCAGGCGATACCTGAATTACTTTACTGAAGTAGCAGCATGTCTTTTGGAGCCAGCTTTCCCGGCGGATGCAGATTATCCCGGATCTGCGTGAAATTACCGAATGCAAAAGTCTGACTACCAAAAGTCAGACCCCCCCCCCATTTATCTGAATATATGTATGTGGGGGGAGACCCCCCACAGCTCCCCACCTTACGCCTATACATTTTTATTAACTTTACCCCCACATATATATCTGCGGAAAAATGGGGGTCAGACTTTTGGGGGTCAGACTTTTTGCCCTCGGTCATTTTGTCCTATTCCTATTATCCCAAACAACTGTGAAGGAGAGAAAGCAAGGACTAAGATAACCTGAATCACCATGAAGGTAGGTTCTCACAAACCATTTATTTAGTTTTGCTAACGATAAAAAGACATTGTCCAATAGGTACCAAAAAACATATACCAAAAAAGTAAGTATATAAGAAAAGCACATTAAGTGATTTAGACATTCACTCAACCTCACTCCGTAAAACACAACATAGGTCTCTAACCTATCAGGTAAGTACTAGGCCTAAATGGTTTCAAGAAAACAGGGATGAAGAGTCCAGACAGTTCAAAAAACAGGCCCAGGAGGCCAGAAGACAGAAAGTAAAATTAAAAATAGAGTACCAAGCCTGAGTAGGTATAAGTAAAACCCCACAAAATAGATACAAACGCTGTAAAGAAAGTGATTACAGTAACACCATTACTCCCTATGGTTGAGTGAACAGAAGTGATTTATTTACGCAATATGACCTGAGATGGGGGGGCCATTACCGGTTGGGTAATGGCCCCTGGGGCCATAGTTAGAAGCTCGAGCGAAGCAAGGACTTTAAGAGAGCACCGGGGGCATTACCCGACCAGTAATGCCCCCCTCCGAGGGTCATATCGCCATTAGTACCCGGCACGTCGTACCGGGGTACTAATAGCAATTTTTCTTGAGTTGAGAATCAGAGCTGCAACCGTTTCTCGACTCCAGAAAATAAAGCAACAAAAAAAAGGCTGCCATGGATCGGGTAGAAGGGACTACACTTACTCTCTTCGCCCTTTCCATGGCGGCCACTCCAGAATGCCGCAGCAGAGAAGCAGAGGCGTCAGGGCCTTCTCTGCTTGTAACAAGCTCATTGACACTTGCTGGGTACTAATGTTCTATAATCTATAATAAATCGCTGGTACAACTGAAATCACAGTTTCTGTTCTAGACGCTACAGGAACCCATGGGGACAGTTCAGGCAAGTATCTGTTTATGTCATTTTAGGAAGAGTTTCAAACGTTTCTGGAGTTCCTCCCATAGAAATCAATGGGACAAATCCCATAGATTCCCTCTATGAAAGTGCTTAATGGGTAAAGAGGTGCATTCATGTAGGTGCCCTCCAAATATAGGGGGTACCAGTGACGATAACTGAGCTTAGCAGTTCCCTCTAGAGTGTGGTGCAGAGAATTACGGTTTGATGCACCAAAGATCTTTTAGGGGCAGTATTTATTGCATTATTTCAACAGGGCTTTTGTTGGGGTATGATTTGATAGGTTATTTATAACACGCTTAAGACCCAGAGGTTTCTAAGCGCGGACCCGGGGATGGAACCCATGTTGCTCTGTGTCATCTGGCTTCCAAGGCGAGGATGTTGCCGCTGAGCTATTCTCCCGAGACCTCTACTGTCTGCCTCCATTATGTGAATGCCACTCATTTCCATTTCTTGGTTCAGAACTAGTTCGAAGGCCTAGTGACTATCCCAAGTCATCACGATCTGGGAAATTCACTGGATATGCTTCCCAGAACAACCAGGCACCAACACCACGCACACTGTTCATGACGTTACATGTTGTGCTCATGGACATGGAAAATAGGTTCCTGAATATAATCTGTATGTGTTGGTCCTCAAATAAAACAGAACATAACTAGCCTGGGAAGCTACTGTTTTTCCTTAATATGATTAACACTTTTTGTTACATATGCCCAGTAGGAACAGTGGGGATATGCATGCATGCCGTTGTTTTGTCATCTGTGGTGTTGTGAGAAGAGCTTGGTGGTGGTTTTAAGTACAATAACAGGTCCATTTTGGGGGTTATGGGGGTTTTCATGTTTTACAAAAATGATGTCCGTTCAACTGGAGATTTTTCATGAAGCACCTACAATCTATATTACCGAAGTTTAACCGTAACTACCCTAACACACCAACAGTGCCCTCTGGGCATAGCTTGTGGCTATTTCAGTTGGCAATTTTCCTGGGGTATGGACAAATCACACATGGTGCCCACTGCGAATGGCTGAAGGGGAAATTATGCCAGTTGCATGGCGTTTGACTATGATTGATAATATGAAATGTTGCCTTTATTACATTGGGCAATCAAACCATGAGTCTGCCGGTAGGGGCAGGGTACGCCCGGCAGACCGGACATGCCAGGAGTTAAGGCCCCTAGCGGCAGGCTTTTCACTGAAGCATATGTATTGTTACTAATGGTGCTGGTGCTTCAGGTTTCCCATAGGACTGTATGGGAATGGGAAATAACCGTACTGCCGCCACCTGAGATATCCTGAGATGTCCGGTGGCGGTAATAGTGTTAGAGGGTTATGGGTAACGCGCCGCGTACCAGCAACCCCATAATAAGGGCCATTGTGTTTTTTGTTAAAAGGTTAAATATTTAACCAGATAACAAAAAAACAAAAAACAAATCCATATTCATATGCTAACAACTATTAGGCAGAGATGAATGCGGGCAAGCTTGAGTACCATGCAGGGTACTGCAGTTATGTCCCAATGAATGGTGTTGACTGATACTAGCTGGTAAGTGTGGTCAAACTCTTAAGGTTTCCATTCAACTTAGACTTTTATTATCCTGACCATAGTTGGCTTGGTCAGTCAGATGTCTACTTTTGGAGAGCCTTTATTGTCTGGATCCTTCCTGGCCTGTGTGTTTCTAGTAACTCGACTCAAAGCCCCCAACTGCCACTAACTGGACCTGAACCCAACATCCAAACCCACTTGTTCACCGGCCGCTCCTGGGCTGAATTATTTGGAGCATCTGGCACTGTGAGTACCTGTTCCTGCATCCTGGTGCCCTGATCCTATAGTTAGTTCTGTTATTAGGGGCCCTGGGTCCAATAGTAGTGACATTTTGGAGACCCCTTCCGCAAAGGATCTACATTGTCTAGAATGGGTCTTCCACTCTACACCTTTGCTGGACAGCTGATTCTAAAACCCTGGGCTGGAACTGTTCTCTGGGATTTCTTAGGCTCCCTTTCTGTCTGATTGCCTCTCCTACTTCACCTGTGTGGTAAAAACAGAATTTACCTAACTTTCCCCGATATACGCAACAGATCCTGTAAACTTCTACACAGAGTGGTCAGTCCAAAAATCTTGACATATCCTTGAATTAATATTGTACACAGAGAGCCACCAGGACACCTAAGATAGCTTAACGACTAATTCCACAAACAATCTAGGATGTGGCATGGTCTCTTCACACTTTCTGATTCCTGGTATACTGCTCTCTCTGAAAACTTTTGCTCTGCTCTGTTTCAGGGTCACACAGATGAGCTGTGGGGACTAGCCACGCACCCCTCCCAGGACCTTTTCCTCACCTGCGGCCATGACCGTCTGGTGTGTGGTTGGGACGGCAGTGGCCACTGCCTGGCTTGGAGCTGCTCCTTAGAGGTACATGTTGAGACGTTTGTATGACCAAGTGGGTGTCTGTGCGTTTGTGGCTGGAGACCAGATGCTAATATTTGTCCTTTTTTTCCATGGGCAGGAGACTGGACTCTGCGCAGATTTTCACCCTTGCGGGAAGGTGGTGGCAGTGGGACTCAACACAGGACGGTAATGTATTTCTGATTAATTCTTGGACTGGTTTTATGGGGGACTTAGACAGGTGCAGTCGAAGAGGGGTGAGGTATTTGGAGACACCACCAACACTCATTAGCTTCATTCATTCATTACATGGGGGGAAGATCAGCTGCTCTGATAATCCTCACTGTATATTCTATATCATCTCCCAGTGCCAAATATCTTTGTGATTGACTGCCAAGTCTGGGGTCCACTTCAAAGACCCCAATATACTTGATCTCTCAGTTTTTCAGTATTAGCCTTTTCATCTGCCAATCCTATTGTAAGTGTGTGCATGTCAGTAAAATATTTGGAGATGTGCAAATAAGTTCATTTCGGGGACGTGATGAGTGCCTCCCAAGTTGCATTTTACAGCACCTCTTGGTTGTCTGGTAGGATATAGAATGTGTTCCGTGGTGGACTGGCGTAAAGGGAACTCTGCAGATTAACCAGTCAGCCTCTAAACCGTGGGCCTCTTTTGTGTGGCTACACAGCTTTCTCTAGCAACAATGATAATGTGGAAAAAAACAAGTTCTGAACATGGTAGATGGACAGCACGGAATGCTCCCTCCCAACTTGTAAGAGCAGCTGCTGTTATGATGTGCACCCTTCAAGGGTGGGCAGAAAGAGGTGGCCGCAGCCATAAGTGGGGGTACAGTTAGGAATCCTTATACGTGCAGCCGTGCAAGGAAGGAAGTCATCCTCTGAGGAGTCCTGACTTTCTGAGTTAGGCAATCTCTATTTCGGCTGCACAGGGATACTTAGGAGGCAAGGTAGTGAAGGCCCCGGATGGGTGTTTCTATTAGGGGAGAGAGCAGGATTTCATGGTTTGTATTTTCTGAAGCTTTCACATGAAATTGGAATTGCAGTGCTATCATGGATCATCATTGCATGGCTTAACGGGGTTATTAGCGTCAGGTGATCTGGGTTGTTTGCAGATTGCTTTTATGTGTAATGGTACATGTAAGACTCATCCCCAAGCAATTCCTGAGCACATTGCTCAGGTAGCAGCACATCCTTACTATTTGATGCCATTTAGCACAAGAATAAGGCGGCCTCTAGACACAATGAAAACCTTTACATAGGGAAAGCATACATGAAACTAACATGTTTATTGACATACATATATATTAGCTCAGCAATGCAGCAGAGCATTAGCTCAGACTCTGCTCCTAGGGACCAAGCATGCTAGAGTGACAGTGATGAATCCCTGCCTTCCAGGCAGCTACTGACCATGCTAAATCCCCATTCCAGAGGGTCTGTGTGAGGTAGTGGCACAGGCAAATACAAAGAAGCACAACATCCTGGGCAAGAGACAATCAGGGTTTCGCCCACAGCACGGCACAGAATCAGCCTTGCTAGATTTAAAAAGTCAGCTCCTAGAAAACATGCACAAAGGCAAAGCCGCGCTTCTCCTGCTCCTTGACCTATCAGCAGCGTTCGACTTGGTCGACCACAAAACACTAGGACACCACCTCATTAACTCTGCCCACTTCCCTCATGAAGCCACTACATGGATAATTTCCTTCTTAGAGGGCCGTGCCATGAGGGTCTTCTCAGACCAGGCATCAGCCACTCCCTCGCCCATCAGCTGCGGAGTGCCTCAAGGCTCATGCACCTCGACAACCCTCTATAACCTCTTCACCCTACCATTATTTAATGACCTGGAATCTCTCGGCATAACGTTCACCAATTATGCCGACGACGCACAAATCCTTCTCCCTCTATCTGGTGATTACGAGAAAGACCGCAGAACACTACAGCAGACATATGCAATCATCCAGGCCTGGATGGCAGCAAATGGCCTATGCCTTAACAGGGATAAAACTGAACTCCTAATTGTAGTCCCCAAGGAAACCTTTAAAAAAATGGACACCAAATACAGCAATTTCAGCATTGAAAACACTGTCATCCCAGTCTCAGCTGCAGTGAAAACACTCAGTCTTTCTTGACTCCACCCTCTCCATGAATAGACAAGTTAGCTACATCTCCTCATCAGCAGCTCACACTACTAAAATCATCAACGCGGTAAAACCCTACCTCTCCGCCAAGAACTGTCTCAACATTGCCAGAGCCACCATAGGAGCCAAACTGGACTATTGAAATGTCCTTCTGCTAGGTACATCTGCCAAGAACATTAACCGGCTACAAATTGTGCAAAATAATGCTCTCCGAGCTGCTCTCAGTATCCCCAGGAGAGAGCATATCTCCCAGGCCAGACAAGATGCCCACTGGCTCCCTATCAAAGAACGTTCAAGGCGCTCACAATCACACACAGATGTCTTTCCCAATCAGCGCCCGATACCTAGCTGATCGGATACACCCTGCACAATCACTCAGACCCAAGCAAGAACTCTAATCTGACCAACTTGCGGTCCCTGTCTTTAACAGAGCCAAAGCCGGCGGTACTAGCTTTGAAGTATTGACACCAAAATCTTTTAACTTAATACCCCCAAACTCAGGAAGGAAACATCACTCGTAGCCTTTAGAAAGGCTCTGAAAACCATGTTATTCAAATAACTGTTTGTTCCACTGTAACCAAGGAACTGTTTATCACCTAATATTTATGACCCTGAACGGAGAACTGTACACTGCTTTTGCCTGCACCCAAGTGAATATGATGTAACAGCGGCACGATGCCCTAGGGCAGATGTGCGCTTTATACATGGAAATAAATAAATAAAATACCATGATACACCGAAGATCAAGGAGATAGCTCTACACCTTTCCCCGCTGTGCGCATAAGCAGCTGAGCTTCATGGGAATGGAGACTCTATGCTACTGCCTGGTGCTCTAGGCTTCCTTGCTGGAGGCTGGGATAGTTCCAGCCAGGAGAGGGATTGTCAGTGGGGTACTTCATCTGGATTTGACCTGGTAAAAACCCAGGCTTGGCATAACCAGGTCCTTGGTTATGGGTACCTGCACCTATAGAAACCCCTACTTGACAGCCATCTAAATACAGGTAACATCTTTCTGCTTTGTCTGAACAGCCAAAATATAAGTGGGAGCAATGTGAAAGCAAAGACATGTGGGAAAGAACCCCTAAGGCAAAAAAGGCCAAAGTGCGGTTGATGCTTATCTTACCCATACATGAGCGACTTGAAACATGTCACGCTGCTCCTACAGTGGCTGATGTTTGCAGGAAGAAGTCTTCTGAGGCACCCCCGCCCCCCCCAATTTGTGTTTAGATGCGAAGCACTGCTGTACTTCACGCTCACAAGCCTGCCATGTCAAACAGATACTGCTTGTCTTGAAACACACATTGTGTAACTGTCAGTCATCATCCACTGACTATTTCGCAATTAAGTCATTGTTCCTCGCACCCATCAATACTGTTCTCTCGTCGGCTATTTCCACTCTGGGGAGGGTGGACAACAGCTAGGGCTTCTGTAAGGTCACTTTGAGGGTAAGGGACAGGGCTACAGACACTTAGAATCTCCCTTGCTCGCCCATTCAACAAGCAACATCTCTCAGCGCTCTTTCTCCAAAGTTTAATAATTGTTGATATACCAAGGTAAGCACTCCATTCCTCTGCACTGTTCCCCTTTAGCACTTTGAAGCAGCCCCTGGGAAGCCTTACATTTTAGATCAGCAAACTGGGATTGACGCGGTCTGCTTCTCTGCTTCACTTACCTTCTCACTCACCCATCCCCTTCCCCCATCCCTCCTCACCACAAAAACCTCATTTCAAGAAAAGAATTTGTTATAAAGCGTCCAGTGGGTAATTCCTAACTCTCAACAAATAGATGTTATATGCTAGTTTTTAGTTGTTTAACTACTTTTTCATCCCTAAATAGGAGCAAACGTGCTTTAAAATGTACCATTTGAACTAGGATTTGCGAAACATTCTTGCTTGGGAGAACCTGCACGTGTTAAGCACTGGTTTAAGGCATGGAGCCTGCCTGGATTTAGCAGATTCCAAACACCCACGATGCCAACTCAGCCCAGCATCCTTCAGAGGTATATACATTGAGTACCAATGAGCTGCATAATAAAAGCGCCAGTACTTAGAAGAAGTAGGAATCTGAAATGAAGCATCATATGAAAGTATATCATTATCATTAAATGGCCTTGGAAGCAAGACTACGTGGAGCAACACAGGTTCAGGTTCGATCCCCGTCCACGCTCAGAAACCTCTGGGTATTAAGCGCGTTATAAATAACCAATTATAATAACAATTTCAGCATTCTACTGCTCTCCCTCTCTCTCACACACACACGCGCACACACACACACGTTCTCTCTCTCTCTCTCACACGCACACCTTCTCTCTCTCTCAGGTCTACCTGAACGCTGCATATTTTGGCTTTTGAAGGCTGTGGTAGGTGGATAAAAGGATGCGTGAGTGCAGGCTTTGGCAAATGGCCACCTTTCTGGCCTGTCAGGCACGTGTAATGTCTTACTGAGCCCATAAAGCTACCTTACAGGCATTGAAATAGTTTGAGCAACTCTCTCAAAATGTTCTTGGCTGCTGACATCCAGTGCTTGAGAGCCAAATGGTGACGGAAATGGCTCGAAGTATCGTCCCCTGAAGTTTGATCCACCTGATATTCAAGGTGCATGGGGCCACAGAGACCTTCCCTCCAATTTAAAGGGAGACTGATGCAATATTGGCCCCAGAGATTTCCTGACAAGAGCCATTGCTTTGCCACCATTGCATAGTTGATAATAATAATTTAGCATTTATATATAGCTGTACAAACCCTCAGGTATCTGAGTGCAGCTGATTATTACCCAGGTGTGTGGTGCTCATTTATCGACCTCAGAAGACTGAAGGGCAGAGTTTGGCCCTGCCGGGATTCGAACCTGCGCCAGCAGGCTCTACACAGATGTCAGAGCGAGCGCTCTACTCGCTGTGCTATCTGACCGGCTAGTTGTTTGGACTGCCGTTGTCTATGTCTGGTGTTCTGACCAGCCGCTTCTAACCATTCTCTATTGTCTTTGAGACAGTGTCACGCCCTCTCACACACCCCATCTCCCACTTCCCCCCTCACACCTGTCTCTCCCATCAGGCGCTTCTCGCCCTCGTGTTCCCCATTCACATCAGCAGGGGAAGCACGGCAGGCGGGATACCATGTTGGGCGGACCCGCCTCTTTTCGCCCATTTCCGCGCTGGCGGTTGCCATGGCGCCTCCTGCACAGCCGGCGACGCCAGGATACCAGGAAGTACCGGCAGCCCCAATCGCTGGCCGCGTTGCGCTCCACGTAACGCGTGCGAGCGGTCACGTGAGGCGTCACGTGACACCGCTCACCGCTTCAAAAGAAGCCGGCAAACAAGACACTTTGCTTCACAGCTACTTCTACGGAGGACTGCCAGGCGTTTCCTTTTGCTTCTTGTTACTCTCCTTGCCTCGACCTTGGAACGCTTCATTTGGACCTGCTCTCGGATTACCCTTGGACTCTGGCGTGGTCTCTGATCTCCCGGACACCTGACACCTGTTTGTACTCTGGACTTGCTTTTGGAATACCCTTCTGTTTCTGCAAACCTCGGATTGCTTCAAGTTTTGCCACAGATCAAGTTCTTGCTCCACCAGGTGTTTTCAGGAGTGCCAAGTACATCATCTCAGCCTGCTGTGGGTTCCCCTGCTGTCTGCATAGGTTTCTTACCTATACTCCACCCCTTTTAGGTAAGCTGGTGTCACTGCATCTTGTTTGCTCCCTCTGCCAATTGCCTTTTGGGTGTGTCCTTGATTATAACCCTTTGCCTTACAGCACTCAGGGGTCCTTCCGGCGTTCCCGGTACCAGGCTGACGACGACACTCCCACCTGTGGCCTCAAAGATTGCTAGGGCAGTATTTTACATTCTGCTCGAGCGGTACTTGGGGACGGAGGCATTACATAACTGCACGACCATCAAGTCAGATCCATCAAGTTAGAACAGACAGACTGTTCTGCAGTTTGCACCGGTCCTCTTGTGATCAGGTCCATCTGTTTTTCTGAGGCTTTGTCCATGTTGGGTCATAATGTTCAGCTTCTTTGCTTACAATCCCTGTCATGGTCCAGCCCATTGGCAGCTCAATTCCTGTGCCAGGATTATGACCTATAAATGGGATTCATCTTTCCATCACCCATTCTGTCTGCACAAGCACTAGTTTCCGTGCAGCCAACCTTTCTTGTTGCACATATGGCTTCTGCAACTGCTTCCCCCACCAAGGGCCTTGTTAGGAAAATCTTTTCATTTTGCAGCTTTCCCATCCCTGTCAATGGGACCCCCAGTATATCTGAAGATGGTTTGTGTGATCCAGGTCAAATTGTTTGGAGGGAGGCATTTCTTAACCTCACTCACTGGCTTATCTCATCTGCTTTGGAGGCACTAGTCAGTCCTTAAGGCTAAAAGTGGGTGGGGACCGGCCCCCCATTTATGTCTGAGGTCAGGGTGGGACCAAGCCCCCCATTTATGTCTGAGGTAAAGCACTATTACATACAAATATGAGTGCAGGGAAACTTTTTTTCTAACCTTTCTTTTCATTTTTTGGACATTTTCTGACAGGTAGACAAGACCAGAGAGGTTGGTGGCAGTGATATCTCAAAATTGCCATTTTCTTGTGTACTTCTATGCACCATTTGTTTTTACCACATGGTAGCTCATACAATAAGGTGCTTTCAAATAGCCGGCCATGTTTTAAGATATGTTTTTCTGCTTCAGTGACCTGGTGGCCGTCTTCCTCCTGTGGAAAGGAATGGAATGGCCATATATGGTAATTCCTATCCACATGCTCTGCCCAGAGCCTAGAATGTAGACCCTGTGTGTGCCTGGAACCGGGTTTGTGTTGTGGAGGCGCTGCAGACAGCTTCAATACACAAAAATCACGCGTTGTGTGAGTCATGGACGCACCTGATCTGGCTGTCGATGATTGGACAACGGCTCAGAACCACTGAAGCCAAGAATCCAAAGACAAGAAAGCTGCAGACAGACTCCTGAGGGCATTTGCTGGAACTCCCATTGGCCAAACCATCCACTGCACGGCGAAGGTATGCCCTTTACTTAATATGGGAGTCCATGCACCAGGCGTCCCTGCTTTGAACTGTTGGGCCCATCCAGTACCAAGTCCTGCATCGCTGAGGTCATCCGCCTGTAGCCCGGAGGTGCTGTGGTCCTGTATTTGAAATGGGGTCTTCTTCTTTTATTGTGATCACATGCAGGTTGGTACTTTGAATTACTCAGTACATTGTGAAGATTCCTGCGGATCCCTCACTGAAACCCTGCCTAAAGTCTCCTCCCAGATCGCCAGGGGAAGGCAGGCGCTTCCTGATCCTAACCCTAGGCGTGGTGTAATGCAGGAGGATTACCTGGGTGGAGACAGAGTTAAGAGATTTTGTGGGGTCAGACACAGTATTGCTTCTCTGATAAGGAGACTCTTAACACTGTGCCAAAATACGTTATGGCTTATTGCCATTTCTATGCTTCTCAACCTCCTATTTAACCTAACGTGGTGAACCTTAAAGTTGTAAAAACAAAGTGTACTATAACAAAAGAAATACTCCTTTTGGTATCTAATATTAAATACCCTCCTCATATCCAAGGGGACACTACAAAGGATTGCTGAAATGTTGTCTTATCTAAACCATCTTCCTCTAGACAAGTTAAAAACCCCAGCTCCTCGGCTAAAATCACTAATGGTGTGGCGTACGAGTGGCAGTCCGTGCACCAATCTTGCTGTGTTGATGTTTTGCAGTCTGTTCACTGTGGTTTCTACTTGCAGGAGGAGCCGCCTTACAAAAACCTCAACTACTGCGGAGTGGCTCAGAGTGGCGTGCAAGTGGCAGTCCGTGTACCAATCTTGCTGTGTTGCTGTTTTGCAATCTGTTCACTGTGGTTTCTACTTGGAGGAGGAGCTGCCTTACAAAAACCTCAACTTCCGTGGTGCAGCGCGGCATGCCGTGCGAGTGGCAGACTGTGCACCAATCTTGCTCTGTTACTGTTTTGCAGTCTTTTCACTGTGGTTTCTATTTGGAGGAGGAGCTGCCTTACAAAAACCTCAACTACCGTGGAGTGGTCGGAAGTGGCGTGCGAGTGGCTGTCTGTGCATTCAGTGCAGACCATGTGGTCCTAGGGATCCTGGGTTCAGGCTTCCCTTCTCTCCTCCATGACCAGCTGCTGTTTGGCCTGTGATCTGTGACCAACCGCTGTTTTGACCAGTGAGTGTCACAATAGTTCCTTCCTTTACTATCTCTGTGGATCATTGACTTGTAGTAGCTGCTCCTATAGCCAGTCTTTGCCTGAAATAGAAAGAAGCTTGCGCCCCCCCCCATGCATGATCTGGGTAGTGGTAAGGTGATAATGCGTCAGAACTAGAAACACTCACACTTGTCGGACGAGTGGCTGTGGTGAACATACCATTGCTGCCCTCCCCTAAGGTGGGGGTGCCTAGGACGGCCACAGAAACCCCCGCCTTCCCTGGGTAGAAGGGGTAAGTCCGGGACCAATGGACAACGAGCGTGGAACGAGGGATATTAAATCCAATCCCCAAGGTCTGATTACTGCTTTTTTTCAAACCAAAAGCACTCAAAACAACCTTGTTACATCCCAAGCCAAGCACGCCTTTGCAAACAGCTAAGCCCCTATCCGTGCCTGCAGTTATATTTTCTGTGCCATCCATTTCCATTGGAAGTAATGCGAGTTCCAGTTATTTGGACTCGCCACTTGACTTGGGAAAGAGGTATATACCGGACTTTGATTCTACTCTTCCATCAATTGGCTGTCCACTGTCGTCTGCAGCTCTCTGAAACTCTGATGTGCCTTTTATACAGCAAAATGACAAATCGCCCCCATGGGCTGACTCTCTACCAGAGATCAATCAGGTTCCTATGCATCCTAGCCTCCCTTTATGATAGTCTAAAACTAGAAACAAAATCTAATGCGGTACCTCTGGAATCACTTTTGTTCAAATTTGACTAAATAAAATGTCACGCCACAGCAGAGGAGTTCTTGTTTACTTATGGTCTCATTGACATCAACAAACATTCTAGGGGTGCTAGAGAGCCCGACCAAGATGGCTGCTCCTCCTTCAGCTCAGTGCCGAGCTCTCAACAATCCTGCAAAAACTGCGAGCTGGGCGAATTTGGACACCTGCTGATGGTGTCGGAACCATCGTATAAGTGCTCCAGGCACCCGTAGCAAAGCGCAACAGAAAGCAAGACCCTCAGGTGGCCGGTGAGCGATCGCGGCCCTGAGCCGACAGATAGTGAGAACTGCCGCGAGGAAGCAGCAACCAGTGTGGAGTGGGTTTGCGGACCCATAAACCTGCCGCGCAGTCCGCAGGGACAGTGTCTGCACGACCCACCGGGCAACGGGGAATCTCTCCCTTAACTGCAGTGTGTGGTGGAGCGGCAGTATGAGGGACACACTCCTGAGCGGCTGGATAGAATAAGGCCTGCAACGAGTCCGGAGAACAGCCCACAATAACGCTGTGGGCAGCGGCACGGGCGCGTGCATCAGCTCATCCCAGTGCCGGTTAACAACAGGCTTCTGCAGTACTAAATGCTTGTGCGGAACTTAGGGGGCAGGGGAGCCCAGAGACCTGGTGGGCCAGAGAGGTCCAGCTGGACAGATCCGCCCAGCAGCAACACTTGCCTGCCTTCCCTCCAGGTACCCCATCGGCCATGTGCAAAAGGAGAGGCCTGAAGAGTGAATACAGCAGAGGCCTCTCACAACAATGCACAGCTCAGGCACCCGCGGTGGGGAGAGAGGCACTCGCCAGAGGCTGATGGGGGACATAGCACAGCTGGAAGAAGCCTGCAGTAAATGCACAACTTCAACGAAGCGTCACCACAAGAGGAGGAAAAGAACAGCGACAACGCTCAGAGCAGCCAATAGAGGCCGACAGGCACAGTAGGCGCTGACACGGGTTGGGACTAAAACACACAGCACTGGGCTGGCCTTGGCCCCATCCCTCCTGGCGCCAGGGGGTACCCTCAACAAGACCTGAGACTGGGCTGCCCCTGGTGGTATGGGGAGAGGGTCCCTGCCTCCCCTGCCGCACCAGCGGCGGGGCCCACTTAGATTTTAAAGAAAATAGTTTGGGGTAGCTTTCCGCCGGCCTGACAACAGTCCAGTGGAGGAGGCTACCTCGGTGCTTGTCCCGACCAGTCCTCTGATCGGCAGCGGCAAGACAGCTGGCGCAACAGATAGGGATTCCTTTGCGAGTACACAAACTGGGACTCACCGCCTCAGAAGCTCCAGAAGCTGTAGAGGGGAATTGTTTGTGCGCCCGTAACAGAAGATCAATCAAGTCCACATCTGATCCGGTAACTGGGCGTGAGACAGAGGCAGTTGAGAGCCCGTAACGTTTCCAGCAGTGGACGAGCCCCAGAGGTTGGTAAACCTCGACAGCAGTGAGAGAGGGCATGGTGAACTCGCATGGCCGGTGGCAGTACCAGGTGACATCGAGTAAAGCAGCGGGGGAGGCGAGAACATACAGCTTGGTGACAACAGAACAGTTTTGGTGGGACTGCACGGTTGCCATTGTTGCCCGTCCCTAGCACAAAACAGAGACAAGACACAACGCAAAGGTGTCCCACCCCTCCCAAATCAAGTAGCAAACAGCCAAGGTAAACAAGGCGGCTGCAGAGACCGGGGCCGGCGAGGGATCAAGGCTACCAGCAATCACCTCAGCCCCCCTCAACGAAAGACACATACTTGTCGGCAGGGGGGTAGCATCACCACACAACCACCAGGAGTCGGAGTCAATGGGGTGACCTGATGGGGTGAGGGGGTCTGCACAACCAACATAAGGCGACAGCGGGTGGAAGGGCACCAGATCCACCTGCATAGACTGAGATCGAGCTACCCTGTCTCTAAAAGTAACGCATCAAAGACCACTACCTTCAGACCACCTCAGCCTGGAAGCGAACCAAACAGCGCAACAAATTGGCCTGGCCAAGGGCAGACACGGGCTGCTCAGCCGGGTGGTAATTCAAGAATATACTTGCGCCTGCCTGCCCAGCCTGATCCCCATTCAGATTTGGAACACTACCCTCGAAATAAGAGAAGGAGCAGACGCCCCAAGCTTTCTGTGTTTGGTCTTGAGTCGGCAGCCCCAACCTCAAGTGGGGTCATCCACAGAACATGGGGAAAGCAGATAAACTGCAATGGAAACTCAAATTCGAGGGCAGTGCCCCGCCAAGACGGCCAGAGCTCAACTTCAAGAACAACCAAACAAACTACTGAAAGAGGCAGAAATGAGTACCACCTCAGCACCAGAGGTGGACATCAAGGAGATTCTTTTGGACCGTAAGGCGGGAATTAGAGGACTCGATTCCAAACTAGACTCTTTGTCCTCCAAGGTCGATCTGCTGTAACATAGAACCGATAAACATGGTGACCGCCTTGATGCGGTTGAGCACAGGGTGTCCGGGATGGAAGACGGGAGCACATCCCTGGCTGCCAGAGTGTCTGCTCTTGAGGTCCACGTCCAATCAGTGTCAGCAAAAAATGAGCACCTGGAGGGAAGAGCATGCAAAAATAACTTTCGGCTGGTCGGAATCGGAGAGCGGCTGAACGGCACCAAGATGGAAGAATTTGTAGAAACCATGTGCAAAGATTTGTTTGGGGAGACAGCGCTATCACCATTGTTCGTAGTGGAGCAAGTCCATCGAGTGCCAGTAACCCGTCCGATACTGGGCGCGCCCCCCCAATCCCATCATTGCGCACCTCCTCAATTACACGGACCGGGACACAATCCTTCGATTAGCCAGGGAAAAAGGAGTGCTTCAGCATGATGGCGACAGAATTTAAATGTTCCCGGACTTTTCAGCGGCAGTACAGGCATCCCGTTGATCCTTCATCGGAGTGAAGAGGCGCCTGACAGACAGTAACATCGCCTACTCCATGTTGCTCCTGGTGAAACTCTGAATCTAGCAGTTTTTCACCTCGCCAGAGGCAGAAAGCTCCTTCCTGGACGGGATATATGGGTGGCCGCCCCAGAATGGCCCAAGGCCCCATAGAGACGAACATGATGGGGGAGACCCAGGCTGACAGTGTCAGCCTCACAGCATAAGGCGAAACCAGGATGCATAACACAAAATGTATTGTCCACACCATTACTGCATAATGCTTATAGCCCAGTCACACACAAATTCTAATTAATAGGGGAGCCTGCAGACTTGGTCGGCACTAGCGCCCCAAGCTCAGCAATGTTCACGGAAGATGGGTTAAGGGGGTGGAATAAGTCAATGGGTGGGTTGGGGGTTGCCTGTGGAGCAAGGGGGAAGAAGGGACAGTCGGGGCAGAGTTTAGAATACGTTTTAATAGTTGGGAGTCTGGCCAGCCCACTCCTCTGGCACACCACATGAAACATGCAGGCTCTCAGAGGTCCGGTTCTCATCAGTTCAACCACTTGCACACACGATGAAACAAGTAGACTTCACACATACCAAGAAGGCAATGACCAAGAAGCTTCGAGCCCCATTGCCTAGATTCACTAGGGTCCGATGGGGGTCAGAGTAGCAACCTGGAACATAAGAGGGTGTAACAACCCTGCAAAGATTCAGAGAGTATCCCAATACCTCAGGAGGCACCACATCGACGTGGCACTGATACATGAAACTCACCTGGCCCTGTCTTCTGAGGGGAGGTGGGGGGTACGATGGGGGAGTCACAGATATTTCTCTTCCTATTCATTTTATGCTAGGGGAGTAGAAATCCTGATTGGTAGAGGGGTGACGTTCCGGCTCATATCGGTGACCAGAGACGACGCTGGGAGAGCACTACTAGTACATGGCGTGCTTGAAGGGATGATGGTCGTCCTGCTGAATTCATATGGTCCAAATATAGATAGTACTAATGCATTTGACTGGGTCATGACACAACTAACCGGGTGTCGCTCAACCACAATCATCTGCGGAGGTGGCCCAAACACCGCCCTGGACCCCCTGTGGGACAGGTCAAGAGCAGTCCCGGGTGAGATGACTAACAGATGCAGTAGAACTGCACAGCATACAACTTAATAGACGCATGGCAGATCCGACCCCCGGGGGTCCGCGACTTCACATACCACTCAGGGACCCACGGTACAATCTCCAGATTAGACTATCTGCTGCTGTCCCAGGAAGGGGGATTCAGCTAGGGCGACAACCACATTTTGCACAGAACACTCTCTGATCACTCCACAGTGACATTAGAATGTACATGTGAGTCTGGGGGCAAGGGGGGTCACTCCTGGAGATTCAAGTAAGGGGCAATGCAAGATCTGGTCTATGCTGAAGAGTTGCGGGAAGAAGTCCAGTCCTTTCTTTCGATCAATAGAGGATCAGTCTCCTCTAGCGGGGTTCTATGGGAAACTCTTAAATGCTATGTCGGAGGGGTCTGTATTTCTTAGAAAAACAGTATGCTGCGGGTCATTAGAAGAGATCTAGCTGAAGGGGAAACCCGAATAAAAACGTCGAGGACAAATACGCAGAGAAACAAGAACCCCAAATACTACCCCGCCTCCGCTGAGAACTCGATAAATTTTGAAAGACCGCAGATCGGGAAATTGATTCTTGGCACGTGGACACCCAGTACAACAATATGGGGAAGGCCAAAAGCCAGGAGCCCTCCTGGCACGTCTGATAGCAGCGGACAGATCCCCGCCATTCATGGAAAGCATAAGGAATCCACAAGGCGAGGTAGTCCACTCCGAAGAAGGCATAGCAGAAGTATTCCACGTCTTCTACCAGAACTTGTACTGTTCTAAATGCCCGAGAGACTCCGAAGCTTTACGCGACTACCTCGAAGAAACAGAACTATACTGGGTGGAATGGGACCTGCACAAATCCCTTAATAAACCCCTTACTCTTGACGAAATACTAAAGGCGATCAAAGATCTTCCAGGATCCAAATCGCCTGGCCCAATGGTCTGACAGGAGAATTTTGCAAAGCACTAGGTCCCACACTGACAGCAATCCTTCTCCTTATGTATGAAGATGCTCTCAACAAAGGAATATAGCCCCCCATGCTGCGCAAAGCCAACATGATACTACTGCGCAAGCCTGTTATACCCCCCCAAAGATTGTGCCTCCTATAGGCCGATCTCTTTAATAAACATGGATAATAAAATATTTGCCAAAATCCTAGCCAGACGGCTGCTTCCACTGATGGCGGAGTTAGTACTAGCAGACTAGGCGGGCTTCATACCCGGACGAAATACATTGTTAGGCGTTCAGCACTTTTTTGGGATCATCGAAGCCCTGAATCTCTCGACCAGAGCAGTTGCAGTGCTTTTAGATGCAGAAAAGGCCTTTGACTCCATCGAGTGGCCATACCTTTTCGCAGTGCTGCAGAAGTTGGGACTCGGGCCTAATACATCAAATCGGTCTCACTGCTCTATACGATCCCCTCAACCAAAATCACAATTGGGAAGGCACAGTCAACGCAATTTGAAATGAAAAGAGGGACCAGACAGGGCTGCCCTTTG
Organism: Ambystoma mexicanum; assembly: GCF_040938575.1. NCBI lineage: Eukaryota > Metazoa > Chordata > Amphibia > Caudata > Ambystomatidae > Ambystoma > Ambystoma mexicanum. The sequence continues at coordinate 1,133,082,772 of NC_090923.1, forward strand.
TCAGCATTATTATTCGCCCTCGTCATGGAACCACTTGCTGCGGGCCTAAGAGAGCAGCAAATTGAGAGAGGACTTACCCTGGGACTACACAAACTGATTATATCACTCTATGCTGATGGCGTAGCTCTCTTCATTTGTGACCCAGAAACCCACCTAAACCCAGTGATGTGAGAGGTCCTTAGGTTTGAGGTGTTCCCGGGTCTCAAAATCAACCACAACAAGTCGTTTGTGTTCCCTCTCACAGAGAGAACGAAGGCTTTTTGAGATGAGTTCAACCTCAGGTCGGAGAACTCTGGGGTCAGATACCTAGGGGGGCTTGTCTCCAGGAATCGCGAAGAATTATATCGGGACAACTATGGGAAGGCCATTGAAAATATGGCCGGGGGAAAATAACACAGTGACAGCATCTCCCACTAACACTCCTTGGGCGCATCTCCATTGTGAAAATGATTATATTGCCTAAACTCCTTTATCTGTTCGCTAATGTCGGAGGGATTTTTCCGGCGCTTGAAGGGCCTAATTTTTATGTACTATGGGCTGGGAAACCAGCGAGAGTGGCCCAAACAATGCTTATACAACCAGCGGCAAAGGGAATCTTAGCCCTGCCAGATTTAGAACGCTATTACTGGACAGCGCAGGCACAATTTATGGGATACTGGTATGCCACTCATTTTGTCCGCCCGCACGTCCAATACGAGCGGGCTCCGATGACACTGAATCTACTATAAGCCGTGATCGTAGGGGAGCTCCGAGTCCCACCGCATTCCCTAAACATAGTCCTGATCACATACGCAATATGGAAAAAGATGTCAAAGAAACGTGGCATTCCCAGTCGATATTCGCCCCTCCTGCCAGCAAAATACATTCCCGGAATACCCATAACAAGTGAACAGGTATATCTGCAATGGGCAGACAAATTGCAAATTGAGACTATGGGGGATCTGTTCGTGGAGGGCACGTTCCTCACAACCCAGCAGGCGAGGGCAAGGGGGGCTGAGTCAGCCTTCAATATTTTCGTATACTATCGGCTCCACCACACTCTAAAGTCCATCCTCCCCTCGTTCCCAGTACAGCCACAAATATGGCAATTACTGCATGAGGTAATTCAAACACAAGCTGACGGCTGGTTAATCTCACGGTATAGTGACCTATTGGTGGACGAGACAGGTGAGATGGCGACTCCGAGGAGAACGCGGGAAGTGTCCCTAGGCAACCCCATTGCTGATGAAGACTGGCACTACATACTGAGACAAACAAAGAAGGTCTATCTGAACTCTAGGTACAAGCTCATACATTTTAACTTCCTCCACCAGGTATACCATGCTCCAGCCAGGCTACACAAGCAGCGTCAGTCAGTTTCAGAGGCTTGTACTAGATGTAATTACACTCCAGTGCATTTCCTTTTTCTCGCATGTGAATGCCCAACAATCAGCCAATTCTGGACAAAGGTGATATCCACGACTTCACTGATCATTGGGGAATAGATAGACCTTAGCCCACTTTCTGCATTGCTGGGATGCACCAACTCCCTGCAACCCACAGTGAGGCGGTTAGCAGGATTACTATTGATCCTGGAAACATTCCCTTAAGATCAATTCTTCTAAAATGAAGATCTTGTGCTGCTCCAAGAAGAGAAAGAAGGTAAATCCTAAAGGCATATTGGGAAGGCGCTTATAATGAATGTAAACTCATTGGTCTACTTGGGGTTCCACATTCAGGCAACACCTAGTCAAACAGGGTTGATAGACTGGGTGAGAGATCATACAACGTTACTTGTAAATCAACTCGTGAGAGTCGACGGCCGTTATGGCAAATACACTTTGAAATCAGCCCTCAAATATTATGAAGAGAAGGTACTCCCTAAAATGCTGTATGGAATGGACATCTACTTGTTGACACTCATGCATCTTCTGCCCCACTTTGAAGCTTTGGTTTGGCGTTGGGTGTTGAGGGTGCCTTGCACGGTCCCTATGGACGCGATGAGGCAGGAACTGAGCATAACATCTTTATAGACCCGTGCCAATTGGAAATGGTTGTCATTGGTGAGAAACATCCTCTGTCCCATGAGGAGCTCCCTGTTCTTGGATCTGAAGGTTATACTTGAGGGGAGGAAGAGCACATGTGTGAATGGTATATATGAGCACGTCTGTACCATCCTAAGAGAGGTGAACTGTACCGTAATTGAATTGTGTGATAACCCTGATAGAGTTTAAAAATGCTTATTCCAGCTGGACTGTTTCTCAACCATGGAAAAAATGCACTCATTACCCTCACTTGCCCACCTGCGATTTCATCATAAGAAACTGGGATGCCTAGCTCCGTTTTTGACTTTATGTCCTACCAGGTGGGTGAGAAGTATGTTCCTAAGATTTCGCTGGAATTTGATCCTCACTAAGCAAATTATGACTCGAAGGGGCCAGTTAGGGTGGACTTTGATGGGCTGTTGTTTCTGTGAGAATGCGACCGTCTGTGAAACTTTGAAACATATATTTTCTGTGTGCCTAGCGGTTTCTGAGCTGAGATCAAAGTATCTAAACAAATTCATGCAAAATGGGGAGCTTGGGATCACGGAAGCCAACTGGGCCATTTGCTTATCCGGTCACTTGACATCAACTGGAATTGCTGTTGTTACATTTTTAAAAGCATTAAGGATAGATAAGGCTCTTTCTATTTTTTGAGGATATCTGATGCCCCATCACATATGTTGTTATTCCTTTTTTGTCTCTTTTGAACTTGTTATGGTTACTTAACGTTGAGTACTGATGAACTGATGCTTCTGTACCAATTGCTCTTTTAAAAAAAATATATGTTGATTATTATTTTTGATTAAGTTTAGCTTGGCTTTTAATGTGAATGTTTAACTGTTCTATAAGATTTCTTCTTTCATTTTTTCTTTTGTTTTTTTTCTTTTTTGTTAAAGGTTGTCTTTGTTTAACCGCTTAACAAAAAAACAAAAAACAAAAAAAAAGAAGGGAATTAAATCTACCATTAAAAGTAATCAAGAGTAGAAAAACCTAATTTAGGGGAAATAAACTACATATCCCTGAATCGTAGAGGAACTGTGACGAAGAAGAGGACTGAAGAGGCATGTAAAATAAGCCTAATAGACATTTCAAGAGTCAGGCAATTGAGGCTGAGGGCTTACACCTGAAGCCAATTGTCAAACCTGTGGGGAATAAAAGGCTGCAGCAGGAGAGGAGAGGAGGAAGGAGCTGGAGCAGGAGTTAGAATGTTTGTAGTAGAAGAGGTGGGTGAGGTTGGCAATTGATGAAGAAGTGTGAGCACGGAAGGGACGCTGGAACGTGGAGAGAGCAGATTTCACCTGCAAGTTCTGAGAGGGTCCTGTGTTCTCAAAACCTGTATTGCAGAGGCTTTGCAGAGGAAGAAGTGCTGGATTTGAGGTTTTCCCCATGTGGGACGAATTGCTGTGATTGCAGAGCCGTGACGGTGCAGCAACCCTATGCCAGAGGCAGAAGGCAAGACAAGGGTTTCGGGAGCAAGAGAAGCCCCCAATTATGAAGGCCAGACCGGAGACACCCATGCTGGAGAAAGGTATGGGTCCCAAGTGAGCCCAAAGAAGCACAAGAGATCGAGGAAGTTGGGAGAGTGAAGCAACCCACAAACACAGTGTGCCTGAGGCCAGTGAGTAAAGCTTGGTACTCAGAAACACTTAAAAGTAACTGTAACCAGCTTCAAAACAACTTCGGTAGAGTTGAAAGCAAGCAGAGGTTTCTAGTTATTTTGAAGTACTGTGTTAACAATTAAAATGTAACACGCACGTCCCTTCTGAATGTCGGAGCCATCAAATGGAAAGTAAATACCTTTTCATTCATTGTTCAACACTTGTTCTTATTACTGTAGTGGTCGTGTGCCTTCAATTGTGTAAAAAGAACTCTGCTTTCTATTCCGAAAACACAAGGCTACTGTTTTACATGCGTTAATAGTGAAACAAGCACAAAAGAAGGTTCCGTGTGACCAATTACATTTCCCGAAAGAAGTCAGAAGTTGTGTTTTCAACTTTATACAGCAATACAATTCCATTCAAGTCTTTAAGTCAAAGTTCTATCTTAAAGATGATCGTGTGTGCTTAATTATGGTTTCACTTTGAAGATTAAACCTTGCAGATGCCTGAATTGACAGTCTTTATTCTATAATGCGGCTAGACAGAAGCAAATAACAAGCAGTACCCAAGCCAAGACGCTTACCCTTTTTCCAGTGAAGCAAGTTACTGGGACTCATTACAAGTATGGCGGTAAGGCAACAACGGCGCAGGTATCGCTACCGGCACCGTTGCTACCGTACCGCTATACTAGGAGTTCTGCTCACGGGTGCCCTTGCAGCCACCAGGTCTGACCTTGTGGCCGTACCGGCACCCGCGAGCAGAACATGATGGTAGCACCGGTACTGTTATTAACGGTACCAGTGCTACCACCATCCCCATTCCCATTGATCCCTATGGGCTAATGGGAATGGGGATGTACCGGGCCCGGCACCCGCGAAAGGGCAATTACCGGGTCCGGCTGGGCCGGAATAGCCCAGTAATTGCCCATTCGCAGGGGCCGGACCCGGATGCGAGTTTGGAGATAGCCTTGCCGGTAAAACCGGCAAGACTACCTCCAACCTCGTAATGAGGCCCACTGTTTAAACCCATCCACTTGAAAAGTGAAGATTGTCAACTGTCCAGTAACTTTAATCTAAGTGTGGCATTGTTACCTGAAGTCTGAGGAGTGGCCCTAAGGCTTCTGGGTAATTATTTGGACAGAAGGGGTGTGAATAGGTCTGGGTAAGGGAAACTGGGTGCTTGGCAAGAACTTTGGGGAAATAACCTGTAATATTGAAGACTACTGAAGTTGAGAAGAAGTCAGTCTTCTGAGCAGAGGCAGGTTATCCCTGGTGGCAGTCAGGCAACTAGAAGAGGCAAAGAGGCTGCCCTTTTCTTGGAGTATAAAAAGGGGGAGTGTTGTGCCTACCTGTAGAGGTCAACATGTGTTGTCATTGCATAACCAACAATCCTAAAGTACTAAATAGTGGTAATTATATTTGGTGGCAGTCAGACAGACGAAAGAGGCAAAGAGGTTGCCCCTTTCAGAACCCTGAAAGGAAGAGTGCCTTGCCTACCTGTAGAAGTCGAAGTGTCTTGTCATGTAATGCCTAATAATTCTGAAGTATAACACTGAAGCAGAAGTACCTGAACTGTGGTGGTGTAGTAAACTGTCAGTGGATGTTACAGTAAAGTGGTTTGGAGTAGTAAGAGGCTGTGAGACAAAAGTAATTGTTCTCATGGTAACAACAGTAGAAGGTTGGTTATTAGTAGAGAAGCAACAACCCAAAGAGAAGCATCCTGACAATTATACCAAGTGTACTGCAGAGGTATTAACTATTTATAAAGTTGCATGTGAATACATTCTATTCTTTGACCTGTATTAACCAACATTGAAGAGAAGATATCCAGAATTACCATTGGTGCTATTTTCTTTGCTGGCATTGGAAGAGGATCTTTTCAACCAAACCCCAGAGAATTGTTACCAGTGGATTTTTGTTTGATGAACTTTATTTTTGACTTGAACTCACATGAACTGGTATAAGACCTTTCATTTTGTATTTTTTTAACATTTTGAAGTTGACTTTAAAACCCTGGGGAAGGGATTATCCCAGGACAGGTGAAGGTCATCCAGATATTGTCCAATTCATGTTTTATTTTTATGTTACTTTTATTATTATTCTTTCAATGTGTTGTTGTTTAAAGTGAGGGCCAGTTTACCTATGCTTTAGCCTTTAGACTAGGTAGGCCATCCCCCCAATAGAGTAGGGCAAGCAAGGCTTTGTTTGCAAACCTTTTCTTTAATAAAATGTTTAATCTTAAGAAACTACAAGCAGTTGACCGCCTCACATTACTGACCCCTCACAGCATCCTGTGATGAACCCTGCAGAGTCATCTCTAATTCCCTGATGGTGGTCTCTTCCCACATAGCCAGGGAAAGGCAACCGCTACCTGATTCTGACCCTGGAGGTGGTGTCAAGAGGGACGATCATGTGGAAGGAGAAAACAGTCGGCAGGAGGTGATGGCTCAGACAGGGGAGGCAAAGTATTAATCCTTTGACTGTGAAGAAGAAACCCTAATCCCAGAGTTTGTAATGGCCTGCTTCCATTATTCAGAACTCTGTAATTGTGAGGTCTTAAATCATGCTACTGTTAATTGTATTATGCAGCACTTTATTCATCCTTCATATGTACCTAAACCCTTTAAACCTTCTTTGACATCTAATGATGTTGACGATTGTTATATAGATAGAAATGTGCAACAACAAAACTTAAAACACTATGGTAATTCTTTGGACTTCAATTCACTGAAAGCTTTAAGTACTGGGACGAAAAAGAGTGGTAAAGAGTTAATGAAGAGCAACAGTCATGTCAATAGTAATGTGCGGTCTAGTTGTTGACCATTCATTCAACTGCATGAGACATTTAAATCAGAGAAGCAGCTGCGGACAGGGAAACGAGAAGGAGAAAGGGAAGGAGAAGCCAGATCGGGCTGCAGAGTGCACAGAGCAGGAAGCGGAGCCGCAGAGAGAGGCAGACTTGTGGGAGTGCACCAGGCTGAAGAAGAGAGGTGCTCCGAGACTGCCATTTGTCACCCCAACGTACCGGAGTGGGGGGAGACCCGACAGAGTTTAACAGGCTCCAGAGAAGGGCAGCAAAGATGTCGGCAACTGCAGACAGGTTGTCCAAAAAGATGCCAAGCTAGAAAACAGCAACCGTATCGGAGACAATGAAGCCTGCAGAGGACCTGAAAGGGGGTCTGACAAGTTGCGAACGTCCTTCCCTAAGCAACACTCTGCCACTACAGCAGACCACGAGTCGAAGATGCCAGGGAAAACCAGTAAGTTGGCCCTTTGATAGTGGTGACCCCGGGGTATTCCGACAGCTGTGTTGACAATTAAGTAAAAGCTTTGAATACAGACCAAATAGAATTACAGAGATAACAAGATGGCAAACATTGTACAATTCTCCTGACATTTGATGTCAGTTGGGGGGAAACCTGGAACAAGAATTGCCAAAAGCCAAGAGACATTGTAAGAGAACTTGATAGAAAGAGTTTGAACACACCCTCATATAGGGGATGCCAGTATGAGGGAAAATTGGTGCAAGTGCTAACTGAAGCCAACAAGGTTGTGCCACTGAAGAGGTACAATTGTTAGAACATTTAAGAGAAATGTGAATGTTGGGGAGAGGCCTGATAAGAGCCTGGTAGTGGCATATTTTTGAGAGAGATACCTGGCAGGAGAATGAACCAGGATATCCAGAGTTTTCAGTTAAACCTTATTTGGGAAAAGATACCTGGCAGCAAAGTACACAAGGGGATATGTGTGAGGCAACAGGAGGATATTCCTGGCAATGGAGTATACCAGGAAATCCAAGGTTTTGTTGAAAAAGAACTTTGTTAGATCAATGAACATTTTTGTTTTGGCGATCATAACGACTATAAAAGACTGTCTTTCATTGTACTGCATACAACCTGTATTGTAAAAAGAACATTTGCCTTCCCATTTTAAGAAAAATACTGAGGAAAGAGATATCTTCATTACCCTTAATGGAACTTTTTAGAAACAGAGTATTTCAAATGTCCTTTCCTGAAACCATTGAGGAGAAGGAACACTAAATCCTGGATACAAGGGTTGTTTTGTTGAATCTATTGCTTGATTGATTGATTGATATTTTATTTCTATCGCGCTCATACACAAGTGTTTCAGAGAGCCACGAGGCAAGGGAGGGGAACAGGGGAGAACAAAACAGCGATCTTACTAGGCCCAGTGACATTGAGAATGCGCAAGTGCCTGGGAGAGGGGGAGGGGAAAAGTGCATGGAAGGAGGGAGAAGTGGAAAGTGCGAAGCAGAGGAGAAACTGATAAATAACAATAAATAAATAATAAAGGCAACAAACAGTGGTAATGCAGCTAGCAATTTGCAAGTGCTAGGTTTAAGGCAGCAGACAGGGTAGGTCTGATAAGTGCAGGAAGAAAAAGAGGGGGGCTGTATGGGTACAGATACAGACCCCGGTGGCAGTGCAGGAGGGTGGCAGGGTGAGCAGGTACCTGGGCCAGAAGGACAGCGGGTGGCCAGGTGCACAGTGCCACGAGAGAACAGATCAGCAGGGGAGAGGGAGAGCAAAGGCAGAAGAAAAGAGTAAGGTCTTGAGGTGCTTCCGGAACCGGAGATGGTTCTCCTCAAGTTTTAGAGTGGCAGGGAGGCTGTTCCAGAGAGAAGCCCCAGCTGAAGACAGAGATCTACCCCCAACTCGTTTCTTTGAAAAACGACTGACCCTGAGGGAGTTAGAGGTAGAGGAGCGAAGAGCTCGAGAGGGGAGGTATTTGTGGAGGAATAGCTGAAGGTATTTTGGACCCAGGCCCCAGAAAGACTTGTGGACAATGCAGAGGGTTTTGAATTCAATCCTTGCATCCACTGGGAGCCAGTGGAGAGATTTCAGAGCTGGAGAGATACGATCCCAGGGCTTGAGGCCAAGGACAAGTCTTGCAGTCCTGTTCTGGATTAGTTGCAGAGGGTGGAGAGTAGAGGCAGGTAGATTTAGAAAGAGGCTGTTACAATAGTCCAAGCTAGAGAGAACCAGAGCTTGGGATACCATGAGCTTCTGGGGGAAGGAGAGGAAAGGCAGAGTACCTCTGAGGAGGTGCAGACGGAAATTTGACTTTTTTGAGACCTCAGAGATGTGGGCAGAGAAGGAAAGGGTGGAGTCAAAGATGACCTTGAGGTTCTTAGCCTCGCAGGTGGGGGTAGGAGGAGGGCCAAGGGAGGCCGGCCAGAGAGTGAGGGGAAAGGATGGTGAAGGTGTGCCGATGAGGAGGATCTCCGTCTTGCTGGTATTCAGACAAAGATCATTGGCGGAACACCAATCTTGAATGGCAGTTAGGCAATCGGAGATGAGAGAGGGAGAGGAGGTGACAGAGGGCAGCCTGAAAATGAGTTGAGTGTCGTCAGCGTAGCACTGGAAATTTGAGCAGAAAGTGGCAATGCAGTGGGCGAGAGTTGCCATGTATTGTTTGAAAAGCCAGGGCGAGAGGTTAGACCCCTGGGGAACTCCACAGGTAGAGAGGAAGATAGATGAAAGGAAGGACCCAAGTTGGACCTGGGAGGGTCGATCTGAGAGGAAAGAGGTCAGCCAGGCCAGAGCCTGATCAGTGATACCCAGGTTTTCACGGAGACGGTTGAGCAGGATGGTATGGTTGACCGTGTCGAAGGCAGAAGAGAGATCGAGGAGAATGAGGACAGAGGGAATGGTAGAGTCAAGGTTGGAGAGCAGATCTTCACGGATGTCCAGGACAGCAGTTTCCGTGCTTCTGGCAGCTCTGAAGCCAGACTGGTGGTCATGGAGACAGCCAACAGAATTGGAATGAAGGTTAAGCTGAGAGATGGCCAACTTTTCCAGGAGTTTGCCAAGAAAGGGAGTAATGGAAATTGGGCGATAGTTAGCTGGACAAGAAGGATCAGCTCTGGGTTTCTTGAGAAGTGAATGCACAAAGGAGTGCTTCAGAGGGGAGGGGAAGGATCCCAAGGCAAAGCAGTGGTTGCAAAAATCAGCAAGGGACGGAGCAATGGTGTCAATGTGGTCCTTGATGGTTTTAGAGCAACAGTGATGAACCTGTTTTGACGAGGCTTTCATAGATCAGACTTGTCTGGCGACCTCGTCAGGGGTGAAAAGAGGAAAGGATGAGAAGGATGGTGGGAGGGTGGCTAAAGGAGGGTCAGCAAGCACAGATGGAGAGGGGAGAGGAGAGGTGTGGGTGGAGAGGGTGGACAGGATGTCCTGGGTTTTTAAAATGAAGTGAGAGGCAAGGGCATTGCAAAGAGCCTGGGAGGCGACAGGAGGCGTAGAGACTGGAGCAGGGTTGGCCAGCTCCTTGCAGATTTTAAAGAGTTCCACCGAGTTGTTAGATGCCGCAGAGACACGAGCTTGAATGTGGACTCTCTTCTTGGTGAGGACAGAGAGTCGGTATTGCCTTTGTAGCAGGGGACAGGCCAGTTTGTCAGAGGATGAACAGGAAGTCCTCCATTTCCTCTCAGCTGCCCTACACTTAGATTTAAGTGTAGCTAGGTCAGAGTCATACCAGGAATTGCACTTGGCTTTGGACTTCAAACGAATCCTCATGACAGGGGCAAGAGCATCAAGCGTATCAGAAATTGAAGAGTAGAGCAGAGACAGGGCTGTGTCAGGATGTGAGACAGCCAAAGGTGGAGGGGGGAGAGAAAGTGGCAGCAAAAGCCTCAACTGACACACGCTTCATGGGACGGATGTCCGAGAAGGTAGGTGGCAGTGTTGGGGTAGGCTTGGCTTGGGGGGAAGAGAGGGAGAGATGAGATGAGAGGAGGGAGTGATCGCCCCAGGAGAGAGGAGTGGTCAGAGGGATGGAGAGGTCAGAGGAGATCAAGACATCGAGTGTGTGCCCTGCAGAGTGAGTCGGGCCAGAGGCGAGGATGGACAGGGAGAGGGAGTCGCAGAGTTCACGGAAGAGTACAGAGGAGGAGCAAGGAGAGTCTAAATGTATATTTAGGTCACCGAGGAGGAGGGGTTGAGTGGTAGAGGCCAGGAGGGAGGAGGAGAGGTCTGCCCATTCAGAGAGAAATGAGGTGATTTGACCAGGAGGCCGGTAGATGGTAACTACAGTAAGAAAATGGGTAGGCGACAGAGAAAGCCTACAGAGAAGGCTTTCAAAAGAGGAGTAGGACTGAGTGGGATTGATAGAGGCAGGAATCCACTCAGGAAAGATCAGGGCTAACCCCCACCGGACCGGGAGGATCTGGGTGCTGAGAGGATCTTGTAGCCATCAGGGAGGAGAGTGTCAAAGCTTGTGACAGAGCACGCCGTGAACCATGTCTCAGTAAGACCAAGGACATCAAGGTCTAGTTCTTCAAGGAGGTGGCAGATGTCAGAGGAGTGTTTGACGGCAGAGCGAGAGTTGCAATATGAAGAAGGTTGCCAGCCTTAAAGACCTTCCGGGGAGGGGTACAGATCAGAGGTACGCCCTGCGGAGGAGAAAGAGCCCTAGGAGGGGCAGAGGAGGAGGAGGAGAGAGAGGGCAAGGTAGCCAAGGGGGAAGAGGAGGGGACAGCAGGAGATGAGAGGAAAGCTCTTGTGTTTGTGCCTAATACTTTACACCATACCCCTGGTTCCCCATGTCTCAGCCTATAAACATGTCCTGGCCAAGAGACAGTTAACTTCAGAATTTTGTGTGAAATCTATGCAGGTCCACTAAGGTTGTCTTCCCAGAACGCTGCACCAGAATTGGTTCTGGAAAACCTACTTAAAAGCTTCCACCTCGAGGTAGACTCTGAAATGGGGACAGTTAGGAAGGAAGTGATCTGGATAAGTACAGAACACAAATGTTATCAGATTTGTCTTTTCACAACTTTTGCCCTGATCATTTGAATTGACTGCTCTAAAGTAAGGTAAGAATATTAGTCCCTCAGCATTGACTCCCTTGGATTAAGATGCCGAGTTCCTCGACTGCAGAGTTAAAATGGTGTATCAGTGACTCTGCCTTAGCCCTGTGCCAAGCCAATATGAATTACATTATGGCAACAATAAAGGGCCTTAAATATTTGCCAGATTCTTTATCCTGCAATCTTCATTGATATTCATAAACAAGGATTATCTCAGCCCATGTCCCGAATACAAGAACACATTTTAAAAAAGGAGAGAAAACTGTCCTTTAAATGTGAAATTAAATAACCATAAGACTAAATGCCTATCTGGCATAATAGTTCTTGTTTCATGCTGTTTTATTTCCATGAAAGAATAGCATTGTGATTAAACTGCATTTCTAGAGATCATACCATGGAGAAATATTTGAGAACGAAGGACAGATAGGCAGTTTTAAAAATATGAAACAAAAGCACTTCCCCTTTAAGGTCGCAGAGAGTGCTATCTCCCAGCAAGCACTGTAATGGAAGTGGAAGCCCGTTTTTTTACAGTCTGTATGAGAAGATCCTGGAACAATTCTCTCTGTTTTGTGTAGATTCTCTTGAGAGTATTTTGACTTTACTTGACCTTTTATGCATTCTACTACCATTCTTGATAAAATGGACGAGGCTCCATCTGGTCACCGGGCCACCATAATGTGTCTTTTTTACAAATGTGGAGCCTTTGGGGCAAGTAATCTAAAAGTGGTGATCATCCCCTTTGCACTGGCAGGCTCCCAAACACCCCAACTGTGGAAGGGTTAGGGATCTGACTATGTCAAAATGGGATGGGTCCCACTGAACCTGGTGCAGGAAGCTCACCATGGGGTTTCCCAGAGTCAGTCCTGGCCCAGGGGTGGAGATGGTAGGCCCACAGTCTCTGTACCTTATATTTGTGCCTGGATGAAAATGTTGACTACCACCCACTCTTTCTTCATACCTGCTGCGCACAATGCTTGCCATGATTCCTTTTCCTCTCCCATAGGTCGATATGTACCAGAGACCTAGGGTTGAAGACCCGAACGGGGAGCGTGCCAGAGAGTGACACAGTGGTGCAGAAATGCCACGCAAATCCCACCAGCAACACAGAAGCTCCAGCGGACACTCCGGAATTGATTTTCATTTCCACTGGCTGCCACTTCCAAACATCAGCGGGCCCAGGTGAAGGGGCGGGGCTTAAGGCCTGATATATGTGTTTCTTTTTTTGACTGACTGGAGAAACCAGCTGACGGGGAAGCCAACGTCAGTGATGGGGCAAAATAAAAGGGGCCTAGGAAAGCAGGTCAATATGGGTGGATCGGGTGAGGTCAAGAGAGGAGAGCAAGAAGCAAGAGATCAGGTGAAGGAGGCACAGTGAAGTGGAGTGTGGTGGAGATTTGTCAAAAGCATGCGCATGATGAGGTATTGGTTGGTGAGAGAAAGTTGTACTTTGGTGAGAGAGTGGGATTAAGGGAGAGTTGAGAGGGTGTGATAGGGAGTGGTTGAGAAGGATGGCCGAGGGAACGAAAGGAAGGTGACTGAGAAGGTGTAGGTGGAGTGCAATGTAGTTTGAGTGTAGCACAGCGTGGTAGTAGTAGAGTGATAATAGTGGAAAGTAGTGGGAGGGAATTGTAGTTGAGGGAGCAGAGTAGGAGGGAGTAGCCAGAGAAGAGAGTAGTAGAGGGTAGTGGGAGGAAAGAGTAATAGAGACTAGTGGTAGAAGTGTCTAGTGGAGAGTAGTGGGAGAGGAGGGCAGTAGAGAACGGTCGAAGTAGTGAGAAAAGAGGGAGGTAGATAAGACCAGAGGTTGGAATTAGGCAGTAGAAAGAGAGGAATATCGGAGGGACAGAAGAGGGTATGTGAAGGAGAGAAAGGACTGTGGAAGGAATAGCAGGAAGGAGAGTAGGAAGAATGGAAAAAAAGACAGAGAGAAGCTTGCGATAAGATGTACATGGGAGTGGAAGGAAAGGGCAAGTGGACCTGGGTATTTGGAATGCACTTAAACCAGTTGAAAAGGTAATTATTAGTGTTGGTGGGCCCTTGGATAGAAACTACCTAGATCATTCCCAAAGGAAGACAGAGAGAGATGGTGTTTGCCTTTAGACCATCACAACCAGCAAGTCTGAATTTTAGATAGTAGGGGTTACCAATCTCAAGTGCACTGCCTATCCTGGTGTTGAGGGATGCCTGGGCTAGGGTGGGAAAGGCCAACAGAAGACGAGTGAGAGAGAGGGATGACCCATAGCATGCCCCTTTACAGATATTGCAATAAAAACTCTTGAACCGTCTCTGCAGGTTGGTGTGTTCTTGAGGCCATCTGTGATAGTAGCTGAATGAATGAAAACTGGTTTGAAGTGGGTTGGTGGTCTTTTTGCATGGCATTTGGCTTGCCATCCAGGATTGGTGAGATGTCAAGACATTGAATGTTTTTCTTTCTCAGCCCTTCTGTTATGGATATTAGTGGAGGATCTTGGGTCAGCCATTAGTCAGTCGACCACTGGATCCTAAATCCATATAAACTAAGAGGACCAAGAAGGATGCCAGAGAATCTTCCAGAAGCCTTCATTGCTGCATGCGGTTGCCATAAGGCAAAGCTCTGCTTCCTCTCTCGACCAGGGGAAATCTGTTGAGGTGCAGCCCTTCCTTAAGTCATTAGGAACAGGTGGCTCACCGCTCTTGACTGCATCTTGGGGCTCCATCGAATCGCTACACTGAGTGCTGCTCGTCTGGAGAGGGGGCTCCTCCTGGCATTAGACACTGTAGTGGCATTCATTGCTTCTCTTCCTTTGGCAATCTTGCTATGGACTTTCCTGTTCGTGGCCTTGCTGCTGCTCTTGGTCGTTGGAAAGATTTCACTGCTGGGTTCCTTAGGTCCTGCCTTGCATCTCATGTGACTTGTTGGAAAGGTCACCACAAGACTGCTCCGCTGATGCTGCATGTCCAGTGCCGTTTTTCATTGCTCATTGCTGGAAAGAGATTGTCCTTCATCGAGAGTCCTGTGGTCCTGTCTTCTCTTGTAACCATAAATGTTATGTTATTAAGTATTTATACTGTGCCCATCAACACCATAGTTGTATTACAGTGCCTAACCTTGTCCTAGAAAAAGGTACATTGTGATCCTGCCCGGGTGTGATTATACCTTGGTCTGTGGATAGAAAGAAGAAGGGTTTGGGGGAGAGGAGATGATAAGAACAGAGAATTAACCAGAGGACAGACAATTCATTACAGGCTGAAAACACATGAGTTGAATAGAAGGGATCATGGTTGCGATAGCTGGGATGTGTGTTGCTTAACTGTGATTAGTTATTGGTAAGCATGAACGAATATTTAGGGAATGTACAGCACATTTTACAAGCAAGACTTAATTGTGATGGAAGTATCTAGAGCAGACGATGCCTGGTGCTATACATGGTTGGTGTGTGGGTGTGTGATGGACTTGAGAGGTGCTCAAGCAGGCTCTAATAATGTGGAAGCCTTAACCAGCTTTGTTTGTAATAAACACTCCCTCTAACAAGGGAGAGAACTGGGATTGCCAAGCCTGCTGACAGATGTCAGCGCCAAGAGTTGGACTTGTATAGATAAATGCCCCGGCAAAACAACCAGGCAATGAAAGGCAGGAGAAGAGGGAGATACAGAATCTGCACCAAATTTCTGGGCTGGATGTAACTCACCTGAACTTTAAGGTGGTCGATCTCCATGCTGAAGGATTTTACATGTTGATAATATGGAAATGCTTGAGAGTTTAATCGTGCATTTGACTCCTGTGTGTCATATCATCATAATCTGTAAATCCGGATGTTCCCCGAGGTCACTTCCCCTGTTAGACAAGTCTAATCTTTTAGACAAGTTGACATATTACACATCTCCAGCTGATCCCATGAATGCTGCACAATAGCAACGAGGGGATAACATCTCAGCGGTGCAACACAATGCAAAAGGCCAACGCAACGGGATATAAAGTCAGAATTGTGTACTTCCCCACCTCTCATTCACTGCATCTCTGTGCCTAAATCAATGATGCCACTCTATAGACAATGACAAAAGATTGCCCATAATGCATTACTGCATTGGCACGAATTGGGGCCAACATTTCCAGCCAAAAATGCACGGGGGAGGCACCCTCTAATTCACTGAAAGGCCCTTGCCAGCTCCAGACCATGCATTCTGGTCTGGAATAGGTCCCAGCATGATTAAGGCCACCATGGCCTAAAGGTCCTCCATGAAAATGCACCTTGCCACTTTTCTGCAGCCCACCACCCCCTACACTGCAGAGCTAGAAAACGTGCAAGGGGATCTGACCGAGGTGTAGTACGTTAGACCAACCATAAACTGTAAAGTCAAACCCTCAAGTGAACAACTCCCCCAGCCAACAATAAGGTAAACAGATCTTGTGGCGCCTGGTATCCTACAGAATATATACCCCATGAGGTATTGCTAAGAGTGTTCTTGTAGACTAACCACGTGTATAGATTTGGGGTTAGAACTCTGTGTTACTGTGGCGCTGGATGTGGCAAGTGCCAGTTGGTATTCTCATACCCTGTATTCAGTTTCTAATGATAAAGGACACCGTTGTGTGCCTGAGATTGGTTGAATTTTATTGTTCCATAGGTTTAGTTAGAATTTTTCGTATACAATTTTGCCAGTTATTGGCAGACATCTCTGCATGTAGTTGGATATATTCCAGATGCTGGTAGCATTAGCTAGAGTGCTGACACGTTTTTCAACCATAGGTGTTTCTCAAGGCGTGGAGTGAGGGCCTGTCTTGTCCTGTATTGGTAGGTCCGGTTAACTTGCTTCTAGTGTAGCTGGTTAGCTTTCGTGCCCGGCAGGGCGGGGGGGTGGCGGTC
This sequence comes from Ambystoma mexicanum, assembly GCF_040938575.1. NCBI lineage: Eukaryota > Metazoa > Chordata > Amphibia > Caudata > Ambystomatidae > Ambystoma > Ambystoma mexicanum. The sequence continues at coordinate 1,133,099,071 of NC_090923.1, forward strand.
TGCTGGGCTCATGGCGATCGTCTGTGTATATGTCACAGCCATGCCTTCCTCACCCCTTTTCAACAACCAAAGAGACATATTTGATCCATTGCCTATCTGCGATTGGCCTTAGCCAATATCTGAGTGCATTAAGGTCCTGCACAAACAAAATCCCCAATAGGAACCCCTACAATGAACAAATAAAAACGTTGTCCCTCAAGCTATTTGCCCCATCCAAGGGCTAAAGCAACCCTTGAGTTTCCTGTGCATCCTTGGCTGTATGTGCCATGTACCAGAGTACCACAATACAAGGGCAGAGCTTTTTATTTTACAGAGCCTTTTGCCGGACCCAATGTAAACATCAGAACCTACGTATGCAGCCATGACCCCTGGGTCTCCTTCGTAACATCGATCATTGTCAGTGGGCTCCCCATGGTCGTTGGATATACGTTTTGTGACTGGTCTTCATCATTGTGGCCTGTGGGAATGATTTGCATACCCTGTTTTGGCGCCTCCCTCCTCTTGCCTTTGATGCTGGAACCTGGGCCTGGAACTCTTAGATGGGGATGCTCCTGACTCCACAAGCTGAGTGGCTGTGGAGCTCACAGGGGCCCATGATCATTGTCGTGCCATGGGCACCTGTGAGTGCACACTTACCTAAGGTCTCAGCATGGCCAGGGTCTAGCTATTGTCTTTATCACATTGTTGCCAGTGGGAGGAGATTTCTGACTGGAATTAAACTTCAGACTTTACTTACATTTGAACACTGTGAATATAGATAATGTAGCAATGAAGTTTAAAGTGTGTCTGGGGCCCTATTACCTTTTGTCTATACTTAGTGTGTTTCACTTATTTTTCATAGATACTGATGTTGTGTACACATGCTTGTTAATAAATAGTGTGTTTATATGTTTCAGTTCCGCCGGTGTGGACTATCTTTTACTTGGTATGGTTGTGTGTGGGATCTGTACCTGTCGGTCTCCTAAGAGTCAAGACTTTTTGCTCAGTCACGTTTACCACTTCGAGTTTGGTCTAACTTGGTGGAAGCCCTGCACACTACTGGTTGGTCTCTCTGAACCCCCCCTCAACGAGGTAAAGACTGAGGTGTGGTGCATAGGGGTCTGAGCTTGCAAGGGTCACGAGTGCCTGTGGCTTCCTTACCAATTTCCAGACATTTACTGTGCAAAATGTCTCTGGACCATTGTCCTTCAGCAGGGATATGCAGTGAGTTTTGAGGAAGGGACACTGACAGATAGTAGCACATGAATAACTGTTTAGTAGCCCACCTTTGCAAAAAAAACCTTTGTGTCTGTGATCCTTTGAGTGACTGTTGTTTTGTTAGTGACCAATAAAGTCTGAATTAGTGGGATATCTTGGAGTAAACTTTGCCTTTGCTTAACATTCTATCCCGAAGGATGCGTTTACCCTTGAGTGACCAATGCTGCTAGAGCGACAGATACTCTCAAAGTGTCCCTAAAAGGCTGATCTTTCCTTAGTAGCCTTCTCATTGAGTGGCCATGTCTCTGTGTGATATATACCTCCATAGTGATTACTGTTCCCATAGTGACAGGTATTCCAGAGAGGCATGTTTTCCTTGACTGCTCCATGTCCCCGATTGAGGCATGTCACTGATTCTTCCAGAGTTTTCCTTTTGTTTTGAGGGGTCCTGTTCTTTAATAGCCCTTCTCTGCTCACAGGTGGGTCGTGCTGGACACTGAGACACAGGTGGTCGTAGCTGACTATACGGATGGAAACGAACAGCTGTCTGTGGTTCGCTACTCCCCAGGTGAGCAAAGGTGCCTTGCCCCTCATATCATGCATTCCTAATGTCCTTCTCTCACTCTTAGATCTCCGTCACTATCTTCAGCCAATGTCCTCCTCTATGTCTTTCTCTGCTCCTCACCACTTTCTGAATCTCCTTCAAGAATAAAGGAGCAGGTGAGATCCTGGATCGATTGCACTGCTGTGAGTTTACATTTCTCAGTCAATCAATCAATCAATCAAAAACGTTATTCGGCAAAAATGTCATAAAAGTCAAAGAGGTAAAAACCTGCACAGATAAAAATATAACAACGAGCACAGTTGATCAAAATTAATTACAGGTCATAAAGGATGCATACGATAAATTGCAGAGTGCATAATAAGAAGAAGGAAACAGTAAATCAAGTCTCTTTTTAGAGTCCAGAAGAGAGATTATAATTGCAGCCCTACTGCCTCTTGTTAACAGCATTGATTAGTATCCATGTGAATTTATCACATAGATAGATAATGTCCATGGTTCACATTCGAATGATTCAATATCAATTTTCCTCTATCGTTGAACGATTTTCGTCGGAAAAGCCAAGTTTACATTTCTGTCTTGGAAAGTGGTATGTATTGTTTCAGTGACTTCTGACATGAAGACCAGTGAAAAAGAAAACGTTTTTAGTTGACGATTGCTTCCAGGTCTTGCACAAAGCTAAGGCGGTCAGGAGAACACAGTGAAGGGTGCTCACTAGACTAGCTGTGATTCGACGTCTTTCCGGATACATTGAGTATGGCACGGAGGGTTCTGCGTACTTTGGTCAGCATGCAAGCAGCGCAATGTAGATGGAAGCAATGCACTGCTGGACTACCATAATGTTCACGTGCATTCATACCTACTTGCAAGGGGCCGTAGACAGGTGGTTGCGTGAGTTACATTCTTTCGCACAAAGGTTAGCAGACCACTGCCAGACACAGCAATGGCTTATTCAGCAATAGGCAAAGCAGCTACAGTAGTGTGGTTTTTATGTACAATAATGATCAGGTGCAATTAACCATGGCCCAAAGGTAGCGAGCGGATCATGGGCGACAGTGAGAAAGACAAAGAAAAAAAACATACTAAGCAGCCACACTAGTTCTAGCTCCAATAAGAACATCATACAAAACAAGCAATAAGAAACACAAAAGGAACTCATAGGCCAACCCCCTAAATTGAGATAAAATGAGACTGGATGGATGGAGGTAAAGCATTAAGGGGCCGGGCAGCAACAGCTGGAAAAACCTGGGCAGAAAAACGGGAATCTTGACAATATGGAATGTTCTACCTTGAAGTGTCTGCATTCCTGGGATGTGTCCCGCCAGAAATGTGCAGTTGTTCTACCAAGAAAGACGGCTGCGCCACAACCACTGCCTTGAATAGTGATCTAAAGTGACTCAGGAGGAGCCAGGGAATAGAAAGCAGAATAGAAGATATATGCGCAAATGTTTGCACATGAAAGATGAGATGAGAGGCGGAGTGTAAGAAAGTCTTGCAAAGGGCAAGAGTTGACAAATAAAGGCTCATGAAGATTGCATGTCCGCCCATCCCGGCGAGATAACACTAAAGACTGGACAGTGGCTGAGGGAGGAATAAAAGGCTTAACTTTACAGATAAAGAATGACTGAAAAAACAAGACTCTTGAAACAGCAGGAAAGGGCAGGGGAGTTGCTAGGTCTGGAAAAGACCCGGGGCTAAACTGATGTCGGAACTGTTGGGACTGGGGGCTAGGTAGTATTTTGGCTGTAGCTCCTGAGATTCTATCCGGGGCTACAACCAAAAGATCAGGGGCTCTAGCCCCCTTAGCCCCCCCCCTAGCAATGCACCTGGGAAAAGGCAAACGCACCTAGAAAAGAAAGTGGAACAAACCATTCTTGAAAATGTCAAGAGGAAGGGATGGCAGCATATAACAGAAGAAATTCAGATTTTGAATGGTTGAGTTTAAGTGACAGAGCGGACATCCAGTCATCGATGGCACAGAGGCACTTCTTGAGGGGGAGGATGTTAGCTGGTGACCACATCTTAAGATAGACCTGCGTGTCGCTATCATACTGGGAAACTGTTATGGTAGATGTGGGCCTCACCTGTCGCGTGCACAGACCAACTGTGGAGCCATGAAGGTTGAACCAGGATGCTATATTACACATAAGTACATATGTACAACTCCAGTTACTTGTAGTTATGCACAAGGCAAGTAGACAGGTAGACACCATAAGATATCCAGAGACAAGGGACAGAACCACCGGTCATCCTCTGGCATCCAGCTCATGCCCCCAACTGACATTCATGGAACAATCACACACAACACTCACTCAACATTCTCCTGAGCTGTCTATCATTCATACACCAACATTCTATCAGCATGCATTCCTGGCCAATGATACAGAACAAGACTAACTCGCATAACAACATATCCCTTCCTATAAACAGTCATACACCATAACATCTCCCTTTCATCCAGAAAGTCACACACGTCAGACCCTACCAAGCACCTCAGACACACGCACAGGATTCCTCCGCCACAACCAACAACGTTCCATCCGGAGCTGCCACTCCCAGATACAGAGTCTGCCACACCCTGGCGCAAATATCCAATGGGGAACATGCAAAGACAAACTACACACCGAGTGGTGGGGAAGCTGATGGGGAGGGGATCACAGATTGCCAAACACTGGACCCGGATGCAACAGGTCACATCGATGCAGAGCCTAGGCGGGACATCCTGACCGCCAGAGTCCAACAAACTAACACTCAGGGAAGGTGGTGCTGCCCATAACAGGAACAACAAACACTTTGCTCTTGTGACGAGCAATGTTTTACTATAAGCTGCTTGAAGCTTTTCTGTGATTTGAAACGTACACTGTGAAACTCTGATTTACTTCTTTAGCTTCGATATGCCAGTCAAATTCATTAAGCCATTAATACACTTGATAAACCCGCTGATCGCCGGTTGTGCAGGCATTTGGCAATTATCTCATACTTTTCATCAGGCTGCAGCGTTTTCCGATATGCGACACGTATTTACCAAGAAAAACTAAATGGCGCAGGAAGCAAAGTGTCTCCATGGAAATAGCTCATTGTGTGCCTTTCCTCTAATCGTCCTTCCCCTCATTAGTTCTGAGTGTTGCATTGTACAGTAACAGAACATGGTTCCCTTATGTGGAACTCCAAAGTCATGATAGTGGAGTCGGCACCAATGGAGACGGAGCTCTCCTACAGCTCCAGGCGTCCAAAAAAGAAAGTCATGCCGCCCATCAACCCCAGGACCTCGCTTGTCCACAGCGGAGGCCCCCCCGCCCCTTTCACCACACTTGTACAACGCTGCACACCACGCTGTGAGAAGCAAATTACTATGCAAGTCGGGGCTTGAAGCGGACTGCGCGCAGTGTGAGGTAAGACAAATCCTCTGACGCTCGCATATGTGGACTGGTAAACTCCTGTTCAATTGTAAGATGCAATGCGCAGGCACTGGTACGGGCAAGTGTCGGTGCCACATAAACAGTTTGAGCGGCGAGCACCAGTTTCCAATTTCTTTCTGGGGAGCCGGTACTCCCTCTCTGGGGATACTCTGGGACGTGGTTTGCTGGTGGGGGCCTTTCACTCAGAGAACCCATGGGGAACAGTAACTCTGGCAGAGGATGGCATATGGGCTGCATGGGGGAATGGTGGGTGTTGTCATGTAGCTGCTTTCCCCCCATAGGTCTCCTTACTTTATATAACTGCTGCTGTCTCTTGTAGCTGATGATCTCTCCTCCTGGTGTGAGTTCTTTAGATATCCTCGTCGCCAATGTTATGGTAGATGTGGGGCTCCCCTTTCGAGTACACCGACCAGCTGTGGAGCCATAAAGGATGAACCAGGATGCTTAATCCTATATAAGTACATATGTACAACTCCAGTTATGTCTAGGTATGTACAAGGCAGGTAGAGAGGTAGACACCATAAGATATCCAAAGACATGGGACAGAATAATCGGCCATCCACTCACATGCAGCTCAGGCCCCCAGCTGACATTCATGGAACACACACACACAACACTCACTCAACATTCTCCTGAGCTGTCTATCATACATATGATATGATATGATATGATATGATATGGCATTTAGGATCTGCGTGATTTTACCGAACCGAAAGGTTCGACCCCCAAAAGTCTTTTTTCTTTTTCTTTTTCAATTTTCCGCAAATATATATGTGGGGGGTGACCCCCCACAGCCTACCCACCTTACCCCTATACATTTTTTATTCACTTTATCCCCCACATATATATATGTGGAAAATTGGGGGTCGGAATTTTAGGGTACAAACTTTTGGGAGTAGGTAATTTTGTGCAATACTGGCATTTATACCGCGCCTATACGTCAAGGAGTGACGCGGCAAGGGAGGGGAACAGAGGGAAGACAGAGACAAACGATCTTACTAGGCCAAGTGACATTGAGAACACGCAAGTGCAGGGAAGCGGGGGAGGGGGAAAGTGCAATGTGAAAGGGGTAGGGAAGCGCAGTACATAGGATAAACAGTAAATAAATAAAAACAATAATAACCAGAGAATTCTGGTCCTTGCTGAGATCGATCGACACAACAATGGCAGATCAAATACCAAACAATATCGGGCAACAAATGTGGGAAACACACTTCAAAAGAGCATTTCAATCTGTCCATGAAGATCATCAGGATGTTATGCTCATAAGTAGCCCAGATTGGATCAAGCTGGACAACAGAGAAGACATTGAAGATGTAATCAGAAAACTCAACAAACTCCAGGGCCTCAGGCCCTGACGGAATCACAAACTTTGAGCTAAAATGTCACTCCACTGAATGGGCAACCCTACTAAGTATAATCTTTAGAAGATGCACCGAGACAAAGTCATTGCCACCATCATGGACCTCTGCAATTGTAATTCCAATCTACAAAAAAGGGAACAGGAGTAACCCCCAAAACTTTCGACCAATAGCCCTGCTTGATGCTATCGGTAAAGTCTTCGGGGCTCTGTTGATGAAAAAATGTCAATCTTGGGCAACATCTGCAATCTCCAATGACCATCTTCAAGCTGGTTTTAAAAAATGCGGGGACTGCAGGAAAAATTCTCTTGTACAGCATCTTGAAGAGTAAACTATTACAATACGGACTGCGGCTATTTGTCATGTTCATCGACTTCACCCAGGCATTCGATCGGATAGAAAGAAAGCTCCTCTGGAAGAAACTCTCAGATTGGAAGTGTCCACCAGAAATCCTGGCACCAATCCACGCCCTGCACTCCAAAACAACCATGAGAGTAAGATTAAATCGACAGGGGGTCTTATCATCAGAGAACCCAACTACACGTGGGGTGAAGCAAGGGTTTCCCTTAGCATCAGCGCTCTTCCTGGCGTACATAGGTGACTTCCAAAGTATGGAAGCGGATGTACGAGCTTTTCCACAAAAAATCAGAGGATCAACGATCTCGCACCTCTTATACGCGGACGATCTAACCTTGTTCGACCAAACACCTATTGGACTTCTGCGGAAAGTGAACAACCTGCTCTCGTATACAAGAAAAAAACATCTAGAGGTCAACAAAGGTAAAACAAAAGTTATGATTCTACAAAAATCTAACAGCAGACCCGATAAGAACAAGTGGTACATGGCAGAAGTCCAAATAGAGACAGTCCAAAGCTTCAAATACTTGGGAGTCACCTTGGACAGCTCCAAAAGTGAAACAACAATGCAAGAAACCCTTCATGGAAAAATCAAAATGCTTGCGGCTCAAGCCAAAGTGATCGACAGAAAATTTGGCAGATATTCATTGATACCAATATTGAACTTCTATAAAACGAAGGTAGTCCCCACTGTCACATATGGGGCTGAAGGAATGCCAACCATCCCAAGTGAAATCTGGCCCAAACTAGCCGCCACTTTCTGGAGATCTGCTTTGGGCCTACCTAAGTCCACATCTGGAGTGGTAATCAGACGCGAACTGAGTCTTATGTCCCTACATTTCACTCTGAGCTGCAACTCACTAATGCTATATAGAAAATGCAGAATGACAGACAGCAACCAAATATTTAAAATGATCAGTAAAGAAATGCAAGAGGAGAAATGCATTCTACTCAACAGATGGAAAGAGGAAAACGAAACGCTGCCAAGAGACAGTTGTCAGTGAGAAAGACAAACTCATTCAGAACCCAGGAAAGGTCCTACGGAAAATCAAAGATCTGGACTGGGCAAAAACAATAGACGTGGCAGCAAAAAACAAAATGACCGCTCATCTTCCACACAACACAAAGAAACTGAATGAGTTGCAAAACCTCATTATAAAATCTCCTAACAAAGGAGCATGTGACTTAATTCTAAGAGCCATACTCAACTTGGAGAGAAAGCAGAAGCAAAGAGGAAGGTCTTGAGGTGCTTCCGGAACCAGAAATGATTCTCTTCAATTTTCAGAGTGGCAATGAGGCTGTTCCAGATGGAGGCTCCAGCTGAAAAAAGAGATCTACTACCAACTCGTTTCTTGGAGAAGCAACTGACCCTGAGAGAGTTGGAGGCAGATGAGCGAAGAGCTTGAGAAATAATATATATAGGAAGAGTTGAAGGTATTGAGGTCTCAAGCCCCAAAAGGCCCTGTGGACAATGCAGAGGGTTTTGAACTTAATCCTCGTAGCCACTGGAAGCCAGTGCAGAGATTTAATTCCTGGAGAGATACGATCCCTTGGCTTGAGGCCAAGGACAAGTCTCGCAGTCCTGTTTTGGATGGGTTGCAGAGGGCGGAGAGTAGAGACAGGCAGATTTAAAAAGAGGAGGTGCAGCTAGTAGTGTGACTTCTTAGAGACATCAGAGATGTGAGGCGAGAAGGAGAGTGTGGAGTCAGAGATGATCCCAAGGTTTTTAGCCTCACAGGTGGGAGCAGGAAGAGTGCCTAAAGAGGCTGGCCAGAGAGTGACAGGAAAGGAGGGAACAGGTGTGCCGATGAGGAGAACCTCAGTCTTACTGGCATTAAGGCATTAAGACAGAGATCATTGATGGCACACGACTCTTGGATAGCAGACAGACAGTCGGAGATCAGAGAAGGAGAGGAGATGGCAGAAGGGAGCCTGAAAATGAGCTGTGTGTCATCCGCCTAGCACTGAAAGTTTGGGCAGGGAGCGGCAATACGGTGGGCAAGAAGGGCCAGGTATTGGTTGAACAGCCAGGGAGAGAGGTTAGACCCCTCGGGAATACCACAGGTAGAGATAGAGAAGAGGAAGGACCCAAGTTGGACCTGGGAGGGTCGATCGGAGAGGAAAAAAGTCAGCCAAGCCAGGGCCTGATCGGTGATACCTAGGTTATCACAGAGATGGTTGTGCAGGATGGCATGGCTGACCATGTCAAAAGCAGAAGAGAGATCAAGTAAGATGAGGACACGGGGTGTTGAAATCAAGGTTAGAGAGCAGGTCTTCACGAATGTTCAGGAGAGCAGTTTCCGTGCTTCTGGCAGCTCTGAAGCCAGACTGATGGTCATGGAGACAACCAACAGATTCAGTGTGAAGATTAAGCTGAGAGATGGCCAGCTTTTCCAGGAGTTTGCCCAGGAAAGGAGTGATGGCGATACAGCGATAGTTAGCCGGCCAGGACGGGTCAGCAGAAGGTTTCTTAAGATGAGTGTGCACAAGGGAGTGCTTCAGGAGGGAAGGGAAGACTCCAGTGGCAACGGAGTGGTTGCAGATGTCAGCCAGAGCAGGAGCCAGGGTGTCAATGTGGTCCTTGATGTTTTTGGAGGAACAGGGGTGGACTTGTTTTGACAAGACTTTCATAGATCAGACTTGTCTAGAAACCTTGTGTGGGGGGAACAGGGGGAAAGCAGAGAAGGAGGGAGGATAGGTGGCTGAAGAAGGACCAGAGGAAGATCAGGGAGTAAATGGAGGAGGGGAGAGGAAGAGAGGACAGGATGCCCTGAGATTTAGAGATTAAATGAGAAGCCATAGCTGTGCAGAGGACCTGGGAGGGGACAAGAGAGGTAGAGACTGCAGCAGGATTGGCCAGTTCCTTGCAGATTTTAAAGAGTTTGGCCGAGTTATTAGATGCCGGAGAGACGCAGGCTTGGATGTGGGCTCTCTTCTTGGTGCGGACAGAGAGCTGGTATTGCCTTTAGAGCAGGCGGCAGCCAGTTCGTCAGAGGATGTACAGGAAGCAAAGCCTTTCCTCTCAGCCACCCCGCACTTGCGTTTTAGGGTGACGAGGCCTCAGTTGTACCAGGAGTTGCACTTGGCTTTGGGCTTCAAACGGATCCTCATGACAAGGGCAAGAACATCAAGAGTATCAGATATAGCAGAGTGGAGCATGGAAAGGGCTGTATCAGGGTGTGAGTCAGCCAAAGGGGGAGCGGGGAGAGAAAGTGGCAGTGAAAGCCTAAACTGACACACGCTTCATGGGTCGGATAACCGAGAAGGTAGGTGGCAGTGCTGGAGGTGGCTTGGCCTGAGGGGTAGAGAGGGTGAGCTGGGAGGAAAGAAGAAAGTGATAACTCCAGGAGAGAGGAGTGGTGAGGGGGAAAGAAAGGGGAAGGTCTGAAGAGATCATAACATCCAGAGTGTGCCCTGCAGAGTGAGTAGGGTCAGAGAGGAGAATAGAGAGAGAGAGAGTCGCAGAGGTCGCAAAAGAGTCCAGAGGAAGGACAGGAAGAATCCAGGTGTATGTTAAAGTCTCCAAGAAGGAGGAGGTGAGTGGTTGAGGCCAGGAGGGAAGAGGAGAGGTCAGCCCACTCAGGGAGGAAGGAGGAGATCTGACCAGATCTGATATACACCAACATTCTATCAGCATGCATTCCTGGCCAGTGATACAGAACAAGACTAACTCACATTACAACATATTCCTCCCTATAAACAGTCATACACCACAACAGGAGCTAAGAGGCCCAAGGCAGACATCAGATCCACCAAAGCGCGAGGGAAGGTTAAACAACTAGGAAGGGCCCATCTGAACGATTTGCATATCGCTGTGCATAAATGAGGAGACCCAAGCCAAGCTTGAGCCACCCATATTCATGTGAGAGGATAAGAGGCTAATCAGTGGCCTGTGCCTGAATGAGGAGGCTAACATCACCAGCATCTGGCATGGGCAGGGTGCCATCCACCACCTGAAGAGGTCGCAGTCTCAATGCTACACCGTGGACGGAATCTCGATTGATAGTACTGTACAAAATAATATGTTTGAGAAGGTTCCAGAATAGCTGAACTGCTGCACATTTTTCAAGCACGCTTCCCAAGAAAGGCAAGGTGGCAATGGGGCAATAGCTCTGTTTGCCATTGGACCAAGACCAGATTGTCTGATTCAAAAAGAAAGTATACTTTATCAAGATACAAATTTCTGTGTAACAGGATAGCAAATGCCTGGCTTGATTGGATGAGAAGGAGCAAAAAAGAGGGAGAATATATATTACAAAATCTTAGCAATAACATATGTGAGGAAGAACTACAAGTGTCTCTAAACTTACGAATACAGGCTACATGTTAGGATCCATTGTTGCAAAGCACAACGCTTGTCTCAGACGGAAGAGTCGTGCATTGCCTTGATTTGGTAGGCTGTGTGGCAAGCACATCTGTTTGGAAGTACCCCAAAAACCCATTAATTTTAAGAAAAAAGTACCTAAGACAAAATGATTCACAAAATATTAGATTTCCCAATGGGTTACACGTGGTCAAGGTGATAATTCCTTTTGGTGAAGTTGTAGTGTGTCTCATCACTGCAGCGGCAACCAAGGAACTTGCAAGATGCTTGTTTTGGGTTCTTTCTGAAAAGCGCCTCACTGCACTGCACTGACACTCTACATTTGGCGATTTCCATGACTTTCTGTGAGTCCTTAAGGAATGGTTCGGTCAAAAAATGTTATTGCCCCTACTGGTCGGCCATGTGTTTTTAAGCCCAAATCGCTCAATTTTAGAAAAATTTCCTCTGGACCGTACCTGAGTTTTCGTCCATTAAATGCATGCGAAAACAGCATCAGGGAGCTGCCATTTAGTGATAATCCTATCATTTCCCCCATCCCCCTGGCTGACCTGCTTTTGCGGCACTAAATCATATCCCCCGCCCCTGAGCCTGACATTATCAAAACATTAATATTCCCCGCCTCTCTCCGTGACGTTTCTGTGCTGTGTAGGCAAACGCGCCCAGTCGTCTTCTACCCGACTTCACACAGAACCCGGAAACCAACACAGATCAACTCACAACACAGCGCGCCACAATTCGGAATATGAAACTGTACTTTAAAATCAAACAGCAACACGGTACATTTGGTAAAGTACATTTATTTGACATCAAATGTTTATAGAATATTCAGCAATTGCCATATGAACTCCGAAAGCCATTTATTTTCTTTTATCTCTATCCGCAAATCCGTAAAAGTTTATCGTGAGTCACGCGCTGTTCCTTTATGGTACACAGGGTGTTGGTTTTTGTTAAAAGAAGCACTTTTGTCGCACGTTGAACCGCAAGGCTGTTGCATCAAGTAGACACTAGGCCAGCGTAAAGGTTGATATGTTGCTTCTAGCCGCTAGCACCGTGTAAGGGCATATGGGCCCTTGGCGATCGTCCCATAAAATCATCAGGATTGTGCAGTTGTTTACATTAAGCTGCAGCTGGTGGTTAAAAAAACCATCTGCCGGTGTCTGAAACTGGTGGCAGTAGCAAAAGGAAAGGATATACATGTTTTGAAAACATACAATTTATAATTAGTCTAGCAAGCCGATCTTTATTAATATTATTCATTTTATTTATTACGGCCGAGCTGAAACTATTTGCTTTCAAGGATAGTGCAATGGAGTATGTTCGGCTCTAAAATCAATGCGAAAAGTAACGAAATAAATCGAGGTTAGTACACAATGAGAAACAACTTTTTGTCTACATGTGTGTGGAATGTGGACCTGCATGCCCATGTGCCCGCTACAAGGATGATCCCACAAACGTTTTCCAAGCTCTTCATTCATTCATTTATTCATGCATCCATTCATTAATTCTTCATTCCGGTATAAAAGCGTCTATTTCCATTGTGTCTCTGCGTAATGCAGTCCGTAAATCTCACTGTGCTCTTGACAACGATTTTTCGTATACTGAACTAACATGAAACTCGGTCTAGTTTCAGAATTTTCTGCCTTATTGTCTCTTACGTTATTGCACCCCCCCGCCCCCACCTTCAAATGAAGTTCTTTCGGCATGGTCCCTGTCTCTCAAGGTCAAAAAACAATAGAACCTTATACTGCCAGTGCGAGTTGTGGGCCTCTTCAGGGCGCGAGCTGAAAATCAAAGCCGCTGACCTTCACTAGAAATGAGCATACATTCTTTCTTTGCAACATCCCGTAGTAAAGCCATCTGTGAGAACTTGAAGTTTCGAATCCATCTATGTAGTGCGCCTCAATGTGCAAATGCAAACTTCCTTCTCTCCCATCTGCAACGGCTCGCTTGGCGCGTCCTAAGGCCCCCAATTTTGTCCTCGTTGTCTGCGAGCTTTGAAGACCCAAAGAACCATAACTATTGAGACTTTTAATTTTTTGGGGAAGGTCAGGGAAAGTATAAAGTACCCGAGGAGTTGAGTTGAAAGTGAGATTTATTGTTTGTTTGTTTGTTTTATTATTTGCAATACGCAAGCCTCCCCTCGGTTAACAGTGCGCAGCATTTACAAGAGATTGCAAAAATTGGTTACATCACCAAAAATATGTACATACACATATAGACAAGGTCAGCAATATGAGGTGAATAGAGAGAGAATTCAAAGATGAAACTCAGGTTGTTCGGCACCCAGGATGGTGAAGGTAGGGGTTAGGGATAGCGTATTTTGTATGCACACTGTACAATAACATTTATTTACAAAAAGACAATCGTATTACAATTATTTAAACCGGGATTTGTACTTCACAACAGCTCTCCTTTGGGTGGACATGGCACAGTGGCAATGTTGGGTGGCAATGGATCAGTGCTCTGCACAGAAAAATTCAAAATTCCATATCTGTGCTTCTCTTATACAGCAACAATAAGGCTTTTGACAAAGTCGAACTCCATTTCCTCATAGACTGGTTTGATCACCCATTGCTTACTTCTTTTTGAAAAGGCCTTAGTGTAGCAAGGCATCCTTACATTACCCTTAGTCCTAGATTGTTCACGGCCGAGATTCTCGTTATGGGCCAAGACCGCTAGTAGAGTCCTATGTCTCATACCCTGTATGCTGAAATGCAAGCGCTTTGGCCTGTACTTTAGGCACATATTGTGGAACACCTCCAAACCTCCTGTGTGACAGAATTCTGTCAGTCCCCTCAAATCTCTTGATAGAGTTTTATCGAAAACAATCTTCTCAATGGCTTTGTGTGTCAGTGAAGATGGATTCAACCACTTCTTCTTCCGTGCCTCCACTGGGGACAAAGGGCCATGTTCACATTGGTGGAAATGTAGGTTTTCTGACCAGCGGTACACGTTGGTACAGTGGTGCATCAGTGACCGCCATTTTTCAAGTAGTATTTCCACTGACCCTTCACAAGTTTTGGAGCTCCACCAAAGATGGTTGCTGATAGACTGGGACCACTCTGAAATACTTTCCAAACCTTTTTTTTTCCCTGCAGCCAAGATTTTCTTATTGATTGATTTAGCAAGATGCCATACGTCAAATTGATGTTCAATATGTGGGAACTGCTCTCTCTTTTTGTCTTGTCAATTGAAACATATCTGTCCGTGGCTATGAGGTCGATGTGCATTCCCCTCGATTGCAGATATTCCACTGATTTTATAAATCCTAGTTTCTCCATTGCCACTGAGGATGTACATTGTGTTACCTGCACGACCACCGAACTCACAATTTTCTTACTATCCATGTCCTGAAAGTGGGTAGGTGCAGTACTTGGCAGAAAATCCAGGGCTGTCGCACTGTCCATCGCCGGCTAGCCTGAATCGTTTGCCTTCGAATGTACTTGCTAGAGACAATTGTTAAATTTTCCAAGCATCACTAATGGCCGGAAACAGATAATCACGTTGGTATTTGTAGTACTGCGTTTTTGAAATGAAATGGAGTCCCACAAACTGAAAGAAAGACTCGAACTTTCTAAAACTGGAGCCTCTAAAATGTAATGCAGCTGCACACAGTAGATTGCCTGCTGGCAGTTTCCCCAGCATCGGTTGTGCAGACCATGAAAACGTATGATGTAATGTACAGGCGGCATGTATTGTGACGTTACTGCCTTGTTTTTGACGAGTCACATGAATCAATGGCTTCCCACATACCTTCCCTCTGACGGAATGCCCACATTTCAGCATACTTATAATATCCATCAAACAACTGTCGAATACTATGTATTTGCCCTCTTTCATTAGACTGTCATCCTGCGTCAAAGTTGTTTCGGCCTGTGACGTTGAGGACATATCACCACATTTGAAAGAAATATTGCTGCTATCAAGTTCTAATGCGTCGGTGAATGCTGCTGCTGGTTCATTCTCTGTCATTTCAACATCTGCTACTTCAACATTGATGGGAGAACACAACAATGTCGACAGCTTTTTTGGTGGCAATTTTATGGCAGGTGTAGATTGTGTGAATTGATCTGCGACTACTTCAGAGCTATCTTCAATACATCCAGTATCATGTTGTTGCGGTGGTGCGGTCGTACTGTAGCAATGGTCCAATACAACTTTGCCGGATTCTCCGGACACATTAATTTCATTTTCTGTACATTGGACATGAGCATCCCGAGTCTCAACACGCTGCGTCTGAATTAATAGTTCCTCCATAGCCTCCATAGTGTAAATGGTCTGGCAAGCAACATCTCTCATTCGCTTCACTGTCTGTGTATGTATAGTTCGTAGACCCATGGGTAACTAGAGGACAGATTGGAAAAGGGATGTTCAGTTTAAACACAAGATAAAGTATAGTACAATTGACTCGAAAAAAAACATAAAATAGTCCCCAACACAAACAAATGTCTAAAGTTATGAACTGTTTGTAACTAACCTTATTTTTGTTTCTTTTCTTTGCAACTTTTTTGACTCGACCTTCAACATCTGCACGCTGTTGCTCCGATACGTATCTGCATGTCTCCCCTTCCTCTTGCACTGCAACGACTATATTTTCTGTATCAGCATAGACAGCACGGAATGAGGCTCCAACGACTCCCTGAAACATAGTATTTTCATTACTGTGTATCAAAATATTGTTAGCATAAAGCACACGTGAGGATGAACCTACATGTACATCTCAAAAGCCAAACACGATTTAAACATTGTGTAGAACAATCAAACGACAAGTATTCGAGCTCTAATGACCTAGTTCGATGGAGCTGTCAGTATCCATACCTCTGGCTCTGCATGGACTGCCACGAATGATTGTATTGAAGAGGAGCCATCAGCAACTCCCTGAAACACAGTACTTGTGTTAGTATGGTTTTCAATATTGTAAACATAACACACACTTGGGGTCGACGGCACAGGTACATATAAAGAGATAACCACAAATGTTGTATTGTCTAAAAGAATCAAGGAATATTTAAATATCATCAGATTTAATCGACTTATTTCTCCGATTTCTTTACATCTGCATCATCTAAATGGGATCTTGTGATTGTAGTGGAAGCTCCATCGTCTCCCTGAAACACAGTAATTGCGTTAATAGGGAAGAAAGTATAGCAAATGGAATCACGTTATATGATCACGCTCGATGGAGCTGTCAGTATCCATACCTCGTGCTGCTGAAGAATATCTAGGGCTGTTGTCAATGTGGTGCGCACTTCCGAAAGCTGTTGCGCCGATTCGTATCCGCATGGTCCCGCTTTCCCTGGAATTACTTGAATGTCAGGCTCCGCATCAAGTGCGTGGGTTGACGATTCAACTGCCTGAAACATAGTATTTGCATTAGTAAGGATTACAATATTGAAAACACAACACACGCTTGGGGTCGACCGCACAGGTACATATCAATGGCTAACCACGAATGAAACAAGGTGTAGAACAATCAAACGACAAGTGTTCCAGTCCTGATGATCATGGTCGATTGAGCTGTCAGTATCCATACCTCGTGCTGCTGAAGAACATCTAGGGCTTTTGTCAATGTGGTGGACGCTTCAGCATCTCCCTGAAAGACAGTACTTGCATTAGCATGGATAACACTAATTATAACTGAAAACAAACACCAGGGGACGGCAACTAAGGTGTATATCAATTGGAAAGCACTAACCAAACAATTGGTAAAATAATCACACGATACATAAAAACTATTCTGATGTTTGTTAATCTGCTTAGAATCACATGCTGTGCTTAGGTCCGACATCCAGTGGTCACTGCGGAGTATTGCATTTTGTTTTTCGTAGTCGAAAAGGGGACGTCGACAAGGCGTGTCTGTAACACTATCCCTATAGTGACGTGCGTTGTACCCACAATCCCTCATGCGTCGAGGTCCCTCAGATTGTTTTTTTCCGCCCAGCTTCTAGTCGCCTTTCGCGGAGCTCCTAGAGAGACATTGCTAATACTTACCACGGACCTCGGTCCTTAATTATACTTATTATATTGTTAACGATCCCTCCCCTCGACGTTAGCTGTGAAGCTGTTTCTCCGCCGAACAAGTTCTCGACGGAGGGGAAGAGGCGGAGGAGATCCTTCGGCGCTGCCGAACACGTGGCCTGGCCTTGACGGCCAACATACAGTAGGGAGAGTGGGGGTTCGAACTTTTATCTTCTCTTTGAGAATGTCTTTCTTTCTCCCCTATCTTTCCCTTGGGGTTGTTATCACCAGCTATTATTGCCTCAGCTATGGAGAGGACACCTTTTAAGTTTTGCCCACGTTGTAGGGGCAAATACACTTGGAAGGATAAACACAAGCTCTGTAATCGTTGCTTGCCCCTCGATCATAAAGAGGACAGCTGCGCGGCCTGCAAGCTCTTGAAACCAAGAACTCTCAAAGAACGAAAGGTTAAGAGGTGGGCAGACTACGCTATGTCGAAGTCAGTTTCCTCACCCGCCGCCGCTGTTACAGAAAGTGACGAGGAGGGTGATAACTCAACGTCCGTCACGGAAGTCATGAACCCCCAGAAGGAGCGCTAGCGCTCCTCGACGTCCGTCCCCGGCCCCGACGGGCTCGGCTCACGCCCTGCTTATGGGGATGAACACCCCGGCGACAAGGACGCACATAGACCCCATAAAACTAAACACACAACCCACAGCTCTTCTTCGTCGAGGACGAAGGATCCATCAGCGCCGAAGTGGACGCAGGGTACTCCGGCGTCTACCTCAGACCGTAGAGGTCTCAAGCCCCACCCGCAAACGCAGCCGCGACCAGCGATTGGGCTTTCATCAAACACGGGCGCTACCTCAAAATCATCCGACGTAACGCTCCATAGAGCGGCCGTCGAGGAACAACGCGCAACGCAGGCAACGTCGACACCAGAGCCCTCGACGGACAAATTCGTTGTCGAGAGCCTAGCGAGAATTGTCTCCGAAGACAAACGTACACGGACGACGAAACAAACGTCGAATACCGCGCCGAAAAAGCACAAAAGTAGCCAGGAACAGCCCCTTTCATCTAAGGGCACTTCTGAACTACCGGAGGGCTTTTCAGAGGGAGACGGAAACCTCTCCTCGACGTTGTGGGAGCGTTCTAAGCGTTTTGAGGGTGAAAACACTGATTTCCCCCCTTTAGACTATTCAGGGGTACCCCATGAGACCCTTGAAAGACTCCATTCTTGCATGGAGAAAATGGAAAGGTTTCTGGGAAGCCAAGACCCACCTACTCACAAAAGACAAAGAGAATGGCCCCAGGAGGACCCTAGAGTCAAGATTCCTAGGCTGTTTCCCCCTTCCACAGATGTATATGACCTCACTGAGGAGGAGCAATACCTACAGGAAGATGAGGAGTGTTTGGGTGGAGAGGAAGAACATGAGGAAGAGGGGTTCGAAGAAGATCTTTACACTACTGCAGGAGCTTTTGAAGAAGATAGAGCTACCTCGCAGCCCTGGCAATCCCCGTCAGTGCAGCCTTGGCAATCCCCTTCAGTGCACTCAGACCCTGATGCCTTTCTCCCTTCTCCTCTCAAGGTTTCACATATTGGGAACTCCTCTCCCATAGATGACCAACCTTCACTCAATGCACTATTGCGCAAGGCAGCAGCGCATTTTGAGATAGACACAGGGGAAACTCTTCCTGACATAGACTTTGTAGAAAAAGTTATTAAAGAAAAAGCCCCTGTTAGCCAGTCTATTCCGCTCCTGGCTTCTATTAAGAGAAGATTATCTCCTTCCCTTTCCAATCCAGCCTTAGTAAGAGGGGTCAACCCTAGAATAGAAAAGCTCTTCAGCCCGTCATCCTCTGACCCTTTGTACATCAGAGGACATTCTATTCCGGACTCCCTTGTAGTTACGAATACAAGAAAAAGAGCGGGGGTACCACTATCCACTAGTGAAGCACCACCTGACAAGGAGGGCAAGAAGCTCTACGCACTGGAGAAAAGAATCACGACCTCCGCCGCCTTCTCTACTAGAATTGCAAATAACAATTCCCTACTAGCTAGCTACGCAGATGCACAGTGGAGCAAGCTGCGCAGCGAAGCGGAGGACGCACCTGAACCCCTGCGTTCACGCCTGTTAGCTGTAATATCAGAGGGAACGCTTGTAAACCAGGGCATCGTGAAGAACTCCCTAGATGCCGCTGAGACGGCTGGCCGCTCCCTGGTTCAGGGAATACTTCTCAAACGCCATGTCTGGCTACGCAATTCAGGTTTTAAGCCAGAAACCCAAGCCTCCCTCATAAATAAGCCCATAGAACAGACACATCTGTTTGGAAAAGCAGTTGATGAGGCCCTAGAACATGCGAAGAAAGAGTTTGATACCATCAAGACTCTTGACCAAATTTCTAGGCCCCCTAACAGACGCGGCTATGGCAATAGACGCTCCTTTCGTGGCCAACGCCAGCAGCAGAACCAACAACAATTTTACTCTGCTACCAACTGGCCCTCGAACCAGGGCAGCACCCAGTTCAGTCAAAGAGGCCAACGGCGTGGCAGAGGAAGAGGTCGCGGCTCCAGCCCCAGAGGTTCCACGCCCAATACCAACAAATGACCCGAAGATTCGGGTCCCCTCCCATGCATCACCGGTCGGGGGCCGGTTAACATCGTTCCTATCAGCATGGGAGGGAATATCGTCACACCGCTGGGTACTATCCACCATAGCCCACGGATACTGCATAGAATTCAATGGTTCCCCGAAGTACAGACCCCCACGGAACCAACGCATAACACCGGAACACCTCACCATTCTTCTTCAAGAAGTCGAAGAACTACTGAAAAAAGAAGCTATAGAAGCTGTCCCCCTATCTCAGGTAACAGAAGGTATTTATTCAGTGTACTTCCTTGTACCCAAAAAGGACCTAACCATGCGCCCTGTATTAGATCTGCGCCCAGCGAACAACTTTGTCAAACCCCAAAAGTTTCGTATGGTGACCTTGCAGGAAGTAATCCCACTGTTATCACAAGGGGATTACATAACAACGCTAGACATGAAAGATGCATACTTTCATATTTTAATGTTGCCAGCACACAGGAAATACCTCAGGTTCAAGATAGGGAACAAACACTACCAATTCAGAGTACTACCCTTCGGGATAGCTTCTGCACCGAGGGTATTCACAAAAGTACTGGCAGTAGCAGCGGCCCACCTGCGCAGGCTATCCATCCCAATATACCCTTACCTCGACGACTGGCTCATAACCGGGGATTCTTACGAGACATGCTTCTCCAATACCCAAAAGACCGTAAACCTTTTGTACCAACTGGGCTTCTCCATCAACGAAAAGAAGTCCAGCTTAGACCCCAGCCAAGTCAAACAATTTTTAGGGGCTCTAATTCAAACAAAGGAAGGCCTCGTCTTCCCCTCCAACGAGAGGGTCCAAAACATGCTATTTCAGATCCCACATTAAGTAGCAGGTCAAGAGGTGACGGTACGCAAGGCTATGCGCTTGCTAGGGATGATGGCGTCATGTATTTGTTTGGTACCTCACGCGCGCCTGCGCATGCGCCCAATGCAGGAGTGGCTCAACAGCCAGTGGTGTCAGGCCAGCGGACAATGGGACGATCTAGTGGTGGTCTCGCAGGCCTTAGTTCTCTCGCTGCGGTGGTGGACAAAAGAAAACCTGTTGTTAGGGAAGACTTTTGCCACACCCGCAGTGGAAGCCACTCTAACCACAGACCCATCCCTTACAGGATGGGGGGCTCACCTATCCCATCTGACTGCTCACGGAGCGTGGACTCCGAGCTTAGCATCCAAGCATATAAACCTGCTGGAACTTCTAGCGGTGTTCAAAGCACTAAAAGCCTTTCAGAAACACCTACAAGGAAAGACAGTGATGGTCCTCACAGACAGCACCACAGCCATGTACTACCTCAACAAGCAAGGGGGCACTCATTCTCCAGGACTGTCCAAGCTGTCCCAGAATATATGGAAGTGGGCTCTCAAACACAACATGTTCCTACTATCACAACATGTACCAGGGGAACTCAATCTGCTAGCAGACAAGCTCAGCAGAGACTTCCCCCTGCCCGAAGAGTACGAATGGCAATTGCACAAAGACATCGTCTTAGACGTCTTCACGCAATGGGGATTCCCGGAAATAGACCTGTTCGCAACTATAGAAAACTCACAATGCCAAAGTTACGCCTCCAGGTACCCCCAGAACCAGTCCAAGGGGAACGGTCTGTCGATTCAATGGTCAGGGAAATTTGTTTACGCCTTTCCCCCGACTCCCCTTCTCAACAAGGTGGTGCACAAGATGCACCACGAGCAGGTTACCATGATACTAGTGGCCCCAATGTAGGCCCGGCAGCCATGGTTCGCTCACTTGATGGAGATGTCCCTATCTCCCCCAGTGAAACTTCCCTGCCCGTACAACATGCTGTCACAGGACAAGGGCAGGACACTGCACCCATGCCCTCAGACCATGAACTTAGCAGCCTGGCTCCTGAGATCGTAGAATTTGGACATTTACAACTCCCGCAAAGATGTATGGACATCCTCAGGGAATCCAGAAAACCGAATACTCGCCACTGCTATTCTAGCAAGAAGAAAAGATTTGTCATCTGGTGTAGAATTAAGAACATCAACCCAGTTGATTGCTCTCCCACTAACATTGTCCTATACTTGACCCATTTACTGGATTCAGGTCTAGTGTTCAATTCCATTAAGGTCCACCTAGCGGCACTTTCTGTATACACCACTTCCCAACTTAAAGTGTCGTGGTGGAAGATACCAGTTATCAAGGCCTTCATGGAGGGGGTAAAGAGAATACATCCTCCAATAGCTAACCCAGCTCCCGGATGGGACCTAAATGTGGTACTTTCAAGACTCATGGGCCCTCCTTTCGAACCCATGCACAAGGCAACTCTTAAAGACCTCACTCTTAAGACTGCTTTCCTAATAGCTGTCACCTCCATTAGGAGAGTAAGTGAACTACAGGCTCTTTCTGTACTAGACCCCTTCGTAGCAGTTCACAAAGATAAAGTGGTTCTACGCACACACCCAAGGTTTGCACCAAAATTCATATCCAGATTTCATGTAAACCAGTCAATAGAACTACCAACGTTCTTTCAAAACCCTTCCAGCTTGGGAGAAAAAAGTCTGCATACACTGGATGTACGCAGAGCTGTCATGTTCTACATGGAAAGAACCAGACCACTGAGAAAGACTAATCAGTTCTTTGTCTCGGTGGCAGCAGGAAGAGAAGGAGATGCAGTTTCAAAGTCCACTATATCTAGATGGATTGTTCAATGCATCACTCTCTGTTACACTCTTGCTAAGAGAGAACTACCCTTCAAGCCAAGAGCACATTCCACTCGAGGCACTGGGGCTTCCATAGCATTCATTGCAAATGTTCCCCTTGAGTCCATCTGCAAAGCGGCTACCTGGAGTTCTGTGCACACCTTTACAAAACACTACTGTCTAGATACACACTCTAGATCTGACTCCCAGGTGGGACAGGCAGTATTAAGACATCTTTTCTTCATAACCCACCGCCAACTCCGGGTACTGCTCGCTAGTCTATGCACAGCATGTGATTCTAAGCAGATTAACAAACATCAGAAGACAATGCATTACTTACCGTAAAAGCATTTCTGATGGTTGTATCTGCTTAGATTCACATGCGCCCACCCTTCCTCCCCGCTCGGATGGAAGGAACATAGACATCCTTTTCTATATATTTCTCTCTTTTCTGTACTCACTCACGTCTAGAAGGCTCCCTCAGGGAGAAAAATACAAACAGAGGGACCTCGACGTGTGGGGGATTGTGGGTACAACGCACGTCACTATAGGGATAGTGTCACAGACACGCCTTGTCGACGTCCCCTTTTCGACTACGAAAAACAAAATGCAATACTCCGCAGTGACCACTGGATGTCGGACCTCTGCACAGCATGTGAATCTAAGCAGATACAACCATCAGAAATGCTTTTACGGTAAGTAATGCATTGTCTTACTTGACATGCATAAAACAAGTCTGTAGCGGAATAGCCAAGTATGATTACCTGATACGTGCTAGAAGTGGTTGATAACTGCGAGCACGTCACGGAAGTAGAATGTTCTTGCTTCAGATTCAAGGGATAGTCAAGAAGTTGTAAAGGTAAATTATTGTTTGATAATGAAATGCCAATATTTAAAATTGCCACGTAAGGAGACAGAATACTTGAGTAATGCGCAATATAGCACAGTTCCCTGTGCCCATATATAGATTTCGTTTTGTGGGTTATGAAATCTAAAAATAATATATTGATAAATGTCATTATTCAAAAAGCTATACACTCATATCAATGTCGAAAGTATTACAAATTGGAAACAACACCTAAAACATCAATGAATCCATTCGGCTACCTACACACTACCGCAAGGCCTAAAGCTAAAAACAGACACTTGACTCACCAGTGGCGAAATGTCGACGAATAGAGTGGGAATAGCGTTTGCGAGCAATTTTCGTGTCGATCGCCGTTTATTCTTCTTTGTTACCCAAGATGTGGTGTACATGTTCGAGGGAAAGTGCCGGCTGCAGATGCGGTATCGATCACTCCTCTTGTCCTCAAAGACTTGTTGGACTCTACTTTCCAGCTCATCCAGTGGATATCCGCAATGTCTGACCCATTCTCTTATTCGATCAACAGTTTTCGGGAATACATGCATTGTAGTGCCTTTAGATTTAGTATGGGTCTTCGAAGGGCAACCGCTAATCGAACAGGCAGGCATTGTTGAAAATTCTGAAAAGTAAATATCAAGATTATTATAAAACCTTGATGAATAAAAATGTCATAAAAAAGTAAATGAACCATACCATGCTCAATGCAAGGTTTTTTTTGGTCGCCGGAACTATGCCAGTTCATCATGTGCGGCTTAGTATTTGCATAAGTTACAGAAATGTTTTTAATTATGTGACTGAACTCTGAACATGTGACTCGTCCCTTGGATGTTCTGTCTTGCACGAAAAGGAAACATGCTTACATTATAGACTGGACCCCCGAAGGATGCAATTCGATGACAATTGACACAGATGAAAATAAATAGATCTATTGATAGCATAACAATTGAAACTCAAGTCAATAGCAATGAGACCAATGACCATAGCTCTATTGGGTAGTGTAATCGCAAATAGATAGAAATGTAAAAATGACCGAAATATGACTAGGATACATGGCCTTACCTTGACCAACAAACAGTTGGATTCAGCAGGCCAAGCAGTATGTTGCAGGAGAACAGGTAGATGGCCACGGGTAGCACACCAACGAGTTTGCTCAAAGGGGTCACAGATAGCACGACGACAAGCAGATTAGCATAGATCTCAGTGCTTCTCAGGTAGAAGGTTCAGGAGTTGACTTGCAAAGCACAAAGATGTTCTCATGAGACATATCAAGTGGTTTATAAAGTATTAGAAACAGGGGTGTGTTTGTGAATGAATGAGGTGTGTATGTCGTGGTATTATGTGGTTTGCAGGGGGGCGGCCTGCCTCAGGGGAGGCCTGCCTGGAGACACGGGGTCTGAGGAGGCCATGTGAGCGATGGCCCCTGGGCGTGGGATATCTTTTGAAGTGTACATGCTGTTTGGCACCTCGGCCGTTTGCGCCCGTGACAGCCCACCATGCCAGCGCTCATCCCCGGGTGCGAACCGCCTTTGATAGAGGGGGTGGGATGGATGGGCCTGGGGCGTGCAGATAAGGCAGAGGAAGACTGCTGAATGGAGACACACTTATGTGGATTGCAGGGGGGCAGCCTGCCTCAGGGGAGGCCTGCCTGGAGACACGGGGTCTGAGGAGGCCATGTGAGCGATGGCTCCTGGGCGTGGGATACCTTTTGAAGTGTACATGCTGTTTGGCACCTTGGCCGTTTGCGCCCGTAATAGCCCCCCATGCCAGCGCTCATCCCCGGGTGCGAACCGCCTTTGATAGAGGGGTTGGGATGGATGGACCTGGGGCGTTCAGATAAGGCACAGGAAGACTGCTGAATGGAGACACACTTATGTGGATTGCAGGGGGGGCGGCCTGCCTCAGGGGAGGCCTGCCTAGAGACACGGGGTCTGAGGAGGCCATGTGAGCGATGGCCCCTGGGCGTGGGATATCTTTTGAAGTGTACATGCTGTTTGGCACCTTGGCCGTTTGCGCCCGTGACAGCCCCCCATGCCAGCGCTCATCCCCGGGTGCAAACCGCCTTTGATAGAGGGGGGTGGGATGGATGGGCCTGGGGCGTGCAGGCAAGTGTGTGGGAGCGAGGGGCCATCAGGCCCCTCTCATCCTTTACTTCTCAGTAGAAACTCGTACCAAGTGCCTCCAGTAGTGGGTTCGCCCCTTGCCCTTATGTGATGTTAACTTTGGATTTGGATGACATTCGCGTAGATGGGAACACTGAGCTGGACACGGGGCATCCAATTTTGTACCCCCTTTCCACTCCATCTTGGTGACCACGCCTCACTGCGATAGTCCAGCGTGCAGAGCACATGGCCCACACCCTCGTTCCCACTCTGACTGGAAAACTCCAGAGGTATTTGCAACAGCTAATAAATGTAACACATCACTCTTCCTCTGAGTTCACGGTCCTGCATGTGAACCAGCCTGAACTAAGCACATAGCTCGTTCATCTCCACAAACGTGTCCTTGCCCACGCACCCTCGCCAGTGGAAACTTACTGCCATTCTGACCCTGCGTCCCTGCAAGGTATTCTCTTCATGTGCCAGACCACTGACCACGCCATGATGCCCACCTAGCAGATCCCCAACTAACATTAGACCCCTACTGCAGTATATCGTTGCCTATCAATAACAAATGCCACATACCGGAGATTCTTGTGAGCACAGACCCACACTTCAAACAGTGTATTATAGTGGTCAAGAGCCTTGACCTAAGGCCTGTATAATCCAATGTTAATTGATAGTATAGATATATGTGTGACTTTTATAGAGACATAACCAACTGAAAGACTTTGAACAAGTGTTATTTAGTGCATGCATTATTGATAATATATTATGTTAGCTTAGATAGTGACCACCTTGCTTCACAGCAACCTGACCTTCACCCATTCCGAGCACAGATGTCTGACGTCCATCCTTGAATGGAGACACACTTGATTCATTTAAAAAATCGAAACAACCATTGTTAAAATATATGTGGTGTTTTATTTTGTATCTTATTTTGATGACACAAAAATACAAGACTTTAAACATTGTACAGGTCAGGTTGCAGCACAGCGAGAGAAAAACCCCTGTACTGACCGCTGTCACTCGGGAACGTTTCTCTTATGGCACGAACGGCACAGGCGGGTATCACTCTTCGAACGCGGTGTCCAAGCCTCCCGTGAAGCCACCATGTAAAGGAACGATAGGCCACCAGCCTGTACCACCTGTGAAAAGGAATGAAACAAACTGTTTTTAAATGACCAAGATAAGTTTAATAAACGTTTGTTGTCAATGACAATTCTTGTAACTAATGGCATTCTGCTCGGACAAATGCTATCTAGACACTGCACACTATTGAACGACTTTCATGCTTTACAATGATATGTATAGGTAATTTTGGATAAAGTAGAAGACCATGAACTAGGAGTGGCATGACAAGCAGAGTATACTTACTCGTTACTCGGATTACGAGGACGAACAGTTGCGCGAAGTTTGTGCATAAGCACCATCATTATCCTCAACACGGACCGTGTGAGGCAGGCTGCCCTGAGGTCTGGCAGCTCGGTGATGCATTGCGGTCATGGCTCGCCTTCCGAAATGTAGGGCACGCATCCCGAGTTTTCACAGCAGCAGCAGTTCTCGTCCTCGGTTGGCATTAGCTCGCACCGATTGCATGTGCACCAGGTGGAAACAACGTCCATGCGACTAGGTCCAGGCTCTTCAGCTGTTGAATCGTCCTCCCAACTGCCGTCCGAAGACCCATCGTTTTCGCGTGTTTCCCTTTCCAGTAGTTCCTCCTCGGTATACTCAGGCTCGTACATGTAGGGCATTATTGTAGCCATTGTGTGTTAAACAAACTAAAATAATTTATAGCGGTGGTACTGGTATCTGTTCACAAGGGCTACAAGCAACGAAGGTAGCTGACCAGAGCACAGAAACGAGTCACAGAATACTCAAAGTAACACAGAGAGTGGAATGGAATCGAAAATCTGCTGCTGTGTGTTGTGAAATGGTCTGTTTATACTTATTGAGGAAAGAGGCGTCCTGCCATTTCCATGGCGACACGTCATTAGCTGAAGCGCAGCGAATGTTGACACAAGACGTGCTTTGGCGTTGTAAAATGGGCGGTACGCGTCTGCTGATGACAGGCTCAGGGGCGGGGATATGATTTAGTGCCGCAAAAGCAGGTCAGCCAGGGCGATGGGGGAAATGATAGGATTATCACAAAATGGCAGCTCCCTGATGCCTGTTTTCGCATGCGTTTAATGGACGAAAACTCGGGTAAGGTCCATAGGAAATTTTTCTAAAATCGAGCGATTTAGGCTTAAAAACACATGGCCGACCCGTAGGGGCAATAAAAAACTTTGACCGAACCATTCCTTTAGTAGGACTCCAGATTGCTCCCTGGAAATCTCATGTGCAGTGATGTGGCAAGAGCTATCCGAAGTTCGACTGAAAAGCATTCTTATATGCACATTATGCATAAAAGAAAGCTTTACGTGTGTGTGCGTGCGTGTGTGTGTGTGTGGGTGTGTGTGTGTGTGTGTGTGTGGAGCTATATTCTATACATTAACATTTACTAATTATGTGTGTATTATATTTATTGTATTTAATATATAATTAACATAATAAACACATAATATATGTAATAAATACAATAATGCAATTCATATATAATAAATATATATAGATTTGATGTTTACTGTATTTATTATTTATATGTTATTTTTTTATTTTTGATGCTTGTGAATCTGTTTGGAACCACATGCTGTACATATACACTGACATTTAGTGCTAATCGCAGAGTATTGCATCTTATTTTCGAAGTTCGAAAAGGGGCGTCGACATTAATGAAATGCTTTGTGATGTCTGTTGTAATCTGTTTTAATAAGTTGGTTATGATTTGTTTTCCTCATTATAAAAAATATTGTGCAAGGTTTGTTGTAAGCCATAGCACAATAATAATAATGATAAATGTAATATTATGATAAATAAATAAATAACATGTTTGTTTTTTGGTATTCAGGAATTTTTCAATATTTTCCTTGTTTAACTGTGTCTGCTAACTGAACTGAACACCAGCCCCCCTTCCCTACTAAAGTTGAGCTTGACTGCTCTGCTTTTGTCACTACCTTTAGAGATGTTTTGGCTTGCCTTTGGATGGAATTATTATTTCGCTTTTAGGTTAGATACATGCACACCCCTCACCTGAGGGCTGCGCAAACATCTCCCTAACAGATATTTAGGGGCAATTTAGAAAAGTTTTCAAAGTTATCCCCTAGGATTTTATGGGACTCAATGCAATAGTCAAGTGTGGTTCGATAGTGACAATTTGTAAGATAGTGCTTACAGGTTTCCTGTGAATGAACAAGGCAGCTACCAATCCCAAGTGTCTAATGGGGCCGCAGACGAAATTCCTATTCCCGGGTTCCACCACTAAAGTAGCTCCAGGGGAGGGCTTTATGCTCTATTGGATGGGGAACTGGGAGGCAACAAAAGAGATGTGCAACCCAGCTCTTTGGACCCGGATTAATTAGACCAACGACTTCAGGTAACTCTGGGCCATTGGGGATGACTATTCTCACTGTTTGTTGCAGCTTTAGGCTTTTAGAGAATTGGAGGTGCACAAGCCGCTTTGTTTGCCAGCAGGATGAGTTGAATTGGTGGGATCCGGCACCAATCAAAATCTCACGGTTCAGTGGAGAAGGCCCTCTACCTCGGTACCCAAGACAAAGACGGACCTCAAAGATGCTCTCACCGTAACCTGCAGGAGTCTGCAGGTTACAGTGAGAGAGAACAACAGAGTTCAGCTCCTCTTCCTCTCCAGATGAGATAGCACTGCACCTTTATCTGCTTGTTACGTTTCAGTTTGAACAATATAAGTTCTCGGGTAACCATGGGCCCTGAGAACAGTAGCCTGGAAAAGGGTATCATTTAATCTGCGAAAGGCCTTTTGACACTCTTCAGTCTAAATACCTTTTCAGGGTGTTTTCGAGAAGTAATGTCAGTAATGGAGGCTGCATGTTCCCATAGATAGCTGTGAAGTTTCTATTTCTTGTCAGCCTGTACTTTACAGGTGAGAGGCTGGCTATTACCCCCTTCTGCCTCATATCCAGGGTAGTTCACTAAACCCTAATAATCAATTTGACACTTAGATGGCTTTATGATTATGTTGGCCTGTTGAAAAGCATGCAGCATATTCCTTAGGTGGGAAGCATGTTCATCCCAGATGGAGCTAGCAACAGCAATATCATCTAGATATGCCATGCAAAGGTCAGCTAGCCCATTTAGAACATCATTCACCAGCCTTTGGAAGGTGGCCGATATATTCTTCAGTCCAAAAGGATTACCCTAAAATGATGGAGGCCTTTTGTAGTAGAAAATGCAGTCTTCAGCCTGACATGATTGGTTAAGGCAATTCACCAATAAAAAGAAGTGAAGTCAGATGTGCTGAGAAATTTGGCAGTGCATTATTTGTCCACTAACCCATTGGTTTGTAACAACAGAAGATCATTTAGAGCTCTCTAGTTAATAAAGAATCTTACATCCTTATTTCCTGATTTTGGTACCAGAATCACTGGAGTACACCAAGGACCATGGGTGCCGACCTTTGATTTTCAGTATGGGGACACGATTTATTTTATTCTGAAGTTACTGAATCCGTAACACTAATGCTGCAAAGTTATCACAATTTGCACCAATGAGTTGTAAACACCATGAAATCGTTGGTTAAAACATTGGATTCTGTTGTAAGGTGTCTGAACGAGCATGGCATAATGTTTTCTGTTTCATTTAGGAGACTAGTACAAAGAATTCTGAATGTAAAACACAGTTTATAGAAATTGCAACTATTACAGGCAAACCTTCCATGCAAATGTGTTTTCAGAAACAGTTGCCATCTGATCATTTCATCAATAATGGTGTCCATGTCCAAAAGGTGCAGTATATCAGAATGACAATTTTAAATCAAGAAATGCTGAAGACCCCAAATCTGCCCAAAAGAGGGGAGCGAGGTAGGTCATAATGCATTCCGATTCAAGCCATGGCCCCCAGCTGAGACAGCGAAACAACAAGGTTCCGGTTAGCACCAATGTGTTGTGATTTGATATAAAGCACCGGCCTTCCTGCTGAGAATGGAAACTTGTGTCACACATGGAACCATTACCGAGTGTAGATCGATACCTGCATAAATCAGAGTCAAACCAGTGACCATGGATTGTAAGGGCAGAAGTGTTATGAGAAGTGAATACAAAGCAATAGGAACTGCAGGGCCAGCTGAAAATGTGTCAGGGATGGTGGGGGCCCATTTCCAATTCATGTTTCAGAGTCCCCTTACCTTCAGATTTGGGGTTATTTGTGACCTTCAAATTTGGGACTCTGTCTGAATTAACATAAAAAAATTGGGACAGCATATGTCACGCAGGAATGGTCACTTCCAATTGACCGAAAAATCTCCAAAACTCCACCTTTGGCTTGTAAATCTACGAAGACAAAAATGTAATGTATACTATGCCAGGTGAAATTCTGCGAGATGTCACCCTGCGTTATGCCATTGAGTAGGACCAAGTCCCAGGCAGCCAGTTCATGTGTGATCAGAATGCCATTTGCCCTCTTCTTATGTGAGACCTCCGACCTCTCTGGTTTCAGATACCACTCACTATTCAAGCATTCTAAATTAGAACTCTCCTGACATTCAAAACGAGAAATCTGCTAAAAACTCAGCTAGCATCGCACAGCTTGGACTGAAGTTCATGTTGAACAATAAGCATTTTTGTTGTATATTCGATACCTGGTCTACCGATGACAATAAAACCACCAACATATCCAATCTTTTGAATTCAATATATCATGTATTAATACCCTGATTACAGTTCACTGCTGTGAGCAGCACACCAAATGGACGACCTTTTAAATCCTGCTTTGCACAAGTGGCATATATTTCATAACCATCCATAAGCAGTGTATCAAGCATCAAGGTCTACAATCTCAGCATTTCCTTACTTTTGATTATATTTATGTACTGCCTTGTACAGGACAATATATGCATTTGGGAGGCTCATGCCCCCTCTTCATCAGACACTGCTGTTCTATGCAAAGGCTCCATAATCCTAGGCCAATCAAACCTCTCTTTTTGAGTTGTTAGTGTAACCCTTGACTCCTTCACTTTAAGCCCTACCATCGTTTACGAACCTTATTGTAAAATGTTTTGCTGGTTCCTTGTCAACAGATTTTGCCCCATCATCCCTATTGGGAGAGGCATGCGAAACTAGGCCAAGTTTTTCAAACACTTCATAGCAAAGTGATAACAATGCTTCACCTTCAACTAAAATTGCATTCTTGATTATCTGTGTCTGTGATATATTTTAACCAAATTGACACAAAATCCATCAATTCAATATCACTTGAATTGACTAGTCACAGACTTGGGATTTCGGAGAACAAGGATAAGATATACTTCTGATTAAAGGGCTTATTGCCCCGATCTTCAAGAATACGACCCAAGTATACACAATTATGCTCCCCTGCCACCTTTCCTTTTCCATTCATACCTTCTTTTTTATTACCTTTACCTTTATTCATCTGCAACCTTCCAGAGTCAATTTCACTATTATGGGTCTGCTGCGTACTATGAGACAAGGTACTACCTCCCAAATAGTTTTAATAGTTTTTTGTGATTGGGTATTAGCCTCTTATTTTCCAGGATCCTAAATATTGGAAGCATCTTTTGAGGATCTAACTTCTGTTTAAATGAGTCAGCGGTGAGACGTGACAACACACTAGAAGAGGTGTGAGGGTAAATTGATTTGCTCATCCAGCAAAACTTTCTCTAAAGGTTTGGAAACCTAAAAATGACACACCAGTACTGGTGAGCAAAGGGAGGTTTCAGGGCGGAGCACTATGCCCTATCGAGTGATAGTTACACTACTGAAAAGCAGTACTGACTTATTACCTGAATTAAATATATAGTCAGTTGGATTTGTCATACAATAAAATCAATTTTATTGGCATACATACAAAACAAAAAGTCCATAAAGGCGGCAAATCGGTTCAATTGGTTGCCAAAAATACAATCATGCATAAAGACGAAGATTCTTGCTATAACCTGCTGCCTCAAATGAAGTCGGAGGCTACGTCTTGGCGGAACCCTCTTATTTCCTTATGGTGTTGGAATGCAGGATCTGACGACAGAAGCGGGGAGTACATTTGGTTTCTGAGGAATTCAGTAGGCGAGAGGAAACAACTACTGAGGAAGTTGTAATATGGGCAGACCCTTTGGAAGTCATTGATTGGCTTGCTACCTCTCTGCCGGGTGATAGTGTATTATCTTCTCCGGTAGTCTGCTCTGCCAAAGCAGAGTGCATATCGGCTTCAAGAGTGGAGCAGAAAAATGTGCTGCCTACCTTATCAATTTTGGGTTTGAGGTTGCCAGGTGCGAAATGGGCCCCTGACTTACCCCTCCT
This sequence comes from Ambystoma mexicanum, assembly GCF_040938575.1. Lineage (NCBI taxonomy): Eukaryota > Metazoa > Chordata > Amphibia > Caudata > Ambystomatidae > Ambystoma > Ambystoma mexicanum. The sequence continues at coordinate 1,133,131,895 of NC_090923.1, forward strand.
CAATAGTAGTATGATTGAGATACCAACCCTGACCCAGAAGCCAACACTACTGTTAGAGAAGGCAAACAAAATTGTGAATCAACAGAAAAATCCAAAAACTTGTAAAGCCCCTCTTAAACAGCAAAATAAGGACTCAAGGCAATTTCTAAGTCAATTAAGATTAAAGGTGGATGAAACTATTGACAAACATACTCCTTTAATGAAAGTTATAAAGCCCTGGTAGTAACAGACGAGATATCTCAGATCAATCAGCAAACAACGGGATTGTTTAAAGGGCGGGGGCCCTTGAAGGGTCAAGGAACTATCAATCAGTATATGATTCCGGTCATAGAGGAGGTGTATTGGATTATTATTTCAGTGTATCCAAGCTTGGGGGCTGCAGGGTCAAATAACCAGGGTGCCGTTGAACCTAGGGCGGCTCAGGGTGAAACAATTTGGATACAAGTAGGCAGGGGAAAATGCTGTACATGTATTGGCCCTCCTCCAATCCCACAGGCCAAGAGTGTGTTACGTCCCACGGCAAAGATTGAATGGTGCAGGCCAAGCCATTGATGGGTTGGAGTCCCTCTGAGTCCAGATTTATGTGGATAAATAGGGGATCTGGACCCATTCATTCAGCAGACCACTCGAGTCAAGAATCTGAAGGAGAGGCCAGAGACGATTGCAGAAGGACTGCTGCCACAGCCATCGACAGGGGAGACTTTTGCAAGGTGCCTCCCTTATACTGGTGTAACAAATCAGTCTTGAGTCCTGTTCTGTTATTGTCATCCTTACAGAGCTCTGAAATGTGGTAGAGCTTGTATCTCGCTTCCATCATTCGAGTGGGGGACTCCTCTGGCTGTATTTTATTTATTGAATTGTTAATTTATAACGCGCTATTTATAACGCGCATAATACCATCGAGAAGTTTCTGTGCACAGGATCGGGATTTAAACCTGTGTTGCGCCACGTTGTCTTGCTTCCAAGACAAACGCATGTTCCTCAGCTATCCTTCCACCCCCTCCTGTAGGTATCATTGTTGTGGAATGGGACCTTCTCTCTCTACTGGTGCTGCTCTCTCTCAAGAGGAGGGGCCTCCCTGGCATCTGAGTCACCTGTCTTGATTCCTTGTGTCTGCCGACCCTACCCAGGGTCCCTCCAAATGCTTACCATGCCTGAGGTGTTCTGGGACCTCCAATGTCATGTAATACACTGCAAAGTTCTTCCTGTAGCTCCAGCCAATTCCAGCCAGGTAGTGAACCCATTCCGTAAGGTTCTGCCACCTCTGGAACCCGAACTCTGGAACAACACTGAAAGCAGTTGCCCCTAATGGCCCTAACCTAGTTGTTGTTTCACTTGATAGTGGCCCTAGGAGCTGGTCTGCCTACCTGTTATGACGCCCCCTGCTCCTCATTCATTCCAATGGATGTATAGGCCTAACCTATAGCTACTGTGCCTGACCTTTGATGGTGAGATCTGAGGTTGTGCATCGTGTCTGGGGTCCATCTATATGACTAAGACAGGTAACTGCCCTTTTTCCAGCATTGGCTCTTTCATATATACACATGCTTTGAATATTCTCTGTCATCAGGTTGGGAATCCTCGGTTACACACCTACCACTTTTACAAAAGGAAAAAACAGGTGTGTTTTGTAGTATATCCTTCTCATTATGGGTGCTTTTGGTATCAGCCAATAAGACGTCGGTTGGAAAGCCCATGCCCATGGAGGCCATGTTCAGATTCTAACTGCATGTCATGCTGAGAGCGTCCTCACAGCTTTTTCCTAGGAGAATAGTTTTCTTTCTATCAAGAAATTGGATCAGATAAGTCGTTTTCTTTTTTCAGTCAACTTAAGAATGGAGAGCAGAGTTAGGAAGTCCATTTTTAGGGCTTGGTCCACTTGTTGGCTAAAGAATGTGTTGGAAGGAGATAAACACGAGGATTGCATCTACTGCCTATAACCCAACCATATCATTGAGGAATGTGACATCTGCCAAGGTTTCAGCGCAACCACGCTTAGAGACAAGCACAGGAGGCTAGTGTGCTGACTAAACAAGGTAAAATACCCACCCTCAGAAGCTGGATCTTCCAAGAGTGTGGCAGTACCCAAACTTTCTGTGAAGGTAATCCCCTCTCAGAAAAGGACATGGTCTGAGGAGAGATCACCCAAAAATATGTGGAGCAAAAAACCCACCATGGGACCTTAAGGGCTCACCTGCAGCACCAAACATGCCATCAACAAGTACCTCGACATGGGCTAGGTCATCCATGACAAGCCAAAGACCATCAATCCCTGCATGGTCATCTGCGAATTCCAGAAAAAAAAGGCAACGGAACAACGTCCATCAATTAAGTCATGAATTAGTTGCTCGTCGATGAAGGAATGCCATCGCTCGTCAATGACAGAATCTAAACACTGGTCGTCGACAAAGGAATCTGAACACCGGTCGTCGATGAAAGAGTCAGTGCACCGATCGTCGACAACAACGTCAACTGTTTCAAAGATCCCGTCCACCGAATCGAGCATCCTCCCTAGGGACAGTGAGTGCAAAGGACATATGGTCCTCATTACAAGTTGTGTAGTATCTCAGCGGTAAATCTGACAGAATAATGCAGAACGTAATTCCCATTACTGCCACTTGGTCCAACTATTACCGCCGGACCACAAGTGGCGGTGTAAGTCCCCTTTTTTTATGGACTCAATGGTGCATTTTTGGCACCGGTAATTGTGCTCCAGTAATTGCACCGAAAATGCACGGAAAGTCAGCGGGTTTACATCTAGCTCAGAGCTGGAGGTGAAACCTCCAAATTTCTTACCCAAATCATAGTTCGGCGGTGCGGTAATGCGACAGTAACGCTTTTACTGCACTGCCCAACTTGTGATGAGGCCCATAGAGATAGAGTCACCCAGGCTAGAAAAGGCCGGCAAAGACCTAACTGCACCAATAGACCCACCTACCATCATAGAGGAGGAAATACAAACTACCTCACCAGCAGTATCATTGATAACATAATCACATATGATGCTGCAAGAGATATTGCCACACCATATCGACTCTGATTTTGAGGTGCAGCAAGGTTATTCACCAACTTTCTAGGATTCTGAGGAATCAGTTATTCTTGAGGGGGACCTACCTACAAGAAGAGATGATAGTAAACAACCAACTTCACAGCCTCAGGCTCCACATAGACCAGCTCCAACACCTTTCAGCCAGTGTTAACAAGGATGGCAGCCATGGCTGCGCAAATGGCAGCCCCAGCATAGCCCCTAATAAACCCACAAATGCTACATTCAGTGCAGGTTCTATCTTCCCCACGAAGCTGACTGTTTCAGCGCAATATGAGACTACCTCTTCCGGCACCTCCTACACCACAACAGCAGGAGGCAAGGCTGCTACAGAAAGGTAGACCACTGAGGCATAGATCGTGCTCACTACTGCTAAGAGCAACTTCACCAACCCGTAGGTCAAGATCTCCTCAGCGACACAGGCAGAAAGTGGTACATCAACGTACACCACCAAGACCTCACAGGTCGCCAGCACGCCCAGCTAAATCCCCAGAACATCACCCACTGCACTCCTCACACATTACTGAGGACCGGGAGGAGTGTGAGTTGCTGCATACTGATACTGATGATAATCCATGGGACAAGGCATCCTCAACGCCATCATTGTTTAAGGGCGATGACTGAGATACGGATGATCCCCCTACAGAGAACACATCGGAAACCCCCAAAAAAGCAATCTGCACCAGATAAAATAGGGACCTTTCATGCAATGATTGCTAAAGCATGTCAGGAATCCGGTCTCACCCCGACGGAGGAGAAGAAGGACTGCTTCCTGTTTGATCAGATGAACAAAAGTAGGTGAGCAATAGCCTCCATCCCCATCCTTGGTCATGTATAGGAGGAAGGCCTGCGAACCATCAAACACCTATTCACAGAGCCTGCCTTAAAAGGGAGGCTCGATAAGAAATTCAAAGCCCAGAATCCATGCCGTAATGCCTTGCCTTGCAACCCACTCCCGATTCAGTAGTCTCGTTAGCTGCAGGAAGGACAGTTAATACACAGTCGACCAAATGCTTGGTTCAAGGAATTGGAGGCATTCAAAAAAAGTGCTGGCCGTTGGGACCACCACTCACCATCATGTCAAGATATCACAGAGAAATATGGAAAATGATGGCCCAATCCTGGAACACATGCAGGAGGCTCGCATTTGGAGAATACTGGAGACTAGTAGAACAAGGGTGGAATGGTGTTAGCAGTGGAGAGCAGGAAAAGCTGGTGAGAGCTAAGACGGTCACTCATGATGTGGTGGCCACAGAGGGTGATAGTGAACAGAAGGAGTTTTCAGTGTTACGAAGGTGAATGAGGAGATTAGAACAGAGAGAAGGAATAGACGAGAGAAGGTTGTGAGAATTAAGAGAATAATAGAGGAGGTGGTAACATCAGCAGAAGGACATGGCAGAAGGAGGGGAAAACATCACGACCCGGAAGTGGAAGTCCCAAGGAGGTGGTAGAAATCAAGGTGAGGGGAAGGTGGTGAAACTTAAGGGGAAGTAAGGAGGCTGTGATAGCATCACTTTGAAAGTGGCACAGAGTAGATGACTTCAGTCAGAGAGAGTGATGAGGAGGTGGAAGGATGCGTAGTGAAGATTGTACGGAAAACTTTGGAAGTGTAACAACAGCGGTAGAAGGATATATCAGATAGCAGTTAATCCCCAGAGAAGGAGGTGGCATAGAGGTAACAACAGAAGACAGAGAACTCTGAAAGGAGCAAGGGGTAGCATCCCAAAATGTGGAAAACAAGACAAGGACATCAGGTAGTAATGGGAGGACCAAGTTGCAGAGAGTGAGAACGAGCATAGTGCAGGCAGTTTTCATCGGGTCTGCTCAACCCAGGGCAGGACCAGATGGTAGGAGGAGTAATGAAAATGTTACTTACTGTAGTATCCACTGTGCTTCAAGTCCAGAGTTCCTTTTCCTCCATACTTATGGGATGTCCCTGCATGGTGATGTGACAACATCTTTTTTGTCACCACAAAAAAGAGAAACACCCCAATATGAACATATGCCAGTGTACATATGCTGAGCATAGTCCTGCTCCTCCTGGACCCACCCACTGGCTCCACCTATCAGTCCCCTTGACCACCTTGGAAGGGACAGTAACAGGTAAACACAGGGACGGAGGCTGGGAATATTGGGTAAAGTGGTCTCTGGACTGGAAGTTTAGTATTCATTACTCTGAGTATCTTTTTAATACTCAACCATCCCATCCCCCTTCCTCCATACTTATGGGAAATGTATACAGCATGTCAGACATACATGTGGTTGGTAGATTCATTCATCCAAAGAGGTTTTGCAGGACTGATTGGCCAAAACTGGCATCTTCACTTGAGCTAGCATGCAGTGCGTAGTGTTTACAGAAGGGTGAGATTAAAGCCTTGGTAGCTCCCCTACAAATGACCTCTATACGGATATATTGCTGGAAGTCTCCAAGGCTGCCTTTGCTCTGACTGAATGCATCAGAAGACGTTTAGCAGGAACTTACCCTTGGCATTTATAAGATTCAGTGATGCAACTTAGAATCCACCTTGCTATGGTGGGTTTTGAAGGTTTAATGCCTTGATTTGGCTGACCATATGTAATGAAAAGTTGGACAGAGGTTGTGAACTGAGTGGTTCTATTTAGACAGCACTTCAGAGGCCTCCTCACATGAAGACAGGGAAGGACCCTTTTGGTCGTGGAAAATAGATTTGGAAAGAAAGTAGGTACAGAAATGTCTCGATTTACAAGAAAATCTGAAGCTATTTTAGGAAAGCCAGAGGCGTCCTTAGCACTACCTTGCCTTGTCCGTGTGGAATACTGTGAAGGGATCCTTGTCTAAGAGTGCTTGTAACCCACTGTCCCTTCTGGCAGATGTGATGGTACGCGAGAAAGCTGTTGCCCATTAAACTAAACTTAGATCTATCGAAGACATAGGCTCAAAAGGTTTGTGTGCCAGAGCATATTTGCACTCCCAAAATATTCACTCCTTTCTATGCAATATGCATATCAGGGGGGACACTATTCTCTTGGGTAGCAAATAGGTCCACCAGTGGATGTCTCCTGAATTGGAAGAAGGATGCAGCACTGATCTCATCAGCTCCCATTTGTGCAGGCCTTGGATACCATAGCCCCCCTGGAAACACAAAAAGCTAAACCACAGTCCCACCTTTATACATGGTTCACGCCAGCCCTCAAAATACTCTGCACATATAAACGTGCCGCTGAATCGGCATGGAGGAATGACCCTAGACCCACCAGCAAAACAAACTTCACTATGCTAGCCAAACATTACAAATGTGCCATAATTGAAGCAAAATAGAATTACTACAAAAAAAGATCCTAGCTAAGAAAAATAATTTGACCTTAATTGATGCCTCATCTGTGCTATAACCTCCTCCCACTCAAAGCATCAAAGACCCTTTTAACTTCAACCCTGTTTCAAACCTGTAGGTAACTAAAATTATAAAATGACTCAAACCTTCCAGATGCCAAGGGGACATATGCCCGGCCGCAGTCATAAAAGACTGCGCAGAAGCACTTGCTCCATTCATTACCTCTCCTCATTCTCTAGCAGCTCAGTGCCAGTCAGCATAAAAGATGCGTGGGTCCTACCTCTACTAAAGAAAGCAACATTAGACCCAAACATCCCCACTAACTTTCGCCCCATCACAACCGTATCGTTCCTCCTTAAAATATTAGACAGAGCTGCCTACTTGCAAATTCAGTCACCCTTGGAAACCAATAACCTTCTGGGGTTACACCAATCAGAAGTTCGGCCGGTCACAGTACAGAATCAGCACTTTTAGACCTAAAAATTCAAATGGACGTATTGAAAGATGCTAGCAGAATGGCTCTCCTCCTCTTGCTGGACCTTTCTGCGGCCTTTGATTTGATTGATAATCAAATTCTTTGTGAACACTTTTCCTCAGCTGCTAATTTCTCCACTGAGGCAACCACTTGGATTCTATCTTTCCTCTCCAACAGAACAAGAAGAGTTTTCTCACCCACAGCCGCAGCACAGCCCACCGCAGTCACCTGTGGTGTCCCACAGGGCTCCTGTGTCTCACCCACTCTGTACAATGTATTTACAAAGCTGCTGTTCGATCTTCTGGACACTCAGGTTATCTCCTACACTAACAACGCAGATGATATCCAGATTCTCCTATCCATTACAGGTGACTGACACAAACACACTATGAGACTTGGAATCACTCACTATGCCTTAACGGCGATAAGACCAAGCTCCTCTTGATCGGACCACAATCTTGACGAAAGAAACTTGACGGAGCCTATAAATCATTCATTATTGACAGCAATAATATCCTAGGCACTCATGAAGTCAAAACCTTGGGGTCTATTTTGACTGTAGCCTGTCACTAAACAAGCAAGTGAATGCAATTGCCTCCTCAGCAAGCTATACCACGAAACTAATCAATGCATGCAGACCCTTTCGCTCACCTGACAATTGCATCACGCTAACAAGAGCATTAATAGGATCCAGACTCAACTACTGCAACTCACTATGTGGGCACTTGCACTCATAGCATCAATAAGCTGCAAGTGATTCAAGTGATTCAAAACAATACCTTGAGAGCAGCCTTGAACATCCCTAAAAAAGATCATATATCGGCAATCAGAAGGAAAGTGCATTGGCTACCTAGCCGCGATTGCATTCTGTTATTAACTCTGGCTATCACCCACAAGTGCTTTGCCAATAATGCATCAAAATATCTTTCCACTAAATTCACAAAATGTCAATCCAACAGACTCACCCATTCCTCCTACTTGCATCGACTCTCTATTCCGAGATTTAACCGTCAAAGGTCTGGTGGGATCAGCTTCCCGATAATTGCAGCTAAGAACTGGAACACTATGCCTTCTTCACTAAGATCTGAACTTTCCTACTGGACCTTCCGTAAACACTCTTGCTTGTTTATGTTAAAAACAGCTATGTGTTGTCCGAGAAGATCAGCACCTGTTTTATGTTCTTGCGAGCTAGAAATATGTCTTTTTAACTCCATGTTTATATCTAAGGAAAAGTCCTGAGGGCTACAAAGGTTGGGAATGAAAACCCCCTCCATTGTTGCTCCTCATACAAAGGAAGAGGGGTCCATCATTAGCATGATCTCAGACAGTTGCTCGTGAAATGGACGCTTACTGACAAATTGTGTTCGAGAGTCTACCATACCAACTCTGCCTTGATTGTTAAATGTTAAAAATATTTGTACCGTGCACCGTCACCAACGGCGTTGGTCCCCATATGAGTAATGGGGAGAGTTATACATTGGCTCAGCTTGTTTTGATTCCACAGACTTGCCAGATGCAACTGGGTGCATCTCATTTGCAAGCGGGCCATAGGGACAGCCAACATGCAAGACGCTATTGGGCCTGATAGCTGTTGAAACCACCAGGCTGTTATGTTCTGCTGCCCCAGGAATAGAAACTGGCATGTGCTGTGGTGCTATAGACAATTTGACATTCTTCTGAAGCCCCTTGACTCTGTGGGCTCACTAGACAGGAACCCACCTTGCTAATAAATCCCGTTCTTCGCAGGGGCTTCCCCTTATGGCATGAAAGGTCATGAGTTTTTGGAACTTTGTAAATAACTGATCCTCATTATTAGGGGATTTCTGGTGAGTATGCTGCAGATGTCCCCTAGATAAGAAAGGACCATGCCCCCAGATGTCCAATTAAACCAACATTGAATGGGTGATATGGGATTCAGTCCGTCTATGGAATAGTGCAACCACTGCATATTGCTGACATATAAGCCTTGTCGCCTAATCCTGAAAATCTGGGAGGAAAGAAAATAGAGGCATTCCTGGCTGACAATTTGCTGCTGGCCATCGAACAAATAGCTGTTTCTGACTCCTCGTTGGAGGCTTGGGAGGCAACAGACTCAAAGCGGGAAGGGTCTGACAAGTCGTCTGACCATTGCGTGGGGTGATGGGAGCGATGGATATAATGTGACATGCATGACATGGCTCTGATGAAGCAAATCTGTGTCACAGGTAAGAAACAAGTCATGGAGGTAGTCACAAAAACCTTTAAGGCCAAAGACCCACAGTTTAGGGAAAACTCACAACGAACCTGCCTGCCAGTCCTAAATCCCTCAGGAGGGTCTCTCCCAGGATTAGGCACAAGACAGGCTGTGGAGTGCCTAGGTTTTACCTCAGTGAGATCTCTGGTGCCAGACTCAGAAGAGTCCTCATACTGGGGCCTGGTATCAGCCCAGAGGAGGGTAACTCGGGACGCTGTTACTTTGGGGCCAGCAGAAAAGATCCTGTGGGAATCCTTATGCTGTGGAAACAAGACTATTATTTGCCCAGAGTTTAATTGAAGTCTTCGCTACTACAACTGGCTTCATATTTGATGGTGGCAGCCTTCCCAAGAGTTCCTTCTAGCATTTAAGCCGAACTCGCAGAGCACGATTAGAAAACACTTCACAGAGAGGGCAGAGCTCCCACGTGTGACCTGGGCCCAAACACTCCAGGCACCAGGCACAATGATAACTGAGAACTTTCCTTTCACTGGAACTACAAACTACAAGCCCAGACTGCCGCAGCATAGGACAGTCCTGTGGACTAGTGAAGGGCCGTTGGAACCCGAAAAGAAATGAAGTAACACAATTAGGAGAAATAAAAAAACAAAGGGATGATGCAGAAAGAAAAATACATGCATGTTGGCAGTCATGGTCAAAAGAACTGGCGGATGGAGCTAAGCGAAACAGCCATATGCCCCACGCATACGCATTGGCATACATCGAACTTGGGGTATTTTCCCTTTGCTATGCTGACAAAAGAGGCTCCAGCCAGCTCCCCATCCAGGGAAATCCCATAAAAATGGAAGAGAAGGGACGGGGCATTTGAGTATGAGACATGGTCAGGGAAATTACTGTGAGATCAGAGAGGTGGGGAAAGAGGAATCGGGAGAGAGTCTAGGCAACCCCACATCCCAGGGACCCCTCGTACCTCTCCCTGTCGACTTTGTCCAATATCCCACCTACTCATGAGACTGAACCCCATAGTGAGTCCTGGTGTATGATACCCTGCTAAGTCTGCATCTAGTTCAGATCAAGAAGAAGGGTTCCAATCGCCCTGAAGCCCGCAACACCAGTGAAGGGTGAGGCAATCCCTCCTGAACAGTTCAACTGGGGCACCTGTTTCAGAGGCGAGGAAGTGTTCGCAATGTTTTCTCTTTTTACACCCTTTCCCTCCATTTCTATGGCACCCCAAACCTTTTGCTTTTGTTTTTGTGATCTGAGCTGACTGTTTCCAGTGAAGTGAAGCATTCAGCTTCACTCCACTGCACTTTTATGGGGAAATTGACATTTAAGGCTGGCAGTACTGGCAAACTATGTTTCCCTTTTCTTTTTACATTATCTATTTTTGGGTAACATTTTATCATTGCACACTGCATCTTACAATGCAGTGCAATGGGGTTTCTTTTGTATGACCCTAGACTACACTTAAAGGGATTTATTTTGGTTACTTTAGACATGCCTAATGGCAAGCTTGTGGCAGCAGTTGCATTTTTACTATTTTTGCAATACTTTTCATTGGCTTTACTGCTTTTACCGCATTTGTCTACTAGCTGCAGCTAGTGTCCCAACATGGGCGTGCCACAAGGTTTTTGCTTGTTCTTTTGCCCATCGTATCCCGTGGCCTTCTTCCTGCCCTGCTGTATATATGTATTTTATTCTGAGTGTTGTGTGATAGTATTGCTTTCTTAGAGTCATGTGTATGGGTTTGCTTCACCATAAATAAATAGAGTATTTTTATAACTAATTGTCTAAGTGTAATCCTTGATTATTTACCTTGTGCACTCATTGTGGATCCTTCACCGGGCTTGTCCCTTCCTGAGATTTAGCCTTGGCCACTCTCTATGCTACCTTGATTGGTTTGGCTACAGCTCCAGAGTTGTCCCTGTTCACTAACTAGGTTGACCTCCTATACATCTGTCCACCAGGCCATAGTAAAGAAATCCAGTCTAACAGGAATGGCCTGAGTAACCCGCAATCCTCAGAAGAGAGATTTGGACAAGCTGAGGGTTTCTCGGGGGAAAGGGACTCAATCCCAATTTAAAGAGAACAATTTAATTCGAGTTGCCCAATTCTTGTAACATATTCCCTAATAAATATAGTGAACTGAAACATATGGTCTTAACGTCTCTCTTGATCCCATTGGGAAACCTGTGACAGAGTGTAGAGGGGACCAACCATGTCAGTCCCGACCTTCTCGAAAGGAACTCCCACAGTAGGGAGAGGGACCGAGTGACTGGATTTTTGCACAACTTAAGTCAGACATTTGGCAAAATGCACAATTCCTACTGTGGCCTTCCACTGGAACATCTATCTGATTGCTGTCTCTGGGCCAATAGCCCGAAGAACCATGTACAACGAACTATGCCATGTTAAGTCAGCAGATGCACAGCCTGTTGTGCTTCGTACCTGTGGAATGGACACTCGAAAGTAGATGGAGTGGGTACCAGTGAGGTAAGTAGGGCTAGTGGCGGAACACAGGTAGAGAGGGGCAGGGGAAGAGGCTGTGGACCAAAGCAATAGGAGAGGGGTTGCAATGGGGTGACCACCCTGAAATGGACACGGGTAAGGGGGGAGGGAAAGAGCAACCTTCCGGGGGCAATCTTTACCGGATAGTCCTCCAACATTGCTCTTTTACAAGCAACATTCAAACCTAGATCCCATCCATCCTGGGCCAGTAAAAGCAAAGATACAACATTTCCTTTGTCTTCTTTATCCCAGTATTCTGTGGTGTAGAGGTACCTTATGGGCCAACTTTATTAGGAAGAGCCTACCTGATTGGGCCACCGCCAACCTTCTGTGCTTCCAGTAGTAGACTATATGGGCTCACTAGACTGGTTTCCTCCTTCCTAATAAACCCAGTGCTTTCTAGGGGCTTCCCCTTATGCTTGAGAAGAGACTTGCCTTTGCACGTGTTATAGGAAGCGATATTCCCTCTGAACCTTATTGAAGAATAACCTAGAGAATCCGGTATCAGGTAATAATGTCGCCATGAAAAAAGTCGTCAGGTTGGCGACTTTTTAAAAATAAATGCATTAATGATCCACCCTCCAGGCTATCAAGTACTTTCCCCAAATATTCTAGGAATGGAGGTAATAATATCTAATTATGCCCCTCATAGAATATTTGGGTTAAGAATTTTGGTTGCCAGGAAAAAGTCACCAGAACCTGACGACTTTTTTACAGCGACATTATTACATGGATCTGAGAATCAACCATCTGTGGGCAATCTTAGTCGAGAATGGTAGTCCCTAGGATTCTGGTCCTTGAGATCTGTCGAAACCTCCTCTTCATCTCTGCCAAAAGTAAGGGGCTGGATTGATTCAGCTACTTCAGGTAACATTTTATGTGTCACTTTAGGTGAACCTTGGTGTGCTGGTGGGGAATGGTCAAGCTTACGACGATGGGTGTCACATCATGGACTGGCTCCACCATGTCTGGGCCTCCCAGTGGAGTGGAACCACGCTGTATTGGAGCAGATGGAACTTAACCTTGCCTGACTGTCATTCAAGCTGCAGAGGCCAGTCTCTTGAAGCAAAAGGACTCAGATGGCACTTCAGTGGAGGCGACCAACTCTGGTTGTGCGTTCTCAAGGTGGTGAAGGGATTATAGTGGATCAGCCCTTTGCAGCATGGACTAACGCCTTCTCTGACCCGGGAGCTGAGAACTGCTCAGGGGTTCTGGGAAGAAGCCCCTCACTCTACTCGGGGCTTTGAACCATCCGCGCCCACCAGTATACACTGATGTATTGCACACCCTGCGAGCCCCACCTTAAACGCATTGCTGCCTGTTTCTCTGGTCTGTAGCACAGTTTGCCAAAACGGGGGAACCTGTGGGTGGTAGCGCTGTATGTGACCCAACTGAGTTGAGGACTGCCCTCTTGGGTAGTGCTTGCTATTCCCTGGACCAGATATCCATGACAGTGGGGGTAGTAGGTTGAAGACCTTGCAGCTCGAGTGAATGAAATCCGGCCCAAGTTAGTGCCACCCAGATCTGGGTGCAAATAAACACACAGAAAGTGCTCCACCAAGTGCAGAGACAATCATATATCAGCTACAGAGGTGGCACACAATCTCCTGTCAAAAGCAAAGATAACGGCTGCTGCAATGTCTCATACCAATTCATTTTATAGTATAGAAGAAAACTGTTCAAATTCACATTTTAATGGGAAGGAAAGGTGTAACACACAAAAGCTCTAACATTAAGAAAAATATTTTATTATAGAAAAAAGACATAATTCTCATTAAAACTGTGTTAAATAATACACAGATTAAGGAACAACCCTAAAACCAGGTTATCAAAAAAAGGACGATTACATACACAACATCAATGTAAAAATAACAAAACAACCATACCACATTAACTAAAAAACAACTTTTACCATACAAATATCAGTGAAAAATTCATTTGTTGCAATCTATATATAACCCAACATGTTTCTGTCTGTTGACTCTTAGATGTCTGACATTCATCAGGGGTAGCTCTTCTTAAAATTCTACAGTGATCGTCCCCTCCAGTCCTGGTAGGCATGGATCTGAACTTGATCCTTAATGCAATCTATAAAAGCATACAACCATATTAAAAAATTGTGTGTCCACCAACATTTCCCAAGATTTACCTACTTTTAATGTCATATGTCAACATTACACAAACACGGAAGCCTGAATTAATAAAGCCACCAGTACTTAGTCCCCATTCGGGAACTCTTAGCACCAAAAATCTGCTGTAAACATATATACCTTGGGATCTGTGTATTCCAAGGATCCAATGTCGCCAGTAATACAGTCACATCCAGCCGGATATCAGCCGCTTATATTAGTAATCCTTTTCAATGGATTTGAGTAAGAACACACTAGAGAAGAAAACATAATGACACACTGTGTCACACTATAATCATACCGGAGTATAAAAAGTCAAACACCCCCTAAGGAACATGCTTGCACATACCTTGCAAAATGCGGTAGCCAAATGTGTTCCCAAAAGAGAATAAATCTTTGAGGAGAATGATCAGTCTTTAACGTGAAACGGCTACTGTGTCAAGTTCTAACTCTTCAAACACAATCTGTGGAGATTAAACACAATAAGAAGTAATCAACCGCTGTGTTCACTAGTGTTCACTAGGGTATTATTTAAACAAACAATTTTCCTGCAGTTCCAAGGCCACGAAAAAAGGCACATAAATGATCTACAAAGTGCATCCCCAAATAAAGGCATATACGCCAATAGTGAGCCTCAATATACACATCCTAAGCCCGAGCTCAATATGTTATTTAGCCCAACAAAAGCGCATCTCCATTTAGCCTAGCATAATAAAATGCTACACACTGCTGAGCCTCCGTATAGTGTTTATCCCAAAGAAAGGGTTTACATGCCGCCTGTCAAATGTTGTTAAACTTCGTGTCGCCTCCAAAGTGCAATATCACTCCGTTTGAAAACAACACAAGCACGTTATGCTCCACACACTCCATACCAATTCATAACACACCCATTCCAACTGAAGTGACCCTACGCAGGATCTTCACTATGGGTGCTCTTGTATGACAAAAACAGGGGCATGATTAGAGTGATGTCTGCTGAAAAGAACCCCAAGCAGCACAGCATCACGGCAGCTGCCCAGCTCCATGAGACACCCCACTAAAACCTGCTCCTGAATGCCCCCTTCACCAAGCAGATTGTACAGAACCTACATTTAGAGTTAAGGGAAGAAATACATGGACGAATTTCAGAGCATGTGCAAAAGCTCTTGACCCTGAACAAGCAACTATTTGTCGTGGAAAAACATGTCGATGCCATAGAAAATGCTTCCCGCAAAAAAGTTTTTGAACCTGCTGACCTGGAAACCAGATTTGAAGCACTCTAATAAGCGGGCGAGTGCCTTCAATCTAAGCAGTAGTATATAGATTACTGCCCCAGAACGAATAACCTTCACATAACAGGCATCCCCAGCAATGTCCCGGACCGGGATTTAGAAGGATATGTTGAAGACCTGCCTAAAAATGTACCCTTGCTCCCAGATGAAGAACAAATCATCCTGAACCGCACACATCAAGTATATTTTTCCCTTTCATCTAAGTAAGGGGCTAACCTGCAATGTGCTGGCTAGAATCCACTGTTACATAATTAAAGAAAACATCTTGAAAACCTCCAGTTCAGCAGGCAATCTCTGCTTCAGAGACACTAACATAAGACTGTATCAGGATATCTCCTCTATAACATTGTCCAAACGCGGAAATCTCTGAAGCGGTGCCTTCTGGCTCAGAGGACAAAGGAATCAAGTACTACTGAGGATTCCCATGCCCTTTTCTCTTCACACACAATGGTCAAGCCTAGTCCATAGCCACCACCTCAAGAAGCCAAACCGTTTCTGCATGTGGAGCGGCAGCAAGCAACGGAAGAATCTCCTGCATCAGAATCTTCCGCACACAGACCTGGGAAAGTCCCAAGGGGTTAGACATGGGCTGGATGTTTCATGAGGGTTGGTTCCCTCATGCAGCAGCTGAGCACCCTGCCAGTACACAATCCGCAATCACTTGACACGCACTTATTCTCGTTTTGCCAACTACAAATCCTCTTCCTTGTCCGCTACCCGGGATTCCCTGAAAGGAGAGCCTATTACATCTCCTACATGATCAGTTATTTGTTGTAATCCACCCATAGTTCTTCTGGCGAAACTGCTCCTTTTTCAACTATTTGTCAGAGAAATGGTCTGGAAAAAGCGCAACTCACCCTTGTTTTTACTGGGA
The DNA here is from genome assembly GCF_040938575.1 of Ambystoma mexicanum. NCBI lineage: Eukaryota > Metazoa > Chordata > Amphibia > Caudata > Ambystomatidae > Ambystoma > Ambystoma mexicanum. The sequence goes on from NC_090923.1 coordinate 1,133,147,703, forward strand.
ATTTGGGGCTGTCTAAGCATGGGAAGTCTGTAACATTTTTTTTTTCATTTTATTATAGCTTTCTGTTTGGTACACAAGGATATTATTGGTCTTCCATTGAGAAACCTGAGGAATGTATGTACAGGGACTAAACTACCCCATCAAACTCAGCGGTCTTCTCACCTATTTACAGAATGTATCTGGCAGTAAGATAATGCTCCAGGGCATCGGGGTTCTTCCCCATGACAAATGCTGCATCTTCGCCTCAGTGGGTGAAATGGAAAGAGGTGGGCCACTGTGTATTGCTAAAGGTGTCTGGTAGGGAGATTTTCTTTCTCCAAATGTAACCTTGTCTGTCCTGAGCCTCCCAGCTCTACTGCTGGACTCACTATTTATTATTGACTTTGAAGGTGAGTGCATTTACTTTGTTTTTGGGACAATTGACCATATTTCTGGGGTTCCAGTAAGGTGAGACCTTTCCTCTTTGTACCTAAGCAGGGTACGAAGGCTACAAACTGCAACTCCTGATGCCCGATTTCGTGACTCAACAGGGACGCAAACATTTTTGGTATGATTCTAGCTCTTTGACTGGAGAACATTTTCTCCTTGGTAATTAGTTCAGATTAAGCAGGTTTTATAATGGATTTGTACGCACATGACAGCATAAGCCGGACTATTTACGTAATAGTTAATGACACCTGTACTAAAGATGCCTTTTCAGTCCACCCTTTAGCATGAAATAAAGCATTTGGCCGTGTTGATTGGGGATTTATTAAAGAAAACAGGGTACTGTCTGATTTTGGCCCAAGAGAACTCACCAAGGATGACATTGTTCCTCACTCCTCGTTGCGCTCTCAGTGGAACCACTTGTTATGAAAATAAGATCCAATAAAAGTATCAAGTGTGGCACTTAATGTCACACATAAATGTGCATTATATGCAGATGATATTTTCCTCTGCTTGGAAAATACAGGGCCCTCCTTGCCCATAGCCATGAAGGAACTAACAGAATTCAAAAAAGTTGCAAAACCTAAACCTCTTAGAATCTCATACTACCATGGACACCTTAGAAAAGAAGTTCCCATTACATTGGGGGGACTTGTACTTAAATGCGTGGGGATCAATCATACCCAGCACAGCAGGGACCTGCTTAATCATAATATCCAGCCCTTATTCAAAGATCTGTCACAAGAGCTGGATAGATGCCCCTCCCCATCCCCCAAGACCTTTCCTGGCTAGGAAGCATTCAAGCATTACAATTTAATGTAGTACTAAGGCTTCTCTATGCTTTAGCTGCCTTCAGGTTACAATTCTGGAATCTTTGGTCCGTAAACTACAACAAGAAATGCTCCTCTTTTTTTGGACATGGAAACCCCCCAGACTTCTGTGAAAACCTCTCGTTCCACAGTGCTTGGAGGTTTAGAGATTACAACAGTTAAAAGAGACTTTTTAGCTGCTAAGATATGAGTGGCTACAACCGAAACAGCATATCATATGGCTGGAGATAGTACAAGCAATGCCCTCGATCTATTTAGCTAATTGGCCTGTTCTAGGTAAATCTGTGCACTTAGCAGCTGGAAACTTGCTTTCATCAAGGAAGTGCTGCCTGTGTTATTGGGTCTGGAAATAAGAATATGGGCTGTGGCCATACTTACCTATACTGCACAATCCTGATTTTATACCAGGGATTCATTATAATTTGTTCTGTCATTGGTTTGGGTGAGGCCTAGAGAGATTGGGAAACTGTTGCATTCAGGGAGCTCCTCTAACGTTCAAAGAAGTTAATGAATTCAATTTAAATGAGGAGGAGCAGTTGAGACATGGACAACTCGTCACAGGTTATCTAACCCCCTTCCTTGTTAGTGCAGAGGGCAGCAAACAAGCATCTGCCCTAGATCTAACACTGCATGAAAGCTCTGGTAGAGGTAGGATAGCAAAGCTTAATCACTTCCTCAACAAAACAGGTTCAGACGTCAAATTGTGGTATATGGTGAAATCGGAGGAGAAAATGAAACTGAAATCACCATATGGTGCACTCATGGTTCCGTATATGGTCTAGGGTGCGGAAAAACTCCAAATGTACTACGACAAATGAGGGCTTATACAAGATACACCTAAGATGGCATTATAGCCCTAAACATCTGTTACTTTCTCATTGCACGCCCCCTTTGTGCTGGAGGGGATGCAGGGAGAAAGGTTACCTAGGACACGTGGTGACTCTGCCCCAAATCACAATACTCATGGAAAGAGATCCTCTCGAAGATCAAGGACATAGTTGGGATGCATCTCCCACTGAACCCCCTTCTCTTGGTCTTGGGGGACATGGACAGTGAAGCAGCCTACAGTCTTACTGAACACAAAGCAATGTTTTTTATAGATCTGCTTTATGCGGCCAGACTCACCCTTGGACAAAGCTGGAAAGACCCTGATGGGCCTCACTTTGTTTTATGGCGGGACAAAATGTGGGCGTTCTAGGCTATTGAGAGACTGTCCGCTATCCTGAATGAACCCTTTCCAAAATGGCATTGTATATGGACTCTGTTTTCAGATTATTATTCGTCCTCACTTCCTCACACATGCAAGCTTTCCTTGTTGAAATAAGTATCAATGCATTGAATACCTTAAAATCACTTTGCAATGCTCTTCCCATAATGGGGCATTGTAAATCTCATATATGGTTACGTGAGCTGTAGCTACTCAAAATTCCTGTTTTCATTCCTTTTTTACTTTCCTCTAACAAACCCTGTTTATGCCCAGGGTTCCACATATTTTCACCATGGCCACTTTACCTATTTGCACTTTAACTGTGCAATTTTCACTGTGGTAGTTTTCGCCATTTTTTAAATGGGGGATCTAACCCACCCTCACCCCGCCACCCACCACTACTGCAGTGAAAACTGCATGTTTAAAATGCAAACGGGTAAAGTGGCAGCGGCGAAAACACAGCATATGATCCCAGTGAAGGTAATTTGTGTAATTGTACTTTAAATGTACCCAAATATATGATTACATTTGTTCAGTTCAAAAATGAATAAATAAAGTTGTGAAAAAATACTTTGAGGTGCTGAAGAGGGGGAACATTTCTTACCCTTCGTGCCCTTGGGTGTCCCCCTTGCCTTAGGCTACCACTGTGCTACATGATTAAGGTTTTAGTTGGAGCCCCAAGAGGTTCAGCAGTGTGGGAAACAAGTCACTATACTTTCAAGTCCTTTCCCAGCAATATCTTGCCATGGACATCGCTCTGTAAACTGTGACGATTCATGGCATCTCGTCATTTCTCCCAAGCAGGGAGCCCTTCCCTGTGAGGCTCGGGATGTGAGCCGCTGCGTACCAATCCCCCAAGGGGTGGGGAAATGCGGGACTTCACATGGAGAGACTCCCTTTATGGGGAAAAGGACTCCCATTCCGTGATGGAACTCCCTAACCTCCGTACCTTCGAGACCATGCAATCCTTGAGGTCCTCCAAGAACCAACCTGAGAAGGCTACTGCCCGTTATTGCAATACGCCCTTATTTCTTTATATAAGACATGACAATAACAACACAAAGTGCTCATAAGTCATCACCCAAATGTACTGAGAAGAGGAAGACTAAAGGAGTGATGCAAAGTACTCCTTTTCCAAGGGTAGACAGCACTAAGAATTTGTGACCCCAAGTTAGCATCAAGAATATGTAATCAATACAGAAGAAGGACTCTGGCACTCTGCTGGAGAGGACCCAGCTACAGGACATAAAAAGCAAGAAGGGACTCAATGAGAAGAGAACCTGGCTTGAAGCCTGTCAACTCCAGGAGATTCAAACTTGGGAACGAGGAAGTTATGTAATGTTATGTTATGTTATATTACTTGGCATTTATATAGCGCTCAATATATCATTGGTATGACCTCAAAGCGCTGGTAGGTTGAACGCCCTCGGGAACCGTAGTTCTGGTCAGTAGAGGGAGATAGTGTCATAGGGTGCGTGGGTGCACCAGATATGTGTGCAGCTGATGTAATTGCCGGATGGCAGCTGCATCCTAGTGTTAGGTGTGGTGCTGAAAATATCAGTTGGATGTGTGCAGGCTGGTGGCTGGGCACCCATACTGCGCTCTGGCTGCGTTAGACCTGAAGGACGCATATGTGAACAACTAGGCCGGAATGTGCTCGGCAAGCTGCGTTTTATAGGGTGATGAGGTATTCATGGGGTCGTGTTCGTATGTGAACAACTAGGCCGAATTAATCAGGGCTATAGCTGTGTTCTAGTTGAGTGATGGTGTATAGTAGAGAGTAAGTGTAGTGATGTGATATGATGGTTATCTTTAAAGCGCCTGAGATCAGGCACATGAACAGGATGGCAAGGAACAGAGCGACACACGGACACATAGAGACCGGGGGCTGGGCTTACAGCGACAGGAGGGGGGATACGGATATATAGCAACCGCATGGGGAACAGGAAAGCAGAGTACACGGTTATACACATGTGGGGCATGTTAGCATTTACATTCACATTTCTATCCAGCCGTGATTCAGGCCAACGTTCACAGCTCCGCCCAAGTGTGGGGCAAGCCAGAATTTGCATTTCTATCTAGAAGCGACTCAGGCTAACGTTCACAAGCCTGTCAGGGTCTGGTGTAGGCTAATGTTCACAATTCTAACTGAGTGCGGTATTGCTAACCTTTACAATCTAGTATGCGTCTGGACAGGCTAATGTTCACAATTCTAACTAAGTGCCGAAGTGGCATTCCTAACATTCAGAATCCCGTCTGGGTCAGGCGCAGGCCAATGTTCACAAATCTACTAAGTGCAGTATTGCTAACATTCACAATCCTATCTAGAGGTTACTCAGGATACTGTTTACAAATCTAACTAGGTGTGGCATTGCTAACATTCACAATCTAGTATGGGTCTGGGCACATGCTAATATTTACTATTCTACCTAAGTGTGGAACATGCTACTATTCACATGTGCATCTAAGTGTGGGACATGCTAACAATTGCATTTCTGTCTAGATGCGACTCAGGCCAATGTACACGATACCATTCAGAATTCCATGCAAGTGTGGCACATGCTAAGATTCACAGTTCAATCAAAGAGTGGCACATGTTAACATTTACAATTCTAAGTGTGGTACATGCATATATTTATAATTCTACCTAAGTGCGGCACATGCTAACACCCACAACTCTACCCAAGTGCGGGACATGCCACCATTCAGGCTAATGTTCGCAATTCTCTCTGAAAGTTGGACTATTTTACATTCACAAACATGTCTGGGTCTGGCGCAGGTAAATGATCACAATTCTAACTAAGTCCTGTCTGGGTCTGGCGCAGTGAGCAGGAGAAGCTAGTCCTAGGGGTTTGGACAATACTGAAGAGTACTTTGGGAGTAATCTCCTTTATCACAGTAATTACTGAAAAGGTATCAAGAGTGAAGAGCACCTTGGGAGTAATCCCCCTCGTCAACGTAACTAGAGAGAAAATACCAAGAGTGAAGTGTATCTTGGGAGTAATCTCCCTTGTCACAGTAGTTACTGAGAAGGTGCCAAGAGTGAAGAGTATATCGGAAATAATCTCCATCTTCACAGTGACTATAGAAAATATATCAAGGCTGAAAAGTGCCTCTCAAGTAATCTCCCTCATTACAGTAATTGCCCAACGGATATCAAGAACAAAAGTCACCACAGGAGTAGTCCCCGTCCTCAGAGAAGTTGTGGAATCAACAGCCAAAGCCAGAGACATTACGGGAGTGATCCCCCTTGTTACAATAGACCAGAAGAAGAAAACCCAGGAATATATATCACTGAAGAAGAAGAATTGTTGCACATTTAACCAAGCCCAGAGAAGTCCCTGGGAGGAGGTACAAGGATTTATCAGAATTATTGCCAGAGACTATTTGAAGTCAGCCCTTAAGGCTCAACCAGTTGAACCGTGAGAAGGGAGTCATTCTCCTGTTTTGTCTTTTTTTGTTTGCTGAAATCCTTTGGTTGGTCAGAGAAGAATAATTTTGTACAGAGGACGGATTCTTTAGTTTGACAACCACCATGACGAAGGGCACCCAAGTTAAAATTCAGTTAGGTAGGGCAATCCCTTTAATTGTAGGGAAAGAAAGGTCCTTTCCCTTTTGTTGAATAAAAACCATGAGTTGAAATGCCACCCCTTTTGCCAAAAAACTTACAGATAAAGTTACAGTCATGCCATTTATTTTTAGAGTCACAGGTTAAACTGGGAACATTCAGCAGAGTACATCAGCAAGCCTAGTGGGTCTTAGTGTGCCTTAGCATACTCCTCTGGGGTGAGTAGTGATTTGACCACCACTGTCATGCTGGTCCCAGTGTCTCTAATACCATTGGTCCCTTGCCCATTAATAAAGACATTCCTCTATGTGTCAGGATGGACGCATCACTATCACTGTAGGGATCCACATTGGGTCATCTGCAGATACTCTACTCTGGTTTCTTCTGTAACAGCCATTGATTAGATGGCTGTTAAAATGGATTTCTAAACTCTGACCTGGTGGGCAGAGGTTTAGGAGGCCAACCTAGTTTAGTGAAACACAGGAACATTCTGGACAAGCCAGACCAATCTAGGTAACTTGGTAGGCGGTCAAGACTAAGGGCCTCATTATGAGTTTGGAGGTAGCCATGGTGCTACTAGCACCATGGCTGCCTCCAAAACGGGCTCCATTACTGGGTTCCTGCAATGGGGACTTACCGGGTCATTCCGACATAGGAGGACCCGGTAGGTCCTCCTTGCAGAAACCATTCCCCATTCCTATTTGAGCCCTCATAGAGCTCAATGGGAATGGGGAGGGAGGTAACAACGTGCACATCACAAGTGTCCCGTTGTTACCTCCCTCTTCCCCTCGCGGGACCCGGAAAAGACGTCTGGTTTTACCAGACGTCTGATCCGGGTCCCGCAAAGGGAACCTCGTAATCAGCCCTGATGGAATGAAGGGGGCCGGTCCCGTACCGGCCCCCTTCATTCCATCAGCGCCAGGGTCGTAATGGGATCCTAAGTCTCAGGAGGGGTGAGAGTGATCGGAAGCCCACAATGAGCACACACAGTAACGAACCAAAAATTACTCTTAGACAAGTGTATATAAAAAATATCTATACATTTATTGTCGGCCGGAGCAATTGACACAAGTAAACTTTAGTTATTGAAAAACAGTTAACACACAATGGCCCTCATTACGACCCTGGCGGTAAGTATGCAACATTACCGCCATGGCGTAATCATTGTTTACGCCATGGACCGATGGCGTAAAGAGCGCCATATTCCGACCCATCGCGCACGAGCATTACGCCATGGCGGTAATGTAAACTACGCCATGGCATAAACAGGCCTTATCGGCATCGAACGCCGCGCAGGGTGACCTACCGCCACCCATCATTGCGGCGACCGTAATCAGCGGGCCCCGCAATCAGCGGGCACCGTAATTAGCGGGCACCGTAAATAAGCAGAACCGGAAGTAGCGTCATCCCGGCGGAACGGGAAAGAGCACAGCGGCCATCTTTAAAAACACAATCCATTGCCATCCTACCCAACCACACTACAATCGACCCTGAAACCCTGTGAATCCCATTACCCACCCATTTCCTCACCCAACCATGGCAAAAGTTGTTAAAAAAACCTGCGACAGGCAGCGGCAGGACCGCTTCAGTCACGAAGAACTGACTATGCTTGCAGAAACGCTGCAGGAAAAGGCAGATGTCGTCTTCTCATCAGAGATGACGAGACCAGCCATAGCCGGGAAAAAAGCAGTATGGGAACTTGTGGCACAACGCGTCAGTGCCGTAGGTACCACCCCACGCACCGCCAGACAGTGCCGCAAAAGGTGGGATGACCTCTGGCTCCGAGTAAGGGGCATACTGTCAGCAAACCGCAACCTGGGACTGGCAACTGGCGGTGGAGCAGACTCCCCACTGAAGATGCAGCCATGGGAGGAGACATGTGCCTCATTGATCGGCATGGAGTGCATTGAGGGCGTTGGCGGCATGGGGAGAGGAGCCCCGACATCAGGAGACACAGGTAGGTGCCACCAATTCAGCCTTGCAAAACACCCTGAATCACACTTACATGTGAATCACAATGTCGCCCCATATGGCAAACGCAACACATCAGCAGAAGACCCACACCCTGCACGCATGCAGCATGTACACTCTACAGCAGGCACACACATTCCTGCATGCAGGGGGGAGGGGGGATTGGGTGTGTTGGGGTGTTCAGGGGGGAGGGGGGATTGGGTGTGTTGGGGTGTTCAGGGGGAGGGGGGATTGGGTGTGTCATAACTTTTCAGTAGCACAATACACTTTTTCGTTTATCACAAACCAAATGTGTGGACATTGCTCATTGTGTATGTGTGCTTTATTGTTGTACAGTCTACAGTGTACATATACCAGACACACACAGTGCCCCAAGTGCCGTCCACATGTTACACGCACACGCTGTGTGTGCTAGAAGCATTGGTCAATGAGATTGTGACGCATTTCACGACCCTCCTGTGCATCGCTGCCTCCTTGAGGCGCTGCCCCATCCCCACCCTCATCATCCTCATCATCAGGTGGTTGCAGTTCTGCGTAAGGGGGCAGAGGCACGTTACGTCTGACGCACATATTGTGTAGCATGACACATGCCATGACGATCTTCGCAACCTTCTCATGGCGGTACAGGAGTGCCCCGCCAGACCTGCTGAGGCAGCGGAAACGTGCCTTCAGTAGGCCAAAGGCCTGCTCTATCACCACACGGGTACGTGCATGGGCACGGTTGAAGTCCTCCTCATGCTGGTTCTGTGGGTTCCGGACTGGTGTAAGGAGCCACCTCTTCAGGGGATAGCCTGCATCACCTGTAAATGGGCAACAATGTATGTGTCAGGAATTAGATTGCTTTCTGAACATGACGCGCCACCATGCCTTGCATTCAACTGTTACGTTGCACCAAATTTAGTTGTGCTAATGGATTCACACTATGCAACTGGTATATGTTCATGGCTCTCATGTACTGTTTTGCATGCCAAGACACAATGCAGGGGGGGCAATTGCCTTGTGAGTGCCCATCCACTGTGTCCGTTCAGGCCGTTATTTTATGTGACCTGGCACGTGTCCTGTGAGGTCAAAACTCACATGATTGCAACATTGCTGTCTGGCTCATTATGACCCCAGGGAACAATACTGGTGTCAATGGGGACAGTTTGTGGGTCTTGCTGTCTGTGTAGTGGTGCATTGATGTTCCTGTCCGACATGTGCCTCCTTTGTGCGCAGTTATGGGGGACAGCCCTTTCAGTTGATGGTGTTTGGTGACGTGCATGTAGGTGCGTTCTTTTGGAGTCAATGTGGTCACATTTCATACAATGCACTTGCAGATGGTTGTGTCATGGTTGGGGTACACTTTCATTCACATGTTAGGGCTGATTAGATCAGGCATCATGTATACAGTTGTCAGATGACGTGAGTGCTGCCTCAGGGTATGATCTGCCTACTGCTAGTCGCAGCCATGTGACGTATGCATCATTCCCCCCCCCCCTTTCTGCCAGGTGAAATATGCATTGGTACGTCGATCACCTACACACTTGGCATTTCCATGCTCATGACATTAGACTCACTGAGTAGGCAGGATCTTGGGCCTGCATGTCGCTCCATGTAGCGTGGTATTGTAGAGTTCCGAAGGACCATTGAATCATGGGTTGATCCGGGAAATCGGGCACAACAATGTGTGAAGATCCTGTTGGAGTCGCAGACCATTTGCATGTTGATTGAGTGAAATAGTTTACGGTTGCGGTATGGTACCTCAATGGCATGTGGGACCACCAATTCGACATGGGTGCAGTCGATGGCACCAATGCAACCAGGTATGCCAGCTAGTGCATGGAAACCAACTTTGGTGTTGGCAATCTCCTGGGCAGACCGTGGCAATGAGATGTGGTCGCCTGTGTGCTTGAGGAGGGCATCGAGCACTTGGATCAGTGTATGTGAGAATAATGGTTGGGATATGCCATGCAAGTGGCCCACTGTGTGCTGGTAGGTGCCTGTGGCCAGGAAGTGGATCACGGACACTACCTTCAGTAGGGGCGGGATGGCGGTGGGTGTTTCTATCATGCTGACAATGTCGTTGTGTATCATGTGCACAATGTTGGTGATGGTGTCCCGGTCCAGTCGGTACGGGGTGTGGATCTGCTCTGCGGTGAGGTTGAATGGACTGGCTCTGATGCGTGGGATTGGGGGCTGCCTGCGTGGTGCCACTGGCTGTGCTGGTGGGGCTTGCCGGCCCTGCCTTGCCCTCCTTCTCCTCCTGCGTCTCCTCTGTGCAGCCTGTTGTTGTTGTTGCAGTTGTAGCACTCGCATTGCTATCAGGTCCTCCAGCCCCAACATTGCTAGTCCTATTGGTATCATTGTGGAGTGTGACTGGGGCTGGTAGGGGTGGGGTGTTCTCTTTTTGCACTGGGAGAGTCTGTATTGCCTCCACCTGTGCTGATTCTGTGCACCTGTGGCAGCTGGGAACACTGCACATGGCCATTTACGGTTGGTACGCGATGGTGGAATTAGCGCCATGGCTGTAAGGTACTTAACGGCCTTGGCGATGGCGTTAGGGGCATGTCCGCTTGGTTTGTGATCTGCGTAGCTTTGCACCATGCCGGTATTTACGGCATGGTGGGTCGCGCTCGCGCAACCTTGGTGCTGTTTGCGGCACCGTAAACTACGATGTCGCTAATTGCACTTTCGCGGGTCATAATCGGACCTAGCGGAAAACGATGCCGGTATTCATTTACCGGCATCGTTTTCCGCTTACCGCCTGGGTCGTAATGAGGGCCAATTACTATACTAGATAATATATGTACAATAGGTTTCCTAATGCAACAAAAGAATAAAAAAAAGCAGCCACAACCTGTAAAGAGAAGGATGAGTTAACACACTAGGAGCATTAGACAAGTCATTCCCTAACTTTTGAGTCCAGCCCTAAGAAGTGGGGAGCCATGTGCTCAACAGTACAGCTGTGCGTAAAAACGCACGATTACGGAGTTGGAACAAAAAGCGAGTCTTCTTCAGTGGGCTGTAGCAAGTCAGGAAGCAGATTGAGGTGATAAAAAATTGGTTCCCACTATTCGAGTAGTATCTGCCCTTGGCAGCAGAGCAGTTTTCAAAAGGTGAGAATAGCTAGGGAGCGCAGGATAAACCAACCAAAACCGAATAACTTTTTGGGATATCCTGCGTAAAAGAGATCAGTTGTGCTAGGGGGCCACCGGTAAGAGATGCAAGTACTCACCGACCCTCAGCACAGTCTAGACCAAACTTTGCCAGTTTAATCGAGGTCACGAGTAGGTTCGAGTCCTGCAGTTCTGCAGCGCACCGGCTCTCAGTGGCTGGGGCATAGAACGATTGTCTGTGATGGCACAGTTGCCTTTTCTCAGCTTCCAAAGGAGATACAAAGAAAATTCTGGTCTAGCAGGCTTCAAGGCACAGGAGAGCAGAGGTCAGAAAGATACCTACAGCAACCCTCACCAACAGGTGACCCGAGAATCACAGATGTGTGTGGCATTACGCACTCTGCTGATTTAGGACCCAGAGGAGCTAGACCTAAGAAATATGTCGGAAGAGAGCATAGGACCACAAGCAAGCGATGTCCCAAGTCCTGGGTTTCAACTCAAGATGACAGCGGTTCTGTGGGATACCCTGAGGTACAGCTGGACAGATCACAGGATGGCCTAGGAACACTTCCAAAAGGGCTCCTTTAGTGGGTAAGCAGGGAGCACCGAGAGTAGTTGTTCCCACTAGTCCGAAGGGGCGAAGCACCCTGGCAGGCCTTCTTGATCGATGAAGAAAACACAGGTCCGACGGGGAAACAGAGAGCGAAGGGTGCCAAACCTTCCAAAGTGTCTCTGGTGGATTCATGAGTCGATTTCTTCATTGCAGGATACTTGGCTCCTTCTGTAGTTCGGGAAGAACTCGGGTGATCGACCTGGAATGGGTGCAGAGCCTCTTCTCTTATCTAAGATTAGCTGTGCGCCAAAATCGTGAACTTCCAATCGACGATCTACTCTCATGCAGGCATCCCAGTCGTGGACCAATCATGGCCCATGGTGGTCCCAGTCATTAAGGCACTCCAGACATCCTGGCACCAGTAGTGTGGATTGGGACCAGACAGTCCCAACCCGCTTCCTGGGCACACACACATGACATGCAGAAGCCTGCAAAAGAGATTGGTTTTAGCTACTGGCAAAAGTCAGGAAAGGATAGCCAAATGAAAGCAAAATGTTTGGGGGGCTACAAATGGAGGGAAAATGACACATTGATTAAATCTTTCTTTTGACCGACAAAATGATGGCCATGCATTATGCCAACAAGCAAGGGGGAGTAAGGCCCCCGCCACTGTGCAAACTGGCTGGTCAGTTGTGGTAATGGCCAATATTGCATTACGTTCTTCCCTGGCCAACCATCTGGCAGAGACTCAGGGTTCTGAAGGCATCAGGAGGTAGACACAGGAAACTAAGGAAAGTTTGAGCTACAAACCTTTATTAAAATTACAATAAGGTTGGGATAAGGTCATACTTGCCCTATGCTAAGGTGAGATTTCCCTACCTAACTGAAACAAATCGTGTCTGTGCCGCGAAGTCCAAAATAAATGTCTGTCTGTGTCCAAAACCTATACGTGCCCTCACATCTAATTGTTCAAAATGTGTAGGAATGTCAGCATCAATAAAAAGTGGTCTAATAAAAGTTCATAGCTTCTTCCAGCTCTTGGTCGGAAAAGGGTTTTTCCTTTCCTCAGGATTCGAGACAGTTCACTTTCAAACAGGGGTTCTCTTCCCCAAGCTTTCATGTCTCTCACTGTTTTCACAACAACACAATTCCTCAGGATTCTTCCCAGCTTTCAGGCCTCTGTTGTCTTTCACCAATATCATAAAGTTCAGCTGTTTAAGTTGACAATATACTAGCTTTTCTTGACAGTCAACCATAAACTTATAGATGAGTTGAGTGGCTTCTTTTTATTTGTATGTATTCGGTCTAGGTGCAGTTGTCAGGCCACACGGTCCACCCATTACAGGTCATGCAAGCAACACACCTTATCGGCTTCTCTTCCACAGTTACTCTGCCCCTGCCTCAGCTCAACAGTGGTATTTGAACTTATATTCTTGCAGCCTTTTCGAATACTTGTTTTTCTTCCATTCACTTACTGTATTTTCAAATCCTTATAGCTTTGGCACAGTTTCAACTTTCAATTTGTACAGTTCCTCTTTTCCTTAAGGCTCTTGCCAATGCTTGCTTTCTCTCAGATTCTACAATTCAACGTTCCTCATATTCTTTACCAATGCTTGCTTTCTTTAGTTTACATGAATCATAGATCCTTTGTATCAGGGAACGCTTTTCTCTGCTTTCAATTCAAATGGCATTCAATCATTGTTACTTTCCTTTGGTTCGGTATTCAAAACCTCAAATCATTCATATGAAACAGCGTAACAGCAAAATCCCAGTTCACTCTCCTGACGGCAATTTGCACCCAGTACACAGGCTTCTCATTCACTTTAAAGTTCACTGCTTTTCTGGTCTTTCCTTGGCTTTACCAATTTCATGACAGTTTGGTATTCACAAACCCCTTCATTCATTAATTTCAACCTTCACTTTATCGTAGTTATCGTTCATCTGTACTTTATATTTAGACCAGCAATCCCATTGCCTCTGCTGTCCTTCGCTCACTTGCAACCGCTCAGACCTGCATTAATCAGGTGACTCACACCACTGCGTCCTGGAATCATTCAGCCTGACTTGACTCACTGTGTATGCTGTCTCTGTGTGCTCTCCTCCGCTTTGGTCGGCTCTTCATTGCTGTTGCTGCTCCCGGCTCAGCACATCTCTCTTCCAAGGTCTCTGACACCTCAGGCTACCCTGGAGGAAGTCCTCTTCACTCCAGGAGGTCGACAACCCAAACCTGCCACTGGAGACCTTCTGAAAACACCCACCACAATCCACTTATGCTGCAGCAACTCGGCATCACCTGGCCACTTCGGGCATGCGTCTCCCTGCCTTTGCATCCCACTTCTCCATCTGCAAGCATTCCACAGGAGATCTCAGTCCTGATTTCCATCTCTGTCACAACCCTGGAGGATCTTGCAACTCCTTCCTGACCACGGAAGCCAAATGCAGTAGACACCTCCCACCTTGGTTGACACAGGCTCCTGAATAGTATTCACAGGTAACCACGAGGCAGCCAATGGGGGGAAGAGGGTTAGGAAGAAGTTGTGGATAGGTAGGGGGTGTTAGGATAACCAGAAAGAGGGTTTGGGTTTCTTGAATTGGATAGGCACAGGGATTAAGGGGGAAAACATACATGTCATGAAACACATCAAGGTAACTAGCTTTCTTCATTTGTGAGTTACTAGATCACCTGAAAACCTTCCCCTACTACCAGTGCAACATCCTTCTTATTTTAGAACATTGCCTCGTAGGACCCCTATCTCAAACAGTAATTCCCTAAACAAGCGCCTATCATAAGCATATGAGTGTTCAGGGATATCTCCTGAGCAGCAATTGCAACACAACATGAAACGAGACATAAGCAGGAAATTCAATATGGTGCATAACATAAATCAGCAGCACCCCAATTGGTCTCCAGGGTACCCCTTTTCACTGCTGCCAAGCAGTGATGTCTTCTAGTGAGTGCACCTGTGGCAGGTAAGGTGGTAGAACATGCCCCTTACAGACTCGTGACAAGAGCAAGCAGCACAAAACAACATATACCGTCCCTGAAACCGCAAACATTCGTATTCCCTGAATCACCACTCTCAGTGGCTCAAGGATTAGGGTTCATGAAGACTTAGCATTTCGTTCGGAAACACATGTGGCAGCAAACAATATATCGTACTTCCACTCTCCGGGACTTTCACTCATGAGTTTGTAAGAATACAACGTTGTTAAGCAGTAAGCACGTAGCTTCACACACACAATGCACAGCCTCCCCTGTTCCTTCCAACACCACATGTGCACTTAACTGAGGCCTGGTGGGGCTGATGGCACCTCGCCAAGCAATCCACATCCCGCCTTGTGGGGCCGAGCCACATTCACTGTGTCGTGTCCTGAGCGCCCCCTGTGAGGGTCACAGAAAGAGCCATAGCTCCTAGGGCTCCAAACAGGATCTACTCCTCCCTTCTCCTCACCACCGGGTTCTCACCGTCCTGTTCTTCCCCGGCCTGTGCCTGCACGCCAAAAATCACCAACAAGCAGCACAGGCCGGGGAGGAGCTTAAATAGCACGTGACGGCGTGCGCAAGCGCGCACACAAAATGCCCATGTCCTCATGGGAATTGTAGGTTCTGGGCTCTCTTAGCCCACAACCAGGCCAGCCAAGCCCCCAACAAGCCCCTTTTCCTCACAAACTCCTTAGTCCCATCTGAGTGGGCCATTTATACCGTCGCTTTGGCTTCAAGTGCAGGCCATAGTATTCAGCATCAATTACACAACGGTCTTGGTACTCTGCATCCCTCTTCCTCATCCCAGTACCAGTCTGAGTTAATAAAGGATTGATGTATGTTTCTATGTGGTCTCTTCCTCGTCTCAGTACCGTAGTGGTATGTATTGGTAGATGGTTTTCTGACAGAATAGGGAAGGATACCCCATAAAAACATGGGGGACATTTGAGTCCTTATGAAAGGGAAATGGGGGATGACCTGTCCCACCCAAAGGTGCCTCATCCCCACTCCACGACTCTCCTCCTCCCAGGTGATCCTTCCTCGCATATCCACCCCCATGGTCAGGATCTGAATGTGACAACCTTTCCCTGGCCACCTGAAAGGAGGATATATTGGGGAAAGAAGTGAGGATGCCTGTAGATTCCTCACAGGGCACACACTCTTAGCAAAAGTTCCAGACTCCCACACAAGTGGAAATTTAACAGAGAAGTGATGGATGGCAGAAATCCTCAGGACCTACTGTTCTCCTCTAATAGACCTTTTCACAATAGCTCAGAATACGCAATCCCCCTTGCACCTCCTAGGGAGCCATTGGGGATCAGTCCTTGCATGATGCTTTTCTGCTTCACTGGATGGGCCAATTCATTCAATTTCCTGTAAATGAACTCTTGAGCAAGGGAATTCAGAAATGCAAGTGATCAACGAGTTGCAGGATTTGCTGAGAGTCTTCTATGATTTTTGTTTTTCAGAAGATGTCAGAGGTCCCCTCACAGATTCTTCCACAATTGTCAAACCTACTCAGCGAGCAAGAGAGTCAGATCCTTCATCGGTACCCATGATCACTTACCTTATGATATGATATGATATGATAGGTTATTTATAACGCGCTTACTACCCAGAGGTTTCTAAGCGCGGTTCCCGGGATCGAACCTGTCTTGCTCTGTGTCGTCTTGCTTCCAAGGCGAGCACGTTGCCCCAGAGCTATCCTCCCGAGAGCACTCCGATCCCTGATGTCCTAATCTATGAGCAACTCAGACTCTCATGCAGATCATGTCTGTCCTTTTTGTAGCTCATAAATCTTCCACCAGGCAGCAATACTGCAGTAAATGGGTGCGTTTGTGCCATTGGTCTTCACAGAAAGGCTGTTATCCACCTTAGGCTTCCATGTATGATGTTCTCTCATTTATCTAGAGCTTGGCTTGCTCAGGGCTCAAATGGGATCGGTGTCATGCCAACCTTTCAGCAATTGGTGCCTATAGAAACTCTGAGGGCTTGCATTTCTCCATTCAAAATACAGTAGTTAAAAAACACTTCATGGCCTCACTAGGATCTTTTCACTGGCCACACAAGTTAGGCCTTAATTGCATCTCAATTTGGTACTATCATCACTCATGCACAAGCCCTTTGACCCAATGGCATCTGCAGATATGAGTATTGTTTTTCCGAGGGCTGCTTTATTGCTGGATGTTACTTTAGCCAGGTGAGCTGGGGAGCTTCAGGCTCCTAGTTCTAAGGAACCATTTGTCCAGTTCCACAAGGAAAGAATAGTTCCTCATAGGTAGCCATCCTTCCTTCAAAGGATGGTGACAGCATTCTATCTGAATAAGGAGATAAGTGTCACTGTTTTTTCACTGACCCTTTGGGGAATCAGAAAGGACTCCACACGACAAATAGATTAGGTCTTCAAACTCTTTGTCACATACATGATTTCTCCCCTGGATCACAGGGAATAAAGGTCAACATCACCTGATGGGTAACGTTGTGCATTCTAGAATCATATAGTATACAGCATCAACTGCCAACAAAGGGGCACTAAACTCACTTCTCATGGGCTAAGCTAGCTTCAGTCGCATTCCAAACATGTGTTCTTCTAGACTAGAGGATATATGCAGTGCTGCTACTTGGCTACATCAAACATTATTCACAAATTCTTGAGTTTATGCTACGTTTGGCCAGGAGTTCCCGGGGAAGCTCTTTGGTTACACCAGGATGCTCTAGAGATCTTCTGGTCCTCCTCCCCTTTTCTTGTTGCTTAGAACTCCCTTTAAATATGGAGGGAACGGTAAGGGATATAGGTGTAAGTTAAATGTACTCATTGTAGTGACTAGTGTACTTCTAATCCACAATTTTCTCCCATACAGCCCACCATCCATCACTGCTAGTAAGTGTTCTTTGTTATTTTAATGCCTGCTACGAAAGGGACTGTCGGTAGGGAGCCACTGAGCTTGTGCAGTGCGGGGCTGTTGTGTGAGCATTCCCCCACATGTTCCCTCAGCTTTGTTTCAAAAGCTGCTGAGCAGTATCCGCTGGCTCTCTCTCAGTAGGAACGGCATGCATTGAGTATGGAGAAAAGGATTGCACTAGTCACAGTTGGTTTAGCAACTTTAACTATTTGTATTTGATCATAGAGGAATGACATGAACCGCTCAAGTACTGTTTCTGAGGGCCCACATTTTGCAAGGCAACATAGAAGTATGTTGTTCAATACAGTGTCTAAGGTCAATGGATTGATCCAATGGTGCCAGCGCCCCTGAATCATATTGTTCCACTGACTTCGCTTTGATCTAAGGCTGCTATCAGGGCAGATTCAGTCTCTCGGCCTGTTTAAAACCCTCTTGTATAGGGTCAAGACAGTTGTAACTTTCAGTGTAGTGTTGCAGTTACTGAACCACCACTCGTTCCATCAGTTTTGAAAGCAAAGGTAATTTATTTTGAAAGTAGCTGTTACTTGATTGGCTCAGCGTGGTCTGTTATGCTTATTCAACAGAGGGTAAAATCGCTGTAGTTTTCCAAGATATAGAAACAAATCTTTGCTGGTACGAGCAATTAACTACACTGGGGTGAAAACTGACAATAAGGATTTAAATAGTTTTGCAGGTAATTGATCAAGTGGAAAACCTGAATACAACTAAAATAAGCACTAAGCACTTACTAACAAATAGATGCTTCCGAGAGTTAGGTTTGTGCTCAATAAATATTCAATATAAACTAAATAAAATTAATTTCAATAAATTAACTTCCAGTGGAGAGCAATATGTATGAGGGTAACATGTTGATAGCTAGGAGAAGAGGAATCTGGAAATTCATCTGCATATAGAAAATGGTTCCCTTGGAGAGGAATATTTGCCTTCTATTTCCATATATTTCAGTTTACGTTTTGTTGTGAAAAGTTGGCTACGGAATCACAAACTCTTCTACTTGGTGCATGAGGTTTACCTGTAGCTGTAGGGTTCCAAACGTCGTGTAGATGTTTTAATGCACTTTCTGAGAATCCTGGACTTCTTAAAAGTGGTTGGTGTAATATTTAGTTTTTGCAATGGGGACCAATTGTTTTAATGTCCAAGTGATTGTGAAATGTTAACCACCATTTTATGCCCAGAGTTTTCTCTTTAACCTTAGATTTGTGGTGAAAAATAAAGGCGTGTTATGGTCTGATGTTTGTTAGGAATCGTAGATTTTAGTCCATTTTGTGCTAAAAAAGAAGAAAGGTGGCAGCTGTGAATAGTTGATCTATAGAAGATGCACATGCAAATATTAAATGTGTAGGTGGTGCATTTGTATACATGAATCTTAAAACCCAAGAAGCAGGCACCATGACAATTTCCCTCCATTTCTTCCAGATGGGAATTTCGTAGCCATCGGATCTCACGACAACTTCATTTACATTTACACAGTGGGAGAGACCGAGAGGAAGTACAGTCGCTTTGGGAAGTGCTCGGTAAGTGTTCCCTGTAAAGTGAACGTACTACATTACTAAGTATATAGATACTAGGATCCTTCTCCTGGGTATAAGAGACCTGCCATTGTCAGGGGGATCAACAGATGACTCAAATCCAGGTAATTAGAGTCAAAGGGTTTTATTTCAACAACAAAGCAAGCAATTAGAGTTAAGGAAGACACTGAATGGGATTTCCACAGAGCAAAAGAAAGGTTTTTCCTTCTCTCCCTTAAACTCTGCCTTCCTTAGGAAAAAGTTACTCACAGTCTGGTAGGTTTTAAGTACCCTGTACTTCTTTCATGTCTTCTATAGTTTCTTGCTTGACTTGCCTGGATTTCAGGATGCTGTACCTCCCCTTGAAGAAATACAGAAAACACCACCGGGTGCATTGGGTCATCCAAACTGGGACCGGGATTCAGACACTTGAAGATCCTTGTCAGGATCAAAGTGGGGCTGGGGGTTGTCGGGAAAACCCCCTTGCCAACCTTTCAGAGACCTCCATGGGAATTATCCCCTACCAAGCTGGAACCCTCTGAAAAGACTTGTATCTCAAGTAGTCATCCCTTATCTTGTCTTTCTATATGGACACCTCCCTGTCCTTGTTACTGTTACTATCTCTGTTCTTAGCTGTGGCCTTCACCACTGCTTCTGTCTCTCTCTCACCCTCTCTCCCTATCACTCTCTCTCTCCCTTGCATGCACTCTCTTTTACTGTATATCTCCATCTCTCTCTCTCTCTCTCTCTCTCTCTCATTCTCTCTCTCTCTCCCTCTCTCTCTCTCCCTCTCTTTCTCTCTCTCGCTCTCTCCTCCCCCTTTTCTCAATGTTCCACAATGCAAGGTTGTGTTCTTTTCCTCCTTTAACCCCCTCTCTTTTTCTCTAGTATGTTCCTCCTCCCTTCTAGTGGTGTGAAGTCTTTTCTCAATCCATTCATGAATGTGCTTCCACCTTTTCTTTCACCCATTCCACTCCTTCTTTTAATAGCTCTTTTTTACCTTCTCTAACCTTTCCATCTCTCTTGTTTGTTCCTACTCCACCATTCTGCTCCACTCATCCGTGTCTATCTAGAGTTCTTTTCTCCTCTCTATTCTCTACTCCCCTTCATCTGACTGCTGCTTCTCAACTCTGATCTCAACTCCACTCTACTAACAGTCACAATTTCTCCTCCTCCAGGCCGCTCCCCACCAGACTACTACTCTTCACCTCTGCCACCCCTCTCTCCTCCTCTTTCTATTGATGTTTTCCCCTCCTTCTCAATCACCTGTGTTTCGTCTGCTCTACAACTTTCATTGTCACTGCCATGCCACACACAGCCCTGCCACTCTCACTTCCAACTCCTGCCTCCCATACTTCTGCTTTCTTCATGCCCCCTTTTACACACCCGCGGGCCAACACGTGGATTACTCAAGTGTTGAATGATTGCAAGCTGGTTGTTGGTTGTGAGTGGGCACTGTGATTGGCGCTCTCCTGGAGGGACAACAAATCCATCTGCTGTGTCTGATCTGTGAGCCAGTCCCTTGTGGAAACACCGAAAACACCACCCGGTGCATTGGGTGATCTGAACTGGGACCGGGATTCAGACACTTTAAGATCCTTTCAGGATCAAAGTGGGGCTGGGGATTGTCGGGCATACCCCCTTGATATGATATGATATGATAGTTTATTTATATAGCACCTATACAGAATGTGTTTCAAAGCGCTTCAGGGCAAGGAAGGGAACATGGGAAAATACAATGACATTCTTACAGGCCATGAACAGTAAGGATGTGAAATTAACTATCGTACTCGGCCTGATGACATTTCAGATAGTGCAAGAGCTAAAACATAGATAAGGAAGGGAGAGGGAGAGTGGGAAGGAAAAGGAAACAGACAGGCGACTGCCGTACTAGGCCTGACGACATTTCTGGTAGAGCCAGGGAAAACAGAAGGTGAGGGAGAGGGTTGAAGAAAGGGAGGGGAGGAACAAAACAAGCGACTATCATATTAGGCCTGACGACATTTCAGATAGTGCTGGGGGGTGGAGGGGAGGAAAAAAACAGTAAGGGGAGGGAGGAGGAGACAGACGAGGTGCTATCATACTAGGTCCAGGGACAATTCTGATAGAGTAAGTGCATAGAAGAAAGTAAGGGGAGGAGATAGGAAAAGGGAGAAGGGAAAGGAGGAGAGAACAGAGAGTTAGCAGTCAAAAGAGTGGAGAAGCAAGAGGGGAGAGTGAATACAATTGCAGAAGTCAGTAGTAACACATAATGTTGCAAGCCAGGATACAAGATGAAGATGGGAACAGCATGATTCAGGGCCACCATGAGTACAAGATGCAAAAGAAGTTCAGCATGAGAGTTGAGAAAGGGTGACGCACCATGAATTAATGAAGTCCATAAAAGTCAAATCCAGCATTGTCCACAAGACGGTGATGGTGAAACCAGAATGTATCATGACAGACTCCTGCAGAAGTAGGCTTGAGTGGGGTGAGGGGGGAGCAGGGTAGAAGAATCAAGCAAAACAGGCAACACCTGTGTGCGAGAATGGGGGGCACAAGAGAACATCACGGGGGGACCAGAGGGAGTAACACATGTTGGTGCATGCCTACCTGCTGTCTGAGCAGGGGGTCGGGCCCTGGATCCTCCTGGTCCGAACAGGTCCAAACAGGAATTCCCCTTTTCTTCGTCTGCCCTTCGCTTAGGACACCTGGGCGACAGACGCCCTTGATCTAATAGTTAAGAGCAGGAAGGAAGAGGCAGGGCTAAGAAGGTGGGTGGTGCTTGCTAAGTGGTGAAAAAGAGAGGCAAACAGGAAGGCACCAGGTGGGCGGGGCTTGCTAAGTGGTGAAAAAGAGCGGCAAACAGGAAGGCACCAGGTGGGTGGGGCTTGATAAGTGGTGAAAAAGAGCGGCAGGCAGGAAGGCGCCAGGTGGGCGGGGCTTAGGCAAGGTGACCTAGATCCACTTGCACCTGCTCCCCATCTGCAAAGGAAAAGAAGCTGGAGGGCTCCTTGAGTAGGGAAAAGGAGCGGCAAACAGGAAGGCACCAGGTGGGCGGGGCTTGCTAAGTGGTGAAAAAGAGCGATAAACAGGAAGGCACCAGGTGGGCGGGGCTTGGTAAGTGGTAAAAAAGAGCGGCAAACAGGAAGGCACCAGGTGGATGGGGCTTGCTAAGTGGCGAAAAAGAGCGGCAAACAGGAAGGCACCAGGTGGGCGGGGCTTAGGCCAGGTGACCTAGATCCACTTGCACCTGCTCCCCAACCTTTCAGAAACCTCCATGGGAATTATCCCCTACCAAGCTGGAACACTCTGAAAAGACTTGTACCTCAAGTAGTCATCCCTTATCTTGTCTTTCTATATGGACACCTCCCTGTCCATGTTACTATCTGTTCTTAGCTGTGACCTTCATCACTGCCTCTCTCTCTCACCCTCTCTCTCTCCCTTGCACTCTCTTTTACTGTATATTTCCATCTCTCTCTCTCTCCTCCTCCTTTTCTCAATGTTCCACAATGCAAGGCTCTGTTCTTTTCCTCCTCTAACCCCCTCTCTTTTTCTCTGGTACTTTCCTCCTCCCTTCTAATGGTGTGAAGTCTTTTCTCAATCCCTTCATGAATGTGCTGCACCTTTTCTTTCACCTGTTCCACTCCTTCTTTTGATAGCTCTTTTTTACCTTCTCTAGCCTTTCCATCGCTCTTGTTTGTTCCTACTCCACCTCTTTCTGCTCCACTCATCCGTGTCTATCTAGAGTTCTTTTCTCCTCTCTGTTCTCTACTCCCCTTCATCTGACTGCTGCTTCTCAACTCTCATCTCAACTCCACTCTACTAACAGTCACAATTTCTCCTCCTCCAGGCCGCTCCCCACCAGACTACTACTCTTCACCTCTGCCACCCTCTCTCCTCCTCTTTCTATTGATGTTTTCCCCTCCTTCTCAATCACCTGTGTTTCGTCTGCTCTACAACTTTCATTGTCACTGCCGTGCCACACACAGCCCTTCCACTCTCACCTCCAACTCCTGCCTCCCATACTTCTGCTTTCTTCATGCCCCCTTTTACACACCCGCGGGCCAACACGTGGATTACTCAAGTGTTGAATGATTGCAAGCTGGTTATTGGTTGTGAGTGGGCACTGTGATTGGCGCTCTCCTTGAGGGACAACAAATCCATCTGCTGTGTCTGATCTGTGAGCCAGGCCCAATGCAGGTCTGTTGAGCAAGGTTTCATGAAGTCTGGATGCCATCTTAAATTCTGATGGCCCATAGCTGCATTCCCTTGCACCTGGGGCTTTCTTGTCGTAGCTCACTCCTAGATTGGTAAGCCTGTTTTTTTCTGGTCTGTGCAAAGCTTTGTAAACCCTTGTGAAAAACGGCTTGCAAGCAGGCACATGAACAATGCCTGTTGATGTTTGAAATTGTTCAAACTATGCACGTGGGTCTCTGCCAGTGGTTGATCTTCATACAAATAACATCACATTTGTTTTCTTTAAAGACTAGCATGGTCCGTCACCTGAAATCTATGGGCGTCTCTTGATTTAAGGAGACCACTGAACTTCCATAACTTCCACACGAGCCACCCTCCTTTACAAGCCTTAGAGTTCTCCCAGACCTTTGAAAGGGTCAGTTTAGTTGGCACTTATTACTGCTGAATAGGACTCATGAAACAAGGTGTACCTCTTGTGATACCTCGTAGAGGATTTTGCCGAGGTTGGAAGCTAAGTGACATGGATTTATGTGTTTCTTCTTTTTTTGAAATGTAACCCATAGGCCACTCCTCTTTGGACAGTCACATTTCGTGAACTCCTGCTTTTCCTTCTCAGGGATACCAGTCTGGGACAACCTGTAGTTGTCAAGGTCTAGGAAAGGAGTGATAGACGTAAGGCTGGTGATGGACTCGGGAGCTTGGGAATACTCTGTGTGCACCATCATGGAGCATGTGGTGGCAAGCAGCCACCAAGATCTGACATGGGAATTAATGACAGGTCTGATGAATCCTTTTTATGAGGTCCCATAGGGGGTCAGGTTATGGCACCTTGGTCAAATCCATTGACCTCCTTCCACCTTTTTTGCAGAGGTGTTTGTGTGTTTTTTGGCTGTACTGTGACTATATTTTAAAAAAGGCTTCTGCGCAGTGAGTCTTAATATGATGTGAGTGCAGCCAGTGCAGTCTTATCAGATGGTTTCTTCTGCCGGTGTGTTGTGTATAAGCTGTGGCAAGAAGATTATGTGTGACAGTTCGTACCGTTGTTATTTTATATGTATTTAGACAGTGCAACAAACTCCAATGAGGGCATCTTGGTGCTAAAACTGAAAAAGCAGGGGGAAGAAGACTGGAACAAAGAGCATTTAGAAGAAAACGTTTTCAACAACCGACGAAAGGATAGATGATGTTCAATAGCACGAAGAGACAATGGTAATTTATTCCATAGCCGAGCAGCTAAGACGGAAAAAGTACTGCCACAAAGTCCTGTCTGGTTAAACCTGGCGATTGAATCAAGAGAGCCTCAGAGGAGCAAAGAGAACGAGATGGAGTATAAGGGCAACATTTGGCTTGCAAGTATTTGGCCGCCAACCTGATAAAAAAGCATGATGGACAATACAAAGTGCTTTGAATTCCACCCGTTTTATGATGGGGAGCCAATGTAGATGAAGCAGTAGAGGGGAAAGTAAGTGCCAAAAGGAGTAGAAGTGGCAGCTCTTGCTGTAATATCTGGAGTCAGTGCAACAGGTAAGAAGGTTGAGAGAGATAAAGAGAGTTACAATAATCAGGAATACCAGACATAGACGAAGAAACAACCAGATGAACAGGAAGAAAAGGGAGATTTTTTCGCAGTAGCTTGAGTTTAAAATAGCCCTTTTGGCAGACCACACTGACTTGAGCCTCAACAGATAAGGAGGCAGACAATTTAACCCTGAGATATTTCACAATGGCAGCTGGCTTCGGTTCTGCCCACAGAGAAGAGGGCCAAACGTCTGGTGTCTATAGGGATGCCGCCATAGGAGGTACGACCAAAAGGACTTTGGTTTTGTCGCCATTTAGGCGTAACCAATTTTTGCTCATCCATATATTGATTGCATGTAAGCAAGAGCAGCAACGTTCTGCAGCGTCATAATGTAGAAGGTCAAGACGCACAATGATCTCTGTGTCCTCAGCGCACGAGTAACACTAAAACCCAAAAGACTGAAGTAATGAGGCCATAGGCTGGATATAGAAATTAATAATAAAGGAGATAGTGCAGAGCCTTGAGGGAGACCACAGGAAATTGAAGTCGGAACTGATAGGAAAGGTGGTAAAGAAAAAGATGGATTGCGATCAGACAAAAAAGAATGAAACCAAGCAAGGACACTGACAGAAATGCCCACAGAGGATAACAAAGTGAGAATTATTGACTGATCTATGGTGTCGAATGCAGCTGAAAGGTCTAAAAGTATCAGAGCGCCGACACCACCTTGATCAGCTATCAAGGTTAATTCATCAACTGCTTTAACCAGCACTGACTCGGTGTCACTGCCTGGCCGAAACCCCATTTGAAAAGGGTTAAAAAACTGAGTTTTCAAGAAAAGAACAAAGGAGGGGGGTTTCCACGGATTCCATAAGTTTCATCAGGAAGGGTAACAGCGAGATAGGGTGAACCTTTGCTAGATTAATAGGGGCAAGAGGGTTTCTTCAATAAAGGAATAACCAGTGAATGTTTGAGACTAGAAGGAATCAAGCTAGATGAAAAAGAATGGCTCACAGCAGCAGTAACAAGGTACAATGTCAGGCAACAGTTTATAGTGACATTTTCGAATTACATAATGTCGAATGCAAAAATGTCGGAAAAAAAGGCTGGACATTTTTCTTTTGAATGCCTTTTTCTTTTTCTTTTCTGTTCAAAATGGGGGATTCCCCGCAAACCCCCTTTTTTATTTATTTATTTTTTAACCCTTTTTTTACGCACAAAAGCAATAAAAAAAACATGTAAATTAAAAAAAGAAATGTTCGAGAAAAAAAATGTTTGCCAATTTTTTTGACATTTTTGTCATTCGACATTATGGATTCGACATATTAACTGGACATCTCAGGCAACATAGCGTTGAGAACAAAAAGCGGAATGGCATCCAGAGGAGAGGCAGATTTCAATTGGTTTGTGGCTCTCAATATGCCAGGAGGAATACAAATGGGAAAAGAAGACCATGAATCAGAAGGAATAGAAATCACATTGCTATGGGTCACTGGAATCGTAGAGATGAACTCTAGCCCTTGTGTAAAACCAAAATCTGGTAACTGCACTGTAAACAAGATAAGAGACCAACAGACACGGGTATGAGTATAAACAACAAAGGTTTATTCGCTTCAATTGGACTCAGGTTCTACCCAGCAACAGCTGTGCAGAAGTTAGCCATTTACAGAAAGAAAATGACATCCTTTTATGCGTTCCAGTTTACATGAGTTCTACTGCGAGTGTGATGTCATAGATGACATAGACAGTTTACATCACCATGCTACATATAAGGTTTTCTGTAAAACATACATTTCTGTGAGTGATTCCATGCTCTGTATGTGCTACCTTTCCGACCTTGCAAGACAACAGACTGTTCGTACTGGAAGGAAAACATTCCTACCACCATTATCTTTTCTTTTTATAACCGAGGGTAACTTGCGTAGCGGCATGTTTTCACAGTTTGTTTAGGGTAACCCTTTCCTGGTACAAACAGAACAGGACATCTCCTGTGTCATAAACTATTCTCCTTATGAGTATGTCAATTAAAGAGCTGATTTGATTGCGCTTGTGCAAGCCAGGGCTCTAATTACAATGAGCTCATTTCTTTGCAACAGCAAACTCAGCACTCTTGTGCGGCAATTCCCTGCCGCTCCAAATAGGAGATTTTGTGCAAGATGGAGTGAGTGCTTGAAACAAAATAGGGGAGTTTAAGGCTAATCTGAATAAATGCATTTTAAACCGCTTGCGGTGGGGCACTAGCAAAAGACATAGTGGCAATCTCAATTAGAACATACTGGATGTGTTTTTAAATGTAATGTGTGGTTTGTATACTAGTGAATAGACAGGAACTCCTTTGTTTCCTCTTAATATCCCAGTGTTCCTAATAAGTATATTGCTATTGATACATTCCACCCGTAGATTCCTTGTATTGTGAAATACACCTCAGATGCAGTCTGCACAGGAATGTTTTCTACAGTCACCAGGTGGTGCCAAACGACTCTGAGGCTGGCTCAATCACAACATGTGCCTGAGGGGATGTCATCCGTACATACTTCATTTCCCTCATTTCCTTTAATATACAAGTCCAGTCAAGTGCAGGAATGTTTTTCTTGGAATCATCACTCAATGTTTTAGTCTCTTTTTGACGATGTCTCCTCCTATGTGAGACTGCTTAGAGTGTCATCACACAAAGCCTGTCACCTACTGTTACTCTTCATGTCTTATTGTGCTGTTAAAGACTGCAACGCCATGAAGTGCAGGTCCTGTCAGGCAATGAACCCAAAGGCGATTAGGGGGCCCATCTTTTTCTCCCACCTAATATACAAGATCCTTACAACCAAATGGCACAGAATGGAAAGGATAGGACTAGATAGCTCCATTAGACCGGATTGGACATTACTGATTGTGTGGGCCACTCGATTGGAAAAGGGGTGATGTTACAGCACTACTCCTAGACAATAACGTCCAAATGTATCATAGGTACGTGGGTAGGTAGCAGAGGTAAGAGTCTGACACAATAGTGACATGGTTATTTGCAAAGACTTTTACTCTGGCAAAAATAAAGAGGAAACCTAACACTCCCTAAATCTAAAAGGGGTTTCCCTGCCTCTAATAAAGAAATAATGGGTCGGTCAGAATATCCAAGTAAATCAAAAGAGTTCACCGTTGTGTCAAAATACCTATTTGTATCCCTGACACTTATAACTAAGGGTAGTGGGTCTTCTTGGTCCAGAAGAATGGTTCCTTCCCTCTGGATGATGAGCCACAGTTCCAATCATGGGGGAATTCCCCTTGTGAGAATGACTCCCTTCTCCAGGTCTCAGTTCCTTTCTGAGGAAACAAATAAAAATTCCAGCTCGTAGCGTCTTTAGGGTTAAGTTCCAATGCAAAAGAAAAAATCCCAACTTAAGCATTATCCCTTCTTATACATTGTTGTAATTCATTATTGGGTTCCTCGAGAATGCCTCCCTTCTGCAGGTATATGGTTCTCAATGTCCTTGCAGAGCCTGGGGAATGACTCCCTTCCGCAGGCCTTCTTTTGACTGGTTTCACGATACCTAATATTCTGGGAAGACATCAGGAGATACTGCCTCCTTCTCCTGAGGTCTCCTTGCTTTCCAGTTGACAAGGGCTGTGCAGAATGACTCCCCTCCAGCAAGCCCTTTTGAGACTTTCACAATTCACAGTTCATACACAATCTTCTGGGAAGAGGCCATGAGGTATTGTTTCCTTCTCCTGAGGTCTCCTTGCTTTCCAGTTGACAAGGGCTGTGCAGAATGACTCCCCTCCAGCAAGCCCTTTTGAGACTTTCACAATTCACAGTTCATACACAATCTTCTGGGAAGAGGCCATGAGGTATTGTTTCCTTCTCCTGAGATCGCCTTGCTTTCCAGCTTACAATAGCTGGGCAGAATGACGCCCGTCCCCCAAGCCCATCTCAGACTTTCACAATTCACAGTTCATACACAATCTTCAGGGAGGGATACGTCCCTTCCCCAGGCATGCTTTGCACTTGAAACGTTCTTATTTCACGTGAATTCCCAATCTTATGTATGTGGGTCTCAGACCCCTCTGTTCCTCCTGACTAGATGGGGCAGTCCTGGTTCACTATTCTGCCAGGTACTGTGACAATGAAGATGGCTAGTGTTCCTCGTCATAGAAGGATGCGGGTCCAGACATATGGGATTCTCTCCCCTTGGTGTTGCAGTTCCTTTTCACTAGGGGTCTTAGCTTGTACCGCAGGGGCTTCCGTTAGGCCCCACTGTCGCAGCTCCAGCATCTGCCAGTGCCTTATGGTACCCCTTTGAACCGCTCGGTAGCCTTTGTACCTTTAGGGTCTGTACTGTCTCTGCCTGGTCGGTCTCGGGATTCTACGCCCTCTGCTTCAGGCTTCTCTGTTCTTCCTGCGTGCTGCAGCATCTCTGCTGCACCTGCAGATCTCATCAGATGCACCTGCCTACAAACGTGCAATCCTTCTGCTTGGCTGGCCAGGACGTCCGATGCTCTGCTTCGCTGGATGGTCCTTCCATGCCAGACCAGGTAAGAGCCCCTCTGACTGCCCGGTAAGCTCTCCTGCAACTACTCGAGTCCTTTGCTGAGCCGAGCGTACCCTACGCTCATGGTTCCTCCAGGGAGGGCCTTTCTCTCCTTCCTTGTTTCCAGCTTCAGCTTTGAATGGGTATAGCCCAGTTAGGTTTCAGGAACAACTAGACTGTTCATTCAGGTTCTCATGAGTGCTCTCTATGCTTCCGCACTGCTTCTTCGCCCCAGTAATGATCTTCAGGTCTTGCAATGAGTCAATTTGTCTCTCGCTCGTCTCAGTACTTAAGGGAGACATGCTCATCCCATGACCACACTTGTTGGCGTTTTTTAGGGCTTCTTGAAATTACCAAAATTCAAGTTTTATTATTAATCCTGAGCCCATTATGAGAAGCAAAGGAGGGAAAAGAGTTTAGTAAGCATCTCAAACCCACACGCAATCTATTGAAAAGGAGAAAGTCGTCCCATATGCGAGCCAGGAAAGATGTTGTCCGTACTCTTCCTCATCCCAGTACATCCGATATTGTTGGCATGACAGAAACATATAGGAACACTAGGGAAAGTGTTGGTGGAGGGGAGTAGAAATGTGTTTTAGGGTTACGTAGGCTATGAGGATACCATGTTCTCCCCAGGTTGTCACTAATCCCATAGGGGCTTCCCTCCCCATGAGATCCACCCGCTGAGTACACCCCCAGGCGGACTATCGAGTAGCGGCCTCCCCTACCTAGCCTCATGGGAAAGGGCTCACCCTATTGGACAAGTGCTGACATCCAGGGATTTGTCACAATGTGCACGCAAACCTGCTTGCTATGCCATGGTATAGTTCTATCCTCCTCAGCACTAAGTCAGACAAGTGGCTGCAAAAGTTCAAGGCTGCCAGTCAAACAGCCAAATGGTTGGGCTTAATAGTTTCTTTGAATTCCTCTTTTCCTAATGTAGAGGAAGGTACAGCCTTATTGTTCCATTCGAAGGCTGGGTATATTCCCATCAGCGTCAGCTGCAACTGGGAAGGTTACTCCAAAGCCTAATGCCCCAGCCTCAGTGCCTTCTGCTGCAGTGGCATCAAAAGCTGTTTTTATTTTCACCTCCACACATCACGAGTCTCTAATGGGGACAGGATTTGACTGTTCAATTGGGCATGGCATGGGATAATGTCAGACAGATAGGCCCTGCAGCTCGTAGACTAGGGATCTCCCAAATCCACCATTATGCAATCACCTCTAGAACCCCTACTAATTCCAGAGAGTACTCCACTACTCCAGAGGGGAGCGTTGGAGCGTCTTACAATCGGAGAAGTCAGGAGGCAAAGCTGCCATTCCTTCCTGGTATCAAAGAAGGATGGAGGCTCTTCAACAAGCTTCTCTGAAAGGATTGATACAGGGTGATCAGCCTAATACAGATGCGCCAATCTCTGGTGTTGCATGATTGGCTCACGTCTTTAGATCTGCAGAACATGACTTTCACATCCCTGTCCACACTAAACTTGGAGATTTCTTTTTTTTGTGATAGGGGGCACTCACTACCAGTTTGCTGTGCTCTTATTTCGACTCATTTCAGCCCCGAAAGTATTGACGCAGGTCACGGTATTGGCTGCTCATGTTCACAAAAAGAGGGTGTACGTCTTTCCCTATCTTGGGTACTGGCATCTGCAAGCCTGGTGTTAGGGTTAAGAGATAGAATAAGTGTAGCATTTCCAATCGATGGAAATCGATGGGGAATACATATAGTTATTAATGCTCCTTTTCAAGAATAGCCCCCACTGCTGATACATGAAGGGAATGGGATTTGGTAGAGGTAGTGTTTCCAGATGATAGTACTGTTCTTTTCTGACCCATGGAAAATCCGACATGGCTGCCAGACAATGGTTTCCTACCCTGAACTCATTAAGTTCCCCTTTAGTTCCTCTCCTCCCTTCTTTGGCTACCTGGCCTTGCTCTGGCCACCCATTCAATTCTCCTTCCAACACTTTCTGTCCTTTTTGTGAGATCCTAGGATTCCTCTCACTTCTCTATTTTTTTTTACTCTCACACTATCCTTTTCCATCCCCTACCCATTTCAGTGCTACAACCACTCCAGTCTTCTTCTGTTGCCTTCTATTTCAATTTTTTCCAATAGAGATGGGTATCCTTGTTCTGCTCTACTGCATTCATAGCACCTCCTATAGTGTGCGGGAACTGGCCTTAATCAGGTCCATTTCCCTCTCCGGGAGACCTGCCGTCTTCCTTCCCTCCTAATTTGGGCAGTTGTACCAAAATGTTTGTGATCTGGCTGTATCCGGCTTATTTTTCAGTGCTCATATTATTTGGGTACAGCTTTTCCATACAGGCGTTGCACTACTTTTTTCTTTGCTCAATGGGGGAGTTTTATTTTCATTAGTCACTGTATCGTTTGCCCATATAGAAGACTTGTTTGCCCCTATAGAATACTGGAGGTGAACAAGCGGAGGTGACCAGAAACCTTGGACTCGGTATCCTATGGGAGAGCGGGGGAAGAAGGGAAGAAATCAAGGTCATCTAAATACAGATTACCCTTTTCCCTCCTCTATTCATATGGTTCCAGTCATGGTGATGTATCATCCTATGTTCTATTTCTATTGGAGGAGGCTGAACATCGTCTTGAGATGCCATGGTGCTGACTCTTCCAACTTGTTGTTACAAATCCAATAGTATTTTATAGCTTTGGGCCTCTTGACAACATGCCCTACTTCCCCCCAACACGGATTACCAAAGTCTAAGTAAACAGACTGCAGAAGCCCTACTAGGGAAAGGGGAAACAAAACATAGGATGGGCCATCACCAGGACTGGAACCTCCGCTGGGCCCAGGAATCTGCCAGAGTGGCCAAGCCATTATATCCTGGGGCCCAAGTATCTGATGGGGGTACCGAGACTCACCTCCTCAATATGTACCCCAATATAGTCTGTGGCACACAGTAGATAATTACTTTCTATGTATCACAGATCCTCAGGCCTCCATGAGGTTAGTCCCTCATAGCCCGAAAACATGCTTGGACCTAAAGAAAGTTGGTGGTTATTGCCTGGGACCTCGGACAGATCCTGACGCCCCAGGAGGTGAAGGGTTTGTGCCATTGATAAATCCTTGGTGATTCAGTAACTATTGTTAGGTATAGAAGACAGATGATCCAGGGCTCTGGGCCAAATCTACAAAAAAATATAGGGCACACAGAGGTTGGGGACTTACCGTTCCTCATATAACCTGGCCCTTTCTTAACCTCCCTTTACCCCCTGTCTGCCCCAATCAAGAGTCGCTCATCATCACCTCTCTCTCTCTCTTTACATTTCAGGGTCACTCCAGTTTCATCACACACCTGGACTGGTCCAAGGACAGCAAATTCATCATGTCAAACTCCGGAGACTATGAGATCCTGTACTGTGAGTATAACATACAGTTCTATTTGCAGTAAATGAACAGGCAACTCCTTCATGAGAACATACGTCTTAGGTACTGCAATGACTAGTTACAAAGATCCCCAGATCATTTTAACCCATATATGACTGAAATGTGATTTAAATGCAGCTTTGTTCAGTTTTCAAGTAAACCTCACACAATAATTCAAAAAAGGGAAAAACAAAAGGTGGGGAAACTTCTTAAATTAGGATTTTCAATGAGAAAGCCGTACACCTCAGGGACCTTTTAAATTCAGTTCCTGTGATGAAGCAGTGTATGCTTCGGACTACACAGGAGCGCAAATCGACCGAAACTTCAGAGGATGGGGGAGTGGCCTACCTACAGAGACTTTGTGTGGGCAGGGCAAACTTACTTGTATGGAGGCCCCTTCTCCTTCTAGCCGAGGAATGTACGTGGGAATTAGTGTCAACCTAGCAATTTAAGCACTGTGAAACAATGGCATTGCCGAAAGACAAAATGCTATTTTTATGGCATCTGCCAGCAAGATAATGTATGTATCTGTATGTTTTTGAGATATGTAGAGCGCAACTTTGGCCCGAAGCCATCAAGGCGCTGACACACAACTGTTAAGGGCGAGAACGTGACTCACTCAGAACTCGGTCGGAACTCAGAGATACGTCTTAACATTCCTATGAAACCGTATATGATCAACGGTCTAGCGTAGCTCCATCGGAAGAGAATTCCACATTGTTGGAGCCAGTACAGCAAACAGTTGTCCTGCTCATTTCCTGCAAAACCCATGAATACCGAGAGGAAGACTGAAGAAGTCTCGCCAGTTGATAAAGAGTACATTTAGAACGAAGGTCACCCGCGTGAGTGCCATGAATGGCGTGATGTACCAAGAAGAGTGTTTTAAACTTAATTCAGCTACTGATCTGGAGCCAGTTTAACTGTCAGAACAGGGCTAAAGAGTGCAAAAGCCTCAGAGCTCTGAGAGCCAATCCAGCTGCCGAATTCTGAAGAATTTGCCAGCGCTGAAGCAGCGTAGTGACTGCCTTAAATAAGTTCCATTACAAAAATCGATGGAGCTCATAATTGAGGAGGTAACCACTGCAGTCCGAGACTCTGGTGGAAGAAGAGGGAGAACTTCCCCTAATAGATTCAGATTAACAAAACCAAGCTGATATGGAAGAGATTTGAACTTCCCTAGATCCAGATGCAAGCTGCTTCACCCCTAAAGTCTTAATCGCCTGTATCGGCTCAGGACAGGGCCCTAAAGACACTGGCCAGTAGTCGACACTCCATGAGGCCCCAATGATCATGGTTGGCTCTTTCAGTTTCTCGTTCATGGTCCATGTCCAGCTGTATTGTACCATAATCCCATATAAGACTGAGTGGCACTACAGTGGGTTTGTCTTTGAAGTGTCAGTGGGCAGTCAGAAGGGGGCCAGAGCAACTGGTTAGAAAGTGTGGGCACTGAATTTGTTCCATGGCATAGTCTCACCTACACTTAGCCTAACACCACATAATATGACATTACAAGGCATACAAGCTAGGGGAAAGGATGTTTTGCATAGAGGTAAACAAATAAATGCAACCAAGTGTGGTGTTTCCAAAGTGGAAACAGTTACCCTAGGTTGTTATTGGGAGGTCTCTTGGGCCGTTATTAGTAACAATGTCCAGCTCAGAATCATTCTATCTCTCACTCTCACTGGCAACACAGCCCTTGCACGGAAACAATACAGGTTACACAATGGAATGGAACCCACCCTAAGACACATGTCTACACTAAAATTCCCCAAAGACCCGACTAACCCACACCATGTACATCAACACAGCTCTCCACACTCCTTCAACACCACTCTGACAGACACTACAAGCAACACAAACAATTTACATTAGCTACCTGTAGCACATATTAACCACTGCTCCAGACAACCCACACAATAGCTGAACCTTACACACCACATAGTGCCCTATCTTTTCAGATCTGCACACATCAACATTGCAACAAAGCAACCTTGCCCTGCTACCCCGGCTCCTATGTTAATCTCCTACTCCATCTCTTGCAGATCCTTCGGCTCAAAGAAACTATGGAAATGGCATATGGTGTTCTATACATCAGTCATAATGTAGCATAGCAGGGCATAGCAAAGAGTGACGCTCATTCTCCTATGGGGCAGAGCTCTGGTCGGCCAAAGCAAGTCTTGTGACAGGAGGAAATGAATGTTAGTTCTGCTGCAGTCTATCTGCTATGCTTGAATCTCTTGTGCACTGGCTATCTGGGAGATATGCCTGTCAAATCAAGTGATATGGGGCGGAGTATAGCCCAGTGCAACAATAACGCCAAAGTCTACAAATTTGCCATATTAACATTAGTAAATGGCCTTCAAATTAATCTGCAAAATACGAAATTCTTGCAATTTACAACTTTAAAAAGATCGGTCAGATTCTCTTGGGTCATAAATAAGGAACGTTTACCGAAAGGGAACGCTCTTATCTATCTAGGATTCACAATATTGAGTAAATCCGTAAAGTACAATCTTTGGAACTTTATGAAGAATAAAGTAATTATAGTGGCCGGACAGTCAAGAAACATAAACAATAAATATTGCAAGTTTTCAATGGTCCCTTTAGTGAACTATTATGAGGGCAAAATAGTAGAGCCCTTGTATGGTATCGGGAGGATGAGTTTTTGGGTGCTGAAAAGGTTAGAGAAACTGGGGGCATTCACATGGGGAGAGCATTGGGCCTACCAAACTGTGCTTCAATTGTGTTCATACGCTTGGAATTTGGTTTGAAATCTTTGCTAGCAAGAGCCACTTGGAAACTGCTGCTATTATTGCAAAACATAGTCCTGCCTCTTGACAGTTCTTTGCACAGTGATCTAGCTACCCTGATGGATAAAAGGTGTAATGAAACAGTGAAT
Source organism: Ambystoma mexicanum (assembly GCF_040938575.1). Lineage (NCBI taxonomy): Eukaryota > Metazoa > Chordata > Amphibia > Caudata > Ambystomatidae > Ambystoma > Ambystoma mexicanum. The sequence goes on from NC_090923.1 coordinate 1,133,183,283, forward strand.
CAATTGGCAGATACTTACTGGGCGTGTGGAAAATAGCACTGCACAGAGCAGATTGGACCTCAACCACTGAAGCTATGCATCAATACAGCTCCTTAGTTCATCTTTCTTTTGAGTATTTAGCCCGCTTTCTGAATGCTGGGGCGAGGTCCACATTGGTGAGATTTCGATCCAATGTGTTGCCTACTCGAGAAATCTTGGCAAAAAGACGACTCATTCCTAATGATTTAGCCTACTGTCGTCACTGCATTAATGTTCGCAAAATTGAAACTTGGAAACACCTGCTTTTATTTTTCCCAGCGCCCAGTTTCTTTAGAATGCTCTATTTGAGACAATTTGTTCATAATGTTTGTTACATGGATCACGATAATTTATGGTATAGGCTGGTTAGTCTAATTCCTACTTCAGTGGTAGTCGCAGTCGGGGGTTTTATGAACAATTTGAAGCTATATACATATTAGACCATAGCGGCAAGGATTTTACAGTAATATGGCTGGAACTGCCACCAATATATTTAAATGAGCATTCTGTTTAACCTATAAAGCTGTTAAAATGTATTTGTGTATATTACGATTGTATTATTTTTTTCTTTTCTTTATTATTTTTTTATCTATAATATTGGAAGAATGTGTATTCTATCTTAGTTAGCTTTTATGGTTGTTCTTTAAAACACCTTTTCTTTTTCTTATTTGCAAAGGTTGAAGTATTTCAACCATAAACAATAAAAGAAATAATTAAAAAAACACAATTCTTGATGACTGTCTTGGGGGCCACTAACAGAGGAGCATGATGGGACAACGTTCTGTCCAAAAAAATCATTAAATCTGCCCCATTGTGAGGGATTCGTTTGCAAATAGTGTTAACTTAATCAGTTCGAAGGACTCCTATTTTTGTTTATTTAAATGAGAGTGAAATTAAATTATTTTCCCAGAATTGCACACTTTGGTTAAACATGGAGGGAAGGATTTTAATCCACTCTGCAACTGAACACATACTTTCTGAGCTCTACCCAGCACAGATATTTACGTTTTGGCATTCAGTGACTCCACTAATACTCTCTTACAGATTTTTCTTGCAAAATACACAAATCACATAGTAAAGCAACGTCGCAATATGTAAATCATCTGCGAAACATGTTAGGCCAAAATAATATTATTGTAGCTTTATTTTCCACATCTTGAATTGAAATGTCCCAGAATGCAAAATAAAGGAAAATCTAAAAAGCTCAAGTTTTACACCACAGTAGTTTCAGCACTGTAAAACACACCCTAAAAGGAATTGTGTAATATGGTCACTGAGTACACAGATTGTTTCTCTGAACTGTCACACCTGATCTTATGTAGGATTTTAAGAACATTTCACTAGCCACATACAGACACATTCTTTTATTTCATGTGAAACTTGCCGAACTCATGGATATAAAGCAGGCTTGGAATGACCCAATAGCAATAGGGCAGTGCCTCATTGACTGACCCAACATGCAATTGTGGGTGTTAAGTGTATTTCTTTGTGCAAATGTTACCCCCTCCTTTCTGAGCCTCCCAGTACTACCGCTGGTCTCGCTGGGAGTTATTTTCATTGATTTTGAAGGTAGTGAGTCTTTTTTCTATCTCTCACCTCTTGCATTCACTTTTGGTTTGAGAACACTGGGCCCTCTTGTTAAGGTTATAGTGAGAGGAGACCTCTACCTTTTGTTTTGGCATCCATGCTTTTGCTATGGCAACTCCCTCGTCTCATGTGGGTGCACTGGGTCTACCCGTGCAGGAGTCATCTCCTTTTTATGACGTGTGTTCTTCCCTCTGCAGCAGAAGCCATCTTACATGGAGGGATGTGTGGACACACTGTGTCCCGTTTTCTTTGTCCTAAGTAGCATTTCTTCTACTTTCAAGCCATCCTCTGAACAAGTGAGTGGCAGTCGCTACATGTTCACCCTTTTGCGGGCGCGTTATAGTATGCTGCCTTTTCAGCCACTATAATGCACTTAAGAAGAACCTATACTAAAAATAGCCTCTCTGTTTGTTTTAAGCCTTGTTCAAGATGGCCCGTCGTTTGTCAGCTGTCCTTCTACCTTGTCAGTTGTGTGAGGGTCCCCTTTCTTCATGCACCTTGGCAGGCTTCTTGTCAGAATCCTGCAAAGGATTTCCTTTGTGTGTGAGCCGGCAGGAAGTCGGGGGAGGGGGGTCTGTCGGCTCTCGATCCACATTCCTCCAAGGGCTTGGTTGTGGCTGGGCAGATTCTGGGAGGCTTGTTCTCCACTATTGGATAGACACCTTCAAGTTGGAATTTTTCACGTGTCCTATTGGAGGGCTGGGGTCGCACCCAGCCCAGATTCTGGATTCCAGGAGGCAAGCTGGACCAAAAAGCCAAGTCGACCGACGGATCTGAGAAGACCAGAAGAAGAAACGCTGCAGAAATCAGCATTGGCTCAGCCACTAACACTCTGTCGTGAATCCTGACATTCGAATCCACAGGGAAGACCTCTGCGAGGTGCCTTCCTCCCTTTGACTGGTGGGACGAAACAGTCACTTGTCCTGCTTGAGGTACTCCACCTGTTTTCGGTCGTCACAGCGTGCATATTTGCATTTCCTCTGCAAGACCCAGATCCAGCTGTTCATAGTTGCAAGGACTTCTGGCTGAACAAACATCTGGAACTGATTGTAGGCATCCTCTAGGCGCTGTTTGGATGCTGGTAATCCACTGTGCTGCCCTCCACCAGGAGTCAAGCCTGCTGGAAGACTGAAGTCCTGCCGCAGAGTTACCGAGTGCCTCCTGACCCTGCCCTCCGTCAATGCAAGTCGTGTATCTGTGAAGAGGACTGTATGGGTCTTTTCTGGGAGGAAGAAAGAGGGGATGAGAGGGTGAAACACCCCCTCCCCCCGAATATTAAAAAAACAAATTTTAAAAAACCTCATTGTAAAGCTCTCAAACGAAAGAGACCTTTACAATGCCGGTTTTACGATCAAAAGAAAATCGGTCATTGTAAATCGATCGTTTTCACTTGAGAGCTTTAAAATGAGGACATTTCACATAGAACCATCCAGATCAGTACCTCTGTGGGTCATCCTTTTGGACTTCAGGGGTGGAAGATGCTCCTCCTCGCACTCTTAGGTCCCCCTTATGTGTGTTGCTTCTGCTCTGCCCAAACTAACATCAGTACTTTACCTGCCCTAGCTGAGGGACCCTCCCGGACTACTCGCCACTTTCCTTTTGGGACACCTAAAAGACTACCAGAGACCTGATACAGGCTAGAGTTGGGCTTCTATTGCGTAGCGCTGAGCGCCTTGTTATGCTAAGGCCTATGTTCTGATGTACGTGTAACATCTTTTCTCCCTACTTTGGTAAATACAGTTATTGTGTGGATAACTACTTGGCATTCTAACGTAGTGTACTCCACAGTGGGTTACCTAACTGTGAGTTGTATATATGCACTTCAGTATTATGCTTACCTTGGAATATTTAAAGTGGGACTTAGGGGAGTATTGTAATAAGTAGTGTTAATGTAATAACTTACCTGTGTGGGTCGTTTTACTTACTATTTCTGCCAAGTGTTAGCTGTACTACACACAAGGACCCCCTTCCTCCTCAGCTCAGCCTTGCCGCTTGCTAAATCCCACTGAAGAGAGTGCATTTGCTCAACCGGGGTTGTGGAAAACCTTGCTAGGCTTTGCTTGTCTAAGTGCTCCCACAGGTGGTCACTTTAAAAAACCTTCTAACACTGGGACTGTTTTTTGTTTTTATGCGGGCCACTTTTATGGCTTAGTACACGGCACAGCTGGCCGTTTTAAACAATATTACTGGCTAAATATACCTAAAGCACCCATTTCAAAAATATTATTGCAAATAATGCACTGCCACATTCTACTTGGCTTGTTTGGAAAAATCACAAATTCTAACTCACACATATGGGCACATTATTTTGTTGTGTCAGGTGTGGTTTTTGTGCCCTAGTCCGGCTCAGATATGAACTGATCTTTAAAAAGGAGCTTTACTGCTATTGACGTTAATTGTCTTGGAAGCAGACAAAGATCGTATGATGGCTGAAGCTGTGTGGGGCCTTTCTGATGGACATGTCCTATCGCATGGTAGTACATGATGTTGAGTCTGTATTCAGGGCTTCTTTTACTAAGCAGTCCGCATGAGCTGTGCCTCTAAACATTTTCTTCAGTGCCTGGTGCCAGGAGGTACAATGCTCAGTTATCTCATTGCACTCCTAGGCTGAACATGCCCTAGCTACAAGGCCTATGCATTTTGAGGTGTATTATTAAAACATTTTTGGAATAACAAATATTATAGAAGCATTGTCAAACACCAGGTGAAATGCAATAATTAGATACAGTATGCATTGATAGTATGACGTCGGAGCCTTTGCCTCGGTTCCAACCATCTTACATTTTAGGAGGCAATAATGGGGCCACCATTATCGATCTCTGCGGTGAGGGATGCTACTAGAACGGTGTTACTCAAGGCCGGCAATCCGCCGGAGGAATGCCCCTCATACCGTCCTATGTCCTTGATTAATGTAGATAACAACATTTTTGCCAAGCTACTAGCTAATACACCCGCGCCGCTCATGCAAAATCTCATCATTGCAGACCAGTCTGGGTTTATCCCCGGGAGGAACACCTCATATGGGTTGAGGAGATTATTCGGCCTTCAAGAGACGCTGGAGCAGGATGGTCCAGCTGTTGCAGTATTATTGGAAGCCGAGAAGGCTTTGGACTCGGTTGAGTGGCCATTCCTGATCCAGACCCTCTGGAAAATGGGTTTTGGCTCTGGGTTCCTGGGGTGTGTACCGTTGCTCTATGCATCCCTAACGTCAAGGGTGCTGACTAACAGGCAGCTATCGGATAGTCTCAGTTTGGGAAGAGGGACACGCCAGGGTTGCCCCCCATCTCCCACCTTGTATTCGCCCTTTTTATTGAACCATTAGCAGGCTTGTTGCAGGAATCACATATTAATAGGGGGATTCAATTATTTTCCCAAAGGATTATCCTCTTGCTTTATGCAGATGATATGGTATTATTCCTGAAAAAGCCAAGGACAAACTTGCACCCGCTAATGCAACAAGTGATCTGCTTCAGGGAAATGTTGTGGCTTAAGATTAACTATACTAGATCAGTGATTTACCCCCTGACTACAGCGCAGAGCCCTTTGCAGATGAGTATGGGTTTGAGTGGGAGCTCGGCAACACCAGATATGTAGGAATGGAAGTGGCCAGGATCCCAGATATATTTGTCAGGGAAAACTATGGTAGGGAAGTAGAGAAATTACAGAACCAGACCCTCCGGTGGCAGGGGCTGCCACTTTCGACCATCTGCCGGATAGCAGTAATTAAAATGGTGGTTCTGCCACGGTTTTTAGAGCTATTTCAGAACATTCCACTGATTCTTCCCTAGTGCCCCAGATAAGAATTTGAGGTGGGAGTATTTTACTCCCCGTTTTTAAACTTTGAGAGTAAATGTGATTTCAAGAGAGTAAAAATTACTTTTCTCCTTTGCAAGAGAGTAAAATGTATGTGACATCCAGCCAACGTGTGCAAAAACGGCATGGAAATCATTACTATGCAGCAGCTTTCTGCATTGTGACAGAATACACCTTTCATTTTTTCTCTAAGGTCTGGCCATTTAGTCTCTCCCGTATATATTTAAATGTTGAAAACTCAAAAACCTAGCCAATTACATAGTAAAGCAAACATGAATTGTATTGTGTGTTTTGAGGTTCGCTAGCAGAATTGTCTTTTGATGTTTAATGAAAGTCCTCATCTCCTGGAGCTATTACTACCTAATTGTATGCCAGTGTTATGGCACAACAGTGCAAAGAGGCAAGGACTCCATGCTAAATTCTATATCTAATCTCATGGTCAAATAGGTATTTATATAGCCCTTTTGGCAAAGCGCTGTAGGTAGAACATATTTCTCACAATTATCACCCAACTCCTTTGCCGACCTCGAAAGGATACAAGGCTGAGTTGACCTTGCCGGGATTCGAACCTGCATCCTACAGATCACGCACAGATCGCAGAAACAAGCTCACAACTGACTGAGCTATCTTATTGGCGAACATCCTTTAGAGGTTGGTAAACTGAGTATCGACTAAGGTATAATAATCACAGTGCCTAGATGTTGGACGAACCGTGTATGGAGCGCTACATAAATTTAAATACCTATCTGGATTATCACAGGGATATGTTTTGCTGAGTTTCTATTTCAATCACAAAAGTAACTTTCATTTGTTTGTTTTTTAACAACGCTTACCCTTACTGGAGAGGCGGGGTTTGGATGTTTTAATTGTACTCTTGAAGATTTGAGAGGCTAGAACACTTATGATTGGTGTAATGACAATCACTCACCATTGAGCAAAGACTCTGCTGCCACTGACCATTTATAGTAATGTACCCTATTGACTGCAGGGTTGAATGGATGTAAACTAGACCGTGCATACTCATAATTTTACACAGTTTTTATCATTAGAGTGTAAATTCAATTATAAGTGTAAAATGATCTGCCTCTGCATGATTATGCACACAGCACAGGAACTCTGAAAAAAAAAAAACAATTATGCAATACTGGTTTGCTTTCACTGGAAAAAAATGCATAATTTGTTACAAAAGATGAATTCTCAATTGCAACTTAGTTTTCCATCTTATTAATTATACAATCCTAAAATGCCAGGAAAATAAATATGCACAATGCTTCGGTTTGCTCCATGAGCATCAACACAGCAGAAGCTGAATGGAAAGAAACCATTCCTTTTATCACAGTGTGCAGTTTCTTTTTTTAAAAGGCTTCCGAGAAATACATATGGTACAGAGGCTTTTCTCCATGGTTTGCAAATAAATCCATGTAGATAAAAAATCGAAAGACGAGTTCTGGTTTCTGTCAAGCAACCTGACCTTTGCACTGCCCTCTGCTCTAAACTTGTGTGTAAATGTACACAGGAAAATAATAAAGCTGTCATATTTACAAGATTTTCATGCGTAAAAAGACCTAGTACGCACCTTATCTGGAGGCCTATCTTCCCCAATGCTTCTTTAAACGGTTGAGAGGGATCCTTATACATTTCATATGGGCCAGGTAAACCGTGAGAGACCAATCGATCCAAGCTTACTCGAATGGAGGATTTGCTCTCCCAGATTTGGAACGATATTACTGGGCGTCGCAGGCTATTTTCTCTCGTACTGGTATGAAACTCGACTTTGTAGGCCTCATGTCCGGGATCGGGCTTTAGTAGCGCCGGATTTATTCCGGTCAGTCATTTTAGGGGACATAGGATACAAAAAGGCAGGAATGGGAATAGTGTCCAGTATTTGTGCTGCCTGGAGCAACATTGTGAACAAAGCAGGTACCACTCAGCTATACTCCCCATTGTTCCCAGCTAGATTCGTCAGGGGAGTAGGTGTTACACGGGGAAAGGTTTATACAATCTTTAATTGACAAATTGGGTATCGCAGTGCTGCAGGATTTCTTTGTTGATGACACTTTTATGAGCCTCAAGGTCTTTAGGGGTAGAGGAATGGCTACCTCACTTGATATTTTCATGATCTTTCAGGAGCCGGAACAAATTAAAGACATTCTTTCCCTCGTTCCTGAACCAGCCAAGCACATTCCTGTTATTTCACGAGGTCATCGCGACCAGGGCAAGGAGAGACTTTCAATGATTTATGGCAAATTAATATCCACGATTCCGCATTTAAGTGACAAATCAAAGATGGGAGATAGCACTTAATAGAGAAACAGAAGGTGAAGCTTGAGCATATATTAGGAATCAGGCATGTTATGTTTAGCTTAATGCGAGGTACAAACACATCCATTTTAATTAAATGCATCAAAACTATTTCACACCTGTTAGACTGCATGGATACTATCCCAAATCCTCAGTCGAATGTCCAAAATGTACAGTTGATGGGGCTACCTTTGTGCACATGGGATGGGTGTGTCCTCCGGTAGTGGGATTCTGAGGGGAGGTGTTTGAAACGATCTTGGCTATACTAAGAGAGCTTGTGACGCCACCCACTGGTGGCACTTTTGGGATTAAAATTATGCTTGCCTAGGTGTGCCAGATATTTTGCAGGACTCCTGTTGATACTGTATTTGTTTATTATTTATATAGCGCCTTACACCAAGGTGTTGTACAGAACCAATTTACAGTACAATTATATTTGAAACATCTATGCAGTAAACAATTCAGTAACAAGAATAGAAGAGGAACAATTAAGATTGTAGTAACAAGGTTTTTCAAGGCAGTACGAAAAGCAGAGTAAGTCAATAGAGTGAAGAGAGAGAGAGAGGAAGAGCAGTCCAATGAAAGGGGGCAAGCAGTGAAATAGAACGAAAGCGAGATTGAGAATGAGGAGAGCGAGAAGGTGCATAAGAGGACACAAGTGATGCAAGATAAATTGGGCCAAGGCCATGAAGAGATTTAAATGCCATACTTAAGATGATAACGAAGCAGAAACAGAATCATGCGCACAAAGGAGATAAATAAGACAAATAGAAGGGTTAGAGATAGACTTTAGAGGGGCCAGAATGGAAACAGGAAGACCAAAGAGTGATGAAGAGCAGTAAAATAGCCATTTGAAAATAAGCAAAGATATCAAAAGTTTAGTAGCAGCAAAGTTAAGAAAGGAGCTAACCATACAAATATTAAACAGATGAAATCGACAGGAATGACAGGAAATAGAAACATGATAAGAGAAGGAAAGATCAGGGTGAAGATAGAAACCAAGTTTGTGGGCAGTTAGGGAAATAGGGAGTCGTGAAGGGGAAAGAGGACAAAAGAGGGAGGAGAAGGAGAGGGAATAGTGGAGGCTGGAAAGAAAAGAACTTCCGTTTTAGAAGCATTGAGATTCAGAAAATGATCAGACATCCAAGTTTGAATATCATAGAGACAGGCTGAGAGATTTGAGCAAACAGTAGAAGTAAAAGAAGAAAAGGACAAAAAGAGTTGTGTATCATCAACATAGAAGTGATGACATAACACAAAGGAGGAGATTATCGAAGCAAGAGGAGAAGTATAAGGAGAAAAAAGGAAAGGACCAAGAACCGAACCCTGAGGGACACCTTGAGAAAGTGGACAGGCATCAGAGCAGGTTGCAGCCCATGTGAATGAGTAGTTGTGCTTAGTTAGATAAGACTAAAACCAGGATAATACAGATCCAGAGAAACCAAAAGAAGAAAGAGACTGAAAGAGTAGCAATTGGTCCACTGTGTCAAAAATAACAGAGAGATCTGAAAAGATAGAGCAGTGTTTAGAATCGCCGGCTGAAGGCAGTGAGTTCAGACAGAAAGAAGAGATATTTCAGTTGAATTAAGAGGTAGAAATCCAGATTGGAAACAGCGAAGAATAGAATTCATTGCAACAAGTGAAGAAACCTGCAAGTAGACAAAACGTTCCAAAGTTTAGAAAGATAAGGAAGAACAGAAATGAGCCGAACATTAGAAAGTAAGATGGGTCTAGAGACTTTTTTTCAAAATATGAATAATGACTGCATGTTTAAAGAGCAGAATAAAAGTAGAAGTAACAAAAGAGATATTGAAAAGGCTAGTAAGATAAGAATTAAGTGAATGATAGATTTGTGTAATGAGAGCAGAGGGAAGAGGATCAGTAGTGGAAGGGGTGGTATGAGCCTGAGAAAGAAGCATGTAAATATCAGAATTTAGGCAGGAGAGAACAAAGATATAGTGCTAGATGAAGAAGAGAAGGATGAGCACGGCACAAAGGAGATTAGCCGTGCCGTGGTGAAAGGGGCCACTTCCGACCAAGGCACAGTAGATGAAAGACATTGCATATTGCCGCGAATTTGACATCTAATATATAAAGTTGAATGTATGTATGTGTGTATGTTTGTCTGACTATAAAAATCCACACCATTGAACCTACGTCTACCAAATTTTGCATGCATTCCTCTTTTCTCCGAGACAATATCGTAGTCTATGTTTGGATGCAAAAATCTCATGTACAAAACCATTTTTGGAGGTGTGTGCGTATGTTTGTTCGGCTATACAAATCCACACCATTGAACCCATCGCTGCCAAATTTTGCATAGATTCCTCATTTGTCTGGAGCAAGATTGTAATCTCAGGAGGATAGTTCGGGGGCAACGTGCTCGCCTTTGAAGCAAGACGACGCAGAGCAACACAGGCTCGATCCCCGGGTCCACGCTTAGAAAGCTCTGGATATTAAGCGCATTATAAATAATCTCTCATATCATATGTTTGGATGCAACAAATGTACTCTGTAGACACCCTCATTTACTGATGCTCACCACGATTCACTACAGTAGGTACTAGAACGATTCAAAATTTGGAAAAGTGTCTGAAGCAAAATGTTCGATGTGTTGGTTATTCCTGTATTACTACTGTATACAGTTCGAAAGTGTTTATTAAAGCATTTTTAAAGGGAATTAAAAAACACATTTTATTTTGTTTTGTCACGCCACTCCAAATATGGGAAATGGCAAGGTTACAGTTTACTTAAGTTCATTCACGATAAGAGAGCACAATCAATCAATCTTTCATGGACATTTTCTCAAATGTGCTGAAGCCATTGAGTGATTGAAACATGCCGCACAAAAAATGAACATCACTTGGAAAAGCTCCATTTGATGCAAAGCGAAAAGAAATCTATATCAAACGCTTCTGAAACACAACAACAAACCGCAGCACGACTTGCTGACCAAAAAAGAGCAAAATCCTCCAGGGCACGTGAGACACCACTCGATCAGGGCATGGGCAACGCCGGATACCCCCAGCTAGTAGCTTATATTCAAACACTGCCTCTTCATGCTCGCCCGCTGATGTATGGGGACTTCATGTTCAGTTTTTGTTATCCAGCCCTTAGGACTTTGTTCTGAGTGATCACCAATAGATATGGTTGTGGAATATGGGATACGAGACTAGAAATTCTTTGTACACATGAGGGAATATTTGGACAGCGCACTGACACTCTAACAGCTGTTGTTCCCTTGATAGGAATTGTAGTATGTAACGTTTGTTTTGTGATTTTTGCTACAAAACCAATAAAGTTTCAACAACAGCAAAAATCTTTCTGCCTGCTGTTTTCGAGCGTCGTTGATCTGTTTCTCTTACTTGTCATTTTGGGCATTCTCGTTCCTTAGTCACTCCTGGTGCCTTCCTCCATTGCTGACCTCTTTTGACCTCCCCTAACCAGATGAATGATCAATGCCTCTCTCCTTTTGCTTTCTCTACAGGGGATGTCGCAGGAGGCTGTAAGCTTCTCAGGAACCGCTTCGACAGCCGTGACCGCGAATGGGCAACGTACACCTGCGTGCTGGGCTTCCATGTCTTTGGTGAGTACAGTAGGGGCAAGAGAGCCACAGTGAGTGACATATACAGCCAGGCCAATGGGGCATGCTGACCGGTGAATACATTAGGGCCATGGAGTGTGGAATGACCAACCAGGACCATGCTGTGTTGTTAAAGCAACAAGAAAGCTGAAAGCTATTAATGTGGCATTATGTACCTGTTGCACAGGCATCACGGGGGGATTACAGCCTTGGGCCTGAGTTACTTGCCCGAGCGAAGCGAGGGCAGTTAAAGTAGCCCCAGACCGTTAACCCTGGTGATGCCTGTGGAAATGGGGTACATAAGACCATTAGCACCTGTCCCATGGGCTGGGACGGGGCTCATTTACAGTATTTTCGCTCCCTGAATGGGGTGCCTCGCGGCGTCCATTTCACAGGACGCAAATACTGTTCCAAGATGGCTGCTGGGAACAGAGGGGAAGGTGTGGCTGCGGCAGCGAGTGCCGCTGCCGCCGAAATAAGGTAAGTGTTGGGGAGGAGGGGTAAAAAAAATGTAAACAGGTACAGAGGGTGGGGAGAAGATGGCGGTGGGGTAAGCTAGCAGTCAGGCAGCATAGACCGCAGGCTTTCACCGGCGGTTCAAGCCGTCAGTCGTATAGCCACCTGATTGTCTGGCTCCCCCAGCCAGGGTGCTAATGGCAGAGCATTCTGAGCATAGGAAACTGGGGGTCGCTACAGGACATGACATGCTCTAGGTGATAGGTGTCGCAGCTGAATATAATGTGTTCGAAGTGTGCAGGAGGTGCGGTTGGGAGTGGTGGTCCTATGCTTTTCTTTTTTACATTTCACCATTACTGTACTTTTATTTTATAAATAAACCGCTCCGGAATGGTTTCTGTTTGAAATAAAAGTATAGGAAGGAAGAAATTGTGACGTTGTCTACCGTGTCTGTCGTCTGGCCTGCATGAGAGTCGTGGGGCCTGATTTATAAAGCGTTTCATGCAAAAAAGCCATTGTTAATTTGGGCCCCTGGTGTCTGTCAAGCTGCGCCTGCGCTTTGTATATTAAACTTGTGTGCTGTCTCAGTGCACAGGCCCTGCCACAGCACCTTCTTTCCTTGTAAGAGCTGTGCTGTTGCTCTAAAGAAGTAGTTTGATCGTGTTGTCGAACAAAAGGTCTATTTCACCCAGCCCATTTGCAACTTTGAGAAAATAACTCACTGAAGTGAGTGTGGTGACATGGTCACGCTATGCCCGCAAAGTAGAGACGCAACTCCGTCGCAGGGAATAAATGGGACAGTCACGCGCATGCACGTCAGTGCCCAGGCGGAGCCTGTACAGAATACACATGTGTGTGTCACTCTGTGGGGGGTCAGTGGATACCGTAGCGCAAAGCCACATGGCCTTATAACAATTGCGTGGAGGAGGTCGCTTTCCCGGATCCAAGTGCTGCATCAGCTGAGCTGACGGAGGGGTTTGGAATGCTCGTTTTGCTCGACAGCTGTGGCAGCACACAAGGGGAAGGTGAGGCAGGCCCTGCAACACCAGCAAGAAGGAGGTTGTGGCTTCCCTGTTAAGGAAGTGCACGTGCACCTCCTCGACCATTTCTGGAGCATCCGAGGGTGGGAATTTGAAAAAAGAAAAACAAAAACATCATTTTTATCTCTTTTCTCCTGTTTTGCAAGGGGAGTTTTCAGAGTTTTTCTTCATCCCCAATTTTTCACCAGAGCTGTTTCTTTGCAGGTCTCCTTTGGCAGTCACGCTGAGTTGCGGCCTCTGTGAAGAAGGGGTGCCTGTGCACTCAGTCTGATGCTGCTTAGTGGGGCACTGCACCAGGATGCGCAACGCCCAGGCAGCAGCCGCAGTTGCTCCGTCAAGTAGCCCCAAGCGCATTGCCAGCAAGGGGCACTGGCTCCCATGCCAGAATTTGACAAATCTGGGTCTGAAGCGGCCCTGGGCCCCAGATGGAACCTGTGGCTAAAGCGCCTGGAGATGTACTTCTCTGCAGTTGGTGAGGTGAATGAGCAGACAAAGAAGTCGACACTTCTGTATGCTGCAGCACCAGCTGTGTTGAAGCTGTTTGAGGCTTTGAGGCCGGTGGATGGAGCAGCGAAAGACTCTCTGAGGGACCATTTCATCCCATTCGTGAACTTGGACTACGAGAGATTTGTGATGTGTGCGGCCAAACAGAAGGATGACGAGTTGTTGGACTCCTTCTATGGCAGGCTGAAACAACGAGCAGCCACGTGCGCGTGGTTCAGTGAAGAAGAAATGGTGCATAACCAGCTGATTCAGGGGTGTGCCTCAGGGGAGCTGAGGCGACAGGTCCTGAGGGTGCCGGGGCTCACCTTGGTGAGAATCCTTTAAATGAGACAATCCTATGAGCTGGCGGACACGAGGGCTTCCAGGATGGACGAGGCTAGGAAGCACTTGTGTATAGGCACGTTATAAATGCCACATCATATCATATATCATATGAAGATGGTGAAGCTGGAGGATGTCTGCGCGATAGGGCGCCAACAAGGCGCCAGGGGTGGTCGGCGAGGCATGGGCCCCAGAAGAGACAAAGAGCCAGAAACACTGGTCCAATGCACGCTCTGCGGTTACGACCTCCTGCATGCAGCTGATTGCCCTGCCAAAGGGCGAGTGTGCAGGAGATGTGGGGCAGTTGATAATATTGCACGCACGTGCAAAGCCCGGGGCCAGTCGTCACACCATGAGGCCCTGCCAAAATGGGCACGTTTGCTCAGAGACGATTCCCGAGGCTTGCCCAGGTGGATCAGGATGAGGACCAACCAGCTCATGATCCGGACCCGGAGGATGAAGAGGAAGATGTGTTCTTCATCTCCAGCCTCAGTCACTCGAAAGGCAAGAGCAAGAGGCAGCCGAGATGTGCAGTGTCGGTGGATGGGTGCGAGATCCCAGTGTTGAAAGACACAAGTGTGTCTGAGCGTAATGGCTGTGGAACACTATGAGGGGCTGCCAGGTCCGCCTCTCCTAGCACCAGCGAAGGTGAGAATCTTCACCTTTGGCTGCAATCAACTGCTGCCTCAAAAGGGGCTTTTGTCTCGAGAGTGGGCCATGGGCCAAACACCATCAAGGTGAGATTTTTCGTTACTGATGTCAGCAATAACACCCTGTTGAGTTGTGCCACAGCCGAGGCCCTGAAGATCGTCAGCTTCATGTATGGGGTCTATGTGGAGGACATCCACGAACTACAGATACAAGCAGATCAGTTTTGGCTGGAGAGGTGCTCCAAAACATCATACAGCGGGTGCAGGCTGACCTGGCTGGTGTGCACATGGAGAGGCTACCGAAGACACTGGAGAGGATCTATTCACTGGGGATAACTCTCCACAAGTAAAAATTAGAGTTTTTCAAGGAGAAGATTGAATTCTTTGGCTTCGTATTTCAACAAGGAGGAGTACCACCGGACCCCAGGAAAGTAAAGGCCATCAAGGAGGCAATACCACCAGAGTCAGTCACAGAGATGAGAAGTTTCCTTGGTATGGTGACATACTGTGGACGATTCATCCGGAATCTAGCAACGCTGTCGGAGCCCCTGCGAAATCTGACAGAGAAAGAGTGTGATTGGCAGTGGAGCCTACTGGAACAGAATGCATCCGGGCAGATTAAGTCAGCAGTGATGACCAAGAGCACCATGGCATTTTTCAACCCAGCCGTGGCATCGGAGATAGTGGTCGATGAGAGCCCATTTGGACTTGGAGTGGTGCTGACCCAGAGGAACTCAAAGGGGGATGTCCTGCCAGAGGCATTCGCAAGCAGAGTGTTAACGGACACAGAACAGCAGTATTCCCAGATCGAGCACTAGGCACTGGCGGTACTCTGGGGGGGGGCACGCACTTCAGGCTCGATGTACTGTGGAGGCCGGTGACAGTGGTGACCAATTATAAATCGTTGTCACCAGTCATGGCGGGGTCGTCATCAAAGCCCCAGCGTGCATTGAGTGATGGATGCTAGCTTTGCTAGAATACGATTTCTGTTTGGTGTACCAGCCTGGGGCGAACAACGCCCCAGATTATCTGTCCAGGCATCTAGAGAATTCTGAAGCAGAGTCTGAGAACGGAGAGGAATTTGTCAGGCTGGTGTTGGAGTCCAGAGTTTGGAATTCCATGTCTGTGCACAGCTCGCCTGAGGTTAGTGTTTCTGCCTGCTCCGGGAAGCCCTCAACAAAGGTGACTGTAAGTGGGCCCTGATGGGGTTGGACAAGCGCACACAGGAAGCAAAAACTTTGCTAGAGCAGCTGTGGAAAGTGAGGAATGAGCTGTCCTTCACAGAATCAGGGCTGCTGTTGAGTGGCCAAAAGATTGCTATGCCCTCGGCGCTGGTTGCCAAGGTCATATCACTGGTGTATTAAGGGTGTTTCAGGGGTCAGCCAAAACCAAATCCTGACTGAGGATGAAGGTGTGGTTCCTCAATCTGGAACTGCTGGTGGACGAGTTTCAGAGGAATTGTGTGTGGTGTCAGGCTGCAGCCCCCATGAAGAGAGAACCCCAGATCGAATCGATGCCAAGGGGGACCGAGCCATGGGAAGTCGTGCACATGGACTTTGGCTTGATAGGGAGAGATGTGCATTTCCTAGTAGCTATTGATGAATATAGCAGATACCCGGAGGTGGAGTTCATCGAGTCGACGTCATTTGAGAATGCCATACTAGTGGTGGAAAAGATGATTGTGTCTCATGGATTCCCAGAGAAGGTGTGCACCGACAGTGGCCCACCCTTTCAAGGGGAGAGTTTTGCAACCTTCCTGAGGAAGTGCGGGGTCAACCACAAGAAGATATCTCCGCTGTGGCCCAGAGCGAATGGGGAGGCAGAACGCTTCATGTGGACGCTGAACAAAGTGTTCTGGACTGCCAATGGGCAGGGGCAATCTCTGCATCAAGCCCTCCCTTGAGGCAGTACAGAGTCACCCCACACAGCTCCACCAGAGTTGCCCCTGCAGAGGTGATGTTCCGAAGGTGCTTGCGTGGTCTCTTGCCAGGCAGTGCGGACAGAGAGCCGGGGGTGATCGATGATGAGCAGGTGGCCGAAGATCGCAGGAGGTGAAACGAAAGGGAGAAAATCAAGAACAAACTGCGACCACCGGACATATCGTTGGGGGATGAGGTGCTACTCAGGAACCAGCACCCGTAAGGCAAGATCTCCCTGCCCTACAACCCGCAGCCGCTGGACGTTGTAGGAGTGAAAGCGTCCATGGTGATGGCATCAAATGTGAGGAAGACGGTGAACCGGAACTCCAACTTCTTTAAGAGGCTTCGTGGGAACCATCCTGTCGATCTAAGCCCGGAGGCGGAGTGAGACTGACCCATATCCTGAGCAAGCCTGGAGCCCGCCTGAACTGACAGATCTGTGCCCAGATGAGGAGCACGAAGCCCGAGGGTGCACAGCTAGGAGGTATCTACAAAGGGAGTCTCGGTGCTGTCCGTCACATCTGAAGGACTATGTGTTGGACGACTAACATGTCGTCAGTATGGCACCGAAATAAATCAGAGACTGATGAAGTGTTGTGTTTGAAGTTTGACAATACTTATGTTAACTGTTTTCAGTTTGCATGTTTAGTGTGCTCGTTATATTCATTGTTATGAAAAAGGAGTTCTGTGGTGGCGTGGTCACTCTATGCCCGTTACGGAATGACACAACTCTTTTGCTGGGAATAAATGGGCGGTCTCGCGCCTACGCGTCAGTGCGCAGGTGGAGCCCGGATAGAATACATGTGTGTGTGTGTCAGTGTGTGGGGACCCGGGGGCTACCTCTTAGTTTTTGGTTGTTCTATTCAGGAAGGAGAGTGTAATGCACAGAAATATACCGGCATGGCCAAAAAAGTACTGTGCAGTTTCTGCTTAATCTGCAGCATTGTTTGAATAGACAACAAACAAGATCACCTTTCCCCCTACTCAAGCATGGCAGATGGTTTTAGAATAGAAATCCTAGGGTGCAGAATTCCCCATTGCAGACCCTGCCCAGAAATCTCCATCTTGAAATGTAACCACGCTCCTTTATGAGTGTCCAATGTGAAGTAAGTTAGGAAAATATAACAATAATAATTGTAATTGTAGTTGTCATTTGTATAGCGCCTTTTGCCATTATTATAGTCTCAATGCGCTGTTGGTGGGAACGTCCTTGGGGACCTCAGTCCAGAGCATAGGAAATTCTCTGAGCTTTAGAATGCGTGTGTGCATTTTGGCCAAGATATGGAATTAGGTGGGCTGGCCGGGCTCCTGTAAGAGGTCAGGCCTGTGTGTGGGCGCTGGAAGGGGGGTCACAAGTGTGTGTGAGTGCAAGATACTCGTTATGTATCCAGATAGCCAGAATTGTGTCATAGGATGTCGCTGTATCCCAATGGCATAGGTATTGAGGAACGTTTGATTTAAGTAGGCTTAAAAATGCTAAGTGTCCATCTAGATAGAATGTTTTCATAGGTCGTAGCGGCATTCTAATGTGTGTGGATGGACAGCCGTGCCTGCGGCAGGTGTCCACCAAAGTGGTGCGTTTAATACATACCTAGAGCTCGGATGGAGCTTATCTTTGATGTTGCTGTGTGATTGATTCGTCTGTGGGGGAGAAAACCAGACTTTCCTAGGCACTACGGAGAAGCTACCATCAGGTCTTCTAGGTGCAAAAGTCTGGCTATGCTAATATGTCTATGGGTGTGACAGGCAGACTTCCAAGGTCTAGGATGTTGGTATACTTTAAGCGCAATAGACGGGCCACCTTTACAGGCATAGAAAATAACTGTCAAGTTCTATAAAAGCTACCAGTCATCTACCAACTGCAGTATCAGAATATTTGCACATAGCTTCTGTGTGTTAGAATGGCTAACCTAGGATCCTGAAGTGCAATGGAAGGGCTACAAGAATATGGGCCTCATTCCGAGGTTGGCGGTAAGTATTGGTTTTTACCGACATGGCGGAAAGAGCGAGTCCGATCTGGTACCACGCCACTATTTACAGGCTATTCCAACCTCGCGGGCACGAGCTTTCCGCCATGCCGGTAAATCCCCTAGCGGCATACCGCTAAAGGGCCCGTTAAACCCCTTAGCGGCATGAAGCGAGACGTTCTTTACACCGGCATCGAAGCTTCGCCATCCGTAATTAGCGGTGACCGTAATTTACGAATACCGTAAATTACGGTCACCGCTAACTAACGAATACGGAAATTACGTCATCGCACAGGAATGGGAAGGAGCGCGGCGGCCATCTTTAAAAACACAATCCATTGCCATCCTCTTCATACAGGACCCGGAGGCATATTTGGATCGGGAAAATAGCCATTAGAGACCAGCATCATGCCGAAAGCACTGAAAAAGGGTGCCGCCCGCATAAGGAAGGAGCGCTTTACACAGGACGAGCTCCAGGTACTGGTGGACACTCTGCACGAACATGCAGAGATAGTATTCAGCAGTGACATGCGTAGGCCCACCGTCGTCAGGAAGAAGGAGATCTGGGACTTGGTTGCACAGAGGGTGAGTGCCGTAGGAAACACCCCCCGCACCACGAAGGACTGCAGGAAACAGTGGGATGACCTCCGTCTCAGGGTGCGGGCCATCCTATCGGCCAAGCGAAGTCAGGCCCTGGAGACAGGAGGAGGCCCAGCTTCTCCCATCAAAATGATGCCCTGGGAGCAAACGTGTGCGGACATGATGGGCACAGAAGCCATAGAAGGGGTTGGCGAAATGGAGTGCGGTGCTCCGTCATCCGCTGATGGAGGTGAATGTCATGAGTCAAGACAGTAAATGCATTCCTAATGTAAAGCACCGCCAAGGGCTGGGCAAGCTGTCACATCATGTATGGCAGGCTGATGTCAGGTGCAAGGCTGCAACCCATATTGGCCATACCACACAAAGAGGCTGTCAATGTGAGTCACCACAGTACTCCGCCAACATGAGTGACCCAGACATCTGCATGCATTTTCCATCCAAGCTCAGATCACTGTCCCACTCACCACCCAAATGTCAACAAAACGCTGCAAACCCATTGTTATACCATAGGCTTGAAGAAATGCTGACCCCCAAATCATTGCTCATGCCGTCTCTCTCTTCCCCCAACAGTCAGCGGGCATGAAAGTGAGGACCAGGAAGCCACCCAGGCCAGTACCTCCAGGGGCAGAGCCAGGGGACACTGTATACCTGCAAGCAGGAAGAAAACACATGCAACACCACCTGCTCCAGCAACCCCAATGGAGGGTGCACAACCCCCACCCGCACCCGCACCCATGCCTGCAGTGCCGCCGGAAACATGCCCCACGGTGCACTCTCAGTGTGGCAGGGGAGAATGCTGCCATGTGCCTCCTCGATGTGCCAGATAGCCCAACATCAATTTCCGTGGCCAACGTGGAGGACCCCAATGACATTGGACATAGCCCAGACACTCCATCATACAGCCAGGTGGCACACAGCGACTCCGGGGAGAGTGACACCCCAGGGCTCACAGGCCAAGGAGTACCACCTGCCTGTACTGGATCCACTTCCCCTGCAGAAAGTCCCGAAAGGGCTGCAGGCTCAATACCAAGCCTGCCAAGCACATCGGCCACACTGGCCATGGATGCAGTGCGCTCCCAGCACCTCACGGGCCTGATTGAGGAGTTCATCCGGGACAACCGTGAATCAAGGTTGGAGTGGCACAATGACCTTCAGGCTCTGGGCGAGGTGATCACTGCGAGCACAAACCGGCTGTGTGAGGTGCTGGGCCGGATCGCAGATGCCCTGGAGGCAGCACCCCCCAGACCACAGCCCCAGTGGGAGTACCCACCCTCCCAAAGCTCATCCACGCAGACCAGCCCTGTCCGTCGTTCACTGCGTACATTGCGCCGCCACGACATGGATCCCCCTGGCTCTGGGTGTTTACATTGACCATACTGCCACACACATGTGGCCTATGTTGCACTGATGGGACTATTGTGGGGTTGTTGTGGGGGGAGGTGAAGGAGGAGTGAGGGTGTGTGTGGGAGTTGGGGGGAGGTGGAGGGGGGTGAGGGTGTGTGTGGGAGTTGGGGGGGTGTGTGTGGGAGTTGGGGGGGAGGGGGAGGGGGATGAGGGTGTGTGTGGGAGTTGGGGGGGAGGGGGAGGAGGTGAGGGTGGAGGTTTTGTTGTACACGTTTCTACATTATTATTCAATACACTGGTTGATCACCCCTAAAAAACAGAGTGGACATTGATAATGTCGCACAGTGCATGGTGTACATGTATCCCCACACCCAGTGCCCAATGTCCTGTCATCCTCACATCCTCAGCTGACTTGTGAGTCAGAAATATTGTCCGATCAATGATTGCCGCACGGAACGTCCCTCCTGTGCATCGGCACCGTGATGCTGTCCTGCCATTCCTTCCTCATCCCCCTCATCATCATCTGGTGGTAGCAGTTCCACGTCAGGGGGCAGTGGCACGTTCCGACGGATGCACATGTTGTGCAGCATTACACATGCCATGGTGATCTTGGACACCTTCTCGTGGCTGTAGATGAGTGCCCCACCCGACCGGCCGAGGCAACGAAATCGTGCCTTTAACAGGCCGAAGGTCTGCTCTATCACCACCCGTGTACGGGTATGGGATCTATTGTAGTCCTCCTCATGCCTGTTCTGTGGGTTGCGGACCGGGGTCATGAGCCACGGCTTCAAAGGGTAGCCAGCATCACCTGCATGAAAGTGTAATGAAGGTAAGTGTTTGTGCATTCATGGTGGAGAATTGTACTAGTCTTACATGGCCGCAGGTGATTACTGGCCATACACACATGTCCCAGGATACAGTCACCCCATTACTGGCCCAGCTATGTGTCATGTGCAATGGAATGATGGAGGGGGTAGCTTCTCCCTGATGGGTCATGGCGTGCACTCACGTCTTGTTGCATGTGCATCGTATATGCATGCAGCAGTGTTGGACTGCATTCATTGATGTCTTGCGTGAGACTTGGTGAAAGGGTGTGTTGGCTGTAGTTGGTAGCATACTCGTCATTCTACACGGATCCCTACCATGGTGACCTGCAGCAATCCTATGAGGGTGCAGGACCAGTGACACGCTGTAGGATCCCTGTTAGACTCACTTCTATTCACTCCCAGGGATGACTGTCCTGTGTGTTGAGATGCAGGAGTCAGCGACTAGGTGCTATTGCACTGCATGGTGCAGGATGCCGCTATGGTGTGTAAGGTCCGCCGATGAGTGGTGCATGTGTTGTGGTATCTGGCCAGGTTTCCTGTTAGTCATGTAGTGTTAGGTGTCGGCTCAAATTCATCACTGTGTGGTTATGTGGTCATGTGCCGTGTCACTTGCCTTGGGGCACAGTGTGCTGTGAGGTGAACATCGTGCACTGGCGTGGACATTCCCACCCAGGTGGAGTATGCACCCCCCCCCTTTCCCACCCAGGTGGAGTATGCATCCCCCCCTTTCCCAACCAGGTGGAGTATGCATCCCCCCTTTCCCAACCAGGTGCAGTATGCATCCCCCCTTTCCCACCCAGGTGGAGTATGCAGACAACCTACTCACAGCCCCAATGCACTGCCATGGCCCATTCAGGTTACTCACCAAGCAGCCAGGCACGTCGTCCAGCATGTCGCTCCATGTAGCGTGGTAGTGTTTGAGTTCCGCAGGACCAAGGAGTCATGAGTTGATCCGGGGTATCGGGCATTGCAATGTGTGATGGCTTTACTGGCATTACACACCATCTGGACTTTGATGGAGTGGTATTGCTTGCGGTTGCGATACGGCACCTCCATGGAATGCGGGACCACCAATTCAACGTGGGTGCTGTCGAGGGCACCTATGCAATTTGGCATGCCTGCCAGTGCATGGAAGGCAACTTTGGTGTCACATATCTCCTGGGGAGTCTGGGGTAGGGATATGTAGTCCCTTGTGTGGTTGAGGAGGGCATCCAGCACTTGGTTGAGTATCCGGGAAAATATGGGCTGTGAAATGCCATGCATGTGTCCCACTGTATGCTGGTAGGTGCCTGTGGCAAGGAAGTGGAGCACAGACACTACCTTCAGTAGAGGGGGGATGGCAGTGCTGATTTCTATGCGGCTCACTATATCTTCATGTATCAGGTCCACTATGGTGGTAATGGTGTCCCGGTCAAGCCGGTACAGGGTGTGGATCTGCTCTGGTGTGAGGTTGAAGGGGGTGGCTCTGATGCGGGGGTTGGGGGCTGCCGGCGTGGTAATGGTGGCTGCACCGGTAGGACATGCTGGGCCTGTCTCACCCTCCTTCTCCTCCTGTGTATCCTCTGTGGTGGGGGCTGTGGTTGTTGTTGTTGCTGTTGTTGTAGTTGCTGCCTTGCAAGCAGGGCCTCCAGCTCCAGGAATGCTGCTACAATTGGTATCATCTTGGTGTGGGAGGGGGTGTGGTGTGTGGGCGTGCTCCTTTTGTGCTGTGCCAGACTCCATTGACTCCACCTCTGCTGATTGAGTGCACCTGTTCCTCTTGGAAACACTGCTCAGGGTTCTTTACACCTTCTCGGCGATGCCGGTATTTACTCCATGGCGGTAAGGTACTTTGCGGTCTTGTGGAGGCCGTTTTTTCCATGTCCGCTTTACTTGGGATCAGCTAATTTCGGCATAGCGTGTCGGGCGCGCGCCACTAAACCTCATACTTTACGGCGCCGTAAATAACGGTCTGGTGGGTCAGAATGGGCCGTAACGGGAAACGATGCCAGTAGTCCTTTACCGGCAACGATTTTCCCTTACCACCCAACTCTGAATGACCCCCATGTCTTCAAGCATGATGGGCGGGCTACCACTATAAGGCGACACACAAGATGTCCACCCCCAGATCCATTTAAGATCAACAGACTGCCCACTCTCAGATCCGTCTAAATAATACAGTTTCTAAGTGCAGTACAAGTGTTTTCACAGTCCTCCAAGTGAAATACGTGTGCTTTCATTTCAAAATCCTTTTAAGTGAGACACCGTCCCTACCCCCAAAGGTCCATTTGAGTGCGACACAATTCACACACACCCAAATCCATCTGAGTGCAATACGTTTCCTACCCCCAAATTCCAAGTAAGAGAGACACATTTCCAACCCCACAGGTCCATCTAAGTGCGATACATTTCCTACCCCCAACAATTCAACTAAGTGCAATGCATCTCCTACCCCCAACAATTCAACTAAATGCAATACCTAGGGGAAGGAAGGCGGAGGATTGCTAGTTTATATGGGGCCTTACAAACTGTTCAATCATAGGAGGAATTGGTTGTAAAAAACAAGTGGGAGCAAGATGTGGGCTATGCTACCACAGACAAACAATGGTCCAAGATATGGGAGCAGGTGAGGAAGGTGTCTTGAAATGCACTGTTCCAATTTATTCAGTTTAATTACCATGACTCCGGCTAAACTACACAGGATAAAGCCCTCATTATCACATGAGTGTCCACTCTGTAAAACAGGATCTGCAGGTGTTTGGCATACGATTTTGGAGTGCCTTGCGATAATTACGTACTGGGAAGGGGTGATGAATCGTCTTTATGCCTCATTAAGCAGTAGTTGTGCACGCACCCCAGCAGTTTGTTTGTTGGGGCTGATTCCCAGGAAGAAGTCACATAGAGCCAGGCAAACGATAGCTCGCTTTATGATGATCCTGGCCAAGCGACGGATCAGCGATATCCTGGAAGTTTGCTTCGGGTCCACCGATAGAACAATGGCTTCGAAATGTACAGTGGTGGGAGTTGGCAGAGGTGGGATGTTTGAAAAGGTGCATGAATCCAGAGGAGGAGATGGGAGATGAAATGGATTGAGGGCCATTGTTGAATGAGCTGGCTTCCTCCGTGGACTTAAAACCCCCATGAGGCAGGTTGTACAAAGGACTTGATAAAATGGGAGATGGTGTTTTACCTGGGGGGCATGGAAGATTGTAGTGTTGGGGGGAATGGCAGAGAGGAATTGGAATTATTGGAGGAGGGCATGAGTGAGGAATATGTTTTGGTTACTGGATTGGCAGGGTGGGGAAAAGATGAGGGGGAAGGGGTGGGGTTGCTGGGTAAATGTTATGCGTTCGATACTCTTGGAGGTAATGGTGCTCTATTTACAAAACTGTTCATGTTATTGTTATTATGTGTTTTGACTGGGAATAACTGTTTTTTTTTAATTAATAAAAAGAAGTTTAGAAAAAACGAATTGCATTTCTTTCCTACCCCCACTGGTCCATCTAAGTGCAATACATTTCCTACCCCAACAATTCAACTAAGTGCAATACCTTTCCTACCCGCACATGTCCATCTAACTGCGATACATTTACAAACCTCAAGTCCATCCAAGTGCGCCACATTTCCTACCCCCAACAATTCAACTAAGTGCAATATATTTCCGACCCCCAGCAATTCAACTAAGAGCAATACCTTCCATTCCCTCACAAGTCCATCTAAGTGCGATACATTTCCTGCCTGAAAATAATAGGTTCTATGTGATTATAATGAATAAAAAAATAAAGAGTGCATTTTTAGCAACAAAAAAAAGAAAAAAAGATTGCATTTATTTTAGAGGCGGGAGGCCTTCCCAAGCCCCCCGTTTCCCCATGTTTAAAACCCCACCTCAAACCCCTCCCCACCAGATTTGACCCCTTACCCCACCCCCACATATATTTTTAAAAATAAATTCAGCATTTTGTCGTTTCTGTTTCATGTAAAAATTAATTATTTATTTGTTATTCGTTAAAATCACTGGAAAGCCAAAAATTCAACGAAGTGCAATACCCTTCCTACCCCCACAGATCCATCTAAGTGCAATCCCTTTCCTACCCCCAAAGGTCCATCTAAGTGCAGTACGTTTCCTACCCCCAAGAATTCAACTAAGTGCAATACCTTTCCTACCCCCACAAGTACCTTTAAAGTGCGATACATTCCTTTCCCCCATGGGTCCATCTAAGTGCAATCGTTTTCTACCCCCAAGAATTCAACTAAGTGCAATACATTTCCTACCCCCACAGGTCCATCTAATTGCAATACCTTTCCAACCCTTAACAATTCAACTAAGTGCAATACCTTCCCTACCGCCACAAGTCCATCTAAGTACAATACATTTCCTGCTCCCAAAAATTCAATTTAGTGCAATACCTTTCCTACCCCCCACAGGTCCCTCTAAGTGCAATACCTTTACTACCCCCATCATTTCAACTAATTGCAATACCCTTCCTACCCCCACAAGTCCATCTAAGTGTGATACATTTTCTGCCCCCAGCAATTCAACTAAGTGCAATACCTTTCCTACCCCCACAAGTCCCTCTAAGTGCAATGGGATCCAGTTAATATGTCAAAAACTTTTTTTCAGATGACAAATCTGTTGAAAACATTTTACCGAAAAAAAATTCGAAAGTATTATTTTTTCATTTACATGTTTTTTTTTGTTCGCGAGGAAAAAAAAGGTTTACATTTTTTTTAAAAGGGTGGTTGGGGAACCCCACCCCCCCCCATTGCAAACAAAAAATAACAAAAAAAAGACATTCACATTTTTTTTTCGGTGACATGTTTTCGACATTATGGCATTCGAAAAGATTTCGTTTGAAATACTCACTAGGAACCAAGTGCAATACCTTTCCTACCACCATAATTTCAACTAAGTGCAAAACCTTTGCTAACTCCGTAGGTCCATCTAAGTGCAATACCTTTCCTACCACCATAATTTCAACTAAGTGCAAAACCTTTCCTAACTCCATAGGTCCATCTAAGTGCAATACCTTTCCTACCCCCAACAATTCAACTAAGTGCAATACCTTTGCTACCTTTAGCAATTCAACTAAGTGCAATACCTTTCCTACCCCCACAAGTCCATCTAAGCGTGATACATTTCCTGCCCACATCATTTCAACTAATTTCAATACCTTTCCTACCCCCACAAGTCCATCTAAGTGTGATACATTTCCTGCCCCCAGCAATTCAACTAAGTGCAATACCTTTCCTACCCCCACAGGTCCCTCTAACTGCAATACCTTTCCTACTCCCAACAATTCAACTAAGTGCAATATCTTTCCTAGCATCAGCAATTCAACTAAGTGCAATACCTTTCCTATCCCCACAAGTCCATCTAAGTGTGATACATTTCCTGCCCGCAGCAAGTCAACTAAGTGCAACACCTTTCCTAACCCCACAAGTCCATTTAAGTGAGATACATTTCTTGCCCCCAAAAATTCAACTAAGTGCAATACATTTCCTACCCCCACAGGTCCATCTAATTGCAATGCCTTTCCAACCCTTAACAATTCAACTAAGTGCAATACCTTTCCTACCCCCACAGGTCCCCCTAAGTGCAATACCTTTCCTACCCCCATCAATTCAATTAAGTGCAAAACCTTTCCTACCCCAGAGGTCCATTAAAGTGCAATACTTTTCCTACCCCCAACAATTCAACTAAGTGCAATACCTCCCACCCCTACAAGTCCACCTACGTGTGATACATTTCCTGCCGCCAGCAATTCAACTAAGTGCAATACCTTTCCTACCCCCACCGGTCCCTCTAAGTGCAATACCTTTCCTAACACCATCATTTCAACTAAGTGCAAAACCTTTCCTAACTCCGCAGGTCCATCTAAGTGCAATACCTTTCCTACCCCCAACAATTCAACTAAGTGCAATACCTTTGCTACCTTTAGCAATTCAACTAAGTGCAATACCTTTCATACCCCCACAAGTCCATCTAAGCATGATACATTTCCTACCCCCAGAAATTCAACTAAGTGCAATACATTTCCTACCCCCGCAGGTCCCTCTACCTGCAATACCTTTCCTACTCCCAACAATTCAAGTAAGTGCAATACCTTTCCTAGCAGCAGCAATTCAACTAAGTGCAATACCTTTCCTACCCACACAAGTCCATCTAAGTGTGATACATTTCCTGCCCCCAGCAATTCAACTAAGTGCAATACCTTTCCTAACCCCACAATTCCATGTAAGTGTGATACATTTCCTGCCCCCAGCAATTCAACTAAGTGCAATACCTTTCCTACCCCCACAAGTCCATTTAAGTGCAATACATTTCTTGCCCCCAAAAATTCAACTAAGTGCAATACATTTCCTACCCCCGCAGGTCCATCTAATTGCAATACCTTTCCAACCCTTAACAATTCAACTAAGTGCAATACCTTCCCTACTGCCACAAGTCCATCTAACTGCAATACATTTCCTGCCCCCAAAAATTCAACTTAGTGCAATACCTTTCCTACCCCCACAGGTCCCTCTAAGTGCAATAGCCTTCCTACACCCACAAGTCCATCTAAGTGTGATACATTTCCTATCCCCAACACTTCAACTAAGTGCACTACCTTTCCTACCCCTCACAGGTCCCTCTAAGTGCAAAACCTTTCCTAACCCTACAGGTCCATCTAAGTTCAATACCTTTCCTACCCCCAACAATTCAACTAAGGGCAATACCTTTGCTACCTTTAGCAATTCAACTAAGTGCAATACCTTTCCTATCCCACACGTCCATCTAAGCGTGATACATTTCCTGCCCCCAGCAATTCAACTAAGTGCAATACATTTCCTACCCCCACAGGTCCCCCTCACTGCAATACCTTTCCTACCCCCAACAAGTCAACTAAGTGCAATACCTTTCCTAGCATCAGCAATTCAACTAAGTGTAATACCATTCCTACCCCACAAGCCTATCTAAGTGTGATACATGTCCTGCCCCCAGCAATACAACTAAGTGCAATACCTTTCCTACCCCCACAAGTCCATCTAAGTGTGATACATTTCCTGCCCCAGCAATTCAACTAAGTGCAATACCTTTCCTTCCCCCAAAAATTCAACTAAATGCAATACCTTTCCTACCTCCACAGATCCATCTAAGTGCAATTCTTTTCCTACCCCCAACAATTCAACTAGGTGCAATACATTTTCTACCCCAACCCTTAACAATTCAACTAAGTGCAATACCTTTCCTACCCCCAGCAATTCAACTAAGTGCAATACCTTTCCTACCCCCAAACGTCCATCTGAGTGCAATACATTTCCTGCACCCAACAATTCAACTAAGGGCAATACCTTACCTATCCACACAGGTCCATTTAAGTGCAATACCTATCCTACACCCAACAATTCAATTAAGTGCAATACCTTTCCTACAACCACAGGTCCATCTAAGTGTGATACCTTTCCTATCCCCAAAAATCCAACTAAGTGCAATACATTTCAGCAAAATATCTCTAATTTACACAATTAGGCTAGATGCATGTAGGTATAGGTATTAAGTAATTAGAGTGGTGGGGTTTTACTGGAGTACAGTAATGGCTGTCCTCCCCGCCCACCCACACTTGCCCTATTAGTTGCTGTAGGGTGTCTGCATCAGGTGTCCCTGGCGAACACGGGCAAGCACAGAGCTGCTTAGGAGAGAGCTGCCCTTAGCTGATGGCTGCCTGGGCAAAGGCTGTCCTGGGCATATCCCTGAAGAGGACGAACTTCTGGTCACCTTACCATGCCACAGGCCCAATCCGCTTGGGGGAGGGCTGGCAGAGGGAGGCGCAGGAAGTGGAATGAAGGACAAAATAAATAAAATAATGGAGAGGGTGCCGAACAGGGAAAGAAATGGGCAGAGGGGATCAGGAGGGACAAAAAAGGAGCATTCACCCGATGTTATGAGCGTGCAGCCCCCGGGAAGAATGGCTGAGCCGACATGGAGCAGGCAGAGAAAGCCCAGCCTCCTGGTATGGTCAGCTGACCATGACACAGGGCCAATCCACTTGGGTGAGGACAGGCAAAGGGAGGGGTGGAGAGCACAAGAATAATATGGAATGCTCTGTGTAATTGATCGTAGCAGTGTTTTTAAGGGCAGAGACCTGAAGCCTTTGTCTGTGGCAGTTCGCACTTGAACACCATCACATAACATGCCATGATATTGTCCAGTGTGCTGTTTAGGTTTTCAACCTACTGTCTGGCTGTTATCAACTAAGGTCTGATCTGATGAGTTTATCCTGTGGCGTAGTACATACGGTTTGTGCATTCACTGTTGCAGAGCTCCTTTAGTATGTTTGCCTTTCTTTGGGGAATATGTGGATCGTGTGCTTCAACCGAAGTTGGAAACACATATAATACGTTTGAGTGCTACCATGGCTCAGAAGATAGCTCAATGTGTTAAGCACTCCTTGCAGCGATCGCTTTTCATATGCCAGATCACAGTACCACATCCAAGCGAGGCAAACTCATCCTTTCCTCTCTCTAAGGTTGTTAAAACTTTGGTGAGAGCAACCCTACTCTGCTACATCACACCTGCACCGAAAAGTGCCAGTTATAAAAGCGAACACTGCATCAATTTTATGCACGTCTAGAGCTCTGTCCCTTAAAACAAGGGGTTTAAATACTGGCTAGCCACACTCTGTGTAGAACATACAGCATTAGTTAGGATAGGTAGTTAGGAAACCAGATCTGAGACCTTGAGGCTCATAGCGCGGCTTTGCCACTAAACAATAATGTGATCCTGGACAAATCATCTTATCGCACTGCATAGTACTTTGCGTTCTTCTGTGAAAAGGTTTGCCTTCTCATATTCCAGTTGCTTTGATTCGCCCACTATTTGCTATTGCTTTTCCTGTAGGCCATTTGAGTGGAAGGGGTACTACACAGGAGACGGCTGATCAAATGTTGCAGCCCTCTGATCTTACTTTCAGGCCTGCTTACCTGACACAAAATGTGTTGCTTTTTTGTACACGTGTAAAGGTTCTTCCCATCATAAATAACAATTCGCAATTCTGTGAAAAATGTGACCTTATCACAAAGGTAATTTTGTAGGCTGCATTTAAAGCTATATGGGGCTGCAGGGAAGCAAGCTGGAACACTTTCAGGACACAGACTCTGTCTGAATGACATATCTGTGATGAATCCACTGGATCCCTCACCAAATCCCTACTTAATGTCTTCTCCCAGGTGGCCAGGGAAAGGCAGACACTTCCTGATCCTGACCTTGGAGGTGCTGCTCTGCGGGAGGATCACCTGGGAGGAGAAAAAGCTCAGGGAGGGGAGAGGAATCCATGGAGTGAGATACAGTATTTATCTTCCCCTAAGGAAGAAGTATTACAAATGACGAAGTAACTAATTGCTTTTTGCCACAGAAACCTAACTGTTCTGCTGGTTGAATCCCTAAATATGGATAAAATCAGCCAAAGTCCCTGTGGTATAAAGGTGAATAAAACCCAGTCTCAAACTAAAAGAGCTAAGTATTTCCCTAACTCAAAAGAAGGACAGAAGTCTGTATAAAAGAATCACCAACCATTTAGAATACCTTATTCATCTTTTCAGACCAAACTGGCAACTGAATTATATAATATTCCGTCAAAGAACCTTGTGGAAAATAGAAGGCAAATAAGCAAAGCACAAAATGTTAGAGAAGCTAACTTTGTTTCCAGGGACTTCAAGTCCCATAATTCCTTCAGTACTGGGACAAGGAAGAGGGATGCAGAGGAACACTACTGTGGGAGTGATCTCTTAATTGGTGTAAATGACCTACACTGGAAGGGGACAAGGAGGCTTAAAAAGTCCCCTCGGGTGCACGCATTAGACAGAGAAATAGGAGAAGAGAGAGAAGCAGAACTGTAGAAAGGGAAGAAACAACGCAACCCATGGTTGTAGCTGAGAGGGAAGCCTGAGGTGAGAGAAGACGCCGGGACCACTGAATCGCCAGAAGCCATGGTGGGTCCTGAGAGACTCTTTGCCTGTGACTCTCCCTATTGCAGAGTTAGCGCAGCGGGAAGCGTGCGGACCAGACACTTACCCGCTGATATTTCGTTGTGCAGAGTTTGCGCAGCATGAAGCAGCAGCAGTTAGGGAAGTGTTCCTCTTGTGAGGATCAAGGTGGCTGGATTGAACCTGACCCTCTCTGGAGCAGGGAAGGCTCCAATCGTCGGTGCCGTATGCAGTTGAGGACCAGAGGAGGTTGTTCACCTTACTGCGAGAAGCCACAAGCCCTGAAGACCTTCAAACACTGAGCGCAGCGTACATGAGCGACTTACCCAATGAGTTTGCAGCTTGCAAGTGACTCTGGAGGGCTCCAACGCTGCCCGTGTGTTCACAGCAGGGTGCTTCACTCGGCAGTGAGTAAAAGCAACAATAGAAGTGATTTTGAATATCGAACTATACGAAACCAACAAGAATGATGCCTGTTGAAAACAAATGACTGTGTAAATAAGGGCTTCAGAGTGTGGAAAGTCCAAAAACCCCACGGGAAAGCTGTAACTGTTCCAAAAGCTTACAAGCAATACCCAAGCCAGCAGAACCAGTGTAGCAACCAGTACTCAAGGGAAGAGGGGAATATTGAGAGGCTTATTGGCAATAAAGCTTACTGCTAATGTACTAAGAAATACAAATCTACAAGTGATAACAACCTACATTGTCAAAGCCAAGGTAGAAGAAAAGAGAGACTATCTTGTGATCAGAATTTGGTTATTACAGAGGGGAAAGAAAGGTGGCAAACAGGCTGCCTTTCTGCAGTAAATTATCCAGAGGGAGAGTAGCATAGCTACCAAGAAGTCTTGAAAAGCACTAATGTGGTTTCTTGTTTCTTCCACAATATATTTAAAGTTTGATGCTGAAGAACTATAATGAAGTTGTTATGCTAACTAAGTTGGAAGTTACCACAGAAGCACTTTTCTGTTCTTGTGGGTGAAGAAGTAGACGGGCAGGTGAGTAAACCCGTAGGGCAAAGGGCATTGCCCGAAAAGAGCCTGACAGATGCATAAGCCAGGTAGTAGTTGATGCAAGCGCTAAACTCTGGTTCTAACATAAACAATTCATATTGATTTGTGCCTTGTGGAAACTTGTTGAAGAAAAGATATAATTCTTCCTGAAGTCAAGTTTGATGTTAATCATCCTGACAAAGACATTTGTTGTTATTACAAAGGTGAACTTTGGTCTTACTCCAAGAGGAGTGGGAATAGTTTATTTATTTTTGAATCCCAGAAGTTGTGACATTATCCAGACAAAGACCTTTGTTGTTATGTATGAGAAGAAAACCAATCTGAGACAGTTCTTATTCCAGAAGGAGTGGGAACTTCGAATTTCTGGAGATACGTTATTGAAGCCGTGGAACTTTATACAAAACCTTGAAACTGTATTGGTACTTTGTGTTAAAACAGATTTCCTTGTTTTCTTTGAACTGTGGAGAAACCCCTGGTTCAAAATCTGGAAAAGGAAATTCACCCAGATTATGAGAAGAGACATTGAATATATTGTGAATCAAATTATATGTTATATTGTTGGATTGAATTGCCATATATTTCCTTATTGCTTTATTTGTTGTAAAAGTGTGAGGGCCCGATATCCTTTTGCTAGAGTGTTTCCTCTTAGTTTACTTTAGGCAGGGAAATCCTCGTCAGGGTAGTCATAGTGAGGCATTTAACCAACCTTTTCATTTAATAAAATGGATAAAGTTGAAAACCCTTTACAAAGTTGTCCGCCTCACATTTCTGACCCCTCACATATCATAGATGAGAATCTGTAGGAGGAATAATGACATCCATTAGAAAGGATATACCTGAAGGTTAGTCATTCGTTGATTAGGTGTGACAAAGTCCCACTTTTGAGGCTGTGAAAGGTGGTGAGAGGGAATCTGGGGGCCAGGTGAAGAAACCCCGTAAGTGTTGCTGACCACAAGGGAGGTACATGGAGGATCCATAAAGGCCTCACCCCCATACCCAATCTATTTAGTGTTAAAAGGTCCCACGTCTAGCACCAAGCAATGTTACTGGAATGACCATGGGACTAGGCATCACCACATTGTCCATCCCCTAGTTCCCCTGTCCATTCCTATCCTATTCTCTTTTACCCCTCCCATAACTCAATGTTGGGAAATATTTTTTTGCAGCTTCCCATCCTTTGACATCCATGGAATCCCCCAAATGTTCCTGTGATTTGATTCCTGTCCTGACTTTTGGAGGTATGTAAAGCATTTTTGCTTTACTTCCCTTGCTTAGCTCATCTATTATTGGAGCACCGATCAGCTCCTCAGAAACCAGTGCAGGGGGCTCGTGAGAGAGATTCCTTGTTGCTTTTAATCATCAGACATCACCCTACAGTGAACTTGTGAGGAGGTATTTTTTTATCCCTTTTTTAAAATTAACATTTCTGTTCCTTTTATGATTATATGATATGATATGATCGTTTATTTATATAGCGCCTATACACAATGTGTTTTAAAGCGCTTCAAGTCAAGGGAGAGAACAAGGGAAAATACAGTGACATTCTTACATGCCCATGAACAATAAGAATGTGAAATTAACTATTGTACTCGGCCTGACGACATTTCAGATAGTGCAAGAGCTAAGACATAGATAAGGAAGGGAGGGGGAGAGTGGGAAGGAAATGGAAACAGACAGGCGACTACCGTACTCGGCCTGACGACATTTCAGGTAGAGCCGGAGATTAACAAAAGGTGAGGGAGAATGGTGTAGAAAAGGAGGGGAGGAACAAAACAAGTGACTATCGTACTAGGCCTGATGACATTTGAGATAGTGCTGGAGGGGTGTGGGAGAGTAAAAAACAAGTAAGGGGAGGATAACAAACCAGGTTGCTATCATGCTAAGTCCAAGGACAATTCTGATAGAGTAAGTGCATAGAAGAAAGTAAGGGGAGGAGATAGGAAAGGGAGAAAGGAGAGGAGGAGAGAACAGAGAGTAAGCAATGAAAAAGAGTGGAGAAGCAAGAGGGGAAAGCAAATACAATTGCAGAAGTCAGTAGTAACACATGATGTTGCGAGAGAACAGCAAATGCAAGCCAGGATTGAAGATGAAGATGGGAACAGCAAGATTCAGGGCCGCCATGAGTACAAGATGCAGGGGAAGTCCAGCATGAGAGTTGAGAAAGGGTGACGCATTGTGAGTCAATGAAGTCCATAAAAGTCAAATCCAAGCATCGGCCACAATACGGTGATGTTGAAACCAGAATATATCCGGACAGACTTCTGCAGAGGTAAGGTGTGGGGGGAGGACTGAAGGGGGTAAAGGGGAATCAGGGTAGAAGAATCAAGCAAAACAGGAAACACCTGTATGCGAGAAGGTGGGGCACAAAGGAACGTCACAGGGGACCAGATGGGGGTGGGGAGCAAAAGGAACATCACATGGGACCAGAGATGGGTGGGGGGCACAACGGAACATCGCGTGGGACCAGAGGAGGTTGGGGTAACAACAGAACATCACAGGGGACCAGAGGGGCGTGGGGGCACAACGGAACAAACACGGAATCAGAGGTGGGTGGGGGCACAACAGAACATCACAGGGGACCAGAAGAGTCTGGGGGTCACAACGGAACAACACGGGGAGCCCAAGATGTTCTTTTGGCCGCCTGCTGAAGGCCACCCTCTGCAAGGCCATTCCCTCTCTCTCCCCCTCCTTCTGTCTCCTTCTAGGGGGTTTCTCCGCACCTGCATCGCGCCACCCCCTCCCGCACACCATGTCGCCCTCCCATACCTATCTCCCATCTGCTCGGCCCTGTGAATCCTCGTAGGCCATTAGGGGAATAGAGTTGCACTATTATGCATCACTCTTTTTCAGGCACAGTTTAGTACTTCACGTTTCCCCCTAACGGTTTGCAGACCACAAACGGAAAATCTATCTTAACAGTCAGGGAAAATGTCCCTTGAGGAAGTGTGAGGGAACACAAAATACCTTTTTAGCTTCTGACCCCAAGAAAGTGTCAAAGAGAAATTGTGAACCAGAAAGAGAAATATAACATTGCGTGTAACCAGCTCAGCCATTGTGGTGCTTTGCAAAGGCGTAATGGTGAAGCACCAGCAATCCGGGGGCCTGCTCGTATGGATGACTGCAAGACTCAGAACTGAAGCAGTGATGCACAGTTTGATTGGCATCAGCAATCAGCGGGCATCCTTTGGGTGCCCGCGTTTGAGACCTCATAACCTAAGCTTGAAAAGCCCAGTCCAGAAGGGACGCCATTACTCTTTTTTGAATTGGAACAAAAGACACCTCAAACAACATCTGCTCCAAAGTGTGACTCTGGAACATCTGGATTAGATATGATGCTCAGACCTAATAATACCTGGGGCTGCAGTCCCATGAAGGGTTTCACTCACAAATCAAAGACAGATGTTAGGGCAGAAATACATTTTTGGGAGTTTTGCAGTCTCATTTTATGGGACGCTGTTAAGATGGATTTTCAGAATCCGTCTTTTTGACATTCTGAGAGGACACCCTATTCTGATGAGCAGAGACTAACACTAATGTCTAGCCAAACTCTATCTGGGTAGTGTGACTGAACAGCAAGGCTTAGGCCAGTGATCCCCCAACATGTTGCTCAAAGAACCCTAAATTGTTGCTTGCCAGTTGCGCTGGGCCATGGTGTGGAGGCTTAGAGAGAGGTGCTGAAGGGATGAGACCTCAGTCGCAGAATAGCCAGGACGGGTCCATGGACTGTGCGAGAATGTTGGCCAATGAGCCTGCTGTTGTTGCAGCAGACCTATTTTTTTTATATATGCAAGATTTGAGTTTGTTGCCACCATGCAAATTATTATTTTTCAGTAACTGCCCTCACTTATTATAGCGGTATCATTGTTAAAACCCTGTCTTCTTCAGATACTTTCCCCAGCTGACTAGTGTATTAATGAGCAAAATACTTGAACCAGGTTTGTGTGCTGGAGAGAATTGTCATATTCTGTTCCTTTGTACATCTAGTAGGAGCATAATGGACAAATAAGTGGAATGCATACCCAATTTACCTTTAATAATAATTTAAATTCGCTGCTTTATGTACAAGTGAGGTTTGTATTTGATGCCACCATGCATTATATTTATCGGAAATATTCATTTTAGTGTCACCAATAATTATTTTTACATAGTGTCCTTGTGGAAAAATTGTCATCATTTGATACTCTGTCCATCTGGCAGGAGGATAATGGGCAGATAAGGTAAACGTCATGCCACATATTTCATAATTCATTTTCCCTATATTCAAATTAAATTAAGTTACTGTTAACACATTTTAATTAACAAGCCAATTAATTAATCCAAATACTTAGTTAACACTGCCACACTCCTCTATGAAGTGGTCATCAAATGATCAAAGCTTTGACCAATGATTGCCACTAAGTTTTGTGTAAAATCTTGGGTGGAGAAAAGAGGCTCCAAATACTTCCGAAAAATATTATTTTCATTCCTAACCACTTTTTTACTAATGTAACAGGCCTCGGAGCTTTAAAATGCACAATTTGCCATTACATGCCAAAAGAATTCTTAGGAGGTAACCTATAATGCCCCAATTGAGTGATCTTTAAGATCTACCATTTAATGACCGGTATTTATTTAATTGTATTTCTCCATTAAGTTAGCAACATTTAAAAACATGTATCATATTTCATAAAATTAACATAGAACAAGCCCAAAATAAAAACGCATACCTCAGGGTTGGGTGCACTCTACAAATAATAAACTAAACTAAGCAGCTTTAACATATTCAAACAAGCTATATATAAAACCCTGATCATTACAATTAATTATGCATAACATAGCTCCCATGCATGCCCACGCTTACGCAAAACCGAGAAACAATGTCAGATTAACAGAAAAGAAACAAACCTTGATGAACTCCCATTTTGCAGGCACACTTTGTGCTTCCTCCTGCACACCTTAATTTATTGAATGGTGGGTACATTTAAACGTACCATTAGGATCAGCCCCCAACGTTGTGGGGATCTTATTTCACAGATTTCTCCTTTCCATCTTATATGTGTACTAAGTCTGCATATAAAGCTAAAGAGGGCAGCCTATTTATATATTGGACATCTGCATTAAGAGCTATTTTGAGTTGACTTAATGTGCCAAATTTAGTATTATCCCACCCCCTAGCCAAATGGACCAAATCCCCCTAGCCCCCGTACCACAAGTATTTTATGTACAAGGGGAGGCTGCAATCGCACCTACATTGAAATTCACTTTATGATTAGCAGAAAATCCCACATTTGTGTTTTAAAAATAGGTAAAAAATTGGATGTGGCCTGACACCTTCAAACTGAACACCCCCAATTCATCTCACAAGGCAAGGCACTACCAGGTGTATCTGCAGGGAGACCTGCTATTTGGCCCAGGAATTTATTTTGCATCCGCTTCATGACATGACAATTTGAACCACTCTAGATTTTGCTGCCATAAGAATCGGTTCCATGTATTAATATCTCCGCACAAATATTGCCATACAAAAATATCAGTATATTTTTGCAGCAATATTAAGCCATCGAACATGCGATGGACACCCCAGCAACCTTGTGTATAGGCACGTTACAAATGCCATATCATATCATATCATATCACCATCATTTTTTTAATGGAGCGGGGGACACCCCTGCAACCTCGGTCCCAATAACCCTATAAATTATCCCCACTAATAAGATCGCCTATGGCCTTACTCCACGACCACATATATGGTGATATTATTGGTGGGGATAATATTACCTGATACCTAAAAATCATGGAACAGACCTTTGCCTTACATGCCTCTGGGCACTTTTGCAATCAGAATGCCTCAAACATGAAATAAAAATGTAAAAAGAGTAGGCTGAAATAAAAATGAGACTGCCACCTCATTTCTACATACATTTAAAAACTAGCTACAGGTTTTCACCCTTTTCCCGAACACCAGCATTTTTGTTTTTATCATATTTATTTCAAACTATATTTCCCAAAATAGTCCTTTGTGTTTAGCAGGCCCTCTTGGAGACCTGACAATTTTAAGTTCAAAATAGCTGTGTCTTCGGCATAAAGAAGCATGCTATAAAATGTACCCTTCAGAGAAGGTGAGAAGGTGGATTTAGAGAAGTACTAGAATCACGTCTGAAAGGAAAGTATTGGGGCCAATTGACCGCCTTGCTTTTCACCTTTATTGGTAGGGATAAACAATGTATAATTCCTCGATATTGTATATCGGACAGACGCTGAGATGTCTGCGTATTATAGATGGATAAGATTTAATAAACCGTTAGGGACCACAATAAAATGATTATGCCACACTATGTTTTTATCAATCAAATCAAATGCTTTCTCCAAATAAACAAAAATAAAAAAATAATCTCCCTCCCTTAACCTTACCGTATTTCTCCATGATGGTACTCAGAGTGAAGCAGTGGTCCACTGTACTAAGCCCTCCCCGGAAACCCCTGACAACGGGGAATATTCATGAGCATGTGAATCCACGCCAGACCCATGCTGGAGAACCATAGTTACAGGTAAGTATCTTGTTCCTTGTCGAGCTTAGGCCTCACCAACTAGCCCTACCCCCACTCCACAGCTGTCCGACATCTTCTTTGTGGTGCCTGCCCTGGCCAATGGAACATTTACTGAAGAGGATAGTGTTCACTATTCGTTCAATCAGAAATGCAAAATTTCATAACATTCCTGAATAAAAAAGAATCCACAATACAGAATTCAATGACTGTGGAACAATATTGCTGATCTTGTATGATTAGGAGTGCAACATTTGCCACTAAAGATCGCAGAAAATCTCTAGGCAGAATCCCAAAGTACACCTGAAAATCAGTTCTCCATTTATGACCCGTTTTACTGTTCAAACATTTGAACTACATTATTAAAAAACATTTTGCTCGAGAACCTGAAAACCCTTGTAATGTTTATTTAGTCCTACTATATTTTTGAACAACTTGATTGGTCTTATGTGTATACAAATGTCCTACTGACCACTCAATTTGCTCGATATTTCCTGTAAACAACCACTTAATGTGAAATGAAGTTAAAGGCCTTGCAAATTTCTTTTACTAGAATTTCACATGGTCTAGATAACTATTAAGTACTGCAAATTAAAATGTTCTATAAGTGGTCTTAAGTTTATTACATTTCTAATTTCTGTTGCAATAATATATCCACCCAAACAGGACGGATATGTTCTTTAGAAAAATGGATGTTGCTTACCATTTCATTTGATATGCAAATTTTGCTTACTGCACTCAAAAGGTTGGGGACCGCTTCTAACTGAACAAGCAAGGAGGTGTATGGTATCTTCCACTTTGCAGGGAGGCGATGCAGCTGTGGTTCTGGCTGTTAGAGAACCAGATCTCTGTTGCGGCAGTCCATCTGGCGAGTACGGAGAACGGTCTGGCGAAAGCCCTGAGCAGCCCTGAGAAAGCAGAGCACTGTCTCACATGAGTGGCAGGTATGCAAGGAGGTTCTCAAGGACATCTCTGCTCAGTGGGGTACCCCAACAGTGGATCTGTTTGCCACGGAGTCCAACAGGAAGTGCAGACAGTTCTGCTCGAGAGAATTCCTGGCGAGAGGCGCACTGGGGGATGCATTCCTAGTGGAGTGGGACTATGACCTTCACTATGCTTTCCCGCGGACTTCTTGCATCTTGTGGGTTCTCAGGAGGTTGAGGAGGTCCCAGACGACCATGATCTTGATCGCCCCGGATTGGGCGAGGATAACGTGGTACTCTGAACTCCTGGACTTTGCCATTTGCCCATCTCTCCGGCTGCATCGTCGGCCGGACCTCCTATCCCAGTCAGAGGGTCGAGTGTTGCACCCAAACCAAGACTCCCTCAATTTACATGCGTGGCTGTTGAGAGAATGAGATATGATGACTGGGACCTCTCAGAGGAGGTACTTGAGGTGCTGCTGGCTGCATGCAGACCATCAACAAGATTCCTGTACGTGTGCAGATGGAGAAGATTCAAAGCGTTGTTCAGGGAACGCGAAATTGACCCCACCTCTTGCCCCACCACTGCAGTGATGGAGTTCCTTCTGTCACTGGCCTCGGCAGACCTTCGGGTTGCAACAGTCAAAGGATATTTGGTGGCTTTGTTTTCAAAATGTCTCCAGATGAAGGGTCTTTTTTTTTTTTACTATACCAGTTATGGCCCAATTCCTGAAAGGACTTGTGAAAACGTTTCCGCCTGTTCCTTTTGTTGTCCCAAACTGGGACCTTAACTTGGTTCTCACTTTGCTCATGGTGGCTCCATTTGAACTCATACAATCTTGCCCAGTTCGGTTACCCACTTTGAAGGGTTCTATGTTCATTAATCCCCAGTTTATTTTCGTGGCTTTTTTTGCCAAAATAAAAATCAAATTTTTTAATTGTATTTAGGGGGTTCCCCACCAATCCCCCTTCACTATTGTTTATTCCCTATACACCACCCCTCCCTACCCCTTATATGTCCCCCCCTATTTTACAATATTTTTTTTCAGCAAAACAATTTCAGCAAAAAGTGCTGCAAAACAAAAACAGGCGATGAATGAACGTCATACCCTTTGAAGACTGCCTTTCTACTGGCAATCACTTCTGCCAGAAGGGTCAGTGAGCTGCAGGCTTTGTCACACAAGACTCAATTTTTCTGCTTCTTTAAGTCAAAGGTATCGCTGAAGCGCGGCCGGGATTCTTGCCCAAAGTCGTTTCAGATTTCAACATCTCCTAGGGCATAGACTTGCCTAACCTCCTCCTCATCCTTCCAAGGAAGAGGAGAGGTTACACAGGTTGGACCCTAAGAGGGCCTTTAGTTTCTATGTCGCAAGGACAGCAGAGTTCAGGAGGGCTGACCAGCTGTTGGTAGCTTTTTCCCTGTCAAGAAAAGGTTTGGCTGTTTCTAGGCAGACCATATTGAGGTGGATTACACTCTGTATAGCAGAGTACTACCAACACGCGGGAAAGGAGCTTCAATCAGGCATCAGGGCTCACTCCACTAGGAGTGTGGCTGCTTCTTCAGCCCTCCAGAGGGATTTGCTGGTTATAGATATCTGCTATGTGGCAACACGGTCATCTTTGCACACCTTCACCAAACATTACTGTTTGGACGTGCTGCGTGATAGAGCAGTGCTACAGAGCTTCCTGGTTTAGGGACTTTCATCCCACCGCCAGACTACATATTGATTTGGGAATCTGTCTGATGAGGAATCTGCGGGAGGAAGCAATCCAATGAAAGAGAAATTACTTACCGGTAATGTTCTTTCTCTGGATTCTTCTCCCACAGATTCCTCATCACCCTCCCAGCCAGCCCCGCTATGAAAGTGCCTGCCTTCCATGATGACTGACCTTCTCTTGGAAGAAGAAGAGATGAGCTACCTCTTATATGTGTGTGTGCCCTTCTGCAACTTCTTGCAGTCCTGATCCTCATTCTAAAAAAAGAAAACTCATGTTACATTTTTGTTTATATGAGAGTTGTGTCTGCTTTCAGCCGATTCCACAATCTTCCTCCGGAATAGCAGAGCTCTGGGGAAAAAAGGGTGGGGAACTGAGGTACAGGGGGCGTAGTGACATGGTATATGTACAACCTCCGTTGTGAACGACAGCCACATCAAGATGGATCCACGGCCAAGTTGAGGTGCGCTACGCCCCTGTCGAAAAGGTTTCTGAGCAGCTGACGCTGGAAGGGATATCTATCTGATGAGGAATCTGCGGTAATTTCTCCTTTACGCCCCTAATTAGCCATGGGAAATTACCACAGTTTCTTGTCAGTAATGCCACTGGCACACACTCCTCTGGCAGTATATAGCACTGGGGAATTAACAGCAATTTTCAGTAAACCTTATTTCGGCATAGTGGTAAAAGTGGAGGTAATACTGTTACTGCCACTGTTTCCATTTACCGCTGAACTCCTCCAGCCTACAAAGCTTTCTAAATTCTCCCTGTAAGGTGTGAGCACTTCATGTAAGCCACTAATTAAACAAATTTAAACCCAAGCCCAGTTTACAGATTTAGCAGTGGAAGCATGTCATGGCTGTCTCCTGTGAGCATATGCAGCCAGTTATCTGCATAAACGCCAAATGTGGTCATTATTTATCATTTCAGTTTTCCAGAATACATAGCTAGCCCCATCCAGAACAGCAGATTGCTTTGCAAAGAACATTGGACTATAATGAGATACATTCATACAAAATGGCAAAGGTCTAGCTTATGAATAGCAGAACTGAAGTTTCATGGGAAAGGAGGTCTAGAGTATGTACCCAGGTCTCTTTTCTATTCTTTGCAGATTTTAACACCCTTCGTAAACAAACAACTTCCATTTTGTCATATACAACAATACCAAGCTATTACATGCGGTCCATCACACCACCATCAGCCTCCACAACACAAAATTCCTTTGCACCTAAGCAGACAGCCTTTCTCTTTGCAAACCTACCA
This sequence comes from Ambystoma mexicanum, assembly GCF_040938575.1. Taxonomy (NCBI): domain Eukaryota; kingdom Metazoa; phylum Chordata; class Amphibia; order Caudata; family Ambystomatidae; genus Ambystoma; species Ambystoma mexicanum. The sequence goes on from NC_090923.1 coordinate 1,133,225,591, forward strand.
CAGTGCACCATGCACCAAATATGGTATGCTGCTTCTCACCACCAACAGCATTTCTCCACATGTAACCACACCCCTCGGGGGTCCGCCTTCAAACTGTGTTCTTGCTTTTTTGGCATCTAGTTTAGGAGAATGTTCCACTGTTCTGTCTGGTCATGTAGGTGGGATAATACAGATATCCCCTTAAAGGCCAAAGTCTCTAGCCATTTCTATTCCAAGCTGTCTGGTCATAGGGCTTTCCTGATAGTTTCCTCATTCCTACTCTCCAGCCCATTGAGTTCCTTGAGCTACAGACTCGTCCAGAATTGCCAGACAGATCTGTCATCACTGAGCTCTCCAGTCTGTTTACTATGTTAATTGCAGGTTACAAGACACCGAGTCTTTCTTCATTGTCCATAGCTCGAAACCACCTATTCTTCCAAAGTGCCTAAACAAAGTCTGTTTTTGTTAATTTAATATTTAAATAGCCCCAACCTATCTTCTCCTTTCAAGGGAGTTTGTCTCATTGGTGAGGAGACCCCTGTATGTAATGCTGCCCAGTCCCATCAAAAGACTTCCTACAATTGCAAATCCCATTCCAAAGCACCCTTTTGAATACCCCTAAACGCGACTTGGTCTTTCGTTTCATTAAGGTCCTCTACTGGTCCATGCATTTCCTTTGGTGATTTGCTTGTTTGTGTATGAGTTGCATACTTGCATGAATGGAACGGATGATGCAGCGATGGAATGGAACGTTTATTGCCTGCAGGTGAAGCTTTCAGGATTGACTGTTGATAGAAGAGAGGCTGTTGGATAGTGGATGTGTTGTGGATCTGCTATCTGACTGTATGAGCCAGCTGTCATAAGGGCATTCCCGAATTACCAATTACCGATGAATATAAGTACAATAAACAGAACCTTACATGAGCAACCAATCCCAGTGGTCCCTTTGATGTACTGCTATACCACAGCCCTTTTTGTTTATATATTTGGAAGTCTTTCTTCTCTGATTCTGATATCTCAGTACAACCGGCATTTGACAGGTTTAGAGCTGGGCAGCCGCATACCATTGGATTGGGTAATGATACAAATTAAATTGGTATATACAACTCTTCAAAATGGAAAAAGTATATATGTTATGTTATGTTAAAGGTACTTATATAGCGCACCGTCACCAACGGAATTGGTCCCCAGGCGCTCAGGTGGATCTGTAAACAGGAAGGAGGGCGGGTAGGGTTAGTCAGGAGGAGGGGTGTAGGAGAGTGTGAGAGGTGGTGTGCTGTTGGCAGCATCAGCTCGGTATACACCGAGTGCTGGACTTCGTTGCAAGTATCGGATTGGACGAGGCCTCGTTTGCTGTAGGTGCTGTCTATTGGCCTCCTTACGTGGTTGGTGCTAGTCATGGCTCTATTAGCGCCATGACTAGCACCAATAACGGGACTGTGTCCGCCCTCGTTCAATGGGGATTTACCGGTCCAGTCAGACCTTGGCGAGACCGGTAAGTCCCCATTGTAAAAGCCATTCCCCATTCCCATTTGAGCCCCCATAGGGCTCAATGGGAAGGGGGAAGGCGTCAATAACGGTACCGCAAATTGCGGTACCGTTATTGACCCAGGTATCCCTTAACGGGTCCCGTCCATAACGCCTGGTAAAACCAGGCATTAAAGGAGGGACCCGCTAAGGGACCTCGGAATAGGGCGAAAAGGGATTACCGGCACCGGTGTCATTACCGGTGCCCGGTATCCCTTTGCGCCCACCTCAGAATGAGGCCCTATGTGTTTATGCGTTGTGGTAAAGTGCGTGCGGATTGCTGGGAGAGAAATGGTTGTGTGATTTTTGTGTGCGTTGAGTATGCAGAAAATTGAGGGTTTGGTTAGTGGAGTCTGTATCCTGGTTCAGGTACTTCTGGTTCCGTTTGAGCTGTATCCATGTGGGTGGGGTTATTGCTGGTTCCTTATGGGCCGTCTCGCTGTGGTGGTGCTGCGCGTGTCCAGCTGTGTCATAGTGAGTCTTGTATGGGGTGGTGGGTGTGTCTGAACCATTTCTTCGGGTGTGGAACTGGGTTGGTACTATCAATTCTCTTATCTAATGTGACACTGGTTAGTTGAAGCTTTGAATGGTTCAGGGTCAGAATGCTGTTGATGAGGCATACTAGTGCATCTGTCCTGGTCAGCCTGTGTATTCTGTCGTTAGTTTCCTCCTCTCATGACTATCTTTCAGTTAATTCTTTGGTTTTCGTGGGCCGACATCCTTTATAATAAAAAGTTATTAATATTTGTTGTTATATGTATATGTATGTTTGTGTTTACTTTAGGTATGCTTTTTTTGACGTTCGTATTTGTGTAAATGTACTTATATATCTTAGCACTTGCGTAGTAGGTGCCAGTGAATACCAACATTCTAAACATCAATCGTAGGTGTCAAAGGGCCTCATCACGAGTCTGGGGGCAAGCAGGCGCTATTTCGGCCTAGCGGAAATAGCGTTACCGCCGGAAACCCATTGCGCAAATAGCGCTGCATCACAAGTATGCAGGCATTTGGCCCTGGCGGTAACGCTAATTGCGCCCGGGGGAAACTGCCCCTGAAAAACGGTTTACCGCCCAAAAACCCAGCGCAATTAGCACTACCGCCGGCAGCGCTATTAGCGCCATCGGGAAACGCTTCATCGCCGTAATGGGAAGCACTGGGGCGGCCATTTTGGAAATCACAATCCATCAAAAATCAGAGTCCCGGCAGACATCCACATTCCCCAAGTGGCAGAAATGTCTCAGGAGAGGGTCAGGGGCAAGGCAACGCAAGATCAGCTGCAAGGACCAAAAGTTACAGATGGTGAGCTTGTTGTGCTGGTCGAAGAGGTTGTGGCCCACCATGATGAGCTCTACAGTACAAGGCAACGCAAAACCTCCTCACAGCGGCGCCCTAAAATCTGGCAGTCGGTGAGCCAGAAGGTTTCTGCAGTCGGCCGCGTCCCCTGGGACAGGGAAGACAGCAGGAAAAGATGGAATGACCTGCGTGCTCAGGTCCGGGGACTGCTGTCCCAGTACAGGCATGACACCATGACCACAGTGGGAGGCCCACCGCCGGAACTACCACTCGCGCCATGGGAGAAAAAGTGCAGCTCGGTGCTCGACATGGAGGGAATCCAATATGTGCATGCAACAGCAGCCTAGCACAGTATGCCCCAATGGGACGACCCATGAGCCGGCATTGCGACTGTGAGCAGAGTGTAGGAGACACTGCAGGCAGCTACTGCAGCACACATGTGCCAGTGCACCAATGCAACCCCTGTGAGTCAGAGCAGTGGGGAGGGCAGCCAAGAGACATGTCCAAGCGCCATGCACCACACACCCATGGCAGGAGCACAGCACACCCCCGAACCGGACACAGACACCCCCTCCAATGCCTGCCCTCTCGGCAGCCCATCAAGGCAACACACCCCCTCACCATTGCAGCCAAACGTCACATTGGGCATGGTCATGCAGAGGCTGGAAGACATGGAAGCAAGGCAAAGGCAGATGGAGGCCATCGCCAACGTAACTCTGACCACATGCAGGCCATCCATGCCACGATCCATGGTGCCACAAGGAGGATGTCACTTGACGACGCCAGGACACAGAGTGTAGTCACTTCATGCACACCATAACTGATGGGGTTCTGCCGAAGGGTGCGAGAGATGTGTGAGGGTGTCTCAGCCCTTGCTGAGCAAATCTGTGAAAGCAATGCCCTCAAACGGTAACAGCTGCAGGGGGAGGCATCAATTCCTTCCACCTCAGCCACATCAACTGAGGAGTCGCAGCATGAGCACTTCTAGGCGGCGGTCACTGTGCCATCTGCGTGCACAGTCACCGGATGATGGGGGTCGGAAGAAGAGGGCAAGGCCATTGTAGATGGCATGACTAATATTGGCTGGGCCTGGGGGGCCATGCAATAAGTAAGTAGTAAGAGTAAATGTTGCGTATGATACAGAATGATAACAGAGGGCAAAAGGGCCAGTGTAAGTAAGGGTTTAGACTAAAATGTAAATTCTTCATGAGGAGAGAAGGCAGAACAACTTGGTAATTATTCCTGTGACCAGTCTGTGGGAGCCCAGGAGGTTAGGGAATACTATGACTGGGTTGAGGAACAGACTGTCTCCTTGTGCAGGCTATTTGGTTGGATTGGAGGTCTGCTGTTAGGTCGTTGTGGGTCATGATCCTCTTTGAGCAGGCTGTACCTGCCTTGTGGGGCATGCTTGAGATCAGCCTTCTAAAGCCTTTGTTTTTCTACTCTCCCACAGGTGTGTGGCCCGATGGTTCTGATGGCACAGACATCAATTCATTGTGTCGCTCCCACAATGAGCGGACTGTGGCCGTGGCTGACGACTTCTGTAAGGTCCATCTGTTCCAGTACCCCTGTGCCAAGCCCAAGGTGAGTGTGGAGAAAGCAGTAGAGAAAAGAAGGACATACTGGAAGTAGGCATGGCATTAGCAAGAAGTATCTGGAGGGAAGAGGTTTGAGTGTATGAAGTGGCAACATAAAGGAAGAAATGGGATGAAGATGAAGGAAGGGTTATAATGGGAGCCCATCAGTACGGTTGGGGCATAATAAGCCCACAACCTCTTTCATCCGATTTCACAGATCAACTTCATTGAGATATTTAGGTTTCTCATCATTGAGTGTTTCTTATCCTTCTACGGAAATACAAGACATTTTCACCAAAGCAAGATTATGTTATGCAGGGCATCAGGGAAAGCAGAAGGCCTAGAGTCAGAAAGAGACTGACAGACATGTTGTTTCAAAATATAGGTTTATAAGATGGCACGCAATTGTTAGGCAGTATCCTGTGCAGTTCCCTTGGGGAACACTGCAAGAAGATTAAGACTACAGGAGTAAGCAGTAAACCCAATTGGTAGCAGTCCGCACCACCCAGATTTACCTGGTAGCTGTGGCTGAACAGTCAGACTTCTCTCAAGAAGAGTAAGGCAGTATGCAGAGTATACACAATAGGGCCAAAAACAAAGTGGAACAAGCAAACACTGAGCAGAGCTTGGTATCAAAAGTATATAATTATTTATTTAACACACACTTTAGAAAATACATTAGCACTATGAGTCAAAGCAAGTTCAAAACACAATCAGAAAAGTATTTACACCTCCCTTAGCAATTACTAGACAAGCCTAAGTTAAAACACCACTTTTTTGTCAAAACAGAGGTGAGCGTGTAACTTAGATGGCACTCCAATAAGTAGGTTAAAGGGAGAGAAAAAGGCAGGTCATAAAAATAAAACAGTTCTCAAAACTTTTCTAAGTTCAAAGCAAGTCAGTGAAGGCAGTATACACTGTAGAGCCAAAGTTCATAGGCCAGGCCCACTTTAAATGGAGCAAAGAGAAATGTGCCCAGGATCACACGGTTTAAAATGCACTAAAAGTCTTTACAGAAGGTTCAAAAACGGTTGGGGTGATTCGAGAAGTAAAGTTGGAAGGTCTGGGGCTAAATCCAGTTGGAAAGCCAAGGATTTAAGGGTCACCTTTAGCAATCCGAAGAAAGGGAGGCCAGGTGGAACACAGTACCTTAAAGAGAGAGGAAGCTCCAGCGGAGGCAGTTGTTCCTGGCAGTGGATGCAAGTCATGGTTTCTACCAGGGGAAGAGAAGATCTCATCGAGGAGGAAACTGTAGTCGTTGCACTGCCCAGGGAAGAGACCAGCCGCGGAGTTCGTCGGTAAAAAGGTGCGTTCCTTTTATTCGCGGTCAAAGTGGTGAAGCTTGGCTATCCGGCCGCCGGGGTGCTTGGCATGGGCGACTCGACCAAGAGACGTCTTTGGAAGGCGAAATGGCAAACTGGTTGATCCCACCAGCTCAGAGGGAGAAAACTCTTCCAGCAGAAGATCTCCTCTTCTCGTCGGGAAAGTGGTGAGGTCGTTGCAGCAGGGCTCTACCGGTGGTGTCGTTGTTGCAGATGGCTCAGCTTCTTCCCTCTTCGGATTTCTTAGGTCCTGTGGCGACTTCTGAAGTTCCAGTCCCAAAAGCCCTGCTTTTATGCAGAAAACCCCCCATTCAACAGCCTAGCTGTCACTCAAACATGCCCGGCTCACCACTGGGCCAATCAGAACTGAGTGCGACTTGAGTTGCTTAGGCAACGCAGTCTAGGGTGCCAATTCCCCTCCCCACACATCCTGTGGAACCCAGACAGAGTGGCACCATTTGGAGGGCTTCTGTGGAGAAGCCCGCCAAAAAGTGGAACAAAGGGCCCGACCTTGGTTGGAGTTACAGAGACGGACACAAACGCCATTTTAGAAAAGAGTTCTGGCAAAAAGACCCAACCGTTGATTTAATATTAAATAAATAAACCAGCGGTATCTTTAACATTGCACCAAAAAGTGGTGCGTTTAAAATCAATGGGAAAAACTCATAAAGAATATTCCGGTGGAATATTTCGCGTGGTAACCACTGCCACCAGCCAGAAACTCGACAAGGGGAGACTGAACAGTGCCCCCTTGAAAACAGACCCAGGGGGAATATAATTAAACCCTTCCATTACTTCCACAATATGATCGTTTGTACTGGTTCTGTTCACAATTTAGGACTAGTAAAGTCATTGGTGACTTTACATGCCCTGGGAGACAGTAGTCAGTCCCAGGGTATGGAGTCTATGTTTGGGGGTCACTATGACACCCCTGTTTTACTGCACTGAGGGTGCTGTGTACCACATACACAAAAACAGATGATACCCTATGTGGAAAAAAACCCATAGCCCATAAGCACACAAAAAGTTAAAGACATACCACAAATCATGCCTAAGAGTAGGAGGAAAAGAGTCTCACTCTAAGCAGGAGAAATAAACAAACCCCAAAAATCCAGCAAAGCTGCTGGGGGACTCACTAGGTTTGGGAAATTAGCCTTATAAGAGAATTCTCCCTAACAGCAATCCCATAGAAAGAAAGAAACTTAATCTAAGAACAATCACAGTAGATGCAGTAAACCAGTAACCAGAAGGGCAAGCTCATAATTACAGGCACTGTGGAATAACCCTGACAAGAGTTATTCTAAACAAAAGAGAAGATTGGGGTCATAATGCAAAGCTGGCTAGTTCCCTTTACTGACACTGGCAGGTCAGTAAAGACCCAGAAGGACTTCTTCCTTAGCCTGAATTTCTCTGTCGCCCTGCTTTTCCTCCTCCCAGTCTGGATGAGCGAGCAAGCCCAGAAACATTTCTAAAAGAGGTTGTGTCACTTTGGAGCATTTTGACTGGGCTGCGTTTCCCTGGTCCCCTTGTTCATAGGACCTACCACTATAAATAGAGCATTGAGCTCTCACCTTCTGCTCCTGTCTTTTCCACCTCTATAGCTGTCCCTCCACTTTTTTCTGTCAGCTAAAGTGTATCCCCCTTTGTCACTGTTGTGGAAATATTTTAATTCTGAAAAAAGGTTTTCCTTTTTGTTAACCAGCTCCTCCCTTGCAAGCTGCCATACATGACTGTCTTCAAGAGATACATTCATGTGTCAAACGTTCGGACTTAATGAACACTGGATCAATACCGTGTGGGGTACTCAACCAACAGTGCCTTTCAGTGTTGGTACAAAGGTCACCTCCTTCGTTCCAGGGCCTTTATCTACCTGATTAACGGGGAGTCATCCTGAACACCTCTTGAAGGTAGAGCTTCTTGTTTTTAGATTACACAACTTATTTCAACTGGATAAGGTCATGAATGTGTCATAGAGGATAGCCCTGTTAGTCATTTAGGTACAGGACTTCTTGGAATTCATCAGGTGTCATCAGGTGCATAATTCACCATTCTGCTCTGATGGATTCTACACATTTGGGAGTCAAGCTCCTTCTTCCTTGGGTCCAGGTAATAAAACAATGCACACCAGTTGTTGCTTTCATAGGCCTTAACAAGCATGAACTCTAGGGCTAGTACTTTTCTAATTTGTAAAAGGTTAGGAAGGCTATAAACCCTTTGCTACTGGTTTCGGCACCGGACCTTTCTTCTGCCCCATTTACCTCTTCCAAGTATAAGAAAGAGGAAATGGAGAGTGGAGAAAATGCATGAGAAGCCCTTGAGAATTTCAGGAAAGTATGTATTTTGCTGTACCGGTTCTATTTCTTGTTCTAGCTGTTTATTCTGGTTAGTGACTGAGAGCCTCATCACAAGTCTGGCGGTAATCCGGCGCAATTTCCGCTGAGCGGAAATAGCGTTACCGCCGGATCATGCAGCGGAATTAACACTGCTTCACAAACTGGCGTGACCGTGCCACCGACAGGCTAAATTGCATCACCGCCAGAACGGAAAGCACTGCGACGGCCATTTTGAAAAACACAATATATTAAATATCTCTATTAAATATCTCCACTTCCTAAGCCATCCGGTCCTGGAAAGAAGCAAGAATGTCCCCTGCGCAGTGGTCCTCACAGATGAGGTAATTGCCCACTGTGAGGAATTTTATGGCAGTTGGAAGCGGAAGACCACTGGGTAGCACAGGAGAGCCATCTGGAATACCATCTGGCAGAAGTTGACAGCTGTGCCAAGTGTACCCTGTGATGGGGAGGACTGCCGTAAGCGGTAGAATGACCTGAGGGACAGGGTGCAGGGACTGCTGTCCCAACACCGCCATGAGTCCCTGGCAGCTGGAGGAGGCACTCTGGAGCCACTGGTCCTCACCACCTGGGAGGAGAAATGCAGTACGGTGCTGGACATCGAAGGGATGGAGAGAGTCAGCAGTGCGGAGGCAGATGCCGAGACATGCTGAGACGCACGGAACAGGCAAGAGACAACAGCCAACATGCCCCCCCTGACACTATATGCCTAGAGGGTCAGGGAGATAACAGAAGGCATCTCTGCACTGGCAGAGGCCATCCAGCAGAGCACGGTGGTGCAACACCAACAAAACCTGGAGACCGACTCAGCCCCTTCCACTTCAACCACATCCACAGAGGGGTTGTAGCAGGACACGCTGAGGCGTCAGTCACAGCACCTTATGTGCCCAAAATCACCCGGGGCTGGCAAGGGGGAAAAGAGGCCACAGTTGTGAAAGACTGTGAGACACTGATTGGCATGAGAGGCCATGCTGGTGAGTTGATGGTGGGAGGGCGTAGAGGCATAGTGTGATGGGGAGTTGATGGGGAGTTGGTGGTGGGAAGGGGAGGGGGATAGTGTAATAATAATAATTATAATAATTTGGCATTTATATAGCGCTACGAACCCTCAGGTATCTGAGCGCTGCTTATTATTACCCACGGTGTGTGGTGCTCATTTATCGACCTCGGAAGGATGAAAGGCTGAGTTTGGCCCCACCAGGATTCGAACCTGCGTTAGCAAGCTCTGCACAGATGTCAAAGCAAGAGCTCTACTCGCTGTGCCACTTGACCAACTGTAATGGGGAGTTGGAGGTGGGAGGGGGAGGAGGATAGTGTGATGGGGAGTTGGTGGTGGGACGCGGTGGGGGATGGTGTGATGGGGAGTTGGTGCGAGGGGGGATAGTGTGAGGGGAGTTGGTGGTGAGAGAGGGAAAGGGGTATAGTTGGGCCACTTCATTACATAAAAACCGTTGAACTTCATCAATGCAAGGACATTGATGATTGTGTCATTATCGTGTTTATTGATTCAGGTGGTGTTTCGCAGTCGTGCATGGACTGTGCCATGTAAAAGTGTCAAAAGAAATTGCCTATCAGTCCCTCACGTCATATCTGGCAATGCGTTAATTTGCCTCAGCCATAGGCACTGCTTCTGCATCCTGAGGGGGTGGCATGTCCACGTCAGGGGGTAGTGGAACATTTCTCTTCAGGCAGATATTGTGCAGCATGGCACACACAAGCACAATTTTACCCACTTTCTCTGGATCGTACATCAGGGCTCCACCAGTACGGTCGATGTAGCGAAAACGTGCCTTCAGGAGGCCAAAGGTACACTTGATGCACACACGGGTCCTGCTGTGAGCGTGTTTGTAGGCAATATCCTGCAATGTTTGTGGATCACGCACAGGGGTCATTAGCCAGGGCAGATGTGGGTATCCGGAGTCATCTTCATGGGAGGAGGCACAGGCATTCAACACAGTGCAAGGTATGGGGACTGTACTGTGACGATGGTGCGGGAGGCGGTGAAGTACAGATTTCGCCTTAACGTGTCATGCCATCCTTTGTGCAGTCACCCCCCTCCCAATTTGGGCATGTGCTTCGCAGCGCATTTATGCTGGATTTTCTACTCACCCACTGTCCAGGTCTGTTGTCCTCCATACCTTCCCATGTACCCTGGCAGCGTGTGGTTCCATAGGACCATGGCATTTTGGGTGGAACCAGAGTAGCGGGCACAGCAGTGGGTGATGCACAGGTTGGGATCGCAGGTTACCTGCACATTCAGGAAGTGGTAGTGCTTGCGGTTTCGGTAAACTGCTTCATGGCACTTGGGAGCCACCAGCGCAAAATCGGTACAGTCCAGGGCAGCAATCACATTTGGCATTTGGGCAATGGCATATAACTGTGCCTTCATGGCTTTGAGCTGGGCTGGGGTGGTAGGCAGTGAGATGTGGTGTTGCATTTGCTGCAAGAGGGCTACAAGCACCTGGGCCAACACTGCAGAATGTAGGCTGTGCCATGCCATGCATCATGGCCAAAGTGCCAGTTCCAAGAAGTTGTCAGACATACACTAGCTTCTGGAGTGGTGGCACAGCTATGCATGTTAATCCCGCTCCCGTTGTCACCTGTATTGTGGTGACCAGCTCTGTTATGGTCTCCCTGTTAAGGCGGTACAGGGTGACCAACTGGCTGTCGGTGAGGGTCCAGGGTGAAGGCCTAACCCTGGGTATCGGTGCATGCCTTGCTTGGACTCTCCTCCTCCTCCTCCCTCCTCCCCACCTGTATTCCATGTGCCCTGACCCGGTTGTCCTGTCCCTCTCCTTCCAGGTGCAGCATGAGCAGCTGCCTGTCTTAGCTCAGAGTAGCTAGTCGCAGCATGGTGTTGTAAACAGTGTTTGGGGTAGGGGTGCACCTTATGTAGCCCTCTGTGGTGGATTGGGATTGGGTTTCCCTGTGGCTTCATTTCAGACACCTGTGTAACTGTGCCATGTTTTTGGCGGTATTAGCGTCAGGTTTTGGCACTAATTGTGCTGAACATGGACTTGTGATGCGCCTTTGTTTGCGCCACATGTATCCAGCTGTAATAGGCCTGGCTGTAATAGTGCCTTTCCTTCCTAAACCTTTCACTACCCTTAGAGAAATTCAAGATGGTACCATCAGCACAAATCCAAAATGCCATCTCTCAGGGTGAATGGCTTTGCACAATGGATCTGAACGACTCCTACCTTTGTGTACAAATCTATTCAGCGCATAACAAGTCCCTAAGCATCTTCTTAGTGGGTCACCATTTTCAGAACAAGGTTATCCCTTTTGGGCTGAATGCAGCTCCAAGAGTTTTTACAAAACGAATGGCTCTGGTGGCAGCCTCTTTGCGAGGGGATACACATTTACCCCTATTTGTGCTGGATGGCTTGTCAGGGAAGAGACCTTTCAACAAGCACAGACAGCTTCTCCTCGACCTATTCAGCCTAGGTCTCTGTCAACCAAATGAAATCTTGCCTGGGGCCAACTTAGTATTGCTACAAACAATTCACGTGCCTGGTGACCTTCAGTACTCTAGTGGACAAACTCAGTCAACTATTGCATGCCAACCACAAGTGGGAGCTGAAGTCTTCGGTCATAAAATAGTTTTTCTAAATTTGAGGAGTCCTTCTTGTGGATTTGTTTGTGACAGCGCAGAATCGCAAACGTCACCTGTTTGCATCACTGATGGGTCATAATTCAGAGTCTTTGGGAATGCTCTCCAAATCAAGTGGGATCATGGGAAGCTTTACACATCCCCCACCCCTGATTCCGAACAAACGCTGGCTAAATTCTGCTGCACCATTATCCTGATAGCACCTGATTGGCTCACGCACATTTGGTTCTCTGACCACCTGAGGTTGAAGTGAGCGGGTCCTCTTCATCTTCCTACAGCGCAGGATCTCCTGAGCTCACAGCAGGGGCAGGTTGTTCAGCAATCCCCTCTATCGCTGAACATAGCGACTTAGCGGCTTGGTTCCTGGGAGGTTAGTGTATGGGGACCCCGGGCTATCCAATCAAAACCTATCCATCATCGAAGCTGCTAGGAAACCTTTGACGCAGAGTCAATACAAGAGTAAGTGGACTGGTTTGTGTTACTGGATGTTAGATCAATCATTGGATCCGTACAAGTCTTCCTCGGATAACATCCTATCATTTTTTTCCTACCTGATTTCATATGGTGTCGAAGCCCAGTCATACAGCTCACATTTGTCATCCATCGGAGCAGATTTAGGCTCACGACATCTTCCAATCTTGATGGCCAGTCCCATCATAAAAAAACATTTATCTGGTTGCATCCTCTAGGTACTAGACCTCGCCCTGCATGGGATCTTAGTATTTTGCTTGCAGCCCTTTCGCGTAAGCCCTTTGAACCAATGGCCACTGCGGACATTAGTTTAGTGTCTTTGAAAATTGCCTTTCTAGTTGCAATCACTTCGGCTCAAAGAATAAGTGAAATTCAAGCACTGTCAGCTACAGAGCCGTTTACGGTTTTTCATAGGGACACAGTGATGCTTAGAACGCTCCTTTCCTTCCGTCCTAAAATTGTTTCCTCTTTTCATATAAATCAGGAAATTGTGTTCCCTATGTTTTTTCCTTCTCTGCAGACAGAAGCTGAAAGGGCATTACACACTCTAGATGTGAGGCACTCAGTCAAATTCTGTCTGGAATGTGCCAAAGACTTCAGGAAATCAGACAGCTTATTTGTGACCTTTGGTAGTCGCCAGTGTGAAACAGGCATGGTATCAAGAGAGACACAGACTCAAATGAGTTTGTTTGAAGACCTTTATTTTCCACAGCTCTTGGGTTGGTATAATGCCTAACTGGCCCTAACTGTAAATAAATAATTCCCTCAACTGATGTTTCTAATGGCCGGAGTTGTCTAATAGTCCAAAACAAAAGTCTGTCTGTGTCTGAACCTATGCTTGCCCTCACTTCATACAAAAATGTGATAGGGAGTCTTTCCAAAAATAGGAAAATAGTGGTTCAACAAAAAGGGAAACCAAGGTTGGTTCCAGGTGCTGCTTGGTCAATGTTGCACAAATGTGTTCAATCAATAGAGCTGTTCATAAGACCTTCCTCCCAGGTCTCTTGCAATTATCACAGTCCTCAAGTTCCATGGGGTCACCTTCCCCAAGCTTCAGTTTAGCCAAGTTCCAAAAACACCATGAAAGTTTATAATGTTATTTCTTCTGTAAGCCGTTTGGGGTTCTCTTGCCCACGCTTCAAAACGTTTTAAGGTACTACAAAAATGCAAAGTCTTCTCTTGATCAGGCCACTCGAGGTTCCCTTCCCCAAGTTCAGACCCCTTTCAATCTTCAAACACAAAAACACTTTTCCTCAGGATGCACTTTGATTTCTTAAGTTTGCAATTCATAACCACAAAACCATTTGTATGATATTTTTTTGCTTAACAGTGCCTTTTTCATACACCACCTTTCTAGGTGTAGGACCAGAGGCCTTCAAAAACACCAGGCTCTTAGCTTTTCCTAGGCGCGATCACTCTGACCCTGTTGTCCCTCTTTGGGCTTCTCCTTTTTTCCTGTTTCGTGCCTATTGCACCTTCCTACTTTGTTGTGCATCTGCACCTTTCTGTTTCTTTCACTTCTTTCCTCCCAAGCCACTTGCTCACTCATGACTTATTTGCATGCTGTCGCACTTTCCTTTCTTTCCACTTTGCTTTTTATTTATTTTGCTCCTCTCGGGCTACTTGTCCCACTTTATTTCTCTGTCCACTTCTGACTTTACTTTAGGACAACTTGCCCGCTTTCAAATTGCTTTGCTTTCTGTCCTTTCTGCTTCCGAGCCACTTGCGCACGCCTTTTACTTTTCCGCTGCTTTCCGCTGCTTTCATCAATCTCTTTTTGCCGCTTTCATCAATCTGCTTTCTTTCCTTTTCCCCGCTGCAGCTACCTGCACGCTCCCGAGGGTCTCTCACTCATGCAAAACTCGCTGGGTACTGCAGCGCTGGCAAGCGGTTTCTCTGGGTTGCTGTGGGTCGAGGTCAGGGTCTCACCACCTGCCCCTCTCACACCCTTGGGTCCGGCACATGGCCCAAGGGAACGAGCACTTGCACGGGCCCTGCCAGCAGGGTCCCAGCTGCCATCATCGGGCTTACAGGAGGCAAGGCTCCTCCAACACAATGCAGCCCTCTCTGCCCACAGGGACAAAGTTCCAGCATGTTGCTCGCCTCCCGATCCTCCTTCCTGCAGCTGCAAGCTTCTCGGCTTCTCTGGTCGCTGTACATGACCTCACCTTTTATAATGAACCAGTTGTCAAGTGAAGTCACGTGCGAGTAGTCACTATTGGGTACCTGACTCTGCCTGACCCTATTAATGGGACAATCTAAGGTCTTTCTACAGTCGGTTGCCCTTACTCTCCCCATGTTATCCCTATAAGTATTCTTGGTGGATCTTTGCCGCATCCTCCTCGTCTCAGTATTCATCAAGAATGGGGATGGGGAGTTGAAGTGTGATTGTAAACACCCCCTTGAGGTTAAGGGAAAAGGTTTGAGAGAGAACCAAGATTCAGATGCTGTTCTAGTCGTCTTATTGGAACATTGACAGAGAGGACAAGGAAATCTCTTGGTCTGTTTTCCCCAAAAAGAGGCAGTTATCCTCTTCTCTACATTCACAGATGATTCATGTATATCAGGTTCTAGATAGACTTCCCTATTATTGGAATATAATAACGGAACCTTGGTCAAATAGATTGCTTTTCTCCCACAGATTCCTCATCTTGATCTTTATAGATATCCATCATCCAGCTCTGCTGATCGGAAAAGTTTAGACACGGGTCGTAATGGACCTTGACTATAGCAGCACCCTTTTACTATTCCCTCTGTGAATGCCAACTTCACAGGGAAGTATAGGCCAGCAAGAGGAGGCCCTTCTTTCCTCGCCATGCACCCTTCCCCAGAACGGTTGGTTATACAGGCTGCCACTATTTCCACCAGAGCTGTGGCATCCACTTCCAACCTGCCTACAGACAGAGAAGGAAAGAAATAGGACGCACTGGCAAGAAAGGTGTTCACCTCTGGCAGCATGGCACTCAAAGCAACTAACATTGCATGTGGTTTCGCCAAGTACTCCTTTGGCTTATGGAAGGCTGTAGTACATGCTGCTGAATACGTCCCTGAGGGTTCCATGCAAGATGCATTTTTACGGCTGGTGGAGGATGGGAAGGAGGTAGCCAAGCAGTCATTGCAAACGGGCCTGGGCGTAGCGGACTGCGTTGGCAGAGCAATGGGTTTAGCAGTTCCAGTAAGACGCCAAGCCTATCTTAAAACTTCTGGCTTCTCTACAAATGTTCAGAACAGGCTGCTGGACATGCCCTTTGAAGGTGACATGCTTTTCTGTCAAAAAGCAGACGAATCCTTAGATAGTTCAAGGAATCCTTGTTGGCTGCTAAATCATTGGGCATAGCAGCAGAGCTGGTCAAACCTGCCTTCAGCTTCGCCTCCAGGGACACAGGCTATAGACGTTATGTGCAATATGGCAGGACGGGGCAGCTCTCTCAAGCCAGGCAAGGGCACAGGTGCTTCCCGGCCTCCCAGAAGGGGCAGAGGGGCCTCTAGAGGCTAGCAAGCAACAACAGCGTCAGGATCACCCGCACCATCTAAACCGCTTTGATTTTCCCCTCCCACGATGCACCGGTTGGAGGACGGTTAGCAGGGCATTGGCCCCAGTGGCAGGAAATAACTTCCGATCCGTGGGCCCTGCAGTTCATTCGGTGGGGTTATTGTCTGTCTTTTCTAAAGAGGCCTCCAGACAGACCGACCTCCACCTCCCCCATTCCAACACAGGACAGGAGCTCCAGGAAGAACTCAGAGCTCTGTTGTCAGAGGGTGCTGTGGAAGAGGTACCTCCCAATCAGAGTGGGCCGGGTTGGTATTCCCGGTATTTTCTGGTGCCCAGGAAGGGAAGTTTCCATCCCATCCTGGAGCTCAGGGACTTGAACAAGTTCCTGAGGAAAGACAAATTCAGGATGGTGGCATTGAGAGAGATTCTCCACGCTCGCGAGCTTCAGGACTGGCTAGTGTCAATAGACCTACAGGACGCTTATTTCCATGTGCCGACACACCAAAAGCACAGGAGGTTCTTAAGGTTCCTCATAGGTTCCTCATAGGTTCCTCATAGGGGACACGCGCTATCAGTTCAAAGTGCTTCTTTTTGGGTTGACCTCCGTGCCAAGAGTCTTCACCAAGCTCATGGCGGTAGTTGCGGCGCACCACAGGAGATCCGAGGTCCACGTATTCCCATATTTAGCCGACTGGCTGATCCAAGGGAAGAAAGCCTGCAGGTTTTATCTCATCTAGAGGACACCACCTGCCTTCTACTGCACAGGCTGGGCTTCTCCCTCAACTTGAAGTCCCATTTGACACCAGTTCAGCCTCTCCAGTTCATTGGAGAAGTCCTAGACACCTGGGAAGGCGTTTGCTCTTGTAGAGAGAGTCAACAACATAGCCCAGATGGTTCAGTTGTTCCAGAACCACGACACCCTTCCAGTGGCTTCCTTCCTCTGCCTTATGGGCCTCATGGCCTCCTGTATTTCTCTAGTGCCAGAGGCCAGGCTGCGTATAAGATCCCTGCAGTGGCTCCTAAGGGACCAGTGGTCTCAGTACCTGGGAGCACTCAGGGATTGCTTTTCAGTGTCCAGCACCCTAGTAGTCTGTGTTCTCAACTGGTGGAACACATGCAGCAATCTATTTGGCAGGCAAACCCTTCTGGCCTCCTTGGCCCCAGATCCCAGTCGTCACAGATGCATCCCTGAAGGGTTGGGGCACCCACTGCAAGGATTTGCAGGTGAGCGGCATCTGGTCTTCATCAGAAGCCAGGTGGCATATCAACAGGCTGGGATTAGCATGGTTAGCTGTGAAGGCTTTTGCCCCGTCTCTCAGAGGAAAGCATGTCCTCGTCCTGACGGACAACACGGTGCCCATGCACTACCTCAACAAGCAGGGTGGTGTCCATTCCTGTCCACTCTGCACAGAGCCAATTCAGCAGTGGTTCTAGTTGCAAGAGAACCAAATCTCAGTCTCTGCAGTTCATCTGGCGGGGGGCAGAGAACACCTTGGCCGATGCTCGAGCAGGCAGAGCACGGTCTCACACGAGTGGGAAGTGCACCAGGAAGTCCGAGAGGAGGTCTTCACCCTCTGGGGTACCCCAGCAGTGGGTTTGTTTACCACTGAGTCCAACAGGAAGTGCAAACAGTTTTGCTCAAGGGAATTCCCAGTGAACGGTTCACTGGGGACGTGTTTCTGGTGGATTGGATCTTCCCTCCCCACTACGCCTTCCCCGATTCCAGTCATCCCTTGGGTTCTCTGGAGGTTGAAGAGATTTCTAGTGACCATGATCTTCATCACCCCGGAAGGGCCAAGGAGAACGTGGTACCCCCGATCTCCTGGATCTGACCATCTTTCCGCCTCACCGGTTGCCTTGACATCTGGATCTCCTAACCTAGTCAGAGGGTTAAGTGCTCCACCTGACCCCGAATTCCCTCAATCTACATGTGTGGATCTTGAGAGGATGAGGTATGATGACTGGGACCTCTCAGAGGAGGTACTTGAGGTGTTGCTGGCTGCAGACCTTCTGCAATATTTCTGGGCGCATGCATCCGAGTTTAGGAAATCAGACCAGTTGTTTGTGGCCCATTCCTTGTCTAGAAAAGGTCTTTCCATCACTAAACAATCCCTGTGACCTTGGATTATTTTGGGCATATCCGAGTGTTACCAATCGGCAGTGTGAGAAACCTGAAGGTGTCTCACATACTAGTCCCTGGGGATCTGTCGTCCAGGTGGCCAGGACACGGCTATCGCTATTGGATCCAGTTCCTGGGGGTGGTCCAGTGGGGGAGAATCACCTGGATGAGGGGTCCTCGGCGAGTGGGACACCGAAGGGTGAGATGTGGTATCCCCTTCCTTATGACACCTTTTCCCCATCCTAACCAATAGGATAGCTAGAATCTGCCTCCCAAATTTTCTAACACAAACACTTTCCATCACCTTGACAAACTACAGACTAACACTAGAGCCGTTTACCTGACATGTCCCAACACAAGGGTCAGGCAGAGACAGGCAATTGACAATAATTACACACTCCCGATGGCCCTTTCTCTTCCCCACAGGGATTAAAGGCGGAGCCCGAGAGCACACTTCGAGCAATGCCAAACGCATGAGGAAGCAGTAATTCCGAGACGGCAGTTTAAACGGAGGAGAAAGGCTGCAAGAACTGAAAGGATGACAAGTACCCTTCCCTTTTCAACCCATACCTGCGACTCCTCCAAGAAAAGAATCATAACACCGGGAACTAAAGCTGCCGAATGGTGCGACAGATGTCAATGGTACATGGGGCCCTCCCGCACTGATAGGCAGGGTGGGGAGAAGCGATTGCTGCTATGGTACCGTCCTTGACTCGAGTGTCAAAAGAGAAGCCAACGAGTTCAGCACAGCTGGTGAGTTGGATAGAGCTGGTAGTAAATCGGACATGTGATGAGCCCAAGGTTGCAAACGGCAACATTAATTGAACAAACAACTTGTATTTGATTGAACTTTTAAGAAAAGCCAGTGAAGGACCAGCAGCAGAGTGGTCCAGCGCCACATGGGCACTTATTCGAAGGACTCTGGCTGGTCCCCTTTGTTGAAACTACAAATATCAAGAGGCCCTAGGAGAGGCCGGCATGAGGAGTCAGCGGGATCATACAAGGGTTGAGTCAAACCCCTTGTACAATCGAAATTCTCTGACGCATTGACAAGAACAAAAATAAAGGGAAGCCCTGCTGGGGGCTTAAAGAAAAGCCTGACTGGGGGTTGAGATCCAGATTTAGGTAAAAGGAAGAACCTAAGGGGTCTGTCGTGTGAATTGTGGCAAGTGTGAACCCAACAGAGGGATGCCAAGAAAAAGCTAGGAGAAGGGAACCATACTTTCTGATGAGATGAGCAAATCATGAACTGTATTAGAAAATCATGAACTGGGTTAGACGGAGGGATTCCAAGGGGAAAGCCAATGAGAGTGAATCCCGCATTGTGAGAAAGCAAAGTGAACTGTGTATTTGGCAAACATGAACCCTGCTGAGGGATGCCTGCGAATTGTGATGTGGTGTAATACACCTGTGAACATTGTGTCGACAAGAGTGAACTGGGCTGAGGGTTTTCCACACTGAATGGTTGTTTAAAAAGACATTGAGACTCTGGAATGTAACATTGTGAATGAAAGGCCGTAGTGAAACCGACGGAAGGAGGCCCACGTTGTATGAGGGATCGGAGCCCGGCAGAAGGGGATCCTAAATCGAAGAGCAATCACCCATGAAGAACTTTTGTTTTTTTGTTAATTGTAACACATCAGGTCCTCTGATGCAAGAGACTTTGTGTGAAAGAGACTTGGCCGCAGAAGGCCCTGATATTTTGGAAACAAACTGTAACCTTGTGCTGCCGAGACCCACCTTGTCCCATGCATAAAATGTGGGCAAGGTAGACCCCAGTTACACCATCCTGACTTATCATTTTTAGAACACTTCTTTATTTTCTTGTGAACACTATCCCGTAGCTTGCTCCCATCTTAGAATTAGGTTTAGATTAGCCATTTTTCTCACTCATTTATACAGTTTAATGAACACCCTTCAACTGTGATCACTTGTGTCTGTCTTTACTTTTGCCACTATGAGTTCCTTACAGCAGGCAAGGAGCTTCCAGCGGGCATCAGGGCTCACTCGACAAGAGGGGTTTCAGCCTCTACAACCCTCCAGAGAGGGGTTTGGATTAGGGATATATGCCGAGCAGCCACTTGATCATCCTTACATACATTCACCAAGCACTATGCCTTGGAGGTTGCACAGGGAGCTGATGCAAGGTTTGATAGGGTGGTTCTACAGAATCTACTGGTTTAAATCTTTCTGCCCGCCTCTGTTATTCTAACTCCTTGGGGAGTCTATCAAGATGAGGAATCTGCGGGAGAAAAGCAATACATTGAAGGACAAATTACTCACAGTAATCACCTTTGTATGGATTTTTCTCCCAGAGATTGCGTATCGACCCTCCCATTCATCCCCACTCATAAAGTTCTGTGACTTGTCGCTTCTGTCCAAATGAGAAGGAATCTAGTGATGGCATTTAGATGACCACTTCTGTCTCGTTCTAAAAAAAAAAAAAAGTAACTCATTGTTGTGTTGAATCACCCTGTTTGGATGTATCGTTGTTAAAGTTTGTACCGGCTGATTAGCCTCCTCCTCTGGTTTTTCCTTCTGCAGTGTTCAAGCGTGGAGGAGGATGGAGGAACTGAAGCATGGGGTGTAGTGAGGTGCTACATATACGACACCTGAGGTCATTTCTCGAGCTGTTTATCGAGAGTCGGACAAGACGGATCGACAGCTGAGTTGAGGTCCACTATGCCCCTGGCAAAAGGTTTCCGAAAAGCAGAGCTGGATGATGGATATCTATCAAGATCAAGATGAGGAATCTGCGGGAGAAAAATCCATAGAAAGATCATTACGGCGAGTAATTTCTCCTTCTAGAGCTTTGATTCTGTGTTACTGGTGCCTTTCTCCCTCTCTCTCTTGGATAGTCAACTCCTTCCCTTCTCATTCTGGGTCATGGTGAATAGAATGAGACCCAAGGATCGTATCTCTTGGGTTTGGATTATGAGAATCAAGGTACCCCAATAAGGCATCTGGGGCTTCTTCATCCTCCACTGTCTGGTTGGAATACTGTGTCTCTCGTAGTGTATTCCCCCAAAGGTAGCCTATATTTCCCCTACCCAGGTGATCCTCCCTTGCTTGTCCACCCCCAGGGTGGCCCTCCCCATGCCACCTGAATAGACGATTCCCGGGGCTTGAATGGGAGAACACCCTTAGGTTTCTCACACCAGCAATGTGCGCAGGCTTCTAAAGCCACTATTGCTCGCTGGATTGTAGTTTGCAGTGTTGAGTCTTACAAGATTCAGAAGAAGACTGTTCTGAATCATGCAGTTAGAGCAAAGGCTACAGCCTTTGCATTGCAGAGATATGTTTGCTGGGAAATTATCTGCAAAGTCGCTACTTGGGCTTTCCAGTCTCCCTTCTGCAGATATTGCTGTATGGATACAGCGTCTAGGTCTGATGCCAGGTTCAGGCAGGCAGTCCTGCAAAGATTGTTTGGCTAGAGTTATTCTCCGCCCCCCTAAGATTTTTCCAGGTCGGATGCTGTTTAATCTCCCATAACTATAGAGGAAAGAGGACAGGAAGTAGGAGTGTGAAAATGTTACTCACCATAGTGACTTCTGTACTCCTAGTCCATAGTCCCCTTTCCCCCATACACGCCCCCACTGTACCCCAATAAATAGATTTAATTTTCATGTGTCCCTCTAGTGGCTCTAATGACTGGCGGGTGTTGCTCGGAGACGGGGTCAGCGGGGCTAGCCACACCCACGCTACCATGCAACACAACATTTCCTTAAAGAGAACCTTGTTTAGTGCTGGGTAAAAAAGAGCTCTGGTCCCGGCCCCAGGGAAGGGACCCCCATAAGTATGGAGGAAAGGGGACTATAGACTAGGAGTCGAGAAGTCACTGCAGTGAGTAACATTTGCTTTCCTTATGAAGCAGACATCAGCAGCCCCAGCTGCTTTGGAGTCAACTAAGAAGTCTGTTTTGCCCTCACATAGGTATGGCGGCACCTCTACCATCAAAGAGCATGAATCCCTAGTATGTGTGGCAGAGTTTCATACCATTAGCAATAGGTCTGAAATAATGCAGGATCCATGAGTTTTCAAAGTCATCAAATCCGGTAATTTTTGGGCTCTGCTGAGATTTCCACTGTCATCACCTCCAAGGTTTCTGATGTCTTTTCCAGAGTTGATTGTATTGCAGAGTATCTTTAAGCTGGAAAACAAGAGCCAGTTCTGCAACATCAAAAAGGTAGGGATTTCTTTCCGTATATTTCCTTGGTACCAAAAAGACCATTGTCTCCGACCCATTCGAGATCTTTTCTATCTAAAGCAGTTTGTAACAGTGTACACTTTCCACATGGTGACTGACTCAGACTTTGAAGGCATTGTAGCTAGGCTAGTGGATGTGCTCTGGAAATCTCCAGGCAGCTGCATTATGAGTTGGGCGGTGCAGGTTAAATGTGGCGGCATTACCGTATACCGCTGCATTACCGCACCACCCAAATATAAGGTGGGTCAGAAAGTTGGAGGATTAGCGCAGTGGTAATTCGTCCGAAAATGCCCCATTTGGCTCTATGGACAAAATGGGGAATTACAACGCCACCGCCACTTAGCGCTGGATCAAGTGGCAGTAACAGTAATACAGTTTGGTGGTATCTGGGTGGATTTACTGCCCAGACACCGCCAAGCTTGTAATGAGGCCCAGAGTCCCTTATCAGATGCAGTACTTTTCTTTTGGACTGACTGCAGTTCAGATAGTCTTCATGAAGTACTTTCGATGGTAGCACCACACAGGTTTATAATGAAGGACACCTATTTTATTATTTCCTCACAACATAAATAAAACAACATCTAAGAAGAACTACCATATCCCGTTTTATAACCCTTCCCCCTACAAGGGAGACAACTTTCTAATAGTGATATATCAATAAAGTGATAAGAAAATAGGCTGCTGTAGTGTCATCTAGAGAACAGCTGGGATCACTTTGTGGGGTCCTAATTCAAGATAACCTTCAATGCCCACTTGTTCGTCCACTGCGTCCAGTGGTGGTCTCAAAAACATGGCACCTTTCCATCCTCTTCATCAAATCTCACTCAAACCATATTCTGTGGATGCAGATGTGTGTGAATTTACAACCCCACAGCTTTTGGAAACCCTATGAAAGTGCAAATCACATCAATTATCTGGAGCTGAAAGCAGTCTTTCTTGTACTGAAAAACATTCCTCCCGAGCTTCAGAGAAAAGTTGTTTGGGTGATTATGGACAGCGCAACCACTGTGCTATTTGAACAAGCACTGATGTACACAGTTTTTCTTTCTTTTTGCAACGTAGTGACAGATGTTTGAGATTGGGTATTTCAGCATCAATTCATGCTCCTGGCAGTACTTTTAGAGTGTGACAGGATCAGTAGCCTGACCCTGTCAGGAGGGAATGGAAACCCCTCTTAGCCTGGCATTAGAGGCCTACCAGGGTGGAACGAGATATAATCCTATCCCAGAGGGGGAAGGTGGCACTTGGGAAGGTCCCTGTCCCTTACTTTTGTGCCTGCATGAATATGAGAGTACCATCCTTTCTTGCCCAATACCTGCCTCCATGACCATCAATCTGGATTCTGAGCATCAAGAGGCACGAAAACTGCTCTTCTGAACACCTGTGAAGAACTGCTTGCATCCCTGGACTCCAACTCCCCAGCTGTCCTCATCCTACTCTCCTCTGCCTTTGACACGGTCAACCACTCCAACCTCATACAAAGGCTCCACAACACCCTTAGTATCTCAGAACGGCACTGGACTGGCGGACCTCCTTCCTAACTAACTGCTCTTCCCAAGTCATCCTGGGCACCTTCTCCTCTCCTATTTCCTTCTAAACTTCTAAACCTGTGGTGTCCCCAGAGTTCTATCCTCTCCCCTTAGCTCTTTAACTTCTACCTTTCTCAGCTGGCACTCCTCATCTATTCCTTCTCCCACAACTTCCATTGTTACGTAAATGACAACACAACTCTTTTTCAAACTTCCTGCTGACCCTCTTGCCCCTTCCATCATCCCTGACTGCCTATCTGCCTTCCAGACCTGGTTCACTTTAATTGATGTCTGCCTCAATGCCAGCACAACTGAGATCCTTCCCATTGGATCCCTGCTCCCTCCTACTTACCTTCACTCTGGCCTTCCTCCATGGGCTCCCCCCCTGCTCCGTCTTCTGAAGCCAGAAACCTTGGAGTCATCTTCGACCTATCCCTCTACTTCCTCCCTCACTCTCAGGACAAAAATCCCACTTTCAGCTCTTCCTTCTCAAATATTCCTACCTTTTCTCACTTTCCCCCAAAAGCTCAATGTTACCCGGGCCCTGGTTCTCTTTAGGCTTGACTATTGCAATAGCCTCCTCCTGAATCTACCGTCTTCCACTCTGCAACCCCTCCAACTAATCCAGAAAAGGGCAGCAAGACTTATCATTGGCCTCAAGCCCAGGGACTACATCTCTCCTGCCCTAGAAAGTCTTCACTGGCTCCTGGTTTAAATTCAAATCCCTCTGTGTTATCCACAAGGTTGTCTGGGTCCGGGGACCACACTATTTGCAACTCTCTCTTACTGAATATTCTCCATCTAGACCTCTTCATTCCTCTGGCATTAACTCTTTGTGTGTAAAGCGTTACACTAAACAGAAGGCAGGAGGTTGATCACTTTCCTCAGCTGGCTCTCTTCTATTGAACAGCCTCCCCCTCACTCTGCAGTTGAGCAGAACTTTCTTAAATTCCGGAGCCTCCTCAATACTTTCCACTCTACCTCCTCCTTCCCCCCTTCACTCCACTGCTAATTCTCACAGTTGCTTTGATTGGTGTCCAGGGCCCTTATGCATCCTCGTGGCCCTGACCTCCCACACCAAATCAACCCCAGTTTCTGTCTATCCTCACCACTTGCCTCGGCAAACCCACCATCCTGGAGGCTCGCACTTACCATTCCTTGCACTTCACCTGTTGCTCACCCACAAGCACAGGCACACTAGCACCTACCCCTACTGCCCCCTCTCTTCTGCACTTGCACGTTCTGAATACTCACAAGGCATAGTGGGTTCATCCTTTTTACCCCTCCACTGTATTTAATATTTTTATGTATTTTAATGTGTCTCATTCCCATGTCCCGTACACACAATTTACTTGCTTTATAAGCGCCTAACACCGAACAATAAATAAATAAATAAATAAATAGATACATAGATAGGGTGCTGGCCAGTTTCTTTCACTGTTTCACTTGGAGCGTTAAGAAACAGCTTGCAGGGTGGCAGCAGAACTAAAGCATTGCCACAGCGAGCAAGAAGCCCTCACAGAGGTCCTGCATGTTCAGTGTCCTGTACGGAACAGACTTGGAAAAGACTCTATTCTACAACCAGCAAAGGGAGCAGGCAGCTCTGAGCACACGCTGCCCAAACAGACTTAACAGCAACAAGCCTCCAGGGCAGTTCCTTTCTCCCATAGGCAGGGAGAGTTACATATTAAATAAGGACTACTGAACGGTCCGCACAACAGACAAACAACATAAGCCAGAAGAATAAAACATGCTGGCACACTTGACATCAGTATAGGGGGCCACCATTGACAAGACCAAGTGTAACCGTGTATGAAGAGGAGGTAGGGCTTAAACCCCCTCTTATTGATTCTGACAATTATAAGCAGGCCGGAAACGCTGAGTCTAATTGCAATTGCAACTATATAGTAGAGCCGGTGAATGCACCTTGTACGTTTGACTTCTCTAATCGCATAACTTTATAGTATTCGTTTTTTGATTCAAGCTCCCACAAGCCTTGGATGAAGAGCGTTGTGGCTTGAAACACGTGTGATTTGCATTAAATATTGAATTGTGAGAGAAAGTGGTACTTGGATTTGAGTGAGTATGGGTATGAGTGGAATGGGAGGAAGTGAATGAGAGGGTGACAGTGGATAGTGGATAGTGGAAGGTGGGTGATTTAGAGAGAAGTTGTGGGTGGAGTAGTAGTTGTGTGGAGGAGGGAGTAGTAGTAGTGTGGAGGAAAGAGTAATAGTTCTGTGGAGAAGTTAATAGCAGTCGTGTAAAGGAGGGAGTAGCACTGGTGTGGAGAGGGGAGTCGTAATGTGGAGAGGGGAGTGGTAGTAGGAATGAAGGAGAGGAAAGAGAGAGAATAGTAAGGATGAGTAAGATCAGAGGGTGGAGGTAGACAATAGAGAGATGAATATTGGAGGGATAGAATAGAAAGTGTCAAAGAGATTGAAAGAAGATGGAGGGTGGAGTAAGAGGTAGGGGAGTAAGAGGAGACAAGGGAGAGGGAAGCTAGATCTAGGGAGAGAAATAGTTGGCCGTATAAGGGTAAGATCAAGTGAGACGTGAGTGTCTTAAGGCACCAAATCTATAACCTAAGTCATCTTGGGGACTTTCGAGTAGGAACCCCGAGATTGTTTCCTGAGGGAGTTTAGACAGAGAAGTGTTTGCCTTTATGCCATCACCTTGAGCTAGTCAGTTTTGAAATAGTAAGGGTTACCGATCTCTAGTAACCAGTCTGGGTTTGTGGGACGCCTGAGCTACGGGGGGTCTGCCCATCTCAATGTTAGATAAAGAGGGACAACCCTTGGAGCCTCTGATGCCATCTGTAACCCATGGTGTAATTGGGAGATCTTACAGACTCCAATACAGAGGTCGTACACAAAAAATAAGCAACATAAGCCTAAAACAAACTGGGACACTTTGCAGTATGGTTAGCTGCCATTACCACAACCAAGCGACCCATGTATGAAGAGGGGCTAGGCCTTAAACCCCCTGTTATTGATTCTGATCATTGTAACCTGGTCCCTGGGGAAGGGAAAGACAAAATTGGTCCCGGGGAATCAAAGGAATGGGAGAACCAATGGGGAGAGAAAGGGGAGTATAAAAGGTAAGGCAGGAAACATAAAGGTGTATGTTGTTCAGGCGAGGTCATATGCAGCAGAGGCAGACTATGAGACCAGGCAGAGGACGTACATTGCAGAGGAGCGTGGATGCAGATTATTCAGGCAGTGTGCAAGGTGAGGTTGGATGGGGAGAGAAAGTAGTACTTGGATTTGAATGAATGTGTGTATGAGTGGAGCAGTAGGGGAGAGTAGGGAGTGAATGAGAGGGTGACTGGGAAGTGGAAGGGCAGCGATTGAGGGAGAAGGTGTGGGTAGAGTAGTAGTTATGTGAAGGAGGGAGTAGTAGTACAGAGGAGTGAGTAGTAGTGTGGAGAGGAGAGTAGTTGTGTGGAAAGGGGAGTAGTAGCAGGAGTGGAACAGAAGAAAGAAAGAGAGTAGTAAAGAGTAAGATCAGAGGTTGGAAGTAGACCAAAGATAGACTAACAATGGAGGGACAGAATATGATGTGTCAGGGAGAGAGAGATGACAGTGGGTATATTAGGAGGGAAGAGTAGGAGGAGACAAGTGAGATTGGTAGATCTAGGGAGAGGAATAGTTTGGCGAGCAAAGGAAATATCAAGTAGTGCCTAAGTGGCTGAAGGCACGAAATCTACATCATAGGTCATTTTGAGTACTTTAGGATAGGAACCCCTATATTGTTTTCTGAGGGGGTTTAGCAGATACAGTGTTTGCCTTTTGGGCCTCACCTTGAGCTGAGCAGTTTGTTAGATGGTAGGGGTTACCGATCTCTAGTGACCAGTCTGGGGTTGACAGCCAGAAAGGGACAGCATTTAGAGTCCCTCTACCACAAAATCAAAATAAAAACCCTCTAACTGTATTTGGGAGTCAGTGTGTTTTTTAGTAACACGAGGAAAGTGCAACATCACTTAAGATGCTATGAGTAGACTGCATGAATCTCTGCACAATGGTTCCTCAAGTTCTCAGTTCCCAGGAAGATGTTTGAACTTGGAGGCTTTTCACAAATGTAGTTGCTAAATGCCAGAATGCTGAGTGTCTCCAATATGCATCCCATCTGTGCTTCAGCCACAACTATCTTGCACCGACTTTCGCCTTAGATTTATCAAATGTGGCCTTGTATGCCTCTCCCCCAACTACTCTTATTCTGGAGACTTATCAGAGGTTCACGTCATCAGTCAACTCCTCTATGATTCTGGTGGTCCCAAACTGACCTTGCAACATTTAGTATTCAGCTCTCCTTCTGCTCTAAAAAGAACTCCGCCTGGGAAGGGATCTCCTTTCTGCGCACAAGGGGTACATTCTTCAGTCCATCCCTACCATTGCTGAACTTGAGAGCTTGGTACATGAAAGATTAGCCTACCCCACCTGAGATTTCTGATTTTCAGATGAAAACCTGGTTCTTACAATTGCAGGGAGGAAAATGTTCACCCAAAAGCAGTACAAAAACAAGTAGGTTCACTTTTGCTACTGGGCTCTTGACAATAGTTTTAACTCTGTCTTGGCAACCTTAGATGGTACCATGTCTTTCATTACCTATTTAGCTGACACAGGGATTTTATTGATTTGAGTATTGTGACAAAGTCACAGTGCTATCATCGCAGCCAGCCCCCAGTCGGCCTGAGAGTTGGACTGACAAGATCAGCCCTGAACTATTCCCTAACCCACTGAGAGAGCAACTAGTTAGGAACTACCAGAACCCAAAAAGACAGTGTATTCGGGACTGCATCCCCAACAATGCATCCTTTTCAGGTATCCCAGTATGCCAGAGCAATGCTGTACGTTTGCGGACTTGGAGGGCCCAACACCCTCCCCCAGTATACATGGAGGACTCATTCAACGGCTAGTTCAAACTGCGGTTTATTACAGCCAAAACAACAAGGATCGATACAAGAACTCAGAAGAATTCCAGCATGTCACCTAGTAAATGGCACGCAGGCCAGTTTGGTCTTAAAAACACGTCACTACTCCGTCATCACTTGGGCCTTTCTCCAAAAACCTATTGCTGTGTGGGATTGGCCGTCAGGGACATAATAACCTATATGATCATATATACATGTTATCCTACTGGCTCTTACATGTCAGTTGGCTGGCCCATACCTTCCCCAAAATCTAACTTACTACATTGTTGCAGAGTAGTGGGCATACCATTGGTTCTTGCCCGTTGTTACCCACCCCTAGAGTGTAAACTGTGATTGGCTAGAGCTGACGTCCCCAGGCCTGGGACCCGAAATGGTTCTCAGCTCGCTGTGGACCTTTTCTGCACTGATGTGAACGAGTATGTGTCTGTATTGTAAATTGTGTGTGCCAGCTTTGTCCATAAGACCATGTCCCGCTCGTCGTAACACTTGTTGCACATTTTGTTGCAGCCTGCATACGTCTGCCTGCGTTTGGCTTCCCTTTCTCACCACTGATTACTGTCCATTGTCTGCTTCAGCTGCATCATGTGTCTAGAGACCACGAATTTGAGCTCTGCGGCTCTGAATTATGAGGATTTATTCAATTTTTCTGCAGCTGGTCCCTTTGTCGTCTGGGTATTGAAATGTCTTCATATCGCTTGTCCTTGGCTGAGGCCCTTGTGTCACACATCTGGCTCCCTGTGCAGCCTGAATCAACTCAGTCCATCTCCTGCTCAATGATTTGAGGCATGCTGTAATTTTCCTAAACCTTATAATGCGGTTTCTACATTGTCCATGTTATATTATATTACCTATCGGTTAGCTATACGTG
Organism: Ambystoma mexicanum; assembly: GCF_040938575.1. Classification (NCBI taxonomy): domain Eukaryota; kingdom Metazoa; phylum Chordata; class Amphibia; order Caudata; family Ambystomatidae; genus Ambystoma; species Ambystoma mexicanum. The sequence continues at coordinate 1,133,254,870 of NC_090923.1, forward strand.
ATTTGATCAGGTTCCATATATACTCCTGTATGTCCACACGGTTATTGGTTTTAAGTATCAGCAAGCTCGCTCAGGATCTCTTGTGTCTTGAGGTTTCTGCGCTACTGCATTTGGCTAATGGCAAAAATGATAAAAGCAATGACAGTAGGCGGTGAGCCATGGCGCTATTAGCGCCATGGCTCATGCCGGTAAAATACCGGCACCGCCTTGGCGGAAAGGGGATTTACCGCCCCATCCCAAGGTTGGAGGGGCGGTAAATCCCCCTTCCGCCATTGCCCTTCCCCATTCCCATTTCTGCCCCATAGGGCTCTATAGGAATGGGGAAGGCGCTAATTATGGCACCGCAATTTTGCGGTGCCGTAATTAGCTCCGAGGTCCCTTAGCGGGTTGGTATTTAACGCCTGCAAAAAGCAGGCGTTAAAACTCCAACCCGCTAAGGGACCTCGTAGTAAGGCGGCAGGGATTTACCGGTACCGGTATTTTACCGGTGCCGGTAAATCCCTACCGCCTACCGTGTAATGAGGCCCAGTATCTATATGTATCTGTCCTCTAACTATAAAACTGTACGCTCATGTTCTTCATATATTCAAGTGCATGTTTGTGCCACACAGTGCGGATTGCATATGTGCTTCATGTCTAACGCTGCACGGTCGGGGTGTCTCTAATGATGTCAGCAACGTGGCTTCTTGATGCTTAGTCCAGGTGGCCATATAGGTGTCTGAGCATGGCCTGTGGCTTTTCACTCACGCATGTATAGATTTGCACTGCACCTGGTCTATAGGGCTGGCTGAGAGGATACCTCTCAGTATATTTGTCGATCATTGGTGTATTTGGGATTCTTCCGAAATAGAATGGGTGATTGCAGTGTTTTCTGGCCTTCCGTCTCATCATAACCTTAATGGGGGCCTCGTCCCAGGATCCCGACTCCCTCTTCAGTCCCCCCTCTGGTCAACTTATCGACCACATCCTTAAACATCAATCCTTTCGCTCTGGGCTGCCATATCTTCATATTCCTCCGACGTGTCCATAGTAATTCATATGATCATCGAAAGACCAGTTCATATAACAGCACACTCCTTCAGGGTTGCACCACATCCATTTTCCATCATCATACTTTGAATCAAACAGGTTGTCCAACTTCATCGCTCCAAGCAGGAACAATTCACATGTTGCTATTCTCTCTCTTATCTTGTTTCTTTTTGCCACAATCTCGCCCTTCACTCCTCCTATGTTCACATCCATCAGGACCTGCATGCTGGTAGCTTCATCTGCCATCTTCCTACTCTTGGTGAGGCAGATTTGTATCCTGCACATTGACACTGCTGCCAGTACCAGTGCTCCCATTATTACCTTTAGTCCATCTGACAGCCATGATGGCATATATTGAACTTGCAACAGGTACTCCCATTTTTTGCGCAAACTCTTCCTTCCATTACTGTGAGCAGATCCAGAACTTATCTTTTCTGGAGTGCCACCAACCTTACTACTCTGAGCTCATCTTTTATTGCGTTGAACCCATTCACAGTGGAGTTGATTGTCACCATTAGCTGCCAACGGGTAATCTGTGGCCATTTCGCATTTGTGTATGTCTGTACGATGGTATTATTGATGCAAAGAACATTGTGTCTGCTGAACAGTCTAATCTGCGGGCACTTCATCTAATGTCGTTTCTGATGCTTCTGAGAATTAATGTACTCTACTCAGTTCAACTGGCTTTGTTTCCTTGCCTGGTAGTTCCTCTGGTGTCCATCTTTGGGAACTCATCAAGCTTCCTTCTGTGGCACAGCCAAGGAAGGCATGTTGATGTGTACCAGCGAGCAAACTCCTTCCCAGTTGGGTGGCAGCTTCTTGTATGCCTTCGATCCGCACGCCCAGTAGTGGTCCATCAGTACTGCAGTGCCCACCTTCATTGCTGCATGCTGTTCTATGCTTCTGCATCCGACATTATCGCTAACTTCAACTTCACTGTTATTCTGATTGCACAGTGCTAGTGTCTTCAAGGCTATTATTGGCATCGGTCCAGCTTCATTCTCCACCCATGTCAGTAACTTTGCACTTGCATCACATTCCTTCAGGCACTTGTCATTCTCTTCCTGCAATTTGTTCTGTGGTGATTGTGCTAGTGTCAGTGCTTTGCTTCCCACCACTCCATCCTTCCATCCGTCCTCTGTGTACACTTGGCCATACACAAGTATCTGCGGTCTTTCGCTGCATCCAGGTTGTCCTCCTGTTTCCTTCGCTCTTGTCCATGGATATGGCAATTCCTCCAGTGTTATAGCCTTAGTTTCTCCCTTCTCGGGCTCCTCTGTTATGTGCGGTATAGTTTCATCTAGCTGTAAATAATTGTTCATCATGTCTAATGTCTTTATGTAATTATCTTCATACGGGAATTGCTGTCTTCCCCTTGAACCTTCCTCGAGCTGTCACCACTGAGAGATACATTAAGCATTGTGCTCTTGCTGCTGGTATTTCAGTTGCTATAAACGTTCTGGGGGCACTCATGGCACAGGGGATTAATGAGCAGACATAACAGCTCTCCCCGGTGGTTTCCCTACCTAGATTGATCATGTGTTTGTACCACATGTTATTAGACACTCAAGCAGTGGCGGTAAGATACATGTCTACCCCTTTCATGTCTGTGTCAACACTGCGCTTACATCTCCTTACTGTGTTCGCAGTGTTCTCCTGTCCACCTGACATGGTCGTTCCACCTGCTTGGGTTGGGGGAAAGTTAGTAGAGGAGACAGCGGTAGCACTAGCAACTAAGGAGATCCTCCAAAATATAAACACAGCAATACCGCTAGGAATAATCATCAACAACAGGATAGCTGTTTTATTTATTATTTCACTAATTTTTTCCTGTGGTGCTGATCCTCCTGCAGCTAGGAGATATAGTTGCCCGCCTGAAATGCGCGAAGAAATGTGTTATTGTTTTAGTATTGTAAGCAACTCTTAAGCCCAGCGGACCAAATAATCATTACGGCAAATACAAACACTTCTTCCCACACTTTCCTTACTGATGGGTCTCTCGGTGTGGCGTGAATAGGGGGATTGCTGTGCTCGAGCTGTGGGTATATCTACTGGGTCTTCGTACTGTGTGTAGAAATTGGTTTGAAAAAGTATCCGGGTGGTGGGAAGCGGGCAACATGAATAATCATCAACAATTACATTGGCTTTCGCATTGAAGGTGTGTAGAAGATAAAATAACTAACAGTGTATCCTCACTCTAAGTTGATGAGTGGTCCAGTCTCTAACTCTGCTGCCCTTGAGAGAGAGTGACCAATCGGTGTCCTCCACTTGGCAGTGTAAGTTCAGAATTGGCTTGTAGCTCCTCTAGTTGCTGAACGTTGACCCTGTTAAACTCGTTGCCAGGTGAGGCCTCTGCTTTGTAGGGCTTGATGTTACAGAGGTGGTTCCAGACTGACTTCCCCTCTAGCTTGACAGCATGGTCTGCCACCTTTTCTACAATGTGACTACCTGTAAATCGTGGCACATTCCAGCTTCTAATGAAGTTCCTTAGCAGCATAATGTCCCCTACATTCACTGGATTTTTAAGTCCGGAGTCTTGTGGTACATTATCGCAGTTGCATTCTCTGCTGTCTTCTCGGTCCCCCCCTCCCCCGCGGGTGACGCTGTATCTGGTGATAGATAAAAGAGGCCCTAGCAATCAAGGAAGCAATGTACTCATACATCTCTTGTCCTATCACATCTGCACTATTCTCACAGTCTTTCAGTGCTCTTGTGGGAGGAGTCAGTGGGAGATACATGCACAATCCTGTCACTACCTCATGGAGGATAAAATGGTGATGGGACCCAGGCTTATTGCGCACTGCAAACAAAGCAAGAGGTAAGCAGTTCAGCCAATTCTTCTTTGTGCGCTGCTGTGTTTTGGCTATGGCCAGTGGCGGCTGGTGACTTTGAAAGGTGGTGGGGCGTAAAATTTAGCAGGGCAAATTTCGAAGCGAGTGAGCCTGACCCACATCAAGGGCGTTGCGTGGGAGTTTCCCTGCGCAAAAAGTTTGGAAAAGGGGCTTCCAAAATGTGCAATTTACTGTCCAAATCCACACAAACATGACCTAAAAAGTATTAGGTTTTAGGTACTAAGGATGGGTGCTGGGAGGGTTTACCATATCAATGTCAATGATGTCCTAGCACTAATGAATGCAATGGGGCCAGACATCAAGTCACTTTTTCACAGCACCCCACAACATTTTCTGGTCCCCTTTGCAGATAATGCCAACTATGTATTTATTAAAGCCATGGAAATAAAAATAAGCATTTGCATTGGCAACATTTTTGGCTTGTGTGTAGGCATTTGCCAGGCGCTGCAGTAATTGTGCTAATTGGCCATTCATTGTAGCAGCTGCAAAATGGTGTGAATACCTGGACATATACTAAAAGTGCCTGGCAAATGCCTAATACCTATACACAAGGCAAAACTGTTGGATTTGCCAGTGCTTGTATTTGATAGGATTTCAATGAAGGATATGCAACAAGCTCTGAAGGCACACTTGGTTAAGACATGTTCATTACACTAGTGATCCATTTACAGCTCCAACTAAAGCATTCACTCTCAGAAGACTGCTTTGAAATAACACTGGCAGGCACTTCATGCACAAAATTCAATGTTACTCAGACATCCCAGGTGGATGTGTTTTAGGTGGGGAGGGGCAGAATTGTCTTAGAGATTAGCATGGCCACTGGAAGTCAATGGGTGGGTAAATTATCAAAAAACACCTGCAAGCTTTGTGCGCCTGCTCATATCCCTTCTTCCCACGAATGTACTACTATTGAATAGTTTTGGCTCATAGGTTGCACTTTAGCGCCGCCTAATAGCTAAAACTAAGAAGGGCACCCTCCTTGCTTTCTTTACTCGAGTGATTGTTTTAGAGTCTGACCCCACATGTTTACACCATTACTTCTATAGTTATATCGAAGCCTGTGGCATTTTATATATCACTTATTATGCCTGATCGAGAGCAGCAATCACATGGGATATTTATGTGTCTATATAAAGGAGTGCATGGAGTACATATGGATTTTTGACCACTCAGAATACTTGCTACATACCCAATGCTGTAAATATCCCGTGCAATCCCTAGGGGTGAGTGAAAGTTTTCAGCACAAAGGGCAGCGGAATGCCAATATGGGTAGAAATCCAGTGAAGGTGAATAACGGAGAAGTGAGGTGGCGCATTGCATAGCAGAGCAACTGCATGAATGCTGGTGCAACCTCAGAAGACTCATCAAGTAAGGGCAGTGGAACCATAAGAAGCGACCGACCCGCCCTAAAAGAAAAAGACCCCACTCACTGCAGCAGAGGCACTTGTGTGCGCACTGCTCCTGGTTGCCGTGCATGCCATGTCTGTGACGCAAGAAAAACACATTGGAACCTGAGCGTGTTCGTGCCACGTGAGCGTATGTATCCTGGGATTGTTTGAAACGGGTGTAAATGGATAAATGCGGAATGTTGTGTAACCTCCAGCCCACCTAGCAAAATGCATACTTTTGAAGTATGCAGGGTCTTTAGTGTGCTACACTTAGGTGATTATAGCCTACAGGAAGTAATATTTGGGGGTGATAACGGGCAGGGCCTGCTGTTGTGCTCATGCTCGAGTCCCGCATTCTGCTTCTGGAACATTTGGCTCTGACATTCCTCATGATCCTTTCGACTAGAGAACGACACACTTTAATTATCAATCTGTGTGTCCACGATGTAATGTTAATATGAATGCAACGCACTAACAATATTATACTAGCCTGGCATACACGGATCTGTCCATAGTTCGGAGGCCCAAATAAATCTGAAAATAAAGGACAGTGCGTTCAAATAAGAGCCACCAGAGGCAATCCGAGGCATGTTGTGCAGGTTGCTGCTCCGCCCGCACTGTTCATCATGAAATAGATCATTTATATTCAGTTAATTAACTTAATTTAAAGGCTGCAGCCTTTAAATTAAGTTACTTAACTGAATACAAATCATCTATTTGCAACCCAAACATCATGCCGCAGTCTGTGGTGGTTACTCACTGGCAGTGGGTGACCAGCCAGCCCAGGCCATCGACGCTGGGCTGGGCTCTTGTGCTAGGCTAACACTTAGAAGAGAGCGAGCCACAGCCGAGCGCCAATGCTGCAGAGCCTAGTAGCCGTGCGGAATGGACGGTCCAACTAGGCCCTGCATTCCCCAGGGCAGTGCTAGGACAGTCCTCCTCCGACCTGGAGCACTGTTCTGGCCTGGGCTCCTGGCTGGGGGGAATGAAGGCCAGGATGCCGTGTAGAACACGGCCAACAGTTTACACAATTACACTTACCGGCTGTTCTAGTAGTACACGGCTCATTCGAGGGAAGTCGAACACGATGTGTGCGGCTGAGGGACGATAATCCAAAGTGAAGGTGGTGCCACCACCCCACACCCACACTCAAATGTCATTGGCTGGCAAACAGCCAATGACATTTCTGTATCTATGCACCAAGCGTCATCAGGGGACACACAGATTAGTGGAATCTTGTTCGGTGCGCTGTTTGCATAAATATTATTACTGGCGGGGCCACAACTCAAACACTCAGCCAGACTCCTAGTTTAAATGGATTTACGTAAAGTGCGTGGAGCTATGAGCTCCACGCACTTTACTATAGGAAAAGCTGCGTAATACTGGACGCACCCCGCTGTTGCAGCCAGTCCTGATAAGACGGTCACAGCTCACAGCTGACTGAGCTCACGGTAATGGTATTTCATTTTTATTGGGATTTTTGTCGCTGCAACGCTGCTGCTGATGCCTGGCAATGGCAAATACAATGATACACACCAAGATTCAGAAGAACTTCTGAATCTGAGAAGTCCAGTTCAACTTTAAATTACTCATACCTCGGTGGGGGCCCTGGGGAGGGGAGGCAGCGCCCCCCGCCTTATGAAAGCAGCCGCCACTGGCTATGGCCTTCTTCAGGAGACCATTCAGGTGTTCACATATTCCATTTGCTTGTGGGTGGTACGCACAGACAAACTTGCGTTGAATGCCCAGCAACGTGGTGATGTGCTGGAACATCTCATTGGCGAAGTGAGGGCCATTGTCAGACTGCAGGACCTCACACACGCCCCATCTTGGGAACACTTCCCTGACCAAAAATGTGGCCGCTCTGAGTGTGTCAGCATGTGAACAGGTACCTGCCTCTATCCACCTGGAGAATGGGCTCACCATCACTATCATGTAGCGGTAGCCTTGACACACTTGGATCATGTCAACGTAGTCGACATGTAAATGCTGGAATGGGCCTAGTGGCTGAGGTATGGCTCCCCTCACAACTCTCAAGGTGTGCCATGCTGTAAATTGTTTACACGTCAAACAATTACTTACAAATTCAGCCACATGTTCTGCCAAATTAGGACAGAACCATGTTTCTCCAATGTGTGCAGCATTGACCTCTTTTCCCATGTGTGTGGGGTGGTACAATTGTGTCAGTGCAGTGTTCAATAGTGCTGGTAGCATGACCAATTTCCCTGTGTTATTCTGCTGCCATAGGGCATCTGTGGAGACATTGCACAATTCATTTTCTTCCCTGGGTGCAGCTCCCTGCATCTACATAATCTGTGTTTCTGGTTGTGCATTGTACCCTTCCTTTAGTACCATGTTACTGGTGCACTCTCGAGCATGTGATGCTGCCCCCATTTCGAATAGCTCTCCAAAATATGCTGTGCATTTTGCTTCAAAGTCTGCTGCTTTGTTCCATCTTGAGATAGGATCTTCCCCTCTAGTGTGTGCTTGGCACTTCACTATGGCTATCCGTGCTGGGTAATTGATCACTTCAATCGGTTTGCCCAATAAAAGTGTATGCTGTACTGGTGTTCCGTCTGCCCTTCTGAATCTTCTCCTGATCCATTGTGCCAGTCCTGCGTGTACTGTTGATGTCACATAAGAAGAGTCAGAGTAAACTGTCACTTCCTTGTCTCTGCTGTGCTCTAATGCTAGTATTAGGGCCACTAGTTCCGCTGCTTGTGCTGAGTAATAGGATCGTAATCACGCACTGGCTACTACCTCATTTGTTCAATCTTCTTTCAACCTCACTACTGACATTCCTGTATGTCTGACCTCATGTGTCTGGACAATAGTTGACGACCTGTCAATGTACATCATGTCTCCTCCCTCAGGTGCGTCCTAATTTACCTTGTGAGTGTCACTGAATGCATGTATGTTTTCTGCGTAGTCGTGTACATAGTCACCCTCTTGTAGGACATCTGATAGGAAAATTGCAGGGTTGACAAGTCTGCACCTCACTATCTTCAGTGAAGTGTTTGATAGTATCACTTCATACCCTGAGGCTCTTTGTGTCGCCAGTGTGCTCTTTGGCTTCTACAGTATCGCAAAGAGGGCGTGCTCCACATAAAGAGTGGTAGTGCACACCATGGTTATCGCTGCTGGCTTTTCCACTGCAAAGGCGGCAGCTACCAAAGCTTGTTCGCACTGGTAGTGTCCTCTCATTACTGGATCAAGCCTCGCACGGTATATGTTATTGGCTTGTGTCCCATGCTTGTGTGTCAGTACTGCTTTCATCACTACACCGTCAGTGTGTGAGAACAGGAAAAAATCTTTTGTAATCTGTGAACCCTAGCACTGTTGATGTGTATATTTCCTCCTTCAACATGTCAAATGCATCAGTCATCTCTGTTTTCCAGGTAAGCATCTTGTGCCCCTTCTGTGCTTCTTTCAGAGCGCCCAATAGAGGCCTTGAGTATGTGCTGTAGTCAAAGACCCATGATCTGCAATAGTTATACAACCCTAGGAACTGCTGCATTTCACTGTCATGGGCTTGGAAGTCTTGCATATTGTCTCTGCCCTTTCTGGAGTAATCTGTTGTCCATTTTGGGATATTATCTGTCCAATGTATAGCACCTCTTTCTGACAGAGGTGCAGTTTGCCCTTGCCTACATTGTATCCCTTGTCAGCTAGCACTGTCAACATGTGCACTAAGCCCTCCCTACACTTATCTTCTGTCTGGCTGCAAATCAAAATGTCGTCTACGTACTGTAAAACTGTGCTCTCCATCTGTATGTTGCACAAGTCCATCTGTATCACTCTGTTAAAGATAGACAGTGACTCGCAGTACCCCTGAGGAAGTCTTGTATGTTTCCACTTCCAGTTTCTATACATAAAGGAAGTCAAGTCTTGCGAGTCTGGGTGTAGTGGTACTGAGAAGAATGCATTCTTCAAGTCAGTGACTGTGAAGCAGGCAGCTTCTGCCAGTATGCTGCACAAAATTGTCACTTGATTTGCAACCAAAGGATACTCTGCTTCTACAATGGGATTAAAGGGCCTTAAATCCTGTATACAAATTCCATGACCCCCCTTTGCCTTTCTCACTGGGTACAATGCAGTGTTTAATGATGACTCTGATGGTACGAGAATGCCTCTCTCTATCAGGACTGTGATTGTCTCATAAATGCCCTCATCTGCCTCTTTGGTGAGTGGGTACTATTTCACTCTTGGTGTAATTGCTCCAGGTTTCAGCTTAATCTTCACTCCCCTATGCTCTTAAAGAGCCCCACATCATAGGGACTGGTTGTCTATAGGGAGCTGGGTACCTTGGCCAGATCCTCTTTGCAGAATGGGGGTGGCGCTTCCAGCACCATTGCCACTCTCTGTCATACCTTCCTCTACTGTATCTTCAACCAGTAGGTCACACTTATCTCGAACACCATCTCTACCTCTAATCTCTCTTCCCTGAATAGCTCTTTGTCTATCAATGTCGTCAACCTGTGCCACTGCGATCACTGCTCTCCATGCTCGTCCTGTGTTGTCCATCCCATGCACCGCTATGCAGTCCTTTCTTGCTACCACTGCCTCTATTTCTATTGGCACTCTGGCCCCCTCTTCCTCGTCCAATGGTAGCTCAGGCCTGAATAGGTACTTGTTTGAAACCCACCACATTTTCCCTGCGATGCCTGGGAGCCACTCAACAGCGATGTCAGTCCCATACTGGAACATCGCCTCGTCCACTGGCACCCCTTCTGTACCCTGCGTCCAAAATAAGCTTGAACGACCTCTTTTACATTGAGCATATGTATTCCTGGTGTGGAGCACACTATTCCCTTGTCTGTGAATGAAATAGTCATGTTCAGTCTGCTCATAATGTCTTGTCCTAGTATATTTAAAGGTGTCTGTCGAGAGTAAAGTAAAGGCAGAGGTAGATCATGATCTCCTATAGAAAGTGAGATATTGTCTGTGAAAGGAACCACTTGCCGAGCCTCAGAGAATCCATGAGTGTTCATGGCATCTCCTGGCAACTTAAATGCTCCTTCCCGAATGCAGGACCTAGTCGTCCCTGTGTCAACAAGAAAGGAAAATGTTTTGTCACCCCTATGCAAGGTTCCTCGGCAGGTTTGAATGTGATCAACGGGATGGGACACATTGGGCCTCATTACGACCTTGGCGGAATGGGTTTAACGGCGCTGGTAAAGGTGCCGGTGCCGTTAAACCCATTCAGCCCTGTTACGAGGTTCCCTCGCAGGATCCGCTCTGGAGGTCTGGTCAGACCAGACGTCCTTTGCGGGTCCTGCGAGGCGACCAGCATCCTAACAACGGGCCTGTTAATAATGGGCCCATTGTTAGCATCATCTCCATTCCCATTGAGCCCTATGGGGGGCTCGAATGGGAATGGGGATGGGTTCCTTGAATGAGGAATTACCGGGCCTTCCTAGGTTGGAATGGCCCGGTAATTCCCCATTCAGGCAACCCGGCCCCGGTCCCGAGTTTGGAAGCAGCCATGCCCTTATTAAGGGCATGGCTGCCTCCAAACTCGTAATGAGGCCCATAAGGTTAATCTGTGGGCTGTCCTATTGAGGGTATAAGGACATCCCATTCCCTATAAAGGTGTTGTTCCCTACCATGATAACCCCTCCCAGTTGTCTAATGGGAACTGTTGCCATGCAGTCCACGTGTGCTACTGCATCATTGCTCTGTATCTGTGCCAATTACTGTGTGTTTACGCGAGCCTGTGGTGCTTGTAAATATTGCAGTTCTGGTGCTTGCATCTGTGGTATCTGCGTTTGCATCTGTGGTGCTTGTACTTGTGCTTGTAGCATCTGCTGGCGTGTTCCCTGTATTTGTCCTTGCTGTTGTTGGTCATGTGTGTAGTAATCATCCTGGTGCCCTTGATATGGCTCCTGGCCCTGTGCTCCCCCATTCTGCTGCATCCCCCTGCTCCTAAACACTCTTGAAATGTGTCTTAATTGCCCGAACGTCCAACACTGTGGTGGCTCCCTACCTTGACCTTGGAAACCCTGTGAAAATCCCCTGGGCACTGTTGTACCTGCTGCCCATATCCCTGAAACCCTCCTGGGAAGCCCCCTTGGTTATGATGCATCTCTGGTCCAAAGCCACACCCTCTCGGCGGCCCTCCCCCTTCCGTGAAACCCTTGCTGTGCATTACCCCACTCCATGAACCCTCCCCCCATGGGCAGTGCGAGCTGCTGTGGTTGTTGCTGCTGCTGCTGTCCCTGTAGAGTAAGGCCGGTTAGTACCAGCCCTTCCAGTGCGTACTTTGTTAATTTGCTTCCATCCCTACCAATTTCCTTAGGTGCTTCTGGACAGGCTCTGGCAGCCCCTGCACTAGTATATGATAGAATATTGCTACTGTTTTGTTCTCTTGAACCGCCTGTATATACTGCATCCCCCTTCATTTTCCGGGACATAATTGCCACAGTATCTAAGGTGTCTGGGTATTGTGTCATTAATGCTTGCCATGCAGCAGCTATGCCATTTGCAAAGGGCGAACCATCGTGCGCCTTGTTTTCGGTTGTCACTTCAGGGAAACCCACCCTTTTACATACTTCATCAGCAGCATCTCTGAGGATAGCCACTAGTAGTCCCTTTATGTCTCCCACCGCTAACCTGTTTCCCGCTGTCATCCTTTCCATCTCACAAATCCATTTCCCAGCCCTCGCAATGTGCAAGGGCAGCCTATTTCAAATTCTCCTTGTCAGCATGTTTCCATGGTATATACTGAGGTTGCCCCTCTCCAATAAGGGCATCTGTTTGAACCCCTCCTCCCCATACGTGCTCCTAGTCAGTCTGACCTGTCTGTCTCCTCTCTCAATGCCTGCCTAGACATCTATTGGTTCTTATATGGGTACCCGAACACTGTCGTCATATGTCCTCATTAACCTTCCCCTTGAGCAAGCTATGGCTGTTTCCCCCTTCCTTCGTCCTGGGAGGTATTTAAGCTTATTGATATATGTAGTGGCATTGTGTAGGGTGTGCAAGTGGTTCACCAGCCATGCCTGCTCATCTGAGCTACCCCCTCCTTCTCCTCCTGTGTGCATCCTGTGCTCCCATGTCACCCGCTTGTCTGTCCCTGTCACAGTTGACTGGGATCGAAATTGCTCCCCCCTCTCGTCCCCACTGTTCCCATCTTCATTGTCGACCCTGAGCCCATGTTACTGCAAAAATCATCTGCAAAATTCAGTCTCCTAGATGTCAAATCTGTGTTAGGTTTCATGTTGAGGTCAATATCCCTCAAGTCATATCTGCTTCCCCTCCCAGGCACCTAGGCCTGTTCTGTCTCCTTCCATTTGACTCCTATCCTGTGAGCTTGTGCTATCGGGCTCTGCGCATTTGTCCTCTAGTCTGTTGTCCCCCCTTCCTGTTGACCCTTGTGTCTTAACCGACCTTATTGCTCACTTGTCCTAATCCATGCGCGTGCGTTCCATTGCCAATCTGTCCAACTGTAACTTCGTCTGCCCCTCGCAACCAACTTGCGTTTTTCCTGCTCTGTTATCTCCCTTCGCCTTTCGATCTCTCCCACTTCCCTTGTCTTTCTGTAACGCTGCTCCTGTTCCACTTTTTTCCTCTCTTTGCAATCCCTTTCTATTCTCTCTTCTCTTTCCCTCTGTATCTGTTCCTTCCCCTCCTCCTTCCTTCATTCCCTATACTCTCTCTCCAACTTCTCTTCCCTTTTCCTTTCCCTGTCATCTCTTTCTAGTATCTCCTCTCGTTCCCTCTCCCTCCTATCTGCACCCTCCATTATCTCAGCCCAGTGTGATGCTTTGCTGCTTTCCTTCAGCCCACCATTGCCTTAGCTGCCCACTCTGCTTCCCTGTCTGTTTTCCCTTTCAGCTTTAGGAGTATCTACCCTCCTATCCACTCCTTCGTGGCTATTCTCCCAAGCCCCTCCTTTGCACCCTTCTGTGCCTGGCCGCTCGCCTCTCGTTCATTAGCAGGCTGCTGTGCGCCCCTCGGCACCTCCTCATTTGTGTATGGTGGTGGGTTATATGTCGTATTTGAATAGCCCTCTGCTGCTCTTAATTCTCATATTGGGTACATCCCTTGCTCATCATCTGTGTCATTGGATGCTACACTCAGAGGGATGTGTGGGTGAGCGGAGGGGTGAGCCTCGGGCTCCTTCACCTCCTGCTGGCTCAGCATTCACTGATGCCTCACTGCATCCTCCTCACCCTCTTGGAACATGCACCACAGTCTGAATATGGCCATGCGCTTTGCTAACTTCTTCCCTTTATAGGCATCCCGTATGTGTGTCAGTAGTGATTGCTGCACGTCTTTGGATAAACTTCTGCAAGGTGGCCATGGTTTAGTTAACTTCCCCTCTGTGCTTTTGGACCATTCGATGCTATTATTCACCAGAACCGTTTACCTCTAAACTCAAATATGCCCTAAACATACAAAAAGTATTCTATGGGCCTCATTACAACTGAGGTGGTAAGGCATTAACGGCGCCGGTAAAGGTGCCGGCGCGGTTAACCCCGTACCGCCTCATTCCGAGGTTCCCTCGTTGGACCCGCTCTGGACGTCTGGTCAGACCAGACGTCCTTTGCGGGTCCCGCGAGGGGACCAGCATGCTAACAACTGCCCCGTCATTAACGGTCCTGTTGTTAGCATGCTCCCCATTCCCATTGAGCCCTATGGGGGCTGAAATGGGAATGGGGATTGTCCGGGTCTGGGTTCCCTGAATCGGGAAATACCAGGCCCTCCAAAGTCAGAATGCCCTTCCCAAGGGCATGGCTGCCTCCAAACTCGTAATGAGGCCCTATATCTACCTACAATCCCGTCCCTGCTAACTTTGACAATGCTATACAATACTTTGACAATACTCAACAATACTAAACAAATTCAGTGGTCGACGTGTATGAAAAGAAGTAGTGGAACTATGTTCCCTACTGGCCTGCACCGCTCCCTACAAACCATGTCGCCACTCTCCCACGTACAATACAAACCCCAAAACAAATGTGCCTGCTGTTGAAGGGAACGTCCAGTGCAGTGCACTGAAAGCGCAAGTTTCAACTTTTTCCTACATTTTTATTTTAAAACAAAATCATTCCGGAACGGTTTCTTTTTTAAATAAAAGTATAGGAACAGTAAAACTAAATTAAAAGAAGTAGAGGAGCTCGCGCCCACTTCGACCACTGTAAACACTATTCCACAATATTTAATGCCCACCCTCACACCCACAGTTGCCGTTCGACTGGTTCAGTACTTACACCCAGAAGGTGCTCACTTCCCCATCCTGGTCTGCTTGGACTTCTCGCTGACTTCGGGCAGGATGATTTCCAAGCTAGCTCCTGATGGCCTTTCCACGGGTACGCGTCCCTGTCTTCTCGAAATATGCGATGGTCCTGCAGCATCTCAGGTTCCAAAACGGGGAAACAACCTTGTGCCGGGCTGACACAGCGAACCATCCTCTGCTGCCAACTGGTTGGGGGTAACTCCCAGGTATGCCAGAGCAATGCTGTAAGTTTGCGGACTTGGAGAGCCCAACTCCCTCCTTCAGTATACCCAGAGGACTCAGTCAACGGCAAGTTCAAACTGCAGTTTATTACAGCCAAAACCAACAGGGATCGATACTAGAACTCAGAAAATTCTTACATGTCAGGTGGCTGGCCCTTCCCATCCCCAAAATCTAACTTACTACATTGTTGCAGAGTAGTGGGCCTACCATTGGTTCTTGCCTGTTGTTACTCACCCCTAGAGTGCTAAACTGTGATTGGCTAGAGCTGACGTCCTCAGGCCTGGGTCCAGAAATGGTTCTCAGCTCGCTGTGCACCTTTACAAGGCGACATGAACGATTATGTGTCTGTATTGTAACTTGTGTGCGCCACCTTTACTTATGAGACCATGTCCCGCTCATCGCAACACTTGTTACACATTTTGTTGCAGCCTGCGTCTGGTTGGCTGGGATCGGCTCCCCTTTCTCACAACCGGTTACTGTCCACTGTCTGCTTCAGCTGCATCACATGTCTAGAGTCCATGAAATTGAGCTCTGTGGCTCTGAATTATGAGGAGTTATTACATTTTTCTGCAGCTGGTTCGTTTGTCGTCTGGGGATTGAAATGTCTTCATATCGCTTGTCCTTGACTGAGGGCCTTGTCTCACGCATCTGGCTCCCTGTGCAGCCTGAATCAGCTCAGCTTGTCTCCTGCTCAATGATTTGAGGCCTGCTGTAATTTTCCTAAACCTTATAATGTGGTTTCTACATTGTCCATATCGTATTACATTCCTAATGAGTTAGCTATACATGGTTTGATCAGGTTCCATATATATACTGTATGTCCATGCGGACTCTGCACTACTGTATTTGGCTAATGGCAAAAATAATAAAAGCAATGACAGTATGTATATGTATCTGTCCTCTAACTATAGAACTGTACGCTCATGTTCTTCATGTATTCGAGTGCATGTTTGTGCCGTGGAGTGCAAATTGCACGTGCGCTTCATGTCTAACGCTGCTAGGTCGTGGTGTCTGGATAGATTTGCACCACACCAGGTCTGTAGGGCTGGCTGAGAGGATACCTCTCAGTATACTTGTCTATCATTGGTGCATTTGGGATTCGTTCGAAACACAATGGGTGGTTGCAGAATTTTCTGGCCTTCCGTCTCATCATGAACTTGATGGGAGGGGGTGAGAGGGGTGGGTCCCAGGATCCCAACTCCCTCTTCAATCCGGTGGAGAAATTCAAAACCGGAGCATGTTCTGTAATGTCTTTCAGGGATTCAGAAAAAGATATGCTACAGGCATACACTAGTACATCCAGAGAGACACCTTAGTCAACAGGTGTGGATCCTAACTTATCCAAACCCTCCTGCACTCCAACAGTCAGCAGTGCTTGTGAAGTATAATGGATTCCTCCCTCCCCTGCAGCTGCTTTATTTAAGGAGAGAGAAATTAATTTTTCTCCCTCACCAAAGGAATTTTTTTTTTGCACAAGTGGGAACTTACTAGAGGTGGTCCTGTCTCTTGTGATGGACATTCAACACCAGAAAACCACAAAATGAACTTCTGTGCAGTGGGACATCTAGGAGGAGCAGAGCAGCAGGCAAACACCAGCTCCTGCACTGGAAATAAACTGAAAGAAATCCAAAATGGTGGCAGGCCTTTTAAACACTTTGCTCCCATGGCTGGGAATAGGAACCCAATTATCCATTAAATTTGGAAGTTTGCCTCAGCTAATGGGAGTATGGTGAGGGCTTTAAAGCAGAGACTAAGATCTACAGACAGTGGGCCTCATTACAAGTCTGTTGGTCCGGAAATAAGGGTTCTGGTAGTAACGTACCAGCACCCTTTCCGGACTGCCAGACTATGAGAATGCTTGCAGGAGCACCGGTCCCTGCAGGCATGGTTTTCACAGAAGCATTGGCACCGTTAGCAACGGTGCCGGTGCTGACGTGTCCCCATTCCTGTGGAGTTCTATGGGACTCCACAGGA
This sequence comes from Ambystoma mexicanum, assembly GCF_040938575.1. NCBI lineage: Eukaryota > Metazoa > Chordata > Amphibia > Caudata > Ambystomatidae > Ambystoma > Ambystoma mexicanum. The sequence continues at coordinate 1,133,271,576 of NC_090923.1, forward strand.
ATGGGGACTTACAATTCCCGCCACCTGACATCCCAGGCTGCCGGGTCCCGGTGGCACTGGGATATCAGTCTGCGGTACGGCTGTTATGGGGATGCCGGAAACTCACCGCCTACCAGCGGGCTTTCCGGCAACACCGTAATGTGGCACAGTGTCTCTGAGCTGGGTGCTGGTGAGAGAAGATTGTTCAAAAAGCTGGAGAGCACCAGAGAAGGAGAACCCCTTGAGCCCAGAAGAGGGGTGGTCTCCAATGAGTAGGAGAGGAGCTCCTTGAATGCTAGAAGAGGGGTGTGCTCCAGTGAGGAGGAGAAGAGCCCTTTGAAGCCCAGAAGAGGGTTCTGCTCCACTGAGGGGTAGAAGATCCCCTTCAACCTTAGAAGAAGGGTGTGCAGCAGTGAGGGGGAGAAGAGCCTCGTGTACGCCATAATAGGGGGGTATTCCTGTGAGTATGAGGCGAGCCACTGGGACCCCCAGAAGAGGGGTATTCTCCAATGAGGAGGGACCCTTGAAAGAGATTCCTGACCCAAGAGAAGTGATCAGAGAAGTAGTAAGAGAGAAGTACAGTTGTAATAGGCATAATCAAATAGTAAAGATTACAGTTACAGTCGTTGAAGTAAAAGGCAAATGGCAAGAATACAGTTGTAGCAGGCAAAGTCAAATAGTAAAAAAATACAGTTACAGTTGTTGAGATAAAGGGCAAATGGCAAGTTGCAGCTTTGCATTAATAACAGACAGTTTCCATAGGCAGAGATATATAGGCAGCACATTTTAAATTACATCATGTAGGAAGGTTCAACGAAAGGAGTAGAAATGTTTATCTCATGGATGGATTAAGGGTTCATTCTTACTGATTAGCCAAGAAATGGATTTCCTCCTGAAGTTAGTGAAAGTTTGGGTCATCTTAATGGCAGGCGGTAGTGTGTTCCACAGTTGTACCGCCATGACTGGGAAGCTGCTCCCCCCTGATTTTTTTTGTTTATTTCTCTGGCATGGATTCACATGCTTATGAATATTCCCCGTCGTCAGGCTGGGAATCCTCGGTAAAGAAAAAATCAGTATCAGTTTCGTTTCTGATCTGTCTTTCTTAGTAATAACCAATCACTGGTCTCTGGGTCATACTGCCCCAGCCAATGACTGCCCTCTCCCTGAGCCCCGCCTCTGGCAGCCATCTTCAGATTTTTACCGCACGCTCAAGTGTTGGGAGTCCTTGTGTTATAGCTCTCGAGCTTTTTCTGCGTTTTCGTGCTTTTTCAAAGAGTATGTCTCATTTTTCGGTCAAATAGAGCCTCAAGCTCCACCGTCTCTACATCAGATTAACGGGGATCTGTGTCAGATTTTTCTACGCCCCTCAAGGGTGAAGATTTTGTCAAGTTACGCTTCTTGGAGGATTCCAGAAATTTCTGCGGCCTACCCGAACATGGCCCAGGAGAAAGGAAGCTCGACGCCCGGAAAGCTGTTCAGGGTCTGCCCTGGATGCCACCTACGGAATATGTTCAAGGAGGACGAGCATTCGAAATGTCTCTACTGCCTTCATGAGGACAAAACGCATGTGGAGAAGGACTGTACGTTTTGCAGGAACATGTCGCAATGGACAATCAGGGACCGACACCTTCGTCTCTCCAACTGGCGGGAAGGAAAGAATCCGTCAGGTGAGAAGAAGAAGAAGTCCGAGCGGTCTTCTAAGTCCTGTGAGGGCGCCCCGCCGACGGGGGTCCAACAGAAGGCAAAGCACTGCGAGTCCGCGCGCACCGGGAGCGCCGAACGGTCGGGCTCTTCGGCTGCCAGGCAGGGCGTGCCTTCCCCGGCACCATCAACCACGAGCCAACGCTCTGGTTCAGGGAAGAGGAAATCCGAGTACCCGGGTAAACCTCTGGAGAGGCCCCGGTCGATCTCGAAGGATTCGGCCGAGGGGGAGCGAGGCGGTGACCCTCTCCCCAAGGTGAAGGCCTTGATTCACCCGGCCAAGGCCTCTATCGAGGGAGTCGTGGCGGCCCTGGCGCAGCCTGTGGAGGCTACACCAGTGGAGGCGACCTTGGGGCCCAGAGTCTCCCTGCCTCCGCGGAGGGAAGCCTCTTACAGACCCATCAAAAAGACCCCCGTGAAGACCCCGGCGGAGAAAGAGGGGGGGGCGGTGGCCATTGTGGACACGGACACAACATCCGAGGAGGAGTTGGCAGAAGTCCTAGAGGGCCTTGACGAGGGCGTCGAGGAGGCCCGTCCCCATGGGAGGGATCACGACGAGGGTGACGATGAGAGTGACGGCGGCACTGGCGAGGGTCCTAGTCAGCCGTCGCTCCCGTCGCTTCCAGAGCCACAGGATAACTCGGCGGCCATTTTGTTGGCAATACAATCCTTATGTTCAGATATAAGGACGAGTTGTACGCCTCAGCAGGCCCGCAGGAAGGTTATTGCCCTCCGTAAGGGTATGCGTCATATTGCAAACCCATTCTACGCCCACTGGCAACTGCCCTGGAAAATAGTGGCTTCGGCTCACTCCGCAGCACTCTGCGGCAAGTTTGGACTACAATTCCCAGCTTTCCGCCTCCCGCTGTCAGCTCAGAGGCAATGATGCTTGAGCCTCGGTTTCGTCCGGTTCCGCCTTCTCCTTCCCGATTTAAACCTCGGAACCGGGCGGAACGCTGCTTCTGATTAAAGTTGCATCCCGGTATTTAGAAGTTCCGTCTTCAATCCTAGTTTAATTACCCGTGTACCAGACCTGTTTCCTCATTCACGGACTGCTTTTGCCTGCCGCTTTTGGAAAACTACTTACCTGTGTACCAGACCTGTTTCCTCATTCACGGACTGCCTTTGCCTGCCGCTTTTGGAACCTTGTGATCACGGCATCGGTAAGACTCTTCTTTTCACCACTTGCTAACAAGCACATCTCCTGTACTCTTTGTACCTTGCCGCTGAACTATATCACCTGCAACACTCCAACTCTATTGTGTCCTTTATTGTTGCTGTTACCATCCTCTTTCCACAGACTTCTATTGGACATTCTTCAGTAGTGCCCAGGGACGCTTTGCGGATAGTGCACCTACCCGACTCTAGTGCGGCCCTCGTTCCGCCCGGGTTTAGTTTCCCTAACTAACCTACCCATTTGTTATTTTGCACTTCCGTTTTCATGAACTCTTTGGACATTACAGATTTAACAGCACATCAGTGGTAAGGGTTTTTCTTTTTGTATGATTACCCATTTTGCTTATCTAATTGACAACTATAGTCAGGATAGGTTATATTTTCCTCTCTTACTTGTAGGTGGTTCCGGTTGCCTTGAAACAAGGGGAGGGCATAGTTCAGGTACTACTAGAAAGAAGTATCGAGGGAAAGGGATCTTTCTTAAATTTCCAATTGCTCACCTCTTGTTTTTCCTTTACAGCTGGGGTCTTGGCGGCGTGTCCTCCCCTCCCTTTTGAGCGATCAGTCCCTCTGCCTGGTCCTACCCAGCAGAGAGTCATATCGTTAAAAAGGTTGTGTGCCCTCACAGAGAGGAGGCTAGTTGGGAGTCCTTGTGTTATAGCTCTCGAGCTTTTGCTGCATTTTCATGCTTTTTCAAAGAGTATTTCTCATTTTTCGGTCAAATAGAGCCTCAAGCTCCACCATCTCTACATCAGATTAACGGGGATCCATGTCAGATTTTTCTATGCCCCTCAAGGGTGAAGATTTTGTCAAGTTACGCTTCTTAGAGGATTCCAGAAGTTTCTGCGGCCTACCCGAACATGGCCCAGGAGAAAGGAAGCTCGACGCCCGGAAACCTGTTCAGGGTCTGCCCTGGATGCCAGCTACGGAATGTGTTCAAGGAGGGCGAGCATTCGAAATGTCTCTACTGCCTTCATGAGGACAAAACGCACGTGGAGAAGGACTGTGCGTTTTGCAGGAACATGTCGGAATGGACCATCAGGGACCGACACCTTCGTCTCTCCAACTGGCTGGAAGGAAGGAGTCCGTCAGGTGAGAAGAAGAAGAAGTCCGAGCGGTCTTCTAAGTCCTGTGAGGGCGCCCCGCCGACGGGGGTCCAACAGAAGGCAAAGCACTGCGAGTCCGCGGGCACCGGGAGCGCCGAACGGTCGGGCTCTTCGGCTGCCAGGCAGGGCGTGCCTTCCCCGGCACCATCAACCACGAGCCAACGCTCTGGTTCAGGGAAGAGGAAATCCGAGTACCCGGGTAAACCTCTGGAGAGGCCCCGGTCGATCTCGAAGGATTCGGCCGAGGGGGAGCGAGGCGGTGACCCTCTCCCCAAGGTGAAGGCCTTGATTCACCCGGCCAAGGCCTCTATCAAGGGAGTCGTGGCGGCCCTGGCGCAGCCTGTGGAGGCTACACCAGTGGAGGCGACCTTGGGGCCCAGAGTCTCCCTGCCTCCGCGGAGGGAAGCCTCTTTCAGACCCATCAAAAAGACCCCCGTGAAGACCCCGGCGGAGAAAGAGGGGGGGCGGTGGCCATTGTGGACACGGACACAACATCCGAGGAGGAGTTGGCAGAAGTCCTAGAGGGCCTTGACGAGGGCGTCGAGGATGCCCGTCCCCATGGGAGGGATCACGACGAGGGTGACGATGAGAGTGACGGCGGCACTGGCGAGGGTCCTAGTCAGCCGTCGCTCCCGTCGCTTCCAGACCCACAGGATAACTCGGCGGCCATTTTGTTGGCAATACAATCCTTATGTTCAGATATAAGGATGAGTTTTACGCCTCGGCAGGCCCGCAGGAAGGTTATTGCCCTCCGTAAGGGTATGCGTCATATTGCAAACCCATTCTACGCCCACTGGCAACTGCCCTGGAAAATAGTGGCTTCGGCTCACTCAGCAGCACTCTGCGGCAAGTTTGGACTACAATTCCCAGCTTTCCGCCTCCCGCTGTCAGCTCAGAGACGATGATACTTGAGCCTCGGTTTCGTCCGGTTCTGCCTTCTCCTTCCCGATTTAAACCTCGGAACCGGGCGGAACGCTGCTTCTGATTAAAGTTGCATCCCAGTATTTAGAAGTTCCGTCTTCAATCCTACTTTAATTACCCCTGTACCAGACCTGTTTACTCATTCACGGACTGCTTTTGCCTGCCGCTTTTGGAAAACTACTTACCCGTGTACCAGACCTGTTTCCTCATTCACAGACTGCCTTTGCCTGCCGCTTTTGGAACCTTGTGATCACGGCATCGGTAAGACTCTTCTTTTCACTACTTGCTAACAAGCACATCTCCTGTACTCTTTGTACCTTGCCGCTGAACAATATCACCTGCAACACTCCAACTCAATTGTGTCCTTTATTGTTGCTGTTACCATCCTCTTTCCACAATCAGACTTCTATTGGACATTCTTCAGTAGTGCACAGGGACGCTTTGTGGATAGTGCACCTACCCGACTCTAGTGCGGCCCTCGTTCCGCCCGGGTTTAGTTTCCCTAACTAACCTACCCATTTGTTATTTTGCACTTCCGTTTTCATGAACTCTTTGGACATTACAGATTTAACAGCACATCAGTGGTAAGGGTTTTTCTTTTTGTATGATTACCCATTCTCCTTATCTAATTGACAACTATAGTCAGGATAGGTTATATTCTCCTCTCTTACTTGTAGGTTGTTCCGGTTGCCTTGAAACAAGGGGAAGGCATAGTTCAGGTACTACTAGAAAGAAGTATCGAGGGAAAGGGATCTTTCTTAAATTTCCAATTGCTCACCTCTTGTTTTTCCTTTACAGCTGGGTTCTTGGCGGCGTGTCCTCCCGGCCCTTTTCAGCGATCAGTCCCTCTGCCTGGTCCTACCCAGCAGAGAGTCATATTGTTAAAAAGGTCTTGTGCCCTCACAGAGAGGAGGCTAGGTTGGAGGCCCCGACCTAGCTCTTCAATCAATAGTTCAGTCCTGTGCCTTCCGGCCACCGATTTGGTATACGTCCCGTCCGGTGAGTAACAAAATCAGAAGCCATGGAAGAAGCGGATCCGTTGGCCACTCTGGTTCATTTGGTATCCGAACTATGGACAGACATGACTGCCGCGCATGATGCCTTAAACCAGCGGATTGACAACATGAGGCCCTTTCCTGCACCCCAGACTCAGGGGATTGATCCGTCCGGTGCTACTGCCTCAGGCTCTGGAGCCCATTCAGCCTCCGCCTCTGGGTTAACCTCTGGCCCTGTTCTAATGGCCACCCAATTCCCATTGGCCCCTCCGGAACGTTTTACCGGTGACCCAAAGCAGTACCGGACATTTATCAACCAATGCAAATTGCATTTTCTTTGTCGCCCTTCTGCCTTTCCCAATCCCACCACGAAGGCGGCCTTTGTCGTTTCACACCTTGGAGGGACGGCGGCAGCCTGGGCTAATCCCTTGCTTGAATCCAATAGTTATGTTTTGTATGACTGTGACGCTCTTATCACAGCCATGAATAGGGTGTTTGATACCCGGTACAAGTCACAGGCCACGGACCTAGAATTCTTGAATTTACGTCAGGGTACGTCTTCCTTATTTACATACCTCACTAGGTTCAATCAGTTGGCAGCCGAGACGGATTGGCCAGAAGAGAAGAAATCTGCGGTATTCTACAAAGGATTGTCTGAGGAGTTAAAAGACATCATGGCTACTGTGCCAGTAATCCCTACCACATTTGAGGAGTTGCTTGATTTGGTGTTACAAATAGACGCTAGACGATCTGAAAGGAAGGGAGAACGGAAAAATGTGGCTCCAGTATGTACTGTGGTTCGTCTGAGCACCAACTCAAGGATTGTCCAAAAAGACCCGTTAAGAAGGCGGGAAACGCCAGAACCCGGCGATAGCAGGAGTCCCTACACCGGGGGTATTATCTTTGGACTCGAATGTGGCAATTACCATACCTGTTAGTCTGCCAGTGGTATTGACCACTACAACTGACTGTTCTTTTTCTTCTCAGGCTATAATTGATTCCGGTGCTACTGGGAATTATATGGATTATGACTATGCCATGAGCAATAACGTTCCTGTGGTTTCTAAACCACAACCTGAAGCCGTACATGCGGTAGATGGCTCTTCTCTGGTCTCGGGTTTGGTTACTCAAAGCACGTCTCTCGTCCGTATGCAGACGGACGATGGACATACTGAAACACTCACATTTGACCTAATTAATGCCTCCAGCTTTGTGTAATTTGGGGCATTCCGTGGTTACAGCACCACAATCCTGACATCGACTGGGCCAGGAAGGTGGTACAATTCCCTTCCTCTGTCTGTAATGAAAGGTGTTTTCGGACCAGTAGCATTTCCGGTACTTCCTGTCAAGCCCTGGTGGCCTCAATGGCCTTGAGAGGTGCCATTACCAACGCCATCGAACCTCGTATCCCTGTGGAATACGCTTCCTTCCGGGACGTCTTCGATAAAGGTGGCGCAGACCAGTTGCCCCCACACAGGCCATATGATTGTCCTATCGACCTGGTACCGGGGGCTAAAATACCTGCTGGCAGGGTTTATTCGCTCACACTGCCAGAAGACAAAGTGCTAAAAGAGTACATTGACAAGGCATTGGCTACAGGGTTCATCAGACCATCGAGATCACCGGCAGCGTCTCCTCTGTTTTTTGTTCCTAAAAAGGAAGGCGACCTTCGCCCTTGCATTGATTACAGGGCATTAAACGCAATCACAGTTAAGAACCAGTACCCTCTTCCCCTGATCTCTGTACTCTTGGATCAGCTAGGTTCTTCTATATTCTTTACCAAACTTGACCTGCGGGGTGCCTACAACCTAGTTCGCATAAGAGAGGGGGAGGAGTGGAAAACCGCCTTCAAGACCCGGTACGGGTTATTTGAATACCTTGTGATGCCCTTCGGGTTGTGTAACGCCCCGGCCACCTTTCAGGCCTTCATGAACGATGTCTTTCACGATTGTCTGGACCGGTTTGTTGTGGTTTACCTAGACGATATACTGCTTTATTCCTCATCCAAGAGTGAACACACCGAACATGTGAGATTCGTCTTACAAAGGCTGAGAGAGAACCGTCTCTTCATCAAAGCAGAGAAGTGTATCTTCAATTCATCGGAGGTTGAGTTTTTAGGTTATGACCTTACCAATCGGGGCATCCGGATGAGCCAGTCCAAGGTTAAGGCCGTTTTGGAATGGCCTGTTCCTACTACAACCAAAGCCCTACAGTCATTCCTGGGGTTCTCGAACTTTTACAGGCGCTTTATCTTTTCATTTTCTACCATCTCGGTTCCTTTGACAGCTTTAACTAGCTCAAAACAGCCATACCGATGGACACCAGAAGCGCAATCTGCCTTCGAGGCCTTAAAGGCGGCTTTTTCTTCAGCTCCAGTGCTGCAACATCCGATCTGCTCCTACCCTTTTTTGTGGAAGCTGATGCTTCTGGGACGGCCATCGGGGCTATACTGTCGCAACCCTGTCAGGACTCGGGTGAGATTCATCCGGTTGCGTTCTTTTCGAGAAAACTGACACCATACAAGCGCAACTATCCTATCACGGAAAGAGAGTTGCTGGCAGTCAAGGACGCTTTCTCAGAATGGCGTCACCACCTATTGGGGGCCCGTCATCCGGTTACTGTCTTCTCTGACCATCAGAGTCTTTTGGCATTCAAGTCAATGAAGTGTCTCACTGCTCGGCAGGCCCGCTGGCACCTTTTCTTTTCTCAGTTCAATTTCACCATCACGTATCGGCCAGCCCGTCTCAACGTTTGTGCAGATGCCTTGTCTCGCCTGCCCTCTCACCCGGAGCAAAGCAAACCCGATTGCCCTCTTCTGCTGCCTTCTAGGGTAGTATGTGCATGTACTCCACGCCCTTTGCTCCGTTCTTTAATCTCGGACTGGGTGAATACACATAAAGAGGAATGTGTAGCCCTAAATCTGGACGTGGTACAAGGACTTCCCTATATTCAGGGCCGCCTGTTTGTGCCCCCGGGGAAAGCTTGTCTCCAGGCCCTTGCTTTGTCCCATGACTCCTTGATAGCGGCTCATCCAGGCAAAAGAAGACTCTGGACTTGCTCCGTCGTTGGGCCTGGTGGCCGTCTATGTCTCAAGACGTGGTTAACTATTTGGCCTCCTGTTCTGTGTAAGCTCAATGTAAGGTCTCCCGGTCCAAACCTGTGGGTTTGTTGCAGTCACTCCGGTCCCTCTCAAGCCATGGTACATGGTCTCTATGGATTTCATTGTGGACCTGCCACCGGTTGACGGTTTTGACACCATCTGGGTGCTAATTGATTATTTCACTAAAATGGCGCTTTTCATTCCTTGTGTGGGTTTGCCCTCTGCTCCAACATTGGCCTCATTGTTCCATAAAAACGTATTTTGTTTCTTTGGTCTGCCTTCTATTGTGGTTTCGGATCGCGGACCGCAGTTTACGTCACGTTTCTGGAGGGCTCTGACGGCATCTCTTGGCATCGATGACAGGTTCAGCTCTGCCTTCCATCCACAAACCGATGGACAGACTGAACGGCTCAAAGCTACTCTCGAGCAATACCTACACTGCCTCACACTTCGTTTCCAGTCCTCTTGGTTGGCGTTGCTATCACCCGCTGAATTCGCTTATAATAATTCCCTGCATGCCGCTTCTGGTGTATCTCCCTTTTTTGCACTTTACGGACACCATCCGCGGTCCTTGCCCCTGGATCCTGACCTTCCCATTGACAATCCAGCGGCTAATGCGTGTGTTCGGGACCTCAGGTCCATTCATGGGGTCATTCGTCAACACCTGTTGCATGCTCAGGCAAAGCAAAGAAATTTGCAGACATGCATCGGACACCTGCACCCAACTACCGTGTGGGTATGAAGGTTTGGCTGTCATCACGCAACCTGAGAATACCTGGTAAACGAATGCTCTTACCCAAGTTTGTGGGGCCCTTTCCTGTCACAAAGGTCTTAAATCCAGTTGCTGTGCGTCTTTCATTGCCCTCGTCCTGGAAAAAGCACCCAGTGTTTCATGTCAGTTTGCTGAAGCCTTGCCCAGCCAACATGCGGTTGCCGGTCCGCCCACCCCCGATGCGGGTGGATGGCAATGATGAGTTTGAGGTGGCTGATATCCTGGATTTTCGACTTCGGAGGGGTCGTCCTTTTTACCTCGTTGACTGGAAGGGATTTGGCCCTGAGGATAGGTCTTGGGAGCCTTTATCTAATATCCATGCCCTGGCCCTGCTTCGCCGCTTCCATGCCCGTAGGGGGGTGGTGCCGCCTTTGGGGGTGGATGCTGTTACGCCTCGGCCGGCCCGCAGGAAGGTTATTGCCCTCCATAAGGGTATGCGTCATATTGCAAACCCATTCTATGCCCACTTCCAACTGCCCTGGAAAATAGTGGCTTCGGCTCACTCCGCAGCACTCTGCGGCAAGTTTGGACTACAATTCCCAGCTTTCCGCCTCCCGCTGTCAGCTCAGAGGCGATGATGCTTGAGCCTCGGTTTCGTCCGGTTCCGCCTTCTCCTTCCCGATTTAAACCTCGGAACCGGGCGGAACGCTGCTTCTAATTAAAGTTGCATCGCGGTATTTAGAAGTTCCGTCTTCAATCCTAGTTTAATTACCCGTGTACCAGACCTGTTTCCTCATTCACGGACTGCTTTTGCCTGCCGCTTTTGGAAAACTACTTACCCGTGTACCAGACCTGTTTCCTCATTCACGGACTGCCTTTGCCTGCCGCTTTTCGAACCTTGTGATCACGGCATCGGTAAGACTCTTCTTTTCACCACTTGCTAACAAGCACATCTCCTGTACTCTTTGTACCTTGCCGCTGAACTATATCACCTGCAACACTCCAACTCTATTGTGTCCTTTATTGTTGCTGTTACCATCCTCTTTCCACAGACTTCTATTGGACATTCTTCAGTAGTGCACAGGGACGCTTTGCGGATAGTGCACCTACCCGACTCTAGTGCGGCCCTCGTTCCGCCCGGGTTTAGTTTCCCTAACTAACCTACCCATTTGTTATTTTGCACTTCCGTTTTCATGAACTCTTTGGACATTACAGATTTAACAGCACATCAGTGGTAAGGGTTTTTCTTTTTGTATGATTACCCATTCTCCTTATCTAATTGACAACTATAGTCAGGATAGGTTATATTCTCCTCTCTTACTTGTAGGTTGTTCCGGTTGCCTTGAAACAAGGGGAAGGCATAGTTCAGGTACTACTAGAAAGAAGTATCGAGGGAAAGGGATCTTTCTTAAATTTCCAATTGCTCACCTCTTGTTTTTCCTTTACAGCTGGGTTCTTGGCGGCGTGTCCTCCCCGCCCTTTTCAGCGATCAGTCCCTCTGCCTGGTCCTACCCAGCAGAGAGTCATATTGTTAAAAAGGTCTTGTGCCCTCACAGAGAGGAGGCTAGGTTGGAGGCCCCGACCTAGCTCTTCAATCAATAGTTCAGTCCTGTGCCTTCCGGCCACCGATTTGGTATACGTCCCGTCCGGTGAGTAACAATATCAGAAGCCATGGAAGAAGCGGATCCGTTGGCCACTCTGGTTCATTTGGTATCCGAACTACGGGCAGACATGACTGCTGCGCATGATGCCTTACACCAGCGGATTGACAACATGAGGCACTTTCCTGCACCCCAGACTCTGGGGATTGATCCGTCCGGTGCTACTGCCTCAGGCTCTGGAGCCCATTCAGCCTCCGACTCTGGGTTAACCTCTGGCCCTGTTCTAATGGCCACCCAATTCCCATTGGCCCCTCCGGAACGTTTTACCGGTGACCCAAAGCAGTACCGGACATTTATCAACCAATGCAAATTGCATTTTCTTTGTCGCCCTTCTGCCTTTCCCAATCCCACCACGAAGGCGGCCTTTGTCCTTTCACACCTTGGAGGGGCGGCGGCAGCCTGGGCTAATCCCTTGCTTGAATCCAATAGTTATGTTTTGTATGACTGTGACGCTCTTATCACAGCCATGAATAGGGTGTTTGATACCCGGTACAAGTCACAGGCCACGGACCTAGAATTCTTGAATTTACGTCAGGGTACGTCTTCCTTATTTACATACCTCACTAGGTTCAATCAGTTGGCAGCCGAGACAGATTGGCCAGAAGAGAAGAAATCTGTGGTATTCTACAAAGGATTGTCTGAGGAGTTAAAAGACATCATGGCTACTGTGCCAGTAATCCCTACCACATTTGAGGAGTTGCTTGATTTGGTGTTACAAATAGACGCTAGACGATCTGAAAGGAAGGGAGAACGGAAAAATGTGGCTCCAGTATGTACTGTGGTTCGTCTGAGCACCAACTCAAGGATTGTCCAAAAAGACCCGTTAAGAAGGCGGGAAACGCCAGAACCCGGCGAATAGCAGGAGTCCCTACGCCGGGGGTATTATCTTTGGACTCGAATGTGGCAATTACCATACCTGTTAGTCTGCCAGTGGTATTGACCACTACAACTGACTGTTCTTTTTCTTCTCAGGCTATAATTGATTCCGGTGCTACTGGGAATTATATGGATTATGACTATGCCATGAGCAATAACGTTCCTGTGGTTCCTAAACCACAATCTGAAGCCGTACATGCGGTAGACGGCTCTTCTCTGGTCTCGGGTTTGGTTACTCAAAGCACGTCTCTCGTCCGTATGCAGACGGACGATGGACATACTGAAACACTCACATTTGACCTAATTAATGTCCCCCAGCTTTGTGTAATTTTGGGCATTCCGTGGTTACAGCACCACAATCCTGACATCGACTGGGCCAGGAAGGTGGTACAATTCCCTTCCTCTGTCTGTAATGAAAGGTGTTTTCGGACCAGTAGCATTTCCGGTACTTCCTGTCAAGCCCTGGTGGCCTCAATGGCCTTGATAGGTGCCATTACCAACGCCATCGAACCTCGTATCCCTGTGGAATACGCTTCCTTCCGGGACGTCTTCGATAAAGGTGGCGCAGACCAGTTGCCCCCACACAGGCCATATGATTGTCCTATCGACCTGGTACCGGGGGCTAAAATACCTGCTGGCAGGGTTTATTCGCTCACACTGCCAGAAGACAAAGTGCTAAAAGAGTACATTGACAAGGCATTGGCTACAGGGTTCATCAGACCATCGAGATCACCGGCAGTGTCTCCTCTGTTTTTTGTTCCTAAAAAGGAAGGCGACCTTCGCCCTTACATTGATTACAGGGCATTAAACGCAATCACAGTTAAGAACCAGTACCCTCTTCCCCTGATCTCTGTACTCTTGGATCAGCTAGGTTCTTCTATAATCTTTACCAAACTTGACCTGCGGGGTGCCTACAACCTAGTTCGCATAAGAGAGGGGGAGGAGTGGAAAACCGCCTTCAAGACCCGGTACGGGTTATTTGAATACCTTGTGATGCCCTTCGGGTTGTGTAACGCCCCGGCCACCTTTCAGGCCTTCATGAACGATGTCTTTCACGATTGTCTGGACCGGTTTGTTGTGGTCTACCTAGACGATATACTGATTTATTCCTCATCCAAGAGTGAACACACCGAACATGTGAGATTCGTCTTACAAAGGCTGAGAGAGAACCGTCTCTTCATCAAAGCAGAGAAGTGTATCTTCAATTCATCGGAGGTTGAGTTTTTAGGTTATGACCTTACCAATCGGGGCATCCGGATGAGCCAGTCCAAGGTTAAGGCCGTTTTGGAATGGCCTGTTCCTACTACAACCAAAGCCCTACAGTCATTCCTGGGGTTCTCGAACTTTTACAGGCGCTTTATCTTTTCATTTTCTACCATCTCGGCTCCTTTGACAGCTTTAACTAGCTCAAAACAGCCATACCAATGGACACCAGAAGCGCAATCTGCCTTCGAGGCCTTAAAGGCGGCTTTTTCTTCAGCTCCAGTGCTGCAACATCCCGATCTGCTCCTACCCTTTTTTGTGGAAGCTGATGCTTCTGGGACGGCCATCGGGGCTATACTGTCACAACCCTGTCAGGACTCGGGTGAGATTCATCCGGTTGCGTTCTTTTCGAGAAAACGGACACCATACGAGCGCAACTATCCTATCACGGAAAGAGAGTTGCTGGCAGTCAAGGACGCTTTCTCGGAATGGCGTCACCACCTATTGGGGGCCCGTCATCCGGTTACTGTCTTCTCTGACCATCAGAGTCTTTTGGCATTCAAGTCAATGAAGTGTCTCACTGCTCGGCAGGCCCGCTGGCACCTTTTCTTTTCTCAGTTCAATTTCACCATCACGTATCGGCCAGCCCGTCTCAACGTTTGTGCAGATGCCTTGTCTCGCCTGCCCTCTCACCCGGAGCAAAGCAAACCCGATTGCCCTCTTCTGCTGCCTTCTAGGGTAGTATGTGCATGTACTCCACGCCCTTTGCTCCGTTCTTTAATCTCGGACTGGGTGAATACACATAAAGAGGAATGTGTAGCCCTAAATCTGGACGTGGTACAAGGACTTCCCTATATTCAGGGTCGCCTGTTTGTGCCCCCGGGGAAAGCTCGTCTCCAGGCCCTTGCTTTGTCCCATGACTCCTTGATAGCGGCTCATCCAGGCAAAAGAAGACTCTGGACTTGCTCCGTCGTTGGGCCTGGTGGCCGTCTATGTCTCAAGACGTGGTTAACTATTTGGCCTCCTGTTCTGTGTAAGCTCAATGTAAGGTCTCCCGGTCCAAACCTGTGGGTTTGTTGCAGTCACTCCGGTCCCTCTCAAGCCATGGTACATGGTCTCTATGGATTTCATTGTGGACCTGCCACCGGCTGACGGTTTTGACACCATCTGGGTGCTAATTGATTATTTCACTAAAATGGCGCTTTTCATTCCTTGTGTGGGTTTGCCCTCTGCTCCAACATTGGCCTCATTGTTCCATAAAACGTATTTTGTTTCTTTGGTCTGCCTTCTATTGTGGTTTCGGATCGCGGACCGCAGTTTACGTCACGTTTCTGGAGGGCTCTGACGGCATCTCTTGGCATCGATGACAGGTTCAGCTCTGCCTTCCATCCACAAATCGATGGGCAGACTGAACGGCTCAAAGCTACTCTCGAGCAATACCTACACTGCCTCACACTTCGTTTCCAGTCCTCTTGGTTGGCGTTGCTATCACCCGCTGAATTCGCTTATAATAATTCCCTGCATGCCGCTTCTGGTGTATCTCCCTTTTTTGCACTTTACGGACACCATCCGCGGTCCTTGCCCCTGGATCCTGACCTTCCCATTGACAATCCAGCGGCTAATGCGTGTGTTCGGGACCTCAGGTCCATTCATGGGGTCGTTCGTCAACACCTGTTGCATGCTCAGGCAAAGCAAAGAAATTTGCAGACATGCATCGGACACCTGCACCCAACTACCGTGTGGGTATGAAGGTTTGGCTGTCATCACGCAACCTGAGAATACCTGGTAAACGAATGCTCTTACCCAAGTTTGTGGGGCCCTTTCCTGTCACAAAGGTCTTAAATCCAGTTGCTGTGCGTCTTTCATTGCCCTCGTCCTGGAAAAAGCACCCAGTGTTTCATGTCAGTTTGCTGAAGCCTTGCCCAGCCAACATGCGGTTGCCGGTCCGCCCACCCCCGATGCGGGTGGATGGCAATGATGAGTTTGAGGTGGCTGATATCCTGGATTTTCGACTTCGGAGGGGTCGTCCTTTTTACCTCGTTGACTGGAAGGGATTTGGCCCTGAGGATAGGTCTTGGGAGCCTTTATCTAATATCCATGCCCTGGCCCTGCTTCGCCGCTTCCATGCCCATAGGGGGGTGGTGCCGCCTTTGGGGGTGGATGCTGTTACGCCTCGGCCGGCCCGCAGGAAGGTTATTGCCCTCCATAAGGGTATGCGTCATATTGCAAACCCATTCTATGCCCACTTCCAACTGCCCTGGAAAATAGTGGCTTCGGCTCACTCCGCAGCACTCTGCGGCAAGTTTGGACTACAATTCCCAGCTTTCCGCCTCCCGCTGTCAGCTCAGAGGCGATGATGCTTGAGCCTCGGTTTCGTCCGGTTCCGCCTTCTCCTTCCCGATTTAAACCTAGGAACCGGGCGGAACGCTGCTTCTAATTAAAGTTGCATCGCGGTATTTAGAAGTTCCGTCTTCAATCCTAGTTTAATTACCCGTGTACCAGACCTGTTTCCTCATTCACGGACTGCTTTTGCCTGCCGCTTTTGGAAAACTACTTACCCGTGTACCAGACCTGTTTCCTCATTCACGGACTGCCTTTGCCTGCCGCTTTTCGAACCTTGTGATCACGGCATCGGTAAGACTCTTCTTTTCACCACTTGCTAACAAGCACATCTCCTGTACTCTTTGTACCTTGCCGCTGAACTATATCACCTGCAACACTCCAACTCTATTGTGTCCTTTATTGTTGCTGTTACCATCCTCTTTCCACAGACTTCTATTGGACATTCTTCAGTAGTGCACAGGGACGCTTTGCGGATAGTGCACCTACCCGACTCTAGTGCGGCCCTCGTTCCGCCCGGGTTTAGTTTCCCTAACTAACCTACCCATTTGTTATTTTGCACTTCCGTTTTCATGAACTCTTTGGACATTACAGATTTAACAGCACATCAGTGGTAAGGGTTTTTCTTTTTGTATGATTACCCATTCTCCTTATCTAATTGACAACTATAGTCAGGATAGGTTATATTCTCCTCTCTTACTTGTAGGTTGTTCCGGTTGCCTTGAAACAAGGGGAAGGCATAGTTCAGGTACTACTAGAAAGAAGTATCGAGGGAAAGGGATCTTTCTTAAATTTCCAATTGCTCACCTCTTGTTTTTCCTTTACAGCTGGGTTCTTGGCGGCGTGTCCTCCCCGCCCTTTTCAGCGATCAGTCCCTCTGCCTGGTCCTACCCAGCAGAGAGTCATATTGTTAAAAAGGTCTTGTGCCCTCACAGAGAGGAGGCTAGGTTGGAGGCCCCGACCTAGCTCTTCAATCAATAGTTCAGTCCTGTGCCTTCCGGCCACCGATTTGGTATACGTCCCGTCCGGTGAGTAACAAAATCAGAAGCCATGGAAGAAGCGGATCCGTTGGCCACTCTGGTTCATTTGGTATCAGAACTACGGGCAGACATGACTGCCGCGCATGATGCCTTACACCAGCGGATTGACAACATGAGGCCCTTTCCTGCACCCCAGACTCTGGGGATTGATCCGTCCGGTGCTACTGCCTCAGGCTCTGGAGCCCATTCAGCCTCCGCCTCTGGGTTAACCTCTGGCCCTGTTCTAATGGCCACCCAATTCTCATTGGCCCCTCCGGAACGTTTTACCGGTGACCCAAAGCAGTACCGGACATTTATCAACCAATGCAAATTGCATTTTCTTTGTCGCCCTTCTGCCTTTCCCAATCCCACCACGAAGGCGGCCTTTGTCCTTTCACACCTTGGAGGGGCGGCGGCAGCCTGGGCTAATCCCTTGCTTGAATCCAATAGTTATGTTTTGTATGACTGTGACGCTCTTATCACAGCCATGAATAGGGTGTTTGATACCCGGTACAAGTCACAGGCCACGGACCTAGAATTCTTGAATTTACGTCAGGGTACGTCTTCCTTATTTACATACCTTACTAGGTTCAATCAGTTGGCAGCCGAGACGGATTGGCCAGAAGAGAAGAAATCTGTGGTATTCTACAAAGGATTGTCTGAGGAGTTAAAAGACATCATGGCTACTGTGCCAGTAATCCCTACCACATTTGAGGAGTTGCTTGATTTGGTGTTACAAATAGACGCTAGACGATCTGAAAGGAAGGGAGAACGGAAAAATGTGGCTCCAGTATGTACTGTGGTTCGTCTGAGCACCAACTCAAGGATTGTCCAAAAAGACCCGTTAAGAAGGCAGGAAACGCCAGAACCCGGCGATAGCAGGAGTCCCTACGCCGGGGGTATTATCTTTGGACTCGAATGTGGCAATTACCATACCTGTTAGTCTGCCAGTGGTATTGACCACTACAACTGACTGTTCTTTTTCTTCTCAGGCTATAATTGATTCCGGTGCTACTGGGAATGATATGGATTATGACTATGCCATGAGCAATAACGTTCCTCTGGTTCCTAAACCACAATCTGAAGCCGTACATGCGGTAGACGGCTCTTCTCTGGTCTCGGGTTTGGTTACTCAAAGCACGTCTCTCGTCCGTATGCAGACGGACGATGGACATACTGAAACACTCACATTTGACCTTTCCCCCAGCTTTGTGTAATTTTGGGCATTCCGTGGTTACAGCACCACAATCCTGACATCGACTGGGCCAGGAAGGTGGTACAATTCCCTTCCTCTGTCTGTAATGAAAGGTGTTTTCGGACCAGTAGCATTTCCGGTACTTCCTGTCAAGCCCTGGTGGCCTCAATGGCCTTGATAGGTGCCATTACCAACGCCATTGAACCTCGTATCCCTGTGGAATACGCTTCCTTCCGGGACGTCTTCGATAAAGGTGGCGCAGACCAGTTGCCCCCACACAGGCCATATGATTGTCCTATCGACCTGGTACCGGGGGCTAAAATACCTGCTGGCAGGGTTTATTCGCTCACACTGCCAGAAGACAAAGTGCTAAAAGAGTACATTGACAAGGCATTGGCTACAGGGTTCATCAGACCATCGAGATCACCGGCAGTGTCTCCTCTGTTTTTTGTTCCTAAAAAGGAAGGCGACCTTCGCCCTTGCATTGATTACAGGGCATTAAACGCAATCACAGTTAAGAACCAGTACCCTCTTCCCCTGATCTCTGTACTCTTGGATCAGCTAGGTTCTTCTATAATCTTTACCAAACTTGACCTGCGGGGTGCCTACAACCTAGTTCGCATAAGAGAGGGGGAGGAGTGGAAAACCGCCTTCAAGACCCGGTACGGGTTATTTGAATACCTTGTGATGCCCTTCGGGTTGTGTAACGCCCCGGCCACCTTTCAGGCCTTCATGAACGATGTCTTTCACGATTGTCTGGACCGGTTTGTTGTGGTCTACCTAGACGATATACTGATTTATTCCTCATCCAAGAGTGAACACACCGAACATGTGAGATTCGTCTTACAAAGGCTGAGAGAGAACCGTCTCTTCATCAAAGCAGAGAAGTGTATCTTCAATTCATCGGAGGTTGAGTTTTTAGGTTATGACCTTACCAATCGGGGCATCCGGATGAGCCAGTCCAAGGTTAAGGCCGTTTTGGAATGGCCTGTTCCTACTACAACCAAAGCCCTACAGTCATTCCTGGGGTTCTCGAACTTTTACAGGCGCTTTATCTTTTCATTTTCTACCATCTCGGCTCCTTTGACAGCTTTAACTAGCTCAAAACAGCCATACCAATGGACACCAGAAGCGCAATCTGCCTTCAAGGCCTTAAAGGCGGCTTTTTCTTCAGCTCCAGTGCTGCAACATCCCGATCTGCTCCTACCCTTTTTTGTGGAAGCTGATGCTTCTGGGACGGCCATCGGGGCTATACTGTCGCAACCCTGTCAGGACTCGGGTGAGATTCATCCGGTTGCGTTCTTTTCGAGAAAACTGACACCATACGAGCGTAACTATCCTATCACGGAAAGAGAGTTGCTGGCAGTCAAGGACGCTTTCTCGGAATGGCGTCACCACCTATTGGGGGCCCGTCATCCGGTTACTGTCTTCTCTGACCATCAGAGTCTTTTGGCATTCAAGTCAATGAAGTGTCTCACTGCTCGGCAGGCCCGCTGGCACCTTTTCTTTTCTCAGTTCAATTTCACCATCACGTATCGGCCAGCCTGTCTCAACGTTTGTGCAGACGCCTTGTCTCGCCTGCCCTCTCACCTGGAGCAAAGCAAACCCGATTGCCCTCTTCTGCTGCCTTCTAGGGTAGTATGTGCATGTACTCCATGCCCTTTGCTCCGTTCTTTAATCTCGGACTGGGTGAATACACATAAAGAGGAATGTGTAGCCCTAAATCTGGATGTGGTACAAGGACTTCCCTATATTCAGGGCCGCCTGTTTGTGCCCCCGGGGAAAGCTCGTCTCCAGGCCCTTGCTTTGTCCCATGACTCCTTGATAGCGGCTCATCCAGGCCAAAAGAAGACTCTGGACTTGCTCCGTCGTTGGGCCTGGTGGCCGTCTATGTCTCAAGACGTGGTTAACTATTTGGCCTCCTGTTCTGTGTAAGCTCAATGTAAGGTCTCCCGGTCCAAACCTGTGGGTTTGTTGCAGTCACTCCCGGTCCCTCTCAAGCCATGGTACATGGTCTCTATGGATTTCATTGTGGACCTGCCACCGGTTGACGGTTTTGACACCATCTGGGTGCTAATTGATTATTTCACTAAGATGGCGCTTTTCATTCCTTGTGCGGGTTTGCCCTCTGCTCCAACATTGGCCTCATTGTTCCTTAAAAACGTATTTCGTTTCTTTGGTCTGCCTTCTATTGTGGTTTTGGATCGCGGACCGCAGTTTACGTCACGTTTCTGGAGGGCTCTGACGGCATCTCTTGGCATCGATGACAGGTTCAGCTCTGCCTTCCATCCACAAACCGATGGGCAGACTGAACGGCTCAAAGCTACTCTCGAGCAATGCCTACGCTGCCTCACACTTCGTTTCCAGTCCTCTTGGTTGGCGTTGCTACCACCCGCTGAATTCGCTTATAATAATTCCCTGCATGCCGCTTCTGGTGTATCTCCCTTTTTTGCACTTTACAGACACCATCCGCGGTCCTTGCCCCTGGATCCTGACCTTCCCATTGACAATCCAGCGGCTAATGCGTGTGTTCGGGACCTCAGGTCCATTCATGGGGTCGTTCGTCAACACCTGTTGCATGCTCAGGCAAAGCAAAGAAATTTGCAGACATGCATCGGACACCTGCACCCAACTACCGTGTGGGTATGAAGGTTTGGCTGTCATCACGCAACCTGAGAATACCTGGTAAACGAATGCTCTTACCCAAGTTTGTGGGGCCCTTTCCTGTCACAAAGGTCTTAAATCCAGTTGCTGTGCGTCTTTCATTGCCCTCGTCCTGGAAAAAGCACCCAGTGTTTCATGTCAGTTTGCTGAAGCCTTGCCCAGCCAACATGCGGTTGCCGGTCCGCCCACCCCCGATGCGGGTGGATGGCAATGATGAGTTTGAGGTGGCTGATATCCTGGATTTTCGACTTTGGAGGGGTCGTCCTTTTTACCTCGTTGACTGGAAGGGATTTGGCCCTGAGGATAGGTCTTGGGAGCCTTTATCTAATATCCATGCCCTGGCCCTGCTTCGCCGCTTCCATGCCCGTAGGGGGGTGGTGCCGCCTTTGGGGGTGGATGCTGTTACGCCTCGGCCGGCCCGCAGGAAGGTTATTGCCCTCCATAAGGGTATGCGTCATATTGCAAACCCATTCTATGCCCACTTCCAACTGCCCTGGAAAATAGTGGCTTCGGCTCACTCCGCAGCACTCTGCGGCAAGTTTGGACTACAATTCCCAGCTTTCCGCCTCCCGCTGTCAGCTCAGAGGCGATGATGCTTGAGCCTCGGTTTCGTCCGGTTCCGCCTTCTCCTTCCCGATTTAAACCTCGGAACCGGGCGGAACGCTGCTTCTAATAAAAGTTGCATCGCGGTATTTAGAAGTTCCGTCTTCAATCCTAGTTTAATTACCCGTGTACCAGACCTGTTTCCTCATTCACGGACTGCTTTTGCCTGCCGCTTTTGGAAAACTACTTACCCGTGTACCAGACCTGTTTCCTCATTCACGGACTGCCTTTGCCTGCCGCTTTTCGAACCTTGTGATCACGGCATCGGTAAGACTCTTCTTTTCACCACTTGCCAACAAGCACATCTCCTGTACTCTTTGTACCTTGCCGCTGAACTATATCACCTGCAACACTCCAACTCTATTGTGTCCTTTATTGTTGCTGTTACCATCCTCTTTCCACAGACTTCTATTGGACATTCTTCAGTAGTGCACAGGGACGCTTTGCGGATAGAGCACCTACCCGACTCTAGTGCGGCCCTCGTTCCGCCCGGGTTTAGTTTCCCTAACTAACCTACCCATTTGTTATTTTGCACTTCCGTTTTCATGAACTCTTTGGACATTACAGATTTAACAGCACATCAGTGGTAAGGGTTTTTCTTTTTGTATGATTACCCATTCTCCTTATCTAATTGACAACTATAGTCAGGATAGGTTATATTCTCCTCTCTTACTTGTAGGTTGTTCCGGTTGCCTTGAAACAAGGGGAAGGCATAGTTCAGGTACTACTAGAAAGAAGTATCGAGGGAAAGGGATCTTTCTTAAATTTCCAATTGCTCACCTCTTGTTTTTCCTTTACAGCTGGGTTCTTGGCAGCGTGTCCTCCCCGCCCTTTTCAGCGATCAGTCCCTCTGCCTGGTCCTACCCAGCAGAGAGTCATATTGTTAAAAAGGTCTTGTGCCCTCACAGAGAGGAGGCTAGGTTGGAGGCCCCGACCTAGCTCTTCAATCAATAGTTCAGTCCTGTGCCTTCCGGCCACCGATTTGGTATACGTCCCGTCCGGTGAGTAACAAAATCAGAAGCCATGGAAGAAGCGGATCCGTTGGCCACTCTGGTTCATTTGGTATCCGAACTACGGGCAGACATGACTGCCGCGCATGATGCCTTACACCAGCGGATTGACAACATGAGGCCCTTTCCTGCACCCCAGACTCTGGGGATTGATCCGTCCGGTGCTACTGCCTCAGGCTCTGGAGCCCATTCAGCCTCCGCCTCTGGGTTAACCTCTGGCCCTGTTCTAATGGCCACCCAATTCCCATTGGCCCCTCCGGAACGTTTTACCGGTGACCCAAAGCAGTACCGGACATTTATCAACCAATGCAAATTGCATTTTCTTTGTCGCCCTTCTGCCTTTCCCAATCCCACCACGAAGGCGGCCTTTGTCCTTTCACACCTTGGAGGGACGGCGGCAGCCTGGGCTAATCCCTTGCTTGAATCCAATAGTTATGTTTTGTATGACTGTGACGCTCTTATCACAGCCATGAATAGGGTGTTTGATACCCGGTACAAGTCACAGGCCACGGACCTAGAATTCTTGAATTTACGTCAGGGTACGTCTTCCTTATTTACATACCTTACTAGGTTCAATCAGTTGGCAGCCGAGACGGATTGGCCAGAAGAGAAGAAATCTGCGGTATTCTACAAAGGATTGTCTGAGGAGTTAAAAGACATCATGGCTACTGTGCCAGTAATCCCTACCACATTTGAGGAGTTGCTTGATTTGGTGTTACAAATAGACGCCAGACGATCTGAAAGGAAGGGAGAACGGAAAAATGTGGCTCCAGTATGTACTGTGGTTCGTCTGAGCACCAACTCAAGGATTGTCCAAAAAGACCTGTTAAGAAGGCGGGAAACGCCAGAACCCGGCGATAGCAGGAGTCCCTACGCCGGGGGTATTATCTTTGGACTCGAATGTGGCAATTACCATACCTGTTAGTCTGCCAGTGGTATTGACCACTACAACTGACTGTTCTTTTTCTTCTCAGGCTATAATTGATTCCGGTGCTACTGGGAATTATATGGATTATGACTATGCCATGAGCAATAACGTTCCTGTGGTTCCTAAACCACAATCTGAACCCGTACATGCGGTAGACGGCTCTTCTCTGGTCTCGGGTTTGGTTACTCAAAGCACGTCTCTCGTCCGTATGCAGACGGACGATGGACATACTGAAACACTCACATTTGACCTAATTAATGCCCCCCAGCTTTGTGTAATTTTGGGCATTCCGTGGTTACAGCACCACAATCCTGACATCGACTGGGCCAGGAAGGTGGTACAATTCCCTTCCTCTGTCTGTAATGAAAGGTGTTTTCGGACCAGTAGCATTTCCGGTACTTCCTGTCAAGCCCTGGTGGCCTCAATGGCCTTGATAGGTGCCATTACCAACGCCATCGAACCTCGTATCCCTGTGGAATACGCTTCCTCCGGGACGTCTTCGATAAAGGTGGCGCAGACCAGTTGCCCCCACACAGGCCATATGATTGTCCTATCGACCTGGTACCGGGGGCTAAAATACCTGCTGGCAGGGTTTATTCGCTCACACTGCCAGAAGACAAAGTGCTAAAAGAGTACATTGACAAGGCATTGGCTACAGGGTTCATCAGACCATCGAGATCACCGGCAGTGTCTCCTCTGTTTTTTGTTCCTAAAAAGGAAGGCGACCTTCGCCCTTGCATTGATTACAGGGCATTAAACGCAATCACAGTTAAGAACCAGTACCCTCTTCCCCTGATCTCTGTACTCTTGGATCAGCTAGGTTCTTCTATAATCTTTACCAAACTTGACCTGCGGGGTGCCTACAACCTAGTTCGCATAAGAGAGGGGGAGGAGTGGAAAACCGCCTTCAAGACCCGGTACGGGTTATTTGAATACCTTGTGATGCCCTTCGGGTTGTGTAACGCCCCGGCCACCTTTCAGGCCTTCATGAACGATGTCTTTCACGATTGTCTGGACCGGTTTGTTGTGGTCTACCTAGACGATATACTGATTTATTCCTCATCCAAGAGTGAACACACCGAACATGTGAGATTCGTCTTACAAAGGCTGTGAGAGAACCGTCTCTTCATCAAAGCAGAGAAGTGTATCTTCAATTCATCGGAGGTTGAGTTTTTAGGTTATGACCTTACCAATCGGGGCATCCGGATGAGCCAGTCCAAGGAGAAGGCCGTTTTGGAATGGCCTGTTCCTACTACAACCAAAGCCCTACAGTCATTCCTGGGGTTCTCGAACTTTTACAGGCGCTTTATCTTTTCATTTTCTACCATCTCGGCTCCTTTGACAGCTTTAACTAGCTCAAAACAGCCATACCAATGGACACCAGAAGCGCAATCTGCCTTCGAGGCCTTAAAGGCGGCTTTTTCTTCAGCTCCAGTGCTGCAACATCCCGATCTGCTCCTACCCTTTTTTGTGGAAGCTGATGCTTCTGGGACGGCCATCGGGGCTATACTGTCGCAACCCTGTCAGGACTCGGGTGAGATTCATCCGGTTGCGTTCTTTTCGAGAAAACTGACACCATACGAGCGCAACTATCCTATCACGGAAAGAGAGTTGCTGGCAGTCAAGGACGCTTTCTCCGAATGGCGTCACCACCTATTGGGGGCCCGTCATCCGGTTACTGTCTTCTCTGACCATCAGAGTCTTTTGGCATTCAAGTCAATGAAGTGTCTCACTGCTCGGCAGGCCCGCTGGCACCTTTTCTTTTCTCAGTTCAATTTCACCATCACGTATCGGCCAGCCCGTCTCAACGTTTGTGCAGACGCCTTGTCTCGCCTGCCCTCTCACCTGGAGCAAAGCAAACCCGATTGCCCTCTTCTGCTGCCTTCTAGGGTAGTATGTGCATGTACTCCATGCCCTTTGCTCCGTTCTTTAATCTCGGACTGGGTGAATACACATAAAGAGGAATGTGTAGCCCTAAATCTGGACGTGGTACAAGGACTTCCCTATATTCAGGGCCGCCTGTTTGTGCCCCCGGGGAAAGCTCGTCTCCAGGCCCTTGCTTTGTCCCATGACTCCTTGATAGCGGCTCATCCAGGCCAAAAGAAGACTCTGGACTTGCTCCGTCGTTGGGCCTGGTGGCCGTCTATGTCTCAAGACGTGGTTAACTATTTGGCCTCCTGTTCTGTGTAAGCTCAATGTAAGGTCTCCCGGTCCAAACCTGTGGGTTTGTTGCAGTCACTCCCGGTCCCTCTCAAGCCATGGTACATGGTCTCTATGGATTTCATTGTGGACCTGCCACCGGTTGACGGTTTTAACACCATCTGGGTGCTAATTGATTATTTCACTAAGATGGCGCTTTTCATTCCTTGTGCGGGTTTGCCCTCTGCTCCAACATTGGCCTCATTGTTCCTTAAAAACGTATTTCGTTTCTTTGGTCTGCCTTCTATTGTGGTTTCGGATCGCGGACCGCAGTTTACGTCACGTTTCTGGAGGGCTCTGACGGCATCTCTTGGCATCGATGACAGGTTCAGCTCTGCCTTCCATCCACAAACCGATGTGCAGACTGAACGGCTCAAAGCTACTCTCGAGCAATGCCTACGCTGCCTCACACTTCGTTTCCAGTCCTCTTGGTTGGCCTTGCTACCACCCGCTGAATTCGCTTATAATAATTCCCTGCATGCCGCTTCTGGTGTATCTCCCTTTTTTGCACCTTACGGACACCATCCGCGGTCCTTGCCCCTGGATCCTGACCTTCCCATTGACAATCCAGCGGCTAATGCGTGTGTTCGGGACCTCAGGTCCATTCATGGGGTCGTTCGTCAACACCTGTTGCATGCTCAGGCAAAGCAAAGAAATTTGCAGACATGCATCGGACACCTGCACCCAACTACCGTGTGGGTATGAAGGTTTGGCTGTCATCACGCAACCTGAGAATACCTGGTAAACGAATGCTCTTACCCAAGTTTGTGGGTCCCTTTCCTGTCACAAAGGTCTTAAATCCAGTTGCTGTGCGTCTTTCATTGCCCTCGTCCTGGAAAAAGCACCCAGTGCTTCATGTCAGTTTGCTGAAGCCTTGCCCAGCCAACATGCGGTTGCCGGTCCGCCCACCCCCGATGCGGGTGGATGGCAATGATGAGTTTGAGGTGGCTGATATCCTGGATTTTCGACTTCGGAGGGGTCGTCCTTTTTACCTCGTTGACTGGAAGGGATTTGGCCCTGAGGATAGGTCTTGGGAGCCTTTATCTAATATCCATGCCCTGGCCCTGCTTCGCCGCTTCCATGCCCGTAGGGGGGTGGTGCCGCCTTTGGGGGTGGATGCTGTTACGCCTCGGCCGGCCCGCAGGAAGGTTATTGCCCTCCATAAGGGTATGCGTCATATTGCAAACCCATTCTATGCCCACTTCCAACTGCCCTGGAAAATAGTGGCTTCGGCTCACTCCGCAGCACTCTGCGGCAAGTTTGGACTACAATTCCCAGCTTTCCGCCTCCCGCTGTCAGCTCAGAGGCGATGATGCTTGAGCCTCGGTTTCGTCCGGTTCCGCCTTCTCCTTCCCGATTTAAACCTCGGAACCGGGCGGAACGCTGCTTCTGATTAAAGTTGCATCCCGGTATTTACAAGTTCCATCTTCAATCCTAGTTTAATTACCCGTGTACCAGACCTGTTTCCTCATTCACGGACTGCTTTTGCCTGCCGCTTTTGGAAAACTACTTACCCGTGTACCAGACCTGTTTCCTCATTCACGGACTGCCTTTGCCTGCCGCTTTTCGAACCTTGTGATCACGGCATCGGTAAGACTCTTCTTTTCACCACTTGCTAACAAGCACATCTCCTGTACTCTTTGTACCTTGCCGCTGAACTATATCACCTGCAACACTCCAACTCTATTGTGTCCTTTATTGTTGCTGTTACCATCCTCTTTCCACAGACTTCTATTGGACATTCTTCAGTAGTGCACAGGGACGCTTTGCGGATAGTGCACCTACCCGACTCTAGTGCGGCCCTCGTTCCGCCCGGGTTTAGTTTCCCTAACTAACCTACCCATTTGTTATTTTGCACTTCCGTTTTCATGAACTCTTTGGACATTACAGATTTAACAGCACATCAGTGGTAATGGTTTTTCTTTTTGTATGATTACCCATTCTCCTTATCTAATTGACAACTATAGTCAGGATAGGTTATATTCTCCTCTCTTACTTGTAGGTTGTCCCGGTTGCCTTGAAACAAGGGAAGGTATAGTTCAGGTACTACTAGAAAGAAGTATCGAGGGAAAGGGATCTTTCTTAAATTTCCAATTGCTCACCTCTTGTTTTTCCTTTACAGCTGGGTTCTTGGCGGCGTGTCCTCCCCGCCCTTTTCAGCGATCAGTCCCTCTGCCTGGTCCTACCCAGCAGAGAGTCATATTGTTAAAAAGGTCTTGTGCCCTCACAGAGAGGAGGCTAGATTGGAGGCCCCGACCTAGCTCTTCAATCAATAGTTCAGTCCTGTGCCTTCCGGCCACCGATTTGGTATACTTCCCGTCCGGTGAGTAACAAGCCCCCGAACAAGAGATGACGGATCCACCTAGCCCCGACTTCTCAGCCCTCGCGGCCTGCTCGGCCTTTACCCACATCCCCCGTCCCTGGGGATGACACGGGAACAGACACGGCCACGATGGGTACCGTCAACAACGGCGGTGACGACGGGACAGAGCTCCCATCACCAGCCCAGGCCTCCCTGTCCGATAAGATCAGATCTTTCTATGCAATGATCGCCAGGGCATCCGAGCTTTTTCAGCTCTGACCCGAAGAGAAGAAGAAGGAAGGTTTCCTTTACCAACGGCGTGAGGCCAGGAGGAAGTCAGTCCTCGCGGTGCCTCTGCTCGATGACATCTGGGACGAGGTTCTCACCCTTCTCAAGAACCTGTCTACGACGCCTGCCAAGAAGGATCGGTACGAGAAGAAGTACCAGGTTCACGACGCGGCCCCTTTGTGCCTTAGGGCACAACCTACCCCGGACTCGGTCGTCTCAGCGGCGGCCAAGAAGAAAGCAGGGGGGCGTCGGTCTCAACGTCAACTTCCCCGCCGGACGGCGAAGGGAAGAAGCTGGACGCAATGGGACGATAGGTTATCTCGTCGGCGGCAACAACGATTAAGGCGGCCAATGCCCTCGCGGTCATGGCCTGCTACGACAGGGAGTTATGGTACAAGATCGCCTCCCTGTTGGACTTCCTACCGGATGACAAGAGGGCCGAGGCCCTGGAGATCTTGCAAGAAGGCGAAGTGGCGTCGAACCACGCCATTACGTTGGCAACAGACATTGCCGACACCGGTTTCCGCCAGCTAGGCAACAGCTTTTGCCTCAGACGACAAGGTAGGCTCAAGGCGACGGATTTCCGCCAGGATGTGCAAGCCAAGGTGCTGGACATGCCGTTCGACGGGAACAACCTGTTTGGGAAAACGTTGGATGAGTCCCTCCAAGCCATCAAGGTGGACACAGAGACTGCTAGAGCCCTAGGCATTCTCCGGCAACGGAGGCCGTCCTTTCGGAGCGCCGGAGGCAAGCAGGGTGCCCCCAAAGGATTTGGCGGTGGCTCCTCTACGTACCGGCAAGCGGCCTGCTCCTCATCGCAGGAAGCCTATAGAGGACAAGGCAAGTCGGGGGTGGGGGGGCCCGCCGTCGTCGCCAGGGATGCCAAGGTGGCAAGGCGTCCGCCAAGCAAGATTGAACCGACAGCGGGGTCAGGCCCCCACCGAAGCATCCTGGTGGGAGGCCGGCTGGTGAAGTTTGTCAGCGTGTGGGAGTCCATCTCCACCGACCGTTGGGTGCTGGATGTCCTGGCCCAGGGGCACATCCTCGAAAAAAGTGCCCCTGCATTCCACCCGTGGTCAGGAAGGAAAATCACGTCCCTCAACTACTCTTGGAGGTGAGGGCGTTGCCCAGAAAAGGTGCCATCGAGCTCGTCCCAAAGAGGCTCCGGGGCTCCGGAGTATACTCAAGGTACTTCCTAGTAAAAAAGAAGACAGGAGGATGGTGCCCCATCCTGGACCTGCGACGGCTGAACAAATACATCAAGGCACAGAAATTCCGGATGGTCACCCTCCAGCACGTGCTGAGACAACTGGAGGAGGGCGATTTGTTGTCCTCGTTGGATTTGGAGGATGCGTACTTCCACATCCCCATTCTGAGAGGTCACTGAAAGTTCCTCAGGTTCGTGGTCA
Source organism: Ambystoma mexicanum (assembly GCF_040938575.1). Lineage (NCBI taxonomy): Eukaryota > Metazoa > Chordata > Amphibia > Caudata > Ambystomatidae > Ambystoma > Ambystoma mexicanum. The sequence goes on from NC_090923.1 coordinate 1,133,300,963, forward strand.
AGGACGGCACTACCAGTTCAAGACTCTCCCGTTCAGATTGAAGTCGACACCCAGGGTGTTCACCAAGTGCCTTGCACCGGTGGTGGCGCAGCTGAGCCTGCAGGGGATCCACGTCTACCCCTACCTGGACGACTGGCTCATCCGAGCAGGGACAAGGGAGCTCGCCGTGGATCACACAGCAAAGACCGTCCAGCTGCTCTCAGACCTGGGATTCTCCATCAACTTTCCCAAATCCCACCTGGTCCCGTCGCAAGTCGCACTGTTTCTGGGAGCAAAGCTCGACACAGTGGCACGCCTGGCCTCACCGTCGGAAGAAAGGACGAAGGCCATCCTGGGCAAGGTGCAGCGTTTTCTGGCCACGGACGTGGCCAGGGTGAGGTCCATCAAGTCCCTCCTCGGGATGATGTCCTCCTGCATATATCTTGTGCGCCTGTGCAGGCTTCGGATGCACCCTCTGCAAGAGTTCCTCGACTCCCGCTGGATCCAAGCGACGGGCAGCTTCGAGGACGGGATTCCGCTCGACGAGACCTTTCGACGAGCGATCCGGTGGTGGAGCACCCGCGCTCTTGTGACGGCAGGCACAGATTTTCAGACCCCATCCCACCAGATAACGGTGACGACGGATTCCTCCCTGGAAGGGTGGGGAGCACACACCGGAGATATTCACGCAAGAGGCCTTTGGCTCCCGGAGGAGAAGAAGCTCCACATCAACATCCTGGAGCTCCGTGCAGTATTCTGGGCCCTCAGGTCTTTTCTCCCGTCCCTCAAGGGCAAGGTGGTGAGAATTTTCACCGACAACACCACCATGATGTTCTACATCCGGAAGCAGGGAGGAACCAGATCCCCAGCCCTCTCCAAGGAAGCCCAGGATCTGTGGCATTGGGCCGTCGCCCAAGGGATGTTTCTGGTGCCCTTTCATCTGGCAGGGGTAAAAAACACCATCGCTGACTCACTCAGCAGGGAGCTGCGCTCGTGCCACGAGTGGGAACTACGTCAGGATCAAGTGGATCGACTCTTCCGACGATGGGGAAAACCCCAGATCGACCTGTTCGCGACGGCAACGAACTCCAAGTGCCAGAGGTTCGCCAGCAGGTTTCCCCAGCTGAGGAGTATGGGCGATGCTTTCTCGTTCCCCTGGGAAGGCCTGTTCCTTTATGTGTTCCCTCTGTTGCCATTGCTGCTCCGACTCGGCAACCAGCTCAAGAGGTCCCGGTGCAGGAGGATCCTGGTTGCGCCGGCGTGGCCGAGGCAGATCTGGTTCCCGGACCTTCTGGACTTGTCAGCGTCCCCACCAGTCAAGCTGCCGATGGACACAGATCTTCTCTCCAGAGAAGGAGGCGCCATACTTCATCACGACCCGGAGTCGCTGAACTTGCAGGACTTGCTCCTGCAGCGGTAGAGTTTGGAGGGTACGATATCCCGGCTGACTGCAGAGAGGTCCTTGCAAAAGCCAAGGCGTCCTCAACTCTCAAGTGCTATGGACGTAAGTGGAAGAGGTTCTCTGTCTGGTGCCGTGCACAGAAGATTAACCCTCTACGGATTACGGCCTCTCAAGTGCTGCCATACCTACTGTCGCTGGCCAAGGCTGGACTGGCTCACGCCTCCATCAAGATCCATCTGGCAGCGATCTCCCGATACACACAGGCGTCCTTGTGGTCCCATCGCCTGGTGAAGGAATTTATGAAGGGACTGTTCCGATCGTTCCCGCCGGTGAAGGCCCCTGCCCCGGCGTGGGAACTCAACGTGGTGCTGACCAGGCTCATGGGGACGCCATTCGAGCCCCTGCATTCGGCGCCGCTGAAATTCCTGTCGTGGAAGACTGCATTTCTTGTGGTCATCACCGCCGCACGGCGAGTGGGAGAGATCCAGGTCCTATCCTGCAAGCCTCCATACTTAACTTTTCACGACGGCGGTGACGACGGGACAGAGCTCCCATCAACAGCCCGGGCCTCCCTGTCCGATAAAATCGGATCTTTCTATGCAATGATCGCCAGGGCATCCAAGCTTTTTCAGCTCTGACCCGAAGAGAAGAAGAAGGAAGGTTTCCTTTACCAGCGGCGCGAGGCCAGGAGGACGGATGCCTCCCTGGAAGGGTGGGGAGCACACACCGGAGATCTTCACGCAAGAGGCCTTTGGCTCCCGGAGGAGAAGAAGCTCCACATCAACATCCTGGAGCTCTGTGCAGTGTTCTGGGCCCTCAGGTCTTTTCTCTTGTCCCTCAAGGGCAAGGTGGTGAGAATTTTCACCGACAACACCACCATGATGTTCTACATCCAGGAAGCAGGGAGGAACCAGATCCCCAGCCCTCTCCAAGGAAGCCCAGGATCTGTGGCATTGGGCCGTCGCCCAAGGGATGTTTCTGGTGCCCTTTCATCTGGCAGGGATAAAAAACACCGTCGCTGACTCACTCAGCAGGGAGCTGCGCTCGTGCCACGAGTGGGAACTACGTCAGGATCAAGTGGATCGACTCTTCCGACGATGGGGAAAACCCCAGATCGACCTGTTCGTGATGGCAACGAACTCCAAGTGCCAGAGGTTCGCCAGCAGCTTCCCCAGCTGAAGAGCATGGGTGATGCTTTCTCGTTCCCCTGGGAAGGCCTGTTCCTTTATGTGTTCCCTCCGTTGCCGTTGCTGCTCCGACTCGGCAACCAGCTCAAGAGGTCCCGGTGCAGGAGGATCCTGGTCGCGCCGGCGTGGCCGAGGCAGATCTGGTTCCCAGACCTTCTGGACTTTTCAGCGTCCCCACCAGTCAAGCTGCCGACCGACGCAGATCTTCTCTCCAGAGAAGGAGGCGCCATACTTCATCACGACCCGGAGTCGCTGAACTTGCAGGCCTTGCTCCTGCAGCGGTAGAGTTTGGAGGGTACGATATCCCGGCTGACTGCAGAGAGGTCCTTGCAAAAGCCAAGTGCTATGGACGTAAGTGGAAGAGGTTCTCTGTCTGGTGCCGTGCACAGAAGATTAACCCTCTCAAGTGCTGCCATACCTACTGTCGCTGGCCAAGGCTGGACCGCCTCACGCCTCCATCAAGATCCATCTGGCTGCGATCTCCTGATACACATGGGCGTCCTTGTGGTCCCATCGCCTGGTGAAGGAATTTATGAAGGGACTGTTCCGATCGTTCTCGCCGGTGAAGGCCCCTGCCCCGGCGTGGGAACTCAACGTGGTGCTGACCAGGCTCATGGGGACGCTATTCGAGCCCCTGCATTCGGCGCCGCTGAAATTCCTGTCGTGGAAGACTGCGTTTCTTGTGGCCATCACCTCCGCACGGCGAGTGGGAGAGATCCAGGTCCTATCCTGCAAGCCTCCATACTTAACTTTTCACGACACAAGGGTGGTGCTGAGGACGCACCCCTCGTTTATGCCCAAGGTGCCGTCGGACTTCTACCTCAAAGAGCCCTTGGTGTTACCTGTTTTCTTCCCGTCGCCTTCGTCACCGGCCGAGAGGACTTTGCACTCGCTGGATGTGGCTAGAGCGCTGAAGTTCTACGTGGACCGAACGAAGAGTTTTCGGAAGAATTCACAACTGTCTGTGAACTTTGGACCTGTGAACCAAGGGAAGGCTCTCTCGAAGGCTTCCATTTCCAGGTGGCCTTCCGGCTGCATCCTGCATTGTCATCGGTTGGCAAACTGACCATTGCCCGGCCGTCCGAGAGCCCAGTCGACCAGAGCGATCGCCGCTACCACAGCGTTCTTCTCTGGTGTGCCCCTGCTGGACATCTGCCGGGCTTCTACGTGGCGGTCGACGCACACCTTCACGAGATTCTACTGTGTCGACCGGGATTCCAGGGAGGAGTCCAGAGTCGGCCAGGCAGTGCTGCGCAACCTGTTCGCTTAAGGTGAGCCTGGTGAGGAGGTAAGAGATGCTTAATGTTGAGTTTTAGGTAATGCTTAATGTTGAGCCTTGCCACCTCCCGTGGTTCTGCATGTGTACTGCTATGTAGTCTTATATTCATGAGCATGTGAATCCATGCCAGACCCCATGCTGGAGAAGGAACAAGTTACTTACCTGTAACTGTTGTTCTCCAGCATGGGTCTGGCATGGATTCACATGCGAACCCTCCCTCCTGCCCCTCTACAGCTATTCACTTGGTCATACTGCCACTTTGCGTGCTACCAAATCTGAAGATGGCTGCCAGAGGCAGGGCTTAGGGAGAGGGCAGTCATTGGCTAGGGCAGTATGACCCAGAAACCAGTGATTGGTTACTGCTAAGAAAGACAGATCAGAAACAAAACTGATACTGATTTTTTCTTTACCGAGGATTCCCAGCCTGACGACGGGGAATATTCATAAACATGTGAATCCATGCCAGACGCATGCTGGAGAACAACAGTTACAGGTAAGTAACTTGTTCCATCTTGGGACTACCAAGCAAGACATGTTAGCCGATCTGGTGACATGTCGAAGACCTGATGGTACATTTTTCGGTTAGATAGGGTGGAGCTGTATGGTTCAAGGATTTAAATGTAAGAGCCAAGGTTTTTAGCTCAATCTTTTCCAACCATTTATATTGTCTCCTTGTTGCAGAGATGTGATCTCTTCTTGGTATATTAAGCGCAACTCTGAGTGCATTATTTTGCAATATTTGAAGTTTGTTGAGCACAAATAATAATAATAATAATATGCGTCCAGATATAGGGCCTCATCACGACTTGGGCAGTAATGCCGGCGGTATTACCGGTGGTGGTATTAGCCCTACCGCCGAACTCCCCAGTGCTAATAGCGCCGGATCACGAGTTTGGCGGTAATGTTAATCCCCATTCCCCATTGAGCCCATTCGGGAATGCCCCATTCCCCATTGGGCTCAATGGGGAAATTTCGCGCTAATACCGCCGGCGGATTTCCCGCCGGCGGTATGAGCGCGAATTTTCGGCGGATTTCCCCCCTGCTAAGAGCTGGGGCAAAATCTGCCAAAGTCCTGATTTGGCGGACCCTTAAATACGGCGGTAATAGCGCTACCGCCGGATTTAAGGGTTACCGCCAAAGTCGTGATGAGGCCCATAGTCTGTTACAATAGTCCAGTTTAGACAGTATGAGTGCTCTGGCTAAAGAGAGGCAACTTTATGTGGAGAGCAACGGTTTGCAGGCACTAATAAGTTTACCTGTATAGGCAGTGACTACGTGCAGCCACATGTAGGACACTTCTGAGGGGCACAAGGGAGGACGACGGGAGGCCTACGAGGAGTGCATTGCCCCCATCCAGATGGGATAGGACCAGTGCTTGAACAGTGGATATGAAGCTGTCCGGAGGGTAGAAGGAATTGACTTGCCGCAGGAGGGAGAGCTGATACCAAGCTGTCTGAGATTTCTTAGTTATGTGTGTCTTGAAGGAGAGGTGTTTGTTGATGTGGAACCGGAGGGACTTGGTGCAGGAGGTGACCTCGGGATGTGAAACCTTCAGAGTTCATGGTTCGTAGCCAGGTCTGTATGTCTGGGTGTTCGGTGTTGTTGGTGAGGAGTAGGAATTCGGTATTGGAGGGGTTGAGTTTCAAGCATGCACATCAGATCCAAGACTGGATCAGCGAGAGGCAGGTTTTGAGCCTATGAATGTCCTTGATTGAGCCATTCTTCAGGTATAGCTGTGTGTCAACGGCGTATTGGTGGATGTGGATGTGTTGTGGGGGTAGGGGGGCACACAGTGGATCCATTTATAGTTTGAAGATCACTGGGGAGAGGATGGAACCCTGCGGGACTCCACAGGTGACGGGTAGCATTGACAATCTAGAGGAGTCCATCTGAACAAACTGCTGGCAGTTGGCGAAGTAGGACTTGAAGCAGCATAGGACAAGGCTGCTGATTCCCATGCACCAATGTAGGGTGTCCGTAAGCTCCTGGTGGTCTACTGTGTCGAAAGTGGCCGAGAGGTTGAGTAGAACCAGGAGGTGGGGGTGGCTGTCGTCAAGGAGGTTGAGGGCATCGTCAAACCACCTGTATGGTTGCTGTCTCGGTGCTGCATCTGGGTCTGAACCCGAATTGGTAGGTTTAGAAGAGAATGCTAGTGTCGATGTGTTGCTGCAGTTTTGCCTCTACTCCTTTCTCAATTATCTTACCTAGGAAGGGAAAATGGGCGATGAGGCGATAGTTATCTAGCTTGTCAGCATCCAGAATGGGTTCTTTAGTAGAGGGAGGATTTGTCCCGTCTTTAGGGTCGATGGGAAGGTGCATGGAGTTAGGGAGCTATTGATGATCCCCAGGTAGGGAAGGAGAGATTCTGCTGGGAGGGTCTTGAGGATGGATGCTGGGAGAATGTGGGCTGTATATGATGTTGTTTTTAGGGTGGCCAGGGTTTCTACCAGGTCCTCTGTCAAGAGTGTCTTGAAAGTTGGCCAGGGTGTCGAGATTTTGCAAGGAGGGACGTGAGATGGGGCTGTGGATGCAGAGCTGGTGTCTCTGTGCTGTCAATCTTGCTTATTTTGTAAATGAAGAAGGTGTTAATGGCAGTGGATTTTCCAATGGTGTGTGGTATGGCAGAGTTAGGTTGTGGGTTAATGCAGTGCTTGACTGCTTTGAAGAGGGTTCTGCTTTTGTTGTCAGCTTCTGCTATGTTGTTCTGATAGTAAGAGGCCGTGGCTGTGTTGATTAGTTATCAGCAGGTTGCTCTGATTCCTTGAGGAGCGCCAGATCGGATACCATCCTGGATCGGTGCCAGGTTTTCTCTTGTTTCCTTTATTACTCTTTTGCTGAGGTTGAGTTCTTGTGTGCTGACGGTTTCGGTTTGAAGTGACCCAGGAAGATGTTGTTGGGGTGCGTGAGGGACATGGTGGTGACTAGGTTGGTGAAGTCTCAGATGAAGGTTGGTGTGTAGATGAGATGGAAAGTGACTGTGTCTGTCAGGGAGTGGAGGAAGTGGAAGAAGTGGACTTGGAAGGAGCCAATGTTGTCGACGTCAAGTCTGGTGCAAAACCATAATGTCTTGTGGATGACTGCGAGGCCTCCGCCTGTCTTGTTTGGTTGGTCTCCTTGTTGGATGCTGTAGCCGTCCGGGACAAGGACGTTTAGGATGTGGGTAAAGGGTAAAGGTGGGTGTCAACCAGGTCTCGATGATGAAGATGGCGTCAAGTTCGTGTGTAGTGATGAGGTCGGCGATGTCTGCTGCATGGGTAATGAGTGGATGTTGGTGAGCATCAACTTCCGTGTTGTGGTCGGTGAGGGGATGAAGATGGGTTTGGGGCTGATGTGGGTGAGGTTGCTGCATTGCAGAGTCCATGCATTAGAGGAGGTGGGGCGATGTTGTTGACGTTAGTGTTGCCTGGTGATGGTTGGGATGGCCTGTGGGACAGAGTGAGAAAACACATGTTGACGCATGCTTACCTGTTGTCTGAGCAGGGGTTCGGGCACTGGGTCCTCCAGGTCCGAACCGGTCCAAACAACCCTTTTCTTTGTATGCCCTTCCCTTCGGATGCTCAGGCAAGACACGCCCTTGATCTAAGAGTGAAGAACAGAAAGGAAGAGGCAGGGCTAAGAAGAAGGTGGGGTTTAGGCCATGTGACCTAGAACCACTTGCACCTGCTCACCAACTGCAAAGAAAATGAGGCTGGAGTGCTGATGAAGTAAGGGAAAACGGCAGCAAAACAGGAAGGCACCAACAGTTTAAAGTGATTGGCAAGTGGGCGGGGCTTAGGCCACCTGACCTAGATCCACTTGCACCTGCTCACCAACCTCATATGCTCCAGTGACGGTCAGGGTTGGACAAAAACAGTGGTAATGCAGTGGTAACAGGGTTACCACTCGATTACAGTCGTATTACTGCATTGCCAAATTATGGGTTTGGAAATAAGGTAGAGGAAAAATCTCTAGCAAAATGCTGGAGATAATTCTGCCACACTACTGCCAAAAAATGGCAGTTTCTGCAGAATTACCACTGACGGTAATCCTGCCAAAATCCTGATGGATTCCTATGGGCTTCATAAATGGGGACTAACAGCACCATACCGCCACTTGTAATCCAGCGGTAATTCCACTGGACCAAGTGGTGGTAACAGTAAATCCGTTTGGTGGTATCTCAGTGGATTTACCGCCAAGATACCACCAAACTTGTAATGAGGCCCAATGACTTTGGTCTGCAGGAGAGGGGATGTGCAACAGAGGGGGAGAGTCCCTTTACACCAGAAGAGGGGAGTAAGTAACGGAGAGAAGGGGAGCCCAGAGAAGGGGAGGACTTTTGGGACACTATATGGACAAATATAGGAAGTCCTTAAATTCCAAGAGAAGACTTGTGGTCGCGGTAAGAAAGCATAAGAAGTCATTAATGAGGAGACCTTCTTGTCTGGAACTTTCTGTATGTTTTTTATATGCCCTCTGTGGCGACAAGGAATGATTAGACCAACCAAATGGTGCCATGATGGTTGCTATAGACTTTTATTGAAACCAAAAATAAACCTATCTGTCCTTAACTCTAATCGGGTTTCCCTACCTAAACTTAAGAAACCTGGGTGCTTGTCAGGACGTCTGTGTAAATCCAAATCAAAAGGCACTGTTGCAGTCAAAAAGGCTCCTATTCTATTCCTGTCACTACAATAAATCATAGAAAGTTCTGCGGCTCTTGCTCGTAACCCAGGAGAATGACTCCCTTCTCCTGGATGTGAAAGTGTCCAAAAGACTCTCAGGTTATCAAAGCAAAAGTTCCACAAATGTTCTGGGCTTCTTGTAACCCCAAAAGAAAACAACACAGCTCTATAGGATTCCTCGTGGGACTAAGAGAATGACTCCCTTCTCCTAGTTGGTTCCCCACTGTCTCTTAAAGTTCTCAGCAACACTCATAATTCCTTTACAGAGGTTTTGACAGTCTCCACTTTCTTTGTACTCTTTATTCTGTCCCCACTGGGATGATGAAGATGCTCCCGCAGTCCCTCACGACTCTCCAGCAACACACTCTTGTGTAACTGCCAAAGAAATTGTGTTACAAAACGGTTCACTACCCCATCGGCTTCTTTACTGTTTACTATCTCACATCATCCTAGCCCCGTCCCGGACTTATACCTGTTTCCGTTACCTTCTCTCTGGGAACTCTTCACCAGTTTCACCAGCGGTTTCACTTTCTGTACTTCAACTTCTTCCTCCACACTTTTTCTGCGGCCTGCTTCTCTCCACAACCAGTTAATGTTGGAGGTCTCTGCGTACATTTCGGAGCCGTCAGTCCACCCAGGACAGGTAACGCCACTATCACAGCCTCTTGTACTCTCCACATATTCACCTACATGGCTCTGCTGTAGACTACAGTAGTCGGTCTTGGCACCGTTGTCAGACCCAACAGTCCACCCACTACAGGTCACACCACCACCTTTCCGTCCCTCCAGGTTCACTACACTGGTTCCCAAACGACTCGCAAGACGCTTCTCGGGAATACCGCGGATTCTCTCTTCAGCTTTGGAGACGTGCCTCACTGCAGTCTTCCCAAGTCCAAGCTCAGTCTTATGGGCTTCGATGTGATCCCTTCAGTCGCCGGGTTCCCCTTCTGGTTGTACAACTGCTCTCAGCATACCAGAACCTGACAGCCATCACTGGATGGGTCAAAGGCTGACAAACAACACAGTCCTTCTTTGCAGTTTCAGTTTAAATAGCGGGGACGGCTCCAGTCCAATTGACAGCAGCTGATTGAGCCTTCACTCAATTGTAGCGTTCTCAAGCTCTTCTACGTCCCTGTACCTATGACATCAGGATGGTTTAATATTTCACAATAACACATAGTTTCGGACATGAGCTTATGTTTGAAAGATTCTGACGTTAACCTTAGCCGACGGGTTTGATGTTTAAACGGGCCATGCCTCGCAGTCGCGTCCTTATACCCAGGAGATGAGTCCCTCTCCATGAGATCCTCCTGCATGTTTCAACCCCTAAGGGGACTATTGGTTAGAAGCCTCAACTCCCTAGCCTCATGGAAAGGGGTTCTCCCCTGGGGAGAAGTGACGCCATCTGAAGGATCTTCACATCTCTTTCATTTTTAATCCTGCTTTCAAAGAATGTTTCCTAAGAACCTTTATGTTTCAGCCATCCTGAAACAATTTCCATATAATAGTCTTAGGTTTTACTTTTGCTTAATAAAACCTTTTAACTTTATTCTGGTATCAGTGGTATTTTCCGCGACCATGTGACAGTAAGCATTACCTTTTAGCTCGCCATAGGATTCATTTTCTGTGCAAAATGAGGCAATGAAGTGCCACTTTGATGGTCATATTTCTCTTTACCCTGCTGTGAGAGAGCCTGCTCCTCAAAGGTATTGACCCTATGTTTTCCTGCGATCTGCGCTTAGGGGCCCAAAAGACAGTTTTTCCTTTGGCAGCAACATCAGACAGATAAATTAGCAAGTGGGATTGCAGTAACATCTGCCAGACTAATTAGCAAAATAGAGGCCTTTTTTATGGAGCCTTACATTGTATCACACATGTTCAAGATAATACTTTGTAAACGTCCCATCTTCCGTCCCTACATTTATTTCTTCTCAATCAAGAGATTATCCTTCCTGGCTTCTATCCAAGACCACTTTCTAGGCTGAAGAGACACCACATACCTTGGATAATTCGGGGACATTGCAATTATACCTGGAGAGAACTAAATCATTCAGGACTCCAGATAATTTGTTGTTATTCATGGAACTCATGCCTCTGGGAGGAAGGCAATTAAGGTAACCTCAAAGAGATGGGTCGTGTCCTGCATTTCTCATTCCTACATGATGTAGTACAGCATTGTGGTTACGCCAAGACTCCATGCACTTTCCCCCAGAGCAAAGGCAGCATCTCTGGTCTTTTAGAGGCATGCCATGTCTTGGAAATTTGTTGGGTCGACAATTCGGCCACCCCTCATTTCTGTTGAAAGCATTTTCCTTCAGCTGATTCCCCTAGAAAGGACGCATCCATGGCCAAATGTTGCTCACTTGAACCAGGTCGCCATATGCAGCCATCTACTCCCAGGGCAGAAATGTTCCTTTCCAGTATGGGAAGGAAGGAGAGCAGTACAACAACAGAATCATTATATTCATGGGAATTCTGGCTCTCCTAGTACTTGCTCTCTCTTCTTCACAACACCCACCCATCCAACTCACTGGCACATGCTGTGATCCACCCTTTTATTGTATAGGAGAACAAAATTAAGGAACGCAGGGTGCAAATTGGATGCTTTATTCATGGGGTAGGGGTTGACTGCAAGAAGAAGTGAAGCAGTGAGTCTCATTGTAGAAGCTTTAAAGTGACAGCACATCTTTCACAAATACGCTTGGCACTGTCTGGTGGTGCAGGCGTATCCCAAACTGCTTGTGAATGCGGGAGAACAAGCACTTATAGAACCAGAATCCCTCGAAGGTAATCTGCCCTAATGCTTCTGGATGGGTCAGTGGTGGGATAAACCTATCCCCAGTTGTCTTCTGGTTAACCAATCGAACATTCCTTGGTATGATAGGTTTGACATGTCTTTTAATTTCTAAAGTTATCAGTCTTCTGCACCTTACCCTATTAGCCAACAGAGGAGTGGGAGAAGGGGTTGTATTGGCCACACCCCATCCCAAATTCACACCCTAGAGGCCCATGTTTGCTTACAGTTCAGGAGCAGGGTATTGTGGGCATAGCTAGGCAGTATGGTTCACTCATTTCCTAACTGTTTCTTATTCCTCTTCACTTGTAGGCTCCGAGCCATGTGTACAGTGGACATGGCAGCCATGTGACCAATGTGCGTTTCACGCATGACGACCGACACCTGATTTCTATGGGTGGGAAGGACACCAGCATCTTCCAGTGGCGTGTACGAGGTAGTGACCTCCGCTACAGTCAATCAGCTTCAACGAGTTCACTGGATGTCACACATGGCCCCTGACCTGTGGAGATGACAAGAGGAGTAAATGCTACCAGTGATGCGAGAGCCCGTAGGGTGTTGCCATGGAGGGAGTCTGGCAATTAAGATTGGGCTGCAAATACCACTCATATTTGTGAGTGGGGCTATTTAAGGACATTCACTTTGGGCCTGAGAATGTTGTGGACATGAACAACAGCTACTGGAAGACTTGGTTTCTTGGTTGTGAGGAGCAGCTCCACAGAAACCTCTGAACTGTTTTAAAATGGTGGAATATATTGTGATGCACTTATTGGGTCTTAAATCTATGAGAAGGCTGTGCACTCCAGTAAGTGGCATTGTGCTCTTGTGGGAATGGGACATTGCACAGCTTATGTCGAAAACACTGAAGGTCTTGCCATGACGCTGAACTGCAAAGATCATGTGCATCACATCACAAGCACTGTGTGATGTACACTGTCTGAGGTCCCCTGTTTTTCAGATATTGAGGAAGAGGCATAATGTGTCTAGGCGTATCCATGGACTGCCATCCTGTTTAGTGTGTGGATGTCTGATTGACCAGATCTAATATTGTGGGCCCTCTTCTGAAGCATCAGACCTGAATATGTGCCCATATGTCTTGTCAGTAAGCATTAGGTCCCATAAATGACCTTTTCAGTTTAGTCATAAAAACTGGAAAATGTGCCTGAAATCGCCTCTGATATCAGATGTTCAATATCAAATTATGAAAACTAGACTGTGATATCACACGTTCATTGTCAGATGTTGAAATTCAAAATGTAATATCGTTAGTATCAGATACTTTCATTCAGGAAGTGATAACATATGGTCTGTAATAGTTCATTAAAACCAGGAATTGAATTCAATGTTCTAGAACAGATCATCAAAACTGAAAAGAGACATACAATATTTTGTAAAAATCAAGGATTAAAATGAGATAGTCTCACAGATAATTAAATTCAGGAAGTTGATCAAATATTCTGCAAAAGATAACTAAAACTAGGAAAGTGGCAGCTTGCATTCTGTGACAGGTAATTAAATATAGAAAGCAACATCATAGTTTGCATTCTGAGACAGATGTGAATTTTAGGATGTGGCATAACATATTTTCGGATAGACACTGAAGTCCAGGAAGAGACATTACATGTTCTACTAATTTGTTGCCATCTTTATGTGAATTTCTGTCCTTTCATGTTCATTTAGGAATCATTTGTGTTTCTTGCTTTTGACCGACTTTGCTTAAACGAGTCAGCATCACCTGTCTGTCAAGACGAAAATAAACAATGTCTTAACTGCTTAAAACCTGACTTGGTCTCCCTGTCTGATACCTCCTGCAAACCTAACAGTCAGAAAATCCTCAGGTGATTGCGCATGATAACTGCACCTGGCATTCCACCTCTACCTCTCAATCTCCTCCCCTCTCGATGATAACCCATTCACCTGCTGTCTGAGTTTGTAGCTTTTCTCATTTTCATTGCTGCTTACAGGCTCTGTGACTGACCTCTGCCAAAGCTACACTACTCCTCCTGCCTTCCTGGACTCTCCAGAATTTCCCTGCAACTCCTGCACTATCAGGGTCCTTCTTTGACAAGCACGCCTCTCACTGGTTTCTCCATCTTTTCTTTCTCCGACCCTGTGGTGCAACGAGAAGTGTTACATGACTATGCAGTGAAGAAATACTCACTATTCAGTGGATATCAATGTTCTGGAGGCTACTTCACTAGCTATCCTAACAGTGCTTGTTTTTAGGAATGGAATGTTTCCAAGATGGCCGCCTATGTTTTGATTGCATAGTGAGGACTGCATGCGCTGCTTTTCCAGATTAGTAAACAAGGATGCCATGTTGTTATGGAAGCATTGAATTGAGAATAGGGCACAACACCCATGGCAGGATTGTGAAATATTCCTTCTGACATTTTCTTTAAAATAATATTTCAAAAGTATGTGGCAGAATTGATTCTCCATAGAAAACATTTATAGAACAAGTAGGAGTTTTGCGGTTCATTTGCATAGTTTATGGGAGGATTTCCCTGTGAGGATTATTTTCACCATCATACACAGCTCTTCTTTGCTCACAAGCTGGTTTGGGCCTAACAAAACCAAAACACAAATACAAAATACAGAAGAATGGGCAAGTGAGATTACGATCTCGAAACTCTGGCATATAGCCTACATCAGTGACGTGCAGGAGAAGCCTGGGCTTGCATTGTACCCTGCACATTGATACCAGTGGCATCAAATCACTTCCCTATGTAGCTGCCATCACCGGTTTCTTGTGTAGACTCCGTCTTGCTCACATGACAGCATGTCGGCGAGTGGAACACTGCTGCGTTTGCTTCGATCCGCCACACCAGCAGCTGTGAATCATCAATGCTCAAGCACGTCCTGCGGCCAGAGTATCCTGTCTGTTCTGTGAATAAGCATGGATAAAAAACCGGAAGAGGACTGTTTCCCAGGTGACCATGTGTGGCAAGAAGGAGGCCTGACTAGGATGCGTGACAGTAGTCTGGACTTGTCAACCTCTCAGCTTGCTGGGTGGTTTATCAGGGAGAAATCGAGAGGCAGTCCTACCCTAGAGGTGGACACTGGCTGTTGAGAGGGCCCCAATTCTTGCCCCCCGCCCCCTAGTGCGAGTATGCGTCTGTGAAGTGCACAGTTGTCTCACACCATGCCTTTATGCCAAGATGCTTGCCAGTCTTTTTCTCTTCTTTGTAGAGAGGAGGGAGCGGAAAGAGAAATCAGCAGAGTAGGAACTTGTGGGACACAGTTTGAAGTGACGTCTATGAACAACTGAGAGCCAGTTGTGGTGTCACGTGCCCGAGTAGTTCCGGGTCACGTGACACACGGGAAATAAAGGTACCACCGGAACTGGCGTCAGAACGCCAGTCCGGGTTTATGCACTCAACTAACTGGTCATGTTCTCTCTTTGCCTGCGACCGCATCTCGCAGCGCGCCTACGCCGGCCTGCCTAGGCCCGCGTACGATGGTCGGGCCCGCACCCATCCAGCGGCCCGACTCCACACTGGCGACGAGGCCGGAGAAGGATCCACGTGGGGCCGCGCCTCTCTTCTTCAGAAAGCAGAGGCTGACTGCCTCTGGAAAGCCGCGCGATCGGACACGCATTCTGTTTTACACGCGGCTGCAGAGCGGAGTGCTCTGTGAGGCCACGTGTCGGCCACATCAGCAACGAGAACCGCGTATCATAAGCGCACCGAAAAAAAAAAAAGAATCTCTCGCCGCGTGTCAGCTGCAACTACGCCGGCACGAACATTCCAGGAAGCAGCGTGTCGACACACACACCCGTAAGGATAGCATTGTCTCCCCTCAACATTCTAACATTGTCACGGGAATCAACAGGAGAAAAAAACTATTTACACGCACAATGTTTTTTTGCTGCCACCATCTCTGGAAAAGGAGGAGAAGTCACCTTCAAGCCAAATAAACTCTCGTGTTCTAGAGTGAACTGGAGCAGCCTGGGACTTCGGTCTCCCACACTACAGGCAAGACCCAGGATACCCCCACGGCAATGCAGGATGCAGGAATAACACCGGTGAGTGTACCAAACAACCGCCCTCACTGAAAGCGTCCTCCCGTCATTAACCCCGTAGCAACACGTCCAGCTCTGAAACCAGCCCCGCGAGGGCCAGCACGAGCTCGTCCAACAGAATGAGCCTTACCACTGACCACCCTGACCCAGCGCTGTCCGCACTCATGCCGCCGTTTGACCCTTTCACCACAGGAGTAGCCATCAGATGGGAAATCTGGCTGCAACAATTTGAAATGCACCTTGATGCCAGGGACATCACCATAGCAAGAAAGAAGCGCACTTTCCTTCTACTCAACATCGGGGCTGCCACCCTACGCCTATTCAATGCCACCCCAAACCGCAGGGACAACAACAACTACGACGCAGCCAAGGTCATACTCACGAACATGTTCAAACCAGATCTCGAGCCAGACTACGAACGTTTTCATTTCTGCATGGCAAGGCACCGCGAAAAGGAAACTGTGGACAAATTTCATGCCCGCCTTTGCGAAATGGCAATAGGCTGTGAGTGCCCTGACGAAGAGTTTGCCATCCGCCTCCAAATAATCAACGGCATATCCTCGGAAAAGCTAAGGAGAGCCATACTATCCGAGAGAAACATTTGCCTGTCGCGCATCCTAGAAATAGCGCGCCTTCGCGAGCAGACGGAAGATCAGGTAGCAGTGATGGAAGCAGCGATCCAAAGGCTCTCGCTGGACAGCCCTAAGCCGACACAAGACGTCGCGGCCATATCCAAACATCAGGGCACTCGAACAAAACAAGGTCAGAAAACACACCTACCACAAGGGAGAGACAAAGCCTGTAAGTGGTGCGGTGGCCCACGGCATAGAGGCAAATCCTGCCCAGCATGGGGGTCTACGTGCAGAAAGTGCAACCGCCTAAATCATTATGCTGCAGTCTGCTTAAACCCGCCAAATCGAAACGACAAGGAAGCTACCACGCGACTGGCACAAGACCGCCAGAAGAAGTTCGCCCCAAGAGAATCCTCCTACCAACAAGAACGGAAAGGGAAGGCCAGAGCTGTCGATCATTCCCAAAGATCCCCTAACACGAGTGACAGCGACGACAGCGTATCCCCCGAGAGAAAAGATAAGGACAAGAGGAAGAAAGGGCATAGGCGGATACACCGAGTACACCTCATATCAGCCGTTGAACCACACCGATCACGCCAAAGGAGGAGACCATCGTGTACTATCCTCTCCAACGGAGAACCGCTAAAGGTGGTTATCGATACAGGTGCAACAGTAAATGTCATGCCAGCGACGGCTTTCAGCAAACTTCATCCAAAACCCACACTTCACAAGAAGAAAGTCCGGCTATATGCCTACGGGTGCAAGAAGCCCTTACCCGTGCAGGGGTCATTTAAGTCAGATTTCGCCCACAAGAACACCAATTGCCGGGCACGCATCTATGTCGTGGATGTCGGCTGTGAGACACTATTAAGCTGCAAAACAGCGGAAAAGCTGAAACTGATTCATTTTGCTTTCGACCTTCAACATGACGAGCTTGATGACCTACTAGAACGGCATAAAGCACTATTCCAAGGCATCGTATGTCTAAAAGGCAGAACCATCAAGCTTCACATAGACCCAACCATCGAGCCGAAAGCCGTACGACACCGACGGATTCCCTTTAATTTGAGAGAAGCAGTGGAAAAAGAACTGGCCAAGCTTGAAGATGCAGGTATAATAGAAAAAACATCAGGCCCAACCCCGTGGGTATCGCCCATGGTGGTGGCCCAAAAACCCAAGCAGCCTAACGCAGTAAGGATCTGTATAGACATGAGGCTTCCCAACGCGGCCATTGGAAGAGAACGTCATGTGACCCCAACAATAGATTAGCTCATTGTGGACCTCACAGGAGCAACCATCTACAGCAAACTTGACCTTAGGTCCGGCTATCATCAACTCAGACTAGCCAGAGAGTCGAGATACATCACAACTTTCTCCTCTCACCTTGGCCTAATGAGGTACAAAAGGCTCAACTTTGGAATATTGCCAGCTGCGGAGGTGTTCCAACACGAAATCTGCAGAGTTATCACTGGCCTAGAGGGCACCACAAACATCAGCGACGACATTCTGGTGTACGCATCGAACGAGAAAGAGCATCACAAACGCTTAGCAGCCGTACTAAGCAGGCTGGAGGAGGCGGGCCTGACACTAAATGCGGAAAAGTGTGAGTTCAAGAAAGAAGAACTATGCTCCTTTGGATACATTTTCAGCGCCAAAGGTGTATCCCCAGACCCTTCCAAGGTACAAGACATAAAGAACACCAAAGCACCTCAGTCGGCCACGGAGGTGCAAAGCTTCATGGGGATGGCGACGTACTGCGCGCGTTTCATTCCAGACCTCGCCAGCATCACAAGCCCACTCCGAGAACTGACGAAGAAAGACCAAAAATGGGAATGGACCCCGACCCACTAACAGGCGTTTCAACAAATCAAGGACACATTGTCAGCATCCACCACCATGGCATTCTTCAACATAGAAAGACAGACTGGGCTCCTCGTTGATGCCAGCCCAGTTGGCCTAGGGGCAGTACTAACCCAAACGGACAACGACGGCAATGTGTTCCCCATTGCATTCGCCAGTTGGGCACTCACTAAGCCCGAGCAGAACTATGCTCACATAAAAAAAGAAGCCCTCGCCGTTCTATGGGGATGCCGTCACTTCAAAGTGTACCTGCTCGGCAAACGAGCTAAAGTCTTCTCGGATCACAAGCCTCTGATCCCGATATTCCGAGGGTCTGCTCCCCACCCACCACCACGCATCGAGAAATGGATGCTGCAACTGCAACCTTACAACATAGAAGTTGACTATCGCCCAGGAACAGACAACCCCGCCGACTACCTGTCCCGCCACCCGAGGCCGGCCACTGAGGGAGAACAACGCCATGTGAAAGAAACGGATGAACATGTTTGTCACGTAATCGCCTGCGCCCGACCACGAGCCCTGACCCTACATGAAGTGGCACGTGAGACGGAGTCAGACACCATCCTGCAACATACCACCGCTGCCATTCAGTCAGGGAATTGGAAGAACTACCTCGCATCCATGGCCCAACGCACCATGTCGGCTCAATTCAAACTCCGAGCACTTTTCGGGATCCGATATGAACTCTCCGTTGCCCCAGAGGGGGTGCTCCTCAAAGGACACCGGATCATACTACCTGCGTCCCTGGAAGAGAGGGCCCTCCGGCTAGCCCACAGCGGGCATCATAGCATTGTCAAAACAACGGCATACCTAAAGTCCCGAATGTGGATGCCTAACATACAACAAAGAGTAGTGGAATTAGTAGGATCCTGCGCAGCCTGCCAAGCGTCCAGAAGACCGGAGAACCCAGAACCCATCAGCAGTGCTCCAAGAAGCAGCAAGCGATGGGATGCGGTCAGCATGGATCACTGCACAATTGCTGGTGAGGGGTACTTACTTGTAGTGATCGATGAGTTCAGCAGGTATCCTGAAGTGGAACACGTGGCATCTACCAATGCTGAGACCACAATTCTCACGCTAGAAAAGATCTTTGCAACACATGGGATCCCAAGAAAAATAAAGAGCGACAATGGTCCATCATTCACCAGCCAAGAACTACGCGAGTACTTCAAGGACGTAAACGTCAAACACCAGCGAATCACCCCGAGATGGCCCCAAGCGAACGGCGACGCTGAAAGATTTATGGGATCGCTCAACAAAGTTATTCGCATTGCCAAAGAACGAGGGCACCCATGGCTGAAGGCGGTATATCGGTTCTTGAGAACCCAAAGGCAAACCCTGCACTCCTCCACAGGCATCAGCCCTGCCGCGCTCATGCTCGGAGTGCCCATACAGGCAGAACTCCCCATTCACCCCCAGTGGATAGCTCCGGAGCCAGACATCCCAGCCATAGATGCCATGCGACTAAGGCGAAACGAACAAGAGAGCATTGCCAGGAGAGCCAGCCACAGAGATTTAACACCAGGCGACACAGTCTTCGTCAGAAACCGAGCAACGCCTAAGAAGATGTCACTCAACTTCGAACTCCAACCGTGGACAGTCAGTGCGACCAAGCACAGCATGGTTACCGCCACTCGAGGGAGTGAAACCGTAACAAGAAACGTGTCACACTTCAGGAAAGTACCACCTGAGCTATGGGAAGAGCACCCAAAGTACCCACCGGGAGAAACGGTGGCACCGTGCACACCCCGAGGACAAGTGTTGCCGAGGAGTCGCGACACACAAAGGGACTTTGAAACAACACACCAGCAAGAAGGTAGGGCTGAACCCGAAATCCCCCGGGCAGACACGCCGGAGAGAGGAAACACCCGATATCACCTGAGAGAGAGGCCCAAACCATCATCCCGTCTCCGAGACTACATAGCACACACAGGAGACCCCCTCCAAATGAACTCAGAGTAAGACTTAATGTGTCAGTATTAGCTCATAATGTTTGTCGTTGACAGTAATGTAAACAACTCCAAGTTTGGGAGGAATGTGGTGTCACGTGCCCGAGTAGTTCCGGGTCACGTGACAGGGGGGAAATAAAGGTACCACCGGAACTGACATCAGAACGCCAGTCCGGGTTTTTGCACTCAACTAACTGGTCATGTTCTCTCTTTGCCTGCGACCGCATCGCGCAGCGCGCCTACGCCGGCCTACCTAGGCCCGCGTATGACAGTCGTGCCCGCACCCATCCAGCGGCCCGACTCCACACCAGTGACCCAACGATCAGGCAGCAGCCCCTCCGTCTCCTGACTTACATTGCCATGCAGAACAGACAGGGAACAAGCACAGCAACAAGGTCTGAATGTGATGGACAGCAAAGTCATATAGTGCTGCCAAGCAGTGGCAGTGTTCATCTCTGCAGCCACAGACACACACCCTAGACAACGGCACTATCTCGAGGAATTAATACTCTCATCGCACCTAGATTTTCCTGTGGGGCCACAGGAACAAATCCCCATAACACAAACTCAAACATTTTGCCTCCCGTGCCACCAGTGCAATTCCACAGTAGGTCAGCGCAGAGAAAGTGTGGGGGGCTTAGTCCCTCAACTGTGGCCATTGCGGTTTTTTCCACACCTTGGGAGGGAAAGACAAGGTCAGATTGGCTAGGGGCAGAGGCCGATTCCTGTGGGGAGGAGGAGGAGGAGGATAAAAGATCCTAACAGGCAATCGGAAGTGTGGTTTATTTGGGTGAGGTTAGAGGAGGAGAAGGTGGTAGACTAAAAGACCAGCAGGAGGAGGAAATAAGCAGCATATTTCTAGAAAAGATGAGGCATTGGGTAGTGAGTACAAGTTGTTCTGCAGTGTGAGTGTGTATGGTAGTGTGGCAAGTGTTATTAGAGTAATTAGTGTAACGAGTGACTGTGAAGTGTATGGTACAGAGTAAAAGGAGGGTGTTGAGTAGTAGCAGCAGTTGGAGGCAGGAGTGAGGAATTGAGTGTAGGAGGAAGTAGTGGAGTGAAGGAGGGAGTAATGGAGTAGATGAGGGAGTAGTAGAGTGGGGAAGGGCTTAGTGGAGTAGAGGAAGAGGGAGTCGTGGAGTAGAAGAGGGACTAGTGGAGTGGCGGGGTTAGCATTGGAGTAGGAAGGGTAGAAAGAGCTGAAAGTAAATAGTAACATCTAAAGGTGGAGGTGGAAACCAGAGGTGGTGAGCAGGCGTTAAGGGGCAGGAGAGAGGTGGGTGGAGTTGGAGGCAGAAGCAGGAGGGAAGGACGAGAGTAAGGAGAGGAGCAAGTGAGAGTGAACAATAATCAAAACTGAAGCAGGGTATTTGTGAGATACTATTCCTTACCGCTATAGAATACTAACCATGGGAGTGACTTTTGTGCCATCTGTGACAGATTGCTAAGGGGAATGGCTGAGAAACTGGAAAAATATTAGTTCTGTGAACAAGTTCAAGGCACCATATGAAGTGAAAATTGTGATGTGGGAGGAGACCCGTGAGTAATGCATGTTGAGGCAGATTAAAAATAAACAGTTGTTTGTGTGTCTGTGACAAGGCTAGTACTCTGACCTTGTGAAGGAGGGATTGGAACCCCTCTCAACCTGGTGTGGGAGGCCTACCTGGCAGAAATCCAGAGCCAGTCCTTCCCCTGAGGGGAACAGTGGCAGTTGAGAGGGTCCCAGTTCCTACCCCCCCATGCCTGTATGTTTTAGGCCATATAAACCTGTCCCACACATTCCTCCTAAGAACAATACTCTCTATTCCAGAGACAGTTCGGCAGACCGGAGCTGCAGCTAGAACCAGATTGACGTTAGCAGCCCACCAGTATCAGGTGCAAGCAAAGCCTTCAGGCCGGAGCACCCTCCAACGAGAGAGAGCAGCACTGGAGCTGCAGTACTCAGGCAACCGTGTAACAAACCTTGGTTGACTTCACAACACCGGCGGGTGCTCTCCTAGCAACATGGACCAATCCTACACCACTAGGGGCTTAGCCTGCTATTTAGCAACATTATTGCCCCTAACAGCTCCCTTGAGGAAAATATATGGCCAGATTGGCTAGGATGAGTCGAGCAATGGAAGCAGGAGGGGGAAGTACAAAAGAGGAGGCAGGAAGTCAGAGGGTGTGGGTTGTTCATTGAGGTCAGAAGAGGAGGAGGTGGCAGACCAAGAGATCAGCAGGAGGAAGGAAGATGGAGCAGAGTGTGGAGGCGAATTCTGTTTTGGGTGAGGTATTTGTTAGTGAGTGCAAGTGTTACTGTGTTGTGAGTGTGTTACTGTGTAATGAGTATGATTAAGAAAGGAAGTGTAGGGAGTCAATGGGAAGTGAATTGTGTGAGTGAAAGAAGGGGGTTTGAGTAGACGTAGGGAGTAGTAGAGTGGAGGAGGGCGTAGTAGAGTGGAGGATGGAATAATAAAGTCGAGGTGGGAGTAGCAAGTTTTTGTAAAAGGTAGTAACATCAAAGGGTGGAGGCAAGGCCCAGAAGGCACAAAAGACGTCAGAGGAACAATGCAGAAGGAAGAGAGTAGAGGTGGGTGGAGTTGGAGAAGGAGAGTAATGATAGTGATAGGTAGAGGAGAACATGAGCATGCCAGAAATGTCAAGGAGTTCCCCCCTTTTCACCTGAATCCGTTCTTTACCAGTGTTCTTGGAGGCTGCCTTCTTTCGGATGGATCGGGTTTTGAAGAAGGCGGCCCGTGTCTCTGCCGAATCCAGAATGTGTTCAGTTTTCCGGGAGGTCGAATCCAGGAATCCAGGAGGCAAGGTAAGTTCGCTAGAAATAGAATCCAGGAGGAATAAGGGGGGGGGGTGGGTTCGAGGAAGGGAAAGCGAAGTAGAAAGGAGAAGAACCGCGAGCTACGGAGCACACGTCTGGTCACTAATCGCTATAGCATTGAGACGCGCGGAGCCGCAGAAGGCGTGGTCTAGAAATAGAGAAGGGTTACGTCCAACGCATGCAGCGAGAAGGGAATGCATTGGACGGCCATATTGGAGGTATTAGTTGATTAAGTCCGTTGTGACAAGGACCATGAGGCTTAAAAGGGGCGCACCCAGCGATTCATGACAGCATGCTTCCTCCGAAGACCCTTCCCTCCTGGTTTGCCCGGGTGGATGAGGTGGAACCTTCTGAGCAGCCGTGGGGCTTTGATGTTTGAGAGAGGTTCCCAGGTTCTTTCGCTAGGAGGATATCCTTTCCATTCAACCAGGTATTGAAGCTGGCCCCTTCTATACTTGGAGTCACAAATCCGAGATACCTCATGTTCCAATTGGTCATCGACCAGTACAGGAGGAGGTCTGGAGGGTTTTTGGGAGGATGGATAGTAGGGTTTCAACAATGATGTGTGAAACACTGGGTGTATCTTCTTCCAGGATTCAGGCAACTTGATCCGATAAGAAACAGGATTTATAATTTCCTTTATGGAAAATGGACCACAGTACTGAGGGACCAGTTTACTAGGCCGTAGATGTCGAGGTAGTAATTTGGAGGACAACCAGTTCTGATCACCGACTGCATAAGAAGGGCCAGGTCTTCTTCGGGAATCTGCATATTTCTTGGTCTGTTTCCTGGCCTTCTCCAAAAATTCATTGGCTTCTTTATGTATGGTGACAAGGGTTTCGATCCAGGAGTCAACTGTAGGTACTGGTGTAGATTGGGGAAGAACAGAAGGTAGGACCGACGGATGAAATCCTTGACTGCGATAAAAAGGGCTGATCTTAAGTGCCGAATGGTCAGAATTATTGTAAGCAAATTCAGCCACGGGTATCAGGAGCGACCAGTCATCCTGGACCTTGGTGGCGAAGCATCGAAGATACTGTTCCAGGGTTTGGTTGACACGTTCTGTGATTCCGTTGGTTTTAGGGTGGTAACCTGACGAAAGGGCACGTTGGATCCCTAAGCATTGACACAGATGTTTCCAGAATTGAGAGATGTATTGAGGTCCGCGATCCGAAATGATCTTGAAAGGGAGTCCATGTAAACGGAATATGTGTTCCAGGAAGATTCCTGCTAGTTCAGAAGAGGATGGTAATTTACGCAGGGGCATAAAATGAGCCATATGAGTGAACAGGTCTATGGTAACCATGATGGTGGTATTCCCACCGGATGGTGGCAGTTCCACAATGAAGTCCGTAGCGATAATCTCCCAAGGCCTAGTTCGCAATGTAGGTTGTAGTAGAAGGCCCGCTGGTTTCTTGTTATTGTGTTTATTTTGATTGCAGACAACACAGGATTGAATGTACTGCCGTACGTCGGGTCCCATCCTAGGCCACGAGAATTGCCTTTGTATTAGACGGAGGGTATTGGTGACACCACGATGTCCGGAGTGTAGGGTATCATGGCAGAGATTCATTATTCTTTGTTGTAGTCTTTTTGTAGGGATGACCAACAGATTCTCTTTGAACAAATAACCTTCCCGGACCTTTACATTCCAAGCATTTCTTTTGGATTAGTCCTTCCACAGATCAGAGGATTGGGGTTGGGCTTGGATTTCTTCAAGGCGGTTGACTGCCTGGGCCACAAAGATCTTGGGGGAAAACATCTGAGGATATGCTTTGTCTTCAGTGGGCTCGTAGTCAGGTCTTCGAGATAAGGCGTCGGCGATCAGGTTTTGTGATCCAAGAACGTGGGTGATATGGAACTGCTACTGGGCAACGAAGTATGCCCAACGTGCCTGATGACTGTTCCTACACTCCAAAGACTGTAGAATCTGGAGGTTTCGGTGGTCAGTACGGACCTGAACTGGATATTTAGCTCCCAAAAGTAAATGTCGCCATTCAGTGAAGGCTTGGCGGATGGCTAACAATTCTTTTTCTAGGACTGAATAATTTGTTTCACTAGGAGTCAGAGTTTGTGAGAGGTAAGCAATTGGGTGTTCCAGTTTATCTCCTAATTCTTGTTTCAGGACTGCGTCAATGGCATAATTTGAAGCGTCTGTTTCTACCACAAAAGGACGGCTAGTATAGGGTTGAGCCAAGATAGGAGCTTACGTAAACTCTGGCCCTCATTCCGAGTTAGGACTACACCATGGAGTAAATAGCTCCATGGTTGGCAACCATGGAGCTATTTACTCCATGGAATACCGGCATGGTGAATGGAGTAATTTCCCGTCCATTCCAAGGTTGGATGGACCGGTAATTCCCCATTCACCATAGCCCTTCCCCATCCCCATTTCTGCCCCCATAGGGCTCAATGGGAATGGGGAAGGAGGTAATTACGGCACCGTAAATTACGGTGCCGTAATTTACTCCAAGGTCACTTTGCGGGTCCCGTAATTTACTCCTGCTAAAAGCAGGAGGTAAAGAGGGACCCGCAAAGGGAACTCGGAATACGGAGGTAAGGGATTACCGCCATCGGTGCCCTTACAGGCGCCGGTAATCCCTTACCTCCAACCTCGGAATGACCCCCTCTGTCTTTAAACGCTGTAACGCCATATCTTGTGGTGTTGACCAGAGGAAAGGAGTGTCTTTCTTCAGGAGAGCAACAATCGGTTGCACTATCTCGGAGAAATTAGATATGAATTTCCGGTAGAAATTGGCGAGTCCCAGGAAAGATTGAATTTGTTTCACGGAAGTAGGAGCGGGCCAGGTCAATATGGCTTTTACCTTTGAAGGGTCCATACCGATTCCTTCTGGGGTAAGAATAAACCCTAGGTAGTGGACGGAGGTCACATGAAACAAACATTTTTCAGGTTTGGTTAGGAGTTTATGATCTCGGAGTCTCTGCAACACTGTCTTTACGTGCTCTTCATGTTGTTTAGGATCCTTGGAAAAGATCAATATGTCACCCAGATATACAATAACAAAGAGAAACAGCATGTCAGAGAACACCCTATCCATAAAGCGTTGGAAAATTGCTGGGGCGTTATCCAATCCGAAGGGCATGACTAGGTACTCAAAATGGCCAAAGGGTGTTCTGAAGGCAGTCTTCCATTCGTCTCCTTCCCTGACACGGATCAAATGATAGGCGCCCCTGAGATCCAATTTGGTGAATATCACTGCGCCTCTCACGGCTTCCAGGATATCCGAAATCAGGGGTAACGGGTACCGATCCTTGAGGTACATTGATTTAGCCCGCAATAATCAAGGCAGGGTCTGAATTCCTTGGTATCCTTCTTGGGAACGAAGAATAGAGAAGCACCAGCAGGAGATTTCGAAGGTCTTATGGTGCCATTTTCAAGGTTGGTATCCAGGTATTCTCTTAGGGCCTTCTTCTCGGGTTCGGAAAGAATGAACATCCTGCCGAAGGGAATCACTGCAGAGGGTTCTATCTCTATGGCCCAGTCTTCAGGTCTGTGTGGGGGTAAGGCCTGGACAATGGCAGTCGAAAACACATCAGCATAAGCTTGGTAGACTTCAGGAACTTGCATGACATTGGATAACATTAGTGGTGTCTGTTGTTCCTTTGGTGGTTCCTTTGGGTGCGTTAATGGAGGTTCTAGGGATAGACAATGAGACATGCAAAACTCTGAGCCTAGGAATAGGGAACCCGCAGACCAATTGATATATGGATTGTGTTTCTGTAGCCAGGGCATGCCCAATACCAAGGGGTAATGAGCTGACTTAATAATGTCAAACCTGATCAGTTCTCGATGGTGATTTATTGAAAGCTGGATCTCCTTGGTCTGAAAGCTTATGGGTCCTGATGTGAGGGGTCTTCCGTCGATAGCTTCCACAGGCTGCATGGTGCTTCGTGACTCGTAGGGAATCTGATGTTTATCAACCCACTCATGATAGATGAAAATTCCCATAGCTCCGCAGTCTACCAGGGCCAAAATGGAATAGTTTGTATTCTTGGATGGTGATAAAAAGGCCTGCAGTACCACCAAATTGTTTTGTGCAGGAGAGTTCAAGGATGGAATGGATGTGGAGCAAACATCTCTCTCCCGAAGCTCTGCTCCATCTAAGATCGGGAGCTGGTGTTTCCGAACGCCGAGGGGGTGCTAAAGGACACTCTCTAACCAAATGCTTATCTGAGGCGCAGTACATGCACAAGCCCATATGAATTCTCCTCATTCTCTCTTGTGGGGATATGGGTCCACGAAAGGCCACAATCTGCATAGGCTCGGTTTCTGGAAACTGGGCTTGGGTTGATTTCTGGTCTGGGGGAACCCTCGAATGATACCTTGGAAGGAGTTCCCCTGGATTTCATCTTTTCTGACTTCCTTTCCTGGATACAGAAGTCAATCTGCATGGCAAGATCCATTAATGCCTGGAATGAGCTTGGTCGTGCCATTCTGGCCAGCTCATCCTTAATTTCTTCGTTCAATCCTCTCCTGAATAGGGTAAAACTCGCCTCAGTGGACCAGTCGGCTTCTTTTGCCAGTTGTTTAAATCGGGTCACATACGTGAGCATATCCTGGGTCCCTTGCTGAAAGTCTAACAAGCGTTCTTGTGCACTATAGACCTGCTCGGGGCGGTCAAACATGTCTTTTAGGGCACGTATAAACCCATCATAATCGTCTAGGAGGGCATCGCTAGAGTTAACGAAGGGAGTGGCCCAAGTTAAGGCATTCCCGGAAAGGTGAGAGATTATAAAACCCACCTTGGCCCTTTGGGTCGCAAAATAGTAAGGCTTGAAGGTAAAATGAACCAAGCACGAATCCAGGAATGCACAAAGGGTCTTTGCGGAGCCGTCATATTTATCCACGACTCCGCCCAGTATAACACTCTCTTTTGTAGCAGAATGCCGGGATAGAACCAATTGTTTGAGAGCGGCGTTCTCTGCTTTCAGATCCTGTACCTCGGTTGACAGTTCCTGCATACTATTCATCAAGTCCTGCACAGCAGCCTCCATGTCGATATCGCTTTCGATTGGGTGGCGTCTTAAACTGTCAAGGAGTTCCCCCCTTCTCACCTGAATCCGTTCTTTACCGGTGTTCTTGGAGGCTGCCTTCTTTCGGATGGATCGGGCTTTGAAGAAGGCGGGCCGTGTCTCTGCTGAATCCAGAATGCGTTCTGTTTTCCGGGAGGTCGAATCCAGGAATCCAGGAGGCAAGGTAAGTTTGCTAGAACTAGAATCCAGGAGGAAGAAGAAGGGGGGGGGGTTTCGAGGAAGGGATAGCGGAGTAGAAAGGAGAAGAACTGCGAGTTACGGAGCACACGTCTGGTCGCTAATCGCTATAGCATTGAGACGCGCGGAAGGCGTGGTCTAGAAATTGAGAAGGGTTACGTCCAACGCATGGAGCGAGAAGGGAATGCATTGGACGGCCATATTGGAGGTATTAGTTGTTTAAGTCCGTTGTGACAAGGCCCATGAGGCCCAAAAGGGGCGCACCCAGCGATTCATGACAGCATGCCCCCTCCGAAGACCCTTCCCTCCTGGTTTGCCCGGGTGGATGAGGTGGAACCTTCTGAGCAGCCGTGGGGCCTTGATGTTTGAGAGAGGTTCCCAGGTTCTTTCGCTAGGAGGATATCCTTTCCATTCAACCAGGTATTGAAGATGGCCCCTTCTATACCTGGAGTCACAAATCCGAGATACCTCATATTCCAATTGGTCATCGACCAGTACAGAAGGAGGTCTGGATGGTTTTTGGGAGGATGGATAGTAGGGTTTCAACAAGGATGTGTGAAACACTGGGTGTATCTTCTTCCAGGATTCAGGCAACTCGATCCGATAAGAAACAGGATTTATAATTTCCTTTATGGAAAATGGACAATAGTACTGAGGGGCTAGTTTACTAGGCCGTAGATGTTGGGGTAGTAATTTGGAGGACAACCATATCTAATCACCGACTGCATAAGAAGGGCCAGGCTGTCATGACCCGGCGAAATTGCCCCTTCTGGACCTCATGGTCATTGTCACGAAGGGCTTGTACTCCTTCTTCCTCCCAACATGGCCGTACCAAGCTCCTTGCTACGCACTAGCTTTCACGTCGTGGCACGTACTATAAATTGGTCACGCCCCTGCGGGTCCGCGCATCTCAACGCTATCTTCGGTAGTGACCCGACGTGTGCTTACTCTTTACATTGATTTCCTTGATCCTCTTGCTTCCTTCCTTGCCTTTATCCTGTTCCCGGATTTCCCCCCCTACTTACTCGTTCTTCGCTAATCCTGGATACCCTGGAACCACGAACTTCCCGGAACTCTGAACGCGTCCTGCAACCTGACGAGGCTCGGGCGAGCCTATTCAAGACCCGAATCATCCACAGGAAGAGTCCTGCGGCCGAACAAGGGAGATCCCGATCACAGGTGAGACGGGGGAGATTTACGACAGTTTGAGACGCCAAACGATCAATACGGATTCTACCATGGAGAATGCTATTCAGGACCTGATGCGCGGAATGCAAGAACTTTCTACAGAAATGCAGAATTTAAAAGCCGAGAATGCGGCGCTAAGACAGCTTGTCTTGTCACGTGACTCCGCGAACAAGGACAGCGTACTATTGGGAGGAGTGGTTGATAAATACGACGGTTCAACAAAGACCTTACTTGGATTCCTGGATTCTTGTTTGGTACATTTTACCTTCAAGCCCTACTATTTCTCAACTCCTAGGGCTAAGGTGGGCTTCATAATATCGCATCTTTCCGGTAATGCCCTTACTTGGGCCACTCCTTTACTC
Organism: Ambystoma mexicanum; assembly: GCF_040938575.1. Taxonomy (NCBI): domain Eukaryota; kingdom Metazoa; phylum Chordata; class Amphibia; order Caudata; family Ambystomatidae; genus Ambystoma; species Ambystoma mexicanum. The sequence goes on from NC_090923.1 coordinate 1,133,330,270, forward strand.
AATTCAGGGGATGCTCTCCTGGATGATTATGAAGGTTTCATCGCGGAACTCAAGACCATGTTCAAACGTCCAGAGCTGGTCCACGGTGCTCAAGAGAAGTTACTCGACTTCCAACAAGGATCTCAAGACATGTTGACCTATGTTGCCAGATTCAAACAGCTTGCCAAAGAGGCGAACTGGCCCCTGGAAGCCAGTTTTATCTTATTTCGCAGAGGTCTAAATGAAGAGATTAAGGACGAATTAGCCAGAGGGGCACGTCCTAGTTCATTCCAGGCCCTCCTGGACTTGTCTATGCAAATAGATTTCAGAATCCAAGAAAGAAAGGCTGAAAAGAAAAAGTCTCAATTCAAAGAAACTCCCCAGAGAATACTACAAGGACCGAATCTGCCAAGAATCCGAGCACTGATTCTGAACCCATGCACCTCGGAGCCTTTCGTGGACCAATTTCCCCACAGGAAAGGTTAAGAAGGATACACACAGGCTTATGTATGTATTGTGCCTCAGATAAACATCTAGTTAAAGAGTGTCCTCTGGCTCCTCCCCGACGCTCGGGAAACGCCAGCTCCCGATCCTAAATGGAGCAAGGTTTCGGGAGAGCGATGTTTGCTCCACATCAATTCCATCCTTGAACTCTCCTGGACAAAACAAATTGGTGATATTACAGGCCTTTTTATCGCCATCCAAGGACAAGGTCTACTCCATACTCGCCTTGGTGGATTGCGGAGCAATGGGAGTCTTCATTGATCAAGATTGGGTAAGAAGTCATAACATTCCATATGAAGCAAGAAGTTTTTCACAGCCAGTGGAAGCAATTGACGGAAGACCTCTTTCCTCAGGACCCATAAGTCTGCAAACAAGGGAGATCCATCTTTCCATAAATCATCATCAAGAAAGGATTGTGTTTGACATTATAAAATCAGCCCATTACCCCTTGGTTCTGGGCATGCCCTGGTTACAAAGGCACAATCCATATATTAATTGGACGGCCGGATCCTTATTCCTGGGCTCGGAGTTCTGTATGAACCATTGTTTAAACCTGGATACCTCAGTCACAGCTCCTATAAGTCTACCAAGGTGTCCAGAGACACCACTCATGGTTTCCAATATTGTACACATTCCAGAGATCTATCAAGGGTATTCTGATGTATTCTCTACTGCCATTGTTCAAGCCTTACCTCCACATAGACCCGAAGACTGTGCCATAGATACTGAACCCTCAGCAGTGATTCCCTTTGGCAGGATGTTTATCCTTTCAGAACCCGAAAAGAGTGCCCTCTGGGAATATCTAGACACTAATCTTGAGAACGGCACCATAAGACCTTCAAAATCACCAGCTGGTGCTTCATTGTTCTTTGTTCCGAAAAAGGATACTAAAGAGCTCAAACCTTGCCTGGACTATCGGGGCCTAAATCAATACACCCTGAAAGACAGTTACCCTCTACCCCTGATCTCGGATATCCTTGAAGCTGTGAGAGGTGCAGTGATATTCACGAAACTGGATCTCCGAGGTGCTTACCATTTGATCCGTATCCGGGAAGGAGACGAATGGAAAACAGCCTTTAGAACACCCTTTGGTCACTTTGAATACCTAGTCATGCCCTTTGGTCTGACCAATGCTGACCAATGCTCCCGCAGTCTTCCAGCGTTTTATGGATAGGGTGTTCTCTGGGATGTTATTTCTCAATGTTATCGTCTACTTGGATGACATATTGATCTTCTCCAAGGACTCCTTGAAACATGAAGAACTTGTAAAAGCAGTACTTCAACGTCTCCGTGAAAATCAACTCTTAGCCAAACCAGAAAAATGTTTGTTTCATGTCACATCAGTTCACTATCTGGGATTTGTCCTCAGTTCAGAAGGAATAAGTATGGACCCTTCAAAGGTGAAGGCCATACTGGCTTGGCCAGCCCCAACATCTGTTAAGTAAATACAATCCTTTGTGGGGCTTGCCAATTTCTACCGGAAATTTATTCCCACCTTTTCCGAGATTGTTCAACCCATTGTTAATCTCCCGAAGAAAGACGTTCCATTTAACTGGTCTATACCACAAGACAAGGCATTCCAACGCTTGAAAGAAGAATTCACCCAGGCCCCCATCCTGGCCCAACCTGACATAAATCGTCCTTTTCTAGTGGAAACTGATGCCTCCAATTACGCCATAGGAGCAGTTTTAAAACAAGAATCCGATGATAAGTTGGAACATCCCATTGCTTATCTCTCACGGACCCTGACCACCAGCGAGACTCAATACTCAGTTCTGCAGAAGGAGTTATTGGCTATTCGTCATGCCTTCACTGAATGGAGACCTTTACTCCTAGGTGCTAAATATCCAGTTCAAGTCCGTACTGATCACCGAAATCTTCAGGTCCTACAATCCATGGAGTGCAGGAACAGTAGACAAGCTCGATGGGCCTACTTCTTTGCTCAATATCAATTTCAAATTTCACATGTTCCTGGATCACATAACTTGATTGCCGATGCCCTTTCTCGGCGTCCCGACTATGTTCCCTTGGAGGATAAGATCTATCAAAAAATGTTTCCACCCACAATCTTTGTAGCTCAAGCGATCAATCTCGTGGAAGAAATCAGAGCACAGACTCAATTATCTGAACTCTGGAAGGACATATCGAAGAAAAATCCCTGGCGTCTGACAATCGAGGAAGGATATTTATTCAAGAACAATTCAGTGGTCATTCCGACAAAAGAACTTCAACAGAAGGTAATGAATCTATGCCATGATACTCTTCACTCCGGCCATCGAGGAGTAACCAACACCTTCCGTTTTATACAAAGACAGTTCTGGTGGTGGCCAGGGATGAAGTCCAGTGTAGTTCAATACATCAAGACATGTGCTATTTGTAGTCAGAACAAGTACGATAATCAGAGGCCGGCGGGTCTGCTTCTACAACCTACGTTGCCAACCCGACCCTGGGAAGTTATTGCCACTGACTTTATTGTTGAATTACCACCTTCCCGAGGATATACAACCATTATGATAACCATTGACTTGTTCACTCATCTAGCTCATTTTACACCATTGTATAAACTACCATCTTCCTCGGTACTTGCTGGAATTTTCCTGGAACATATTTTTCGTCTTCATTGCCTTCCTTCCAAGATTATTTCGGATCGGGGACCTCAGTATATTTCACAATTCTGGAAACATCTCTGTCGTGTTCTAGGAATCCAACGTGCCCTTTCTTCAGGTTATCATCCACAAACCAATGGGGCAACGGAACAAGTAAATCAAACCCTGGAACAATATCTTCGTTGTTTTGCCACCAAGGTTCAAGACGATTGGTCTCTCCTTATACCCTTAGCCGAATTCTCCTACAATAACTCAGATCATTCAGCTCTCAAGATCAGCCCTTTCTATTGCAGTCAAGGTTATCACCCGTCTGTTTTACCATCAGTTCTTCCCGAATCTACTCCGGTACCTACCCTTGACTCTTGGATTCAGACGCTGATCGATTTACAAAGAGAGGCAAAGGATCAGTTAGAACAGGCCCAGACTCGAACCAAAAGATATGCGGACTCTAAGAGAAGACCATCACCTTCCTATTCAGTTGGCGATCAAGTCTGGTTAGCCTCGAAAATGTTACCTCAACATCTACGACCAAACAAATTAGCTCCTCGCTATTATGGTCCATTTTCTATAAAGGAGGTCATCAATCCTGTCTCCTTCCGACTTAAGCTCCCGGATTCCTGGAAAAAGATACATCCAGTCTTCCATACTTCCCTGTTGAAACCCTACGTTAGTTCTACTCAAAAACCCTTCAAACCCACACTTGTGGTTGTGGACGACTAGTTGGAATATGAGGTGTCCAGGATATGTGATTCCAGGTATAGGAGGGGTCGACTACAATATCTGGTTGAGTGGAAAGGCTACCCCCTTAGAGAGAGAACATGGGAACCAGTTTCTAATTTAAAGACCCCTCGTTTGCTCAGAAGATTCCATCTTATTCACCAAGGCAAGCCTGGAGGAACCAGTCTTCGGAGGGGGCATGCTGTCATGACCCGGTGAAATTGCCCCTTCTGGACCTCATGGTCATTGTCACGAAGGGCTTGTACTCCTTCTTCCTCCCAACATGGCCGTACCAAGCTCCGTGCTACGCACTAGTTTTCACGTCGTGGCACGTACTATAAATTGGTCACGCCCCTGCGGGTCCGCGCGTCTCAACGCTATCTTCGGTAGTGACCCGACGTGTGCTTACTCTTTACATTGATTTCCTTGATCCTCTTGCTTCCTTCCTTGTCTTTATCCTGTTCCCGGATTTCCCCCCCTACTTACTCGTTCTTCGCTAATCCTGGATACCCTGGAACCACGAACTTCCCGGAACTCTGAACGCGTCCTGCAACCTGACGAGGCTCGGGCGAGCCTATTCAAGACCCGAACCATCCACAGGAAGAGTCCTGCGGCCGAACAAGGGAGATCCCGATCACAGGTAAGACGGGGGGAGATTTACGACACAGGTCTTCTTCTGGAATCTGCATATTTCTTGGTCTGTTTCCTGGCCTTCTCCAAAAATTCCTTGGCTTCTTTATGTATGTTGACAAGGGTTTCGATCCAGGAATCAACTGTAGGTACTGGTGTAGATTGGGGAAGAACAGAAGGTAGGACCGACGGATGAAATCCTTGACTGCAATAAAAAGGGCTGATCTTAAGTGCCGAATGGTCAAAATTATTGTAAGCGAATTCAGCCACGGGTATCAGGAGCGACCAGTCATCCTGGACCTTGGTGGCGAAGCATCGAAGATACTGTTCCAGGGTTTGGTTGACACGTTCTGTGATTCCGTTGGTTTGAGGGTGGTAACCTGACGAAAGGGCACGTTGGATCCCTAAGCATTGACACAGATGTTTCCAGAATTGAGAGATGTATTGAGGTCCGTGATCTGAAATTATCTTGGAAGGGAGTCCATGTAAACGGAATATGTGTTCCAGGAAGATTCCTGCTAGTTCAGAAGAGGATGGTAATTTACGCAGGGGCGTAAAAAGAGCCATATGAGTAAACAGGTCTATGGTAACCATGATGCTGGTACACCCACGGGATGGTGGCAGTTCCACAATGAAGTCCGTAGCGATAATCTCCCAAGGCCTAGTTGGCAATGTAGGTTGTAGTTGAAGGCCCGCTGGTTTCTTGTTATTGTGTTTATTTTGATTGCAGACAACACAGGATTGAATGTACTGCCGTACGTCGGGTCCCATCCTAGGCCACCAGAATTGCCTTTGTATTAGACAGAGGGTATTGGTGACACCACGATGTCCGGAGTATAGGGTATCGTGGCATAGATTCATTATTCTTTGTTGTCGTCTTTTTGTAGGGATGACCAACAGATTGTCTTTGAACAAATAACCTTCCCGGACCTTTACATTCAAAGGATTTCTTTTGGATTTGTCCTTCCACAGATCAGAGGATTGGGTTTGGGCTTGGATTTCTTCGAAGAGGTTGACTGCCTGGGCCACAAAGATCTTGGGGGAAAACATCTGAGGATATGCCTTGTCTTCAGTGGGCTCGTAGTCAGGTCTTCGAGATAAGGCGTGGGCGATCAGGTTTTGTGATCCAGGAACGTGAGTGATATGGAACTGGTACTGGGCAAAGAAGTATGCCCAACATGCCTGACGACGTTCCTACACTCCAAAGACTGTAGAATCTGGAGGTTTCGGTGGTCAGTATGGACCTGAACTGGATATTTAGCTCCCAAAAATAAATGTCGCCATTCAGTGAAGGCTTGGCGGATGGCTAACAATTCTTTTTCCAAGACTGAATAATGTGTTTCACTAGGAGTCAGAGTTCGTGAGAGGTAAGCAATTGGGTGTTCCAGTTTATCTCCTAATTCTTGTTTCAGGACTGCGACAATGGCATAATTTGAAGCGTCCGTTTCTACCAGAAAAGGACGGCTAGTATTGGGTTGAGCCAAGATAGGAGCTAGCATAAACTCTGTCTTTAAACGCTGGAATGCTATATCTTGTGGTGTTGACCAGAGGAAAGGAGTGTCTTTCTTCAGGAGAGCAACAATCGGTTGTACTATCTCGGAGAAATTAGATATGAATTTCCGGTAGAAATTGGCGAATCCCAGGAAAGATTGAATTTGTTTCACGGAAGTAGGAGCGGGCCAGGTCAATATGGCTTTTACCTTTGAAGGGTCCATACCGATTCCTTCTGGGGTAAGACTAAACCCTAGGTAGTGGACGGAGGTCACATGAAACAAACATTTTTCAGGTTTGGCTAGGAGTTTATGATCTCGGAGTCTCTGCAACACTGTCTTTACATGCTCTTCATGTTGTTTAGGAACCTTGGAAAAGATCAATGTGTCATCCAGATATACAATAACAAAGAGAAACAGCATGTCAGAGAACACCCTATCCATAAAGCGTTGGAAAATTGCCAGGGCGTTAGCCAATCCGAAGGGCATGACTAGGTACTCAAAATGGCCAAAGGGTGTTCTGAAGGCAGTCTTCCATTCGTCTCCTTCCCTGACACGGATCAAATGATAGGCACCCCTGAGATCCAACTTGGTGAATATCACTGCGCCTCTCACGGCTTCCAGGATATCCGAAATCAGGGGTAACGGGTACCGATCCTTGAGGGTACATTGATTTAGCCCGCGATAATCAAGGCAGGGTCTGAGTTCCTTGGTATCCTTCTTGGGAACAAAGAATAGAGAAGCACCAGCAGGAGATTTCGAAGGTCTTATGTTGCCATTTTGAAGGTTGGTATCCAGGTATTCTCTTAGGGCCTTCTTCTCGGATTCGGAAGGAATGAACATCCTACCGAAGGGAATCACTGCAGAGGGTTCCGTCTCTATGGCGCAGTCTTCAGGTCTGTGTGGGGTAAGGCCTGGACAATGGCAGTCGAAAACACATGAGCATAAGCTTGGTAGACTTCAGGAACTTGCATAACATTGGATACCATTAGTGGTGTCTGTTGTTCCTTTGTTGGTTCCTTTGGGTGCGTTAATGGAGGTACTAGGGATAGACAATGAGACATGCAAAACTCTGAGCCTAGGAATAGGGAACCCGCAGACCAATTGATATATGGATTGTGTTTCTGTAGCCAGGGCATGCCCAATACCAAGGGGTAATGAGCTGACTTAATAATGTCAAACCTGATCAGTTCTCGATAGTGATTTATTGAAAGCTGGATCTCCTTGGTCTGAAAGCTTATGGGTCCTGATGTGAGGGGTCTTCCATCGATAACTTCCACAGGCTGCATGGTGCTTCGTGACTCGTAGGGAATCTGATGTTTATCAACCCACTCATGATCGATGAAAATTCCCATAGCTCCGCAGTCTACCAGGGCCAAAATGGAATAGTTTGTATTCTTGGATGATGATAAAAAGGCCTGCAGTACCACCAAATTGTTTTGTGCAGGAGAGTTCAAGGATGGAATGGATGTGGAGCAAACATCTCTCTCCCGAAGCTCTGCTCCATCTAGGATCGGGAGCTGGCGTTTCCTGAACGCCAAGGGGGTGCTAAAGGACACTCTCTAACCAAATGCTTATCTGAGGCGCAGTACATTCACAAGCCCGTATGAATTCTCCTCATTCTCTCTCGTGGATATGGGTCCACGAAAGGCCCCAATCTGCATGGGCTCGGATTCTGAAACTGGGCTTGGGTTGATTTCTGGTCTGGGGGAACCCTCAAATGATACCTTGGAAGGAGTTCCCCTGGATTTCTTCTTTTCTGACTTCCTTTCCTGGATACAGAAGTCAATCTGCATGGCAAGATCCATTGATGCCTGGAATGAGCTTGGTCGTGCCACTCTGGCCAGCTCATCCTTAATTTCTTCATTCAATCCTCTCCTGAATAGGGTAAAACTCGCCTCAGTGGACCAGTCGGCTTCTTTTGCCAGTTGTTTAAATCGGGTCACATACGTGAGCATATCCTGGGTCCCTTGCTGAAAGTCTAACAAGCGTTCTTGTGCACTATAGACCTGCTCGGGGCGGTCAAACATGTCTTTTAGGGCACGTATAAACCCATCATAATCGTCTAGGAGGGCATCGCTAGAGTTAACGAAGGGAGTGGCCCAAGTTAAGGCATTCCCAAAAAAGGTGAGAGATATTATAAAACCCACCTTGGCCCTTGGGTCGCAAAATAGTAAGGCTTGAAGGTAAAATGAACCAAGCACGAATCCAGGAATGCACGAAGGGTCTTTGCGGAGCCGTCGTATTTATTCACGACTCCGCCCAGTATAACACTCTCTTTTGTAGCAGAATCCTGGGATAGAACCAATTGTTTGAGAGCGGCGTTCTCCGCTTTCAGATTCTGTACCTCGGTTGACAGTTCCTGCATACTACGCATCAAGTCCTGCACGGCAGCCTCCATGTCGAAATCGCTTTCGATTGGGTGGCGTCTCAAACTGTCAAGGAGTTCCCCCCTTCTCACCTGAATCCGTTCTTTACCAGGAATCCAGGAGGCAAGGTAAGTTCGCTAGAACTAGAATCCAGGAGGAAGAAGAAGGGGGGGGGTTTCGAGGAAGGGATAGCGGAGTAGAAAGGAGAAGAACCGCGAGCTACGGAGCACACGTCTGGTCACTAATCGCTATAGCATTGAGACGCGCGGAGCCGCGGAAGGCGTGGTCTAGAAATAGAGAAGGGTTACGTCCAACGCATGGAGCGAGAAGGGAATGCGTTAGACGGCCATATTGGAGGTATTAGTTGTTTAAGTCCGTTGTGACAAGGACCATGAGGCCCAAAAGGGGCGCACCCAGCGATTCATGACAGCATGCCTCCTCCGAAGACCCTTCCCTCCTGGTTTGCCCGGGTGGATGAGGTGGAACCTTCTGAGCAGCCGTGGGGCCTTGATGTTTGAGAGAGGTTCCCAGGTTCTTTCGCTAGGAGGTTATCCTTTCCATTCAACCAGGTATTGAAGCTGGCCCCTTCTATACCTGGAGTCACAAATCTGAGATACCTCATATTCCAATTGGTCAACTCAGTCGAGCAGAGTGTCACAATCCCTTTCCCTGTAGAACACTAACAGCTGGATAGAATACCGGAGTTTATGACAGAGGTAAGGTAAGAGAAAAGGCATTCTGCCTTTAGGTCATTACGTTCAGCTTAAGATAGAATTTAGACAGTAGGGGGTCAATCATCTATAGTTACTAACGTGGAGTCATGGATGCCTGGGTTAGGCGGGAAGTGCATTATTAGATGAGAAAGCCATAGGGCCCATTGAAAACCCCCAAAAAAACATTAAACCGCCTGTGAGGTGTGTTTCTTGTGCCATCTGTGATAGTGTCTCAATAGCTCCATTGATTCCTCAACCTTTTCATGCAAAGCAATCCATTCATGTTCTTTTCAGCGTTAAACTACAGGGCGTTTATACACTTGTTGGAGATAATTGTCTGCAAATTTTCGGCCTATCTCTTTGCTCCCTTTCTTTATGTTGGAGTCTCTCGTTTCCCCCCTGCTCACTTCTTTTTTTGGAACATTCTTCTTTTTGGGACCCCTTCCAGGTTTCAACCGTGCCGAGGGACGGAAAGTGTGTTAGTTTCGGTGTATGACGATCTTCGTTTGCTGGCTGATGGAGGTGGAGCAAGTGCCCGTATTTTGTTAGACCTATCGGCCGCATTTGATACAGTGGACCGTCAGGTACTACTACTGGATCGGTTGGCAGCGGCTGGCCTTTCCGGCCAGGTTTTGGCCTGGTTCGCCTCTTTCTTAGCTGATCATACTCAGACACTGACACTTGCCTTCTTCATTTCAGCCGCCGTGGTCTTGCTGTGTGGGGTTCCCAAGGGCTCGACCTTGTCCCCGGCCCTTTTTAAGATCTATATTCAGCCCTTGATTCTACTCATCCGCTCTTTCGGCTTCAGGTGTTACTCCTATGCTGATGGCATGTAAATCTTCGTCCCGCTGGATTCTACCCAGCCAGGCATTGCGTCCCATTTTAGGAGTTGTCTGTTGGCTGTGAGAAGTGTATGGGCAGTATCTGGCTGAAACTGAATGGGGACAAGACAGAGGTCCTGGTGGTCTATCCCCCACACGGCCCACAGGTGATAGGTCCCACATCCACTCTGACCTGGTCCCTGGCTTTTTGGCCTATGGAGCTTGGGCCATGTCGTTTTCCGGTCTCAGAGATAAAGAATCTGTGAGTGATTCTTTCCGCCTCCCTATCGATGAATGGCCAAGTTGGGGCCATCTGTAAAGCAGGATCTTTCCAACTGCAAGTGCATCGCAAGGTTCTTCCTTTTCTCCCTGTCTGACTGAGGCCCTTAGTGACGGCTTCTCTGATCCGCAGTCGGCTAGATTATTGCAACTCCCTCTTTCTGGCCCAGCCTCTGTATCTTTTCCATCGTTTTCAGCTTCTCCAAAACTATGCTGCACGTATCTGCACTGGTACCCCATATGGTGCCCACATTTCTCCTGTTCTTCAATCACTGCATTGGCTCCCGGTTCTTCAACAGATCCAATTTAAATCACTGGTGATAGTGCATCAGGCTTTTTATTGCTCGGGGGCTGAATAACTCCAGGATAAATTCTGTCCCTATGTGCCCTCTAGTGAACTGTGTTCTAAGAGCTCTTGTCTTCTTGTGACTCCTTGCTATCAGTTTGAGTGGGTGGGGGGATGCTCTTTTTCTGTGGCGGCCGCCAAATTGTGGAATTCTCTACCGGCTCCACTTAGGGCTATGAAAAATCTCCTTGCTTTCCGTCAGCTGTTAAAAACCTATTTGTTCTAAAATGTTATCTTGTTATTAGTTGGTTCCTAAATCCTTCGGTCTACCCTAGCATGAAAGATGCTTCTGCGTGCGTGCGCTCTACAAAATTAATTAACATAACATAACAATTTTCATTTGTTACAGGACTCTTATATGCCGGTGGTGATTACAGCCACAACCTCTCCTGCTCTAGTTGCTCTCAATGGTTCAAAACAACTTGCCAATAAGACAAATGCTTCTGTAGATTCAGCAACCGAAATACCTGTTCAATGGATTGCTTTTCTCCCGCATATTTCTCATCTGATATATATCCTCATCCAGCTCTGCTGCTCAGAAACGTTTTTCTCGACTTGGCCTTTGATCGTTGATCCATCTTGCTTGGTGCTCGATCGTCGGCTCCTGATGTGACATCGGGCATCGTATATATACCATGTCACTACGCCCCATACCTCAGTTGCTTTTTTCCGCCAGCTCGAAACACTGCAGGGAGGAACACGACACCGAGTCTTCGACTCTGTTTTTTTTACTAAAATGGGTGAACTCTTTCTAAAACTTTGACCGCGACATGTCCACTCTCCGGATTTCGGGCTTTACGATGTGCATCGACTGCCACTCAAAATTGTTGATGACCAACTCCTACAACATTTGTCTGTGGTATCTCAGGAAGGATCACGACAAGGATGGATGTGCATCGTGCTCCAAAATGCACTCGAAATCCTCAGGCGTGTGGGTCGCCAAACTTGCTTTGGGCCGACAGTCTCTGAAATCCCCGGAGCGGTCTTTAGTCCGGTCTTCCGAGGCTGAGACTGAAGGGCCCTTCCCAGAAAAGGAAAGGCATCGACGGAAGGCCAACAATAGGTCACACTCGAGGAGCCCCTCTTCCTTGTCTTCATCGCATGAGAAAACAAAGCACCACCGTTGTCGACACGAGTCCACCTTGTCGAAAAAGGTAAGCCCTCCGCTGGGCCGACCACTGAAGAGGAGTGGGGAGATTGCAAGAGCCAGATGCTGGTTAGGTTTAAGACGCAGGCTGCTGCAGGTGTGGGTGCACCACCAAACAGCAACCCTCGGCGGCTGAAGCGGCGCTCAGTACCTCCGACCCCTCACGCACCAAACCATTTGCGCCATCGGTGTCGGAGAAGCCACGGTGGTACCCAATCCCTGATCGCCACTGACTGTTATTCCGTCAACGTCGAAAGATAGACCTTTGGTGCCAGTTGTTGGCGACAGATCATTTGTCCTCTTCTGCAGGTCAGGATTTTATGAGTCCATGGCGTCGATTTTCAGCGCTGACCACGGCGATCATCAAGGGAGCATCGATCCTATATATACTGGGGCAGGAGGTGTCGATTTTTTCGGACAGGCAGACCTTCTGGCACTGGATTAAGGGCTGCATGATGCCAGCGGCCTGGACACGTCTCCAGATCAGCCTTACACACACACACATGCTTAATTCAGGGCCGTAGTAGAAAGGGCGGTAGACACCCTAGGTCTAAAGTTAGCATCAGTGCCTACTCCGGGCTATGAGCTGACGGACATATTGGACGAGGGTCCTGTGATGAATCAGCCACAATCTCCCCCAGACCTGCACCCTCCGCTTCAAATCTACCCCCAGATAGAGAAGGTAAAAGGTTAGACGCAATGGACAAGAAGGACTTTAGTTCTGGCAGCATTGCGTTGAAAGCCCCCAGTGCAGCTTGTGGGTTTGCAAAATACTCGTTTGGCTTATGGAAAGCTATTGAGCACGCGACTCAGTATGTTCCCAAAGGTGAAATGCGGGATGGATTTACACAGCTGGTGGAAAATGGGAAGGAGGTGGCCAGGCAGTCGCTAAAAATGTGCCTGGACATGGCCGACTGAGTGGGCCGTTCGATGGGATCGGCAGTAGTCTTGAGGAGACAAGCTTATCTCAGAATTTCTGGCTTCTCTCCGAATGTCCACAATAGGCTACTGGACATGCTGTTCTAAGGATAATTCCTTTTTGGCCAGAAGGCTGACGACTCTTTGGAAAAGTTTACAGAGTCAAAATTAGTCGCAGAATTGCTGGGCCTAGCGCAGCCGGCCAAAACTGCCATCAGCTTTGCCTCTAGAGGCAGAGGCTACAGGTGCTATGTGCCTTATGACAGAAAGGTGCAGCTCCTGCAGGCCAGGCATGGGCAGAAGTGTTTCTTGCACTTTGGAAGAGGCAGAGGGGCTTCTCGAGGCCAGCAAGCAGCGGCGGGGGTAGCTATGCACTGGAAGTCACTTTGATTTCTCCTCCCACGACGTACCGGTTGGAGGACGGTTGGCAGGGCATTGGCCCCATTGGCAGAAGATTACCTCTGATGCCTGGTCTATGCAGCTCATTCGGTCGGGATATTGTTGGCACTTTTAAAGAAAACCTCTGGACAGACCCACACCGCCTCCAATCCAACCGGGCCAGGTGCTCCAGGAAGAACTGAGAACACTGTTGTTGAAGGGTGCTGTGGAAGAGGTACCTCCCAATCAGAGAGAATCAGGTTGGTATTCCCAATATTTCCTAGTGCCCAAGCAGGGAAAAGGTCTCCGTCCCATTCTGGACCTCATGACCATGAACAAGTTCCTGAGGATGGACAAATTCAGGATGGTGGCGTTGAGAGAAATTTTCCACATTCTCGAGCTTCTGGACTGGCCGTTGGCAATAGATCTGTAGGACACTTATTTCCATGTGCCGATACATCAAAAGCACAGGAATGTCCTGAGGTTCCTCATAGGGGACAAGCACTATAAGTTCAAGGTGCTTCTCTTTGGGTTGACCTCCGGACCAAGGGTCTTCACCAAGCTCATGGCGGTAGTCACGGCTCACCTTAAGACAGAGGTCGCCAAATGGTCGATCGCGGGCGACTAGTAGCTCGCCTGAGCCTTTTCAGTCGCCCGTGCTGGAAATACCGAAAAATAAACACTTTCCTAAGTTATATTATTTAATGGTGCGTTTTCCGTGTTCAGGATCCAAACCCTGCTCCTCCCAATTGCGGGCGGAGAGCTTAGCTGCTTTGCCACTTGGAGCCGCTTGTAAACCCTCTGACAGATGTCAGTATCACTTCTGCTTCTGCAGGCTGCCTGTAGTACCACAGATGGCCTTGTGCGCCACTGTCTTGCTTAAGCAAACTGCTCTTGTTTGCCAGAGATGTTGGAGGAGCTGGGGCAGGATCCGGATCATTGTGACCACGCAATGAAAATATTACAGTAGCACTGCCGCTCGCCTGGAAATGTTCAAAATAATATTTTAAAAATGGTGCAATTTCTTTCATGTGGCTTCTTTCCAAACTCCACAGTGTATATTTCCACTTTAAATCACTTCCATGACACAGGTACACCCACTTTTAGTACATTAAGCGATCTATAGACACGCTGTACAGTAGAAGCCTACCAGGGTAGCTCAGCAGGTTGACAGACTGATGCTGAGATGTTATATATTCATAACTACAGGTTGTTAATCGTATGACTTTTTTCAATGCCTTATAAAAAAAGTGCTATAAAATGTGTTTGGCCAGGGTATGGGTTGGGCTGGTTGCTTGCTCATATTCAGGGCAGAGGTGGGGATATTTCTGCCCCTGTAGTGAAAATCAAAAGTTGGCATCCATGAACCCATAGTTTAATTTCCTAAAAACTGCTGTCAGCATAACAAAAGCATTTATTTGTGATTAACCAGTTTGACAAGCATATAACATCTTTATAAATATAACTTGTGCTAAAACACAGAGGGGCAAACAAATAGAGTATGTGTGGTGTATGACAAAAAAACATTTCAAAGAAAACTCGTGAACGCAAGCAGCATTTTTCAATTTGGAAATGACTTTTGTTTTTTTATGGAAGTGTGAAATGCACATTTGGGAAACAATAGTGTGGCTAGCATGTAGAAAGCCTGCATAAAACGCAAAGGAAGAGGCACAAACATTACAGGATATTTGTGTGGTAGTCCAACAAATATCTGTCTTTTTGAGGCAGCTACTAATAAATAAAAATGCAACAAATAAGTTTTTGAAGTTCTTAATATAATCGTGAAGGCATATGTTATTACATCTGTTTATAGAGGGGAAATAATCAGGGGGAAAAATATTGGTAAAAATTCAGAGGTTTATAAATATCCCCACCCCGATATCACCCGCTAGTAGCTCTCCACTGTTGGCCTCCACTACAAGTAGCTCTTGCTAACGAAAAAGTTGGAGACCCCTGCCTTAGGAGATCCTGGGTCAATGTATTCCCTTACCTGGACGACTGGCTGATCCAAGGGAAGTCAGCGGGACATGTCTTGTCTCATCTGGAGGACAACTGTCTGCTACTGCAGAAGCTGGACTTCTCCCTGAACCTGAATTAGTTACAAGTTACACCTGTCCAGAGGCACCAGTTCATCAGAGAAGTCCTTGACACTCGGGTACAGAAGGCTTTCCCTCGCGAGGAGAAAGCCAACAGCATAGCACAGATGGTGGAATTGTTTTGGAACCACGCCACCTTACCAGCGGCTTCCTTCCCCCGCCTCTTAGGTCTCTTGGCCTCTTGTATTTTTCTAGTGCCAGAGGCCAGGCTGTGTATGAGACCCCTTCAGTGGCTTCTACAAAGTCAGTGGTCGTAGTACCTCAGAGTCCTCACAGATTCCTTCAGGGTGTCCGGATCAGTGGTCGACGACCTCAGCTGGTGGACCGATCTCATTGCGGGGGAACCCTTCTGGCCTCCATGGCCTTGGGCCCGATTGGTCACTGATGCGTCTTTGAATTGTTGGACGCTCACTGCAAGCACTTGGAGGTGAGCGGCCTTTGGTCAGCGATGGATGTCAGGTAGCACATAAACAGCCTGATGTTGTGAGCCATCAGGTTAGCCCTGAGGGCTTTTGCCCCTTCTCTCAAGGGGAAGCATGTCCTGATTCTGACAGACAACGCGGTGGCCATGCACTACCTGAACAAGCAGGGTGGTGTGCACTCTCTCCCCCTCTGCAGAGAGGCGATGCAGCTGTCGTTCTGGTTGCTGGAGAACCAAATCTGGGTCTTGGCAGTTCATCTGGCAGGGACAGAGAACGGCTTGGCGGATGCTCTGAGAAGGCAGAGCACGATCTCACATGAGTGGGAAGTGTGCCAAGAAGTCTTCTTTCACTGGGGCCCCATCAGTGGATCTGTTTGCCACAGAGTCCAACAGGAAGTGCAGACATTTTTGCTCGAGGGACTTCCCAGCAAGGGGTGCACTGGGGGACGTGTTTCTGGTGGATTGGACCTTTCATCTCCACTATGCCTTTCCTCCGGTTCCCTTCATCCTATGGGTTCTCAGGAGGTTGAAGAGGTTTCGTGCAACCATGATCTTGATCGCCCCAGACTGGGCGGTGTAAGGAACTCATGGTGGCAACAGTAAAGACAGACACAGGTTATCAGAGTTCAAGGGTGTTTATTAAACACTATAGGTAGGTTGGAAAAATGCCTAATCTAAACCTAAACCTAAGATGGGAGCAAGCTTCGTCCATCAAACAATAATAAGGTAGTCCTAGTGGTGTCCTAGTAAAGTTGAACTGCAGATGAGTGATTGAACTTTTAAACCAAGATACAATACCTTTGGCAGAGTCGTCCGGCCCCACATGTGTGTTCAATCGAAGGTCTCTGTAAGATATCCAGCTGAGAGTTGACAAATGTTAAAGAGTGGCAAAGGATTGTGAATCGAAGTGGTCCTGCAACGGGTCAAGCAAAATCCTGTGGACATTCGATGTTAATACAGTAAAGAAAGTTGATGGCAAAGTAGATAAAGTTGGTCCGAGCCCGGCAGAGGGCGATCAATTTAAAGCTTTGTGTTAAAGCAAGTCTATGTTAAAGTAGATAAATTGGTCTGAGCCCGGCGGAAGGAGACTGATTGAAGATTTTGTGTTAAAGTGGATCTTAGCCCCGCGGAGGGGGATCCGAGGTGAATAGTAAAGTAACTAAGAAAATTGTGTATACATGAAATACAAAAGGAAAGGAACTTTATTTGTTGCATCAGGCCCTCTGAAAGACAGGAACT
The DNA here is from genome assembly GCF_040938575.1 of Ambystoma mexicanum. Lineage (NCBI taxonomy): Eukaryota > Metazoa > Chordata > Amphibia > Caudata > Ambystomatidae > Ambystoma > Ambystoma mexicanum. The sequence continues at coordinate 1,133,346,923 of NC_090923.1, forward strand.
TGACAAAGAGACTTTGGCACAGAAGGCCATTGGGTTGAGGTTTTGAACTGCACCCTCATGCTAGAGAAGCCAGAGATTGTGCTAAGCTCGAGTGTGCCACCTTCACCTTGTCCCGTGCTGAAAACGTGGGGAAGGGAAGCCAACGGCTTGAATATCCTGACATATAATTTCTTGAACACTTTTCTTTTGCACAACATTATTTCCCACACTATGAGCCTCATTACACGGAAGGCGGTATTGATTTAACGTTACCGGTAATGTATTACCGGTAATGTTAAATCCCTATGTGGATCACGACCCGGCACACCGCTATTAGCGGCACCGCTAATTACGGTGCCACTAATAGCGGGCAGGCCGCGTGCGCGCGACCCGCCATTCCGTTAATTACGCCATGCCGCTATTAGCACAACATCACAAGGCCAGTGCACATGCAAATAGCGGCATGGTAAATCCCCCCAAACCCCTTACCACCATGGTGCAAATACCAGTATCGCGGACCACCCGTTAAGGGAAATGGGCAGTGTACCCACCTGCCACAGGTGGACCAAATCAGCATAGGTGAATGCAATGGAGACTGTGGCAGCTCAAAAGGAGCACACCACACCCCTTCCCACACCCCTCCCCACACCAAGATGGTTCCGATACTGGCAGCATTACATGGCCTGGAGGACCTCATTGCAGCGCAGCTGCTACAACAACAGGCAGCACAAAGGAGACGCAGGAGGAGGAGGAGGGCAAGACAGGCACAGCAGGCACCACAACGGCACCTAATCATACCACAGAGGCACCCACCAGTACCCAGGACCAGAGCCAGTCCATTCAACCTGACCCCTGAGCAGATACACACCCTGTACCATCTGGACAGCGCTCCCATCACCAGCATCGTGGACATGATCCACGACGACATTGCGAGCCTCATAGACATCGGAACTGCCATCCCCCCCGCTACTGAAGGTGGTGAGTGTGCTCCACTTCCTGCCCACAGGCACCCATCAGCATACAGTGGGACAGATGCATGGCATCTCACAACCAGTATCCTCACGCACGCTGAACCAGGTACTCGATGCACTCATGAAGCATGCACCTGAACACATATCCATGCCACAGACTGCCCAGGAGATTGCAAACACAAAAGTTGGCTTCTATTCACTGGCAGGCATTCCAAGTTGCATCGGGGCCATCGACTGTACCCATGCGGAATTGGTGGTCCCACATCACAATGAAGCAGTGTACCGAAACAGGAAGCAATTCCACTCTATCAATGCCCAAATGGTATGTGACGCCAGCAAGATAATCACACATTGCTGTGCCAGATTCCCAGGATCAACACATGATTCCATGGTTCTGCGGGACTCAAGTATGCCACGCTACATGGAGCGACACACCGGACAACGTACGTGGCTACTTTGTGACTTTGTGAGTAGCAGGGCAAGCACATGGCAGCGTGATTTTGGGGGGGAGAGATACATGCTCCAACTGGGTGTGAATGGGGGGGGAAGATACATACTCCAACTGGGTGTGAATGGGGGGGGGAGATACATACTCCAACTGGGTGTGAAGGGGGGGAAGATACATACTCCAACTGGGTGTGAATGGGGGGGGAGATACATACTCCAACTGGGTGTGAATGGGGGGGAAGATACATACTCCAACTGGGTGTGAATGGGGGGGGAGATACATACTCCAACTGGGTGTGAAGGGGGGGGGGAAGATACATACTCCAACTGGGTGTTGACTGGCGTCCGTAGGGAAAATGGACATACAGATGTACGCCAATGTCCTTCAGGGAAGGCCACGATGTACCTGAGAAGAATCCACATGCAATTTGAAGGTGCACGACTACGAGAACAATGCAGGCTGCAAAATATTACACATCCATCCCCATTGCACATCATGCCATGCCACATATTACACAAATCATCAACATGGCGTCAAGATGGTAATACAGAATCAGCGCATCACACCATCAATCCAGCAATGTACCCTTGAATGCATGCAAAGGGAACACCCCTAGACATGGCACTGAACCACACACCTATAGCACCACGGAAGTGATGCTTCACAGCATGGCAACATTGGTGTCAGAATGTCAGTACACATGCAGTGTGCTACAAACTTTGCCTGGCCCAGGGACACCTAAGACCTGGCCACACCCAGGACATGTGAAAACTACTGTTGTAGGCATTATTGTGCCATTTCTACTTCCAGGGTCAGCCACACACTTGCACGTTGCTGTCACACAGACCATCTGCATGTATGCGCTCATTTTAGCACTTGCATCACAATGCTATGTCAATTTGTGTGATGTGAACAGGCCGCCCTTGAGGTGAACAGTAACAGGACCCCATTCATCCCCCCATACAGGTGATGCAGCCTATCCCCTGAAAACCTGGCTCCTCACACCTGTACGGAGACCACAGAACAGGCACGAGGAGGTAATCAATCATGCACATACCCGTACCCGCATCGTGACTGAGCAGGCCTTTGGACTTTTGAAGTCACGTTCAATGTGCATTACCAGGTCTGGTGCTGCTCTCCTGTATGGACATGAGAAGGTGGCCAAGATCACCATGGCATGTGTCATGCTTCACAATATGTGTGACAGACGGAATAGCCCACTGCCCCCTGACGTTGGGATAGAACCACATGATGAGGATGATGATGTTGATGTGGACGGAGGTGAAGGGGATGCAGGCATTGCAAAAGGGGATGGCCAGGAGGCACGTGCTGTGAGACAGCATCTGATCAGCCAATCAATCTGCGGAAAATGTTTTCGTACTGTCACATGGATATGGGGAGGAATGCACTGGTGTATGTCTCAGAGCATGCAATGGACCCTGTCGCCAATGAAGTACACACACACACAATGAAGATGTCCAAGGCTGTGTTTTCAGCAGAAACCAGTGTATTGACTAACATAAAGGTGAAGAAGTGCAAGCCCCACAACATCCCACCACCCTTCCCACCCCCCCAACAGACCCATAACACCCTTCCCACCACCCCCCACAACAGACCCATTACACCCTTCCCACCCCCCCACAACAGACCCATAACACCCTTCCCACCACCCCCCACAACAGACCCATAACACCCTTCCCACCCCCCCCCACAACAGACCCATAACACCCTTCCCACCACCCCCCACAACAGTCCCTCATGTCTCTGCCATTTCTGCCATGGCCAATGCACACCGGGGTATCCCCATTAACCCCCTAATTGCAATTGTCCTTGGAAGGGTCTTGAGGGTTGCCAGACGTGCGCCTGGTGGTTCGCATCGAGCGCCTGAGGGGGCTTGTTTGTGTCGACCCGGAAGTCGAGGATGGGGCAGACTGGCCTTGTTGGTGGAAGTGGCAGTCCATTGTGTCTGCCATGCGGACAAGCACCTCCCTAAGACTTGCAATTTCATTGCATATCCTGTCCGTGTTGGCGTCCATGCGCTCAGTGGAGTGCCTCACCGTCTGGACTATGTTCTCAGGGAGATTGGCAGCCTCAGTGACATGCTGGCCAACCAGCACGGTCAGCTCCTGTTGGCGCTGCAGGATGGCGGAAATTTGGAGGTCAGTGCCGGGTGACCGTGCATTGGATGCCGTGCCCTCAGATGGCTCCAATGCAACAGGTGATGGTAGCATGGGTGACATTATTGCAGGGTTGGTGTCCTCGAAAGTCCCATCAGAACCAGGGGTCTGGGATGCCACTGGCTCTGGGCTTCCTGGGGGGCTTGGGGTGTGCATCTCCATGTGCTGGAGTAGGGTGTCCTCTGGATCGGACTGGGGGCCAGTGGCGGCTGCCTCACCAGCAGAGCTTGCCGCAGCTGATGGTGGGCCCTGGGTGTCTGGCATTGTTGACAGTGGGTTTGCCTCCGGTGGTGGGGCCACAGTTGGTGGTGCAGCTACTGCTGCCCTGGCAGTGCACTGTGATGTAGGCTGCCACTCTTCAGGTGTGGCCTTCCCCCCTTGCCCCTGGATGTTGCAGGGGTATCCTCCGGCTCCTGTGCCCTTGGCCTCTTGGATGTAGGTGGTGCCTTTGATGCATCAGCAGCATCCTCCCCATCTGTATGTGAGCCTGTCAGGGACGAGAAGGGGGATGGCATTGGTTGCATTTCAATATACTCAATGTAAATTACAGGAATGATGCCGTTGTGGCCATTGGGACTTAGCAGTTGTGGATGCAGGTGATGTGCCAGTTCAGTGCCTCGTCCATGCATGGTTCAGTTTGGGACTTGTCTGTGGTGATGTGTGCATGTGTGTGTGTTTGGGTCTGACACTGACATGGTGATGGTTGGATGCATGTGTGGATGTGTGTCCATGCATGAGTGGGGTCTGTGCTCACATATGGGGGTGACTGTACATTCACACCGCATCCTGTCATGTGTACACTCACCTGCATCGGAAGTGGTAGCCACGCCGACCTCAATGCTGCCCACTCCCTCGATGCTTTCGGTGGAAATCATGTTGGTGCATGTCTCCTCCCATTCCTTCAGGCGTATTGGGGAGCCATCTCCACCGGCACTGGCAATGCGGTGGTTCTCCGCCAGGATGCCCCTCACCCGCAGCCTGAGGTCGTCCCACCTCTTCCTGCATTCGCGCACAGTGCGCGTGCTGGTGCCCACGGCATTGACTTTGACTGCCACCTCCTCCCAGATGGCTTTCTTCTTGAGCAAGGTGGCGCGGCGCATGTCATTGGCAAAGACTACCTCTGCATGCTCTGCAAGGGTCTGTGTCAACATGACCAGTTCCTCGTTAGTATACTTTTCCTTCCGCTGCCTGTCACAGGTTTTCTTCAGGGCCTTGGGCATGATGCAGGTGTCACGGTTGATTTCACACAGCTCTCAACTCCAATATGGTCCAGGGGGCAGAGGATGGCAATGGATTGTGTTTTTAAAGATGGCCGCCGTGCTCCTTCCCGTTCCGGTGCGATGACGCTATTTCCGGTTCCGCAATTTAACGGTCGATGCTAATAGCGGTCACCGCGAATAGCGGTGACCGCTAATAGCATGTACAGTGAGGGCGGAGGTGCTATCAGCACTTTGGGCGGGCCCGGTAAGGTGTTTTTGCAGCATGGCGGTAGGGTCATTTACCGGCATGGCCCTATGCGCGTGTCCGCTTACTCGTAATGGTGCGCTATTGGCGGTCTCCTGTGAGGGCGGACACGCTAATAGCGCCATGCCGGTAAATCCCGTTTTTTAGCACCTAACGTGTAATGAGGCCCTATTTGTATTTAGAGGTAAGGATTGGCAATCAGTTTATTAGTATAGGCCCTTTTATTTTGACAAGACACCACTAGGACTGAGTTATTATTATTTGATGGTCGTAGCTCCCTCCCATATTTAGATTCAGGATTAGATAGCCATTTTTCAAACCCAATTGAAGTTCAATAAACACCCTTGAACTGTGGTCACTTGTGTCTGTCTTACTGTTGATACCGTGCCTTCCTTACAGCACCTGCACCTCTCCCTGTACTCTGGGTGGTCCCTCTCCAACCTCCACAGTCATTCCCCTTCCAGACGGTATCTCCCCTCCAACCTTCTCAGTGGGTGGTTTCTCCTGCCGCTGGGTTGTGCTTGGGAGTATTGATTGCACCTGGAGTGTGTGGCTGGGCTGGTTTGTGACTGGGTGATATGGTTAGAGGCATGCTTTATTTCAAGCCCCACCGCCATTTTGGATATTAGACCTGGTCTGGGTATGTGGGAAAACTCCTTCCTTCCTCCATAATGCTCGATTTCCCTTGCCTGCATTATCCTAAGCCCTTCTGTTTGCCTAATATGTGAATTGCAACCTGCAAATCCCTCTGGTAAGCGTGTGAGTCGGTCTGTTATCTTCATTACTCCTTTGTAATGGCAGAATCTCAACTTTGTAGATCCTGCAATGTTCATTGGAGCAGGAGAATGTTGTTTATTTACTTCCCTTTTTTCATATACATTGAGAATCACAACATGAAATGTTTGTTTCAATATCAGTGCCAAACGACAAAATGTAATTCCCCATTTGGTAGAGTCTTTAGAAGTGTTTCAATTCTCTATTCTTGAAGGAGAAAGCCACTATTTCCAACACTGAGAGTATGGGTCTGATTAGGGACCTGGAATACCTCTCCAAGGGAGTCACCATTATGGGAAGAAGCATCTTCAAGAGTCCTTGGCCATAAGTTTCTGTAGGTGTGGTGTGGATTTGACTGCTCTCATGATGGCCCACTTGGTAGTTTGGGAGGTTTATTAGAGTGGTGAAGGGTGATTGTTCCTGTGACTAATCCCCTTGGTGGTCATGGGTGTCTGCAAGAGTGATCAGTTGTAAATAATTGTCTGACCACCCGCTCTTTGGTGATGACTGTCTGGCAGGGGTCTTGGTGGAGTTCAGACAGGGGACTTCTTCACGACTGACACTACTATATAAACTAGATTCATCAAATGCTCTGCCTCCAATCAATCTTCTGAGTTATTTAGACTATGTGATGGTATGGTTATGGTGTGGTCTAAGAGCTGTGCTCACCTCTCTAGTACTGTGGACGAGCACAGTCTACGCATTGACTACTCCTGAACCGCAGTGAGGATTGCATGCCATACTGCCAAGGATGGTACTCTGTCAAGAGTGGCACATGCCCCCAGGTAGGGTTTGGGTGGCTGTGTTGATGTAAGGTGACAGATAGGTACACACACAGCAGGAAACTCATCAAGAAAGAAAAGTAGGCAACTGTAGTTGTGAACAGAAAGGGGCAGGAAATACAAAGAAACAAACAAACTGGATTCCCTCTTGGGGTGTATGCAGATATGGAAAAAGAGTGTTCCACGGTCCTTTGGAAACTCCAGCCCTCTGCACGGATTACTATTAAAGAGGCCCACTCTGTCTGCTCATGGCTGGGAACAACAGCTGTGGGTGTCTGTTAAACAGAAAACGCGAAAAGGGAAGGGGCAGAGGTTGCCTGCCGGAAACCAACAGTCAAGCTCTGTACAAAGGATCAACATAAGACACAAGAGAGACAAGAACAGAAATAACCAGGGACAAGGAAGTCTAAGAGAAATCTAGGAGAAGGGAATGAAGGAAGAAACAGTACAATAGAAATGGGTAAACTAAAGGGGAGGACAGAGTAGTCAAGGAAGAGAAGGACAGGGATCAAGAACAAGGGGTTGCAAACAAGGAAGAGAGCAAGAGAGCAGCAGCCAGGAAAGAGGGGGGCTGCAAACAAGGAAGCAGGGCTGCAGTACCAAATGGTACAAGGTACAGAAAAACTGTAGTGGATTGCAGAGGACTGTAGTAGGCTGCTAGGCAGAGAGTCCAGAGGAGCAGGACTGAGAGCTGTAGGAGGCGGCAGACAGAGAGCCCAGAGGAGTAGGGCAGCAAGGAGCGAACCCAAAGGAACAGGGCGTAGAGGCAGAGAGACCCGAGGGTCAGGGCTGAAAGCAGAAGAGAGTAGCAGGCTGCAAGGCAGGGAGCCCAGCGGAGCAGAGCAGCGAGGCAGGGAGCCCGGAAGGCTATGGCTGTAGGCAGCGGAGTGTAACAGGTTGCAAGGTAGGAAGCCCAGAGGAGCAGGGCTGTGAGGCAGGGAGCCCAAAAAGCTAGGGCTGTAGGCAGCAGGGTGTAGCAGGCTGCAAGGCAGGAAGCCCAGAGGAGCAGGGCTGTGAGGCAGGGAGCCCAAAAGGCTAGGGCTGTAGGCAGCAGGGTGTAGCAGGCTGCAAGGCAGGAAGCCCAGAGGAGCAGGGCTGTGAGTCAGGGAGCCCAAAAGGCTAGGGCTGTAGGCAGCAGGGTGTAGCAGGCTGCAAGGCAGGAAGCCCAGCGGAGCAGGGCTGTGAGGCAGGGAGCCCAAAAGGATACAGCTGTAGGCAGCAGGGTGTAGCAGGCTGTAAGGCAAGAAGCTCAGAAAGAGCACTGGAACAAAAGCAGGAAAATGCAGCAGCAGGAACAGCATACACATTCAAGACAAAAGGCAAAAATGGGCTGGGAGGACTCTTGATGCAAGAGACTGAGCTCCTGCAGGCAGCTGCTTAAATACCGCCCTGCCCTGTACTGAGGCAGGCTAATTGGCAGCACCTGGAGCAGCACACCTGAATACAATCTGTCTCCTCCCTCTCTGGTCCTGAGATGGTGGAAGCAGCACTGATCCCTAGGGCTTCTGGGGATTGCGGTTCCAATGCTGATGAATGGGAATGGCCAGGAATTGATAGTTGTAGCAAGGTGCATTGTGGTACATGTAGTTAGTTGAGTTATATAAGAAGGCACCAAAGTCACGCAAATGGGAATTAAGTACCAAAGTGTGAATAGGGGTTGTTCCAAAGGTATTCTGAAGATAAATGAATAACAAATAGTCCATGATGGTTGCCAATGTGTGCGCCCATGGCGCAGGCATGACACATACATAAATACATGCCAAGTGCTGATGTAACCACTATTGTTGCAATCCTGGTGATGAGCTGCCTTCTTCACTTCTTTAACATGGAACTTTTGGAGATCAGCAGATAGGGAATTGTGGTTCAGCTGTTCTACTGTTAACCTAGATTCCACCAAAACCAAGATGATCACTTTAACATAATACTTTTCTGTCGGATGAACAGGCTAATACAAAAATTGCACTTATTGCTTCTGGGTGAAAGAGGACTCTTCCTGGAAAAAGCATTTACAAGAAGTTCCTTGTCTCTTTGGTTCCTTAAGCTGATAATTATTGCCAATGGTGTCTGCTGTTTACCCAGTCATGGTTTCCTTCCCTGAAGAGCACATGGAATACAGTGTCCATCTAACCAAGCCATGTTAAATGTCATCATTAACATTCTAAAGGTTTAATCAAGCTGGAAAAGGGTTAAGTTAATGGTTAATGGTCATGAGCAATGCATGTTGGATTAAACGCCGTCTTTGGGATCCAACATGCCTCTGTAAATAGTATCCTTCCCCGTTTGATCCTCTCATTCTTCAACTGCAGTCCTTCAAGTGATCTCCAAGTACCCCTCTTCTTCCTTTCCATTCCTCATTATTCTTTAGATGTCATCTTCCACCTGGATTTTTAGTTTGCCATTTTGCTCTGTGCTCCCGCCTTTTTTGTTACTTTGTGCCCATGTTGTAGGTGGTGTCACAGGGTTGGTTGTAACCGATAAATGCACCCAGACCAAATGGACCAGTTCAGCAAACTTTATTAGGAGAATTATTCGAAAAAAAAAGCCAAATTTATATAGAAATAGGATCTTCCCAAACCCAAACTTTCAAGATGGTCCTTCTCCTTATCTTAACTGGGTGTCCCCGTCCCTTGGACACACTATCAAGGCCCTTCTGGCTCATTCTGGGCCCTCAGGCTTCCCCTGCATCTAGAATGTCCATCTCAGTCCTTATAGTTCAGAAAGGGGTTCCAAGACCCCTTCTAAATTCTCTGGGCGTTATGGGCTTCAGGGTTTCCCGAATCCTTCTTCTCATGACTCTAGTTCCAGGCATTCCTGAGTCCTGTATCTCAAGACTCGCTCAGTGCATAGTCTTATGTGCAAACAGGTCAAAGGGAGTAACCAACAGGCAGTGCTGATGAGGCTTCTTTGGAGGTCTGCACTAGCTGTGCCCCCATCAGCTTTCCCCATCACCCCACCTTGCTGGTCTTATATCCTCTCTAACACACTCTTGTTCTTCTTCACACCATCTGGTCCTGCCCAGGGATGACCTGGCCCGCTGTAATGTTCTTGTCCTGGCTGACTATGGGACTGGGCTCCAACTTTTAGGTTCTGCAGTCACCACCTGATGTTCCCACCTCCTTTTATGTACCCCCTTCCCTTCCTGAAGCTACCCTTTTCATCTCCTCCCCTGATATCACCACCTTACCTACACTGCCTCAACCACCTGATGTTGCCACCTCTAAACTACCACTTTCTCCTCTTGACATTGTCACCTCCTTGCTACCACTGCCACCTCTAATGTACCACCTTCACCACTTGATGTTTCCACCTACTCTGTATCACCTTCACCACCTGATATTATCAGCACTTCTTCAACACTTTCACCACCTGATATTTTCACCTACTCCTGTCCCTTTTGGTCTTATCACCTCTTCATGATGACCATGCTCTCCTCCTGATGTCAACAACCCCCTCCTGCACTCTTGGCATTACCCCACCTCCTGACTACCAGCATCTTTTCTTGATGTTACCACCATCTACTACACCCTTGGTCTTACCACTTTTTCCTTCAACCACTAAAATCTCATTTCCTCCTCCTGCTCTGCACACAAAACACAGACTAAACAGACAACAAACAAAATGATAGTTACAGAAAGTTATATAGAACAAAGCAATTTGTCTGGTTTAAGGTTAAACAAGGAAGTCTTGGTGAGTTTCTTAAACTCTACTAGGAAGTTTGCCAGTTTGAAACCCGGCCGGAGCTTGTGCCAGGTGGAATGCTCGTAAGCTCGAACCTCGGTTGAACCAGTTTGAGAGAGTAATAGGATTGTAAACAATGACCTGGTGGAAGAGACTTCAGACTTCCCCCTCTTTAAGGCTACTTGTGAAGGATACAGTTCTCCTGTTTCCTCAGCGTGTGATTTATGTGTTGAGAAAATGTTTGTAAGGTCCGTACACTCTCTAGATATACAGACAGTGTCAATTTCTGGCAAATTTGCAAGATTGTATTCTCGGCATGGATATCCTCCACAATGGAATGATATGCCTGCATTGTTACTTTTGTGTCACATGCAATTAATCTTTGTCCATCCAACAAGCCACAGTGCAACATTGTCTTAGGTGCAAGGCGCTAGAGCTCACATGCTGCAAAACCAATGTGTGGAAAGACACAAACTTGCAACATTGTATCAAGCACAGGTCTCTGGAGTTGACAGAGTGTTTCACTGGAGCTTAGAATTCATTTCTCGAATGTCGTGTATGCTGCTATTTTGTAACAGTAATACAACACACAGGGGTAGTGTACACACAGCAGTAGCGTTGAGTGAATGAAATTCCCTCTGGGTCTGCTTAGGGAGAGCTTCAGATTATAGCGGTGGCTGTCATAGGTTGTACTAATATGCAATATGGGCATGTGGAGAGTCATGGCTAACCAAACTGTCTTGTTCTTGCCCAGTGGGGCGTGGGCTACTGCCAAAACTACCCACCCATACTGGGTTAGTTTGAGTGTTCCATGTCTTTTGACAGGGACCAAGAGAGGGTCCCAGGTGATCCTACCCATCACATTTGGCCAGAAATGTACTTGCCTCAAAAACTCTTCCAAAGCCTAACAGTGAGGAGTTTATGATCAGGATGAGAATTCAGGTGGCGGAATCTCCTTAATGGCTTCAACATGCGGGTGACGTTGGCCTTGTCTTGAAATGGGGAAAATCTTCCTCGGGACCAGCCCTTGAGAGCAAAAATTACCCAATTCAGCCCAAAATACAGGTTCTATTCTGCTGAGCAGTGAACTCATGCTAGTGACAAATGACACCTTCAAAAAGTTTTAGCATTTATTCTAAACAGTGAATTTCAGCAACATCTTGGGATTCAAGTTAGAGAAGATTACAAAGCACAAAACTTGGAGAAATACAAAATATAATAGAAACATAGAACTTAGAGAAACATAGAGAAACACAGTCTTACGCCCCTTCAATCAGCACTGGGAGACCCTGGCCCTCACAAGCTAGCAGTAGCCAGCCCCGCTCAGAGGACAGCTCTGCAGGGTGCCGACAGAGCAGCAGGTTCCGGACACTCGATTTTGCTCGAACCAAGTCCATAGATCGATCTCCCACCTGAGTCATGTGGGCATGCATTTTTATAATCTTGTGCTGTCAGTCCATGACGCACAGTTCCAGAAGTTTCCCTGTGCAAAATATAGGCTTGCTCATGGAAAAACCCAACTCTGTGAATTTCCACTGTGCTCCTTTCCTGTGCTCCTCCCCTCTTGGAGCCCATCTGCGCGAAAGCTCAGGAATGTCTTATCAGTGCCTTCCCAGAGAAAAGAAGATTAGTTTACATAGCCATGCAGGGCTACAGTTAGAAAGACAGAATATTCTAAGAGAAGCCCAGATGAATTAACCTCATGTGAGCAAGCTCTAAAAGGCATGCACTCATAGCTTAGTGTTCATAGCTCTTAAGTTTGGCTATCTAAGCGCTATATAGGTGCCATAATGTTCCAAACACTCCAATAATGTCTATTAGCTACAGAACTGGGGCCTTCGCCCTGCCTGTCTATCTACAATGCATAATGTGACCTACCACTCCTAATAGGCCTGCATATTCCTTGTAGCTCACTACTGCGTAACGGAGGTGCTACAACAGACTGCTGTCAGCATTTTTGGCACATACTTTGAATAAACTATTGGCTTTCAGCGGCTAATGCTGTCATCTAAAGCCCTGATTGGCAAATTTGCAATTTTGTGTATCACTACAGGTCTTAAACCTCTTATCTCACTCATGAAGTTCTGGATAGGGTCTGGACCGTCCCTTTAACTGGAAGTAGGTATTTCACTCCACGGATTATGAAGCCCTACTTCAGCATATAACAGGCTTTGAACCACCTCCCTTTGTTCAAAATAATTCAAGATATCTCAAGGTTGCCAACAGGAGAGGGGGAAGTTCGAGTCAGGGCAACATTTATTAAAGAAAGAGGTCATGTATCAGTACATGGATATGGGTGGGGGGCATTCCTGCAAAAGCTCTTATGCAGGAAGCAAGTTCTTTCTGTCCACAAGGCAACACAGATGATTTGTAAAAGGCAACTGGGTTTCAGGAAAAGCTAAAAGAGCAGGGTGTGATGCTTTCTCCCAAGGTCGAATTAAAGGGAAGTAGGTTTGTACAAATGAAAGACCATGGACCTTCCTTCCCTCGGATCATTGTGAAAGTTTAGAAATACCCAACATCTGGTGAAATATCTGGATGCATCATTTATGAAGCGCAGTAGCCAGAGGGGAAGGTGGAAGTTGGGCTGACGGCACTTGAAAGGCTGTACTGATCCGATATCAATCCACAAGCCAAGAATGAAAGTCAGGGAACAAACACAAAATATTTCAATAGCAAGGTCAGAATGTTCATGAATGATCCAGTCCAAAATCCAGACACTATGCTTCCCGGGAACTCTATTGCAGCTCCATCCATGGTACACCAGGCACCAGGGCACTTGGTGAGTCTGACAGGATCTGGGAAACACCAAGCAAAGGGCCACAGGGTTCACTAATCATTGGATCCTGCATGCCCCTATGAATCAGGGAAGATGTACAGATGTATTGCTGACAACCAGACATATGGCCTCATTATGTTTTTGGCGTTGTGGCCCAAAACACTGGTAATGATGTCATGTCGGAGTTACCTTTGCCTTACTGCGCCACTGAACTATAGGTTTGCAGGTAAGGTGGAGGAAAAACCTCCAGCAAAATACTTCTTTACAATTCAATGGTACAGCCACGGGAGGAACTCTTGTTTCCAACACTTTGTCGCTGTATTTGTATTCTTCGCACTCTCTCACCCTTGTTTCAATGAACTCATCGATATTTGGCAAACAAAAGTCTGTTTGTATTGTCGTCTTGTTTCTTGACACGTCCTTCATGTCGCAATGGCACTACCACATCGCTCAAGTTTTCAGGGTACTACTAGTCTTTGTCTCCGACAAATATATTCACCTTGAATTCCTAACACTTGTTTAACCCTCCCAATGCACTTGAGCTCATTTTTTAAAATCTTCTGCATTAGTCATTTTTCAACCACACTTGACACATTTTTACTACACTTTGATATAACTCATCATTGCGACATGCTTGTGCCTGTATTCTCATTCACGCTGGCTTTGTTAAAGCTGTGGGTGCCCTGATTGACATTCATCCTGCAACACTTAACCATGTGCCTTTTCTTTCCACATAACCTGCACTCGATGAACATGGCCATCCATTCTTTGTCCATTGCTAAATGCAGTGTACTTCCACGTCCAAAACAACTCCTAACTTGGCGATCATTATATATTATTTTTTTGAAACTAGAAACCTTCCACGGCCCTTGTCCCTGGATCTCCAGTCAGGTTCTCTTCTTGTTGTAGCATTATGATTGACACCAGCTTTTTCCTTTGCCCACTATTCTAGCATCACCAAGGGTCTTGTTAACATCAAGGTTCAATTCTCAGAAACACAACACTGTGTGTTGAACTTATTTAGCTATTTCTATTGCTTGATCTAACGTGGGGTTGTTCTCTTTTCACAATTCCGCTGGAATCTGTTCACTAGTACACTTGATCATATGTTTATCCCTCGGATGCTCTTCTTGACAGTGTCCAAATTGGCACTTTGATGCTAATCCTCATAGAACTGTGACAGATTCTTCAATTGCTTCTCCTCCCTTTTGTTCCCTTGTGGCAAAACGATATCTTGCTAAAAATCTTGTTTTCTTTCACCTCTAAGTGTTTGTCCAATTTGGCAATACTAAGCTCAACCATCTGGTTGTGTGTAGGTTCTGGTAGCCTTTTATAGACCTCTTGACCAGCATGTCCCAAGCAGTGGTGTAGAAGCGCATCCTTCCTTTCTGTGGAATAGTTGGGACCATACACCGGTAATATAAACTTTAGGAAGTCCTCTTTCCGTTCCTTCCACTTGATGGTCGGCTCACCAGGTTGTGGCTGAATAATGCAGGGCCTGGTATGCTGGCCATTGTTTTAATCTAATGCACTCCAAGTTCATTTATTTATATATTTATTTATTTATTTATTAAAAGGCAGGAAAAATAAAAAAGCATGTATCAATGAACTTCAATACATTTATTTATTTTACATTTGTTAAGCTCACAGAACCCATGGGCATCAAGGTGCTGCTTGTATGAGAGAGAGGAGAGCAGCGAGACGGTAGGTTGGTTTATTAGTTCGAGTGGTTCATTGTCAATGGAATAAGCTGGTTTTTAGTTGTTTCCTAAATGGCCAGTTTGAAGGTTCAGAGCGCAGGTGAGGGGGCAGGTTGTTCCACAAGCAAGCGGGAATGACTGGAAAGCTAGAACGCTCAGTCCTGGATCATCTGAAATGCGGGGTGGTCAGTCTGTGGCTGTAGATGAGTCTTGTAGGTCTGGAGGAGCTGTTCTTGGTGATCCTCTGTGAAAGGTAGGTGGAATAGAATTGTAGAGACATTGATGACTGATGGAGAGGATTTTAAAGTTGATACGTTCTCTGACTGGTAGCCATTGTGCAGCTTTTCTTTGAGCTGATACGTGGACATGTTTGGTTAGAGTCATAGCGGCCCTAATGACATTGTTCCGTTTTGTCTGGAGCTTTTTCAGGATGCGCTCTTAGGTGCCAGAGAGAAGGGAATTGCAGTAGTCAAGCCGGGAACCAATTATTGCTCTGGCTATGGTAACGCAATCTTGTGAGGAGAAAAAGGGTTTATTTGCGATCAAGACTTTAGTAGTGTGGGCTGCTGATGATGCAATCGCGCTAACATGCCAGGTCATGCTGCGGCTGAAGTCCAAGTGGACACCTAGAGTTTTGACAGAGGAAGAGACAGGGATGGTGAAGGAACCGATGGTGAAGGATCGAAAGTCTGAGTCTGAGTCAAGTTTGGCTAATCGTGCGGGGTGCCATCTATCAGGATTTCTGTCTTGTCCTCATTAAGACAGAGGTGGTATGTGGCCATCCAGGCTTGAATAGTGTTCTAGATTCTGTTAATATTGCTGGAGTCTTGCGCATAGTTCCCTGAGAGAGGGAGAACAATTTGGATATCATTGGCATAATTGGTGTATGAGATACTCAGAGAGTCGAGGTGGTCAAAGAGTGGTTTTGTGTAGATATCGTATAATGTCAGGAAGACATAGGAGCATTGTGGGACCACAGGGAACTTGAGTTAGGTAGGCAACTGCGCCTCTCGTGAAGACGCGGGCAGTACTGACCTCGAGCAATGCAGCAATCCACTTGGTGTCCTTAGGGGAAATGTTGCTAGCTGTGGTAAGTGATGGCAGAGTGTTTGGTGGTTTACAAGAGTAAATTCTGCTGATAGGTCTAGCAGAAAGAGGGCTAGGGTGTCTGAGTCAGGGATGTCGTTAAATTGGTTTTTTAGGTCAAGGAGGGCTGATTCAGTGCTGCCATGACCTGGACAGAAGCCTGATTCTGGAGGGCTCAGGATATTGTGGTGTTCAAGGGAGTCTTGTATCTGAATGTATGCAGCATGGTGCAGGATTTTTAGTAGCAAAGGGACAGTAGTGATGGACAGGTAGTTGGTTGGAATTGTGGGTGCGAGGGAGGCTTTTTTGATGAGTGGTGAGATCCAAGCTTCCTTAAGGTTGGGTGGCATAGAGCTGTTGCTGAATGAGTACTTGACAAACGTGGTGATGATGGCAGTAAGGGCTTCCACACAATCCTTGATAAGCGGAGTGAGCAGGAGTACCCCTGGCAACGGGAGGGTTTCAGCCCAGCTATGAGACTGAAGATTTCGGATTCTGTGACAGGAAGGAGCTTAAGGTGATGTCAGTGGAGAGAAATGGGGGGGCGGCCTATGGTCAATTTTGGGTGCCTTTGTGAGGACAGATGCACGCTTCTTGTCAATTGTTTCCTGAAAGGTGGAAACTTTGCCAGTGAGGGCATCTTGAATATTTTGCACCAGGTGTCATCTTTGGTGTGGTTAGCAGTCGGTGTGATAGGATTTTAAAGCTCACGTAGGATGGGGAATAGTTCATGTGAGTGAGATTTGTCATTGGAAATACTATTAGGCAGCACAGTTGCTTTGGCTGTGAGGTTGGCTTGCTTGTATTCCTTGGGGAACTTGAGGAAGTTGGCTTTGTTGGCTATTGATGCAGATTTGCACCAACTAGTTTCAATGGAGCGCTTCTTCGCCCTCATGGGTTGGAAACTGGGTGTAAACCAGGAATTTACGTGCGTGGTAGGTTTGGCTCTACAAGGTTTGCACGGGGCAATGACGTTGATAGCTGACAGGATGGCAGTGTTGTAAGTGCTGAGCAAGTCAGTGGGATTAGAGGGCATGGAGGCTTGGGTGAGGGTGCGGTCAGCTATGAGGACAGGGAGGAGTCGTTATTTTGTTAGGTTGCGGGAGCATCTTGTGATCGAAGGGGTTACGGGGAGGGTGGTAGTTGTCTGGACAGTGGTAACAGGCATGTTAAAGGAGATAGGAGTAGTGGTCAGACCAGAGGTTGGGGGGATGGCTGTGTTGGTTGTTTTGTAATTCAAGTCTGCGAGCCAGTGCAGCAACCTTCATAGCCAGTGTTTTGGGCTAGAGACATGTTGTATGAATCACAGCGAGGCTAAGGAGTTTGGAGCGAAAGTGTGTCTTTGTCTGTGAGGTCATTAATCCACAAAAAAAGGTCTCCCATGAGGAGTACCTTGGAAGAGGAGTCTGATGCTGGTGCTGAGAAGCTGTATGATGTAATCCTCAAATGATTTGGCCGGGACGATGGTAGATGACATGGAAGGTTATGGCAGAGGTAGTAGATAATGTTAATTTAGTGCTAAATTGGTCGCAGGAGGATGGGGCAATAGCCGAGATTGTTTTGAGGGTCAGCGTGTCTCTATGGATGAAGGCAACACCATCCCCTTTGTGTGAGGGACAGTCACAGCAGACAATCATATGGCCATTGTAAGGAACCCATGGTGGCAACAGTAAAGACGGACACAAGTGATCACAGTTCAAGGGTGTTTATTAAACTTATGAATGGGTGAGAAAAAGGACTAATGTAAACCTAGATCTAAGATGGGAGCAAGCTATGGCTATCAAATAATAATATGGCAGTCATAGTGGCGTCTTGTCAAATAAAAAGGCCTATACTAAAAAACCTATTGCCAATCCTTACCAAGTTACAAAATAGTGTGGGATAATGTTCACCAAAAAACAGAAAGAAGTGTTCATGAAATGATAAATCAGGATGGTATTGCTGGGGTCTCGCTTCCCCACATTTTTGGCACGGGACAAGGCGGGACTTCTGAACACAGCACACTCCTAGGCCTCGCCAGAACAAGTTTACAGTTTGTTTCCAAATATCAGGGCTTTCTGTGGCCAAGTCTCTTTTACACAAAGTCTGTTGCCTCAGAGGACCTGAAGTGCTAAAACAAACAAATAGTTCCTCCAATAAATCTTCCAGGATCGGCAATTACCCTTTGACATAGGATCCCCCTCTGCCGGGCTCCGATCCTTCTCTCAGTGTTGGCCTCCCTCTGTCGGGTTCACTACAGCCTTTGAATCACAAGTTCAACAATCATTCACTGTGGACAACCCTCGGCCCAGTTCACATTTGCCAGATACACAGTTCAACTTGATTTATCACAGTACGGGATTCACTCTTGTTAGCTTTCCCCTCAGCATCCCTCCGCCAGGCTCACGTAGCCATTCTAACACAATGTTCACAATTTCATCAGAAAGCGGGGGGTTCCCTTCCCCTAGCTTTCTCTTGGTAATGGGTCAGAGACTTGCGTTCACAATATGTTGCCATTTGCAACCTTCGGTTCAACACAGCCCAGCTTACTATCAGCTCCCTCTGACTCACCAGCTGTGTTGAACTTCTTGGCGTTTCTTGTCTCTGGAGTCAAGGATGATACCACGGTAGCAGGCACGTCTCCCCGCCTTAGTTATCAGTGTGGGAGGGCCTTGTGCACTGTTGACATCTTTTATGCCACCCGCCAGCTGTAGTTCCCGGTGTTATAATTCCTTTCACAGAGGCTTCATGGCTTTGAGTTGAAACGGGCAAGGGTATTTCCCTTGTTGTTGTCTTTTCGGGTCTCGTCGCTTTCCTTCTCCGTTTGAACTGCTGTCCTGGACTAGCTGTCTCCTCGTGAGGTTGGCGTTGCTCGTAGTGTGCTCTCGTGCTCTGCCTTTTATCCCTGTGGGGAAAGGAAAAGCCTGTCATGTGTGCGTAGTTATTGTCAATTGCCTGACTCTGCCTGACCCTTGTATTGGGACATGTCAGGTAAAAGGCTCTGGTGTTAGTCCGTCTTTCATGGTGTAAGAAAGTGTTTGGGTTGGAAAAAGGGGGGGTATGGTAGAGCTTCTGAATATCCTATGGGGTAGGATGGGGAAAAGGTGTTAGTGGGAAGGAGGTACCGTGTCTCACCCTTCGGTGTCCCACTTCCACCCCCTGAAGACCCCCATCCAGGTGATACTCCCCCACTGGTCCACCCCAAGGAACTGGAAACAATAGTGATGGGCGTGTCCTGGCCACCTGGATGACAGATCTCTGGGGACTAGCGGGTGAGACACCTTCAGGTTTCTCACACCATCAGCGAGAGCTGGGGCTGCCGCCGGGTGTAGCCATGTTTCTGTTATTGCTAGGATATCCAGATTGTGGTTGGTAATGAGATCCTTGATGTCTGTGGCATGGGCAATGATTGAGCATGCGTTAATGAGTCTACATGAAAGTAGTTGTGGGGAGGGAATAGATGGGCCGGCTGGCTGAGTTGAAGTTGAGGTCAGCTGCGCAGCAGGATGTGTAGTGACGGTACATGTGCTGAGGTGTACAAGGCAGTGGTTAGCAGGTTGTGGGATGGAGCAAGGTATGGTTGGTGTTGTGTGGGAGCCGAGCCTGAAGAATCTGTTAGTGCCTGTGCATGGCGGTAGGAGGTGCGAGAGAGCAGACAGAAAGCTTGTGAGGCAGTATTGGCGGTTGCTGTGGTGGAAGTTCTGGTGGTGATAGCAGTGCTGGCATGGATTGTGTGGTGGGGCTTGACTGCACGCGTGTTGTGGGGAGCTGGACACCTATGTGACTTGGTGCTGAGAGTGTGAGAGAAGGGAGCAATGGCATGGGTTGTTTGGAGATCTCTAAGTGATGGCTGGTGGCGAAGGAGGCTAGTGTCATGTGGTACAAGCTATTCACATATACTTTCTTACCTTGGCTAGCAAGTGATAAAAGAAGGGTTATGATGGTGCTTGTGCTACTGGGTGCAGGCAGGAGGGCTGGAGGTAGCGAGTGTGGCCTTGGGCTCAAGGATGGCAAATCCTTGTGCGATTGGAGTATACTGGGCATATGCAGTGGCAGCAAAATAGGAGGCCCCAGACAAGGTGCACACAGGGAATGCACAGAAGGAATGCGGGAGGGCTGGAGGTAGCGAGCGTGGCCATGGGCTCAAGGATGGCAAATTCTTGTGTGATTGTAGGTTGCTAGGGATATTCAGTGGCAGCAAAATAGGGGACCCCAGACAGGGTGCACAGATTGCAGGCGAGAGGGGTGGAGGCAGAGAGTGTTGCCTTGGTCTCGTGGATGCCAAATCCCTGTACGATTGGAGCATAACAGGCATATGCAGCGTCAGCAAAGTTGTATTAGTGGTTGGTGCGGCTGCTGAGAGTATTCTACAATATGCCAGACAGGGTGCAGGAGTTCCCTGCGTTAGAGATAGCCATGGAGAGGTTGCAGTACTGGGTCGACCCCGACCATAGTCATGTGGGTCAACCACCCCCAAGTGCAGCGGTAGTCCTAGGGAGCCACGGCATCCCTTCCCAGAGGGATATTCTGTAACGCAGCCCAGCCAGAGCTCCAGGATGGTCGGGGGTGCTGTCCCTGGCTTTGGACATCTGTCTCCCAAGCATAGGAGCAGTCCCAGGAAGCCCAGCAGGGACCCCGTCTTTTACCAGAGTAAGAAGTTGTAATGGAGGCCAGCCAAAACGTCAAGATAGTTGGGGGCAATGTCCCTGGCCTTGGCCGTCTGTCTTCCATGTAGGTCGACCATCCCCAAGTGCAGCGGCAGTCCCAGGGAGCCCCAGCAGGGTCCCAGTCCTTTCCCGTAGAGAAAACCTGTAACAGCCCAGCCAGAGCTCCAGGATGGTTGGGGGTGTTGTGCCTGGCCTTGGGCGACTGTCTCTCATGTGGTTTGACCATGCCCAGGTCCATTGGTGGCTCCAGGGAGCCCTGGCGGCATCCCTGTCCTGTTACAGCTTTTCTCCCCGAGGAGCTGTTGAACTTGGGTGCTGTCCAACCAAATGGGAGACAGGCATCCAAGGCTGAGGACATCACCCCACTCCCTCCTGAAGCTCTGGCTGCGCTGTGTTAGAGCAATTCCCTCCGGGTAGGACTGGGGACTCTGCTGGGGCTCCCTGGGACCGGTGCTGGACTTGGGGATGATCAATCCACATGGCAGACAGGTGCCCATGGCCGGGACATCACCCCTGACTGTCGTGAAGCTCTAGCTGCACTGCGCTGCGTTAGAGCTTTTCCCTCCGTGTAGTGATGGGGACCCTGCTGAGGCTCCCTGGGACTGCCACTGGACTTGTGGACGGTAGACAATTTTTCTTTTCTGCCCAGGTAGTTGCACCCACACATGTGTGGTGCTGTTTTTGTCGGGACACCTGGGGGAATGTGGGAAGGTAGGACATGTGTTGTTGCCGGCTTGCTTCGGTGATATCCAGGTGGCAAATGTCTCAAAATTGTGTTTTTTCCCCTAAATTGTGGACTTTGCCAGGCCTTGTGGGTAATAAATTCTAGGCTGATTCGCAAGTCAGACCTCTGTGGATTCCCACGGGTGTCTTCTTTTCAGAAATGCATGGGGTTCCCCGTTTTTCCTTGGTGGCTGCGATACCCCAAGCCCAAATCTGTGGTTTGTCTACAAGACATACATTCTAAAAATGTCCTCTTCACAGACCCTTTGGGATACTAGTGGTTTAGCCTTTTCCCTTTGCGCCCAGGTAAAAGTGCACTCACACATGTGAAGTACCGTTTTCGTCGGGACACCTGTGGGAACGTTGTTGCCGGTGTGTTTCGTAGGTTTCCTAGTGGCAAATGTCTGAAAACTGTGTTTTTTCCCTAAATTTTAGATTTTGCCAGGCCTTGTGGGTAATACATTCTAGGGCGATTCGTGCAAGTCAGACCTTTTTCGAATCCCACGGGTGTCTTCTTTTCAGAAATACATGGTGGACCCTGTTTTCCTACGTGGCTGCAACACCCCAAGGCAAATATGTGGGTTGTCCACAAAGCCAAATCCAGCCTTCCCCAGGGCGCTTGATGTACCAGTGGTTTAGCCTTTTCCCTTTGCGCCCCCGTAGGAGCACCCACACATGTGAGGTAACGCTTTTTGTTGGACGCCTGTAAGAATGTTGGAAAGTAGGACATGTGTGTTTCGGTGTTTTCCTGGTGGCAACTATCTTAAAATTGTGTTTTTTCTCTTAAGGTTTTGAATTTGCCAGGCATTGTGGGTAATACATTCAAGGGGGATTGGCGCAAGTCAGACCTCTTTGGATTCCCAGGGGTGTCTCCTTTTCAGAAATGCATGGGGTTCCCTGTTTTCCTTAGTGGCTGCAACACCCCAGGCTCAAATCTGTGGGTTGTCCACAAGACCAAAATCCTAAAAATGTCCTCTTCGCAGACCATTTGGGATACCAGTGGTTTAGCCTTTTCCCTTTGCGCACAGGTAAGTGCACCCACACATGTGGGATACTGCTTTCTTCGGTACACCTCTGGGAACGTGGGAAGGTAGGACATGTGTTGTTGTCTGTGTTTTTCGGTGGTTTTCTGTTGGCAAATGTCTGAAAATTGTGTTTTTTTCCCTTAAATTTTGACTTTCCCGGGCGTTGTGGTTAATAAATGCTAGGGTGATTCGCGCAAGTCAGACCTCTTTGGATTCCCACGGGTGTCTTCATTTCAGAAATTCATGTGTTTCCGCGTTTTCCATGGTAGCTGCGACACCCCAAGCCCAAATCTGTGGGTTGTCCACAAGACCAAAATCCTAAAATCCTAAAAATGTCCTCTTCCCAGACCATTTGGGATACTAGTGGTTTAGCCTTTTCCCTTTGCGCACAGGTAAGTGCACCCACACATGTGATGTACTGTTTTCTTTGGGACACCTGTTGGAACGTAGCAAGGTAGGACATGTGTTGTTGCTGGCGTGTTCCGGTGGTTTCCTGATGGCAAATGTCTGAAAATGTTGTTTTTTCCCCTTAAATTTTGACTTTCCCGCGCCTTGTGGGTAATTCGCTCAAGGCAGACCTCTTTGGATTCCCACGGGTGTCTTAATTTCAGAAATTCATGTGGTTCCCCGTTTTCCATGGTAGCTGCGACACCCCAAGTCCAAATCTGTGGGTTGTACACAATGCCAAATCTAGTCTTCCCCAGGGTGTTTGATGTACCAGTGGTTTAGCCTTTTCCCTTTGCACCCAGGCAGATGCACCCACACATGTGAGTTACCATTATCGTCAGGACACCTGTGGGAATGTGGGAAGGTAGGACATGTGTTGTTGCCGCTGTGTTTTGGTTGTTTACTGGTGGCAAATGTCTGAAAATATAGTTTTTTTCTCCTACATTTTGGACTTTGCCGGGCATTGTACGTAATCAATTCTAGGGCGATTCATGCAAGTCAGACCTCTTTGTATTCCCACGGGTGTCTTCTTTTCAGAAATGCATGGGGTTCCCTGTTTTCCTTAGTGGCTGCCACACTCCAGGCCCAAATCTGTGGGTGGTGCACAAAGCCAAATCCAGACTTCCTCACAGCATTTGATGTACCAGTGGTTTAGCATTCTCCCTTTACGCCCAGGTAGGTGCACCACACATGTGAGGTACCGTTTTCGTTGGGACACCTGTGGGAATGTGGGAAGGTGGGACATTTGTTGTTTTCTCTTGGTTTTGATAACGTTTTCATACATATTCTACTGCAGTTTGTTTCACAACCCTTTTATTTCCCAAATGTAACCTACATTTAGTCGCTGCTTTAGGCACTGTACGCTTTTGTAACCTGCACAAGTCACCTATCCTTCAAAATGTCTGCCTCTGCTCATTCAAAAAATGTATGCTTGCCATTGCTCACCACATTTGCTTTCCTTTTTTGAAATACTAAGTACGTCTGTTTAGGCCGTCAGCATAAAAATCCTTTGTACCATGGCTCAGTTTTTGGCTTGTGGTATTGCTTGCTTTGTGAAACATTACAAAATATGTGTGATTTCCTCACTAGAAGAGTTGGGGAAATATAGCAGTGCATTGCCTTTCTCAATATTCTCAGAAGCCATTACCAAACATGTCCAGCACATACCTTTTTTCTGTTATTATTCCAATTTGTTCCCAAACAATGGGAATTTTAACTACATAGTTTTTGCCTGTCCTGCGCAAATGACCCCTTCCTAAACCTGGATTTTTGTCTACTTTCCAGAAATATATGTCTTTCTGTCTTCCTATTCAGCTTTCCTACACTACTCTTCCATTCCGCCCAAGCATGTCCTATTGAAAAACGGGGTAAATCGTCTACCTCTCACAAAACTGATGGTAACCTTAGTTTCCACAAGACATGTCACAGGCCGCGGGTGGAGGCGTGGTGGAAAGAGTTGCAGAAATGGGCGGAGGCAGAAACCATGGTATGGCAAGAGGCGAACAATGTAGGGGGAGAGGAGGAGGCGGGAACCCTGATGGCCTGGACATCATTAATAGCGGAATTGTTTGGAACAATACAAGACCTGACAGAATCCACGGAAAGTGAGACCCCACCGCGTGCAGCAGATACAGAGGGCGTGGAATAAAGAGGCTCATAAAGGAGAGTGGGAGGGGGGGAGCAGTGACCGGAATTGAGCAATGGACAATTGAACTGTTGATATATGCACTGCGTGTTTGGTTTGTATTTTTGTTTGGCTGAATAAAATCTTTTTTTTTTTAAACTTAGTTTCCACTCAACCTGTTCTTGAAAGCCTGGAAAATGGCAAATTCAGAACAGCAAACCATTTGTTCCTAGCTGTTACAAGAAAAAAACACAGGCTTCTTTGTACATAATTTAATTGGCATTTTCAAAAAAAAATTGTAACACAAAAAGGTGGGCAGAACACAACTGTATATACGTTTGTTGCAGCATAAAACAATTTCACAGTCAATGAGTGGAGAATAGGGTTGTTGTTAGAAGACAGAAGGATAGTACGATTTTCTAACTAACCTGCCTAATCCCAATCTGGATCTAGGGTGCGCTGATGGGCATCTTATCTAAAAGGGACACAATAAGACGGTAAAGCGAAATTGTTTTTCAATAAACTTTTACAATCTTAAATTGTTTCAACCCTATTTGTCCATTGCCACTCATATTCATATATATATATATGAAAGAAAGTATTGTTAAAAAAGCAACACCTATGGCATCATTTCAGCTTTCTATTTGTGGGTACATAATTATTTAATATCCCAATCTACTTGATGAATTAACCTAGGGAAACTTTGGTTAAAAACAAACACATAGGTCTAAATACCCAGCCAGGGAACGCTACGTGATGGAATGGCGAACCTTGTTTGGGAAAAGAGTAAGAGGTGTTGCGAGAAAATTTGGATTTTCTTGTGATTGTGTACATCAATGATATTTTGATTTTACAGGCAGAATTGATTCAGTCTCGGCAGGAGACTAATATGTTGAAAATGCAGGTTAGTGGGTTTAATTGCTCATGGAACACTCTTACAGGGGGAAGCAGGACCATCTAGTAGATCAAATACAGTGGTAGTGCAGCAGCAATTGGGTGTTCCGTTAGCAGCTCTCGAAAGATTTACGGGGCACCCTAGAACATTTTCCACATCTCTGACGCAATGCAAGTTACACTTTTTATATAAGCCTACCTCATTTGAGTCTGCACAGGCAAGGACAGCATTTGTTATTTCTTATTTGGCCGGTGATGCTGCAGCATGGGCAATTCCACTGTACAACAGGATGAGCCAACCCTATTTGATTGGGCAGGGTTTGCAGTGGAGTTTGCATGATTGTTTGACCTAAGAAATGTGTCCTTGGCTCAGGATAAAGAACTACTAGCTCTAAGGCAGACTACTAAGGATTTAGTAACATATGTAACAATTTAATCAGTTAATAGTTGAAATGGCATGGCCGGAACCCAAGCAAGCGGTATTATTCTATCAAAGATTGAAAGATGAACTTAAGGATGCCATCGCTCATGTGAACCCCAACCAGAGCCATGTAGCGCCTTAATTGATTGAGCCCTGAGGTTGGATCGTAGGTTGGGGGAGCGTAAGGGGGAGAAGAGGAGAACAGATGGAATACCCTTTGTGCGCTTCGACAGGAGTAGGGAAGGTAGTGGGCGTACAGGTGGGGATCAGGGAGAGCCCAAGCAGATTGGAAGCTTTAGAGGGCCTTTGATGGTGGAGGAAAAAGAGAAAAGAAAGTCCAATAATGTGTGCCTGTATTGTGGTCAAGCAGGGTACTTCATCCAGAACTGTCCCAATACTCCTGCTGGAAGTGAGGGAAAAAGAAAGGTGGAGGTGGGAAAAGAAGGGGCCCGTTAAGTGGGGGAATGACTATACTGAGCCAGCAGGAGACAGAGTTCCTTTCAGTGGTAGCTAACACAATGCAGAAGAAGACCCTGCGTATATATCTATTGGTGTCTTTGATTTTTGCCAATCATAAGGAGATGGTATCTGCGATGGTGGATTCTGGGGCCACAGGAAATTCCATGGACATTGCCCTGGCTACCAAGTTAGGAATCCCCATGAGAAGCAAGGAAGAGAGTGAACTGGTGCAGGCAGTGGATGGGTCATGTTTGATGTCAGGTCCCATTACCACGCAGACTCAAGAAGTGCGAATGTGGTGTGGTGAGGGTCACAAAGAGGTTATTACTTTTGATTTGTTTGCAGCTCCACAATTCTGGGTGATTCTGGGGATGCCTTGGCTGGTGGCATATAATCCTCACATAGACTGGTGAGGAAGAACGTTGACCTTTGAGAATGAGCAGTGTGCATCCCATTTGACGGGTATAGGAGGTCCAGCTGCCTTTTTGGTGGAGGGAGTTAACCAGCAGGTCCAGATTGGGGCAGTATTTACCTCCTTGCCTGTAATGTATCAAGAATTTTGCAGAGGTGTTTGACAAAGGGGGCATCTCAGTTACCACCCCATAGGCCCATTTGACTGTGTAATTGAGTTGGAGTCACAGGCGAAGTTACCTTGTAGTTGGGTGTATGCCTTATCGGAGACTGATACACAAATATAAGGGGATTACCTGTTATTCACGCTCTGGCTCTTCAGGTAAGTATCTACCACAATATATAGGGGGTGAACCAGAGTGTACAGGATGACAAGGAATCTCTCTTACTTTATTCTAAAACATATTTCTATTCAATACAATACAAAAAATCACTATATATTTAAAACAATTCTCATAATTCATTTTACCAATTTCTAATACCCATTACCATTTCTCATCAACTCACAACCCAAGTACAACTCACATACACAATTCTCTCTCAGTCATTCATATTTCCCATATTATCCATATTGGCAAAAGACTATTTTTCAAATTTTCAGTGATATCATATATTTTATCACTATTACAATATCCTTTATCAGTTTTTTCAACCCTATCATCGATACAAATGTTATTCACTGTTTATTTTCATTTTGAGCAGTTTAAGATCGTCGCCATATGTTTCGGTCTTTTTCGGGCACTACAAATAAGGCCCTCAGATTCTCGACCTTCTTCAGGACATTTGAACAAAGATTTTGTTGTTTCTTTCCCTTATATAGACTGATATGAGTCACGCCATCTACATAAAAACATATAAACACTATTTTAAAACCTATACCTGTATCTTGTCATCCATATTTCATTTTCATAAACGCTACCATTGTGTGCAGCAAATTTATACATAATTGTCCCCGCCTTGGCTCACCTCCACATATAATATAGGAGATGTATGAAGAGCTGAACTAGAATAAATCCTTCTCTCAGACCAGACAGTAATATCTTCACCTCGGGCGTATTAAAAAAACCCCAAAAAAAACAAATGACGGAATAAACATTATAATAACTCTATTTTTCACTTCTTTATAGCATATTCACATTGTCCTCAACCATTGTCCTCAAATACCTGAAACTCGATATAAATCACATTCAGGAGTTGCTTCTATTCTATGCTTCTTCCAATGGAATACATTCGTCAGGATAGCACAGCAACTACCTTTAGTAATGCAACTGTTTGTCAAAATGATAATAGAGTTAACACATTCTTTCCAACACACTATTTTGCCACAAACACACTTCTTCAAAACATCTTCTTCTTTTCTGTTATACTCGCCTGCCAGGACTAACTACTATGATCCCTTTCCGGGTATACTCGCCTGCCAGGAAGAAAACTCTTACAACTACAATTC
The DNA here is from genome assembly GCF_040938575.1 of Ambystoma mexicanum. Taxonomy (NCBI): domain Eukaryota; kingdom Metazoa; phylum Chordata; class Amphibia; order Caudata; family Ambystomatidae; genus Ambystoma; species Ambystoma mexicanum. Next base: position 1,133,374,858 of record NC_090923.1, read on the forward strand.
ATTTTTGTGGCAATACTTGTTCCAGGATTCTCCACACCAGTATCCCTTGTGAGGAAGGCTGAACAATGGCTGCCTATTTTTATAGTCTCCTGGCTCATGGCAGTGTGGATTACAGGTTGTTCCCAATTGGTGTCCCATAGAAGGTGAGTTGTGCCCTTGTTGCCTCTGTGCTACTTCCTTGCAGCCTCTTGGCTGTTGGCAATGTGGTTGCAGGTTTCCCCCAATTGGCGTCCCATAAAAAGGGACTAATGCCCTTGTTACCTCTGCATTTTATTTGTTCAGTGTTCAAAAGCATTGTTTTCTGCCAGTTGTCCTGCTCGGAGTGCCCCGGTATCACCTTTAGTTTCAGGCCAACTCACTGGTCTTCTTTGGCATCTCTGCTTTTCTATTTGCTGCTGCGGTGGACCTCCTGTGTCCTGCCCACTCTGTTGACAGCTCCATCATATCTTCAGCAGACTGCACAGCTCTTCTCAGTGGCTCTCCCAGCTCTGTTGATCCTCTGCTTCCTCCCGTACACCAAAGTGCCACCCTTCAGGTTGGGAGCACGTCTCCCCTTCGGCTGGCCTTCTCGTCCTAATGCTGCTTCCTACTGCATACATTCTGCAGGGTAGCACTCCTTGAATTCCTGCATCAGCATCAGCTGGCGTTCTTCCTTCAGAGGCAAATCCTGCACACTGGACTGCCTCTGCCTCAGGTACTCCTTCTGCATCTCTCCCTCGCTGCAACTAATTCCTGAGTTTAAATGTATCGCTCGGGTGTTTTGCTCTATAACAACTAGACCGCACATTCTGGTCAATGGCAACTGCGCCACTGGAGCACCAATTGGCACCCATTGTGGAATATTTGGGACTCATTCATGATCATAAACCTTCCCGGACAAAACCTATTCATATTTTTGTCTTCACTTTCTGTTTGCAAGACTTTGTAACTTCCTTATTTAATTTCACAAACTACATATCCCATAATGCACCTTGTGACAGTTTTCATTCTCTAACTCTTCCTATGCAGCAGTCTTAGTACTACAATCCCCAGAAGCCTTAGAGCCCAGTGCTGCTTGCACTTTCCCAGCACCAGAGAGGGAATAGTCAGATTATCTTCAGATGTGATGCTCCAGGTGCTGCGAAGGAGCCTGCCTCAGCACATGGCAGGTCAGTATTTGAGCATCTGCCTGCAGGAGCACAGGGCTCTTGCATTGAGTTCGCTCCCAGCCCGTTATTTTTATTTTTTTTTTTTGCAACATCAGTCTAATATGTCTCAGCGTAACACTGTGACATCAGACTTTTATTACAAACGTTTTTTTTTCGCGTGTTTTTCCAAAAACACTACCATTAGATCAAACCGAGAGAGAAAATGCAATAAAAATAAGTGCAAAGAGAACACACAGGAGCAACCGAAGCCACCGTGCAAGTGCCATCTAGCTTCGTGATTAGGGCGGCACAGTCTGAGTTAATTGACCCACAGCCTTCAAATTGAGAGAGGCGATGAAATCAACTATCGCACAGCATAGTTTCACCGAATTGCCTGCCATTGCATGAGACCACCAGTCTCGAGAATCTGGGCTCGCAGGACAAAAGTTCCCAAGATGTAGGATACGTTTTGCAGTGATTGACGTGCATTTAGTTATTAATTGTTCAAGGGTTTCGGGCTCCTTCAAGCAAAATCGGCATATGTCGTCAGTTACTTCTTTGGAATGCAGAAGCCACAACATTGCTCTTGTGTCAATGGCGTTCAGCCGTATTCGCAGGAACTGCTCACGATGGTGTCTCGACGGGCAGTTCGTCAGATAGTTACATGGAACTCCTTGCTTAAGTTCACCTATTCCAGCATCTAATGTTGAGGCCATTTTTCTCCTTTGTTCGTTATTTTGAATCCACTTCACAGTCTCAAACTTTTTTTTCGCAGATTGTGGTCTCATTATTAGTTTGTCGGTGTTTAAATCGGCACCAGTTAATAACTGTGGCGAACGTTGTTTCCATTCTTCAAGTAAATTGGAGTGACCAGGTCCAGTACTCTTGGAAAAAATCTGATAAGCAGGAGACATGGGCGATGCAATCATTTTCCGGAATGCCATTAAAGATTTCCACAAGACAGTAGTGTGTAACGAGTTTAAAGAAAGCTCATGTCTTAGCTGAGTCATAGAAATGTATGTTGGTAGCTTCAGGACTCGCCGCCAAAAAATGCCCTCGAGTTTCTGCCAAAAAGCCACGTCTATGCACCAGCCTGCTTCCGAGCCAAAAGTAATGGCCGGAACTACTTTTTGAGAATAAAATGTCAATATGGGTGTAAGAGTGAATTTCCCATGTAATTTGTTCAAGAGCTGTGCTTGTTTTGCAGCTGAATTGAGTCATTCGAGCTATTAGGTCGATTTTCCAGTGATGTTCACAAAGGGAATTATTAAAAGAGATTCCTAGGTATCTTATTGAGTCCACTACATCAAGCGGATTCTTATCGATGTACCAAGTGAAGGCCCTTTGTCTTTTAAGGTTTGGTCTACCAATGACAACGATCTTGGTCTTGTCGGTGTTTATCTCCAGATCGTTTTTGATGAAATATTCGTGTAAGTTTATCAATTGCCGTTGTAGGCCTATCTGGGTCTTATCTAAAAGGACCACGTCATCCGCGTAAATGAGACATCCAATTTCGGTGTTATTTAGAATTGGTGGAAAACATCTCACATTTGTACGATGGGCTGGGATGTCGGCAATGAAGAGTTTGAACAGCTCGGCACATAGGGGGCAGCCTTGTTTCACGCCCATGTTCGTAGGTATTTGATCAGATAAGGCGCCTTGATTGTTTAAGCGTATGCTGATGGCTGTGTCAGAATAAAGCGCTTTTATTGGATCGATCAAGTTTCTTGGACAGTTCCAGTTTTCCAATTTTTGCCATAGCTTAAAGCGATTGATACTATCAAAGGCGCCACGTAGATCGATAAAGGCGACATACAGATGTGTTTTAGCCCTTATACTTTCAAGTTTTAAGATGGTCATTAGCAGCAAATTCACTTCAACGCCGACTCCTTTTGTGAATCCTGTTTGTCGGATGTCTGGGATTTGTTCCACGACTGACCATTGAGAAAGTGTAACGCTCACCTGATTCCCGTAGAGGCGCCGGTCTTGACTGGGCGTATACCGTATCTTCAAAGGTGATGTGTAACACACGGCTGGCTCTTTGGGCTGGACCTCTGTGCACTGTATGTCTGACTTGAAGGGTAAGATGTCTGCAGATAGAAAATATGGGATTAAGGAACTGGGTTATTGAATGTCTCTCTCTTCTTCCCTTTCTCTTCTCCTGTAGAACCCCAAAGGTTAACGCTCTCACCTTAGGTAAGTGAACGCCGTGCTCTCCATCTGCCTCGGGGCAGGGTGCTGTAACCAGTTTCTTCACTGGATAAGGGGAGCAGGCCTCTTGACTTCAGAGGACTGCTGTCCGTCGTTTACTGCACGAACGGTAAGTTTCGAGTAATTCTAATGTCTTTAAAGTCTTTAGTAATGATGTTTCTTGTTTTGCAGGGTTCCGGCGATGGCGGATGACGGGCTGAAGTGAGTTGAAGATGGAGCCCGTGTGATGAATAGAAGCGCCTGGAAGCACGTACGTAAGCGCTTGTTGCCTGCTTCACGATGCGCTCTAACTGTCTTTTTATTTTGCAGGTACAAGTTCGGAGCGGCTGCAGGGTGCCGGAATACCCACTGGGTTAGCTGTGGAAAGGAGTAATGGCACGTGAGTATTAAAGTTCCCCAATGTCTTTAAACGCACCTTGTTTTGTCTTTCAGATGCGGGATGCAGCGCCGAAGGCCTCCGGAGCATGCGAAGAGTTGGTAAGCTTTTGTCTTTCAGATGCCGGAATGCAGTGTGAAGACCTCCGGAGCGCACGAAGAGTAGGTAAGCCTTTGTCTTTCAGATGCCGGAATGCAGCGCGAGGCGTTGGTGACAGCCGAGGGACCAGGTAAGTGAAGAACTGTCACTGAAGACCGTAATGCTAACCTGTTCTTTCTTGCCTTTATAGGTGTTGCTGAAGACTGGATTCAGGATGGTAAGCCTTTTTCCTTAGGCCCAGGATCAGATGCAGAAGACACGATGAGCGTTCTGCTGCAGAGGATGCAGAATAACGCAAAGCAAGATTCATCCATCGGGTGTGGTTTAAATAGCCTCCTGTAATGCTTAGGTGTCTCCTTCCACAGCCATGCCTAGGTAAGAAAAGAGTTCCTGCTTTCCAGAAGAGTTCCAGTGTTCTGAATCTAGGGAATGGCTCCTGCCCCACCCAACAGGAAAAGTAGTTCCAAACAGAAGAGGATCAGAGGCTCAACTGGCAGGCAAGTAAGCAGCATGGTCTGCTGCAGGTAAGTCCACCCAAGCATTATGAGCCCGGCGCTTCCAGCGCTGGGACTGGGCATATTTATGAGCCTGGTGCCACTGGCGCCAGGACTGGGTCCAAAAGGTCCCAATTGGGACTGGTTGACCCTCGGAACCTGGGTTATGGATCTGCTTCCAAGGGAGTTGGGAAAACCCTGACCTTTTGGAAGCAGAGATCATGACAGAAAGCTGCTGAAGTAGAAAAGAGGCAAACATTTTTCCAATGGTGTCCGAGAGGGCAATCGGGCGATAGTTGGAAGGATCTGCCTGATTGCCCTTCTTATGGATGGGAACTATTATAGCCTCCCGCCAAGAAACGGGTATTTTCTTCGTTGAAGATATTCTAGCAAATAGGGATTCTATGAAGATAGCCCATTCCGCCTCATTGTTTTTTAACATTACATTCGTTATGAGGTCCGGACCAGCGGCGTTAGAGTTCTTCAAAGACCGAATTGCGAGTTTTATGTCTTCGGCTGAAATACGCAAGTCCCATGAAGACGGATTTTGCTTAGAGCCGCTTGCGACTTCATGTTGTGGATTACTGAGAATGTTTGCGTAGTGATGCATCCATTGCGCTGAGTCAATTTCATTTGACGCCGTGGGCTGATGTTTGGTATTCCCAGAATTGAGGATTGCCCATATTTCCCGTGAGTTTTTCTGGACTAGTTGTTTCATTAGTAGCTCAGCTTTGTCCTGCTCTATTATTATTTTCTGAGATTTTAACCAGTTACGATATACTTTACGTCGTCTATGGATTGCAGAAATGATGGAGCTTGTATCGTTGGTAATTTTGAGCAACTTCTTCAGCTTCCTCACGTCATGTCGCATCGTTTTTTTGGCTTGCGTCAAAATTGACGATGATATATGTTTCTGTTTATGCCCCATGGTAGAATTTGCCACTCGAACAGTTACAAAATCGGAGAGCAAGGGGAGATAATTGACCGCTGTTGCTTCTTCGTTGCTGAAATTTTGGCTGATCTTTTCAATTTTTGCTTTGTCGATCCTTAGACGGTTGCCACCTGCATTCACTAAGATAGGAATGTCGTAGCGTCGATTTTTTGTTGGCCATTCCACCGGACAGGTGAGCCGCATAAGATTGTGGTCACTGTTGGTCATGGGTACGATTGTTAATGACTAATCTTTTTCAAACAGGTTTTGCGATACCCAGAAATAATGAATGATTGAATGAACCTTATTGTTTGACCACGTTTGCTGTGAAGGGCGGTCGCCTGTCACATGCCTGTTGACCATTTGGCAATTCCTCATGTGGAGTGCTTGACTCCATTGACGACCCCGAAACGCTATTTCTTTAGCTGCTTTAGGAGCTGGCTTGTAACTCTGGGTTCCTTCAATTGTAGTTCAAGTCTCCTGCACAAATTATTGAGAGATTCTTATACTTCAATATGACGTCATCAAGTATGTAGATTATAGACTCGATGAAAGATTTTGTAGTGATTTTCCCCGGGTTCCAGTACCCATTTAAAATGAGTAAATGCTTCCTCGCGCCTATGTTTGGATGATTTGAATATAGTAAGGCGCTTTGTACAAACGGATTGGGGATGTATACATCCTTTAGCTGCCACCATGTATTAATCCTAATCATCATTAGAAGGCCTGATGAAGGACGCCCTGTTTTGTTTTTGATTGCAGGATTTAATAAGATCATAAACCCGTCTCTTGTTGGAGGCACACTTAGCTATGTCTCTTGCAAACATATGACAAAAGCTTTTCCCACATCCACATCAAAATGATTAAATAAATGGGAGAACCCTCTGGTGTTCCAAGAGATGAAATCACGCGGGCATTCGTTTCCGGGAATTAATGGCTAATGCCAGTCTGTTTTGCCATTTCTCGTATTGCTTTTAGTAGTCTGATCAGTATGCGATCTTTGGCAGTCGGTAATGTGGTCAATCTGCCGTGGGTCCGAACGTCTTTGGTCCTTTTGATTGAAATTGGCCTGTTCTGGACTTAACTTTAGATTGGCATGACTGGTGCTTGTTGGTTCTAGAGAAATATCGAAACCATAGCTCAGTAATGCGTCCGCAGCGATCATGATGGTGTTGCAGACTAAGGCAGACGGGATATGCAAGAGAACTTGATCGCAGCTACGTTCAGTTGCATACTCCACGATTTTGATGTCGTCAGATGTAATTGTTCATAGTGATGGAATACAGGTGAATAATTTCATCACATTACGCCGATTCAAGTTCAAGTCATCCTCATCTTGATGAAGATATTGCAATCGTAATTTGCAAATTGAAAAATTGGTTCGAGAACTCAATGATGTGGAAGCCTTTGAGATGTAACACGCAGACTTATTTCCTTGAGAGCTGGTGTATTTTGGATTCCGGTGAGATTACTTTTGTTCCTTGTTTTGCTCAGAAATCTTTGACTTATTATCAGGTTTCACGTTGCTGCTTGATGCTGAAACTCTATTCGAAAAACGCCCCACTTGTGGAACTTCCAAAGCCACGCCAAGATTGGCGGTGGGTTGAACGTCCGACGTGTCGTCAGAATATGTGGATAGATCGCAAATATCGATCATGGATTTAGAGATATTCCCTGCAGAGCTTTCAGGATCGGAGTCCATTCTTTGACGTTTACTGGAGTGGACTTCCGATGGCCCTACAGCGTGTGTTGATCTGACTTGATCTTTTGCGGTGTTAGCCACAGCCTGTTTAGTTGTATCAGCACGCTTAAAAAGGCCTGGGTTCGCATCTATAGGTAGATTGCGAATCAGGTTTCGTGTGTTTAGAGACGGTACACCTTTCCTGGTTGCCTGCCTCGATTTTCTTGGTCGTGTTTGTGTCGATGGCCCCTTTAAAAAGCTTTCAGTGGTTATTGGTTGAGCTTCTTGTTGCTTTGACGGTCCTTGGAAGATTCCAAATGACACTATTGGCATCGTGTCAATGTGTGTCACTGGTGAATCAAGCTGTGATTGGCACGTAAGTTGAGCGGTCGCTACAGCATTGCCTGTTGAATCAGACTTATGCTTGCTTGGAACCAAAGCTTGATTCAGTTGAGACACTATTGCGGGGATGGCCTTGGGTATTATGTTGGCTGTAGAGCTGGGAGATGACCGCTCTTTTAATTTGTTAGAGCCTTGGCTCGAGGACTCTGATGAAGAAATTGAGCTTGCATCAGCTGTGCTTACTGATGATAATCCAGTTGTTTGGGTGTCCACTCTGGATATCAACTCAGCAGTAGAGTGCCGCATCCACTTCACTGCCTCAAGTAGACCGTCTGCAAGAGAGTCGTTTTGGCAATGATGGCGTGCAGCGAGGTCGCTTAAGTGCTCTTGCCAGCGCAAGGTTCGCTCAGCTTCCTGGATGAGCTGGCTTTGTAGAAAGTTTGTAACTGAGTTGAAGCTATCCATCTTTTCTTTTAGAGAAATGATGAGTGAAGACTGGTCTTTGTGGGCCTCATGGAGTGATTCATACATCTTCAAAAAGGGCAAAAGTGCGGCTGACGAGGCTGCCAAGACGTTATTGTAGATCTGCATGGCAGCTGCCGACGAGAGGCTAGACTTAGACTCGGCACTAGTTTTGTCGGCCGTATTTGAATGGGAGCTATTTACTGAGTCGGACTGGAGATCAGATGTTAGAGATGAGTCTCCATTTATATTCGTAACGGCACCCTTTGGGGCATGTGGTGGATTTAAAAGCGTTCTCCTGTGTCTCGAAGAATGCACTGGCAACATCCTGTGCTGCTGGATGCAAGAATTGTGTGACCGACGACTTAGAGCATGGATTTCTCTATCATCAAAGCTACTGCGGCTGTGTACTAGGTTTCCACAGTGTGGGGCGAGCCCCGACGAAAGGTCAATTTGCGCATCACAAGGAGGTTTTAGCAGCGCGTTACTTGACTTGTAGGCCTGGTCGTGCAAAGTCTCCTGGACACGTTGGATCTGGCCAGTGAACGGGAAACTACACGTTTGCGACGTGGCATTGTCTGTCTCAAAAAATTGAGGCCGTGGGTAAATAAAGGAGTTACCAGGGAGTGTTTTTTGAGAGATTTTACTTCAGTTTCTCGGCAGGGGGAGGCTCTTTGTCCTGTATTTTTGGGGTCAATGTGATCCTTATTGTTTGAATTGATTGCTGTGGTGCCGCCGGCCAGAATGGTGTCGTCATGATCGTTGACGCAAGTAGCAGGTTCTTTCAAAAGTTTTGAAGATGGTGCGTCCAGATCGGTTTGTGATAAGGTGCCCTCCTCGTCTTGCGAAGCTTCCATAAACTCGGCGTCGGTCAAGTCGAAGGCCGTAAAAAACCCATCTCCTTTATCGGAGTGAATTTGAGTGACAACGGCTGGTGACACAACATTTCGTTTAAGGAAAGGCAGATCAAGTAAGGATAGTAAAGGTCTTTGTAGGAGGTAAGCATCTTCTTTGTTTACATCCATGATTGCAATTGGGTTTTCGACCTCGTTTACTGGGTCAGGCTCGGTCACGCCTGTGGCCGCAAAGTCTGTTGCCGGGCTTAATGGTCTCATTTCAGTGAGACACTCATCGACAACAGTTACAGTTTCGTTTAGGTCAACGTGACCAGATGATAGTAGGCAAGTTGTATTATCGGAGTTGTCGAAAGAGATGGTCACGCTCAATGGGCCTGCAATTTCTGTCCCGTTCTCAACAATAGAGGTGTCTGCACTGGCAGGAAATAGGTCGGTTGATAAGCATTCAAAAAGCTTATTCTTTAATACAGGTGAAGGACTGTCGCGGTGGCAGGATACCGTTTGTGCTGAACGTAAGTCCAAGCAGTTCTCAGGCACTCGTTTCCGTGGCACTGTGCTTACCTTTGAGGACTCGAGCGACGAGTCGGCTTTCAGGGCGGTCCATGGGTTTTGCATCCGATGTTGTTGGATTGTCTTTCGTCGGGTGAGGGGGCCAGTGCCTGGAACCGCCAGGCCACTCGTGCCTGATTGCGCCGTCATTGCGGTCGCGCTGTTCGTTAGGAGCCTCGCAGCCGTGACCAGCCGCGGACTGCCGTAGACTGACTCTACGCTCGACTCCCCACGTGCTCCGCGCTTGGGGTGAGTTTAAGTAGAGTACGCACAGTGCGGGGGGACTCCAAGCGGCAGCACAACCACGTCGCTGCAGCTCCTCTCAGGGAAAAAAAACAAAAAAGATAAATGAATAAATTTACCACGGGACCCCTCCCCCGCACCTCGCCACACCTCACCTCGCCTCTCGTCTCTCACCTCTCACCTCTCCTCTCATAGGCGTAGTGTAAAACAGTGTGAGGCTCCGGCAGGTGTTGTTTAGGGGCTGCTGGCACTGGAGCACTGAGGTTTTTCCCCAGAAACTCTGGTCTCACAGCTCACAGTGCCCAGCCCACAGCTCAACACCCGGCTCGACACGCCACAATGCCCAGCCGCTTCAGCTCTACCGGCTCCTCCGGCTCCAGCAGCTCGCCTCACCTCCGCTCAGCTCAGTGCTGACTCCTGACTTCCCGATAGAGGAAAGGACCTTAGAGGATTGTCAAGCCGCACCAGCACCAACGAGCCGCTCTGCTCTCCGCTCTCTGTGAGTTTCACGCTGGCCGCTTCCGACAATCAATCCGCCCGTTATGCCTTGATCCTTGGACTTCTGCTGTGTCATGTTGCTTCCAGAACCTGCTCCTATTCCAGTTCCCTGTGCTCCCTGCCTTGCAGCCCTGCTACTCTGCCTACACCCTCCTGCCTTCTGCCCTGCACCTCTGTGCTTGCTGCACTGCAGGCCTGCTCCCCTACTTGCAGTCCTCTGTTCCCTGTCTGCAGCCCCTACCTCTCTACCTCCAATTACCTTGTTCCTTGCCTGCAGTTCCTTGTTCTGTGCCCATAGTCTGTGCCTCCTGGCTTTAGCTTTCCAGATTTCAGTCCTGATTTGCCTTGTCATTTGTCTGCAGTCCTGCCCTTGTTATTCCATTCCAGAGTTACAGTTCCTTGAATTCCTTGTTACCAGTCTGCAGTTCAGTCCTTGCTATCAGTTCTGAGTTTTCTTGTTCCTGGTCTATAATTCAGTCCGCTGTTCCTTGATTCCGGTCCTTAGTTTCTAGCCTGCAGTTCCAGTTTCCTGTACCACTGCACTTAGATTCTATTTGTCTTGCTTTTCTTCTTTCATTCCTGGTCTCTGTACTGAACCTTGCTTACACTGACTTCCTATTCTTCCCTGGATATTTCTATTACTGTCCTTGTCCTTACTTGTGCTTGTGTAATTTTCGTTCAGAGTTTGGATGCCGGGTTTCCCAGCAGGCAATCTGTGCCCCTTTCCTTTGTTGCATTTCAGTATTATACCTTGTGCCATATTGTTAACAGTGTGCTGGTTCCTGCTTCAGGAGGCCGTCATTGCTCAGTTCCTGCTGGACCCGTACAGGCTTCAGTCTTGTGAGTACTGTTTCCTTGCTTGTGCCTTAAGGTCCAGCCACAGACACACACTCCTGCTGCTCCTTTCCATGAGTATTCACAGTGGGGCCCTGTAACAGTAACCAGCTCAGAAGGCTAGAGTTTCACCAGACCCGGTGGGAAACTCTTCCCCCATTCTGTTTACAGCTCAAGTTGGAACCTAAAGTGTTTGGCCCTCATTACACGTTATGCGCTAAATTCCAGCCTTCACCGGCATGATGCTAATAACGTGTCCGCCTTTGGAAGAGGCTGCTAATTGCGTGCCATTATGAGTACGCGGACACGGTCACAGCGCCATGCCGGTAATGATCCTACCGCCATGCCGCTAAAGACCCCAAAAAGGCCCTTAGCGGCACCGACGAAAGCGCTGATAGCTCTTCTGACCTCCTCCAACATGCTAATAGCGGTCACCGCTATTAGCGGCGACCGCTACTAGCGGTCACTGTAAAACTGCGGAACCGGAAATAGCGTCATCGCACAGGAACGGGAAAGAGCACGCCGGCCATCTTTAAAAACACAATCCATTGCCATCCTCTGCCCCCAGGATCCCAAAGCCTCAAGGATCCCCTCACAATGCCAAAGGCAATCAAGAAAGGCGCAGACCGCCAGCGCAAGGAGAAATTCATGAATGAGGAGCTGATAATGCTGACGGAGACCCTTGCAGCAAACGCTGATGTTGTCTTTGCTACTGACATGCAGCGGGAGACCCTGATTAAAAAAAGGCCATCTGGGCAGAGGTGGCCCTGAAAGTCAGTGCGGTGGGCACCACCACCCGCACCGTTAAAGAGTGCAGGAAGCGGTGGGACAATCTCCGCCTCCGGGTCCACAGCATCCTGTCTGCTAACTGTAAACTGGCCATGGCCACAGGAGGTGGCGTTGATTCTCCCATCAAACTCAGGGAGTGGGAGGAGACCTGCGCCAGCACGATTGGCGTAGAATCCATCGAGGGAGTCGGGGACATGGAGTGTGGTGCAGCCACAACATCAGATGGAGATGAATGTACACATGAAACAATGCACTGTGAATGGTGAGGCACCCCCCAAATGTGAGCCCAGAATCACCTCATGGATGCGGCCACAAACATACATGCACACAACCCTGCCCATGTGAGTGTCACACCCCAACACACACGCATGCACGCATCACCACAGACACGTGCCACACTGACCCATGCATGTATGACCCACTCAACAGCCCCATGACCTCAATGGCCATTAATGAATTCCCAATGCACAGAACAGCATGATGAACAGAATCTGCTTGAAGCACGTTGAACCATCACCAATGTCATCCCCCTCTTTGGCCCCCACAGGCTCACTGACCGACAGTGAAGAACAGGACACAGCGACTCAGGCTCCCCCTGCCAAAAAACAAGCCAGGGCAAAGGAGACAGGGAACACCGCCACCACATCAAGGGGCACATGGAGGAGTGAGCACCTGCAGAGGGCCAAACATAGCAAGAGTGCCACTGCATCAAGACCTGAATCCACGGCTGCAACAATTGCTGCACCCACTGCTGTGATTCCCCCAACACAGGACACACCCACGGAGGGCCCACTCTCCGCTGCCACCAGTTCAACTGATGAGGCAGCAGCCACTGCGCCGCTGTCTGACGTGGAGGACCCCAGTGAGTTCCCCATGGAAATGCACACCCCCAGCCCTCCAGGATCCCGAGAAGCAAGCCCACGGGCAACACCACCATCCAGTATCCATGGCCAGTCTGGCAAGGAGACCACAGCAGGGCGCTGGAGCCCACAGGTGGCCTCACCTGATGGCCAAGACATAGAGGAAGGTGCAGCAGCCACACCACGAGCAGGCCACAGTGGCCATGATCTGGCCACCATCAGGCAGCGCCAGGAGGATATTACAGCGCTGGATGGCCAGTATGTAGATGAGGCTGCCCGTCTGAGGGGGGAGGGCACGGAGAATGCTAGGCAGTCGAGGGAGGCCATGGAAGCCTGTACCAACAGGCTGTGTGAGGAGATGGCACAACTGAGGCAGGTCCTCACGCGCATAGCGGACGCGATGGACCGACAGTACCCACCACAGGGACAAACAGGCACCTCCTCCTCTGCAAGTTCAAGGCAGACAAGCCCTCACCGCCACTCCTTGTGCACCATGAGGCGCACACCCTCCCAACCTCCTAATGGTGGTGGTGGGAATGGGAATTAGGGACAGCAGGGTCTAGCTGGCACACGTGCAGCAGGACACCAACGTTGTGCAAGCCACACATGGGGTTGTTGTGGGGGGAGGGGGGAAAGGGTGTTTTGGGAGTGTTGTGGGGGGAGGGAGGAAAGGGTATTTTGGGAGTGTTGTGGGGGGAGGGGGGAAAGGGTGTTTTGGGAGTGTTGTGGGGGGAGGTGGGAAAGGGTGTTTTGGGAGTGTTGTGGGGGAGGGGGGAAAGGGTGTTTTGGGAGTGTTGTGGGGCGAGGGGGGAAAGGGTGGTGGCATAGTTGGGGACTTGCACTTTTTCATCTCATGATATGTTCAATACACTGGTGACTAGTTAAAACACAGGCTTGGACTTCATCATTGTGTATGTGTACTTTATTGGGGACAGGGCCCATTGTGCACTTCACCACAAACACCAGTGCACTAATACCCATATCCAGCCAACAGAGGTGAACCAATTGTCTCAGAATAATTGGTTTATCAGATGCTGAAGCACATCACGTCCCTCCTGGGCATAGCCTCTTGCATGACCTCCTGCCCCGTCCCCTCTGTCCTCATCCCCATCATCTTCCTCATCAAGTGGTTGCATTTCATCGTCAGGGGGCAGTGGCACATTCCGCATGATACACATAGTGTGCAGCATGACACATGCCACAGTGATCTTGGCCACCTTCTCATGGCCGCACAGGGGAGCCCCACCCGACCTGCTTAGGCACCGGAACCGTGTCTTCAAAAGGCCAAATGTCTGCTCAATCGCGACGCGGGTACGGGTATGTGCACGATTGTAGTCCTCTTCGTGCCTGTTCTGTGGGTTCCGAACAGGGGTAAGGAGCCACCTCTTCAGGAGATAGCCAGCATCACTTGCATGGGTGGAAGAATAGGGACTTGTTATTGTTCACCTCAAGTGCAACCTGTACATATCACCCTAATCGATTTTGCATTGTGATTGGCATCCACGAATCCCAGCATGCATGCAGATGATCTGTGTAACTGCAATGTGCGAAGGTGAGCTCGTCCCTGCAAGTGGACATGCCCCATGCATGCCTCCGACAGTCATTGACATGTCCTGGGTGAGGACTGGTCTTAGGTGTCCCTGGGCCCAGGCCCAGGCAAATTTGGTACCACACTGCTAGTGTACTGCCATTCTGACATCGATGTTGCCATGCTGTGAAGCGTCACTTCAGTGGTGGTGTAGGGGTGTGGTTCAGTGCAATGGCTAGAGGTGATCCCTTTGCATGCACTCAAGGGCGCATTGCTGTATTGATGTTGTGCAGTGCTAATTTTCTATTACTATATTGACGCCATGTTGCTGATTTGTGTCATATGTGTCGTGGCATGATGTGCAATGGGCATGTGGATGGATGTGTCATGTTTGGCATCTTGGATTGTTTTCAATGTTGTGCAGCTTCAAATTGCATGTGGGTTCTTTTCCAGTAAATTGTGGTCTTCCTTGATGGACATTGGCATACATCTGTATGTCCATTTGTTCTACGGACGACAGTCCACACCCAGTTGGAGTATGAATCCCCCCCCAATCACACCCAGTTGGAGTATGCATCTCCCCCCCCAATCACACCCAGTTGAAGTATGCATCTCCCCCCCAATCACACCCAGTTGGAGTATGCATCTCTCCCCCCAATCACACCCAGTTGGAGTATGCATCTCCCCCCCCAATCACACCCAGTTGGAGTATGCATCTCCCCCCCCCCCAAATCACACCCCACATCACACTGCCATGTGCTTGCCCTGCTACTTACCAAGTAGCCACGAATGTTGTCTGGCTTGTCGCTCCATGTAGCGTGGTATGGTTGAGTTCCGCAGGACCATTGAATCATGGGTTGATCCGGGATATCGGGCATAGCAATGTGTGATTATCTTGTTTGAGTCACATACCATTTGGACATTGATGGAGTGGAATTGCATTTATTTCGGTAGGCTACTTCATTGTGATGTGGGACCACCAATTCCACATGGGTACAGTTGATGGGCCCAATGCAACTTGGGATGCCTGCCAATGAATAGAAGCCAACTTTGGTGTTTGCGATCTCTTGGGCAGTCCGTGGCAGGGATATGTGTTCACTTGTGTGCTTCTGGAGGGCATCGAGCACCGGGGTCAGAGTGTGTGAGAATACTGGTTGTGAGATGCCATGCATCTGCCCTACTGTATGCTGGTAGGTGCCTGTGGCCAGGAAGTGGAGCACAGTCACCACCTTCAGTAGAGGGGGGATGGCAGTTCGGATGTCTATGAGGCTCATGATGTCGTTGTGTATCATATCCACGATGCTGGTGATGGTATCCAGGTCCAGACGGTACAGGGTGTGTATCTGCTCAAGGGTTAGGTTGAATGGACTGGCTCGGATCCTGGAGATTGGTGGCTGCCTCTGTGGTATTACTAGGTGCCCTGGTGGTGCTTGCTGCGCCTGTCTCACCCTCCTCCTCCTCCTCCTCCTGCGTCTCCTCTGTGCTGCCTGTTGTTGTTGGTGCTGCAATGCAATCATGTCCTCCAGCCCATGTAATGCTGCTAGTATTGGAACCATCTTGGTGTGGGAAGGGGTGTGTGAAGGGGTGTGGTGTGCTCCTTTTGTGCTGCCACAGTCTCCATTGCCTCCACCTGTGCTGATTGTGTCCACCTGTCGCAGGTGTGAACACTGCTCAGTTCTCTTAACGGGTGGTTTGCGATGGCGGTATTTAAGCCATGCCGGTATGGGATTTTGGGGTCTGATCCATGCCGCTATTAGCACGTCCGCATGGCTTGTGATTGGGTGCTAATAGCACCATGCTGCTATTTACGGGATGAGAGGTCGCGCGCCCGCGGACTCGCCACTATTAGTGGCACCGTTCTTAGCGGTGCCGCTAATAGCGGTTGGGCGGGTCATAATCAGCAAGGGAATTTAACGATACCGGTAATCCCTTACCGGTATCGTTATTTCCTTACCGCCATCCGTGTAGTGAGGCCCTTTGTCTCACTTGTACTCTCTGACCCTTTCTGTTTACTGTCTTTGTGGCCTATCTGTAGTAAGTATTTCAATGGGCCCCCTTTCCACATCAAGTACATTTTGATTTTATATTAAATGTATATTTGATATAAAATGGGTATAATTTATATCAGTTTTGATATAAACTGAATATACATTTTATATCAAAATGATGTAAACATCAGAGCAGTGTGTTGTTTTGCTTGGTCGATTATGAAGGGCGAAGAGAGCTCTGAAGACGGGGACTGTGAATTTAGGGTTTTGCGGCGTGACACGACGATGAAGCAGAGTGGGTTTGGTCTTTAATATGATAGGAAGCAGAAAATGATATAAGAAAATGTTGATATGTTTTTTATATAAAATGTATATACAAATGAATATAAAATGTATATACAAATTAATATTGCGAATATAAAAATGAATACAAAAATGTGTATACACATTAATCTTTTTTTGTATACACATGTATTTTTTTATATAAAATGTATATAGAAATGTTTGATATCAATTAATATAGAATGTATTTCAATGTTAAATGAACTGAACATACAGTCTATATATAGTATAGATGAGGTCATAGCATTCCAGACGATCGACAGGGTCTAAAAATAACCCTCTACAGTTGAGTTAGCTTCATCGTCCAGTAACACTGTGTAGATTTTATATGGACTCTAAATAGAGGTTGGCAGCCAAAATACAAATGACAGAATGCAAAGTATGTGGCACAGAGTCTAAACAAAAAAATATTTTGTTTGACATAGTTCAAACTATTGCTACGGAAAAATACAAATGACTGAGCGCAAAGTGTGTTTCACCAGAGTTACTCAAAAGTCAAACTATTGTTATGGCAAAATATAAATGACTGAGAACAAAGTGTATTAACTACAGTTACACAAAGGTCTACTGTTCTGGACATTGTGAGAATCCTGAGGGTATTCTCACTCCTAGGTCCCCTGGATCCTCTTCTCAGGTGGCAAGGGAAAGGCCATCACTCGTGGATCCCGACCCTGGGGGTGAAGAAGTGAGGGAGGATCACCTTAGTGGAGGGTCCTTGGAAACTGGGAGTGGGGCACCCTTAGGAGAGACATGGGGTCTCATTAGGAGGTTTTGCGGAAACCCCATAACACTGTTACTGCCGCCTGATATCCCGGTGCCCCCGGGATATCACAAGTGGCGGCGGTTATGGTTACTCCCCATTTCCATGGAGTCCTATAGGACTCCATGGAAATTGAGACACGGAAGCACGAGCACCGTTGGGAACGATACTGGTGCTTCCGTCACAACCACACCAGTGGGGCCTGAAATCCTGTCAGGTCAGGCCTGCTGGGGGTCCGTGGTCTCTTCCAGTATTGTTGGAGTATGGCAGTTCGGAAAGGGTGCTGGTACATTTGCTACCGGCACCCTTATTTCTATACCGCCATACTTGTAATGAAGTGCACGGTATCCCCCTTATCCTGTGGAGAATCAACCAAACCCTTCCCCGACCTATATAGGTTATTGTAAAGCTGTTCCCCTCATTCGCCCACATATAAAACTTGACAATACTGGGACAAAGAAGAGGCAACGAAGAGTAATGAACACTAAACCCTTTCACCACTTTAGTACTGGGACGAGGAAGATGCCTACAAGGAACTATAAGGGTCAGCCATTTCCCTTTAATTATGGTCTAACAAGTCTCATAAGAGATCCAAACCTGCAGCCTGTCAAGGGGTCTGCAGGTGTATAAAAAGAGACTAGTGAAAGAGAACAAGAAGCAATAGGGAGACCTATGTGGGAGAGTCCAGCAGGGGCTTGCTTCAGAGGAGACAGTTGTGGTGGAACCAGACAAGAAGCCAGGACATCAGCAAATTCCCAGAAGACTTGCACAGCCCCTAGCCAGTGGGCTGTGTAAGCATTGCAAATCTGGGAGTCTCTGTGTTAGAGGATCATCAGCAGGAGCTGCGAGAGAGCACCAAGAAGAAGGGACACTGTCTGTGTCTGGAAACGACCATTCCAGTTGCCGGCGTGCAGAGAGAAACACACAGCTGGCGAGCGGATCTGAAGGAAGAGAGTTTCCCGGCTTCAGTGGTGAAGGAAAAGCAGAGGGAACCGCCGGAAGGAAACGCCACGAGCCCATGAGTGTCGGGAAGGACGCACACCCACTGGAGTGCTCCTACAAATACATATTGAATACCGAATTAAATGGAACTTTAAAACTAAGTGTAACCAATGCTTATTGAATACCGAATTGGATGTAACTTTAAATTAAGCAAAACCCATGCTTACTGAATACTAAACCGAATGGAAATTTAAGATTCAGTGAAACCAATTAAGCGCCATGAATGATTATCGAATACTGAATTGAATGAAACCCTGAAATTAAGCATTATGAGGGTTGGCTGGCATAAAAACATTCATGGGCAAAGCAAATAAAATGAATAATTGAAATGCCCATGTAAAAACGAATTACAGAAAAGTGCACAAGTGTGACAGAGAATCACAAGAAGGTGCGTGTGAACAAAATACCCTTGAACTGAACTTTTATGAATGAATGCAGTGTGACAAGGCCAAAGACTGGAAAGGATGTGTGATAAGTAATGGCAAAGCCAAGAGGCAGACAAGGAAAAACCAGACGATTGTAAATCTGCACATCAAAGCCAAGAGGCTCAGAATCAGGGATCCTGGTTTGCGCGACCTGTGATGGGTGGACCATTTGGTCTGACAACTGCGCCTAGACCAGTGAGCCCTAAATGTTGAAAACCCAAAGACATTGTGATGATGAAGTTAAAGTCTTCGGGAAGGGAACCCTGAGAACTAAGGAGCTACATTGTGCTGTGTGAGGAACCCAGGGTATCAAAAGCAAGACCACAACACAAAAGAGTAAGTTTAAGGGTGTTTAATAAACAGCTTCAAAAGGGTTGGCGACTTCCTACCTTGCTCTAATGCTAGAATCGAAGTAATCTCGACCATTAACAGTCCTAGTCAGTCTAGTCCAAAACAATTATAATTACACTAATAAACCTATTACCTGTCCTAAGCTCATACCAAACCTAGTGAGGGGAAATGTAAATGTTCAACCAAAAAAAGTGTATTAACATAAAGTCAGGATAGAAGGCTGTCTTCTTCGTTCCCACGGTAAAACCACAGGTTAGAGAGTTCTGGTCAGGTAGATGGTGGGTACAGCTCTCCCTCTATGGCATGGGAGCTTGCCACAAAAGGTGGGAGACCTGCGCTTGAGGGTGTGCAACCTCCTGTCGGCCCACTTCAGACAGGGTATGACCACAGGTGGCGGCAGCGCATAACCTATCCACCTGCAGCCCTGGGAGGAGACGTGCAGCAGTGTGCTGCACCTCAAGGCTATAGAAGGGGTCGGTGCAGCGGAGGCCGGAGCCATGACATCTGAGGAGGCTGGTGAGTACACGTAACCCCAATGTCACATCAACCTCCCTGTCCACCCTGCACCCACTACAACCAACAGCGAAATATGTCAAGTTCGTCGTGCACAACACCAATACAGCCCTGCTGCTCCTCCGCACCTGCAACCTGGGTGCACACAACGACAAACTCCTTCACCCAAAACCTCACTCATACCCCAAATACACATAGAACAGAGCACAGGCACCCTGTATCACCAACAGAACATGCTCCTGCTGACACTCAGACACACATCTACCTGCCACATCAAAATTGTTGTGTGTCCGCCGTGCTAGCCCTAGCACAAAGTCATGTCGGTGCCAAGCACCTTCACCACCCACAAATGACCAGCGTCACACACCAAGGAAACATGTGACTCCCTTGTCCCAGCCAGCCCGACCCATGACCATAAATTGTCACCTATCCCTGTAAGTGCTACAGGCAGCAGGCACATGGCGACCCCATCCATGGCACAACCCTCCCCAACACGACATCACACAGCATGTGTGCCACACCCCTAACACCCTAGCCAGCAATTGCCAGTACACCACAACAATATCTCCGGCACACCACACACCATGTACGTACATCACATATCCACCCGCACAGTATGCATGACACAAGCATGTGTGCACCATGCCATGTCCCCCGCCATGTCCCTGACACAGCACTGTCATTCAAAATCCAAAGCATTAATCTCTGCCTCATCAATCCACACTCATCACTGACGACCTGCCTTTCTGACTCCCTCAGGCATTTCATCTGTCAATGAGGATGTCCATCCCAGCACCTCAAGGGGCACCAGGCGTCAACAATGAGGAACGCAAAGGACCACTACCACCTCAACCTTAAGCGTGGAATTGGTGGCTGCCTGCAGGCTGCAACCTGCTGGGCATTGGGGTTTTTCTGGGCCATGATGGCCCTCCTTCTTCTCCAACACCGCCGCTGCATCCTCTGCCTCCCTGCCTCTTCAAGTAGTAGGCATGCAGGCAAGGCCTCCAGCTCCAGTACTGCCACTGCTATCATGGTAGTGTTGTAGAGGGTGTGGGGTGTGGTAGTTTATGCTGTAGCAGTGCTCATTGGGACCACCTATCCTGGTTTTGGACACCTGTGGCATGTTTCTACACTACTGAGCCTACTTAACGCCTGGTCTACGATGCCGGTGTTTCCGGCATGGTTTTCACGTTGATACCAGCATGAACATGCCGGTAATTGCGGGTGCGTGGAGCTCAGAATGTGCACTTAATAACGCCATGCCGGTATCTCAGGCATGGCTGACGCATCTCTCAGCATATTCCGGCAACAGTGTTGCCAGATACGGTGGGTCACTTGTGGTGCCGGTGTTAACGGCATCGCAACTCAGACTATGCTGGTCCGGAAAAAGGTGCCAGTACGGAGCTACCAGCAACACTATTCCTGGACCGGCATACTTGTAATGAGGGCCTATTCCTTTTCATTTTGACATCCCTACACATTGGTTAACTTTAGTTGTGAGGGCAAGAACAGATTTTGAACACAGGCAGACTTTTAAGTTGAACTCTTTGACTCAGACTTTCCTTAGTTTCATTCAGGAAGGGAAATCTCACCTTAGCATAGAGCAAGTTAGGCCTTCTACCATCCTGACATTTGATTTTATAAAGTATTTTGTCTTTGAACTTTAAGTCTGTTGTATGTATCTTGCTTCATGATGCCTTCACAAATGGTGTCAGAGTGGTTGGAGGACCCTAAAATTTGATAAGCTAAGTGACAGAGCATCAGACCCCTCAATCACTATCCAGGGCTCCATTGGGGTTGATATCTGTAGTAGTGGGAATGAGACAATTCCTCCAAGTGAAAGAAGGCTAATACCCACTGATTTAATACTGATTCCACCCCCTTATACATACCTTAGACTAGAACCCAAGTTAGGGCTGGCATGGAGGTTTCTAATTGATGTATTAGCAGGAGTAATAGACCAAGACTTTAGAGGCGATGTTAAGATAATGCCACACATTCATGAAAAGGACCTGTAAGGCTGGAAAGGCTTTTAGGAGGGACAGGGCCTCCCAGTCCATGTCATACCATTTCTCTGTGTGTGTTTTCTGCCACTGAGGTCTGGCCTGGACCTCTGGCAGTTCAGCTCTTCATGTTTTCCTTTTGGTGAAAAACACCCATGGTATACCCTTATGGCACCCATGGGTGGATGTACACCCTTGTACCCTTTACGTGTGTTTCTGGGCATCTATGTATTGCCCCCAGAGCAGGTTAAGGGCTGGTGGCAGCTACATGCCGACTTGGCAATGGCTCTGAGTGTCCACCATTTTTGGGACACCCAGGCCCTGTGTCATGCCTACGTCTGCTCCTTCCTCTGTTTCCACACCTAGCAGTCTGAAGGCCATGTTGTCTGCCTTTCTGCGACGTACGCACAGGCAGTTTGCTCACAGAACTGCAGCCAGACCATTCTATTCACGTTGGAAACTCACAGGGAGATTCCCATGGAGACAACCAGCGTTTCAAGGTCATTGTTCATTGCTTCCACACAGTGTAGCTCTAAATGATCACGTGACAAGGAGAACAATGTCTCGTGATCAGGTTACGTCTTCCACCAACATTATTTAAACGTGATTAGACAGCTGTGCGGTGCTTCTGATTAGCGTTATTCCTGAAGCTCTGTTTGTTTGTTCTATATGTGTTCTTGCTATTTTGTATCCCCTGGACATCCTTTGGTTTCATTCCAGTACCTGTATCTGTCCACGAAAACCTGTTTTCCTGATATCCGACTTCGGCTTGCTTAACGGATTGCTTCCGTCTCCGCCTACGGAGACCTGTTTACCCGGTACATGACTTCGGCCTGCTCTCCGGATTGCTCCAGCCTCCGCTCACACTTCTGTGTAGACGGTACCTCTGGGTCTGGTTTATGGACTGCTTATGTTCACATTCTTACTACTTCAGTTTTCATGGCAGACTGTTGCATTTTGTTCCAAGCTATGACAAGGGCAAAAACTATTATCACGGCTGTGGTTTCAATACTCACGTGTTGCTGCAATGTTTTAGCTACACTGACTATTTTCTGGTGTTTCTCTACATATTCAGGATCCACCATTTGAGTAACCTTACTCCTTCCATTTTACAATTTGAAGTACATTAACCTGTTCCTTCTGACAGTGTGCACAAGATTCTATTGGACGCTATCCTGAGGAATTACAACTGCACCAACTCGACTGTAGTGCATCCCTCGTGCCATACCAGTTCTAGCTCCTTACTAACACCTTCCCTTCCTTGTTGGTTTATTATTTTTTAGTTATTGTTTCTTCCTACATCTTGGACAAACTGGACTTCCGCATACATCCTCCTGAGAAGAATGAAGGTGTATTCCAGTTCTACCCAGAGGTCTGGAGTGGTTATTTTCAGGTTAGCCTAATACGGTTAGGGGATTACATTATTGTTGTCCAATCAGAGCAAATACTGAATAGTTCCTCTTTTTTCCAGCATGGTGAATTCCTGCGATCTGTGTACTCTATGCCCTTTAAATTCATTCACTCCTCTAGCTTTTGTTCAACATCAGCTAGTGAGGTACATCATTAGGAAGGTCTTTTTACTTCTAGAAGTTCCGAAGACCGAACATAGGGAGCGTCAGTATCATCCTGTATCCTTTTTCCGCACCTCTGGTGAGTTGCTTTATCTCTACATATCCCCTGGTGACTAATTGTGACAAAATCAGAAGCAAGCCAAAGATAGATGTCACGGAAACCTTGGCACCATTGATGCAACTGATCACTGATCTAAGAAATGACATGACATCTGCGCATGATTCCCTGCGTCACAGCATAGATGTGTTGCAGGATGCTGTACAAACACCCGCTCAGGGTGCTGCCCTACCTGGTGCTATAGCATCGGGTTCCAGTTATCCTATCCCTCAACAGGATCCCGTGCCCATGCTTATGTCCACACAGTTTCCTCTGGCACCCCCAGAAAGGTTTACCGGTGCTCCTTAGGCATATAGAGCATTCGTAAACCAATGCCGGCTCCATTTCCTCTGGCGCCCGGCTTCTTTCCCGGATACCAACACCATGGCGGTTTTTGTGCTCTCATAATTAGGGGTACTGCAGCCACCTGGGCCAATCCATTGCTCGAAACAAACAGTCAACTTCTTTATGACTGTGATGGTCTACTTACAGAAATGAGTAAAATATTTGGCATGCGATATAAGACACAAGCGACGGATCTCAAACTGCTAAACTTGCAGCAGGGAACTTGTCCTTGTTGGCTTACTTGGCCAGGTTTAACCAATTGGTGGCAGAGACCGACTGGCCCGAGGACAAGAAATCTGCAGTGTTTTATAAAGGCTTATCTGAGGAACTGAAACATACACTTGCTAGCATTGCAGTTGTTCCTCTGGGTTTTGCCAAATGACATGACCTGATTCTTCAGATAGACACATGTAGGTCTGCAAGAAAGGGCGAAAAGAAGCCATCTACACAACTACTTTCATGGCCTGATATCCCGGTTGCTACATCATCAGATTCTGAGACCATGCAGATCAGGGTGGTCAGGGGCCGTTTAGCCATGACAGAAAGGGAGAACCGCAGAAAGAACAACCTATGTATGTATTGCGGTTCCACAGATCACCTATTGAGTACATGCCCAAAGAAACCCTCAAGGTGGCCGGGAAGCGCCAGGGCCCGGCAAGAGCAGGGGTCCCTTTGCCGGGTTTGAGCTCAGACTCCCGTACTTTCTCCTCATTCTCGCCCATTGTATTATCAGTGGCTTTGCACTACTCCACTACTGTTGTTCAATCCAAGGCGGTTATTGATCCTGGTGCAACAAATAACTACATGGATGTCGCTTATGCTAAGGCCTCTGAAATCCCTTTGGTATCCAAGAAAATAGCAGAAACAGTAAATGCAGTTGATGGTACAGCCTTGACCTTGGGCATGGTTACCGAAAGAACCATTCCTTTATGGATGGTTACATCCGAAGGACATACTTAAGAAGTGATATTTGACATCATTGCCATACCACAGTATAAGGTGATCCTAGGGCTCGCATAGCTGACACTGCATAATCCCGCCATTGGCTGGGTGATTCGTCACATGCAGTTCCCTTCGGCCTACTGCAAAGACCACTGTTTTCAGACCCAAAAGGTAACTAGGAAATCACCCTGCCTGGCCTTCATAGACCTGGCTCCGGCTATTGGTTCCATCACAACCAAAGACAAATTGGTACCAACAGAGTATGCAGCATTTTCCGATGTGTTTGACAAGGGCATGGAGGAACAGTTACCTCTGCATAGACCGTACAATTGCCCCATTGAACTTATCCCTGGATCTAAGATACCTACTGGCCGGGTCTATTCTATGACACATCAGCAGGATCTTTTCCCGAAGAACTACATCGACAAGGCTTTGCAACTAGGTTTCATCCGCCCATCTCGGTCGCCGGCTGCTTCGCCACTGTTCATTGTTCCCAAGAAAGAGGGGGACCTGAGACCCTGCATTGACTACAGGGCTCTTAATGCTATAATGGTAAAGAACCAGTACCCATTGCCTTTGATTTCGGTCCTCGTGGATCAACTAGGGACTTCAGCGGTCTTTACCAAGCTGGACTGCAGAGGAGCTTACAACCTGGTACGCATCCGAAAAGGTGATGAATGGAAGACCGCTTTCAAAACACGGTACAGTCTTTATGAATACCTTGTGATGCCATTAGGCCTCTGTAATGCCCCAGCGACTTTCCCGTTTTTATGAATTACATATTTATCAACATTTTGGATCAGTATGTAATCATCTATTCAGATGATATTCTGATATATTCGCCATCATATCAGCAGCATGTGGTGCATGTTTCATCAGTATTGCAAAGGCTACAGGATGACCATTTATATGTGAAGGCAGAGAAATGTGTTTCCCACACACAAGAGGTGGAATTCCTGGGATATGACATCAGTAATCAAGGGGTTCAGATGAATCATTCCAAGGTTAAAGCTATTTAAGATTGGCCAATGCCTACTACCACTAAAATACTGCAATCTTCCTTGGTATTCGCCAATTTTTACTGCTGGTTCATCCGTTCCTTTTCATCGGTGGTGGCACCTCTTACCGCCCTGACCAGTTCCAAGGTACCATTTATCTGGACCTACACCACTCAGTCAACTTTTGCCTCTCTAAAGAAGTCCTTCACCACTGCCCCTATCATACAACACCAGGATCCGATCTACCGTTCTTGGTGGAAGCAGATGCCTCTAGTATTGCTGTCAGGGCTATCCTTTCTCAGAAGTGTCCTGACACGAGATATAATTGACCAGTGGAGTGGAGGAGTGATCTCCCGTTCTATAATATGTTTTCTTTAAATAATATCAACTAATCATTCAGAATATTCCATCAATAAGTTCTATTTTATTGTGTCACACACATTTTTTAAAAATGAGTACAAAATGCATTATACAATTTTCACAAAAAAGTTTTTTTCAAAAAAGATTTTTTCAAAAGTATTTTCAAAAACACTAAAGCTCACAATTCAAAATACACTACCACTCATTCACTCTCATTCTCCATTCCATTCATACTTTCTATCTTCTCTCTAACCTTCCCTGGTTATATACAATAATTTCACTATTATAATTTTTGGGTACAGATCTATTGCTTAATCAACCCTTCTGTGTAGATGTTAACATCTACACAGAAGGGTTGATTGAGCAAGATAGAGAGAAGATAGAAAGTATGAATGGAATGGAGAATGAGAGTGAATGAGTGGTAGTTTATTTTGAATTGTGAGCTTTAGTGTTTTTGAAAATACTTTTGAAAAAATCTTTTTTGAAAAAACTTTTTTGTGAAAATTGTATTATGCATTTTGTACTCATTTTAGAAAAATGTGTGTGACACAAGAAAATTGAACTTATAATCGAATATTCTGAATGATTGGTTGATATTATTTAAAAAAGCATATAATAGAACGGGCGATCACCCCTCCCCTCCACTGGTCCATTATATTTTGTTTCACTGTCTATGGTCTGAGGGACGAGGTGTAGAATCAGGCATCCCAATTTATTTTGCGTGTCCTGACGCGGGAAAGGTGCATACGGTGGCTTACTTTTCCTGCAAATTATCTTCATACAAACGGAACTATACCGTTATGGAGAGGGTGTTGTTAGCTGTCTAGGATGATTTTCTGGAATGCGACATCACCTTTTGGGAGCAAAACATCCAGTGGTGGTCGATTCTGACCATCACAATCTACAGGAATTCAAGACTATGAAACCTTTGACAGCTCGACAAGCCCAGTCGCATGCGTTATTTACGCAATTCAACTTCCAGATCACTTATCATCCTGTGCGGCACATCGCCATAGAAGACGCTTTGTCTCATCTGGACAATGGTGCGCCACCCATTCGTTCGGAACAACTCAATGTTCTAGCAGACCATATAGTTTGCAGTTGGACGGCACAGCCTTCACTCAAGAAAGCATTACAGAACTGGGTGTCTCAAGGACCATGCGAGATACAATATCTCAATCTTGACTTACACAAAGGTTTGCCTTTTATTCAAGGAGTCGTATTTCTTCCGACTAAGGAGATCCATCACAAGGCATTACAGTGGGGACATGACTCTGTGGTCGCAGCACACCCTGGTCAGATAAAGATTCTAGAATTACTTTGCAGGTGTGTTTGGTGGCCATCCATGACTCAGGACATGGTGGATTACTTGTTGTCCTGTTCTGTCTGTGCCCAGTGCAAGTCAACTCCCGGGAAGCCCATGGGACTTTTGCGTCCGCTCCCAGTACCTCACAAGCCCTGGCACATGGTCTCTATGGACTTCGTAGTAGAACTACCCATGGACCACGGTTTTGACACCATTTGGGTGGTCGTGGACTACTTTACCAAGTAAAGTAAAGCAAAATAGCCTTATTCTTTTTTTTTCAACAAAGCGTTTTATTAGGTTTTCCAACAGCAAAGGTACATAATATCATCAACCACATAGCCATCAAAAACAATAGTTCAGCACATTTCGACCGATGCATTAGGGGCCGCCCTATATAAGTGTCGGTAGGTCACATAGGCTGTGCATCTGCACTTTCTTCTGCCCTCCAGCATGTGTCTGGGCCCTGCACCTGCCCTCCACATGTTTGCCCGTCTTAGCAGATCGAACCAATCTAGAGCCAGCGCGTAAGAGGTGGTCTTTTAGTGAGAGCTGGGTACTTTTCGGCATAATCCATGAAGGGGGCCCACACATTTAGAAAATTGTTCCGTCGGCCCGTGCCGATTGCTGTGACCTTCTCCGCAATGACAATCTCCCAGCATTTTCACCACCATAGCTGAGTTTGTATTTGTATTTTTGTATTTTATTGTTTATATAGCGCTTGATTGTGTTCAGTCCGGACCCTCCGCTGCAGGGCCGCTGGCTGTGGATAGCTCTCCTGGCGGGTCCCCCTTTTTTGCTTTTTCTGCACCTGTTCCGCTCATTAATTAATTATTGTCCACTTGCCTGGAAGCTTTCCCGCTTTTCGCCATTGCTCCGGGATGCGTGGTAGTGTGCACCGGTGGGTGACCACCTATGACTTGCACCCTCAGAGAATCTGCGCTCAGGTCCTTTGCTGTGGTAAAAGGGGGGGCGGGAGCCCGGAGCCACTCCGGTAGTTTGGATCACAAGGTCCCCAGTCCTCGAATCGCCACTGATGCTTCCCTCTTTTGCTTAGTGATTTAGAGGCAGCTCCGCCAGGATAGGCTTATATGTTCTCCTTCCTTCGATAATAGGGGAAGCGTGCCCCTGAAGGTGAGGGCTGGATGGGGTGTGTAGGTCTGTAATCCCGGCGTCTACCCGCCACTGGGGGTTACCAGCAGCGTCCCTTGGCAGCCCAGGAGGGAGACTCCTCAGCGAGGGGGTGTTTCCTGGGTAGGGGGGTCCCGCTCTTAAAATGTGCAGCAATGATTTAGCTTTGGCCCAGTTCTCGTGATCCGGTGTGCATGCTGAAGATTGCTGCCTATGCAGCCCCAGACCCGTCGGGGGCTGCGTGTGGTGTGGCAAGATCCTGCACAGGCCCCCAGGTGCGAGCTCAGATTCGCAGGCCCGGCCTCTTGTGGCGCAGATGGTGTTAGTGGCAGAAGGCTTGGGGCAGCGCGCCTTGCTGATGCTGGAAGGGCAGGGGGGGCCGCCACCACTATGGAAGCGGCCAGTGGCCCAGGCCGTGCCCCCACCCCTTCCGCTCACCTCAGTCTTAGCCTCTGTGAGTCAACTCTGAAAGGAGCGGGGCTCCCCGCACTTCACAGGATCCTTGACATCGCCCCAGGAGAGTCAGCACCGCCAGAGATGCAGGTGAGCGGCGCGCCAGTGGTCACGGGAGGCAGGGGCCCAGAGCAGCCAGAGGCAGAAGTCGAGGGCTCTCGCGCAGCTCTTGATACGGGCAGCCCTCCCACGAGCGGGAGTCCCGCAAGGCGGGAGGAGGAGTAGACAGACAGGTAGACCGGAGATGGGCCCAGCTTGCTTCTTTGTTACTGGTCTAAGCTCCGTTGTCAGGGAGCTGAGGCTGGCTGTTTCAAGCAACAGCATCGGGCGATCAGGGATATGAGGTTACGCTTGCCCATCCCCCACGTCGGTGCCCGAGTTGCTCTGCAGAGGCCGCGATTTTCCCCTCTGAGTGGCGCAAGCCCTCAGCTTGCGGCGCCTCAATGATGGTGAAAACACAATTCGGAAGCAGATTTCTTCAGGGGATACTTGCCCCAGGCATTCCGACGTCGCTTCGTCCAATCTCGGGCAAAAACGGGGCAATGGGCCGGCGATATATCGTCCGGTACACCGCAGCTGCCAGGAGCTCCTAAGGAGACATGCCACTCGCGGCAGCTCCAAGCCACGCCCCAAAAAATAAATAGCCTTATTCATACCATAGCTCCAGTTCTCACTTATGTATTCATGCGACAGGTGTTTTGTTATTCTGGTCTGCCCTCCATTATCATCACTGATAGGGGCTTGCCGTTCACGTCACACTTCTGGATAGCACTGAGCTCCGCTTTCCTCATTGACGATAGACTCTCTAGTTTATATCACGCTAAGACCGATGGCCAAATGGAACGTACCAATAGTACGATGGAACAATATCTTTGATGCTTGTTTTTGCAATACCAGTCCTTATGGTTGTCTGTGCTACCTTCGGCTGAATTTGCCTACAATAATTCCTTACAAACTTCTATTGGTACCTCTGTGTTTTTTGCATTGCACGGTCAGCATCCTAAATTGATACCTCTGGGCCCAATGTTGTCCCTCGACAACCCAGCGGCTAAGGCCAGCATTTCAGGACCTTACTACCCTGCATGACAAAATAAAGAAGCAGTTGAGACACACACAGGAACGTACCAAACCTTACGCTGACGTCCACAGGTCATCTGCTCCTGCTTATCAGGGTGGCATGAAGGTATGGTTGTCAACAAAGAATCTGAAACCTCTGCTTCCATGGTTTGTTGGACCTTATGTGGTCTCAGGTATTGCCCTGTGGTTGTACATTTGGATCTCACGGCTCACTGGCGAGTCCATCCAGTTTTTCATGTTTCACTCATTAAGCCATGTCTTCCTTCCACTTGTTTACCTATCCGTCCTATCTCGGTCTCAGTCCGTGGATCTGACGAGTATGAGGTCAATGCGATTTTGGACATACATTTACGTGCTGGTAAACCTTACTACCTCATTGACTGGAAAGGCTATGGTCCAGAGCACAGGACTTGGGAGCCTTTATCTAGCATCCATGCTTCGGTTCTGCTCCTTTGGTTTCATGCCGCAAGGGGGATGGCGGGGCTTTGGGGGATGGTACTATCATGCATGTGTCTGCTTCTTCCTTCGTTTCCACACGCAGCAGCCTGAAAGCCGGTTTGTCTGCCTTTCTGCGACGTAAACACAGGCAGTTTGGTCATAGAACTGCAGCTAGGCTATTCTATTCTCGTTGGAAACTCACGGGGAGATTCCCATGGAGACAACCGGCGTTTCAAGGTCGTTGTTCATTGCTTCCACACAGTGTTGCTCTAAACGATCACGTGACAAGGAGAACAATGTCTCGTGATCAGGTTACGTCTTCCACCGACATTATTTAAACGTGATTAGACAGCTGCGCGGTGCTTCTGATTAGCGTTGTTCCTGAAGCTCTGTCCGTTTGTTCTATATGTGTCCTCGCTACGTTGTATCCTGTGGACGTCCTTTGGTTTCATTCCAGTACCTGTATCCATACACAGAGTCCTGTTTTCCTGGTATCCGACTTCGACTTGCTTAATGGATTGTTTCTGTCTACGCCTACGGAAACCTGTTTACACGGTACCCAACTTCGGCCTGCTCTCCGGATTGCTCCAGCATCCGCTCCCGACTTCTGTCTACACAGTACCTCTGAGTCTGGTTTACGGACCGCTTATGTTTGCATTCTTACTACTTCAGTTTTCACGGCAGACTGTTGCATTTTGTTTCAAGCTACGGCACGGGCAAAAACTATTATCACGGCTGTGGTTTCAATACTTACGTGTTGCTGCAAGGTTTCAGCTGCACTGACTATATTCTGGTGTTTCTCTACACATTCAGGATCCACCATTTGAGTAACCTTACTCCTTCTCTTTTACTATTTGAAGTACGTTAACCTGTTCCTTCTGACAATGTGCACAGGATTCTATTGGACGCTATCCTGAGGAATTACAAGTGCACCAATTCGACTCTAGTGCATCCCTCGTGCCGTACGGGTGCTTCCTCGTTGGTTTTTATTTTTTAGTTATTGTTTCTTCCTACATCTCCAACTGGACTTCTCATACATCCTGCTGAGAAGAGGTCTACCCAGAGGTCTGGAGTGGTTATTTTCAGGTTAGTCTAATATGGTTAGGGGATTACATTATTGATGTCCAGTCAGAGCAAATACTGAATAGTTCCTCTTTTTTCCAGCCTGGTGAATTCCTGCGATCTGTGTACTCTGTGCCCTTTCCATTGATTCACTCCTCTAGCTTTTGTTCAATATCAGCTAGTGAGGTACATCATTAGGAAGGTCTTTTTACTTCTAGTAGTTCCGAAGACTGAACATAGGGAGCGTCAGTATCATCCTTTATCCCTTTTCCGCACCTCTGGTGAGTTGCTTTATCTCTAGATAGCCCCTGGTGACTAATTGTGACACCCTGCCATAGAAATCAATGGATTCCTGCAGGAAGGAAAGCTGGCCCCTGTGGCCGCTTGGTTTCTATTGCTGTTTACCTTGTTTCCCAAAGTCCTGGTAAGCCCTGACTCTGTCCCTTCTTCCTGACTGGTTGTTGGGTGGAATACCAAATATGGCTCTGGGGTAGCCTCCTGTATGACTGAATGGAGCCTTCTCGGGGGCTGTGTGTTGTGGGCACACCCTAGGGGTGGAATCCGTGTGAATGGAGTCTGAAGTGAACTCACATTCGGTGTTATGGGTGTCTAGTTTCTGTGTGTGACACAATGGCTGACACAGCCCTGACTGAAACTGACATGACTGCAGTGTAGTGTGCTGAAAGGCTGGGTACTTACTCCAATATACATTCTTTTTTATGAGTATCTGAGTGGAGTGAATGGCCTGAATGCCTGTGAGCCTGATTGGCTGCCTGCCTGCAATAATTTCCTTCTGCGTGATTGGTTGACTGAGCCTGGCTCAGCCTGAGTGAATGGGAACCAATGTGTATAACATGAGACCGCTCACTCACCAATTTATTCAGAAGCTGATTTTGAGGCTAAAGCAAGAAACAGCTGTTCCTTAAAGCCCAGCTGGAGGAGAAGTCTGCTGCTGCATTTTCTGTGTGTAATCCAAAAGCTGCCGTGTTCTTCCTAGGACTGATCCAGAGATGACCTGCAAAGGAGACCTCTACCCACGCTACAAAGGACCATCATGCAACCTGCTACTCTTTATCAGAAGTACCCTGAAAGCCAGTCCTGTGTGTCTACTGTGAGGAACTCATGGTGACAACAAGTAAGACAGACACAGTTCAAGCGTGTTTATTGAACAATGAATGCTGTGTGCTGGTTGGAAAAACACCTAATCTAAACCTAAATCTAAGATAGGAGCAAGCATTGACCATCAAATGAAAATGAGGCAGTCCGGGTGGTGTTGCGTCAAATAAAATGGGTCTATACTAAGAAACCTATTGCCAAACCTTACAACTAATACAAGACAGGGTGTGGGATAGTTCTCAGGAAAGGAAAGAAGTGTTCTCAAATAATTTGTCAGGATTCGGCAGCCTGGGTCTCCCTTCCTCACGTTTTGTGCACGGGGTAATATGGGAGCTTGGAGCATAGTACAGTCTCTGGCTTCTCCAGCACGAGACAACAGTTCTAATGGCCACTATCAGGGCCATCAATGGCTAAGTCTCGTCACACTTGAAAGTCTGTTGCCTTCGAGAGCCTGGCGTGTTCAACTAACAAATGAAGTTCAGTTTCTAATGTTCGCTGGGTGATGGGTTCACCCCTAGCCTCCCTCTTCTGGGCGCTGACCCTTCTCAATTGTTTACCAAATTTTCACACAGGGTGATGGCTTCACCCCTAGGACCCCTCTTCTGGGGGGTGACCCTTTTCTCCTCTCTTCAGCGGGATTCACTTCCCTTGTTTTTCTCAATGTCTTTTCAAACAGTTCATAGTGGACATCCCTCTGTCGGGTTTTAACATTACATGCTACAACGACGCAGATGAAACCCAAATCAAAATCTACAAAATCAAAGACACCCAAGCTGATCATTCAACCCTAAAAGAAGTCTTCAACTGGATGACTGCCAACAACATGAAAATCAACCCAGGAAAGATAGAAATCATGATCATATCTAAAGACCAAGAGAACGAAACAGCCATCCCGTGGCCAACGGAAATGGGAACCGCACCATCACCATCTAAGGTAGTAAAAACTCTGGGAGTCCTGATGGACAACACCCTAACCTCAGAACCACAAGTAAATGCAACAGTCAAGAAATGTTTTTTCCTGCTCCACACGGCAAGAATAATCCTACCTTTCCTCTCCTTCACGCACAAAACACTCACTATCGTCGCCCTCATCATGACAAGAATCGACTATGCAAACAGCCTCTACCTCGGAATACCAGAATACCTCCTGAAGAAACTACAACAGATCCAAAATGCAGCAGCCAGGCTACTCCTCAAACTATCAAGAAGAGAACACATAACTCCTGCCCTAAAAACACTACACTGGCTCCCAGTAAAACACTGCATCACCTTCAAAACAATGTGCATAACGCCCAGGGCAATCAGTGGACAAAGAGCAGAATTCCTACAAAAGAAAATAACAATCTACAAGCCAACAAGACTCCTCAGGTCGAGCAACAAAATTCGCCTGGAACCAAAAACATACCTCAAGAAGAAACTTGGAGGCATCTCCTTCTACCACTTAGCTGCAAAAACCTGGAACAACATCCCAAAAGAAATAAGAAACACCAAAAATCAATTTTAAAATTTAGTAAATTACTAAAAACCTGGCTCTTCAACACCACAGACTGAAACTGAAAACCGAAAAAGAAAGGAAAAAGGATGACTAAACTGGAGTGGACACGGACAACTCCCAGTACCGACTGTGGACAAGTCCCTATATGAAGAAGCTCCCACGGCACCTGGACACGGAGTCAACAACCCACCCTAATTCCCACCCAACACCCGCACTCGCCCCTTAGTTGCCACCAGGTACCACAGTGTGCTGGAATTATCGGGATATTGGCAATCACCACACTTTCTGAGCTGTGGACATTGGCAGGTGCACTAGCCATACGAGTGGGAAGGGAAGACAGGTATCGCTGCGAGGGAGGCTGGAGGAGGAGGGAACCAGATGTGAAAGGCACCTTGAAGGCTGGACGGACCCAGATCAGAACAGAGCCACAGGGGTGCTCCCGAACCGCACCTGGGGAGATTACGTAAGCCCAGCGCCTCAATTCAGGATAAAGATGCCAACTAACCAATTGCATCAACAATTCCCCACTCTGCATACACCTCTCAAACTCCAAACCAATCACAACCACAAACCTACAGCACAACAAATTGCACAAACTTCACTACATTGCAACAACAAAGCAAAAACACACATAGACTCGCACAACAGTACACAACGACTACCGGCCGAAAACACCCCAGGCCCAGCCAACGGACCCACCGGGCTGAGGCCGCCAACAGCACATCACTGCTCTCTTGCACTTTTCTAGCTTCTTCCCACTAACACCGTTACCCCCTCCCTTCCTCTTTCAGAGCCGCCAGAGCGCCTGGGGACCACTCTGGTGGTGATAGTGCAGCGTACAAATGTCCTTTAACATTGACATTAACAATACTCTGTTTTTTGGGACTTTAGACTATGCCCCTCTCAGAATTCGCTTCCCTGGTTTCCTCTTACTGTGGGATTCACTTCCCTTGCTTTCACACAGTTTATGGATCAAAGTCTTTTGATTGTTAAGGGATTTTGCTTGACCCTCAGTATGACCTTCTGGAATCTGTAGTTTCTCTCATATGGGGCGCGACCAGAGTCTGTCGAGTTAGCACCCACGTGGTGCCGTTTTCCCTCTGCAGCTGGTCTCCCCTTCAATACTTGTTATAGTTCTTTACACAGTTCATTAAACTTGGTTCAAACTTGCCACTTTGCGATTCTCTCACTCAACACAGCCCGGTTCTTATCGATTCTCCCCTCAACTCACCAACTGTGATGAACCGCTTGGCTTTTGCTTCTCTGGAGTCAAGGCCAGTACCACAGGCACGGGAGCTTCCCTCGCTCCTGCTTATCGGCGTAGGCTTCCCCCGTGTACCGTTGACATATGCTGCAAGACACTAGTTTTATTGGTCGCGGTCTTAGGCTCTCCTCCATGAAGGTTCTGCGGGTCTGGGGCGAAAAAGGCAAGGTCACTTCTCTCCTCGCCACCCTCTCGATTCCTGCCATCTTTCTCCTTCGCTTGAACTGCCGCGCCTGATTAGCCATCTCGTCGTGCTGTCTGCTATGCTTGTACTGTGTCTCTGACTCCACCTTTTATTCCTGTGGGCAAGGGAAAGGGCTGTCAGGTGTGTGTGATTCTGATCAATTGCCTGACTTTGCCTGACCATTGTATTGGGACATGTCAGGTAAACGGATCTGGTGTTAGTCCGTTGTCCTTTGTGTTGTGCAAAATTGTTTGTGTTGGAAAGAGGGGCAGAGGTTTGGAATGTCCTACGTGAGAGGATTGTCAGGTATCACCTGTGCGAGTAGCCAGATGACCCACTCCAGACCTTGCACAAGTCGTGTAGTCAACAAGTTCTTTTTGTCAATGTACCTCTCAAGAGTACAAAAGAACTGCCTGAGAAAGCCTATCAACCAAAAGATGGGAGGAAAACACATGATTCAGATGGCTGCAAAAGAAAACACACAATCAAAAACCCACAAGATAACAATCAATAGCAATGTGAGGCAATAACGAAGAGTGCTACCTTATATTGAGTCAGATGTCTGGCACCAAAAAGATCCTATGCGTGAATCACATAAAAGGTACCCTGAAACAACGAGAACAGGATCTTATCTATGTGCTCTAATAGTCCAAAAGAAAGACATTCAACAATTCCTATGGTTATAATCAATATGGTTGAAAAAGTCTTAACAAATGTGAATATTGGAGGGTGGTGGGTTGGGACAAGAAAAGTGATTCTTGGAACGTGTTGAATTGAAGCAAGAATTAATCCAGGGAAAAACAGCTAAGTCCACCTAACACCGCTGGCACGAGGATATGTCATTTACCTCATATTCCTCAGAACCCTGGACCAGAAGTGGAGGAGGGCGGTCCATGAACCTAGTATCATCCTTGCATGGCTTCAACAATAAAACATGAAATACTGGATGGATTTTCCAAGAAACTGGCAATTTGAGTTTGACTGCAACAGATTGATGGTTTCTTTGACCAAATAGGGGCCCACAAACCGAGGCAAAAGGCAAAGCCGACCAGGTATGCAAAGATTCTTAGTAGCCAACCACACCTTGTCCCCAGGCTGATAAGCCGGGGTTGTCGCCCGATGTCGATCCGTGAAGAGTTTGACTTGGACCTGAGCCTCCTTCAAGTGCAAAACAGTGGCCTCATGTAAAGCCGCAAGGTCCCGTACACTCCCTTGAACTGCGGGGTTGCTAGAATCGGGAGCTATATCGAGAGGTAAACTCCTTGGATGCTGACCATACAGAACAAAAATGGCAAAAACCCTGTAGATGTGCGTAACAAATTATTATAGGCAAATTCTGCATGAACAAGGACTGAAAACCATGATTCTTGGAATTGCAAAGTAAGACATCTCAGGTATTGTCACAATAGAACTAAGGGAGGAGGATATCAATCCCCTCTCCCGAACCACAGAAGCCGAATGGATGGACCCTCCCACCGTGGTTGGCACGGGTGCCTGGATTTTTGAAGTACAGGTAGCCACGTGGCAGCCAATGGGGCGAAGAAGGAGATAGGGGAAAAGGATGGACTAATAAAGGTAAGGAAGGGAAGACAACTAGACATAAACAGCAAAATCACATACAATTCCTGACCTGATACTGTAATACCCTAGAAACCTAACCTGACTCTCCCTTCATAAACTAGTAGGACATAACATAAGTTTCACAAAACACATGGAGCAGTATACATGACCTTTCGAATGTTAGTGACCATGACGTACAAAGCATGACTTAAAGCTACATCAAACATATAGTAAACAATGACACTGAGACAACAACATGCCCCAGTTATGGGTTGACACAAACCCCTGTACATAGAACAATGCTTTCCTCTTGTGGGACTGAGGAATGCAGACTTAGCAGACTTTTGGTCGTTTCTGGTTAGCAATCATGTCCATGCCGTAGTTCAGATAGTAGCCTCCAAACATATGGTTCATAGTAACAAGTAGCAAAAAATATACTTCAAGAAAGCACACTTAACTAATGGTCCGGACGTTTCCTTATAACGTCCGGACAACAACGAGTTGAAGCGTGGCTCAATACATGTCACTGCTGCGGCCCAGGAGGACACAGAACACACATAAACACTTAACTGAGTGTCCGGGCGCCTCCTGCGGCTGCCCCGGACCTGACGGAAGAGAGCAGATCACACATTAGCCAGCGTTCACCGCCACGGCTCGGGAGATGCGAATGCCGCCAAACATGGTCAGCGATAGTCCTTCAGCTGCCTCGAATTGCCCGCCTCGCCTCTCACTTCACTGCTCCGCTGCTGCTGCTGCCGCCGCTCATGCTCTCCAACATAAGTCATCAGCATCTGAGCATGGGCGGGCGGCCGTTAAGAGCACATTCTCCTAATGCAAAGTGCCTGCAGCTGGTTACCGACGCGCTTCAGAAAACTACACCCATTCCCCATGCCTGCTGGGAATTGTAGTGTTTTCCCCTATCTAGGCAATAGATGTCTTCTCCTGCACCAGAACCCCTGATTCCTGACAGTACCTCCCCTTCCAGGGCTCTTCCCAGGACCTGCTTTTTCTGGATATTTTGCATGAAACATTCTTACCAGGCGAGGAGCATGAACTGCACTAGCAGGTTCCCAGGAACAATCTTCCAGTCCGTATCCAGCCTGCTGGATCAGATACCATAAAACTTGCCTTCTCCTTTTTGAGACCAAAATCTTCTTTACCTCATATTCCACCTGACCCCAGACACACATGCAATACCGGGTGGATTTTTAAAGTTTTAGGCAAACGTAATTATACAGCAATTTATGATAAATTTTTGACAATTTTATAGGGTCCAATAAATTTTGGTAGCCACACCTTCTCCCCAACCTTGTACTGAGGAGCCTCGCGTCTCTGTTTATTTGCATACAGCTTATATTGAGTCTTTGCGTGTTCAAGATTGTCTCGAGCCTTCTGTCTGATGGTCAGAAGCAATTGTTTTCTGTCTTGGAGTATTGGAAGGATTTCTACATCTGGTAGCTGCTCCGGTAACATTTCCTGTACCTGCCCATACAGGCACTAATTGGGAGCCATTCCCAGAGAAGCATGTTCAGTATTATTATAGGTGAATTCAGCTAACCATAATGCTTGAACCCACGACTCCATTCCGTCATGTAAATAACCGCGCAAGTATTGTTCAAGCGTCTGATTCACTCTTTCCATTTGTCCATCCGTCTGAGGATGATAACTAGTGGACAGGGCACAATTGATTCCTAGCATCTGACAGAAGGCGCGCCAGAACTTTGATGTAAACTGTGGCCCCCTATCTGAAACAATAGTACGTGATAATCCATGAAGTCGAACCACATGCTGCAGAAATAATTCAGCCAACTTCTGTCAAGGAGTTCCCTCCTTCTCACCTGAGTCCGTTCTTTACCGGCGTCCTTGGTTGATGCCTTCTTACGGATGGAGCGGGTTTTGAAGAAGGCAGCCAGTGTCTCTGCCGAATCCAGAATGCGTTCAGTTTTCCAGGAGGCCGAATCCCGGAATCCAGGAGGCAATGCAAGTTTGCTAGAACTCAAATCCAGGAGGTAAGAAGAAGGGGGAGGTCAAGGAAGGGAAAGCGGGTGTGGAAAAGGAGAAGAACCACGAGCTACGGAGCACACATCTGGTCGCTACTTCGCAATAGCATTGAGATGCGCGAAGCCGCGGAAGGCGTGGTCTAGAAATAGAGAAAGGCTATGTCCAACGCATGGAGCGAGAAGGGATACGCTGGACGGCCATATTGGAAGTATTAATGTGTACAAGCCCATTGTGGCAGGGACCATGAGGCCCAAAAGGGGTGCACCCGGCGATTCATGACAACTTCCCTGCTCCTGGAATGCCTCTACAAGGCACAAAGTGAACGTGTTTAGATAAGTAATCCACTACCACCCATATTGTATCGTTCTGATCATCCGGTGGTAAGTCTGTGATAAAGTCCATTGATATGTGTGTCCATATTTTCGTTGGAGTAGGCAATGTTTTAAGTAGACCTGACTTCTTGGTATGATCTGCTTTACTTTGTACACATGTTTGACATTCCTGCACGTACCTAGTTACCTCTTGTCTCATATTTGGCCACCAAAAGTATCTTTCTGCTAAGTCTGTGTCTTTTTACTACCCGAATGTCCGGCCAAGGGTGAGTTATGACACCAATGCATAGCCTTTCTTTGTAGTTCCAAATTAGGCAAATATAACCGCCCATCATAGTAAGGGAGGTTATTTTTAACTGTTTCCAAGGGATTATTCACTCCCCAACTCTGATTCTTTTGATTCCTCATTGCCTGTTTCACCTGCTTTATCAACTTGGAGACAACTGCACCTACCACCTTCTCCGCCGGGATTATAGATTTTGTCTCCGGTACCACATTGTCCAAATTTTGTTGACGAGATAATGCATCTGCCTTTCCATTTCTTTTCCCCGGCCTGAAGGTCACCACAAAATCAAACTCGTTGAAAAATTGGGACCACCGTAATTGCCTAGGTCTCAATGTGTGAGCTGTCTTGAAATACTGTAGATTTTTATGATCCGTCACTACCAACACCTGCTGCTTGGCTCCCAGTAAATAATGCCTCCATTCCAAAAAGGCTGCCCTAATAGCTAATAGTTCTTTATCTGTGATGGAATAGTTTTGTTCACATGGAGTGATTTTTCGTGAATATTAGGCCACTGGATGCCAAATCCCTTCTGGATCCTTCTGAGATAACACCGCACCTATTGCCACATTGGACGCATCAGTTTCCACTTGAAACATCCTATCAGGATCTGGATGTCGTAATACTGGGGCTGAGGTGAATGCCATCTTTAGTTCTTGAAAAGCCTTTTCAGCCCCCACATCCCAACAAAAACTTGTTGCCTTTCTTAACAATCTTGTTATAGGTGCCACAATCTGTGAAAAATTAGTAATAAATTGTCTATAAAAGTTAGTGAAACCCAAAAAAGATTGAATATCTTTAATACACTGGGGTGTGGGCCAATCCAGAAATGCTTGCACCTTGCTTTTGTCCATAATTATCCCTTCCGAGGTCAATATGAAACCCAAGAACTCCACTCTTTTCACATGGAAAGCACATTTTTCTAATTTCACATATAACTGATGTTCTTGTAATTTCTTTAACACTGCCCTTACATGGCTCACATGCTTCTCTTGTGAATTGGAATAAATTAAAATGTCATCAATATATACAATAACAAAAATGTCCAAAAACTCACTTAATACCTCCTGCATAAAAAACTGAAATGCCGCAGGATCATTACATAAACCAAAAGGCATAACCAAATATTCAAATAATCCAAACTTAGTTCTAAATGCAGTCTTCCACTCATCCCCTTCCTTGACCCGAATCAAATGATATGCTCCACGTAAATCAAGTTTTGTGTACACCACTGCTGTCTTTACTTGATCCAGCAGTCCAGAAATTAAAGGTAGTGGATATCTGTTCTTTACCGTCACCTTGTTTAATGCACGATAATCAATACATGTCCTCAACGTACCCTCTTTTTTCGAAACAAAAAACAATGGGGATGAGACTAGTGATGTAGAATGTTGAATAAATCCTTTCTGTAACATTTCATCCAAATACTCTCACAGATGTTGATTTTCTGTTTCCGTTAATGCGTATATTCTGGTACATGGCAATTTAGCCCATGGTTCTAACTCTATGGCACAGTCATATGGTCTATGGGGTGGCAATCTTTCTGCTCCTCCTTTGTCAAAAACATTCACAAACTCTTGATATTGAGCCAGAACCTGTAACCCCACAGCCCCCACCACTTGAACTGCCGGTGGCTGATCTGCCAAAAACAATGCCGGACTCACCTTCTCCTCAATGTGACCTATACATTCTGGATTCTCAAAAAAAACTTCCCTAGCCGCCCAGTCAATTCTTGGGTTATGCTGAGTCAACCAAGGAAGTCCTAAAATAAGACCAAACTGAGGAGCTGCGATTAAATCCAGTACAATTTCCTCCACATGTCCTGACTAACACCTCATTTCTATGGGTTGAGTTTGCTGACAAATGGGTCCTGATATTAAAGGAGACCCATCCACCGACTGCACCCCTTCCACCTGAGTCTTTTCTCTTAATGGCAACCCCAACCTTTTGGCCAAGTCAATGTCAATAAAGTTTCCAGTTGCTCCCGAATCTACAATGGCTGACACCATTTGTTTTGTACAGGCAAAAAATAAAGTTACTAGAATATACAAATGGGAGTTACCTTTTCGTGTAGTATTTGCTACCAAAGTGGGGAACCTTTCTACCACTGAGCCTGACACCTGAGTTAGCCCTAAGGCCGGCCCAAAGCTTTTCCCGACTTGTCTTTGCTCTTCTCTCCACCACCTACCTTCTTGAGAGTGTTTGGACAAGTACAAATATAATGTCCAGGTTGACCACAGCACAAACACAAATTATTTGCTTTTCTCTGCTCCTTTTCCATAGCCGATAATGGCCCCCTCACCCCTCCAATCTGCATAGGTTCACCCTCACCATTCCTGTTCACCCTTCCTCTATCCAACCGTACAAAGGGTACTACCTCTAGTTTTTTCCTGTATCCCTTTCGTTCATTCATCCGATGATCCAACCTTAATGCCAAGTCAATCATAGCTGTACACGTGTTGGGCTGAGGCTCTACCTGTGCCATAGCATCTTTTAATTCTTCTTTCAATCCTTGATAAAACAAAACTGTCTGTTTATTTTCTGTCCAATCTGTTTCAATTACCAGTCTATTAAAGTGTGTCACATAAAAGACCACATCTCTGGTACCCTGTTTTAGTGCCAATAACTCCTTATCTTGTGCCAATGACACTTCCCTTCGATCAAACAATCGACCAAATTCTGTCAAAAAAGTATCCCAATGATAAAGTAACGGGTCATCTTTTTGTACCAATGGCATCGCCCAAGCTGCCGCATCTCCTGTTAAGTATGAAATTACAAAGGCAGTCCTCGCTTGAATAGTCTCAAATGCAGAGGGTTTACAAAGAAAATGTAACCTACACTGGGTCAAAAACATCCTGAATTTTTTAGGGTCTCTGGAAAATCTTATGGGCGCTGCCAAGGGCACACTACTAGGAGCTTGAACCACTACAGTGGGCGCTCTAGCTACTGTTCTGCCGGTAGAGGACCCTGCTTCCTCCAACGGAGTCCCTTGTGCTACCAATCCTTGCACTTGAGCCTTCAAAGTACTAGATTCCTGTCTTACATGTACCAATTCCACCTGATATCCTGTAGTGCATTCAGCACTTCTGCTAAAGCGGGAGGGTTCTCCATTTAGCCTGGGTGGTTCAGTAATCCCTAAATCGGGGGCTGATGATTCTGTCACAATAGAACTAAGGGAGGAGGATATCAATCCCCTCTCCCGAACCACAGAAGCTGAATGGATCGACCCTCCCACCGTGGTTGGCACGGGCGCCTGGATTTTTGAAGTACGGGTGGCCATGTGGCAGCCAATGGGGGGAAGAAGGAGATAGGGAAAAGGGATGGACTAATACAGGTAAGGAAGGGAAGACAACTAGACATAAACAGCAAAATCACATACAATTCCTGAATTGATACTGTAATACCCTGGAAACCTAACCTGACTCTCCCTTCATAAACTAGTAAGACATAACATAAGTTTCACAAAACACATGGAGCAGTATACATGACCTTTCGAATGTTAGTGACCATGACTTACAAAGCATGACGTAAAGCTACATCAAACATATAATAAGCAATGACACTGAGACAACAACATGCCCCAGTTATGGGTTGACACAAACCCCTGTACATAGAACAATGCTTTCCCCTTGTGGAGAAAACAATGTGACTGAGGAATGCAGACCTAGCAGACTTTTGGTTGTTTCTGGTTAGCAATCATGTCCATGCCGTAGTTCAGATCGTAGCATCCAAACATATGGTTCATAGTAGCAAGTATCACAAAATATACTATTAAGAGGGCACACTTCAAGAAAGCACACTTAACTAATGGTCCAGACGTTTCCTCATAACGTCCGGACAACAACGAGTTGAAGCGTTGCTCAATACATGTCACCGCCGTGGCCCAGGAGGACACAGAACACACATAAACACTTAACTGAGTGTCCGGGCACCTCCTGTGGCTGCCCCGGACCTGACGGAAGAGAGCGGATCACACATTAGCCAGCGTTCACTGCCACGGCTCGGGAGATGCGAATGCCGCCACACATTGTCAGCGATAGTCCTTCAGCTGCCTCGAATTGCCCGCCTCCGCCTCTCACTTCGCTGCTCCGCTGCTGCTGCCGCCCGTGTTCTCCAACATCAATCATCAGCACCTGAGCATGGGCGGGCGGCCGTTAAGAGCACATTCTCCTAATGCAAAGTGCCTGCAGCTGGTTACCGGCGCGCTTCAGAAAACTACACCAATTCCCCATGCCTGCTGGGAATTGTAGTGTTTTCCCCTATCTAGGCAATACACGTCTTCTCCTGCACCACAACCCCTGATTCCTGACAGGTATTGTTCTAGTGTGGCGTTCAAACAGTCTGCCCATCTGTTTGAGGGTGGTAAGCACTAGAATACCTTTCCTCTATGCCCATGGATGATGGGAGATGCCTCCAAAAACGTGAAGTGAACTGAGCCCCCCGGTCTGATATGACAATGTCAGGGAGACCAAAGAAGCGAAACACATTATGCAAAAACAGGTCTGCAAGAAAAGGTGCTGTGGGTAAGCCGTGACAAGGGACAAACATCGCAAATTTCGAGAAGTAATTGATCACCACCCATGTGGTGTCATAACCATTGACTAGAAGCAACTCCACTATGAAGTCCATAGAAATCATAGCCCAGGGACGTCGTGGGACAGGGAGAGGCTGCAAGAGACCAACTGGTTTTGAATGAGTTCCCTTGCACTGTGGACAAACAGAACAAGAAGCGATGTATAGGGCTACGTCACGATGCAAGCAAGGCCACCAGCACCAGCGTTGTAGTAGTTCTATTGTCTTGCGTTGACCAGGATGAGCCGCCAAAAGTGAATCGTGGCACCATTTCAAAGCGATATGTCTGGTGGCAGCATCTGGGACTTACACCCATCCCTGAATATAAGGCAGTGATTGAATGATGTCGATGTTATACTCTTTATTTCTGTAAGTTCCTTAGACACCCACTCTTGGATAAGAGACTTCAATGAAGGTTGGAAGGTGCAAGCACAGACCACATGGTTGGGTGGTAGTATATTTTTATCCCAGGAATGAATAGCATAGGAACCATGCATCCGTGGTAGGGCATCAGCCTTGGAATGCAATGGACCAGGTCAAAAGGTCAACACAAAATTGAATATCGAAAAGAACTTGTGCCATCTAGCTTGGCGGGCAGTAGA
Organism: Ambystoma mexicanum; assembly: GCF_040938575.1. NCBI lineage: Eukaryota > Metazoa > Chordata > Amphibia > Caudata > Ambystomatidae > Ambystoma > Ambystoma mexicanum. Next base: position 1,133,419,309 of record NC_090923.1, read on the forward strand.
ACACTTAACTGACTGCAATACAAGCAGGTTCCTATGATAAGTAAATACCTGAACTGGACTAGTCGTACCCAAGAGGTGGTGCCTCCAGACTGAACAAGCATCTTTAACAGCCAAAAGCTTGCGTTCAGTAACAGTGTAGTTGACCTCATATCGTATTATGTGAGCTTACGGGAGTGGTAAGCAACGGGGTGTAAGAGACCGGAATCCTTACATGGTTGAGACAAGACTGCCCCGACCGCTACATCTGAAGCGTCAGCCTCCACACAAAAAGGCTGCTCCGAATCGGGATGCTGGAGCACCGGAGCCGTAGTAAAGGCAGCTTTAAGAGCATCAAATGCTTGCTGAGCTTTGGCGTTCCATACAAACGCATGAACTTTTTTAAAGAAGGTACAAGGTTATTGAACATTATTGGACTGGGCTGTAAAAGGCAAGATAAGTTACTCCCTAACTTTTCCATTATAGGCTGCCCAGGTGGGGGGATCCTCACCCAGAATTGTGTATCTAGTCTAAAGAAAGCATTCTGACACTATGTACAACTAACCTGCCCTTCTGTCGCTCGCAGTCGCGGCCGTCACCGTGACTGGTGATGTCTTCCGCGTTGGAGTTTGAGAGGACGCAGAGGAAGGTTACTTTAGTCCTTTTTCTGTGTTCGCAGCCGAAGCTCCAAACGCGGGACGCAACGCTGCCGGGAGTATTTAAATCCCCGCCTCCCGGCAGGTCGTTGCGTTGCAACCCCCTCTGTTGTTTACCTTTCGACTCTGGGTCCTTCGCTCTTCCTCTGCACTTCGCTTTGGAACTACTCAGGGTTTTTTTTTTTCCCCGTGGTTACTCTTCTCCACCGCCTTCCCTGGGCGGCGCTACCTGTGCCTTTTTCTCTGGCGGTCTCTCTCTCTCTCTCTCTCTCTCTCTCTCTCTCTCTCTCTCTCTCTCTCTCTCTCTCTCTCTTCTCTCTTTCTCTCACCCGTTCTTCTTCTCTTGCTCTTTGAGTCCAGTCAATGTGGGGTTTTCTCCCATGCTCCTCCGCAGTGCTTTCTTGGAAGATTTCTACCTCCACCTCAGCCATTTCAGCTGCTGCCTTCTCCGCCTGCTCTTCAGGCCTACTGCTGCCGTTGGACTTGGATGTTTTGTGGCCACACCCTCATTGTTGGAGATCCTTCGCTTCCTTCTTTCATCTGTTAACAACTGGCCTTCTGAGACAAGACTTGACACCTCTTATCAGGGTTTTTTTCCCCTTGCAGGTTTTTCCCTGTATTTTCTGGCTTGTTTCCGGAAAGGAGGTCACTGAGCCGCTGTTCTCACCCAGCGGCCACAGTGGCTTCTCTCCGTGACAAGCCCACGCACCAGAAGAAGGAGAGAGACTACCTGGCACGTCGAGGCCTGCAAGATACCATCGACTCGGAAAGCTCAGGTGAGGAGAGCGTGTGTACAGGGGGAACTCAGCCAAGGGTACCGTTCAAGTCACAGATTGCAACGCCAAAGAGTATCACGATGTCAGCTGAGGAACAGGTCCAAGAGCTGTGGAAGGCTTTCCAGGCCATGTCCCAGGAGCTACAAGGGGTCAAGACTGAGAACGCTTTGCTTAAACAAATGGTTGCGGCTAGGGAACCGACTCCCTCGGAATTGCCACCCATGGCGCTGTCCTCTGGGAAGTTTGATGGCTCCCCCAAGAAGGTGAAGGAGTTTCTTGAAGCATGCCTGGTTCATTTCACATTCAGACCCCGTACCTTTGCTACAGATCAGGCCCGGGTGGGTTTCCTAATATCCAACATGACTGGAAACGCTCTGTCCTGGGCCACCCCATTGGTGACTAGTGGAAACGCCATTCTGCAGGACTATTCGGGGTTTCAGAACCTTCTCAAGCAGACCTTCGAACGACCCGAGCTCTCCTTTACAGCCTGCGAAGACCTGTTGGATGTCAGGCAAGGCTCGCTAGACGTTTTGTCATACATCTCCTCTTTCAAAACATTAGCAGCCGGAGCAGGATGGCCCGAGACAGCACAGTATGCCATTCCCTGAATATAAGGCAGTGATTGAATGATGTTGATGTTATACTCTTTATTTCTGTAAGTTCCTTAGACACCCACTCTTGGATAAGAGACTTCAATGAAGGTTGGAAGGTGCAAGCACAGACCACATGGTTGGGTGGTAGTATATTTTTATCCCCGGAATGAATAGCATAGGAACCATGCATCCGTGGTAGGGCATCAGCCTTGGAATGCAATGGACCAGGTCAAAAGGTCAACACAAAATTGAATATCGAAAAGAACTTGTGCCATCTAGCTTGGCGGGCAGTAGAACACTTAACTGACTGCAATACAAGCAGGTTCCTATGATACGTAAATACCTGAACTGGACTAGTCGTACCCAAGAGGTGGTGCCTCCAGACTGAACAAGCATCTTTAACAGCCAAAAGCTTGCGTTCAGTAACAGTGTAGTTGACCTCATATCGTATTATGTGAGATTACGGGAGTGCTAAGCAACGGGGTGCAAGAGACCGGAATCCTTACATGGTTGAGACAAGACTGCCCCGACCGCTACATCTGAAGCGTCAGCCTCCACACAAAAAGGCTGCTCCGAATCGGGATGCTGGAGCACCGGAGCCATAGTAAAGGCAGCTTTAAGAGCATCAAATGCTTGCTGAGCTTTGGCGTTCCATACAAACGCATGTTTGGTACTGGTTAACGCTGTCAAAGGAACCACTGTCTCCGAGAATGAACGAATAAAGTGCCTATAAAACTGGTGAAGCCTAGAAATCACTGCAAGGATTTGACAGTCGTAGGGATAGGCCAGTTTAGTACTGCCTTCACTTTAGAGTCGCTCATCTTCACCCACTCGTGGATAATGTCATAACCAAGGACTTCAACCTCCTTAACGTGAAAAAGGCACTTCTCTAGTTTTGCACAGAGATGATGGTCGCGGAGATGCTGTAAAACAGTTGACACATGTTTTGTGTGTTCTTCATAGGATGCTGAGTAAATCAAAATATCATCCAGATATATGATGACGAATTGAGCCAACATATCACTCAGAGCATCATTGATAAAGTTTTGGAAGGTTGCGGGAGCATTACAGAGGCCCAACGGCATGACAAGGTACTCGAAAAGACCATACTTGGTTTTAAAAGTGGTCTTCCATTCGTCTCCTTCTCGTATTCTTACGTGATTGTATGCTCCCTGTAGGTCTAACTTTGTGAATATCGTGGATGACCCCAATTGGTCCAAAAGTACCGAAATGAGGGGAATCGGATATTGGTTACGGACAGTGATTGCATTTAGGTCATGGTAGTCAATGCATGGATGCAAATCACCCTCCTTCTTAGGCACAAAAAAGAGTGGAAAGGCAGCAGGAGAAAGAGAAGGGCATATGAAGCCATTCTGCAATGCATTATCCAGATATTCCGTAAGCACTATATTTTCTGGTTTTGTGAGTGAGTAGATACGTCCTGATGGGATCTTGGCCCCTTCCATTAGATCGATTGGGCAATCATAAGGATGATGTGGTGGTAGCGTCTCAGCCCCACTCTTGTCAAAAACATCCTGAAATAACTCATATTCGTTAGGCAGGTGATGTTTGATAATCCACCGATTACTACGGCCGAGTCCAACAATTAAATACAAGGATTTGAGATATTAGAGACAGCAGCCATACATTGGTCAGTACAGTAAGCAGACGTGAATGCAACTGTGCCTGCTTGCCAGTCGATAAGTGGATTGTGTAAGACCTGCCAAGGAAGGCCCAGAATGATCTTAAACTGTGGAGCGGTAATGACATTGAATCGGGTGGTTTCAGTATGTCCCGTGTCGATAACCAAACACAGATCGACGGTGTGTTCTGCGACCAAACCTGACAGTAAAGTAGTGCCATCCACTGCATTAACTAGCTCAGGATGTTCCTTGGGCAGCAATGGAATATTCCATTTAAGAACGTACTGAGCATCAATGAAATTGCCAGTCGCCCCGGAATCTAGAGCGACTTTGATGGGCTAAGGCTCCCTGGAGGGACATGAAAGGGTGGCAGAAAGAGCAAAAGGACCAAACCAACATAGTCCACCCAATCTGTTACTGCTCGGCAAAGGGGCTCCCTCTATTGCCGGGCCCTGCGTTTCCCTGTTTTTTGGGTTTCTTGGGGCACTCCTTCAGGAAATGCTCTGATGAACCACAGTAGAAGCATATATTACTCTTCTTCCTGTGTTCTCTTTCCTCATGAGTCAGAGGCTCCCGAAGCGTGCCTATTTGCAAGGGTTCCCCATTTCCAGCTGTTGAGCCAGCCAACGGGGCTGGGATAGGCACAAAACCTCTTTTTTTCTCTTTTTGTTCTTTTTTACGTTTATCGATCTGGAGGACCAAATCCAGGAACTCTGGGAAGGAAGTTGGCATGACGGGGACCATAGCTAGGATGTCCTTTAAGGAGTCTGACAAGCCTTTATAGAACAAGGCGGCCTTCTTTTCATCGGGCCAACCCGTTTCAGCCACCAATTCTAAGAAGGGGTTAGCCCAAGCAGCCGCTGTACCACCAAGATATGATAGTACAAACGCTGCCTTAGTGGTGGAGTCCGGGAAGGATGAAGGACGACACAAGAAATGAAGACGACATTGATTAATGAACGTCCGTAAAGACTTAGGGTCGCCCTGAAACCTTTCCAGTGGGGCCAGTGGGAACTGTGCTGCCATATAGACAGGTTCAGTCCCATGTCTCTTGGATGGACAACCCAAAGCGGCATCAGAAGCATGAGCAGGGGCAGAAACCCCGGCACCACTACCTTGCATACTATGTTGTAATTCACTGAAACTGTGTTGTGTGGTTTCGTGAACGGCAGCCATGTCTGCACATAACTCAGCAACCAGATGAGCCAAAGCCGCCAAGGGATCGCCTGTAGCATCCATGTAGGCTTCTGAATATGTCAGGTATCACCTGTGCGAGTAGCCAGATGACCTGCTCCAGACCTTGAACAAGTCATGTAGTCGACAAGTTCTTTTTGTCAATGTACCTCTCAGGAGTACAAAAGGACTGCCTGAGAAGTCTATCAACCAACAAAAGATGGGAGGAAACCACAGGATTCAACTGGCTGCAAAAGAAAACACACAATCAAAAACCCACAAGACAACAATCAATAGCAATGCGAAGCAATAACTAAGAGTGCTACCTTAGGTTTAGTCAGAAGTCTGGCACCAAAAAGATCCTGTGCGTGAATCACATAAAAGGTACCCTGAAACAACGAGAACAGGATCTTATCCATATGCTCCAATAGTCCAAAAGAAAGACATTCAACAATTCCTATGCTTATAATCAATATGGTTGAAAAAGTCTTACTGGACGTGAATCTTGGAGGGAAGTAGGTTGAGACAAGAAAAGTGAGTTTTTGAATGTGTTGAAATGAAGCAAGAATGAATCCAGGGAAAAACAGCTAAGTCCACCTAACACCGCCATCACGAGGACGCCTTTCCACAATCCAGGGAAACAAATTCAGAAGCACCGAGCACCGAATGGGAGGAGCTAAAGTACCTGAATGGAACACCACATGATTGGCGGGCACGTCACTCAGCGTGCATAGACATGTGACGACCGCGTCAGTGCAACCCAGCATCGCCATGGTAACCTGCAAAGCCTGCAAAACGAAACAACACGTGACAGGGTTCTGCCGCGTTTACGCATAACAGTGTGTGATGGATTCCATTTCCTAACATGAGAGAAAAGATGAGGAAATAAGGAAACGGATGTAGTCCGAGACGGGAGATCTTTGGGTAGGTTGATGCATGAAGCCTTGTTAGCCTGTGGTTTCTTGTCAAGGATGGGGAAAAGGTGTCAAAGGAAGGGGAATACCGCGTCTCACCAGTCAGTGTCCCACTCCCACTCCCCGAAGACCCCCAATCCAGGTGATCCTCCCTCACTGGTCCACCCCAGGAACTGGATCCAATAGCAATGGCTGTGTCCTGGCCACCTGCATGACAGATCCCCGGGTACTAGTTAGGGAGACACCTTTGTGTTTCTCACACTATCGTCTGAAGTCCTGAAGAGAGGGCCTGGACATCGTGAGTCGAAGAAGTTCATTGGTATCACCCAGGGTCCTGAGGTACATTTCATGTCCGCGGGAAGCCTTTGCTATGCCAGGCTATCCCCCTCTTCTACCGCCCAGAAGAGGGGGTACGCTGGCATAGTGCTGCTGGACACCTGTAGCTGCGAAAGTTCCAAACTGCCTAAGAACATTTCAAGGGACATCCTTGGCATCATCACTGACCACTTTTTCCTGCTGGAGTGAGTCCAGAGTCGTTGAGTGCAGAGGAAGGTCCGTCGGTGTGTTTCTTGCCACCAGAAGCTAGCAAATATGTCCCTAGGGTCCAAACTTAGTGAGGGTCTGGGGTCCATGCCCATGGTCGAGTCCAGGTTGCCAGAAGCTGTCTAGAGGTCTGTGCTGCAGCATCGAAAGAACCGGAAGTCAGACAAGCATGTAAATCCCTAACCCGACACCAAAATGCACCTGTCACCGCCAGAAGTCATTGAAGGGTCCCAGTGGGCTTACTCTCATCTGCCAAGCCTTTAAGGAGCCCACAGTAAGTTTCATTTTCCCAGGACGTCTACAGTTGCAGAAATCGTCGCCCCAAGGAGAGCACCATGAAGAGCAAAACTGCTGCTGTTCAGAAAGACTTCAGTTCCATTTTTCTTCTTGGACTCAGCATCCCAGTGGCTCCTTCTTCCAAGGGTAGTCCGTCCTCAGAGGGAATAGTCGAGTGAAACCGAGAAACTGCCACTTCGCCTGCCAAGGCACCAAAGGTGCTATGACGAGGAAGAGCATCTTCTAGCCTCAGGAGTCATCCAGGGGTCCCAGATTTATCTTGGTTCCTGTTCTCCTGTGGCCACTTAGGTACTTTGGGGTGGTAGAACTTTTTTAAAGAAGGTACAAGGTTATTGAACATTATTGGACTGGGCTGTAAAAGGCAAGATAAGTTACTCCCTAACTTTTCCATTATAGGCTGCCCAGGTGGGGGGATCCTCACCCAGAATTGTGTATCTAGTCTAAAGAAAGCATTCTGACACTATGTACAACTAACCTGCCTTTCTGTCGCTCGCAGTCGCGGCCGTCACCGTGACTGGTGATGTCTTCCGCGTTGGAGTTTGAGAGGACGTAGAGGAAGGTTACTTTAGTCCTTTTTCTGTGTTCGCAGCCGCAGCTCCAAACGCGGGACGCAACGCTGCCGGGAGTATTTAAATCCCCGCCTCCCGGCAGGTCGTTGCGTTGCAACCCCCTCTGTTGTTTACCTTTCGACTCTGGGTCCTTCGCTCTTCCTCTGCACTTCGCTTTGGAACTACTCAGGGTTTTTTTTTTTCCCCGTGGTTACTCTTCTCCACCGCCTTCCCTGGGCGGCGCTACCTGTGCCTTTTTCTCTGGCGGTCTCTCTCTCTCTCTCTCTCTCTCTCTCTCTCTCTCTCTCTCTCTCTCTCTCTCTCTCTCTCTTTCTCTCTTTCTCTCACCCGTTCTTCTTCTCTTGCTCTTTGAGTCCAGTCAGTGTGGGGTTTTCTCCCATGCTCCTCCGCAGTGCTTTCTTGGAAGATTTCTACCTCCACCTCAGCCATTTCAGCTGCTGCCTTCTCCGCCTGCTCTTCAGGCCTACTGCTGCCGTTGGACTTGGATGTTTTGTGGCCACACCCTCATTGTTGGAGATCCTTCGCTTCCTTCTTTCATCTGTTAACAACTGGCCTTCTGAGACAAGACTTGACACCTCTTATCAGGGTTTTTTCCCCTTGCGGGTTTTTCCCTGTATTTTCTGGCTTGGTTCCGGAAAGGAGGTCACTGAGCCGCTGTTCTCACCCAGCAGCCACAGTGGCTTCTCTCCGTGACAAGCCCACGCACCAGAAGAAGGAGAGAGACTACCTGGCACGTCGAGGCCTGCAAGATACCATCGACTCGGAAAGCTCAGGTGAGGAGAGCGTGTGTACAGGGGGAACTCAGCCAAGGGTACCGTTCAAGTCACAGATTGCAATGCCAAAGAGTATCACGATGTCAGCTGAGGAACAGGCCCAAGAGCTGTGGAAGGCTTTCCAGGCCATGTCCCAGGAGCTACAAGGGGTCAAGACTGAGAACGCTTTGCTTAAACAAATGGTTGCGGCTAGGGAACCGACTCCCTCGGAATTGCCATCCATGGCGCTGTCCTCTGGGAAATTTGATGGCTCCCCCAAGAAGGTGAAGGAGTTTCTTGAAGCATGCCTGGTTCATTTCACATACAGACCCCGTACCTTTGCTACAGTTCAGGCCCGGGTGGGTTTCCTAATATCCAACATGACTGGAAACGCTCTGTCCTGGGCCACCCCATTGGTGACTAGTGGAAACGCCATTCTGCAGGACTATTCGGGGTTTCAGAACCTTCTCAAGCAGACCTTCGAACGACCCGAGCTCTCCTTTACAGCCTGCGAAGACCTGTTGGATGTCAGGCAAGGCTCGCTAGACGTTTTGTCATACATCTCCTCTTTCAAAACATTAGCAGCCGGAGCAGGATGGCCCGAGACAGCACAGTATGCCATTTTCAGAAGAGGACTGAAGGAGGAGATTAAAGACGAGCTAGCCAGATCTCCTTGTTCTCCTACTTTTTCAGATCTGCTTTCTGCTGCCCTTCATATAGAGTATCGCCTTCAAGAGAGACGAGTTGAACGTCGTAAGCAAAGAACTCCTGGCCATACCTCAGACCCCTCAGTAACCTTTCTCCCTGGTCGCTCTACTAACATTGTTACCGAAGAACCCATGCAGATCGGTGCCACCAGGGCGCCCTTGTCCGCAGCTGAAAGACGTCGCAGAAGAGAGAAAGGACTGTGTGCCTACTGCGGATCAGAGCAACATCTTCTCAGAGACTGTACAGAACTGTCAAGCAAGAGGTCGGGAAACGACTACCCTCGGCGTCAGTAGGGACAAGCGACCGAGGGTCTTCGAGCAATCTTCATCGTCCCTATGTCTCTCTGTCAGTGACCTCCTCCGAATCTAAGGAGGACTCCAGGCTGATGGTCATTCCAGTACAACTCAACCTCGGACACCATCAGGTGGAAACACTGGCTCTATTGGACTGTGGCGCAGCAGGGAACTTCGTCGACACCCTGTGGGCAGACAAGGTGGGTCTCCGTCGAACCCCCAGGGCAGAAGGTCAGAAGGTGGAAGGTGTGGACGGTTCGCCTTTGTCCTCAGGTCCCATCACCCATACCACTGAAGATCTCTCCTTGACGATCAACCAACATAAGGAAGTTTTGAGCTTTGATATTATCAGGGCTGCCCATTTCCCCATCATCTTGGGCATTACCTGGCTCCGTCGACATAATCCTCTGATTAACTGGACCGAGAATCAGATAAGTTTCAGTTCCCCGTATTGCGCAACCAACTGTTTTTTACTGGAAGGTCGAGCTGATCTTCAGCCAGTCAAGGTGTTTCCAACAACCATGTGGGTATCCATGCTTTACCCAATTTCTGCTCTGGGTTTTCAGAGGTTTTTCAGGAGTGCCTCCATGCCAGACTTCCACCCCATAGGCCAGAAGACTGCACTATCGATCTGGAGCCCAATGCCTTGGTTCCATTCGGACGGATGTTTGCTCTCACCCAAACCGAGAGACAAGTTCTTCGGAGATACTTGGATACCAACATGGAAAATTGTCTCATCCAACCTTCAAAGTCTCCAGCAGGAGCTCCTTTGTTTTTCATTAAGAAAAGAGATTCCGCCGACCTTAGACCCTGCATCGACTACAGGGGCCTAAATACAGTGACAGTCCGTGACCGGTATCCTATGCCCCATATCACGGACATTATTGAGGCGGTGCAAGGTGCTCGAGTCTTTACCAAACTGGATCTTCGCAACGCATACCATCTGTTGCGGATTGCCAAGGGTGACGAATGGAAAACCGCGTTTCGTGCTCCTCTGGGCTTATTTGAGTATAAGGTTATGCTGTTCGGTTTGGTGACCGCCCCAGCGGTATTCCAGAGGTTCATGGACCGAATGTTCTCTGACATGCTTTCCATCTCGGTCATCATCTATTTAGATGATATCTTGGTTTTTTCCCCTAACATGAGAGATCACATAGCACAAGTACGACGAGTTCTGGAGCGTCTTAAGGAGAACAATCTACTGGTCAAGGAGGAGAAGTGCAGATTCGCTGTACCTTCGGTACATTAGCTGAGATATGTTCTATCAGAAGGAGGGATCGCCATGGATCCTGACAAGGTGCACGTTATTCTTGACTGGCCGGCCCCGACCTCCGTCCGAGAGGTCCAGAGGTTCTTGGGTCTTTCCAATTACTACAGGAGATTTATTCCAAACTTTTCGGAGGTGGTGTTTCCCATCACCCGCCTACTCAAGAAGACGGCCTATCCTTTTTCCTGGTCTACTGAGGCGGAAAGAAGTTTCTGTCATCTGAAAACCCTCTTCTGCTCTGCCCCGATTCTGCAGCATCCCAACCAAACTCTTCCATTTATTCTGGAGACGGACGCCTCCGCTATAGCTGTCGGGGCGGTGTTGCTTCAGTCCTTCAACATGGTGGAGCATCCTGTCGCCTATCTCTCTAAGACTCTTTCTCCCAGCCAACTCAACTACTCAGTTCTGGAGAAGGAATTGTTGGCGATGAAATTGGCTTGTGAGGAATGGAGGCACCTTCTCATGGGTGCCCGTCATCGGTTCCTCATTCGCACCGACCATAAGAACCTAAAGGCTTTACAGGACATGGAATGTTCGAACTCCAGGCAGGCTAGATGGGCCTACCTGTTTTCGCAGTACGACTTCCAGATCACGTACATCCCTGGGTCTCTCAATCGTCTGGCTGACGCTTTGTCTCGCAAGGATTCCCACTTGGAAACGGTAGCTGTCAGGTCTGAGCCATTGTTCCACAGAAATCGGATCCTAGCCAGGGTGAGTTCTTTCCTTCAGGAGGTCAAGGCTGCAGTTGCACAAGAAGCTCCTCATATCTCTTTTTCCGCTGATTCCCCTTTCCAAATCAAGGACGGTTGGGTCTTCTACAAGAAGAGGTGGTATATCCCTGAAGGGTCGCTGCGCCGGAAAGTTCTTAAATGGTGTCACGACTCACGTCTAGGCGGACACAGAAGTGGAAATGGTTCGTTGGAACTTATCTCGAGGTCGTTTCTTTGGCCCAACATCAGGAGAGACGTGTTCAACTACGTAAAGACCTGCCCAACTTGTGCCAGAGTCAAATATGCCTCGGGGAAGCCCCTAGGACTTCTCACCCAAGTGGAGATGCCGACTCGCCCGTGGGGACTCATCTCCACGGACTTCATAGTGGAACTTCCTGATTCTGAGTCATGCACATGTATCATGGTTACGGTGGACTCTCTAAGCAAGCTAGCACATTTCTCTCCTCTTCCAGGACTCCCTTCTGCCACCAAGATGGCAGAAACATTTGCCCGAGATATCTTCAAGCTTCATGGCCTCCCCGATAAGATAATATCCGATCGAGGAAGCCAGTACATTTCCAAATTCTGGACGGCTTTATGTACTCGATTGGGAGTGGAAAGGGCCCTTTCCTCTGGGTTTCACCCACAGACAAACGGCCAAACGGGGCGACTCAACACAACCTTGGAGCATGACTTGCGATGCTTTATTTCCCAGCATCAAGATAATTGGGTTTCTCTACTCCCTACTGCGGAATTTGCTTACAACAACTTCAGGCACACTGCCACAGGCGTATCCCCTTTTTTTTGTACCTACGGGGTTCACCCGCGTTATTTAATGCCCGAGGTGCCCAGTTTCTCCAACTCTCCAACTGCGGAAGAGGTGCTAAGAAATATCAAGCAGGCCAGGGACAGTGCATTGCTAAGTTTGGGGGATTGTAGACAGCGGAATAAGGTTGAAGCCGACAAGCATCGCAGGGAAGCACCTTCATGGAAACCTGGGGACAAGGTGTGGTTGTCCACCAGATTCCTTCCCAGATGGACAAAACCTTCTAAACTGTCTCCACGTTTCTTGGGACATTTCCCCATTCTCTCCAAGGTCAATCCTGTTGCCTATCGTCTACAACTCTCTCCATCTCTCAAACGCATACACCCTGTCTTTCACACCTCTCTTCTTAAACCCTACTATTCAGATCCACATCGCCGGCCTCTCAACCGGAATCTTCCTGTCACTGCTGCCGATCAGGATGAATACAAAGTTTTTGCCATTCGTGATTCTAGATTCCTTCGTGGTCGGTTGGAATACCTCCTGTCCTGGAAGGGCTGCCCGGTATCGGAGGATTCCTGGGAGCCAGCTTCCCAAATACATGCCCCTCAGCGGTTGGCCAGGTTTCATCGCTTGCACCCGGGTAAGCCTGGGTGGTTGCACTCTAGGGGGGGCATACTGTCGCTCGCAGTCGCGGCCGTCGCCGTGACTGGCGATGTCTTCCGCGTTGGAGTTTGAGAGGACGCAGAGGAAGGTTACTTTAGTCCTTTTTCTGTGTTCGCAGCCGCAGCTCCAAACGCGGGACGCAACGCTGCCGGGAGTATTTAAATCCCCGCCTCCCGGCAGGTCGTTGCGTTGCAACCCCCTCTGTTGTTTACCTTTCGACTCTGGGTCCTTCGCTCGTCCTCTGCACTTCGCTTTGGAACTACTCAGGGTTTTTTTTTTTCCCCGTGGTTACTCTTCTCCACCGCCTTCCCTGGGCGGCGCTACCTGTGCCTTTTTCTCTGGCGGTCTCTCTCTCTCTCTCTCTCTCTCTCTCTCTCTTTCTCTCTTTCTCTCACCCGTTCTTCTTCTCTTGCTCTTTGAGTCCAGTCAGCGTGGGGTTTTCTCCCGTGCTCCTCCGCAGTGCTTTCTTGGAAGATTTCTACCTCCACCTCAGCCATTTCAGCTGCTGCCTTCTCTGCCTGCTCTTCAGGCCTACTGCTGCCGTTGGACTTGGACGTTTTGTGGCCACACCCTCATTGTTGGAGATCCTTCGCTTCCTTCTTTCATCTGTTAACAACTGGCCTTCTGAGACAAGACTTGACACCTCTTATCAGGGTTTTTTTCCCCTTGCGGGTTTTTCCCTGTATTTTCTGGCTTGGTTCCGGAAAGGAGGTCACTGAGCCGCTGTTCTCACCCAGCGGCCACAGTGGCTTCTCTCCGTGACAAGCCCACGCACCAGAAGAAGGAGAGAGACTACCTGGCACGTCGAGGCCTGCAAGATACCATCGACTCGGAAAGCTCAGGTGAGGAGAGCGTGTGTACAGGGGGAACTCAGCCAAGGGTACCGTTCAAGTCACACTTTCTTCCATAATCTATGCTGTGAAACCTCTCTTATGAATTCACATGCCTATTTAAAACTGTCTGCAGTTAGTGCATCTATTACTGAATTTAAGTATTGTGTGGTATCACTTAGAGAATATATATATATATATATATATATATATATATATATATATATATATATATATATATGCCATTCTTTGAAATTTGTTATTATTTAAGTGTATATATATATATATATATATATATACATATATATATATATATATATATATTACTGAACCTTATTATATATTAAAAAAAAACTATCTTATCAACTAACATAGTGTGTGGACATTCCTTTGTGGGGACTTTGGGGAAACACTGTACTTAGGAACCAGCCTGCATCGGATCTGTGTGATTTGGCCGTGACATAATTGTCCGCGGTGGAATTGACCGCAGTTAATTTTGCTGCAAAACCAATTTTGCTGCAGGCAAAATCTACAAATCTATGCTGCCCCATCCCCTGCCCGAATACATTCCCCCGGACTTACCTTTTGCTCGTCCGATTCCTTCTGACCCTGCAGCATCAGTTTCGTCCCTCTTATGTGGTCGGATCCGACACTGGAGGGTCCGCAATTCTCTTTATTTTGTTTTGTTAACGTTTGGGATACATCTTCCCAGAATGAGAGTATTTCGCGCAGCCCTAGAACATGTGTATTAGGTCTGCATTGACCAAGCTACATTTTGGACAAGTTTGTGTTGTCGCTTTGTCAAATTTTGCAATTCTTCCTGGCATTAGATATGCTCTGTGGGTAACATATAATTGGATCAGCTGTAGTTTTGCGTATCTAAACAATCATTTATGGTACCCCATGATCCTACTCCAAGCTTCTTGTGACATTTGCTCCCCTAAATCTGCTTCCCAGCGTTGTTTAATAAGCATTAGATTGTCATCTGGCTTTTCCATCAGAGTGTCATTTAACCTTGATACTGCGTTTCCTGCTTCGGAGATATCATATAATGATTCTATCTCTCGATCCTCCTCAAAAAAACGACTTCCATTATTGGCCATTTCAGTTTTAGCTCATGTAGGAGTGAGGCATGGGTTATATGTTGCCCCACACTGACTCCTGATTCCTCTGCTATCTCGCTAAAGGTCTTCGGTCTCCCCTCCGTCAATTTATCGCCCAACGTAGCCACCCCCCTGGGTTACCAGCATTTCCGTACTTGCAGCCTAAACTGAGCATCTCCAATCTTGAGTGTCACCAGTGGGATCTGGGGTGAATAAGGATTCTCTTTGCCCAAGAGGCGGCAGGCCCTTTGCCACATCACCATACCTAGTTTCAGCAGTAAAGGAGGCCTAGGAACTCATGGAACTGTGTTCCACACCATCTCTTTCAGGAAGAATGGATGCTGGCTGCAGTAGCTCTGTATCCTGAGTCTTTTCATCAGATAACCAGTATGTGATGAACTGTAGCTGGCAGCTGGCACGCAATAAAGTACCCCTCGAAGTCCGGCACTTTTATTCCCCCTTGTTCATACGCCTTTGCAATCTGTCTAGCGCTAGCCTACGCCTCAAGTTATTTCATAGGAAGCTACGGCAAATGGTATTCAGCCTCTTGAAGAAGGCTCTAGGTATGTTGTATGGGACATTTGTGAAATAATGCAGCAGCCTTGGGAGCCCCACCATTTTCAACAACCCGTCCCTCCCCATTAGCGAGAGCGGCAATTTGGCCCAGACTTTCATAGAGTTCTCTATTTTATGGACAGCTTTCACCGTATTTTGCTGGTGCTCTAAAAATGTCTACTCCCAGGTATCAAAATGTTACGTTTTCTTATTTGATCGGTAATACCGGTAGCGCCTCCAGGGGACTTCTACTGTACCCGGCTAAGGGGAATAAGCTGGACATCTGTGGATTAATCGTGATCCCGACAATTCTGCGTAACGCTCCAGCACATCCAGTACAAATTGGTCTGTGGTTGTTGTAAATAGGGGAGCATATCATCCGCATATAGG
Source organism: Ambystoma mexicanum (assembly GCF_040938575.1). NCBI lineage: Eukaryota > Metazoa > Chordata > Amphibia > Caudata > Ambystomatidae > Ambystoma > Ambystoma mexicanum. Next base: position 1,133,434,486 of record NC_090923.1, read on the forward strand.
GAGATCAAATGTATATTGCCCCATATGTTAATGCCGGCTTCTTGATACTCCTTCCACAAGTACACCGACAGCGGCTCTAAGGGCAATATAAACGACATCGGAGACCAAGGACACCCCTGTCTGGTCCCCTTACCTGGCTCCCATTGTTCTGATATTATGATATGATATGGCATTTATAACGCCAGGCAAGGGAGGGGAAACAGTGGGAAGACAGAGACAGCAATCTTACTAGGCTAGGTGACATTGAGATTGTGCAAGTGCAGTGGAGGGGAAGGGGAAAAGTGAGGAGAGAAAAGGGAGGGGACAGTGCAGTACATAGGATAACAGTAAGATAATAAAGACAATAATTAAATGTGCCCGTCTTCACCCTAGTTACCGGGTTACTGTATAATAATTTCACCCATTTAATATATGTGGGGCCTATGCCAAAACCTTTCAACACCGGTAGTAACCATCGCCATCTGACTGAATCAAAGGCTTTAGCTGCGACAAGCGAGGCTACCACCATAGACTGAGCACTGTCTTGAGTATGGTCTATTACGTGGCGCAATCGTCTTCGGTGGCATGTGATATTTCTAAGCAGGACATATCCATACTGGTCCGGGTGCACTAGTTTATGTACCATGGGTTTCAGCCTATTAGCCATTAGAGCCGTCAGTATTTTCCCATCCTGATTAAGCAGCAAGAGGTATAAGATTTGTTTGGTTTCAGCAATTGGACTATAATGGAATCACGCAATGACTGCAGCAGTATGCCCTTCTCTAGGGATTCATTCAACATTGCTAGCAATGGGGGTGTGATTTCTGCCGCAAATTCTTTGTAGCACTCACTGGGAAGACCGTCCGCTCCTGGGGTCTTGCCCGTTGGCAACCCCTTTATGGTATGTTCCAGCTCTTCTTTAGTTATAGGGGCTTCCAGTATGTCTGTGTCTTCCGCGCCAAGCTTTGGAAGATCTATCTGCTCTAAGGCCTCTTCTATGTCCGACTCATGGGTGTCCGACATCTCCTCATGCAATGTCTTATAGAATTCACATAAACAGTTATTCATATCCTGCTGCACCTTACAAAGCTCCCCAATCCTTGCCTTAATTGCTCGGATCACTCTCTGCTCCATTTCACTCTTGTACAACCAGGCTAACAACTGCCCCAGTTTATCTCCTTCAGTGTGTTGACGTTCCACATATTTCCTATAGCTCAGTTTCCCCAGTCTATCCCAGTGTGCTAAACACTCCTGCCGTAGGGCAACCGCCTGTCGGGCTCTTCCGCTAGGAAGGTCACTTTGACTGTTCATGGCTTTCAGTTTAGTCTTGGCCTTGCGTAACTCTGTCTCTATTGATGCCTGCACCCCATTAGCCTTAGCAATCGCTGTCCCCCTAATCACCACCTTGAAAGCGTCCCATGACATGCCTGCTGACCCCACACTCCCCGTATCATGCGTAAAGTATTCCTGTACCCCTTTCCTTAGTTGTTCCCGAAACGCCTCATCTTGAAGGGACTCGCTACCAAGTCCCCATGATGGGATCCGTGCTCTGGGGGGAGAGACTTGCCAAGTAACCATCAGAGGGCTATGATCCAACAACACTTGTCCCTTATATTCCGCCCCTGCAAATTCTTGCATGAGGTCCTCGCACGTGAAAATATAGTCTAACCTAGTGTACAAGTCTTGGGGAGCTGCGTAATGTGAATAGCTTCGGGCCTGCGGCTACAGTGTCCGCCATATGTCCACGAGCTGGAATGACAGCAACAATGCACCTAGGGATTTGGCCAACGGAGCAGGGTGTGTGTATTTCTGGTCCGACATATCAAGCATAGGATTCAGCACACTATTAAAATCTCTGCCCCAAATCAGTGTGCCGTCTATGTGCAGACTTTTTAATGGATACAACGTGCCAAAGTAAGCTGCTGTGTCTTGGTTTGGTGCGTAAGTGTTGAGAACACAAAATTCCCTATGTTCCGCCCGAACTTGCATCCCAAACATCCTGCCCTCCTTGTCTTGAAAGGTCTTAAGCACCTTCAAAGGAATCAACGGTGCCACCCATATTAACACACCCCTGGCGTAAGCAGAGTATGGAGAGCCCAGCGTAGAGCCCCTCCACTTTTTAGTCAATGCTATCTGTCTCTCTTTCGTGAGATAAGTCTCCTGTAGGAGTGCAATATCAATTTTCTGACGCCTTAGATACTTCATAATTCTATTCCTATTGATATAACTTTGATGGCCTCTGACGTTCCAGGACATTACTCTAAGTTCCCCCATCGCTTTTAAAATTTCTTATACGTTTCGACCTCCCAGCATTCACGTCCAAGTACAATACATATAGCGTGGATCTATAGGCAAACATCCAACTAACTACCCCAACTCCTGTACCTTCCCCCTCCCAACTGTTTCCCAGCTCAATATCTTGTGCTCAGGCATCTCCACTTCTCGCCGTTGCTCCAGGCAAATGTCCTGGTACGTGGGCACTGTAGGCAGATACATAACCTCTAGTATCTGTACAAACAACACTGTCTGTCGGGGTAGGTGCGTCCGTGTGATGCATGGTTAAATAAGCACCACATTGTGAGCTCCAGCATACATTATCGCATCTTCTTTTAGCTTCCATCCGGAAGGTGTTACCCTTATCGTCATTGCATGTTGCAGACTCCTGTCACAGCAATGTTCTCAGTCCTCAGCCTGGTCTTTTTCGTCGTGACTCGGGCCAGCCTCTGTTCCGGTTGGCCATTTCTGCGTGTCCATCCATTTGTGCGCTTCTTCTGGGTTCTCAAAGAAAATGGCACAACCTTTATGGATCACCTTCAGTTTGGCCGGATAAAACAGCATGTATTTCAGGTTTGATGCACGTAATCTCTTTTTATCCCCTATACAGTTCATCCATAACTTCTGTGCTTGGAGGGTATAGTCCAGATAAGCTGTTATTGTGGCTGACATTCGCTGGATCGTCCCCCCTTTGCGGAAGTGCTCTAGGATCTTCTCTCTGTCACAATAGTTCAGTATCCGGGCTATTATTGGTCTCAGTGGAGCTCCCGGTGGTGGTTTCCTCGCCAATGATCGGTGTAATCTTTCTACCATGAATCCCTGCGTGAAGGTGCCGGCCGATTTCCTGCTGTAGCTGGGACTCGATGTATTCCGTCGGGCTCCCTCCTTCTTCTCCTTCTGAGAACCCTATAATTCGCACATTGTTGCGCTGAGCCCTGCCTTCTGCGTCTTCAGCTCTGTCTTCTAGATTACGCACTTGTTTTTGCAGTACATTGACGTCTTGTGATGTGTCTTTTAGGTCACTTGTATGCTCTGCAACTGTCTTTTCCAGTGTGCCTGTGGGTTCAACCAGTGCTCTCACATCTTGTCTCAACAGATTCACGTCAATACTAATAGCATCAATTTTGGATTCAAGGGATTCCTTCAGGGATGCTATGCCCTCTAGAATCTGTTGATCTCCTCTTGCGGGTGTCGGCTCTGCATTGGGCAACCTTGTGCCAGTGGTTCAAGCTGTCGAGGTAGGCTTGGTAAAGGTATCCATCGTCGGCTGCTTGGCCTTGCTTTTCTGGGGTTTGGAGGCCATGGTTTAGCTTCTGCCGTGTTCAGTGTTTCTCAATGGCTCCTTGCTCAGGTTCCGTTATGCCCCGGCAGCACTTCGGTTAAAAGGCCTTAGTGCCCTATTGTTGTGCCCTTTTTGTTGAGCCCCTTTTTATACCAATCCTAGGGTAGTGTCCCGGTCTTCCAACCCTGTGTGCCCAAGCCGCTTTCGTGTTGGGGCTTAGCTGCAATTATGTTCCTCGCTTTTGCCACCCATGGGGCTCGTGAGTACTAGGGGCCCCTTGTTGTTGTGTGATGATACAGTCTGGGTTGCCAGACACTGGCATCCGGGGCGCTAGGTTCCACCGGGGTGCGCAATTCCTTGCCGGCTTGTGTCCCCTTCCCCGGGGAAAACTTGCAGTGTCTGCTCCTCTATGTGCACAGCGCGGGGTTCTGTCGGGTATCTCCCAACCTGCTTCTCTGGTGTGTGGCTCTGGTCTTTACTGGGTGCTACCCCACTGTCACCTGAGTATGCAGTGCCTTTCTTGTACTGTTGTTCCCTCCTATGTTATTGATGCTCATCTACTGTGCTCAGGCTTCTATCCCCCTCAGTCGCTGCCCGCTTATTGGGTGAGCTTCTGTGGGTCACGTGCACCTTACACTGTCTGTGCTTAAAACTGCACTCACACCTCAATCTGGGCTTATTTCATACGTGCCATGGGGTTTAGTACTTCTTTCATTCTCCTGCATCACGGGCCGTGCCCCATGTGATAAGGCGGACCACAGAGGGAACCGGAGCACAGTCTATTGGTTCAGCTACAGTCTCTTTTATTGCAGTGACCGACAGCGCTTGTCGGACTGCACGGCATCCGTATTGCCTTATGGGCATAGTGTGTAATTTAGGGGTGGACCACGGTGGAGCCCTTGGCTGTTTCGTAGTTAGCCTCAACACGGGCCGACATACCTTTGTTTATTCAGCCCCACTGGGCGGACCATGATGGGAATGGCTGCTGTGGCTCCTTGTTTATGGGTACACAGCAGTCAACTTGCTGAGGCAGACCACAGTGGGAACCGCGTAGGTTGCTTAACATCAATGTATGTCCCTCCTCGCCCGCTGCACTGTTTATGATTGCGGCGGGAGCTGTTCCAGGGTCATTGCAACTCTGCTCCTTTGTACAGAATATTCCTGGCTCGCTGCAGCTGAGCTGGGCTCCGCCTCGTTTTGTTTCCCTACTTTAGATCCGTTGGGGCTGTCCCACTGCAAGTCGGTCACGGTCTTCTCCTAGACCTCGTAACCTGACCCACCACAGTGTATCATTCTTTATTCCTTCATAGTTTGCCGCTGCTCACTTGCCACCGGCGATCTGTGTTGCTTTGGCGTCAGGGTATCGGTTCTACCATTTCTGCAGTGCCTCCGTCTGGACACTACTCCTCGCGGATCTCCTTGTCCACGGAGCTGCTCCCTCCTGGGCTGGCTACTGGCACTGGGAACCCTTGTTGCGTTCTGGACGCAGGCTCATCCAGGTTTGATATCACTACTGCTTGTCTGCAGCTACTGGTGCTTCTCTCCGAAGAGTGGTGGTGATCTCACTTTGAAGTCCTTTGTTGGGTGGTGTGCACCATCTTGGCTCCTCGCTTCCTGTCGGGTCGCTGATTCTCCGTCAGTCATTGTTCATTAATCTTCTTTTTGAAAGCAATCTGCATGGTCCGCTGTAATCTTGACCCCTTCACACAAATGGGCATCCCTTCAGAGTGTGCAAATAGTGCCTATAGCCACCATTATCGCCCAGGATTATGTCGGATCGGCTGGAGTTCCTTGGGAACGCGTCCCACTGCATGGCTCTTAAGCCAAGCCCCCTTGCCAAATACACAGTTCACTTTGCTTTCTTACAATGCAGGATTCACTCCGTTAGCTTTTTTCTGGGAAAAGTGTCAGAGACTTTCGATTGTAGAAGGGATTTGACTCGACCCATGTATGACCACTCTGTCTCCTCACGCCGGCCTCTCCCAGGGCCTCCTGGTATTTGGAGTTTCAACAAAAAGGGACCAGCCAGAGTCCTTCGAATGAGCGCTCGTGTGGTGCCTGACCACTCTGCAGCAGGTCCTTCACTGGACTTTCTTTCAAGCTCAAACACACACAAGTTCTTTTGTTCACAAGTTCATATAATGTTGCTGTTTCCAACCTTTCTTTCAACACAGTCCGGTTTACTATCAGCTCACTCTGACTCAACGACTGTGCTGAACCCGTTGGCTTGTCTAGTTTCTGGAGTCAAGGACAGTAACACGGTAGCAAGCGTGCCTCCCCTTCTGGTTTATCAGTGCTGGAGGCCCCCATGCACCGTTGGCATCTGCTGCACCACACGCCCGCTGTAAATCCCAGTCTCATAACTCTTTTCAGGAGACTTTGTGGGTCTGGCTTGAAAAAGGCAAGGGCACTTCCCTCCTTGTCGTCCTTTTAGGTCTCGCCGCCTTTCTTCTCCATTTGGACTGCCGATCCGGAATAGCTGCTTCTTCGTGTGGTTGGCCTTGCTCGTAGTATGCTCTCGTGCTCTGCCTTTTATCCCTGTGGGAAAGGGAAAGGGACGTCAGGTGTGTGTAGTTATTGGCAATTGCCTGACTCTGCCTGACCCTTGTGTTGGGACATGTCAGGTAACGGCTTTGTTGTTAGGCCGTTGTCTGTCACTGTGTCAGAAAATGTTTGTGTTGGAAAAGGGGGGAGGTACATTTTCTAGGTATCCTACGGGGTAGGATGGGGAACAGAAGTCATAAGCAAGGGGCGTTGCTGGTTAACTCGGAAATGTGAGCTTTGTAGGGTTTGTGAATTGAATAGGGGAGATCGTGGGAAAGGTAGTGTTTTGTCATAACAGATTTGGAGTTCGGGAAATAATAATCAGAGGGACGTGGAGGAGAATGACTGGGAGTATTCGGGTGGTATACAGGAAAACAGGGATTCTGGGAGAGATAGTGTCTGAGGGCAACAGGGATTGCGTTCCTAGGGGGTTTGTCATAGACGGAGGGGTCGTTGGATCTGGGCAAGAGAGATTGATTGGGAGGAAGGGAGGCAGATGTGGTACAGCCTACAAAGGTCTCAGGGATCTCATCCTCCTCTCCTTCCCCCCTGGTGTAATACTGCGTCTCACCTGGGGTATTCCCCCGAGCACAACCCTGGGTTCCCCTATCCAGGTTATCCCCCCTCGCTCGCCACAAGGGTTGGGATCTGAGAGGGCCAGCCCTTCCCTGGCCACCTGCAAAAGGGATTCTCGAGGTCTGCTTGGGAGAATACCCTTAGGTTTCTCACAGCTAAGAGCAAACCCTAGGAAATGTCATCTGAGGCAGTCTGATTCTTTGTAGGAAATGGTTCGATACCACAAGCAGAAAAGGGGAAGGCAGTTCTAAAAACCCAACACCAAAAACCAAGAGAGACCTTTGTTCCTTCTTAGGGTTAACCAGCTATTACAGAAGGTTTATACCAAACTATTCCAGCATAACTGCAACGCTAAGCGACTAACTGAAAAGGCTCAGCCCCAAAATCTACTGTGGAGAAAAGAAGATTAAGCCAGTTTCGATGGGCTGAGAGACATACTATGCCACAAGCCCTAACCTGAAGATGACAGACTTCACTAAATAATTCCCTTTGCAAATGGATGGCTCCAAAGTAGGGTTGGGGGTAGTGCTCTCACAAGAACATGATGGCATTGAGCACCCAATACTGTATACCAGTCGAAAACGTTTTCCTAAAGAACAGTCTTATGCCATGGTCAAACTTTAAGCACTGGCTATAAAGTGGGCTATCATGCACTTAAAGTACTATCTGACTGGAAGAAAATTCAGATTGGTTACGGACCACTTATCCTTGACCTGGTTGAGCTTATGAAAGGACATCAATGCCAGATTAATGAGGTGGTTCTTGTATTTACAAGCTTTTTGCTCCACTGTTGAAAATCGAAAGGGCCGAAAACAAAGACATTTAGAATTTCTAGGACGCTTTACTGTCAGTCGAGAAGGGGAAGCCTTGAACGTAAGGGGAAGGGTATCTGACAAATCAAGGGAATTCATCCCTTCTCCCAAAGGAGAAGCTCCCCCTGTGAGGAAAGGGAGGTGATCCTGCTCTGTAATACCCTCCGTAGTAGAGGCAAGTGGGACTTCACCGGGAGAGACTTCCACTTAGGAAACAAGGACTCACGTTCCTTTAAGGAACACCCTAACTCCTTTCCCACAATGGCATGCATGGGACTGCCTCAGATGCTTAACAGCCATAAGAACTGTGAAAAACCACAGGGTGTTTCACAATCTAGTCCCAGGGGATCCCATACTTATGTGCCGAGGTTTCCTTCCTGCTGCCCTCCTCCCCTATGCCCACGTTCTCCTCACCTGAGCTGTTGGATTCGCTGGTTTCCTGGAGGCATCGCCGGGTGAGGTAGTCTCTTTTCTTTTTGGGATGCACTTGCTTGTCACGGAGAGAAGCCACAGTGACAGCTAAGGAACAGCTGTTCTGTGGCTCCCCTTCCGGAATCAAGCCGGAAAGAGAAAAAGCCCCGGAGGGAAAAACCCTTGATGAAGGACAGGCTCTTCTTTAGAAGTCAAATCCCCACTGGTGCTGACTGGAGGAGGTGGAGAAAGTTCCAACCGGAGGAAGTAAGGAGCGATGTCACAGAAGGTAAATTGCAGTCCAGTAGATGGAGATTCTGGACGAGTGAAAAGGAGTAGAAGACTCCACCGGAAGAAGCAGCCGTCCTTACTGTGCAGGGAGGAGAAGGAGGCGGTGAATGCACCAGGTCCAGGAGCGCCGGAAGCAGGTACTAGGCACTACGGAGACCCGGGAAAAAGGGAAAGACCCTGAAGGTGAGAGAAAAGAGAGAGAGCGAGCGAGAGATAGCGAGAGAGAGAGCGAGAGAGAGAGAGAGAGATAGGGAGGAAGAGCGGCTCCGTCGAGCCGGAACTGAACTTGAGAGAAAAAGGTAAATACGCCAGGCACGGCAGAGAGCCGTAGAGAAAGGAGGAGCAGAGGAGGGAGGAAAGCACAACAGTGCAAAAGTATCGCCGAAGCGAAATAGTTAGTAACTGGCAGAACCGAAGGAAGCCAGAAACACCAAGCGAGAGGGACCCGGAAACAGGAAGCGTCCTGAATCGAGGGTTGCAACGCAACGCATCTCCTGTGGGCAGAGCTTAAATACTGCACAGAGCGGTGCGTAAGGAAACAAAAGAGGGACTAAAACCCTCTATGTCGGTTTCACCAATTCCAATGAACAAGAATCCGCCAATCTCGTCCTCTGCCATAACGGCGGATGACAATTTAGGTGGCCATAGAAGGACCATCGCTTTTTTGATCCCGACCCTGGGGGTGGACAAGCGAGGGAGGATCACCTGGGCACGGGGTCCTCGGGGACTGGGGAGAAACACCTGATGGCGAAACATAGTATCCCCCTTTTTCCACAACCTATGTAACCCCTATCACTGCTTATTTTATGGGAAACTACAGCTCCTATAATTCCTCCCTATGTTACATTGGCAACACTACTGAGCCGAGGAAGATGAGGAATAAGGTCAAGCAGATTACCTCCACTGACTTGCAATGGCACTGTCCCTGTAACAAGGTCAGGCAGAGTCATGCATGTAATCCTAACTATATACACCTGCCACTTGTTAACACTCCCGTTCAGATGAATAAAAGGTGGTGCGCATAGGCAAACTCTGAGGAAGGCTGGGTACGAGAAGGAACAGTTCTTTCATGGCTGATACGAACCAGGCGATGAAAGTCGGAAAGCCAAGGGGCTGATCTGCAGTTACGAAGATAGAGAGAGAGCCAGATGAGAATCCCCCACTTCCGGGAAGCCGTAAGCATTACAATACTGAAACCGAGTGAGCAGAAGAAAGAAACCTTCAAGGTACTTGAAAGCAGCCTGAGACCCTCCCAGATGAACGACATAGTTGGGGAGGAACAGAGGAGGCGTTGGAAACGGCCTGGACTGCTGCATGAAGAGCGTTGATGAATGAAGGATGAGTTACACAACCAGTGAGTTATCAAAGGCAACAAAAGTCTGGTTTGTGTTAAAAGCAAAAGTTGTTACGCTCACCTGGCTCCCACAGAGGCGTTGATCTGAACTGGACAGCTGCAGTCTCCACCAATTTGACGCGTAGGGCCGAGATGACGGACTGGACTGGCCCACCTAGCTTCGTTGCTTGGCCTGATGGTTTGAAAAGATGAGCTCTCCATCCTGCATTGAGTGCAGGGGCGCGTTGATAACCAGTTGCTTCACTGGCTCAAAGGAATTGGTGCATTCCAGAACAATATTGACTCCTAAAAGTATGTAGTTCGTAAGAGTTCAAATGCCTGACTTTCACTCTTGTCCGATTCCTTGCAGATTGCAGCTTGACCCTAGCGAAGAGTTCCTCGTGGCAACCGGTAATATTCTGGTAAGGATTTGTATTTCCAACACAGTTCGATAAATAATGTCAATATGTAACCTGTTGATTTCTCCCTTATTCAGGCACTGAGAGAAAGTATGAAGTCTTGGGGAATAATACCTCCGGCAGTAAAATCAGGTAAGTCTAATGTGGTGAGGAGGGTTCCCCTTGATAGTCCCTTTGTTTCACCTTGCTGTCCTTTTGTTTCCCCTTAGGGGCCGGGGTTCGGCGAAGATGCAGTGGAAGCTCACCTTGCTGTTCTTGTCTACTCCTTAGGTGCCGGAATGCGGTGGGAACATGCAGGAGGATGCGGTGGAATGTGAAGATGCTGCGAAGGCCGGTGAGTTCAGCGTGGCGCTACAGCAGGCGAGGCGATGCGCATAAAATAACTTCTTTATTCCAGCTCGAAGGCGCGATGGATAGGGAATTCAGGTAAGGATCAAAGGTATTGCTCTTCTTCTAACCTTTTCTCCTTCTTTCTCCCTTTTTCTAGGAGCTCCAAACTCGAGGCAAGCGTGGCAGAAGGCTGGATGCAGACTTGCAGGCACGGTGAGCGTTACGCTGCTGGATGCAGAATAACACGAAGCATGTACTGCTCTTTGGGTGTGGTTTAAATAGCTTCCAAAGTAGTCCCAGGTAAGTATTCCTCCCCAGCCCCGCCCGAGTAAAAAATAATCCCTAGCTAAAATAGTCCCAAGCCTCATTTGGCTTGGAGCTCTTGCAGCATGGTCTGCATCAGGTAAGCTCTACTCTATGAGCCTGGCGCCTATGGCACCAGGACTGACTCTCCATATGAGTCTGGCACCATAGGCGCCAGGACCGCACCCAAACAGCCCCTAGCAGGGGTTTTTGGGCTTGCCCAAAATAACTTGATGCCTACTTCCGGGGTTGATGGACCTGGTTGGATCCCTGGGGGTGGGCATCATGACAAAAATAACTGTAACTCAAAAGGTGAAGGTTGCACGTATGTCGATAAAACGTGTAATGGAAACGAAAATTTCCGAATTGTAAACAGAATGGATACAAAGTAACAGAGTGGTCCTGCGAGGCAAAATCACACATTCAAAAGTCTCTGTGAAATGTTCTGAGTTGATTGGGAATCAAAGGCAAGAAAGTAATCGTGATCTCGAAAGGAAGTTGAATGAATGAAAAGCAAAGTATGTGAACTCTGAATATGCCAAGAGGGCAAAATATGTGAACTTTGAAAGAGGCCAAGAAGGCAAGGCAAAGAGAATAAGAAACTACAAGTACCAAGAGGCATTGGTGTTGTAAGAGGAGGAAGATTGTGAATTGTTGAATTACTGAGAGAAAGTTCGAAGTGGTCATGCAGAGGTCTATATAAAATCCTTGCAGTTTCAAAAGTCTTGGGGCCTCATTACACGGTAGGCGGTAAGGGTTTACGGTACCGGTTTTTTACCGGTACCGGTAAATCCTTACCACCTTACTACGAGGTCCCTTTGCGGGTTGGGGATTTTAACGCCTGCTTTTTGCAATGGCGCAGACGGGCTAAAAAACGGTGGTGTGGAAGGTTGCCCAGAGCAATTGCCAGTGGTTTAGATTCATTCGAGACCTTCCACCCATCACTTTTGTGGTCAGTTTGTTTCTCCTTGTGAGAGAGGGTATGCCCAGACGTGGGTCCCTTGCTCGCTGTGCCACAGTGAACCAGGCTGCACCTCACTGAGGAGGTCCAACAAGGCCAAAACATGTCTGGGGTTGCTTGGTTTTCTGTGCAAAGGGGACCTGGCCTAGCAGTTCGGGCTGGGCTGCTACCTTCGGTGGCGGCAGCTGCTGACTGATTTGCACATGGCTGGTCCCCTTTTGCAATGGTGCAGACGGGCTAAAAAATGGTGGTGTGGAAGGTTGCCCAGAGCAATTGCCAGTGGTTTAGATTCGAAACCTTCCACCCATCACTTTTGTGGTCAGTGTGTTTCTCCTTGTGAGGCAGGGTATGCGCAGACGTGGGTCCCTTGCTCGCTGCGCCACAGGGAACCAGGCTGCACCTCACTGAGGAGGTCCAACAAGGCCGAAAAATGTCTGGGGTTGCTTGGTTTTCTGTGCAGAGGGGACCTGGCCTAGCAGTTCGGGCTGGGCTGCTACCTTCGGTGGCGGCAGCTGCTGACTGATTTGCACATGACTGGTCCCCTTTTGCAATGGCGCAGACGGGCTAAAAAACGGTGGTGTGGAAGGTTGCCCAGAGCAATTGCCAGTGGTTTAGATTCATTCGAAACCTTCCACCCATCACTTTTGTGGTCAGTTTGTTTCTCCTTGTGAGAGAGGGTATGCCCAGACGTGGGTCCCTTGCTCGCTGCGCCACAGGGAACCAGGCTGCACCTCACTGAGGCGGTCCAACAAGGCCGAAACATGTCTGGGGTTGCTTGGTTTTCTGTGCAGAGGGGACCTAGCCTAGCAGTTTGGGCTAGGCTGCTACCTTCGGTGGCGGCAGCTGCTGACTGATTTGCACATGGCTGGTCCCCTTTTGCAATGGCGCAGACGGGCTAAAAAACGGTGGTGTGGAAGGTTGCCCAGAGCAATTGCCAGTGGTTTAGATTCATTTGAAACCTTCCACCCATCACTTTTGTGGTCAGTGGCATTCATTAATAAACATGGGGCTGGCTCCTCTATTTCTGTCTTATCAGTTGACGGGGAAAGAGACAGAATTTCCAAGAGCTTTTACTTCCCACTGCCCCATTTATTTCTTTTACTATTGTGCCAAGGAAGGCGAGGAGGCAGACAGCCAAATGTAATTTGGTAATTCTATGTCAAGACTGGAGGCGAGCATTATGCTTCAACTTCTTTATAAAATACTGTAAAACAGTTTCAACAAATAAAGTAACAAATCACAACAAAGGTCCTTTAGAACTCCTTTTTCTCTTTTTCCTTTCTTTAAACTACAACTCCCACTCTATCTGTAGTCCTTATTAGTGTCCACCCAGTCCATGTATCACTTCCTTCCTGTGGACTCCTCCGCTTCTTTTCCTGCTCTGCAGCAGAAAAGTACCCCTTTTCCTCAATGCTTGATTTTATGCTAGTTTGAATTTAGCCATGGACAGACGGGAAAGAAAATGCATTCTAGGATGTGTATTAATAATGTAGATAACATACTGTATGGTATTGTGAGTTTAACTGTTATACAGAATATATTTCTGAGTTAGACAATGACGTATCATTTAGCGAACAGAGAGCGCGCAGCGACACACGCGATCTGCGACAGACAGTGCTGGACAGAGCGTTTCCTCCTTAGAAGGAGCATTTCGCTCACAACATCAGGACACGCGACGAAGGGAAGTGAGCCTGTGTCACATATCTGACATGCCCGGGGCTCGCTCCCCCTCACCGACGCCATACCCTTGGGTAGGAGGAGCCATTGCGTCTCCCATCGCAAGCGAAAGCCGGAATATCCGGTTTTCACGCACAAACACGCACAAAGCGAACTTCTGAAGCCGGGCCCAGCAGTGATTAGCAGGTCGCAGAAATAACAATAAGCAACAGACAACAGTAGACATGACTGAAGAAGAAAGTGATCTCACACATGAGGGGCACTGCAGGGACTTTGAAGCCCACTCTACCCACAGAACACAGTGGGACAGCTCAGGAGAGCATCGCAGTGACTTTGAAACCCATTGAATCCACAGAATGCAGTGGGACAGTTCAGGAGAGAACCCACAAAAGGTGCTAGCCACATTAAAAAAACATTTACAGTCTATTTGAATGCATCAGACCCAACAAAGCAGTGGGTGTGCACAAGACACCTGCAATACAGGTAACAGGCACAAAGCACCCAGCAAATATGTCTGAGTTTGAGTGGAACGAGGAGGACCATTCAGTAGACCTCGCCTCTAGCTTTAAAGAGATGCTAGGAAGTTTGCTGGTCGATGCAGTGGCTCAAGGGGTGAAACCCCTACAAGTCAGGCTGCCAACACTGGAATCCATCTTCAGCCAGTCCCATGATAGCACCGAGTTTACCGGTAGAACGCCCACAGAGACCTCGCAGAGAGGACTGAAGCGGAGTATGATGACCCGCAAGAGGAAATCCTCTGCCAACCCCCCGGGTCGTACCTATGGGGCAGATAAAAATGCCCCGGAGGCAGTCGACAGTTTCACAAAGTTCAGAGAAGCTTTCATGCTAACGTCAGCAGTGCCAAGCCTCGTGACCCCCTCCCCAAGGGAAGAGAATATGGGAAATGATGACCCAGGCTCTGAAGAGGAGCCAACAGAAGCTAATTGTTCTTCCCAGGAGGAAGAATAGAAAACGGAGGAAGACTAGGAGGTTGTCAAAAGTGGTAAAAGGGCTCGCAAGGAAAAACACCTGGAGGAGGATCAAGGGGAGATAACGGACATGTTTGAACTAGAAGACATTAGGAACCCAAGATCCTCAGATTGGCAGCCCTCCCCCAGAGTAACTAAATACATGATCTTAAGACTACAGAAAGTGCTGGACAAAGAGGTCAGACAGCGCATGAGAGCAGAAAGCCCGCTCCCAAACCTACCGGACAAAGTAGCAGAAACACAAAAGCTAGATTAAAAGAAGTTAGCATTTGTCACGAAGACTAACAAAGAGCCACACAAGGGCATAGACAGGTCATGGAGGAGATGCCAAGAGAAAGTGCTTGACCAAGCAGGACCACTAGCCAAACTAATGGGCCTAGCCGAGAGAGCTAGGGACACCGGAGAGGAAGTGAACCGAGAGTCCCTAGCAAATTGGGCCCAGAGAGCGATTTGCCTCTTGGGAAATGCAAATTGCATTTCATCCATCTCTTCAGAGAGGAGGAGAGGCCTCCTGCTTAAGATAGATGTGTAGCTGGGAGAACCGGCATCATACGAAGCAGGAGAAGCAGCACAAAGCCTCCTCTTCGGGGAGACCTTTGGCAAAGAGATGGGAAGATGTGTTGACACCTATACATCTCTAGAATAAGCACAGGCAGCGATCCGGAAAATCTTCCCAGGCAGAATTTTTGCAGGGACTGGCCGCTACCGAGGTAGAGCGACCGGTCGGTTCCAGGAAGGTAGAAGACCTCACAACAACAGCAGAGCCTAATACTGGGAGAACAGGCAGCAAGATTCCTTCTTCCCCAGCATAGGGTGTTTTCTGCATGACCGTAGAGGCAGAGGACCAAGACGGGGTCAAGGTTTCACCACAGGTGAGAGTGCCCAGATACCCACCAGTGGGGGGAGAACATAGTGCTATTTGCAGAACTGGGACACGCTTTCCAGCGATGCTTGTGTGTTGTAGACAGTCGAAGGGCTGCAATAAGAATTTATGGAGGAGCCAGTGCAAGAGAGCTGGCTGCACGCTATACACTTAGCTCAAGCAGAACTAGAGAGTCTACACAACGAGCTAAGACAGCTCGAGCAGAAGAGAGCTATAGAGTGATGCAAAGTAACACCGAGATTTGTAAGCAATATGTTTCTGGTGCAAAGAAAAGAGAAAGTACGCCCAGTAATAAACCTGAGGGAGCTGAACAGTTGGATCGTATACCGCCATTTCAAGATGGAGGGAATACATCAACTGAGGGATACGCTACGGAAGGGAGACTGGTTGACAAGGATAGATCTGAAAGACGTCTATCTAACAGTGCCAGTGCAGGCAGAATTCAGGACTTTTCTAGCCTTTCACTGGCACAGCCATCTCTGGCAGTTCAAGACAATGCCCTTCGGTCTATCGTCAGCGCCTTGGGCGTTCACCAAGCTTATGAAACCAGTCGCAGCAGCGATCAGAGAGAATGTGTTACGCTCACCTGGCTCCCACAGAGGCGTCGATCTGGACTGGACTGCTGCGGTCTCCACCAATGTGACGCATAGGGCCGAGATGACGGACTGGACTGGCCCACCTAGCTTCGTTTGCTTGGCCCGTAGGAATATTCTTTTGCAAGTGGAGAAAGGGAATTAACCACCCATGGAGTTGAGCATAAATCCCCCCACCCCGCTGTTCTCCCCACTGATCACCTTGGATGTTCCCTCTTATAGTCTCACCTGATGATTTGAAAAGGTGAGCTCTCCATCCTGCATTGAGCGCAGGGGCGCGTAGATAACCAGTTGCTTCACTGGCTCGAAGGAATTGGTGAGTTCCAGGACAATATTGACTCCGATATTCCCGGCAAGACGCCGTAAGTATGTAGTTCGTAAGAGTTCAAATGCCTGACTTTCACTCTTGTCCGATTCCTTGCAGGTTGCAGCTTGACCCTACTGAAGAGTTCCTCGTGGCAACTGGTAATGTTCTGTTAAGGATTTGTATTACCCAACACAGTTCAATAAAATAATGTCCATATGTAACCTGTTGCTTTCTCCCTTATTCAGGTGCTGAGAGAAAGTATGAAGTCTCGGGGAATGATGCCTCCGGCAGTAAAATCAGGTAAGTCTTTGTGGTGAGGAGGGTTCCCCTTGTTAGTCCCTTGTTTCACCTTGCTGTCCTTTTGTTTCCCCTTAGGGGCCGGGGTTCGGCTAGGATGCAGTGGAAGCTGCGCCGACCCGTGAAGAAGAATAGTACCCCCGGTGGTAAAATCAGGTAAGTCTATGGGGGGTATTCCTCTGTGTATTCCCTTGGCTCACTTTGCTGTTCTTGTCTTCCTCTTAGGTGCCGGAGTGCGGCGGTAACATGCAGGAAGATGCGGTGAAATGTGAAGATGCTGCGAAGGCCGGTGAGTTCAGCGCGGCGCTGCAGCAGGCGAGGCGAGGTGCATAAAATAACTTCTTTCTTCCAGCTCGAAGGCGCGATGGAATTCAGGTAAGGATCAAAGGTATTGCTCTTGTTCTAACCTTTTCTCCTTCTTTCTCCCTTTTTCTAGGAATTCCAAACTCAAGGCGGGCGTGGCAGAAGACTGGATGCAGACTTGCAGGCACGGTGAGCGTTACGCTGCTGGATGCAGAATAACGCAAAGCGTGTGCTGCTCTTCGGACGTGGTTTAAATAGCCTCCAAAGTAGTCCCAGGTAAGTATTCCTCCCCAGCCCCACCAGAGTAAAAAAATAGTCCCTAGGTAAAATAGTCCCTTCCAAGCCTTGTTTGGCTTGGAGCTCTTGCAGCATGGTCTGCATCAGGTAAGTTTTAATCTATGAGCCTGGCGACTATGGCGCCAGGACTGACTCTTCATATGAGCCTGGCGCCATAGGCGCCAGGACTGCACCCAACTAGCCCCTAGCGGGGGTTGTTGGGCTTGCTTGGGGTAACTTGATGCCTGCTTCCGGGGTTGCTGGACTTGGTCTGGGTCCCCGGGGGCAGGCATCATGACAGCACTCCCCCCAAGGCCCCTCCTAAAGTCGTTCTTCCCTGTGGTTTCGGTTTGTCTGGGAAATTTCGGTGGAATTTTTTCACCAATCGGGGTGCATGAACATGGTCACTAGGTTCCCATGACCTTTCCTGTGGCCTGTAACCTTTCCAGTCCATTAAATAAAAAGTTTTGACTTTATCAGCTTGGAGTCCAGGATGTTCTTAACTTCAAATTCGGGTTCTCCGTCTACAAGGATGGGGTCTGGTGGCTTGGTTAGTCTTGTCCCTGGTTGTACTGGCTTCAAAAGTGACACATGAAAGACGTGATGAATTTGCATATTAGCAGGTAAGTCCAACTTGACAGCCACTGGGTTGATAATGGCCTTAATAGAGTAAGGTCCCAAATATCCGGGGTTAAAGGTCCGTGTTCCCTTTAGAGGTATATGTTTTGTGGCTAACCATACTTGGTCCCCTATTTGGTATTGTGGAGAATCACTTCTATGCCGATCAGCATCTTTCTTGTATTTTTCTTTCGCCTGTTTTAAATGTGTAGTTGCTTCCTTAAAGGCTTGTGTAATCGTAGCGTGCAGATGGTCCACTGTGGGCATTTCTAAGTCTTGGGGTGAGTCAAGGTCTGAGGTTTGAGGATGGTGCCCATATAAGGTATAAAGGGGGCTTTGTCCAGTTCCAGAGTGTACTGAATTATTGTATGCATATTCAGCGATCCAAAGAATGTCTTTCCAATTACTCTCCATCTGATGTAACATACAACGCAGGTATTGTTCGAGAGTCTGGTTGGTCCTCTCCGTTTGACCATCGATCTGGGGGTGGTGACTGGTCGATAACCTCACATCGATTTGCACCAATTGACAGCATTTTTTCCAAAAATGTGAAATGAATTGACTGCCCCGGTCAGAGACCAACACGGACGGAAATCCATGTATGCGAACAATGTTTTCGAGGAATTCTTTGGCCAGGATTGAGGCTGAAGGTAGTCCTTTTAAAGGAATAAAGTGGGCCATCTTGGAAAAAAAGATCCACAATAACTAGAATGGTGTTAAACCCATTACAAGGAGGCAGATCGGTAATAAAGTCTAATGATAAGGTGTGCCATGGTGTAGGCAGAATGTCTAAAGGTTGTAAGAGTCTAGCTGGTTTTTTCTTTTGACTTTTGTTTTGGGCGCAAATGCCACAAGACATCACACATGATTTAATATCCTTTTGCCAGGTGGGCCACCAGAATTGTCTTTTAATTTTAGCTTCAGTTTTTGCAATACCTGGGTGCCCCTCCATTAGGGTATAATGATAACGGGAAATGACTAGCTCTTGTAGTTCCTTGTGTGGCAGAAATAGCCGCCCTTGGTAATAAGGCAGATCATTGGTGACAGAGTAGTCCGGGCCTTTCTTTACCCAGTCGTGCAGGGCTGTAGGATCAAAGAGATGCTGGATCTTTACCTGAATGTCCTCTAGTGTCTGTAGAGTAGTCATGCCAAGAATCCTTTGTTCGGAAATTATAGGTACTGGTTCTGGGTTCACTTCTGCCTCTCCAATTCCTATTCGGGATAAAGCGTCTGCTTTACCATTCTTACAACCTGGTCGATAGGTTATCACAAAATCAAACTCGGCAAAGAACAATGCCCATCGGAGTTGACGTGACGTTTTGGCCTTGGCTGTTTTTAAATACTGTAAGTTCTGGTGATCGGTGATCACAGTAATGGTATGTCTATTACCGAGAAGATAGTGCCGCCAAACCTTGAAGGTGGATTTAATGGCTAATAACTCCTTGTCGGTAACCGCAAAGTTTAACTCGGGTGGCGAGAACTTTCTGGACCAAAATGCTACTGGGTGAAGCTGGCCAGTTTCAGGGTCCTTTTGAGACAGGACAGCTCCCATGGCTAGACTGGATGCATCAGTTTCCACTATGTATGGAAGGTCAGGGAGCGGGTGCTTTAATACAGGTGCAGACGTGAATTTCGCTTTCAGCTCTTGGAAGGCATTTTCAGCTTCTTCAGTCCACATAAAGGATTTATTTTTTCGCAAGAGTGCTGTGATGGGATGTACGACATGTGAAAAATCTGGGATGAATCTGCGGTAGAAATTGGCAAAGCCGAGCATGCTTTGTACTCCTTTAACTGAACTTGGTGATGGCTACTTAAGGATTGCGTCCACCTTTCGTGAATCCATTCGGACTCCCTTTGGGGTCAGGATAAACCCAAGGAATTCAACTTCTGTGGCATGAAAAACGGATTTTTCTAGTTTTGCATATAGTTTGTGCTGGCGCAATTTCTAAAGGACTGCTCGGACGTGCTTCACATGGTCACATACTGAAGAGGAGTATACTAGAATATCATCGATATACATGACAACACAAACATCAATGAGTTCACAAAGGACATTGTTCATGAAGTATTGGAAGGCTGCTGGTGCATTGCACAACTCGAAAAGCATCACCTGATATTCGAATAACCCATACTTAGTGCGGAAAGCAGTCTTCCATTCATCGCCCTCTTTTACACGTACCAGATGGTATGCCCCCCGGAGATCTAATTTAGTGTATATACAAGCGTCCTTCACTTGGTCTAGTAGTTCAGGGATCAGAGGCAATGGGTATCGGTTCTTAACAGTTATCTGGTTCAATGCGCGGTAGACTACGCACGTTCTGAAGTCACCTTCCTTTTTGGGCACGAAGAACAAAGCTGAAGATGCAGGGGACTTGGATGGGCGAATAAAGCCATTGGCAAGGTGCTGGTCTAAGTATTGTCGTAGGTGAAGGTTCTCAGGTTCCGTAAGGGCATAGATCCTGCTACAAGGGGGTTGTGCACCGGGTATGAGATTGATTTGACAATCGTACGATCTGTGAGGAGGTAAGGTGTTTGCCTGTTCCTTTTGGAAGACATCCTGGAATTCTTGGTATTCTGGAGGTAGTTGCATGACTGCTGTGGTTACTGTGGCCAGGCCTGCGTTATGATTTTTCTTTGGGTAACAGGTTTGTGCACAATCCGGGAAGGTTATTCTCTTCTCTCGTCAGTCAATACAAGGATTATGGAGGTCATTACGACCTTGGTGCTAGTTGCACCAACTTTACCACCATGGTGTAAACTACGTTTACACCATGGTGGATGGCGGATTTACCGCCCCATTCCAAGGTGAGTGGGGCGGTAAATCCCCATTTCCCATTTTCCCTTCCCCATTCCCATTTTTACCCCTTAGGGCATAATGGGAGTGGGGAAGGCGCTAATTACGCCGCCGTAAGTTACGGCGGCGTAATTAGCACCATGGCGGGTTAGCGCCATGGATTTTAACGCCTGCTAAAAGCAGGCGTTAAAATCGGAATCAGGCGTTAAGGGTTAACGGTGGCGTTAACCCTTAACGCCTGAGTTGTAATGAGGCCCTATGTGTTTCCAACCAAGGTATCCCCAGTATTATTTGGAACTGTGGGGCTTTGATTAGATCAAACACAATAGTCTCTCGATGCCCATCCTGACCCAATAGTGTCATCTCTGCGGTGGAATGAGTTACAGGCCCAGAGGCAATTTTAGTTCCATCGACTGTGGTGATGACATCTGAGGTGGTTTTTCGGCAGAGAGGTAGATTCATCCTGGAAGCCAATTCATAATCCACATAGTTTCCTATGGCCCCGCTATCAATGTAATCCCTTACTGCGTGCATATGCGATGGCTGCCCTGGATCTACGAGGACCATTGGTATGATGAAATGCGAGGTCTGAGTATCCTTCTTCAAGCTCAGCAAGCGGACCTCTACGCTTGTCGGGCGTGGTCGTTTCCCGAGTCTGACTCCATATGGCTTTTATCAGCAGCTCCTACCACCTTCTTGGGTGGTTTTACAGGGTAATCCCGTAGAAAATGTCCAGAAGTTCCACAATATAGACACAATTGCATTTGACGTCTCCTTTCTCTTTCCTTCTGGGTGAAGGGTCCTTTAACCCCTCCGATTTGCATGGGTTCTGAAGCATCTGCTCCTTTGGGATTAGCGTGGGTTTTGACCAACACCCGATTCTAAAACTTGGCTCGATCAGCCTTTTTGTTCTGAAGTCTGTGATCTAACTGGACCACTAAGTCTATATATTCAGCACAGTCTTGAGGTGGGTTCATGACTTGAGCCAAGACATCCTTGAGTTCTCCTCGAAGCCCTCGATGAAATAACGTGATTCGTTTTACCTCAGGCCATCCAGTTTCTACTATTAACCTATTAAAGGTTGTGATGTAGGATAGAAGGTCCTGGTTACCCTGTCGTAGGGACAAAAGTTCGTTATCCAGGGCCTGTCCTTGGGAGTGCCGGGCAAATAGTCTTTCCATGCTAGTTTGAAAGCCCTGAAAATCCCGAAGAATTGGATCATCCTGAGTAACTAGTGGAATTGACCAATCAGCTGCACTGCCGTTGAGATATGACAATACAAAGGCTACCTTGGCTTGATCGTTTGGGAAGGCTCCAGGTCTGCATAAAAAGTGCAAGCGGCATTGGTTCATAAACACAGCAAAACTTTTGGGATCTCCGGCAAAGCGTTCAGGTGAGGCTAATGGAATATGTCCTGTTAGGTTTATTTGCACAGGGTTACTCGATAACACAGGAGCTGGATTTCCCCCGGAACCAGGTAGGGGTGCTTGTCCAGCCTGGCTTTGTAATAGTTGCCTAGCAAGATCATCAGTTCGCTCTTTTGACAAAATCAGTTCTCTCCTAAGAGCATTGGTTTCTTGACGGGCGGAATGCACTTCAGCCCTCAGTTCCCCTAGTAATTGGGCCAATTGGTCAGTCTCTGAGGTATCCATAACGCCCGGGTGGGAATTTGTGGGTAGGCTTCGCGTTCTGTTATGGTCACCTGGCTCCCACAGAGGCGTCGATCTGGACTGGACTGCTGCGGTCTCCACCAACGTGACGCGTAGGGCCGAGATGACGGACTGGACTGGCCCACCTAGCTTTGTTTGCTTGGCCCGTAGGAATATTCTTCAGCAAGTGGAGAAAGGGAATTTACCACCCATGGAGTTGAGCGTAAATCCCCCAACCCCGCTGTTCTCCCCACTGATCACCTTGGATGTTCCCTCTTATAGTCTCACCTGATGATTTGAAAAGATGAGCTCTCCATCCTGCATTGAGCACAGGGGCGCGTAGATAACCAGTTGCTTCACTGGCTCGAAGGAATTGGTGAGTTCCAGGACAATATTGACTCCGATATTCCCGGCAAGACGCCGTAAGTATGTAGTTCGTAAGAGTTCAAATGCCTGACTTTCACTCTTGTCCGATTCCTTGCAGGTTGCAGCTTGACCCTACTGAAGAGTTCCTCGTGGCAACCAGTAATGTTCTGGTAAGGATTTGTATTATCCAACACAGTTCGATAAAATAATGTCCATATGTAACCTGTTGCTTTCTCCCTTATTCAGGCGCTGAGAGAAAGTATAAAGTCTCGGGGAATGATGCCTCCGGCAGTATAATCAAGTAAGTATTTGTGGTGAGGAGGGTTCCCCTTGTTAGTCCCTTGTTTCACCTTGCTGTCCTTTTGTTTCCCCTTAGGGGCCGGGGTTCGGCCCGGATGTAGTGGAAGCTGCGCCGACCTGTGAAGAAGAATAGTACCCCCGGTGGTAAAATTAGGTAAGTCTATGGGGGTATTCCTCTGTGTATTCCCTTGGCTCACCTTGCTGTTCTTGTCTTCTCCTTAGGTGCCGGAGTGCGGCGGTAACATGCAGGAAGATGCGGTGAAATGTGAAGATGCTGCGAAGGCCGGTGAGTTCAGCGCGGCACTGCAGCAGGCAAGGCGACACGCATAAAATAACTTCTTTCTTCCAGCTCGAAGGTGCGATGGATCGGGAATTCAGGTAAGGATCAAAGGTATTGCTCTTGTTCTAACCTTTTCTCCTTCTTTCTCCCTTTTTCTAGGAGTTCCAAACTCGAGGCGGGCGTGGCAGAAGACTGGATGCAGACTTGCAGGCACAGTGAGTGTTACGCTGCTGGATGCAGAATAACGCGAAGCGTGTGCTGCTCTTCGGGCATGGTTTAAATAGCCTCCAAAGTAGTCCCAGGTAAAATAGTCCCTTCCAAGCCTCGTTTGGCTTGGAGCTCTTGCAGCATGGTCTGCATCAGGTAAGTTTGCAGCATGGTCTGCATCAGGTAAGTTTTAATCTATGAGCCTGGCGCCTATGGCGCCAGGACTGACTCTCCATATGAGCCTGGCGCCATAGGCGCTACGACTGCACCCAAATAGCCCCTAGCGGGGGTTGTTGGGCTTGCTTGGGGTAACTTGATGCCTGCTTCCGGGGTTGCTGGACTTGGTCTGGGTCCCCGGGGGTAGGCATCATGACAGAAAAAGGGAGTTAAATGATTATATACCTACACGACCTGCTGCTACTAGCCGAAGAGCGAGAGACACTGATATATCAGACGGCATGGGTGAGAGATCTTCTCATGTCGCTGGGGCTTCTAGTAAATGTAGAGAAGTCAGACACAACGCCAGCTTGAAGGTTACACTTCTTAGGCTTCGTCCTAGATACCAAGAAAGCCACTCTAGAGTTGCCGAGCAGAAAGATCAGAGATATAAAAAGAGAGATCAGGCACTGCCTGTCCAAACAGTTCATGTCTCTCAGAGTCCTAGCAAGGATTATAGGCCTCCTGGCATCATCCATCCAAGCCATTTTTCCAGCTCCCCTGCATTACGGAGCCCTCCAGATGCTGAAGATCAAACATCTAGTTCTGCTAGATCAAGAGTCCGTCACAGAATTGGAGTGGTGGTTGAGGAATATGGATGCCTGGAATGGACGTGCCATATTCGGAGATCGGCCCGATATGATAATAGAATCAGACGCCAGACACGTAGCGTGGGGCGCAAGATGCGGATCCTTGGATCCTTGGAGATGGAGAAAATGCAGTGCAGAGTAGCTGCGTCTTCATATAAACTGCTTGGAGCTCCTGGCGGGCTCCTTCTCAATCAAAACTTTCACAAAAGGGAAAGTCAGCTCCTGTGTCCTTCTCAAAATTGACAACATATCGGCAGTCAGGTACATCAACCACCTGGGACGTACCAAATTGAGACTGCTAGCGGAGCTAGCAAAAGATTTCAGGCACTTTTGCCTGCAATCGGGGAATCTGTGACAGCAGAGTATCTGCCTGGGGAGCTCAACGTGTTAGCAGAATGGAACTCCCGATATCTGTTAGATTCCAGCGATTGAAAGCTGAGCACGGAAATATTTCTGCAACTGGATCACATCGGCCCTGTTTGCATCGCAGCTGAATGCCCAGACGAGGAACTATTTCAGTTGGAGACTAGAGCCAACTGCACTAGGAACAGACGTGTGCCTGCAAGATTGCTTGGGGAGAGTACATTATGCCTTTCATGGTGCTGAGCAGAATGCTAGCGAAATGTCACAGAGAGAAAGCAGAGCTAGCACTAGTAGCTCACATGTGGAAATCACAGGTGTGGTTCCCGACCTTGATGGAGCTTGCAGCGGACCTTCCGTGAGTCCTGCCGGATCGGGAACAGTTGCTCACGCACCCCGCTGGGTCGTTTCATCCTCTGAGAATGAGAGGGACTCTCCTGCTACTAGCCTGCAGAATATCAGGAGACGCTGGGCACTGGCAGGCATTTCGGCTCAAGCTGCCGAGTTCAGCGCTGAGTCATGGGCCCCATCCACGTGGAGGAGCTACGACGCGGCTTGGAACAGGTGGTCGAACTGGTGCAAAGGGAGGCATTGTCATCCCATTTTAGCGCCTGTAGTAGCGATTCTAAATTTTCTAGCCTACCTCTTACAGGATGGTAAAGCTTTCAGGAACATAAGAGTGTATAGATCAGCGATATCGACAGGTCACAGACCCATTAACGGAGTACCGGCAGGGGAACACCTAGCAGTGATTCGGCTCATTAAAGGAGCGCGATTTAAGGTACCTCCGGAACCCATATACCTGCAGCTATGGGATGTGACAGTATTATTATGGTTGCTGGCGAGCTGGCCAGCAAATACATATCTGAGCAGTGATCAGGGATGTTAGCTATGCTATTGTGCCCGGTGTCCTGCAAGCGAGTAGCAGACATCAGAGCGTTAGAAGTGCACAGACAAAAAGTGGTCCAGAAGGAGTTATATTTACGATAGTCAGAAGGACAAAGACGAATTCCACAACCGTTCATTACCCGTATCTACCGAATAATAAGAAATGGTGTGTAGCAATGTGCATTAAGGAATAAGAGAACAGGACAGCAGAATAAAGGCATGCCGGCATCAACCAATTGCTTATAGCGCACACAAAGCCTTTCCAAGCAGTAGCTACAGCTACCATAGCCAGGTGGGTGTGAGAAGTGATGCAGCTCACAGGTATAGACTTAAAGAAATATGGGGCACACACTGTGGGAGGAGCTATGGCTTTGAAAGCGTTTTCAGCAGGGGTGACTCTGCAGGATATTATGCAAGCAGCAGATTGGGCCAGTGATACTACCTTTAAGACATTTTCTTTCAAGCCAATTGAAGGGTTAGCAACGACTGTGATATGAAGCTTTGAACAAGCATAATGCTTGCATCCAGTCTGGACATGAAGATTAGCCCTGCTTACTGCACAGGGAGTCTTGATTCTATATAAGGCTAGGAGGCGGGCATTAATTTCCTGCCCTGTTGCATGTATGGTATAACCTTAAATTAATATTTGTTTTAAGAAGTAAGCAGTAAACGAATGCCACCCTAATGTCATGTCTTGTATGCTCCGTAGGAGATGACCAGAAGAATAATTGAACGGGCAACAGAAAACACAGTGGACCCGGAAAAGAACAGGAAGGCGTAAGCACATGTGAAGCCAAAGTTGGAGTTGACACGTTGCGTCAAGTACAGTTTCGTCGAGAGTGACAGTTCAGAGCACTCAAAGAAGAGGAGGAGTCCACAGGAAGGAAGTGATACATGGATTGGGGGAACACTAAGAAGAACTAAATACACAGTGGGAGTTGTAATTTTTTTTTAAAATGTATTTATTTATTTATTTTTAACAACTTTATTTATATTTGCACACAGGTTATGCACATACATTTATACCATTGGATTAATAAAGCATAAATACATATACAAGTCAATTCTCTTCAGTGTTCAGGTTTTCGAGGTCTGCCAGTTCCGCCAGATATTGTTTATATCAGGACCAAATGTTTCTGGTTCTACAGGGGCGGTGACTGAGTCTATGTATAGTTCTTCAGTATTGCTGACCCAAACCATGTCTCTGTTCCAGTCTTCAATTGTGGGTGACTGCGCATTCTTCCATCTCATTAAAATGACCCGTTTCGCTATAAGCAGGCTTAGATTCAATAGTTTCCGCGATGTTGGGTACATTTTCCCTTCTGCCCCCAACATACAGCTCCGTGGTGTCCATTTCACCGGTTGGTCTGCCATCTTATCCAGTGCTCCACAAACCTCTGACCCGTATTGTCTCAACTTGGCACAATCCCATAGCATATGAAATATGTTCGCATTCTCATAGTTACATCTCGGGCAAGTATCCGCCGAAGCGGGATATATTTGCTTGAGTCTGGCCGGTGTGTAATGTGTCCTATGGACTATTTTAAAATGAATCAGCTTGAACCGTGCATTACAGGATATCCATTTGGTCATTGCACAGATCCTGGACCATTCCTGGTCTTCTATCGACTGCCCCAGGTCGTGTTCCCACTTGCCCTTAGCCGCATGAGTCACAGCTGGGCGTGTTTGCAGTATGGTTCTGTAAAGAGTGGAGGTGGTTATTTACTGGGTCCCTCCCGTGAATATATAACCTAGTGCCATATTTATCTCAGGTTCCTTCGGGAATGTTGGGTACATATGTTGTGCGAAGGCTGCCACCCTATGGTATTGCTGTTTGCATGTGTTCGTGTTCCCTACTACATCTTTAATGTCCTCCCATTGGAGAAAGCTATGATCTGGGAATAGCTGCCCCCACTGGGTGACACCTCTTGCACTCCAGTGCATTACCATTTCACTCTTGATAGCGAAGGGTGTGTGTGGGTCCCCCCATATTGTCATACTCGGATGGTATAGTTTACCGGGTCCAAATAAGTCAACAATTCTGGACCCTGCTGTGGTGGTGACCCTGGATGGGTTTGTCGTGTTGTACTGTTTAGGGATGGGCTTTGTTATCCCAAGCAGAGCTAGCATCGCCTCACGCTTCGTCAGTGTGGGGGCTGGGGGTGTGGGGTTGTGAAAGCATGTGGCCCACCCAGCCGCGTGGTGTGCCTGCGCTGCTAGGTAGTATAGTCCCATATCTGGTGCCATCAGCCCGCCTCTGGAGTGCGCGTCTGTTAATACCCTCCAACTCAGCCTGGGGTGCCCTCTCCATACAAATGCTATGCAGGCACTGTTAATTCTAGAGAACAGGGCACAGCCTGGCCACACTGGCACCGTACTGAAAAGGTAGAAGAGTTTCAGCAGTATCACCATTTTTATCAAGGCTATCCTCCCGGCCAATGAAATGGGTAACGCATTCCAGCGGTTTATCTTGGCGCACAGTGCATCCGCGAGTGTCGTGTAGTTCAGTGCACAGGATAGTTGGGGGGTTCTGGCTATATGTGCTCCTAAATAAACAATATGTACCAGGTTCCAAAAATGACCATGTGGGATTTGGCGTTGGGTGGTGTTGTCTGTGAGCGGGAATATCTCTGACTTGTTGGGATTAAGGAGCAACCCTGAGTATTTCCCGAACTTCCCCACTTCTGCCAGCACCCTGCCAAGTGTGCGATCCGGATTCTTAAGATATAGTAGAATGTCTTCCGCATATAGCGTTATAATATGGAGCTTGCCCTCTAATGTTAGCCCGAACGTACTGTATCGAGACCTGAGTATGGGCCTCATTACACGGATGGCGGAGAACCATGGCGCTATTAGCGCCATGGTTCATGTCGGTAAAATACCGGCACCGCCTTGGCGGAAAGGGGAATTACCGCCCCATTCCAAGGTTGGCGGGGCGGTAATTCCCCCTTCCACTATTGCCCTTCCCCATTCCCATTTTTGGCCCATAGGGCGCAATGGGAATGGGGAAGGCGCTAATTACGGTACCGCAAATTGCGGTACCGTAATTAGCTCCCTGGGTCCCTTTGCGGGTTGGTTTTTAACGCCAGCAAAAAGCAGGCGTTAAATCCCCCAACCTGCAAAGGGACCTCGTAGTAAGGCGGTAAGGATTTACCGGTACCGGTATTTTACCGGTACCGGTAAATCCTTACCACCATCCGTGTAATGAGGCCCTATGTCTGCTAGGGGTTCTTTCACCAGCGCAAAGAGTAATGGGGAGAGTGGGCATCCCTGTCTGGTGCCACCCAACAATTCCAGTATGTCTGTGAGGTATCCATTGACTCTTATCCTTGCGTAGGGTCTTGTGTATAGTATCCGGATCCATCTTATGAATTTTGGACCGAACCCATAGTTCCGTAGTACTCCAAAGAGAAAGGGCCAGGAGACTGTGTCGAATGCCTTCCTCATGTCAAGGGAGACAGCTATTCCCTGAGTGGCGGGGGGGGGTCATGGTTATTATTTGGTGACATCTTCTTATATTTGTTGCTGTTGATCTACCCAGTATAAAACCAGCATGGTCCTCATGAACCATATATGGCATCAATGGTGTGAGTCTGGTCGCTAGTATTTTTGCTAGGATTTTGGCATCAGTATTTTTTAAGGACAGTGGTCGGTACGATCCACATTCTCCAGGAGGTTTCCCTGATTTAAGCAAAAGTGTGATTATTGCTTCTCTAGTGGTTTCGTGGGAGTTGTAATTTAAAAAAGGAAAAAGAGAAAAAGGAGTTGTAAAGGACCTTTTTTGTGATTTTTTCCTTTATTTGTTGAAACTGCTGTAGAGTAGTTAGTAAAGAAGTTAAAGCATAATGCTCGCCTCCTAGTCTTTAATAGAATCAAGACTCCCTGCGCAGTAAGCAGGGGTAATCTTCATCAAAAGACAAGCATGTCTAGAGATACTGAGAAAGACAGAAGTTAAACCCTTAATAAAACATCCCTGTGGCCTTTGAGAGGGACCATAAGTCCCACAGGAAATAACAAGCACACATTGTGTTGTTTATTCACCCGCACAAGTGATCAGGCACTCCACCTCGTGACACAAAAACAGTCTCGTCCCCAATGCTGACCGTCAATCAGTCCACACAGCGACCCACTCGTTCTGAAAATCCAACTGTCACGGCACTAGTTGAAGGTTCCTGAGCCTGGGAATAAACACCTGTGCCGCTGTTCCCGTCCGTTTTCCACATCGGAGCCGGCTGTACACAGGGGATAGAAGAAAACACACCACCACAAACACTAGACTGGTATAATCTCTTGTTTATTTCAAACCAATAGAATGCAGTAATAGTCAGAATTCAACTTGGGGGGGGGTAACATAAGATACATTTGTCACACAATGGTAATCTCACTGTGCACACAATGCCTTCCTACTGCGTGGGCGCCACCATCAATTCTATAACCAAAAACAAAGGTATCACAATGTAAGTCCCCGATACATCCCTTTCGGGACCGCAGGGAATCTCTAGAGTCCTAAATAATAACAGACCCTTGATTCGCTTAACTATACATCAACACATCGTCATCGTGCGCTGCAAGTGACCCTCCCTCAGGGACACACACCTTTGGGAGTACAGGCTGCGAGTACAAATCTGCTTCCTTTTTATGTATACAGTTAAAGCAGGGTGTCTCATATTGGGTATGTTAGGCAGAAACCTATGCAGTTCCCTCTGGGACTACTACAAAAGATTTAGGACTACAGGTGTTTGGCAGCAAACCCACTTGGTAGCAGTCTGTACCACACAGATTCACTTGGTAGCTGTGGCTGAGCAGTCAGACTTCCCTCAAGAAGAGTTAGGCAGTATACAGAGTATTCACAATAGGTCAAGAGAACACAGTAGAACAAGTAAACACTGACCAGGGCTTGGTGTAAAAGAGATATAATTATTTATTTAAAACCACATCTAGAAAAACACACAGGCATTAATAGTAAGCAATTCAAAAACACGGTCACTAAAAGATATACACTCCCTTAAAAGAATATCAGACAAGTCTTAAGTAAAGTCCCACTTATTTTCAGACAGCAGTGAGCGCTTAACGTAGATGGCACTCTAATAATCCATTTTAAAAAGGGAGAGAAGAGCAGAGAACAAGTTGAAACAGATCCCAACACTTTTATCAGAACATAACAAGAGAGGAAGGCAAAGTAAAACCATGAAGTTAGAGTTCAATATGCTGGATCCACTTTAAGAGGATCAAAACGAAATGTGTCCAAGGTCACACGGTTGCAGTGCACAAAAGTCTTGTAACGGTTCAAAAAGGAGTTGGACCAAAGAAAGGGACCAGTTAGAGGGTCAAGGCGGCCAACCAAGTACAGAAGGTTAAGGAGTTATTATTACCTTGTAGCAATCTTTCGAAAGGGAGGCCTGGCGGACACGGTACCTTAAAGTGTTGAGAACGCTGCAGCGGGGGCAGTTGTTCC
Source organism: Ambystoma mexicanum (assembly GCF_040938575.1). NCBI lineage: Eukaryota > Metazoa > Chordata > Amphibia > Caudata > Ambystomatidae > Ambystoma > Ambystoma mexicanum. The sequence goes on from NC_090923.1 coordinate 1,133,465,049, forward strand.
TGGCAGCGGGTGCAAGTCGGTGCTTCGTCCGGGGGAGGAGTGGATCTCGTCATGGAGGAAGACAGGAGTCCGTTGCACTGCCAGGGAAGAAACCAGCCGCGGAGTTTCTCAGGTACAAGGAGCGGTCCGGTGATTCGCGGTTCAGTGGTGAGTGGCTATCCGGCTGCCGGGGTGCTTGGCACAGGCAGTTCGACCACAAACCGGGCTGGGGTGCGAAGAAAGAAAGGAAAACTGGTTGTGCCCACCAGTCAGGGGAAGAAGCCTCTCCAGCCGGGAGATCTTCTCTGTCGTCGGGAAGTGGTGAGTCGGTTCTGCAGGGCTCCACCGGTGGTGTCATCGTGGTAGGTCGGCTCAGCTTCTCCCTCATCGGATTCTCAGATCCTGTGGCGACTTCTGAAGTTCCAGTCCCCAAAGCCCTGCTTTTATGCAGAAAACCCCCATTCACTCAGCCTAGCTGTCACTCAAACATGCTAAGTGGTGAGCCGGCCGGCTCACCACTTGGGCCAATCACACAAGAGTGCGACCTCAGTTACCAGGGTAACTCAGTCCAGGGTGCCTAAACCCCCTCCCACGCCCCCTGTGGTACCCAGACAGAGTGGCACCACTTTTGGAGCCTTCTGTGGAGAAGCCCGCCAAAAAGTGGAACATAGGGTTCGACTTGGGTTGGAGTCACAGAAGAGAACACAAACGCCATTTTAAAATCGAGTCTTGGCAAAAAATACCAACCGGAGAATTAATATTAATTAAATAAACCGGCGGTATGTTCGAGGCTATGAGAATTAAATAATTAAAGTTGGTAGCCTCGAACAATGGGAAAATCCCATAGGGAAATATTCGCGGTCGAATATAAAAAGTAGTTTCCACTACCACCAGCCAAAACTCGATCAGGGGGGACGGAGACGTGCCCCCTCGACTAACAGACCCCAGGGCAATCGAATTGCCCCGACCAATACGTCCACAATATGATGGTGTGTACTGCTTTCTGTTAATAATTTGGGACTAGTAAAGCCAATGGTGACTTTACATGCCCTGGGAGACAGTAGTCAGTCCCAGGGTATGGAGTCTATGGTGGGGTGTCACCATGACACCCCTGTGTTACTGCACGGAGGGTGCTGTGTAACACACATAGGAAAAACACATGTGACCCTATTGAGTAAAGGACCCCATAGCCCATAAAACACATTAACAGTCAAAGGAACACCATAAATCATGTCCAAGAGTGGGAGAAAAAGAGTCTCACTCTTGGCAGGAGAAAAAAACAAACTCCAGAAATCCAGCAGAACTGCTGGGGGACTCACTAGGTTAGGAAATTCAGCCTAAAGAGAGAATTCTCCCTAACACTCGCCCCCCAGACTAAGGGACAGGAGGATTTAATCCACTCCTGGATGAACCTCATATCTCTAGTCGATGACATACATCCTAGAGAGTCCATCAGATTTTGATGTTGACACCCTGACCTGTGCTCAATGGTGAAATCAAACCCTTGAAGGCAGATTGACCATCTCAATAGTTTTGGATTTTCCCCTTTCATTTGCATTAACCATCTCAAGGGTTGGTGGTCAGTCTGAATGACAAAAGTAGAGCCATACAAGTATGGCCTAAACTTCTTCAGTGCCCACACAATAGCAAAGCATTCTCTTTCGATTGTTGCCCACCTTGTCTCAGGATCCTTCAGCTTTCTGCTGATGAAGCAAATGGGGTGCTCCCTACTTTTCCCATCCAGTTGACTGAGGACTGTACCTATTCCTACATTTGAAGAATCTGTTTGCACAATGAAAGTTTGGTGATAGTCAGGAGCTCTGAGTACTGGGGCTTGGCAAAGAGCCTTTTTCAGGGTTTCAAAGGCCTGATTGCATTCCTCGTTCCACCTAACCTTTTTAGGGAATTTAGGGGAGGAGATGACATTCAGTGGAGAAGCTATGGACCCATAGTTTTCAATGAAATTCCTGTAATACCCAGTGAGACCTAGGTCTGAGTAGTAGGTGTTGTCCAATTTTGCACAGCTTCAATTTTACTGGGCAAAGGCCTTATTTCTCCACCTCATGTCCAAGGTAGACCACTTTACTCTGTCCAATCTGGCATTTACTTGCCTTTATGGTTAGATTGGCCTTTCCAAGAGCCTGCAAAACATATCTTAGGTGGTCTACATGTTCCTCCCAGGAATTGCTGAATACTGCTATGTCATCCAAGTATGCCATGCAGAAGTCCTCCATCCCATTCAGAACCTGGTTTACCATCCTTTGAAACGTAGCAGGTGCATTTTTCAATCCAAATGGCATAACCTTACACTGGTATAAGCCAACTGGGGTAGACAATGCAGTTTTCCCCTTGGCATGGTCTGTGAGGGCTATTTGCCAATAGCCTGACGTCAAGTCAAATGTGCTGAGAAACTTGGCTGCACCAAGTCTATCCACCAACTCATCTGTCCTTGGCAAAGGGTGGGCATCAGTCTTAGTGACTGCATTAAGAGCTCTGTAATCCACACAGAATCTAAGTTCTTTAGATCCTGCCTTTGGTACTAAGACAACTGGGCTAGACCATGGACTAGTAGAGGGCTCTATTACCCCGAGATCAAGCATCTTGTTGACCTCACCTTTGATGTGGGTTCTTACATTTTCTGACATTCGATATCCTCTGCTTTTGACTGGCAGACAGTCACCAGCGAGTATGTCATGCTGTCCCCAAGGGGTCAAGCCTGGTGAAAGTGAGAACAGAGAGGCAAACTGATTCAACATAGATTTGCACTCTTCCTGTTGCTCAGGTGTCAGATTTGAAGAGAGATTTACTCGTTCAATCTTTTCGTCCAAAGGTAAGCGTCTGAGAAGGTCAGGAAGAGCTTCACTCTCTTCTTCTTCTTCCTCGGATGATGCTAGAAGCAAAGCTCCTACATCAGGTCAGGAGACATACGCTTTTAGCCTGTTGGTGTGGAAGACTGTTGGATCCTACTTGGGGTTGCCCAAGTCCACCAGATAGTTGACCTCTCCAAGTTTACCCACAACTTTGAAGGGTCCCATCCATTTGTCTTGTAAGGCCCTCTACCTTGTTGGAATCATAACAAGAACTAGCTGGTCTTGAGTAAACTCAACCATGTTAGCCTTTTGGTCATGCCAGTGCTTGACCAATGCTTGTCCAGCTTTCAAGTTATCACTTGCTTCTGCCATCATTTGTGACATTCTCCTGCGGAGACCTATCACATAGTCAGTCACTCTGACTGGCTTGGGGGAAGGAGCACTCTCCAACCCCTTCTTGATCAGGGGCAATGGTCCTCTGACCGGATGACCATAGAGAAGTTCAAAGGGAGAATAACCTACTCCCTCCTGAGGGCTTCTCTATAAGCAAAGAGAAGGCATGGCAGTAGAAGGTCCCACTTTCTTTTAAGGGGGTCCTCTAAAGCACCTATCATGCTCTTCATTGTTCTGTTGAACCTTTCAACCTGTCCATTTGTCTGAGGGTGGTATGCGGTTGAGAACTTGTAAGTAACTCCGCAGGTTTCCCACATGGCTTTCATGTAGTGGGACATAAAATTTGACACCCTGTCAGAGATTACTTCCTTAGGAAACCCAACCCTGGTAAAAATACCAAGGAGGGCCTTAGCCACAGCCGGAGCTGTAACAGTCCTCATAGGAATTGCCTCAGGGTACCTAGTAGCATGGTCTACTACAACAAGTATAAACCTGTTGCCTGAGGAAAATGGAGGATCAAGGGGACCAACAATGTCGCTCCCTACTCTCTCAAATGGGACTCCCACAACTGGGAGAGGCACTAAAGGTGCCACATTCTTGGAGCCAACCTTACCAGAAGTCTGGCAGGTGTGGCAGCTTCTGCAGTATTTATATACTTCGGCCCCCATCTTTGGCCAATAGAAGTAGAGTGAGAGCCTTTCCTTAGTCTTCTTGAAACTCAAGTGACCAGCCAAAGGAATCTCATGGGCTAACTGCAAGAACTGTGGCCTGTTCTCTTGGGGTACTACAAGTCGTTTGTTGTCCCCAGGTGCAGACTCGGTTGGTTCACTGTAGAAGAGGCCATCTTCCCAGTGTAACCTATATTTCCCAGGCTCTTGCCCTTCAGCCTGAGCATCTGCCTGGTGGCGAAGACCTTCCAGAGTTGGACATTCTCTCTGTCACTTACTGAAGTCTACTCTGTTGGGTCCACCTTCTGCCAGTCCAATAAAGACTGCAGCTCAGGATGGTCAACAGGATCCAGATCTCCAATGAGTTCCTGGCCTTCTACTAGCTCTTCTTCAGAGTCTAGTTCAACCACACAGAGTTGTACCTCCCTCTCAGCCTCAGCTGGAGGGGGAGATACTGGTGTAACTTTGGACAACCTAGGGGAAGACCTTGTTGGCTGCACCGGAGTGCTGACTGCTGGTTTCTTGTTAGAAGTCTTAGGTTTCCCCTTTGCTTCTGGTTTCTTAGAGACAGCAGCTGACATCTCTAGTGGAGCAGGAGTGATCTCTTTCTTCATCATCTCCTTGGGAGTACCTCTCATGGTTCTCTCCCTTGCAGGTCTGGTGAGCTCCTGTAACCTTTTACTCGGAGGTCTCGGGGTGTGTGACACTACTCCAAGAGTTTTCAAGTCATTACCCAGCAGAATCCTTCCTGGCACCTCACTTTGTATGCTGACAGGTATCTTCACAGTCATGTCATTACACTGGATGAGAACTGGTAATTGGGGAAGCATCTGCACAGGCCCTCCAGCTAACTAGGTGAGGCGTTTGGGTGCCTTAGCAACATCCTCAGCCTGAAAAAACGATTTGTCCACCACAGTTATGCTGGCCCCAGTGTCCCTAATGGCAGGAGTCTCCTGACCATTCACCTGGACACTGTCCTTATAATACTCTTTAGTATTATCTGGGATAGAATTATAGACATCTAGGTTCTGTTGTTCCCACAGACCCAGAGACACTAAAGAAACACTAGCTGAGACTCCAATGGGTTCATCAGCCATTAATAGAAAGTTTCCACTTGCCATTTGGACATCCTCCTCTAGAGCGAAGGCTAAGGAGACAAGCTGGACCCCTGAAGGTTTACCCTTACATCTGAGATCTCCTTTCACATGGTCAGTAGAGCCACAAACAAAGCATTTACCAAATGCTTTTTGGAATGGTGGCTTGTTCTGACCTCCTTCTGGTTTGGCACCAGGAGGTACACTAGCCTGATTTGGTTTCCCTGGTGGCTTACCCTTTTGGTTCTGCTTGGGGCCCTCTTTGGAATTGGAATTATTAGACTTCTCTTTGGAGTCCTTTTTTGGCTGTTTTCCCTCATCCTTTTTCTGAGTAGCCCCAGAATCCCTGTGAGTGGCCCTGTTGGCAACCCACAAGTCAGCAGCCTTATCTAACTTCCTGGAATTAATTCCTTTGAATCAGCCAAGTACTGTCTGAGCTCAAGAGCGCAGGCATCATAAATTGACTCCAACATTACAAGATTCTTCATTCCTTCATAAGTGTTAACTCTGTAACCCTTAATCCATCCCTCTAAGTTTTTCAAACTTTCACTCACCCAGGTAGCCCAAGGGGTACCATCATGCTTTTTGAGGGTCCTAAACCTCTTAAGGTACTGGGAAGGGGTCTTCCCCAATCTAGCTATCAAAGCTAGTTTCACACATTCATAATCCTTCTTATCCACCTCCCCCAAACAGCCCTCATCGATCTGAAAACCCAAATTGATGATCTGAGGGACAAGGGCAAAATAGCACTCCTCCTCTTACTCGACCTCTCCGCGGCTTTCGACCTCGTCGACCACAAGGTCCTCTGCAGACACCTTGACTCAGCTGCTCATTTCTCCCCAGAAGCTATCAAATGGATTGAATCCTTTCTGAGTGAGAGAACTATGAGAGTCTTCTCCCCTTCAGCAGCAGCAGACCCCTCTCCTATCACTTGCGGAGTCCCGCAGGGCTCATGCGTCTCCCCCACACTATATAACATCTTCACCAAACCCCTGTTCGACGATTTGGACCATCTGGGTGTCACCTACACTAACTATGCTGATGACACTCAGATTCTCCTCCCACTTTCAGGGGATCACAGTAAGGACAGAGAGTTGGTGAATAGGGTATATCTCATCATTCAGGCATGGATGGCATCTCATGGTCTATGCCTGAATGATGACAAGACAGAGCTCATCATCTTAGGTACCCCTGCTAATATCAAGAAACTAGGCCCTGAATATGCCGAATTCAACATAGATGGCAATCTCATCAGAGTATCCAGGGAAGTAAAAACCCTTGGCTTTTATCTGGATGCCACTATGTCATTCACTAAACAGGTCAACTCACTAGCATCTACCACTGCGTACACGTGCAAATTAATAAGGGCAGGCAGACCATTCCTATCCAATGACAGCTGCCTGATCCTGGCAAGAGCACTCATACTATCTAGGCTTGATTATTGTAATGCCCTCTATAGCGGTGCCAACAAAGCCATTATCCACAGGCTTCAAATCTTACAAAACAATGCCTTGAGAGCTGCCCTCGGCATTAATAAGAGAGATCATATCTCTACCACCAGACGCCAACAGAAATGGCTCTCCACAGACAACAAAATCAAACTAAAGTTGGCCTCCCTAACCCATAAAGCCCTCAACAATGCCGCCCCCAGTTATCTGATGGACAAGGTAAAGAGAAAGTCCTCCACCCGACAAACAAGAACTACCAATTCCAACTGTCTGATAATTCCCAGATTCAAACTCTCCACCATTGGCGGGAACAGCTTCCCGTTGAAAGCTGCCACGCTCTGGAATTCTCTGCCACACAACCTAAGAGCTGACCAACCATACTTGCACTTTAGAAGACACCTCATCAGTCACCTTAACTCCAACAACCCTTGTATTTAGCTGCACTTTCTACACCTATGTATAGATAGTGACACTTTTGTTCGTGATTCTGCCCTCGCCTCTAACAGCCCTGCACACATCTGTACACTTACCTCCTGTATAGATATTGTCTTTTTATGTTTAAAGATTTGTATACCTCTTATTCCTGTAATCCTGAATATTTTTTTTTCAGGATTACCCGCCTCTAACAGCCCTGTACATATCTGTATATCTACCCCTGCATAGATATTGACTTTGTATGCATGAAGATTTGTATATTTCTTACCCTTGTAATTCTGATTATTTGTATTACTACTTCAAATTGTATATTTCTGCAACATTGTAAGCTTCGAATTATCTTTTGCCTGCGCCCTGTTGCCCCTGGGTAAGGTGCGCCATACAAATAAATAAACAAACAACAAACAAACAAACAAACTCCATTACCACATCAGTTGCAACAGGGGGAAGCCTAGAGAACAACCATAGAAGTAACTCATTCCTTGTGATGTCCTGGAGCCCATGATTATACTCAAACATTTTCAACCAATCCAATACATCCAATCAAGGTTCATACATACCCACTAATTCCTTAGGCATCAGGGGTCTTTTGGGACTGGAACTCCTAGAAGAACCAGAGGAGAGAGAAACATTTTCCACAGACAACTTTTTCATGTCTAATTCATGATTAAGCTCTATTTCTCTGAGTCTTTACTCAGTTTGCTTCTGCTCAGCCTGGGCATTCATTCTTCTGAACTCTAGCTCTTGGTTTCCTTCAGATTGAGCTAAAAACCGTGTGTACTCTAATTCAAGCTTCCTTTTTTCAAGTTCAAAATAAGCAGGGTTACATGTAGGACCTGGTATGGGCCCAGTAGGTACAGTAGGTAGGGCAGACAGAGGCTCAGAGTGGCTAACTTCATTAGGTTCACTTTCCTCTTCTGACTCATTATCAAGACTTTGATTCAGATCAATACCATCACTGTTTTCTACATTTGCTGGGGGGTAGATTCCTCCGTACCACCCAGACTTTGGATTTCTAACAATCTTTCTATAAGTTCCATTTTCTTGCCCTTCTCAGAGAGATTCTTATGTCTACACAATACTTTTAAGCAATCAGCAGTTTTGGCAGACAATGATTCTAGGGTATAACTCTCCATAGCAGACATATTTAGAAAATCAGCTTTTTAGTGCTAAGCTCTGTGGTTAGTTGTCCTAACGTGTTCAACAAGCACTTTAAAGTGTATACTCAATACAAATCCCACCGCTGTACACCAGTGTTAGGCAGAAACCTGTGCAGTTCCCTCTGGGACCACTGCAAAAGATTTAGGACTACAGGTTTTTGGCAGTAAACCCACTTGGTAGCAGTCTGTACCACACAGATTCACTTGGTAGCTGTGGCTGAGCAGTCAGACTTCCCTCAAGAAGAGTTAGGCAGTATACAGAGTATTCACAATAGGTCAAGAGAACACAGTAGAACAAGTAAACACTGACCAGGGTTTGGTGTAAAAGAGATATAATTATTTATTTAAAACCACATCTAGAAAACACACAGGCACTAATAGTAAGCAATTCAAAAACACGGTCACTAAAAGATATACACTCCCTTAAAAGAATATTAGACAAGTCTTAATTAAAGCCCCACTTATTTTCACACAGCGGTGAGCGCTTAACGTAGATGGCACTCTAATAATCCGTTTTAAAAAAGGAGAGAAGAGCAGAGAACAAGTGGAAACAGATCCCAACACTTTTATCAGAACATAACAAGAGAGGAAGGCAAAGTAAAACTGTGAAGTTAGAGTTCAATAGGCTGGATCCACTTTAAGAGGATCAAAACGAAATGTGTCCAAGGTCACACGGTTGCAGTGCACAAAAGTCTTGTAACGGTTCAAAAAGGATTTGGACCAAAGAAAGGGACCAGTTAGAGGGTCAAGGCAGCCAGCCCAGTCCAGAAGGTTAAGGAGTTATTATTACCTTGTAGCAATCTTAAGAAAGGGAGGCCTGGTGGACACGGTACCTTAAAGTGTTGAGAACACTCCAGCAGGGGCAGTTGTTCCTGGCAGCGGGTGCAAGTCGGTGCTTCGCCGGGGGAGGAGAGGATCTCGTCATGGAGGAAGACAGGAGTCTGTTGCACTGCCAGGGAAGAAACCAGCCGCTGAGTTTCTCAGGTACAAGGAGCGGTCCGGTGATTCGCGGTTCAGTGGTGAGTGGCTATCCGGCTGCCGGGGTGCTTGGCACGGGCAGTTTGACCACAAACCAGGATGGGGTGCGAAGAAAGAAAGGAAAACTTGTTGTGCCCACCAGCCAGGGGAAGAAGCCTCTCCAGCCAGGAGATCTTCTCTGTCGTCGGGAAGTGGTGAGTCGGTTCTGCAGGGCTCCACCGGTGGTGTCGTCGTGGTAGGTCGGCTCAGCTTCTCCCTCGTCGGATTCTCAGATCCTGTGGCGACTTCTGAAGTTCCAGTCCCCAAAGCCCTGCTTTTATGCAGAAAACCCCCATTCACTCAGCCTAGCTGTCACTCAAACATGCTAAGTGGTGAGCCGGCCGGCTCACCACTTGGGCCAATCACACAAGAGTGCGACCTGAGTTACAAGGGTAACTCAGTCCAGGGTGCCTAAACCCCCTCCCACACCCCCTGTGGTACCCAGACAGAGTGGCACCACTTTTGGAGCCTTCTGTGGAGAAGCCCGCCAAAAAGTGGAACAAAGGGTTCGACTTGGGTTGGAGTCACAGAAGAGAACACAAACACCATTTTAGAATCGAGTCTTAGCAAAAAATACCAACCGGAGAATTAATATTAATTAAATAAACCAGCGGTATGTTCGAGGCTATGGGAATTAAATAATTAAAGTTGGTAGCCTCGAACAATGGGAAAATCCCATAGGGAAATATTTGCGGTTGAATATAAAAAGTAGTTTCCACTGCCACCAGCCAAAACTCGATCAGGGGGGACGGAGACGTGCCCCCTCGACTAACAGACCCCGGGGCAAACAAATTGCCCCAACCAGTACGTCCACAATATGATGGTGTGTACTGGTTTCTGTTAATAATTTGGGACTAGTAAAGCCAATGGTGACTTTACATGCCCTGGGAGACAGTAGTCAGTCCCAGGGTATGGAGTCTATGGTGGGGTGTCACTATGACACCCCTGTGTTACTGAACGGGGGGTGCTGTGTAACACACATAGGAAAAACACATGAGACCCTATGGAGTAAAGGACCCCATAGCCCATAAAACGCATTAACAGTCAAAGGAACACCATAAATCATGTCCAAGAGTGGGAGAAAAAGAGTCTCACTCTTGGCAGGAGAAAAAAACAAACTCCAGAAATCCAGCAGAGCTGCTGGGGGACTCACTAGGTTAGGAAATTCAGCCTAAAGAGAGAATTCTCCCTAACACTCGCCCCCCCAGACTAAGGGACAGGAGGATTTAATCCACTCCTGGATGAACCTCATACCTCTAATCGATGACATACATCCTAGAGAGTCCATCAGCATTTTGATGGTGACACCCTGACCTGTGCTCAATGGTGAAATCAAACCCTTGAAGGCAGATTGACCATCTCAATAGTTTTGGATTTTCCCCTTTCATTTGCATTAACCATCTCAAGGGTTGGTGGTCAGTCTGAATGACAAAAGTAGAACCATACAAGTATGACCTAAACTTCTTCAGTGCCCACACAACAGCAAAGCATTCTCTTTCGATTGTTGCCCACCTTGTCTCAGGATCCTTCAGCTTTCTGCTGATGAAGCAAATGGGGTGCTCCCTACTTTTCCCATCCAGTTGACTGAGGACTGTACCTATTCCTACATTTGAAGAATCTGTTTGCACAATGAAAGTTTGGTGATAGTCAGGAGCTCTGAGTACTGGGGCTTGGCAAAGAGCCTTTTTCAGGGTTTCAAAGGCCTGATTGCATTCCTCGCTCCACCTAACCTCTTTAGGGAATTTAGGAGAGGAGATGACATTCAGTGGAGAAGCTATGGACCCATAGTTTTCAATGAAATCCCTGTAATACCCAGTGAGACCTAAGAAGGCTCTCACCTGGGTCTGAGTAGTAGGTGTTGTCCAATTTTGCACAGCTTCAATTTTACTGGGCAAAGGCCTTATTTCTCCACCTCCTACCTCATGTCCAAGGTAGACCACTTTACTCTGTCCAATCTGGCATTTACTTGCCTTTATGGTTAGATTGGCCTTTCCAAGAGCCTGAAAAAAACATATCTTAGGTGGTCTACATGTTCCTCCCAGTAATTGCTGAACACTGCTATGTCATCCAAGTATGCCATGCAGAAGTCCTCCATCCCATTCAGAACCTGGTTTACCATCCTTTGAAACGTAGCAGGTGCATTTTTCAATCCAAAAGGCATGGCCTTAAACTGGTATAAGCCAACTGGGGTAGAAAATGCAGTTTTCTCCTTGGCATGGTCTGTCAGGGCAATTTGCCAATAGCCTGACGTCAAGTCAAATGTGGTGAGAAACTTGGCTGCACCAGGTGTATCCACCAACTCATCTGTCCTTGGCAAAGGGTGGGCATCAGTCTTAGTGACTGCATTAAGAGCTCTGTAATCCACACAGAATCTAGGTTCTTTAGATCCTGCCTTTGGTACTAAGACAACTGGGCTAGACCATGGACTATTAGAGGGCTCTACTACCCCGAGATCAAGCATCTTGTTGACCTCACCTTTGATGTGGGTTCTTACATTTTCTGACATTCGATATCCTCTGCTTTTAACTGGCAGACAGTCACCAGTGAGTATGTCATGCTGTCCCCAAGGGGTCAAGCCTGGTGGAAGTGAGAACAGAGAGGCAAACTGATTCAACATAGATTTGCACTCTTCCTGTTGCTCAGGTGTCAGATTTGAAGAGAGATTTACTCGTTCAATCTTTTCGTCCAAAGGTAAGCCTCTGAGGAGATCAGGAAGAGCTTCACTCTCTTCTTCTTCTTCCTCGGATGATGCTAGAAGCAAAGCTCCTACATCAGGTCTGGAGACATACGCTTTTAGCCTGTTGGTGTGGAAGACTGTTGGAGCCTCCTTGCGGTTGCCCAAGTCCACCAGATAGTTGACCTCTCCAAGTTTACCCACAACTTTGAAGGGTCCCACCCATTTGTCTTGCAAGGCCCTCTGCCTTGTTGGAATCATAACGAGAACTAGCTGGTCTTGAGTAAACTCAACCATGTTAGCCTTTTGGTCATGCCAGTGCTTGACCAATGCTTGTCCAGCTTTCAAGTTATCACTTGCTTCTGCCATCATTTGTGACATTCTCCTGCAGAGACCTATCACATAGTCAGTCACTCTGACTGGCTTGGGGGAAGGAGCACTCTCCAACCCCTCCTTGATCAGGGCCAATGGACCTCTGACCGGATGACCATAGAGAAGTTCAAAGGGAGAATAACCTACTCCCTCCTGAGGGACTTCTCTATAAGCAAAGAGAAGGCATGGCAGTAGAAGGTCCCACTTTCTTTTAAGGGGGTCCTCTAAAGCACCTATCATGCTCTTCATGGTTCTGTTGAACCTTTCAACCTGTCCATTTGTCTGAGGGTGGTATGCGGTTAAGAACTTGTAAGTAACTCTGTAGGTTTCCCACATGGCTTTCATGTAGTGGGACATAAAATTTGACCCCCTGTCTGAGATTACTTCCTTAGGGAACCCAACCCTGGTAAAAATACCAAGGAGGGCCTTAGCCACAACCGGTGCTGTAACAGTCCTCATAGGAATTGCCTCAGGGTACCTAGTAGCATGGTCTACTACAACAAGTATAAACCTGTTGCCTGAGGAAGTTGGAGGATCAAGGCGACCAACAATGTCGCTCCCTACTCTCTCAAATGGGATTCCCACAACTGGGAGAGGCACTAAAGGTGCCACATTCTTGGAGCCAACCTTACCAGAAGTCTGGCAGGTGTGGAAGCTCCTGCAGTATTTATCTACTTCGGCCCCCATCTTTGGCCAATAGAGGTAGAGTGAGAGCCTTTCCTTAGTCTTCTTGAAACTCAAGTGACCAGCCAAAGGAATCTCATGGGCTAACTGCAAGAACTGTGGCCTGTTCTCTTGGGGTACTACAAGTTGTTTGTTGTCCCCAGGTGCAGACTCGGTTGGTTCACTGTAGAAGAGGCCATCTTCCCAGTGTAACCTATATTTCCCAGGCTCTTGCCCTTCAGCCTGAGCATTTGCCTGGTGGCGAAGACCTTCCAGAGTTGGACATTCTCTCTGTCCCTTACTGACGTCTGCCCTGTTGGGTCCACCTTCTGCCAGTAAAGACTGCAGCTCAGGATGGCCAACAGGATCCAGATCTCCAATGAGTTCCTGGCCTTCTACTAGCTCTTCTTCAGAGTCTAGTTCAACCACACCGGGTTGTACCTCCCTCTCAGCCTCAGCTGGAGGGGGAGTTACTGGTGTAACTTTGGACAACCTAGGGGAAGTCCTTGTTGGCTGCACCGGAGTGCTGACTGCTGGTTTCTTGTTAGAAGTCTTAGGTTTCCCCTTTGCTTCTGGTTTCTTAGAGAAAACAGCTGACATCTCTAGTGGAGCAGGAGTGATCTCTTTCTTCATCATCTCCTTGGGAGTACCTCTCATCGTTCTCTCCCTTGCAGGTCTGTTGAGCTCCTGTAACCTTTTACTAGGAGGTCTGGGGGTGTGTGACACTACTCCAAGAGTTTTCAAGTCATTACCCAGCAGAACCCTTCCTGGCACCTCACTTTGTATGCTGACAGGTATCTCCACAGTCATGTCATTACACTGGATGAGAACTGGTAATTGGGGAAGCATCTGCACAGGCCCTCCAGCTAACTAGGTGAGGCGTTTGGGTGCCTTAGCAACATCCTCAGCCTGAAAAAACGATTTGTCCACCACAGTTATGCTGGCCCCAGTGTCCCTAATGGCAGGAGTCTCCTGACCATTCACCTGGACACTGTCCTTATAATACTCTTTAGTATTATCTGGGATAGAATTATAGACATCTAAGTTCTGTTGTTCCCACAGACCCAGAGACACTAAAGAAACACTAGCTGAGTCTCCAACAGTGGCGGCTGCTATGCTAGGGCGGCCGGGCACCGCCCCCCCCAAAAAAAGAGAGAAACTAAAAGAGATTCAGTCAGAGAACTTCTCTGATTGAATCTCTTTTAGCTTAGTACTGCTGCAGTTCCTTTGCCAACAGCGCGGGGGCGCTGTGGCAAGGAAACAATAGTGTGCGCCCCGGCACCAGGCCGACCTACAGTGTATAGGTCGGCCTGGTGCCGGGGCGCGTCCCAATTTAGTATATTTTTTTTCTATAGCAGAGTGCGTGGAGCTCCTAGCTCCACGCACTCTACGTAGCCCCTTTCATTATAAGCCTGGCGGGGCGCTTCAGGGGTGGCCCCGCCAGTATTGAAATGTGCGCAAACAGCGCACTGCACTTATTCCCTCCCTCCCCTGCCATGGATACAGTAATGTCATTGGCTGGCAAACAGCCAATGACATTACTGTATCTATGGCGCAGGGTGTGTGCGTGCGCCTGCGCCGCCTTCACACCCTGCCGTTTTTCTCTTTCTTTCCAGCCCGACCTAGGAGTCAGGACTCGAGTGTGTGGCACAGACCAGCGGCGCCGTGGTAAGTACCCCAGTGTTTTCTTCTCTCTGGGCCCGGGGACTGGGAGTGCTCAGTGTTACTTACTAGACTCCCCTCCCCGGGCCCAAACTATGTGGTCCACTGTCCACGGCCCAGGGCCCAGGTCAACACTGAACAACGTGTAGGCCAAGGCCTACACGTCGTTCAGTGTTGCTGCCGAGCTGACTGCCGTCAACTTGGGCGAGCCTTGGTCGTAGCGGGCCAAGTTGACGGCAGTCTGCTCAGCGGGGGCCGCCGGGGCCTAGCCTTGCTTTGTTTAACCCCCGGTCCGTGCGTGGCCCAAGGGCCTTGCCTTGGGCCACGCCGGACCGGTACGCAAGGGCCAGGCCCAGGGCAGGCAGGCAGCAGGCGGGTGCTGCTTCTGCGGCCCGCCGCGACCACTCCCGCATCTGTTAGTGCTGACGCCGTTTTATATTTTCTGCATTTTTCGACAAAAAGAAGAATGCCGAAAATATAAAACGGCCTCTCCCTGCAAGCCAGGCTCTCCCTGACTTGTGCCGTTTTATATTTTCGGCATTATTTTTTTTGTCGAAAAAATGCCGAAAATATAAAACGGCACAATTAGCAGATGCGCCGCGAGTGGTCGCGGGCCGCAGCTGGACCGGAACCAGAGGCCGGAGAAGTGCCTGCAGTTCACGGTCCATTGCTGATTTTTTCTAGTAGCTTATCTAGTTCTGCTTTGCATTTAATTATTTATTTTGCACATTATAACACGTGTATTGAGGAGGACCGTGATACCTTTGCAAGATGTGTTTGCGTGTGAGGTAGGGAGGCCTGGGGGAGCGGTGCTGGGCATTACACCTTATTAAGGAACTGACTGCTAGCTGCATCACTGTCCCTCGGCAGCTCGCATGGCTGGCAGTGGCGGAATCTAATCCTTTAAAGCCAGCCCACGCAGGGCCACAGATGCGAAATAATTTCAGCAGACAGACGTAATGGAATCTGAGCGTTCCCGTCTGCTGCCTCGAAGCAATACTTTTTTTTATTATTATTAATTTCTTGTCTCATTTCCCAGGGTTGCCTCTAAGCTGTCTGCCACCGTCACGGTTTTCCGTGATGAGTTTCTCTAATCATGTAGATGCATTTTGTAAAATTGTGAACGGTCTGCGACAGGAGTATAATTATTTCAATGCAGAATACATGCAGTGGCGAGCAGTGAGATGTGGAGCACCCAGTGGTGTAAGAGCATGTCTAACTGCAGTGCTTGAAAGATGCCACCTGTGTCAATGTGTCCGGCCCCTAATTACAGGGCAGGGCTCTCACTGTAGAAAATACTATGATCCCTATATCATAGTGTGTTACCCCTAATAGGGTACAGAAAACTTCACTCTGCTGGGACCCCCATGGGGTATTATGTGCACAGAGCTACTGTGGCGAAAGAGCTCTCATTATACTAACAGTGCTGGAAATGGAAATACATTACTGCGGGATCCCTCCTGCAATGGCGGGCGGGTAGCAGTTGAGGGTAACGTGCTTGCTTCTCAGTAGATTAATCACAAACACTTGGAAAATGATCTCGCAGGCTAAGTTAGCTTACTACAGTTTCAGCATTGAGGTAGCCTCTAACAGGCTACCTTGCTCCTGCAAGGCCTTATTTGACGTAGTCAAGAACTGCTCCAAGCGCTCACCTCTCCCAGGGTGCTGGCTTCATGAGAGAGATTTGACAGAGGAAACAGCTTCTTCATTAGCAAAATGGATCAAATCAGAGGTCATATTGATGGCTGAAAACCAGACAGAGCCTTGCTAGCAGTGGTGGCTGCTGAGTGCTGACTCAGAATGCCACCGCCGACAACGTGACTGCCATTGCCAAGCAGCCCTGCGCCGACGGCTGGGACTACGACAGGAGCGTGTTCGTTTCCACCATCATCACTGAGGTATGAGGAGAAGAAATTTTCTTCTCCTCATACCTCAGTGATGTGAAATGACACCCACTGCGCAGAGCACACAGGCTGGGGAGCCGCAGTGCAAGACAAATAAGGACAGGTGCAGCTGTGCAGCAGCGCAGCATATTAGCCTCACAATGTGAGGCTAATATGCTGCGCTGCTGCACAGCTGCACCTGTCACAATGAGACAGCGACGGCAGTGGCCGATTGAGGGTCCCGCGGGGAAGATTGTCAGAGAGTCCGGGGTGGGAAGGACATAGAGACAGAGTTTAGGGTTGAAGGAAATAATGGCTGTCACAAGTGTGACAGTGATGAGTTTCAGGTCAGTTCAGTTTTTGGCGTCACCTATAAGCCTCGACGATTGCATTGGAGTACAGCTAGAGTAGAAATGTCACACAAGGAAGGACACAAAGCTTGTAGGTGTTATTTGGTTTTTACCCACCTATTCAATGACCAATGCCATGTGATTCCATATGACTATTCCCACCCACTTCCTGTCCCTGCCAATCTTCTGCCATTTTTGAGCCTGTTATCGCGACGCAACGAAAGTCTGTAAAGGGGTGTGTGTTGTACGAGTCTGTCTGTGTGCCTGTTTTACTGCTGCTACTAAATGCATCCTTTACTGCACAATTGCCGCAATGCTGGGAAGCAAATTTAAAGCAGCACCTCACAGTGTCTGACTCTTGTCAGTAACTACAGTTGCAATTATAGGCTTCTTCTAATTTCATTAGCAAGTAGATTAAGGACACTTGTTTTGGTATACGCACTTACTGGTTCTCCTCTGCCAGAGAGGGTGGTGATCTTTTTTTTTTTAAGGTTTGCGCCCTGGTTTCCTAAGCGTGTCACTTCCCAGTAGGCGGTGGGTGTGCACCAATGAGAGTTTTTTTTAGGGCAGGAAACTAGTAATGCTCCCCCGATTCCTGGTAGTGCAAATGGGTTGTAGACGTGTGTTCCTCTCAAGACACTGTATCTAACCCCAAGCCTTTGTGAGAAGGGTTCGGAGCTGCCTATTTATTGCTTGTATGTGGAAAGGTGGCAGCAGCGTGGTGTTGGCACAGAACCTCTGAGATGGGTTTTGGAGGAATGGCGCTGTAATGTAATACTAGTCGTGTTCCGAATCCCATGAGTGAACGAGTGCTTTCCAATATTGTGAAAGTCATGTTTTAATGTCGGAACAGTGGAAACTGGTACTGTTGAATAATTTTTGTGCTGCATTCATCCAGATCTGGCGGCCTCAGTTGTTAATCAGCTTACCCAAGTTTATCTCTTTATTAGGCGAAAAATGTTCACCATACAATTTTAAAAATACAATATTCGAAATTAGGAAAAGTTGAGCAATTATAGTAATAACAAATTTATATTGTGTTTAGACAATCAGAAAACGTGGAATGTAGGCTGTAACCACAAGTAGACACCTCCATTCCATGCTTTCCTTTTGTTCTTTTCACTGTTTCCAGCTGCTGTAAAATACACCATCACACTTGCACACGTAAGAATAGTGTACCACCATTAATATGTAAAACCGAATGCTTTTTTCATATTTCGGTGGGTTTTTTGGACAGTAAATTGCACATTTTGTAGGCCATTTTTCCAAAATTTTCACGGGGGGAGAACCCCCCCGCACCCCCCTTGGGGGGGGTGGGCTCGCGCGCTACGCGCGCTCGCGACTATATTCGCCCTGGGAAATTTACGCCCCACCAGCTTTCAAACTCACCAGCCGCCACTGGTCTCCAATGGGTTCATCAGCCAGTAATAGAAAGTTTCCACTTGCCATTTGGTCATCCTCCTCTGGAGCGAAGGCTAAGGAGACAAGCTGGACCCCTGAAGGTTTACCCTTAAATCTAGGATCTCCTTTCACATGGTCAGTACAGCCACAAACAAAGCATTTACCAAATGCTTTCTGGAGGTACACTAGCCTGATTTGGTTTCCCTGGTGGCTTACCCTTTTGGTTCTGTTTGGGGCCCTCTTTGGAATTGGGATTATTAGAATTCTCTTTGGAGTCCTTTTTTGGCTGTTTTCCCTCATCCTTTTTCTGAGTAGCCCCAGATTCCTTGTGAGTGGCCCTGTTGGCAACCCACAAGTCAGCAGCCTTAGCTAACTTCCTGGAATCTAATTCCTTTGAATCAGCCAAGTGCTGTCTGAGCTTAAGAGAGCAGGCATATTAAATTGACTCCAACATTACAAGATTCTTCATTCCTTCATCATAATTTTTAACTCTGTAACCCTTAATCCATCCCTCTAAGTTTTTCAAACTTTCACTCACCCAGGTAGCCCAAGGGGTACCATCATGCTTTTTGAGGGTCCTAAACCTCTCAAGGTACTGGGAAGGGGTCTTCCCAAATCTAGCTATCAAAGCTAGTTTCACACATTCATAATCCTTCTTATCCACCTCCCCCAACTCCATTACCACATCAGTTGCAACAGGGGGAAGCATAGAGAACAACCAGGGAAGTAACTCATTCCCTGTGATGTCCTGGAGCCCATGATTATACTCAAACATTTTCAACCAATTCAATACATCCAATCTAGGTTCATACATACCCACTAATTACTTAGGCATCCGGGGTCTTTTGGGACTGGAACTCCTAGAAGAACCAGAGGAGAGAGAAGCATTTTCCACATACAACTTTTTCATTTCTAATTCATGATTAAGCTCTATTTCTCTGAGTCTTAACTCAGTTTGCTTCTGCTCAGCCTGGGCATTCATTCTTCTGAACTCTAGCTCTTGGTTTCTTTCAGATTGAGCTACAAAACGTGTGTACTCTAATTCAAGCTTAATTTTTTCAAGTTTTTTCTTTCATATTAGACAAGTCTTAAGTAAAGCCCCACTTATTTTCAGACAGCGGTGAGCGCTTAACGTAGATGGCACTCTAATAATCCGTTTTAAAAAAGGAGAGAAGAGCAGAGAACAAGTTGAAACAGATCCCAACACTTTTATCAGAACATAGCAAGAGAGGAAGGCATAGTAAAACTGTGAAGTTAGAGTTCAATAGGCTGGATCCACTTTAAGAGGATCAAAACGAAATGTGTCCAAAGTCACACGGTTGCAGTGCACAAAAGTCTTGTAACGGTTCAAAAAGGAGTTGGACCAAAGAAAGGGACCAGTTAGAGGGTCAAGGCAGCCAGCCCAGTCCAGAAGGGTAAGGAGTTATTATTACCTTGTAGCAATCTTTAGAAAGGGAGGCCTGGCGGACAGGGTACCTTAAAGTGGTGAGAACGCTCCAGTGGGGGCAATTGTTCCTGGCAGCGGGTGCAAGTCGGTGCTTCGTCCAGGAGAGGAGAGGATCTCGATGTGGAGAAAGACAGGAGTCTGTTGCACTGCCAGGGAAGAAACCAGCCGCGGAGTTTCTCGGGTATAAGGAGCGGTCCGGTGATTCGCGGTTCAGTGGTGAATGGCTATCCGGCAGTTCGACCACAAACCGGGCTGGGGTGCGAAGAAAGAAAGGAAAACTGGTTGTGCTCACCAGTCAGGGGAAGAAGCCTCTCCAGCCGGGAGATCTTCTCTGTCGTCGGGAAGTGGTGAGTCGGTTCTGCAGGGCTCCACCGGTGGTGTCATCGTGGCAGGTCGGCTCAGCTTCTCCCTCGTCGGATTCTCAGGTCCTGTGGCGACTTCTGAAGTTCCAGTCCCCAAAGCCCTGCTTTCATGCAGAAAACCCCCATTCACTCAGCCTAGCTGTCATTCAAACATGCTAAGTGGTGAGCCGGCCGGCTCACCACTTGGGCCAATCACACAAGAGTGCGACCTGAGTTACCAGGGTAACTTGGTCCAGGGTGCCTAAACCCCCTCCCAAACCCCCTGTGGTACCCAGACAGAGTGGCACCACTTTTGGAGGCTTCTGTGGAGAGGCCCACCAAAAAGTGGAACAAAGGACTCGACTTGGGTTGGAGTCACAGAAGAGAACACAAACGCCATTTTAGAATCGAGTCTTGGAAAAAAATATCAACCGGAGAATTAATATTAATTAAATAAACCGGCGGTATGTTCGAGGCTATGGGAATTAAATAATTAAAGTTGGTAGCCTCGAACAATGGGAAAATCCCATAGGGAAATATTTGCGGTTGAATATAAAAAGTAGTTTCCACTGCCACCAGCCAAAACTCGATCAGGGGGGATGGAGACGTGCCCCCTCGACTAACAGACCCCGGGGCAATCGAATTGCCCCGACCGGTACGTCCACAATATGATGGTGTGTACTGGTTTCTGTTAATAATTTGGGACTAGTAAAGCCAATGGTGACTTTACATGCCCTGGGAGACAGTAGTCAGTCCCAGGGTATGGAGTCTATGGTGGGGTGTCACTATGACACCCCTGTGTTACTGCACGGGGGGTGCTTTGTAACACACATAGGAAAAAAACATGAGACCCTATGGAGTAAAGGATCCCATAGCCCATAAAACATATTAACAGTCAAAGGAACACCATAAATCATGTCCAAGAGTGGGAGAAAAAGAGTCTCACTCTTTGCAGGAGAAAAAAACGAACTCCAGAAATCCAGCAAAGCTGCTAGGGGACTCACTAGGTTAGGAAATTCAGCCTTAAGAGAGAATTCTCCCTAACAGGGTATGAAGCATTAGGGTATCCTTTTTGTATTGCAGCATTATGGGGCACCAGCAAAGAAAGAAAGTCCCAGTTTCAGAATAATACTCAGAGTCAAGGACAGTGATTGAGTCTACAGAGGTAAGACTCCAATGCAAGGCAAGATGAATAGTATGAAAACAAATGCAACTTGCGTAAAGTTGTTTTTGTTTATTTTACAGGTAAATCAAGAGGTTAGCGGATTGCTACCTCGACATTAAAGAGGGCAGTGAAGCACGACATATCTAGTCGTTTTGGCAACATTAAAAAGGAATCTTTTACAAAGAACTTGCTGGGAAAGTGTCCCACACAAGAAGTCTAATTATAAGACTATTTTAAGATAGAGATCTAATTACAGGCATTTGTGTTCCTTTTTGTATCCTGGTGTAGGGGTTGTCTTCAAGAAACCAGGGTTAAAGAAGTTACCAAGGAGAAATAATATTCCATATGTTACACCTATGATGTTTGAATTGCCCCTGATGAAGGTCTGGTATTGAGGCTGAAAAGGACAGAAACTTGTACAAGTTGGGCTAGTATTAGAAGTGTATTGATGAAGTGTAAAGGATTATAACATACGCTTATTTGTGATATCCATTTTTGTTGATTTTAGTGTTATCTATGTATGCAAAAAGAAATGTAGTATTTTTTATTGAATGTTTTATATTGTGTATGAACATTTGAGGTGTATTATTATTTTTGTATATTGATTCATCATGTATTAAATTGGTTGATGTATAGTTAAGCGTATCAAGGGTCTGTCCTTTTTTAGAACTCTAGAGATCCACTGCATTGGGTATACACATTGGGATACCTTGCTTTTTGATTCTAGAATCGGTAACACAAGACGTCTGCCACAGATGACTTCAGGTGTACGTCTAACATAGTCAGCTCAGTACATATAAGTGTGCGGGGTACTTAGACGTCTATAGAGAAAGTTGCAGTTGTTATAATTTATCATCATAATTACTTATTTATAACGTGCTTAATATGCAGAGGTTTCTATGCGCGGACCTGGGGATCGAACCTGTGTTGTTCCGAACCTGTGTTTCTCCTCGTCTTCTTGCTTCCAAGGCGAGCGCGTTGCCGAGGAGCTACCCTCCAGGCCTGGATTTACATCACAGTAAGGCTTATCATATCAAAAGGCGCCATTCTGTTACTAAGGTTACCTTGCCCTGCGCTGCACTGTCCTTCCTTCTCTCCCTTCCCAGGAGCTGTTAAGCTAAACATTTCTTGCATTCTCCTTCTCGGGACAGGGAGAGCCATATTCCTTTTTTTTGTTGAAACTTTATTTTAGAGCAGTGCAAGCTATACATCCTTGTGTACAGATTTCAACAATATTACAGCATTTACATCATTTAGTGGTTTTAGCTCCCGCACATGTAGGTATTGTTCGAACAGCATATCTTAACACATTTACTTATGCATGGTTTTCACTGATCAGTTCTTGATTTACTTAAGTATTCTTGAAAAGGCTCCCATATGTCTTTAGGCCTGAAGCTTGGTGTTACAAGTGAAACATAGGCCTCCTTGTACTCAGTGGCATACGTCATTTCTCTAATCCACATTTTAATGTCCGGAGCAGTCTTTGACTTCCATTTAAGTAATATACATTTTTTAGTCACCAAGCACCCAAGGTTAAAAAAAGTCGCAATTTAACTGTTACCTTTCCAATATCTCCAAACAAGTATTTTGGGAGAGACAGCCAAGGGGGACTACCAGTGCATTCCTGTAAACAGCAATCTCCTGCCAAAATTGGGCTACCCGAGGGCAGCTCCAGTACATACAGGGTGCATCGGCCACGTCTGCGTTGCACTTGATGCAGCCACCGTTCACGTGGGACGGTACCTAGCAATTTTTGCGGGGGTGTAGTGTAACGTATTAAGTATCTTAAATTGTATGAGTCTGTGTCTAGCATTGAGGGATAACTCCTTCTTAGTTAAGCGACACCACCGTGTCCACTGAGTATCGTCCAATGGAATTGCCAAATCAGCTTCCCACCTCTCTCTGGCACTCTGTGGTTGGTTCTGTGCTTCTTGGCAGTGGCGTTGCTAGGGGGGGGTTAAGGGGGCTATAGCCCCTGATCTTTTGGCTGTAGCCCCGGATAGAATCTCAGGAGCTACAGCCAAAAGACTAGCTAGCCCCCAGTCCCAACAGTTCTGACATCAGCTTAGCCCCGGGTCTTTTCCAGACCTAGCAACTCCCCTGCTTCTTGGCATTTCTTATATAGTCTAGAAACCAGCCCTCTGGGGTGCCTGCTTGTTACCACCATGCCCAATTTCTCAGTGAAGTCTGTATGTGTAAAAAAAGAGCCCTCCGGGAAGAGGTCACGCAGTGTCAGTGTGTCATCGGTGTCCCACCCCCTCTGAATGGCCCTATCATATGTTGAGGGAGTCCTGGGCAACACCAAAGCGGGATTGCCCCAACGTAGGGCATGGTGACACTCAGCCTATTAAATATTATGGCCCTGGCATTTATCGTCGTGCGGACCACATCGAACGTGCAGATGTCCATATGTCGATTGGCCAGTACAATTGTGCAGAGCTTAGATGGGGATGTACTATATTCCTCTACGGTCGTGTGTAGTGGTCGAGTCGATCATGTGGGGTATACCAATAACCGGCAAACTGTGCTTGTGCTACTTCATAGTAGAACTCGAAGTCTGGGGCTTGTAGCCCCCCTGCTCATATGGTCTGGTCATGGCTTCTGTGATGCCGGAAATGCATCTGAGGGACAGGGCCTCTGAATCCTTGTCCTTTTTCTGTTTTTACCGTGTGTTCTGTCATGTTTTCTGCCCAGGAGTCCATGAGGGACTCCTGGCAGTGCAGCTCTCTTTTGATTTGGTGAACAGACCCATGGGATACCCTTATGGCACCCATGGGTAGGGGTACAACCCTGTGCCCCTAGTGTATGTTTTTGGGCACCTGTGGGTGGCCCACAGAGCAGGGTATGGGCTGGTGGCAGCTCCATGCTGAATTTGACAGGTGCTCTGGGTGTCCTCCATTTTGGGATACCCAGGCCCTGCCATTGGAATCAGTTGATTCCTGATAGGAAACAAGATGGCCCCTGTGGCCTCTTGCTTTCTATTGCCTGTTATCTTGTTTTTCCCAAAGTCCTGGGAAGCCCTGACTCTGTCCCTTCCCCCTGACTGGCTGTTGGGTGGAAGTTCCATATATGGTGTTGTTGTGAAGGCCCAGCTAGACTGACTGGAGCCTTCCCAGTGACTGTATGTTGTGGGTACCTCCTGTGGGTGGGACCTGGGTGAATGGAGTGTGTGACCAATATACACTCCTTGTTGTGGTTGTCTGGTTTCTGGCATGAGAGACAAAGACTGAGACAGCCCTGCCCGAAACTGGCCTGAATGCAGTGTGTAGTGTTGAATGGCTGGGTACTTGTCCCAATCCACATTCCTTGTTGTGAGTGTCTGAAAGGGAGGAGTGTGGCCTGAATGCACTGTGTGCCTGATTGGCTGACTGACTGCATGAATGCCCTTCTGTGTGATTGGCTGCTGTGTGTGTGCCAGCAGTGTGGATGAGAGACAGAATAGTATATCTGGGGACCTCTCACCACTGGAAATTGTTCAGAAGCATTCAGAAGCTGAGTCTCCACTCAAGAGTAACTGGATTTGCTGATCCTCGACGTCCAGCTGGAAGAAGAAGACTTGCTGTGGCATTTGCTTCGACGGAACTGAAGGTTGTCGAAATCGTCGAGGACTGACCCGAGAGAGGACCTGGCTAGGCGCCCTCTTCCCGTGCTCCGAGGGACCATCGAGCACCGCTGAATCTTCGCCGAAGCGCCCTGGAAGTCAGACCCTCGAAAGGCTGCCGACCCGAGACGGGACCGCCGAGGAGATCGAAGTGAAGCACCCGGACATCGACGCCGTCGAAGTCCATTGCCGTCGACCAGGGTTCGCAGGTCTGTGTAACCGCTGGAGGCCCGTCGAAGTTGTGTGCCCAGCCGTGGGAACCACTTGACGCCGTGCCGCCGACGATCGGAGCCGTCCGCTCCATTGCCTAAGAACATTCAATCGAAGGACTCTCTCGACCGCATCGTCGACCGCTTATCCTGCCGGAGAAAGTCGAGGACGACCAACGCGCCGAGGAGAAACCTGCCGGTGGGTTTCCCGCCACCCGACGACCCCAAAGACTCGGACGACTCGACGCCCTTGCTGGGCTCCCGTCTCTACAACCTTTGCGGTCCAGAACTATTGTCATCGAGGTGCCCCGCACACCTCCGCCTTGCAGGACGCCGACGCCCCGACGCCGACGAGCACCGCTCGGACGGAGCTGCCGCCTCTTCGACAACGTTCGGCCTCGTTTGTCGACGGACGTTCGACGCCCCGTGCCTCCCGCCTGAAAAGGAAGGCATTCAAGAAGGGCCGTCGATTCCCCGTCGCCGAACAGCGAGTCCCTCGACGCTTGTCGACGCCTTTTCGAGGAACTCGACTCCACCAGGTACATTGGGGGGGTAAAAACATTATAGGAGAGAAATAGACTATTGAACAATATCTGGACTGGGCTGGTGTTATATCTCTTTATTTTGCAGGTTGCCCAGGTGGGGGGATCTCCACACAGAACTGTGTCCAGTAGCAAGGGCCAGTATTCTGCCTATTGTTTCAACCCTCTGTTATCTCTCCTCTCTCTATTGCTGGTTTCCTTCTTATTGATCTGTGTGCCATTTCTACAGTATTGTGAATGCACTTTAATGAGGTCTAATATTAGTGGTACCACTTTAGAATTGTAGATATTTACCATTGCTGATTTTCCTGAGCACAAAGTGCGTTATTGTGATAAGTGTACATAACCCTTGAATATTAATTATATAAAGACTGTGTTTTCAGTAATACAGTGTGTGGACATTCCTTTGTGGGGGCTTGGGGATACCCTGTACTTAAGAACCAGCCTGCATCACCTCCTGAGAAGCTAGGCCTTGATTGCTCGCCCATCGCTACCGTATTAGAGAATCTTGGCTGGGGTCCTCTGTGCCTCCCCTCTACCATATAGAGAGCAGAAGTACAGACCCCCCCACCGGTCTTCTTTACAAAGCTGGTGGCAGCGGTGGGATCTCCACACAGAACTGTGTCCAGTAGCAAGGGCCAGTATTCTGCCTATTGTTTCAACCCTCTGTTATCTCTCCTCTCTCTATTGCTGGTTTCCTTCTTATTGATCTGTGTGCCATTTCTACAGTATTGTGAATGCACTTTAATGAGGTCTAATATTAGTGGTACCACTTTAGAATTGTAGATATTTACCATTGCTGATTTTCCTGAGCACAAAGTGCGTTATTGTGATAAGTGTACATAACCCTTGAATATTAATTATATAAAGACTGTGTTTTCAGTAATACAGTGTGTGGACATTCCTTTGTGGGGGCTTGGGGATACACTGTACTTAAGAACCAGCCTGCATCACCTCCTGAGAAGCTAGGCCTTGATTGCTCGCCCATCGCTACCGTATTAGAGAATCTTGGCTGGGGTCCTCTGTGCCTCCCCTCTACCATATAGAGAGCAGAAGTACAGACCCCCCCACCGGTCTTCTTTACAAAGCTGGTGGCAGCGGTGGGATGCTTATGGTTTTAAGACTCAGTGTATAACCGTGCCACTTACAAAATATCCGCACTTTATTAGATTAAGGTTTGGGTGTGTACCAAATAACTGCATTACAGGCAATGGAGCCCATTGCAAATGGTAAATTGACTCGGATGAGCTTAGAGGCTCTCCAGAGTGCTTGTGAAGCCAGGGAGTTGGACTTTGTGGATAAGTCTAGGGCTGAGCTGATAGCTGCCCTGGTGGACTACCAGACTGATGGTGAAACCCTTGATGAAGGGGGGGATGCAACCAGTGAGGACTCTGCCCCTGGGGTTGTCGCTGAATCTGTTTCTGGGAATGCCACCATTCCTGCTGCCTCTGTTCCAAACCCCAGCAATTCCATGGAACTTGAGTTATTAAGGATGAAATTGGCCTTTGAATATCGCAAGTTGGAAATAGAAGCTGAGCTTAAGAAAGAGGAGCTGGCACAGCAAGTGGAACTCAAGAATAGGGATCTTGCGCTCAAAGACAAGGACACTGAATGTCAGAGAATCCAGCTAGAGAGAGCTAGAGTGGAGACTTCAGCTAGACCAATTGAGAGTGGCAGGTCCCCAGCCACCAAGTTTATGAAAGATTTGGTTGGTGTGTTTGTGGAGGGTTCAGATATCCTCCAATGGATTGAAGCGTTTGAAATGGCTTGTGCAATTCATGATGTAGATAAAAGAGATTGGGCTAAGTGTTTGTTAAGCAGAGTGCCTCAAACTGGATATGACTGTATTCTGAAGCTGAGTGTGGAGGAAAGGGGTCAGTATGAGTGTATGAAGTCTGCTTTGATTGCCAAGTTTGGCAAGACACCTACCCAATACCTTAAAAGGTTCAGGGATTTTAAGAAAAGAGAGAATGTGTCTTGGGTTGACTGGGTGAGTACTGCGCACATGAACATGATGGGGTGGATTGACGGTTACAAGGTGAAAACTTTTGTTGAGTTGTCCCACCTCTTGTTTTTTGAGCATTTTTCTGAAGCCTGTTCACCAGAGCTGCGTCAGTATGTGGCTGACCAGAACATTTTGGACCCCTTTAAGCTGGCTAGGTTGGCTGACAAGTGGGTCTCCCACCGGGTGTCCCCTAAGGACTCCAGTGGGAAGGACAAGGACAAAGAAAAGGGGACCTCTCAGAAAGCTGAGGAGTCCCAAAAGCAATCACAGTCGGGTAAACCAAAACCTTCCTCTCCTAAGACCCAAAAATCTGGTGGGGATAAGTCCTCTGTGGGTGGGAATAAGAGTAGTGGTCCACCTGCTGCAAAGCAGGTTCCCAGTGGTTCCAGTACCGTACCCCGCACTCCTGGCACTTGTTGGGATTGTGGGGCTCTGGATCACAAAAGGGGTGACCCCAAGTGTAAAGGTAAGGCACTTGGAGTACAGGCTGTCAGCCTGACCTACCCTTACCCCGTGGCTGAGGTGGAGGCCACTGTCCTCCCCTCCTCT
Source organism: Ambystoma mexicanum (assembly GCF_040938575.1). Lineage (NCBI taxonomy): Eukaryota > Metazoa > Chordata > Amphibia > Caudata > Ambystomatidae > Ambystoma > Ambystoma mexicanum. The sequence goes on from NC_090923.1 coordinate 1,133,492,917, forward strand.
ACAGGAATCACATTTGGTGCTCCGGTAGAGATTTCCTTAGTGTCCCTTGGGGCCTGGGACCAGTACGCAGAAGTACTGGCGACTATCCCACAGAACACCCGTAGATTTTTGAGAAGTGTCCTCTTGAATGGCCAGCCTTCTACTGGTTTGAGAGACACTGGGGCAAGCATGACAGTGGTGGACAGGACCCTGCTCAAGCCAGAGGACTATGAAGGTGCTCCTCTGCAAACCACCAGGTTAGCTGGTGGGCCTCCCAAATTATCGCCTGTAGCCCTAGTCACACTCATGATTGGAGACAAGACAGCAAAGCTTCCTGTCCTGGTTCAGGACAATGTCCCTGCTAACATTCTGTTAGGAAATGATCTAGTAGAGTTGGGGTTGATCTCGGATGGTCTTCCCATGACTGCTGCTGCAGTCACTAGGTCACAGGTGACACCGGGTCTGGCTGTGAGTCAGGTATCCGAGCCAAAGGCGAGGCCTAAGGCAAGAAGAAGGAAGACCAAGAAGGCCACCTCTGTGGAGGGAACACCTTCTCTTCCTGCTGTTCCGACAGCACCCAATGGGATCCATGCTCCGGACGGGCTGGGTCCAGCGGAAAACCCAAACTCAACTCCTGTGGGAGAAGAGACAGAAGACTCTCCTGTGGGAGAGGTTCTCAACCCGGAGGATCATCCCGACCTTCAATGCTTGTTAGCTGAAGGGGGACCCTCCCGGGCAGACTTCTGTAAGGGACAGAGAGAGTGCCACTCTCTCGAGGGCCTGAGGAAACAGGCCCTGTCCCAGGCACAAGGTGAAGTGCCTAGGACATTCAAGATTTATTGGGAGGGTGAGCTCCTTGTTAGTGAGCCCACTAAGCCCGAACCTGGTGCCCGCAAGAGGTTGGTGGTACCCCAGGTTTACAGGCCCTTCCTACTGCAGTTGGCGCATGAGGTGCCCTTGGCTGGTCATCTTGGGACCAAGAAGACTAAGCAGAGGCTCTCTGCCCATTTCTACTGGCCACGGATGGGAGTAGAGGTGGAGTCCCACTGCAGGACCTGCCCAACTTGTCAGTTGTCTGGCAAGACTGGAGGCAGGGTCATTGCCCCACTGCAGCCATTACCAGTGGTTGGCACACCATTTGAGAGGGTGGGCATCGACATCGTCGGTCCCCTTGACCCTCCCACTTCAGGTGGACATCGGTTCATCCTGGTCTTGGTAGATCATGCCACCAGGTACCCTGAGGCAATACCCCTTCGGACTGTTACTGCCAAGGTGGTTGCCAGGGCTCTCCTGGGCATTTTCACCCGTGTTGGATTCCCCAAGGAGGTTGTCTCTGACCGAGGATCCAACTTCATGTCTAGTTACATGAAAACCATGTGGAAAGAGTGCGGGGTAACCTACAAGTTCTCCACCTCTTACCACCCCCAGACCAATGGTCTGGTTGAGAGATTTAACAAAACTCTCAAGGGCATGCTAGGTGCTTTGGAAGAGCCCCTAAGGAGGAAATGGGATCTCCTCCTGCCATGCCTGCTGTTTGCTTACAGAGAGGTACCTCAAGAGGGTGTTGGTTTCAGCCCCTTTGAGTTACTCTTTGGACATCCCGTGAGGGGGCCCCTCGCCTTGATCCGAGAAGGCTTGGAAGCCACCCCTCCAGGTCCCGCCAAGCAAGTGGGGGACTATGTGTTAGGCCTCAGGCGGAGGATGACACAAATGATGGGTCAGGCAACAGCAAATCTCAAGGCCAGCCAGGAATTGAATAAGTACTGGCATGACCTGAAAGCTTCGCAAGTGGATTGGACTCCGGGACAGGAAATCCTTGTGATGGAGCCTACCAAGCCTAGAGCTTTGGCAGACAAGTGGACTGGACCCTTCAGGATCATCTCCAAGATGGGCGAAGTCAATTATCTGGTGGACATGGGAGCCTCTGGGGTAGCCCCCCAGGTATTCCATGTCAACAGGCTCAAGCCTTTCCACAGGCGAGCAGAGGTCTCATGTCTCTTGCTAGCTTCAGGGCAAGAAGAGGATGAGAGTGAGCCCCTTCCTGATTTGCTGCATAGCAACCCTCAGGATGGCTCAGTGGAGGGAGTACAACTCTCTCCCGATTTGACAACAGAGCAGCAGAGGGCCTGCCGGGCTTTGCTCCAGCAGTATGCCCCTCTGTTTTCACTGACACCGGGCCTTACACCGTGGTGTAAGCACGAAATTGACACTGGTGACAGTGTGCCTGTCAAAAGCAGGAGCTATCGTATGTCAGATACCGTCAAAAACCACATCCAGGCTGAGGTCGCCAAGATGTTGGATCTGGGTGTTATTGAACCCTCCACCAGTCCCTGGTCCAGTCCAGTGGTCCTTGTCCCCAAGGCAAGTTCCCCGGCGGGTACCAAGGATTGGAGGTTCTGTGTGGACTACCGAGGAGTCAATGCCGTCACCAAAACTGACGCGCACCCATTGCCCAGGGCTGATGAGCTCGTGGACACTATAGGTGCTGCCAAATTTGTGAGCACCTTTGACCTTACCTCAGGCTATTGGCAAATAGCTCTGACGGACCATGCCAAGGAAAAGACGGCATTCTCCACACCTGAGGGACTCTACCAGTTTAGGGTCATGCCCTTTGGGTTGAAGAATGCCCCTGCCACCTTCCAGAGATTGGTCAACCATGCGCTCAGTGGGCTGGAAGCCTTTTGTGTGGCTTACTTAGACGACATTGCCGTCTACAGTTCCACCTGGGAAGAGCATTTGACACATCTGGATAAGGTGTTGCAGGCCTTGAAAAGGGCTAACCTCACTATCAAGGCCACCAAGTGCCAGATAGCTCAGGGGAAAGTTACCTATCTTGGTCATGAGGTAGGAGGGGGTCAAATCCAACCTCTCTCCAGTAAAGTACAGGACGTACAGAACTGGGAGACGCCCACTACTCAAACCCAGGTGAGAGCCTTTTTGGGCCTCACTGGGTACTATCGCAATTTCATGGCAGACTATGGAACCATAGCTGCACCCCTGACAGCTCTAACTTCACCCAAACAGCCTAGGAAGGTTAATTGGACTGAAGACTGTCAGAGGGCCTTTGATGGCTTGAAAGAAAGTCTGTGTAGGGCACCTGTGTTGAGTGCGCCTGACTACAGCCGACCCTTTATCGTCCAGACGGATGCCTGCGACACCGGAATTGGAGCTGTCTTGTCCCAGTTAGATGACAAAGGGAGAGAACATCCTATCATATTCATCAGTAGACAACTCAAGGGTAGAGAACTTAGGTGGGCTACTGTTGAAAAGGAATGTTTTAGTATAGTTTGGGGCCTTAGGCGTTTTAGGCCCTACCTTACGGGGTCCACCTTCAAGGTCCAAACAGATCATAAGCCCCTGAAGTGGCTTATGCAGATGAAGGGTGAGAATCCGAAATTGCTCAGGTGGTCGATTAGCCTACAAGGGCTAGACTTCACCATAGAGCACAGACCAGGGAAGAGTCACGATAATGCAGATGGCCTTTCCAGAAGGTATGTTGACCGTCTGGATGAGGGTGTCTATCCCGTGGGAGATTAGGCACCCTCCACCTCAGTCTGGGGGGGGCGACTGTGATGCCGGAAATGCATCTGAGGGACAGGGCCTCTGAATCCTTGTCCTTTTTCTGTTTTTACCGTGTGTTCTGTCATGTTTTCTGCCCAGGAGTCCATGAGGGACTCCTGGCAGTGCAGCTCTCTTTTGATTTGGTGAACAGACCCATGGGATACCCTTATGGCACCCATGGGTAGGGGTACAACCCTGTGCCCCTAGTGTATGTTTTTGGGCACCTGTGGGTGGCCCACAGAGCAGGGTATGGGCTGGTGGCAGCTCCATGCTGAATTTGACAGGTGCTCTGGGTGTCCTCCATTTTGGGATACCCAGGCCCTGCCATTGGAATCAGTTGATTCCTGATAGGAAACAAGATGGCCCCTGTGGCCTCTTGCTTTCTATTGCCTGTTATCTTGTTTTTCCCAAAGTCCTGGGAAGCCCTGACTCTGTCCCTTCCCCCTGACTGGCTGTTGGGTGGAAGTTCCATATATGGTGTTGTTGTGAAGGCCCAGCTAGACTGACTGGAGCCTTCCCAGTGACTGTATGTTGTGGGTACCTCCTGTGGGTGGGACCTGGGTGAATGGAGTGTGTGACCAATATACACTCCTTGTTGTGGTTGTCTGGTTTCTGGCATGAGAGACAAAGACTGAGACAGCCCTGCCCGAAACTGGCCTGAATGCAGTGTGTAGTGTTGAATGGCTGGGTACTTGTCCCAATCCACATTCCTTGTTGTGAGTGTCTGAAAGGGAGGAGTGTGGCCTGAATGCACTGTGTGCCTGATTGGCTGACTGACTGCATGAATGCCCTTCTGTGTGATTGGCTGCTGTGTGTGTGCCAGCAGTGTGGATGAGAGACAGAATAGTATATCTGGGGACCTCTCACCACTGGAAATTGTTCAGAAGCATTCAGAAGCTGAGTCTCCACTCAAGAGTAACTGGATTTGCTGATCCTCGACGTCCAGCTGGAAGAAGAAGACTTGCTGTGGCATTTGCTTCGACGGAACTGAAGGTTGTCGAAATCGTCGAGGACTGACCCGAGAGAGGACCTGGCTAGGCGCCCTCTTCCCGTGCTCCGAGGGACCATCGAGCACCGCTGAATCTTCGCCGAAGCGCCCTGGAAGTCAGACCCTCGAAAGGCTGCCGACCCGAGACGGGACCGCCGAGGAGATCGAAGTGAAGCACCCGGACATCGACGCCGTCGAAGTCCATTGCCGTCGACCAGGGTTCGCAGGTCTGTGTAACCGCTGGAGGCCCGTCGAAGTTGTGTGCCCAGCCGTGGGAACCACTTGACGCCGTGCCGCCGACGATCGGAGCCGTCCGCTCCATTGCCTAAGAACATTCAATCGAAGGACTCTCTCGACCGCATCGTCGACCGCTTATCCTGCCGGAGAAAGTCGAGGACGACCAACGCGCCGAGGAGAAACCTGCCGGTGGGTTTCCCGCCACCCGACGACCCCAAAGACTCGGACGACTCGACGCCCTTGCTGGGCTCCCGTCTCTACAACCTTTGCGGTCCAGAACTATTGTCATCGAGGTGCCCCGCACACCTCCGCCTTGCAGGACGCCGACGCCCCGACGCCGACGAGCACCGCTCGGACGGAGCTGCCGCCTCTTCGACAACGTTCGGCCTCGTTTGTCGACGGACGTTCGACGCCCCGTGCCTCCCGCCTGAAAAGGAAGGCATTCAAGAAGGGCCGTCGATTCCCCGTCGCCGAACAGCGAGTCCCTCGACGCTTGTCGACGCCTTTTCGAGGAACTCGACTCCACCAGGTACATTGGGGGGGTAAAAACATTATAGGAGAGAAATAGACTATTGAACAATATCTGGACTGGGCTGGTGTTATATCTCTTTATTTTGCAGGTTGCCCAGGTGGGGGGATCTCCACACAGAACTGTGTCCAGTAGCAAGGGCCAGTATTCTGCCTATTGTTTCAACCCTCTGTTATCTCTCCTCTCTCTATTGCTGGTTTCCTTCTTATTGATCTGTGTGCCATTTCTACAGTATTGTGAATGCACTTTAATGAGGTCTAATATTAGTGGTACCACTTTAGAATTGTAGATATTTACCATTGCTGATTTTCCTGAGCACAAAGTGCGTTATTGTGATAAGTGTACATAACCCTTGAATATTAATTATATAAAGACTGTGTTTTCAGTAATACAGTGTGTGGACATTCCTTTGTGGGGGCTTGGGGATACCCTGTACTTAAGAACCAGCCTGCATCACCTCCTGAGAAGCTAGGCCTTGATTGCTCGCCCATCGCTACCGTATTAGAGAATCTTGGCTGGGGTCCTCTGTGCCTCCCCTCTACCATATAGAGAGCAGAAGTACAGACCCCCCCACCGGTCTTCTTTACAGCTTCCCATCTCATTTGCGGGGTTCCAGCGCCCCATGTGAATCCCCCTGCCAGTGACAGCAGCTTATCAAAGAATGTGCGTCTCGGCCAAACCGGAATATTAGTGAAGTAGCATAATAATTTGGGTACCACAATCATTTTTAGAAGGGACAGCCTACGGTATAGTGATATTGGAAGCCTAGCCCACAGGTTTAGTTTGTCTCCTAGTGTTTGTATATACTTTTTGTGATTTTCAATTAATAGTGAGTGGTGTTGGCATGTTACCACTATGGCCATGTACTTGATTTTATCCTGGACCCATCGAAGTCCTGCTAAATCAGGCTGCGCAGTGGTGGCTTCATCCAAAGTAAACAGCTCAGATTTGGTTTCATTGATATGGTGTCCCATGTAGATAGCAAATTTGCGAACTTCGCCCAAAATAGGGGTGAGGTTCGTAGCTGGGTTTCTTATGTATAGTAACGAATCATCAGCGTAGGGTGATATGATTTGCTTCGGTCCTGTCATATGCAAGCCACGATGTATATGTTTGAGGGACATGATGTATGCTAGGGGCTCTATGGTGAGTGCAAACAACAACAGGGATAGCAACCCTGTCTTGTGCCGCATACAAGCAGAAACATCGGGGATTGTGTGGTTCCAGTGTGGATCCTGGCAGACGGGAAGGCATACAGCAGGCGGACACATTGAATGAAGAATTCTCCCAGTCCAATTTGCTGCAGCACCGAGAGCAGGAAATGCCATGAGACCGAGTTGAAAGCTTTCTCAATGTCCAGTGAGGCTGCCACCGCTTGTGCATTCGGGTTGAGTTGTGAGATAATGCCAAATAGTATTCGTAATTGAATGCCGTGGACCGCCCGGGAATAAACCCTGAATGATCAGAGTGTACTAGCTTTGTCATGTGCGGGAGAAGTCAAGTGGCTAGTAGTTTGGCAAAGATCTTTGTGTCTGAGTTAATCAGGGACAATGGCTTATATGACCCCATGTCGGCAGCAGGTCTATTTGGTTTCAGTAGTACTGTAATCACTGCTTCCGAGAGGGATGGTGGTAGTCTGTCAGTTTTTAGCGATTCCTCCCATATTCGCAGTAAGTTGGGAGCAAGTGTGGAGCACAGCTCTTTATAAAGTTCAGTACCCAGACTGTCGGGGCCAGGTGCCTTGCCAGACGGGAGTGATTTGATGGCTTCAATTATCTCTTCAGTGGTCAGTGGCTGATTAATGGCCTTTCGGGCCTCCACTGAGAGCACCGTGAGCTGTATCTCATCTAAGTAGGCCTCTAGTTCTGCAGTTGAGCAGTCGCCTGAATTTGAATATAAGGATTCATAAAACCTATGGAATTCGTTATTCACCGCTTCCGGGGTATTCAGGCTAGTTCCAGTGGAACTCAGAATTCCAGTAATATGGTGCACCCCGATCTCACTTTTGACCGTGTTTGCCAGTTGGCGTCCGGGTTTATCAGCCTCACCGTATCTTCTTGCTCGAACAGTATAAAAGAGCATTTGGACCTCCCTGTCTGCAAGTTCCCTGAATTTCAAGAGATTCCCCTTAATGCAGCCAAGAAGGGCACGATCCTCTGTGTTGCCATATTCAACTTCTAGTTTTTTAAGGTCAGTTTACACCCTTCCCATTTCTTGTCTAGTTTTCTTTAATGCTCCAGAGGCCATGGAGATGACCTCCCCCCTGACCCACACTTTGATGTATTCCCAGACCGTTCCATGGTGCTGCACAGTCCTGATATTTCTTTGGACAAATGCTGCCGCCCGCTGTGCTACATCTCCAGGAAAATTGGGTCTGTTAGGCATGAAGGGAAGGGGGCTACGCCAAAATGGTCTGCCCGCTCCATTGTAGTGTCACAATAATGGGGGAATGATCTGAAAGGTTGCATGTGTTAATATCCCCACAAAAATATTGCGATACAAAAATATCACCCCCGCAACCCCTGCATTATTTTAAAATGTGCGGGTGACACCCCCGCACCTCCTGCTACCACGAATTATCCCCCCCAAAAATATTGCATATGGCGAGACAAACTGCCATATGTACAGTGATATTTTTGGTCTTACACTTCTCTACTTGTGCCATATCTGAGGCAGGAATCAGCCAGTAATCTATTCTCGAGTGTGCGTCGTGCACTGTTGAATAGTATGTGTATTTACGTGAGGTTAAGTTTCTCCCTCGACATTCATCCGTTAAATCAAGATGTTTCATCATGTTCAACAGCATTCGGGCCAGCATTCGTCATTTCCTGTTGTGTAGTCCTGGATCTGTACATGAAACAGTCTAATATCAGGTTTAAAGTCCCCCGCCCCCAAATAACATGTGTGTGAGGGTTCCCCAGTAGGATATATAAGATCTGGCCATAGAACTCAGGGTCGTTGACATTTGGGCCGAATGTGTTTATTAGACTTGTGGTGGCACCAGCAAGTTCACCCCATAGAATGACATACCTACCCTGTGGGTCTACGCTGCGTTTGCTTTCCTGGAACAGTATGGATCGGTGTATTGGTGCCATCACCCCCCGGAACTGTGACAAGTAATTAGTGTAGCCGCGCTGAGGGCCCCATGCCCTAGCAAATGAGTCATTAAGGGCCCCCTGGGCGCTCATCTTCTGTAGCAACACCACTTTAGGAGCCTGTCGGTTCATGTATGCAACAACCTTTTGCGCCTTAATAGGGTGGTTGAGTCCACGGATGTTCCATGACAAAAATGTAATGTTAGTTCTTAACATGGCTGGAGTATGTTTAGCTGAGGCCCGGTCGGTGCCGGGCTAAACCTAAGTTGTGTCTGCACTGTGTGAACGAGTAATAGTCTGCACTGTTTTTCTAAATCAAACATACCAACTTTGAAAAATAACCTATTAGTTCTAAACATTTGCAATTGACATCAACCTTATTCCTTTCCCCTCCCACATCATCACCCCCAACTTGACGATGGAACCCATAACATGATGTAACATTTTTAGATATCCCTTGGGGTGCACTGTGTGCAGTCTGTGGAGCTACTCAGATGGCCGCCTTATTGCCATCAGCCCCGTACCTTGAATTACCTGTGCCCACGATCATCGCTCAGCTAGAGCATAACCCACCGGAGGAGGTCAATCATTGTCCATTGTCCATGTTGTCTGGTTCGTTGTTGTTTGCAGGGGGATTGCCCCAGCCATCGCGATCTCTTCTTGGTAGTGGTATAGAAATCATGGACTCAATGTACGCTACTGCTTCATCAGGATCCTCAAAGAAGTGAGCCCTTCCTGTGTGTTGTATGCGCAGTTTCGCTGGGTATAGTAGCGCATATTGGACTTGTCGGATACGTAATAGTTTTTTGACTGGATCATATGACTTGCGCTTAGACAGTACATTGGTGGCAAAGTCAGGATATATATGTATATCTGAGGATTAATAGCGTAACGCCCCTTTTTCTCTTGCCATGCGCAGGATTAAATTCCTGTCCTGATAGTTAAGCAGTTTGGCCAGAATGGTGCGAGGGTGGGGCCCTGGTTTGGGGACAGTGGCCAAGACACAGTGTGCCCTTTACTCCAGGAAATATTGTGAAAATCTGGAGGAGTCAAACAGCGTCTTTAACACGCTTTCTACAAATTGTTCCACTGAGCCTTTACAGACCGCCTCCGGGATCCCGACAATCTGGATGTTATTCCGTCGAAATCGCAATTCTAGGTCGTCACATTTGTTGCTGAACTCATGTTGCAGGTGTGGTGGTGTGGGACACAGAGGGTTGTTCATCTTCGGCTGGAGCCTCAGCAAGGTTCGAGTTCTTAGCCGGGCTGCTAGTATATGTATCCACAGGGCCTTTCTTTTTGGACCCGACTCTCACTGAGTATCTGCGCTGTATTAAATTAGGAGAGATTTGCTGCCAGCTGCCTCCAGCACCTTTAAGTAGTTTCTTTTTGTAGTGTTCTGTTTCCACTCCCTCGTATTCGAGTGTTTTGCAGTTAATTACCCTTGACAGGACAAGCTAGTCTCGTCTAGGGTGCCGCCGCAGTCAGATCAGAGTGTGGTAGGCTCTAGTCGCAAGCCAGAGGCCCACTGGACAAGTGTAACCATCACAAGCGTTGTAAGGATTATCCGTGTTCTGTAAATCGCCAAAGGGCTCGGGTGGTAGACAGAGCTCCAGGGCAGATCCTCTATGCTTGGGCGATATGTAGCGCTATGCTCATAGTCTCAGGACAGGGCCCCAGTGTGTGCACTCTGCGCTCAGCTTCAAGTCTGCCACCTGTGCCCTGAGAGCCCAACCGATTTCGTGGGGTGGGGTCGTTGACAGGCATGCCGCGTTCTAAGGGTGCCTCTCCGCAATGGCCCCAGTGGGTTGTGTTTTTTTAATAATTCTTTGGAATTGAATTCTGGTCTTTTTAGTCTTCAAGATGGGGTGAAAATAACACAACATCTGTACTCCTTTTTATTTAACATATTTCAAAAAGTATTCCTATATTGCTGGATACATTACTTATGATGTGTGTACTTTTAAAGTCCGATTTATAAAACAGAGTATTGTTGAAAGCCAAATGTTGGGGTTAGGAGGGGAAATGGTCAGAGGGCAAATTGGTTGTGATGATTTAGCAGGTCCATTGATGTGGGAAGAGAGGTTGCAGGACTGAAGAGGTTCTACCTGGTCCTGTGCTGATTTTGTGGGTACAAATTGAGATTACATGTTGGTTGACAGCGTCCGCCCACTTTTTACATAGTGCCGACTCCATTCCCCTTGGGCATTTTTGAGGCCAGCATGCAAAAAAATGCTTGTTTGCTCAGGTTTTCATACACCAGGATTTAAACCCACTAACCCATCAAATCACATGTACGGGTCTTCAAAGCATATGTTTCGTAGCGTAGTATTTTGCTTTCCATTAAATATTTCAATATAGATTTTTTGGGTTAAAAGGTACACGCCTTTTATACTTAGCCAGCAGTGTTCTAGAAAAATCTCCTTGCGCTGGTTTTTTTGGGGGTATTGATGATTCATTTTGTGAAAGAAAATGCTCATTTCTATTTAGAATTTTCTTCTATTATGAAAGCCCAGTTCAATTCAATTTGCGTATTTCCTGTTTAGGATCCGTTCAGTCCCTGTGCGCATGTTAATGATCCCCCACACTTTTTTCTGAACTTGAGCCCCTAGGGCAGTGGTCTTCAAACCCCGGAGCAGAATTTGGGCAGGCCGGACCCCCCCAAAATGTCAAATGAACAGTATGTATTGCGTGCCGTCACCGCACCCTACTCCCAGTATAGTCCCTGGACTCTCCCGCCTGCTCCTATCACAGTTGCTGGGCTCCCTCAGCCCACTCCTACCCAGTCCCTGGGCTCACCCCACCCCATCACACACCCTGGGCTCTCCCCAACCTGCTCCCACCACTATCCCATGCTTCCTGCCCATCCTGCTCCCGCCACAGTCCCTGGGCTCTCGCGTTCCCAACAGTCCCAGGGCCAGTGGCGGGTGGTGAATTTGTAAAGTGGAGGGGCATAACTATTTCCCCCAAAAATGTCATAGCGAGTGAGCCCGAACCAATCTAAGGAGGTTTGGGGGTTTCCCCCCCGTGAATTTTAAAAAGAATAATGGGTTAAAATGTTGCATTGAAGAGCATACTTTACAAAAAAATGGGTAAATAGCCAAACAGTTTTCAATTGGTGCTGTGGGGCCCAGGGGGCAGGCATGACATTTTTTACTGGACATCTATGATAGATGTCCAGTAAAAAGATACCATCCCTGTCCCCTGGGCCTCACTGGGCCTAACACAATCAACATGATTATGTGTGTATGAAAGACGCTCGGGTGCCAAGGGGGAAATGTTACATTTCCCTGGCACGGACCTGCAGTACCTGCCTTTTCCGGGAAATACATGCGAGGGACGGCACGCTCCAGATCCTCGCTATGGCTCAGGTATCGGTTGCCATGGCGTCTGGCCGTGCAGTGGAGGACACCAAGTCAGCTGAGGCGTTCCGCAACACGAAGAGCGCGTAAGGAGGCCCCGCCCCCCTGCACCATAAAAAACGAAGAGCTCAAACAACTAGTTGCTGCTAATTGTGGTGTTACTCTTCTTCGGTTATTTCCCGCTCCTGGATTACCTCATCCTTTAATCCATTTGGCCTTGATTCCTGTTGCCGTCCTCGGAATGCCTCCGGACTGCTTCTGCCTTCTCCTTCGGTCCATTCCTTGATTCCTGTTGCCGACCTCTGAGCGCCTCGGGACTGCTTCTGCCTTCTCTCTATTTGGTCCGCTTACCTCTCGACCTCTGTGCAGGACGCTGTTTTCTGCGGACGTTCCTGTTGAGTTTTCCTTCTGCTCTTGCCCGTAGCTATTTATCCGGCTGCTGTGTGTAGCAGAGGTCACGGCGGATACAGAGGTATTCCCTCTCCCCCACCAGCACTGAAACAAGGTAAAGACACTTTCTGCTTTCATCCTTAATTGTCTGTATACCTTACCTGAACCACATCTTCCCTTCCATTGTGGTGTGGATTCCTGGAACTCTGCATTGACTCTACAACCTACTGAACTTCTCCACTGTGCATTTAAGTGACGCTTTCCGGTTCATGCACCATCCTGTGACTAGTGCGACCCTCGTGCCGCCCGGGTATTACTCCCTTTACTAACCTTCCTGTTTGTTGTTTTATACCTGCCGTTGTTGTTCCTTCCCTTTTGATATCCCATGGGAATTCCACTTCTCAGGTCTGCGTTGTGAATTGCAGTCATAAGTAGAATCATTGTTAGCTAGTACAGATTTCTTATATTTGGGTTTTCTTGTAGGTGCAACACATATCTCTACACCACGACAACCAACCTCTAGGTATTCCCAGAGTTAACTGATTGTGTTGATTTGATTTCACATTACCATATTGTTCCTAATCATTCTGTATTTCCTTTGTAGCATTGGTTTGGTGGTGTGTGTTTCTCCCCCCACTCTTTTATGGGATAGACTTCTCTGCTAGTCCTCATCCTATTAGCAGAGATGTACATCGTAGAAAAGAGCCCCTCTTTTGAGGAAGCCTGAATCTTTGAATTCAGGGGAGCTGGATTCCTTAGGCTGGATTGTACCTATCACGCATTCCCTTCCTTGGTGAGGTCTGCTTACTACGCTCCAATCAAATACCGGAGTGGTAAGTAACAGGAAAGCATGGTATTTTTCACTGGACATCTATGATAGAAATCCAGTGAGCACCTGTATTGCTCTCCCCCAAAAGTGAACGGAACAACCATAAATCATTAATGCAATTATAAAGCAAACACTTTGAACGTAGACAGACACAATAACTCACAGCCACGCACTCTTAGAAGATAATCAGCTCTTATACGGCTATTTATTCAAATCTTAGAAGTACATAGAAATAACTCACAAGAATAATATGGACATAGATCACAGAAGAAGTAAAGAAGTGAAAAGGAAATACATCACCGTGAGCGTAACAGGATTCCTCATCTTGTCCAGAAGCGGCTGGAAGACCCCGGGAACAGCCAGGCCGAGAGCACCACAGCTCACAGGAGGGCCGGACGTAGGCGTCCTTCTCCGGCTGAAGTCTCACCTGACCACCTCCGGGCTGCCGCATATATACACACTCCACAAAGGGGAGTCAATTCTCGAACCTTCTGGAAATTGCACCTGCGCAGTTGAGGAACAGCCGTCGGTTGCCAGCTGGATCAATCGATAGCTCCCCCCAAGAAGCACAGTGCCTCCCTTCTCTAAAAACACGCTCCACGGAGAACAGTAGCAAACCATAACAAAGTGAGCTTTCCCAGCAGAAATGATTTGACCGCATACCAGGTTTGGAAAGCATGTTTTTCTCGACACCGTGAATCTAACACTCAGAAAAATGTGTGCAGCTTTTCACTGCGGCATGAAGTAAATATCCATCATGGCTCCGAGCGCTCCCAGAATGCATTGCGCACCAGCGCCATTTTAGATCAAGCATAACAATTCCACCCTTGGATATTTACCTACCATAACCCGGTGGCACAGGAATCGGTCTCTGAAACCTATGAAATGTTAAAACTAAATTGGGAATACATTGAATGCAACAACAACAAGCAATTATGATCGATAACATAATAAAAATGCAAGCAAAAACATAACGCAGTGTACCCCCAATATCAGGTAGCCAAGAAAATAACCAATCCCACCAATTTCTATTACGATCTTGAGACACTTGAGAAATGAGATCCCTCAAACCTCGAATATGACTTTCAATAGATTGTGTATGGTCACTTAAATTGAAACAACACATACCTTCAAATGCGTTACACCCTAAATTATGTTTTAGCAATAGATAATCAACAGCAGCTCTGTTCTGCAAAGTTGCTTTTCTAATAACTTGACTATCAAGGAGTAATTCTTCTAAAGCCTGAGAAGCATGATTAAGGCTTTTAACTACTAAACATGCTAATTTCATCAAAGATTTGTAACCTCCAGCAGTTAAACCCCAGACTCCCACTAATGAAAGTGTTAATGCTAGAACCTCAGCTTCTGATAACAAATGTACATGTGAATCACAGTCAGGAGATAGACCTACAGCTTCAAAAGTTGACCTTTTACCTCGAGTTATCGCTGGGTGTAAAGGAAACATCATTACTCCTAATCGAGTTAAAGCACATGGACCTCCAGAAATGTTAGCTGGAATATAAGTATATGTAATGTTACCACATGAAAAGAGCCATCCTGTTGGAAGTTTCACATGATTCAAATGACTAGCAGTTATCACTGTATGATTGCAGGACATAGTGTTATTTACACTGGTGCATTTGCGTGACACTAGCGAACACAGTCACCTCTCGAACATAGTATGATTGCGCTGATTGGTCAACTCTATTTGTCGGCATTTGCCAATTTCTTGTGCATTGCAGGTCATAACGTAACATACATCACCTTGAGTTATATTGTAGGTAATAACACGTGTCAAATTTCTCCATTTACGGTCAGTCTCTTGGCAGAACCGACAGTATTCATAAACTAAAAAAGATTGTCTAATGTCTGAGTCTTGAACTAAAGAATCATTGTGTGTAACGCCGAAGATATGCTTTAAAACCGGAACAGGCGACGGCACCGTTACTAGACACGTAGTCAATAAAGCTTCAGCATTGGGCCATCAGTAAGACAAAAGAGTGTTATGTTCAGTACTTACTGTGCCAGATATATCCACATATTCTCCTCTTGCATAATCATAGGAGAGTGTTTCAGCCTTCCTACGAACGTGTCTTGCACGACTGGCATCAAGGTTGTTTTCACTTGCTCCTGACGTGTTTGTCGCATTTCATGAATCCATGTCTTCTGTCTGGTTGGGTTTTCGGCACTGGCATAAGGCTGCTTGGGGATAACATTATTCATCACTATCAGAATCCCCTTGATCACTGGCACAGATGTGACATTTTTCCTTGGTAGTAGCAGAATGTTTAACTCTCCCAAATGGAGTCCATTTAGTGCCACAGTTACACCAACCAGACACAGGATTTACAAGGCAAACCCAGAAAAGAGATATCAGTGTTGCACATCACTCTCTCAGGTAACATTTGTCTGCGGGTACATATTGCCATTTCTTTCTACCAGGTTCCATAACTAAAACTACTTGATCTTTCCCTGATGCAATGACATCTGCGGGCACTGGTGGGCCACTTGGCTTTTCCACCCACACCTTTGCACCTGGTACCATACTGTCTGAAGAGCCAAAACCGCAATCCCCACGGGTAGTTAACACTGTAGGATGCTCCCCCTTCTTAATCATGGACAACTTAATGGGAATGACTATCAATTGGGCTACTCGATCACCCTTGTGGATTGATAACAATTGATCCCCACTATTCATTAGGATGAATTTAATCTCACCCTGGTAATCAGCATCAATTATCCCTCCCAACACTTGAACTCCCTTCAATGCTAGGCCAGATCTAGGGGCAATCCATCCTATATGCTCTGGGGGAATCTGTACTCCAATTCCTGTTTCAATTACAACTATTCCTCTTGGATCTAATCTGATTTCTTCATGGGAATGCAAGTCTACCCCTGCTGACTCTGGAGTTGCTTGATAGGGAGCTAAAGAACCTGGAGTAATTTCCGAGTACAATAGTGTTTCTCTAACTGAATTGGGTTGCACCTGTAAAGTAGGAGTCATTAATTGCATCAAAGGAGTTTCATGTTCATACACAGGCCTATTGTTTAATACTTGCACCGCATCAAACACACAATCACGCCAGCCTGCCAAACTGCCGTCTCCAGATTTGCGCAACTGTTCTTTCAATAACCCATTCATTTGTTCAATTAACCCTGCAGCAGCTGAATGGTAGGGCACGTAATACAACCACTCAATGCTCTTTTCCTGACAAAATTCTTGGATCAGTTTGCCTTTGAAATGTGACCCATTGTCACTTGGAATCTGCAAAGGCACTCCATAATGCAATATGATTTGATCTAACAACCTGATGGTATTCAATTGGGTTGCACGTTTGCACAGCAAAGCCATCAAATATCCCGAGCATGTATCCACAATAGTGCATGCATACTGACAACCTCTGCTGATTGGCATGGGACCGATATAATCAATCTGCCAAATTTGACCTGGTAATTTTCCTCTTCTCAATGTGCCTCGAACAATTTGAGGGATAGATCTATGCAATTGGTGTTGACACACGGGACATTGCAAAATGATTGTTTTCACTACTTCTAAAGGAAGACTGATTCCTCGAGCTTGTGCCCACCTGATAGTAGCCTTTTCTCCAAGGTGCCCACATTTCTGATGGGCCCATTTGGCCAAACCCTCAAATCGTCTTCCTGAGCCTCTGCATCCACTGATGAAATCTGTCTGCAACAGAATTAAACCAACGTTCTAATGAGTCTGTGGCACAATGTGCGTCCACATGATATACAGTGACCTCACTTTGTAACAACATTTCTGCAATATCTTGCCACAGTTCCTTTCCCCACAACTCTTTTGAATGAATCTTTCACCCATTCTTTTGCCAAGTTGGCAACCACACTGCCAATCCATTCGCCACTGACCATGAATCTGTGTACAGATAACACTGACCAGGGCTCTCTTGTTTCAATGCTTGGTAAACTGCGTAAAGTTCTGCGAACTGACTGCTCTTTCCTTTCCCTGTCGTTGTCAACATCTTTTTTGTTTTGGGATTGTACGACACTGCTTTCCAGTACCGCTCAGTTCCCACATATCGAGCTGAACCATCCGTGAACCAAGCATGCTCTGTTTGCTCCACGGTCAAATCGCTGTAAGGTACTCCCCATTTCACGAGAGACTCACGTTTTTCAGGCACCTCCGGTGGTATGTAATCTGAGGGCGGTATGTTGGCTATTTGCTCATGTAATTTTGCAACTCCACCCTTTCCTGATTTGGCTCTGTCTTGAATATACCATTTCCACTTAATTATACTGGCTTCTTGAGCATGTCCTATTCGATGCGTTTTAGGAGAGCTCAGTACCCATTGCATGATTGGTATTTCTGGTCTCATGAATACATCATGGCCCACTGTCATCTGCTCGGTATCAACAAGAGCCCAATAACATGCCAGCAATTGCTTCTCAAACGGAGTGTATGAGTTACCACCGTCGGGCAACTTACGACTCCAAAACCCTAATGGCACACGTTTCCTGTCTGGTTTCTGCCACACACTCCAGTTAGCATAATTGTCTTGTACAGACACATTTAATTCCACTTCGCCTTCCTTCAAGGGCCGTAAGTCAAGCACCTGCTGCACGGTGTCTTTCGCCATCTCAAAGGCTTTCTGCTGCTCTTCCCCCCACTGAAACTCATATTTCTTTCGTGTCACCTTGTAGAGGGGGGCCAATACCTGCCCTAAATGAGGAATGTGCTGTCTCCAAAACCCAAACAGTCCTATAAACTGCTGAGCTTGCTTTTTGTTCATTGGAGTGGTAAATTCAAGTATTTTCTGTCGGGCTTTTGGCACCATTTCTCGATGCCCATGATGCCACTGAATTCCTAGGAATATCACTGTTTCAGCTAGGCCTTGAATTTTATTCAGATTAATCTTCCACCCTTCCTTTTTCAATCCTTCCATAAGGACATCTAAGTGACTTTGCACACTGTGCTTGTCCTTGCCCTGGATCAAAATATCATCAATGTAATGATTGATTTGTATGTCAGGTTTACACGGTATCTTGTCTAAGTGCTCTGCCACCAGCCGGTGACAGATATTCGGGCTGTGCATGTACCCCATAGGTAGCCTCGTGAAAGTGTACTGCCGTCCACTCCACGAAAATGCAAACTGTTCTTGACACTTGTCAGCAATTGGCATGGAGAAAAAGGCATTAGCTAAACCGATCACTCCATACCAAGTCCCCTCAAACTTTTGGACATTTTCAATCAAGGTAATAGCGTCTGGAACTACGGGCACTAAGGGAGGAGTATGTTTATTCAACTCCCTGTAATCCACCATCATCCTCCACAACCCATCTCCCTTTTTAATTGGCCAGAGAGGATTGTTCCATGAGACGGTAATAGGGCGTAATACACCCGCCTCCACGTATTCTTTAATGCTGTCTGAAATTTCTTTCTGCCCCCCTGGAATGCGGTATTGTTTCATTGCTACCCGCTTGGTTGCCACTGGCACTTGCACTGGGGGCATCTTCAATTTGCCTACGGTAATGGGTGCACAGATTAATGCACTCACCCCAAACTTGTACGTTTTACCGCCAAGTCCTAAGGTTAACCCTTCCAAAATGTCAACGCCAATTATATATTCGGGTATTGGGACAATCAACACTTGATATTTCTGCCTCTTCAAATTGCCTATTCTCATCTACACGTTTGTTTGTACTGCGGGGGTCTCCTTTCCCCCTAAACCTGTAATAGTAAACTGTTTGCCTTTAAATCGGGTTGGATTACCATGAATCAAAGAGGCCTCCGTCCCGGTGTCTATCAATGCTCGCACCCCTTGTGTATTTCCTGGCCCCCAAAAAATCTTGACATCAACATGAGGCCGCCTATCCACTTTTATGCGGGCAGACGCTGCCGGAGCTTGGAGGAAGCCCTAGTCAAACTTCGAATGAGTGTGACTCGACTCCGCCTCTAGCATCGCATTCACCACCTTTCTGAAATCAGCATATGTTGGCTGGTACGGGGAAGGTGTCCCCATAGACCCTTCGTCTTGTTCTTCTGCAGGGTGAGCAGAAGGTGAGGTGTCCCCCTGTGGCGTGGTGACTACTTGTTTCTTAACCTGTTTATAGCGCTCTTTGGCTGCAAGTCCTCGTTTTTTGTATAATTCATACATTACTCTGGTTTCAATGCCATCAATTTCCTCGTGTGGCATGCCATCTTTTAACAAAGCCAAAAACATGTCTTTTCGGGACACTCGGGAGTCTCTGCTATCTTGCCGCCTGCCTTTGGTTCTTCTCTCACTACGCCCCTCTCTCTCCCGTGGCTTGTTACCACTCTCCCAGGTCTGCAAGTTGCCGAATGGCATCTGCTACCTCATCAGTAGCCTTGCCCGTCATACCTACGAGCAAAGTCATCATGACACTTTTGTATGCGGGTGGCGCAGTTCTAATCACCATGTTTCGAGTTGAAACTGAGAGCGGCACGGCTCCCATGTGATCAGGAGCATCTATGTGAATCGCCACTTTCATTGCATGCTCTCTGACTTTTTGAATTGCTTCTCTCAACGTATACCATTTCGTTTCTTCACTAGACCAATCTGTGGTAATAGGGTATTTACGGTTACATGCTTGGGCTACCAGGTGCAACAAAGACACCTGCGTATCTCGACCATTTGCATCAGGGGGTGGTCCTGCTCTTAAGACCTCCTGT
The DNA here is from genome assembly GCF_040938575.1 of Ambystoma mexicanum. Taxonomy (NCBI): domain Eukaryota; kingdom Metazoa; phylum Chordata; class Amphibia; order Caudata; family Ambystomatidae; genus Ambystoma; species Ambystoma mexicanum. The sequence continues at coordinate 1,133,512,557 of NC_090923.1, forward strand.
ACATTGGTGTCAATTGACAGGGGTAAGAAACATGGTGAATCAGTAGAATCTACCAACAACCCTGCAGCACCCCCATCTAGTAATCTCACCATCGATGTCAATAAAGCTTCCCCTGATTTTTGCCTCAAACAGGCAATAATTTCCCTGACCTCCTGTTGTGTGTAATCCTCCAGCGTGGTTAAATCCACCATTCCGCCAGCAGGATTCTGCGGATGGGGTCCGGCTCACCGTCTTCTAACAGGCTTAGCCGCCACTGTTTTCTGTTTCTCCTCTGGGTCGGGGTCAGACTCATCTGCGGAACTACTTTCTAGACTGGTAAAATCAAAAATATCACCATCCCACTTATCCGGATCCCAGTCTACGCCAGCGGTAGCAATTACAGTTGCCACCTTTCTTTTGTTGACCCCTCCCTGTCTTTTCCTATACTTATACCGGGCTACTCTGACTGCTGCCCTCTCGGTCACCGCCTGATATGCATCAGCCTTATCTTTAAATAGTTTTTTTGAATTTGCTGCATTAACTCAGTCTGCCGTTATGCAGCCAGCTCTCTCTCTAATCGCAAGACCTCATTATTCATTTCCACCTTCATTTGATGTATTTTCCTATAAGCATGCAAAAGAACCCAACCTCGCTTACCTAATGCCGCACATTCTTTGCCACGTTCTACTGGAACTTGCTGCAAGCATGCCATTACATCAGCCGGATCGGCATCTCCAAATCCTTGATCCCATGTTTCACTTAAACCGGCACCACATGCCCATGCCTGAGCCAATTTATCATATGGACCCTTAGTCCATCCTGGAATAACAACATCAGAACAGTCTTTGCCAGCGGTTACGTTCTTCTTCCTGAACAAACTACTCATTATCGCAAACAAAACAAAACCTTGTTGAATCTATATATTTTCTTCTCCACACTGCAATCACTCCCACAGGCACTCACACACTTACAAAAGAGAAAAAAGAACTTCACTATTCAAAGACTTCACTTACAAGACAACCAAATCCTATCTACGTTTCAACTGATTCTTGAATACTCGGAACAACTCATCACAAGTATCCTGTTCGTGACGCCAAAAATGTATTGCTCTCTCCCCAAAAGTGCACGGAACAACCATAAATCATCAATGCAATTATAGAGCAAATACTTTGAACGTAGACAGACACAATAACTCACAGCCACGCACTCTTAGAATATAATCAGCTCTTATACGGCTATTTATTCAAATCTTAGAAGTACATAGAAATAACTCACAAGAATAATATGGACATAGATCACACAAGAAGTAAAGAAGTCAAAAGTAAATACATCACCGTGAGCGTAACAGGATTCCTCATCTCGTCCAGAAGCGGCTGGAAGACCCCGAGAACAGCCAGGCCGAGAGCACCACAGCTCACAGGAGGGCCGGACGTAAGCGCCCTTCTTCGGCTGAAGTCTCACCTGACCACCTCCGGGCTTCCGCATATATACACACTCCACAAAGAGGAGTCAATTCTCGAACCTTCTGGAAATTGCACCTGTGCAGTTGAGGAACAGCCGTTGGTTTCCAGCTGGGTCAATCGAGAGCTCCCCCCAAGAAGCGCAGTGCCTCCCTTCTCTAAAAACACGCTCCATGGAGAACAGTAGTAAACCATAACAAAGTGAGCATTCCCAGCAGAAATGTCCTTGACCGCATACCAGGTTTGCAAAGCATGTTTTTCTCGACACTGTGAATCTAACACTCAGCAAAATGTGTGCAGCTTTTCACTGCGGCATTAAGTAAATATCCATCATGGCTCCGAGCACTCCCAGAATGCATTGCGCACCAGCGCCATTTTAGATCAAGCATAACAGCACCTCAGAAGGAGAGCTGATTTTGGCAGGTGGGTAGGGGGATTGTGTAACAAAGTCATTTAGGCATTTTTAAAATGCCTTTGTTGTACAACCCTCCTTCACCCCTCTATCCACCACTTGCCAAAATCAGCTCAACTGACCAAAACAAACACGCATCCATCCACATGTTTAAATAACAAAAAATGAACGTAAACATATCTTCTGCATTGGCCTGCATGTGGGTGCTGAAATGCCCTGCTCCAGGCTGCTCTGTCCGTTTGTGCGAGAAGGCGAAGGAGCTCCCCCTCGCACATACAGACATGCAGTGCCCCAGCCATTGGGCCAGTTTGATGAGTTACTTCACTATGCAGTTAGTCATTTTGACCATTGTTGCTGAATAAATATGCTTTAAATATCACAATTTACTTCCATTTTAACCCAAAGCACTCACTTGGGTACTATTCAAACAGTCTGTGACTAAAGGAATGAATATCAATTTACAACTGTGAGCCCCTTTTTCATTGGTGCCTGAGACAGTTTCATGCTTCAGGGCAACCATGTGTTTACATTTCGTGCTGGGCTCTCATGGCCCCCAGGGATGTGGGGGCGCACACCATAGTTTGTATACCGCTGATCTAAGGTGACCAGACGTCCCGGTTTTCCCGGGACAGTCTGGGGAAATCACCCTCTGTCCCGGGAGTTTTTTTATTTTATAAACCCTGTCCAGGTTTTGCCAGTACCCGATTTCAAAATCCGAAATCAGCGACATATAAGTAGGACTAAAGTTTTATTTGTATTTACTTTTGTCCTATTTCTAGTCTATGACCTGTCCCGTTTTTTTTTAAAAAATCTCGTTATCCTATATTAATGACATTTGAAGACCTGCAGATTTGCTTACTCTGACTGCCTTAGTACCTTTCTGGTAAATAGGCTTTGTTACGATCGCTCTATCCTGCAGCAAAAGCACCCAAGTCCAATCCCTCCATTCCATCCTTGGAACGTGCAGTCACATTAGATATGTTTGGGTTACTTACCAGTGATCTTCATTACTCTTTGTCCTGCTCTTCCTGGTCACTGTACTTTCTTTTGAGGTACCCACCTCTACCAGAGCAATAAAATGTTCCTGTAAACACTTTCTTGCAACAGCTCCTCAGTTAGTGTGCTTTACAAATACAAATAAATAAATGAATACAATTGATTCAGTTCACTTGGTTGGCTACTCCAAAATAAGCCTCACTCCTGATATTGCTACAACCGTAATATTAACAGTTAAAATTCAGATATTGAACGTCAGTTTATTTGACCCCCACGGATATTAATTACTAATTTTGTGACATCATTTTCTGTGATGCAAATAAAGGGGTCCACACCTCTTTTATCGCCAAGGGCCCTGTAAATCCTAGTTTGCACCAGATATTTTACAAATGCGGACACTTGTTTTAGGCACTTGATAATACATAATGTCTTTGATAGACCAGATATTTAATTAATTTGTACACTCGCTGTAGAACCCAGATTGCTATAGGTCCACAATAGCGCAAAATTAACCCTACAATAGCGCTTAGTTATTGACGCATATGATTTACGTATGTTTCCCTCACGGGTTATGTGATGCATTTGAAGCTAATTATGCATTGAAGACCATTTTTAAGTTTTGATTTCACCATATGTCTCTGTTTATAATGTTGAATTTTGTTGTATGTAAGTCTTCATAAATGTTTCTCTGTTTTTTTCTCAATACAAACAATGTATATTCACAGCCCCTGGTGTGTATGCGTTTCTTTTTCCTTTCTGAACTATTTCCATGGGCTATTTACTTAGGGATTCAGTCCATTCGTATCATTGCAAATGGTTCCCCAATATAATTCATATGTGTTGTTTCATTTAATGACAACAATTGGTGTGAACCTTCAGAGTAGCAGTTCTACCTTCTTTTTGGTCCTGTAAATCCTAGGGCCAGCCGTGGACCCAGTAAACAAGTTTGTCAGTATTTTGACTAAACTTGTACCTCTCCACCTCTCCTCTAACCCCACAGCACCCTAGAAAGGAAAACAAAATACCTCACAGAGACATAGGGCCAGACATGCCAACATTCTGAAGCCCTAAGAGGGAGATTTCAGCACCGAAATCGGGAGAATGCATTTTCCCCATAGTAATGCATTGGGGATATTGTTATTTTAGGCAGGAGACTTTAACAAATAGTACTGTTTTTAATGAGAAAATCGGAAGTCTTCCGCCTAAATTGGGAGGGTTGGCATGTATGTAGGTCTCAACCTCTTGAATCAGAAAGTCAGGTGAAAACACACAATTCTGTTTTAGGCGGTAAGAGTCGATTGAAGAGAATGGACAGATAAAGGGTTTGGCGGGTGTGTCATACTTGCCAACCCTACCGATTTAGGCGGTAGGATACTGCTTTTTAAGCAGTCCTACCGCCTACCGATTTAGTGGCAACAAAGACAGATTTTTGAAAAAAATATATATATATTTGCCCTGAGTTTAGCAGCTTGTTTAGCCATGGTTGCAGTGTGCGCAAGTACACAGAATTCGAGGAACGTTCTTCAGTGGGGATGTGTCCAAGCTGCTGCTTTTATAATGGTGTGTTCTTACTGGAGCAGTTAGCAGACCAGTGCGTCAGTGCATAGATGCCAACATTCAGACACAGCTGGGAGGGACATTTGCAAAGGGAAATCGGGAGACCAACATTCCCCATAGGAATGCATTGGGGCTACAGCTATTTCAGGTGGGAGACAGTCAAAAATAGCCCAATTTTTCACTGAAAAATCGGGAGTCTCCCGCCTAAATCGGGAGGGTTGACATGTATGTCAGTGCAACCTCCCCAGACTGTCAGAGGCGCCCGTGAGATCCGCTCCAGCACTTCTGGATATCAACAGCCACATGGTTCACCTTTCCTCGGCTCCCCGGTGCCTGTCATCTACATGCTGGGGCGAGCCACGAAAGCAATGGCGAGCCACTCCTCCTAATGAGTTCTAGCAGGTGTGAGCTTGCGCCAGGAGTCGGGGAGAAACCGCACGTTTCAGCCCCGCCCTGCGCAAATCTCGCAACTTCCACCCACCTGCAAGTGCAATATGCTGTTTCTTCAGCATAGCTGCACAACGCAGTGCCCCTCTCTCTGGCACTTGCTACATACTTGCCAACCCTACAGATTTAGGCGGTAGGATACTGCTTTTTAAGCAGTCCTACCGCCGACCGATTTAGTGGCAACAAATACTGATGTTTTTCAATATTTTTAAAACTTTAAGATTCTTACAGATTTTTGGTCACAGAATGTTGGCATGTATGGTGTGTGAACACGTCTTCTGGTGGGTGACACCTGACAAAAGCGGGTGAGTTGAGAGGTATGCAAAGACAATTGAGAATCCCCTTGCTATGAAGTCAGAGCAGTTGATTATAACTTCAGAGCTCTCGTCTTCCAGTGGCCATGTGTGATAAGGACATGCACTGATGTTTTTTCCATTTGGATTCTGGGACTTGAAATTTTTTCTTTCCCATTTGAAATTGAGGGAAAGTACAAGGTCCTAGATTGCCAAGCAATCCTCCAGAACGCACAGTGGAATGACGTCACGGTATTGCATACCAAGGTTGAACCAGACATGTTTAAAAGAAGGTTTATTTTAAAAAGGTTGGGTATTTCCGACACCCCTCGGTAATTTCCGGTAAGATCGGCTATTTCCGTGGTGACTCGCTAATTTCATGACGTTTCTGTTATTTCCGGCCCTTTTCGTCCATTTTCGGACGGTTCCGATTCGCTTCGTTTTCTCCTCGCCGAGGAAAGTGACGTCACGGCCCACCGAGCTTGTAGTGCGGTTGCGCGCTGGCGCGAGGCGGAGGTTGAGCGACGGCACCGGGTAGGAGGCGGAGTCAAAGTGCGTGCGCGAAACGGCGGCGCGCTTCCCACACCGGAAGCGGAAGTGTCCGCGGGAACTGGAGCGGCAGAAGCAAGGCTCCATTGTGCGGGGGGTTTGGGTGAGAAGATGGCGGCCAACATGTACCGGGTGGGGGGTAAGTCATCGAGATATTGAGGGGAGTGCTCTGAACTAACTATGGGAGGGGCGAACGTCATGGGTAAATGAAGGGGGTCATAGGTTCCCAAGTGGGGTTCACCATCAGGCGAGTACTAAAGGTTTGGGATAGGTCACCTTAGGACACTGTTAGGAGAGGATGGAGGAAATGTTCTTAAGATTCTGAGGTATGCAGGTTGTAGAAACAAAGTCATATACTCTTGGTAAAGTGCGTGGAGGATTATAAGGGATAATTCTTAAGAAGGAATCTTAATGCAGCCTAATATTTATTTTAAGAAGATATTGTAACACAAAACACCCAAAAAGCCATTAATGACGTGAACAGGCAACGAGGCCCACCGCCAGTACAGGAAAGGGAATTCAACAAACAGTTCTCTGGAAAGTAGGCTCACGATCCTTGACATACAACTGTAGCCTATATAATGATCTCATATATATGGGCCCAACCCCCTCAAAGATAACTGACACGTAAGAAACTGGATCAATACCCATAAAGTGAATTGCACTCTGTAAGTATTCAGCAGAGCCAGCACCAAGACCCATGAGAAAAAATTGAAGTCCCTAAAGTATACAACTGGAAATGAGTTGGGGAAATTAAGAGAGTTTAACCCACATATAGACTGGAAGCTATTTTTATTTTTATTGTTTTAATGTTATGTTACTTGGCATTTATATAGCGCTCTATATATTATTGGTATGACCTCAGAAGCGCTGGTAGTTTGAACGCCCGCGGGAACCGTAGTTCTGGTCATTAGAAAGTGATAGTGTTGTAGGGTGCGTGGGTGCACCGGATCTGTGTGGAGCTGATGTAATTGCTGGGTGATGGCTGCATTCTAGCGTTAGGTGTGGTGCTGGAGATATCAGTTGGATCTGTGCAGTCTGGTGGGTGGACATCCAGACTGGGCTTCTGGCTGCTTTAGGCCTGAAGGACGTATACGTGAGCAACTAGGCCAGAATGTGCCTGGCTAGTTGCTTTTTTATTAGTGTGATGAGGTGTTCATGGGGTCGTATTTGTATGTGAACAACTAAGCCGAATTAATCGGGGGTATAGCTGTGTTCTAGTTGAATGATGGTGTATAGTAGAGAGTAAGCGTAGTGATGTGATATGATGTTTCTCTTTGGAGCGCCCAACCAGGCACGTGAACAGGATGGCAGGGAACATAGCGAGACACGGACACAGAGACAGGGGGTTGGGCTTGCAGGGGGATACAGATATATAGCAACAGCATGGGGAACAAGAAGGCAGGGTACACAGTGATACACATGTGGGTCATGTTAACATTTACATTGTATTTCTATCCAGATGCGAAGGCTACTGTTCACAGATCCACCCAAGTGTGGGACATGCCAGCATTTGCATTTCCATCTACAAGCGACTCAGGCTAATGTTCACAATCCTTTCAGAAAATACATTTTTACAAGCTATGGAACAAGACTCCAAAAGTGAAAACCACTTCATAAACCAAACCCCGTGAAATGCGCTCACACCTTGGAAATGAGAAACGTTCCCCCAATTAAAATGATATGTTAAAGGTACTTAGCGCACCATCACCAACGAAATTGATCCCCAGGTGCTCTGTTGGATCTGTAAACAAGGAGGGCCGGTAGGGTTAGTCGGGTGGAGGGGGAGTGCGAGAAGTGGTGTGCTGTTGGCGGCTTCAGTTTGGTATACACTGTGCACTGAGCTTTGGTGCGAGTTTCGGACCTCATGAGACCATGTGTGCTGTAGGTGCTGTTTATGTGTTTGTATGTTGTAAAGTGCGTGCGGATTGCTGGATGAGAGATGGTTGTGTGAGTTTTGGGTGGCTTGGCTATACAGAGATTTGAAAATTGGGTTAGTGGGGTCTGTATCCTGGTTCTAATACTTCTTGTTACATTTGAGTTGTATTGTGCGTGTGGTTGGTGCTGATTTCTTATTGGTCGTCTGTAGTGTGTGATGGTGCAGGGGCGGTCCCAACTGTATCCTAATGAGCATTGTATACTGTGATTGGGTGTGTCTAATTTCTCTCCCTCTGGTGTGGAAGCTGAGGTTGGGTGCTCCCTATTCCCTTGCTATCTATTGTGACATTGGTCTGTTGGCGCTTGGTGTGATTCAGGACAAGGGTGATATTGATGAGTCGCAGTCGTCCTGGTACTACCGTCTTGGTTAACCTATGTATTCAGTCTTTGTGTCCTCCCATCATGGCTCTCTCTGTTAGTTATGTTGTAGAGTTTCTTCCTGAGTCTTTTCCCAGTCGATTGCTTGTTATGAATCGGGATCTGTCTGTTCATTCATTGTTGTTTTAGTTATGTGTGTCCCTGTGGGTGGTCTTCTAGTTATGAAGTGAAGAGCCAGGTTTTGGGTTGTTCCTAAATAGTAGGTGGTTTCTTGTGTTGTGCATGTTCTTTGGTAGGTCGTTCCAGAGGATCCTCCTGAGTTTTCTTATATTGTAGGGTTTCGGTTCCAGGCGGATGTTGCTTGATCTGAGCATTATTGTTGGTTGATGTAGGGTGTAATTTGTCTCAGAACTCGGCGCCTTGTTTGTGTATTGCTCTGTGCGCAAGGCACATTGTTTGGAATTTTATTTGTTTTATTGGTAGCCAACGTGGTGTTTTTAGCACAGGTGGTGTTTGCTTCTCAAACTACCCCAAAGAGATCTAGCTGCCGCATTTTGTATGCATTGTAGTTTTTTTAGAAGTCGTTCAGGCATAGACAAGTATAGGCTATTGGCGTAGTCTACTCTGGACATGACAAGTGCGATGATGGTGGTTGTTTTGTTAGCAAATGATATGAACGGTCGGATCCTTTTTGCTGCTCACAGGAGAAAGAACCATTTCTTGAGTAGAGCATTTACTTGTTGCTCTAAGTTGAGATTATTGTCCATCAGGACCCCCAGGTTTTTTTTTTTTTTTTTTACAGTCGCTGGAGGTGCTGGGGTTGTCCTGAGTTCCCTTGGCTAAAGATGAAGTGGTTTTCTCACTTTTTTTTGTGACGATCATTATTTCTGTTTTGCATTGGGTGATTTTGAGGCAGTTGGTGTTCATCCAGATGAATACATCGCAGGGGCAGTTTTCTAGCGTTGAGTTTATTTCTGGCGTGTCTTGTATTTTGAAGATTATTTGTGTCGTTTGCGTAGTTGTAGCAGGTGAGGCCGTGAGTTTTGAATATTTTGATAAGTAGATATAGGTAGATTGTATTGTTTATTTATAGAGCGCACCTGGCTGTTAAGCAACTGGGCGCTTGCAAAAAATAAAATCTTGGGTTACAGGTACATAAATATGTTACATTTCTTCTGTTACAGGATCATATAACAAGCATTTCTTATGTTACAATGTCAGATGACTTACCTATAGGATATGTTACAGTTTCAAGTATTTTACAGTAAATGTACAGAGTATTTTGTACAGTTGAGGCATTTAGCAGTCGTTGGTGTGAAGCCACAGTTTGACGTTAGCTTTGAACACATGGAAGGAGGGGGTGGCTTTGAGAGCGTCAGGGATGGAGTCCCAGAGCTGAGCTGCAAGAACTGGGAAGCTGGATCCACCAGTTCTTTTCAGTTTGAATTTGGGGATTTTGATGCTGTTAGAGAGGGCCTTTCTGATGGGTTGTCCGGACGTGTGCTTTGTGAATTTTTCTGTGATGTATGCAGGTGCTATTAATAATAGCAGGGAAAAGGAGGATCCTTGTGGTACTCCACATGTGTTGTCTCTCGGGTTGGATTTGAAAGGTTTCATCCAAATGGTTTCCGTTCTGTTTGTTTGGAAGGATTTGATCCACAGTTAGGCTGTGTCTGTTATCCCAAGTCCTTCTAATCTCGTTATGAGGATGTCGTGATTAACTGTGTCGAATGCTGCGGATAGGTCTAGAAGTATGAAGGCAGTACTGTTGGCAGAGTCTGCGTTTAATTTTAGGTCGTCCCATATTGAGAGGAGAGCTGATTCCGTTCCTCTCATTGGTCTGAAACCAACTTGTGCCTGGTCTAGTAGGCAGTTCTCTTCTGTGAATTCTTGGTTCGTTTGGTATATGTACGTTTCGAGTAACTTGACTTTGTACGGGATGTTAGAGATGGGTCTGTAGTTGGAGAGGTTCTCTACGTTCCCGCTATATTTTTGAGTAGTGGCCTGATGTACGCTGATTTGAAGGCTTGTGGCACTTTTCGAGTCACGATTGAAAGGTTGAAGTTCCTATGATATTCCATGGGAGTTCCTTGTTTAAGAATTGATTTCTATATGTCCGGGCAGTTATGGGTCCTCAGGAGAACCAGAGTTGTTGCTTTGATTTACCAGTTTGACAAATGTCTCCATAGATATTTCGGGAAAGTATCATAGTTTGTTCCTGTGTTCCTCCCTAGGTTAGGTAGGGATCGTGGTATGAACGGGTGGTCTGCTTTGTATGGTACGTTGGATGCTGATTTTGTTTTTGAAGTGGTTTGCTAGGTCTTTGCATAGTTTCGTTGAAGGAATTGGTGTATTATTGCAGCCCGGTGGGTTTTTTATTTCATTTATGATTTTGAAGAGTTCTTTTTGAGTTTTTGGTGCTTCGACGATTCGGTTGTCATAGTTTCCTCTTCCTTTTTTGCATTTCCTTTTTCGTATGCACGGTTATGTTGTAGGAATTTCAGCTTATTCGCAGTGTTTTTTTTTTTCTCCAATCTGGTTCTAGTCTTCGGTTTTTCTTTTCATGGTGCTGAGTAGTGGGGTGAACCATTTTGCCATTGCTCTTTTATGAGAATGAGTGAAAAGTTTTTCTTTTGCGATGTTGACGATACTTGTGGAGCAGGGCTACTTTTTTATCCAGGTCTGCTTCTAACATTAATGTTGGGTGCAGTTTGCTGAGCTCCAGGAGTTCAATTAGGTTGGAGTTTTTGATGGTTTCCCAGTTTCTTCCCATGGTGGTCGGTGTTTTGTCTAGTTGCCTATTTACTGAAGAGGTTATTTTGATTACGAAGGGAATGATGAGGTGGTCCCTCCAGAGTGTTTGAATTGAGGGTGCTGTGGTAATGAGTTCTTCGCTCGCAATGATTGAGTCAAGTGTATGCCCTGCTGAGTGGGTTGCTCCTTTGACCAGTTGTTGTAGATTCATTGCTGCTAGTTGGCTGGTTAGAGATTTTTGTGTGGTTGTTTCTTCTTCGAACCAGACGTTGAAATCTCTGAGGACGATCAGGTGATTGTGTTTGATGGCCAGGATGGTTATTGCTTCCATGAATGCGTCTGCGAAGGTTGCTTCATAGGTTGGTGGTCTGTATATCAGTGTGAATTTCCGGTTTGTTTTGGGGTTTACTGATAGATGCATGATTAAGGATTCACGTTTATCAATGTTTTACTGATAGATGCATGATTAAGGATTCACGTTTATCAATGTTTAGTGGGTCTCCCAATTTGATAGCTAGGTGTTCCTTGTGGGTGATTGGCAGCCCCCCCTCTTTTGGTTTTTCTGTTTGCTTGGACGCATTTAAAGTTTTCAGGTAGGCAGTTGTTGAGGGTGATCTTGTAATTGTCGTCTAGCCATGTTTCTGTTACAAATAGGATGTCAATCCCTCCGTTGCAAAGGAGATCGAATATTTCGGAGGCATGTTTGGACATTGACCTTGCATTGATTACATTGCAATGGATCTCTTTGGTGTGGAGTTGTTCCTTGTTTTGGTTTGCAGTTGTTCGGTCGCAGTGGATCTGTATTGTTGTTGATTGGATGAGGATCAGCGAGGGCTGTATCTTCATTGGGGCGGTCTGCTAGATTGAATGCTTGGCTGTCCAATACCGGTGCTTCCCTATTCATGCCGATTGGTTGAAGATCAGCGCATGCTTCTTCTTCATTGAATCGGTCCGTTAGGTTAATGGTTGGGTTGTTGGTTATTAGTACTTCGTTGTTTTGTCCGGTGTTCAGTGGGTGTTGGTGGTGCCTTTCTATTTTGTGATGTATGGGGTTATGCTCCATAAACCCATACCCTAGGAGGTAGGATCAGGCTGGAGCCCATAAAGTGCAGCACAAAATATGAGACGATGACCCCTTGCTCAAAAAAGTGTAATTCATCCATGCTATCACATGGGCATGTTTGTGTTTTGTCAGATGAAGGGTGTAGTTTCAAGTGCATGTGATTGAGGCTGCCAGGAGCCTTATGATTATTTCGAGCTCTCAGCGATATATGCAGCCTGCTCAGTGTTCCTTAGCTCCTTTTTTTATTTTTATTTTTTTTATTTTTCAGCCCTCTTTTTGATTTGTTTCCTGCTGTGACAACAAGTAAAGGAAGTTGAAGCATAATGCTCGCCTCCGGTCTTGCCATAGAATCTGCATAATTTCCTCTATTTCCCCCCAAACCCCCATCTGTTTTGATCCCATTACCATGAGTGAGAAACAGTGTTATATATGTGCCGAAATTGCGACTCCTGGTGAGGAGCTGGAACTAGCTTCCTGGTATCCGTTTTCCTCTGAGAAATTAATGATTGAGACTCAGGAGCTAGTAATGTAAAGTCTCATGAATGAGTTCTTGCACAGATATCTTTAATGGATACCTTGAAAAATGGGAAGTTCCTGATGATTACACAGATTGAAAACACATGTTTAATATTGAGTGAGCCACTTTGGACTGCCTAAAGGCGGTGGATCATGCTTTTATTTTCATTTTACTGCTGGCTGCTTCTATTGATTCTTCCCAACTTCTTTGCAAGTTGCTCTGCATTTCTTTCTCTTTTTATTGCTTTCCATTGTATTTCCTATTTACATTTCTTTTTTTTAAGTTCTTCTATCTGGCTGTTGCCTCTCATTTACTTATTACCCATCTTGACACTATTTCCGTAACTGTCACTTCATCTGTTTTTACTGAATCAAACTGTTGCTCTCTTTACTGACACGTTTTAATATGTTGCCACATTATTTTCTTTGCTCACTCACTCTTTAGCTTTTTGTGCTGCAGAATGAGGCGCTAATTAATACTTGTGTCCGCAAATCTATAGTTTACATTATATGTAAACTATAACTGTGTCTGGTACATATCACAGTGTTCTAAATAACTTCGAGCTATTTAGCTGCTGCATCTAGCTTAACACAAACACTGGAGGCTCATTCATTTCACTAAATGGATGCCTCCTAGTGCTTGAAATGTTTGACTTTGAGCATTATTTCCTCAAAATTTTACATAGGAACTTTCTTCAAAAATATTTTTTATATACATTTATTATGGCCCATCTTTTGAGACAATACAATTTTTGAGTGAACTTCCCTTTGACTTTGAGTGTTTGAGAATGTTTATAAAGATGAATTGGGACACACACAAACATAATGGATCATACATAATGGCCAACACATTCGTGTGCATCTCATGTGGACGTGAAATTTGTAGTGCGCTGTGGACCTGCTCCTGCTTCCCCAGTGGAAGTACTCGACGAGTGTTGTGAAATGGTGGTATAGTGTGTTGTAAGGTTAATTTGTAATGGGGTGAGCTTTATATGGGTTAGTAGCTTACCACTTTTTGTCTTAGTGGTAGTACGTTCACAAAGGCATATGTGTTTCACTGTTGAGTCAGTATGGAGTGTGTCAGTGTGCTCATTCCACGGCTTTCTTGTTTGTTCCACAGTTCTTAGTTTGTATTGTTGTGGGGAGCATTCAGTGCGTATGATGGTGCATTTATTTGTTTTATGCAGGTCTTTGTTGGTGATGGTGTCAGTTTGTGTGGCATACATTTGCATGTGTCGTTAGGGTTTGTGTGGTCTTGCATGCATTCATTCCGCTGTTTGATGTTTTATTTAATTTCATTTGCTGAATACCATCATGTTTGTATTTATCTGTTCATGCAGCACTTAGATGTTTTGTTCTGTTGTCTCATGTTGGTAAGCTCCACTTTTCTGGTGTTTTTGTCAGTTTGTTCTGCTCTTTGGTGCTTGGTTGGAGTCACTCTGAACCTGTGCATGCAACTATATATTGAACATTCTATTTCTCTTTAAAAATAGAATATCGAGCTTGACTTCGTTTCAATTTTTTGCGGCACTTTATAGGTGTATTCTGGACTTACTATTGCACTTTACAGTGTGTATTGAATATGTATTTAGTATTTGTTAATTGAGTGTTTTTATTAAGTTTAGATTTTTTTATGTCTCATAAATAAAGGTATTTGTTACATGTTTAGAAATTTGTCATTGTATTGTTAAAAACCACGAATAATTATTTTATGACTTGTATTTTGTATTCAGTTCCTCTTTGTATTTAGGCTAGCTACCGTAGAATAGTATTTGTACATGAGTATTTATTTTTGTGCCGATATGCCACAAACCTCCAAATAATTGGCTGAAAAGTTGTCTTAAATTCGTACTAATCATAGAGTTGATGCTACACCATCGCACTGCACAACAGAGCTAATGTGTGCGATATGCCCCTGTTGCTTTGGCTTGCAAGCAAGCTCTCCTGGTCCAACAGGTTTAGTTACTTTATTATTGAGGTTTTATACTGTGCCAAAACACCACTGTAGAGGTCTCAAAGCGCCTATCCTTGTCTAAGACTTTAGGGTGTATTGTGTCCCACTCCAGGGATGGAGATGAATAATGGAAGGGAGAATGAACTGAAGATGAGTGGAGAGATGAAAACAATTGAATTGTCAATGTAAAGTCTGGTTGCATGATGTGCTAAATGCAAAGTTGCCGGTATGCCAGCAGCTACTCTGCATTAATGGCCCTTAGACTCATTGATGCAAAAATGTGTGAGATTTAGTCTGTATAACATTGACACATATATTGAGGGCCATTATGCAGGATACATCTGCAGCATCTTCTTGTGCCCTTTCAAACAAATTGCTGGGAGGTCCACTGCCCAATTTAAGGTTAAACTCCTCACTTAGGAGCAAAATATTCTTTGGATGTATAGTATCTAAAAAAGTCACGTGTCTGAAATAAAGTATCGATTCCTTTGGGGGGACGTTATAAAAATGAAACAGAAGATTATGCTCGGAGAGAAACTTTACCCTTACAATAGCTATGTTTGGTGAATTGCGTTGAAGGACCTCAGTGGATCCTCCAATTGAGACAGATATTCGGGTGCTTAAGCCGCCCGAGTTTCTTCCTCTTTTATTCTTATTTGCTTGTGTATATTACAGGGTGAATCCACTCGTGTTTTCATGTAGTACACCACATTTCCTTAAAACAATTATCAAAAGTCTATAACCATGCCTCTACATTCAAGCTTATCCTGGACCCCTGCACTAATCCATGATCAAATTCCCCAAATAGTCTCATGCTGCTATGAGAGTTGGCTCCCTTTAATGCGACTTCATGAAGCAGGTGTACAGAAGAGTAAGATACTGTTAGTCGATCAATGTCCCTCTCCCTTCCTTCCTTGCCCCCCCCCTCGGCTTTCATGTCTGAATTCTCTCCGATCACTCCATCTGAAATTCTCTCCTCCTATCCAAATCCCTCACTACTGCCGCCCCCTCTGATCCCATCCCTTCCATTCTTATTCCCAAGGTCTACCTCCTTCTTCAATACTGTCTTTCTATGGCTACCTTCCCTACTGCCTTCAAACATGCCACTATTATCCCTATCCTTAAAAAAGCTTTCTGCCAATCCACATTGTGTCCAACGTTCGCCCTATATCACTTCTACCTTTCCTCTCTAAGCTACTCGAACGTCTTGCCTATTCTCAACTCTCGACCTTGATCTCTAACCTCTCTCCTTCCCCCCTCTCAATCTGGCTTCTGACCCAAACACTCCACTGAATCTGCCCTCAACTATGTCCTGAGCTCTCTCCTCACCGCTTGCTATGCTAAGCAATCCTCAAACCTTTTCCTCCTTGACTTCTCTGCTGCTTTTGACACTGTCGATCACCCCCTACTTCTCAACACTCTTTGCTCCTTTGGCTTCAAAGACTCAGTTCTCAACTGGCTCGCCTCTTACCTCTCCAATCACTCATTCGTCGTTTCTTGGGGTAGTCCTACCTCCTCCACCTTACCTCTAAACTATGGTGTTCCCCAAGGTTCAGTCCTCGGGGCCCTTCTTATTCTCTCTTTATACTTCTCTTCTCGCTCCTCATCTCCTCTTTTGGAATCTCTCACCATTTCTATGCTGATGACACTCAACTGTTCCTCTCCTTCTCTTCCTTCACCCCAGACCTTCATCTTAAACTCTCCTCCTGTCTCTCTGCCATTAAAAACTGGATGTCATCGCATTCTCTCTCTCTCTCTCATTCTCTCTCTCACTCAAAATACGGACAAAACTGAAGTCCTTTTCTTCCCTCCCAACACACTTCCTCCTCCCTCCTTCCATTCTTTTCCACCCATGCAAGGAATCTACTTTGACTCTTCCCTGTCTTTCACTTACCACATTTCCCTCAATACTCGCTCTTGTCGCTTTCATCTCTTTAATATCCATGAAGTCTGTTCTTCTCTCACTTTTCCATGCTACTAAACTCTTAATCTCTTCCCTCATCTTTCCTCGCCTCTTCTACTGTTCCTCTATCTTTTCCGGTCTCCCCATCTCTCATCTCGCCCCTCTTAAATCCCTTTACCACTCCGCCGTCCGCACTCTGTCTTCTCTCTCCCTATGAGTCCATCTCCAATTCACTTGCCAACCTAGGCTGGCTTCCCTTCCACTCCCAACTTAAATACCACTTCCTTTGTCTTGTTTTTAAATCTCTTCATGACCTTGCCCCTCCTTACCTCTCCTCTTTCTATGCCCCCTCTCGCTCTCTACGCTCCGCTGATCACTTTTTACTCTGTCCCCCCCCTGTGCCTCCTTGTTTCCGCTCTTTCCAACTCCTTGCCCCCTTACATTGGAACTTGCTCCTTTTCTCTATCCGCTCCATCTCCACATATTCCTCCTTCCGTTCCTCCTTAAAAACACTCCTTCTGCACTCCCCTCCCTGACTCTTCTCCCCTTCCTCCTCTTCTTTCCCCTCCACCTTCCTGTTCCATTACCTCTTCCTGTCTCCCCCCCTTGACTTCTACCGTCCCCTCTACTCCCTCCCCCCTTTTCTTCCTTCCCATACCTCTCCTCTTCTCTCCCTTCCCAAATGCAAATTGTTCTACATGCTGTTTTTCTGGTTTGAATCATGTTTATTTTATT
The DNA here is from genome assembly GCF_040938575.1 of Ambystoma mexicanum. Classification (NCBI taxonomy): domain Eukaryota; kingdom Metazoa; phylum Chordata; class Amphibia; order Caudata; family Ambystomatidae; genus Ambystoma; species Ambystoma mexicanum. The sequence continues at coordinate 1,133,529,431 of NC_090923.1, forward strand.
TCTTCTGTGTTCCATGTTTAATGTATTTTGGTTGTTATGCTGTAAAGCGCTTTGTTGTAAAGCGCTATATAAATGATAAAATACAAATGCAAAATACCTCCTCCCCACCCACCCCACAAGCATTGTTTTTCAAAGGGACCAATCCATGCTACTTGTTGGCAAAACAGAATAAAGATTAATGTTCTTTGACAGCCAGTTGGCAGATTTCCTGAGTAGCCCTGATTATTCTCCCTTGTCATAGAGGGCAAACCGGGGTATTTATCAAGGCCAGCACAACAGTCGATCTGTCAACCCCGAGTGGGGGTAATATTAATTCCTCCTGCCTACAAGGAGTTCAGTCAGGGTTTTTAATCATGCCCCGTGCTGTCCCCTTCCCATGACTTCTGTTCTCTTCCGCATGGGTACATCTCATACTTCTCCCCTGGTGCAGTCATGCAGGTGACGAGTGTCCTTTTCCTTTCCTCTTGCCGCCACATTGCTGTGAAGATAGGGCAGCACCTATGACACATCAGATCTTTAGATCTTATTACATCTTTAGGTGGTTTTGCCAAATCCCCAAGGGACGGATTGCATCTCTTCTCCAACTCCTCACGCCAGTTTAACAAGGTGATAACTCTTCCTTTAAGGGTACTAATAGATCAATTGGTTTGATATATAGCCTCCTTTATGTGGTCAGTAACACATATTAAGTGGTTGGTTCTGCTCAGTAAAATCACCTGTACACAACCTTACAGAGAAGGGGTATATTGAACACTTTTGCTCCCTAAAAATAGTTAAAATAATTAAAAAAAAGAAAAACATGGAGTAAAAATACTCCCAACAAAAATAGGAAATGGACATGTAAGAGCATGCCCCGCGGCTTTCCTCCCACCCAGTTCAATGGGTATATTTGGACCAGTAGTGTACATAGTGCCCAAGGAGGGGGGAAAAGGCTGTTATCGCAGGATTCGTAATTGCTCTGCGCTATTTAGCACCTGCTTCTAACCCAGGAGAGCCTAATTAGCTTAAAAACAACAATGGCCGCCAGCTGGTGCATTGCAAACATGCATATGCTAACTTTGACTATTTGAGAATGTACATAAAGAAGAATTGGGACACATTTCAATATAATGGATCAACCATTTTGGGTAAAACGTTTACGTGTGCATCTCCTGTGGAAGTTAGATTTGCAGTGAGCTGGGACTTGCTTCTGCTTCCCGAGAGGTAGCTCTTGCCTGCTGGATGATGTCCGATACATATGAGCTGGTTTTACTTCCCGTGCATTAAATCTGAATTTGCAAATATGTATCACTGCCTGATATGGAGAGGTAAAATATTCTTTTATGTGCATGAATATGGTGTGAGGAAATATATTTATTACGAAAATATTTGTTTCACAGTTAAAACATTTTTACTCGTTTTTATAAAACAGTCCCATTGGCATTTGGAATGGGACTCTTATTTATTTTTTTAATTTTATTTTTACTCCCTAAAACATCATTTTGCTCTTAATTTTAATAAATAGTGAGTAAACTACTCCGAGTTCAAAATCTTATCTGGAGCAATGCTTGCGCACCCTCCCACCTTCTCCTTTTGTCAGTCAAATCAAGGCTTAAGTCCCCTTCCTTGCAAGTAAACGAGAAGTGAGAGGGGATGTCCTGGTGCTGTGTAATATCTGGTACATTTACACCCCCAAGTACTCTGATGTGTATCTCCACTCTTGCTAGAAGGTTGCCTACCTTCCAGCTGGTGTGGGTCCCTTCGGTTAACTTGAGCCATATGGTCTTGGCTAAAGCTTCCATTGCTACTATTGGGCAACCGTGTATCCGATACATGAACTTGGTTCATTTCCTGTAATCCCATCATGGGTGCCTTTATGCTGAAGCACTCAAAATTCACGCAAGGTTTGAGTGGAGATAATAGCTGCATTCATGGTTAATCTGGCTGTTCTGAGTAAACCTACCCCAAGCCCCTTTAGTGACACCCCATCTGCTGTGTGCAGGATATTTGGGAGATTCACAATTAGAGATTTGCACCTACCACAGTATATACGGCCGTGGTAATGGGTTTGTTCTTCTTCTTGCCTGAGGTAACCACATTGTGGCCTTTCGCTTTGGCATAGTCTTCAATATAGGTCGCCACTCTGCCACACAAATCGGTTACGGGGAGCAGAAAGCAATACCAGTTACCCATAGGCCCACTACCCCATCATACCGAAACGTTAAAATCAGTCCAGATAAATCCTGGTGCAGCAGCCTAAAACATATGTGCTGCTACCTTACCACCTTGCTGCCTTTCAACCTAATCACCCTACCTTCTCCCTTCCAGGTCCGTAAACCTCCCGGGAGCCTCCCAGCACCTCTTTGGTCCTCCAGCCTGATACCAGTAACCACAGATCACTACTCCACTGCTGGTTCGATAGTAAGGAACCCTAGGGCATCAGACAGCTTCACATCGCACAAGTGTGCTCACGCTATGTCCAACCACTTCCGACAGCGTGTCCAACAAGCGCAAAGGGATCTTTCAAGATATAAAACATTTCAGCAATTGTCTGCAATACTGTAATCGCCTAAATGCAATAGTAGTGCAGTTAACACTTAGACTTGAATTGGAAGAGCCACACTGGGATGTTATAAATGTAACACTATTTATTACAATGCTAAACAAATTTTATTTATTAGCTATTTGTAAGGCGCCTATACAGCAAATGGTGTTTCAAGGCACCACAAGATAAAAAGGGGGGTGGTGGGAACAAGGGAGAAAGATAACAATAATGGCCCTACTGATTGGTCACTAAGTCTGCAGTATGACCGCAGTTGGGTCAATCATACGAGGAATACACAAATTCATTTTTGGCTATGCTTGTATAACTTGTATGCTATAAAAATTGTTTTGTAGCCAAATGCTACTCACCAGCACCGAAGTGCGCAATTAAGAAACATTAAATGGTAAATGATGCTTTATTAAAAAAGCCTCCGGCAGTATATAACTGTCTGTGGTCAGTGTATGAAGGTAATCTTAAATTGCATGAGTATAAGGCAACTTCAACACCAGTGTCCTCCAGACAGGGTTTTGCTCTCTTTTTCTATGGTATAAGAATTATACCGCATACTTCATTTTTGAATTCACCCTCCATTAGGACATTTGAAGGGTTACTCCAGGGCTAACCTATCATAGACACTATTGAGATTTTTTTTAGATACAAGATTTAAAGTATGTGAAGTTGTCAAGTGAAAGGGACTGTCTTTGCTCCATATCCTTGTTTAGACCTTTTGTCCTTCCACTCGGGGGCCGCCCTCTAGTTTTCTACCTACTAGGCCTTGTTACTTTCAGTTTGTACGAGAGCGAGAAGGGGGAGTTGCCAGTCTGCGTAGATGCAAAGTGCTAGGTGGGATGGGGAGGTGCTGGGTAAGGGGGAGAGAGTGAAAGGGAGCACAACTGGGGGGGGCACCGGGGCTAGGCAGTGGTTACATGTGATTTCATCAAGTCCCAAAATAACGAATGCAATTACAACGAATTCTAAAACAAATCCCTTTTTTGTTGCCTTTGACGGTGTGGGGGGCTTTGAGGGTCGCCCTCAAAGCCCCTCCCTTTTTTCTAATACTCCCCTTCCCCCAAAATCACTATTACCACTCCAACCCCATTTTTATTTTTCTCGACTGTATAGCTGACCCTGCGACACTATCATTGAATCCAACCAACCATGTGCCTGGACAGACCACCACCTAATTACATTCAGCATCCCAACTAGAATCATCCACACCAGCACAGATAGTACACCTGCCACCACCACAAGAAATAAGCACAACATAACCTGTGCTAAATTACTCCCACTTATCCTCCCCGTTCTTAATGATCTCTCATCCTGTTGCTCTGATCCCACAGTCTTGGTAGACATGTACAATCAGACAATGCTGAAAGACCTTGATATTATTTCACCCGCCAAACTCAGAAAACCCAAACCCCGGGCCCCCCTCAACTCGTGGTTCACGCCACTGCTGAGAAACCTACGCAAGGAAAAAAGGACCCTCGAATCACGCTGGAAAAGTAATCCAACGTAAGCTAATAAAGCTTGTACTCTGTTAGCTACTCTAAATTACAAAGAAGCCATACTCCAGGCTAAAAAAGAGACGTACAACAAACGTATTGAAACAGCCCAATCTAACACTAAGGAGCTATTCAGAATCTTAAAGGAACTGGAATCCCCTGCCACTCCACCAGACTCCTGTCCTAAAGACAGCACTTGGTGTGCAAACATTCAAAAGGCCCTCCTTGGAAAATTTGCCACCCTCCAAAATAAAATCAAAGATAAAAAATAAGTCTGTCGGACAGCCTGCACCACAAACACCTCTGGTTAACATTAACGCCAACCCTGAATCCGTGAAACCATTCAGCTTCACACCCCTCTCCATCATCGAAGTTGAACACATTATCAATAACCTTAAACCTTCCATTTGTCAGGGTGACTCATGCCCTGCCTCCATTATCAAAGAGGCCTCGCATAACCTAGCGCCCTCTATCACCACACTCATAAACTCCTCATTCAACTAAGGAATTGTCCCGGACAACCTCAAGGATGTCTAGGTTACCCCTCTCCTTAAAAATCCCACTTTGGATGCTAATATACCCACTGATTACCATGGTCCCTTTCCTCTTAAAAATTCTGGATCGTGCTGCTTACTTGCAGATCCAAGATTACTTGGAAACTAATAAACTCCTGGTACTGAGGCAATCTGGTTCCGTCTGCGATACAGAACTGAAACTGCTCTATTAGACCTCAAAACCCAGATTGAAGACCTAAAAGATGAGGGTAAATTGGCCACTCCTACTCTTGGCTCTCTCTTCGGCTTTCGATTTAGTAAATCACCAAATCCTATGCCGCCACCTCAAAACCGCAGCCCACTTGTCGGACAAACCCCAGCCCGGATCACTTCCTTCCTTGCTAAAAGGTCCATGAGGGTCTTCTCCCCTACCGCCACCGCTGATCCCTCACTAGTCACTTGTGGTGTCCCTCAAGGATCATGTGTTTTCCAGACACTCTACAATGTGTTTACAAAACCCCTTTTCGACATTTTGGATTATCTGGGTGTCACTTATACGAACTACGCCGATGACACCCAGATACTTATCCCTATCACAGGCGACCACAAAGCCGATTCGCTAGCCATTAACGCCATTCACCAAGTCATCCAGGCATGGGTGGCCCAACACGAACTGTGCTTGAATGATGAAAAGACTGAGCTTCTCATCCTTGGCTCCCACCAAAGACTCAGTAAACTAGATGCATCGTTTAAATCTTTCACCATTGATGGTAACACCATTAAAGTGGCTAAAGACGCCAAAACGCTTGGAATCTACATCGACTCCACTCTCTCATTAGCTAGGCAAACCAATGCAGGATAATCGGCTGCCTCCTACACATGCAAGCTTATCACAGCTTGCTGTCATTTCCTATCTCCAGCCAGCTGCACTACACTAGCCAGGACCTTGGTCCTAACCAAAATTGATTATTGTAATGCCCTCTACCTGGGCACCAACCAATGTAACATTAAAAAGTTACAAATCATTCAAAACAATGCTATTAGAGCGGCTCTTAACTTACCCAGGAACCTCCATATTTCTGACACCAGACGGAGTCTTCACTGGCTTTCAGTCTCCCAAAGAATCTCTTAAAGCACTTGCACTCACAAAAGCCTCGCCAACCAAGCCCCCAGCTACCTAGCCAGTAGATTCACACCACACACATCCGCGAGACCACTAAGAAGTGCTCAAACCAACTGCCTTGCTATTCCGTGCTTCAACCTCCAGAGATCTGGTGGTCGTAGCTTCCCGGTCCTAGCCTCGAAACTATGGCACTCACTACCTAATCCTCTCAGAGCTGAACCTACCTTCCCGGCCTTCAAGCGCATCAAAACCTGGCTGTCTGCCCAAGACCTGACTTGACCATGCGCCCATATGCAACAACTTTACTGTTAACAGCCCTTTGTTATATCCTTTACTGTAATCTGTACATGTACTGTATTTCTTTTATAACTTTTATATTTTTGTATGTGTATTTTCTCTCCTGATGCAATGCCTATATATTGTATATTTCTCCTGTGTAATTTGTATATTTCGTATATTCTCTCCTAAAGCAATGACTGTACATACTTCACTGTTCTGTTTTTATGCCTGTAACTAAGTGACGCGCCCGGATGCCCTGGGGCCTGGTGCGCTATATAAATGAAATACTAAATACTAAAATACTAAATATTATTTTTTTCCCAAATTTATTATTTTAGTTTTCGTTGTTGGGTATTAGTTGTAATTGCATTAATTATTCTAGGATTCCATATAATCACTGCATACCCTAGGCGAGTGCTAAGGGGGGGGACATGAGGGCAATTGACAGGGATTGCGGGGCGTGGGGTCCACATGCTAAGTGCGAGGAGGGGGGTGGACTGGGCAGAGGGTGGGGGATCCTAGTGCCCTGTAGAACTTGGAGGGAACCAGTCAGCCAGTAACTGCGGCAGACTGGGTTGTTAGCAGGGGAGAAGGAATGAAGAGGAGAAAAGGAGGGTATTTAGGTGCTTCTGGAATTTAAGGGGATCCGGCTCATGCCTGAGAGGGGCAGGGAGACAGTTCCAGAGGGAGGCTTCTGTGGAGGAGAGAGATCGACGCCCCACTATCTGCTTCGAGAAGTGTCTGACCTGCAGAGAGTTGGAGTTAGAAGAACGAATGGCTCTAGCAGGTAGTTATTTAGGAAGAGCGAGTTGGATGTAGCGGGGTCCCGCGCTGCAGCTGATGGTGTGCTTTCTTGGCAAGGTCTGCTATATGAGGAGAGTAGGAGAAAGAGTAGTCTAAAGATTACCAAAATGTAGTCATGGGCTCTGCGAGAACAAACATGGCTCATTGACCTATTCTTTGGGAAGGTACCCACTTAAAAGTCCGCAGCCACACTTTAGCTCACTTTACCTTTCACAGATGGGAAATATCCATTTGCATATCACTTTGTCCCGGCCACATGGGCAGTCTGCACCAAAATGCTATGGCAATTCCCTTCTGAACAAGAGTACTCATGTTTCAGCCTTGTTGGGCACCATCAGTAAGGTTTAGTCACCCTGGGTTTCCTAGGGTCATCCAGACTGTAGACCCCTTGCTCACTTTGCTCAGAGAGGCACAGCTCCACCTCACTGATGATGCCCAACAAGGCGAAACACATGTATGGGGTTGCTGTTGGTACTCTTCAGAAGGGAATTACCATAGGATTTCGTTGCTGGACTGCCCATGTGGGTGGGACAAAGACTGATATGCAAATAGATATTTCCGATTTGTGAAAGGTACAGTGAGCTAAAGTGTGGCTGCGGACTCTCGAGTGGGGGTACCTTCCCAAAGAGCAGGTCAATGGGGCGTGTTCTCGCAGAAGGGGTGCATTTTTTATTATTTTTTTGTCGTCAAAGCTGACGCCAAGGTTTTTTGCCTCACAAGAGGGTGACGGTAAGGGACCCATATAGGGCAGCCAGAGGGAGGAGGGGAAGGGGGGAGCTGGGGTCCGATTGAGAAGGATCTCTGTCTTACTGGCATTAAGGCAGAAATCATTGGCAGCACACAGTGCCTGTCAGCGATGAGAGAGGCGGAAGAGGAGGAAGTAGAGGGAAGCTTGAAGGAGAACTGCGTGTCATCTGCATAACGCTGGAAGTGAGTAGAGGAGATGATCAGGTGGGCCGGAGGGGCAAGGTAGATGGGGCCTTAGGGCCTTGAGTGACACCTCTGGTGGAGAGTGTGATGGAGAGGGTGTTCAGTAGAGCAGATTCTGTGCCTCTTGCTGCTCTGAAACCATACTGGTGGTTGTGGAGACAAACGGATGCAGTGTGATGGATCAGTTGGGAGATGACCAGCTTCTCCGGAAGTGGTCGGCAGAGGGCTTTTTGAGGAGAGGATGCACAACGGAGTGCTGGAGGAGTAGAGGGAAGGAGCCAGTGGCAAAGGAGTGATTACACAAATCGGCCAAGGCGGGCACAAGGGAGGCAATGTTGTCCTTGATGGTTCAGGAGGAGCAGGGGAGCACCTGTTTGGAGGCGACTTTCATAGAGAGGACTTGCCTAGGGACCGGACCCAGTGCTAGCGATAGAGAGGTGAAGATTAGCAAGGGCAGAGTCAGTGGCAGGAGTGGGATGGGGAATGAAAGCGGCGGCAAAAGCAGCAACTGGCACTCATTTTATCGGTCAAATGACGGGCGATGAGACTGGTGTTGCAGGCAAAGGCTTAGCAGGGGGACCTGAGAGGACAGGAGAGTGTGGCTGGACCTGGAGAGTGTGGCTGGACCTGGAGAGAGATGTAGTGAGAGGGTTGGAGATGGGGATGTCTGCAGAGTTGAGAGCATTCAAGGTATGTCCAGCTGAATGTGTCGGACCGGAGGGATGACTGGTGAGGGAAAGAAAGTCACAGAGGCCGTGGAAGAGTACAGGAGTGTTGAGGTGAATATTGAAGTCTCGGAGGAGGAGCTTGGAGGTGGAGGCAGAAAGAGAAGAGGTGAGGGCAGACCACTCCGAGAGGAAGAGGGAGACAGGACCAGGGGCCCTGTACATGGTGGCGAGGGTCAACGAGTGGGTTGGTGTGACACCAAGTCTGCAGACGAGGCATTCGCAGGAAGAGTAGGTCTGACTGGGAATGATTGTAGCAGGGACCCATTCAGGGAACATCAAGGCCACTCCACCTCCAGACCGTTTAGGTCTGGGCTTAGGATCTTGTAACCATCAGGGAGGAGTGTCAAAAGCAGTGACAGAACCGGCAGTGACCCAGATTTCAGTGAGAGCGTGAATGTCAAAGTTTTCAAGAAGACCGATATGAGGAGTGTTACAGCAGAGCGAGAGTTGAAGATAGCTAGGTGAAGCTGGTTGCCACCTTGTTTGAAGGGGTTCAGGGTTGTGGTACGCCCATTGGTGTTGGTGAAGGGGCTAGAGAGGTGACAGATGGAGGTGTGGCAGGAGAAGGGAGAAAGTTGATGAGAGACGGAAAGCTCCTATCTAGGAGGAGGAGGTTGGGCTGATAGTGCCATTCTGATAAACATTAATGGTAAGGTATTCTTTAAATATTTCAAGTTAAGTAAAAATGCATATATATATATATATATACACACACACACACACACACACACACACACACACACACACACACACACACACACACACACACACACACACACACACACACACACACACACACACACACACACACACACACACACACACACACACACACACACACACACACACACACACACACACACACACACACACACACACACACACACACACACACACACACACACACACACACACACACACACACACACACACACACACACACACACACACACACACACACACACACACACACACACACACACACACACACACACACACACACACACACACACACACACACACACACACACACACACACACACACACACACACACACACACACACACACACACACACACACACACACACACACACACACACACACACACACACACACACACACACACACACACACACACACACACACACACACACACACACACACACACACACACACACACACACACACACACACACACACACACACACACACACACACACACACACACACACACACACACACACACACACACACACTCACATACTCTTACACATACTCTTACACATACTCTCACACACACACATACTCTCACACATACACACATACTCTCACACATACACACATACTCTCACACATACACACATACTCTCACACATACACACATACTCTTACACATACACACATACTCTTACACATACACACATACTCTTACACATACACACATACTCTTACACATACACACATACTCTTACACATACACACATACTCTTACACATACACACATACTCTTACACATACACACATACTCTTACACATACACACATACTCTTACACATACACACATACACACATACTCTTACACATACACACATACACACATACTCTTACACATACACACATACACACATACTCTTACACATACACACATACACACATACACACATACTCTTACACATACACACATACTCACATACACACATACACACATACACACATACACACATACACACATACACACATACACACATACTCTTACACATACACACATACTCTTACACATACACACATACTCACATACACACATACACACATACACACATACACACATACACACATACACACATACACACATACACACATACACACATACACACATACACACATACACACATACACACATACTCTTACACATACACACATACTCTTACACATACACACATACTCACATACACACATACACACATACACACATACACACATACACACATACTCTTATACATACACACATACTCTTACACATACACACATACTCTTATACATACACACATACACACATACACACATACTCTTATACATACACACATACACACATACTCTTATACATACACACATACACACATACACACATACTCTTATACATACACACATACTCTTACACATACACACATACTCTTATACATACACACATACTCTTACACATACACACATACTCTTATACATACACACATACTCTTACACATACACACATACACACATACTCTTACACATACACACATACACACATACACACATACTCTTACACATACACACATACACACATACACACATACTCTTACACATACACACATACTCTTACACATACACACATACTCACATACACACATACACACATACACACATACACACATACACACATACACACATACACACATACTCTTATACATACACACATACACACATACACACATACTCTTATACATACACACATACTCTTACACATACACACATACTCTTATACATACACACATACTCTTACACATACACACATACTCTTATACATACACACATACTCTTACACATACACACATACTCTTATACATACACACATACTCTTACACATACACACATACTCTTATACATACACACATACTCTTACACATACACACATACACACATACACACATACTCTTATACATACACACATACTCTTACACATACACACATACACACATACACACATACTCTTATACATACACACATACACACATACACACATACTCTTATACATACACACATACTCTTATACATACACACATACTCATACATACACACATACTCATACATACACACATACTCATACATACACACACACACGGTTACACACTTACACACTACTAGACTCATAAGTAGTTATTGAAACAATAAATGCTAGACCCAAGTCGTGAGAACGGATGTTAAGCACATATCAATACATAGGTCTTATAATAATAGGGCACCCAGCACCATATACTAGCCTTTCAGAAGTCTAATGGTACCCTTTACCAAGTCCCTGGTAGTCTTTTAGGTGCCTCAAAAGGTTCCCGGGGGAAAGATTAGTAGTCCAGGAGGGCCCACTGAGCTAGTGCAGCAAAAGTACAGAAGTAATAAGTTTGTGCGGGGCAAATGCAATATGTGAAATGGGGACTGAAGGGTCTTAAGTCGAGTTCCAGTGAAAGGACAGCTGTCGCACCTGAAGTTCACATGGATGATCCACAGAAGCACTGACCCGGACACAGAAGCACTGACCCGGACACTGCTGTCGTGGCTAGCCCTGGATAGTGCTAAAGTAAGCAGGACTTTGGACTTTGGGAAGGGGGTGGTTTAATCAAAAATGGGATCTCGAGCCCCCAAACCCTGTGAAAGTTGAGAACAGTCCCAGGCAACAGTAAATCGCTGACAAAGACGTGCCTCGCTGTTGTCACGGTGCAGGGTTGCAAATTCAAGGGGGAATGCCTTCAGTCGTCTCTAGATTCCTCTGGAGACCAGAGACTGCAGTGGGGGAAAGGAGCTGGAATTCATTGCAACGATGAACAGCTGAATACAAGACTGGCAGTGGAAATGCAAAGTTACATGCTCCGACCGAAAACCGGCGTTGTACCTCTGGCAGGACAGGTGACTAACTTGTCCCACCAGTCTTGTGGAGGAAGGTAACTCCCAGAGTTCTTCCTTGTCGATTAGAAGGTAGAGGTTTGCAACGTCGTGGTATTGGCTGACCCAATGCAGATTTATGCAGCCGTCCTGGGCTGATTGAGCAAGGGTAAAATGTGTCCAATTGCGCTGGGTTACTGAATATATAGTGTGCCAGCTGCGTGGCGAGTTATATGTGGTAATCCTTATGCCACTTAACACAATTAGTACGGACCCCCCTCTGCACTTTGCTGGCGCTTGGCCAATACAGTTGTACAATGTACTTGAAAAATGTATTAATAAAGTTTAAAGTCCCAGAATCTTAGGTGTGTTGTTAGTCCAATTTTTCTGATGTAACTTGTGCAAAAAACAGCAAACGCGTGTTTCGACACAATGTCTTCCTCAAGGCTGTACATTCAAATTAGACAAATTGAGCAAAAGCAATTACAATATTGCTGTTGAAATCATATTATAAATATTTAGCAATCAGATGCAAAGGTGGAGTGTATACAAAATAACATGATGCTTAAACACGTATATTAGAAAAATATGTACATAACCCAAAAAAGGAGAGGTTCCAGATAGAGGAAAGAAAAAATATATATACAAAAGATTATTGTTCTTGCAGTTTGATACCATTTTAGGTTTGGTTAATGGGTAACACTGGAGTGAGAGTTGAGGCCCAACTCAGTACATTTAAGTACCATGCATATGAAATGGGTTCTTGTGGTGTCCCTTCAAAACTAACCATATTGGATGCAAGTTATGTCTGAGAACACCATTCTCCCAAAGGGAGTTGTGCTTCCACCAATTATGTTGTGATTGTATGTTAATAGCAGGTGAAAACACCCATGCCAAGTTCTCATACTAAGTGGGTGCCATTATGCTAAAGGTGAGTAATAATTGTACATTCACCAAAGTGAAATAGTGGCGAAAACAAATATTTCTCAATAATGTATTGACTAATGGGATGGGTTGGGAAGAATTCTCATACATGTGCCAATTCCTCCCGCCTTAGAGCCCTCCAGCCCTTTTGCTAAACTTTTGGGACTTTGAACTTTTCAATTCAATGTGTTTTACCCTTGTTTCCTTCGTTTATGGAGTCTAACCAACTCCATAGGCATCATATTTTTTCAATTGTCACACAGCACCCTCAATGCAGTAACAAAGGGAAGCCTTTCAGGCTTTCCCAAGGTTTAAACACCTTCTCTGGTATAAACTACTGTTTCCCAGAGTAAGTAAAGTGAAATTGACTTTACTAGTGCTTTAAATTCCTAGACCCAGCACACCCTATCTTACAATAGAGCGCTGGAGGGGTTACTTAGTATCCCATGTGTCTAGATACACATGTAGCAGTCAAATGCTACCCTTTCCTCTCAGAATGGCTGGTGGCAGTGGTTTTACAACGAAGTACCATGATTTTTCCTGACCGCAAACTATTCGTAGCTCCGGTAACGTTAACTTGCGGGAGCCATGATTTTCAAGATGGCGCCAAAGCCTTATTTGTTAAAACAGATACCGGTCATCTTTTTTCGCCAGTTCTTTGAGGAAAGGTGCTTCTAGAGTTTTCTCTTCGCGCCAAAACAAGTTTGGTCTCTTTCGCCTTTGGCGGGCTTCAGGAGTGAAACCTGCCTCTGGCTGTAGTGTCTGGGGTAGGCAGGAAGTGTGGAAGGTGCCCAAAGCTCCCTGTGCTTAGTCTCCTAGGAGACCCAAATGCACTCTGTGATTGGCTGGCTGACAGTCCGGCAAGGACAGCCACCCTGCTGGGTGAGTGGCAGCTAGGCTGGAATGAATGGGAGAGAACTGAATAAAATGCGAGTCTCTTGGCTTGGAAGGCAGAGTCGACCACTGGAACGAAGGAACCAAAGAAAAGTTTGAAGAGGACGGCTGCTCCAACTCCTGGACCGTTCGTTTGTCCGGTGAAGCCCCGCTGCAGGTCCGAATCACATTGACAGAGAAGCCCCATCAAGGACGACTTCTCCCTTTGAGTTGGTGCGACCAATCAACTCCAAAGTAAGCCACCTGGACACCCATCTCGGAGCTGGTTGAATTTTCTCAGTTGCTGCAAGAAACCGTAGAACCAGGGAGAGGGACACCAGTTTGTGTGTTACTTACAGCCACTGAAATTGAAGTTTGCCAGTTGCAAGCTTTTGACTGTCCCAGTGCAGTGCAGGAGTCCCCCGATGTCCTCCCTTTTGTCCCCACGACTGTGGCCCAGGAACAGCGAGATCTGCAGGAACTGCCAGGAACAGAAGTCATCGGCTGTTTTTTTCTTCATTGTAAGGTACTGTAAAACAAGACTGAGACTACTCGCTTCTTGCAGGGAAAGTGCTTGAAACTTTTGCAACTCACAGCCCTAATCAGCTTGTGACCCTACATATGATTCTTCTTTTTACAAACGACTTCTAAGAACTTGTGCAGACTTTTCCGTCCAAGACTTTAGCCCATTGACTTTGGCCTAGCCTATTTAATTGAATTGACTCTTCTGGTGAACTCAGAGTATCTACACTATCTAAGAATAATTGTAACCTTTTTAAATATTTTTTTATAACCTTTGCCTTTTACTCCTCTTGAAAAGTATTTTGAATGCCAACAGTAAGATATTCATGTCCCCAGCACCCTTGTTTAAGTTTCCTTTGGTTGTAGGTTGTCTGTGGGCCATCCCAAAAGGGTCGTATCTGATTCAGAAGAGTGTACAGTATTGAAGTATATTTGTGTGTAATTGTATAATTGCCTCCTAATGAACATTTTATAACTGACTGGTAAATTAATAAGTGTTTATCCAAGAAACCTTGAGTGTAAGAGTTTATTTGAACACCTGTGATTGTAGACCTCTGTGTAACATCATTACTGCTCACATTTCCCCTCTTGAGATAAGCCTGGCTGCTCAACACGCTACCAAAACTGTGTAGTGCGGACTTATAACAAAGGATGGTTTGCTTACACCTGTAGTCATAGTTGCTTGTAGTGTTCCCAGAGGGTACTGCATTCAAACTTTGCCTAACAGGATAACTAGCACACAAGCATGAGCCAAACCTAGAGCATTGCTAGTAAGAACAGTATGGCCCTAGATAAAGTGGACCTCAGATATTTTAACAAAGGTTGACAATGAATAGAGTAGCCCGCAATAGGGAACACAATTCCCAAGCTACCGTGCATGGGCCAACGTGATGTCATCATGCCCGCCAGCCGATAAGAAAAAGAACACATTTCAAAACCTACTGCGTGCAGACAGCAAGCAGAACACATCCAAGGTGATTCCCTACAGGACAGCTCTTTCAATATCGAAGTACTATGGGTCGGAGGACTCTTTCAAGATTAGATGTAGACCCTATGTTTACCATGGCTGTAGACTAATGTGAAGTTCCTTCACAGCTTTCCAACGATGGACACTTTGCAGAATAATATAACTTTTATGCAATATATTGGCAGTGGCTCCTTAAGGGACGCTTCAAATAACACTTCTGTGAGTATATATTATAGTGACGCGCAGTTTTAATATACTCGGCACAGTAATTTGACTATCTGTGAGTACAATTGTGCAACTATTATATATGCAGTGACTTTGGTTGTTCTTTGCCCACCTGGTATGCAGGATAATTTACCAACAATCTATTGAGTGAGTCCCTAATCAGGTCAGACTTAATATACTCACCTTTAGCATGATGGCACCCACTTAGTATGAGGGCGCATTCCGGGTGTTTTCATCTGCGATTAACATACAATCACAACATAAATGGTGGAAGCACAACTCTCTTTGGAAGAATGGTGTTCAGACATAAGTGGCATCCAATATGGTTAGTTTTGAGAGGACACTACAATAACACACCCATTCATATGCATGGTACTTTATAATGGAATGAGTTAAGCCTCAACTCTCACTCCAGTGGATACTCATCAACCAAACCTAAAATGTATCGAACTGCACCAACCATAATCTTTTGTATATATATTTTCTTTCTTCTATCCAGAATCTTTCCTTTTTTTGGGGTATGTACATCTTGTTCAAATTTACCTGTTTATGCTTTGCTGTATATCATGCGACATGTTCTTTTGTATACACTCCTACTATGCAATGGATTGCTAAAAATATGTAATGTGATTTCAACACCAATATTGTAAATGCTTTTGTTTAATTTGTCTAATTTGAACGCACCGCCTTGAGAAAGACAGTGTCGAAACACGTGTTGGCTGTTTTTTGCACAAGTTACATCAGAAAATAAATGGACTAACAACCCACCTAAGATTCTGGGACTTTAAAGGTTAGTAGTACATTTTTCAAGTAAATTGTACAACTGTATTGGCCAAGCGCGAAGTGCACAGGTTTTTTTTCCATACTCGTATAGTGGGCTGAGTCTGTGGAGTGGTGTCTGTACGCAGACATCTATCCGTTGTTGGGTTTTCTCATGTTTTCTTTTATGCCCACTTCAGGGTTCAGAATGTTCCAATTGATCTGCCAGGCATAAGTGATTTGCCTCCTGTGACAAATCTAGGGCATTTGTCGCCTCTCCCCAAGGGTCCCGTCCCCTTTGGTACTTCGGGTAGTAAACCAGCTCCCCTTAACGCTCCCTAGGACACAGGGTAAGCAGGATCCTTCTGTAGGTGACTTCCCCTTTAGGGGACACAGACCACAATAGGACTACACGCCACCATCCCTTCCCCTTATTAGCAACTCCTTTATAGGGGTATCTAGGGATTAGCGTTTACAATGATCACACTCTCTTTTGTAATGGATGACTTGGCTTCTGACCTTACCTGTGCCCATTTTCCTGTGAAGACTAAAGTGACAAGGGGACTAGCCTCTTGGAGGACCTTCCCTGCAATGAACAATCACTATGGGTCCTCAACAGATGCCACCAAGTTTAACTGTGCCAAATGACCCAGGGGGGTGTTGCCTAGGAGAGAGGAAGAAAGCCAGTGTCTGTGGTGAGGCCCATAACATGCACCAGGAGAGTGTGGAAATACTTAGCTGATGGCCGGCTGGAGCAGCCCTGAAATTCTGCGCGAACGAGGCAGCAGATCATTAGAAGGCTGATACAAAGTCCAGCTGAGAAGTTGCGTAATCAAATCTGTGCTTACCGATCTGTGAGCCTCGGAAGACCGATGTAGATCCAGTTGAAGAATTACGTAAGCAACTCCACGATGAGAGAAAAACCAAAGATATTTAACACCCGTCTGAGGAGCACCACTCGAAGCAGTTGGGTACACAGTGGCTCAACTGGAGAGGGAGGGAGGGAGGGAGGTGGGTGGGTGAATGCGACAGAAAGAAGGGAAGGAACTTTGGGTGTGGAAAGAGAGGAGAGGGGAGTGCAAAACAGAAGCACCCTAGAGTGGGGCGTGAGAAGGACGAAAGCCCCAGAGTAGGGGAGAAGAAAGCACAACCACAATGGGGAGTGAGGAGGAAAACCCCAGCATGGGGAAGAGGGAGAGTACATCCAATAGTGGGGAGTGAAAAGTGTCCCAGAGTGGGGGAGAGGGAAATGTATAATCCCAAGGGGTAGGAATGCTGGAACAGACAGGAAACGAGACTCTGACCTCTGGACTTCCCTCCAGTCCACCAAGCACATGCCTTTCATTAAAAGGGACAAGGATGGGTTCAGAAGCCATCAACCAGCCCATAGTTCACCTCCGTATAGCTTTTAGTTATGTTCGGTTGAAAGATGGGGAAATCAGGTAGATTAAAGTAGGATTCCGGACCGAGATTCTGACAAGCTCCCCCTGCGCCCCCCCCCCCCCCTCCCCTTCCCTTGTGACTTTCTTTTATAGAGTAGTGCTTAAGCTTGGGGAAAGATTATTTGGATTGACAAAATAAAGACCCTTGGAACAAAGTCTTATAGTAACAGTCCTGTTTCTGACCTGTCACACGCTGCATTTTCCACATACGCATAGCACACACTTTCTTACTTGTCAAGAGTCAATTATCACTAGATGCTGATAAGGTTTTCTCACTTTAACATGCTGTTTGCTAAGCTGCACTGATGATCCATAATGATTGAACAAGTATGTGGTTGTCCGCATCCTTGAGCTGTCTGTCATGTATTGATATAGCCATGTATAAAATAGCACTGCCCTAGAAGAAAAAGCATGCATTTTAGCTGAATGTGCACACCCACAATGGATTGTTCAATGTGACCGATCTGCAGGTGAATTTTCAAGGATGTCTGCTAGACAAAACCACCTACAACCCTGTGCTCCTACCCCAGGACATCTGCAGACTGGTCCCATTTGTCCCGTTCCCAATGCCACCTCTGTGTCTGTCTCAAATAGATACATTGTACCCCATGAGAAACCAAACCAACATCTGCAAGTTTGCAAGTGAAGGAATGGGTCTGTGTGAAAACCCAGACATTTCCATAATTTGCTGTTTATGGGAGGCAAAAACCTAAGGTTCAGTGGAAGGACACCTTAAAATTTGAGGGCCCCAGTCTCCCGTTTCACATTCCTTAGTATGTTGGTAAGTCGGACCATTTTATCTACATGATTACTTGCCCTTATGAATTGAAATATATTGGCAAGACAAACGGAAAAATCAAGACTTGTATAATGGAACACAGAAGCTGCTTGATGAATCAGATAGAGCAAGCACTGATGGTGAAACATTTCATTGAAAAGAACCATGGATGGGAAGAGTTCACATGGACAGTGATACAAAAAATACACCGTAATAACCTAAAACACAAAGAAAGGAAATTGATAAGGTGAGAACAAGAACTAATATTTCTTACACAAAGCGACAAAGGAGGTCTCAACGAAGAGGTAGAGTGGCATAAGATTAAATAACATAACTACTTGTAATATGTTCTCGGGTGTTCAAAGAAACCAGTCTAAAAATGTGAGACCATCCACTGGATGAATATAATTATAATCACAATGAGAAATAGCGAGAATAATGGCTATGGACAGATAATTTAAATAGATGAAGATACAGGCCCACGCCTGACATGAATATTTCGCCTTTTAAAAAAAAATGGTTGCATTTTTAGCATGCAAGATACCTTATACAACAAAATCAATACAGAATAGTTAGCAATCCTTAAAATATGAATCCGCTAAAAATGTCTTTCATGACTATACAATCCCATAAAATTGCCAGAACAGTCAATCTAATTCTTACAAGGGTGGACAGCCACATTATTGCGCTCTTGCGTTTTGTCTTTACCCTGTAAGTCCCCTTCTTATTTTGCTAAGAATTGTTTTTCCTAAAAACACCACTTCCAAGGTGTTGTGCTGTAACTTCGAATCACAGTTAAACTGAATTGGATGCATGACTCCAGAGGCAGGTTTCCCTCTGTGATTATTCTGTCCAGATGTTCAAATATTACTATTAAAACTTGACCAGTGCCAACAGAAGTGAGTCCTTCCTTCTAGTCATCAACTTTGTCCATAATGATTATCACTGCTGTCACTGAGTGAATGTAGGGCTCAAAGGCCAACATCCTGTACTTCATAGGAGGTGTGCATTCCATGACTAGATGGTGTAAAGTTTCTGGAGTCTGACGGTTACATAAACGACAGTTGCGAAACTCAGATGGAATATTTAGTTGCGGCCCTAATAACTCCATAGTGGGTAAACAATTTAGCCTAAATTCTAGGTACCACTGACAGTACTTCACTGATGGAAACTTCTTAAGACATGATCGAAGTTCTTTTTGAGGCAGGTATAAATGCAGGTCTGATACATTTGTAGTCTCTGTAGATCTTGGATATCCCAAAACCTATCCCATTTCTTCACAATGGACTTTTCCTATGTTTGCCAATTCCATTTTGTCCTTATTATATAGAGAACATTGCAGACAATGGTCAACCAATTTGGCGAGTTCAAATTCAATATCTATGTATTTTTGCAGTTACCATAGAAATGTCCCAATATTGTGGCTGCCCAATATAAATGTAAAGGTATGTTGCTTAGGAGGGTCAGCCAAAATGAGCCAGCTTACAGTTTGATTAAATGAAAAACTTGCACTCATACGGGTGAGTTCAAATCTGTTTAATTCTCAGTCTTGTATTCCAAGTATTGGGTCACTTGATCTTTTAAATATTGTCAACATCTATTATGACCTCCACTTAAATAATTTCAACATCTTTTTGTGTCCTCATTTGTATAAACATCTGTTTGTAACCTCTACACGCGTTTCTCCACTGTGGTTCTAGTGGATCATCAGGAGGGTTTTCTACAATTGTCAAACTAGTGTCATCCTTCGGTTCTTGTATGCAATAAGTTGCTTACTCCTTGTTTCCAATAGGTCTTGTTGGTTTCGATAGTGTTTACCATGAAGACTGAATGTGTATCTGCGTTCTAAGTTTAGCAGGACAACTGTATCCCACCAAACAGCCAGAATAAGGCTACAGATCACAAAATGAAGACAACTTTGACTAAGTCCGTCTTCATCGTAAACGCTATCGAAATAAGCTAGACTTATTGGAAAGGAGGCGTAAGCAACTTATTGCATAAAAAAAACCATTAAGGATGACAATAGTTTGACAATTGTAGAAAAACCTCCTGATGATCCATTGGAACCACAGTGGAGGAACACGTGTAGACGTTACAAACAGATGTTGATACAAAGAGTACATAAATAGATGTGGAAGTCATAATAGATGTTGACAATATTTAAAAGATCAAGAGGACTAATAGAATTAAACAGATTTGAACTCTCCCATATGATTGCTAGTGTTTCATTTCATCAAACTGAAAGCTGGCGTATATTGGATGACCTTCCTAAGCAACATACCTTTCCATTTTGTACATGTACAACCTACTACATATACTCAGATTGATGATTGCATTGTTTGAATTGGATAGAAACTGCTTCTTAAAGTGAGGAGATATTGCAGTTTGTTCTTCTATAATTGTGTCTAACACTCTTATGCTTTTATGTTGGTACATGGACCACCAGGATTGTAGATCAATTTCTAGGCGCAAAATACTAATGGACTGGGTATGCCCAAAACCTCTCTCGGAATACAGCCTTCAAGAGAGTCTAAGAACCCTCTGTCTTTGAAGTGCCCGAGTTCGACACCGTACAAAATGATAGCTGTGAGCTTAAGCCTGTAAAATTCTAGCAAAGATGGCAGTGAAAATTAACAAAATCCTGACCTCACCCTTTTCATCATTGCTATGCAAGTTCTTTTTTGTGCATTCTGAGGTTTAAGTGTAAATGCATATTTTGATTGCTGAATAGAAAGCCTAGAAAAACCAAAAATACCTTAATGTTAAAGGCACTTGTACCGCACATTCACCAATGGAATTGTCCCCAGGCGCTCAGGCGGATCTGCAAATGAGGGGGAGGGGAGGGTTAGTCGGGTAAAGGGGGAATAGGAAAGTGAGAAGTGGTGTGCTGCTGGCAGCTTGTTCGTTTTTCACAGTGCGCTGAGCTTGGGTGTGAATACTGGATCGATGCAAGTCCTTGTGTGCTGTTGGTGCGATTTATGTGTGTTTGTTGTTGCAGTGTGATGAAGTGCTATGGGTTAGCGGGTTATATGTCTTATTCCTTATAATTCTTATGCTGTGTATGCGGTTGTCCTATGGGTAGGTGTATATTTCACTTTTTCTTTCCTGTCAGTCTAATTGTTATGAGTGATGGCGTGGCAGTTCCCAGTTGTGGTGTTTCAAACTTGGTGTGCTAGGTAGGAGCGTGCATTGTCCCCCACTATGGTATTGGTGCTGTCTTTAAACAATCGCCTACTCCCTTCTTATCTATTCCTGTCAATGGTCCATTGTGGCCTACAAAGTACACAGGCATCAGTGTTAGGATATATCTATCATCTTTGCCCTTCCATCCCAATCTCTCAGTGATCGTTCTGTGGTATGGTTCTATATCTTACAGCTGGTAACTTGGTATGCTGTATATTGATCTTCCCTAACCTCTGTTTATGGGTGGTAGCCTAGGGGGATAGGGAGGATTGCTTTCTTCTCTCAGAATTGTTTCAGCTGTGTATATACCCCAATAGGCGTTCTTTCTAGTTACAGGGCGAAGAGCCAGGATTTGAGGAATTTTCTGAAGAAGAGCTGATCTCTTGTTAAGTATGTGTTTTTTTGTTTTGTGTTTTTTTTTTTACTTTTTTTTTTTTTTTTTTTTTTGGTAGCTCGTTCCAGGTTTTTGGGGCGAGGTGAGAGAAAGATCCTCTGAATTTTCTTTTGTTGTTTGGTTCCAAGCGGATGTTGCTGCTGGATCTCAGCGTCCTTGTTGGGTGACGTAGGTTTATTTTATTCTCTCAGGAACTCTGCGTCTTGGTTGTGGATTACTCTGCTTTATGCACATTGATTTGAACTTGATTTGCTGTTTTATTGGTAGCCAGTGTAGCGTTTTCAGCATTATTGATATTTTATTTCTATCGCACTCATACACAAGTGTTTCAGAGCGCAACAAGGCAACGGAGGGGAACAGGGGAGAACAAAACATCGATCTTACTAGGCCCAGTGACGTTGAGAATGCGCAAGTGCATGGGAGAGGGGGAGGGGAAGTTCATGGAAGGGGGAGAAGTGGAAAGTGCGAAGCAGAGGAGAAACAGATGAAGAACAATAAATAAATAAATAAAGGCAACAAACAGTGGTAGTTCAGCCAGCAATTTGCAAGTGCGAGCTTTAAGGCAGCAGACAGGGTAGGTCTGATAAGTGCAGGAAAAAAAGGGGCGGGCTGTATGGGTACAGATACAGATCCCAGTGCAAGGGGTGGCCCGGAGGCAGTGCGGGAGGGTGGCGAGGTGAGCAGGGAGAACAGATCAGCAGGGGAGAGTGGGAGCGAAGGCAGAAGAAAAGAGGAAGGTCTTAAGGTGCCTCCTGAACCGGAGATGGTTCTCCAAGTTTTAGAGTGGCAGGTACACTGTTCCAGAGGGAGGCCCCAGCCGAAGACGGAGATCTACCCCCAGCTCGTTTCTTTGAAAAACAACTGACCCTGAGGGAGTTAGAGGTAGAGGAGCGAAGAGCTGGGGAGGGGAGGGGAGAGGTATTTGCGGAGGGATAGCTGAAGGTATTTTGGACCCAGGCCCCAGAAAGCCTTGTGGACAACGCAGAGGGTTTTGCATTTAATCCTTGCATCCACTGGGAGCCAATGGAGAGATTTCAGAGCTGGAGAGATATGATCCCGGGGCTTGAGGCCAAGGACAAGTCTCGCAGTCCTGTTCTGGATTAGTTGTAGAGGCCGGTAGATTTAGAAAGAGGCTGTTGCAATAGTCCAACAAAGAGAGAGCCAGAGCTTGGAATACCATAAGCTTCTGGGTGAAGGAGAGGAAAGGAAGAGTACCTCTGAGGAGGTGCAGTAGGACATTTTGACTTTTTAGAGACCTCAGAGATGTGGACGGAGAAGGAAAGGGTGGAGTCAAAGATGACCCGAGGTTGTTAGCCTCGCAGGTGGTGGTAGGAGGAGGGCCAAGGGAGGCCGGCCAGAGAGTAGGGGGAAAGAATGGTGAAGGTGTGCCAATGAGGAGGATTGGCGGCACACCAATCTTGAATGGCAGTTAGGCAATTGGAGATTAGAGAGGGAGAGGTGGCAGAGGGCAACCTGAAAATGAGTTGAGTGTCGTCAGCGTAGCACTGGAAATTTGAGCAGAAAGTGGCAATGCATTGGGTGAGAGTTGCCAGGTATTGGTTGAAAAGCCAGGGCGAGAGTTTAGACCCCTGGGGAACAGGGTGTGATATGTTCTCTTCTGGGTAGTTTGAGGAGCAGTCTGGTCGCGGAATTTTGTATGCACTGTAATTTTTTTTTTTTAAGATGTTGTTCAGGCATGCCCAGATATAGGCAATTGGCATAGTCTACTCTGGACATGACGAGAGTGATGACTATGACTGTTTTGTTGGCGAATGACAGGAATGGTAAGATCCTTTTTACCCATTTCAGAAGAAAGAAGCATTTCTTGATTGGAGCCTTTACTTGTGGCTCTAGAGTAAGTTTGTTGTCGATCAGGACTCCCACGTTGTTTACAGTCGACAATGGGGACGGGGTTGTACCAAGTTCTGTTGGCCTGGGTATATAATGGTTATCTCCTCTGTCTTTTGTGATGCTCATTATTTCTGTTTTACCTGGGTTGAGTTTGAGCTGGTTCATCCAGTTGTGCATTTCACAAAGACAATTCTCTAATGTTGTGTTTTCTTCTTCTGTGTCTTGTAATTTGTAGACTGTGTCTCGTCAGCGTAGTTGTAGCAGGTGAGGCTGTGTCTTTTTAATCTTTATTAGTTGAGACAGGTAGATGTTGAATAATGGGGAGAATGATGATCCTTGTGGTACTCCGCATGAGGATTCTGTTGGGTTGGATTTGAAAGGTTTGATCCATATGGTTTCTGTTCTGTTTGTTGGGAAGGATTTGGTAAAGCGCGGTCAGTGATTACAATATCTTCCAGATAATCTCATGATGAGGATGTTGTGGTTGACTATGTCGAATGCCGTGGAGAGGTCTAGAAGTATCAAAGCGTTATTGTTGTCAGTGTCTGCGTTTGTCTTTAGATCATCCCATATTGAGAGAAGCGCTGATTCTGTTCCTCTCATTGGTCTAAAGCCTACTTTACAACGATACAGTAGAACAAGCACTAAAAATAATTGCCCCTCTTAAACTGAGAAAGGCGAAACCCACAGCACATCTAAACAAATGGTTTACGGCAGACCTAAAAACACTCCGTAAGGCCAAAAGAGCATCTGAAGCTAACTGGAGAAAAACCCCCTCCGTTCCCAACAAGGAAAAATTTAATAATGCTGCCTCTGCTTATAAAACTGCCATCCTTAACACTGGCTATCCTCGTACTGTTGGACTTCTCAGCAGCTTTTGATCTTGTTGACCACCAGATCCTCACTAAACATCTGACGTTGGCTGCGTCGTTCTCCTCGAATGCCGCTGGCTGGATCCAATCCTTCCTCGAATAGAACAATGGTCTTTGCACCTACAGCGTCTGCCGAGCCAGTACCCATCCATAACCTGGGTGTCACCTACACACATTATGTAGATGACGCCCAGGTCCTCATTGCGCTCACTGGTTGCTATGACGAAGATTCCAAAAAGCTAAATGACATTTACCTTGAAATCCAGGCATGGATGGCTGCCCACAGCCTGTACTGTAACGATGACAAGACGGAGCTGTTGATCGTTGGATTCCCAAACCCGTCTAAACGGACTTGACACACGATATAGGACCTTTTAATATTGATGGAAACATCATTAAAGTAGCCAACGAGATCAAAACACTAGGAGTGTACTTAGACTCCACCCGATTCCCTCAAAAAACAGGTCAACATCACAGCCTCCACTACTGCTTATACCATTAAATGTATCAATGTATGTACCCTATCTCTCGACCAACAGCTGCCTGACACTTGCCAGGGCACTAATCTTGTCCAGTTGGACTTCTGCAACACCTTATTCTTAGGCTCTTCAAAACGTAACCTGAATAAACTTCAAGTTCTTCAGTATAATGCTCTCAGGTCGGCACTAAAGATCCCACGGTCCAATCACATGTCTGCCACCAGACATGATGTACACTGGCTCCCAGTGCGGGACAGAATATCCCTATGTGCGCTAGTCATCACGCACAAATGCCTATCCAGCACAGCACCGAAATATCTTGCTGATAAATTCTCTAGGAATTCATCCTCCAGACCCATAAGATCTATCTATGCAAACTGCCTTGCCATCCCGAAATACAAACTAAAAACTGCAGGTGGGTCCAGTTCCCTGGTGCTCGCGCTCAGTGTTGGAACTCTCTCCCTGCAGTCATTAGGGCTGAACCTTCTTTCTGGACCTTCATATCTAAAGTGAAGGACTGGCTATTTAACCAGTAACTCCATACGCAGCATTTACCTACTATGCCTGTCTTCTCTCGTCATTGACCTTTGCAATCTGCTTTCTTTGCCAACTCTATGTACTGTTTACTTTTATTTATCATGACTGACCAACCTGTAACCCGGTCAATAATCTAAGTATCTATTGTTATTGTTTTTCTGCTTTCTTTGATTATGTTTCTGTAACATTCAACTATGTTTAAGCGCCCAGATACACCAGGGTTTGGTGCGCTCTACAAATAATAAACTAAACTACTTGTGCATGGTCCAGTAGGCAGTGCTTTTCTATTGGGTTTTTCTCTATATGTATGTTTCCAGCAGTTTAGCTGGGTACGGGATGTTTGAGATGGGTCTGTATTTGGAGAGGACCTCTACGTTTCCTGCTGTATCCTTGAGGAGCGGCCTGATGCATGCTGAGTTGAAGAATTGTGGCACTTTCCCTGTTGAGATTGAAAGGTTAAAGACGTTCCTGTGGTATTCCATGGGTGTTCCTTGTGAGAGGATTGATTTGTATATGTCGGGGGGACGGATCCGCTGGGGAGCCTGTTTTGATTTACCATTTTGACAAATGTCTCAACTGATATTTGGGGGAAGCTTCGGAGTATCTATTTTTTCTTTTCATGGCGCTGAGTAGTGGGGTAAACCATTTTGCCATTGCTCTTTTGCGTGAAGAGGTAAACAGTTTTTCTTTGGCGATCTTGACATTTGTTGTTGTGATCCAGTTATGGAGTACATCATTTTTTTTTGTGTCCAGGTCAGCTTCGTCCATCGTTGTTGCTTGTGATTTGCTGAGTTCCAGTAGTTGAGTGTTTTATGGTTCTCCAGTTTCTTTTCATGATGGTCGGCTGCTTGTCCTGTTTGATTAGTTGTAGATTTATTGTTGCTAATTGGCTGGCTAGAGATTTTTGTGTGGCTGTGGTTTCTTCATCAAACTAGATGTTAAAGTCTCTGAGGATAACCAGGTGATTATGCTTGATGGCTAGGTTGGTGATAGCTTCTGTGAAGGTGTCTACGAAGGTTGCATCGTAAGTTAGCAGGCTGTATATCGGTATGAATCTCAGGTTTGTTCTGGGATTTAATAGGTGAGTATTGGAAATTCGCATTGATCAATCTTTATTGGTTCTTCCAGTTTAATTTCCAGGTGTTCCTTGTGAATGATTGCCAGTCCACTACCTGTTTGGTTTTCCTGTTTGCTTGGATGCACTTAAGTTATCACACAGGCAGTTGTTCAAAGTGATCTTGTAGTTGTCGTCTGGCCATGTTTCAGTTACAAATAGTATGTCGATACCTCTGTCACATAGGTCACAAATTTTGGTCGCATGTTTGGACATTGACCTTGCATTGTTTAGATCGCAATGGATCTTTTTGGTATGGTTTAGTTTTTGTTCCCTGTTTTGATTTGTCTGTGTTCAATTGGGGTGCTTCTGTGGTGACACTGGTTGGTTGAGGTTCAGTGGAGGCTGCTTTGTCATTGAATCTGTCTGTTAGATTGATAGTTGGGTTGTTGATTTATACTGCATCATCTCGTGTGGTTTGTTGTGAATAGCGATAGTGCCCTTCTGTTCTTGTGATATAGAGAGAAAGGGGGTTGGTGTCATTCCGTTCTCCTTCTGTCCTTCCATCTTTTCGGTTGTTTGGGGGGGATTCTTTTCTTGTCTAGAGATGTCTGTGTCATCCTTTTCCTCCTATAGCCCATCTGGAGCTGATTGAGTCTCCCTGTTGTTTCTGCCCAAATAGTCACCTCTTTTAAACCTCTTAAGAGGCTAATATTTTGGAGGATATGTCAAGAAGAGAAATAGGTCTGTAGGAAGTTGGGCGCCCTTTCTTGTGGATCGGAATAATTATGCTTGTTGCCAGGTCAATGGTACTTCACCACGATCGAACACCTGACTAAAAACGTGACAAAAGATATACAACCAAAGAGGAATGTTGTCTTTTAAAAGACTGTCCGGGCCACAGGCATGAATTATTTCATTTCATGATGGAATTGGAAATGCTAGCCACATGAAACTTCATATTCCAATGAATTGGACCCGCCCTGTCTTTCCTATTCCCTTCATCTTGTTCACTTGCAGAGTGAGTCCAGATGACTGAAGAGAGATGTTTAAACCAGTCTTCCTCAGACGCGCATCTTGTCTGAGTCATTGATTGGCTCGCACCTCTGGCATTCATTTTCCACCTTAGAGATCGCCACAGAAGAGTGTCCATTATTTTGGCCTTTTGCTGGTGGGATTCTTTGTTTTTATTTACAGTCTGATGGCTTTCCTCAAGCCCCATTTCTTTAGACGTATTTTTCGATCGAAAACATAAGGCTTCTCCTCAAGCAGATTCTGGTTTGCCGAGCACAATGAGGCTTTGGTAAGATCATTTTTTTTTTTTTTAAATTAAATTTTCTCATAATAAACACATCACAGCGCGCCCGGTAGCGACATTACTTTTCCAATCATCATATACATTAACTTATGTTGTCACTGTCATCCCTCCACCCCTTAACTCGAGTTTATGTATTGCATCTTAGCCTTATCCCTCCTGGGGCACCTCTTCATCAGTGCTCCTAGAGGTGTCTTGTTCGCTTAAGCTGTCGGCACGCAGGTTCAGTTAGTGTGGCTATTAGCTGCCTCCAGGCCATCAGCGCTCCCAATTCTTCGTCTTCCCCCTTATTGGTCGCCTCATACCATGCTGCTGTTTTCGCTACTGCCCATTTTAATAGATCGTGCCACCACAACACTAACCGCGGTCTCTGGCCTGTTTTCCACCCCATAGCTATTCTACGTTTGGCTAAAATGTAAGCCAAATCCTTGAGTTTGCATATATACTTCATTTTACGTGGTCTAGTGAATCCTCCCACCATACATGCCCACACCGATTCCACGTCTAGTTTAATACCTTTCTCAGAGAGGCGGTAGGTGATCTCTCCCCAGAATTTCTGAATCTCTGGGAATGCCCAGAACATGTGCGTATTCCCGCATTCATTTCTCCACATTTGGGGCACCTTTGAGTATCTGTGTTTTGAAATTGAACTATGTTTGGGGGGGGTCATATAGGCTCTGTGGGTCACATATAGCTGGATCTGTTGTAATCTGGCATTCCTAGACACTTTCCTGTGGTATCCCTGTGCTCTTTCCCATTGCCCATCTTGCATGGGTTCTCCTGCATCTTCCTCCCATTCTCGTTTTAGCTGGGTCACCACCTTCCCCACTCTGGACATTAAAAGTTTGTATATCCGGGACACCTCATGCTCTCCCTCTGAGATGTCATAATTGTCTCTATGACCGAGTCTGGTTGGTCTTCTAATACTACTTCTGACCATGAGGCTTTTATATGCTTTACCAGTCTGGTGTGGGTAATATATTGCCCAGGGTGCACTCCGGTTTCCTCGATTAATGTTGTGAATTCCAGTGCCCTCCCTTCTTGCCACACATCCCCAGTGTTGCTATGCCCACCGGTTCCCAATGCTTACGTATCATTTTCCATTGTTGTTCATCTACTCCCTTTAGTGCAACAAGCGGCGCTTGGGGGAGAGCACAGTATCGGGTTCTCCACGAGCCGGCATGCAATATGCCACATTTTCCACCGCAGTTCTAACGGTCTTGGTTGCCCTTTTAGTTCTGACCTCGTCAGCCATATTAGTTCTTTCAAAAAGAAGGGTGCACATTCAGCTCTCAGCCATCTGGACTCTGCTGTTTTCTCCTCAGTTATCCACTTGGCTACATACTGTAGTTGCCCCGCCAAATGATACATCTCAAAGTTGGGTAATTTTATCCCTCTTTTCTCGTACTTGTTTTGTAGTTTCCATAAAGCAACTCTGTTCCTGGTGTTATGCCAGATAACACCTCTACATAGGCTATGTAGTTTATCAAAAAAGCGTTTGGGTGGCAAATATGGGATGTTCACAAAAAAGTGCGGTAGTAAAGACAACCATTTTCAACAACGCCACCCTTCCCATCATAGTTAAGGGGAGTTTAGCCCAGAACTTCATGCAGTTCTCAATATTAGCTAGTGCTGTCTTTGTGTTATGTTTGTGTTCTTCTTCTACCTCATGATAGATATCTATCCCCAGGTACCGGAATGTGCTAATTTCCCATGGTATTTGTAATACCAGCAGTTTGTTTTGTGCAATGCCCTTGTATATTACTAGGGCAAATATGCTCGACTTCCTGGGGTTTACTGCTATGCTGGAGAATATCGCGAATCGTTCCATTACTTCTAGGACATATTGCAGATTTTCTTCTGGGTACTTCAGATATAGCAACATGTTGTCTGCATATAGTGATGAGATGAGGCCCTTCTCCTATTTCTTCATATTGTTGCCTCAGGTATATTGATAAGGGCTCCAATGCAAGAATATACAGCATCGGAGACCATGGGCAGGCTTGTCTGGTACCCCTACTGAGTTGCCATTTATCCGAGATGATCGCTCCTGTCTTGACCCTAGCCATCGGTGAGCTATACAATAGCGTCACCCATCTCAGATACCTGGGGTCCCATTCCGTATTCTTTCAGGGCCGCCATCAGCCAAGGCCATCCCACTGAGTCGAAGGCCTTCACCGCATTCAGCCAGACTATTGCCACTTCGTTTGCATCCCTTTCTGTCCGTTCAATGACACGGTGAAGCAGTCTGTGATTATCGGCTATACTTCTACCCGGAACATAGCCTGTCTGATCATGATGTATCAATTTGTTTATGACCCGTCCGAGCCTGTTTGCCAGCACTGACGTAAGTATTTATCTTGATTTTGCATGGATAGCGGTCTGTATGACCTGCAATCTGTGCTAGGCTTGTTTGGCTTGAGTAGCGGGATAATCGTTGCTTCTCTGTGATCTCCCAACTTCAAACTCTTCATTTAGCATCGCAAACAACGGGGGTAGCACCTCCGACGTGTATGTTTTATAAAACTAGCTAAGGAGCCCATCTGTTCCAGGGGCTTTGCTAGTGGGCAGCTGTCTAATCATTATTTCCAACTCATCTAATGTAATGGGGGCTTCTAGTGTCTCCTTCTCTTTTATACTCCATTTAGGAAACCCAATGTCTTCCACTATTTTTCATTTCTCTGTCGTCCCCTCCACCCGCATCTGTGTATAAATGTTGGTAAAATATCTGGAATCCCTTGTTTACTTACACTCACCTGTGTATCTAGTATTCAGCCACTCTCTTCCCTTATCTCTCTTATTGTAGGTCTGGGCCTTTCTTGCTTGTATAGCCATGCCAGCATTCTTCCTGGCTTATCTCCTCCAGCATGTTGTCTTTCTATATACTAGTTGTGATTTATGTTATAGTCTCTCCCAGTGTCCAACCCATTCTTGTTGCAACTGACTCATGGTTTCTGCATCTTCTCGGGTGGCGTCCCTTTTGTTCATCATTGCTTCTAGTTTCCTTTCCGTTTTTTGCAGTTCTTTCACTGTCTCATTGGAGCCCTTTGGATTTTGATATCACTGCCCCCCTGACCACTACTTTAAATGCTCCCACAGGGTACTTGCCGACTCCACGCTACCAGTGTTTTTCTCAAAATATTCGATTATCTCCTCCCTCAGATCCTCCCTGAGCTCTGTATCCTTTAGTGCTTCGGCTCTGAGCCGCCACGTTGGAATCTTGGGTCTGGGGGGCTGGTTTTGCCATTCCAGGAGCAACGGTGAGTGATCTGATGAGACCCTTGCTTTATATTCCGAGCTCGCTATCTCTCCGGTGAGTTCAGAATTGCCAAACATGTAATCTAACCCGGTGTATAGGTTATGTGGAGCAGAGTAGTGCAAATAATGTCTATCGTTAGGCTGATGCTGTCTCCCTATGTCTTCTAGCTTAAGGTTGCCTAGCAGGGTCCATAGCGCTTTGATTGCAGGGGTGGGCCTATCCAGCTTGTTATCCGATCTATCCACCCTTGGTTCTAGCGTGTAGTTAGACCCCCCTCCCCAAATAATCGCACCTCCCCGGTACGGGCTAACTTTTCCGTACAGAACCTTGAAATAGGCCACTGTATCTTGATTTGGGGCATACGTATTTATAATGCACAACTCCCTGGGTTCCACCATTCCTCATATCCCCACTATTCTCCCATCTGCTTATACTGTGTTCTGCAATAACTGAAAGGGCACATGTGGCGCTATCCAAGTAATTACCCCTCTGACATATGCCGAGTACGTTGCCCCTATGACGGTCCCTTTCCATTTTCTCCTTATCACATCTTGTTTTTCTTTTGTAAGGTGGGTTTCCTGTAGCAATGCTATATCTATTTTTTGTCTCCTCAGATGCAACATGGCCTTGTTCCTTTTCAAATAACTATTGAGTCCCCTGACATTCCAGGTTACTATCCTAAGGTCTCCCGTCACTAGTCCATATCTTGACGCACTTTTGACCAGCTGTGCCCTCCCACCATTTTGCTGCTACGTGCAAACATAAGCTTATTCCCCCCTCCCACTTCCCCAACTCAACTTTCCCAATCTCCCTCCCATTACCTTCCCCCATCCCTCCCAACACCCTGCCCCATCCCCTTCTCTCAAACGCCAACTGCGGCCCCCCCCCCCCTCTTCTAACTTCCCCAAACTGTTGCCCAACTCCATCCCTGGATCTCAGGCTAATCCCGCATCTAGCCCTCCTTTCGGTATTACCGATTCTAGGTGCTCTGCGGGGGGTACCTTTCTAGAGGTGTCCCAACTAAATTAAATCTATGGGGGTCGATGGTGTATTTCCTGGTATTGCCTCCTGCTTTCGTGCTGACAGCATGTTGTGGTGTGAGCTTCGTATTCCAAACCCTTGAACCTTGGTGCATCGACTATAATCTAGTCCCAATGTCAACATTTTTAATGTGATGGCCTCGTGCGGCCATCCTATATCTCGTTGCGGTGTCTTGAAGGCTCTGGTTACATCCCTGTCTTGCTTCCTTTCTGGTCTGCTGCCCCCGTCGGACAATTCCTCCAGAGTCCAGCCATGTCGAGTCCAGCTACCACGTCAATCTTACATTCTAGAGCAGTCCGTAGTTCTGAGATGGCCATATCCATTCTGTTCTGCATAGATTATTTCAGTTTTGCAATGGCGTCCAGTATTTGCTGGCTGTTGGGTGCTGTATTGTCTTGTTCCCTGGGGCTCTGTCCCTTCCCACTAGCTCCTTCTGCGGTTTGCAGTGTTTTACCGTATTCTTCAATGGTGGATCGTTTACCTTTTGCTTTTGGGCGGTTTAGACGCCATATCTCTTTTGTGTGCCAACTGCCAGCAACGATCTGCCTCGGTGACAACTGTGTTTTCTCCTAGTAGTGTACAGTGTCATGGCTTACTACTTAGATGCGCCCATGCGGGGCACTCATTATATGCCTTCGCTTTGCGCAAGCCGATTGTTTTTGCTGGTGTCCGTGGGGCAGTCACGTATTGCCTGAATTTTAGTCTGGTAATCGGTGCCTCTGTTGCCATTAGCCGGTTCTCTGCCCGTTGTCTGGGTTTTGTGCATGTAATGCCCTTGCACTGCCCTTCTGCTGGGCGCATGAGGCTCGCAGTCGACACCCGACCTGTGCCACGTTGCCGGAAGTTTGTCTCTGTTCTCATTTGGGCCCATCGAAATTGGGTGCAGTGTGTTGCTTCCTCTCAGTACTGAGGTACCGCATCTGGGGCTTCAGCAAAGCTTGCGCTTCCTCTCTTTGGATTGTCTCACAGGTCCCCCCACCGCTGCTCAGTCTCTAGCGGTTCTATGTTCCGCTGGCAGGAGTCCTGTTTTATGCTGCTTATTGCCTCCTACTATTGCCACTTGTGCCTCTCCTTGGCTCACCGTTCTAGCACACACTGCTTGTGCTTGGGGTTCTCCCGTGGCGGGCCAGGCATCGGCCTCCTCCCCCTCTCCCCCAGGCAGCCCTCTGTCTTGGTTGCCCTTTCGGTCTGCTCTGGTGCAGGCACTGTAGGAATTCAGCACCGTATTGCACCGTTAATACTTCCAGGCGAGTCGCCGAAATTTCAGCAGCATCGCTGGATTGCGCCTGTTCATGCCCCTATCATGGCAGTTTGTCCAGTACCCCTGTCCCACCACGCGCCGGTCTGTCACATTCTTTACAAACTTATGGGCGTCTTGTTAACTGCTTAGTTAGTGTCCTCATGCGCACAGAGCCGTGTTTTCTGCAAGCGGCATGTGCGTGCCCAGCTGGAGCGAGTATCACTGCTCTTTGTTGAATCAAATTTCAAACGGTTGCATTCTGCCCTTTGCCCGCAGCTGCTGCATTCATCTGCTTGTACAGTTGGGTTCTCTAGTGCGACAGTGTCCCCACGAGTTCCGCCGCCACACTGTATCACAAGGGAGCCTGTTGCTCTGTTGCCCTGCCCTTTCTGCGTCTATTTGCTAACGTGATAGTTGCTCGCCTGACTTCCAGGGCTCGATGCTTAAATTTTATTGCATCCAGCAACTTGAAGAAATGCTCCGGGCCCTCTTCATGGTTTCAGAAGTATGTTCCAGCATTTTCATAAGTAGCATACAGGTCCTTATGCTCTTTTATTCCTGATCAGCAGGAGCTCCTCCGGGAGCACGTCCGTTCACATGACCTTGTAGCCACGCCCCGACTTTGGTAAGATCTTTCATGGTCTCCAGCGTTTCATTAAACTCACTTGGTCTACATGCAAGATTTGTACCATCTTCATCACGTTTTTCCCACCATTATGCCACTTAGATTACATTTTTGTATGGTTTTTTACAAACTAAGAAATTCTGTTTCCTGCTGTATTCACTATCAAATCCTGGCAATGAGACTTTCTAGTATCAAAGGTTGTGACGACAAACGTCGCAAATAATTGAGAATGGTCGCCCTTGAGTGTTAACTACCTCAAACGATTTTATCTGGGAAGAACTGATATTTGCTGTAAAGATGTCAATGGTTGATGGGATCCCAGACCAAACCACGTTGTAAGAATGAATCTTACCATGTCTCCCAGGTGTTTAGCTGCATGAACCCCTATCTTGCCATGAAGTGAGACCATGTTCTGCCCAGTCTGATCCTTTTATTAGGTAACCTTGTAGCTTCTAGATCTGAAGTTAGTTTTCCTTCACCGATTGGGTCTACTCCTATTTCGTTGCGAGGGCAGAAGGTATTTGTCTCCAACTACGATTATAGGTTGAAGTGCCGTATTACTGTTCTCAGTCCATTTGATTAGATTGTTCTCAATTTCAGATAGTAAAAGTATCTGCTTTTAGTGGATTAAAATACATGTTAATCGACAACATTTCTCTGATCAGATCTTTGCATGTTTCCTTAATCGTTACCATGAGAATTGAGTCAGATTTTGAGTGTAATTTAACTGCAGAGCAGTGTCAATCTTGATCGCAGTTATCAGTCCTCCAAAGGGTCTTCCTTTTGGCATAACATAAGTCTGACGGTCCAACAAGATAGATTTTTGGAGCCAGGTTTCCTGCAGGTATAGACAGTTGCACATATCTCCCAAAGATGAGTAGAATTGTAATCCATAAAGCTTCTATAGCCCCTTGTATTCCACGAAAGAATCCTGAACTCTTGATTGTCACCTTGATGTTTATTTTGATTCAGATTTTCTGAAAAGTGAGGACAGGAGGGCCCAGGCTGCTAAGTCAATTGCCATAGTAACTTGCCTCATCCATCCTCGCTTTCCGTACAGAGAATATCTAAAGAGTCCATGAGCCCGTCCGGTACTCCATTATAGACTGTTGTGACTTAAGTTGGCTCTTGTCATAACAATCATAGCCCCTTTTTATGAACTGTGCTTGATTTTTTTTTTTTTTTTTTTTTTTTTTTCGAACCATGTCTCTAACAAACTGAGAAGAAATGGACTTCGCAGATTTCAACTGCATTGCGATCAAAAAGATGCACACATTTTGGATCTTGCGTTGTTGCACGTGGGAAGTCTGATTGGAATGCCAGTATTGAGAGATATTTGGGTCTATTCAGCAGGATATGTTTTTCATCCTGGATAAGTGGCTCAAAGATTAGGTCACTGCTACTATTCGATCGTTATTTCCTTTCATCTTCAGTTGTCTGAGTACTGTACTTTCGTTTTTTGGATTGTTTCACTAATGCAGGGACCGTTGCTATAGTTAGGTCCTTAGTATTGGTATCCTCTACCAAATAAACCACTTGGCACAGATGGTTATCCTCTTTTGTTCTCCTATGTCCCTTTTGGCTTCTGATGTGGGCCGAGTCAAGTCTCTCCTCCCCAAATTCACCTACATAATCCGTTATTGAATGCGTGCTTGGAATGGTCGTTTTATTTGAAGTCTCACTTTCTAAACACAATTTTCTGTAGAGCCACCGTTGGAAATGTAATTGATTGTAATTCGCCTTTTTGTTCCTGGTACCGTTTTTACGAGTTGTGTGGCAACTGATTACCAATCCCATCTTTGGGGTGGTTGACATGTCATTTGTCTTAGTCGATTTTCCCATCATACTGACTTCCTCCCCCATTAGTGCCCGATTTGATGTCAGCTTGGGACCACCTGCACTTGGCCCAAGATTATCTGTTATGTTCTCATCTATGCCCACACAATTATTGATTTGAATTGTAGGTTTGCCTGTTCCATCAATAATGATGACTTCTGGGTTTATATGACGGTTCTATTCCACCTGCCCGCGATTGTGGGTGGAAGAATTCAAGATTTTACAGAGGAACTGTCTTGAACCTCTGTTCCTGATTTTAACACTTTGCATATTTTTTGTTTTCTTTTTTGTAGCCAGAGGTTGTGATGTCATCCATGTTGACGTCGGATTCATCTTGAGTGTGCAGATTTGATTGTGCCATAACCCGTTACCGATTACGCTGTTCTTCCTTATTACACTCCCTAATTGCTTCTTTCACAGTCTGATTCATTTTGGGTGCAGATTGAACATCATTTGGTTGTACTAATGGCATTTGTCTCATTTATGATAGAGACTTATCACTGTTTATAGCTCATTCAGGGATGCAGAATTGGAGCGTACGTCCAACATTAGCGTTGTAAGACTATATATGGAATAAGAGAAACAGTAGATGTTCCACAATCGGATGCGCTGCTATCTTACATGCGTTAAGCATATATAGCACTCACTATGAGATGGACGGGTGCGGACGAAAGTCACATGTAATGCCATTTATGGCAGGCTGCTCAACAGAATGACAATTTCACCAGGACTGTTCTAATCACTCAACAAGTGCAGGACACCGACTAGAATTCAATGATAATTTACGCGCACAATTCCAAGTGGATAATCATTAACAAGACTATAAATCGTAGTTTTGCCTTGAAAAAGACCTGTGGAGGTCGAAACACGTGTGGGCATATGACTTCATCTGGGCATACAAATC
Source organism: Ambystoma mexicanum (assembly GCF_040938575.1). NCBI lineage: Eukaryota > Metazoa > Chordata > Amphibia > Caudata > Ambystomatidae > Ambystoma > Ambystoma mexicanum. The sequence continues at coordinate 1,133,566,523 of NC_090923.1, forward strand.
TGGTGTTAGATCACGGACTATGAATATAATTAAAAACGCCAAAACCCATCCACGTCTCAACCATAATGAACTTTGTAGATGGAATGATTATTAGGAGGTTTAATGCTATATATGCTTAACGCATGTAAGCTAGCAGCGCATCCGATTGTGGAACATTTACTGTTTCTCTTGCAATGTTATGTGGGTCAGAGGTGCCTACTTGTTCCACCCGGATGCTGCAGCTAGTTCCAGGGTTTTGAGGAAGGATCTTATTTAAACATACAAGCTTAAGCGCTTCCAAATACCTGGCATACCTCGGCCACACTGTTTCTTATATATGGAATAAAGGCACAATAACCATATACTAATGACATCCCAGTTGTGAGGTTCGTTTCCCCGAACAAGTCTGGTTTATTTCGAAGTATCTCAGTCGGCCGACGGGGTCTCAACACCTCACGATGTGTGTTCAGACACCGTGAGAGGAGCGAGAGCGAGCATCAATAAGTCATATGAGATATATATATATAATCATAGTACAGCATTATTCGGTCTGCCCATATAGATGACATATGCATGACATCTAAGCTAGGGTTCAGTAATTGACAAGTCATGTACGTACTTCATTCAGTCTAAACATTCAGTATTTCTAGCCAAGACTGTAAAGACGGCTTACTGTTTTGGGGAACATGGGGCACTGGCATGGGGAAGGATATCATGTTCCAGCGTGGAGACATTCATTGCTTTCCAACTAACGTTATCTATTTGCTACATTCGTAGGCTAAGGGTCAGACCATTCTGAAGTAGAGAAAATACAGCCCTTCGTGGAGGAGCACATTTAGGCACATATAATTCTTATTTAACTGCCTTCTACAACAGCGTTTGCAAGACAGGCTGGCACCTGGTTTGCTGATTAATCGATGCTTGTGTACAGCTTCAAGGCTTTATAGAATAAGGAAACAATGTGTTTCTGCAGGGTTTCACATTCCTGCCTACGTTAGCATTCAAAGTTCAAGCTGCGGCCTCGCACCGCGTGTAGACAAACACAGAATATATTCACGAAAGCGTTTAGAGTACAAAAATGCGGACAATTACAAAATGGATTCCCAATGGTTACATTCAGGTTTCATGGTTTGCAATGTTTATCACATGATGCGATTTGTTTCTGGCCAATATTCTATTCGGCTACACAACTGCATTACAGTTTTACAGTGTGTCATAGAGCCGTATGAAAGATTGCAAAACTAAATTGAGGGCTATCAACAGACTGTCACCAAGCTCCTTGGTGCTGATGTTGATACCAACCTCAGGGGGCTCTGAGGGGTAGTTAGTTTGTTTTCTCTGCTGTGGTTGTAGTGGGTTCAACAAAGAGTCAATTAAACGACTGGCCTCGGAAACACAAGGGCAATCCTGGATTTGTGTATTGGCCTCTTCTGTTTGGTAATAAATGGTCTCCTGTTGAGTGCAAATATGTAAAAATATATTTCTCTGTTGAAATTGTTTTGTCTGTTAAGTCCATTTTGTCATCGGCAGGTGGATCCCGGAAAGACTCAAATAGCCTGGGTGACACTCAGCCTTGAGGGCTCCAAGTCCAAGGTAGTCATACTGGCTCTTCTTTCTACTGCTCTTGCTACTGGTCCCGAGACCTCTGAAGTCACTTGCTGTTCTACACACATTGCTCATTAATGAGTCTGTGATTGGGTGGTTAGTTGCCACTATTTGGCTGAAGGTTTTTTTTGTATTTGTGGGAAAAAGATGGTGGTTATTCCCTGTCCTGGAGGTGCTGTTTATATTCTTTCATTTTGACTATTGGAAATTACCTCTGTGTCTAAAGCTGTATTATTGTTACTCCTTAGATAATACTTTTTATTTCCACTTGATTGCCCTATACTGACGTCGGTGCTGTTACTTAGTATTAAAAGATCATGTTTCCTCATGTTTAGGTCAAGTATTTGTTTTTTTAATTTATGTTGTGTATATGAATACAGTTTATCTTGCCCTCCAACCATTCCTTCAAAGCCCTCAGGGTAGCTAACCATAGTTTGCGGTGGTGCACCGCTTATCTAGGTGGGTGACCCATGACAGCTACCCCCCTGGTTGTCAATTTGTCCGATCTGGTTCTCAATAAAGAGCAACTAGCCCTTTTGGAAAAGGGGACTGTCCTTCATACCGACTGATAAGCATGATCCTTTTCAGACAGGGATCGAATAGCCCAATTGGTGCACAAGATCCATCTAAAACTATTTTTTTTAAACAAAGTGCCAGCTCAGAGCTTCAGTGCAACTAACCTCAAGAACAAATCTACCTTCTCCCACCCCCTGATGGCATCAGTGCAGAATCCATCACTTTCGAGAGAGCGCGCACCAAGAAAATCGAAACACTCAATGGACTATATACCAGGTTTTATAAAGTTTTCCAACAAAGACAAAAGCGGCACACAAAACATTGGCTGAGAATGAAACTATTACTATCAAACTGGCAGACAAAGGAGGAGCAACAGTACCAATGAACCCCATCCAATATTGCAGTATGGCCAAAACCCTCCTGGATGACCATGGGAGCTAAAGAAAATTGGTGAGTGACCCCATGGACAGAATCTGGCAACTGATCACACCCATTGTAGATGATGCATTAGTAGATGGTTATATTGGCAAAAACGAATGAGATTTTCTCCTGGAGGCATACCCTAAATGTCCTGCATTCTACGCATTGCCCAAAATGCAGAAGGGTGTTAACCCACCACCAGGGAGACAATAGTGTTGGGCATTGGTTCTATTCTAGAACCTTTATCACAATTTGTAGATTTCGTCCTTAAGCATGAGGTGACAAAAATGAAGTCGTACATAAAGGACACCACCGCAATGCTTTGCCTGACCAAAGACCTCCCCTTTGATCCAAGCCACCAAATCTTGGTGAACATGGACATAGAATCACTCTACACTAAGATCCCCAAGGATAATGCACTAAGGGTCATCAAGAGAATATTGAGAGAACAACAACCACCGGTGGAAACCCTGGTTACATTTATAATGCAACTGGTAGAACTAGCACTTATCAAAAACTGCTTCATTTTCGAAAAAGAATATTGCAAACAAATATCATGCACGGTTATGGTTGTGACTTTTCACCAAGTCTAGCCAATCTTTATGTAGCAGACTTCGAGAATGATCATATCTATAGCCAGACCAATCCTTTCTCTGAGAAAATCAAACTATGGGCAAAGTATATCGATGATATACTCATGATATTTGATGGCACGGATGCAGATCTCAAAGAATTCATGACCTGGATTAATTAAAGAAGCAGATTTTTGAGTTTCAGCAACACACAGAGTAGGTCGGAAGTTTACTTCCTGCATCTGATATTATACGCTGAACTGGAAGAATAAAAAGCAAAGTCTTCCATAAACCTTCGGATAGGAACTCATTTCTCTTACTCCAGGGTTACCACCCGAGAAGTCTAAAAGAAAACTTGTCATTCGGACAATTCCAAAGATGCAGGCGGAACTTCACGCCGATAAATGACTACGATCAGCAGTCTAGCAATTTAGCGCTGAAATTGAGAAGCCGAGGATACCAGAGCTGCACAGTGAAACAAACAAGAAAACGTGCCAGAACCATCCCCAGAGAGAACCCTGGTACAACATGGACCTAGACTAGACACCCTAGACCTCATTACAGCAGTCTTCAGTTTCTCCCATGTTGGTCAACCAAATTAGAAAAGCGTTCAAAAGGCTCTGGCCACTACTTAATTTAGGCACGTCCACCATTAAACCCCCCTAAATTTGCAACCAAACAGAGACGTAATCTTTGGGACTCAACAAATAAGGAACCGACAGAACAAGCAAGTCATTCCCTGTGTCGTAAATCCGGTCCAGTAGGCCATGCCCCATGTGGACAATGCAGCGTGTCCATTTACACGGAGGAGCACATCAATAGATATAGGCTGGAGGTATCCCTGGCAACAAAAGTCCTTTACTAACTGCAGTTGCGGTAATGTAATCTATATGATTACATGCTGTTGTAATCAAAGATACATTGGCATGACAACCCGCCCGGTGAAGTTGTGCCTGGGTGAACATCGGGCATGTATCGGAAACAAAAAAATGATGGCACGCTTGTGGAACACTTCACATTAAAGGGTCATGGCCCCTTGCTCTAACATGGACCATCATGGTAAAGATCACTACTCCACAAAGAGGCGGGAACCAATATGCGGCCCTCTTCAGAAGGGAACAGCTGTGGATATTCCGCCTAGGCACTGATAAACGCCTTAATGAAACCACCAGTTGGGAAACTCTGGCGACTCTATGAACATAACAGAAAGATGACCCCTAACACACACTATACTCCATTTTACAGCATATGTCCTGCAGCCCCTGGGCATTTTACGCACCCAGAGGAGTCCAGTCTAAAGCCATCCTTCCCGGCTTTTAGACACCAGGGTGACCCTTTTGAGGATCACATACCAAGAAATGTATCATGTTATGATTTAAATGTATCACTTTAGGGTGACTGACCCCCAACCGTTGCACTTGCCAACAAATACCAACTCTATTGTAACTGAAATAAAATAACAAACAACGCAAAATAAGAGCCAACTGTAATGATCGCTGTGGATATGGTCGCTTGGCACCGTGGCGAGCTGCGTTGGTCGTGCGCACACCCGGATACAGTAACAGCGACACAGGTGAAAGCTCTAGCCTTTAGGCCGTACCACGGACCTTCCAAGATGTCACGCCAGGTAACATACATTTTCACGCCTTGCACATATGTGCAAAGAGCAAAAGGTTCAGCTCCACGCATGAGCGTAAAACATAAATACTCGCTCACCTGCCGAACGAGCCACAGCGGACTCCAGCACACCACCGCTGAAGTAAAAATTGTATCACTCTAGAGATGAGCAGGATACTTTCTGCATGAATTCAAATTCTGTGCTTACAAAACCCATTCCCGCTTGGCCTGTAACAAGTAGTGATCTTTCAAGTTCACTGTTTGAAGTTTAACGTACATTTGTGCCGCAGGTGGCATTTAGCAACGCAACGCTAGCATGTACTTGCCAAAGCGAGATAAGTACATGCTGCAACAATAGGTGAGATCACGACACTTGGATCACCTAACAGTCATAACGTGAACACACAAACGTTACTAAGATGAAAAATAGGTACGGCATGTTTTGCAATGAAAACACATGCCCCTTCTGCACTTAGCAAAATAGGAATACGAATAATGAATGATTTATCATAAATCGACCCTCATTACCAATACTCCTGAAGGTGATATTATATATTCACACATTCAGGTTACCAGGACTACTCAGCAGCCTGTACTCGAAGAGGAAACTAAGAGTCGAGGAGTTGAGACACAGTGCGGCACAGCGCATTAAGGATAAGAATATAAAAGCAGCCAGTGTGCTGCAGCATCTAGCATCCTTGCCTAAGCAAGCAATACAACGAAGATATGTGCTCTTTTTTTCTTCCCTGACCGCCTGCCCTGTTTCTCCTCTACAGGCGCAGGAATTAACTGTGGTCTCGCCCCCTTCACGGCGCCTAGTGCGGGACCGTGGCCCTGAAGAAAGTGGTACTCTCTGCATAAACCACTCGGCCGAAGGGTAAGGGTCCTGGTGTTGCCCTAATATTTAAGGAGCCCACCTTATAGGAACCAGAGTGCACAGTACATGGTGCACATTGCTCCTGACCATGGAGTCTTGCTTTTAATTTGACATGACATTTTGGAAAGTCGCAAAACTGGGTTATTTCAAGCTATTACAACCAGGTATGATTTCCAACCCCTTTCAGACTAAGTAACCCCCTGAAGGTGCTTTTTAACATTAGCCGTTTTGTCTCTTTTTGCTCCCATCAAATTAGGGCAAGCCTCTTCCACTGTCCCCTCACCCCAGATCAGCGGCGCACCACCGCAAACTAGGATTAGCTACTCCCAGAGGGCTTAGAAAGAATGGTTGGAGGGCAAGGTAAACTGTATATTTATACACAACATTAATAAAAAAAAACAAATACTTAACCTGTTTCTATAATGTGTTACCGTGCATGGGTTGTTACAGGTTAGCTGCCCACCATAGTCCTTTTGTATCTTCTGTCCTCTTATGTTTAGCCAAAGTTTGTTGTTAAAATGCACTGAACTGTTCAACACAGAACGAGACAAACATGCATAGCACTCAGTAGGGTGTAAATCTTGAATGCAACGTAGAAATACTGCAATACTGTTCCCTGTAACCCCAGGGCCTGTTACAGCTCAACTGGAAACAAAATATTCAAAGTTAGTCATGAAGCTGGACTTTGATGGCAAACAGTGCCCCAAAAGGTTGTTATTCACGCTGTGGCTCAAAGGGTCATCACCCCGCAGTCCCCACAGCACACCAATTTCGATAAGCAGAGTAGACCGCTGTGCCTCAAAGGGTTGTAACCTCGCAGTCATCACAGCAGACAATGCACAGATCTTAAACAATGCAGGCAGCTGTGTCAAAGAGAATGATTGCCCAGAGGTCACTACAGAAACACTTGGATTCAATACATTTTAACTGAGTTTACTGTCACTGGGAGGGGTTCCTTCAGCAGAAATCAGACAAACAGTTTTCCAGTTGGTCAACTAACCAATTGCAGCCATACTGCCATGTCTTGTTGGGAGATTCTGGTTCTAAACCGGAAAGCTGCTATTATGGAGCAATCCAAACAACAATAAAGATGTTGAAATTGCAAGGACACTAAAATCTGGCCACTGAAAGGGCTCACACCCACTCCCTCTCTAGCACTTAATTCAGAGTTCTCCGGGGATGATTTGACCGCAGAGTGCCGGTGTGATGAGCAAAGTTCTGCTTGAGCTGATAAGTTCCTCCTCCACCCCTAGCACCGAACACTCTGCTTCATTTTGCTTTGTTTATAGATGCAAACATTACGACATAACCCCAATTGAAAGAGAGACACCAGCGCAGGATCCACTTTATCGAAGCCTGCGTTGGATGTAAACCGGGAACAGGTAACCTTTAAATTCGGCTACATTTTGAATACAGTATGGTCTAACTGAACTGAGACCTACGATTAATAATGACACACTCTGACTGTAGTGTACCTGGAATGCTCGTATTAATGGGACAAATAATATCTAGAGATATTTGAAAAGTGAAGGTTTACTGCCTTAGTATGGTAGCAAAGAAAGATAACATTAGACAATAGTAAGGATATACCTTTCTACTGTTCAGATGCTACGACCCTAACGGGGGGGGGGGGGGAACAGTAGAACAGAACTGTAAAAGTGACGATAACTGCCAAGATTGGAACTAAAGAATTGAAAACATCAATTCCACACTGTTGGCGAGAAAGGTGAGTAGAGAGTATAGACAAACTGATACCAGTGTGAAGTGAAACCTTCAAGAAGAGGCTCTTATACACAATACTGTGTATTATATTTCCATAGGTGGAAGAGGTCCCAAGAGGGAGTTCTGTTATTCATATCCAGATCTCAGGAAAAGACAACCAAACGGCCATTCCGATAGGTAATGGAGATCTATCGAAGGGGATGTACTAAATTCACCCAAATATATACAAATAGCATTTATAGCTAATTGACTGTTTGTTTTTTTTCGCAGTGAATGGGAATAGTTGTTGGAGACAAAGGTTCTTTATGAACTATAAACTGAGCATACTAATTGTGACCCACAGAAAAGCTCCTGAAGAATGTTCACCGATTAAGGACACAAGCACAAACATGTAGAGCGATAAATGGACCAATAATAAAATATTGAGCCTGACATTCAGTTGAATCTACTTGATCTATAATTAATAGATAGAAAAATGATAGAAATTAGCATTCACAATAGATCTTTATCAGAGGTTTTTAGGTGTTTTGACCAAGAATTGTAATTTTTAATTTTGTATAGAGTTTTAGCTAGATGTATGTAAAAGGAATTGATATCCATGTGCGATTTAATAAAACATGAATCTTATCAACAAGGGGCAGTAACGCATGATCTCCACCCAATTAGCTTTGCACATTCTATAACTATAGCTGTAACACTACTGAATAGACTATCTGGAGTCCTACCTCAATTTTACTAGATACCATAGTCCTTCCGGACAGAGGTTTGACTCGCCCAACTTCTTAATACAAGTTTTTCTGGAGTTTGCCTAATTCATAAACTGCCACAGGAACTCCCACCTGATCAAGTCAAATGCCTTTTCTGAATCAAGGGCATTAGAGCATGTAGCCCCTCCAACTCCACAACCCTTGGCCATAGTATTATGCACCCTCCTAATGTTCATTTGTGTGGCCTTCCCTGGCACAAACCCACTTTTGATCGGAGTTGGTCCATCGGCACAGTTTTTAAGTGTTTATTATCCTTGGCCAAAACAGGGTTGAACGTTGGCATAGTCAGTGCTTCAGATAAGATTTTGAAGTGGAGGTATTTTACTCCCTATTTTTTCAAGTTGGGAGTAGATTTTTTATGCAAGTCCAATTACCAATGCGAGTATTTTATAATCTAGTAAAAAATAAATTCACTGGAATACGGAAATGTTTTTGCATTAATTCCATTGCACCTAGTTATTCATACACATTAAAAGATGCACGTTTAATTGTCCGTCAGACAAAGTGGGATCCTTCCACTCCATGATCACCCGTGCGTTGGGAACTTTATCAGCTCACCCCGGAGAAGAAAAAGGAAGGCTCCCTATACCAATGCCGGTAGGTGAAAAGGAAGACCATTCTGTCGGTAGCGCTCCTGGACAACGTCTGGGATGAGGGGCTGGCACACCTGAAGAACCCCTCCTCAGCCCCAGCGAAAACGGACCGGCTAGAGAAGAAATATTTAGTGTCGGAGTCTGCGGCCAAATAAGTCGCAACCATCGCCTGACTTGGTGGTCTCTGCTGCGGCAAGGAAGAAGTCGTCAACCGATCGTCAACCTCTGTTCCCCCCGACGGCAAGGGGAAGGAATTGGACGCGTGGTATGGAAGGTCATTTACTTGGCGATGACGGTCAAGGTGGCCAATGCCTTGGCGATCTGGCAAGGTATGACGGGGAGCTATGGTACAAGATGGCTCAGATCCTGGATTTCCTCCCCAAGCACAAGTGGGTAGAGGCAATGGAGATCCTTCAGCAGGGTGAGGTGGCATCGTACCATGCCATCACCTTGGCCCTGGACATTGCGGACACGGGACTCTGCCAGATGGGAAACAGGGTTTGCCCCCTGTCATCGTGGCTGGCTGACGGCCACCAACTTCAGACAAGCAGTCCAGACGAGGGTCCTGGACATGCTGTTCGGAGACAATCTTTTCGGCAAGCAGTCAACGAATCCCTTAAAGCCGTCAAAGCCAGCACAGAGACAGTCCGTGCCCAGGGTATGCTGCAACAGCACAGTCCTTTAGTCCCTCAGGAGGGAAGTCTGGGAGGTCTTGGAAGAGTTTTGGCAGTGGATCGTCCTCTTACCTCCAACCCTCCCATTTCACGACACAGGAAGCCTACAGGGGTCGTTCCAAGGCCTTCGGTGGTGTCTGCTGTCGTCACCAAGGCTCCCAGGGCGGCGCCTGGGCCTCCAAGCAGGACTAAACTGGCCAGGATGTCGGGACCCCACCCCTGCAACCCGGTGGGAGGCAGGCTGGCGAACTTCGTCAGCGTGTGGGGAAAATTCTCCACAATTCTCCACCGATCGATGGATGCTCTCACCCACGGACACACTTTGGAGTTTCAGCAAGTGTCCGCAAATGTCACCAGTGGCCCGGCAGGAACAATGCATCCCTCAGCTGCTGCTGGAAGTTCTGGCCATGTTAAGATAAGGGGCTATGGAGCTGGTTTCCGAAGCAACTCCGCGGCTCCGGAATTTACTCAAGATAATTTGTGTTAAGAAAGCAGACCGGGGGCTGGATGCCCATTCTCAATCTGCGACAAATCAACAAGTTCATCAAGTCCCAGAAATTCAGGATGGTCACGTTACTGCACATGCTCTGCCAACTGGAGGAGGGAGACTTTCTGTTGTTGTTGGATCTAGGGGACGCATACTTCCACGTCCCCATTCTCATACATGGGAAGCACTACCAGTTCAAGGCTCTCCCCTTTGGACTGAAATCTGCTGAAGTCGGCGCCCAGAGTCTTTATGAAGTTCCTGGCTCCGGTGGCGCCCCTTCTGCGACTACAGGGAATTCATGTGTACCCTTACTTCGACGACTGGCTTATCCAGGCCAAGTTGAAGGACATTGCTTTCGATCATACGGAGAGGACAATCTGGCTGCTGACAGATCTGGCGTTCTCAGTGAACTATGCAAAATCCTGCAAAACTCCACTTCACAACGCGCTTTTCCTGGGGTCCAGGTTCAATGGTGTCCTGTCTGGCTTGTCCGGCGGAGAGGATAGCGGCCATTTTGGGCAAAGTGCAACGGCTGTTAGCAGTAAAGATCACCACAGTGATGACCATAAAGTCGCTGCTCTGTCGTCATGCATCTATCTGGTCCGGCTCTGCAGGTGGCGGATGCGTCCGCTACAGGAGTTCCTGGATGCCTGTTGTATCTAGGTGTCTGGAAGCTTCAAAGACCAGATTGTGCTCGACAAGGAGTTCCATCGAGCGATAAGGTGGTGGGGCGTGCTATCCAACATCACCGGGGGCACAGACTTCCAGAGCCCTCCATACCAGGAGAATGTCACAACAGACCCTTCACTGGAGGGGTGGGGAGAACACACTGGAATCTGCTTAGAATCACATGCTGTGCATAGTCCGACATCCAGTGGTCACTGCAAAGTATTTGCATTTTGTTTTTCGTAGTCGAAAAGGGGACGTCGACAAGGCGTGTCTGTAACACTATCCCTATAGTGACGTGCAGTGTACCTACAATCCCTCACGCGTCAAGATCCCTCAGATTGTTTTTTTCCACCCATTTGGTCGCCTTTATGCGGAGCTCCTCGAGAGACATTGTGAAATCATTTCCTCGACCCTTGGTAGTTTATTATTATTATTAACTATCGCATAGATCCCTCCCTCGACGTAGCTGCCAAGCTGTTCTCCGCCGAGCAAGATCTTTGACGGAAGGACGAGCGGTGGAGTTCCTTCGGCGCTGCCGAACACGTGGCCTGGCCTCGCCGGCCTAACATAGTTGGGAGAGTGGGGTTGTGTGGTCATTTCTTTGTTTCACTCTGAGAATGCCTTTCTCTTTCCCCTCCCTCTCTTTCGAGGTTGTAATCACATTTGATGCCCTCAGCTATGGAGAGGACGCCCTTTAGGTTTTGCCCGCGTTGCAAAGGCAAGTTTACCTGGAAAGACCAGCATAAACGGTGTAACCGTTGCTTGCCCCTCGATCACAAAGAGGACGGCTGTGCGGCCTGTAAGTTAATTAAGCCCAAAACTTTAAAGGACCGCAGGGTCAAAAGGTGGGAAGCCTATGCGATGTCTAGGTCTGACTCCTCGCCCGCTGCCGCCACCGCCGAATGTGAGGAGGACAGTGATTACACGGCCTCCGCACGGAGGTTGTAGACCTCTCGAAGGAGCGTTCCCGCTCCTCGTCTGTCCCCTGCCCCGACAAGCCCGGCTCATTGCCCGCTTATGGGGATGAAGGACGAACACAGAAAAACACATAAGCACATGCCCCACGGCACGCATTCGTCGAAGGCAGCCATTGCGTCAACGGAGGGATCTGGTCCACCGGCGCCGACCGTAAGGGTCGCAAGCCCTCCCCGTCACCGCTTCCGCGACTGGGCTTTCTGTAAATAAGGGCGCTAACCCCAAATCCTCAGGCGACGCGCCTCGCAAGAGTGTGTATGTTGCCAGTAAAGACTCGCCACTGCCTAGCGCGACGGCGAGCGATTCCCTCGACGGAGAAGCTGATCGCCGAAAGCCTCGCGCGTATAGCTTCTAAAGACGGACGGCGGGTGACATGCCGAAAACCGCTCACAAGGCCAAAGAAACTCCGAGGACGTCGGAAGGTAGGCTGGGACAGCTCCCACCGTCAACAGAAGGCCCTAGCCCGCGAGAAGGTTTCCCAGAAGGCGAAGGGACCCTATCTTCGACGCTATGGGACAGAACTAGGCAACTACAGGGAGAGGAAACTCCCTTTTCACTCCCAGACTGCTCTGGCCTACCTTGACTGTAGAGAGGTTCCAGTCATGTATGGACAAGCTAGACGGGTTCATGGCCATCCCAGAAAACGGGACACCCAAGAGGCCAAGGGAGGTACTCCAGGAGGGGCCAAGGGCTAAATACCCGAAGCTCTTTAACCCCCTACAGGAAGACATGAACTCTAACGACCTCACAGAAGAGGACTCTCACTTCTAGGAAGAAGATGAGTTTGTGAATAATGAAGACCAACAAGAGGAAGAAGGTTTTCATGATGACACTAACATAGGTGAGGAGGGCTATGAGGAGGACCCAGGTGAAGGTGGCTCACAGCCCTGGCAGTCGCCATCAGGGTCTACAGACCCTGACATTATAGACATTTCTTCTCCTCAGACCATATCTCCAGTAGACGATCAGCCCACCTTCAATGCGCTACTGAGGAAGGCAGCAGGACATTTTGATGCGCTACTGAGGAAGGCAGCAGGACATTTTGAAGTTTAAACTGGGGAGGTCACCCCAGATACTGATTTCGTTGAAAGGATTATTAAAGAAAAACCTCCCACTAGTCAAAATATTCCTATCCTCGCCTCAGTTAAGAGGCGAATCACCCCATCGCTGTCCACCCCTGCGCTGGTAAGAGGGGTCAATCCAAGAATCGAGAAATTGTTCTCACCCTCTCAGTCAGACCTATTATATATCAGGGGTCACTCAGTCCCGGACTCCTTAGTGGTGACTAACACAAGGAAGAGGGCTGGGGTTCCACTGTCAACCAGCGAGGCACCTCCAGATAAAGAAGGGAAAAAGCTTTATTCCTTGGGCAAAAGAATTACCGCCTCGGCAGCGTTTTCAATTAGGATTGCCAATAATAATACATTGCCGGCAAGCTACATTGATGCTCAATGGGGAAAGCTTAAGCAGGACATCGAAGAAGCTCCTGAACCTCTAAGAACTCGCTTATTGGCTACAGTTACAGAAGGAACTCTGGTCAACCAGAGCATCATTAAGAACACTCTTGATGCGGCAGAAACTGCTGGCCGTTCTTTGGTGCAGGGAATTCTGCTGAAGCGTCACGTCTGGCTTCGCAATTCCGGTTTCAAGGCAGAAATGCAGGCGTCACTCATTAATAAGCCAATAGAAGAGTCAAATCTCTTTGGAAGGGCAGTGGACGATGCACTGGAAAATGCAAAGACAGATTTCGACACCATAAAGACCTTGGACCAAATCTCAAAGCCTCCAAACAGGCGGGGATTTGGCAACAAGCGCTTTTTTCGTGGCCAACGCCAACAGCAGCAACAGCAGTACACTGCGGGCAACTGGCCCTCCAATCAGGGTACCAGTAACCAGTATAACCAAAGAGGACAACGCTGTGGCAAGGGCAGAGGCTGGGGCTCCACCCCCAGAGGCACCCCGTTAAATAACACCAAATGACCCGAAGGTTCGGGGCCCCTCCCATGCGTCTCCAGTTGGAGGCCGGATAACATCATTCCTATCAGCATGGGAGGGAATAATATCAGACCGGTGGGTATTGTCAACCGTAGCCCACGGGTACTGTATAGAGTTCAATCGGTCCCCCACCTACAGACCTCCAAGGGGACGACGCCTGTCACCAGAACACCTCGTCATCCTCCTGCAAGAAGTAGAACAGCTGCTACAGAAAGGAGCAATATAGGTTGTGCCCCTATCTCGTGGGAATGGAAGGTATTTATTCAGTATACTTCCTTGTACCCAAAAAGGACCTAACCATGCGCCCTGTACTAGATCTGCGCCCAGCGAACAAATTTGTAAAACCACAAAAATTTTGTATGGTAACATTACAGGAGGTAATTCCCCTGCTATCTCAGGGGGACTACATGACAACACTGGACATGAAAGATGCATACTTTCATATTTTGATGTTGCCAGCGCACAGAAAATACCTCCGGTTCATGATAGAGGGCAAACACTACCAGTTCAGAGTGCTACCCTTTGGCATAGCATCTGCACCGAGGGTATTCGCAAAGGTACTGGCAGCGGCAGCGGCCCACCTACGCAGGTTATCCATACCAGTATACCCTTACCTCGACAATTGGCTCATAACAGGGGATTCTTATGAGACATGCTTCGCACACACCCAAAAGACAGTAGACCTTTTGTTCCAACTGGGCTTCTCCATCAACGAGAAGAAGTCCAGCTTAGACCCCAGCCAAATCAAACAATTCCTAGGAGCTCTAATTCGAACAAAGGAATGCCTCGTCTTCTCCTCCAACGAGAGGGTCCAAAATATGCTGTTTCAGATCCCTCAATATGTGGCCGGTCGAGAGGTGACAGTACGCAAAGCAATGCGCTTGCTAGGAATGATGGCGTCATGTATTTATTTGGTACCTCACGCGCGCCTGCGCCCAATGCAAGAGTGGCTCAACAGCCAGTGGTGTCAGGCCAGCAGACAATGGGACGATCTAGTGGTGGTCTCGCAGGCCTTGGTTCTCTCGCTACGGTGGTGGTCGAAGGAAAACCTGGTAATAGGGAAACCATTCGCCACCCCCACAGTGGAAGCCACTCTAACCACAGACAGGATGGGGAGCTCACCTATCCCATCAGACTGCACACGGAGTTTGGTCTCCAAGTTTAGCGTCCAAACACATAAACTTGTTGGAATTATTAGCAGTGTTCAAAGCACTGAAAGCCTTCCAGACACACCTACAAGGGAAAACAGTGATGGTCCTCACCGACAGCAACCCAGCCATGTACTACCTCAACAAGCAAGGGGGCACTCACTCTCCAGGACTGTCAAAGCTGTCCCAGAACATCTGGAAGTGGGCTCTCAGACACAACCTGTTCCTATTGTCAGAACATGTACCAGGGGAACTCAATCTGCTAGCAGACGAACTCAGCAGAGACTTCCCTCTGCCCTCAGAGTACGAATGGCGGTTACACGAAGACATCGTCTTCAACGTCTTCACACAATGGGGCTTCCCAGAAATAGACCTGTTTGCAACTCTGGAGAACTCGCAATGCCTGGATTACGCCTCCAGATACCCACAGAACCGCTCCAAGGGGAACGGTCTCTGGATACCATGGTCAGGGAAATTTGTTTACGCTCCCCTCCCCCGACTCCTCTGCTGAACAAGATAGTGCACAAGATGCACCAGGAACCAGTCACCATGATACTGATAGCCCTGACGTGGGCCCGCCAACCATGGTTTGCGCACCTGGTGGAAATGTCCCTGTCCCCACCGGTGAAACTGCCCTGCCTGTACAACATGCTGTCACAGGACAAGGGCAAGACACTACACCCATGCCCACAGAACATGAACTTACCAGCCTGGCTCCTAAGGTCATATAATTTGGCCATTTACAGCTCCCACAGAGATGCATGGACATTCTCAGAGAAGCAGGAAAACCCAACACTCGCCACTGCTATTCTAGCAAGTGGAAGAGATTTGTCATTTGGTGTAGAGGTAAGTGCATCAACCCAGTTCACTGCTCTCCCACACAAATTGTCCTTTACCTGACCCATTTACTGGACTCAGGTCTAGTGTTCAATTCTATTAAAGTCCATCTAGCGGCACTTTCTGCATACACCACCTCTCAACTTAAGGTGTCATGGTGGAAAGTCCCAGTTATCAAAGCCTTCATGGAGGGGGTAAAGAGAATACACCCTCCGATTGCAAACCCAGCTCCCGGCTGGGACCTTAATGTGGTACTTACCAGGCTCATGGCTCATGGGCTCACCCTTTGAACCCATGCACAAGGCAACTCTTAAGGACCTCACTCTTAAGACTGCTTTCCTAATAGCTATCACCTCCATTAGGAGAGTAAGTGAGCTACAGGCTTTCTGTTCTAGACCCCTTTGTAACAGTTCACAAAGATAAGGTGGCTCTACGCACCGAAATTCATATCGAAATTCCATGTCAACCAGTCAATAGAACTACCAACGTTCTTTCAAAACCCTTCAAATTTGGGAGAAAAAAGCCTGCATAAACTCGATGTGCGCAGAGCTGTCATGTTTTATATGGAAAGAGCTAGACCACTGAGAGAGACTAATCAGTTCTTTGTCTCGGTGGCAGCAGGAAGAGAAGGAGATGCAGTCTCAAAGTCCACTATATCTGGATGGATTGTTCAATGCATCACTCTGTTTCTCTCTTGCTAAGAGAGAACTACCCTTCAAGCCAAGAGCACACTCTACTTGAGGCACTGGGGCATTCATTGCAAATGTTCCCCTTGAGTCCATTTGCGAAGCGACAACCTGGAGTTCTGTACACACCTTTACAAATCACTACTGTCTAGATGCTCACTCTAGATCTGATTCCCAGGTGGGACAAGCGGTATTAAGACCTCTTTTCTCTACTGTTCCTTCTCACAACCCACCTCCAACTCCGGGTACTGCTCGCTAGTCTATGCACAGCATGTGATTCTAAGCAGATTAACCAACATCAGAAGACAATGCATTACTTACCGTAAAAGCATTTCTGATGGTTGTATCTGCTTAGATTCACATGCGCCCACCCTTCCTCCCCGCTCGGATGGAATGAACATGGACATCTTTCTACATCTCTCTTTTCTGTACTCACTCACGTATAGAAGGCTCCTTCAGGGCAGAAAAAATACAGAGGGACCTCGACGCGTGAGGGATTGTGGGCACACTGCACGTCACTATAGGGATAGTGTTAGACACGCATTGTCGACGTCCCCTTTTCGACTACGAAAAACAAAATGCAATACTCTGCAGTGACCACTGGATGTCGGACTATGCACAGCATGTGAATCTAAGCAGATACAACCTTCAGAAATGCTTTTACGGTAAGTAATGCATTGTCATATGAAAGATATTGCCCAGTACAATGCTAAACTAAACAATAGCGTAAAGAATAAAATTGCAGAAAAACGAATCCCACATTCAAAGGAATATAGCCTAGGTTATTAACATTTCTCCTATTGCTATCTATTGTGGAGTCGCTGGTATTGAGGGCCCTCCTTTCTGCCATTGGCGAGCCTATTGAGAGATACAATTTGGTTAAGCATACACTATTCATTTATCTTTGCTTTTTTATATTTTATAAAAGCATTTTGTCACGTAATTTATTTATATCTTAACGTATAGCCAGAGGGACCAAATAATTAAAAAGAAGGAAACTGAAACCGTAGAAGATACTGGAGGAGCATAAAAGAAGACCAGAGGGAAAGGAGAACACAAGAAAGAGAGGAAGCAATCAATTTTGCGATTTCTGTCATATATTTATATATATATATATATATCAATTTGCATTTTGAGTGTCATTTAATCTTATATACAGTTCATATTTTCGCTTATGTACACTTTTTCTCTTCTATGCTTTTACAGTGCATTGTTTGTTCTCTCCTTTCAATTTCTTTTTTTGTTCAAGTATTGCTTGATTACCTCTCTACCAATAACAATGCTACGTTTGCGTTGTCCTTTCCTCAAAATGTTCTTCCCCCTCTGCTGTAACAGTATCATGTGCCCTGCGCACATTTGATAGATGGATCCAGTATTTCAGCCCCTTTACTTTCACCGCAGTTGGGTGTACAGTAAATTACTTCATAGGGGACGTGAAATCTTGGAGCATTCCATCGCTTCACAAAGCTGCATACATGTACCGTTTACCCAGGCATCAATTGGACACTTGGGCTATCCCTTGCCAGAGTTACTGTGTCACTTACACTTTCTCGTGTAAAGGGTGGTGCTATCTGCTTTGCAATTATCCTGGCTGCTCTGGTTAGTTTTCTCAGGTAATCTTGGAACTCGTCACCCAATACTGTGGCTGTTCTATGTGCATCTGACATTCTTCTCAAGGTGATAGGGGTGTGTGCATGCGCCTCCCTGTCACTATCTCGTGGGGTGACAAGTGGTGGTCTTTGCTGGGCTGGTTTCTTAATTCAAATCGCACCAACGGCAAGCAGTACACCCAGTTTTTCTTTAGGGTGTGGCATAGTTTGGACAATCTGCTTATGAGGAGGCTGTTTATTTTTTCCACAACCCTGTCAGCTTGTGCGCGATAAATAGAACACAATGCGTCCCTTTGTCGGAGGTTATGATGTCACAGATCCCCCATCAGGGAAACACCTCTCTCACTAAAACGTTAGCCGCACATTTTGCATCCGGGAGGGCGCAGGGTCCCGCTTCTACCTAATGTGAAAAGGGTTAGACCACCACAATCAGATATCTTGCTCTATTACACAACTCTCCCATCTCTGCATAGTCCATATGCAATGTACGAAATGGTCCAATGGGGCGGGGCAGTGTCCCCCTCGGTGTTCTCAGTCAGTCCTGAATTGTATGTTTGACATGTTGTACATTCTATCACTATTCTTGCCAGGTGCTCCTGCAATCCTGGCACGAACCAATTTTCATGGATGTCTGCAGCTATGTGCTGCTTTGCATTGTGTGCAGGGAAGTGCAGTTGCTGAAATGTTATTTCTAATAGTTTCACAGGCATTACTACTTTTCCTGTACTATTTAGTCTCCAGAGGAGGTCAGTTGATGACTGGGTGCACCCCCTTTTTGCCCATAACTCTTGTTCTTCGGGTGGGGCTTGTTTTTGCAAGTCCATTATCTGTGAAATTGGCATGGAGGCGATAACTTCACCTTGATCTTCCTCCACATTTCCCTTTAGTATGAATTCATCTTGCGTTTCCCTTCCTAGGTAGGCTGCATCTTCGGCAGCAACGTCCGCTGCCGTGTTTCCCAAGGATATGGCATCATTGTTGGTGTGGGGCGGCATTTAACCAGGGCCACCATTCTTGGCTCTGTTAATGCTTCTATTAGTTCTTCCAAAAGCTTGACATGTTGTACCGGGGACCCGCCTGCTCTCCTGAACCCTCTCCTGCCCCCATAGTGAAGCCCCCCGTGTGCTGTTTTAGTCATGTAAGCAGGGTCTGTGTTTAAGTCACTGCGCACCCTTTTGCTGTGTGTAATGCTTCAATCTGTGCTACCAATTCTGCTGCTTGTGCTGAGAAGTGACACGCCAGCCGTTTTTGCACAATTATCTTGTATTCCCCTTCTTCCAATCGCACCACTGCTGCCCCTACACGTATTTCTCCTGTCTGAGTTTATTGATGCTGAGCCGCCCACGAAATACCTCTCCTTCCTCCAGGGCATCGTCCTTTGCTTTGGGCATGTTATCATTCTCCCCCCTGTATTTGGTACAGTCATGGCTCTGCATATCTTCAATGGTACAAGCCTCAGTAAGGAAGGTGGCAGGGTTTACTGTTTTACACCGCACTATGTGTGTGTTTGGACTGGACAGAATAATTTCATATGCTGTAGCTCTGTGTTGTCAGTGTCGACTCTAAGGATTGCAAACAATGAATGCTCAGCAAAGTCACTGCACATCCTATCACAACTGTGGTGCTTTTTTTAATCGCGAACGCAGCGGCTGCGAGAGCCTGTTAGCATGCAAAGTGTCCTTGCATTACCGCGTCGGGTGTTCCGCTGCAGTATGCTAGAGGCTTGTGTGCCCTCGGGACGTTTTTTGTCATAATGCTGTCATCAGCAGCCCATCCCAGTGTGAGAACAGGTAGAACTCACGGTCATAATCGGGGGTCACTAGAACAGGTGCTGTTGAAATCAATTCTTTGAGTGCGTCAAGGGCTGTGCTCATCTCTGGGGTCCATATCAATGTTGTGTTTTCTCTCTGCCTCTTTTAGCACGTGCAGCAGGGGTTTTATGTATGCTGTGTAGTCGAATATCCAGGTGCAGCAGTAATTGCACATGCCCAGGAATTTTTGCATTTACTTTACTGTGTTTGGCTTGCTGTCGGCGCACACTGCTGCTGTCCTGTCTGGTATTATTTGCTTGCCATCTTTTGATATGAGTTGGCCCAAGTATAACACTTCAGTTAGGCAGTACTGCAATTTTTGTTTGTGTACTTTGTTCCCCTTGTGGGCTAGCAGGGTGAGCAAGATTGAGTCATGTCTGCACTCATTCTCGTTCTCTCCACAAATTAGATCATTCATATACTGAATAATGGTGCTCTTTGTGTCAGTGTTGCCAAGATCTTCATGTAGTATTCTGTTAAAGATACTTGGACTTTCACAGTATCCCTGGGGTAACCTGCAATGTTAATACCTATTTCCTATCGGGGTAAACGCTGTTAAATATTGTGACTCTGGGTCCAGTGGTACCGAGAAAAATGTGTTTTTCAAATCTACCACTGTGAAGCATGTTGCCGACTTTTGGATACTACACAAAATGGATGCAGGATTTGGGAATTCTTTCTTTATGATGTCATTAAGAGGCCTTAAGTCCTGTATCATCCTCCAAGCCCTGCCCTTCTCTTTTTTAATCGGATAAATGCAAGTATTACAGGGTGAATTTGAGGGCACAATGATCCCCTGCTCTAATAGGGCCTGTAGTGTTACTTTTATACCTTCCGCTTCCCATGACAAGGAGTATTGTTTTACACAGGGTAGTATTGCCCCATGTTTGAGCTTAATCTTTACTGGGGTCACTTCTTGCAGAAGCCCTACGTCAGGTGGGCCTGTAGTCCATAGTATGGATGGTACCATAGTATGGATGGTATACCTGCTGCATGCCTTCGTTGAAAAATGCTTGCGGTGAACTGACAATGGCCATGGGGGGGTTGTCACTTGTCTGTGTTGGATCATTATTTCGCATGGCATTGAAATCTCCATGATTATTTCTCCATCAGTGTCGCTGTCAGTGAACAGTTCCACGTCTGATATGTCCCGCAGCGCCATGTTGGGGGTCTATGCACATCACTGTCCACCACTCACGCCCATGCATGTCCATTCCGATTACCGCTATTCGCTGCGCGGGCACTTGTACACTATGCAGATCTATTGACATTACCGACCCTGGCACCACTTCTTGGGTTGCCACAGGGCGAAACACAAATTCGGATGGAACTCGCCATTCCTGGTGTGTTATTTCCGGCACTGTTCTCGCCAACACTTGGATCCCCTGCACAAACATGTCTGGGTTAATGGTTAATCTGTGCACTGTTTGTTCATTCGCTTGAGTGTGTATAAGTAGCATGGCCCTCATGGCACATATCCCTGGTGTTGAACACACTATTCCTCTTTCAGTGAAGGAAATAGTCATATTAAGCTTGCTGAGGAGGTCCCTCCCTAGCAAGTTTATGGGGGAGTCTTTGTAATACAGCAGGGGTGCTCGCACTGTTTTTCCCCCCACCGTGACGTCCAAGTCTTCAGTGAATGGAACCTCGACCACCACCCCAGAAAATCCCTGAGTCTCCATTTTTCGATTCAAAAGCGGAAATCGGCCTGCTTTTAGACACGATTTTTCTGCTCCGGAGTCCACCATAAAAATCAGTTGTTTCCTATCTCCGCCCCCATCAGTGGTTCGTCTGCACGAAGGGTCGTTGATACTGGACACGCAAGTGCTCTCTGTGGGCTATACTATGCTGGGTGTCTCATTGTTTCATGGTTGTTGAAAACATTTAGTATTTAGTATTTTCTCCCAACACTGCTGTCCCTCTGAATGGAGCCGGCGCGCCGTTCGCTGTGGTGGCAAATGGGTTGCCGCGTGCAGGTGTCGTATAGCTCTGATTGTGGATGTTGCTGTGTGCCTTGAGGGGATGCTCTTTGTTCATGTGTGTACCGGAGATCTGTTTGTTCTTCGTGTCTAAATCCACCCATAGGCAAGCCATATGGGCTACCGGGGTGGGGGTGGCCATACTGATGTTCATTCTGGTAAAGTACCATAGGATACTACGGCACTCTCTCGAAAAGTGACCCCACCTCCCACAGTTCCACATACTCCTTGCCCCCCCTCCCCCCTAGGCCCTTGTCCTCCGTACCTCCCTCTTGATCCCCTGTACCCACCTCTTCCTCCTCTTCCGCCCCTGCCTTGCCATTGTGGCACTTCGTACTGCTCCTCACCGGCCATTGCTCCTGTCTGTTTGCTGCCATTCTTGCCTGTATTGCTATTGACCCCTCCTCCCAGTCTACCAGCCCCTCGGCGGGGAGGGCAGAAGCTACTGCTGCGACCTTCACCAATCTTGTTTGTACTAATTTGGCTTCGTCCGCCAACCTTTTCTGCACTATCTTTTCCCTCTCTTGATCCTCCTATAGTGGTGTGGTGTACTATGATGCTCTGTATTTCGGGCCAGCCTTTGGTGTCCAGCCCAGCAATTTTATTGAATGCCTTCTGAACTTCCTTTGGGAGGCCTCTCTTGATTATATAATAAAAAAGGGAGGTGGATATTGGTCCCAAGCTGTGCCTGTCTCTGCTCTCCACATGTATTGCACCTGAAGATTGAAATCTGAAGCCTCTTCGTCCTCCCCCATTGTACACTGCATAACTGTATATCGGGGGTGTCTGGAACGTGTCTCTCAATGCGTCCCACACTCGGGCCCTCAATGTTAAATTATGCCCCATCGTGGCGGTCACAATCTAGAGTGATCCCAGGGAACCCTGCCTTCCCCTACATCCTGTTTGCTTGGTCGCCTACTGCAGAAACCCAGACTCTTAACGTCACCAATGGCTAAGGGGACTCGGCTGTGTTTTTCTCAAATGCATATATCCACTTGCTCGCCCCCCCCCCCCTTGAAAGTGTGGGGGTAATGTCTTCAGTAAGTTTGCTTTGTCCATCTGTGCCCATGGGACATAATGTGGCTTTCCTGCCCCCTTGTGCATTAATGGCATCTGTAACTTGCTCTTCCCATACTCACCTTTACTCTTTTTTTCCCGTTACTGGCCCCTTTCCAGTCCTATTTCTTCTTCCTTGCCACCCCTCCTTGTCTCCTTTCTCACCGGGTGATGAGGCCATGAGCAGGGACGCTCCACCTGACACCCCGCCTACCGCCTCATCTGCTTTGTTTCCTTCATATTCATCTAGATTGCTCCAATATTCTTCCTCGCTCTCAGATAACACACCCTCTTGCTTCGTGCTCACCTGTACCTCCCCCGATCTACCTGTATGATTCTGGTGGGGGTGTCATTTATTCGAAATAGGATCTCGCCCTTTTTCCACTTCTCCCCCATTATATTTGCTGAAGTATCAGGTGTTTGGGGCAACGGTGTTTGCTTGCCCCGTTGTGAATGTGTGCTTTGTTCATAGTCCTCGTGTTAATTCTGTTAATCGTGTTTCTAAGTCTTGTGTACGCTGTCCTAGATTTAATTGAGGGATGCACATCTGTCCGAACAAGCCTTTTGGATCATACGGGGGTGGGGCTGTTGCTTGTGACACAGGGGGTGTTTGTCTTTGATACGTACACAGGGTCGCTATAGCCCTCTGCAGGTTTTGTGATTATTGGGTATAGTCATACATGCTCTTTGTTTTTCCTTACTCTCCCCCTCGCTGTTATTTGTTGCCTGGGGAAACGTACCTTGACCCTTATTCTTATTTAGGGGTATTTCTTCAAATAATCTCCACGTCCAGTACTTCCCTTCTGTTTTGGAGCTGCTTGCCCTTATACTTAATGATCAGATATGTTGCTACCATGTGTAACATTGATTTATCAAATGACCCACCTTCAGGCCATACCTGGGGCATATCTTCCCCTTTCATTTTTGTGCGCCGTTGTTCGTGATACATTTTTTTTGCTGTACCCCGGTATACTTTGACATATATGCATAAGTGGCGTTTCTGCCCCCATCGTCTTAATCATCACCTCTGGTATATGTATGCAAATATGGACAATCTAATATAAATGCCAACCAATCTCTTAAACACTAACCTTTTTCCACCAAAATTATTGCAATGCTGTTTATCAAAATACTTTATTTTATATTTTCAATTACCACTCTGTCATTACTGAACCAAAATTAAACAGGACATTGGCCACGTGACCTATAACATTCAATTAGACAGACGCAACATGGATCATGCAACATTTAAACAGAACGTTATGCACAGACATTAAAACGTGTACCCTGCATGCCTGCCTGCCGTCCCCTATTTTTCTCCCCTACCTTCGTTACCCCCCAGAACCATGCCTCTGTCCTGGCCCCTCTGGACCACCCTCTTAAGAGACAAGAAAGAAAAAGAAAGTTTTTCTAAAAACGACTGAGTCTTCGCAGTGCTGCCTTCTCCCCCCTCCTCGCAGAGCTGATTTCCCGTACCTCTTTTCACATTTTATCCTCTTTATAAACTCCTGATGGCCATATGCAAAAGAAAAAGGTAGCAAAGAAAAGTCCCCTGCTGCAAATGTAAAGTCTCCTCTTTTTATCTCCTCCTCTTATATCCTCAACACACCTCTATCTCACTCCCGTCTTTTCCTCCCACCTTCTTTTAGGGTCTCTCGCACTTGACACTCACGTGTCCGTCTTGATTCGAGAGCTTCCGGACCAGATCTGTCAAGGTGCCGCCCCACACTCCACGGCCACACCCGGCTCCAGCGAGCAGTACGGATGAGTATTTGCAAAGCCGGGACCTGTGGAACCTTCTGGCCGAATGCGCACACTTCTAAGGGTACCAGTTGCCGTAGGTGGGCAGCCTTGACAGGGACACACCCTGGATCTCGCCGCTGTGGCTGGGGGATATCTTGTGCCAAAAGGAACGGAAAAACGCTATTGCGTCAGTCACCAAATGAAAGCTGGCATTCCCCACAATTGCCATAAAATAGCCAAATAAAAACACTAATGGACACACCCCAGTAGGGAATGAGACCGGGACCAAATGCGGTTGAGGTAAAATATACGTTTTATATAAAGTAAAAATGGGGCACGCAGAGGACTGCTACTTCGAGAGCGCTCTGCCCAAACAGAAAACGCATGTTATATTACAAAAACACGTTGTCTATGACGTGTGCTATGGGAGATACATTCAGTAGAATTCATTGGACAAAGGGGACTGGTCCGTATGTAGCGCATCTGGCTGATGCTCCCGGATTGGTTGGTTCCAGATTGTAACATTGTGGATCACGCTTGTAAGCTGGGCTCATCTGGGAGGGGTGCAGGGTCAGGCGATGTCGTGTGTTTTAGACTAACATTTGCCCTTTGGCCACACATCTTAATATTATTCATACATCTCGTCAGGCAATAACTATCACTAGACATTTGACCTGGAAATAAAAGTAAGGGTACATGGGTCCAGGTGTCTTATCTAACACAGTATTTGAATAATACATTCATCAAATATCTCCTTAGATCTACAGAGAGGGTGGTTTATTGTTTGCTATTACGAGGAGAATATATGCCACACATGGGATTAGTGATAGGGGGTGAACTGGAATGGCACACAGTCAAGGGGCATGCAACTGTTACATCAAGAAGTGTAGGCTATGGTGGGGGCTCGTGGTCTATATTTCTTTACACTGGGTCTGCTAGTACGGAGGCAGATTTGTAGACTGATGTTTTTTTTTCCAGGACCAGGCTTTGCCCGATCATTCACAGGGCAGTGATGTAAAAAGGAAAGCGAGAGATAGTGTTTAGTTTGTTACTGTTCGCGCCCAAGCTTCCGTGAGGACAGGGCAGCTGCAGAGATTGCAGAGGGGAGGTGGTTGGTGGTTGGGGGTTGGCTGGCTGTACACGGACAATGAAGGGGAGAGGTGCAGGCCTGCATTTAGCGTTTTCATGCAGCCTAATAGAAAATGGAGTCAGTAGCTAAGCAAAATGGAGTCTAGTTGTTTGTAAGCCATGAACATTTATGGGTCATTCAATGGATACCCCATGCCTTGGCCTGAGGCAGGTGGTCGCCGCAGAATGAGCATATCACGTGATGTTAATAGGAATGAAGGGGGGCCTGGGAGACCCCTCCTCACTTACACTGTTGAGGATGTTAGAGTTGGAAGGTTGGTCCTGCAAAATGTTCTCCGTTCACCGGTCTCCATTTGTTCTTATTGCACACCTTGTGTGAGCTTTTCAGAAGATGAGGAATAGATTGGAAGAACATGAAGAACCAATAACTCGGCTCCAGTATTGTTTTTTCTGATTGGTGCGGTTTTCCTTCTTAACCTTGTGCTACCCTGCTAAAAGGACATACTCCATTGGAATGTGTGCAATTAATTAGTTTTTTTTAACATATCTTATTATTTTGTAACCAATGAAAATGACAAATCAAACCATCGGGGTGAAACCTGTCATGTATACAGCATTACGAGCAGCGTTCTCAAATAATATACTCTTTCTCCGCAACACAATAGAAGTGGAATAACAAAGCCAGTTAGGTAGTATACAGTTGCTGTTATGACTCTGTTGGGGGTCACTGAACACTTCCCCATTTGTCCCAGAACTTAAATTTGTACGGGCAACCTCTAGATCTGTCTGTTCTTCCACCGCCATGCAGTTATCCATGTCCAACACCCACTTGGACAATCTCAGCACCTCTCTTACCCCCCCCCCCCACCCCTCAATGCATGACAATATTCCTCTTGGCTGCAATCAGCGTTGGATATAACAATTTGTTATACCGCGAGTAATCCGTCTCATCCCATGTTCCAAGTAATATGAACTTTGGATCCGTTGTTACTGCTGAGACAACACGGAGGACACCCTGCGTAGGATCTTAAACCAGAAAGTTTGGATTTTTGGCATAGCCATATTGTGTGATAAAACGGTCCCCAGTGTGGTATGACATCGTAAACAGTTAGCATCCGCCACCCGGACCCACTTTAACAGCAGTTCCCGGGTGTGATATGTTCTGTTCAGGATTTTCGATTGGATAAGTCTGAACCGGGCTGGGATAGCTCTCTCTCTAGGGGCCATTAATGCCTCTTGCCACTCTTGTGCCTCAACAGGGCCCAAGTCAGTACCCCATTTTTGTTGGAGTTTAGTCAAGGGGCATGTGATAAAACTAGAAACGGTTTGGCACAGAGTCGAGATTTCCTTCCTGGCAAGAGGTTCTGCATGTGTGTTGGCTTCCATACAGTCATACCTCCCTCAGAACTGTGGCTACATGGCATGTCTGAATTGGATATATTGATAGTTGTCCAAAATTGACAATTGTGAGCTTTGCTGCAGCTCCTGGAATGACTGTAGGCGGCCGTCTGAGAGCACATCTCCCATACCTTTGTCATTGAGCTGCAAAAGTCAACTTCCGTAACTTAGGCATGTCCCTATTCCATATTGGGGCTTTCAGTGTGAACATCCCCTCCCAACCAGTCTCCCTCATGACTTTCTTGCAGACATGCACTACCTGTTGTGAAAAAGAAGGCACTCCAATCGCTTCCACTGTACAATGTAGTGTCAGTTTCAAACAAACCAGCGCACTCGATTCTAATTTGTGGACGGACTGCTCCCCAGCAATGATTTGTTTGACACTGCCAACGGAGAGGCTCAATAATACTTCAGATCTAGAAGACCAATCCCAACATCCCACACTGACCCGTACAGGTACTACAATGATGATCTGGACTGAGAATCCCACCAAAGCCGTCTCTTCAGAGCCCTTTCGATGTTCTGGAATTCACCATCAGGGATCCTAACAGGGTTATTGTGGAGGATATACAAAAACCTAGGTAGCGTCATTTTAAACATTGTAACCCTCCCCAACAGGGACGAGGGCAGAGCTGACTAGAATTTAGTGTCTGCAATAAAATGCGCCCAAGGAAGGGGGGGGGGAAATCTTGACAGACCTGAATGTTCGGGTATTTAAACTATCTGACAGCTACTTTTAAAGGTAGTGTCTTCTGGAATTGCCCAAGGGCTCCCTTGTACTGTAAATAGGATTGCTTGCTCCACTATACCATCCATTCATTGGTAGGATCTCTATTATCCTGGGGATCGACCTCAGAGTCTCCTACACACAGCAGTAGGTGGCCTGCATACATCAAGATGTGGTCTTCCTGTTCCGACAGCCACATGAATCCCTTCATGAGGGGATCCTTGTGAGCCAGACCGTTGGGGTTCGATAGATGGGATAAACCATGGTGGAAAAAGAGGGCAGTCCTGGCGTTTACCTCTTTCAAGTGGGAAATGCTGAGACATCACTCCATTGACTCGGATCTTTGCTAGGGGGAACTCGTACAACAGTTCAATCCATTGCAGGAAATGTGGGCCGAAACACATACTGACAACACGGGCCAGACAAATTGCCAGTATATTAAATCAGAAGCCTTTTGAAATCAATGCTCATTATTGCGGGTTCGGAATACAGTTGACCTTATCCAGGCCCACATGAAGTCTGTGTATTCCTGCGAGTTGCCCTGTCTGGTGGTGAAACGTTTTGATCCAAATGGATCAGTGACAGGTAGGATCTCAGTCTCATTGCTAGAACTTGGGCCAATATTTTAGACTCAATGTTAATGAGCAAAAGGCCAGTAAGAAGCTCTCATTTGGCAGTTTCTTTCTTGGGCATGACTAGGACGATAGCTTGATGCAAATACTGGAGCATTCTTCCCTCACCCCTACTGCCCTGAAACATCGATATTGATTCAACTATCAGGTCACTATGCCTTTTCCAGAGCTCTTCTGGGAAACCGTTCGACCCCAGCACCCTCCCTGACTGGAGTGATGATATTGCTGCAGCCACTTCCTCCTACGTAATGTCAGTGTTTGTGTGCAAAAGTCACTGTCTGTAACAGGACTTGGGAAAGCCCACCTTGGATGAACAGGGTTTAGACCTCTTAGGATCACCCTGAACTACTCAAAGGTTTTTGGTAGTGGTCAAGCAGACAGGCTTAGTCTAACGAGGGAGGAGGGCTATAGTTGGGTACAAAGACCTTAGAGTAAACCTTGGTTCAAGAAATTACTTAGTTTTATACAAATAGGCATTTATTATATAATACAAGGCAAAATCATGTAAGTACTACAATACATACAAAATGTATAAGGACACTTGCAATACTTTTAGGATAGTACATTGTGGGTGTAGTTACAATAGAAGAGCTTTTTCAGTAACATCACTTAGTAAACCAACTGGAAGGCTATTTGCAAAACATTCCAAACTCTTGCAATCAACAGTCAAACCATACCTAGTTTGTCTTTCAAAGTTCAGATGGGCCACTGGGACTCTAGTGGCTGCAGGTGGACTGGGAAAAGGTGGGAAGGAGCAAAATACAGTTTCCAGAGTGCTAGGATTTTCTAGAGTTGCAGTTAGTACATTTGTTGGTTACAAGTGGGCTCAGGGGTGTTAGGATGACCCCCTGAATGGGTTCCCCAAGGACCAGTGTCCTAGGGCAAGGCGGTTTTACTGCTAGAGTACAAGGGGTTGTCCACCCAAATGTTAGATACAAGCTATCTGTAGCCCCCAAAGTCACAGGATCGCACAAGCAAACCCCAGTTGGACAGCACCTTGAATTGAAGAGGGTGTTTCTTTGACAAAGACCTCCTTTTCTTCGTCCCTGGGGATGGGGCGACTGTGACCTCCGTGGATCTGGTGACAGTACTTGAGCAGAGGGACTTCCTGTAATGGTAGACGGTTGTTGAGTTGGTCAACTCTTCTACCTTTGTTGGTCCTTGCCGCTGGTGAGGGGACTGGAGCTGGCTCGAGTCGTTGGAGGCTTTTAAGTATGCCCACAAAGTTTCAGGCAAAACCACGCTTCTGGAGACGATGCACAGCTATGCAGCACCGGACCGTGGGTATTGGGAGTTTGCAGGCCCTTGCAGAGGGGCGGGGAGGGGAGCTTGAAGGAGGTGCGGGGGGGTGGGGGGGTGTCGCAGCTCTTCAGGGGATATTGCAAATTGTAGTTCGTCTGGAGACTGAATAGGCTGACCAGTTTATGGGAGGAGGTTATAGTCTTCAGATCTTCCCTGTCCATTGGAGTGACGAGGTCAGGACAGCAGTGAAAACTCGACAACCTGGCAACGTCCGTCTGGTGGTCCTCCTTGGTGGTACTCTTTGGACCGGTGGTCGATTCTAGGTTTCTGCTCCAGCATCTCAGAACATTTCCAGGAACACCGGCCGAGTCCATCAATCGCGTCCACTGCACCATTGAAACCTGGAGATGGCTGTCCAATGGGGACAGCCAGGTTCTCAGCAGAGCGAAGGCAGGGGAGTTTAGGTGGACCTCCCCCACTTTCTGTACTGCCAGGGACTCGAGACCCTTTGCAGGCTTTCCAAGGGAATCCCAGAAAATACAAAGGGACAAGAGTACCCTCCGCCACCTAGCATGGCAGAAGAAGGGAACAGAAAGGACAAGCCATCTTGTTGAGGCCTCCATTTTTGGTGAGGGGTGCCCTATGCACCTTCATTGGAGCTGCAACAGCTTCAGTGAAAAGTACAGAAAGTTGTCTAAAAGGTACACTGCCACCAGCCTGAACAGATGGGCTTGTCACAGTAACAAAGTTACTGCTGAGGCGAGAGAAGGGACACACTATATCCCCTCAGCACTCCACATAGGGTGGTGTGTGCTGATTACACAAAAATAAAAAAAACGGTAGGATAAAAATTATCTCCCCGCCCTGGTAAATGCAAGAGTCTGGGCCACTTTGAATTACTTATAGTAATCCGCAAATGTCTTGCAGATCTTGTTTTCCTCCGTAACTCCCTCCTCCGCCACGGTGATAACACTGTGTACATATTGGAGCCTTTGGGAAGGCAGAGGGGGCAAGTCCTGTTCTAGCCATGGCAGCAGTTTCCCAGCTTTATCCCCGACTGGAATACTCTAGCACAGTACGCCAAGTGGTCTTGTCTCATGGTATCGCTTGCGAGGGTATGGTAAGAGTCCCTCGCTTGCAACAGCTGGTGCTGTTCCTAGGGACACATCAGTAAGAAATTGCTGTTCCAAATACATTAACAGAAGTTTGGTTTCTGTCAGCATTGCAAGCCTCTCGCGTTTCCTAGCGGCAAGGACAGAAATGACCTTCCCCAGCATAACTGCTTTATAACCTCTCCAAAGTATCTCAGGGCGCTGAGGTTTTCAATTCAAAGGTATTCCATAGTTTTGTCCTGCAGCTTGCTTACCACCTCTGGGGAATCCCCAAAAATATGCATCCAGTTTCCAGGAAGAGCGGTCCTTCATCAGTGCCTTACCCATTGGAATCGGCAACGGAGAGTGATAAATGTCTCAACAGGAGCTGTGGATCTGTGACCCTGTGAGTCTGAGTTGGCACAAAAAAGTAATCAATCCTCGAAGGAGAGATGTGCCCCTGAGTGGAAGAAATAGCTTGGTTTGTGTGGGTGTACGCTGTGCCATACATTCACCCCTTTGCGCCCGCAAGCTCCCTCAGTTTTGTTGGTCTCTGATTCGACACCTTCATGCCCAGGAACCGATGCCGGCTGCTGTCATCACACCATGAAAATCCCCGGCCACGAGCCAGCAGTCCACCTGGTGGTGTTTGAACAAGCCCTGGAGCTTGTGACGCGATCCAAATTCAATGGCGGCGGGCATACACACAGAGCTGCCCAGAGTCCTCGCACAGGATGACCCTGTTAACAACACATCGCCCCTCCCCTACTGTCCCAGACCACCGATGAGGTAATAAACCATGTAAGTTTCCAAATCGGCAGCATTACCCCCCTTGAGCCCTGTGTAAACCCTGCATGTAAATAAATTTGTTGCATAGTTGGGATTTTTTTTAAAACATGCAGGTTCCCATCAAGTGCATTTCCTGAAGAAACACGAATGTAGGTCTATACCTGTTAAGCGCCTGCAACACCTTACCCCATTTGATCCTATCGCAGAGACCATTAACATTTCAAGATATACACACCACCTTCTTATTGATTGCATGCATTCAACCGGTTTAGGGCAGCTATGCACGAAGTATGTGATGTGCAACTGCGAATAAGGAATAGTGATTGCTGTACATGAAAAATTCATGTGCCCTGGCTGTGAGAAACGCAACAAAAATATTCCCCTCATTCAGAGCAAAATTACCCCACTGCATACAACCTGTGAACTTGGTGTATCAATCGCCCAACATTAGCAACTCAACCAAAGAGACTATATTGGTGATAGTGAGGGAGAAGTAGACCCCTCTAAGAGGAACCAGAACCAAAACCTGTCTCCACATCCTCAGGTTACCACGCCCCACACCAGTAATCTCAACTTTCTCCCTGGCACTGTGACACCAACGTACCTTACCTATACATACTCGCACACCCTCCATATCACACAGATCGTGGCCACATCCCCCAGCGTGTGCCCTTCACCACCCTGCAATTACTTTGTTTTTGAAATGTGACAGTTGATGTCCCTTGCGATTTGCTGGGATCAAAGGGGCAGACATGTGGAAAATGCCACCAGCAAAATTGAAAGTGTATGTACGATGACAATTCCAGCATGAAACAGTGCTAAGGATTTGTGGCGGAGCCGCCCTGAGAGCCACATGCTGGAAGAAAAAAACTTTTGGGAAGTCGGTCTAAGATGCATTTCACAAGATTTGGATTCCAAGGGCAGTGTACTATATCCATTAGAAAGAAGGTTACCGAAGGTAAGTAATTTCTTCTTTCTTTAGCTATCCTCCAGTTTCTACATGGTACTATTTTATCAAAGCAGTAGGTGAACAGTATTTGACCCGTATCTGACTGGCAGTGATATGGAGGAACCTGTAACATGTATTTTTGCTTGGTGCACAAGATTTGTAGCCATTTGATCTCAACACCAGTTTTCAGACTCTGGTTTACTGTCCGGCCCATTGTCCAAAATCTGATGCATGTTTTGTGGAGGGAGCATTCTTTCATTTATTAAGTGTTTTTTGTGCTACTTGTCTGTGCTATTGGACATGGGGGATAAAATCAGAGTGCACACCTATGCCAGATGAACGAATCGCATTTAATTCCTTGATGCTAGTTCACCTCTCCACAAATGGAAATGGCCCAATTTATCTCCAAAAACAATTTAAGAAATACAAACCTACACGAAATCTTAGATCCTTGAACAAAGGACAACTACATGCCAAGCTATCGGAAAAACCAATTGGCTTAGGTAGAGCCTTCCCTACCATAGCCATCGCTAAATGGAATACCTTACGTGAGCCCCTAAGAACTGAAACAAACTTACAAAGCTTTACAAAGAAACTGAAATCTTTTATTCAAATAAACCTACTTTAAAAAGACCACCTCTAACTGACTTATCTTTATCTGTATTGTCCTGTCACCATGTCCCCTGTCTCTATGGAAAGCGCTCTGATGACTGTGGGCTGCAGAGCTATAGAAATAAATAAAATAAAAAAATAAAAATACACGCTGGCTGGGTCTGATCTATGTGAATATTCCACTTTGAATATGCATGCAATAAAAGCCTGGGCTACAGCATTCCTGTCGATCGCACGCCACCGCCCATTCCTGCCCAATCCAAGTTTATTTTTCCATTACCGGCTCACACACATCACCCTCCTCCTGCTTCAGGCGCCAACCCTCCCTGTGTGAGGGCTATTTGTGAATAGGACAACTGGTATTTTTACACTGTCTTTCTAATTATGCCATAAAGAACAAACCGGCCTGATTGGGGGTTGGGGGCGAGTGGTTGGGTTTGCTAGGCTGAAGATGGGGGTAGTACTATAAGGAGTGCTGTCTACTATAAGGAGTGCTGTCAGAGGTCTGAAAGAGTGGTTTCCCGGAGTATGAAAAGCCAGGTACAAAGGTGTGAATTGTTTCTTTTGTTTTTAATACAGATTATGTTTACTTTGAAAACTCCTCCAGTAACCCATACCTCATCCGGCGAATCGAGGAACTTAATAAGGTAAAAGCCTGATTCCTCTATGCCAACCAGAAATGCTCTCAGCCTGTCCATATTATTGCTGTGCTGTTTTAAAGCCTGTGACTGTCCAGAATGAATATTTTTTTTTCCTGCCTATATAAAAGATGTATCCTTCATTCGAAATCAGTAGTATCTCTTTAACGTGAGCAAAAGCTAACTGTTTATCCTGTAAGCTTGGTGTACTTAAGTATGACATTTGCACTTCTGCGCTTTTGGGATTGCACTCATTTTTATGTCTGTGTATTATTCAAGGTTGTTTAACTCTTGCCTCCATCTGCTTCCTTTCTGCTCCTCAGACGGCCAACGGGAATGTGGAAGCAAAAGTTGTGTGCCTGTTTCGACGTCGGGATATCTCTAGCAGCCTGAACAGCTTGGCAGACAGCAACGCACGTGAGTGGGATAATCCGGTGCGTGTGCGGGGGCTCATCTTTCTGTTAAGTGCCCTGAGGGAGGCAGTTTATATGTGATATCAGTATGATTTTACAGTTTCTGCCAAATTCCAGTGGAAAAATAGCATTAATTTAAAACACTTTCCATTCCAATGCATTTAAGTGACAAACGCACTCCTCCATGACAGCCAGCAGCCCAAATGGGCGTCGAAAAGGCACATGCATAGGGGTGACATAAAAATCCTGTAAACTACTGGCCTGGTTCTCTCCTGCACTGTGCCACTGACCTTTTGACCAAGATGTTCTTTGGCTAGTGTGCTCATTCATTCCTCTGTTACCGATTCCCCCTGCCCAATTCTTCTGCTGCAAAAAAATCCATTCCTCCTCATTGATATTGCTGCCTTATAGTAGACTTTAGAAATGAGCATGATGGAGAAGTCTCCATACTGGTCAATGTATTTAATATAATCAAGACGTTTCTTCGGGTCTACAATTAGAAGGTTGGAGATCTGGAAGCCAGACATTTTGTCGGCCAAAACCAGTGAGAAATAGATATTTTTCCTTCTGCTTCTTTGGGTTATTACGCAGGAAGTTATGTCATGTGAAGTAGTCTTCCATTGCATGATACCTGCCATTTTGGGCTTTTTGGAGCTTTTTAATACAAGCCAGAGGGCATTATTCATCAGCTGCTGACGATACAGTTGAAGCACCCCCAAGTCCAATGACAAATTGTAGAAATCAAAAAGGTGCCTAGCATTCTAATTGTCGAAGTGTTAGGCAAGATGTGTGCAGGACCCTTTGGGAGACTACATCAACCTTGACCTCCTGGCAATGCGAACCCAACCTTTGGTACAAGTCTGTACTACACAGGTTGGTAGTGTGGCTGAGCAGCCAGGCTTATCTCAAGAGGGGTCAATGTGAGCAGTAGAGTGGTTACACAGAGTCACAGTGACAAGTTTTCAAGTAAACTCTTACACTCAAGGTTTCTTGATTAAACTTCAGAAGGGAGCAAAACATGTAACACTTCAAAACACTGTTTCTCTAAATCAGATGATTCCCATTGGGGATGGCGCACAGTCACTTCCTACACCCTTGGGTGACTTAAATAGCTAAGAGACTGTGCACATTGATATATCACTGCTACATTTAGAGCAATACTGAGTTTGGTGCAAAGGTTACATAGGAGAATAAAACAAACGTTAACAAATACATCATACAACTGTTAAGTCCTTTTTGAACCCTCCAATCCAAAGTAAATTAACCCTTTCCTAGGGGAAAGGTAAAAACACAAAGTCAGAGGTAAGAGGAGTCTCTCAGGGAGCCAGGACAGCCAATGTTAGTTGAGCAGAAATCTAGGGGAGCTGAAGAACTTCTTTGCAGGTAAGTAAAAGTCTTGCACAATGTTTTTAGAACGGTTTGTAGAAATAAAATCATTTGAAGGGCCACAAGCTGGGAGGCTTTTTGAGGGGCAAAGCTGTAAGCAACTCTGCAAGGTTAACCAAGACAAGTCTCAACTGAGAACAAGTAAGGCTACACCACAAGAGGTAAGTCTTTAACTTTTACAGTACCTTTGGTTAGAAGAAATGGTTCCAGCTGGCTTCTGTTCCTGTACAGCTCTGCAGATCCTGCCGTTCCTGGTCCTCAGTCGTGAGGACAAAGAGGGAGGACGTCTGGGCACTCATGCACTGCAGTGGGAAGGTCTGTGGCAGCAATAGGCAAACTTCAATTCAGCTGCACTTTGTGGTTTCAGCTTTTCGCGTCTGACGCCAAATAGCAACACTGTGGTTCTCGGACACCACTTTTCCTCGCATCTGGGGTCCAGCGCACTGTTGGGGGTGGATCAGCCTTGGTCAGTCATGCTTCAGGGAAGTCTGGATGATTTTCCTGGTGCTTGGGTCCGACTTAAAACCGATCCACTCGATTTGGTGTTCCTCTCCCTGGCACTTCGGCTCCAGCAGCAGTGGAAGTACAGCCAGCTCCGAGAGGATGTCCAAATTAGTTCACTTTGGGGTTGATTGGTCCTACCGACTCAAGGGGAGAAGTCACCCTTGCAGAGCTTCTCTAGTCGAAACGAATTCGGAGCTTCAGCACAGCAGCAGGGCACTCTGGGCAAAAAAACGGTCCAGGAGTTGCAGTAGTCCAGTGGTAGACTCTGCCTTCCAAGCCAAAAAGCCTTGCTTTTTTATGCAGGTTTCTCCCATTCATTCCCGCCTAGCAGTCAGTCAAACGGCAGGGTGGCTGTCCTCCAAGGACAGCCAGCCGGCCAATCACCTTTTGGGTGCTTTTCTGTAACCAAGGGGATTAAGCACAGGGCGTTTTGGGCACCTCCCTCACTTGCTGCCCCTGCCAGACATACTGGAGCCATAGGCGTGGTTCACTCGTGCATCCTGCCAAAGACCAAATGAATAAAGGAACCAATCCTGGTTTGGTGTGGAGTAAAGGACCTTTCTGACAAGAAATGGCGACAAAGGACCCGTGCCATTTTAACAAAATAGGCACCCACGAGTGCCTTACTGCAGCTGCAAACGCAGCCCGCGGTAAACGCACACAATGGTAGTAAAAAATAAATCACTGTCACCAGCCATTAATTGTAGAAAGGGTAACATACTAGTTTTACACGTGAAACTAGACAAAGGGGATACCAAGAAACCCCTCCAGCCACCCTATGGTAAGATAGTGTGTGCTGGGTCTAGAAAGTTACAGATTGTAAGTAAAGTCCATTTCACTTCACTGCTCTTGAAAACCGTAGTTTCACCAAGAGAAAATCTAAGAGACTTCTCTGTGACATTGCACTGAAGGTTCTGTGTGTCGCAATGCAAATATGATGCCTATGGAGTTTGTCAGACGCCAAAGTGAAAAGAAACCGAGTCCAAATCACAGTAAAATACATATGAGAGTGAGAATCGGGTCTCCCTCTCTCCAGGTTAGATATCAAAAGTCCAGCAAAAGAGCTGGGGGTCTGTAAGGTAGAGAGGAATTAGCAAATTTATGAGAATTCTCCCTAACACCAAGATAACTCTGTCCCTAGCTTTGGTCTGTAAATTGTGAACTTTGTTCCAACCAAATCTAGCTTATACAAAGGCCTAAAGGCAAATGCCTAATTTGTCTCTTCCCCTCTCTGGGGTTCTTCTTAGTGTAACTTTTCCCAGTGTGTTCAACAGAACCCATGGTAGCTTTGTGCCAATTGCATGAACCCTCTTCTCACCCCTGCTGTCTGCCCGCATTCCCCCAGCCCCTCTGGCGTCCTGATCACAATTCCATTGATGGCCTGCTCACTCTCGATTCTCACCCCCCAACCACTTCTCTCCTGCACTCTTCTCCTCACACCCTACACCACTCCATCCTTACTCTCTCTCAATACCCTACCCACTGACTCTGCCTACTACCCTCACCCCCTTACTTTTATCTCCTACTCTTCCCCTCACTACTACCCTCACCTTCACAAACACTCTCATATTTACTGCTTCACTCTCACAAGCTGGTAACACATTCCCTCACACATACCTCACTTGCACTCTGCTCAAGTTCTGCCACCAACTGTTCATCACTCTACAGTCTGCCCTAAGCATGGTCTCTCGCTTTACCTCCTGTTACAGCTGAAACCAATACATTGCCTTTCACCTGCTTCCCTTTCATACTGCGGCTCTTATGCTTCTAACCCCCACCTCTGCCCCTTCCATTGGCTCCAGTGATCACCTCATTCTACCTAATCTGTGTTTCCCGTCGGGGCTGGGCTACACAGCTGAAAAGCTTTAAAATTTCTTTGTAGCTCCCCCTTTTCCAGCACTGTTTTTTTGGCAGTCACTGATGGTTTGCCTGCTGTTTCTCTGGTGTGCTGTGGGTCTGGAAGTTAGTTTTTCTGTTGTGAGTTATTTACTTTTCTGATGGGCTGTACCCTCTTGGGTTTTAGTGAAGGCTCATATTCCCCATTAGTTGTAGTGTTTCTGCTTTCTCCTTAGTTTGGTTTGTGACTTTCTTGTTTGCTCCCAGGTGTGCCGTGGGTGTTACAGTTCTAGAAAAGAAAGAAAATGTAGACAAAGTGTTGGTAATCCATTTTGTGACACAGAAGAGCACCATTGGCAAGCATGGCACATGATGTGGTATAAGGTGCTGGAGGTTTGCCCTATTCACTTTCTCTCCCCCTAGCCGGGATATATATATATATATATATATATATATATATATATATATATATATATATATATACTCTGAGGCTCGTGGAATCTGCGTAGATCACATTCTGTGCATAGGCCGACATCTAGTGGAAGCTGCCGAGTATTAAAGCTTGTTTTTTGAAACTCAAAAATGGGCGTCGACCGAGGGCGTGCCAGTAATACTATCCCTAGTGTGACGTCCACTGTACCCATGATCCCTCACGCGTGTAGGACCCTCAGATTGTTTTTTTCTGCCATACTTGTCGGAAGCATAGTTGCGGAGTTCCCTGGCTTTCAGCCATTTGTGATTAATTATTCATAAATTCCCTGTTCTTATCCCACGTCGAGACGCCGAAGATCGATGCCGGCACTGAAGAACGAACAGCTGTCGAGACTGCACAGCAGACTTTAGGCCTCGGAAGGCCTCTGGCCTCGGCCCTGCAAGTAGGGAGAGTTGGGGGGTGGACATACTCGTTTATTTCCTTCATACACTCGCCCGGTGGCATATATTAACATATGGAGAGTACTCCTTTTAAATTCTGCCCCAAGTGCAATCGTAAATTCCCTTAGGTGGATAAGCATAACACCTGTAATCTCTGTTTGCCTAGGGACCACCCAGAAGCCAATTGTAGAGCGTGTAAGCTCTTTAAAGCTAAAACAATTAAGGACCGCTCCACTAAATGTTGGGCCCATTACGCCAGGCAACTCGAGGCCATGGACGCTGTGGGTTCCTTCAGTGATGGCACCAACGCTGCCGGTTCGGCCGGCGAAGGCACTGGAGTGTCGTTAGACACCCAAGCGCGTGCCCCCGAAGGTCTGTCCGGCGGGGCAGATATGGGGACCACACCCGGCGGCTTGAACGCTACGCATACACCTACATCTAAACACACTAACCCCTCTCGAGACTCGACACGCGTGTCGAGCGATCGGCAGAAGAAGGCACAAAGAACGGTCCGCAGAATTGGTGTCCTTTGGCCGTTCCAGGTCTCGATCGCCTCACGACACAGAGCAACCGTCTACGATTGCTAAGGGTGCCACGCTTCCTAAGGGTGCCACGCTTCCTAAAGTCACAGAGGTTTGGTCGTCAGACGAAACCGACCTCCACCCCCAAGCAGCACGTTCAAAGTCGGCTACGGCAGTTTGTTCTACGTCTGCCTCCGAGTCTCGACGTCCCACCTCTAAATCTTTAGACTCTAAGGAACTCGCCTCCGAATATCGACGCCAGGTGTCGAAAGATTCAGGGAAGCCCAGGGAGTCAGGGAAACGTGCCTCCACACATGGAAAAGGGGACAAACAGAAAAAAACGTCTGAACACCAGGTTCAGAAGGACAAACAGATCTTCTGAAAAGACCAAGACCCCTGTCACTAGGCCTAAGGTTGTCCCTCCCACTCCAGAGGATATGGGAATGGAAGATGAACCTCAACAAGAGGTGATGGTTCCCAGTTCTAAGGAATGGAGCGCCGAAGACATCGACAGGGTGATGAGGCAAATGTCTTTTTTAGCACATTTTTATCCCGATTATTTTCTGAGCTGTCAGAATACCCCTGCTACCTCTACTCCTTCCGGATCCAAAGACCCTCAGCCTCCTAGTAAGAGACCTCGCACTGAGACTCAAGTTCAGGGCCTGGTTTCGGACCCACTCACTATTCAACCTTACCATCAGTATGCAACCTTACCATCAGTATGCTGAAGATCCAGACATACAAATACCGGACGACCAGGCAGGGGTCGAAATATTATGGGGACGATGAGGACCAGGATGATGATGAGGAGGAGGAAGACGAGGCAGAGGCCTATAGTCTCGACTCCCTTATTCCCAAGGACCCATCGGTGTAATCAGCCATTACTAAATAAGGTTTTAGCTAAAGCTGCAGAGCACTTTCAGATAGACACTCAAGGGGCTTAAGAAGAGTGGGACTTTGCAGAGGAAATTATGGGGGATAGGAAAACCGTTGCCCAAGCCATACCAATTTGGAAATCCATTCAACGCAGAATTCATCCCTCCCTCCTCACCCCTAACCTTACCTGGGTAGTCAACCCTAGAATAGAGAAATTATTCAGGGCCGCCTCCTCCGACCCTCTTTATATAAGGGGTCAGCTTAAGCATGACTCATTGGTCACAACTACCAGAAAGAGGGCAGGTACACTTCTAGCATCCTACGAAGCTCCCCCAGACAATGAGAGCAAAAGGATATATGGGCTAGGAAGGAAAGTGGCTTCCACCTCCACTTACCAGGCTAGAATTGCTAATACCACCACTCTGCTGGCAAGTTACAATTGTCAACAGTGGGAGCAGGTAGCTGCCCTCATTGCCTCCGCACCTGAACCTCTAAAAGGCGAGTTGGCCCACATTGCGTCAGAAGGGAGATCGGTGTCCAGATGCATTCTCAAGGCGACTTTTGACGTGGCAGACAATGCAGGCCAGCTCATCGCAGAAAGCAGAGTGAACAGACACGCTTGGCTAAGGCAGTCGGGGGGGGGGGGCGGGGGGGGGGTTCAAACCTAAAACACAAGCCATTCTAATCGACATGCCGGTGGAACCAAATGTCTTGTTTGGGAAAGCGGTGGAAGAGGCACTTAAAACAGCAAAAGACAAATATGAGACCCTTAAGTCCCTTGGTCAGCTAACCAATAAACCCACAAACCAACGAGGGAATAATAATTTTCGTTGCTCCCGCGGCCAAAATTCCCAGAGAGGGTCCAATCACTCCCAAGGGCAAGGTGCATCATGGGGAAACAACCAACAGAGTACCCAGAATTTCACCAGAGGTCAAAAAAGGGGCCGTGGTGGAGGGAGAGGCAGCCCAGGTAGAGGCGGTACAACTCCCAATAAACAGTGACGCTGCGCTCAGGGTCCCTTCCCATGTATCCCCAGTAGGGGGCGCATTTCCAGCTTCACCCACGCATGGGAGGGGAATCACAACGGACAGATGGGTGCTGTCCACAGTGTCCCCGGGATACTGCTTCGAACTGTTGGAGCGCCCCCACGACCATCCTCCAAGACAGAAAATACACTCCTTGGAGCGCAAAAGAATACTCCTCGAGGAGATGGTAATTCTTCTTGCAAAGTACGCGATGGAACTCGTCCCGGGCAACCAGGTAAACGAGGGTATTTATTCAACCTACTTCCTTGTGCCAAAAAAGATCTAACAATGTGCCCAGTATTAGACTTGCGCCCTGCAAACAAGTATGTCAAGCCTCAAAAATTCCGCATGACTACCCTCGAAGAAGTAATCCCCCTACTAAAAAAGGGAGATTGCATGGCAACATTGGACATGAAAGATGCCTATTTTCAGATTTCCATGTTACCAGCGCACAGAAGATTCTTGCGCTTCAAGGTGGACAGTCAGCACTACCAGTTCAAGGTGCTGCTCTTCTGTATAGCCTCGGCTCCAAGGGTATTCACCAAGGTACTGGCGTTGGTGGCGGCGCACCTACGCAGGGAGGCAATCCCAGTGTCCCCTTACCTGGACGACTGGCTAATCAGAGTAATTTGCAGATCCAACATCCAAAGAACGATCAACCTCCTCTTCGAATTGGGCTTCTCAATCAACGAGAAAAAAATCAAGCCTGGTGCCAAGCACCTCCAAACAGTTCTTAGGATCTGTCCTGAGCACTCAAGAGGGGTTGGCCTTTCCACCAGAGGAAAGAATTCGGAATCTATTACTGCAAATTTCTCAATATCATTCCAGTCGTCAGGTAAGGGTTCGCAAATCGATGTGTTTGCTAGGCATGATGGCGTCATGTATTTACCTGATTCCCCACACACGCTTGTGACCCATGCAGGAATGGTTGGCGAAACAGTGGTCTCAGGCAAGTGGTCAGTGGGACGATCTAGTGTTAGTTTCGCCAACACTAGTACAGAGCCTTCGCTGGTGGACAAGGGAGAATCTTTCAAAGGGGAAACCCTTTTACGATCCAGAAATACAGGCTGTAGTCACTACAGACACGTCCCTCTCAGGATGGGGAGCACACCTCCTTCACCACACAGCGCAGGGACTCTGGTCTCACACAGTGGCCAAGAATCACATCAACCTGCTAGAGCTTCTAGCGGTCTTCAGAGTGCTTCGAACGTTCGAACCACACCTATCAAACCTGTCAGTGCAGATCCTAACGGACAGCACGACAGCAATGTTTTACATAAAAAAACAGGGGGGCACTCGTTCACCAAATCAGTCCAAGCTTGCCCAGAAAATTTGGATATGGGCACTCAGACGGAACATTTACCTGTCATCTCAACATGTTCCAGGGGATCTCTATTCACTAGCAGACTCTTTGAGCAGAGACCCCCTTCCGGAAGAACACAAATGGTGTCTACACGAAGAAGTCGTAAGAGAACTCTTCTCGCAGTGAGGTTTCCCCACTATAGACCTATTCGCCACAAGCGAAAACGGACAATGCCCAGGATTCGCATCCAGGTTCCCCCAGCCAGGCTCCATGGGGAACGCGCTATGGATGAACTGGTCAGGGATGTTTGCCTACGCTTTTCCACCAACCCCTCTGATGAGGAAGGTGGTCAACAAGATGCACAGGGAATCAATGACACTCATCCTAGTTGCTCCCATGTGGGCGAGACAACCGTGGTTTCCGCACCTGCTCTAACTGGCAGTGTGCGTATCCATCAGACTCCTGTGCTGGCACAACCTACTATCCCA
This sequence comes from Ambystoma mexicanum, assembly GCF_040938575.1. Lineage (NCBI taxonomy): Eukaryota > Metazoa > Chordata > Amphibia > Caudata > Ambystomatidae > Ambystoma > Ambystoma mexicanum. Next base: position 1,133,609,254 of record NC_090923.1, read on the forward strand.
GCACGAAGGACAAACGGTGCATTCTCAACCCAGCTTGATGAACTTGGCAGCATGGCTCCTGAAGACAGAGTTTGGCCATCTCAATCTACCACAGAGATGCATGGATATCCTTAAAGAATCAAGGAGACCAAACACCAAGTCACTGTTACTTTGATGAATAGAAGAGATTCGTAATTTGGTGCCAGAATAAACAAATCAACCCGGTTGATTGCACTCCTTCCAATATTGTCACCTACATGCTCCACCTGCTGGACGCAGGGTTGGTATTTAATTCACTCAAGGTACACCTGGCGACGCTGTCAGCCTACACCACCTCACATAACAAGGTGCTGTGGTGGAAAGTGCCAGTGGTTAAGGCCTTTCTGGAAGGGGTAAAGAGACTCCACCCTCAAATTCCGAACCCACCACCAGGATGGGACCTTAATGTGGTGCTTGCTAAACTCATGCCCCACCCCTCTTTGACCCCATGCATAAAGCTAGTCTCAAACACCTGACCTATAAAACTGCCTTCTTAGTAGCCATTACATCCATAAGAAGGGTCAGTGAAATTCAGGCTCTCTCAGTGCAGGATCCTTTCTTTACTGTTCATATGTATAAACTGGTTCTACGAACTCACCCTAGGTTCTCACCTAAGTTTATTTCAAATTCCATGTTAACCAGTCCATTGAGCTACCGGCATTCCAAGAACCCAAGAGCTCAGCTGAGGTGAAACTACACACACTAGATGTGCGAAGAGCGGTCCCCTACTACGTAGACAAGACCAGACCGCTAAGAAAGACAGATCAACTGTTCGTCTCCCTAGCTACAGGCAGGGATAGATATCGCGTCTCTAAAGGTGCCATCTCGAAATGGATAGTCCAATGTATCCAGCTGTGTTACTCCCTTTCAGATAAAACTCTTGCCTTTTACGCCAAGGGCCCACTCTACAAGAGGCACTGGGGCCACTCTGGCTTTCATTGCAAATGTACCCCTTGACACCATTTGCAAAGCCGCTACATGGAGCTCTATTCACACCTTTACTCAGCACTACTGCATTGACACTCATTCCAAGACAGATACTCGAGTGGGACAAGCGGTTCTAAGACATTTATTTGCTCATGACCATTCTCCCAGCCCACCTCCTTCTAATACTGCTCGCTAATCTATGCACAGCATGTAATCTAAGCAGATTCCACAAGCCTCAGAAGGGATACATTACTTACCGTAATCGTATTTCTGATGCTTGTATCTGCTTAGATTCACATGCGCCCGCCCTTCCTCCCCTCTGAGAGAAGGCGCATGGATGTTTGTAGTCTTATCTTATATCTGCTTGGACACTCTGTAGTCGCACTACTCCTCATGCTACCGCATGTCAGAAAAAATACAATGAGGGTCCTACACCCGTGAGGGAACATGGGTACAGTGGACGTCACAGTAGGGATAGTATTACTGGCACACCCTAGGTCGACGCCCATTTTCGTGTTTCGAAGAACAAACTGTAATACTCCACAGCTTCCACTAGATGTCGGCCTATGCACAGCATGTGAATCTAAGCAGATACAAGCATTACGGTAAGTAATGTATTCTCTTTCTTCCTCTTTTTCATTCTTTCATTCTCTTTCATTCTCTTTCATTCTCTTTCATTCTCTTTCATTCTCTTTCATTCTCTTTCATTCTCTTTCATTCTCTTTCATTCTCTTTCATTCTCTTTCATTCTCTTTCATTCTCTTTCATTCTCTTTCATTCTCTTTCATTCTCTTTCATTCTCTTTCATTCTCTTTCATTCTCTTTGTGTCTTTGTCTCTTTGTCTCTTTGTCTTTGTCTTTGTCTTTGTCTCTTTGTCTTTGTCTCTTTGTCTTTGTCTCTTTGTCTTTGTCTCTTTGTCTTTGTCTCTTTGTCTTTGTCTCCTTGTCTTTGTCTCTTTGTCTTTGTCTCTTTGTCTTTGTCTCTTTGTCTTTGTCTCTTTGTCTTTGTCTCTTTGTCTTTGTCTCTTTGTCTTTGTCTCTTTGTCTTTCTCTCTTTCTCTCTTTCTCTCTTTCTCTCTTTCTCTCTTTCTCTCTTTCTTCCTCTTCAACTTACATTCTGGATACGGCTTTTACACTTCATGTATTCCTCAGGACTGCACTACTCAGCAGGGTGTTCATTTTGGTTGATTATAGCCCTCTGCCTCCTGGTCAGATCAGGAGGCGCCATTCCTAAGCCAATCGGTCAATTCACTTGCAGTGCCAAACATAATCAGCACTCCAGCAGCACAGGAGCAGCTAAACTCAAGGTAAGTTCTACCAGGAATCTCACCTTACCTTAGAAGTGAAGAAGGGGATGCAGCAGCAGACCTGGGCATTAGATTCTTGGTCAGGCAGACGAAAGAAGGGATTCTGGAATGGATCTTGCCGCAGCAGTCGAGTGAAGAGACTCCAGGCAAATGATTATTTGTTCTGTGATTTTGGCGCCCTTTATAAAGCACCAGTGAAGAACGGTTCCCATCTGGTTGATCCGTCTCGCTCGGTGCAGCACTCTGGTGAGGGGACTTCAAGGAGTGGAATCTTACCTCTGGAGGTCCGGGAAGCAGTCCACCAAAGTTTCGGAACGATTTGATCTTTGGAAGGCGATGAACTACACAGTGGCCACAGGTTCCAGTGTATTGGCGGTTTACAGCTCGTAAAGGTCACAGCTCATCATGGGAGGGCTCGAAATGCAGGTGTCATCAGACTAATTGGACCCACCAATCTAAGGGAGAGTCCTTTTCAGGGCTCTCCTGACGCTTGAGAGAAGGGGTCAGACAGCAATTACGCAGAAGGCATCTTTGGTCATCTGGAAGAGACTGCGGGTGGCTCTCCTCTTCCTCCTCATCGTGTGTTCAATTCCATTGGTCAGTTTATTGTCCACCTCAGGATCCTTGCCTCTTATGCAGTAACCCAGCCAATCAGTACCCATGCACCATTCAAACTGTCGGCTGTCCTTTGAGGGCACCCAGCCTCCCCGTTGAACTAGTTCCATGCAGGCACAGCAGAAGACAGAGAACATAGTTTGAGTCCCCCACGGTTTCCTGCCCCGGCGCCTTGGCCGGCTTCACAAAAGGATCTCATCAAACAAAGGTCAAACCAAGACCTCCCCAACCTGCACGATAGAAGGACCAAGAAAGGACACACCATCTTGAATTGGTGAAAAAAGAACACTGACCATTTGGGTCAATGGTGAATCTTCTGTGCACTACCGCGGCTGGGAGTACAAATAGCACGAAAGTAGGTAGGATAAAACCACTGCCACCAGCAATTTAGATTAGCTTGTCACTGTACCCAAAAGGTTACAGGAGTAGTGAGAATGGGGATACACTCTAACCCCTCAACACTCCTCACTAGGTGGGGAGTGCTGATCTTGCAGTAGAAAGATAGGAAGGATAAAAATATCCCCCATAGCAGAAAATAAAGAGGGAAGCCCAAAGGGCTCCCAGCAACACTGCATTGGGAGTGCTGTGTGCTGCAAAAGTCAGACCGATGCCATGAAGCTAGGAGGAAAGTATTACGCCAAGAAAAAAGGTAAAAAACAAATGCAAAAGGAATCCAAAGATAGGGTAAAAGAATGTGAGTGTGGAAAGTGTCCTACTCAAACAGGAGAATAGACCAAAAATCCAGTAGGCTGGCAACTTGTGTTGGGAGACTAGCATTTGAAGGGGATTTCACATAAAAATGAAAATCTACCTAACGCCCTGTGAGACAACCTTTTTGGGGAATCTGTCGCTGGTAAAAAAAAAATACACAGGAGAGCCACGCGCACTGCTGTGGTAGTGCCAGTTCCCATCGGCACTGCCTCAGAATATCTGGTGACATTGTCAACCACCAACAAAAGGAATCTGCTTCCTTAGGAAGGAGGATGGTCTAAGGGACCGAAAATGTCAATGGCCACAGTAAATATGGATTTTCAGAATCAACTCTGGGGATGGATTCAGATTTTATTTTTCAGAATCAACTCTACGGTGGATTCTGATAGTCCAGCCTCTTGTGGTAAACTGGGAAGAACACTTGAGTTGTAGCCAAACCCAGTCGAGGTAGAGTAACGGAGCAATAAGGCTTTGGCTCAGGAGGGTGTGAGTGGTTTAGGTCGCCAACGAGACTCGCACCGAGCACTCCCAATTATTCCAGCAATGTAAACTCCTGATAAATATTGTCACACAACTACTATCATAAACATATATACATTCATCATTGGGGATTCTACTAATAGAACACCAACACTTTGTATAGAAAGAGTTATGCAATAGTTATCAAAGTTAGAAGCAACATTGTAAATAACTGTTAAAGCAAGTGAGACTCGTGAAAACACTACATTTCAGAACAAGTATAGACAGTTCAATAAAACAGCGAAAACACCTTTTCAGCTGAAACCACCAGCTGCAGACGAGTGTTCTGTGGTGGGTGATCCTTGACACTGACCACCACAGATCTTAGCGAGGCAAGGGAGCAATATGGTGAGGAATTTACGCCCATGCAACCCTTTGGTGGGTTGGGGCGCAGGAGTAGGTATGCTACCTTTATTCACCCCCTACCCTCCCCCTCCCCGTTCCCCATTTACTCGATTTCTTCAGCAACCATTTTATGCTGGGCCCACTTATAGGGTTTCAGAGATCACTTTTAGCCATGATGGCATCGGGTCTGACTAGTTTGCGGTTCCATGCGTTCCAGGCTCCGGTGAGATGGTTCTGAAGACTGGACTGCTGGATATTCTTGATACAGTAGTATGCAGATCTCCACGGAACAGGGGTCCTCCAGGACATGTAAAGAAGGGGTTTGGTGGATGTTGCTGCGGTCAGGTGGCAACAGGCGTTCCTCTTATTGCGAACAAAGGAGCAGGCCCTGCACAGCTTCTTTTCCTTCAGGAAGGCTGAAACTGCAGGAGTAGGCATCTTGGGACACTTCGAAAGGCTCAGCAGGCATGGATTGGGACGGGTCGTTTCACCAGTCCTAGGGACAAAGCACCTCTGAGGGCCTTCTTGCGATCAGGAGAGAGGAGCAGGGCACCACTGGGACCTGTTTGGAGGCAATGCTGATCAGCTGCAACTTCTTTGTTGTGTTTTGGCTCCATGATGATCTGTCGAATAGCTGCAAGAGTCGTCCTTTTAGCTAGGAGTTGGACTGGAGTTGCAACCTGGTCCACCTTTGGTAAGGATCTGCACCATTCAACCTGACAAACTGTCCAACAATGGACAGTCTCCGGCCAACACATCTGTCCAGCAACAAGCACTCTGGCTCGAACGTCCAGACAGACCCAGCCCCTACATCCGGCCATGTTAGGCAAGATTGTATGCAGTATCCTTTGGGTGCACTAAAACAACCCTGACCACCTGGCAATAGGAACCCAACCTTTGGTATAATTCTGTACTAAACAGGTTGGTAGCGTGTTGAGCAGCCAGGCTTATCTCAAGAGTGGGTCAATGTGAGCTGTAGGGGAGTTGCACAGAGATTCACAGTGACAAGTATTCAAATAAACTATTACTAACTGCTGTGTGCACACTGAACCAATCCAATTAATAGACCTTTATGGAGAACTTCTGTTGTATTGGACTTAAATCGATTACCCTTCTCTTAATCTATTCTGTTTTCCTGTTGGGTAACTGTGTACTATTTTCATTTTCTCTTAGCATCTTCTTTTAATTGTTTATTATGTGATTACTTGAAATTGTTTGTAAAGGTTTGAACTGACCAAATATAATTGAAAAATAAAACTCTTACAAAGTTTCTTGATTAAACAATTAATTTAACAGTCGGAGTAAGCCTTCTTCCGAAGGGGGCAATATAAAGCAACACACAAATGCACTTCATAATGCACATAGTTTTCTAAATTAGTAAGTACCCTTTTGGGATGGTCCACAGACAATACCTACACCCTCAGGTGACTTCAATAGTGCTGGGGACATTAATATATCACTGTTGCATTTAGAATTTTTTTGAGGAGTGTCAGGTTTCAAAATAAGGCAAGTAGTCGCACAATTATTCTTAAGTAGGTAGGTACTTTCAAAATAAACCCCAAATGCAAAGTCAGTTAACTGCTCTGCTGTTGGTCACCCAGCAGGGTGGCTGTCCTTGCCGGACAACCAGCCGGCCAATCACCCAAGAGTGCATTCCTGTCTCCTAGGAGACTAAGCACAGGGAGTTTTGGGAACCTCCATCGCTTCCTACCCCCACCAGACACCCTGGAGCCAGAGGCAGGCTTCACTCGTGAATCCTGCCAAAGACCAAACGAACAAAGGGACCAAACTTGGTTTGGCGCGCAGAGAAAATCTCAAGTAGGACCTTTCCATAAAGAAATGGCAAAAAGATGAGACGGTGCCATTTTGACAAAAAAGGCACCCTTGGGTGCTTTACTTTAGTAGCCCGCGGTAAATGCACACCACTGTAGTTAAAAGTAAACCACTGCCACAAGCCATTCAGTGAGGAAAGGGTAACATAAAAATGTTACATGAAAAGCTAGACAAAGGGGATACTAAGTAACCCTTCCAGCACTCTATTGTAAGATAGTGTGTGATGGGTCTAGAAAGTAAAAAGTGTAAGTAAAGTCAATTTCACTTCACTGCTCTTGGAAACAGTTTATCAAAGAGATGGTATTTAAACCTTAGGGAAAATCGAAAGACTTCCCTGTGCCACTGCACTGAAGGTGCTGTGAAACAATGTGAAAGATGATGCCAATGGAGGTTGTCAGACTCCACAACCAAAAGAAAGAGTTCAAAATCACATTAAAATACATGAGAGAGTGGGGAAAAAGGTTAGAAATTCAAGTCCTCAAAATCCAGCAAAGTTGCTGGGGGTCTTTAAGGTAGAGAGGAATTGGCACATTTCTGGGAATTCTCCCTAACGGGCCACACACACGGACCGCGAATTTGCCTTGGAAAGCAGAAGCTTTGCATCCGAAGGGCTTTCCATATATGGCAATTCCGGACACAAGAGGGCAGGAAGAAAGCCAAAGTACAATATGGCCACCAGACGGGACAAAATCTTGTGGAACGGCCATTTTAGAGTATACAACACTTTTTTTTGCATCATGCGCTAAAATGCAAAACTGCACAAGTTAACATTTTAAATATGGTATAAAAATATCTGCTGCTGCCGCCAGTCCGTCCTGGATACTTGGTTATTGTGACCACAACATGACAAAAGAAAATGCTATAAGGATACAAAGAATCATTACTGCACTTTAGGTGATGAGGAAGACAGTCTTCCAGTAATGAAAGTCTTGGGGATTGATCAGTCACCCCATAAAAGGTGGGCAAAAAAGATAGGGTGGCAGATGGAAGTTTGTGTGGAAAGTGGCAAAAAAATTCCCAACACCCACCCTCTCAAAGGGAACCCTAACCTCTGGTATTGGGCAAAGGGACCCTTGATGTTTACCACTCACCTTAAGTTTGACAGGTGTGGAAAGATCTACAGTAACCCTCAATGTTTTCTTTTTAGCATATTTGACCAACAAAAGTGAAATCGCACTACATTCATTCCAGGGTGCCCAGGCAAGGGCACCTTGTGGGATAACTACCTGGAAGTTCCCATAGACCTTGGACACCCCTTACCTCTTGTGGGCAGTAGGCTCAGGCTCACTATAAAGGAGCCCTTCCTCCTGAGAATATTTTCACAGGAGCTAAAAATATGGACTGGAAAGCGTGTTTTTTCAGGCCTTCTAGAGTTGGACACTTGCTGATCAAGACAGCTTGATGGACCCCCCCTTTGCCAGAAGATTTTGTAGCTCAGTGTGATTTCTATGGTCATGTGGTTCTGCCACTGCAGGGTCTTCCCCCAAAGTGACTAAACCTTGCTTTATGTGCTGTTTCAGGCACTGGATCAGCTACAGGATCTGATGTCCCCTTCTGTTGGATTTCTTCTTCTTTCTTGTGTTGGATTTAGGTTTCCCTTTAGCATAATGCGTCTTGGGTGTGGGGCCAGCTTTGTCAGATTCTGTGATCTGGTCACCACAACAGCAGCAATGGTGGAACTGGCCCCACTATGCTATATTCTTCAGAGTCATTCCTCAGCAGGGCTGTTATAGGGCCATTTTCTTGGACGTTCATGGTATAAAGGCAGATAACCCACCCACCTCTACAGTTACTTGGTCAATTTTGGAATTTTCTAGTGGGGTCAACAGCAACTCTGGCGGTCAGAGGCACAGAGTAATTGGTCCTCGGGCTGGATCAGTCTTGCCCACTAATGCTCTGCTAGCCGCAGTCTCTCTTAAGACCAATGGTCTCCAGGCCATCTATAGATACACGTTCAATGTTTTTCCTAGTGTTCCATAGTACTTCTGCTGCAGTAGCAGAGACTTTTTCCTAGGCACCCATGGAGGATAAGGTAAGTTCAGAGCAGGTTGCATCAAACTCCAGCAAGAAAGTAAGACTTTGCACCTAGGGCTGTTTTTCCTGTGGCTGGATGACCCACAGTCAGCACAGTTAAGTGAACATTTAGGGACAGGCTTCTAGACCTCGTGCCTGTGGGAATTCAACCCTCTAACTTGGCTATATTTTAAGGACCTATTTGCAGGGTGCTTTGTCAGAGGTATTCTTGTGCCCCTCAACCTTCTGAGAAGCCACCTTTCTTGATGCTCTGAGACACCCAGAGGTCAGATGCCATTCCCAGCTTCGTTGGGTTTAGTTGCTTAGTTGGCAATGAATTTAGGTAGCACAGGTGAACAAGCATGCAATACATGTTCATGCAGAGTCAATGTTTTAACCCATAAAAGGCAACCACTTTGTAATCTCCTATCCAACCATCCATGTATTTCCGCGAAGCAGTCACCGGAGTGGACCAAAGTCATACTTTTTAGTGCTCCCTAAACTACCCAAGGAATTGAGGTGTAGTTCTACCAAACTTCACAACCAATCTGATTTTCATACTTTAATAATTCTCTTACTTGGTTTAATCCAGCTCCATTAGCACTTCTAAAGCACTTTGAGGCAATTTGCCCATCAGTCAAGACAGCCTTCCTACAAGCTCTCTTAAAGGACTTGAGCCATAAGAAGACATAATTCCATGCTTTATTTTACTCGCTAATCCCTTAGGAATTCTGGGTTTGGACCCCTTAAACTCACCTGTCTTGTTGCAGAGTATGTTCTTAGCCTTTGCAGTCATGAGCTACAACTCTTTGATCTTGAGTTCCAGTTACTTGGTCCGATGTTGTTTCCGCCAGGCCGTTTTGAACAAAGCCAGGTTCGGCGAGTCTGAATTCCACACTGCAGGGAAACCCTTTTCCTTGCGTGCCCCCTCCCTACACTCCTGTTTGTGGCACCCCGCAACCTCGGCCTACTCTCTCATCCTTGTCCTGTTCTCCCCTTTCCACACCTTCCTTCTCATGTCATTCACACACATACACTTAAACGCACACACCACCTCCCACTCCCATACATACCCCACCACACATCCAACCCCCCACATACATACACAGAATACAAAAAAAGAGACAGCAAGGGGGCAAGTAAGCCTCCGTTTGTGCGCTGCACGGTCACTTTATCACTTTTCAGGGCCTAGCAGCCCTTCTCTCCAGGTATTAGCCCCGTTAAGGGCTTGATAAATTCCTTTTGTTGCCGCGCAGGCTCAGGATCCCCTGGGCCCAAGTTTCCAGTCCCACACCCCTCTCTCGCTGCCTCTGATTGGTGATTGGTGTTCTGGACCATGAGACACAGAACAACACTGCAAGGGCAGGCAAGCCTCCCTTTGTGCGTCACACAGCCAACGGATCACTGCTCAGGGCCTAGCAGTCTTTACCTCCAGGTACTGGCCCTGCTTTGGACTTGATTTATTTTGTTGCCGTGCTCCGAGCACCTGCTCAGGACACTCGGGCCCAATGTTCCAGCCACAGCCACTCACACTTCCTGCCTTTGCTGCCACGAGACCTGGAACACCTATTTGAGCCCTCCGCTCAGGGAAGCCTACTCAGGCAAAGGGCACCTCCATCACCTGTTTGCCATGGGTACCCCAGCTCCTGCCAGGCCATGACCCCTGTCTGCTGCAACAATCGGGTAGGGAATTAATATTTGTGTGTAAATCTAGTATTATGGGCCTGTATTTTGAATCCAGCTGCATTTTGAATCCAGCTGCATTTTATGCCACTGCTTTGCATCTTTTTCCAGAGGGATAGTACCGTGGGGCGGTATTCTGAATCTAGCTGTATTTTGTGCAACTACCCTGCATCTCTTTCCACAGGGATAGTGCAGCAGGCTGTTTTATTTTTAATCTAGCTGTAATTTGAATCTAGCTGTATTTTGTGCCACTGCAGTGCATCCTTTTCCACAGGGATCATGTTGCAGGCTCACACTTTGAATATTGCTGCTGTTTTGTGCAACTACCTGGCATCTTCTCCCACAGGGACAGCATTGTAGGCTTACGTTTCGAGACCTACTGGGACGCTCTGGTACATATAGCACTCCATCTCAATGGAACATAGCTGTATCCCGCCCAGGGACCAGCCACTCACATGCATACATCTGCAGCAATTCACTACTTGACTTCATAACACACATCTCCTCTGCCATTAGAATGCAGTTTACTCCCACGAAACAAATTTGGTCAATCTGTGCACATAATCCGTCTCCTTGACCTGCCTACTCTCCTGACAGTCTATCATAGCACCCATCCACCAGCCACATCCCTATAGATAGTTAGCAGGTACTTCAGGGTTGGCTCCAGCAAAGGGGGCCCAAAGGTTATCCAAGGTCGGCGGGGGGCGCATATGCTCTCTGAAAAAGTACTGAGGGGGACTACTTTTAATAGAAAATGTGAGGGTCCAGTATTGCGAATAAGGGCAATATTTGCCGGGAGAGCGTTAACTCTGTGCGAAAGAGCTCCCAAGAAGCAGTTACTGTAGTTCCGTTATTGGAGACCTTCCAACAGTTTCTGGAGATGTATCTGTACATGGATGTTAAATGTACAAAGGTATTTGTACCGCGCACCGTCACCAACGGAGTTGGTCCCCAGGCGTCTGGCGGATCTGTAAATGAGAAGGTGGGATGGGTTAGTAGGTGGAGCGGGAGTAGGATAGTGAGAGGAGTGGTGTTCTGTTGGGTGCTTCAACTCGGTATACACCAGGTGCTGAGCTTTGGTGCGGGTATCGGATCGATGTCATTCCTCGTGTGCTGTTGGTGCGGCTTATGTGTTGCGGTGAAGAAATAATGAAATAAATACCCATCGGTTGTGCCGTAGGCTCAGGACAGCAATACACTTGGATTGCGTGAGTAGTTCCGCAGGACGTGGTTGTTGGTTTCTTGAAGCTCTAGCTTCACAGGTTGTTCAGCGACCCCATAGGCTCCAGCATTGGCACATGGATGCAGCTGGTGACCCCCAGGATGACGATTTTCGATTTATTGATTCCCATGTTGGTGCAAGAGGAACACAAAAGAGAGACTGGTTGCTGGTTGCTGGTTGCTGGTTGCCGGTGATGCAGGGTTACCATGTTCTATGACGCAGGATCCAGCTTCGAATTGGGTAGGTTTGGCGACAACTAGGTTTGGCGACACCCCAACAAAGAGTGGCTATTGGTGGAAGAAAGCACACTGTAGAGGAGCCAGCCACAGGTGATGGTCCAGGAAGGTGAGTTTGAGTGCGTGGTCACAGGTTCGAGGCAGCACAGTCTCTGGAGCTTCCCAGGTGAGGGGTGCTGGAACCAGAGGTCCTGCCTTGAGCTCTGTGGTGAAGATTCTTGTCTCAGTTGAGCAGTCTTCAGGGTCCTGACATCGAAGGAGCACCCCTTCTGGGTCTGGTGATGCAGGCACAGCCAGGAGCTTTAGAGACAAGGCCTTCTAGCAGGTGTTGTGATCAAGTTGTCCACACTGGATCAGTGGAAGGAGTGGTTCCATGTCTTAAAATTGTGGCAAAAATGGCTGTGACTACAAAATATTGCGGCCAAAATGCTGTGATTTTTTTTTTTTGCGCCACAACCATGTAAAGGATGCGGGGGATACCCCCGCAACCCCTTGCCCCATTATACCATGTAAGGGGAGCAGGGGACACCACCGCAACCCGTGCTCCCCTTAAATGGCGTAATGGGGTACACCTTTACCGGGTCAAACCACAGCATTTTTGCCGCGTTTTTTTACCAGCGACATTTTTGCTGCAAGTTTATTACCGGATACCGAAGGAGTGCTGCTGAGAGTTCCATTTTAGTCTTCTTGGTAAAGGCAGAGCTTTGCCGTCAGAGTTGGAGGAAGACGAGCAGAGGGCTCAGGAATGAGAGTATTTAGGAACAGAGCGTTGTAGATGGAGTGGGCCCAGGCCCTGAAAGCCTTGTGGACAATGCAAAGGGTCTTGAATTTAATGCTTGCAGCCACAGGGAACCAGTCAAGGGATTTCAGCATCAGAGAGATGCAGTCGCTGGGCTTGAGGCAAAGGATTAGTCTTGCCTTTCTGTTCTGGATGATTTGAAAGAGACAGAGGGTAGAAGAGGGGCATGTTGAGAGACTGTTGTAGTAGTCCAGCCTAGAGAGGACCAGAGCTCTAGAGACAGTGAGCCTATAGGGAAAGCTGAGATAAGGTGGAATACCTCTGAGAAGGTACATTTGGTAGTGGGACATTTTAGAGATGGCCGTGATGAGATGAGCGAGTGGAGTCGAAGATGACCCGCCAGATTGTTTGCCTTGTTGGTAGAGGGAGGCTCAGGGCCAAGGGAGACCGGGCAGAGAAATAGGGAAGGCAGGAGCAGGGGTCGCCGATGAGGACACTTGTCTTACTGGCATTGAGGCAGAGGTCGTTTGCAGCACATGACGACTGGATTGGGGACAGACAGCCCGGTATGAGTGAGGAAGAGGTTAGCCTGAAGGAGAGCTGTGTGTCACCCGCGTAACACTGAAAGTTGGAGGTGAAGGTGGCTATAATACGGGCCAGGTTGGCCATGTAGCCATTAAAAACCAAGGGGGATAGGTTAGCTCTTTGGGGGACACCGCACGTAGAGTGTGATGGGGGAGAGAAAGGACCCCAATTCCACATGGGATGGGTGGTCTGAGAGAAAGGTTAGCCATGCCTGGGCCTGATAATTGATGCCCAGGATATCGCAGAGACGTTCACTGCATCGAAGGCAGAGAAGTCTAGTAGAATGAGGACAGAGGGAGAGTTAGAATCAAGATCTGAGAGCAGATCTTCACAGGTGTTCAGAACAGCCGTTTCCGTGCCTCTGGATGCTCGAACGCCAGACTGGTGGTCATGAAAGCAACCAACAGATTCAGTGTGGAGGATAAGCTGAGAAAAAGCCAACTTCTCCAGGAGTTTGCCCAGGAAAGGAGCGATAGAGATTGGGCGATAGTTTGTCGGAATTGAATGGTCAGCAGAAGGTTTTCTGGGCAGAGTGCACAAGGGAGTGCTTAAGAGCAGTGGGTAAAACTCCAGTGGCGAAGGCGAGGTTGCAGAGGCCTGCCAAGGCTGGGGCGAGAGAATCAATTTCGTTGATGGTTTTGGAGGGACAGGGGTCCACTTGTTTGGAGGAGCTTTCATTGACAAGACTTGTCTAGTGACCTCCTCCGGTGTGACGGGGGAGAGAGAAGGGGAGGGGTGGAGGTGTTAAAGTGTAGTACAAGAGATGTTGGTGCATGAGGTGGTGAGGAAGAGAGAGAGAGCGCGGATAGGATATCCTGTGTTTTTGAGGTGAAGTGTGTAGCCAGGGCCGAGCAAAGGGGCTTGGGTGTGTGCAATGGTAGTGGAGGCTGCGTTAGGATTGGCTAGTTCCTTGCAGACTTTGAAAAGTTTGGCTGTGTTATTGGATGCTGCAGAGATGCAGGCTTGAATAAAGACTCTTTTCTTGGAGCGGATGCAGGGTCTATACTGCCTTTGAAGGAGGCGGCAGGCCAGTTTGTCAGAGGGTGCGCCCGAGGAATCGCATTTCCTTTTGGATGCCCTGCACTTGAATTTAAGGGCAGCCGGTTCAGAGTCATGCCAAGAGTTGCACTTTTTGGTAGGCTTCAGTCGTAGCCTTATTACGGGGGCAAGAATATCAAGAGTGTTGGAAACAGAGAGTTAAAGTTGGAGGGGGCTGTGTCAGGGTGGGAGTCCGCATGAGTAGAAGGAGCAAAGTAGGTAGAGGCAAATGCAGCCACTGACCCTCTTTTCATGGGTCGGATGACCTTGTAGACGGGAGGCAGTGCTGGGTTTACCGATGCGAGAGGAGATGAGAGATTCAAGTGAGAACAGAGGAGAGCGTGATCAGTTCATGAGAGGGATAGAGGAATGTCAGTTGAGATGAGGGCATTCAAGGTGTGGCCAGTATTATCTGGACACACTACCAGTGACCTACACTGAGATATCCAATACTGATCCTTTTCACAAAACACCCAAATGTTAAGTGGAGAGGGTCATCCCAGGCTGTACACAGATTTGTTAGGACTGATTTTCTATACTTTGGCCTGGGGAACAGATGTATAGAAGGCCAATTTATATTGTGACAGGGACAACTCTGGGAGCTGTAGCCAAACCAGTTCAAGGTAGCAGTGACGAGTGGTCTAGGCTAAGTCTCAAGAGGAGGTGGTGAGCTTGTAAAGGGTCCACAATGAATGCATACAATGGGAGTCACAAATTACACTTAGACAGTATGTATAGAAATAGTTATTTATGGCCCAATATCACTCTGAAAAGTGACTACTAACAGTTATTAGTATCACACAACACTAATAATAGAATACATATATACAGTCACTAGAGTAGGACATAATGCAGTTCAGACCCCTGCTAAGGAGAGTTTAGATTAGTTTATGCACTACAGGTCCACAGAGAATTAACCCTAAATTCAAAAGTCCTTCCCTGTTGTCTTGGGCCTCACGGCCAAAAAATCAGGAAAAGTTCTGACAAAAAAATGAAGGTAGGGTCTCTGGGTTCCAGTAAACGATTCCAAGGGTTAGAGGGCGAGTTATTCTGACTAAAGTGCCCCCAACTGTCGGAAAGGCTTGCACGAGCAAGTAATGGCAAAGCCAAAGTATTGTAAAAGTTTTAGAAAAGTTAGCAAAACCGTTTAAAGGTAGTTTAGGGGCAGATAACCATTGTAAGTCACCAACCCCCCGCCCCCCTTCCGTACTCAGATTCTTCAAAGGACTTGGCAGGTCAATGGAAGGTGGTCTGAGGTAGCTTTTCCCGCCATCAGTCTCAGTTCTTAATTCGCAGGGGTTGCAGGTTTGATCAGCTCCCAGGTCGGTGTCTAGCGGTGCAAGGACTCTCGGATGAAGAATGCAGACAAACGCGATGCAGGACCCCTCTCAGGACTAAACTCAACTCTGGTAAGCTGCTTCGGATGGTGGTTGCTGCAGCACAGTGACGCAAAGGGACTTGCAATCAGACTTTCCCTCCTATGTCAGGTCGCCTTGACGCTAGGACTCCTAGTGCTCGCTGAGGTAAGTCTTGTAGGACAAGCTGAGGATCCCCCAAGTTCCAGGACTCAACGTGGAATGGCGACGTCTGCAGCATGGTAGCCCAAACTCAGAGCTGGTCAGCCACAGGGAAGTCCTGGGGCACTTCTGAAGGCTGCTCTTCGCAGGGTACTGAGCCAACATCCCGAATGGATGTTCTGATGTTTGTTAATCTGCTTAGAATCACATGCTGTGCATAGGTCCGACATCCAGTGGTCACTGCGGAGTATTGCATTTTGTTTTTCGTAGTCGAAAAGGGGACGTCGACAAGGCGTGTCTGTAACACTATCCCTATAGTGACGTGTGTTGTACCCACAATCCCTCACGCGTCGAGGTCCCTCAGATTGTTTTTTTCCACCCAGATACTGGTCGCCTTTACGCGGAGCTCCTCGAGAGACATTGCAGATTTCATCTCCTCGACCTTTGGTCGTTTTCCTATATTAATATAGAACATATCGATCCTCCCCTCGACGCTGTTGTGAAGCTTCTCCACCGAGCAAGATCTTCGACGGAGGGGACGAGCGGAGGAGATCCTTCGGCGTTGCCGAACACGTGGCCTGGCCTCGCAGGCCAAATACAGTAGGGAGAGTGGGGGTCGTGGGACATCTCTAATTCTTTTCTGAGAATGCCTTTCCTTTTCCCCTTCCTTTCCCTTGGGGTGGTTATCACGTTTTATTGCCTCAGCTATGGAGAGGACACCCTTTTAGGTTTTGCCCGCTTTGCAAGGGCAAGTTTACTTGGAAGGACAAGCATTCACGGTGTAACCGCTGCTTGCCCCTCGATCACAAGGAGGAAGGTTGCACGGCTTGTCGGCTTCTTAAGCCGAAGACTCTAAAAGACCGTAGGGTCAAAAGGTGCGCGGCCTACGCTATGTCGAAGGCCGACGCTCCACCCACCGTCGCTACCTCCGACAGTGACGAGGAACGTGATACCACGACCTCTGCTACGGAAGTCGTAAACCCCCCTAGAGAGCGCACACGCGCTTCGTCGTCTGTCCCCGGCCCCGACGGGCTCGGCTCACGCCCTGCTTATGGGGATGAACACCCCGGCGACACTGACGCACACAAGACCACACATAAGCACACAACCCATGGCTCTTCTTTGCCAAAGGCAAAGAGAGCATCAGCGCCCAAGGAGACGCAGGTTTCACCGGCGGCCTCCTCGGACCGTTCTGGTTCGAAGCCCCTCTCGCAACCGCAGCCGCGACCAGCGACTGGGCTTTCGTCAAATAAGGGCGCCGCCCCTAAATCATCGGCCGGAGCGCATCAGCAGAAAGCGCATGCCGCCGTAGAGCGTTCGACACCCATAACGTCGAAACCACAGCTCCCCGCTGACAAACGAGTCGCTGAGAGCTTGGCGAGGATTGTGGTAGCCGACACCCAAAAGCGTACGCCGAAAGACACGTCGAGCGCTACGCAAAGGTCGAAAGACACACCTGAAGGCTTTTCGGAAGGCGACGGGACACTTTCCTCGACGTTATGGGAGAGGTCGAGCCGTGTTCAGGTACAAGACACCATTTTTCCCCCGCTAGACCGCTCGGGGGTACCCCATGAAACCATGGAAAGGCTCCATCTCTGCATGGAAAGGATGGAGAGGTTTATGAATGCCCAAAACCCTCCCACTCCAAAGAGAATAAGAGAAGGGCCTCAGGAGGACCCCAGGACCAAAATTCCAAGATTAGTCAATCCCCACCAGGACACAGCCTCAGACTTCCACAGTGTGTATGACCTCACTGGGGAAGAACATTATTTTGAGGAAGAGGATGATTTTATGGACGAGGAAGACGGACGGAACCAGGAGGAAGGTCTGGAGGACAGCCCAGACTCGGTAGGAGAAGGCTTCGGAGAAAATCCAGAAGAAGGACCTTCTCACCCCTGGCAATCACCATCAATATATTCTGACACTGATGTCCTGAATCTAAATCCTCCTGACATTTCACCGGTTAGAAACACGTCTCCCATTGACAATCAACCCACATTTAATGCCCTGTTGCGCAGAGCAGCAGCACACTTCGAACTAGACACTGGGGAGCTCTCTCCTGAATTAGACTTTGTAGAAAGGGTAATTAAGGAGAAACCCCCGGTCAGTCAGACAATTCCCCTCCTCGCTTCGGTGAGGAGAAGAATCATCCCTTTGCTGTCCACACCCGCACTAATCAGAGGGGTCAATCCTAGAATTGAAAAGCTTTTCACTCCTTCACCCTCGGACCCGCTGTACATCAGGGGACATTCCATTCCGGATTCCCTGGTAGTAACCAACACAAGAAAGAGGGCAGGGGTACCACTTTCCACCAGTGAGGCACCACCTGACAAGGAGGGCAAGCGGTTATATGCCCTTGCAAAAAGAATTACATCCTCGGCCGCCTTTTCGGCAAGAATTGCCAACAACAATTCTTTGCTCGCTAGCTATGCGGACGCGCAGTGGGCCAAACTGTGCGAAGACGCCGAAGAAGCGCCGGAACCATTACGTACACGCCTGCTTTCAACTATTGGCGAAGGAACCCAGGTCAACCAGAGTATTGTGAAGAGCTCTCTGGATGCGGCAGAAACTGCGGGACATTCCCTAGTTCAGGGAATAGTCCTAAAACGACACGTATGGCTGCGCAACTCAGGGTTCAAACCGGAGACACAGGCGTCTTTAATAAATAAACCTGTTGAAGACTCCAACCTCTTCGGGAAGGCGGTGGATGAGGCTCTGGAGATGGCTAAAAAAGAGTTCGATACAATCAAAACTCTTGACCAAATCTCTAAGCCCGCCACCAGGCGCGGATATGGCAATAAACGCTTTTTTCGTGGCCAACGCCAACAACAAAACCAGCAGCAACAGTACCCTGCCACCAATCTCCAGACCAGTAGTGGCCAGTACAGTCAAAGAGGACAGCGTCGGGGCAAAGGAAGAGGGCGAGGGTCCACCCCCAGAGGTTCCCAAGCCCCTAACAACACCAAGTGACGCGAAGATTCGCGTCCCCTCCCATGCAACACCGGTTGGGGGCTGGATAACATCCTTTCTTCCAGCATGGGAGGGTATAACGTCAGACCGCTGGGTACTTTCCACCGTAGCCCACGGATACTGCATCGAATTCAACAGTTCCCCAACATACAAACCCCCGAGGGGACAACGCATGTCACCGGAACATCTTGCCATCCTTCTACAAGAAGTACAGCAACTGCTGGAAAAGGGAGCCATAGAGGTTGTGCCTCTATCTCAGGTAACGGAAGGTATTTATTCAGTGTACTTCCTTGTACCCAAAAAGGATCTAACCATGCGCCCTGTATTAGATCTGCGCCCAGCGAACAAGTTTATCAAACCCCAAAAGTTTCGTATGGTGACTCTACAGGAAGTGATCCCACTGCTATCACAGGGAGATTACATGACAACATTGGACATGAAAGATGGATGCTTTCATATTTTAATGTTGCCAGCGCACAGAAAATACCTTCGGTTCATGATAGAGGGCAAACACTACCAGTTCAGAGTGCTACCCTTCGGCATAGCATCAGCACCGAGGGTATTCACGAAGGTACTGGCAGTGGCAGCGGCCCACCTGCGCAGGTTGTCCATCCCAGTTTACCCTTACCTCGACGACTGGCTCATAACAGGGGATTCTTACGAAACATGCTTCTCCAATACCCAAAAGACTGTAGACCTTTTGTTCCAGTTGGGCTTCTCCATCGAAAAGAAGTCCAGCCTAGACCCCAGCCAAATCAAACAATTCCTAGGGGCTCTAATTCAAACAAAGGACGGCCTCGTCTTCCCCTCCAAAGAGAGGGTTCAAAACATGTTGTTTCAGATCCCTCAATATGTGTCCGGTCGAGAGGTGACGGTACGCAAAGCAATGCGCTTGCTAGGCATGATGGCGTCGTGTATTTATTTGGAACCTAACGCGCGCCTGCGCATGCGCCCTATGGAAGAGTGGCTCAACAGCCAGTGGTGTCAGGCCAGCGGACTATGGGACGATCTAGTAGTGGTCTCGCAGGCCTTAGTTCTCTCGCTACGGTGGTGGACAAAAGAAAACCTAGAAAAAGGGAAACCCTTTGCCACACCCGCGGCGGAAGCCACTCTAACCACAGACGCATCCCTCACAGGATGGGGGGCTCACCTATCCCATCAGACTGCTCACGGAGAGTGGACTCCGAGCGTAGCATCCAAACACATCAATCTTCTGGAGCTACTAGCGGTGTTCAAGGCGCTAAAAGCCTTCCAGGAACACCTACAAGGCAGGACAGTGATGGTCCTTACAGACAGCACCACAGCCATGTATTACATCAACAAGCAGGGGGGAACCCACTCTCCAGGTCTGTCCAAACTGGCCCAAAACATATGGAAGTGGGCTCTCAAACAGAATATGTTCCTCCTGTCACAACATGTACCAGGGGAACTCAATCTGCTGGCAGACAAACTCAGCAGAGATTTCCCCCTGCCCGAAGAGTACGAATGGCGACTGCATGAAGACATCGTCTTCGACGTCTTCACGCAATGGGGATTCCCAGAAATAGACCTGTTCGCAACCCTGGAGAACTCACAATGCCAAAGCTACGCCTCCAGGTACCCCCAAAACCAATCCAAGGGGAACGGTCTGTCGATTCGATGGTCAGGGAAATTTGTTTACGCTTTTCCCCCGACTCCCCTTCTCAACAAGGTGGTGCACAAGATGCACCAGGAACAAGTAACCATGATACTGGTGGCCCCAATGTGGGCCCGACAGCCATGGTTCGCTCACTTGATGGAGATGTCTCTATCTCCCCCAGTGAAACTCCCCTGCCCGTACAACATGCTGTCACAAGACAGGAGCAGGATGCTGCATCCATGCCCCCAGAACATGAACTTAGCAGCCTGGCTCCTGAGGTCGTAGAATTTGGACACCTACAGCTCCCGCAGAGATGCATGGACATCCTCAGGGAAGCCAGAAAACCTAACACTCGCCACTGCTATTCTAGCAAATGGAAGAGATTTGTCATCTGGTGCAGAGGAAAGAGCATCAACCCAATTGACTGCTCTCCCACACATATTGTTCTATACCTGACCCATTTATTGGATTCAGGTCTAGTGTTCAATTCCATTAAAGTCCACCTAGCGGCACTTTCTGCATACACCACTTCCCAACTCAAAGTGTCGTGGTGGAAGATCCCTGTTATAAAGGCCTTCATGGAGGGAGTAAAGAGAATACACCCCCCGATAGCTAACCCAGCTCCCGGATGGGACCTTAACGTGGTACTTACAAAACTCATGGGGTCACCTTTTGAACCCATGCACAAAGCAACTCTTAAAGACCTCACTCTCAAGACTGCTTTTCTAATAGCTATCACCTCCATCAGGAGAGTAAGTGAACTACAGGCTCTTTCTGTTCTAGACCCCTTCGTTACAGTTCACAAAGATAAAGTGGTTCTACCACTCGCCCAAGGTTTGCTCCAAAATTCATCTCAAAATTCCATGTAAACCAGTCTATAGAACTACCAGCGTTCTTTCAAAATCCTTCCAACTTGGGAGAAAGGACTCTGCACACACTAGATGTGCGCAGAGCGGTCATGTTCTACATGGAAAGAACCAGACCACTGAGGAAGACTAATCAGTTCTTCGTCTCGGTGGCAGCAGGAAGAGAAGGGGATGCAGTTTCAAAGTCCACTATTTCTAGATGGATTGTCCAATGCATCACTCTCAGCAAGAGTATAGCAGAGAGAGAACTGCCCTTTAGGCCAAGAGCACATTCTACTCGAGGCACGGGGGCATCCATAGCATTCATTGCAAATGTTCCCCTTGAGTCCATCTGCAAAGCGGCTACCTGGAGTTCTGTGCACACCTTTACAAAACACTACTGTCTAGATGCACACTCTAGATCTGACTCCCAGGTGGGACAGGCAGTATTAAGACATATTTTCTCTACTGTTCCTTCTCATAACCCACCGCCAACTCCGGGTACTGCTCGCTAGTCTATGCACAGCATGTGATTCTAAGCAGATTAACAAACATCAGAAGACAATGCATTACTTACCGTAAAAGCATTTCTGATGGTTGTATCTGCTTAGATTCACATGCGCCCACCCTTCCTCCCCGCTCGGATGGAAGGAACATAGACATCTTTCTATATTTGTCTCTTTTCTGTACTGACTCACGTCTAGAAGGCTCCCTCAGGGCAGAAAAATACAAACAGAGGGACCTCGACGCGTGAGGGATTGTGGGTACAACACACGTCACTATAGGGATAGTGTTACAGACACGCCTTGTCGACATCCCCTTTTCGACTACGAAAAACAAAATGCAATACTCCGCAGTGACCACTGGATGTCGGACCTATGCACAGCATGTGAATCTAAGCAGATACAACCATCAGAAATGCTTTTACGGTAAGTAATGCATTGTCTTCCCTCCACTCCACGGGTCGCAGCTCCCCCGCAGGACTTCTGAAGATAGACAGCCAGACGGGGCACTTCCGGGAAAGCAGCAGAAGATGGTCACCAGGCCTCCTTCAGATTGGTCTCCGGTCTTCTCACGGGTCTCACAGCTGTACAGGAGTCTTGGCTCCTTCTGGTTTCTCCAGGATCTCTTGAGTGGGTGCTGGGGGTCCTCTTATCCTAAAAGCCACGTAAGAGACGAAACTCCCACTAGTCAAAAGCAGAACTGGCCCCACACACCCCCCAGCAGACCACTTGCGGGAACACTCATCCAGAACACTCCCACTGAAACCAGTTGGTGGTTTGGGACCAGACAGTCCCAGCCCACATCCTGCCAGCAAACACACATGATCCTCTAGTAGCCCACCAAAAGACTCTGCTTTCCTGGGCACTGGAAGTGCATATAAGGACTTTCCTGGCCTATTGGGCCAGGAGGAAGGCTAAAAAATAAGATGGCCAAAAGGACAAGCGAAAAACCTTGTGGCATGGCCATCTTTGGTCACTAGTTAGAGTTAATAGCCAAACTCGGTAAGGCTAAAACGATAAGTACCAAAAATGTTTAAAAAGTCACTGTTGCCACCAACCAGCTTGTCCGTTTAGCACACCTAGAGTAACCAAAAATCCTCTGAGTGTTAGTCTAGGGCAAAAACAAGTGTACCCCATTGTACCCCATTGTACTGCATTGTAAGATCCATTGCACAATGATAAAGGTTACCACAAGTGATAAGTTAATAAAAGTTGCAACAAAGTAACTAGACTAAGGGAAACCATGTTTCCCAGTACTGACAGCCTGAAGGACATGTCTGTTTCCCCATAACAGATGAGCAAAAGGCATTTTATTGAAGCTTAAGGCTTCACTGCACTGTAAGAAGTACAGGTCAGGATCAGAAATGAGTTTGGGTGTCCATTAAAATGGAAGGAAAGGGGCAGTAAAGAGAAGTCTTTCCTAACACCATGCATTCTGAGAAATTCTCACAAAAGAATGCATCCACTCTCCCAGCCATGCATCTGCCAGTCGACACTAGTTTCAGGGTGACTACAGCCCCCCAGTCATGGTATTCACACCCAGTGAACAACAATGCCCACCTCCTCTCACATATACAAAAAGGGACCAGGAAAAGTCATGTGGCCTTCGGGTCCTCAAGGGAAACTACAGCCTCAATTTTTATGAATGGAGGAGGGTGTCAAAAAGGACTCTGACAGGTAATATACAAGTGGGATTGCAGAAATGTTGGGGCCTCACCTAGATGAATACATTGATTCAAGGGCTTGCTTAATCCAGCAATGCATTCGCACAAAAGGGTTGCCACACAGGTTTTGGCGGCCACTCCATCAGGATTTATTTATTTTATTGATTGTGTATTTGTTAGGTGCTTATAAAGCAAGTAAATTGTGTTTCAAAGCACCCACAGGACAATAGGGAGGGGACATGGGATTGAAAAACCAAATAAAGACTGAGGATAAAGACTGAGCTACTAGGCCTTGTGAGCATTCAGAACGTACAAGTGCAGGGAGAGGGAGTGGGAGTGGGGGCCTGGGGGGTAAGTGTTCATGCTCCTGAGTGAGCAGCATATGTAAGTGCCCAGTGGAGGAAGTGCTAGGTAGAAGTCAGTTGCCAATAAATAGGTAAGTGTAGGCCTTTAGTGGCATTAGCCACTTGGTGCTGAAACAAGTGCTGGGAGTGGGCAGAGGCAGAAGGTGATTGGGTGTGGGAGGCCAGGGCCCAGAAGGACACAAGGGACCTGGTCACCAATCTCAGCAACAGTTGGATTAGCAGAGGGGGGAGGGATGAAGGGAAGGAGGGTGTGAAAACGAAAGGCTTGAGCTTCCGGAATTTGATGGGATCCGACTCAAGACGAAGAGGAAGGTGGAGGCTGTTCCATAGGAGAGAGACAGCTGAGGAATGAGATTGACCACCAGTCCTTGGTTTAGCAAAGCGCTTGACAGAGTTGGTACCAGAGGAACCAAAGTGCCTGAGGGGGTAGGGGTGAGAGTATTTAGTGAGATCAAGTTGTAGATGGTGTGGTCCCCGGCTCCAGGATGGTGCAGCATTAAATGGCAAATTGTGCGGCATCAAATAGCAAATTTTGCATTACAAACCTTTATTTATTGCAGCATTTTTGCAGCACATTTTTTTATTGACTGGAGGGTGCAAGATTGGCACATTACAGGATGGAGGCAGTGTGCAAGGCTACAAGAGAGCCAGGGTGTTGTACCTTTTGTATCAATTAAATATCTCTGGCTTGGGAAAACAGTTTTGGTTTAATATGCATGCCTATTTAATATTAACAGTATTGATCATTACAAGGTGCAATGCTGAAAATGTGTTCTTCAATCCCCCAAACACCCACACACCTCACCAATTCCCCATCACAACTTGTATTCCCGAAACCTGTCACCCAGTCATACACA
Source organism: Ambystoma mexicanum (assembly GCF_040938575.1). NCBI lineage: Eukaryota > Metazoa > Chordata > Amphibia > Caudata > Ambystomatidae > Ambystoma > Ambystoma mexicanum. Next base: position 1,133,633,384 of record NC_090923.1, read on the forward strand.
CTCACATGCTCCGTCACACTGCCATGTTATGGTTGGTTGGTCTGTTTTCTATGATTTGTCGGATGTCGTTGATTTTGTTCTTGAAGTGGTCTGCCAAGTTGTTGCAAAGTTTCTCTGTGGGGGTTAGATTGTTGTCTCAGCCAGGTGGGTTTCTCATTTCTTTTAATGATGTTGAACATTTCTTTTTGTGCGTTTGTGGCATTGGTGATTCTGTTATCATAATGCCTTCTCTTAGCCTTTTGTCTTTCCTTCTTGTATGCGCGGATTTGTTTTTGGAACAGTATTTTCTTGCCTAGGTTGTATTCTTTCCTCCATTCCAGCTCCATCTTCTTGTTGTCCTTTTTCATGGTGCTTAGTAGTTGGGTGAACCTTTTTGCCGTTGCCCTTTTTTTTTTTTTAGGGGTGAATGGTTTTTCCGGAGCAATTTTTCCAGTTGTCAGCAGTCCATTTGTGCAGTAGCTCTGCTTTCCCGTCTGGGTCAGCCAGTTCTAGTTCTGTAGTTGAGGGTTTGGTCATCTGCAGTTCGAAGAGGTTGCTTGCATTGATGGTTTTCCAGTCTTTTTGTGACGGTTGTGAGCTTGGGGTGCTGGATGCAGACCTGATGTGATATATGGCATTTATGACGCGCCTATACACAAGTCTTTCAAGGCACGACGAGGCAATGTTAAAGGATATTTGTACTGTGCACTATCACCACCGGAGTGGTCCCCTGGTGCTCTGGCAGCTCTGAAAAAGGGAAAAAAAGGTGGGGGTGAGTTATGAGGGGAAACTGGAAAAGTGCAGGAGAGCGTTGATGTACTGTTGGCAGCCTCAGCCCGGTGGGTCCGTCGGCTGGGCTTGGGGTGTTTGATGTCAGTAGTCGTGTACTGTTCAAGTCTGTGTGGTGTGTTTTGTTGGTGCAGTGTAGTGAAGTTTGTGCGGCTTGTTGTGCTGTAGGTTTGTGGTGATGTTTGGTTTAGAGTTTGAGAGGTGTATGCAGAGGGGGGGAAATTGTTAGTGGATTGGTTAATTGGCATTTCTGTCTCGAATGGAAGCGCTGAGTTTCCGTATTGGAGCATTTCTGCGTCTGTCCTGACCTGGGCCTGTCTGATACAGTCCCTGTCACACCTGGCCTCCACTTGCATTCATAACCTTACCTAAGTCACACCTGAGTGTCACCTGTTTGTATGGGGCCAGGAGGCGTATGTGCATTCCCAATTTAGTCAGCATAGATTAGTCAAGGCTACTCCATCCAAATGTGCCGTGTGGTGGCATTCATCATCTTATTCAGTTGTTTTGTTTTTGCAGGCTATCTTTCCCAGCCCTAATACAGCTTGGCATATGCCTGTGCTTGCATTATCTCTAGGTGCGGTACCTGCCTTCATTCACAGCTCATACGGTCAGTGTCCATGCTAATGTGCATGACTTAGTTCAAGTGTGGTAGTGCTAACATTCAAACAACTCTATACCAGTACGATACCTGATAGCAATTATGGGGTGGGTGGGGTTGTTGGCTGGCGTTGGCTAGGAATGCTGATTTCTGTCCTTATGGTTGTCGCTTGTGTTCTATTTGACTTGGCGTCGCCTGTCTTGTTATGGTAAGAGTTTATCTGGACAGTTCTGGGTGCTTTCAGTGTCCACTTAAATTTAGTCATCCTTTTGCGTTTCCCTTTCGGTTGCTTTGGTTTTTTTCAGTTTGAATCTGTGGAGTTGAAGAGCCAGGATTTTAATAATTTTCTGAATTGTTGGTGATCTTTGGTGTTTTTCTTTCGGGATGTCCCAGGTTTTTTGCGGCTAAGTGGGAGAAGGAGGCGCCTCCTAAGTTTTTTCTTAAGGTATGGTTTTTGTTCAGTTGAGGGGTGGGGGGGAACAGAGGGAAGATTGAAAGCGATCCTACTAGGCCAGGTGTTATTCAGATCGCGCAAGTGCATTGGAAGGGGGAAAGTGCAGGGGGGAGGGACAGTGCAAGTACATGGGATAATAGAATAAATAACAAGTAAAGTACAGCCAGCAAGTGCAAGAGGATACCGAAACAGTCCCCAAGTGCATGGGTTGCAAGGAAGGGCAGTGCAGGTGTATGACTGGCGGGGGAGGAGACATGGGCCCGAGAGCAGGGGATGGCCAGTTAGCCAGTGCAATATCCGTTACAGCCAGGAATCATCAGATCAGGGGAGAGGAAGAGCAGAAGCAAAGAGAAAGGTTTTGAGGTGCTTCTGGAACCGGAAATGGTTCTCAAGTTTCAGGGAGGCAGGAAGGCTGTTCCAGAGGGAGACCCCAGCCAAAGTAAGAGGTCTACCAACAACTCGTTGTTTGGAGAAGCGACTGACCCTGAGGGAGTTGGAGGCAGATGAACGAATGGCTCGAGAAGGAAGATATTTAGGAAGAGAGAGCTGAAGGTATTGAGGTCCCAGTCCCCAAAAGGCCTTGTGGACAGTGCTGTGTGTTTTGAACTTAATCCTTGCAGCCACTGGGAGCCAATGGAGAGATTTCTGACCTGGAGAGATACGATCCCTGGGCTTGAGGCCAAGGAAAAGTCTTGCAGTCCTGTTCTGGATGAGTTGCAGAGGGCGCAGAGTAGAAGCAGGCAGATTTAGAAAGCGGCTGTTGCAATAGTCCAGCCTAGAGAGACAGCTTCTGGGGGAAGGAGAGGAAAAGAATACATGTGAAGAGGTGCAGCTGGTAGTGTGACTTCTTAGAGATGACGGAGATGTGAGGAGAGTGTGGAGTGTAAGTTGACCCTGAGGTTTTTTGCCTCACAGGTGGGAGCAGGAGGAGGGCTGAGAGAGGCTGGCCAGAGAGTGACAGGAAAGGAGGGGGCAGGTGTGTAGATGAGGAGAATCTGTCTTACTGGCATTAAGGCGGAGGTAATTGCGGCACACCACTCCTGGATGGCAGACAGAGATGAGAGAGGGAGAAGAGGTGGCTGGGGGTAGCCTGAAAATGAGCTGAGTCATCCGCATAGCACTGGAAGTTGGGGCACAGCGTGGCAACGCGGTGGGCAAAAAGTGCCAGATATTGGTTGAAAAGCCAGTGAGTGAGGTTAGACCCCTGCAGAACACACCAGGTAGAGATAGAGATAGCTGAGAGGAAGGACCCAAGTTGAATCTGGGAGGGTCGATCAGAGAGGAAAGAACGCCAGGGCCTGACCGGTGATAACCAGGTTATCACAGACGGTTGAGCAAGATGGCATGGTTGCCTGTGTCAAAGGCAGAAGAGAGATCAAGTAAGATGAGGACACAGGGGGTGTTGGAATCAAGGTTGAAGAGCAGGTCTTCACGGATGTTCAGGAGAGCAGTTTCTATGCTTCTGGCAGCTCTGAAGCCAGACTGATGGTCATGGAGACAACCAACAGATTTAGTGTGAAGATTGAGCTGGGAGATGGCCAGCTTTTCCAAGAGTTTGCCCAGGAAAGCGGTGATGGGGATTTGGCGATAGCGGGGCAGGAGGGGTCGGCAGAGGGTTTCTTAAGAGGGTGCACAAGGGAGTGCTTCAGGGGGGAAGGGGAAGACTCCAGTGGCGAAGGAGTCGTTGCAGAAGTTAGCCAGAGAAGGAGCTAGGGAGTCAAATGTGGTCCATGATGGTTTTTGAGTAACATGGACGAACCTGTTTAGACGAGACTTTCATAGATCGGACTTGTCTGGGGAGAGCAGGGGAAAGGAAGAGGAGGGAGGAGGAGTGGCCAAAGAGGGGCCAATGGAAGAGCAGGGAGGCGGGGCAGAGGGAGAGAGGACCGGATGTCCTGAGTTTTAGAGATGAAATGAGAAGCCAGCACCGTGCAGAGGACCTGGGAGGGGGCAGGAGAGGTAGACATTGCTGCAGGATTGGCCAGTTCCTTGCAGATTTGAAAGAGTTCAGCCGAGTTGTTAGTTGTCGCATAGATGCAGGCTTGGATGTGAACTCTCTTCTTGGTGAGGACAGAGAGCCGGTATTTTCTTTGGAGCAGGCAGCAAGCCAGTTTGACAGAGGATGCACCAGAAGCACGCCCTTTCCGCTCAGCCACCCTGCAGTTGCGTTTGAGAGTGACGAGGTCTGAGTCGTACCAGGAGTTGCACTTGGGGCTTCAGGCGTATCCTCATGACGGGGGCAAGAACATCAGGAGTATCAGATATAGCGGAATGGAGCATGGAAAGAGCTGTCAGGGTGTGAGTCAGCCAAAGGGGTATAGGGGGGTGAGAAAGTGGCGGCGAAAGCCTCAACTGACATGCGCTTCATGGGTCGGATGACCGAGAAGGTGGGTGGCAGTGCGGAAGTTGGCGTGGCCTGAGGGGTGGAGAGGGTGAGCTGGGAGGAAAGGAGAAAGTGATCACTCCAGGAGAGAGGAGTGGTGAGAGGGATAGAAAGGGGAAGGGCTGAGGAGATCAGAACATCGAGGGTGCCCTGCAGCGTGAATCGGGCCAGAGGGGAGAATAGAGAGAGAATCACAAAGGTCGTGAAAGAGTCCAGTGGAAGGACAGGAAGCATCCAGGTGGATGTTAAAGTCTCCAAAAAGAAGTTGAGTGGTTGAGACCAGGAGGGAAGAGGAGAGGTCAGCCCACTCAGAGGAAGGAGGAGATCTGACCAGGTGGCCGATAGATGGTAGCCACAGTAGGGGAATGGCTAAGGGAGAGAGAAAGAGCCTGCAGACGAGGCATTCGAAAGTGGAGTAGGCTTGCGCGGGAATGATAGAGGCAGGAATCCACTCTGGGAAGACGAGGGCTACACCACCTTCGGACCGGTTGTACCTGGGCGTAGAGAGGATCTTGCAACCGTCTGGGAGGAGAGTGTCAAAGCTTGTGACAGAACTGGCTGTGAACCATGTCTCGGTGAGACCAAGGGCAAGATCAAGCTCCTCCAGAAGGCGGCAGATGTTGGAGGAATGTTTGACAGCTGAGCAAGAGTTGAGTGTGGAAATATGGAGAAGGTTGCCATCTTTGAAAGACTTCCGGGGAGGTGTACAAATCAGAGGTACACCCTGCGGAGGTGTAGAAGAAACCAGAGTGGGGGGCAGAAAGGGAAGGAGGAGAGGGCAAGGTAGCCAAGCGGGAGGCAGCAGGGGCAGACGAAGCTGAGGAGAGAGAGGGGACAGCAGGAGAAGAAAGGAAATTGATTAGGTGTGGGAAGCGTCTATCGAAGAGAAGGTTGGCCTGAGGGCCTTGGACCAGGACCTTGCCATTCACATAGACATTAATGATGACTTTGGAGGAGTGGATGGAGGCCAGGAGGGCCTCCCACTGGGTGCCACCATTAATGGTAGTGGAGGAGATGGGAGAGAGCTCCGAGACCATATGTAGAGTCGATAGGTCTGGTGAGGAAACTACAAAGATTGTCAGTGACAGTTTGCCTGGTTGGAGTGAGTAGGAAGAGGAGAGAAGGAGAAGGGAAGGTGAGAAAGCTAAGGAAGGACACAGGGCAGGGTGCAGGCAGACTAGACAGAGGTGAGACAAGTTAAAAATGGAAAGACATACACCCAAAATATTGAGACTATCAAATGCAATTTTAAAAACAGGAGAACGCACATAGGTTTGAGGATCCTGAATAGAGGGGAAAAGGCCTAGGTTTCACAAAGCAATTTTAAATACTTTCACAGTGCAATTTTGAACAGAAGAACCAAGTTTGAGAATTTAGAGAGGGCATCCAGGGTACAGTGCGGGGCACCCCCGGATTGATGGCTGGCAGCTAGCGGCCCCTGCGGACACCTGCAGACACAAGGAGCCGCCCTTTGCCTAGGGGCCCTTAGCCATAGGATCTGCCGGGCAGGGCCTGCTCTGGGAGGATCAGTAAAGGAGGGGCACCCAATCGGGGTTGAGGGCTTGGCCAGGAGGCGGGAGGGAGGGAAACGGGCACAACCAACACGGAGGGAGAAGGGAGCAAGGGACACACAGGAAGCAGCAACAAAAAGCAGCAACAAAATATTCAAAAGGCCCACGGAGGGTCTTACCGAAACAGTGTGCATGCCTGTAGCCACCCGCTCAGACAGGATGGAATCGGATAAACTTGAGTTGTTAGTCTATCACGAATGGGATGAGATGGTCGCTCCACAGTATTTGTATCGGTGGTGCCGTGGTGATAAGGTTTTCCTTGGTCGAGGGTGTGTCCTGCCGTGTGTGGCCCCTTTGACCAACTGTTGTAGTTTCATGGTTCTAAACTGCCCAATTAGTCAGTTTTGGGAGTTGGTGTGTCTCTCTTCAAACCAGATGTTGAAGTCCCCCAGGATAATTAGATGTTCATGCTTGATGGCTATGTTGGTGCTGGCTTCTATGAAGTTATCGACAAAGGTTGCATTTTATGTTGGTTATCTGTACACCAGAATTAATGTGATGTTGGTTTTTTAGTTTGCTGATAGGTGTATGACCATGGTTTTGAAGTTGATGAGAGGTTTGTCTGTTAAGCAAAGTTTGTATGCAGTACCCTCTGGGAACACTACAAACAACTAGGACTACAGGTATAGGCAACCCAACCTTTGGTATAAGCTTGTCCTACACAGTCTTGGTAGCGTGTTGAGCAGCCAGGCTTATCTCAAGAGGGGAAATGTGAACTCTAGTGGAGTTACCCAAAGATTCACAGTTATAGGTATTCAACGCTTTTTATTAAGGTTTCTTGCATAAACAATTATTAATTTATCAGTCAGTTATGAAGCCTTCTTCAGAAGGGAGTAATAGAATAGTAACACACAAATATAGTTCAATACTGTACACTTTGATCTTCTGAATCAGAATACCCTTTTCAGATGGCCCACAGACACAACCAACACCCACACGTGACTTCCATAACAAGGGTTCTGGGGACATTAATATCTTACTCTTGGCATTCAGAATACTCTAAAAGTTGGTAAAAAGGCTAAAGTTATTACGCAAGAGATCACAAATATTCTTAAGCAGGACAAGTACTTTTAGATCCTCTTAGAAGAGTCATACAATTCAATAGGCTAAGCCAAAGTCACTAGGCAAAAGTCTTGTATGATGAAGCACTTATGGTAAGTAAATGGAAAAGTCTTTGCACAAGCTCTTGGGTGTCTTTCATGAAAAGAACAATTAGATGAAGGGCCACACGCTGATTATACTTGTGCATTGTGGAAGTTACAAGCACTTCTACAGTAAGAGGTAAGTTCTCTTAGACTTGTATTACAGTACCTTAGCAAAGAAAAAAAGATGCAGCCGATGACTTCTGTTCCTGTGCAGCTCTGCAGATCTCAGTTCCTGTGCCTCAGTCGTGGGGACAAGAGGGAGGAAATCCGGCGACTCCTGCTGTGCACTGGGACGGTCAAGACATGCAACCGGCAAACTTCACTTGCTGTGGCTGTTTCGTGTTTCAGCTCCTCACATCTACAGCAAATAGCAACACTGCGGTTCCTGGCTGTTGAGATGGACTTTCCTTGCTTCTGTGGTCCCGCACCCTGTTGAGGGGGGATCAATCTGGTCCGTCCTGCTTCCTGGGAGTCCGGAGGATCTTCCAAAAGCTCTAGGCCAGCTTAAAAGCAACGCACACAATCTAGTGTTCCTCTCCCAGGCTATACGGTTTCCAGCAGCAACTCTGGAAATTCAACCAGCTTCGAGATGGATGTCCAGGTGGCTTACTTTGGAGTTGATTTTGTTCCCACCAACTCAAGTCGTCCTTGCAGGGGCTTCTCTGTCGATGCGAACTTGGCGTTTTGGAACTGCAGCAGGGCTTCACCGGGAAAACCAACGGTCCAGGAGTTGCATCAAACGTCGTCTTCAAGCTCTTCTTCGGTTCCTTCGTCTAGTGGTCGACTCTGCCTTCCAAGCCAAAAGACTCACGTTTTATTCATTTCTCTCCCATTAATTCCAGCCTACCTGTCACTCACCCAGCAGGGTCGCTATCCTTGCCGGGCAGTCAGCCAATCGCCACACAGTGCATTTTGGTCTCTTAGGAGACTAGGCATAGGTAGTTGCAGGCACCTCCCTCACTTCCTGCCTACCCCAGACACTCTGGAGCCAGAGGCGGGCTTCACTCCTGAATCCCGCCAAAGGCGAAATGAACAAAGAAGCCAAACCTTGTTTGGCGTGCAGAGAAAATCTCTAGAAGGACCCTTCCACAAAGATATGGTGAAAAAAGACAACTGGGGACCATTTTGTCAAAGATGGCTCCTGCACCTTTTTGAAAAAGATGGCTCCCGCGGTTGCTTTACTGGAGCCGTGAACGCAGCCCACAGTAAATGCAAACCTTGGTAGTTCAAATGAAACCACTGCCACCAGCTATTCAGTGAGGAAAGGGTAACATAAAAATGTTACATGAGGATCTAGACACGGGGGATACGAAGTAACCCCTCCATCACTCTATTGTAAGGTAGTGCTGGGTCTAGAAAGTTACAATGGTAAGTAAAGTCAATTTCACTTTACTGCTCTGAGAAACAGTAGTTTATTCCAGAGAAAGGTATTTAAACCTTGGAGAAATCTGAAGGACTTTCCTGTGCCACTGCACTGAAGGTGCTGTTTGACACAATGTAAAATATGATGCCTATGGAGTGTCAGACTCCATAACCAAAAGAAAGAGTTAAAATTCACATTAAAATACATGAGTGGGGGGGGAAAGGTTCACTCTCTCCACGTAAACAAAATCAAGCCCTCAAAATCCAGCAAAGTTGCTGGGTATCTCTAAGGTGGAGGAAATTGGCACATTTCTGAGAATTCTAACGGTCTGTTTTTATTTTAAACTGTCCTTTGAATGCTATTGCAAGGCTGCCTCCTTTTTTGTTTTTCCTGTTTACCTGAAGGCATTTGAAGTTAGTTCGGAGGCAGCTTTGGAGTGTGATTTTGTAGTTGTCCAGCCATGTTTCTGTGATGACTAGGATGTTGATGCCATTGTCACAGAGAAGGTCACTCTTGAGTGTTTTGACATGGATCTTGCGTTTATTAGGTTGCAGTGGCGTTTAAAGGTGTAGTTTGTTTTTGGCTTTGTCGGGGTTGTCTTCTGATCGGTGTTAGGGTTTCCTTCCAGGTCAATCTCTAGTTGAGGCGTTAGTATAGGTGCGTCTGTGTCGTCAAAGTTCTTCTAGGGTCGGTCTTGGGGTTTTTGTTTTCATCAAGTTCTTCTTCAAAAAGTTGTGGGTGTCGGGTGGTAATTACTCTTGTTTTGGTGATCTAAGGTGGTGGTGCGTCAATTTATGGTTTTATTTCTAGCGTTGTCCGGTCTTCTGCGTGGTTGGGTTTGGTTGTGTGCTGTTGATTCAAGCATTGGGTTGGTTCTTTCTGGGGACCAGTTACTTGCGAGGTATGGTGTGTAGAGGAATTTCTCTCTTCTCTCTGCGTTGGTTCGGTGGTTGTTCCCGTCTTTGGGAGTGTGTTCTGCAGGTGAGTCTTCGGTGGTGTTCAGTTGTGTTTGTTCTTTCTGCTCTTTTTTTCCTTTCCCTCGGTCCAGGTCGTTTGTGCAGAATTTTGAGCTTGAGAGTTTTTGTTGCTCTTTATATTGTTTGTTGGTGCCGAGTTGATTTGTTTTTTGGTCCCGCTGTCTTGTGGTGTAATACTGGGTGTTGGGAATTGTCTGGTACAGGTTTGGGTTCTGTCTGTAGGTGTTCTTGTCAGCTGATATTGCTGGATTGTTCAGTCTGTCTTTAGTTAGGTAGAGGAGGCTTGTTCGATCGTTAGGTATTTCAGTGGCTGTCCTTCATGTGGGTCTCCCTTGTAGAGGTTCCCGGCAGTGAGCCAACTGTGGTTTTAGGAAGGGTATAGCCCAGTAGCTACAGAATTGTCCTAATGCGCGTAAATGAGTCACTGTGTCATCTTATGGGGCGCAGCCCAATAATCACACTATTACTCTGCATTACTTTATCATGGGAGAGAGGCCTATAGCTAACAATACAATTTGAGTAGCAGACCATGCAGTTTGAAATAGGACTCAGATAGACTTGAAATATCTGTACAGTGGGGAGAGGCCCACGCCCGACAGAGCAAATGGGTGCAGTAACAAACAAAGCTAGACTTGAGATACCTGTATAGTGGGAGCAAGGCCTACGCCCAACAGAACAATTTAGTGGAGTCCTAAGCACAGCTAGGTTTGAGACACAGTTGGACAGATGACTGCAATGCTAAACACAGCTACATTTGAGAGACCTGCACAGTGTGTGAGCAGCCCACATCCAGTAATGCGATTTCGAAAGCTGAGGCAGTGGAAATATTCAGTGTTGTAGATACGTTTTGATAAGCGGTTAGGTTTCCGGGGCAGAGTAATTTCTCTAGTCCACACACAGACCACTCCTAACGTCTTGTTCCTAGTTGTTGCTAGGTGACGGCTGGCCACTTGCTTCCCTTGTGGACGCCTCCAGACACGATCTGGAGCAGCCCTTTGCCTTGGGGCCCTTAGCCGCGGGGGCTGCACGAGCAGGGGGCTGCCCTGGGAGGGTCCTGTATGACCAGTGAGCTGGCCAATCAGGGTCATGGGGGCGGGCTGGGAGGCGGGAAGAGTGATGGAAGTGAAAGCAGAGGGCCGGGAAGAAAGAGGGAACGAAGGCTGGAGCAGGGGCCTCAGGTGGCAAAAACAGGCTCAGAAAGGGCCCAGGAGCCTCTTCCAGGAAATGGGCTCAACTGCAGCTCCTTCGGGTGAGTAGCCATTTGAGTATACAGTGCACAAAATGGCATTATTCTGTAACAAGAAAAGGTTGTGCATGTTAGTGCATAGAAAAAGTTCAGAAACACAGTATACTTGATCACAGATGACCCAAAACAATGCTCCAAATCCCAGAAGTGGCTAAATGGTTTTTATTGAACAGTTAATGAGTCCTCTGGGGCTGGCCCTCATCTTAACCGTAACCCTGGTGTCCTTACCGTCCCAGGTTAGTATCTAGAGCTTATTGACACCTACTCTCTAATTTCTTGCCGAATGTCTGTCGGGGGCCTTCACCTTATCTCTCCAAGCTACCTTTGGGTCTTTATAAACTCATTCGACATTATCCATGTCAGTTCGAAAGGGATTGTTAGGGATGCTATCCTGACTGTTTCCTTCTCCCCCTACTCTCACACCCTGATGTTCCCCTCTCTGTCCATTATCCCATCTTCCCCACGCTACTCTCCTGTCCAACTTAACTCATCTTCTCTTTGACTCATTCCTACTTTCTATTCCCCTCTGCCTCTGATTTCTCTCTCCTCCTACCACCTCCATCCACCCTCCGATATTTCTCCCTCCTCGACACGGCTCCTTCCTCCTCCACCCCACCTTGCAAACACGCTCACTACACAGAACCACTTGCTCCCAACAACCAATACCTTTTCTCCAATTCACCTCCACACTCCAATCCACTTCCTTCTTCCTGCTGGTATCTTGGTCTGCTGCCACCTTCTCCGACCTCACCTGAACAACCCACACCTTCCTGTTTAGTGTAGCCCTTCTTATCCTCCCCTTCCTTCTCCCATTGGATATCTTTCCCTGACCAATCTAATGCTGTCTTCCCCCGCCTGGGAGCTGTTACAAAAGCTTTTACAGTGGCTGAGCCCGGCTTTTTCTTTGAACACAGCTTCTGTGTTGCAACAATTGCAGCCTGCATCAGTGAATGTCCCAGTCTGTGTGGCCATGCTGCAGGCAGGGTATTCCCCCAGTAAGTATTGGGGAATTAGGTTTGGGGTTAAGCCACTCTGCAGCACAGTAATAGAAGTCTCTCAGATCTGCCTCTTTCTGTTTGACCAGGAAGTGGCGTGAACTGCTGACTTTTGGTGGTGTTCTGTGTTCCCTGTGCAGCGCAGCTCTGCAGTCTCTGCTCGCTGGTTTTCTCCTTCTTGTGACTCAGAGAATCCGCTGCTTAGAACTTAAGGTCTTGATAGGTTACCCTAATGTGGGTTGTTTACCTGGGCCTTCAGTTTCCTCGACCAGTATGCCTGTGTTTGCAGTGGTAGGTGTGTTAGCAGAGGCATGGGGTGATGCAAGGTGGTACTGCTCAAATGTAAGAAGGCATTTGGGGATAGGACAGGAATTGGGGTGCTCTCAACTGCCACAGTCTCCCGGCAGCTGAAAGGGGTTCCATTCCCTTCCTGACAAGGTCTGATTACTGACTTTGTCACAACTGCCACCGTCCTGTTAGGCACATGCACAAAATGTTTGTAAACCTAAAGGAAAAGTGACACAGCACAGTGTACCTGCAACACCCTGCTGAAGGTGATGTGTGTTACAAAGTGAAAACACAGGAAAACAAATGCATGAACAAGCCTCCCTGCACTAGTGGCAACCTTAGGGCTTTACTAGTGCCCCCAAAACAAGTGAGTTGAACAGGTGAGTGAAGTGAAAATGGCTTTATTCAAGCCAAAAATCAGACAGCATACCAAAACATCAAAGTATGTTTGCGGTGTATTAAATTCATCAACGATCATTGAAAGTGTTTAAAAGAAAAATGTTCTTGAATGTAATTTTGATCCTGTTCAGCAAGCAAGTGGCGACCAATGCAGTAAAAAGGTTGAACTGGTGTGGATCCAAATAAAAGGTATAAGGCTGCCACCAGCCTGTAATTTGTCACTAACTTTCAGGATGAGAGGACTCATGAATTCAAAAGGGGCATGCATTGTCCTCCCACAGGTTCCTCATCTTTGTATCCAAATCCTGCTTTGCAATCTCAGAATATTTTTCGGCATCAGAGGCGCTGTGCAGCATCAATTTGATATCCTTCGTCAGTTACCATTCCCCCATCTGCATGCAATGTTGATGGTAGTATAAATATAATGCACTGTGCCTGCTGCCTTGGTACAGTTTTTTCCTCATGCACTGCACGCTCCTGGAACGGTTCTACGCACCTCAGCAAATTGAAGGGCTTTACTTTTGAGTAAATTTTCACAATGTCTATGCTGAAGACTGGCTTTAAGAGATGTGTGGACTGTGGCTTGAAGATGTCGATAATCTATCCGCACAATTTGTCTCTGGTGCAATGGCAAAGAGCACTGGGTCGTCTAGTCTGGCTCCAGCCATTCGATTACCAGTAAGGCCTTAAAAGAGAGAAGGGTGAAACTTGCCCTAGGTTGGTCGGTTTCAAAATCACCTACTCCTTAGAAGAGAATATCTTCCGAAGGAAGAAGAGAAAAGTCTCCCTAGAGGCCTAAAACGCTCAAAACACTCAGTTTGCAATCCAGCTATGAATCCTGCCACTCACCTTCATCACTATAAAGTTGAAGAAGAAAAAAACGCCATCTCTACTCATCTTCTGAATCCTTGCCCGACAAGCAGCAGGTATGTTTTCCCGATATGACCGCCTCGGCGGCATTGTGAAAAGTTCTGTCCAAAAATGTACGTATTCTCGAAGACAGCACCCCCTGGTCTCAAGAGCTGAAGAAGGCTGGCGATTCCTACTGCGTGCATGGAATCGACTAAGATTTTGACTTGCGCTCCCAAGAGCCCAGGTCAGAAGGCCTCAGACATTGTCTCAAGTAATGTCGACCACAGATACAACATTGAAGCCAAAGGCTTCAGTGCCCTCTTTGTCGAAGGAATCGAAGTCAAAGGGCTCTTTGACATAGAGGTCGATCTCGGATCCAACTTATAGTTTTAAACAGCAATAGAAGAAAGATTACTTCAAATCTTTTGTCTATTTTTGACGAGGTTCCTGGGTATGAATGTTTTGGAAAAACAAATGTTCCAGAAGAGTTGATCTCCAATCAGTCCCGTCTGAAGGACCTGGCTACCGTCTGAAAGAAGCCAGTGGTCTTGCTACCCCCCTGAGGTAGAATTCCAGATGTAAATGAACACCCTAATGCAGCCTATAACGACGGTCATGAACAGGGTAGTTGAATATTTGGGTTGCGGTTGTCAATCAAAGGACAAAACCTAGGATGACCTTACAGACATCCTAGAAAAAGGTCCCCCTAAAGAGCCGTTGTTGCCCTTTCATTCAGCCTTCAAGAACCCCATTCTGGAGAATTGGCACAAGCCTGACACCACTCCAACTGTTAACAAGGAGTTAGTTACAAAATATAGACTATAAGACTTCTTCTGTGGACCCTGATTTTCTTTGAAGGCACCGTACTTCAGACAGTTTGCTGGTTCAGGCAGCTACGTCCACTTCAAAGGCAGCGACTTACCTAAATATCCCCCTGAGATAGGGATGATAAAAAATACAATACCTTAGCAAAAAGAGTATTCTCTGTTGGAAGCATGACTTTAAAGGCCAGTAATGCATCCTGTGCTCTGGCAAAATACTTCTATCCATTGTGGAATACCATTGCACAGGCTGCAGACAGCATCTGTGAAGGTGAGTAGAGAGAGGGATTCTACAATCTCATAAATGATGGTAAAGAGGCCTCTTGCCAGTTCTCACGGGTCTAGATGCACCAGATAGCGTTGGTTGGTGTATTGGCTCTAGTGCAGTGATTTGGTTTGTGTGGTCTGGTTTTGCCCCAGACGTTCAGCGAAGACTCCTGGTCTTGACCATAGAGGGAGGCAGATCACCGCTTAGAAAAGCTGCAAGCTTCTAAAGCTGCACAAAATTGTTGGGAGCAGCCAATCTTCAGTCACAACAGCAACACAACTGCCTTGGCAGTTTTGGAGAGAATGTTCCTTTTCATTATTACTCTTTTGGGCAAATGGGAAGAGGCTAGGCTATCCAGAGAGGACAAAGGAAGTTTTCACATGCCGCCACAGGCTGTGGAGGAAAAACTGCTCAGGCAGCCACCTCCTCACTGTCCTCTGTCACAGCCCCAAAACCTCCCTGAACACTCTACTCACAAGACTTCGTTGGGAGGTGTTAGGCAAGATTGTATGCAGTACCCTTTGGGTGCACTACAACAACCCTGACCACCTGGCAATAGGAACCCAACCTTTGGTATAAGCTTGTACTACACAGGTTGGTAGCATGTTGAGCAGCCAGGCTTCTCTCAAGAGGGGTCAATGTGAGCTGTAGGGGAGTTGCACAAGGATTTGGTGACAAGTATTCAATTAAACACTTACACACAAGGTTTCTTAAATATAAAATATTAATTTATCAGTCAGATAGGATAAGCCATCTTCAGAAGGTAGCAATATAACGGTAACACTCAAATATACTTCACAAAATACACACTCTTAATGTCTCTAAATCAATGAGTACCCTTTAGGGATGGCCCACAGACACAACCTACACCCTCAGGTGACTTCAGTAGCTAGGGTGCTGGGGACATTAATATATCACTGTTGTATTTAGAATCATTTAGGAGTAAGGCAAAGGAAAAGGTTATTTAGAACATACAAGAGTCCACAAATATTCTTAAGCAGGAAAATACATTCAAATCCCCTAATAAGAGTCATTCAGTAGGACATGCTAAGCCAAAGTCAATAGGCAAAAGTCTATGAGAGCTAAAGAACGTCTTTGTAGGTAAGTAAGAAAAGTCTTTGCACAATGTTTTAGAAGTCTTTGAAGAAAAAGAAGAATCACTGTAGGGCCACAAGCCGTTAGACTTGTGAGTAGTAGAAGATGCAAGCAACTCTGCAGCAAGAGGTAAGTTCTCTCAGCCTTTTACAGTAAGTTTGTATTGAAGAAAAAGTGTAGCAGATGACTTCTGTTCCTGAGAAAAGCTCTGCAGATCTCGCTGTTCCTGGGCCTCAGTCGTGTGGACAAGAGGGAGGACTTCTGGGGACTCCTACACTGCAATGGGATGGTCACCGCTCGCAACCTGCAATCTTCAAACAAGTGGCTGATCTGTTTTTCAGCTCCTAGCGTCTACTGCAAATAGCAACACTGTGGTTCCTGACTGTCAAGATGAGCTTTCCTTGCTTCTGGGGTCCTGCACTCTGTTGAGGGGGTTCAGGCTTGCTCAGTCCTGCTTCCTGGGAGTCAAGAGGATCTTCCTGGAGCTCTTGGCCAGCTTAAAAGCAACGCACACAATCTGGTGTTCCTCTCCCAGTTTCCAGAAGTAACTCTGTGGAAAGTCCACTAGCTCTGAGAATGTCCAGGTGGCTTACTTTGGAGTTGATTGGTTCCACCAACTCAAGGGGAGAAGTTGTCCTTGCATTGGCTTCTGTCGATACTCATTTTGAGTTTCAGCATAGTAGCAGGGCTTCACCGGGCAAACCAACAGTCCAGGAGTTGCAGCAGGCGTCCTCTTCAAGGTCTTCTTTGGTTCCTTCGTCCAGTGGTCGACTGCCTTCCAAGCCAAAAGCCTCGCCTTTTATTCAGTTCTCTTAGCCCAGCTGTCAGTCACCCAGCAAGGTGGCTGTCCTTGCCGGACAGTCAGTCGGCCAATCACTACAGAGTGCATTTGGGTCCCCTAGGAGACTAAGCACAGGGAGTTTTGGGCACCTCCCTCCTGGAGCCAGAGGCGGCCTTCACTTGTGAATCCTGCCAAAGGCAAAGCGAACAAAGAGACCAACCCTGGTTTGGCGTGCAGAGTAAGTCTCAAGAAGGACCTTTCCATAAAGAAATGGTAAAAAAAAGAAGACTGGGACCATTTTGACAAAAATGGCACCCTTGAGTGCTTTACTGCAGCTGCGAACACAGCCCGTGGTAAATGCACACCACTGTAGTTAAAAGCAAACCACTGCCACTTCCACCAGCTTTTCATCGAGGAAAGGGTAACCTAAAAATGTTACATGAAAAGCTAGACAAAGGGGATGCTAGGTAACCCCTCCAGCACCCTATTGTAAGTGTGCGCTGGGTCTAGAAAGTTACAAATGTAAGTAAATTTCACTTTACTGCTATGAGAAACAGTAGTTTATCCTAGAGAAGGTATCTAAACCTTTGGGAAATCTGGAAGAGTTCCCTTTGTCTCTGCACTGAAGGTGCTATGTCACCTAATGTAAAAGATGATGCCTATGGAGTTTGTCAGACTCCATAACCAAAAGAAACGGTGTTCAAAATCCCATAAAAATGCATGAGAGAGTGGGGAAAAAGACTCTCTCTCCAGGTAAATAATCAAGTCCTCAAAATCCAGCAAAGTTGCTGGGGGTCTCTAGGGTAGAGGGAATTGGCACATTTCTGAGAATTCTTCCTAACGGGAGGCAGGTTGACTCTGCATCTACAGGAATGGCATTACATTTGTTCAGATGCATGGGCACTTCAGACAGTAGTTCAAGGGTACTGTTTCCCATTCCTGCAAACTGTGCCAGATTGTCCTCCATGCGTGTGAGCAACTTAGGGAACCAGATGCGCTCCTTCTACAGATTTGTTTCCCTTTTGGAGAGTGGTGCTGTGGAAAGGGTACCTGTAGTGGAGCAATACAAAGGTTGGTATTCCACCTATTTTCTGGTTCCCAACAAAGACTGAGGACTGCGACCCATCTTGTACCCTCGACGCTTGAACAAGTTCTTCAGGAAAGACCGATTAAGGATGGTCACTCTCTAGCAGATCCTGCATACCCCCCAGCTCGGGGATTGGATGGTGTCACTCAATCTTTAGGATGCTTGCTCCCATTTGTTTATTCATCCCAAGCACAAAGTACCTGAGATTCGCCATTGACGGGTCTCGCTATCCGTTTCGAGTAATGCCTTTCCGGCTCATCTCCGCCCGAGGGTTTTCACCAAGTTGATGGTGGTGGTGGTAGTGAATCTAAGGAGGTGAGGGATTCACATCTTTCCCGGCTTAGACAATTTGCTGATCAGAGCCTGTTATCCCAAACAGGCTCTCTGGAACATCTCAACAGCACCTGCCCCTCCCTCCACAGACTGGGCTTCTCCCTCAACTTCAGGAAGTCTCAGGTGACACCTTCCCAAAAGCTGCAATTCTTTTGAGCAGTCCTGGACTCTTCCTTTGGGAAGGCTTCACCTCCTTAGTTGAGGGCTAAACATATCTTGCAGATGGTTAAGAGATTTCAGAATGCCCAACATCTACTGGCATTCGATTTTCTGAGGTTGCTGGGCCTCATGGCATCCTTCCTTTTCCTGGTGCCAGAAGCCAGCCTAAGGATGAAGTCCTTCCAGTGGGCCCTCGGATCACACAATTCTCAAGCAGGATGATGGACCTTCAGGCCTAAATCAAGGTTGCACATGGTCTCCTGTGGTGGGCCTGCAAAGAGAATGTGATGATGGGGGAACCATTCTGGCAACTCTGGCCGTTGATAAGTCTCTTGTGAACTCACATGAGTGAATTTACGATCAGTGACTTTGGTCTATATGAGAATCCAGACTACCCATAATCCTTTTAAAGTGGTGGGCAATCAGACTGGCGCTGCTGGCCTTTCTGCTGTCCATACAGGGGACAAAGTCCTGATTATGATGGACATCACAGTGGCCATGCATTACCTCAACAAGAGAGCTGGTGTAGGGTCACTACCACTGTGCAGGGAGTCAATGCAGCTCTGGTTTTGGGCACTACAAAACAGGATTTTTGCCCGCTGTTCACCTTGCTGGAGAAGAGAATGCGTCAGCGGACGCTCTGAACAGGTAGAGCAGGCTCCCACAAGTGGGAGTTAGCTCGGGAGGTCTTTCTAGAGACCTTTGCCCTTTGGGGAGCCCTTCATGAGATTGGTTTGTCTCCAGTATCAACTGGAAATGTGATCTGTCCTGCTCCAGGGAATTTCCTCAGTGAAGAGCTCTGGGGGATGTGTTCGTAGTGGACGGGGAATTTCCACTCCTCTACCCTTTTCCACAAGTCCCCATCATTCCTCATGTCATCAGGAGGCTAAGTAAGTTCAGGAATCCCATGATCCTGATTGCTCCGGATTGGTCTAGGTATATATGGTACCCTGGACCTTCTAGACCTGTCCATCTGCCCTCCTTTCCGTCTTCCCCAGAGAGTGGACCTACTCTCACAAGAGGGACACAGTCTTCATCCAGAAATTAGTACCCTAAACCTTCATGCCTGGTTAAGATGCAAAGATCGGGACCTCCCGGGAAAAATGTTATGGAGGTGTTGCTTTCGGCCAGAAGACAAGAAATAAAAGCACTATGCTGCTGCCGTTGCAACAGGTTTTGCAGCTGGTATACAGCTAAAGAAATTGATCAGTTTACTTGCAATAGACACCCGCAGTGCTTTCTATTTTGCTGCACCTAGTCCATCACGCGCTGCAGGTGGCTGCTGTCAAAGGTTACCTGGCAGCATTGTCCATCTTAAAATGCACACCAGAGTAAGGCTTTTACTTTAAGATGGCAATTGTCATTCAATTCCTCAAGGGGTCGACAGATGCATTCCCACTGGGTCCCCTTTCTGGTCCCGTCCTGGGATTTGAATCTGGTATTAACCTTCTTAACCGGAACTCTATTTGAACCTCTCCATTCTTGTACACCCAGGTTATTAACTTTGAAAACAATCTTCCTGGTAGCCATCACTTCTGCTTGCAGAGTGAGCTACAAGCCCTGTCATACCTCCTTTTACAATTTTTTTCCACGCAGATGGTAAACTTGGGGGTTTGTTTGTCTGTACCCTCCCTCCCAAGGTTGTCTGAATTCCATCTGACACAGAAAATACTGAGATTCTACCTACCTCAGCCTCCTAAGGATGAAGAGAGGCTACACAGGCTAGACCCAAAAAGGCTTTTAGCTTCTATATTTCTAGTTTGGAAAATGTCAGGCAAGATAGGTTTATTGGTTATACAGGCCACAGGCTAGGCCACAATATATCACATACAGGGGTAGCCGCCTGACAATAGTTAGAGCATACTCTTGGTACTGTATGCCTTTATTCAAAAAGGAGGTTGTGGTGTTTGCAAAGGTCACCACTAATCTAAACTTGTGTCAAAGTCTAAAGAACCCCAAGGAGGTGAAAGCTACACGCACATTCATTCGTACATGTGAGCACAAAAGTTATACAAGATGTACATTTATTACAACAAGCTCATCGACCAACAACACTCAAGGTATGGCAACTTGATGCTTTCGAGAACAATCGGGTAGCATTTTAGAGACATGGATCCTAAAGACCACCTGCAGCAGAAAGTTTACAGAAGTGTAGGTTGTTCGCATGTACTTGTACTTCATCAAGAAAACACATTAGTTATAGACTGATGAATTATAAATACAGAAAAACATAAAATTAATTTACAACAATTTAGTGCAGTGAAGCATGGTGATAGACTGTAGTGAGGCATACGCATGTCTAGTAGGCACTATTTTCTAGTGCAAACGCAAATGTATAGACAAGGTGCTTGTCCTTATAGAGTCAAGACAAGACCTATATGTATTAGACATTAGTCTGTTAACTATAGGTGACCAACCCTTGCTCTACGTCGGGAACAAAGAAAAATTCCCAAAGGTGTAGCTGGGGCCAGCACGAGTGGAGCTGGACCCTTGGACGTTTTGGCTTCCAGGATATGGTGCCTTCTTCCGGGCCAAAGGATTGTGTCTCAGGCTGTGACCAAGTAAACTTTATCCCATTGGAACATCCTCTGAATTTCGGAGTGCTACTCCATTGCAGGAAGATGCCCCTGAAAACCTAAGAGCCCATTCCACCAGAGGAGTGGCTACCATTTTGGCTCTTCAAAGAGGTGTTCCGGTGCAGGACATTTGTAATGCTGCAGGTGAGCATGCATTTGATATTTCAGTGTAATTCACACAGTTATAAGGGATGGGCGGTGCTTGATCCTGTGTGATATATGAATGAATGCTGCTAACTTGTCGTCGCTACACATTCTTGCAAGTGCTTGGACACTTTGTCGGGTCAGGACGCTCAGTTTGTAAAAGCGGTTCTTCACAAAATCAATCAAATGTGACAAAACGCCACTTTTCTCACCTCCATCTCCAATACTGTTATGGGAGTCTTATCAAAGATGAGAAATCTTTTGGAGGACTCAATCCATTAGAAGAACAAATCACTTGTTCTTTCTATTGGATGTTAATCCCACAGATTCCTTATCGTCCTTCCAGCCTTCCCCTCGGACAGTGGCTGAATTTTTTTCTATTATTCACTCATTCAACACCCAATGCAGGTTATTCAAATCTCAAGTCTGGTGTGCAGAAAGGGTGGGGGGGGAGACTAAGAACTGAGGCAACGGGCACAGTGTGTGCTGTTTATACTACCATCCGTGTCCCGTAAGGAAGCAGGAATGGTAAGTCTAGGGACATAGACCCGAAAAATGTTATGAGACTGCAAAGCAGGATATGGATATAGCAACGATGCGGAATCTGTGGTAGCAACATAGAGTAGAAAGGACATTACCAGGGGTGAGTAATTTGTTCTTTTACATCATAACCGCACTAGGAGCCATCTGGGCTTCTTAGTACATTAATCACAGTTGCTGCTTCCAGGGCAACCTCAGTAGAGAGGATTTCCTGTCAACTTCATTAAACCGGGATTCCCAAAAAGCCAGAAAAGGAATCAAGAGACTTCTATATTAAAATAATTTGAACCAAAAGCGTCTTTCTGACTAAAGTCAGTGGTTGGTGTTTTTTCTTTTTTTGCTGGTTTACAGGGGTGACTGTGTTCCTCTTGTCACCAGGGTGCATGCAACAGATAAGCCAATTTTCTCCAGCATGGGGTCTGGCATGGATTCACATGCTCATGAATATTCCCCGTCGTTGGGCTGGGGATCCTTGGTAAAGCAAAAATCAGTTTTTCACTTCTGAACTGTCTTTCTCATAACAACCAATCACTGGTCTCTGGGGCATACTGCCCCCAGCCAATGACTGCCCTCTTCCTAAGCCCCTCCTCTGGCAGCCATCTTCAGATTTGTACCGCACGTTCGAGTGGTGGGAGTCCTCGTGATTAGCGCTCGGGCTTTTTACTGCGTTTTGTGTTCTTTTTCTTAGAAGTTGCTCTATTTTTCCAGTCAATCGTGCCTCAAGCTCAATCGATCCATCATCCGACTAACAGGGACCCGTTTTTCTGACTTTTCTATGCCCCTCAAGGGTGACTTCATCGAGTTCCCTTCTTGGTGAATTCCGGGAGATTCTTTGAGGCCTACTGCGCATGGACATGGCTGAAGATAAAGGAGTCTCGACACCTCTGTTCAGGATCTGCCCTGGATGTGGACTACGGAACATTTTCCTGGACGACAAAACACACGCGGAGGAGGCCTGTGCATTCTGCAAGGATATGATGCCACGCACCATGAAGGTCTGTCGCAAGCGGCTTTCCAAGTGGCTCCAGACTAAGACCCCAGCTGCGGGAGAGTCCCGGGCCTCACCCAGCAAGCGGAAATCTGAGCTGTCTTCCAAGACCTTTGAGGGGGCTCTGGCGACGGGGGCCCAATGTAAGGCAAATCACTGCTAGAGTTTTACTGTATTTTTCCGGTCAATCGTGCCTCAAGCTCAATCAATCCATCTTCTAACGGGGACCCGTTTTCAGATTCTTCAGAGCCCCTCCAGGGCGAATTTTCGAGTTTCTTCTTGGAGGATTCCAGAAGCTTCTTCAAGGCCTACCCCGCGTGGACATGGCAGAGAAGGAAGAATCGATGCCTCTGTTCAGGATTTGTCCAGGATGTGGCCTGCGGAACATCTACTTGGACCACAGGCATTCCGTGTGCCTCTCCTGCCTGCACTCCGACCAATCACACATGGAGGTTGATTGTGTTTTGCCAGGAGATTCCCGCACCGTAAAGAATCGGCACAGGTGTTTTACGGAGTGGCTGCAGGCCAAGGCCCCTGCTACGGGTGAGTCCAGGCAGCATGCCTCCCCCAGCCACAAGAAGAAATCTGAGCGGTCTTCTAAGACCTTTGAGAGAGCCCCGGCGACAGGGGCCCAACAGAAGGCCAAGCACCGGGAGCGCCATTGCGACAGGTGGCCAGGGTGGCCACAGCATCACCGGCACCTTTGACCACGAACCAACGCTCCGGTTTGGCGAAGAAGAGGAAGTCGGACCACCCGGCTAAGCTTCTGGAGAAGCCCCGGACGGGCCAGTCGGAGGCGGCCAAGGAAGAGCGGGGCACTGACCCTCTCTACCCCGCCCCCCCTCCCCTCCCCCAAAAGTTGAAGGCCTTAGCTCGACCAAGGTTGTGCAGGCCCTGATTCACCCGGCAAAGCCATCCATTGAAGGTGTGGTGGCATCCCTAGCGAAGGCCGCTGACGCGGGTTTGCAGGGTACGCCCCCAAGATGAGTGGTTCCCTGCCTGCCAAGATGGAATAGTCGTTCCAGCCCATTGAGAAGATGCCGGAGAAGGCGATGCCCACCATCTCCCCGAAACAGTCTCCCCTGGTCGAACAGAAAGGGGCGGGGGCATGTTAGTCCTGCAGGGCACGGACATCTCCTCTGAGGAGGAACTTTCTACTCCCCAGACCGTTTTGGAGAAGAAATTAGTCCAGGCCAAGGCCTACAGGAGGGACCCAGACGAAGGAGACGTCGAGAGTGGCGACTAGACCGACGAGGAGCTGGCGGCCGTGGAGGAGTTGGAGAACCCTACACCGCTGCCACCATCGCTGCTGCATCCACCACCTCGACCCCCAGCGGTCATTTCGGTGGACATTCTCCAGGCGGTCCACACCTTTGTTTGGAGATTTGGACGTGTATGCCCCTTCCGCTGACGGAGGATCCCGCGGCGCCGGTAGATCCAGCGGCACCGGGGCTATCAGGTGCGCCCCCTACCAAGAGGGTGCACCTTCCACCGCCTTTTCACCCTTCGCCCCCCCTCCCCTCCACCGAGGGAGGATATGGACCCGGCAAAGACTGGGGCGTGCACGGACGACGGCGGGTTAGGAGACCTCTCGTCTCTTGTCTCCCAGAGCCTCCCTGTCCGATGAGATAGGCTTGTTCATGCCATGAATTTCAACTGACCCGTTTCAATGGACCTGTTTCAACTGACCCCCGAGGAAAAGGAAGAGGGGTTCCTGTACCAACGTCGCGAGGCAAAGATGAAGACCGTGCTGTCGATTGATTTCTCTGCTTGACATTTGGGACGAGGGTCTGTTCCTTAAGAAGAACCCGTTGGCTTTGGCGAAGAGGGACCGGTACGAAAAGAAGTACAGGGTGCTGGAATCTGCAAAGGTCCAGCCTTCCCCGGATTCAGTAGTTGCTGAAGAAGGGCGCGATAGAGCTCGTCCCAAAGAGGCTCCGGGGCTCCGGAGTGTACTCTCGGTACTTCATCGTCAAGAAGAAGACGGACGTTTGGAGGCACATCCTGAACCTCTGCCGTCTGAACAATTACATCAGATCCCAGAAGTTTCGGATGGTCACCCTTCAGCATGTGCTGGGACAGCTGGAACAAGGGGATTTCCTGTCGTCGCTGGATGCCTACTTTCACATCCCCATTCACAAGGGACACCGCAAGTTTGTGCTTCGTGGTTCAACGGCAACGCTATCAGTTCAAGGCCCTTCCCTTTGGATTGAAGACGGCGCAAAGGGTTTTCACCAAGTGCCTGGCGCCAGTGGCGGCGCAGCTGCACCTACGAGGGATGCACTTTTACCCCTACCTGGACGACTGGCTCATCTGAGCGAAATCGGGGGAGACCGCCGTCGCACACAGGGCACAAACCGGCCATCTGCTGACAGAGCTGGAACTATACAAAGCCGGAACTATGCAAAGTCTTGCTTGGTGCCATCGCAAGACGCACACTTTTCTGGGGTCTCGACTCGACATTGTCATGCCTGGCATCTCAGTCGGAGGGGAGGTTAGCGGCCCTCCTGGGCAAGGTACAACTGTTGACCCTGAAGATCGCAAGGGTGAGGTCCATCAAGTCCCTTCTCTGTATGATGTCATCATTCATTCGGCTGTGCAGGTTGCAGATACAGCCACTGCAGGAGTTTGACGCCCATCGGATCCAGTTATCGGGAAGCTTTGAGGACAAGATTCCGTTGAGCGATACAGTGGTGGGGAGTCCACGCGCATCTGTCGGCAGGCGCAGACTTCCAGACCCCGCCTCATCAGGAGACGGTCACGACGGACGCCTCCCTGGAGGTATCGGGCACGCACACCGGAAGTCTACACGCAAGAGGCCTGTGGCTACTGGAGAAATCGTTGCATATCAATGTTCTGGAGCCACAGGCAGTGTTTTGGGCCCTCAAGTCTTTCCTTCCATCCCTCAAGGGCAAAGTGATGCATGTCTTCACGGACAACTCCACCACAATTTTCTACATCCTGAAGCGGGGGTGGAAGGGGCACCAGATCCCCAGCACTTTCCGGGGAGGTGCAGGACCTATGGCACTGGGCCGTTGCCCAGGGGATCTTCCTCCCGTTTCATTTGGCAGGAGTGAAGAACATCATCGCCGATTTCCTCAGAAGGGAGCTGTGCTCGTGCCACGAGTGGGAGCTTTGGCAGGACAAAGTGGATCTTCTGTTCGGTCAATGGGGCAATCCCCCACATCGATCTGTTTGCAACGGCTACCAACACCAAGTGCCGGAGGTTCGCCGGCAGGTTTCACCTGCCGGGGAGCATGGGGGACGCGTTCTCTTTCCCCTCATGGCCTGTTTCTCTATGCCCCCCGTTGCTGTCGCTTCTGCGACTCATTAATCCACTCAGACGGTCCCGGTGCAGGATGATCCTCTTCGCACCGGCGTGGCCGAGGCCGGTATGGTACCCAGACCTAGACCTTCTAGACTTGTCAGCGACCCCTCCAGTCAAGCTTCCGGTGGTCGCAGATCTCCAGAGAAGGAGGCGCGATTGTGCATCATGACCCAGGGTAGCAGAACTTGCAAGCCTGGCTCCTTCAGCGCTAGAGTTTGGAGGACACAAGATCCCAACAGACTGCAAGGAGGTGGGAGCTCAATGTGATACTGACTAGGCTCATGGGTCCACCGTTCGAGCCTATGCATTCGGCGCCACTGAAATTCTTATTGTGGAAGACTGTGTTTCTTGTGGCCATCACCTCCGCACGACGAGTGGGAGAGATCCAGGCCCTCTCTTGTAAACCTTTGTACTTAAAATGTCACAAAACAAGGGTAGTGCTACGGATGCATCCCTCCTTCATGCCCAAGGTGCCGTCGGACTTTCATCTGAACGAGCCCTTGGTGTTACCTGTTTTCTTCCCGTCGCCGGCTGAGAGGACTTTGCACTCGCTGGATGTGGCTAGAGCACTGAAGTTCTACATGGACCGCACAAAGAGTTTTCGGAAGACGTCACAGCTGTTTGTGAACTTTGGCCCTGTGAACCAAGGGAAGGTCCTCTCCAAGGCTTCCTCTTCCAGACGGCTGTATAACCCATTGTCACTGGTTGCAAATCGACAGATGCCTGGCTGTCCGAGAGCCCATTCTACCAGAGCGATCGCTGCTACAACGGCGTTCCTGTCTGGTGTGCCCCTGATGGACCTATGTAGGGCTGCGACGTGGAGGTCAACCCATACCTTCACGAAATTCTACTGCGTGGACAGGGATTCCATGGAGGAGTCCAGAGACGGCCAAGCAGTGCTGTGCAACCTGTTCCCCTGAAGGTGAGCCTGGTGAGGAGGTAAGAGATGCTTATGTTGAGCCTTGCCACCTCCGGTGGTTGTGCATTTGTGTACTGCTATGTATTTTTTATTCATGAGCGTGTGAATCCATGCCAGACCCCATGCTGGAGAATGAACAAGTTACTTGCATGTTAATGTTAAAGGATATTTGTACAGCGCACTATCACCACCAGAGTGGTCCCCTGGCGGCTCTGAAAGAGGAAGAGGGAGGGAGGGTGAGTTAGTGAGGGGGAGCTGGAAAAGTGCAAGAAAGCAGTGATTTGCTGTTGGCGGCCTCAGCCCGGTGGTTCCGTTGGCTGGGCTTGGGGTGTTTTCGGCCGGTAGTCGTGTACTGTTCAAGTCTGTGTTTTTTGTTTTGTTGTTGCAATGTAGTGAAGTTTGTGCGGTTTGTTGTGCTGTAGGTTTGTGGTTGTTTGGTTTGGAGTTTGAGAGGTATATGCAGAGGGGGAAATTGTTAGTAGAATTGATTAGTTGGCATTTCTATCTTGGCTTGAGGTGCTGGGTTTGCGTAATTTCCCTAGATGGGGTGTGGGAGCATTTCTGCGCCTCTGTCCTGATATGGGCTTGTCGGGTATTCACGGTCCCTTTCATGTCAGGCCTCCACTTCCATCAACTTACTTCATAACCTTATCCGTCTTCCTTTCCCACTCATATGGTCCGTATACCTGCTAATGTCTACAACTCAGTGTGGTGATTGCTAATATTTGACAATTCTATACCATGTGGTACCTGGTAGCAGCTAAGGGGCGAGTGAGGAAGTTGGGCGGGATAGCCTGGGGTTGTTTTGTCTTTATGGGTGTCGCTTGTGTTCTATTTTTCTTGGCGTCACCCGTCTAGGTTTAGTGGGAGTTTCTTAGTCCGTTCTGGGATTTGTCAGTGTTCTCTTAAGTTTAGTCATCCTTTTTCCTTTCTGTTTCAGTTTTCAGTTTGGGTCTGTGGTGTTGAAGAGCCAGGTTTTTAGTAATTTCCTGAATTTTAGGTGATCTTTGGTGTTTATTTCTTTTGGGATGTTGTTGCAGGTTTTTGCGGCTAAGTGGTAGAAGGAGGTGCCTCCAAGTTTTTTCTTAAGGTTTGGTTTTAGTTCCAGGTGGATTTCGTTGCTTGACCTGTGGAGTCTCGTTGACTTGTAGATTATTTACTTTTGTAGGAATTCTGCGCTTGTCCACTGATTGCCCTGTGCGTTATGCTCATTGTTTTGAAGGTGATGCAATGTTTTACTGGGAGCCGGTGTAGTGGTAGAGCAGGAGTGATGTGGTCTCTTCTGGATAGTTTGAGGAGTAGTCTGGCTGCTGTATTTTTAATCTGTTGTAGTTTCTTCAGGAGGTATTCCGAGGTAGAGGCTGTTAGCTTAGTCGATTCTTGACATGATGAGGGCGATGATGGTGTTTTGTACGTGAAGGAGAGGAAAGGTAGGTTTCTTCTTGCCGTGTGGAGGAGGAAAAAGCATTTCTTGACTGTTGCATTTATTTGTGGTTCTAAGCTTAGGGTGTTATCCATCAGGACTCCTAGATGTTTTACTACCTTAGATGGTGAGGTTCTCATTTCCGTTGGCCATGGGATGGCGGTTTCGTTCTCTTGGTCTTTGGATATGATCATGATCTGTCTTTCCTGGGTTGATTTCCAGGTTGTTAGCATTCATCCAGTTGAAGACTTCTTTTAGACGTTCGATTAGGGTTGAATGATCAGCTTGGGTGTCTTTGATTTTGTAGATGAGAGTATCATCTGCGTAGTTGTAGCATGTAATGTTGTATTTTTTGAAGATTCTGATAACTGGAGTCTGGTAGATGTTGAAGAGCAGTGGTTATATTGAGGATCCTTGTGGTACTTAGTCATTGACTCGCGGAGTGGATTTGAAGAGTTTAATCCATATGGTTTCTGTTCTGTCTGCTAGGAAATATTAAGTCCGGTGTAGTGCTGTGTCTGTTATGCCTATGTCTTCCAGTCTAACATGTAACTCGTTCTCCAGCATGGGTCTGGCATGGATTCACATGCAAACTGTTAGGCCAGATTGTATGCAGTACGCTTTGGGTGCACTACAACAACACTAACCTCCTGGCAATAGAAACCCAACCTTTGATATTAGTCTGCACTACACAGGTTGGTAGCGTGTGGAGCAGCCAGGCTTATCTCAAGAGGGGGTCAGTGTGAGCTGTAGGGGAGTTGCACACAATCACAGTGACAGGTATTCAAATAAACTCTTACACACAATGTTTCTTGATAAAACAATTATTAATTTATTTCTGATGCTTGTTAATCTCCTTAGAATCACATGCTGTGCATCTAGTCTGACATCCAGTGGTAGCCGCAGAGTATTTCTTGTCTTTCGGGTACCGAAAGGGGAAGTCGTCATAGGCGTGTCTGTAAAACTATCCCTATTGTGACGTGTAGTGTACCCAAAATCCCTCACGCCCAGAGGTCCCTCAGATTACTGGTTGCCCTATTGCGGAGCTCTTTCATAAGAGACTTTATCACTTTGTCTATCGACTTGGTTGATTATCCCATTAAGTCATTTTGACGGTGGTTCCTGCACTTCGCCGAAGACTGCGGTGGACCTTAGACGCCCAAGATCCGGCAGCAGAGCCGTCCGTGTGGCTGGGCCCTCTGGCCAGCCTACACAGTAGGGAGAGTGGGGTCGGGGTGGCCATATCCTTTCAGCTATGTCTCTCCTCCTTCCCCCTCTTTGCCTTCTAGGTCTGGTCATCACATTTATTGCCTTTCGCTATGGAAAGGACACCATTTAGGTTTTGCCCCTCTTGCAGGGCCAGATATCCTTGGAAGGATGGGCACTCTTAAGTGCATTAATTTTCTACCCCTTGACCACGACGAAGCGCGGTGTGCTGCCTGTAAACTCCTGCACCCTACAACGCTTAAGGAGTGCTGCGTTAAGCGGTGGGCGGCCTATGGCATGTCGCAGGCTGTATCTTCCCCCACCGCTGCACCCACCGAAAGTGAAGGGGGTACTAGTGATGACCAGGCATCCGTGTCGGATGCCATCGACCTCACGACGGACACTCCTAGGTCCGCCATGCCCGTCCCTGACCCTGCTAGGCCTGATGCCACACTAAACACACAACCCCAGCCCCGGTTTCGACAGTGTCGTCGAAACGGGTGAAAGCGCCAACAGGACCGCTGAAAATTTTGACAGAATTCTCTGAAATTAAAGATCAACAGCCTCACCACCCCCCACCCGCAGCAGTATCTTGCGACTGGACCTTCTAAGCCAAAGCGCGTTACTTCAAAACACATTCAGCCGTCGAAGCGTGCGTAGTTGACACTCCGATGCCCCTGAAGGCCCCAGTAGGAGAAAGATCTACCGCTAGGCCTCCTAGTCAAAGGACACATCGCCCCCAATTCGCCGAACATCTCCGAAAGCACCGCTGGGATTGCTTCCGCGGTGGTGCTGAAGGAGAGGTCTAAGACGAAGCGCAAGGAGCAGGGCGCGGACACCATAGAAAGACGGGCCTCAGCGCCCCGATACTCGCGAGGGCTACGAAGATAGTTCTGTGCCTTTTTGTCTAGAGCTATTGGAGACAAGTTTCGGCACCATAGGGAGGAAAATGAAAATTTACCACCCTTGTGGTTCAGCTAGATGGACCAGAGAAAAATGTGAAGGCTGTATGGACAGGTTGGAGAAGTTTGTCTTGTTTTCAGAGCAACCTCCCCCCAAGAGACCTTGTTCGGGGCCTGCTTCAAATTTTCCTGGTAAATCAGGACCTTCTCAGGAGAATTACACTTCCATCCATCCCAAGGACGAGATCCAAATGGACATTTACAAGGACATTTATGATGATGATGAGGAGGAGGAGGATACTAACTTCCTACAGAACTACACTGTGGATGGCCAGGCAGATCCCACAGGACACTGGGAGAACAGTCACCAGGGTGAGACAGAACAAAGGGCACTGCTCACTCAAGACCAAGACCCTGATGTCCTGTGTTTGGATTCCCCTCCCTCCAGTCCGGCCCGCCAAGCTTCCCCAGTAGACGATCAGATGGTGTTCAATGCCATATTGAGGAATGCGGCTGAATACTTTCAGATAGTCACCCATGAGGCTTTGACTTTGTGGAAGAGATCCTCAAAGAAAAGCCCCCCTCCAGCCAGCCCATACCTCTTCTCAATTCTGTCAAGAGGAGACTGGCTCCTTCTTTAATCACGCCAGCCCAGACTAGGGGAGTAAATCCGACGGAGAAATTTCACTCATCGCCTACTGACCCTACATACATTAAGGGCTGTGCCACCCACGTCTCACTAGTGGTTACCACCACCCGTAAATGGGCGGGGTCCCCTTTGCTACAGGAGAGGCACCTCCTGATAAGGAGTCAAAGAGGCTGTACGCCTTGGGAAAACAGATCACGGCAGCTGCCTTTTCTTCGCGCATAGCAAACACTACATTGCTTGCTAGTTATGCCGATGCACAGTGGAATCTACTGCAGGAGGGCCTCCAAGAGGTAACTGAGCCCGCTAGGACCAAGTTATTTGCCATTGTCATCGAGGGCAGGCAGGTCAATCAAAACATACTGACGAACACGCTGAATGCTGCGGAGACGGCGGGAAGATCACTATCTCAAGGCACCCTGCTCAAACGGCATGCTTGGCTTAGGAACTCCGGTTTCAAGCCGGAAACCCAGGCAGCTCTTTATTAATAAGCCTGTTGAGGAGACCAATCTCTTTGGTAAAGCAGCCGTCTATGCCCTCGAGACTGCCAAAAAGGCACATGAGACTAAGTCTGTTCAGCAAATCACCCAAAAGCCCTCCCCCCCATAGGGGAAGTGGCTCCCGCAGGTCCTTTCGGGGCCAGTCCCGTTCCACTCAAAACCTGTATAATACGGGAAATGCCTGGAACTCAGGACAGGCATCCAGCACCCCCGCCAACTATCCGCCCAGGGGACAGCGGCTCAGGGAAGGCAGAGGCCCTACCTCCAGGGATACCACAGCCTCTGGTTAGAAATGACCTATGGATCCAGGTCCCCTCCCATGTCGCCCCGATAGTGGGGCGCTTAACATCTTTCCTTTCGGCATGGGAGGGGATAACATCAGACCAGTGGGTTCTCAAGATGGTCGCCCAAGGGTACTGTGTGGAATTTGTCCGACCACTGCAATTCAGACTGCCCAAAGCACGATGCCTGATGCCAGACCATCTGCGAATCCTGAAACAAGAGGTAGAAGCACTCATGGAAAAGGACGCCATAGAAGCCGTTCCTATTCTTCAGGTAAACAAGGGTATTTATTCATTGTGCTTCCTTGTTTCCAAAAAGGACCTCACCATGCGCCCTGTACTAGACTTGTGCCCAGTGAAAAAATTTGACAAACCTCAAAAGTTTCGTATGGTAACTCTGCAGGAAGTAATCCCACTGTTGAAACAGGGGGATTACATGGCGACACTGGACATGAAAAATGCATGCTTTCATATTTCAATGTTGCCAGTGCACAGAAAATATCTAAGGTACATGATAGAGGACAAGCACTTTCAATTCAAAGTACTCCCCTTCCGCATTGCCTCAGCGCCAAGGGTGTTTACAAAGGTTCTGGCGGTAGCTGCAGCACACCTGCGCAGACTATCCATCCCAGTTTACCCTTACCTCGACAACTGGCTCATAACAGGGGACTCCTACGAAACATGCTTATTGAACACTCAGAGGACAATGGACCTCTTGTTCAGTCTGGGATTCTCCATCAACGAGAAGAAATCCAGCCTAGACCCCAATCAAGTCAAACAGTTTCTTGGGGCTCTAATTCGGACCAAAGGCGGCCTCGTCTTCCCCTCCAACTAGAGGGTTCAGAACATGCGGTTTCAGATCTCTCAATATGTATGTAGCCAGTCAGGAAATGATGGTACGCAAGGCCATGCGACTGCTAGGAATGATGGCGTCCTGCATTTATTTGGCTGCGCGTGCGTCCCATGCAAGAGTGGCTCAACAGCCAGTGTTGTCAGGCCAGCGGACAATGGGAGGATCTGATAGTTGTCTTGCCAGCCCTCGTTCTCTCTGCAGTGGTGGTCGAGGGAAAACCTCTTGAAGGGGAAGACCTTCACCACCCCTGCAGTAGAAGCCACTCTCACAACAGAAGCATCTCACGGGGGGGGGGCGGGGGGGGCTCATCTGCTACGGCAGACAGCTCATGGAGTGTGGCCCCCTCAAGTAGCGTCCAACCACATAAATCTGTTAGAGCTATTGGCAATAATCAAAGCACTAAAGCCCTTTCAGACACAGCTACAGGGGAAGACAGTTCTGATCTTGACAGAAAGGACCACAGCCATGTATTACCTGAACAAACAGGGGGGTGGACACACTCTCCAGGGCTATCAAAGCTGTCCCAAAACATTTGGGTGTGCGCTTTCAAACACAAGATGTTCCTGTTGTCCCACCACGTTCCCGGCAAACTCAACCTTCTAGCCGACGTGCTAAGCAGAGATTTCCCACTGCCTACAGAGTACGAATAGCGCCTACACGAAGACACTGTCTCCAATGTTTTCGCAGAATGGGGCTTCCGAGAGATCCACTTTTTTGCAACTCTGGGGAACACTTTTCCCCCCCCGACTCCCCTACTCAACAAGAGTGTGCACAAGATGCATAAGGAACCAGTCACCATGATTTTGGTGGCCCCATGTGGGCCCGCCAACCCTGCTTCTCATCTGATGGAGATGTCCCTCTCCCCTCCTATGAAGTTGCCCTGCCCGTACAACATGTTGTCTCAGGACAAAGGGGAAACACACTTCACCCATGATCGTAAACTCTGAATTTAGCGGCCTGGCTGCTGAGGTCATAGAGTTTGGACACCTTCAACTCCTTCAGAGATGCATGGACATACTTAGGGAAGCTAGGAAACACTAGGTATTGCTATTCCATCAAGTGGAACCTTGTCATATGGTGCAATACCAAGGGCATCAAACCCGATTGACTGCTCTCCAACCCACATTGTGTTGTACCCGACACACTTGTGGACTGGTTTTTAATTCCCTAAAGGTTCATTTAGCTGCTCTCTCAGCCTACACTACGTCACAAAAGAAGGTGTCATGGAAAATACCTGTTATTAAGGCTTTTATGGAAGGGGTTAAGAGAATTCATCCCCCGTCTCTAACACAGCTCCTGGATGGGATCTAAACGTGGTATTGACCAGGCTCATGGGGTCTCCCTTTGCAAGTCTAAAAGACCTTACTTATCAGACGGCCTTCCTAGTGGCTATCACTTCTGTTAGAAGGGTTAGTGAACTTCAGGCCCTTTCAGTTCTAGACCCTTTTGTTACAGTCCACAGGGATAAGGTGGTTATGCGCACACATCCCCGATTTGCGCCTAAATTAATTTCAAAGTTCCATTTGAACCAATCAATTGAACTACCCACTTTCTTCCAGGATCCTACTAGCATGGCCGAAAGAAGCCTACACACACTAGATGTGTGCAGGGCAGTCATGTTTTACCTGGAAAGAACGAAACCACTGAGGAAGACAAACCAGTTTTGCGTTTCAGTGGCAGCTGGTAGAGAAGGGGATCCTGTCTCTAAATCAGCTATCTCAAGGTGGTTAGTCAAAGGCATCACACTGTTCTACTCATGCTAAGAGAGAACTGCCCTTCAAGCCTAGAGCACACACTACTCTGGGCAATGGGGCTTCCATAGCATTCATTGCAAATGTTCCCCTTGAGTCCATTTGCAAAGCGGCAACCTGGAGTTCTGTACACACCTTTACAAAACACTATTGCCTAGACACTCATTCTAGATCTGATTCTCAGGTGGGACAAACAGTATTAAAACATCTTTTCACTACTGTTCCTTCTCACAACCCACCTCCAACTCCGGGTACTGCTTGCTAGTGTATGCACAGCGTGTGATTCTAAGAGGATTAACAAGCATCAGAAGACATGCATTACTCACCGTAATAGCATTTCTGATTATTGAATCTGCTTAGATTCACGTGTCCGCCCTGCCTCCCCGCTCGGGTGGAAGAAACATAGATGTCTTACTACTTACTCTTTATGTACTGGCTCACAATAGCCTTGGGCTCCCTCTTGGCAGAAAAAATACAATCGGAGGGACCTCGGCACGTGAGGGATTTTGGGTACACTACACGTCACGATAGGGATAGTGTTAGACACGCCTTTGCCGACGTCCCCTATCGGTCCCCGAAAGACAAGATGCAATACTCCATGGCTACCACTTGATGGACTATATACACAGCATGTGAATCTAAGCAGATACAATCATCAGAAATGCTATTACGGTGAGTAATGCTTGTCTTATCCGTCAGTTAGAATAAGCCTTCATCAGAAGGGGTCAATATAAAACGCCACACAAATATATTTCAAAACACACACGCAAGTTTCTAAATCAGTAAGTACCTTTTTGGGATGGCCCACAGACACAGCCTACACCCTTGGTGACTTCAATAGCTAGGGTGCTGGGGACATTAATGCATCACTGTTGAATTTTAGGAAAGCTTAGGAATAGGTTAAAAGGAAAAGTTTATTAGAACATACAGGAGATCACAAATATTCTCAACTAGGCAAATACTTTTGGATTCCCCAACAAGAATTATTCAGTGGTACAGGCTAAGCCAAAGCCAATGGGCAAAAATCTATATGAGCTGAAGCACTCCTTTGCAGGTAAGAAAAGTCTTTGCACAATGTTTTTAGAAGTCTTTGAAGAAAAAGAAGAATTAATGTAGGGCCACAAGCTGCTAGACTTGAGTAGTAGAAGATGCAAGCAACTCTACAGTCAAAGTTAAGTTCTCTCAGACTTTACAGTACCTTTGGATTGAAGAAAAAGTGCAGCAGATGACTTCTGATCATGTGCAGCTCTGCAGATCTTACTGTTCCTGGGCCTCAGTCGTGGGGACAAGCGGGAGGGCTTTTGGGGACTCCTGCACTGCAATGGGACGATCACCGCTTGCAACCGGCAAACTTCAAACAAGTGGCACTTTGGTGTTTCAGCTCCTCGCGACTAGTGCAAATAGCAACACTGGGGTTTCTGGCTGTCGAGGTGGGGTTTCCTTGCTTCTGGTGTCCTGCACTCTGTTGAGAGGGCTCCAGCGCGGTGAGTCATCCTTCCTAACAGTCCGGAAGTTCAGCCTGGAGCTCTTGGCCAGCTTAAAAGTAACGCACACTAACTGGTGTTCCTCTCCCTGGCTATTCAGTTTCCAGCAGCAACTCTGTGGAAATTCGACCAGCTGCGAGAGGCTGTCCAGGTGGCTTACTTTCCAGTTGATTGGTCCCACCAACTCAAAGGGAGAAGTTGTCCTTGCAGGAGCTTCTCTGTCGATACGCAAGTGGAGTTTCAGTACAGCAGCAGGGCATCACCTGGCAAACCAACGGTCCAGGAAGTTGCAGCAGGCGTCTTAAAGTTCTCTTGGGATTCCTTCGTCCAGTGGTCGACTCTGCCTTCCAAGCCAAAAAGCCTTGCCTTTTATGCAGCTTGCTCCCATTCATTCCAGCCTAGCTGTCAGTCACCCAGCGGGGTGGCTGTCCTTGCCGGACAGTTAGCCGGCCAATCACCACAGAGTGTGTTTCCGTCTCCTAGGAGACCAAGCACAGGGAGTTTTGGGCACCTACCTCACTGCCTGCTCCCGCCAGACACCCTGGAGCCAGAGGCGGGTTTCACTTGTGAAGCCCGCCAAAGACAAAACGAACAAAGGGACCAAACCTGTTATGGCGCGCAGAGTAAATTTCAAGAAGGACCTTTCCACAAAGAAATGGCAAAAAAAGACGACCGGGCCATTTTGACAAAAATGGCACCCCTGGGTGCTTTACCATGGCTGCGAACGCCGCCCGTGGTAAAATCCCATAATAGTAGTAAAATGTAAACCACTACCACCAGCCATTCAGCGAGTAAAGGGTAACATAAAAATGTTACATGAGAAGCTAGACAAAGGGGATACTAGGCAACTCCTCCAGCACCCTATTGTAAGATGGTGTGTACTGGGTCTAGAATGTTATAAATGTAAGTAAAGTCAATTTCACTTTACTGCTCTGGGAAACAGTAGTTTCTCGCAGAGAAGGTATCTTTTGGGAAATCTGAAAGACTTCCCTGTGTCACTGCAGTGAAGGTGCTGTGACACACCATGTAAAAGATGACTATGGAGTTTGTCAGACTCCACAACTAAAAGGAACAGAGTACAAAATCACATAAAAATACATGAGAGAGTGGGGAAAAAGGGTCTCACTCTGTCCAGGTTAAAAAAAAATCAGGTCCTCAAAATCCAGCAAAGTTGCTGGGGGTCTCCAAGGTGGAGGGAATAAGCACATTTCTGAGAATGTTCCCTAACACGAACCCTCCCGCCTACCCCTCTGCGGCTATTCTCTTGGTTCTACTGCCACTTTAAGTGCTACCAAATCTGAAGATGCCTGCCAGAGGAGGGGTTTAGGTAGAGGGCAGTCATTGGCTAGGGGCTGTATGACCCAGAGGTCAGTGCTTGGTTGTTAGGAGAAAGTTCAGAAATTAAACAAACTGATTTTTTTTTCTTTTACCGAGGATTCCCAGCCAAACAACGGGAAATATTCCTGAGCATGTGAATCCATGCCAGACCCATGCTGGAGAACAACATTTACAGGTAAGTAACTTGTTTCTTTATAACCAGAGGGCCTGCGACTCAGAGAAGGGATTGAGAGTCTGCAACCCATAACCTAAATGAAAGTGAAAGGATAAGAGGGTTGAGGACCTCGAAGAATAAGAGGGTCTGGGACCCTGAAAGGCATTGCGAGTCTGGGACCTGCACACGTATGAGAAGCTGAGAATAAGGGAGTGTGGGACCCTGATTGTAAAAGGAGCAAGCAAGGAAGAGTTGTGTGCTTGGCAGGGGACTAAACCAAGCAGATACAACGCTGCACTGCGAGTCTGGGACCTGCACCCTTGTGAAAGGCAAAAGCATATAGTAACGAGGTATACGAGCGTTTCTGAACCTGTTGAGAATAGGAGATTGTCCAGGAGAGGACAGTTGCTTTGCAGGAGAGTAAACCAAGCCACTGGCCCACCCACCCTTAGGAAAGTACAAGTCTAGGGGAAAGGCGCACAATGCTAGCCTTGGAATCTTATACTTAAGAACCTTGTTTGTTTTGATTACCCGAGAGACTGGGAACTTTTCTGTTTGTTTGGAACTTCCGTGAACCCCTTACTTTTGGGATGGATCATCCTTGCACAGTTGAGAGACTGGGAACTTTTCTGTTTGTTTGGAACTTCCGTGAACCCCTTACTTTTGGGATGGATCATCCTTGCACAGTTGGTTTAAGTTGTTGGTAGGCTTTTGAGACACGACAGTGACAGACCTTTTGGTTTTGGACATCCTGACAATTTCACTAGCTTTCGTTGAGGCAGGGAAACCCCTGTTAGCTTTAAGTATAGAGGAATCTTTCCAACCCTTTCTTGATTAATAAGTCTGTACCCAAAAATATGCAACCATTGTGTCCGAACCTTACTTCTACACAGTTACACTAGGCTGTTCATGGCTATACATAGGATCTTAATAGCTCACAGTAATTTGAACCCTGGCTCTCTCCTTGCATGTCCTCCATCTCTTTGTTTATCTCTGTATTCGATTTTCCCCTGTAGGTTATACTCCCTCTGCCTCTAGATTTAGCTCTTCCTATAGGCTGTCTTGTTTTCTATTGGATCTGTGATGTTGCTTCTTCCATGTTCCAGGGGAGTTTGAAGATGAGTCCAAGCAGCCTACAGTGGGGGAGCCACAGCGACACCAGCTCAAGCACCGTGAGCTCTTCCTCTCTCGACAGTTTGAGTCCTTGCCAGCTACACACATCCGGTGAGTAGTTCATCATTTCTTGATCACCAGATACAATAGGTTGTTTTCTACCACCACTTGCAGCAACAACACATATGGTAAAGGTAATAACTGACAGAAGTCTAAATGCTAAAATACCAATCCTTGTCTCATGCTGTCCTTTGTTTTGCAGGGGGAAGTGCAGTGTCACCCTTCTCAATGAGACTGACATATTGGGACAGTACCTGGATAAAGAGGTGAGATGGGGAGGTGTGGGTAGGTCAGTGGCAGGACAGAGGTTTATGTGGAATTCTTTGAGAGCGAGCAAATCTGTGATTAGTGTGTGTTTGACGTGTTTAAGGTTTTGATGGACTGGCGACCTGTTTCCGTGTTGCACCACTGTTTAATGTACTTATTGAGGGGGGCATTGGATGAACCGAATGTTTTAATAATGGCTTACACTCCAGTGTTCATGCTTGGTTTCTGTACGTATAGTCCCATTAAAGATAAGCAAATGGGAGTGTTTTTCAGGTTTTCGATGTTTTCCTCTCATTGCACAAACTGAAACGGCATGGGAGGTGAAGAGGTTGATTTGGATGTCGCTGTCTTTTCTTTGACATGGCTTTG
This sequence comes from Ambystoma mexicanum, assembly GCF_040938575.1. Lineage (NCBI taxonomy): Eukaryota > Metazoa > Chordata > Amphibia > Caudata > Ambystomatidae > Ambystoma > Ambystoma mexicanum. The sequence continues at coordinate 1,133,671,812 of NC_090923.1, forward strand.
TGTGTTCTTTGGCATGGTGTGCTTTGGATTCTTACTCTTGGCTGTACTGATGGCTGAAGAGGTGATGGATTGGATGTGTCCCTTCAGAGCTGTGTGCAACCTTTGGTGTCTGCATTCTTGGTTGCTCGGGTTGTAGGATGTGGCTGGATGTGCACTGGGTGATAGTTCTGGGCAATTTGCACTAGCTGTGAGGCTTCATTCAGTGCTGTATGTACCCTTTATGATGCCTCTCAGTGGGAGCTTGTCATGGTTGATCTGGAGAACGTATCCTCCATTTACCTTACTCGGTCTATGCACACTTCTCTAGCCAAGTGAGGATATTCTGCTGCTTGACTGTCGTCAAGCAAATGAGGGGATGGATGCTTGGTTTGTGGGTTGATGGATAGGAATGCACATGCATCATTGGTTTGTACAAAAACTGGTTTTAAAACGGCCTTTACTAACATCCTATTGGTGATGCAGTTAGCACACATTAAGAGTGGGTGTGGCTTAGTGCTTTAATGTGGATCATTAAATTCCGGTGGTCCTTTTTGTTCACTGAAGCCCTCTTGTTTGTTTCAGGATTGCTTCTTCTATTCGCTCGTATTTGATCCTGTTCAGAAGACACTCCTCGCAGACCAGGGAGAGATTCGTGTTGGTTCCAAGTACCAGGCTGATATTCCTGATCAGTTGGCAGAAGGTGGGCTATATGAACTGTCAGTTCAAGTGCTTGGAGTCCTTTGGTAGGAATTGCAGTAATGGAAAGGGAAGCAGAGGGGAGAACAGTAGTGGTGGGGGGAGGGGGATGCGTATTGTGTATAGGCACATTATAAATGCCCAATAAAACTGCCAAGGTATCTAGCGATTGGAGTGGAAGGCTAGGGTGGGGGTGGGGTCCATGTGAAGTGGGGAGGCGTTCAGAAAGGGTATGGGGTTTGTAGGCCTTATTGGTAGGGCAAAGGTTGCATGCTGGGTTTGAAGGCTAGTAAGAGGCGACATCATTGAAGGAAGGAATGGAGGGAGGGAGTGATGCAGGGAGAACTGTGACGGGGTTGTGGCAGAATAGAGTGCAATGATCTTAGTGTACCTGTGGTGAAGGAAACCGCTTTGTGTTTTAATGGGCGGAAACAATGGGATTTGTATTTAGTGGCAAGGGAGGGTGGGGGGTGTAGGAAGTGTGCGTGAGGGTAGAGCTGCAAAGGGGGTAAACCGCAGTAGTTGGGACTACTGCCCGCCCCCCCACCCCTCTTTCTTCCTGGACTTATCAGACCTACCCTGTCTGCTGCCTTAAACCTAGCACTTGCAAATTGCTGGCTGCACTAAAACTGTTTGTTGCCTTTATTTATTGTTATTTATCTATTTCTCCCCCTTCCATGCACTTTTCCCCCTCCACCTCTCCCATGCACTTGCGCGTTCTCAATGTCACTGGGCCTACTAAGATTGCGGTTTTGTTCTCCCCTGTTCTCCTCCCTTGCCTTGTCGCGCTCTGAAACACTTGTGTACGAGCGCGATAGAAATAAAATATCATATCATACTGTAGTAGTTTTGGCCAGAGGGGAGTGGTGTGGAGCTGGAAGCTTCCTAAAAGCAAAGGTCTGCTGTGACTGGGTTGGTAGAGGATGCATGCCATGATGGGATGTCTTGTATTGAACTGGAAATTGGGAGTCCTGATTGATTGGAAGTGGCTAGCAAGGTTTAATGGTGACAGCTCGAGGTGGCAAAAGGGCACTTCGGGACAAGACGAGGGGCGGCATTAGTGGAAATACCATGATGCAGAGATTGTTTGGTCATTGTGATGGAATGGCAGCAGAATATTGTGCTGTAACTAAGAAGTATGATGTGTCATCATGGGCAAGTCGTCGAGGCGTATGCAGTGATGGCAGAAGCAGGTATTTTGTGAGTGGTGTACTGACTGTGAGGAGCCAGGAATGAAACTCAGACACAAGTTGAACATGGTTTTGACAAGACTTTTATTGGTAAACTAAAAGGGGTTGGGAAAATGCCTCGCTGTCCCTGCACTAGAGGTGTTTCCCTACCTGAACTCAAAAATAAGGATCTGTCCGTGTCACAATGTCCAAAACAAAGCCGTCCTGTGTCCAGAGTATTATTCTCACCGTCTAAAGGGAAAAGGATAATGACATTGGCCTGCAGTGTTCTAGAAAGGTTCTAATGAGCAAAGAAATAAGTAACCCCAACAAAAGGTCTCTCAAGGATATTGCTCCTTACTCCAGAGGGTGTCTGCCTTCCCCGGGATTCTTCACGTTTTGTCACAAATAAGTTCTGTCTTCTTGATCAATACCAAAATCATACACAACTTTGTTTGGTCTTTGTTTTGTCAGGATCCTTGGTCTACTCTCCTGCCAGCGTTTTTCTGCTGTCTTGTATTCACACTCTTATAATTGCCTGGTATACATTCCTGCCAGGGCTTTCCACTTGTGTGCCTTTGTCCAAACTTCCATTCTTGAGAATTCTTCACAATGGCCTTATTGGTTAATTCTTTCTGTCCATTTGTATACTGCCTTGTTAGTGTTTTGCTCACACGTCTACCCTTGGTGAGTCACCACCTTAGCAGTATTGGCTAGTCCACTAGGGTTTCTTATATGCATGTGCGGCACATACTTGCAAACTTCAGACTCCCTTCTTAAGGAGATGCACTTGCACTTTCTCTCAGGTTTTGAAAACTGCTTTCTCTATCCGTTTTGTTCTATTCAACTATTTGTATTTGGCGTGCCCGCCAATACGCTCAGTGTTCCCTTCGTCCCAGCGTGGACTCACCGGCTCTTTGTGGTGGTCCTTTTCCTTCTCGCAGCCTGCCGGTAACCATATTCGTGTATTTTCTTACTTGCAACCACCGGCTTTCCGCGTCCAGGCTTCCCGCGGCTCAAGCTGGGCTTCTCTGCTTCACACGGGTCTCTAGTAGGTGTAATGCTTCTTTCTGACACCGGTGAACGCCCAGGAGCCCTCCGCTGGTTCATTCTGCATGGGGAAAGGAGATACCATGTCTCATCCGATGAAGCCATGACATCCTCCCAGAGGTTTTCTCCTCCCATGTGATCCTCCCTCCTCTAGCCACCCCCAGGGTTGGGATCAGGTAGCGCCTGCTGTCCCTTGGCCACGTGGGAGGTCACCGACAGGAAAACCGTGATGACTCCCATCAGATTTATCACATGACCTACCCAACTCTAAGATAAGTCCACATCAGTGACCTTATACTGGTTGAGACAATGCAAGGCCTTGTGTCTCACAGGGTTAAGGTGTGAAAGATTTTCTTTCTGGAAGCAGCCTTGCATGGTTAGTTTTGTGTACTCCACTGGTTGGTGTCAGCTATTTAACTATGTGTGACTAGTTGGAAACCTATTGCTGCATCCCTTGGGATCTTGTAGTGTGCACTCCTCAGTTAAAATCCCATATGAGCCATAGACCTTAACTTTCTTCCATATGAGGGAAAGGGACACAGATGTTGCTGTTTATGGTCATTGTTTTTGCCTGCCTAGGAGATGGAATGCTGTAAAGCCAGGTGTAAAGCTCGAAGCATAGCTGAATGGCGTTTGGTTTCCTGAGTAGAAAACACATCTTGACTGAAAGCCTGGTAAGAAGCCCAAGAAAGTTTGAATGTGGGGCCCATTCCGGAAATTGTCATGTAATGAGGGCTTAGAAAAAACAATTTGCAGTTTTAGGCTGGTGTTTTCATTGAGTGACTCCCGACTCTCGCATAGGTAGTCTGATCCAAGCATCCAGGCTACACTCTTAGGATGGCAGAGGGAGTCAACCCTCAAATGGACATTGGAAGATTTTTCACACAGTAGATCACTGAAAGTGTACTCTTTAGCCAAGTAAAGCTTTGGGAAATGCATTTTTACAGGCAAGTACTTTTAAAAATAGGCTAATGCATTGTAACACATTAAAGTTTCTATAAAAGTCCTAAAACACCTTTAAAACCTGTATGCAAATAGTTATATACAAGTAACACTTTAGAACCCTTGCTCAAAAGTATTCAACATATTGCACGCATGTGCAATTACAAATTGCAATGATCAGCAAGATGTCACTAAAGCCTCTAACCCTTAATACAAATATATTTTGATCAGTTTTGCAGATTTCTAAATTCTTCAAGTGCAATTAAGAAGTTTAAGAAGTTGGAAAAAATGTATCCTTAAGAATGGATATGGCGGCCAATAAGTCCGCTCCTGGTTTAGTCCGCTCCACCTTGGGTATGGTTTTCAGGGCCCAGGTATATCCACCTCACTTGGTTAACAGGGTTTCCTTAAAGTATGCCAGGCTCCCCAAGGGATTGGGTGGCAGTGCAGTCCAGGCCTAACTCTCAGGTGGTGAGCCGGTTGGTCACAAGGGTCAGCCAACCCTTTGATAAATGCACAATAAGATTGTCCACATGGTAGTATAGTCTTAGAAAAATTGCTATACAGATGAGGGAAAAGCCACTACAGCAGTAAAGGTTAGTAGTACTTGGCAAGATCAATGTATGCAAGAATCACATTAGTTTGAAGTCTCTAGAGATTCTTGGCAGTTCTGGAAAGTCTTTTCCAGAGAATGGAGGTGTTAAAATGTATTTCTAAACTCTGACCTGGTGGATAGAGGTTTAGGAGGCCACCGTAGTGGAACAGGGGAACCTTCTGGACAAACCTGACTCTCGACGGTAGCTTGGCAGGTGTTCAAGTGTAAGTCTCAGGAGGAGTGAGAGTGATCGGAAGCCCGCAGTGAGCACACCCAGTAAAACTTCAAATTACTCTTAGATGTATATCAAAAATACATTTATTCTCCAGCTTGGGGTCTGGCATGGATTCAAATGCTCCTCAATATACCCCGTCGTCAGGCTGGGAATCCTCGGTAAAAGAAAAAAAAACAGTTTCACTTTGTTTAAAAACTCTTTCTCCTTTAAACCAATCACTGAGCTCTGGGTCATACTGCCCCCAACCAATGACTGCCCTCTCCCTAAGCCCCTTCTCTGGCAGCCATCTTCAACGTGCAGTAAAAATCTGAAGTGTTGGGGGTCTTCGTGTTTTACTCTTCGCGCTTTCTGCGTTTTTATGTGCTTTTTGGGTAGGATGCCGTTGCTGTTCGACAGACAATCTTTTCGGCAAGGTAGTTGACAAGTCTCTTGGCCTAGGCACGCTGCAGCAGCAGTGTCTGTTCTTTTGTCCCTTAGGAGGAAAGTCTGGGAGGTCCTCAAAGTGTCGGCAGTGGATTGTCCTCTTACCACCAACCCTCCCGTTCCATGAGCCAGGAAGCCTACAGGGGTCGTTCCAAGGCCTTTGGAAGTGCCCGTCCTCGTCGCCAAGGCTCCTAGGGCGGCGCGTCGGCCTCCAAACAGCATTGAACCGGCCAGGATGTCAGGCCTGCACCCCGGTGGGTGGCCACCTGGCGTGCTTCGTCAGTGTGTTGGAAAACTTATCCACCGATCGATGGGTTCTGGAAGCTTTCGCCCACGGGCACGCTTTGGAGTTTCAGCGGAAGTGTCCGCAAATACCACAGGTGGCCCGGCAGGAACACCACATCCCTTAGCTGCTGCTGGAGGCACGGGCCATGTTGAGAAAAGGGGCGATAGAGCTGGTTCTGAAGTGATCCCGGGGCTCCAGAGTTTACTCAAGATACTTTCTGGTAAGAAAGAAGACTGGTGGCTGTAGTCCTAGAAGTTCAGGATAGTCACGTTGCAGCACGTGCTCGGCCAACTGGAGGAGAGAGACTTTCTGTCGTCGTTGGATCTAGCTAGTTCAAGGCTCTTTCCTTCGGACTGATGTCAGCGCCCAGAGTCTTTACAAAGTGCCTGGATCCGGTGGCTGCCCATCTACGACAGCAGGGAGTTCATGTGTCCCCTTACCTCGATGACTGGCTCATCCGGGCCAAGTCTGAGGACATCACCTTCGATCACACAGAGAAGACCGTCGCCACAGTGAGGATCAAGTCGCCGCTCCGCATGATGCCGTCATGCATCTACCTGGTCTGGCTCTACGGGTTGCGGATGCGACAACTCCAGGAGTTCCTGTACTCCCATTGGATCGCAGACAAGATCGTGTTCGTCGATTTCCATCAGGTGATAAGATGGTGGGGTGTGCGCTCCAACATCGCCGGGGTACAGATTTCCAGAGCCCTCCATACCAGGAGACGATCACGAAGGACGCTTCCCTGGAATGGTGGGGAGCACACACAGGACGTCTCCACGCCAGAGGCCTGTGGCTGCCGGAGGAGAAGGTGCTACACATCAACGTCCTAGTACTACGGGCTATTTTGGTACCTCAAGTCATTTCTTCTGTCCCTCAAGGGCAAAGTGTTGAAGGTCTTCACGGACAATACCACCACAATGTTTTACATTCGGAAGCAGGGGGGCACCAGGTCCCTAGCGCTCTCCAGAAAGGCACAGGAGTTGTGGCACTGGGCCGTCGCCCAGGGGATGTTCTTCCATTCCTTTTCACCTGGCAGCAGTAAAAAACACTGTTGCCGAGTCTCTCAGCAGGGAGTTGTGTGCTTGCCATGAGTGGGAGCTTTGGCAGGATCAAGTGGACAAGCTCTTCCTCTGGTGGGGCATTACCCAGATAGACCTGTTCGCAGCGGCGATGAACACAAAGTGCCGGATGTTCACCAGCAGGTACCCGCAGCCGCGGAGCATGGGGGGGATGGGGGTCACATTCTCCTTCCCCTGGGAAGGCCTGTTTCTGTATGCGTTCCCTCCATTGCTGCTGCTACTACAAGTCCTCAGTCACTTTTGACGATGCAGGATGATCCTCGTTGCAGCAGCGTGGCTGAGGCAAATCTGGTACACTGACCTTCTCAGCATGTCGGCGTCCCCTCAAGTCAAGCTGCCAGTGGTCGCGGATCTTATCAGGGAAGGAGGCGCCATCCTGCACCACAACCCAGGATTGCTGAACTAGAAGGCCTGGCTCCTGCAGCATTAGAGTCCGAGGGGTACGAGCTGCCTGCGCACTTCAGGGAAGTCCTTGCCAGGGCATCAGTGACTCTGAAGTGTTACGGACACAAATGGAAGTGTTTTGCGACTTGGTGCCGGTCACAGAAGATTAACCCTCTTATGGTCACGGCCCACCCCAAGTCCTTCAATTCTTGTCTTTGGCTAAACTTTTGTGGCCCACTTCTCAACTTTTTGTGAACTTTGGTCCTGTGAACCATGGGAAGGCCTTGTCCAAGGCTTCCATCTTCCGGTGGCTCTCCGGCTGCATCACTCGTCATCGGTTGCCGAACCGACTGTTGCCTGGCCGTCCGAGAGCCCATTCTACCAGAGCGATCTCGGCTACGACGGCGGTCCTGTCTGGTGTGCCCCTGTTGGAAATTTGCAGGGCTGCTACGTGAGTTCTACACCCACCTTCACGAAATTCTACTGCGTCGACAGGGACGCCAGAGAAGAGTCCAGAGTCGGCCAAGCAGTACGATGCAAGCTGTTGGCTTGAAGGTGAGCCTGATGAAGAGGTAAGAGTGATTGCTTCTCTGGAGCCTTGCCAGCTCCTGTGGTTGTGCATGTATGTATGTACTGCTATGTATTCTTAATTCATGAGCATGTGAATCCATGCCAGACCCCATGCCGGAGAAGGAACAATTTACTTACCTGTAACTGTTGTTCTCAAGCCTGGGTCTGGCATGGATTCGCATTCGAAGCCTCCCTCCTGCCCCTCTGCGGCTCTTCTTGGTCATACTGCAACTTTACGTGCTACCACATCTGAAGGTGGCTGCCAGAGGAGGCGATTAGGGAGAGGGCAGTCATTGGCTGGGGGCAGTATGACCCAGAGCTCATTGATTGGTTTATAGGAGAAAGACAGTTTATAAACTAAAGTGAAACTTTTTTTCTTTTGCCGAGGATTCCCAGCCTGACGGGGAATATTCATGAGCATGTGAATTCATGCCAGACCCATGCTGGAGAACAACAGTTACAGGTAAGTAACTTGTTCCTTATAGGCCTTTACAACCAACAAACAAGAATAAACCACAGTAATAGTACAACAGTTACCACACACGCTTTTCACTGTAAACTATAAACAAAATGCATTTAGCCTAATGCTGATGAAAGGGGAGATATAACCACAACCTATAACGTAAGAGTTAAGTTCAACACCAATATCACATTAGGCAGTTTGGAAGTCCATCCCTAGTTTAAGCAGTCCAGCCCTGAGAAGTGAGGATCCTTATGCTCAAAGTACAGCAGTGCACGGTTGTGCGTTTAAAAATAAATAAATAAATAATAAAAAAAGAGCAGGTGCTCTTCAGGGAGTTGTAGCTGTTCAGGAAGGGGGTTTAGGCGATTAACAAAGCCTTACTCCTTGAGGAGAGTCTAACCTTGCAGATAGTGATTTTCGGAGTTTTGGAATGGCTGGGGAGCGCAGGCTAGACCAGCTTAATTGAGTATCTTTTCTGGGATTCTTGCTAGTAGGTTTCACCCCTGCAATTACAGGACGCTGCGGCTCTCAGCAACTGCGGGACGAGACAATCGTCCGTGGTGGGACAGTTGCCTTTTCGAATGGATTGTCCTCCCATTTATTCCTCATCTTAGATATATCCTTACCTTCAGCTTTGCTGCTTCGGAGAAAATGTTCTGTCCACCGGAGGGAGCTCCACTCGAGGCTGCAGCGTCGATGTCCCTCTGCGGCATCTGTCGAGCGCCAACGTCATCTGCTGTATAAATGCCTCGGGCACGCCCGTTGGCCTCAGTTCTGTTTTCCTGTTAGCTTTGCTTCGGATTGAATAAAACAGTGTTCCAGTTCGTATGAAAATGTTGTCTTCATCTAATCCTTCCACACTGATTCAAGAAATGCCAGAAATGTGGGAGAAAGATGTTGCTGACTGATCCCCCACCAGAATTGCCTCTGGTGCCTCGTTTCTGACCACCGTATAGACTAGTGCGGTTCCCGTCAGTCGATGACCCATAAGGCCTTAAAGGAACGCAGAGGTAAACTGGCGGTGGGGGAGGAATCCTCAAAGTTTTCTTCGAAATGGAGAAAAGACTCGGCTGAGTCTTCATCAAAATGTCACAAAAAATCTAGGTCGAGGAGTAGATCCAGGAAGTCCTCATCTTCCTCAAAAAAGGCAAAGAAAAGGAAACTCCGGTCTCCCTCTTCCTCGACGTCGTCTGAGGAAATCGTAACATGTCAGTCAAAACAGGATTCCCCAAGAAAGTGGGAAGCGTTCAGAGCACCTATGCTAAAGATCTTTGAGACTGCGCTCAAAGTCTAGCGAAGACCATGCCCCTACTCATAAAAAAGTGACAGGGGAAGATCCAAGAAGAGAAAATCTGACAAAAAATCGAGGGTGTCAGCCAGGGAATCTTCCTCGACGCCTCATAAAAAAAGCTGTCCGCTCCATCACCTCCTATCCCTTATTTCGCACTTCCCTAAAATCCTATCTCTTCCACTCGCCCCCTAGCAACAATTGTTTCCTCTCTCACCAACTAACCCACATCCACCCTCTCCTCCTACCTTCTGTCCCTCTATTAGTACTTAGCCTCATCATAAATGTAAATTGTTCGTTGTACTGTTTTCTGGTTTAGATTGATTGTTAACTATTGCTTGTTGTATTAACTTGTTCCTCTTGTAAAGCGCTTTGGATTAAGGCGCTATATAAATACAAATACAAAATAAATCGGAGGTAGAACTCAAGAAAATGGCGTCACTCTCATACGCCATCTAAGTCCTCGTCGAAAGATTACCTCAACGATATTGAAGGTGAGGACTACAACATCGACGCCATTGACGCTTTTGTCGACGTCTTTGTTCACTCCAATTACAAAATCGACACCTGAGTCGAAGTCTATGCCACCTGAAAAGGTATTTCATCCCAAAAATAGACATGATTTCTTTAGAACCATGTCCTCCATATATAAAGGAGATTCATCAGCAGAAGATGTTTCACCTGCTAGTGTGAAATGTGGTACAAAACAAGTCCCTGAGGATTTAATTGACCCTCAATCTATGATGCAAGACCTATGAGTGCTTGTAGTCAACAAGTGGTCTGGACACATCTCCAGAATATGAATTTGAAAAGCCTGACCCGGCTGGGCATGCTGATGCAGGGTATAGAAAATTGATGAACAGGGTAACTGATTTCATGGGATAGAGTAGAAATTCACCTATCGGGAGAATATGACTGACATCCTTTCAGGAGGACTTCAGCAAGACCCCATACTTCCTTTTCATGTAGCCTTACAAAGGAGGGTTAACACTGCATGGGAAAACCCTGAATCTATTCCGGCAGTAAATGAAAAAATGTGTCAAAATATAGACCCAGTTCCTCAGATCCCGAATACCTGAGTAAACGCCCATCACCTGAAAGTCTTGTAGTTCAGGCAGCTAGAAATATTGCATACCCTACAATTCCCCCAGATAGGGATGATAAAAAGATTGATGCATGGTCCCGAAAGATTTTTACATCAGGGAGCATGGCTTTAAAATCCACAAGTGTAACTTGCACCCTTGCAAGATTTACAAATACCCTGTGGGATTGTATGCCAGTGGCCAGCTGACAGTGTCAGTAGGTTCTTGGCGTCTAGTATGGTGCTACGCAGATTTGCGTGGCTAAGGAAGTCAGGTTTTGCACCGGATGTGCAATCCATGCTTCTCAATATGCCATTTGACGGCTCAAGGTTGTTTGGCAGCAAGGCGGATGAAAGTTTGGAGAAGCTGCAGATCTCCAAATCGGCGGCAAAATCACTCAGTGCCGCTATACGACAACCTCAACAACGCCCCTACACAGGCTCATCTTCCTGGAGGGGTCGTCCCTTTCGATTTTATTCCTCATTTGGAAAAGGAAGGGGACAGGCCAGTGAAAGAGGCCAAGGAAATGTCCTTGGGTGCGAGGAAAAGGTACTAGATCTTCCCCAGCAACGGCAACTGTCCCTTCAGTCGCTGCTGCAGCTGACGCAAAACCACTCTGAGGTTTTGACCCCCAAGACCCTAGTGGGAGGCCGGACCTCACAGTATCTGGAAGAATGGCGGGGCATTACTTCAGATGCTTGGGCAATGGAAACAGTATCCCAAGGTTACTGCCTTCCTTTTTAAAAGAAACCTCAGAATCACCCGCCAGGATACAACTCTGTCAAACATCCTGATCCGCTCCTGTTGCAGGAAGTCTTAACCCTGCTACAGAAAAGTGCAATAGAACATGCAGCTGTAGCGGAGAGGAATAAGGGTTGGTATTCCCCATATTTCCTCATACCGAATAAGGACGGAGGATTGAGACCCATCTTGGACTTGAGAAGCTTGAACAAGTTCCTCAGGAAGGACAAGTTCAAGATGGTCACACTTTCTCAGATCCTTCAGGCTCTCCAACTCAAGACTGGTTGGTATCATTGGACCTTCAGGATTCTTACTTTCATGTGCCAATCCATTTCAAGCGCAGAAAGTACCTGAGGTTCGCGATTTGGCAAATCTCACTATCGGTTTCGAGTTCTGCCTTTCGGGTTGACGTCCGCCCCAACAGCTTTCACCAAGTTGATGGCGGCGGTGAGTCTCAGGAGTGGGGAATTCATGTCTATCCCTACAAGGACGATTGGATGATTCTCCAGAACAAGCCCAGGAACATCTGTCCAAGACCTGCCACTTCTTTCGAATTAAAAAAAAGTCAAACATGATACCATCACAGAAACTCCAGTTTATCGGAGCAGTCCTGGATACTTGTTTGGGCAAAGCCTCGCCTCCCGAAGAGAGCTCACCACATTCTGCAGATGGTAATAAAATTCCAGAATGCCTAGTATCTACGGGCCTTTGATTTCCTCAGGTTTCTCGGTCTTATGGCATCCTGCATTTTTCTGGTGCCAGAAGCCAGGATGAGATCCTTTCAATATGCCCTCAGGATTCAATGGTCCCAAATTTCAGGGGAAATGTCAGATCCTTTGCAAGTTCCAACCAGAGTAGCACAGGATCTGCAATGGTGGACTTGCAGAGAACATATCCTCACGGGAGAATCTTTTTGGCAACCATGGCCGGAGATAACAGTAGTAACGGACGCCTCACTCAGAGGGTGGGGTGCTCACACCAACGAGTTGACAATCAGCGGTCGTTGGTCTCCATCGGAGTCCAAACTACACAGCAACCTGTTGGAGCTGAGGGCAATCGGACTAGCGCTGAAGGCCTTCCTGCCCTCGGTACGGGGAAACAGTCCTGATAATGACGGACAACACGGTGGCTATTTACTACCTCAACAAGAGAGGAGGAGTAGGGTCATTACCACTGTGCAGAGAAGCAATGCAGCTCTGGTTCTGGGCAATAGAAGAAGGGATCTCTGTCGGCAGTTCATCTAGCTGGAGAGCAAACAGTGGCAGACACTCTGAGCAGGCAGAGCAGTCTCCCACGAGTGGGAACTAGCTCAGGAAGTCCTTCAGGAGATCTTCGCCCTTTGGGGAACCCCGCAAGTGGATCTGTTTGCGACCAGTGTCAACGGGAAGTGCGAACTGTATTGCTCAAGGGAATTTCCTCCGAGAGCCGCTCTAGGGGTCGCGTTTGTATTTGACTGGGAATTTCCACTGCGTTTCCTCCAGTCCCTGTGATCCCTCAAGTAATCAGGAGATTGAGAAAGTTCAGGAAAACCATGATCCTAATTGCCCCAGATTGGGTCAGGAGAACGTGGTACCCAGACCTTCTGGACATGTCCATCTGCACTCCAATAAGTCTTCCAAAAAGAGAGGATCTTCTCTCGGAAGAGGGAGGTCACGTTCTCCATCCAGAGGTCAAGACACTCAACCTTCACGCATGTCTTCTGAGAGGCTGAGATACAAGGATTGGGACCTTCTGGATGACGTCATAATAATGCTTTCAGCCAGAAGGCCAGCAACTAAATCTCTATACCGGTGTCGTTGGAACAAGTTCAGTAACTGGTGCAGAGATAAGAATGTGGACCCGTTTCAGTGTAATATTCCCACAATATTGTCTCTTCTGTTATACTTGGCTAATCTGGGGCTCCTGGTTGGCACGATAAAGGGTTATTTCACAGCGCTATTTTCAAGCGCTCCTCAGAGGAAGAATCTTACCTTACTTCAAGATACTTTTTGATAACTCAATTCTTAAAAGGTCTAAATAATGCGTTTCCTCCAATACCTTTTCAAGTACCTGTGTGGGACTTGAACTTAGTACTAAAGTTCCTCAGATGCATTCCATTTGAGCTTTTACGTTCTTGTCTGTTAAGGCTCCTTACTTGAAAAACAATACTTCTTCTAGCGTGCCTCCTCACACCATCTTTTATAAAGATAAAGTTGTCCTTGGGGTAAAACCCTCTTTTGCCAAAAATTGTCTCAGATTTTCACCTGTCACAAAAAATAACACTGCCTAGTTTTTAACCCTCCTCCTCACGCAAGTAAGGAAGAGGAAAGGCTGCATAGATTAATATTTAATATTGTTAGATCTTAGTGCAGCCTTCGATCTTTTGGATCATAAGATACCACCTAAATAGGCTGCTAGATACGGGTGGTCTGGCTACTCCGACTATAAACTGGGTTAGATCTTTTCGGGATGGCAGAAGATCCAGGATACATTGGGGAGACTCATTCTCTGAGGTAGAAACCATCATGTGCGGCTTCCCTCAGGGAGCATGTTTGTCACCCCTGCTCTTTAACATTTATATTGTTCCTCTCTGTAGAGAACTGGAAACGTTGGGCTTCTTCTTTACAAATTATGCAGATGACTTCCATCTGTCTATGGAGCTATCAGGAGATCACCAGGAAGATCAGTATAAACTAAACGAAGTCTATAAAGTAATAAAGAACTGGATGACTACAAACTGGCTATGCCTAAATGCCGAGAAAACGGAACTCATGATTTATGGGTCCAAAAAATCTAGAGAGGCACTAGTTCCTGCTTTTTCTAGTTTCCTGGTTGAGGACAGCCCTATTGAAGTAGACGATAAGGTGAAAACCCTGGCTGCATATTTGGAGGCCTCCTTGGACGCAGGAGCTCAAGTAGATGCTATTGAAAAGAATACCCAATACCATCTGCGAGCATTGAGACAAGTTGCCCCATTAATCTCCAAAGAAAACTGAGCCAAGTTAGTAAGGGGAGTTATTTTGCCACGCCTGGACTACTGCAATGCCCTACTGGGGGGTGCTAGCAGAGAAGATGTCCTCAGATTGCAGAAAATCCAGAATACATCTGTGCGTATAATTTATGGCATGAAAAGGTATGAATCCACCTCTCTTGCCAGAAAGGAACTACACTGGTTACCTATATCGGCCAGGATCTCCTTTAAAATGCTGACCCTGTGTCATAAATGCATCTATGGGACAGCCCCAACCTACCTAAGAGATGAGATCACTACATACCAGCCCACAAAAAAAACTTCACTCCACTTCCACCTGGCTTTTACAGGTGGCAAGGACTAAGAGCTTGTGATAATGGGCGTTCTTTTCCAGTGCTTCCGTCCAAGGCATGGAACAACCTACCGTTGGCACTCGGAGAAGAAAGCAACCTGTTGGCTTTCCGAAAACTTCTGAAAACAACACTTTATCTAATCTTCGGCTTCAACCTCACTGAACCTTTTCTGCTTGTGAAGGAGCGCTTAGATGCCTGAGGGCTTTGGTGCTATAGAAATGTTGTACCAATGTTGTAACATAGATTAGGCCCTAGAAGGGCTCTCAGCTTCTATATTTCAAGATTACGTTAGTGTGACCAACTTTTTGGGGATACACTAGCTGCAAATTGGGACTGACGGAGACTAAGCCAACATTATCTAGATGGATAATTTTGGCATAACTGAATGTTATAGATTGGGTGGGAAACATCCTCCAGATGGGCTGAGGGCTCATTCAACCAGGGGCATGGCGACTTCAACAGCACTTCAAAGGGTTGTCCCAGTGCGAGATATTTGCGCAGCAGCTACATGGTCATCCATGCACACTTTTATAAAACATTATGCTCTAGATTAGACTTCTTCACAAAGGTCTTTTTGCTAAATCATTACTTCATTCTGTGCATGACTAATATTTCTGTACTCCCACCTCCGATACAAAACTGCTTTGGGAGTCTATCTTAGGTGAGGAATACGTGGGAGGACACAATCTATTCGAAGAACAAGTTAGTTACCAACTGTAACATTCTTTCGATTGGATGTTCCTCCCACGTAATCCTCATCGACCCTCCCAGCCTACCCCACAGTACAGTTTACGTGGTTTACACTCAAAATTCCTTTAAGGTTTAGCTCAAAAGAGGCACGGCATTAACTACAATCCATTGGCTGAGGCCAGCGGGCGCGCTCAAGGCATTTTATACAGCGGATGACGTCGGCGCTCGACGGATGCCGCCAAGGGACATCAACGCCGCAGCCTCGAGTGGAGAGTTTTTCCGAAGCAGCAAAGCTGAAGGTAAGGATATATCTAAGATGAGGAATACGTGGAGGAACATCCAATGGAAAGAATGTTACAGTTGGTAAGTAACTTGTTCTTCTCAGCTCTCAGAAAAAGGAGGGTAGTTCTGGTGCAGCACGTCTCAGGACACTGGTGCAGGTCTGCAGGCACTTATAGCAACAGTCACCTCAGCGGGGCAACACAGGGACTGCAAATGCTAGCGGCGTGGCACACTCTCATAAATTGCAAAATTGCAACCCGGAGGAGCTAGGCCGAGTGTTGTCATGAGAGGGCCCAGGAGCACAGGTAAGCAATGCCCAAAGTCTCGAGTCGCAACTCGGGATGGCGGCACTCCTGTGTGATATCCCGGGTTTGAGCTGGTCAGTTCGCTGGATGACCCAGGAATACTTACGAACGGATGCGAAGGACGAAAGGAATTTGTAGGAGGGATTTAACTCATGACATGTAAAGCACAATACAAAGACTGGAAGATATTCATGACAAACAAGGCTGTTGCCCTGATTTGATAAAGGCAGAGTCAATGCCGAAACACGAGTTATCACAGAGGGCCAACCCAATCCTAACACTACTACTAAAATTAACTACGAGCAAGTTTTAAATTCTCAGTTTCAGAGAGCTTTCTTGTGGCGCATGTATACATGTGAAGAGAACCCATTCCTAATATGTCAGACGGAGTAGAGAAACTTATGTCTCCGTTTTATCTCTTCACATTCATGCAACACCTTCAAAGGATTTATAGAATAATTAGGGCGCGGAGGTCAAGAAGTTGATATCCCCAAACAAGTTCCTCACAATTCTCAGCACTTCCGAAGAGGCTCTTTGCAAGGGTAAGCAGGAGGTGCCGAGAGTAGTTGGTCCTACTACTCCAAAGGGTCAAAGCGCCCTTTCAGGCATTATTTCTACCCTATAAAAGCAGGGTCCGCCGGAACATCAGGGTTAGGGTGCCAAATCTTCCAGCACGTCGCCAGCCCCTTCTCTTAGTCAAGATTCCTTTTATGCCCAAATCTAAGATAACCAATGGAAGATTTGCTTTCTTGCATGCACACCAGGCGTGGGCCACAGTTTTCCAGTCATTCAGGCCTACCAGACATAGTGACACCAGTAGTGTGGATTGGCACCAGACAGTCCCAACCCTCTTCCTGGGCACTAGCACACTTGACATGCAGGAGCCCGCCAAAGATGCAGTTTTTGCGAGAGGCTGCATGCCCAAACAAGGACTACCCGGGTCTATCAAATGGGGGAAGGCAAATGGACAAAATGGCCAAAGGACAGAACAAAAGACTGTGACATGCCCATTTTCGGCCCTGGCCATGGTATTGGGCCAAACGCGGTAAACCCGGTAGGGTCCATAAAAACAAAGTAAAAATACTTTAAAAGGAAACTGCTGCCACCAGTTCGTCCTAGGCACACTTGTATAAACACCTAAAAATCCTTAGAGGGTGGCTAGGGCCATAAAACCAAAGGATCCCTGTGCACTGTACTGTAAGGTACTTGTGCGCATAGATAAAAACTTGCAATGAAATGGCAACATAGTCGAAAACTAAGGGAAACATTGTTTCCCAATTCTAACAGCCTGAAGGACCAATTCAAGCTAATGATCAAGGACACCTCCACCTGTATCAGACTATGAATCCCTCCTGGTAAAACACCACTTGCACCCTCCACCTCAAACAGCTTCCTACTCAACTACAGACCCCACCCACCCCCCGGCTATAACAAAAACTTCGCAGACACATTTGGTGAAGCACTGACCACCAACCTCATCCTACACCCAACTCTCCACATCCTAGGGGATTTCAACATATGGTTCGACTCCCCGTCAAACTTTATGACCAGGTCACTCACAAACTATCTAGAACCACTCTACCTGAAACACCAAGCCTCCACTCCTACCCACTCAAGGTCAAACCCTCCGTTAGGCAAAGTTTGCATGTAGTACCCTCTGGGACCACTACACACAACTAGGACTAGAGGTGTAACCAAAACCAACCTTTGGTATAAGTCTGTACCACAGTTTTTGGTAGCTGGCTGAGCAGCCTGGCTTATCTCAAGAGGGAATGTGAGCTTGTAATGAGGTTACACAGAGGTCTTCAGTTACAAGTATTCAAATAGCAACTTGTACTCAAGGTTTCTTGGTAAAACACTTTATTACACAGACAGTTAGAAAACACTCACTTAAAGGAGGCAACCAATATCGCACAAAAATATATTGCAATACTTCACACTATCAGGTTCTGAGGCATTTAAACTACTTTGAAGTAGGAGCAAAAAGGCATAAGTCAATAAAACGAATAGTAGAGTTACTGTTTAACAGTGCAAATAGTTTGAGTTCACCAGATTAGTTGTTCCAATGCAATAGGTGGGCCAAAGTTGTTGGGCTAGAGTCTTGTATAAGTAAAAACGGTTCTGGTATTTAAACGGAAAAGTCTTTGCCATGGTTCTCAGAATTAGTTCATAGAAGAAAGATTCACATGTCGGGTAACAAGCTAACTAGGCCTGCAAGTTGCCAAAGTTTCACGCACTTTAGCATTGAGAGGTAAGTTCTCTCGGTTGGGTTTTCACAGTACCTTAGATTGAAGAAAAAGATGCAGCTTGAAGACTTCTGTTCCTGCATATCTTGCTGTTCCTGAGCCTGTCATGGGGCCAAGAGGGAGGAGGTCGGGAGGGGGGGGGGGGGGGGGGGGCTCCTGCACTGCACAGGGACTGGGCACAAAGCTGGCAAACTGTCAATTCATCGATTCCAGTAACTATCCTCAAGCACACAAACTGGTGTCCTTCTGCCTGGCTATTCGGTTTCCTGCAGCACTCTGAGGAAAATACAACCAGCTCAGAGAATGGTGTCTAGGTGGTTTACAAGTTGATTGGTCCCACCAACTCAAAGGAAGAAGTAGTCCTTGAAGGGCTTCTCTGTCGAGATGAACTTGGCGATTCGGACCTGCAGCAGGGCTTCACCGGGCAAATCAACGGTCCAGGAGTTGCAGCAGCCGTCCTCTTCCAGCTAGTCTTCGGTTCTTTCATTCCAATGGTCAACTCTGCCTTCCAAGCCAAGAGACTCTCCTTTTATCCAGTTTTCTCCCATTCATTCCAGCCTAGCTGCCACTCACCCAGCAAGGTGGCTGTCCTTGCCGGACAGTCAGCCAGCCAATCACGGCAGAGTGCATTCGAGTCTCCTAGGAGACTGAGCACAGGGAGTTTCGAGCACCTCCCTCACTTCCTGCCCACGCCTGACACTCAGGCGCCAGAGGCGGTCTTCAGTCCTGAAGCCCGCCAAAGGCTTAGGAACAAAGGGTCCAAACCTGGTTTAGCGCACAGGGACAAACAGACCTTTCCAAAAAGAAATGGCGAAAAAAGACGACCGGTCCCGTTTAAACAAAGGCTCAGACGCAATCTTGAAAAACGTGGCTCCAGTGATTTAATGCTACCGGTGTTCGCGGTTGGGAAAAATCATGGTAGTTTGTTGTAAAACCACTGCCACCAGCCATTTCAAGAGGAAAGGGTAGCATTTGACTGCTACATGTTTCTAGACATGGGGGATAGTAAGTAACCCCTCCAGCACTCTATTGTAAGATGGGATGTGCTGGGTCTAGGAATTTAAAAAGACTAGTAAAGTCAATTTAACTTTACTTTCTCTGGGAAACAGTTTATCCCAGAGAAGGTATTTAATCCTTGGGACAGCCTAAAAAGACTTCCATGTGTCACTGCAGGGTGCTGTGTGACACACATGAAAAGATGATGCCTATGGAGTTGTCTAAAACTCCATAATCAAAGAACACGAGTAAAACACACATCAAAATACATGTGTGGGGAAAAAAGGCTCACACACTCTCCAGGTACAAAAATCAAGTCCTCAATATCCAGCAAAGTAGCTGGGGGTCTCTAAGGCGAAGCGAATTAGCACATTTATGAGAATTCTCCCCAACACCCATGACTCAATATTCAGCACCACAAACCTATCTACCCAGCCGTGGACCGCCTGTCATGGACCTATCACTCAGCATTGTGCTTCTTCATACCTCCGAGCACTGCGGTCAGGGCCCCACACGACCACTGCAAACCCCCCCTGCTACATTCTCACCATAGAACAAAGTGGTAATCACTCCAGATCTTGAGCTCTCCCTCTGCAACTCCCTCAACTTTTCTTTCAGGGAGGATCCCCAGCAATAAAATCGTTCAACCTGGCTTACAAATGCCCTCAAGCGCATCACCCCGTCAAAATGTACCTTGCAGAGATCTGGACCAATAGCTTGGTGGTTCACCCCAAATCTCAAACCACTAAACTCTCAAGCACCGCCTGGAACGTGCTTGGAGAGTCTGTCATGATCCCAGCACAGAAATACAGACCCCATTCAGAGATATGTGAGGGGCAGGGAACATCATTTCCATCAGTGGGTCAACCGTGACTTAAAGCCTGGTGCAAGAGGCATTTGCCTCACTCTTAGCATTGTACCCATAGGCTCATTACACTTTATCTTTTCTTCAACATGGCCGCCACTAATCCCATAAGGTAACTCGCAGTGCATTCTACACCTGTAGCAGAGGGACCTACTTAAGCCCCGCCTCCGCCGAATCTCTCGCTTCGCGTTTTCTCCACTGACCGTGGGAAACGCTTCCAGCGATCTCCTGACAGAACCTGTCAACAGAAGAAAACAAGTCAAAAATATTAGTTCCATAGTGAAATCACCAGAATAGTAGAAATACTGTAAAGACTTACCGAACCAAAGTTTTCCAGGAATTTTCTGCAGTCCGCAGTAATATTCGAAGTCTCTGCATCTCCTGTCAGAAGCTCTGTCGCAGCCGCGGCATGACTTCTCCCAGCAGCCTTTGGCCGCGATCAGTGTATTCTTCCAAAAGTTTCCACAGCAGTTCCCTGCATCGTCCAAAGGTGTATTCTTCCACAGTTTTTCCAAAGACCTGCAAAACAAAGATATTTAAAGAATGAATGAACTTATTAAAAGAAAAGAAGAGTTTCATACGTGCTTACCTGAAGTATCAGCAAGGCTTTTCTTCGCTTATCTTTACCGCGCTTGTTTCTGAAGGAAGCTATTACTCAGTTTCTTTTTGACGAACTGACGTAATTTAATATTCTCTTTAAAAACGAGTATAGCTGCAGCCTTACCACAGCCCAAGCCCTTGTTAGAACCACGAACCTGCAAAGGATAAAAGGGAATTCTAGCAAGAGAGATCTCTCCAATGTAGGGAGCATTTCTAATTTGATAAACTATTATTCTTACTGAGATACTTTCCCTTGATACTTAAAATAGTTTTGGATGCTATGCAGATAAAAGGTTTTCGACACCATTACCCCCTCAGTATAAATCACCTACTCAATGTGCCCCTGTAGAATACAGGATGGAGAGCTCCACAACGCAAAAGCACAGGTGAGAAGGCAGGGCCATTTTCAAAGTACACTGCATCACAGTTATCAGTTTGTGAATGGGAATTACAATAGAGGTTTTGTTATAATTGTTGTTTCCACAGAACTAGTGCCCAGACCACAGGTCCTCTGCTGAAAAGGCATTGCGCTCCTGCGGGGACTTAAGGTAAGCGTTAGTAGACCCGTCAGCCCAGAACAAAACCAGCCTAGCGAGGGCAACCAGACTTTGTACAGATCGGAAATCCAAAAAAGCAAGAAATCGTTCTATGGGAACCAAATCCAAAAGGCTCGCAACCTGAGTAAGGAACTACATAGAATCATAGCAGAATTCACATCCCCCTCATGCTCGTGCTTGCCCACTCCAAACTCCCAAGCCTTATGCAACACACTCCCGCTCCACTTTCACAATGTCGCCACCAAAAGACACTCCGCTATCATCGCTAAACTGAAACAATTACCGCCGCCTCCCACTAGCCCACAGACCTCTGCTCAAAACTCCCCACAGACACTTTTTTAAATTTTGTTTTACTCATTCTCTCCCATCACACACCAAGAATTTCTCTTGCTTGTATCAGTCAGCCGCCCGTCAGGCTCCCCTGAAGACCCGTGCCCACCCTCAATGCTTAAAAAAATACTAACCTCCACCTGTGCAGGTAACGTCACAAGCACAAGCCTTAATCTCTCACATCAGGATCTTTCCCGAAAGCCCTAAAAACACCCTACATCAAACCCATTCTAAAAAAACCGACTCTAGACCCACTCCTCCCCCTAAACTACTGTCCTATCTCAATACGCTTTTCATCACCAAATGATGGACCGCGCGGCATACAAACAGCTTGGCCAATTACCAAAGCCAGCAACCTCATAGACCCAGCGCAATCATGCTTCAGACCACAAAGGGGAACAGAATCTTCCCTAGTCTCTATCTGGGATGACGTAAAAAGAACCGACGCAGACGGCTGTGCGTTTCTCATCTTGCTAGACCTCTCTGCAGCCTTCGATAATAACTTGATTATACTAGACAGACTACAAACACTAGGAATCGGAAACACAGCCCTTTCTTGGATATCATCCTTTATCTCTAATCGGTCGCAAATCCTACACCGCAACCCGTTCACATCCACATCACGACCAGTATGTAAAGGTGTCCTCCAAGGAGCATCCACATCACCCCTAATCTTCAACTTCTACATAAAACCAATTCCCGCAATCATCCGCTCGTACAACCTTACCTGCTACAATTACGTAGACGATGCCCAGATCATCCGCAAAATCCCAAATGCCGAAGGCTCTAGCAGCCCGGACCTGTCATAGTGCATCTCTTATATTGACCATTGGATGATGACCAACCACCTCATCCTCAACCGTGGAAAAACAGAAATCCTAGTCTGTGGGAAAACGGCGCTCCTCCCCCACGAATCCTGTGGCCCAAACCACTTGGACACACACTGGCACCCTCTAACGTGGTTAAAAACCTTGGATGCATGTTGGACTCATCCCTCACCCAACACACCACCAGCGTATCCAAAGCCTGTTTCTACCACCTACGGATTCTGAGGTGGATTTCCCCTACCTCACCTATCCCCACTGTTTCTCTGCCATCAATTCCATAATCCTGTCCCGGCTAGACTTTGCAAACTGCCTCTACCTAGGAGCCCTTCATCCCAACTAGGGAACCTCCAAAGAATCCAAAACGCGGCAGCACGCCTGCTCATTAACCTGCCCGCCAGAGAACACATCAGCCCTACCCTGACAGTCCTCCACTGGCTCACGATTGCTTGACTCATCACCTTTAAAGCCATGCGTATCACCCACTGCGCAGTCCACAACACTGGGCCGGAATTCCTCAGACAAAATTGCCCCTACCAACCTTCCAGGAACCTCTGATCTCGCACAGCATTTCACATACTGATCCCACCCCACAGCTCCACAAGGCTTGGCGCTACCTCCTCTGTCCAAGCGCCAATCTGAAATTCAGAAAGGCCCTTAAAACCTGGCTTTTCCCAATACTCTCCTAATCCATCGCCCCCATGATGAGAATACACCACTAATAAAAACTCCCCTGCATCAATCACAACACAGGGTCCTGCAGCCCTTGCAGCGGTTTCACCTGACACACCACCACCACTTACACAACAACACTCCCACCAGACAAGTACTCAAGATAAGCCAGCAGTTGTCACTGGCACACCCGCAACATACTCTGCTCCCCCCACCCACCAGATCCTTCCACAAGAGAGACCATGTACAATGAGATGAGTAGCCCAGGGTAGCGCACGCCCATCACTAAGGAATCACTGTGAATGTTAACATGCATCTATAGCTTAGGGAATTCTCAATATTAGCAATCAACCAGTACAAATGTATTCTCATGTGTCGGTATAACAAACCATCTGTCGGGTATATTCTCCTGCATGGGGTCTGGCATGGATTCACATGTTCATGAATATTCCCTGTCGTCAGGCTGGGAATTCTCAGTAAAGAAAAAATCAGCCTCAGTTTTGTTTCTGAACTGTCTTTCTTGTAGTAAACAATCACTGGTCTCTGGGTCATACTGACCCCAGCCAATGACTGCCCTCTCCCTAATCCCCTCCCCTGGCAGCTATCCTCAGATTTTTACAGCACGTTCAAGTGATGGGAGTCCTCGTGCTATAGCTCTCGAGCTTTTACTGTGTTTTCACACTTTTTTCAAGGAGATTTTCTAATTTTTCGGTTAAATCGAGCCTCAAGCTCCACCGTTCTACTTCCGATCAACAGGGACCCGTTTCGGTATTTTCTACGCCCCTCAAGGGTGAAGTTTTAGTTGAGTTACGCTTCTTGGAGGATTCCAGAAGATCTGAGGCCTACCATGGACATGGCCCAGGACAAGGTAAGCTCGACGCCCGGATCCAAGCTGTGGGTTACAGAATGTTTTCAAGGAGGACGAGCAAACAGTATACAGTTACAGGTTATAGTAACATCAAAGTCAAGTCTACTGCCTTTATGAGGACAAGACGCATGTGGAGAAGGACTGTGCGTTCTGCAAAAACCTATCGGGACGGGCCATGAGGGATAGTCGTACCTACCTTGCCAGCTGGCTGGAGAAGGGCCCAGCAGGTGAGAAGAAAAGATCTGAGCGGTCTTCTAAGTCCTGTGAGGGCGCCCCGGCGACAGGGGCCCAACAGAAGGCTAAGCACTGCGAGTCTGCGGGCACCAGGAGCGCGAACGGTCGGGTTCTTCGGCTGCCAAGCAGGGCGCGCCTTCCCCGGGACCATCAACCACGAGCCAACGCTCTGGTTCGGGGTAGAGGAAATTCGAGAGCCGTAAGCTTCTGGAGAGGCTCCGGTCGATCTCGAAGGATTCAGCTGAGGGGGAGCGAGGCGGTGACCCTCCTCCCAAGGTGAAGTCTTCAAGCGCACCCAAGGTGGTGAAGGCCTTGATTCACCCGGCTAAGGCCTCTATCGAGGGTGTCGCGGCGACCCTGGCGAAGCCTGTGGAGGCTACACCAGTGGAGGCGACCTCGGGGCCCAGAGTTTCCCTGCCACCGCGGAGGGAATCCTCTTTCCAGCCCATCGACAAGACCCCCGTGAAGACCCCGGTGGAAAAAGAGGGTGGGGGGGGCGGTGGCCATTACCAACACGGATTCAGCCTCTAAGGAGGAGCTGGTGGAAACCGTGAAGAACCTCAATGAGAGGTTCGAGAAGGTACAATCCCACGGGAGGGATCTCGAAGAGGTGGTTGAAGAAAACGATGGTGGTGCCCATGAGGCCCCAGTGGAGGAGCAGCCTTCCCTCCCGTCGCAGCCATTGCCCGAGCCGCAGGACAACTCGGCGGCCATTTTGATGGTGAGCCAAACCTTTTGCACGGAGATGAGGACGAGATTACCACGAACCCCGGCGGACTATCCAGAACCGGGACCGTCAGGAAGCCCTCCGAACAAGAGGAGGAGAGTTCATCCCGCCCCTTCCTTCATGCCCCGTGGAGCCCTCACCCCCCCCCCCCCCCCCTCCCCCCCTCAGCGGACCCCAGGGATGACACGGCAATGGATATGACGGGGACAGGTGAAGATGGATTACGGTGGTGATGAAGGGACGGACCTTCCATCACCACGCCCTCTGGCTTCCCCGCCCGACGAAATTGGCTCTTTTCATGCCATGATCGCCAGGGCATCCGAGCTCTTCCAGCTCTGCCCCGAGGAACAGGAGGGTTTCCTCTACCAACGGCGAGAGGCCAAGAGAAAGACGGTCCTCGCGGTACCATTACTTGACGATATCTGGGACGAGGGACTTGCGATCCTGAAGAACCCGTCCACGGCGCCTGCCAAGAGGGACAGATACGAGAAGTACCGGGTCCCCGACGCCACCTCCTTTGTGCCTCAGGGCTCAACCTACGCCAGATTCAGCCAAGAAGAAGGCGGTGGGGGCGACAGCCTCAACCTCTACTTCCCCACCTGACGGCGAGGGTAAGAAAGTGGACGCCATGGGTCATCTCGGCGGCGGCAACGACAATTAAGGCGGCCAACGCCTTAGCAATTGTGGCCCGTTAACGACAGGGAGCTATGGTACAAGATAGCTCCCCTACTGGACTTCCTACCAGAGGACAAGAGGGCGGAGGCCCTGGAGATTCTGCAGGAAGGTGAGTTGGCGTCAGACCACGCCGTAACGGTGGCAACGGACATTGCCGACACCAGGTTTTGCCAGTTAGGCAACAGTGTTTCCCTTCGACGACGTGGTTGGCTCAACGTGACAGACTTCCGTCGGGACGTGCAGACCAGGGTATTGGACATGCCGTTCGACGGCAACAACCTGTTTGGGAAAACGGTGGATGAGTCGCTGCAGGCCATCCAGGCCGACAAAGAGACGGCCTGAGCCCTGGGAGTCCTTCAGCAATGACAGCCCTTTCGGAGCACCGGAGGGGGGGCCTCCAAGGGATCAGGCGTTGGCTCCTCTACGTACCGCCAGGTGGCCCGCTCCTCATCCCAGGAGGCTTAGAGGTCGCGGCAAGCAAGGAGGATCTTGGCGTCGTCGCCAAGGAGGCCAAGGCGGCAAGGCTGCCTCCAAGCAAGATTGAACCGGCCGTAGCGTCGGGCCCCCACCGAAGCACCCCGGTGGGAGGCCAGCTGGCGAAGTCTGTCAGCGTGTGGGAGTCCATCTTCACCGACCGTTGGGTGCTGGATGCCCTGGCCCACGGGCACACTCTTGAATTCCAAAAGAATTGTCCCCGCATTCCTCCCATGGCTAGGAAGGAAAATCACGTCCCTCAACTGCTGTTGGTGGTAAAGGCGATGCTCAAGAAAGGTGCCATCGAGCTCAACCCCAAGAGGCTCCGGGGCTCTGGAGTATACTCAAGATACTTCATCAGATAGAAGACAGGCGGTTGGCGCCCCATCCTAGACCTACGTCGGTTGAACAAATGTATCAAGGCACAGAAGTTCAGGATGGTCACTCTCCAGCACGTGCTGGGAAAGCTGAAGGAGGGTGACTTCCTATCGTCGGACTTGGAGGATGCTTACTTCCTCATCCTAAAAGGACACCGAAAGTTCCTCAGATTCGTAGTCCAAGGACGCCACTACCATTTCAGAGCTCTACCATTCGGATTGAAGTCGGCACCCAGGGTGTTCACCAAGTGCCTAGCACCAGTGCGGCGCGGCTGCGCCTGCAGGGGATCCACGTCTACCCCTACCTGGACGACTGGCTCATCCGTGCAAGGACAGGAGAACTCGCCGTCAAGCACACGGCGGGGACCGTCCGCTTACTCAGAGCTGGGTTTCTCCAACTACCCGAAAGCCCATTTGGTTCCGTCGCAGGTGGCACTATTTCTGGGAGCGAAGCTCGATACAGTGGAACGATTGGCGTCTCTGGAGGAAAGGATGAAGGCCATTTTAGGCAAGGTGCAGTGCCTGCTAGCCACGGACGTGGCCAGGGTGAGATCCATCAAGTCCCTCCTCGGTATGATGTCCTCATGCATCTATCTAGTACGCCTGTGCAGGCTACGGATGCGTCCTCTACAGGAGTTCCTCGACGCCCGCTGGATACAAGTGGCGGGCTATCTGGTCCCAGCGAGGATCTCCTGCAGGAGCAGATGAATAGCCCACCCAGTCCCTCAAACTAGTATATCCAACAATCAATTTAACAATTATTGGATTGACCAGAATGGTGGAAAGTGGGAAAATGGAGAAAATAACAAATGGTCAGGATCACACTGGAGCCCTCATTGTTTAACACCATGGAACTCTGGATACCTGCAAAGATATAACAACAAATAACTGAGTTAACTTGACTAACCTTTTCTTAAGGAAATATATATTTCTGATGTTTGTTAATCTGCTTAGAATCACATGCTGTGCATAGGTCCGACATCCAGTGGTCACTGCGGAGTATTGCATTTTGTTTTTCGTAGTCGTAAAGGGGACGTCGACAAGGCGTGTCTGTAACACTATCCCTATAGTGACGTGCGTTGTACCCACAATCCCTCACGCGTCGAGGTCCCTCAGATTGTTTTTTTCCGCCCAGCTTCTGGTCGCCTTACGCGGAGCTCCTAGAGAGACATTGCAAATACTTACTACGGACCTCGGTCCTTAATTATACTTATTATATGCTGCTTATGGGGATGTACACCCCGGCGACAAGGACGCACATAGACCCCATAGGCCTAAGCACACAACCCACGGCTCTTCTTCGTCGAAGACGAAGGATCCATCAGCGCCGAAGGGGACGCAGGGCACTCCGGCGTCTACCTCAGACCGTAAGGGTCTCAAGCCCCACCCGCAAACGCAGCCGCGACCAGCGATTGGGCTTTCTTCAAACACGGGCGCTACCTCAAAATCATCCGACTTAACGCTCCATAGAGCGGCCGTCAAGGAACAACGCGTAACGCAGGCAACGTCGACACCAGAGCCCTCTACTGACAAACTCGTTGTCGAGAGCCTGGCGAGAATTGTTTCCGAAGACAAACGTAAGCGGACGACGAAACAAACGTCGAAAACCGCACAAAAAGCTATGGAAACGCCGAAAAAGCACAAGAGTAGCCAGGAACTGCCCCCTTCATCTAAGGGCACTTCTGAGCTACAGGAGGGCTTTTCAGCGGGCGACGGAAACCTTTCTCCGACGTTGTGGGAGCGTTCTAAGCGTTTTGAAGGTGAAAACACTGAATTCCCCCCTCTAGACTATTCAGGGGTCCCCCATGAGACCCTTGAAAGACTCCATTCTTGTATGGCAAAAATGGAAAGGTTTTTGGGAAGCCAAAACCCACCCACACCCAAAAGACCAAGAGAATGGCCCCAGGATGACCCTAGGGTCAAGATTCCTAGGCTGTTTCCCCCTTCTACAGACGTATATGACCTCACTGAAGAGGAGCAATACCTCCGGGAAGATGAGGAGTGTTTGGGTGGAGAGGAAGAACATGAGGAAGAGGGGTTTGAAGAAGATCCTTACACTAGTGCAGGAGCTTTTGAAGAAGATACAGCTACCTCGCAGCCCTGGCAATCCCCATCAGTGCAGCCTTGGCAATCCCCATCAGTGCACTCAGGCCCTGATATCTTTCACCCTTCTCCTCCCAAGGATTCACCTATTGGAAACACCTCTCCCATAGATGACCAACCTTCACTTAATGCACTATTGCGCAAGGCAGCAGCGCATTTTGAAATAGACACAGGGGAGACTCTTCCTGACATAGACTTTGTAGAGAAAGTTATTAAAGAGAAAGCCCCTGTTAGTCAGTCTATTCTGCTCCTGGCTTCTATAAAGAGAAGAATAACTCCTTCCCTTTCCAATCCTGCCTTAGTCAGAGGGGTCAACCTTCGGATAGAAAAGCTCTTCAGCCCTTCGTCCTCTGACCCTTTGTACATCAGAGGACGTTCTATTCCAGACTCCCTCGTAGTTACTAATACAAGAAAAAGAGCGGGGGTACCACTATCCACTAGTGAGGCACCACCTGACAGAGGGCAAGAAGCTCTATGCACTTGGGAAGAGAATCACGACCTCCGCTACCTTCTCAACTAGGATTGCAAATAACAATTCCCTACTAGCTAGCTACGCAGATGCACAGTGGAGCAAGCTGCGCAGCAAAGCAGAGGACGCACCAGAACCCCTGCGTTCACGCCTGTTAGCTATAATCTCAGAGGGAACTCTTGTAAACCAGGGCATCGTAAAGAACTCCTTAGATGCCGCAGAGACGGCTGGCCGTTCCCTGGTTCAGGGAATACTTCTCAAACGCCATGTCTGGCTGCGCAATTCGGGATTTAAGCCGAAAACCCAGGTTTCCCTGATAAATAAGCCCATAGAACAAACACATCTGTTTGGGAAAGCAGTTGATGAGGCCCTAGAACATGCGAAGAAAGAGTTTGATACCATTAAGACTCTTGACCAAATTTCTAGGCCCCCTAACAGACGCGGCTATGGCAATAGACGCTCCTTTCGTGGCCAACGCCAGCAGCAAAACCAACAGCAATTTTACTCTGCTACCAACTGGCCCTCTAACCAGGGTAACAACACCCAGTTCAGTCAAAGAGGCCAACGCCGTGGCAAAGGAAGAGGTTGCGGCTCTAGCCCCAAAGGTTCCACGCCCAATACCAACAAATGACCCGAAGATTCGGGTCCCCTCCCATGCATCACCGGTCAGGGGCCGGCTAACATCGTTCCTTTCAGCATGGGAGGGAATATCGTCAGACCGCTGGGTATTATCCACCATAGCCCACGGATACTGCATCGAATTCAACGGTTCCCCGAAGTACAGACCCCCACGGAACCGACGCATGACACCGGAGCACCTCACCATTCTTCTTCAAGAAGTAGAAGAGCTACTGAAAAAAGAATCTATAGAGGCTGTCCCCCTATCTCAGGTAACAGAAGGTATTTATTCAGTGTACTTCCTTGTACCCAAAAAGGACTTAACCATGCGCCCTGTATTAGATCTGCACCCAGCGAACAAGTTTGTCAAACCCCAAAAGTTTCATATGGTGACCTTGCAGGAAGTAATCCCACTGTTATCACAAGGGGATTACATGACAACACTAGACATGAAAGATGCATACTTTCATATTTTCATGTTGCCAGCGCACAGAAAATACCTCAGGTTCAAGATAGAGAACAAACGCTACCAGTTCAGAGTACTACCCTTCGGGATACCATCTGCACCAAGGGTATTCACGAAAGTACTGGCAGTGGCAGCGGCCCACCTGCGCAGGTGATCCATACCAGTATACCCTTACCTCGACGACTGGCTCATAACAGGGGATTCTTACGAAACATGCTTCTCCAATACCCAAAAGACTGTAGACCTTTTGTTCCAACTGGGCTTCTCCATCAACGAAAAGAAGTCCAGCTTAGACCCCAGCCAAATCAAACAATTCCTAGGGGCTCTAATTCGAACAAAGGACGGCCTCGTCTTCCCCTCCAACGAGAGGGTCCAAAACATGCTGTTTCAGATCCCCCATTATGTGGCAGGTCGAGAGGTGACGGTACGCAAAGCAATGCGCTTGCTAGGGATAATGGCGTCATGTATTTATTTGGTACCTCACGAGCGCCTGCTCATGCGCCCAATGCAAGAGTGGCTCCACAGCCAGTGGTGTCAGGCCAGCGGACAATGGGACGATCTAGTGGTGGTCTCGCAGGCCTTGGTTCTCTCGCTACGGTGGTGGACAAAAGAAAACCTGTTAGGAAAACTTTTGCCACACCCGCAGTGGAAGCCACTCTAACCACAGACCCATCCCTTACAGGATGGGGGGCTCACCTATCCCATCAGACTGCTCACGGAGCGTGGACGCCGAGCTTAGCATCCAAGCATATAAACCTGCTGGAACTACTAGCGGTGTTCAAAGCACTGAAAGCCTTTCAGGAACACCTACAAGGAAAGACAGTGATGGTCCTCACAGACCGCACCACAGCCATGTACTACCTCAACAAGCAAGGGGGCACTCACTCTCCAGGACTGTCCAAGCTGTCCCAGAATATATGGAAGTGGGCTCCCAAACACATGTTCCTACTATCACAACATGTACCAGGGGAACTCAATCTGCTAGCAGACAAACTCAGCAGAGACTTCCCCCTGCCCGAAGAGTACGAATGGCAATTGCAAGAAGACATCGTCTTAGACGTCTTCACGCAATGGGGATTCCCGGAAATAGACCTGTTCGCAACTCTGGAGAACTCGCAATGCCAAAGTTACGCCTCCAGGTACCCCCAGAACCAGTCCAAGGGGAACGGTCTGTCGATTCAATGGTCAGGGAAATTTGTTTACGCCTTTCCCCCGACTCCCCTTCTCAACAAAGTGGTGCACAAAATGCACCAGGAGCAGGTTACCATGATACTAGTGGCCCCAATGTGGGCCCGGCAGCCATGGTTCGCTCACTTGATGGAGATGTCCCTATCTCCCCCAGTGAAACTTCCCTGCCCGTACAACATGCTGTCACAGGACAAGGGCAGGACACTGCATCCATGCCCTCAGACCATGAACTTAGCAGCCTGGCTCCTGAGATCATAGAATTTGGACATTTACAACTCCCGCAGAGATGTATGGACATCCTCAGTGAAGCCAGAAAACCTAATACTCGCCACTGCTATTCTAGCAAGTGGAAAAGATTTGTCATCTGGTGTAGAGGTAAGAGCATCAACCCGGTTGACTGCTCTCCCACTAACATTGTTCTGTACTTGACCCATTTACTGGATTCAGGTCTAGTGTTCAATTCCATTAAAGTCCACCTAGCGGCACTTTCTGCATACACCACTTCCCAACTTAAAGTGTCGTGGTGGAAGATACCAGTTATCAAGGCCTTCATGAAGGGGGTAAAGAGAATACACCCTCCGATAGCTAACCCAGCTCCCGGATGGGACTTAAATGTGGTACTTTCTAGACTCATGGGCCCTCCTTTCGAACCCATGCACAAGGCAACTCTTAAATACCTCACTCTTAAGACTGCTTTCCTAATAGCTATCACCTCCATTAGGAGAGTAAGTGAACTACAGGCTCTTTCTGTACTAGACACCTTCGTAACACTTCACAAGGATAAGGTGGTTCTACGCACACACCCAAGGTTTGCACCAATATTCATCTCGAAATTTCATGTAAACCAGTCAATAGAACTACCAACGTTCTTTCAAAACCCTTCCAGCTTGGGAGAAAGTCTGCATACACTAGATGTACGCAGAGCTGTCATGTTCTACATGGAAAGAACCAGACCACTGAGAAAGACTAATCAGTTCTTTGTCTCTGTGGCAGCAGGAAGAGAAGTAGATGCAGTTTCAAAGTCCACTATATGTAGATGGATTGTTCAATGCATCACTCTCTGTTACACTGTTGCTAAGAGAGAACTACCCTTCAAGCCAAGAGCACATTCCACTCGAGGCACTGGGGCTTCCATAGCGTTCATTGCAAATGTTCCCCTTGAGTCCATCTGCAAAGCGGCTACCTGGAGTTCTGTGCACACTTTTACAAAACACTACTGTCTAGATGCACACTCTAGATCTGACTCCCAGGTGGGACAGGCATCTTTTCTCTACTGTTCCTTCTCATAACCCACCGCCAACTCCGGGTACTGCTCGGTAGTCTATGCACAGCATGTGATTCTAAGCAGATTAACAAACATCAGAAGACAATGCATTACTTACCGTAAAAGCATTTCTGATGGTTGTATCTGCTTAGATTCACATGCGCCCACCCTTCCTCCCCGCTCGGATGGAAGGAACATAGACATCCTTTTCTATATTTCTCTTTTCTGTACTCACTCATGTCTAGAAGGCTCCCTCTGGGCAGAAAAATACAAACAGAGGGACCTCGACGCGTGAGGGATTGTGGGTACAACGCACGTCACTATAGGGATAGTGTTAGAGACACGTCTTGTCGACGTCCCCTTTTTCGACTACGAAAAACAAAATGCAATACTCCGCAGTGACCACTGGATGTCGGACCTATGCACAGCATGTGAATCTAAGCAGATACAACCATCAGAAATGCTTTTACGGTAAGTAATGCATTGTCATATATTTCTTCCCAAAAAACCCTTAATTACCTGACAGTCTGTTAATTTACTGAGAGACTTTTGGAGAATTAACTTCATAAATGCTTTACTCTTTTCTCAATTGGATGTCTGTTACTTCAATCTTTTATATTAAATGGATTTCATGGTATGGAGTTTACTTGCAGACATATAGTTCAAAGCTGTATACATTTAATTCTTTCTTTTGTTTGCTTGTGAGATAAGAATACTGCATCCAGTTGATAATCGTGTTAAATGTTGACTCACTGTCTGAAAGTTTGTGCTGTTTTCAGAATTGTGCAAATATACGATGACTAATTGAGGAGCCGCTTACTTAAATATCCGTAGGTTTCACTGCTGCGGTTTCGCACTTCATGCGATCGTAGTACACAGTTATTTAAATCAATGCAGACTGAGCGCGGCTTGCAGGAGCTGTATTACGCGCACACGGATCTCGTTTATTTCTTTTCCTGCAGACTGAAAGCAGCTTGCTGATGCTTGTAATGCGTGCGCTCACTCGATCGATATAATTTCACGGCACGTCTTCACTTTCAAACAAATTTCCTTTAACAGAAGAAACTTATTACGTCACGACGGCTTACACTTCCTGGGCACGTCGCATTACTCTTTTAGGTACATTTCTTTAATGTTCTACTCGCGACGCTGGCACGCATACATGAACGTTTCGATATTCTATGATGCTTGTTAAATAGACGCGCGGAGGCATTAATTAATCTAGCATTGCAATGCTTAAGAATTACACGTGCGAGCCGGCTCAACGTTGCAAGACACTTTTACTGTTGACGCGCGCTTTTAAATCATCCAAAACAATTAAACATGTAAAACAATCCAATGTTGAACTTGAATCTGTAACTTTTATCAGCAACTTCTTTTTGAATTCAAAACAGTTAATATCTTCAACTAAATCTGTACATACTGTTCCTTTAAAACGAAAGTCTTTCTTTTATTACTTCTCATGAACACTTATCTGAAATACTGTCTCAGGCAATTATTAGAAATATCTGAAAGGATTCTTTAAGTAGTTTTCTTGGGTTTTCCTCAGGAGCTCTAGTTATCTGTGACCACTCTCATGCAGATCTTGAATGAAAGGCAGTTTAGAACCTTTCTTTGGGTTCCAAACTGCATCACAGTAGTCCTTATCCAATCACTGCTGATGAGGAAGTTCTCCACCATCTTGAGCTGGGATAGAAGTTGTTGGCTGGATAATGATGATTAGGTTAAGGAAATATCTTTTGTGCAATTTAAGCAACCAAACCATTATAGTCTAACCTAATGTCTTCAGTTGCCCAGGGGACCTGACAGTACCTAATGCCTTCTGTTGCCGAGGGACCTGACACGGGCAGCTTCGAAGACAAGATCCCGCTCAACGAGGTTTTCCATCGGGCGATTCAGTCGTTGGGCACCCGTGCACACCTCACGGCGGGCAAGGACTGCCAGACCCCGGCACATCAGGAGCCGGTGACAACGGATATTCCCTGGAGGGATGGGGTGCACACACCAGAGATCTCCACGCAAGAGGCCTTTGGCTCCCGGAGGAGAGGTCTCTCTACATTATCTTGGAGCTCAGCGCTGTGTTCTGGGTGCTCAAGTCGTTCCTCCCGTCCCTCAAGTGCAAGGTCGTGAGGATCTTCACCAACAACACCACCACGATGTTCTACATCCGGAAGTAGGTAGCCAGATCACCAGCCCTATCCAAGGAGGCCCAGGTTCTGTGGCACTGGGCCGTCGCCCAGGGGATGTTTCTGGTTCCCTTCCATCTGGCAGGAATAAAAAACACCATCGCCGACTCACTCAGCAGGGAGCTGCGCTTGTGCCACGAGTGGGAACTACGCCAGGATCTAGTGGATCGCCTCTTCCAACGATGGGGCAAACACCAGATCGACCTGTTCGCGACAGTGACGAACTCCAAGTGCCAGAGATTCGCCAACAGGTTCCCCCAGCCGAGGAGCATGGGCGATACTTTCTCGTTCCCCTGGGACGGCCTGTTCCTGTATGCGTTTCCTCCGTTGCCGCTGCTGCTTCGACTTATCAGCCAGCTCAAGTGGTTCCAGTGCAGGATGATCCTTATCGCACTGGCGCGGCCGAGACCGATCTGGTTCCCGGACCTTCTGGACCTCTCAGCTATCCCCACCAGTCAAGCTGTCGACAGACGCAGATCTTCTCTCCAGAGAGGGAGGCGCCATTCTTCATCACGACCCGGAGTTGCTGAACTTGCAGCCTTGCTCCTGCAGCACTAGAGTTTGGAGGGTACGATAACCCAGCTGACTGCAGAGAGGTTCTTGCAAAGGCCAGGGCCTCCTCAACTCTCAAGTGCTACGGACATAAGTGGAAGAGGTTCTCTGTCTGGTGCCGTGCACAGAAGATCAACCCTCTACGGATTACGGCACCTCAAGTGCTACCATACCTACTGTTGCTGGCCAAAGCTGGACTAGCTCACGCTTCCATCAAGATACATCTGGCAGCGATCTCCGGATACACCGGAACGGGAAGACGGCCGTCCCTGTGGTCTCATCGACTGGTGAAGGAATTTATGAAGGGACTGTTCCGATCGTTCCTGCCGGTGAAGGCTCCAGCCCCGACGTGGGAGCTCAACGTGGTGCTGACCAGGCTCATGGGGCCACCATTCCAGCCTTTGCATTCTGCTCCGTTGAAGTTCCTGCTGTGGAAGACAGCGTTCCTTGTGGCCATCACCTCCGCACGACGCATGGGAGTGATTCAGGCCCTATCCTGCAAGCCTCCATACTTGCCTTTTCATGATACAAGGGTGGTGCTGAGGACGCACCCCTCTTTCATGCCCAGGGGCCGTCGGACTTCCAGCTTAACAAGCCCTTGGTGTTGCCAGTTGTCTTTCTGTCACCTTTGTTGCCGGCTGAGAGGACTTTGCACTCGCTGGATGTAGCTAGAGCGCTTAAATTCTACGTGGACCGAACAAAGAGTTTTCGGAAGACATCACAGCTGTTTGTGAACTTTGGACCTGTGAACCAAGGGAATGCTCTCTCGAAGGCTTCCATTTCCAGATGGCTCTCCGGCTGCATCATGCACTGTCATCGGTTGGCCAACCGACCGTTGCCCGGCCGTCCGAGAGCCCATTCGACCAGAGCGATCGCTGCTACTACAGCGTTCTTGTCTGGTGTGCCCCTGCTGGACGTCTGCAGGGCTGCTACATGGAGGTCGACGCACACCTTCAAGAGATTCTACTGCGTCGACCGGGATTCCAGGGAGGAGTCCAGAGTTGGCCAATCAGTGCTTCGCAACCTGTTCGCCTGAAGGTGGGCCTGGTGAGGAGGTAAGACATGCTTAATGTTGAGTTCATGTAATGCTTAATGTTGAGTCTTTTGCCACCTCACGTGGTTGTGCATGTGTGTACTGCTATGTATTATATTCATGAGCATGTGAATCCATGCCAGACCCCATGCTGGAGAAGGAACAAGTTACTTACCTGTAACTGTTGTTCTCCAGCATGGGTCTTGCATGGATTCGCATGCGAACCCTCCCTCCTTCCCCTGTGCGGCTCTTCACTTGGTCTTACTGCCACTTTACTTGCTACACGATCTGAGGATGGCTGCCAGGGGAGGGGCTTAGGGAGAGGGCAGTCATTGGCTGGGGGCAGTATGACCCAGAGACCAGTGATTGGTTACTACAAGAAAGACAGTTCAGAAACAAAACTGATACTGATTTTTTTCTTTACCGCGGATTCCCAGCCTGACGACTGGGAATATTCATGAGCATGTGAATCCATGCCAGACCCATGCTGGAGAACAACAGTTACAGGTAAGTAACTTGTTCCTTATGGAAACCTACTGTATTATATGGTGAAGCCTACTGCATAGTGAAACCTAGGCGCCTCTCCCACTATGCAGGAGAGACTAGTCTAGGTGTAGCCTCCATCCTTGTTTATTACAGTGTGAAACCAACTGCGTTGTGGGACCTGGGCGCCTCTCCCACTGTGCATGATTCTCAAGTCTAGGTGTAGCCTCTGTCTTTGTTCATTATATGGTGAGACCCACTGCGTTTTGAAGCATGGGTCTCTCTCTCCCACTATGCAGACCTCTCAGATGTAGGTGTAGCCTCTATCTTTATTGTATGGTGAAACCTGCTGATTTGTGAAACCTATGCCTCTCTTCCACTGTGCAGGATTTTCAAATCTAGGTGTAGCCTTTGTATCCACATTTTATATTTATTGAAATCCTACATACAGGATCCCTTCAGCTAATCCTATCCACCAATAAATGCCTTTATACTGTAAAACAAAATGTATTCGAAACCTAGACTTCTGCAGTGGTATAGGACTCTCAGATCTAGGCCTGTTCCTCTGCTGCACTGGACAAAGATCGCCCAAGCTGAACAATTTTGAAGCTTATGGTACGTATATCTCACGCCACCAGTGTGGACACGGGCACGGCCAAGCATCCATACATGATAGAATGCTGCTATGGCTATGCTAATCTGGTCTAGCACCACACAACCATTCAGACAAACACGTGCTGTACCTCAACACCTCTGCCACTAGCATACAGCGAATACCATCCGAAAGGAATTCGGTATAGCTGGCCACACATTGACACTCTCAACAACAGAAATCAATCGCTAACCCTACACAGCGCCCACCTACGTGCCTGGCCTCTTTGGGCTGCTTAGTCGAGCCTTGCCACCCACCCAACCACCCAAGCTATAGACCGGCGACATGCACACATGCATCTCCTAAGCAACACTCCTTAGAATATTCCACCACATGGTCTATGGTCACCGAGGGCGTTCCAACCAAAAAAAAAGCATATTGAGGCCACACAAGTGGGAAAAGAGCGCTATATAAATATCCAAATATAAATAAACAAGCAAAAGCCCAGAGGAGCGCAGATGATGGCTGTGCTCCACTAGTAAAAGTAAGGGTCGGTAAGCCAAACAAAAGCAAAATGTTTGGTGGGGTGGGGATTCACAAATGGAGGGAAAATTGCACCAACGGGAAATATTTCCTTACAGGAGGGGACTTTCAAAAGGTGTCAAAGTTGTTTTGTTTTTTTTGGGCGACTTTCTTTCGTTGACTTTGTTAAAGATATTTTTGCAGAGCCCTCTGGTGAGAGATGTGAGACCTTGTATCCTAAAAAGACTGCGTTCCAACCAAGCGATAGACCAAACGCTTGTGTGGCTGTTAAATACGGTTTATCCATTCCCCCAGCATTTTTGTCAGTTTTAAATTGTAGCCGACTTTTAAAGTGAGTAAAGCCTTTCTCCAGCATTACTGCCAATTTAATTTTTGTGGGCATTGGTCAGTCCCTAAGACTGCCAGTGCTGAGGAGACCTTTTCTCCCATTTGTTTTCCTGTATTTTCTTTTCATCTCACACTCCAACTTAAGTTCGTATTAGGGTGCTAATTTGTTCCCTTTTTGGTTCAGCAAAATTTCAACATTTTGTATATCTGTGATGTACCTAGGACAGACTGGTGGCAGTGAACCACATTTTAAAACATTTTTATTGCAGTGCTGTGCGTGGCTTCCTTTAATTTTTTTAGATACAAGGCCTATCTGAGTACCACGTATTAAAAATGGCTTGCCCATGTCCTTCTCCAGTCAGAAAATCCCATGTAAGGGCGCATGCACTCTTGCAGGTTCTTGGTCAGGACTCCTAGCAAGGCTGTGATTGACTAAACTGACAAACTGTCCCAAACAACACTTCGTGAGGGGTTATTCTCTTGGACAGATGTGGGGTTAAGTGGCTGTTCATGACTATACAGCCCATACCTGTTTGAATGGTGTACATCTTTCCCGTTGGTGGGCTGGGGTAACACCCAGCCTGGATTTTGGAAGAGAGGAGGAAGTCTGGAGCCATTCTGGATGTCACCCGCTAGTGCCAATAATCTGATGAACAGAAGACTTCACTTAAAGACCCAGTTTACTGCTGCTTAGACGAACCAGCATTGGCCAAGTTTTAGATTAACCAGGGTTGCAAGCCATTGTACTGCATTTGTGGCCTAATGTAACTTTTTGGTTGTGATTGGGGGACCAATGTTTTCCTTTCTTTTTTTATCTTGTGCAGTGTTCTCTTCTTAAATTTAAGGTTGCCTTTATTCATGGCGACCACAAGGTGGCCTTAAAATGGCAGTTCTGGCCAACTGGGTCTTTTTTAGCATACATATTGGTTTACACCGATTGAGGCCAGTGTAAGTCCCCAAACACTCCCTCTCGCTTCTTGTGGGGAGTGGTCTTTGCTGAGTCTCGGTTCTACTGGGTCATCTGAACCTTTGGCACCCTGTCTCCACTAGTAATTGGTGTGCTGGCCTTTGGCCATTTCCTTTTTGCAGTGTATCTAAGGCCCTGCCTGGTCCTTGCTTCCCTCACTTGCTGTTTTTCTTCTGTTTCTTGGAAGCAGCAGATAAGCTGATCTGCTGAATGATTTTCATACTGTTTTTGTCACGTTTAATACTGAACTTGCATACTTGCTGGCTACAGTGGTTTGGGCATATCCTTGTTCGGGGTTTTTCCTCCGAGATCCAATCCAGGCTTTCTGAATTCTCCTGCTCTCTCCCCTTGTGCACTGTCGAGCATGCCTTCCAGGTTGGAACAATTTTCTGGCCCTTCACTGCCATGATCTACCGCCTTGATGCAGGAAGGTGCTACCATTTGGAAGGGGGTTTGAATATCACCCCACAGACCTGTTCCTGGGAACATCTAGGGTATCCCCAGCTGTTATCATTGTGCTGGATTCGTTCTCTCCTGAACTGCTTCCTCTGGTCTGCTGCAAACCATCTTCACAAGTCCCCCTAGTCTTCTTCCCTGGATCTTCACTTTGGGCTTGAAGATCGATGTTGTGCTAAGGCAGCTTATTCCTTTCCTGGGTTGTGGGGGTTGTTACTGGCTCAATCACACCTAGGAAAGAAGCCTGCACTTATATGCTTGTTTTCGACGAAACCTCCACTGTCTATGCTTACCTATGGACCCCTGGGGTGGGGTCATTATTTGACACCTTCAGGAGTCCCTCTGTTCCAGAGATTAGATTCTTTGGAGGAGAGTCCAACCAAATTTCTCATTTACTTTGAGGGTCATCCTGCTCTGCCTAATCTTCCTTTGGGACTTCTGGTTCGCCTTTTTGACGGTTGGATCGCTTCATTGGGGCCTCTCATGGTCCTCCCTCGAGTTGTTGTTTGCCACTGAATCTGCATCTGTGGGATACAACAGGGACCTATTCATTTTCCCATACAAGCGGATGGCCCATTGACTTTCTATCATAGATTCCTGTGGAACTTTATACCTTCCCTGGAACTCTTCTAAAGTAACCTTGGGGGTAATTAACTGCCCCTGGACATTTTTACTGTTCTCAACATGGGGTCAGGCTGTTCGAAACCAAAAACTGGACTTTTAGGCCTTATCTGTGATTTTTGCTGTATTTTTAAAAGTTCTGTGCTTTTCACCTCTAAAAGTGAATGCTTGCTACACTGTAACACATTTTTAGTAACTATGACTATCACAAGTGAATTATATTGGTATGTGTTGAAATGCATCAAGATTTTTAAGAAGCCTTATGCTCTGTGTAAGAATAGTTTTCCACCCCTAACCCCAACTCCCCCATGCCTGATGATCAACATTTGTATTATTTTAATACTATGTTCTCCAGCATTGGATCTTTCATAGATTCACATGCTGTGATATTCCCTGTCGTTAGGTTGGGAATCCTCAGTAACTTAGAGCAGTTTAAATTTAAACTGACTTTCACTTTAGTGCTCTAGTATAGCTACTTTTGGGTCAACCTGCCCACAGCCACATAGGAAAGGCTCACTTAGCTCCACCCCTGTTGGGTATTTTCAGATGTTTTACCACACGTTCGTGTTGGGAGTCCTCAAAAATCTCTCGTTATAGTTTTCCCTTCCAAAAACGTCAAACTTCTTCACTTCGAAGCGGCAAGATCTCAATGGCAGGAATATTCATTGTCATCCGGCCCTCATTACCCACGGTTTTCTGAGAAAAGCTTTTTCAAGGTATGCGCCCATTCTGGCTTAAAATACGTCTTCATTGATGATATGCACGATGACTGCCTTTACTGCTTACACCCGCATAATATCATAAGACCCTACCAGTATCGTCACCGAAGGTTGGTTGCATGGCTCGAGGATGCCAGGGGGGCCCTTCTGACTCTGTTTTGGTCCAAAGTCATGCCTCACGCAGACAGGGTAGGACTATCCAGCAAAACCACCTCTAGTAAGAGTTCAAGATTGCATGGCAGCTTCTATAGAAGCATTGTGGGGAGATCACACCCTGGCGACAAATGCACCGACGCACCACGTGTACTCGAGCACACAACCCCTAAGGCATCTTAGAAGTCATCAAAGCGCTCGACGCCCACAGGACCGCTGAACATTTTGACTCCACCTTCTGAACCCTCGCGGTTCGACTTCCTCCACGCAACCACATTCACGGCATGGGACTGGGCATCCATCTGGAATGGGCGTTCCCCCTCTCTAATCGACTGTCGATCTGCCATCGAAGGGAGCACAAGCGCCAAAGGACCCGGGGGAAGTCACTGACCACGACTGCACCTTCAGGCGCGTCGAGACCCTCAATAGAGCCACCGTAGCTTCCCAAAAGCCTTTCAAAAATCATTTCGGGGTACAAGGGCACCACCACTCGTCGAGAGGATTATTCTGAGACCCCCCCACCCCCAAGCCTCTCTCTAAGACCTTAATTGGAGAATCGCCCACTTCTGGGCAGCACCATTCAGCTTTCTCTCTATGGAATACAGTAAGGTTTGAACAATATATGGACAAAATGTCCCAGTTCATTGACTTTTCGGACCGATATGAGACCTAGGGAAGTGGACTCCTGTCCCATCCCCTCCAAATTGCAGAAACTCCCCGCCCCTTCGCAAGGACACCAAGAGAATATCTTCAATGTCCCAGAGGACCCAAACCAGGAGGATTCATATGAAGAACTTAACCCCTTTGATCAAGACCCAGCTGATCAGCACCCAGACTGGGATCAGGCGGAGGACCAGGGCCCTTGTCTTACACCGACGCATACAGATGACCCGGACGTCATCAGTCTAGATCCCCCTTATACTCCTCCACAAAGAAATTTGTCACCTGTTGACGACCAGATGCTGTGCAACTCAATTTTAAAAAGCGCAGACGACCATTTTAAAAATGCAACGCACGAAGCCGCTCCACACTCAGACTTTTTGGAGGAAATCCTCACAGGAAAGGCTCCAATTAGCCAAGCCATTCCTTTACTAAATTCTATAGAGAGGCACATGGCCCCTTCTTTGCTGTCCCAGTCTCTCACACGGGCAGTTAACCCTCAGGGTTGAGATATTTCAACCATCATCCTCCGACCCCCACCCCCTTCCATACCACGGGTCATGCCAGACTGGACTCCTTGGTAGTTAGGACCACTCGGAAGAGGGCGGTGGTACCACTGGCCTCAGAAGAATCCCCTCCGGACAAAGACTGCAAGAAGCTTTATGCACTGGGTAAGCGGGTCACCGTCTCTGTGGCCTACTCCACAAGGATCGCAAATAACACTAGTGCAGGATGGTCTTCAGGATGTTCCAGAGCCCACCCAATCATGCCTGCTGCCGGTTGTGGCTGAAGGCAGACAAGTAACCCAAAACATACAAAAAAACACTCTGGACTCTGCTGAAACCTCTGGACGCACCCTTGCCCGAGGTACCCTACTTAAAAAAACATGCCTGGTTTCACACTCCAGGTTAAAACCCAAAACTCAGGCCTCTATCAAGCCAGTGGAGGATTCCAACCTTTTTGGGAAAGTGGTTGATGACGCTCTAGAGGCGGCAAAGAAAGAACAAGAGGCTCTAAGTCACTTAGCCGGATCATGGCTAAACCATTTCACTAGTGTGGAGGCTCTAACGCATGCTGGTCCTTTCGTGCCCA
Source organism: Ambystoma mexicanum (assembly GCF_040938575.1). Taxonomy (NCBI): domain Eukaryota; kingdom Metazoa; phylum Chordata; class Amphibia; order Caudata; family Ambystomatidae; genus Ambystoma; species Ambystoma mexicanum. Next base: position 1,133,714,314 of record NC_090923.1, read on the forward strand.
GTCCTTCTCCCGCACGTGCCAGGGGCAATACGGCTCAAGGAATACCTCCAGTCAAGGCTCCTCTGGTAACTTTCAAAACCAGCAAAGAGGCTCTCGTAGGGGCAAGGGTCGAGGCAGAAACTCTACTCTTAGAGGCCCCCCCCCCATCCTCCACCTCTGTGACTCGCCAGGTCAGGTCCCCTCCCACGCTTTCCCGGTCGGGGGTTGACTGTCTTCATTCATCCACGCCGGTAGGGGATCACTTCAGATCAGTGGGTACTAAAGGCCGTTGCCCACGGGTATTGTATAGAGCTTTTCCGACCACCTTGTTACCACCCACCGAGAAGCAGATGCCTGTGCCAGAACACCTGCGCATCCTGCTGGAAGAAATTCAGGTCCTGCTGGAAAAGGGCGCCATCTAAGTAGTCCCCCTTCTCCAGGTAAACAAGGTTATTTATTCTGTGTACTTCCTGGTACCCTAAAAGGATCTCACAATCCCAATGCTACGGCTGGGGGATTACCTGGCCACATTGGACATGAAAGATGCATACTTTCATATTTCAATGTTGCCATCGCACAGAAAGTACCTCGGGTTCGTGATAGAGGACACCCAGTTAAAGGTCCTCCACTTTGGCATTGCCTCAGCCCCAAGAGTGTCACAAAGGTACTGGCGGTATTATCAGCTCACCTGTGCAGGCAGTCCATCCCAGTCTATCCCTACCTCGATGACTGGCTCATAACAGGGGTTTTGTATGGAAAATGTTAAACAAATACCCAGACAGTAAATCTCCTTCAGCCTAGGATTCTCTATCAACGGTAGAAAATACAGTTTAAACCCCAGCCAGATTAAACGGTTTCTGGGGGCTCTAATTCGGACAAAAGAAGGGCTTGTCTTTCCCTCAGACAGGTTTCAAAACAATCTGCTCCAGATCCCTCACTATGTAGCCAGTCACCAGGTGACTACGCAAAGCCATGCGTCTACCTAGTACCTGGCGCTCGTCTGCGCATGCACACCTTGCACTTGCAAGAGAGGCTCTCGAGCCAATCGTGTCAGGCCAGGGGGATGATCTGGTGGTTGTCTCGGCAGCCCTTGTTCAGTCTCTGCAGTGGTGGTCAAGGGAAAACCTTCTGCAGGGGAAAACGTTCACCACCCCCGCAGTGGAAGCCACTCTCACCACAGACTAGTCTCTGACTGGGTGGGGAGCACACCACCTTCAACGGAAGGCGCACGGCGTGTGGTCTCCAGCAATGGCATCCAATCACATCAACCTGTTGGAACTGCTAGCAGAGTTCAAGGCCCTGAAGGCCTTCTAGACACACCTCCAGGGGGAAACAGTTCTAGTCCTCACGGACAGTACTACGGCCATGTACTACTTAAACAAACGAGACTCAAACACATGTTCCTCCTTTCACATGTTCATGGGAACTCCATCTTCTAGCAGACGTACTCAGCAGAGACTCCCCCCCACCCCCCCTACCAGTAGAGCACGAGTTGCTGCTACAGGAGGACATTTTACTCAATGTCTTCGGAGAATGGGGCTTCCCAGAGATTTACTTATTCGCCACTCAGGAGAATGCCCAGTGTCCAGATTACGCCGGCTGTTTCCCTCCCCAGAGTAATGTACGGAGGGTCCCGTCGATGTCTACAAATGTTGTGGCTGGGATGAGGAGTGGGGTGTTTTGGAGGATGTACAGGAATCGCGGGAGCGCCAGCATCTTGAATGGTGCCGCCCTCCTGAGTAGTGAGTGGGAGGGAGTGCCAGTGGGTGACATCATTCTGAAATGTTTGCATTATCGGGTGCAGGTTTAGTTTGAGGAAGTCCTCCTCTGTCCTGCTAATCCGTATACCCAGGTAGGTGAAGCCAGTACTGAAACAGAGTATGGGCAGGGTTCCAAGATTGCTTCAACCGTCCACCCCCCTGCCCCTCCCCGGGTCACAATCGGGCCTCGGGGAGGGTATAGTGAAGCTTGACCCATGACATGAAATTTTGGCCGAAGCCCATGCGCTCCATTATGGCCCACAGGGCGTCCCACCCCACTGAGTCAGAGGCCTTTTCGAAGTCGACCGGGAGGAGGGCCAACGGAGATGGGATCTCGTCTGCCCAGTCGAGGGCGATCTGAACCCTACGGAGGTTCATTCATGTGGAATTACGTGGCATAAATCTGCACTGATCTGGTTGAATTAGAGACCCTACCACCCCAAGAAATCTATTTGCGAGGACTCCAGCTAATATTTTTGCCTCTCCATTTATTAAAGAAATGGGTCTGTACGAGGCACAGTGCTCTGGGGGTTTCCCTTCTTTTGGGATTACCACTATTGTCGTTTTCCAGAGGTCCGGGGGAGGGTGCTCTGTTCCCTACTGCGGAGGAACATGCTGTGCATGTGCTTCGTTGTCGTTCCGCTCAGTCTTTTCCACAGTTCCAACGGAAATCTGTTGGGACCAGGGGTCTTCCCCGTCTGTAATGGTGAAAGGGCTTCCCATACCTAGTCTTCAGTGAAGATTTTGTCTAGCTGTTCTGACTGTGGTTCAGAGAGGCGGGGGATCGTGATCAAGTTTAAGAAGTATGCGGTGTGTGTTAGGGGTTCCTGTACTGGTGGGGAGTATAATTCACTGTAGCAGTCCACTGCTTCTTCATTTAGGTCAAAGTATTCTGATGTTTTATTCGAGAGCCCTTCCAGTATTTTGGGTATCCCCAAATAGGCGTTCAGACGCCAGGTGGGTTCCTGTTTTTGTACTAAGCCCTTGAATTTAACCAGCAAGGGGGAGTAATCGGAAATACCTCTCGCCAGGATGATAGTCGGTGGGCCATGTTCTTCGGAGTGAAGATGTAATCGAGTCTGGATAGGGACCGAGTAGCCCCGATCCATTGGGTGGGTTGCCCTCCACGTGTTGGGTTTGCCCCATTGCTTCGGCGAAGGCGCGCAGCTTGGTCGAGGTATCCACCGCCCTATTGCCCACGTGTGTTCTATCCCGCGTTATCTCCATGACTTCATTAAAGTCACCCCTATTGCCCATGAATCCGCTCGTTCTTCCAGCATTATGACTTGGAGCTTGGTAAGGAATTCCGCCGTCAGTGTGGGAAGTGCGTACACTGCTATGAGGCCCCAGGTATCTCCCCGCAATTCCCCAAGTACCATCACAAACCTGCCCCGAGGGTCCGGTTTCACCTTCCTTGTCTTGAATGGAAGTCTTTTATATAAAAGGATCATGACGCCCCTGGAACATTTGGAAAACCCAGCAAGGTATGTGTGTGGGTAGTTGGATTTCCTGAAGAGCCCACTTTTGGTACCTATCAGGTGGGTTTCTGTTATGAATGCAATGTCTTGGGATTGGCGGTTGAGGTAGTGTTCACTTTATACCTGACCTCAAGCCGTTCACATTCCAGGTCAGCAGGGATGTTTGTCTTAGCTCTGCTACGTCCGCGTGTCTCCTGTTTTAGGGTTGTTTGGGAGGATGTGATGGAACTCTGTATCCCCCATCGTGTCCCCCGCCGTTAGTTACACCGGTTCCCTGTGCCCGCCTGTTTCTCTCGCTGTGTGATCGGTTTTGTGTGCTACATGTGCAAACCCTAGAACCCCAAACTGTTAACCATAGGCCGTGTCTATGTGAATGTGTACATGCGGGCCATTGGCGGAGGGGAGAGGGCGTTTCGGCCCCCTTGTGTCCGTGCAAGGATTTCTCCGATCATTTATTTCACTGACCTTTTGTTACTGTTACTTGTGTCATTAGGCCTTTCTCCTCCACCCCTAAAATCCCCAAACTTCCCCCTCCCTCCCCACCCTGCACTTCCCCATACCAGAAGCACCTGATCCCCTAACCATTCAAACTATCGAAGGAAAAACCCAACTCAGGAGGGGTCAGGAGGACCCCCTTACCCCAAATCGTGTGGCTTGGAATTGCCACAGAATGTAAATGAAAGTGCCCCTGTTGGGGTGGGGGGTGTTCTCTTTCTCAACATCCCCATGGGGCTGCAAAATTTGGAGGTCCCTTCCTGCTTCTTTTGTCGGTCTCCCCGTGATCTGCCCGATTTCAGGTGGGTCCCATTTTGACAGGAGGTTTTGCTTTCCCTGCCTCCCCGCGTGCTGGGGTGGTTTCCTCAGGGGGTTGGTCATCGCCTCCGTCATCCTTGCGAGGTGTGTTTCTTCTCGGTCTGTCAGGGTGGGGGGTAGGGAGGACCTGTGTTTCCAACCACTCCCAGGCCTCTCTGTGATTATAGAACACGTGAACCGTGCTGTTGTGGTACACTTTGAAGGTTTCCGGGAAGAAGAGTGCTTATTTGATGCCCAGGGGCGTCAGTTTCTTTTGAATAGAGTGGTTTGATTGCTGCGACTTCTGGACCTGCCTTGTGTAGCTGGGAAAGAATCCAATCCGGTTGCCGTTATAAGTGATCGGGCTGGTCGCCCTTGCCATATGTAGTAGTGTGTCCCGATACCCATAGTTCATAAGTTTTCCAATCACAGTTCGCGGGGGGGCCCCCGGGACTGGTCTGCCTGCCGGAACCCAGTGCGCTCTTTCTATTGAGAAAAATATGGAGAGTTTCTTGGGAGCCATCAAGTCTGTTAGCCAGTCTTCCAGGAAGAGTTCCATGGAGGGTCCTTCCTCTTTTTTGGGGAGGCCGAGGATGCAAAGGTTGTTTCGGCGGTACCTTCCCTTGCTGTCTTCTGCTTGTTCCAGGCGTTCACCCAGGTTTTTGACCTCAGTGTCCCATATTCGACACCTCAGAGGCCAGGCCATCTATTTTTGTCTCCACCGAGGTTCTGGAGTTGCTGATTGCCCCCATAATGTCTGAGTGAGACAACGTATGGCCCATGCCCCCACTTGTTGTCTCCTCTTCCACCCCGTTTGTTGGTCCCGGGAGCTTTGCTGGGGTGCTCATTGTGTACCTGTCGATTTTGTTCTGTTGTTCCCTTGCAGGGCAGATCTTTCCCCATTCTGGCCCTGTGGGGTGGCTGTAGGTGCAGGTGTGTCACGTTGGACCGGAGCTTATCCCACAGGGTGGTCCCCCGCACTTCATTTTGTGGTGCTCCGGTGTCTTCCTGTGGGCTATCGGTGGGTGGCTGCCGCGTGTTTGCCTCTCCCTTTCTCTGCCTGTACAGCTGCCTGATCTCTCGCCCCACCAATATCCCTTATTATAAAGCCCCCTTGCAGGGTTGCAGACCTCTTTAAGCGTTGTCCGTGCTTGGCCTCATATGAGGTGTGGTTCTTACCAGGCCCAGTATTACAAGGGTTCCTTACTCTGGATGTGCACCCAATCTCGTTAGTATGGTTTGGGTCCTCTTCCCCTTGTTTGTTCTCTTTTGCCTCCTTCCGGACCTAGGCTTATCCTGTCCGTCACCTGAGCGCCAGAGTAGTCGTCGGCTCCTTCCTTTTGAGCCCACGCTCTATGGATCTGTTGGGTGTATCTGCCCCTAGTCGGCCCAGGGCTGGTTAGCGTGTAGAGGTGCTGTTTGGGGGTTTGCCTATGCCAAAATCTTGTCTATGCCACTCCTCGTTTCACCAGTACCCTCAGGCGGCAGTTCCTACTTTATGGAGCACCCCAAAGTGGTGCAGCCTGCCCACGCTCTCAAGGTGCCTGCAGCTGGTGCAGGGCCAGTTGTAAAGGCTCTTATCCAGAGCCCCTGCGGGTCTTTGTCTCTACGTGTTTGTATGGCTAGTGTCCGTGTGGTCCGATGTTGTCCTGCCCTTGGGTTTGTTCGGGATAACCCCGCCCTTGCTAAGTAACCGTTGCGGAGTGCAGTCCGCTGTAGCTGGCGCTTTCAGCAAATTACTATTGACCGTGTGTTCCATGGTCCACTTCAGGTACCCTCTGGCACGACCGTCACAGTTGGTCAGTTTTCCCCCTCTCGGCTGTCGGGTGCGTGTGCTTGCCCCCCCTCCCCCACAACCCGGGTGCACCTCCCCACAATGGGTTGTCCCCCGCGGGCACCCCTCGACCCGGGCCACCCAGCCGGCGCCGGGGATAGGGCACCCACGTGAGGGTGATGTGTAGGGGGTACACCTGGTTCTGGCTGGGCTCCCCTCGCTGTTAGCCCTCCGTGGAGTTACCAGCTAGACTGGTGGAGTCTGCTGGCCGCTGAGGGGGGTTGGGGGGGTGGCACACCTCTTCTCTTGCTGGGCTCCTTGCTAGTGCTGCTCGGTCGGGGTCTCTGCACCCAGGGCAGCTATCCCGGGGCTTTGGATGGCAAGCCCCACAGGGTTCGTTGCGGAGGATTTGTGTCTCCGGTGGCCTTGCTTGATGACGGCGTCCGGCTCTTCACTCTCGCCGGCGTTGCCACGCGGTCTCCTCCGCCTGAACCACAGCGGATCTTCTGGACGGCCGGGGAGACCCTAGACGGCTACGATTTTCGCTGGGATTTTGGGGGGGTGGTCCGGGTACAGTCCCCCCTGAGCATATGTCTTTTCAGTTTGGGAACCAAAAAGACAGCAGGATTCGGGCAGCCCCGGTGGAGCGATGCGGGGCTAGGTCTGCATTTGGCGTCCCCTGGTGGCGATCCCCCAGCACAAATATTCTTAAGCAGGCAACTACTTTTGGATCCCCTAAGCAGAGTCATTCAGTGTAACAGGTTAAGCCAAAGTCAATGGGCAAAAGTCTATATGAGCTGAAGCACTTCTGGTAAGTAAGTAGAAAAGTCTTTGCACAATGTTTTTGAAGTCTTTGAAGAAAAGAATCAATGTAGGGCCACAAGCTGTTAGCCTTGTGGGTAGTAGAAGATGCAAGCAACTGTAAAATAAGAGGTACATTCTCTCAGACATTACAGTACCTTTGCAGTGAAGGAAAAGTGCAGCAGATGACTCCTGTTCTTCTGCAGCACTGCAGATCTCAGTGTTCCTGGGCGTCAGCCGTGGGGGGGACTTCTGGGGACTCCTGCACTGCAATGGGACGGTCACCGCTCTGAACTGGCAATCTTCAAACAAGTGGCACTCTGGTGTTTCAGCTCCTCGCGACTACCGCAAATAACACTGCGGTTCCTGGCTGTCGAGGTGGGTTTTCCTTGCTTCTGGTGTCCCACACTCTGTTGAGGGGGGGGGCTCAGGCTCAGTTAGTCCTGTTTCCTGGGAGTCCGTAGGATCTTGCTGGAGCTCTTGGCCAACTTAAAAGCAACACACACAATGTGATGTTCCTCTCCCTTGCTATTCGGTTTCCAGCAGCAACTCTGAAAATTCAACCAGCTCTGAGAAGATGTCCAGGTGGCTTACTATGGAGTTGATTGGTCCCACCAACTCAAGGGGAGAAGTCGTCCTTGCAGGGGCTTCTCTGTCGATACGAATTTTGAGTTTCGGCACTGCAGCAGGGCTTCACCGGGCAAACCAACGGTCCAGGAGTTGCAGCAGGCGTCCTCTTCAAGTTCTTCTTCATTTCTTTCGTCCAGTGGTCAACTCTGCCTTCCACGCCAAGCCACGCAGGGTGGCTGTCGTTGCCGGACGGTCAGCCGGCCAATCCCCACAGAGTGCATTTGGGTCTCCTAGGAGACTAAGCCCAAGGAGTTTCAGGCATCTCTCTAGCTTCCTGCCCCCACCAGACACCCTGGAGCCAGAGGCGGGCTTCACTCGTGAATCCTGCCAAAGGCAAAGCGAACAAAGGGACCAAAACCTGGTATGGCGCGCAGAATAAATCTCAAAGACCTTTCCAAAAAGAAATGGCGAAAAAAGAAGACCCAGGCTATTTTGACAAAATGGGCAACCATGGGTGTCTTACTGCAGCTGCAATTGCAGCCTGTGGTTAAAACACACAATGGTAGTCAAGTAAACCACTGCCACCAGCCATTCAGTAACGAAAGGGTAACATCAAAATGTTACTTGAGGAGCTAGACAAAGGGGATACTAAGTAACCGCTCCAGCACCCTATTGTAAGATTGTGTGTGCTGAGTCTAGAAAGTTACAAATGTAATTGGTCAATTTCACTTTACTGCTCTGGGAAACAGTAGTTTATCCCAGAGAAGATATTTAAACCTTTGGGAAATGTGGAAGACTTCCCTGTGCCACTGCCCTGAAGGTGCTGTGTGACATAATGTAAAGGATGATGCCCAAGGAGTTTGTCAGGCTCCATAACCAAAAGAAACACAAATTTCAGAAATCACATTAAAATACATTAGTGGGGAAAAAGGGTCTCGCTCTCTCCAGGGTAAAAAAATAAAGTCCTCAAAATTCATCTGGGTGTCTCTAAGGCGGAGGCAATTAGCTCAGCGGCAGCGTGCTCGACTTGGAAACAAGACGACACGGAGCAACACAGTTTCGATCCCTGGGTCCGCGCTTAGAAACCTCTGGGTATTAAGCGCGTTATAAATAACCTATCATATAAGGAGAGTTTGTGAACTTCAGGACCTTTCAGTTAAGGACCCATTCGTCACGATTCACAAACATGTGGTTTTGCGCGCACACCCTCGCTTTGCGCCCACATTTTTCTCAATGTTCCATGTTTACCAGTCCATAGAACTACCCACCTTTTTCCAGAACCCCACTAACATGGCGGAAAGAAGCCTCCACACACTGGATGTAAGGAGAGCGGTTATCTGATATCTGGAAAAGACAAAACCACTAAGAAAAATAAACCAGTCCTTCGTTTCGTAGAGAAGGGGGTCCTATCTCTAGATCAGCTATTTCCAAGTGGATCGTAAACTGCATCACACTGTTTCTCTCTTGCCAAGATAGACATATACCCGTCACACCTAGAGCACACTTGACTCGGGGCTACCATAGCATTCATTGCAAATGTTCCTCTAGATTCCATTTGCAAAGCAGCAACCTGCTGTAGTTCTGTACCACCATCACAACTCTGCCTGGATACACTTTCTAGGTCCGATACTCAGGTGGGACAAGCAGTGCGAAGGCATCTCTTTGCTACTGTTCCTGCTCACATCCCACCACAATCTCTAGGTACTGACAGCTAGTTTATGCACAGCATGTGATTCTAAGCAGATCCACAAGCCTCAAGACATGCATTATTCACTGTTATAGCATTTCTGATGATTGTGTCTGTTTGATTAACATGCACCCAACCTTCCTCCCCTTGTGGAGTAGAAGGAACATGGACTTACACCTTCTCTCTTCTGTACTCGCTCAAGCTGACTACAAGGCCCTCTCGCGGCAGAAAAAATACAACTAGAGGGCTCTCGATGCGTGAGGGATTTTGGGTTCACTACACGTGACGTTGGGGATAGTGTTAGTCACGCTCATGTCAACGTCCCTTTCGATCTTTGAAAGAAAGATGCAATGCTCCGCGATTTCCACTAGATGTCGGACTACATATAGAGCATGTGACTCTAAGCAGATACAATCAGAAATGCTATCACGGTGAGTAATTCATGTCATTCTTATTTTATAAGCGCCTAACAAGCAAACAATAAATACATACATTTCTCATCCTGTTAGGTAGAATTCTCAGAAATGTGCTAATTCCCCTGTACCTTAGAGACCCCAGCTCTTTTTCCTGGACTTTTAATTTCTAACCTGGAGAGAGCAAGACTTTTTGCCACTCTCGTATTTCTTCTGTGATTTGGACTCTGTTTGTTTTGACTTTGGAGTCTGACAAACTCCATAGACATCATCATTATATGGTGTCACACTGCACCTTCAGTGCAGTGGCACAGGCAAGTCTCTTAGATCTCCCAAAGGTTTAAATACAGTCTCTTGGTGAAACTACTGTTTCCAAGAGAAGTGAAGTGAAATTGACTTTACTTACATTTTGTAACTTTCTAGATCCAGCACACACTATTTTACGATGGGGTGCAGGAGGGGTTACTTAGTATCCCCTTTGTCTAGTTTCTCATGTAACATATTAATGTTACCCTTTCTACAATTAATGGATGGTGGCAGTGGTTGACTTTTCACTACAATTGTGTGTTTTTACAGCGGGCTGCAATTGTAGCTGCAGTAAGACACCCATGGGTGCCCATTTTGTCATAATGGCCCGGTTGTCTTTTTTCACCATTTCTTGTTGGAAAGGTCCTTCTTGATTTACTCTGCGCGCCAAACCAGGTTTGCTCCCTTTGTTAGTTTTGCCTTTGGCGGGATTCACTGGTGAAGCCTGCCTCTGGCTCCAGTGTGTCTGGCAGGGGCAGGAATTTAGGGTGGGACCAAAACCCCTGGTGCTTAATCTCCTTGGTTCCAAAAATGCACACAAAGGTGATTGGCTGGCTGTCCTTGGAGGACATGCCACCTAGCAGTGTGACTGCTAGGCTGGAATGAATGGGAGAAACCTGCATAAAAGGCGAGGCTTGTTTAGAAGGCAAAGTCGATCACTGGATGAAGGAATCCGAAGAACAACTTGGAAGAGACGCATGCTGCAACTCCTGGACCGTTGGTTTGCCCGGTGAAGCCCTGCTGCTGTGCTGAAGCTCAGAATTCGCCTCGACTAGAGAAGCCCTGCATGGATGACTTCTCTTCCCCTTGGGTTGGTGGGACCAATCGACCTCAAAGTGAACTCATTTGGACATCCTCTCAGAGCTGGCTATACTTCCATTACTGCTACAGGAACCGAAGTGCCAGGAAGAGGAACACCAAACAGGAACCGAAGTGCCAGGGAGAGGAACACCAAACAGAGTGCATCGCTTTTAAGTCGGACCCGTGTTTCAGGAAGACCTCCCCCACCACCCGGACTCCCTTGAAGCAGGACTGACCAAGCCTGAGCCACCTCAACAGAGTGCTGGACCCCAGACGCAAGGAAAGTCCAGAATGGTATCCGTGAGTCCGAGGTGGTGCTATTTGCTATAGACTCGACGAGCTGAAACCGTGAAGTGCCGCTGAATTGAAGTTTGCCCATTGCTGCCGCTGACCTTCAAGTTGTAGTGCAGGAGTCCCCAGACGGCCTCCCTCTTGTCCCCATGACTGAGACCCAGGAACGGCATCTGCAGAGCTACACAGGAACAGAAGCCAGCTGGAACCATTTATTCTAACCAAAGGTACTGTAAAGTTAAGGGGACTTACCTCTTGTGGTGTAGCCTCATTTGTTCTCAGTTAAGACTTGTCTTGGTTAACCTTGCAGAGTTGCTTGCAGCTTTTCCCCTCACAAGCCTCCCAGCTTGTGGCCCTTCAAGTGATTTTATTTCTACAAACTATTCTAAAAACATTGTGCAAGACTTTTACTTACCCGCAAAGAAGATCTTCAGCTCCCCTAGACTTTGCTCAACTAACATTGGCTGTCCTGGCTCCCTGAGACTCTTCTTACATCTGACTTTGTGTCTTTACCTTTCCCCCAGGAAAGGGTTAATTAACTTTGCATTGGATGGTTCAAAAAGTACTTTTTATCAATTATTTGTTAACCTTTGTTTTATTCACCTATCTAACCTTTGCACCATTCTCCGTATTGCTCTAAATGTACCAGTGATAAATCAATGTTGTGTTGGAAGTATGCGTGTGCCATCCCCAATGGGTATCATTTGATTAGAGAAACTAAGAATGTTTTTTGAAGTATATTTTAAGTGTTACATGTTTTGCTCCCTTCTGAAGAAGGCTTAGTCAAACTGACTGTTAAATTAATAATTGTTTAATCAAGAAACCTTGAGTATGAGTTTATTCGAATACTTGTCGCTGTGAATCTCTGCGTAAAAGCCCCACTGCTCACATTGACTCCTCTTGAGATAAGCCTGGCTGCTCAGCCACACTACCAACCTGTGTAGTAGAGACGTATACAAAAGTTTGTTGTCTCCCAAAGGGTACTGCACATAATCTTGCCCACTGTAGCAAGACCAAATCCAGCTGGACCACTCTTCCAACCAGAGGTACTTGGGCTACTTACCTCATTGCCTTGTAGCCGTTCTCAGTTTTCAATTTGCAGCGGCTCACTTTTAGAGTTGATTCCAACTCGGTTAACAAACTAACTTTGTGGAAGACTTTTTTGATCTAAGAAGTGCAACAGATCCATATACTGTGTTCCAATTGACTTTGGTGTTCTTGGCTCCCTAAAGACTCCTCTACTCCATTGACTTTCATACTGTTTGTCCCGCATAGGTGGTAGCTTGTTGTATATTGGTACTGCTGGGAAAGGCTTATCTAGATTTCATTGGAAGATTTCGTTGACCTCACATTTGCTGAGGAACTGTCTAACCTTTCCTTTCTGCAACCTCGGAATCTGCAAAGTATATGAATGCCATTACTGTCCTGATAATTGAAGTCACCTCAGGGGGTAGGAATTTTGTGTAAGAAGCATATCCAAAGATTACCCACTAACTTGTTTTGATTCTGAAAAGTGATTTTAAAGTATATTTACCTTTTGTACACGAATTGCCTTTTTAAAGAATGCTCATTTCAAAATTGATAAATCACTAACTGAAACCTTGATTGTAAGTGTTATTTGGTTACTTGTATTTATGGATTTCATTTGTACAGCTCACATTTACCCCTCTTGAGAAAGCCCTGGCTGCTCAGTCACACTACCAACTTGTGTAGTACAGACCTATACCAACAGGTGGGTTCCCTAATAACAAGCAGTTAAGTGTTGTCTCACACAGTGTGACTACACCAATTCTTACCTAACAGCCATCAATAAATAACTGTATTTCTATACATACTAAGTGCAATTTGTGACTCCAATTGTGTGTACCCATTGTGGACCCTTTACAAGCTCACCACCTCTGGAGACTGTGTCACTGCTACCTTAAACTGGTTTGGCTACAGCTCCCAGAGTTGTCCCTGTCACAATATAGGTTGGCCTTTTATGCATCTGTCCCCCAGGCCAGAGTATAGAAAATCAGTCGTAACAAGTTGTCAAGACTAGGTCTCAGGAAGGGTGAGCCTTGTAAGGGGTCCTCAAAGAGCACACACATTGCAAAGTCAAGGTACACACTTGGACAATTACTGGAGTAGGGCAAAATACATAACAGTCCCTTGCAAAGGAAGCAGGTGCACAGAGATACAACACTAACTTTAAAAGTCCATCCCTAAGATGTATGGGTCCCACTTTAGAAATACTTGCGTGAGCAAGCAATGGCAAAGCCAAACTGTTACAAATGTTTCTAAAAGGTTCCAAACTTTTAAAAGGGAGTGAGCAGTTCAGGTAAGTACTGTTACAACTCACCCCCTGTACTCATATTCTTTTTAGGACTTTGCAGTTGGTCGGAAGAGGGTCCAAGGTCGCTTTCCCCGACTTGAGCTCCAGTCCTTGATGCCCAGGTGTTGCAGGTTCAAGCACTTATCCGGTCAGTGACAAATGCTGGTGCAAGGTCTTCAGGCTGCAAAAGAACCATATGCACGGATCCTCGCTGCACAGGATTCGATGCACAATAGCTGCTTTGGATGACGGCCACCTATGTACATTGAGGCAGGGGGCCTCACTTGCTGCACTGACTTGACCTCAGATCTCTGGCCCCTGTGATGCTGGAACCACAACTTTTGGCAGAGCACAAGCTTTCGATCCCCAAACTTCCAGGGCTTAACGCGGAACAGCACTGTCTGCAGCACAGTAGCCTAAACTCTGGCCAGCCTCTGGGTGATCCAGGGCTCCAAGGGTCGAAGCTCCTTCGCAGTACTTCTGAAGATCACCTACAAGACAAGGCTCTTCCAGGACGGCAGCGAAGTTGGTCGCCAGGCCTACTTCTAATGGGTCCACGGTCTCCTTACACGTCTTGCAGCTGGACAGGATACTTGGCTCCTTCAGGTTTTTTCCAGGATATCTTTTAGAATGGATGTATGGCTCGTCTTATTCAAAAAGCAGGTAAGAGCTGAGATTTCCACTAGCCAAAGATCTGGCCCACACACGCACACCCAGCGTTGGTCCAATCGGGACCACTGGTGGCACGGCTCATGCATACCATTCAGACGCACTGAAACCAGTTTGTGGATTGGGACGAGACAGTCCATCCCACTTCCTGTCAGAAAACACACATGGCCCTGCAGTAGCCTGCAAAAAGCCTCTGCTTTCCTGGGAACTGTAAGTCCATATAAGGCTTTTCCTGTCCTCCAGAGGTCAGGAAGAAGGGGTTAGTAAAAAGATGGTCGAGACAAACTATAAACCTCGTGGCACGGCCCTGTTTGGATACTAGACATAGTAGGTAGCCAAACACGGTAAACGCTGTGAGGCTAAAACAAAATACTCTATAAAATATGTAGCAAAAAGTAACTGCTGCCTCCAGCTTTTCCCAAAGGCACACCTACAGTAACCAGAAATCCTCTGTGTTTTAGTCTAGGGCAAAACAAAAAGTGCAGCCCATTGTACTGCATTGTAAGATGCATTGTACAATGATAAAAAGTTACCAAAAGTGGCAACAAAGTAACAAGACAAAGGGAAAGAATGTTTTCCACTGCTGACAGCCTGAAGGACATGTCAATTCCCCCATGACAAATGAGCAAAAGCCAGGGTAGCGAAGCTGAAGGCTTCATGGGCCCGATGCAAAAGGTTTGGGGTCTATAAAAATGGAGGGAAATGTGTTGTAAAGAGATCTTTGACAAGTAGTCAATCAATAACTTTATTTTGGCTTGAGGCCATAAAAGTACACTCAACACATATGAAACATCACTAATAAGGTAAACATTCCATCAATGATTAAGTTAAATACAGTAACCCTGGAGCCCGACTGTAAAATAAAATGTATCCCAAAAAGGACACTGTTCTGAGCAACGGCTTCTCGGCATGGGTTAGGGGAGGCACAGGGGCATCAATCCACCATTTGCTACAAAGGTGTGGTCTGAAAGGAATCACCCAGTGTCCTTTTTCCCAGGAGGGCAACATCTGCTGCTGAGAGAACGGGCCGGTGTGACCTATTTATTGGGGGCTATCAGTGTTCGCCTGGGGTGGGCACTGAGTTGAATCACGCTATTGGCTAGTGGATGGCATCCCCTGTCAAAACTCAATATACCTTCTGCTATACTGAACTCCCTGAGGTCAAATCAAACTGTCAAAAGCATCCCCCCCCCCCCCCTTGGTGGCATATCCTGGTGCAATTTAGGATTTCCTCTCGGGTTATAAATAAGCAGCCCCTTACAACACAAATTCAATGTGTGCATTTATTTAAAAGGGCTGTTAGGGAGGGTTATCATTATTTTGCTTCATCCCCCCCAAGTGAGACCCCCACCACTATTTGCTGCACTTGTGGACCTTTTTCCTTTAATCATGAATAGATGGAGCCTTTTTCCACTCATGCATTCTTAGGGGCTCTGTCTTTTAGAACTCTAGTCTTTGTAAATCTGCCTGTACTTTGGGGTCTGTCTGCTACATAGCTCTTTAAGGCATCTGTGTTTTACTGCTGCAACACACAGCACCTTATGGGCAGTGTTGCTGGGGACCCCTAGGATCCTTTAAAATTATTTTCCTATATCCTTAAGTAATCTACAGTTCTTAGTATCTTTCCCAAACTACAGTCTGAGAGATTGGCACATGCAACCTTCAGCGGAGTGCCAAAGGGATACTTCGTATCCCCTTCTCTTTGCTGCTCTGACTTTTTAGTCACATAGACAATCACCTAGTTGTAGCTGGTGGCAGTGGATGTGTTCTACCAACTATTGTGTACTGTCAGATGTGCAGCCTGGAGCACTCCCTTTAAGTTGCTGTTAGGGAGAATTCTCAAAAATGTGCCAATTCCCTTCACCTTAGAGACCCCCAGCAACTTTGCTGGATTTTGAGGAGTTGATTTTTTTTACTTGGAGAGAGCGTGACCTTTTTCCCCACTCTCTCTCATGTATTTTGATGTGTGTTTTACTCTTGTGTTTTCTTTGGTTATGGAGTTTTAGACAACTCCATAGGCATCATCTTTCATTTGTGTCGCAGAGCACCCTCAGTGCAGTGGCACAGGGAAACCTTGCACGCTTTCTCAAGGTTTAAATATCTTCTCTGTGATAAACTGTTTCCCAGAGAAAGTAAAGTGAAATTGACTTTACTAGTCAATTCCTAGACCCAGCACACCCTGTCTTAGTATAGAGAGCTGGACGGGTTACTTAGTATCCCCTATGTCTAGATACTCTTGTTAGCAGTCCGATGCTACCCTTTCCTCTTAGCATGGCTGGTGGCAGTGGTTTTACAACAAACTACACTTCCCAGTGAAAGCAGCCAAACTGTGGAACTCATTGCCCCCAAATCTCAGAGCAGACCTACCCTACCAGAATTTCCGATCTAAGGTAGTTTCTTGGTTGAAAACGTAAGCTGTCTAAGATACTCATGCAACCCGCACAGACTGTAACCACGTGCATACTGGCCTATATGTATATTTCATTTATGTAAATCTTTGTTGACTTGTATTTAACTTTGGTGTGCCTTTCTGTACATTCTATGACTATTGTAACTAAGCTTCGCATATTCCTGAAAATGTTGCGCCCTGATACCCTCGGGTACGATCGCGCATTACAAATAATAAACAAACAAACCACGATTTTTCCCGACCGCGAACTATTCGTAGCTCCGGTAATGTAAAATGTTTTTCAAGATGGCGTCTGAGCACCCTTTGTTTAAACAGTTCCCGGTCTTCTTTTTTCACTATTTCTTTTTGTAAAGGTCCTTCTAGAGTTTCTCTGCGCGCCAAACCAGGTTTGGTCCCTTTGTTCCTTCGCCTTTGGTGGGCTTCAGGACTGAAGACCGTCTCTGGCCCCCGAGTGTATGGGGTTTGGCGGGAAGTGAGGGAGGTGCCCGAAACTCCTTGTGCTTAGTCTCCTAGGTGACCCAAATGCACTCTGGCGTGATTGGCTGGCTGACTGTCCGGCAAGGACAGCCACCCTGCTGGGTGAGTGGCAGCTAGGCTGGAATGAATGGGAGGAAACTGGATAAAAAGGCAAGTCTCTTGGCTTGGAAGGCAGAGTCGACTACTGGAACGAAAGAACCGAAGACTAGCTTGACAAGGACGGCTGCTGCAACTCCTGGACCGTTGGTTTGCCCGGTTAAGCCCTGCTGCAGGTCTCAATCGCCAAGCTCATCTAGACAGAGAAGCCCCCACAAGGACGACTTCTCCTTTTTTGAGTTGGTGGGACCAATCAACTCGATCATAAGCCACCTGGACAACTTATCTCGGAGCTGGTTGTATTTTCCTCAGAGTGCTGCAGGAAACTGAATAACCAGGGAGAGGGACACCAGTTTGTGCGCTTGACTTATGGCTATCAGAATCGAACATTTGCCAGTTGCAATTTTTTGACCAGCCCCAGTGCAGTGCAGGAGTCCCCCGACGTCTTCCCTCTTGCCCCACGACTGGGACGCAGGAACTGCCAGAAACAGAAGTCATCAGCTGCCTCTTTTCCTTAATTTGTAAGGTACTGTAAAACCAGACTGAGAGTACTTACCTCTTGCAGTGAAAGTGCTTTAAACTTTCCCAACTCGCAGGCCTAATCGGCTTGAGACCCAACATATGATTCTTCTTGCTACAAACTATTCCTAAGAACTTTTGCAGAGACTTTTCCGTTTAACTACCAGAACTGCTTTGTCGTATCCAAGACTTTAGCCCATTGACTTTGGCCTAGCCTATTGAATTGATCTGACCCTTCTGGTGAACTCTAAATATTTGCACTGTCGAATATTGTAACCTTTCATGTTCTAATAATCTTTGCCTTTTTACTCCTCTTGTAAAGTATTTCTGAATTGGTACTGAAGTGTTTTTGTGTATATAATTGCCTCCTATTGAATGTTTTATAATTGAATGGTTAATAAATTAGTAAGTATTTTTAACCAAGAAACCTTGAGTAAGCGTTTATTTGAACACCTGTGATTGTAGACCTCTGTGTAACATTGTTACAGCTCACATTCCCTCTTGAACTAAGCCTGGCTACTCAGCCCCGCTACCAAAACTGTG
The DNA here is from genome assembly GCF_040938575.1 of Ambystoma mexicanum. NCBI lineage: Eukaryota > Metazoa > Chordata > Amphibia > Caudata > Ambystomatidae > Ambystoma > Ambystoma mexicanum. The sequence continues at coordinate 1,133,731,994 of NC_090923.1, forward strand.
TGGTACAGACTTATACCAAAGGTTGGTTTTGCTTACGCCTGTAGTCCTAGTTGTCTGTATTTGTCTGTAGTGGTCCCAAAGGGTACTGCATTCAAACTTTGCCTAACGCCCATGAATATTTCTACAGTTCCATTGGCCTTACGCCAGAAGGGGGTAACTTCTGTGTTTGAACCCCATGTACTCTCCAAATGTTCTGAAATCTTGGCTGATAAATGGAGAGCCATTGTCTGACTTGACCACTCTGGGGATCCTGTATGCCGAGAACCAGGACCACATTTGTGCAGCTGTGGATCCTAACAGGGCTTCCGGAAACCATATTTCGAAGGGATTGTGTCCTCCGACGTATTCCTTATCTTAGATAGAAATCCTTCAGCTTTGCTGGCCTCGGAAAATTTTTTCGCCAGAGGGCGCTGCGCGTCGATGATCGCCGAGTCGATGACCCTCGACGGCCTCCGTGCCGACGTCGACGTCATCCTGCCTATAAAGGCCGCGCGCAGCGTCCGTTGCTCAGTTCCGTTTTTCCGCGCTTCGTTGTGCCTCGGAACACCGTTGCTCAGTTCTCGTCAAGATAACGTATATAATAACTACTATTTACCTCGATATCGATGGCATCCTCCTCCGACCCGACGACCCCTCGGTCCGGTTTCAAAAAGTGCCGAGACTGCGGGAAGAAAATGTCGTTGACGGACCCTCACAGGGTCTGTTTGTGGTGTCTGGGAATCACGCACCAGAGTTCGGAGTGTGAGGAATGCCTTTCCATGACGGCGAAAGCCTTGAAGGAGCGTAGGGGGAAGCTCGAGAGAGGTAGGTCAACTTTAACTTCCTCGAAAGCTTCTTCGGTAGAGTCGAGACGTTCGTCTCCTCACCATAAAAAACACTCTCGATCTAGATCACGAAGTGGCTCCCACCACTCGTCGACATCGAGACACTCGAAGAAGAGACGTAGGAGATCCCCTTCGTCATCTTCGTCGAGTTCTCCTGAGAGAGTTCATTGCCCCACAAAACGCAGCTCGCAAGCTGAGTGGGAGGAATTCAGGAAAAAGATGCTAAGCGTCTTCGAGAAAGCGGCCTCGTCCCCCTCGAAGACAGCTGAGGGTGATACCCCGGGTAAAAAACCCAAAAAATCTAAACGCCGCGAGTCGCAGTACCCGGCGGAAAAGTCAACCCGAAAGCGCCTCGAGCCATCGGGAGATAAAGCATCATCGACGCCATCGTCGAAAACTCCTTCGAAACAGAGGTCGGCGCCATCGACGCCGTTGTCGAAGGATTCATCGGCGCATCAGTCGATCGAGTCGACGCCGACGTCGACGCCGATATCGACGCCGGTGAAGGAAAGAACCACGGCTACTCCACAGCCAACGGTTAGACAAAAGACCTCCGACTCGACGCCGAGAACGTCGACGTCGTTCTCGAGCAGGACTCCGATCCTTTCGAGTTCTTCGAGGCCTAGTACACATTTCTCGACGCTTTTCACGGCGCCTTCGAGTACTTTCACGTCGGTGTCGACGACATCGACGTTTTCAAGGCCTGTGATGATGGCTCCTTCTGCATTGGAAATGGGGTTTATACCATTCCAAAAACCAATGTATCCCCCTTTAACCTCGATTTTTGAGGAAAGGGAGGATTCAGACCAAGATATTGATTTACAGAGGACCACATCACCAGAGCCAGAGACTTTCGCCTCTGAGGAAGGAAGATTAAAAAATCTTCAGGATGCACTTCAGGAAGCTAGTGGCTTGGACACTTCTCCTGAAGCAGAATTTATCAAACCAGACCCAGGAGAACATGCGGAGACTCCATATAGAGCTCTGATGTCTAGAATCATAGAATTTATGGGTTGGTCTGCACCTTCTCCTGCCTTTCAGCAGGATGACCTCACTGACATACTGGACAAGGGCCCACAGGAGGATCCTGTGGTTCCATTTCACTCTGCTCTACAGAGAAGGATTTTGACAAACTGGGAAACGCCAGAAATTATCCCGGCAGTAAATAAAAAACTGTCAACAAAATACAGGGTGGCTAGTTCTGACCCTGAATATTTGTCAAAACACCCTACTCCTGAGAGCTTGGTTGTACAGGCTGCAACCTCATCAGGCAGCACATCTGCATACCCCACTGCTCCGCAGGATAGGGATGACAAAAAGTATGATGCCATGGCTAAGAAGGTTTTTTCTGCCTGTAGCATGGCGTTAAAGTCTATTAACGCGACCTGTACGCTCGCTAGGTTCAGCCACACCCTTTGGGAGTGCGCTTCATCAGCGGCTGACTGCCTCCAAGAAGGAGAGGAAAGGGACGCATTTTTAAACATCATCAGGGATGGTAAAGATGCGATGTGCGAGACCCTACAAACTGGCCTAGATTCTGCTGACAGTATCAGCAGGGCCATGGCGGCAAGTACCACAATCCGCAGGCATGCGTGGTTGAGGAAGTCTGGTTTTGCCTCTGACGTGCAGACCAGGCTTTTGAATATGCCCTTTGACGGTTCTACCCTCTTTGGAAAGAAGGCGGATGACAGTTTGGAGAAACTGCAAACGTCCAAGGCAGCAGCCAAGTCATTGGGAGCTGCTATCCGTCAGAATACCTTTCGTCCTTCGGGATCATCGTGGAGAGGACGGTCCTTTCGTTACTATTCCTCATATGGAAGGGGCAGGGGACGACCGGCTCAAAGAGGCCAAGGAAGATTTACCCGTGGTGGACGGGGTAGGGGAAAGAAAGCCGCACCCGCAGGAGCAGGAGCCACTTTACCTTCGGCAACTGCATCAGCCGCTTCAAAACCACTCTGAGGTCTCCCCTCACAGAACACCAGTAGGGGGCAGGTTAACTCACCATCTGACGGAATGGCAGGCTATTACGTCAGATGCTTGGGCTCTGGAGACAGTGGCCCAAGGTTACTGCCTGCCCTTCCTACATATCCCTCAGAGTCATCCACCGGGGAACAACCCTTTGAAGCTTCCAGATCCGCTCCTCTTGCAGGAGGTTTTAGACCTGCTAGAGAAAGGTGCCATAGAACTGGTACCTGTAGCGGAAAGGAACAAGGGTTGGTACTCCCCCTACTTCATAATACCGAAGAAGGACGGAGGACTGAGACCCATCTTAGACTTACGGGAATTGAACAAATTCCTCCGAAAGGACAAGTTCAAGATGGTGACTCTCTCTCAGATCCTTCAGGCCCTCCAGCTTCAGGACTGGTTGGTATCTCTAGACCTCCAGGACGCTTATTTCCATGTGCCGATCCATCCCAGGCACAGGAGATACCTGAGGTTCGCAATTGGCAGCTCTCATTATCAATTTCGAGTTCTGCCATTTGGGCTAACCTCCGCCCCGAGGGTCTTTACCAAGCTAATGTCGGTTGTGGCTGCAAGTCTAAGGAGGGAAGGGATTCATGTCTACCCTTACCTAGACGATTGGTTGATCAGAGCTGTATCTTCGGAACAGGCTCAGAGACAACTAGATTATGTTTGCCACTTCCTTCACAAGCTGGGCTTCTCCCTCAATTTAAAGAAGTCACAGATGATACCATCACAGAGACTCCAATTCATTGGAGCAGTCCTGGACACTTCCCTGGGAAAAGCCTTGCCACCAGAGGTGAGGGCTCGAGATATTCTGCAGATGGTCATCAGATTTCAGAATGCCCAATATCTCCCAGCCTACGACTTTCTGAGGTTGCTAGGCCTCATGGCATCCTGCATATTCCTCGTGCCGGAGGCTCGCCTGAGAATGAGATCCCTCCAGTGGGCACTGAGAACTCAGTGGTCACAGTTCTCAGGAAGGATGACAGATCTCCTTCGGATCCCGGTCAAAGTAGCCCGAGACCTTCAGTGGTGGGCCTGTCGGGAGAACATCCTGAAAGGAGAAATGTTTTGGCAACCATGGCCGGAGATAACAGTAGTCACGGATGCCTCACTCACGGGGTGGGGAGCTCACGCCAACGACTTGACCATCAGCGGTCGTTGGTCTCCATCGGAGTCCAGACTACATATCAACCTGTTGGAGCTGAGAGCCATCAGACTAGCGCTGAAGGCTTTTCTGCCGTCTGTACGGGGAAGAAACGTCCTAATAATGACGGACAATACAGTGGCCATGCACTACCTCAACAAAAGAGGAGGCGTAGGCTCACTACCACTGTGCAGAGAGGCGATGCAGCTCTGGTTTTGGGCAATTCAGGAAGGAATCTCTCTATCGGCAATTCACCTAGCCGGAGAGAAGAACTTGACAGCGGACGCTCTGAGCAGGCAGAGCACAGTCTCTCACGAGTGGGAGATAGCTCAGGAAGTCCTTCAAGAGATCTTCGCCCTTTGGGGAACCCCTCAAGTGGATCTGTTCGCCACCAGTATCAACAGGAAGTGCGACAGATTTTGCTCAAGGGAATTTCCCCCGAGAGGAGCTCTAGGAGATGCGTTCGTAGTGGACTGGGAGTTCCCACTTCTGTACGCGTTCCCTCCGGTCCCTGTCATTCCTCAAATGATCAGGAGGTTGAGAAGGTTTCGGAAGACCATGATCCTAATTGCCCCGGATTGGGCCAGGAGAACGTGGTACCCGGACCTTTTAGACATGTCCATCTGCCCTCCAATTCGACTGCCATACAGAGAGGATCTTCTCTCGCAGAAGGAAGGTCAGGTTCTCCATCCAGCCATCAAGACCCTCAACCTTCACGCTTGGTGTCTGAAAGGTTGAGGTACAAGGATTGGGACCTTCCGGATGATGTTATGGAGGTGTTGCTTTCGGCCAGAAGGCCGGCAACTAAAACTCTATACCGCTGCCGTTGGAACAAATTTTGCAGCTGGTGCAGAGAAAAGAATATTGAACCCTTTTCTTGTGGTACACCTATGGTGTTGTCATTCTTACTTTACCTGGCTAATTCAGGCCTACAGGTTGGCACAATTAAGGGCTATCTCGCAGCGCTATCAATCTTTAAGCGCACTGCAGAGGAGCCTTCATACTTCAAAATTCCATTGGTAATACAATACCTAAAAGGATTAACTAATGTTTATCCCCCGAAACCTTTTCAAGTTCCCTTATGGGATTTAAACCTAATTTTAAACTTCCTAAAGGGTGCCCCTTTTGAACCACTACACTCTTGTTCATTGAAGCTTCTCACCCTCAAAACTGTTTTGCTAATAGCATTGACATCTGCTAGAAGGGTTAGCGAGTTGCAAGCCTTATCGTGTAAACCTCCACATACAATCTTTTACAAGGACAAAGTTGTTCTTCAGGTGAAGCCTAACTTCCTCCCGAAGGTAGTCTCGGAGTTTCACATCACTCAGAAGATTATATTACCTTCTTTCTACCCTCCTCCTCATCCGGGGAAGGAGGAAGAGAGACTGCACAGGCTGGACCCTAAGCGAGCCTTGAGCTTCTATATCAGCAGATTGGCTAAGATCAGACAAGCAGACCAACTCTTTGTAGGTTATGCAGGACATAAGTTGGGCCTTCCAATAACAAAACAAACCATCTCCAGATGGATTATTTTAGCCATTCTGGAGTGCTACAAATTGGCAGGAAAGGAGCCTCCTCAAAATCTAAGGGCTCATTCTACCAGGGGTATCGCAACATCCTCAGCCCTTCAAAGAGGGGTGCCAATTCGAGATATATGTGCGGCTGCCACATGGTCGTCCGCACATACATTTACCAAATTCTATAGCCTGGATTCCTCCTCTAGTCAAGAAACTAGATTCGGCAAGGCTGTGTTACACTCTGTCCATTCTGGAAGGGTAACATAACTTTTATTACTCCCGCCTCCAGTCACAATACCACTGCTATGGGAGTCTATCTAAGATAAGGAATACGTCGGAGGACACAATCCCTTCGAAGAACTAGTTACTCTTACCTTGTAACGTTCTTTCGATGGGATGTTCCTCCGACGTATTCCTTATCGACCCTCCCATCCATCCCCGCAGTATGACTTCCTGTGGGTTTGCAGCCTATGCTCCTTCAAGGTGATTAGTCTAATCCAAAAACATTACTGGGGACTACAAAACGGAACTGAGCAACGGACGCTGCGCGCGGCCTTTATAGGCAGGATGACGTCGACGTCGGCACGGAGGCCGTCGAGGGTCATCGACTCGGCGATCATCGACGCGCAGCGCCCTCTGGCGAAAAAATTTTCCGAGGCCAGCAAAGCTGAAGGATTTCTATCTAAGATAAGGAATACGTCGGAGGAACATCCCATCGAAAGAACGTTACAAGGTAAGAGTAACTAGTTCTTCTCCACCACTACCAAAACGTATTGTCCCCCCCCCTCCCCGTCCATGGCAGCGTAAGAATAAATTAATTCCTCATCCCATGCCCTCTCGGGTAGCTCTGTCATTTGTACTGGCTCCGTGCGAGTGTGCAGTGTTATGATACATTTTATTTGTATCGCGCTCATACACGTGTTTCAGAGCGCTAAAAGGCAAGGGAGGATAACGGGAGAACAAAACAACAATCTTACTAGGCCCAGTGACATTGAGAATGTGCCAGTGCATGGGAAAGGCAAAGGGGGAAAGTGCATGGAAGGGGGAGAGTGGAAAGTGCAGAGCAGAGGATAAACAGATAGATAAATAATAATAAATACAAATAAAATATATAATGTAGCAATAAACATGGGTAGTGCAGTCGGCAAGTGCTGTGTTTACGGCAGCAGAACTGGGTAAGTCTGATAAGTGCATGAAAAGAAAATGGGGGTATTGGGGACTGTATGGGTACAGATACAGTCCCCAGTGCAAGGGGTGGCCGGGAGGCAGTGCATAAGGGTGGCAGGGTGAGCATGTAACTGGGCCAAGGGGACGGAGGGTGGCCAGATGCACAGTGCCAAGAGAGCAGATCAGCAAGGTAGAGGGGAGCAAAGGCAGATGCAAAGAGGAAGGTCTTGAGTTGCTTCAGGAACCGGAGATGGTTCTCCTCAAGTTTTAGAGTGGCAGGGAGGCTGTCCCAGAGGGAGGACCCGGCTGAAGACAGAGATTTACCCCAGCTTGTTCCTTTGAGAAATGACTGACCCTGAGGGAGTTAGAGGTACAGGAGCGAAGAGCTCGAGAGGGGAGGTATTTGCAGAGGGATAGCTGAAGGTATTTGAAGGTAATATGACACTGCAGGTGGCACATAATTTCAGTAAATCTTCTACTTGGTTGTTTAACTGTGGGAATCACACTTAGTCTCAGTTACCATTTGGTTGCTACAATGTCCCTATGCCCTACATGAGCCAGCTCAACTACTCTGCGTATCTGGGGTGACCTTCGTTCCTTTCAGCAATAAAATGTCTTCTGACTTCGAGAGTTCTTCCTTTATCAACAGTAGGTCTCCTGTGCCAGTGCTGAATCCTGCAGGATCAGATGCTGAGAGCCCTCCAGACCCCTGTGTCTGGTCCACCCAGTAGTCTTAGTTACAACTACTGAGCTAACCAGGCCGGGGGGAAAGGGGAAGTGGACAAAACAAAAGATCAGGTCTCCAAAACAAAAGATCAGGTCTCCTCTGAAAGCCTCCCACTTGACACCCTCTGATTTCTTGAAACCTGCAATAAATACATCTAGTGGTTAGACCATTTTTTATCTCAATGGAAACGCCCTCAATTTTCTTTCCTATGCCTTAGATTACCCGACTAGTTCCGCCAAGAGGTTGGAGGTAACTCTAGTTGATAGTTCTTTTAAAACTCTGCTCACTTGCTGAGACATTAAGCCAAATTTAGAAACGGAGGCTTCAATCTCCCAGTACATGGATGCTGTGCTGCTCACAGGAATATTAGCCTGCTTCCCTTCTCTGCGGTCTCAAGCTTCTCACTCGATGCTGAAATGCTCCGTTGGGTCCTTTCCTTTAAAACGCAAGGGAAACTAAGTCTCGGAGCGCTTTTCTTTTCAACTCGCCGCCCAACGTTGGTTCTCACTGGGTTACACGCACAATATCTTTACCTTCCTTTTGATCTACACAATTGACAGATGATCGCGCACAACCTTTCTCTTCATCTACTTGGAGCTGAAGATCACGCACACTTTCAACACACGCGCAGGCTTCTATGAAACGATGCAATAAGTGTGCCAGATCAGCATGAAACTTAAAATAAAGCTAACTTAAAACTAGTTACAACATTAACTTATTTTTTGATAATGACTCGACTGATGTACATTTCCTGTTTTAGTCATTTCTTAGGAGATTCAATTGACAATTTCATTCATATGACAGTTAAAAAAACATAGCTTTTCTTTGTTAACTTTTCTGTCACTTATGTTAATGTTAAAGGTATTTGTACCGCGCACCGTCAACAACGGAATTGGTCCCCAGGCGCTCAGACAGATCTGCAAACATGAAGGCGGGGTGGGGTTAGTCGGGTGAAGAGTGAGTAGGAAATTAAAAAAGGTGATGTGACAGCTTCAGTTCGGTTTTCACCGTGTGCTGAGCTTGGGTGTGAATATCGGATATATGCGAGTCCTCGTGTGCTGTTTTTGCGACTTGGCTGTTTTTTGTTGCAGACTTATCGGAGTCTTTATTCTCAGCTTTCCTTGGCACTTAGTTCCTTGTTGCTGGTTTCTTCCTTCAGTTCTTAGTTTCAGGAACATTTCTAGGGAGCTTCATATAGCTGTGACCTTCCTGGAGCTGGACTTGAATGGAAGGCAGTTTAGAACTTTTCCAAGGGTTCCAAACTACCTCCCAATGCTTGCGGGCCAATCATTGCTGTTCAGTTGAGCCACCATCTTGTAATGGGACAAGTCCTGCTGGCTGACAGTATAGTTAAGGAATAGAACTGGAATAAGCCAACACAGAACCACAAATGAAAAGACTATAAACTTGCATCTTCCCTAAACCACAACACTTTTGCCAAGCTCTGAACCTACTAGTTGAGATGTTCGTTGCAAACCTGACCGTAGGCTCTTGACCTTGTTCTGGACCTATGTTGGCACCCCACTTTCTCAGCGGGTTTGCAGCGCCCTGTCGTTAAGCACCCTGTTAGGATTTGGAATGCCCTATCATTTTCGGCTCTGGTCGAATCTGTTAGCTGTCCATTCTATTCAGCATTGCCTGATGCACCACATAGTGGATTTAGCGTTCCGCTATGAAAGGTTCCGGGGTCACAGTAGCAACAGCGTCTCTGGAAAGAAAGTCAGCAGGGTGATCTTTTTTGCCTGGGTGATGGATTATGTTGAATGTATAGTCTTTCAGTCATAGCCCACCATCTCGCGTACGAGAGGCATCCTTGCTTGCTGGTTTTCATATATGAATAGCAGGGCCTGATGATCTGTAATGATAGGAAACGGTTTGCCGTTTAAACAGAGTTGGAAGGGTTCACACACCCATACTACCGCTAGCCCTTGCTTTTCTGCTTGCGTATATGCCTGTTCTGTTTTGGATAGACTCCTGCTTGCGTAGAACACTGTGCCTTCTTTGAGATGTGGTGTTATCCACCTGCGCTAGGATGCACCCAGCCCCACAGGACTCGTGTCTACTGTTAGCTCAGTGTCTCATTGTAGGCCGTGTCATTGTAGGCCATGTCTGCTGACTATATTCTCCTAATTAGCCCAAAGGCTTCCTGACATTCCTTGGACCAGTGAAATGAGATGTTTTATTAAGGCTCTCGGGGGGCTCGCTCACTGGCATAGACTTTGATGTATCTCATGCAATAATTGGCTAGACCTAGAAACAACTGCGGCTCTGATACATTTGTGGGTGGAGACGTGTCATTGAGGGCTGCCACTCTTCCTGGATCTGGAGTCATTCCCGGTGTCAGAAGAACTGGAGCGTGCCTTTGCTGAACTCATATGCTCCTTATTGAGTGTGAGAAGAGCCAACTCAAACATCATACACACACCCGCTTGGGTGTTGTCATGCTGTTGCGTGTCTTTACTGAACACCAAGATGTCGGTAGTTCAGACTGTTGGGGTGGGGGCGTAGGGGTGGGGTGCCTTATGATGTTGTGAATCTCAGCCTTTAAGATTTCTGCTGCTGATACCCCAAAACGGAACTTATTGTATCGTGAGTCACTAACGTAATGTATTGAGACTCTGGGCTCAGCTCTAGCTGGTGATAACTCTTATTGAGGTCCAGCTTTGAGAAGACTTGCACTTCGTTTAGCAAGTATATCATGTTTGATGCAGGGAGCCTGGTGTCCCTTTCATAAAATGACTTGGTTTACTCTTCGCGTGTCCACGCACAGCCTAATGGTGCCGGACCCTTTTATCAGAACAAATACAATAGGTGATAACCATGGTGTGGATCCCGTTGCTCATTCGAAAATCTAATCCAAGGGGGACTACGGGCCAAATACAATAGGTAAACCGGCATGCCACGGTCTAAAACCACTGATTGTATTAAGTAGTCCTGTTTGTTTTGTCACTCTTTAAGCTATACAAAATCCACCACCATGCTACACTGATTCAAAACCCTTTTCACCAAAAATCTTTTGAAAAATATGTATGCAATTGTATTTAAATTCATTAGAACAGGTCCTTCTCCAAGGTACAATACATTAATCACTGACAATTAATAGACGCAAACTCTAAATCGCAATGCAATACTTCCTGCTCCCTCTCTCAAACCCCCCAATCTCGCACAACCTCAATCCCCCTCTCAACCTCCATACCCCTCAAGTCCAACCCTAACCTTCTAAGGGGTTATGGCTGGACTTCTGAAGTTATGGTATATGGTACAGGGTTCCTTTTTAATTAGATGGTCTCTATTTGTTGGTGGAGTGTGCTGAACTATTTTTGGCAGCAGAGGGGTGGCATCAAGGACAGCTGCTAGGGTGGCATCAAGGACAGCTGCTAAGGGGCCTGAACATTCTTTGTGACGTTTTATTTGAGTTATCCATTATAGATTTTGGACATGGATTCTTTTTTTATATTGCTAAATATTGTTCTCAAGTGGATTTTGTCCTCCAACGTATTCCTCATCTTAGATGTATTCCATCCAGCTTTAGCTGTTTCGGAAAAAATTTTTGGCAGAGGGCGCCATGCGTCTGTCGTTGAGTCGATGGTCCCTCGAAGGCCTCCGTCGAGGGTGACGTCATCGGGTGTATAAGTAGCACGCGCGGCGCCCGTTGGCCTCAGTTCCGTTTTTCCACAGTATACGTTGCTTCGCAGATTCGGCGCGCCTCGAGTTCTGTGAAGAAATAGTAAATAATATAAGAAACAAAGATGTCCTCGTCATCGACGCCGACCTTGACCCCGAAATCGGGTTTCAAAAAGTGCAAATCATGTGCTTCAAAAATGTCGATCACAGACCCGCACCGAGAGTGTTTGTGTTGCCTCGGAGAAGGCCACGACATGGAGGCCTGTACGAAGTGTCAGGCGATGACGGGGAAGGCCTTGTGAAAAAGGAGGGGAAAACTACAGGTAGGTCGCAATTCAGACCGTAAAGCCGCTAGCGTCGAGTCGAGGTCCCGTGAGGAGAAATCTCCTTGATGCGAAAGGCATCGGTCCAGGTCCTGAAGCGATTCCCATTGCTCGTCTTAGACGAAAAAATGACGCCACAGGTCCCCCTCCACCTCGTCCTCGGACGAATCCCCAAAAAGGATGAAATGTCCGACTAAACATTCAGGGTCAAAATGTTGGAGGTGTTCGAAAAAGCGAAGCTTCGGTCCGCGCCTTCCTCGGAAACTGGCTGGGAGCGTCATCGCTCTGACACTCATGCGCCCTCGAACTTGGGTGATCGAAAGAGGAAGGATAGAGAACCTTCTAGCACGCCGAGCGAGAAAAGCCGCTAGAGTCTAGTCGACTGCTTGAGGTCACCGACGCCGTCCGAGACCGAACACACCTCGAAGGGCAAGCCTTCGAAGAGCGCCTCAACGCCATTGAAGCCGGCGCTGTCGAAGACGGGTATTGCGCCGACGCCATTGATGCCTTTGTCAACGTCGACACCGAAGCCCTCGATGCCGAAACCCCCAATTCAGCAAAATCAGTCAGGAAAAGGGAAAACAACTGTAATCCCTTCAAGACCCATAAATACTCCTCCACCTCTCCCGGAAAAGGTTTTCAAACCTCTTCCTAGGAAAGAGTTCTTTAAATCTCTGACCTCAATTTTTGAGGAACAGGAGAAATCTGATGAGGAGAATGTACCTTTTGGGCTAGAATATGGGACCCCAAATGTCTCGAATTGCCTGATTTCAGAAGGAAGCAGGATGAGAGATTTGGTTGAATCGCTGCACAATGCAAGTGGTATTGATGCATTTCCTGAAAATGACTTTGGTAGATCAGAACCAGGAGAACATGCCAGTCCATCAAACCGTCTGCTAATGACAAAGGTAATAGATTATTTAGGATGGGCCAGACCTCCAACCCAATTCATCCAAGATGATCTAACAGACCTATTGGATCATGGTCCTTCTGAAGACCCAATACTACCTTTTCACGTAGCCTTGCAAAATAGGGTGGCCAAAAATTGGGAGACTCTGGATTCTATTCCGCCAGCGAATAAATCCCTTACTTCAAAATATCACCCTGCCAGTAGCAACCCCCGGCTATCTGTCTAAACATCCCACTCCAGAGAGTTTGGTCATACAGGCAGCCACAGCTTCTAACAAACTGGCGTACCCTTCTATCCCTCCGGACAGGGACGATAAGCGTGTGGATGGCTGGGCACGGAAGGTATTTTCAGCTGGGAGTTTGACATTAAAATCAGCCAACTCCACATGTGCCTTGGCAAAGTTTTCGTACACTCTGTGGGAGTGCTTTGCAATGGCGGCGAAGCACATACCAGAAGGGGACGAAAAGGGAAGGATTCCTAGCCATCGTTGGAGGTGGGAAGGAGGTCATGCAGGAATCCCTTGAATCTGGATTGGACACTGTAGATAGTGCGAGCAGGTCCATGGGCACTAGCACAATAATGCGCAGATGTGCGTGATTACGGAAGTCTGGTTTCGGACCAGACGTGCAGAACCGTCTTCTGGACATGTCCTTTGACGGGTCTCACCTTTTTGGCAGCAAGGCTGACGAGAGCCTTGAGAGGTTGCAGACCTCAAAGGCAGCAGCCAAGTCTTTGGGTGGTGCCATCAGGCAACCTCAGCCTTTTCGTGCACCAGGTCAATCTTGGAGGGGACAATCCTATCTTTACTACTCCTCATATGGAAAGGCGAGAGGAATGGCCAGTCAAAGGGGCCAGAGAAAGGCCACTCGCGCTGGACGAGGAAAACGTGCAAAGCGAGCTCCAGCTACAGCCTCTCTGCCATAAACGGCTGCAGCAACCGCCTCAAAACCACTTTGAGGACTTGCATCACAAGACACCTGTGGGAGGCAGGCTGTCACAGCATCTGCAAGAATGGCGAGCCATTACTTCAGATGTTTGGGCTCTAGAAATAATAGCCCAAGGTTATTGCCTTCCTTTTCGAACACATCCTCAAAGCAATCCACCAAGGAGACACCCTTGGAGGGTTTCAGACCCGCTCCTGCAGCACGAAGTTTTAACCCTGCTGGAGAAAGGTGCTATAGGACCGGTACCTGCAGCGGACAGGATCAAGGTATGGTACTCCCCGTATTTTTTCATCCCCAAAAAGGATGGAGGACTGAGACCCATCCTGGACTTAAGAAATTTGAACAAGTTCCTCAGCACAAGTTCAAGATGGTTACCCTTTCTCAGATCCTTCAGGCCCTTCAACTTCAGGATTGGATGGTGCTATTGGACCTCCAGGATGCTTATTTTCATGTGCCGATTCATCTCAAGCACAGAAAATACCTGAGGTTCGTGGTTGGCGACTCACACTATCAGTTTCGAGTCCTACTATTCGGATTGACCTCCGCCCGAGGGTCTTCACCAAATTGATGGTAGTGCTGGCAGCGCACCTCAGGAGAGGGGGGATTCACGTCTACCCCTACCTGGACGATTGGCTGATCAGAGCACGCTCTGCCAAGCAGGCGCTAGATCACCTGAAAGTCACCTGCCACTTCCTCCTCAGACTAGGCTTCTCCCTCAATTTCAAGAAGTCACAAATGACACCTCAACGGATCCAATATATAGGAGCTGTACTAGACACATCCTTGGGAAAGAGCTTGCCTCCCAGGTCGAGGGCTCAAGACTTTCTTCAAATTGTTTCCAAATTCCAAAATGCCCAAAATCTCTTGGCCTCTGACTTCTTGAGGTTACTCGGCCTCATGGTATCCTGCATCTTTCTAGTGCCAGAGGCACGTCTGAGAATAAGACCCCTTCAATGGGCTCTAAAGACTCAATGGTCCCAATTCTCAGGTCGAATGATGGATCTTTTCCAGATTCCGAACGAGGTTCGTCAAGATCTTCTATGGTGGACTTGTTCAGAGAATATCCTGAAAGGAGAACCTTTTTGGCAACCATGGCCGGAGATCAGAGTAGTGACTGACGCCTCACTCAAGGGGTGGGGAGCTCATGCCAACGATCTGACAATCAGCGGTCGTTGGTCTCCATCGGAGTCCAAACTACACATCAACCTTCTGGAGCTGAGAGCAATCAGACTAGCGCTGAAAGCTTTCCTGCCATCTGTCAGAGGAAAGAATGTCCTGATAATGACGGACAACACAGTGGCCATGCATTATCTAAACAAGAGGTGCTGTAGGGTCACTACCTCTGTGCAGAGAGGCAATGCAACTCTGGGATTGGGCAATTAAAGAAGGAATCTCTTTAACGGCAGTTCACATAGCCGGGGAAGAGAATGACGGCAGATGCTCTGAGCAGGCAGAGCACGGTGTTCCACAAATGGGTACTGGCTCAGGAAGTCATTCAAGAGATCTTTGCCCTTTGGGGAACCCCTTAAGTGGACCTATTTGCGACTGGGATCAACCAGAAGTGCAAAAGGTATTGCTCAAGGGAATTTCCCCCAACAGGAGCCCTGGGGCACGCGTTCGTGGTGGAGTGGAATTTCCCACTATTATACGCGTTCCCTCTGATTCCCGTCATTCCTCAGGTCATCAGGAAACTGAGATGCTTCGGGAGCCGCATGATCCCAATTGCCCCGGATTGGGCCAGGAGAACGCGGTACCCGGACCTTCTAGATATGTCCATCTGTCCCCCAGTAAGTCTTCCTCAGAGAGAGAACCTTCTCTGGCAAATGGAGGGTCAGGTTCTCCATCCAGAGGTCAAAACGCTCAACCGTCGCGCTTGTTATCTGAAAGGCTGAGATACAAGGATTGGAACCTCAGTTGCCGTCATGGAGGTGTTGCTTTCGGCAAGAAGGCCAGCAACAAAGTCTCTATACCGTTGCCGTTGGAAAAAGTTTTGCAACTGGTGCAGAGAAAAGAATGTTGATCCTTTTCTATGTTCTATTCCCGAAGTACTGCCCTTCCTCATGTCCCTAGCACAGAGGTCTAAATGTTGGAACCATTAAAGGTTAACTTGCAGTGCTTTCCATCTTCAAGCGCTCGTCGGAAGAATGCTCCTACTTCAAAATTCCTTTGGTAGTACAATTCTTAAAAGGACTCAATAATGTGTTTCCTCCTTACCCTTTTCAAGTGCCAATTTGGGAACTCAATTTGGTCGTAAAATTCTTAATGTGTGCTCCTTTTGAGCCTTTGCACACTTGTCCATTAAGAATACTAACATGGAAAACTGCTTTCCTAGTTGCTTTAACATCTGTAAGAAGAGTGAGCGAATTGCAGCCACTGTCTTCTGGGCCACCCTATACTGTGTTCCATAAGGACAGAGTTGTGTTGACTGTTAAACCCTCATTTTTACCAAAAGTGGTATCTGATTTTCATTTAAGTCAGAGAATTACCTTACACACATTCTATCCTCCACCTCATCCTACTAAGGAGGAGGAAAGATTACACAGGTTGGATCCGAAAAGAGCTTTAAGCTTTTACATCTCTAGGCTTTCTAAATTTAGAGTGGACAATCAACTGTTTATTGGCTACACAGGAAAGAAATTGGGTCAGTCAGTGACAAAACAAACAATATCACGCTGGATTGTGCTTTGTATTTCAGAATGCTACAGATTAGCACAAAAAGACCCACCAGAAGGTCTAAGGGCTCATTCCACCAGAGGCATCGCCTCTTCAACAGCCCTAATGAGAGGTGTTCCTATAAGGTCCATTTGTGAAGCAGCAACTTGGTCCTCGCAGCAAACTTTCTCAAAATTCTATAGCCTGGATGCTTCCCACTCTAAGGAGCTTAATTTTGGAAAAGCAATACTATACTCAGCCGTCTAAGAGTAATAAAAATCTAACCCCTCCTCCAAAGGGAATTGTCCATACTGCTTTGGGAGTCTATCTAAGATGAGGAATGCGTAGGAGGACACAATCCACTCGAAGAACAAGTTACTTACCAACTGGTAACGTTCTTTCGATTGGATGTTCCTCCAACGTATTCCTCATCGCCCTCCCATCCTACCCCTCTGTAGATTTTTCCGGGCTTTTGCCACTCCAACTCTTGCAAGGCAAATACCTGTCTGCCGGCATAGTCTACACAGTGAAAAATCAATAATGAAGGGGGAAAAAACAAAACTGAGGCCAACGGGCGCCGCGTGTGCTACTTATACACCCGATTATGTCACCCTCGACAGAGGCCATCGAGGGACCATCGACTCGACGACATCGACGCATGGCACCCTCTGGCAAAATATTTTTCCGAAGCAGCTAAAGCTGGATGGAATACATCTAAGATGAGGAATACGTTGGAGGAACATCCAAGCGAAAGAACGTTACCAGTTGGTAAGTAACTTGTTCTTCCGTTTGAGAAGCAACATGCCATTTAGTGGCTGGCTCTTCTTAACCACTTTGCTTATCCTCTCATTACAGGTGAATCTGATAATCGCATCCAGCAGAAGATGGAGCTGAAGGTATGGGACCCAGAGAATCCCCTGACTGATCGGCAGATCGACCAGTTTCTGGTAGTGGCCCGGTAAGGATACTGCATAGTTGTGTTTTGCCCCATTATTGTGGCTATGTTTTGTTAACTGTTTTCTAGTCCATTTGGCAGTGAAAGACGCTTGCAGCTAGGATTTGTCTGACTGGTAACTGTATTTCTGATGCTTGTTAATCTGCTTAGAATCACATGCTGTGCATATGGTCCGACATCTAGTGGTAATCGCGCAGTATTGCATCTTTCATTTGAGGATTGAAAGGGGGCGTCGACATGGGCCTGACTTTAACACTATCCTTAACGTGACGTGTAGTGTACCCGCTTTGAGGTCCCTGTTTTTTTCCGCCCAACTAGTTATGCGAAGCTCACGAGTTAACATTGTTCAATAGTTGTTTCATTGTCCCACGACCGATGGTCGTCTAGTCTTCGACTTTTCCCTTAGAGTGCTTCGTGGACCCCTATGCCGAAGACATCACTGCTGTTTGGCAACTGGTGCATCGATCAACTTCTGACGATCGCGTGGCTTCGGCCCTCTGGCCAGGCAGATATAGTAAGGAGAGTGGGGCCCTGGGTTGATTCTTTCTGAGAATGTACTTCCCTTTCCCCTCTTTCCTTTTCTGGTCTGGCTGCCTTTCACCTCTGCTTTGGAGAGGACTCCATTTACATTTTGTCCGCCTTGCAATGGGAAATACCCTTGGAAGGACACCCATCGCAAATGCAATAGGTGCTTACCTCGTGACTACGACGAGCGATCCTGCAAGTCCTGCAAAATCTTTCTTCCTAACACGTTAAAAGATAGGCCGACAAAGTGGTGGGCGGCCATGCAAAGCAGGCCCGACAGTCGTTGCCCCGTTGGCACCTTTGCTTCGAGTGACGAGGGCTCTAGCAGCAGCCATGGCTCAGATCTGGAGGCCATAAACCTTTTGGCGGAACCCTGCGGTTCCCAGATGCCTGTCCCCGACGGACAGGCCACCGGTATTGTTATGGTTAGTTCACAGCCCAGCAACAAGGGCACTCAACCACCACTCAAGGAAAAGCACACAACTCCCCAAGGCCGCCTCGACGGATACGTCAAACAGGCCTGTCGAAAAACTTCGGCACAGCGCCCTCCCTGCAACCGACTTCTCGGCATGCGACTGGGCATTCTACTCAGAAAGGCGTTCACACTAAAAAAGCACGAGTACAGACACACCATCCAAGAGCGCATCAGCTCCTAAGGCTTTGACGGAGTAGACTACTGCGGCAACGCTTACAGGCATGTCGAGATCAATTTTGCAGCTGCTGAAATTACGTGAGTCTCGCAGCAATTGTTTCTGCAGCGGAAAGGCCAAGAAGCACCCCCTCTCGTCGAGGGAGTGCTCTGAGGGATCCCAGCCCCTCTCCAAGGCTTTAGCTAGTAATTCTACCCCCTCTGAAGAGCCTTTCCCTCTTCCAGACCCCCTCTTGACTAGGCAGAGGTTTGAAAATTACATGGATAGGATGTCCCAGTTTATAGACTTTTCCGAAAGGTACATTACTCCCAAGAGACCTAGGGAGGAGGACTCCTGCCGCATTTTACCAAAGATGCAGAAGCTGCCTGTTCATACACAAACACATCAGGAGGAGGTATTTGAGTTCTCTGAACCAGAAGAAACTTATGGGGATCCTTCTATTCATGAGGACAATCCTTTTGGTCCGGACACAATTGACCAGGGCCAAGACTGGGGACAATATCAACCAGCTGACTAAGTGCCCTGGCTCTCACCCACTCCTACCCCAGACATTATTTGTCTGGACCTGCCTTCCTCACCTCAACAAAGGCAGCCATCGCCAATAGATGATCAGATGGTATTTAATGCCATCCTGAAGAGGGCAGCAGACAACTTTCAAATCGCCACACATGAGGCGGTTCAGGACATTCTAAAGAAAATCCTCGGATGAATCAAGCTATTCCTCTACTGAAGCCCATTAAGAAGCGCTTGCTCCTTCCTTACGATCTCCTTCCCTTATAAGGGCTGCACACCCTCTAGTTGAGAAACTGTTTCGCACCTGTTAGGCAAAGTTTGAATGCAGTACCATCTGGGAACACTACAAACAACTATGCCCATAGGCAACCCAACCTTTGGTATAAGCTTGTACTACACAGTTTTGGCAGCGTGTTGAGCAGCCAGGCTTATCTCAAGAGGAGAAATGTGAGCTGTAGTGGAGTTACACAAAGATTTACAGTTACAGGTATTCAAATGAACACACAAGGTTTCTTGCATAAGCAATTATTAATTTATCAGTCAGTTATAAAGCCTTCCTCATAATGGAGCAGTAGAATAGCAACACACAAATATACTTCAGTACTGTACACTCTGAGTTTCTGAATCAGACAAGACCCTTTTGGGATAACCTACAGACACAACCTACACCCACCGGTGACTTCAGTAACAAGGGTGCTGGGGACATTAATATCTTACTGTTGGCATTCAGAACACTCCTTAAAAGTTGTTAAAAGGCAAAGGTTATTAGAACACAAGAGATCACAAATAAAGTTCACTAGAAGAGTCATTCAATAGGCTAAGCCAAAGTCAATGGGCAAAAGTCTTGGATAGGATAAAGCACTTCTGGTAAGTAAATGGAAAGGTCTTTGCACAAGTTCCTAGGAGTCTTTGATGAAAAGAATCAAATGTAGGGCCACAAGTGGATTACTCGTGAGTTGTGTAAATTAGAAGCACTTCTACAGTAAGAGGTAAGTTCTTAGACTTGTTTTACAGTACCTTGGTAAAGAAGAAAAGATGCAGCTGATGAAATCTGTTCCTGTGCAGCTCTGCAGATCTCGCTGTTCCTGGGCCTCAAGTCGTGGGGACAAGAGGGAGGACGTCGGGGGGACTCCTGGAATGCACTTGGACTGTCAAAACACGAAACTGGAAAACTTCACTTTCAGCAGCTGTTTCGCACTTCAGCTACCATAAATAGCAACAACGCAGTTCCTGGCTGTCAAGGTCGACTGTCCTTGCTTCTGCAGTCCCGCACTCTGATGAGGGGCCTCAGGCTTGGTCAGTCCTGCTTCGTGGGAGTACGGAGGATCTTCCAAAAGCTTTAGGCCAGCTTAAAAGTAATTCACACAATCTAGTGTCCCTCTCCCTGGCTACTCCAAAATCACATTTGGCCTGCGAAGCACGCTCAACTGATGCTCCGACGACCCATACGGCCCCGTAGGACAAAAATCTACCGCTAGGCCTCCTAGTCAATCGGTAGGCGAAAAATGTACTGTTGCGGCCTAGTCGTACGGCATGCCCTGATTCGCCGGACATCGCCGAAAGCATTGCACGGATTACTTTGGCAGTGGGGCTGATGCCTAAACATTCGAAACGCAAGGAGTGTGCCACGGACATGTCTAAAGACGCCCCACAGCACCCGATGCTTGCAAAGACTGAAGACAGCTGGGAGCCTTTGTCTAGCACTATTAGTAATACATTTAGGCGCCAAAGGCAAGAAAATGAAGATTTTCCACCCTTTGCACCTTCTGCTTCGTCAGAATGGACCAGGGAAACATTTGAAGGGTGCATGGACCGCTTGGAAAGGATTGTATCACTTTCAGAGCACCCTACACCCAAGAGACCTCGGGAGGATCCTCTTTGTGTCAACCTTCAGGTTTCCTGGAAGTTTGGAATCTTCTTGGGATCATTTCACCTCAATCCACCATAAAGATTAAATTCAAATGGACATATATCAAGACATTTATGATGAAGAAGATTCCACCTTCCTACAGGACTACACTGCAGATGACCAGGCGGATGCCATGGATAACTGGGAGGACACTAATCATACTGAGACGGAGCCATGGGCATACTCTAATCACAATCAGGATACAGATCTCCCGTTTGTGGACTCCCCTCCTTCCACCCTGGTCTGCCAGGCTTCACCAATAGACGATCAGACGGCCTTTAATGCCATCTTAAGGAAGGCAGCCGATTACTTTCAGATCGCCACCCAAGAAGCCATACCTGAACAAAATTTTGTGGAGGACATTCTTAAAGGAAAAAAAACCCTCCAGTCAAGCCATTCCTCTCCTGAACTCCATTAAGATTGGCTCCTTCTCTTGTCACACCAGACCAGGGCAGTAAATCCAAGGGTGGAGACATTATTTTGGCCTTTGCCTACAGACCCTCAATATATTAAAAGCCACCCCTCGCCCTATTCCCTAGTGGTTACCACCACCCGGAAACGGGCGGGTGTACCCCTTGCTACGGGAGAGGCACCGCCTGATAAGGAGTCAAAAGGATGATATGCCTTGGGTAAATGTATTCCCACGGCAGCTGCCTTTACCATGCTCATAGCAAACACCACGTTGCTTGGCAGTTAGGCCGATGCGCAATGGAACCTTATACAAGAAGGTCTCCAGGAAGTACCTGAACCCGCAAAAACCAAATTACTCGCCATCGTGGCTGAGGGCAGGCAAGCTAACCAAAATGTTTTAAAGAACACTCTGGATACAGCTGAGACGGCAGGAAGATCCCTGGCTCAGGCACACTATTTAAACTGCACGCTTGGCTCCGAAACTTGGGCTTCAAGCCTGAGACCCAAGCAGCGCTTATTAACAAACCTATCGAAGGGTCGAATCTTTCTTAGAGCAGTCGACGAGGTTCTCGAGACTGCCAAAAAAGAGCACGAGACTCTTAAGTCCCTGCAACAAATCGCACAAAAACCCTCCCCCCAGAGGGCAAGTGGTTCCTGCTGGTCCTTTCGAGGTCAATCCCGTTCCACCCAAAACATGTACAACACAGGAAACAATTGGAACTCGGGTCAAGCATCCAGCACCCCCGCCAACTATCCACCTAGGGGTCAGTGGCGTGGGAAGGGCCGAGGCAGAGGCCCAAACTCCAGGGGTGCCACATCCTCTGGTCAGAAATGACCTACGAATTCAGGTCCCCTCCCATGTCACCCTCTTCAGGGGGGTGCTGAACATCTTTCCTTTCGGCATGGGAGGGGATTACATCAGACCAGTGGGTTCTAAAGACGGTCACCCACGGGTACTGCGTGGAGTTCGCCCGACCGCCCAAGACAAGACGCCGGACGCCAGACCATCTGCGAATCCTGAAACAAGAGGTGGAAGCACTTCTGGAAAAGGACGCCATAGAAGCCGTCCCTATTCTTCAGGTAAACAAGGGTATTTATTCAGTGTACTTACTTGTACCCAAAAAAGTCCTCACCCTGCGCCCTGTACTAGACTTGCGCCCAGCGAACCAGTTTGTCAAACCCCAAAAGTTTTGTATGGTAAACCTGAAGGAAGTAATTCCACTGTTGAAGCAGGGGGATTACATGGCAACATTGGACATGAAAGATGCATACTTTCATATTTCAAGGTTGCCGGCGCACAGAAAATGCCTAAGGTTCATGATAGTGCTGTATCAGTTCAAAGAACTCCCCTTCAGCATTGCCTCGCTGCCAAGGGTGTTTACTAAAGTCCTGGCAGTAGCACACCTGCACAGACTATCTGACCCTGTCTACCCTTACCTCGTCGACTGGCTCATAACAGGGGTCTCTTACGAGACATGCCTAGGAAATGCACAGAAGACAATAGACCTATTCAGTCTGGGAGTCTCCATCAACAAGAAGAAATCCAGCTTGGACCCCAGCCAAGCCAAACCATTCCTAGGTGCTCTGATTCAGACAAAGGAGGGTCTCGTCTTCCCCTCCAACGAGAAGGCTCAGAACATGCTTTCTCAGATCCCTCAATATGTAGCCAGTCGGGAAGTGACACTACGCAAGGCAATGCACTTGCTAGGTATGATGGCGTCATGCATTAATTTAGTTCCCCAGGCGTCGTTGCTTATGCGTCCCATGCAAGAGTGGCTCAACAGTCAGTGGTGTCAGGCCAGCGGACAATGGGAAGATATGGTAGTTGTCTCGCCAGCCTTCGTTCTCTCTCTGCAGTGGTGGTCGAGGGAAAACCTCTTGAAAGGGAAGACCTTCACTACCCCCGCAGTGGAAGCCACTCTCAACACTTATCCCTCACGGGGTGGGGGGCTCACCTACTTCAGCAGACAGCTCATGGATTGTGGTCCACACAAGTAGCATCCAACCATAAAAATCTGCTAGAGCTTTTAGCAGTATTCAAGGCACTAAACGCCTTTCAAACACAACTACAGGGGAAGACAGTTCTGGTCCTGACAGACAGCACCACCGCCATGTCCTACCTAAACAAGGGGGCACACACTCTACAGGGCTATCCAAGTTCTCCCAAAACATTTGGATGTGGGCTCTCAAACACAAGATGTTCCTGTTGCCCCAACACACTCCAGGGGAACTCGGATCTTCTGGCAGACGTGCTCAGCAGAGATTTCCCACTGCCCTTAAAATACGAATGGCGTCTACACGAAGAAATTGTCTCCAGTCTTCGCAGAATGGGGCTTCCCAGAGTTGGACCTGTTCGCTACTTAGGAGAACGCCCAATGGCAAGACTACGCCTCCAGGTATCGCCAGAACCGCTCCAAGGGGAACAGACTCTGGATACATGGTCAACAAGATAGTGCACGAGATGCACAAGGAACCAGTTAGCATGAAACTGGTGGCCCCGCCAATCCCCGTTTGCTCATCTAATGGAGATGTCCCTTCCTATACCCCCCTTGCCCCCTGTGAAACTACCCTGCCAATACAACATGTTGTCGGGGAGGGGAGACCCATGCCTGCAAACTATGAATTTAGCTCCCTGGCTCCTGAGGTCCTAGTTTGGACACCTTCAACTCCCTCAGAGATGCATGGACATACTCAGGGAAGCTAGGAGACCTAACACGCGCTACTGCTATTCCGGTAAATGGAAACACTTTGTCATATGGTGTAATACCAAGGGCGTCAATCCCATTGATTGCTCACCTGCACACATTGTGCAGTACCTAAGCCATTTGTTAGACTCAGGACTTGTCTTCAATTCCCTAAAGGTCCATCTAGCTGCTCTCTCAGCCTACACTACGTCACAACAGAAAGTGTTGTGGAGAATACCGGTTATTAAGGCTTTTATGGAAGGGGTTAAGAGAATCCATCCTCCCATTTATCACCCAGCTCCTGGATGGGGATCTAAATGTGGTTTTAACCAGACTCATGGGATATCCCTTTGAGCCAATGCATAAAGCAAGTCTAAAAGACCTTACTTACAAGACAGCCTTCCTAGTGGCTATCACTTCTATCAGAAGGGTTAGCGAACTACATGCCCTTTCAGTTCTAGGCCCTTTTGTTACACTCCACAAAGATAAAGTGGTTCTGCACACTCATCCTAGATTTGCGCCTAAAGAAATTTCAAAGTTCCATGTGAACCATTCAATTGAACTACCCACTTTCTTCCAGAATCCCACTAGCATGGCCGAAAGAAGCCTACACACACTAGACATGCGTAGGGCAGTCGTGTTTTACCTGGATAGAACAAAACCACGGAGGAGAACAAACCAGTTTTTCGTTTCAGTGGCAGCTGGTAGAAAAGGGGATCCTGTCTCTAAATCCGCTATCTCAAGGTGGATTGTCAAATGCATCACACTGTTATGCTCTTGCTAAGAGAGAACTGCCCTTCAAGCCGAGAGCACACTCTACTCGGGGAACTGGGGCTTCCATAGCATTCATTGCAAATGTTCCCCTTGAGTCCATTTGCAAAGGGGCAACCTGGAGTTCTGTACACACCTTTACAAAACACTATTTCCTAGACACTCATTCTATAACTGATTCTCAGGTGGGACAAGCAGTATTAAGACATCTTTACACTACTGTTCCTTCTCACAACCCACCTCCAACTCTGGGTATTGCTTGCTACTCTATGCACAACATGTGATTCTAAGCAGATTAACAAGCATCAGAAGACATGCATTACTTACCGTAATAGCATTTTTGATGATTGTATCTGCTTAGATTCACATGCGCCCTCCGTGCTCCATGTGGTAGGAACATGGACGTCTTACTACTTTCTCTCTTTATGTACTCACTCACAAAAGCCTGGGGCTCCCTCATGTCCGAAAAAATACAATTGGAGGGACCTCGGCACATGAGGGGTTTTGGGTACACTACACGTCACGATAGGGATAGTGTTACAGACACGCCTATGCCGACTACCTTTTTTGGTCCCGAAAGACAAGATGCAATGCTCCGCAGTTACCACTGGATGTCGGACCATATGCACAGCAAGTGAATCTAAGCAGATGCAATCATCAGAAATGCCATTACAGTGAGCAATGCATGTATTTTGATAGATGTAATTCTTGTTTATCTCACACTGACCATGGGGCTTGGCTTCGAGAAATGGTTTTAAGGATGGCAGCTGGGTTTGGGTACCTCAGTGGGTGGGGGGGGCGCAGTTCTCATGGTATTAATGGGTACCTCAGGATAACACGTCTTTGTGAAGTCCGTATGGTCCGTTCCATACACCATTTATATAGCAGATATCACAGATTGAATGTCTCTTATCGCACTCACGGCAAAGTCATTTGTGTGCCATTGATCTATGTGCAGAAAGCTGACATAAATCCTACTGCAACATTTGTTCTGCGGTCAAGTGGACAGTAATGATGTAACGGCCCCCAGAAGTACCCTATTGGTGATATAAAATACCAAGTGTATGAGTTATCCTCAGAAGTACTCTTGCATTGCTCTGGGACTATAGCAGTGTTAGCATTCTAATAGAAGTGCAGGATCTGTACAAAAAAGGTCCAGCTGTACCAGGGCAGCCTGTTTGGGCCTTTTCAGGTGCTGTCGGCACTGGCAGGAGGAATTGTTCATTTTCGATCCAGTACTCATAGTTCGATAATTTTGCAGACTGTACTGGGATTGTCTTTAACGATGCACAGTTAGGTTACTTACAAAACATTGGGTGCAAGTCCATTGCTGTGGTATTTTCATCTTTGCAATCTATTGGGTGTATCAGGAGACATGGGGCATTTTCAATAGAGTAGTGCAGGCTAATTCAGTTCAATAATATGGGCCATTTGTTTGACCATGCCTGTCATAACTTGGCAGACATTCATGAATTGAAAAACCAGAGGGGCGTGAACCCTCGTTTTATTTCTGTTAACAGGAAAAGACAGGGGGTGGCTGTGGCTGAGGAGAGGTGTGCGTCGCAGGAAGGGGTTGACCCAGGGGGAGCTTGTTTAGTCCTTCTCTGAAGAGCTCGAATTCGGATTAGGAACCATAAGTGCAGTGTGAGGTGGGTCAGAGAACCACCTGCGCCTTGTGGGAATAAAAAAGCCATGCAAGCCCAGTCGGGCGGGTACACTTTTGGGTA
This sequence comes from Ambystoma mexicanum, assembly GCF_040938575.1. Lineage (NCBI taxonomy): Eukaryota > Metazoa > Chordata > Amphibia > Caudata > Ambystomatidae > Ambystoma > Ambystoma mexicanum. The sequence goes on from NC_090923.1 coordinate 1,133,757,939, forward strand.
ACTGAAACCCATTGTGGCAAATATCGAGCACACTTTGTGGAATGTACCTGCTGTTAAATCATGTAGGTAAAGTTTGTGGCAAGAGCTCCAAGTGAGCTGAGCAGATAAGGGGGGTAGTGCTGGGGTGTGGGGGGTATACGTCGTGGGACAGTATCCAGAGGCAAAGAAGGGAATGTTTAGAAGGATCAGGGACCGAAGCTCGGGGTCCCGTTGGAGACGAAATCCGAATTTAGCACTGGAGAAGGGGGGGTGGGGGGGGGTTGGATCGGCGGGGGGTTTACATACTTGGTGTACAAGGCTATAGCGCTATAGAAAAGGCATGTGTACTCATTCGCATTATACATCGCAGCATAGGCTCACAGGTAGCCCCATATTTTTATATATTTAAGGAGAGACGCGCATAAGCAGAAGGGATGAAAGAACCAACTCCCGGCGTGCAAGACACAGGGTATGAATTGGAATTATGTGCTCATGGGTGCATCCTTTTGGCTAGCCAGATGTTTTGGACTAACACTCCCATGATCGCTCTCCATGGACTGTACTTCCCCATGGACTATACTGGTTGGGCCCGATGCGATTTGAAGTCCAAAACATCTGGAGAGCCAAAGGTTGCAGCGCCCCCCCACCAAACCTAGGCTAATGATCATCACTCACTACAAAATAATTGACAGATCATTTGATTCTGTGGTTTGTCTGTAGCAAAGCCCCCGTTAAGAGGGTTGTAAAGTTTGAGAGATTTGTGGACAAGCCAGGAATGGTGGGTTGGACACCCAATCTTTTGGGGACGAGTATGGAACATTTTTACGTGAAGTGAGACACCAAATTGAAGGATTTTATACTCTGAACTGCTTTTCTTTTTCTTTTCTTCTGTTTTTTTCCTTCTGTTCTCTTGTTTAATACAGTGGTGATATATGTAATCTAATACGTGCTGCTAGTTTAGTTTTGTGAAAAGTCGAGTTCTTTGACTAAACAAAAATAAAAAAACAAAGTCCCCAAGGTGTCCCGAAGCCACCCCCCACCCCCCATATTTTATGGGTCTCCTACGCCCCTGAGAGGTTGAGAGCATCAAGACTATCAGCCAGCGGATGAGTGATGGCTTTAGAGGGAATATCGAACCAGATATTAAAGTCTCCTAGGAGTGTAAGAGATGGGTGATTTACTTGAATGCTAACTATTGAATAACCGAGGTTGTTGGCGTAATGTCAGTTGTATCCAGGGGGTCTGTAGATGAGGAGGAAGCTGTGGCTGAAGGTCTGTGGTAGAGATAGTTTTACTAGAAGGGATTCACAAGAGGCAGTGCATGTCTGGAATTCCACGAGTGAGACAGAGAAATGACGATTGAAGAGGACTGCCACTCCGCCACCTCTGGATGGTGTATAGTGGGCGATGAGCGAGTAGCCGGTGTGGGGGGGGGGGGGGGGGGGGGGGATTCTTTGTGTGCTATAGGGACAAAGTCAGAGAACCAGGTTTCAATGATAAAAATGAGGCCCGGCTTGTGCGAGGATAGGAGGTCAAAAATGCTGCCTGTTTCTTGCAATCGAGCAGGCGTTAAAGAGGATGCAAGTGACTTTGTGAGGGGATGTGGATTTTTTGGTGCTCATCAGAGTGGGAACTTGAGGGACATGGCTGTCTGGTGGGGTGGTGGCAGTGGTAGGCACAATCGGGTATTGAGACAGGTTGAGGGGGGTACAAGAGGGGGCTGGGTACCTGGTTGTCTGCTGAGAGGGTTACGTTGATGGGGGGGGGGGGGGGGGAGTAGGCGGGCAGAGGTAGGAATGTGAGACGAGGTGTGGGTCAAAGGTTTGGGGTGGTGGATGGGTCGGATGGTGTGAGTGGGTTTAGATGGGCAGAATTAAGAATGTATCTGGGGTGAAGGGAGTTGGGTGTACAGGGTGAGAAGTCAAGAAAAAGGGGGTGGAAACTGGGTGAAGTGAGAGGTGAGTGCAGGGCGGTAGGGGAGGCAGAGGCTGGAAGCGAGGGCTGAGGCAGAAGTGGTGAGGAGTAGAGGATCGAGGGAGAGTACCAGTAGCGTTTTCTGCATTTTGTGGTATTTGGTCCCATACGGGTGTGCAAGGTGGCCAGGGTAAGAGGGCGAGGCTATTGTTCTAGCAAGGGTGAGGCACGCTTCCTTCAGAGAGGGTAAGGGATATAAAGGGGGTAGTTTATTGGCGGGGTCGAGTAAGGGTTATGGGGGGATGGAAAAGGTAGTATGGGAGGTTGGTTGGGGGGTGGTGTTTACCTCAGTGGGCTAAAAAGTAGGATGGAGTGGGCGGCATGGGAGGTTGGTAGAGAAGGAGGGGAGTTCCTCAGAGGGTATAAGGATGGAGTGGAAGTGGAGGACGATTTGTGTTTGGAGCGCCAGAGGGCTCCCCTGGCTTGGGAGTTCAATAGAGGACGAGGTGAATGGGCGGAGGGGTATTGGGGTGTTCACAAGATGGCAAGGGGAGAGTGGGAGTGGATGTGTTAGACTGAGATGGGAAAAGGGGGTTAAGCGCTTGAGGGGGCAGTTTGGTGCACCAGAGTGCTCCTCTGATTTTAGAATTTGACGAGGGATGATCGTAAGAGAGTGGATGTCTGGGTGTTTAGAAGTACGGGGGAGTGGACGTGGTTTGTGAGCCAGTGGGGAATCGAGGGGGGGGGGGCAAATTGGGTGCTAGACTGCGGGCCATGCGCTGCGAGGGGGGAGGGATGTGGGGGTATGGAGCAGGGAGGCTAGGGATCGGGATGGGTTGGAGGGGGGGGTATATCAAGAGTTGGATCTCCATCCTGGGGAGGTCGGTGCAGTACCTACAGGATCATGTATAGGCCCAATATGTACTATCTGTGTCTAGATTCTGGTCATCGGGGCAGTGGTAGAGGGCCAATGAGGGTAGCAGTAGGGAGTTCTAAGCGACCGGCAGATTCAAGATGCGAGTCAAGCTAACAGGAAAAATGTCTTGTCACATAGGTACTTTTTAGATGAGAATCAATGCAGCAAGAGAACATTTCTAACTGTGTGGAACAACTAAATCACAGTAGTATCTCGGAGGGCACTTCTAGATGTGAATCAAGCTGACAGGAACAATTCTAAGTCACAGAGGGCAGTTTCTAGATAGTCAATGTAGCAAGATCAAATCTCTAGTGTGTGGAGCAAATAAATCACAGTAATATCAGCCCCTTGGAACAATTTCTAAGTGTGGGACAGGCAGAATAAACACAGAAATTACTCGGGCAGAATAAAACGCAGTAATATCTCGGGTGGAGATATTCTAGCTGATGGTTGCGCTAAAAGGATCAATTCTAAGTGAGTAAATCTGAGTATTTTCTCAGTGGGCATTGTTTAACTGTGAATGTGTGACTTTCAAGGAGTGAGTCAATCAAGCAGGGACAAATATTTGTGTGATGGGCAGAATTTCGTACTATCACAGTGAGCACTTTCTATATGAGAATCGATTTAGCAGGAATACATTCTCAATGAGTAACGTAGGCAGGTAAATCACTTGAAGTAATTCACAGTAATATGACATTGTGCACTTTCCAGAGGAAGTGTTGCAAAAACGTTTTCCAAGTGAGCGGCATAGGCCAATAACCTATAGTACTTCCAAAGTAGGCACTTTCTAGAAATCAATGCAGCGAGAGCGGATTTGATAGAAGTCAGTCTGAACTGTTCCCTAAGGTGTGTCTGTTAGGCAAGATTGTATGCAGTACCCTTTGGGTGCACTAAAACAACCCTGACCTCCTGGCAATAGGAACCCAAATGTTGCTATAAGTCTGTACTACACAGGTTGGTAGCGTGTTGAGCAGTCAGGCCTTTCTCGAGGGGTCAGTGTGAGCTGTAGGGGAGTTGCACAGAGATTCAGTGACAAGTATTCAAATAAACTCTTACATAAAGGTTTCTTGATTAAGTAATTATTAATTTAACAGTTTGAGTAAGCAGAAGGGGCAATATTCTAGTAACACAAAAATACACTCCAAAATACAGTTTCCCTAAATCAGCAAATAATTTGGGATGGCACACAGACACTCTTTACCTCCTCAGGTGACTTCAATAGTTATGACACTGTGGACATTAATATGTCAATGTTGCATTTAGGGCAATACTTAGGAGGATGTCAAAGAAAAAGATATTTAGAATAAAACGAGAGAGCTCACAAATATTCTGAAGCAGGTAAGTACTTTTGGTAATCCCCATTGCAAAGACAGTTAACCCCTTCCTGGAAGGAGGGCTAAACAGAGTCTGAGGAAAGAAGAGTTATTCAGGGAGCCAGGCCAGGCCAAAGTCAATTGGACAAAAGTTGAGGTGAGCTGAAGTAGTTCTTGCAGGTAAGTAAAAGTCTTGCACAATGTTTTAGAAGTCTTTGTAGAAAAGAGAAATCAAAGTAGGGCCACAAGCTGATTAGGCTTGTGAGGTAAAGAAGCTGATAGCAACTCTACAGGAGCAAATAAAACAAGTCTCAACTGAGAACAAGTGAGGTTACACAAGAGGGAAGTTCGCTTAGATTGTACACTACCTTAGGTTAGAAGAAAAGGGGCTTTGGCAGGCTTCTGTTCCTGTGCAGCTCTGCAGATCATGTGTTCCTGGGCCTCGATCGTGGGGACAAGAGGGAGGACGTCTGGAGGACTCCTGCACTGCAACGGGACAGTCAGCGACAGAAAAGGACCAACTTCTATTCAGTGGCACTTCGTGGTTGCAGCTCCTCGCGTCTTAGCAAATAGCACCACTGCAGACTCTTGGCTTTTGTGATGGACTTTGCTTGCATCTGTGGTCCAGTACACTCTTGAGGTGGCTCAGGCTTGGTCAGTCCTGCTTCCTGGGAGTACAAAGGATCTTCCTGGAGCTCTTGGCCAACATAAAAGCAACACACACGAACTGGTGTTCCTCTCTCTTGATCTTCGGTTTCCAGCAGCAACTGCAGCGGGATCACAAACGGCTTCGAGAGGATGTCCAGGTGGCTTACTTTGGAGTTGATTGGTCCCACCATCTCAAGAGAAGTGGTCCTTGCAGGGCTTCTCTAGTCGTAACTAATTCAGAGCTTCAGCACAGCAGCAGGGCTCCACCGGGCAAACCAACGGTCCAGGAGTTGCAGCAGGCGTCCTCTTGAAGTTCTTCTTCGGTTTCTTCGTCCAATGGGCGACTCTACCTTCCAAGCCAAAAGCCTTGCCTTTTATTCAGTTCTCTCCCATTCATTCCAGCCTAGCTGTCAGTCACCCAGCAGGGTGGCTGTCCTTGCCCGGATAGTCAGCCGGCGAATCACTACAGAGTGCATTTGGGTCTCCTAGGAGTCTAAGCACAGGGAGTTTCGGGCACATCCCTCACTTCCTGCCCACCCCAGACACCATGGAGCTCGAGGCACCAAAGGCAGAGCGAACAAAGGGTCCAAACCTGGTTTGGTGTGCAGAGTAAATCTCAAGAAGGACCTTTCCACAAAGAAATGGTGAAAAAAGACTGGGGCCATTTTGGCAAAAATGGCACCCTTCGGTGCTTTACTGCAGCTGCGAACGAAGCCTGCAGTAAATGCACACAACAGTAGTTAAAAGTAAACCACTGCCACCAGCCATTCAGTGAGGAAAGGGTAACATGAGAAGCTAGGCAAAGGGGATACTAGGTAACCCCTCCAGCACCCTAGTTACTGCTCTGGGAAACAGTAGTTTATTCCAGGGAAGGCATTTAAACCTTTTGGAAATCTGACAACTTCCCTGTGCCACTGCACTGAAGTTGCTGTGTGACCCAATGCCAAAGATGATGCCTATGTAGTTTGTCAGACTCCATAACCAAAAGAAACGCAAAGTTCAGAAATCACATTAAAATACTTGAGTGGGAGAAAAGGAGTCTCACTCGTTCCATGTTAAAAATATCAAGTCCTCAAAATCCAACAAAGTTGCTGGGGGTCTCTAAAGTGGAGGCAATTTGCACATGTCTGAGAATTCTCCCTAACACACAAGGCCAGCCTAAAACACTTAACCAACAAAACTGCCTTTCTGCTAGCGATCACCTCGATAAGATGAGTCAGTGAGCTACAGACATTATCTGTACAAGACCCTTTCTTTGTAATGCACAAGGACAAGATGGTGCTTAGAACTCAACTTAGGTTTCGCCAAAATGAATCTCCAAAATCTCCAGCATGAGTTCTTCCATGGATTCACATGCTCATGAATATTCCCTGTCAGGCTGGGAATCCTCGGTAAAGAAAAAAAATCAGTTTCACTTCTGAACTGTCTTTCTCCTAACAACCAATCTCTAGTCTCTGGGTCATACTGCCCCCAGCCAATGACTCCCCTCTACCTAAGCCCCTCCTCTGGCAGCCATCTTCAGGTTTTTACTGCATGTTCAGGTGTTGGGAGTCCTCGTGCTATAGCTCTCGAGCTTTTACTGGGTTTAGCAATTTTTATTTATTTATTTTCCTAGTTTTACTCTATTTTTTCGGTCAATCGAGCCTCAAGCTCCATCGATCCACCTTCCGATTAAACGGGGACCCATTTTCTGATTCTTCGGCGCCCCTCAAGGGTGAATTTAGTTGAGTTTCTTATTGGAGGATTCCAAAAGCTTCTTCGAGTCCTACGCCGCGTGGACATGGCCGATAAGGACCCGGTGCCTTTCTTCAAGGTTTGCCCTGGCTGCAACCTACGGAATGTCTTTTCTGACGACGTACATTCCCTGTGCATTTACTGCCTGCACTCGGACCCAACGCACATGGAGGATGACTGTGCGTCTTGTAAGGAGATGGTACCTTCCGCGCTGAACGACCAACTCGGGTATCAACGAGTGGCTGCAGGCCAAGGCCCCTGCTCTGCGTGAGTGACGGCAGCATGCCTCCCCTGCCCAGAAGGTTGAGCGGTCTTTTAAGATCTTTAAGGGCACCCCTCCCATGGAGGCCCAACATAACGCTAAGCACTGTGAGGGCCTCAGAGCTGTTCCAGCTTGTCCCTGAGGAGAAAAAGAAAGAGGGTTTCCTCTATCAGCGCCGCAAGGCGAAGAGGGAGACCGTACTTTCGATCCCACTCTTGGAGGCCATTTGGGACGAGGGGGAGAAGAAATACAGGGTGCCGGACTCTGCGCCCAAGTATTTACGGTCCCAGCCGTCCCTGGACTCTGACTTCTGCGGCGGCGAAGAAATAAATCTTCGGGCGCCTCCTAGTCGACGGCCTCCTCGCCCCCCTGGACAGTGAGGGGAAGAAAGTGGATGCCATGGGGCGAAGAGTTTTCACTTCGACAGCGACGTCCATCAAGGCCGCAAACGCCCTCGCCATCATGGCGCATTACCACAGGGAGCTTTGGTTCAAGATCACTCCCCTCCTGGACTTCCTTCCTGATGACAAGAGGGCGCAAGCTTTGGAGATCCTACAGGAAGGCGAGGTGGCATTGGACCAGGTTTACAGGTTTCCGCCAAATGGGCAACAGCATTTGCCTTTGACGGGTTGGTTTAGGGCCACTAATTTTAGCCAGGATGTTCAGTCGAAGGTGTTGGACATGCCCTTCGACAGGGACATTTATTCAGGAAGACTGTGGACGAGTCTCTTCAGGCCATCAAGGCCTACACTGAGACGGCTGGTGCCTTGGGCACGCTTCAGGAACAAGGGCCGTCCTTTCAGACCTCCGGAGGAAAATCCCAGGGTTCTTCCAAAGGATTCGGGGGAGGTGCTTTGTCCTACCGTCAACCCTCACGCTTGTCGGCCCAGGAGACCTACAGGGGCCGTGCTAAATCTGGAGGACGGCGGCGTCACCAAGGCCCCCAAGGCAGCGCTTCGACGTCAAACCAGGATTAAACCGGCTGTGGCGTCGGGGCCCGTACCCGAGCACCCCGGTGGGCAAACTTCGTCGGGGGGTGGAAGACCATCTCCACTGACAGTTGGGTGCTGGACGCTCTCACCCACGGACACTCTATAGTTCAACACAAGTATCCCCGTATACCACCAGTGTCCCGGAAGAGAAACCACGTCCCTCAGCTTCTGCTTGAGGTGCGGGCTATGCTAAAGGGTGCGTCCCAAGAAGGCTCCGGGGCTCCGGAGTATACTCTCATTACTTCCTCGTCAAAAAGAAGACCGGCTGTTGGAGGCGCATCCTGGACCTCAGCTGTCTGAACAAGTACGTAAGGTCTCAAAAGTTTCGGATGGTGACTTGTCAGCACGTGCTAGGACAGCTGGAAAAGGGGGATTTTCTATCGTCGCTGGACTTCGAAGATGCCTATTTTCACATCCCCATACACAAGGGCCACCGCACGTTCCTATGCTTTGTGGTTCAAGGTCAACATTACCAGTTCAAAGCCCTTAGCTTCGGATTGAAGTCTGCGCCAAGGGTTTTCACCAAGTGCCTGGTGCCGGTGGCGGTGCAGCTGCATCTACGAGTGATCCACGTCTACCCTTACCCGGACTGGCTCATCCAGGCAAGCTCAAAGGACATTGCCTTCGAACACACGGCGAGGACCGTCCAACTCCTGATGGATGTGGGTTTCTCAGTGAACTCATCAAAGTCCTGCTTGATTCCATGGCAGGACGCACGGTTTCTGGGAGCCTGACTCAACAGTGGCGTGCCTGGCGTCTCGTTCAGAGGAGAGGATAGCAGCCATCTTGGGCAACGTACAACGGCTGTGGGCACACTCGACGATAGTTTCTGTTGAGCGATACGGTAGTGGGGAGTGCGCGCACATCTGTCCGCAGGTGTGAATTTCTAGACCCCACCTCATCAGGAGACGGTCACAATGGACGCTTCCCTGGAAGGATGGGGAGCCCACACCGGAAGTCTTCATGCGAGAGGCCTGTGGCTACCGGAGGAGAAGACGTTGCACATGAACGTGTTGGAGCTGCAGGCAATGCTTTGGGCCCTCCAATCCTTCCTTCCGTCCCTCAAGGGCAAGGTGGTACGGGTCTTCACGGACAACACCACCACAATGTTCTACATCAGGAAGCAGGGGGAAACCAGATCCCCGGCGCTCTCCAGAGGTGTGGGACCTTTGGCACTGGGCTGTAGCCCAGGGGATGTTCCTCATCCCGTTTCATCTGGCAGGAGTGAAGAACAGTCGCCGACTCTCTCAGCAGGGATCTGCGCTCTTGCCACGAGTGGGAACTTCGGCAGGACCAAGTGGATTACCTGTTCGCAGATGGTGCAAGCCCCAGATCGATCTGTTTGCGAGGGCAACGAACACCAAGTGCCGAATCTCCTGAATGATCATCCTTATGGTTGCATTGATAGATCAAGGAGTTTGTCAAAGGACTGTTTTGTTCGTTCCTGCCGGTGAAGGCTCCGGCCCCGGCGTGGGAGCTCAATGTGATGCTGACTAGGCTCGTGGGTCCTCCATTTGAGCCTGTGCGTTCGGCGCCACTGAAATATTTGTCATGGAAAACAGCTTTTCTTGTGGCCATCACCTCCGCACTACGAGTGGGAGAGATCCAGGCCCTCTCTTGTGAACCACCTTATTTGACATTCCACAAGACGAGGTTAGTGCTACGGACGCACCCCTCCTTCATGCCCAAGGTGCCGTCGGACTTTCATCTAAACAAGCCCTTGGTGTTACCTGTATTCTTCCCGACGCCTCCGTCGCCGGCTGGGAGGACTTTGCACTCGCTGGATTTGGCTAGAGCGCTGAAGTTCTATGTGGACCACACGAAGAGAGACATCACAACTCTTTGTGAACTTTGGCCCTGTGAACCATGTGAAGGCCTTCTCCAAGGCTTCCATTTCAGGTGGCTCTCTTGCTGTATCACCCATTGTCACCGGTTGGCAAACCGACTGTTGCCTGGGCGTCTGAGAACCCATTTGACCAGAGCGATCTTTGCAACTGCGGCGTTCCTGTCTGGTGTTCCCCTGCTTGACATCTGCAGGGCTGCTACATGGAGGTCGACGCACACCTTCACAAAGTTCTTCTACGTTGACAGGGATTCCAGGGAGGAGTCCAGAGTCGGCCAAGCAGTGCTGCGCAACCTGTTCGCTTAAAGGTGAGCCTGGTGAGGTAAGAGATGATAAATGTTGAGATGCTTAATGTTGAGCCTTGCCACCTTCTTTGGTTGTGCATGTGTGTACTGCTATCTATTCTTTATTCATGAGCATGTGAATCCATGCCAGACCCCATGCTGGAAAAGGAACCAGTTTCTTACCTGTAACTGTTGTTCTGCAGCCTGGGTCTGGCATGGATTCACATGCAAAACCTCCTGCCTGCCCCTCTGCGGCTCTTCTCTTGGTTCTACTGCCACTTTACGTGCTACCAAATCTGAAGATGGCTGCCAGAGGAGGGGCTTGGGTAGATGGCAGTCATTGGCTGGGGGCAGTATGACCCAGAGTCTAGTGATTGATTGTTAGGAGAAAGACAGTTCAGAGGTGGAACTGATTTTTTTTTTCTTTACCAAGGATTCCCAGCCTGACGGGGAATATTCATGAGCATGTGAATCCATGCCAGACCCATGCTTGAGAACAACTGTTAAAGGTAACTAACTTGTTCCTGCCATGTCAACCAATCCATTGAACTATCAACCTTTTTCCAAACTCCATCTAACTCTGCTGAAAACAGATCAGCTCTGTTTCCATAGCACCTGGTAGGGAAGGTGATCATATCTAAAAATGACATCTCCAGAATGATTGTGAATAGCACATCTGTATGCATTTGACTATCTAAAAAGACCCTACCTCTCACTCCTAGAGCTCACTCGACTGGAGGTACAGGAGCTACTCTAGCGTTTATTGCAAGTGTCCTCCTAGACCCTATTTCGCAAAGCAGCTATTTTGAGTTACATTCATACCTTTATGCATCATTACAGCATTCACACTCTAAAGCAGATTCACAGGTGGGACAAGCGGTGCTAAAACATCTATTTGCCGCTGTACCTTATCACAACCCACCTTCTCCAGATCCTGCTCACTGATCTATGTATGTCATGTGATCTAAGCAGATGCACAAGCCTCAGAAGGCATACATTACTCACCCTAACTGTATTTCTGATGCTTGTTAATCTGCTTAGAATCACATGCTGTGCATATAGTCCGACATCCAGTGGTAACCGCAGAGTATTGCGTCTTGTCTTTTGAGAATTGAAAGGGGACGCCGATATGGGCGTGCTTGTAACACTATCCCTAACGTGACATGTAGTGTACCCAAAAACCCTCACGCGTCGAGGTCCCTCAGATTTTCTTCCGCCCAGCTATCTTGTCGCCCTAATGCAGAGCTCTTCATAAAACATTGCGTTATTGTTATATTTTTCGACCCTTGGTCGTTTATTCTCATTGTCACTCTGTTCGGCTGATTCCTGTGCCACCGCCGAAGACTGCTGATGGAATTTCGACGGCTGTGGACCGGGTCGGCGCTCCCGACCACATGGCCATGTCCTCTGGCTGGCCTTTACAGTATGGGGAGTGGGGTCGTGGTGGTCCTATTCTTTTCAAGAATGCCTTTCCTTTTCCCCCCTCTTAGTTCCCTTGGGTTCGTCGTCGCTAGCACGATCCTGTGCTATGGACAGGACTCAATTTAGATTTTGCCTTTACTGTAAGGCGAAATACCTGTGGAAAGTCGATCAACGTCGGTGCAACAATTGTCTTCCCCCTCAACCAAAACGAGACTGCCTGTAAAGTCCTACAGCCGAAGACTCTTAAGGAGCACAGTTCAGTGGCGCTGAAATCCACTGCACAGCTATTGGCTCAACCACCACACCCCCCTGAAGCCCAGAGCATCAACGATAGTATCGCAAGGATCGATTCGGCGGTTAAATAAAAGGAACTGTCGAAACAGACTTCGAAACAGAAGGAACAGCATAAAGACGCGTCTAAAGACACGTCACAACGCCTGGAGCCTTCAAAAGGGTACTGACTTTCCAAGACTTTCAAAGGAAAATCTCGACTTTCTGAAGAGGAAATTGGTCAAGAAGATCCCTTTCCTCCCTTGGTCTCGTTTAGTTCATCATCATGGACCAGGGCGTAGTTTGAGGGGTGCATGAACAGACTGGAGTTTGCTCCTAAGAGGCCTCGTGAGGAGCTTCCTTTGTCACCTATGGCTAAGTTTCAGAGGACCTTTGAGGATCCTCATGAACAGAATGTTTTTGACCTTACAGATGACGAGGTGCCTATCAATACCCACATACAGGATGATACCTTTGTGGACCCTATAGATGATACTGCTGATCCCATGGACAATTGGGAAGACGGCCATCCATTTGATGATCAATCTTGGCCATTCCATACTCCTACCTCAGACCCTGGCCCTGTGTTTATGGATTCCCTTCTTACCACCCCAGTCTGTCAGGCCTCACCTGTGGATGATCAAATGACATTCAACGCCATCTTAAAGAAGGCGGCTGAACATTTTCAAATCGCCACACAGGAGGCTGTGCAGGATTCAAATTCTGTAGATGACTTACTGAAGGAAAAGCCTCCTGCCAGTCAGGCCATTCCCTTACTGAACTCTATTAAGAGACGTCTAGCGCCTTCATTGTTAACTCCAACCCAGACCAGGGCGCTTAATCCCAGGGTAGAGAAGTTGTTTCGCCCTTATCCTACCGACCCGCCTTTACATTAAAGGGCATGCCACTCCAGAATCCCTGGTAGTTAAGACTATGTGAGAGAGGGCAGGTGTCCCCCTGTCTACAGGGGAGGAATCGCCTGATAAAAGGCAAAAAGTTGTATTGTCTGGGGAAAAAGGGTCACGACTGCTGCTGCATTCTCCACCCGAATAGCCAACACCACCACTCTGTTGGCTAGCTACTCAGATGGATGTACAGTAGAATTTGTTGAAGGAGGGCCTTCAAGAGGTCCCTGAACCAATGCAGGCTAAACTGCTTGCGATTGTATCGGAAGTCAAGTGAATCAACTACAACATTCTGAAGAACACTTTGGATGCTGCTGAAACAGCAGGAAGGACCTTGGCCCAGGGTACATTACTTAAACAGCATGCCTAGTCGAGGAACTCTGGTTTTAAGCCTGGAACCCAAGCAGCCTTAATAAACAAGCCGGTTGAGGAGACCAACTTGTTTGGCAAAGCTGTGGACGAAGCACTTGATACAGCTAAGAAGGAGCATGAGACTCTCAAAACCTTAAACCAGATTACCCAAATGCCTTCACAACAAAGAGGGGGCGGTTCTCATAGTTCCTTTCGCGGGCAATCTCGCTCCCCTCAAAACCAGTATGGTTCAGGTAACAACTGGTCTTCAGGACAAGGATCCAACACCACGTATCCACATAGAGGACAACTCAGTGGGAAGGGTAGAGGCTGTAATTCCACTCCCAGAGGCTCCCTGGCCTCGGGTCAGAAATTACCCTCATTTCCAGGTCCCCTCCCATGCCTCCGCAGTCGGGGGACGTCTTACATCATTCCTTCATGCATGGGAGTCTATAACAGACCAGTGGGTGCGCAAGACCGTCGCCCAGTGGTACTGCTTAGAATTTTGCAACCACCTCAATTCAGACCGCAAAAATCAAGACGCCTGATGCCGGAACACCTACGCATCCTGCTGCAAGAGGTCGATATACTGCAGGAAAATGGCGCCATAGAAGTCGTCCCTCTACTACAGGTAAACAAGGGTACTTATTCAGCGTACTTCCTTGTACCCAAAAAGGATCTCACCATGCGCCCTGTGCTGAAACAAGGGGGATTACATGGCAACACTGGATATGAAAGATGCATACTTTCATATTTCAATGTTGCCGGCACACACATACCTAAGGTTCATGATGGAGGACAAGCACTATCAGTTCAAAGTACTCCCCTTCGGCATTGCCTGGGCACCAAGTGTGTTTACGAAGGTAATGGCAGCAGCGCACCTGCGCATAGAATCTGTTCCGGTTTACCCTTACCTCGACGACTGGCTCTGGATTCCTACGAAACATTCATGTTGAACACCCAAAAGACGATAAACCTCTTATTTAGCCTGGGATTCTCCATCAACGAGAAGAAGTCCAGCCTAGACCCCAGTCAGGTCAAGCAGTTAGGGGCTCTAATTCGGACAGAAGACGGCCTCGTCTTCCCCTGCAATGAGAGGGTTCAAAACATACTGTTTCCGATCCCTCAATATGTAGCTGGTAAAGAGGTGACGGTACGCATTATGGCATCCTGCATTTACTTAGTTCCTCACCCACGTCTGACCATGCGTCCTATGCAAGAACGGCTCAACAGCCAGTGTTATCAGGCCAACGGACAATCGGAAGATCTGGTGGTTGTCTTGCTAGCACTCATTCTCTCTCTGCAGTGGTGGTAGAGGGAAAACCTTAACCAACGCAGTAGAAGCCACTCGGGACAGAAGCATCTCTCACCAGGTGGGGGGGGTGGGCTCACCTGCTTCAGCAGAAGTTGCACGGCGTGTGGTCCCCAGAAGTAGCATCCAACCACATAAATCTGTTGGAGTTAGCCGTAGTCAAAGCACTGAAAGCCTTTCAGACAGTTACAGGGGAAGACAGTACCACGGTCATGTATTACTTGAACAAGCAAGGAGGCACACACTCTGCAGGGCTATCTAAGCTGTCCGACTATATGCACAGCATGTGAATCTAGTCGGACATACAATGGTAACCGCAGAGTATTGCATCTTGTCTTTTGAGAATTGATTTTATTTTTTGTGCCATGAGGGAGCCCAATGACTATCGTGAGTGAGTACATAAAAGAGAGAAAGTAGTAAGACGTCTGTTTCTTCCAGTCGAGCAGGTAGGAAGGGTGGCCGCATGTGAAACTAAGCATATACAATCATCAGAAATGCTATTACGGTGAGTAATGCATGTCTTCTGATGCTTGTATCTGCTTGGATTCACATGCGCCCACCCTTCCTCCCCTCCTGGAGTCGAAGGTGCATAGATGTCTCTTACTCTATTGCTATTTTATTCTTTATTACAACTGTATTCACACTACACTTCAACCTCATGTCAGAAACAAAACAATCTGAGGGACCTTGACGCGTGAAGGACCATGGCTAAAGTAGATGTCACCCTAGGGATAGTATTGCTAACACGCCCAGTCTACATCCCTTTTCGTGTTCAAAAACACATCATATACTCTGTGACTATTACTAGATGTTGGCCTAGACATAGCATATGAATCTAAGCAGATACATGCATCAGAAGTACGATTACGGTGAGCAATGTTTGCCATGTACACTCACTGGAGTCAGTGCGAGAAGGTCAGTAACTCCACCAATACATGCAAACGAAAAGGGTGAATAACTTTTGTAGCTCCAACCGTCTTCTGAGATGGCAGCCCTAACTTTATAAGTCCAGCCCTAAGGTGAAAGGAGCCTTGCGCTCCATGTGCGCGTAAAAGCGCCTGGTTGTGTGCAAAGTTCACAAAGTACTTCTTGGGGAGCAGGAAAAGGTTAGGGGAAGAATTTTAAAGGGGTGAAACGAGTTCCACGAATCAAGAGGATCTGCTATGATGAACAAAGCTGTTACCGATTTTCAGAGGGTTTTTAGGAAGCAAATACTACCAAACCAAGGAGGACAAAATAACCTTCAATGCGTAAACACGTTTGAATGAACAAAGGGCCACGGTTAAGTGATTTCACTACTCGCCGCCCTTAGCTCGGTTTTGGTCCAGACATGGCAGGTCTAGAGGTGGCGGTCAGGTTCAATTTCCTGTCCTCCGTTGACACAGATTTTGCAGGTGCTGATACAGGTCCGGTTTGGGACAGGAGCTGTAACTCTTGATTCGGAAGAACGACTAAGAAAACACTGATGAAGCAGGTCTTTGGGCACATGAAGGACCGTGGGAAAACAGTTGTCAGCGTCACACAGTGATGCAGGGGCACCCAACTCTCGCTGTAATACACAGCCTTTTATCTCACAACCCAAAGTGCTGGGCCGACATTCTAAACTCTTCCGGCACGGTAACCAATGAGTAAGCTGGACAGCCCACTTTATGGCCCAGGGACATTTCCAAACAGGCTCACTTGCAGGGTTACCAGGAGACATCGCAAGTGATTGTTATCACCACTACAAGGGTTGGAATCGCCTTCACAGGTCTTCTGAGATCACATTGGAGCTCTGATTTGCACGGACAACTGGATTTGGGTGCCAGCCCTCTTCAGTGAGTCTCAGGATCATCCTCTGTTGTGCTTGCTCTTCAGGGTACTTGGTTCCTTCTGCTCTCATAGTTTGCCTTTTTTTTTAATGTGCTATATGTGGGTAAAATCTACCCTTGTTGGCGTCCTGCCAACTATTGGAGATTAAAAAAGGTTACCCACCTTTTTAATTTGACTTCTATGTCCTGCGTTTGTCTGAGGTGGCCATGCTTGCATCTACATGCTACTTTTTTTACACCTATTTGCACCTATCTTGGGGAAAAAATGGCTGCATAATTGAAACAGTGTCTCTATCTGCCTCTTTTTCTGTTACTCACCTGGGACCGCTTACTTTTAATAATGATTACCAGTGTGTTCATACCCTGTGGTCTGAACCAGTACTCTTCCCCCCCCCCCCTATCTCTTCTCCCTATTCACTAAGACTTGTGTTATAATATACGGTTTCTTTCCCTATCAAGGCCATGCAGACATTCCTCCTATGTTCATGCAAGGTCCATGATTTTCATCTGTAACATAAACCAACATTGTTACAGTTACTCAAATTGTATTTTACTTAACCTTGTATTTTCTCCTTGAATTAGCTCTGTACAAAAATGTTCCTTGTCTGGTTAACCTAATTTTGGTCA
This sequence comes from Ambystoma mexicanum, assembly GCF_040938575.1. Taxonomy (NCBI): domain Eukaryota; kingdom Metazoa; phylum Chordata; class Amphibia; order Caudata; family Ambystomatidae; genus Ambystoma; species Ambystoma mexicanum. Next base: position 1,133,774,522 of record NC_090923.1, read on the forward strand.
ACCATACCCCTTTTTGTTCTCCATTACTCCATAATTTTTTTATTGCACTGCACAACTTCTTCAATTTTGGCCTTTAGTCCTCATTGCATGTTTGCTTCTTGTTATGCTCCCTTTTGATTTAAGATCCAATCTTTCATTCATCCAATCACTTTTCCTTTCATTTTTTGTTTCTTTATTTCATCCAAATAACATCAATGTTTAAACTGAGCTATTTACTCCTATACTGTTTACACTACATTATTTTAACTTTATCCAAATTCATTTCTCTGGACCAATGCCAAAAGGCCCAAAGTCTACCTAACCTTTTTGACACTTTCTCCAATCTTCAATTTATACTGGATGCTGCTACATTATTGCCATATGTAATAAAAATGTTTACTCCTTTCTTTATAGTGTGTGATGTTGCTAAAGAAAGCACCACTTCATACTTCATTAAGCCCCATCTAGATATATCGCCATCTGTGACGTTAATTTACCTAGACCTTTTTATGAGAACCATTACTGTCATCCACAATCCATTTTTATTATTAACTCCTTGATCATTTGCCATGCTTCCTTACACAATGGCTGTTTCTAATTTTATGGAGGTCATCTGCCCCCCCGCCCCCTCTTTGTTCATAAATATACATGGTCTGAGAATAAATTAACCAAATACTCACCACTTTTCCACTAGGTCACACCATTCTTTAGAATACCGCGCTTTTGCTACAACAAGAAAACCCTCTCTGGTTTCTACCAGAAACGTCTCATCGGGCCTTTTGGCCTGTACATGCCACTATGGATGCACCCATATTCAAATGGTGCATTCCCAAAACAAAACATGCTTTTCCTTAATCACCTAAACATCATCATCATGCTTAGGCTTGTATTATCCACTCCTTTCTTCAAAAACGTTGGCAAGTGCCTGTTACAAATGTAATAAAAATGTGTCACAACACACTCTGCTCCAGACGTAGCTAATTCCTCACTAGACAAAAAACTACATTTATAGTCTTCAAAAAACACCCTCGAGCTTCTAATATTCATTCACCACCTTTCTGTATTTGCTACATGGACATACAGTCCCAAAGTCTACCACTAAAACATTTTTTCTCCGTCTGCCATATTCATTCTTGGCACTCTTTGAGGCATAGTGCCACTAACAATTCTGACACTAACATTGCTGATCATGCATGTGGGCTCACTCACCATCTGCAGTAAATCTGTTTTGCACCTTTCCTAAGCTGGTGTACCTGCTGCACGCCCAGCGCTCATGTCTGATGTCTGATCTTGGGCAAAAAAATCCTTCCTCAATTTGTAAGCTATACACTAGGGGGTGTGCTGTCCCCCCTCTTGAATTGCCCATTTCTGCACGAATCTCTGGCTTCTATACATGCTTGCAAAGTGCTCTGACATACTGCATGTCCAACCTACAGGAGGTCTTCTACTTTGCCCCTCCTGCATGTTTTGAATATTCTTCTGCATGCTTTGAGACCCACCTGGGTTACTCTGGGAATTTCCCTGATTATTCTGAACGCTTCTTCCTCGGCAGCCTTCCCAACACCGCAGTATGAATCCATTATTGCCTTGATCAAGCTACCTTTGGTTATTCACCTGTGGCATACTTGCGGTTTGCTGTGAATCCGATCCTTCCCCACTAGTCAACATTGCCTTTTCATGGCAGATTTTGTAATTTTTTCTGCGCTAATTTCATTTCTGCACCTTTCCTAGCATAATTTTTCTTTTAATTCTTCTCTTACAGTAATCTTCAATAATGTGCGATGGTCAGCTGAATCTCTGACCATGGCTTCGCTTCCAGGACCACTTATTTCTTAAGCTGCTTCTCCACGGGTTCTGACAACCTTTGTCATTTTTATAGCTCCCCGTCTTGATCTGACCTATTTTTGTCCCCAGCTAATGTCACATTTACCATTCTAGTCTTTATTTTAAATCAGCCTGTCCATAGACAAGGCTCTATACTTGTGTACACACTGCATTCTGTCACATCTGCATGGGTGCAAGCTGTTGTTTTTAGAAAAGCCTGCTTTAATACTTAATTATTTGGCTGACTTCCTCAAGGCCGCCCAGAATGTGCGATACTGCTACATTCCTCTCCTGTGATCTCAACACCACTCCCACGTTTTCCCAAACTGCTTTCCTATCTAAGTCTTTGCTTACGACTGCAGTAAAATATAATTGCTGTTCTTCATTCTCGCTTGTGTACTACAAGAATCTCAGTATTTCTAAATATAAATATGTGCATTTCTGCCCTTCCTAGTTTTCCAAAAAAGACCAGCTTTTCTGTCAGCTATCATTTTAACTGTAAAACAAAAAACATTTGGTTCATTCGTCGGTGTGCTTGCATGTGTGTGTGTGTGTGTGCATTCTTAAATGCATTTTCCATGGTGCACACATTACTTGCACTTCCATAAAATCATGTGTACCTTTGTGTATGTCTGCATGGGTGTTTTTTCTCATGTCAGTGCATCTACATAAATGCCTCCCATTACATGCATCTGCATGAATGTCTTTCGATGTGTATGCATCTATATGCATACCTTCTCGTATGCGTGCTTCTGCATGCTTTCTTTCAATATTTACTGCTTTCCTTATGCTAAAGTATAAAGATTTCATTTCCACATATATTTATCACATTTTATCAACCAGCAAAAATTGCCTATTGATACATTTATCCTTTTCCTCTCTAGATATTTGCTGTGCCTTATCCAATGACCTTCACTAACATTTTGGCCTCCTTTTTGCTGTATTTTGCACACACACATTTTGAATCTCCGCTACACTCCCCTAAACTTGGGTGATTTTTATACAAATCTTTTTTCTGATTTTATTTCCAAATGTTTTCAAAATTCTCAGACATTATATATATATATATATATCACTCTCCCTAACTTGACACCTGTCTACTGTGCAAATTTATTTGCTGCAAATTTACAAATATTTACATATATTTTTGCACTTCATGCTATCTTTTCATGGCAATATTTCCCTTATTCTTTACTCCTGATCATGGCACAACCTAAAAATCAATTTTATGGAAAAGAATAACATGCCTCCTTCTCTTCTTATTTATACTGCCATTAGTCGCACATAAAACCAAATAACTCATGGGCATTTCTCAAAACGCACACATCAGGAAACTAACATTGCCAGCTAGCTTAACATGATCAAAGCACTGTCCTCACAATAAAACAGTTTGTTCAAGAAGGTATTCCAATTAATACTTCCCTTTTTAACATGAGACTTCCATGCCACTTAATCAGTCAACCTCTTAAATTAAAAACAGCTCCTATAATTTTTAAGCAGTGTATCAGTGTCTTTTCTCAGCCTATAGATGGCTTTACTGCTGTAAAAATAGCCTCAAATCATAAGGCAACAACTTCAAACTAAACAATTCTCCTTCAATCCTTAAAACACCAGTTCCTTTCAGCATGCCAATCACTTCAAAAGTACATTTTGCTCCATTCTCAAACAAAGACCTTCCCTCTCATCTGCTTTTCCCCCATAATTCATTTGCCATGTCCTTCATATAAGCACATAGCCTTAAATTACATTTTACTCAAATACTTTTCAGTGTGAACATGAATTAACTTCGTCTAGCTGCATCGGTTTAAACAAACACTGTCCTTCTGCGCGCTTATCTTGGCCATCTGTCAAGTTACGTACTTCCAAAATCTTTCTCTGTCCAAGAGTCCTGTAAAACCAGTGCAAATGTATACCGTTCAAAGTATTTTAAGCTCCTAAAGGTGTTTCCTCCATAACTATAAAATATCAACCTTGTGTCTCCTTGCGTTTTTCTGCTGCAGAGATCGTAACATGCCTGTGCATTTGGAAAACACAAATCATTTATTTTTTTCTAAAAGGCATACTTTCTCTGCCCTTCGTTTCTGACAAGCAAAGTGCGGTTTCATGTTGTGTGAGGTGAACTAGTTTAACCTGTCTGGCAAACACAAGAATTAACTCCATATTTACTGGCTTTTAGTTTTTACACGGGTTCAAAAATGACCACTTTTTCAAACCTTCTCTCCTTTCTCTCACGAAGTATCGCATTTGCTATATTTTCAGACAAGGCACATCTGTGCACTTTTATGCTCATATTTATATCTTATTTTCTCCATAATTGTTTACTTTAATTTCTGGCGTGATGCCAATTTTCCTAACTCCAATTCTTTTTTCTTAATCCTAAATACATGTACAGTGCACACGTATAACGCACAAAAGGATAAGCACCGTGAGTCCATTGCCACTGGGAGCCCTGTTGCGACGGGCTCCTCGGTGGGCAGGGTGCGTTCGTCTCCAGCTTCAGTCACCAGTCAACGCTCAGGATATTCGGCCAAGAGGAAATCAGACCATCCGGGCAAACTCGAGGAGAAGCCCAAGACCGACCTGCCAGGGAAGGCCAAGGGGGATCGGGGCACGGACCCTCCCCTTAAGGAGACGGACAAGGTCTCGCAGGACAAGACTCTGGTCCTGACCGTGAAGGCCCAGGTACACCCGGCGAAGGCCCAGCCTTCCATCGAGGGGGGGGGGGGGGGCTTGGCGTTTCTTGCAAAGGCCGCTGAGACGGCTCCGCAGGGTGCAACCCCAAAGGCAAGGGTATTGCTTCTTCCAAGGAGGGAGGATGCGTTCCAGCCCATCGAAAACCCCAGAGAAGATGCCCACCATCTCCCCAAGACCTTCCCCTCTGAAGGCAAAGGGGGGGGGTTGGTGGACCTCCAGTGTACAGATATCTCCTCTTGGGGGGAGTTCATCTGCCTGCAAACCATCCAGGAGGAACCCTACGATGAGCGCGCAGATGAGGGTGACGACGGCGAGGATTGTTAGGGAGAATGGTCAGAAATATGCTAGTTTCCTCTACCTTCCAGACCCTCAGCAACTTTGCTGGATTTTGAGGACTTGTTTTTTTTTTTATCTGGAGAAAGTGACTTTTTTTTCCCACCCTCATGTACTTTAATGTGATTTTAAACACTGTTTCTTTTGGTTATGGATTCTGACAAACTCCATAGGCATCATCTTTTACATTGGTTCACACTGCACCTTCAGTGCAGTGACACAGGGAAGTCTTCCAGATTTCCCAAAGGTTTAAATATCTTCTCTGGGATAAACTACTGTTTCCCAGAGCAGTAAAGTGAAATTTACTTTACTTACATATGTAACTTTCTAGGCCCAACACACACTATCTTACAATCGGGTGCTGGAGGGGTTACCTAGTATCCCCTTTGTCTAGCTTCTCATGTAACATTTTTGTGTTACCCTTTCCTCTGAATGGCTGGTGGCAGTGGTTTAATTGTAACTACTGTGGTGTGCATTTACAGTGGGCTTCGTTTGCAGCTGCAGTAAAGCACCGAAGGGTGCCATTTTTGCAAAAATGGCCCAGTCTTCTTTTTTCGCCATTTCTTTGTGTAAACGTCCTTGAGTTACTCTGCACGCCAAACCATATTTGGTCCCTTTGTTCGCTTTACTTTTGGTGGGATTCACGAGTAAAGCCTGCCTCGATCTACAGGGTGTCTGGGGTGGGCAGGAAGGGAGGGAGGAGCCCGAAACTCCCTGTGCTTAGACTCCTAGAAGACCCAAATGCACTCTGTAGTGATTCACCGGCTGTCTGGCAAGGACAGCCACCCTGCTGGGTGACTGACAGCTAAGCTGGAATGAATGGGAGAGAACTGAATAATAGGCGAGGCTTTTGGCTTGGAAGGTAGTCGACCACTGGACGAAGGAACCGAAGAAGAACTTGAAGATACCTGCTGCAACTCCTGGAGCGTTGGTTTGCCCAGTGAATCTCTGCTGCTGTGCTGAAACTCCAAATTCGTATCGACAGAGAAGCCCCTGCAAGGACGACTTCTCCCCTTGAGTTGGTGGGACTGATCAACTCCAAAGTAAGCCACCTGGACATTCTCTCGGAGTTGGTTGACTTTTCAGAGTTGCTGCTGGAAACAGACGCCAGGGATAGGAACACCAGACTGTGTGCATTGATTTTAAGCTGGCCAAGAGCTCCAGGGAGATCCTCCAGACTCCCAAGAAGCAGGATTTACCGAGCCTGAGCCCCCTCAACAGTGTGTGGGACCCCAAAAGCAGGGAGAGCCCATCTCAACAATCGGGAATCGCAGTGTTGCTATATATTTTATTTGTTTCATCAACAGATTTTTACAAAAAGGAAACTAAGTATATGAAGTAAATTGTTCTCAGCGTTTGTCACTTATTCATTAATCTGTCAGTCACCAGTGTGTTTATAGGAGCAGGTTCCGATGAAGCATGTTGTTCAGATGTACTCAAGAATGTTTGCTGTTGCGATTTGCCAACTCGTTCTGTCGCTACCAATCAATCTGTGCCACCATGTCTCTTCATTCGGTGGGATGTCGTTTCCAAGCAGATTGCTCAGGTATCGTACTCTTAATCAGGTAAGTTCCTGAACATGAAAGCACCAGATGCCGTATAGTTACTTTATTGTGAACCGGCGTAACTTGGCAGTAGCTGCAGTTGGCTGTCTGGGAAAGGCCTCAAATGTGAAGAATTTCATTCGTTTCTAGCTGATTGAGCCTAGCTCTCAAGATTAGATCACTACAGTGTTGCAATTTGCGGTAGACACAAAGAGCTGAAACACGAACAGCCACTTGTTTGAACATTGCCGGTTGCGAGCGGTGACCTTCTCATTGCACTGCAGGAGTCCCCAGAATTCCTCCCTCTTGTCCCCACGACTGAGGCCCAGGAACAGTGAGATCTGCAGAGCTGCTCAGGAACAGAAGTCATCTGCTGCACTTTTTCTTCAATACAAAGATACAGTAAAAGTCTTGAGAGAACTTAACTCTTGCTGTAGAGTTGCTTGCATCTTCTACTACTCGCAAGTGTAATGGCTTTTGGCCCTACATTGATTCTTCTTTTTCTTGAAAGACTTCTAAAACATTGTGCAGACTTTTCTTACCTGCAAAGAAGTGTTTCAGCTTATATAGACATTTGCCCAGTGACTTTTGCTTAGCTTGTCCTACTGAATAACTCTTTATTAGGGGACCTGAAAGTATTTCACTACTTAAGAATATTTGTGGTCTCTTGTATGTTCCAAATAAACTTTTCCTTTGGCTTACTCGTAAATGATTCTAAATGCAACAGTGATATATTAATGTCCCCAGCACCCTAGCTACTAAAGTCACCTGAGGGTGTAGGTTGTGTCTGTGGGCCATCCCAAAAGAGTACTCATTGATTTAGAGATATTAAGAGTGTTAAGTTTGTGAAGTATATTTGAATTACTGTTATATTGCTCCCTTCTGAAGAAGGCCTACCCTAACCGACTGATAAATTAATAATTGTTTATTCAAGAAACCTTGTGTGTAAGTGTTTAATTGAATACTTGGCACTGTGAATCCCTGTGTAACTCCCCATCAGCTCACATTGACCCCTCTTGAAATAAACATGGCTGCTCAACACGCTACCAACCTGTGTAGTACAGCCTTATACCAAAGGTTGGGTTCCTATTGCCAAGAGGTCAGAGTTGTTGTGCACCCAAAGGGTACTGCATACAATCTTGCCTAACACAGATACCGTTGAGGAAGAGCAGCACAGCGACGATGGTCTGGGTCCCCAGCCGGTGCCCCAGCTGCTTATTCCTCCCCCGCCTGAGCTGATGCCTTCTAGAGACCTCTCGGCGGACATTATCTCTGCACTGCTTTTTCTGGTCTCGGAGATACAGACAAGCATGCCTATTGCGCCGGTGATCTCCCCCCGACCCTCACCCTGCGGCACATGCAACGGCCGTTCCCCTGCCGACGGGGGGGGGGGTCCTCCGGCCAAGAATAGGACCTCCTTGCCACCCTTCACCCACCTCTCTCCCCCCCCTCACCCGACCCCAAGGGATGAGACAGATGCTGACACGGCGACGACGGACACGGACGATGACGGTGGGATTGGGGACCTCCCGTCGCCACCTCCCAAATCTTCCCCGCCGGACGAGATAGGCTCGTTCCACGCGATCTCCAAAGCTTCCGAATTCTTCCCGCTTGCTCCAGGGGAGGAGGAGGGATTCTTCTATCGGTGCCGTGAGGCATAGAGAAAGACCATCCTCTCGGTACCACTCCTGGATGACATTTGGAACGAAGGTTTGTCTCTCATGAAGAACCCTTATGTAGTGCTGGCGAAGAGGGATCGCCTTGAGAAGTACAGGATGCCAGACTCTGCGGCCAAGTGCTTGCGGGCGCAACCATCTCTAGACTCAGTGGTGTCAGTGGCAGCCAAGAAGTGGTACTCGGGCCCTTCTTCCTCGGCAGCTTCCACCCCTCCGGACAGCGAGGGCAAGAAGTTAGATGCCATGGGACGACGGGTCATCTATTCTGCAGCAACGACCAACAAGACTGCCAACGTGCTTGCGGCACGCTGCGACCAGAAGCTTTGGTTCAAGACCACTCCCATCCTGGACTTCTTCCCTGACAAGAGGACAGAAGCGCTGGAAATTCTAAAGGAAGGTGAAGTGGTGTCAGACCACACCATCACGGTGGCCGCGGATATTGCCGATGCGGGTTTCCACCAAATGGGCACCAGCGTTTGCCATTCGTCAGGACGTTCAGTCGATGGTGTTGGACATGCCCTTCGACAGGGACAACTTGTTCGGGAAGGCTGTGGATGAGTCTCTACAGGCCATAAAGACGAACACGGAGACAGTATGTGTCTTGGGCACTCTTCAGCAACAGAGGTCATCCTTTCGGCCCTCTTGCAGCAAGTCCCAGGGATCCTCCAAGGGTTTAGGTGTGGGTTCCTCTTACCACCAACCCTGCCGCTCTTCGCCCCAGGAAACCAACAGGGGCCGTTCCAAGGCCTTCGGAGGATGTTGTCGTTGGCAGGGTGCCCAAAGCGGCCCTTCGTCCAAGCAGGATTGAACGGCTGTGGCATCGGAGGGCCCCCACCGTGTCCCCCGGTGGGAGGCCGGTTGGCGAACTTAGTCAGTGTGTGGAAAACCATCTCTACCGACCGTTGGGTGCTGGACGCTCTGGCCCACGGACACGCACTGGAGTTCCAACAGAAGTGTGTGTCTATACCACCAGTGGCCAGGCAAGAAAACCACATCCTGCAGCTTCTGTTGGAAGTGGTGCCATGCTATGAAAAGGGACTATAGAGCTCATCCCCAAGAGACTCTGGGGCTCCAGAGTGTACTCTTTACTTCCTCGTCAAAAAGATCACCGGCGGGTGGAGGCCCATCCTAGACCTCTGCAGTCTGAACAAGTACATCAAGTCTCAAAACTTTCGGATGGTGACTCTTCAGCACGTGCTGGGACAGCTGGAAGAGGGGGGATTGTCTATCGTCGCTGGACTTGGCAGAAGCCTACTTTCACATCCCCATACACAAGGGACAACGCAAATACCTGTGCTTCATAGTCCAAGGGCAACACTACCAGTTCAAGGCCCTTTCCTTTGAATTGAAGTCTGCACCAAGGGTTTTCATGCCTGGTGCTGGTGGCGCGCGGCTGCGCCTACAAGGGATCCACGTCTGCCCTTATCTGGACGACTGACTCATCCGGGCAAGCTCAAAGGACATTGCTGTTGAACACACAGCGAGGACTGTCCAACTCCTAATGGATCTGTGCTTCTCAGTAATCTATGCAAACTTCTGCTTGGTGCCATCACATGACGTGCCGTTTCTGGGATCCTGGCTCAACACGGTGTCGTGCCTGGCGTCTCCGTCAGAGGAGAGGATAGTGGCCATCCTGGGCAAGGTACAACGGCTGTTGGCCCTGTAGAGCGCAAGGGTGAGGTCCATCAAGTCTCTGCTCGACATGTAGTCCTACATATACCTCATTCGATTGTGCAGGCTGCGGATGCGTCCACTACAGGAGTTCCTCGACGTCTGTTGGATACAAGTGTCTGGAAACTTCGAGGACAAGCTCACACTCGACAAGAGTTTCCGTCGAGTGATACAGTGGTGGGGAGTTCACGCACAACTGTCCGGCGGTGCGGATTTCCAGACCCCACCTTACCAGGATACTGTTACGACAGACGCCTCCGTGGAAGCATGAGGAGCTCACACCGGAAGCCTTCATGCAAGAGGCTTGTGGCTGCCGGAGTAGAAGTGTTGGAACTTCGGGCAGTGTTTTGGACCCTTTTTCCTTCCGTCCCTCAAGGGCAAGGTGGTGCGGGTCTTCACGGACAACACCACCACCACCATGTTCTACATCAGAAAGCAGGGGGCCACCAGGTCCTCGGCGCTCTCCAAAGAAGCAAAGGAACTGTGGCACTGGGCCGTCACCCAGGAGATGTTCCTCATCCCGTTTCTCCTGTCAGGAGTGAAGAACACGGTCACCGACTCCCTCAGCAGGGAGCTGCACTCTTGCCACGAGTGGGAGCTTTGGCAGGACCAAGTGGATCTCCTGTTCCACAGATGGGGCAATCCCCAGATCAATCTATTTGCGATGGTGACCAAGTGACAGAGATTCGCCAGCAAGTTTCCCCAGCCGGGGCGCATGGATGCATTCTCATTCCCCTGGGATGGCCTGTTTCTGTATGCGTTACCTCAGTTGGCGTTGCTTCTTCGACTAGCCAATCGACTCAGACGGTCCCGGTGCAGGATGAGCCGCGTTGCACCGTCGTGGCCGAGACAGATACGGTACCCGGACCTTCTCGACTTGTCAGTAGCCCCTCCAGTCAAACATCCGGTGGTCGCAGATCATCTCGCATGGGAAGGAGGCGCAATTCTGCACCACGATCCAGGATCACCAAACCCGCAGGCCTAGCTCCTGCAGTGTTAGAATTTTAGGGCTAGAATCTCCCAGCGGACTGCAGGGAAGTGCTTGCCAAGGCCAGAGCATCGTCAACTCTCAAATGCTACGGACAGAAATGGAAAAGCCTTGCCGTTTGGTGCCGTTCACAGAAGATCGAGCATCTACTAGTCACGGCTGCGCAGGTACTGCCTTATTTGCTGTCGTTGGCCAAGGCTGGACTGGCCCATGCTTCCATCAAAGTTCATCTCCCAGTACACCAGATCTCCGGGAGGGTAGTCATTGTTGTCACACCGTCTGGTTAACCTTCCCACCGGTGAAGGCTCCGGCTCTGGCGTGGGAACTTAATATGGGGCTGACTAGGCTCATGGGACCGTCATTTGAACCTAGTCATTCGGCTCCGCTGAAGTTCTTGTTGTGGAAGACCGCGTTCATTGTGGCCATCACCTCTGCACGACGAGTGGGAGAGATTCATGCTCTGTCCTGTAAGCCACCTTATTTGGCTTTTCACAACACAACGGTGGTGCTGCGGACGCCCCCCTCCTTCATGCCCAAGGTGCCGTCAGACTCATCTTAACAAGCCCTTGGTGTTACATGTGTTTTTTTTCTGTCGCCAGCTGAAAGGACTCTACACTGGCTTGATGTGGCTAGAGTGCTGAAATTCTATGTGGGCTGCACAAAGTTTTCGGAAGAAGTTGCAATTTTTTTGTGAACCTGGGCCCTGTCAACCATGCAAAGGTGCTCTCCAAGGCTTCCATTTCCAGGTAGCTCTCCGGCTGCATCACCCACTGTCACTGGTTGGCAAACCGACCGTTGCTTGGCCATACAAGAGCCCATTCGACCAGAGTGATCGCTGCAACTACAGCGTTCTTGTCAGGTGTGCCCCTGCTGGCCATCTGCAGAGCTGCTACATGGAGGTCGATGCACACCTTCACGAGATTCTACTGTGTGGACAGGGATTCCAGACAGTAGTCCAGAGTCTGCCAAGCAGTGCTGCGCGACCTGTACACTTGAAGGAGAGCCTGGTGAGGAGGTAAGAGATGCTTAATGTTGAGATGCTTAATGTTGAACCTTGCCACCGCCCGTGGTTGTGCATGTGTGTACTGCTATGTATTCTTTAATCATGAGCATGTGAATCCATACCAGACCCCATGCTGGAGAAGGAACAAGTTACTTACCTGTAACTGTTGTTCTCCAGTATGGGTCTGGCATGGATTCACATGCGAACCCTCCCGCCTGCCCCTCTGCGGCTCTTCTCTTGGTCTTACTGCCATTTCACATGCTACCAAATCTGAAGATGGCTGCAGAGGAGGGGCTTGGGTAGAGGGTAGTCATTGGCTGGGGGCAGTATGACCCAGAGACCAGTGATTAGTTGTTAGGACAAAGACAGTTCAGAAATGAAACTGATTTTTTTCTTTACAGAGGATTCCCAGCCTGACAACTGGGAATATTCATGAGCATGTGAATCCATGCCAGACACATGCTGGAGAACAAAAGTTACAGGTAAGTAACTTGTTCCTTCTTCTATGCCATAATTCTTTCTAGCCCACTTGCTTTCCTTAATTCCAAATGCTCCTGCATGTGATTTATCAGTCTAATATTATTTTTCCTTCTCAGTGCCGTAGGTACATTTGCACGAGCTCTGGACTGTAGCAGTTCCATCAGACAGCCAAGTTTACACATGAGTGCTGCAGCCGCCTCCAGAGACATCACTTTGGTGAGTGTTCCTCCTCTGCCACATTAGGCTTGGGAAACTGCCAAAGCTCTTTGCCACCATGGATGTACCAAAAATAGGAGGCCAGGGGGAGGGTGAATGGGTGTCAAAGACTGCACGGCTTGTGTTCTGCTTCATTCCTCTTCACCAATTCCCTCTCATTGGCAGCTAAACCACTATCTGCAGTTTGGCTTCGGCTAGTTATTGTCATTCGGTGTGCATTGGGATTTTGGAATGTGAACGATTTTCTGTGGAATTGTTGGTATATTTAGCATCATCTTCCATTTTAGTTAAACAAGCCCACTGTTTTTATTTGTTGCTGTTCTGCCTTCTTGAGCAATGGGACTTTCCATATAATTTCTTGTATAAATATCTCACAATGTCCAAACTGGAGCAGTTTTATTTATTTCTGCAATATACAACATGCATTGAAATGTTTTGTTCTTTAAAACATAAAGAATCTAGGAAAACACATTTGAGAATTACACTTTAATTTTTTTCTAGAATCAATGGCCTTCCTCCATTCGTCAATATTTGGCACCAGGTGAGCCATTGTCAGTTTTTTTTCACACTGAGACAGAGCATGAAACAGTGACCTATGTGTTTACATGCGTCACTGGGTCTACTGCAGCAAAAATACTTTTTGATGTATGCAGACGTAATTACCTCATTTCAGAATAAGCTATTGAAAAGTTCTTTCATGAGCAGGGAGAGGTATCAATTCCAGGATTTTCCTTTGTAGAAAAGGAATGATGTGCATTTTTTTTATTACAAACTTCTCCACAATGAAAGATTGCCTGTGTGCTGCTACAAATTACTAATGAATGAAAAATAGAAAAGTTAACTACCTAAACCTTGATAGGAGCAAGACTGATTCATATTACTTCCCAGAGTTGAGGTTCGTGTTCTGAAGATTGTATGCCAGACTATTTGGCTATTTGCCTTTAATCTGTTATATTTGTGTAGAATCTAGCTATGGAACTAGATAACCTTGACTGTGCAGGATTTCTTTTATCGGCTGAAACTGCTGTGTTTTGTTGGCCTCCTTCCTGCCATCTCTGGTCCGGAAACTGCCATAAATGGTGTGCACTATGCGGCCTCCAGATTGTATTCTTGGGCACAGGGCTCGGTTTGTGTCAGTCCTGGCAGAAATAGGGGATGGTACTGTCTGCCTTGATAAAGATCCATGCAGGATCTTGCCTGTTGCTGTGCAGATGTGGTGTTTGAAACTGTCTTTGATTGGACAGCCTTTGCTTGTTTGAATGATGCAGGTATTTGCCATTGGTAGGCTGGGGCAGCCCACAGCCTGAATTTTTGATGATTAGAGGAGCCCTACAACTGTTTTCCAATTGTTAATGTTAAAGGAAATGTATACCACGCACTATCACCACCGGAATGATCCCCTGGCGCTCTGGCAGATCTGAAAGGTAAGGGGGTGGGATGGGTTAGTAGGGTACAGTAAGGATAAAGTTACAGCAAGAGTTTGGTTAACACTTTTCGCTGAGAATGGGTGTGACTTTAGGATCGGTAGACTGCCATGTGCTGTTGTGCGTGACTGCGTTGTTCGTCTAGTTTCGGTGTAGTGAAGTGTGTGCAGAATGTTGTGCAGCAATGTGGTTGTTTTAGAGGTGTATGCAGAGAATTACGATTTTCAGCAGTGTGGTTAATGGCCTTTTCTTGTCTTGTTGCTTCGGACTTCAGTGTTGGATGTCTCTGCCCATGCTATGTACTTTGACGTGCCATGGTGGGTCACTCGTTGGGTTTTGTGTGCATAGTGGTGGCATTGTGATAGCGGTGTGTGGGCCGTAGGGTGGTGAGGCCCTCCCCCCACCACTGGGTCGAGGTGGGTTTGGTTGACTTGTTTGCTTTTAGGTTGTTAAAGGGGTGTGTCTGTCATCGCCACATAGAGCTTCCAGGGTGGGATACCCTCCCTCCGCTTTTTGCTTTCCCTGGACTCCTGGGCACCAGTTGTGCATTTCTCCCTCATCTGCAACCAATGCTTCTGGCCCTACGGCAGCCTTTAAGTGGGAGAAAGGCGCTCTGTGCGTGTGTCGCGTTCTATTTCTAGTTGTGTTTTTTTGTTTTCTAGTAGTTTCCATCTGGTTCTGAGGTGAAGAGCCAAGTTTTAAGTAATTTTCAGAATTTCAAAAGGTCGTTCCTATTGCGTATTTTCTTGTGTATGGTTTTGGTTCTAGGCAGATGTCGTTGCTTGATAGGAGTGCTCTTGTCGATAGGTAAATCATTATTTTCTTTTGCAGGAATTCTGCTCCTTGGCCATGGATTGCTCTGTCCTTTATGCACATTGTTTTGAAAGTGATTTGTTGACTGATTGGCAGCCGGTGTAATATTCTTAGTGCTGGGGTGATGTGGTCCTTTTGTGATAGTTTGAGTAGGAATCTGGCCGCTGCATTTTTGATATGTTGCAGTTTTTTCAGCAAGTGTTCCGGCATTCCGATGTATAGGCTGTTGCCATAGTCTATTATGGACATGACGAGGGCGATGACAGTTTGCCAGTGTAGTGTTCGCTTCTTGTCCATCTTCAATTTTGTAGATGATTGGTATCCGTCTTCTTAGCTGGAGACATAAGACTGTGTCTTTTGAGGAGCTTGATTAATGGAGTTTGGTAGATATGGAAGAGCAGTGTGGATAGGGACGATCCTTATGGTACTTTACAGTTGATGTCCCGTGGAGGGATTTGAATGGATTTATCCAGTTTCCATTCTATCCATTAGGAATTATTTAATCTATAGGAGGGCGTTCGGGAGAATTCTCAGAAATGTGCTAATTCCCTTCTACCTTCGAGACCCCCAGCTGTTATGCTTGACTTTTTTTATCCTGAAGAGAGTGAGACCTTTTTCCCCACTCTCTAATGTATTTTTCATTGATTTGAATACTGTT
The DNA here is from genome assembly GCF_040938575.1 of Ambystoma mexicanum. NCBI lineage: Eukaryota > Metazoa > Chordata > Amphibia > Caudata > Ambystomatidae > Ambystoma > Ambystoma mexicanum. The sequence continues at coordinate 1,133,789,825 of NC_090923.1, forward strand.
TCTTTTGGTTTTGGAGTGTGACAAACTCCATAGGCATCCACTTTTCATATTGACACAGTGCAGTGGCACAGGGAAGTCTTTCAGATTTCCCAAAGGTTTAAATACCTTCTATTGGTTAAACTACTGTTTCCAAGAGCAGTGAAGTGAAATGGACTTTACTTACATTTTGTAACTTTCTAGACCCAGCACACGCTATCTTATAATAGGGTGCTGGAGGGGTTACTCAGTATCTCCTTTTTTTAGTTTCTCATTGCACATTTTTTTGTTACCCTTTCTACAATGAATGGCTGGTGGCAGTGGTTTATTTTTTTCTACCATTGAGTGCTTCTATCGTGGGATGCAATTGCAGCTGCAGTAAAGCACCCATGGGTGCCCATTTTGTCAAAATGGCCCCAGTCTTCTTTTTTTCGCCATTTCCTTTTGGAAAGGTCCTACTTGAGATTTACTCTGCGCGCCAAACCAGGTCTGGTCGCTTTATTCATTTTGTCTTTGGCGGGGTTCACTGGTGAAGCCTGCCTATGGCTCCAGCATGTGTGGGCAGGGCAGGAAGTGAGGGAGGTTCCGAAACTCCCTGTGCTAAATCTCCTTGGTTACAGAAATGCACCCAAAGGGGATTGGCTGGCTGACTGTTCTGGGAGGACAGCCACTCTGCCGTGTGAGTGACAGCTACTCTGCAAATGAATGGGAGAGACTTGCATAAAACGTGGTCTTTTGCAATGAAGGCAGTCAACCACTGGACGAAGGAATCCGAAGAAGAACTTGGATGGGACTCTTGCTGCAACGCCTGGACTGTTGGTTTGCCCGGTGAAGTCCTGCTGCAGTGCTGAAGCTCCAGATTTGCCTCGCTGAGATAAGCCCTGCAAAGGACGACTTCTCCCCTTGGGTTGGTGGAACCAATTGACCACAAGACAAACTCATCTGGAAATCCTCTCGTTGGTGGCTGTTCGTCCATTGCTGCTGCAGGAACCGAGTGCCAGCGAGAGGAACACAATCAAATGCATTGTTTTTAAGTTGAACCCGAGCTCCAGGAAGGTCCTCCGGACTCCCTCGAAGCGGGACTAACGAAGGCCTGGGCCACCTCAACAGAGTGCTGGACCAGAGAAGCAAGGAAAAGCCCACAAGGTATCTGAGAACCGCAGTGGTGCGATTTGCGAGAAGCTCAAACCGTGAAGTGCTGCTCATCTGAACTTTGCCCATTGCTTCGCTGACCATCGAATCGTAGTGCAGGAGTCCCCAGATGTCCTCACTCTTGTCCCCATGACTGAGGCCCAGGAACAACAGGGTCTGCCATACTACAACAGGAAAGGAAGCCAGCTGGAACCAATTTCTTCATACCTAAGGTACTATAATCTAAAGGGTACTTAACTTTCGAGTTGAGACTTGCATTTGCTGCCTTTTGCAGAGTTGCTTGCAGCTTTGCCCACCACAAGCCTCCTAGCATGTGGCCCAACAGTGATTTCTTTTTCTACAAAACTTGCTGAAGAATTGTGCAACCCTTTTTTTTTTTTTAATTGACCTTCAAGAAGTGCATAAACCCAGTAAGTCCCGAAAAGCTGCAAAAGGGATGTCCACCAACGATTCCAGGGGTGACTCTCCTCGTCGGAGGGAGTCCTGGGGAATCTCGATCCTGGACGAGTGGTTCCCACCACTCGTCCTCGTCTCGACCCTCCTGGAAGCGGCGTCACTGGTCGCCTTCCTCGTCCTAGTCGGATGATGGCACCCTGAGGAAAGTGGCCTGTCCCACTAAATCCTCGACCTGAGGAATGAGAGGTCTTCAGGGAGCAAATGCTGGCGATTTTTCAATCCCAGGGCAGTGTTTCGTCCGCGCCTTCAGAAGAAGCCGGCAGGGAATGATCTCGGTCCGATGCTCACGTGCCTTCGGGCCCTGGTCCTCTATGCGATAAACACCGGTAACCGTCGAGGTCCCGTTTGGACAAGCTTCAGGTTGATCGCCAGAAACGTGCTTGGTCCAGTTCTCAGTCTTCGTCCCTGGCGAAACTGCAGATGTCTGGTAAGGGCTCGAGGTTGACTCTTGTCGGCACTGTTTCCGTTGGATACGGAGGTCGGTGCTTTGCCTCACTCCAGCCCTCGGTGCCGTTGTTGACATCGCCATTAGTCCGGAATTTGCCGATGGCGGTCCCTGGTACTGTGGATCCTCGAAGGAAGGCTAAATCCAAATCTGTGAAGCCTGTTGGGTACTCCAGACCCACTTCTGTCCATAGGCAGGAGTTCTTTCTTCCTCTGGATGATATCTGAGGATGAGGAGAGGTCAGATTTGGAGTTTGACCCTGTAGAGCCGGATGTGGCTCCTTTCTTTACCAGGGACATTCAGTTGGAGGAGTTACGTCAATCATTACATGATGTCAGTGGCTTAGACACATCACCTGAGGTGGAGTTTGGCAGGCCTGTGCCTGGGCCTCATGCTGAATCCTCTTATAGGAGACTGATGGCTAGGGTTACTGAGTATCTTGGATGGTCTAGTCCTCCAGAGGCACTTGTTCAGGATGACTTGACTGATATTTTTGATCAAGGTACGTCCACTTACCCAGTGTTTCCTTTTCGTTTGACTTTGCAAAAAAGGATGGCGGCTACTTGGCAGACCCCAGAGTCTCTTCTGGCGATTAACAAGTCGTTAAATAAAAAATACAGCCCTTCCAGTAGCGACCTCAGCTACCTATCCACTCTCCCCACTCTCGAGTGTTTGGTGGTTCAGGTGGCTACGGCCACCTCGGGGAAGGTGGCGTACCCTACCATCCCTCCTGATGGGGACGACAAGCGCTTCAATGGTTGGGCGTGCAAGGTGTTTTCTGCGGGAAGTATGACACTGAAGTCCTCCAACTCCACTTGTGCCTTGGCAAGATTTTCACACACACTGTGGAATTGCGTCTCTCTAGCGGCTGAGCATATTCCCGAGGGGGATGAAAGGGATGGGTTCCTTGCTCTAGTGCAGGATGGCAAGGATGTCATGTGTGAATACCTTAAGTCTGGATTGGACACGGCCGACAGTGTTAGCCGGTCCATGGCTGCGAGCACTGTTATATGCAGGTTTGCGTGGTTGTGGAAGTCTGGTTTTGCTCCGGATGTACAGGCCTGTCTTATGAACATACCCTTTGATGGCTCTCATTTGTTTGGCAATAAGGCTGACGAGAGCCTTGAGAGGTTGCAGACCTCCAATGCTGCTGCTAAGTCTGAGCGCAGCAGTGCGTCAACCTCTGATTTTTCGCCCTAGGGGTCAACGGTGGGGAGGGGGTCCTTTCTTACTACTGTTTTAGTAGGAGGGGAGGAGCGGCTAATAAAAAGGGGTCAACGAAAAAGTATCCGTGGTGGTCAGGGAAATAAAAGTGCCAAAGCCACTGAAGCAGCTGCCTCTTTGCCTTCAGGCACTGCAACAGCTGCTCCAAAACAGCTATGATGCCATATTCCATTGTTCGCTGGTTGGGGGCAGAATGTCTCAGCATCTCGAAGAATGGCGAGCTATTATTTTGGATGCGTGGGTTCTGGATACACTAGCCCACGGCTACTGCCTTCGTTTCCTGAAGCGGCCTCATGACAATCCACTGGGGAGTCTCTTTGAAGTTTCCGGATCCGCTCCTTGTGCAGGAAATCTTGACCCTGCTGGAGAAAGACGCTATAGTGCCTGTAGTGGAGAGGAACAAGGGATGGTGTTCCCCATATTATGATTCCAAAGAAAGACCGGGGGCTGAGACCCATCTTGGGCTTGCGTTGGTTGAACAAGTTCCTCAGGAAGGACAAGTTCAAGATGGTCACTCTTTCTCTGGTTTTCCAGGCCCTTCGACTTCAAGATTGGTTGGTATCTCTGGACCTACAGGATGCTTACTTTCATGTGCCGAGTCATCCAAAGTACAGAAAGTACCTGAGGTTTGCGGCTGGCAGCTCGCACTGTGTTTCTGGTCTTGCCATTCGGATTGACCTCCGCCCAAGGGTCTCACCAAGCTGATGGTGGCAGCATATGTCAGGCGAGGGGGGGGGGGGGGATTCACGTCTACCTCTACCTGGACGACTGGCTGATCCAAGCACGTTCTCCCGAGCAAGCTCTGGATCGTCTGTCTCACCTTCTGCTCCCTCCACAAGCTGGACTTCTACCTCAATTTCAAGAAGTTGCATCTGACACCTTCTCAACAGCTCCAGTACATCAGGGCTGTGTTGGACACGTCCTGTGGAAAGTGCTCGCCTCCCAAGGTAAGGGCTCATCACGTTGTACAGATGGTGGACAAAGTTCGACATACCCAGAGTCTTCCGTCGTTCGTATTCTTAAAGTTGCTTGGCTTCATTAAATCCTGCATTTTTTCTGGTGCCAGAGGCCAGGCTGAGATCACTGCAATGGGTTCTCAAGATGCAGTGGTCCCAGTTCTCAGAAAAGATGTCGGCTCAGGAAGTCCTTCTGGAGATCTTTTCCCTTTGGGGAACCCCACAAGTGGATCTGTTCACGACCAGTGCCAACCGGAAGTGCGTGAGATTCTGCTCAAGGGAATTTCCTTATGAGAGGAGAATTACGGGACGCATTCGTCGTGGATTGGTCATTCCTACTTCTGTACGAGTTTCCGCCGGTCTGTCATTCCTCAGGTTCCAAGGAGGTTGCAGAGGTTCGGATCCCACATGATCCTCATTGCTCTGGATTGGGCCAGGAGTGCGTGGTACCCGGACCTTCTAGAAATGTCAATCTGCCCTCCACGCCGTCTTCCCTCCCGAGAGGATCTTCTCTCGTGCGAGGAAGGGAGAGGGGGAGTGCGCATGGGCAGTCGCGTTTTCCAGCCAGAGGTCAAGACTCTCAACCTTCACGCTTGGTGTCTGAAAGGTTGAGATGTAAGGATTGGGACCTCCCGGATGACGTGATGGAGGTGTTGCTTCCGGACAGGCGGCCGGCAACCAAATCCCTGTACAGTTTGCTTAAGTTTTGCGACTGGTGTAGAGGATACAATGTTTATCTTTTTCAGTGTTCCATTCCCGTGGTTCTGTCTTTCTTTCTTTGGCCCACAGGGGTCTTCAAGTATGTACCATTAAAGGTTACCTGGCGGCGCTGTCTATCTTCAAATGCTCGTCTGAAGAATGTTCTTATTTTAAGATTCTTTTGATTTCCCAATTTCTAAAAGGCCTCAATAACGTGTTCCCACTGTCCCCGTTTCAGGTGCCGGTATGGGATCTGAATTCTTGAAATTCCTGATGGGTGCTCCATTTGAACCTTTGCAGTCTTGTCCTTTGAGACTGTCTTTCAAGACGATTTTCTTAGTTCCAGTTACATCCGCTCGCAGAGTGAGTGAATTGCAGGCACTTTCATCTAAGCCACCCTTTACTGTGTTCCACAAGGATAGGGTTGTACTGAGGGTACGCCCATCCTTTCTACCGAAGGTAGTATCTGAGTTTCATTTAAGCCAGAAAGTGGTACTTCCTGCTTTCTATCCTCCCCTCATCCTGGTAAGGAAGAGGAGCGACTCCATAGGTTGGACCCTAGGAGAGCTCTGAGCTTTTATATTTCTACGATGTCAAGGGTCAGAGTGGACGATCAACTCTTTGTGGGGGGTATACTGGGCACCGATTCGGCCAGGCTGTTACCAAACCTTTTCCAGGTGGTTTATCCTCCACATTACTGAATGTTACAGATTGGCACGCAAGAACCCCCCTGAGGGGTTGCGTGTTCACTCCAATAGGGGCGTGGCTACTTTCACAGCCCTGCAGCAGGGAGTTCCTATTAGGAATATTTGTGATGCAGCTGTGGACATTACATGTCAAAGATGTGGAATACATTGAAGGAACATCCAGTCAAAAGAACGTTACCAGTTGGTAAGTAACTTGTTCTTTTGAAGTATATTGAAGTGTTCCTTATTTGCTCCCTTCTAAAGGAGACCTAGTCAAACTGACTGTTAAATTAATAAATAATTGTTTAATGAAGAAACCTTCAGTGTAAGTGTTTGGATACTTGTCATTGTGAAACTCTATGTTGCAACCCTACAGCTCACACTGACCCCTCTTGAGATAAACCTGGCTGCTCCGTCACTCAACTTGTGTAGGTACAGAGCTATGCCAAAGGTTGGGTTACCTATTGCCAAGAGGACAAGGCTGGTGCAGTATCCCACAGGGTTACTGCATACAATCTTGCCAAACGGAGGGCTAGGTCAGTAATTCCTTATTTCTTCTAGTGTCTTGATGAGGATGTCATGGCTGACTGTGTCGAACGCTGCTGAGAGATCAAGTAGTATCAGAGCTGAGTTTGTGGCGGAGTCTGCGTTTGTCTTTAGGTCATCCTAGATAGGAGTGCCCTATCTGTCCCTCTCATGGGTCTAAAGCCGACTTGTGCTTGGTTGAGCAGTTGTTTTTTTCCTACGTGCTCATGTTAGTTTGTAGACTTACATTTCTAGCAGTTTTGCAGGGTAGTGAATGTTGAAATTGGTCTGTAATTAGATAGGTCTTCCACGTCACCTGCCGTATCCTCGAGTGGTTTGATGTATGCTGATTTGAACGATTGTGTAACTTTACCTGTTGAGAGTGATAGGTTAAGGCGGTTTCTGTAGTATTCCAACGGTGTGCCCTATGTCAGAATTGTTAGGTCTTATCAGCATTGACAAATGTTTCGACTGATATTTGTAGGAAGCTTTGTAGTTTGTTCTGTGGTTCCACGGTTGGCGTGGTGAGTGGCGTTTTGCTCGACTGGCCTGCTTTGTATGATTCAATGGATGTAGCCGATTTTTTTTTTTTTTTTTTTTTTTTTATTTTTGAAGTGGTCTGCAAGGTTGTTGCATAGTTTCTGTGAAAGTACTGCAGCGTTGCTGCATCCCGATGGGTTCCTCAATCCGGTTGTTGAACAATTTTTTTTGGGTGTTGGCGGCTTTGGTGATTCGATGGTTGCAGTATCTCTTTTTGGCCTTTCGAATTTCCTTTTTGTAAAATCGAATTTGTCTGTGATATTGTGAATTTACTTAATATTTTTTTGGCCTCGCAGTATTTTTTTTTCTCCGTTCCAGTTAAAGCTTATTATTCTTTTTCATGACACTCGACAGTGGAGTAAACCATTTTGCCATTGCTCTTTCGTGATGGGGTGAAAGGGTTTGTTGATTGTTTCGGGGAATCCATTTATGGAAAAGCTCTGTTTTTTCCTCAGTCTGCTTCATCCAGGCTATTGGTTGATGGTTTTGTGAATTAAAGTTATTCTATTAAGTTGCTACCTTTTTGATGGACTTCAAGATTCTTTTCAAGATAGTCTGAAGTTTTTCGGGCTGTTCATGTGATTTACTTGGTAGCATGATCACAAATGGAATGAGGTGGTCGCTCCAAAGTATCTGTATTGGTGGTGATAAGGTTTTTATTGGCAAAGATTGTTCCAAGTGTGTGCCCTGCTCCTTTAACCAGCTGGCGTAGTTTAATTGTTTTGAGTTGCTCGGTTAGCGAAATTTGTTCGTTCGCGTTTTTTCTTCAAACCAAAGACATCCCATAGGATTATCAGGTGTTCGTGTTTGGCTAAGTTGGTGATGGCTTCTGTGAAGGTGTCAACAAAGGTTGCATCATACGTCGGCGATCTGTAAAGCAGTACAAACTTGATATTTGTTTTGGGGTTCACTGTCCAGTGAAAGGACTATGGATTCGCAGTTGTTAAGGAGAATTCTAATTTCTGTGCTAATTCCCTTTCAACCTTAGACCCCAGCTCTTTTGCTGTACTTTAGGACTTTCTAATTTTAATCCTGGAGTCCGTGAGACCTTTTTCTCACACTCATGTGTTTTGCCCTGATTTGGATTAAGTCTGACAAACTCCATAGGCATCTACTCTTTGTATGGTGACACACAGCACCTTTAGTGCAGTGTCGCACAGAAATCCTTTAGTTCTCCAGCATGGGGTCTGGCATGGATTACATGCTCATGAATATTCCCCGTCATCAGGCTGGGAATCCATGGTAAAGAGAAAATCATTTTGTTTCACTTCTGAACTGTCTTTCTCCTAAATCCAATCACTGGTCTCTGGGTCATAATGCCCCCAGCCAATGACTGCCCTCTACCTAAGCCCCTCCTCTTGCAGCCATCTTCAGATTTTTACTGCACGTTCAAGTGTTGGGAGTCCTTGTGCTATAGCTCCCGAATTTTTACTGCGTTTTGCGTTTTTTGTAAGAGTTTTGCTCTATTTGTCGGTCAATCGAGCCTCAAACTCAATCGATCCATCAACCGACTAACCAGGGACCCATTTTTCTGAACTTTTTATGCCCCTGAAAGGCGTTTTTTCGTCGAATCCACTTCTTGGAGGATTACAGCATTTTCTTGGAGGCCTACACCTCGTGGACATGGCCGAGGATAAAGGAGACTTAACGCCTCTGTTCAGGATCTGCCCAGGATGTGGGCGCGGAACATCTTCCTGGACGATGGACACACCCTGTGCCTTTATTGCTTACATTCAGACAGCTCGCACGTGGAGGAGGCCTGTGCATTCTGCAAGGACATGGTGCCACGCACCATGAAGGACTGTCACAAACGGCTCACCGAGTGGCTGAAGACAAAGATCCTGGCGGCGGGTGAGCCCCGGCAGCATGTCCCCCACTCCTCCCAAGAGAAAATCTGAGCGGTCTTCTTAGACCTTTGAAGGCGCTCTGGCGACGGGGGCCCCAACATAAGGCAAAGCACCGCGAGTCCTCGAGCACTGGGAGCGCCGTTGGTACGGGCTCCGCGTAGCCAGGCCGGGCGCTGCATCGCCGATGCCGTCAACCACGAGCCAACGCTCAGGCTCGATGAAGAAAAGGAAGTCGGACCACCCCGGTAAGCTTTGGGGGAAGGCCTGGTCGACTCCCACGGAGAAAGCCAAGGGGGAACGAGACATTGACAACCCCCAGCCCCCACAGTGAAGGCCTCCGACGTGCCCAAGGTCCTCAAGGCCCAGGTTCACCAGGCTAAGGCATCGATTGAGGGAGTGGTGGCATCCATGGGGAAGACTGCAGATGCGGTCCTACTGGAGACGACCGCCAAGAGTTTCCCTGCCCACTTGGTGGGAATTATCTTTCCTTCCCATTGAAAAGACCCCTGTGAAAGCAATGCCAATCCTCTCCCGAAGGCTGTCGCCCCTGGCTGAGAAGAGGGGGGCGGGGCGGGGCACAGTAGTCCTGCCGGACTCTGATCTCTCCTCCTCCGAGGAGCTCTCGGCCCTGAAGATGGTGTTTGACAAGTAGTTTGTTGAGGCTAGGTCCTACGGGAAGGACCCTGACGAGGCGGACTTGGAAAGTCACGAGGGAACCGACTAGAGGCGGCAGCACAGTGAGGAACCAGAGGACACCACGCCGCTGCCGATGCTCCCGTCGCAACTGCTGTCACCACCGACGGACAGGTAGGCGGACATCCTACAAACTCTGCAACCATGTGTTCAGAGATAAGGACAAGGATGCCCGTGCTTCCGGCGGGCGATCCAGCGGCGCCTGGACCATCAGCGGACCCGCCCCCCAAGCGGAGACGAGTCCATCCGCCTCCACCCTGCCATCTTTCACCTCCATCCCCTCCGCTGAGGGACGAGATGGAGACGGCGGGGACGGACAATGACTGCAGCGCCGATCAAATGGACCTCCCGTCGCTGTTAACCCAGGCTTCTCCGCTCGACGAGATTGGCTTGTTCCACACCATGATCGTTGGGGCCTCGGAGCGATTTCAGCTGAACCCCGAGGAACAGGAGGAGGGGTTCCTTTATCAGCGCTGAGAGGCCAAGAGGAAGACCGTCTCTCGTTCCTGCTGTTGGATGACATTTGGGACAAAGGACTTTCCCTCTTGAAGAACCTGTCATCGTCAAAGGGAGACCAGTACGAGAAGAAATGCAGGGTGCCAGACTCTGCACCAAAGTGTCTGAGCTCAGCCGTCCCTGGACTCTGTGGTCTCGGTGGCGGCGGCAACGACTAAGGCGGCCAACGCTCTCGCCATCGTGACCCGCTACGACAGGGAGCTTTGGTTTAAAATCACCCCTCTCCTGGACTTTATTCCGGACGACAAGAGGGCGGAGGCCCTTGAAATCCTACAAGAAGGCGAGGTGGCATCGGACCATGCCATCACGGTGGTCACGGACATCGCTGACACCGGCTTCCGCCAGATGGGCAACGGCGTGTGCCTTTGTTGGCTGAAAGCCACCAATTTCTGTCAGGACTTCCAGACAAGGGTATTGGACATGCCCTTCGACGGGGGCAACTTGTTCGGCAAGACAGTGGACGAATCTCTGCAAGCCATCAAGGCAGACACCGAGGCGGCTCATGCCTTGGGCACACGAACAGCGACGGCCGTCCTTCCGGGTCTCCGGAGGCAAGTCCCATGGTGCCTCTAAAAGATTTGGTGGAAACTTCTCTTCGTACTGTCAGCCATCCCGTTCCTCGGCCCAGGAAGCCTACAGGGGCCGCAGCAAAGCCAGAGGAAATAGTCGTTGTTGCCAAGGCCCCCAAAGTGGGTCGTCCACGACAAAGCAGGACTGAACCAGCCATGACGTCAGGCCCCCACGCGAGCACCCTGGTGGGAGGCAGGTTGGCGAACTTCGTCGGCTTGTGGAAGTCCATCTCCACGGACCGCTGGGTGCTGGACGCCCTGGCCCACAGACACACCCTTGAGTTCCAAAGGAAGTGTCCCCGCGTTCCACCAGTGGCCAGGCAAGAAAACCATGTCCCACAAATGCTTCTAGAGGTATGAGCGATGCTGAGAAAGGGAGCCCTAGACTCATCCCTCCAGAGTGTACTTGCAGTACTTCCTTGTCAGGAAAAAGACTGGTGGTTGTTGCCGGCCCATCCTGGATCTCCGCCGCCTCAACAAATACATAAAGTCCCAGAAGTTTCGGATGGTCACCCTCCAGCACGTGCTGGGACAACTGGAGGAAGGGGATTTCCTGTCATCGCTGGACCTAGAGGATGTTTATTTTCACATCCCCATCCACAAGGGGCATCTAATGATTCTGCTCTCCATGGTCCAGAGGCAACACTACCAGTTCAAGGCCCTTCCCTTCGGGTTGAAGTCTGCACCAAGGGTCTTCACCAAGTGCCTGGCACCGGTGATGGCGCCGCTGCGCCTGCAGGGGGTCCACGTCTACCCCTACCTGGACGACTGGCTCATCCGAGCGAAGTCCAGGGAACTTGCCGTCGAGCACACAGCGAGGACCGTCCGCCTGCTCACATAACTGGGGTTCTCGATAAACTATGTGACGTCCTGCTTCCTGCCATCGCAAGATGCTCGGTTTCTGGGGTCCAGGCTCAACAGCGTCGCACCTGGCTGTGCCGTCGGACCACAGGATAAAGGCCATCCTGGGAAAAGTACAGCAGCTGTTGACCATGGAAGTTGCTAGGGTGAGGTCCATCAAGTCCCTGCTCAGCATGATGTCGTCATGCATCTACCTCGTTCGGCTGTGAAGGCTGCGGATGCGGCTGCTGCAATAGTTCCTCAATGCCCGTTGGATCCAGGTATCGGGAAGCTTCGAGGATATGATCGCCCTCAATGAGACATTTCGCCAAGCAATTCAGTGGTGGGGCGTCTGCGCGTATCTGGCGGTGGGCACGGACTTTCAGACCTCAGCACATCAGGAGACAGTTACAACGGACGCCTCCCTGGAGGGATGGGGAGCGCACACCAGAAATCTCCACGCAAGAGGCATTTGGCTCCCGCAGCAGTAGTCGTTGCACATCAGCGTCCTGGTGCTCCGGGCCGTGTTTTAGTCCCTCAAATCATGCCTTCCGTCCCTCAAGGGCAAGGTGGTTGCGGGTCTTCACCGAAAACCCCACTGCAATGTTCTACATTCGGAAGCAGGGGGCCACCAGATCCCCGGCTCTCTCCAAGGAAGTGCATAATCTATGGCACTGGGCCGTCGCCGAGAGGATGTTCCTGCTACCCTTTCATCTGGCAGGAGTGAAGAACTCGGCAGGTGCTGCGCTCTTGCCACAAGTGGGAGCTTCAGCAGGATCAGGTGGACCTACTGTTTCGACGATGGGGCAATCCCCAGATCGATCTGTTTGCGACGGCAACACCAAGTGCTGGAGGTTCGCCTGCAGGTTTCCCCAGCCGTGGAGCATGGGGGATGCATTCTCCTTAACCTGAAACGGCCTGTTCCTCTATGCGTTTCCCCAGTTGCCGTTGCTTCTGCGACTCATCAGTCAACTCAGACGGTCCTGGTGCAGGATGATCCTCGTCGCACCGGCGTGGCCGAGGCAGATATTGTACCCGGACCTTCGGGACATGTCAGTGTCCCCTCCAATCAAGCTTCCGGCGGACGCAGATCTTGCCAGGGAAGGAGGCGCGATTCTGCACCACGACCCAGGGTAGCTGAACTTGCAGGCCTGGCTCCTGCTGCGCTAGAGTTTGGTGGATACGACCTCCTGGCGGACTGCAAGGAGGTGCTTGCCAAGGCCAGGGCGTCTACGCTGAAATGCTACAGCCATAAGTGGAAGAGGTTCGCCGTCCGGTGCCGTGAACTGAAACTCGACCCTCTATGGATTACGGCTCCACAGTTTCTGCAGTATTTGCTCTTGCTAGCCAAGGCAGGGTTGGCCCATGCTTCCATCAAGGTTCATCTAGCGGCTATCTCGTCGTGGTCGCATCGCCTGGTCAAGGAATTCATCAAAGGGCTTCTCCGTTTGTTCCCGCCGGTGAAGGCTCCAGACCCGGCGTGGGAGCTCAATGTGGTGCTGATTAGGCTCATGGGTCCCCATGCTGGAGAAGGAACAAGTTACTTAACTGTAACTGTTCTCCAGCATGGATTCACATGCGAACCCTCCTGCCTACCCCTCTGCGGCTCTTCTCTTGGTCCTATTGCCAATTTACGTGCTACCAAATCTGAAGATGGCTGCCAGAGGAGAGGCTTAGGTAGAGGACAGTCATTGGCTGGGGGCGGTATGGCCCAGAGACCAGTGATTGGTTATTAGGAGAAAGACGGTTCAGAAACGAAACTGAAACTGATTTTTTTCTTTACTGAGGAATCCCAGCCTGACGACTGGGAATATTCATTAGCATGTGAATCCATGCCAGACCCATGCTGGAGAACAGTTACTGGTAAGTAACTTGTTCCTTTCTCTATCTCTAGAGAGATAGAGTTCTCCATCCAGAGATCAAGACTCTCAAACTTTACGCATGGTTTCTGAGAGGTTGAGATACAAGGATTGGGACCTCCTGGAAGACGTAATGGAGATGTTGCTTTCAGCCAGAAGGCCAGCAACAAAGTCTTTGTACCGGTGACGTTGGAACAAATTCTGCAGCTGGTGCAGTGATAAGAATGAGGATCCACTTGCATGCAATACGCCTATGGTGTTATCATTTCTATCACACTTAGCCACCATGGGGATCCAGGTTGTTGCAATTAAGGGTTATCTGGTAGCTCTCTTTATTAAGCGTTCCTCTGAAGTGGTATCTTTCTTCAAGATTCCTCTTGTGATACAATTCTTCAAAGGACTGACAAATACATTTCCCCCAATCCCAACTTGGGACCTCAACTTGGTGTTGAGAGTTCTAATGTGTGCTCCTTTTGAGCCTGTCCGTACCTTCCCTTTAAGTTAACTTTAAAAGCTCAACTTTTTAGTGGCTATTACATCAGCCCGAACAGTGAGTGTACTTCAGTCCTTGTCCTGCAAGTATCCTTATACAATAGTCTATAGGGACAAGGTGATCATTAAGGTTAAACCGACCTTTTTACCTAACATTGTGTCTGAGTTCCATTTAACTCAGAAAATAATGTTGCCTTCATTTTATCCTCCTCATCCTGTAAAGGAAGAGGAGAGGTTACACAGGCTTGATCCAAGGCGTGCACTGACATTTTACATCTCCAGGATGTCTAAAGTAAGACACAATGACCAACGTTTTGTAGGTTACACAGGCCACAAGTTGAGTATGATAATTTCGTAACAAACTTTGTCAAGATGGATCATTTTAGGAATATCTGAATGCTACAGATTAGCAGGAAAGGATCCCGGAGGGTCTTGGAGCTCATTCGACCAAAGGCATGGCTACCTCCCCTGCCTTACGGAGGGGTGTCCCAATTAAAGCTATTTAAGCGGCTGCCACATGGTCGTCCGTACACACTTTTGCCAAACTCTATAATCTGGACTCATCATCATGCCGGGAAGGTTAATTTGGAAAGTTAGGGCTAAGTTCTGTGCACACAGACCTATGAAGGAACTCCTAAATGATCATGAGTCTGAACATTGTCTCCCTCCTCCAGGAATACATTCACTGCTTCCGGAGTTCCTCCCAGGATGAGGAATATGTGGGAGGACACAATCCATTAGAAGAACAAGTTACTTACCCATGGTAACATTCTTTCGACTGGATGTTCCTCCCACATATTCCTCATCACCCCTCCCAGCCTGCCCCACAGTAGAATTTTCCATATGATTGCAGTCTTCATTCTTTCAGGGGGAGTAACTGTCGGGTGTAGGATATCCTATACACGCTTTATACACAGAACTGAAGCCAAAGGTTGGTGCGCATGCTTTATACCATTGTCGAGACGTAGACCTCCAAGGGACATAGTCGACTGGCATTGACGCACTGCGCCCTCTGCTGAAAAATGTTTCCAGAGTAGCTGAAGCTGGATATGGAGATATTGTAAGATGGGGAATACGTGGGAGGAACATCCAGTCGAAAGAGCGTTACCATGGGTAAGTAACTTGTTCATCTTTTTAGTGTAGTGTTTTTGAGCTATAATTAAGGTACTCGACCCATGGCCCTCCCCATAGTACAGTCTTGAGAGATACAAAATGCATCACACAGAGAGTCAGTTGCTTCTACTCCAGCTCGACGCCAACACCCCCAATTAGGTTCTTACAGCCCCCACCCCACTTGGCATGCTTCTGTTCCATAGACAACCCCAAATTGGTGGTTCTTTTTGTTTTGTTCCTGTGCCCCACTCCCTTCAGGCTTATGACAAACCTTTTCCACTGGTTATACACCCTGTGTTTATTTCCCCATTTGTTGTACTGCTTCTCAGGGCATCATTTGTTCTTAATATGTAGTCTACCCCAATGATTTCTGCTCAGACGTTACTCAACCTTTGAGTCGTCTGGTTACCTCCCCACCCCCCCCCCCCCAAATTATCATTGTTCTTCAGATCTCAGACCTCCGACACATCCCAACACCGAGCTTTGAAATATTCATGCTGACCACATCCTAGGTTTTATTTTCTCACGTCTGCATTCTACTTCCCAATTGTTTTCTTGCACCGCTATATATTCACTCTGTGTTCTTTTAAGCACTCTTATGTGCTCTGTGGCTCTCCACCCCCCATCCCCCACTTCATTCCTTGTTGGCTGGATCTCCAGTCCATAGCCACCTACTCCTTGCTCCCAGTGTTCCCTGGCCTTTCAGATAACCCCCGTTTCCAGAGTCTTGGTGCAGCACATCTGTTCCAAACCCATGTTCCATGTGTTCCCAGGACCCCACCGCTTGCACGATTGTGTTCTCTAGAGTCTTGTCTGATCCCCCATCTGTTTACGGATTGCTGTGCTCCGCTAGCCCACAACTGTTTCTAAAAGCTCCAGTCACCCATATTTCCAAACCTACTGTGCTATTTTTATGTTGGATAGTGTGCTTTGTGTTGCCTAACAATTGCTACCCTGATCTGACCCCCCTTTTTTACTTTTTATTTTTAGTATTATACAGTTATAATGAATACTTTTAATACATGCCAGCCACATTCAGAAACATAAAACAAAACAAAATCCTTCACATAAATAAGTCCTTCACGTAGGTAACACCCCCCTTTTGTTTTTCCTATATTGTGACTCAAATCGAATTGTAGTCTTTCGCGACATGCTTTGTGATTACCTGGAAAAAGAAGTGTTTCTTACTCATGGTTTCTTCTGCTCCTTCCTACCCAGTTCCATGCCATGGACACCCTGCAGAAAAATGGCTATGACCTTGCGAAGGCCATGTCGACACTTGTGCCGCAGGGGGGGCCAGTGCTCTGCCGCGATGAGATGGAAGAGTGGTCCGCCTCGGAGGCCATGCTGTTCGAGGAGGCTTTGGAAAAATACGGCAAGGACTTCAATGACATCCGGCAGGACTTTGTGAGTCTAAAAGGGCGTATGCAAGGCCATAAGCAGTTGAGGGGTTAGCTTAGTGGCACTGGAATGCAGTCTTGGGACTCTGACAAGTCCAAGTTATGTGTGTGCTTGAGAATATGATTTGTGATGCCTGCGCACTGTCAGGGCCTTAATCTTCGTCACCCTCTTCTTCACTTGGTAGAAGTCCTGGCTGACTTCAGAAAATGTGTCTCCCTTAAGGTCTATTGTGGGATGTTGATCCTCTTTTAGAAAGCTTGAGTTCATATGTAGCTCTAACCGCACCCAGCTATACACCGCAACTCTGCCTATTCTGGTCTTTTTTGTTTTATCCTTCCTTAGTATCTTATTCACAACCCTCGCCGGGTTAGGGATTTTTCCTTGCATGCTGTTTTCATTGAAGCAGTTCTGGTGATCGCTGAATGTTGCTGAAGACTTGCTTGACTGTTGACCACTGGCCCCACCTATGGGGGGGACCCCCAAATAAAAATCCGTACATAAAAGGTGTTCATTTTTGTAGCACAGGAATATTATATTTGCTACAATAGAATATTGGTGAAATCCAGAGGAATCTTTAGAATATGTAATCCTTATAAGAAGCTTGTTGTACCCGATACTTTTGCTAGACATATGTAATCCCCTTCATTATGGCGATTTTAAACTGCTGCTTATTGAAGCCTAGCACTACAAGTGAATGGTAAATTAAGGTTGGTTCGTCTTTGGCCCTTGGTCTTCTCAGAGAATATCTCGCAATGCTCATTTTTCTCCTGATTCCCCTGCAGTAGTATGAAAGGATTGTTTTCTTTGTTCAAATTGCCTCCCATTTGCAAACATGTTGTTGAGAATTGCGTTCAAGCAATGTATGTAGTATATAGTTGGCATCTGCAGCCCCCAAAACCCCCTCACACAGCCTGTGACTATTGGGGAGATTTTCCTTATATCTTGTGGTCCGTGTCTTTAGGTATCTCTTCCTAACTTGTGTAGCAGTGATTCCATCAAATGCATCAGGCTAAGTGGCACTGTAGTGTAGGAGAGCAACCCAGGCCTAACTCTCAGGAGGTGGAGTGGTTAACCTGTAAAGCTTTTCTTTAACAGTAAATGTGATTGTCCACTCACTGTACTTTATAAATATCTTAATATAAGAAAGTGCAAGAGATAAAACACTACACTGAAAGGCAGTACATTTTGTAAAACAAATGTGCAACACTGTTACAGGTGAGTAACAATATTGTAGTTCCATTGGAGTGAAGGCTACAAAAGACACTATGAAGAAGAGGGGGCCCAGAGTATATTCAAGTAAAGAAAGAACTCTCAAGCAGTGCCAGAGAGTCAGAAGGGCAATAAAAAGGGTCAGAAAAAGCAGTTTTGCTGCTGTTGGTTTGTGGTTTGCAGAGGCTTGAGGGTTCCAGCATACGAGACAGAGGATTTGAAAGGTGAGGAATCTGTATTTAGTCGGCAGTGCAGGTTGGGCTGAGATGAACCATGAGAAGGATTATTGAAGAAAAGCTTAAAAAGTCCCACTGTAGAAAAGCCAATTAAGGAAGGAGGACCGGGACTAGAGTTAGTGTGGTTTTCGGACCCCCTTCCTTCTGCCTCTTGTAGCAGGCAGAGATGGGATCCTCCCTGTTGGGTAAGAATTGATGCAGTCACACTGTGTGAGACTACACCACACATACCTCCTTGGTATTAGGTAGCCCACCTTTTGGTATTGGTCTGTACTACACAAGTTGGTCGTGTGACTGAGCAGCCAGGCCTATCTGAAGAGGGTTAAATGTGATCTATACAAATGAAATCCATAAACACAAGTAGCCAAGTAGCACCTACACTCAGGTTTTCTGTTAGTTTTTTTATTTTGTTTGGCTGATCTTGTCAACCTTTCAAAATGTATACATTTCTCCAGCATGGGGTCTGGCATGGATTCACATGCTCATGAATATTCCCCGTCAGGCAGGGAATCCACAGTATAGAAAAAAATCAGTATAGGTTTCGTTTCTGATCTTTCTTAGTAGTAACCAATCACTGGTCTCTGGGTCATAATGCCCCCAGCCAATGACTGCCCTCTCCCTAAGCCCCGCCTCCGGCAGCCATCCTCCAATTTTTACCGCACGTTCAAGTGTTGGGAGGCCTCGTGCGTAGCACTCGAGCTTTTGTTGCGATTTTGCGCTTTTTCAGGAGATTTTCTAATTTTTCGGTAAAATAGAGCCTCAAGCTCCACCGTTTCTACATCCGATCAACAGGGATCCGTTTCGGAGTTTTCTACGCCCCTCAAGGGTGAAGGTTTTGTCGAGTTAAGCTTTTAGAGGATTCCAGAAGTTCCGAGGCCTACCCCGGACATGGCCCAGGAGAAAGGAAGCTCGACGCCCGGGAAGCTGTTCAGGACCTTCCCTGGATGCCAGCTTCAGAATGTTTTCAAGGAGGACGAGCATTTGTTATGCCTTTACTGTCTCCATGAGGACAAGAGGCACAAGGAGAAGGACTGTGCGTTTTGTGGGAACATGTCGGAGCGAACCATGAAGGATCGCCACCTCCGTCTCGCCAATTGGCTGTAGTCCGAGCGGTCTTCTAGGTCCTGTGAGGGTGCCCCGGCGATGGGGGCCCAACAAAAGGCTAAGCACTGCGAGTCCATGGGCACCAGGAGCGCCGAACGGTCGGGCTCCTTGGCTGCCAGACAGGGCGCATCCTCCCCTGCGCCATCAACCACGAGCCAACGCTCTGGCTTGGGTAAGAGAACCCGGCGAAGCTTCTGGAGAGGCCCCAGTCGATCTCGAAGATTCCGGCAGAGGGGGAGCGAGGCTCGGACCCTCCCTCCAAGGTGAAGGCCCCAGGCGTCCAGAAGGTTGAGATGGCCTTAATTCACCCTACTAAGACCTCGATTGAGGATGTCGCCGCGGACCTGGCTCAGCCTGTGGAGGCTACACCAGTGGAGGCGCCCTCAGGACCCAGAGTCTCCCTGCCACCGCGGAGGGGGGGGGAGTCTTTCAGGCCCATTGAGAAGACCCCCCACAAAGTCCTCGTTGGAGAAGGTGGGGGAGGGGCTGATGGCCATCGTGGATACGGACACCACCTCTGAAGAAGAGCTCATCGAAGTCATGGAAGAGCCCATTGGGAGGGATCCCGATGAGAGCGACGGTGTCGCCGACAAGGCTCCTCAAGAGCCCTCGCGCCTGTCGTTTCTGGCGCCGCAGGACACCTCGGCGGCCATTTTGTCAGCGATTCAGTCCTTATGCTCGGAGATAAGAACAAGGTTGCCCCTTCCCCCGACGGAGGTACCTGAGCCAGACCCGACGGGGGAACCGGAGCCTGGACCTTCGGACAGTCCACCACATAAGAGGACGCATCCTACGCCACCTCTCCCACCTCTGCCTTCCCCCCCGTCTACTACCCACGGGGATGATACAGGCACGGACACGGC
This sequence comes from Ambystoma mexicanum, assembly GCF_040938575.1. NCBI lineage: Eukaryota > Metazoa > Chordata > Amphibia > Caudata > Ambystomatidae > Ambystoma > Ambystoma mexicanum. The sequence goes on from NC_090923.1 coordinate 1,133,809,226, forward strand.
TACGACAGGTACAGATGACGACAGAGGCGACGACGGGACGTGTCCCCCATCGCCCCCTGCTCAAGCGTCCCCGCCCGACGAGAGTGGATCCTTTCATGCCATGATTTCCAGGGCATCCGAGCATTTTCAGCTCTGCCCAGAAGAAAAGAAGAAAGAAGGGTTCCTTTACCAACGGCGCGAGGCTAAAAGGAAGACAGTCCTCGCTGTACCGCTTCTTGATGACTTCTGGGATGAGGGGCTCGCCCTCCTCAAGAACCCTGCCACGGCGCCGGCAAAGAGGGACCGGTACGAGAAGAAGTACCGGGTCCCCGACGCTGCCCCCTTGTGCCTTTGGGCACAACCTACCCCGGATTCGGTCGTCTCGGCAACGGCAAAGAAGAAAGCTGGGGGGGCATCGGCCTCGACATGAACTTCCCCGCCGGACGGCGAGGGCAGGAAGTTGGACACGATGGGGCGACGGACCATCTCATCCGCAGCGACGTCTATCAAGGCGGCCAACGCCCTGGCTATCGTAGCCCGCTACGACAGGGAGTTGTGGTTCAAAATCGCCCCTCAGTTAGACATCCTTCCAGACGCCAAAAGGGCTGAGGCCCTTGAAATCCTACAGGAGGGGGAGGTCGCTTCGGACCACGCCATCACGGTGGCAACAGACATCGCCGACACCGCATTCCGTCAGTTGGGCAACGGCGTTTGCTTGAGACGACGAGGATGGCTCAAGGCCACCGATTTCAGCCAGGACGTACAAACCAAGGTCTTGGACATGCCCTTCAGGAACAACCTGTTTGGGAAGGCGGTTGATGAGTTCCTTCAGGCCATCAAGATAGACACAGAGACTGCCCGGGCACTGTGAGTGCTCCAACAACGACGGCCGTCCTTTCGGAGCTCCGGAGGCAGACAAGGTTGCCTCCAAGGGATCCGGCAGTGGCTCCTCCACTTGCCGCCAAGCGGCAATATCTTCGTCCCAGGAAGCCTACAGGGGACGCGGCAAGTCAGGTGGTGCCCGTCGTCGTTGACGAGGAGGCAAGGCGGCCTCCAAACAAGATTGAACCGACTGTGGGGTCGGGCCCCCGCCGAAACACCCCGGTGGGAGGCCGGCTGGCGAGGTTCGTCAGCGTGTGGGAGTCCATCTCCACCGACCGTTGGGTGCTGGATGCCCTGGCCCAAGGGCACACCCTCGAGTTTCAGAAGAAGTGCCCTCGCGTTCCACCCGTGGCCAGGAAGGAAAATCACGTCCCTCAACTACTGTTGGAAGTAAGGGCGATGCTCAAGATGGGTGCCATCGAGCTCGTCCCAAAGAGGCTTCGGGGCTCCGGAGTTTACTCTAGGTACTTCCTCGTAAAAAAGAAGACAGGAGGATGGCGCCCCATCCTGGACCTGCGACGACTGAACAAGTACATCAAGGCACAGAAGTTCCGTATGGTCACCCTCCAGCATGTGCTGGGACAGCTGGAGGAGGGCAATTTCCTGACGTCGTCGGACTTGGAGGATGCGTACTTCCACATCCCCATTCTAAAAAGACACCGAAAGTTCCTCAGGTTCGTGGCCCAAGGGCGGCACTACCAGTTCAAGGCCCTCCCGTTCGGATTGAAGTCGGCACCCAGGGTGTTCACCAAGTGCCTCGCACCGGTGAGGCTGCGCCTACAGGGGATCCACGTCTACCCCTACCTGGACGACTGGCTCATCCGGGCAAGGGCAAGGGAGCTCGCCGTGGAGCACACTGCGAAGACTGTCCAGCTGCTCACGGACCTGGGATTCTCCATCAATTTTCCAAAATCCCACCTGGTTCTGTCGCAAGTCGCCCTGTTTCTGGGAGCATAGCTCAACACAGTGGTGGGCCTGGCCTCGCCGTCGGAGGAAAGGATCAGGACCATTCTGGGCAAGGTGCAGCGTCTTCTGCTGGCCACGGACATGGCCAGGGTAAGATCTATCAAGTCCCTCCTCGGGATGATGTCCTCCTGCATTTATCTGCTGCGCCTTTGCAGGCTTCGGATGAGACCCTTGCAGGAGTTCCTCGACGCCCGCTGGATCCAGTCGACGGGCAGCTTCAAGGACAGGATTCCTCAACGAGACGTTCCGTCAGGCGATCCGGTGGTGGGGTACCCGCTCTCATCTGTCGGCGAGCACAGACTTTCAGACCCCAGCTCACCAGGTGACGGTGACGACGGACGCCTCCCTGGAAGGTTGAGGAGCACACTCCGGAGATCTTCACGCGAGAGGCCTTTGGCTCCCGGAGGAGAAGTCTCTCCACATCAACATCTTGGAGCTCCGTGCGGTGTTCTGGGCCCTCAGGTCCTTTCTTCCGTCCCTCAAGGGCAAGGTGGTGAGGATCGTCACCGACAACACCACCACGATGTTCTACATCCGAAAGCAGGGCGGAACCAGATCCCCGGCCCTATCCAAGGAAGCCCAGGATCTGTGGCATTGGGCCGTCGCCCAAGGGATGTTTCTGGTGCCTCTTCATCTGGCAGGAATAAAAAACACGATTGCCGACTCGCTCAGCAGGGAGCCAGGATCAAGTGGATCGACTCTTCCGACGATGGGGCGAACCCCAAATTGATCTCTTCGCGACGGCGACGAATTCCAAGTGCCGGAGGTTTGCCAGCAGGTTCCCTCAGCCGAGGAGCATGGGCGATGCTTTCTCGTTCCCCTGGGACGGCCTATTTCTTTATGCTTTCCCTCCGCTGCCGCTGCTGCTCCGGCTCATCAACCAGCTCAAGAGGTCCCGGTGCAGGATGATCCTCGTCGCACCGGCGTGGCCGAGGCAGATCTGGTTCCCGGACCTTCTGGACTTGTCAACGTCCCCACCAGTCAAGCTGCCAACTGAGGCAGACCTTCTCTCCAGAGAAGGAGATGCCATTCTTCACCACAACCCGGAGTCGCTGAACTTGCAGGCCTGGCTCCTGCAGCACTAGAGTTTGGAGGGTATGACATCCCGGCCGACTGCAGAGAGGTTCTTGCAAAGGCCAGGGCGTCCTCAACTCTCAAGTGCTACGGACATAAATGGAAGAGGTTTGCTGCTCTGGTGCCGTGCACAGAAGATTAACCCTCTGCGGATTACAGCCCTTCAAGTACTGCCGTACCTACTGTCGCTGGCCAAAGACTGGCTCACGCCTCCATCAAAATACATCTGGCTGCAATCTCCCGATATACCAGGACGACGGGTCGGGCGTCCTTGTGGTCTCATCGCCTGGTGAAAGAATTCATGAAGGGACTATTCCGATCATTCCCGCCGGTGAAGGCTCCTGCCCCGGCGTGGGAACTTAATGTGGTGCGGACCAAGATCATGGGGGCCCCATTCGAGCCTATGCATTCGGCGCCTTTGAAGTTCCTGTCATGGAAGACAGCTTTCCTCGTGGCCATCACCTCCGCACGACGAGTGGGAGAGATCCAGGTCCTATCTTGTAAGCCTCCATACTTGACTTTTCATGACACGAGGGTGCTTCTGAGGGGACACCCATCCTTTATGACCAAGGTGCCGTCAGACTTCCACCTCAACGAGCCCTTGGTGTTACCAGTTTTCTTCCCGTCGCCTTTGTCGTCGGCCGAGAGGACTTTGCACTCGCTGGATGTAGCTAGAGCGCTGAAGTTCTACGTGGACCGCACAAAGAGTTTTTGGAAGACGTGTGAACTTTGGGACTGTGAATCAAGGGAAGGCTCTCTCGAAGACTTCCATTTCCAGATGGCTCTCCGGCTGCATCATGCACTGTCACCGGTTGGCAAACCGACAGCTGCCCGGCCGTCCGAGAGCCCACTCGACCAGAGCGATCGGTGCTACCTCCCGTGGTTGTGCATGTGTATACTGCTATGTATTCTCTTATTCATGAGCATGTGAATCCATGCAAGACCCCATGCTGGAGAAGGAACAAGTTAATTACCTGTAACTGTTGTTCTCCAGCATGGGTCTGGTATGGATTCACATGCGAACCCCACAGCCTACCCCTCTGCGGCTCTTCACTTGGTCATACTGCCACTTTACATGCTACCAAGGATGGCTGCCGGAGGCGGGGCTTAGGGAGAGAGCAGTCATTGCCTGAGGGCAGTATGACCCAGAGACCAGTGATTGGTTACTACTAAGAAAGACAGATCAGAAACGAAACTGATACTGATTTTTTTTCTATACCGAGGATTCCCGGCCTGACGACGGGGAATATTCATGAGCATGTGAATCCATGCCAGACCCATGCTGGAGAACAGTTACAGGTAAGTAACTTGTTCCTTCACTTGAATTGTTGATAATAAACATATAATAAACATATTTTACAAAGTGTGGTCATTTCCATAAAATTAATCAGTTATACAAAAATTATATTCAGGTACAGTTCCTATCATTCTATTAGATTTCCAACTAAAATATAACTAGTTATTTAACATCCATTTTAAATGAGCGTTCTTTAAAAAGGCAATTCATATCAAAATGTAAGTGTACTTTAAAATTACTTTTCAGAATATTTCTTACACAATTCCTACACCCTGAGGTGACTTTATTCACAAGTACCGTAATCACATTTATATATCACTCTAGTTACTTTGCAGATTCTGAGATTGCAGAAAGGAAAGCTTTAAGGAAGGAAAAGGTAAAACAGGTACTTGGTAAATGTGAGGACAACTAAATCTTAAAATGAAATCTGGACCAGTCTTTCCCACCAGTAACGGTTCACAATAAGCAACCACCCATGAGGGACCAACAATATCAGTCAATGGACTAGAGTCTTCAGGGAGCCAGGACAGCCAAAGTCAATTGGAACACAGTCTATGGAGTGGAGGCACTTCTTACCTCAGAAACAGTCTTGCACCAAGTTAGAGAGTTTATAGAAAATCACTTGTAGGGTCACAAGCTGTTAGGCCTGTGAAAGGATAGTTGTAATCAATTCTAAAGGGAATCCACTGCAATTCCCAAAGGAGAAATGCACAGCTAAAAGACAATAAGGTAAGTACCCCAAGCCTAAACAGTACCTCTGGTTTGAAGAGGAGTGGTCCAGCTGGATTCTGTCTTTCTACAGCGGTGCAGACCCTGTGTTTCTGAGCCTCAGTTGTGGGGACAAGACGGAGGACGTCTGGAGTGCTCCTGCGGCAGTACTTGGTAGGTAGTTGGCAGCTACGTGCTCTTTTTGGTTCCGCAGCCCTTTGCGGTTTCAGCACTTGGCAAACAGCACTGTCGTGTATCTCGGATACCGGTTGGGCTTCCTTAACTCCTTGGGTCCTGTACTCTAAGGTGACTCAAGCTCTCGTCATCTTGCTTCTGGAGGGTCTTTAGGAGACTCCTGGAGCTTCTAGCCAGATTTCAGACGGATTTCAGATTAGTCCACCAAAGGCAAGACCAACAAAGGGCTCAATTCTGCCTCGACGCATAGAGTAAAACCCAACAAAGACCTCACAAACAGAAAATGGTGAAAAAAGAAGTTGGGGGAGGCGGGGGGAGAGGGGATATTTTGACAAAATGCTCACCCGTGGGTGCTGTACTGCAGCTGAGGGTTCAGCCTGCAGTAGAAAAGCACAATGGTAGGAAAAATTAAACTACCGCCACCAGTCATTTAAAGTAATGAGGATAACATAAAAATGTTACATGAAAGAGTAGGATAAGGGGCTACTAGGTAACCCCCCAGCACTCTACATAAGATGCTGTGTGCTGGACCTACAAAGAGAAAAGGGTAAGTAAAGTCAATTTCATCTTACTATTCTTGGGAACTGTAGTTCACCCAAGAAAAGGTATTCAAACCTTGTGAGAAATCTCAAAAGGATTTCTGTGACTCTGCACTGAAGGCGCTGTGTGTCACCACACGAAAAGTAGATCCCCATGAAGTTTCAGACTCAAAAAACAGTAAAATCACAAAATCCAAATTTGGTCAAAGCACATGAGAGAGTGAGAAAAAGGTCTCTCACTTCAGGGTTAAAATAGTCCAGTAAAAAAGCTGGGGGGTGGGTCTCTATGGTTGAAGGGGAATTAGTACAGAAATTAGAATTCTTCCTAACACTCCCTTCCCAGGCTGTCTTCAGTGACTTAAATCTAGGATTTATCTTTACTTTCAAGAACCACACCATTGCTATCTACCTTTACCCCTGGCTTACCCCCGAGAGCCACCCAATTAAAACGTAAAACTAATAATGCAGCTTTCTTTAAGCAGAGGGTGTGCACCCTGACCCCCTCCTTATGCATACAAAACTCACATCCACTCTGCACACTAGCCCTGACCTTCTCAACTAATTACTTTTGAACTGTCCTAGCAACTTTTGGCCCTCTAACCTTATGAGCAGGACTAACCCACGTCTATCTTTAAATTGACGCTCTTCTGTCATAGCATTTTAGCATGACCAGTACATCAGATCATGTGAAATTAATTGAAAAACTGAAGTGCCGCAAAAACATGCAAAGCAAACAGCACATTTAAATGCACATAAATTCTTCAAAGTCCACTCACTGTCATTATGCAGTGACAAGCCGAGACCCCTTCTTTATGGTTTTGTCACAATGTGTTACTGCACTTTTCCCTCCATTTTTAATGCCCCCCCATGCTTTTTACTTCTTTATCTGATCTACTGTTGTGCAGTTAATGTTAAATGATATTTGTACTGTTCACTATCACTTTCTGCATCCCACCCATGCCCCACTTAGTTTTTGTTGGTGTCTGTTGAATGCTGGCTTTGTTGGCTTCCTGTCCAGCTTCACTACACTGGCTTTTGCTCATCTGTTATGAGGAAACTGACATGTCTTTCAGGCTCTCAGTACTGTCAAACATTGTTGCCCTTAGCCTTGATACTGTTACTACTTTGGTAACTTTTGTAACTTTTATCATTGTACTTTACAATGCAGTACAATGTGGTACATTTCTGGTTACTCTGTGTGTGCTAAATGGACAAGCTGGTGGCAGCAGTGACTTTTTACCCTTTTTTTTGGTGCTTTTTGTTTTAGCCTAACCGCAATTAACACCCCCCTCTCAGGACAGGAATGGCCGCAGGTAAGCAGTTTCGGACGATAGCCACCGATGCACGGCGACGCAAAGGGATTCACTTGCCTTGGTCCGACTTTACCTCATATCTCTGGTACCCTTGATGCTAGGACCACAAGATTTCTCAGATTTAAATCTTGTTGCACAAGCTGGGGATCTCCCAAGTGCCTCAACTCAGAACGGCAACGTCTGCAATGCAGCAGCCCATACTCGGCCACAGGTCGGCCCTTGGGCACTTCCGAAGGCTCTCCGTACGGCTCAGAGCTGACGTCGAGAATGGATGTTCCTTCAGTTCCTTCGCAGTACTGCTGTTGATCTTTCAAAGGGCTCTACTAAGGCAACAGCAGATGTTGGTCGCCAAGCCTTCTTCACACGGGTTTGCGGTTTCCTCGCAAGGATTGCTGCTGGATAGGATTCTTAGCACCTTCAGTTTCTTCCAGGATCTCTCCAGAGTGGGTGCAGGTGTCTTCTTATCCTAAAAGCCTGGTAAGGGCTGCAGCTCCCACAAGCCAAAGGCAGATCTGATCCCCCCTCTCGGGCACATTGGCACCAGTTTGTGGATTGGGTCAGATGGTCCCATCCCACTTCCTGACAGCAAACACACACAGCGCTCCAGTAGCCCGCCAAAAATCCTCTTGCTTTCCAGGCCAGGAAGAAGGCTAAAAGACAAGATGGACAAAGGACAAGCGTCTTGTGGCATGGCCATGTTTGACACCTAGCCACATTTAGTATCGAAATGCGATAAACGTGTAAAGGCTAAAACGAAATGCACCAACAAAAATGATAGAAAGTCACTGCTGCCACCAGCTTGTCCATTTAGCACAAGATGACCAATGGACAGGGCGAGAAACATGAGGCACAGACATTTTAAGTATGTTACTCAAACTGGCGTTCTCCGATAAAGCATAAAAGTGCCAGTCGTAAAATGGAAACTGAGTCTAAAAATTTCTGATGTTTGTTAATCTGCTTAGAATCACATGCTGTGCATAGTCAGACATCCAGTGGTCACTGCGGAGTATTGCATTTTGTTTTCCGTAGTCGAAAAGGGGATGTCGACAAGGCGCGTCTGTAACACTAGCCCTATAGTGACGTGCAGTGTACCCAAAATCCCTTACGCATCGGGGATCTCTCACATTTTTTTTTCCGCCTAGATATTGGTCGCCTTTACGCGGAACTCCTCGAGAAGCATTACAAAAACATTTATTCTACCTTTGGTCGTTATTAACTTATAATACTTTACATCCCTCCTGCGGCGTCGTAGCTGCGAAGCTGTTTCACCGCCGATCAAGATCTTCGACGGCGGTGCCTTCGGAGGAGGTTGTTCGCCGAACACGTGGCCTGGCCTCGCAGGCCAAATACAGTAGGGAGAGTGGGGTCGTGGGACATTTGTTTCTCTTTGAGAATGCCTTTCCCCTCCCTTTCCTTCGGGGTTGTTATCACATGCAATCGTTTCCTCTGCTATGGAGAGGACACCCTTTAGGTTTTGCCCGCGTTACAAGGGCAAGTTCATCTGGAAAGACCAGCATAAACGGGGTAACAGTTGCTTGCCCCTCGACCACAAAGAAGACGGCTGTGCGGCCTGTCAGCTTCTTAAGCTTAAGACTTTAAAGGACCGCAGGGTCAAAAGGTTGGCAGCCTACGCCATGTCTAGGTCTGATTCCTCACCTGACGCCGCCACCGAAAGTAACGAGGAATGTGATAACCCGACGTCCGTTTCGGAAGTCGTAGACCTCTCTAATGAGCGTTCACACTCCTTGTAGTCTGTCCCCGGCCCCGACAAGCTCGGCTCACGCCCTGCTTATGGGGATGAACACCCCGGCGACACTGACACACACAAAAAAACACTCCCATAAACACATGACCCACGGCTCTTCCTCGTTGAAGACGAAGAGAGCATTAGCGTTAACGGAGACGCAGGTCCTACCGGTGGCCTCCTCAGACCGTAAGAGTCTTAAGCCCCCCTCGCAAACGCGACTACCCCAGATAAGGGCGCTATCACTAAACCGCCAGAAGACGCGCACCATCAGAGAGTGCCCGTCAGCGTAGAGCAAGCGACGCCTGTAACGTCGACGCCAGAGGTACCCTCGACAGACAGATTAGTTTCCACCGATAGCCAGAGACGGACGACGAAAGAAACGTCAGATCACCTCTCACAAGGCCCGGGAGACGCCGAAAAGGTCAGGGCGGCAGGAACTGCCCCCTCCATCGAGAGGGACTCAAAGCCTACCAGAAGGCTTTTCCGAAGGCCTTGGGAACCTTTCTTCGACGTTATGGGATAAGTTGAAGCGTTTTCAAACTGAAGGCCCCCCCCCCCCCCTCTCCCGACCGCTCTGGGGTACCTCAAGAAACCATAGAGAGACTCCAGTTTTGTATGGACACAATTGAGAGGTTTATGGAGACTCAGAACCTTCCAAAACTCAAGAGAGGGCCCTCGGGAGGATCCCAGGGCCAAATACCCTAGGCTATTTAATCCCCTCCAAGAGGATATAGATTTATGACCTCGCTGAAGAGGACCCCCACTTTCAGGAGGATGACGAATTCTTAGGCAACAAAGGGGAACAAAACCTAGAGGAGGAAGGTTTTGAAGATAACCCAGATATGGGTGGTGGGGGCTTCGGAGAAGACCCAGAAGAAGGCGCTTCACAGCCCTGGCAGTCCCCATCAGCGGTTTCAGACCCTTACGCCCTAAACCTGTCTCGCCTCCCCGAAAGGACTCACCTATTAGGAATACGTCACCTATAGACAACGTATTACGCAAGGCAGCAGCGCATTTCGAAATCGAGACTGGGGAAATTTCTCCTGACGTAGACTTTGTAGAAAAGATCATCAAGGAGACGCCCCCTGTCAGCCAACCCATTCCCCTCCTGGCCTCAGTGAAGAGACGAATTATTCCTTCGCTATCTACACCCGCGTTGGTCAGAGGGGGTCAACCCGAGGATAGAAACATTATTTAGTCCCTCCCCATCGGACCCGTTATACGTCATGGGCCACTCTGTACCAGACTCCTTAGTGGTGACAAATGCAAGGAAAAGAGCAGGGGTCCCGCTGTCAACCTGCGAGGCACCACCAGATAAAGAGGGTAAAAAAATGGTATGCCCTAGGAAAGAGGATTACAGCCTTGGCTACCTTTTCCGCAAGAATTGCCAACAACTCCTCTTTGCTGGCAAGTTACGCAGATGCACAATGAGCAAACTATGTAAGGACATTGAGGAGGTACCGGAACCCCTACGTACTCGGCTTCTGGCCACGGTTACTGAAGGGACCTTAGTCAACCAAAGCATCATTAAAAATACTCTGGATGCTGCAGAAACGGCTGGCCGTTCGCTAGTCCAAGGAATCCTCCTCAAACGCCATGTATGGCTACGTAATTCAGGTTTTAAACCTGAAACTTAAGCATCTCTAACAAACCTATAGAAGATGCCAACCTCTTTGGGAAGGCAGTGGATGAGGCACTAGAGACCACAAAGAAGGATTTTGACACCATCAAAACCCTAGACCAAATTTCAAGGCCTCCCAACAAACGTGGTTATGGCAACAGACGCTTTTTTCGAGGCCAATGCCAGCAGCAACAACAACAACAACAACAGCAGCAGCAATACTCTGCAGGTAACTGGTCCTCTAACCAAGGCACCAGTGGACAATACAACCAAAGAGGACAACGTCGTGGCAAGGGAAGAGGTCGGGGTCCCACCCCTAGAGGTTCCCAAGCCACCAACACCAAATGACTCGAAGATTCAGGTCCCCTCCCATGCATCGCCGGTTGGGGGCCGGTTAACATCCTTTCTTCCAGCATGGGAGGGTATAACATCAGACCGCTAGGTACTATCAACCATAGCCCGTGGTTACTGTATAGAATTCATCAGTTCTCCTATGTACAGACCCCCAAGGGGACGACACATGTCACCAGAACACCTCGCCATCAGTGGTGGTCTCGCAAGCCTTGGTTCTCTCGCTACGGTGGTGGTCGAAGGAAAACCTGGTAATAGGGAAACCATTCGCCACCCCCGCAGTGGAAGCCACTCTAACCACAGACACATCCCTCACAGGATGGGGGGGGGGCTCACCTATCCCATCGAGTTTGGACTCTGAGCATAGCATCCAAGCACATAAACTTACTGGAGCTACTAGCTATGGTCAAGGCACTGAAAGCCTTCCAGGCACACCTGCAAGGGAAGACAGTGATGGTCCTCAAGGACAGCACCACAGCCATGTACTACCTCAACAAGCCAGGGGGCACTCACTCTCCAGGACTGTCCAAGCTGTCCCAGAACATCTGGAAGTGGGCTCTCAGACACATGTTCCTATTGTCACATGTACCAGGGGAACTCAATCTGCTAGCAGACAAACTCAGCAGAGACTTCCCTCTGCCCTAGGAGTACGAATGGCGGTTACACAAAGACATCGTCTTCGACGTCTTCACACAATGGGGATTCCCAGAAATAGATCTGTTTGCAACTCTGGAGAACTCCCAATGCCAAGGACCAACAGCCATGGTTCGCTTTCTTGATGGAGATATCCCCATCTCCTCCAGTGAAACTTCCCTGCCATACATGCTGTCACAGGACAAGGGCAGGACACTACATCCATGCCCTCAGACCATGAACTTAGCAGCCTTGCTCCTGAGATCATAGAATTGGGTCATTTACAGCTCCCGCAGAGATGCATGGACATTCTCAGGGAGGCTAGAAAGCCTAACTTTCGTCACTGTTATTCTAGCAAATGGAAGAGATTTGTCATCTGGTGTAGAGGAAGGAGCATCAACCCAGTTGACTGCTCTCCCACAAAAATTGTTCTGTACCTGACTCACCTAGTAGACTCGGGCTTGGTGTTTAACTCAATTAAAGTCCATTTAGCTGCACTTTCCGCATACACCACTTCCCAACTTAGTGTCATGGTGGAAAGTCCCCGTTATTAAAGCCTTCATGGAAGGAGTGAAAAGGATCCACCCTCCCATAGCTAACCCCGCTCCCTGATGGGACCTAAATGTGGTACTAACCAGGCTCATGGGGTCACCCTTTGAACCCATGCACAAAGCAACTCTTAAGGACCTCACTCTTAAGACTGCTTTCCTAATAGCTATCACCTCCATTAGGAGAGTAAGTGAACTAGAAGGGCTCTCTGTACTAGATCCCTTTGTAACAGTTCACAAGGATAAGGTGGTTCTACGCACACATCCTAGGTTTGCACCAAAATGTATCTCTAAATTCCATGTCATCCAGTCAATAGAACTACCAACGTTCTTTCAAAACCCTTCAAACTTAGGGGAGAAGAGCCTGCATACAATGAATGTTCGCAGAGCCGTTATGTTTTATATGGAAAGAACAAGACCATTGAGAAAGACTAATCCGTTCTTTGTCTCGGTGGCAGTAGGAAGAGAAGGAGATGCAGTTTCAAAATCCACTATTTCTAGATGGATTGTACAATGCATCACTCTGTTACAAGAGAGAACTACCCTTCAAGCCAAGAGCACACTCCACTCGAGGCACTAGGGCTTCCATAGCTTTCATTGCAAATGTCCCTCTTGAGTCCATTTGCAAAGCGGCAACCTGGAGTTCTGTTCAGACCTTTACAAAACACTACTGTCTAGATGCCAACTCTAGATCTGATTCCCAGGAGGGACAAACCGTATTAAGACATCTTTTCTCTACTTTTCCTTCTCACAACCCACCGCCAACTCCGGGTACTGCTCGCTAGTCTATGCACAGCATGTGAATCTAAGTAGATTAACAAACATCAGAAGACAATGCATTACTTACCGTAAAAGCATTTCTGATGGTTGTATCTGCTTAGATTCACATGCGCCCACCCTTCCTCCCCGCTCGGATGGAAGGAACACAGACTTTTCTTCTATATCTCTCCTTTTCTGTACTCACTCACGTCTCATAGGCTCCCTCAGGGCAGAAAAAATACAAACAGAGGGACCTCGAAGCATGAGGGATTGTGGGTACACTGCACGTCACTATAGGGATAGTGTTACAGACACGCCTTGTCGACGTCCCCTTTACGACTACGAAAAACAAAATGCAATACTCTGCAGTGACCACTGGATGTCGGACTATGCACAGCATGTGAATCTAAGCAGATACATCAGAAATGCTTTTATGGTAAGTAATGCATTGTCATATGCTGCCACGACCCTGTCGGTACACATAAGAGTAGCAAAAATGTTACAAAATAATAAAAGGGGTAAGCATTACCTTGCAGAATTCTGCTGTAAGGTAACAGCTGCCCAGTCAGTGCTCCCCTACCCCAAAGAGATGAGTTGAGTAATGAAAGCAAAAAGACTTTACTTCAGCCCAAAAGAGAGAGGACAGGGTTCAAGCCATTGGGGTTTTCCGTTGATGTCAATGGAGGGAAAGCTGAAAAAAGAATCTGTCCTGGGTTGTGTGAGAGCTAGTCTCAGGAAGTATCCTGTGGTTATGACCGCCCATAACATGCCAAGTGGATAGTGGCGAAGCTGTAGGTATCTAGACTCGTGTCATGCAGTGATCTGTGCTGTTTAACTGGGATATGTACCTTTTATGATGCTTTTGAATCTGCTTAGAATCACATGCTGTGCATATAGTCCCAACATATAGTGGTTATCGCGGAGTATTGCATCTTGTCTTTCGAGGATCGAAAGGGGACGTCGACATGGGCGTGCCTGTAACACCATCCCTTACTTGATGTGTAATGTAACCAAAATCCCTCACGTGTCGAGGTCCCTCAGATTAGTTTCTACCGCCCAGCTAGCTGTTCCCCTTATGCGGAGCTTGTACAAAGTTGCAAATTAATGTTTGTCCACGACCTCTGGTTGTTTATATCCCCTTCCTCGACGACTACTTATCTACCACCACCGAAGATCACAGAAGACAACTCCAGACTTCGATTGCTGGTGCTCCAGTCGACGCTGTCGACCACGTGGCCTTGGCCCTCCGGCCAGGCCTACACAGTACGGAGAGTGGGGTTTGGTGCTTGATTTATATTTAAGAATGTATTCTCCCCCCCCCCCCCTGTGGTTTAGCTGTTGCTATAAACCTGAGCTACGGACAAGACAGACAAGCGAGTTAAATGGTGGGCGACCTATGCCATGATGGAGGCTGAGGGTAGCTCCCCCGCTGCCAATGTCTCCGAGAGGGATGAGGAATTGAGCGACAGCTGTGGCTCCGACATGGTTGCCATCGACCTATCTTCGGAGCAGCCACGCTCCGAGTCGTCCGTCCCCGACCGCGGCAGGCAGGCCACCGGTTCTGCTATGGGGAGTGTACATTCCGGCAACAGGGACGCACACACTACTCACAAAAGTAAACTCGCAACCCCCGAACCGCCTCGGTGGACTCGTCGGGACAGTCAAAGATGCCAACGGGTATGCCGATTTATTTCTTTTTTTCTTCGAGCGAACCCACCGATCCACAGGGTCAGCAGCCATCCCCGCAACTGCCTAGGCGGCATGTGCCCAGGCACGCCACTAACAAGGGCGTCGGCACCAAGATTCATAAGTGTCAAGACGCCTCTTAAGAGCGCGCTGATTCAGAAAGTTCAGGCAATGGCAAAAGCTACAGCAAAGCCACTACAACAGTCTAAATCCCTCCCAGATACGCCGACCATCCGCAACAGACTCGTGAGGATCATCTCAGCGACAAATAGGCCTAAAGACAGGGCGAGGGACACGTCCACAGGCCGAGAAAGGCAGGAGGACTATTCTGAAGGTCCCCAGCCTCTGGCTAAGACTTTCAGGTAAATCTCGACATACTAGGCACACAGATCCCCAAGAAGATCCCTTCCCCCTCTGGCTCATCTTTATGGACCAGGGAAAGTTTTGAGGGGTGTATAAATAAACTCTCAAAATTTGTGGACTTTTCAGAAAGGTTTACCATTGTTAGGGAGAATTCTCATTTCATGGCTAATTTCCCTTACCTAGTGAGTCCCTCAGCAGCTTTGCTGGATCTCTGGAGTTGTTGCTTTCCACTTGGTAAGAGTGTGAGCTTTCCCCCACTCTTACTTGTATTTTGCTATGTCTTTTGACCTGTTTTTGTGACTGTGGGTTATGGAGTACACCACATCAGTAGCCCCCTTCTTTTTTCAATGGGCAGAAAGATTTGACTTTTTAGCACAAAGCAAAAACAGCAAGATTTGACTTTTCAATCTTGGAATCGGATGTTAGCAAAGGGTTTTAGGAAGCAATGCGCATTAGGATAACATGGGAGTAACAAGCAGAAAGAACAGTGATAGTCCAAGGTGGTCGGAGTGAGTCCATAAGGAGGGAACTAACGCATAGTTCTGGAGGAGGCTAAGTCAAGGCAGTCTGGATTTCTTAGAGGAGTGAGGTGGCAGCATCATTGTGGTTAAGGTGCAGTGAGGACCCCAATTAGCGTTCAGGAAGCGGACAGGGAGCAGACAGGAGCCTTAGAAGTGGGCCTTCGCTGAGGCGGCCGGCTGAAGCTTGCCGATCCCTGATTGGATGGAAGAAAGCACTCAGCAACCAATGGGAGTGCAGCACAGGGAGAGGTGGTTCAGCACAGCCTGCCTACACAACAAAGAAAACCACGCCGGCCATCTTGGAAGGGCCAAAAAAGCAGTCAAATAAGCAGGCAATAGTGGGGAAAAAACATGTGCTTTTAAAATAGCAAGGCAGCTCCAGGTATTAAAAAGCTCAAAAACTTGCCTCTCCTTTCATGTACAATCTTTCCCACGTTCCCACACCATCAGTACGGAACGCAAAACACATGGTCCTTAGGGTCAGCTGCCTCAAACCATTATCAGTAGAGGACAGCGCCGTGGCAAAGGAAGGGGTAGAAGCACCACCCCTAGAGGCTCCCCGACCTCCAATCAGAAATGACTTGCCGATCTGTGTCTCCTCCTATGCCTCCCCGTTCGGGGGAACAAATAACAGCATACTCCTACGTCCCGTCCCCTTTCCTCCATACTTATGGGACATCTCTCCGTCCTGTGGGACGGGACCGGAGCACTTTTGTAAAAAGCATCCAAAATTTGTCCTGAAAATTGTCCTTCCTCTTTCTTGCGCGGGGCCTGACACACGGCCGTAACACCGCCCACCTTGGCTCCGCCCCATGCGTCGCCCATCAGTCCTTTTCTCTGCTCGTTCGGGACTGGACGCACTTGCATCCTCAAAGATGTTCTTCCCTTTTTTCCTCTCTGGCTCTCGCTAGCAATCGTGTGCTAGTCTTTCTATGTCATTCAAAGTAGACTTTCCAGATTGTTCATCGTGTCACCGTTGTTTCGCGAGGGCGGATCCCCATCCTCTTTGTTTAGAGTGCTTGGGTCCGGATCACCGTTGGGACTCCTGTTTTTACTGCGACTCCCTTTCGGTCCGGGCACTTCAACGACGGTTGGAGCGATGGGAGAAGGTATTCTGACAAACTCCTCCTTCACATTTTCAGGCCTTCATCGACGAGAAGAAGAAACGCCCGGTAAGAAGTTTACTTTTCAGAGCACCCCAGCCGGGGGGGATACCTTTCCGGGTTCCTCTCGGGCCGGGAGGGGCGTTGCACGCTCTGCCACCGGGGTTCGCCCTGAGGTGCCCGTTGGGCCTAATAATTGTACCAGAGTTTTCTCCGAGGGTCTCCGTAAGGGGCCTGTGGATACCGGAGTGCGCTCCGAGGCCCCTCCTGTGGGGGCTGTTTGTAAACCCAGTTCTATTGAGTCGTGGGGTACCATAGCTCGCTCTGAGGCCTTTCTGTCGGCTTCCCTCAAAAATAAGACTGGAGTGCGCCCTGAGGCCTTGGGTGGGCTTGCTGTTACCGAACGGATGTTCGAGGCCCGTGCCGATAAGGCTGTTACGGGACCTGGGTCCGAGGTCCCTCGTTCAGAGGCTAAAGCTACTAGCAGTTCTGAGAGGCCTGAGGAGGCCTTGTCGGTGAAAGCTGTTTCTCACCGTTCCCGCTCTTGCGGTGACACCAGACCTGTTGAGGGGGCAAAGAAGCAAAGTTCTTCTTTTACCAGCAGTGCCGAGGTCCTTCCTTCGAAGGCTAATTTGGCGGTTGGTATGTCACAAAAACATTCCAAGCCACACAGTACCGGCTCTGCCGAGGTCCCTTATGTTAAGGCTAAAGTTAAGACCCCTGATCCATCGACTGGGACCCCTGCCTCACTTCCCCACGTGCCGCAGTTCCCCTCAGATGATGACAAAATGGCGCCCGTTCCCGCCACGACCGCGGCGGCCATTTTGGGTGCTACACCTACACCTACACCTACAACTACGCCATCGGCCTCAGGTGTAGGGCTTGGCCCCTTGGGTGAACATAGAGTACCTTGTGAGCATCCTTATCGGCCAGTTTATGACTGGAACGCTCAGATGCCTCTTGCACACAATGTTTCGCTGCCTGCACAGTCTGCACCATTGATTTATGTGGATACGTCGGTGGAGGGGCCAGTGTGGCACCCGTCCCTGTTACGTCCCTGGATTTGTCCACCTCATGAGAGGCCTCCTGGGGTTCCGAAGCAGTCCCCGGAGGAAGCTTTTTTCGGTAAATTTCAAACGCTTATGCATACCGACCCCATGAGGGAGTATTTCAAAGGGATTTTTAGGGAGACACGTCCTGCCGCGCCTCCGGCTCCACCTGTTCCTCTGGTGGTTCCGCCGGCACCTCTCTTGCCTACGGTGCCTCCCCCGACTCTTTCGCCTTTGCCCCCACTGTCCCCTGTGGACAAGGCAGCGCCCGACACGGTTCAGCAGGATCCTAATCTGTCAGATGATGCACAAGGCAATCAGGACAGCGAGGACCTTCCCCGTTCTTATCAGAGCTATTCATGACCGGGTACTGGACATGATGAACTTCTTAGATGTTCCAGTGCCCGTGGCACCCGCTCCGCAGGAGGGCGTGCTTTCTGGGGTGTTCCCCGTCTCCCTTGGAGCGTACCGGCCTGTTCTTGCAGAAGGACGTTCTGGCCGAGGTCCGCAGAGTCTGGGAAAAGCCACACTGGACTTTTTGTCAATAAGAAAATTGACGCTAGATGCATGCTGCATTCTTCAGAAGAGGTGGCCCTGTCGTCTTAGCCGCCCCCTCCTCCACTGTGGTGGCTGTGTCCACTTTGCAGTCCAGGCCTGCAGCATCCTCTTCCACGACTCCCTCGGGAGGAACATCTTCGCTAACTCGGCCTTGCAGCTCAGGCAGACCAACGCTGAAATAGATATTAGCGGGAGCTAACATGCGGATGTGGAAAGGACTGTCAGAGTTTGAGGAGTTTATCCCGGTCGAGAAGCTGGAAGACTTTAAAGGAGGCCTTTCCAATGCCAGGGTCTTGGCCCAGGATCTCCTGGAGGCTGCGGCTCATCACGTAGATACCTCGGCTCAGAGCCTTATGCTGGGGGTTGATGCCTCACGGCAGGCGTGGCTGCATGCAACTAAATTCTCAAAAGAAGTGCAGGACAAGGTGCTGGACTTTCCGTTCGATGGGAAGGCGCTCTTTCATGCTACAACAGATGTAGACCTCACCAAGACGAAGGATAGCACTCAGACAGCTAAGTCCTTGTCTGTTCTGGTTAAGGCTCCTTTCAAAACCTAAACCGTTGTCGCAAAGTCGACCTTCCTCTGGCTTTAGGGGTTTCATCGACCGCAAGTCTCGCAGAGTGGATACCCCTGTGGGGAATAACCGCCGTAAGCCACAACGGACGTGGTTTTTCTCCCGTTCCTCAGCCGCCTCCTCAGGTTCAGGTGGCACTGCCACCGATAAACCTACTAAATGAGGGTTTTCCACTCTTGCACGAGACCCCGGTGGGAGGACGCATTGCGTCGCATTGGGAGGCGTGGCAGGCCATCACAGAAGACAGATGGGTCTTGTCAGTCGCTCGAGCGGGCCTCCGCTTACCTCTACCCCCTCCCCACCCCTCAACCCTCCTTTTCAGCTGTCGGGCTTGCCCTCCCTCAAAGCCGAGGTCAGAAACTTCTGGACCTCGGAGCTGTGGAACCTGTTCCCCTTGGGGAGCGAGGGGAGGGCTTCCATTCCCGGCTGTTTACGGTGCCCAAACCCAACCAGGCTGGCCTGCGCACCATCCTAGACCTTTCCCAGTTCAATCTTTTCCTACCCCAAGAGAAATTCAAGATTATCACGCCCAGCCAGATACGGTCCTCCTTGCAGATGGGCGATTGGCTCAGCGTTGTGGATCTTCAGGATGCGTGCATGCATATCCTGATCTGGAACCCACACAGGAGATATCTCCGCTTCTCTTTGGGAGAGGAGCACTTCCAGTTTCGAGTTCTTCCTTTTGGCCTCAGCTCGGCGCCACGTGTCTTTTACGAAGATGTCGGTGATTGCGGCCTATCTTCGTCTCCACGGTATCCATGTGTATCCATATTTGGACGACTGGCTCTTACGCAGCCCTTGTCAGCGGGCAATCTCCAGTCTCTCCTTCAGCTCCTGTTCCATCTTGGGCTGTCAGTGAACTGGCGGAAATCTTCCATGACGGTCTCGCAGGACCTGATTTTCCTGGGTTTTCGCTGGAACACGATGGACTGCAGTGTGTACCTGACCGGGAACAGAATGGCGGATTTGTTAGCCAAGTGTCAGATGTTTGCGCAGTCGGAGAGCATGTCGGCCTGGTGGTTCCAGAGGCTTCTGGGCCTCATGGCCTTGTGCATGCTGGCTCTTCCTCTTGCTAATCTCAAGATGAGGCGGACCCAGATGGCTCTTGGAGTTCCTGGCGTCAGGCTGTGGACCCGGATTCCAAGCTGATAATGATTCCGGATTCCATGAGAGTGGACCTGGATTGGTGGTCATCTCTCATCAACCTGTCGGTGGGTGCGGGGATTCAGGACGCAAGCCACACGGTGACGATCACGACGGTCTCCTCCCTTCTGGGGTGGGGTGCAACATTAGATCTTCAGGTTACGGACCTCTGGTCGCCTCAGGACAAGCTCCTGCACATAAATCATTTGGAGCTTCTGACGATCTTCCTAGCGCTCAGGGCGTTCAGACCGCTCATTGCCAACAAGGTGGTCCGCATACGCACGGACAATGTGGTGTCAATGTATTACATCAACAAGCAAGGGGGAACGAAGTCTCCCCCCCACCCCTCGTGGACCTGTCCATCCAGATATGGGAATGGGCCGTGCTTCATGGGGTCTGGCTGCTTGCAGTGCACATCCCGGGCCAGCTGAATGTCACAGCAGATACCCTCAGCCGGCGGTCAGTGGTCCTCTACGAGTGGGAGTTGAAGGCAGAGGTCCTCTCATGGATTTTCTTGCGTTGGGGCACACTGGAGGTGGACCTCTTCGCTACGACGGTAAACAAGAAGCTTCCTCAGTATGCCTCCAGAGGGGGGCTGGGAGCCTCCTCTCTGGGGGATGGTCTCGAGATTCTATGGCACAACATGAGAGCTTACGCCTTCCCGCCTCTGCCTCTAGTCCATCGAGCAATTTGGAAACTGAAGAACTCTGTGAACTGTTCCCTTCTGCTCCCGTGGTGGCCGGCCAGGTTTTGGTTCTCAGAACTTCAACACCTGTCAGTGTATCCGCCGATCAGGTTACCAGCGACCCCCGATCTTCTTCATCAAGGGGAGCAGCAGATGTGGCACCCCTCCCCACAATCGCTCAGCTTGGCGGCATGGTGCCTGAGTTCAAGTCTTTAGATCATCTTAACTTGTCTAAGGATAACATGCGTATTATCCAGGAAGCCAGGAAACCCTCGACCAGATCTCAATACAGGAGTAAATGGCTCAGGTTCTGTCATTGGTGTTTGGAAAAGCAGTTGGATCCAAGGGCGGCTACACAGTGCTGTCCTTCGTGCCCTCCCTAGCAGAGTCAGGTGTTAACTTTCTGTCATGCAGAACTTACCTTTCAGTGGTTTCCGCTTATCTTTCCACAGACCAATGCTCTTATTCTCTGAGTAACCCAGTGGTTAAGAGGCATTTTGCAGGCTTGACACGCCTCTAGCCTCCGGTTCGTAGTCTGCACCGACCCTGGGACCTAAATGTAGTCCTGACGGCGTTGTGCCATAAACCATTTGAACTAATGGCCACGGTGGACCTCAAGTACCTATCCTGGAAAGTGTCCTTTATGGTCGCAGTTATGTCGGCGAGGAGAGTGAGTGAGTGAGCTCCAGGCCTGGTCAGTGGAGCATCCTTTCTTGGTCTTTCACAAGGACTAGGTAGTCCTACGGAACAAATCCGGCCTTCTTACCGAAGGTGGTAACTGAATTCCATATAAATCAGTCGATCTCCCTACCGGTCTTTTTTCCGAACCCTGCCTTAGAGGCTGAAAGGGTTCTGCACTGTCTTGACGTCAGAAGGGCTCTTGAGTTCTATCTTGACAGGACTTCCGAGCTTAGGAGTTCTCAACTTTTTGTGACTTTCGGCAACCCTCAGGGTAAGCAGGCTTTTAAGGCGACTATTTCTCAGTGGATCACTGCCTGCATCACGGAGTCTTTCACCGTCCAAGGGCTGAAACCTCCTAAGGGTATTCATGCGCATCTGGTGCGGGGCAAGGCAGCCGCGTTTGCTTTTCAGAAAGATGTCCCCTGGGAGTCCGTTGCTAGGGCAGCTACTTGGGCCTCCCCATCTGCTTTTTGTAAGCATTATTGTCTTGACATGAGCTCAAGAGCTGATGCTCAGTTTGGTCAGGCTGTGCTGAAGAACCCTTTTCAGTAAAGGGTGGTTCCATCCACCCGTAGTTCCTGCTAGGAGTGCTTGGGAATCTCCCATAAGTATGGAGGAAAGGGGACGGGACGTAGGAGTATAACCAGGTTACTCACAGTAGTGACCACCTTACCTAGTCCATAGTTCCCTTTCCTCCATACGCCAGCCCGCCGTCCCCTCTAATAAGGTTCCTGTTATTGCTAATAGGTCTCTGACCTGGCAATAGAAAAGGACTGATGGGCGATGCGTGGGGCGGAGCCAAGGTGGGCGGGGTTACGGCCGTGTGCCGGGCCCTGCGTAAGAAAGAGAGGAAGGACAACATTTTGGGAAACATTTTTGGATGCTTTTCACAAAAGTGCTCCGATCCTGTCCCACAGGACGGAGAGATGTCCCATAAGTATGGAGCAAAGGGGACTATGGACTAGGAAAGGTGGTCACTACAGTGAGTAACCTGGTTATTCTTCCACGCATGGGAGGGGATTACCATAGACTGGTGGGTGCTCAAGACTGTCGCTCACGGTTACTGTATAGAGTTCAGCCGACCACCTTGATACTGACCACCAAGCTGCATGCGCTTTGAAGATCCTAATGCAAGAGGTCAAGATCCTGCAGGAAAAGGGCACAATCGAAGTCGTCCCAGTTCTACAGGTAAACAAGGGTATTTATTCAGTGTGCTTCCTTGTACCCAAAAAGGATCTCACCATGCACCCTGTACTAGACTTGCGCCCAGCGAATACATTTGTCAAACCACAAGTTTCGAATGATAACATTGCAAGAGGTAATCCCTCTACAAACACCGGGATTACATGGCAACATTGGACATGAAAGATGCATACTTTCCTATTTCAATGTTGCCAATGCACAGAAAATACCTGTGGTTCATGATAGAGAACAAGCACTATCAGTTCAAGGCATTGCCTCAGCCCCAAGGGTATTTACTAAAATGCTGGCAGTAGTGGCGACTCACCTGCGCAGGCAATCCTTCCCAGTTTATCCTTACCTCGACGACTGGCTCATAACAGGGTATTTGTATGGAACATGCCTTTTTAAACATCCAAATGATGATGGATCTACTCTTCAGTCTGTGATTCTCAATAAACGAGCAGGAATCCAGCCTAGACTCTGGCCAAGCCAAACAATTTCTGGGGGCACTGATTCGGACAGAAGACTGCCTCGTCTTCCCCTCCAACGAAAGGGTTCAAAACATGCTGTTTCAGATTCCTCAATATGTAGCCAGTAGAGAGGTGACGTTACGCAAGGCCATACGGCTGTTGGGAATAACGGCCTCCTGCATTTATTTAGTCCCACACACACGATTGCGCATGTGCCCCATGCAAGAGTGGCTCAACAGCCAATTGTCAGGCCAGCGGACAATGGGCCGGTCTAGTGGTTGTCTAGGCAGCCATCATTCTCTCTGCAGTGGTGGTCGAAGGGGAACCTCTTGAAGGGGAAGACCTTCACCACCCCTGCAGTAGAAGCCACTCTCACAACAGATTCATCTCTCACGGGGTGGAGGCCCACCTCCTCTAGCAGACAGCACACAGCGTTTGGTCCCCAGCAGTAGCATCCCACCACATAAACCTGTTGGAGCTGTTAGCAGTGTTCAAAGCCCTGAAGGCCTTTCAGACACCGTTGCAGGGGAAGACAGTACTATTCCTCACACAGTACCACAGCCATGTATTACCTGAACAAACAGGGGGGCACACACTCTCCGGTGTTATCCAAACTGTCCCAGAACATATGGAAGTGGGCTCTCAAACACAAGATGTTGTTCCTGTCTCAACATGTTCCTGGGGATCTCGATCCCGTGGTGGACGTACTCTGCAGAGACTTCCCACTACCCTGAGTGCGAATGGCGACTACACGAAGACATCGTCTACAATGTTTTCACAGAATGTGGCTTCCCAGAGATCGTCTTGTTCGCAGCTCTGGTGAACTCACAATGCCCAGATTACACCTCCAGGTACCCTCAGAACCACTCCAAGGGGGAATGGTCTCTGGATAACATGGTCAGGGAAATTTGTTTACGCTCCCCCCGACTCCCCTATTCAACAAGATAGTGCACAAGATGCACAAGGAACCAGTCACAATGATACTGGTGGCCCCAATGTTGGCCCGCCAACCATGGTTCTCCCATCTGATGGAGATGTCAGTCTCCCTTCTGAGGAAACTACCTTGCCCATACAATGTTATCGCAGGAAAAGGGTGAAACACGCCATCCACACCTGCAAACTCTCAATTTAGCGGCCTGGCTCCTGAAGTCGTAGAGTTCAGGCACCTCCAACTTCCTAAGAGATGCATGGACAATAAAAACAGCCTAACACCAGACATTGCTACTCCAATAAATGTAAACACTTCATCTGGTGTAATTCCAAGAGCATCAATCCTATAGACTGCTCAGCAACACATATTGTATTGTACACAACTCATTTACTGGACTCGGTCTGGTTTTTTATTCCCTGAAGGTCCACTTAGCTGCACTTTCAGCAGATACCACGTCTCAGAGAAAGGTCTCTGTTACGGAGAATTCTCAAAAATGTGCTAATGCCCTTCACCTTAGAGATCCCCAGCAACTTTTCTAGATTTTGAGGACTTGATTATTTTTACCTGGAGTGTGTGACTTTTTATTTCCCCACTCTCGTGTATTTTCATGTATGTTTTAGTCTTGTGTTCTTTGATTATGGAGTTTTAGACAACTCCATAGGCATCATCTTTTCATGGGTGTCGCTCAGCACCCTCAGTGCAGTGGCACAGGGAAGCCTTTCAGGCTTTCCCAAGGTTTAAATGGGATAATCTACTGTTTTCCAGAGAAAGTAAAGTGAAATTGACTTTACTAGTCTTTTCAAATTCCTTGACCCAACACACCCTATCGTACTATAGAGGCTGGAGGAGTTACCCAGTATCTCCTGTGTCTAGATACTCATGTAACAGTCAAATGCTACCCTTTTCTATCGAAATGGCTGGTGGCAGCGGTTTTACAACGAACTACCATGATTTTTCCCGACCGCTAACACGGGTAGCGTTAAATCGCTGGAGCCATGTTTTTCAAGATGGCACCTGGGCCCCCTTTGCCTAAACATGTCCCGGTCTTCTTTTTTCACGATTTCTTTATGGAAAGGTCCTTCTAGAGTTTTGCTCTGTGCGCCAAACCAGGTTTGGTCCCTTTGTTTCATTGCCTTTGGACTGAAGACTGCCTCTGGCGCCCGAGTGTCTGGGGGTGGGCAGGAAGTGAGGGAGGTGCCCGAAACTCCCTGTTCTTAGTCTCCTAGGAGACCCAAATGCACTCTGGCGTGATTGGCTGGCTGACTGTCCGGCAAGGACAGCCACCCTGCTGGGTGAGTGGCAGCTAGGCTTTAATGAATGGGAGAAAACTGGATAAAAGGCGAGTCTCTTGGCTTGGAAGGCAGTCAACCACTGGAACGAAAGAACCGAAGACTAGCTTTAAGAGGACGGCTGCGGAAACTCAAGGACCGTTGGTTTGCCTGGTGAAGCCCTGCTGCATGTCTGAATTGCCAAGTTCCTCTCGACAGGGAAGCGCCTTCAAGAACGACTTCTTCCTTTGAGTTGGTGTTACCAATCAACTCGTAAGCCACCTGGATACCATTCTCAGAGCTGGTTAGGATTAACTAGCCTTCTGTGTTTAAAGTGATTGATAATTGGGGATTGTGATTGAAGTGCATTCTAGCCCATGGCACTTGCAACCTAACATTCCACTATTCTCATACTACTGTATTGTCAATTACATTACTGTTTGCTCTGACCTACAGCCAAATTACACAAGCTACCAGGTACTATTTATATTAATAAGTATAATTATGAACCTCACCTTGCCTACTACCTGATTACTGCATTTAGCCTACTATCTGATTGCTGCATTTAGCCTTAGGCTGCCCACCACTCGACTGCTGCATTTAATGTTGTTCATCGTCCAATTTGTTGCATTTAGCAGTATGCTGTAACCTGACCTGCATTGTTTGCTCCTTGCTCAACCTGCCCCAAACACTATGTACCTCCATCCGCCAACCCAAGTCTATCCGACCGCAATCACCAACCTGACAGTCTTACTTATCACTGTCTATATCACCATGTCCTCCGTACTGCCACTAGAGAACATAGGAGCCCAATCTATGCAACCTATCCTTAAATCCCCATGCAACATGGCACAGAGAAATGTCACTCTGTGCACGATTACCCAAAATATTCGAACCCCTCAACAAATATAATGTTAAGCTAGATCATCTCTGACCTAAAACTTATCACCCTATGGAGATCACCCAACTTCCTAGCCCCAAGCCCTGCTTTAAAAGAAACAAGTCTACCGCCAACCCACATGCCACTCCTAACCCACGACCAATGCCACAGTCAGAACCTGACCTTAAATGCGCATTAATTAATCTTTAGTCGCCCATGCTACAGACATAGCAGAGACTATTTTGGAAAATGACCTTGACTTCATCGCCATCACGGAATCTTGGCTCCATGAAGCAGCAGCCCCAGCATTAACGCTAGCAATCCCAGACAACTACACCATCCTTAGAGCTGACAGACTAGATTCACGAGGTGGAGGATTAGCGATTATCGCTAAAACTAATCTCTCTATAAGAATAACCTCAACACCTAACCTAAAATCCTGTGAGTCACTATCCATTAAACTACCTACCGCCAACTCCCAAACATTAAATATCCATCTCCTTTACAGATCCCCGGGCCCGATCAGCGGTAGTACCCAAATTGTTCGAACACAATATTGGGGATTGCAGGAGGGTTTCCCCCCGCATATATGTAACAATTGACCTTCACAATTCAGTCAATTGTGCAAAGGTCAATTGTAATTCGAACAATCGTAGTTCTAACAATTCGTATACAACCCGATCAGCACCTTTAATGAAGACATTACTACTATTATCTCAGAGAGGCAAAAAAATCCTCTCAAACTATAGTGCTAGGAGATTTTAACCTAGGGTATGAAACTAACGATCACCAGGCTACCTCCGTAGCTAACATCCTGACAGAATTAGGCTTCACTCAGAAAGTGAATACCTCCACTCATACCAAAGGGTGAATTCACGACTGGATTGCCAGTCACAATTGCAACCTCCATCACTTCCGTCTCTCCACAAATATGGATTGACCATTACCTAATCGCCTTCAATCTCAATACTAAGACCTACTGCACCCACCCCTCTGCCCGCCACACCTACCTTAACCAGAAATAAGAAAAACATCACAGCTGACAATATCTTACCCCACATCCTCCCTAATCTTAACTCCTTACTAGACCATACAGACCCAGGCTTACTAGTGGAAGAATATAATAATGCCATGTGGTACAAATGGTATAATGGGGTACACCTTTACCCCATGCATTTTTGCAGCAATTTTATTACTGAATACCTAGTAGACTCATACAATACCACCATTCTAAATGCCATAAACCTGATTGCTCCATTAAAAATGAGGAAAGCCAAAACACTCATTTAAACACCTGGTTCACTCCACACTTCAAAACCCTATGTAAGAACAGTAGAGCTGCAGAAGCCTCTTGGAAAAGCCTCCCCTCAGCAGCTAATAAAGAATCTTTCCTAACAGCTGCATCCACCTACAAAACAGCAATTTTCCTAGCAAAAACCGACTCCTATTTCAGCTGCCTTCGACCTGGTGGACCACAAAGTCCTTTGCAAACACCGCTCAACTGCAGCACATTTCTCAGACGAAGCCACCAGCTGGATTCAGTCCTTCTTAAACAACATAACCACTAGAGTCTTTTCTCCCTCCACCTCCGCTTCCCCAGTTCCTGTCACCTGCGGAGTCCCCCAAGGATCATGCACTTCACCCACCCTTTATAAAATCTTCACAAAGCCCCTCTTTGACGACTTAGACCATCTCGGTGTCTCCTGCACAAACTATGCGGACAACACCCAAATCCTTATTCCTATCTCTGGTGACTACAACACAGACTCCATGCAACTAAACATCTACCAAATCATCCAAGCATGGATGGCCAAACATGGCTTATGCCTCAATGACGACAAGACAGAGTTGCTCTTGGTAGGTACCCAAGCCAAACGCAACAGACTCGACAAACCATTCAATGCCTTCAATATCGATGGCAACATTACGGTCTCTAGAGATGTAAAAACTCTAGGTATCTACATCGCCCCTCATCTATCTGACAAGACAAATCAAAGCAACTGCCTCCACAACTGCATACATGTGCACGCTTGTCAACACCTGCAGACCTTTTCTGACTACAGGTAACTGCATTGCACTAGCCAGAGCTCTAGTCTTAGCCAAGATAGACTATTGCAATGCTCTCTACCTCGGCACTAACAAGCTTAACCTAAATAAGCTCCAAATCCTACAAAATAATGCACTTGGAGCAGCAACTAACTACCTCAGATCTCACCACATCTCAGACCTAAGGTGCAGTGTTCAATGGCTGTCTGTCCCCCAAAGAATCGCACTTAAAACCCTCTCATTTCATTGCTTTCACAACCTAGCTCCTAAGTACCTGTGTGATAAATTCACACAAATCTCATCTGACAGACCAACCAGATCTCCATATTCCAACTGCCTAATCAAACCTAGGTTCAAGCTCCAAAAAGCAGGAGACTGTAGTTTCCCGGTCCTTGCAGCCAAAATGTGGAACTCGCTACCAGCTACACTTAGGGCCGAACCTACCCTCCACAGTTTCAGAAATCAGGTAACCTTGCTCAAACTGACCGATCCTTCACACTGCTAAACCTTATACACTGAACTCTCACGTATAACGGTCTAATGTATTGCACTCTCTACATGTATATATTCTACTGTGTTTATTATCCTCTGTAAATTGTTATCGGTTGTCTATTGCATTACTCTTGCCTGTATTTATTCTACTGTTTTAATTGTTCTCCTCTGTAAATTACCTACTGTATGACTATAATTAATTATGCTATACCAATTGTAAGAAATGCGCAAAATGTCCAAGGGCTTGGCGCGCTATACAAATAAAATACAACAACAACAACTTACATTGTGTAACTTTCTAGACCCAGCACACACTATCTTACCATAGGGTGCTGGAGGGGTTACTTAGTATCCCCTTTGTCTAGTTTCTCATGTAACATTTTTGTTAGCCTTTCTACAATTATTGGCTGGTGGCAGTGGTTTACTTTTTACTACCATTGTGTGTTTTTAATGTGGGCTGGGTCCGCAGCTGCAGTAAGGCACCCATGGGTGCCCATTTTTTCAAAATGGGCTGGTTTTTTTTTTCTCCATTTCTTGCTAGAAAGGTCCTTCTTGAGATTTACTCTGCTTGCCAAATCGGGTTTCATCCCTTTGTTCGTTTTGTCTTTGGCGGGATTACCGAGTGAAGCCAGCCTCTGGCTCCAGTATGTCTGGCAAGGGCAGGAAGTGAAGGAGGTGCTGAAACTCTGTGCTTAATCCCCTTTGTTACAGGAATGCACCCAAAGGTGATAAACCGGCTGGCTGTCCAGCCAGGACAGTCCCCCTGCTGTGCGATTGACAGCTAGGCTGGAATGAATGGGAGAAACCTGCATAAAAGGTGAGGCTTTTTGGCTTGGAAGGCAGAGTCGACCACTGGACGAAGGAATCCAAAGAAGAACTTGGAAGAGATGTCTACTGTAACTCCTTGACTGTGGTTTGCCCAGTGAAGCCCTGCTGGTGTGCTGAAGCTTCAAATTTGCCTAGACTAGAGAAGCCCTGCATGGACGATGTTTAGGCAAGATTGTATCCAGTACGCTTTGGGTGCACTACAACAACCCTGACCTCCTGGCAATAGGAACCCAACCTTTGATATAAACCTGTACTACTCAGATTGGCAGCGTGTTGAGCAGCCAGGTTTATCTCAAGAGGGGTGAATGTGAGAAGAAGGGGAGTTGCACAAAGATTCCCAGTGACAAGTATTCAAATAAACTCTTACACACAAGGTTTCTTGATTAAACATTTATTCATTTATTTAAGTCAGTTTGAATAAGCCTTCTTCAGAAGGGGCAATATAATCGCAACACACAAATACACTTCAAAATGCACACTTAGTTTCTCTAAATCAGCAAGTACATATTTGGGATGGCACACACACTTCCTACACCCTCAGGTGACTTAAATAGTTAGCACACTGTGGACGTTAATATATCACTGGTACATTTAGAGCAATACTGAGATGGGTGTTTAAAGTAAAGAGGTTTCAGAATGACGATCACACAAATATTATGAAGCAGGAAAGTACTTTTGAACCCTTTAATGCAATGCAAAGTAAGGTAACCCTTTCCTGTAGGGAAGGTAAGACCCAAGCAGAGGAGAGGAGTCATTCAGGGAGCCAGGGCAGCCAATGTCAATTGGTCAAAAGTCTAGGTGAGCTGAAGCACTTCTTGCAGGCAAGTAAAGGTCTTGCACAATGAAAAAGTCGAATCAATGTAGGGTCACAAGCTGGGAGGCTTGTGAGGGGTAGAAGATGCAAGCAGCTCTACAGCAGCAACCAAATCAAGTCTCAAATGAGAAAAAGTAAGGCTGCACAACAAGAGGTAAGTCCCCTTGGTTTACAGTACCTTTGGTTAGAAAGAATTGGTTCCAACTGGCTCCTGTTCAGCTCTGCAGATCCTTTTGCTCCTGGGCCTCAGTCATGGGGTCAAGAGGAAGGACTTCTGGGGAATCCTACACTGCAATGGGGCGGTCAGCAACAGCAAAGGACAAACTTCAATTCAGCGGCACTTTGCGGTTTCAGCTCTACGCGTCTCAGCAAATGGCACCACTGCAGACTCTTCGGATACCACACTAGACTTTCTGCACATCTGGGGTCCAGCACTCTGTTGAGGTGGCTCAGGCTTGGTTAGTCCTGCTTACTTGGAGTCCGGAGGACATTCCTGATGCTCGGGTCCAAACTTAAGAGATGCACTCTACTTTTCACCTGGCGTGGGTCAAGAACATCGCTGACTCCCTCAGTAGGGAGCTGCGCTCTTGCCCAGAGTGGGAGCTTCGGCACAATCAAGTGCAACACCTCTTCCCCAGGTGGGGCCGACCCCAGATTGATCTGTTTGCAACAGCGACTAACTCCAAATGCCAGAGATTCACCAGCAGGTTCCCCCAGTCAGGGAGCATGGGCGACACGTTCCCCTTCCCGTGGGAATGCCTGTTCCAGTACCCGTTCCCGCCGTTGCCTCTACTGCTGCAAGTCATCAGTCAACTCAAACTGTGCTGGTGCAAAATGATCCTCGTCGCCCTGGCGTGGCCGAGGCAGGTTTGGTACCCTGACCATCTCAGTTTGTCTGCGTCATCACCAGGCAAGCTGCCAGTGGTCACAGATCTGCTCACCAGAGAAGGAGGTGCAATCCTGCCCCGTGACCCAGGATCGCTGAACCTGGAGGCCTGGCTCCTGCAGCCTTAGATTTCGGTGGGTACGACCTACCGGCGGAATGCAGGGAGGTCCTTGCCAGTGCCAGAGCATCGTCGACTCTTACGGGGACAAGTGGAAGCGGTTCGCGTCTTGGTGCCGGTTGCAGAAGATCAACCCTCTGAGGGTCATGATGGCCCCTCAGATCCTTCCGTACATGTTGTCGTTGGTCAAAGTGCATCTGGCGGCTATCTCCCAGTACACCAGGTCTCTGGGACGGCCTTCACTTTGGTCACACCGTCTAGTCAAGGAGTTCCCCAAAGGGTTGTTCCGATTGTTCCCACCGGTGAAGGCACCTGCTCCGGTTTGGGAACTCAACGTGGTACTGACAAGGCTCATGGGTGCCCCCTTCGAGCCTATGCATCAAGCGCCTCACAAGTTACTTTCGTGGAAGATGGCTTTTCTTGTGGCCATCACCTCTGCCAGGATGGTAGTTGAGATCCAAGCCCTGTCCTGCAAGTAGCCTTATCTGACTTTCCACAAGACGAGGGCGGTGCTGTGGACACACCCCTCCTTCATGCCAAAGGTCCTGTCGGAATTCCACCTCAACAAACCTTTGGTTTTTACTTTTT
This sequence comes from Ambystoma mexicanum, assembly GCF_040938575.1. NCBI lineage: Eukaryota > Metazoa > Chordata > Amphibia > Caudata > Ambystomatidae > Ambystoma > Ambystoma mexicanum. Next base: position 1,133,840,705 of record NC_090923.1, read on the forward strand.
ACTGACGCCTTCGTCGCCGGCTGAAAGGACTTTGATCTCACTGGATGTGATGCCTGCTCTGAAGTTCTATTTGGCACGCACAAAGTTTCAGGAAGACGTCTCAACTTTTCGGGACCTTTGATCCTGTGAACCATGGGAAAGCGTTGTCCAAGGCTTCCATTTCCAGGTGGCTCTCCGGCTGCATCACACACACTCACTGGTTGGCAAACCAACCGCTGCCCGGCCATCAGAGATCCCATTCAACCAGAGCAATCGCTGCAGCAACGGCATTCCTGTCTGGTGTGCCCCTGCTCCACATCTGGAGGGCTGCTACGGGGAGGTCTACGCTACGCACACCTTCACAAGATTCTTCTGTGTCGACAGGGATTCCAGAGAGGAGTCCAGGGTCGGCCAAGCAGTGCTTGAAGGTGAGCCTGTTCCGGAGGTAAGAGTAATTGCTTTTGTTGAGCCTTGCCAACTCTCTGTGTATGTTTATTAATTTGTATTGCGCGCCGGACCCAGAGGTATCAGGGCGCAGTGTTACAGGAAGACTCAACTTAGGTTACACATGACATAAATACAAATCAACAGGTAAAGAAGTACAGTTACATATATTACGTAAGAAAAGAGGTGCAGAAGAGGAGTACTATACAATCATCTTAATCACAAAACTCTTATCTATTTACAATGCAATAAGGTAGGTGACAAGGGCCTTAGTGGTCGTTGACTTTAAGTCATGCATGATTGATCAGCTCGAAGGGCTGGAGGCAGGGAGTTCCAGAGCAGAGCGGCCTTAACCAGAAAGCTGCTGCCTCCGACCTTAGAAAGCTTAAATCTTGGGACAATAAGGCAATTGGTGTTGGCTGTTCTGGTGAGCCTGAGCAAGGATTTTCTGTGGAATCTTTCGATAAGGTAACAAGGCGCAGCATTATTGAGACAATTGTAAGTGAGCAAGGTGGTTTTCAGACGGATTTTGTCGTAGGCAGATAGCCAGTTTTGTCTACTGATCTCAGAAATATGTTCGCTCTGTGCTACACCAAGGGCAGCTCTAAGGGCATTATTTTGGAGTGTTTGAATACTTTTAATGATGTACTTATTGGACCCGATGTAGAGGGAATTGCAATAGTCCAGTTTGGACAGGATGAGAGCTCTGGCGAGAGTAACGCAACTGGTCTTGGAGAGAAATGGTTTGCCCGCTCTGAGTTTGCAAGCGCCATTGAGTTTACTTGTTTGGTGAATGTGAGGGTGAAGTCAAGATAAAAGCCAAAGGTTTTTACCTCGTTGGCAACTATGATGCAGTTGCCGTTGATCATGAAGGTGTATTCATGGCCTAGCTTTTTGAGGTTGGTGGTAGTGTCCAGAATGATGAGTTCAGTTTTATCATCATTCAGGCATAGACGTGGGTTGCCATCCATACCTGGATGATGAGGTAGACTCTGTTCACCAAGGCCAAATCCTTAACATAATCCCCAGAAAGTGGTAGGAGAATCTGGGTATCTGGATAGTTGGTGTAGGTGATACCAAGATGGTCCAGATCATCGAAAAGGGGCTTGATGAATATATTGTACAAGGTGGGTGAGACACAAGATCCTTGGGGCACTCCGCAGGTGATAGGGTCTGCAGCTGCTGAAGGTGAGAAGACTCTCAAAGTCATGTTACTTAAGAATGATTCCATCCAAACTATGGCTTCCTTAGTAATGTGTGTGGATGAGTCGGTGGCTGCATAGAACCTTGTGGTCCACAAGGTCAAATGCAGCTGAGAGGTCAAGGAGGAGGAGTAAGGTTGATTTTCCATTATCCCTAAACTCATCAATTTGAGCCTTAAGGTCAATTAATGCAGTTTCCATTCCATGTTGTGGGCGGAAACTTGACTGGCGAGCTCCAAGTAAGTGGTGGAGTTCCAAATGCTTCTGAATTTGTAGATATGCGACCTTATCTATTATTTTAGGAAGAAATGGCACTGTAGTGATACGCCGGTAGTTGGTTGGTATGGTTGGGTCTAAGGAGTACCCACGACTCTTTACGATTACATGTGATAGTGTCCAAAATGAGTGAGGCATTAATGAGCTTGGATATAAAGGGTGCCAGATCACTCGCCGCATCCTTAATGATTTTGGCTGGACAGTAGTCATCCTGGCTATTTGAAGGGTTGGAGTGATAGTATGACTTTTTCAAGCTCAAACGTGGAGATTTTGGAGAAGCTGAAGCAAGTAGATGGGTTGTGAGGGAGCACAGGGATATTAGATGGGGTCAAGGTAGCTAGGGAAGCTTTCTTTTGCAATTTTGTCCTGAAATGTGGTAAGTTTGTTGGCTAGAGCATGCTGGTTGTTGGAGCACCAGGTTGTGTCTTTAGTGCAGGTATCTTGCACTAGGATTGGAGTTTCTAATTCTTTTAATATTACAAATAATTCCTTCATACTGGAGATGGATTGTGAGATTCGGTCATTATAGGATTCCTGTTTAGCTAGACACATTTCTTTTTTGTAAAGAGATATATATTGAGGTTGACTCTATTTTCTTCGGGTGGGAGTAGTCTCCAATAGGCCTTGCATGTATTTATGTACTTCTATGTATTCCTTATTCATGAGCATGTGAATCTATGCCAGACCCATGCTAGAGAGCTACAGTATTACTGGCACGCCCTGACGACTTCCCTTTTCGAGTTTCGAAAACAACTTTAAATACGCCACAGCTTCCACTAGATGTCGGCCTATGCAAAGCATGTGAATCTAAGCAGATACAAGCATCAGAAATAAGATTACAGTGAGTAATGTATCCCATATATTTTATATACATATATTAGTGTAAGTGTTTCTTTGATCTGCTTTACTAACTGGGTTCAATGTGTACTTACCTGCAGCTCACATCTTCCTCCTATGATAAGCCTGACTGCTCTGCCACTCAACCAAAGTTCCATGATTAGTACAGACTGATGGCGACCCGTGTACCATTGGGATAGTTTTATGAAGTCTTACCTCAAGTCAACTTTAGGAAAATTCCCCTAAGAAAAGACCATCCAGACACCCACCAGTAGAAGCAAATGTAACAGGTGCCTCGTTACTAGGTGGTCAAGAGCACAAGGACCATGGTCCCAAAAAGGAGGCAAGGGAACACATAAATGTTAGTACTTGTTGGGTAAGATTTTGTAGAGTCCAACTGGTGTGGTACTTTACAAGACTTGTCTGCTTGTAATAGTGACACAACTCTAAACACAGGCCTGTACTACACAAGTCGGTAGAGTGGCTGAGCAGCCAGCCTAGAGGGCTACTGTGAGCTGTAGAGCAGTACAGTAAAGACACATATTCAAGTAAACACTTAAACCCTTAAGTTATATTAACATTTATATATACACAAAGCAAAACAAATCACACTAGATTATGCAGCAACTAACAGTAACAAAATAGAATTTCAGAATCAAGTTATTCAAGCAGCAATAACAAAGGTGAATCATTTCTTTTTGTACTTAAAACATTTCCAGCAGTGACTTTAGTTAAGGTCAGTAGTAGCACTTGTGGTTCACCATACAATATTGAATTTGGAGGGAAAAGGTGTTAGAGTAGAATAGATCAATGTAGCACTGTAACAAGTGTTTGCTCCCAGAGGGATGTATGCAGTCTTTTATCCCAGCAATAACAGTGTAAAACAATCAACCTGTAAGGGAACAAGCACTGCCAAAGCCTGTAGGGTTCAGAAGGGATGCCTTTTGGGGAGCCAGGACAGCCAAAGCAAATTAGACAGTTCTAGTTCTGATGCAATCATCTTAGGAAAAGTTATTTGAACAGTCAGTTGTTAATTGAAGAAAAATCCAGGAGCTCAAGAGAGCCTACCTGGTGTGCACAATCTGTTAGGCCTGTGCATGTGAATTGCAGTAATTCAAAAGAATAGAAAGGAGCACTCCCCAAGCTAGGAAGCACTAGATTTTGCTAAAGGTGCTTAAACCCATAGCCCAACAGTACCTTAGAATTGAAGCAGATGTTTCAGCTAACTCCCTTCTTGATGCAGTGACGCACGCCCTTGTTCCTGGACCTTGCTCGTTGTGACCAAAGGAAGGACGTCTGCCGGGTTTCTGCAGCAGCATTCTCGAGAGGATCTATGTAGCAATGGATTCCACTTGTTTCAGCGTCTTTGTGGCTTGGTTGCCTTTTTCTCCGTGCCAAAGAGACACAAATCACGCTGGTTGTAGTTTCCTTGGTCCCTCAGTCCTGGACTCTGGCGAGGGGACTCTGGACGAAGAATTCCTGCTTCTGGACGTCCTTGAAGAGGTCCACAAACTTTTGGCTGGATTCGTTCTTGGGAAGACGTTTCACTCGGTGGTAGTCCCGGTACCCCGTGTATTGGGAAACTGCAGCCGAGGAAGGTTGCAGCGACACAGCCCAGAACAAAGCGGGTATTGAGGCTAGTAGGCCCCTCCAGCCCAAGAGAGGAAGTCGTCCTTGCTGGAGCTTCCCGGTCTATGGGAAAACAGGGTCAGCACAGCTGCAAGTCTTCACCGGTGCTGCTGGCGTGTCTCTGCGTTGTCTTCGGATTTGATGTTCCATTGGTCGACTCTGCCTCTAGTCCTAAAACCCTCGCCCTATATTTATTTTTTGCATTTATTTCAGCGCACAAAGTCCTCAGACATCCAGGCTCTAGTTACATATGCGAAATCCCATTCATTCACAGCCTTAAGCTGTCAATCACATGGGGTTTGGGGGCGGGGGCGGCCTCTAGGACATCCACTCGCCCTGTTGGGACTGGTTTCAGCCAGGGATGCTTACAAGGGCCAGTGAGGTTTTGGGCTCCTCCCTCACTTCCTTCCTTCCCAGACACTGAAGCCTGTCAAAGGCAAAACACACAGTGGACTCAAACCTGATACAAAGAGGAAGAGTCCAAAAGAAACTAACGAGAAATGGCAAAAAAAAAGACTGGGGCAATTTTGGTACTGTTCACCAATGGGTGCTGTACTGCAGCTGAGAAATCAGCCTGCAGATACATTGCACAAAAGGTAGTAAAAGGATACCACTGCCACCAGCCTTCAAGTTAGTGTAACAAAAAATTACATGAGAAGTGGGATAAGGAGTTAATATGTAACTCCCCCCCCCCCCCCCCCTCCACACCACACTGTGTCCCCCAGCACTCCACATAAGGTGGTGTGTGCAGGAGCCACAAAGGAAAAAGGCAAGTAAGACATACATTGTCCTACTATTCTTGGCAACAGTAGCTCACACAAAACAATGTATTTAAACATCGAGAGGAGACCCAGGGACTCCTTAGTGGCACTGCACAAAGGGTGCTGTGTGTCACTATATAAAATGTAGATGTCTATGGTGTTTTACCAGACTCCATTAAAACATAAGGCACACAGCATCTTTGTCAGAGGGAAGAAGCATGTGTGGGTGAGAAAAGGCTCACTCAGTCAGGAGGTTAAAAATCAAAAAGGTCCCAGATTCCAGCAAAGGGCTAGGGGGGTGGGGTGGGGTGGGGTTAAAGGGAATTAGTACACAAACTGAAAATTCCCCCTAACAGTACTACTAGCTATAAAGATGAACTTCAAACTTTTCAAGCAAGACTATACAACAAGAGCATATTAGTCAACACAGACAACATCATGGCAATGTCCTACATAAACTAGCAAGGCAGCATCCACTCAAAAACACGTCTGCTTCTGGCACAGGACATATATGGCAAAAAGAGAATTTACATGTAAGCAAAGCATGTTCAAGGAGGTTACAATTAACTGGCAGGCAATCTAATCCGAGTCCTTTAACAAAACCACGACTGCAAAATAAACACACACGCAAATCTTCAATATGTTGTGTCCGCCAACTGTGAATGTGTTTGCCCCTTGCCTATGTCTTGAATGCTGACCACCTTGTTCAGGACCTACCATACATAACGGGTGGGATGTGTCTTTAAGAGACTGTGCTTGGGTAGGCAGGGCATAAAGAATTTAGATTGCTTTGAGATTGTGTGGTTCACTTCCTCCTTTTGAGTGCCTATCTGAGAAGGATAGTCCTTTAAGACCTTCACAGTTTAATATACTGTTTATTCTTTAATAAACTTGTATTGTGTGTGAAGTACTTAATTGACCCAAAGAGCGATGGGTGTAACAAAGCAAAAAATATATATTTTACTGTATATCGGTGTGGTCTATTTTCTTGAGATAACTGTGTGGAGTAAGTGTGCCGATATGATATATTTTATTTGTACATTCCTACACAAGTCTTTCAGAGCGTGACGAGGCAAGGGAGGACAAAACCATGATCTTTCTAGGCCCAGTGACATTGAGAACGCATGCAAGTGCAGGGGAAAGTGAAGGGGGAAAGTACAAGCAAGAGGGGAGGAGTGGAAGGTGCTAAGCAAGGGATAAAACAACTGCTAGTACAGCCAGCAAGTTGGCAAGAGTCAGCCTGCTACTCCCCTCACTTCCACTTGAGAGTAAAGACTTGAGGTCAGTGATTGTAGATGCCTTAACTGTATTTTGTGTTCTTGTGTGGGTCTAATCGTACCTTGATACCAGCCCTGTCCCCCCCTAAAACTGAATGCACACTGCTCTGTCATGTTACCATTTACAGTGTTTTGAACTAACTTGGTGGACACCCTGTGCGAACACACCAATGGATTGGTTTTAAGAAAATCTCAGGTGCATTCTTCAAAACCACTACAAATCAGGAATGTGACAGCACCTGGGTAACTTTAAACTTGTACACATTCTTCACATTTCTCAGGACCCATTGGTGTTATTGGTGCTCTTCTGTGCCAGGAGAAATAAAGCATTAGTATGAAAGATGTTTTCCAGTTTGATGTGTTTGGTCTGCATGCTCCGATCAAATTCTCCTTGCAATCGAGAAGGGTTCCAAAGGTAAAACTAATCTGCCACCATATCGTGAAAAACGAGTAGAAGGGGTTTCTGAGAAATGGTGGCATTTCCAATAATATTTAACAATTCCTGACCTCAATACTGTGAGAAACCTGAAGGTGTCTCACTCGCCAGTCCCCAGGGATTGGTCATCCAGGTGACCAGAACACGGCCATCGGTTTTGGATCCAGTTCCTGGGGGTGGACCAGTGTGGGAGGGTTACCTGGACGAGGGGTCTTCAGGGAGTGGAAGTGGGACACTGAAGGGTGAGACACGGTAGCCCCTTCCCTGTAACATCTTTTTCCCATCCTACCAGGTAGGATACCTAGGAACTACCCCCAACTCCCCCCATGCCGCCTTTCCCGACACAAACACTTTCTCACAGACAGCCGACCGTGAGCGACAATGGACTAACACCAGAGCCATATACCTGACATGTCCCAACACAATGGTCAGGCAATTATGGATTATTATGGAGCATATAAGCACTCTGAGCGAGGCAAAGCACACAAGCAAACAGCAGTTCAAAGATGGCAGTTTTAATATGAGGAGAAACACGGCAAGACCAGAGAGGGTTGCAAGGAGGGAAGTACCCTTGACCCTGTAAAGACTGTTACTTTGTGAACCTTAGAAAGTAAGAAACCTAAGACCTGGAACGGAAGCTGATCAAACGTGCACAGTGCGTCTGAGGTACCCGGGTCTCTTCCTCAGCCGATGGGCAGGGTTGTTCTGTCCTTAAGCTCCTACAACAAAGCGACGTCAGTAAAGACAGCACAGCCGGTGAGTCGGAGAGACTGATACCAAACCAGCCTGTGTTTTGAACCAAGCTTGAAAGATGCAACATTGTATAAAGAGAGCAGTGTGTGAGGCCTATGTGACCAGTAATGCAAATATAATTGGAAACCAAAGGAGTAACTGAACTTTGGGAGGACAAGAAAAGATTCCGTAGACCGAGTGGTCCGGCGCCACCTCAGTACTCATTCGAAAGTCTGTTAGGTATCCAACTGATGCAGTGTGAGGAAAAGGAATCTTGAGCTCGAAGTGGTCATGCAACGGGACCAGCTAAACAATGTTGCACATTTGAAAATCTTTGATAGTTTAATATACACTGGAATTGGTCCGAGCCCGGTTGAGAGAGACTAATTGAGTAAACATAAAGGGATCTGAGCCCGGCTGAGGGGGATCTGGGGTGAACCGTGAGTCACCCGAGAAATAATTCTCAGAACATTGTAATAAGATGATCTGAGCCCAGAAGAGGGGGATCCAACGTTGAACTTTTTTTTCCAAAAGGATCTCAGCCCGGCTCCAGGGTCAACACCCAATTTGAATACTGGTAAAAAGAAAATAACTTTTGCATGTTTTTGTACAGCTGGTCCCCAGAGTCAAGAGACATGCAAGAAGTAAAGAGACCTGGGCACAGAAGGGTCTGGTGGTGAAATTGGAACTGTATCCTCGTGCCCCAGAAGCCAGAGTGTGCTTTTGCTGGAGTGAACTGCCTTGCACCGCGCTGAAAACGTTGGCAAAGGAGGCCAACGGCCGCAACGTCCTGACTTATCATTTTGTAAACACTTCTTTCGTTTTCATGAAAATAACCCCACACCATTTGTAAATTAGTGGTAAGGATTGGCAATAGTTTTTAGTATATAGACCCTTTTAATTTTGTCAAGACGCCACTAGGACTGCATTATTTTTTGATGGGCGTAGCTTGCTCCCATCTGTAGATTTAGGTTTAGATAGGCGTTTATCCCACCCTTGTGAAAGTTCAGTAAACACCCTTGAACTGTGGTTACTTGCATCTGTCTTACTGTAGATACCACGCCTTCCATTACAATACCCAAGATGTTTTACTAAACCAATTTGAGGTACCTTCGGTATCCAACCTCTACATGCATGGCTAATGCATGCCGTTGAATTCATAACCTATGTCAAGGTAAACAAATGTTCCTTATTACAGAAACTCTGGTATTTTTTTCCTTTGGAACCCATATTTACTTTGTCCTGCAGCATTTCCTGTTTAATGTCTGCATCCAAGCACTGGTGTAGCCAGAGAAGCATCTCTGGTGGTGGGGATGAGCAGGGACTGGTTGTCTGGGGGGGAGGCTTGACTTGGAGGAATCCTGAGTGTTGCAATTAGTACTGCGAGTTGCTTATCTCTAGTCAGTCTCTTTGAATGGCAGTATGTTTGTGCTTGTCCTGATGCTGCTTCCATTATCCCACTTCTAGCTCCCGTGGAAGTCTTTGGCCAGCATTGTTCAGTTCTATTACATGTGGAAAACCACAGACCGTTATATCCAGCAGGTGAGTTGTTGCAGTTGTTCGTATTTTGATTAAGTGTTGGCTTAATTTTCTGAAAGTTGTTATAACCCCTTTGTGTCATTGTTAGGAAGGATTCCTCTTTACAGCAACTTTCCTTCCAGTTTTATGGACCCACAATCATTTTGCTTTTATGTTTGTCTGAACTGCTTTTAACAATGCAGTGAAGCCTTAAGCTTCACAGTATCAAATATGAGGGTTCCTTGAGCGTCCAGGGGTCATGTAGATAAACAGAAAAACGTCAAGGCTATATTTTTTCACACTCCCGTCTTTTCTTAGTTAGTTTGTAGCCAGTACCATGCAAACGATTTAGTTTTTCATAGAAATATCTGTTTTATTATTTCAGTACTAACCAGTCTTGTATTCATCTGTCTTTACAAGGAACACGTTTCTAAACAGTTCATTTATACACATTAATTTGTCCAGACAGAAAAAGGCCTTCAATATAATAGTTTATACAGTGGAAATAAAACATCTTTCTTAGACACAAAATCTGGACACTGTTGAATTAGTCTTTCTCCAGTTCATTTCCTTAGTTGTATAGGGCCTGTCCTAGTTAAAGCAGTGCTGGTGGTTGCTGTATAGAAAAGTAAGTGTGTTTCAGCCATCTCGTTACCAACTGTGGTGTATTAGATAAGCAGCCTTTATCAGGACGATGACGTGATTTTCCATTACACAAACATATGTGTATTTTGTCTTAAGTAGTGGCCTGTCCCGTTGTTTTAGCTGGTAGAAATCCCTATTTGGCGGAGTCCATAAATGGGGAAACAATGCATCACCATTCTTAGGGAGGAAGTCTGCAGCCACGAGTCTAAATGGTCTTTGAGATGCGGAATGCACGTCCCTGGAATGGGAGTGAGGATAGTTCGTACCGCCCTGCAGTCTCGTACAGAGGTTACAGCCACCTGATCACATGCTGTACATATAGTCGGACAACCAGCGGTAATCGTGGAGGATTGCATCTTTTTTCAAACATCGAAAAGGGGTGTTAACTTGGGTGTGACTGTTAGACTATCTAATGTGATGTGTAGTGTACGCACAATCCTTCATGCATCAAGGTTCCACTAGATATTTTTTTTCCGCCTATCTAGTCAGTCGCACATTATGTGGAACTCGTAGGACTTTTATATTTGTTTTTTATTTCTTCAGCGGTTCGCTTGCCTTCGCCTACTAGATGCCTGTTCGCCTGATGTTGTCCAGTGACTGCTCAGCAACTATTTTCCACGTGGCTTTGGCCCTCTGACACGGCCTTTACAGCAGGGAGAGTGGTGCCCCGTTTGTACCATCTTCTCTCGAGAATGCCTTTTCTTTAACCCTTTGCTCTTTTCCTTTGGTCTGGCTACCGTTTCGCTCTGCTATGGAGACAACGCCTTTTAAATTTTGCCCGCCTTGCAATGGCAAATTTCCCTTGAAAGACACCTGTCGCGGATGCAACCAGTATCTCCCTCGTCATCATGACGAGCGTAATTATAAAGCCTGTAACCTCTTTCAGCCCAAGACCCTCAAAGACAAGCGTGCAAAATGGTGGGCAGCCTAGGCTATGCAGGAAGCCAGTAGGATTGAGAAGAGAAACCTTTAGGAAACCTGGACAACTAAAGTTAAGTGGATAGTTCTAGTTCTGTTGCAGTTCTTCCAAGAAAATGTTCACAAAACTGTAGTACTTTAAGAATCACAGTAGCGCAAAAGGACCCTACTTGATGGTGCACAAGCTGTAAGGCCTGCACAAAGGAGTTGAGGTCAACTCTAAATTGAAGAAAGCACTTCCCAAGCCAGGAAGCACAAAAAATGGCTAAAGGTAATTATACCCCTAGCCGCACAGTACCTTAAAGATAAGCAGAATGTCTAGCCGGCGTCCTTCCTGATGAATTGATGCAGACCCCGATTCCTGTTCCTTGGTTGGGGGGGCCTTTAGCAGGCCTTTGCGACAGCACTCTGAAAAGGGACTCTACAGCAATGGATTCCACTCACTTCAGCTGTTTTATGGTTTTGGTGCCTTTTTCTCAGTGCCAAGAAGGTACAAATATCCCCGGTTGGATTTTCCTTGGTCACTTGGCCCTGAACTGTGGTGAGGGAACTTTTGCTGAATAATTCCTGCTTCTGTAGGACCCCACGGATGCCTGTGAAGTTTCAGCCAGATTCGTTCTTCGGAAGACGATGCACTCGATGGTCCAGCGACCCCGGATATTGTGATATTGCAGCCCTGGAAGGTATATTTGTATTCAGTAAGTTTATATAGCGCTTTACGCCAAAACGCTTTACATTATAACAAGAGTACAAAGAAGAAAATGGAAGCAAAATTACAACATGAGAAAAAACAAAGAAACAGTATGTAGCTCAATTTACCTAGGTCAGTGAACAGGTGAAGGGATGGGGGAGGAGTAAGGGAAGAGAAGAGGGAGTCAAGACTGGGAATATAGATGAAGTTTCGGGGGGGTAGGAGGAGGCCTAAAGGGGAATTGAGAGGGTAGGGAAGATGGGTAGGAGGGAGAAATTAGGTAAGTGAGAGAGAAGTGAAGGTATGGAAGGGTGCCAGGGTGGGAAATGGAGAAGAGATTTCAAGGAGACACGGAAGGAGTAGGTGGGGATGGAGCAGATAGAAAGAGGAAGAGAGTTCCAGTGTTGGGGGGAGGGGGCAGGAGCTGAAAGGAACGAAAATGCGAAGAGGCACATGGGAACGGGGGAACAGTGAATAGGAAGAGATCAGCAGATCGGAGGGATCAGGAGGGAGTGTAGAATGAGGGGAGACAAGAAAGATAGGGGGGCGAGGTCATGGAGAGATTTAAAAACAAGACAGGGGAATTGGCATTTAAGTTGGGTGTGAAAGGGAAGCCAGCCAAGGTAATGAAAGCGAGGAGGATATGGAGTCGTGAGGAGCAAGACGACAAAGGGTACGGATAGCGGAATGGTAGAGAGATTTGAGGGGAGCAAGTTGAGAGACAGGGAGTCCAAAGAGGAGAGATGAGCAATAGAAAAGATGAGAGAAGAGATTAAGACTTTAGTCGCATGGAAGGTGAGGGAGGAACAGATTTTACGAATATTGAAGAGATGATGGCGACAGGCGCGAGAGGTAAGAGAAATATGGTGGGAAAAGGAGAGGGAGGAGTCGAAGTGGAGACCTAGATTGCGAGCAGAGATGGGGAGATTAGAAGGGGGGGAGTGAACAAAAGGAGAGCGGGGTCTATTGGACTGATTCAGTCTTATCAGTGTTGAGGGAGAGAAAGTGGGAAGACATCCAGTTTTTTAATGGCAGTAAGGCAGAAAGATAAATTAAGATGGAGGTCTGGAGTGAAAGGAGAGGAAAAGCTGGGTATAGTCTGCGTAGAAATGGTGAGAACGGATGAAGAGATAATGGGGGCAAGAAGGGAGGTGTAAAGTTAGAAAAGGAAGGAGTACAGGGCCTTGGGGAACACCATAGTCCAAGGGGATAGTGGAGGAGGTACAACCGTCCCAGGAAACAGCAAGAGAACAGTTAGAGAGGTAGGAGAGCCAATTGAGGACAGAGCCTTTGAAGCCGAAGGAAGAAAGAGTATTGAGGAGTAAGGGGTGATCGACAGTATCAAAGGCAGCAGAAAGGTCAAGGAGGATGAGGACAGAGGATTGCTTAGAGTAGCGAGCAATAGGGAGGGAGTTGAGGACATATGTGAGAACAGTCTTAGTGGAGTGTTTAGGGCGGAATCCAGATTGAGAGGGGTAAAGGAGAGAATGGTTGGAAACAAAAGCTGAGAGTAGACTAGGCTTTCAAGAAGCTAGAGAGGAATGGAAGAAGCGAGATTGGACAGAAGTTAGATAGGACAGAAGTTAGATACAAGAAGGGGGTTAGCAGACAGTTTCTTCAGGATAGGGATGATGGTAGCGTGTTTGAAGGCAGAAGTGAAGGTAGCAGAGGAGAGAGATGTTGAAGAAAGTTATGTAGGGAATGAAAAGAGGGTAGATCTTGGGAATAAGGAGGGTGGCGAGGGGGCCGGAGGGGGCAGCAGTAGGATGAGTTTTGAATAGGAGATGTGAAACACTGGACAGAGTGACAGGAGAGAAGTCAGACATGTAAGCGGAAGGGGAGGAGAGAGAAGGGGGAGGAGGGGACTAGGGAGCAGAAAATATTTTTCGCGTAAGGAAAGAATTTTGGAAGAGAAGTCAGCAAAGTCGGAAGGAGAGAGAGAAGTAGCTGAGGGGTCAGGAGTAGGCGGGAAGAGAAGACGAGAAAGGGTTTGAAAAATACGACGAGGGTGAGAGGCTTGAGAATGGAGAAGGTTGAAGTAGTAGGACCGTTTAGCTGAGATGAGACGAGTCATAAACGGAGTTGTATGAGAAATGGGAGGTTTGATTAGCCAGAGAGCGGGATTTACTCCTCCGTCGTCCAAGGCGACGGAGGAGACGACGCATGGACAGAAGGTGAGGGGAAGGTTTGCGAGTAGGGCAGGAGGAGGAAATTGCGGGAGGGAGGGGAGTTGATAGACTGGAGGAGATGGAGGACGACAAAGAGGATAGGGCGCCTTGGCCGAGAGAGTAGTCAGAGAGAGGAGGAGGGGAAGAAGAGCCGGTATTGAAAAAGAGAGAAAGGCTAAAGTTACGGAGATCCCGTCGAGAGAAGGAAATGGGGGAAGAATAGGGAGTGGGCGAAGGGAGAGGAGTCGTGGGAGGAGAGTAAAGCATGATCAGAAAGATAGTTGGGAAACAGGTGAGGAGTAGTAGGTTGAGGTAAAAATAAGGTCAAGAGTGGAGCCAGAAGAGTGAGTAGGAGGAGTAGGGAGGGGAGAGAGGAGATGGGAGTCAAGAATGGAGAGGAGAGGGGAAGGTTGATAGGAAGGGCTCTCAACCGCAGTAGCGCAGGTCACCCGAGTGCGTGGAGAGCTGAGCCGTGGGAGCAGCAGTGGTGCTCTGAGAGATCCAGCGGAGCAGTGCTCCTAAAATAGGCACACCCCTCAGACCATAAACATCCCAGGCAACACCCGGCGAGGCAGATTAAGAGCTGGCCCCCTGCACCCCCCCTAACCTCCACAATTGCGGGCCCCAAAAATAAAACAAAGCAACACAATAACAAGCAAAATAATAGCCATCCAGCCCATCAACCTTCCGGAGCCACTGCATAACTAACGGAAAGAAATGCAGGGGGGCTGTACCACCTCAAGCTCCACACAACTGCTGAGGGGGCCGCAGACCTGCCTGGCCCTTTCGCTCGCTACATCAGTGGTCACTAGAGCAGTGCCTTAGCAGGCCCTGTGGGGTGCCCTCCCCGCGCATATACGGCTCGAAAAGAAAAGCAGTTGCTTCGCACTCCCCTCCACGCCAAAAGAGAGAAGCCATACTCTAAGCAGTCTCCAACACACGCGCAGTAACGCAGCCACACGCGCTCCAGCCTCTTATGGAAGGGAAATTCATATACATCCGCTGCACTCAGCACAGTGAGAACTGGCACACGCATGACCAGCCCTCCAGACAGCTAATCACGGAAGCGGGGGCACGCATCCCCATTGAAAGCCGCTTCGCCTCCCCTGTGGGCCGAGCGGAGGACCACGTCCCCTTCCCCCACACTCCCCTTGGAACGACTGCCCTGTCACAGGTGCCTTAGGCAGGGCGTCTCCCCCAAGGGGCCCAGAAGAAGCCTAACCACCCTGCAATCAGGCCTATCCACACCAACCAAGCCACATCCCTATGACACCTGCCCTTGCACCAACAGCCTGAATGGTTAACAGACGGGTCCCAGCAGCAGCAAACAACTGGTGCCCCCTCACATCTCGGGGCAGGCCCAAGCTGACTGGGTTCCCCAAACGCAATGTACCGATGCAGACCAGCAAGAGAACTGGAGAAACACATTCTACTCGGGCATCAGGCGCTATATGGTACCAACCGGCAGGTGCCACACGCTTATCCAGGCATAACGAGGCGAACGGCATATGAAAAGATGGCTGTGACCCAACAACGGAGAAACCAGCACTGTTAGGCAAAGTTTGCGTACAGTACCCTCTGGGACCACTACACACAACTATGACCACAGGTGTAAGCAAAACCAACCTTTGGTGTAAGTCTGTGTCGCACAGTTTTTGGTAGCGAGCTGAGCAGCCAGGCTTATCTTAAGAGGGAATGTGAGCTTGTAATGAGGTTACACAGAGGTCTACAGTTAAAAGTATTCAAATAGACACTTAACACTTGAGGTTTCTTGGTAAAACACGTATTCATTTATTTCACAGTCGGTTAGAAAACGTTCACTAAAAGGAGGCAACCAATAAGACACAAATATACTAAAATACTTCGCACTATCGGGTTCTGGGGCATTTAAACTACTTTGAAGGAGGAGCAAAATGGCATTCAGAGCATTTGAATTAGGAGCAAAAAGTTAATAAAACGAATAGTAGAGTTACTCTTAAACAGTGCAAATAGGTTGAGTTCACCAGATCATTTGTTCCAATGCAATAGGTAGGCCTTAGTCGATGGGCTAGAGTCTTGTATAAGAAAAAACGGTTCTCTTCTTTAAACTGAAAAGTCTTTGCCAGGGTTCTCAGAAGTAGTTCATAGAAGAAAGGTTCATATGTCTGCTCACAAGCTGACTAGGTCTGCAAGTTGCCAAAGTTTCACACATTTTAGTAGTGAGAGGTAAGTTCTCTCCGTCGGGTTTTCACAGTACCTTAGACCGGGACCCATTTAAACAAAGGAGGCTCAGACGCCATCTTGAAAAACATGGCTCCCGTGATTTAACGCTACCGGTGTTCGCGGTCGGGAAAATCATGGTAGTTCTTTGTAAAACCACTGCCACTTCGAGAGGAAAGGGTAGCATTTGACTGCTACATGAGTTTCTAGACATATGGGATACAAGGTAACCCCGCCAGCACTCTATTGTAAGATAGGGTGTCCTGGGTCTAGGAATTTAAAAAGACTAGTAAAGTCAATTTAACTTTACTTTCTCTGGGAAACAAAGGCTTCCCTGTGTCACTGCACTGGTGGTGCTGTGTGGCACACATGAAAAGATAACTATGGAGTTGTCTAAATCTCCATAATCAAAGAACACAAGAGTAAAACAGTGGGAGGAAAAAGGCTCACTCTCTCCAGGAAAAAAAAATCAAGTCCTCAAAATCCAGCAAAGTTGCTGGGGGTCTCTAAGGTGAAGGGAATTAGCACATTTATGAGAATTCTCCCCAACAGCCTCCATCTTGGTTTAATATATGCAGATTCCTGTTATAGTATGAAAGCTAGGTCAATTGGTATTGGACTCTCAATTCTAGACCTGGACCAATATTGCCCAAGCCGAGCAATCTCGCAGCCTACGGTACGTATATCTCGGACCACTAGTGTGGACACAGGCCGCAGGCACAGCAACATCCATGCACGATAGAATACGGCTATGACCAAGCCCATCCGGGCTAGTTTCACACATAGACGCCCAGACTGAAACACCTGACTTACCTGAACACCTCTGCTAGCATACAGCTACCACCACCCGAAAGGAAACCCGTATGGCTGGCCTCACATAGACTCTCTCAACAATAACAATCTATCGCTAACCCTCAACAGCACCCAACCATGTGTCTGATCTCTCTTGGGCTGCTTAGTCGAGCCTTCCCAGCCACCCAAGTCTTAGAACGGCAACATGCACACATGCATCTCAAACGCCCTAGATTTTCCAACCACATCGACTACGGTCACCAAGGGCGTTCCAACCAAGGAAAAAGCGCATTGAGGACTCACCAGTGGGGAGAGAGCGCTATATAAATCAAATGCAATACAAATGCAATACAAATAGAATATGGGTGTCCGGCTCCCTTGAACCTTATAGGTAGTGTGTGTGCGCCAACAACACAGGATCCAGGGGGCAGAAGCCAACGGTTACCAGTATATGCAGGAGGCTGGCCAAGTTACAAGTAGATCGGTCAGGTGCGTATGAACCCAAGTTTAGTAATGAAACACTTGTGTATAGGTGCTTTTTAAATGCCTTATCATATCAATGGGACAAGACCGAAATCACAGGTTTCAAGCGACTGAAGCGAGATTTAAAGAATCTCATTGTGCCAGTTTCGGAAGAGGGTTACAGGGAGGGGAGTATGGGAGATGCTTTAGAAACATCACAAAATGTAAAGTTAGTTGAAGGGCAAGCGCTGTGATCATGAACGAGAAGCTGAGAGGAGTAATGCTTACCTCTGTCATTACAATCTCTGGCCTCCTGGGAAAGACAGGAATCTGGCCTTAAAAGCGGGTCTTGCAATGGGGGCTGGCTCCGCCTCCCGGCTTGAAGCCAGCCCTCCTTTTGCAGTGGGGCTCCTCCAATCGGTGTTCGGTAAAGTGCCTCTGGCCAGGCAAAGGGTCCAGGCAGGCAAAGAGACCATCTGGCTGCCATCTTGGTGGTGTCTCGATGCTGATGTTCAAGGCAGTGGTCGGGAGGTTGGTGTAAGGTGCCAGTGTGGTAATGGCACAACCTCAATTGAAGTAGTAACACTATGTGAGACTACACAAGACTTATCTGCTTGGTATTAGGTGACCCACCTTTTGGGTGTAGGTCCGTACTACACAGGTTGGTAGTGTGACTGAGCAGCCAGGCCTAGCTCAAGAGGGGTAAATGTGAACTATAGAGCTGTAGCAATGAAATTCGCAAATACAAGTCTCCACGTAACACTTGCACTGAAGGTTGCTCTTATAAATATTTATTTCTGATGCTTGTTAATCTGCTTAGAATCACATGCTGTGCATGTAGTCTGACATCCAGTGGTAACTGTGGAGTATTGTATCTTGTCTTTCGGGGACCAAAAGGGGACATCGGCATAGGCGTGTCTGTAACACTAACCCTATCGTGACGTGTCGTGTACCCAAAATCCCTCACACGCAGAGGTACCTCAGATTTTTTCCTCACAGATAACTGGTCGCCCTATAGCGGAGCTCTTACAGAAGAGACCTTGTTTATCTTATACCGACTTGTCGGTTATTCCCCGTTGAGTCACTTCGGTCACAAGAACATCTTTGACGAAGACTGCGGGGGGATTAGTCTACAGGGGTGGTGGCCGGACTTTCCACGTGGTCAAGCCCTCTGGCCAACCTTTACAGTATGGAGAGTGGGGTTGGGGTGGCCATATTTTCGGTATGTGTTTCCTCCTTTCCCCTTTTTGTCTGTTCATCTTTGTCACGCTTACCTTAACTCTGCAGGAACACTCAAGGAACCAGTCTAGGACTCTTCTCAGATAGCGATGTTCCTCAATATACACTTTTTCTGTGAAAGCGTTTCCCTATTAAAACACAATTATTTCCTAAATTAGTGCTATGTACCTTAATGCAGTGCTGTCTCTACCTAACTAACCTTTCTCAGAGAATGATCTTACCTAATGTGCTTTTATAGTCGGCTCTCCATTCTGCATCAGTGCAGGGGCTCATGTCCTGAAGAATTCACTGTGCACAGGTGTAACAGAAATGGAGAGTGAACTATAGCCCTAACTAAGTAAAAGAGTGCATTGGCTATGAGCAAAAGGTAATGGCTTGAAAAGTTGAGCCTAAACCTCAAAAGAAGAATAACACTCCCTTACTTCCCTCAGTGACTGGAGACACAGTATAGCAATGAAAACCTGCAGTGTTAAATGGAAAATGAACCATAGAGGAAGGGAAAAGGGGAAGGGAGACAATGCACTGCTAAATGAACATCTGCAACTGCCATGGGGACTGTATTGAATTTCAAATGATAACACTATGTCAGCGGAACGTTTTAACCAAAAACGCAAGTTTTCACAATGGCACCAAAAGAATTAGACTAATAGCTATGTGAAGAAGAATATGGCAACAAAGATTGACTAATCGTGTGCAATGTCCAAAACACTACACCACAGACCACACAAGAACAGCGGATAAACAACTAATGTGGGGAAAAAATACTTGCTGTGACCGCTGACATGCAAAGCTCTTAACGAGCGTGGAGCCGTTCCTCAGCCGCACACGCTGAACTGCTGTGACTGGAAACGCAGAGAAAATTACATTTGCAGCGTTTAAATGAGGTTCTGCTACAATGTGAGGGAACTTCACACGGCAATGCTAGAAACGCTGCTGTCTGACTAAAACCTAAAATTAATGGCACAACGCTCACGCCGTGACAGGAAATGTATTTCAAAAGGAATTCACTGCGAACGAGGAAAACGGTAAAACATAAAAGCTACAATGTAACTGTGGTCAAAAACTGGGAAACTAGATTATTCATAGATAAAACAGGAGAGCTGGACTGCGGTAAGCGTTAGCCTGAGGACAACGGCACAAAGCTCAGTTCACAAGCTGGGAGGGGCTTAAATATCACTGGAGTGCAAAACACTAGACCCGCACAGAACTGGGGAACAAACGGAGCAACCATGTTAAGGAGTCAGGAAGTGATTACTGCAACCTATTCTCAACCCTGTGTTGCTGTCCCACCATCCAGCAGTGATGGGCAAAGGTCCAATTCTTTTTATGGGCAACTCTAGGGGTCTTGGCTGTGATCATGACAATCTTCCCCTTTGGCTATGGAAAGGACTCCTTTTAGATTCTGCCCTAAGTGTAGGGTCAGATATCCTTGGAAAGTCGAACACAGGACGTGCAACGACTGTCTCCCCTTAAATCACGAAGAAAAGCGGTGTGCGGCCTGCAAACTCCTTCGGCCTAAGACCCTTAAGGAACTGTACTGGAGAGACCCCCAGCCGGCCCAGAGTCAGGGTTTGCGCTGCAGTGCTTTAAGACAAGATAGCTGCACCATGAGATGGATGGGGGTGCAGGTTTCAACACCAATGAATAAGGACAACTCAATGGTTTGGCAAAGGGGAGTCTGTTTAATGACAAGTACAAAAAACGGGGAAACAATTAAATAAACAGTGATGCGATAGCCTGTCTCGCTTCAACTCCCAAGAACTTCATACAAACAGTAACATTTATACCCAAGGTACGTCATCTGACGTGTAACACTCAAGTTAACATGCATTTCTATTGGTTATGAAATGGTGACTTTAATATAGGTGCTATATCTGTATATGGTAACAGAGTGAGGGGATTGGATAAACCCTATCAGGTGGGTGTCTAAGCCCTTCCTTCTAACATCACTCTGGTAGACGTCATTAAGAGTACAACGTCTCATTGGTTCTACTATCTATAGGACCCTTTAATTATTTGGTCCATTGTGATTGGGTTGGCTTCAACCCGATGTATAAATCTCCACTTTACTTAGCAGCATGCAGAATGGTCAGCCAGGTGCAGGATGCCCCAAGATTCACCCGGCTTCCCTTCCATCAATCATTACTTTAGTGGCTATGTGTCAATTAATTGGCTGTGGTCGGCCTCGAAACTATCTTCTTGTCAGAAAAAGTTATATCTCTGTCTGGGCGACAGCCAGGCGTAGGTGTGATGCCCGTGCCTATTTCTGCTCGGATGGTCATGTGCTGCTCACACCGTGAATCTGCCTAGTTTTACTTCTATTTGCGCATTTAATTCTTGTTCGGCTTGCCTCCTGCCTGGGCCTCCTTATTTCAGCCTTCCTGAGATAGGCTGTTCTGTTCTTAGGTTCCGATTCTGCGAAGCTGCTGTTCGCTCCTTCTCTTGGTCTGACCTTGACTCCCCAGGCACGAGTTGCTCTTGCTGAGTTTCAATTCAGCCATCTCTTCTCGTTTTTAGCTGGAATACGAATCCTGTCCTGTTTGACCTCTAGCAACCAGAGTTAATTCTGCTTTTGTGTAAAGTGGACTCACACTTGTATAGTGTGCTTCGTTGAGGTAGATATGTATAGGTGGCACTTGCCGCGGTCTAGCTTCTACTAAGCATAGCAAGCCACACTGTTTTCTTAGCTTCTTGCGGTTCCAAGCATATGTACAGGAGTTAGCTTGTTGAATATCTTCATCATGTTTATGGGTTAAGTTTCTTTATTTTTCAACATCGTCTCTCCTAAGTTTCACAATATCCTTATTTATGGCGTTTCATATGTGTCATCTTTTGGTTGTCGTTTCTTTCATCTGTGCGTCTTTCCGGGCCCTCGTGACATCACTGTTCGTCTTCAATTAAGGCCTTTTGAGTTTCTTCCGGGACAGTGTTTAAGCAATCTTCATTTCGTTTCATTTGCTGGTAGGGTTTCTCAATGGATACCTTACTGTCCATGGTTGTCTGGTTATTGGTACTTCAATAGGTATTATTCTTCTGATAGGCACTGGGCAGAGCCCTACTGCGGCTCTCTGCTGGTTTATTTGCTCATCATACGTCACACATCTCGGTGTGAACGTTTCTGGTACTTCAAAATGGGCTGTTGGAGTGCAGGCCTCACTCAGGACCTCCTCTACAGAATGCTGTGTAAAGCGGTGGGCCGCGTACGGTATGTCGTGGGTGTAACCCCCTTACCCCGCCGCCACACCCGCTGAGAGTGACAGGAGCACCTCAGATGACAAAACATCCGTTGCGGATGTGATAGACCTCGAGGCGGACACTTCTAGGTCTGCCATGCCCATTCTCGACCCTTTAAGGCCTGACTCTGGTCTCACGG
This sequence comes from Ambystoma mexicanum, assembly GCF_040938575.1. NCBI lineage: Eukaryota > Metazoa > Chordata > Amphibia > Caudata > Ambystomatidae > Ambystoma > Ambystoma mexicanum. The sequence goes on from NC_090923.1 coordinate 1,133,862,283, forward strand.
ACAACACCCAGCGACAGGGGCGTACAAACGCATCTCACTAAGCATTCAACCCCTAGACGGGTTTCGACGTCGTCGAAAAAGGTGAGAGCGCCAACAGGGCCGTCGTGCAGATCCAAAGCCTTCCCCACATCCGCAGCAGCGTCTTGCGACTGGGCAATCAAAAACAAGTAAGGGCGCTACTCCAAAAACTTCACACGTCGAATCGTGGAAATGCGACGTTCCAGAAGGCTGCGGTAGGCCCGAAATCTACAACTAGGGCTCTAGTCAAAAAAACAACCGCTAGGCCCTCTAACGCTGCAGAAGGTAAAACACCTACCGATAAACCATCGGGGCGATTATCGAAGACCGCATCGAGAGGATTACGGCGGCAGTGGGGCAAGCCGCGGAAAAATCTTCGGATGTGGTTTGGGGCCACCGATTCTCATGATACTTATGAAAATAGCCAAGAGCCTCTTTCTGACACCCTAAGAGACTCTTTTCGGCGCAGTAGGGCGGAAGATGACGTTTTTTCCACCCATAGGCCCGTCTGGGTCCTCCAAATGGACTAGAGAGAAATTTGAAGGGGGTATGGATCGGCTGGAGAGAAATCAGTTTTTCTGATCATCCATCCCCGAAAAGGTCGCGTGGATAGCCTAACCCTCAATTTTCTTATTTTCAAGATCAGCCTTCTGTCCCTGTCCAGCAGGAAGACATTGTCCATATGGACACCTATAGGGACATTTACAATGAAGAGGAAGAAGCTTCATTTCTACAGATTTATGAAGAGGAACGGCAGAGTGCCACAATTTGGAAGAAACCCAGCAGGAGGGAACACACCCATGGACATTGCCATATCAAGATCAGGACACTGATGTTTTGTGTCTGGATTCCCCTCCGTCCACCCCAGCTCGCCAGCCCTCACATGTAGATGACCAGATGGCCTTAAACTCTATGTTGAAAAAGGCAGCTGAACACTTTCAGATCTCTACTCAAGAGGCTGTGCCTGAGCAGGATTTTTTAGAGGATATCCTTAAGGAGAAGCCTCCATCTAGCCAAGCCATTCCCCTCCTTAATCCCATCAAGAGAAGGTTGGCTCCCTCCTAAGTATCACCAGCTCAAACCCGGGCAATGAACCCAAGAGTGGAAAAATTGTTTTGGCCGTCTCCTTCCGACCCTCTATACATTAGAGGGCACGCCATCCCTGACTCTCTGGTAGTGACTACCACCCGAAAAAGGGCAGGGGTACCCCTTGCCACTGGGGTGGCACCTCCGGACAAGGAATCCAAGTCGCTGTATGCTCTAGGCAAACAAGTCATCTCGGCTGCCGCATACACTATGCGGATAGCAAATCCACGCTATTGGCAAGTTATACTGATGCTCAGTGGAACCTGCTCCAGGAAGGCCTCCAAGAGGTTCCAGAACCCGTCAAATCCAAGCTTCTCTGCATTATAGTTGAGGGAAGACAAGTGAACCAGAATGTGATTAAAAACACCCTGGACACGGCTGAAACTGCAGGCAGGTCTCTGGCCCAAGGGACCCTGCTCAAAAGACCTGCTTAGCTGCGCACTTCAGGGTTGAAACCCGAAACGCAGGCCTCTCATCAATAAGCCTATTGAGGAAGCTAACCTTCGGGAAAGCGGTTGATGAGGCCTTGGAATCAGCCAAGAAAGAGCATGAGACTCTTGTGTTCAACGTCTTCACAGAATGGGGCTTCCCAGAGATCGACTTGTTCGCAACTCAGGAGAACGCCCAATGCCAAGACTATGCCTCCAGGTACCCCCAGAACCGCCCCAAGTGGAACGGTCTCTGGATAACATGGTTAGAGAAATGTGTCTGTTTTTTTCCCCACAGCTCCCCTTCTCAACAAGATAGTGCACCAGGAACCAGTTACCATGATACTGGTGGCCCCCATGTGGGCCCGCCAACCCTGGTTCGCTCACTTGATGGAAATGTCCCTCTACCCACCAGTGAAACTACCCTGCCCCTACAACATGTTGTCTCAGGACAGGGGGGGGGACCCTACACCCATGCCCACAAACTCTGAATTTAGAAGCTTGGCTCCTGAGGTCATAGAGTTTGGACACCTTCAGAGGTGCATGGACATACCCAGGGAAGCGAGGAAACCGAACACACGTTATTGCTATGCCAGCAAATGGAAACGTTTTGTCATTTGGTGCGATTCCAAGGGTGTCAATCCCATCGATTGCTCACCCACACACATTGTGCTGTACCTAACCCATCTGTTGGACACTGGGTTAGTCTTCAATTCCATAAAGGTTCATCTGGCCGAACTGTCAGCCTACACCGCATCACAACAAAGTGTTGATTAAGGTCTTTATGGAAGGGGTTAAGAGGATTTATCCTCCCATTTCTCACCCAGCTCCTGGGTGGGACTTAAATGTGGTTTTGACCAGGCTCATGGGAGCTCCCTTTGAGCCTATGCGTAAAGCAAGTCTAAAAGACCTGACTTATAAAACAACCTTCCTAGTGGCTATCACTTCTATCAGAAGGGTTAGCGAACTACAGGCACTTTCTGTTCTAGACCCCTTTGTTAGAGTCCACAGGGATAAGGTAGTTGATTTGCGCCTAAATTCATATCGAAGTTCCATGTGAACCAGTCGATTGAACTACCTACCTTTTTCCAGAATCCCACTAGCATGGCCGAAAGAAGCCTACAAACACTAGATGTGTACAGGACAGTCATGTTCTACCTGGAAAGAACTAAACCACTGAGGAAAACAAACCAATTTTTCGTTTCAGTGGCAGCTGGTAGAGAAGGGGATCCTGTCTCTAAATCAGCTATCTCAAGGTGGATTGTCAAATGCATCACACTGTTTCTCTTGCTAAGAGAGAACTGCCCTTCAAGCCTAGAGCACACTCTACTCTGGGCACTGGGCTCCTATCGCATTCATTGCAAATGTTCCCCTAGAGTCCATTTGCAAAGAGGCAACCTGGAGTTCTGTACACACCTTTACAAAACACTATTGCCTAGACACTCATTCTAGGACTGATTCTCAGGTGGGACAAGCAGTACTAAGACATCTTTTCTCTACTGTTCCTTCTCACAACCCTCCTCCAACTCTGCATACTGCTCGCTAGTCTATGCCCAGCATGTGATTCTAAGCAGATTAACAAGCATCAGAAGACATGCATTACTTACCGTAATAGCATTTCTGATGATTGTATCTGCTTAGATTCACATGCGCCCTCCCTACCTCCCCGCTCGGGGTTTGAAGGATCATAGACGTCTTACTACTTTCTCTTTTTATGTACTCACTCACTATAACCTTGGGCTCCCTCATGACAGAAAAAATACAATCGGAGGGACCTCGGCGCCTGAGGGATTTAGGGTACACTACACGTCACGATAGGGATAGTGTTACAGACACACCTATGCCGATGTCCCCTTTCGGTCCCCGAAAGACAAGATCCAATACTCCACGGTTACCACTGGATGTCTGACTATATGCACAGCATGTGAATCTGAGCAGATGCAATCAGGAATGCTATTACAGTAAGTAATGCATGTCTTATTGAACATCACATTTTTAAATGAGCATTCTTTAAAAAGGGCAACATATAATCAAATATACTAAAAATACTTTTCCAGAATCAGCACCAGTTAGTGGATATTCTTTGGATATGCTTTTTTACACACTTCCTACACCCGGGGTTGACTTCATTCACAAGGACAGTAATGGCATTTATATATCACTAGTTATACTTTGCCAATTCTGAGGTTGCAGAAAGGAAAGGTGAAAGGAAGGAAAAAGGTTAAACTGGTTCTTGGGGCATGTGAGTACACCTATATCTTCCAATGAAGTCTAGACAAGCATTTCCGAGCAATAACAGTCTAAAACCAAGTTATCACCAATGAGGGACAGCAATATCAAAATCGATGGATTAGAAGAGTCACCAGGGAGCCAGGACAGCCAAAGTCAATTGGAGCACAGTCTATGAAGCTGGGGTATGTCTGTTAATAAGTCATGCACAAAGTTAGAGAGTTTTGTAGAAATCACTTGTAGGGTCACAAGCAGTTACACTTGTGAAAAGCACTGCAAATCTCCAACTGAGAAAAGCAAAGCTCAAGACAATAGGGTAAGTACCCCAAATCTAAACAGTACCTCTGGTTTGAAGAAGAGTGGTCCAGCTGGAGCCTGTTTTGTTGCAACGAAGCAGATCCTGGGTTCCTGAACCTCTCATGGGGACAAGAGGGAGGACATCTAGGGGTCGTCGGCAGCTACGGGCTCTTTTGGGATCAGCGGCACTTCGCGGTTTGAGCATGCAATAAACAGCACCACCGCGTATCTCGGGATACCGGTTGGGCTTCCTTAACTCCTTGAGTCCTCCACTCTGTAAGGGTATCCTAATTATACTGACACCAGAAGCAATAGACCCCTCTAGGGAAATAAGGCAAAAAGGCAATCTTGCAAGGATAACAATTTTAATCTTAAAAATGAGGATTGTAGCAAAGCGCTCTGCTGCCTGAAGGGTCTTCTTCTGTCCCTTCCTTTCAAAGGGGTTTATATAGGCCTGGCTTGCTGTGGTCTTGTCACTGGAGCTGGATCATGGCTTCATCCCAATCCATCCTTTTTCCATAATATTGATGCTCCAAAGCTGCCTTTCTTCGTTGTTAGCAGTTCTGTCAGAACATGCTGTTCTACATTTTGCTAGCTATGCAAAAACACTGTAACTCGTGCTTTCCTCCATTTTGCTAACTGTGTAAAAACACACTGCAGCTCTGCAGACTTTTACAAACCGTGAGGCCTAACCCAAGGAAATAATGAACATTTTTATGTAGTTTTCATTCATTCTTTCCGTATTTCACTTCTCCTGCTAACGTTATCCGAGTCCTGTAGTTTCCTCCACACTTAATACTTCTAATTCATCCCATTCTGCACAAAAACATGCATGCTATTTTTAACATGCATAGACTCTTGATGGACAGTGGACACAAGGCCAGTGAGTTTGTGCTGGCTATGTTGACGGACACTGCACACTAAGCCTGTGTTCTATTTTGAATCCCACTGGCCACATTCCTTCTGGGAAGGAGGGCTAGTTTGACTCATCTACAGCCCTCGATAAGCTTTTAAAATGCCTGGGATCGGACATTACAAATCTATCCAACTAATAGTTAATTGCCCCTTATATTTAGACAAGAACTACCTTCTTCAATGCTTGCCCATCTCTGTGTATATGATTGTTTGCATGAGACGGTCTTCCCAGTGCCTCTCTCCGCCCCCAGTTCGTTATAGCGCCTTCAAGAGGTCTTGCTTAACTAAGTGCTTGGGGGTTCGGGAGGACCCTAGTTCCTTCCCAACAACTCGGTTGAGTGGATATGAATTCTGGTTGTCCTGCTTCTGGAGGGCCCTTGGGAGACTCCTGGAGCTTCTGGCCGGATTGCAGATGTTGCACTATACTACGGATTTCTCGACCCCTGGCACTCGGTCCTTGCAGCAACGAAGAAGTACAGCCAATCAGGGAAGATGGCCCAGTGGAGTTTGTCTCTAGGTTAGTTGGTCCCACTGACCCAAGGGTGGAAGCCGTTCCTTCCGGGGCTTCTCTTGTCTATCAGAAAAAGGAGTTTCAGCACAACAGCAGGGCTTCACCGGGCAATTCAAAGGTTCAGGAGGATGCAGCAAGCTTCGTTCACGGTTCTTCGTTGGGTGTTTCCCCCAGTGGTCGACTCTGCCCCATGTCCCTAAACTCTCTCCTTTTAAGCAGGTTTCTTCCATTCATGCACAGCCTAGGCTGTCACTCAAACAGCAGGGTGGCTGTCCTTTCTGGACAGCCACCAGCCAATCTAGACTGGTTGCATTCATGCACTCCTAGAGACAAAGGACAGGGGAGTTTCTTGAACCTCCCTCACATCCTGCCTTTCCAGACACACTGGAGCCTGATGCGGGTTTCTGGACTGAAGCCCGCCAAAGGCAAAATGAACAGGCTCAAACCTGGCTTGGCACGCAGAGTAAAACCCAAGAAAGACCTCACAAACCGAAAATGGCGGAAAAAGATGACCGGGGCCATTTTGACAAAATGGTCATCCATGGGTGCTATACTGCAGCTGAGGGTTCAGCCTGCAGTTTAAAAGCACAATGGTAGGAAAATTAAACCACTGCCACCAGCCATTTAAAGTAGTGAGGATAAAATAAAAATGTAACATGAGAATATAGGATAAGGGGCTACTAGGTTGCCCCCACTCCCCCAGCACTCCACATAAGATAGTGTGTGCTGGACCCACAAAGAGAAAAGGTAAGTAAAGTCAATTTCTCTTTACTATTTATGGGAACAGAAGCTCACACAAGAACATTTATTTAAACCCTATGAGGAATCTAAAGGATTTCTGACACTCTGCACTGAAGGTTCTGTGTGTCACCATACAAAATGTAGATGCCTATGGAGTTTGTCGAACTCCAAAAACAGTGGAAACACATAATCCAAATCAGATCAAAACACATGAGCGAGTGAGCAAAAGGTCTCTCACTCCAGGGTTAAAATTTAAAAGTCTTAACTATGTTGTGCTACTGGAACCATTGCATTTTTATTTGATCTGTTTGCCACCTGTATTTCGACCCGTGTAATGGGTATAAGTCTTGACCTCACTGTGTCAGTCATCTTTAGTTGTTTTTCACTGTGCTTTGTGTCGCCCCTATGCTTTTTGTTCCTGTCGTCCGACTGGGCTTGGTATGGTTTTGTGCGGGAGGTGGGGAGGTGGTTGGGAGGGGAGTAAAGTCTAGCATTCTTATGTTATTTTTGTTGTCGCCAGGTGTTTCCTGGTCCTTTTTTTTGAATGTTGAAATGCTCAATAAAAACTAAGTAAAAAAAAAAAATGAGTCTTAAAGTCCAGCAAAAGAGCTGGTGGGTCTTTAAGGTTGAAGGGAATTAGCACAGAGATGAGAATATTTCTTCACAATGGCGAGCGGGGACTGTAGGGGTGTCCCCCGCTTCCATGACATTGGATGCCGAGGACAATTTAAAATAAAATAGAAAAAAAGCACCTTGCGACGCCAGATCCGACCCACGTTAGTGGGAGGGAACTGGCGCTGCAAGTGTACAGGAGAGTCGGCGGCGCACTTCTGTGTGCGCCACCGAAAAAGTTAAGTGGGGATTAGCGAGATGCATGATGGCGGATAGTGATCTACGCGATCACTGCGCAACAGGAATTTGTGATTCGATCTTTTTGGATTTGCAATTTCCTGATGTGCAGTAATCCTGTAGATCCTTCCCATTTCGACATCCCTTTTCGATATTTGAAAAAAAATATGCAATACAGTGCAATTACCACTAGACATCAGACTATATGCACAGCCTGTGAATCAAAGCAGATACAACCATCAGAAATACGATTAAGGTGAGTAGTGCATGTCTTCCCTTAGTGTCGTTACTTAGTTACTCCTTTTAGTAACTTTTTTCCACTTGTGGTCATTATCATCATTGCACAATGCAGTCCATTGGGGTGCACTTTTTGTTTTGCCCAAGACTTGCACTCAGACAATTTTTAATTACTCTAGGTGTGCTAAATGGACAAGCTGGTGGCAGCAGTGACTTTTTACCATTTTACTGGTGCATTTTGTTTTAGCCTTACCGCATTTGGCTACTAACTGTGGTTAGTGGTCAAACATGGCCATGCCACAGGGTTTTTCGCTTATCCTTTGGCCATCTTGTCTTTTAGTCGTCTTCCTGGCCTGTGAAGCCAGGAAAATCCTTGTATGGACTTCCAGTGCCTAGGAAAGCAGAGGCTTTTGGCGGGCTTATGTGTGTTCGCTGCCAGGAAGTGGCCTGGGGCTGTTGGGTCCCAATCCACAAACTGGTGCCAGTGCCAGAGTGAGTGCTGTGTATGAGCTTTGCCATCTGTGATCCTGATTGGACCACCACCACCACCACTGCTGGTGTGTGTGGGGAGGGTGCTAGTCCTGCTATTGGCTAGTGAGGGCAGAAGTTCTTACCTGGCTCTTAGGATAAGATGACCCCTGGACCCCTTCTTCATAGATCACAGAGAAACTTGAAGGACCCAAGTATCCTGTTCAGCTGCGAGACCCGCAAAGAAACCTGAGACCTGAAGGAGGCGTGGCAACCAATTTCTGCTGCTGTCCTGGAGGACCCCTGGTATTGCTCATGATCTTTAGCAGCCCTGAGAAGGAGCTGCGATCCTTGAAGTGGAGGGAATGCCCCGGTACAGTCCTGTGGCTGACGAGCTTTGATTTTGGGCTACCGTGCTGCTGGCGTCACTGTTCCGAGTTTAGACCTGGAACTTGGGGGATCCTCAGCGGGCCCTACAAGACTGACCTCTGCTGAGTCCCTTTGCACTGCCTTGCTGCGGTGACCAATACTAACAAAGAGACCAAACCTGGTTTGGCGCGCAGAGTAAATCTCAAGAAGGACCTGTCCGTAAAAAAGACTTGGGCCATTTTGACAAAAATTGCACCCTTGGGTTCTTTACTGCAGCTGCGAACGCAACAAGCAGTAAATGCACACCACGGTAGTTAAAAGTAAACCACTGCCACTAGCAATTCATCGAGGGAAGGGTAACATAAAAATGTTACATGAGAAGCTAGACAAAGGGGATACTAAGTAACCCCTCCATCACCCTGTATGCTGGGTCTAGAAAGTTACAAATGTAAGTAAAGTAAATTTCACTTTACTGCTCCTGGAAACAGTAGTTTATTCAAGAGAAGGTATTTAAACCTTTGGGAAATCTGAAAGACTTCCCTGTGTCTCTGCACTGAATGTGCTGTGTGACACCAAGTCAGAGATGATGCCTATGGAGTTGGTCAGACTCCACAACCAAAAGAAACAAGAGTTCAAAATCATATTAAAATACATGAGTGTGGAAAATAAGGGTCTTGCTCTCTCTAGGTTAAAAATTCAAGTCCTCAAAATCCAGCAAAGTTGCTCGGATCTCTAAGGTAGAGAGGAATTGGCACATTTCTGAGAATTCTCCCTAACACTCCAGTTGATCATACTTTCTGGAGAGATCAGCATTTTGGTGATTACATCCTGACCTATGTTCTATAGTAAAATCAAACCCCTGAAGGCTGATTGACCATCTTAACTGTTTAGCATTCTCCCTCTTCATCTGCATTAACCATCTCAAGGGTTGGTGGTCTGTTTGAATTACAAAAGTAGATCCATATAAAGACCACACAATGGCAAAACATTGACGTTCTATGGTTGCCCAGTGTTGGGGAGAATTCTCAGAAATGTGCGAATTCCCTCCACTTTAGATACCCCCAACAACTTTGCTTGATTTTGAGGACTTGATTTTTTTAACCTGGAGAGAGTGAAACCCGTTTGTCCCAATGTGATTTTTGAACTTTGTGTTTCTTTTGGTTATGGAGCCTGACAAATTCCAACTTTTGCATTGTCAGACAGCACCTTCAGTGCAGTGGCACAAGGAAGTCTTCCAGATTTTCCATTGGTTTAAATACCTGGACTCGGCAGCCCACTTCTCAGGGGAGGCTATAGTCTGTATACAGTCATTCCTTAGTGACAGGACCATGAGGGTGTTCTCCCCCGCAGCGGCAGCAGACCCGATTCCTATCACCTGCGGAGTGCCACAGGGATCCTGTGTCTCGCCAACACTCTATAACATCTTCACCAATCCACTCTTCGACGATCTCGATAATCTGGGTATCACCTATACCAACTACGCAGACAATACCCAGATTCTCCTACCACTTACTGGGGATTATGTTGAAGACCTGGCTCTGGTGAACAGAGTCTATAGCATCGTTCAAGCATGGATGGCCAACCATGGCCTATGCTTGAACAATGGCAAAACAGAGCTTTTCATCCTGGGCACTGCAGCCCGCATCTCCAAACTCAACAAAAACTACTCAGCCTTCATCATCGATGGCAACACTATCAAGGTCGCCAGAGAAGTAAAAACCTTAGGTTTCTACCTTGATGCAACACTATCCTTAACCAAACAGGTGAACTCACTGGCCTCATCCACGGCCTACACATGTAAATTAATACGAGCTGGGAAACATTTCTTATCAGATGACAGTTGTTTTATCCTAGCCAGAGCCCTCATCTTATCAAAATTAGACTATTGTAACGCCCTTTACATAGGGACAGCCAAACAAATCATCAATAGAATTCGAGTGCCCCAAAATAATGCACTTAGAGAGCTGCCTTAAGCATCCCTAGAAGAGCACATATCTCAGAAATAAGACTTAAACACAAATGGCTTTCTATTCAAGAAAAAATTAACCTTAAATCTTCCTCCATCATCCACAAATGTTTAAATAACAAAGCCCCCAGCTACCTTTCAGAACGCTTCAATAGGAAAAATCCTTCCAGACCTACAAGGACAGTCCGCCCTAACTGCCTCCTAGTGCCCAGATTTAAACTTACCACTATTGGAGGATCCAGCTTCCCAGTCAAGGCAGCTCAGTTATGGAACGCCCTACCGCTTGCACTTAGATCCGACCAAACGTTCAACAACGTCAGAAAGAATACCATAAAATGGCTCACCGAGAATGCAACATAAATGGCACTCTACCTCTCGCTCCTCCACTTGTACTCTACCTAACTTGCTATTTTGTTCGCCGTCGATTTCACTGTTTGGTGGCACTCTATCTGCACTTGTACTTGTCTCACCTGTAGAGCCAAAAAACTGTCTACTCTGTAACTTGCTTGTTCTGTAACTTGTAACTTCTGTAACCAAGCTGTAAACTGCCTTGTCTCTTGCGCCCTGCTACCTCAGGGTCCGGTGCGCATAACAAACAAACCTACCTTCTCTGGGATAAACTACTGTTCCCCAGAGCAGTAAAGTGAAATTGATTTCACTTAAATGTGTAACTTTCTAGACCCAGCACACACAATCTTACAATAGGGACACAAGGAAGAGTGTCGCCCCAAGTTTGTTGCGCAACCTTACTGCAGGTTGATAGATACACATATATCTGATCAATGACATTGCTGAGAGGCAAAGGTCAAATTGGAACTGAACAATAGAGTCATCAGCCTGGGTGCTTTGTCCAAAAGTTTATAATGAAACACTGAAACAGAAATGCCGACAAGTGTGTCAACCCTTTCCAACGGGTCCTTTTCAAGGCAAAGCTGTTGATAATGATTCCAAAATCACATAGTATAATAGACACAGAATGTGTATAAAACTAACATTTTTGAAAGAAAAACATTTTTCAGCATGGTTGAAGAGAGGAAAAGGGGATGGGGCCAGAACCCATCAGAAAAAAACACACAAAAATGTATATTGGTAGTGAGTATTGAAAACACATGGTGATGCCAATATGTCAAAATAAAATATGACCATGATAAATGGGGTGTTGACCAGCCAAGGTCCAACGATGTAGCATCCATATCAGCATATTCAAGGGAGAAGCTATGGTCCCATAGTTATCAATGAAGTTCCTTTAGTTTAGTAATGAGTGAGACCTAGAAAAGCTCTCATCTGGGTTTGAGTAGCTAGGGTGGGCCAGTCTTGTACAGCTTGTAGCTTGCTAGGCAATGGCCTTAATTCACCTCCTAAGTCATGTCCAAGTTAGACCACTTTACTCTGACCAATTTGACATTTGCTTGCCTTCATGGTCAGTTGGGACTGCTCAAGAGCCTGTAATACATATCCTGCATCCATGTATGCCATGCACAAGTCCCCCATCCCTTTCAGAGCATGATTATCATCCTTTGGAATGTAGCAGGTGCATTATTTAGTTCAAAGGGCATTATCTTAAATTGGTGGAGGCCTCCTGGGGTGGAAAATTCAGTTTTCTCCTTGGCGTGGTCTGTCAGAGCTATTTGGTAATAGCCTGAGGTTCGGTCAAATGTACTGAGGTATTTGGCTGAACCAAGTTTATCCACCAGTTCATCTTTCCTAAGTAAAGGATGGGCATCAGTCGTGGTGACTGCATTAAGAGCTCTATGGTCCACACAGAATCTCAACTCCTTGGATCCTGCCTTTGGCACTAGCACAACAGGACTAGTCCATTGACTTGTATATGGCTCTATTACCTTGAGATCAAGTATCTTCTTTACCGCTTCCTTTATTTGGGTTCTTACATGGTCTGACATTTTGTAACTCCTGCTTTTGACAGGTAGACAGTCACCAGTGAGCATATCATGCTGGTCCCAAGGGGAGTCAAGCCTGGTGTCGATGAAAACAGGGAGGCAAACTGATTTAACAGTCTTGCACTCCTCCTGTTGGTCGAAAGTCTGATCAGAATAGAGATTTATTCTACTTGTCAATTTAAAGGCTGTAACCTGAGAAGGCCAGGCAGAGGTTCACTCTCCTCCTCTTGATCAGATGCGAAGAGCAAAGGTCCCATCTCTGGTCTGGATACATATGCCTTTAAGCGGTTGGTGTGAAAGACCCTGGGGGCATCCTTGGGATTGCCCAAGTCCACCAAATGATTGACCTTTCCAAGTTTGCCCACAACCTTGAAGAGTCCAATCCATTTGTCCTGTTAGGCCTTCTGCTTTGTAGGCACCATTACTAGAATTAGCTGGTCTATAGTAAGCTCAGCCATGTTGGCCTTCTGGTCATGCCAATGTTTAACCAGAGCCTGACCTAAGTTCATGTTTTCTGATGCTTCTGTCATCATATGGCATTCTCCTTCAGAGACCTAACAGTCGGTGGCTCTCACTGGCATTTGGGAAGAAGCACACTCCAACCCGTCCTTGATTAGGGCCAACGTCCCTCTAACTGGATGTCCATAAAGAAGCTCAAGCCAACCCCTTCTTGAGGGACATCTCTATAAGCAAAGAGAAGGCATGGCAGTCGAAGATCCCACTTTTTTCTAAGGGGTTATTTTAATGCACCCATCGTGCTCTTCATATTTCTATTAAACCTCTCCACCAGCACATTGGTTTGGGGATGGTAGGCTATTGAGAACTTGTAGGTCACTCCAGTTTTTCCACATGGCTTGCATTTAGTGGCACATCAAATTGGTCCCCTTGTCTGAGATAATCTCCTTAGGAAAACTTACCCTGGTAAAAATACCAAGTAGGGCCTTAGCCACTGCCTGCACAGTAACCGTTCTCATGGGTATTGTTTCAGGACCTGGTAGCATGGTCCACCACAACAATATTAATAGGTTGCCTGAAGATGTGGGAGGGTGTAAGGGACCAACAGTGTTGATTCCTACCTTCTCAAAAGGAACTCCCACACTGGGAGAGGCACCAAGGGTGCCACGTTCTTGGCTCCACTCTTGCCAGATTTCTAACAAGCGTGACAGCTTCTACAGAATTTATCTACATCAGACCCCATCTTGGGATAGTAAAAATAAAGATAAATCCTTTCCTTTTTCATAAAACTTAATTGACCAGCTAAATAAATCTCATAGGCCAACTGAAGAAACTGGGGTGGTGCCTCAGGAGGTGACACACCAAAGTCTTCTGTCGTCCCCTGGGGTAGAGACTATAGGCCCACTGTAAAGGAGGCCATCCTCCCAGTACAGCCTGTGCTTCCCTGGCTCTTGCCCGTCCCTCTGTGAAGCTGCCTGTTGGCGAGCTCCTTGAAGAGTAGGACACTTTGACCTCTGCTGAAGTCTGCCCTATAGGGGCCACCTTCTGCAAGCAGTCTGCAGCTCAGGATGGTCTTTGGATCCAGATCTCCAACAAGGGGAAGGTCTTCTTCCAGTTCTGTTTCACCAGTAACTGGTTCACCATCCTCTGGTTGGTCCTCCCACTCAGCCTCAGCTGGTGGAGGGGTCACAGGTGTGACCTTGAACTGTCCTCTCGCGGATGTCCTGGTTTTGTGCACAGTAGTAATACTTTTGTTTTGAATGGATTGTGTTCTCCCACGTATTCCTCATCTTGTGATAATTTGTTTCGCCAGCTTCGCTGCATCAGAAAAAATATTTCGGCAGACGGCGCTGTGCTCGAGGTCGTGGCGTGGAATGTCCCTCGATGGGCTCCGTACAGTGTCGACATCACTGATGGTATAAATGGCTCGAGCCGTGCCCGTTGGCTTCAGTTCCGTTTTTCCGATTGCTTCACTCTCGTGAACGGCGCACTTCGAGTTTTTCTGTCAAGAAAATGTCTTCATCGACCGCTTCGACTCCCAAGACTGGGTTTAAGAAGTGTAATGACTGTGGATCGAAGATGTCCATCACCGATCCTCACCCTATCTGTTTGTGGTGTCTGGGCTCAGATCATCGAACCGGCGACTGTGGCTCCTGTCAGTCTTTGACGTCGAAGGCCCTCAGTGAGAGGAAAAGTAAGTTAGCGGTGGGCAGGAGGCGTCGAAGGGCTCTTCGAAAGCCTTATCTAAAAAAACATAAAAAATCATCCGACTCTAAGGAATCGGAACGCCATAAAAAGCACTCCAAGAAATCCCGATCTCGTAGCAGGTCGAGACGATCTTCATCTTCCTCTAAAAAGCTCAAAAGGAGACATAGATCTCCGTCGTCATCTTCCGATTCGTCGACAGAATTGGTTCGATGTCCGACTGGATCGGATTCCCCTTCAAAGTGGGAGAGCTTTAGAAAAAGAATGTTGCAGGTCTTTGAGAACACAGCCTTGACCCCCTCGAAGAAACCTCAAAAACGCCAGACCCCGGTCGCTCCTTTGGACGACGCAGGGAAGTCTAACTACAACGGTTAAGCCTAGTAGCACCCATAGATCTCGAGTCGACAAGTCGTCGAGAGATCCTCGAGGATCGAGTGCCTCTCCGATTCCTCATAAGAAACAAAAATTGTCGAAGTCGGGTGCAACTTCGTCGACGCCATCGGCATCGACTGCTCCGATAACTAAGCCTTTGTCAAAGGCTTTGTTGAGTGTGTCGAAGGTTCCTTCGACTCCCTCAAAGACTCCCTCGAAGAAAACACTGATTCCTTCGACAAATTATGAGGAAGAAGAGAGAAGTTTTGCAGCTTTAACAAGATCGGACTTCTTTAGGTCCATGTCTTCTATTTTTGAGGAATCTGGTTCAGATGATGAGGAGGTCACTCCTCTTTGAGTAAAATATGGGACTAGACAAGTTCCAGAGGACCTGATAAATCCTGAGACAAAAATGAGAGATCTATCTGCAACTCTGCATTCTGCTAGTGGTGTGGACACATCACCCGAGTTGGAGTTTGCTGCACCTGATAGAACATGCAGACTCAGGGTATAGGAATTTGATGAGTAGGGTGATTGAGTATATGGGTTGGGGAAGAGCCTTCCCTGCCTCCATTCTGCTGTTCCCACAGACCCAGGGACACTAAAACACTGGATGAGACTCCATTGAGTTCTTCAGCCAATAAATGAGTTTCCACTTGCCATATGTACTTCTCCCTCTGGGTTGAAGACTAAGGAGGCCGTGTGGACCCCTGAAGGCTTACCCCTTTCACATGGTCAATAGACCCTAAAGCATAACATTTAACAAATGTTTTCTGGAATGTGGTTTTCTCCTGACCTCCCTCTGGTTTGGCACCAGAGGTCTCACTAGACTGACCTGGTTTCCCAAATGATTTAACCTTCTTATGTTTGTGGCCCTCTTTTGGGTGGGAGGTTTTGGAATTCTTTGTCATATTTCTTGTGCTGCTTGCTCTCATCCCTTTTGGGAGTGGCCCCAGAATCCTTGTGAGTGGCCTTGTTGGCAACCCACAAGTCAGCAGCTTTTGCTAGCTTCTTGGGATCAATCTCTGTTGAGTCAGCCAAATGCTGTCTCAGCTCAGGAGAGCAGACATCTAAAATAGATTCCAACAAAAACAGATGTATCATTCCTTCAAATGTAGTTACTCTGTAACCCTTAACCCATCCATCTCAGTTTTTCAAACATTCACACACCCAGGTAGCCCAAGGGGTACCAGCAGTATTTTGAGAGTCCTAAACCTCTTAAGGTACCAGAAAAGAGTTTTCCCAAATCTAGCTATCAAAGCTAGCTTCTCATACTACAATATTTCAAGTCCTCCACCTCCATTACAGTATCAGTTGCAACCTGAGGGAGCCTAGACAAAAGCCAAGGAATTGGCTGATTCCCTGTGAGACCCTGAATCCCTTGATTGTATTCAAATGCACTCAACCAATCCAAAATATCAAGTTTTGCATCATACATACTCACTGCTTCTTTGGGCAGGCAAGGCCTCTTTGGACAGGAAGACCTAGAGCACTGAACATTTTCAAGAGACAATTTCCTCATTTCAAGAGCATGTGCATTTCTAGTTCCCTGAGTTTGATGTCTTGATGTTTGGCTTCAGCTTGAGCCTGCATTGTGTTGAATTCCAACTCGAGTCTAGTCTTTGGAAAGACACATGTTCTGGACTCAGTGATGGACCTTATGGGGTCCCAGTGGACACAAGTTGAGGCAAAAGGGCAGGCTGAGGCATAGCGGGGTTCCTATCCTGGGACTCCTCTCCCTCTTCTAATAAATTAGAGTGAGACTCTGAATTATCATCCTCACTATCAATTTCCACATTTTCTGGAGTAGTTGGAGTTACAGGCCTACTAGCCAACCTTTGGTGAACAACCTTGTAAACATTGTTTCTTTCGTTTAACAGGGAGATTCACAACTTTACACATTTCTTTCAGTTGTTCTACTGTTAGAATGAGCAGGGCTTCCTGCTTGAAGTTATCCATACTAGGTGTGTTACAATTGTTATTTCTAGTGGAGCGTAGCCTTGTGAAGGTTTTTAGTTGAAAAAAACTAAAGCAAACACTCTAACTACTCCACAATAGATCCTCACCGCCTGCCACCAGTGTTAGGCAAGATTGTATGCAGTACCCTTTGGGTGCACTACAATAAGCTTAACCTCCTGGCAATCGGGACCCAACCTTTGGTATTAGTCTGAAATACACTACAATGGTTGGGTGTGTGGTCGAGCAGCCAGGTTCATCTCAAGAAGGGTCCATGTGAGCAGTAAGGTTGTGACAGTGTTTCACAATACAGTTATTTAAATAAACACTTGCACTCAAGGTTTTTTGATTAAACAATTATTAATTTATTTCAGTCATATAAGCCTTCTTCAGAAAGGGAGCAAAACATGTAACACTTAAATATACTTCAAAACACACTTTCTCTAAATCAGATCACACCCATTGGGGATGGCACACAGATACTTCCTCAGGTGACTTAAATAGCTAGGACACTGTGGACATTGATTTATCACTGTTACATTTGGAGCAATACTGAGTTTGGTGCAAAAGTTAGAATAGAGGAATAAAACGAAGGTTAACAAATAATTCAGAAACAGGTAAGCACTTTTAAACAACTTCCAAAGCACAATGTCAGAGGTGAAGGAGTCTCTCAGGGAGTCAGGGCAGCCAATGTTAATTTCACAATGTCAAGGTGAACTGGCGGTCTTCTTTGCAGGTAGGTAAAAAGTCTTCACAATGTTTGTAGAAAGGTTTGTAGAAAATAGAACACTTGAAGGGCCACAAGCGGGGAGGCTTGTGAGGGACAGAGCTTCAGCAACTGAGAGCATGCAAGGCTACACAACAAGAGGTAAGTTCACTTAAAATTTACAGTACGTCTGGTTAGAAGAAATGGTTCCAGCTGGCTTCTGTTCCTGTACAGCTCTGCAGATCCTGTTGTCGCTGAGCCTCAGTCATGGGAACAAGAGGGAGGACGTCTAGGAACTCCTACTCTGCAATGGGATGGTCAGCGTCAGCAATGGGCAAACTTTGATTCAGTGGCGTTTCAGCTTTTCGCGTCTGAAGGCAAATAGCAACACCCCAGTTCTCGGATACCACTTCAGACTTTCCTTGCTTCTGGGGTCCAGCATTCTGTTGAGGTGGCTCAGGCTTGGTCAGTCCTGCAAAAGGGAAGTCCGGAGGATCTTCCTAGCGCTAGGGTCTGACTTAAAAGCAACACATACAATCTGGTGTTCCTCTCCCTGGCTCTTTGGTTCCAGCAGCAACTGCAGTGGAACAACCCGCTTTGAGAGGATGTCCAGACGAGCTTACTTTGGAGTTGATGGGTCCACCAACTCAAAGGTGTAAGTCATCCTTGCAGAACTTCTCTAGTCGATGCAAATTCGGAGCTTCAGCATAGCAACAGGGCTTCACCGGGCAACCCAACAGTCCAGGAGTTGCAGCAGGCGTCTCTTCCAAGTTCTTTGGATTCCTTCGTCCAGTGGTTGACTGTCTTCCACGCCAAAAAGCCTCACATTTTATGCAGGTTTCTCCCATTCATTCCAGCCTAGCTGCCAATCACACAGCAGGGTGGCTGTCCTTGCCGGACAGCCAGCCGGCCAATCATCTTTGGGTGCATTCCTGTAACCAAGGGGATTAAGCACAGGAAGTTTCGGGCACCTCCCTCGCTTCCTGCCCATGCCAGACCTACTGGTGCCAGAGGTGGGCTTCTCTTGTGAATCCTGTCAAAGACAAAATGAACAAAGAGAGCAAACCTGGTTTGGCGAGCAGAGTAAATCTCGAAGGACCTTCCTGACAAGAAATGGTGGAAAAAAGACTACCAGGGCCATTTTGACGAAATGGGCACCCATGGGCGCCTTACTGTGGCTGCGAACTTAGCCCGCGGTAAAAACGCACAATGGTAGTAAAAAGTAAACCACTGCCACCAGCCATTAATTGTAGGAATGGTAACAGAAAAATGTTAACCGAGAAACGAGACAAAGGGGATACTAAGTAACCCCCCCAACACCCTATGGGAAGATAGTGTGTGCTGGGTCTAGAAAGTTACTTTCACTTCACTGCTTTTGGAAACGGTAGTTTCACCAAAAGAAGGTATTTAAACCTTTGGGCAATCTGAGACTTTCCTGTGCCAGTGCACTGAAGGTGCTGTGTAACACAAAGTAAAGATGATGCCTATGGAGTTTGTCAAACTCCAAAGTTAAAAAGAACACAGAAATGAAATCACATTAAAATTGCATGAGCAGTAAAGTCCTAAATTCAAGCAAAAGAGCTGGGGGTCTCTAAGGTAGAAGGGAATTAGCACATTTCTGAGAATTCTCACTAACACTTAGCCTAGACCGCCTGTCACTGCTACCAGAACTGGTTTGGCTACAGCTCCCCAAAGTTGTCCCTGTCACAATATTGGTTGGCCTTCTATACAAGTCCTGTCCTGAGAGGAGCCCTGCATAGAGTTCTTTCGCATCCTTCAACTGAAAGACCTTGCACCAGCATTAGACACCGACTGGAGAACTGCTTGAACATGGAACCCTTGGGAATAAAGGGCTGATGCTGACGACGGGAAAAGCAAAGCTTCCAAGTCTTGTGAAGAATCTGAGCGTGCCACCCCTAACTCGCTCTTAAAAGTTCTGTAACTTTTAGAAACGTTTGTATTAATTTGGCTATGCCATTGCTTGTTTACACAAGCACTCTGAAAGTTGGGAACACATTTGTTAGTCGGATTAACCAGTCCTCGAACCATTGGAACTGTTCACTGGAACCCAAGAGAGACCCTACCTTCATTTTGTTCCAGCTTCTCAAAACTGTATGGAACTTTGCCGCACTTTTGGGCACAAGGCCCCATTCACATTAGGGATGGATTTCTGAAGTTAGGATTGAATCTCTGTGGACCTGTAGTATTTTTGTAATCTACACCTTCCTTTTCAGCGGCTTATATATTTTACCCTAGTGATTGTGTATATGTATCATATTTTTAGTGTTGTGTGATATTCTTAACCGTTAGCCATTTTTCACTGTTATTTGGCCATACGTAAAGTATTTGTATGCCTGTTTGTCGAAGTGTGTTCCTTGACTGCTTCACTGTGTGTACTCATTGTGGGCCCCTTACAAGCTCACCACCTCTTGAGACTTATCCAAGACCACTCTCCTTGCTACCTTGAACTGGTTTGGCTACAGCTCCCCGAGTTGTCCCTGTCACAATACTAGGATGGCCTTCTATACATCTGTCCACCAGAACAGAGTATTGAAAATCAGTCCTAGCAGTCATGATACACCATACTCTCTGATCTGTAAGGGGTGTGGGGAATGCTAGTTTTTAGCTTTTGGTGATCCCCACCATTGCTGCATAGAAATAGTTTCCTTAATATTTGGCTACTTAAGGATCTGATGATCTCTATCAAGTTCAATACAAGACTAGCTCTTGTGCCTCAGGAACTGTAGAATCCACAAGGTTTGCAGTGCACATTTTATTAGAGTGGTTGGAGCTCTGTGCAACAGCTGATGACTCATCACCGAGGAGTAGAGAGGGCGCTAGAGAGCCTCCCAAGATGGCGGCCTCCCTGTGAGCTCCATAGAGCTCCCTAAAGATCCTGAATAATCCTGCGTTCTGCGGCATTTTCACAGTGCGAGATCACCAGCCATCGACAGCTGATACGCTTCCCCACGGATTCCTGCAGGCATTCCACTTGGCCATCACGATCTCGTCAGCGTGCGGGGTGCGGAGAGGCCCGCCGCCCCCTCCTCCCGCTCCTCATCCAACTGGAGGACGCGGCCCCGCTGGAGCCGAAGGAGACGATCGCACGGGAGGCGGGGCTGGCCGCCCCGACACGCGTCGAGACCTGCGCCTTGCCGCTGTCCCTGCGGCGCTGTGGGATTCGAGGAACCGCGTCGCCGCGACGCCTCCAGTGCTCCTGAAGTCCGCGGTTGCGGCAGCTGCCACGCCATCCGCGGCCCAGCGGGGAGAGAGACAACGCCGAAGCCGGAGGGGCCGAGCGGCGAAAATCCAGGTACGCGCGCCCTGCGTCTCCTCCCCGGTCGCTGGCGCCGGAGGCGGGCCTGGCGGCTCCATAGACCCCGTGATACGGGCCGGTGGCCCTCGAGTCCCTGCGGGCCCTGCGGTCCTAAAAATCCTGGGAAAATCGGCGCTTGGCTGGGCGCGCGGCGGAGTCCCCTGCATCCCGGCGCTGAGGCGTCCCTGGTGTCGTGCTCCCTCCCGGGGGTCGCGGCTCACGGGCGGAGGGACCGCACTCACTAGGGGGCCGTGCGGGAGAGCCTTATCCTGCATACCCGAGTGACAAGAATAACCGGTTATCCCCAAGACAGCGAAGAGCCCCCCCATAGCACTTAATGTGCGGACACCAGATCAGCCTTTGATGTGACCACGACCCCTGAACCTGAGCGCAGGCCTGCCCAGTCTGGAACACTATCTAGGGCCTGCTGAAGAGAGTACTGGAGTCGCGTCGCCCTGGGGCTGGATGCTCTTCTCCTGTGACCGCGACACGCGACTCCCCTCTACCCGCGGCGGTCACTGCACCGGCACTGAGCCGATAATAAACCCGAGATTTAGGAACTGCAGCGTCCACTGACGACCCCCCCCGGCCGTCTGGCTACTGAATTACCCTGTGACCCCCCCAGTTACCCTTCGCGGGGACGCCGCGGGCCGCACCCCTGGTGCCCCGCCACCCGTATCCAGCACAAAGATGGGGAAAAATGACAGCGCAAGCTAAATTTTGAAGGCGGCTCCTCCTCCAAGGCAATCCCAAGCAGCAGTCTGCAATTGCCCGATCAAGAACTGCCCCATGAAGCCCGAGAGTCACAGGAGCACGAGATCAGAGAAATCCTGCTATATCTCAAAGTAGGAATCGGAGGTCTGAGCAGCAAATTGGATTCCCTCTCTTCCAAAGTCGACCAACTCCAACATCGGCTGGACAAACATGCTGATAGACTAGATACCGTTGAGCAGAGGGTCTCTGACCTCGATGACGGCTCGACGGCCCTAACCTCCAGAGTATCCCTACTAGAAGCACAGGTGAAGGCGGTAAGCGCCAAGAATGAAGATCTCGAAGGCCGCTCACGCCGGAACAATGTGCGGATCGTGGGTGTTAGAGAACACCAACCTGTCCAAAAAATTGAGGAATACGTAGAGAAGATCTGCACAGAGCTATTCGGAACAGAGATCCTATCCAAGCTTTTCGTGGTCGAGAGAGCCCATAGAGTCCCCAACACACGACCGGTGCCGGGATCAAATCCTAGACCCATAATAGCAAAATTGCTTAACTACAGAGACCGTGACACCATTCTGAGAGCCGCCGGGGACAGGGGTGAACTTCAGTATGACAGAGATGGGAGCCAATTCTTCCCAGACTTCTCCCAGGCTGTTCAGGCGCAAAGGCGCTCATTCACAGCAGTAAAACGGCGATTACAGGAAAATCAAATTCAGTACTCTATGCTTTTCCTGGCAAAACTTTGGATTCAATACAAAGGCAAAACGCAGTTTTTCAACACGCCGGTGGAGACAAATGAATACCTAGACCGCAACAGCTGCAGACCCGCCCCAAATGTACCGAACCCCCAACGAGGAAACAGACTGAGAAGGGATCTGCCATAAAGGACCCATCCTGCCACTGGCAAAAACAGGAGATTTCGAAGGGATTGTGTCCTCCGACGTATTCCTCATCTTAGATATAACCTTCCAGCTCTGCTGGCCTCGGAAAATTTTTTCTCTAGAGGGCGCTGCGCGTCGACGTCCCTCGAGTCGATGTCCTTCGACAGCCGCCGTATCGACGCTCGACGTCATCCTGCCTATAAAGGCCGCGCGCAGCGTCCGTTGCTCAGTTCCGTTTTTCCACGCTACTTGGTGCCTCGGAATACCGTTGCTCAGTTCTTAGTCAGATTAATCCTATTTACCTCGAGTTATTCGATCCGTACTCGATGGCTTCCTCGTCGGAACCGACAACTCCTCGATCCGGCTTCAAAAAATGTCGAGATTGTGGGAAAAAGATGTCCTTGACCGATCCTCACAGAAATTGTCTGTGGTGCTTGGGAGCCGAACACCATTGTTCGGAGTGCGAGGACTGTATGTCCATGACAGCTAAGGCCCTGAAGGAGCGTAGGGGGAAGCTGGAGAAAGGTAAGACTTTTAAAGCTTCTTCTTCGTCGACGAAGTCGAGACATTCGTCTCCTCGTCACCATTCGCGCTCCAGGTCTCGGAGTGGGTCTCATCACTCCTCGAGATCGAAGCACTCGAAGAGGAGACGTCGAAGATCCCCTTCTCAGTCTTCCTCTTCCTCTGTTTCGCCAAAAAGAATCCCTTGCCCCACGAAACATAGTTCCCGGGCTGAATGGGAGGAATTCTGAAAAAATATGATGAGCGTCTTCGAGAAAGCGGCCTCGACCCCCTCGAAGACTGCCGAGAGCGATGCTCTGGTCGAAAGACCCGAAGGTCAAAAACGCCGTGAGTCGCAGTACCCGGCGAAAGAAACCTCTCGAGCGCGTCTCGAACCCTCGAGCAGGACTAGGACCTCCAAACCTTCCTCGAAGGTTCCGTCGACGTCGATGTCTTCGACGCCGTTGTCGAAGGGACCTTCGACACACGGGTCTGTCGACTCGACGCCGGCGTCGACGCCGAGAAAAGTCACGGTGACCACACATCCAGTGACGATCCCCAGGCCCTCGACGTCGATGGCGTCGATATTGTCGAGTAGAATTCCAATTCTGTCGAGGTCCTCGAGGCCTCCACCTCTGTTTTCGACGCCAGGCTCGAAGCCTTCGGCGTCGACGACATCGACGTTTTCGAGGCCAATAATGACAAGTTCGGCACCCTTGGAAATGGGATTTACTCCCTTTATGAGTTCAGAACAATTGAGAACTATATCCTCAATTTTAGAAGAGGGTGATTTGTCTGAACAAGACACATTTGAGTTACAGGGACCTGTAACCCCAGTTAGAGAGGAATTTTCCTCTGAAGAGCGCAGATTAAAGGATCTTCATGATTCTTTACATGAGGCAAGTGGGTTAGACACTTCACCCGAGGTGGATTTTGCTAAGCCAGACCCGGGGGAGCATGCTGAAACCCCCTACAGAGCCTTAATGGCCAGGATTACAGAGTTCATGGGGTGGTCTACACCTTCACAATCTTTCCAGCAAGATGACCTCACGGAGGATCCAGTGGTGCCCTTTCATAAAGCTCTTCAGAGAAAGATCATGACAAACTGGGAAACCCCAGATGTAATACCAGCAGTAAATAAAAAACTGTCTGCAAAGTACAGGGTATCTTCCACAGACCCAGAGTTCTTGTCTAAACATCCATCCCCATAAAGTCTGGTGGTACAAGCAGCATCCTCTACCGATGTCAAGACGGCTTATCCTACAGTCCCACAGGACAGGGACGATAAAAAATATGATGCTATGGCAAAGAAAGTCTTTTCAGCATGTAGTATGGCGTTAAAGTCTGTTAATGCTACTTGCACCCTTGCTAGGTTCAGCCATACACGTTGGGAGTGTGCTTCTACAGCGGCTGACTGCATCCCGGAGGGAGAAGAAAGGGATGCGTTCCTGAATATTATACAGGACGGTAAAGACGCTATGTGCGAATCCCTCCAGACGGGCATTGATTCGGCTGACAGTATCAGCAGAGCAATGGCGGCAAGAACATCAACCAGGAGGTTCGCTTGGTTGAGAAAGTCGGGTTTTGCCCCAGATGTGCAAGCCAGGCTCTTGAACATGCCATTTGATGGCTCTTCTTTGTTTGGGAAAAAGGCGGATGACAGTTTAGAGAAACTGCAAACTTCAAAAGCAGCAGCAAAATCCCTAGGAGCTGCAATCCGTCAGACTCCTTTTCGTCCCACAGGAACCTCTGCGAGGGGCAAGTCCTTTCGCTTCTACTCTGCATTCGGAAGAGGTAGAGGACGACCGGCTCAAAGGGGTCAAAGAAGAACTACCCGAGGTGGACGGGGTATATATTCTAAAGCCGCAGCAAAAGCAGGTGCCTCTTTAACATCGACATCTGCATCAGCCGCCCCAAAACCACTCTGAGGACTCCCCTCACAGGACACCTGTAGGAGGCAGGTTGACTCAACATCTGACGGTATGGCAGGCTATCACGTCAGATGCTTGGGCATTGGAAACAGTCGCCCAAGGTTACTGCCTGCCTTTCCTACGTATACCTCATAGTCATCCACCGGGGATCAGCTCTCAGAAAGCTCCAGATCCGCTCCTCTTGCAGGAAATTTTGGACCTGCTAGAGAAAGGTGCCATAGAACCGGTACCTGTAGCGGAGAGGGACAAGGGTTGGTACTCCCCTTTCTCATTCCGAAGAAAGACGGAGGACTGAGACCCATCTTGGACTTGCGAGAATTGAACAAATTCCTCAGGAAAGACAAATTCAAGATGGTCACTCTTTCTCAGATCCTCCAGGCCCTTCAGTTTCAGGACTGGTTGGTATCTCTGGACCTTCAGGACGCTTATTTCCATGTGCCTATCCATCTCAAACACAGGAAATACCTGAGGTTCGCAATTGGCAACTCTCACTATCAATTTCGAGTACTGCCATTTGGGCTGACCTCTGCCCCGAGGGTCTTCACCAAGTTAATGTCGGTAGTGGCTGCAAGTCTAAGGAGGGAAGGGATTCACGTCTACCCCTACCTGGACGATTGGCTGATCAGGGCTGTTTCTCCGGAGCAAGCTCACATCCAGCTAAATCACGTGTGCTACTCCCTTCACAAACTGGGCTTCTCCCTCAATTTAAAGAAGTCTCAAATGATACCATCGCAGAGACTCCAGTTCATAGGAGCGATCCTGGATACTTCCCTGGGAAAAGCCTCGCCACCAGAGGTGAGGGCTCAAGATATTCTACAGATGGTTACCAAGTTCCAACATGCCCAACGTCTCCCAGCCTTCGACTTTTTGAGGTTGCTAGGCCTCATGGCATCCTGCATTTTCCTTGTGCCAGAGGCTCGCCTGAGAATGAGATCCCTCCAGTGGGCACTGAGGACTCGGTGGTCACAATTCTCAGGGAGAATGACAGATCTTCTTCAGGTTCCCGGCAGGGTGGCTCGAGACCTTCAGTGGTGGGCCTGTCAGGAGAACATTCTGAAAGGAGAACAGTTTTGGCAACCCTGGCCGGAGATAACAGTAGTCACGGATGCCTCACTCACGGGGTGGGGAGCCCACGCCAACGACTTGACCATCAGCGGTCGTTGGTCTCCATCGGTGTCCAGACTACACATCAACCTGTTAGAGCTGAGAGCCATCAGACTTGCGTTGAAGGCTTTCCTGCCAGCTGTACAAGGGAAGAACGTCCTGATAATGACGGACAACACGGTGGCCATGCATTACCTCAACAAAAGAGGAGGCGTAGGATCACTACCCCTGTGCAGAGTTGCGATGCAGCTCTGGTTTTGGGCAATCCAAGAAGGAATCTCTCTATCGGCAGTTCACCTAGCCGGAGAGAAGAACTTGACAGCGGACGCTCTGAGCAGGCAGAACACAGTCTCCCACGAGTGGGAGCTAGCTCAGGAAGTCCTTCAAGAGATCTTCGCCCTTTGGGGAACCCCTCAGGTAGATCTGTTCGCCACCAGCCTAAACAGGAAATGCGACCTGTTCTGCTCAAGGGAATTTCCTCCGAGAGGAGCTCTGGGAGACACGTTCATAGTGGACTGGGAGTTTCCGCTTCTGTACGCGTTCCCACCGGTCCCTGTCATTCCTCAAATGATCAGGAGGTTGAGAAGATTCCGGCGAACCATGATCCTAATTGCCCCGGATTGGGCCAGGAGAACGTGGTACCCGGACCTTCTAGACTTGTCCATCTGCCCTCCAATTCGACTTCCTCTCAGAGAGAACCTACTCTCACAGAAGGGAGGTCAGGTTCTCCATCCAGACATCAAAACCCTCAACCTTCACGCTTGGCTTCTGAACGGCTGAGGTACAAGGATTGGGACCTCCCTGATGATGATATGGAGGTGTTGCTTTCGGCAAGGAGGCCAGCAACAAAGTCTTTATACCGCTGCCGTTGGAACAGATTATGCAGCTGGTGTAGAGAACAGAATATCGACCCATTTTCATGTGGTACACCAATGGTTTTGTCCTTCCTACTATATTTGGCAAATTCAGGCCTTCAAGTTGGCACCATTAAGGGCTATCTCGCAGCGCTATCTATCTTTAAGCGTACTGCGGAGGAACCATCCTATTTCAAATTACCCTTGGTAATACAGTTTCTAAAGAGGTTAACCAATGTTTATCCCCCAAGACCATTCCAAGTTCCCCTATGGGATTTAAACTTAGTACTAACTTTCCTGATGGGTACACCTTTCGAACCTCTCCATTCTTGTTCGTTAAGATTCCTTACCCTAAAGACTGTTTTATTAATAACACTTACATCTGCTAGAAGGGTGAGCGAATTACAAGCTCTTTCTTGTAAACCCCCTCATACAATCTTTCACAAAGACAAAGTTGTCCTGCAAGTGAAGCCTAATTTCCTCCCAAAGGTAGTTTCTGAATTCCATATCTCTCAGAAGATTACCCTACCATCTTTCTATCCTCCTCCTCACCCGGGGAAAGAGGAAGAGAGGTTACACAGACTAGACCCTAGGAGGGTTTTAAGTTTTTACATTAGTAGACTAGCCAGGATAAGACCAGCAGACCAGCTGTTTGTAGGTTACGCAGGTCACAAGCTGGGGTTACCAATAACTAAGCAGACCATTTCCAGATGGATCATTCTAGCCATTCTGGAATGTTATAAACTGGCAGGGAAAGAGCCCCCTCAAAACCTTAGGGCTCATTTGACCAGAGGTATTGCAGCTTCATCGGCCCTCAAAAGAGGCGTGCCGATTAAAGACATATGTGCGGCCGCTACATGGTCGTCTGTCCATACCTTTACACGTTTTTACAATCTGGATTCCTCCTCTAGTCAAGAGACTAGGTTTGGAAGGGCTGTACTGCATTCTATTAATCAATAGAAGACAGCGTGAAGTCAGTACTCCCTCCTCCGAATATAGAATACTGCTATGGGAGCCTATCTAAGATGAGGAATACGTCGGAGGACACAATCCCTTCGAAGAACAAGTTACTTCTTACCTTGTAACGTTCTTTCGACGGGATGTTCCTCCGACGTATTCCTCATCGACCCTCCCATCCATCCCCGCAGTTCTACTTCCCTTGTTGTTGCAGCTTACGCTCCTTCAGGGTGATTAGTCTAGTCCAGACAGTTATACTGTGGGCTACAAAACGGAACTGAGCAACGGACGCTGCGCGCGGCCTTTATAGGCAGGATGACGTCGAGCGTCGATACGGCGGCTGTCGAAGGACATCGACTCGAGGGACGTCGACGCGCAGCGCCCTCTAGAGAAAAAATTTTCCAAGGCCAGCAGAGCTGGAAGGATATATCTAAGATGAGGAATACGTCGGAGGAACATCCCGTCGAAAGAACGTTACAAGGTAAGAAGTAACTTGTTCATCTCGCTGATACAAGAAAACAACATCTCTGCTACGGAACAAACACACTCTGAGGTTGGGAGCTAGCCTCCACTTGGAGGGCCACTAGTACCCCTAGCACAGCAATGCTGACTGTTTTGTTTATTGGGGACTGTTCAATCTGGGCCAGTTGGGAGTTGCCCAGGCAGAAGTGGGTGGGTATTCCGCGGGCCTGTTGGGGGTTGCCTGCGCAAGGGAGGGATCCAAGTGTTATCAAGTTGTCCTCGCCCCACCAACCACGTTCAAGCACACTACAATTACAGATCCTTATTCCGGAACCTGTGACACATAACACGCCCGTCAGCGTCTTTGAGCTCTGTGTGATCCACAGGGTTGAGGCGGCGCCATTCCCCTCCTCTCTATCGCTGCAATCTGGGGTCACTTAAAATTGCCACTTGGAATATCCGAGGTGGAAACCAACCTTCCAAAGTCAGGAAAGTTCTGCAATATCTGCAGCGACACACGGTTACTATTGCAATACTACAAGAAACCCACCTTACATCGTCAGCAGAGCATCTCTGGGCCCGCTCATGGGGCTATCATAGATACTTTTCTTCATACTCCTCATACGCAAGAGGAGTGGCAATACTGATTGACAAGAAAGCAAGCTTTCGCCTGATCAGCTTCAAGAAGGACGAAGAGGGCAGGTGCCTGTTGGTAAGAGGCCTGCTTGCTGGGCGGGAAATAGTTTTGGTGAACACTTACGCCCCCAATGTCGATGGTCCGAATAACTTTAATTGGGTTATGTCAAACCTAGGTGCATACACCTCTGCGACGA
Source organism: Ambystoma mexicanum (assembly GCF_040938575.1). NCBI lineage: Eukaryota > Metazoa > Chordata > Amphibia > Caudata > Ambystomatidae > Ambystoma > Ambystoma mexicanum. The sequence continues at coordinate 1,133,891,042 of NC_090923.1, forward strand.
TCATCTGGGGTGTACATCTCAACACCCCGCTCGACCCCGAAATCGACAAATCACACGGCTCCAACAGCAGAACCTCCAAGGCCAGTCGGCAGGTCTCAGAGATCTGCCAGGCCTTTGAACTATCTGATATCTGGAGACACACTCATCCAAATTCCCAGGACTATACCTTTCACTCAGCAGTCCACAATACCAGCTCCCGCATCGACTACTTACTGGTGTCAGCACACAGTCCATACACATGGGGTTCCTGCCAAATCATGCCACGAACCCTCTCAGACCACTCCATGGTTACACTCGACTTTATGCTATCTGCGTTCCCAAGAACTCCCGTGAACTGGAGATTCAAGTCTGGTTCGCTCTCAGATCCTGACTTCGCTGATGAGCTACGCCAAGACATCACCACTTTCCTTGAGATCAATCAGGGCACAGTTGATTCAGCCGGCACGTTATGGGAAACACTGAAATGTTATGTGAGAGGCGTGTGCATGGCCAAAGAAAATGGCATCCTAAAACTGATTAGACGTGAACTAACGGAAAGTGAACATCGCCTGAAAGACCTAGAAAATACACAAACCGCATCCCCAGACGCGCAGACCCAGGCCAATCTAAAGATAGAATTATCCAAATTTCAAGAGACAGCCGACCGTGAGCTGACATTTTTGAGCCGCAAACACATGATTAGGCAGTATGGGGAGGGGCAGAAACCCGGGGCGCTCCTGGCCTGCCTTCTGAGGCTAGATCAAACTCCCCCCCCACCGCCCCTCCCCCGGGTGGAATGCATCCGCGACACACAGGGAAATCTGACATATACCGAAGAAGAGATCGTACGCACATTCCACAAATTCTACCAAGACCTGTACAGCTCCCATATCACCAGTAACCCCGAAGAGCTTCAGAACTACCTTAACGATACCGAATTGTACTGGGTAATCCATGATTTACGCGAACCACTGAACGCACCCATGACACAAGAGGGAATCATCGAGACAATAAAATCTCTCCCAAACACCAAGGCACCCGGTCCTGAGGGCCTGACAGGCGAATTTTATAAGGCCCACGCACCCGCGCTAGCCCCATTACTCCTCCAAGTGTACGAAGAGGCCCTAGAGCGGGTGATCCTTCCTCCCACCCTCCGCGAAGCCAATGTAATTCTTATCCATAAATCAGGCAAACCACAGGATGATTGCGCCTCCTACAGGCCGATCTCGCTGATTAACCTCAATAACAAGATTCTGGCCAAGATTCTCGCAAAACGTCTCCTTCCTCTCATGCCCGCACTGGTCCTGGGTGACCAGGCCGGTTTTATTCCTGGCCGCAGCACGACGTATGGTATTCGACGACTGTTTGGCGTCATTGCCGCACTCGACCCTTCATGGCAGGCCATTGCAGTGCTGTTAGACGCTGAGAAGGCATTCGACTCCGTCGAATGGCCTTACCTCTTTGCAACACTCACACAAATGGGTCTGGGGAAAACTTTTATCAAGATGGTCTCACTACTATATAATGAGCCCCGCTCCTGCATCACCCTCGGCACTGCAAGGTCTCCCGGAGTCAGGTTGGAACGTGGCACTAGGCAGGGATGCCCCCTATCGGCCCTTATCTTTGCCTTAGTTATGGAACCACTTGCCTCTAGGCTAAGAACACACCGTATGAATAGTGGCATCACCCTGGGACCACACAAACTGATCGTCTCCCTCTATGCTGATGACGTGATGCTCTTCATCAGAGATCCCCAAACAAATCTTAATCCAATTATGCGCGAGGTGATCTGATTTAGTGGCATCTCTGGTCTCAAAATAAATCATTCGAAATCGGTAATTTTTCCGCTGACAATAACCACTCTTAAGTTTCGCGATGACCACGGATTTAAGTGGGAAAGCACCAGGGTTCGCTACCTTGGCATCCTTATGTCGCTTAACCACAACGAGATCTTTAAAGACAACTACGGCCAGGTGTTCCAATCCCTCCGTGAGCGCATCCAAAGATGGAAGTCACTTCCCCTGACACTATGGGGGAGGGTTTCACTGACCAAGATGATGATTCTCCCCAGACTTCTTTACTTGTTCACTAATATACCCCTAATACTCCCACGCACATTTCTACAGAAAATCAGAAGCCTCATCTTGGAACTAATATGGGCGGGCAGACCAGCAAGAGTCGCTTACACGACTCTGACACTACCGGTGGCTCAAGGCGGCCTTGCACTTCCTGACATAGAAAAGTACTATTGGGCCGCTCAGGCCCAATTCCTGAGCCATTGGTATGCCACCGATTATGTCCGCCCACACGTTCAAGTTGAACGCGCCCTAGCGTCCCCTGACTTCTTGACAGCAGTCATCTTCAGTGATCGACCGGTTCCGTACAACACGCTAAGCCCAGTCCTGTCCTCATATGCCATATGGAAGAAAATTGCCCGCAAATTTGAACTACAGATAAGATACTCTCCGTTACTACCCATCAAGTTTATCCCCGGCATTCCCCTGACCAACGAAAAAGTCTTTTTGATCTGGCTGGACAAGGCCAGCATCCAGACATTTGGGGAACTCTTTCCAGAGGATATGTTCATAACTCCACAAATGATCAGGGAGAGGGGTTGCGACACCTCGCTCGACATCTTTCTTTATTTCAGGCTGCGACATACCTTGCAGGCCCTCCTCCCAACATTCCCCAAACAACCGCCGACATGGACCCTCCTAGGCAATGTGATACGGGCAAGAGGCGAGGGGCGTTTGGTCTCCACGATCTATAGATCACCTTCGTCGACACATCCACGACCGCCGCAAGGGCGAAACGGCGTTGGGAGATGGCCCTCCATGCCACAATACCCGACGACGAATGGACCTATATCCTTCAACAAACCCAAAAAGTAGCTCTAAATACTCGCTATAAGCAGAACCACTTCCACTTCGTCCACCAAACATACTATACCCCCCAAAAGAAACGGCGCCATCACCCCGAAGCCCCCGATCATTGCGAGAGATGTGGCACCCCGGCCGCAGACTTTGTTCACCTCGCTTGGCACTGCCCGGGTGTAGCCCGATTTTGGTCCTCAGTTTTACAGCACACAAGTGACATTGTCGGTGAGGTGCTGGCCCCAGTCCCGACCACCGCCCTCCTGAGCATGACAAAACATCTACAAGCCCCAGTGAGGAAGCTTGCCTCTTTGCTCCTGGTGCTTGCCCGCAGAAGAATAGCCCTGACTTGGGGACGCGGCCCCCTTCCCTCCCTAGCAGCATGGAAGACTTTCTTTACTGTCAAGACATGGACACTGAGTTCTTACGGACCCTTCCCCTGCATGCACGCCCTCCAGATATCTGGGCTCCCTACATTAGCTATTTACTTTCCACTTCTGACGTCACTATCTCTCAATCCTCACCTGTGAACCACAACACTGCTGTATGTCCTTCCCCCGATATCCCCTCAGACCCTCGACGGAGCGTGCTGCCTTAATGAACATTCACGCTGATGGAATATCGTCTCATAGACTTTGAATGTGCATTGTAGGTGCTATGAACGTACTGTTTTCCCTTTTTGTTGATGGGACCTGCTAACACAGGTCGTTACTGTATGCTCATGTTAAAACCAAAATAAAGTTTTTAAAAAAAAATCACCGAGGAGTAATCAGATTTTTCTTTTGCAGAAACGTTTGAAGGCAGCTGAAGCTGACAGCAAGTTGAAGCAAGTTTACATTCCAACCTAGTGAGTATCTCCCAGATTCTTAATTGCGCTTGCTTCTCGTGCCGGCACTATGACATCTACCAAACTACTTTAAACTTATATAGGTACTTATCCCAGCTAATTCAGCATTGATCACTGCAAGACATCAGTCTACATACCTCCAGCTTTGCCACTATCCACTTGGGATGTTATGGGCTGTTATAACCACTGTATACTTCCTGACACTAGCTCTCTAACGCTCCCAGGGACAGATTCTTTTTTCAGCTTTCCCTTCATTGACATTCATGGAAAACACCCAATGGCTTGAACCCTGTCCTTTCCTTTGGTCTGAAGTGAAGTCTTTCTGCTTTCATTGCTCAACTCATCTCTTTGGGGTAGAGGAGCAGTGCCTGGTCGGCCATTAACTTAGAGCAAAATTCTGCAAGGGTATTGCTTAGCCCCTTTTTTTTTTATTTTGCAACAATTTTTACTACTTTTATGTCCAGGACGGGTTGGTGGCAACATATACTTTGCTATACTGCTTCTCTTTCACTACGTGCACGGTTATGCTTAGCCAGAGAACGGCAATTTGAGTAACACATAATTCAAATATCTGTGCCTCATTATTACGAAGAATTCTCATTTCGAATGGATTGTCCTCCCACGTATTCCTCATCTTATGATATTCGTATCCTGCCAGCTTCGCTGCTTCGGAAAAAAAATTCTCGGCAGAGGGCGCTGTGCACGGGGGTTGTGGCATCTATGTCCCTCGACGGGCTCCATACCGTGTCGAAGTCACCATCAATATAAATAGCTTGTGCCGTGCCTGCTAGCTTCAGTTCCGTTTTTCCGATTGCTTCACTCTCGAACGGCGTGCTTTGAACCCAAGACGGGGTTCAAAAAATGTATCGACTTCGGTCGAAGATGTCGATTACAGATCCTCACTGCATTTGTCTTTGGTGCTGAAGGCGAGCGTCCCCCAGATAGCACGATCCTCCCCACAATGAGAGACAATAATGGACTCTCCAAGGATGTGAATAAGGCCAGGACAAAGTGCGGGTGAGCTTAAATGGGAGTTTATCAATCAGAATAGGGCATGCAAAGAACTCTGCAAACTCCGAGAGCGCTCTCTGACAATAACAAAGACAGGCGTATATATTTACAGAATGCGTCATAAGAACCTACATGCTATAGGGGGCACAAGTTAGTAGGGATTGGGTGACGGCGACTAACTATAGGTGTTGCTGCGATGTGGTTTGCCGTGGCTGGAGGACGTCGCTGGTTACCCTCGTGGGTTGGGCTGGGCCTGGCAGGTCAGCTGGGCTCATCCGGACGGTGTTGTTGTGCCAGCCGTGACCAGTGTCAGTGATGAATATCTTTCCTGGCTTTCTGCCCTAGTGCCACGCACACTGCAGTCATTCAACATTGCAATATTATCTTCCCTGGTAAATCTTCCAATAGGTTATTCTACAGGTTAATGCAACACAGGAGGAATGCACCTAGAGTGGGGTCTTTTGGCGATACATCTATACATGGTTACCATCGTCCTGTTGACCGGGTATCATAGGTCGCGAGGTTGGGTCTCAGGGCATGGGACAGGCGGTCCGCGTTATCGTGTCTTGTTAGAAGTCATTATGGATGTGTTCCTGTAGTGTTGCCATAATATTGGGTGTCCTAATTTTACAGGGGCCATTAACCTAAGGTGAGACGATGGGTCGTGGAGCCTAAGAAAGGGCGCCTTTGGATCTGTTTTTTTAGTCCGGGGTTTACTGCTGGGTTGTAAATAATTCAGGTGGCAGGCCGTGGCCTTGGGCGCTGTGGGGGAATGTGAATGTTTGAAGCGGCTCCAGCCGAATTGGGGGAGGTGGAGCAGAGCAGCACAGGCCTCTGCTTTTTCGTCTGGGAGGCTTCACTGGGGGGGAAGGGGGAAATGGCCTTGCATGTGCTCACAAAGGTATTTTCCTCGTGTGTTGCAGATTTAGGTGGAAGAGACGTACACATTCACATAATATACAATCCTCATTGAGTCTTTTCAAAGTTCATGTTTTTGACATTGTTAGTGCCTTTCATATGGCCAATTCAGACACATTACTTATACGCTAAGTATTTAACAACCACAACATTTTGTTACATGTCTATACATGTGCGGTAAGTGTGGTAGTAGTAAGGTTGGTGGAGCGCGCAGGAACAACCCGCCAATAAGACTGACGGCAGTGACACATGGTGAGCTTGGACATACATATGGTGCATTTTCATGCACCTCTTACGTGAGCTCCCAGTAGGGTTGCATTTGTCTTCCCTTGCACTCTAGCAGCATTAGTTCAGTTATGGCATGGGACCTTGGGGTGCAGGCTTCTTGGTAAAACACAAAACATGAAAAACCCCCGGGACACTTTTACTGTTTGCGCATAGCTACAGGGATGTGGGTGCTTCATCCCTAATGTCATATAAGCACACATTCTGCCATTTTTATGGAGGTTACAGGTTTTTAGTCAGAGAGGTCGTGGAGAGAAAAGTTTCATCACAGGTGGTTTGCTCATTAGTATTTGGGGACTCTGCTTTTGTCAGGGGACCATTTTACAGTTCTTTTCCACCCAGCCCCTGCTGGCCGGGTCATACTGGAAACAGCAATACACTGCGGAAGGTGAAATGTTAGTGTTGGTATCTAACACTAGCTCATGTCTGTCTGTTCGTGGGAACGGGCTCTCAGCGGATCTGCCAGAGAGCTGCGGCCACAGGGATAATTGAAACTCTCCAAGGGTGGGGGCCGTGCTGCGGCGCACAGGGCTCAAACCATCTTTATTTCACAAAATGGTTTCCAGGGCCTATCTAAATTCAGCAGGTTTGGTCAATGTCTTCAGCCAGTGGCCCACCCACCACCTGGACCCTGGTGGCAGGGGGGGGACCCCTGACGAGCCATGGACTTCACCGGGGGAGAGGATGCAGGGGAGGGGTGTCTCTTGGACCAATCCCCCCATACAGTGCCTAGGTTCAGACCATCGAACCGGCGACTGTGGCTCCTGTCTGTCGATGACAGAGAAGGCCCTTTGTGAGAGGAAGCGTAAACTGGCGATGGGGCGGGGAGCTTCCAAGGCCTCCTCGAAGGCCTAGTCAAAAAGACATAGGAAATCAAGCGATTCGAAAGAATCAGATCGTAGTAAACATTCTAAGAGGTCTCGATCACGCAGTAGGTCGAGACGCTCTTCATCTTGCTCTTCAAAAAAGGTTGAGGACCTATAGATCTCCCTCTTCCGCGGATACATCTACCGAATTGGTACGATGCCCGACTAAGTCCAATTCCCAAAGAAGATTGGATGAATTTAGAAGGAAGATGATGGAGGTCTTTGAGAATGCGGCCTCAACCCCCTCGAAGAAGCCTCAAGAGCCAGACCCCGGTCGCTCCGTTGGACGACACTGGGAAGTCGGGAACTACTATGGAAAAATCCAGTAGTAAAGGTGAACCTCGAAAGACTCGAGTCAACGTCAAATCGTCGAAGATTCCTTGAGAATTGAGTGTTTCTCCGACAGTCTAAAAAACATAAGTCGTTTAAGCCCTCAGCGACTTTGTCAACGCCATCGGCGCCGACGGCTTCGACATCGAAGCCAATAGCGTTTTCGACGCCTTTGTCAAAGACGTCCTCCGTGTCTTCGAAGACTCCTTCGATACCACCGAAGGTTCCTTCGATTCCTTTGACCCAAACTCATGTATAGGAAAGGAGATTTACTCCTTTACCTAAGTTAGACTTAAGTCTGTCTTCTATATTTGAAGAAAGTGGCTCTGAAGAAGTTTCTCCTTTTGGAGTACAATATGGTAAAAGAGAGGTCCCAGAAGAATTAATCGATCCAGAATCGAAAATGAGACCTGTGTGATACCCTTCAATCTGCTAGTGGCATTGATACGTCATCTGAGCTGGAGTTTGCGAAACCTGATGCTGCAAAACATGCAGATTTAGGGTACAGGAGTCTTAACGAATAGAGTGGTTGAATACATGGGCTGGGGTTGAGCCTTACCCACTTTTGATCAAGGTGATATGACTGATATACTTGATCAGGGCCCCCAGAAGGATCCAGTTCTCCCCTTCCATAGGGCACTTCAAAGTACGGTAGAAAAAAACTGGGAAGTTCCTGATACAATTGCTGCAGTCAACAATTTTCCAAAGAAGTATAGAACTTCTAGTTATTTAAGTAGGCATCCCACTCCAGAAAGTATGGTTATTCAGGCTGCAACTTCCTCAAGACAAACAGCATATCCATCTGTCCCCCTGGATAGAGAGGATAAGAAGGTGGATGCTTGGGCACGTAAGGTCTTTACCTCTGGTGGTATGGCTCTCAAGTCAACTAATGTCACCTGTACCCTGGCCAGGTTTACCCATACCCTGTGGGACTGCATTTCGGCGGCGGCTGAACATATTCCGGAAGGCGATGAAAAGGAAGGCTTCCTGAATATTGTCAAAGACGGAAAGGAGGCAATGGGGGAATGTCTCCAGTCTGGACTGGATACTGCTGATAGTATCAGCAGATCCATGGCTGCAAGCACAGTGCTACACAGATTTGCTTGGTTGAGGAAGTCTGGGTTTGCACCAGATGTGCAGGCCAGACTACTCAGCATGCCTTTTGATGGCTTGAGGCTGTTTGGTAGTAAAGCTGATGAAAGCTTAGAAAAACTACAGACCTCAAAAGCAGTGGCTAAATCTCTTAGCGCCTCCATGCGACCGCCTCAGAAACCTTATACGGGCTCATCTTCCTGGAAAGGTCGTTCTTTTCGGTACTACTCTTTTGGTAGAGGAAGAGGACAGGCCATTCAAAGAGGCAAGAGAAATGTTGCTCGTGGTGGACGAGGACAAAGTGCAAAACCAGCCTCAGGAACAGCATCTTTGCCCTCAGCTGCTCCTGCAGCCACCTCCAAATCAGTCTGAGGCCTTATCACACAAAACCGCGGTGGGAGACAGAATCTCTCAGAATCTGAAAGAATGGCGGTGCATTACTTCAGATGCTTGGGCACTGGAGACAGTAGCTCAGGGTTACTGCCTTCCCTTCCTAAAAAGGCCTCAGGACCATCCACAGGGAACCAACTGTCAAAATTCCAGATCCGCTCCTGTTGCAGGACATTTTAACCCTGCTAGAGAAAGGTGCAATAGAACAGGTACCTGTAGCAGAGAGGAACAAGGATTGGTATTCCCCTTACTTTTTCATTCCAAAGAAGGACGGATGATTGAGACCCATCTTGGACTTAAGAAACTTGAACAAGTTCCTCAGGAAGGACAAGTTCACGATGGTAACTTTTTCTCAGATCTTTCAGGCTCTCCAACTCCAAGACTGGTTGGTATCATTGGACCTTCAGGATGCTTACTTTCATGTGCCAGTCCATCCCAAACACACAGTACCTGAGGTTCGCGGTTGGTGGTTCTCACTTTCAGTTTCGTGTTCTGCCATTCGGGCTAACCTCTGCCCTGAGGGATTTCACCAACTGATGGCGGTTGTGGCAGCGAGTCTCAGGAGAGGGGGGGAGGATTTACGTCTATCCCTACCTGGACGATTGGTTGATCAGAGTGCGTTCTCCCGAACAAGCGCAGGGACATCTGTCGATCACCTGTCACTTCCTTCACAAACTGGGTTTCTCCCTCAATTTCAAGAAGTCTCACATGATACCATCCCAAGAGCTCCAGTTTATCGGAGCAGTTTTGGATACTTCCTCGGGCAAAGCCTCGCCTCCCGACGTGAGAGCTCTTCACATTCTGCAGGTGGTAACAAAGTTCCAGAATGTCCAGCATCTGCCGGCCTTCGATTTTCTGAGGTTACTCAGCCTCATGGCATCCTGCATTTTCCTGGTGCCACAGGCTCGACTAAGGATGAGATCTCTCCAATGGGCCCTCAGAAGTTAGTGGTCCCAATTCTCGGAGTATGTCGGATCTTCTGCAAGTTCCGAGCACAGTTGCTCAGGATCTACTATGGTGGGCTTGCACAAACATCATCCTCAAGGGAGAATCTTTTTGGCAACAATGGCCAGAGAACAATCGAAACGGACGCCTCACTCGCGGAGTGGGGAGCCCATACCAACGATCTGACAATCAGCGGTCGTTGGTCTCCATCAGAGTCCAAACTACACATCAACCTATTGGAGCTGAGGGCAATAAGACTAGCGCTGAAGGCCTTCCTGCCCTCTGTACAGGGAAAGAACATCCTGATAATGACGGACAACACGGTTGCCATGTACTACCTCAACAAGAGAGGAGGCGTAGGATCACTACCACTGTGCAGGGAGGCAATGCAGCTCTGGTTCTGGGCAATACGAGAGGGAATCTATCAGCAGTTCATCTAGCCGGAATGCAGAACACGGCGACAGACGCTCTGAGCAGGCAGAGCACAGTCTCCCACGAGTGGGAGATAGCTCAGAAAGTCCTTCAAGAGATCTTTAACCTTTGGGGAACCCCTCAAGTGGATCTGTTCGCGACTACGGTCAACCGGAAGTGCAGACAGTTCTGTTCAAAGGAATTCCCCCCCAAGAGGAGCTCTAGGAGACGCGTTTGTGGTGAATTGGAAGTTCCCACTTCTGTACGCCTTTCCTCCACTCCCCGTGATTCCTCAAGTAATCAGGAGGTTGAGAAAGTTCAGGAAAACAATGATCCTAATTGCCCCGGATTGGGCCAGGAGGGCGTGCTACCCGGACCTGCTGGACATGTCCATCTGCCCTCCAATACGTCGTCCGCAAAGAGAGGATCTTCTCTCACAAGAGGAAGGTCGGGTTCTCCATCCAGAGGTCAAAACACTCAACCTTCACGCATAGTTTTTGAGAGGTTGAGATACAAGGATTGGGATCTGTTAGGCAGAAACCTGTGCAGTTCCCTTAGAGAACGCTGCAAAAGATTTAAGACTAGAGGTGTTGGCAGTAAACCCACTTGGTAGCAGTCTGTACCACCCAGATTTACCTGGTAGCTGTGGCTGAGCAGTCAGACTTCCCTCAAGAAGAGTTAGGCAGTATGCAAAGTATACACAATAGGCACTCAGACACACCAATACAAGCAAACACTGACCAGAGCTTTGGTATCAAAGTATATAATTATTTATTTAAAAACACACTGTTTGAAACACTCCAGCACTCTTATTGTAAAATATTCTAAACACAGTTACTATTGTAATATATACACCCCTTTTCCTTATCAGATAAGTCACAGTAAAACACCACTTATTTTCATACAGAGGTGAGCGCTTAACTAGATGGCACTCCAATAAGTTTGTGAGAAAGGGAGGGAAAAAGACAGAATGTGGAAAGGTACACCACTCTAAGATTCAGGAACACTGTTAGCAAGGCAGAAGAGCAAAAGTCACTGGTGAGCCAAAGGCTGGGCCCACTCTTACAGAGAGCAGAGCACAAATGCGCCCAAGATCACACAATTACACTAGGCTCTGAAAGTCTTGCAGAGGGTTCAAAAAGAGTTTAGAGAGGCTTAGGAAAGTTTAGCCAGGGTGTCCCAGTCTAACCCAGGTTCGAAAGCCGGGGGCTAAATCTACCCCGTACAGTCGGTGGCAAGGGAAGCCTGGCGGGACACGGTACCTTAAGTGGGAAGGATCCTCCAGCGGTGGCAGTTGTTCCTGGCAGTGGGTGCAAGTCACGTCGTCGTCCAGGGGAAGAGAAGATCTCAACTTGGAGGAAAGATGAAGGTAGTTGCACTACCAGGGAAGAAACCAGCCGCTGACTTTTCTGGTTAAAGGTGGTACCTTTGTTCGCGGTCGTGGTATCCCGGTTGCCGGGGTGCTTGGCACAGGCAAGGCGGCCACGAGGTACGTCGGGAAGGCGAAAAGACGGTGAAACTGGTTATCCCCACCAGTCAAAGGAAGAAGACTCTCCGGCGGGAGATCTCCTCCGTCGTTGGGAAAAGTGGTGAGACGGTCCAGCAGGGCTCCACCGGTGGTGGTGTCGTGGCAGGTCGGCTCAGCTTCTCCCTCGTCGGATTCTTAGGTCCTGTGGCGACTTCTGAAGTTCCAGTCCTCAAAGCCCTGCTTTTATGCAGAAAACCCCCATTCACTCAGCCTAGCTGTCACTCAAACATGCTAAGTGGTGAGTCGGCCGGCTCACCACTTGGGCCAATCAGGACGGAGTGCGACTTGAGTTGCCTAGGCAACTCAGTCCAGGGTGCCTAAATTCCCCTCCACCCCTCCTAAGTACCCCAGACAGAGTGGCACCACTTTGGAGGACTTCTGTGGAGAAGCCCGCCAAAAAGTGGAACAAAGGGCTCGACTTGGGTTGGAGTCACAGAAGAGAACACAAACGCCATTTTAGGATCAAGTTTTGGCAAAAAATACCAACCGGAGAATTAATAATTAAATAGGCGGTATGTTCGAGGCTACCGTAAATAATTAAATAAAGGTAGTAGCCTAAAACAATGGGAAATCCCATAGGAAAATATTCACGGTTGAATATAAAAAGTAGTATCCACTGCCACCAGCCAAAACTCGATCAGGGGGGACGGAGACGTGCCCCCTCGACTAACAGACCCTGGGGCAATTGAATTGCCCCAGCCAGTATGTCCACAATATGATGGTTTGTACTGGTTCTGTTCAGAATTTAAGACTAGTAAAGTCAATGGTGACTTTACATGCCCTGGGAGACAGTAGTCAGTCCCAGGGTATGGAGTCTATACTGGGAGGTCACTATGACACCCCTGTGTCACTGCACTGAGGGTGCTGTGTAACACACATCACAAAAACACATGACGCCCTATGGAGTAAAAGACCCCATAGCCCATTAAACACATCTAGATTCAAAGAAACACACTCAAATCATGCCCAAGAGTGAGGGTAAAAGAGTCTCACTCTTGGCAGGAGAAAAAATAAACCCCAAAAATCCAGCAAAGCTGCTGGGGGACTCACTAGGTTAGGAAATTCAGCCTAAATAGAGAATTCTCCCTAACAGGATCTTCCGGATGATGTAATGGAGATTTTGCTTTCGGCCAGAAGGCCAGCAACAAAATCTTTGTACCGGTGTCGTCAGAACAAGTTCAGTAACTGGTGCAAAGATAAGGATGTGGACCCTTTTCAATGTGGCACCCCAATGGTGCTCTTTCCTATTGCATCTAGCCTATCTGGGGCTCCACATTGGGACAATTAAAGGATAACCAGCTGCACTGTCCATTTTCAAGCGCTCCTCGAAAGAGGTTTCTGACTTCAAAATTCCATTAATAATTCAATTCTTGAAAGGGCTTACTGATGTGTACCCTCCAGTCCCCATTCATGTCCCAACTTGGGTTTTAAATCTAGCAATTAAGTTTCTAACTTGAATACCTTTTGAGCCTCTGCACTCCTGTCCCTTGAGGCTTCCAACATTAAAGACGGTCCTTCTTGTGGCCTTAACATCAGCCCGCAGGGTTAGTGAACTACAGGCTCTCTCGTAAACATCCTTATACTACTTTTTATAAGGACAAAGTGGTTCTTAAGGTTAAACCCTCTTTCTTACCAAATGTAGTTTGACTTCCACTTGTCACAAAAAATCATATTGCCAACATTCTATCCTGCTCCTCCTCATTTGGGCAGAGGAGAGACTGCATAGACTGGACCCTAAAAGGGCTCTGTTTTTACATTTCAATAATGTCCAAAATGCATCAAGAAGACCAACTTTTTGTAGGTTATACAGGTCATAAATTGGGATTAGCGTTGACAAAACAGACTGTACCCCGCTGGATCATTCTGGCTATAATTGAATGCTACAGGTGGCGGGAAAGGACCCACTGGATGGGCTTCGAGCCCATTCCACTAGGGGAATGGCTACTTCTGCGGCTCTGAAGAGGGGAGTCCCTGCAGTAGATTTTTGTTCAGCTGCAACATGGGCATCAATGCATACCTTCATCAAGCATTATTGCTTAGATGCCTCTTCTTCCAATGAAGGTTTATTTGCCAAGGCGGTTCTTCATTCCGTCCATGAGAAGAATAACTAGTACTCCCACCTCCAAAATTACCACTGCTATGGGAGCCTATCATAAGATGAGGAATATGCGGGAGGACACAATCCATTCGCAGAACAAGTTCCTTACCAACTGTAACGTTCTTTCAACTGGATGTTCCTCCCACGTATTCCTCATCGCACCTCCCATCCTACCTCGCAGTACAGTTTACGTTACTTACACTTTCCTCTCACAAAGAGTCTATCAGTCATGAGGCACGCCTGGGTGTTGCTTGAATATTTCCTCGAAAAAACAGAACTGAAGCAAACGGGTGCGGCACAAGCTATTTATACTGATGGTGACGACACGGTATGGAGCCAGTCGAGAGACATTGAAGCCACATCCTCGTGCACAGCACCCTCTGCCGAGAAAATGTTTTCCGAAGCAGCAAGGCTGGCAGGATACGAATATCATAAGATGATGAATACGTGGGAGGAACATCCAGTCGAAAGAACGTTACAGTTGATAAGTAACTTGTTCTTCTGTGCTTATTTCCTTCAACCTTAGAGACCCCTTCTCTTTTGCTGGACTTTAGGACTTTTTCGTTTTTATCCTGGAGTGAAACATACCTTTTTTCCCACTCATGTATTTTGACCTGATTTGGATTGTGTTTCCGCAGTTTTTGGAGTCTGACGAACTCCATAGGCATCTACTTTTTGAATGGTGACACACAGCACCCTTAGTGCAGTGTCACAGAGAAATCCTTTAGATTTCTCTTAAAGTTTCAATCTTTTCTTGTGTGAACGACTGTTCGCAGGAATAGTAAAGTGAAATTGACTTTACTTACCTTTTCTCTTTATGGGTTCAGCACACACCATCTTATGTGGTGTGTTGGGGCTTTACCTAGTACCCCCTTATCCTACATTCTCATGTAACATTTTTATGTTACCCTGACTACTTTTAAATGGCTGGTGGTAGTGGTTTAAGTTTCCTGCCATTGTGCTTTTTTATCGCAGGCTGAATCCTTAGTTGCATTATAGCACCCATAGGTGACCATCTTGTCAAAATGGCACCAGTCTTTTTTCCCTATGTTCTGTTTGTGAGGTCTTTCTTTGGTTTTAACCTGCGCGCCAAGCCAGGTTTGAGCCCTTTGTTCATTTTGCCCTTGGCGGTCTTCAGTCCTGAAACCCGTCTCTGGCTCCAGTGTGTCAGGAAAGGCAGGATGTGAGGGAGGGGCCCCGAAATTCCCCTGTCCTTTGTCTTTAGGAATGCCTGAATACACCCAGTCCTCATTGGATGACAAGCTGTCCTTTCAGGACAGCCACCCTGCTGTTTGAGTGTCAGCCTAGGCTGAATTGGAGAAACCTGCCTAAAAGGCAAGGGTTTTGGAACTTGAGGCAGAGTCGACCACTGGGAGAAACACTCAACGAAGAAACAGTGAAGAGAGATTGCTGCATGCTCCTGGACCTTTGAATAGTCCAGTGAAGCCCTGCTGCTCTGCTGAAACTCCTTTTTCTGATTGACGAGAGAAGCTCCGGAAGGTACAACTTCTTCCCTTGGGTTCGTGGAACCAACTAACCCCGAGACGAACTCCACTGGACCATCTTCCCTGATTGGCTGTACTTCTTTGCTGCTGCAAGAACTGAGTGCCAAGGGTTGAAAAATCTGTAGTCTAGTGCAACGTCTGCAATTCAGCCAGAAGCTCCAGGAGTGTCCTAAGGCCCCTCCCACCCCCCATCCCCGAAGCAGGACAACCAGAGCTAGCGTCCCCTCACCAGAGTGCTGCACTCAAGGAGTTAAGGAAGCCCAACCTGTATCTGAGATGCGCAGTGGTGCTGTTCACCGCACGCTGAAACAGCAAAGTGATGCTGATCCGAAAAGCCCATAGCTGCCGACCTCCAAATTTCTGCCGCAGGAGTCCTCCAGACGCCCTCCCTCTTGTCCCCACGAATGAGGTTCGAGAACCCCAGATCTGCTTCGCTGCAACAGGACAGACTCCAGCTGGACCACTCTTCTTCAAACCAGAGGCAATGTTTAGACTTGGGGAACTTACATTATTATCTTGAGCTTTGCTTTCCTCAGTTGAGACTTGCAGTGGCTTAACTTGGAGTTGATTCCAACTCTGCTTTTCACAAGTGTAACAGCTTGTGACCCTACAAGTGATTTCTACAAAACTCATTAACTTTGTGCAGGATTTTTATTAACTAAGAAGTACCTCGGCTCCATAGACTGATCTAATTGACTTTGGCTGCCATGGCTCCCTGCAGTCTCTTATAGTCCATTGACTTCTGTCTCTCGTAGGAGGTAACTTGTTTTTAGACTGTTAATGCTGGGAAAGGCTTGTCTTTAGGAATGCCTAAATGCATCCAGTCCTGATTGGCTGACAGGCTGTCCTTTCAGGACAGTCACCCTGCTTTTTGAGTGACAGCCTTGGCTGTGTACGAACGGGAGAAACCTGCTTTAAAAGGCAAGGGTTTTGGGACTAGAGGCAGAGTAGACCACTGGGAGAAACACCCAACGAAGAAACAGGGAACAAAGCTTGCTGCATTCCTCCTGAACCTTTGAATTGCCCAGTGAAGCCCTGCTGCTTTGCTGAAACTCCTTTTTCTGATTGGCAAGAGAAGCTCTGGAAGGGATGACGTCTTCCCTTGGGTTAGTGGAACTAACTAACCCCGAGACAAACTCCACTGGACCATCTTCCCTGATTGGCTTTACTTCACTGCAAGAACCAAGTGCCAGGGAGAATTCTCAGAAATGTGCTAATTCCTCTCTACCTTAGAGACCCCCCCTGCAACTTTTCTGGATTTTAGGACTTTTCATTTTTAACCCGGAGAGTGAGAGACCCTTTTTCCCCCACTCATGTGTTTTAATGTTATTTTGAACACGGTTTATTTTGGTTGTGGAGTCTGACAAACTCCATAGGCATAATCTTTTACATTGTGTCACACAGCACCTTCAGTGCAGTGGCACAGGAAAGTCTTTCAGATTCCCCAAAGGATTAAATACCTTCTCTTGGATAAACTACTTTTTCCAAGAGCAGTGAAGTGAAATTGACTATGTATTTTTGAAACTTTCGAAACCCAGCACAGACTATCTTACAATAGGGTGCTGGAGGGGTTACTTAATATCCCCTTTATCTAGCTTCTCATGTAACAATTTTGTTACCCTTTCCTCAATGAATGGCTGGTGGCAGTGGCTTACTTAACTACCGTGGTGTGCTTTTGCCGCGGGCTGCGTTCACAGCTGCAGTAAAGCACCGAAGGGGCCCATTTTTGTCAAAATGGCCCTGGTCGTCTTTTTGCCATTTCTTTGTGGAAAGATCCTTCTTGAGATTTACTCTGCGCCGCCCCAAACCAGGTTTGGTCCCATTGTTCGTTTTGTCTTTGGCGGGATTCTCGAGTGAAGCCCGCCTCTGGTTCCAGGGTGTCTGGCAGGGGCAGGAAGCGAGAAAGGTGCCTGCAACTCCCTGTGCTTAGTCTCCTGGGAGACAGGAATGCACTCTTAGGTGAAAGGCCTCCTGGCTGTCCGGCAAGGGCAGCCACCCCACTGGGTGACTGACAGCTAGGCTGGAATGAATGGGAGAAACCTGCATAAAAGTTGAGGCTTTTTAGCTTGGAAGGCAAAGTCAACCACTGGATGAAGGATTTAGAAAAAGAACTTGGAAGAGACGCCTCCTGCAACTCCTGGACCGTTGGTTTGCCTGGTGAAGTCCTGCTGCTGTGCTGAAGCTCCGAATTCGTATCGACAGAGCAGCCTGCAAGGACGACTTCTCCCTTTGAGTTGGTGGGAACAATCAACTCCAAAGTAATCCACCTGGTCATCCTCTCGAAGCTGGTTGAATTCCCACTGCAGTCGCTGCTGGAACCGGATAGCCAGGGAGAGGAACACCAGATCGTGTGCGTTGCTTTTAAGCTGGCCAAGAGCTCCAGGAAGATCATCCTGACTCCCAGGAAGCAGGACTGATCAAGCCTGAGCCACCTCAAGAGTGCTGGATCCCAGATGCAAGGAAAGCCCATCTCGACAGCCAGGAACTGCAGTGTTGCTGTTTGCGGTAGATGGGAGGAGCTGAAACACCGAAGTGCCACTTGTTTGAAGATTGCCGGTTGCCGGCGGTGCCCAGAAGTCCTCCCTCTTGTCCCCACGACTGAGGCACAGGAACACCAGGACCTGCATAGCGGCATAGGAACAGAAGCAATCTGCTGCACGTTTCTTCAACCTAAAGGTACTGTACAGTCTAGGAGAACTTCCCTCTTGTTGTGCCACCTTGCTTGATCTCAGTTGCGACTTGTCTCGGTTGCTCTTGTAGAGTTGCTTGCATCGTCTACTACTCGCAGGCCTTACAGCTTGTGACACTACATTTGATTCTACTTTTGCTGCAAAGATTTCTAAAACATTGTGCAAATCTTTTGCTTACCTACAAGAAGTGCTTCAGTTCACCTTGACTTTTGCTAACCTCTGATGTATTTTGCCTTTGTTGCAGGAAAGGGTTAACTGGCTTTGCATTGGGGTTTTGGAAAGTACTTACCTGGTTAAGAATAATTGTGTGAATACGTGTCTTGTTCTGAAACCTCTTTTCTTTGGCACTCAACAGGTGTATTCTAAATGCAACAGTGATATACTAATGTCCACAACACTCTAGCTATTGAAGTCACCTGAGGGTGTAGGTAGTGTCTGTGAGCCATCCCAAATGGGCATTTGCTGATTTAGATAACTGATGGTGTGTTTTTTTGAAGTGTATTTGTGTGTTGCTTTATATTGCTCCCTTCTGAAGAATGCTTATTCGAACTGACTGTTAAATTATTGTTTAAGCAAGAAACCTTGTGTGTAAGAGTCTTTTTGAATACTTGTCACTGTGAATCTCTGTGTAACTCCCCTACAGCTCACTCTCATCTCTTGATATAAGCCAGGCTACTCAACCACACTACCAACCTGTGTAGTACAGACTTATACCAAGGGTTGGGTTCCTATGCCAGGAGGTCGGGTTTGTTGTAGTGCACCAAAAGGGTACTGCATACAATCTTGCCTAACACCTTCCTAGAAGAAGAGACATAGAGGACGTGAATGGCTGGAAGAAATGGAATTGAGAGGGCTGCACCTGCTAAATGGAAACAGCAAGGGAGATAATCCGGCAGCAGCCACTTGGAACCAGAAAAGCGACTTTGGACTATTTCTTTTCAGAAAACCTCCTTCTAGATATAAGCTCCTTAACTGTACACCCAACACAGCACAGTGATCATGACCCGATAATAATGACATGTACAGGAATGAGGCGGGGAAACCACCTTTCGATGGAACGGGTCAAACTGGAAGGAGGAAGAAATATACGTTTGTTGCCTAAAGATATTCCCGTACTAACAAAGGACCTAGTGGCATGGCAAAATCAAGAAAAAGATGTTTAAATACGACAGTGGTCTGACAGCTTTTAGAGAAAACAGTCAGACTTGAAGCAGTCTTACAAACCGAGCCAACTCTACGATAAGGAAGTAGAGCACAAAAATAACTCTTTAGAAAGGACTGAAGAAAGATTGAGACTTTGACAACCACTGACGTAAAGGACCAATTACAAAAAAGGAGGAAGGACCAATTACAAAAAAGGAGGCAATAATACAGAAACTTGATCAAACACAAAGCTTGGATCCTTCAAACTAATGCAGAAGCGATGATCAAGGCTCTTAAGAACACCAATAGTAAGTCTTTATGCCAGCGTCTGTCTCAAAAATGTGCTAATTCCCTTCACCTTTGAGACCCCCAGCAACTTAGCTGGATTTTGAGGACTTGATTTTTTTTTTAACCTGGAGTGTGACCCTTTTCTCCCACTCTCTCATGTATTTTAATGTGCGTTTTATTCTTGTGTTCTTTGATTATGGAGTTTTAAGCTAACTCCATAGGCATCTTTTCACGTGTTACATAGCACCTTCCATGCAGTAACACAGGGATGTCTTTAGACTTCCCAAAGATGTAAATACCTTCTCTAGAATAAAGTACTGTTTCCCAGAGGATGTAAAGTTAAATTGACTTTACTAGTCTTTTTAAATTCCTAGACCCTGCATGCACTATCTTCCTATAGAGTGCTTACCTAGTATCCCCTATGTCTAGAAACTCATATAGCAGTCAAATGCTACCCTTTCCTATCGAAATGGCTGGTGGCAGTGGTTTTACAACGCACTACCGGTAGCGAAAGATCTCGGGAGCCATATTTTTCAAGATGGTTCCTTAAGCCCCTTTGTTTAAACGGGTCAAGGGTCAAGGTCTTCTTTTTTCACCATTTATTTTTGGAAAGGTCCTTGTAGAGTTTGTCTCTGCGCACCAAACTAGATTTGGTCCCTTTGTTTCTATGCCTTTTGGCGGGCTTCAGTACTGAAGACCGCCTCTGGTGCCTGAGTGTCTGGGGTGGGCAGGAAGTGAGGGAGGTTCCTGACACTCCCTGTGCTTAGTCTCATAGGAGACCCAAATGCACTCTGGCGTGATTGGCTGGCTGACTATCCGGCAAGGACAGCTACCCTGCTGGGTGAGTTGCAGCTAGTCTGGAATGAAAGGGAGTGAAGGAGTCCCCTGACGTCCTCCTTTTTGTCTCCACGACTGAGGCTCAGGAACAGTGAGATCTGCAGGACCTGCCAAGAACCAATGTCTTCAGCTGCATTTTGTTCTTCATATGAATGTACTGTGCCAACCCAATTGAGAGAACGCCACTCTCGCAGTGAAAGTTTGTGAAACTTTCCCAATTTACAGGCCTAATAAGCTTATGGCCCGACATATGATTCTTTTTCGCCTAAACTACTTCTGAGAACTTTTGCAAAGACTTTACCGTTTGATACCAGAACTGCTCTTTCCTATCCAGAACACTAGCCCATTGACTTTGGCCTGGCCTATTGACTTGATCTGAACTCTTCTGGTGAACTGAAACTATTTGCACTGTCTAACAAGTATATGTGATCTATTCTACTTGCTTACAGCAGAGGCATTCGCAATGCTGGTAAAACACAGCAAGAAAGCTGGATCGCCCATGGATCCTTGTCCCCCGGACATCTACAAATCAATCCTTGCACAAGGAATGCCAGCAGAATACTACGAAAACCTTCTGAACCTATCACTAGCAACAGGAACTGTACTGAGGACTTTCAAATCAGCATATATCAAACCACTTCTGAAAAACACAAGTGGCGACGTAGAATACCTCTCCACCTACAGGCCGATTTCAAACATTCCCTACCTGGCAAAACTCATGGAAGCCTATGTATATAAACTAACCCACAAACAGGTAGAAGCACACTATCTGCTAGACCAAGCTCATGTTGGTTTCAGACCTGTAAGAGCTACGGAAACAGCACTATCGTCCATCTGCGGCGACCTAAAAACTAACAGACTCAAACACAACCCCAGCCCTTACCCTACTCAACCTCTCTGCAGCCTTCGACACAGTCATGACACCCTAACCAGAAGACTAGAAGACATAGGCATAACAGACACAACACTACTCTGGACTAAATCATTCCTAGCAGACAGAACAGAAACCGTATGGATTAAACCCTTCAAATCCACTCCGAGAGCTAACGACTGTGGAGTGCCACAAGGATCCTCACTATCACCACTGTACTTCAACATCTACCAGACTCTGGTTATCAGAATCTTCAAAAAGTACATCATGACATGCTACAAATACACAGATGATACTCAAATCTACAAAATCAAAGTTGTCTGTGTGCACTCTAGTTTTAGTCATCCCTTTTCCTTTCTGTTTTCAGTTTGAGTCTCTTTGTTGAAGAGCCAGGTTTTTAGTAATTTCCTAAATTTTAGGTGCTCTTTGGTGTTTATTTCTTTTTGGATGTTCCAGGTTTTTGCGGCTAAGTGGTAGAAGGCGGTGCCTCCGCGTTTTTTCTTGAGGTATGGTTTTGGTTCCAGGCGGATTTCGTTGCTTGACCTGAGGATTCTTGTTGGCTTGTAGATTATTTTCTTTTGTAGGAATTCTGCACTGTGTCCGCTGATTGTCCTGTGCGTTATGCACATTGTTTTGAAGGTGATGCAATGTGTTACTGGGAGTCAGTGTACTGTTTTTAGAGCAGGAGTGATGTGTTCTCTTTTTGATAGTTTGAGGAGTAGTCTGGCTGCTGCATTTTGGATCTGTTGTAGTTTCTTCAGGAGGTATTCTGAGGTAGAGGCTGTTTGCATAGTCAATTCTTGATATGAGGGTGACGATAGTGAGTGTTTTCTGCGCGAAGGAGAGGAAAGGTAGGATTCTTCTTGCCGTGTGGAGGAGGAAAAAGCATTTCTTGACTGTTGTAATTATTTGTGGTTCTAAGTTTAGGGTGTTATCCATCAGGACACCTAGATTTTTTACTACCTTAGATGGTGCGGTTCCCATTTCCGTTGACCAAGGGATGGCAGTTTCGTTCGCTTGGTCTTTGGATATGATCATGATTTCTGTTTTTCCTGGGTTGATTTTCAGGTTGTTGGCATTCATCCAGTTGAAGACTTCTTTTAGACAGTCAGTTACGTTTGAATGATTGGCTTGGGTGTCTTTGATTTTGTAGGTGATTTGAGTATCATCTGCGTAGTTGTAGAATCTAAAGTTGTTTCTTGAAGATTCTGATAACTGGGGTTTGGTATTTGTTGAAGTACAGTAGTGATAGTGAGGATCCTTGTGGTACTCCACAATCGTTAACTCGTGGGGTGGATTTGAAGGGTTTAATCCATACGGTTTCTGTTCTGTCTGCTAGGAATGATTTAGTCCAGCGTAGTGCTGTCTGTTATGCCTGTGTCTTCTAACCTTTTGGTTAGGGTGTCATGGTTAACTGTGTCAAAGGCTGCAGAGAGGTTGAGCAGAATAAGGGCTTAGGTTGTGTGGAGTCTGCGTTAGTTTTTAGGTCGTCCCAGATGGATAGTAGTGCTGTTTCCGTTCCTCTTGTGGGTCTGAAGCAAACTTAAGCTTGGTCTTACAGGTGGTGTTTTTCAACGTATTCTTGGGTTAGTTTGTATATGTAGGTTTCGAGGTGTTTTGCCGGGTAAGGGATGTTTGGGATCGGTCTATAGTTGGAGATGTCATCTACGTCACCGCTTGAGTTTTTCAGAAGTGGTTTGATGTAAGCTGATTTGAAGATCCTCGGTACGGTTCCTGTTGCTAGTGATTTAGGTTTATGTAACATTCTGATGGCGTTCCTTGTGCAAGGATTGATTTTTAGATGTCCGGGGGACAGGGATCCATGGGCGAACCAGCTTTCTTGCTGTGTTTTACCAGCATTGCGAATGGCTCTGCTGATATTTCAGGAAAGTTTTTGTTGGTGCTGAGGTTCTGAGTTAGGTTAGTTTGGTTTTATGTTGCTGTTGGTTGGTCCCTGTTGAATGGTTTGTCGGGTGTGGTTGTTGTGTTTTTTAAAATTTTTTTATTTTTTTTTTAAGTGGTCTGCCAGGTCGTTGCAGAGTTTCTCCGAGGGGATTGGGGTGTTGTCACAGCCTGGTGGGTTTCTCGTTTCTTTAAGGATGTTAAACATTTCTTTTTGTGTGTTGGTGGCATTTGTGATTCTGTCATCATAATAATGCCTTCTCTTTGCCTTTTGAATTTCCTTCTTGTATGCACGGATTTGCTTCTGGAACAGTGTTTTTTTGGTCTGGTTGTATTCTTTCCTCCATTCCAGTTCCATATTTTTGTTTTCCTTTTTCATGGTGCTTAGTAGTGGGGTGAACCATTTTGCCATTGCTCTTTTTTGATGGCGTGAATGGTATTTCTGGGGCCATCTTGTCAATTGTATCTGTAATCCATTTGTGTAGTATCTCTTTCCCATCTAGGTCAGCTAGCTCTAGTTATGTAGTTGAGGGTTTGGTTAACTCTAGTTGTTCGAATAGGTTGCTTTCTTTGACGTCTTTCGAGTTTCTTTTTGTGGTGGTTGTGAGTTTAGGAGGTTGGATGCAGTCTTGAGTGGTCAGTGTGTTCACTAATGGGATGATGAGATGGTCGCTACACAGTATTTGTATCGGTGGTGCCGTGGTGATGTTTTTCCCCTGCAAACTTTGTGTCCTGGGTGTGTCCTGCCGCATGTTTTGCCCCTTTTACTAGTTGTCGTAGTTTCATGGTGGTGAGTTGTTCAATCAGTGAGTTTTGGGGTTTGTGTCTTCTTATTTTTAGGTGTTCTTTGAATGATATTGCGATGGCTCCTTCTTTTTTGTTTTTTCTGTACGGCAGCTTTGGAGTGTGATCGTCCATCCATGTTTCTGTGATGAATAGGATGTCAATGCCGTTGTCTTCAAGTAGGTCTAAGATATCTGTAGAGTGTTTTGACGTGGATCTTGCGTTTATTAGATTGCAGTGAAGTTTAGAGGTGGAGTTTAGTTTGACTTTTCTTGTTAGGGTCGTCTTCTGATCTTGTTGAGGTGTAGGTTTCGGGTGCTCGGCGTCCTCGAATAGTTCTTCTAGGTTTTGTCTTGGGTTTTTGTTTTCATCCGGTTCGTCTTCCAGGAGTTGTAGATTTGTAGTTCTTCTAGCTTTGGTGATGTAAGGTGTTATCACTTCGGTCGTGTGTTTGTTGTTTCTGGTGGTCGCTCTTCTTCGTGATTTTGTTAGGTTGTTTAATGCTGCTGCTTCTAGTGTTGCGTTGGTTCGGTCTGGTGAGCAGTTCTCAGCGAGGTATGGAGTTAGGTAGAGGGATTTGTCTCTTCTCTGTGTTGGTTCGATTTTTAGTCCTGTCTGTTGGGGTGTGTTCTGTTGCGGTTCTTGGTTGCAGTTTCGGAGTGTGTTCTTTCTTCTCCTCTTTCCCTCGGGATGGGTCGTTTGCGCGGCATTATGAGATTGAGTTGTTTAGTCTTCGTTTGATTGCTGATGTCCAGTTGGTTCTGTTTTGGTCTGGTTGGCTTGTGGTGTAGTACTTGGTGTGGATGCTGTCCGCTACCGGTTTTAGTCTTTGTATGTAGGTGGTATTTCCGGCTGAAGTTGCCTAGTCGTTCAGTCGCTGCCTTGGTGGGGGTATGGAGGTGGTTACGGGTTATATAGTTGGGTGTTAACGGTGGCTCTCTTTAGTCTGTCTCCCTGAATGTGGTTCACTGCGGTGAGTTAGCCATGTGGGTTTAGGAAGGACATGCACTGGTTGAGGAGTGACTTTGAGCGGCGCAGCTAGGACTTACTCCCTTGATGTAATCTGGACACAGAGGCCCTGCTAGAATTGAGAGACAGGTCTATCTCTGTAAATCTGAGTATCATACAATGTGATTTGGAAACAGAACCCCTGCTTAAATTGAGAGACCTGTATAGTGGGAGAGAGGCCTATCTGTGCAGTCTGAATATCACTTAATGCAGTCTGGACACAGTAGCCCTGGTAGATTTGGAAAACAGGCTTATAAATGCAATCTTAGTATCGTACAATGCAATTTGGAGACAGAACCACTGCTAAACTTGAGGCCTGTATAGTGGGAGAGAGGCCTATCAATGCAATCTATATATCATACAGTGTAATTTAGACCCAAAACCCTACTAGATTTGAGAGACCTGTATAGTGGGAAAGAGGCCTACCAATGCAATCTAAATATACAGTGCACTTTGGACCCAAAACCCTACTAGATTTGAGAGACCTGTATAGGTCTATGCAGAGGTGCTGAGGTCTGTGCCTAGCTGGTCAGATTAGTACAGTATTAAATAATGATTAAATGTTGTCTAAGTTGAGGGAGAGATGCAGTGGGGAGTAATTACCTTGTTTGCTATGGGTTTGGTAAGTGGCTCGGATTCTAGGGTAGAGTGGTTGCTCTATTCCTGACCCAGGCCACTCCTACCTTACTGGTCCATTGTAGATGATGGTTGACTGCTGGCCACTGCTTCCCCTGCAGACACCTGTTGACACTTCTTGGAACCGCCTCTGTTGGAGCCGCCCTTGGCCTTAGGGCGCAGAGCTGCACGGGTAGAGGGCTGCCCTGGGAGGAGCAGTGATGAGGGCCGAGAGGATCAATGTGTGTAGGGGGCGGGGCGGGAGGGAAGGAGAATCAGGAAGAGGGCGCGGCGCGGGAGTGGGCTGGAGCGTCCGGCGCAGAGTTTGCAAAGGGCCTCAGTGCCTATGGGCAATAAACAAAAAAGACTTCAGCAGCAGACAGGGGCAAGACTCGCCATGCTCTGATGGAAATGGAGCCGGTGCGTTTTGCTTCTCCGCTACAGTGCAGAACACACGGTCCATGGACCAATGGGTGCAGGGGGGCGGGGCGGGAAGGAAGGAGAATCAGGAAGAGGGCGCGGGGTGGGAGCGTGCTGGAGCGGCTGGCGTGGGGTTTGCAAAGGGCCTCAGGGCCTATGGGCAATAAACAAAAAATACTTCAGCAGCAGACAGGGGCAAGACTCACCATGCTCTGATGGAAAATCAGATGAGATCTACCCTATTCACTAAGGCCAAATCCTTGTCATAATCCCCAGTAAATGGTAGGAGGATCTGAGTATTATCTGCATAGTTAGTGTAGGTGATACCAGGATGGTCCAGATTATTGAAAAGGGGCTTCGTGAAATTATTATATAGGATAGGTGAGACACAGGATCCCTGGGGCACTCCACAGGTGATGGGGATAGGGTCTGCAGCTGCGGTAGGTGAGAAGACTCTCATGGTACGATTACTAAGAAAGGATTCTATCCATATTATAACTTCTGCTGAGAAGTGCGCGGCAGAGTCCAAGTGGCTGCATAAGACCTCATGGTCCACAAGGTCAAATGCAGCCGATAGGTCCAGGAGAAGAAGTGCCGATTTACCTTTATCCCCAAGTTCATCAATCTGGGCATTCAGGTCTATTAGAGCTGTTTCGGTCCCATGCTGTGGCCGGAAACCAGATTGCTTTGCTCCTAGCAGAAGGTTGGATTCCAGATATTTTTGAATTTTTGAGTAGGCCATTTATCTAGTATTTTCAGGAGGAAAGGCACTGGTAATCAGTCGGTAATTGGGTATCAGTGGGTCTAGGGTCTTTTTATTCAGTAGAGGGAGCACCCATGATTCTTTAAGATTTGGTGGGATGATGCCTGATGAAAATGAGGCATTAATGAGTTTCGTGATAAAGGGGGCCAGGTCTCTGGCAGCGTCTTTTATGAGTTGTGCGGGACATTGGTCGCAATGGCAATTAGAAGGTTTCAGGGATATGATTTTTTTCATTTTCATTTTTAGTGACTTTGGAAAATTTGAAGCGGAGTGGATCAGCACTGATATTAGGTGGTGTTGAGGTAATTATGGATGGAGTAGTACTCGTTAGTCAAGCTTTTTTCTTGGCAATTTTTGATTGTAGGGTTGTGACTTTGACTAGTGCTTGCTGTATATTAGAGCACCATGGTTTATTGTTTATATAATTATCCAGAACTGGGATAGGGGCTTCTAGCTCTTTCAAGATGACAAAAAGCTATTTCATGCTAGATTTGGCTGTGATATTCTGGTGTTATAAGTTTCACTTTTAGCTAGGAGTATTTCACTTTTATAGAGGGCAGCTATAGTACGGAGGTTAGTCTTCTTTTCCTCAGATGGTAGTTATCTCCAGGCTACCTCGCATTGTATTATTTTTTGTTCGTATTGTTTTCAGGTGTTGTGTATACCAGGAGTTCAGGTGTGCTTTAGGTTTACTTTGTCTAATTTTTAGTGGTGCTATAGAATCTAGTGAGGTAGACAGAACTTGGTTATATTCCTTAACCAATGCGTTAGGCCCCATGTCTTCAGGGAGCACATTAAGTGTAGGGAGGATTAGAGGGAGTAGATTGTCATAGGTTATATTCTTTTTATTCCTTGTGGGAATAGGTTGTGCTATCGATGTGGACATCATAGTAGGTTTTTCAGTTGCTAGGGAGAATGTTACAAGGTGGTGGTCTGTCCAAATTTGAGGGGATATGGATGAAATTGAGGCATAGCAGTTGTAGTCTGCTACCCAGTCAAGTGTTCTTTTGTTGTGCCAAGGGTGAAGCACTCTCTGGATGAAACCTAGTTCTGTTAAAGTATTGGCCAACTTAGACGCATGTGAATCTTTAGGGTCGTTAAAGCCTAAGTTCAGATCTCTTATGGTAGGACTTGAGACGAATGTTTTAAAGTTATTAGACAGGATGTTTGATATATCTTCCTCAAAGTTACCGACGGGTCCTGGAGGTCTGTATATCAAATGGATTGTGAGTGTCTGGGAGTTGTGTATATTAAGCTTGACTATGAGATACTTGCATGATTTGATGTCAAGGGGTGGCGCCAGTCTGATTGGTAGATTATCTTTGACAATAAGGGCGATGCCTCCTCCTCGAGATTCAGTTCTGTCTGATCTTAAAATAGTGTAACCATGCGGGATAGCCAGAGAGAGGGCTGGTCCTGCAGCAGCATTTAACCATGATTCTGTGATAGCTAGGAAGTCAGGGTGTTCTGACTGAACGATGTCGGATATCTCTGTTGCATGTGCCACCAAGGATCTGGCATTTATAAGAGCACCTTTAATGTTGGGATTGCCCGAGACTGGGGCTGTTGAGCGTACTATGCTTTGGGTCTTGTGGGTAGTTTGATTAGCGGCAACATAGGCTAGTCTGGAACTATGTTCACACTTTCCTTTGATATTAGAGGTTTCACGATGTAGGTTGGATCTTTTGTTAGGGATAGCAATGGTTCTAGCTAAAGGTTCATAAAGTTTAGCTACTCTTGAACGCAGTCTTCCGTTTCTCGCACTAATGTTACAAGGGTGGGAATCCTACATGGGCAGTAGCTGAGAGGCCATGATGAGTTTAACTGATAGCTGCTTGCAAAACAAGTTATTAGTAAAGGTAGGTGACGGGTCCGTTATACTAAGGGGGATGGTATTGTATTGGGGACCTGGAGAGGTAGTCAATATACAAGCAGTACCTACTAATGTAGTAAGCGATAACCAGAGAGTCCTTGATCTATAAATTTTAGGTGTCAGTGTTGTAAGAATATAATCCAAGGGCATGCTAGGAATAGGCTACCCAGATTAGTTTCTGGTTAGGCAGAAAAATGGTGCGGATTACGCAAAGTAGGCTAGTCCAGAATAATTTGAAATAGACTTATTCCAGTTCATGCAACGTAAACTAGTTTTACATGAAAATAAACTGGTTCAAGTATCAGCAGCATTGGCTAGTTCAACTTGCACTTAATAGGCAAAATAGGCTAAGGTAGGTTAACTCAGACTTAACTGGTTCTAGTGCAGACAGAAGGATCAAGTTTTTACACAAAATTCAAGTGTGTTCAACTGGTCTGCTTCGAAGTTACCCAGGACAGTGTAACTCAAATTAACACAGAGTAAGGCAAGATCAGATTGACACAGAGAAGGAGAAACAAGCAGTGGGGCTAGCAAGAAGTGCAGATGGACCAGATGTGTACATGAGGTGCTAGTGGGTCCCACATATTAGATGCAGAAGTAAGTATAATAATGGCAGCATACATGCGAGCAACATAATGAAAGTGGTAATTGAGGACTAAATACTAATTGGGTCGTAATAGTACAGTACATCCTCGTGTGCATGTCAATTTAGGTTTATAAATGACAGTACAAGTATAATAGATTCTAGGTACTTAGACGTAGCATTGCGCTAGGCATTAGTGAGGCTAATTAGGCGATATAGGCACGGCGGATCCGGTATAGTGCAGAAATAGGTGTGATCAATGGCGCTAGCCTGCGACATTTAGATGTGACTGTTAAAAGCTGCGAAATTCGATGAAACAAGTCACATGCATGGTTAAGGGTGACCTTTGGTCGCATGGGCAATGTTGGTAATACAGTGAAATCCAAGATGCACGGTTACTTGCAATGCTGAAAGGGAAGGTACCAAAGGCAAAGCGTAGCTCAGATAATTAGCAAAACCAGCAGATAACATATAATAACAAGGTGTAGAAGTCATGCGTGCATGAAAGCGTTATGACTATTAACTTCACAAAAGCATAGAGTTTGGCTTGGTTTGGTTGTTTAGAAAACCCTTGGGTAGCTGGGCGCACAGAGTAACAAGAATACTTAGATCTTGGTTACAGGTTACAGTGTTATCACATGTTGGTATTATATGTTATATACAGTAATTACATTATATACAATCTTTACTTTAAATATAGGTGCATATTATAAACAGGAGATGCATTATGTACGTTTTACATGATAGAGTGGAGAGGTGCGTATGGTATCGGTACACAAAACACAAGGTCTCAAGTTTCAAAGGTCATTGCGACTGAGCCACGTGCGGGTATGGTGCCTGAAGCTGTTGTTGGACTGATCCCGTCTTAGTTCAACTGGTAGGGCATTCCAGTACTGAGCTGCTTGCACAGGGAAGCTATTGCCTCCTGTTTTTTTTTTTTTTGTCGGAATCTTGGGGTTTGGAGGCAGAAAGAGTTGGCTGTTCTGGTTGGTCGTGAAGAGGTTTTTCTTATTATTCTGTCCCTGAGGTATGGGGGCAGCATTGTTCAGGCATTTGAATGTTAGTGTGACAATTTTGAAGGTGATCCTATCCCTGATTTTTAGCCAATTGTAGTTTCTGCGCGCATTTGAAATGTGCTCTCTGACTGGGAGGCTCAAGGCCGTTCTGAGCGCGTTGTTTTGCAGGGTTTGGAGTTTATTGATGATGTATTTGTTAGCGCCTGCATAAAGTGTGTTGCAGTAATCCAGTTTTGAGAGGTTCAGTGCATTGGCTAGGATAATGCAGCTAGCTGGTGAGAGGAAGGGTCTGCATGCTTTAATGAGTTTGCCAGTGTAGGCAGTGGATGAGGCCAGGGAGTTCACTTGTTTCTTTAAGGACAATGTGGAGTCCAAGTAGAAACCAAGGGTCTTCACATCTTTGGCGACAGGGATTATGTTGCCGTCGATATTGAAGGAACTGTAGTTGGAATCAAGTTTTTTTAAGTTGTTGGGTGAGCCTAGAATGAGGATCTGTTTTTTCGTCATTCAGGCAGAGGCCATGGGTTGCCATCCATGCATGAATGAGGGTGTGGACAAGTATAGAGTTGTGAATTGTGTGTAGTGGTCCCATAGGGTACTGCATGCAATTCTGCCTGAGACCCACGGATATTGCATAGAGTTCAGCCGGCCACCTCGATTCAGACCACCAAAGTCCAGGTTTCTAACACCGGAACACCTGAAGATCCTGCTGCAAGAGGTTGAGATCCTGCAGGAAAAGGGTGCAATCGAAGTCGTCCCCGTTCTACAGGTAAACCAGGGTATTTATTCAGTGTACCACCTTGTACCCAAAAAGGATCTCACCCTGCGCCCTGTGCTAGATTTGCGCCTATCAAACAAATTTGTCAAACCTCAAAAGTTTCGAATGGTAATGCTGCAAGAAGTAATCCCTCTAGTAACGCATGGGGATTACATGGCAACATTGGACAGGAAAGATCCATGCTTTCATATTTCGATGTTGCCGGCCCACAGGAAATACCCAAGGTTCATGATGGAGAACAATCACTATCAGTTCAAGGTCCTTCCCTTCGGCATTGCCTCAGCCCCAAGAGTGTACACAAAGGTGCTGGCAATTGCATTCAGTCTGGGATTTTCCTTAAACGAGAAGAAATCCAGCCTCGACCCCAGCCAAGTCCAGCAGTTTCTGGGGGCCCTAATTCGGACAGATGATGGCCTCGTCCCCCCCACGAGAGTGTTCAAAACATGCTGTTTCAAATCCCTCAGTATGTAGCCAGTCGAGAGGTGACGGTACGCAAGGCCATGCGACTATTAGGAATGATGGCATCCTGCATTTACTTGGTTCCTCATGCACGTTTGTGCATGCGCCCCATGCAAGAGTGGCTCAACAGCCAGTGGTGTCAGGCCAGTGGACAATGGGACAATCTAGTGGTTGTCTCGGCAGCCCTCGTTCTCTCTGCAGTAACTGTCGAGGGAAAATCTCTTGAAAGGGAAAACCTTCATCACCCCCGAAGCCACTATCATGATGGATGCATTTCTCACGGGGTGGGGGGGGGGGGCTCACCTCCTTCAGCAGACAGCACACAGCGTTTGGACCCTAGTAGTAGCACCCAACCACATAAACCTGTTGGAGCTGTTAGTGGTGTTCAAAGCACTGAAGGATTTTCAGACTCATTTGCAGGGAAAGACAGTACTGATCCTCATGGAGAGCATCAGAGCCATGTACTACCTGAACAAGCAAGTGGGGGGCACTCGCTCTCCACGGCTATCCAAACTGTCCCAGAACATTTGGAAATGGGCTCTCAAGCACAAGATGTTCCTATTGTCTCAACACGTTCCAGGGGAACTCTATATTCTGGCAGACGTGCTCAGCAGAGACTCCCACTGCCCTTGGAGTATGAATGGTGACTACACGGAGACATCGTCTCTGACGTTTTCGCAGAATGGGGCTTGGTTTCCCAGAGATAGATTTGTTCGCAACTCTGGAGAACTCACAATGCCCAGATTACGCCTCCAGGTACCCTCAGAACCGATCCAAGGGGAACGGTCTCTGTTATCGAGAATTCTCAAAAATGTGCTAATTCCCTTGACCTTAGAGACCCCCAGCAACTTTGCTGGATTTTGAGGACTTACCTGGAGAGTGTGACCCTTTTTTTTTTCCCCACACCTTCATGTATTTTGATGTGTTCTACTCTTGTTTTCTTTGATTATGGAATTTTAGACAACTCCATAGACATCTTCATGTCACACAGCACCCTCAGTGCAGTGGCACAGGGAAACCTTTACAGACTTTTCCAAGGTTTAAACACCTTCTCTGGGATAAACTACTTTTTCCCAGAGTAAGCCAAGTAAAATTGATTTTACTAGTCTTTTCAAAATCCTAGACCCAGCGCACCCTATCGTACAATAATGCTGGAGGGGTTACCTAGTATCCCCTGTGTCTAGATACTCGTGTAGCAGTCAAATGCTACCCTTTCCTATCGAATGGCTGTTGGCAGTGGTTTTACAACGAACTACCAAGCTTATTCCCGACCGCGAACACCGGTAGCATTGAATCGCTGTAGCCATGTTTTTCAAGATGGCGTCTGATCCCCCTTTGTTTAAACAGGTCCCAGTCTTCTTTTTTTGCTGTTTCTTTGTGGAAAGGGCCTTCTAGAGTTTTGCTCTGGATGCCAAACCAGGTTTGGTCACTTTGTTTCGTTGCCTTTGGGGGGCTTCAGGACAGAAGACCGCCTCTGGGGACCGAGAGTCTGGGGTGGGCAGGAAGTGAGGGAGGTGACCAAAACTCCCTGTGCTTAGTCTCCTAGGAGACCCTAATGCACTCTGCCGTGATTGGCTGGCTGACTGTCCGGCAAGGACAACCACCCTGCTGGGTTAGTGGCAGCTAGGCTGGAATGAATGGGAGAAACTGGATAAAAGAAGAGTCTCTTGCCTTGGAAGGCAGTCGACCACTGGAAGGAAAGAACCGAAGACGAGCTTAATGAGGACGGCAGTGAAGCCCTGCTGCAGGTCCGAATCGCTAACTTCATCTTGACAGAGAAGCCCTGCAAGTACGACTTCTCCCTTTGAGGTGGTGGGACCAATCAACTTGACCCGTAAGCCACCTGGATACAATTCTCGGAGCTGGTTGTGTTTTCCTCAGAGTGCTACAGGAAACCGAATAACCAGGCAGAGGGACACCAGTTTGTGTGCTTTACTACAGCTACCGGAATTGAAGATTTGGCAAGTACCAGCTTTTTCGACCAGTCCCCGTGCAGTGCAGGAGTCCTCAGACGTCCTCCCTCTTGCCACGACTGAGGCTCAGTAACAGCTAGATCTGCAGTAACTGCCAGGAACAGAAGTCTTCAGCTGCATCTTTTTCTTCATTTGAAAGGTACTGTGAAACGAGACTGAGAGTACTTGCCTCTCGCGGTGAAAGTGCTTGAAACTTTCACAACTAGCAGGCCTAATCAGCTTGTGACCCAATGTATAATTCTTCTGCTTACAAACTACTTCTAAGAACTTCTACAGAGACTTTACCGTTTACTTGCCAGAACAGTTTTACCTATCCAAGACTTTAGCCCATTGACTTTGGCCTATCCTATTGATATGATATATGATATGATAGGTTATTTATAACACACTTAATACCCAGAGGTTTCTAAGCTGGGACCCGGGGATCGAACCTGTGTTGCTCCGTGTCATCTTGTTTCCAAGTCGAGCACGCTGCCGCTTAGCTATCCTGGGACAAATTGAATTGACTCTTCTGGTGAACTCAAAGTATCTGCACTGTCTAAGAAATTGTAATTCTTTTATGTTCTGAACCTATTCCTTTTTGCTCCTCCTTCAAAGTATTCTGAATGCTATTTTGCTCCTCCTTCAAAGTAGTTTGCCTCAGAAACTTAACGAATATAGTATTGATGTATGATATTTAACTGCCTCCTTCTAGTGAATGTTTTATAACTGATCGTTGAATAAATGAATAATTGTTTAACCAAGAAACCTTGAGTGTAAGAGTTTATTTGAATACCTGTGATTGTAGACCTCTGTGTAACATCTTTATAGCTCACATTCCCTCTTGAGATGAGCCTGGCTGCTCAGCTCCGCTACCAAAAACTGTTTAGTACAGACTTGTACCAAAGGTTGGTTTTGCTTACACCTGTCGTCATAGTTGTGTGCAGTGGTCCCAAAGGGTACTGCACACAAACTCTGCCTAACAGTCTCTGGATAACATGGTCTGTGAAATTTGTTTATGCTCCATCCACCCCCCACCCACCCCCCAACTCTCCTACACAACAAGATTGTGCACAAGATGCACCAGGAACCAGTAGTCACCATGATATTGATGCTCCCGATGTGGGCCTTCAAACCACTATTCTCCCATCTGATGGAAATGTCTCTCTTCCGATGAAACTACCTTGCCCTTACAACATGCTATCTCAGGACAATGGGGAAACACTTCATCCATGCCGGCAGACTCAATTTAGCGGCCTGGCTCTTGAGGTCATAGAGTTCGGGCATCTCCAACTTCCTCAGAGATGTATGGATATACTTGGAGAAGCAAGCAAGCCTAACACCAGACATTGCTACTCCAATAAATGGAAACGCTTCCTCATCTGGTGCAATTCCAAAAGCATCAATCCCATTGACTGCTCTCCTACTCATTGTACTATACCTGACTCGCCTACTAGACTTGGGTCTAGTTTTTAATTCTCTGAAGGTTCACTTAGCTGCACTTTTCAGCCTATGCCACGTCCCAGCATAAGGTGTTGTGGTGGAAGATCCCAGTAATTGAAGCTTTCATTGAATGGGTTAAAAGAATTAATCCCCCTATTTCTAAACCGCCTCCCGCATGTGGCATTAACCAGATTTACGTGGTCTCCCTTTGAACCTATTCACAAGGCAAGCCTCAAAGCACTCCCTTACAAGACTGCCTTCCTAGTGGCAGTCACTTCAATAAGGAGAGTCAGTGAACTACAGGCCCTTTCAATTCTAGACCCTTTTGTCCCAATTCACATAGATATGGTGGTTCTGCGCACTCACCCTCGGTTTGCGGCCAAATTTAAGTTCCTTGCGAACCAGTCAGAACTACCCACATTTTTCCAAAACCCCAATAACATGGTAGAAAGAAGCCTACACACACTGGATGTGCGAGGGCAGTCATGTACTATCTGGAAAGAACTAAACCACTAAGGAAAACAAAACAGTTTTTCGTTTCAGTGGCGGCTGGTAGAGAAGGGGATCCTGTCTCTAAATCAGCCATCTCAAGGTGGATTGTCAATTGATTCACACTCTTGCCAAGAGAGATCTGCCCTTCAAGCCTAGAGCACACTCTACTCGAGACGCTGGGTCTTACATAGCATTCATTGCAAATGTTCCTCTGGAGTCCATGTGCAAAGCGGCAACCTGGAGTTCTGTGCACACCTTTAAAAAACACTATTGCCTAGATACTCACTCTAGGTCTGATTCTCAGGTGGGACAAGCAGTACTAAGACATCTTTTCACTACTGTTCCTTCTCACATCCCACCACCAACTCCGGGTACTGCTCGCTAGTCTATGCACAGCCTGTGATTCTAAGCAGATTCACAAGCATCAGAAGACATGCATTACTTACCGTAATAGCATTTCTGGCGATTGTATCTGCTCAGATTCACATGCGCCCACCCTTCCTCACCGCTCCGATGGAAGGAACATAGACATCTTACTACTACTTCTCTCTTCTGCACTCACAATAGTCATAAGGCTCCCTCACGGCACAAAAAATACAATCGGAGGACCTAGACGCGTGAGGGATTTTGGGTACACTACACACCACGTTAAGGATAGTGTTACAGGTACGCCCATGTCGACGTTCACCTTTCGAGCCTCGAAAGATGAGATGCAATACTCTGCGGTTACTACTAGATGTTGACTATATGCACAGCATGTGAATCTAAGCAGATACAATCAGAAATGCTATTACGGTAAGTAATGCATGTCATATACCAAAGGTTGTCAGAGGATAGCATTAAAAGGACACACTGCAGAGTCTTAAAAATGACACCCATGGAAAGAGTTAAAGAATCTGTGATTGTGGAAAAGGTTCCCACTCACTGAGGTATAGGGAAAGAAATTCAGTACAGCAAAAAGTTCTCTGGGTCTCACAAGTGAGGTAGATTTAGTACTGAAGGTAAAATCTTAGCGAACAGCTTCCTAACATCATTGGCTCCTGGTCTGGAAAGCTGTGTTCGAGCGCGACTGGTGACACGCCTGCTGTCGTCTGTGTGCACCAACATTCGAAGGAAGTGGCATCCTTCTGTCTAGTAGAGTGCCTTGTAGAGGCCTGAATCGGTGCCTGCTGCATTTCTTCTTCGGAAAGGGTTACACTCAGCTCCTGGACCCGACCAGAATCTTCCTTGCACCCTCTGCTCCTGGGCATCTTCTACTGGATCCAACAGTGCAAAACCTACCTCCAGTCGACTTGCCAAGTCAATTGAGACAATCTGATTAAGGGTGTGGAGTAATTGCAATACTTCCAGCCACCCCCATCTTCGATATAATGAACTTTGTGAATAACTTGTATTCCTTCACTTTTAAACTTTTGTTTTAAAAGATGTTCTGTGAGATGGAAAACGTATCTTGCTTCATGTAAAATCCTTGATGGCTTCTAGAATATTATTTTACCACCACAAGAACTATTCATGCCTTTGTCCCCTCTCCTAGAATGAACTTTGTGACTTTTGAGCACAAGGTCCTATTCCACAAGGGACTGGACTTTTAAAGTATGGTCTTCATTTTGTCAAATGGTTTACCTTACTGCATAATTACTTAACTTCCTTTTGGGTGCTTGAGCAAATTGTATGCATTTCTTCAAACCAAAGGTGACTTTATATATGTTTTATAGCTGAGTGTTGTGTAATAGTATTACCTGCTTGATTCATTTTTCTCGAGTAGTTGTGTACTGCATGTTAGGAAAGATATCCCTTTTGCTGCTTTCCTCCAATGAACAAGTTATTTACCAACGGGTAACGTTCTTTCGACTGGATGTTCCTCCAAAGCATTCCACATCTTTGACATGTAATGTCCACAGCTGTGCACTTGGTAACTTTTTTCGGCAGAGGGTGTCCTGTATCGATAGCATCGGTTCCATGTCCCTCGAGGGCCTCTGTCGAGGACGACGTCACAGGATGTTATAAATAGGACACACGGCGCCCATAGCCTCAGTTCTGTTTTTTCCGTGAACGTGTTAACTTCGCGAGACTCGGCACACCTTGTGTGTTTTCTTCATTGAAGATATCTTTCTCTTCGACCCCTCCGACTCCGCGGTCCGGTTTGAAGACCTGCCGGGACTGCAAGTCTAATGTGGTTCACAGACACCCAGCGCATTTGTTTGTGGTACCTCGGCGAGTCGCACGACACTGACGACTGCTCGAAATGCCAGTCGCTGACTGCAAAGGCCTTGCGGAAGGGGAAGCTCCAGGTAGGTAGAGGCGCGAAGCCTGTTAAGTCCTGGACTTCCAAGTCCAAGGGGGGGGGTTCACCGATGACTCGCAGGGCGACTCTCCGCGTCTGAAGGAATCCCTGGGGATCTCAGTCCCGGAGTGGTTCCCCCCACTAGTCTTCCTCCTTCCGGCACTTGCGGAAGTGCCGTCACGGTTGCCTTCCCCGTCCTCCTCGGAGGATGGTGCCTCGAGGAAGGTTACGTGCCCTATGAAGTCCTCTACTCTGGAGGAATGGGCAGCTTTCAAGAAATCTATGATGGCAATTTTTCAATCGCAGGACACAGGTCCAGTTGCGCCTTCTGACGGAGCCGGCCTGGATATGTCGAGGTCTGGGGCTCGCACACCTTTGGGCTCGTGTTCACGACGTGACACACATCAGGAGCTGTTGAGGTCCCGTACGATAAAGGTTTCGAAAGGTCACAAGAGACGTGTCTCTAGTTCTTGGTCCTTGTCCCCAGCAAGATCGCAGCAACCTATTGAGGACTCGACGTCGAGGTTGTCGACGCTCTCGACGTAGAAGCCTTCAGCGCTATCTGCGACTTCAGGAATTGTTTTCTCAATTTGTCGTTGGCGTACCCAGACATTGTGGATCCTCCAAGTAAGGCTACATCGATGTCAGTGAGGCCGGTTTTGGGTTAAGAGGAGGAAAGGTCTGAGGTTGAGGAACCTGGTGACGTTGATGATGATCCTATTTTTTCGGGGGACAGTCAGTTGGAGGAGTTGAGACAGACCCTCCATGATGCAAGTGGACTGGACACTTCCCCGGAAGTGGAGTTTGGTAGACCTGAGCCTGGGCTCATGCAGAGTCTTCTTATAGGAGACTCATGACACAAGTCTTGGAGTATCTGGTCTGGTCTAGTCCTCCAGAAGACTTTGTGCAAGATGATCTGACGGACATCTTAGATCAAGGTCCGTCCTTTGACTCTGTTTTGCCATTTCATTCTACCTTGGAAAACGGTGGCAGCTGCTTGGCAGTCTCTGGAATCTCTTCCGGCTGCAAATAAAAATCTTACTAAGAAATACTGCCCTTCCGTTAGCGACCCCCAGCTATTTGTCTACTCGCCCCACTCCTGAGAGCTTGGTGATTGAGGCGGCTACGGCCACTTCGAGGCAGGCGGCGTACCCTACCATCCCTCCGGATAGGGGACGACAAGCGCTTCGGTTGGGCACGGAAGGTGTTTTCTGCTGGGAGCATGGCCTTGAAATCGGCCAACTCCACGTGTGCTTTGGCAAGATTTACACGCACTCCGTGGTCTTGTGTTGCTTTTGCGGCTGAGTGTATTCCCGAGGGGGAAGAAAGGGATGGCTTCCTTGCTATCGTGCAGGATGGCAAGGATGCCATGTGAGGCCCTTCAGTCGGGTTTGGATACGGCTGACCGTGTGAGCCGGTCCATGGCTGCGAGCACCGTTATAGGCAGATTTGCGTGGTTGCAGGGTTTGCTCCGGATGTGCAAGCCCGTCTTCTGAACATGCCCTTTGATGGCGCACATTTATTTGGCAGCAAGGCTGATTAGAGCCTTGAGAGGTTCCAGACCTCCAAAGCTGCAGCGAAGACTTTAAGCGCTGCGGTGCATCAACCTCTGCCTTTTCGTCCTAGGGGACCGAAGTGGAGGGGAAATTCCTTTAGTTTCTACTCCTCCTTTGATAGAACAAGAGGGGCCGCCAGTCAAAGGGACCAGCGAAAAAGTACCTGTGGTGGTCGGGGAAATCATGGTGCCAAAGCCACTCAGGCAGCTGCCTCTTTGCCTTCAGGCACTGCCGCAGCTGCTTCCAAACAGTTGTGAGGCCATGTCCCATGGTTCGCCGGTTGGGGCAGACTGCCTCAGCATCTCGAAGAATGGCGTGCCATTAATTCAGTTGCTTGGA
The DNA here is from genome assembly GCF_040938575.1 of Ambystoma mexicanum. Lineage (NCBI taxonomy): Eukaryota > Metazoa > Chordata > Amphibia > Caudata > Ambystomatidae > Ambystoma > Ambystoma mexicanum. The sequence continues at coordinate 1,133,930,215 of NC_090923.1, forward strand.
TTCTGGATACCCTAGCCCATGGCTACTGCTTTCCCTTCCTTCAGCAGCCTTGCGACAATCCACCGGGGACACTCTTCGAAGGGTCCAGATCCGCTCTGTTTGCAGGAAATCTTGTCCCTGCTGGAGAAAAATGCCATAGAACTGGTGCCTGTAGCGGAGAGGAACAAGGGTTGGTATTCCCCTTATTCTTTGATCCCAAAGAAAGACTGGGGATTAAGACCCATCATGGACTTGTGTTGGTTGAACAAACTTCTCAGGAAGGACACGTTCAAGATGGTCACTCGCAAGTCCTCCAGGCCCTTCAACTTCAGGATTGGTTGGTATATCTGGACCTCAAGGCTGCATACTTCCATGTGCCGATCCATCCCACGCACAGGAAGTACCTGAGGTTTGCGGCTGGCGACTCGCACTTTGTTTTGGGTCCTGCTGTTGGGATTGACCTCAGCCCGAGGGTCTTCACCAAGCTCATGGTGGTGGTAGCAGCGTACCTCAGGTGAGGGGGGGATTCACGTCTACCCCTACCTAGAGTACTGGCTGATCCGGGTGCGCTCTCCCAAGCTAGCTTTGGATCATCTTGGTGTCACCTGCCGCACCCTCCACAGGCTGGGCTTCACACTGAATTTAAAGAATTCACACCTGACCCCTTCCCAACAGCTCCAGTACATCGGGGCTGTGTTGGACACGTCGTTGGGGAAGTGTTCGCCTCCCAAGATAATGGCTCATCACATTGTGCAGATGGTGGACAAGTTTCAACATGCCCAGAGTCTCCCGGCTTTCCAGTTCTTAAGGTTGCACGGCCTCATGTTTTCCTGCATTTTTCTGGTGCCAGAGGCCAGGATGCGGATTACAGATCCCTGAAATGGGTCCTCAAGATGCAGTGGAAGCAGTTCTCTGGCAACATGATGGATCCTGTTCCGATCCCACGCTCGGTCTCCCAGGACCTTCTGTGGTGGGTGAACGAAGGGAACCTGATGAAGGGGAACCATTTTGTCAACCGTGGCCAGAGGTGACCTGTAGTGACGGACGCTTCCCTCACAGGATGGGGCGCTCATTCTGTTTGAGCTGAGAGCCTTCAGGCTAGCCCTGAGGGCTTTTCTGCCCTTGGTATGGGGAAAGTGTGTCTTGGTCATGACGGACAACACAGTGGCCATGCATTACCTCAACAAAAGGGGGGGGGCAGGGTCACTCCCGTTGTGCAGAGAGGCAATGCAGCTCTGGTTCTGGGCCATCCAGCAGGAAATTTCGATCGCAGCAGTTCATCTGGCCGGCGACGAAAATGCGGCGGTCGATGCTCTGAGCAGGCAGAGCACAGTCTCTCACGAGTGGGAGTTGGCTTGTGAAGTCCTTCAGGAGATCTTCACCTTTTGCGGAACGTTGCAAGTGGATATCTTTGCCACCAATGTCAACCGGAAGTGCGAGAGTTTCTGCTCAAGGGAATTTCCTCCAAGAGGAGCCTTGGGAGACGTGTTTGTGGTGGATTGGTCATTCCCACTGCTGTACGAGTTTCCTCCAGTCCCCGTCATTCCTCAAGTGTTGCAGAGGTTACGTAGGTTTGGTTCCCACGTGATCCTCATTGCTCCGGATTGGGCCAGGAGAGCGTGGTACCCGGACCTTCTGGAAATGTCCATATTCCCTCCACGCCGTCTTCCCCACCGAGAGGATCTGCTCTTGCGCATGCAAGACGGTGTGGGGGGGGGGGGTGTAAGGTTCTCCATCCAGAGGTCAAGACTCTCAGCCTTCACGCTTGGTATCTGAAAGGTTGAGGTAGAAGGATTGGTGTTGCTTTCGGCTAGGCGGCCTGCAACAAAATCCCTGTACCGTTCGCGTAAATTCTGCGACTGGTGCAGGGATCCGTGTTGATCCTTTTCAGTGCTCCATTGCTATAGTTCTTAAAGGACTGACTAATGTATTTCCGCCGTCCCCTTTCCAGGTGCCGGTTTGGGATTTGAATTTGGTTTTGAGATTTCTCATGGGTGCTCCGTTTGAACCTTTGCACTCTTGTCCTTTGAGATTACTGTCTTTCAAGACTGTGTTCTTGGTTGCGGTTACTTCTGCTCGCAGAGTGAGTGAATTCCAGGCACTTTCAGCTAAGCCACCCTTTACTGTGTTTCACAAGGACGGGGTTGTACTGCGAGTACGTCCTTCTTTCCTACCTAAGGTAGTCTCTGAATATCATTTGAGTCAGAAGGTGGTTCTTCCACCTTTCTACCCTCCTCCTCATCCTGGTAAGGAAGAGGAGCATCTCCATCTGTTAGTTCCTAGGAGGGCTCTTAGCTTTTACATTTCTAGGATTCCCAGGGTCAGAGTGGACGATCAACTCTTTGTAGAATATGCTGGACACCGATTGGGCCAGGCTGTTACCAAACAGACCTTGTCCAGGTGGAATATCCTTACCATTACGGAGTGTTACCGGTTGGCGGATAAAGACCTTGCTGAAGGGTTGAGAGCTCATTCCACTAGGGGCGTGGCTACTTCCAGCGCCCTCCAGCGGGGTGTTCCTACTAGGAATATTGTTGATGCCGTTACTTGGGCTTCCAACCATATATTTGTAAAACATTATTCCCTGGATACAATCCATGGTCGGGATATGACCTTTGGGATGGCGGTTCTTTATTCCACAATCTAATTGGGTATTCTAAATACTTTTCCCTCCTCCATTTACTGGTACTGCTTTGGGAGTCTGTCAAAGATGTGGAATGTGTTGGAGGACCCAATCTGTTCGAAGAACAAGTTCTCCAGCATGGGGTCTGGCATGGATTCAGATGCTCATGAATATTCCCCGTCAGGCCGGGAATCCTCGGTAAAGAAAAAAATCAGTATCCGTTTCGGATCTGTCTTTCTTAGTAGTAACCAATCACTGATCTCTGGGTCATACTGCCCCCAGCCAATGACTGCCCTCTAGGTCATACTGCCCCCAGCCAATGACTGCCCTCTACCCAAGCCCCTCCCCTGGCAGCCATCCTCAGATTTTTACCGCACGTTCAAGTGTTGGGAGTCCTCGTTTTTCAGGAGATTTTTCTCATTTTCGGTTAATCGAGTCTCAAGCTCCACCGTTTCTACCTCCGATAACGGGGACCCGTTTTGGAATTCTTCTACGCCCCTCAAGGGTGACGTTTTCGTCGAGTTAATCTTCTTGGAGGATTCCGGAAGATCTGTGGCCTACCTCAACAGACATGGCCCAGGACAAGGGAAGCTCGACGCCCGGATCCAAGCTGTTCAGGAGCTGCCCAGGATGCGGATTGCAAAATGTTTTCAAGGAGGACAAGCATTTGAGATATCTCTACTGCCTTCATGAGGACAAGACGCACGTGGAGAAAGTCTGTGCGTTCTGCAGGAACCTGTCGGAACTGAGCAAGCAAGATCGTCATTCCCACCTCGCCGTCTGGCTGGAGAAGGGCACAGCAGGTGAGAAGGCGAAGAAAAGGTCTGAGCGGTCTTCGAAGTCTTGTGAGGGCGCCCCAGCGACGGGGGCCCAACAGAAGGCCAAGCATCGCAAGTCCGCGGGCACCGGGAGCGCCGAAAGGTCGGGCTCCTCGGCTGCCAGGCAGGGCGTGACTTCCCCGGCACGATCAACCACGAGCCAGCGCTCTGGTTCGGGGAAGAGGAAGTCGGAGAACCCGGGTAAGCTTCTGGAGAGGCCCCGCTCGATCTCGAAGGGAGCCGAGGGGGAGCGAAGCGATGACCCTCCCCCCAAAGCAAAGGCCCAGTACGCGCCTAAGGTGGTGAGGGCCTTGATCCACCCGGCAAAGGCCTCTATCGAGGTTGTTGCAGCGGCCCTGGCGAAGCCGGCAGAGGCTACGCCAGTGGAGGCGGCCTCGGGGCCCAGAGTTTCCCTGCCGCCGTGGAGGGAATCCTTTTTCCAGACCATCGTTAAGACACCCGTGAAGACCCCGGCGGAAAAAGAGGGGGGGTGCCGGTGGCCATTACGGACTCTTATTCAGCCTCCGAGGAGGATCCGGTGGAAACCATGAAAGGCCTCGACGAGAGGTTCATAGGCCTCAACGAGAGGTTCGAGAAAGTTTGATCCCAGGGGAAGGTTCCCGCTGATGTGATCGAAGATAGCGACGATGGCGACAACGAGGGCCCAGTGGAGCAGCCATCCCGTCCGTCGCAGCCATTACCCGAGTCCCAGGATAGCTTGGTGGCCATTTTGTTGCCGATCCAATCCTTATGTACTGAGATAAGGATGAGTTTACGATGGACCCCGACGGAGGATCCAGAACTAGGCCTGTCAGGAAGCCCTCCGAACAGGCGGAGGAGAGTCCACCCCGCTCCGCCCTTCATGCTCGCGAGGCCTGTGGGACCCCTCATCGGACCCTCGGGAGGATACGGCGACGGATCTAGCGACGGGGACAGACAACGACGGTGGCGATGACGCAACGGACATCCCGTCATAACCCCCGTACACAAAAACAGGGTTTGCCTCCGATGACGACGATGGCTCAAGGCGACAGACTTGCGCGAGGACGTCCAGACCAGTGTGTTGGACATGCCGTTCGACGGCAACAACCTGTTTGGAAAGAGGTTGGATGAGTCCCTCCAGGCCATCAAGACAGACCATGGAAACAGCCCGAGCCCTAGGAGTCCTTCAGCAACGGCGGCCCTTTCGGAGCTCTGGAGGCAGACAGGGAGCCTCCAAGGGATCCAGCGGCGGCTCTTCTACTTACCGCCATGCGGCCCGCTCCTCGACCCAGGAGGCCTACAGAGGCCGCGGCAAGCAAGGAGGGTCTCGCCGCTGTTGGCAAGGAGGCCAAGGCGGCAAAGCCTCTTCCAAGCAGGACTGAACCGCCCGTAGCGTCAGGCCCCCACGAAGCACCCCAGTGGGTGGCCGGCTGACGAAGTTTGTCAGCGTGTGGGAGTCCATCTCCACCGACTGTTGGGTGCTGGACACACTGGCCCGCGGACACTCACTGGAATTTCAAAAGAAGTTTCCTCGCATTCCTCCTGTGGCCAGGAAGGAGAATCGCGTCCCTCAACTGCTGTTGGAGGTAAGGGCGATGCTCAAGAAGGGTGCCATCAAGCTCGTCCTCAAGAGGCTCTGGGGCTCCAGAGTATACTCGGATACTTCCTCGTAAGAAAGAAGACTGGCGGTTGGCGCCCCATCCTGGACCTGCATCGGTTGAACAAGTATATCAAGGCACAGAAATTCAGGATGGTCATCCTCCAGCACGTGCTGGGACAGCTGGAGGAGGGCGACTTCCTATCGTCACTGGACCTGGAGGATGCTTACTTCCACATCCCCATTCTAAAAGGACGCAGAAAGTTCCTCAGATTTGTAGTCCAGGGGTGTCGCTACCAATTCGGAGCCCTACCGTTCGGATTAGTCGACACCCAGGGTGTTCAAGTGCCTCGCACCTGTGGTGGCGCTGGCTGCGCCTGCAAGGGATCCACGTCTACCCCTACCTGGACGACTGGCTAATCCGTGCAAGGTCAAGAGAACTCGCCATCGAACACACAGCGAGGACCGTCCGCCTGCTCACGGAGCTGGGATTCGCCATCAACTACCCCAAATCCCATCTGGTCCCGTCACAGGTGGCACTGTTTCTGGGAGCGAAGCTCGATACAGTGAAGCGATTGGCATCTCCGTCGAAGAAAGGACAAAGGCCATTTTGGGCAAGGTGCAGCGCCTGTTAGCCACGGATGTGGCCAGAGTGAGGTCCATCAAGTCCCTCCTCGGGATGATGTCCTCATGCATCTACCTTGTGCCCCTTTGCAGACTTCGGATGTGTCCGCTACAAGAGTTGCTCGACGCCCGGTGGATTCAAGCGGCGGGCAGCTTCGAAGACAGGATCCCGCTCGACAAGGAGTTCCGTCGGGCGATTCTATGGTGGGGTGCCCGTGCGCACCTCTCGGCAGGCATGGGCTTTCAGGCCGCAGTGTATCAGGAGACTGTAACGACGGACGCCTCCCTGGAGGGATGGGGGGCCCACACCGGAGAGCTCCACGCAAGAGGCCTCTGGCTCCCGGAGAAGAGGTCTCTTCACATCAACATCCTGGAGCTACGAGCCGTGTTCTGGGCGCTCAAATCGTTCCTTCCGTCCCTCAAGGACAAAGTGGTGAGGATATTCACCAACAACACCACCACAATGTTCTACATCCGGAAGCAGGGAGGCACCAGATCCCCAGCCCTATCCAAGGAGGCCCAGGATCTGTGGCACTGGGCTGTCGCCCAGGGGATGTTTCTGGTTCCCTTCCACCTGGCAGGAATAAAAAAACGCTATTGCCGACTCACTTAGCAGGGAGCTGCGCTCGTGCCACGAGTGGGAACTACGCCAGGACCAGGTGGATCGGCTCTTTCAACGGTGGGGCAAACCCCAGATCGACCTGTTCACGACGGCGACGAACTCCAAGTGCCAGAGGTTTGCTAGCAGGTTCTCCCAGCCGAGGATCACAGGCGATGCTTTATCATTCCCTTGGGACGGCCTGTTCCTGTACGCATTCCCTCCATTGCTGCTGCTCCGTCTCATCAACCAGCTCAAGAGGTCCAGGTGCAGGATGATCCTCGTCGCACCGGCGTGGCCGAGATAGATCTGGTTCCCGGACCTTCTGGCTTGTCAGCGTCCCCACCTATCAAGCTGGTGACGGACGCAGATCTTCTCTCCAGAGAAGGAGGCGCCATTCTCCATCACGACCCGGAGTCGCTGAACTTGCAAGCTTAGCTCCTGCAGCACTAGAGTTTGGAAGATATGATATCCTGGCTGACTGCAGAGAGGTTCTTGCAAAAGCCAGTACCTGTTGTTCTCCAGCATGGGTCTGGCATGGATTCACATGCGAACCCTCCCTCCTTCCCCTCTGCGGCTCTTCACTTGGTCATACTGCCACTTTACGTGCTACCAAATCTGAGGATGGCTGCCAGGGGTGGGGCTTGGGTAGAGGGCAGTCATTGGCTGGGGGCAGTATGACCCAGAGATCAGTGATTGGTTACTACTAAGAGACAGATCAGAAACGAAACTGATACTGATTTTTTCTTAAACCGAGGATTCCCAGCCTGACGGGGAATATTCATGAGCATGTGAATCCATGCCAGACCCATGCTAGAGAACAACAGTTACAGGTAAGTAACTTGTTCCTTACTTACCAACTGGTAACATTCTTTCGACTGGATGTTCCTCCAACGTATTCCACTTCACCCTCCTAGCCTGCCCTGCAGGAGAATTTCCTATGCAATTGCAGCTGCCGTTTCTGCAAGGCTAAATGCAGTCCAGCAGGCATCAGACTGGTGTCACACGTTCTGGGGGGAAAAACTTAAACTGAGGTTACGGGCGCCATGGGTCCTATTTATAACATCCTGTGACGACGTCCTTGGCGGAGACCCTCGAGGGACATGGACCCGATGCCATTGACGCAGGACGCCCTCTGTCATCAAAGTTTTGGAAGTGCAAATCTGTGGACATTACATGTCAAAGATGTGGAATGCGTTGGAGGAACATCCAGTCGAAAGAACCTTACCCATTGGTAAGTAACTAACTTGTTCATTGGAGGAAAGCAGCAAAAGGGATATCTTTCCTAACATGGAATCTAGGGTCTTTAAAGTCAAGAAACAAGTACTGGCAAAGTCAGCAGGTGAGTAAACTGTTCTAGTGATGAACAAACAAAGGCGCGTTATAGGATTAGGAGTCCTCTCCCGTTTCCACCTATCTAGGGAAAGTCCGGGGGGGCAAAATGATACTGGGCATGGCTCTATCCAAACTGTCCTCCTTCCCTACAAGGGGCGCTGCAGTCTTCCTTCATGGTTGGATTTCCGTTTGACATACCGCTAGCCTACACAAGAATACACTGTCGCTCCTGTTTTGCATCCTTTTGCTACATTATGAACTTTTATATATATTAACATTTTTCCAGTCATGCTCTCCCTGTTGCATTCATTCTCATATTTTTATCTGGTCCAGTAATTCCCCTTAAACCCTGTTTTCCATAATTCTGCATTGTGTGTATCGATCCTTAGCCTGCATGGGCTTTTTGACAGACCCCCAACAGCTGGTGAGCCACTTCGTGTGCTCTGCCAGAGCTACACAGTGACGCAACACCGCATCAGCTCTGCAATCTATTTTTAGCTCAGGCCACATTCCTTTTCGCAGAGAGCCTGCTTCTGTCGTGTGTTGAGATTTTAAAACTAAATAGAATTTAACATTTACAAATGTATTCAGCTAATAGTTATTTACACCTTATATTTAAATAACTGCCTTCTTTAGTGCCCCTCCTCCCTCATGGTCTCTTCTAGTGCCTAGAAACAGTTTAAAGCAGTCTTTCCTAATTCTAAAGTGCTTGGGAAGGAAGGAAGGCGCTAGCTCCGTCCCAACAACTCCCCCAATCATGAATAGGAAAGGGAGAGGTAGGCCAGGAACTTTGTGGCCAAACAATCGTATGGCGGTGTGAGGGGAAACGGCTATGCAGGCTTATCCCGTTACTTTGATTCCACTAGAAGCAACCCCATGGGTAGATTTGCAAGCCCGCTTACTTTCTTCATTAGTTCCGTTGCAGCGGGGCTCACGGCTTGCAGCTGTCAATTGTTGATGTCTGGGTTGGGTCCAGCTAGATGGCAGTTCAGAGTCCATTTGTGAATGCCTGTTTAAAATGGAATGCTTTCTGGTGACACTTTTTTGATAAAGTGAAACGTCTGGGAGATCTTAGCTAAAATATAACAAAAGTGGTTAGTGTTTTCATTGGGAATCCTGTAATGACTGTTAATGTCAGTTTCCCTTCTGTTACCACCTCTTGTGTTTATATTTTGTGTCAGCCACCAGGTATTGGACCTACACTATAACATTGTAGCAGGATGTTTCGTTATGCCATTTCGTGTTAACGCATTAGGTAATTTTACATAGTGTTTTGTTTGCTAAGTTACTCATTGAATTAACAGCTGTGTGTTAGGTAAGAATTTGTAGAGTTCAACTGGTGTGGGACTACGCAAGACTTCTCTTGGTATTAGGTAACCCACCTTTTAATATAGGCCTGTACTTCACAAGTTTGTAGAGTGACTGAGCAGCCAGGCTTCCCTTAAGAGGGGTAATGTCAGCTGTACAATAACATTACTAAATGCAGGTTTCCAAGTGAACACTTAAACACTTACTTATAGTATCAATATTTATACATATACTCAAGGATAATTAGACAATCTTTAAAAAACAACTAATAGTAACATTAATCCCAAAGTTAGGATTCAATTCAACAAGAGCAATAATGTTAGTGCATGGTACAAATGTCCTTTAACATTATCACCACCGGAGTGGTCCCCTGGCGCTCTGGCGGCTCTGAAAGAGGGGAGGTTGAGTTCACGAACCATTCTACTTAGAATTCTAATGTAGGTGAGTAAACTTTTCTTAGGCTAAACATATTCTAGTGACGTCATTTGAGGTCAGTATTGGCACTTATTTGTGATCACCATTTGAACATTGAGTTTCAAGGAGCGTGGGGGGGGGGGGGGTTAGTTAGATCAGAACATACTTGGTAAGTAGTAAAGCAGTTAGATTCTCCCAGAGGGATGTAGGCAGTCTTTTATCCCAGTAATAAGTGTTCAACAATTAAAACCTGTAAGGGAACATACGCTGCCAAAGACAATAGGTTCAGAAGGGGGGGCTTTAGGAAGCCAAGACAGTCAGTCAATGGGCCAGTTCAAAGTTCTGATGCTCGCTTCTTCAAAAAAATGTTTTAAAATAGTAGTTCAGTAGAAAATCACAAAAGCTCAAGAGGAGCCACCTTGAAGCACACACTGGGAGGCTAGTGCAGGTGAGTTGAGGTCCACTCAAAAGGGTTTAAAATCTCCCCAAGCTAGAAAGCAACACAAATGACAAAGGATAGATGTACCCCAAGCCCCACGGTACCTGTGAATTGAAGAATTGGTTCCAGCTGGATGCCTTCCTGTTGCACTGTAGCAGACCCTTGTTCCTGGTTTTTGGTCGTGGTGACGAAAGGGAGGACGCCTGACGGGCTTCTGCGGTAGAACTAGAGAGAGGAACTCTGCAGCAATGGAATCTCCTTGATTCAGCTGCCTTTTGTGATTTTGGCCCCTTTTTTCTCAGCCCGAACATCTCTGGTTCGAAGTTACTTGATCCCTTGCTCATTGACTCTGGTGAGTGGACTCTGGATGAAGATTTCCCGCTTCTGTATGCTCCTCTGGATGGCTACAAAGCTTTAGCAGGACTTACACTTACAAAGACAATGCACTCGATGATGGTCAGGGGTCCCTGGGCATTGAGATTCTGCAGCCTTGGAAAGTCACAGCAAGTCGGGGTTGTGCCAAAATGAAGCTTATCTCAAGGCTAGTTGGTCCAACCAGCCCAAGGGAGGAAATCATCCCTTACGGGTCTTCCCAGTCAAAACAGAAACTGGGTCAGTACAGCTGCAGGGCTTCACCTGGCACTTCACGTCTTCAGATGTTGCCCTCCAGTGATCGACTCTGCCTCTCGTCCCAAAAATCTTGCCTTTTTTAAGCAAGTTCCCATTCATTCACAGCCCTAGGGCTGTCAATCACCTAGAAGGGTGGCTGTCCTTGCGGACAGCCAGCTGGCCAATTGGAACTGGTTTCACTCAGACACACCTTAAGACAAAGGACAGAGAGGTTTTGGGACCCTCCCTCACTTCCTGCCTTTCCAGACACACTGGAGGCTGGGCGGGCATCAGGGCTGAAGCCTGCCAAAGGCAAAATGCACAGAGCACTCAAACCCGATTCAGAGTAAAAGCCCAAAAATAATTAACTGAAAAGAAATGGCGAAAAAAGAACAGGCATTTTTGGAAAATGCTCACCCTTGGGTGCTATACTGCAGCTGAGAAATCAGCCTGCAGATTCATGGCACAAAGGTAGTAAAAAAGAAACCACTGCCACCACCCATTCAAGTTAGTTTGTGTAACAGAATGGTACATGAGAAGTGGGATAGGGAGTTACTATGTAACCCCCCAGCACTCCACATAGGGTGGTCTGTGCTGGACCCACAAAAGAAAAGGTAACTAAGCCAAAAGTCATCTTACTATTCTTGGAACAGTAGTTCACCCAAGAAAATGTATTTAAACATTAAGAGAAGTCCAAGGGACTTAAGTGGCACTGCACAAAAGGTGCAGTGTGTCACCATGCAAAAAGCAGATGCCTTTATCAGACTCCCATTAAACAGTAAGACACAAAATCCTAGTCAGAAAATCACAAGAGGGAGTCGGGCAGGGGGGTTAGGGGGGTGTATGGAGAGGTCACTCACTCAGGAGTAAAACATTTAAAAGGCCTGAGTGCAGCAAAAGATCTGGGGGTCTCTGAGGTAAATGGGAATTGGCGCAGAAATGAAAACTCTCCTTAACACTGTGTGTGAGACATAATAAATGTGTATATTTTTCAGTATACCAGTGTAAAACCACTAACACCCATGAGGAACTAGGATTACAAGTGAATAACACTTTTATATACATGGGCACCTAATTACCTCTCTCCGATTTGTCCTATTTTATCTTTCCAGCACAAAACCCAACCCAAACCAAATCATTTCGGCAGGCTCAAAGCCGGGGATGAATGGAGCAGGCTTCCAGAAGGGGCTGACTTGCGAGAGCTGTCACAGTGAGTAATGAGGAAGGGGTCTACTGAGTCTAGGGATCCACCTGAAAGCTCTGAGCAGATCCCAGCATGCATGGGTTTCAAGGTACGCTGCATACAAAGACAGGGTCATTGGAAATAATTTCTGCTCCTACGTCTAAGCACCCAGTCAGGGAAATATCCAAATGTCTGCCTCACTAAATGTGCAGCCCCTTAGGAAGCGGTTTACATATCCAGGTGTTCGTTAGGAGTAGGCTAAAGACTCGGCTTGTTTGGACAAATGGTTCTCTTCAGTTTAAGGGGTGGTATTTGGGTCAGGAGTTTTCTCTGGGGTTTATTGGTCTGCTGACTTAGTAAAGCATTGGATTTGCAAGGTGGCGGTCAATGAGGAGATGGTCTTCCATGGGCTTTTATTTGTGTTTTCTGTTGCTAAAGTGGTCCTTATACTCTGGTGTATCAAACACTGGGAGAAGGTGTGTGTGTGTGTGTGTGTCTGTCTGTCAGTCATTTGATTGTCTCGTTATCTTCCCCACCGCTATTTCCAGCAACACAGTCAGCACAGTGGTATGCCTGGGGACCTCCAAACATGCAGTGCCGCCTTTGCGCCTCCTGCTGGATCTACTGGAAAAAGTATGGTGGGCTGAAGACTCCCACACAACTGGAGGGAGTGACTAGGAGCATCACGGTAAGCAGCTGGTGTTCTATAATGCACAACACCTATTTCCTCCATATTTGTATGCAAACTCCAATTGGGAGAGCAGAACATTTTCATTAAGTAAAGGTAAACTAGCAAAGTCATGCAGTTGGATGAATTTCACAAAGTCCCTCGCCTTCTATAGTTGCAGATGTAAGAACCGGCAAACCTGGGCACCAGCTGGGAAAAACGCACACAATTCTGCCCCAAACTATCATTTTCAAACATGGTTGATGTACCCATTGGCTCTGGCCATAACAAATGGTTGGTTAATTACTTAATGATGGTCTTGTTATGTTGTGCAAAGTTGCAAGCTAAAAGCCACACAAGACACTTGCCCCCATTTGTGAAGGAAGGGCAGTGCATGACTGTTAGGCAAGATTGTATGCAGTACCCTTTGGGTGCACTACAACAACCCTGACCTCCTGGCAATAGGAACCAGACCTTTGGTATAAGTCTGTACTACACAGGTTGGTAGCATGTTGAGCAGCCAGGCTTATCTCAAGAGGGGTCAATGTGAGCTGTAGGGGAGTTACACAGAGATTCACAGTGACAAGTATTCAAATAAACACTTACACACAAGGTTTCTTGAATAAACAATTATTTATCAGTCAATTAGAATACGCCTTCTTGAGAAGGGAGCAATATAAAAGCAACACACAAATACACTTAAAAACTACACACTCCTAGTTTCTAAATCAGTAAAGACCCTTTTGTGTTGGCCCACAGTCACAACCTACACCCTCTGGTGTCTTCAATAGCTTGGGTGCTGGGGACATTAATATCTTACTGTAGCATTTAGCACATTCTTAGGAATTGGTCAAAGGGAAAAGTTATTAGAACAAACAAGAGCACAAATATTCCGAAGCAGACACATGCTTTTGGATCCCCTAAGCAGAGTCATTCAGTGTAACAGGTTAAGCCAAAGTCAATGGGCAAAGGTCTATATGAGCTGAATCACTTCTGGTAGGTAAGTAGAAAAGTCTTTGCACAATGTTTTAGAAGTCTTTCAAGAAAAGAAGAATCCATGTTAGGGCCACAAGCTGTTTAGACCTGCAAGTAGTAGAAGATGCAAGCAACTCTACAATAAGAGGTAAGTTCTCCAGCATAGGGGTCTGGCATGGATTCACATGCTCATGAATATTTCCTGTTGTCAGGCTGGCAATCCTCGGTAAAGAAAAAATCACTTTCAGTTTCATTTCTGAACTGTCTTTCTCCTAACAACCAATCACTGTCTCTGGGTCATACTGCCCCCAGCAATGACTACCCTCCACCTAAGCCCCTCCTCTGGCAGCCATCTTCAGATTTTTACCGCACATTCAAGTGTTGGGAGCCCTCGTGCTTAGCTCTCAAGCTTTTACTGCATTTTGCGCTTTTCTGTTTCTTCAGTACCCCTCAAGGGTGAATTTCGTCAGGTTTCTTTGGGGTGGATACCAGAAGTTTCTTCAAGGCCTACGCCACATGGACATGTTATGTCGGAGGAGAAGGCGGATTCAGCTCCCCTTTTCAAGATATGTTCCGACTGCAGCTTACGGAATGTCTTCTCCAAAGACCAGTATTCCAAGTGCCTCTGCTGCCTGTACACGGACCCAACGCATGTGGAGGACTGTGCATTTTGTCAGGAGATGGTACCCCGCACGCTGAAGGATCGGCATAGGCGGCTCAAGCAGTGGCTACAGGCCAAGGCCCCTGCTCTGGGTGGGTCCCAGCAGCATGCCTCCCTTGCTCCCAGGATAGCTGAGCGGTCTTCTAAGACCTTTGAGGGAGCTCCTCTCACGGGGGCCCAACAAAAGGCCAAGCACTGCAAGTCCACTGCCACCAGGAGCGCCGCCGCGACGTTCTCCTTTGCGTCCAGGGCGAGTACAGCTTCTCCAGCGACTTCGATCACCAGCCAACGCTCGGGATCTACGTCAAAGAGGAAATCGGACCATCCGGGCAAACTCAAGGAGAAGACCAAGACCGATCCGCCAGAGAAGGCCAAGGGGGAGCGTGCTGCTGACCCTTCCCCTAAGGATGCTGTAGGTTCGTTCAAGACCGTGAAGGCCCAGGTACATCCAAAGAAGGCCCATCCTTCCATCAAAGGGGTGGTGCCATCACTCGCCAAGACCGCCTGGGCGGACCCGCAGGACACGTCCCCGAAGGAGAGAGTATCCCTGCCTGCCAGGAGGGAGTCCTCTTTTCAGCCCATAGAAAAGACACTGGAGAAGATCACTTCACCGGACCGTCCCCTCTGGTCAAAGAGGGGGGGTGAGGTAGTCCTCCAGGGAACAGATATTTCCTCAGAGGAGGAGCTTACCTGCCTACAGAGCATCCAGGAGGAGAGGTGCATCGAGAGCGGGCCCTACAGCGAGGCCGACGACGAGTAGACCAACTAGGAACAGCAGGGCGGTGGGGCCCTCGGTGACCAGCCTGTGCCTCAGTCACCAGTTTCGTTGCCGCCTCCGTCGCCGCCTCAGCGGCCATCTGACGATATCTCGTCAGACATTCTCTGTTTTGCTTACTCCAGTCTCGGAGATCCAGACGAGGATGCCTGTTGCACCGGCGGCCCCTCCAGCGGTGCCGGTACAGAATGGGGAACCACCGACAAAGCAGAGGAAAGTTCTCCCTCCACATGATTGCCACCATTCGCCTCCCTCTCCACCCCCGAGGCATGAGACCGAGCCTGACACGCCGACGACGGGCACTGGCATGGACAGCGGCGGGTTGGGGGACTGCCCGTCTCCACCTTCCAGATCTTCGCCACCCGACGAGATAGGCTTGTTTCAAGCCATAATCTCCAGGGCTTCGGAGCTCTTCCAGCTTGTTCCTGATGAGAAGAAGAAAGAAGTTTTCCTATACCAGCGCCACAAGGCCAAGAGGAAGACCGTCCTTTCGGTCCCACTCATGCATGACATTTGGGACGAGGGGTTGGCCCTCATGAAGAACCCTTCCACGACCCTGGCGAAGAGGGACCGTTATGAGAAGTAGTACAGGGTGCCGGACACTGCGTCCGAATGCAGACCCAACTGTCGCCGGACTCTGTGGTTTCTGTTACGACTAATTCTCATGAAAGTGCTAATCCCTTCACCTTAGAGACCAGCAGCAACTTTGCTGGATTTTGAGGACTTGATTTTTTTACCTGGAGAGTGAGAGCCTTTTTTCCCCCACTCTCTCGTGTGTTTCGATGTGTGTTTTACACTTGTGTTCTTTTATTATGGAGCTTTAGGCAACTCTATAGGTGGCATCTTTTCATGTGTGTCACAGCACCCTCAGTGCAGTGACACGTAAGCCTTTTAGGCTGTCCCATAGTTTAAACCCTTCTGCGGGATAAACTACTGTTTCACAGAGAATGTAAAGTTAAATTGGCTTTACTAGTCTTTTTAAATTCCTATACCCAGCACACACTATCTTCCAATAGAGTGCTGAAGGGGTTACCTAGTATCCCCAATGTCTAGAAACTCATGTAGCGGTCAAATGCTACTCTTTCCTATCGAAATGGCTAGTGGCAGTGGTTTTACAACAAACTGATTTTTCCCGAATGCAAACACTGGTAGCTAAAAATCATGGAAGCCATGTTTTTCAAGATGGCGTCTGAGCCCCCTTTGTTTAAACAGATCCCAGTCTACTTTTTTCACCATTTATTTTTGGAAAGGTCCTTCTAGAGTTTGTCTCTGCGCGCCAAACCAGGTTTGGTCCCTTTGTTCCTACGCCTTTGGCGGGCTTTAGGACTGAAAACCGCCTCTGGCACCTGAGTGTCTGCGGTGGGCAGGAAGTGAGGGAGGTGCCTGAAACTCCCTGTGCTTAGTCTCCTAGGAGACCCAAATGCACTCTGGCGTCATTGGCTGGCTTACTGTCCGGCAAGGACAGCCACCCTAGTGGGTGAGTGGCCGCTAGGCTGTAATGAATGGGAGGAAACTGGATAAAAGACAAGTCTCTTTGGAACGAAAGATCCGAAGACGAGCTTGAAGAGGGCGGCTGCTGCAACTGTTGGACCGTTGGTTTGCCAGGTGATGCCCTGCTGCAGGTCCGAATCGCCAAGTTCATCTCGACAGAGAAGCCCACACAAGGAGGACTTCTCCCTTTTTGAGTTGGTGGGACCAATCAACTCGAACCGTAAGCCACCTGGATACTCACTCAGAGCTGGTTGACTTTCCTCAGAGTGTTGCAGGAAACTGTAGAACCAGGGAGGGAGACACCAGTTTGTGTGCTTGACTACAGCTACGAGAATGGAAGATTTACCAGTTGCCAGTTTTTTGACCAGTCCCAGTGCTGTGCTATGATTGTGCTATGATTGGGTATTAAGCGCGGTATAAATAACCTGAGATTTCTAAGCACGGACCCAGGGATCGAACCCGTGGTGTACTGTCATTTTGCTTCCAAAGCGAGCACTTTTCCCCTGAGCTATCCTCCCGAGTCCCCCAGCATCCTCCCTCTTGTCCCCACGACTGAGGCACAGGAACTGTAAAAACGAGACTGAGAATACATGCCCCTCGCAGTGAAAGTGCTTGAAACTTTCTCAACTCACAGGCCTAATCAGCTTGTGACCCAACATGATTCTTCTTGCTACAAACTATTCCTAAGAACTGTTGCAGAGACTTTTCTGTTAATCTACCAAAACTGCTTTACCCTATCCAAGACTTTAGCACATTGACTTTGGCCTAGCCAATTGAATTGACTCTTCTGGTGAACTCAAAATATCTGCACTGCCTAAGAAATAACTATTCTTTCTATGTTCTGATAACCTATGCCTTTTTGCTCCTCCTTGAAAGTATCCTGAATGCTTCAGAAACTTGGAGGGTACAGTACTGAAGTCTATTTTTGTTATTATATTGCCTCCTCCTTATGAATGTTTTATAACTGACAGTTACATAAATTAATAGGTATTTAACAAAGAAACCTTGAGTGTAAGTTTATTTGAACACCTGTGATTGTAGACCTCTGTGTAACATAATTACAGCTCACATTCCCTCTTGAGATAAGCCTGACTGCTCATCTCTGCTACCAAAAACTGTGTACAGACTTCTACCAAAGGTTGGTTTTCCTTACACCTGTAGTCCTAGTAATGTGTAGTGGTCCCAAAGGGTACTGCATACAAACTTTGCCTAACAATGCAGAAGAGGTCTGACTCACAAGTGGGACAGGCAATGCTTAAACTTACTTTTTCAACTGTCCCAAATCATTCATCCACCTGCTTCAGGTACTACTTGCTAATATATGCAGAGCATGTGAATCTATGCAAAGCATGTGAATTGAAGCAGATTCACAAGCTTCAGAAGATAAATATTGCTTGACAAGAATAGTGTTTCTGAAGCTTTTCTGTTTATAATCACATGTGCCCCACCCTGCCTCTTGCAGGAGTTCGGGACAGGTAAAAATATAAACATTACATAAATAATAATCAGGCAGAAAAAAGCAACCTTAGGAGTTGACACATGAGGGATTTATGGGTACCTGCACGCAGGATAAAGGATAGCATGATGGGAGCACCCTGTCAATGCCCCTTTTTTTGCTTCGGAAAAACTGTTATACTCTGGCGATGCAAAGCATCTGATTCTAAGCACATAAAAGCTTCAGAAAGTCAATTAATGGTAAGTAAAATTCATCTTCTGAGTACTGACAGTCTTGGGGGCTAGTCAGTTTCTGCATAACAAAGAACAAAAGGCATGGAAATTGAAGCTGAGAGCTTTACATCCTTTCATAAAGCCAGGACCGGTTTAAAAAAACAAAGCAAAAATAAGTGTCCCATATCTATGGAGGGAAACGGTGCAGAAAGAACATCAGTTCTAAAAGTCATTGAGGTACGTCCATAGCACCACATTTCACTATGTATACTTGTTGGGGAAAACTACTCTTCACATAATAAATACTGCATGTTTAGAATACAGATCCCACGCAAGCATCCCTTAAAATTCATAACTGCTCCCACTCAAATAGTCACAAATGGCTAAGCTGCCAGCTCCATTGTTTTTTATGGTGTTAAGACAATGATTTTGTTTTGATTCTGGCTCACCAAATTCGACTCTCCTACGGGTGAATGTATTTATCTGTTTTTATGAGGGTTTGTTTTGACAATTTTTTCCCGATATTTTTTCTCTTTTTAGTGTGTAAAGTAAAGGCCTAATAAATTGTATTAGTATTTAATGCTTGCTTGCCTTACTGAAATTACTGGTGTTCCTCTGTGTGTACTCATTGTAGCCCTAGACCACTGTCAAACCCTTCTGGGGCCTAATTGACTGCTATGCTGCCTCACGACCTGAAATGTCATCAGGCCTAGTATGAAAGTCGCTTGTTTTGTTCCTCCCCTCCCTTTCTCACCCCTCCCCCTCCCATTTTGTTTTTCTCCGGCTCTTCCAGAAATGTCGTCCGGCCTAGTACGGTAGTCACCTGTCGGTTTCCATTTCCTTCCCACTCTCTCCCTCCCTCCCTCCCTTCCTTATCGGTCTTAGCTCTTGCACTATCTAAAATGTCGTCAGGCTGAGTGCGATAGTTTCACATCCTTACTGTTCATGGCCTGTAAGAATGTCATTGTATTTTCCCTTGTTCCCTCCCTTGCCTTGAAGCGATTTGAAACACATTGTTTATAGGCGCTATATAAACAAACTATCATATCATATATCACCTTGCTTGGGTTTTGGCTAACCTCTTCCCAGTTCACCTTAAACTCCTGAAATCCTCCAGCCAGGACTGATTTTCGAAATCTATCTTAATCGCCCTAAAAGTAATATTTCATATTTTCTGGATCTTAAATGTCTCATCTTCCATTTCTCCACTATTTGTTGCAGGAACCACACTCCAGGGGACACATATCTCGCCCAGAGGCCCAGAGTCTCTCTCCTTACACCACCAGTGCTAACCGTGCTAAACTTTTGGCCAAGAACCGCCAAACCTTCCTGCTACAGACCACGAAGCTCACAAGAATAGCCCGACGTATGTGCCGTGACATCCTACAGCCACGCCGGGCCGCCCGCAGGCCTTATGCTCCCATCAACTCAAATGCCATAAAGGTGGAATGTAAGCATCCCACAAGGGTACTGTTATTCTCTAGAAGCTTTGATTTTCTGAATAATGCATTGATCTGATGTCTTTCTTCTCCCCTCTTCCATCTCACCCTCTTCAGGCTCCATTCGGCTACCTAAAGCCCCAAAGTTACCCTTGAAAGTTCTGCCCTTGATACGGCCACCACTGTCAGCAATTGTGAAGGAGTTGGGTAAGAAAGATTGCCTCTGACATTGCATTCCAAACTTAGGGTGGTATCTAAGCAAGGACAGCAAAGGGTTACAATGCAGAGTACCAAGACTGAGTAATGGAGGCAGTCAGTGGCTGAGAGTAATTGGGGTTCACACTGATTGTTCTTGCTGACCCTCCACAGTACAAACTGAAGGATCTGGCACCTTTGATCTACCATTTCTATATCCAAGTGATCACCGTTATTCCTGTTGGGGACATGTGTACACCCTCTGGTGGGAGGTGGGTGTAATCATTTATCCTAATGGTTGAACATAGTGTCACTGAAAAGAAGAAAACACACTCTCCAATGGTTAAATGTAGCAGAGAGGGACAGTTAATCCAAACAGATCATGTTTAGTAAATGGCCATTTAATGCCTAACTCAGTCTTTACCCTAAAATGTAAACCCCATACCTGGTAGCAGATGCAATACATATAGACTTGCAGATGCAAGTTAGAGTAGACCCCTAGATAATATATAGACAGTAATTCCCATCAGGTTCTCGGTCCGTAGTGTTGAAAAGATTTTCTTTTTTGCTGATTTGGGTCCCGTAAACTTCAATGCGACATATCTTTTTGCTATTGTCTGCATCCTGACCTGACATTTTGGAGAGAAGTAAATTTCTCCATCTTCACTGCCCTTGCTTTTACTCAGGTTTATGGCGTAACTGATCAGTTTCTAAGACGATCAGTACTGGAAGACCCTGTCTCCCTTACTGGAATTCTTGTATTTTTCAAAAACGCAAACCTACCTTTCGGTCAAGTGTGGTTTGGATATTTTGTGTCCCTATTAGAAAAGATTGTTTTTGCTGCTTTCCTCCCATCGATGTCTATCCGAAACACTATAGTTTTGCTATTTTCTGCTTCCTGACCTTTGGAGTGAAGTATTTTTAAAGCTGAACACATCACCTTAAAGAGTGAAGTGCATTTAGGATACTTTGTTTTACACTTTTTACTAATACACTTTTGCATTTTACTGCATAATGCCATACAGTTCCACCTAGCCTAAAATGGACATACCACAAGATTTTTCACCTGTCTTTTGGCCATTTTGTACTTTGGCCTTCTTCCTGCACTCTCCGGTCCAAAATTGCCATATATGAAACACCCTTTCCAGTGGAAAACCCCTGTTTTCCTTAGCCCAAGTGTGTGCATGCCCTCAAATCTGGTGGCCGGGTCTGTCTGGACCCAGTCCACATGCAAGCCAATGTTTGTTGCTGGGCAGATGTTTATTGGGAAAGATTTTCTCTTGCATCTTCTCCAGCATGGATTCTAATGCTCATGAATATACCCCGTCGTCCGGCCGGGAATCCTCAGTAAAAGAAAAAAGTTACTTACAAACTGTATTACTACTCTAAACCAATCACTGTACTCTGGGTCATACTGCCCCCAGGCAATGACTGCCCTTCTCTAGCAGCCATCTTCAGATTTTTACTGCACGTCCAAGTGTTCGGAGTTCTCGATTTTTGCTCCGTAAGCTATTCTACATTTTTCGTGTATTTCCACAGGGGGAGAGGGGCGGGGAGTCTTATTTTTTTTCAAAAAACACCTGTATTCTCTTCTCTCCACCTGCCGACAAGCGGGAATCGGTGGTCTGTGAATTTCAGCATTCTTCAAGGGCAAGAGTCAAGTTTCCAGTAGGCCATCAGGCCTACTCTGCGCCGCCGACCATGACGGAGGAGAAAAAGGGAAGTTCCCTTTTTCAAGATCCGCACCAGATGCGGAATGTGTTTGCAGAGGACAAACACCTTCAATGCCTCTACTACCTTCACCTGGACGACAAAGGGGGAGATTGTGGGATCTGCTTCGGCTTCTTCAAGAGAACGATGATCGGCACAGTAGACTGGCGACGTGGCTAAGCGCCAAGGCCTCTGCCCCGTGCCCCAAGCAGGGTTATGCATCACCCAGGACAGGCCAGTCCAAAGAGCGGCCTTCTAAGGGATTGATTCCTCCAACGTATTCCACATCTGACAGGTAATCACCACAGCTGTGCTGCTTCGGCAAATTTTCGGCATCGATACGCTGTCGTCGAGCGCCTCCGTCGAGCCGGCGTCACCGGATGTTATAAGTAGGACGCACGACGCCCGTAGCCACAGTTCCATTTTTTCCACAAATGTGTTCGCTTCGGAGATCTCAACACGCATCGGTTCTTCTGAGTACTTCTATCGGTTCTTCAAACTTGTTTGTTTTGTGAAGATATCATGTCTTCGTCTTCTACCCCGCAGCCGGGTTTCAAGAAGTGTCGGGACTGCGGTTCGAAGCTGTCGCTGACGGACCCGCACTACGCCTGCCTTTGGTGCCTCGGTGAGGACCACGCCACGGATGATTGTGAGGATTGCCAGTCGTTAACATCGGAGGCCTTGCGGGAGCGGAAGAAGAAGCTTCGTCAGGGTGTCCAAGCCCAGAAAGTCAAAATCCGCGGGGCTTTCGACCGACGATTCGAGAGGCGACTCTCCGTGTCGTCGGCATAAGTCCAGGGGTTCTCAGTCCCGGAGTGGGTCCCGCCATTCCTCTGCCTTTTCGAGGCACTCGCGGAAACGCCGGCACTGGTCGTCTTCCTCGTCCGAGGACTCCGCCCGTCGGCGGGTTGCTTGTCCTAACAAGCATTATTCTCCTGCGGAATGGGATGCATTTCGTACGGAGATGATGGCGATTTTCCAACCGCAGGGCTCTGTTCTGTCCGCTCCTTCGAAAGAAGCCGGCAGGGAATGTGCTAGGACCACCGCTCTCAGGCCTTCAGGCTTGGGCGGTCGGCACGATCATCAGGAGCCTTCGAGGTCCCGATCGGACAAGGTGGATCGCTCTAGCCATGCCCGTTCCAGGTCCCGGTCCTCGACGCCCTCGAGACCGGCGCCATGTCCATTGAGGGACACACTCGAGGCTCTGCCTCCGAGGAAGCCATCAGCGCCGAGGCCATCGAAGGACACGCTCGGGGCTCCGCCCTCGAGGCCTGTGTCGAAGCCATCGGCGGCACGCTCGACGTCTACGCCGAATTCGTCGACGCCTTTTGTGTAGGCTTTACCGGGAGGTACCCCGTGTGTCGGTGGAAACTCTGACAAAGGCCCTGACGAAGTCGGTAAGGCCTGTATTTGAGCCTTTTTCTGTGGCCTCTTCCAGGGATTTGTTCCAGCCTCTGGATTATATTTCTGAGGTGGAGGAAGGGTCTGAGGAAGGTTTGGTTCCTGATGACCTGTTATCTGGTCATAGCCAGTTGGAAGACCTGCATCAGTCTTTGCACTATGCCAGTGGTCTTGATACCTCCCCGGAGGTTGAATTTGGCAGGCCTGACCGTGGTATGCATGCTGAATCTTCGTACAGGCGACATATGTCGAGGGTGACCGAGTACTTAGGGTGGTGCGCCACCGGTGGATTTTCTGCCGGATGACCTGACAGATATCCTTGAACTAGGTCCACCCACTAAGCCGGTGCTGCCATTTCATATGGCTTTACAGTGAAGGGTGGCGACGGCTTGTACTGCTCCGGAGAGCCTCCCGGCAGTGAGCAAGTCTTTGCCGAAAAAATTCCGTCCAGCCAATGGCGACCCCTGCTACTTGACTACGCACCCCACTCCGGAGAGTTTGGTGGTGCAGGCGGCTACGGCCCCAGCAAAGCAGGCGTTGTACGCTACCATCCCTCCTGATAGGGACGACAAGCGTTTTGATGGCTGGGCGAAGAAAGTGTTTTCTTCAGGGGGTATGGCTTTACAGGCAGCCAACTCAGTGTGTGCCTTAGCACGTTTCACTCACACTCTGTGGAATTGTCTCTTTGGCAGCTGAACATATTCCCGAAGGGGAGGAACGGGATGGTTTTCTTGCTCTCGTTCAGGATGGCAAGGATACCATGTGTGAATTCGTTCAGTCTGGTCTGGACATGGCAGATTGTGTCAGCCGGTCCATGGCGGCGAGCACAGTAATGCGCAGATTTGCGTGGTTGCGGAAGTCTGGGTTTGCTCCTGACGTACAAGCCCGGCTTCTCAACATGCCCTTTGATGGTGAACATCTTTGTGGCAGCAAGGCTGACGAGACCCTTGAGAGGTTGACCTCTCCTCACCTTGTTGTTAATTCAGGTGTGCTCTCAGTCCTGCCTTCTTGGCAGGGGCGCGTTGTCCCTTGTGGGAGATGCGAAAAAGTTACTTCACGGATGCCGGCCCGCTTTGAGTCTTTCAGGTAGGTCTTATTGCTGTTGTATATGTTGTTGTTGCATGCCTTTCTTGGTTTAATAAATGTCTTTCCCTTCCTTAGGTGCGCGGAAGTCCAATGTGATGCATCGGCTGAATTGGGTCTCGCCGGTAAATGATGGCGTATAAAGAGCGCTATGATGCGGTAAGTAGGCACTATGCGCAGCACTATGATGCCTTGCCTTTGCTAACCTGTTGTCTTTTCCTTTCCATAGATCGCGGTGCTCACCTGGTGTATGAAATCCCGAGGCGATGCTGGTCGAGGGGCGACTTGCGAGGCAAGCTTTTCTGCACAATTCGTTATGTTGTAAAAGTGTCTGTCTTGTTTCTTCCTTTTTTGCAGATCCGTCGGTCCGGGAGATGCGCTGATCCTAGGATGCTGTTCGCAGGAGCTGTGGTCTGCTAACAATGAAAATTACAGGTAAGCTGCTGCTAACGATGTCCTCTTGTCTCTTTACAGATGCTGTTCTTCTGAGGTTCGCGGGTACAGCTGAACACGATGAGCGTCACGTTGCAGGATTGCAAAGTAACGCGAAGCGTGTTATCCAAGTCGGGTGTGGTTTAAATAGCTTCAAGAAAGTAGTCCAGGTAAAGTAGTTCCTAGGCTACCACACCCAAAACATTATACCGCATAGCTTGGTTCCAATGAGCCAAGCTATGTGGATGCCTCCATGTTGGCTGGCACTTGAAATAAAGTAGTTCCCTAGACACAAGTCGTTACTAAGTATGTGCCTGGCGCCAAGAGGGCCTAGGCAAAGGATGCCTATGTTTGTTGGAGACCCGGGCCAAGACCCCTCCTGGCCCATGGGCTTGCCAGGGGGGTTTCTGGATGTGGGTCGTGACAGGCAGTTGCCTCTTTGCCCTCAGGCACTGCCGCAGCCGCTTCAGCTCAGTCATGAGGCCATGTGCCATGGTTCGTAAGTTGGGGGAAGGCTGACGCAGCACCTTGTAGAATGGTGTGCCATTACTTCTGATGTGTGGGTTCTGGAGATCATAGCCCACGGCTATTGTCTTCCTTTCTGGCAGAGGCCTCCCGACAATCCAGGGAATCTCTTTGAAGAGTCTGGATCCGCTCCTGGCGCAGGAAATCAAATCCCTGATGGAGAAAGGCGCCATAGAACTGGTGCCTGTAGCGGAGAGGAACAAGGGTTGGTATTCCCTATATTTTTTTATCCCGAAAAAAGACTGGGGATTGAGACCTGTCATGGACTTGCGTGGTTTGGACAAGCGCCTCAGGAAGGACAAGTTCAAGATGGTTACTCTCTCTCAAGTCCTCCAGGCCCTTCAACTTCAGGACTGGTTGGTGTCTCTCGACCTCAAGGACGCTTACTTTCAAGTGCCGATTCATCCCAAGCACAAGAAGTACCTGATGATCGCAGTTGGCGACTCGCATTTTCAGTTTCGGGTCCTGCCGTTTGGGTTCACCTCCGCCCGAGGGTCTTCACCAAGCTCATGGTGGTGGTGGCATTGTATCTCAGGAAAGTGGGGATTCATGTCTACCCCTACCTGGACGTTTGGTTGATCAGGGCGTGCTCTCCCGAGCAAGTCCTGGATCATCTGTCAGTCACCTGCCACTCCCTTCACAAGCTGGACTTCTCCCTCAACTTAAAGAAGTCCCACTTGACACCTACCCAGAGGCTCCAGTACATCGGAGCAGTGCTCGACACATCTCTGGGGCAGTGTTCGCCTCCCCAGGTGAGGGCTCATCACGTTCTGCAGATGGTGCACAAGTTTCAACATGCCGAGAGTCTCCCGGCGTTCGAGTTCTTGAGGTTGCTTGGCCTCATGGCACCTACATTCTTCTGGTGCCAGAGGCCAGGTTGCGGATGAAATCTCTGCAATGGGCTCTCAAGCTCCAGTGGTCGCAGTCCTCCGGCAGAATGTCGGATTCTGTTCAGGTGCCTCCCTCGGTCGCCCAGGATGTTCTGTGGTTGGCCGGCAAAGGCAATCTGATGAAGGGTGCTCCATTTTGGCTACCCTGGCCGGAGGTAATGATTGTGACGGACTTGTCCCTCACGGGATGGGGAGCTCATGCCAACGAGTTGACAGTCAGCGGTCGTTGGTCTCCGTCGGAGTCCAGACTCCATATCTATCTGTTGGAGCGGAGAGCCATCAGGCTAGCCCTGAAGGCTTTTCTGCCGTCTGTGCAGGGGAAGAATGTCCTGATTCTGATGGACAACACAGTGGTCATGCACTACCTCAGCAAAAAGGGGGGCGGGTCTCTCCCTCTGTGCAGAGAGGCGATGCAGTTCTGATTCTAGGCCATCCAGCAGGAAATTTCGATCTCGGCAGTTCATCTGGCCGGAGACGAAAACATGGCAGTCGACGCTCTGAGCAGGCAGAGCACGGTGGCTCAGGAGACTCTCCTGGAGATCTTTGCCCTTTGGGGGACCCCACAAGTGGATCTCTTCGCCACCCGTGCCAACCAGAAGTCCGAAAGATACTGCTCGCAGGAATTTCCTCCAAGAGGATCCGTAGGGGACGCGTTCGTAGTGGAGTGGTCCTTCCCACTGTTGTACGCGTTTCCTCCAGTCACCATCATTCCGCAAGTGCTGCAGAGGTTCGGTTCCCAGATGATCCTCATTGCTCCGGCATGGGCACAGAGAACGTGGTACCCGGACCTTCTCGACATGTGCATCTGCCCTCCACGGCGTCTTCCCTACCGAGACGATCTCTCGGGAGCGGGGGGGTCAGGTTCTCCATCCAGAGGTCAAGTCCCTCAACCTTCATGCTTGGCTTCTGAAAGGTTGAGGTATAAGGATTGGGACCTTCCTGAAGACGTGATGGAGGTGTTGCTTTTGGCCAGAAGGCCCGCAACAAAGTCCCTGTACCGTTGCCGTTGGAGAAAGTTCTGCGATTGGTGCAGGGTTAAGAATGTGGATCCTTTTTCATGTGCCATTCCTGTGGTTCTGTCTTTTTTGCTTTCTTTAGCCCACAAGGGCCTGCAAGTGGGCACCATTAAGGGTTACCTGGCGGCGCTGTCCATATTTAAGCGCTTGTCTGAGGAGTGTTCTTATTTTAAGATTCCTTTGATTTCCCAGTTTCTGAAAGGGCTCACTGTGTTTCCACCATCACCTTTCCAGGTGCCCGGTTGGGATTTGAACGTGGTTCTAAAATTCCTCATTGGAGCTCCGTTTGAGCCTTTACATTCTTGCCCTTTGAGACTGTTTACCTTAAAATGTATTTTTAGTTGCGGTTAAGCCAGAAGGTTGTTCTTCCGGCATTCTATCCTCCTCCGCATCCTGGTAAGGAAGAGGAGAGGCTCTATAGGTTGGATCCTAGGAGAGCTTTAAGTCTCTACATCTCACGCATGTCTCTGGTCAGAGTGGACGATCAGCTCTTTATTGGATACGTTGGAAGGCGTTTGGGACAAGCTGTTACTAAACAGACTTTGTCTAGATCGATTATCTTGCCAATTTCTGAATGTTCCTGCTTGGCGGGTAAGGGCCCTCCGGTAGGCTTACGGGCCCATTCTTCTAGGGGTGTGGCTGCCGCTACTGCCCTGCAGAGGGGTATTCCCATTCGTAACATTTGTGAAGCAGCCACATGAGCCTCTGTCCATACTTTTGTCAAACAATACTCCTTGGTTTCTATCCATGGGCAAGATCTGGCCTTTGGCAAGGCGGTCCTCTATTCTGCAATTTAATTGGGCATTCTACAATTCTAAATTCTTTCCCACCTCCTTACATTGGTACTGATTTGGGGGTCTGTCATAGATGTGGAATACGTTGGAGGAACCAATCCCTTCGAAGAACAAGTTACTTTCTCCAGCATTGGATCTTTCATGGATTCACATGCTTAGAATATTCCCCGTCGCCAGACTGGGACCCCTCGGTACACATATATAGCCTTTTCCTATAGGAAAACGTCTGACACTTTTGTGTCCTATCTACGTCCTTTTGGGGTCCGCCTACGCATGCTCCGTAGGACGTCGCGGTATAAGAGCCCCGCCCCCGCGGCTCTCTTCAGATGTCAACCGTCTCCACAGTAGTGGGATCTCCTTGCGTCTTACTATTTTGTACAAGGTTGTGTACTTGGAGTTAGGTGAATTTTTTCCTTCATGTCAGGAAAGGCGCTGTTCCGTCCGTGCGCAACGTGCGGCTTGAAAAAAGTTTACGCGGGGGATGGACATATGGATTGTATATACTGTCTCCACCCTCCATCATTCGGCTGATAACTGTGACATATGCAAAGGGTTTTCTCAAAAGACCCTCAAAGACCGAAAACGACGGCTGGTGGCATGGTTGAATGATGGAGCGGGGACATACCCCCCTTCGGAGGTAGGCTCCACACAATCGGCAAAAACATCACACTGCGCTGTATCGTCGGACCACCGGCAAAGAAATCTTGACCGACGGAGAAAGTGTCATCTCGGAGTCATTCAGCTAGAGAATCTTCGTCGAGAAAATCGTCATCTTCGTCAAAAAAGCATGACAAGGAAAGGCCGAAATCCTCCTCGGGCGATCACCATAGAACGATCGAGAGTCGAGTAAAAGCAGGCCAAGTGCAGAAAAGGCGGGACCACCTAAACAACCTGCTAAGCCACTGTCGTCGACGGCGGTCCAGTCATCGGCCTACCACTGACGCATGTGGTATCTACCGTCCCACCGACGACTGCGACGGTGGCCTCGTCAACGGAGGATCTACAGGAAGCCTGGCGGCCTGAAGTTTTCGATCCGATACTTTACTGCAGGAACAGGCAGTGTCGCTGTCCTCGGGAGAGGACGAGAGCGGGAGAATAGCTGGCCTGGCAGACCTCAGGCTACGAGTGGTTGACAAGTCGTCGACGAGGGGATCCGGAATTCCGGTGTCTGCCCCTCTTCTCAATCCTCAATCTGTTTTGTCGTTGGAGATTCTGTCCACGCTTCAGTCTTTAGTACAGTCGTTGGACCAGAGACTACCTCAGGTAAACCTACCACAGTAACCCGTCGACGAGCCGGGCCCGTCCCGTCCACCGACTCACTTCCGCACGCCAGTCTCAGCACCACAGGCACCCCAAGAGAAAGGTGAGCTTCCAGATTCGGAGTCTGACAGAGGAGCCATGTCGGATATCTCCTCATCCCCCCCAGGGATCCAACCTGGGAGTCAGAGATGGAGTTAGAAACGCCAAGGACCCCGGCTCACCCGTCCCCCCCCGGACGATATTGCATCATTACATTCTATGATGGAGAAGGCGTGTAAGGAATTCGGTTTGTCCCAGGAAGAACAGAAAAAGGACTGTTTTCTGTTGAACCACATGGGTAAGAGAAGGTCGGTGTTCTCAATACCCATACTAGATCACGTGTGGAAGAAGGGTTTGCAGACAATGCGTCACCCCTTATTGGAACCGGCGGTAAAAGGTCGCCTTGAGAAAAAATGTAAGGCTCCAGAGTCTACCCCCAAGTGCTTATCCTCCCAACCAACGCCTGAATCGGTGGTGTCGGCGGCAGCGGCGAGGAAAGCGAAGGCCCAGCACAAGTGCACAACTCCGCCTGAAAACGAGGCAAGACGTCAGGATGCCTTCGGCAAAAAAGTGCTATCCGTGGGAGCAACTACAGTAAAGGCCGCAAACTCTCTGGCTATTGTAGCCAGATACGACAGAGAAATGTGGCATAGGCTGGCTCCGTTGCTGGATCATCTTCCGGAAGAGCATAGGAAGGCTGCGATGTTACTTGTCCGAGAGGGTGAGGAAGCCTCCAATCGCGCAATAAACATTGCGGTTGACCTCGCTGAATCGGGCTTCAAGCAAGTCAATAATGGGGTCGTGTTACGATAGTCATGGCTTAAGTGTACCTACTTCAGGCCAGAGGTACAATACAAAGTATTAGGTATGCCCTTTGAGGGAGACCTTCTATTCGGAGAGAAAGTAGATGAGGCTCTAAAGGGAATGAAAGAGGACTCGGAAACGGCACGTTCATTGGGTGCCCTCCAGAGTGGCCGAAGCTACAAGTCTTTTTGTCCCTTTAGAGGGGCTTCAGGTAATTCCAGATTCTCTGCGTCAGGAGACAGTTCCTTCGGTAGGTCGGCATACCCCTCCCACGGATACAGGCGTGCTTCCCAAACAGCACACCGACGCCGGAACTTGCAGACTTCCAGGAAGAGACCATCCTATCCGTCGTCGTCGAGAGAGAAGCAAAATAAAGATCAGCAATGACGAGCAACACACCGTTCTGGGGGGAAGAGTATCAGCATATGTCGACGAATGGGAACGAATAACGACAGATCAATGGGTGCTGGACACAATAAGGAACGGGCATTCTCTACAGTTCAAGCGCAGCCTTCCGCACATTCCACCTGCGTTCGTCGCTCCTTCCCATCTGAGGGTACTGCAACAAGAGGTAACGCTCATGTTAGCAAAAGGTGTGATAGAATTAGTTCCAGCATCGCAGAAAGGTCAAGGTATCTACTCAAGATACATCGTCGTGAAAAAGCCAAACGGAAAATGGCGTCCCATTCTAGACTTACGCAATCTCAACAAGTCCTTAAAGAGCCTAAAATTCAAAATGCTCACGCTCCAGGAAGTGATCCGAGCCGTTCAAGAAGGGGATTTTCTGGCGTCCCTGGATTCGCAGGACGCGTACTTCCTGTGTTTCTGACACATTGGAATATGGAAGTTCCTGAGGTTTGTGATAGGGCGGATTCACTACCAGTTCATGGTTCTTCCCTTTGGGCTCAAAACCTCCCCCAGAACGTTCACGAAATGCCTGGCCCCAGTAGCGGCCTGGCTAAGGAGGCAAGGCCACCATGTATACCCATATCTCGACGACTGGCTGGTAAGGGGATCCTCCCCAGCGTCGACCAACACAAGTTTGCAAGCCACCATGCAGCTTCTACAACAGCTGGGATTTGCCATAAACTTCGAAAAATCCTCGCTGCTGCCATCGAGAACGTTGGTGTTCCTGGGGGCACAGTTCGAGACCCAGTCGGGGCTAGTGAAGCCTTCCCTCGACAGAATCTCAAAACTCAATCAACTGGCGAGTCGACTATGGCGAAACACCAAGCTCAGTGAGAAAATACGTTTCGGTCCTAGAGGCCATGGCATCCTGCATCCATCTGGTGGAAAACTGTTGCCTATTCATGAGGCCAGTTCAGGAGTTCCTCGCGGACCGGTGGACACAGGCCCAAGGATCGTGGTCAGACAAGATAATCGACGACGACAAACTGCTTCGGACTCTTCAGTGGTGGCAGAGTTTCCACAACCTGAACCACGGTGTACCCCTACAGGAACCGGAGTTCCAGCTAACCATAGTCACGATGCGTCTCTAACTGGCTGGGGAGCTCACATGGGCACTCTTCAAACGCAAGGTCGTTGGTCTCAAACGGAGTCACTCCTACACATCGTGTTAGAGCTCAGAGCAGTGCGATGGGCCTTGAAGGCGTTCCTACCACACATCAAGGGATCGAGAGTACGAGTGCTGACGGACAATACGAAGGCCATGTTTTATTTTAGAAAACAAGGGGGGACGCGATCCAGGACCCTTTCCATGGAGGCCCAGAAAGTATGGCATTGGGCATTAAAGCACGAGATTTCATTCGTGGCTCACCATCTCCCGGGAGTGAGGAACTCGCAAGCGGATTCCCTCAGCAGAAGGATGGCCCAGATACACGAATGGGAAATGGACACAGTTCAGCTGACGAAAGTTTTCGAGAAATGAGGTCACCCCCCACTGGACGTCTTCGTAACGAAGGAAAACAAGAAATGCGAAACAATTCGCAAGCAGATGGCCTCCGCAGGGTTCCATGGGGGAGGCGTTCTCCTTCCCATGGACGGACAAGTTCCTTTATGCTTTTCCTCCGTTCCCCCTCATACGGAGGACAGTGCAGTGGATACGCAGGTACAGTTGCAGGGTAATTCTAGTGGCACCGTACTGGCCGCGGCAACCGTGGTTTTCCGACCTGCTTCACCTGTCGCTCGAACAACCAATAGAGTTTCCGAGAGTCCCGAAACTACTGTCCCGGGACAAAGGTACGGTGTGGCATGACGACCCGGACAGTCTCTCACAGCCTGGCTCCTGACTGGTACCTTAGACGTTTCGGAGGATTGACAGAAAATTCTGCAAGTGGCTTGGGCCCCTTCTACCAACAAATCTTACACCTATAAGTGGCGAAGGTTCTGGGAGTGGTGTCGAGGATAACAAGGTCTACACCCGTTAAAGGTGACTCCGGAGCAAGTTCTGTCTTATCTGCTTCACTTGGCAGAGGGGGGGGGGTTAATCTTTCACATCGATAAAGGTGCACCTGGCGGCCATCTCTAGGTTCACGAGGAAGAGACAGTCGTCTCCTCTATTCAGCGACAGACTAGTGAAACACTTCATGAGGGGTTTATTTCGAACTTTTCCGCCAGTAAAACGTTTTCCACCAACATGGAGTCTCAACGTAGTGTTGGCAGGCTTAATGAAACCAGCCTTTGAGCCTATGGCCACGTCGGACATGAAATTCATATCGTGGAAGTTGGCATTCTTAATTGCGATCACGTCAGCTAGGAGATTCTCGGAACTGCAAGCGTTGGTCGTAGACCCTCCATACCTAAGATT
This sequence comes from Ambystoma mexicanum, assembly GCF_040938575.1. Taxonomy (NCBI): domain Eukaryota; kingdom Metazoa; phylum Chordata; class Amphibia; order Caudata; family Ambystomatidae; genus Ambystoma; species Ambystoma mexicanum. The sequence continues at coordinate 1,133,962,316 of NC_090923.1, forward strand.
CTTTAAAGACAAGGTGGTTCTGGCGACTAATCCTACTTTCGTTCCGAAAGTTCCTACAGTGTATCACAAACACTCGTCCATTGTCCTCCCTACTTTCTTCGCGACCCCATCATCGGCAGCGGAAAAAGCTCTTCATACCTTGGACGTTAAGAGGGCCCTAAAATGTTACCTACATCGTACACAAGAACTCAGGTCTACTCGACAACTGTTCATCGCGTATGGTCCGTCGACAAGAGGAAATGCAATTTCTAAGCAAGGATTGGCTCGATGGGTCTCGTCGACGATTGCTTTTTGCCACTCCAAGGCCGGAAAGCCGCTGCAAGGGCATCCTAGAGCCCATTCTACAAGATCAACATCTTCTTCAGCAGCATTATGGGCAGGAATTCCGCAAACGGACATATGCCAGGCTGCAGCATGGTCGGTGCCCCACACGTTTACCCGCCACTACTGCCTTGCAAGGCAGCAGGCGGCCGAGGTGCAGATGGGAAGAGCAGTCCTGCGCCATCTGTTTCAATAAGGTAAGCTCTACACTATGGAGAGTTTTTTCTACCTGTTGGTGACCGTATGCTTTCTGGAGGTACAGATGTATGGGTAAACTTATTTCTTGTGTACCTATGCATTGTGTATCGTTGTGAGTGGATATTGCATTGCATTCTCACCGCCGTCTTCAGGTTTACTGCTATACAATCTATTCTAAGCATGTGGATCAATGAAAGATCCAATGCTGGGGAAGGGAATAGTTTCTTACCTGTAACTCCATTTCTCCAGCATTGGTATCTTTCATGGGTTCACATGCGCCCGCCAGCCTCCCCGGAATGCAATGTATATGCTTGATAGGTTTGACCCTTCCTACTTTGGAGGGGCCGAAATCTGAAGGGAGCCGTGGGGGCGGGGCTCTTATACCGCGACGTCCTACGGAGCATGCGTAGGCGGGCCCCAAAAGGACGTAGATAGGACACAAAAGTGTCAGAAGTTTTCCTATAGGAAAAGGCTATATATATGTACCGAGGGGTCCCAGTCTGACAACTGGGAATATTCTAAGCATGCAAATCCATGAAAGATACCAATGCTGGAGAAATGGAGTTACAGGTAAGAAACTATTCCCTTCTTTCCTGGTAACGTTCTTTTGATGGGATGTACCGACGACGTATTCTACATAGCTCCCTCCCTACCTGCCCCTCTACAGAATTTCTTATGTGATTGCAGCTTTCGTTTCCACAAGGCTTTCTGTAGTCATTTTGGCAGAAGATTGGTGCCACACGTTCTGGGAAGAAACTACAACTGAAGCTACAGGCGTCGTACGTCCTACTTATAACATCCGGTGACGTCGGCTCGACGGAGGCCCTTGACGACAGCGTATCGACGCAGATGCCGAAAATTTTCCGAAGCAGCACAGCTGTGGTGATTACCTGTCATAGATGCGGATTATGTCATTGGAACATCGCATCGAAAGAACGTTACCAGGTAAGAAATTAACTTGTTCTTCTAAGTGCTGTGAGGGCACTCCATCCGTGGGGGCCCATGACCAGGCCAAGCACTGCGAGGCCGCTTCCGTCAGGGTCGTCGCACAAGCGGGTCCCTCGATGGGCAGGGCACAATCAACGCACCATCTGCCTCCATAGCCAGCCAGCGATGAGACTCCTCCTCAAAAAGGAAGTCACCCAACCTGGCTAAACTGTGGGAAAAACACAAGAAGCATAGGGCAGAGGTAACGACAGCCGACCTGCCCAATAAAGGCCAAAGTAGCACAGGAGAAATTTGGCGGAAAGCATCAGCCAAGGCAGTGGCGAAGTCTACTGGCCAACGGGAGAAGAGAATGTGCTGAGCCTGGCTCAGACCCCTGAGGGTGCCAAAGGGAGGGGTGGGGGTGATTAAGTCCCAGGCCAGCTATAGGCAGTACCCCAAGACATGGATGTTTCGTCCTCGGACGACGAGGACCAGGAGTCCCTGTAAACGGTCCACAAGGGCATGGAGGACAGCAGCGGAGAGATGTATCCCTGGACATACTTTCCACCGACACACGCTGGTGTCAGAAGTCTAGAAGAGGATGCTGAAGGCTCTGACCCCGGTGGCACTGGATCAGCTTCTGGCTAAGAGGAAGCGCCATCCGACGCCCCTGCATCAAGCTCCACACCTGCACCAGGTGCCCTCCCCGATGAACACAGGAACATCCACGGCGGATGACGACATTGTCACGGCGGGCGGTTTGCCCCAACCGTGGGCGTCCCCACTGGATGAGGTGGGTTTGTTTCAGGCCATGGTCGCCAAAGCTTCTGCGCTTTTCTAGCTGATGACCGAAGAAACCAAGGAGGAGGGCTTCCTATACCACAAGTGTGAGGCCAAGAGGAAGATTATCATGGCAGATCCCCTTCCTGGATGACGTGTGAGAGGAAGGCCTAGCCCTCCTGAGGAATCATTGCTTGGCCCAGGCTAGCAGTATAGGCTGGAGAAAAAGTACCGGGTACCGGGGTGCGCACCCAAGTGCATACGGTCGCAACTGTCACCGGACTCTGTCGCTGGCTGCGATGTTGGGCAAGAATTGATTTAGTAACCTTGTGAGAGACTACACAACCCTTGTTTTCTTAGTATTGGGTAACCCACCTATTGGTATAGGGCTGTACTACACAAGTTGGTAGTGTGTCTGAGCAGCCAGGCTTATCTCAAAAGGGGCCAATGTGAGCTGTAGCAATGAAATTCGCAAATAAAAGTAACCGAGTAACACTTAAACTCAAGGTTTTAGTTAAAAATAGTTTTTGTTTTAATCGGCATTCTTTAAAAAGGGCAATATATGTAACAATCAATTATACTTTAAAATACTTTTCCAGAATCGGCACAAAGCTAGTAGATACTCTTTAGGGATGCTTTTTACACACTTCCTACACCCTGAGGTGACTTCACTAACTAGGACCATAATGGCATTTATATATCACTAGTACACTTTGTAGATTCTGAGGTTTGCAGAAAGGAAAGGAAACCGGTTTATCAGGTTCTCAGAGCATGTGAGCACTTAAGTGTCCCTATGAAGTCTAGACAAAAACCTTTCCCATCAATAATACTTAAAAACCAAGTTATCACCTCTATGGGACAGTAAATATGGACTAGAAAAGTCTGCAGGGAGCCAGGACGGCCCAAGTCAATTGGAGCAGAGGCACTTCTTAGATAGCAGTCTTGCACAAATTTAGAGTTTGTTGAAGAAAAATCACTGTAGGGTCAGAAGCTGTTACACTTAAGGGTAGAGCTGAAATCCACTCTAGCAAATTAGCTACTGCAAGTCTCAACTGAGAAGTGCAAAGCTAAAAGACACTGAGGTAAGTACCCCAAGACAGAACAGTACCTTTGGTTAGAAGAAGAGTGGTCCAAATGGCTTCTGTCTGGTTGCAGTGATGCAGATCCTGGGTTCCTGGACTTCAGTCGTGTGGACAAGAGGGAGGACATCTGGGAACTCCTGTGGCAGCAATTTGGAGGTCAACTGCAGCTACGGGCTCTTTTTGGTTCAGCGGTAAACAGCACCACTGCAGATCTTGGATACCGCTTGGGCTTCCTTCACTCCTCAAGTCCTGCACTCTGGTGAGGGGATTCGCGCTCTGGTCGTCCTGCTTCTGGAGGGTCCTGGGGAGACTCCTGGAGATTCTGGCTGGATCACACATTGCACTCGGCTAAGGATTTCTCGACCCCTGGCACTCAGTTCCTGCACCAGCAAAGAAGTACAGCCAGTCATGGAAGGTGGTCCATTGGCGTTCGTCTCTGGGTTAGTTGGTCCCACTAACCCAAGGGAAGAAGTCGTCCCTTCTGGGGCTTCTCTTGTCGATCAGAAAAAGGAGTTCAGCACAGCAGTAGTGCTTCACTGTTCAAGTCAATGGTCCAGGAGGATGCAGCAAGCTTTGTTCACGGTTTCTTCGTCTGGTTGTTCTTCCCAGTGCTCCACTCTGCCTCAAGTTCCAAAACCCTCGCCTTTTAAGCAGGTTTCTCCCATTCATGCACAGCCTAGCTGTCACTCAAACAGCAGGGTGGTTGTCCTGCAAGGACAGCCAGCCAATCGGGACTGGGTGCATTCAGGCATTCCTAAAGACAAAGGACGGCTGAGTTTCTGGAACCTCCCTCACTTCCTGCCCTTCCAGACACACTGGAGCCAGAGGTGGGTTTCAGTACTGAATGAAACCTGCCAAAGGCAAAACTAACAGAAGGCTCAAACCTGGCTTGGCACGCAGAGTAAAACCCAAGAAAGACCTCAAAAACAGAAAATAGTGAAAAGACGAGCCATTTTGACAAAATGGTCAGCCATGGATGCTATACTGTAGCTCAGGGTTCAGCCTGCGGTAGAAAAGCACAATGGTAGGAAATGTAAACCACGGTCACCAGCCATTTAAAGTAGTGAGACGAACATCAAAAATGTTAAATGAGTAGGTAGGAAAAGTGGCTACGAAGTAACCCCCCAGCACTCCACTTAAAATGGTGTGTGCTGGACCTACAAAGCGAAAAAGTAAGTCATTTTCACTATACTATTCTTGGGAACTGTAGTTCACACAAGAAAAGCTATTTAAACCTTATGAGAAATCTAAAGGATTTCTGTGACACTGCACTGAAGGTGCTGTGTATCACCATACAAAAATTAGATGCCTATATAGTTTGGAAAACTCCAAAAACAAAGGAAACGCATCATCCAAATCAGGTTAAAACACATGAGTGAGAAAACTCACTCACTCCAGGGTTAAAATGAAAAAGTCCTAAAGTCCAGCAAAAGAGCTAGGCGTCTCTAAGATTGAAGAACTGGCACAGAAATGAAAATTCTCCCTAACATGCGAGGATGAGGTTGTCTAACCCCTCATCGTCGTCCTCTGTCCCTCCGGACAGAGAGGGGAAGAAGTTTGACACCATGGGGAAGAAGGTAATTCACTCCGGCGTCGACCATCAAGGCAGCCAACACATTGATGATCCTGGGCAAGTACGACAGGGTACTGTGGTACAAGCTGGCCCCGATTCTGGGTTTCCTACCAGACAAGCGGGTGGAGGCGAAGGTGAAGTTGATTTGGACCATGCCATCACAGTGGCCCTGGACATCGCCGACACAGGTTTCCGGCAGATGGGTGGAGAGCAGTGTCTGCCTCAGTCATCGAAGCTGGCTGAAGGCCACCAATTCCCACCAGGAGATCCAGACGAGGGTGCTGGACATGCTCTTCGACATGGATTACCTCTTCGGGAAGGCCGTCGAGGAGTCCTTGCAGGACATCAAGACTGATACAGCTCGTGCCCTCGGTACCCCTCCAACAGCACCGCTGTTCCTTTTGCGCCTCAGGCAGAAAGTCAGGCAGTTCGACTAAAGATTTTGGTGGAGGCTCCTCGTCATACTGTCAGCCCTCCCGGTCCACGACCCAGGTGGTCTACAGAGGCAGTTTCAAGGCTTTCAGTGGAGGTGGACACTGCTGTCATTGCCCCCCAAGGCAGAACGCAGGTGCCGAAGCAGGACTGATCGGCCAGGACGTTGTGCCCCCCCACCCATGCACCCCGATGGGAGGCTGGCTGACGGGAATAGTCAGCGAGTGGGGAAAAGATCTCCACCAACATATGGGTGCTGTATACTCTCGCCCACGGACATACCCTGGAGTTTCAGCAAGTGTGTCTGCGGATCCCTCCGGTGACCCAGCAAGAGCAGCATATCCCTCAGCTCCTGCAGGCGGTACGGGCCATGCTAAAAAAAAAAGGGGTGATGGAGCTAGTTTCAAGGTGTCTCTGGGCTCCAAGTTTACTCAGGATACCTCTTAGTCAAAAAGAAGACTGGGAGCTGGAGGCCCAATCTAGACCTGCGGCGTCTCAATCACCTTAAGTACCAAAAATTCAGGATGGTCCCATTGCCGTACCTGCTCGGCCACCTGGAGCAAGGGAGACTTCTCGACGTTGCTGGATCTAGAGGACGCCTACTTCCACGTCCCCATTCACTGGAAACATTGGAAGTTCCTGCGTTTTGTGGTGCAGGGAAGCCACTACCAGTTCAAGTCCCTGCCTTTCGGCTTAGTCGGCTCCGAGAGTGATCATAAAGTGCCTGGCACCAGTGGTGGCCCATCTACGAAGAACACATGTGTACCGTACCTTGACGACTGGCTCATCCGGGCCAAGTCAAGGAAGGTAGCTGTTGTACACACACAGACTGTCCAGCTGCTGCCGGATCTGGGGTTTCAATTATCCAAAGTCCTGCTTGACACCATCGCAGAATGCACTTTTCTTAGGAGCTAGGCTCAACACGGTCAACTGCCTAGCGTTGCCCTCGGAGGCGAGGATAGCAGCTGTGCTGGGGAAGGTGCAACAGCTGTTGTCACTGAAGACCGCCACGGTGCAGACCATCAAGTCGCTGCGAGGCATGATGTTGTCTTGGCATCTCTCATATCTGGGTCTGTGGGTTGCGTATGCTACCACTTCAGGAGCCCGCTGGATACAAGTGTCCGGAAGCTTTGCGGACAAGCTCATTCTCAACGAGGAGTTCGTCGGGTGGGGCATACACGCTCCAACATCGACCGAGGCAGAGAGTTTAAAAAAAAAACCATACTAGGAGACTGTTACCACAGACGCTTCCCTGTAGGGCTGAGGAGCCCACACCAGGCGCATGCACGCTATAGGCTGGTGGCTGCTGGAGAAGGATCTCCACATCAATATCCTGGAGCTTCGGGCAGTGTTCTGGGCCCGCAAGTCATTCCTTCTGTCCCTGAAGGGCAAGATGGTGAGGATCTTCATGGACAATACCACCACAATGTTCTACATCAGGAAGCAGGAGGGCACTCGATCCCCACCGCTCTCCAAAGAGGCACAGAACTTGTAGCACTGGGCCGTCAGACGGGATGTTACTCGTCCCTTTTCCCCTGACCGGAGTCGAGAACACCATCGCCGACTCCCTTGGCAGGGAGTTGCGCTCCTGCCACAAGTGGGAACTGCGGCAGGACCAGGTGGACCATATCTTCATCAAGTGGGGCAGGCCCCAGATCGATTAGTTGGAAACGGCGGCAAACTCCAAATACCAGAAATTTGCTGTAGCTTCCACCAGCCGAGGAGCATGGGGAACACGTTCTCTTTCCAGTGGGAAGGCATGTTATGTTTATTTACGTGTCGCGCCCCATCCCTCCGTTGCCTCTCCTCCTCCGAGTCATCCGTGAACTCAAACCGCGCCAATACAGGATGATACTGATCGCCCCGGCGTGGCCGAGGCAGATTTGGTACCCGGATCTTCTCAGCCTTACCTCCAGTCAAGCTGCCAGTGGTCACGGATCTGCTCACCAGAGAAGGAGGCGCAATCCTGCATCAAGACCCAGGATCGCTGAACTTGATGGTTTGGCTCCTCCAGCTGTAGAGTTTGGCGGATATAAGTTGTCGGTAGACTGCAGGAGGGGTCCTTGGCAAGGCCAGGGCGTCATCAACTCTTAAGTGCTACAGTCACCCAAGCGAAGTACCCGGAATTACCCGCTTGGCCGCGCTCTCTGCTTCTCATGCATCGGATCTGAACTTTCATTCCCTGTTCAACAGCTTTAATAAGAGATTTTTAGCTCTTTAACTACAGGAGCCCGCCCTTTTTTGTGTACAACCATAAAAGGCAGCTCGCACGCGCCTCCGCGCACTCAAGCAAAGTACCCAAAAGTACCTGCTTGGCTGCTTTGCAGCGCTTGTTGCGCTGTAGCGGTCAGGCGGCTCTTCCGTGTTGGTGCATTTGCTTTCCGAACGGGGCTCCCAGTTTTAGTAGCAGGGCTTCCCTGTTTCAGGTTAGTGGCTGTGAACCCATTTGTCAAAACCTCTCTATTTCGGATTGATACATGCAAAGAGGTGTATTCACCTTGAGGACTGGTATGCTTCCTCCAGCCCTGATGCTCACCAACGCTCAAATTAAATCACCTGTTACTAGTGGCAAGCGGAAGGCGGCAATACAAACATATTCTACGCCGCTGATTCGTTGCATCAAAAAATGTACGCTTCACTCGCAAAAAGCCACTACGAAAATGGACATGAGTTCCTTTTTATAAGGAGCCAGATTTTAGCACTGGACTTCCCCTTGCTTGCACCAATGAGTCTCTAAATCATTCACAAAGCGAAACACTGGCTCCAATCAAATTGCAGTCTGTAGTGGATAAGACCACCTCCATCACCTGACCTTTGCCACAAACAACTGCTTCGGCCTTTGTTTCTCCAACGGAAAAGCTTTCACTGGCGAATGATGTCCAATCCAGCTATATAACCCAAATAGCTCCATAACTGACAATGCTCTTACCGCTCCGCCCTGTCTGTTGATATAAACTTAAATCCACTGTAGTCAATTGATATGGCTGTGATTGATCTAGAGCTAAATGGCTTGTGCTTCTCTGCTCATAACTCCTTCCATAACCTTTTCAGGTCACCAGACCTTTTTTCTTGATTCTAGTCATCCAAACTCTGCTCTGGCGATTTACTATGCAGCTCCTACTCGCTGCAAACTGTGTGAATCATCTTTTGCATTTCAAATCCCCAAGACAACCAGACTCCTCATCCAAATTGTTAATAACAATGCTTTGAATTTGGCTATACATTCGATGACCAAACTTTTTGATACACTAGATACAAAACTAACACTTCAGTCTACTCAACTGAATCGCATTCTATCCTGGCAAAACAATATTTGCATTTGTCAAACTCATGAGGCACGAGTCCATGATGCTCCTGCTCGAGCAGTCACTCCCATGACCTCGTTAGCTTGCTATACCACCATTTGTTCGCCTGATACCAATCTTACTGTTCCAACAATAGGCCCGCAAGTCTCCCACAGTAAGATTCCCATTGTGGATGTAGCACACATACCTTTTACAAATTCTAATTCTTCTCTAGTAGCGTCTATACCCAATGCCAAACCTGCATACATTTATCAAGCTAACAAACCTCTTTCTGAAGCTTTTAAGCCCTTTTTTGATTTGCAACTAAAAAAAATCCCAAAACCGTAGATCTGTTAAAACCTCTTCGACAAAAACCAAACAATTTCTTAAATCCATAAATCAACCCAAGAGAGTTCTATCCACAGCTTTGAACGCTGTTACACAGAAGTATGCTCGATTAGCTCATGACAAGAAAATGCAAACCATTTTTAACTCCAATTTGAGCAATCCCTCCTTACGCTCCACTCGATCAACTAGTTGCCGCTGTAACAGCCGCAACTTTGCAGTGGAAGATTCTCAACCATTAGAGAGCTACATGTCCAATCCAGGGTTGCACCACCTAATACAAATCCTTTACAATGCTCAAACGAATTCTATAGGCAAGAAATTTGGAAAGCAGTCGATGTTTACATGGCTGTGCAACCATCACAAAAACTCATTTCCACACCCTTGGTCACCAAAAGAGTCCAAGGCCTCTCCTGCCCAGCATGCCCCTACATCTCAGGCGAATTCTCTCGATCACCACAAACAAGGGTGACCCTGCCAAACTGCACAGTGATAATTCACCCCATTCTGCTATTACACCTCGGGTGAGATTCGATCATATTAGTGCAAATAAAGGTGACCTTGCCTCAAGCAAGAATAACACTCAATCACTTAAGCTTACACAGACATCCTCCACATATGACACAACTAACACACATGTAGGCCTGCTTACTTTAGCGTCTTACTCCTGAGATATTACGCCTGATGGACTCTGCCTTAAAGAACAATCGGGAGGCACAAAATCCTTTAATGGCAAAACCAACTAGAAATCAGCCCATTCTTCCTTTGCCAAAAAATCAAACTACTCGCACTATAAAATGTCCAGCCCCTTTTTCCCCTGTTGCTGTTTTGTAGTCTGTTGCCATTCACCCAATATGACCTGAACCGCCAATCTATTGTGGAGCTATTATCTGAAATTCCAGCATTAGAAGATATTGCCTCTTCAGATATCGAACTGGTTGAATTCACGCAAGAAAGCAAGCTGAGCTCCGTCGAGATATGGATGAAATCTCGACTGGTTCAAAACACCATATGGCTAGCCAAATCGCAACTCTACACCACGTTGAAGGTGCCCCTGAATGACCCTCGCGTATGGAAACAAGGCACAATCACCACACACGAACTGATAAGCCAGACACGACGTTGTATTCCCAAAAGCTAGGGTTTATTGCAAAGCAAATAGTCTAAGTTGGCCAACTGGTTCCCACGCTCCGCAACATTGTTTCCAGACATCAGGGGATGCAAGAGAGAGAAAAACGTACAACAGTTACATATATACAAAACGAGCCTCTTACAATCAGCAGTGACACATTCAATACCGCCCATAATGTATTTCCTTTGAACTGGGTTCGATGATTGACAATTATGACACCTTCAAACATTCATTTAGCAACAGTTTGCAATTTTTCAAGCCTACAGACACAAGTCTTTGTTTTAAAGAACACAATGCTTCTGTTTTTGCAAGCAAGCTGCGTGCAGGGGAGAGATACATTCCGGGCCTTGCTATCTCCTACTTTCTATTTGTGTACTGGGGGTCAACTTGCTCTCCAGGGCTCTACAGGGCTCAGGAAAGGGGGGCCCGCAAAGAAGAGGATAATTCAAGCCGTTTAAGGTTTGCTTCTAACATTTCTACTGTATTAACGAGACTAGCGGGCACCTGTGTACTGAGTAAAATGCCTTGCTGCTTACTTCCAAGGACTCGTGAGGGAGGAGACTGGGCATTTCTGTCTGGGTTGCTGTGTTATGTTTCAACATGTCTCTCGCGGCCTTGCGTTATGCACTAGTGGATGGAGCAGAATAAGTTTTCAGGGAAGCAGTTTTAACAGAAAGCAAAAGGCAAACGTTAGAAAACAAAATGGCGATTTCAGTCACCTTAAAATGGCCGGACTTTAGTCAAGCTTATGGTTATATATTTCTAATACTAAACACATGAGGCGGTTGGTCTTCGGCCAACAAAGTACATTGCCTTCTGATTTGAGGGGTGTCTACTTTTTCTGGACTGACAAACCCTCCTTTTGGCCGTATGCCAAACGCCTCATCCATACATTGCATCCTCTTCCGACCAAGTATCTGATTCTGAATCTTGCACATTACTAGTCTCCTCCTCATTGTCATCAATATTGATTGACATGAATTCTTTTACTGTCTTTGATTCATCATTACCGTGAGTACTTGATTTAGCAGTGCTCTTTTTTTCTACCATCTTTACACTCCTCGCTTATTTCAGTACATATTATGGGTAAGCAGTGTATGCAACATGTCATGAATATTCCTAGTACTGCTACTAGGATTGCAAATAATTTCCATCCCCATGAGCTTAATACTTCCCAGAACCAGGAGCTTATATTTAATTCCCAACTCCCTTCAGGGGGGGTGAAGGTCAGAGCTTAAAACGTGCAACTTTCTTATCGCTTCAAAAATTGTAGGAGCTGAGTCGATTACAAATACCCAATACGCTGATCCCACGATTTTGCAAACTCCGCCACGATCAACTAGGATTACATCAAGAGCGATTCTATTTTGGAGTGTCATTAATCTAATTCCTTTTTCCTCTGTCATATTGTATAATATATCTGTTGTCCCATTTATCGTTTTCTCTAGTACTCTGGACAGTTGTCTTCTATTATTTATTGCTTGGCCCCAAAATGGTATGAATGATTTTGCTATGTTCTCCGCTTTTAAACCTCCTTCCTCATTCCGCCGAGGTCTTGACCTGGCCAGTTTGGCTATGTCTGCTGTTTGCGAAAGGAATACCCCGGGGAACAGGAATCCTAATTAACAAGTACCTCCCCAGTTTCTAGGTAACCAGGGATACACTTTTTCTCCACATATAAAATAAACAGGATCACCTACATAAACTGGCTCTACCTCCTTATCGAGGAATGCTATATTCATACTTTGAAGGGATTGTGTCCTCCAATGTATTCCTTATCTTTGATAATTCGTCTCCAGCTTGCTGGACTCGGAATTTTTTTTCTCAGTAGAGGGCGCTGCGCATCTACGTCCGTTGAGTTGGTGTCCCTCGACAGCCACCGTATCGGCACTGACGACACCATGCCCATAAATAGCCACACGCAGCGTCCGTTGCTCAGTTCTGTTTTTCCGCGCTTTGTGGTGCCTCAGAATATCGTTGCTCAGTTCTTCAGTCAAATATACTTCATTATTCCTCGAATACCGACTCGTACTCGATGGCTTCCTCATCCGAACCAACGACTCCATGGTCCGGCTTCAAAAAATGTCGAGACTGGAAAGAAAATGTCGTTGACGGATCCTCACAGCGTCTGTTTGTGGTGCCTGGGAGTCGAGCACCATTGTTCGGAGTACGAGGACTGCATGTCCATGACGGCGAAAGCCTTGAAGGAGCGTAAGGGGAAGCTCGAGAGAGGTATGGCAGTTAAAACTTCTTCTAAAGTTTCCTCGGCGGACTCGAGACATTCGTCTCCTGGCCATCACAAAAGACATTCTCGTTCTAGGTCTCGAAGCAGTTCCCATCACTCTTCAAGATCTAAGCATTCAAAAAAGAGATGTCTGTTTCCCCGAAAAGGGTCTCCTGCCCCACAAACATAGCTCTCAGGCTGAGTGGGAGGAATTCAGGAAAAAGATGCTTAGCGTCTTCGAGAAAGCGGCCTCAACCCCTTCGAAGACTGCTGAGGGTGATGCCCTGGGGGAAAGACCTGAAAAATCAAAACGCTGCGAGTCGCAGCTCCCGGCGAAAGAAGCTACTCGAGAGCGTCACAAACCCTCGAGTAAAGGCAAGGTCGCGTCTTCGACGCAGTCGTCGAAAATCCCTTTGGCGCATAGATCTGCATCTTCGACGCCATTATCGAAGGGTTCTTCGACAGACAGGTCAGTCGATTCAACGCCGTCTTCAACGCCGAGAAAGGACAAACCCATGGCCACCTCACAGCCAGTGGCCATACCCAGAGCCTCGATCACGAGAATGTTGTCGACAACATAGAGTAGAATTCCGATGCTCTCGAGTTCCTCGAGGCCTCTACCAACTTTCTCGATGCCTTTTTCGATGGCTTTGAAGCCTTTAACCTCCGCATCGACGACGTGGATGTTTTCTCAGCCAATTATGAAGAATTTGGCCCCTTCTGCTCTGGAAATGGGATTTATACCATTTCCAAGATCTGATCATTCCAGAGCCTTAGCATCTATTTATGAAGAAGGGGAGAATACGGATCAGGAGAGACCTTTTGAGTTGCAGGGATCTGCAACTCCTGTACCAGAGGAATTTACCTCTGAGGAAGGTAGGTTAAAGGACCTCCAAGAATCCTTACATGAAGCAAGTGGGTTGGACACTTCCCCAGAAGTGGAATTTGCCAAACAGACCCAGGGGAAACATGCTGAAACCCCTTATAGAACCTTGATGGCAAGGATAATAGAGTTTATGGGGTGGTCTACACCCTCGCCTGCTTTTCAGCAAGACAACCTCACAGACTTTTTGGTAAAAGGACCACAGGAGGATCCTGTGGTGCCATTTCATGCGGCATTACAAAGGAAAATATTGGCAAACTGGGAAACCCCTGAGGTTATCCCGGCGGTTAACAAAAAATTAGCAGCCAAGTATAGGGTGTCTACTGCTGACCCTGAATATTTATCCAGACACCCAACTCCGGAGAGTCTGGTTGTTCAGGCAGCAACTTCATCAGGTAGTAAATCGGCTTACCCTTCTGTTCCACAGGACAGGGATGACAAGAGATATGACTCTATGGCCAAAAAAAGTCTTTTCTGCATGTAGCATGGCGTTGAAATCCATCAATGCTACTTGTACGCTCGCAAGGTTCAACCACACACTTTGGGAGTGTGCTTCATCAGCGGCTGACTGCCCCCCGGAGGGAGAAGAAAGGGAAGCATTTCTAAACATCATTAAGGATGGTAAAGAAGCAATGTGCGAATCCCTTCAAACTGGCATCAATTCTGCTGACAGCATCAGCAGGGCCATGGTGGCAAGTACAACAACCCGGAGAGTTGCTTGGTTGCGAAAGTCTGGTTTTGCTCCAGATGTGCAAAGCAGAATCTTGAATATGCCCTTTGACGGCTCTTCTCTGTTTGGTAAGAAGGCGGATGACAGTTTAGAAAAGCTACAAACATCAAAGGCAGCAGCAAAATCCCTGGGAGCGGCAATCCGTCAGACACCATATCGCCCCTCAGGAACCTCTTGGAGGGGTAAGTCCTTTCGCTTCTATTCCGCATTCGGAAGAGGCAGAGGACAGCCGGTTCAAAGGGGTCAGAAAAAATTCACCCGAGGGGGATGGGTTAAAAATACAAAAGCCACAGCAGGTGCCTCTTTAGCCTCGGCATCTGCATCAGCCGCCTCCAAACCTCTCTGAGGACTCTCCTCACAAGACACCAGTAGGGGGCAGGTTAACTCAACATCTGACGGAATGGCAGGCTATTACGACAGATGCTTGGGCATTGGAGACAGTTGCCCAAGGTTACTGCCTGCCTTTTCTACGATCCCTCAGTCATCTACCGGGGAACAATTCTCTGAAAGTTCCAGATCCGCTCTTCTTGCAGGAAATTGTAGACCTGCTAGAGAAAGGGGCCATCGAACCGGTACCTGTAGCGGAGAGGAACAAGGGCTGGTACTCCCCCCTACTTTCTCATACCGAAGAAAGACGGAGGACTGAGACCTATCTTGGACTTACGATAATTGAACAAGTTCCTCAGGAAGGACAAGTTCAAGATGGTAACTCTCTCAGATCATTCAGGCCCTCCAGCTCCAGGACTGGCTGGTATCTCTGGACCTCCAGGATGCTTATTTCCATGTGCCAATCCATCTCAAACACAGGAAATATCTGAGGTTCGCAATTGGCGGCTCTCCTTATCAATTTCGAGTTCTGCCATTTGGGCTGACCTCCGCCCCAAGGGTCTTCACCAATTTAATGTCGGTAGTGGCGGCAAGTCTAAGGAGGGGAGGGATTCACGTCTACCCCTACCTGGACGATTGGCTGATCAGGGCTGTATCTTCGGAACAAGCTCAGATCCAGCTAGATTATGTCTGCCACTCCCTTCACAAACTGGGCTTCTCCCTCAATTTAAAGAAGTCACAGATGATACCATCACAGAGACTCCAGTTCATCGGAGAGGTCCTGGACACTTCTCTGGGAAAAGCCTTGCCACTAGAGGTGAGGGCTCAAGATATTCTGCAGATGCTCACCAAGTTTCAAAATGCCCAACATCTCCCAGCCTTCGACTTTTTGAGGTTGCTAGGCCTCATGGCTTCCTGCATCTTCCTTGTGCCAGAGGCTCGCCTGAGAATGAGATCTCTCCAGTGGGCACTAAGAACCCAGTGGTCGCAGTTCTCAGGAAAAATGACTGATCTCCTTTGGATTCCGGACAAGGTAGCCCGAGACCTTCAGTGGTGGGTTTATCGAGAGAACATTTTGAAAGGAGAACTGCTTTGGCAACCCTGGCCGGAGATAACAGTAGTCAGACGCCTCACTCACGGGGTGGGGAGCCCATGCCAACGACTGACCATCAGCGGTCGTTGGTCTCCATCGGAGTCCAGACAACAGATCACCCTTTAGGAGCTGAGAGCGATCAGACTAGCGCTGAAAGCTTTCCTGCCATCAGTAGAGGGAAAGAAAATGTCCTGATAATGACGGACAACACAGTGGCCATGCACTACCGAAAACAAAAGAGGAGGCGTGGGATCACTGCCACTCTGCAGAGAGGCAATGCAGCTCTGGTTTTGGGCAATTCAAGAAGGAATCTTTCTATCGGCAGTTCACCTAGCCGGAGAGAAGAACTTGACGGCGGACGCTCTGAGCAGGCAGGGCACAGTCTCCCACGAGTGGGAACTAGTGCAGGAAGTCCTTCAGGAGATCTTCGCCCTTTGGGGAACCCCTCAAGTGGATCTGTTCGCCACCAGTACCAACAGGAAGTGCGATCTGTGTTGTTCAAGGGAATTTCCCCCGAGAGGAGCTCTAGGGGGACGCGTTCGTAGTGGACTGGGAGTTTCCACTCCAGTACGCGTTTCCACCAGTCCCTGTCATTCCTCAAATGATCAGGAGGTTGAGAAGATTCCAAAGGACCATGATCCTAATTGCCCCAGACTGGGCCAGGAGAACGTGGTACCCGGACCTTCTGGACATGCCCATCTGCCCTCCAATTCGCCTTCCACTCAAGGAGAATCTTCTCTCACAGAAGGGAGGTCAGGTTTTCCATCCAGACATCAGAACCCTCAACCTTCACGCTTGGCTTCTGAAAGGTTGAGATACAAGGATTGGGACCTCCCTGATGACGTCATGGAGGTGTTGCTTTCGGCCAGAAGGCCAGCAACAAAATCTTTATACCGCTGCCGTTGGAACAAGTTTTGCAGCTGGTGTAGAGAAGAGAATATCGACCCCTTTTCATGTGGTACACCAACAGTGTTATCCTTTCTACTCTATTTGGCAAATTTAGGCCTTCAAGTTGGCACTATCAAGGGCTATTTCGCAGCGCCATCGATTTTCAAGCGCACTGCAGAGGAGCCATCGTATTACAAATTACCATTAGTAATACAATTTCTAAAGGGATTAACTCATGTCTATCCTCGAAGACCATTCCAAGTTCTCTTATGGGACTTAAATTTAGTCTTAAATTTCCTGATGGGTACTCCTTTCGAACCACTCCACTCTTGTTCGCTAAGATTTCTCACCCTTAAAACTGTCTTATTAGTGGCACTAACATCTGCTAGAAGGGTGAGCAAATGACAAGCTCTATCTTGTAAACCCCCTCCCAAAGGTGGTTTCTGAATTCCACATCGCTCAGAAAATTACCTTACCTTCATTCTATCAAAAGGCTACATAGGCTGGACCCTAGGCGGGCTTTAAGCTTTTACATCAGCAGACTTGCTAGGATTGGGCAAGCAGACCAACTGTTCGTATTTTACTCAGGGCACAAATTGGGACTACCGATAACAAAACAGACCATTTCCAGATGGATTATTTTGGCCATTCTGGAATGTTACAAACTAGAGGGGAAAGAGCCTCCTCAAAATCTTAGGGCTCATTCAACCAGAGGTGCTGCAGCCTCTTTGGCCCTCCAAAGTGGGGTTCCGGTTTGAGGCATATGTGCGGCTGCCACATGGTCGTCCGCACATACCTTCACAAGATTTTACAACCTGGATTCCTCCTCTTGTCAAGAGACTAGGTTTGGCAAAGCCGTATTACATTCTGTTCATTCCTAAAGGGAAACATGGCGTTTTTACTCCCACCTCCCATTACACACCACTGCTATGGGAGTCTATCAAAGATAAGGAATACATCGGAGGACACAATACCTTCGAAGAACAAGTTACTTCTTACCTGGTAACGTTCTTTCAATGGGATGTTCCTCCGACTTATTCCTTATCGCCCCTCCCATCCATCCCCGCAGTAATACTTCCCTTGTGGTTGCATCTTAAGCTCCTTCAAGGTCAATAACCAATTCATGCAGGACTTATCTTATGCTACAAAATGGAACTGAGCAACAGACACTGCACGTGGCTATTTATAGGCATGGTGATGTCAGCGCCGATATGGTGGCTGTCGAGGGACACCAACTCGACGGACGTCGATGCGCAGCGCCCTCTACTGAAAGAATTTTTTCCAAGGCCAGCAAGCTGGAGACGAATCATCAAAGATGAGGAATACGTCAGAGGAACATCCCATCGAAAGAACGTTACCAGGTAAGAAGTAACTTGTTCATCTAGTGAATGTCCCCACCGAATAGGAACCCTTCTTTCGAGTGGATTGTGTCCTCCAACGTATTCCTCATCTTGGATGTATTCCATCTAGCTTTGCTGCTCTCGGAAATAAAATTCGGCAGAGGGCGCTGTGCGTGTATGTCGAGTCTATGGTCCCTTGAAGGCCTCCGTCAAGGGTGACATCATCGGGTGTATAAGTAGCACGCGCGGCGCCCGTTGGCCACAGTTCCATTTTTCCGCAGTTACGTTGCTTCGGACATTCGGCGTGCCTCGAGTTCTGTCAAGAAATATAATATAACGAGAAGTAATTATGTCCTCGTCATCGACGCCGACAACAACCCCGAGATCGGGTTTTAAGAAATGCAAGTCGTGCGGCTCAAAAATGTCGATCACGGACCCACACCGCAAGTGTTTGTGGTGTCTCGGGGAAGGCCACGACATGGAGGCCTGTTCGAAGTGTCAGGCGATGACGGGGAAGGCCTTGCGAGAAAGGAGAGGAAAGCTACGGGTAGGTCGGAAGGATCGAAAAGCCTCTAGCGTCGAGACCCCATGGGGAAAAATCTCCTTGACGCGAAAGGAATCGATCTAGATCCCAAAGCGATTCTCATCGCTCGTCGTCTTCTTCGAAAAAGTCGAAGAAACGGCGCCATAGGTCTCCCTCCACCTCGACGTCAGACGAGCCTCTGAAAATGAAATGCCCCACAAAACATTCGTCTACCGAAGAGTGGGAAGCAGTCCGGGTCAAAATAATGGAGGTGTTTGAGAAGGCGAAGCCTCGGTCTGTGCCTTCTTCGGAAGCCGGCTGGGAGCTCGCGCGCCCTCGAGCCCGGGTGATCGTAAAAGAAAGGATAGGGAACCTTCCAGGACGCCGAGCGATAAACGCTAGAGTCGAGTCGACCGCTCGAGGTCACCGACACCTTCCGAGACCTATCGCACTTCGAAGGGGAAACCGTCGAAGGCCGCCTCGACGCCCTCGAAGCAGACTCTGTCGACGACGACGCCTTTATCAACGTCGAAACCCAGGACGCCAAAGGCTCCAACCAAGCCAGGGCAGCCAGAAAAAGAGAAGGAAAAAGTTAAAAAAAACATGTAATTCCCTCAGAGCCTGGTACTACACCTCTTCCTCCTCCTCTCCCACAGAAGGTTTTCAAGCCTCTCCCTAGGAAGGAGTTTTTCAAATCCTTGACCTCAATTTTTGAGGAACAGGAGAGATCCGAGGAGGAAAATGTACCTTTTGGATTGGAGTATGGCACCCCAAATGTCCCAGAATGCTTGATCTCAGAGGAAAGCAGAATGAAGGATTTGGTGGAGTCTTTACACAATGCAAGTGGCATTGACACCTCCTGAGAATGACTTTGGTAGACCAGATCCAGGAGAGCATGCCAGTCCATCTTACCGTCATTTAATGACCAAGGTGGTAGATTACTTGGGATGGGCTAGACCACCAGCCCAATTCGTCCAGGACGGTTTAACAGACATATTGGACCATGGTCCCACTGAAGACCCAGTACTACCTTTTCATGTAGCCTTGCAAAAGAGGGTGGCCAAGAATTGGGAAACTCCGGATTCTATTCCTCTGGTAAATAAATCCATCATATCAAAATACCGGCCAGCCAGTAGCGACCCCGGCTATCTGTCAAAACATCCAACTCCCGAGAGTTTGGTCATACAGGCAGCCACAGCTTCCAACAAACTTGCGTACCCGTCTATCCCTCCAGACAGGGAGATTAAGCGTGCGGATGCTTGGGCACGGAAGATATTTTCAGCCGGGAGCATGGCATTAAAATCTGCCAACTCCAACTGTGCCTTGGCAAAATTTTCGTACACACTATGGGAGTGCATCGCAATGGCGGCGGAGCACATACCAGAAGGGGAAGAAAGGGAAGGTTTCCTAGCCATCGTTACAGATTGAAAGGAGGCCTTGCAGGAATCCCTTCAATCTGGATTGGACACTGCGGATAGTGTAAGCCGGTCCATGGGCACTAGCACAGTAATGCGCAGGTTTGCGTGGTTACGGAAGTCGGGTTTTGCACCGGACGTACAGAACCGCCACCTTTTTGATCCCCAAAAAGGACAGGGGACTGAGACCCATCTTGGACTTAAGAAGCTTGAACAAGTTCCTCAGGAAGGACAAGTTCGAGATGGTTACCCTTTCTCAGATCCTTCAGGCCCTTCAACCCCAGGATTGGTTGGTGTCATTGGACCTCCAGGATGCTTATTTTCATGTGCCGATTCATCTCAAGCACAGACAATACGTGAGGTTCGTGGTTGGCGACTCACACTATCAGTTTCGAGTCCTGCCATTCGGATTGACCTCCGCCCCGAGGGTCTTCACCAAACTGATGGTAGTGGTGGCATCGCACCTCAGGAGAGGGGGGATTCACGTCTACCTGGACGATTGGTTGATCAGAGCGCGCTCTGCCGAGCAAGCACTGGATCATCTGAAAGTCACCTGCCACTTCCTCCACAAACTGGGCTTCTCCCTCAATTTCAAGAAGTCTCAAATGACACCTTCCCAACAGCTTCAGTACATAGGAGCTGTACTAGACACATCCTTGGGAAGGAGCTTGCCTCCCAAGTCGAGGGCTCAAGACATTCTTCAGATGGTTTCCAAATTGCCCAAAATCTCTAGGCTTACGACTTTTTAAGGTTGCTTGGCCTCGTGGCATCCTGCATCTTTCTGGTGCCAGAGGCACGCTTGAGGATGAGATCTCATCAATGGGCCCTAAAGGCTCAGTGTTCCCAGTCCTCGGGTCAAATGACAGATCTTCTTCAGATTCCGAACAAGGTCAGACAAGACCTTCTATGGTGGACCGGTACAGAGAACATCCTAAAAGGAGAACCTTTTTGGCAACCATGGCCAGAGATTACAGTAGTGACGGACGCCTCACTCCTGGGGTGGGGGGAGCTCATGCCAACGATTTGACAATCAACGGTCGTTGGTCTCCATCGGAGTCCAAACTACATAGCAACCTTTTAGAGCTGAGGGCAATCAGACTAGCGCTGAAGGCCTTCCTGCCATCTGTCAGTAGAAAGAATGTCCTGATAATGACGGACAACACAGTGGCCATGCACTACCTAAACAAAAGAGGAGGCGTGGGGTCACTACCCCTGTTCAGAGAGGTAATGCAGCTCTGGTATTGGGCGATTCAGGAGGGAATCTCTTTAACATCAATTCATCTAGCCAGGCAAGAGAATATGACGGCAGATGCTCTGAGCAGGCGGAGCACGGTATCCCACGAATGGGAACTGGCTCAGGAAGTCATTCAAGAGATCTTCGCCCTTTGGGGAACCCCTTAAGTAGACCTGTTTGCAACCGAAAATGCGAAAGCTATTGCTCATGGGAATTTCCCCCGAGAGGAGCCCTGGGGAACGTGTTCGTGGTGGAGTGTAATTTCCCACTATTGTACGTGTTCCCTCAGATTCCCGTCATTCCTTAGGTCATCAGGAGGCTGAGAAGGTTTCGGAGCCGCATGATCCTAATTGCCCCGGATTGGGCCAGGAGAACGTGGTACCCGGACCTTCTAGACATATCCATCTGTCCTCCAGTACGTCTTCCTCAGAGAGAGAACCTTCTCTCTCAAATGGAAGGTCAGGTTCTCCATCCAGAGGTCAAAACGCTCAACCTTCATGCTTGGTATCTGAAAGGCTGATCTACAGGGATTGGAACCTTCCAGATGACGTTATGGAGGTGTTGCTTTCGGCAAGAAGGCCAGCAACAAAGTCTCTATACCGTTGCCGTTGGAAAAAGTTTTGCAACTGGTGCAGAGAAAAGAATGTCGATCCTTTTCTATGTTCTATTCCTGAAGTATTATCTTTCCTTCTGACCCTAGCACATAGAGGTCTGAATATTGGAACAATAAAAGGTTACCTTGCGGCGCTTTCCATTTTCAAGCGCTCATCGGAAGAATGCTCCTACTTCAAAATTCCTTTGATAATACAATTCTTAAAAGGACTCACTAATGTGTTTCCTCCTCACCCATTTCAAGTACCGATCTGGGATCGAAATGTAGTCCTAAAATTCTTAATGTGTGCTCCTTTTGAGCCTATGCACACATGTCCATTAAGATTACTAACGTGGAAAACAGCCTTCTTGGTTGCTCTAACATCAGCAAGAAGAGTGAGTGAATTGCAGGCACTGTCTTCTGGGCCACCCTATACTGTGTTCCATAAGGACAGCGTTGTGTTGAGGGTAAAACCATCATTTTTACCGAAAGTAATATCTGATTTTCATTTAAATCAGAAAATTGTCTTACCCGCATTCTTTCCTCCACCCCATCCTTCGAAAGGAGGAGGAAAGATTACACAGGTTGGATGCGAAAAGAGCTTTAAGCTTTTACATCTCTAGACTTTCCCGACTTGGAGTGGACAACCAGCTGTTTATAGGTTACACAGGAAGGAAACTGGGTCAATCGGTGACAAAACAGACAATTTCACACTGGATTGTGCTTTGCATTTCAGAATGCTACAGACTAGCTCAAAAAGACCCTCCGGAAGGGTTAAGGGCTCATTCCACCAGAGGCATCGCCTCCTTCACGGCCCTTCAAAGAGGTGTTCCAATAAGATCCATTTGCGAAGCAGCAACTTGGTCTTCGCTACACGCCTTCTCAAAATTCTATAACCTGGATGCTTCCCAGTTTAGGGAGCTAACTTTTGGAAAAGCAGTACTATACTTAGCCATCTAAAAATCTACCCCCTCCTCCAGAGGAATTGTCCATACTGCTTTGGGAGACTATGTAAGATGAGGAATACGTTGGAGGGGACAATCCACTCGAAGAACAAGTTACTTACCAACTGGTAACGTTCTTTCGATTGAATGTTCCTCCAACGTATTCCTCATCGCCCTCCCAACCTTACCCCTCTGTAGATTTTTCTGGGTTTTTGCCATCTCAAATCTCGCAAGGCTCATACCGGTGTGCCAGCACAATCTACACAGTACAAGATCAAAGATAAAAAAGGGGGAAAAAACAGAACTGAGGCCAACGGGCGCCGCGCGTGCTACTTACCCGATGACGTCACCCTCGACGGAGGCCTTCGAGGGACCATGGACTCGGCGACATCAGCGGACGGCGCCCTCTGCCGAAAAAAAATTCCGAGAGCAGCAATGCTGGATGGAATACATCTAAGATGAATACGTTGGAGGGACATCCAATCGAAAGAAAGTTACCAGTTGGTAAGTAACTTGTTCTTCTCAGGCAAAAGGGGACAGAGCGTGGACTGTAATTTACTGTATAGGAGGGGGGCATTGTATCTTTATTTCCTTCTGGGTTCATATGAAACGTGATTACAGATGATTTATAGGGCACAAAGGGCACACTATGGTGTGATCAGTCGTGTTTTGTGAAATATAGAACAACCTACAGGTTTCATAATAATTTCTTCAAAGTCAATCATATTTGTTCTATCTAATTGACCAGTTTCACTTTCATTCCATTTCTCATTATATAATGCACTCAAGGATGCATAACATGCAGAACGCAATGGCAACTGCTGCACATACCAACCTATTCCCTTACCGCCATACTGTGGCAAGTGGGCACATACCCAGAAATTATTCTTTCTCAATATTGAGTGGGTCATATTCATTATTAGCAGTAATGTGTTATTTCCATAACCTTCCCTGTGTCTTTCTTCCATTGGGGACAAAGTATAAGTAATCACATGGACCGGCTTTCAGTAGTGGAGATGTTTTCTAACAGGCAACAGTACTTCTAAGGGGTGTATTTCTTCCAAGTACCATAATACCAGTATGGTCATATTGGGGCTAATACACTCATTATGCACATAACTATTGTTAAGATCAGCATACAATTTTTTCAGTAATTCTTTTTGTGTAACCTTCCAGTCTCTGTTTAACTCATTATCAGCAGTGATGCAGGAGGGGGCAAAAGCTTGTTCTGGCATTTTTCTCTCGCTTTCTCTTCTCAAACAATGTTCGTCGTGAATATCTCTTATCGTTGCACTCGTTCGAATGTCAATAGGTTTGGTAATTGTCAACAGTCTATTCTGCCAGTTCTTAGCAGCCTCGATTGCTATACGTTGGGCAAGTTCTCTGTGCATCTGCACATTGCTCAAAGAACTCCAGAGCAGTTATCAATTGCCTTCGTATCATTTGAGCCCCTCTTGTCCTGGAGGGGTGATCTGCACATGGATTTTTTTTAGCACAGAGGAGCCTCGCTCTTGGGCTGTCCGATTTGCACAACCCTCACGCCGCTCTCCTCTCAGCCTCCGGTTCCTACTTCATCCACAATAGGAAACAGAGGCAACAAAGATCAGGAGAAATGAAGATTTGCTCACTCCTTCTTCCGGTTCCGCAAATTATACCGCCTTCCTCCTGGTATCGTGTGATCAATGAATAGTGCGGGTGCACTTCCAGACTCAAGCTCGGAGTCAGCCTGTGGCGCAATGAAAGATGATGGGCGCCAAAGTGATGATGCAGATTTTGTTTCAGGCTGCGGCATGGTAAAAGATGGTGGACGCCAAAGTGGCACACGTTTTGTGTCAGCCAGCAATGATGCAGATTCTGCTAGACAACGTTGGGACACTCTTTGCCCTTCCTCTTTTACAGCAATCTTTTCAGGCTTTGTTTCAGGATCAGGCAGATTTTGTGGCAAAGAACCTGGCAACTGTTTCTTTCGTTTCTGGGACCGCTGTCTTTTTGGTCGTCTGAATCAGGCAGTTTTTCAGACGGCAACGGGACTTTCTTGGCATGTGTTGCATGTATCCACGCTTTTCTTCCGTCCACGCGGATGGCGGTCTGCATTGTTAAAAGTATCAGATAGGGTCCACACCACCTTGGTGCAAGCAATGTTTTCCTCTCAAAGTTCCAGTGCATGCCCCGGACCAGTGTACCTGATTGGTAATGCCTCCTGCACCTGCTGATGAATCAAATGCAATTTTTGAATTAACAGATTACAATAAATGCTGAGCACAGGATATTCAAGCTCCCTTAACCGCTTTGGCTGCGGTGCACACCAAACATTCGCCGGTCTCCCCATCTCTATTTCATATGGGGAGAGCCCAGTTCTTGCCTGCACAGATGTGCGCATGCACAGTAACGCTAGTGGTAATGTGTCTACCCAGCTTAATTTGCTTCCTGCACACATTTTACTTATTTTGGCCTTCAAAATGCCGTTGTGACGTTCAACAAGACCGCCACTCATGGGGTGCCTAGAACAATGGAATCTCTTGTCAATCTGGAGACCTGTGCAAATCTGTAATATCACTGCGCCCACAAAATGCGAACCATTATCTGACCATATGATACGGGGCAGACCAAAACGGGAGAAGTACTCTTTTAACATTACTTTTGCAGTGCTCATCGCAGTGCAGTCTTTTAATGGATATGCTTTCACCCATTTACTGAATGCAAATATAACCACTAGGACATACTTCAAGTTTTGGCATCTCTCCATCTCTATGAAATCAAAATGGATTACCTCAAATGGCATAGAGGGAGGGCTGAAACTGCATGCTGGAGTCACCGTTCCCTTCCCCACATTGTACTGTAGGCACGTGACAAAATTCTTGATCAACCTCTCAGCATTTTTCTTTGTGTCTGTTCTCCTATACTGTGGCTAGATGCTGGACTATCTTTTTGGCACAAATATGAGTAGGGCTGTCGGCCATCGTGACCAATGCAGTTACATAGGAGTTGGGCAGCATCCAATTTTTACTCTTCTTGTCTACCCAGCAACCTTCTAGATCTAATTCTGCAGAGCCCTCAGCCCACCCCTGTATTTCATCAGCAGTGGCCTCTGCCTGCATCTCTTTGACAGTAGCAATTCCATCTTCAATCATACAGGGCACTTCCTCAGATTGTACCGTCAACGTTTTAGTATTCAAATCAGTGGCAGTTTGCTTCGTAATCCTGTCTGCAAATGCGTTTCCTCTCCCACTTTACATGTTACTTTTTTATGCGCCTCGCATTTCACTATTGGTAGGTGCTTTGGACACATAAGTGCAGACAGTGTTTACACTCAAATGATCAGAAATCTCACAGGCTCTAGTTAAAGCTATTATCTCTGCGGCTTGTGCAGAGTTGTAGGGGATTCTCTTGCTTTCTACAATACTCTTCAACGTAGTGATGGCATAGGCAGCAGTTGATGTGCCATCAGTTAATTTAAAACAGGAGCCCTCACAAAACAGTTCTCCATCTGGCTCTTTTTGTGGGGTATCTCTTAAATCAATTCTTCCCTTTGTTTCTTCCTCAGTAACCATTAAGCAATTATGGGGAGGTGATTCATTTTCACCAAGTCCTTCCGTGAGCAGTGGCATTCATTCTGCAGGATTCAAAGCGCTACACCTCATAATTTGGTTGTGTGGTGCAAAAAGGACAATTTCGTATCTAGTCAATCTAGCAGAGGTGAGGTGTTGCGTCTGTGTTCTATTTAACAGAATGTCTATGGCATGTGGCACCATCAAAATGAAGGTGTGCCCCAATACCATTCCTTCGGTTTGTTTCACTGATGCAGCAGCCGCTGCAACAGCTCGCAAACAATGTGGTAGTGCGCGTGCACGCTAGAGGGTCCAGCGCGGAAGAAAAATAACTGCATGGCCTATTTCTTCCACCTTGTTCCTGTGTCAAAACAGCCAGCGTGCAGCCTTCACTCTTGTGTTCAAACAATCTGAAAATGTTCTCATAATTTGGTGTGCCCAAAACTGGAGCAGAACGCAATGCAGTTTTGAGCAGATCAAATGCTCTCTGACATACTTCATTCCACTGCAAAGGCATCTCGGCATCCTTTTTTGTGAATGCCACCATTGGCTTCACAATCAATGCAAAGTTTACAATCCACTGCCGGCAATAGGAAGCCATGCCTATTATAGCTTTGACTCCTTTCTGTGTTCTTGGAATAGGCATACCAGAAATGCTCTCTATCCTTTCCGGAGTCAGTCTTCTTCCTTCTCTCGAAAGTAGGTAGCCCAAATAAGCCACCGCCTAACGACAGTATTGGAATTTCTTTAAGCTTGCTTTATGGCCATGTGCTGCTAAGTGTGTTAACAGCAAAACAGTGCTCTTTTTACAAATCTCTGTATCTGCAGCGATCAATAAATCTATATACTGTAACAATACACAACCTGCCGGTAATTCTAGCATATCTAGCTGTTCTTTCAATGCTCTGCTGTAAATACTCACTCTCTGTATAGCCTTGTGGAATGCACGTGAATGTAAATGATCCCCTCCTAATGTGAAGGCAAACAAATATCTGCTTTCCTTGTGTACTCAAATACTGAAGACAGCATTTTTCAAGTCAATAACACTAAAGTACTCTGCCGAGGCAGGAATCATTGTCAAAATTGTGGTGACGTCTGGAACTAATGGGAATTTAGGATCTACTACTTTGTTTAATGCACGTAGATGAATTATGAAACGATATGGTACCTCATTACCTCCTTTCTTATACACCGGGAGAATGGGACTGTTACATGTACTGCCTGTAATCTCTTCAATCGCCCCCAATTTTACCAAATCAGAAACAATACTTTTCAATCCTTTCTCTCCTTTTGCTGGAATTTTGTACTGTGGAATACGCGGTTACGTTACTCCTTCTTTTAGAACAATTTTTACTGGCTCTATCTTCAAGCATCCCACATCACTGTCATTCATTGCCCATATACAAGTTGGCACTTCACTCAATTCTCCTGGCAAAGGCTTGGACAGAAATTCAGATACTGGTACATCCTGTGGCGAAATTGTCAAGAACACTCCATATGGTGTGCAATGGATAACTGCACTCAGTTTTTTCAATAGCTTTAACCCCAAAAGATTTTCCCCACAATTTTCTGTTAAGAGAAATGGACAATATCCAGTGAATGGACCTAACGTCACTGCTACTGGTTGGGACGCTGGATTGGTCACTGGGGTACCTGCGAACCCTAGTGAAATATTTCTTTGCCCTGACAGTGGTATCTCCGGAACCAAGTGATGGTCTATCGAGCACTTTTGTGCCCCCTATGTATGAGAAAGCTATGCTCTCTACTCCTGACTTTCATTTCTACGTAGGGTCCTTTTTGATTCACGGGAATAGGCACTGGTTCCAACCCCTGTCTTGGGCTGTCCTATTGAGGAAACAACACATAATCCGATGTGTAATCGCTGCTATTATAGTACGTATTTGATTGGGTGTCAAAAATGTTCCCGCCCCTTCCTCTATTTCCATTTTGCGTGTTCTGATGGCTCTGATTCTGGGTAAAAGCAGTTTGATTGTGAGCTTGGTTCTGATTTTGGGTACCATTTCCTTGGCTATTTTGGTGCTGCTGCATGTTTCTATTCTGCCCATTTGTTCCTGGATGCCCCCTATGCTGTCTTCTCTGGCATTACCCATTTCGAAGGGATTGTGTCCTCCGACGTATTCCTTATCTTAAATAGAAATCCTTCAGCTTTGCTGGCCTCGGAAAATTTTTTCGCCAGAGGGCGCTGCGCGTCGATGATCGCCGAGTCGATGACCCTCGACGGCCTCCGTGCCGACGTCGACGTCATCCTGCCTATAAAGGCCGCGCGCAGCGTCCGTTGCTCAGTTCCGTTTTTCCGCGCTTCGTTGTGCCTCGGAACACCGTTGCTCAGTTCTCGTCAAGATAACGTATATAATAACTAACTATTTACCTCGATATCGATGGCATCCTCCTCCGACCCGACGACCCCTCGGTCCGGTTTCAAAAAGTGCCGAGACTGCGGGAAGAAAATGTCGTTGACGGACCCTCACAGGGTCTGTTTGTGGTGTCTGGGAATCACGCACCAGAGTTCGGAGTGTGAGGAATGCCTTTCCATGACGGCGAAAGCCTTGAAGGAGCGTAGGGGGAAGCTCGAGAGAGGTAGGTCAACTTTAACTTCCTCGAAAGCTTCTTCGGTAGAGTCGAGACGTTCGTCTCCTCACCATAAAAAACACTCTCGATCTAGATCACGAAGTGGCTCCCACCACTCGTCGACATCGAGACACTCGAAGAAGAGACGTAGGAGATCCCCTTCGTCATCTTCGTCGAGTTCTCCTGAGAGAGTTCATTGCCCCACAAAACGCAGCTCGCAAGCTGAGTGGGAGGAATTCAGGAAAAAGATGCTAAGCGTCTTCGAGAAAGCGGCCTCGTCCCCCTCGAAGACAGCTGAGGGTGATACCCCGGGTAAAAAACCCAAAAAATCTAAACGCCGCGAGTCGCAGTACCCGGCGGAAAAGTCAACCCGAAAGCGCCTCGAGCCATCGGGAGATAAAGCATCATCGACGCCATCGTCGAAAACTCCTTCGAAACAGAGGTCGGCGCCATCGACGCCGTTGTCGAAGGATTCATCGGCGCATCAGTCGATCGAGTCGACGCCGACGTCGACGCCGATATCGACGCCGGTGAAGGAAAGAACCACGGCTACTCCACAGCCAACGGTTAGACAAAAGACCTCCGACTCGACGCCGAGAACGTCGACGTCGTTCTCGAGCAAGACTCCGATCCTTTCGAGTTCTTCGAGGCCTAGTACACATTTCTCGACGCTTTTCACGGCGCCTTCGAGTACTTTCACGTCGGTGTCGACGACATCGACGTTTTCAAGGCCTGTGATGATGGCTCCTTCTGCATTGGAAATGGGGTTTATACCATTCCAAAAACCAATGTATCCCCCTTTAACCTCGATTTTTGAGGAAAGGGAGGATTCAGACCAAGATATTGATTTACAGAGGACCACATCACCAGAGCCAGAGACTTTCGCCTCTGAGGAAGGAAGATTAAAAAATCTTCAGGATGCACTTCAGGAAGCTAGTGGCTTGGACACTTCTCCTGAAGCAGAATTTATCAAACCAGACCCAGGAGAACATGCGGAGACTCCATATAGAGCTCTGATGTCTAGAATCATAGAATTTATGGGTTGGTCTGCACCTTCTCCTGCCTTTCAGCAGGATGACCTCACTGACATACTGGACAAGGGCCCACAGGAGGATCCTGTGGTTCCATTTCACTCTGCTCTACAGAGAAGGATTTTGACAAACTGGGAAACGCCAGAAATTATCCCGGCAGTAAATAAAAAACTGTCAACAAAATACAGGGTGGCTAGTTCTGACCCTGAATATTTGTCAAAACACCCTACTCCTGAGAGCTTGGTTGTACAGGCTGCAACCTCATCAGGCAGCACATCTGCATACCCCACTGCTCCGCAGGATAGGGATGACAAAAAGTATGATGCCATGGCTAAGAAGGTTTTTTCTGCCTGTAGCATGGCGTTAAAGTCTATTAACGCGACCTGTACGCTCGCTAGGTTCAGCCACACCCTTTGGGAGTGCGCTTCATCAGCGGCTGACTGCCTCCAAGAAGGAGAGGAAAGGGACGCATTTTTAAACATCATCAGGGATGGTAAAGATGCGATGTGCGAGACCCTACAAACTGGCCTAGATTCTGCTGACAGTATCAGCAGGGCCATGGCGGCAAGTACCACAATCCGCAGGCATGCGTGGTTGAGGAAGTCTGGTTTTGCCTCTGACGTGCAGACCAGGCTTTTGAATATGCCCTTTGACGGTTCTACCCTCTTTGGAAAGAAGGCGGATGACAGTTTGGAGAAACTGCAAACGTCCAAGGCAGCAGCCAAGTCATTGGGAGCTGCTATCCGTCAGAATACCTTTCGTCCTTCGGGATCATCGTGGAGAGGACGGTCCTTTCGTTACTATTCCTCATATGGAAGGGGCAGGGGACGACCGGCTCAAAGAGGCCAAGGAAGATTTACCCGTGGTGGACGGGGTAGGGGAAAGAAAGCCGCACCCGCAGGAGCAGGAGCCACTTTACCTTCGGCAACTGCATCAGCCGCTTCAAAACCACTCTGAGGTCTCCCCTCACAGAACACCAGTAGGGGGCAGGTTAACTCACCATCTGACGGAATGGCAGGCTATTACGTCAGATGCTTGGGCTCTGGAGACAGTGGCCAAAGGTTACTGCCTGCCCTTCCTACATATCCCTCAGAGTCATCCACCGGGGAACAACCCTTTGAAGCTTCCAGATCCGCTCCTCTTGCAGGAGGTTTTAGACCTGCTAGAGAAAGGTGCCATAGAACTGGTACCTGTAGCGGAAAGGAACAAGGGTTGGTACTCCCCCTACTTCATAATACCGAAGAAGGACGGAGGACTGAGACCCATCTTAGACTTACGGGAATTGAACAAATTCCTCCGAAAGGACAAGTTCAAGATGGTGACTCTCTCTCAGATCCTTCAGGCCCTCCAGCTTCAGGACTGGTTGGTATCTCTAGACCTCCAGGACGCTTATTTCCATGTGCCGATCCATCCCAGGCACAGGAGATACCTGAGGTTCGCAATTGGCAGCTCTCATTATCAATTTCGAGTTCTGCCATTTGGGCTAACCTCCGCCCCGAGGGTCTTTACCAAGCTAATGTCGGTTGTGGCTGCAAGTCTAAGGAGGGAAGGGATTCATGTCTACCCTTACCTAGACGATTGGTTGATCAGAGCTGTATCTTCGGAACAGGCTCAGAGACAACTAGATTATGTTTGCCACTTCCTTCACAAGCTGGGCTTCTCCCTCAATTTAAAGAAGTCACAGATGATACCATCACAGAGACTCCAATTCATTGGAGCAGTCCTGGACACTTCCCTGGGAAAAGCCTTGCCACCAGAGGTGAGGGCTCGAGATATTCTGCAGATGGTCATCAGATTTCAGAATGCCCAATATCTCCCAGCCTACGACTTTCTGAGGTTGCTAGGCCTCATGGCATCCTGCATATTCCTCGTGCCGGAGGCTCGCCTGAGAATGAGATCCCTCCAGTGGGCACTGAGAACTCAGTGGTCACAGTTCTCAGGAAGGATGACAGATCTCCTTCGGATCCCGGTCAAAGTAGCCCGAGACCTTCAGTGGTGGGCCTGTCGGGAGAACATCCTGAAAGGAGAAATGTTTTGGCAACCATGGCCGGAGATAACAGTAGTCACGGATGCCTCACTCACGGGGTGGGGAGCTCACGCCAACGACTTGACCATCAGCGGTCGTTGGTCTCCATCGGAGTCCAGACTACATATCAACCTGTTGGAGCTGAGAGCCATCAGACTAGCGCTGAAGGCTTTTCTGCCGTCTGTACGGGGAAGAAACGTCCTAATAATGACGGACAATACAGTGGCCATGCACTACCTCAACAAAAGAGGAGGCGTAGGCTCACTACCACTGTGCAGAGAGGCGATGCAGCTCTGGTTTTGGGCAATTCAGGAAGGAATCTCTCTATCGGCAATTCACCTAGCCGGAGAGAAGAACTTGACAGCGGACGCTCTGAGCAGGCAGAGCACAGTCTCTCACGAGTGGGAGATAGCTCAGGAAGTCCTTCAAGAGATCTTCGCCCTTTGGGGAACCCCTCAAGTGGATCTGTTCGCCACCAGTATCAACAGGAAGTGCGACAGATTTTGCTCAAGGGAATTTCCTCCGAGAGGAGCTCTAGGAGATGCGTTCGTAGTGGACTGGGAGTTCCCACTTCTGTACGCGTTCCCTCCGGTCCCTGTCATTCCTCAAATGATCAGGAGGTTGAGAAGGTTTCGGAAGACCATGATCCTAATTGCCCCGGATTGGGCCAGGAGAACGTGGTACCCGGACCTTCTAGACATGTCCATCTGCCCTCCAATTCGACTGCCATACAGAGAGGATCTTCTCTCGCAGAAGGAAGGTCAGGTTCTCCATCCAGCCATCAAGACCCTCAACCTTCACGCTTGGTGTCTGAAAGGTTGAGGTACAAGGATTGGGACCTTCCGGATGATGTTATGGAGGTGTTGCTTTCGGCCAGAAGGCCGGCAACTAAAACTCTATACCGCTGCCGTTGGAACAAATTTTGCAGCTGGTGCAGAGAAAAGAATATTGAACCCTTTTCTTGTGGTACACCTATGGTGTTGTCATTCTTACTTTACCTGGCTAATTCAGGCCTACAGGTTGGCACAATTAAGGGCTATCTCGCAGCGCTATCAATCTTTAAGCGCACTGCAGAGGAGCCTTCATACTTCAAAATTCCATTGGTAATACAATACCTAAAAGGATTAACTAATGTTTATCCCCCGAAACCTTTTCAAGTTCCCTTATGGGATTTAAACCTAATTTTAAACTTCCTAAAGGGTGCCCCTTTTGAACCACTACACTCTTGTTCATTGAAGCTTCTCACCCTCAAAACTGTTTTGCTAATAGCATTGACATCTGCTAGAAGGGTTAGCGAGTTGCAAGCCTTATCGTGTAAACCTCCACATACAATCTTTTACAAGGACAAAGTTGTTCTTCAGGTGAAGCCTAACTTCCTCCCGAAGGTAGTCTCGGAGTTTCACATCACTCAGAAGATTATATTACCTTCTTTCTACCCTCCTCCTCATCCGGGGAAGGAGGAAGAGAGACTGCACAGGCTGGACCCTAAGCGAGCCTTGAGCTTCTATATCAGCAGATTGGCTAAGATCAGACAAGCAGACCAACTCTTTGTAGGTTATGCAGGACATAAGTTGGGCCTTCCAATAACAAAACAAACCATCTCCAGATGGATTATTTTAGCCATTCTGGAGTGCTACAAATTGGCAGGAAAGGAGCCTCCTCAAAATCTAAGGGCTCATTCTACCAGGGGTATCGCAACATCCTCAGCCCTTCAAAGAGGGGTGCCAATTCGAGATATATGTGCGGCTGCCACATGGTCGTCCGCACATACATTTACCAAATTCTATAGCCTGGATTCCTCCTCTAGTCAAGAAACTAGATTCGGCAAGGCTGTGTTACACTCTGTCCATTCTGGAAGGGTAACATAACTTTTATTACTCCCGCCTCCAGTCACAATACCACTGCTATGGGAGTCTATCTAAGATAAGGAATACGTCGGAGGACACAATCCCTTCGAAGAACTAGTTACTCTTACCTTGTAACGTTCTTTCGATGGGATGTTCCTCCGACGTATTCCTTATCGACCCTCCCATCCATCCCCGCAGTATGACTTCCTGTGGGTTTGCAGCCTATGCTCCTTCAAGGTGATTAGTCTAATCCAAAAACATTACTGGGGACTACAAAACGGAACTGAGCAACGGACGCTGCGCGCGGCCTTTATAGGCAGGATGACGTCGACGTCGGCACGGAGGCCGTCGAGGGTCATCGACTCGGCGATCATCGACGCGCAGCGCCCTCTGGCGAAAAAATTTTCCGAGGCCAGCAAAGCTGAAGGATTTCTATTTAAGATAAGGAATACGTCGGAGGAACATCCCATCGAAAGAACGTTACAAGGTAAGAGTAACTAGTTCTTCTATTTTGTAGATGTGGACATTGCGCTCTCCAGTGACCTTCCTCTCTGCAGTACGCACACAGATTTAGTCCCAGAGGCCCTTCATGCATATTCAAATTACCTCTGCCCTGTGCGTTTCCTCTCCCTCTATTGTGTCCCACCACTTGCTGAAGTAGCACCTCAACCATTGTTCGTAGTGCTTATATTTTCATTGGCAAGGGATATTCATCAAATATCTCATGTATTTCCATTGTGGGGATACTAGGATCTGAAATCCATTTTAGCGCCTCTCGTATAGATACTTTTAGTTTATCACCTGCCTACCTTGACAACAGCAAAAATCGCCGCTGTATATATGGCTCTGCCGCTTCCTTCCTATCTCTCCTAATATCTTTACGCCTATACCCCGGTGTGGCAAACATTTCAGCATATTCATCAAGTTCAATCTTAAATTCAAAAAGTCGGTCTACATGCTCCCTTATTTCTTCATCTCTCTACAACGTGCTAATGCATTCAAATCCAACAACTGTTGAGGCGGTAGCCTCCCAATTAACTGTTTCCGTCTCGCCGTTAAATATTCCCCCATGCATTCCAACAATACCTGTCTTTTATTGCTCCTCCTGAAATCATACATCGAAGCTAGTGTTGACGTTTCATCATTCCCGTTTATATACATCTCTGCCTGTTCATGCAACTCTTGTTTTCTCTCCTTGCTGATCGCACTACGGGTCACTCTCACACATCCACTTTGTCCGGTCCCCTCTCTCGTTTCAATGAGTTCAAGTTCAATTATTGGAGGGGCAGATGGGACAGAAACAATCCCTTGGGAGGAAGGTGCAGATGGGACAGCGGGAACGAGAAGTGACTGTTTTGGCACTGGCTAGCTAATGGGAGGCGCTGATTGTGTGGTCTGTGGCTGTGCCGGGGTTTGATCAGGTGGGAGGGGCTGAGCAACTGGAGGGGGCTGAGCAATAATCACTGATGCAGTGTTTTTAGTCTCTCCCCTTGGGCCTCGCTTTGTATCAATCAATATTTTATTTATCAATTCATCTGATGAATGCAACTCTTGTTGTGGGTATATTTTATCTATACTCAACTGACCACATCTATTTGATTTTCTCAAACTATCATTCCACTCCTCCTTTTTCTTTCACTCTTTCTGTTTTCGACTTATGCCTGCGTGCGCTCTTCTCTCTACTTTTTCAACAAAGCATAGCTTCCCTTCTCCAGTCCCTAAGGATATCAAATGCTGCAGGACGTGTTTTCTTTTTCATCAACACCTTCTCCAAACAATCTATTCACGGAATCTCAAAACTCCCATGATTCGGCCACTGAAGGTTTTCCTCTTTTCTGGTTTGCCTATGCCAAGTCTCACAAAACATTATCGCTCCCACACCATACTTCACATACATCTCATATACGCTGGCGACCCTTCGGGTGGCGTGACCTGGCCAGTTTCCAAAGATTGTCTACCGCAGCGGAAAAATCCTGCTAAAGTAGACAGTACCCCAAGCATGTTTTAACCTTACCCTCGGCTAATCTACCTTACGCTGGGTGTTTGTTTTTGCAAAATTAACTCTCAACTAATATCAGGGTTACTTTGAATTGGGGCACGACTCACCTGATCAGTCAAGTCTTCTCTCAAGATGCAGTTTGTCCGTATACGGACGCAACCAATGACGTTGTGTCTGCGTATCTTGGCTCACTGTGCTTCGTTTCGGGACCCTCGCCTCCTTGTTCTCTGGCCGGACCTGTCGATCAGGGATCAGTTGTGCCCAGATCTGCAAAGGAGTCATCACTTTCACAGGGGCGCCCAAACACCTCTTGATCCCGGCTCGATCGTCCCGTTCTCTCCGCCTTCCTTATTTTACAACATACACGATGGAACAAGTGGGGGAGGGTCCCTATTCGGGCGCCAACGCACAATCACCACACACAAACTGATACGCCAGACACAAGGTTGTATTCCCAAAAGCTAGGGTTTATTGCAAAGCAAATAGTCTCAGTTGGCCAACTGGGTCCCACGCCCTGAGACGTGTTTCTCCAGACCTCGGACGCAAGAGAGAGAAAAACGTACAACAGTTACATATATACAAAATGAGCATCTTACAATCAGCGGTGACACATTCAATACCGCCCATAATGTATTTCCTTTGGACTGGGTTCGATGATTGACAATTGTGACGAGTATGACACCTTCAAAAATTCATTTAGCAACAGTTTGCAATTTTTCGAGCCTGCAGACACAAGTCTTTGTTTTAAAGAACACGATGCTTCTATTTTTGCAAGCAAGCTGCATGCAGGGGAGAGACACATTCCGGGCCTTGCTATCTCCTACTTTCTATTTGTGTACTGGGGGTCAACTTGCTCTCGAGGGCTCTACAGGGCTCAGGAAAGTGGGGCCGCAAAGAAGAGCATAATTCAAGCCGTTAAATGTTTGCCTCTAACATTTCTACTGTATTAACAAGACTAGCTGGCACCTGTGTACTGATAAAAATGCCTTGCTGCTTACTTCCAAGGACTCGTGAGGGAGGAGACCGGGCATTTCTGTCTGGGTTGCTGCGTTATGTTTCAACATGTCTCTCGCGGCCTTGCATTATGCACTAGTGGAGCAGAATACGTTTTCAGCAAAGCAGTTTTAACAGAAAGCAAAAGGCAAACGTTAGAAAACAAAATGGCGATTTCAGTCATCTTGAAATGGGCGCACTTTAGTCAAGTTTATGGCTATATATTTCTAATACTAAACACATGAGGCGGTTGGTCTTCGGCCAACAAAGTACATTGCCTTCTGATTGAGGGGTGTCTACTTTTTCTGGACTGACAATGGGCTTCATCCTACTGGCAGGTTCATCTCCTATCAACAATCCGAGCTCTGGGCAGAACATTCCTCTATCATAATCCGCCCTGACTCCAGCATCTAAGCCTTGTCAAATTTTACCAGCGCAGGTGGCCTCACAATGTGTTTGTAAATGTTCTCAAACCCAGCGTTAACTAGACCAAGACCCGGCATCTAGCTTGGTCTTGTTTCTTAGCTGAAATTCCAGGGGCTTCAAACATTTGTTAAACAACCGTTCACTCGGGATCAATAATCATGATGTGATTTTCCTACAGGAGACGTGGCTCACCTCTGTTCCCATATGGGATAATCATGATGTGCATCTGAATTTGACCACCAAAGCAATGCGAGGCCGTCCAACTTCAGGACTGCTAATTGCTGTGAAAAAATACCCTCACATTACCTCTGAACCACGTGCTTCTCCAAATGCCTTCATTCAGATGATAAAACGGCATATGCTTTGGTGAATATTTATTGGAATCCCATGGGGATATCCGATGAACGCTTCCTCAAAGATCTCAATGATATGATGGAACTTATATCTTTGGACTCTAATGTCTCGACGACCATAATTGCAGGGCAGTTGAATCTCCACTGCCTACGAACACATTCCTCCCAATCTGTGGGAAGATTGTCAAAATGGCATCACTTTGTCAAAACCCGAAACTTTCAAATGCTGAATGGCTCTTTCAAGGCCGATTTTCCTCCAAACCCAACGTGGCACAGGGGAGATAGCCTCTCAATCATTGACTGTCTTTGTTGATTCCACTCTCGCAACCCAAGTCACAGACTTTCGGGTCCTGCCAACTGGTTTGAGTGATCATAATATGCTCAAAATGACATGGACTGCAAAAGCCCTGTGTGCATCTCTCCCACAAAACTCAAACAAGAGTCATTTAACAATCAACTCGAGTTGTAATCGACTACGCTGGTCTGAGACTCCTCTGATCCTGTTCAATAACCATCTAGCATCAGAAATTCATAGGCACACCAGCGGCGAAGCAAATCAAGAAATTATATATTGTGACTTGATCCAGCTTTTCCAATCCAATTTGCGTCAACAATTTAAAACTACTCCAAAATTGCATGCATACAAACACAAGACATAAGAGAACGGAAAACCTTGCATCGACTTCAAAAGCGTGAAGGCCTTAAATTGACTGATGGCTCCCGGGGAGCTGTTCTGACTCAATTAAAAACCAGATATAAATAAAAACTGGCTCCACAATCAAATCTTTTATATCAACTTGATGGTGCAAAAATGTTGAGTGCATTGCAAACTAAAAACACATCTGAAATATGGTCAGCCATTAATCAAACAAACATCCATAAGGCCTCAGGTAGCTTTACAATCCCAAGGAGTTACTGAACGCGACTTGATTTCCTACTACTCAGATCTGTATGCTCCCCAGATGCAAAAATGCACTCCTCTTCTGCATCAGACTATCCACGATTCCATTTAATCTTTGACAAAGATGTTCTATTTTATATTCACAAAGCAATCCGTTCGCGGGCCCCCGGTCCAGACGGTCTCTCAAATTTTAATTTCAAACAATATCCGGAAATCTGGGCTGAGGTGTTGTATAAGATCTTTAACCATGTAAATACCACCCAGCAAGTACCCCAATCCTGGAAACATTCCATAGTTCTGCCTATCTACAAAAAAGGCAACCATTGCAAACCCTCTACCTAATGCCTAATTGCACTTGTGTACGCCCCTGGAAAAACTTTGTCGAGTAATCCTACGAGACCTAAACCAGTGGTCCTCAGACATGCACATGAGACCCCTTTCAATCTGGATTTGTGGCCAGATTAGGGACCTCACTCAACCTTAGCGCACTAAATATGATCAAGTCATATTATGCCACTCTGAAACCACCACTATATTTAGCATTCGTAGATTTCCGAGTGGCATTTGATTCCATCAATAGCCACTTATTGTTTGAGAAACTTTCCTGGTACAAATACCCTAGCTCGCTTCTCACCTGAATCAAATTGCTGCATACAAAAACAACTATGCAGGTGAGACTTGCATTGCAGGGACTTTTGTCCTCATGTTTTTCAACTGAACGGGCCTAAAACAGGGATGCATTTTGGCCTCCATTTTGTTTAATTTGTTTATCTTCGACATGGCTGAAACATTTAAACCTATCATGTCAGATGCTCCAAAACTAGGCCTACAACGTATTGCATGGCTTCTTTATGCGGACAACCTTGTCCTATCTCAGACCCCCAAAGGGTTACAAAACCTTCTTGATGGATTGGACAAGTACGCCCATGATGATCTGCTCATCCATACAGATGAGACACAAATAGTAGTTTGTAATAGCACCACGAAAAACATAACCATTTCTAAATATAAGTGGTCACTACAGCACTCTGAACTCAAGATAGTAATGCAATACAAATACCTTGGAGTGCCCTTTAACACTTGATGCCAGACGCTGTTTTTGAACAGACTAAAATTAACATTTATCTCACAGGCAAAGGTTCTAATGTATAAATATGGCAATTGTTCCTGTACGCATGTAATGTTTTTCCAACAAAGTTGTTCTAATTCTTTTGTATGGAATTGAAGCAAGAATTCCGCGAACGCAAAAGTCTAGATCTCCTTGAGGCGCGATTCTGGAGACAAGTATTAACTCCCAAATTGCTTGCCTCTACCAGTCATACGTTATGAATTGGGCTCACTCGCTTTACATGCTCATGTCATAGGGAAAATGTCTGCACTACTACGTAAATGTCTTTTGGGTCTCAGAACAAATAACATCTTGAGTGTCGTTGCATACTATCTCTTGGAATCTGACCATCTTTTCCCCTGCAAGTGGCGGACTTGTGTATTGGATGCACTATCAGATGCCTCCATAACATTAGATCTTCTATTGCAGAACCCTTCTCGAGCAAAGAATAAACTATTTGAATTCCATTGGATAAGCAATTGTTCTAAATGTGAATCCCTACCAAGATTTCAATGGGGCTCCTTTTGGTCATAAAAAATTTCGCGGTGTGGCAGATTATTTAGCAAAGTGTCCAGCCATTCACA
The DNA here is from genome assembly GCF_040938575.1 of Ambystoma mexicanum. NCBI lineage: Eukaryota > Metazoa > Chordata > Amphibia > Caudata > Ambystomatidae > Ambystoma > Ambystoma mexicanum. The sequence goes on from NC_090923.1 coordinate 1,134,001,988, forward strand.
TTCGTAACCAATATCTATGTTTTAGGCTAAATATATGGCCAACTACTGTAGTGCTAGCGAGAAGGGGTCAGATTCCAAGAGATCAGAATGTTTGTCGGTTTTGTGCTGATATCCTGCAACAAGAAACATTACAGCATCTCATTGTAGATTGTCCAGCTTTGTCAAGTAAACGTCAATTATACTTCAAAAATGTTATTTGCATCTACCGATCTCTAGGCTCCTAATTTTTTCTAATTTTAGGCTTGCTATAAAAATAGCTGTAGTTCACTTCCTTGAAGCATTTTTTCCATCATAACTGACTGACAAAAAGTTACAAAATCACTTAAGCTGCTTTGCAATCATTGTCTTTGATTAATCAAGAGAACAATAGGCTATCACAAAGTTTCAACCGATACCTACGATTGCATAATGTTCTGAGCTGCTTGATACAATTTTGTTTGAATCTCATCTGTTTTTATTTTACATATCTCATTTGTTAATTTTCTGAAGAAATTGTACTGTTATTTTATCCAGGCTGTAAAAGAAAATGTCAGTCAGTTCTGGAGAAAATGTTTAACATGTATTTATTTCATGATTTGAAAGGTTGATACTATCAGCCAACCAAATAAAGCATCTATTTTTAAGTAAGCTAGCTACGGTCACAAGTGGAAGCGTTTCGTTACGTGGTGCCGGTCGCAGAAGTTCTCACACTTGAGGGTCATTGCCCTTCAGATTCTTTCATACTTGTTGTCCTTGGCCAAGGCGGCGCTGGCGCACGCCTCTATCAAGGTGCATCTGGCGGCTATCTCCCGCTACAGCAGGTCACCGGGAAGATCTTCCCTTTGGTCCCACCGTCTTGTCAAGGAGTTCCTCAAAGGACTGTTACGATCTATCCCACTGGTGAAGACTCGTGCCCCGGCGTGGGATCTCAACGTGGTGCTGACTAGACTCATGGGGTCCCCGTTCAATCCGATGCATCAAGCTCTGCTCAAGTTCTTGTCTTGGAAGACAGCTTTCCTTGTGGCCGTCACCTCTGCCAGGAGAGTAGGTGAAATCCAGGCCCTGTTCGGCAACCAGCCTTACTTGACTTTTCATGAGACAAGGGTGGTGCTCCGGATGCACTCCTCCATGTCCAATGTTCCGTCGGAATTTCATCTCAATGAGCCCTTGGAGTAACCTGTGTTTTTTCCGACCCCTTCGTCGACGGCTGAAAGGACTTAGCACTAGCTGGATGTGGCTTGAGCGCTGAAGTTTTATGTGGCCCGCACAAAGAGTTTCCGGAAGATTCCTCAGCTTTTTGTGAACTTTGGTCCTGTGAACCATCGGAAGGCCTTGTCCAAGGTTTCCATCTCCTGGTGGCTCTCTGGCTGCATCACTCATTGTCACTGGTTGGCAAACCGACTGCTGCCTGGCCGTCCGAGAGCCCACTTTACCAGAGCGATCGCTGCTACAATGGCGTTCCTGTTTGGTGCACCTCTGCTGGACATCTGCAGGGCTGCTACGTGGAGGTCTACACACACATTCACAATATTATACTGTGTCGACAGGGATTCAAGGGAGGAGTCCAGAGTCAACCAAGCAGTACTCCGTAACCTGTTCACTTAAAGGTGAGCCTGTTGAGGAGGTAAGAGTAATTGCTTCTGTTTTATTTGTAATTGCTTCATGGTTCCTACAAAGCAGAGGGCCTTACAATGGATTGGACTGTTAGGGAGATTTCTCAGAAATGTGCTAATGCCCTCCAGACCCCCAGCAACATTGCTGGATTTTGAGGACTTGATTTTTTTTTACCTGGAGAGAGCAAGACCCTTTTTTTCCCCACTCACCCATGTATTTTAAATGTGATTTCTGAACTTTGTTTCTCTTTTGGTTATGGAGCCTGACAAACTCCATAGGCATCCTCGTTACATTGTCACACAGCACCTTCAGTGTAGTGGCACAGGGAAGTCGCTTAGATTTCCAAAAGTTTTAAATACCCTCTCTTGGATAACCTACTGTTTCCAAGAGCAGTGAAATGAAATTGACTTTACTTTTTGTAACTTTCTAAATCCAGCATACATTATCTTACCATAGGGTGCTTAGTATCCCCTTTTTCTAGTTTCTCATGTAACATTTTGATGTTTCTGTTTCTACAATTAATGGCTGGTGGCAGTGGTTTACTTTTTACTACCATTGTGTTTTTACCGCGGGCTGCGTTCGAAGCTACAGTAAGGCACCCATGGGTGCCTATTTTGTCAAAATGGCCCAGTGTACTTTTTTCACCATTTCCCCGCTGGAAAGGTCTTTCTTGAGATTTACTCTTTGCGCCAAACCAGGTTTGGTCCCTTTGTTTGTTTTGTCTTTGGCAGGATTCACAAATGAAAACCACCTCTGGCTCCAGTATGTCTGGCAGGGGCAGGAAGTGAGGGAGGTGCATGAAACTCCCTGTGCTTAATCCCCTTGTTTACAGGAATTGCACCCAAAGGTGATTGGCCGGCTGGCTGTCTGGCAAGGACAGCCACCCTGCTGTGTGATTGACAGCTAGGCTGGAATAAATGGGGGAAAGCTGCATAAAAGGCGAGGATTTTTGGCTTGAAAGGTAGTCGACCACTGGACAAAGGAATCCGAAGAAGAACTTGGAAGAAACACCTTCTGCAACTCTTGGGCAGTTGGTTTGCCCGGTGAAGCCCTGCTGCTGTGCTGAAGCTCCGAATTCGCTTCGACTAGAGAAGCCTTGCAAGGACAACTTCTCCCCTTGAGTTGTTGGGACCAATCAACTCCAAAGTGAAATTGTTTGGATATCCACTCGGAGCTGGCTGTTCAACTGCTGCTGCTGGAACCAAAGTGCCAGGGAGAGGAACACCAAACAGAGTGCATCACTTTTAAATTGAACCCGAGCTTGTGGAAGATCCTCTGGACTCCCAGTAAGCAGGACTGGCCAAGCCTGAGCCACCTCAGAGTGTTGCACCCAAGATGCGAGGAAAGTCCAAAATGGTATCTGAGAGTCCGCAGTGGTGCTATTTGCTGAGAAGTGAGGAGCTGAAACCGCGAAGTGCCGCTCAATAGAAGTTTGTCCTTTTCTGCCGCTGACCGTGACATTGCAGTGTAGGAGTCCTCAGACGTCCCCCCTCTTGTCCCCACGACTGAGGCCCAGGAACAGGATCTACAGAGCTGCACAGGAACAGAAGCCAGCTGGAACCATTTCTTCTAACCAAAGGTACTGTAAAGTTTGAATGGATTTACTCTTGTTGTTGTAGCCTTACTTGATCTCAGTTGAGACTTGTCTTGGTTGCTGCTATAGAGTTGCTTGCATCTTCTACCTCCCACAAACCTCCCCGCTTGTGAGCCTACATTGATTCTACTTTTCTATAAAGACTTCTAAAAGATTATGCAAGACTTTTACTTGCCTGCAAGAAGTGCTTCAGCTCACCTAGACTTTCGCCCAATTGACATTGGCTGGCCTGGCTCCCTGAATGACACTTCTCTCCTCTGCTTGTCTCACCTTCCCTTCCGGTCAGGGTTAACTTATTTTGCATTGGGGGGTTCAAACGTACTTGCCTGCTTCAGAATATTTGTGTGATCCCTTGTTTTATTCTGAAATCTCTTTACTTTAACACTTATCTCAGTATTGCTCTAAATGTACCAGTGATTTCTGATGCTTGTTAATCTGTTGATAATCGCATGCTGTGCATATAGTCTGACATCTACTGGTAACCGCATAGTATTACATCTTATCTTTCGAGGGTCGATGGGGGACGTCGGCATAGGCGTGTCTGTAACACTATCCCGAACGTGACGTGTAGTGTACCCAGAAATCCTCACGTGTTGAGGTCCCTCGGATTCTTTTCTTCCGCCCAGCTTGCTTGTCACCTTATGCAGGGGTCTTATCAAAAATTGCAATTTGTAAAAATCCTGACCTTTGGTCGTTTATACAACATTCGTCCCCTCTTTGATTGCTGAACCGCCGCCGAAGACAGAATAACAGATTTCGACGGCTGGTGTTCCGGTCGACCGCATGGCCGGGCCTTCTGGCCAGCCAACACAGTAGGGAGAGTGGAGGTCTGGGGGTTCCTTTCTTTAAGAATGTCTTTCCTTCTCCCCTCTCTTTGCCCCTTTTGGTGTTGTCGTTGCTTCTGTTACCTTGCGCTATGGACAAGACTCAATTTAAATTTTGCCCTTCCTGTAAGGGAAAATGTCCCTGGAAAGACAAGCACCCTCTGTGCAACAAGTGTCTCCCCCCTCAACCACGCCCAGGCGTCCTGTGGGCACTGAAAGCTGCTTCGTCCTAAGACCATAAAGGAGCGTTATGTAAAATGGTGGGCGGCCTATGCAGTGTCGCAGGCCGAGGGTAGCTCCCCCGCCGCCAAAAGCGATGAGGCCCATAGCGACGACCATGACTCGGACACGGACGCCATTGACCTGACAACATAGCAGACTCGCTCCAAGACGTCCGTCCCCAGCCCCGATAGGCACAACGCAAGTCCTGCTATGGGGAGGTTACATCCCGGCGATGAGGACGCCACACAACCCCCAGTACCGTTGCAGCTTATCAGTCGAAATGATCCAAGGCGCCAACCAGTGCATCGGGTTCCTCGAGGACACCCGCTGATTCGTAGGATCGGCAGCCCTCCCCGTCAAATGTGTCAGCGGCATGCATCCGGTCATTCTGTAACTAAGGGCGCCAGTACCAAATCCCACATCGGCGTGCCTTCTAAGAGCGCGCTGACGCTTAAGAAAACTGTGGTTGCGCCAAAAGTTTTGACGCAGCCGCCCTCTCAGCCTAAACACAATCCTGTAATGCCGAGCATCAGCGAAAGCCTTGCGAAGATTGTCTTGGCAGGCGGTAAATGCAAGGATACGTCGAAAGACTCCTCTGAACGCCCTGATTGGCCTAAAAGTGCGTCGAAAGAGATGCCAGAACGCCCTAAAGAGCATCAGGACTTTACAGAGTGTCCCAAGTCTTTGTCTAAGACTCTTAAGTGAAAACGCTTGACGTTCTAGACTACAGGATCCTCTAGAGGATCCCTTTCCCCTTTAGACACTTCTGGGTCATCTAAATGGACTAGGGAGAAATTTGAGGGGTGTGAGAACAGGCTACAAAAATGTGTAGATTTTTGTGAGGTTTACCCCAAAAAGGCCTTGTAAAGAGATCTCTTATGTTGTACCCACAATAACTAAATACCAGAGGACCTCAGACCCTCTCCAGGAGGAGGTCTTAGATGTTTCAGACTTCAAAGAGGTCCCGCCTGACCCTTATGCACTAGACCGTTATGCACAGGACCCTGATCTTTTCGATGATCCTCGTGGTCACACCCCCGAATTGGGGAGATGACCAACCTGTTGGTGAGAACCCACCATGGCTATCCCCGACTCCAACCCCAGACCAGGATGCCATGGACCTTGACTCTCCATTGTCTCTCCCTGTGCGTCGGGCTTCTCCTGTGGACGACCAAATGGCGTTTAATGCCATTCTCGGGAAGGCAGCAGAGCACTTCCAAATAGCCACACAGTAGGCTATTATTGACTCAGATTTCGTGGAGGACATTTTAAAAGAGAAGCCTCGGGCTAGCCAAGCTGTTCCCCTTCTCAATTCCATCAAGAGGCGTATAGGCCACCCCCCCTTTATTAACACCCTCTCAGGCTAGAGCTGTTAATCCCAGAGTGGAGAAACAATTTCGGTCCTCTGCAACCAATCCCCTATATATCAGAGGTCATGCTACACCAGACTCTCTTGTGGTCACGACTACGAGGAAGGCGGCTTGGGGTCACCTTGTCTACAGGCGAGTTGCCACCAGACAAGGAGTGTAAAAGGTTATATGCTCTGTGGAAAAGAATAACCACTGCTGCAGCTTACTCCATGCGCTTAGCCAATAATACCACCCTGTTGGCTAGTTATTCAGCTGTCCAGTGAAACCTACTGCAAGAGGGCCTACAGGAGGTCGCAGAACCAGTGTGCATCCGCCTACTAGCAGTCGTAGCAGAGGGCAAACAAGTTAATCACAACATTCTCAAGACTACCTTGGATGCTGCTGAAACTGCTGGTCGCTCCCTGGCACAAGGTACCCTGTTAAATCACCATACCTGGCTGAGAATTTCTGTGTTTAAACTAGAGACTCAGGCATCATTGATTAACAACCCCGTGGAAGATTCCAGTCTGTTTGGAAAAGCGGTGGTCGAGGCACTGGAGACCACCAAAAAAGAACATGAGACCCTCACGTCCTTAAACCCAATTACCCAAAGACCTTTTCAGCAAAGAGGGAGAAATTCTCGCCGCTCCTTTCACAGGCAATCCCATCGTTCCCCCCCCATAATCAGTATGGCTCGGGGAACAATTGGTCTCCAGGACAAGGTTCTAACACCCCCACTACTTAACCTCCCAGAGGACAACATCTGGGAAAGGGAGGGGTTTGCAACGGCACACCTAGAGGCTCCCCGGCCTCTTGTCAAAAATGACTCTCGCGTCTGTGTCCCCTCCCGTGCCTCCCCGATCGGAGGACGATTAACATCTTTCCTGCATGCATGGGAGGGAATCACATCGGACCTGTGGGTGTTAAAGTCCGTCACCCACGGGTACTGTATGGATTTTAGCCAGCCACCTCGGTACAGAACCCCCAAGAGCCAGGCGCTTGACACCAGAACACCTCCAGATCATGCTTCAAAAGGTCGAGATCCTGCAGGGAAAATGGCACCATCGAAGTCGTCCCAGTTCTACAGGTAAACAAGGGTATTTATTCAGTGTACTTCCTTGTACCCAAAAAGGATCTACCATGCGCCCTGTGCTAGACTTGCGCCCAGCGAACAAGTTTTGTCAAACCCCAAACGTTTCGTATGGTGACGCTGCAAGCTGCAAGAAGTAATTCCTCTTCTCATGAAGGGGATTACATGGCAACATTGAACATGAAAGATGCATACTTTCATATTTCAATGTTACCAGCACACAGAAAGTACTTAAGGTTCATGATAGAGGGCAAGCACTATCAGTTCAAGGTCCTTCCCTTTGGCATTGCCTTGGTCCCAAGGGTTTTTACAAAGGTACTGGCATTGGCAGCGGCTCATGTGCGCAGGCAATCCATCCAAGTTTATCCTTACCTCGACGACCGGCTCATAACAGGGGGCTCCTACGGAACATGCCTAGCAAACACTCAAAAGACGGTCGACCTTTTGTTCTGTCTGCGATTCTCCATAAACGAGAAGAACTCCAGCCTCAACCCCAGTCAAGTCAAGCAGATTCTAGGGGCTCTTATTCGGACAGAAGACGGGCTCGTCTTCCCCGACAAACGAGAGGGTTCAAAACATGCTGTTTCAAATCCCTCAGTATGTAGCCAGTCGCAAGGTGAAGGTACACAAGGCCATGCAACTGCTAGGTATGATGGCGTCCTGCATTTACTTGGTTCCTCACGTGTGTTTGCGCGTGCGCCCCATGCAAGAGTGGCTCAACAGCCAATGGTGTCAATCCAGCGGACTATGGGACAATATAGTGGTTGTCTCGGTAGCCCTCGTTCTCTCTCTGAAGTGGTGGCCGAGGGAAAACCTCTTAAAGGGGAAGGCCTTCACCTCCCAGCAGAAGAAGCCACTCTCACGACGGACGCATCCCTCACAGGCTGGGGGGGGGGGGTTGGCTCACCGTCATCAGACGGCACACAGGTTTTGGCCTCCAGCGGTAGCTTCCAACCACATAAACCTATTGGAACTACTAGCGGTGAAGACAGTATTGGTCCTTGTGGACAGCACCACAGCCAATGTACTACCTAATCAAGCAGGGGGGGGGGGCACTCATTCTCATCTTAGTGGCCCCATTATGGTTACGACAACCCTGGTTCTCACATCTGGTGGAAATGTGTCTCTTCCCTCCGATGAAACTGCCTTGCCCTTACAACATGTTGTCTCAGGACAGGGTATGTGGGGGGGGCTGCTCCATCATACCCGCAAACTCTCAATTTAGCGGCCTGGTTCCTGAAATCATAGAGTTTGGGCTTCCTCAGAGATGCATGGATATACTCGGAGAGGCAAAGAAACTTAACACTAGGCATTGCTATGCCAATAAATGGAAACGCTTTGTCATATGGTGTAATACCAAGGACATCATTGTTCGTTTATTTGTAGGGCGCCCAAACCCTTAGGTAGCTGGGCGCACATCATGACAAGATTACGTATAGCTTAGTTTCATTTATCATAGATGAAGGTATATATATTTCTGAGGCTTGTTGAATCTGCTTAGATCACATGCTGTGCATAGGCCGACATCTAGTGGAGGCTGCAGAGTATTAGTTTGTTTTTCGAAACTCGAAAATAGGCGTCGACACAGGGCGTGCCAGTAATACTATCCCTAGTGTGACGTCCACTGTATCCATGATGCCTCACGCGTCTAGGACCCTCGGATTGTTTTTTTCCGCCATACTGGTCGGAAGCATTCCGCGGAGTTCCCTGGCTTTAGCCATACTTTTGCTAAAATGTTATATTTCCCCATTTCTCCACCCCAACTTCGAGTCACCGAACATCGACAGAAAGAATCGACCGTCGAGAACTGCACGACGGATTTGGGCCTCGGAAGGCCTCTGGCCCTGCAAGTAGGGAGAGTGTGGGGTGGACATACTCTATACTCTTTTGGTATAAAGGTACATTCTTAGATATTCTTACACTTATTAGCCTGCTGCCACAAGGTGCGTATGGAGGGTACCCCTTTCCAATTTTGCCCCAAGTGCAACCGCAAGTACCCTTGGGTTGACAGGCACGCCACGTGCAATCTCTGCTTACCGAGGGACCACCCCGAGGCTAACTGCAGAGCGTGTAGTAGGTTCAAACCGAAAACACTCGAGGACTGTTCGATCAAGCGTTGGACCCACCACACCAGGCGTCAAGAGGCCATGGCTGCGGAGGGCGCCTTCAGCGATGGCAGCAACGCCGTGCTTTCGGATGGCAAGGGCAACATGGCGTCAATTGACAGCCAAGCGCAAGTCCGCGACCTCAGAAGGTCGTCCGGCAGGGTGGCTATGGGGAATCCTCCCGCGACACAAGCGCTACGCACAGCACTTCCACAAAACACATGAAGTTCAACCGAGACTCGACGCGCACGTCGAGTACTCGGAAAGAAGCACATACAGAACGGTCCGAATCGGTGTCCTCTGGGCGTTCTCGATCTAGATCGCCGCATGACTCCAGGCAACCATCCACTGTTGCCAGAAGTGCCTCGCTCCCCAAGGTAACGGAGGTTCGATCGTCAGAAGACGAAACCGACCTCTATCCCCAGTCCACACTCCAGGATTCGGCGTCAACAGGCCGCACAACGGCTGCTCCCGAGTCCCAACCTCCACTATACAGAGATAGGGACACTACCCCCGAACCTCGGCGCCAGGCGTCGAAAGACTCTGGAGGGGCGAAAAAACAGGGTAAACACTATTCCACACACGGGGAAGTGGAAAAACAGAGGAAGCAGTCTCAGCCTACTTCCACACGGCAAAAACTTTCTACCCCACTTAAACAGATGGACAAGTCTCGGTCTTCTGTTATCCCAAAGACCCCTGTTCAAACCAGTAGGTCTAGTCTAGATAAGACAGGGAAAGGCCTTCAAGAAAGAATCATTCCCAGTTCAAGCGAGTGGTCTACTGATGACATAGTCGTGTCAAGGATGTCATCATTGGCAGATTTCTACGCCAAAAACTCTGAACACTTTCTCTTTTACCCCCGACGGGTCCGGCTCTAAGGATCCTATACCCCCAAGTAAGAAGTCCCGGGTTGAAGCTCCTACTTCAGACCCCTTCGGTATACAGCCCTATTCTCAATATCAGGGAGATCCATCCCTTTTAGGATCCAGATTTGGGCATGTTGGAAGAACAAACTGGGACAGGCTACTATGGGGATGACCAGGAGGAGGAGGAGGAGGAGGAGGAGGAGGAGGAGGAGGAGAACGACAACCCAGAAACCTACAGGCTAGATTCCCCGGTAGATAGAGAACCCCCGGTTACCGACTCCCCTGTCGATAACCAGCCTCTTTTGAATGAAGTGCTGTCCAGAGCGGCAGAACACTTCCACATTGACACCCAGGGTGCTCAGTTAGAGAGGGATTTTGCCGAGGAGTTAGTGGGAGAAAGAAGACCTGTTGCCCAGGCCATCCCTATCCATAAGTCTATACAAAGGAGGATAGACCCTTCCCTTGTTAATCCCTATCTCACCAGGTCGGTAAACCCCAGAGTTGAGAAGCTTTTCAGGGCAGCCCAAACAGACCCACTGTACATAAGAGGTCATCTGAAACCAGACTCCCTGGTAGTTACTAACACCCGTAAGAGGAGCGGGAACGCCCTTGTCATCGTCGGAAGCTCCTCCCGACAAGGAGAGCAAGAAGATTGATGGCTTTGGCAGGAAAGTAGCCTCCACTTCCGCCTACCAGTCATGGATTGCCAACTCCACCACCCTGCTGGCGAGTTACAACTGCCACCAGTGGGAAGAAGTCGCGGCACTCATAGATACCGCCCCAGAACCCTTAAAAAGACAATGGCACGAGTTTCGGCAGAAGGAAGAGCCGTGTCCGGTTGCATATTAAAAGCAACCTTTGATGCTGCGGATAACGCCGGCAGATTGATAACAGAAGGTACTGGTATCAAAAGGCATGCTTTGTTGCGACAGTCTGGGTTCAAAGCCGAAACCCAGGCTTCATTGATAGACAAACCGGTGGAGCTGGATCTATTGTTTGGAAAGGCGGTCGAGGACGCACTGAAAAATGCCAAGGACGAGTATGAGACACTCAAATCCCTAGGCCAACTAACCAATAAACCCCCTAACCAGAGAGGGAATGGTAATTTTCCTCGCCCACGCGGACAAAATTCCCAGAGGATCTACTATTCCCAGGGACAGGGTACACAATGGAACCACAACAGCCAGCAGTCTATCCAGGGTTATGGCAGGGGTAATAAGAGAGGGCGTGGTAAGGGTAGAGGCAGCCCCAGTAGAGGCGGCGGCACCCTCCACCAAAACAGTGACGTTCCGTTCAGGGTTCCTTCTCACACATCCCCAGTAGGGGGACACATTTCCAACTTCACCCAAGCTTGGGAAGGGATCACTTCAGACAGATGGGTGCTGTCCACAGTGTCCGCAGGATACTGCATAGAACTGTTAGAGCGTCCCCAAAACCACCCTCCACGACAAAGATTACATTCTTTGGACCACCAGAAGATCCTCCTCGAGGAGATCGTCAATCTTCTAGCAAAGGACGCGATAGAAGTCGTCCCGGGACACCAGGTAAACAAGGGTATTTATTCAACTTACTTCCTTGTGCCAAAAAAAGTTTTGACAATGCGCCCAGTATTGGGCTTACGGCCTGCAAACAAGTATGTCAAGCCCCAAAAATTTCGCATGACTACTCTCCAGGAGGTAATCCCCCTCATAAAAAAGGGGGATTACATGGCAACCTTGGATATGAAAGATGCTTATTTTCATATTTCCATGTTCCCAGCGCACAGAAAGTACTTGCGCTTCAAGGTGGACAGTCGCCACTACCAATTCAAGGTACTGCCCTTCGGGATAGCTTCAGCACCAAGGGTATTCACCAAGGTACTGGCGGTGGCGGCTGCACACCTACGCAGGGAGGCAATCCCAGTGTACCCTTATCTGGACGACTGGCTCATAACGGGGGAAACCCCAGTAATTTGCAGGACAAACATTCAAAGGACTATCGACCTCCTCCATGAATTAGGCTTCTCAATCAACGAGAAGAAGTCAGGCCTGGTGCCAAGCAACTCAAAACAATTCCTAGGAGCAATCCAGGATACCCAGGAGGGGTTGACCTTTCCTTCAGAAGAAAGAATTCGGAATATACTACTGCAAATTCTGCATTATCAGTCCGGTCAACAAATAACGGTAGCAAAGCAATGCGTTTACTGGGCATGATGGCGTCATGCATTTACCTGGTCCCCCACGCGCGCCTGCGTCCCATGCAGGAATGGTTGGCGAAACAGTGGTCTCAGGCAAGTGGTCAGTGGGACGATCTAGAGGTCGTTTCGCCAACACTGGTACAAAGCCTTCACTGGTGGACAAGAGAGAATCTCGCAAAGGGGAAACCCTTTTACGATCCCGAAGTACAGGCAGTAGTCACTACAGATGCATGTCTAACGGGGTGGGGAGCTCACCATCTCCACCACACAGCTCAGGGGCTCCGGTCTCATTCAGTGGCCAAGAACCACATCAACCTGCTAGAGCTTCTGGCAGTATTCAGAGCGCTTCAGGCGTTCGAGCCCCATCTAATAAACCAGTCAGTGCAAATCCGGACGGACAGCACTACAGCCATGTTCTACCTGAACAAGCAAGGATGGACTCGCTCGCCAAATCTGTCCAAGCTTGCCCAGAAAATCTGGATATGGGCACTCAGACGGAACATCTTCCTGTCATGACAACATGTTCCAGGGGAGCTCAATTCCCTAGCGGATGCTCTGAGCAGAGACTCCCTCCCAGAGGAACACGAATGGGTTCTTCACAGAGAGGTCGTAGAAGACCTCTTCTTTCAGTGGGGTTTCCCCACTATAGACTTATTCGCCACAAGCGAAAACAAACAATGCCCAGGATTTGCATCCAGGTTCCCCCAACCAGACTCCCAGGGGAACGCCCTGTGGATGAACTGGTCAGGGATGTTTGCGTACGCTTTTCCACCAACTCCTCTCATCAGGAAAGTGGTGAACAAAATGAACAGGGAATCGATGACGCTCGTCCTAGTTGCTCCCATGTGGGCAAGACAACCGTGGTTCCCACACCTACGCAGGATGGCGTTGTGCGAGCCCATCAAACTTCCAACCTGGTACAACCTACTGTCCCAACACCAAGGTCAAACAGTGCACCAGCAACCCAACTCAATGAACCTGGCAGCATGGCTCCTGAGGTCATAGAGTTTGGACACCTCAATTTGGCACAGAGGTGTATGGACATCCTAAAGGAATCTAGGAAGCCAAACATAAGGCACTGTTACTTTGACAAGTGGAAGAGGTTCGTTATCTGGTGCCAGAGTAGACAAATCAACCCAGTTGATTGCACTCCTTCCACTATTGTTACATACATGCTCCACCTGCTAGATGCAGGTTTGGTTTTTAACTCACAAAGTACACCTGGCAGCTCTCTCGGCTTACACCACTTCCCATAGCAAGGTGGTGTGGTGGAAAGTACCAGTAGTTAAAGCCTTCTTGGAAGGAGTAAAGAGACTTCACCCTCCTATTTCAAACCCACCGCCAGGGTGGAACCTTAATGTGGTGCTAGCCAAGCTCATGGGCCCCCCTTTCGAACCCATGCATAAAAGCAGTCTCAAACACCTGACTTATAAAACGGCCTTCTTAGTAGCTATTACTTCTATAAGAAGGGTCAGTGAAATTCAGGCTCGGTCAGTGCAGGATCCCTTCTTTACTATCCATAAAGACAAGCTGGTTTTACGCACACACCCTAGGTTCTCACCTAAATTTATATCAAAATTCCATGTAAACCAGTCCATCGAGCTTCCGGCTTTCTTCCAGAACCCGTAAAGCTCGGCTGAGGTGAAACTACACACCCTAGATGTGCGTAGGGCGGTCCTCTACTATGTAAATAAAACAAGACCGCTAAGGAAAACTGATCAACTGTTTGTCTCCGTAGCTACAGGCAGAGAGGGGGATCGCGTCTCTAAAGATGCCATCTCGAAGTGGATTATTAACTGTATCCAGCTGTGTTACTCACTTTCTGAAAAGACACTGCCTTTTACGCCAAGGGCCCACTCTACTAGAGGCATTGGGCCTCTCTGGCTTTCATTGCAAATGTTCCCCTTGACACCATTTGCAAAGCAGCTACTTGGAGCTCTATCCACACTTTTACTCAGCATTACTGCATTGACACCCATTCCAAGACAGATACACAAGTGGGACAAGCGGTTCTAAGACACTTATTTGCTCATGACCCTTCTCACATCCCACCTCCTTCTGGTACTGCTCGCTAATCTATGCACAGCATGTGATCTAAGCAGATTCCACAAGCCTCAGAAGGGATACATTACTCACCGTAGTCGTATTTCTGATGCTTGTATCTGCTTAGATTCACATGCGACCCACCCTTCCTCCCCTCCGAGAGAAGGCGCATGATTGCTTGTAGTCTTACCTTCTGTCTATCTGCTTGGATTATCTGTACTCGCGCTACTCCTCATGCTACCTCATGTCAGAAAAAATACAATCTGAGGATCCTAGACGCGTGAGGGATCTTGGGTACAGTGGACGTCACACTAGGGATAGTATTACTGGCATGCCCTGTGTCGACGCCCATTTTCGAGTTTCGAAAAACAAACTGTAATACTCCGCAGCTTCCACTAGATGTCGGCCTATGCACAGCATGTGAATCTAAGCAGATACAAGCATCAGAAATACGATTACGGTGAGTAATGTATCATATATATATATGTGTGTGTGTGTGTGTAAATATAATTGTGCATTGCTGAGCTGCTTTTACAGAGAAGCGGTTTACACCTGTTTTTTGTAAGCAGAATCTGGGAATTTGGAGACAGTAGGAGTTGGCTGTTCTAGTTGGTCGTGAAGATAGTTTTCTGGTAATTCTTTCCTTCTGGTATCGGGGTGCTCCCATTGAATTGTTCCCCCACACGTATCGTGTTATACCTGACTCCCTTGCTGGACTCAGGTCTGGTATTCAATACCATGAAGGTTCACCTAGCTGCACTTTCAGCCTACACATGATCCCAGCAGAAAGTGTCTTGGTGGAAAATCCCATTGATTAAAGCTTTTATGGAAGGGGTTAAGAGAATGTATCCTCCCATTTCCAACCCAGTTCCTGGATGGAACCTTAATCTGGTGTTAACTAGACGTATGGGGTCTCCCTTTGAACCCATGCAAAAAGCAAGCCTAAAAGCACGCTCATAAGACAGCCTTTCTAGTGGCAGTCACTTCCATATGAAGAGTTGGTGAACTACACGCCCTTTCTATTCTAGACCCTTTTGTCACAATTAAGAGATAAGGTAGTTCTGCACACTCTTCCCAAGGTTTGCGCCTAAATTCATTTCAAAGTTCCATGTGAACCAGTCTATAGAACTGCCAATTGTTAGGCAAGGATTGAATTCAGTACCCTCTGGGAACACTACAAACAACTATGACTACAGGTATAGGCAACCCAACCTTTGGTAAAAGCTTGTTCTAAACAGTTGTGGTAGCGTGTTGAGCAGCCAGGCCTCTCTCATAAGATGGCCCAATGTGAGCTGAAGTGGAGATGCACAAAGATTTACAGTTACGGGTGTCCAAATAAAATCTTACACTCAAGGTTTCTTGCATAAACCATTATTAATTTATCAGTCAGTTATAAAGCCTTCCCCAGAAGGGAGCAATAGAATAGTAACACTCAAATATACTTCAGTACTGTACACTATGAGTTTCTGAATCAAACAAGACCCTTTTGGGATGGCCCACAAACACAACCTACACCCACAGGTGACTTCAGTAACAAGGGTGCTGGGGACATTAATATCCTACTGTCGGCATTCAGAACACACTTTAAAAGTTGGTGAAAGGCAAAGGTTATTGGAACACAAGAGGTTACAAATATTCTTAAGCAGTGCAGATACTTTTAGAGTTCACTAGAAGAGTCATTCAATTCAATAGGTAAAGCCTATTGAAGTCAATGGCCAAAAGTCTTGGATAGGATAAAGCACTTATTGTAAGTAAGTGGAAAAGTATTTGCACATGTTCTTAGGCGTCTTTGATGAAAAGAAGAATTAAATGTAGGGCCACAAGCTGATTAGCCTTGTGAGTTGTGGAAGTTACAAGCTCTACAGTAAGAGGTAAGTTATCTTAGACTTGTTTTACAGTACCTTGGTAAAGAAGAAAAGATGCAGCTGATGACTTCTGTTCCTGTGCAGCTCTGCCGATCTCACTGTTCCTGGGCCTCAGTCGTGGGGACAAGAGGGAGGACGTCGGTGGATTCCTGCAATGCACTGGGACTGTCAAAACCCGTAACCGGTAAACTTCATTTTCAGTGGCTGTTTCGTGTTTCAGCTACCGTAAATAGCAACAACGTGGTTCCTGGCTGTCAAGGTTGACTGTCCTTGCTTCTGGGATCCCGCACTCTGCTGAGGGGGCTCAGGCTTGCTTCGTGGGAGCCCGGAGGATCTTCCAAAAGCTTTAGGCCAGCAAGTAACACACACAATCTGGTGTCCCTCTCCCTGACTCTACGGTTTCCTGCAGCAACTCTAAGGAAATTCAACCAGCGCCAAGATGGGTGTCCAGGTGGCTTACTTTGGAGTTGATTGGTCCCACCAACTCAAAGGGAGAAGTCGTCCTGGCAGGGCTTCTCTGTCGATGCAAACTTGCCGATTCCGACCTGCAGCAGGGCTTCACCGCGTAAACCAACGGTCCAGGAGTTGCAGCAGCCGTCCTCTTCAAGCTCTTCGGTTCCTTCATCCAGTGGTCGACTCTGCCTTCCAAGCCAAGAGACTTGCCTTTTATTCAGTTCCCTCCCATTCATTCCAGCCTAGCTGCCACTCACCCAGCAGGGTGGCTGTCCTTTCCGGACAGTCAGCCAGCCAATCATACCAGAGTGCATTTAGGTCTCCTAGGAGACTAAGCGCAGGGAGTTTCGGGCACCTCCTCACTTCGTGCCCACACCAAATATTCTGGAGACAGATGTGTGCTTCACTCCTGAAGCTAGCCAAAGGCGAATGAACAAAGAGACCAAACCTGGTTTGGCGCGCAGAGAAACTCTAGAAGGGCCTTTCCATAAAAACCTGGCAAAAAAAGACCAGGCACCATTTGTACAAGGATGGCTAGACGCCATTTTGAAAAAGTCCCAAAGTTCAGCAAAAGAGCAGGGGGTCTCTAAGGTGGGAGGAATTTAGCACCAAACTGAAAATTCTTCCTAATATGCAGATAAGAGAAATCTTTCCTAACACTTATGTCCCCCACCTAGACTCTCTGGCACCACAGGTGTGGCATGGGCCCAGACAGTAACTCAGACAGAACTCGTAACAGAAGGCGAGGTGGCATCGTATAATGCCATCACAGTGGCCATGGACATTGCGGACGCAGGGGCCAGATGGGAAACGGCGTCTGCCTTCGATGTTGTGGCTGGCTCAGGATCACCAACTTTAGGCAGGAGGTCCAGACCAGGGTTTTCGACATGCCCTTTGACGGGGACAACCTGTTCGGTAAAGCGGTGGATTAATCCCTCCAGGCCATCAAGGCAGTTGCTGAGACGGCACATGCCCTAGGCACTTTAAAGCTACAGCCTTTTTGTTCCTCAGGAGGGAACTCTAGCTTGTCTTTGAGGGGCTTCGGCAGGGGCTCCACCTCTAACCATCAGTTCTACGATCTTTGACCCAGTAAACCAACAGGGGCCGCTCCATGGTGTTAGGGAAAATTCTCACCCAAGTGCTAATTCCCTCTACCTTAGTGCCCTCCAGGTCTCTTGCCATATTTTGGGATTTTGAACTTTTCATTTTCAATGTTTTACTTTTCTGTTCTTTGGTTATGGTGTTTTAGATCACTCCATAGGCATAATCTTTTTATTGTTGTCAAACAGCACCTTTAGTGCAGTGGCACAGGGGTGTCCTTTGGACTTCTCAAGATTTAAATACCTTCTCTGGGATGAACTAGTGCTCCCCAGAGAATGTAAAGTTAAAATGACTTTACTAGTCTTTTTTACATTCATAGACCCAGCATACAGTATCGTCCTAGAGTGCTGGAGGGGTTACTTAGTATCCCCTATGTCTAAGCTCTCTTGTAGCTGTCAAAAGCTGCCCTTTCCTATTGAGATGGCTAGTGGCAGTGGTTTTATAACAAACTACCATGATTTTTTCCAACCGCGAACACCGGTAGCTAATAATCGGGCTGCTATGTTTTTCAATATGGCGCCCAAGACCCCTCTGTTAAAAACAGACTCAGTTCATCTTTTTTCGTCTTTTCTTTCTGGAAAGGTCATTCTGGTGTTTAATTCTGCTCGCCAAACCAGGTTTGGTCCCTTCGTTCGTGAGCCTTTGGCAGGCTTCAGGACTGAAGTTCGTCCGAGTGTCTGGGCTGGGCAGGAAGTGAGTGAGGTGCCCGGAATTCCCTGTGCTTGGTCTCCTAGGAGACACAAATGCACTCTGGCGTGATTGGCTGGCTGACTGTCCGGCAAGGGCAGCCACCCTGCTTATTTACTCAAACGTATTGGTTTGGTATTGAAGTGTATTTGTGTATAATATTAGGTTGCCTCCTTCTAGTGAATGTTTTCTAAATGACTGTGTAATAAATGAATACGTGCTTTACCTCGAAACCTTGAGTGTCTACTTGAACCATTATGATTGTAAAACCTCTGTGTAACATCCTTGTACTGCTCACATTCCCTCTTGAGAGAAGCCTGGCTGTTCAGCTCGCTATCTCAAACTGTGTAGTACAGACTTATACCGAAGGATGGTTTTTGCTTAACCTGTAGTCCTAATTGTATGTGGTGGTCCCAGAGGGTACTGCATGCAATTAACACTGTAGTGACTACCTTACTCCTAGTCCCCTTTGCTCCATACGCCTGCCCGCCGTCTCCTCTAATAAGTATTCTCTAGTATTGCTTAAATGGTCGCAGACCTGGTGATAGAAAAGGACTGAAGGGCGATGCGCGGGACGGAGCTCAGGAAGGCAGGGTTACAGTCGCATGCAGTACCCCGTGTAAAAAGAGGACACATTTCATTTTTGATACTTCTGAACTTTGTACTTTGAAAAACAGATTCTCCCAGAGGGAGGTAGGCAGTGGCACCAACCCCTTCAAGCATTTATACACCAGGCAGCCGATATTACATTTTATGCGGTCCTCCACCACTAACCAGTGCAAGGATCGGCGTAAACCTGAAGTTGGCATATTCTTGGCAACGTCTAAGACGAGTCTTACTTCAGCATTTTGGGCTTTTTGTAGACAATGAATCTGTTTGGCCGGGGCATTGGCCAACAGTCAGTTACCATAGTCTAGTTTAGAATTGACCAGTTCAACAAAACCTGTAAGGGAACAAGCACTGCCAACGCCAATAGGTTCAGAAGGGTGGCTTTAGGGAGCCGAGACAGCCAAAGTCAATGGGCTAGCTCAGTTCTGATGCTCTCTTCTTAGAAAATGTTTTCGAAAAGTCTGTCGTTCAAATAGAAATTCACAAACTCAAGAGGAGCCATGTTACAGAAGCACAAGCTGCAAGGCCAGTGCGTTGAGGTCATCTCTAAAGAGTAAAATAGCAATACCCAAGTGAGGAAGCGCATCAATTGGCAAAAGGTAGATGTACCCCAAGCCCCACAGTACCTGTGAACTGAAGAATTTGTTCCAGCTGGATGCCTTCCTGTTGCAGTGTAGCAGACCCTTGTTCCTGGTGATGAAAGGGCGGATGCCTGGCAGGCTTCTGTGGCAGCAATCGAGAGAGGGGCTCTGCAGCAATGGATTCTCCTTGATTCGGCAGCCTTTTGTGGTTTTGGCACCTTTTTCCTTTTCTCAACGACGAACTGCTCTGGCTAGAAGTTACTTGATCCCTCGGTCCTGGACTCTGGTGAGGGGACTCTGGATGAAGATTTCCTGCTTCTGTAGGGTCCTCTGGATGCCCACAAAGATTTGACTGGATAAGCACTTCTGAAGACGATTGGTCAGGGGTGCCCGGGAATTGAGATACTGCAGCCTTGGAATGTGACAACAAGTCGGGGTTGTGCCAAAATGAAGCTTGTTTTAAGGCTAGTTGGTCCCACCAGCCCAAGGGAGGAAGTTGTGCCGTGCGGTCTTCCCAGTCGAAACAAAAACAGGGTCAGCACAGCTGCATGGCTTCACCGGGCACTGCTGGCATCTCTTCATGTCGTCTTTGTCAGATGTTGTCCCCCAGTGGTTGACTCTGCCTCTAGTCCCAAAAACCTCACCTTTTAAGCATGTTCCCATTCATTCACAGCCCTAGGCTGTCAATCACCCAGCAGGGTGGCTGTCCTCCGGGCCAGCCGATCAGAACTGGTTTCACTCAACCACCCCTAGAGACAAACGACAAGGAAGTTTTGGGACCCTCCCTCCCTCACTTCCTGCCTTTCCAGACACACTGGAGCCTGGGCGCGCTTCAGGGCTGAAGCCCGCCAAAGGCAAAATGCACAAAGGACTCAAACCTGATTCAGAGTGAAAGTCCAGAAGGCACTAACTGACAAGAAATGGTGAAAAAAGAATGGGGCCATTTTGAGAAAATGGTAGCCCTTGGGTGCTGTACTGCAGCTATGGAATCAGCCTGCAGATGCATGGCACAAGGTAGTACAAAAGAAACCACTGCCACCAACCATTCAAGTTAGTGTAACAGAATGTAACATGAAAAGTGGGATAACAGAGTTACTATGTAACCCCCCAGCACTCCACATATGGTGGTGTGTGCTGGACCCACAAAAGAAAAGTTAAATAAGACAGCAGTCTTCTTACTATTCTTGGGAACAGTAGTTCACCCAAAACAATGTAGTTAAACATTACGAGAAGTCCAAGGGACTTCTCAGTGGCACTGCACAAAAGGTCTCTAAGGTTAAAGGGAATTGGCACAGAAATGAAAATTCTCCCCAACAATCTGTCTCTGGCTGTCCCAGTTTTCTTCACTTGCAGTTTGTTGGTATATTTCATAGGCCTTTGAATAGAACTACTACTGGTCATGAATAGGCTGTCTGCCTGAGATGTGTTCATTGGACATCACTTCTGTTTCTGGACATGAATACCATGTAGTGCAGGTTAATTTGTTGGATTTGGGGAAATGACAGGGATTGTTTGCACAGATTTCTCTGAATGTCTATAAACATGGGCTCTGATAATGATGAATTGAGTGCATCAGTGGTCGCGATCTGCAGCACCTCACTGATCTGTGGTGCATTTAATGGTTGCTGTCTATAGCGCAACCCTTACTACAGACACACGCTAATAGACTTCTTTTCTTGCAGCTGCCCAGGCCCCTCTGAAACCCAAAACTCCACGAGGCACCAAGACTCCGATCAACAGGAACCAAATCCCACAGAATAGAGGGATAGCAGCGATTGTGGCCAAGAGACCCCTGGAAATTGTAAGTGACCTCAAAATCTGAGGAAGGAAGGGCAGGATGTATGTTTTTGCCTTAGCAGGTAAAGTTCTCTGAGGGGGTCACAAGGAGCATGAGTCGGGGCACCGTACAAAGGAAACAACCCTTGTTAAAGTTTTCGGGATCATAAGGGACAAATACATATGGTTTGGCACTGCGTTGCGAAGGACCGATTTAGCGGGAGCACTGAGACAAGTATATTGCTATTTGGTCCGTCTCAAAGTGCTTTCATTGTGAGAAGATGGCTGCAGCAAAATGGTATTATTTTGATCAGTTCTTCAGTACAAAAGGCAGCGTGCAAATCTCTATAATGGTGCAAAACTAATTAGCGTTCCTAAATCAGTGTTCTATTTAGAATCGCTTTAGGGACTCTGGACTACTGTGTGTATATTGTGAATATGTGCATTTTTATTAATGTTTTGTTCTTTGCCCGGCATTATGCTAATAATTTTGCTGTTCATAGACTGATGTACATTTTACTTTGGAACCTCGTGCATATAAGTATTTTAAATGATCCTTTTAAATCTAAATATTTCATACCACTGAAATAATAAATCTAATGATGATCTGGTTGCACATTTGAAATTGCTTTCTTTTTCCTATGACACCACATAAACAAAAATATTGAAGAGAGATTTGAATAAGCTGTGTTATTATGCGAGTGGGTTTCCTTATCACTCTCGCACTCCTCCACCATTCAAGCATTTGGCGACCAACCAGTCAGATCTGTTGCCTCAAACATGTGGATTCCAGAGGAATCTCAGACAGCCACCACCTGCACCCCCACAGCCCCACACACTACTTTGTGCTCTCCTGGCTAGAGCTCACATCAGAAAAATGCCTTATCTGGTCATTGCCGGTCTCCACCCACTCACACAAGAGAATAAAAGTACAGTAACGGGGTTGCTGGGTTTCCAAACAAGAAGACTCCATTCTGGAGTCTCGAGGAGGTAAAAGGCTTCCTTTGAGCCAAAATAGCTGCAATCTGTGCAGCCACTATTCAAAGTGCACTGTCACCAATCATAAACATTGACTTGGGGGCTAAGTTACAAAGTACATCAGTGGTAGACCCCCTTCTTTGGGCTCCATAAGGGCAACAGTTCAGATTTTTATGGATTTCATTTTGGTAAAATAGAGCATCACAGAAAACACAGTCTGGAACATTGGTAGAAAGGGATTTTGTACTTTAAAGTACCTTCAAAGAAGGGATCCCCTGCTTAAACAAATGCTTGGTAGTTCCAGCTTACTTGGACATTCCTGCGCATCTTTTTTTATTAATTACGGCATCAATAATTTAGCTGGAGAGGGAAGGTCAGTGCTTCAAGGGTTTCTGTTATAGGGCTTATGTTTTTCTACAAGGTGTATGTGCAGGGTTTTTCAGAGGTAAACTGCAAACTTGTTATCCCACGAAACAGTTAAGTTGACAATTTAATCCAGTGCATACTTTCTAATGGCGACTGAGCATGCATACTTTTAAGTTGATGGTTCAGGAATCGCAGATGGACTTTCTTAGTAAATGTTGTGATCTGGGCTCACAGAGTTTAGAGTGCAACAAAGAATGGTGTGACCATGATCCCCTACTTGTCTCTTACGAAGCTATAAGGCAGTCTGTTTATTTTACCTTATTCTTCAAAAAGAAATAGCTTTTCTTAAAATTCCATCTATTTATAAGGCTACCCTTCCAGTCTGTTAACATTACCTAGATGGCAATAAAACATCCACCCCCTTACCCCCACAATATTTTATGGGAATCTGTGGGACTCTTCAACAGTTTAACTCTCCTGCGAGTACGAGAATTGGATGTAATCTGTAAGTAAGCAGTCTTTAGGATTCAGATGCAGAGAATGCAAGTCTAAGCTTATTTTTGCATTCAAAGCTACCTCTGGAAGGTTCCCGCTTAGGATCAAAAGAAAGGCTAAGGTTGTAATATAAACAGTTAATCAGGAGGAAAAAGAAAAAATGAATCGATAGATCGATGTATTGAAATCTCCATGTGATAGTAAAGATTTGCTCACTTTCTGGCAGATAGTTGGCATTGGCTCTTTAAGATTGGATACAGGCATAACCAAGGATATGTGGGAGGTTTATTTTTCTAAACTTTACAGTAAGCCATTAATGAAAAACAGGATGGCGAAAATACATTTTGATTACCATGTTTCAGTCTCCTACCTCTCCATCCCACACCCATTAGATATCTCTAGGTGAAGTTGAACTGGTTCGGTCATAGCAAAATGAGAAAAAAGTCCCTTGCATCAATAAACTTCCAGTAGAACTTTTAAAGTGAACCAATGGTATGAGCCCCTCCTTTATGTACATTATTCAATAGCATTTAAATAAGGCATGTTAGGTAAGAATTGATGTAGTTACACCACTTATCCGGTTGGTATTGGGTAACCCACCTTTTGGTATAGGTCTTTATTACACAAGTTGGTAATGTGACTGAGCAGCCAGAGGGGTAAATGTGAGCTGTAGCAAAGAAATTAGCAAATACAGGTAGCCAACTAACACTTATTACACTCAAGGTTTCAGTTATAAATAATTATTTAACATCCATGTTTAAATAAGCGTTTTTTAAAAAGGGCTTTTTACACACTTCTTACACCCGGAGGTGACTTCATTCACAAGGACAGTAATGGCATGTATATATCACTAGTTATACTTTGGAGATTCTGAGGTTGCAGAAAGGAAAGGTTATGGGAAGGAAATGGTTAAATGGGTTCTCGGGGCATGCAAGTATACTTAAATCTTTCAATGAAGTCTAGACAAGCCTTTCCCAGCAATAACCGTCTAAAACAAGTTACCACCTATGAGGGACGGAAATATCAAAGGCAATGGACTAGAAGAGTCTGCATGTAGCCAGGACAGCCAAAGTCAATTGTTCCTTAGTCTATGGAGCTGAGGCACTTCTTAGATAAAAAGTTTTGCACAAAGGAGAGTTTTGTAGAAATCACTTGTAGGGTCACACGCTGTTAATGTTAAGCCTGTGAAAAGTAGAGTCGGAATCAATTCTAAAGTAAGCCAATGCAAGTCTCAACTGAGAAGCACAGCTCAAAAAGGCACTGAGTGAAGTACCCCAAGTCTAAAAACTACCTCTGGTTTCAAGAAGAGTGGTCCAGCTGGATTCTGTCCTGTTGCAGCCGTGCAGACCCTGGGTTCCTGAGCCTCAGTCGTGGGGACAAGAGGGAGGAAGTCGGGGGGGAGCTCCTGCGGCAGCAATTTGGAGGTAGTTGGCAGCTACAGGCTATTTTCGGATCAGCAGCACTTCACGGTTTCAGCGCTTTGTAAACAGCACCACCGGTACCAGATACCAGTTGGGCATCCCTCACTCCTTGGGTCATGCATTCTGGTGAGGAGACTCGAGCGCTGGTCGCCCTGCTTCTGGAGGGTCCTCTTGAGCTCTCCCAGAGCTTCTGGCCGGATTTCAGATGTTGCACTCGACTACGGATTTCTCGACCACCCCTGGTACTCTGTTCTTGCAGCAGCAAAGAAGTACAGCCAATCGGGGAGCATGGTCCAGTGGAGTTAGTCTCGGGGTTAGTTGGTCCCACTAACCCAAGGGAAGAAGTCGTCCCTTCTGGTACTTCTCTTGTCGATCAGAAAAAGGAGTTTCAGCACAGCAGCATGGCTTGACCAGGCAATTCAAAGGTCCAGGAGGATACAGCAAGCTTTGTTCACGGTTTATTACTTTGCTGTTTCTCCCAGTGGTCGACTCTAACTCTAGTCCCTAAACCCTCTCCTTTTAAGCAGGTTTCTCCCATTCATGCATAGCCTAATCTGTCATCGCAGTCAGCCAATCAGGACTGGTTGCATTCAGGCATTCCTAGAGACAAAAGACAGGGGAGTTTCGGGAACCTCCCTCACATCCTGCCTTTCCAGACACACTCGAGCCAGAGGCGGGTTTTAGGGAGAATTCTCATTTCTCCAGCATGGGGTCTGGCATGGATTCACATGCTCATGAATATTCCCTGTCGTCAGGCTGCCCCCAGCCAATGACTGCCCTCTCCCTAAGCCCCTCTGGCAGCCATCTTCAGATTTTTACCACACGTTCAAGTGTTGGAAGGCCTCGCGTTTCGCTCTTCGAGCTTTCTGCATTTCTTCACGCTATTTGGGTAGGGAAACTGTTTTCGGTTTAATCGAGTCCATGTGCTCCATCATTTATCTTTCCGATTAACGGGGATCCGTCTTTGGCCATCTTTCACCCCTCAAGGGCAGAAATCGTTGCGTGTTCTTCTTGGAAGCTTCCAGAAGTCCATCAGGCCTACACCGCGCCGGATCATGTCGGAGAAGGACGGAGCTTCCCTCTTCAAGCTGTGCACCAGCTACGGTTTGCGGAATGTTTTCATGGACCAGCATTCCCAGTGCCTGTATTGTCTACACCTGACTCAAAAGGATGAAGATTGTGAGATCTGCTGTAGCTTCTCCAAGCACACGATGAAGGATTGACACGTCCGGCTGGCGACATGGCTCAAAGCCAGGGCCTCTACCCCGGGTGGTTCACAGGGGCATACCTCATCCGGATCCAGCCAGAGCAGGCTTCGAAGTCCTTTGAGGGTGCTCCATCCGTGGGGGCCCAAGACAAGGCCAAGCACTGCGAGTCCGCTTCTGTCAGGGTCTCCACGCAAGCGGGTCCCGTGACTGTCAGGGCGCTTTCATAGTCTGTCTGCCTCGACAGGAACAACACATCTCTGTTGCTGCTGGATGTTTGGGCCATGTTCAGAAAAGGGGCGATAGAGCAGGTTCCAAAGTGACTCGAGGGCTCCGGAATTTATTCAAGATACTTTCTCATAAGAAAGACGACCTGGGGCTGGAGGCCCATTCTCGATCTACCACGACAACAAGTACATACTCCCAGAAGTTCCAGATGGTCACTCTGCAACACGTGCTCGGCCAGCTGGAGGAGGGAAACTTTGTCGTTGGATCTAGAGGTTGGGTACTTCCACGTCCCCGTACACGAAAAGCATCACAAATTTCTGTGCTTCATTGTGCAAGGGAAGCATTACCAGTTCAAGGCTACGTCCGTTGGTCTGAAGTCAGCGGCCAGAGTCTTCACCAAGTGTCTGGCTCCGGTGGCGCCCCATCTACGACTACAGGGAATTCATGTGTATCCTTAACTCGACGACTGGCTTATCTGGGCCAAGTCAAGGGACATTGCTGTCGATCACATGGCGAGGACCGTCTGGCTGCTGGCAACCTGGGGTTCTCAGTGAAATATACAAAGTCCTGCTTGACTCCGTTGCAGGACACGTTGTTCCTGGGATCCAGGTTCCACACCGTGTCCTGCCTGGCGGCACCATCGGAGCAGCGGATAGCAGCCATCTTGGGCAAGGTGCAACGGCTGTTAGCACTGAAGATTGCCACAGTGAGGACCATCAAGTCGCTGCTCGGCATGATGTCATGTTTATACCTGATCCGGCTCTCCAGATTGCAGATGCGCCCACTACAGAAATTCCTGGACGCCTGCTGGATCCAGGTGTCCGGGGGCTTCCAGGACAGAATTGCACTTCATGTGGAGTTCCGTCATGCGATAAGGTGGTGGGGTGCGCGCTCCAACATCGCTGGAGGCACAGACTTCCAGAGCCCCCGTACCAGGAGAAGGTCATGAAGGGACCCTTCCATGGAAGGATGGGGAGCCCACATCGTCCTTCACGCCAGAGGTCTGTGGTTGTCGGAGGAGAAGACGTTGCACAGTGTAAGGGAGAAATCTCAGAAATGTGCTAATTCCCTTCACCTTGGAGACCCCCAGCAACTTTGCTGGATTTTGAGGACTTTTTCAACCTGGAAGAGAGTGAGACCCTTTTTCCCCCACTTACTCATGTATTTACATGTGATTTTTGAACTGTTTCTTTTGGTTATGGAGTCTGACAAACTCCATAGGCATCATCTTTTACATTGTGTCACACAGCACCTTCAGTGCAGTGACACAGGGAAGTCTTTCAGATTTTCCAATGGTTTAAATACCTTCTCTGAGATAAGCTACTGTTTCCCAGAGCAGTGAAATGAAATTGACTTTACTTACATTTGTAGCTTTCTGGACCCAGCACACACGATCTTGCATTGGGGTGCTGGAGGGGTTGCTTAGTGACTCCTTTGTCTAGCTTCTCATGTAATATTTTTGTTACCCTTTCCTCACTGAATGGCTGGTGACAGTGGTTTACTTTTAACTACCGTGGTGTGCATTTACCGTGGGCTGCGTCCACAGCTGCAGTAAAGCACTCAAGGGTGCCATTTTTGTCAAAATGGCCCGATCTTCTTTTTCCGCCATTTCTTTGTGTAAAGGTCCTTCTTGAGATTTGCTCTGCGCGCCAAACAAGGTTTGGTCCCTTTGTTCATTTTGTCTTTGGCGGGATTCACAAGTGAAGCCCGCCTCTGGCTCCAGGGTGTCTAGGGTGGGCAGGAAGTGAGGGAGGTGCCCAAAACTCCCTCTGCTTAGTCTCCTAGGAGACCCAAATGCACTCTGTAGTGATTGGCTGGCTGACTGTCCGGCAAGGACAGCCACCCTGCTGGGTGACTGACAGCTAGGCTGGAATGAATGAAAGAGAACTGAATAAAAGGCGAGGAAGGCAAAGTCGACCACTGGACGAAGGAACCGACAAACAACTTGAAGAGGACGCCTGCTGCAACTCCTGGACTGTTGGTTTGCCTGGTAAAGCCCTGCTGCTGTGCTGAAACTCCACAGAGAAGCCCCTCCAAGGACTTCTCCCTTTCAGTTGGTGGGACCCATCCACTCCAAAGTAAGCCACCTGGACATCTTCTGTGAGCTGGTTGAATTACAGAGTTGCTGCTGGAAATCGAAACACCAGGGAGAGGCTCACCAGATGGTGTGCATTGCCAAGAGCTCCAGGAACATCTTCCAGACTCTCAGGAAGCAGGACTGACCGATCCTGAGCCCCCTCAACCAATTGCGGAACCCCAGAAGCAAGGAAAGTCCTTCTCGACAGCCAGGAACCGCAGTGTTGCTATTTGCTCGACAGCCAGGAACCGCAGTGTTGCTATTTGCGGTAGGCACGAGTAGCTGAAACACCGAACAGCCACTTGTTTGAAGATTGCCGGTTGCGAGTGGCGACTGTCCCATTACATTGCAGGAGTCCCCAGGAGCCCTCCCTCTTGTCCCCACGACTGAGGCCCAGGAACAGTGAGATCTGCAGAGCTGCTCAGGAACAGAAGTCATCTGCTTCACTTTTTCTTCAATACAAACGTACTGTAAAAGTCTGAGAGAAATTAGCTCTTGCTGTAGAGTTGCTTGTAAGTCTTCTAAAACATGGTGCAAAGACTTTTCTTACTTACCTGCAAAGAAGTGCTTCAGCTCACATAGACTTTTGCCCATTGACTTTGACTTAGCCTGTTCCACTGAATGGCTCTTATTGGAGGGATCTGAAAGCATTTGCCTGCTTAAGAATATTTGTGGTCGCTTGTATTTCTAATAAACTTTTCCTTTGACCTACTCCTAAACGATTCTACATACAACAGTGATATAATAATTTCCCCAGCACCCAAACTTTTGAAGTCACCTGAGGGTATAGGTTGTGCCTGTGGGCCATCCCAAAGGGGTACTCGCTAATTTAGAGATATTAAGAGTGTGTATTTTGTGAAGTATATTTGAGTGTTAGTGTTATATTGCTCCCTTCTGAAGAAGGCTTAAAAATAAATGAATAATTGTTTATTCAGGAATCCTTGTGTGTAAGTGTTTATTTGAATACTTGTCACTGTGAATCTCTGTGTAACTTTTTAGGCCGAATTCTCATAAATGTGCTAATTCTCTTCACCTTAGAGACCCCCAGCAACTTTGCTGTATTTTGAGGACTTTAATTTTTTACCTGGAACGAGTGAGAGCCTTTTTTTCCCCCCACTCATGTATTTTGATGTGTGTTTTACTCTTGTGTTCTTTGATTATGGGGTTATCTTGGATAACTCCATAGGCATCTTTTCATGTTACACATCACCCTCAGTGCAGTGACACAGGGATGTCCTTTTGTACTTTCCCAAGGGTTTAAATACCTTCTCTGGAATAAACTACTGTTTCCCAGAGAATGTAAGGTTAAATTGACTTTACTTGTCCTTTTAAATTCCTAGACCCAGCACACACTATTTTCCTATAGAGTGATGGAGGGGCCACCTGGTATCCCCTGTGTCAAGAAACTCATGTAGCAATCAAATGCTACCCTTTTCTATCGAAATGGCTGGTGGCATTGGTTTTACAACAAACTTAACA
This sequence comes from Ambystoma mexicanum, assembly GCF_040938575.1. NCBI lineage: Eukaryota > Metazoa > Chordata > Amphibia > Caudata > Ambystomatidae > Ambystoma > Ambystoma mexicanum. Next base: position 1,134,031,171 of record NC_090923.1, read on the forward strand.
TGATTTTTCCCGACCGCGAACACCGGTAGCTAAAAATCGCAGGAGCCATGTTTTCAAGATGGCGCCTTAAGCCCCTTTGTTTAAACGGATCCCGGTCTTCCTTTTTTGCCATTTCTTTTCGGAAAGGTCCTTCTAGAGTTTCTCTCTGCGTGCCAAACTAGGTTTGGTCCCTTTGTTTCTATGCCTTTGACGGGCTCCGGGACTGAAGACCGCCTCTGTCGTCTGAGTGTCTGGGAGGGTCAGGGAGCAGGAAGTGAGGAAGGTGCCCAAAACACCCTGTGCTTAGTCTCCTAGGACACCCAAATGCACTCTGGCGTGAGAGGCTGGCTGACTGTCCGGCAAGGACAGCCGCCCTGCTGGGTGAGTGGCAGCTAGGCTGGAGTGAATGGGAGAAAACAGTTTAATAGGCAAGTCTATTAGACTGGAAAGCAGAGTCGACCACTGGAACGAAAGAACAGACGACGAGCTGGAAGAGGGTGGCTGCTGCAACTTCTGGACCGTTGGTTTGCCAAGTGAAGCCCTGCTGCAGGTTCCAAATTGCCAAGTTCACCTTGACGGAGAAGCCCCTTCAAGTAAGACTTCTTCCTTTGAGTTGGTGGGACCAATCAACTCGTAAGCCAACTGGATACCATTCTCGGAGCTGGTTGTATTTTCCACAGAGTGCTGCAGGATGCCGAATAGCCAGGGAGAAGCACAGAAGTTTGTGTGCTTGACGACCGCTACCGGAATCAAAGATTTGCCTTTGCCAGCTTTTTGACCAGTCCCTGTGCAGTGCAGGAGTCCCCCGTTGTCCCCACGACTGAGGCTCAGGAATAGCGAGATCTTCAGGAACTGCCAGGAACAGACGTCTTCAGTTGCATCTTTTTCTTCATTGTAAGGTACTGTTAACACCTAACCGAGAGAACTTGCCTCTCGCTATGAAAGTGCTTGAAACTTTGCAACTTGCAGGCCTACTCATCTTGTGACCCAACATATGAATCTTTCTTCTACAAACTACTTCTGAGAACTTTGGCAAAGACTTTTCTGTTTAACTTCCATAACAGTTTATCCTATACAAGACTTGTATCACTCACTGTCAGCGGTTCGCAAATGGACCGCTCCCTGGCCGTCTGAGAGCCCATTCCACCAGAGCGATCGCTGCTACAATGGCGTTCCTGTCTGGTGTGCCCCTCCTGGACATCTGCAGGGCTGCTACGTTGCGGTCGACGCACACCTTCACAAAATTCTACTGCATCGACAGGGATTCCAGGGAGGAGTCCAAGCAATGCTGCGCAACCTATTTGCTTGAAGGTGAGCCTGGTGAGGAGGGAAGGGATTGCTTATGTTGAGCCTTGCCACCTCTCGTGGTTGTGCATGTGTGTACTGCTATGTATTTTTTTATATTCATGTGCATCCATGCCAGACCCCATGCTGGAGAAGGAACAAGTTACTTACATGTAACTGTTGTTATCCAGCATGGGTCTGGTATGGATTCACATGCAAACCCTCCCGACTACCCCTCTGCGGCTCTTCTCTTCGTCCTACTGCCACTTTACGTGCTACCAAATCTGAAGCTGGCTGCCTGGGGAGGGGCTTGGGTAGAGGGCAGTCATTGGCTGGGGTCAGTATGACTCCGAGCTCAGTGATTGGTTGTTAGGAGAAAGAAAGTTCAGAAATAAAACTGAAACTGATTTTGTCTTTTACCGAGGCTTCCCAGCCTGTTGCCGGGAAGTTTTCATGAGCATGTGAATCAATGCCAGACCCATGCTGGAGAACATCAGTTACAGGTAATTAATTTGTTAATTTCCAAGAGTAGTAAAGTGAAATTGACTTGAGTTATCTTTTTTTCTTTTTGTAGATCCAGCACACCATCCTATGTGGAGTGCTGGGGGTTTACTTAGTATCCCCTTTGTCTACATTCTCGTGTGACAATTTTAGGTTACCCTCACTATAATTAATGGCTGGTGGCAGTGGTTTAATTTTCCTACCATTGTGCGTTTTTACCACACGCTGAATCCTCAGCTGCAGTATTGCACCCATGCGTGCTCATTTTGTCAAAAATGGGCCCGGTCTCCTCGCCATTTCTTACTTGTTTAGGTCCTCCTTAGGTTTTACTCTGCACGCCAAACCGGGTTTAGTCACTTTGTTCGTTTTTTCTTTGGAGGGATTCCCTGGTGAAGCCCGCCTCTGGCTCCAGGGTGTCTGGCAGGGCAGGAAGCGAGGGGGGTTCCCAAAACTACAGGAATACACCCAAGGGTGATTGGCTGACTGGCTGTCCTTGGAGGACAGCCACCCCGCTGTGAGTGACAGCTAGGCTGCAAATGAATGGGAGAAACCTGCATAAAAGGCAAGGTCCTTTGCAAGGAAGGCAGAATTGACCACTGGACGAAGCAACTGAAGAGGAAACTGGAAGAGAAGCTTGCAGCACCCTCCTGGACTGTTGGTTTGACCCGTGACGCCCTGCTGCAGTGCAGTCCAATTTTCTTATCGACTAGAGAAGCCTGGAACGGACGACTTCTTACATTGAGTTGGTTGGACCAACTGACCCCAAGACGAACTTGACTGGAACCCTCTACCTGCTGGCTGTACTTGTTTGCTGCTGCTGGAACCGAGTGCCAGGGGGCAGGAACACCAGAAACTAGTGTATCGTCTTTAAGCCAGACCCCAGCTCCAGGAAGATCCTAAGGACTCCCTTGAAGCAGGACGACCCAAGTCTGAGTCACTTCAACAGAGTGCTGGATCCCAGAAGCAAGGGGAGCCCACAAGGTGTCCAAGTAACACGGTGGTGCTTTTGACCAGTAGCTGAAACTGTGCAGTGCCGCTGATCTGTAGTGAGCCCATTGCTGCCGCCGACTGACCCAAACCGTAGTGCCGGAGTTCCCAGACGTCTTCCCTCTTGTCCCCACGACTGAGGCGCAGGAACACAGGATCTGCAGGACTACAACAGGAACAGAAGCCAGCTGGGCCCTTTTATTCAGAACTAAGGTACTGTCTAACTAGGGGTACTTGCTCTTGTGTGTCGCTTGTTTGCTCTCAATGGAGAATAGCATTTGCTGCCCTTTGCAGAGTTGCTTGCATCTTTGCTTTTCACAAGCCTCCCAGCTTGTGGCCCAACAGTGATTCTTTTCTACAAACTCCCTGTACAACATTGTGCAAGACCTTTGTGCTAACTTCAGTAAGTGCCTCAGCTCCCCTAGACTTTGTTCAATTGACATTGGCTGTCCTGGCTCCCTGCCGACTCTTCTTACACTCTGACTTTGTGTTTATCTGTCCCTCAAAAAGTCACATAGGTTACTTGTATAGCTGGGAAAGGGTTAACCTATTTTTCATTTGGGGGAATTATAAAGTACGTACTTGTTCAGAGAACTTGTTAACCTTTGTTTGCTTCCCTAACCTTTTACCTTTTTCCGCAACCTCAGTATTGCAGTAAGTGTAAAAGTGATATAACAATGTCCACAGTGTCCTAGCAATTGAAGTCACCTCAGGGCATAGGAAGTGTGTGTGACATCCCAAAAGGGTATCTACTTACTTAACTGAAACTGAAGGAGTGTATTTTTGAAGAGAATTTCATTGTTGCCTATTGCCCCTTTCTAAAGAAGGCTTATATTAAAACTGACTGTTAAATTAATAAATAATTATTTTAATAAACCTTATGTATAAGTGTTATTTGAATACATGTCACTGTGAATCTCTGTTGCAGCTCACATTGACCCCTCTTAAGATACGTCTGGCTGCTCAGTGACTCTACCAACTTGTGTACTACAGGCCTACAGCAAAGGTTGGTTTTGTCTATTGCCAAGAGGACAAGGCTGGTGTAGTCTCCCACAGGGTTACTGCATACAATATTGCCTAACATCCATGGCTTTTACTCTGTGCGTTGACAGATTTGAGCCCTTTGTGTGTTGCGCCTTTGGTTGGCTTCAACCCTGAAGCACGCCCCTGGCTCCAGTGTGTCTGGAAGGACAGGATGTGAGGGAGGGGGTCCCAAAACTCCCCTGTCCTTTGTCTCTAGGTGTGCCTGATCGAAACCAGCCCTGATTGGCCCTGCTGTGTGAATGATAATCTAGGCTGTGCATGAATGGGATAACTTGCTTAAAAGACGAGGGTCCACTGGGAGAAACATCCGGCGAACAAACCGTGAAGAGAAGCCTGCTGCAACCTCCTGGACCTTAAATTGCCTGGTGAAGCCCTGCTGCCTTGCTGATCACCCTTTCCACCTCGACAGAGAAGCTCTGGGCAGAACGACTTTTCCCCTTGGGTTAGTGGGACCAACTAACCCTGAGACGAACTACACTTTGGCGCAATCCCCGACTAGCTGTGCCTCTCTGTTGCTGCAGAAGCCCAATGTCTGGGGCCGAGTGTGTTTGGCAAGATTGTATGCAGTAACCCTGTGGGAGACTACACCAGTCTTGTCCTCTTGGTATTGGGTAACCCACCTATTGGTACAGGTCTGTACTACACAAGTTGGTAGTGACTGAGCAGCCAGACTTCTCTCAAGAGGGATAAATGTGAGCTGTAGCATCAGAAACCACATATACAAGTATCCAAATAACACTTAAACTCAAGGTTTTCTAGTAAAATTATTATTGAACTGTCAGTTTGAAATAAGCATTCTTTAAAAAGGGCAATGTGCAACAATAAAAATATACATCATAACATGTTCTCCGAATCAAGATAAGCAAGTAGATGCTCTTTAGAGATGCTTTATACACACTTCCTACACCCCGAGGTGACTTCAATGACTAGGACAGTATTGGCATTTATATGTCACTTTTTGCACTTGGTAAAATTCTGACGTGGAAAGGTTAAGGGAAGGAAAAAGGATAACAGGTTCTCAGAGCATGTGAGCACTTTTAAATCTCTTAATGAAGTTACGATAAAATCTTTCTCGGCACTAACCGTTTCAAACAAGTTACCACCTATGAGGGACAGTTGGAATCAGTCAATGGGTCAGAAGAGTCTGCAGAGAGCCTGGTCAGCCAAAGTCAATTTGAACCATGTCTATGGATTTGAGGCACGTCTTAGATAGCACAAAAGTCTTGCACACAGTTGGAGTGTTTGTAGAAAATCACTGTTGGGCAACAAGCTGTTAGTCTTGTGAAAGGTAGAGGTGAGATCAACTCTGCAAAAAGCAGCTACTGCAAGTCTCAAGTGACATAATGCAAGCTACAGACAATAGGTAAGTACCCCATAGTCAGCACAGTACCTTAGGTTTGCAGAAAATGATCCAGCTGGCTTCTGTTCTGGTTGCAGGGTTGCCGATCCTGGGTTCCTGGGCCTCAGTCATGGGGGCAAGAAGGGGGGGACATCTGGAGGACTCCTGCACTGCAGTTCGAAGTTTGGCGGCAGCTACGGGCTCTTTTAATTTCAGCTGCACTTCGCGGTTTCAGCAAATGGCACCACTGCGGATCTTGGACACTTGATTGGCTTCCTGCACTACTTGAGTCCAGCACTCTAGTGAGGTGACTCTAGCTTGGGTCGTCCTGCTTCGAGAGGCTCCTCAGGATCTTCCTGGAGCTCTGTTCCGACTTAAAGACGATGCACTCGACAACAGATTTCTAGACCCCTGGCACTCTATTCCAGTCATGACTGGGTGCTTTCAGGTTACCAAGGAGACAGAGGACAGGGAGTTTCGGGCACCTCCCTCGCTTCCTGCCCTGCCAGACACACTGGAACGAGAGGCGGGTTTCAGTACTGAAGCCCACCAAGGCAAAACGAGCAAAAGGGTTAAACCTGGTTTGGCGCGCAGAGTAAAACGCAAGAAAGACCACACAAACAAGAAATGGCGAAAATAAAAAGAACGGGTGGTTTTGACACAATACTGCAGCTGGGGATTCAGCCTGCGGTAGAAAAGCACAATGGTAGGAAAAGTAAACCACTGCCACCAGCCATTTAAAGTAGTGAGGGTAACGACGTTTTTTACATAAGCAGGAACAGGGGCTACTAAGTAACCCCCCAGCACTCCACATAAAATAGGGTGCGCTGCACCTACATAGGAACAAAGTAAGTAAATTCAATTTCACTTTACTACTCTTGGGAACAGTAGTTCACCCAAGAGAAGATATTTAAACCTTAAGAGAAGGACTTATCTGTGACACTGCACTGAAGGTGCTGTATGTCACAATACAAAAAGTAGATGCCTATGGAGTTTGTCAGACTCCAAAAACAAAGAGAATAAAGAATCCATATCAGGTCGTGAGAAGAATGTCTCACTGACTCCAGAATAAAAAGTCCTAAAGTCCAGGAAAAGAACTGGGGGTCTCTAAGGTTGAAGGGAATTAGCACAGAAATTAGAATTCTCCTTAACCGTGTGTCCATAATAGAGTACAACGTCTGCCGCGGAACGAATCCGGCCAGGAGCCGCCTAGGGACATTCCAGAAGCAGGAAATCCTGAACCAGAGTCCAGGACTGAGGGAGCAAGGAAAGTCCAACCAGAGATTTGTTCTGCATCAGTGCTGCTTGCTAAGCACAAACTGCGAAGTGCCGCTGAATCGAAGAGAGCCTGTTGCTGCCGACGACTGTTCCGAGTACCGCCGCAGGAGCCCTCCAGACGTCCTCCCTCTTGTCCCCACAACTGAGGCTCAGGAACCAGGGGCTGCATAGCTGTAGCAAGATGACATCCATCTGGACCACCTTTCTTCTAACCAAAGGTACTGTTTGGTGCTCTTGGTTACTTACCTTCTTGCCTTAAGTCATGCTGTCTCACTTGAGATTTGAACTTAACTTTCTGGGTTGATTTCAACTCCCCTTTACACAGGCCTAACAGCTTGTGTGTCTTCAGTGATTTCCTTTGAACAATCTGACTTTGTGAAAAACTTTATCCAAGAAGTGCATCAGAACTCTAGACGTTGCCCAAATGATTTTGGCTGTCCTGGCTCCCTAAAGGCACTCTTCTAAATCCATTGACTTTGGTAGTGCTTGTTCCTCCATAGGTTGTAGCTTGTTTAATACTATTACTGTTGGGAAAGGCTGCCTGGACTTCTTTGGAGGATTCAGTTGTCCTCACGTTTTTTAAGAAACTGTTATAACCTTATTATTTTCCCTAACCCTTCCTTTTTGCAACCCAGAGTCGTCAAAGTATATTGGTGTGATATATAAATGCAAATACTATACTTGTAATTGAAGTCAGCTTTATTGATTTTGTAAAGTATTTCCAAAGTTTACTTGAACTGTTAGAATTGCCTTTTTCTTTTTTTAAAGAGTGCTTATTTAAAACTGAAGTTAAATATTTATAATTGAAACCTTAACTTAGTGTTACTTGGTTAATTGTATTGACGTATTTCATTTGTACAGCTCACATTCACCCCTCTTGAGATGGGCCTGTCTGCTCAGTCACACTACCAACTTGTGTAATACAGACCTCTACCATAACGTGGGTTACCTAATACCAAGACGCCCACATCGTCGTCCTCTTTGGCTTTACCGCCGTCATCGTTCCCCATGACCTCCTGGACCGTGTGAACGGACATGTCCTCTTCATCCGAAGACGAAATATCTGTGGTAGAGGCCTCCACTGCCCGCTCCCCTCTGTGTCCTGAGGGGTCAGAGCTGGACTCGGGGATGGCAATCTCTTCTCCGGTGTCTTCTCCATCGGCTTCGTCGAAGCCTCCTGCCTGGGGTCACTATAGGTGCTGTCTGGCCACATGGGCCGGGTCAGCCCCTTTAGCCTTCGAGAGAGCGGCCGCCAACACCTCGATCATCGAGGATGAATGTAGACTGGGCCTTCAGGGGTAGGACGGACACCTTACCCTGCGCCATGGACTTCTCTGGCTTCTCCCCAAGCTACCCCGAGTTAGCCGATTTCCTCTTCGAGGAGGAGCTGAGCGATGGCTTGAGATGGAGGGCAATGAGCGCCCTGCTTGTTGCGGGACCCGCTTGCGTGGAGACCCCTGACAAACGCATCTGCAGTGCTTGGCCTTGTCTTGGACCCCCATGGATGGGGCTTCCTCAAAGGACTTAGAAGCCCGCTCGTCGGACCAGCCGGTCCTGGGTGAGGCAATGCTGCATGTGGTGGAGGCCTTGGCGTTGCGCCGCACCACCAGTCTGTGTGGGTCCTTGATGGTGCGTTTGCTGAATCCAAGGCAAATTGTGCAATCCACTTGTGATCCGGATGGAGACAGTAGAGGCACTGGGAGGGTTTGTCTTCCATAAACCCGTTCCTCAATCGGCAGCAGAAGCACAGCTTGAAGAGAACCTCCGTCCTTCTCCTCTGACACAGTCCAGGGTGTGGTGTAGGCCTGATGGCCTACTGGAATCTCCAATAAAAACTGGACAATGTTTGCCCTTGACGAAAGACGCTGACAAACGGATTCCTGCTTGCAGGTCAAAAGAAAGCGCAAAAAGGCTCGATTTGACAAAAATTGGAAATGTTTAACGAAAAAAACTAGCAAAACAGGACTCCAACACTTTGTGCAGTAAAAATATGAAGATGGCTGCCAGAGGAGGGGCATAGGGAGAGGGCAGCCATTGGCTTGGGGCAGTATGAGCAAGAGCTCAGGCATTGGTCTATAGGAGATCGACAGTTATTAAACGAAAGTGAAACTTTTCTTTTACAGAGGATTCCCGGCATGACGGCAAAGAATATTCATGAGCATGTGAATCAATGCCAGACCCCATAATGGAGAAACACATAATCCAAATTGGGTCAAACCACAGAGTGAAAAAAAGGGCTCACTCATTCCAGGGTTAAAATTGAAAAGTCCTAAAGTCCAGCAAAAGAGCTGGAGGTCTCTAAGGTAGAAGGGAGTTAGCACAGAAATGAGAATTGAACCTAGCACGTGTCGCCCTCCCACCCCCCTTCTCCGCCCCCTCCAACTAAGGGACAGGAGGATTTAATCCACTCCTGGATGAATCTCCTAATCCAGTCGGTTATTCTTTCTGGCAAGACATCAGCATTTTGGCGATTACACCCTGACCTGTGTTCTATAGTGAAATCAATCCCCTGGAGGCTGATTGACCACATTAATATTTCAGGATTCTCCCCCTTCATCTGCATTAACCATCTCAAGGGTTAGTGGTCTGACTGAATTACAAAAGTAAATCCATACAAGTATGGTCTAAACTTCTTCAGAGACCACACAATGGCAAAACACTCACATTCCATAGTTGCCCACCTTGTCTCACGGTCCTTCAGTTTCCTACTGATGAAGCAGATGGGGTATTCCCTGCCTTCTTCATCCAGCTGACTCAGAACTGCACCTATTCCTTTAATAGAAGCATCTGTCTGTACAATAAAGGATTAGTTGTAATCAGCTCTCAAGACTGGAGCTTGACAAAGGGCTTTCTTAAGTCCTTCAAAGGCTTGAGTGCACTCCTTATTCCACCTGACCCTCTTGGGGAATCTGGGGGAGATGATCACATTCAAGGGGAAAGGTGTGGTCCCATAGTTCTCGATGAAGTTCTATAGTACCCAGTGAGACCTAGAAAGGCTCTCACTTGGGTTTATAGTAGAGGTGGCCCAGTTCTGTTCAGTGTGTACTTTGCTAGGCAATGGCCTTATTTCACCTCCTCCTACCTCATGTCGAAGATACACCACTTTGCTCTGACCAATTAGGCATTTACTAGCCTTTATGTTCAGATGGGCCTGTGCAAGAGCCTGCAAAGCATATCCTAGGTAGTCAAGTTGCTCTTCCCAAGTGGGGCTGAACACTGCAATGTCAACCAAGTATACCATGCAGATGTCCTCCATCCCATTCAGAACTTGATTCACCATCCTCTGGAATGTAGCAGGTGCATTTTGTAGTCCAAAAGGCATAACCTTACAGGTAGAGGCCTCCTTGGGTAGAAAACGCAGTTTTCTCCTTGGCATGGTCTGTCAGAGTTATTTGACAATAGCCTGAGGTTAAGTCAAATGTGCTGAGGAACATGGCTGAACCAAGTTTGTCCACCAGCTCATATGTCCTAGGTAAAGGATGGGCATCAGTCGTGGTGACTGCATTAAGAGCTCTATAGTCCACACAAAATCTCAACTCCTTGGATCCTGCCTTTGGCACTAGTACAACTGGACTAGCCCTTGGGCTTGTAGATGGCTCTATTACCCCCAAGATGATCTTCTTGACCGCTTCCTTTATGTGGGAGCTTACATGTTCTGACATCCTGTAACCCCTGCTTTTAACAGGGAGACTGTCACCAGTGAGAATATCATGCTTGCCCCAAAGGGTCAAGCCTGGTGTCAGTGAAAACAGGGAGGCAAACTGATTTAACAGAGCTTTGCACTCCTGTTGTTGCAGAGTCAGATCTGAAGAGAGTTTAACTTCTTCGATCTTTCCATTTGAAGGTTATCCCCTGAGGAGATCAGAGAGAGGCTCACTCTCCTCCTCTTGATCAGATGCTAAAAGCAAAGCTCCTACTTCTTGTCTGGATATATATGCCTTTAGGCGGTTAGTCTGAAAGACCCTAGGGGCCTCCTTGGGATTGCCCAAGTCCACTATGTAATTTTTTTTCTTCGTGTTTGCCCACAACCTTGAAGGGTCCAATCCATTTGTCCTGTAAGGCCCACTGCCTTGTAGGTACCATAACTAGAACAAGCTGGTCTGGAGTAAACTCAACTGTGTTGGCCTTCTGGTCATGCCAATGTTTGACCAGAGCCTGACCGGGTTTCGGAGACCTAGCACATAGTCAGTGACTCACTGGCTTAAGGGAAGAAGCACTCTCCAACCCTTCCTTGATTAGGGCCAAAGGACCGCTAACCGGATGAGCATAGAGCAGCTCAAAGGGGCTGAAACCAACCCCTTCTTGAGGGACTTCTCTATAAGCAAAGAGAAGGCATGGCAGTAGGAGGTCCCACTTTTAATCTAAGGGGTCCTTCTAAAGCACCTATTATGCTCTTCATAGTTCTGTTAAACCTCTCCACCAACCCATTGGTTTGGTGATGGTAGGCTGTTGAGAACTTGTAGGTCACTCTGTGGTTTTTCTACATGGTCTGCATGTAGTGGGACTTAACTTTTGACCCCCTGTCAGTCATGTCCTCCTTAGGAAAACAAACCGGTTATAAAAAAAAAAGAGAGGGCCTTAGCCACTGCCTGAGCAGTAACAGTCCGCATAGGTATGGCTTCAGGGTACCTGGTAGCAAGGTCTACCACAACAAATATAAATCGGTTGCCTGAAGAAGTGGCAGGGTCTAGGGGACCAACAATGTCAATCCCCACCCTCTCAAAATGGACTCCCACCACTGGGAGAGGCACTAAAGGTGCCACATTCTTGGCTCCTCTCTTGCCAGATGTCTGACAAGTGTGACAGGTCCTACAGAATTTATCTACATCAGACCCCATCTTGGGCCAGCAGAAATACAGAGATCTCCTCTCTTTGGTCTTCTTGAGACTTAAGTGACCAGCCAGAGCTATCTTGTGGGCGAACTGTAGAAACTGGTGTCATCACCTGGGGCCACTACATCTTCTCCTGGGGTAGACTCAATAGGTTCACTGTAGATAAGGCCATCATCCCAGTAACGCCTATGCTTCCCTGGCTCGTGCCCTTCCAGCTGGGAAGCTGCCTGTTGCCTAAGGCCTTCAAGAGTAGGACATTCTCTTTGGCCTCTGCTGACGTCTGCCCTAGAGGGTCCACCTTCTGCAGCTCAGGATGGTCTTTAGGATCCAGATCTCCAACATAGGGAAAGGCTTCTTCCAGCTCTGTTTCACCACTTTCTGGTTGGTCTTCCCACTCAGCCTCAGCTGGTGGAGGGGTCACTGGGGTGACCTTGGACTGTCCTCTCGGGATGTCCTTTTCCTTAGAACAGGTTTAGGTATTATACCTTTCTTTCTTCCGGAGATCTTGGGTTTCCCCTTTGTCTTTTTCTTTGGCCTGGAATCAGAAGGGTGTCCTTCCTGTTGACTGGGGGTTCTAGGGATCTCTGTAACCTCCCACTGAGAGTCATCCAAAGTTGCCTCTCTGGACAATCTTGTTTGCTCCTGCTTCCTTTTACTGGGAGACCTGGGGATGCTTGATAAAACTCCAGAGTGTTTGTCATTCCCCAGCAGGACGCTCCCAGGCACCTCATTTTGTACACCAACGGGTATTCTAACAGTCATATTATTGCACTGGATGAGAGCTGGCAGTATTAGAACCATTTGGATTGGGCCTCCTGCAAGTTTAGTGGGAACTTTGGCTGCCTTGGCAACATCCTCAGATTTGAAAAAGCTTTCATCAACCACTGTAATGATGTTGGGGAGAATTCTCACAAATGTGCCAATTCCTCCAACCTTGGAGCCCTCCAGCTCTTTTGCTAAACTTTGGTACTTTGAACTTTTCCATTCAATGTGTTTTCTGTCTTTTTCCTTTGGTTATGGAGTTAACCAACTCCGTAAGCATCCTCTTTTTCATTTGTGTCACAGCACCCTCAGTGCAGTGACACAGGGAAGCCTTTCAGGCTTTCCCAAGGTTTAACTACCTTCTCTGGGATAAACTACTGTTTCCCAGAGTAAGTAAAGTGATATTGACTTTACTAGTCCTTTTAAATTCCTAGACCTAGTGCACCTTATCCTACAATAGCATGCTGCAGGGGTTACTTAGTATCCCGTATCTAGAGACTCGTGTAGCATTCAAATGCTACTCTTTCCTCTGAGAATGGCTGGTCTGGTGGCAGTGCTTTTGCAACAGACTACCATGATTTTTCCTGACCGCAAACTATTCGTAGCTCCAGTAAAGTTAACTTGCTGGAGCCATGTTTTTCAAGATGGCGACCAGCCATCATTGCTAAAATGGTTGTCTTTTTTCGCCATGTCTTTGTGGAAAGGTCCTTCTAGAGTTTTTCTCTGCACGCCAAACCAGGATTGGTCTCTTCGTTCATTCGCCTTTGGTGGGCTTCAGGAGTGTCTGGGGTAGGCAGGAAGTGAGGGAGGTGCCTGAAACTCACTGTGCTTAGTCTCCAAGGAAACCAAAATGCGCACTCTGCCGATTGGCTGGCTGACTCTCCGGCAAGGCCAGCGACCCTGCTGGGTGAGTGGCAGCTAGACTGAAAGGAATGGGAGAGAACTGAATAAAAGGCGAGTCTCTTGGTTTGGAAGGTGGAGTCGACCACTGAACGAAGGAACCGAAGAGCTTGAAGAGGACAGCTGCTGCAACTCCTGGACCATTGGTTTGCCCGGTGAAGCCCTGCTGCAGGTCAGAATCGCCAAGTTTGCATCGACGGAGAAGCCCTGCAAGGACGACTTCTCCCTTTGAGTTGGTGGGACCAATCAACTACCAAGTAAGCCACCTGGACACCCATCTCGGAGCTGGTTGAATTTCCTCAGTTACTGCAGGAAATCGTAGAGCCAGGGAGAGGGAAACCAGATTGTGTGTGTTGCTTGTAAGCTGGCCTAAAGCTTTTGGAAGATCGTTCAGACTCCCATGAAGCAGGACTGACATGCCACTCCCCACCCCCCATCCCTCAGTTGAGTGCGGGACCTCAAATGTGAGGAAAGTCCACCTTGACAGCCGGGAGCCGCGCTTATTGCTATTTGCTGTACTGCAAGGAGCTGAACCTTGAAAAGGCCACTGAAAGTAAAGTTTGCCAGTTGCCAGCTTTGACGGTGCCAGTACAATTCAAGAGTCCCCAGACGTCCTCCCTCCTGTCCCCTCGACTGAGGCCCAGGAACAGCGAGATCTGTAGAGCTGTACAGGAACAGAAGTCTTCAGCTGCATCTTTTTCCTATTTACTAAGGTACTGTTAAACTAGCCTAAGAGAACTTAACTGTCACTGTGGAAGTGCTTGTTACTTCTACAACTCACAAGTCTATTCAGCTTGTGGCCCTACATTTGGTTCTTCTTTTTCTCAAAGACTTCTAAGAACTTGTGCAACGACTTTTCCATTTACTTCCCTGAAGTGCTGCATCCTATACAAAGACTTTGGTCTATTGACTTTGGCTTAGCCTATTGAATTGAGTGACTCTTCTGTGTGCCATCTGTTATTATTTGCCCTGCTTATTACTATTTGTAATTTCTTGTGTTCTAATAACCTTTGCCTTTTACTTACTTTTTAAGAGTACTCTGAATGCTAACAGTAAGGTATTAATGTACCTAGCACCCTTGTTACTGAAGTCACCTGTGGGTGTAGGTTGTGTCTGCCATGCCAAAAGGGTCTTTGCTGATTGAGAAACTTAGCGTGTACAGTATTGACGTATATTTGTGTTGCTATTCTATTGCTCCCTTCTGAAGAAGGCTTTATAACGGACTGATTTATTGTTTATGCAATAAACCTTGAGTGTAAATTTATTTGAATACCTGTAACTGTGAATCTTTGTAACTCCACTACAGCTCACATTTCCCCTCTTGAGATAATCCTGGCTGCTCAACACGCTACCAAAACTGTGTAGTACAAGCTTATACCAAAGTTTGGGTTGGGTTTCCTTTACCTGTAGCCATAGTTGTTTGTAGTGTTGCCAGAGGGTACTGCATTCAAACTTTGCCTAACAAACGAGGACATTTAGCACATCACTTCTAAGCAGTGATGCCAATAACCTACCCACTAACCATAAGCGTAGACAAGGCCCACCCAAAATCTGTAAATGCCCACTCAGCGGCACTGTGTGGGCATTTACAGATGTCAGTGTGGTGGGCCCAACTACATTCGCTTCAGACCCCACCTGTTTTACAATCCTGGCTACGCCTCTGCCACTAACAAATCTACCCTCTGCATACACCTCTCAAACTCTAACCAAACACAACCACAACCCTATAGCACAACAAACTGCACAAACTTCACTACACCGCAACAACAAACAAACCACACATAGACTTGCATGCACACGACGGCTACCGACCGGAAAACACCCCAAGCCCAGCGAACGGTGTTAACTGGGCTGAGGCTGCCAACGGGACATCACTGCTCCCTTGCACCTTTACCAATTATTCCCACTAACTCAACCGCTTCCCCTTTTCAGAGCAGCCAGATGACCACTCCGGTGGTGATCGTGCGCGGTACAAATATCCTTTAACATTAGACTGACCAGGTTTCCCATGGGACTTACCCTTCCTATGTTTGTGGCCCTCTTTTGGGAGGTTGGAATTGGAATTCTCTTTTCCCCTCTTTCTTGTGCTGCTTCCCCTCCTCCTTTGTGAGTGGCCCCACAGTTCTTGTGAGTGGCACTTTGGGCTACCCACAAGTCAGCAGCCATTGGTAACTTCCTGGGATCAATCTCTTACGAGTCAGCCAAGTGGTGTCTCAGCTCAGGAGAGCAGGCATCAAAAATAGATTCTAACAAAAACAGATTTCTCATTCATTCTAAGGTGGTCAACTTTGTAACCCTTAACCCAACCATCTACGTTTTTCCAAACATTCACACACCCAGGTAGGTCAAGGGCTACCATCAGTCTTTCTTAGGGTCCTAAATCTTTTACGGTAGTGTGACGTTTTTCCCAAATCTGGCTATTAAGGCCATCTTTAAATGTTCATACTGGTCTCTCAAGGACACTCGACTCCAATATAGCATAATTTGCAATCTGATGTATCCTAGACAAAAGCCAGGGAATTAAAGCATTCCCTCCGAGACCATGAATCCCATGATTGTATTCAAAAGCACTCAACCAATCCAATATATCTTGTTTCACATCATTCATACTCAAGGCATCTTTGGGCAAGCAAGGCCTCTTGGGACTGGAAGACCTAGAGGACCCTGGGAGGGGGAAGCAGATTCAATAGACAATGTTTGCATCTTTGCTTTTCAAAAGCCTCCCAGCTTGTGCAAGACGTTTGTGCTATCTTCAAGAAGTGCCTCAGCTTCCCTAGACTTTGTTCAATTGCCATTGGCTGTCCTGCTCCCTGCAGACTCTTCTTACTCTCTGACTTTGTGTTTATCTGTCCCTCAAAATTGCATACACAAGTTACTTGTATAGTTGGGAAAGGGTTAACCATATTTCATTGGGGGATTGTAAAGTGTTTACCTGTTTGGAGAAATTTGTTAACTTTGTTTTCCTTCCCTAACCTTTTCCTTTTTCCACAACCTCAGTATTGCATTGTGATAAAGTGATATACCAATGTCCACAGTGTCCTAGCAGTTGAAGTCACCTCAGGGTGTCGCGTGTGGGGGGGCAGGGGGGTATCCGACATCCCAAAAGGGCATATACTTGAAGGAGTGTATTTTTGAAGTGTATTTTATTGTTGCACATTGCCCTCTCTATAGAAGACTTATTTTAAAACTGACTTAACTTAAATCATTATTTTAATAAGAAACATGGAGTATAGGTATTAATTGAATCTCTGTTGCACCTCTACAGCTCACATTGACCCCTCTTGAGATAAGCCTGGCTGCTCAGTCACTCTAACAGCTTCTGTAGTATAGACCTATACCAAAGGTTGAGTTCCCTATTGTCAAGAGGACAAGGCTGGTGTAGTCTCCCACAGGGTTACTACATACAATCTTACCTAACAAGAGTGAGCAAAAGGGCTCACTCACTATAGTGTTAAAATTAAAAAGTCCTAAAGTCCAGCGAAATAGCTTGGGGTCTTTAAGGTGGGAGGAATTGAGCACTAAAATGAAGATTCTCCCTAACAAGCACGCTGCGACTGCCTATCAAGGCTGGTGACAAGCGTGTGGGAACTGGAGGGTTCCGCAGTAGTGTGTTCGAGTCGGAGTCTCGGCTGCCTGGGCCTGACATAAAGATCCTGGTGGCGGTCTTAGACTCCACCGACATGGGTAATGCTGCCGACCTCTTTGTTTTGCGCTCCTTTGGGGTCTTGGGCTGAAAGAGCTTACATGCAGTGCAACAGGACTCGAGATGATCGTGAGATAGGGAGTGGTTACGAACTCTGTCTACCGACAGGAATTTTCTGTTGCACTTAGGGCAAACTTAAAGGCAGTTTGCTCCATATAATGGAGGGTGGACCGAGGCAGCAAGACAAAGGTAGTAGGGACAGGAAAGGGGGGTTGGGGGGTATGCATTCTCTGAAAGGAAAGGATCAATCCCCCCACTGGTCTGGCTAAAGTCAGGTGTAGGCCGAAGCCCATTGGCAGAGCAGACGTCTGGTTCGGTAGCCGGTCTCAGCCGCCGAGAAGCTCCGGATATCGGCCGTCAAATTATTGCGTTGAATGCAAACAAGAGAAAGGTTTGCAGAAATGTAACTGTAAAGTAGCACACAGCTGCAGACTCTGCTAAGGAACAACTTGCTATGATGGCGGGAAATAAATATCTGAGGGACCTCGAGGCGCGAGGGATCATGGGTATAGGGTACATGACACTAAGGATACCATTACAAGTCATGCCCGGTCGACTTCCCTTTTCAAACTTCATTAACTTTGTGTGCAATACTCCACGACTTCTACTACATGTTGGCCTATACAAAGCATGTGATTCTAAGCAGATCCACAAGCCCCTGAAAAGTATGTCATACATTACTCACCGTAATCATTTCTGATGCTTGTATCTGCTTAGATTCACATGCTATGCATAGGCAGACATCTAGTGGTAGTCGCAGAGTATTACAAGATTTGTTTTCGAAACTCGAAACGGGATAGCGACTGGGCGTGTTAGTAATACTATCCCTAGTGTGACGTCTACTGTACCCATGGTCCTTCATGCGTCGAGGTCCCTCAGATCATTTGACGTGAGGTTGCATGAAGTGTAGCGCGAGTACAGAGGTAATAAAGCAGATAGAAGAGAGCAAGAACATCTATGCACCTTCGACTCCATTAGGGGAGGAAGGGTGGGCGCATGTGAATCTAAGCAGATGCAAGCATCAGAAATAAGATTACAGTGAGTAATGTAGGTGTTAAGGAGGCTTGTGGATCTGCTTAGATCACATGCTATGCATGGATTAGTGAGCAGTATCCTGAGAAGGTGGGTTGAGACAAGGTACAGCAGAAAATAAATGTTCGTGCACTGCTTGGCACACCTGTGAGTCTGCTTTAAGTGTATATCAATGCAGTAATGCTGAGTAAATGTATGAATTGAACTCCAAGTAGCCGCCTTGCAAATTGCGTCTAAGGGGAATTTGCAATAAATGCTAATGTAGCTCCTGTACCTCTGGTAGAGGGAGTAAAAGGTAGTCTTTTTTTGATAGAGAATAGCACAACTATGTACTTCACTATCCATCTGGACATAGCGTTTTTAGAAATGTGATCACCTCCCCTATGAGGTGCTATGGAAAAAGAGTTGGTCTGTTTTGCTTAGAGGTTTTGGTTATGGAGTACAAGACTGGTCTCCTTACATCTAAAGTATGGGGGCTTCTCTCAGCTTAGTTAGATGGTGTTTGGAAAAAAGTAAGTAGTTGAATGGACTGGTTAACATGGAACTTGGATATGAATTGTGTTGAGAACCTAGGTTAAGAACCACTGTCTCTTTGTGGATGACAATGAAAGGGTCTTGAACACATAATGCCTGTAGCTCACTGTTAGGTAAGATTTTCATATTTATGATAAATCTTCCTGACCTGTGGCAACCCCAGAACATTTTGCTTGTACTTGGTAACTATTTTACCTTGTCCCTAGGTGATGGGTAATCTTCCCCTGTCAGCTAGTATTTTACTCTTTTGATGGGTGACCTCCATAGTGCATGATTGAAGTTCTAGTTTCCTATAACCTTTGGGCTTAGGCTTGGTTGCCACTTTGGGCAACGCTGCTATTTTTTCTTTCCTATATTTGGGTGAACTACAGTTCCCAAGTAGTAAAGAGAGATTTTCATCCCCTTTACATTTTGTATAAGTGAGCCAGCCCTCCCCACCTTATGTGGAGTGCTGTTGGTGGGGGGGGGGGGGGGGTACAATGTATCCCCTTTCTTACTTACCTGGTAACATTTTGTTACTATTGCGAGTTTTACATGAATGGCTGGTGGCAGTGGTTTTACCTTAATGACTTTTATTCTTTATTACCCCCAGGCTGTTAATTCAGACTCGGTAATGTACAGAAGGGCAACACTTTTTCTAAAATGGTGGCCTCCTTTTTTTTGCCATTCCTTGTGCGCTTGCTGTTTGAGGTCTTCACTGAGAATCCTTTGTATTCCCCACCCAGGCACCAGAGTGTCTGAGAAGGCAGGAAGTGAGGGTGGAGTCCAAAACTCTACAGCTCATTGTCATTCACCTTGCCTGAAAGGTACCAACAGAGGTTCAAGAAGACCTGCATTTTAAGCCATCCCACGACGTGCTGAGACCTGTATGGGCTGAAAACCGCCAAAACCCTGGCACCTCGAGCATGAGTGTGGTGCATGGTGTTGGAAGTCTGAATCCAGTAGAAACTTTGGTGGACGCCTGCTGGACCTCCATAGACACAATTCGGATCTCTAAAATCCCCTCACCAGAGTGCAGGTCCGAGAGAGTGAAGAGAATCTGACCGGCGATATTCGTTCTTCATCTGGCTGCTGTAAGAAGGCACCAAATGCACAGAGCCGCGAGAATCTGTGGAGAAACCTTTACTGGAAGAGTCCTCTGACTGCTTCTGCAAGTTCCCATCCAGTGTCCAGTTCTTTCGTCTCCAGATCAAGAACACAAGGACCGGGTCCTGTGCTGCTGCATCCTGAAGGCATCCACTCCGAAGCGCTTTGTTAGGCAGAATTGCATGCAGTACCATCTGGGTCCACCACATACAATTAGGACAACAGATGTAATCAAAAACAACATTTGGTATAAGTCTGTACTACAGTTTTTGGTAGCGAGTTGAGCGCCAGGCTTATCTCAAGAGGGAATGTGAGCAGTAAAAGAGGTTCCACAGAGGTCTTACAATCGCAGTGGTTCAAGTAGACCCTTACACTCAAGGAATCTTGCTAACTTATTATTTTATTAGTCATTTAGAAAACATTCACTAGTAGGAGGCAATTTAATATCATACACAAATACACTTCAATACCAAACCAATACATTTCTGAGTAAATTAAGCTCCCCTGAAATGGGAGCAAAATGGCATTTCAGTCACTTTAAATAGGAGTATAAAGGCACAAGTTAATAAAATAGATCACAAATACTTTCTTAAGCAGTGCAAACAGTTTTAGTTCACTAGAGGACTCGATTCAGTAAAATAGGCTTAGGCCAAAGTGAATGGGCTTGTGTCTTGGATAGGAAAGAGCAGTTCTTGTAGTAAACAGTTAAGTCTTTGCCAAAGTTCTCCAAAGTAGTTTGTCCAAAAAAGAATCATATGTTGGGTCACAAGCTGATGGGAATGTTTCACAAACTTTCACCGCGTGAAGTAAGTTCTCTCAATCGGGTTGGCACAGTACCTTAATATGAAGAAAAGATCCAGCTGAAGACGTTGGTTCCTGGGAGTTCCTGCAGATCTCACTGTTCCTGAGCCTCATTCGTGGGGACATGAGGGAGGACGTCGGGGGACTCCTGCACTGCGACGGGTCAAACAAGCTGGAAAATGGAAGATCTTTGGTTCAAGTAGCTGTAGTCAAGCACAAAAACTGGTGTCATGACCCCCTGGTTAAACCTAACCAGCTCAGACAATAGTATCCAGGTGGCTTACGAGTTGATTGGTCCCACCAACTCAAAGGAAGAAGTTGTCCTTGAAGGGGCTTCTCTGTCGAGATGAATTTGGCAATTCGGACCTGCAGCGGGGCTTCACAGGGCAAACCAACGGTCCAGGAGTTGCTGAAGTCCACTTCCAGCTCGTCTTCGTTTCTTTCGTTCGCCTTTTAAACAGTTTTCTCTCATTCATTACAGCCTAGCTGTCACTCACCCAGCAGGGTGGCTGTCCTTGCCGGACAGTAAGCCAGCCAATCACGCCAGAGTGCATTTGGGTCTCCTAGGAGACTAAGCACAGGGAGTTTCGGGCAACTCCCTCACTTCCTGTCCCCCCTCCCCTTCCCAAGTCACTCAGGTGCCAGAAGCGTTCTTCAGTCCTGAAGCCCGCCAAAGGCATAGAAACAAAGGGACCAAACCTAGTTTGGCACGCAGAGACAAACTCGAAGGGCCTTTCCGAAAAGAAATGGCAAAAACAGAAAACCGGGACCGTTTAAACAAAGGGTCTTAAGGCGCCATCTTGAAAAACATGGCTCCCACGATTTTTAGCTACTGGTGTTCGCGGTGGGGAAAAATCATGTTATTTTGTTGTAAAATCACTGTCACCAGCCATTTCGATAGGAAAGGGTGGCATTTGACTGCTACATGAGTTTCTAGACACAGGGGACACTAGATAACCCCCTCCACCACTCTATAAGAAGTGTGTGCTGTGTCTAGGAATTTGAAAAGACTTGTAAAGTCAATTTAACCTTACATTCTCTGGGAAACAGTAGTTTATCCCAGAGAAGGTATTTAAACCTTTTGGAAGTCTAAAAGACATCCTTGTGTCACTGCACGGAGGGTGCTGTGTAACACACATGAAAAGATGATGCCTATGGAGTTATCTAAAACTACATAATCAAAGAACACAAGTAAAACTCTCATCAAAATACATGAGTGGGGAAAAAAGGCTACACTTTCCAGGTAAAAAAAATAATCAAGTCCTCAAAATCCAGCAAAGTTGCTGGGGGTCTCTAAAGTGAAGGGAATTAGAACATTTATGAGAATTCTCCCTAACACTCATTCCCTCCTCCCCTCCCCCCGACTAAGGGACTGGAGGATTTAATCCACCCCTGGATGAATCTCCTTACTACAGTCGGTCAAACATTCTGGAGAGACATCAGCATTTTGGTGATTACACCCTGACCTCTGTTCAATGTTAAATGTTAAAATCAAACCCCTGTAGGCTGATTGACCATCTTAACAATTTAGGATTTTCCACCTTCATCTGCGGTAACCATCTCAAAGGTTGGTGGTCAGTCTGATTCACAAAAGTAGATCCATACAGGTATGGTCTAAACTTCTTCAGTGACCACACAATAGCAAAACATTCTCTTTCAATGGTTGCCCACCTTGTTTCTGGTTCCTTCAGCTTTCTGCCGATGAAGCAGATGGGGGTGCTCCCTACCGTTCTCATCCAGCTGACTCGGAACTGCACCGTCATACCGTCACCGCTAGGGTCCTAATGAGGCCTAATGTATTTTTGAAGTATTATGGCTCCCCTCAACCCATGGCGTGTCCGTGTGTAAGTGTATGGTGAAAGAGTGCACACAAATGTATGGGTGGCTGGGTATGCATGTGTGCGTGTACGGTGAAAGGATGCACAATTAAATGTATGGGTGGCTGCTTGGGTGTGCCGGTATGGTGAAAGTGTCCACACTTAAATCTATAGGTGACTGTCTGTGTGAGGGTATGGTGAAAGGGTGCACACAAATGTATGGGTGTCTGGGTTTGCGTGTACGGTGAAAGGATGCACAATTAAATGTATGGGTGGCTGCCTGGGTGTGCCTGTATGGTGAAAGAGTGCACTCTTAAATATATGGATGGCTGGGTGTGCGTGTGTAAATTTGGTGAATGGTGTGTGTTCTTGTGTTCAGGGGCGCAACAAAACCTACATTTCAGGGGGGCTGACTTTTCAAATGTTGGGAGAGGTGCTAACGTCATGTGTGGTGGGGAGGAGCAAACTTATTTGTGTGGGGGCATCTAACTTCTTTACGCATTTTAATGAGACTATTCTAGTGCAGATTCAATGTTACAAGCAGTTAACTCTCTCCTTTGTCTGAAAGCACCCACTTATGGGCTGCTGTGAGAACGAGTGGTCTCCTGTTTCCGCTCTACCCTTCCAATCACTCCCATGCCATGCAAGTACTAAACCCACATAAATTCAGGTACAAACAGCGAAATGCTGTACTTTAGTAATTGCTGGGCCGGGCCCTTGTTAACAGCAAAACCCAGGTGCAGTTTAACATCTGTGTCCTTTTCTGTCCGGCAGCTGCTCTGTAGGTCAGCCAGGTCAAGTCAACATAGCCCACAATTTCAGTGGGGGGGGGTGTGCTGGAGCCCAGTCAGCTCAATGGTGTTGCACCACTACTTGTGTTTAATGCCTTGATTAATTATTGGTAATCTTCTTTACACCTAGCCCTCCTTCCTCATCCCAGTACTTGTGTATGAGGCACTATGCCTCATACACAAGTACTGGGATAAGGTAGAGGTACATGAAGGTAATGCCTGACTTGGCTACCTGTAATCTTCATTACTCATAGTCCCACTCTTCCTCCAGTACTTACCAGTGAGGCAAGGAGCCTCATACATGAGCACTGGGACAAGGAAGAGGGACTGAGGTAATTCTGGGCCAATTAGCTGATTTTGGAGGTTGGGGTAGGGGATGGGAGGAAGAAAGGATGTGTGGGGGGGGTTAGGGTTGTGCAATAAATCATAATGGTCGTCCATGTCCATGCTAAGCAGGCATGATATGTGGTATTAGTGGCTAGAGAGGCATTTTGGTGCAGCCAGTCTAGTCATTCCTCAGTTTGGTATGACTTTTCTTAACTGGGCATTTCTGATAAGCAATCCTGCTAAGTGTAATTACCTGGCTAGACTGGCATTTGGGTTCTGCCAGTCTAGCCGTTTTTTACTGCGGCACTGTATATTTTTCTGGGCATCTGTGATAAAATTATATGATAAGTCATATATAATGCACCTGTACACAAGTGTTTTTAGGCACGACAAGGCAAGAGAAGGAAAACTGAGGGAGGACAAGACAAATTATCTTACTAAGCCTTGTGTCATTCAGATCGTGCAAGTTCGAGAACGAGAAGTGCAAGGGGAAAGGGGGGGGGGCGGGGGAGTGCAAGGGAGAGAGGAGGGGAAAACAGAGCAGCAATGCTCCAAGTGCCACCAGGGCAGTGCCACTCTGGGTAGTGCCAGGAGAACAAGGGACTGTAGGGTTACAGTTACAGCCCCTAACTGCGTTATAGGCCTGGAGGCAGTGCAAGTGTGACTGATCAAGAAAGTGCCTGGACTCAGTGAGACAGAGGGTAGCCAAGCAACCAGTTGGTACAGCGGACAGGTAGTTCAGCAGGGGAGGGAGAGGGAGAAAGCAGAGGAGTGGAGGAACTTTTTGAGCTGCTTCCGGAACTTCAGGCGTTCCGGCTCACGTTTGGGAGGGTCAGGGAGGCCATTTCAGAGGGAGGCACCTGTATGGGAGAAGGATCTCCCCCCCCCCCCCCCCCCAAACTCAATGCCTGGAGAAGCATATAACCCTTAGGGCTCTAGAAGGAAGGTATTTTGGAAGATAGCGTTGGATGTAGTGCGGATTCCAGCCCCAGAAAACCTTGTGGACAATGAAAAGGGTCTTGAACTTGATCCTTGCAGCCACCGAGAGCCAGTGTAGAGATACAGTCCCTGGGATTGAGGCCAAGGGTAAGTCTTGTTCTGGATTAGTTGCAGAGGGTGGAGAGTAGAGGAAGGCAGATTGAGAAAGTGGCTGTTGCAGTAGTCCATCCTAGAGAGAGAATCAGAACTCTGGAGACTGAGCTTCTGGGGGGAAGTAAGAAATGGAAGAGTCCCTTTGAGGAGGTGCAGCTGGTAGTGGGACTTCTTGGCGACGTCCGAGATGTGAGGAGAGAAAGAGAGAGTGGAGTTGAAGAGGACACCAGGAATGAGCGAGAGAGTAGAGTAAGCAGAGGGGAGCCTGAAGGAAAGCTGAGTGTCATCCGCATAACACTGTAAGTTAGAGGAGAAGATAGAGATCAGGTGGGTCAAAGGGACCAAGTAGAGGTTGAAAAACCAGGGTGAGAGGGTAGAGCCCTGGAGAACGCCACATGTAGAGAGAGGTAGCAGAGTGTAAGGGACAAAGTTGGACCTGGGAGGGGCTGTCCAAGAGGAAGGAGGTCAGCCACTCCAGAGCCTCATCCATGATGCGCAGGTTCTCAGTCAGTTGATCAGGATGGCATGGTTGAACGTGTGGAAAGCAGAGGAAAGTTCCAGGATGATGTGGACAGAAGGAATACTGGAATCAAGGTTAGAGATAAGATCTTCACAGGTGTTCAAGAGAGCAGTTTCCAGGCCTCTGGCAGCTCTTAAGCCAGACTGATGGTCATGAGACAACCAACAAATTCAGTGTGGAAAGTAAGCTGGCAGTTGGCCAGCTTTTCCAAGAATTTGGGAGAGGGGAAAGTTCCAGTGGCCAAAGAATGATTACAGAAATCGGCCAAGGCTGGATCAAGGGTGTCAATGTGGTCCTGAATGGTACTGGAGGAGCAGGCAAGCACCTGTTTCGACGATACTTCCATAGATGGGACTTGTCTAGAAACCTCGTTAGGTGGAGAAAGGAGGAGGAGAGGGAGAGATGGCAAAAGGGGGCCGAGAGAGGTAGAGAGAGGGGGAGATAGTTAACAGGATGTCCTGAGTTTTAGCGGAGAAGCGAGAGGCCAAAGCCGTACAGAGGGCCTGTTGAGCGAACAGGAGAGATAGAAACCGTAACAGGATTGGCCAGTTCCTTGCAGATTTTAAAGAGTTTGGCTCTGTTAGAGGACGCAGAGACTCAGGCTTGAATGTGTGCTCTCTTCTTGATGAGTCTTATTGCTTCGACTGACATTTTGGTGCAACCAGTCTAGGTATATGTGGCCTGGCCTGGCCTGCTTTACTGTAATGTGTTGTGTCTACACTGGTCTACATTGTGCAGCCAGTTGGACATGTTTTCATTGTGCCATGGCATTTGTAATAGCAAAGCATTAATGTTCATGTGCACTGTTGGTGACTTACATATTTTGGATTGCTGTTACCCTACACAACAATAGCAAACACTGTGGCTTTTTAGTAAAATTTTCTCAGAAAGTGTGCTGTATATTGCATTAAAACACATTTATATCTTTCTCCTAGTACAGTGTGTGGCATACCCCTTAAGCAACACGTTTTTGTGTATTGTGCATGCATGGTAATCTAGGGCGGCCCAGAGTGTGGTGCGACTCGTGATTTGTTGCGGAGTTGCGGGGCGGGGGGTGGCCCTCAGCATGGCTTGCAGGGGGGCCCCCAGAGCTTGTTACGCCACTGACTGCACATATACCTGTATTTTATGCATCTGTTTGCCCAATGAAGTTTTGGCTGCAGTCAGGAGCTCTTAGACTGGAGCTTGACAAAGGCCTTTCTTAAGTCCTTCAAATGCCTTGGTGCACTCCTCATTGCACCTGGCCTTTTTAGGAAATTTGGGTGAGACGACCACATTCAAGGGAGAAGCTATGGACCCCTAGTTCTTTATGAAGTTCCTATAATAACAAGTGAGACCTAAGAAGGCTCTCACTAGGGTTTGAGTAGTAGGGGTGGCTCATTCTTGTACAGCTTGTACTTTGCTAGGCATTGGCCTTATTTCACCTGCTCCTACCTCGTGTCCAAGGTAGACCACTTTGCTCTGACCAATTTGACATTTACTTGCCTTTATGGTCAAATGGGCCCGCTCAAGAGCCTGCAAAACATATCCTAAGTGGTCAACATGTTCTTTCCAAGTAGGGCAGAACACTGCAATGTCATCCAAGTATGTCATGCAGAAGTCCTCCATCCAATTCAGAACTTGATTAACCATCCTTTGGAATGTTGCAGGTGCATTCTTTAATCCTGTTAAGGATTTCACTCAAGCGACACACACACCTTGGTCTCGGCCTATAATGTAGCGCACAATTGAGATGCTTTTCTCCTTATTTGATGTGGATTCAATTTTGGGATGGTGCGCCACTCATCACACCCCCTTTTCAAATGCCCTGGGTCACAATTGACCATGAACCAGGCTGGTTGGTAAAATGCAATATTTATTTATTTTAAAATTCAAAAGAAATCATACACTTTTAATATGGTGCAGCAATCACCAATGGGGTGATAATTACAATGAGAATGTGAGCAATGCACTGGCTTTAACCTTCTAGTGGAACAGCTACACAGCACAGCGGAGTAGGAGCACTTTTAGATTTAGGAAAGATAGCAGCCAAGCTAGAATTTCTCCCTGCAATGTTCCCTCAACCCACAAATCAATTCTGAGTGGATAAACGGAAGCAGCAGCAGGTAATCAGGAATAAGAAACAGGAAACAGAATCCAAATCTGACCTTCACTCCCCAAATAAGAGAAAAAAGATTTTAAACCCCTTGCAATGTTATGAAATGACACTCTGAAATGGACAAATAAATGAGTGTTAAAAACCTTGAAGCAAATACAATTCCTCACTAAAGCAACAATCGAAAGACACTAACAATCACAAAGAATGGATCACCGAAAGCATACAGTTCGAAAATGAGTGGAAAGTTTAAAACAGATTGCAGCAAAATGACACGTGTAAAAGTTGCATTTTCTTAATTCCAGCCTTAAATTACCCAAACCCGTTATTAATAAAAACGGGTGAAATACACTGGTTTGGGGATAGGTATAGATCACAGGGATATTATGGAAGTGAAAGTAAGTCTCTAGCTTGTAAATTGGAGGAGTTATACAAGATATAAAAAGGTGTGCTTTGAGTAAAATGAAGCCGTGAAATAATAAAGGAAATCAGTTGTGACAAGAACAGTTTTACTCTACATTAGAGTATTCAGGCTAGGCCACCAAAGATCGACACAGTAAGATCCAAGGATGATTCGCGACTTCAACTCGGTCACCCCAGCGCCCAACCCTGGCAGAAACCAGTCCGATCACTCGAAATATGACTAATGGCATAGGATTACAGAAAACAAAATTGAAGAGATGGCACCAACACTAAAAAATCAAGGGCAGGGTTGCACAGACAATTCTGATAGTTTTACAGGTTATAAAGATAGGATGGCTTAGAGTGGGATCAGGACAAAGCAAAACAAGATAGGTTATGGGTTTCTATGGGGTAGGGATTCTACTCAGTCCACTTTTAGTTTGGGATTTTTGCACTGTCAATAGGGTCTGGTCACTACATGGCGGCGTGCCTAGCAAACTGCTGGCCAGTTCTGGTCACCATATGGCACTTCTGGACTGGCAATTCTAGTCAATGGATACTAAAGGTCAGCTGGATGGCAGGATTGCAGCAGGCATGCAGTTAGTAGGCAGCAAGCCAGGCTGGTTCAGGATGCAAAAGGCACCACAGCGCTCCCCTTTTTCATGGGAAATTAGTGGGTTTTCAGAATTGAGGCCTTGCTGGGAATGGGATCAGCACTACTTTGGTTTTGCAGTGGGCCCTGGAGTAGGGTCAGCAATGCTTTGGCCTTGTAGTGGGGTCTGATATCTGGATGATGGATGAAACAGGAACGCACCGCAGGAACTTCAGGAAGAGTGTGTGTCTAGGGTCCTGTCATGGACTCTTATTGATGATGCTTAGTGACATCATCGAAGTATATGGCTAGGCAGGGTCTGCTAAACACGCCTCTACCAACTGTATTGGGCAATCGATGTTGGCTGCCTCCCCTAGGATGTGACTCAATTTAGGGGTTGTACTTTTGATGTCAAAAGACTTCCCACAGACCTTTTTGCCAAAAAGCAGTCATCACAGAATTTACACATTTGTGGCATATTACCCCATGACATGAGCAGGTTACATATTTTATGCAGACCATTCCACTCCAACTCTGAGAGACATTGTTTCGCCTCTCTGATACATTTTGCTAATTTTGAGTATGAAAGATTCAGCCTAAAATTCCATAACTTTATACACGTGTGGTTTATCGTAAGGGATTGAAGTATAAAAATGTGCATTGGTATCCTGGATACTTTCCTTGTAATCCCTGATTCTTTGCCATTTCTATTCCGAAGGTGTCAGTGACTTCTATAGTGTCTCAAATTATAAAACACAAAATCAATTTTAAACTGCAAAATTTTAACATTTTTACAAAGTCTTGCTGCAGAGATAAGTCTTGAGAGTTTGTTTATAAAATAGTCTTTGGAAGCAAACGGTAATCCTTTGTCCTGCACTGGACCATTTCTTTTTCAGCTACCACCAACTGTCACTTCCCCCAAAGGGAGGATGGGTTTTTCCAGCTTGATTGGAGGTTTATTGCCCCTTATCCACTTCGCACTTTGATGTCCCAGAATTTCTATTGAAAGTGGCCCGTGCCCAGACTGAAGTCTGATTAGTATGTGAAGTTTCTTTGTCCTGGTCAGTCAGTTTTCCAACCCAACAATTATCACTTTTTTGTCCTGGAAGTTTATTGTGGCTCCCTTCCTGGGTGGGGTTGGGGGGTTGGGAGGATGCGGGGGGGGGGGGGGTGGCTTAGCTCTGCCAACTTGAATAACTTGTTTTTGGAAGCTTGCAAAATCTAGCCAAGTAAGTTTAAAACCATTATTTTCTTTTATTTGGTCCTGAATCAAAACAAAATTGCCTGTGGAATAAAAATAGCCCATATGTGTTTCCCAGCAGCCAACCCCTTCTCATTGCTAGGCACAGACGAGCTTTCATTCAACGTATTACTTTTCCTTTAAAAACCGGTATTTATTTTTCTTTGGTTTGCAAAGCCCATTTTACACATGTGGTGAAAACGTCTAGCATTGCCTTTCAAATTCGATTTTGCCATCTGACTTCCCAATATTGTCTTACAGCCATAGTTAGTTTCTTGTACACAACAGTCTGTACAAGGCAAAGGTCTCCTGGAATTGCCATGTGCACAGAGCTATGATTTCTTTTGCAGGGTTCATTCCTCTGACACTTTGTAGCACAAAATAAAGCGTTTCCCGTGCACAGCAGAAAGTGCAGTTTCTTGTTGATTTTTCATATTTGTTTTGACAGGGCTTGTCATTCAGGAATCATGCCTGGTTTTGCTGAAGCACAATGAGATATCCTGGGCATGGCAGGGCCATCATGGAGGTTTCAAAAAGAACAGATGGAATTATCGTCAAAGCCGCATTTTCTAAAGGTGCAAGTTTCCTTTTCAATGGGGATTTTGGGGTTTGCAGCAAAGCAACGCTGCTTTTTCACTTTCTTCCTTTTGTATATGTCAGAACACACTGGCACACTCTGTGTTCCTTGCTTCCATCCGGCCTGATGGGTGCTTGGCAGAATGGTGCAGCCATTTTTCTTGTTGCTGCAAAATGCAGTCTTGAGGTCATGGCGCTCACAGGAGCCAGCGCAGCCATTTTGCTATTTCTGCAGAAATGCAGCTTGGTGATGTTGGGAAATACTGTTGAGTGGGTCAATATGTCCCACAATCCAAAAGGCGTTACCTTAAACTGGTAGAGGCCTGCTGGGGTTGAAAATGCAGTTTTCTCCTTGGCATGGTCTGTCAGAGCTATTTGACAATAGCCTGATGTTAGGTGAAATGTACTGAGCTACTTGGCTGAACCAAGTTTGACCACCAGCTCATCTGTCCTAGGTAAAGGATGGGCATCAGTCTTCGTTGACTGCATTTAGAGCTCTATAGTCCACACAGAATCTCAACTCCTTGGATCCTGCCTTTGGCACTAGTACAACTGGACTAGACCATGGACTGGTAGAGGGTTCTATTCACCAGACCCGACCTGCTTTTAAGTTATCAGATGCTTCTGGCATCATGTGTGTCATTCTCCGGAGACCAAGCACATAGTCAGTGACTCTCACTGGCTTGTGAGAAGGCGCACTCTCCAACCCCTCTTTAATTAGGGCCTTTGGACCTATAACTGGATGACCATATAGAAGCTCAAAGGGACTAAATACAACTCCCTCCTGAGGGACTTCTCTCTAAGCAAAGAGAAGGCATGGCAGTAAAAGGTCCCACTTTCTTCTAAGGGGTTCTTCTAATGCACCTATCATGCTCTTCATAGTACGGTTAAACCTCTCTACCAACCCATTCGTCTGGCGATGGTAGGCAGTTGAGAACTTGTAAGTCACTCCACAGTTTTCCACATGGCCTGCATGTAGTGGGACAAACTTTGATCCCCCTGTCAGAGATGACTTCCTTAGGAAAACCTACCTTGGTAAAAATACCAAGTAGGGCCTTAGCAACAGCCTGAGCAATAACAGTCCTCATAGGTATAGCTTCAGGATACCTATTAGCATGGTCTACTACAACCAATATAAATCGATTGCCTGAAGAGGTTGGAGGATCTAGGGGACCAACAATGTCTATTCCTACCCTCTCAAAAGGAACTCCCACAACTGGGAGAGGCACCAAAGGTACCACATTCCTGGCTCCACTCTTGCCAGATGTCTGACAAGTGTGACAGCGCCTACAGAATTTATCTACATTAGACCCTAACTTAGGCCAGTAGAAATATAAAGAAAGCCTTTCCTTGGTCTTCTTGAAGCTCAAGTGACCAGCCAAAGGATTCTCATGGGCTAACTGTAGGAACTACTGGTGTCTTGTCTCTAGAAGCACTACAAGTCTTCTCTAGTCTCCTGGGATAGACTCATTTGGTTCACTGTAGAAGAGGCCATCTTCCCAGTACAACCTATGCTTCCCTGGCTCTTGCCCGGCCAGCTGGGAAGCTGCCTGTTGGCAAAGTCCTTCAAGAGTAAGACACTCTTTGACCTCTGCTGAAGTCTGCCCTACATGGGCCATCTTCTGCCAGTAAAGACTACAGCTCAGGATGGTCTTTGGGATCCAGATCTCCAACAAGGGGGAAGGTCTTCTTCCAGCATTGAATCTTCAGCAGCTGATACAACTTTTCCTGGTTGTTTCCCACACTCCGCCTCAGCTGGTGGAGCAGTCACAGAGGTGAATTTGGACAGTCCTCTCGGGGATGTCCTTGTTAGCACACGAGTGCTTTCATCCTTTTTCTTTGAGACTTTGGGTTTCCCCTTTTTCTCATTCGTCTTAGAAATAGCAGTCAGTAATTCCTGTGGATTTGGTGTTATAGATTCCTCTAACAGCCACTGGAGAGTCAGTTAAGGTACTCTCTCTGGCCTTCCTTGTCTGTTCCAGTTTCCTTTTACTGGGAGGCCTGGGGGTGCTTGATACAACTCCAAGAGTTTTTAAGTCGTTCACCAAGAGGACTCTCCCAGGCACCTCACTTTGTACACTAACAGGTATTCTGACAGTCATGTTGTTGCACTGGATGAGAGTTGGTA
Source organism: Ambystoma mexicanum (assembly GCF_040938575.1). NCBI lineage: Eukaryota > Metazoa > Chordata > Amphibia > Caudata > Ambystomatidae > Ambystoma > Ambystoma mexicanum. The sequence goes on from NC_090923.1 coordinate 1,134,062,813, forward strand.
GTCTAGGAAGCATTTGGACAGGGCCTCTAGCAAGCTTAGTGAGGCCTTTGGGTGCCTTAGCAACATCCTCAGGTTTGAAAAACAACTCATCCACCACTGAATGCTGGCCCCAGTGTCTCTAATGGCAGGGGTCTCCTGGCCATTTACAAGTACACTGTCCTTGCAATATTCTTTTGTGTGATCTGGAATTAAATTCTAGACATCTTAAGTCTGCTTTTCCCACAGACTCAGGGACACTAAAGAAACACTGGCAGAGACTCCAATGGGGTCTTCAGCCAGTAACTGAAAGTTTCCACTTGCCATTTGTACTTCTCCCTCTGGGGGAAAAGGCTAAGGAGACTTTACCCTTGCATCTGGGATCCCCTTTCACATGGTCAGTAGACCCACAAGCATAACATTTTACAAATGTTTTGACAAATGGTGGTTTCTGCTGACCTCCCTCTGGTTTGGCACCAGAAGTTTCACTAGCCTGATTCAGTTTCCCTTGTGGCTTACCCTTTTTCTATTTGGGGCCCTCATTTGGATTGTGGGTATTAGAATTATCTTTGCCATCTTCCTTTTGCTGCTTCCTATCATCCTTCTGAGTTGCCCCAGAATCCTTGTGGAAGGCCCGTTGGCAAACCACAATTCAGCAGCCTTTGCTAACTTCTTTGGATCAATTTCCTTAGTCAGCGAAGTGCAGTCTCAGCTCAGGAGAGCCAGCATCAAAAATAGATTCTAACAAAAATAGATTTCTCATTCCTTCAAAAGTGTTAACTCTGTAACCCTTTACCCAACCATGTAAGTTCTTCAAAACTCCACACACTAGATGTGAAGAGACCAGTTCTTCAAAGGGAACCATCATGCTTTTTGAGGGTCCTAAACCTCTTAAGGTACTGGGAAGGAGTTTTCCAAATCTAGCTATCAAAGCTAGCTTCACATTTTCATACTCCAATCTTTCAAGTTCCCCCTCCTCCATTACAGCATCAGTTGCAACCTGGGTGAGCCTAGACAAAAACCAAGGAATCAACTGATTCCCTGTAAAACCCTGAATCCCATAGTTCTACTCAAAAGCAGCCAACCAATCCAAAAGATCAAGTCTTGCCTCATACATAATCGCAGCTTCTTTAGACATGCGGGGTCTCTTAGGACTGGAAGACCTAGAAGACTCTGGGATAGAACCATTTTCAAGAGACAATTTCTTCATTTCAAGAGCATGATGCATTTCCATTTGAGTTTGATTTATTGATGTGTACTTTCAGTTTGCATTTGGAGCCTTTTGAACTATATCTCAAGTCAAATTCTTTCAAGAGACACATTCTGGACTCAGTACTAGACCTGGTTGGGTCCCTGTGGGTATAGGTTGAGGGCCTAGAGCAGGTAGAGGGGCAGTGGGGCTCACATCCTGAGAGTCCTCTGACTCTTCTGTCTCCTCTATAACATTAGAGCTAGACTCTGAATCATTATCATCAACACTATCCACATTTGCTGGGGGGGGGTTGGGGGGGTAGGGGTTATAGCTCTACCTCCCAGTCTTTGATTCTTTGATTCAACAGCTTTTCAATCAATTCATTTTTCTTGCCTTTAACAGAGAGAGACCTGACCTTACACATCTTTCAGTTGATCTACTGTTAGAATGATCAGGGCTTCCTGTTTGAAGTTATCCATTTCGAGGGGATTTGTTCCTCCGACGTATTCCACATCTATGACAGGTAATCACCACAGCAGTGCTGCTTCGGAAACATTTTCTGCGTCCTGCATCGATGACGTTGATATGCTGGCCTCGAGGGCCTCCGTCGAGCCGACGTCACCGGATGTTATAAGTAGGACGCACGACGCCCGTAGCCTCAGTTCTGTTTTTTCCACAAACGTGTTTGCTTCGGAGATCTCGGCACGCCTTGGTTCTTCTGATTATCGGTTCTTCGAACATGGTTGTTTGTGAAGATATCATGTCTTTATATTCTTCTACCCCGTGGTCGGGTTTCAGGAAGTGTCGGACTGTGGTTCCAAGATGTCGCTTACGGACCTGCACGACGTCTGCCTCTGGTGCCTCGGCGAGGACCACGCCACCGATGACTGACGATTGCCAGTCTTTGACGTCGAAGGCCTTGTGGGAGCGGAAGAAGCAGCTATCTGTAGGTGGGGGTTTCCAAACCCCGAAAGTCGAAATCCGCTGGGCTTTCGACTGACAATTCGAGGGGCGACTCTCCGCGTTGGCATAAGTCCAGGGGGTCACGGTCCCGGAGTGGTTCCCACCATTCCTTTGCCTCTTCTAGGCACTTGCGGAAGCACCGGCACCGGTCGCCTTCCCCGTCCTCGTCCAAGGACTCCACCAGACGTCGGTTAGCTCGTCCTACCAAGCATTCCTCTCCTGCGGAATGGGACGCATTTCGTAAGGAAATGATGGTGATTTTCAAATCGCAGGGCTCCGTTCCGTCCGCGCCTTTTGAGAGAAGCCGCCAAGGAACGCGCTAGGGCCACCGCTCGCACGCCTTTGGGCTCGGACGGTCGGCGCGATCATCGGGAGCCATCAAGGTCCCGATCGGACAAGGTAGATCGCTCTAACCATGCCCGCGCCAGGTCCCGCTCCTCGACGCCATCGAGACCATCGGAGCCTGTGAGGTCTTCTAAGACGTCAACGCCATCGGCGCCATGTCTGTCGAGGGACTCTCTCGAGGCTCTGCCTCCAAGGAAATCATCGGCGCTGCGGCCGTCGAAGGACACGCTCTGGCCTCCGGCCTCGAGGCCTGTGTCGAAGCCGTACCCCGTCCATAGGTGGAAACTCAAAGAAGGCACTGAGGTAGTCAGTGAGGCCTGTATTTGATCCTTTTTCTGTGCCCTCATCCAGGGATTTATTCCAGCCTGTGGATTACATCTCTGAGGTGGATGAAGGGTCTGATGAATGTTTGGTTCCTGATGAGGTTCCTGACAAACTCTTGTCTGGTCATAGCCAGTTAGAAGACCTGCGTCAGTCTTTGCACAACGCCGGTGGTCTGGACACCTCTCCGGAGGTTGAGTTTGGTAGGCCTGAGCCTGGCACGCACGCAGAGTCTTCACACCGGCGTCTCATGACGAGGGTAACAGAGTATTTGGGGTGGTCTGCGCCACCAGTGGATTTTCTGCAGGAAGCCCTGACTGATATCCTTGACCAAGGTCCACCCTCTGACCCGGTGCTGCCATTTCATATGGCTTTACAGAGAAGGGTGGCGGCGGCTTGGACTGCTCCGGAGAGTCTCCCGGCAGTGAGCAAGTTGTTGCCGGAAAAATACCGTCCAGCCAGTAGCGACCCCTGCTACTTGACTACGCACCCCACTCCGGAGAGTTTGGTGGTGCAGGCGGCTATGGTCCCAGCAAAGCAGGCGTCGTACCGAACCGTCCGTCCTGATAGGGACGACAAACGTTTTGATGGCTGGGTGAAGAAAGTTTGTTCTTCAGGGGGTATGGCTTTACAGGCAGCCAACTCTGTGTGTGCCTTAGCACATTTCACACAAACTGTGGAATTGTCTCTTTGGCGGTTGAACATATTCCCGAAGGGGAGGAACGGGATGGTTCTCTTTCCCTTGTTCAGGATGGCAAGGATTCCATGTGTGAATCCGTTGAGTCGGGTCTGGACATGGCAGACTGTGTCAGCCGGTCCATGGCGGTGAGCACCGTGATGCTCAGATTTGTGTGGTTGCAGAAGTTGGGGTTTGCTCCTGATGAACAAGCCCGGCTTCTCAACATGCCCTTTGATGGTGTACATCTTTTTGGCAGCAAGGCTAACAAGAGGTTGCAAACCTCCAAAGCTGCAGCAAAGTCGTTGAGCGTTCTAGTTCGCCAACCTCCGCCTTTTCGTCCTAGGGGACAGCAATGGAGGGGAGGTTCCTTTCGATACTACTCTTCCTTTGGTAGATCGAGGGGAGCTGCAAGTCAAAGGGGCCACCGTAGGAGTACCAGAAGTGGAAAACGAGGTACTCGAGGTGCCAAGGCCACTCGGGCAGTTGCCTCTTTGCCCTCAGGCACTGCCACAGCCGCTTCAGCTCAGTCATGAGGCCATGTCCCATGGTTCGCCGGTTGGGGGAAGGCTGGCGCAGTATCTTGTAGAATGGCATGCCATTACTTCAGATGTGTGGGTTCTGGAGATCATAGCCCAAGGCTACTGTCTTCCTTTCTGGCAGAGGCCTCACGACAATCCACCAAGGAATCTCTTTGAAGAGTCTAGATCCGGTCCTTGCGCAGGAAATCAAATCCCTGCTGGAGAAAGGCGCCATAGAACTGGTGCCTGTAGCGTAGAGGAATGGTAGTCCCCATATTTTTTGATTCCGAAAAAAGACGGGGGGGAATTGAGACCCATCATGGACTTGCGTGGTTTCAACAAGCTCCTCAGGAAGGACAAGTTCAAGATGGTTACTCTTTCTCAAGTCCTCCAGGCCCTTCAACATCAGGACTGGTTGGTGTCTCTCGATCGATCTTAAGGACTCTTACTTTCATGTGCCGATTCATCCCAAGCACAAGAAGTACCTGAGGTTCATGGTTGGTGACTTGCCTTTTCAGTTTCGGGTTCTGCCGTTCGGATTGACCTCCGCCCCGAGGGTCTTCACCAAGCTCATGTTGGTGGTGGCAGCGTATCTCAGGAAAGTGGGGATTCACGTCTACCCCTACCTGGACGATTGGTTGATCAGGGCGTGCTCGCCCGATCAAGTACTGGATCATCTGTCAGTCACCTGCCACTCCCTTCACAATCTGAGCTTCTCCCTCAACTTAAAGAAGTCCCACTTGACACCTACCCAGCGGCTCCAGTACATCGGAGCAGTGCTCGTCACATCTCTGGGGCAGTGTTCGCCTCCCCAGGTGAGGGCTCATCACATTCTGCAGATGGTGGACAAGTTTCAACGTGCCCAGAGTCTCCCAGCGTTCGAGTTCTTGAAGTTGCCCAGCCTCATGGCACCCTGCATTCTTCTGGTGCCAGAGGCCAGGCTGCGGATGAGATCTTTGCAGTGGTCTCTCAAGATGGTGGTCGCAGGCCTCCGGCAGGATGTAGGATTCAGTTCAAGTGCTGTCCTCTGTCGCCCAGGATCTTCTGTGGTGGGCCATCAAAGGCAATCTGATGAAGGGGGCTCCATTTTGGCTACTCTGGCCGGAGGTGACGATTGTGACGGACGCAATCCCTAACTGGATGGGGAGCTCATGCCAACGAGTTGACAGTCATCAGTCTCCGTCCGAGTCCAGACTCCATATCAATCTGTTTGAGCTGAGGGCCATAAGGCTAGCCCTGAAGGCTTTTCTGCCGGCTGTGGGAGTAAGAATGTCCTGATTCTAACGGACAATACAGTGGCCATGCAAAAAGGAGGGGCAGGGTCTCTCCCTCTGTGCAGAGAGGCGATGCAGCTCTGATTCTGGGCCATCCAGCAGGAAATTTCGATCTCGCCAGTTCATCTGACCGGAGACGAAAACGTGGCAGTTGGCGCTCTGAGCAGGCAGAGCACAGTTTCTCACGAGTGGGAGCTGGCTCAGGAGATTCTCCTGGAGATCTTTGCCCTTTGGGAGACCCCACAAGTGGATCTCTTCGCCACCAGTGTCAACCGGAAGTGCAAAAGATTCTGCTTGCGGGAAATTCCTCCAAAAGGAGCCTTAGGGGATGCGTTCGTAGTGGAGTGGTCCTTCCCACTGCTGTATGCGTTTCCTCCAGTCCCCGTCATGCCACAAGTGCTGCGGAGGTGACGGAGGTTCGGTTCCCAAATTATCCTCATTGCTCCGGCATGGGCCAGGAGAACGTGATATCCGGACCTTCTGAATATGTCCATCTGCCCTCCACGCCGTCTTCCCTACCAAGACGTTCTGCTCTCACAGGAGGGGGGTGGGGGTCAGGTTCTCCATCCAGAGGCCAAGTCCCTCAACCTTCATGCTTGGCTTCTGAAAGTTTGAGGTATAAGGATTGGGACCTCCCTAAAGACGTGCTGGAGGTGTTGCTTTCGGCCAGAAGGCCCGCAACAAAGTCCCTGTACCAATCCTTTTTCATGTGCCATTCCTGTGGTTCTGTCTTTTTTGCTTTCGTTAGCCCACAAGGGCCTGCAAGTGGGGACCATTAAAGGTTACCTGGCGGCGCTGTCCATATTTAAGCATTCGTCTGAAGAGTGTTCTTATTTTAAGATTCCTTCGATTTCTCAGTTTCTGAAAGGGCTCACTGTGTTCCCACCGTCAACTTTCCAGGTGCCCGGTTGGGATTTTAACCTGGTTCTAAAATTCCTAATGGGAGCTCTGTTTGAGGCTTTACATTCTTGTCCTTTGAGACTGTTGACCTTAAACTGTTTTTAGTTGCGTTTTCTTCCACTCACAGTGAGTTGCAGGCACTATCCACCAAGCCACCCTTCACGGTGTTCCATTAGGACAGGGATGTCCTTGGAGTTCGTCCTTTTCTTCCGAAGGTTGTGTCGGAATTTCATTTAAGCCAGAAGGTCATTCTTCCGGCGTTCTATCCTCCTCAGCATCCTGGTAAGGAAGAGGAGAGGCTCCATAGGTTGGATCCTAGGAAGCGTTAAGCTTCTACATGTCACGCATGTCCCGGGTCAGAGTGGACGATCAGCTCTTTGTAGGATACGGTGGAAGGCGTTTGGGTCAAGCTGTTACTAAGCAGACCTTGTTCAGATGGATTACCTTGACCATCTCGGAATGCTACCATCTGGCGGGTAAGGACCCTCCGTTAGGCTTGAGGGACCATTCTACTAGGAAATGGCTGCCTCCACTGAGACAGAACCTTTTTCACCAGAAAAAACCTTCCCCTTTAAACTTAAAGGCGCATGGGGGCACGGCCCTGGGAGCATGCGCTGCCCTGACTCTGCCCTCCGGTTCCACACCTCGGTCCCCTTTTCCACGTTTACGGGAACTGGCCGAATTCACCAGCCCCCCCCCCCCTGGGTTTGGCTTTGGCCATGTAATTTCATGCGCGGATACTACTTTGTCTTTTCTATCATTCAGGTACTCTGTCCTCAGGCATCACGCTCCTCCCCGGCGCATTTTGACTTCTACAGGGTTCAGCAGGTGTCCATCCTGCAACATGCTCTTGCCAACTTCAGACCCCCACACCCTCTGCCTACGTTGCCTTGGCCCAGACCACGGTTTGTAATCATGTTCGGCATGTGACTCGCTGTCCTCGAAGGCGCTGAAGAAAAGACTAGCCAGGTGGAGGGAGCTCTTCCAGAAGTCGCCTCCAGAGAATCTCAAGAACTTTGTGAAGCATCAATGCAGGTCCAAGGTAGGGCTGATATTTTCCAGCGCACTCCTTTCCAGGGACTCTCCCGCGCTGCTACAGCTACCGGCCTCCGGGCCGGGGGTTCCTTGGATCCACCCGGACGCAGTTTCGAGTGACCGGAAGGTTCTTGTACCGGGTCTACGCCCTTCTACCTGCGCAATGGCCGAGGGGCTACGCCCTAACACCGGCAATATGTCAGAGGGGCTATGCCCTAATACCGCCATTACGACTGAGGGGGCGCCTAAACCCAGCACTACTGACCCCCGGGTCGAGGGTGTCACACCTACCAGGCCGAGGCCCGAGGAGCAGGGTAGGCATTGTGATCCACACACGAGTCTTGGACGAGGCCGGACCCAGCGGGCTGGGCAACACGTCGCAGGCACGTGGCAGGCAGCTCGACAAAATGGCTGCCACGCCAGACCGGAGCACCCATCCGACCCCATTCCACGAATTTGGCGAAGAACGAGTGTCAAGGTGGGACTGGTCGCAACCAGGTACGTGGCCTACAGTCTACCCTTCATATGCGCAGGGCAACTTTCCCATGCGCCCATACGGACTGTGTACGCAGCGGCTCCAGCAGCCCCCCTCTACCACGTCGGTACCCCCTGCCACCTCTTCAGCCAGTGAGGAGGTGCTCTTCGGCAAATTCCTCAGCCCCATGAGGTCTCCTCAGATAGGGGTTATCATCAAGGACGCAGTCAGGTAAGTCCTCCCGCCATGCTAGCGGCACCACAGATGCCTCCATCGGGCTACCTGATCCAAGTGCAGCCACCTCCTCCGTCTCCACAGCCAACTCTGCAACCTCTGCCACCTCCTCAGCCTCCGGCTGCGGTCTCTGTACCCCAGCCTCCGGCGCCATCTACCCCTCCTCCTCCAAAAGATCCTCCGGATCCGCAGGACACGGATGAGGAGTCGTCGTCGTCTCCGGATACGCCATCCTCAACCACGGCCTTCCATGAATGTCTTGCTGGCCTGGCGGAGTACCTAGGCCGTCCCTCAGCCCGAGGTCGAACAGCTGTCAGAGGAGGTTCTGGTTGAAGTCCTCACAAGACGCCCCTATGCCAGCACAGGGATTCCACTGCAAACCGATGTTGTCTCCCTGGCCAAAAAGGGTTGGCTCAAGCCCCACTCAGTACAGCCGGTTAACCGACGTCTGGACGCCAAGTACAGGCAGATGGAGGGGGGGACACACCCTTGCTCTCGACCTATCTCAGCCACACTCCTCTACTCCAACCCCTCCTTGCACCTGTGTCAGGCCAACGCAGATGCCATGCTGGCTGCCGCCAACCAACGGTTATGGCGGGAAATTGCAGACTTCCTCCCGGAATTCCACTCACAATGCCGATCACGCTTTAAGGCGGGGCTAGCGGAGGCCAAGCTCGTGGCGCATGACCTCATGGAATCCACGGTGGCGCATATTGATACCTCGGGCCGTGCCATCTGCATTGCCACGGACATGAGGCGCACAGCCTGGCTCCGGGCAACGAAATTCAACCTGGATGTCCAGGAGCGCATTCTAGATCTATCGTCCGAGGGTTGGGGGGAGTTGGGCTCTTGCACTCCTCTACGGATGAATTGCTGGACAAAAAGAACAGCTCACAAACGGCAAAGCCCTTATCCATTCTTACAAAGACCACGCCCAAATCTTACACCCAATCTCAGCAGCGCTCAGAGAAGGGTCGTACATATGGAGGGTTCATAGGCAGCCGGACTGCTTGCCATCTCAGAACCGGCGCAAACAACAAAAATGTGGGGGTGGGGGGGAGTAACTGCGTTTTCCAGTCCCCGACCTCAGCCTCCGAGGGAAAGAAGGCATGACACGCCCTTCTGGTCCATGTGTCTCCAGTGGGGGGCAGGCTTGCTCTCCAGGCACATTTCTGGTGCTCGAATTCCATCTGGGCGGTCCTGAGAGCTGTGCTGGACCTTTCCATCCTCAACCTCTCCTTGCCCCTACAAAAATTCAAATGGTTAAATCAGCTTTTATAGCTGAGACATTGGACACTTTTGAAGGCTCAAGACCAGGCTTTCGGGCTTCTAGGGCCTCCATATCCCGCTGGATGGTCTCTGCCATCAAAGAAGCATACGAGGGCCAGCACAAGCCTCTTCCAGCCAACATGCCTGCCCACGCAGTCAGGGCCAAAGCAACGGCCATCGCATTCCAACGCCATGTCCCTTGGCCATGTCATAAGCAGGGCGACCACGTTCTCAGGAACCTATTTGCTTAAGGAGGGTCTCCTCTCCACCCTGGGGCTACAATCAGTTGTAATCGGCCATACAGTATGGAGGAAAGGGGGAACGGGGCGTGAGAGTAATTCTGTAGTGACTAACGTACTCTTAGTCCATTGTCCCCTTTCCGCCATACGTCCGACCAACCTCCCCCCTAATAATACTGGTGTCATTAAGCAATGTTAAATCTATTGTCGACGCGTCAATGGGGACTGAGGTGTGGCGCCGGGGGGCAGAGTCAGGGCAGGGCATGCTCCCTGGGCCGCGCCTCTAAATTTAAAGGGGAAGGTTTTCCTGGTGAAAAAGGTTCCGTCTCACGTCCCTTGGAAGAGACGCCCATACAGTATGGTGGAAAGGGGTCTATGGACTAAGAGTACGTTAGTCACTACGGTTAGCAACTTATTACTTTTATTCTTTATGGCTTGCCACCAGTGTTAGGCAGAATTGCATGCAGTACCCTCTGGGACCACCACACACAACTACGATTACAGGTGTAAGCAAAGCCAGCCTTTGGTATAAGTTTGTACTACACAGTTTTTGGTAGCCAGCTGAGCAACCAGGCTTATCTCAAGAGGGAATGTGAGCAGTCAAAGAGGTTACACAGAGGTCTTACTATTAAAGTGGTTCAATTAGACACTTGTACTCAAGGTTTCTTGGTAAAACACTTCTTAGTTTATTACACAGTCATTTAGAAAACATTCACTAGAAGGAGGCAATTTAATATCGTACACAAATACACTTCAATACCAAACCAATACGTTTCTGAGTAAATTAGGCTCCCCTGAAATAGGAGCAAAATGGCGTTGCAGTCACTTTAAATAGGAGTATAAAGGCACAAGTTAATAAAATGTATCACAGATACTTTCTTAGGCAGTACAAATAGTTTTAGTTCACTATAGGACTCGATTCAGTTCAATAGGCCTAGGCCAAAGTCAATGGATTAGTGTCCTATATAGGAAAGAGCAGTTCTTGTAGTAAACAGTAAAATCTTTGCCAAAGTTCTCGGAAGTAGTTTGAACGAAAAAGAATCATATGTTGGGTCACAGGCTGATTAGGCCTGCAAGTTGGGAAAGTTTACTGAACTTTCACCGCGAGAGGTAAGTTCTCTCAATCGGGTTGGCACAGTACCTTAATATGAAGAAAAGATGCAGCTGTTGGTTCCTGGCAGTTGCTGCAGATCTCACTGCTCCTAAGCCTCAGTTGTTGGGGACAAGAGGGAGGACGTTTGGGGACTCCTGCACAGGGACGGGTCAAACAAGCTGGAAAGGGGAAGAGCTTCGGTTCGAGTCGCTGTAGTCAAGCACACAAGCTGGTGTCCAGCCCCTTGATTAAACCTAACCAGCTCAGAGAATGGTATCCAGGTGGTTTGAGTTGATTGGTCCCACCAACTCAAAGGAAGAAGTCGTGCTTGAAGGGGCTACTCTGTCGAGATGAACTTGGAAATTCAGACCTGCAGCAGGGCTTCACCGGGCAAACCAACGGTCCAGGAGTTGCAGCAGTCGTCCTCTTCCAGCTCTTCTTCGGTTCTTTCGTTCCAGTGGTCGACTCCCAGTCCAGGAGACTCGCATTTTAAACAGTTCTCTCCCTTTCATTCCAGCCTAACTGTCACCTACACCCACATTTGACTTCAATAACAAGGGTGCCGGGGACATTAATATCTTACTGTTGGCATTCAGAATACTCTTAAAAGCTGGTAAAAGGAAAAGGTTATTAGAACACGAGATCGCAAATATTCTTAAGCTGGGCAAATACTTTTAGATCCTGTTACAAGAGTCGTACATTTCAATAGGCTAAGCCAAAGTCAATAGGCAAAAGTCTTGTATAGGATAAAGCACTTCTGGTAAGTAAATGGAAAAGTCTTTGCACAAGTTCTTGGGAGTCTTTGAGGAATCAAATGTAGGGCCACAAGCTGATTAAACCTGTGAGTTGTGGAAGTTACAAGCACTTCTACTGTAAGAGGTACGTTCTGTAAAACAGGTTTTACAGTACCTTGGTAAAGAAGAAAAGATGCAGCTGATGACTTCTGTTCCTGTGCAGCTCTGCAGATCTCACTGTTCCTGGGCCTCAGTCGTGGGACAAGAGGGGGGACGTGGGGACTCCTGCAATGCACTGGGACTGTCAAAACCGGCAAACTTCACTTTCAGTGGTTGTTTCGCGTTCCATCTACCGCAAATAGCAACAACGCGGTTCCTGGCTGTGAAGGTGGACTGTCCTTGCTTCTGGGGTCCCGCACTCTGCTGAGGGGGCTCAGGCTTGATCAGTCCTGCTTCGTGGGAGTCCAGAGGATCTTCCAAAAGCTTTAGAACAGCTTAAAAGTAACACACACAATCTGGTGTCCCTCTCCCGGACTATACGGTTTCCTGCAGTAACTCTGAGGAAATTCAACCAGCTCCGAGATGGGTGTCCAGGTGGCTTACTTTGGAGTTGATTGATCCCACCTACTCAAAGGGAGGAGAAGTCTTTGCAGGGGCTTCTCTGTCGATGCAAACTTGCAGTTTCGGCACTGCAGCAGGGCTTCACCGGGCAAACCAACGGTACAAGAGTTTCAGCATGCGTCCTCTTCAAGCTCTTCTTCGGTTCCTTCGTCCAGTGGTGGACTCTGCCTACAAAGCCAAAAGACTTGTCTTTTTTTCACTTCTCTCCCCTTCATTCCAGCATAGTTGTCACTCACTCAGCAGGGTGCATGTCCTTGCCGGACAGTCAGCCAGCCAATCACCACAGAGTGCATTTGAGTCTCCTAGGGGATTAAGCACAGGGAGTTTCAGGCACCTCCCTCACTTCCTGCCTACCTCGGACACTCTGGAGCCATAGGCGGGTTTCACTCCTGAAGCCCGCCAAAGGAGAAATGAACAAAGCTACCAAACCTGGTTTGGCGCACAGAGAAAATCTCTAGAAGGACCTTTCCACAAAGACACTGAAAAAAGAAGACTGAGGACCATTGTGTCAAAGATGACTCTGTGCCATTTTGAAAAAGATGGCTCCCGTGGTTAGCGTTACCGGAGCTGTGAACAGGCGTGGTAAATGCAAACCATGGTAGTTCGTAACGAAACCACTACCACCAGCCATTCTGTGAGGAAAGGGTAACATAAAAATGTTACATGAGCACTAGACACAGGGGATACCAAGTAACCCCTCCAGCACTCTATTGTAAGATACGGTGTGCTGGTTCTAGCAAGTACAGTGCTAAGTAACGTACATTTCACTTTACTACTCTGGGAAACAGTAGTTTATCCCAGAGAAGGTATTTAAACCTTGGGTAATCTTCCCTGTGCCACTGCACTGAAGGTGCTATGTGACACAATGTAAAAGATGATGCCGATGGAGTTTGTCAGACTCCATAACCAAAAGAAACAGGTACAATTCACATTAAAATACATGAGTGGGGGGAAAAAAGGGTCACACACACTCTCCAAGTTAAAGAAATCAAGTCCTCAAAATCCAGAAAAGTTGCTGGGCGTCTCTAAGGTGGAGGGAATTAGCACATTTTTGAGAATTCTCCCTAACAAACATATAGGGAGCCTTCTCGGAAGTCCCAGAACACTTAACTAACTCTGAAAGTGAATAAGATCTCCAATGGAACATTGACTTAACTGCAACTGAACCCTATCTCAACCTGCCTACAGCTGCTCTAGACTACTAGGGTCCTGTTAAGGGAGTTTTCCTTAAGTACTACTGGTAGTAAGACTTTAAGATATCCCAGTGGTTTGTAGATCTTCAACTCTTAGTATCAGTCTGTACTAGCTCAGGACCTTGGTAGAGTGAAAGAGCAGTCAGGCTCATTTTAAGAGGAATATGTGAGTGGTAGTTAAGGCTGTCGAGTCATTTGGTCGACAGACAAATGGTCGACGCAATTTGGTCGAAAGACAAATGGTCGAATTTTTTTTTATTTTTATATTTATTTTTCAGGTTTTCGTTTAGGAAAAAAATCGACCATTTGTCTTTCGACCAAATTGCGTCGACCATTTGTCCTGTCAACCTTTTTTTTTTCGACCAAATGACCGGTTACCGTAGTTAAGTACACTGACCCTAGATAGACATGCACACTAAAGAAACTTTTACACGATTATGTATGTATTATATACCCACACCAGAATCACTTTAAATACTTAAGACAGTTAGGGTGAAATCTCAGAAATGTTCCAATTCTCTTCTCCCTTAGAGACCCTCAGCTCTTTTTGCTGGACTTTAGGACTTTTAATTTATAACCTGGAAAGAGTGAGACCTTTTTCTCACTCTCCTGTAGTTTTCTGTGATTTGGACTTTGTTTCTTTTGACTTTGGAGTCTGAGAAACTCCGTTGGCATCAGCTTTACATGGACACCCAGCACTTTTAGTGCAGTGACACAGGGAAGTCTCTTAGATTTCCCAAAGGTTTAAATACATTCTCTTGGTGAAACTACTGTTTCCAAGAGTAGTGAAATTGACTTTACTTTTTTGTAATTTTCTAGACCCAAGCACACACTATCTTACAATAAGGTGCTGCAGGGGTTACTTAGTATCCCCTTCGTCTAGTTTCTCATGTAACATTTCTGTTACCATTTCTACAATTAATGGCTTGTGGCAGTGGTTTACTTTTTCCTACCATTGTGTTTTTTTACCACGGGCTGCGTTCGCAGCTGCAGTAAGGCACCCATGGATTGGCCATTTTCGTCAAAATGTCCCCAATCTTTTTTCGCAATTTCTTGTTGGAAAGGTCCTTGCGATTTTCTCTGCGCGCCAAACCAGGTTGGTACCTTTGTTCATTTTGTCTTTGGTGGGATTCATTAGTGAAGCGCGCCCTGGCTCCATTATGTCAGGCAGGGGCAGGAAGTGAGGGAGATGCCCAAAACTGTGCTTACTCCCCTTGGTTACAGGAATGCACCCAAAGGTGATTGGCCGACAGCCACCATGCTGTGTGATTGACAGCTAGGCCGGAATGAAGAATCTGAGTGATTTGCCCGCGGCTGAAAGTACTGTGGGCAAATCGTTTGCATGAGAAAGGTGCGAACTACCAAAGGTTTACACCTTTCTCGTGCGAACAAACATACATTCTCACACCCCCCACCCACACCCCAACATAAACAAACCCCACTTACCTTCATCTTCACGCTGGTTCCCTGCAGCGCCAGTTCCCTTTCACTTCCGTGATTGGGAACCGGCGCTGCAGGGTCCTTTGCTTTTCTTTTTTTTTTTTGGTAACGGAAGGCTGCAGAGTTGTGCCCCGCAACCCCAGCACACTATACCATGAAGTATAGTGAGCGAGGCGATGCGGGGTACACCCCAGCAGCCCCCATTTTTTTTTCAATGCTACCACCAAAGGTTCGAACTTTTGGTGTTCGAACCTTTGGTGGTAGCATTTTTAGAACTTTTTTGTCAATGCGACCATTTTTTTTAAGTTAATTTCAACCTAAACCGGAATGAATGGGAGAAACCTGCATAAAAGGCAAGGCTTTTTGGCTTGGAAGGCAGTCGACCACTGGACGAAGGAATCCGAAGAACTTGGAAGAGACACCTGCTGCAACTCCTGGACCGTTGGTTTGCCCGGTGAAGCCCTGCTGCAGTGCCGAAATGCCAAGTTCGCATCGACACAGAAGCCCCTGCAAGGAAGACTTATCACCTTGAGTTGGTGGGACCAATCCACTCTAATGTAAGCCCGTCTGGACATCCTCTTTGAGCTGGCTGTACTTCCGTTGCTGCTGCTGCTGGAACCAAAGTGCCAGGGAGTGGAACATCATATTGTGTTCATTGCTTTTAAGTCCAACCCGAATGCCAGGAATAATCTCCGGACTTCCTGAAGCAGGACTGATCAAGCCTGAGCCACCTCAACAGCATGCTGGACCCCGGATGCGAGGAAAGTCCAGAGTGGTATCCGAGAACTGCTGTGTTGCTATTTCCTGTCATGCGCAAGGAGCTGAAACACTGAAGGACTGCTGAATTTGAAGTTTTCCCATTGCTGCCGCTGGCCTTCCCATTGCAGAGCAGGAGTCCCCATACATCCTCCCTCTTGTGCCCACGACTGAGGCTCAGGAACAACAGGATCTGCAGAGCTGTACAGGTACAGAAGGCAGCTGGAACCATTTATTCTAACCAGAGGTACTGTACAGTCTAAGAGAACTTACCTCTTGTTGTGTAGCCTTGCTTGCTCTCAGTTAAGACTTGTCTTGGTTACCTTGCAGAGTTGCTATAGCTTTGCCCCTCACAAGCCTCCCAGCTTGTGGCCCTTCAAGTCAATCTTCTTTCTAGAAACAATTCTAAAAACGTTGTGCAAGACCTTTTCTTGCCTGCAAAGAAGATCTTGAGCTCCCCTAGTCTTTGCTTAACTAACATTGGCTGTCCTGGCTCCCTGAGAGACTCCTCTACCTCTGGCTTTGTGCTTTTGCCTTTTCCCCAGGAAAGGGTCAATATACTTTGCATTGGAGGGTTTATGAAAGTACTGACCAGTTTATGAAGTATTTGTTAACCTTTGTTTTATTCCCCAATCTAACCAAACACAGTATTGCTCTAAATGTTCTGGTGATAAATCAATGTCCACAGGGTCCTTGCTATTTAATTCACCTGAGGGTGTAAGAGGTGTCTCTGTGCCATACCCAATGGGCATCATCTGATTAAGAGAAACTAAGAGTGTGTTTTGAAGTGTATTATAATTGTTACATGTTTTGCTACGTTCTGAAGGTTTATACAACTGACTGAAATAAATGAATTGTTTAATCAAGAAACCTTGCGTGTGTGTTTATTTGAAAAACGGTCACTGTGAAACTCTGTTACAACCCTACTGCTCTCATTGACACCTCTTGAGATAAATTAATGATTTTTGTGGAAAACGTGGCCCCAAAGGAAGAGTTTGTGGGTGCGCACCACTGAAGTAACAAGAGCTACCTTTGATTTTGAAGTGATGGAAACGGCTGCAGCCGTGTGGTTAGACTGGTGATTTTCCACTATCACCTGTATAAAGGTAAAGCTTGAGACGATGCTAACCTCACAGACTGCGCTAAATCGTACATATACCACATCTATCTGGTATTAGATTGGTAGGGTTTGGGATTTAGAAAATAAGGAAGTATGAGAGACACCTGGTAAGTGTTAAGAAAGTAAGGTTGCTGTATTTCGAATTCAACAAAAAGGCAAAAGTATTATTTGCATAAATTTCAATTTTAACCAAAGAAAGGGGTGAAGAACCACGTTTTGGCAGTCAGTAAATCATGCATAGGAGGAACTTGGTCACACTTTACATATGTGCTAGATATGCATTCAAAAAAGAAGAAAAAACGTGTTTTCGCCAACACGTGTTTCAACCTATCTAGGTCGTCATCAGGGCGTAAAGTTAATAATGGTTGATTCAATTAACCTATTCAATCGACAATCTTTGTTGGCAGAGAGAGTCTAGGGAGGGAACAAACACAGGCAGGGAGGGGCAGAGAAATCACAGGAGAAGACCATGTAATAAAGAAACACAAAAAAGAAAAGAAAGTAATTAAGTATTAATGACTGGACCAGTAAACACAACCATATAAATTAACATTTTCAAAATTATTAGTATAGTTCTTAATGTTCAACTGTGGAGTAGGGATGTAACGGTATTACGGTATACCGTTAAAGATACCGTGAACCACTTAATTGAACAATAATAACCGTCACATTGTTTATACCGGTATACCGTTCATACCGTTGAGTGTGCTTTTCAATCTGATTTGGAAAGGCTGCAGTAAGCAAGTGCTGTGCAGTCTTGGTCTTGCACTGTTGGATGTGCCGTCTGCCAAGTAATTTCAGATGGAGCCGTTTTTAATGCCATTCCATAAACCACACATGCCTGACACAAAATCAATATGTTAGCAATAGGAAGAATATATACAGTGCCAAGAAGGAAAAGGGTTTACTTTGGGTTGGCGGTTTGGGGTTTATATATTTATAATGGATAATGTTTTCTAAACATATGACAATGGGGGATTTCCCTGGTTCCATCATTGAATTTACATATAAGTCGTCACAGTGCGAAATTTACTCATCTCTGTGGGTATTCCCTGCTGCCATACCAAAGTGTAACATGTCCGTGATTACTGAACACCTTTTGGCCCTCAAGTAAACTAAAGGCTGTAACGTAAAGAGAGTGCGTGTGTGCGTATGCGCACAAGCGTATACTACCATCAGACTTCATTGATCTGTGGCATGCAGGTTATCAAGATGGCAACATGTTCATCTTCACCAGTAGCCAGTGGGGGGGGGGCTAAAAGCTGAAATGACCACTCCACACGTGTGTTTGTGTTTGGTGGAAGCAAGGGGTGGCATTTCAGTGGAAAGTATGTTGAAAGCCCAATTCTGGCCCTGGGTACCTGGTTTTGTTTGTGATGATAAATCTGACAATTTATGACCTTTTAGAAAATATTTGTTAAGATTAGTTAACTCCACCTGCTATACCGCGATAACCATGATATAACGTCATTTGGCAAGAAGGTTATTGTACCGTCATAAAACTAATACCGTGACACCCCTACTGTGGAGCATATATATAACAAAGCACCGGCATTTGGTAATTTCCCAATGTGTTAATATTTAGTTTCCGCATATTGATAGAGAACAAGGGGAATATTTAGTTTGTATCGGACAAAGCACCATACATACAAGTTGCCGTGACTAGAAGGAAAAATCTAAAAGGCCATGCTTATCGTAAGCAAATCTCAGAGAAAAGAAATAGTGTTAAGTTACCTTTGGTGCAGTTATGCCTATCCTCTTTAGATCATATGCTTTCTTTTGCCGTCAACATATGAATCACATTGGCAGTCCAGAATTAGTTAACTGGAAATTAAATTCCTAAAGGGACAAGAAAGTTTGGTGTGAGCCTGAAAGTTGCAAGGGTCCTCACTCTATTTCGAAAAGCGAGATATAGATGCTACAGCGAGTTTAGCTCTTTGATAAAAGGTTTACTTGAAAAGTTACCTGAAAGATCAATGATTTTGTTGCAAGTAATTACAAATGTCCAACATGGTTTCCCATTATATATTCATACCATATTCTGAAAAAATAAAAAGTAGAAGTACGCTTATACTTATACTTTTTATTTTTTCAAAATATGGTATGAATATATAATGGGAAACCATGTCACCCTTTGCTCGCAGCCCCTTTTTGTTGTCTGGCCAATCCCCTTTCATAGGGGTTTTTAAGTTCTGCCCCGTCCTTCACTCACCCACCCTTTTGCTGCTGTGCTCTGGGAAGTTTGAGGTGGCATGGCTGCTACCCTACTGAAGGGGATTTCCTGACTATTTCTGTAGTTTTGACGGTTTTTGAAGCCCTTACTTGGTAGCACCTGAAAGGGTTTGGCCTTTTCCTTGTTTGGGTTTTTTTTCTGCCATAAGTTTAGTGTGCATTTCTTGGAGACTCCAGGTGACTCCCCACCAGTGATGCATTTACGATGGGGCCAACTAGGCCCAGGCCTAGGGCAGCAGATTGCCACTGGAAAAAAACACAATGCATGTCATATAGCAGTTCATTTAATTTTACTTGCTATTTTATTAAATTAAAAGTATTTTTGCTTCTTAGAATCAGGCTGATCCACAACAAAGCATGAATGATTTCAAGCTGTTGGCAGTCATTGCACTCTGGCTGCTTAAGTCTTTGCTGGCCAAACTTGTATTCTTCATATTTACGAAAGCTTTATTGTTAGTGACTTTTTTTACAAAGAAGTAAAAAAGAAATGTGCACCAAACCCAGCATGCATTAGGTATTCAGCAATTCATAGATCTAAACCTCTTTGGTCATTTGTATGTTCCCAGAATGCACCTTTACATGCAAAACAGCTGGTGCCACTCCCCATTGTCATTGGTGTTCGTGCTTATCAACACATACGTACACTACACGTTAAGCAATCACTTTTGTTCAAATACATGACATGCATTTTTTTGTACCAGTGCAAAAATTAGGTTTATCTCTCCAGAAAAGTGGAGGTTAAAAATGATACATAATTTTACAATGTCAAAACTATGCTTAAGACAAGCACAGAGATCCCACAAGTGGACATTCAAATGAAGTTCAAAAGCAAGCACTACTCCTTGGCCCCACA
This sequence comes from Ambystoma mexicanum, assembly GCF_040938575.1. NCBI lineage: Eukaryota > Metazoa > Chordata > Amphibia > Caudata > Ambystomatidae > Ambystoma > Ambystoma mexicanum. The sequence goes on from NC_090923.1 coordinate 1,134,082,275, forward strand.
TTTCGGAGTTAACAAAACTTTTAAAGGTAATGTTGTACTGAAAAGCCTGACTCATTACTCAGTTCCACCTTTTGGGGTGTTGGGTATTTTGGACAACAGCACAAGTAGCGATGATATCAAAAGTATCCACCGCGTAATTTGTTATAAAAACTACAGGGAATGCTGTTGCTTCCCACCCATGAATGTTTAGGGTCACCCATATCCTTTATTCCACCATGAGAATGCACAGTCAAAAGGTTCCAAGAACCTTCTGCAACTGTCTACTCCAATTAGGTGTTTATGCCCACGCAGAGGTTACACATTTCACTTGTGATTTCGCCATCTATTAATGGCGCTCCAGCACAAGGGATTGGAGGTACATGGGCTGCTGCAGGTGATAACTTGTCTCATCTCCTTTAGGCCCCCTGCTAACACCAGAGCTGTAACCCTGTTTTAGCTCTTTTTTTATAATACATTTCTTTTTTTAAAGTTGCAACTGCAACATTTACATTTCATATGTAAAATATAACATTTAACAAGGCAGCATGTAGAAATGTATTTGATGCCACAAGAATTCATATTACAGACCAGGAGGTGGTACTCATGAGTTTTGCAGCAGGCAACTTGGGAGAAACTACATATCTGTATTAAAACCATAATTCCTCAGTCCAATTCTCTCGTGTGTCCATTTGGCAGACCACTTATGTTCTCCTCGCTTTTATTAAGATTGTTCTCTGATCTAATACAAAACAGGCAGTTGGTCTCAGCAAGTACCTCAAATGCACTCGACTAACTGTAGAACACACTTCCATCACCAAACTGTGGGCAGCAGACACATCAACACACTTTCAACTACAATAACATAGAAGATAACAGGCTTGATTTGGGATAAGAAATCCCATCATCCTTAAAGTCCTTGTGGTGTTATGGAGCAGAAATGGGACAAGATGGTGGTGAAGGAGTGTAGATTGGCCGAGGCAAAGTTCGTTGAATGGATGTTATCTGGTGAAAGTGCAGAATCTGACATAGGTGGATTAAAGTTCGGGAGAGGTGCGTGCATACAATTAGTTGGGCCTAGGGCCGCAGAAATTCTAAATACGCCATTGCTCCCCACATCTGCTGAATCGAGCACTCCATTATGGGACTGTTTCTGTGCTGTTTGATCGCTGCGGCCTGCTTTTTTGCTGCCAGGATCTTTCTCTTGGCTGTGGGTTACTGCAGGGATCGAGAGATTCTGCAAGTTATTTGGTGTGCTGGATCTTCAGTTTGGTATGTCCAGTGCTCCCACCAGCCATTGTCTTCGTCCTGGGGCTATTTGCTGCCATACTGCTACCATTTCTTGTTTGCCCTGCTACATGGAGCCGTTTGTTTGGGTTCCCTCTTCTCCTTGGAGCCTCCCTTGCCGGATCTTTTACTCATGTCTTGAATGTGGCGATCATGGGAGAAGCCTTTTCTTAGTTCTAGGGTTGCTGGGGTCTCCGTTCCATAGGTTCAATTGCTAGAGAATCGAATCCTGCAAATCTCACCTGTTACTAAGAGCTGTCTACTTAGCAGGCTGTTTTGGGTCCCAGGCTGGAGCCATTTCTGCAGAAACTGCCAATGTGAGTACGCACCATGGGGCCCTAGGAAGGGAATTGTTGATATTCCACCCAGACTGGGAACCTCCACCGAACCCCTTCTGCCCAACTCACCCCCACACCCTCCTGTTAGGGGAATTAGTCCTCTGTTTGGTAGACTTTACAAAACTAGCTCAATGGTTTGTAGATGCCAAATATCAGTCTGTACTACTCCGGAACCTTGGTAGAGTGGCAGTGCAGTCAGCCTTATCTTAAGAGGAAGATGGGAGCTGTAAGAAAGTACACTGAACCTAGTTAGCAATGCACATCTAAGAAATGCATACATTTATATTAAAATATATATTTTTATACAAGTCACTGTTAAATACTTGGCACAATAAACCAAAACACATAGGCATACTTTTAGATACTTTCAAAGGGGCACTACTTGGTTGGTAGTTGCTGAACGCTTACAATTGTTACAGGAGTTTGGCAGGTCTACCTCATTACCGGTAGTAACGAGCACCCACAAAGTAATACAGTATTTGAATTAAGTTAGCAAAGACATAAAAGGTAGTAAGGTAGTGATTTTTAGGGTATGCAGTAATAAAATCGCGGCAAAACGGTCGCTTTTACAAGAAATTGCGGCAAAAATGCTGTGAAGGTGTACCGCATTATACCATTGAAGGGTTGCGGGGGTGTCCTCCGCATCCTTTACATGGATTGCGGCGGTAAAACCACAGCCTTTTTGCCGCGGTTTTTTGGCAACTGCCATTTTTGCCCCGATTTTAACACATGGAACCATTTTTAGGAAGGAAAATAGTGTAATACTTGCATAGCTTAAGGTTCTAGAGGCAGTTTCTTTGCACAGCAAGTCTTTAAGTCCAAAACGCAACCCTAGCTAAAAGACAGTTGGTGAGACTTTCTAGAACAAGGTAAGCAATCCCTTTTCCCTATAGTACCTTTGGTTGGAAGAATTTGTTTGTGGCTGGATGCTCCGCAGTGTTGCAGCTCTGGACCCGACCTCCGGATTCCTTGGTCTGATGACAAAAGGCAGGACTATGGACAGGATCCCTCAGCAGCAGTCTCGGGAGAGGACCACTGGCATGGCTTTCATCAACTTCTCTGGTCACACTTGTTGTTTTGGCACCTTTTCTGCAGCACCAACGAAGGGCACAATTTGCACAGGCATCTTCGGTAGCCTCGGTAGTGCACAATAGAGGCACCCAAGTACCAACTTGGGGCCCTCCCTCCCTTTTTTCTCCATTACTAGCATGGTTTTTTTTTGTTAGCCCTTCTTCTACCATTTTGGTGGGTGGGAGAAAGGAGGTCTGTGCGTGTTTTTGCCTTTGTCGGGAACCAGTAGGTATCCCCGCCTAGGCTCCCGAGTGTGTGCGCAGGCAGGAAGTGGGGGAGCAGTCTTCCAACCCCTATCCTTTGTTTGCCACAGAGCCTGAACGGGGTCCAGCCAAATGTCCCTTTCTGAGAGATGGCAGAGGAGTGTGTGCTGGAACTGTATAAAAGGCGAGGCTTCTGGAGTGTAAAGCAAGAAGCCCACAGGAAATGGAAGTAACCGAAGACCACCACCAAAGACGCCTGCAGACCCTTTTGCAAGACTGAAGCAACCACTGCGGTCATGACCTGGTTTTGTATGCGACAGAGGAGCTCCAAAGAGGACTCCTCCTTCCCTTTGCTGGTTGGAACAACCATTCCTGAGAGTAACTTTGATAAAAGCCATCTCCTGGGGTCCTACGAGTTTCCAGAGCTGCGGAACCCCAATATCAGGAGAGCTGCTGCCCATTTCGAGTGCATCCTCGTGGAAAGGCTGAATCCATCCAAACCTGTGCTGATCCCATAAGGACACTCCAGAGATCCGATCCAACTCGTCCAGACCCCCCTACCCAGAGTGTGGGACTGCAGGAAGTGAAGATTAACCGGGCAATCTGTGTCCTTTGTTGGTGCTGCTGAAAAAGCACCAAAAGCGCAGTGAACCAAGAAGTTTCTGAAAGTTGTGCCACAGGTCCTCCCTCGAGACTGTTGCTGGGAGACAACAAAAACCCTTTCTTCAAACCAATGGTACTGTGGGGAAAAAGGTATTGCTAACCTGATTCCAAGAAGTCGTCCAGAGCTTTGGAGCACACGTAGGGGTGTCCAGGGCAACCCCCTCTTACCTCTGACCCTAGCTGCTGCTTGTGTCCCATTCTCGAGTCCGATTTTAGGTCTCCTTTGTTTGCTAACTTGCTGCTTCAATAACTTTAGACACTAGAAGAAATCCGCAGGAACTCTTCATTGTTTGCTGTTTGTCAAGACTTCAAGCCCTCGCAACTGCCTTTTAACTAGGTTTGCGTTTTTTGGACTTAAAGACTTGGCAGGTGAAGAAACTATCTCTAGAACCTTGAACTAAGCTCGTGTTGCACTAACGTGATTGCAGAGTAAATGCATTGCTGTATGACCTGTTGAAAACCATATTAGTGAGCAGTTACTGATCATACGATAACCTTGCCTTTTCCCTTTCTAATGTTGCTACAAATGTAACTGCGAACAAAGTGAAAGTCCCATTTGAAGTGTATTATCTAGTATTCCTAAGTGCTCTACCGTAAACGTCTGAAATGTTTAAAGTGATTCTGGTGTAAATATAATAAACATATATATTTCTTATTACTATATATGTAAGTGTTTATTTGTTGTGCCTGTCTAAGATTCCGAGTACTTACCTACAGCTCACATCTTAAGATAAGCCTGACTACTCTGCCACACTACCAAGGTCCTGAGCTAGTACAGACTGATACTAAGAGTTGGGGGATCTACAAACCACTGGGATAGCTTACTGAAGTCTTAATGAAGTCTTAATGCCAGTAGGACTTTAGGAAAACCCTGTTAACACTCTCCCTAACACACTTGCCCGGGGAAATTGCTGCTTTTGTGTGCTAGTGCTGACTTTGTCTGGGGCGCCCAGGAAGTGGGTGGGGCTGTCTAGTCCCATTCCACATCTCTGGTTCCAGAGAGTCTAGGTGTGTGGCATGAGTAAAAACAATGCTTGTCCCTGTTTGGATGACAACTGGCTCCTTGAATGGTGCAGATCCTTACTATTGATGGGCTTGGACTTGCTTCCAGGCTGGATTTTGGATAAGAGGACTCCTACAGCCATTTCTTCAGATCTGCGTTGGAGCCAAGAATCCCTGGTAGACTAACAGCCTTCTGAAGAGCTGAAACAGACCCTTGACGTAACCTGGCCTCCCTTCCTGCGTCTGGCCAAGTGAAGCCTTGTTGGACTACCGAATCTCCTAAGACCCTGAGCTATGCTTCAGCCCATGGACTAGTGGGACCAACTATTCTTGACGCCTTCTCGAGGATCCAGCCATTGTGAGCCTTCGGACGTGTCCCTCCTCCAACCAGTAGACTACCCAACTCTTCATTGGCTATCTCACCAGAAGTGTTGCCATTCTTTTGTTGCGCCCGGAATGTCTGTGGTCGCCATATTGTGGAACAAGTCGCCTTCCCTGTGAATTACAGCATCCCATCCTCAAATGATCCAGTCCTACAGAAGCTTTAACAACTGTGACTGGAAGGACGCATGCTGCCGTTTGTGCGGTGGGCGTCTCTAAAACCTTCTTTCCCCTCTCTTGTGAAGTCTCGCGAAGAGGCATGCATCAGTGAATGTTGCATTTCCCCAACGCCTGGGTTTGCATCTTGACCTCGCCAGAAGAATTCTTGCGCCCGCAGCTCCTAGGCACCTCTAACTAGAACCAGTGATGGAAAATCCAACCTCCAGCGAATGTCTTGGGCACTTTGTCAAAGTAACCAAAAAGCCATTAGGTAAAAAGTTATAAAAGTATCCTAACGGCACTTCGCTGTAAGGTGATGTGTCCAATTGTAAAAATACAAGAATTCCAAAAGAGAGAAAATGCCTCTCAGTACTGACAGTCTTGGAGACCAGTCAGTTTCTCCATGAGAATGAGCAAAACAGGTAAGGGAAGTAAAGCAGAAGGCTTTACTGACCTCAACCTCAGGACAGGGTTCAAAATGAGCAGAAAGACTGACTGGGGGCCCTTAGGAATGTTTGGAGGGGAAGATGCAAAAAGCACTGAGGAGAGTCTTCTTGAGATCAGAAAAAGAAGCAGGGCTTCACCCACACTTCACTGGAGTAGAGGTTGGTCAGCTGCAAAGGTTGTCCTTCTTTTATCCAAGGTTTGGACTGGAAACTCACCCAGGACCACCAATAGTATCTGCACCATTCACAATCTACTCAGCAACGGTAATTAAGGCACCATGATGTTCACTGGGACCAGACAATCCCAGCACACACATCTGGCCAAACTCACAGACCACCTTAACCCACAAAAGTAGCCCCTTTCCCTGCGAAAGGGCATTTGATATTAGTCAATTATGGCTCTGAGAGGGCAGGAAAAAGATCAAAGAACAATATGGCCAAAGGACCAGCTGAAATCATGTGGCATGGCCATCTTGGAGAGGTTGCCACTCTTGGTAGCCATTTGTTTTAATTGCAAATGTGCTTGCATAAAAAGTTTAAAGCCTGGTCGTAAAATATCCACTGTTGCCAGCCCATCCTGGACACACATTTGTAACCCAAAAGTTACAAAAAGAGTTATAAGGCTACAAAGTATCCTAACCGCACTTCACTTTAGGGTGATGTGTGCCTAAATCCACAAAGAGACAGTCTCTCGGCACTGATAGTCTTATTCCCATAAAATGAAGACAAAACAAGGCAAGTTACGAAATAGGCTTTGCTTGCCTCTAAAACATCAGTTCATGAATCAAATCCGCAAAAAGAAAGGATGTTGCATAGAAGTCTATGGGAGAAAAGCAGCAAATAGAAAATACTTCCTAACCGGCTGCCTCGTTCTGCTCTAGATATGAAGCTGCATTGCTTGTACATTAAACCTGCACAACCTTTGTAAGCATGGTCCACTTGCATTTTCACTACATGTTGCAATTGAGGTTGCTTTTTAGCGGACAGGAGGCCTGTTCTCCCGGGCATTGAGAATAATTCTGCTTTGTGCATTTATTGTGGCTTACCTGGAAATGTAGTGTTGAAGTCGAATCCCTCAAGAAAACCAGTCCCCACAGCCCAGCAGCGTAACCCTACTGTGACTGGTCATTGCTCTTTCAGAAAAAATCTTTCAAGTTGGGTTTCTGACTGGTGACTTCGGCAGGCAGATGGGCTTTGTAGAGGGGAGGGAGAAATGTTCTCCAATTCTTTTCCCGTCCAGAACTGCAAGTTGCTAACTTCATCTGAGGCATGCACCGCACTCGCCTGGTTCGTGTGGCATTTGGTGGGACGCATCTTCAGTGTTTCCAGTCAGTGCTAGTGTATTTGTCAGGGACAAACCGGTAGGGTTGAAATGCCATACTCTGCGCAGGCAAACAATGTAATAGGTGGCAGATCTCAGGGAGGTGTGGCAATGCCTTTTAAGAGAACACAATCCTGAGCTGTCATTAAGAATTAAACAAGCAGACATTAGAGGACTTTGAGTTGGAATAATGAGCAAGCTTGAATGAGTGTTTATTTAATTTATACAGCGCTTTTTCCAAAGCTCTGATCAAAAAGAGACTGTAAAGTAATTGATAATAATATGAAGGCAATTTAGCATAGCATTAATATGATAGAAGTTGAGTTTTTAGAGAAGAATGAAAGCAAGCCTAGGAAGAAGAGTGGATACAGAGATGCAAGGTGTTCAAATGTTTAGGAGGGAGCACAGATATGGGTGCAATTGTGGGGGGGGGGGAGACGTGTTTGTCGCCCCCTTTATCCCCCACCAATTTCTGTGGCACACGATTTTGTCCCCCCTCATTTGCAAGGGGCCCCTTTCCTTTAGGTGTCATGTCCTGCCCCCACCCCCAACATTTCCAACAAAGTTGCTCCACTGAACCAAGAGAAGGAAAGCTGGAAGAAGCATGTGGTGGCTTGGGCACAGTGAGAATGATTTTAGTTTGGGAGCCAAATGTGCCAGGGGGAACATAAAGAGACAATGGAAGAATGCTATAGGGGAGCAAGACCATGTGTGCATTTAAAAACTATGCACAAGAAGTGAGAGTAGCCGAGAGTGAATGGGAAGCTAAGAAATATGTTGAATAGCACTTGAAATGGATGTATGAGAAGAAAGAAACTGGTGCAAATGGCAGAGTTCGAGATGGAGCGTAAAGGGGCCAGTTATTAAGTAGGGACTCCAAGCAAAGGAGAGGAACAGTAATCTAGACAAGAGGATCAGGGAGGCGATGAGTTTAGTTTAAAAAGACAAAAATGAGTGGGCTTTGCATATAAACTGCTGAAGCCGGCAAGAACAGGAAATGTGAGAGGTGAAAGAGAGGGGGCGTCAAAACTGATGCTAAGGGTATGAGCCTGTTGTGGGAAGGGAATAATGGCAAAGGGGGGTGGGGGGATGGCAGCGATGCCAGTGAGGGGATTAGTCGCAGAAATAGGGGAAGACAGAAGAGGATGACCGTTTCTGAAGTTTTAAGATGTAGAAAACTAGAGTGCATCCAGGATTGAATAGAGAAATGGAGTAGGCAAGCTGTAATCCTGCAGTGAATGGTCTTATTAAAGGAAGAGAAAGAAAGAGCTGAGCATAGTCCGCATAGAAATGCTTTGAAGTAGGCAAGGGCGGAGGTATAGAGTGGGAAGTGGAGAGAGGGCGAAGCACCAAACCCTGGTGCACCCCATGGAGAAGCGGGAGGGGGTGTTACCACCCCAGGAAATGGAAAACAAACAATTAGAAAGATAGGACTGGAACCAATTGAAAGCAGAACCAGAGATACCTAAGGAGGCGAGACGATAGAAGAAGAGTACCTCACTGTGTCAAAAGCAGCCAACAGATCAATCAAGGAGGATAAGAATAGATGATGGCTTAACGTGACATGCAGAAAGCAAGGACTTGGAGACCTAAATAAGAGTAGTTTCTGTAGAGGGGAAGGGACAGAATCCAAATTGAAGGGGAGCAAGGAGAGAGTTATGATCCAAATAGGTGAAATAGCATGTTAATTAGCAGGAGAGGAAGGATCCAGAGAAGACTCTTTAAGAATACGGAGAAACCTTGCATGTTTAAAGGAAGAATGGAAAAGTGAGGAGGAGAGAACAATTAAAGAGTGAAAAGGGAGAAGTGAAGGAAACCTTTTGGTAATGAGAGAAGGGATAGGATCAAGAGGAGAGGCAGAGGGATGAGTGTGAGCAATAAAACAGGCAGTGTCATAGAGAAGTGAGAAAGGGGAAGAGCAGGGAGTAGGAGAATGAGCAAGCAGCAGACCGGCGAGTTGGAGCGGATTGGATAGAAGTCCGTAATTGATGCAGAATCATGAAGAGATTAAAGTGAAACAAGGTCGGTGGTGGATTGGGAACTTTTCCAGCGCCAATCGGCTTGATGCAGTGAAGAACATAGCAAAAAGTGATCCCGAGGCAGCCATGGTTGCAGGGGTGGGCGAGAGGGGCGATATGGATGGAGAAAAATCAGCAGAGCAGGTTCAGGGAAGAATTGGCAGAGCCTACAGAAGCAGGAGAAATCATTGAGAGCGGGTAGAGAGTTTGTATGAAAAGGGGGGCATTGAAGAGATGGAGGTCACAACGGAAGAAAGTGGAAGCAGGAGAGGAGAGAAACTGGGTGGAGAGGAATGGTACGAGAAGGAGTGAATAGTGTGATCGGACGAGATGAAAGGGGAAATGGAGCTAGGAGAGGACCAACGATGTGAAGAAAATAGAAGATCAAACGAAGAACCTGAACTATGCAAGGGGGGAATGGATGAGGTGGTAGGATTGAAGTACAGGTAAAAAGGGACAGGTTGAGTGAGTTGTAGAGAATAAAGTCGCCTAGTAGAACATGTGGAAAACCCATTGAAGACTGAGGCTGGGAGAGACCAAATTATCACAAAAGGATACAAGGGGGCCAAGAGGTGATAAATGATCAGAAAAGGAAGAGCGAAAGGCCTGAGAGTGTAAAATTGTAATCAAAAGATGAGGAAGATGGAGGAGGGGGGAGCAAGGTTAAAGGAGGAATGGCGAGGAGAGTGGGTGAAACCCAAGGATGCGTCAGAGAGGCAGGAGTAGTGGTATTAGAGCGTGAGATCCAGGTTTCAGTTAAGCATAGGAATTGAAGATTGAGATGGAAGAAGGTATCAAGAATTGAGAGATTTATTACAGATGGAGCAGGCATATAGGAGGTCAGTAGAAATGGAAGGAGAGAAGGATGGCGATGGAACGTAAATGAGATTAGAGGAGTAATTTAATTTTGAATGAGGTGGAGGGAAAAGTTGACCGAGTATAGAAGTTGGATATAGCAGAAGAGATGAGAAAGTAGTAGAACAAGAGGTAGGAGAGCAATTTCACAGTAGGTTTGTGTAATGAGCTGCTAGTTAAACTTAGTCCAAGTGCCCTTTGAAAACCAAGGCAGGCGCAGTCAAGAAAGGTGGGAGTTGAAGTAAGGGAGAGATAAGGCATGATGTCAGGAGAGGGAGGAAGCCATAGGATGGTAAAGGGCAGCCCTACCAGTCTCAAACACAGACGCTTGCGCCTGAATGCCCAGGTGGTCAGGGAAAGTAATATATGCACACTTCTGGTTTTTCTTCACTTCATTGGTGTACAGTGACCTATAAATGTACACTGCACACCCCACTTTGTCCACTGTACATCTTCTGTAGCACTTACTCCTCTGCAGCCCATCCCAAAAAACTACAATCCCTGCAAACCGAGGTGCCAGCCTACACTTTTAAGCATTTCACCTTTAGATAGTGCCTCTGTGGGCAAGGGAACGTACTCCTCACTGTTCATTAGGGGAAGGCGTCAGTGCTAGAAGTAATCCTTCTTTTCTGTGTCCATTGACCTAGCAGCATCTATCCCTAGCCCCCTTTATCCTTCTTCTTGGCCACTTGCCACCTTGTATAAGAGGATGCCACAGTTGGTGTACGCCTCCTTTCTTGCTTCAGAGCAGTCAAAAATAGGTTCAAGCCTCTCCGCTCTTCCGCATTCCCCCCCCCCCCCCCCGACACCTGCCTTTTGAAACCCCCAGCGCAAAAATGTCGTTAAATGACGCTTGCTGCTTTCTGATTGGTGCAGGTGACAGGAGCTGGAGCCGCCGCCGTTGTTGCCGCCGCCGCTGCTGCTGTGGCCCCCCCGTTTTCAGCCAATGGCAGACCGATGTCTTCCGGGATGAGGTCCAGCACTCAGCCCATGGTAAAGCGGCAGAAACTCAACCCGGCTGATGCCCCCAACCCCGTCGTCTTCGTGGCTACAAAAGATACCAGGTAAAAAAAACTCTCATGGTGGGCAGTTCACATCCCAAATGGTGGTAGCGATAAAATGGGGCAGCGTGGCTAAAGAATGAGGTGTGAAGTTAGGGCAGCCCAGACACGTGTTCTGTCATTCACTTTGCCTGAAGAAAAGGCGTCAAACAGCCATCTCTACCGAGGGGAAGTCTGTGGGCTACATTGCGCACATACTGTAAAAGTGATGAAGCGCAGCACTGTTAACTGGCGGCTTGATGCCAGCTTCTAAAAGGAACGGGTGTTATTAAGAAAGGTTTTAAGAGCCTAATATGGTGGAAGAGAAGTACAGAGCACTGTTACTCAATGGAGTTTTTTTTTTAATCATTTTCTTGACCTTTCTGTGGTCCGCACAAAGGTTCACACAATTGATTTTTTGGCTGACACTGGGAATAACTGCATTCGTTACTGATTGGTCACCTCTCTGGAACCTGATGGATCCAATAATACCCCTGCTCCGTAGCTCATTCTTTGAAAGCATTTGTTCTCAAGGCTTCCTTCGGCCATTAACAAATAGTTTTATTTTTGCTGACAGATATAAATACCATCTTTCAACTGGTTAAGAACACTTTTCTGTGGTTTGGTGGGGGCATGAGAATACCCAAAAAAAGGCAAAGGAGCAGATTTAAACAGATGATTCTTGGCTAGTTAACAGAGGTTTAATTCTGATAGCTATGGCAGTTTTTCTAGTGTGCTTTGGGTTGATGAAGCTTAGTAGTAGTAGTGGTGGTGGTAGTAGCAGTAGTATGAACCCACTGATTCCAGCACTAGAATAAGTGGGGGAAGTGATGGGGTCAGAACATTTGGGGATTTTATCACTGTTAGGACTGATTTTCTATACTCTGGCCAGGTGGACAGATGTATAGAAGGCCAACCTAGTACTGTGACCTGGACAACTCTAGCAGCTGTAGCCAAACCAGTACAAGGTAGCAAGGTGAGTGGTCTAGGCTAATTCTCTAGAGGTGGTGAGCTTGTAAGGGGTCCGCAATGAGCACAGAGTTTAACAGTCAAGGATCACCTTTAGAGAAACTGGTATAAAAATACTTCTTTACTTCTGGGCAAATAACACAATGGAAAATGACCAGCAGGTAATAATGTCACACACCACTAATCATAGATACATTAATCAATCTCTGGAGTAGGGCAAAATGCATATCAAGCCCCTTAAAAGGATGCTACATATTAGTATTGGCACTAGCGGTCCACACAGATTAGATACGAATTTCAGAAGTCCATCCCTAAGATGTATGAGGCCTTGTGCCGAAAGGTTGAGCAAAGTTCCATACAGTAGCGTCTCTGGAGTCCAATGAACAGTTCCAAGTGTTAGGGGACAAGTTAATCTAACTATCAAACGTGTACCCGACTTTCGGAGTGCTTGTGTGAACAAGCAATAGCCAAGCCAAAGTAATTCAAAAGTTTCTAAAAGTTAAAACTTTTATAAGAGAGTTAGGGGTTCAGGTAAGTATTGCTACAACTCACTCCCCGTAGTCTGATTCTTCACAGGAGTTGGCAGGTCTGTTGAAGAGGGTCCTAGGTCGCTTTTCCCACCGTCAGCCTCAAATCTCCCAAGGGCTGCAGGTTCGAGCACTCCTTCGGGTCGGTAACTAATGCTGGTGCAAGGTCTTCCAGTTGAGTGTTGCAAAACAACTAGATGCAGGCCCTCTCTCAGGAAAGATCTGGATGCAGGTGAGCAGTTTTGGACGACGGCCACCGATGCACGTTGACGCCAAGGGATTCATTTGCTGCTGTCAGACTTTGCCTCCCATCTCTGGTCCCCTTGATGATAAGACAACAAAATTCTGCAGAGGTTAAGTCTTGTTGCCAAGCTGAAGATCCCCCAAGTTCCGGGCCTCAACTCTGAAGGGTGACATCTGCAGCACAGTAGTCTAAACTCTGAGCTGGTCAGCCACTGGCCGGTCCAGGGGCAGGTCCGAATGCTCTTCTTCGTAGGACCCTGAGCTGATGTTGAGAAAGGATTTTCCCTGCTGGAGATCATCCACAGGACAGGGCTCTACCCAGGCAGCAGCAGAGGTTGGTCTCCAGGTCACCTTCCAACGGGTCCACAGTCTCCTCACGGGTCTTGGAGCTGGACAGAAGTCTTGGCTCCTTCGGTTTCTTCCAGGATCTCTCTAGAGTAGGTGCAGGGGTCCTCTTCAGACCCCAAAAGCCAGGTAAGAGTTCAAACTCCCACTAGCCAATAACAGATCTGGCCCACACACCCACCCCTGCACTGGTCCAATCAGGACCAGTGACGGCAAAACTTATGCATACCACTCACACTGGCACCAGTTTGTGGATTAGAACAAGACCGGCCCATCCCACTTCCTGGCAGCAAACCCACATGGCCACCAAAAGCCTCTGCTTTCCCTGACACTGGAAGTCCATATAAGGATTTTCCTGGCCTTACAGGCCAGGAAGGAGGGTAAAACACAAGATGACCAAAGGACAAGCGAAAACCCTTGTGGCATGGCCATGTTTGACCACTAGCCAGTTAGTAGCCAAACGCAGTAAGGCTAAAACGAAATACACCCGAAAAGAGCAAAAAGTAACTGCTGCCACCAGCTTGTGAATTTAGCACACCTAGCGTAACCAAAAAACCCTTAGTGTTAGTCTAGGGCAAAACAAAAAGTGTAACCCATTGTACTGCATTGTAAGATGCATTGTACAATGATAAAAAGTTACAAGTCATAAGTTACCAAACGTAGTAACAAACTAAATAGATTAAGGGAAACCATGTTTCCCAGTACTGACGGCCTGAAGGACATGTCGGTTTCCCCATGACAAATGAGCAAAAGCTAGTGTAGTGAAGCTTAAGGTTTCACTGTACTGTTAAAAAAAAAAAAGCCGGTCAGATAAAAAACTAAAAGCAAAATGTTCGGAGGTCCATAGAGAAATCTTTCCTAAAACTGTCCCCTCCCAGACTAAGGACAGTGGGAACTAATCCACCCTTGGATGGGCACTCTGTTCCAGTCGGTTGTCCCAGTTGGACAGCCCATCAGCATTGCTAAATTTGGAATCTGGCCTGAGCCCAATAGTGAAGCTAACGGCCCGTAGACTCATGAACCACCTATGCACAGTGAAGTGAGTCCCATTGAGGTAGAACCTCAACTTCCTAAGGCACATACAATGGCAAACCATCTCTTCTTCACCTGCGGCCACCTGCATTCTCATGTCCTAAACTGGTAGCTGGTGTGACCTATAGGTTGTTCCTCACCATTGTCATCAAGCTGTGAAGATTTTCCTACTATCCGAGTGTCGTAGGCATCTGCCTGCACTATGAAAGGTCTCTTCCAATTAGGTGCCCTCAAACCAGAGGCCTGACCTCAGAATTTTTTCACGCCATTGAAGGCTTTCTCAGACTCCAGGGTTCCTAAGAATTCTTTAGGTCCCCTTGAAGTAGCGAGGGCAGTTAGAGGGACAACTATATTTCTGTAGTCTGCCACTTCACTCCCGTGTTTCCCAGTGAGTCCCAGAAAAGTCCTTGCATGGGCTTAGGTAGTGGGAGTTGCCCAGTTCTGCACTGTTATGGAGATTTATAATTTTTATGCTTCATCCCCTCTCCTAGTGAGACTTTTTGCTGGACTTTGGAACTTTTTCTTTAAATCTGGAAAGAGTAGAGCCTTTTTCCACACTTTTATTCTTATGTGCTCTGTCTTTTGGTACTCTGTTCTGTGTTTTACCTATACTATGGAGCCTACTTTCCTCCTTCTCTTACAAGGCATGTGTATTTTACTATTGCAGCACACAGCTCCTTATTAGTGTTGCTGGGAACCCTTTGAGTTCTTCTTTGAAATTCTTTCTTTATCCTTACTACTGTTCCTAAGGATACTTTGTATCCCTCCTAAAACGCTATATTCTGTGGAGTGCCAAAAGGATACCTAGTAACCCCCTTCTCTCTGCTCCTGTGACTTTTTAGTCACATAGACAACCTTCTGGTTATGGCTGGTGACAGTGGACATGGTCTACCAACTGTTGTGCTATTTTTCCCCCCACATACTGTATTCACAGTTCTTGTTGTGCACAATAGGGTCACCTAAGTACTACCTTTGTGGCTTCTTTCTTTTTTGCCATTTCTGGCGTGGTTCTTTGTTGGCCCCTCTACCATTCTGGGAGGGGGAGATCTATGTGTGTTTTTTGCTTTTGGTGGGAACCCTTGGGTGTCCCTGGCTAGGCTTCAGTGCATCTGGGCAGGCAGGAAGTGGGGCGGGAGTTGTTCACTCCCCTGCTGTGTCTGCCTGAGTGCCTGAATGGAATCAGCTCCCAGTGGGGTTCTGGCTGTCTTCATTGGACAGCCATCCGCCCCTTACTGTAAATTGCAGAGGAGTGTGCTGAAACTGAATAAAAGATGAGCTTCCTGAGGTGAAAGGCAAGTCGACCACTGGAAACTGAAGTAACCAAAGAAGGCGACCAAAGACACCTACAGACTGTTTGCAACAGTGTGACGCGACCACTGCTGTCCTTATCAAGTTTTCTACTCGACAGAGGAACTCCGAAGGTGGCAACTCCTTCCCTTTGGCTGGTGGGACCAACCAGCCCTGAGATGAACTGCAATCTGAGCCATCTCCGAAGGTGCTTTGGTGTTCCAGAGTAGCAAACCGTGAATACCAGCAGACCTCCGACCCAATCGTAGTGCATCGTCTTACCAAGGCCGAATCAATCCAGGTCTTTGCTGAGCTCCAGGCAAACCTCCAGTGAAACAATCCAACTCATCCAAGTCCCCCTCACCAGAGTGCAGGACTCCAGGAATCGAAGAAGCTTGACCGGGCGAATCGTGTCCTTTGCTGGTGCTGCAGCAAAGATGCCAAAACCGCAGACTGACCAAAGAAACTGAAGAAATCCTGATCAGTCCAGCCTTTTGTCACCAGACCAAGGAATCCAGAGGCCGGGTCCAGCGATGCTATCCAGAGGAGAATCAACTACGAACATTTCTTCTTACCTAAGGTGATGTTGGGACAAAATGTATTGCTTAGCTTAGTTAAAGAAGTCGCTTCAAAACGTTATGGGTGCATGTAGAGGTGTCCACGCTTACCTCTGACCTAAGCCTTTTGCGAGTCCTTTAACAGGGTCTCCACCGTTGAGTTATTCTTGGTATCCTTACCCTAGAAACTGAAAGTATCCACAGGAACTTTTACTGTTCTGCTGCTTCTTGAGACTTTGAGCCCTCTCCAAACTTACTTTGCAAGTATTAACTTGCACAAAAACTGTCTCTAGAAGCTTAAGCTCCGCTACTGCTTGACTGACCAGCTGTTCTCCTTCCTAAAAGACTTAATCTTATGTGGTTTTGCTAACTAAATACAATTACCATATATCTTTCTGCGTGTTATTACTGATGATATAGTAGAACTGTCGTTTGTGTCAAACTTTAACAATTGTAACTGCGAGCAATAACCAGCAGTGGCCTTTGAAAAGTATCTAAAAGTATTTCTATGTATGTTTAATTATCTAAGCATTTAAGAACATTAATTGTGTAAATATAATTCTGATGCTTGTGAATCTGCTTAGAATCACATGCTATGCATATAATCCGGCATCTAGTGGTAATCGTGGAATATTGCATCTTTTCTTCGAACATCGAAAAGGGTCGTCGACATGGGCGTGACTAACACTATACCCAACGTGACGTGTGGTGTACCCAAAATTCCAAACGCATCGAGGTCCCACAGATTGTTTTTTTTTCCGCCTACCTCGTTGGTTGCAGATAATGCAGAGCTCGTAAGAGTTTATATTGCTATTTCCATGTATCGATCATTCCACTGTTCTCCGGTGGTTCGTTTGCCCTCGATGGCTGTTGATGCCTGGTCCTGTCTGGTGACGTTCCATCCTGCGCTGCTCGGCGACCGTTTATCTTGTGGTCTTGGCCCTCCGCCCCAGCCTTCACAGTATGGAGAGTGGGGCCCTGTTCTTATTTTCTCATCTGAGAAAGCCTTTTATTTTACCCCTTCTCTTCCCTTTGTCTTGGTCCGTCTGCCGCTTCGCTCTGCTATGGACAGGACTCCATATACATTTTGGCCATTTTGCAGCAGCAAAGTCCCTTGGAAAGACACCCATCGCCGATGCAATTAGTGTCTCCCTCGTGACCACGATGAGTGCTCGTGCAAAGCCTGTAAGCTCTTTCGGCCTAAAACCCTGTAAGACAGGCGTACAAAACAGTGGGCAGCCTAGGCCATGCAGGCCGAGGGTCACTCCTACACCAGCACCGTGGCCTCAGACGAGGAATCAGTCGGAGGCCGTTGACCTTATTGTGGAGCCCTCGCGCTCTTACTTATCCGATCCAGGCAACGGGGGACACTCCCGCACCACATGCTTCTAAGCACACTCCCCCAACTCTCCCCACCGTCTAGGAAAGTTTCAATGCCTGCAGGCCCGTCAAAGTCTTTGACTGGGCCTACTGAACCCTGCGGTTCCGCATGATACGCATGATATATGGCATTTATAACAAACCTATACACAAGTGTTTCAAGGCACGACAAGGCAAGGGAGGGGGAACAGAGGGAGGACAGACAACGATCCTACTAGGCCAGACGACATTCAGATCGCGCAAGTGCCTGGGAAGGAGAAGGGGGAGAGTGTGAAGGGGAGGGGAAAGTGCAGTACAAGGGATAATAGACTAACAGCAAGAAGTACAGCCAGCTGGTGGCAAGTGCAAAGGTAAGTGCAGACCTACATTAAGTACTGGTAGCGGGACTGTAGGGATACAGGGACAGTCCCAAGTGCGGGAGGTTGCCGAGAAGGCAGTGCAGGTGTGCGACTGGCGGTGGAGGAACCTGGGCCCGAGATCAGAGGGTGGTCAGTTAACAGTGCAGTTTCAGCCAGGAATTCAGCAGGGGAGAGGAGGAGAAAAAGCAGAAGTGAAGAGAAAGGTTTTGAGGTGCTTATGGAACCTGAGATGATCCTCCTCAAGCTTCATTGAGGCAGGGAGGCTGTTCCAGAGGGAGTCCCCAGTCCAAGAGAGAGATCTACCAACTCGATGCTTGGAGAAGCGACTTACCCTGAGGGAGTTGGATGTGCGAAGAGCTTGAGAAGGAAGATATTTGGGAAGAGAGAGATGAATGTATTGAGGCCCCAGAAGGCCTTGTGGACAATGCAGAGGGTTTTGAACTTAATCCTCACAGCCACTGGGAGCCAATGCAGAGATTTCAGGCCTGGAGAGATACGATCCCTGGGCTTGAGGCCAAGGACAAGTCTCGCAGGCCTGTTCTGGATAAGTTGCAGAGGGCGAGAGTAGAAGCTGGCAGATTTAGATAGAGGCTGTTGCAATAGTCCAGCCTAGAGAGAACCAGAGCTCTGGAGACAGTGAGCTTCATGGGGAAGTGTTAAATCTCTTTCTATAGCAAGCGCTCTCTAAATCTTGAACTTCCAACACAGTATCATCGAAGGATGTGGCAGCGCCAAAACGGGTCCACTCAGCGAAAACACTCCTGAAGCTTCGGGAGAAGCTTTCTAAGGTTAATTCCCCCTTTTTAGAACCCCAGGAAAGGCCATTCTTTGGCTGAGGGCCCCTTTCCAGCCTCCTCTCCTCTTTCTAGGGCCCTACATCATGACCCAGCTCCTCCTGCCAGGCCTTTTCCCCCTGCAGATCTTTCAGACTCTTCTCAATGGACCCGGGACAGGTTTGAGGCCTGTATGAACAAAATGGAAGCACTTATTAACTTCTCAGGCCAATTCGAGGATGTTATGAAGAGGCATAGGGATGTGGACCCGTGCCCCATCCCTCCTAAGTCCCAGAGGCTCCTCTCTCCCAGTGACCAATTCTCCTCCTTGGAGTAATCCCATCAGGACCCCCAAGTCGATCTCTTTGGGGATGACTCGGATGATCCTAGTCAGGATGTTGCCTATGGCCTATGGCCTAGGCTATGGTCGGGATGGCAGGACCCAGACCGGATTCATGTGGATGACCAGGGCACGTGGCACACCCCGCCACATGGCACCACACCTTTCTGGATGTGCGTACCGCTTTCCAGCCCAGAGACTCGTCACCTATAGACGACCAGATGATGTTCAACAGCATTCTGAAGAAAGCTGCTGATCACTTCCATATTATCACACACGAAGCCGCCCCGATTCGGACTTTGTGGAGGATATTCTTAAGGAAAAGATTCATCAAGAAGCGCCTGGCCCCCTCATTGCTTACACCATCACTCACATCGCTCCCTCAGACCTGCTCTACATCAGGGGCCATGCCATCCCGGGCTCCCTGGTGGTCACCACTACTTGTACAAGGGCAGGGGTACCGCTGTCCTCGTCAGAATCCCCTCCTGACAAGGACTGCAAAAAGCTGTACGCCCTTGGCAAGCGTGTTAGCACCTCTGCAGCGTATTCCACCAGGATTGCCACCTGTTAGGCAACATTGTGTGCAGTACCCTTTGGGAGACTACAGCAACCTTGACATCCTGGCAATAGGAACCCAACCTTTGGTATAAGTCTGTACTACACCGGTTGTTAGTGTGGCCGAGCTGCCAGGCTTATCTCAAGAGTGGTCAATGTGAGCAGTAGAGTGGTCACACAGCGATTCACAGTGACCAGTATTCAAATAAACTCTTACACTCAAGATTTCTTTATTAAACAATTATGAATTTAAGTCCGTTATATAAGTCTTCTTCAGAAGGGAGCAAAACATGTAACACTTAAAAAAAACACTTCAAAACACAGTGTTTCTCTAAATCAGATGATACCCTTTGGGGATGGCACACACACTTCCGACATCCTCAGGTGACTTAAATAGCTACGTTTAGGGCAATACTGAGTTTGGTGCAAAGGTTAGATAGGGGAATAAAACAAAGGTTAACAAATACTTCATAACACTGTTAAGTCCTTTTTGAACCCTCC
Source organism: Ambystoma mexicanum (assembly GCF_040938575.1). NCBI lineage: Eukaryota > Metazoa > Chordata > Amphibia > Caudata > Ambystomatidae > Ambystoma > Ambystoma mexicanum. The sequence goes on from NC_090923.1 coordinate 1,134,101,903, forward strand.
AATGCAAAGTAAATGATCCCTTTCCTGGGGGAAAGATTAAAAACACAAACCCTGACGTAAGAAGTCTCTCTCAGGGAGCCAGGACAGCCAATGTTAGTTGAGCAATGTCTAGGGGGGCTGAAGATCTTCTTTGCAGGCAAGTAAAAGTCTTGCCCTATGTTTTTAGAAAAGTTTTGTAGAAATAAAATCACTTGAAAGGCCACAAGCTGGGAGGCTTGTGAGGGGCAAAGCTGTAAGCAACTCTGCAAAGTTAACCAAGAACAAGTAAGGCCACACCACAAGAGGTAATTCCTCTTAACTTTTACAGTACCTTTTGGTTGGAAGAAATGGTTCCAGCTGGCTTCTGTTCTGTACAGCTCTGCAGATCCTGGTGTTCCTGGGCCTCAGTCGTGGGGACAAGAGGGAGGACGTCTGGGGACTCTTGCACTGCAATGGGAAGGTCGCTGGCAGCAATAGGCAAACTTCAATTCAGCGGCACTTCGCGGTTTCAGCTACTTTCCTCGCATCTGGGGTCCAGCACTCTGTTGAGGTGGCTTAGGCTTGGTCAGTCCTGCTTAATGGATGTCCAGAGGATCTTCCTGGCGCTCTGGTCCAACTTAAAACCGATCCACTCGATTTGGTGTTCCTCTCCCTGGCGCCTCGGCCGCAGCAGTAGTGGAAGTCCAGCCAGCTCCAAGAGGGTGTCCAAATGAGTTCATTTTGGGGTTGATTGGTCCCACCAACCCAACGGCAGAAATCGTATTTGCAGGGCTTCTCTAGTCAAAACTATTTCGGAGCTTAAGCACAGCAGCAGGGCTTCATCAGGCAAAACCGCGGTCCAGGAGTTGCAGGCATCTCTTCCAAGTTTGTCTTCAGATTCCTTCGTCCAGTGGTCATCTGCCTTCCTTCCAAGACAAAAAGCCTCGCCTTTTATGCAGGTTTCTCCCATTCATTCCAGCCTAGCTGTCAATCACACAGCAGGGTGGCTGTCCTCCGAGGACAGCCAGCTGGCCAATCACCTTTGGGTGCATTCCTGTAACCACGTGGATTAAGCACAGGGAGTTCGGGCACCTCCCTCACTTCTTACCCCTGCCAGACAAACTGGAGCGAGAAGCGGGCTTCACTCGTGAATCCTGCCAAAGACAAAACAAAGGGACCAAACCTCGTTTGACATGCAGAGTAAATCTCAAGAAGGACCTTTCTGACAAGACCAGGGCCATTTTGACAAAATGGGCACCCATCGGTGCCTTACTGCAGCTGTGAACGCAGCCTGCGGTAAAAACACACAATTTTAGTAAAAAAGTAAACCACTGCCACCAGCCATTAATTGTAGAAAGGGTAACATAAAAATGTTACATGAGAAACGGGATACGAAGTAACCCCTGCAGCACCCTATGGTAAGATAGTGTGTGCTGGGTCTAGAAAGTTACAGATTCTAAGTAAAGTCAGTTTCACTTCACTTCACTGCTCTTGGAAACATTACTTAGTACAATTTAAACCTGGGGGAAATCTAAGAGACTTCACCTTGCCACTGCTGTGTGTCACAATGGAACGATGATGCCTATGGAGTTTGTCAGACTCCAAGGTCAAAAGAAACTGATTCCAAATCACAGAAAAATACATGAGTGGGAACAGGGTCTTGCTCTCTCCAGGTTAGAGATCTAAAGTTCTAAAGTCCAGAAAAAGAGCTGGGGGTCTCTAAGGTTGACAGGAATTGGCACATTTCTCCAGCATGGGGTCTGGCATGGATTCACATGCTCAAGAATATTCCCCGTCAGGCTGGGAACCTTCGGTAAAGAAAAAATCAGTATCAGTTTCGTTTCTGATCTGTCTTTCTTAGTAGTAACCAATCACTGATCTCTGGTTCATACTGCCCCCAGCCAATGACTGCCCTCTCCCTAAGCCCCGCCTCTGGCAGCCATCCTCAGATTTTTACTGCACGCTCAAGTGTTGGGAGTCCTCGTGTTTAGCGCTCAAGTTTTTTTGCTGCGTTTTCACGCTTTTTTCAGGAGATTTCTAATTTTTTCGATTTAATCGAGCCTCAAGCTCCACCGCTTCTACTGGTAACAGGGACCCATTTCGGAATTCTTCTACGCCCCTCAAGGGTGACGTTTTCGTCGAGTTTACACGTCTTGGAAGATTCCAGAAGATCTGAGGCCTACCTCAACGGACATGGCCCAGACAAGGGCAGCTCGACGCCCGGATCCAAGCTGTTAAGGAACTGCCCTGGATGTGGATTATGTAACGTTTTCAAGGAGGACGAGCATTTGCGATGCCTCTACTGCCTCCATGGGGACAAGACGCACGTGGAGAAGGACTGTGCGTTCTGCAAGAACCTTTCGGAACGGATCAAACAAGATCGTCATTCCCGCCTCGCCACCTGGCTGGAGAAGGGCACAGCAAGTGAGAAGGCAAAGAATAAGTCTGAGCGGGCTTCCAAGTCCTTTGAGGGTGCCCTGGCGACGGGGGCCCAACAGAAGGCCAAGCACCGCGAGTCCGCGGGCTCTGGGAGCGCCGAGAGGTCGGGCTCTTCGATTGCCAAGCAGGGCGCTACTTCCCCGGCATGTTCGACCACGAGCCAGTGCTCTGGTTCGGGGAAGAGGAAGTCCGAGAACCTGGGTAGGCCGCTGGAGCGGACCCGGTCGATCTCAAAGGGGGAGCGAGGTGCTGATCCTCCCCCCAAGGCGAAGGCCCAGGACGCACCTAAGATGGTGAGGGCTTTGATCCACCCGGCTAAGGCCTCTACCGAAGTGGTCGCTGCGACCCTGGCGGAGCCGGCTGAGACTACGCCAATGGAAGTGGCCTCTGGGCCCAGAGTATCCCTGCCGCCTCGGAGGGAATCCTCTTTCCAGCCCATCGCTAAGACCCCTGTGAAGCCCCGGCTGAAAAAGAGGGGGGAGGGGCAGGTGGCCATTACAGACTCGGAATCAGCCTCTGAGGAGGAACTGGTGGAGACCGAGGAGGGCCTCAACGAATGGTCCATAGGCCTCAACGAGAGGTTCAGAGGCCTCAACGAGAGGTTCGAGAAGGTTCGATCCCAGGGGACGGTCCCTGCTGACGTGATCGAAGATGACGACGACGAACCGGGCCCAATGGAGTGGCCATCACGTCCGTCGCAGCCATTGCCCGAGCCCCAGGATAGCTCGGTGGCCATTTTGTTGGCAATCCAATCCTTATGTACCGAGATAAGGACGAGATTACCACGCACCCCGACGGAGGAGCCAGAACCAGGCCCGTCGGGAAGCCCTCCAAACAAGCGGAGGAGAGTCCACCCCACTCCGCCCTTCGTGCCCGCAAGACCGGTGGACCCCTCATCCACCTCGCCGGGAGAGGATACGGCGACGGGGACGGACGATGGCGGCGATGACACAGCAGACATCCCGACATCACCCGACCCTATCCCCCCGCCCCCCTCGGTCTTCCCCAGCCGACGAGGTTGGCTCTTTCCACGCCATGATAACCAGGGCATCCGAACTCTGCCCTGAAGAACAGAAAAAGGAGGGGTTTCTGTACCAACTACGAGAGGCTAAGAGGAAGATGGCCCTCGCAGTGCCTTTACTCGACATCTGGGACAAGGGGCTCGCGGTCCTCAAGAACCCTGCCACAACACCCGCCAAGAGGGACAGGTACGAGAAGAAGTACCGAGTCCCCGATGCCTCCCCCCTGTGCCTCAGGGCCCAGCCCACGCCAGACTCGGTCGTCTCGGCAGCGGGCACGGCGGCTTCAACTTCCACTTCCCCGCCGGACAGCGAAGGGCAAGAAGTTGGACTCTATGGGACGACGAGTCATCTCGTCGGCGGCCAATGCCTTAGCGATCGTGGCCCGCTACGACAGGGAGCTCTGGTTCAAAATAGCTCCCTTGCTAGATTTCCTGCCTGATGACAAAAGGGCGGAGGCCCTAGAAATTCTGCAGGAGGGCGAGGTGGCGTCGAATCACGCCATAACGGTGGCGACTGACATCGCCGATACCGGATTTCGCCAACTGGGCAACAGAGTTTTCCTCCGACGACGGGGATGGCTCAAGGCGACACTTTCGCCAGGACGTCCAGACCAGGGTGTTGGACATGCCGTTCGACGGCAACAGCCTCTTTGGTAAGGCGGTGGATGAGTCTCTACAGGCCATCAAGAACGGCCCGGGCCCTTGGGGTGCTTCAGCAGCGACGGCCCTTTCGGAGCCCCGGAGGCAGACAGGGTGCCTCCAAAGGATCCAGCGGTGGCTCCTCTGCTTACCGCCAGGCGGCCCGCTCCTCTTCCCAGGAGGCCTACAGAGGTCGCGGCAAGCAAGGGGGATCCCGCCGCCGTCGTCGTCAAGGAGGCCAAGGCGGCAAGGCCTCCTCCAAACCAGACTGACCCGGCCCTGTCGTCGGGCCCCCACCGAAGCACCCCGGTGGGAGGCCGGCTGACGAAGTTCATCAGCGTGTGGGAGTCCATCTCCACCGACGTTGGGTGCTGGTCACCCTGGCCAACGGGCACTCGCTGGAATTCCAAAAGAAGCGCCCTCGTATTCCTCCCGTGGCCAGGAAGGGGAATCACATCCCTCAACTGCTGTTGGAAGTAAAGGCAATGCTCAAAAAAGGTGCCATCGAGCTCGTCCCCAGGAGGCTCCAGGGTTCCGGAGTGTACTCAAGGTACTTTCTCATCAGAAAGAAGACCGGCGGTTGGTGCCCCATCCTGGGCCTGCGTCGGTTAAACAAATACATCATCCTGAATTTCTGCGCCTTGGTCACCCTCCAGCACGTGCTGGAGGAAGGCGACTTCCTATGGTCGTTGGACCTGGAGGATGCTTACTTCCACATCCCCATTTTAAAAAGGCACAGGAAGTTCCTCAGGTTCGTGGTTCAGGGACGCCACTACCAATTCAGAGCCCTACCGTTCAGATTAAAGTCAGCACCCAGGGTTTTCACCAAGTGCCTGGCGCCAGTGGTGGCGCGGCTGCGCCTGCAGGGGATCCACGTCTACCCCTACCTGGACGACTGGCTAATCCGGGCAAGGTCAAGGGAACTAGCCGTAGATCATACAGCGAGGACTGTCCAATTGCAAATGGAGCTGGGGTTCGCCATCAACTATCCCAAATCCCACCTGGTTCCATCGCAAGTAGCTCGGTTTTTGGGGGCAAAGCTCGATACTGTGGAGAAATTGGCCTCCCCTTCAGAGGAGAGGACCAAGACCATCCTGAGCAAGGTGCGGTGCCTGTTAGCCATGGACGTGGCCACGGTGAGGTCTATCAAGTCCCTTCTCGGGATGATGTCCTCATGCATCTACCTTGTGCCCCTGTGCAGACTTCGGATGCGTCCGCTACAGGAGTTCCTCGACGCCCGCTGGTTTCAGGCGAGGGGTTGCTTCGAGGACAGGATCCCCCTCGACAAGGAGTTCCGTTCGGCGATGTTATGGTGGGGCACCCAGGCTCACCTCACAACGGGCACGGACTTTCAAACCCCGGCGTTTCAAGAGACGGTGACTACGGACGCCTCTGGAGGGTTGGGGGGCCCACACCGGAGATCTCCACGCAAGAGGCCTTTGGCTCCCGGAGGAGAGGTCTCTTCACATCAACATCTTGGAGCTCCGAGCAGTGTTCTGGGTGCTCAAATCGTTCCTCCCGTCCCTCAAGGACAAAGTGGTGAGGATCTTCACAGACAACACCACCACCATGATGTTCTACATACGGAAGCAGGGGGGCACCAGATCTCCAGCCCTATCCAAGGAGGCCCAGGATCTGTGGCACTGGGCCGTCGCCCAGAGGATGTTTCTGGTTCCGTTCCACCTGGCAGGAATAAAAAACACCATTGCTGACTCACTCAGCAGGGAGCTGCGCTCGTGCCACGAGTGGGAACTGCGCCAGGATCAAGTGGATCGACTCTTCCAACGATGGGGCAAACCCCAGATCGACCTGTTCGCGACGAACTTCAAGTGCCAGAGGTTCGCCAGCAGGTTCCCACAGCCGAGGAGCATGGGCGATGCTTTCTCGTTCCCTTGGGACGGCCTGTTTCTGTACGCGTTCCCTCCATTGCCGTTGCTGCTCCGCCTCATCAACCAGCTCAAGAAGTCCATGTGCAGGATGATCCTCGTCGCACCGGCGTGGCCAGGGCAGATCTGGTTCCCGGACCTTCTGGACTTGTCAACGTCCCCGCCAGTCGGGCTGCCGGCGGACGCGGATCCTCTCTCCAGAGAAGGAGGCGCCATTCTCCATCACTTAACCCTCTGCGGATTACGGCCCCTCAAGTGCTGCCGTACCTACTGTCGCTGGCCAAAGCTGGTCTGGCTCGCGCCTCCATAAAAATACATCTGGCTGCCATCTCCCGATATACCAGGACTACGGGATGGGCGTCCTTGTGGTCTCATCGCCTGGTGAAGGAATTTATGAAGGGACTATTCCGATCATTCCCGCCAGTGAAGGCTCCTGCCCCGGCGTGGGAGCTTAATGTGGTGCTGACCAGGCTCATGGGAGCCCGATTCGAGCCTATGCATTCGGCGCCTTTGAAGTTCCTGTCATGGAAGACAGAAAGGGCCTTCTAGAGTTTTTCTCTGCGCGCCAAACCAAGTTTGGTCTTTTTGTTCATTCGCCTTTGGCGGGCTTCAAGAGTGAAACCTGCCTCTGGCTCCAGTGTCTAGGATAGGCAGGAGGTTTGGGAGGTGCCCGAAACTCCCAGTGCTTAGTCTCCTAGGAGACCCAAATGCACTCTGAGATTGGCTGGCTGACTGTCCCTGCTGGGTGAGTGGCAGCTGTGCTGGAGTGAATGTGAGAGAACTGAATAAAAGGCGAGTCTCTTGGCTTGGAAGGCAGAGTCGACCACTGGAACCAAAGAAGAGCTTGAAGAGGACGGCTGCTGCAACTCCTGGACCATTGGTTTGCCCGGTGAAGCCAAGTTCACATCGACAGAGAAGCCCTGCAAGGATGACTTCTCCCTTTTTGAGCTGGTGGGACCAATCAACTCCCAAGTAAGCCACCTGGATACCCATCTCGGAGCTGGTTGCATTTCCTCAGAGTGCTGCAGGAAACCATAGAGCCAGGGAGAGGGAAACCAGATTTTGGAGCACCGACCAAGCCTAGCCTATTGAATTGCATTGACTGTTCTGGCGAAGTCAAAGTATTTGCACTGTCTAAGAATAATTGTAACCTTTTATGTTCTAATAACCTTTGCCTTTTACTCCTCTTTAAAAGTGTTCTGAATGCCAACAGTAAGATCCCCAGCACCCTTGTTACTAAAGTTACCTGTAGGTGTAGGTTGGGGTCTGTGGGCCATCCCAAAAGGGTCTTGTCTGATTCAGAAACTTAGAGTGTACAGTATTGAAGTATATTTGTGTTACTATATGATTGCCTCCTTCTAATTAATGTTTTATAACTGATAAATACATTAATTATTGATCCAAGAAACCTTGAGCATAAGAGTTTATTTGAACGCCTGTAATTATAGACCTCTGTGTAACATCATTACTGCTCACAAAGGTTGGTTTGCTTACACCTGTAGTCATAGTTTTGTGTATTGTTCCCGGAGGGTACTACATACAAACTTTTCCTAACACAGGGAACTCGTACGGAACTTTCCTAGCAAATGCCCCGGCAACAGAGAATCCCAGGCTGAATAGGAGATCTACTATCAACGAGAAGAAATCCAGTCTGGTCCCCAGCCAAGTCAAACAGTTGATGTGGGCCCTGATGCAGACAGAAAACAGGTTTGCCTTCCCCCTCCAACAAGAGGGTTCAAAACCTGTTGTTCCAGATCTCTCGCTATGTAGCCGGTTAGCGTTCGCAAGGCCATGCGACTGCTGGGGTTGATGGCTTCCTGCGTCGTCTTAGTTCCTCACGCTCGTCTGCGCATGTACCCCATGCAGGAGTGGCTCTCAAGCCAATGGTGTCAGGGCAGCAGCCAGTGCGACGATCTAGTGGTTGTCTCGCAGCCCTCGTTCAGTCTCTGCAGTGGTGGTCAAAGGAAAACCTTCTCCACCCCTGCAGTAGAGGCTACTCTCACCACGGACGCATCTGTCTGGGTGCAGGCTCACTCCCTTCAACAGTCAGCGCATGGCGTGTTGTCCCCTTCAGTAGCTCCAATCACACACATCTGTTGGAGCTGCTCGCTGTGTTCAAATCCATGAAAGCCTTCCAAGCACACCTTCGGGGCAAGACAGTTGTGGTCCTTACACACAGTACCACGGCCATGTACAACCTGAACAGATGGGCACATGCTCTGGGGCTATCGAGACTGTCCCAGAACATCTGGAAGTGGGCACTCAAACACGACATGTTCCTTCTCTCACGTGTTCCCGGGGAACACAATCTTCTGCCAGATGTGCTCAGCAGAGACTTCCCTTTACACGTAAAGCATGAGTGGCAGTTACAAGAGCACATTCTACTCCACGCCTTTACAGGATGGGGTTTCCCAGAGACCGACGTGTTCGCAACTCAGGGGAACGGCCAATGCCCAGATTACGCCTCCAGGTATCCACAGAAACACTCCAAAGGGAGAACGGTCTCTGAATAACATGGTCCGTGAGATTTGCCTACATTTTTCCTCACCGATTTCCCCTTCTCAACAGGATAGTGCACAAGATACGCCAGGAACAAGTCACAATGATCCTAGTGGCACCAATGTGGGCCCGACCGCCTTGGTTCTCCCATCTCATGGAAATGTAAGTCTCCCCTCCAAGGAAACTGCCATGCCCATCCAACATGCTGTCTCAAGACAAGAGAGAGACACTGCATCCGTGCCCCCAACCACTGAACTTAGCAACTTGGCTCCTGTCATAGAGTTTGGACACTTTCAACTCCCTCGACGTCCAACAAGTGGAAGCGCTTTATCTGGTGCAATACTAAGAACGTCAATCCTATTCACTGCTCCCCTAAAGATATTGTCCTTTAACACACCTATTAGACTCAGAACTTGTTTTCAATTCCCAAAAGGTCCACCTGTCCGCTCTCTGCGTATACCACATCCCAGAGCAAGGATTCATGGTGGAAAATTCCTGCCATTAAGGCCTTCATGGAAGGGGTGAATAGACTTAATCCGCCTATTTCCAACCCAACTCCCCAATGGCACTTGAATGTTGTCTTTTATCAGATTAATGGGCCCTCCTTTTGAGCCCATGCACAATGCTAGCCTTAAGGCCCTCACCTGTAAGACTGCCTTCCTCGTGGCCGTTACCTCGATTATGAGGGTTAGTGGACTGCAGGCCCTTTAAGTTCAGGAACTTAACTTTTATCAGATTAATGGGCCCTCCTTTTGAGCCCATGCACAATGCTAGCCTTAAGGCCCTCACCTGTAAGACTGCCTTCCTCGTGGCCGTTACCTCGATTATGAGGGTTAGTGGACTGCAGGCCCTTTAAGTTCAGGAACTCTTTGTGAATATTATTCACAAAGACAAGGTAGTTTTGCACACACCAAATTGCCCCCCCACCCCCGCACTCCTGATTTGTGCCTAAATATATCTCGAAGTTCCATGTGAATCAGTCATTCGAACTTCCCACTTTATTCCAAAACCCGACTAACGTGGCCGAAAGAAGCCTCCACATGCTAGATGTGAGGAGGGCAGTAGTTTACTACCTTGAAAAAAACAAAGCACCTGAGAAAGACAAACCAATTCTTTGTATCTGTGGAAGTTGGTAGAAAAGGTCACCCTGTCTCTAAATCGGCTATTTCCAAAGGGATTGTACATTTCATCAACACTGTGCTACACTCTTGCGACTAGAGATCTACACTTTACGCCTAGAGCTCACTCTACCTTGGGTACAGTGGCTACCATAGAATTCATTGTAAATGTTCCTCTCATCTGAAGCCACAGAGCTCTGCTTTCCTGCTCCTGCATCCCTCGACCTTCCTGCAAGCTACTTCTGATGCCATTGCAGTTGCTAGGGTAATCCTTGCAGTTATGATGCTCACTGCGCCTGTTGAGCACATTTCGGCAACTTTTATAAAGAAAATTGTATTATCCTGCGGGTCGACTGACGATTGCACGAAGATCAATCACTTTGCCGGATTAAACTCATTTCCTTGGGTTTTTGTCCTCATTCGACAACTGCCCATTGTTTAACCCATCCAGTTTGGCCTTTCCAAGATGGCCGGTCCCGAAAAAACTGGATTTTGCTTCCAGCCTTGTCTGGCCTGACTTGGGATGACTAATGCCCACAGCGAAGGCTCCTGTCTGCTCCCTGTCCGCAACCAGAACGCTGCTTAAGATATTTTCTTGTTACGCCTGCATTTGAACTTCCATGATGCTGCAACACACTTTAATAAGAAATCTGGACTTCCATGACATTCACCCCCCCCCCCCCCCATAACGATGGGTTAGTTCCCTTCTTCTGGATGCGCCTCTACCCTCTTTTGACTTTGTTTCCTTCCCTGTTTGTCTCCCATGTCTGCACTCCTGTTTTCGTTGCATTTTTGCACCCACTGCTTCTGGTTGCTATTTCAAATCTGTCTGGGTTTTATGCATTTAGCTCATTTTCAAATCTTGCTGTGTGATGCAAACTTGCTGTGCCATTTGTCTGCCCCCCCGCCTTCTCTATGCTTGTGATGCCTCTTCGACTTGATGTGCTCCCCACTTTCTTTTCTGTCCTATAACACTGTATTTTGCCGGCTTTCCTCTTCTCTTACAGCACACTTTTTCCCTCTCCCTTCTCCCCCCTCCCCTTACTATATTCTTTGCACTTTGTCAGAAATGTCGTCCGACCTAGTTCGATAGCTTGTTTTTCCTCTCCCTCCAGCACTTCCTGAAATGTCATAAGGCCTAGTAAGTCGCTTGTTTTGTGCCTCTCCTCCTCCCCCAACCCCTCGCACCTATTGTCAGTCTCCGGCTCTACCAGAAATGTCATCAGGCCTAGAACGATAGACGCTTGTCTGTTCTAATCTCTTACCCTCCCTCCCTCCCCTCCTCATCTTTGTTACAGCACTTGCACTATCTAAAATGTCGTCTGGCCTAGTACGATAGTTATTTTCATGTTCTTAATGTCGCATGGCCTTGTAAGAATGTCGTCGTATTTTCCCTTGCTCCCTCCCCTGCCTTGAAGCGCTTTGAAACACGTGTGTAAAGACGCTATACAAATAATCAATCAGATTCCATTTGCAATGCAGCAACCTGGAGTTCCGTTCACACTTTCACCCAACACTACTGCTTAGACACACACTCCAGTCTGATTCTCAGGTGGGACAAGCGGTGCTAAGATATTGCTTTGCTACTGATCCTTCACACATCACACCACCATCTCCGGGTACTGCTTGCTAGTCAATGCATAGCATGTGATTCAAAGCAGATTCACAAGCATCAGAAGAGCTACATTACTCACTGTAATCATATTTTCTGATGCTTGTGAATCTGCTTAGAATCACATGCTGTGCATATAGTCCGACATCTAGTGGTAATCGCAGTCTATTGCATCTTTCTTTCGAAGATCGAAAGAGGGTATCAATTCACATGCTCCCACCCTTTCTCCCCTCTTGGAGTAGAAGGAACATAGACATCTTACACCTCTCTTCTGTAACTCGCGCATTCTGCAAGGCTTCCTCATGGCAGAAGAAAAACAACCGGTGGGGCCTGGGCGCATGAGGGATTTTGGTTACACCACACGTCACGGATAGTGTTACTCACGACCATGTCAACGTCCCTTTCGATCTTGGAAAAAAGATGCACTACTCCATGATTACCACTAGTTCGGACTATATGCACAGCATGTGAATCTAAGCAGATGCAATCATCAGAAATACGATTATAGTGAGTAAAGTATGTCATATTTGAATATACATTTATAAATGGAAGTGTTTCTTTGATCTGCTTTACTAACTGGGTTCAGTATACTTACCTACAAGAGTTGGGGACCTCTATACCATTGGGATCGTTTTATAAAGTCTTAACTCAAGTGGACTTTAGGAAGATTCCCTTAACACCTATGATGGGGGTGCCAAAAGAAACCCAATGTACGACTCTCACTATCTGTCACCAGGTTGACCCGTGTGAGACGGGTGTTCTGTTACTCCAGAATTCACTTTTAGGAGCAAACTCGGTTGCACTAGAGACTATGCCTAATTCGGTTAGCCCTTTATCTCTGGAGACCTCAGGCAATAGGTTACAATTGGCGATTGCTGATCACAATCCCATATATCCTTGTGCCACACCACATAGAATGACTGTCAAGTCATTGGCCTAACAATGGGCCAGTAAGAATGTGTGTTAGACCACTCTGGTGGTATCCTGACACTAGGGAAAGAAATCTAATGGAATGGACACCCCAGAAATCTTAGTCATACTGAGGGAAGACCAGACTTGACCGGGTGGGCCGTTAGGGAGATTTATCATTTTTATGCTTCATACCCATCTCCTCTCCTAGTGAGACTCCCAGCACTATTTGCTGGATTTCTGGACCTTTTTCTTTCAATCCTGAATGTGTGGAGCCTTTTTCCACTTATTCATTCTTGTGGGCTGTGCCTTTTGGAACTCTATTCTTTGTGCCCTACCTGTACTATGGAGTCTGTCTGCTCCATAGCTCTTGCAGGTATCTGTGTTTTTACTACCGCAACACACAGCTCTTTATGGGCAGTGTTGCTGGGGACCCTTGGGGTCCCTCCTTTGAGATTCTTTCTATAGTCTCAAGTAACTACAGTTCTTAAGGGTAGAGTGTTTGTTAAGCAAGATTGTATGCCGTACCCTTTCGGTGCACTACAACAGCCCTGACCTCCTGGCAATAGGAACCCAACCTTTGGTATAAGTCTGTACTACACAGGTTGGTAGCGTGTTGAGCAAAACATGGGATAAGTGGTGCGCACCTAATCGTAGTAGGTATACATTTGACAGGATTAATCACAGACCAGCATCAGCTGGTTCCAAAGAGCAGCCAGGCTAATCTCAGGAGGGGCCTATGTGAGCTGTAGGGGAGTTGCACAGATTCACAGTATTCAAACGCTTACACACAAGGTTTCTTGCAGAAACAATTATTAATTTAAGTCAGTTGAGTAAGCCTTCTTCAGAAGGGGCAGTAGAATAGTCGTCCACAAATACACTCCAAAATGCGCACACTGCGTTTCCCTAACTCGGCAAATACCCATTTGGGATGGCACACAGACACTTCCTACACCCTCAGGTGACTTCAATAGTTAGGACACTGTGGACATTAATATATCACAGTTGCATTTAGGGCAATTTTTATTGTGTTTAACCATTTAAGATTTGTACAATTTTTTTCAGTTTTCCTTCTTCAGTCGTAGTAACTTTTTTGTACTTAGGTCACCGCTTTCGTCACCACTTGTTTAGTAGACCGAGTAGGCGTTGATCGCTGGCTTTGACAACCGTGGGGCGGGCAAGGTGTTGGCCGACTGTGAGGGTTAGGTAGAGGTCTATTAGCGAGGTGGCAGTTTAAGTTGGATCTGCATTTTCCATTGCGGGATTGGCTTTTTTTAAGGGCTAGGTCCAGTAGTTTTGCAGCTGCCATAGAACACCTAGCTGAATCACCTTTAGGGCAATACTTAAGAGTATGTCAAAGAAAAAGATTATTAGAATAAAACAAGAGAGCTCACAAATATTCTGATGCAGTTAAGTACTTTTGGTAACCCCCAGTGCAAAGTAAGTTAACCCCTTCCTGGAAGGTAGGACTAAACACAGTCGGAGGGAAGAAGAGTTATTCAGGGAGCCAGGTCAGGCCAAAGTAAATTGGACAAAAGTCAAGGTGAGCTGAAGCACTTCTTGCAGGTAGGTAAGTCTTGTAAAATGTTTTAGAAGTCTTTGTAGAATAAGAAGAAATCAAAGTAGGGCCACAAGCTGGTTAGGCTTGTGAGGTAAAGAAGCTGTTAGCAACTCTACAGAAGCAACCAAGACAAGTCTCCACTGAGAACAAGTGAGGTTGCACAACAAGAGGTAAATTCTCTTAGACCTTAAAGTACCTTTGGTTAGAAGAAAAGGGCTTTGGCTGGCTTCTGTTCCTGTGCAATTCTGCAGATCCTGTGTTCCTGGGCCTCAGTCGTGGAGACAAACACAAGGGAGGACGTCCGGAGGAATCCTGCACTGCAACGGGATGGCCGGCAACAGAAAAGGACCAACTTCTATTCAGTGGCACTTTGCGGTTTCAGCTCCTCGCGTCTCAGCAAATAGCACCACTGCATACTTTTGGCTGCTGAGAGGGACTCTCCTTGCATCTGGGGTCCAGCACTCTGTTGAAGTGTCTCAGGCTCGGTCAGTCCTGCTTCCGGGGAGTCCGGACCATCTTCCTGGAGCTCTTGGCCAACTTAAAAGCAACGCGTGCGATCTGGTGTTCCTCTCCCTGGCTCTTTGGTTCCTATAAGCAACTGCAGTAGAAATGCAACCAGCTTCGAGATGATGTCCAGGTGGCTTACTTTGGAATCGATTGGTCCCACCAACTGTTCGGCAAAGTTTGTATGCAGTACCCTCTGGGAACACTACAAACAACTCTGACTACAGGTATAGGCAACCCAACCTTTGGTATAAGCTTGTACTACACTGTTTTGGTAGCGTGTTGAGCAGCCAGGCTTATCTCAAGAGGGGAAATGTGAGCTGTGGTGGAATTACACAAGGATTCAGTTACAGGTATCCAAATAAACTTTCATACTCAAGGTTCCTTGCATAAACAATTATTAATTTATATATCATTTATAAAGCCTTCTTCAGAAGGGAGAAATATAATAGTAACACACAATTCTGATGCTTGTTAATCTGCTTAGAATCACATGCTGTGCATATGGTCTGACATCCAGTGGTAGCCGCGGAGTATTGCATCTTGTCTTTCAGGGACTGAAAGGGGACGTCGGCATAGGCGTATCTGAAACACTATCCCTATCGTGACGTGTGTAGTACCCAAAATCCCTCACGCGCCGAGGTCCCTCAGATTGTTTTTTTCCTCCCAGATAACTGGTCGCCCTATAGCGGAGCTCTTCATGAGACATTGTTTCTTACCAAAGTGTCGGTTTAATCCCCGTTAAGTCACTTCGCTCATCAAGAACATCTTCAACGAAGACTACGGGGGAATAGTCTACGGCTGTGGGTTCCGGCGCCTAAGATCCGGCATTCGGACTTCCACATGGTCGGGCCTTCTGGCCGGCCTACACAGTAGGGAGAGTGGGCTCGGGGTTTGCCATACTGTGATGTCTTTCCTCTTCTCCACTGCTTTCCTTTTTGGTCTGGTCACTCTTCCCTTCTGCTATGGAAAGGACTCCATTTAGATTCTGCCCTGTGTGTAGGGTCAGATATCCGTGGAAAGACGAGCATACGTCATGTAACGCTTGTCTCCCCCTAGAGCACAACGAAAAGCAGTGTTCGGCGTGTAAACTCCTTAAACCCTTAAGGAGCGCCGGTTGAAGCGGTGGGCCGCATACGGAATGTCACGTGTGGAGCCTCCCTCCCCTGCCGCGACACCAGCCGAAAGTGACGGGGGTACATCGGATGGCCAAACATCCAACACGGACGTTATAGACCTTGAGGCGGACTATTCTAGGGCCGCCACGCCTGTCCCTGACCCTTCCAGGCTCGACTCCGGTCTTGCTACAGAGACCACACCCGGTGACAGGGGTGTACAATCGCACCGCACAAAGCACACAACTCAAGCGCCCTCCTCGACGACTTCGTTGAAGAAGGCGAAAGTGCCAACGGGTCCGCCGGAAACTTTGGCGGCGCCCACGGATCGGTCTGATCCGAAGCCTTCCCCGCATCCGCAGCAGCGCATGACTGGATATAACAAGGGCGCTACTCCCCAAACTAAGGGTGCTACTCCCCAAACTATACGCGCCGAAGTTTCAGAACAAGAAACTTCGACGGATTCCAAGGTTTCCAAAGCCCGTACAGGCCCGAAAACTACAAGTAGGCCTCTACCCAAGAAGCCATCTACTGGCCCTTCTGGAGCCGCGGAAGACATTTTCACTGCCGACACTTCACCGGAGGCATCGTCTCCCGAAGATTCGGTGACTATCCGTAAGAGCATCAATAGGATTGCTATGGCGGTGGGCCTAGTACCGGTTCCACCCACAGTTGTGGGCCAATCCACCGAAAAGTTTTCCACGGATTTGGAAGACGATCCCGAAAACCCTTACGAAGAAAGACCGGTACCCCTCTCAAGCACCCTGAGGAGATCCTCTCAACGCCTTAGGGCGGAGAACACGGTTCCTACTCTGCTAGGTCCATTTGGATCATCCAAGTGGACCACGGAGTAATTCGAGGGGTGTATGGATCGGCTGGAGCAGTTTTTCAGGGCTTCTGATCAACCTCCGCCGAAAAACCCTCAAACTCAAGATGTCCAACACCAAGTTGACTATCAAGAAGATGTCCAGATGGGACACGTATAGAGATATCTATACAGAAGAGGAGTCTTCTTCTTTTTCTGGACAACTATGGGGAAGACCAAGGAGCAACGGACAACTGTAAGGACACCCAGCAGGACGATCAAAACTCTGATATCGTTTGCCTCGACTCTCCCCCATCCACCCCGATTCGACAAGCTTCCCTGGTGGATGATCAAATGGCTTTCAACAACATGTTGAAAAAACAGCGGAATTCTTTAAAATAGCCACGCTTGAAGCTTTGCCCGAACAAGATTTCGCAGAGGACATTATTAATGAAAAGCCTCCGACAAGCCAGTCTATCCCTCTCTTGAGCTCTGTAAAGAGACGGCTGGCCCCTTCCTTACTCACACCCGCTCAGACTAGGGCTGTGAACCCAGGGGTCGAAAAACTTTTCCGACCCTCCCCCACCGACCCGCTTTATATCAAAGGACACGCAATCCCAGACTCGCTGGTGGTGACCAACACTCGGAAGAGAGCAGGGGTTCCCCTTGCCACGGGAGAGTCACCCCCGGACAAGTAGTTCAAAAGGTTGTATTCCTTAGGCAAACGGGTTGCGGCGGCGGCCTATACCGTCCAGATTGCCAATAAAACAACGTTACTGGCAAGCTATGTCGACGCCCAATGGAACCTACTCCAGGAAGGCCTTCAAGAGGTTCCGGAACCAACCAGAGCCAAGCTTCTTGCCATTGTCTCGGAGGGCAAACTTGCCAATCAGAATGTTGTAAAGAATACCCTGGACACCGCAGAGACAGCAGGCAGGTCTCTCGCACAGGGTACTCTCCTAAAGAGGGCCCGCGTGGCTCCGCACGTCGGGCTTCAGGCCTGAGACCCAGGCATCCATTATCAACAAACCCATCGAAGAGGCCAACCTCTTCGGGAAGGCGGTAGACGATGCGTTGGAGACAGCCAAGAAGGAGCACGAGACTATTAAGTTGGAGATTTC
This sequence comes from Ambystoma mexicanum, assembly GCF_040938575.1. NCBI lineage: Eukaryota > Metazoa > Chordata > Amphibia > Caudata > Ambystomatidae > Ambystoma > Ambystoma mexicanum. The sequence goes on from NC_090923.1 coordinate 1,134,119,090, forward strand.
CCCAAAATTTCCCAAAAACCCTCTTCTTAGAGGGGCAGTAATTATCGGTGGTCCTTTCGGGGACAAGCCCGCGCCGCTCAAAACAATTTCGGCACGGGCAACTTCAACTCAAGTCAACCTGCTGAAACCCCACTTACTACCCCCAGAGGGGTCAGAAGCGCGGAAAGAATAGAGGCAGAGGCTCCAATTCCAGAGGAGCGTCAACTTCGGGTCAGAAATGACCAAGTCCAGGTCCCCTCCCATGTCTCCCTGGTCGGGGGGGCGATTAACATCTTCCCTCAAGGCATGGGAGGGGATAAGTTCAGACCAGTGGGTCTTAAAGACGGTCACCTCGGTTACTGCTTGGAATTCGCCCGATCTCCACAGTTCAGACCGCCGAAACATCGACGCCTTTCACCGGAACATCTGCAGATCCTGATCCAAGAGGTGAAGCGCTGCTGGGAAAAGGACGCCATAGAAGCCGTCCCGATTCTTCAGGTAAACAAGGGTATCTATTCAGTGTACTTCCTTGTACCCAAAAAGGATCTCACCATGCATCCTGTTCTAGACCTGCGCCCAGCGAACAAGTTCATAAAGCCCCAGAAGTTTTGCATGGTAACACTGCAAGAGGTAATCCCATTGCTAAAACAGGGGGACTTCATGACAACATTGGATATGAAAGATGCATACTTTCATATTTCAATGCTGCCAGCGCACAGAAAATTCCTAAGGTTCGTGATTCAGGACAAACACTACCAGTTCAAGGTACTCCCCTTTAGCATAGCCTCGGCACCAAGCGTGTTTACCAAGGTCCTGGCAGTGGCAGCGGCACACCTGCGCAGGCTTTCAGTTTACCCTTACCTTGACGACTGGCTCATCACGGGGGACTCGTTCGACGTTTGTTTTTTGAACACCCAAAAAACAGTAGACCTACTGTTCAGCCTGGGATTTTCTATCAACGAAAAGAAATCCAGCTTAGTCCCCAGCCAAGTAAAATAGTTCGTAGGGGCTGTAATTCGTACGGAAGACGGTCTAGTCTTCCCTTCCAGCGAGAGGGTTCAGAACATGCTCTCTCAGGTTCCTCAGTATGTAGCCAGTCGAGAGGTGACGGTACGCAAAGCTATGCGTTTGCTAGGGATGATGGCGTCATGCATATACTTGATTCAACACGCGCGGCTGCGCATGCGTCCCATGCAAGAGTGGCTCAAGAGCCAGTGGTGTCAGGCCAGCGGACAATGGGAAGATCTGTTGTCTCGCCAGCCCTCGTTCTCTTTGCAGTGGTGGTCGAGGGAGAACCTCTTGAAGGGGAAAACCTTCACCATCCCTGCAGTGGAAGCCACTCTCATGACAGACGCATCACTCACGGGGTGGGGGGCTCACCTGCTTCAACAGACAGCGCACGGAGTGTGGTCCCCTCAAGTAGCGTCCAACCATATAAACCTACTGGAGCTACCAGCAGTGTTCAAAGCATTGAAAGCCTTTCAGGAGCAAATGCAAGAGAAGACTGTGCCTTTCCTAACCAACAGCACAACAGCAATGTATTACCCGAACCAACAGGGGGGCACTCACTCTCCAGGGCTATCCAAGCTGTCCCAGAACATCTGGATATGGGCTCTCAAACACAAGATGTTCCTGATATCCCAACATGTTCCAGGGGAACTCCATCTTCTGGCAGACGCACTCAGCAGAAATTTTCCTCTGCCAGAAGAGTACGAATGGCGTCTGCACAAAGACATTGTATCCAACGTCTTTGCAGAAAGGGGGTTTCCAGAGATCGACCTGTTCGCTACTCAGGAGAATGCCCAATGCCAAGATTATGCCTCCAGGTACCCGCAGAACCGATCCAAGGGGAACGGTCTCTGGATAACTTGGTCAGGGAAATTTGTCTACGCTTCGTCGCCTCCCGCCTCTCCCCGACTCCCCTTCTGAACAAGATAGTACACAAGATGCACCAATAACCAGTCACCATGATTCTGGTGGCTCCCATGTGGGCCCACCAACCTTGGTTCGCGCACCTGATGGAAATGTCCCTCTCCCCACCAATCAAGCTGCCCTGCCCTACAACATGTTGTCTCAGCACAGGGGGGAGAGACTGCACCCATGCCCACAAACTCTGAAATTATTTTATGGTAAGTAATGCATGTCATACACTTGGTATCAGGTACTATTATCCCCACCAAAATTATCCCTGTATGAATGGTCGTCTGGAACGCCATAGGCAATATTTTTGGGGGGGATAATTTGTGGGAGTGGGGGTGTCCCCCACACATTTAAAAATAATGCATCGGTTGCATGGGTGTCCCCTGCAGGGTCTATGCCTCAATATCGCCGCAAAAATATGGTGATATTTTTGTATCGCAATATTTTTGTGGGGATATTAACACATGGAACCATACACTTCACTACTGTACACTCTGATTTCTGAATCCGTAAAGACCCTTTTGGGATCGCCAACAGACACAACATACACCCACAGGTGACTTCAATAACAAGGGTGCCGGGGACATTCATATCTTACTGTTGGCATTCAGAATACTCTTAAAAGTTGGTAAAAGGCAAAGGTTATTAGAACACAAGAGATCGCAAATATTCTTAAGCATGGCAAATACTTTTAGATCCTCTTAGAAGAGTCCTACAATTCAATAGGCTAAGCCAAAGTCAATAGGCAAAAGTCTTGTATAAGATGAAGCACTTCTGGTAAGTAAATGGAAAAGTCTTTGCACAAGTTCTTAGGGGTCTTTGACGAAAAGAAGAATGAAATGTAGGGCCACAAGCTGATTAGACTTGAGTTGTGGAAGTTACAAACACTTCTAAAGTAGGAGATGTTCTCTTAGACTTGTTTTACAGTACCTTACAATGAAGAAAAAGATGCAGCTGAAGACGTGTGTTCCTGGCAGTTCCTGCAGATCTCGCTGTTCCTGAGCCTCAGTCGTGGGTACAAGAGGGAGGACGTCGGGGGGACTTCTGCACTGCACAGGGACTGGTCACAAAGCTGCCAAATCTGATTCCGGTAGCTTTCGTCAAGCACACAAACTGGTGTCGTCCTCCCTGGATATTCGGTTTCCTGCAGCACTCTGAGGAAAATACAACCAGCTCCGAGAATGGTATCCACGTGGCTTACGAGTTGATTGGTCCCACCAACTCAAAGGAAGAAGTCTTCCTTGAAGGGCTTCTCTGTCGAGATGAACTTGGCGATTCGGACCTGCAGCAGGGCTTCACCGGGCAAACCAACGGTCCAGGAGTTGCAGCAGCCGTCCTCTTCCAGCTCTTCTTCGGTTCTTTCATTCCAGTGGTCGACTCTGCCTTCCAAGCCAAGAGACTCCCCTTTTATCCAGTTTCCTCCCATTCATTCCAGCCTAGCTGCCACTCACCCAGCAGGGTGACTGTCCTTGCTGGACGGACAGTCAGCCAGCCAATCACGCCAGAGTGCATTTGGGTCCCCTATGAGACTAAGCACAGGGGGTTTCGGGCATCTCCCTCACTTCCTGCCCACCCCAGACACTCGGGCGCCAGAGGCGTTCTTCAGACCTGAAGCATGCCAAAGGCATAGGAACAAAGGGACCAAACCTAGTTTGGTGCGCATAGACAAACTCTAGAATGACCTTTCCAAAAAGAAATGGTGAAAAAAGACGACCGGGACCCGTTCAAACAAAGGAGGCTCAGACGTCATCTTGAAAAACATGACTCCGCAATTTAACGCTACTGGTGTTCGCAGTCAGGAAACATCATGGTAGTTCGTTGTAAAACCACTGCCACCAGCCATTTCGAGAGGAAAGGCTAGCATTGGACTGCTACATGAGTTTGAGATAGGGGATACTAGGTAACCTCCCCAGCACTCTATTGTAATAGATACAATAGGGTGTGCTGGGTCTAGGAATAAAAAAATAAATAAATAAAGAGTAAAGTCAATTTAACTTTACTTTTTCTGGGAAACAGTAGTTCATCCCAGAGAAGGTATTTAAACCTTGGGACAGCCTCAAAGGCTTCCTTGTGCCACTGCACTGAGGGTGATGTGTGACACATATGAAAGGATGATGCCTATGGAGTTGTCTAAAACTTCATAACCAAAGAACACAAGAGTAAAACATATGCAAAATACATGAGAGAGTGGGGGGGAAAGGCTCTCACACTCTCCAGGTAAAAAAAAATCAAGTCCTCAAAATCCAGCAAAGTTACTGAGGGTCTCTAACGTAAAGGGAATTAACACATGTATGAGAATTCTTCCTAACAGGCACCCAAGTACCAACTTGGGAGGGGCCTCCCTTCTTTTTGTGCCATTACTAGCGTGGTTGTTCTTGGGAGGGGAGGTCAGTGTGTGTGTTTTGCCTTTGACAGGAACACTTGGTTATCCCTGCATAGGCTCCAGAGTGTCTAGGCAGGCAGGAAGTGGGGAGGAGTTATCCACCCCTCTACCCCTTGTCTGCCAGAGTGCTTGAATAGGTCCCACTCCCACAGGGGGTCTGGTTGTCCTGCATGGACAGCCCAAACGTCCCTTGCTGTAAAAAATGTAAACGTTTTTTATTTTTTGGTTAACAAGTAACCTTTAACAAACATGAGAAAGAGAGCATACACATTTAATTTGTAATACACATTACAAGGTAATCATTCATTTAAAAGTTCATAAAACAAGGGAAAGAGAAAGAAAAGGTATATAAATACCAAACCATGAAGGAAAAAAAAAGTTAAAATGCATATCACATTAATCATATTACTTTCACCTATGTCTAAAATTTCTTTTAGAAAATGTATTGTAGCATCCATCCATTTATTATGACCACAAGAGTTCACGATAAGCTGCCATACTCTTCCTGTGTGAGCCTGGGCATAAGGTTGGTTGAGATGTCCAAAATATGACATTCGACTATCCTCTAATGATCTGCAATGCAGCAATATGTGGCGTTGCGTCTCTACCTCTTCTGGCATAGAGCAGAAAGAACATACTCTCAAGTCTCTCGGAATTCTATTCCAGGCACCCAGAATTTCGTTTGTGTGAATCCAATTCAGTCTTGGCCTCATCACCCTTGACCGCCATGATCTACTGGGTGATCTATTCAAATAGTGTGGGCAGGTTCCGACTGGTCTGACGTCAACCAGCAGGTCAGCGTGCAGATGATATGATCTCACTTCGCTGATTGTGTCAATCCAGTCCCATTCTTTGTCTCCTTTTCATTTCAGTTGGACTATGACAAGCTGTATCTTTCCAGATATCATACCTCTTGCAAATTTGATAACTATTTCCCAATTCTGTAAGGCGACCCAAGATTTCTTATGCAGCAACTGATTTAACAGCCACCAAATTGAGCACTCATAAGCACAGAGAATGTTTTACAACAGTGAAAGGTTCTTCCAATATAAGTGAAAATGTATGGAAGACAGTCGCAACTCATAATGAATGACTGCCCCCGTGACACCGTTGGGTCGAGGTAAAACCTTCCTCCAGCACAAACCCTCAAACATCTGTTAGGCTAGAATTGATGTAGTAACCCTGTGGGAGACCACACACACTTGTCCTCTTGGTGTTAGGTAACCTACCTTTTGGTATAGACCTGTACTACACAAGTTGGTAATGTGACTGAGCAGCCAGGCTCATCTCAAGGAGGGGTAAATGTGAGCTGTAGCAATGTAATTCACAAATACAAGTAACCAAGTAACAATTATATCAATGTGTTTAAAAGTGTTTTTATTGGTTTCATTACAAACAGTATACAACAAACCAGTACAACATAGTATGCACAAAGTCACATTTTATGTTAACTTCCCCCGGTTGCCTTCTCACCACTACCCTCTACTTCAGCCACCTTCACGTGCACTTCCATAATGTCATCCTGTGGGGTGTCTCCATCCTCCGAATTTCCCCTTCTGCCTTCGAACAGACGCTACTAGATGTCTCCACCATACTAGTGCTTGCGCCTAGTCTTCCCCTTCTCCATTTGTGGCTTCCTGCCATCCATACAACTGTTTCAGCATTAGCCCAGTTCCAGAGATCCTGCCACCAGGCCTCCGCACTCTGTCTCTGCTTTGCTTTCCAGCTCATAGGAATATACGCCAGGTCTTTAAGCTTACTTACATGTTTAAGGTTACGTGGTCTAGGGAACCCTCCAAGCATCCCCGCCCACAGAGAGTCTACATCAAGCACTCCCTCTTTCTCAGCTAGGAGGTACACTACCACTTTCCAAAATCTTCTGACTTCAGAACATCACTTACATCAAGGTTTAAGTTAAAAATAGTTATTTAACAGCAGTTTTTAAATAAGCATTCTTTTAAAAAGGGCAATATGTGTAATGATCAAATATACTTTTCCAGAATCAACACAAAGCTATTAGATACTCTTTAGAGATGCTTTTTAAACACTTCCTACACCCTGATGGCATTTATATATCACCAGTACACTTTGTAGATTCTGAGGTTTGTAGAAAGGAAAGGTTAAGGGAAGGAAAAAGGTTAAACAGGTGAGCATGTGAGCACTTAAATCTTCCAGTGAAGTCTAGACAAAAAACTTTCCCAGCAATAATAGTTAAAAACCAAGTTATCACCTCTGAGGGACAGAAAATATCAGTCAAATGGACTGGAAGAGTCTGCAGGGAGACAGGCAGGCCAAAGTCAATTGGAGCACAGTCTAGGGAGCTCAAGCACTTCTTAGATAGCAAAGTCTTGCACAAAGTTAGTTGGTTGAAGAAAAATCACTGTAGGGTCACACGCCGTTACACTTGTGAAAGGTAGAGCTGAAATCAGCACTAGCAAAGTAGCTTCTGCAAGTCTCAACTGAGAAGAGCAAAGCTAAAGACACAGAGGTAAGTACCCCAAGTCAGAACAGTACATTTGGTTAGAAGTGGTCCAGCTGGCTTCTGTCTGGTTGCAGTGAATCAGATCCTGGGTTCCTGGGCCTCAGTCGTGGGGACAAGAGGGAGGACCTCTGGAGGACTCCTGCAGCAGCAATTCGGAGGTCGGTGGCAGCTACTGGCACTTTTCGGATCAGCGGCACTTCGCAGTTTCAGAGCTGGGTAAACCGCACCACCGCAGATCTTGGACACCGCTTGGGCTTCCTTCACTCCTTGAGTTCTGTACTCTGGTGAGGGGACTCGAGCTCTGGTCGTCCTGCTTCTGGAGGGTCCTGGGGAGACTCCTGGAGCTTCTGCTTTGATCAGACGTTGCACTCGACTACAGATTTCTCGACCCGTGGCACTCTGTTCCTGCAGCAGCAAAGAAGTACTGCCAGTCTGGGAAGATGGTCCAGTGGAGTTTGTCTGTGGGTTAGTTGGTCCCACCAACCCAAGGGAAGAAGACGTCCCTTCCGGAGCTTCTCTTGTCAATCGGAAAAAGGAGTTTCAGCACAGTAGCAGGGCTTTACCAGGCAATTTAAAGGTCCAGGAAAATGCAGCAAGCTTCGTTCACGGTTTCTTCATCAGGTTGTTCTTCCCAGTGGTCGAGTCTCTAGTCCCAAAACACCTTTTTAAGCAGATGTGAGGGAGGTTCCCAAAACTCCCCTATCCTTGTCTTTAGGAATGCCTGAATGCACCCAGTCCTGATTGGCTGGCTGGCGGTCCTTGCAGGACTGCCACCCTGCTTTTTGAATGACAGCTAGGCTGTGCATGAATGGGAGAAACCTGCTTAAAAGGTAAGGGTTTTGGGACTAAAGAGTCGACCACTGGGAAGAACTACCCGACGAAGAAACCGTGAACGAAGCTTGCTACATCCTCCTGGATCGTTGAACTGCCCGGTGGAGCCCTGCTGAAACTATTTTTATGATCGGAAAGAGAAGCTCCGGAAGCAACAACTTCTTCCATTGGGTTAGTGGGACTGACTAATGTCGAGACAAACTCCACCGGAAGACCTTCCCCAACTAGCTGTACTTCTTTGCTGCTGCAGGAACCGAGTGCCATGGGTTAAGAAATCTGTAGTTGAGTGCATCGTTCTTAAACCGACCATAAACTCCAGGAATCTCCCCAGCACCCTCCAGAATCAGGATGACCAGAGCTAGAGTCCCCTCACCAGAGTGCAGGAGGAATCGAGGAGTGAAGGAAGCCCAACCGGTGTCGAAGATCCGCGGTGGTGCTGTTTACTGAGCGCTGAAACCACGATGTGCCGCTGATCTGTATGGAGCCCGTAGCTGCCTCGAATTGATCATAGCTGCCTCGAATTGATGCTGCAGGAGTACCAGACATCCTCCCTCTTGTCCCCATGACTGAGGCCCAGGAACAAAGGATCTGCATCGCTGCAACCAGACAGAAGCCAGCTGGACCCTCTTCTTCTAACCAAAGGTTCTGTCTGACTTGGGGTACTTACCTCATTGTCTGTAGCTTGCTCTTCTCAGTTGAGACTTGCAGTAACTGCGTTTCTAGAGTTGATCTCTAAACAACTTTCACAAGTGTTGCAGCTTGTGACCCTACAGTGATTTTTCTTCAACAAACTCTAACATTATGCAAGGCTTTTACTATCTAAGAAGTGCCTCAACTCTATAGACTTTGCTCCAATTGACTTTAGCTGGCATGGCTCTCTGGAGACTCTTCAGTTACATTTGACTTTGATTCTTACTGTCCCTCAGAGGTGATACATTGGTTTTAACTAATATTGCTGGGAAAGGTTTTTATCTAGACTTCATTGGCAGGTTTTAAAGTGCTCACATGCTCTGAGAACCTTTTTAACCTTTTTCGTTCCTTTAACCTTTTCTTTCTGCAAACTCAGAGTGTACTAGTGATATATGAATGAAATTACTGGCTTAGTTAGTGAAGTCACCTCAGTGTGTAAGAAGCATCTCTAAAGAGTATCTACTAACTTTGTATTGATTCTGAACAAGTATTTTAAAGTGTATTTGATTGCTACATATATTTCCCTTTTTAAATAATGCTTATTTTAAAATGACTGTTAAATAATTATTTTAACTTGAAACCTTGAGTGTTTCTTGGCTACTTGTATTGTTGGATTTCATTGCTACAGCTCACATTTACCCCTCTTGAGAAGTCTGGCTGCTCAGTCACACTACCAACTTGTGTAGTACAGACCTATATCAATCGGTGGGTTACCTAATACCAAGAGGACATGGGTGGTGTAGTCTCCCACAGGGTTACATCAAGCCTTGCTTAAGTCACCATACAAAAAGCAGATGCCTATGGCGTTTGTCAGACTCCAAAAAACAATGAAAACATAAAATCCAAATCAGGGAAAAAAACATGCGAGCATGAGATAAGGGTCCCACTCACTCAAGAGGTAAAATTAAAAAGTCCTAAGTCCAGCAAAAGAGTTGGGTCTCTAAGGTTGAAAGGAAGTAGTGCGGAAATGAAAATTCTCCCTAACAATGACTACAAAAAAATAAATTGGTACCCGTATGACTACCAAAAAGGTACATTACCTTACCTCTGCTGCCAGTTCTACCCCTTAAACCTAATGTAGGGTGATACAATCACCCTATAGTAGTAATGCAGTGTTTAAGCAGCAGCCCTGGGCCTGAGCTCCTTATGGCTACCCCGGGACCATATACTCTTAAGGATTCTAAGGGTTGTAGTGACAGAGCAACTTCAGTAGCACTCCCTCTGACCCCCAGAAATAGGTCAGCGATACCCAAAAAAAGAGATGGGAAGAAAGCAAAAAGTTAAGGGGGACCCTAAAATGGACCTAGAGAAACCCCAAAATGAAATTGTCCTAACAGTGCCCTTTACTTACCTGTAACATACTGTTATTTACGTTGTTAAGTATATAAAGTATAGTATATTTTTAAATCCCTCTGTATGGACTTCCCTTTATTTAAAGTGAAACTGATATCCTGTATTCTGGTCTTTCCCAGTCCCCTCCTGAGAGCTGGCCTTGATCACTCGACTGGAAACTACCACTAGCGATGATAGGTGATAGCCTGTTTACCGAGGTTTGGGAAGGTAATGCCAACTCCTAACCTAAAGTCTGGGGGATTCCCCCCTAGCCACAAGTGTTAATTACCTGAAAAAAGCTGTTGGTTCGTTTGGAATGTCTGAGGTCATCGAGCATTAAGGATCAAAATAGTTTGACTCTGAATTGCATGGATTCAAAAATGTGTTTAAAGGTTTGAAGGTTCTGGACATCCGATTATCAGAGAAAAATTTTTGGAACAAACCTCTACAATTGTATTCATTAATTAAAATAACGTTTGCATTAGGTTTTCCTTCCCCGAATACCATCTCCTGTTTTCTCTCCTTTAAAGGCTGGCTGCCCTGTTCATTCCTTGGAAATGTCCCATGGTCTCCTTAGATAAAATCTCAATTTTGCATTCTCCATTTAGAGAGCTTTCCACTCAAAGGCTTGCTGTTGCTTGTGTTATATATTCCTAGTAGTTTCATATTTTCGATGGTTACTCACGTGTGTTTCTCTCTTCCTTAGGGCTCTTCGAAAGGCTCTTACCCATATAGAGATGCGTCGAGCAGCACGGAGACCTAACCTGGCACTGAAAGTGAAATCAACCCTCCCCTTGAGACCTACGCCTCCACTTCCCCTCCTGCCCCTCGCACACCTGGCCAGCAGTAGCGAGCCCATCGTGCTGGAGGACTAATCAAAGGCAGACGTTTTTAATATTTAACTTTGGGAGGACAAAATGATCTGATTACCAGACCTTGCGTGCAGTTCGCAGGCTTGCCTCTCCTGGCCCCTGTGACTTCCCTCACTGGACCCCAAGGGACTTATTGTTGCTACACGTACTATTTGGAACAAACAGCAGGAATTCTCTAAAACTCTCCCCTTCAGTTTTATGCACTCATTGCTCTGTTTCTAATGTCCTACCCTAATCAACCTGCATGGGTGAAGATGCTCTCTTCGTTATGGAATGTGGAGGTGGCGGCAGCAAAGATTTATACACAGAAACATGACACCCAGCACAGCTGAAAAGAGCGGTCCTGGAAATTGGCAAAACTTGGAAGGGCTGCAGTGTCCTCCTGCATCTTCCTTGAGAAGGAGCTGCGTGAGTTGCTTGCCCAGGATGCTCCTCAAGTTCATACAATGTCTTTCCAGTCAGCTAGTCATTATTTTTATTTTTAAGTTGTTTTGGCATTTTTCCTTTTAAAATTTCGCTCTGCAATGGTGTTGGATTCTGTTTCCTATGGCCAGACAGTCTAACCCCCATTCTCCCAGAGCAGCATACAGAGGATAGCGCAGGTTGAAAGAAAAGACATTTTTGTACGATGGAGACCGGAAAAAATACCTGGTGCAAGTTTTTTTAAACATTGTATACTGTTAACAGTTTATCTAGTACTGGATAAAATAAAGACCCATTTTTCTGCATGTGTGCTTTATTGCTGCCCACCACCTTCTGCACCTGCAGCCCTCCATCTCTTTTCACTTGCCCATTCTTCAATTGCTCCATCTCTGCTGCACTCTTCTTCCCATCTGTTCACTAGATTCTTCCTCTTACCTCTGTTTGCTTCCACATCCTACCCTGTATCCATCTCCCCTCTTCATCACTCCTAACTTATTCTTCTTTCATCCCACTTTCCTGTCTTGCACCTTTATCCTTTTCACCTTCTGTTCAGATGGATTTTCAGAACCAGTCCTGAGGGAGGGTTCTGAGAGGCCACCCTATTTTAGTGAACAAGACACTTGGATCTAGCCACACTCAATGTAGTGTTGTGTGCGTGCTATAGTGGTATGAGACTGAGAGCACTCAAATCAAATTAAATAGTAAGTATAAAAATAACTGTTTATTTGGCCTGAAAACACTCTGATCAATGACAATCACAACTAAGGAGGACTATTAGATAATGTATATTTCTGATGCTTGTGAATCTACTTGGATTCACATGCTGTGCATATAGTCCGACATCTAGTGGTAATCGTGGAGTATTGCATCTTGTCTTTCGAGGATCGGAAGGGGACGTCGACATCGGCGTGCTTGTAATACTATCCCTAGCGTGACGTGTAGTGATCCCAAAATCCCTCCTGCATCCCACAGATTGTTTTTTTTCCACCCAGCTTGCTGGTCACCTTATGCAGAACTCGTAAATTGATATATTTCTATTTCAGTTGTCCACGACCGTTGGTCATTTATTCATCACTTCGTCATAGACGACTACTCCTGAACCAATGCCGAAGACTGCAGATTTCGGCGGCTGGTGCTTCAGTCGCAGCGGTCGACTGTGAGGCCTCGGCCCATAATAATAATAATAATAATTTGGCACTTATATAGCGCTACGAACCCTTAGGTATCTGAGCGCTGCTTATTATTACCCACGGTGTGTGGTGCTCATTTATCGACCTCGGAAGGATGAAAGGCTGAGTTTGGCCCCGCCGGGATTCGAACCCGCGTTAGCAGATTCTGCACCGATGTCAAAGCGAGTGCTCTACTCGCTGTGCCACTTGACCGGCTTACACAGTAGGGAGAGTGGGGTATGGGGTTCTGTTTCTTTTGTAGAGTGCATTTCCTTCTCCCCTCTTTTCTCTTCTTGTTTCGCTGTTGCTTCTAACCTGAGTAATGGGCAGCGCTCCTTTTAAATTTTGCCCTTCTTGCAACAGCAAATATCCATGGAAAGACACACACCAGGGGTGTAATAAGTGTCTACCTCGAGATCACAACGAGCAGTCCTGCAAGTCCTGCCAACTTTTACGTCTGAAGACGATAAAAGAACGGAGGATGAACCGGTGGGCGCCCTATGCCATGCAGCAGGCAGAGCGTAGCTCCCCCATCGGTGCAGGCGCCTCGAGTGACGAGGATATAAGCGACAGCCATGGCTCGGATGCAGAGGCCATGGACTTCTCTGCGTAACAGGCAGGTTCCGAGATGTCCGTCCCCAGCAGGCAGGCCAACGGTTCTGCTATGGGAAGACAACACCCCTGCGACAAGGAGACACATCACATAAAGATAAACACACATCTGAGCCTCCTCAACAGACTCGTGGGGAAGGCCACAGACTCCAACTGGAACACCAAAACATTCAACAGATCCCGCCGAACCCGATGATCGGCGACCCTGCCCGCAACCGTCCACACGGCATGCGTCCGGACATACAAGTCAAAAGCGTGTCGGCACCAAACAGAGTACCGAGACGCCTCATAAGAGCGCGTCGGTGCCAAAGGTTTCAGCAGCGCCAAAAACCACGACAAAGCAGTTCGCTCCGTTGCCATCACTCCCATAAACGCCAGAGATCCGTGAGAGTCTCGCAAACATCTTGGCGGCAACTAGGCCTAAGGACACGTCAAAAGACAAGTGAAGACGAATATTCGGATGGGTCCCATCCCCTATTTAAGACACTGGCAGACAAATCTCGACCGCCTAGAGGCACAGGTTCTCAAGAACAAGCTTTCGAAGTTTGTAGATTTTTCAGAAAGGTTGCTCACCCCAAAAGGACCATCGGAGGAAGACTCCTACCCTTCATTGTCCAAGGTTCAAAGGAATTTGTCAGTTCCCTCATGAGGTATTTGACCTGTCAGAACCTGAGGAGATCCATCAGGACGCCTCTGATCAGGGAGAATCTTTTTGACGAGATAACAGACCAGGGTCCAGGCTGGGGTGACTAACAACGAGATCCAGACCCTCTGTGTATAGATCCTCCTGCCTCACCACCTCAGACAGACCTCTCCTATTGATGGACAGATGGCATTCAATGCAATTCTTAAAAAAGCGGCTGAACACTTTCAGATTGCCACTCAGGAGGCGGTACAAGACACCGACTTTGTGAGGACATTTTAAAACAAAAAGCACCCACAAGTCAAATGATGCCTCTATTGAATTCTTTCAAGAGGTGCATCGCTCCCTCTTTGTTAACTCCATCTTAACAAGAGCTGTAAATCCACGAGTCAACCTTTCACCCCTCTCCAACAGACCAGCTATATATCCGGGGACATGGCACTCCCGACTCCATAGTAGTCACAACTACAACAAAGGGAGCCAGAGTACCCTTGTCTATGACTGAGGCACCTCCAGACAAGGATTGCAAGAAGTTGTATGCCCCTGGAAAGTGCATAAGAACATCAGCCGCTTACTCCACTAGGATAGCTAACAACACCACATTGCTGGCTAGTTATAGCGATGTCCATTGGAATTTACTGCAGGAGGGCCTGCAAGAAGTCCCGGAGCTAACACGATCGCGCCTTCTGGCAGTTGTGTCGGAAGGGCGGCGGGTCAATCAGAACATCCTCAAAAACACCCTGGACGCTGCAGAAACAGCGGGACGAACACTGGCCCTAGGCACCCTGCTTAAAAGGAATACATGGCTAAGAAATTCGGGATTTAAACCTGAGACCCAGGCATCCCTATTTAACAAGCCAGTTGAAGAGACTAACCTGTTTGGGAAGGCAGTGGATGAGGCCTTGGAAACAGCTAAAAAGGAACACAAAACCTCTCTCAACCAAATTACTCAAAGACCCTACCAGCAGCGAGGGCGTAGCTCTTGCTGCTCCTTTCGGGGACACTCCTTCCCACGCCCCTCTTGCCCCCACACCCACAATCAGTACTCAACAGGGAATACACCATGGTCCTCCGGACAAGCTGCAACTGCCACTAGCCAATATCAGCAAAGAGGGAGGTGCAGTGGCAAAGGAAGGGGTATAAACTCCACCCTAAGAGGCTCCTCGACCTCCACTCAAAAATTACTTACCGGTCCAGGTCCCCTCCCAAGTCGGGGATGAATAACATCTTTTTTTCATGCATGGAAGGGAATCCCCACAGACCAGTGGGTGCTCAAGACCGTCACCCACAGTTACTGTATAGAGTTCAGCCGACAACCTCGATACCGACCCCCAACGTCCAGACGCTTATCACCAGAACCCCTCAAGATCCTGCTGCAAGAGGTGGAGATCTTCTGAGAAAAGGGCGTGATAGAAGTCGCCCCCATTCTACAGGTAAACAAGGGTATTTATTCAGTGTACTTCCTTGTACCCGAAAAGGATCTCACCATGTGCCCTGTGCTAGACTTGCGCCCAGCGAACAAATTTGTAAAGCCACAAAAGTTAATGATAACCTTGCAAGAAGTAATCCCTCTACTAACAGGGGGATTACATAGCAACATTGGACATGAAAGATGCATACTTTCATATTTCAATGCTGCCAGCGCACAGAAAGTACCTAAGGTTCATGATAGTGGATGCGCACTATCAGTTCAAGGTTCTTCCCTTCGGCATTGCCTCAGCTCGACGGCCTCGTCTTCCCCTCTGAGAGGGCTCATAACATGCTGTTCCAGATCCCTCATTATGTAGCCAATCGCGAGGTGACTATACGCAAAGCCATGCGACTGTTGGGGATGATTTCCTCCTGCATTTACTTAGTCCCACACGCACGTTTGCGCATGCGCCCCATGCAAAAGTGGCTCAACAGCCAATGGTGTCAGGCCAGCGGACAATGGGACGATCTAGTGGTGGTCTCGGCAGCCCTCATTCTCTCTCTGCAGTGGTGGTCGAGGGAAAACCTCTTACAGGGGAAAACCTTCACCACCCCTGCAGTAGAAGCCACTCTCACCACGGATGCATCTCTCACGGGGTGGGGGGCACACCTCCATCACACGGCACATAGGGTTTGGTCCCCAGCAGTAGCATCCAATCACATAAACCTGTTGGAATTGTTAGCAGTGTTCAAAGCCCTGAAGGCTTTTCAAACACAACCATAGGGTAAGACAGTACTAGTCCTCGCGGACAGCACCAGGGCCATGTATTACCTGAACAGACTGGGGCACGCACTCTGCATGTCTATCCAAACTGTCTCAGAACATATGGAAGGGGGCTTTCAAACACACGATGTTCTTCCTGGCTCAACACGTTCCAGGGGGAACTCAATCGTCTAGCAGACTTGCACGGCAGAGACTTCCCACTACCCACAGAATACAAATGGCAATTTCACAAAGACATCGTCTCCAACATCTTCACAGAATGGAGCTTCCTAGAGATCGACTTGTTCGCAACTCTGGAGAACATACAATGCCAAGACTACACCTCCAGGTACCCCCAGAACCACAATGATTCTGGTGGCCCCAATGTGGGCCCACCAACCCTGGTTCTCCCATCTGATGGCGATGTCAATATTTCCTCTGATTAAGCTACCGTCCCCATACAACATGCTATCACAGGACATGGGAGACTCTCCATCCATGCCCGCAAACTCTCAACTTAGCGGCCTGGCTCCTGAAGTCATAGAGTTTGGGCACCTCCAACTTCCTCAGGGATGCATGGACATACTTAGAGAAGCAAGAAAGCCTAACACCAGACATTGCTACCCCAATAAATGGAAACGCTTTAGCTACTGTAATTCCAAGAGCATTAATCCCATAAGCTGCTCTCCAACACATATTGTCTTCTACCTGACTCATCTACTTGACTGTCTGGTTTTCAATTCCCCGATGGTACACCTAGCTGCACTTTCAGCTTATACTACGTCCCAGAAAAAGGTGATGTGATGGAAGATCCTGGTGATCAAGGCTTTTATGGAAGGGTTTAAAAGACTTAATCCCCCTATTTCAAACCCAGCTCCCGGATGGGACCTAAATGTGGGATTATCTAGACTAATGGGATCTCCCTTTGAACCTATGCAGAAGGCTAGCCTTAAAGCACTCACTTACAAGACTGCCTTCCTAGTGTCAGTCACTTCAATAAGAAGAGTTGGTGAACTACAGGCCCCTTCTGTTCTAGACCCATTTGTCACAATTCACAAAGACAGGGTGGTTCTGCGCACTCACCCACGGTTTGCGACTAAATTCATTTCAAAGTTCCATGTGAACCAATCAATAGAACTACCCACATTCTTCCAGAACCCCACTAACGTGGCAGAAAAAAGCCTACACACACTTGATGTGCGCAGGGCAGTTATATTATCTGGAAAAGACTAAACCACTAAGGAAAACAAACCAGTTTTTCGTTTCAGTGGCGGCTGGTAGAGAAGGGGACCCTGTCCCTCGGCTATCACACTGCATCACACTGCATCACACTCTGCAACTCTTGCCAAGAGAGACCTGCCCTTCAAGCCTAGAGTACACTCTCCTTGGTGCACATGGGCTTCCATAGCATTCATTGCAAATGTTTCTCTCAAGTCCATTTGCAAAGCGGCAACCTGGAGTTCTGTACACAATTTACAAAACGCTACTGCCTAGATACTCACTCTAGGTCTGATTCTCAGGTGGGACAAGCGGTACTAAGACATCTCTTTACTACTGTTCCTTCTCACATCCCACTACCAACTCTGGGTACTGCTCGCTAGTCTATGCACAGCATGCAATTGTAAGCAGATTCACAAGCATCAGAAGACATGCATTACTTACCGTAATAGCATTTGTGATGATTGTATCTGCTTAGATTCACATGCACCGAACCTTCCTCCCCGCGCAGAGTAGAAGGAACATAGACATTTTACCACTTCTTCTCTCCATCTGTACTACTCACGATAGTCCTAAGGCTCCCTCACGGCAGAAAAAACACAACCAGAGGGACCTCAATGTGTGAGGGATTCCGGGGACCCTATACGTCATGTTGGGGATAGTGTTACAAGCACGCACATGTCGACGTCTCCTTTCGATCCTCAAAAGACAAGATGCAATACTCTGTAATTACCGCTAGATGTTGGACTATATGCACAGCATATGTCTCTAAGCGGATACAATCAGAAATGCTATTACGGTAAGTAATGCATGTCATACATATATATTTCTGAGGCTTGTGGATCTGCTTGGATCACATGCTCTGCATAGTAGGACATCTAGTGGTAGCTGCGGAGTATTACAAGATTTGTTTTGGAAAGTCAAAAACAGCCATTGACAGGACGTGTTAGTAAGACTATCCCTAGTGTGATGTGTACTGTACCCATGGTCCTTCACGCGTCAAGGTCCCTCAGATCGTTTCTTTCCGCCATTGCGTTCTGTCGTAAGTTGCAGAGGTCCTTCCATGCTGATGCCTTTGACTAGTTAGTTTATTTGTAGACTTCTTTCTTGTCCAGCGTCATCCGACTGCTTTCGACGGACAACTTGTTTGTCGATTGGCTGAAACGACGACGAGACGTAGCCTTCACAGGCCTCTTTGGGCTTCGGCCCTTACAGTAGGGAGAAGGGGGGGAGGTTGTCTTTCATACTGACTTATTTAGAGAATGCATATTCTGCCATCCCTTTTCCTCGCCTAACTGCCCTTTCCGTTCATAATAGACAAAACACCTTTTACGTTTTGCCCAAACTGCCATAGAAAATTCCTGTGGAAAGACACTCATTGAGTGTACAATTACTGTCTCCCTAGGGATCACCCCGAAAAGCTTTGCAAGTGCTGCAAACTTTTTCACCCAAAAACACTCAGATTGTCGCACCAAACGCTTGGCCGGCCACGCAATGCAGGCCAAAACCCTTGTCAATGTGACGGCGGACTCCAGCGAGGGCAGTATTGGTGTCCTGAGTGATGCTGAATGCACCCGAACCCCATGTGCAAGCCCTTGACTCCAATAAGCAGGCCGGCGGCTCTGTGACAGACATCCAGCGGTCATAGCGCACACACGTCCAAGAACATTAAGCGCATAACCCACGGCCAACATTCGACAAAATCGTTGAGCGTTGAAGCCCAGGCGGTGTTCATGGAAAAAGCCTCTAGATCTTCCCTGTCCTCTAGACCATCGCTTACGCCTCATGACAGACCGCAGAAACCGGCCACCACGGTCGGTTCGGACATCACGCACAAAAAGGCCCTCCTTTCACAAGCTGAAAAACAGGCTGCGAAAGGCACATCAGCGTCCCCTAAACATAAGCCTAAAATGCAAGAATTAAACACGTCCCCGCTACCCTGTTAAAAACAGTCACAGAAAAAAGTCAGGATTCCTCAATGCCTTTGTCCTCCAAAACCATTCAGGGTATATCTTATACTCTTCCTCCCCTGTAGACAAACTCAGGATTTATGCATCACAAGGACCAGGCACTCTGCCAGGCCACCCCTACCATGTCAGGCTTCCCACCTTCATGTGACTATACCCCTGAATAATTTAACAGAATTATAAAAAGTATGTCATGCTTTGTTGACTTCATAGAGAAGCATCCAGAAAAACTAACGTCCCTTAGAGTTGCCTCACAGCCAGGGTCTTCAAAACATCAACCCCTTGCCAAAAAGACCTAGTATTGAGCCACAGCCTAGCACCTCTACCCTAAGCCCCCTTCTCAGGACATGTATGATGTGGATCTCTCAGGGTCACAAGACACCGGCTCTCAAGGCGACCTATATAGTCGGGACCTATACTATGACGACATGTACGTCATCCAGTCGCCTGACCGCCAAGACCAGCCTGTACCAGATTCTCCCTTAGGCCACTAACTACAATATAATTAACTGCTGCTGAAGGCTGCCCAACACTTTCATATTGACACTCACGAGGCATAAGTAGACCAGGACTTTGTGGAGAACATTCGGGGAGACAGGAAGTCTGCCACTCAGTTTCTCCCACTGTTAGTCTGTACAAAGATTTATACAGCCCCCCTACTTGCACCTAACCGAACAAGACGCTTAACCCCAGAATCGAGAAATTATTCAGGCCAGCGCCCGCAGATCCTTTGTATATTAGGGGTCAGCTAAAACCTGATTCACTAGTCAACACCACTACCAGAAAAAGGGCTGGCACTCCTCTGGCGTCGGCTGAAGCCCCGCCAGACAATGTAACAAAACCTATACTTTCGGAAGGAAGGGTGCCTCCTCAGCAGCATATAGAGCTAGAATCGCAAAACACTAACTTCTGGCTAGTTATGACTTCCTCAAGTGGGATGACTTGGAACACCAGGTTGAAGCGGTTCCAGAACCCCTAAAGCGCAATTGTTGAGCACTATCGCAGAGGGCAAGCAGGTATCAAACTGCACACTCAAAAATAATCTTGATGCAGCAGACAATGGAGGCTTCCCAGAAGGCAGGCTCATCAAGCACCATGCCTGCCTCAGTCTGGTTTTAAGCTGGAGATTCAGGCCACCCTCCTTAACATGCCGGTGGAGCCTAGTGTACTTTTCAGTAAGGCTGTTGAAGACACCCTCAAGAGCGCAAAGGAGGAGTATGACACTCTTAAATCCTTTGGCCAGTTAACAAATAAGCCCTATGTACAGCGGGGCTCCTCAAACGCCAGAAGATTTCGGGGTCAGGGTTCACAGCGCTCTTCCGGATATACACAGGGTGACAGTCTTAATCTTGGGGCCCATTGCAAGGATAATCTTCCACTTTTGGCTTTCAAAGAGGAAATAAAAGAGCTAGAGGAAACGGCAGAACCTCACCTGGGAGAAGCTCCCACTGTCATGATGCTACCTCCAAGGTGCCAGACAAGACCCAGCTTCCCCAGAGGCAGACTTCATGTCTTCAAGGGAAGTCACAACAGCCTCAAGTAGGGGCTCTTTGGACTCAGTCCTGGCGCCTTTGGCGCCAGGCTCATATCGGGCCACAGGCCTGGCGCCATAGGCGCCAGGCTCATAAAAGGGGACTTTGTGTTAAAGGTGCTTAGTGTTAACTTGCCTGATGCAGACCATGCTGCAACATCCAGGCCTTCTGAGGCCTGAATGGGACTACTTTATCTTTGGAACTACTTAACCACATGGGTGTGGTCAGGGGAGGGATACATACCTGGAACTACTTTGAAGGCTATTTAAGCCACGCCCAAGCAGCAACTCACGCTTCGCGTTGTTCTGCATCTAGCAGCTGGACGCTCACCGTGTTTGCTCCTGCATTCTGTCCTCTGCCACTCCTGCCAGCATCCTGGAACACCTGCAAAGAGAGAAGAGAAGAGAAAAGGGTAAAGAAGAGTCCTTCCCTGCTAAATCCGCATTCCGGAGACATCTCGCTGACGGTCCTGAAAAGGAAGACATCCATTTAAAAGCACATCGCATCGATCGCTGCAGCGCCGCATCTCACTCACCTGTACAAGGTACCACCACGTTCTACGGCGACATCTGGACTCGCAGCCACATCACCGGGCCTAGGGAGAAAAAGACAAGAATAAAGGTGAGAGGGGAAAGAAAACAAGGAAACCTTAATTTCCATTACAAAGCTTACCTGTTGGGTTATTCCAACTTCATTTTGGGTCGGTGCCGCATCCTGGCATTTCCGGACCACGGCCCCTAAGGGGAAAAAGAGACATCAGCGTTAGTGGGCGCATGAAAAGACGTTACCCAACGCCCATTAAAGACTTACCTGATTTCTTCTGGATTGATCTTTGTTTCGGGTCGGTGCCGCATCCAGGCATTTCCGGCCCCTATGGGGAAAAAAGACATCAGCGTTAGTGGGCGCATGAAAAGACATTACCCAAACGCCCATTAAAGACTTACTTGATTTCTTCTGGATTGAGCTTCGTTTCGGGTTGGTGCCGCATCCAGGCATTTCTGGACCCCGGCCCCTATGGGGAAAAAAGACATCAGCGTTAGTGAGCGCATTGATACAAGGACACAGAGAACTCATCAAGCTCACCAGAATCTCATTCTTCGGTTCCACAGCTCTTCTCGGAATAGTTTCCGCACCTGACAAAGAGACAACGAACAATTATTATTGCGGAATCATACTCATTCACAGAATCCTTACGGTACTATACCGGGAAAACAAAACTTGAACCCTCTACAATCAAAATCCCAGTGAAGTAACTGGATACAAGGCGCCCCTGCATGAGAAGCAGGATGGAGAGCTCAACCTTTCAAACCCTAAGGTGAGACTTCACGTGGGGGTCGCAGGAGGGTTTCGTAGAGGGGTGAGAAGGGAGCGGGAGGCTTATACTTTCTCCCGCAGATTGTTAATACTCACTTTTCACATACAGAAAGATATTCCTGCGAGCCAGACAAGCCAGATTCGAAGGTCCGGTCCAGTCCATCTTCCGGGTCCTGCGCTTCACCATAGAAGAAGCAACAACACTCCAAACCAGACCTGCGCCTCCGTGGGAGTCAGGTGAGCGTAACAGACTGCGAAGCCTACCTACAATTTCCCACCCGGGCACTATGGAAACTTCCGAGACAGACCAGCTGGCTCAGCTTTTGGGGGAATTAAGGGCAGAAGTACACTCCGCCCGCCAGGAAACTAATGCTCTCAAAAGAGAATTAATCTTATCCAAGGAAAGAACTGATGACCTGGCCAAACGATTGTTGCAGGGTCAAGCAGGACAAACGCCTTTACCTAGTTCTGGGGGTAATGCCTCGTCAATGGTTTCGAATAACCCAGTACAAATCAATCTACCTGGAAACATGCCTTTTGCCCCGCCTGAACGTTTTGCGGGGGACCCCAAGAAATATGCCGTTTTTATGAACCAATGTCGCCTACACTTTCTATGCAGACCTGGGGCCTTCCGTAATGATTAAACCAAGGTAGCCTTTGTATTATCTTATCTCAGTGGCTGTGCTGCCGATTGGTCTGTTCCGTTGGTAAGTCAGGATGACCCAATTCTCCAGGATTTTCAAGGCTTCCAGGCGAGCATGGAAAGATTATTCGCTCGACACTCTCAGGGACAGGCCCTTGACAACGAACTACTATCCTTACGACAAGGTAATCAAGATCTCTTATCTTATATTGCCACCTTTAATAGGCTGGTTGTAGAAACTGGGTGGCCCGAAAAAAAAAAGGATCACACTATTTCATCGAGGCCTGCACGGAGAACTTAAGGATGTTCCAGCTCAAATAGTAAATCCACCTCAAGCCTGCGCAGAATACATAGACTTAGTGGTCCAACTTGACCACAGACTGCAAACTAGAAAAGCAGATCGGTTCAAGTTCGAAACTCGAGTGCTGATCAAAACTCACGCTAACCCTAAGAGTACCGACGTTTCAGAACCTATGCAGATCGGCGGTGTTAAAGGACCATTGACGCAGAAGGAACGAGAGAGAAGACGGCAAAAGCAACTATGTCTCTATTGCAGGGCTTCTGGTCACTTTCTACGAGACTGCCCGGTAAAGCCACCTAAGAAGGTGGTTGGAGCCACGGACAACAATTTAATAGAACCTGATTCGGGAAACGGTCAAGCCCGACAAGCGTAGAGGTCCGCTTGCCGAGCTTGAAAACAGACTCTTTGACCTCGCATTTTGTCATGCCAATGGTGCTCGTGGACCCAAAACAGCCTCAGCGGTTGCATGCTATAAAAGCATACATCGACAGTGGAGCTATTGGAAACTACGTAGATCGTGAATTGGCCTCCAGGATTAATCTTCCTCTCCGTCCGAAAGTTAACAAGGATGTCATTACTACAGTAGATGGAACCAAAATAGTCTCAGGGCCGGTAACACATTCCACTACAGAAATGACACTAGTGGGACAGGATGGACATCGGGAAGCAATTGTGTTTGATGTAATCAAGGCCCCACAATTTCAAGTAATTCTAGGAATCCCTTGGTTAGAAACACATAATCCTCGAATTGACTGGCGAGCAAAGAGAATAACCTTTCCTGATTGTGAACTGACTTGTTATCCAAGAAATCCAGATATGGGTCTGGCCACAGTAACTTCTACCACGATACAACTACCGGTTGAATACCAAGAGTTCCAAGACGTTTTTCAAAAAGAACAGGTGAACACGTTACCTCCCCACCGGTCGTACGATTGTCAAATCGACCTGGTACCCAATGCTCAACCGCCCTGTAGTAGGATTTATGCTCTTACTGAACCTGAGAACGTTCATTTGCGTCAGTATTTAGATCATTTCTTGCCAACGGTTTTATTCGCCCGTCAAAGTCTCCTGTTTCATCAGCTCTGTTCTTCGTGCCGAAAAAAGAAGGCGACCTTAGAACATGTATTGACTACCGCGCCCTAAATCAAATAACGATTAAGAATCGTTATCCTCTGCCTCTGATCCCTGAACCTCTTGACCAGGTAAAAGATGCTTGTATATACACCAACTTAGATCTCTGAGGAGCTTATCACCTGGTACGTATAAAAGAAGGCGACGAATGGAAGACTGCATTCCGCACCAAATATGGGCTCTTTGAATATCAGGTGATGCCCTTCGGATTATGCAACGCACCTGCCGCCTTTCAATACTTTATGAATGATGTTCTTCGGGAACTTATCGATGTTTGTGTCATCGTATATATCGATGACATCCTGGTATACTCCTCCTCGGAATCCGAACACAGAAAACATGTCGGGGCAGTTCTTGAGAAATTGCGCCAGCACAACCTGTTTGCGAAACTCGAAAAATGCGTTTTTCATATCAGAGGTCGAGTTTCTCGGATTCATCCTGACACCTAAAGGAGTCCGAATGGACTCGCGAAAGGTGGACGCCATCCTCAAATGGCCATCTCCTAACTCTGTTAAGGGGGTTCAGAGTATGCTTGGCTTTGCCAATTTCTATCGAAGATTCATCCCTGAATTTTCACGAGTGGTTCAACCCAGAACAGCCCTCTTATCGAAGAATAAACGTTTCGAATGGACTCCTGAGGCAGAACAGGCCTTTCAAGACCTAAAGGCCAAATTCACCTCCGCCCCTGTATTGAAGCATCCGCGCCCAGATCTCCCTTACATTGTTGAAACCGAAGCTTCCAGTTTGGCCATGGGTGCTGTCTTGTCTCAAAGGGATCCAGAAACTAACCAGATGCACCCTGTAGCCTTTTGGTCCAGGAAATTCACGGCTCCTGAAATCAATTACGCAATCACCGACAAAGAATTACTAGCTATTAAGTCCGCCTTCAAGGCTTGGCGTCATTACCTCCTCGGCGCAAGACACACCATTACGGTGATTACAGATCACAGGAATTTGCAATATCTAAAAACGGCCAAAGCCCAATCATCCCGCCAACTCCAATGGGCTTTATTCTTTGCAGAATTTGATTTCATAATCACCTACCGCCCTGGTTGCAAGAATGGCAAAGCGGACGCTTTATCCCGGATTGGAATGGATGAAACAAATTCAAACTTAGAACCAGTACCAATTATACCCGAACAAAGAATGTTAGGCTTGACCTCTTTACAAACTATAGAGGACGTTCAAACTCGAGTTAAACAACTTTTAAATTCCACAGCCTTGCAAGAATGGACTCAAAAGGGGTCACACTTTTCCGTTAATAACGATTTACCGTACTTCCAGGGGCGGTTATTTCTGCCCAACAAAGAACTGCAAGAATTGGTCATTGCTCACTATCATGATACATTAATGGAAGGACATCCTGGTTTCGCAAAAACTGAGGAAAAGATCAAACAACAATTCTGGTGGCCATCCTGGAGAAAAGACATAAAATCTTTTGTGATGTCTTGCGGAGTTTGCGCCCAAAATAAAGGTCAAAAGAAGAGACCAGCCGGTCTCCTACAACCCTTGGATATTCCACTGGCCCCTTGGCACACCTTGTCAATGGACTTTATTACCGACCTGCCTCCTTGCTATGGATATAACACTATCTTGGTATTCATGGATCTGTTCTCCAAGATGGCCCACTTTATCCCTTTAAAAGGGATTACCTTCAGCCTCCATCTTGGCCAAGGAATTTCTGGAAAACATAGTTCGTATGCATGGTTTTCCATCAATATTAATCTCAGACCGAGGAAGCCAATTTATTTCCCATTTTTGGAGGAAATGTTGCCAACTGGCACAAATTGATGTACGCTTATCTACTAGTCACCACCCCCAGACCGATGGTCAAACCGAGAGGACTAACCAAACCCTTGAACAATACCTTCGGTGCATGTTGCATCAATCTGAAAACAGCTGGAAAGATATTCTATGGATCGCAGAGTATGCATATAACAATTCTGTACATTCTGGAACAGGACAAACCCCTTTTTTACACCTTGTATGGTCATCATCCTAGAACCTCAGACCTAGACCCTCCTCAAAACCTGGAAATGCCTGCAGTTGATCATTTGCATTCTACTATAACCCAAGCCTTCAAGGAAGCTACAACTCATTTGCAACAAGCCAAGAAAAAATACAAAGAAAATGCTGATCTACATCGGAGTGAAGCACCTTTGTACCAGATTGGAGACCAGGTGTGGCTGGCAACCAAGCATTTGCCTCTCAAAGGACTGCAGACTTTTAATCCCAGATACATTGGACCCTATCCCATCAAAGCTATAATTAACCTGGTGGCCTTTAAACTCGATCTACCAGCCAACATGCAAATTCATCCCGTTTTTCATGCATCACTGTTAAAACCGGTGCAGCCTGGAACCAGACTAAGCAAACCACCTGAACCAATTCAAATCAATGGGGAATTAGAATTTGAAGTTAAGGACATATTGGATTCCAAAATGTTAAAATCAAAACTCTTCTATCTAGTTGATTGGAAGGGGTACGGACCTCAGGAAAGATCTTGGGAACCAAGTGACCATGTACACGCCCCGCGATTAGTGCAAAGATTCCACCGAAAATTCCCAAGCAAGCCGAAACCCCCGGAAAGGACTACCTTGGGAGGGGATACTGTCATGATTCCTACCTCCAAGGTGCCAGACAAGACCCAGCTACCCCAGAGGCAGACATCATGTCCTCAAGGGAAGTCACAACAGCCTCAAGTAGGG
Source organism: Ambystoma mexicanum (assembly GCF_040938575.1). NCBI lineage: Eukaryota > Metazoa > Chordata > Amphibia > Caudata > Ambystomatidae > Ambystoma > Ambystoma mexicanum. Next base: position 1,134,145,413 of record NC_090923.1, read on the forward strand.
GCTCTTTGGACTCAGTCCTGGCGCCTTTGGCGCCAGGCTCATATCGGGCCACAGTCCTGGCGCCATAGGCGCCAGGCTCATAAAAGGGGACTTTGTGTTAAAGGTGCTTAGTGTTAACTTACCTGATGCAGACCATGCTGCAACATCCAGGCCTTCTGAGGCCTGAATGGGACTAATTTATCTTTGGAACTACTTAACCACACGGGTGTGGTCAGGGGAGGAATACATACCTGAGAGGAAGGATACATACCTGGAACTACTTTGATGGCTATTTAAGCCACGCCCAAGCAGCAACTCACGCTTCGCGTTGTTCTGCATCTAGCAGCTTGACGCTCACCGTGTTTGCTCCTGCATTCTGTCTTCTGCCACTCCTGCCAGGAACACCTGCAAAGACAGAAGAGAAAAGAAAAGGGTAAAGAAGAGTCCTTACCTGCTAAATCCGCTTTCCGGAGACATCTCGCCGACAGTCCTGAAAAGGAAGACATCCATTTAAAAGCACATCGCATTGATCGCTGCAGCGCCGCATCTCACTCACCTGTACAAGGTACCACCACGTTCTACGGCGACATCTGGACTCGCAGCCACATCACCGCGCCTAGGGAGAAAAAGACCAGAATAAAGGTGAGAGGGGAAAGAAAACAAGGAAACCTTAATTTCCATTACAAAGCTTACCTGTTGGGTTATTCCAACTTCATTTCGGGTCAGTGCCGCATCCTGGCATTTCCGGACCCCGGCCCCGAAGGGGGAAAACGAGACATCAGCGTTAGTGGGCGCATGAAAAGACGTTACCCAACGCCCATTAAAGACTTACCTGATTTCTTCTGGATTGATCTTTGTTTCGGGTCGGTGCCGCATCCAAGCATTTCCGGACCCCGGCCCCTATGGGGAAAAAAGACATCAGCGTTAGTGGGCGCATGAAAAGACATTACCCAAGCGCCCATTAAAGACTTACCTGATTTCTTCTGGATTGAGCTTCGTTTCGGGTCGGTGCCGCATTCAGGCATTTCCGGACCCCGGCCCCTATGGGGAAAAAAGACATCAGCGTTAGTGAGCACATTGATACAAGGACACTGAGAACTCTCATCAAGCTCACCAGAGTCTCATTCTTCGGTTCCACAGCTCTTCTCGGAATAGTTTCCGCACCTGAAAAAGAGACCACGAACAATTCTTATTGCGGAATCATACTCATTAACAGAATCCTTACGGTACTATACCGGGAAAACAAAACTTGAACCCTCTACAATCAAAATCCCAGTGAAGTAACTGGATACAACGCGCCTCTGCATGAGAAGCAGGATGGAGAGCTCAACCTTTCAAACCCTAAGGTGAGACTTCACGTGGGGGTCGCAGGAGGGTTTCGTAGAGGGGGTGAGAAGGGAGCGGGAGGCTTATACTTTCTCCCGCAGATTGTTAATACTCCCTTTTCACATACAGAAAGATATTCCTGCGAGCCAGACAAGCCAGATTCGAAGGTCCAGTCCAGTCCATCTTCCGGGTCCTGCGCTTCACCATAGAAGAAGCAACAACACTCCAAACCAGACCTGCGCCTCCGTGGAAGTCAGGTGAGCGTAACATCCACCCACCCCCAAACAATGATGCAACGCTGCGGGTCCCCTCCCACGCCACTCCAGTAGGTCGAATTTCATGCTTCACCCATGTTTTGGAAGGGAGAACTTCAGACAAGTGGGTGTTGTCCACCGTGGCAGGCAGGTATTGCATTGAACTGTTAGAAAAGCCACCCCACTGTCCGCCAAGACACAGATGCTGCCGGAAGAGCAGTGCATACTGTTAGAAGTAAAGACACTGTTGGAAAAAGACGCCATAGAGATCGTCCTAGCAAATCCGGTAAACAAGGGTATTTATTCAACATACTTCTTTGTGCCATAGAAGGATCTTTCCATGCGACAAGTGCTAGAACTGCGCCCTGCAAACAAATGTCAAGCCCAAAATGTTTCACATGACCACGCGAGGTAATCCCCCTCTTAAAATGGGGTGAGTACATTGCATACTTTCATATTTCAATGCTCCCTGTGCACAGGAAATATGTGGTTCAAGATAGCGGGCGTTCACTACCAGTTGAAGGTAGTCCCCTTCGGCATTGCCTAAATGCCAAGAGTATTCACAAAGGTGGCAGCACACCTGCGCAGAGTCAATCCCTGTATACCCTTATCTGGACCACTGGCTAATCACTGGGGAATCTCCTCTAATTTGCAAACAATAGACTTCTTCAATTTTGACTACTCCATCAACAAAAAGAAATCAAGTCTATTCCCCAGCCAAATACAATTTCTGGGAGCAATTCTAAAAACAAAAGAGCTGGCTTTCCCATCAAATAAGAGTACAAAACATGCTGTTGGAAGGACCTCACTACAAGATTGGTCACCAGATAACTGTACACAAAGCAATGCGTTTGCCCAGGATGATTGCCTCATGCATTCACTTGGTTCCACACATGTGTGCTTGTGCATGTGCCCAATGCAGGACTGGTTAGAGAAACAATGGTCTCAACCAAGCGGTCAGTGGGACAATCTAGTGGTTGTTTCGCTACCTCTGGTACTGGCTCTTCGCTGGTGGTACAGGGACAACCTGGTAAAAGGAAAACCCTTCTGTGTTCCACCAGCGCACGCAATCCTAACTACAGACACCTCACTCGATGGATGGGGGGGGGGGGGTACTTACTCCACCACACAAACCAGTGCCAGTGGACATGTGCTACAGCCTAAAGATGCATCAACTTCCTGGATCTTTTGGCAGTTCTCAAGGCTTTCAGCAACATCTTACAGGTCAAACTGTCTTTACAGACCTCACGAGTGCCATGTTCTGCATAAACAAGCAGGGAGGTACACCCTCTCAAAGTTTGTCCAAGCTATCCCAAAGAATATGGAAGTGGGCACTGAAGCGGAACAAGTTCCTAACCTCGCAACACGTTCCAGGGTTACTCAATTTTCTAGCAGACACTAAGCAGATATCCTCTAACAGAAGAACACGAGTGGCAACTCAACAAAGATATCCTAGACGGAATAGTCTCACAATGGGGTCACCACCATTAGACTTGTTCACCACAAGCCTAAATGCTCGATGCCCAGACTTCGCATCCAGGGTTCCCCAACCAGGGTCCAAGGGGAATGCTCTGTGGATGAAACTGGTCAGGGAAACTTGCTTATGTATTTCCCCCAACACCACAACATTCCAGAGCAAAATAATGCACAAAATGCATCAGGAACAAGTGACTCTAATCCTGGTTGCTCCTATGTGGGCAAGATAGCCTTGGTTTCCAGATCGGCTCAAATTGGCGATGTGCGACCCAATCAAGCTCCCGTGCCCATACAACATGCTAAAACAACACAAGGAAGCATCCTTCCACACTCGCCCTCAATCTATGAACTTGGCAGCTTAGCTCCTGAAGTCATAGAATTTGGTCACTTAAATCTTCCACAAAGGTGTATGGATATCCTAAAGGAGGCATGGAAACCTAACACCAGACACTGCTAATTCAATAAGTGGAAGATATTTGTGATATGGTGCAGGTCACAAACCCTAAACCCAGGAGAATGTTCCCCAGCTAACATTCTTCATTACATGCTTTCCCTACTAGACTGCGGCCTAGTATTCAACTCCATCAACGTACACCTGGTGGCACCGTCATCTTACACCACTTCACAAAGCAAGGTGTCCTGGTGGAAAGTTCCTGTCATTAAAGCATTCATTGAAGGGTTAAAGAGGCTATACCCTCCCATTTCCAACCATCTACCGGGTTGGGATCTTAATGTCGTGTTCTCTAAGCTCATGTGTCTGCCATATGAGCCTATGCACAAGGCCAGGCTAAAACATCTGACTTACAAAACGGCATTCCTAGTAGGCATCACTTCTATAAGACGAGTCAGTGAGCTACAGGCTTTGTCCATACAGGACCCTTTCTTCATAATCCACACGGACAAAGTTGTCCTCAGAACATACCCTAGGTTTTCTCCCAGATTAATTTCAAAGTTGCATGTAAATCCATAGAACTTCCTACCTTCTTTCAAAATCCATCTAACTCAGCTGAAAGAAGCCTCCATGCACACTATGTACGGAGGGCGGTCTTGTACTATGTGAAAAAACCTTAAACCCCTAAAGAAAACACACCAACTCTTTTTTTCCATAGCACCTGGGAGAGAGGGCGATCACATATCAAAACACGCCATCTCTAAATGGATAGTCAAGTGCATACAGCTCTGATATTCCCTATCCAAAAGAGTTTTAACTTTTCACTCCCAGGGCTCACTCTACCAGAGCTACCTTAGCCTTCATTGCAAACAGTCTCTAGATGCCATTTGCAAAGTGGCTACATGCAGTTTCATTCATACTTTCACACAGCATTATTGCATTGACACTCACTCTAGCGTAGATTCACAAGTGGGATAAGCGGTTCTAAAACATCTATTTGCCGCTGTACCTTCTCACATCTCACCTCCCTCTCCAGATACTGCTCGCTAATCTATGCGGAGCATGTACTCTAAGCAGTTCCACCAGCCTCAAGAGGGGATACCTTACTCACCGTAATCGTATTTCCGATCCGTGTATCTGCTTAGATTCACATGCGCCCACCCTTCCTCCCCTTCTGAAGTAGAAGGGGCATATGTTTTCTGGTATATCACGGTCTCTGCTTTATCACATCTGTACTCATGCTACACTTCATGCCACCTCATGTCAGAAACAAACCATCTAAGGGACCTAGACGCGTGGATGACCATGGGTACAGTACACGTCACACTAGGGATGGTATTACTAGCACGCCCTGTCGACATCCGTTTCGAGTTTCAAAAACAAATCTTGTAATACTCTGCGACTACCACTAGATGTCAGCCTATGTGGAGCATGTGAATCTAAGCAGATACAGGTATCAGAATTAAGATTACGGTGAGTAATGTATCATATATTACTGGAGCTTGTGGATCTGCTTAGATCACATGCTCTGCGTAGTCCGACATCTAGTGGAAGTCGCAGAGTATTACAAGATTTGTTTTCGAAACTCAAACGGACGTCGACCGATCGTGATTAGTAATACTATCCCTATTGTGATGTCTACTATACCCATGGTCCTTCACACGGTCGAGGTCCCTCAGATCTTTTTTCTTCTCCATCGAAGTCTGTCGCAAATGCAGAGTGCTCTTCCACGTTGATGCTTTTGATTTACTAATGTTATACTGATAGAATTTCTTCCTTTCCTTTGTTGTTCGACTCGCCGCACGACTGCTCATCCACTCAATGGCTCCTGCCAAACACCCACAGCGTTGACGACTGATCGATTGACGCCCAGACATGGGCTTACGGGCCTCTTCGGGCTTCGACCCATTACAGTAGGGGAGATTTTCTACACTGACTCCTTTTACAGAATGTTTATCTAACTATCCCCTTCTATTTTCGCCCAACTGCCCTAGACAAAACCCCATTTACATTCGGTGTCTCCTGCTACCGTAAATTCCTGTGGAAAAACACACGAGTGTGCAACCGCGGTCTTCCGAGGGATCACGCCGAAAAGCACTGTAAACCCTGTCTGCTTTTCTGGCCAAAAATCCTAATGGATCGGCGGAAAAAATGCTGGTCCGCTCACGCCATGCAGGCCCATGCTTCCATAGGCGTGACGGAAGATTCCAGCGAGGGCAGTTACGGAGTCATGAGTGACGCCGAGGGCGATTGGGATCCGTCAGAGCCCCTAGTGCAGGAACCAGACTCCGAAAAACAGGCCGGCGGTCCTGTGATGGAGAAGACATCCGGTGGCCACAGCACACACAAAAGCAAGCACACTAAAGGTATACCCTATGTCCGAGACTCGACGACACCGTGGAGGCCCATGCAGTGACCGGAGATAAAACATCAGGTTCCTGACTAAGCTCTGGGCCATCGCGCACGCTTTCGCCTAATGTCAGTTCCTGAAAGCGAAGGTCGTGTCGGACACTGCATATAAAAAGGCCCTCCTTTGCAGTGCTAAAAAATCAGGCGTCGAAAGACATCTCGGCGTCTCCTAAAAAAGCGCTGGAAATACAAGCATTAAGTAAAAAACACATTAGTGCAGCTCTACTAAAAGCAACGTCGCCAAAAATCCATGAACCTTCGATGTCCTTAACACCCAAGGCCACACAGATCGTTTTCTACTCCCTTAGACACCATCTCTGGGGCTATGCGCCATAAGGATAGCATTCCCTCCAAGCCCACCCCTATTAAAGATGTCACCCCCTCCCAGGGCCCTGTCATCTCAGCCTTCCCACCAGAATGTCATTTTACTCCACACCAATTTCATGTTAGGCGTGGGCCTCTCCCACTATACAGGAAACTCAAATCTAGCTGTTTTTATTGTACTCAACTGACCTGTTAGGTGTAGGCGTAGTACCTAATGGCCCCGACAGTGCACCCATGGGAAACCATCCTGACCCATTGACAGAAAGGGCAGACTGAGCCGGACAGCATCCAAACGCATCAACACTAAAGAGAAACATCAATACTGTGCTTGCACAATACATCAGAGGACGGTTTACCCTACTAGCTCTTCACCGTGAACAAAAATGCCCCGACACAGAAAGGAACGCAGAGAAAGAGAAGAAGCTTGTGCAACAATGGCCGCGAACACACAATACCAACGGCACCCAGCAGAAGCAGCCTCAAATGCAGGAAACACCCCGCCAAACATGATTACCACCAGAACAAACTATGTAAGAGAAAAATCCTTATCTTACACCCTAGCTCGCGACAACTACGGAGCTTCGATACCCCAACAACACCGGAATATTGACGGGCACAAATAATCCCCTTAAACACCCAGAAAAAAGACGGGACCCCCCAAAAACAGTGGAATGATACCAATCCCATACACTACAAGAACAGAGGGGCACCATCGATACCCACCACATACCATACAAGACCACAAAGCCTTGGTAACCAACAACCCTACCATTAACCTAACAGACTGATTCACTGAAGATGAAGCCAACGATGATATCCAACCAATCGCCATCACTGGAGAAGTGCCACGATTAAACAATCACATTACCTACCAAGTGGACCGCTTTGTTGAAGAAGTAGCCGTCGCTGTTCTTCATCCAACCAACATCACTAAAGCAACACCATGACCGGACAGCTACAAACCGGATCAAGAAACTACTAACAAACATAATCACCCCAAGAGAATCCACTGCAATTTAATAAATGCAAGATCAATGTCCAAACACTCAACTGAAATATATGGCCTCTTATCAGACGGAGGCATGGACATCCTATTTGTAACTGAAACCAGGCTAGATGACAACTACAAGATCACACTTAACTGCCTGCCTGAAAACATCAAATGTATCCCAGCAAACAGGAAAACCAAAAGGGGGTGGATGGACTGGCAATCCTATACAAGGAACAACTGGCTATCAAACTGGAAGACCCATTAAACATCGATAAATGCAAATCCTTAATACTGCGTCTGTCAGTAAACCCCAAAACAAACCTGAAATTCATACTGATATACAGACCACCAACCTACGATGCAACCTTTGTATACGCCTTCACGGAAGCAATCTCCATCCTAGCCATGAAACGCAATCATCTGATCGTCTTCAGAGATTTCAACATCGGGTTCGATGAATGTTAATGTTAAAAGACATTTGTACCGTGCACCATCACCACCGGAGTGGTCCCCTGGTGCTCTGGCGGCTCTGAAAGAGGAGGGGAGGTTGAGTTATTGGGAGGAAGCAGGAAAAGTGCAAGGGAGCAGTGATGTGCTGTTGGCGGCCTCAGCCACGTGGGTCCGTTGGCTTTCCTGGGGTGTTTGTGGCTGGGGGGAGTCGTGTACTGTTGTGCAAGACTATGTCTATTTTGTTTTGTTGTTGCAATGTAGTGAAGTTTGTGCGGTTTGTTGTGCTGTTGGTTTTGGTTGCGTTTGGTTTGGAGTTTGAGAGGTGTATGCAGAAAGGGAAAAGCTAGTAGGGTTGGTTAGTTTGTGTATCTATCCCGAGTTGGGGTGCTCGGCTTGTGTGGTCTCCCCTGATGCGGCTCTGTCCTGATCTCGGTCCGACTGGCATATAAGGCTCCTTATTCCTCTGGCCCCCACCTCCAACATGCTCTCTCATAGCTCCCTTTATCCTCCCTTCATACTCCTGTGGCCAGTGCACCTGCCAATGTCAACTTCTCAGGTAGTGTGGTGATTGCTAATATCTCGACAATTCCACTCCACTGTGGTGTGGAAGAAACCACAACCACACAAAAATCCTTAACTGCCCAACTAGCAGCAATGAATCTACAACAACTAGTAAAAGGAGCAACACACTCAGCAGGCCATACACTTGATGCAATCGTCGCCAACGATAAACTCATTACCACGGCACCCCCAATTCAAATACTCTGGAGCAACCACCTCATCATCCCATTCATAATCACAATGGCCATTCCAATAAACATGCAAGAAGACAAACTGCCGACCACCATGAAAAGAAATTGGAGAACCATCAAAAATTGCAATTTAGCCGAACTCCTACAACTTAGTAAACCACAAGCATCAATTATGGAAGAAGCAGACCTGGACAAATAAGTAGCCTTACTCCACACATGGATCATAACAACTCTAGATGACATCGCCAAAGAAAAACCTTTCGCTCCATCGCGGCAAAATGGTTCACCCCGCTACTCCATGCCATGAAAATAAAAAAACGAAAACTAGAATCAGAATGGAGGATAAATAACCACTCTAACAAAGTGACATTTCTGCAACATATCCGCTCGTACAAAAAGGAAATTCAAAAAGTGAAGAGGAAACACTACAACAACCGAATCTTCGAAGCACCAAACACCCAAAAAGAACTCTTCAAAATCATAAATGCAATTAAAAACCCACCGTGATGCAACAAAACGCCAACCCCATCGATGAAACTATGCAATGACGTAGGAGAACACTTCAAAAATAAGATCACTGCAATCCAACAAACCATACAAAGGAGACCACGCGATCACACCATAGACCCCTCACGTCCTCAGGAGGAACTTGCAAACAAACTACGAAGCTTCCCCGAAATGTCAATGGAGACTCATCAAACTGGTAAATCAAAGCAACAAATCAGGCTCTCTGGAAGACCCTTGCCCCCCGGACATATACAAATCAATCCTCAAACAAGGAACTCCCATGGAATACCATAGAAACGTCCTCAACCTTTCAATCTCAACAGGTAAAGTACCTCAGGCTTTTAAATCGGCGTACATCAGGCCGCTACTCAAAGACACAACAGGAAACATAGAGGACTTATCCAACTACAGACCCTTCTACAATATCCCATACATGGCCAAACTGCTAGAAACTTGCGTTTTCAAAACAACCCAAGAATTCATAGAAGAACATTGCCTACTAGACCAGGCACAAGTTGGATTCAGACCAATGAGAGGAACAGAATCAGCTCTCCTCTCAATATGGGACGACCTAAAAACTAACTCGGGCTACAGCACCGCCCTGATACTACTTGACCTATCTGCAGCATTCGACACTCAACCATGACATCCTCATTACGAGATTAGAAGGACTGGGAATAACAGACACCACCCTACTATGGATCAAATCCTTCCTAACAAACGGAACGGATGAAACCTTTTTAAATCCAACTCAAGAGACACCACATGCGGAGTATCACAAGGCTCATCCTTCTCCCCGCTCTTAATCAGCATCTACCTATATCTATTAATCAAAATCATCAAAGGATATGGCCTTGCCTGCTACAACTACGCCGACGACACACAATCTTCAAAACACAAGACACCTGAGCAATGTTCCCTCTATTTTTATCTATGAGCGGAACTGGTTGGCTGTCGTGCGCACATTATTTTCCATGGGCGCAACTGACTAATGAGATTAGCCACTTTGTGAGCATGCAAAGTTAGTTAGTGAGCTACTTTCTCTGAATAGAGTATGGAAAGGAATTGCCGCTTCCTGTTCACTGCACTTCTTTACAAATCTGTGTAAAAGGTACATCTTACTACATGTTTTTCCAAACGCATAAGCTAAAAAATGTTTAGATGTTATTATAAAGACCTATCATCAACTAGTCCAAGACTTCAAGACTGCTTCAGTACCTAACAAAAGTACTCCTGTGCAGAGGAAACGGTGTTTTAAGCCATTGGAAAAACACTCATGTGTATTAAAAAACCCATATTGCATAATTGATGTAGCTGTCAAACTATTCAGACAGAATACAATATTTACAGATGGGATAATGGCAAAGAAAAGGAATGTGTTACAACACATTCTAATATGAGTTTGTGTGCCACTTTAAGTAATTCAAGGGCCAGGTTAACATGCTTAGTTTGTGTAAGGATGTGTAATAATGAACATTGCATCAGACTAACTGCACCTCATAATATGATGGTCACAATTCCTGGGCCTCTGCTTACTATCCACATTTAAATCTCCTGTGAGTTATAACAACACTTACCCAAAACAAGCCTTATAGCTAAAAGACATATGCACCATCCATCTTTACTCCCCAAAAACAGGAAAATGTGCCCAACACAAATGGTAAACAATGAACACATGGGAGCCTAACCCCTGCTTCTACCCACAAAGCTGCACTTATGTTTTCAAGTTAGTAACCATCAGAACATTGGCATAGGAAACAACTCTAATACGATTGCTGCCCGATCTCATGAGGAGCTTCAAGAGGAAAGAACATATTTTAATAAGCATAAAAGCTAATTACTTTTTTACTCTCTGAAAAATCATTTGAATACAAGTAGGGAGCAACATCTTATCAGAGCCATGCTTGCAACCCTGACATAGGAAGTGAAATGACAGGGCTCATAATACAGCCCATAGGAGTGCCCTCCCTTCCTCACCACAGCCAAGACAAAATTCAACAAGTGCCTTACTGAGGTTTCTAACTCATTTATTTGTTTAGTTTTAAAAGAAACTTTACACATTTTTGTTAAGAGATTACATAATATTACAAAATGTCAATCATTGATATATCAAACAATGATGATAATATTGTAAGATATATATTACATTAGGTACAATTTTTTTTTTAAATGTTTTTATTTGCATTTTCAACAGCAAGACAATTGCAATATTGGTTGCAACAACAAAGTTCCCTTGTATTATTTTCATGTAACATTTATATAAGAAACATAGAGAGGGGAGAAGTGCAAAGCAATGATGAACTCTAGTCTTGTGTTTCTGATTCCCCTCCCTCCCCCTCCCCAGCCTCCCCCCACCCCCCCTCCACTCGACTCGTTCGCTTTGTACACAACTCTGAATAAAAGTTCAAAACCACTATAGGCATCACAGCATAGCGTGTGCTCTGCAAGTTGCTACTGAAAGAAAGGAAGAAGCCCCTACAGGGCTTGGGGTAAGCAATCGTCCGATGGCATAGGGCATTGCCCTGATTCCTTTGATTGGCTAAGATGGTAAACAAGTGTTCTTAGTCTGTGGGCTCCCAATATGTCGTATAATATTCTAGAAAGGGCAACCAAATCATTTCGATGTTTCTGCGTGATTCATTTACCGCTGCCGTTAGGCTTTCCATTTCGTATATTGCGTGGGCCTTTATTAACCATTCTCTCTTTGATGGTAAGGCCATCGATTTCCATTCTATGGTTCGGCACACTCGGGCTGCTAATAGAAGATTGCGTGGTAGGTACATTAGAGATTCGTATGTTTCATCATCCTCCGACTCAACTCCAAACAAAACTAGTGTGGGCGTCGGGTTTCTGAGGACCCCATCTATGTCTCGAATCCAGCCCAGCACTTCCCGCCAGTACACCTGGACTCTGTCACAACCCCACCATTGGTGCCAGTAGTCACATTGCTCTCCGCAACCCCTCCAGCAATAGGGTGATGTCCCGGGGAACATTTTGGATAGGCGAAGGGGTGTGTAGTGCCATCTCATCAGTAATCGCACATTGTGCATTTTGTATTGCATGGAGACCGATGATGACCAATACCGCTCTATATATTCCTTTCCATACCTCCCCTTGGGTTTCTATGGATAGGTCGGTTTCCCATTTCACTTCTGAAGGTGGGCGTGGACTGTGACCCCTCGTGATTAGTGCTCTATACAACTTTGAAATGAGGCCTCTCGATGCTTGGGGGGAGCTTAAGATTTGCTCGAATGGTGTCAAAGGGCGTTTTAACGAGTTGCGCCACCTTGGGTCGTGCATGGCACTTCGCAACTGGAGGAAGGACAAGGGGGAGATACTCGTGCCCTGCAAGTCAGCCTGTAATTCCTCCCGGGTTGTAAACACCTCATTTTTCCAAAGCTGTCCCGCCCGACTTAAACCCGCCTCGTACCATGACTGTGATTGCTGGACTGCTCTCAGTGAGTTTTGAATAGGTGGGGACCAGATACAACTCAAAGGAGAGGGCCATGTTGTGATACCCTGCATGGCCCGGGATGGACGCCAGAGAGACCATAATACCTTCAGAATGGGGTGCTGTTTAATCCTTTGTGTCATGGCTGATCTCGGGACCCACAACCACTCTCCCAGGGTGACCGGATTGAAGATGTCGTTCTCTATTGCCACCCACTGTTTCTCTGGGTTCTCCCACAGATGATCCGGGAGTATGCGGAGTTGTGATGCTCTATAATATTCTCCCAGGTCTGGAAAGCTCATGCCCCCCCACCTCCTTAGGTTGGATCAGTGTGGAATATGGGATCCTTGCTCGTTTGTCAGCCCATAGAAATCTTAATAGTATGTGCTTTACCTCTAATAAGAAGGAATCGGGAACAATGACTGGGAGGGACTGAAATAAAAATAGGAATCGTGGGAGAATGTTCATTTTGATGGCAGTAAAACACGCCGCCCATGACATGGAGAGTTTGCGCCATCTGGAGATGTCATTTTGGATGGCTACCCACAGTGGTGTGTAGTTGGCTTCGAAAAGGTCAGACAGGGAGACTGTTATATTAACCCCTAGGTAGCGGACTAAGTCGGTTTGCACCTTGAAATTCCAATCTGTCTCTAAACGTTGCGCTAGGTCAGTGTTGTCTTTCAAGGGGACAGCTATAGTTTTTTGTAGGTTGACTCGGAAGCCTGATAGGGGTCCGTATCTCGACAACTCTTGGAAAAAAGCGGGGATAGAAGTATAGGGTTCGGTCAGGTATAAAAGGATATCGTCGGCAAACATCGCCAGTTTGTACTCCCTGCCGCCTCGCGGGATTCCTCTGATGCTCGGGTTGGACCTGATGGCTTGGGCGAAGGGTTCAATGACCAGGGCATAAATGAGAGGGGAGAGCGGACAGCCTTGTCTTGTACCTCGAGTAAGGTTGAAGGATCACGATGAGATACCATTGATTGATACTTTGGCCCGGGCAGATCGGTATAGTGCTTTCGCTCCTTGTGTCCATGCGGGTCCCAACCCTGCCCACTCTAGAACAGCTCCCAAGAAGGACCACTCTACTCGGTCGAAAGCCTTTTCGGCGTCTACTGATAACAAGAGGGGGTCCTCGCCGGCCTCTCGGAGAGTTGCCATGAGGTCCAGGGTTTTTCTTACGTTATCTGCCCCTTGCCGGCCTCTTACGTACCCTACCTGGTCAGTGTGGATTTGTTGCGGGAGAATCCGGGCGAGGCGGGCGGCCAATATGCTAGAGTAAATTTTTACGTCTACATTTATGAGGGAAATTGGCCGGTATGATGTACACTCTATGGGGTCTTTACCTTCTTTGGGGATTACGATGATAATAGATTCAGTGAAGGAGTCGGGAGCTCAACCCGATTCTAAGATGGAAGTAAATAGTTTGGCGAGGAATGGCGCAAGTGTGCCGGCGTTTCTCTTATAAAAGGCTGGCGTGAAGCCATCCTGTCCCGGGGCTGAGCCTACCTTGAGGGCTGAGATCGCTCCCTGCACCTCTGTTGCCGAGATTGGGGCATTTAGCATTTCTAGGTGTTCTTCCGTGATGGGTGGGCGTGACATATTGGTTAGGTATTCTTTGATGTCGGGAGAGGTGCCATCAGTCTCAGCAGCGTATAGGTCTGCATAAAAATTGGAGAAGCGAGACACTATGTCTTGGGGATTTGTGAGTGGGATGCCTTGTTCATTGTTTACTTTGTGGACTGCTCTATCTGCCCTCTGTTTGCGGAGTCTGTTCGCTAGCATGGTGTGCGCTTTATCCCCCTTTTCAAAGAACTTCTGTTTGAGGTATTTAATCTGAGTGAGGGCTTTGCCTTTCCATATATCTTTTAGTTCCTCTCTCATTTTCCTAATTCTCGTTTCTGTATCAATATCGCTAGTGGGGAGCTCCCTAAGGGAGCGTTCCAGTCGAGTGATCTCTTAAGTTTTTTCTCCTTGAGTAGCCGGAGTCTTTTTTTGGCGGCCCCCTCAGATATAAGAATGCCCCTTAATGTGGCTTTACCTGCTTCCCACACTGTGTTCAGTGACATACCGTCAGTGTCGTTGATGTCAAAGTATTCTGTGATGGCTTCCGAAAGGAAGTCCTTGAAAATTGGATCTCTGCATAACAGGTCGTTACATCGCCACCGGCGGTCCAGGGTGGGGAGTGGGCCCAGGTCTAATTCTAGGGCGCACAGGTCGTGGTCTGACCAGGCTACTATTTGGATGGATGTACTTAGGATGTCACCCTCGTTTTCCGCCCCCAGTAGTAGGTAATCAATCCTGGAGAAGGAGTGGTGTGGTGGAGAATAAAAAGTGAAGGCTTTTTCCCCTGGATGAGTTACACGCCAGGTATCTATTAAGTGATGTTCCCTGAGCTGGCTTGCGAACCTATCGCCCTGAAGCGTGCTTGGGGGTAGGGAATTTGGTCGAGCTGAGTGCCAATCGCATTCACGATCTATAGCTACGTTAAAGTCACCCCCACAAATTAGTGAACCCTCCCTCCATTCCTCAATGAAATCGAACAGGGGGTCAGTGAAGCTCGATTGCCCCTGGTTGGGGGCGTAGATTGCGCACAGTGTGATGGTACGTGTTCTCAGTGTCCCCTTGAGAGCGACGTATCTCCCGTGCGTGTCTCTGTGTATATGAAGAACCTGCATTCCCAGGGACCTGCGCAGCAAAATTCCCACGCCCCCCTTCTTCTCCGGTCCAGATGCCCAGAATGCTTCCCCTATGTCTCTCCCTAGGATCTTTCTTTCTCCACCCTTGATGTATTTTGTTTCCTGTATGAAGAGAACATCTAGTTTGGATTGCGCAAACTGTCTCGCTAGCATTGATCTCTTTTGCAGGGAATTTAAGCCCTTGACATTGAGGGAGCCGAAGACTATGCCCTGTGAGTTAGCCATATTCTAGGGTTTGGATAGCATTTTCTGTATTGTGGCTTGCTTGACCCCTTTGTTCCATATTAGAGTTAGTGAAAAACTGCCTTGTGTTGTGGTACTTTTGAGTTGGGTCTTTGTGCTTCACGAGCTTGCTTTGTCGAGTGGCTAATTGAATCCCCCCCGTCCCCTCTGCCCCTTCCCTAGTGTGGAATGCTATACGGGACATCCTCACCACACGGAAAGGGAAAAGACTAAAGAAAAAAGAAAGGAGACGCCCTCGTCCAAAGAGGGCCACTTTAGGAGAACCCCTCTTCAAGCCCTAGTTGTAACTTTGTTCTTTGTGCAGGGACGAAATGCATAGGAGACCGTAATGGTGGACAAAGACCTAGAGTGTCTCCAAGCCCCTAACCCCATCTAGGCAAACAAACTTTAAAGAGAAAAAACTTCAATGGAGCTCCATGGCGACCATTTCGGCCAGAGTTAGAGCACCTAAATAGTGTACAGACACAAGGTGCCGTGTAGGCAGTTCAAGGAGTGTGCAAACGTTTAAATTTCCATTTCTGTTGCGCACGGCCTCTTCTCGAGGGCTTTTCAGTTGGATCTCGGCGCGGGCCCTTTGGTTCTCTTCGGCCCTCTGCGTCCGAGTCTCTTGCTGGACCTTGTAGGTGGCGACGAGCTCGTTCCGCCTCTTCCACCGAGGTAAGCCTGTATTCTTTGCTGTTGAACTCGAATGTGAGGGAAAATGGGTGGCCCCATCGGTACTTCACGCCTTTCTCTCGGAGCCAGGTCGTGAGGGGACGACACCCTCTTCTTTTTGCGAGGGTCATCGCTGAGAGGTCCTGGTATATCTTGACTGTTGAGCCACGGAAATTGATTGTGTCCTTTATTCTTGCTTTTTGTAGAATGTCCTGCCTTTGCGTGTAGTAATGACATTTGATTAGGACCGATCGAGGGCCTCTCGCTGAGCCCCCTGCCCTGTGCACCCTGTCGAACTCGAGGGTCGGGGGGACGGTTTCATCATAGAGAGACAAGATTAGGGATTTCACCGTGCTCTCCAGGCTTGACTGTGTCTCTCCTCGCTCTTCTTCCAGACCGATTATGCGGATGTTGGAGCGTCGCTCCCGATTTTCAAGGTCGTCCACTTTTGATTCCATGTCCCTTTCCTTCTGCTCGAGGTCTAGGAGTCTAGCCTCGTATTGCATGGTGGCGATGTCTCCTGATTGTTGGTTATTTTCAACCGCTTCCAGGCGGTCCTCAACTTTGGCCACTTTCGTTTGTTGGTCTGATACTATTTCAGTTAGGTTATTTTTCATTGATCTAATCTCCCCAAGCAGCAGACGGATGTCCGACTTCGTTGCGCTGTCGCCGTCATTGCCTGGAATGTCTGACGTGCTTTGGGCTTCTTCCGCTTCCATGGTTGCGTTGTTACGTCTAAACTTTCTCAGGGTTGCCAAGGTTTGTGGATCCAGCTTTGTTACCTATGGAGGCTCCAGGCTATTGTTGCAGTGGGCAAGGACTGCCGTGCCGGGGTGTGCTTTTACCCACGATCGTGTTTCTGTGGTTGGTTGGATCTTCGGGTGGAGACTCTCTCAGCTCCGTGGTGGGCTGCCCCGGACTTCGTAGCACGTTGCCAGCGTTTTTGCCCTAAGTAACTCCGGTGCGGACTCAGTATCGCCCCCACCCCTCAAAGCACTGCTCGAGTGAGTCGAGTGCCCCGCAGCACGGCTGTCTCCGCGCCTCGCAAGGGCAAGATGCGTGGAGGGCCCTCGATGGTCCTTAGGTTGGCTGCGAGGCTCCGCTAGTGGTGACGAGCTACCACAGGGTTTGGTACTCGTGGGGGTCCGTGGTGTGGGAGCGGCGGGTCGGAACTGTTGGGGTAGGCTCTGTGGTCACTCTGTGTTTGGGATTGCGGGAATGGCTGCTCTGCTCTCTTGTTGCTTGGTGAGGAGGGGGGAGCCTCGGTTGGGCGAAGGAAACACAGGCCTCCTTCCGCGGGCGGCTTGGTGTCCGTGGCCGACTGCCGTGTACGGCCCCCTAGGAGAAGGGTGGGGAGAACGTCCAGCGGCTGTATGCCTGGGCCCGCGAGGGTTGCTGGGCGGAGGTGCGGCGTGGCCCGAGTGTGCTCGTGTGTGTTGAGGTGAGGCGTGGGTAGAGGGATAGGACCCTCGCTTGCAGTTCGCGCCGTAGAGTGTGACTGCCGGGTCCTAGGAGTTGGCCCCGATGGAGAGGGGGGGGAGCTGGCACCCAAGCGGAAAGGCCCGCTTGGGGCACTGCTTACCCGCACCGGGCCGCTCACTCCGGTTGCCGCCTGCCTGGCCGGTCGCCCGACCTCCTCCGGCAGGCCGGGCGCTGCGGACCGCTGTGGCTGTTCTCGTAGCTGCCGCACCTCGTTGTAGGGCTGGAGTTCTCCCGTTCACTGGGCGCAGGATGCTGTTGGCGGTCTGTTCCAATCCTTGTCAAGTTTCTTCTTACGCGCGCAGCTCGTATCTCAGATGACGGCGGCCATTTTTTTCTCCCCTCTCCTCGCTTTTCTGAGTACGGGCCTTCTGTGCTGCCCGGGGGCTCCCGATCGGAGGCTGATTTCTGCCTTTCCTCGCAGCCTCGTCACCTGGGTTATGGCTGGGTGGGTGCCAGGACGCCTTATCTGCTTCGTCTGCTGGTTTTTCTGAGCTTTAGTTTCCCCTGCACTGCTCGAAAAGGTGATTTTATCGGGCTTGAAGAGGGAGACGGTGGCTCAAGCGACCATCGCGTCTGCGCCCCCTGGTGGTCTCCATTAGGTACAATTTTAATTAAATAACTTCAATAGGATTATAGAATTGTACACGTTATCTACTATATTACAATGGTATGTTATGCATTCTAATAACCTTATCACTAAACGTTTCATTCGAAGGGATTGTGTCCTTGTGTCTGCTGGCCTCGGAAAATTTTTTCTCTAGAGGGCGCTGCGCGTCGACGTCCCTCGAGTCGATGTCCCTCGACAGCCGCCGTATCGACGCTCGACGTCATCCTGCCTATAAAGGCCGCGCACAGCGTCCGTTGCTCAGTTCCGTTTTTCCGCGCTTACTCGGTGCCTCGGAATACCGTTGCTCAGTTCTTAGATTAATCCTATTTACCTCGAGTTATTCGATCCGTACTCGATGGCTTCCTCGTCGGAACCGACAACTCCTCGATCCGGCTTCAAAAAATGTCGAGATTGTGGGAAAAAGATGTCGTTGACCGATCCTCACAGAAATTGTCTGTGGTGCTTGGGAGCTGAACACCATTGTTCGGAATGCGAGGACTGTATGTCTATGACAGCTAAGGCCCTGAAGGAGCGTAGGGGGAAGCTGGAGAAAGGTAAGACTTTTAAAGCTGCTTCTTCGTCGACGAAGTCGAGACATTCGTCTCCTCGTCACCATTCGCGCTCCAGGTCTCGGAGTGGGTCTCATCACTCCTTGAGATCGAAGCACTCGAAGAGGAGACGTCGAAGATCCCCTTCTCCGTCTTCCTCTTCCTCTGTTTCGCAAAACGAATCCCTTGCCCCACGAAACATAGTTCCCGGGCTGAATGGGAGGAATTCCGAAAAAATATGATGAGCGTCTTCGAGAAAGCGGCCTCGACCCCCTCGAAGACTGCCGAGAGCGATGCTCTGGTCGAAAGACCCAAAGGTCAAAAACGCCGCGAGTCGCAGTACCCGGCGAAAGAAACCCCTCGAGCGCGTCTCGAACCCTCGAGCAGGACTATGACCTCCAAACCTTCCTCGAAGGTTCCGTCGACGCCGTCGACGAAGGTTCCGTCGACGTCGAGGTCGATGTCTTCGACGCCGTTGTCGAAGGGACCTTCGACACACGGGTCTGTCGACTCGACGCCGGCCTCGACACCGGCGTCGACGCCAAGAAAAGTCACGGTGACCACACATCCAGTGACTATCCCCAGGCCCTCGACGTCGATGGCGTCGATATTGTCGAGTAGAATTCCAATTCTGTCGAGGTCCTCGAGGCCTCCACCTCTGTTTTCGACGCCACGCTCGAAGCCTTCGGCGTCGACGACATCGACGTTTTCGAGGCCAATAATGACAAGTTCGGCACCCTCTGCCTTGGAAATGGGATTTACTCCCTTTATGAGTTCAGAACAATTGAGGACTATATCCTCAATTTTAGAAGAGGGTGATTTGTCTGAACAAGACACATTTGAGTTACAGGGACCTGTAACCCCAGTTAGAGAGGAATTTTCCTCTGAAGAGCGCAGATTAAAGGATCTTCATGCTTCTTTACATGAGGCAAGTGGGTTAGACACTTCCCCTGAGGTGGATTTTGCTAAGCCAGACCCGGGGGAGCATGCTGAAACCCCCTACAGAGCCTTAATGGCCAGGATTACAGAGTTCATGGGGTGGTCTGCACCTTCACAATCTTTCCAGCAAGATGACCTCACGGATATTCTTGACAAAGGCCCACAAGAGGATCCAGTGGTGCCCTTTCATAAAGCTCTTCAGAGAAAGATCATGACAAACTGGGAAACCCCAGATGTAATACCAGCAGTAAATAAAAAACTGTCTGCAAAGTACAGGGTATCTTCCACAGACCCAGAGTTTTTGTCTAAACATCCATCCCCAGAAAGTCTGGTGGTACAAGCAGCATCCTCTACCAATGTCAAGACGGCTTATCCTACAGTCCCACAGGACAGGGACGATAAAAAATATGATGCTATGGCAAAGAAAGTCTTTTCAGCATGTAGCATGGCGTTAGTCTGTTAATGCTACTTGCACCCTTGCTAGGTTTAGCCATACACTTTGGGAGTGTGCTTCTACAGCGGCTGACTGCATCCCGGAGGGAGAAGAAAGGGATGCGTTCCTGAATATTATACAGGACGGTAAAGACGCTATGTGCGAATCCCTCCAGACGGGCATTGATTCGGCTGACAGTATCAGCAGAGCAATGGCGGCAAGTACATCAACCAGGAGATTCGCTTGGTTGAGAAAGTCGGGTTTTGCCCCAGATGTGCAAGCCAGGCTCTTGAACATGCCATTCGATGGCTCTTCTTTGTTCGGGAAAAAGGCGGATGACAGTTTAGAGAAACTGCAAATTTCAAAAGCTGCAGCAAAATCCCTAGGAGCTGCAATCCGTCAGACTTCTTTTCGTTCCACAGGAACCTCTGCGAGGGGCAAGTCCTTTCGCTTCTACTCCGCATTCGGAAGAGGTAGAGGACGACCGGCCCAAAGGGGTCAAAGAAGAACTACCCGAGGTGGACGGGGTAGATATTCTAAAGCCACAGCAGGTGCCTCTTTACCATCGGCATCTACATCAGCCGCCCCAAAACCACTCTGAGGACTCCCCTCACAGGACACCTGTAGGAGGCAGGTTGACTCAACATCTGACGGTATGGCAGGCTATCACGTCAGATGCTTGGGCTTTGGAAACAGTCGCCCAAGGTTACTGCCTGCCTTTCCTACGTATACCTCAGAGTCATCCACCGGGGATCAGCTCTCAGAAAGCTCCAGATCCGCTCCTCTTGCAGGAAATTTTGGACCTGCTAGAGAAAGGTGCCATAGAACCGGTACCTGTAGCGGAGAGGGACAAGGGTTGGTACTCCCCTTTCTCATTCCGAAGAAAGACTGAGGACTGAGACCCATCTTGGACTTGCGAGAATTGAACAAATTCCTCAGAAAAGACAAATTCAAGATGGTCACTCTTTCTCAGATCCTCCAGGCCCTTCAGTTTCAGGACTGGTTGGTGTCTCTGGACCTTCAGGACGCTTATTTCCATGTGCCTATCCATCTCAAACACAGGAAATACCTGAGGTTCGCAATTGGCAACTCTCACTATCAATTTCGAGTACTGCCATTTGGGCTGACCTCCGCCCCGAGGGTCTTCACCAAGTTAATGTCGGTAGTGGCTGCAAGTCTAAGGAGGGAAGGGATTCACGTCTACCCCTACCTGGACGATTGGCTGATCAGGGCTGTTTCTCCGGAGCAAGCTCAAATCCAGCTAAATCACGTGTGCTACTCCCTTCACAAACTGGGCTTTTCCCTCAATTTAAAGAAGTCTCAAATGATACCATCGCAGAGACTCCAGTTCATAGGAGCGATCCTGGATACTTCCCTGGGAAAAGCCTCGCCACCAGAGGTGAGGGCTCAAGATATTCTACAGATGGTTACCAAGTTCCAGCATGCCCAACGTCTCCCAGCCTTCGACTTTTTGAGGTTGCTAGGCCTCATGGCATCCTGCATTTTCCTTGTGCCAGAGGCTCGCCTGAGAATGAGATCCCTCCAGTGGGCACTGAGGACTCGGTGGTCACAATTCCCAGGGAGAATGACAGATCTTCTTCAGGTTCCCGGCAGGGTGGCTCGAGACCTTCAGTGGTGGGCCTGTCAGGAGAACATTCTGAAAGGAGAACAGTTTTGGCAACCCTGGCCGGAGATAACAGTAGTCACGGATGCCTCACTCACGGGGTGGGGAGCCCACGCCAACGACTTGACCATCAGCGGTCGTTGGTCTCCATCGGAGTCCAGACTACACATCAACCTGTTAGAGCTGAGAGCCATCAGACTTGCGTTGAAGGCTTTCCTGCCAGCTGTACAAGGGAAGAACGTCCTGATAATGACAGACAACACGGTGGCCATGCATTACCTCAACAAAAGAGGAGGCGTAGGATCACTACCCCTGTGCAGAGAGGCGATGCAGCTCTGGTTTTGGGCAATCCAAGAAGGAATCTCTCTATCGGCAGCTCACCTAGCCGGAGAGAAGAACTTGACAGCGGACGCTCTGAGCAGGCAGAACACAGTCTCCCACGAGTGGGAGCTAGCTCAGGAAGTCCTTCAAGAGATCTTCGCCCTTTGGGGAACCCCTCAGGTAGATCTGTTCGCCACCAGCCTAAACAGGAAATGCGACCTGTTCTGCTCAAGGGAATTTCCTCCGAGAGGAGCTCTGGGGGACGCGTTCATAGTGGACTGGGAGTTTCCGCTTCTGTACGCGTTCCCACCGGTCCCTGTCATTCCTCAAATGATCAGGAGGTTGAGAAGATTCCGGAGAACCATGATCCTAATTGCCCCGGATTGGGCCAGGAGAACGTGGTACCCGGACCTTCTAGACTTGTCCATCTGCCCTCCAATTCGACTTCCTCTCAGAGAGAACCTACTCTCACAGAAGGGAGGTCAGGTTCTCCATCCAGACATCAAAACCCTCAACCTTCACGCTTGGCTTCTGAACGGCTGAGGTACAAGGATTGGGACCTCCCTGATGATGTTATGGAGGTGTTGCTTTCGGCAAGGAGGCCAGCAACAAAGTCTTTATACCGCTGCCGTTGGAACAGATTTTGCAGCTGGTGTAGAGAACAGAATATCGACCCATTTTCATGTGGTACACCAATGGTTTTGTCCTTCCTACTATATTTGGCAAATTCAGGCCTTCAAGTTGGCACCATTAAGGGCTATCTCGCAGCGCTATCTATCTTTAAGCGTACTGCGGAAGAACCATCCTATTTCAAATTACCCTTGGTAATACAGTTTCTAAAGGGGTTAACCAATGTTTATCCCCCAAGACCATTCCAAGTTCCCCTATGGGATTTAAACTTAGTACTAACTTTCCTGATGGGTACACCTTTCGAACCTCTCCATTCTTGTTCGTTAAGATTCCTTACCCTTAAAACTGTTTTATTAATAGCACTTACATCTGCTAGAAGGGTGAGCGAATTACAAGCTCTTTCTTGTAAACCCCCTCATACAATCTTTCACAAAGACAAAGTTGTCCTGCAAGTGAAGCCTAATTTCCTCCCAAAGGTGGTTTCTGAATTCCATATCTCTCAGAAGATTACCCTACCATCTTTCTATCCTCCTCCTCACCCGGGGAAAGAGGAAGAGAGGTTACACAGACTAGACCCTAGGAGGGTTTTAAGTTTTTACATTAGTAGACTAGCCAGGATAAGACAGGCAGACCAGGTGTTTGTAGGTTACGCAGGTCACAAGCTGGGGTTACCAATAACTAAGCAGACCATTTCCAGATGGATCATTCTAGCCATTCTGGAATGTTATAAACTGGCAGGGAAAGAGCCCCCTCAAAACCTTAGGGCTCATTCGACCAGAGGTATTGCAGCTTCATCGGCCCTCAAGAGGCGTGCCGGTTAAAGACATATGTGCGGCCGCTACATGGTCGTCTGTCCATACCTTTACACGTTTTTACAATCTGGATTCCTCCTCTAGTCAAGAGACTAGGTTTGGAAGGGCTGTACTGCATTCTATTAATCAATAGAAGACAGCGTGAAGTCAGTACTCCCTCCTCCGAATATAGAATACTGCTATGGGAGCCTATCTAAGATGAGGAATACGTCGGAGGACACAATCCCTTCGAAGAACAAGTTACTTCTTACCTTGTAACGTTCTTTCGACGGGATGTTCCTCCGACGTATTCCTCATCGACCCTCCCATCCATCCCCGCAGTTCTACTTCCCTTGTTGTTGCAGCTTACGCTCCTTCAGGGTGATTAGTCTAGTCCAGACAGTAATACTGTGGGCTACAAAACGGAACTGAGCAACGGACGCTGCGCGCGGCCTTTATAGGCAGGATGACGTCGAGCGTCGATACGGCGGCTGTCGAGGGACATCGACTCGAGGGACGTCGACGCGCAGCGCCCTCTAGAGAAAATATTTTCCGAGGCCAGCAGAGCTGGAAGGATATATCTAAGATGAGGAATACGTCGGAGGAACATCCCGTCGAAAGAACGTTACAAGGTAAGAAGTAACTTGTTCTTCTTGCATAATATTAATAAAAACATCTTTGTTGGTTGCGTCAAATACGAAACTCTGATTTTAAAATTCTACAGTCTTAACATATTTGTTCATGATACTTTATTAACTTGGCTAATTACTGTACTGCAGTCAACCGGTTATTATGCAACTTCTTATTTAAATGTTTATTTGTGATACACTTCCATAATTGGTATAAACTTATATGGACTGTCTCCAATTCAGTATTCAGGCCGTATATCCAGAAGGCGTCACTTTTGATGTGATCATAATTATGTACCAGATGACCTAAATATACCATATATTCCGTACTTAATCTAGGGCATTTTAGCAGAACATGCTGTGGTAATTCCAAGTTACCAAGTTTTTTACATATTCTGCATATTCTTACTTCGGGCAGAATTTTTTTTTGTACCCCCGTCATTGTTAGCAGAGGCAATTAATTAGTTCTTAATCGGAATTGTCTAACTGCGGGGTTAGGACATCTTTTTAAATATGTTTCTGCTTGTAAATATTTATGAACAATCCCAGTTAGAAAATTATAATTCTTTAGTTGTTCCAGGTGTTCGTAATTTTTCGTCCAGTCCCACAGTTTTACCTTATTGGTATAGATCTGTTTCAATGTAACATATGCGGTCCTCTTGTAGTACAATGGGTACCAGTGAATTGTGTTGAAAATATTATCACATTTGTTTTCAAATGTGTCGTTCCTCCTGGTCTATCATCTAATAAATCCAGTAATTTACATTGTGGAGAGGAGTGTATTTTTAAGTGCAGTGCTCCGGACTTTAGCCATATCGAACTTTTCAATGATGTTAAACCTAGTTCGAGGCGAATGTATTGTATAGGTGTACTTGGGCTCAATTTAAGGAGTCTTTTCCAAAATCGACCTTCTAATACATCGAACCAATCAAGTTTTTCCATTGCCAACGCCTTTTTTCCTTATAAAATCATTGGGCTAAAGCATTGTTTATATAAAATTATTATTCCTTCCAACGAGAACCCAGCCGTTTCTCTTGCAAATTTTGCAATTGGCTCTGAGTTTTTTTGCTTTTATTTGTTTATTTTCAATTATGTTTCTGTAAGCGTTGTCGTTACTCATATCTAATCTGAGATACAGATACGAATTCACATATTCTATAGTTCCTATTTCAGTTACCATATCTGGATGCAAGGCTTTTTTCGTAGAGAATGCCATAATTTTAGTTTTTCCCATATTTATCTTTAATTTGTTTACTTTGCATATTTTATGAGCGATGTAAACATTTCTTTAATCCCAAAATATGTTTAATTCATTAAAACCAAATTGTCAGCATAAATGAGGCCTGGTATGACTTTTCCACCTCCCGCTTCGAACAGCAGCCATGAACCGGAGCTAGCCAATCTGGTAGATCTGCCATATAAAGATTATATAGTAACGCAGCCATTGGGCAACCTTGCCGTACTCCACATGATATATCAATGGGTGCAGTGGTACTGCCGTCTAGATCTAAACGTACACGTGCTTGTGTACCTAGATGTAATTGTTCTACTATCATGATCAACCAATTGGGGCATCCCCATTTCCATATTTTTTCCCATAGTCTTTTGCGATCTATGCTATCAAACGCAGCAGCAAAGTCCACAAAGATCACGTATAGGGTAGTGCCTCTCTGTTGTCTTGTATCACAAATATGAGTCTAGTACTCTTAGATTATGTGCAGTGCCTGCTCCCGGTCTAAAGCCGGTTTGTGTGAAATGTAAAATCTCTACTATTGGCCCATTCTTGTAATTTTTGAGACACAAAAGTAGAAAATAATTTTCCAGAGGCATCGAGCATTGACAGTAGTCGATAGTTCTCAGGTAGTCCCCGTGCCCCTTTCTTATATACTGGAAGGATTATTGCCTGTGACCATGTTTTAGGAATTTGTTGAGTTTTACAGACTTTATTGAATAATTCACTTAATATCATAGCCCATTCATGTGTGTTTTGTTTAAAGATGGCATTTGCAAGTCCATTAGGACCGGGGGCTTTAGAGTCATTTGATTTTGTAATCGCCAATTTCAATTTATCGGTGGTAAACTGCATAAGCCATTTTTCATTTTTATTTATAGAGCAATCTTCCAAATTATTATTTTGTTTTTGCTGTAAAAAGGCTACCCAGGTGTTTCCTTGAATGGGATTCACTGCCTGTTCACGCGTATCTCCTTTAGGTTTTGCTAGTTTTGCCCATATATTCTTTGTGTTTTTACTGGCTAACGTTTTAATCATTACTTGCCAGTCTTGATTTAATATGGAATATTTATGCTTTGTCAGCCATCGTTGATAATAGCCTCTTATTTAGCTTTCTTTGTTCTGTATATTGCTGACATTTCAGTCCCAAGGTTTTTAACTTTCTTAATTTTTTCCTCATTTCTCTTTTTTCATTGCGAACAACCACATCATATGTATACGGATTTTTCTGGCATAATATCTGATTTTTCATTTTGTTTTCACCTGTTTTCTTAATTCATAGAATCGACTTTCTATATCCTCAACAGATAGTGGTTTCATTTCCGACAGTAATTTATTGCAAAATATTTCCGACTCTTTTTTGATCTTTCCTAGATTAGCTCCTGTCCAACGAATAGTTGTTCCTGCATGGTTAACAGTAATATTTTTGCATCCACTATGGTAATTCTCCTGTTGTTGATTATTGATCTCTAGGATTAACATTTTATGGTCGCTATTGGGCATCGGGGTAATTTTCAAACTATGCGCTCTTTCTAAGATTTCATTATTCCCAAAGATGTAATCGAGAGTCGATTCGCTGTTATTTCCCTTCCAAGTGTATACTCCAGGTATATCTCCTCGGGTCCTACCACTCATCATCGTAAGCCCCCATTCTCGCATAGTCCTTATCCATCTGTCACCCTTGTTGTTTCCATTTCTTTGTATCATGATGCTCTTCTTCTTTACATTTTCATATTCTGCACATTCGCTATTGTTGTAACATCTGGCATTCGTATCTCCTCCCACTAAAACCATATGGTTCTTTTGTTTGTTATTGGTTATTAGTACACTTTCAATACCATCCTTAAGTTCTTCTATGTCTATCAAATTTGGGAGAGCATACACATTTATTACCAGGAGATTCCATGATGTCCCCGATGCTTGGTGTTCAATCTCAACTGCCAATATATTTTTATTTTGAGGATCAATTATCATCTGTTTAGATCCCAATTTCTGGCTCACTCCAATTATGCATGACCTTCATATTGTCTTCCCTTCGTTCCTTTATTAGCTAATACCTGATATATGTGATATCCCTCCATATATAATGGACAATCCAGCCAGAGCTCTTGTAACATAAATACGTCACATGTGCATAATTTTTCCTGTGACTGAGTATCTTTTATTATATGTTTAAAACCATGGGTATTCCAGCTAGCTATCCGCAGTGGTCACTTTGAGATTGTCTGCTCATAATTTTCTGTTGTGGGCTTGTATGTTGGGTTCCAGGTAATAGCCAAATAATCATGAATTATCATAATGTTTTTTCCATTATTTTTATCCTTTTGTATTTTATCAGTAGTCATTTTGCAAACTGTGAGTTGTAGCCGTGGTCTATATAGCTCATGTGCATGTTCCCAGAGCATAGATACTGCAGTATATGAGGTGAAACGAATTATCGCCCAATTTGTGGCACTATCTATGTCAGGTAACTCAATCTGTGCCACATCTCTGCTTTGGATCATCCTTAGTCCTGGGATAGATGCCCATATTCGCACTAATGCTGATCGATTTAGGAAGGGACTTTCATTAGTATTGTTAACTTCATCGAGCCGGATTGCCAGATTGAATTTCTCGTTTTTTTATCTTGTTTACCATTGGATTTGTCACCTCTCTGTGCTGGGCATCATCATGTTCCCATTTCTCACTTTGTCTTTCTATTTTATCATCATTACAAGTTGTTCCAGAGGGCACGTCCAATCTGTTATCCCATCTGACTTTGGCTACATATTCTTCCAAGGATATTTTCTGTCTGATTCCTAAGTCTTTATTGTTTTCTTGCTTTTCTTTATTCGTCTCTTTGTAGCATTCCTTTATGATGCCTGTTTTTATTCTCTCATCACTACAGGTATGGGCATTTGGCTTCGCATTTTCCATTTTTATCCACTTGTCTAACGGACCTTTCAGGCATACTGTTCTCTTGGTACCATCGGGTTGGCAATTCGAGATTATTTGATGTGTTTTGTTTATCATCGATACAAGGTTTTCCTTGATTATGGTCCATATTCTTTATTTTTAGTTCTTGATGTTGTATTATTGGGTCTTGTCTATCATTTTTTTTTGTTCTAATAGATGAAGATGATGATTCCATCATAGATATTTCGGCACATAATGCGTCGATTGCATCTTCTTCAGTTCTGGCCGCAATATTCACTGAGTCTTGTATTTCCCAAGAATTATATGAGTGATCAAGCTCAATTATTTTATCTTCAACCATGTTTTGCGCATGTATTTCTTTCCTATTGTTTTTATTTGTTTCCACTTTTCCATTTAGGTCTTTTGTTTTAACTAATTCCACGCTTGATAAAAGAGGAATTTTTTCCATAAGTGGAATTATCGCTCTTCTAGGGTCATCGTGATTATAAGTTTTGTCATCAATGAATACAGCCTCTGTTCTGCTGCCACTCCTAATGATATCGTATACAGTACTTCCACTCTACTTGACAATCTTTCAAGTGCTTCAGTAATTTCCTTAGCCGTGCTTATCTTCTTGTCAGTTACATATTCTCTCTCCGGCAGAATATCTTTTTCATTATTCTATATTGTGAATCTGGTTTATTTAATATTTCTAGGTTTGGTGTTACAGATAGACTGCTTATATGACTCTCTCTTTTTTGTGAATCCGTGTGAGCGCCTAATGATTTTCGTCTTATCGAATTGCATAATTTTATTAAGGATCTGTTGTTGTCCAATGAGAAGTCATTCAACTAAGGTGATTCTTGGCTATTTTCATGTCGTGTTATTTGATTATTAGTCTCCTCACTATGCTTTACTTGCATAGTGTCTTTCTGAAGAGCACCTATTCCTGAGAAGAATCCCGATATTTGTTGTTGTTGATCGGTGGTGATCTGGTTTTTACTGACCCATTTCTTTCCTCGTTTTCTTTTAGGCCCTTCACGTGCATTTTTATTTGCGCCATTTGGGCTCCGGGATCTTTTTCCTTTAAGTACTGATTGACTTCTTAGTCCATTTATTGTTTGTTTTAATTTCATTTTGTTGCAATCTTAGCTACAAGTCTCTTTCTTAAAAAGCGCAACCAATGTATTAAAATACCGTAATTTAGTGCTTAAAAAGTGCTTTTACGTGTGCACTATAAAAATTCCATTAAAATCCCACTTTCCTTATACAAATTCTTCTCTTGCCTACAGCCACTAATTTTCCAAAGGATTTAACTTTGGCCGTGTGCAAATGAAAGCATGATATATAAATGTAATTGGAGTTTTAAACGCGTCTCACCACTTCACCTAACCACCCTATGTACGCACTCAGGGGGGAACTGCCACCCCCTAAAACAGTGCTCACGATGCCGCAGAGGGTAGGCGCGGGCGATCTCACGCAGTAACTCCAGACAGAGATCAACTCTGTAATCACACGGCTTTTGGTGTGGCAGACTCAGAAATACCCTGCTGCTCTCTCGTTCAGCTGAGAAATCCTCAGATCTCTACACCCAGCTCGCATGAGAGAGGAGAGAAAAAAGGGGAGGGAAAGGAAAGGGGGGAGAGACGGAAAATAGTCAAGGACGACGAGATAATATGATAATATAGCGTGAGGAGGGGGGAGGAACAGGTACAACACCTACAGCTGCCCCCGATATTGCTAGTGTGCAAGTGTGACAGGCTCCACGCTTACCGTGTCACTGCTGCCTGCTCATACAGCGTGCATCGTGCGGGACTCGGTGCTTCACACACGCCGTGCTGGTCTCATGATCACAGGCTTCAGTGTTCACGAGGAGAGTCTCGGTCGAGGTCTCCTTAGTGGCCGCCACAGTATTACCGCGGATTAGTGTTGCCACACGTAACGATAAGCGTGTGGATCGCCCGCGGTTGTTTAGAGGAGAGGACCCAACCGAATACTCGCAATACGCGTACATCGCTCGTCAAGCCGCACTAGCTATTCGCAGTTCGCATTTCACTGGCCGCTTCCGACAAGCTGCCTCTACTGAGGTTTCTAAGGGAGCCGTTTATGAAACTAATACTGTCACGTCCGCTCCCTCTAGGGGGCGGCTCACATGGACTTTCTGGCACAGGTGGAGGAGACGAATTTCATGCATCGCCTCTACCCCCTCCAACATGGCGGTAGCAAGGAAAAGCATCGCTCCAGCCTTCCGAATCCGACAGTGTCGGATGACTCCGCCCCCAACCTCGCAGAATGGATTTCCTTCGGCAGCGTCTTCGGTCCAGCGCGTTGCTACTGTTTTCAGAGGCCACGCTCCGTGAGTTCGTAATTCAAGGCTAGCTCTCTTTACCCTTTGAATAACTCAGCTTGTCTGTAATCTTTCAAACCTCTCTCCCTTTTCTCACTCTTAGACTCCTCTACCCGTGGTCCTCTTCCCTACCAGCTCTCCATACACTTACACCGAAGGCATTGATTCTACACTCTGCAGTACGTATAGTTCCGTACCCCTCCCCCAGCATACAACATACTTTCATTCATTCCAAAACTAATCTTTCTCCATTCTTCAGTCTCTTCTGCAAGGACAGGGAGTTACTTTTAACCACGCGCTGAACAGAATACAACCTTCGTGCAAGTCGTCTTACACCCCCTCAACAGACATTCAGATTTAAAGGTATATCGCTCACCAGAGTCCTACTGCAGCAATCTCTCCCTTTTCTAAACACCATCTGGTTTCTCTCTTCAGGATAGTTCGCGATCGCAAGTCCAACTCCCGAAGTCACTCCTGGGAATCAAGACTCGCCCATCGCTTCCTTTCAGTTCCTGGTACAACAGGGTTTTTTCCCCCACAAGGGTTTCCCTGACTTCCCCTCCTCGACCTGGGTTTCTCCGGCGCGGGGAGAGGGGGTTAGGTGAGCTTTCCATTCTTCTCTACGAATTTCTACTGGACCAGGTTAGTGTTGTCTTGTTGTTATCTGATATCTGTAGTAGGGACTGTGAACACCAAACCTTTGGAATAGAAAGGTACATAGATTGTGACAGTTAGCAACGCCTGGAATTTTTCAATTATTTACCGGCCCCACAGTCTTTATTGACAGAATCAGAGGATCCATCATGGAACAACAAATACAACAATTAATGGCAGCGGTTCAGTCCCTGTCATCCGAGGTACAGCTATTGAAGCTAGAGAATACCAGCTTGAGGCAACAGGTGGGTCGAGCAGCCCATAGCTCGGAAGTACCTCCTGGCCCATTACCCACAGGACGTTTTGATGGTAATCCCCATGCAGTCAAGGAATTTCTTGAGTCCTGTTCTGTACAGTTCGCCTTTAAGGCAGCCTTTTTCCCGACAGATAGAGACAAGGTGGGCCATATGATTGCCCAAATGTCAGGGGCTGCGTTAGCTTGGGCCACTCCTTTGGTTACCAGTAACAATCCCATACTTGATTCCTACCCTGCTTTTTGTAACAGCATAAAGAGTATGTTTGGGAGACAGGAGATAACTTTTCCTGTGAGGCAATGGTGATTGGATTGTAAACAGGGTAGTCAGGATCTCCTTTCCTATATCACACGCTTTAAGCAACTAGCTTCTGACACGGCATGGGCCGATGAAGCTTTGATGACCATATTCCGAAGAGGACTTTCTGAGGATTTAAAGGACGAGGTGTCCCGAGCCCCACGTCCACATAACATGGCGGAATACATCTCACTGGTTATGCAGTTAGACTATCGACTGCAAGAAAGACAGAAGGAAAGAAGAAAAGGAAAGAGTAGACAAACCACCGAAGGTACCCTGTCTCCTATTAGACCAGTTCCTTCCAAGGAGCCGATGCAAATAGGCAATACTAGAGGTCCTTTATCGGTGGGTGAACGTACCAGAAGGCGTACTCAGGGTCTTTGTATGTATTGTGGAGAGAGCTCTCACTTGGTTAAGGAATGTCCCCATACTCCCCCTAGGAAGGCGGGAAACGCCAGCGCCCGACCGTAAGGGGAACGACGGTGCAGGGTTCCAGAGTTACTAGTTCCCTTCAAAGCATTCCCAGGGTTCAACAAGATTTATCCACAGAAAATCAGATGATAGTACTTGAAGTTACGTTAGCCTGGGCTAGCACAAGATTGGAAAACGTGCCCGCACTTATCGATAGCGGAGCCGCAGGAAATTTTTTAGATGACACCTTTGCTACTAAACAGGGGATTCCAAAAGTACCCAAGGCATTAATGATACCCGTTGAGAGTGTAGACGGTAGCCCTCTTACTTCCGGTCCCATAAAAGACCACACTTCTCCTCTCACGATGACTATAGCGGCACATCAAGAGATCCTGAAATTAGATTTAATCAAGACTGCACATTATCCTGTAATCTTAGGATTGCCATGGCTGAGATTACACAACCCCTTTATTAACTGGAGAGCTGGAACTCTTTTTTTTTGGGGTCAGAACATTGTGTTCACAACTGCCATAACTTAGTCGCCTCCACCTCCAAGAACCAGCACTCTCAGAAATCTTTTTGTGTCACAAATAAGAGTCTTAACGAAGTAAACACTCTTCCTCAGGAATATCAGGAATTCCACCAGGTCTTTGCAAAAACAGAATTCACTGAATTACCACCTCACCGCAGAGTTGATTGTTGTATCGATCTGATTCCGAATAGTCCTCTTCCCTTTGGCCGCATGTACATATTGTCCGCCAAGGAAAAAGAGGCACTGAAAGAATATCTGAAGACAAATCTAGAAAATGGCTTAATCACGGAATCCACCTCTCCTGCAGCGGCGTCACTCTTCTTTATTCCAAAGAAAAACACCACCGAGTTACGTCCCTGCATTGACTTCAGAGGATTAAATAAGATCACAGTGCCGGACAAGTATCCCATGCCGCTTATCCCGGATATCTTGGAAGCGCTTAGAGGAGCTAGACTCTACACTAAACTGGATCTACGCGGTGCTTATCACCTCATCCGCATAAGAAAAGGGGACGAATGGAAGACCGCTTTTCGGACACCATTTGGTCATTTCCAATATAGTGTAATGCCATTTGGATTAGCCAATGCCCCGGCAATATTCCAAAGGTTTATGGACCACATTTTTGCAGATATAGCCCTACATTTTGTCATTGTCTATTTAGATGACATTTTGATATTTTCATCCACCCTTGCAGACCATGTCATTCATGTTAAAGAAGTCTTACACAGACTACAGAAGAACCATCTCTTTTGTAAATTAGAGAAATGCGAATTCCATAAAGACAAAGTGGCATATCTAGGGTATATCCTGTCCGATCAAGGAGTCTCCATGGACCCCTCAAAGGTGTCAGCTATCCTTGATTGGCCAGCCCCCAAGTCAGTTAAAGAAATACAGCGATTTCATGGCTTTGCGAATTTCTACAGGCGCTTCATTCCTCATTTTTCTACCCTCACCCATCCCATCACTCATCTGCTAAAGAAAGGGGTTGTGTTTCGGTGGACAAGTGAAACTCAGGAATCCTTTCAGGAGCTAAAAGCCTTATTTACTAGAGCTCCTATCTTGGCAATGCCGGATCAGCTTCACAGATTCATAGTGGAATCAGATGCCTCAGACCGGTGTATTGGAGCGGTTCTGTTACAACCGGACGCCAGGGGGTTCGAAAGACCCATTGCTTACCTATCGAAGACTCTGTCCCCGGCAGAAGTAAATTACACGGTTCTCGAGAAAGAGTTGCTCGCGATCAAGAGGGCTTTTGAAGAATGGCGTCATTTGCTTTTGGGAGCATTATTTCCTATTGAAATAAGAACCGACCATCACAACCTCCGAGCACTGCAATATGCCCAAACTAACAATAGTAGACAAGCTAGATGGGCGCATTCTTTTTCACCCTTGCGGGTTACATTCACTTTCATACCGGGCAAGACTAATCTCAAAGCGGATGCTTTATCCCGCAGTAATCCACTAAAAGGAGCTCCTTTTCAGCCTGAACCTATGTTTCCCAACCTGGTCACAGTGCCTGTTGTCCATTCTTTTCTTCAAAAGGTAGCACAAAGGACGAGGAATCTAGACGTGGATCAGGACGATACCCTGCGAGAACTAGGACTTACTGCTGATCGGGGTCTTCTTTTCAGAGAAGACAAAATGTACCTTCCCGATCAAGAACTACAATTAGAGGTACTTAAAATGTGTCATGACTCCAAGGCAGCCGGGCATAGAGGTACTCTCAATACTACAGAACAAATTCAACGGCACTTCTGGTGGCCGACACTTCGCAAGGATGTAATGGACTATGTCGCGTCTTGTCCGGTGTGTCTACAAACCAAGACCCCAAGGATTTCTCCTATTGGCAAACTTATCCTAACCCAAATT
Source organism: Ambystoma mexicanum (assembly GCF_040938575.1). NCBI lineage: Eukaryota > Metazoa > Chordata > Amphibia > Caudata > Ambystomatidae > Ambystoma > Ambystoma mexicanum. The sequence goes on from NC_090923.1 coordinate 1,134,179,813, forward strand.
CCTACGAAACCTTGGCAAATAATATCAACAGACTTTATCGTGGATTTACCAAGGTCAGAGGGTTGTAATACCATCATGGTGACGATATACTCTTTGACCAAATTGGCGCATTTCGTCCCTCTCCCATCTGTTCCATCTGCACCTGTTATGGCCAGGGTATTCGTGGAACGCATTTTTTCACTCCACGGACTACCAGAGGTCATTATCTCGGATCGAGGACCACAATACACGTCACAGTACTGGAAACATGTTTGTTGTTTACTAGGGATCTCAAGGGCGCTCAGTTCAGGATACCACCCTCAGACCAACGGCCAGACTGAACGTTTAAATCAAACCCTGGAAGCATATCTAAGATGTTATATTTCAGCTTTACAAGACAATTGGAAGGCTTTACTGCCTATAGCAGAATTTGCCTATAATAATGCGGTTCATTCCACCATACGTGTTAGTCCTTTCTTTAGTACATTTGGATTTCATCCAGAGGTGTACCCATCGACTGTTCCCACTGATACTTCCTTTCCGGATTTAGACGGGTTAATCACCTCCATTCAACAGGGACATCGAAATGCACAGGTAGCTCTAAAGGATGCTCATGAACGCTATAAGATACAAGCCGACAAACATCGGAGTCCCACACCTTCCATTCAAGTGGGTGACAAGGTCTGGTTGTCGAGTAAATATCTCCCCAAGAGTTTGAAACCTTCAAAATTATCGCCAAGATACTTTGGACCCTTTTTGGTTCTTGAAAATAAAGGCCTGGCTGCTTTCAAGTTACGTCTCCCTTTTTCTTGGAAACGCATACACCCTACATTTCATGTTTCTCAGTTGAAGCCTGACGTACAATCCCGATTCCATATGTCCAAGAAGGGAACTCCCCCTCCGGTCCTGACAAGTGAAGGACCAGAATACGAAGTCTCCTCGATCTGTGATTCACGCTATAGAAGAGGGGTGCTACAGTTTCTTATAGACTGGAAGGGATATTCTCAGGCGGAACGTTCTTGGGAACCCGCCTCAGCGGTTCATGCTCCCCGTTTGGTTAGCAGGTTTTACCGCCTACATCCTGGTAAAACCGGGTTTCGTCGCCCTTCAGAGGGGGCATACTGTCACGTCCGCTCCCTCTAGGGGGCGGCTCACGTGGACTTTCTGGCACAGGTGGAGGAGACGAATTTCATGCATCGCCTCTACCCCCTCCAACATGGCGGTAGCAAGGAAAAGCAGCGCTCCAGCCTTCCGAATCCGACAGTGTCGGATGACTCCGCCCCCAACCTCGCAAAATGGATTTCCTTCGGCGGTGTCTTCGGTCCAGCGCGTTGCTACTGTTTTAAGAGGCCACGCTCCGTGAGTTCGTAATTCAAGGCTAGCTCTCTTTACCCTTTGAATAACTCAGCTTGTCTGTAATCTTTCAACCGTCTCTCCCTTTTCTCACTCTTAGACTCCTCTACCCGTGGTCCTCTTCCCTACCAGCTCTCCATACACTTACACCGAAGGCATTGATTCTACACTCTGCAGTTCGTATAGTTCCGTACCCCTCCCCCAGCATACAACATACTTTCATTCATTCCAAAACTAATCTTTCTCCATTCTTCAGTCTCTTCTGCAAGGACAGGGAGTTACTTTTAACCACGCGCTGAACAGAATACAACCTTCGTGCAAGTCGTCTTACACCCCCTCAACAGACATTCAGATTTAAAGGTATATCGCTCACCAGAGTCCTACTGCAGCAATCTCTCCCTTTTCTAAACACCATCTGGTTTCTCTCTTCCGGATAGTTCGCGATCGCAAGTTCAACTCCCGAAGTCACTCCTGGGAATCAAGACTCGCCCATCGCTTCCTTTCAGTTCCTGGTTCAACAGGGTTTTTTCCCCCACGAGGGTTTCCCTGACTTCCCCTCCTCGACCTGGGTTTCTCCGGCGCTGGGAGAGGGGGTTAGGTGAGCTTTCCATTCTTCTCTACGAATTTCTACTGGACCAGGTTAGTGTTGTCTTGTTGTTATCTGATATCTGTAGTAGGGACTGTGAACACCAAACCTTTGGAATAGAAAGGTACATAGATTGTGACAAATACCTTTTTAACTTGGTAACAGAAATGCTCATCAGTACAATAGATTAAGTGCCTTCCTCTGTAACCAGGGACCCCTCTTCTGTAATTCATTATCACTTAAATAAGTTGCAGGGGGATGCTTAAGTCAATAAACGAAAGATCACATGATTATATAGAAAAGCTTCAGCAGCAGAGCATAGATAGTAACATGGTGCAGTTCCCTACCCTTCAGCAAACAAACAAACATATTTCCTTCCCTGTCCTGCTGAAAGGTGTCACTTGATTTTTTTAAGTTTGCTGATTTGTTCATCACCAAGGAGTGTTCTTCCCTGCCCTTCCACCTGTACTCCCTCATCCCCTGGCTTCTGTGCTAGCCTCCAATACTAGCTGACAGAGCACTGTAAAAAGTGGGGGACTGTAGCAGCAAACACTCACTGGTATATTTGCATACCAACAATACTTTGCAAGCAAAACATATTTAATCTCTCATTCTGATATTTTGTGCATTTTATGAAAATGTAATTAATCGACATGTACATCATTATTTTGCAGTGCATGCAGGATTTCTTGCAACATACCCCACACCTACAAACCTATAATATTAAACAAGTGCTCAGTGAAGCCGTTTCTGTATACCAGCGAGTTACCATACAATTTGTTAAGGTCTATGCCCAATAGAACTCTGAACACTTGGAAAGGATGCAGACTTTGTGAAAATCATTCAACTATCTGAATATCCATGGCCCTAATATTCTAGAGGAGTAATGCTAGGCATAGTCAATACCCATTTTCCCTTGCAGGCCAATAAATGATATTGATGTTGCTCTCCACATATAGGGTATTGTTAGCAGTATTAAAGTAGGAGATGCTGAGCATAACATTTGTCAACTCAAAATCCTTAGATGGCAAATTATTTGAGTTTCATAATGTGTTAAATTGCAAGGAGACCACTGCAAAACAAGTACCTGACCTATGTAGAAAGAAGAGGAAGCATCAAATGAGGCTACTCATCCAAGTAGACTGCTTACTCGAAGTCAGTAACCAATCTTTGGCTGATAGATGGTTTACATATTGCGGGTGATGCTTTTGGTGAGGCGCCATGTGCAACAGAAATTCTGGTACTTCAAAGTTATTCATATTACAACAAATATAAAACAAATGGATGTCGGTACAAGTCTGGTAACCTTTTCGTAGAGCCAAAAGAGGAAGAGGTTGATATCTAAATGCGTTCTGGGGCACAAGTTAGAGTCACAAGGTAAAAGCATGGTAAAGCCAAGTATCGGAGTCATGGGTGGGGAGGGAACATTATTTGGTTAATGTGTCCAGGCAAATCTTGGTTAGATTATGCTGTTCATGGAGCCACTTTTTATATTAGTATTTAACCTCTTGTGGGTGTATCCTGTTGGGGTTTATAGATGTTTAAGGTCACGATTGAATAGTAGGGTAACGCAAATGAGCTATACCAGAATATTAAGGTTAGTTATTTTAAGAGAAAGCAAATGCCAGGTAATTGTTGTGCCTTGTACCTTAATATATCTTTTTAGTTAGGTGAGAATTGTCTGTGTGCGCTGCTAAAAATCTTCTGAGCGGCACCCAGAAGCAAGCTGGGCAAGCGCACATGTGCACAGCTTAGAGGGATCATTGCACCTGAGAAGAAAACACAACACTAGAGCTTTGCCTGCAGGATACATTCAACTGGATGAACTTGAACCACCTCAAAATCAACCCAGGTAAAACTGAGATAATGATTCTCACAAAAAACGTAGGAGACATTAGCTACATCCCCTGGCCAAAAGAACTGGGCTCGACCCCAACGCCATCATAGATTGTAAAAAAAAAAAAAAAAATTCTAGGGGTCCTGATGGACAACAACCTCACTCTAGAGCTACAAGTAAACACTCTACTCAAGAAATGCTTCTTTCTCCTACGAGCGACAAAAAGGATCCTACCGTTCCTGCCATTCGCCAACAAAACTCTCACCATCATCGCTCTGGTCATGTCCAGAGTAGATTATGCAAACAGTCTATACCTGGGCATGCCTAAAAGACTGCTAAAAAAAAAAAAACTACAATTCTTACAAAATGCGGTGGCCAGACTCCTCCTCAAACTACCACGGCGAGAACTTATCACATCTGCGCTAAAAATACTGCACTGGCTACCAATAAAACAACAAATAAAATGCAAATCCATGTGCATCACACACATAGCAATACACAGCCAAGGCGCAGAATTCCTGAGAGCCAAACTACGCCTACACCAGCCGACAAGAACGCTGGGATCAAGCAACGACTTACGCCCAGAACCAAAACCCTGTAACAAAAGAAAACTTTGAGGATCCTCGTTTTCTTACCAGGCACCGAAATCTTGGAATGACCTACCAAAGAATATACGGAACACCTAGCATTCAGGAAACTACTCAAATCCTGGCTCTTCACCACGTAACTAGAAGACCACCCACACTGCTTATCGACGAATAAAGCGACCGACCTCGACCCCCACAAAACAGCCAAACTTGATCAGAATGCACCCCATGACAGTCCATAAGACATCTCAAGAGATAGTCACAAGAGGAGAACACTACAGACCAAACACACAGTCAGACCAAGACGAAACCACTCAGCCGACTCACCCACAGCATCACGGCACGTCACAATCCGAAAGCTCAGGCAGACACTCACTTAGATGGTAGGGTAAGAGGAGAACCCTACTCCTGCTCTGACACCCAAGGGGAGAACAGACACTCCAACCTCACTATACAGAGCTCACTAAAATACTACAATAGACTTAGATCAGTAGAACACAACAGGGAATGCGTTGCTAAAAAAAAACGAATCTGTCAGGTGTGGGCCTCCCTCTCGCCTTGCGGGAATCTTGATTTGAGCTGTATTTTAGGACTGCATTGAATTATTCAATTGTCTCCGAAATCCAGCGAAGTAGGTTGCTGTGGTCCGTTGCTCAGTTGGTTGTGAGCCTCTTCCCTCACTGTGCAGGTCTCTCAAGTCTAGCCGTTTCTGCACCAGGCAGGAATCCCAAGGCCCAGGCATTCAGCCATGCTGTGATTGCCTGAAAAGCGTTTAACCGACTAACCAAAAAGCTCTAAACTTTCTACATACTTCTCCAGCATGGGGTCTGGCATGGATTCACATGCTCATGAATATTCCCCGTCGTCAGGCCGGGAATCCGCGGTATAGAAAAATTCAGTATCCGTTTCGTTTCTGATCTGTCTTTCTTAGTAGTAACCAATCACTGGTCTCTGGGTCATACTGCCCCCCAGCCAATGACTGCCCTCTCCCTAAGCCCCGCCTCTGGCAGCCATCCTCAGCTTTTTACCGCACGTTCAAGTGTTGGGAGTCCTCGTGCTGTAGCTCAAGCTTTTGCTGCGTTTTCGCGCTTTTTCAGGAGATTTTTCTCATTTTTCGGTTAAATAGAGCCTCAAGCTCCACCGTTTCTACATCTGATTAACGGGTACCCGTTTTGGAGTGTTCTACGCCCCTCAAGGGTGAAGATTTTGTTGAGTTATGCTTTTGGAGGATTCCAGAAGTTCTGAGGCCTACCCCGGACATGGCCCAGGAGAAAGGAAGCTCGACGCCCGGGAAGCTGTTCAGGACCTGCCCTGGATGCCAGCTTCAGAATGTGTTCAAGGAGGACGAGCATTCGTTATGCCTCTACTGTCTCCATGAGGACAAGACGCACGTGGAGAAGGACAGTGCATTTTGTGGGAACATGTCGGAGCGGACCTTGAAGGATCGCCACCTCCGTCTCGCCAACTGGCTGGAAGGTTAGAGCCCGTCAGGCGAGAAGAAGATGAAGAAGAAGTCCGAGCAGTCTTCTAAGTCCTGTGAGGGCGCCCCGGCAACGGTGGCCCAACAAAAGGCCAAGCACCGCGAGTCCGCGGGGACCGGGAGCGCCGAACGGTCGGGCTCCTTGGCTGCCAGGCAGGGCGCATCCTCCCCGGCGCCATCAACCATGAGCCAACGCTCTGGCTCGGGTAAGAGGAAGTCCGAGAACCCGGCGAAGCTTCTCGAGAGGCCCCGGTCGATCTCAAAGATTCCGGCAGAGGGGGAATGAGGCTCAGACCCTCCCCCCAAGGTGAAGGCCCCAGGCATGCAGAAGGTGACGATGGCCTTAATTCACCCTGCTAAGACCTCGATTGAGGATGTCGCAGCGGCCCTGGCTCAGCCTGTGAAGGCTACGCCAATGGAGGCGATCTCAGGATCAAGTGTCTCCTTGCCACCGCGGAGGGAGTGGTCTTTCAGGCCCATCGAGAAGACCCCCACAAAGTCCCCATTGGAAAAGGAGGGGGAGGGGTAGGTGGCCATCGTGGATACGGACACGACCTCTGAAGAAGAGCTCATCGAAGTCATGGAGGGGGACCAGCCCATCGGGAGGGATCCCAACGAGGGCGACGACGAGGTTCCTCAAGATCCCTCGCGCCCGTCGTTTCCGGTGCCGCAGAACACTTCGGTGGCCATTTTGTCAGCGATTCAGTCCTTCTGCTCGGAGATAAGGACAAGGTTGCCCCTCCCCCCCGACGGAGGTACCTGAGCCAGACCCGACGGGGGAACCGGAGCCAGGACCTTCGGAAAGTCCACCACATAAGAAGAGGACGACGCATCATCCACCACCTCTTACACCTCTGTGGCCCGCTCTGCCTTCCCCCTGGTCAACTACCCACGGGGATGATACAGGCACGGCTATGACAGATACAGATGACGACAGAGGCGACGACGGGACGTGTCCCCCCTGCGCCCCCTGCTCGGGCGTCCCCGCCCGACGAGATTGGATCCTTCCATGCCATGATTTCCAGGGCATCCAAGCTCTTCCAGCTCTGCCCCGAAGAGAAGAAAAAAGGGTTCCTTTACCAACGGCGCGAGGCTAAAAGTAAGACGGTCCTCGCCGTACCACTTCTTTATGACATCTGGGATCAGGGGCTCTCCCTCCTCAAGAACCCTGCCATGGCGCCTGCAAAGAGGGACCGGTACGAGAAGAAGTACTGGGTCCTCGACGCTGCCCCCTGTAACCTACCCCGGATTCGGTTGTCTCGGCGGCGGCGGCAAAGAAGAAAGCTGGGGGGCATCGGCCTCGGCATCAACTTCCCCGCCGGACGGCGAGGGCAGGAAGCTGGACACGATGGGACGACGGGTCATCTCATCCGCAGCGACGACTATCAAGGCGGCCAACGGCTATCGTAGCCCGTTACGACAGGGAGTTGTGGTTCAAAATCGCCCCTCCATTGGACTTCCTTCCGGACGCAAAAAGGGCTGAGGCCCTTGAAATCTTTCAGGAAGGTGAGATTGCTTCGGACCACGCCATCACAGCGGCAACGGACATCGCCGACACCGGTTTCCGTCAGTTGGGCAACAGCGTTTGCCTGAGACGACGAGGATGGCTCAAGGTGACGGATTTCCGCCAGGACGTACAAACCACGGTTTTGGACATGCCCTTCGACGGGAACAACCTGTTTGGGAAGGCAGTTGATGAGTCCCTTCAGGCTATCAAGACAGACAGAGACTGCCCGGGCACTGGGAGTGCTCCAGCAACGACGGCCTTCCTTTTGGAGTGCCGGAGGCAGACAAGGTGCCTCCAAGGGATCCGGCAGTGGCTCCTCGACGTACCGCCAAGCGGCAAGGTCTTCGTCTCAGGAGGCCTACAGGGGACGCGGCAAGTCAGGTGGTGCCTGTCGTCGGCACGGAGGTCAACGAGGCAAGGCAGCCTCCAAACAAGATTGAACCTTGATTGAATGCGCCTGCAGGGGATGCACGTCTACCCCTACCTGGACGACTGGCTCATCCGGGCAAAGACAAGGGAGCTCGCCATGGAGCACACTGTGAAGACCGTCCAGCTGCTCACGGACCTGGGGTTCTCCATCAACTTTCCAAAATCCCACCTGGTCCTGTCGCAAGTCGCCCTGTTTCTGGGAGCCAAGCTCGACACAGTGGCGCGGCTGGCCTTGCCGTCGGAGGAAAGGACCAGGTCCATCCTGGGCAAGGTTCAGCGTCTGCTGGCAACGAACATGGCCAGGGTAAGATCTATCCAGTCCCTCCTCGGGATGATGTCCTCCTGCATTTATCTGGTGCGCCTTTGCGGACTTCGGATGCGCCCCTTACAAGAGTTCCTCGACGCCAGCTGGGTCCAGTCGACGGGCAGCTTCGAGGACAGGATCCCACTCAATGAGACGTTCCGTCAGGCGATCCGGTGGTGGGGTACCCGCTCTCATCTTTCGGCGGGCACGGACTTTCAGACCCCAGCTCACCAGGTGACAGTGACGACGGATGCCTCCCTGGAAGGTTGGGGAGCGCACTCCGGAGATCTTCAACCGAGAGGCCTTTGGCTCCCGGAGGAGAAGTCACTCCACATCAACATCTTGGAGCTCCACGCAGTGTTCTGGGCCCTCAGGGCTTTTCTTCCGTCCCTCAAGGGCAAGGTGGTGAGGATCTTCACCGACAAAACCACCATGATGTTCTGCATCCGGAAGCAGGGCGGAACCAGATCGCCTGCCCTATCCAAGGAAGCCCAGGATCTGTGGCATTGGGCCGTCGCCCAAGGGATGTTTCTGGTGCCTTTTCATCTGGCAGGAATAAAAAAACACCATTGCCGACTCACTCAGCAAAGAGCTGTGCTCGTGCCACGACTGGGAACTACGAAGTGGATCGACTCTTCCGACGATGGGGCGAACCCCAGATCGATCGCTTCGAGACGGCGACAAACTCCAAGTGCCGGAGGTTCGCCAGCAGGTTCCCCCAGCCGAGGAGCATGGGCAATGCTTTCTCGTTCCCCTGGGACGGCCTATTTCTTTATGCGTTCCCTCCGTTGCCGCTCCGGCTCATCAACCAGCTCAAGAGGTCCCGGTGCAGGATGATCCTCGTCGCACCGGCGTGGCCGAGACAGATCTGGTTCCCGGACCTTCTGGACTTGTCAGCGTCCACACCAGTGAAGCTGCCGACGGACGCAGATCTTCTCTCCAGAGAAGGAGGTGCCATTCTTCATCACAACCCAGAGTCGCTGAACTTGCAGGCCTAGCTCCTGCAGCACTAGAGTTTGGAGGGTACGACATCCCAGCCGATTGCAGAGAGGTTCTTGCAAAGGCCAGGGTGTCCTCAACTCTCAAGTGCTACGGACATAAATGGAAGAGGTTCTCTGTCTGGTGCCATGCAAAGAAGATTAACCCTCTGCGGATTACGCCCCCTCAAGTATTGCCGTACCTACTGTTGTTGGCCAAGGCTGGACTAGCTCACGCGTCCATCAAGATACACCTGGCTGCCATCTCACGATGCACCAGAACTACAGGACGGGCGTCCTTGTGGTCTCATCGGCTGGTGAAGGAATTTATGAAAGGATTGTTCCGATCATTCCCGCCGGTGAAGGCCCCTGCCCTGGCGTGGGAGCTCAACGTGGTGCTGACCAGGCTCATGGGGGCCCCATTTGAGCCTATGCATTCTGCACCGTTGAAGTTTCTGTCGTGGAAGACAGCATTTCTCGTGGCCATCACCTCCGCACGACGAGTGGGAGAGATCCAGGCCCTATCTTGCAAGCCACCATACTTGATTTTCCACGACACAAGGATGTGCTGAGGACGCACCCCTCCTTCATGCCCAAGGTGCCGTCGGACTTCCACCTCAACGAACCCTTGGTGTTGGCAGTTTTATTCTTGTCGCCGGCTGAGAGGACTCTGCACTGGCTGAATGTAGCTAGAGCGCCGAAGTTCTACGTGGACCGCACAAAGAGTTTTCGGAAGACATCACAGCTGTTTGTAAACTTTGGACCTGTGAATCAAGGGAAGGCTCTTTCGAAGACTTCCATTTCCAGATGGCTCTCCGGCTGCATCATGCACTGTCACCGGTTGGCAAACCAACCGCTGCCCGGCCGTCCGAGAGCCCACTCGACCAGAGCGATCGCTGCTACCACGGCATTCCTATCCGGTGTGCCCCTGCTCGACATCTGCAGGGCTGCGACATGGAGGTCGATGCACACCTTCACAAGATTCTACTGTGTCGATCGGGACTCCAGGGAGGAGTCCAGGGTCGGCCAAGCAGTGCTGCGCAACCTGTTCGCTTAAGGCGAGCCTGGTGAGGAGGTGAGAGATGCTTAATGTTGAGTTTTTTTGTATTGCTTAATGTTGAGCCTGTGTATACTGCTATGTATTCTTATATTCATGAGCATGTGAATCCACGCCAGACCCCATGCTGGAGAAGGAACAAGTTACTTACCTGTAACTGTTGTTCTCCAGCATGGGTCTGGCATAGATCCACATGCGAACCCTCCCGCCTACCCCTCTGCGGCTCTTCACTTGGTCATACTGCCACTTTACGTGCTACCAAATCTGAGGATGGCTGCCAGAGGCGGGGCTTAGGGAGAGGGCAGTCTTTGGCTGGGGGCAGTACGACCCAGAGACCAGTGATTGGTTACTACTAAGAAAGACAGATCAGAAACGAAACTGATACTGATTTTTTTCTATACCGAGGATTCCCGGCCTGACGGGGAATATTCATGAGCATGTGAATCCATGCCAGACCCATGCTGGAGAACAACAGTTACAGGTAAGTAACTTGTTCCTTATCTCACTCAAACTAACACAACCACCTCTCGCACTGCAATCCGCATGCACTTCACCACACCGCCACAACACATAAATCGCACCAACAGCACACGTGGACTGACATTACCCGATACTCGCACCAAAAGCTCAGCACCCGGTGTATACCGAGTTGAAGCTGCCAACGGAACACCACTCCTCTCACTATCCTACTTTCTCTTCACCCTAGTAACCCATCCCACCTTCTCGTTTACAGATCCGCCAAAGCGACTGGGGACCAACGCTGTTGGTGACGTGCGCGGCACAAATATCTTCAACATTTAACACAACAATTTCATACATTTTTATGGAAAATGCCCTGTTTCGTGGACTTCATGGGCAAACACCTCGAGCAATAAACAGTACTTGGAAATGCCTCACAGCCTGGGGCATCACCAGAGCCACCCCCTGCCAAGAAGTCTCACCTTGAGCCACAGCCGAGCACCTGTGCTCTAGGCATTCTGGCCTCGGCATCCCAAGACCCATCTGAGGACTCCTATGACGACGACCAACAGGGTCTTGGGGGACCTCTATAGCCAGGACCAAGACCAGTACTACGATGATATCTACATAGCAAAGTCACCAGACCATCAGTACCAGCCGGTTACAGGCTCACCAGTTGACAAACTACAGTACAACAAATTCTCCACCACAGAGTCTGACATGGATTCACATGTTCATGAATATTCCCCGTCGTCAGGCTGGGAATCCTCGGTAAAGAAAAAATCAGTTTCAGTTTCACTTCTGAACTGTCAAATGGGACGAGCTGGAGCTACTAATACAAGCCGTCCCTGAACAACTAAAGGCCCCACTGCTTCAGACTGTTTCAGAAGTCAAACAAATCTCAAGCTGCATCCTGAAGAACAACATTGATGCGGCGGCGAACGCATTATAGCGGAAGGAGACGGTCATTAATCAGCATATTTGGTTTAGGCAGTCAGGGTTTAAGCTAGAGACCCAAGCAACCCTCCTGAACATGCCAATAGAGCCAAACGTACTACAAAGTCCCTTGGACAGCTGACTAAGGGACCGCTTGTTCCCAACTGGGTTCCCCAAAATCAGAGATTTCGAGGCCAGAGTGGGTCAACGTTCCTCGGGCTACTCTCAGGCATGACAGTCCTGGAGGCAGTCTCAAGGCCAAGGTTCCTCGTCCAGCTTTCAAAGGGGGAATAAAAGTGGCAGCACACCCGTGCAGAAAGTCCATCCCGGGATACCCTTATCTGGACGACTGGCTAATCACCAGGAAAACTCCTCAAATGTGCAAGTTAAAAACGCAAAAGACAATAAACCTGCTCTTCAATCTTGGTTTCTCTATCAATGAGAAAAAATCAAGTCTAGTCTCCAACCAAATAAAGCAATTTCTGGGGGCTGTTCTAAATACAAAGGAGGAGCAGGCTTTTCCCCTCAAATGAGATAGTACAAAATATGCTGTTGCAGCTACCTCAATACACGGTTGGTCACCAGATAACGGTACGCAAAGCAATGCGCTTGCTAGGGATGATGGCCTCTTGCATTTATTTAGTTCCTCACGCATGCCTGTGCATGCGTCCAATGCAGGAAAGGTTAGCGAAACAGTGGTCTCAGGCAAGCGGACAGTGGGACGATCTAGTGGTTGTTTCGCTAACCCTGGTTCAGGCTCTTCGCTGGTGGTCCAAGGACATCCTGTTAAAAGGAAAACCTTTTTGCGCTTCACCAGCTCAAGCGATCCTAACTACAGACAACTCACTCGCCGATTGGGGGCGCACTTACTCCACCACACAGCCCACGGGCAGTGAACACACGCTACTGACAGACGTATCAACTTCCTGGAGCTCTTGGCAGCCCTCAATGCTCTTCAGACCTTTCAGCAACATCTACATGGTCAGACAGTACAGGTCCTCACAGACAGAACCATGGCCATGTTCTATCTGAACAAGCAGGGAGACGCACACTCTCTAAGTCTGTTCAATCTATCCCAAAAAATGTGGAAGAGGGCACTCAAGCGGAACGTGTTCCTAACATCTCAACACGTTCCAGGGGAACTCAATTCTCTGGCACTCTAAGCAGACACCCACTACCAGAAGAACACAAGTGGCAACTCAATAGAGATATTTTAGACACAATATTCACACTTTGGGGTCACCCATTAGACTTGGTTGCCACAAAGCAACCGTACACTGCCCAGACCTCGCATCCAGGTTTCCCCACCCAGGGTCCAAGGGGAACGCCCTGTGGATGAACTGGTCAGGGAAATTTTACATCCCCCCCCCCCAACGCCACTCCTCAGCAGGATAGTGCGCAAGATGCACCAGGAACATGCAGCCATCCTATGTGGGCGAGACAGCCTTGGATTTCACATCTGCTCAAACTGGCGATATGTGACCCAATCAGGGTCCCGTTCCCGTAAAACATGTTGACACACCACAAGAGGGCATTCCTACACCCACAATCAATTAACTTGGCAGCTTGGCTCCTGAAGTCATAGAGTTTGGCCACTTAAAGCTTCCACAAAGATGTATTGATATCCTTAGAGGCACGAAAACCCAACACCAGGCACTGTTATTTTAATAAGTGTAAAAGATTTGTGATGTGGTGCACGTCACAATCATTAAGCCCATTAGAATGTTCTCCATCTGACATTATAAACTACATGCTTTACTTACTAGACTCCGGCCTAGTATTTAATTCCTTAAAGGTGCACCTGGCGGCCCTATCGGCTTACACCACTTCACAGAACAAGGTGTCCTGGTGGAAAATCCCTATCATTAAGGCATTCATGGAAGGGGTAAAGAGGCTATACCCCAATTTCATATAACCCCCCACTCCTTCGGTTGGGACCTTCATTTTGTGCTTTCCAAACTCGTGGGTCTGCCCTTTGAGCCGAAGCACAAGGCCAGCCTAAAACATCTTACCTAGAAAACTGCCTTCCTGGTAGCTATCACCTCCATAAAACGAGTAAGTGAGCTACAAGCTTTGTCTGTACGCGACCCATTTTTCATTATACACAAGGACAAGGTTGTGCTCCAAACACACCCTAGGTTGTCACTTACGTTCATTTCAAAGTTCCATGTAAACCAATCCATAGAACTTCCCACCCTCTTTTTATTAATCCATCAAACTCAGCAGAAAGAAGCCTCCATACACTGGACGCATGGAGGACGGTCTTTTACTATGTGAACAAAAGCAAACCCATAAGGAAAACAGACCAACTCTTTGCTTCCATAGCGCCAAGTAGAGAAGGCGATCACATATCAAAAAGCGCCATCTCCAGATGGATAGTCAAATGCATACAACTCTGCTATTCCCTATCCAAAAAGGTTCTATCTTTTATCCCAAGGACAGACTCTACCAGAAGTACAGGGGCTACATTAGCTTTCATTGCGAACGTCCCTCTAGACGCCATCAGCAAGGCTGCTACATGGAGTTCCATCCATATGTTCACACAGCATGACTGCATTGACGCACATTCTAAAGCAGATTCACAAGTGGAGCAAGCAGTTCTAAAACATCTCTTTGCCGCTGTACCTTCTAACTTCCTACCTCCTTCTCCAGGTACTGCTCGCTAATCTATGCAGAGCATGTGATCTAAGCAGATCCAAAAGCTACAGAAGGGATACTGTTAGGCAGAATCCTCTGCAGTACTCTTAGGGAACACTACAGGTGATTAAGTCTACAAGTGGCAGTACAATTTCACCTTTGGTACAAGACTGTACTACAAAGTTATAGTGGTAGCAGTAGCCGAGCAGCCAGACTTATCTCAAGAGCAAATGAGCAGTAATATGGATTACACAAAGGACTGCAATTACTGTGACTCAAGCAAACACTGACTCAAGGTTTCTGGTTAAAAAATATAAGTACATTTATTTTTAAACCATCTGTTCATAAAACACTTCACTTCTATTAAACAAAACACACTCTAAATATACTACACACAACCAATTCCTTTGGTTTAGGTCAATTCAAGGTAAGTACATAGGATTTGACAGACCGGTGTTGTGAAACAAAAGACGTTACCGGGGGTTAAGAAGCGCTCACTTTTTGACAGTAATGACAGTTTGGTCTTACGAAAGAAAAGCATACTCGTGGGAAGAATTGTAACCGTTGTCAAACACACTTAGCACATTGAATAAAAATCAGGGCATAGTGGAGAAAAATCATTGGCAATACTTCTGTCAAGGCACTAGCATCAGAGGACGTGTTCTAAAATACAGATAGTCAATAGGCCTGCGCCAGTGTCAAATGGAGCAGGGCTCGGTTGCCCAGGATCACACGATAGAACAGTTTGAGATTAGCGTTGCCAGGAGTACTTGGATATTGTCAAAGCGAGGCAAAAGTTATAAGAGGGAAGGAAGAAAGGACAAGCCTTCGGTAAGAAAAAGGGTTCTCTCCGATTCCTCAAGGTCGGACGTAGAGAACGACCAAATGTGCACAGTACCTTATTCGAATGAAGAAAAGCTGGTGCCACAGCAGTTGTTCCTGGTAGTTCCTGCAGACTCATGGTTCCTGAAGCTTCAGTCGTGGGGACAAGGACAACGTCTGGAGCGATCTGCACTACCCAGGGATGAGGCCAGCAGGAGCAGAAGCAACGGTGAATAAAAGGTGCGCTCCTTTAAAACAGGAGAGGGCTCTTCTGATGGCTATCCGGACCACTACAGCTTTGTGCAGCGATTTCGACCCATAAGAGGATTCTCTGGCTTTAGAAAGGTGAGCTGGTTGATCCCACCAGGCTCAAGGGAAGAAGACTCCGGACTGGATCTTCTCTGTCGTTGAAGGTTAGATAGCTCAGGACTGCAGCAGGGCTTCACCGGGACTCGGGGGTTGCAGCAGCCGTCTTCTTCTCCGCTTCTCTTCGGTTAGTGTAGTTCCAGTGGCAACTCTGACTTCCAGCCCAAGAGTCCTGCCTTTTATGCAAAAATCCCCCATTCACACAGCCTGGCTGCCAATCACACAGCAGGGAGGTTGTCCAGCCCGGACAACCGCTGGACACAAAGTGCGACTTGGGTCTCCACTTAGACACCCAGACGCAAAAGGAGGGCTTCTTTGTAGAAGCCCGCCAAAGGTCAGTGAACAAAGAAGGCAAACCTGGTTTGCCACACAAAGTAAAACACAAGAAGGATTTTAACAAAAAGAAATGGCGAAAAAACCCGACCGGAGCCAAAATAAAAAGTATTTGGTCAAGCGGGTTTAGGTTCGAGGCTAATACCATAACCTAAAACAGTACCACGTTTATATAGTATAATCGCGGTATAAAAGATAGGGTAGATACCACTGCCACCAGCCAAGTCTTAGTGTTAAGGGAGCGAAACAAGGCTCCAGGACGTACAGATAAAAAAGGGGTTAGTTATGCCTTTCCAATACTCCATGTAAAATGGGGTGTACTGGGTCTGTAGGTTAAATGACTACATAAAGTAAATGGCAACTTTACCTGTTTCTGGGGGACAGTCAGTGGGAAGTCTTAGAGACAACCCTGCGTCACTGCACTGAAGGTGCTGTGTAACGCACACAAAAGTTGGGCTCATGGAGTGGTGTGGCTCCAGAGCCCAAGATCACACAAACAGTAGAAATACACATGGCAAAACGCATGTAAGAGTGGGAAAAAGGTTCCAGAAAACCCCAGAAATCCAGCAAAGCTGCTGAGGGACTCACTAGGTAATTGAAATTAGGCATAAATGAGAATTCTCCTTAACAGATACATTACCCACTGTAATCGTATTTCTGATGCTCGTTAATCTGCTTAGAATCACATGCTGTGCATATGGTCAGATATCCAGTGGCAACCGCGCAGTGTTGAATCTCGCCTTTCGGGGACCGAAAGGGGACATCGGCATAGGCGTGTCTGTATCCCTATCGTGACATGTAGTGTACCCGATCAGGCACCGAGGTCCCTCAGATTGTTTTTTTTCCGCCCAGATTACTGGTCGCCCTATTGCGGATCTCTTTCATTAGAGACTGTTATCACCTTGTTATCGACTTTGTAGATTATTCCCTTAGTCATATGAACGATGGTTCCTGTACTACGCTGAAGACTGCAGTGGACTTTTGACGCCCACGATCTGGCAGCAGAGCCACCATGTGGCTGGGCCCTCTGGCCGGCCTACACAGTAGGGAGAGTGGGGTTGGGGTGGCCATATCCTTTCAGCTATGTCTCTCCTCTTTGCCCTCTAGGTCTGGTCATCGCCTTTATTAGCTTTCGTTATGGAAAGGACACCATTTTAGGTTTTGCCCCTCTTGCAGGGCCAGATATCCTTGGACGGACGAGCACTCTTAAGTGCATTAATTGTCTACCCCTTGACCACGACGAAGCACGGCATGGCCTGTGAACTCCTGCACCCTAAAACGCTTAAGGGGCACCGCGATGGGCGGCCTACGGCATGTTGCGGGCTGGTTATTCTTCCCCCACCGCTGCACCGGCCGAAAGTGACGGGGATACTAGTGATGACCAGGCATCTGTGTCGGATGCCATGGACCTCACGAAGGACACTCCTAGGTCTGTCACGCCCGTCCCCAACCCCGCTAGGCACGACGGGAGTCACGCTATGAGGATAACACTCTGCGACAGGGGCGTACAAGATCGAAGCCACACTAAACACACAACCCCAACCCCAGTTTCTACGGTACTGCCGAAATGGGCAAAAGCGCCAACGGGCCCACCGAAAATTTCAACGCGATCCTCAAGATCAACAGCCTTCCCTGCATCCGCAGCAGCGTCTTGTGACTGGGCCTTCTAAACCAAAGGGGCGCTACCTCGAAAACACATCTGGCTGTCGAAGCGCGCTTAGTTGACGCTCCGATGCCCTCGAAGGTCCCAGTAGGAGAAAAATCTACTGCTAGGCCTCCTAGTGAGCCGGCACATCACTCTACTTCGGCAAACATCTCCAAAAGCATCGCTAGGATTGCTTCGGCAGTGGGGCTGAAGCAGAGGTCTAAAGAGACAACGAAGCTCAAGGAGCAGTCCGCAGACACTTTGAAAGTTGCGCCACAGCACCCAGATGCTCGTGAGGACTACATAGGTTCCTGTGCCTTTGTCTAGCTCTATTGGAGACACATTTTGGCACCATAGGGAGGGAAATAAAAATGTTCCACCCTTAGAACCTTCTGGCTCATCTAGATGGACCAGAGAAAAATGTGAAGGGTGTATGGACAGGTTGGAGAAGTTTGTCTCGCTTTCCGCGCAATCTACCCCCAAGAGACCTCGGGAGGACCCTCCTCCTGTGCCTGCTTCTAATTTTCCAAGAAATGTAGGGCCTCTCAGGAGGATTACACTCCCATCCACCCCGAAGACGAGATCCAGATGGACATGTATCAGGACATTTATGAAGAGGAGGATACTAACTTCCTACAAAACTACACTGTGGATGACCAGGCAGATCCCACGGGAATCTGGAGGACAGTCACCAGGTTGTGGCGGAACCACGGGCGCTCCCTACCCACGACCAGGACCCTGATGTCCTATGTTTGGACTCCCCTCTTTCCACTCCGGCCTGCCAGGCTTCCCCAGTGGACGATCAGATGGCGTTCAACACCATCTTGAGGAAGGCGGCTGAAGATTTTCAAATAGCCACCCAGGAGGCTTTGCCTGAACAGGAATTTGTGGGGGATATGTTAAATGTTAAAGGTATTTGTACCGCGCACCGTCACCAATGGAGTTGGTCCCTAGGCGCTCTGGCAGATCTGTAAACAAGAAGGTGGGATGGGTTAGTAAGGTGAAGAGTGGTAGGATAGTGAGAGGGGTGGTGTTCTGTTGGCAGCTTCAACTCTGTATACACCGGGGGCTGAGCTTTGGTTCGAGTACCGGATCGATGTCAGTCCTCGTGTGCTGTTGGTCCGGTTTATGTGTTGTTGCAGTGTGGTGAAGTGCGTGCGGCTTGTTGTGCGAGATGGTTGTGAGTTTTTTGAGTGAGAGAAATATGCAGAAAGTTTGAGCTTTTTGGTTAGTGGGTTATATGACATTTAATATGCCAAGATTCACAAATCTGTCGAAGTGTGGCACTTGCTAACGTTCATAATTCCTTCTAAGTGTGGGACTTGCTAGCCTTCAAATCCTATCTAGATGCGGCGCAGGCTAATGTTCACAATTCTATCCAAGTGTTTTCATCTATCTAATTCTATCCTGAAGTCTCCCCCATTGAAACCTCATCTTCTAGGCTGATTAAACAATGTGAACATCCTCTTGCCTAGATCCTTCGCTGTGATCCCTGCTGCAAAATTCCTTCCAGTGTCCTGTCTTCTGTCTTCATGATAAACAAATTCAACAACTGAGTTTTTGGCGGCAGATCCTGAAGTCTTCTTGCTGGAACTGTTCTTCTGCGCTAAGGTACTGTGCTGGCTGGGTTATTTGCTTACCTTAAGCCTGTGTGATTTCTGTAAAGTGAGGGGTGTTCTTGTGATTGGGAGTCCTCTCATTCAGTGCACCCACACCCCTGCTGGAATCCTCCTAGGATGTCTTCCCAGAAGCCCCTAACTTTAAAGTGAACTACTTACTTGTTGAACAGTCTTCCACAGGAACTCTATCTTTTGTCTGCAACAGAACCGTATCTCACCTTGCGTACAGCTGGCTCCTAGACAACTAGGGTCCCTCTTTTGCCCCTGATAGAATTCATGCAAAATAATGGGGAAGCCTGGATCAGTAAAGGATTTTGTCTGGAAAAGAATAACAAGTGTTTAAAAGTTCTTACTTGTAAGGGAGTTAGTTGGTAACTGTAACCTTGAGAGTGAACAGTTACAGAAGTTCTTACTTACCTTGAAAGTGTTCTGCCACTTGTAAAAGTAAATGTAAGGTTAATTTACTTACCTTGAAAAGAAAAGCCCCCCGCCAGCCAAGCCATACCTCTGCTGAATTCCATTAAGAGGAGATTGGCTCCTTCCCTGATCACACCAGCCCAGACAAGGGCAGTAAATCCGAGGGTGGAGAAATTATTTCGCTCATTGCCTACTGACCCTACATACATTAAGGGCCATGCCAGCCCCGATTCACTAGTGGTTACCACCACCCAAAAACTGGCAGGGGTACCCCTTGCTACAGGAGAGGCGCCTCCCAATAAGGAGTCGAAGAGGCTGTACGCCTCGGGAAAACGAATCACCACGGCAGCTGCCTTTTTCACACGCATAGCAAACACTACTTTGCTTGCTAGTTATGCCGATGTGCAGTGGAACCTACTGCAGGAAGGTCTTAAGGAGGTGCCTGAGCCCGCTAGAACCAAATTACTTGCCATTGTGACCGAGGGTAGGCAGGTCAACCAGAATGTACTGAAAAACACGCTGGATACTGCGGAGACGGCGGGAAGATCGCTAGCTCAAGGCACCCTGCTCAAACGGCAAGCTTGGCTCAGGAACTCAGGTTTCGAGCCGGAAACCCAAGCAGCTCTTATTCATAAGCCAGTTGTAGAGACAAATCTCTTTGGTAAATCAGTCGATGATGCCCTTGAGACTGCCAAGAAGGAGCATGACTCTTAAGTCCCTTCAGCAAATCACCCAAAAGCCCTCCCCTTGAGAGGAAGCGTTTCCCGTAGGTCCTTTCGAGGCCAATCCCGTTCCACACAAAACCTGTATAATACAGGAAATATCTGGAACTCAGGACAGGCATCCAGCACCCCCGCCAACTATCCACCCAGGCGGCACGGGAAAGGCAGAGGCTCCAACTCCAGGGGAGCCACAGCTTCTGGTCAGAAATGACCTACGGATCCAGGTCCCCTCCCATGTCACCCCAGTCGGGTGGCGCTTAGCATCTTTCCTTTCGGCATGAGAGGGGATAACGTTAGACCAGTGGGTTCTCAAGACAGTCGCCATTGGGTACTGTGTGGAATTCGCCCGACCACCACAATTCAGACCGTCCAAAGCACGACGCCTGACGCCAGAACATCTGCGAATCCTGAAACAAGAGGTGGAAGCACTTCTAAAAAAGGATGCCATAGAAGCCGTCCCTATTCTTCAGGTAAACAAGGTTATTTATTCAGTGTACTTCCTTGTACTCAAAAAGGACCTCACCATGCACCCTGTGCTAGACCTGCGCCCAGCGAACAAATTTGTTAAACCTCAAAAGTTTCCTATGGTAACTCTGCAGGACGTAATCCCACTGTTGAAACAGGGGGATTACATGGCGACACTGGACATGAAAGATGCATACTTTCATATTTCAATGTTGCCAGCGCACAGAAAATATCTAAGGTTCATGATAGAGGACAGGCACTATCAATTCAAAGTACTCCCCTTCGGCATCCCCTCAGCGCCAAGGGTGTTTACAAAGGTTCTGGCAGTACCGGCAGCACACCTGCGCAGACTATCCGTCCCGGTTTACACTTACCTCGATGACTGGCTCATGACAGGGGACTCCTACGAAACATACCTATTGAACACTCAGATGACAATAGACCTCTTGTTCAGTCTGGGATTCTCCATCAATCAGAAGAAATCCAGCCTAGACCCCAATCAAGTCAAACAGTTTCTGGGGGCTCTAATTCGGACCAAAGACAGCCTCCTCTTCCCCTCCAACGAGAGGGTTCAGAACATGCTGTTTCAGATCTCTCAATATGTAGCCAGTTGGGAAGTGACGGTACGCAAGGCCATGCGACTGCTAGGAATGATGGCGTCATGCATTTATTTAGTTCCTCACGCGTGGCTGAGCATGCATCCCATGCAAGAGTGGCTCAACAGCCAGTGGTGTCAGGCCAGCGAACAATGGGAGGATCTGATAGTTGTCTCGCAACCCCTCATTCTCTCTCTGCAGTGGTGGTCGAGGGAAAACCTCTTGAAGGGGAAGACTTTCACCACCCCTGCAGTAGAAGCCACTCTCACAACTGAAGCATCTCTCACGGGGTAGGGGACTCATCTGCTACGGCAGACAGCGCATGGAGTGTGGTCCCCTCAAGTAGCAACCAACCACATAAACCTGTTAGAGCTATTAGCAGTATTCAAAGCACTGAATGACAGTTCTGATCTTGACAGCACCACAGCCATGTATTACCTAAACAAACAGGGGGGCACACACTCTCCAAGGCTATCCAAGCTGTCCCAGAACATCTGGATGTGGGCTCTCAAACACAAGATGTTCCCGCTGTCCCAACACGTACCCCATAGAGTACGAATGGCGTCTACACGAAGACATCGTCTCCAACGTCTTCGCGGAATGGGGCTTCCTAGAGATCGACATGTTTGCCACTCAGGAGAACGCCCAATGCAAAGACTACACCTCCAGGTATCCCCAGAACCGCTCCAAGGGGAATGGACTCTGGATAACTTGGTCAGGGAAATTTGTTTACTCTTCCTCTGACACCAGAACCAATCACCATGATATTGGTGGCCCGCATGTGGGCCTGCCAACTCTGGTTTTCTCATCTGATGGAGATGTCCCTCTCCCCTCCTATGAAGTTGCCCTGCCCGTACAACATGTTGTCTCAGGACAGAGGGTAAACACTACACCCATGCCCACAAACTCTGAATTTAGCGGCCTGGCTCCTGAGGTCATAGAGTTCGGACACCTTCAACTCCCTCAGAGATGCATGGGCATACTTAGGGAAGCTAGGAAACCTTACATCCGGTATTGCTATTCCAGTAAGTGGAAACGCTTTGTCATTGTCATCTGGTGCAATACCAAGGGCATCAACCCGATTGACTGCTCTCCTACCCACATTGTGTTGCACCTGACACACTTGTTAGATTCAGGATTGGTTTTTAATTCCCTAAAGGGTAATTACCTTTTTACCTAGCTGCTCTCTCAGCCTACACTACGTCACAACAGAAGGTGTCGTGGTGGAAAATATCTGTTATTAAGGCCTTTATGGAAGGGGTTAAGAGAATTCATCCCCCCGTTTCTAACCCAGCTCCCGGATGGGATCTAAATGTGGTATTAACCGGACTAATGGGGTCTCCCTTTGAACCAATGTATAAAGCAAGTCTAAAAGACCTTACTTATAAGACGGCCTACCTAGTGGCTATCACTTCTATTAAAAGGGTTAGTGAACTTCAGGCCATTTCAGTTCTAGAACCTTTTGTTACAGTCCACAGAGATAAGGTGGTTCTGTGCACTCACCCCCGATTTGCGCCTAGAATCATCTCGAAGTTCCATGTGAACCAATCAATTGAACTACCCACTTTCTTCCAGAATCCCACCAGCATGGCCGAAAGAAGCCTACACACACTAGATGTGCGCAGGGCAGTCATGTTTTACCTGGAAAGAACGAAACCACTGAGGAAGACAAACCAGTTTGTTGTTTCAGTGGCAGCTGGTAGAGAAGGAGATCCTGTCTCTAAATCAGCTATCTCAAGGTGGATTGTCACATGCATCACACTGTTATACTCTTGTAAGAGAGAACTGCCCTTCAAGCCTAGAGCACTCTACTCGGGGCACTGGGGCTTCCATAGCATTCATTGCAAATGTTCTCCTTGAGTCCGCTATACTTCTTGCAACCTCATGTCAGAAACAATCTAGCTGAGGGACCTCGGCGTGAGATGAACCATGGGTACAGTACACGTCACACTAGGGATAGTATTACTAATCATGCCCTGTCGACGTCCATTTTCGAGTTTCAAAAACAAATCTTGTAATACTCTACGACTTCCGCTGGTTGTCTGACTATGCAGAGCATGTGAATCTAAGCAGATACAAGCACCAGAAATACAATTACGGTGAGTAATGTATCCCATATATTTCTTTGGCTTGTGGATCTGCTTAGATCACATGCTATGCATAGGCTGACATCTAGTGGTAGCTGTGGAGTATTACTTTTTATTTTTTTCTTCGAAATTTGAAATGGGATGCCGACCGGGCATGCCAGTAATATTATCCCTAGTGTGACATCTACTGTACCCATGGTCCTTGAAGTGTCGAGGTCCCTCAGATTGTTTTTTCCGCCATCATAGTCGGACGCATATCTAGGAGTTCCTTCTTGGCTGACGGCATTACATAATAAAAAGTTAAACTTAGTATTTCTTTCTGTCCTTTCGACAAACGTTTACCGCAAGATCTCCGGCAACAGCTTCAAGGACAAGACCATCCGTCGACAACGATTCTCGTCTCGACTGACCTTTCCCTCCGGCCTTCCAAGGCCTCAACGGGCTTCGGCCCTGCACAGTAGTGAGAGCAAGGGGAAGTTAATATTTTAGTCTCTCTAAGAGAATGCATATTCCCCTTTACTCCCATTTATTTCGCCAGGCTGCCATCCTTCTACACGATGGAAAACACTCCTTTAAAATTCTGTCCTTCCTGTAACAAAGTTTCCCTGGAAGGATTTGCACCGAGTGTGTAACCTTTGCCTCCTTAGGAACCACACCTAAAAACCGTGCAAGTCTTGCAAACTTTAAAGGACCGCAAGACTAAACCCTGGGCCCACCACTCCATGCAGGCCGAGGCCCCCATGGATGTAGAGGGGAGCCTCTAGCGATGGCAACATCGGCGTCCTAGGTGACCCCGCGTGCAAGCCCCTGACCCCAACAGGCAGGCCAGCGGTTCTGCTATGGGGACGACACCCGGAGGCTCAACCACTACCAAGTCGCACCATACCAAGTACATCCCCCATGACTGAAAGTCAACCACGTTGTCGACCGATAAGCCACACACGGTGTCGAGGGTAAAGTCTGAGCATTCTCTGGGCCATCGCAGTCACGATCACCACACGACAGGCCCGAAACAGACAGTAAAGTCCACTTTTGATACCACATCTAAATCTCGGGGGGGGGGGTGGGGGGGTTGGTGGGAGAGCTTGAAATTGAGCGAGTTAATTAAAACACACATTCCCGACACCCTACTAAAGGCCAGAATACCGAAAACCCATAAATCTTCGACTCCCCAGGTACAAAGTCTTAGGCTACGAAAGGTCGGGATTACACTACCCCTGAGGGCAGCCTTTCAGGGGCTATGCATCATAATCAGACCCCTGTCTCAGAGCCTCCACCTGCACCTGCTCTACCTACTCATTCTCCCTCTGTTACCAAACTCCTCCCAATGGACCCCAGAATAATTTGATAAGGACATGAGAATGTCCAGTTTTATAAACTTCTTTGGTGAACACCCCGAACAACCTTCAGGGGCCCACACAGAGCGGGGCTGCAAGCTCTCTGCCCGCATCCAAAAAAGCCTGCCTAGACACCACACAGGCTACCACCTTGTCATATCCGGACCTAGATCAGGACACTTATTATAACAGCCAAGGCTCCCAAGACCCTGGCTTGTACACACACTGTAAGGACCAAGTGAACACATGAGACCTATACGAATACTATGATGATGGTGTATACATCATCCAATCCCCAGACAACTCCGACCCACCGGTGGCTGACTCCCCTGTAGACAACCAACTGCAATATAATGAACGTGCTCCTAAAGGATGAAGAACATTTTAAAATGGATACCCAGGAAGCCCCAGTCGATAAATACTTTGTGGAGGACATCAATGGGAACAAGAAATCTTCAGCACAGTTCATCCCCTAACTTCAATCGGTACAGAGGCATGTTTAGCCCTCTCTCCATACCCCCAATCTGACACAGGCAGTCAACCCACGCACCGAAAAGATGTTTAAACCAACCCCCTCATACCATTTATACATTAGGAGGCAGCTAAAGCCTGACTCTCTAGTAGTCACACCCACCAGAAAAAGTGCAGGAACTCCTCTGGCCTCTGCCGAAGTCCCTCCTGACAAGGAGAGTAAGACAATGTACACCCTGAGCCGGAAAGTAGCTTCCTGGGCTGCCTATCAAACAAGGATATCTAATAACACCACACTATTAGCCAGCTACAATTGCCACAAGTGTGACGAGATCGCACAACAAATAGACTCAGCCTCAGAGCCCCTAAAAACAGCTCCCACACACCATCGCTGAGGGGAAACGGTAGCTAGCTGTATCCTTAAAAATAACCTGGTCGCAGCAGACAATGCAGGGAGAATCATGGCAGAAGGCACACTGATCAAACGCCATGCATGCCTCCGTCAATCGGGTTTCAAACTGGAGACCCTCATAAACATGCCCATTGAGCCCAATGCTTAATTTGTCAAAGCAGTTGAGGATGCAATTAAAAGAGCAAAGGAGGAATATGATGCCCTCAAATCCCTGGGACAGCTCACAAACAAACCCTTTGGACAAAGGGGAGGCTCAAACTCACGCCGGTTTAGAGGACAGAACTCCCAGTGGTCCTCTAAATACAACCAGGGTGGGAAAAGTTAGTCCTGGGGTTCTTCATAGGGACAGTCCTCCCAACAGGGTTTTCAAAGAGGCCATAGAAGATCTAGAAGTAGGGGCAGATCCTCCTCCTCAAGAGGGTGCTCAACCCCTCCTAAGCAATGACCACGCGCTCCAAGTTCCCTCCTATGCCAGGCCAGTATGAGGTCCTATTTCACACTTTGCCCACGCATGGGAGCAGATCATGTTGGACAAGTGGGTACTTTCCACCGTGGCGGAGGGGTATTGCATAGAGCTGATTCAAACGCCACCCAATCACCCGCCAAGACAAATTCCGACTTCACAGGAAGAACGCATCCTGTTGGAAGAGGTCAAAGCACTGCTACTAAAGGACTCCATAGAAATCGTCCCGGCAAACCAGGTAAACAAGGGTATTTATTCAATGTACTTCATTGTGCTGAAAAAAGACCTAACAATGCGTCCTTTCCTAGACCTGCGCCTTGCAAACGCCTACATCAAGCCACAAAGATTATGCATGACAACGCTACAGGAATGAATCCCTCTGTTAAAACAGGGGGACTACATAGCAACCCTGGACATAAAAGATGCATAATTTCATATTTCAATGTTCCCAATGCATAGAAAATTCTTGCGCTTCAAAATAGCGAAGCCAGGCTACCAATTCAAGGTGCTACCCTTTGGCATAGCCTCTGCTTCAAGAGTATTCACCAAGGTACTAGCAGTAGTGTCAGCATATCTACGCAGAGAATCAATCTGTGTACCCTTATCTGGACAATTGGCTGAAACGGGGGAATCCCCTCAAATGTTCAAGCAAAAATCCCAGAACAATCAATCTCCTGTTCCGATTGGGAATCTCAATCAACGAGAAAAAATTGCAAGAGTGGTTAGCTAAACAGTGGTCTCAGGCAAGCGGTCGGTGGGACGATCTAGTGGTTGTTTCTCTAATCTTAGTTCAAGTGCTACGCTAGTGCACTAAGGAGAACCTGTTAAAGGGAAAACCCTTTCACAACCTACAGTGCAAGCAGTTGTCACAACAGATGCATTACTCACCAGGTGGGGAAGCCCATTACCTTCAGCGCACAGCCTGTGCACACAGATCACAGCCCAAAACCACATAAACCTGTTGGAACTGCTAGCACTGCTCAAAGCCCTACAACCTTTCCAAGTGCACCTGTCAGGTCAGACGGTACAAGTCTTCATGGACAGCACCACTGCCATGTTTTACATAAACAAGCAGGGGTGCACACACTCGCCAAGTCTGTCCAAGCTAGCACAAAAAGTCTGGAAGTGGGTACTCAAGCAGGGCATGTTCCTAACTTTGCAACATGTTCCAGGGGAACTCAATTCTCTGGCAGACTCATTAAGCAGGCATCCTCTTCATGAAGAGCGTGAGTGGCAGCTCAACAGAAACATCTTAAACAATATCGTCTCCCTATGGGGTTATCCCCCTTTAGACTTGTTCGCCCCAAGCCAAAACACGCAATGCCCAGACTTCGCATCCAGATTTCCCCAACACGGGGGTCGGCCTGTGGATGAACTGGTCGGGGAAATGTGCCTACACTCCCCACAACCCCCCCCACCCTCCAACACCGCTACTGAGCAGGTGAGTGAACAGAATGCACCATGAACAAGTAACACTAATCCTAGTTGCTCCTATGTGAGTGAGACAACCCTGGTTTCCACATCTGTGCAAACTGGCGCTGTGCGATCTAATCAAACCCATGTGCCCCTACAACATACTCGCACAGCATGGAGGGACAATGTCCCACCCATACCCTCAGTCTATAAACTTGGCAGCTTGGCTCCTGAAATCATAGAATTTGGCCATTTAAAACAACCTCAAAGGTGAATGGAAATCCTCAAGGAGGCACGAAAACCAGACACTGTTATTTTAACAAGTGGAAAGGGTTTGTAATATGGTGTCAGTCAAAAAATGTAAACCCAATAGAACATACTCCATCACACATTCGTCATTGCATGCTCCACTTACTAGACTAGGCTAGTATTTAACTCCATCAAGGTTCACCTAGCGGCTCTATCCACGTGCACCCCTTCTCCAAGCAAGGTGTCCTGTTGGAAAGTCCCTGTCATTAAGGCATTCATGGAAGGAGAAAAGCGGCTTTACTTTTCTCCCCCCACCCACATTTCAAACCCACCTCCAGGATGGAACCTAAATGTGGTACTTGCAAAGCTCATGGGATCCCCCTTTTGAGCCTATGCATAAATCCAGCCTTAAAAACCTTACATAGAAGACAGCTTTTCTGGTGGCTATCACTTCCATACAAAGAGTCAGTGAATTACAAGCTTTGTCAGCGTAAGACCCTTTCTTTGTTATCCGCAAAGTTGGTACTAAGCACACACCCTGGGTTTTCACCTAAGTTCATATCTAAGTTCCATGTCAACCAGTCCATTGAACTACCAGCTTTCTTTGAAAACCCTTCAACCTCTACAGAGAAAAAACTCCATACACTAGATGTCAGAAGGGCGGTCCCTTACTATGTAAAGAAGACAAGACCGCTACGAAAAACAGACCAACTGTTTGTCTCCATGGCACCTGATCATGTTAAACGCCATCTCAAGATGGATAGTGAAGTGCCTACAACTATGCTACTCTCTCGCAAACAAGACTCTGCCTTTCACACCAACCCTACCAGGGGTCCAGGAGATACTCTGGCCTTTATCGCAAACGTCCTGCTGAATGCCATTTGCAAAGTAGCAACATGGAGCTCCATAGATACTTTCGAATGGATTGTGTCCTCCCATGTATTCCTTATCTTTGATATTTCCAATATCCCGCTTTGCTGCTTTGGAATTTTATTTTCAGCAGGGGGGCACTGTGCATTGATGCCTGTCAACTCGGACCCTCGCTGGCCCCTGCCTCGATGGCGATGCCACCAAAGGCAAATGTAGCATGCGCAATTCCAGTTGGCTTCAGTTCTGTTTTTCCGCACTTACGCTTCAGATGCGGTACGCTTCTTTCCTTCACAGGAATATCTTAGATAATTTGTTCGAGTAAATTTTTAATTCTTCTGGTGAACTGTGAAGAATAGCTTTGTCTTCGGCATCTTCCACTCCCAGGTCAGGTTTCAAGAAATGCTGAGACTGCAGTGCGAGTAGGTCCATTACAGACCCACATAGGGTCTGCCTGTGGTGTCTGGGGTCGACTCATCCGACATCGGGGGCGAGGACTGCATGTCCATGACGGCCAAAGCCCTGAGAGAGCGTATAGGGAAGCATGCGGCAGGTAGGACCCAAAAATCCCCTTTCACAAATGTTCCCCGTCACGTAGTGGTTCACACCACTCGTCCTCTAGACACAGAAAGAAATGGCGCCATAGATGGCCATCTTACTAGTCTAAAAGTTCCTCACCGGAACGGGTCGTTTGCCCCACTAAATGTAGCGCACCAGCCCAGTGGGAAGAGTTTAGATTAATGTTAAAGGTGTTTGAGAACGCGGCCTTGCCCCCCATCGACTACACCCAAAAGCCATGCTCCATTCAAAAGACCCCATAAGCACTAAAGCTGTGCGTTTCGGACCCGGCGAGGAAGACTCCTCGAAAGTGATCGAGGACTGAGTCATCTACGTCATCGATGCCAACAGATTCGACATCGACACCATCAGGGTCGAAAGGTGCATCAT
Source organism: Ambystoma mexicanum (assembly GCF_040938575.1). NCBI lineage: Eukaryota > Metazoa > Chordata > Amphibia > Caudata > Ambystomatidae > Ambystoma > Ambystoma mexicanum. The sequence goes on from NC_090923.1 coordinate 1,134,209,173, forward strand.
CGGTGTGATAACGTAAGAAAAGCCATCTATGCTTTGAGTGTTGACTTCCTCGACGCAACATGTGTCGAAGCCATCTACGCAACCTTCAAAGACTGACAGTCTCGACGATTTCGGCTCCTTTGACCACAAATATAATGACAGCTACTACAAAGACATTTCTGATGCTTGTTAATCTGCTTAGAATCACATGCTGTGCATACAGTCTGACATCTAGTGGTAAGCGCGGAGTAGTACATCTTTCTTTCGAGGATCGAAAGGGGACGTTGACATGGGCGTGCTTGTTAAACTACCCCTGACATGACATATAGTGTACCCAAAATCCCTCACGCATCGAGGTCCCTCAGATTTTTTTTTCCACCCAGCTAGCTGGTCGCCATATGCAGAGCTCGTAAGACTTATTGTGAAAACATATAACATCTTTGTCCCACGACCGTTGGTTGTTTAGTCTTTGTCCTCTTCGACTAGTGTGGACCCCTATGCTGGAGAAGTCTACTTCTTTCGGCGACTGGTGCTTCGGTCGACGCTGTAAACCGCATGGCTTCGGTTCTCCGGCCAGGCCTATACAGTAGGGAGAGGGGGGCCCCACGGTTTGATTCTTTAAGAATGCATTACCTTTTCCCTTCTTGTCTGGCTGCTGTCCTTTACCTCTACTATGGAGAGGACTCCCTTTAAGTTCCGTCTGTCCTGTAACGGAAAGTACCTGTGGAAGGACACCCACCGAAATTGTAACAAGTGTCTGCCTCGTGATCACGACGAGCGATACTGCAAGTCTTGCCAATTTTTTCGTCCAAAGACGCCATGCAGCACGCAGAGGGTGGTTCCCCCTGTGGCGCAGGCGCCTCGAGTGACGAGTATTCAAGCGGCAGCCATGGCTCCGATGTGGAGGCCATAGATGTATCCATGGAAATGTCCTTTTCCCAATTGCCCAGCCCCGTCAGGCAGGCTGCCGGTACTGCTATGGTGAGACTACATCCCCGCGACGGGGTTAAACCCTCACCACAGAAGGATAAACGCACAACTCCACGTGCTCACTCGACGGATACGTAGCGTGAGCAATAGACGGCAAACTGGACATTCGAAAACCTTGGCTGCACCTTCTGATCCTCTGGATCAGCCGCACTCCCCGCATCTGACATCTCGGCATGCGTCCGGGCATTCAACACATAAGGGCATCTCTGCTAAAAAACACAACAGCGCAGATGCGCCATCTAAGAGCGCATCCACCAGAGAGGTTTTATCGGTTCCAAAGACCTCGACGACACCTACAGTCGTGTCGAAATCTCTCCCAAACCTGCCAGAGCTACACCAGTGTCTCGCTAACATTATTTGGTGGCGAATAAGCCAAAAACGATATCCTCTCGTCGAGAAGAGTATTCAGATGGGTCCCAGCCCCTCTCCAAAACTTTCTGACAAGGTCACTCCCTCTAGAGACACCTTTTCTCCTGGAGAGCCTTGCCCTCCTCCTGGCTCCTCTGGTTCATCTCCATGGACCAGACTAAGGTTTGAGAGCTGTATGGACAAGCTGTCTAAGTTTGTAGACTTCTCTGACAAATATTTTTATCCTAAGAGACATGGGTAGGAAGATTCCTGCCCTAGTTTTTCAAAGGTACAAAAACTCACCAGCCAGACTCCACAGGAAGAGGTTTTTTCATATTTCAATGCTGCCAGCGCACAGAAAGTACCTAAGATTCATGATAGAGGACAAGCACTATCAGTTCATGGTCCTTCCCTTCGGCATTGCCTCAGTCCCAAGGGCATTTATGAAGGTACTCGCGGTAGTAGCGGCTCACCTATGCAGGCAGTCCATTCCAGTCTATCCTTAACTCGACGACTGGCTAATAACAGGGGATTTGTATGGAACATGCCTATCAAATACCCAGAAGGCAGTAGATCTCCTCTTCAGTCTGGGATTCTCGATCAACGAGAAAAAGGCCAGCCTAAACCCCAGCGAAGTCCAGCAATTTCTCTGGGCTCTATTTCGGACCAAAAACGGTCTAGTCGTTCCCTCCGAGAGGGTTCAAAACCTCCTGTTCCAGATCACTCACTGTTAGGGAGAATTTGCGAAAATGTGCTAATTCCCTTCGCCTTAGAGACCCCCAGCAACTTTGCTGGATTTTGAGGACTTAATTTTTTTACCTGGAGAGTGTGCAACCCTTTTTCCCACTCTCATGTATTTTGAAATGTGTTTTACTCTTGTGTTTTCTTTGGTTATGGAGTTTTAGACCACTCCATAGACATCATCTTTTCATGTGTGTCACACAGCACCCTCGGTGCAGTGGCACAGGGAAAAACCTGTTCAAGCTTTCCCAAGGTTTAAATACCTTCTCTGGGATAAACTACTGTTTCCCAGAGAAAGTAAAGTGAAATTGACTTTAGTAGTCTTTTTAAATTCCTAGACCCAGCACACCCTATCTTACAATAGTGCTGGAGGGGTTACTTGGTATCCTCTGTGTCTAGATACTCATGTAGCAGTCAAATGCTACCCTTTCCTCTCGAAGTGGCTGGTGGCAGTGGTTTTACAACAAACTACCATGATTTTTCCTGACCGCGAGCACCAGTAGCGTTAAATCGCAGGAGCCATGTTTTTCATGATGGCGTCTGAGCCCCCTCTGTAAAAACAGGTCCCAGTCTTCTTTTTCCGCCATTTCTTTGTGGAAAGGTCCTTCTAGAGTTTTGCTCTGCGTGCCAAATCCAGTTTGGTTCCTTTGTTCATTCGCCATTGCCGGGCTTCGGGACTGAAGACTGCCTCTGGTGCCCGAGTGTCTGGGGTGGGCAGGAAGTGAGGAAGGTGCCCAAAACTCCCTGTGCTTAGTCTCCTAGGAGACCCAAATGCACTCTGGCGTGATTGGCTGGCTGACTGTCCGGCAAGGACAGCCACCCTGCTGGGTAAGTGGCAGCTAAGCTGGAATGAATGGGAGGAAACTGGATAAAAGGTAAGTCTCTTGGCTTGGAAGGCAGAGTTGACCACTGGAACGAAAGAATAATAGACAAGCTTGAAGAGGACGGCTGCTGCAACTCCTGGACCGTTGGTTTGCCCGGTGAAGCCCTGCTGCAAGTCCGAATCGCTAAGTTCACCTCGACGGAGGAGCCCTGCAAGGATGACTTCTCCCTTTGAGTTGGTGGGACCAATCAACTCGACACTAAGCCACCTGGATATCATTCTCGGAGCTGGTTGTATTTTCCTCAGAGTGCTGCAGGAAACTGAATAACCAGGGAGAGGGACACCAGCTTGTGTGCTTGACTACAGCTACCAGAACTGAAGATTTGCCAGTTGCCAGCTTTTTTACCAGTCCCAGTGTAGTGCCGGAGTCACCCGACGTCCTCCCTCTTGTCCCCACAACTGAGGCCCAGGAACAGCGAGATCTGCAGGAACTGCCAGGAACAGAAGTCACCAGCTGCATCTTTTTCTTCATTTGCAAAGGTACTGTAAAACCAGACTGAGAGTACTTATCTCTCGCGGTGAAAGTGCTTGAAAATTTCACAACTCGCAGGCCTAATCAGCTTGTGACCCACCATATGATTCTTCTTGCTACAAACTATTCCTAAGAATTGTTGCAGAAACTTTTCCGTTTATCTACCAGAACTTCTTTACCCTATCCAAGACTTTAGCCAATTGACTTTGGCCTAGCCTATTGAATTGACTCTTCATGTGAACTCAAAATATCTGCACAGCCTAAGAAATAACTGTGCTCTTTCAATGTACTGATAACCTGTGCCTTTCTGCTCCTCCTTCAAAGTATTCTAAATGCCTCAGAAACTTAGAGTGTACAGTACTGAAGTATAATTGTGTGATTATATTGCCTCCTTCTTATGAATTTTTTATAACTGACAGTTAAATTTATAAGTATTTAACAAAGAAACCTTGAGTGTAAGAGTTTGTGAACACCTGTGATTGTAGACCTTTGTGTAATATAATTACAGCTCACATTCCCTCTTGAGATACACCTGGCTGCTCGGCTCCGCTACCAGAAACGGTGTAATACAGACCTATATACCAAAGGTTGGTTTTGCTTACACCTGTAGTCCTGGTTGTGTTTAGTGGTCCAAAAGGGTACTGCATACAAACTCTGCCTAACAATCACTATGTAGCCAATCACGAGGCGACCGTACGCAAAGCCATGCGACTGTTAGGGATGATGGCCTCCTGCATTTATCTAGTCCCACACACATGTTTGTGTATGCACCCCATGCAAGAGTAGCTCTCGAGCCAATAGTTCACTCTCTGCAGTGGTAGTAACGGGAAAACCTATTGCAGGGGAAAACTTTCACCGCCCCCACAGTAGAAGTCACTCTCACCACAGACACATCTCAGACGGAGTGGGGGGGGGGGCTCACCTCCTTCAGACGGCGCACAGCGTTTGGTCCCCAGCGGTAGCATCCAACCACATAAACCTGTTGGAATTGCTGGCCCTGAAAACTTTTCAAACACACCTACAGGGAAAGACAGTCCTAGTCCTCACGGACAGCACCATAACCATGTATTACCTGAACAAGCAAGGGGGCACGCAATCTCCAGGGCTATCCAAACTGTCTCGGAACATTTGTAAATGGACTCTCAAACAAAAGATGTTCCTCCTGTCGCAACACGTTCCAGGGGAACTCAATCTTCTGGCGGACGTGCTCAGCAGGGGCTTCCCACTACCTGTGGCGTACGAGTGGCGTTTGCACAAAGACATTATTCTCAACGTCTTCGCAGACTTGGGCTTCCCAGGGATCAACTTGTTCGTAACTCTGGAGAATTCACAATGCCCAGATTATGCCTCCAGCTACCCGCAGAACCGCTCCAAGGGGAACGGTCTCTAGATAACATGGTGGGGGAAATTTGTCTACGCTCAATCCCCCACCCCGCGACTGCCCTACTCAACAAGATAGTGCACAAGATGCACCACAAACCGTCACAATGATTCTGGTGGCCCAATGTGGGCCTGCCAACCCTGGTTCTCTCCTCTGTTGGCAATGTCAGTCTCACCTGCTCGGAAGCTGCAATGCCTGTACAACATGCGGTCACAGGACAGGGGGGAGGCACTCCATCCATGCCCGCAAACTCTCAATTTAGCAGTCTGGCTCCTGAGGTCATAGAGTTCGGACTCCTCCAACTTCCTGAAAGATGACCTACTTAGAGAAGCAAGAAAGCCTAACACCAGACATTGCTACTCCAACAAATGGAAACACTTTGTCATCTGGTGCAATTTCAAGAGCATCAATCCCATTGACTGCTCACCAACAAACATTGTCCTGTACCTGACTCGCCTACTAGAGTCTGGTCTGGTTTTCAATTCCCTGAAGGTCCACTTAGCTGCACATTCAGCTTACACCACGTCCCAGAAGAAGGTTTTGTGTTGGAAAATTCTGGTGATCAAGGCTTATATGGAAGGGGTTAAAAGACTTCATCCCCCTATTTCAAACCCAGCTCCAAGATGGGACCTAACTGTGATACTGACGAGACTAATGCGGCCTCCCTTTAAACCTATGCATACAGCTAGTCTTAAAGCACTCACTTACAAGACCGCCTTCCTGGTGGCAGTCACATCAATAAAGTGAGTTGGTGAACTACAGGCCCTTTCAGTTCAAGACCCATTTGGCACAATTCAGAAGGATAAGGTGGTTCTGCGCACTCACCCACGGTTTGCGCCAAAATTCATTTCGAAGTTCCATGTGAACCAATCAATAGAACTACCCACCTTTTTCCAGAACCCCACTAACGTGGTAGACGCCTCCACACACACCAGGCTGATGGTCATGGAGATAACCAACATATTCAGTGTGAAAATTAAGCTTGGAGATGACCAGCCTTTCCATGAGTTTGCATTGGGTGATAGTTAGCCGGGAAGGACGGGTTGGCAGAGGGTTTCTTAAGAAGAAGGTGCACAAGTGGGTGTTTCAGGGAGGGAGAGACGACTCCAGTGGCGAAGGAGTGATTGCAGAAGTCAGCCAGAACAGTAGCCAGGGTGTCAATGTGGTCTTTGATGGTTTTGGAGGAACAGGGGTGTACATGTTTTGACGAGACTTTCATAGATCAGACTTGTCTAGAAACCTTGTCTGGGGAGAACAGAGGAAAGGCAGAGGAGGGAGGAGAGGTGGCCGAAGAAAGGCCAGAGGAAGAGCGGGGAGTAGAAGAGGAGGGGGAGAGGAAGAGAGAGAGGACAGGATGTTCGGAGTTTTAGAGATGAAATGAGAAGCCAGAGCTGTGCAGAGGGCCTGGGAGGGGACAGGAGAGGTAGAGACTGCAGCAAGATTGGCCAGTTCCTTGCAGATTTTAAAGAGTTTGGCCGAGTTGTTGGATGCCGCAGAGACGCAGGCTTGGATGTGAGCTCTCTTCTTGGTGCGGTCAGAGAGCCAGTATTGCCTTTGGAGCAGGCAGCAGGCTAGTTTGTCAGAGTATGCACCGGAAGCACGCCATTTCCTCTCAACCACCCTGCACTTGCGTTTGTAGGTGATGAGATCTGAGTCATACCAGGAGTTGCACTTGGCTTTGGGCTTCAGCGGATCTTCATGACTGGGGCAAGAACATCAAGAGTATCAGATGTAGCAGAGTGGAGCATGGAAAGGGCTGTGTCAGGGTGTAAGTCAGCCAAAGGGAGAAGGGGGGTGAGATGTGTGAAAGCAGCAGCGAAAGCCTCCACTGACACACACTTCATGGGTCGGATCACTGAGAAGGTGGTTGGCAGTGCTGGAGGTGGCTTGGCCTGAGGGGTAGAGAGGGTGAGCTGGGAGGAAAGGAGAAAGTGATCACTCCAGGAGAGAGGAGTGGTGAGGGGGATAGAAAGAGGAAGGTCTGAAGAGATCAGAACATCAAAGGGGAGAATAGAGTCGCAGAGGTCGCAAAAGAGTCCAGAGGAAGGACAGGAAGCATCCAGGTGGATGTTAGTCTCCAAGAAGGAGGAGTTGAGCGGTCGAGACAAGGAAATAGAGGAGAGGTCAGCCCTCTCAGAGAGGAAGGATGAGATCTGACCAGGTGTCCGATAGATGGTAGCCACAGTAAGGGAATGGCTAGGAGAGAGAGCCTGCAGCCGAGGCATTTGAAAGAGGAGTAGGCCTGCATAGTAATGACAGAGGCAGGAATCCACTCGGGGACAGGTGTAAGATGTCTATGTTCCTTCTACTCCATGAGGTGAGGAAGCATGGGCGCATGTGAATCTAAGCCGATACAATCATCAGAAATGCTATTACGGTGAGTAATGCATGTCATACTCCTCCTTTGCCCAGGTGTGATTATTTCAAGTCCATCTCCTCTATTTATGAGGATGCAGAGGAATCTTCTGATGAATCCAGACCTTTTGGTTTGCAGTATGGAACACCATCAGTGCTTGAGGCATTAATTTCAGAAGATGCAAGAATAAAATACCTACAAGAATGCCTGCATGATGCTATTGGGTTAGACACCTCACCAGAGGTTGAGTTTGGCAGGGCAGACACTGGTGACCACGCAGAAGTGACATACAGGCAATTGATGACAAGAGTTAAGGAGTATATGGGGTGGTCGAGACCAACACCAGTCTTTGAGCAAGACGATTTAACTGACATCTTGGACAGGGCACCACAAGAGGACCCAATTGTGCCTTTCCATCAAGCCTTACAAAGGCATGTGGCTACCAACTGGGAGGCACCAGAGGTAATTCCGGCTGTCAACAAGAAGTTGACTTCAAAATACAGAGCTTCAAGTTCTCAGACCCTTTTTATTTGTCCAAGCACCAAACACCAGAGAGTCTGGTAGTTCAAGCGGCCACTTCTACCAGTAGGCAGAATGCCTATCCTACAATCCCTCCGGATAGGGATGACAAGTGTTAGGACACCCTGTCCAGAGGTATGGCCTTGAACTCCGCTAATGCAACGTGCACGTTAGCAAGGTATACACACACCCTTTGGTAGTGCATTTCCATGGCGGCTGACCATATCCCCGAAGGGGAAGAGCGAGACGGGTTCTTAAACATTGTCAAGGATGGGAAAGATTTGAGGGGGTGTGTGGCTAACCGCCATGTAAGCAAGACGCCTTTTAGTGTGTTCGTTAAAATGCGCACAGAATCATGTTGAATCCCTGCGTTTGCCGTGTGAATTGGCAACTGAAAGCCTCCACTGCCGCAGCTGAACACAGTGTCAGCCGAGGTTTCAGACCGCTGGGGCCCTTCCCAGGGCACCGAGGAGAGAGTAGGCAGCCCGCGGTGGAAAATGGAACCTGCAGCCCGAAAAGCCAATGCCGCAAAGCAGTAAGAGCCCAGACCCTGCGGGCCGCGACAGCAACAGCCCGCTGACTCAGCATGCTTTGGGGCAATTTGCAGAAGGAATCGGAGTGCGGGGAAGAGCACCAAGCCAGAACCCAGCTGTGGCAGGACCGAAGCCCGAAGATGCCGGAGGCACCCCCCCCAATAAGAAGGCTGACCCTGGGGCGCCTGGCTAGGAGCCCTGGCAAGCCCGGCACTACCAGCAGTGACGCGCGACTGCGGGGAGTGGAGCCCCACCAGCGACACATACGAAGCGGTGCTGAGAGGACCAGGCAGGACCACACGTGAGAGCCGGGACACAGCACCACTCAGAAATACTGAAGCGGCATGAGGTGAGGAGCCGGTGGGCGGAGGGGGCCAAGCAAGGCTGAGCACGTCCGGCAAACCCCAGAGGAGCCCTCACCTCCCACCCCCCGCCTAGCTAGTATAAAGCAAAGCCGGGCCCCGGATTGAGGCCTGGAACCAAGCACCATGGACCCCGGCTGCTGACCGTGTCCACCGCCTCTGGCATAAGCAACCTGTTTGAGACTGCACGCAAGAGACCCCACCAGACTAGCTGGGGGGGCCGGGCACCCAGTAGCAGCGGAGTACAACCTGCACAGACCGGACATCAATGGGTGTTGCCCCTGGTTCCCCCCTTACACCTACCAGCAAGCCCCCATACAGGCCGCTGAACTTGCTTTGGCGCCTACACCGCCGGCGCCCGGAGAATGGCCTAGGGCAACACAACATCCCAGTCTCCACCGATACAGCATACAGCGACATACGCTGCGTGTGTGGCCACGGAACAGCTCTGGCCAGCCCACCCATCCTCTCTGCCATGCACACTGCCCTGAGAACCGCAGGGCACCCATTCCGGAGGGTAATGCCCTCGAAAGGCGCGGAAGGCAAGCAGTGGTAGACAACAATGGACGCCTACACAGCCGGAAGAGCGGCCGGACCAGACACCAGCTCCACCGGCCTCACGACAACCCGGGCCGGACCTTCTGGGGCGCTGGCTGAACCTGCTAACTCGTAGCTGTTAGAAGCCATTGAAACTCTCCAAATGACTATGGAAAGCAAAATAGATGCTGTGGCAATCGATTTGAACTTAAGACAAGATGTCCACTCCATAGCGGGCAGAACCGAGGCACTTGAGTCCGAGAGAACACCGTAACCAAAACCCAGCTCCTGAAGGACGTTGATGTACTAGCACAAAAGGTAAAAAACCTTGAAGACACAGCTGACGAGGCCGAGGGGCGGGCACAACAGAATAACATCAGAATTATTGGCCTGCCCGAGGGAACTGAAGGAAACAACCCCACAAACTATATAGAAAACCTCCTACTGCAGGAGATCGGAGCTGGGAAATTAACGCAAGGTTTCACCATTGAAAGAGTGCACCGCTCGCTCACCAAAAATCCGCCCCCTGGAACGCCACCCAGGTCAGTAATTGCAAAGGTGCTCAGCTATAGGGATAGAGAGACAATCTTAGCCTTCTCGAGGTTGGGCGGCTGTATACAAAGGGATGCAGCGAAGATAGCCATATACCCTGACTACACCTTTCAGGACCAAATGAGAAGAGCCCAATTCATCCACACAAAAGCAAGACTGAAGAAAGCGGGCCTGCGCTATGTGCTCCTATATCCAGCAAGACAAAGTGCTGCATAACAATAAGGCACATCTGTTTGATACGCCTGCGGAAGCCACAGAATGGTTGGACGGGATGCAACTCCCAGACCTCGAGGCGAGCAATCGCAAGCCACAGCAACCTGCAAACTGAGAGGCTACTCAAAAATCAAAACGATCACGCACACTTGGAAAAGAACCAAAATGAAAATTCAACATGCATCCGGGAACAGCAAGCTAGATCCTAACAGGAGCTACACTGAACAAGGACCGCAATCTACACGACAGCGGCCGAAGCGACCTCTTCTGCCCCCAGAAGGAATTAGGGTATATCAAAACCCGCCCATAGGGCACCAAGAGGTCAAATGGAGCGGAAACGGGGTAGTCAGAATGGAGGAAACCCTGCTGGACTTATGTTACAGGGAAGTTTAAAGTTTGAGGGGGGAGGGAACCAGGAAGTTGGTATTCAAAGTTGGGAACTTTCCTTAATTAAACCAAGACCACCCAGAGCACCGGAAGCCGCTTGAATCAAGCAGGGAAGCACCAGGAGCGCCACCCACATAAGAGCAACCATGCAAAACCCATGGCGGACAAAATCAGGATCTTGACATGGAATGTCAGGGGAATGAATAGCTGCGTCAAGCAGCGCCGAATCCATGCATTCATAAAGCGCAGCAAGATCGGAATCGCTCTCCTGCAGGAAACTCACCTAAACGCATAAAAGCTAGCTGCACTTGCCAAAATTTGGAGGGGGACACTGATAGGATCCACATACTCCACTTGCGCAAGAGGAGTCCTGATCTGGATAGCCCCTTCCATCCCCATAAAATTGATGCACTCAAAAACAGACGACGAAGGCAGAATTGCCCTAGTGCATGGCAACATTGAGGGAAAGAACTCGGTCTGGTTAGCACCTACGCACCCAACCATGACGCAAAAAGGCTGCCTTCCGCTCCCTATATAAACATCTGAGCCCATTCAGGGACTGCACCTTGATATGGGGGGGAGACCACAACTGCACCTTGAATCCCCTCATAGTCAGATCAGATGACCAGCACGCCCGCCCGGTCCCACCCGCCAAAATACTAAACGCACTAACAACAATACGCGCTTAGAGACCTGTGGAGAGAACATCACCCAGAGAAACAAGAGTACTCCTACTACTCTGCCCCACACGCTGTACACGGTTTATAGTCATAATGTCGAAAAAAAAATGTCGACAGACAAAAATGTCGAAAAAAAAATGTCGAAAATAATAATGTCGACATCCTATACTTATAATGTAAAAAGTCATTTTTTCGAAAAAAAAATGTCGACATTTTTTTTTTTGACATTATGACTATAAACCCTTAAAACTATCAACACCTCACCCAACACCCCCCTGCCACCCCCCCCCCCCCCACACCCCCCAACCACCCTTTCACCCCTCATACTCAACACATACCAATTATTTATTTATTTATTTATTTATTTATTCGATAATTAAATAAATAAAAATTGTATTTACTATGGGGGGGTCCCCCCCCCAACCCCCCCTCACCCAACACCCCCCTGCCGCCCCCCCACACCCCCCCAACCACCCTTTCACCCCTCATACTCAACACATACCAATTATTTATTTATTTATTTATTTATTTATTTATTCAATAATTAAATAAATAAAAATTGTATTTGCTATGGGGGGGTCCCCCCCCAACCCCCCCTCACCCAACACCCCCCTGCCACCCCCCCACACCCCCCCAACCACCCCTCATACTCAACACATCATATATATATTTATTTATTTAATTATGCATACATTAAATTAATGTCGAAAAAATATCGAATAATGTCGACATTTTTGTTTGTCGACATTGTTTTTCGACATTAATTTGTCGACATTATTGATGTCGACATTATGACTGCACACCGCTGTACACACTAGAATAGATTACATTCACGTAAGTGAGGAACAACTGGCCATGTTTGACGACACACAATACCTTGCCAGAGTGTTGTCGGACCACTCCCCACTGGCGACCACCTGGACAGTGTTCACACCCAGACCCCCAGCGCCCACCTGGAGGCTCAGAGCTGAAGCCCTGCTAGACGAGGCCTTCGCCGAACAGAATAAAAAAAGCACACTAGACTACTGGCAACTAAATATGAATAGTGTGCAACACATTAGTACAGCATGGGAGGCGTATAAGGTGGTCATGAGGGGGAGATGATCGCAGCTACTGGAGGAGCCCAGAGGTCCATACTCACCTTAGTGGCACACAACGAGGAAGAGCTAAAAGCACTAGAAGCTAAGTTCCCCGCCAATCCCACCCACCTCTGTAGAATAATAGAGCTCAAACAAGCCTGCCTGAGGCATTGGGAGAAACTCGGGAAACTCAGCTACACAAAGCACATTGAACGCAGGCATGCCCTTGGGGACAAGGCAGTGAAGTTCCTGACTTAGCATTACAAGAGGGAAGCCCCCAGGATGCCAATTTGCCAAGTCTGCAACCCGGACGGCGCATTGGCACACACGCAGGCCGGAATCAACCTAGCGTTCCCCGGGTTTTACCAGGCCCTGTATACTGAACCCCTTTCGCCCACAGACACTGAAATAGAGGATGTCTTAGACATCATCAAGCTACCCAAACTAGAGGTGCAATTAGCTGAGGCCTTGGATGAGCCCATTACCCAGTGGTCAAAGTGGGCGGGAGCGGTGCTCCTCTACTTATTTTAATGAAGTTTTACCGTTCCTATACTTTATTTTAAAAAGAAACTGTTCCGGAACGGTTTCGTTTTAAAATAAAAGTGTAGGAAGCAGTTGAAACTTGCACTTTCAGTGCAGTGCACTGAACATTCTGCAGGCACATGCATTTGGGGGTTTATATTGTGCATGGGAGGGGGTGTGGTGATGGGGTTTGCGGGGAGCGGAGCAGACCAGTTGGGAACATAGCTCCACTACTTCTTTTCGTACACTTCGACCACTGCCATTACCCCTGAGGAAGTCATGGCCACCATTAGAACCCTACCATCCGGCAAGGCCCCAGGAACAGACGGGCTTCCTGGGGAGTTCTACAAAACGTTCGAGGAAATTCTGGCCCCACTCCTGGCCCAAGTGTTCAATGAAGCTTATGAAATAGGCACCCTCCCAGACACCATGAGGGAAGCAGTAATTATCCCTTTACTGAAACCGGGCAAGGACAGTGGAGAATGGGGCTCGTACAGGCCCCTATCTATGCTCAACGCTGACAACAAGATTCTGACAGCGCTATTAGCGAGAAGGCTGCGTAAAGCAGTCCCACTGCTAATCCACCAAGACCAGACTGGGTACGTACCTGGGCGAACCATCAAAGAAAACCTACGCAAACTACACCATGTCATATATAGCACTAATGGCTAGCCCGAAAAATGTGCAGTGGCATCCCTAGACGCCACCAAGGCGTTCAATTCAGTCCGATGGAAGTGGCTACACGCCACCATGGCCAAGATGGGAATTGGACCGGCCTTCCTAAAGTGGGCCAAACTCATATGCACCGACCCCACGGCCAGGGTGTGCACCAACAATACATACTCTGAGAAATGGCGCCTCCATAGGGGCACGCGACAGGGGTGTCCACTCTCCCCCATTCTTTATATTATTGCAATAGAACCCGTAGCAGCATATCTAAGGCTGGTATACGGGGATGGGGGCATTATGATAGACGGAGTGACCCACCTGGTCTCCATGTATGCAGACGACACACTCCTCTCCTTGAACAACTTATATTGCCATACATACTGGAGAAGTTAGATGGGTTTAGCAGATACACAGGGATACAAATTAATCACGACAAGTCTTGCCTCTTCCTCCTCGCGTCGCTAAGTGATGCCAGCGTAGAAAGGCTCCCAGCCATGGCCTTCAGATGGGAGACCACCTCCTTCAAATACCTAGGGATAACCATCCACTGAGACCCCAAGACAGAGCACTCCCTCAACACAGTGAAAGCTAAAGACAACCTTGAAAAGTCAATGGACTTCTGGGGCAGACTCCTGCTCTGTCGCAGGAAGAGCGGGGCTTCTTAAGACGGTGGCACTACCCCGCCTCCTACACTTCTTTACCAACGTCCCATATAACATCCCCCAGTTGTTCTTCAAAGACCTAAACAAACTAACTATGCAGAGGATTCCTGTGGCAAGGAGGGAGGCATAGAGTGGCACTAGAAGTACTGCAGAGACCCTATGACAGAGGAGGCCTGAAAATCCCCATCTTTAAATTATACTACCTAGCAGGCCAACTGAAACATGTAATCCAATGGATGGCGAACGAAATCACATTCGACACCCGGCTCCTGCAACCAGCCATCCCCCACATGCTACTCAGAGACTTATTCTGGACCCCAGATGGCGCGATCCAACACAAACCATAACTAATGAAGCTAGGTATCCAGATCTGGAAACGAGCCTGTAAAGTCATGAAGACATGTGACCCATACTCACCTCAGATACCGATTGCTGCAATCATGACAAGCAGACCAGGGGGCCCGAAAGAAATAAGGAACATGTGGGAACCCTACGGGTTAGCCACCCTAGGCAACCTAGTGAGCGAACAGGACATTCTAACGTTCACAGAACTACATGAGACCTCAGGACTACGCAGTTCCTACTCCACGGCGCGGTGACAAAGCTTGCAAGCAGATGGCCCGAGGTAGAGAACTTCAAAACTGGACCTGATGGCATAGAAAACATGTTAAACACTGCCGAGGGCGGACATGAAACCTCGGGACTCTACAAGTCCCTGCTAGACAGCGCAACCAAACAAGATTTCATGTGCAAAGCGAAGTGGGAACAGGAGCTGGGCCTGCAATTAGAGGAAAAGGAATGGGAATCAATAATTCACCATCATAAGTGTCCAGGAACGCCCGACTAGAGCTCATACAATTTTACATTATCAACAGAGTGTACCTCACACCCGAAGTCATTTCCAAATTCAGAGGAGCGAGAACAATGGAATGCCCTAAATGCAATGAACCCCACGTGGGGATGACGCACATGTTCTGGGGATGCCAGATCATACAAACCTTCTGGTCACAGATCACCGCGATGGTTGCGGATGCAGACATCATCTTGGACGTACAGACTCCTACAGCGTGCATCATGGGCAGATGCAAAAAAAGCTCAAAAAACAAACCCCTGAACAGGCTCAAAGAACAGATGTACATCCTAGCGAAGAGAAGCATAGCCACGGGGTGCAAATCCCCCAATACTCCTAGCGTAACATTGTGGTAGGAGGACCTCCTTAAGTGGACAACGGCTGAAAATGGCACATGGGAAAATGCGCAGAGAGAACAGAGACGACATCGCTGAAGACCTACACCAATGGGTGGCGCTCACAGTGTCATTATTCCACCCAACTGAAGTAGCTTCCACCACTGACGACTCCGGCAGCCTGTGTGGGCCTTCTGGAACTTGAGGAAACGACGAAGAACAATTGTGGTCTTGGGAAAGTTGGGAGGGGAGGGACGGGTAGGGGGGATGCACAAAGATCTCTAAACGATGCACTATAACTGTTGTATTGTTACAAAAATCAATAAAATACGTTTAAAACAAAATTTTAAAAAGGATGGGAAAGATTCGATGTGCAAATCCCTGCAGACTGGTCTCCACTCTGCTGAGAGTATCAGCAGAGCTATGGTGGTAAGTACAGTGATGTACAGATTTGCCTTGTTGAGAAAGTCGGGATTTGCAGCAGATGTACAATCCAAAGTTCTCAACATGCCCTTGGACATCACTCCTTTATTCTGAAGTAAAGCTGATGAGAGTTTGGAGAAGCTACAAACTTCTAAGGCATCAGCCAAATCCCTTGGTGCTGCAATCAGACAACCTCCAAACCACCCTATGGGTACACCCTGGAGGGGTAGGTCCTTTCGTCACTGCTCCACAGCAGAGGACAGCCAGCTCAAAGAGGACAAAGAAGATTCCCCCGCAGTGGACGGGGAAGAAATACTAAGACTGCAACAGCAGCAGCTGCCTTACCTTCAGCCACTGCCTCAGCCGACACAAAAACTCTCTCAAGACTTGATTCATAAGACTGCAGTGGGAGGCAGATTGTCACAGAATCTGACAGAATGGCAGGCTATTACTTCAGATGCATGGGCATTGGAAACAGTTGCCCAAGGTTGCTGCCTACCTTTTCTGCAAAAACCTGTGTAATCCACTGGAGAATAACTCTTTGAAAGTTCCAGATCCGTTCCTTATGCAGGAGATATTAACCCTGCTAGAGAGGTGCTATAGAGCCAGTACCTGTAGCGGAGAGGAACAAGGGTTGGTACTCCCTGTATTTTCTAATCCCCAAAAAGGACAGAAGATTGAGGCCTAAAAGAATTGAACAAGTTCCTCAGGAAGGACAAGTTCAAGATGGTAACCCTGTCTCAGATCCTTCAGGCACTCCAGATTCAGGATTGGATGGTATCATTGGACCTTCAGGATTCTTACTTCCGTGTGCCGATCCATCACAATCACAGACAGTACCTGAGGTTTGCCGCTGGCTGTTCTCATTGTCAGTTTGAGTTCTGCCATTTGGGCTGACCACCTCCCCGAGGGTATTCACCAAACTGATGGATGGTTGTGGCAGCAAGTCTCAGGATACGGGGAATTCACGTTTAACCCTACCTACACAATTGGCTGATCAGGGCCAGTTCCCAAGAACAGGTCTTGGAACACCTCAGCTATACCTGCCGCTTCCTTCACAAACTAGGCTTCTCCCTCAACTTCAAGAAGTCCCACATGATACAATCACAAAGACTCCAATTCATTGGGGCAGTCCTGGATGCCTCTCTGGGAAAGGCCTCGCCACCAGTGGTGAGGGCTCAAGACATTCTGCAGATGGTGACAAAATTGCAGAATGCTCAGCGTCTACCGGCCTTTGGTTTTCTGAGGTTGCTTGGCCTCATGGCATCCTGCATCTTTCTGGTGCCAGAAGCCCGCCTGAGGATGAGATCTCTCCAATGGGCTCTCAGGGTCCCAATTCTCAGGAAGGATGTCAGACCTCCTACAAATCCAGAGCAGTGTCTCAATGGGTCTTCAGTGATGGAGGATTACAAATTGGGTATTTTCCCTACTTTTTTTATTATCGGGGGATCAGTTTTCAAATGGGGAAAATTGCGATTCATCAAAGAGAAACAGAAAAATGGATTACCCCCCTCTGTCCATATTGCACTAACCGGTGAAAAAATTGTCTTAGAGTTCTCCGCCATGAAACATAAAGTGAAAGATTTTTATGTACTAACAAACTTAAATTACATTTTTTCACATAAAAAGTTATTTTGAACAGCGCAACAAATGTGATGTAAATTAACAAGTATTAAAAAAAGGCTTCCTTACTAACACAAATGTATATCGCAATCGAGGGATAAAACAATCCATCAAATGGGGTAAGAAGAAAAGGAAAGATTTGTAATGTTTCACTGTCGATGTTTTAAACAGAAATCTATTGATCAAGTCATGCACCCTTTGGTGCTTATTTAACAATGTTGTCAAATTTCATTTAGACATTCTATCATACAACATCACCCATTTTTCTGTAGAAATCTAATCTTAATTTCCTGTTTAGACAAGACTTATTCTATTGCAGTCTTAAAGATAGTTGACATGTTTCGGCCACATTCTAGTGTCCTTTTCGGATTGTTCTACTGGCCTTCTTCAGGAGCATTTCTTTTATCATTGTATTAGTCTTCTGTACCCCCATGTTATAGAGTTGATCGCACTACAAATAACATAAAAAGACAATGGCACAACTTAGTATCACTCAATATTTCAAAAGCGTAGATATATATTGTATTGCTGGATTGTACTAATTAACAAACCACAGCTACCTCATTTGAAACACTTTATCCACCAGTATATTTCTTCTGCAAATATATAGACATGAGGACATGGAGGAGATATTTTCAAGGGTCTTTTGATCATCTAAAATGTGTATCTTACTATACGATCACAGTGGAGCTAAATTTATGCTCCCAAACGTTCCCGATCCAATTTTTCGTCACTGGATCAGGTTAGCAAGACAGGTTCTTGAAAACCCTACATATTCAATGTGGCTCTCATGGTTTTCACTAATTTTCTAATTAGATTCATCATTCATATTTTACCTAATACATTTCCGTAATATTCTGATAGTTAACAGAATATTGTTAACACAACTTTCACTTCCTTGTAACACAGCACATTGTCTCTGTGAAAAAGGGGAGGAAACAGAAGACCGAAAAAAAATCACTTTGGATCTTAACGAATTCGCTTTGTCAGGTCCTTCTTATCTTCACAAAACAGAGGAAGAAAAATAAGCGAACATTACTTATCTCCCAGACCGCGGTCTGGAGGTTTTTCACCATTTCGGTATTTATAGTCGCAATAGTTTTGGTGTCTATTGGGTCACACATCTTTTTTACCTAAAGCTCTATGCATGTAAATTAACCCAGTTATACTGTCTACCTATTAGAACAGTTTTAGGTGATGGACTGAAAACATACTTTTTAAACGATCACAGTTGGGAGGACATGCGTAGTCTTTCGCACTATTCCCTCTTGCAAAACTTTCCGCTGTAAAGGATGTCCAAATAAGAATAGGAGCTCTGTGCACACAAGCGTTCTTTTTAGAAAAACGTTTTCCACAAACTGCTTATTTAAAGCTATTTCTTCTAGCACCGCTGTAAAAGGTGAAAAGGTGTGGTAATGAGAATGGAAGCACCGTGAGCACAAGCGTTCTTTTGGAAAAATCGAGAAACAAAGTATTCCACAAGCTACTTTTTAAAAGCTTATAGTGTTCGGATTATATCTGAACAAACATGGCTATATAGGCTGTATTTCACTTACCACATAATTTCTTGTATGTAAAAGAATCGGTGTCTGAGTATCATCTATCCCACTAGGGTATCCGCCTCTGTGAAACCGCGTTTTTTCAACAAGCGCCATACTTGTAAAAGAGTCCTTTTTTTAATATACAGTCTTTTTATCACGTGAGGTTAGTAGTATTGATCACCTGATCGGGTCACCATCTTTAGATTTCTCGTGATTTGCTACAAGAATGGCCATCCTGTATTGGAAATACAAGTTTCATTTATATTTATTTAGAATTGTGATGATCTCTTGTTGGGCTGTATATCTCACAGTATTTTTGAACCTTTGTTGGTTCTGTTTATATGTCCGCCGCTCCTTTAATTGTTTAACAAAGCAGACATTAATATTTCGTATTTGATCAACCTGTTTTTCTTGTAACATGGTACTACTACAAGTATTGTGATACCAAATGGGTGTATGCATCTGATGTTTATTTAGAGTCCTACTTGAATGGTAATGGCCAGCTATAGTTAAAAAACAGTATATTATGGTTTTTACTACAAGCCTATGATGTATCAATTTCAAATGAACAGAGTTACTCCGGATTCTTCCTTCTAATTATAATATGCCTACCATGAAGGCATTTAGGAAAAAGGCCCAGTCCAGACATGTTAATACCTAGCAACGCCAAAGGTATATCTGTTTGTAATGGACAGAAGGATCCTAATAGTGTATTTAACACATTTTAAGGGTATTGCTCAGTCCCAACATATAGTCAAAGTGCATAAGAAAGTATCTTGCACTCTTTTTATTTTATAGAGCTCTACTCTTCATAAACTTTTATGGCACTATACCTTCTTGTAGATGTTGTGACCTACACTCCTATCAGGATATTCCACTCAATTGAGGAATTTAAACCGTGTTTCACTGTATCCAGATTATATATCCGGCATTGTTTGCTTTTTGATAAAAATAATTCTCTATTACCACCTCTTTCAGTGGGTTTAATCACTTTGATTACAAATCAGAACATATCTGTATGTTTGTGTTGATGTGAAGTGAGCAACCAAAGTTTTTTCAACAGGGGCATATTATGCCATATATAACCCACGTTGTTGTACAGTTGGTGAAGTTACAAAGTTTCCATTTTTTTCCTTTAAGTTTGATTGTCTTGATGTTCCTAGTCAATGGACACACTGAACATTGCCCACATTTAAAGTGGCCATTGACTGGGGGGAGGTCCCATAACGTTCCTTGTTTTGGAAGATCCTGGTCTCTTTTTGGGTATGTATGTACTAACATATCAATGAGGTATTTTTGTCTCTTAAAGGTAAATCTCAGCACTGGGGGATTCAATTCAGAAGTTTTTACAAAGTGTCAATTTTTTAAATGATTTTTCTGAGTCCATTGCTGATGGGGCTAAAAGTACTGACACGTGATTTTGTCTTCCTGTATTTTCTTAGAGGGATTTAAACATCTTTCCCTGTTGGCATGTTGTGCTTTTTTATAGGAAGTGTGAATGATGCCTTTAGGGTAACCACAGTCTTTTAACCGTTTCTTCAAGTTTTTAGTTTGTTGTGTGTATTCAACAATGTCGGAACAGTTTCTCCTAATTCTTAGGAATGTAAGTGATTTCAATCCGGCACACACCCATGTCACGCCCAGCGTGTAGTGCACAACTGAAACCCTTATTTATTTTTAACTATAAGTTCAATATTCTGAACGATATACCACTCGTATCACACCCTTCTCCTGGAACCCCCCCGGTCACACTGAACCAGGAATCAGGCTAGTTTGCAAAGGTAAATATTTATGTATTTAAAATTTAATCACAATATATTTTAATAGGTAAACAACAATCACCAATGGGGTGACATAACACTGAATAGTATCTTTAATACACTAGGAATCAAGGAATGAGCATAAAACAAATGCAGCACAGAAAATAATACTTTTGTGTTGGTTTGGTATAGATGGCACTATGGTTAGGGGTTCCCCCTGCAACACCCCTCACCCCACCAATAGTCAAATAGATGTGAGGAGAGAGCAGGTATTCAGGAATAGCACAAAGCAAACAGAATATCACTCCCAACTTCATTCTTCAAACACAAGAGAAAACGGAATTGACTTTTCAGCTGTCAGCATGGCTTTGCAATTGTCTTTGGAATTGACTGACCAAAAACGCCAAATGTGGTCAAAAATACTTAAAATTATTATACATTCCTATGGGAGCCGCTTTGAACAGTTGCACACAATCACAAACAATGATTTAGCCAAAATAAAACAATTGAAATCTCAAAAACCAAGTTGGAAACAATTTAAAGCTATTTCACACGTGTAAAGAACTTTCAGAATTTCAATTTGCGGCAAACTTTTCCTTGTGCGATATTCGCTATAACGGCTGAATCGCACTGTTTGGGCTCTACGGATAGCTAAGGATGCTAGGTACAAGTAGGAGTTGAAATTTCGCTTCTATCACAAAAACTGAGGGAGTTTAGTAAAAGTCATTTTTGTAAAATAGGCGCGAGAATGGAAAACAGAAATTTGGGTTTAGAAATGACAGATGGGTTTCTTATGCTATGTTAAAGGCTACAAAAAGTAGAATGCCACACAGGAGGGTCATTCACGGCCGCTCATAACAGTTCATGTGTGATACTCTAGTTTCTGTTTGGTTTAGGATTTACTTTTCTTAATCAATAAGAAGTTGGGGTTTAGGAACACAGATGAGAGAGAGGTCAGCACAAGGATAGTTCTAGCAATACTATGGTTCTGAATTAAAGATGGGATGGGTTTGAGACATGGATCAGACAATGCAAATATACTAGGGTCACTTTTCTTCCTATTAATACTCACAGAATAAGTTATTAAATTGGACCATCAGTTCTGGTCATGGAGTGGATCTGGTCTAGGAAGAACAGCACATCAAGCATGGGATTGGATCCGCTAGGCCGATCACTGGATTTGCACAGAATCTGCCCTCCTTATTTATGGATATTTCAATCAGCTGGATAGCGAGTTCCTCAGGCAAGCCTTGTGGTAGCAAGCCACAGAATATCAGGATCCTAGTTCAAAAGGCCTTCTCACACCACAGCGCTTCACTGGGTTGCAAGAATAAGTTTGAGGATTAGGCCTTGCAGAAAGTCAATAGTTCTCTACTGCTTGCAAGAGTCTTGGCATCTGGATCTGGAAGGATGTTAAAGCTGGATGTAGAATGCTGGATCAGAGTGCTTCGCAGGAATCAGGAAAGTGAGTGAATCAGTGAGTCCCTATGTCTTGTCAGCTGTCTCTATTTATCCTTTAAATTGACATCACAAAATGGGTGTATGGGCCGTCTTAACTAAGCTTGCCCTTGTGAGCTGGGATTGGATCAAAACCTCATCTCTGCCTTGCAACTGAGTGATTGGATCAAGACCGGATAATGTCACATTTTATGGTTTGCTTTACAGTTCTCAGAAACCTTCCTTTAGCTACCAGTACCAAAATCGGATTTCATCCTAAATACATATTTCAACATTGGTCACCTTTACACAAGTCACACACAAAGATGCCATATTGTATGTAGTAGCTGTCCATCAAAATCTCACAGCTGCGGGATCTTGTTTCACCTCTTTACAGATTTGTGTCCTTTTCGCCATGAACACATTTTCCAAATGTTCTGAAAATTGCCACAAATGTGCGCGTTCAACATGGGGATGTGTGTGTACATTTTCACAATTCTAGTATTAAGACATTTCACATAAAACCACATATATTGCCATTCCTGTCCAGAAAATGATACACGGTTCTGCCACCTCTCGAAACGTGCACCCAAAAATTAGGCTAACAGATATGTCCCTTGGTTTATTTTTCACCACTTTGAATCACGAGTTATGAGTCTTTAAAAATTGTTCTTTGTTCATGCTTAACAGCAAATGGTCCTGCCCCTTTGTCTCTCCCTGCAGTCCAAGAACAGCCCCCTCCTTGGGAGTCCCTTCCAGGAGCAGTTTACAACTCCCTTCACACCTCCGTTTCCTGGGCTGAAGCTCTGCCATTGTTCATTCTCTTTCTGTAGACAAAAGTCTGGGCTAACCCACAATTTTATCTCCCATTGAGTTTCTGTTGAGAGGATTTTCCAGCCCCTGGCTTTCCAGTTGTTGCAGCTCAGCCAGGCTAATTTATTCTTAATTAAACTCCAGCAAAACCAAACTTATTGCATAAATCACATAAATACATTACTTTCTTAGCTTTCGATCTGTGGGATCAAAAACACAACTGAGATCTGTATTCCTTTTAGCCACAATCCTTTTTATGTTTGATAACCCGGCAGACTTTTAGTTTAATACTTTGCAGTTTCATCAGGGGCTCCTCTTGACAGCTGTCATCCACAGGTAGCCCAAGGTACTGCATACAGATTTTGACAGGGGCTTTCAGTTTACAGACAATCTGGTTTTTCTGAAGAAATGTTTTGCTCTTCACATTTAGGACTTTGTATGTTCGCAATGCTTCATAAGATTACATGAATTTTAGCACCAAGCAGGATTTTGGATGTGAAGAGGTGTTGTGTTATAGGCATTTTGGAGTTTTTAGCACCAAAGCAAATGTCATTTGTAGGCACATTTTTGAGTTTCAATTGCAAAGTGCTGCTTCTCCCTCTGCACTCTGTTTGCTGGTCATGGAGCCCATTGGCACATTCTCTGCAGTGTGTGCTCTATCCCACCACACATGCACTATGGGTGGCAGGTTGTGCATCCATTCTTTTGTGTGTTGCAGGACGCGGTTTTTGGCACACACAAGAGTTTTGCCGCCATTGTTGCTGCTTCGTGCACCATAACTAACGGTGATGCCGCATAGCACATCAGAGTGGGTCAATACATCCCACAGGAACTGTCCCACAGGTAAGCTGTCTCTTAAACTCAAAGGATGAAAGCTATTATATTGCAGCAAGGTGTTCTTGTCTGTGGGTTTTCGACACAAAGTAGAGGTAATTTTACCTGTCCTGGTTTTGTAGATCATGAGGTCCAAAAAAGGTATCTTGTAAATGGTCATATGTCATGGTAAATTTTATGTGATCATTTTTTCCATTTAGCCAAATGAGAAATGTGTCTAAACTTGCTTTAGGGCCTTTCCAGATCATAAAGCAGTCATCAATATAGCGTAACCAACATGCTATGTTGTTTTTGAATGGATTTTTTCTGGGCAATATATGGAGGTGTCTTCTACCATATCCATAAACGGATTGGCAAGATCAGGTGCAAAGGTTGCCCACATACTTGTGCCATGTATCTGTTTATAGAACTTAACATCAAAGAGAAAAAAGGTTTCAGTGAGTGCTATCTTAATGCACTCAAGTATGAAAGGGGTGGGAAACTTTTTTAAGGTTGTGGTGCGTTTACTTAAATGCAGTTCCATCACTTTTAGGCATTCCAATTGCGGGATGCTAGTATAGAGGGTGGTGACATCCAATGTCACCAGAAGATCATCTTTCTCCATAGATTGATTTTGTAATATTTTTTATCATACTCGTTGTGTCTTTGACAAAAGACTGCATGGTCTCACAAAAGGGCCTAGAAACCAATCTGAATACACTAACAGGGGTTCTAAAATGGAATTGATAGCTGATACTATAGGGCATCCTGGTGGAACAGTTTGACTTTTATGCACTTTGGGAAGCAAATAGAAATCTGGTATGGTAGGATATTTATCATTCGAAACTGATGTTCTTCTTATTCAATCCAAATTTCAACTAAGGCATAATCCATCAGACTTTTCATTTCTTCTTGTAAACGTGAGATTGGATCTCTGTCTAATTCTCAATAGAATAGTTTGTTTTGTAACTGGTTTATAACCTCAGTTTCATACAGTGTCTTATCCCAAAGAACTATAAGACCATTTTTTTCCATTGGTTAGTGCAATATGGACAGAAAGGGGGGTAATCAGTTTTTCTGTTTCTCTTTAATGACTCGCAATTTTCCCGTTTGAAAACTGATCCTCCGATAACAAAAAGGTAGGGAAAATACCCAATTTGTAATCCTTGTTTAGGACAGCCCGTTGGCTGGTGGGTTAAAACCTGTTTCGATAACAAGTTCAGCCTGTGGTTAGGCGATAACCATAGAAGAAAATATGGAGAATGTAAATACTTTATCATTCTCCGATGAATACTACCAAAAATTGTTTGGCCTTCCATCAATTGTAGCTACAGACACCACTGAGGTTTTTCCCACAACTAGCACTAACAACCTAGAGACTCTGACCCAAAAGACAAAGAAATTGGTAGAACGGAGTCACATGGCCAATTTATGCTGGCCTATTTAAAAGCAGGAATCGTATCCCATGGCCTACAAATTAGAAATGTACCACAGGTGTTCACAGATAATCCCAAATTTTAAGGGAAATTTAGTGCAGTTGGCAATAAATGTTTCAGAGATTATCTTATCTTAATAAGAGCCACCGCAGTTGAGGAGACTACAAAACAAAAAGAAGACATCGAACTTCTAGAAAATAAGATGAAAGGAGAAGACATAAAAGACAAACTTGAAAAGCTTGAGGAAGAAATACAGAAATTTAAAAAATTCACTTTGGACAAAAAAATTACATTGGAAATTTAAGAAAGATGTTGAAAATTACAAAGAGACACATAGATATCCGTATTTGGTTGAAACATATTTTGATGACCAAAACAAACTATATCAAAACAGAGGAAAAAATAGAGGTCAACAAAGAAATAAGTTTGTGACTTTTTCCAACAATTGTAACACAACAAGAAGTAGCAACTTTGACAATTCTAGTACAACTTCAGGAGCGAACGCTAACAATCAGCAACAATTTTTTCGGGGCAGCGGCAAGAAAGGCAGCAATCGACAACAAGGCCCACCCAGGATGCAAATACGCAACTGGCGCGGACCACCGCAGAACTGGTAATCCCAGTCTAGAACCTATCCTCACATTTCTTAACAGAAGCAGAATTGAAAGTGCTAAAAAACGGCCTACGTTTTGTCCCCACTACACGGGCCAACGACTTTGAAACACAATTGAATTACAAAAATTCTTTTGTTTAGTTCGTTTAAAATACTTCTTTATAGAAACATCCAATGCTGTAAAAGAAATGAGTCACTGGCCTCAAACCACCACCAACTTTCACACAGATAAACTGTATGGTCACTCCTGCCATTTTAGCCTTTGAAAACAAAGCAGTAGAGGAAACAAAAAATCTCTTCGAAATGAGAAATAACCACAGAGACAATATGACAAAAGAAGAAAGAATTGCCAGAGTATCGTTAACTTAACCAACTGTACAACCATGTGGGTTATTGTTAGGCAGAAACCTGTGCAGTTCCCTTAGGAACCACTGCAAAAGATTTAGGACTACAGGTGGTTGGCAGTAAGCCCAATTAGTAGCAGTCTGTACCACCCAGATTTACCTGGTAGCTGTGGCTGAGCAGTCAGACTTCTCTTAAAATGAGTTAGGCAGTATATACACAATAGGTACAGAGATACAGTAGCACAACCAAACACTGACCAGAGCTTTGGTGTAAAAGTATATAATTATTTATTTAAAGACACACTTGTAAATTACACTAGCACAAAGAGAGGTAAGTAAATTCAACACATAGTCACTATTATATATATACAACCCTGATTACATATTAGACAAGCCTTAGTGAGAAACACCGCTTATTTTCAGACAGAGGTGAGCGCTTAACATAAGATGGCACTCTAATAAGTTATTAAAAAGGGAGGGAAAAGGCAGAGTTATGAAAGCACACACATTCCAATACTTTTCAAAGAACCACAGTGAGGCATGTTAGGCAAAGTCTACTGGAGAGCAAGGAAGTTCAAATGCCAGGTCCCCTCTTAGAGAGAGCAAGCTAAATGTGTCCAGGATCACACAGTGGGGTTATGCCCAAAGAGTCTTTGTAAATAGTTCACAAGAAGATTGAGATCAAGTCAGGAAAAGTTAGTTAACAGGTCCCAGGCTAACCCAGGTTAGAAAGTCGAGGATTTACTGTCACCCCGAACAATCTGTCGCAAGGGAAGCCAGGCGGGACACAGTACCTGAAAGTGGGAAGAAGGCTCAAGTGGGGGTAGTTGTTCCTGGCAGTGGGTGCAAGTCAGTGTTTCATCCAGAGGAAGAGGTCTCGACGTGGAGGAAAGCTGAAGGTAAACCGTGGTATTCCGGTTGCCGGGGTGCTTGGCACAGGCAAGGCGGCCACAAGATGTCCCAGGAAGGCGAAAAGACGGGCAAACTGGTTATCCCCACCAGTCAAAGGAAGAAAACTCTCCGGACTGGAGATCTCCTCTGTCGTCGGGAAAAGTGGTGAGACGGTTCAGCAGGGCTCCACCGGTGGTGTCGTTGTTGCAGGTCGGCTCGGCTTCTCCCTCCTCGGATTCTTTAGGTCCTGTGGCGACTTCTGAAGTTCCAGTCCCCAAAGCCCTGCTTTTAAGCAGAAAACCCCCATTCATTCAGCCTAGCTGTCACTCAAACATGCAAAGTGGTGAGCCGGGCAGCTCACCACTTGGGCCAATCACACAAGAGTGCGACTTGAGTTGCCGAGGCAACTCAGTCCAGGGTGCCTAAACCCCCTCCCACACCCCCTGTGGTACTGAGACAGAGTGGCACCACTTTTGGAGGCTTCTGTGGAGAAGCCCGCCAAAAAGTGGAACAAAGGGCTCGACTTGGGTTGGAGTCACAGAAGCGAACACAAATGCCATTTTGGAACCAAGTTTCGGCAAAAAATACCAACCGGCGAATTTATATTAATTTAATAAACCGGTGGTATGTTCGAGGCTATTTTAAAAAGTGGTAGCCTCAAACAATGGGAAAATCCCATAAGAATATATTCGCGGTCGAATATAAAAAGTAGTATCCACTGCCACCAGCCAAAACTCAGTCGGGGGGGACTGAACAGTGCCCCCTCGAACAACAGACCCTGGGGCAATCAAATTGCCCCAACCAGTACGTCCACAATAGGATGGTTTGTACTGGTTCTGTTCACAATTTGAGACTAGTAAAGCCAATGGTGACTTTACATGCCCTGGGAGACAGTAGTCAGTCCCAGGGTATGGAGTCTATGTTTGGGGGTTGCTACGACACCCCTGGGTTACGGCACGGAGGGTGCTGTGTAACCCACATACCAAAAACACATGAAGCTCTATGGGGTAAAGGACCCCATAGCCCATAGAACACATACAAAGTCAAAGGAACAGCTCAAATCATGTCTAAGAGTGGGAGGAAAAGAGTCTCACTCTTAGCAGGAGAAAAAAATTAACCCCAAAAATCCAGCAAAGCTGCTGGGTGACTCACTAGGTTTGGGAAATTAGCCTTTACATAGAATTCTCCCTAACTGTTATATATGGCATAAAATGCTCCTGTAATTTGATCTATATAGGGAAGACCAAATGCCAAATTAGACAAAGGATTTGTGAGCACCGTTCGTTCTTAAAAAACAAGGTTGAAAACAAACCTTTGGTTGCTCACTTCACATCAACACAAACATACAGATATGTTCTGGTGTGTAATCAAAGTGATTAAACCCACTGAAAGAGGTGGTAATAGAGAATTGTTGTTATATAAAAACGAACAACCCTGGATATATGATCTGGATACAGTGAAACATGGTTTAAATTCCTCAATTGAGTGGAATATCTTGATATGATGAGTATAGTTCACATCTACAAGAAGGTATAGTACCAAACAAGTTTATGAGGAGTAGAGCTCTATAAAATAAAAAGCGTGAAAGATACCTTCTTATGCACTTTGACTATACGTTGGTACTGAGCAATATCCTTAAAATGTGTCAAATACACAATTAGGATCCTTCTGTCCATTACAAACAGATATATCTTGAATAACGAAACTAAAATGCCTTTGGCTTTGCGAGGTATTTTAACTGGGCCTTTTTCCTAAACACCATCATGGTAGGCATATCATAATTAAAAGGAAGAATCAGGAGTAACTCTGTTCATTCAAAATTGATACATCATATGCTTGTAGTAAAAACCATAATATACTGTTTTGAACTATATTTGGCCATTACCATTCAAGTAGGACTCTAAATAAACATCAGAGGAGTACACCCATTTGGTATCACGATACTTGTAGTACCATATTACAAGAACAATGTATCTGAAGGTATAGATCACAACAGATTGATCAAATACAAAATATGAATGTCTGCTTTGTTATACAATTAAAGGCGTGGCGGAAATATAAACAGAACCAGTAAATGTTCAAAAATATTGAGATATACAGCCCAACAAGAGACCATCACAATTCTAAATCAATATAAATGAAACTTGTATCCACTACAAGATGGCCACTCTTGTAGCGAATCGCAAGACATCTAAGATGGTGACCCGATCACGTGATCAATACTGCTAACATCACGTGATAGACTGTATCTAAATAAAGACTCTTTTAGAAGTATGGTGCTTGTTGAAAAAATGTGGTTTCACAGAGGCGGATACCCTACTGGGATAGATTATCCTCAGATGATGATTCTTTTTAATACAAGAGATTATCTGGTAAGTGAAATACAGCCTATATAAGAGTTGAGCCATGTTTGTTCAGATATAATCAGAACACTATAAGCTTTAAAAAGTAGGTTGTGGAATACTTTTTCTTGTTATTTCCAAAAGAACACTTGCGCTCACAGTGCTTCCATTCTCATTTCTACATCTTTTACAGCGGTGCTAGAAGAAATAGCTTTAAATAAGCAGTTTGCGGAAAACGTTGTTTTTTTAAAAGACGGCTTGTGTGCATGGAGCTCCTATTCTTATTTGGACATCATTTACAGCGGCAAGTTTTCCAAGAGGACACCGTGCAAAAGACTATGCATGTCCTCCCAACTGTAATAGTTTAAAAAGTAAGTCCGTTTTCAGTCCATCACGTAAAACTATTGTAATAGATAGACAGTATCACTGGGTTCATTTGCATGCATAGAGTTTTAGGGAAAAAAGATATGTGACCCAATAGACACCAAAACTATTGCGACTATAAATAACGAAATGGTGAAAAACCTGCACACAGACCGTGGTCTGGGAGATGAGTAATGTTCGCCTATTTTTCTTCCTCTATTTTTCTTCCTCTGTTTTGTGAAGACAAGAAGAACTTACAAAACAAATTTGTTGAGATCTAAAGTGATCTTTTTTCGATCATTTGTTTTCCTCCCCTTATTCACAGAGACAACATGCTGTGTTACTAGGAAGTGAAATTCGTGTTAACAATATTCTGTTAACTACCAGAATATTACAGAAATGTATAAAGTAAAACATGAATGATGAATCCAATTAGAAAATAGTGAAAACCATGAGAGCCACATTGAATATGTAGGGTTTTCAAGAACCTGTCTTGCTAACCTCATCAGTGATAAAAAAAATAGGATAGGGAACTTGTGGGAGCATAAATCTAGCTCCACTGTGATCGTATAGTAAGATACACATTTTAGATGATCAAAAGACCCCTGAAAATAACTCCTCCATGTCCTCATGTCCATATTTTTGCAGAAGAAATATACTGGTGGATAAAGTGTTTCAAATGAGGTAGCTGTGGTTTATTAATTAGTACAATCCAGCAATAGAATATATCTAGGCTTTTGAAAAATTGAGTGAACTAGTCTCACCACAAATCACTAAGTTGTGCCATTGTCTTATGTTATTTGTAGTGCGATCAACTCTATAACATGGGGGTACAGAAGACTAATACAATGATAAAAGAAATGCTCCTGAAGAAGGCCAGTAGAACAATCTGAAAAGGATACTAGAATGTGGCCGAAACATGTCAACTATCTTTAAGACTGCAATAGAATAAGTCTTGTTCTTTGTCTAAACAGGAAATTAAGATTAGATTTCTACAGAAAAATGGGTGATGTTGTACCATAGAATGTCTAAATGAAATTTGACAACATTGTTAAATAAGACCCAAACGGTGCCTGACTTGATCAATAGATTTCTGTTTAAAACATCGCCGACAGTGAAACATTACAAATCTTTCCCCTTTTTCTTACCCCATTTGATGGATTGTTTTATCCCTTGATTGCTTTTTTCAATTGATATATATATATATATTTGTATGTAAGGAAGCCTTTTTAAAATGATTGTTAATTTACATCACACTTGTTGCGCTCTTATGTGAAAAAATAAAATTTAAGTTTTTTATTATATAAATATCTTTCACTATGTTTCATGGCAAAGAACTCTAAGACAATTCTTTCTCCGGTTTCTTCGTTGGTGGGCCTGACGCAAGAACATCTTGGTAGGAGAACCATTTTGGCAACCATGGCAGGATATAACAGTAATGATAGATGCCTCACTCACAGGGTGGTGAGCCCATATCAACGATCTGACAATCAGCGGTCGCTGGTCTCCATCTGAGTCCAAACTACATATCAACCTTTAAGAGCTGAAGGCAATCAGACTAGCACTGAAGGCTTTTCTGCCATCTGTACGGGGAAAGAATGTCCTGATAATGATGGACAACACAGTGGCCATGTACTGCCTCAACAAGAGCGGTGGTGTAGGGTCAATACCACTGTGCAGAGAGGCAATGCAGCTCTGGTTCTGGGCATTACAAGAAGGAATCTCTGTCAGCAGTTCATCTAGCCGGAGAGAAGAACACGACGGTGGACGCTCTGAGCAGGCAGAGCAGTCTCCCACGAGTGGGAACTAGCTCAGGAAGTCCTTCAAGAGATCTTCACCCTTTTGGGAACTCCTCAAGTGGTTCTGTTCGTGAGCTGTACTGCTCAAGGGAATTTCCCCCCAAGAGAAGCTCTAGGAGACGCATTTGTGGTGGACTTGGAATTTCCACTCCTATACGCGTTTCCTCCAGTCCCCGTCATTCCTCGCGTAATCAGGAGATTGAGAAAGTTCAGGAACTCCATGATCCCAGTTGCCCCAAATTGGGCCAGGAGAACCTGGTACCCAGACCTTTTGGACATGTCCATCTGGCCTCTGATAAGTCTTCCACAAGGAGAGGACCTTCTCTCGTGAGAGGAGGGTCAGGTTCTCCATCCGGATATCAGGACGCTCAGCCTTTACGCATGCTTTCTGAGAGGCTGACATATAAGGATTGGGATCTCCTGGATGACGTAATGGAGATTTTGCTTTCGGCCAGAAGGCAAGCAACTAAATCTTTGTACTGCTGCCGCTGGAATATGTCCTGCAGCTGGGGTAGAGATAAGAAGGTTCACCCTTTTACATGTAACACACCAATGGTGTTATCCTTTTTATTACATCTGGCAAATTTGGGGCTCCAGATTGGTACCCTCAAGGGATACTTAGCGACGCTTTCTATTTTTTAGCGCACTTCAGAAGAAGTTTCTTACTTTAAAATACCTTTTAATAGTACAATTTCTAAAGGGTCTGACAAATGTTTTCCCTCCAATCCCTTTTCAAGTCCCAGTTTGGGATCTCATCTTAGTGTTGACGTTTTTGATGGAGGCTCCTTTTGAGCCATTAAACTCCTGTCCTTTGAGGCTACTAACTCTAAAGACCATCTTTTTAGTAGCAATTGCATCTGCCCGAAGGATGTGAGCTCCAAGCTTTATTCTGCAAGCCTCCTTACACTATCTTTTATAAAGATAAAGTGGTACTGAATGTGAAGCCCACTTTTCTCCCCAGAATTGTCTGAGTTTCATCTCACACAAAAGGTAACGTTACCATCTTTTTACCCTCCACCACATCCTGGGAAGGAAAAGGAAAGGCTTCACAGGCTTGACACTAAACGTGCACTGAGCTTCTACATAGCCAGAATGACCAAGTTAAGACAGGATGAACAATTATTCGTGGGCTATTCAGGTCACAAATTGGGCATGGCTATTACCAAACAAACTATCCAGATGGATTATATTGGCAAGATTGGAATGTTACAAACTGGCGGGAAAAGATCCTCCAGAATGCTTATGAGCTCATTCGACCAGGGGCATGGCAACTTCTGTTTTAAAGGGGAGTACCAATAAGGGATATATGTGCAGCTGCCACATGGTTGTCTGTAGACACCTTCACTAAACATTATAGTTTAGACTCTTCTTCAGGTCAGGAAACTGCATTTGGCAAAGCAGTGTTGCATTCCGTGCACACACACCCATAAAATCTATTCATGTCCTACAAAATTCTGACTCCCCGCTCCAAATTTTGGAAACTGCTTTGGAAGTGTATCAAAGGTAAGGAATACGTGGGAGGACACAATCCATTAGATGAACAAGTTACTTACCCCTGGTAACGTTCTTTCGACTGGATGTTCCTCCCACATATTCCTCACGACCCCTCCCAACCTACCCTGCAGTAGGCTACAGTCTACGCTCTCTCAGGAGGAGTAACCATCAGGCACAAGATAAATCTTTCACTCGTAAAAATTGAACTGAAGCCAACCGCAGCTGCGCGTGCTACATATACCTTCAGTGACGTCAACATCGAGACAGAGGCCTCCAATGGACATCGAGTCGACAGGCATCGACGCACCGCACACCTACTGAAAATAAAACTCAGAAGCAGCAAAGCTGGATATTGGAAAAATCAAAGATAAGGAATAGGTGGGAGGAACATCCAGTCGAAAGAATGTTACCAGGGGTAAGTAACTTGTTCTTTACTCAGCACAACTAACCCACCATTAATACACATTCTAAAGCAGATTCACAGGTGGGACAAGCAGTGCTAAAACATCTATTTGACGCTGTACCTTCTCACAACCCACCAGACATTGCTCACTAATCTATGCATAGCATGTGATCTAAGCAGACCTACAAGCCTCAGAAGGGATGCATTACTCAGCGTAATTGTATTTCTAATGCTTGTATCTGCTTAGATTCACATGCATCCACCCTTCCGTGGAGTAGGTGGTGCATGGATGTTTCTCTAGCTTATCTACTCTCATCTACTTTATTACATCAGTACTCATGCTACACTTCATGCTAACTCATGTAAGAAACAAAACATTCTGAGGGACCCTGACGCGTAAAGACCATGGGTACAGTAGACGTCGCACTAGGGCTAGTATTACTGGCACGCCACGTCGACATCCGAATTTCAAAAACAAAAAATGTAATTCTCTGCAGTTACCACTAGATGTCAGCCTATGCATAGCATGTGAATCTAAGCAGATACAACCATCAGAAATACGATTACGGTGAGTAATATATTCCATACATATTCAAAACCTTTCGACTCCAAAGGAAAGCCGCTAAGCCTACAGTGCTGTGAAATAAGTACAGTAGCCTCTCATGTACAAAATGGTAACCAATTCCTTCTGGAAAACGCAAGGCATACTCGCAGGTACAAATGGGAAATAAATCACAGCACTCAACTGATCTTTAAAACCCTTCATCTTTTTATATTTGTATTTATTTTATAAAAATAAAATAAATACAAATACAAAAGGATGAAGGGTTTAATTCTTTGGTATTAAATCACAAAACAATGGCAGGGTCAACTAAAATTCCTGCCAGGCCTTCGTCAGGCTAATATTAGGTTGTAATTTGCAAGCAGTCCATTTTAGTGATGTCAAAGTGCATGTAACATGTTATCAAAGATAGAAATAGTACTAGTACTAAACTCTGCTTCTTGCAACAAACGTGAGTGCCATGCTATCCTAGTGTCCGTTACACACAGTTCATTAAAACAAAATAAAAAATGGCTGTTAATCAAAGAGTAATGCCTGGTCAACTTAAAGCACAAAGACTTTCACTAACAATATACAATATATTACGCTTTAATGTACAATCTGTTACAAAAGAAAATCTAAAATCGGAGTTCTGTCTCATAAAATACGAGATGAACCCTTATGAAAATTCAAAGGAGCTCTCAGGAAAAAAAAACAGTCACAAGGCAGCGGCACACTCCAAAACAGACTGTGTATATTTGTATGGATGAACAGTTCGATTCCATCCCAAAATTGTTGTATAGAGTATAGAGAAACATCATTCCACAAGTGCTGAAACAACATGGACCCTGATATCGCAGAAAAACAAATGCACCTGGGTGGCACACATATCTGAAGTATGAACATACTGTTGGTCTAACCAAAGGAAGGGCATTTCTAAATAGCCTCCGATCTAACAACTGTGCATCAGATATATATTTTTCTCATCAAAACGAGTGCACACCTATGTGCATTTGTTTTCCTGTGATATCAGGGTCCATGTAGTTTCTCCCCTTGTGGAATGAGGTTTCTCTATACAAAAAATTTGAAATGGAATCAAACCGTTCATCCATAGAAATATGAATGGTTTGTTTTGGACTGCTGCCCCCTTCTGTCTGCTTTACTCCTGCGTCCTGTCCCCTTTCTTCCATATTATATGGGCGGCCCTCGCTAGGGTCGGGAAACGGAACCTTTTTTACCAGAACAATTGGCTTCCACTTTAAATTTAGATGTGGGGTGTGGCCCCGGGAGCATGCACTCCCTTGACTCCGTCCAACGGCGCCACTCCACAGTCTTCTTTTCCGCATCGACTGGAGCGGACCTCTTTCACTAGGCTGTGGTTGAGGCCTTTTGTTTTTTGCTTGTAATTCCATGCTACACTTTCCCCAGGGAAAGTGGTATATAGCACGTTGTCAGACTATACAAAACAATGCTGTGAGAATCATCTGACTGAAAGACAGAAGGGAGCATATGTCAGCCGACAGGAAGTCCCTCCACTGGCTAGCATTAGAGAACCAAATCACTTTAAATCCATGACTACAGTACATTGTTGAATCTTTGGATTAGCCCCCGCCTACTTGAAAGACCAAATAACCCTTTACGCCCCGGCCCAGGCTTTGAGATCTGAGGCACAAGAACTCATAGGCCGCACAGGTGTCAAAAGAGCAAACTGGTGCAGACGCTCCTTCCCCGCAAGAGCAACTCAGACTTTGAACGGTTTACCCTGATCACTAAGACTAAAGGCAAACTACACAACCTTTAGAAAGAAATAGAAAATAAGTTTATTAAAGTAATAGGTTTAGCCCTACTTCACTAAAAAATCTGGATGTCCCGTTCACTATTTGTTGTCTCCGTCTTCATGTACATGCCTGTGGGCTTCGGAGCGATAAAATAAATAAGAAATAAAGTAAATAAATATTTTTTTCCCTTTTTTCCATCTAGCTAATTTCTTCAGAATCAGAAGAACTCTGTCCTTCGGTGCCATGCCCCTCCCCGGTACATGTCTGCGGTGGGCTTCAGCAGGTGTCTGGCCTGCAAGGGTTCCTCCCACATGTCGAATCAACATGCGCTCTGCCTCGGTGCCTTGGCGAGGACCACGGTTAAAGCGGCGCTCTGCGTGTGATGCGCTCACCCCACGCTCCCTGAAGAACCGCTTGGCCAGGTGGAGGTAGCGGTTCTCAAGATCATTGGATCACATCAAAGAGTACGTCAGGAAAAAGCCCAGGCCTAAGGTGTCGGTGCACTGTTCTTCACTGCACCCCGCAAGGGCAACTCCTTCCCTGGGAAGCGCCTAAGCGGGAAGGGCCTTCCAGGCCCTACTACGGGCAAAGGGACTGAGGCTCTACGTACTACGGGGCACACGACTGAAGGGTCCAAGGACCCTCCTGGTCCCCTCTTGTATCGGATCTCAAGGGGCCTAGCTCTGATCAGGCAGAGACTGGCCCCGGTACGACGGCCTTCACGCAGCAAGCACGTGGCGCAGTACCAGACTAAATGGCCACCTGGCCAGACAAAATGGCAGCGCATCTGGAGTCTCACCATTCCAGTGCGCAGGGATCGGACTGTGCTCCAAGGTGGGATTGGTCATCACCGGTCATCTGTTGCACCTCATACCCTACATCATCTATGCAGGGGCAATGCACAGACCCCAGCTACCTAAGGCAAGGTGCAGGGAGAGCACAGAAGCAGGTCCAAGCACCCGCACCCACGCAGAAACGCGCCTCACCGGCATGCGATGACAGGTTCTTTGAGAAATTCCTCACGCTCATGAGGTCACCTCAAATGGGGACCATACTCGGGGTGTGGGGGTTCATCCAAGACATGCTCCCTCCTGCACCCATGAAACCCCCTGACTTGGTTAACACACAGGTACCAGGGCAGGCCCAGGTTCCCACGCTACCCCAGGCGCTGATTGTCAGAATAGCCTGCCCCTGGCACAGCCCATCACAACTGCCCAAAGCACCCCCCACTGGGGCCTGACCAGCAGGTCATAGCAGGGGACCGAGGTGACGGGGAGGATCAAGACACCTCCTCAGCTGGGGCCTTCCATGAAATACTGGCTGGCGTGGCAGAGTACATAGGGATTCCTGCAACGGAAGGTGGGGGTCTTGGCAGAGGTGCTTGCCATCCGGTCAACCACCAAAACTGGTATCCCGTTACAAAAGGATATCTAGTTCCTGGCAAAGAAGGGCTGGGTAAAACCCCACTTTACACAGCCTACAAACAAGCGCCTAGATGCCAAATATAGACAGGCGGTGGGGGACTCCCTCGTCCTGTTGGTGCACCCCTAACCCCCACTCCTCAGTCATAGCGGCGGCCTCAGTGTATGCAAAGCCACAAACATCCATGTCTGCACCTACTTCGGGCCTACTAGGTACGAAGGAACAACTCCTAGAGGCCTATGGGGAAAAGATTTATTAGAATGCTACTCTCCACCTGTGGCAGGCTAATGCGGACGCCATGCAATCTGCTGTCAACCAAAAACGATGGCGCGAGATATCAGAATTCCTTCCCGAGCTTCCAGTCCACAGTCCAACTCGATTCAAAGCTGGTCTGGCAGAGGTGAAGATAGTGGTCCAGGACATCATGGAGTCTGCAGTTCCACATATAGACACTGCAGTCAGGGATGTATGTGTGGCCACCGACATGAGGAGCACTCCATGACTTAAGGCAACCAAGTTCAACCCTGATTGCAGGAGCACATCCTCAACCTGCTATTCGAGGGAGGGGACCTGTTCCATTCATCTACAGATGAGGAGCTTGGTGAGAAGAAAAACAGCTCCCAAACAGCAAAGTCCCTCGCAATATTGACTAGGCCAGCGTCTAAGACCTTTAGCCAGAGTCATCCAAGCTCTGACAGAGGTCATACCTTTGGCGAATTCAAGGGTTTCAGGAACGCCATACCAGGCAGCCTGACGGGTTCCCCAGCCAGCACAGACAGAAGCAGCACAAGTCGTCACATAAGAGGTTCTTCCAGTCCCCCTCCCAGGCACCAGCCTCCGATGGAAAGAAACTGTGACAGTGCCATCCAGATTCACAGTTCTCCGGTGGAGGGCAGGTTTGCCCTTCACATTCAGTCCCGGCTGACAAGGTTCACAGACCCATGGATTCTCTCAGTGGTTTCTTTGGTCTTCCGCCTACCGATACCTCCATCTCCTCTTGTTCCCCCCCACCCACAGATTTCGATGGCAACTCTTATGGCAGAGATCCATTCGTTCATAGTGAGCCAGGCAGTGGAGGAGGTCACAACCTCACAGTGAGGCATGGGTTTCTACTCCCGAATCTTTGCCATACAGAACCAGGCTAGCCTAAGTGTTTGCCTAGAACTTTCAACACTGAACTTTTGTTAATGGACATTTGTACCGTGCACTATCACCACCGGAGTGGTCCCCTGGCGCTCTGGCGGCTCTCAAAAAGGAAGGGAGGGGTGGTTAGTGGAAAGAAGCTGGAAAAGTGCAAGAGAGCAAGAATGTGCTGTTGGCGGCCTCAGCCAGGTGGGTCCGTTGGCTGGGCCTGGGGTGTTTTGCGTCCAGTAGTTATCGTGTACTGTTGTGCAGGTATATGTGTTTTTTGTTTTGCTGTTGCAATGTAGTGAAGTTTTTGCGGTTTGTTGGGCTTTAGGTTTGTGGTTGTTTGGTTTGTAATTTAAGAGGTTTATGCAGAGGAGGACATTGTTAGTGCAGTTGGTTAGTTGGCATCATTATCCTGAATTGAGGCGCTGGGCCTCTGCAATCTCCCCAGGTGGGGCTCCGGGGCACCCCTGTGTCTTAGTCCTGATCTGGGTCTGTCCGGCCTTCGAGGTCCCTTACACAACTGGTTCCCTCCTCCCCCAATCTTCCCGTCCCACTCATACGGCTAGCGCACCTGCCTATGTCCACAGCTCAGATAGTGTAGTGATTGGTAATATCCCCATAATTCCACTATAATGTGGTACCAGGGGGCAGCTGTGGGGTGAGTGCGGGTGTTGGGTGGGATTAGGGTGTGGGTGGGATTAGGGTGTTGACTCCATCTCAGTTTGGGTGTCGCCTGTGTTCCCCTCTAACCAGCGTCATTCGTCCAGGTGCCGTGGGAGCTTCTTCCTATCGGGAGATGTCCACAGTCTGTACTGGGGGTTGTCTGTGTCCACTCCAGTTTATTCATCTTGTTTCCTTTTGTTTCGGTTTTCAGTTTGAGTCTGTGGTGTTGAAGAGCCAGGTTTTTAGTAATTTCCTAAATTTTAGGTGATTTCTGGTGGTTCTTATATTGGGATGTTGTTCCAGGATTTTGCGGCTAAGTGGTAGAAGGAGGTGCCTCCCAGTTTCTTCTTGAGGTATGGTTTAGGTTCCAGGCGGATTTCGTTGCTTGACCTCAGGGTCCTTGTTGGCTTGTAGATTATTTTCTTTTGTAGGAATTCTGACCCCCCCCGGCCAGTGATTGCCCTGTGCGTTATGCACATTGTTTTGAAGGTGATGCAATGTTTTACTGGGAGCCAGTGTAGTGTTTTTAGGGCACGAGTGATGTGTTCTCTTCTTGATAGTTTGAGGAGTAGTCTGGCTGCTGCATTTTGGATCTGTTGTAGTTTCTTCAGGAGGTATTCTGGAGTTCCGAGGTAGAGGCTGTTTGTTCATAGTCAATATTTGACATGATGAGGGCGACGATAGTGAGTGTTTTGTGCGTGAAGGAGAGGAATGGTGTGATTCTTCTTGCCGTGTGGAGGAGGAAAAAACATTTCTTGACTGTTGCGTTTACTTGTGGTTCTAAGGTTAGGGTGTTGTCCATCAGCACTCCCAGATTTTTTACTACCTTAGATGGTGATGGTGTGGTTCCCATTTCTGTTGGAAACAGCATGGCGGTTTCGTTCACTTGGTCTTTGGATATGATCATGATTTCAGTCTTTCCTGGATTGATTTTCAGGTTACCAGTCATCCAGTTGAAGACTTCTTTTAGACACTTGATTAGGGTTGAATGATCCGCTTGGGTGTCATTGATTATATAGATGATTTGGGTATCATCTGCGTAGTTGTAGCATGTAATGTTGTACTTTTTGAAGATTCGGATAACCGGAGTCTGGTAGATGTTGAAGTACAGTGGTGACAGTGAGGATCCTTCTGGTACTCCACAGTCGTTAACGCTTGGAGTGGATTGGAAGGGTTTAATCCATACGGTTTCTGTTCTGTCTGCTAGGAATGATTTAGTCCAGAGTAGTGCTGTGTCTGTTATGCCTATGTTCTCTAGTATTTTGGTTAGGTTGTCATGACTAACTGTCGAAGGCTGCGGAGAGGTCGAGTAGAATGAGTGCTGAGGTTGTGTTTGAGTCTGCATTGGTTTTTAGGTTGTCCCAGATGGATAGTAGTGCTGTTTCCGTTCCTCTTGCGGGTCTGAAACTGACTTGAGCTTGGTCTAGCAGGTGGTGTTTTTCTACGTATTCTTGGGTGAGTTTATATACGTAGGTTTCCAGGAGTTTTGCCGGGTAGGGATGTTTGAAATCAGCCTATAGTTGGAGAGGTCTTCTGCATCGCTGCTTGTGTTTTTCAGAAGTGGTTTGATATATGCTGATTTGAAGGTCTTTGGTACAGTTCCTGTTGCTAGAGAAAGGTTCATAAGGTTTCTGTAGTATTCTGCTGG
The DNA here is from genome assembly GCF_040938575.1 of Ambystoma mexicanum. NCBI lineage: Eukaryota > Metazoa > Chordata > Amphibia > Caudata > Ambystomatidae > Ambystoma > Ambystoma mexicanum. The sequence goes on from NC_090923.1 coordinate 1,134,249,501, forward strand.
CGTTCCTTGTGCAAGGATTGATTTGTAGATGTCCGGGGGACAGGGATCCAAGGATGATCCAGCTTTCTTTCTGTGTTTTACCAGCAATGCGAATGCCCCTGCTGATCTTTCAGGGCAGTCTTTGAGTTTGTGCTGAGGTTCTGTGATGGGTTCGCTTTGTAGTATGTTGTGGTCGGTTGGTATGTTTTGTATGGATTGTTGTATGTCGTAAAAAAAAAATTTGAAGCGGTCTGCCAGGTCGTTGCATAGTTTCTCTGAGGGGGTTGGGGTGTTGTTGCAGCCTGGTGGGTTTCTCATCTCTTTAATGATGTTAAACATGTATTTTTGTGTGTTGGCGGCATTGGTGATTCGGTCAGCATAATGTCTTCTCTTTGCCTTTTGAATTTCCTTCTTGTATGCTCGAATTTGTCTCGGGAACAGTGTTTTTTTGTCCGGGTTGTATTCTTTTCTCCATTTCAGTTCCATTTTTTTGTTTTCCTTTTTCATGGTGCTTAATAGTGGGGTGAACCATTTTGCCACTGCTCTTTTTTTTTGATGGTGTGAATGGTTTTTCTGGGGCGATCTTGTCGATTGCGTCTGCAATCCATATGTGTAGTAGCTCAGTTTTCCCATCTAGGCCAGTTAGCTCTAGTTCTATAGTTGAGGGTTTGGTTAACTCCAGTTATGAGACTTGAGTAGGCAGAGTGATCACGAATGGGATAATGAGATGGTCGCTCCACAGTATTTGTAATGGCGGTGCCATGGTGATGAGTTTTTCTTCCGCAAAAATTGCATCGAGGGTGTGTCCTGCCGAGTCCGTTGCCCCTTTGATTAGTTGTCGCAGTTTCTTGGTAGTGAGTTGTTCAGTCAGTGAGTTTAGGGAGTTCGGCATGACTGTCTTCGAACCAGATGTTGAAGTCCCCCAGGATGATTAGGTGTTCGTGGTTGATGGCTATGTTGGTGATGGCTTCTATGAAGTTGTCGACAAAGGTTGCATCGTATGTCGGTGGTCTGTACACCAGGATGAATGTGACGTTGGTTTTTGGGCTTCCTGTTAGGTGTATTACCATGGTATCACAGTTGGGGATGTTGAGCGGTTCGTCTGTTTTTATTTTCAGGTGTCCTTTGAATGCTATTGCAATGCCCCCTCCTTTTTTGATTTTCCTGTTTATTTGAAGGCATTTGAAGTTGGTTGGAAGGCAGCTTTGGAGCGTGATTTTGTAGTTGTCGTCCAGCCATGTTTCTGTGATGAACAGGATGTCAATGCCGTTGTCAGCGAGTAGGTCGAAGATCTCTGTTGAGTGTTTTGACATGGATCTTGCATTTATAATACTGCAGTGGAGTTTGGAGGTGTTGTTTGGCTTGGCCTTTCTTGTTAAGGTCATCCTCTGATCAGTGTTGGGATTTCTTTCCTGGTCGATCTCTTGCTGAGGTGTGGGTTTTGGGGTGTCAGCGTCTTCGAAATAGTTCTTCTAGTTTCTGTCTTGGGTTTTTGTTTTCATTGTGTTCGTCGCCCATGAGTTGTGGTTGTCGATTGGAAGTTCTTCTTGCTTTGGTGATGAACAGTGTTATCACCTCAGAGGTGTGTTTGTGTCATGATGCCTACCCCCGGGCATCCGGATCAAGCCCATCAGCCCCGGGAGCAGGCATCCAGACATTTACAAAAACCCCAGCAGCCCCAGCTAGGGGCTGTCTGGGTTCAGTCCTGGCGCCATAGTGCCAGGCTCATAGACATTACTTACCTCATGCAGACCATGCTGCAAATAAATCCAAGCCAACGTGAGGCCTGGGTGGGACTATTTTACTACAGGGACTATTTTTTACTCGGGTGTGGTCCTAGGGAACTTCTTTCCTGGGACTACTTTGGAGGCTATTTAAACCACGCCCGAACAGCAGCACATGCTTCGTGTTATTATGCATCCAGCAGCGTGACTCTCACAGTACCTGCAACCAGCATCCAGTCTTCTGCCACGCCCGCGTGCCTGCAGCCAGCATCCAGTCTTCTGCCACGCCCCCCTCGAATCCGGAGCTCCTAGAATAAAGAGGAAGAAAAGGACAAGGTTAGAAAACAAACTTATTTAAAATTCCTCACCTGATTCCAGATCCATTTCACCTCCCGACCTGGAAAGTACATCAGTCCTGCATGCTTCGCCAGCTCCAGCACGGCGCCATACTCACCAGTTCTCACAGCATCTTTCGATCCAGCACTGTCTCCATCATTTCTTCGTCGTACTCCAGCACCTAGGGGCACAAGAATAACAAGGTGAGCCAAGGGAATCAACAAATACCTCTTACCACCATAGACTTACCTGATTTACCACCGGCGGTATTATTCTCCATATCTTCATATGCTGCATCTGTAAAGAGGGAGAAAAACAATACGTTAACGCATGCAATAGTTACCGGACAGCGTTGGGTAACACAGACTCTTACCTGAATGCCAGCAGCAGCTAGAGACCTTCTTCTCACAAACTCAGGTGCAATTTAAGGAAGGAAGGGGATAAGAGTGAACATCGGGCACATTGAACTCTTTGAACTTGATACTTACCAATCCCGCCTGGGACTTCAGAGTCAATGCTTACCGGAACTCTCCCAACGCCTTCAAACCAGTGAAGTAACTGGTATCTACGCGCCTCCGCAAGACACGCAGGATGGAGAGCTCATCTATTACAAACATAAGGTGAGGTTACTAAGGGGATATCGGAGGTGATTAGTGGGGGAGAGCGAGAACAGTTGGGAGGCCATCACTAAACCCCACAGGTGGCTAATTCCTGTCTCCACTTGCAGGAAAATACTTCTTCGGGTCCAGCAGAGAAGACTAGGCGGGCCAGTCCAGACAGTCATCTCTGCACTACGCATCAATTTGACGGAAAGCGCAGCTGTCCGGGTCCGATCGACACTCCTGTGGGGTCCAGGTGAGCGTAACAGAACACAAAGCCTTTCTAAAAATACCCACCCGGGTGTTATGGAAACCTCGGAAACCGACCAACTGGCCCAATTATTAGGGGAACTTGGGGCGGAAGTACATGCCGCTCACCAAGAGACTAATGCCCTCAGGAGAGAACTGATTGTCTCAAAGGAGCGCACTGATGATCTGGCTAGGCAACTACTGCAAAACCAAGCTGGGCAAACGCCCCTACCTGGAAATGGGGGAAACCCAACCCCTGTTTCATCAAGCAATCCTGTGCAAGTGGTTTTACCAGGAAATATTCCGTTAGCTCCACCCGAACGCTTTGCTGGGGACCCCAAAAGGTTTGCCGTGTTTATGAACCAATGCCGCTTGCACTTTTTATACAGACCGGGAGCCTTTCCAAATGACCAAGCCAAAGTAGCCTTTGTATTGTCATATCTTAGTGGCAGCGCAGCGGATTGGTCCATTCCGTTAGTCAACCAGGATGATCCTCTTCTCCAGGATTATCAGGGTTTTCAAAGGAGCATGGAAAAACTATTCGCCAGACACTCACAGGGTCAAGCCCTGGACAACAAACTTTTATCCTTACGACAGGGTAACCAGGATCTGCTAACCTATATTGCTACCTTCAATAGGTTGGTGGTGGAAACCGGGTGGCCGGAGGAAAAACGAATTACATTGTTTCATCGTGGACTTCGGGGAGAACTCAAAGACGTCTTGGCTCAAGTTGTGAACCCACCTCAGGATTACACAGAATTTATAGACTTAGTGGTCCAGCTAGACCACCGACTTCAGAACCAAAAGACTGATTGAGCTAAGTTCGAGAATCGGGTATTGGTTAAACCCAACGTTGCCCCCAAAGGAACAGATGCATCTGAACCTATGCAGATCGGGGGGGTTAAAGGACCCTTAACTCAGAAGGAAAGAGAAAGAAGACGACAGATGCAGTTGTGTCTGTACTGTGGACCCTCAGGACATTTTCTACGGGATTGCCCTACAAAACCACCCAAGAAGGTGGTAGGAGTTGCTGATAAAAGCCACATAGAGCCTGATTCGGGAAACGACCACACCCGACAAGCGTAAAGGTCCGCTTGCCGAGCTTAAAGGAGGACACTCAGACCTCGCATTTGATCATCCCAATGGTCCTACTTGATCCCAGGCAGCCATCACGTATTCACGCAGTAAGGGCATACATAGATAGCGGGGCCATAGGAAACTATATGGACCACGAATTGGTGTCAAGGATGAATCTACCTCTTTGCAAAAGGACCACTTCGGATGTCATCACCACAGTTGATGGAACTGAGATTGCCTCAGGGCCTGTAACTCATTCCACTACAGAGATGACACTGTTAAGTCAAGATGGGCATCGAGAGACTATTGTGTTTGATCTAATCAAAGCCCCACAGTTCCAGATAATACTGGGGATGCCATGGTTGGAAACACATAATCCTTGTATAGAATGGCGAGAGAAGAGAATTACCTTCCCGGATTTTGCACACACCTGTTACCCGGAGAAAACTTTAAACAAAGGCCTGGCTACAGTCGTTAACCCAATCGTGCAGTTACCTCAGGAATACCAAGAATTTCAGGATGTTTTTCAAAAAGAACAGGCCAATACATTACCTCCTCACAGATCATACGATTGTCAAATCAACCTCCTACCCGGTGCACAACCCCCATGCTGTAGAATCTACGCCCTCACGGAACCTGAAAATCTTCACCTACGGCAATACTTGGACCAATACCTTGCTAATGGCTTTATTCGTCCTTCCAAGTCTCCTGCATCCTCAGCTTTATTCTTCGTGCCAAAAAAGGAAGGTGACCTTAGAACGTGCATAGATTACCGCGCACTAAATCAGATTACAGTAAAAAAACGATACCCATTGCCTCTGATCCCCGAATTACTAGACCAAGTAAAGGATGCTTGTATCTACACTAAGTTAGATCTCCGAGGGGCATATCATCTGGTACGTGTCAAGAAAGGCAACGAATGGAAGACTGCCTTTCGCACCAAGTATGGATTATTCGAATATCAGGTGATTCCCTTCGGGTTGTGCAATGCACCAGCAGCCTTCAAGTATTTTATGAACGATGTCCTTCGTGAACTCATTGACGTCTGTGTCGTCGAATACATAGATGATATTCTAGTGTACTCCTCCTCAGAATCAGACCATGTTAAGCACGTGCGTGCAGTCCTTGAGAAACTACGCCAGCACAAGTTATATGCAAAATTGGAAAAATGTGTTTTTCATGCTACGGAAGTTGAATTTCTTGGATTTATCCTGACTCCAAACGGAGTTCGAATGGACTCTCGAAAGGTGGACGGAATTCTCAAGTGGCCATCACCCAGTTCAGTCAAAGGGGTACAAAGCATGCTCGGATTTGCTCATTTCTACCGCAGATTCATTCCGGACTTCTCCCATGTTGTACACCCCATCACAGCACTTTTGCGAAAAAACAAACACTTCTTGTGGACCGAAGAGGCTGAAAAGGCCTTCCAAGAGCTGAAAGTGAAATTCACACCAGCACCTGTCTTAAAGCATCTATGCCCTGAGCTTCCATACATAGTAGAAACGGATGCATCCAGTTTAGCCATGGGAGTTGTCCTGTCCCAGAAGGATCCTGAAACCGGTCAACTTCACCCAGTAGCGTTTTGGTCCAGAAAGTTCTCAGCACCTGAGTTAAACTATGCGATTACCGATAAAGAGCTATTAGCAATCAAATCCGCCTTTAAGGCTTGGCGGCACTACCTTCTTGGTGCCATGCATACCATTACCGTAATCACTGATCACCGCAACCTGCAGTATTTAAAAACAGCCAAAGCCCAATCATCGCAACAACTTCGATGGGCATTGTTCTTTGCCGAATTCGATTTTGTGATCACTTATCGACCAGGCCGCAAAAATGGCAAAGCAGATGCCTTATCCCGAATAGGGAGGGGAGAAGCATATGCAAACCCGGAACCAGTGCCAATAATTCCCGAGCAAAGAATTCTTGGCATAACTACTCTACAGACACTAGAAGATATTCATTCAAAAATCCAACAGCTCTTAGATCCAGCAACCCTGCAGGACTGGGTAAAGAAAGGCCGGACTACTCAGTCGTCAATGACCTACTTTACTATCAAGGACGACTATTTCTACCACACAAGGAAATACAAGAACTAGTCATCTCCAATTACCATGACACCCTGATGGAAGGGCACCCAGGTATCGCAAAAACTGAAGCGAAAATTAAGAGACAGTTCTGGTGGCCCACTTGGCGAAAAGACGTAAAATCATTTGTGATGTCTTGTGGCATTTGCGCCCAAAACAAAAGCCAGAAGAAAAAACCTGCTGGCCTTTTACAACCTTTGGATATTCCACCTACACCATGGCACACCTTGTGTTTAGACTTTATTACAGATCTACCTCCATGTAATGGATTTAACACCATCCTAGTTATTGTGGATCTTTTTTCCAAGATGGCCCACTTTATTCCTTTAAAAGGATTACCTTCCGCTTCAATTTTGGCCAAGGAGTTCCTCGAAAACATTGTTCGAATACACGGATTTCCTTCCGTATTGGTCTCTGAGCGAGGCAGTCAATTCATTTCACAATTTTGGAAGAAATGTTGTCAATTGGCGCAAATCGACGTGAGGTTATCAACCAGTCACCATCCCCAGACCGATGGTCAGACGTAGAGGACCAACCAGACCCTTGAACAGTACCTACGTTGCATGCTGCACCAGACCGAAAGCAATTGGAAGGATATTTTATGGATTTCCGAATATGCATACAATAACTCAGTACATTCTGGAACCGGACAAAGCCCCTTCTATACCATATACGGACATCACCCTCGAACCTCAGAACTTGATTCGCCTCAGCACTTAGAAATGCCTGCAGTTAGTCATTTACACTCTACTATTACACAAGCCTTTAAGGAGGCAACAGAACATTTGAAATAAGCGAAAGAGAAATATAAGAAAAATGCTGATCAACGTAGAAGCGATGCTCCACGATATCAGATTGGGGATCAAGTTTGGCTGGCTACAAAACACATACCTCTAAAAGGAACTCAGACTTTTAATCCTAGGTATTTGGGACCTTACACTATTAAGGCCATTATCAACCCGGTGGCCGTCAAGTTGGAATTACCCTCTAATATGCGGATCCATCCTGTCTTTCATGTTTCACTTCTGAAACCAGTTCAACCCGGGACAAGACTTGCCAAACCACCTGACCCCATCCTAATAAATGGAGAACCTGAATTCGAGGTAAAGAATGTCCTGGACTCTAAGTTGGTTAAATCAAGACTTTTTTATTTAATCGACTGGAAAGGTTACGGACCACAGGAAAGGTCATGGGAGCCTAGTGACCACGTTCATGCACCTCGGTTGGTGAAGAAATTCCATCGGAACTTCCCAGACAAACCAGGGCCAAGGGGAAGAACAACTTTAGGAGGGGCCTTGGGGGGGAGTGCTGTCATGATGCCTACCCCTGGGCATCCGGATCAAGCCCATCAGCCCCGGGAGCAGGTATCCAGACATTAACAAAAACCCCAGCAGCCCCAGCTAGGGGCTGTCTGGGTTCAGTCCTGGCGCCGTAGGCACCAGGCTCATAGACATTACTTACCTCATGCAGACCATACTGCAAATAAATCTAAGCCAACGTGAGGCCTGGATGGGACTATTTTTTACTCGAGTGTAGTCCTGGGGAACTTCTTTCCTGGGACTACTTTGGAGGCTATTTAAACCACGCCCGAACAGCAGCACATGCTTCGTGTTATTCTGCATCCAGCAGCGTGACTCACAGTGCCTGCAGCCAGCATCCAGTCTTCTGCCACGCCCTCCTCGAATCCGGAGCTCCTAGAATAAAGAGGAAGAAAAGGACAAGGTTAGAAAACAAACTTATTTAAAATTCCTCACCTGATTCCAGATCCATTTCACCTCCCGACCTGGAAAGTACATCAGTCCTGCACGCGTCGCTTTGCCAGCTCCAGCACGGCGCCATACTCACCAGTTCTCACAGCATCTTTCGATCCGGCACTGTCTCTATCATTTCTTCGCCGTACTCCGGCACCTAGGGGCACGAGAATAACAAGGTGAGCCAAGGGAATCAACAAATACCTCTTACCACCATAGACTTACCTGATTTACCACCGGCGGTATTATTCTCCACATGCCGCATCTGTAAAGAGGGAGAAAAACAATACGTTAACGCATGCAATAGTTACCGGACAGCGTTGGGTAACACAGACTCTTACCTGAACGCCAGCAGCAGCTACGAGACCTTCTTCTCAAGAACTCAGTTGCAACTTAAGGAAGGAAGGGGACAAAAGTGAACATCGTGCACATTGAACTCTTTGAACTTGATACTTACCAATCCCGTCTGGGACTTCAGAGTCAATGCTTACGGGAACTCTCCCAATGCCTTCAAACCAGTGAAGTAACTGGTATCTACGTGCCCCTGCAAGACACGCAGGATGGAGAGCTCATCTTTTACACACATAAGGTGAGGTTACTAAGGGGATATCGGAGGTGATTAGTGGGGGAGAGCGAGAACAGTTGGGAGGCCATCACTAAAACCCAGGTGGCTAATCCCTGTCTCCACTTGCAGGAAAATACTTCTTCGGGTCCAGCAGACAAGACTAGACGGGCCAGTCCAGACAGTCACCTCTGCACTACGCATCACGTTGACGGAGACCGCAGCTGTCCGGTTCCGATCGACACCACTGTGGGGTCCAGCTGAGCGTAACAGTTTGTTGTTTCTTGTGTTGGTCATCCTTCTTCTGCGCGATTGTGTGGGGTAGTTTGCGGCTTCTAGCGTTGGGTTGGTTTGTTCTGGTGGCCCCTTGTCAGCGAGGTAAGGAGTTAAGTATAGGGATTTGTCTCTTCTCTCGGTGTTGGTTAGAATCTTGTTCCTGAGTTCGGGGATGCGTTCTATAGTTGTGGTTCTTAGTTGCTGTTCCGGAGTGTTTGTTGCTTCTTCTATTTTTCTTTCCCTCGGAATGGGTCATTTGCGCAGCATTGTGATATGATATGATATGGCATTTGTAACGCGCCTATACACAAGTGTTGTAAGAGGTTGTTTAGTCTTTGTTTGCTGATGTCCAGTTGGTTCTGCTTTGGTCTGGTTGTCTTGTGGTGTCGTAATGTATGTGGAGGGCTGTCCGCTAACAGTTAGGTCTCTGTCTGTGGGTGGTATTTCCTGCTGGTGTTGTCGGCTCGTACAGTTGCTGTCAAGAGAGGGGTAGGGAAGGTGGATTAGGGGTTATATCGTTAGGTGTTCACGGTGGCTCTCCTTAGTGTCCTTCTCGGTATACGTGGTTCACTGCAGTGAACAAGCAGTGAGGGTTTAAGGAGGATATATACTAGTTGAAGGGTGATTTGGAGGGGCGGAGCTAGGACATATGCTTTATGCAGTGTTAGCCTCTAATCAGGTTGTCACTTCATAGTAGTTCACTGGTGGGTTCTGTCTCCCTTTTAGGGTTGAGCTTTAGGGTTGAGTGGGATTTGAGAGACCTGTCTAAGGATCTGTCATTGAGATCTGAATATCGTTCTATGCAATCTAGAACTAGAACCCCTTCTAAGCTTGAGAGACCTGTATGGGGCAGGGAGGCCTATCAATGCAATCTGAGAATCACCCGGTGTACTCTCGAAATAGAGTCTCTACCAAGTTTGGAGAACTGTATAGTGGGCAAGAGGGCTATCGATGCAATCTGAACAACACACGATGCAGTCTGGAAATGGAGCTTTACCAAATTTGAGGGACCTGTATAGTTGGAGAGAGGCCTATTAATGCATTCTAAATATCTTATAGTGCAATTTGGAGATAGAGCCCCTACTAGATTTGAGAGACCTGTATAGTGGGAGAGAGGTCTATCAATGCAATCTGAATATCGTACAATGCAATTTGGACCCACAATCCCCTGCTAAATTTGAGAGACCTGTATAGTGGGAGAGAGGCCTATCAATGCAATCTGGATATCATACAATGCAACTTGGATACAGAATCCCTCGCTAGACTCCAAAGGTTCAAGAGGGTTACAGCGGCGCTCATAGCTAAGACACTGTGTGGGGGAGACTGGATGTGCTCCCTGTATCTAAAGGATGCTTGCCTACACGTCCCAGTTTGGGAACCCCATTGTTCCTTTCTGCACTTAAAGATCATGGGCTGTCCCCCGCAGGTTCCATGCCTTAATATTGCCGCACAAATATGGCGATATTTTTGCGGGGATATTAACACATGGAACCCATGGGCTTTTCTTTACCAGACTAATGAATGCGGTGGCAGCTCTGCTCCGAGCAGAGGGCCACCACCTCTATCCATACCTCAATGACTGGCTGGTATTGTTACCCGGGACTCAAGGGGTTAACGCTCGTGAGCCCCCTCCGTTGGAAAGGCGGAGTTTGACTGGGCAAGGGGGTTATGGGGCACGTGCGCTGCGAGTGGCAGTTCCAGTTTGGTTGTGAAAGAATAAAGAAGTTCCTCTTATCTCTCCGTGTGTGCGTCCTTCATTTGGGCCTAGATCCCTAGGCAACATTTGGCGACGAGGATCTCTCCCGCGCACCGGAGTCCTCCTCCTACGGCAGTCCGCCTGTGGTGGCCGATCCAGCGAGCCCCCTCCTCCTGCTCCACCTCCGCGCAACACGGCACTCCGCCGAATCCGCCTTGCCGGACCTCCTCCGTCGAACCTCCGCGGAAGCGACCCCGCCCGCGCACCCGTGGGCCTTCTCTCCCAGGCGCCATGAGCACCTCCAACCCGGGGTCCAGCCAGGGCTCGCCTCAACTGCCACGGGTGGCGAAGTCGATTCAACTACGACTGCCCCCGCCATTCACTATGACTCCTCAGGCCACCAAAGGCCCCAGATGGACCGACTGGATGGACGATTTTCGACACTTCGTGAGAGGTTCCGGCGACGGGGACTCCCCCAATATGAGAGACATTTTCCTTAACCTGGTAGGGGGAGAGATCAAAACGGTCGTCAAGGCCATTCCGCCCACAGACCAGGACACTTTTCCCAAGCTGATCGGCGCTTTGGACAAACTGCTTATCATCGAAGTCAATCGGGACTATGAAAGATACCTGTTCAATCAATGCACCCAACTCCCGCAAGAGACCGTCGACGAATTCATCACACGTCTACGGGTGAAAGGGGCGAACTGCCAATTTGATGCGTTCTCGTTAGAGGAAGCTATCCGGCTGAGGGTGATCGAGGGATGCCTCTCCCCCGCACTCAAGAAACAGCTCCTCAAGAAACCGCTCACCATGCCCGAGGTCAGTGAACTCGCCCGCATCCACGAGAGGGTGGATGCGCAGGCCTCAGCCATGGGCCATTCCAACAACGCGAAAGTGGACTCAGGGGAATTCGTGGCCGCCATACTGCCCCCCCGTCAAGGCGACAGGGGCCCTCAGCCATATAGACCACCGATTGCCCCGTCGATGTCAACCCCGCGTCTGCAAAGACAGTGCTACCGCTGCGGGATGTCCTTCCCCCACTCAGGGTCTTGCCCAGCCCTGTCCCAGCGATGTACCAACTGCGGGAGAGAAGGACACTTTCACTCCGTTTGCAGGGAGGGCGTACCATTTCCACCGATGCGGCCCCAGGCGGCCCCCAGAATGCCGTTCCGCCCGCAACCCCTGCAATACAGCCAGCCGAGACCATATCAACAGGGCCTCGGCCAGAGGCGTTACGTTCGTGCGATGGACGAATACCTAGCGGCAGGATATGCCCCTCCGTATGACCAGGCCGAACAGCCCAGACATTTCACAGACGAATACGACAACCCGCCTGCAGAATACAGGCCGGAAACCCTCTGCCAAGACGACCAGGCGGCGGCCTACTACGCGCCGCAGGACCACTACGACCAGGATGAGTTCGTGAACCTCATCCTCGACAACAAAGAGGCCAGGGAGGCCCCGCAGATCCCGCTCAAGATGGCGAATTGCCAATTTCAATTTATGATCGACTCTGGGGCCACAGTGAACATCATGGGTGAACAAGACTACGCCAGGATACCATGCCCGCCACAGCTCAGTCCGTCTCGCTCCAGAATCTTCCAGTGGGGTGCCGCCACCCCGCTCCAAACGGTGGGTCAATTCACCCAGTGCCTTCTCCTGAACGGGCGGCAAGTCGATGCGACCATTCACGTGATACGGTCCCTCGCCAAGAGCCGATGCCTCCTTAGCTACCACACGGCGTCGCACCTCGGACTGATCGAAATTCACGTGAATGCGGGAGACGTGATCACTGCCGCAGCGGCCAAACCCGGCCAGGGGAACACGGTAGATGCGATTGCCTATCATCAAACTCAATCGCTCGTCTCACAAGAAGACATCGCGGAGGCCTTCCCCAAGCTCTGCGTGGGGCTAGGAAAACTACAGGGACCCCCCATCCGGCTCCACATTGACCCCAACGTGCGTCCAGTGCCGCAACATCCCAGAAGGGTCGGATTCCACCTTCAGGAGACAGTTTCGGAGGCGCTCCAGCAACTGCTCCGCGACGACATTATTGAACCGGCGACGGGGCCGACGCCGTGGGTGTCCCCCCTTGTGGTGGTACCCAAGGAAGGGGGTAAGATCCGCTTGTGTGTGGACATGCGGGTGGCCAACACGGCGATTCAACGGGAGCGACACCCGGGACCATGTATTGAGGACATGATTGTGCTGCTGAACAGTGCCCAAATGTTCTCCAAACTGGACTTAAATCAGGGATACCATCAGCTGGAGCTCCACCCTGATTCCCGGCCCATAACCACGTTTGCGACACACGATGGGCTCTTTAGATACCGGAGGCTGAACTTTGGAATCTCATCTGCCGCTGAGATCTTCCAGGAAACTATACGCCAGATCATCCGACCTATCAAGGGGGCTCTCAATTACAGCGACGACATTCTCGTCTTTGGATCGTCCAAGGAATCCCATGACAGGGCTCTACACGACACATGCGAAGCCCTTCAGAGTGCCGGCCTCACGCTCAACATATCAAAATGCCGGTTCAGCAGAACAAAACTCAAGTTCTTTGGACATATCTTCTCCAAGGACGGCATGCTGCCTGACCCTGAGAAGGTCGAGACGATCACCAACCTTGCCGAGCCCCGACAAGTGGCGGACGTCCGCTCGTTCCTTGGCATGGCAGGATACTGTGCGAGGTACATCCCCCACTATGCCTCCATCACAGACCCGCTGAGGAAACTGCTACAGAAGGAGTCGCCGTTTGAATGGACACAGGCCTGCCAACAGGCTTTCGCGGACATCAAGCAAGCCCTCGCCGAGGCTCATCGCCTCGCATATTTTAACCCACAGTGGCACACCGAGGTGGTAGTCGACGCCAGCCCCGTAGGCCTCGGCGCCATTCTGGCCCAAACCAGTGGCGCGGATGTTAACCCCAGACACGTGATTGCATACGCGAGCCGAGCGCTATCAACACCTGAACTAGCCTACTCCCAAGCCGAGAAGGAGAGCTTGGCAGCCGTCTGGGCGTGTGAGCATTTTCATAACTTTATAATCGGAAAGAAGTTTACGCTGATCACCGATCATCAGGCACTCCTCTCATTGTTTGGGAACCCGCATACCAAGATGCCACCGAGGATCGAGAGGTGGGGCATCCGCCTCCAGGAATATGATTACGATATCGTACACCGCCCGGGGGGCGACCTTAACCCCGCTGACTACCTCTCCCGACACCCAGTAGGGGCCCCGCTGGCACGGAAGGGTGACGTTGCGTATGTGCAATATGTGGCGGCTCAGGCGCTGCCCCCGGCACTATCACTTGAAAGGGTAGCGGCCGCATCGGCAGCCGATCCCACGACAGCCCTGGCGATCAGCCTCACGACGGCCAACAAGTGGAAAGATCACCAGAGAGCCACCCTAGCTCACCCGGGCGTGAACAAGCAAGAAATCGAACGGCTAGCCAGGGTCCATGGTGAACTGGCGGTAAAGGACGATAACATTCTGCTCAGAGGGTGCAGGATCGTCATCCCTGCCACACTCAGGAGCGAGGTGGTCAGCATAGCGCACGAAGGTCACAGGGGAGCGGAGAACACAAAGAAGCAGCTCAGATGCCATGTGTGGTTCCCCTTCCTGGACGCAGCTGTGGACGAGTGGGTGAAGAACTGCCACGCCTGTCAGTGCACAGCCCCTGCAGAACGTCCGCCCCCGCTCCAACACACTCAAATACCTGAGCACCCATGGGAACGAGTAGCCATGGATTTTTACGGGCCCACTGAAGCGGGCGACTACATTCTGCTCTTCGTGGATGAACACTCAAGATTCCCGATTGCCAAGAGAGTCAGTTCCACAGCGTTCTCTCAAGTTGCGGCAACGATAGAAGAGGTCTTTAGTGAGTGGGGGATCCCCAAGTGGGTCAAATCCGACAACGGACCACCGTTCTGTGGACACGAATTTGGGACATTGGCAGAGCACCTGGGGTTCAGGCACATGAAGATCACACCACGTCACCCCCAGGCTAATGGAATGGCGGAGCGATTTATGGGATCGATTAAGAAGACCATTCAGAGGGCACGGCTGGACGCCGTTGATACACACCAAGCGCTATGCCGCTTGTTAAGAGACTACAGGAACACTCCTCACGAGGTCACAAATAAGACGCCTGCAGAGCTCATGTTCAGATATGTGGTGCGAACTCGCATCCCGAGGAGTACGGTGCAGGCTGAGCCGGCCGACCAAGATCTGCTCCAGAGAGATGCGGTGGCAAAAGAGGTTGCGAGGCGTCGCACCGATGCACGAAGAGGAGCGGTGCTGCCGGAGCTCCAGGTGGGAGACGAAGTCCTGGTACAGCAGCCGGCAAGCAGGAAGACAGACCCGCGGTTTGCTCCAAGCCCCATGAGGATTGTTGCCATGAAAGGCACGATGGTGACGGCGGAAGATGAGAACAGGACCATCACCAGAAACTGTCAGCAGTTCAGGCCATATACAAGGAGAGAGCCCACGGAAGGAACCCAAAGGGCACTTTCACCGGAACCACGGATGCCGAGGGATGATGAGTGGTTTCCCCCGGAAGGGGACCCCCGGGACATGGCCCAGAGTGAAGTGATTGAAGAGGAGCCTGATCTGGGGACTCGAGGTGAGAGGCCGAGACGGCTCATAAAGAAGCCGATGAGACTTGTTGAAGAGTGTTGAGTTATTTGTTGAGACACAGCGTGTCAAGTTGATGTTTGGACATATTGTCCGGGGGTAGTGTTACCCGGGACTCAAGGGGTTAACGCTCGTGAGCCCCCTCCGTTGGAAAGGCGGAGTTTGACTGGGCAAGGGGGTTATGGGGCACGTGCGCTGCGAGTGGCAGTTCCAGTTTGGTTGTGAAAGAATAAAGAAGTTCCTCTTATCTCTCCGTGTGTGCGTCCTTCATTTGGGCCTAGATCCCTAGGCAACAGGTATGAGCAGAGTCTCCCGAGGGAGTCCTGGCTTATGCACACGAGATAAGAATTTGGGGTTCTCCATCAACCTCAAGAAATCGGTTTCATCTCACTCAGTCCTCGACATTCATGGGGCTAATCTGGGATACAAGGGCAGAGAGGATCTTCCCCTCCGAGGACAAGGTCACAGCAATCAAGACTGCCACAGGGCATTGCCTAAGCAGGTCAGTAACTTTGGCATGGTGGTTCCAGCACCTGCTTGGAATAATGACAGCATGTCTACTGGCAGTGCCGCACACAAGGTTCAAAATGAGGAGGCTGCAGCTACATTTCTCAGCCTCTTGGAATCAGGAAACAGGCTCCCAAGTCGCTCTAGTCAGCTTACCACAGCACCTTCATCAGGACTTCTTGTGGTGGAGTGCAGAGGCCAACCTGTTAGTGGGCCAGCCATTCAGGCAGCTACTACCGGTATTCACCATTACCTTGGACTTGTCCCTGGAAGGATGGTGGGCCACCCTGGACAAGCATAGTGTCCATGGACTCTGGTCGAAGCAGGAACAACTAGAGCACATCAATTGGCTCGAGATAATGGCCATCTGGCTTGATCTCAAAGCTTTCTCCCGATTATCAGAAACAAGCCGGTCTGCATTCAAGCAGACGGCTCCTCATGCATGTATTACATCAACAAGCGGGGGGGGGTACCAGGTCTCCTCCCCTCTGCAGGCTGTCCATCCACATATTGGAGTGGGCACTGTGGAACAACATTTACCTATCGGCCGTTGACCTCCCGGGGGAGTCGACCTGGAGGCGGACAGACTCAGTGGGCTGGGGGTAGACCACTACGAATGGCAGATGAACGAGGATGCCCTCAGGGAGAACTTCAACAGGTGCCCCCCCTTCCCTCTCAGGTAGACCTATTTGCCACTGTGAGCAACAGAAGATGTCACCAGTTTGCCTCCTGGATGGGTCAAGGCAGGGGCTCACTGGGGGATACGTTGCAGTTTCAGTGGAACAACGTATGGGCATATGCTTTTCCTCTGACCCTGTTGATTGACCGGGTCATCTGCAAGGAGGCGCAGAGGCTTTGCCTCATCTTGATAGCGCTGCGGTGGCCGGACAGACCTTGGTTCTCAATGCTCCTCCGACTGTCGAATCAACCTCCAATCCCCTTTCCAGTGGGACTAGCCCCCTATTATCCCAGCAGGGAGGCACGGTGGTACACCCCGCTCCGGAGAGGTTAGCCCTAGCAGCATGGTTCCTGAGCAGGTCATCCTGAAACATCTACACTTGTCACAGGACAACCAACTTGGACATCATTCAAGGGGCAAGAAGTAGCTCGACCAGGAGTCAATACTGAAGCAAATGGACCAGGTTCTGTCACTGCGCCAAGGCAAACCAGATAGACCCTTTGGCATGCACGCTTGACCATGTGCTGTCTTATTCTGCACATCTGGCTCATTCAGGTGTGCAGGTCGACACTTGTACTTATCTGGTGGCCAGAGGGTCTTACAAAACTCCAGAAATTACCTCCAATCTGGTGGTCAAGAAGTATTTGCGGGCCTGACCAGATTGTATCCCCCAGTCAAGCGACCACACCCGGTTTGAGACCTCATTGTGCTGTTGGCCGCCCCGGCCCAGAAGCAGTTTAAACCAATGGCATCAGTGGATATCAGTTTGGTTACCATTAAGACTGCTCTCCTAGTTGGCCTTACCTCAGAGCGTAGGATCAGTGAAATCCAGGCACTTGTGGCATCAGAGCCATATACCACATTTCACTTGGACAAGGTGATGCTAAGGACGCACCCTGCATTTCTCCCAAAGGTCGTGTCATCCTTTCACATCAATGAAGAGATTGTGCTTCCAGCCTTCTTTCCCAATCCCCAGGAGCAGGCAGAGTGGGTGTTGCACTGTCTAGATGTTAGATGTGCTCTGAGATTTTGCCTGGACAGGACTAGTAGCTTCCGCAAATCGGATGCCCTTTTTGTCACTTTCGGTTGTTCAAAGCCAGGCAGCCAAGCATCTAAGGCATCAATAGCTAGATGCATGGTTATGGCCATCAATGTTCATTTTAAAGGTATTTGTACCACGCCCCGTCACCAATGGAATTGGTCCTCAGGCGCGCAGGTGGATCTACAAACAAGAAGGTGGGGTGGGTTAGTCATGCGCTGAGCTTGGGTGCGAATATTGGATCGATGCAAGTCCTCATGTGCTGTTGGTGCGATTTATGTGTTGTATGTTGGTTGTTGCGGTGTGGTGAAGTGTGTCCATTTTGCTGAGCGAGGTGGTGGTTGTGTGGATTTTTGTGAGTTAAGTATGCAGAAATTTGAGCTTCGAGTTAGTTGGTTATATGTCTTAGTCCTTATAATTCTTGTTCTATGTATCCTGTTATCCTATGGGTAGGCATATTCTTTCTCTTTCTTTCCTGTCCATCTAATTGTTACGAGTAATGGCGTGGCATGTTCCCAGCTGTTATTTTCGATCTAAGTGTGTGCGTCACAGGTGAGTGCAGGTTGCTCAAGACCCTCCTGGTGCTTGTAATCTAACTTTGATTCTTTTTAAAAGAACCTCAGCCCCCTGATGGTGCCCACAACTCCCTGGCCTTCACCCTGATCCATTTCCCCTTCTCTCGGCCCTCCTCCCGCCTCCCATCCCGCCCCTCTGCCCTGATTGGCTTAATCACCACTCTTAACTCTGCTTCCCAGGGCAGCCCTCTGCCCGTGCAGCCCCTGCGGCCAAGGGCCTGAGGCAAAGGGCAGCTCCAACAGAAGCAGCTCTAGGTTGTGTCTGCAGGTGTCAGCAGGGGAAGCCAGTGGCCAACCGTCAACCAGCAGCGACTACCAAGATAGGTGCGGCCTAGGCGGGAAGTAGAGCAACCTCTGTACTCTGAAAGCACTGCCACTCTACCTACCCTCAGAATATATCAGGCCAGGCTAGTCATACTGACCGTCCTCATAACTGGTGAGATTTGTAACTATTACCCAAGCCACCTAAAGACAGCACTGTGAATATTAGCCTGTGTCACACTCCTAGAGAATTGTTAATGTTGCTTTGAGTCA
Source organism: Ambystoma mexicanum (assembly GCF_040938575.1). NCBI lineage: Eukaryota > Metazoa > Chordata > Amphibia > Caudata > Ambystomatidae > Ambystoma > Ambystoma mexicanum. Next base: position 1,134,267,809 of record NC_090923.1, read on the forward strand.
CACCTAGAAAGTACCACATTGAGATAGCACTGTGAACATTAGCCTGCATCGCAATCTTAGGAAATTGTTAATGCTGCTTGAGTCAAACTGACGTGTTCTGTCTTGTACCCAAACTGCACTGTGAAACCTAGACCCCTCTCCCATTACACAGGACTCTCTCCCACTATAAAGGACCCTCTATCCAGGTGTACCAAATTTAGGCACCACTAATTACATCTAGGGTTACTGTATTTACTGGGTCCCAAATCCAGGTGTCCCAGATCTAAGTGCTGCTATTACATCTAAGGTTACTGTAATTACTGTTTTCACCCGTGTTCCGCCCTTTGCATTTATCTTACTACATTTACTGTTGTCCCCTGTGTTGAGCACTTTCTCCTTCTATCCAGGTGTCCCAAATCTAGGCGCTGCTATTACATCTAGGGTTACTATATGTACTGCTGTCCCCCCAAGCCCTCTGCATTTCTGTTACTACATTTACGGTTGGCCTGTGTTAGGCCTTTCTCCCACTATCCAGGTCTATCTAAACTAGGCGCTGCTATTATATCTAGAGTTATTGCATTTCCTGTTAATACATCCATCATTGTCCCCTGCTAGACCTTACTCCCTATTTCCTGGTGTCCCACATTTAGGCGCTGCTAATACATCGAAGGTTACTGCACCTGCTGCTTTCCCCTGTGTTGGGCCTGTTCTCCCTCTATCCAGGTATCACAAACCTAGCCACTGCTACTACATCCTGAGCTATTTCAGTTTCTGTTACTACATTTACTGCTGTCCCGTATTTGGCCTTTCTCCCTCTAGCCAGGAGTCCCACATTCAGATGCCATTATTACACCTAGGGTTACTGCATTTACTATTGTCCTCTTGTTAAGCCCTTCCACCCCTCATCCAAGTATCCAAATCTAGCCACTGCTATTTCATCTAGAGTCACTGTATCTACTGCGGTCATCTATTATATCTAGGGTTTCCCCTCTATCCAGGTGTATTAGACTCCAAGCCCTGCTCTTGCCCTCCCCTCCGGGATGGATATACTACATCAACGAAGGCCCCCCCAACCCCTCCTCATTCCTGGCCTTTCCCCACCAGTCCCATCCCCCATAACCCCCCCAGTGCATAACCTCTGCTCTAGCACCTAACTTCATGAACCCTGCATATATCCAACACCAGGTCGCCACCCATGACCCTTGCCCCCGAACAACCTCCGCTCTAGCACCTAACTTCATCAACCACCCCAATATCCCACATCAGGTTGCCACCCATGACCCTGTCCCCCAAACAATGGTACACTCTGACCTGACCCCCCTTACCACGTCTCAACCATAACTCCACCTCTATCTGTAACTCTAAGATCGGAGGAGAACTCTGGCACGCAAAACACCCCTGGCCTCAAACGATCATCCCTCATATCTCAACCCACCCGAACACATCACCATCCATCCTCCCCCTAGAATCTATTGAGAACAACCACACACTCCCAGTCCACCCACCCTGCGCAATATCAAACTCACAAGCCAGAGGAGCTCTCTGGCGCTCCAAACCTCACAAATCCCCTGCCATGCCATCCTTGTCCCCACTGAGGAACCCTTCTCACCCTACCACCCATGCTGCCCTCTCCCCCACCCTCAGCCTCTACTTGCTCGACCCCTGCCCCCAGACCTCCCCCTTCATACCCTTTCCCTTTTTTGAAAGTCGAACGGCTTGCCCTTTCTAGAACAGTCACTTCATCCTCCTCTCCCTCTGACCCTCCTACCCTATCTCATACTCCTCAGGCACCAAAACCCACACAACTTGGAATGAGTGACCAGCCCTCTCCCTCTACGCTGCATTCGTCACCACTTCTCCATCAGTCCAACTTCCCTTCCTGTCCCTCCCCTAGCTTCAGACCCTCCCCTCCTCCATCTCACTGCCCCTAGCCCCTTGCTCTAGACTTCTTACCCAGTACACCCAAATCCTCCAGACACGAACCCCTAACAACTCGCCCAAACCCCCACACCACATGTGCTCTACTCACCTCCCTCCCTCTCTGCACTGCGTCTCTCTCATACCTACCACCACCTGCCTACTCTTCACGCCCCCCATTGACCTAATCCTCTCACCCAATCCTCATAGTGCACATGCATCCAGACTCCCCACTACTAGTGGTGTCGCTAGAGATTGGCCTGGGGGGGCCAGGGCCCCCTCTGTGAAACCCTGTGCCCCCCCTACCTAAAACGAGCAGTGACCATGTTCTCCCCTTACTTTTGTCTGTGCCCCCCTACTTATGTCTTTGGCCCCCTCTGTGCCCCTCCTAAATTTGATTTCTGGTGACACCACTGCCCACTACCCCCTGTCGGTCTCAACCACTCATACTGACCCTACCACCCCCCCATCTCACTGGCCACAAATATCCACTGAGCTCTCCTAGCGATGAGTGTATGAGTGACACGAAAACCTCCTCCCCTCATAAGTCACATGCATCCTTTTCAATGTCTGCTCTATATCAAGAAACAGGCACAACATCTTTGATCTACTATCCTCTGACAATCCCAACCTCATTTGTATCACCGAAACCTGGTTCTCAGGTGATTATGCATCAGTTACACACTAGGCCTACCCCCCCTCGCTACTCACTTATTGTCCACAATAGACCTTCCAGAGGTGGCGAAGTGGCAATCCTCTACAAACCTCGTTTCTCTATCTCACTCATCGAAACCCAGACATGCAAAGCTTCCTGTGAATCCCTTCTAGTAAAACTCTTGCTACCCCCAACACTCACTCACAGCTTCCTACTCATCTACAGACCCCCCGGATATGACAGACAGGCATTTTGCCAACAATCTCTGGACTCAATAGCTACCATTCAGGTAAATCACCCAACTCTTACACTATTGGGAGATTTCAATATCTGGTTCGATATGCCCAACAACCCAATGACCCAACCTCTGGTTGACAGTCTTGATGCGCTCAACCTCTCCCGACATACCACTGGTCCAACTCACTCAGATGGCCACATCCTTGATGCGATCTTCAGCTCCTATGACCTAGTCTCTATATCCATCCCCAAACCGCTTCTCTGGACAGACCACTCTGCCATCCTTTTCTCTATCCACACACCTGCCCCTCCTCCCACTGCTCCCCCGGCCCCCACTTCTGATCACAAATGCTGCAACAAAGTCAAAATACTCCCTGACCTAGCCGAAGTCCTTCTGCTCCTCCCACCAGCAACGCTGTCCTGTGGTACACCCTTAACCATTGAATCCTTTGACTCATGGCTTAAAGAATCCCCAATTCCTCTCACCACCTCTTGCCCTGCAGCCAAACGCAAAGGACCATCCCACAAAGTGTTCACGCCCCGCTTGAAGATATTAAAAAAAACAAAATAACTCTCTTGAATGCAAATGGAGAGCATCTAAAACCTATCTCAGCAGATCCTTGTTCACCCTCCACACCAAAACTACAAATCTGAGATCTGAAAAGGCAAAAAAGCCTATTAAAATAAACACATTCTGAACGGTGGCAGCAGCAGCAAAGTACTCAACAAAGATCAACTCCGAATTTGTGAAACCCACCTGCACATCTGCCGAAACCACTCCCACACAAACACTCTGCGACTCCCTCTCGCTACATTTCTACAACACCGCACTCGACAGGATCGCAACCCTAAACACCAAATTCTCCAACCTCAACCCCCTGTCCTACATGCCAACCTTCAAGTCCTTCCAACCCTTCTCGAAAGATGAATTCCTAGACCTACTATCTAGCAGCAGACCCTCCAGAACCCCCCCTCATCCCCTGCCACTCTTATCAAAGAAATTTTCTCCTCTACTTGCGCAGAAGAACATGCAAGATTCATACTTAACAACTCCATCACTTTTCCAGAAGCCTTTAAAATAGCACACTTCAAACCGCTTCTAAAGAAAAGTCATCCCTCGACCCCTCCTGATCTCAAGAATTAACGGCCGGTCTACAAAACCAGATTTCTCCTAAACGTATTGACCTGACTGCGTACATCCAGCTCAACTGCTTCATAAAATCCAACCATCTCCTTGACCCCGCACAATCAGGTTTCAGACCACGCCATGCAACAGAAACCACTCTGATCTTGATCTGGGATGATCTCAAAGTTGCGGCAGACTCTGAGGGTTGCGCAGCACTGATTCTCCTTGATCTGTCAGCAGCCTTTGACATTGTTAACCATTCAATCCTCCTTGACCGCCTCCACTCCCAAGGAATCCGGGGCTTGCCACTCAAATGGATTGCCTCCTTCCTCAGCAACAGGAAACAAATGCCTTCCTCTCCCCTTTTGTCTCCACTGCTTGTGCTGTGAACACTGGAGTACCCCAAGGCGCCTGCCTCTCTGCTCTCCTTTTGAATCTCTATTTGACCACTCTACCAGGAATCATCTGTGCACGCAACCTCTTGTGTTAGAACTAGGATACCCAAATTATCCTAAGAATTCCCAAAACAAGCACCAACCCTAGCCCCGACCTTGAAGCATGTCTCAGTGATATTGACCGATAGATGACAAGTAACCACCTCCTTTTGAACCATGATAAAACTGAAATCATGGTGTGCAGCAATATTGCCCTTCTCCCGCAACTACTCCCATGGTCCCCCTTGCTTGCCCCCCCTAACACTCTTTTCAAAATAGTCAAAAACCTTGGCTGCACTATGGACTCAGACCTAACCCTCTCCCATCAGATCAATAATGTATCAAAATCCTGCCACTACCACCTCCAACTCCTTTGCATTTTTCCTTATCTCTCCTATTCCAACAGACTTGCTGCTGTTATGTCTATTATGTCGAGATTGGACTATGCCAACTCCTTACACCTGGCAGCACCGGCATAGCAACTCAACAAACTCTAAAGAGCTCAAAACGCTGCCGCCAAACTCCTTCTCGCCTGGGACACGGAGACCACATCTCCCCCACTCTCTGCACCCACCACTTGTTCCCTGTCGGACGAAGGGGCACCTTCAAAACATTATGCATTACTCACCGAGCAGTGCACAAGACCGGCCCAACGTACCTTCAAGAGAAGATAAAACCCTACCTCCCATCTCGCACCCTAAGATCTAGCACTGCCCTCTTACTAATGATTCCAACCTTCAATTCCGCCAGGATTGGAGGATCCGCCTTCTCAACTTTGGCTCCAACTCTATGGAATTCCCTGCCCTCACACATTCAACACACCCATGACTACATGGCCTTCCGTAAAGCACTAAAACCTGGCTCCTTTCATAATGACGATAAGACCTTCTAAGGCCGCTGAGACCCTGCAACCTGCAGACAAACTTTAAAGGAGATACCAAGCAATGACACCATCAGAAGCGACTATTAAGTCACTCTGAGCCCAGCAACCGCAATACGCGTAAATTAAATCCAGAACAGTGGGCTCATAAGAATAAAACCTCCACCCCAGACACTTGCCTCTCCTATCACTATGCTCACTCTCTACTCTACATCAACACACAATAGAGCACAGCTACACCCCTCGATCAATTTCGACCTAGCAGGTCGCATATGAACAATTCTCCATGAACACCTCAACACCCTGCTAGAACACAGCTATACCCAATGAAAAATCGGCCTAGCTGCACACAAGCATCCTACACAGGCCTAACGCAGCCAGAACCCAGTCTGAGTCCTACCTCCAGACTGCACACAATCGACTGGCCTCGATACCACTACACCTAATGCTAGGATGCAGCTTCCATCAGACCATCACATCAGTTGCGCACATAATGAGTGCACCCGAGCAACCTATGACACCCTACTCTCTCAACTGACCTGGACTTCGGTCCCCAAGGGTGTTCAACCCACAAGCGCTTTGAGGTCATACCAATGATATATAGAGCACTATATAAATGCCAAATAACATAACAGGTTGGGCGTGCATTGTCCCCCACTCTAGTACTGATGCTGTACTTTTACAATCGCCTGCTCTCTTCCTATCTATATCCTGTCGATGGTCCATTGCTGCCTGTGTGTACTTTGTAGGTCATTGTGTTATTGAGATATCATCCTTACCCTTGCAGCCCGATCTCTCCGTGGTCGTTCTTTGGTAGGGTTCTAGTTTATCTATCTTTCAATAGGTAAGTTAATATGCCATAGATTGTTCTACCCTAACTTCTGTTGATGGGCAATAGCTTAGGGGATAGGGAGGACCGCTTTCCTCTCTCAGCATTGTTTCAGTTGTGTATATGCCCCCATTGACACTCTTTCTAGTTATGGGGTGAAGAGCCAAGATTTTAGGAGTTTTCTGAATAGGAGGTAATCTCTTGTGTTACGTATGTTCTTTGGTAGCTCGTTTCAAGTTTTTGGGGCGAGGTTAGAGAAAGAGGATCCTCTGAGTTTATTTGTTGTTGTATGGTTTTGGTTCCAAACGGATGTCGCTGCTGTATCTAAGCCACCTTGTTGGGTGATGTAAGTTTATTTTTTAGGAACTCTGCGCCTTGGTTCTGGATTGGTCTGTGCATATGCATATTGATTTGAACTTGATTCGCTGTTTATTGATAGCCAATGTAGTGTTTTCAGAGCTAGTGTGATGTGTTCTCTTCGGGGTAATTTGAGGAGCAGTCTGGCCGCTGCATTTTGTCGTTCAGGCATACCTAGATATTAGCTATTGGCATAGTCTAATCTGGGCATGACGAGCGCAATGATGGTGAGTGTTTTGTTGGCGAATGACAGGAATGGTAGGATCCTTTTTACCGCTCGCAGGAGAAAGAAGCATTTCTTGATTAGAGTGTTAACTTGTGGCTGTAGAGTAAGTTTGTTGTCCATCAGGACTCCCATGTTTTTTTACAATCGACGATGGAGCTGGGGTTGTACCCAGTTCTGTTGGCCAGGGGATGTAGTGGTTGTCTCCTCTGTTTTTTTGTGATGATGATTATTTCTGTTTTGCCTCGATTGAGTTTGAGATCGTTCGAGTTCATCCAGTTGTATATTTCACAAAGGCAGTTCTCTAGTGTTTTCTTTTTGTGTGTCTTGTATTTTGTAGACTATTTGTGTGTCATCAGCGTAGTTGTAACAGGTGAGCGTGTGTCTTTTGATCTTGATTAGTTGAGACAGGTAGATGTTGAATAAGAGCGGAGAGAAGGATGATCCTTGTTGTACTCCGCATGAGGATTCTCTTGGGTTGGATTTGAAAAGTTTGATCCATATGGTTTCTGTTCTGTTCTGTTAGGAAGGATTTCATCCATATTAAGGCACGGTCAGTGATTCCAATTTCTTCCAGTCTCATGTTGAGGATATCGTGGTTAACTTTGTCGAATGCCACGGAAAGGTCTAGAAGTATCAAAGCGGTACAACTGTCTGAGTCTGCGTTTGCCTTTAGAGCATCCCATATTGAGAGAAGCACGGTTTCCGTTCCTGTGCCTGGTCCAATACGCAGTGCTCTTCTATGAATTCTTGGGTTGTTCTATATATGCATGATTCCAGCAGTTTAGCTGGGTATTTGATTTTGGAGATGGGTCTGTAATTGGAAAGGTCCTCTGTTTCCTGTTGTATCCTTGAGGAGCGGCCTGATGTATGCTGATTTGAAGGATTGTGGCACTTTCCCTCTTGAGATTGAAAGTTGGGTGACATTCCTGTAGTGTTACATGGGTGTTCCTTGTGAGAGGATTGATTTGTATATGTCAGGTGGGCTGGGATCCGGGTGGGGGGAGGGCCTGTTTTATTGCTTTTATTTACTATTTTGACGAATGTCTCCACTGATATTTGGGCGAAGCTACAGAGTTTGTTTGGGTGTTCCTTGTAGGGGTGGGTGGGTGGGTTCCATATTGTGGTTGCATGGTCTGTTTTGTATGGTCTGTTGGATGGTCATGACTTTCTTTTTTAACCCCTTAACTGCCATGCCCCCCCCGTGCCAAGGCTTTTTTGGGTGATTTCGGTATGTTCCCATTCAATGCCTTGTAACTTTTTTGTTACATGTGATATATCCCGGCCAAATTTGGCCCCTTTTTCCCCACATGCAGGCGGTTGCAACGCCACTAAGGAATCCTAGTTTGCTGTAGGGGGTGAGAGAAAATAACCAAAAAGGGAGAACATTTCTTTTTTTTCTTCAGAAAATGCCAATAAAATGATGTACAAAGAAGCCTGTGGTTTTTTCCTTGTAAATGCTCGGAACAAATAGTTTGCTGTGCTCAATTCCCCATTTTCCAGGCTTTCAAGAACAGGTTGAGTGGAAACCAAAATAGCCTATTTTGATATGGTTACCAACCGTTTTGAGAGGTAGGCGATTTTTTTTTTCCAATTTTTCCAATAGGACATTCGTGGACGGAATGAAAGAAAAGGGTAGGATAGCTGAATGGGAGGACAGAAAAGCATACATTTCTGAAAAGTAGACAAAATTCCAAGTTTAGGAAGGAGTGATTTGCGCAGGTCAGGCAACAACTCTGTAGGGAAAAATTCCATAGTTTGGGGAAAAATCGGGAAAATTAAAGAACAAAAAGGTATGTGGTGAACATGGTTGGCCCGGTAAGGCAATGGCTTCTGTGAATTCTGAGAAAAACAATGCTCTGCTACATTCCCCTGACTCTTCCAGTTAGGAAATCAAACATTTTTGTAATGTTTCACAAAACGAGCAATACCACAAGCCAAAAACTGAGCCATAGTACACAGGAGTTTTATGCTTGCGGCCTGAACAGACGTAAATCAGGAAAAAAAATGTGGCAAGGAAGGGCAAGCATACATTTTTTGAAAGAGCACAGGCAGACCTTTTGAAAGGTAGGTGACTTGTGCAGGTTACAAAAGTGTATAGTTCCTAAATCAGCGACTAAATGTGGGTCACATTTGGGAAATGAAAGGGTTGTGTGACAAAGGGCAGCAGCAAATGGGTCAAAACGTTATGAAAACCACACAAACACAATAAATGTCATATCTTCTCGTGTTCCCACAGGTGTCCCGACGGAACCGGTACCTCACGTGTGTGCGTACACCTACCCGGGCGTAAAAGGGAAAAGGCTAAACCACTGGTAACCTCAAGTCTTTCGGCAGAGCAGATTTTGAGAAATGTTGCTCTCGTGGACAACCTACAGATTTGGGCCGAGGGTGTCGAAGCCACCAAGGAAAACAGGGAACCCCATGCATTTCCGAAAAAAGGACAACCGTGAGAATCCACAGAGGTGTGACTTGTGCGAATCGCCCCAGACTTTATTACCCACAAGCCCTGGCAAAGTATGAAATTTGGTGAAAAAAATCTCAATTTTCAGACATTTAACTCTGCGCACCCAACGAAACAGGCTGCCAACACCACATGTCCTACCTTGCCGCATTCCAACAGGTGTCCCAACAAAAAGAGATACCTCACGTGTGGGTGCCCTACTCTGGCGCAAAGGGAAACGGCTAAACCACTGGTAACCCCCAAATGGTTTGGGGAGACAACCTACAGATTTGGGCCTATGGTGTCGAAGCCACCAAGGAATCCACAGATGTCTGACTTGCGCAAATCGGCCCAGCATTTATTACCCACAACCCCGGCAAAAACCCAGATGGTAGACAGGTGCCCAAAGCCAGGGACATTACCCATGACTTTCCTGGAGCTCTGGCTGGCCTGCGTTACAGTTTCTCTCTCCGGGAAAGGTCGGAGTCCCTGCCGGGGCTCCCTGGAACCGCTGCTGGGCTTGGGAATTGTCAAACCACATGGGAGACAGCCACCCAAGGCCAGGGACATCACCCCTGACCATCCTAGAGTGCTGGCTGGGCTGCGTTACAGAATTTCCCTTGGGGGAGGGACCATACACAAGTGCAGCAGCAGTCCCAGGGAGCCTCGGCAGGGTATGTGTCCTTTCCCAGAGGGAAGAAGCTGTAATGCAACCCAGCCAGAGCCAGGGTGGTGGTGGGGGGGTCATATCCCTGCCTTGGGCGGCTGACTCCAAGTGTGGGTTGAACGTCCCCAAGCCCAGCTGTGGTTCCCAGGAGGCCCGGGACATTCCTCGTCCTTTCCAGAGGTAGAAGCTGTAACGCAGGCCAGCCAGAATACCAGGATGTTTGGGGATCAAGTACCTGGCCTTAGGCACCCGGCCCAAACCTGCAGCCCCATGCTTTGGGGGGGGACTACCCCAACTTTTCTGGTGGCCCTCTCCCCCCACCCCAAGTGGATGGGGGGCATCGCATGTAGCCCTACCTGTGGGCAGATAGAGGCAGAAATCTTCTCCCAGGGAGGGCTACATGAGGTGCCCCCCATCCACTTAGGGTGGGGGGGAGGGCCACCCCCCTTTCATTCTCAAAAATATTCTGGTGGCGCCCCACCCAAAACTCGTTTTTTTTTTTATTATTATTTTTTGTGCCTCCTTCCCTAGGGCCAGATGATCACCCATCAGCCCCGAGGGGGCCCAAACCTGCAGCCCCATGCTTGGGTGGAGAGGGCTTACCCCCTTTGGAAAAAAAAATCCTGGTGACTAGGGCCCCCACCCCCACCCAAATCTCCTTTTTATATTTTATTTTTGTGCCCCCAGGAGTCTCAATATGTGTGGCCTCATGCCTTGGGGGCTGGGGGGGAGAGCTGCTTACTGTAAGCAGCCCCCTTTCTCCCACATGTCACAAACAGATCCAGGGTAATCTAGTGGCATTGCTGGGCGCGGATCGAGCGCTCTGCGCCCAGCAATGCTTCAGAAAAAGGTGTCGTTGGAAAGGGGAGAGTCTCCCCTTTCCAACGACACCTCCCTCGATCTGAATGGCACAATAGTGCCTCAGATCAAGGGAGAAAAAGAAGGAAACTTACCTTCGGTTTTCACTGCGGCAGCCGAAATGGCTGCTGCAGTGAAACTGGCAGAAATCCAACCCCCGGGCCGTGGGGAGGAACCGTCCTTCACATAGCCCAGGGGTTGGATTACAGTTTTGTGCAATGCCTGCTTTGCAGGGATCGTACAAAACAGAATGCCAAAAAGGACAAGCTATCTAGTCCTTGGCATTACAATGTAATGTCAAGGACAAGATACCTAGCCCTTGCCATTTAAAAGGTTAAATGGTCTGCAAGGTCATTGCATAGTTTATTCAATGGTATTTGAGTGTTGTTGCAGCCAGGTTGTTTTTTTTATTTCATTTATGATTTTAAAGAGTTCTTAATGGGTGTTTGGTGCTTTGAAGATTCTGTTGTCATAGTATTTCGTTTTTGCTTTTTGTATTTTCTTTTAGTATGAGCGGGTATGTTGAAATTTGAATTTCTTATTAAATCTTTTTTGATGCTCCATTCTAGTTTAAGTTTTCGGTTTTTCCTTTTCATGGTGCTGAGTAGTGGGGCAAACCATTTTGCCGTTCTCTTTTGCGTGATGGGGCAAAAGGTTTTTCCTTGGCAATCTCATCAATTGTCATGATTCAGTTGTGAAGTAGATCTATTTTTTTGTCCTGGTCTGCTTCGCCCATAGTTGTTGCTTGTGGTTTGCTGATTTCCAGTAGTTGAGTTAAGTTGGAGTTTTTGATGGTTCTCCAATTTAATTTCACGATTATCAGTGGCTTATCCTGTTGCTTGGTTTTTGGAGTGGCCAGTGTGATTACGAAGGGAATGATGAGGTGGTTGCTCCAGAGGATCTGAATTGGTGGCACCATGGTAATTAGTTTTTTGTTGGCAAAGATTGCATCTATTGTATGTCCTGCTGTGTGAGTTGCTCCTTTGACTAGTTGATGTAGTTTCATTGTTGCTAATTGGGTGGCTAGAGATTTGTGTGTAGCTGTGGTTTCTTCATCAAACCAGACGTTGAAGTCTTAAAGGATAATCAGGTGATTGTGTTTGATGGCTAGGTTGGTGATTGATCCCATGAAGGCTTCCTTGAAGGTTGCATCATAAGTTGGTGGTTTGGATAGCAGTATTAATTTCAAGTTTGTTCTGGGGTTTGTTGATAGGCGGAGGATTAGAGGTTCACATTCATCGATGTTTAATGGGTCTTCCAGTTAAATTTCCAGGTGTTCCTTGTGGATGATTGCCAGTCCACCACCTCTTTGGTTTTCCTGTTTGCTTGAACGCACTTGAAGTTATCAGGCAGGCAGCTGTTGAGAGTGATCTTGTAGTTGTCATCTAGCCATGTTTCAGTTACAGATAGGATGACGATACCTCTGTCACATAGGAGGTTGTAGATTTTGGTGGCCTGTTTGGACATTGACCTTGCATTGATTATGTTGCAAGGGATCTTTTTGGTGTGGTTAGGTTTATGTGTTATTCCCTGTTTTGATTTGTGGGTGTTCAATTGGGGTGCTTCTGTGTTGACGCCGGTTGGTTGAAGTTCCATGGAGGCTGCTTCGTCATTGAATTGGTCAGTTAGATTGATAATTGGTTTGTTGACTTCTGCTGCTGCTTCATCTCGTGTGGTTTGATGTGGATATCGATAGTGCCCTTCTGTTCTTGTAATATATGGAGTAAGGGGGGTGGTATCATCCCATTCTCTTCCTGGGTCCTGCCATCTTTTTTTCGGTTGTTAGGGGGGATTCTTTGCCTGTCTGAAAATGTCAGTGTCGTTGAAGTATCAAGGTTCTGCGATTGTTGTGAGGTACAGTGTAAGGTATAAGGATTTATCTCTTAAGATGTTTGTGCTGTTGATTGTACTATTTGGCGGGGTATGTTCTGTATTCAAGGTGGCTTCTACTGGAGGAGGTTGAATTTGTGTATCCGTATTAGGTGTTCCATGTCCTGCTCTCTGTCGGCGTCTAATTCTGCGTCAGGGTACTTTGGGTCCTCAGTGGTAGGAGTTGGTCTGGGTATTGAGTTTACAAGGGCAGTTGCCCACCTGTCGTGTCTTGTGCTAGGATAGGGTTGGGTTTTATCCTCTTATGTTGAGATGCGTGGATGCTCTCCAAGGGTGTCTGTCTGTTCAGTCATTTTGGTTAGGGTGTTCCTGCTTCTATGAGAGGACTGTCTAAGGGAGTAGTAGGCATTGGATGTGTGGCGCGGCTGGTTAATGGGGGGCTATGGGGTGCGGTTAACTGGGGTAGTGACTATGGATGGTATTACTAGCTTTGTGGCTGCTGGGTGTCCTTGGGTGGCGGGTCGGGGGACTAGGACTCAATTATGGCAGGTACTGGTAGAATCACCCAGCGGTTTGAGATGACAAGATAGTGGGGAGCCTATGTTTCACAGGTGTTTTACAATGAGATAGTACTCTTAGATTTAGGATATCAGAGGCTGGGGGAGGGATCTAGGTTTCAGTGAAGCCAAGCAATAGTAACCACCTCGATTCCTGACACCTAGACGACAGGAGAGAGGCCTAGCCTTCACAGAATGGCAGGAAGTGGTCAAACACCAAATTGATACACCTAGATAACGGGAGAAAGGCCTAGGCTTCACAGAAAGGTAGGCAGTGATCAAGCACCAAGATTTGGGACACCTAGATGACTCGAGAGAAGCCTATGTTTCACAGAGAGGCAGGCAGTAATTAAACACCTACATTTGAGACACTTAGACAATGGGAGAAAGGCCAAGGTTTCACAGAAGGCATCAGGGAAGTCAATTCTCCAAATTTCCAGGGGTAGCATAAGTGACATCACATGACCCTTTCCCTCTGATGACACAGGAAGTGATGTCATTTGACCCCACCCCAAAGCGACATCACAGGAAGCAATGGGACACAACCTTTTACCCTTTGACAAAACAGGAAATGGCATCACATAGCATTGTCCCTAAGTACACTATGAAAAATATGGTTTACAATATCGCTGTAACGTGATAAACATATCATACAAGAAAGAATCGCCATGTGTATCAGCAGAAAAAAACATGCTATAACTGCAACTTGCGAAAAGCAAAATACATAGTCCGAAATGGCTGCTTATTCTACTCTAAATGCTTTTTAGAATATTCTGTCTGCATTGTGAATTTGAGGTGTTTAAGAACAGACAAAATCAGTGACTCACCCCCTGAAGTGTACCTAAAATAAACCTTTGAGTCTAGCAATTATTGTTTAGAATTCCAGAAAGACACATTATTTGTTATTCCTATTCTTTCTTATTCAGGGTCACTACTCAGTGTTAAACTTGTGGAACCCCTTGTTTTTTGAGATGCCTGAACAAGAAAGCCAGCCACTCTAGAAACAAAGAGCCACATGGCATTGGCCACAGCCCAGGATCTTCAAAAAAATAAATAAATATATTTATATATTTTCACTAAAAAAACTTTGTTAAGGGGACGTTATGGTTAAGTTGCGCTACTAAAAGCCTGTAAAATTCACTAAATAAACTTTAGAAACGTGACATTATGGTTCAAAGTAAAACCGAAAACCCCCCTGAAATTCACCACTTATGGTAGCCTAAGCCACCATACCTGCCCACACCACTGTACACCACTGCTAACACTAACACCCAAGACATCAAAGATGACATCACAAATGTCATAGATGACATCACATGTACATTTAGTTTTCATGTAGAGCCTCCACAAGGGATTGTCATTATAATATTGGCAGAAAAGTATCAGAGATGATTGAAGAACTAAGATATGCCACGTAGTTCATTAAGCAATGCATTGCTGAAAAAAACACATTGCATTACTGAGTTCTTTCAGTACATGAACAAACTCATGAAGAAATGTAGGCATTGTCTGCAGCATGTGCTACAGAGGTGCAATATTTGCAATCTTTCCATGTTGCATACTAAATGATAAATGCTTCCATTACAGATTTTTACATACTGTGACACATAAGTATCTACGTATGCTTCACTTACTGCATATTTGCATATTACTCACCTAAACATAGAGAGCACAATGCATACAAATATAAGCATATACAGGGAACGTAAAGCAAACACCAAAAACTGCAGTATTAACACAAAATGGTCATACCCGAACTAATTACCTTCATGCACAGAAAAGATTCTTGTGATTTGGATTCCTTCTTCTATGCATATGTATGATATGATGTAACCGTAACCTAAGGAAAGTATTGTAAGAACATATGAGAAGGGTAAGGACTAGAAATATAGCACTTTTTTAACTTCTTAAACTCCTGACTGACAGTGAAGAAAGCCACCTGGATTACATATGTCAGTGAACAAAAAAAGGAGCTAGACATGTAATGTCATCTGTGCTGTCATCATAGTACTTTGTACTATAGCATAGTGACTTTTTAGTTCCTGCCTGTTACTGCCCTAGATATATCAGTGAAGGAAAAAAGAGTGAGCCAGACATGTGATGTCATCAGTGACATTTGTGATGTCATCTTTGATGTCCTTGGTGTTAGTCTTAGCAGTGCACAGTGGTGGCGCGAGTTATGGTTGCTTAGCTGACCATAACTGGCGAATGGCAAGTGTTTTTCGGTTCATATACTGAAAGAACTCAGTAATGCATTGGTATTTATAGGAATGCTTTGGTTATTGAACTATTTGGCATACCATTTTCTGCCAATACTATAATAACAATCCCTTGTGCAGGCTGTCCATGAAAGCTAAATGTACATGTGATGTCATCAGTGATGTCATCGATGAAATTTGTGATGTCATCTTTGATGTCCTGGGTTTTAGTCTTAGTAATGCATGTAGGTGGCGCGAGTTATGGTTGCTTAGCTTACCATAATTAGCCAATGGCAAGTGCTTTTCGGTTTTACTGTGTACCATAACGTCCCTTTAACAAAGTTTCTTTTACTGAATATATATATATATATATATATATCTATATATATATATATATCTATCAGTGAACAAAAAGAAAGGGGCTAGACATGTGATATCGTCAGTGATGTTATCAATGACATTTGTGATGCCATCTTTCATGTCCTGGGTGTTAGTGTTAGCAGTGCACAGTGGTGCGGGCAGGTATGGTGGCTTAGGCTACCATAACTGACGAATTTCAGGGGGTTTTCGGTTTTACTTTGAACCATAATGTCACGTTTCCAAAGTTTATTTAGTGAATTTTACAGGTTTTTAGTAGCGCAACTTCACTATAACGTCCCCTTAACAAAGTTTTTTTTTAGTGAATTTTACTGGTTTTTAGTAGTGTAATTTACCCATAACGTCCCTTTCACAAATTCCTCTTTACTCATTTGGACATGTTTTCAGTACAACAACTTAACCATAACGTCCCTTTTTCAAAGTTCTTTTGGCAAAGATGATCGGTTTATAGTAGTGCCACGTAACCATATTGTAATGCAACGTCTGACTTATTTGTACTCCTTGTGGAGAATACCACTTGACAAATGCTTGTGCACAGCACAGTAACGTGTCCCAGAATGTGTAAACACTTAACAGTAAGGTGTTTGCCTCGTGGACAATGTGGAAACAGATTTTAAAATGATGTACGAACGTCCACCTGCAACCTTTGCCTTGCACAGCGCCAACACGTATTGGTAGTCAGCCATTAACAATGTAGTACACAGTATATACTTTTAGCAAAATGTTCGGTTTGTGAAAATTACATCAGCTAAGGACATTCCTCCACCCCAAGAAACAGCAGCACTACTGTAATGAAGGAGCATGACAAACAGTGCCCCAGCCTTATTTTTTTTTAAAACGTATTTTATTGATTTTTGGTGAGAAAAAACGTGCAATACAACGAGAAATTAAGCAGTGATTCAAACAAGGGAGGGAATGGTGAAAGGGGGGGAACAGGGAAGAGGGAAGGAACGAACAAAACAACAACATTCTTAATGTTGCAGCGAACTTTTCAGTGGATGGATGGGTCAAGGCCAGCGACCCAGAGTTTCAGGAAGCTCGAGGGGTCGCATACAGGGGCTGTCCTTTCGGGCTAGGAGCAGGGGATTAGTGTCAGTGTAATGCTACGAGAATTCAGGGGGGCTTGTAGTTGGCGCTGAAGCGTATGTCTCTGAGGAGGGCCTTCCATGATTCTAAGGAGCTGCTCTCAGCTTCACCGCTTGACGTGATTCCTTCTTGCCAGGCCCTGGTTTCGGCTACCGTCCATCTCTCGAGTTCTTTGAGCCATCGTTCGTGCCTGGGGCCCGACGGCGTCTTCCAAGCCATCGCGATTGTTCTCTTAGCCAGGATGCATGAGATATCCATTAACCTGACAGCATGCTTAAACTTGCTAGGTCTGGGGTACTTTCCCAGAAGGCACTCGCCGGGAGTCCATTCGAACCTCGTCATTCCGGCGTCCATGCAAGTCTGGACCATAGTGTCATCGCCCTAGTGCAAGTCCAAAACATGTGGATCATGTCCGCTTTATCGTTCCCACACCATGGGTATGCAGGGGAGGATGTCTTGTTGAAGGAGGTGACCCTATGTGGGGTCATGTATGTCCTATACAGGACGTTCAACTGAATCTGGCCGAATCTAGCATTCCTAGACACTTTTTTGGGAAATATCAACACTCTCTCCCATTCTTTATCCGTAATCGGGGTCTCGAGGTCCGCTTCCCATCTCGCCCTCAGAGCTTCGCCTTTAGGGTTGGGTTTATCGCATAGTCTGCTATAGAGCCTGGAGACTGGTCTCCAGCCATCCGAGAGGTCGTGCATTTCTTGAAGTAGAGGGTCAGGGGAGGGTTCCTCCGGCCAGCCGTTCCATTGTTTCTTGGCAGTCTGCTTGAGGCGGTGGTACCAGAGGAACTGGCCTGGAGGTATTCCTTCGGTGGCCTTAAGAGATTCAAAGTCCCTGAATTCCCCTTCCTCGAACATGTCACCCCATGTGTAAATGCCGGCTTCTTCCCACCTCCTTGCTGTGGAGAGGTCTGCATCCGTTCGGCAGGTATCTGCTAAAATGGGGTTATCCGGAGAGTATGGGTGTTGCACTCGCCTGATGTAGCAGGACCTGGCCCATATCCTCCTACCCAGGTCAATCACTTGTAAGGTGATCAGGGATTGCCGTGTGGGGTGCCATAGGGTTTCCTTGGGGATCACGTTGTTCGAGGATTGCCTCAGTAGTTCCGACTCAGCCGAAGGTTCGTCCGAGAGCCATTTCGTTATGTGACTTAACTGGGCAGCCAGGTAGTATAACTGGAGATCCGGTAGCTTTATTCCACCCTCTTTATGTGGCAGGGAAAGAACAGATAGCGACAACTTATGCCTGTGAGGGCCCCATAGGAAGTCCTTGATGATGGCCTCCAATTTCTTGAAGAAGGGCGGTCGGACATAATGGCAAATATTCACGAAGAAGTATAGAATCGGGGGGAGTACGATCATCTTGACTCGCTGCTCTGCCCACCATGTCAATGGGAGCTTGGACCAGAATTTTATCAGTGCCCCAGCCTTATAAATAACAAACGCACAATATTTTAGCACCGGCCTCCCACCGCCCCATATCACTGTTTGATGCGTCTTTCCTCATTTCCGTTTGCAAAAGGCCTTATTAGCTGTCCTACCAAAAAATAAACCGATCTATTAGCAAAGTAAAGATTACGTTAAAAAATACCTTTTGCAATGTAAATGTATTAAAAAAAATTGCATTCACTCCATGTACTGTAAATTTCTCACAAAGGATATAGACTCTATAACATTTATCAGTAATAGTACAGATGCGCAAATGAGTAATGTATACTACGAAAAAATAGGATTTCTAGTTATAATCCGGCCCGCCATCACCCAAAAAAAAATCCTTTTCCAAGATTGCCATCATTGAAAGTAAACGCGGGTGTTGCATACATGGGCCGTCTTCATTTTCCATGGCAGCAAGCTAAAAGCAAAAGCACGTGGTGAGACGCAGAACCTGTACGTAAACATACATCGATTACAAAGCAAAATTCTTTTTCAAAATTGCCACCATAGAAAGACAAAGCGCTTCTTATATACATTGCCCCTCTTCGCTTTCCATGACAACCTCCAAAAACCAACAGTACGTGCCGTGTAGCAGAACCTGTAAATAAACATACATCGACGTATAATGTGGTACCTTACATATCGAAATAATAATCGAGATTTTAAAAGAAAACGTTAACATTTAAGAATTTGTAAAGTACTTTCATTTAACAAACAACTGTCAGAGACCAACGGACTAATTTCATTTCCAATTAACTTGTAACAATGGGTCTAAGTGCAACATTGACAATGTTTATGGTGAGACAGACGCTGTCCTTTTCCCATACACAAAGTATGCAGTTCTGTGAGAGTAACCGCTTTGTTTGCCCAGGTATTTGCAATACGGCACCATGACCGTTGTCTTACACCATCATAAATGAAGTTACGTCACTCCGAATTGACAATTCAGCGTAGGGACCGAGGGGGCCAGGCCTGTCATCCCATAACATTATAATGGACAGGCAGCCAGTTACAAGCAGTTGCAGCTGGCGTGGAAAGAAGCCGTCACTTTAGCCGTCACGTTATGTAGCTAGGCGGAAAACGTAAGAAAAAATGTGTCAATAACCAACCTTTAGAAAAACATTTCAAAACAGACACAAACATTAGAGAAAGTAGTACACAAATTGAAGTGGACAAACATGACATTTTAAGGAATTATTGGCGTTGACCATGGGTACATTTAGTGCAAGCGTACAAAGGCCGAGAAACAGCAGTCGCTGTAAGGGTTTAAGGAAACATCAACTACACAGTGAGAGGGTAATTAACAGCAGTCGCCGTAAGGGTTTAAGGAAATGTAAACTACACAGTACGAGGGTAATTAAGTTATGAAGGCAACATGAATGGGCAGGTAAAACAAATTACATGTCTTAATGTTACAAAAGACCAAAAAAAGTGCAAACTGATAGACAAAACTATTTGGGCAAGCATAACATTTGAAAGAAGACGAAATAATGGTCAACAAATGAGACTCTACTCATAGCCTTCAAACGCCAACAATGTGCATTCTCTGTGATTGAGAGAAAAATATAAATGCGCAAAAAAAAAATACTTCAGTTACATTGCCACAATTAGTGTTGGGTAACATAAAATTAAAACGCGAGTCGGTGTAGTGTCGTCAAAATTAAACTTACATGATCTTAACAGCCTCTGTTACTTTTCAGAAAGTCAGACATCAATGTGTTCGCAGAGTCTTTGTGAACTGATATTTCATGTTTTTTACAAACGATTTTAAAACGTAACCTTATCAAATGATAGGTTTGTCAAAGCTCTCATTCCTTGTATAGCTTTTGAAGTTTCCCTTTCGCTCAAGGTAAAAAAAACAATAGCCCCTTATAGATTGACTTGGATGCGTGGGCCTACAGAGCTCGCAACCGAAAAAGCAAATGAACTGACCTTCAAGGCAAATCAAATCTCACTTTTCAACAACATATGACAATCCAATCATGGGAAGCGGTACTCCCATACGCCTCCAGAACCACTGTTTCCAACAAACACTCCAGGTGGCGGGCTCAGAATTCAAAATGTAGGACGCCAGTCCGACTCCAATATTAATCTGAAACCATTGTAACGCAGACGCAGGTATTGGGCGCCGTACATTGAGCAACAACTTTCACTTTAACGCATGAATCTGGTAGTGAGAAAACACCACTTTTTGAGTTTGCGCTGCCACTTTCCATCCCAAACTAATTAAATCTGACCTTCGGAAACAGTAATTCATAAGTATAACAAGTCCATAGGTGTCTTGTTTTGTATGTGTTACCGGCGATGTCCGTGTACACCAAAACATGAACGTAAGATGGCAGGGGCAGCGAAGAAATGTGACGCACTTCACACTGTTCCACAGCCAATCAGTGAAAACGCCACATGTCTGCGGACATGACGCTACTGATTAGCCAATCGATTTCTTGTCCGCGGAGCGAACAGGGAAGTGTGACCGCGGAGCAGAGTTAGATATCACTACATTTTTCTGACCTACTTTTTGATTGTTTTAAAGGAAACTACTGGATGGATTTTCACCAAATTTACAAAAGCACACTTTCAGGACCAAGCTGCTGCCCCTGCCACAAATTTGGGGTAACTCCGTCCAGCCGTTTGGCCTGTAGGCGTGCGCAAAGTTTTCCCCCATTCAGTCTATGGGGAAAAAAAGATGTTTTGGGACCCCCCCGTATAACTTTTCCCCCCTTTTCCAAACATCACCAAACTTTGCAAAAACATTCAGAGTGGCCCATATACTTTTTTTTGCAAAGTTTGGTGTGGATTCGTCCAGGGGGAGCTGAGTTATAAGCCGCCCAAAAAGTGCTCTTCCTATGGAAACAGCAACTTAACCATAACTACATAGACACTACCGTATATATATATATATCTTTTTTAGGGGTAGCAAAAGAGACCTCAGTGGTTGCAAGTACGACCCCCCAAATGACGTCCCTGGAAGTCATGCAATCATTAAAACATCTAGATTTGAGACACCTAGACAGCGGGAGAAAGGCCTAGGTTTCAAAGAATGGCAGGCAGTAATTAGAAAAATTTGATTTTGAGACACCTTGAAAATTGGAGAGAGGCCTAAGTCTTGCGGTTCTATCTTAATGTGGCCTAAGTTTCGCAGTTCTATTGTAATGTGGCATGCGCTAATGGTCACAGTCCCCTCCAGATGTGACACAAGGCAATGTTCACAATTCTCTCTGAGTGCAACGCAGGCTAATATTCACAGTTCATTCTCAATTTGGCGCAGGCCAATAATCACAAGTCTATCTCAATGTCGCACTCTAGATCTGATTCAAGGCAACATTAACAGACAGTTCAATCTCAATGTGGCACTCTAGATATGATTGAAGGCAGTGCGATGCAGGCTAATATTCACAGCTCTTTTCCAGTGTGGCACAGGCCAAGGTCACAGTCCTCTCTAGTCGCGACTCGGACAACATCCGTAATCCTCACTAGTTGTGAAGCTGGTCAGTGTTAACAGCCTGGTATGCTATGTACAGAGGGTAGGGAGAGTAGCAGGGCTTTTGGATTGCAGGGATTGCTCAAATCCCAACCCAGGCCACACCTACCTTGATTGTTGCTGCTGGTTGACGGCTGGCCACTGGCCTCCCCTGCTGACACACTTGCAGACACTTTCTGGAGCCGCCAATGTATGAGCTGCCCTTTGCCTTGGGGCCTTTAGCAGCAGGGGCTGCATGGCAGGGCTGCCCTGGGAGGGTGTGTTAAGAGTGGTGAAAAGCCAATTAGGGAAGAGGGCTTGGAGGGGGGAGGGAAAACAGGCGGTAAAAGCATACAAAATTAATTTGCAAATTAATGAAAAATGCAACGCACTGCTGCTTACCCTGTCTTTTGAGTAGAAGGAAATGCCTGGACCTCAGGTGCAGCCTCTGGTGAGGACGCCGCTTCCGGTGTTGGTGGGTCTGTATGCCCGGCACCAATCAGCCGGCCGAGGGTAGGAGGGAGGGGGCCAGAAAACACGGGAGGGCGAGGAGGGAGCGAAAACCGGCGGGGAGTGCACACAGGCTGGAGCTGGCCTAGGCAAGTAATTTAACTAATGCAAAGCAAACAAAATTTGTTTACAAGTTAATGGAAAATGCAGCGCACTGCTCCTTTAATGCTGCTCACCTCGGCTTGTGAGTAGAAGGAAATGCCTGGGCCTCAGGTGAGCACGCTGCTTCCGGTGTTGGAGTTTATGAGGGGCAGCAGATGACTTTACCAGCAAACATGCACGCCCACGAGGTCAGAGCCAAGGTCACAGCTGTGGCTTTCCAAAGGCACGTTCCAGGGCAGACAGTCAGCAAGGCGGCTACTTTGGCTTCTTTATCAGCCTTCTGCAAACACTATTGACTGGATGCCGGTGCCAGATCAGACGCAGCATTTGGCCAGGCAGTTTTAAAAAACGTTGTTTTCATAGAGGGGCATCTCTCCTCCCCAGGGCTTCATTCTGTTGTAATCGCCCATACAGTATGGAGGAAAGGGGACAGGACGTAGGAATAATTGTTACTCACCATAGTGACTAACGTACTCCTAGTTCATAGTCCCCTTTCCTCCATACATCCCACCATCCTCCCTCTTAGAAAAACCTGTCAATGGGCAATGGTAATATAGCCGATGCGGCAAAGGGGACTGAGGAGTGGCGACGGTGGGCAGAGTCAAGAGAGCGCATGCTCCCGGGGCCGCGCGCATCTACATTTAAAGGGGAAGACAATTTGGCTGGTGAAAAAGGTTCTGCTTCCCGTCCCGAGCAAGGACGCCCATACAGTATGGGGGAAAGGGGACTAAGGACTAGGAGTACGTTAGTCACTACGCGAGTAACATATCAGTTTTGTTCGAGAACTCCTTTGAGTTTTCATTGGGGTTCGTCTCATATTTTAGGGGACAGACACCCTGATTTTAACAGATTGCACATTCATATATTGTTTGTGAAAGTCTTTGTTCTTTAAGTTGACTGGGTATTACTCCTTGATGAACAGCTGGTTTTTATTTAGTTTTAATGAACTGTGTCTAATGGACACTAGGATAACATGGCACTCACGTTTGTTGCAAGAACCAGTGTTTTAGTGCCAGTCCTCTTTCTATCATTGATAATATGTTGCATGCAATTTGACATCACAATGTTTAAAATGGAACGCTTGCTAATCACTACCTAATAGCAGCCTGACGAACCCCCATGTAACGCTCACCTGATTCCCGTAGAGGTGCCGGTCTTGACTGGGCGTATACCGTATCTTCAAAGGTGATGTGTAACCCACGGCTGGCTCTTTGGGCTGGACCTCTGTGCACTGTATGTCTGGCTCGAAGGGTAAGATGTCTTAGGTAAGTGAACGCCGTGCTCTCCATCTGCCTCGAGGCAGGGTGCTGTAACCAGTTTCTTCACTGGATAAGGGGAGCAGGCCTCTTGACTTCAGAGGATTGCTGTCCGTCGTTTACTGCACGAACGGTAAGTTTCAAGTAATTCTAATGTCTTTAGTAATGATGTCTCTTGTTTTGCAGGGTTCCGGCGATGGCGGATGGCGGGCTGAACTGGGTTGAAGATGGAGCCCGTGTGATGAATAGAAGCGCCTGGAAGCACGTAAGTAAGCGCTTGTTGCCTGCTTCACGATGCGCTCTAACTGTCTTTTCATTTTGCAGGCACAAGTTCGGGGCGGCTGCAGGGTGCCGGAATACCCACTGGGTTAGATGTGGAAAGGAGTAATGGCACGTGAGTATTAAAGTTCCCCAATGTCTTTAAACGCACCTTGTTTTGTCTTTCAGATGCGGGATGCAGCGCCGAAGGCCTCCGGAGCGTTCGAAGAGTTGGTAAGCTTTTGTCTTTCAGATGCCGGAATGCAGTGTGAAGACCTCCGGAGCGCACGAAGAGTAGGTAAGCCTTTGTCTTTCAGATGCCGGAATGCAGCGCGAGGCGTTGGTGACAGCCGATGGACCAGGTAAGTGAAGAGCTGTCACTGAAGACCGTAATGCTAACCTGTTCTTTCTTGTCTTTATAGGTGTTGCTGAAGACTGGATTCAGGATGGTAAGCCTTTTTCCTTAGGCCCAGGATCAGATGCAGAAGACACGATGAGCGTTCTGCTGCTGAGGATGCAGAATAACGCAAAGCAAGATTCATCCATCGGGTGTGGTTTAAATAGCCTCCTGTAGTGCTTAGGTGTCTCCTTCCACAGCCACGCCTAGGTAAGAAAAGAGTTCCTGCTTTCCAGAAGAGTTCCAGTGTTCTGAATCTAGGGAGTGGCTCCTGCCCCACCCAACAGGAAAAGTAGTTCCAAACAGAAGAGGATCAGAGAACTGGCAGGCAAGTAAGCAGCATGGTCTGCTGCAGGTAAGTCCACCCAAGCATTATGAGCCCGGCGCTTCCAGCGCTGGGACTGGGCATATTTATGAGCCTGGTGCCCCTGGCGCCAGGACTGGGTCCAAAAGGTCCCAATTGGGACTGGTTGGCACTCGGAACCTGGGTTATGGATCTGCTTCCAAGGGAGTTGGGAAAACCCTGACC
This sequence comes from Ambystoma mexicanum, assembly GCF_040938575.1. NCBI lineage: Eukaryota > Metazoa > Chordata > Amphibia > Caudata > Ambystomatidae > Ambystoma > Ambystoma mexicanum. Next base: position 1,134,292,420 of record NC_090923.1, read on the forward strand.
TTTTGGAAGCAGAGATCATGACACCCCAGCAGGGATTGAATGCATGGCGTTTTTGCTCAAGGAGGTTTTGTGGACCTTGCCATGGTTTTGTGATTTAATACCAAAGAATCCATTAAACCCTTCATCTTTTTAAAGATCAGTGGCGTGCCGTGATTTATTTGCCTTTTGGACCTGTGAGTATGCCTTGGGTTGTCCAGAAGGAATTGGTTACTATATATATATATATATATATATATATATATATATATATATATATATTTATTTCTGAGGCTTGTTGATCTGCTTGGATCAGATGATATGCACAGGCCGACATCTAGTGGTAGGCATGGAGTATTACCTTTTTCTTTTTTTCAAAACCTGAAAAGAGACATCGATAGGGCGTGCCAGTAATACTATCCCTAGTGTGACATCCATTGTACTGATGGTCTTTCACACATTGAGGTCCCTCAGATTGTTCATTTCTGCCATCGTAGTCGGACGCATATCGCAGAGTTCCTTCTTGGCTGATGCCATTACTTAGTAAAAGTTTAGACTTAGTATTTATTTTCTTTCTGTCCTTTCGACAACAGTTTACTGCAAGATCTCCGGCAATGGCTCAGAGGACAAGACCATCGGTCGACGACAGCGACTCCCATCTTGATGAACTTTAGCTAGCGGCCTTTCAAGTCCCCAACGGGCCTCAGTCCTGCACAGTAGGGAGAGCAGGGGGTTCATATTCCAGTCTCACTTAGAGAGTGCATATTCCCCTATACTCCCATTTATTTCTCCAGGCTGCCATCTTTATACACAATGGAAAGAACTACTTTTAAATTCTGTCCTTCCTGTAACAGGAAGTTCCTCTGGAAGGATTCACACCGGGTGTTTAACCTTTGCCTTACTACAGACCACGCTGAAAAACAGTGCAAGTCTTGCAAAGTGTTCAGGCCCAAAACTTTAAAGGACTGCAAGGCTAAACGCTGGGCCTACCACGCTGTGCAGGCCGAGGCCGACATGGACGTCGAGGGGTGCCTCCAGGGATGGCAGCATTGGCATCCCTAGTGACGCAGAGGGTGATTGGGATCCAGCGGATTACCACATGTGATCCCCCGACCCCAACAGGCAGGCCGGTGGTTCTGCTATGGGGACACCCAGCGGCTCAAGCACCCCCAGTTCACACCAAGCACATCCCCCATGGCCAAAAGTCGACCACGTCATTGACCGATAAGCCACACGCAGGGTGAAAAGGGAAGGTCTGAACATTCCCTGTCCTCTGGCCCACTGCGGTCGCGATCACCACATGACAGGCCCCCGAAACAGACGCCCAAGTCCCCTTCAGACACCTGGTCTAAATATGGGAAGTCCTCTGGTTCCGGGGACCGGGCATCAAGACATTTCGATGGCCCCGGCTAATAGTTCTAAAATGAGCAACCTAATAAAGAAACACATCCCTGACACCCTATTAAAGGCCAGGACGTTGAAAAACTCCAAGTCTATGACGCGCCAAGTTACAAAGTCACAAGGTACTAAAAGTAGGGATTATTCTACCCCTGACGACATCCTTTCAGGGCAATGCATCATAAGAAGACCCCTGCCCCAGAACCACCACCCACCAACATCTGCTCCATCTGTATTGCCAAGCTCCTCCCAGTGGACCCCCAGAACAATTGGCTGCCTATCAAACAAGAATAGCTAATAATACTACGCTATTAGCCAGCTATAATTGCCACAAGTGGAACGAGATTGCACAACAATTTGAATCAGTCCCAGAGCCCCTAAAAACACAGCTCTCGCACATTGTTGCTGAGGGGGAGACAGGCTGCAAGCTGCATCCTTAAAAATAACCTAGACGCAGCAGACTATGTGGGTAGAATTGTGGCAGAAGGCAAACTAATCAAATGCCACGCATTGGCTCCGTCAATCGGGTTTCAAATTGAAGAGCCAGGCTACCCTCTTAAACATGCCCATTGAGCCCAACGCTGTATTTTGCAAGGCAGTTGAGGATGCACTTAAAAGCACACTCGAGGAATATGATACCCTCAAATCCCTGGGACAGCTCACTAACAAACCCTTTAGGCAGAGAGGAGGCTCAGATTCATGCTGGTTTAGAGGACACACCTCCCAACGGTCCTCTAACTACAATTAGGCTGGACAAAGTTCATCCTGGTGTTCTTCACTACGGCAGTCCTCTCAACCCGGTTTTCAAAGGGGCCAAAGAAGGTCTAAAACTAGGAGCAGATCCATCTCAAGAGGGGGCTCAACCCTGCCTAAGCAATGACCACCCGCTACAGGTTCCCTCCCATGCCACTCCAGTAGGAGGTTGTATTTCACACTTTACCAATGCATGGGAGGGGGATCACGTTGGACAAGTGGGTACACGCAGGGGTTTGGGGGGTTATTGCATAGAGCTGATTCAAACACCAGCCAACCAACCACCAAGACAAAGACAGACTTCACAGTAAGAACAACGCATCCTGTTGGAAGAAGTCAAAGCACTGCTACTAAAGGACGCCATAGAAATTGTCCCGGCAGACCAGGTAAACAAGGGTATTTATTCAATGTACTTCCTCGTGCCCAAAAAAGACCTTACAATGCGCCCTGCCCTAGACCTGCACCCTGCAAACACCTATGTCAAGCCACAAAAATTCTACATGACAATGCTTCAGAAAGTAATTCCACTGCTGAAACAGGGGGATGAAAGATGCATACATTCATATTTCAATGTTGCCAGCGCACAGAAGATTCTTGCCCTTCAAAATAGCGAATCAACACTACCAATTTAAGGTGCTACCTTTCGGCTTAGCCTCTGCTCCAAGGGTATTCACCGAGCTACTAGCGGTAGTGGGAGTGCACCTATGCAGTGTGTCAATCCCAGTGTACCCTTATCTGGACGACTGGCTGATAACGTGAATCCCCCCAAATTTGCAAACAAAATACCCAGAGAACAATCAATCTTCTATTCCAATTGGGATTCTCAATCTACCAGAGTCTCGTTTCAAGCAAAACAAAAAAGTTCTTAGGAGCGGTCATAAAGACAGAAGAGTGTCTAGTCTTTCCGTCAAACGAAAGAGTGCAAATCATACTGCTACAAATACCTCAATATCTAGCCGGTAGCCAAATAACTGTACACAAAGCAAAGTGCTTGCTCGGGATGGTAGCTTCATGCATTTACCTGGTGCCGCAAGCACGGTTGCGCATGCGCCCAATGCAAGAATGGTTAGCAAAACAGAGGTCTCAGGCAACCGGTCATTGGGACGATCTAGTGGTTGTTTCACTCGCCCTAGTTCAAGCGCTACGCTGGTGGACAAAGGAGAACCTGTTAAGGGGAAAACCTTTTCACAACCCTACAGTGCAAGCAGTTGTCACAACAGACGCATCACTTACCGGGTGGGAAGCCCATTACCTTCAGCACACAGCCCACGGCCTGTGGACACAGATCACAGCCCAAAATCACATAAACCGGTTGATATTGCTAGCACTGCTCAAGGACCTACAACCTTTCCAAGTGTGCCTGTCAGGTCAGACAGTACAAGTCCTCACGGACAGCACCACTGCCATGTTTTACATAAACAAGCATGGGGCACACTCTCCAATCTGTCCAGGCTAGCACAAAGAATTTGGAAGTGGGCACTCAAGCGGGGCATGTTACTGACGGGTCTCAACATGTCCCAGGGGAACTTAATTCTCTGGCAGACTCATTAAGTGGAGATCCTCTTCCCGAAGAGCACGAGTGGCAGCTCGACAAACGCATCTTAAATGATATCTGCTCCCTTTGGGACTATCCCCCTTTAGACCTGTTTGCTACGGGCCAAAACAAACAATGCCCTGACTTCGTGTCCAGGTTTCCCCCAACACTGGTCCAAGGGGAACACCCTGTGGATGAAATGGTCAGGGATATTTGCCTATACTTACCCCCCGCACCACCTAACACCGCTACCAAGCAGGTTGGTGAATAAAATGCACCAGGAACAAGTGACACTAATCCTAATTGCTCCTATGTGGGTGAGACAACCTTGGTTTCCACATCTGCGCAAACTGGCGATGTGCGCACCAATCACACTTGTGTGTCCCTACAACATGCTCACACAGCACGGGGGGGGGGACAACATTTCACCCACACCCTCCGTCTATGAACTTGAGACGTTGCCCTCCCATTTCAAACCCGCCTCCAGGCTGGGACCTAAATGTGGTACCTGCAAAGCTCATCGGATCCCCCACTGAGCCTAGGCACAAATCCAGCCTTAAGCACCCTGCATATCAAACAGCATTTCTGGTGGCTATCCCCTCCATAAGAAGAGTTAGTGAACTACAAGCTTTGTCTGTGCAAGACCCTTTGTTATCCACAAAGACAAGTTGGTACTAAGAACACACCCTAGCTTTTCACCTAAGTTCATATATAAGTTCCATGTCATCCAGTCCATGGAACTACCAGCTTTCTTTCAAAACCCTTCAAGCCCTGCTGAGAAAAAACTCCATACACTAGATGTAAGGGCGGCAGTTCATTCCTATGTAACAAAACAAAACCGCTGCAAAAAACAGACCAACTGTTTGTCTCCATGGCACCCGGCAGGGAAGGTGATCACATTTCACATAACGCCATCTCCAGATGGATAGTGAAATGCATACAACTCTGGTACTCTCTATCAAACAAGACTCTGACTTTTACACCTCACTCTACCAGGAGTACAGAAGCTACTCTGGCATTTATTGCAAACGTCCTGCTGAATGCCATTTGCAAAGCAGCAACATGGAGCTCCATACATACTTTTACTCAGCACTACTGCATTGACACACATTCCAAAGCAAATTCACAGGTAGGACAAGCGGTGCTAAAACATCTATTTGCCGCTGAACCTTCTCACAACCCACCACCTTCTCCAGACACTGCTCGCTAATCTATGCGGGGGACAGAAGGTGGCCAGGTGCATGATGCCAAGAGAGAACATATCAGCAGGGGAGAGGGTGAGCGAAGGCAGAAGAATAGAGGAAGGTCTTGAGGTGCTTCCGGAACCGGAGATGGTTCTCCTCAAGTTTTAGAATGGCAGTGAGGCTGTTCCAGAGGGAGGCCCCAGCTGAAGACAGAGATCTATCCCCAGCTTGTTTCTTTGAAAAACGACTGACCCTGAGGGAGTTAAAGGTAGAGGAGCGAAGAGCTCGAGAGGGGAAGTATTTGCGGGGGAGGAGCCTGAGGGACGCGTTCTTCTTTCTGCGGGAATGGCTGTTTCCAGTGCTCCAGATAAGATTTTGAGGAGGGAGTATTTTACGCATGATTTTTCAAGATAGAGCGTAAATGCAATTTCAAGAGAGTAAAAATGAGTTTTCTCCTCTGCAAGAGTGTAAAACGTATCCAACACATACGTTATGGGTATGAACACATTTTAAAAGGGTGCATGCTTTATTGTGTTGCTCGCTTTGCTGTCACAGATTTGGTTTTTCAGTTGAAAATTCACCATCATGCATAAGAAGGCTATGCTTCTGACAAAAGAAATGCTACAGTGCCATCTAGTGGTGGAAAGTATGTTTTTTTAATAAATAAATCAAAGCGTACACGGAACGCAGTACAAAATTAAATGATCCGTATTTGCCATATTTACATGCGTAAAAGGGCAAGATACGCACGTTAACTGGTAGGCTGGCTGTTTCTGTACGTGTTTCCTCCGTTGCCTCTCCTGCTACGTGTCAACCCACTCAGATAGTGCCAATGCAGGATGATACTCATCGCCCCGGTGTGACCGAGGAAGATTTGGTACCCGGACATTCACAGCCTGTCAGCGCCGCCTCCGGTCAAGCTGCTAGTGGTTCTGTATTTTTTCGTCACAGAATGAGGCGCAATCCTACATCACGACCCAGGATCGCTGAACTTGAGGTCTTAGCTCCTGCAGCCAAAGAGTTTGGAGGATATAAGTTGCCAGCGGACTGCAGGAAGGTCCCTGCAAAAGCCAGGGTGTTGTCGACCTTGAAGTGCTACAGTCACAAGTGGAAGCGTTTCGCAATGTGGTGCCGGTCAGAGAAGATTATCCCTTTGAGGGTCACAGTCCCACAGATCCTGCCGTACTTGCTATCCTGGGCCAAGACCAGACTGACGCACGCCTCCTTCAAGGTACATCAAGTGACTATCCCCCGCTACACCAGGTGGCCAGAAACATCTTCGCTTTGGTCCCATCGACTCGTCAAGGAGTTTCTCAAAGGGCTTTTCAGATCTTTCCCGCCGGTGAAGGCTCCTGCCCCTGAGTGGGAACTCACCGTGGTTGTCACGAGGCTCATGGGGGCCCCCTTCGAGACGATTCATCATGCTCCTCAAGTTCCTTTCATGGAAAACGGCTTTCCTCTTGGCCATCACCTCTGCCAGGAGGGTAGATGAGATTCAAGCCCTATCCTGCAAGCAACCATACCTGACATTCGATGAATCAAGGGTGGTGCTGCGGACACACCTCTCTTTCAGACCAAAGGTTCAATTTAAATTCCACCTCAACAAGCCTTTGGCGTAACCTGTTTTTTCCCCCCAAAGCGTTTGTCAACCGCTGAAAAGGCCTTGTACTCGCTAGATGTTGTTCGTGCCCTGAAGTTCTACGTGACACGCATAGTTTTCGGAACACTTCACAACTGTTTGTGAACTTTGGTCCTGTTAACCATGGGAAGGCCTTGTCCAAGGCTTCCATATCAAGGTGGCTCTCCGGCTGCATCACGCACTGTCATCAGTTGGCAAACCGACCGCCGCCACAGAGCTCACTCCACCAAAGCGATCGCTGTGACGACGGCGTTCCTGTCTGGTGTGCCCATGCTGGACATCTGCAGGGCTACTACGTGGAGGTCCCTGCACACTTTCACGAAGTTCTACTGCATCGACAGGGATTCCAGAGAGGAGTCCAGAGTCAGCAAAGCAGTGCTAAGCAACCTGTTCACTTGAGGTGACTGTTCCAGAGGTAAGAGTTAATTGTTTCTGTTGAGCCTTGCCACCTCCCGTGCTTGTGTAATGTTGTACTGCTATTTATTCATTATTCATGAGCATGTGAATCCATGCCAGGCCTCATGGTGGAGAAGGTTTAAGTTACGTACATGTAACTATTGTTCTCCAGCATTGGTCTGGCATGGATTCACATGCAAACTCTCCCTCCGACCCCTCTGCGCCTCTTCTTGGTCATACTGCCACTTTACGTGCTTACCAAATCTGAAGATGGCTGCCAGAGGAGGGGCTTAGGGAGAGGCCTGTCATTGGATGGGGCAGTATGACCCACAGGACAGTGATTGGTTTAAAGGTGAAATACAGTTTGTAAGTGAAACAGTTTTTTCTTTTACCGGGGATTCCCAGCCTGACTGGGAATATTCATGAGCATGTGAATCGTTGCCAGACCCATGCTGGAGAACAATAGTTACAGATAAGTAACTTAAACCATACTTGCAGTAGTGGCAGCACACCATCACAGAAAGTTCATCCCATTATAGCCTTATCTAGACGACTGGCTAATTACCAGGGAATCTCCTCAAATTTGCAAACAAAATACTCAAAAGACAATAGACCACCTTTTCAGTCTGGGCTTTTTCATCAACAAAAAGAAATCAAGCCTAGTCCCCAGCCAAATAAAACCATTTCTAGGGGCTATTCTAAAGAAAAATGCATTCTCTTGGTTCCACACGTGCTTCTGCGCCCAATACAGAAATGGTTAGCAAAACAATGGTCTCAGGCAAGAGGTCAGTGGACAATTTAGTGGTTGTTTTGCTAACACTGGTACAGGCTCTTTGCTGGTAGTCCAGGGACAACCTGCTAAGAGGAAAACCCTTCTGCGTTCCACCAGCACAGGTGATCCTAACTACAGATGCCTCACTCGCTGGATGGGGGTGGGGGGCTCACTTCCTTCACCACACATGCTTCTGCCCAAAGACATATCAACTTCCTAGAACTCTTGGCAGTCCTCAAGGCTCTTCAGACCTTTCAGCAACATCTTGCAGGTCAAACAGTGCCGGTCCTCAGAGATGGCACCACTGCCATGTTCTACCTAAACAAGCAAGGAGGCAGACACTCTCAAAGTCTGTCCAAGCGATGGAAGAGGGCACTCAAGCAGAGTACATGTTCCTAACATCTCAACCCGTTCTAGGGGAACTCATTTCTCTGGCAGACACTATAGGGAGATACCCTCTACCAGAAGAACATGAGTGGCATCTCGACAGATATCCTAGACACAACATTCTCACAGTGGGGTAGACTTGTTCGCCACAAACCTAAATGCACAATGCCCAGACTTCGCGTCCAGGATTCCCCAATCATGGTCCAAGGGGAACGCCCTGTGGATGAAGTGGTCAGGGAAGTTTGCTTACGCTTACTCCTACGTCCCGTCCCTTTTCATCCATACTGCATGGGTGTCCCTCGCTAGGGACGGGAGGCAGAAGTCCCTCACTGCGGACGGGAGACGGAACCTTTCACCAGAAAAATCACCTTCCCCTTTTAATTTAGAGGGGCGCTGGGAAGCGGCCCTGGGCGCTTGCACTCCCCTGACTGCCCACCGGCGCCACTCCCCAGTCCTCCTTTCCGCGTCGACTTGCTCCGACCACTTTCACCAGCGCTCCTGGGTTAGGCCTCCGGCCTAGTAATTCCCCAGAGAAATACTTTGGTCTTCTTTTTTCTTGTCTTTAATTGTGTACCTCTGTCCTTGGGCGCCACGCTCCACCCCAGCACATGTCGACGTCCGTGGGTTTCAGCAGGTGTCCAGCCTGCGAAGGCCCTTCCCTACGTCCGATCCCCACGCGCTCTGCCTCTGCTGCCTTGGCCCCAACCATGGCTGGGAGGGCTGCTCTGCGTGTGACGCACTGACACCATGCGCTCTTAAGAATAGACTAGCCAGGTAGAGGGAGATTTTCGGAAGGTTGCCTCCTGAGGACTCGAAGGAATTAGTCAAGCACAAGACCAGGCCCATGGTAGGGGCACTTTTTTGATCTGAACCATGCAAGGGGACTCCTTCCCCATGAAGCGCTCGAGCGGGAGGGACCCATCAGGTCCTAGTACCAGTGCACGCACCCAGGCTGCTTCAGCTACCGGCCACCAGGCCAAGGGGTCGCGAGATCCTACCAGTGACTAAGATGAAGGACTGCATGGGTCTAAAACCAGGTTTCAACCTGATGGGTTATGCCCTAATACCGGGCAGATGTTTGAGGGGGAGCCTGTATGCAGCTCTACCGACGCCACAGCCGAGGGCACTCCGCCTACCAGGCCCCGTCCTGAGGTGCAGGGTAGGCCTCAACCTCCACCGCCAAGAGGTCTGGATGAGGCCCGGGACCCAGCAGGACAAGCACCACGACACAGGCACGTGGCACGCAGCCTGACAAAATGGCTGCCTGGCCAGACAAAATGGCGGCTCGCCCGACACATCGCCCTTTGTGGCCCAGGTAGGGGAGCGAATTTCCAGGTGGGACTGTCATCGCCTGGCATGTGGCCCACGGCATATCCTTCAGCATCACAGGGCAGCTACACCCCACATACAGCAAGACAGAGTGTGCCCAGATCTCAGCAGCCTCAGGGCCCCACACCCATTACCGCTCTACCAAGCACTCCGCTGGCCTGTGAAGACAGGTTTTTTGATAAATTCTTGATTCACATGAGGTCTCCACAGATGGGCATCATCCTCATGGATGTTATCAGGGACATGCTCCCTCCGGTACTGCCACTAGCACCCACAGCCACACCGCCCTTGGGTCCAGTGCTTCCGGGTCCAAGGCAGCCACAGCTGCCTGCACCAGTTCCCATGACCCCGGCTCCCATGCCGCTGGCAACCACAGCAGCCCTGTATATGCTGCCGCAGCAGCCTCCGGTGCCTGTCAGTACGCCACAGCCACCTGCACCCAGAACCCCTCCAGCTGCACCGGACCAACAGGACACACTGGTGGACATGGATGAGGAGGACCACCCAGACACGCCTTCGTCGGCCAAGGCCTTTCATGAAAGGCTTGCGGGCCTGGCCGAGTATTTGGGGCTCCCGCAGCCAGAGGTCAAACAACAAGAGACAGGGGTGCTGGCAGCAGTCCTCGCCCTACGCCCCACGGCTGGGACAGGGATTCCAATGCAAAAAGATGTGCTGGCGCTTGCCAAAAAAAGATGGCTAAACCACACTCTGCACAGCCTACCAATAGGCGCTTTGACGCAAGTTCAGGCAAATGGAGGACGACCCCCTCTTGCTGTCGGCCCAGCCCTAGCCACACTCCTCAGTGATCGCCGTGGCTTGACTCTATTCCAAGCCACAATCGTCCTCGGCTACATCAGCCTCTGCACGGCTGGGTAAGGAGGAGATGATCTTGGAAGCTTATGGAAAGAATCTATTCCAACACTTCTCTCCATCTGCGACAGTCCAATGCTGACGCCATGCTGGTGGCTGTTAATCAAAGGCTCTGGTAAGAGATCACTGATTTCCTTCCTGAGCTTCCGGTGCAGAGTCAAGCATGCTTCAAGGCTGGGCTGGCTGAAGCCAAAATAGTAGCGCAGGACATAATGGAGTCCACAGTGGCTCACATTGACACCTCAAGCCATGCCATATGTATTGCCACAGATAAGAGAAGGATGGCCTAGCTACAGGTGACCAAGTTCAACCCTGATGTCCAAGAGCATATACTGGACCTTCCTTTTGAGGGTGGGGATCTGTTCCATTTTAGCACGGACGAGGAACTCGATAAGAAGAACACTTCTCAGACTGCCAAATCCTTATCGATCCTCACAAAGTCCACCCCAATGCATATAGCCAGACACACCAGCGCTCAGATAAGGGTCGATCTTTCTGCGGCTTCAGGGGCTTCCAGGAGATACGGTCCAGACAACTGGACAGATCACCGAGCCAGCAGAGGCACAAGCAGCACAAAACGGCTCACAAGGGCTTTTTCCAGTGCCCCTCCTTAGCCCCAGCCTCAGTGGGGAAAAAAGGTATGACGCAACCATCCGGATCCACGAGTCTTCGTGGGGGGCAGGCTTGCCCTTCACTCTCAACGACGGCGGACAAGGTTCACAGACCCATGGATCCTCTCAGTAGTATCCACGGGCGTCCGGCTCCCTATCCCTCCTTCTCCCGTTTCCTCCCCTCTGCTCCCACAGATTGGGACAGCAACTCTGTTGGCAGAAATTCGCTCACTCGTAGTGAGTCAGGCAGTGGAGTAAGTCCCAGCCTCCAAGTAGGGTATGGGCTTCTATTCACAGATTTTTGCTATACACAAGAAGAACCAGGCTGGCCTGAGAATTGTCTTGGACCGTTCCACCTTGAACCTTTCCCTCCCTCTTCAAAAGTTCAAGATTACCCCAGTGCTTATAGCAGAGACATTGTGCGAGGGAGACTGGATATGCTCCCTGGATCTGAAGGATGCTTACCTACACGTCCCAATCTGGCAGCCCCATTGGTCCTTTCTGAGGTTCAGGATCATGGGTTTTCATTTCCAATACAAGGTTCTACCCTTTAGCCTCAATCCGGCCCCCAGGGTCTTCACAAGGCTGATGAATGCATGGCAGCCCTACTCAGGGCCCAATGTTACCATGTCTACCCATACCTAGATGACTGGCTCGTCAGGGCAAGGTCTCCGGAGTCAGTGGACCACACCGCCTCAGCCCTGATGAACACACTAAACGAGCTGGGATTTTCCATCAATCTCAAGAAGTCACGGCTGGGGCCCACGCACAGTCTAACGTTCCTGGGCCTCATCTGGAATGCAAGCTCTGAGAGGATGTTCCCCTCAGAGGACGAGATCATAGCCATCAAGAGAGCCACAGGCAATTTTCTCAGTAGAGCAGTGAACTCGGTGTGGTGGTACCAGCACCTCCTGGGCATCATGACGGCTTGTCTGCTCGCTGTGCCGCATACAAAACTCAGGATGAGGTGCTTGCTGCTACACTTTGCAGCCTCCTGGAACAAGGAGAAGGGTTCCCAGGCAGACATGTTCAGCATCCCACCTCATCTCCATCAGGAGCTAGTCTGGTGGGGCAAGGACAGGAACCTGCGGATGGGCAGGCCCTTCCGTCAACCAGCGCATCAGGTCACCATCACCACAGACTCGTCTCTAGAGGGCTTGGGAGCTACTTTGGGCAGCCACAAAGTCCACGTGGTCTGGTCCCGTCAGGAGCAGGCAGCTCACATCAAATGGCTTGAGTTGATGGACATCTGGCTTGCTCTCAAAGCCTTCTTCCGGATGATCAGCGGCAGGGCGATCCTTATTCAGACCGATAGCTCCACCAGCATGTATTACATCAACAAGCAGGGTGGCACCAGGTCTCCTCCCCTATGCAATCTAGCAATCAACATTTAGGAGTGGGCTCTGGAAAACAACATGCACCTGTCAGCAATACACCTCCCAGGTGACTCCAACCTGGAGGCCGACAGGCTCAGCAGGCTGGGTGTGGACAACTACGAATGGCAGTTGAACTAACAGGTCCTTCAGAGGATCTTCGACAGGTGGGGTCATCCTCAGGTGGACCTCTTCGCCACCTGGTACAACAGGCAGTGCCCCCGGTTCGCGTTCTGGCAGGGAGATGGCTGGGGCACCCTGGGCGACGTGATGCAGATCCAGTGGAACGACATGAATGTGTATGCCTTTCCTCCAACCCCTCCCCCCCCACCCCCCGGTTCACAGGGTAATCTGCAAGATCTTAGAGTTCTGGCACCTCCATATCTTCCTGATAACTCTGTGGTGTCCAGCAAGACAATGGTTCTCGGAATTACTCAGCCTGTCGGATCAGCCCCGGTGCACCTTCCCCTGGGTCCAGCACACCTACTATCGCAGCAGCGAGTCACGGTCATCACCCCGCCCCCCAGAAATTAGCCTGCGCAGCTTGGTTCCTGAACAAGTCACACTGAGGCATCTACAGCTGTCTCAAGCCAACCTAGACATTATACAAAGGGCTAGGAGTGGAGCTACCAGGAGCTAATAACAAAGCAAGTGGACCAGGTTCTCTTACTGGGCAGAATGAAAGGAGGTTGATCCCTCGACCTGCACATTGGACCATGTACTATCCTTCTCTGAACACCTCGCACACTCAGGGGTGCAGGTAGACACATGTCGCAAATATCTGGCTGCTATCGGAGCCTACAGGAACTCGGAGGAGGTGTTTTTTTTTTTTTCTTTCCATCCTCCAATCCGGTGGTTAAGAGACACTTTGTGGTCCTGTCTTGGCTCTACGCGCCCATCAAGAAACGACACCCTGTGTGGGACCTCAACGTGGTCTTGGGCGCCCTGGCGCACAAACCATTCGTACCTATGGTGTCCTTGGACATCAGGCTAGTCACCATCATGGCCCTCCTAGTGGGCCTCACCTTGGCACGCTGAATCAGTGAAATCCAGGCATTGGTGGCCTCAGAGCCGTAAACTACTTTTCATAAGGACAAGGTGGTGCTTAGAACCCTCTCCTCTTTCCACCTGAATGAGGAGATAGTGCTACCAACTTCCTTTGCGGACCCTACGATGACGCTCAAAGGGTGCTGCACTGACTAGATGTCAGGCACGCTCTAAAATTCAACCTTGACAGGACCAAGAGCTTCCGCAAATCAGACTCTGTCACCTTCGGTGGGTCAAAGCCGGGCTGTCAAGCCTCCAAGGCTTCCATAGCTAGGTGGATGGTTTCAGCCATCAAGGAAGCGTATGAGAGGCAGCACAAACCTCTTCCAGTGAACATGCATGCCCATGCAATCAGAGCTAAGGCCACGGCGGTCGCATTCCAAAGGCGTGTACTGTGGCAGGCTATCAGAAAAGCGGCTACAATGGCTATGCCCATGGCCTTCTGCAAGCACTACTGCTTAGATGCCGACTCCAGGGCGGACATAGCATTTGGTCAGGTAGTCTTAAGGAGCTTGTTTTCTTAGGAGGGCCAACTCTCCGCCCTGGGGCTGCATTCAGTTGTAATTGCCAATGCAGTGTGGAGGAAAGGGGATGGGGTATATGAGTAATTATAAGTTACTCACCGTAGTGACTAACGTACTCCTAGTCCATATTCCTCTTTCATCTATACATCCCACCATCCTCCCCCCTAATACAACTGGTGTCATTAGGCAATGGTAATATTGTTGACGCGTCAAAGGGAACTGAGGAGTGGTGGCGGTGTCAGGTGAGCGCATGCTCCCTGGGCCGCGCCCCTGCACGCATCTAAATTTTAAAGGGGAAGATGATTTTTCTGGTGAAAAAGGTTCCATCTCCCATCCCTAGTGAGGGACGTCCGTCTCCCGTCCCTAACAAGGGATGCCCATGCAGTATGGAGGAAAGGGGACTATGGACTAGGAGTACGTTAGTCACTACGGTGAGTAACTTATAATTCCCCCCAAACTCCCGGCACCGCTCCTGAGCAAATAGTGCACAAGATGCACCAGGAACAAGTAACTCTAATCCTGGTTGCTCCTATGTGGGCGAGACAACCTTGGTTTCCACATCATCTCAAACTGGCGACGTGCGACCCAATCAAGCTCCCTGTGCCCGTACAACATGCTAATACAATACAAGGGAGTGTCTCTACATCCGTGCCCTCAATCTATAAACTTGGCTCCTGAAGTCATAGAATTTGGCCACCTGAAGTTTCCACAGAGGTGTATGGACTTCCTAAAAGAGGCATGAAAACCCAACACCAGACTGCTATTTCAATAAATGGAAGATATTTGTAATATGGTGCACGTCACAAACATTTAAATCAAACAGAATGTTCCCCAGCTAAAATTCTACATTACATGCTTTACCTACTAGACTCCGGCCTAGTATTTAATTCTATCAACGTGCATCTGGACAAGGTGTCCTGGTGGAAAGTCCCTATCATTAAGATATCCATGGAAGGGGTAAAGTGGCTAATACCCCCCAATGTCCAACCCTCCCCGGGTTGGGATCTCAGTGTTGTGCTCTCCAAGCTCATGGGTCCAGCCTTTGAGCCTATGCACAAGGCTAGCCTAAAACATCTGACTTACAAAACCAAACTGCATTTCTACTAGCGATCACCTCCATAAGACGAGTCAGTGAGCTACAGGCTTTGTCCGTAGAAGACCCTTTTTTCATTATACACCACGAGAAGGTTGTCCTCAGAACGCATCCTAGGTTGTCACTCAAGTTCATTTCAAAGTTCCATGTAAATCAATCCATAAAGCTTCCTACCTTCTTTCAAAATCCATCTATTTCCGCAGAAAGAAGACTCCATAATGTACGGAGAGCGGTCTTGTACTATGTGAACAAAACTAAACCTCTAAGGAAAACAGACCAAATCTTGTTTCCATAGCAACTGGAAGAGAAGGCAACCACATATCAAAGAACGCCATCTCCAGATGGATAGTCGAGTGTATACAGCTCTGCTATTCCCTATCCAACAAAGTCTTACCTTTCACTCCCAGGGCCCACTCTACCAGAGTTACAGGAGCTACCTTAGCTTCATTGCAAACATCCCTCTAGACGCCATTTGCAAAGCTGCTACATGGAGTTCTATCCATACGTTCCCACAGCATTTTTGCATTCATAGACACTCTAAAGCAGATTCACTGATGGGACAAGCGTTCCTAAAACATCTTTGCTGCTGTGCCTTCTCACTTCCCACCTCCTTCTCCATATACTGCTCGCTAATCTATGCAGAGCATGTGATCTAAGCAGATCCACAAGCTTCAGGAGGGATACATTACTCACTGTAATTGTATTTCTAACACGCCCTGTCGATGTCTGTTTTTGAGTTTCGAAAACAAATCTTGTAATACTCTGCAACTACACTAGATGTCGGACTCTCGCGCCTTGAAACACTTGTGTATAGGCACGTTATAAATGCCATATCATATATCATGTGAATCTAAGCAGATACAAGCACCACAAATACGATTACGTTGGGTAATGTATCCCTTATATATACCAAGACGTTCCTACTTTCACATTTCAGGTGAAAGGGGTTTTTTCAAACCTTTTTAAACCCACCATAACTTTCTTGTTGCGTAAAAATGGCCAAATGCTGCAACAACAAGGCTGTCAAGTCTATACTGCACTGATGATCCCTAATAAGGGTGAAACCAGGTATGTAGTTGTGCTGGCAGCCTTGCAAATGTATGTCTTGGGTTGATTAAGCTATGTTTAAAGTAGCACTGACCTCTTGGACAAAGACAGTTTTCTGGAGAAAAAGGTTTGAATTTGAGCTAATTTACATACCCACAATGCCTTGCTGTTGTGGCTCAGAACTGGAGGTGTACTTCCAGCGATGGCTACTAGGTGGCGTTGTGGAATGTGACTTGGCTCAAATGGACTTTCGTACATATATATATATTTGTTTTTTATTTTTTATTTTCTGCGGCTTGTGGATCTGCTTAAATCACATGCTCTGCATAGTCCGACATCTAGTGGCAGTCGCAGAGTATTACAAAATTTGTTTTCTAAACTCAAATGGACGCGACAGGGCAAGTTAGTCTTCTCCCTGCCTTGATTATTGAAGCTGGAGGACCCCTGGTATCTCCGACACACAATGCAGGATTCTTCAGCCTGGCTTCCTGGTCTTACGCTTTCATTTCTTTAGGTTTCTGGAAAGTAACGGTTCTTTGTCGAAAAGGTCAAGGGAAATTTCCCTCCTTGAGATCCCCTTCTGTTTTGACGCCTTTCTTCTCTCGTTCAGCTGCCGTCTCGAAAACTGCAGTTTCCTCGTGTGCTTTGTTTCGCTCAGAGTGTGCTCTCGTGCTGCGCCTTTTATCAGTGTGGGGAAGCTTAATTGAAGTCAGGTGTGTGTGATAGTCAGTAAAACCTCGCCTGACCATTGTATTGGGACACGTCAGGTATACTGCTCGGGTGTTAGTCTGTTTCTCCCATAGCAGGCTGTCCGTGTGAAAGTTGTAAATGGTGGGGGTGGGGGGTAGAGTTCCTAAATATCCTACCTGGTAGGATGGGATAAAGGTGTTATAGGGTAGGGGAGACAGTGTCTCACCATCCTGTGTCCAACTCCGCAAAGACCCCTCACCCAGGTGATCCTCCCACACTGGATCCAAAAGCGATGGACATGTCCTGGCCACCTGGATGACAGATTCCCGGGGACTGCGTGAGACACCTTCTGGTTTCTCACACAGTGAACCTTTTTATTAATTAGATGCACCTTTACCGCAGGCTGTTTCCACAGCCCCGCAAAGGCGCCCATGGGTGCTCATTTTACCAAAATGGCCGTGTCTTCTTTTTTCACCATTTTAGCATTTCTTGTCCTTATTTTTGTTCCTTATTCTGACATCCATAGTGGGAAATTCCTTTGTGTGATTATTATCTTCGGCCACAATCCTGTGGATTTCCCGCCCAGGCTCCAGTGTGTCTGAAGGTAGGAAGCGACGGAAGAGTTAAAAAATCTGCAGCCCTTTGTCTTCCAGCCTGACTGCGAGAATCCAGTTCCAACTGGAAGGCGAGCTATCCTGAAAGGACTGTCAACCCCCCAAGTTTGAATGTTGCAAGGCTGTTTGATTGGCTGGGTTCCTGCATACAAGTCTGATCCTGAAGCTGAAGAGGTAGCCGACCACTGGAACCAAAACCAAAGAGGAAGAAACCGCAGCAGAGATGATTTCCAGCGACCGGAGAGCTTGCTGTCTAACCAGAGCCTGCTGTAGCCCTTCCTTCCAATTGACCTGGGGACTCCGAAAACAACTTCCCTGACACAGAGCATAGTGAGACCCTCTAGACTCAAGAAGACCTGCATTTTGAGCCATCCCACATTGTACTGCGACCTTGCAGGGCTGCAATACCCCAATACCCTGGGAACCCTCATCATAGTGCTGGGCCTTGTAAACGAGAATCCGACCAGCGATATTCTGTCTTCTTCTGTGCTCCTGAAAAGGTGCAAAATCCACAGTGCTGCATCCAGCCGCGAGGAAACTATTGCCTGGAGCCTTCTTCCGTGATCCTTGCTGCAAAAGTCCTTCCAAAGTCCTGTCTTCCGTCTTCTTGACAAAGGAATCCATCGAGCAGGTTTTTTGTCTGCATATCCTGAAGTCTTCCTGCTGCACTATTCTTCTGTGCTGAGGTACTGTTTTGGCTGGGATATTTTACCTACCTTATGTTTTCTGTTTTCTGTTCTTGGGAGGCCACTCATCCATTTCACCCAGGCCCACTGAAGTCCCTGGACCCTCGACTAACTTTAAAGTGAAATACGTACTTGTTTGAACAGTCTTCCTCTGGAACTCTGACTTTGCCTGCAATTGAACAACCCTATATCACCCTGCCTACAGCTGGCACATAGATCACTTTGGTCCCTCTACTGCCTCTGAGTGAACCCATGCTATAAAATAAGGGAAGGGCTGGAGAAGAAAAGGGTTCTGCCTTGAAAAGGATAACAAGTGTTCAAAAGTTACTTACTTGCAAAAGAAGTTGGTTGGTAACTGTAACTCTGAGAGTGCAGTTACAAAAGTTATTACTTACCTTGAATGTGTGTTGCACTATTGTGAAAAGTATATATAAGGTTAAGTTACTCACCGATGAATTGGTTGTGCCTCTTCCCCAAAAGTAGTGCTGTTGGTTTCACTTTACTATTCCTGTTAGGATAGCTGTATGAGTGTCCCCAATTGGGTCTTGCTTCCCCCAACTTGCTGTTAGCCTGTCCAGAATAAGTCTGCCTAAGGTTATAATTGCCTTTAAGTTGCAGATATATAGGTTTTACTTGCGTTGTGTTAGCTGTGTGCCATCCTAAAACAAGTTAGAGTATTGCTTACCTTAATCTGTGTTGTACTGATCTGATAGGCAAACTGTAACAGAATGTTACAACATTATACTTTACCTGTCCAGAATAACTGTGTGCCATTCCCGAAAAGTGTTTTTAGATGTAGCTGACCTTTGATTGCCTGTCGACTCCAACATTAGTGTAATGAGTTATTGCTTATCTTAGACTGTGTTCCACTGAGCTGAAAAGCAACTGTAATTGTATATTGCACCAAAAAGGTCTTACTCACCTAGTATAACTGTGGGTTGTCACAAAAGTAGTACAGATATATATTGTTCCTTGAATCTGTGTTCCACTATTAAGAAAAGTGTATTTGGGATAAAGGATAAAGTAGGAGAGGAAACCCCAAAATCCTGACACTCCGATCCGGATCGGCATTCACATTGGGGTGGAAAGGGAGGGAAGAACTCGATTGAAATGCTGGGATGATGTATAACTTTTTTCCTGCCTTGGTTTAAAATAAACATATTTTAAAAAAAAAAGAAAGTATATTTGAAAGTTGGTTGACTGTGATTTCCTGTTGAGTGTCAATGCATAACTGACAGGGTCTACTCCACTTGTATTACTGAAAGTAATCAGAAAGTAATCTGTGGTCTTACCCCCTAGAAATACTGTTAGGTGTTCTAAATAAGGTCTGTGCATTTAACCACTTAAGTGCCAAGGACGAGGTATCTCGTCCGTAGCACTATGTTTGTAGTGCCAAGGACGAGATACCTCGTCCTTTTTGGCACTGCTATTTGTGCGATCAGCGATCGCACAAAACCAAAATCCAACCTCCGGGCTATGTGAGGCAGAGGTTCCTCCTCACGGCCCGGGGGTTGGATTTCCTTCAGTGTCACATCAGCCTGCGTAATGCTCGCTTGATCCGCGCCCAGCATTGCCACTAGACCACCAGGGATCTGTTTTTGAAGTTTACAGGCTCCCCCACGTCCCCACGTCCCGCCGGTCCACAAAGCATTTTTGTGGGTTTGCTGTGGGGTTGGGGGGCACTAGACCACCAGGGATCTGGTTGTAATGTAAAGGGGTGGCCCTTCCCCCCGCACCCGTGGGGGCAGACCTGCCCCTAGGGAATAGGCATACAAAAGAAAATAAAGCTTTTTATGGGGTTGTTGTGGGGGGGGGGCACTAGACCACCAGGGCTTTGTTTGGCAAGAAAAGGAGGGAGGGTGGCCCTCTCCCCCCAACCCCAAATGGATGGGGGGGCATCTCATGTAGCCCTCCCTGAGGACAGATTGCTAGTGCAATCTGGCCATTTGCCCCTAGGAAGGGGCAAAGGTTTATTTACTGGGGCGTCGGGGTCACTAGACCACCAGGGATGATTTTTATAAAGGAGCGGGGGGAGTGGCCCTCTCCCCCCGGCCCAAATAGATGGGGCATGTCATTTAGCCCTCCCTAGGGGCAGATTACTAGTGCAATCTGCCCCTAAGAAGGGGCAAATGTGTTTTTACTGGGGTGTCGGGCCACTAGACCACCAGGGATGATTTTTATAAAGGAGCAGGGGGAGTGGCCCTCTCCCCCCCCGGCCCAAATGGATGGGGCATGTGATTTAGCCCTCGCTGGGGCAGATTACTAGTGCAATCTGCCAATCTGCCCCTTAGAAGTGGCAAATGTGTTTTTACTGGGGAGTGAGGGTCACTAGACCACCAGGGATGGCTTGAAAGGGGGGAGCCGTGGTGATCGGAGCGTGATAGTTATTTGTTTTTGCTGGGCTGACCACAAATAATGAATGTTTTTTGTTTAATTTACAGGTTTTCTTTACGCGAGAAGCATCGACATCGTCATGTAAGTTGTTTTTTTTGTTATTCTACGTTTAGGGCCCGTTGTCAGTGGGATGGGTGGGACTGGGGCTGGATTGTTGGTGGTGTGTGCGGGAATGGGCAGTCTGGGGAGGTATTTTGGTGGGCTGGGACACAATTTCCAGGTCAGGCCACAAATTTCCCCCATGCTAGCAGAACATTGGTGTTTCCCTGGGAGCAGTTGTCTCCCCTGTGGAGCGACCATCCGCAAGTGCAGCGGCAGTCCCAGGGAGCCCTGGTAGGTTCTCCATCCCTCCTTGGAGGGAAAGGCTGTAATGCAGGCCAGCCAGAGCTCCAGGGTGGTCTGTGGTGATGTCCCTTGCCTTGGGCGGCTGGTTCCCACGTGGGTTGACAGTCCCGAAGGCCAACAGCGGTTCCAGGGAGCCCTAGAAAGGTCCCAGTCCTTTCCCGGAGGGAAAAGCTGTAATGCATGCCAGCCAGAATTTCAGGATGGTCAGCGGTGATATCTCCGCCCTTGGGCACCTGTCTCCCATGTGAGTTTACTGTCTGCAAGCCCAGGCTGCACCTTGAGCTGTGCTGCGTCACAGATTTTACCTCTGGGGAGGAATGGGGACGAATGGGGACCCTGCCGGGGCTCACCGGAACTTCCGCTGGACTTAGGGGCGGTCGACTCGCATGGGAGACAGGTGCCCAAGGCCAGAGGCATCATCTACGACCATCCTGGAATTCTGGCTGGCTTGTATTACACGTTTTCCCTCCGGGAGAGGACAGGGACCCTGCCGGGGCTCTCTGGAACTGCCGCTGGGCTTGGTGCCCAAGGCCAGGGACATCAACCCTAACCATCCTGGAGTTCTGGCTAGGCTGTGTTACAGCTTTTCCCCACCAGCGTAGCCCCGGCAGTGGGCCAAACCCTCCGTGGAGGGAAAAGCTGTAACGCAGGCCAGCCAGAATTCCAGGATGTTCAGAGGTGATGTCCCCGGCCTTGGGCACCTGTCTCTCATGTGGGTGGACCATCCCCAAGTTCAGTGGCAGTTTCGGGGAGCCCCGGCAGGGTCCCCATTCTTCCCCAGTGGGAAAAGCTGTAACGCAGCCCAGCTAGAGCTCCAGACTGGACTTGGGGATGGTCGACCCACATGGGAGACGGGTGCCCAAGGCCTGGGACATCACCCCGACCATCCTGGAGCTCTGGCTGGGCTGCTTTGCTGAATTTCCCTCCGGGAATGGATGGGGGACCTTGCCGGGCTCTGTGGGACTGCCTCTGTGCTTGGAGATGGTTGACCCACATGGGAGACGGGTGCCCATGGCCAGGGACATCCCCCCCCGACCATCCTGGATCTCCGACTGGTCTGCGTTAAAGCTTCTCCTTCCGGGAAAGGACGGGAGTGTACTGGGCCTCCCTGGAACCACTGCTGGGCTTGGGAATGTTCAACCCACATGGGAGACAGCCGCCCACGGCTGGGTACATCACCCCCGACTATCCTGGAGCTCTGGCTGGCCTACGGTACAGCTTCTCCCTCTGGGAAAAGATGTGGACCCTGCTGAGGCTCCCTGGCACTACCGCCGTGCTTAGAAAGGGTAGACCCACATGGGAGATGGATGCCCAAGGCCGGGGACATCACCTCCAACCGTCCTGGACTTCTGGCTGGGCTGCGTTACAGGTCTTCTCTCCAGGGAGGTATTGGCACACTAACGGGGCTCCCTGGTGGGGAAAAGCTGAAACAGAGGCCAGCGAGAGCTCCAGGATGGTCGGGGGTGATGTCCCCGGCCTTGGGCAGTGGTCTCCCATATGGTTCAACCATCCCGAAGCACAGCAGTAGTCCCAACCTTTCCCAGAGGGAGAAGCTGTAATGCAGCCCAGCCACAACTCCAGGACAGTTAGGGGTGATGTCCCTAGCCTTGGGCATTTGTTTCCCATGTGGGTCTACCATCCCCAAGCCCAGTGGCAGTCCCAGGGAGCCACTGCAGGGTCCCCGTCCCTTCCCGCAGGAAAATTCTATAACGCAGTCCAGCCAGAGCTCCAGGATTGTCAGGGTGATATCCTTGGCCTTGGGTGGCTGTCTGCCATGTGGGTTGGCCGTCCTCAAGCCCAGCAACGTTTCCAGGAAGCCTCGGCAGGATCCCAGTCCTTTCACGGAGGGAAAAGCTGTAACGCAGACCAAAAAACTGTCCTGTCCTAACAGTGGTGCTAATGAGACACATCTGAGCAGGATTATTGAATATTCAAGGGCCCTCCATGTGCGTGCCATTAGAAGCGGAACGAGAAGTGAGCAGCAGCAGTGGAAGGAGCAGAAAGAAGACACTGGGACCGCCGCCTTGATTTCAACAGAGTGCAGTGCTATGAGTCGTAGAAGCTGGGGCTTCATCCTGCACAGGACGCACAATGGGACGTGATGCAGATGTGGGCCGTCCATGAGAGAGAGGAGCTCTCCCTTCGCAGCGTCCTGCTCTGGTTGGCTTCACCGGAGCACGCGAGGGAAGTGACAAGCTCCTGTTTTAAAAAAACGTGTGCCACAGGTGTATGGCTGGAGCTGTCAAGCTCCCAAGACCCACAATGCGAGAAGACCGAATTGGCAGCGGGTCGAGCAGATGCCCAAGAGCATACCGGCGAGTTGGCCTTCATTAGGCGACCCCGGGGCGCTCTGTACTACACCGATAGCTGCTAACGGTCATATTGAATACCAATCTAATGAATTAAAGTATTTGTGGCCTAATGTACCAATTGGAGCCAAACGGGAGGAAAAGGATTGTAACAACCCTTACAAAAGTCTTACAGGGGCAATAGTTAAACAAGACTGCAACCATCCCTACCAAAGTAAAGAAGGGGCAATACTTTGCTACCGTCATTGCCAAAGTAAAGAGGGGGCAATACCTGAGCAAAATTGTCACTATTCTTGTCAAGGCAAAGAGGGGCCAATACTTGTGCAAGATTACAACTAGCATTGCCCAAGTAGAGAGCAGGTGATATTGGAATTTAATAACAAGCCAAAGACAGGCAATTGCGAATAAACAAAGATCCCATTTCCCTGACTGTATACAAAGAGGAGGAAATGGAGAATGACAATCTGTATTGCCTGAGCCAAAGAGGGGCAATTATAAGCGGAAGGGGAAATCATTTTCCTAAAGAAATAAATGAGAATAAAATACATTGGGTCTCCTTACTAGTCCGACGGTAACACGCTGGTGCTACTGGCAATGGCCCCTGCAGGCAGACTTGTAGTGTGGTAGTCTGGAAATGTTGCTACCGGCACCCTTATTTCTGGACCGCCACACCTAAAATGAGGCCCATTGTCAGCGGTTACCTGGTGTGCTAGTAGAGACCCAAAGGTGGCAGGACAGAAGCACTCCATTTAGAAATTCTCAAGGGGGAGAGAAACTTAACCTGCACTGCAATTGGCAAACATACCAGTGGAACAAACGGCATCAATGTGTATTGCATCCTTATGAAAGAAGTTGTGAATTACAATGATAGTGAAAGTCAGACTTTCTTTTGAAGTAAACCACACCACAGTGCACTTTGTAGTAGTAGTAGGAGTTTTTATCCTTGCAGGAGATGTGAGAAACCAGTAGATGTCTCACCCGCTAGCCCCTGGGGATCTGTCATCCAGGTGGCTAGGACATGGCCATCACTTTTGGATCAAGTTGCTGGGGCTGGACCAGTGTGGGAGGATCAAATGGTTGACGGGCCATCGGGGAGTGGGATTGGGACACTGGATGGTGAGATGTGGTATCTCCTTCTTCCCTGTAACACTGTTACCCCCTCCTACCAGGTAGGATATTTAGGAACTCTACCCTCCATCGCCACCCACATTTACAATACAAATACTTTCTCACTGACAGCCCGCTCTAAGGGAAAACAGACTAACACCAGAGCCATGTGCACCTTACATGTCCCAATACTATGGTCAGGCGAGGTCAGACAATTATCGATAATCACCCACACCCACTCCTGACTTCCACTACACTTCCCCACACGGATAAAAGGTAGAGCATGAGAGCACACTCTGAGCGAGGCAAAGCACACAAGGAAACAGCAGTTCCAAGATGAATAAAGATGGCAAAACAGAAGGGGGTCGCAAGGAGTGAAGTTCCCTTTACCTTTTCGACAAGGAACTGTTACTTTCACAAAACCTTGAGAACAGAAAGCGTAAAACCGGGAAACCAGGCTGAAGAATCCTGCACTGTGTGTCGGAGCGACCCGGGGCCCTCTTGCATCAATAATCAAGGCGGGTTGAATTGCCAGCTGCTGTGGTACTGTCCTTATGATATGGCATTGATAACACACCCGTACACAAGTGTTTCTAGGCGTGACAAGACAAGGAGGGGGAAACGTAGGGAGGACAAAACAACGATCTTACTAGGCCCTGTCATTCAGATTGTGCAAGAGTAGGTAAGAGGAAAGGGAGAAGTGCCATAGGGGTGTTGGGGGTAGAGAGAGAAGTGCAGGTAGCTCAAAGGTGCAGCCACAGTGTGGGTCAGTGCAGGTAAATCAGTGCAGCCATCAGGTGGCTCATAAGTGCAAAGAGAAGGGACTGTAGGGTCACAGATACAGACCACAAGTGCTAGGGCAGCCAGGAGGCAATGCGAGGTACAACTGGACATGCAGGAGCCTGGGCCCAAGTTCAGAGGGTATCCAGGTGTTCAGTGCGTGGAGCAGTCTGGAATCAACAGAGGAGAGGAAGAGAGAAAGCGGAATCGAAGAGGAAGGTCTTGAGTTGCTTCTGTAACTGGAGATGGTTCTGCTCAAGTTTGAGAGAGGCAGTGAGGCTGTTCCAGAGGGAGGCCCCAGCCGAGGGTAGAGATCTGCCCCCAACACTCTGCTTTGAAAAGTGACTGCGGGGGGGTGGAGGGGAGAGAGGAGAGAGGATAGGAAAGGAGAGAGAGAAAGAAAAAAGAAAAAAAAGAGAGGGAACTGGTGTTCTGATGAGGCGGATCTCAGTCTTATAGGCATTGGCGGCACACCATTCCTGAATTGTGGTCAGACAGTCTGGGATGAGAGAAGGAGAAAAGGCGGCTGAAGGAAATCTGAGTGTCATCTGCATAACACTGAAAGTTGGAACAGAAGGAAGCGATGCAGTGAACAAGAGGTGCCAGGTATTGGTTGAACTGCCAGAGAGGATAGACCCGTTGGGAACACCACAAGTGGAGAGAAAAATAGAAGAGGGGAAAGACCCCAGTTGGAAGTCTGAGGGTCGGTCAGTGACAAAGGTGGTCAGCCATGCCAGGGCCTGATCAGCAATACCCAGATTATCACAGGCGATTGAGCAAGATGGCATAGTGGACCGTATCAAAGGCAGAAGAAAGACCGAGGAGAGGGACGACAGAAGGAAGGTTAGAATCAAGGTTTGAGAGCAGATCTTCATGGGTGTTCAGGAGACCAGTTTCTGTGCTTCTGGCAGATCTAAAGCCAGACTGGTGGTCGTGGAGACAATCAACCGATTCAGTGTGCAGATTAAGCTGGGAGATGGCCAGCTTTTCAAAGAGGGGGTGATGGAGATCGGGCGATAATTAGCCAGACAGGAAGGATCGGCAGAGGGCTTCTTTAACAGGGGGTGCACAAGTGAGTACTTAAGGGGAAGGGAAGGCTCCAGTGGCAAAGGAGTGATTACAGAAATTGGCCAAGGCTGGAGCAAGGGTGCCAATGTTGTCCTTGATGGTTCTGGATGAACAGTGGAGAACCTGTTTTGATAAAATTGTCCTACATTGTCGGCAGTGAACAAGGGAAAGGAAGAGAAGGGAGGAGGAGGGACGGCCACAGGCAGTCCAGGAGTGGTGGTAGAGCAAGAGAGGGTGGACAGGAGACTTTGTGATGAAGTGAGAAGCCATGGCGTACAGAGGGCCTGGGAGGGAACAGGAGAGGTAGAGACTGCAGCAGGATTGGCCAGCTCCATGCAGAGTTTGAAGAGTTCGGCCGAGTTGTTAGCTGCCGCAGAGACGCAGGCTTGGATGTGGGCTCTCTTCTTGGTGAGGACAGTCTATATTTCCGTTTGAGCAGGCAGCAGGCCAGTTTGTCAGAGGGTGTGCCTGATGGCACTCCACTTCCTCTCAGCCACCCTGCACTTGCGTTTTAGGGTGACGAGGTCAGAGTCGTACAAGAGTTGCCCTTGGATTTGGGCTTCAAGCGGATCCTCATGAAAGGGGAAAGTACATCAAAAGTGTTAGAGATAGAAAGATGAAGGCTAGAAAGGGCTGTGTAAGGGTGAGTGTGAGCCAAAGGTGCAGGAGGAGGAGAGAAGGTAGCGGCGAAAGCCTCAGCTGTCACACGCTTCATGGGTCGGATGACCGAGTAGCTAGGTGGTAGTTCTGGAGTTGGTTTGGCCTGAGGGGTAGAGAGAGGTGGGAGGAAAGGAGAAAGTGATCACTCCAGGAGAGAGGAGTAGTGAGAGAGTTGGAGCTCTGAGGAGAGCCCAACATCCAGGATGTGCTCTGCAGAGTGAGTCGGCGGGCCAGAGGGAATAATAGAGAGAAAGAGAGAGTCGCAGAGCTTGCAAAAGAGTCCCGAAGAAGGGCAGAAAGCATTAAGGTGGATGTTAAGGTCTCCAAGGAGAAGATGAGAGGTAGAGGCAAAGAGAGAGGAGGAGAGGTCTGCCCACTCAGAGAGGAAGGGGCATCCTGGCCAGGCGGCCTGTAGATCGTGGCCACAGTGAGAGAAAGGCCACAAGAGAGAGAGAGCCTGCAGACCAGGCATTTAAAAGAGAAGTAGTCCTGTATAGGATTAATAGAAGTAGGGATCCACTCTGGGAAGATCAAGGCTACACCCCAACCGGGACAGTTGCTTCTGGGTTCGGAGAGGATCTTGTAGCCATCAGGAAAAAGAGTGTCCACGCTCGTGACAGAGCTGGCCGTGAACTAAGTCTCAGTCAGACCGAGTAGATCAAAATCAAGTTCTTCCAGGAGACAGCAAATGTCAAAGAAGTGTTTGGAAGCTGAGCGAGTGTTAAGAGTAGTAATGTAGAGCAGGTTGCCCCCTTTGAAGGACTTCCGTTGAGGAGTACAGGTCAGAGGTACGCCATGCAGAGGTGTTGCTGGTGCCTGAGGATGGGCAGAGGAGGAAGGAGGAGAAGGCAAGGTAGCCAGGGAGGAAGATGTGGGTGCCAGAGGGGTGGCGGAGGAAGAAGGCAACAGGATGACTAAAGAAGCAGCAGACGCAGCCGAGAGGTGGCAGAGGGAGGAGGTGGCAGAGAAGCCATAGAGGGGAAAGAAGGAACCTCAGGAGAAGAAAGGAAGTTGATAAGGCACGGGAAGCATCTACCAAAAAGGAGGAGGTTTATCTGATGGCCTTTGACGAAGACGGTGCCATTTAGGTAAACATTGATGATGATCTTGGAGGAGCGGAAGGGTCCAGGAGGGCCTCCCAACGGGTGCCACCATTAATGGGTGAGACCTAGAGAGGGGACGACACAGAGGATGTCAGTAAGGGTCTGTCTGGAGGAAGCACTGGTGTAGGTGTCGGCGATAGGGAGGCCTGGGTTGGAGACCAGGATATCCCTCTTGAGCTTCTTCCGGCCAGATGTAGTGAGAGGGATAGGATAGTCAATAGAAAAGCAGTGAGGGAAGATAGGTGAGACAGAGAGCACTGTAGAGGGTGCAGAGAGGAAGAGAGGGGGGAGGAGGACCCCAAGCAGGGAGGGGGAGGGGAGTTGTGCTGGGAAGCATGCCGGCAGGGGGACGAACACTAAGGGGGACATAGAAGGATGGGGCACACAGAGGACAGAATACAGCCATGAAATGCAATGCATAGACAATTAACACAGCAGGAATGCAGGCAGAGCAATGTAAGCAAACAGCCCTGGGGAACAAAAACGACAAGGAACAGAACAATCACAAAAATAACCTAGAAGTAAAGCAAACTACCCTGGAGAAACATCCAGGAACAGCACAATCACCAAAGGAACCTAGAGGTAAAGATGAACACAGCAGGAATGCAGGCAGTACAATATATCCAAAACAACCCTGGAAAAACAAAAATGTCAAAAACAACAAGGAACAGAACAGTCACCACAGGACCTTAGAGAAAAAGATGAACCCAGCAGGCAATGCAGGCAGTACAATGTAATCAAACAACCCTGGAGAAACAAAAACATCAAGAACAGTACACAAAAGATCAGGGGGAGGGGCTAGGAAGAGGGGAGGGAAGGTGTGCGGGGGGACGCAGGGAGCGCAGCGGCAGAGGGAAGGAGGGGGGCTGCACGCAGCCCAGTAGAGAGTGCACACGACTTAAGAAATACGCATAGGCGAAAGCAGCCTAGTTAAGAGGGAGTGAAAGCAACCTAAAATAAGAGGGGTTGCACGCGGCCTAGAGTTGCGAGGGAGTGCATCCAGCCTAAGTGAAAGGGTGTGCGGGGGAGATGCAAGGGAGTGGAAATAGGCAGGTGGGGGGGTGCGAGGACAGGACGCAGGGGAAAACACGTGTGCAAGAGTGAGAAGGGACACCAGGTCAGGAAGGATGCATGGAGTGTAGCAAGCTACCTCTCCCTGCACCTTCTTACCTGGCGGCTGCAGACAGGTGGGTGAGGTCCTCCGTACTCACTGTCTACACCGCTACCCCATCACCGCCAAACACCTGCATTGCACAACACAGTGGCCTTATCCCACGAGAGCTTTGCCACAGAGGGGTCCGTAACTCGGTTCTTATAGGCACGGAAGTGTGGAAGTAGCGAAGCGTGTTACAAATATTTGGGCAGTGTCTCCTGCACACCTCTGTCACTTAACACTGCGGCCTTGTCCTTCGAGGCTTTGCTGCAGAGGGTCCGTACTGCGGTTCTTGTACGCACGGAAGTGTGGACGTAGCAAAACGCGCTACGTATATTTGGGCAGCATCTCCTGCGCACCTGCGTCGCTCAACACCGCGGTCTTGTCCTGTGAGGGCTCCAAGAACAAAGCAGCATCGATGAAAGCAATACAGCCAGTGAGTTGTGGAGACCGATACAAGACCGGTCTGTGTTGAAGCCAAGGTTGCAAGCAGCAACATTGTGTGGCGAGCGCTGGAACGAATATTGTTAAAATTCATGTGATAAGAGACACAAATGAACTTGAAATGCTGATGAATGATTCAACTTAAAAGCACGCTACAATACCTTTGACAGAGTGGTCCAGCACTGCATGGGTGCTCAATCGAAGGTCTCTGTAAGATACCTGGCTGAGAAGTGACAAATGTAGATAAAGTTGGTCCGAGCCTGGCGGAGGGAGATCAATTGAAAGACAGCGACTGAATCGAAGTGGTCCTGCGATGGGTCAAGTCAAATCCTGTACACAGTCGAAAGTCTTTGATTTCGATGAAGTAGAGAAAGTTTGGAAAGGTACATGAATTTGGTCAGAGCCCAATCAAGGGCAATCAATTGAAAGCTTTGTGTTAAAGTGCATCTGAGCACGATGGAGGTTGGCCCAGGGTGAATTGAATATCACCCAAGAAGTTGTACATGAGAATCCTAAGGAGAAAGGAACTTTTGAATGTTTGTTGCCTCAGGCCCTCTGAAGTAAGAGACTTTGAATGGCAAAGAGACTATGACATAGAAGGCCCTGATACTGAGATTTGAACTGCATCCTTGTGCTAGAGAAGCCAGAGACTGTGCTAAGCTCGAGTGTGCCACCTTGTCCATTGCTGAAAACGTGGGGAAGGGAAGCCAGAATCTTGAATATCCTGACATATCGTTTCTTGAACACTTCTCTTTTGCATAACATTTCCCGCACTATTTTGTATTTAGAAGTAAGAATTGGCAATAGGTTTATTAGTATAGGCCCTTTTATTTTGACAGACTCGACCAGGACTGCGTTATTATTGTTTGATGGTCATAACTTGCTCCCATCTTTAGATTTAGGATTAGATAGTTGAAGTTCAATAAACACCCTTGTACTGTGTCTGTCTTACTGTTTGATACCATGCCTCCTTACATATGGTGTCAGGTGTGGGATGTGACTCAATGGAGACAAATTGGGGGACCCTAAAATTCCAGAAGCTTAGTCATAGTGTCTCTGATCCCTCTATCGCCCCAAAAGAATCCATAGCCTTTGATATCTGTAGCAGCAGAGAAGCTACTATCCCTCCAGGGAAAAGAGGAATTATTCTTTTTTTTTTGTTTTATTTTTTTATTTTGCTTAAAACAGTTTAATACAAAAACCTTTATCAAATGTCATCAGATCCCTTCCTCGATCCCACCACCGTATTAATGTCACACATTTACTTTTTGTCTGAAAGCCTTAAGAATGCTTCTCAGGCTTCGAGCCAAGGTCGTTTTCCAGAAATGTGACCATAGCAATAGACAAGTTAATTTCATCCCCTCTAAGGAGCTGCCCCCACCACTCTTCAGCCGATAGGGAGGGAGCGGATGCCACAATTTTTGCTAGTTGAAGGGACCGCAATTCCGTTAAGCCAGGACATCGAGTGCAAAGATGTTGAAGTGTTTCCCAAACATCTGGTTCCTTGCAAAACCCTACACTGAGGGGATTCCGAGCTATGACCCGCTCTTGCTGTAATGATTTCCATTGTCGGAGACAAGTTGAATCTGATGCTCATCAGCTGAGCTCTGAAGTACCGATCTGGAAAGATTTTGATGTACTCTGGGATGCAGCTGTGTAGTCGTACTTCCTGAGCTAACTGGCTAAAAAGCTTCAGTTTGTTAGCTTCTTCGCAGGTCATAATCCAGTCTCTTTCCCATAATTTTCCCTTGACTTTTGCTGGGTTGGCTAAATGTTCTTCCACTCAAGACCCCATATCTTCCAGTAGCAATCTTTGGGATTGATCCCACAGAGTGCCCACTTTGCTGTTTTTCGACGTTATTTCACTTTTTATTAGCCTAAAGATCTGCGGGGAGCTAAGGTCAGAGTACTTTCCAAACAAATTCAACTGTTTCCACTCTACTCATCCCTTTAGTGGGATCAGCCCCATCTCTCTTCTGACAAACTGTATTGGGCTTCACTTCGGAAGACCCATAACTTTTTTCCAGAAGCGCCCTTCTAGTAGCGGCCACTGAGTTGCTGGAATGGTTAACAGAGCGTCCGCCCCGTAGGTCATCGTAGGCACTGCTTTACCTTTGTAGAATTCTATCAAAGGCATTAGGGAGAAACCACAGAAGCTCTGCATCAGAATATTTGCTTGGTTTGCCAGGGCACACATTTTTTGTTTCAAAATGTGAGCTGTTTTAGTGGTCGTCAAGATTTTACAGATTGGGACTCCTATATATTTGAAGATGTCTACGCCTCCTCTGGCTCTCTAGGCACCAAGTAAATGAGTGTTTGGCCTGCCCACCGTCTTTCTGCATCACAACTATCTTGGTTTTCCTTACATTTATTTGTAGGCCATTCAGCTTAGTGCATTCAATCAGCTTGTTTAATTGTTTGTTTGCCAATTGGCGTAGAGTCAATCAGAGCCAAGTTGACCGCATACAGGAGCCAGTTTACCTCGGCTCCTCCAATTCTTGGTGGGAAGCACCTGTTATTAGCCATAGAGAGGCCCAGATCTGAGATGTATAAACTGAATAGCTCCGGTGCCAAGGAGCACCTCTATTTTATACTTTGGTCGGTTGGAATCTTCCCACTTAGCCTTCCCACAGCGTTCAACCGAATTCTGCACGACGAGTTAGTGTGTGGCGATTGTGTCTGATCGACTAGGTCCACTGGGCAACTCCATGACAAGTTTATTCCATAGTCTGCTCCTGTTAATTCCGTCGAAGTCTCTCGATAAGTCAACAAAAGCGAAGTAGGACTTCTGATTTCTTTCTTGGGCTCTGCACATCAGCAAGGATAGAAGAAGAATTGAGGCGAAGTCCCTAAGCCATTAGCAAAGCCAGCTTTGAAGTGGTCTTGTCCCCCATTCTCCTTCGACTACTTAACCTGCGGAGAAGAAGAATAGCATAGTTTCCCTAGCACGTCGAGGAGTGCAATTGGGCGGTAATTGTTAGGGTCTCCTCGATCACCACTCTTGTATATTGGGACAACAGTTGCCTCCCGCCAAGAGATCGGTACAGTTTGTGAGAGTAGTATGCCTTTCAGGATGTGATCAAGAATCTGCGCCCATTGTTCTGGGTTAGTCTTAAGCATTACATTGGAAAGACCATCGGGCCCCGACACGCGGGACGATTTTGAATGGGGTTATCAGGTCAATCAAGTCGACAACCTCATAGTCCAGGGTCCAAATTGGCCGGGTGTAAGTGACCTCTTTCCATCCATGGGTTTCTGAAAAAAGTAACGAGAAGAAGGTAACCCAGGAGCCTTCTGCGACTCAGTTTATCATGATGGAATTCGTACCTGGTACTGTTGATTTTATTAAGACCAGATGGCATCAGCTTTTTTTTCCCCATTAAAGCTAACAAGGTTGTTTGGGCATCTCTCAGAAGCATCTCCTTCCTTCGACCTCTTATCCAGTTTTTATAGAATTTCTTTAGCAAGATGATAGTTTCACTCACTGAGGTTGTTTGTGCTTGTTTTGCTATGCTCACTGCTTTCCTTATAGCTCTCCCTGTGGTGGGCATGGTGATGGCCAAGCTTCTGCTCCGCTCAGTTTTCATTCGGGCCATGTTAGGGTACCAGTAGTGGCATGTAATCCACTGTTGGTACGCTTTCCGAGGAGACTTTAAACCCACTGTTTTCCCTCGGAGACTGGATTCGTTTTCCCATGCCCAGTTTTGACATCTTCAGCCTCGATCCGTTGTTTGTTAGCTCAACTTGTGTTGGAATGAGGTAGGCAGGTCTCCCCCTCCCATTCCTCCAGCACATTGTCAGCAAATTATGGTCACTCGCCGCAGATGGTATCGCTTCAAAAGTTGTTAGAAGCTAAATGAGGTCTTGTGATACAAAAACGTAATCTATTACTGAAAATTGCACACCTCTCTTCCACCTTGGGTGGTGCAGGTTTTTTGTTCTTCAAGGTTGCAGTTTAAGATGTGAAAATCTCGATACTTCATTAGCGATGACCATTCTCTGCCTTTCTGGACGGATTTGGGGGCCTCTGTACGAGGACTGCTACCAGATGTACTTAGGTCAGTCACACACAGGGAATTTAGGTCCCCACACACAATAATTGAAGGGTTTTCCAGTAGATATGCTTCATCTATGATTGTACTGATGATATCAAGCATCTGGTTTGTACTCATCTTTGTCAGATTCCAGTAGACATTTATCAAAGAAATATGAGTGAACCCTACTTGCCGGGCCTTTTCTGAAGGTAATCTCTTTTTCAGAATAGTGTGCTGGACATAGGGGCTGTGGTTGATAGATTTGACTCCTTCAAAATCTGAACCCGCACCAATCGATGTCAGCAGGCCCGCAGTCGTGTGGCCTAGACCAGTTGCAGTTGCTGGGTTTAAGAAGCTGTCAAAGCCATCCTAGGTTGGCTTAGTTGTCAGCCACACTTCTTGTAGGCATATGCAATCTGCCTCTGTCCATAGAGTCTCCACGGGATTCATTAGATGTGAGAAGCTGCGTGTGTTCAAGAGATAAGCGACAGAAGGGGCCCGTCCGGCGGTGTCTTTTTTGGCCATACAGCTGACTCTGTCCTCGGCGCCGCTGACATCCAGGGCCATGAATTCTCCTGCGGTAACTCCGATGGTTTGGTGGCTATTCATTTGGTCTTTTTGGCTGGGATTGAATTCCCCGGCCTGATTATAGTGAAAGTCAAGTTCGGTTTACTTGTCTGCCACTGCAGGCCTTTAGGGTCTGATCTTGCCAGGCCACTGTAGGAATAAAAGGAATCCTTATCTCCAGTTCCATGTTCAACCGGCTCATTGGCAGCAAGTGGTTACGTCCTCTGCCTCTCACCAAAAACGCCATCATCTAGTTCAGCTCTGGTTCGTTTGGAGGTTATACAATTTGAGAGGACTTTGAATTGTGTGAGGTCCTATTCTAGTGGTAGCAAAGAGGTTGCTGAAGCCATCAGCAGGTTTTTAACAACCTTTGAGCGCAGGTGGAGATACACCAAGTCCATCCTGTCTTCTTGGAGGAACTCCTCTATTATAAAATAGTCAGATATGAGCTGACGAAGAGAGGGAATATTGTGGTAGAGGTTTAGAACATTATTTATTTATTTAAATGTATAGAGCGCACAAACAGCCCGAAGGCATCGAGGCGCTGTTACATGGATAATGCAAGCTTAGTTACATGGAGCATACATTTTTTTTTTTTATTTGTTTATTGGTTTAATAACATGAGGTAAACAAGAAAGAAAACGAATATCATTGGCGATTGGTCAAGCATATCAAGGAAATACCCAAAACCCCATTATGGTAGTGGGTTATGTCACCCCAATCTTTGTCTTCAAAAACAAGGCCCAGTTCAGTTTCCCACTTACTCCTGCATTTAAGGTCTCCCCTGGTCGTACCCCACAACAGGGCCTCGTAGATTTGTGAGGTTTCATGGCCCCCCCTCAGCGGAGTTCAGTATTGTTTCGATGCATTCATTTTCCTCAGTCAGGTCAGCAGCGACCGGCCATCTCTTGTACAAGGCCTGTACGACCACCCTGTGCAACAGGAACTGTCCTGCCGGGGGGCCGTGGCCTCACAGAGTTCCGAGAAAGTTAGGATTTCCTGTTCTTGAATCAAGTCCCCAAGCGTGGCCACCCCGAGGGGCTCCCATTGTGTGTGTGTTTCAAGTTGCCCCCAAGAGTGATTAACCATAAGTGCAGCAATCGGGATCTGTGGGGAGAATGGGTCGTCCGACCCAACCACTTTAAAGGCCCTTTTCCAAAGCCAGATCCCGAGCTTGGCAAGGTAAGGGCAGTGTCTCGTAGCACCCTCCCCGGCCCACAGTATGTCTCTTAGTAACAACCGGGGGAGGGCCGGTTGGAGGAGGCGATTGTCCGTCGTGCTCTCATCGGCCATCCATTGTGTGATATGTCGCAGCTGGCTGGCAAGGAAGTACAGCTCAAAGTTGGGGATCTTAAGTCCGCCACTTTCGTATGGTCTTTGGAGAGTCTCCAACGCCACCCTATGCCTACCTCCCTGCCAGAGGAAGCCCCTACAGAGTTTGTTGAGATCTTTGAAGAATGAGGGGGGGATGTTGAAGGGGACGTTAGTGAAGTTATGTAGTAGGTGGGGAAGGGCGACCATTTTAACGAGACCAGCCCTCCCGGCCATCGAAAGCGGGAGCCGACCCCAGAATGCCATGAATTTCGTGAGAGAGTCTTTGGCCCTTACGGTATTAAGGATGTGTTCTGTGCCGGGGTTGCGGTGTATGGTTATCCCCAAGTATTTGAAAGAAGTTGCCTGCCATTCAAGATCTAGAGGGGGGAGGGATCTGTATTCATCAGTGTAAAGTGCTGCAAGGGGGTAAAGGCAAGATTTGCTCCTATTAATCTGGATCCCGGTGAGCTTGTGGAAGCAGTCCAGGGTTTCCAAGATGTAGGGTAGGAGGTGCTCAGGGTCTTGAAGGTAGAAAAGGGTGTTGTCAGCGTACATAGAGATGAGGTGGGTCACCCCGTCTATCTTAATGCCTCCCTCCCCATATTCCTGTCTCAGGTAGGCAGCCACTGGTTCCGCGGCAAGAATGTATAACATGGGGGACAGAGGGCACCCCTGGCGGGTGCCCCTGTGTAGGGACCATTTAGCGGAATAGGTTTTGTTGGTGCGTACTCTCGCAGTGGGGTTAGCATAAACTAGCTGGGTCCACTTTAGGAATACAGGGCCTATTCCCATTTTGGCCATGGTGGCATACAACCAGTCCCATCTCACGGAATCAAAAGCACATGGAGCATACATAATGTGTAACAATTACAGACATTACTAACCAAATGCATATTATAATGATGTACAGTACCCAAATGCAAATTATAATAATGTACAATACATGGTTGGAGGCGCGTTTGTGAGTTAACGGGTGACCAAACCCTGATGGGGTTTTTGCGGTAGTTGTTTTAAAAAACTAGCCGGTCTTACAAGAGGTTTGGTCAGTGCTCTGACCTCTTTCACCGGACCAGGTCAGCGTGGACCTGTGGCTTCACGTTGTTTACTCAGACTTCACTCTGGAACCTCCTCGACCAGCCCTATGGCGGTGGTTACGGCATATTTCCTGATTGCCCTCTCTCTCTTCTCGGCTAAAGTCAAGAATGTTTGGGGGGGCACCGTAGAGAGATTACAACTCGCTCCTGAGGCCACTGCTGATAGAGGGGCCAGCTTGAGGGCCTCGAGCTCGTCAGAGTTTGAGGTTTCATCATCGGAGTCAACCGAGTGGGTAGTAAGATCTATTAAAATTGCTCTGTCATCCTTGCTGAGGCTTATGTCTCTATCACTCTGCAGTGGAGGATCGACATTGAGGTTACTTGGGTTGGCCTGCAGATTTGTAGCTCGACATGATTCACTAAAGGGAAGGGAGGCTTTCCTCAGAAAACTTCTAGAGTCTTTGGCGTGGAGCATTTTAGGCATTTGCAAATTCCTGGCTGTCCTCCTTCGGGAAGGAGGTGCAGGTTTAAGTTTCCCCAATACAGCGAAGACTATTAAGAGGGATTTTCCCCTGTCTACTGCCTTTGGGACTTCCTTTTTGTCATGGGTAGGCTCCCAGGACGGGGAGCCAGCCAGTCCTTGTCCCGGTAATACCTCGCTTAGCAGACACCCTTGCTCTTGCATCGAGAAACTCTTTTGGAGGCAAAGGGCCTGGTCAGGCTTGTTGGACTCAGCACTTCACTCCTCACCCTGTTGGATGCCGTCAGCGTGTGGCAGTGGCCGTATACTGGTCTGGATGCTTTCCACCCTTCTTTCAGGCAATGGATTAGTTGCAAGTTGCGGTACACACACTACTCTTGTTTTACAGGAGGCCGTAATAAAGGCTTCTAGATAGATTATTTTGGGGTCAAACATTGCCAGTATGGCAGTCTGATCCTTGAGTGTCATTGAGGGCCTCATAAAACTTTGTGAAGGGCGTCAGAGCTATAGTTATTAATGACATCTGGCTAAACAGGTCCTTCCCCGAGTGTCGGTGCGCCAACTTGTCCCTTAGGCCGGATCTCCGTGAGCCAATGTGTTGGGCACCATACATGGTATCTGTGGTTGTGGGTTGACTCGATTGAGAGTCCGGTCAGTTCCTATTTTGGTGTTCTACATCTTGGATTGGCAGTTGTTGCGATATGTTCTCCGTGGAGCCTTCCAGTAGAGGATAACTTGGCTCCAGAGCTTTGCTCTTTTGTATTGATCCAGAACTTGAGGCCCTCCTGGCCATGTTCAACATGGTTGGACCAATTGGGATCCGCAGCGACAACGTCTACCTTTTTGGTCAGCAAATCAATAGCCGAGCGCAGGTTGCCAGATTTACATATGGTCAATTGAAGGTCTTGGTGGAGAGGAGATTTCAGCAAATCTCTACAGATCCCTTGGTCGCCGGGGCTGGTGGAGTGCTGTGGTGCTTTTGCTGAATGTACCTCTGATGTCAAGTTTTCTGATTCGGTACAGGGTCTCTTGTGAGCTGGGGCTCTGACAGGCGTTTGCAGGTCACCAAGCGTGGTTGCCTTCTCAGTTGCCCCCATGCCTTGACTACCACCACTCCTTCCTGGAGCTCACCATCAGTTAGTTCCATAGGTTCCCCTCCTATAGATACTGGAAGCCTAAAAAGGCGGTCTGGAGCTGCTGGTGAGGGTTTAGACAATAGGGTGACCCATTTGTCGAGACTAGACCCCGGCGGATGGGCACCTTTCCATCTCCATTTAGGCTGGGGGTGTCTATTCAAATCGTTAACAGGATGTTGCAGGACTTTTCTCCCCAATGGTAGTACCAGCGGGTCAATTGGTTTCAGACGTAAAACAAATTAGCCGATCTCCTGAGGGCAGCTCTGTACCAAAGGTGTCGTCAACACTGATCTGTGACCCTGGCCAGCTATCAGTGAAGGCCCCAAGTTTGTCTCTGAGGTCACAGAGGCTTGGGAAGCGGAGGAGTCGGACTCTTGTGGGTGGTCTCAGTTTTGTTCCCGGCAGGTGAGCTCATTAAGATGGTAGATAGTAGCCGATGGCCTGCCTGTTCCTCCCAGCGGTGGGGGGAGAGGGTCCTGCCCAGGTTCTGGCGTTTACACTGTATGGTAGCCCCGTTTGTCTAAATGTGCCAGCTCCATCCCACTCTCAATTGCGGTAGCATGTTGGTTTAAGGGTGGCGACCGGAAGGCAGAGGTTATGGCCGAGCTGTTCAGCGGGTGGTGAAAGTGGGCAAAATCTGCCCAAACTCACTTGCAGGAGCCCCGACTCCACAGCTTCCTCCCCCCTTGCCGATAGAGTCCAGCACAGAAGCCGACCCGGCACCTGCACCTCCCGTAACCGAGGGCGGGGACCAGCCAAGAAGCGTCTCGCAGGAGGCCCATCCCTCCTTTGCCTGCAAGGTGCCGTCATTTGCTGAAGATGTCTGAGGAGGTTGCGGCAAATGTTCGGTCAGGCACCCAGGAGGAATCGTTGGGACCACCAACCCTTCCTCACACTATGCACCTACCTCAACAGAGTGGTGACGAGTCTGTAGTGTGGACGCACTCAGGAGGGTCCTGGTTCGCTCCGAAGTGCCAGGTAGGCCTTCAATGTCCCGCTTAATTGTTTCTTAATTTTGAGAGGTAGGTCAAGCTCCATCATAAATCACACAGTCGGCGCCTGTCTGTTGACTGGTGTGTGGCTGGATTCTGTGCCAGACTTTACGCGCTGGTGCTCCGCACCTCCCCCTAGCAAATATAGAATTCTTTAAAGACGCAGTGCTTTGAGCAACAGGCATGGCGTCAGTAGTTTTCCAGCAGCAAATATAGAGGAATGATTCCCACAGACTTAGGGCCTCATTACAAGTTTGCCGGTACAGTAACAATGGTACCGATAAGCTTGCCGGTACCGTTGTTACTGTACCGGCAAACTACGAGTTCTGCTCGTGGGACACTTTTCGCCCGCCAAGTTATGACCTGGCAGATGCAGCGGCACCCGCAAGCAGAGCATGTCGGATGCACTGGCACCATTCTGAATGGTGCCGGTGCATCCGGCCTCCCCATTCCCATTGAGCCCTATGGGGCTCAATGGGAATGGGGAGCATTTTTCACAAACGCCCGGGAATGGCCAATTACCGGGTCCGGCAGGGCCGTAATGACCCGGTAATTGCCCATTCCCAGGCACCGGAAAAATGTGCACGTTCGGCGGCAGCCTGCCGGTTTTACCGGCAAGGCTACTGCCGAACTTGTAATGAGGCCCTTAGTCTTGATACCCCCTCCTGGGTGTTAAATAAGATTGGCTCCAAAATATGCCCTGTCCTGTCAGTTTTTTTCTGGATATCCTACTGGGCGTCATAGATCCCGACTTCCGGGGAGACATAAAGGTTCTCCTACAGAACCATGGTGAAATTCCATTTGAAGTACATCGTTGGGACAAACATTCACAGGGAATTCTTGAAAGGGCTCTATTTCCCCATTTTATAGGGAGTGAACTAGAAGAAACTGAGAGGGGTACCTTAGGCTTTCGGGAAGCTAATGAACAAATCTATCACAGAGGCAAAAATGGAAGAACCTACCATCCTTCCCGATCTAGCCTTCGCCCAGCAAAATGATCCAGCGCTCGCAGAGGCTTTCTTACAGGTGATTCTTGAAGAGGAAGGATTAGAGAAGGGAAGTCCTTTTTTCTTCCTAAGACAAGGTTTTCTGTACAGAAAGGAAACCTCCACAGAAGGCATAAGTAAAACTCAGTTAGCAATCCCTAAAACCCATCGGAAGATCATGCTAGAAATTGCACCTTCTCATTTGACAGGGGACACTTACGACAATTTAAGACCCAGGCGCTTATCAGTGGGAAGTTTTACTGGCCAAGTATTCATGCTGATATAAAGAACTTCATTCAAACATGTGAAATATGTCAAAAAACCAGTACGCGTATTCCACTACCTGCCCTTCTGAACCCTTTACCAATAATAAAAATCCCTTTCTCCCGGATTGGGATGGATATCATTGAACCGTTGGAAACCTCTAGACTGGGTAACCAGTTTTTCCTCGTAATTGTTGATTACGCCACCTGATACCCAGAGGCATTCCCCATGCGGAACAACCCAGCCCAACAGATGTTAAAACATTTATTGCCATATTTTTCCATGGTTGGTTTTCCCAAGGAAATTCTAACAGATCAAGGATCCAATTTTATAAGCAAACTCATGGCTGAAGTGAAAGAATATATTGCAACCTTAAGAACCTCATTTTACCACCCCCAAACGGACGAATTGTTAGAAAATTAATAAAACACTTAAGATGATCCTAATCAAGTTGGTAGACAAGGACGGAAAGGATTGGGATTGCATGATTACCTGTCCCTATTTGCAGTAAGAAAGACCCTGCAGGCGTCCACTGGATTCTCTCTTTTCGAACTACTTTATGGTATAGAACCAAAAGATGTCCTATACATGCTCTGGGAGACCTAAGAAGAACAAGAAGAGGCACCTACTCCCCTTTCACAGCTACCAGATTGCAAGAACATATGAAACTTGTTCAAAATCTAGTCTATAAGCACATGGAAAAAGCCCAAGCAGAGCAAAAGTCCACCTATGACGAAAATGTAAACTTAAGATCTTTTTCAATAGGACAAAATGTATTAGTCCTCTTACCTACCTCTGAAAATAAACTGTCTCAAAGTGGCATGGGCCATATGAAATATTAGAAAAAACAGGGACCAAAACCTATAAAATAGCCCAACCTGACGGGAAACAAACGACCCACCTCTATCATGAAAATCTTTTAAAAGAATGGAAGGAAAATCCACCCGCAGCCTCTGCCACGATACTGTCTTGTTTGGTACCAGAGGAAATAGATTGTTTTGAATTAATTTCCCAAGAGCTATCTAGTCAACAACAAGAAGACTTAAAAGATTTAGTCACGCCATTCCCCGATGTATTCTGTGAGAAACCAGGGAGAGTGGAAGGCACTTATTATATCAGAACTGCAAAGGGAAAAGTGGTCCATTTCAAACCATATAGACTCCCGGAAGCCCATAGACAGTGGTTGAGGAAGTGAACAAAATGCTAAGGGCAAATATTTTCAAACCTTCTTCAAGCCCCTGGTCCTCCCCTACAGTATTGGTCACAAAACCTGATCATTCCTGGAGGTTTTGCATAGACTGCAGACATGTCAACACCATGGCCCTCATTACGACCCAGGCGTTGGACCATGGTGCTAATAGCACCATGGTCCATGCCGGTAACTTACCGACTCCGCCATGGCGGAATGGGGAATTACCGCCCCATTCCGAGGTTGGCGGGTCGGTATTTCCCCATGACGCCATGGCCCTTCCCCATTCCCATTTTTGCCCCATAGGGCTCAATGGGAATGGGGAAGGCGCTAAGTACGGTGCCACAAATTGCGGCACCGTACTTAGCACCAGGGTCCCTTTGCGGGTTGGTTTTTTAACGCCTGCTAAAAGCAGGTGTTAAAGTGCTACCCGCAAAGGGACCTCGTAATCGGGCGTTAAGGGTTTGACGGCGCCGTTAACCCCTTAACGCCTGGGTTGTAATGAGGGCCCATCTCCGACTTTGATGCCTATCCCATGCCACGCATTGACAAATTGATTGATAAACTCGAAAATGCCCCCTTCCTATTAACCCTAGACTTAACTAAGAGGTACTGGCAGGTTCCAGTACATGGACCTGATAAGGAAAAGACAGCCTTCTCGACACCCCTGGGACGATTCCAGTTCAAGGTTCTGCCTTTGGGCTTACATGGGGCCCCACCTCTTTCCAACGGCTTATGGACAGGATATTACAACCACTACTTTCTGTTGGGCTTATATTGACGACAGTCATTTATAGTAAAACTTGTGAAGAACATGTTTTCCATCTCTTTACTATTATGAGAGCCCTCATAGGAGCCGGTTTAACTGCCAATCCCTCCAAATGTAAGCTGGCTCAATCAGCCGTGAAATACCTTGGTTTCTTTGTAGGGAATGGCAGTGTCCTGCCTCAACGAGAAAAAGTGAAAGCCATCCTAGATACCCCCATGCCTAAAACCAAGAGAGACCTCAGAGCATCCTTAGGGTTAGTCGGTTATTACTGTAGTTTTAATCCCTAATTTCTCAAACAGAACAGCTAGGTTGACAGACAAATTAAAGAACTCCAAACCCCAGAAGATTAATTGGACTGACGAGGACGATGTATGTTCCAACAGCTTAAATCAAACCTTGTGCCAGAAGCCGATCCTAAAGGTGGTAGATTTTTCAAAAGAGTTTGTGTTACAAACTGACGCCTCTCTTACAGGGTTAGGAGCAGTTTTGTCACAAGTTTGTGATGGATTAGAACACCCTATCCTATTCACTAGTTGAAAACTCTTCCCACATGAAAAAACTATGTGTTAGAATCAGGGGCGTTGCTAGGGGGGGCTGAGGGAGGTATAGCCCCATGTCCTATGGTTGTAGCCCCAGATAGAATCTCAGGGGCTACAAACAAAAGACTAGCTAGCCCCGAGTCCTGACATTAGCATAGCCCCAGACTTTTTCCAGACCTAGCAATGCCCCTGGTTAGAATTAGAGGTCTTTGCCATCAAATGGGCGATCACCCATCTAATATACTGGGCCTCATCACGAGTTGGGCGGTAGCCCTTAAATGTGGCAGTAAGTGTTACTGCCGAATTTACTGCTCCACCTAATCTCTAGTCTGGCATGTTTACCCCCAGCTTTGAGCTGGGGGTAAACATGATGAAAAAATGCCAATTTTCGGCACAATTACTGTGCGGTAATTGCGCCGAAAATTCCCCATTAGGTCCAATTGACCCAATGGGGAATGGGGACTAACAGTTAGCTCCCAACCCGTGATCTGGCAGTAATACCGCAGGACGGGTGGGTGCCAAAGCTAATAAAGTTGGGCGGTATCCCAGCCGAGATACCGTCCAACTCATGATCAGGCTAAAAATGTCCTAGGAAGGAAGTTCAAACTTGTCACATCATTCTCCACTAGTGTGGATAAGCCAATGAAAGGAATTTAAGCCTCAAGTCATGCAATGGT
Organism: Ambystoma mexicanum; assembly: GCF_040938575.1. NCBI lineage: Eukaryota > Metazoa > Chordata > Amphibia > Caudata > Ambystomatidae > Ambystoma > Ambystoma mexicanum. Next base: position 1,134,335,688 of record NC_090923.1, read on the forward strand.
TCCTAGACCTGTAACCTTACTGTTTCACTGTGATGCACTGAAAAGGAAAAGACCAGAGGAACGTTGATTTCCTTTCTCTGTTTCCCTGTGAAACAGATGCAGCTACATTGCATATGGGAAGGGCATGTGAGAAACCAGAAGGTGTCTCACCCGCTAGTCCCTGGGGATCTGTCATCCAGGTGGTCAGGACACAGCCATTACTTTTGGATCCAGTTCCTGGGGGTAGACCAGTGCAGGAGGATCACCTGACCTGGGTGAGGTGTCTTCTGGAAGTGGGACACAGGATGGTGAGATGCGGTATCCCCTTCCCTGTAACACCTTTACTCCATCCTACCCAGTAGGATATTTAGGAACTCTACCCCCCGCGCCCCTTTTACAACACAAACACTTTCTCACTGACAGCCCGCTCTAAGGGAAAACAGACTAACACCCGAGCTGTGTACCTGACATGTCCCAATACTATTGTCAGGCAATTATCGACAATCACCCACACCTGACTTCCATTACACTTCCCCACACGGATAAAAGATGGAGCACCAGAGCACACTCTGAGCGAGGCAAAGCACACAGGAGAACAGCAGTTCCAAGATGGCAGTTTAACGAGAGGAGTAAGACGGTGAAACGGAAGGGGTTAAGGAAGGAGGTTCGCTTGACCTTTTCGACAATGAACCGTTACTGTCACGAAACCTTGACAACAGAAAGTGCAAGACCAGGAAACCAGGCTGAATAATCCTGCATTTTGTGTCTGAGGTACCTGGGGAACTCCTGCGTCAATAATCAAGGCACGAAGAAGCGCAAGCTGCTGTGCTACTGTCCTTGCTCCAAGAACAAAGCAGCGTCAGTGAAAGCAACACAGCCGGTGAGTTGGGGAGACAGATGCAAGACTGGTCCGTGTTGAAGCCAAGGTTGCAAGCAGCAACATTGTAAGCGAGTGCTGGAATTAACATTGTTAAAACGCGTGTGATAAGAGACGCGAATTAACCTGAACTGCTGATGAGGGAAGTTTAAAGCAAGCTACAAAACCTTTGACAGAGTGGTCCGGCACCGCGTGGGTGCTCAATCGAATTGAAAGAGAACGACTAAATGTGAATCCAAGTGGTCCTGCGACGGGTCAAATCAAATCCTGCGTACAGTCCAAAGTCTTTGATTTCGATGAAGTAGAGAAAGTTTGGAAAAGTACATGGATTTAGTCCGAGCCCGACAGAGGGAGATCAATTGAATGTTTTGTGTTAAAGTGGGTCTGAGCCCAGGGGAGTGGGGGCCCGGGGTGAATCAAAAAATCACCCAAGAAGTTGTACATGAGAATCCTAAGGAGAAAGGAACTTTGAATGTTTGTCGCATCAGGCCCTCTGAAGTAAGAGACTTTGACATAGAAGGCCCTTGATAGTGAGATTTGAGCTGCATCCTTGTGCTAGAGAAGCCAGAGACTGTGCTAAGCTGGAGTGTGCCACCTTGTCCCGTGCTGAAAACGTGGTGAAGGGGAGGCCAACGGCTTGAATATCCTGACATATCATTTCTTGAACATGTTTCTTTTGCATAACATTGTTTCCGAAAATATTTTTTGTATTTAGAAGTAAGGATTGGCAATAAGTTTATTAGTAATAGGCCCTTTTATTTTGACAGACTCGACTAGGACTGCGTTATTATTGTTTGATGTTCATAGCTTTCTCCCCTCTTTAGATTTACGATTAGACAGGAGTTTTTCTAAACCCAGTTGAAGTTCAATAAACGCCCTTGAACTGTGATCACTTGTGTCTTTCTTACTGTTGGATACCATGCCTTCCTTACAGAGAGTATAGCAGGAAAGGGACTGTTAGTGGTTAGTCCTGGTAGGTGAGTGGAACAAGAAGAAAATATTGAAGTATTGCATGGTGGTAGAAAGTGGTTGTGGAAAGTCCAACAAGGTATTTGATGAACTGTGGTAAAACTATTCTGACAAAAAAATGTTGTTCATGAAAACGAAAGTTGAAACAGTTGTTTACCAAAGAAAAGGAGTATACTCTGAAATATTGACTGACAATGTGAAGGTAAAGCTTCGTGATTTGTTACGCTAGAGTTTGTGGCAATTTGACCAAATGATCTGTCAAGTGATGAACTTTGTCAGACATGGAACAATCCAAGTGCCAAGTGGAACACTCATGGAGTGAAGAAACTTTGTGTTGTGAGCAAGACTTGGCTTTTGAGAGGAACTTTGCTTCTGACACACCACAGCATTCACAAAATGAACATGTGTTTGGCTGTGCTAGCCATTTTGGGGACATAGGCATAATTTAAATCTGTTGTGATATGCTCCTGTGCCTTGTTGGTGACCTGGCAACTATTGGAATTTTTCATCTTACCATACAGAACCGCTGTAAATAGTATGGATTGTTACCCAATTTTTTAAAACCATATTTTATTAGTTTTACAACAAATTTAAGAACGTCACCATTTACATGTTTACATCAGAGTCAATGGCTTTAGGATCATAACCAACAACCAGATAAACACATTATAGTTTTCTGTCCCTTCCGCCTGGCTTCTACATAACCAATATGTAACCCTCTCTGAGGTACCTTTCACCGGACTGTACTGACTAATGCTGTCTCCAAGCATGTGCTATTCTGCGTTAACAGCTTCAAACGTCTTTTCCCCACCCTCCCCCTCCCCCACACATCGGGGTAATATCTGGTGTCACACTGTTCCCTTTATCAAGCTCTACATCTCTCTGCCCTGTTCAACCTATGCAATGGAGTTACTTTCATGTTCAATTTTGACATTTTGTCACTGCTCACCACCCTGGCAGATTCCAAAATGATGGGCACTATGAATAGCATTAAAGTTGTTATTGGGCCCCTTCTTGTTTCCCTCTATCCCACCCCGTTCGGTGCATCTCTGTATTCCGCATAGTATTCCAAAAAGGGAAGCCAGATCATGTCTATGTGTGAGGGTGAGATTCCAACAGGGTCGCTGTAATACTTCCCATCTGATTTGTAGTGTGTGCCTTTGTGAGCCATTCCCCTTTCGTTGGCAGTGTGCAGCTTTTCCATTTAACTGTTAAACAGACTCTTGCTACCAACAGGTTTCTAGGCATGTGCGAAAGAATAGCATTTGTTCCCTCCCCGTCCGTCTCTATTCCAAACAAAACCATTAGTGAGCACAGTCTCCTACAGATACCATCTACTGCCTGTATCCAGCCCCGGATTTATTTCCAAAACGGCTGCACCTTTACACAGCTCCACCACTGGTGCCAACAATCACTTGTTTCACCACAACCCCTCCAGCAATACAGTGCTATCCCTGGAAACATTTTCGATAGTCGTTGCAGAGTCAGGTGCCATCTCATCAGTAACCTTCCGTTATGCATCTTATATTGCATAGATATAGATGTGTTCCATACTGCCCTGTATATTACTGCCCATGTGTCTGCTTGGTCCTGTAGCCCTAGCTCTGCATCCCATTTGGTCTGAGTGCCTGGCTGTGCAAGATGGCCTCTAGTAAGCAATGCGCTACATAGTTGAGCTATCAACCCCCTTGAGCCCTGGCGTTCACTAAAGATGCGTTCAAATACAGTAAGCAGTCTCCAGAGAGAGTCTCCCCAGCACAGATCTCGCAGTACACTCCTCAACTGCAAATAGTGTAGTGGTGTTATCGTGGTACTGTGCTGTGCTGCCTCTGACATATAATAACCCTTTTTCCACATCTGCCCTTCTCTCACCAAACCATCCTATTGGGTCTGCAAGAGACTTGCATCTATTAATTGATCTCTAATAGGGAGGGGCCCATATGCAACTGAGGGGAGATGGCCGGGACGTCACTCCCTTCATGGTTTGTGTGGGACACCACAGGGACCACAATACCACTAAGACTGAGTGCTCATGAATGTTACGTGGCTTAGACCGGTGTGGGACCCACAACCATTCGCCAGGGTTACTGGCGTAAATAGCTCATTTTCCATACTTACCCATTGTTTCTCAGTATTTTCCCACAAGTGATCCGCTAGGGTGCGAAATTGAGAAGCCTTAAAATATTCAAAGAGATCAGGTTATCCCCCACCCCCCTTGTCTTTTGGTGTGATCAAAGTCACGTATGACACCAGGGGCTTCAAGTCTGCCCACAAGTTCACCAAGAGGGATCGTTTAACTTCTGCATGAAATGCTTCCGCGACAACCACCAGGAGTGATTGAAAGAGAAACAGGAGTCTAGGGAGTATATTCATTTTAATGGACATAAACCTAGCAGTCCAGGAGAGTGCCGACCTGGCCTATCTCTCCAAGTCGGCTTTAATGGTGTTCCAGAGAGGTGTATAGTTTGCATCAAAAAGATTTGCCAAATATTTTGATATCTCTACACCTAGGTATTGTATCCCCTCTGTCTGCAATTGGAAACCCCAGTCTGCTACCAATTGTGCTGGAAGGACTGCTTTCGGTTGGAGCGTCAAAGCAACTATTTTGTTCAGGTTCGCTCAAAATCCTGATAATGTGCCATATTCCATTAAAGTGGCAAACAGGGCGGCCACCGATTCCAATGGTCTGGACATGTAGGCTAAGATATCATCAGCAAATAGTGCTAACTTGTATTCCATCCCTTCTCTTTCTACCACGTGCATTTGAGTGTTCTAATTGCCTGCACCAATGGCTCCACAACCAGGGCAAACAAGAGGGGGGACAAAGGACAGCCCTGTCGCATGCATTGTGTCAGCTTGAAGAGCTCCGATGCAACACCATTGACGAGAACCCGATGCAACACCATTGACCAGAACTTTAGCAGTAGTGTTTCGATATAGTGCCAGTGCTCCCAATATCCATTGTTGACCCAGTCCTGCCCACCTCATAACCGCGTGCAGAAAAGGCCATTCAACTCCTTCGAACACCTTCTACGTGTTGATAGACATTAAAATGGAGCAGGCCTCCCTCTCATCGATGGCGGCAATAAGGTCAAGAGTTTTGCAGACATTGTCTGTGCCCTGCCTGCCCTTTACATAACCGACCTGGTCCGTGTGAACTAAATGGGGTCAAATTTGGGCTAAGCGGCTCGCAAGGATGCTTGCGTAGATCTTTGCATCCACATTTATAAGTGATTTTGGGCGGTAGGATGCGCACTCCATAGTGCCTTTGCCATCCTTTGGTATTACTATGATTCTAGATTCCGTAAATGACGGTGGGGCCTGGCTGGTTTCTAAGATTGAGTTAAAGAGTTTCGCTAAAAAGGGAGTTAACTCATTACTATTCGCTTTTTAAAAAGCTGGTATGTACCCGTCTTGCCCTGGTGCTGAACCTGCTCTCATTTTAGAGATGGCTGTCTGAATTTCTTCAGTTGTGATTGGGCCGTTTAACATATTCTGGTTAACTTGTGATATCAGCGTTACAGGAATTTTGCTAAATAATGCCGTCTTCTGTACCCTCTCGCTCAGCCGTGTATAGGGTAGTATAGAATCTGGATAAGCGCTCTGTGATTTCACCAGGGTTCAATAGCTCTATTCCTGTTTCGTTTTTAATTTTGGGAATCACCCTTTCAGCCCTCTGTTTTCGTAGGCGGTTGGCCAACATGGTGTGGGCTTTGTCGCCTCTCTCATAGAACTTCTGCTTTAGATATCGCAATTGCATCAGTGCTTTGCTTTGCCAAATGTCCCTTCATTCTTTTTGAAGCACCCCAATCTGCACAAACATTTCTGCACTGTCTGCGGGTTGAGCACAGAGTTCTAATTCTTTACGTGTAATTTCGGTTTTCAGCTCCTTCTCCCGTTTCACCCTGATCCTGTTTCTATGAGCTCCTTCCGCTATCATGGTGCCCCAAATTGTGGCTTTTGCCGCTTCTCACACTGTATTTAATGGCAATTCGCCCGTGTCATTCAGAGTAAAATAGTCTTTTATTGCTTCAGTTAGAGTTTCTTTAAATAATGGGTCTTTTATAGAGGGTGTCATTACATATCCATCTGCACTCTGTGTGTAAGGATGGGCCTAGGTCCAATTCCAGCACACATAGTTTGTGATCCGACCAGGCTACTATCTCAATGGTTGCAGCTAAAATTGTACCTTCTTTCTCTGCTTCGATCATCAAATTATCTATTCGGGAATAGGTGAGGTGGGGGGAATAAAAAGAGAATGCTCTCTCTCCCCGTTGGGTGTACTGTGCGCCAGGTGTCAATTAGATGGTTTGCCCTTAATAGGCTTAGGAATCTTTCACCCCATGAGCCATACGGTGGGTCTGCCCCCTGTCTCATAGAATCCCAGTCTAATCTTGAATCTGAGGTGATATTAAAATCATTGCAACATACTAATGTGTCTTCTTTCCAACTATCTAGGACTCGCTAAAGTGTAAGCTGATTTTTGTTAGGTGCATAAACGGAACAGAGTGTGACCACACGTGATCTTATTTTCCCTGTTAATGCTAGGTACCTCCCCTCCTCTTCCCTGTGAATCTGCTCTATTTAGAGGCCTAATGATTTCCTGTATATGATTCCAACACCACCTCTATTCTGACCACCCGAAGCCCACAATATGCCTCCTATTTCCTTACTTACTATCTTGAATTCTTTCCCTTGCACAAACTTTGTTTCCTGCACAAATAACACATCCAGTTTAGAGAGTTTAAATTGCCTTGCCAGGGGGGGCACTATTGCATGGCTCGTGTGATGGCCGCAGCCTGAGAGTGCTCCGGCAGAGACTTCAACACTTGGTGAAAGATCCTGCAGTTCGGTGCTGGAGTAACCTGTGGTAAGCTAGTCAATGTGTGCCTTAGTCTTGGGGGTACGTGGAGATCTGGCTCTGTGCCTTTGGGTCTGAGGGAATCGACTGATTGCGGCCCGCTTTCCTCCTGATCGAATCCTGGTGGGCCGCCCATCCCCCAGCCAATGGCTGCAGTCTGCTTCAGACCGCGGCCGTCCTGCATGCGGCTGGGACAGCTTCCCGACCCGGCACCCTCCCGACCTGGCACCCTGCTCCTTCTCATCTGTGCCTGTGGTGAGCGTTACGCTCCTCTGCTTTGGGGAATCTGGAGTCCCTCAGGTGCCCGACCCCCTGTTTGTCGGGGAGTGGAGTCGGGGTCTGGTGCACCTGGAGCACGCCCCCCCCCCGCCTGAGAGCAACGTTGCGGGCGCTTCTGGCCAGACAGCCCGCTTCCTTGACACTCCTCATCGCATCGGCCCGGGGTCCCTGGGCATCAGTGGCTGTGCTCGGTGTGGGAGGGGGGCGGTGGGGAGTGACTTTGGATGCAGCTGCCCTCCTCCTTCATCGTGGGTGCCGGTGGTGCTCCATTCTAAGAACTTATTTTTTTTTTTTTTTGCATCGGTCGCTTTGGCCCTGCAGCCATAAGCATTCACCTCCTGGGACACTGCAAGGGCCCCAGACCTGACGGTCCCCATATACTGGTGGCCCATAGCTGTACTCGGTCCGGATCCAGTGCTGGCCACCCTAGTCTGTCCCTCTGTGATAACCTGTGAACTTGTCTCTGCGGTACGATGGGTGGGCCTGCTGCTCCCGGCCCGGGCCCGGATTGGGAGTGTGCTTGGTGTGGGAGCTGTGGGGGGCCTACCCTACAAGACTGTAACACCGGCCCTCTGTGACTTCTTTGGGGCTATCTATATTACATCCCACTATCCTCGCCAGCACAAACTATACTCTAACTGGACCAGAATTGGCCCCTCCTCATCCACGCTCTTTTCCCTCCAGGGGCCCTATCTAGCGTCTGTCCCCACAGCCTTTTTCCGTACCACTCCTGCAATTCACTGAGACACTCGGAGGCCTCTGTTCTCACGAGCCCCCTTAGTTGCCCCTAGGGGAACCCTGGGATAATCCCTCTCATGATCTGCTGGCATCAGGAGCATGGCATCTTTTCCGCCAACATACCCGGAGGAAATCTTGGAAATGGGTAACCAAAAGAAGCAGGCAAAGATGGACCAATACGCCATATCAGATTCAATGCAGCAGGACAACAAGCCTGCCTCTTCCCAACTTGACATTTTGGCTCTCAACCAAACTTTGTTCACATTAAAAAATAGCACAGACAACCTGGGGGCCAAAATTGATGCGTTGACTTGTAAGGTGGATGTATCTGCGATCCAAATTGAAAAACTGTGCGGCAGAATGTCAGATGCGGAACACCGGATTGGGGACAGAGAAGAGAAAATCGCTGACCTACAGCGGGAAGTGGCGTCCCTTCAGCAAACAGTTAAAAAAGTGGTTGCCAAGAACGACGACTTAGAGGGACGATCAAGGAGAAATAAGATTAGGATAACCGGGGTCGCCGAGTCCACTCCTATCGACAATATGGAACTGTTTGTGGAAAAATTGCTTAAAGAGGTGCTCGACGACCCCCCTGTTACAAATATGTTCATGGTGGAGTGGGCCCACCGTTCCCTTGCGACCAGGCCCCCTCGATATTTGGCGCTTTCTCCACCTCGACAATCTTGAGTTCACCTTTCATTCCGGTGTACACTCCAGTTCATCTAGAATAGATTATAATCACTTGTCTTCGGAGCTGGTTCAGACATCCAGCAGAGCAGAGATCCTTGCCCGAACCCTTTCTAACCACTCCCCGGTCATGGTACAGTTTTCAGCCCGATCAGCCACTCCAGGCAGTCCCGATGGAGGTTCCGTGCACGGGCATTAGAAGACGCAGCGTTCTGCGAGGACATGCGTCGAACCATCACCGAATTCTTTCAACTAAATAGGGATTCTGTCTCGGACCCAGGGTTGGTTTGGGAAACGTTCAAGGTGTATATCCGAGGCTGGCGCATATCACAAGAGGGTGGTGTCCTTAAAAGCATTCATAGAGCTATTGCTTCCAAAGAAAAAGATATAAAAGACTTGGCGCTCCAACAGACCCAGTCGGACTCCCCCCGGCTCCAACCTATCCTGTCGGCCACGTGCTGTGAATTACACTGGCTGATGGACGAGGAGGAAAGATTTTTGGGTGACCCTGTCGCAGCTTCAAGGTACAGGAAGGGGGATCACCTGAGTAGGGCTCTGGCCTGGGCCATTAGGCAGGAACACCATCTGGACCCCATAGTAGAAATAGACACCCCCGAGGGTGAGTCCACTAGGGACTCAGGGAGTATAAATGCTGCATTCCGACAATATTATGAGACGTTATATACGTCGAAGTGCATGGTGGCCCACGATTCCATCGTTCGATATTTAGATAGGATCGCACTGGGATGGCTGGACCCGGGGGTTTGAGCTCTCCTCAATGATCCCCCAACAGACTAGGGTTTCTTGAGTTGATGCGCTCACTCCCAAACGGTAAAGCCCCCGGTACGGATGGCATCACTGCTGAGATGTACAAAACATTTCCTTCTCTTCTCATCCCCCATCTGCGTAGTATGTATGAAACAGCTATCTCATCGGGGGTCCTCCAGGAGTCCACCAGGATGGCCCTGGTGACAGTATTGCTTAAACCTAACAAGGACCCTAAGAGGTGTTCGTCATACCATCCCCCATCGTTGCTAAACACTGATCACAAGATACTGGCAAAACTCCTTGCCAACAGGCTTTTGCCCCACATGCCGGACTTGGTCCTCCCAGACCAAGCAGGTTTTATACCGGGTCGCTCAACTCAGAATAACCTCTGGAGACTATTCACCTTGATGCATAACATAAATCCTGAGATCCCGATAACTGTGGCGGCCTTGGATGCTGAAAAGGCGTTCGACTCGATCGAATGGCCTTTTCCGTTTGAAGTTCTCCGGCGTTCCGGGATGGGCACCTCACTCTTATACTAAAATTGGTTACTCTATACGTCCCCTTGTGCACTAGTCTACACAAATGGTATTCAATCTGCGCCTATTTATCCAACCCAGGGCACTAGGCAGGGCTGCCCTCTCTCGCCCATCTTGTTTGCCCTGGCGATCGAGCCGGTGGCCTGTGCACCGAGGGAATTTCATGCCCACCATGCGGTAACTATCCGCTCGCACATGTCCATCGTCTCTCTATACACTGATGATATGTTAATATATTTAAATAATCCCCACACCAACCTAAACACTGTGATGGAAGAAATCACAGAATTCAAGGCCCTGTCTGTCCTACAGATAAATTGGTCCAAATGATATTCTCCCGCTCACCCCTGGTGTTTCCCCAAAGGACATAGGCGGTGCCTTTGCCTGGTGCCCACAGGGCATCTGTTATTTGGGCGTCCAGGTATCCACGTCCCCTCCCTGCTTGATTGTACGAGGAGAAGTATGTTGCAGTCTTACAAAACTTGGAACACAGGGTAGACACGTGGGTCCGCCTTCCTTTTTCACAGGCAGCCCGTATCACCTTATCTAAAATGGTCATTTTGCTGAAATTATTGTACGTTTTTAACAATGTCCCGATATGGCCTGCTGTGACCTTCTGGAATCCTTTAAAGAGCATGATGATCAAATTGATTTGGGCCGGGAAGCAACCTCGCATCTCACTGCACACAATGGCTCTCCCGTGCAGTCAGGGCAGGCTGGACGTCCCCGATTTCTTTCTGTATTATCTCGTGGCCCAGGTCCAGTATGCAGTGTGGTGGTGGTACCTTGCAAGAGACCTCCCCCATTCGTGCCTGGAGAGGGCCATCACTAAACGTGATGACCTGAGAGGTCTGCTCTGGGCACCCTGAGAGCGACACGTGAGGGCTGAGACACAACCCCTAGAGATTACTTTGCAGGCATGGGACTATTTGGTGAAGAAGGCGGTTTGGACCGTTGGTACTCTCCGTCCCTGGCCATATATAATGTTTGCGGCATTCCTCTCGCGCATTAGACTGTATTTATTCAGCATTTCACTAACCTCCAGATATATACATTGGGTTATGTTGCACCAGGGGGTACGTTCATACCTTGGGAAATACTCAAATCCAGGGGCACATGGTCTCCAATCACGTTACTTTTATACTACCGGCTCCGGGAGGTCTTGAAGGCCAGATGGCCGGATTTCCCGAATGCTCCACACACACACCCCCGTTGTTGTCGTTTATAATAACGCTAACATCTACCAAGAAATTAATCTCGTCCCTGTATGGCCTAACCCGGACACTAGGACCCTCACCCCCAACTCCGTATAGGGATAAGTGGGAGGGTAGCATAGGGAGGTCGCTATCGGATGACCAATGGGGCCTAATTCAGAACCAGACCAAAATTATCTCTATTAATATTAAATTCCGCCTGATGCATTTTAAATTTTTGCATCAGATATATTACTCTCTGTTAGGGAGAATTCTCATTAAATGGCTAATTTCCCTTACTTAGAGTCCCCCAGCAGCTTTGTTGGATTTGAAGGGTTTATTTTTTTTCTCCTGCTAAGAGTGAGACCCTTTTTTTCCATCCTTAGACAGATTTCTAGTGTATGTTTTAGGCTATCTTATGTGCTTATGATCTATGGGGTTTATCTCACCCTCATAGGAATCATCTTTTTACCATGTGTGGTACACAGCACCCTCCGTGTCGTACCCCAGGGGTGTCGTAGCGACCCCCAAACATAGGCTCCATACCCTGGGACTGACTGCTGTCTCCCATGGCATGTAAAGTCCCCATTGACTTTACTAGTCAATAGTTATGAACTAAACCAGTACAACCCATTTTACAATGGAAGTACTGGAAAGGGTTAATAGTTTTTCCCTAGTGTTCATTTTCGAGGGGGTACTGTATAGTCCCTCTCTCAAAAGTTTCTGGCTGGTGGCAGTGGTTACTACCATAAATATTCGACTGCAAATATTTCCCTATGGGATTTTCCCATTGTTCGAGGCTACCACTTTTACTGACAGCCTCTAACATACCGCTGGTTTATTTTAATATTAACTTTAATCCGTTGGTTTTTTTTTGCCAGAACTTTAATAATATTTCTTTCTCGTGTCTTTCTCTGAAATCCTAACCTGGGTCGGGATCCTTTGTTTGTCCTTTTGGCGGGCTTCTGCACTGAAGCCCTCCTCTCAGCGTCACTGAGTCTGGGGTAGACAGGATGTGTGGGAGGGGGAATAGGCACCCTGGATAGGGTTGCCTACACAACCCAAGTCGCACTCTGCCCTGATAGGCTGGGGGGTTCTCCCGCCAGGAGAGCCACCCCACTGTGTGAGTGACAGCTATGCTGTATGAATGGGGATCTTGCTGCATAAAATCAGGGTCCTGAGGACTGGAGGACAAGAGTCGCCACTGGAACTAAGAAACCGAAGAGGAGAGAGGCTAAGACATCTGCACCGACTGAACCACCGGTGAAGCCCTGCCGCAGATCCTCACCACTTTTCTCCAAGACTTGAGAAGATCTTCCTCTACAAGAGTCTTCTTCCCTTGAGCTGGTGGGGCCAACCAGTTCGTCAATCGCCTTCCAGGACCTGTCTTAGTCGAATCGCCAGTGCCCTGCACTCGTAGACTGGATAGCCAGGCACCCGTCCACCACGACTGAGATTTAAAGGAGCGTACCTTTTAATCCGTTTCGGCATCACCGCGGCTGGCTTCTTCCCTGGGCAGTGCAGTAACTCGAACCTTCCTCCATGACGAGAGCCTCTCTTCCTCTTCTGAACAACATGAACTGCAGGAACTGCCAGGAACCACCGCCACCGCAGGAGCCGCTTCCACTTTTTCAGGTACATTGTTCCGCCAGGCCTCCCGTTTCGAGGGGTACTCCTGAAGGTATTTGAAATCCTTTACCTACCTCCTGGGTTGGCCGCCCCTATTGACTAACATTATCTTTTACCTTCTTCACCCTCCTTTTGAATCATAAACCAAAGACTTGACTGTAGCGACTAGAACAGTTTGATCCTGGGCACATTGCCCTGTACCACTAACTCTGGCACAGGCCTATTGACTTTGGCTAAACCTGTTACAACTGCCCTCACTAGATTGCTTTTCATCCTCAACTGTGTTGGTGCACCAAAAACTCTTATAACAACTCTTCCTTCCCTCTTAAGTTTTGCTGAAGTGCCAAGTGTTGCTCGTGTGTTTAAGAGGTTAACGCTGTATAACTTATCCTTTCCCTCCCTTTTGAGAAATTGCTAGAGTGCCATTTTTGCTTGCTTGACCCTGTGCCATTTTGCTCAGTTTTCACTCTGGCTCAAACTTGTCTAGAATTTAAATAGGGAGTTGTGTATACTTTTCTTGACTGTTATAACTTGCTTTGATAAATGTGATTTATGTGTTGAACTAGAAGTGTGTAAAATAAATATATATATATTCTTTTTAATACAAAGCTTTGGTCAGTGTTTCCTTGTACCATAGTCCTATAGTCCTAATGTGTAAACCCTGAATACTGCTCATCTTCCTCTTGAGATAAGTCTGACTGCTCAGCCACAGCTACCAACCAACAGGGTAATTCATAGAATTCAGCGCACAAGTAGCGCACGCGGCTGGCGCACAGCGTGCGCGTGCGATAGTCTGCGCCAGCTGCGTGCGCCAAAACCGAATCTGGCGCACAGCGTATTCATGGATTTTAGCTTCCCCAGGCAGCCGTGGCACACAGTGGCGCAGCGACTCGCTGCAGCGCCAGTTACGCCCCCAGGAACGCCCCTTGCGCTGGGAAATCTCATAAAAATCACAAACCAGCGCAAGGGGCTGCGCTAACCCTGGACCATCACGGCAAGCGGCCCATGCGATTTTCAAGGGTGCGCGGGAAGTTTCACATGTCAAATCCCAGGCTACGTCCATTTCAGGGGTGCGCGGGAAGTTTCACACGCGAAAAGCTAGGCTACGGGAATTGCAGGGGTGCGCGGGAAGTCCCACACGCGAAAAGCCAGGGTACGTCCATTACAGGGGTGCGCGGGAAGTTTCACACGCGAAAAGCTAGGCTACGGGAATTCCAGGGGTGCGCGGGAAGTCCCACACGCGAAAAGCCAGGGTACGTCCATTACAGGGGTGCGCGTGAAGTTTCACACGCGAAAAGCTAGGCTACGGGAATTGCAGGGGTGCGCGGGAAGTCCCACACGCGAAAAGCCAGGGTACGTCCATTACAGGGGTTCGCGGGAAGTTTCACACGCGAAAAGCTAGGCTACGGGAATTCCAGGGGTGCGCGGGAAGTCCCACACGCGAAAAGCCAGGGTACGTCCATTACAGGGGTGCGCGGGGAAGTTTCACACGCGAAATCCCAGGCTACTTCCATTTCAGGGGTGCGCGGGAACGTTTCACACGCGAAATCCCAGGCTATGTCCATTTCAGGGGTGCGCGGGAAGTTTCACACGCGAAAAGCTAGGCTACGGGAATTCCAGGGGTGCGCGGGAAGTCCCACACGCGAAAAGCCAGGGTACGTCCATTACAGGGGTGCGCGTGAAGTTTCACACACGAAAAGCTAGGCTATGGGAATTGCAGGGGTGCGCGGGAAGTCCCACACGCGAAAAGCCAGGGTACGTCCATTACAGGGGTTCGCGGGAAGTTTCACACGCGAAAAGCTAGGCTACGGGAATTCCAGGGGTGCGCGGGAAGTCCCACACGCGAAAAGCCAGGGTACGTCCATTACAGGGGTGCGCGGGGAAGTTTCACACGCAAAATCCCAGGCTACTTCCATTTCAGGGGTGCGCGGGAACGTTTCACACGCGAAATCCCAGGCTACGTCCATTTCAGGGGTGCGCGGGAAGTTTCACACGCGAAAAGCTAGGCTACGGGAATTCCAGGGGTGCGCGGGAAGTCCCACACGCGAAAAGCCAGGGTACGTCCATTACAGGGGTGCGCGTGAAGTTTCACACGCGAAAAGCTAGGCTACGGGAATTGCAGGGGTGCGCGGGAAGTCCCACACGCGAAAAGCCAGGGTACGTCCATTACAGGGGTTCGCGGGAAGTTTCACACGCGAAAAGCCAGGGTACGTCCATTATAGGGGTGCGCGGGGAAGTTTCACACGCGAAATCCCAGGCTACTTCCATTTCAGGGGTGCGCAGGAACGTTTCACACGCGAAATCCCAGGCTACGTCCATTTCAGGGGTGCGCGGGAAGTTTCACACGCGAAAAGCTAGGCTACGGGAATTCCAGGGGTGCGCGGGAAGTCCCACACGCGAAAAGCCAGGGTACGTCCATTACAGGGGTGCGCGTGAAGTTTCACACGCGAAAAGCTAGGCTACGGGAATTGCAGGGGTGCGTGGGAAGTCCCACACGCGAAAAGCCAGGGTACGTCCATTACAGGGGTGCGCGGGAAGTTTCACACGCGAAAAGCTAGGCTACGGGAATACCAGGGGTGCGCGGGAAGTCCCACACGCGAAAAGCCAGGGTACGTCCATTACAGGGGTTCGCGGGAAGTCCCACACGCGAAAAGCCAGGGTACGTCCATTACAGGGGTTCGCGGGGAAGTTTCACACGCGAAATCCCAGGCTACTTCCATTTCAGGGGTGCGCGGGAACGTTTCACACGCGAAATCCCAGGCTACGTCCATTTCAGGGGGGCGTGGATAGTTGAACACGCTACTCTGATCGTTGGGTCTTCACAGGTCTTCCCTGTACAGCCTCCACGTCCCCTGCATGCAGTCCACACCACAGGGGATTACCCTGCACACCTGCTCATGACTCCCACCCCCCAGCAGTCATGGGGCACCCTCCACCAGGCCCCCACCCATGTCTCCCACCACCCCCACCCCCCAGCAGTCATGGGGCACCCTCCACCAGGCCCCCACCCATGTCCCACTCATGCCTCCCACCACCCCCACCCCCCAGCACTGTGGGGCACCTGCCAGCAGGCCCCCACTTATGTCCCACTCATGCCTCCCACCACACCCACCCCCCAGCACTGTGGGGCACCTGCCAGCAGGCCCCCACTTATGTCCCACTCATGCCTCCCACCACACCCACCCCCCAGCACTGTGGGGCACCTGCCAGCAGGCCCCCACCTATGTCCCACTCATGTCTCCCACCAACCCCACCCCCCAGCAGTCATGGGGCACCCTCCACCAGGCCCCCACCCATGTCCCACTCATGCCTCCCACCACACCCACCCCCCAGCACTGTGGGGCACCTGCCAGCAGGCCCCCACTTATGTCCCACTCATGTCTCCCACCACACCCACCCCCCAGCACTGTGGGGCACCTGCCAGCAGGCCCCCACTTATGTCCCACTCATGCCTCCCACCACCCCCACCCCCCAGCACTGTGGGGCACCTGCCAGCAGGCCCCCACTTATGTCCCACTCATGCCTCCCACCACACCCACCCCCCAGCACTGTGGGGCACCTGCCAGCAGGCCCCCACTTATGTCCCACTCATGCCTCCCACCACACCCACCCCCCAGCACTGTGGGGCACCTGCCAGCAGGCCCCCACTTATGTCCCACTCATGCCTCCCACCACACCCACCCCCCAGCACTGTGGGGCACCTGCCAGCAGGCCCCCACTTATGTCCCACTCATGCCTCCCACCACACCCACCCCCCAGCACTGTGGGGCACCTGCCAGCAGGCCCCCACTTATGTCCCACTCATGTCTCCCACCAACCCCACCCCCCAGCAGTCCTGGGGCACCCTCCACCAGGCCCCCACCCATGTCCCACTCATGCCTCCCACCACCCCCACCCCCCAGCACTGTGGGGCACCTGCCAGCAGGCCCCCACTTATGTCCCAGTCATGTCTCCCACCAACCCCACCCCCCAGCAGTCATGGGGCACCCTCCACCAGGCCCACACAGATGTTCCCCTGCCAATAGGAAATCACAATACAGATCCCAGGATCCCATGGGCAACCACATCCCACCCCATGTCACCCCAGTCCATACACACATCCAAGGTACACATCCATTCAAAAATCAAATACCCATTACATGATACATAACCAATGAGCAGTATGCGCATGAGTCCAAGTCCGTCAGACTCACACAATGGCAACACATGACTGTGAAAACCCAGATTGTGACAGTCAACAAACCAATGAGAGAAGTCCACACAATAGAATCAAAAGAACAATGTATTAAAATGTAAGAAGGAAAAAAAAAGAAACACCTAAATGAATACACAAAGTAACAGGTAAAAAACAAAAAAAATCGAATGAAAGGTGAAATCCAAAAGAACGGGTGCAAAGTCAATCAAAATGGAAATCAAAAACAAACACATTGCCCCATGGTCCAAATAATAAAATCGAAAATATCCACAAACTATGTACAAAGATGATTGTCCGGGTCCAATATCCCTAAAAACCATAAAATGAAACCTACCCAAAACCTAACTAATGCTAACTATATACAAAAAACGTGGGCCATTGTCCAATCAACCCAAAAAATAAATAAAAATAAAGGAAACCTACTATCTACATAACTATATACAAAGGCGGCGGGCCAGTCCTGCGGCTCAATGAGAGATGTTATGGGCCAGGGCATCATCGAACTCCCTTTCTATCTCCCCGAGGCGTTCATCCTCAATGGCCCCGAGGGCCCGCAGGGCTGACGCAGTGTCCACCTCCAAGCCCCTGCGGATCTCCTCGAGGCACTCGGCACGCCTCAGGGCCCTCTGCATGGAGTCCACCGCCCTGACCATAGCGAGCCGCCCCTCTTCTGCCCGCCGCCTCTCCGCATCTATTGCGTGGCCTAACCGCTGCCACACGGAAGACACCTTCTGTACAGGGTCCTCCTGCCCTCCAGCCGATGGCTGCCCCTCCGATGTTGATGGCCCCGAGCCATGACGCCTCCCACGTCGCTGCCGCTGCCTCTGCAGCCACTGCCTCTGCCAGCACGACGGCATCCAGGCTGATGGTATCCACCGACGCCGTCGTGCACGTGCCCTGCCTGATGATGCCGGCACATCCTCCACCTGCAGGGGTCCAGTTGCCATGGTGTCCACACCAGCTGGACCACCGACTCCCGACTGTGGCAGGGATGGGATCCCCACTGAGCCGGCTGCATTGGTCGGGGCAGGTCCACAGGGGGCCCTGGTGTCAACTGGGCCGGAAGACGGCAAGGAGAACGACCGGCGCATACTTTCCACAGAGGAGGAGATGCCCGACACATTGGCCATCACCTGCAGAAAACCCGCGCCAATGGCAGATCCCAACTGGGCCACGTCGGCACGGTGCTCTTCGTGATGATGTGCGTGCTCCTCCCGGGAAGCACGCACGTCATCACGAATGACCCCCGTGCGCAACGCGACCCCAATCAGGACCTTTTCCATGCGCCCACGGGTCCCCTCGTCCGCAGGTGGAGGGGAGTCAGATGACATAGACACCCCCTCCACCTGCGGACGGGCCTGGGACGGGGCATCCATGCTGGTGCATGGTGGTGCACTCACAGGGTCAGGGACAGCGACATGCACAGGCACCTCCACGGCGACCTGTGCTGCCTCCTGCCCCTGGCCCTGGACTGCACCACTTGCACCAGCAGGGATGCCCCCACCAGGCCTCAGGTGTGCCTCAGTCTCGGCCGCCTCCTCCTCTGTAGAAACCACCAACCTGGATGGCTCCTTGCCCTCTTCCGCTGTAGCTGGCCCCTGTGGGGGCTCACCCACCCCTTCCGCCGCAGCCGTGGGGGCATCCCCGCCGTCTACCTCCACAGCGCCGTCTCCGCCTTCTCCATCACTAGCCGCTGCATAGGCAATACACACACACAACACCCATGGTCCATGGCATGCACATCAACATACATGTCCACTGCACTCTTCTAAAGTACGATGTCATGGAACTCACATGCATCATTGGTCATGCAAATCACACGCACACACTTCACCTCTGTCACATCCATGTGGCCTCGTACATCACAAACACAGTGGATACAAGGATGATTAGGCAGCATCAGTGAATCTGTACAGTGTCACAGACATGTGTCATGCATCCATGCCATTCAAAAGTCACAGACATGCAGGTCAAGCACACCGACCTCGACACCATACATGTACCTGGCATCAGCATCCATCCCTCACCCACACCCATGTCCACGAACATACACTTGCATGCTCACATGTGTCCAATCTGCATAGGCCTCCTCAGGTTGCATAGCAACACATACAACAACCATGTGATCCACAAATTACTGGTCGCACATGCATCGCCATGACAACACTGCACACATACATGCCTACAAGGCCCATTCCACACATACAGCATCACACAACCAGCACACTGCAACATGCACTGTCTCACACAGCAATGCCTGCACACTTACCGCTCAACTCCAGACGGGTCTCCCTCTCAAGGACCTGGGAATGGAGCGCTGGGTGTATGCGTGCCAGGACCCTCATTTGGATCGAACTCATGTGGCCCCGGCCCCCCTCCACGAGGCGCCGGGCCTTTGAGAGGGTCCTGGACCTGCAGTCCTCCCAACGCTTCCTGACATGTCGGTTGTCGCGGACTGCCACCCCCTCCGCGTTGATGGCAGTCACGATGTCGTCCCAGATCCGAGTCCGTCCTTCATAGTTGGCGCGGCTACTTCCGAAGAGGGCATCATACTGCCCCAGGACTCGCTCCACCAGGACCCCAACCTCGGTGACACTGAAGCTGGGGCCCCTCTGCCTCTCTGGCTGGGGGTTGCCAGTGGTGCCAGATGTTTCAGTGCCCGACATGGCAACCCCAGAGGCAGGAGTGGGTGGGCAACTTGGTCCTGGGGCTGGGCTGTGGAGTGGTGTTCTTCCAGTCGGGAGTCTTCAGTTCCAGCAGGGGTGGACACAGCAACTGTACGCCTGCAGATGGCTGATGTGCAGGCACCAAATGGCAGGGCACGGTGGCAGCAGGCAGGCAGGCAGGCAGGCAGCAGCAGATGGCACGTGGGAGGCTGCTCGGGGCACTGGGGGGCAGTAACTCGGCCTTCTGGGCAGGAGCGTGGTCTTCCGTGTGTGAACGCGTGGCCAGCTTGATACGGAGTGAATTGGCACGTGAAAATCATGCACGTCTGCGTGGAATCCGAGGAAAGGCCCTCAGCGCGTAAGCACGTCAGCACGCGTACGCGATTTCATTGGTCCAAAGGGCCAGGCGCGTAAGCGCGCCTATGACGCACTGCCATTTCCCAACCCGCGTGAAAGAAACACAAGCCAGTGTCAATGCGTGTGATTGGAGGCTGGCCCTTCAGCGCCTACACGCGGAAGTGACGCAGGACCTGTGGGCCTGCATAAAAGGTACATGTAGAACGCCATTTCCTTGTACGTGCTTTTCGTGGAGAGCGAGTTGGTGTATTCTGTACTTCTTGTCAGTTGACACGCGATTTACTTCACGGCGTTCAAAGGTCGTACTCCCTGTTACCTCTGACAGCTTTTTCTCTTTTGCTCTTTTTCCTGGGCCTGTTTCCTCACACAGCGTTCCCTTCTACTGTTGTCCTGTCTCCTCAGACAGCGTCCCATTCTTCTTTTGGCGGGGGTGTTGCCAACGCGCACACGCGCGTCTTTTTGACGCATTTCTCCCTGGCAGACGGTGAGTTGCGCACGCATCTATCATCTGTGCTTGCCCCGTGTGTCACGTACCTCTTCAGAGGTCAATCTAGGCTGCGTGTGACACGCATACGTTCATTCTTGTGTTACTGGATGCCACAGCGTAGTGCAGGGTTTTTTATACGCACACGTGGTCTAGGAGGGGTATCGTGCACGTTCCTTAACTTTTTTGGGGTGCCTGTGCGTTGCGTGACCCGTCATCTTTCCCCAGGGGTGTCATATAGCCTTGCCACTGCACTAGGGTACGAATACCATCTGGTACCCAACCCCTTTGACACCCAATTGCCCAGGACAATTGTGCACACCCACTCCCATACGCACAATAACATCAGTGCCATGGTTGGGAGGCGTGCAAGCCGTAAGGGTGGCAAAGGTGGCCGAGCCACACGTGGTGGCCGTGGAGGATCCACTAGGGGACGTGGTTGTGACTTGCAGGGTGCCCCTGTCCCCCCCAGTCTGGAGGACCAGTCAGGGACACCCATGCCCCCCCCTCCCCCCCCCAGGTTGAGGGTCATGTGGCTGATACCAACCCTGATCAGCCCTTGTTGGACCAGCCCATTGTGGCACCAGACCTGTCCGAGGGTGACTCCATCGCTGACATCCAGGTCAGCAGGTCCACTGCACGTGCACCGGTGCACATTGGTGTCATCAGGACACGCGCATCTATGCCAGATAGGTCATCTGCTGCCCCCCGTGGGCAGGGTGTGTCTCCATCCACCCCACCTCTCATACACCCTGCCAAGACTGTGTCGGTCCTAGTTCATGCACCTCAGATCAGGCCTGACCCTATCCCTCTACCCCCAATGCCTGCACCTACTCCCATGCTGAGTGTGCAATCCCACACACCCAGTACTGAGTCCACCACGGCTCCTGCCCCTAGTGTCCACAGCGGCGTAGGACACTCTGGATCCCCATCCCCTTCCAAGCGGACGAGGAAGAGTGCACGTCCGGCACAGGCTGATGCCCCAGGCACGGCTGCACAGTCCGGCCCATCAAGGAAGCCCAGCTTCACAGACGCCGAACTGAATGCACTTGTTCAGTATGTGTCAGACCATGATAGGGAAATGGTCATCGTTGCAGGGTCCAAGACCACACATGCCAGACGCCAGGCACACTGGCAGACCATTGCTGACAAAATAAGTGCCCTTGGAGTAGTGAGGCGCACAGCTAGTGATTGCCAGAAGCGTTGGAATGACCTTAAGCGCAGGGCAAAGGATAAGCTGGCCTCAAGTCATGCCGCAACCTTGGTGACTGGAGGTGGGTCCCCAGCACAGGAAATAGAACTCACACCACACGAGTCCGTAGCTGGATCCTACGTCACCGAGGGACAACTCCAAGGTGTGGGAGATCTCCCTGATTACGAGGCATCATCCGGTGAGTGCACATGCATGTGTGTTATATCGATGTGCATGGTGTGTGTGCGAAGCCTTCATGTTGGGTGCCTGTCAAGGGGGGGTGTGGCAGAGTTGATAGTGTCACCCATGTGCCTCATCCAGTATGTTCAGTGCAACACCATGTGCCCACAGCACTATCCCTACTGCCAACAGTGCACATATGGCCCTACACCATGGAAGTTCCCCTTGAATTGTCATTTTGTCACGACATTGTTGCTCATTCTCCCCTGTCTATTCATCTTATATCTTACATACCATTCCTACACTTTCCCCCAGCCTTTCAAGTTCCATCGTCACATGCCTGACATGCAATGATACCACATGCTAATGCGTCCTCTGTATATACATGGCACTCAACATGCTGTCATACTCTGGAATTTGCCTTGACACCCACCCCCTACCTGTGTGCTCTTGTTCCGTCTGGTTTCAAGCCCCATTCCCTCACACTCCATGCTGCTCTTCATGGTCTATCTTCCCTGACTTCTACTGTTCAGACCATCGTGCCCTACTCACGACACCTGCTTGCAAACAGTCAAATGAGGGCACCCTGCCCTCCAATGCGACCCACCCTATTGCTGACAAGTACATCTGAGCCTACTCAAGGTTAACTCTCACTGACATCTGGTCATACATGCCTTTGCCTGTCCCATGGACCCTTCACATGGTCCCAGTCCTCTCTCCTTGCTCCTCTTCCACCATCAATGGTGTGACCCGTTGGGGTGTACTCTTGGCCTCCTTCCAATCCTCAGAGGCCACAATTGATGTGTATGGTAATGGGAGCATCTCAGTCCAAGGCCCTCAGGCCAACCTTATTCTCCTTGACAAATGCTACCCACATCTCATCAACTTCCTTTCCTCTCCTGCTGTCCCCCCTCCTCTCTCCTCATCTATCCTGCACTGCCTCCCTGCACCCTCCCATGATCCTTCTCCGCCTCCCACTCCAACTCCTACACATGCTGCACCTCTGATCTGTAGCACTCCCCGTAAGTCCTACAAGGCTGTCAACCTCCTCCACATTTACACTCCTTACTCTGCCGCTGCATCAGGCATTCCTCCAATATATGTCACTTACATGAGGTAATGCACCTTGACATCCTTGGTCTCATGGAAACATGTCTGACGGCCAGCTCTGTCTGCATCTTTGACACACTCCTACCTGACGTTCAGGAGATCCTCTCCTTGGCCCGGCACTACTGTGCAGGGGGGGGTGTGCCCTTGCCTTCCCTGAGGGTATTCCTGCCACTGTCACTCCTACGTAGACCTACTCCCCTCTGGAATGGCTTGTGTGACGTCTCTCTCCATCTCACCTCGACATTCACAAACTGTGCGTACTGTGTATCGGAAAACTGGTCAAATGTACTACTTCCTTTCTGAGTGGCCTCACCTCTCCTCCTCACTCATGTCCCCAGACACTGAAATCCTCTTCCTTGGTGATGTACGCATCCACCTGCATGCTTGTGTCCCCCCCCACGTGACTTTTCCGTGACCTCAGCAACTCCCTATCACCCTCTAAACTCCCGTCTGTCCCTACTCATTCTGCAGGGCACACTCTTGATGCTCTGATCTCATCTGACCTTCCCCTCTCCATCCCTCTCTGCACTCCTCTCTCCTGGAGTGATCACTTTCTCCTCTCCTCCCACCTCACCCTCGCCACCCCACAGGCAAAGCCACCCTCACCACTGTCACACACCTTCTTGGTATTCCAACCCATGAAGTGTGTGTCAGTCGAGGCTTATGCTGCCAAAATCTCCCCCCCATCCAGCTCCCCCTTAGGCTCACTCCCATCCTGACAGGGCCCACTCCATGCTCCACTCTATGTCAGGTACACTGGATGTCTTTGCCACGGTCATGACAATCCGCCTGAAGCCCCATGCCAATGCTGACTCCTGGCATGACTTGGATCTTGTGAACCCAAAACACAGGTGCCGGGTGGCAGAGAGGAAATGGCCTGCATCATGCTCATCCTCTGGCAAACTGGCCTGCCGCCTGCTCCAAAGGCAATAGCGTCTCACCCTTCTCACCAAGATGAGAGCCCCAATCCAAGGGCACATATCTGCGGCATCTGACTACTCTGCAGGACACATTGAAATCTGCAAGGACCTTGCCGAGCCAGATGCAGTGTGTACCTCCCCTGTCCCCTCCGAGCCCACAGCACTGCATGACTGTCTCTGTACCCCTATAGGCCACCCCCCCAGCACTTGTCTGCGCCTACCACCATCTGCCCTCGACGTTAAGTCCTACTTACCTTGTACAGCACTTCCAGCCGCAACTTCCCCTTGCACTTCATTGTGCCACCCACCTCTGCACTTGCGTTACATGAATGACACCAGCACCAGTAGGATTGTTGAATGGCATCCCCTTCTGCCCCACCACCCCTCAGTGCTCCGCTGTACCTTCATACATTTCTGTACAGGTGCTTCACGAATGCTATATGAATCCATTACAGGTGATGGGGAGGTGGAATCTCATTGTTTACTGCATTTTGTTAATGTTGACAAGGCACTGTGCATCGTGGCCAATTGGGACTAGCAGATCCATGTCCAACATGTTAACTTCTTGATGTGATGAAGCAATGTCAGGACCAGAGTGGCCAAAATCCAAATTAGTTGCCCTCCTCTCCCTCTTCACTTGGTGGCTATGTCACATGCCATGTGTGTGATGGCATGTGCATTTGACATGGCAATCACCGGCCAATGTGTGATGCCAGTGCTAGGCAGCATGGGGAGCAGGCGTTGCTCTCCATTCTCTGTGTCATCATTGTGTGCCCTGAGCCTCCCCTCCAGACCCAGTGATGGTGAATGCATAGGAGGTTTCCCAGTCATGTGGGACATGTGTCATTGAACTACTGGCTCTGTTGTTCATCAGCCCTTGTTGTATGCCATGGTGCTAATGCCTGTTTCCATTTCTCTCTTTCATGTCTTTGCAGGGGACGACGCACTTGTTGATGCTGGGGATGTGGTGGTGGAGCCGTCCCAGGAGGGCAACCCGGGCCGACCTTCCACAAGTGAGGGACGTGGTGTGTTTGTGGGTGAAAACCCACAAGTGCTGCAGGTCGTGCTGTCGAGGGGTGTCTCTGGGGGTTCCTCCCCCGAGCAGTATTCAGGTGTAGACTCGGAGGATGACACCTATGTGCAGTCGCAGGTGAGTGTTCTTGGGAGAGAATCTCCTCTGTCCGACCCACCTGCAGCCGGGTTATTGCCCTCAATGGGGATGTCAGTGTCGGCAGCTCAGCCTTCGGTGGTTACGGATGCAGGGCCACACCACACAATCTCTGATCCTGTTCCTGGGGCTGCAGATCAGAGAGGGAATGCAGTCCTGCAGCCTGAGGCTTTGCCGGCACAGCAAGGCGCAGTCCGCCTTGCCCCAGGCAGGTGTGGTGCCCGCCAACGTGGTGGCCGTATGCCACCTGGCAATACCGCTTGGGAGCAATCCATCTACGGTATGGCCACCCAACAGGCAGCATCATCCGAGATGATTGCACAGGCCATGGATAGGGTGGCCACTTCCATTGTCCCCCCAGAAAGGCTGATGGAGCGACTGGAGCAGGCTACAGAGTCCATCTGCCAGGCACACAGGGAGGACATGTTGGCGTCCAACATGGACAGGCGGGCAGGACTGGCGACTCTGCGGGAATCACTTTCCATGGAGTCCCAGCGCCACAGGGAAGGCCTGAGGGAAGAATTCCATCACCTCAGGTCGACCCTGTCAGAGCTTGAGGCTTCATCCCATAGAAGGACAGAGGAGCAGCTGGAGCGTCTGACACGGACGCTCTCGGCCGAGATGCAGGCTACTCGTGCGGAGGTCAGGTCATCCCGGAAGTTACTGCATGGGGACCTCCGCATGATTATAATCCAGAACCAGACCTTCCAGACCCGCCTGCTTGCAGCCATGGAGGAGCAAACTCGGGCTTTGCGTGGGCTGCCTCCCATTGTCACACCATCTTCTGAGGCAGCTCCCCCACCTCCTGAGTCAGCTGCAGGGTCTGGCCAGAGCGATAGCGACTCATCTCCCACAACAGAGTAGCCGTGTGGGCCACGAGCCTATGGGGTGTTTTTACTTCCCATGATCCACACAGGTGGATTGTGGCGTGCATCCTGTCCTCGGACCTCATAGGTGGCCACCCCCTCCCCGCCGGCCCTTTCATGGCCATTTTTTCTTATCATATTTTTCTTTTTCAAGTGTGTTGCCTTGTGTGGGTACCTGGGCATACACTGTATTGTGGCTGGGCACATGCAGGCTTGTCCTGAGTTTGGTTTCGATGCTTGGGTACCTGGCATCCACACCCCTCCTGCTTCCGTTTCCATGGGCTTGCAAAGGGTGTGCCCAAGTGACAGCAAATTACACGGTGACATTGGACTCCCATGAGCTGTTGGGCAGTCCATAGTCAATACTGTGTAGACATTCATAGTGTACATTGTTGTTGCACCTAACTATGCATGATGGTTTGATATGTGCCTCAACTTACATATGTTACTCATGTTTTGTAGGTATTTCACACAGTTCTTCACACGGGCATACTCTCTGGAGTCAGACTACATGTCGGTAGATGTGCAGTGACACTTTTGCGTGGCGCCATCACTGTACATCTGGACGGTGAGGACATACCAGCACAATCAGGTATTGAGACTACCATTGATTACATGCATTGTGTCTTGTTTTGGTGGGCTTCAGGGTGGGTTGGTGTGTAATTTGATTGAAATGACTCTTACACAGGTGTGTAGTAGTGCCTCCATCACGGTTAGCTGTTCAAGTGCGGCTATGTTCCATTTGGGGCACTGCAATTTGTGACACCGGTGTCATGTTGTGAGGGTCAGTTTGTTTGCTCTCACATACCATGACATGGTGTCCTCTGTGGCGGGACTGTGAAGGGATTGGGTGACATGGCAATGTTGTCATGTAGCAATTCGCCTGTGCCAATGCATATTTGATGAATGGAATTGTGTCTTTTCATAGTTATGCATTGCTGGTGTATGTGTAGGTAGGGGTGCACACATAGTGACACTTCCATGTTAACAATCTCAGGCTGATGTGTTTCTGACAGTTTATTGTCAAGAAATTTTGTGACATTGTCAGGTAGTGTCATCATTGATCGTCAGATGGTATGTGCCAGAGCAGTGTGCACTAGCCAGCACTGTGATTCCTAGGTGAAGAAGTTGGCCACCAGTTGCGTACGGGCTGCCTCCCCCCGTGCCCTTTCCCCTCCCATGCGCAGCGGGCGTGCATGTGGTTGTGGATGTGGGGGCACCACCATGTCCACGGGCAGGCCCCGGCGTGTTGCAACGTTGTGCAGGATACATGCTGCCACTATGATCCTGCACACTAGTGGGGGAGCATATAACAGCTGCCCGCCAGAACGGTCAAGGGAGCGAAAGCGTGACTTCAGCACTCCGAATGTGCGCTCCACTATGCCCCGTGTTGCAATGTGGGCTGTGTTGTACCTTACCTCGGGTGGCGTGGTGGGGTTCCGGATTGGGGTCATCATGTGGGGGCTGATAGGGTAGGCACTGTCCCCTGCGGAGGTGGTGATGGGTATCATTAGTGGTGTTGTGACATGACCCTGTATCTGACATGCATGCATGTGCAGTGGCATTCATGCTCACCAAGCAGCCATGTATCTCCATGCCGGCCAGCCTCTAGGTCCCGGCTTAGGGTAGACATTCTGTAGATGAAGCTGTCGTGGGTGGACCCGGGATAGTTGGCATATACTGATGTGATGATTCCCTTGGCATTGCATACAACTTGCACGTTGATGGAATGCCAGTGCTTGCGGTTTCTATAGATGTGCTCTGTTGCCCTGGGGGGACGTAGAGCCACATGGGTGCAGTCAATTGCACCAAGCACTTTGGGGAATTGAGCCACACCATAGAATTCCTGGATGCACGCCCGCCTTTCTGCAGGAGTCCTGGGGAGATATATGTGCCTGCGGACTGATGGCCGTGCAGTGATGATGTTCAAGACCTGGTGTAGACAGCGTGACTGCGTGGCCTGTGACACACCACCCACTATGGCACTTGTCCGCTGAAAAGATCCAGTGCCCAAGAAGTGCAGTACATTCAGGACCTTCTGCAGGGGGCTGAGTGCTTGGGAGCACAGGGTGGGTGATGTGAGGTCAACCTCCCACTCACTGACCAGGTCCAGTATGATGTGTGCTGGAAACCTGTACCTCCCATACACCTGGTCATCAGGCATCCCGAATAGGCTGGTTCTGGGTGAGAAAATTCTGGCCCTGACTCTCCTCCTCCTCCTCCTTTGGTAACCCACAGCCACTGCTGCTAGGAACGGTATGTTCATCTTTGCACTGAGCTTGTAGGATGTTTTCACGTGAATATTTAGACGTGCCGGGTCACGTATGCCTGCTTCCTGCAGGCGTACGTCTTTCCGTATTGCCTGTTGTAATTTTGCACGTGTCGTGGCCGAGCGTGTGTGACTACATGCTCGAGGTTTACCAGGTTAAATGTACGTTCTTAATATTGTAATTGTATTCAGATGTAAATGGTAACCGGGCGTTTTTCACGCGCGCTGTTGAATATGCGATTACTCGCTGTGTGCCTTTGGACCAATGAAATCGGGTACGCGTGCTGACGCGCTCGCGCGGCACGTGTATTTTTTTCACGTGGGTTGGGAAACACCCGTGCGTCATAGGCGCGCTTACGCGCCTGGCCCTTTGGACCAATGAAATCGGGTACGCGTGCTGACGCGCTCGCGCGGCACGTGTATTTTTTTCAAGTGGGTTGGGAAACACCCGTGCGTCATAGGCGCGCTTACGCGCCTGGCCCTTTGGACCAATGAGATCGCGTACGCGTGCTGACGCGCTCGCGCGGGAGGTTTATTTTTTCACGCGGGTTGGGAAACGGCCGTGCGTTATAGACGCGCTTACGCGCCTGGCCCTTTGGACCAATCACGCGGGTTGGGAAACGGCCGTGCGTTATAGACGCGCTTACGCGCCTGGCCCTTTGGACCAATCACGCGGGTTGGGAAACGGCCGTGCGTTATAGACGCGCTTACGCGCCTGGCCCTTTGGACCAATGAAATCGCGTACGCGTGCTGACGTGCTTACGCGGCCTTTCCTCGGATTCCACACAGACATGCATGATTTTCACGTGCCAATTCACTCCGTATCAAGCTGGCCACGCGTTCACACACGGAAGACCACGCTCCTGCCCCGAAGCCCGGAATCCTGCCCCCCAGAGCCCCGAGCACGCTCCCACCTGCCATCTGCTGCTGCCTGACTGCGTGCTGCCCATGTGCCCTGCTGTTTGCTGCCTGCACATCAGCCAGGGGTGCAGTTGCTGTGACCACCCCTGCTGGAACCAAAGACTCCCGACAGCCGTACCATCGCTCCACAGCCCAGCCCCAGGACCCAGTTGCCCACCCACTCCTGCCTCTGGGGTTGCCATGTCAGGGAGCACAACATCTGGCACGACTGGCAACCCCCGGCCAGGGAGGCAGAGGGGCACCAGCTTCAGTGCCACCGAAGTTGGTGTCCTGGTGGAGCGAGTCCTGGGGCAGTATGATGCCCTCTACGGACGGATGCGCCTCGACAAGGAAGGACGGACCAGGATCTGGACGGACATTGTGACTGCCATCAACGCAGAGGGGGTGGCAGTCCGAGAATTCCATCAAGTCCAGAAGCGCTGGGAGGACTACAGGTCCAGGACCCTGAACAAGGCCCGGCGCCTCGTGAAGGCAGTGGATGCCAAGGGGCGGCGGGGCCACTTGTCGCAAGATAAACTTCGGGTCCTGGAACGCATATCCCCCAGCGCTCCATGTCCAGGTCCTTGGGAGGCAGACCCGTCTGGAGTCGAGCGGTGAGTGTACATGCATACTGATTGTAAGCTGTGTGTGTGGTGGTGTGCCAGGAGTGTGCATGTTGCACATGTCTTTGTGTGGCCATGTATAAATGTGTGTGTGCAGGGCTGTGAGACAAGCACATGTGTGCCTGTGATGTGTGAGACAAGGATGGTGCATGTGTGTGTGTGTGTGTGTGCTTGCAGTGCAAATGCTTGTGTGTGGGCACATGTGTTTGACTGTGCATGTGAGTTGGCATGCTTGTGGTGTGACACATGGATGTTGATTCCAGGTGCATTAGTCTGCAGCGTGTGCGTGTGTGTAGTTGTGAAGGGTGCAACAGTGTTGCTACATGGATGCAGGTGACACTGTCATGTTGGAGAGTGAATTGCAAATGTGACATGGATGTTCATCTCATGACTGACAGTTTGCGGAGTGGTACACATGCTTGGATGTGTGCTTTGCATGTGTGCATGTGTATTTGAGTCCGTGTGTATCATGTGATGTGTGGCTCACCTTTGTCTGCTCATGCTGCTGTATGTGAATGTATGTAGCGGGCTGTACCAATATGGCTGTTGAATGACTCATGTGTGTGCGTTGAGGAGACAAGTGTGTTGGGGATTGTGATGCCAGGTCTGGAGTATGACAATGCCACTCTTGTACAACTGTTATGTGTGTGAGTCAATTGTACAGTGTCCTGATGCCTGTCTCCTGTCTCTCCCTGCCTGCAGCGTCATCTGATGTGGAGGGCGGAGAAGGTGCTGTGGAGCACAGCGGCAGGGATGCCACCGCCAGCCGGAGACGCAAGGCCCGGCTCCCCTCCCCTGTTGTCATCTCGTCGGGGAGTGAGGAGTCCGGTGCTGTGTCCCAGGTCGCAGCTGCCGAGGGGAGGTCCAGGAGGCGCAGGAGGAAGTTGGACTCCTCGGCAGCAGAAGGGGCAGCTGAGACCCCACAGGGTTCAGCGGCGGAAGATGGCAGGGAGTCATCCAGGTTGGTGGTGGGTTTGGTGGAGGAGGAGGCCGTGCAAGGGACTGAGATGGGGTCTGGAGGTGGGCATTCCACTGCTGCTAGTGGTGCAGCACAGGGGCAGGGACAGGAGGCAGCACAGGCCGCCGCGGAGGTGCCTGTGTGTAATCCTGTCCCCGGTCCTGTGTCTGCATCATCTTGCACCAGCAGGGTTGCCCACGTCCGGACCCATTCTCAGGGAGACCAGGCTGTGTTCCTCCATACACTGGGCCTTGTTCCGACCCCCTCCTCACCTGAACCCCCTATGCGCCAGTCGTCCTCCGTGCCATCTTCCTACCCACCTGTCACCTGGGTGCCCTGTGGAGCTGCCTCTGACGATGGAGCCAGGCTGGTGGAGGACACATCCCTGCCCCAGTCGGGAGTCGTGAGTCCAGCAGGGGTGGCCACCGCAACAACAGCACCCCAAACAATGGAGGATGTGCAGGCAGCAGGTGTCAGGGCACCGGCACCAGCACGTCAGCAGCAGGAGGAAGAAGGTGGGAGCCTTGATGGCTCGGGGCCATCACCATCAGAGGGGCAGGCATCAGCCGGAGGGCAGGAGGACCCTGGACGTCAAGTGGCTTCCGTGTGGCAGCGGTTGGGCCATGCCATAGATGC
This sequence comes from Ambystoma mexicanum, assembly GCF_040938575.1. Classification (NCBI taxonomy): domain Eukaryota; kingdom Metazoa; phylum Chordata; class Amphibia; order Caudata; family Ambystomatidae; genus Ambystoma; species Ambystoma mexicanum. Next base: position 1,134,366,731 of record NC_090923.1, read on the forward strand.
GGAGCGGCGGCGGGCGGAAGAGGCGCGGCTCGCTATGGTCAGGGCGGAGAACTCCATGCGGAGGGCCCTGAGGCGGGCCGAGTGCCTCGAGGCCATCCGCAGGGAGTTGGAGGTGGGTACATCGGCGTCCCTGCGGACCCTCGGGGCTGTGGAACGGGGCCGCCTCCGGGACATCGAGCGGGAGTTCGATGATGCCCTGGCCCGGAACAACAATCAGTGAGCCGCAGGACTTGCCCGCCGCCTTTGTATATAGTTCTGTAGTTTAGTTGTAGTTAGGTTTCCTTTGTTTTAATGTTATTATTTGGTTGCCAAAGGACAATGCACCACATTTTTGTATATAGACATTTTCTTAGTTAGTGTAAATAGTTAGGTTTCATTTATTAGGGCTCATGGACCCGGATCATCATGTTGATAGTTTGAGGGATGTTAATATTTGTTTTAATTTTTCACATGAGGCAATGTGTTTCTTCTTTCATTTGTACTTGGATTTAATTTTGGACTTTGACTTTGGACCCCTATTTTACTTTATTTTTGTTAATTAGTGTTCCTGATTTTTTTGGTTGTACTTTTTTATTATTTAGTTTGCATTGCATGTTTATTGTTATTTTTTATTTTTACCATCCTTGTTTATTTTTAATACATTTTCATTTGATCCTTCAATGTGTTGTATCATCTCATTGCTTTCATGCATGACATGTGGGGTGTTTGGACATTCACTTGCAACATCTGTGTGTGACAGACATGTGTTCATTCATATGATTTACATTGGGTGTGTCACATGTCATTGTGTTTGATATGTGGGTGGATGGGATAGTTGTTTGGGAATTCTTGCAGGGCAGACTGTCCATTACCGTCATGATTGTGTGGGGTTGTGACCCAGGTGAAGGTGGACATGGATGGTACATGGGTGGGGGCCTTCTGGTAGGTGCCCCTGACTGCGGGGGGGGGTGGTGGTAGACATGGGTGGGGGCCTTCTGGCAGGTGCCCCTGACTGCGGGGGGGGTGGGGGTGGTGGTAGACATGGGTGGGGGCCTGCTGGAAGGTGCCCCTGACTGCTGGGGGGGGTGGGGGTGGTGGTAGACATGGGTGGGGGCCTGCTGGAAGGTGCCCCTGACTGCTGGGGGGGTGGGGGTGGTGGTAGACATGGGTGGGGGCCTTCTGGCAGGTGCCCCTGACTGCTGGGGGGGTGGGGGTGGTGGTAGACATGGGTGGGGGCCTGCTGGAAGGTGCCCCTGACTGCGGGGGGGTGGGGGTGGTGGTAGACATGGGTGGGGGCCTGCTGGAAGGTGCCCCTGACTGCTGGGGGGGTGGGGGTGGTGGGGGTGGTGGTAGACATGGGTGGGGGCCTTCTGGCAGGTGCCCCTGACTGCGGGGGGGGGTGGGGGTGGTGGTAGACATGGGTGGGGGCCTTCTGGCAGGTGCCCCTGACTGCTGGAGGGGTAGGGGTGGTGGTAGACATGGGTGGGGGCCTGCTGGAAGGTGCCCCTGACTGCGGAGGGGGTGGGGGTGGTGGTAGACATGGGTGGGGGCCTTCTGGCAGGTGCCCCTGACTGCGGGGGGGGTGGGGGTGGTGGGAGGCATGAGCAGGTGTGCAGGGTAGTCCCCTGTGGTGTGGGTTGCATGCAGGGGACGTGGAGGGTGTGAATGGAACACCTGTGAGGACCCACCCAGCAGAGCCGCGTGTGAAACTTCCCGCGCACCCCTGTAAATGACGTACCCTAGTTTTTCGCGTGTAGGATTTCACGCGCACCCCTGGAATTCCCGTAGCCTAGCTTTTCGCGTGTGAAACTTCCCGCGCACCCCTGTAATTGACGTACCCTGGCTTTTCGCGTGTGGAACTTCACACGCACCCCTGATATTGACGTGGCCAGGGCAATCGCGTGTGGGACTTCCCCGCACCCCGGGATACACGTACCCAGGGCAATCGCGCGAGTGACTTCTCGCGCAACCCGTTGTACACACACGCGCGAATTTTTGAACAGTGGGTGTCCGTGTTAATGGCGTACACCTTTGCACCTCATTTGTCCTTTGGGGTCACGGTATGGCCCATTGCTGTATGTGGGTGGTATTTGTTGGCGCAGGTTTTGGCGCACTTTCGTTAAGTGTGTCGGGACGCTACCGCCTGCTTACTTGTGGCGTATGTTTTTGGGCCTGTGCGCTGGTTTGATCGAGCGCTGTTTTGCCCTGTTCGAATCCATGAATACGTGTTGCCGGAGAGCGTGTGGGCGTTCCGCGCACTTGCCTCCTGTACTTCCCCGTGCCGCCCACATTCTTCCCCATTCCGAGTGTTGTGCCCCATTTTATTCCCCATTCCGAGTGTCCCGCCCTGTGTTCCGCCTACTTTAGAGCTGTGCGCTGCGCTCGGAGTGATAGCGCAGTGGCCGTGGCGCACGCCGTTGGTTGACCTGTGCGCCGGCGTGCGCCGCGCACTTTTTCAGCGCACGTCCTATGCTTTTCTTGCGCACGGACTTCCATGAATCGACGTGCGCTGGTTTCCCTGCGCTTTTCGCTATTTTTCGGCGCAGCGCACGTATAGGCCCCTCTGCGCCGGAATTTTCGGCGCACATTTATTCCATGAATCGGCCTGCAAATCTTTGTGGTACAGACTGATACCAAAGGGAATTTATTGCATATACCTGTAGTCTTAATTTGCTGTAGTGCTTCCCAAGGGAACTGCAGTGGATTCTGCCTAACACTCTCCCCTTACCCTTCATAAGATATTCCCCCACAGATCCCCTCTATGTAAAAGGTGCCTCCAACCCTCAGCCGATTTTTATCACGTTGCCTGGTCCTGCCCGCAGATCCATTCTTATTGGAAAGGTATAGCAGAGGCAGTGGTTGTGATGGTGGACGACCTGATTCCATATACTGCTGAATTTTGGTTACTGGCCTTGGTTGACTTGAAATCCTGTAGCGAGAAATGCTTAGTAGCTATAGCCTCTGTGGTTGCCAGGTCCCTGGTGGCTTGCTCGTGGGGGGGTTACTAGGGCACCCACGGTCCAAAACTGGCTCAATCTCATGTCGCTATGTGAGTGAAGGGAGACACAGTACAACTCAACGCTTCCTCCCATCAGCAGACCCAAAGACTATTGGACTTCCTTCAGGGGCTACATTGCTCGGGAACCGGACTCGAGGCATGTTTCTCCCGCTCAGAGCTCTTCAAATACACCTCCCTTCACCCCTTTGGAGTCTTTAACTTGCTTAACACTGACACGGTCGATCTCCAAAGGGTCAATGTTGAACTTATAACTTGTCATTGAGAGTCTAATGCTTGGTGGTTATGATTCTCTGGTGTTTTAATATTGTAATGCGTGCAGTTGGTCTCTGTTTGAGTGCAAGGGAAGAAAGTTGGGTGGGGGTAGGGGAGGGGTTTTACTGTTCGCACAGGCTTTGTTAGTCTGTAATGTTTGATAAACCAAAAGTTAATAAATAAAGTGTTAAAAAAAATCCCTAGCCAGCATGGAGCACTTGTGCAGGGATTTCAGGCCTTTGACATTGAGGGACCCAAACTTTATCCCATCAGGTAGTGCCATGTTGGTATGTTAACTCTCGCGTTTTGACTCCTTTGTGGGGGGGTGTCCTAATGATAGATATTGTCATGTGCATGAAGCGCCTGTGATTAACTCGTGTGCAAGGTTGTGTTCATGCGACTCTAATGGTATCCAAGTATCACACTTCACCCATCCGAAGTGTGTCCCTCCCTGCCCTCCCCCTTTTCCCACGTAAAATGCCATCTTGGCACTTCTCTTCAACTGCGACGCCCTTGAAAAAAGAAGGGCCGCTCTCCAGGGACCCCTCTCCAGGCTATTGAGAAAAATGTATAACAATTTAAGAATTTTATGGCGGGGCCATCCCACACCGCTACTTAACATCAACAACATCTAAACTGTCATGGCTGTGCTAGTGCTTCGTATCCGTCGTCCATAGCTACTAGCGTAATGACCATTTTGCCCAAATCAATAGGACGAGCATTCCCCACTCGTTCTGGAAACGTGTAGATACAACCAGAGGAACTTCTGTTGACTTGAAACTTTCCCAGGGGACCAGTCTTTCAGGGTGTATTGTAACACTTATATTTGATGTTTCCTGGGGCTCGACCTCTCCTTGGTGAGGAGGGAGCAGTTTTATGCATAGGTCCCCTAGGTTGTCTTCCTTGCGTGCCTGCTTGCAGCACCCCAGAACTCCTCGAGCTTCCTCCTCTGAAGTGACGCAGTAGCCCTCTTCTCCATGTTCATAACTCAATGAAAAGGGAAATGCCCATCAATAGCGAATTTCATGCTCCTGTAGCCAGGCTGTCGGTGACCGGCAGCTTCTTCGTCTATTCAAAGTAGCAGCGGAGAGGTCCTGAAACATTTTGACGCTGGATCCCTCTGATTGAATGGGTTCTTTCTCGCTTTTTGCAAAATGTCCTGTCTCTGCCTATAATAGTGACATTTGGTGAGAACCGATCTTGGGCCATTCGGAGGACCCCCAGCTCTATGTATTCTATCAAATTCAAAGTCAGGGGCATCTGCTGAGTCAAACAGTGATATCACCAGGGCTTTCACACGGCTTGCTAACCTGGCTGGTGTTTTCCCTTGTCTTTCACTGAGGCCCATGATGCGTATGTTCGTTCTTTGTTCTCAGTTTTCTAGATCATCTAGCTTCAATTCAGTGCCTCTCTCTTTTTGTTTTAGATCCTGGAACCTGGCCTCACTGTTCATTACTGCTAGGTTTCCCATAGCTGGTTGTTCTCTACAGCCTCGATCCAGTCTTCCACTTTTGCCATTCTACCCTGCAGGTCGTTGACATTTTCAGTGAGGCTGGATTTTATCGAACGGATTTCTCCTAATAGGAGTCTAATGTCCGCCTCAGCAGCACTGTCACAATCCTTCCCAGGTATCTCTGGCAAAGTCTGCTCCTGCTCCATCTCCATGACTGAGGAATTATGGCTGAATTTCCTTCATTTTAGGACTGTGCTTGGATCCAGGGCTCTAGTATGGAAGAAGCTCGATCACTCTTGATAGAGGTGGTGGCTTGCATGGTTACAACAGACGCCACTAGAGTTCTTTACTGCATTAGCCATAAAACGTCTTCTTGTACAGTTTAAAAATGCTGCTTAGTTCTTATCAGCGTAAAGTCAATGGAAGATGTAAAAGCCTTGCGTAAGGTTTTACGCCATGGCTAATTTGCAATCATTTGTATGGCAGAGAGGAGGGGCGGAACACAACTTGCATTTCCGTCGCCTCCTTTTTGCTCTGCCATACAAATGCTGGAGATCCGGGACCTGCCAGCTTTATGCACCAGCATTAAGCAGACCGACCCCATAGGAATCCATTGTAAACGCTGTCTGCTATCGCAGACAGCATTTACAATTACAAATAAACACTCTCCAACATGCTTGCATGTCGGAGAGCATCTATTTTTCATTGTGAACACTGCTTACCATGCGTGCATGGTAAACAGTGCTCACAAATGAAAATTAAACGCTCTCGAGAGCATTTAATAGTAATTGTGAGGGGGAAAGGGTGCAGGTGTTTGTGCCTGCTTGGGTGTGGATCCCAGGTTTGTCCAGTCTGTCCTCGCTGCCCCGCCCCTTCCTACAGGACATGAACTGTAACCCCCATGAGGGCAAAGCCTGTGGGGAGGTGGGGGTGGGGGGGTGCAAGTGTTTCCACAAGGCCTTTCTGCTGACACCGGATGTTCGCCGGAACCCCTGTGGGAACTTCGTTGCAGAACCGGGGAAATAGAGCAAGGGTAAGCAGAAGTCAGGTGAGGGCCAATACAAGCCAACTCCGTCATTTAGCTACGCTGCATCTACTGCCCTAGCAGTCTTCGGCAGGAACGGCCTCTTACAGTGTTTACTTTTAATGCTAATGTGATTGCAACTCCAGTAATTACACTGGCCTGGTCACTCCCTGACCCCAGGTTATATACTGTATTGAATGTCCATGTGGCCTTCAATACGTAGGACAAACCATGCGAAATGTTGGAGTTCAGATCTCGGAACATCGCTCGAGGATCCGTTGCAAGAAAACCACCTCTCCCTTGGTCGCACATTTCCTGACCAATACTCACACTCCGGACGATATTCTATGGTGGGTCCTGGACAGGATCCATACAGGCCAGAATGTACAACACAGACTCCTTGAATTGGAAAAAAGATGGGTCTACAGACTGGATTCCCTGGAGAACCGACTCAATGAATTACCTCCTTCCTAACAGCTCACCCTAGATATGGGCATCTAATCGACATAATTTGAGCCGAGCACTTTATGCTCCATTTGTTCCGCACAATATCTCCATACAGGGACCTCCATGGACTCCAAATGCGGTACATATATCTACTCGGAACTTCCTTTATGAGACCACTCAGTCTTACGGTCTTTTTGGCCCTTCCACCTCTTACCACCACATAGCCCGCAAATCTTCACAGTGCAGTCTGCATGACTACACTTTTTTCATGCACACTCATTAATCCAGTCCTACCTGGCAGATCCCTCTGACCAGACATACCCTTTTACCGAGCACAGGCTCTGACATCCTCGGGCTCCGTGGAGGCTACCTTGTGCCTGGGCCACGCGCCTTGATCCATTTCGCGCAGATTTTTTCTCGCGCTGTAGTTAAGCACATGCACACTCACTAGTCCACTCCTACCTAGCAGATCCCTCTGACCAGACACACCGTCGATCGAGCACAGGCTCTGACATCCCCGGGTTCCGTGGAGGCAACCTTGTCCCCGGGTCACGGGCCGTTTTCAATTTTGCACAGATATCGTCTCGCGCTCCAGTCAGCTTTGGCAGCCGGCTGCCAACCTGGGGAATCGATCACTCGCTCCCCGGGTGCCGGTATGTTTTATTTAGAAACTGGCACCGTCACGCACCCTTCGGTCCTCGATCCAGCACACATGATTGGATACTCGGGAGACACACTCCCCTGCAACTCAGCGGATGTGCAGGCACCGTATTGGTTGCCGTGCACACACCAGGCACCAGACCACACGCCTGCCCTTACACGTCACGGCGGCACCCTGGGAACAAATGCTTTTCTTCCGCATTCCTGCAGCCATTCGGAGCGGAGTTCTCAGCGCGGCACACGTATGGCCGCAGGCTGTTTCTCTCTCCGTCCAGCTTGGGCTGCGGACCATGGAGCTTTGCACTCCATTCTCTGAGATACTGTACACCACCATATCTCCTCAGTTGGTCCAGCCGATACCTTTGGCACGGCCATTTATCCTCACTGTCAGGCACTTTTAGGGTAACCCTCCTTCCATGTGCCCCCTTTCATTGTTCTTTCTGCTCTACTGTGTCTCTCTCCAGTTGCAGAATCATGGGCCAGAACGCATCCGAGGACACAAACCCATTTGATGCACCAATCCTTTTCACTGATACCACACACGACTCAGTCACTCCACAGTCACCGGAGTCGGGTACACCTGTCCTTTTTGTTCAAAATAGGACAGCTTGCAGGTAATCTTACGGTTTATCTGCCCCACTTCCCAGGTCAGGGAGGCCCATATGGCCATCTCCCTGACCTCATCTCCCTGCACCTGTCTTGATTTTACATTGCATGGACACATTTCTTTTTTATATTTCCAGATACTGTCTATATGGTCTGGCGATACCGACTACCAGGATGCCTGGACTCTGGAGACTTCCCAGCTTTTCATACAGGCACTACATGCACTTCCCTGATGCATGAACAAACGACTACGTGCCACAGGTTTCAATTTTTTTCACCATCACTTTTGGTAAGTGACGTTCAGTTTAGCTTCTCAGTCACTTTTCCAGTCCACCTAGGCCCTCACCGGCTGCTGCTGCTCTCTCGCCCGCCCCGCCTGCTGTCCCACACCCAGTGGGGTTGACGAACCCGGTGTGGGGAGTTGTGGCCCATGCGATTTGTTTCTGTAAGGGGAACCCACACCATGATCTTTTGTTCTCCATGGGCAGCACCCACGGGTAGTCTACCAGGGGATCCCCGAACGTTGGGAGACCTAGACATTGTTATGATGTGATTGGCAAACATGACCAAATTCATTGGTTTGCATCTAGACTACTGCATTTTGTCTACATTACATTGCTTTGTATAGATCATTCCCTTCATCATGCTCATTCTATTTTTCTTCTTCCTCTAACTCCTTTTCTTCTTTTACTAAATTTATTTTTTCCTCCTTCCTTCCTTTTTTTTCTACAGTGTCTCGCTATTACTGCCCTGATGAAGGCGGAGCAGTCTCTTCAGCTGTGAAGAGCATCTTTTTCATCCACTTGATACAGTCGAAACGCATCACTGTTTAGAGGGGATTTGAGGTCCCTCATAGAATATCTGATCAAAATTGGACCTCTCACTCAATTGCAAAATTTGTTTTTTCAGTTAGTCAGGATACTTCCTTCAGAAATTCTGCTGACTTCCTGGCTCTATTGTCCTTTTGCTTTTTCCTTTCTTTCCCCCTCATGCGTTGGCAGACCCCACCCCAATGTATAATAATGCTTACATTGGGAGTTCATAGGTACTCAATATGACCACATACTATTGGAAAAAAAAGTATTTGTTACCTTTTTCAAGTTTTGTCTATTTTGATGTTATCACACTATGGGAAATATTACATTGATTTCTCATCGTGTTTTAATGACTTTCTTGTCTTTCCTTTTTCAATTTTTCATTTTTGTTTCGTTTCATTGTGCTTTGTTATTTCAATATATGTTTAGAAGGATTTTTTAAGTATGTATAAACTGTGTCATTGATTGTATATGCCCCCACTTTTTGGGCCTCTACTATATGCACAACTCTTTAATATAAAGCCTTGTTTCAAATTTATACAAGCTTGAATGATTCTCTTTGGTGTTTTGGTTTGAGATGTATACAAATTATATGTAGATGTAACTACCCAAGAGGGTACATAGGATTGGACCAGAGGGTAGGGCATTAATTCATTTACACCTCCCTATATGCCAATCTGCATACGTACTAGTACCTTGTGTTAATATTAGTTTCCTTTGCCCCCTTACTGGTATGATAGCCCATGGGCAAACCACAGCCACAATAGTGTGGCATTTCTTCTTGCTGTACTGGTCACTCCCTGATGCTCACAGTATAAATGATATGACATGGATCTTCGTACCCACGCCTGCTCCCATAGAAAAGAGCACAAACCCATCAGTTAAGAGGAAGATCCCAGTGGCAGATGTCTTGTTAACTGTATGCCCTATTGAGCCCAATTGTACAGGTCCCTCGGAAAATGTTAATACCCTCATCAACGATATCAACCCATCCATTACTCCTCTCAGCTTTGATGGGGGGATGTATGAGGGTATTGGGGGGGGCAACTGATGTCCAGGACATTACTAGCCCTTACAAACCTGAAAACAGTAGTTGTCTATGGCTAGCCATTGAAGGTTCGGAAACCGGGGAACGGTGACGCTGTCAAAGTCCACGGCTGCTCCCCTAGGGGGAGATATTGATCTTGACCCTGGGACTTTGATTGCGTCTATTACCAGTAACTGTACCATATCTGCGGCCTCTGCATCCCCACATGCCCAGGCCACTAGTCACTTTGAGCGGGAGAGTATCTGCAACCTAACTGCCTCTTGTAATCTAATAACTCTGAACGGGAGGAATACACAGCACGGGAAGAAGTCTGCCCCTGAGGAGCCCACAAGTGTGTCCAAATTAAGTATGGGCCCTGAGGAGCCCACAAGCGTGTCCAAGTTAAGTATGGGCCCTGAGGAGCCCACAAGCGTGTCCAAGTTAAGTATGTGCCCGGAGGTGTAGAGCAAATGAAAAAGTCTGCCCCTGAGGAGCCCACAATCTTGTCCAAGACAAGTTAAGTATGTGCCCGGAGGTGTAGAGCACAGGAAGAAGTCTGCCCCTGCCCTGAGGAGCCCACAAGCGTGTCCAAGTTAAGTATATGCCCGGAGGAGCCCACAAGCGTGTCCAAGTTAAGTATGTGCCGGAGGTGTAGAGCACAGGAAGATGTCTGCCCCTGCCTGAGGAGCCCACAAGCGTGTCCAAGTTAAGTATGTGCCCGGAGGTGTTTTCCAAAGGGTCACCTGTAGGAACGGCAGAAATGTGGATCTACACTGTATTAGCGCAGGAACTCAGAGACCCTGTGCCCGGCCAAAGTTCACTGGGTTCCCCCTTCCCTGTGAGCAAGTGACTCATTTAATTTCAAACCCTTCGGAAGGGGAGGGGGCAGTACCGAGCGCTTGCCAATACAGTATGGTGCTGGCTGAAATTTTGAACCTCAAAAAACGAGTTATCTGCCTAATTGAACTGGTTGGTAGGGGCAGGGGTACGTGTAAAGAGGGGCAAGTGACCCATTCAAAACAGAGGTAACTGGCTCATCTGCATTTGAAACAGGCCAAAATAGCATCAGTGCCTTGCAAGGTCGCAATGGCCCGAACAATGACTTTGAAACTAGCATTTTTCCATCAACTTAAACCAGTGGGCAATGAGGGATTGCCCGAGACAGATTCAAATAACCCTGCCCATGGTATGAATACTTATTGCCCTCCCAACCCCTCACTGTGAAGCACTCCCTGAGCCCCAAGGTACCCGAGGCAACCACTACATCTGGAATGGCCACAATTGGGCTGGGCTGTGCCCCCTGCGTGTTACTAGCTAATAGCAGAAGGCCCACAGGTTCACGGGCAGGGGGGCAATCTACCTGCACAAGGTCCCTAAATTGGCCTTGAACCATCGCGAGCCCAGCGACGCCCTCCTAAACAAGTGCATTTACTGGGTCCGGGTGTTTATCCATCACAAGGGAGCAAATCTTACAATGCACTAGGATTCACGGACAGAGAACAGATGTAGACGACTCTATCAGAATTTACTTCAGAGACAATGGTTTGGCTGAGGGCCTATTGAACTTGCCGACCCGTGTTGAATTCTTTAATAGAACTTCGCCCCCAGTTTTACAGAAAAACGCCACAATGGACTAGGCTCTCGGGAGCGAAAGCAGTCCCGTTAGAGAACAGGTCCTCTCAACGGGGGTTTTCAGGATGAGAACCCCATGGTTTACTGTCCATTAAAACCATCGAGATCTATTGTACCCTAACCAAAGATTTATTGGTTTAGGTGGGGCTGAGGGGGCCATTGCCCCAAGTCTTTTGGTTGTAGCCCTAGTCTTTTGGTTGTAGCCCTGGATAGACGCTCAGGGGTTACCACCAAAAAGGCTAGCTAGCCCCCAGTCACGACATAGCCCCAGATCTTTTCCTAACCTAGCAACACCCCGGGGATGACCATGGCTCTTATGAGTCATCGCTGAATTTGTCTAATTTAGAGCTGGCCTTTTCTTCTAATCCGAATGAGCAACTGGGAAATGTATCTGGGGTGTTTATATTTATGTTGATGTCTTGTTTTTAAACATGTATGGCTCATGTCGAAATAAAGTTGTGGGTGTGTAATTGTGCGCACCGTTTGCCATGCTCGCATGCATGGAAAGCGGCGTTCGCAATCAAAGGTAAAAACTGCCTGGCATACTCACTTGGCACCGCTGAGCGCAAATGTGAAGGGCAAAAGACGACAAACAAGGTTGAACGCTGCCTTCTGCCCTTTACATTTGCTCCCCGCAGTGCAAATGACGGAAGTTTGGTGGAGGCTGGCACCCGCTTACATTACAGTGTAAACGTAACGGGTCCCCACCACCAAATTGAGCTCCAATGTGTCAATAAAGGTAGGATTGCAACCGATCCCGTATTTTGAGTGACTTTCTCCATTTTATGGGCAGTGCCCCACATACCGCTCACACCTTGTCTGCGAAGGGGAAAGGTGCTGATTTTACTTGTCTGCCTGCAGGATCAAAGCATTTCCAGTGCTCGGAACTCACACTTTTGTCTCATATGTAACCCTAGGATCTGTAAGACAGCATCTTAACACGTTGTGGTGTGTCAGAAGAACATTAAAATGGACAGGCTGGTCTTTAAGGGATGAGCAAGGTTGGGATAAGAAATGTGAGGGGCACATAATCCTGCGTGAAAAAAATTACCAGTTTCAAAACTTAAAAGATTTTAGGCTCACAATAATTTTCTTGATACTGTAAACTTTCATTAAGATTGGGGTAAATCGCGGATTCGAAGATGGCCGCGATGCTGGTAGCACTGTGACCACCACACTCCCGGTGTAATGTCACTTTTTCCTATCTGTCAGAAAATCCTATCTTGCTGACTGAGCATGTCAGGATAGGATTTTTTGACAGCAGGAATGTGGTGTGCCTGTGTTTATGGGGTTCAAGGGGTGCCGTTTCTGTAACTTGATGTGAGCCAGGCTCACTGAAATAACAGAACATGGCTAAGCCCTGTTAAGAGCTACTCGTAAATGTACGCAAACCTCACGAATCCACCGGACTCCAGAAGATAAACAGAGCGGACACTGTGTTTCATAAATCCCAGGATTTTAATAAGCACTAAATGTGCAAAACATATGAAAGTATATATAACGAATATATATGTACCTGTATGTGAAGCAAGTGCATCATTATCACGTTAATAATGCACTTATTTCACATACACGTACATATTCATCATAAATCCGGCTGACTGCGCATGCTCACTCATGATGTATAGTTAAGCACTGGGGGCAGGGCCGTAGAAGAGGCATCTTTCTATAGATGAAAGCAGTAGGGACAGGGGAAGTCGCGCTCAGCCATCTGTTCACATTGACCCCCCCTTTTAATGTAGCCTCGTTACAGTGAGAAGTGTTGACACTGCATGGCTCAGTGAGTTCAGTGCTGTTGTTCAGCTTGTTTTCCAGTCCCTGCTCGACTTGGCCACAGTTACAAAAAAGAAAATAAAATGCATATGAAACAACACGAACATCCCGTCCTCCCATAAGCAGTTAAGCACACAATGTGAAGCTCGGGCTGATTGCCATTCTAATTCAAAGCCACACGCAGCGTCCTGGACGGGCTTTCTGCAGCCCCTTAATGACCTGCAAGGACTCCCAGCGCTCCCATTGTAGGTTGTGTGGAGGCATTTTGCATTGATGGGCTCTTTCAATATTAGAGACCCTTTGAAGACGCATTACCTAGCAAAGAGGTAAACAATTACAGGGCACTTAGTTAAATCAAGATGGAAACAAGCAATGGCAATGCCAATAGTTTGGGTTTTTGTGTAGGCATGGGAAAGGCCCTTGGTAGGCCCTGCTGTCTTTAATGGTATGAACGGTAGCAGGTGCAAGTACCTGGGCATCTAATGGCAGTACCTGGCAAATGCCTGATATGTTTTTAAAAGCCAAAAACTGTTAACAGGACTTCACTGAAGGGCACACACAGTGCTTATAAATGGATTGGCTGAAGGCAGACCAGGTTAAGACATTTTTATTACACCAGTAGCAATTGCAGCTCAAATTAAGTCATTGTCGAGTGCAAAGTTTGATGTGAAGGCTTGAATAAAGAGAGCTCAAAGAGTTCCCATGAGAAGGTGTTTTGGCTGCTACTGGTCGGGTATGATTCTTATCTTCCCACTTGTGTTTTGTTCATATATTATTTTTCCTGTAGGTTTAAATTTTCCTTCTTGCTCAGTACATTGACAGGCCAACTCTAGCGTGAACCGGAAGACTGAGTCCGTTCACCAGTACTGCCACAGCACCTGGCTAGTTCACTTTGGGAGTACAAGTCGACACTTTGTAAATGGCTATTCTTTTTCTTATTACGCCAAATACCAGAAGGAAAAGAAGGAAGATGGCAAGGGGGTGGGGGCTATGTTATGCGTGTTGCCATGAGCCAGTCCTGGATTTTCCCTTTGCATACTGATCCTTGTAGGCCTATACTTATGATGGGAAGAAGTAAAATACCAGTCCTAGCATTTAACAGGAAATAACTGGACTCAGTGTCATGAAGGACATGGTACCATCAATGGAGCGAAGGACCAGAGGTGAGCGACGAATCAAGGACCAGAGCAGCCAAGGATCCAAAAAGCCAATGATGCGCTTATAAGTCGCACACATACAAGAAATTAAAATAGACACCAAGTGTTAGAAAATAACAATTTTAATAAATGCTTTTTGTTAACATATTATGTTTGTGTTCGCTGTATGTATTATTTGCGTTATAGTTATTTTTCAACTTCTAAGACCTATCCACATTGTTTTAGAGGTGTGCTTGTTTTTTCAGCTTATTTGGTTGGGAGTCCGCTTGTTTCTGGCTTGTTTTGAAGGGGCATTCAGCTTATTTTTTCCTCCTGACCTGGCAACACTGGGCTTGAGGGCCCTGGAAAAGACACAGTGGATTTTACAACCCCACCATGCAGGCGCGCCGAGTACGGGGGGGGCTGCGGGGCCCGTGCCCTCCCACCCCCCCTGGCAGAATCGTTTTGGCTTGGGTATACGTCTACATCTGTGCACCGGTGTGCACAGATGTAGAGGTACACCCAGCCCAGAAGGATTTTTAGAAATGGAGGCACAGATGCCAAACAAGTCTGTCCCTCAATTTCTAAAAATCGTTTTGGGTTTGGTGTAATTGTACATCTGTGCACCCCTCTTGGAAAGAGGGGTGAACAGATGTAGAGGTACACCCAACCCAGAAGGCTTTTTAGAAATGGAGGTACAGATGCAAAGCGAGGGAGGGGGCAGGGAGCAGGGGCAGGGAGAGGGAAAATGAGACTGTTTGCATGTCTGAGTGTGCACGTGGTGAGGGTGAATGCTATGGGCGGGGAGCGGAGGCGTATGAGCCAGCACTTTCTAGTAGAGCTGCCATATTTGAAATGGGGCAATGCTTTTGCTCCTCAGTTAGCTGGCTATACTCTTGATGGGATAGTACTGCTGTAACAGGGCTTCTATAATTGTTGAATCTTCTCAGCGTTAATACTATGCTTTTGTTGAGGCAATGCTAGTTCATCTTGTGGGGCTGCTATACTTTTGATGGGACAACACTCTTATTGACAAGGCCCCAGCACTTCTCAACAGATGTATTTATTTTTATTTTTATTGGTTATTTATAATGCGTGTACTACCCAGAGGTTTCTAAGCGCGGACTGTGGGAGCGAACCTGTGTTGCGCGGACCGAGGGAGCGAACCTGTGTTGTGCGGACCGATTGAGCGAACCTGTGTTGCGCGGACAGAGGGATCGAACCTGTGTTGCTCTGTGTCGTCTTGCTTCCAAGGTGAGCACGTTGCCCCTGAGCTATCCTTCCAATACTCTAAAGATCTGAAGTACATTTAATGATACAGAACCAGAACTATTGAGCAAGTCCGTCATCATCAGAATATCTCAACACTGTCATGGTTATACAAGAGCTCATATATTTAAAGGGATGGAATTACTCAGAATGTAGCAGCACTATTCAATAACCCAAAGTTCTTAAGCATAGTTAATGTGAAAATACTACACTTCGCACCGTTGGGCCAGTACTACCACTTCTCACAGAGGCTTCTACACCTTTTATGGGGCAGCACTGATCCAGCCTACTGCTCACATGCTCAGAATTGTCATTTCTCAGCAGGACTGCAACACTATTCCATTGTGTTCTGTATGTTGAGTGCTTCTTCACCACCAATGTGGATTCATGGCTCTCTCCCAGTGTCTAAATAGTAGATCTGTCTACATTCAATTGGCAACAGGCATGTCCGGAGCTGCCTGCTGTCCATAAGCTGCCGCTCAGGATTTGGGAGCCGTGATGGGGCAAGGGATAGAAGGCTCAAGCCTGTCGGATAGCAGAATCAGCAGGGTCTTAAAACCTGCTCACTCTTTCTGGAGGGGCCATGGAGCAAAATGAGCCTGATCCCACATACAGGGGGTTGTTACGCCTTTATCTCTCCTGAATGAAAGAATTAGCTCTCTCAGACACAAGTTATCACCCCTGCACACACTGAATGAATATGGTATGGATCTATAGATCAAGAAAACTGGAGTGACAATTCAGAGTGTTTTAACAGAAATATAATTGTCTTCCCAGATGGGAGACTGACTCCATTAATATACATGGGGTCACTTAGATGACCAAGAGTGAAACTGTACATTCAGTTGTGAGATTACCAGCAACGGTTGATACTATGCTCCAAGGAGTGAGGTGCCCACTCAATATATCACACTGTTTATAGGTGTGAGACCCATCCTGAATGCTTGCCCAAAGACCCTTGGCCAGAGTTTCACACTGAAGAAGTGAGCATGTGATCCGGGGTCTGCAGCCACACACACGCAGGGGATTCCCATGCTCCCACTTGCGAGATTTTGCACCAAATTAGTGAGATTGTGCTCCAAGGTAGGAGGCACCCGCACAGTCTTTGCTCTGACATTTGACACACTCGCAGGATGGGACGGCATTTCGTTCTCCCATTCTAGTTGTGTTGCTCTGCCTTTTGAGGGCTACTACAACCTGGATGATTATAGAGGGATGGAGTAGGGGCACTGATAACCTACTGGAATGCAACTCGAAGGCTTAAATCTCCTTCTTACTTGACTTTAGTATATGCAGCACATGCTAGCCAATGTTTCCACTGTTCTGCGCTGCGCGCGACTCCACCCCCCCCACGCGACATTGCACCAAGTTGGCGACTGTTGTATAAAGCTAAACCTTTGTATGCTTTGTTGTATAAAGCTAAACCTTTATATGCTTTCTTGTTGCTATGGTTTTCAGCTGTGTTTATGCCAAGCACATCATCTGTAATTCCAGAATGGATTTATGCCTACTGTGCCATTCTGGAATGATGTGTGCTTGGAGATGTTTACTCTGGAGTGAAGTCAGTTATACCCTGGATGCTGCCTGTGTTGGGGGTCTTAAGTGAGTTACTGAAGCTGTTCCAAATAAACTGGCTTTCACTTACCAAGTTTGTGGCTTCTTTACAGTGACTACATGCAAATTTGTGGTCCTATAACTGCCAGTGATGTCACTTCCTGTATTTGAGCTCCCCCCCCCCGGGAAATTCATAAATCGGCTCCCCTGCCACCATGTACACGGGGCATGGGTTTTGGAATGGCACAGAAGTGTGTTGGCAGTTCAACTGTGCCATGCCACGTCCAGGTATATTGCGAGGTAGGATGATTTTGGACAAATGTTATCATTTTAGTAAAATAAATGAAAATTACTATGTGGGAGACTACAGAAAAAAATTGAGGGACTGGCAGTGTCCAAAATTGGACTGTATATGAACGGGTAAGACTCAGGTCCACAGGATGAAACTTGAGTAGCTTGAAGCTGTTTGCATCTCTGTCATTCTGCCAACACCCCAAAAATATGCACCCATCACTGCGTGGTGCAGTGCAAAGATAAAGGTAGGCCAGCATTCTGATGTCAAAGGAGCCTCAAAGTACAATTGTGAGGTGATTGCTGTGTATGTTTACACTTAACTGCAGACTAAGGGCACTGCACAGACAGAGAACCTCCCCAAATGCCAAATTACAGAGCATGTTAGGGAGAAGTATGGAGATGAAAATCTCACCTTTTCCAGCCAAGATGATTTGTAGATGTTGTAAACACAACTTTATCCTGATACTTCAGTGAGATGGAAGGCCTTTCACTGGGAAGATTTATAGATAAGAATAGCCTCTACCTATCATTGAGGATGGGTTTACCCCTCCACCTCTGTAGACCTCTTCATTCTCCAGGCAACTGAAAGTCCAAATAACAGATACAAAGTTCATTATTGTGGGGTACTAATCCGTGAGGACAATTCTGAGACTAACTTCAGTGAAATGTGAAGAAATTGGATAGATGCATTGGATGCTGTAATGCCTCGCACAATAAATGAGACTTCACTATTGACTAGAAACTTTTGAATGTTCTGGCTCAGCGTGGACATGCTCACGCCTGCCTTATCAGAAGTGAATGCGTTTGTTCAGTCCTGGACCACAGGCACCTGGATTCCGTAGACAGGGATAGTCTTCTGCTTATGGTCATCTTTCCGGAGAAGGCTCTCTTGCTGTCCCCTTTCTAGAGTATGCACTGGTGCCTCCTATTGAAGAATGCCACTTTGCCTACAAGAATCTGCCTAGCACCTGAGCTGTCTTCCTAAAAAGGGCTGTCCTGTGCCACCTCTTGAGGTGCCACCCAGTGGAGACACATTGCAAGCCCACATTTCTAAGGATAGCACATGCAAGGCTGACTATTGCCCATCTACTGGCTGACTCTAAGTGGACAGGGGTTTTTGCATCATCTTAATTTATATCGGGTGGGTAAGCTGTAAGGACATCAGGACACGTGTGGGGACGCAGGAAGGTAGGCCATGTGTTACTGGCGGTGTGTTTCGGTGGGTGCCAGAGCGAAATGTCTGAGAATTGTCTTCATTTCCAGCCAATTTCAGAGACATTTCCCTGTGTCCACTCACCGAAACATGTCGCTAACAACAGATGTCATACCTTCTTGTGTTCCCACAGGTTTCCTGACGAAAAAGGTACCTCACATGTGTGGGTGCACCTACTGGGGGCGCAAAAGGAAAAGGGTAACCCGCTGGTAACCCCAAGCCTATCGCCACAGCACAATTTGTTCATGTGGGCAACCTACAGATTTGGGCCGAGGGTGTCGAAGCCAGCAAGGAAAATAGGGAACCCCATGCATTTCCCAAAAGAGGACACCCGTTGGAATGCACAGAGGTCTGACTTGCGCGGAGCGGCCCATAATGTATTACCCAGAACCCCAGACAATGTGAATGTTGTGTTTTTTCCCCACCAAATATCACACTTTGTCTGGGATTGTGGGTAATAAAAACTGGGGCAATTTGCGCAAGGCAGACCTCTGTGGATTCCCCGCAACCCACCCCGAGCTCACCCCAGGAGTCCACCCACCCAAGCATCTCAATAGCTCACCCGCACTTGCTACCCCAGGATCACACCTAACCCTCTACTCACTCTTCCTCACCTAGAATCCCCCCTGCTGGTTGCAGCACCACACCAACACACACACCCTAAGAACCCACCCAATCTCACTTCCATACCCTAGCCCACCCCATACCCTATGACACCCTGATCGCTCCCAGCCCGGCTGCATCACTGCAACACATGCGGCTCACCCCAGCACCCCAACCACCCTTGCGCACCTTAACAAACCCTAGCTCGCCCCAGCACAACCTACCACACCCAGGAACCCTAGCCCAGCCAAGCACTCGCCCCCAATGCAAATGCAATAAAAACAAGCACAACTCATTCAACATAGCTCATCCCAGAAGCCCCATTCTCCCCAGTCACACAACCTCCCTCACACCTCACCCGACCTCACACACCCCACCAAACTTCAACAAACCACTTTGCCGCATCCTACACAAGCTTACCCAACAACGTCACCACGCCCTAGCTCCCCAGCATAACATCGAACTCACTGTAGCTCTCCGCAGCACGCCACCCATCTACCCTAACTAATCCCCGCACAATACATATCCACCCTAGCTCCCTCCAGTACATAAACCTCCCGACCTAGCTTGCCGTGGCACAATACTTATTGTAGCTCACCCAGGGCACCATAAACTGCCTCAGCAAACCAATCCACACACCAATCCCAGCTTGCATCAGTACACTCCCGACCTTTCCTCTCTCCACCTCACCACCAACCGACCACTCACCCCAACTCTTACTAGCATACAATCTACCCGCCCTAGCTCACCTGTGCAGTACAACTACCCTCCTGTACCTCTTAGAAACACCCCCTGCACCCTAGATCACTCCAGCACAAGATCACTATAGCACCCCATCTGTCAACTCAAGCTCACCAAAGCATCCCATCATCCAAGCATCCTATCCACCATAGGCTCCCCCAACACTGCGCACATTTTAACTCATCTCAGCCCCTACCCCTCACTCTAGTTCACCACAACACAGCACCCACCCACCTAGCTCATCAGGTACAACATCCACCGACCGTAGCTCACACCAGCAGAACGCCCCAGACTAGCATGACACAGACTAGCACGCCGATCCTAATTCACGCCAGCAAACCATCCGTCCTAGTTCACCCTAGCCCCACACCCACCAGAGCTATTCCCACCAACCACACCCGCCTACCCTAATTCATTATCCCACTGGACATAAGCTCATACCAGCACCCAGCCCACTTAACCTAGCCACCCAGCATCTGAACAAGCTTACATAGCTTATCACAGCACATCACCCACCCACCCTAGGACACTAGAGCAAATAACAACGTCTCTGTGGCTCATCCAAGCACGCCACTGTAACTCACCCCAGCACAGCACCCACCCAGCCTAGCTCACCCCAGCAGCCCACCCACCCACATAAGCTCCCCCGAGCTGTATAGCCAAGCACCCAATTACATCCCAGTACAGGCTCCTCTCACACACCACCCTAGATTGCATCTTCTTGATGCCCACCCACTGCATCAACCAAGCAAACCTTAGCTCACACAAGCATCCCCTAGCTCACACACGCATCCCATAGCTCACACAAGCATCTCATAGCTCACACACGCATCCCATAGCTCACACAAGAAACCCATAGCTCACAGAAGCATCCCATAGCTTGCCCGAGCACAACACACACCCAACTGAGCTAAAAGCAGCACACTTTTAAGGGCCTCATTACAAGTTCAGTGGCACGGCAAAAAGTGGTAATTCCATTACTGCCACCTTTTTGGGCGGTAGCAGAATTACC
The DNA here is from genome assembly GCF_040938575.1 of Ambystoma mexicanum. Taxonomy (NCBI): domain Eukaryota; kingdom Metazoa; phylum Chordata; class Amphibia; order Caudata; family Ambystomatidae; genus Ambystoma; species Ambystoma mexicanum. Next base: position 1,134,387,240 of record NC_090923.1, read on the forward strand.
GCTATTTTTCACAAACCATTGAACACAAACACAAAAGTATGCCAGTCAGGTAACACAATGGTGTCCCCTCCAAAATGATCTTTTTTTTGGCAGATACCCTGATTACTGGACAATTATCAACACACTTGTTCTGTGACCAAATCGTACAGTTTCCCCTCATGGTGTAGGAAATGGTAGGATGAACGTATAATTTTAGCCAACCGCGCGTTGCACCCTGGAACTTGGAGTTCCATATTAAATTTGACATATAATAAATACTACAAGCACCAAAATGCAGAAGCCTCTAGCGCTATATAAAGTGTGCAGTGGACCTCTGCTGCACCAGCCTGTATGCAGACCTGTCCACATTGGCCTCTTGGTGGCCATGGGTGGGTTGCCCAATGCGTGCTCTTGGTAGGATTTTCTGACGGGTAGGAAAAAATGACAGGTTAGGCTGTCAGATTTTCCTACCCCGTCACTTTTTCATACCCCTGGGTGGGTTGCCCAATGCTAGCTGTCGGTAGGATTTTCTGACAGGTAGGAAAAAATGACAGGTCCGGCTGTCAGATTTTCCTACCCCGTCACTTTTTCCTACCCCTGGGTGGGTCGCCCAATGCTAGCTGTCGGTAGGATTTTCTGACGGGTAGGAAAAAATGACAGGTCAGGCTGTCAGATTTTCCTACCCCGTCACTTTTTCCTACCTCTGGGTGGGTTGCCCAATGCCTGCTGTCGGTAGGATTTTCTGACGGGTAGGAAAAAATGACAGGCTAGGCTGTCAGATTTTCCGTTCCCCGTCACTTTTTACTACCCCTGGGTGGGTTGCCCAATGCCTGCTCTTGGTAGGATTTTCTGACGGGTAGGAAAAAATGACAGCCCAGGTTGTCAGATTTTCCCACCCCGTCACTTTTTCCTACCCCTGGGTGGGTTGCCCAATGCTAGCTGTCGGTAGGATTTTCTGACGGCTAGGAAAAAATGACAGGCCAGGCTGTCAGATTTTGCTACCCCGTCACTTTTTCCTACCCCTTGGTGGGTTGCCCAATGCCTGCTCTCGGTAGGATTTCCTGACGGGTAGGAAAAAATGACAGGTCAGGGTGTCAGATTTTCCTACCCCGTCACTTTTTCCTACCTCTGGGTGGGTTGCCCAATGCTAGCTGTCGGTAGGATTTTCTGACGGGTAGGAAAAAATGACAGGTCAGGCTGTCAGATTTTCCTACCCCGTCACTTTTTCCTACCCCTGGGTGGGTCGCCCAATGCTAGCTGTCGGTAGGATTTTCTGACAGGTAGGAAAAAATGACAGGTCAGGCTGTCAGATTTTCCTACCCCGTCACTTTTTCCTACCTCTGGGTGGGTGGCCCAATGCCTGCTGTCGGTAGGATTTTCTGACGGGTAGGAAAAAATGACAGGCTAGGCTTTCAGATTTTCCTACCCCGTCACTTTTTCCTACCCCTGGGTGGGTTACCCAATGCCTGCTCTTGGTAGGATTTTCTGACGGGTAGGAAAAAATGACAGGTTAGGCTGTCAGATTTTCCTACCCCGTCATTTTTTCCTACCACTGGGTGGGTTGCCCAATGCCTGCTCTCGGTAGGATTTTATGACGAGTAGGAAAAAATGACAGGTCAGGCTGTCAGATTTTCCTACCCCGTCACTTTTTCCTACCCCTGGGTGGGGGTCAGGCTGTCAGATTTTCCTACCCCGTCACTTTTTCCTACCCCTGGGTGGGTTGCCCAATGCTAGCTGTCGGTAGGATTTTCTGACGGGTAGGAAAAAATGACAAGTCAGGCTGTCAGATTTTCCAACCCCGTCACTTTTTCCTACCTCTGGGTGGGTTGCCCAATGCCTGCTGTCGGTAGGAATTTCTGACGGGTAGGAAAAAATGACAGGCTAGGCTGTCAGATTTTCCTACCCCGTCACTTTTTCCTATCGGTAGGATTTTCTGACAGTTAGCAAAAAATGACATTACAATTCCTGTCAGATTTTCCTACCGCGTCACTTTTTCCTACAGGTAGGATTTTCTGACAGATAGCAAAAAGTGACGTTACACCGGCCCACAGGGCTGTATATATAACATAAAAGGCACATGTAAGCCCTCCCCAGGTTCCGGAGACATTGCAAACAGCACCAGTGGCCAGCAGTGACTAGAGGAAATCACAGTTTCTCTCCTTCAACCGGCAGCCCGATCCGACCCATGAAGCTCTAGCAGGCGCAGTAGCCCTGGAGGCTGGTGTCTAGAGGTACTGTTTACTTATGTTTGCGTTTGAATTAGGCTTGGAACTTTCCATATTTGTTTCTGATACTGCCGCTTAAGAATATCCCTGTATGTTATTGACTGTGGAGAAATGGCATCTGGCCTTCACAGCGGTAAATGTGTTGGAACTCCTATGTGCATTAACTTAACTGGAACGTGCAATGTTGATGTGACATGAAGGACTACTACCCTCCTCCCAAAGGGCGCACTGATGTGCCTAATGAAGTAAACAAAGACACCTTGAATCAATGTAGTGAAATTACCCATTTGGTGCATGTGCACTGTTATGAGTCAATTGTAACTGATGTACGTGATGAAATTAATGAACTGGGGAAAGGCATTGTAGAAAAATCTACTTTGAATTCACAGCTTGTAGCAGCACCCATAGAGACTGCTGCAGTACAATGCTGTGATTCTCTTCAGAATGCCACACTTAATCCAATGAACTCTTTAAATGGAACTAACGATTCTATGAAAGATCTTTCAATGATCGGTGTTGAGAAGTTGAGTGAACTGAAGGAACATATTAGACTCTCCATAGGCATTTTAACTCCTTTAGTGCCTCGTCCCTATTGCATCGAATCATCAGAACATTCTAATACTAATATCAGGCCTATTAATTCTAAAGGCGCTGAAGGTATGGGTTTGGATTATACTCCTCCATCTGCTAATAACAAAGGGATACAACAAATACTTACTGATGAGAGTGATTGTCGATTGAGTAACTCTAACTTTAACACTTCCAATCCATTTGTTGGTTCTATGAATTAAAGGGCCAATCCTTTCAAACATGTTGATAAAAATACAAATATGTCCTTGCCAATAACCTCTGAGGCTCCGCCAACCTTCCCTGTTATTATACGCATATTGGACTTATTGGACAAAGGCCACGATTATACTCATTATGAGATCAGGTTGATTAAGGCATCCATGACAGAGATACTTACAAAATAAATAGGCTCGAGGGGTTTGCCATTGGCAGAGCATCTTGTGAAGCCATCCGTAAGGAATCAAATACAACACCAATAAGATTAATCCCTACCTTGGTGGACAAAGGTACACAATCCTCTGGGCGCTCTGAAAATGTTATCTCCACTTTGACTAACGACATAGTTGAAATGGACATTCCTACTTTTGTTGATAAAGCTGTACAAGCCTCTGAGTTTTCAGAATGTATTATTGCCACTTTAACAAATGACGTAGTGGAAGTGAAAAACATGCTACACGAGATTAACGTTAGTGTACATCAGAACTCTGTGCACAACACTTCAACACACCACTCTGATGTGAATGGGCCTCCAGATAGTCCAACTGTTCTAACAAACATAATTGAAGAAATGGAGGTTGAAGAAAAGGTAGACAATCTCCATTCTGAGAAGGCAGTATTTGTCACGTCGCACGAAAAAACTCCAGAATCGTGCTGTAAAAAGAGCTGGAAATAAATGTAAAACTGCCATGGAATTACTAAAAAAAATAATAAGAAAAAATACAAAAATTAACGAAGAGGAAAAAAAGGAACATCCAAATAGCAAAGAAAAGACCGTTTCTATGGTAACTGCGGATAAGGATTTAATTGATGTTAACCAATTTAGTGAAGAAAGTCAAGATGCATTGAGGCACAAAGCTGTAAAGCAAAGCCAAATTCCTACTACAGATAAGTTAAATTCTGTAAAAAAAAAAAGTAATGACCAAAGATATCACCCATAAAAAACTTGTTCAAATAGTGGAAAAGAAATGCCCGCCTGATCTTGAGAAAAAACAAACGCATTTTAACAATTACTTCATAAAAGAAGAAAGGAAGGGCACTTCTATTCCATCACCGGCCAAGTCGACAGAACAAATCCTGCAATCATGCCCTGACCATCACATTAACATCAATGCAATTACATCCACACTGAAGAATAATGAATGTTCATATGCCCAAATATGTCAAGGTGCTATCCCTATAGATTCTACGTCCACATTAAAAGCTCGTAATTACTTTATTATTGAAAGTGGACCAGGAAAAATTTAAAAAATGACCCTCGCTCCTATGGTACTTCATCCTGATCATACAGTTAGTGGGTATTCCTCGCTACAACCTCACTTGAATACCACTGAAGTAGTGAATGTACCTATCATAGGAGGACCAAAAAGGCGAGGCGATAGTAATCACAAAGGGATCGAAGGTAGGAGGAGTCCTCAAAAAGTGATTACCATAATGACTGGTTTGGGTAAATCCCAGAATATTGTGGGTAATGAATCATCTGATCCTAAATCTAATAGTGGAATGTTTAACAATTCTAAGAGAACAGAACCTTCCTTAATTGCAGGAAATGTACCAATATTGGGATCTCCAATTTCTAAGACAATCTCAAATGCAGCAGTAAATTCAGAACTGGCTCGGACTACAAGATTAATGCTTGGTAATTCTGGGCCTAGCCTTTGTCAGCCTGGGCTGAACACAGAGGTATGCCCATCCCATACAAATCGCTTGCAATTCGACCAGATTGGATCTTTGATTCATCATTTCCAAAATGGTATGATTGCCAGTGAAGTATTGATTAAAGAACTTGAAGCAAATGCGAAGATTTGCAATAATGAGAATACAAGGGGGTATGCTTGTGTAGTTAAAAGTACCAATGAACAAGGAGTTGATTTGATTCCCCCACAACAGGAATCTGGCCTTATTGGTGCATTTGAGAATTCTGGAACTGGCACCAGTGATTGTAATATTGGTGGTGTACCACATGCTTTGGACACCCTGAAAGGACGATTGGTCAATATGATTGGCTTGGAGGGTAACCCCGAAACTCTCGCTGGTGGCCGTATCTCACAGAAGATATTTACTTGAAACGATAGCCCAGATTCCGCCTTTGAGAATGTTGTCCTCAGCAGACTTTGAAAATATTGCCTTATTTTGTGAAAATAATTATAGAATGACCGGTCACGTGCCTTCGGGGAGTATTTTGAAATTTATTTGGGCATATCGCTCTGAGCTTTTGGAACTTGGCCTTAAATTATATACATTCAACGATGAATCTGTAGCCTCTGAATTTCTGCACTATACGCCTCCAATTATTGTAACTGCTACATCATCGATGAGTGGATCCCATGGTAACATATCGGATGAAATGTTGTGTATAACCCAACTAATGTCTATTGCATCAAAGAACAAAGCGCTCACCTCGGTTGAACCCATGTTAAAAGCAATATTCAATAATATCATAGATAAAGCTCTTACTTAGCAGCAACAGACTTATAGGATATCCATATATTCATGGAATTCCTGTGGCTTTAATAACATTCCGAAATGGCTATTGCAATTTACACCTTTACAAAAGCCAATATTTCTATTGCTCCAGGAAACCATGAAGATTGACGAACTTAGGATAGATGGTTATCTTACATATTCATCTAAGGCACTTAAGGGTAATGAGGGGAGATCGACAGGGGGTTTGGCAATTGCTATGGATAATTGCATTGATTGTGTTTCAGAGCTTGTCTATGTATCACAGTATTTTATGGCGGTTGGCGTTATTCTGGACGCAAGGAAACAGAAATCACTTCTGTTAGTCAACCTTTATTGGAACCTGCACAAAATACAGATTGATGATATGTTTAAAGAAGTGGATACATATTTAGAAACTGCATCTGACAGTAAGTACTATGCAGATATTACCGTGGGTGGAGATTTTAATGCATATTGCTTTAAGAAGACAATAAGATGTCAAAAGGGTGCACTTAGGAGACCTTGTAAGAGTGGGTACCAATGGGCACAATTTATTGAAGACTGGGGTTTGTTTTTGTGGAGTGCGAAGAAAGGGATTTGAATTATACATGGTCCAGAGGCTCTTTGACATCTCATCAATTACTTCTGTGTGTCACATTCAATGGTAGTAATGATCAAGCCGGTGATTATACATACAATGTAATTCAGAGACCATGCATCTATCAAATTGAGTATTGATATTCAGTACCAATTACATAGAGATGATGTACTGCTGCAACTAATAGAATGTGATCACCCGAATATTTCACTTAGATGGAATAAGGTGGTGAAGGCGAGCGTCCCCAGATAGCACGATCCTCCCCACAATGAGAGACAATAATGGACTCTCCGAAGATGGGAATAAGGCTAAGACAAAGTGCGGGTGAGCTTAATGGGAGTTTATATAACTCAGAATAGGGCATGCAAAGGACTCTGCAAACTCCGAGAGCGCTCTGTCTGACAATAGCAAAGACAGGCGTATATATTTACAAAATGCGTCATAAGAACCTACACACTATAGGGGGCACAAGTTCGTGGGGATTGGGTGGCGACAACTAACTATAGGTGCAGCTGTGATGTGGTTTGCCGTGGTTGGTGGACGTCACTGGTTACCCACGTGGGCCGGGCCTGGCCGGTCAGCTGGGCTCATCCGGGCGGTGTTGTTGTGCCAGCCGTGACCAGTGTCAGTGATGAACGTCTTTCTTGGCTTTCTGCCCTAAGGCCACGCACACCGCCTTCATTCAATATTGTAATATTATCTTCCCCGGTAAATCTTCCAATAGGTTATTCTACAGGTTAATGAAACACAGGAGGAATGCACCTAGAGTGGGGTCTTTTGGTGATACATCAATACATGGTTACCATCGTCCTGTTGACCGGGTATCATAGGTCGCGAGGTTGGGTATCAGGGCAAGGGGCGAGCTGTCCAAGTTATCATGTCCCGTTAGAAGTCATTATGAATGTGTTCCTGCAGTGTTGCTATAATATTGGGTGTCCTAATTTTACAGGGGCCATTAACCTGGGGTGAGCTGGTGGGTCGTGGAGCCTAAGAAAGGGCGCCTGCGTTTATGGCCGGGGTTTACTGCTGGGTTGGAAATAATTCAGGTGGCTGGCCGCAGCCCTGGGAGCTGCGGGGGAACGTGAATGTTTGAAGCGGCTCCAGCCGAATTGGGGGAGGTGAAGCAGAGCAGCACAGGCCTCTGCTTTCCGTCTGGCAGGCTTCAATGGGGAGGAAGGGGGAATGGCCTTGGATATGCCCACAATGGTATTTTCCTTGTGCGTTGCAGATTTAGTGGAAGAGGCATAAACATTCATATAATGTACAATACTCATTGAGTCTTTTCAAAGCTTATGTTTTCTACATTGTTAGTGCCTTTTACATGGCCATTTCAAATGCGTTACCTATATGTTAAGTATTTAACAACCACAATATTTTGTTACATTTCTATACATGCGCGGTAAGCGAGGTAGTAGTAAGGTTGGTGGAGCACGCAGGAACAACTGGCTAATGAGACTGATGGCAGTGACACATGGTGAGCTTGGACATACATATTGTGCATTTTCGTACACCATTTACATGAGCTCCCAATGGGGTTGAATTCCTCTTCCTTTGCACTCTAGCAGCATTAGTTCAGTTATGGCATGGGACCTTGGGGTGCATTCTTCTCGGCGAAACATATAACATGAAAACCCCGGGACACTTTTACCATTTGCGCATAGCTACAGGGATGTGGGTACTTCAACCAGAATGCCATATAAACACACATTCTTCCATCTTCATGGAGGTTACATGTTTTAGTCAAAAAGGTCATGGAGAGAAGAGTTTCATCACAGGTAGTTTGCTCATTAGTATTTGGGGGCTCTGCTTTTGTCGGGGGACCATTTTACAGTTCTTTTCCACCCCGGCCCTGCTGGCCGGGTCATACTGAGAACAGTGATACACTGCGGAAGGTGAATGTTAGTGTTTGCATCTAGCGCTAGCTCATGTCCGTTTGTTCGTGGGAACGTGCTCTCAGTGGATCTGCCAGGGAGCTGCGGCCGCAGGGGCAAGTGAGACTCTCCAAAGGTGGGGGCCGTGCTGTGGTGCACAGGGCTCATGCCATTTTGATTTCACGAAATGGTTTCCAGGGCCTAGCTTAATACAGCATGTTTGGTCAATGTCTTCAGCCAGTGGTCCACCCGCCACCTGGGCCCTGGTGGCAGGGGGAACCCCCGACGAGCCATGGACTTCACAAGGGGGAGAGGCTGCAGGGGAGGGGGGTCTCTTGGACAAATCCTCCCATACATTTCCCCCCTTTCGTTACTTAAGTAACGAATACTGTAACTCCCTCAACCTCTTGCGTTCTTCTTCTTCAGCTACAGCCTCATCCCATGCAGGGGTGCCTTTTATGGGCATCCATGCCCTACACACTCCTCGCAGGCTTTCTCCCCTTCTAGCATACTCGTCCGGGGTGCAGGTCAGATATATACAACCTTCATCCTCATCCAAATCCACCCACACCTCCTCATACAATTCAAGTACACGGGGCTCTTTAATTGTAGTGTGCCACAGCCTGTCTACTACATCTCCGCTGTGGTACCTGGGCACCATCTGGAATCTGGGTGTGTTTTCTGTTCCTGTTTGTACCTCTACTTCCTGCATATGTTGTATCGTACCGCGAGCGTTGCCCATTGTCACCATCATAATTGCACCGTTTGGTACTGTGTTTGCACAACATCGAAGTCCCATCTGGCACATACAAAAAATAAAAAGGAGGAACACTACTGTCGGCATCAAACATTTAACAGTCATTCCCAGCCATGATGGGACCCAGGAGAAGATGTTGTCAAACCATGTGCTTGCTTCTGCTCCACCTTCCATTTTCATTCTTTCTCCTAGGTTATGTACTGCTTCGATCACGTGTGATAAGGAACCATTATCTGCGTCTTCGGAAGGTACGAAAGTGCAGCATGCACTTCCAATTTTTCGGCAAACACCTCCGTCCATCGCTGTTAACAGGTCCAAGACATACCTATTCTGCATGGTCATTAGTCGCAGTGCTCGCAGTTCCACTTTTATTACGTTAAATCCTTCTTCAGTGTCATTCGCCAGCTGGATCAGCTCCCAGTGTGTAATTTGGAGCCATTTTGCATTTGATCGTGCCTGGATGCTAGGGATGAGTGAGGCAAGGAAAGTCTCTGCAGAGCTGAATAATCGATATCTGTCCGGGATCTGTGCCAGTAGCTCTGATGATGCTTTTGATATGTAGTTCGATGATTGTCTGTTTTGTGACAGCATCTCCCCCTTGTTACCGGAAGACAGGACATATACTTGTGATTCTGCAGTTGGCTGGGCCTCATTCTGCTGAGGGGTCTCCTGCATTTTCTTGCTCCCATCAATGTGGCTTTCCGGTATCACCACTAGTGCGGAATGTAGGGTGGCCAATGAGCAGCTGCCACTCCAGGATTGTGGGAGGTGCAGGTATACCTTGTTGCCACATACCCAATAAGTGTCCATGAGGGCCACTGTTTCTTTTCTCATATCCGGGATGGTGAGGGTCTTGTTGCAATTTTTGTTTACCCCCATGATAGCTTTCCCGTCACCCTTGAAACACAGTTCATAGTTTATTTCTTTCTGTAGCTTGAAGGGCTTTTCAATGGCCGTCACCCAAGTCAATTTTGAGATGTGCTCCTTCCATACTGGTGTGCATGTTTTCTCTATCCGCTGCAGTTTCTCTGGTGCCACACCTCGCAGAGTTTTGCACATTATTTCTTCATTTCTCCACTTATTTTCTGAAAATAATGTTCCTTGTATTATAAAGAATGGTTCTTCCAAACATATCACTCCTTCCGCTTTCGGATAACAGGTCTTCTCATTCTGCAGCATTTTAAAAGTTACCTCGTGTGCCTGGAAGGTGTTCTTAATTCTGCACAACGTGAGATGAAGGAGACATTGGGCATCCACAATAGGCAACTCTTTTGGCAGCAATACTTTGGGTGTACCTGAAGCATGGGGAATGAGGGAGCAGACATAACAGCTCTCATTTGTTGTTTGCTTAGCAGTTGCACTCATGTCTGCATACCATTTATTTGTCTGGTGGGGGTGTCGTGGGTCTTCCATCTTGTCGAGTCCCAACTCGTAATACTCGTATTTTCTCCTTCCCGCCTCCATTTTCCTCCTATTATTTCTAAGATATCTCCCAGCTTCATGGGCGAGGAACAGTGTAGGGCCCCCTTTCTCCCCTACGCCCCCCTTTTCCCATTCATTGTATAATGCTTTGTATCTCACTGTCATCTCGTCATTCTCTTTCTTTATACTATCAAGCAGTATGTTTTCTGTTGTGGGGGTGGGCACGCTGGTGGGGTGTTGTACAGTCATGATATAACAGAAGGGTTGCGATCATTTAAACTGTGGGCATTGTAATTAGATGCTTTTGGCGGGGAAGTTGTGCTGTTTCGCATTTTTTCCTGCAGTCTTTCATTTGGCGAGGTAGCAACATTGGGCGGTGTCGTGTAATATCCCCATACAAGTTTAGATCCCTCCCACACCAAAAAATCACCTTCTTTAGTATTTACAGTTGTGGTTTGATTTGTTACATTAATCCCGTTATTCCCTCCCCCCTCGTTCATCTCGATGGAGATGAACGCTATAAACCAATAAGTAACCAAGCCAAACAGTATTGTAAAAAATAATGTAATCCATACAGACAACCCACACTCATACGAATATCTACATCTTTCTGCTAAAACTTCTCTATATCTAACCAATCTATTCGTTGCAGGCTGCCCGTTTGTTGCCATGGTAGTTCCTGTTTGAGATATAAAAGTGCATTAAGTGCGTGCATGTAAACATTTTTGTTGGCACTGTATGTACCAGGAGGTCATAAAAGGGAGATGGGTGGGGTGGTGGGGGGGGGGGGGGGGGGGGTTAGTGGGAAATGCACAGAGAAGGGAGCAGACAATATATATTTTTGAGACCGTTATTTTCACTTAAACACAATTTTTTTTTTTCATTTATCTCAATCAATAACCTGTAACAGAATTCTTTTGTTAACAGTTTTATCTATCAGTTACACTGCTCCATTCATTTGTTCACGTTCACTCATCATTTTCATTACTTTTGTTTGCTGTTGTCTGTGCCTCCCCATCCACCTCTTCCTGTACACTATTATATGCCTTTCGCACATCTGTCAAATGTATCCAATATTTGAGCCCCTTTACTTTTACAGCTGTAGGTGTACAAAATACCACTTCGTGCGGCCCATGGAACCTTGGGGCATTCCACTGGCGCACAAAGATCCGGACATAAATGAACTCTCCTGGCATTAATTCTACCTGTGTTTCAGGTTCCGCAAGGGACACCGTTGTGTTCCCTTCTTCCCTTGTGAATGGTGGTGAGAGCTGCCTTGAGATTGCACACGCTGCCCTAGTTAGCTTCTTCAGGTATTCTGTGAATTCATCTCCCAATATGGTGGCGCTTCTGTGTGCATCTGAGTGTTGGCGTAGTGGGGAATGTGCTGTGTGCATCCGTCTCCCTGTCACAATTTCGTGCGGGGACAGATGGTGATCCTTGCTCGGCTGATTCCTCAGCTCAAACAGTGCAAGGGGTAAGCAGTAGATCCAGTTTTTCTTCAACGAAAAACACAATTTAGACAATCTCCCTTTTAACAGACCGTTCATCTTTTCGACAACGCCGTTACTTTGAGGATGATAAATCAAGCACAGTTTATGCTTTATTCCCAATAACGCGGTCACTTCTTTGAAGAGCTTGTTCACAAAATGAGTGCCATTGTCTGAGCGAATTACATCGCAAATTCCCCAGCGCGGGAACACTTCCCTTACTAGGAACTTTGCAGCGCTCTTAGCATCAGGTCGCGCACATGGACCTGCTTCTACCCATCTGGAAAATGGACATACAACCACTATCATGTAGCGTGCCCCATCACACCTCTCTCCCATGTCTGCATAATCAATGTGCAGTTCTCTGAAGGGCCCTGTTGGTTTTGGAATTGTCCCCCTGAGTGTCCGTAGCGTCATCCCAGAGTTATATATTTGGCACGTTGTGCACTCCATTGTCAATCTAGATTTTTTTTTTTTTAAAACGTATTTTATTGGTTTTGATAGAAAAAAGAAAAAGAAAACGTGCAATACAACAAGAAATCAACATTGGTTTGAACTGGGGAGGAGACGGTGAGGGGGAAACAAGGGGGGGGGAACGAACAAATCAACAACAGTCTTCATGTTGTAGCAAACTTACAGTGGACGGGTGGGTTAGGGGCAATGACCCAAAGTTTCAGGAAGCAAGAGGGGTCAAACACAGGGGTGGTTCCACCAATGCCGGCATCCGAGCAGTGTCAATGCAGTGGTGTGGGACTTCAGGGGGGTTTGTAGTCAGCGCTGAAGCGTATGTCTCTGAGGAGGGCCTTCCATGATTCCAAAGTGCCACCTTCGGTTTCGCCACTGTTCGTGATTCCTTCCTGCCAGGCCCTGGTTTCAGCTGTTGTCCATCTCTCGAGTTCTTTGAGCCATCTCTCTTGCCTGGGGCCCGACGGCGTCTTCCAGGCCATCGCTATTGTTCTTTTAGCCAGGATACATGATATGTCCATTAATTTAACAGCGTGCTTGGATTTGCTAGGTCTGGGGTAGGTCCCCAGGAGGCACTCGCCAGGAGTCCATTCGTATCTTGTCATTCCGGCGTCCATGCAGGTCTGTTTGGCCTTGGACCACAGTGCCATCGCCTTGGTGCAGGTCCAGAACATGTGAATCACATCTGCTTTATCATTCCCGCACCAGGGGCATGCAGGGGAGGATGTCTTATTGAAGGAGGCAACCCTATGTGGGGTCATGTATGTCCTGTAGAGAACGTTCAATTGGATCTGGCCAAACCTGGTGTTCCTGGATACTTTTTTGGGAAATATCAGCGCTCTTTCCCATTCTTTATCTGAAATCGGGGTCTCAAGGTCCGCCTCCCATTTTGTCCTCAGATCTTCGCATTTAGGGTTGGTTTTATCACATAGTCTGCTGTAAAGCCTGGAGACAGGTCTCCAGCCGTCCGAGAGGTCATGCATCTCTTGTAGCAGAGGGTCAGGGGAGGGCTCCTCCGGCCATCCGGTCCATTGTTTCTTAGCAGTTTGTTTGAGGCGATGGTACCAGAGGAACTGGCCCGGGGGAATTCCATCGGCAGCCTTAAGAGATTCGAAATCCCTGAATTCTCCCTCCTCATACATGTCGCTCCATGTGTAAATGCCGGCCTCTTCCCACCTCCTTGCCGTAGAGATGTCTGCAGCCGTTCGACAGGTGTCTGCTAGGATGGGATTGTCCGGAGAGTATGGGTGTCGTATTCGCCTGATGCAGCAGGACCTGGCCCATATCTTTCTTCCCAGGTCAATCACCATGGAGGGGACCGGGGGTTGCCATGTAGGGTGCCATAGGATCTCCTTGGGGATCACATTGTCCAAGGGTTGCCTCAGCAGTTCGGTCTCTGCTGAAGGCTCATCCGAGAGCCATCTCGTTATGTGACTCAGCTGGGCAGCCAGGTAGTACAACTGGAGATCCGGCAACTTTATTCCGCCTTCTTTGTGTGGGAGAGAGAGGACGGACAGCGACAGTTTATGCCTGTGTGGGCCCCAAAGGAAGTCCCTGATGATGGCCTCCAGCTTCTTGAAGAAGGACGGTCTAATGTAATGGCAAATGTTTACGAAGAAATACAGGAATCGGGGGAGTACGATCATCTTGACAATCGCTGCCCTGCCCACCATGGCCAATGGGAGCTTGGACCAAAACTTTATAGAACTTCGGAGACTCGTGATGGCGGCCTCGGTGTTGTGTTCATGCATGAGTAGCGGGGTGTGGTTTATGTTGATCCCCAAATAACGGAACTGGACCAGTTGCCAGCTTATTCCTATCTCTGGGAGATTGTTTTCCGGAATGTTGCGTAAGCCCGCCAAGGGGAAGGCAGAGGACTTATTCCTACTAAAGCGGATCCCTGAGTACTTCGCATAGTTGTCCAGTATCTCCAACGCGGTTGGCGCGTTAACTTCGGGGGAGCTTAGGTAAAGAAGGACGTCGTCTGCATACAAGGATATTATGTGGTGTGCATTGCCCACCTTAATGCCAGCATCGAAAAGCTGCTGCCTGAAGTATAATGCAATCGGTTCCAGGCCCAGTATGTACAGCATGGGTGATAACGGGCAGCCCTGCCTTGTTCCCCTTTGTATATCCCAAGCCGCTGAAACCACTCTTCCCGTTCTTACTCTCGCCGTCGGGGAATTGTAGAGGACCTCAACCCACCTGATGAAGCCCCCTCCAAAGCCAAATCTTCTCAGGACCTCCCTGATCCACTCCCAGTATATGGAGTCGAAGGCCTTGATGGCGTCGAGCGACAACACCGCCAGGTCCTCGTCCCTGTCATATGTTTCGGCCATTACATGCTGCAACCTCCGGAGGTTAGCAGTGGTGTTGCGCCCAGGAACGAATCCGTTCTGATCTTCGTGAACGATGGAACCCACCACCCTGGCTAGCTTGCGGGCCAATATGGATGTGAGGATCTTGGCATCGTAGTTTAGCATAGCCAGAGGGCGATAGGACTCACAATCGGTGGGCGATTTGTGTGGCTTGAGCATGGGGACTATTATGGTTTCCTTCATGGTGTTGGGGAGAATCCCATCCGTGTGTGCCTCCTGGTAGACCTCGTGGAGAACTGGGGCAAGGATGGACTCATACGCTTTATAGAACTCAGGTGGGAGGCCGTCACTGCCAGGGGCTTTGTTGTTGGAGAGGGACCTGATTGCCCCTTGAACGTCCTCAAGAGTGATCTCGGTTTCCAGCTCCTCTCTCTGCTCGAGCGAAATGTGGGGAAGTTCTATCTCCTCGAGTGTGTCTATGATGTCTGCAGCAGGAATCTGGGTCTTGTGGGTATACAGTTCTGTGTAGAATTTAGCAAAGGCTTCATTGATCCCTAGCTGAGTCGAGTGGGATGACCCATTAGCGTCCCGTATCTCCACTGGGAGATGTTTGGGGTGTTCCCGTTTGCAGAGCCATGCTAGTAGTCTTCCCGGTTTGTCCGATTCTTTATGAGATCTGGCGGTGTGCGTGGCGA
The DNA here is from genome assembly GCF_040938575.1 of Ambystoma mexicanum. NCBI lineage: Eukaryota > Metazoa > Chordata > Amphibia > Caudata > Ambystomatidae > Ambystoma > Ambystoma mexicanum. The sequence continues at coordinate 1,134,402,291 of NC_090923.1, forward strand.
AATCAAATTTTTCCAGTCTTTCCCATGCCTGCTGACATTCTGTGCGGGCTTCCTTCAGCTTGGTCTCTGTCTCCATAGAGTTGTCGCATGTGGACTCCAGTCGGGAGATCTCAGCTTCCTGTGCTTCCAGGGTTCTCCGCAACTGCCTGCGAGTTCCGCCGGCTCTCGATATGATTTCGCCTCTGGTCACCACCTTCATTGCTTCCCATAATGTGCCCCAGGAGGGGACCGAACCGATGTTGTTCTCCAAGTATTCTTCCAATTTTTCGGCAAGGGTTTCCCTGAACTCGAGGTCCGCAAGTGCCGCGGTCGGCATCCTCCACATGGGGATCGGGGGTCTGGGGCCTCTCATTTGCCATAACATGGTCAGTGGGGAGTGGTCGGAGATCGTCCGCCCCAGGTATTCTGTGGTTGCTATGTGTGGGGTAAGTTCCTTATTGATGAACAGATAGTCAATTCTTGTGTGAACTCCGTGTGGAGCTGAGTAGTGGGAGTAGGACCTGTCGGTCGGATGGTGTTCCCTCCAGATGTCCACTAAGTTGAGTTGCTCCAGAGTTTCCCTCAAGGCACCGGATGTGAGGCTGCTCGGGCGTGGGGGGGGCAGCGATCTGTCTGCACTCGTGTCAGCAACACAGTTGAAGTCCCCTCCCCATATGAAGGTGCGGTCCCGGTACCGAGTCAGCTTCGTTATCAATGTGGCGAGGTACGCCGATATCCCGTGATGAGGGAAGTAAGAGTTGATGAAGCAGACTGGGGTTTGTTCCAATGTGCCCCAAATCGCTGTGAATCTCCCTTCTTTATCTTGTTCACTTCCCTCCATCTGGAAGGGGACGTCCGGGCTTATCCATATTAGCACCCCTCTGGCGTATTTAGAGTAGGGGGACCCTCTAACAGTCCCAGCCCATCGGTCTGCAATTTTAGACATGGCCTCCGTCGTGAGGTGAGTCTCTTGAAGGAGTGCAATGGAGATTTTCTTCCTCCTGAGGTAGGACTGTATACGATTGCGCCTGAGGTATGAGCCCATGCCCCGCACATTCCAGGTCATTACAGTAAGCTGTGCCGCCATCCGGTTCGAGTTTCAGATTTGGTGTGGGACTCTGGGGTCCGACTCCACTTTAGTCTTGTTCGGGTGGGCTGCAGGGGGGATACCACTGCATCTCGTTCATCGGTGTCATGTCCCAGACCCATCTCGGTCTGCGTTGGCAAAAGAGGCATGAAGACTGTACAACTAATAAAACTAACAACAAAACTTAAACTGGTGCGCCCAGCAACTACAACATTGTCGCGGTGCTCAGGCGCTCTCGAGCCGTCGGAGCCCATCCGGGAGTCGGGCGCGAGCTGGGTCAGGCGGGTGCCCAGACCGGGTAAATACTACGCTGGGGGTGGGGCAAGGGCCTGGCGGCAGAGCCGAACGAGGCCGTTTCCAAGTGAAAAAACTGTAGTTGGATTATCTTCTGTATTCCGGTCTCACGTGCGATGTTTCTTACATGGGGGTCGCTGGGGGGTTAGGTCTCAGTCTGTGAGTTGTCCTTGCCATCCGCCAGGTTATTATCCTCAAGCCACATGTTGGCCGCATCTGGGTTCTCGAGAAATACCACTCTCTCCTTGTAGACAACCCTTAGGCGCGATGGATAAAGTAGTCTATATTTTAGGTTCAGTTGTCGGAGCCGGGCTTTTATCGGGACAAATGAGTTCCGCTCTCTTTGTACCTTCTGCGTGTAGTCCGGATAAATGGAGATTTTGGAGTCTCCTCGCTCGATGGGGCCCCCCTCCCTGGATCGCCGTAAGATAGTTTCTCTGTCCTGAAAGTTCAGTATCTTAGCGATTATGGGTCTGGGGTGCGATCCGGGGGGAGGGCGCCTCTGAAGGGATCTGTGGGCCCTTTCGACAGAGAATCCCTGGGTCAATTTGCCGGCCCCTATTTCTTGTAGCAGAAGGGTTTCGACGAAGGATGTGGTATTTACTCCCTCGTTCCCCTCCGGGACCCCCAGGATCCTGATGTTGCTCCGTCTGGCCCGACCTTCGGCCTCCTCCGCCTTTTCCTCCAAAAAGGTGACTTTCCTCTTCAGGAGGACAACTTCGGACTTTATGGCTGTGATGGCCGTGGAGGCTTCCTCTGCCGACTGTTCAACGGTCGCGACCCTCTCCGTTAAGTTGCGAGCGTCTTGGCGGATCAGTTGAATATCGACTTTGAATTCGTCGATCTTGGAGTCTATATGCGTCTTTAGCGAGGCTATAGCATCAAGTATCTGAGAGTGGTTATCGGCCGCCACCTCTTCGCTCGACTGGGCAACTTCAGAGGAGCTGGCCTTGGATTGAGTGGGGGTCTTCGCCCTGGTGGAAACAAAGGAGTCCATGGTGGCGGCTCTGGTCTTGTTCTTGGCGGCCATCTTGGGGCGATGGTTGCGGGTGTTTTAGGCCTCAAAAGTTAGTTCACTTGTGAGATCACTGGTGGGGCCCTTCACCTGGCCAAATATCGGGCCGTGAGCTGTGGTCTGCCCCCGTGTGTGATGGTGTGGTCCGTAGAGGTGGTCTCTAGAAGAGCGGAGCCTCTCTTTTGCTGCTGCCTCTCCCCGCCGGGCCCTGGAATCCGTTGGGGGAGGGGGTACCCCTCGCAGGCACCGCTATGCTGTGCGGGGCGCCATCTTGGATCCAGTAAGAACGGGAGGGGGGGAGAACCGATTCAGGGCCACCGGAGTCTCAGGGGGGTCCAATTTGGTGGGCCCAGCAACTATTCAGGTGCAGGGCTGCTTCGCCCAACCGCTCGTTCCTTTTCAGAAGTCGGGGTCGCACGCGAGCCGGAGAAAAAGGATCAGGAAACGGCGTCTCGGCCGGAGCTCGGCGGATCAGCTACCGCTCGCCATCGGCGCCAAGCCACGCCCCCCTCCATTGTCAATCTAGATATGTGTTCCTGGAGACATGGCACAAACCAGTCTTCCTGTATCTCTGCTGCAATGAGGTGTTTAGTATTATGCGCTGGAAAGCGTAATTGCTGAAATGCTATCTCTAACAGTTTGATGGGCATTACTACTTTTCCTGAGTTATTTTGGTGCCACAATAAGTCTGTTGCCGATTAGCTGCACCCCCTTTTTTCCCACACCATCTTTTCATCACAACTGGCCCCTTCCTGCAGCTCTAGTATTTGTGATATGGGCATGGCATTGTATCCTTCTGGGAGCTCTTCGTTCGTCTTGTGCTGCAATAGGTACTTGCCTGTTCCATGTCTTTCAAAATACGAAGCCTCCTTGGCAGCAGCGTCTGCTGCCGCGTTCCCCAAAGATACAACGTCGGTGTTGGACGTATGTGCTTGGCACTTCACTATTGCTACCACTGTTGGATCTTTTAGGGCCTAAATCAATTCCTTCAGCAGTTCAGCATGTTGCACTGGGGTCCCATCTGCCCTTCGAAACCCTCTCCGCCCCCACCGGGCTAGACCTCCGTGTACTGTTGTCATCATGTAGGCTGAATCTGTATATATTGTTACTGCACATCCTTTAGCTGCATGTAATGCTTCTATTAGGGCGATAGGTTCTGCTGCTTGGGCTGAGAAATGGGACGGAAGGCGATACTGTACTAGTACTTCATACTCACCTTCTTTTAGCCTCACTACTGCTAGTCCCACATGTTTCTCTCCTGTGTCCATGTCAATCGACGCTGACCCATCCACAAAGTACACCTCTCCCTCGCTCAGGGCATTTTCACACACCACCGTGCCCTCCCCCGTTTCTCCTGTGTATGTTGCACAATTGTGTTCTTGCATGTCCTCTAGTGTGCATGGTTCTGTGATGAATGTTGCCGGGTTTACTGTCCTGCACCTTACCACGTGAATATTGGCGATGGACAATATTATCTCATAGGCAGTTGCTCGCTGTGTGGTCAGTGTGCTTTTTGATCTTTCAAGTATTGCAAATAATGAGTGTTCCACAAACAACGTGACAGGGCACCCCATTACTATTGTGGCACTTTTCTCAATGGCGAACGCGGCTGCGGCGAGAGACTGCTCGCACGCAAAGTGGCCTTGCATCACTGCATCTAATGTGCCACTATAGTAAGCCAATGGTTTGTGTCCTAGGGAAGTCTTTTGCGTCAGTACAGCTGTCATAAGAGTTCCCTTACAATGTGAGAACAGGTAAAATTCACGCTCATAATCAGGATTGGCGAGTACTGGAGCACTCGAGATCAGCTCTTTTAGCGACCCAAACGAGTCACTCATTTCTTTTGACCACTCTATTTTCCTGTTCTCTTGCTGGGCCTCTTTGAGTGCTTGCAGTAATGGCCTGGTGTAGGCTGCATAATCTAGTATGCATGCTCTACAATAGTTACACATTCCCAAGAATTTCTGCATCTCCTTCACTGTGGTTGGTTCTCTCACTGACCTTATTGCTTCTACTCTATCAGGTATTATTCTTTTCCCGTCTTTTGATATCAGCTGTCCCAGGTACAGCACTTCTGACTGACAGTATTGTAGCTTCCCCTTGTCCACCTTGTACCCTTTATTCGCCAGCAGCGTCAAGAGTTTTACTGAGTCTCTTCTGCATGTCTCTTCACTCTGTGCGCAGACAAGCAAATCGTCTACGTACTGAATGATCGTGCTTTCAACTGATAAATTACCCAAGTCTTCGTGTAGTATGCGGTTGAATATGCTTGGACTTTCACAGTACCCATGAGGAAGCCTGCAATGCTCGTATCTCTTCCCCCCTAATGTGAATGCTGTCAAGTATCTGCTTTCTTCTGCCAAGGGGATGGAGGAGAATGCATTTTTCAAATCAACCACTGTGAAATGTGATGCCGTTTTTGGGATGCTGCACAGTATGGATGCAGGGTTCGGGACCAAAGGGAATTCTTTTTGTATGACATCATTTAGGGAGCGTAAATCTTGGATCATCCTCCAAGCCCCTCCCTTTGCTTTTTTGATCAGGTAGATACAGGTGTTACATGGGGAGTTTGAGGGCACTATTATCCCCTGTGCTAGCAATGCATTTATTGTCTCTTTTATCCCTTCCTCAGCTTCGCGGGACAATGGGTATTGTTTCACTCGGGGCACAATTGCCCCTTGTTTGAGTTTTACTACCACTGGTGTCACTCCATGCAACAACCCTACATCATGGGGGCCTGTTGTCCACAAATTGTTTGGCACCAGTCGCATGTCATCATCAAAAAAGGACGGTGGCGTTCCCACCACTGCCATCAACTGGACGGGTACTTGTCTTGTCTGAATCAAAATGTCACAGGGCATTGCTATTTCCATTATTATCTCGCCATCACTCTCCGCATCAGAAAAGAGATCCTCATCAGATAAGTCTCGTAGGGCAATATCAGCATTGATGCACAGTACAGTGCGCCATTCACACCCGTCTATGTCCATCCCAATTACTGCAATCCTTTTTGCTGATACCTGTACAGCATGCAGGTCTAAGGATACCACTGACCCTGGTGCTATGTCTGGGCGTACTATTGGGCGGAAGATAAATTCTGCGGGTATTCTCCACTCTAACTTTTTTAGCTTGGGAACTACTTGGGCCAGAGTTTTTAAACCTTCGATGAACATTCTTTCGCCTACTGGCATGCCGCGTATTTCCGGTGCCGTTGTCCGAGCCTGCACCACCAGCATTACGCGTAATGGGCATATTCCTGGGGTTGAGCACACTATCCCTCTTTCTGTAAATGATATTGTCATGTTAAGCTTGCTAAGAATGTCCCTTCCGAGCAGATTTATTGGCGATTGTTCATAATACAGTAAGGGTGTCTTTACCGTTTTACCCCCCACTGTCACATCCAAATCTTCTGTGTAAGGAACTTCAATTACAGCCCCAGAGAACCCCTGCGTCTCTAACTTCTGGTTAGATAACGGAAACCGGCCCTCACGGATACATGATTTCTCGGCTCCCGAATCCACCATGAATATGAAATGCTTGTCTCCTATCTGCACCCCTACCAATGGTTCCTCCGCTGCATCGTAGGTGGTAGATAGAACAGGACACGCAAGTGTTCTCTGTGGGCTGACTTTGCTGGTTGTCTCGTTGTCCCCCCCTGGCTGAAGACGCTTCCTGAAACTACTGACACACCACTATAGGGGGCTGGGGCTGGTGCTCCATTGGCATTCGTTGCGAAAGGGTTGCCTGGGGTGTAGTGCATAGTATCATTGTTTTGTGGGTGATTCTGTGTTCTGTAGTGATGCGCTTGCCTTTGCTCTGGGTACCCCTGTTTTTGTTCCCTCTGTTGTCGTCCCATTGGAAGACCATATGGGCTTCCCGGGTGAGGGTTGACATAGTGTTCTATCTCTGGAAATCCGTTGTTTGATCTACTCCTGCACTCTCTGGAAATGTGCCCCCACCTCCCGCAGTTCCAACAGCTTCCCTGCGCACCTCTGGGACCTTGCCATCCATTTCCTCCGTTTCCCCCGTACCCTTGTCCACCCCCTCTGCGACCCCTGTACCCACCTCATCTCCCTCGAGGGGCCCAATCTTGCCACTGCGGACCTCCACTCTGCTCCTGCTCGTTCCACTGTCGTTGCCCTGCTCCTGCCCAATTTGTTGCCATCCTCCCCTGTATTGCTACCAGCCCCTCCTCCTCCTCTTCTCCCTCCCTGCTGTGTGGGAGCGCGGCTACTGCTGCAGCGACCTTCACCAGTTTTGTTTGTACTAACTTTGCCTCGTCTGCCAATCTTTTTTGCGCTATCTCCTTTTCCCTCTCTTTTATTCGTTTACAGTGGTGAACTATTATGCTCTGTATTTCGGGCCACCCTTTTGCTTCAATACCTGCAATTTTGTCAAGTGCCTTTTGTACCTCTTTAGGGAGCCCTCTCTTTATTATAAAGTAAAATAATGATGTTGATTGATACCAGGGCGTGCCCGTTTCCGCTCTCCACATCTCCTGGACCCGGAAAATGTAATCCATAGCATCTTCCCAATCATTCATCATACATTGCATCACTGACTGCAAATCTGGGGTGTCTGGGAATGTCTCTCTTAATGCATCCCACACCCTTGCACGTACTGTGTTAAAAGAGGCACCATCATGGCGATCGCAGTCTAAAGTTACCCCCGGGAAGCCAGCATTTACCCATACTCTGTCAGCTTGATCCCCAACTGCTGATACTAGCAGACTTTTCACATCACCTATTGCTAGAGGTACCCCGGCTGTGTGTTTCTCAAATGCATATATCCACTTGCTTGACCATCCTGATAGCGGTCATAATAGCTTTAACAGATTGGCCTTATCCATCTGAGCCCAGGGTATGTAATTCGGCCTCCCTCCTCCCCTGTGTATTATTGGGAGTTGTAACTACCCCTTTGTTGTCTTATCTGTACTCACCTTCATTCCGTTCTTTCCTAGTGGCGCCATTTTCCCCAACCTATTCCTTAGTCGTCTTGTCCACTCTTCTTCCATGGTTCTCCCTGAACATGCGCCATCCACCCCCTCGCTTCCTCCTCCCATTGCCATGCTTAATCTTTCACTTTCCTCTAAGTCCTCTTCTATATCACACAATAGCTCCTCTATACCTCCTGTGGTCCTTATCTCATCGTCAGTACGCTCCTCCCTCTCCTCCAGTTCAATTATTCGGGCCGGTTCTTCTTGTGTCCTAAACAATATCTCCCCCTTCTTCCACCCTTCCTCAATGGTTTTATCATGACTCTGTGCTCTTGAAGTGAGCTCTGACCTAGCGGCATAAGTCGCAGTCTGTTCACATATGCTTTTTATCCTCGAGAGCTCGTCTTTTGCTACGGAGAGCCTGGACTCTAGGTCTTCTGTTAGTTTCGCTATGTTCACTATTGGTGTACTTATCTGGTCGCGCTCTCATACGGTGGGGGTGCTGTTAGCCCTCGAGTCGTAGTGACTGTTGTTGGGGGTATATATGTTGGGTCACTGTATCCTTCTGCGGGCACTGGCTTATTTAGTATTGGGTACAACCTAGTTACCTCTACTTGTGACTCCCCTTCTGGCAACACCTTGTCGTCTTTTTGGTATCAGCAATGGATTGTCAGTGGTAGATGGCAGATCAGTACCTAACTCCCTTTTCCTGGGTGGGGCTACTTCTTCAAACAATCTCCATAGGTCTAATATTTATCTCCTATTATGTAACTGCTTCCCCTTGTATTTTAAATAAATGCATGTAGCTACCATATCTAGGACACTCTTGTCAAACGATCCCCCTTCTGCCCATATTTGGGGTAACCCTTCCCCCTTTAGCTCTGTAATCCACTGATCATGATATTTCTTAATGCGTTCAGCATACCCAGGTAGATTCTTACAAATATGGGCTAATGGTGTTTCTGCCCCCATAGTTCGTGGTTGCTCGATACAGATGTATATCTATATATGTATCTTTATATAGATGTATCACCAGATATATCTAAGTATTTGTGTATCACTGCGTGTGGGGACCTGCGTGTGTTTCCGCCACCTGAACAATATAAGTATGGCTGCGCACAGCCTCTATTCTGTATACTTTTAGGGGGCACATACAAAAGCAAAACCACCCTTCGCACACCACCAATATCTTCAGCAAATTTATCAAAAAAAAAAACAGCCACTTTACTGCATTGAGCTCTTCCTTGTAAAATTTCTTCTGGTCGCACTTACCATGACCACACCATAATTATGCACTAGCTGTCCCTTTGTCGCCGTTGGCGGGCAGCCTTCCGGAGCCGGCGCACCGCGCGTATCCCTTTTCGACCGGAGATTTTCGTGCCAAAGGGGACGGTAGGGATATATATGTTAAGGAAAAATAATCATCACGCTGTCGGGGTCACCACTGAAGGCGAGCGTCCCCAGATAGCACGATCCTCCCCACAATGAGAGACAATAATGGATTCTCCCAAGATGGGAATAAGGCTAAAACAAAGTGCGGGTGAGCTTAATGGGAGTTTATATAAGTCAGAATAGGGCATGCCAAGGACTCTGCAAACTCTGAGAGCACTCTGTCGGACAATAGCAAAGACAGGCGTATATATTTACAAAATGCGTCATAAGAACCTACACACTATAGGGGGCACAAGTTCATGGGGAATGGGTGGCGACAACTAACTATAGGTGCAGCTGTGATGTGGTTTACCGTGGTTGGTGGACGTCACTGGTTACCCACGTGGGCCGGGCCGGTCAGGTCAGCTGGGCTCATCCGGTAGGTGTTGTTGTGCCAGCCGTGACCAGTGTCCGTGATGAACGTCTTTCTTGGCTTTCTGCCCTAAGGCCACACACACCGCATTCATTCAATATTGTAATATTATGTTCCCCGGTAAATCTTCCAAAAGGTTATTCTACAGGTTAATGGAACACAGGAGGAATGCACCTAGAGTGGGGTCTTTTGGTGATACATCAATACATGGTTACCATCGTCCTGTTCACCGGGTATCATAGGTCGCGAGGTTGGGTCTCAGGGCAAGGGGCGAGCTGTCCAAGTTATCATGTCCCGTTAGAAGTCATTATGAATGTGTTCCTGCAGTGTTGCTATAATATTGGGTGTCCTAATTTTACAGGGGCCATTAACCTGGGGTGAGCTGGTGGGTCGTGGAGCCTAAGAAAGGGCGCCTTTGGGCCTGCGTTTATGGCCGGGGTTTACTGCTGGGTTGTAAATAATTCAGGTGGCTGGCCGCGGCCCTGGGAGCTGCGGGGGAAGGTGAATGTTTGAAGCGGCTCCAGCCGAATTGGGGGAGGTGAAGCAGAGCAGCACAGGCCTCTGCTTTCCGTCTGGCAGGCTTCAATGGGGAGGAAGGGGGAATGGCCTTGGATATGCCCACAATGGTATTTTCCTTGTGCGTTGCAGATTAAGTGGAAGAGGCATAAACATTCATATAATGTACAATACTCATTGAGTCTTTTCAAAGCTTATGTTTTCTACATTGTTAGTGCCTTTTACATGGCCATTTCAAATGCGTTACCTATATGTTAAGTATTTAACAACCACAACATTTTGTTACATTTCTATACATGCGCGGTAAGCGAGGTAGTAGTAAGGTTGGTGGAGCATGCAGGAACAACTGGCCAATGAGACTGATGGCAGTGACACATGGTGAGCTTGGACATACATATTGTGCATTTTCGTACACCATTTACATGAGCTCCCAATGGGGTTGAATTTGTCTTCCTTTGCACTCTAGCAGCATTAGTTCAGTTATGGCATGGGACCTTGGGGTGCATTCTTCTCGGCGAAACATATAACATGAAAACCCCGGGACACTTTTACCATTTGCGCATAGCTACGGGGATGTGGGTACTTCAACCAGAATGCCATATAAACACACATTCTTCCATCTTCATGGAGGTTACATGTTTTAGTCAAAAAGGTCATGGAGAGAAGAGTTTCATCACAGGTAGTTTGCTCATTAGTATTTGGGGCTCTGCTTTTGTCGGGGGACCCTTTTACAGTTCTTTTCCACCCCGGCCCTGCTGGCCGGGTCATACTGAGAACAGTGATAAACTGCGGAAGGTGAATGTTACAGTGTTTGCATCTAGCGCTAGCTCATGTCCGTCTGTTCGTGGGAACGGGCTCTCAGTGGATCTGCCAGGGAGCTGCGGCCGCAGGGAGAAGTGGGACTCTCCAAGCGTGGGGGCCGCGCTGTGGTGCACAGGGCTCATGCCATTTTGATTTCACAAAATGGTTTCCAGGGCCTAGCTTAATACAGCATGTTTGGTCAATGTCTTCAGCCAGTGGTCCACCCGCCACCTGGGCCCTGGTGGCAGGGGGAACCCCCGACGAGCCATGGACTTCACAAGGGGGAGAGGCTGCAGGGGAGGGGGGTCTCTAGGACCAAACATCCCATACAGTGGTCACCCACAAACTAGCGAATCTTGTTTATCATAAGCTTGTGAAATTTCAAGATTTGCTATCTACCTCGGGCTTAACATTTGATAATAAAGAAATCATTATGTCTACAATAATAAAGAATTCCCTACAAGAACTCATGGCAAACCAGAAGAATAAGTTAATTCCATCAAACAAGCAATCCGATTACAAAGTTACGTTTGAAAAACGACTTAGAAATCAAGCACTAAGACTCATGAAGAATCTGAAATTAAGAACTTCCGAATATATGGCAAAAAAATAAATGATCACTAATAAATTTAAGAACAGAATGAGAAATATAAAAATCTTGACATATAATCAAGAAAACTATGAACCTTTGAGTGCGATTTGCAGACATGAGTTCTGATTTTAGGATTAGAGATTTATGATTATAATTTAAAATTGTAATAGTATGTTATACAATAATGATGTGATCATTTTGATCTTTTTTGTAAAGGTTTTTTTTAACCAAAAACAAATAAAACAAAAACAAATAAAAAATAAATATAAAAGATTTTAGGCTCACAATCGTTTTCTTGATACAGTAAACTTTCATTAAGATTGGGGCAAATCGCGTATTCCAAGATGGCCGCAATGCTGGGAGCACTGTGACCACCGCACACAGGGCTGTAAATATAACATAAAAGGCACTTGTGAGCCCTCCCCAGGATCCGGAGACATTGCAAACAGCACCAGTGGCCAGCAGTGACGAGAGGAAATCACTCTCTCTCTCCTTCAATACCACCAGCCGCCAGAGAAATCAGAGAGACAGCCAACACGCTTCCTGCACTGCCAACAGCAGCACCCAGCAGAGCGGACCCTGTGCCGGAGCCAGCCAAGCCCGTCTTGCGCTCCACGGAGCGAAAAGCAACAATAGTGTGGGGGACAGAATGTGACTGTGAGATGGGGGGCAGGCAACGCTAGCACCCTGACGCACCTCCCCAGTGAACATATCCGGGTGGAGCGCAGGCTGGCCCTCCCGGGGGAACAGGAGGCATTGAAACGCTCCACCTATGAGGAACGGAGGGCCGGCGGCTCTATTCAACCCGTGAAGCTCTAGCAGACAGAGTAGCCCTCTTTAGAGGATACAGAGGTGGCAAGGCCTGGAGGCGCACACGGCTGACCACAAGAGACAAGTAAGCGCAGGGCATGTGAACGATATAACCGATCCCACCGCTTCTATCAACCGGAGTCACAGCAGGGGACGGGGGCCCTCTGATACCTCCACAGACCGGACTAGAAGAAGTAGAGCACACCACGCCTGAAACAAGCCTAGGCAAGAGCGAAACCCCTGGGGACCTCCGGGACAGAATTGACACCGCCCCGCCTATGCGGAGAGTGGGGACAGGCTGGGAGACACAGGTGCAGACCTAAAGCAGAACTGCCGACTGGACAGACAGCAGCAGCAGCAGGGTGTCACCGCAAATTGGCCCCAAGCAGAAACACAGCTCCTGGGACGGGCAGGCAATTCGTATGGCATTCCACCGATGCTGAGAGCGGGGAACGGCCAGTACACATCCACCCAGCCAAGAGGCTGCAACGCAGAGGGAAGGGGGCTAGCTCACCCCACCAAAGGCGCACATTCCTCCACCCGAGAGGAGCACACAATCGAGGAGTACTAGCAGCACGTGATGCCGAACAGACCCTCCCCGACAGAGCCACTGCATTAGGAAAGGAGACGGCGCTCACTTGGAAGGCCCCTGTGGCACAGAGGTGAGCACCCCAGAATCCAAAGCACAGATCCGACCCCCCACGAAGCACGAGAAGAGCCCAGCCAGACCCGACAATGCAGATCCTAAGGTCACTGGCACATAATTCACCTGCTCACAATGTTGAAAAGCAGGGGCAAAAAGCTCAACAACCTCCCCCCCCCCAGGAAGGCGCACTAGCCAAGATATGGGCCAAAGATGCAGACCCCCCCCCTGCCCAGGGATGCAGACCCCCCCGGGGGACACCCCACAACAGACTGGACCCCAGAATCAGGGGAAGACCCTACACACGAGGAACAGGACCGATCTGTAACGCAGTCCATGCTCAAGCAATTCTTCAGTGAGTTCGGGGACAAGATCACCTCTGCAGTACAGAAACAAATGGATGCTCTGATGGAAGACCTGGCTGAGGGGCTGCAGGAGATAAAGAGACATTAATAAAATGGAAGAAAGGGTGGACACTAACGAAAGAGCGATCCAGGAGCTGACAGAAGACGCAAGGAAATCCAACGCCCTGCTGGAAACCCTGGCGGCGGCCACCCACAACCTCGAATTACAGGCGGAGGACATGGAAAATAGGTCCAGAAGGTACAATATCCACATCAAATGCCTATGGGAGGATACGCAGGACCAGAATCTAGTGGAAGTAGTTAAAAATATCTTCATGGGTCTCCTGGAACCCGATGCCGATCTGGAGATAAAATTCGATAGAATCCACACAGGGGGCCCCCGCCGATAAGAACCAAGGGCGAGACGGAGAGATGTTCTGGCTGCCATCCAGGACTATACCACCAAGGAAATAATACTCACCAAGACCAGGAGAGCAAAACAGATCACACGCAATGGAGCCGAAATGTTTCCCTACCAGGGCATGCCACAATCCACCCTCATCAAGAGGCGGAGAATGGGCCCGATCCTAGCCTTTTTAAGGGACCGAGAGATCCACTACAGATGGATTTACCTATTCGGGGGAAAAACTTCGACTGGCAGGGGAAGTAACAAAGAATTACAATGTACAAACAAGGAGTTACCCTCCTTGGCATCGAAGAAGACAGACCAATCCCCAGCCCTCCCATCGGTCCCCCAAGAAAACACCCGTAGACCCTGGGAATGGACCACAGTAAGGCCCAAAAGGCCAAGGAAGGGGGAACACTGACCACTTCTCAGGGGTCCTGCAGCAGGGAAAGACCAAGACAAGAACAAAACCCCCAATGAAGCTCCGAACTGAACGCGCAAGACCAAGGGGGCCTATCTTGGCATCTCGCTTGGGGAGGGTGCAAGTCAAGTTAAGTTAATGTTAAGCAAACCAGGCCTACAGGGGTCCCGTGGGGAGGGGAGAGGGACTCTTGGCATGGGGTTGGGAGATCTCGCACAAGGCAAGTCCGTGGCAACTCAAGGATTCATCTCTCAAGACAAGGATTTGAGTGGGGCTAGTAGCCAGTTAAATCCTCCCAGACCAGGGCGGCGGGGTGGAGAGGGGGGGGGGGAGTTCTGGGTTGACGGCAGGTCCGCGGTGGAGGGGGCAGGAGGGGAACTATGGAGGAACCAAAGGGGCGGCCCGACCATTTTCGAGAACCAGATAACTGGATGAGAAACACACACGCGACAATGGGTAGCAGTAATAACCTCAAGATCATATCCCTAAATGTCAACGGTCTAAACTCTCCAACTAAAAGGAAAATGATAGAGGGATACCTTAGACGGGAGTACCCAGACATAGTACCATTACAAGAAATGCATATCCACACCCAGGACAGAAGAAGAATAAAGTTCCGGGGGTACACGACTCTTCCAAGCTACTCAACCCAACAAGAAAGGGGGGCTACTACTGGCTCTGAAAGATGGGCTGGATCCAGCCCTGAGCGGGATAGACTTTGTATGATATGGGGAGATACCTAGCAGTAGCACTGTCGGGGAGAGGGAATCCTACACAGTAGCAACACTGTTAGGCAGAATTATATGCAGTACCCTTTGGGAACAGCACACACAATTAGGACTACAAGTGACAGCACAAATTCACCTTTGGTACAAGCCCGTACCACAAAGTAAAGTGGTAGCGATGGCTGAGCAGCCAGACTTATCTCAAGAGAAAAGTGAACAGTATCAATAGTTTACACAAAGGACAACAATTACTAAGATTCAAATAAACACTGACTCAAGGTTTCTGAGTAAAAGAATATACATTTATTTACACATCAGTTATTAAACATTTCCCTATTAAGCAGTAGAAAAAGCATGTTACCAGTACTCTACACCGCACCCAGTAGATTCTGGACAAGTTAGGCTCAAAATGAAGTGTGAGCAAAATGGCACCCCAGCAATTTAAAAGGGAAGGAAAGGCAAAGTTAGACAGAAATGGGCAGCACCAACAAGTGCGTAAGCAGGGCAATCTAGAAAAAGGAACCACAGTGAGGAAATTAAATTCAAGGGGCCTGGCCCGAAGTCAATGGACTAAAGTCTTTGCAGAGGATCACACAGTTCAGAGTAGTTCGCAGCTAATTCTTTGCCAAGAGTTCAGAACGAAGTTGGTCGGACGAAATGTTATTTAAAGAATGGAGAAGGACAAGCCCTCGGATTGGGGAAAGATTTCACACACTTTCACTGCGGCTGGACGAAAGGAACAACCGGGTTAGCACAGTACCTTTAAAGCAGAAGAAGGCTGTAGCTGAGGCAGACGTTCCTGGCAGGTCCTGCAGGCTCACAGTTCCTGAAGCGACTGTCGGACTGACCAGGAGGAAGAAGACTGGAGGTTCCTGCACTGCCCAGGGAAGAAACCAGCAGCAGAGCAAAGCGACAAATAAAAGGTGCGCTCCTTAAAACGCAAGCAGGGTCCGTTCCTCCTGGCTATCCGGTTCACTGTAGCTCTGTACAGCAAACTCGACTAGAGAAGGGAGGCCTGGCGAGCAGTTTGGTCAACTGGTTGTTCCCACCAGCTCAAGGGGAGAAGATTCCTTGCAGATCTTCCCTGTCACTGAAATTTGAAGATTCAGACCCGCAGCAGGGCTTCACCGGGAGGTTCAGTCGTGGTAGAAGTCCTCTTCTGTCAGCTTCTCGTAGGCTCTCTCGATCGAACGGCGACTCTGCCTTTTCAGACCCAGAGACCTGCTTTTTATGCAGTTTTCCCCCATTCACACAGCCTGGCTGTCAATCATACAGCAGGGTGGCTGTCCCGCTGGGACAGTCATCACAGCCAATCATATCAGAGTGCGACATATCATATCGACATATCATATCAGAGTGCGACATGGGTCTCCAAGAGACCCTGTGCAGGGAGTCCTAAACCCCTCCCTCACATCCTGTCCCCATCAGACATACAGGCGCCTAAGGAGGGCCTCTGTGCAGAAGCCTGAGAAAGGACGGCGTACAAAGGAACCAAACCTGGTTTGGTGCGCATAGTAAAACACGAGAAAGACTTTTACAAAAAGAAATGGCGAATAAACTCAACCAGAACCGTATAAAAACGTATATGGTCCAGCGGGTTTCAGTTCGAGGCTACCAAGATAGCCTAAAACAATACCAGGGCTATTTAAGATAACCGCGGTAGGAAAAATAGGGTAGTTGCCACTGCCACCAGCCAAGTCTTAATGAAAAGGGAACAAAACCATGTTCCAAGAGAAACAGACATAAAGGGATAAGTATTAACCCTTTCCAGAACTTTATGTAAGATAGTTTGTACTTGGCCTGTGAGGTGCTGTGAAACACAGTAAAAAATGATGCCTACTCCACAGTCTATGAACACAAAAATGTTAAACACACACAGCAAAACACCTGTAAGAATGGGGAAAAAAAAAGCTCACACTCTTATCAGGTGGAAAAATAAATCCTAGAAATCCAGCAAAGTAGGTAAGGGAAATTAGCCATTCTGGAGAATTCTCCCTAACAGACACTATACCACCAAATGCAGGCCAAGACGCATTCTTCCAAAAAGCACTGACCAGAATCAAAGAATTTGCAACCCCACCCCCCTTATATTAACATGGAATTTCAATATAGCGTGGAACCCAACTAAGGACAGAAGCAACAAAGCGCAAGGGGTACAGGGGAGACCCTCAGGGGAGCTCAGTGGGAAAATCCAAGATCTGGCCCTGGTGAACACCTGGAAGGAGCTAGAGGGGGACAAGGAGGGGTATACCTTCGATTCACATGTCCATCGCACGCACTCTAGGAAGACTATGTATGGCTCTCAAGCTGTCTGCTGGGCCGTACGGCAGGGATCACAGTCAGGACGATCATACAGTCTGACCTCGCACCCATAACACTAAATCTAAAAAGAAACTGATGCGCAGCAGGCTTGTGCAGGTGGCGCTACCCGTTCCCCCTTATTTAAAGACAAGAATCTGGTCCAAGAACTCGCAGAAGAAATAGAGGCTTTCTTCGAAACCAACAAGGTTGAAGAAACGACCCCACAGACCAGATGGGATGCCTTCAAGGCAACAATAAGGGGGCAGATCATCACGATCAAAGCAAGAAGAGATAGGGAAATGAGGTTAGAGGAGGCTCGTCTAGAGGCCAAACCGAAGGAGATAATGTCCAGGATGGGGACATCCCTGAGCGCAGACACTAAAAGGGAGTACAGAGCCACTAAGAGCCAATTAGATTTAATACAAACGAGGGCAGCGGAATGCAACCTATTATCCCTGAAGCATAAATACTATATAAAGGCAAAGAAGTTAGACTGCTTACTGGCCAGACTGTTCAGGAGGGAAGAAAAGGACAAAACTATCCTGAAAATTAAAGTTAACAAAGGTAAGACTAGGACAAATCGCAAGGCCATTGAGAGAGAGTATGTACAATTTTACTCCAGATTATACGGGTCAGACAACCCCCTACCAGCACTACAAGAATCCTATTTAGATAAGATCGATCTGGTGCGAATAACAGAGGAGGAAAGGGAGGCCCTGGAGCAGGACATAACCAGTGAAGAAATTCAGGCCGCAATAAAAACCTTACCTATTAATAAATCCCCAGGACCAGACGGCTACTCCGCCAAATTTTACAAGACTCACAGGGAAACACTAATACCCCACCTGACCAGATTGTTCAACCAGGTCGGCCTAGACAAGGCCATCACTAAATCTATGGAAGAGGCGAAGGTGATCCTCATACCCAAAAAAGACAAGGATCCCACAGAATGCAGATCCCACCGCCAAAATGCCCTAATCAATGTCAACGCCAAAATCCATACAAAAATTCTGGCTACAAGGCTCGACCAGATTCTCCCCAGGGTGGTCCAGCCAGATCAATCAGGCTTCATCAGAGGCCGACAGACTAGGGACAATGTTAGGAGGATTGTGCACCTAATTGAAAAAGCACACAAAAAGGGAATCCCCGCTCTCCTCATGGCCTTAGATGCTGTGAAAGCCTTCTACCGAGTGGAGTGGGGATTCTTATTCACAACCATGGACAGGATGGGATTTAGTAATACATTTATGAACAGGGTAAGGGCCAACTACCAGCAGCCTCTTCTCTGGCTGTCCATAAATGGGCAAGTCTCTGACCCAGTAGTAGTGCAGCGGGGCAACAAGCAGGGGTGCCCGCTATCTCCCATATTGAATGCAATCCATTTAGAACCCTTTCTAGCTGCAGTAAGAGCCAATAAGGATATAGTGGGATTCAAGTTTGTGGGAGTGGCACACAAAATTGCCACTTTCGCAGATATGCTTTTAACTCTTACCCAGCCAGAGCTCTCCCTGGGGGCAATACAAACGGGCGGTGGCCGGACTAAAAATAAACGTGAACAAATCAGAGATCCTGATTCTCACGCTCCCGAACGGGAGTAGTACAAGACCTTAAAAGGGGCTCCCCTTATAGATGGGTGGAACATTCCATAACCTACTTGGGAATTAAATTGGCCAAATCGGTAGAGCAACTATACCAAGCAAACTACCCGCCCCTCCTGTGGAAGCTTAAAACCAAAATGATAGACTGGGGACCCTTATCCATAACATGGCTAGGTTGCATAAATGTCCTAAAAATTGTTGTACTCTGTTAGGGAGAATTCTCTGTTTAGGCTGAATTTCCTAACCTAGTGAGTCCCCCAGCAGCTCTGCTGGATTTCTGGAGTTTGTTTTTTTCTCCTGCCAATAGTGAGACTCTTTTTTTCCCACTCTTAGACATGATTTATGGTGTTCCTTTGAATGTTGTGTTTCATGGGCTATGTGGTCTTTTACTCCATAGGATCTCATATGTTTTTGTATGTGTGTTACACAGCACCCTCCGTGCAGTAACACCGGGGTGTCATAGTGATCCCCCCCACCATAGACTCCATACCCTGGGACTGACTACTGTCTCCCAGGGCATGTAAAGTCACCATTGGCTTTACTAGTCCCAAATTACTAACAGAACCAGTACAAACCATCATATTGTGGATGTACTGGTAGGAGCAATTTGATTGCCCCTGGGTCTGTTATTCGAGGGGGCACTGTCCCGCCCCCCCTCGTCGAGTTTTGGCTGGTGGCAGTGGATACTACTTTTTATATTCAACCGCGAATATATCTCTATGGGATTTTCCCATTGTTCGAGGCTAATACTTTTTAACACAGCCTCTAACATACCGCCGGTTTATTTATTTAATATTAATTCACCGGTTGGTATTTTATGCCAGAACTCGGTTTTAAAATGGCGTTTGTGTTCGCCTCTGTAACTCCAAACCAAAGGTCGAGCCCTTTGTTCCACTTTTTGGCGGGCTTCTCCACAGAAGCCTCCAAAAGTGGTGCCACTCTTTCTAGGTACCACAGGAGGTGTGGGAGGGGTTTTAGGCACCCTGGACTAAGTTACCTTGGTAACTCAAGTCGCACTCTTGTGTGATTGGCCCATGTGGTGAGCCAGTCGGCTCACCACTTAGCATGTTCGATTGACAACTAGCCTGAGTGAATGGGGGTGTGCTCCATAAAAGCAGGGCTTTTGGGACTGGAACTTCAGAAGTCGCCACAGGACCTAAAAATCCGACGAGGGAGAAGCTGAGCCGGCCTGCTACGACGACACCACCGGTGATCCTCTCTTCCCCCGGACGAAGCACTGACTTGCACCCGCTGCCAGGAACAACTGCCCCCGCTGGAGCGTTCTCACCATTTTTAGGTACTGTGTCCGCCAGGCCTCCCTTTCTAAAGATTGCTACAAGGTAACAATAATCCCTTAACCTTCTGGACTGGGCTGGCCGCCTTGACCATCTAACTGGTCGCTTTCTTTTTGGTCCAACTCTTTCTGAACTTATTGCAAGACTTTTGGGTACTTTGAACCGTGTGACCTTGGACACATTTCGACCGGGGTC
This sequence comes from Ambystoma mexicanum, assembly GCF_040938575.1. Classification (NCBI taxonomy): domain Eukaryota; kingdom Metazoa; phylum Chordata; class Amphibia; order Caudata; family Ambystomatidae; genus Ambystoma; species Ambystoma mexicanum. The sequence goes on from NC_090923.1 coordinate 1,134,422,053, forward strand.
CGGCCTTGTTAACTTTGCCTTCTTCTCCTACTGTGTTCTTCCGAAAGTGTTGGGATCTGTTTCTATCTTTGCTCTGCCTTTCTCTCCCTTTTAAACCGATTGATTAGAGTGCCATCTTCTTTAAGCACTCACCGCTGTCTGAAAATAAGTGTTGCTTTACTTAAGACTTGTCTAACTAATCGTTGAAGGGAGTGTATATCTTTTAGTGACCATGTTTTTGAACTGCTTGATATTAGTGCCAGTGTGTTTTACTAGATGTGTTTTTAAATAAATAATTATATCTCTTTTACACCAAGCTCTGGTCAGTGTTTGCTTGTTCTACTGTGTTCTTTTGACATATTGTGAATACTCTGTATACTGCCTAACTCTTCTTGAGAGAAGTCTGACTGCTCAGCCACAGCTACCAGGTAAATCTGGGTGGTACAGACTGCTACCAATTGGGTTTACTGCCAACCACCTGTAGTCTTAAATCTTTTGCAGTGGCCCCAGAGGGAACTGCACAGGTTTCTGCCTAACATACTCCCTCACTACTATAGTATTTGTTGGATCGCCCAGTTCAAGTACCGCCTCCTCTATTTAGAAAATGACGAGTACACTTGTGTGGAATAACAGAGCTCCGAGAGGGGCCGCTAGACTGCCCACTTCTAGATGGGGTATGGGGGAACCAGACTTCAGGGTCTACTATTTGCAGCCCAGATGAGTCATCTGGGACTGGCAAAAACGGAGATCGGGAAAAGATATGGAGGCCAATGGAGCGAGCAGTTGCAGGGGGAAAACCTAGAAGAAATACTGTGGAAACCCAAAAGCAGATAGACCCCCCCCCCAAATGTACAGCTGCACCATCCTTTCACTGGTGGGATACTCATGGGATGAGACCACGAAGCAATCACCTCCTACCCACAAGGGGGTTGTCTTAAGATTAGAGACATGATCGAGGGGAACCAGATTAAACAGTTCGACCAATGTAAGTCAGACTTTGCCCTGGGGGGAGGGGGAGATACCATTAAACATCCAACTGAGGCACTGGTTACTCCATCCCACCATGAAACAAGCAGGGACACGCCAGCTAACTCCCTTTGAAAAATATCTGAACACGGACCCTGGTGACAGACGGGCGGTGGCGTCCTTATACTCGCAACTAAAATCGGGCGAAGATCTGCCCCCAAGGCCCTATATGAAAAGATTGGAGGCATCCACCGAGCACAGAATAGAGGAAACAGACTGGTCAAAAATATGGGCATTCATCCCCAAACTCACGAGATCCCTCCAAATACAGGAGATCTGGGTAAAATTGCTCGTTCGGTGGCACTTAACGTCTATAAGACTCCACAAAATGTACCCGGGGGAATCGGAATTCTGTTGGAGGGACTGCGTCGGGAGGGAACATGGAGCCACATATGGTGGGAGTGTCCCAAAATAGAGCAATACTGGGGGGGGGGCATACAAGAGGCAATAGAGCAAGTTCTGGGGGTGAAGGGCAGAGGAAATAGAGACTTGGCACTGATAGGCCTAGATAGGACCCTGGAGGAAATTCACGCAAAGCCGGACTGAAAGCTCTACGTCATCATGATCATGGCGGCTGCACTGGTGCTGGCGCAAAAATGGAAATCCAAAGACCCCCCACAGGAACACGAATGGGTGGTGAAAATCTGGAACTTTGCAGCACTAGTGTGCCTCGCCTACTCCCTCCAGGGGGAACACAAAAGGTTCCGCACAGACTGGTCGAGGTTATTGGGATTTCTACAGGAGGGACTGAGGGGAGTATGGTGCCCAACGAACATGCGCCTCCTGGGCATAACGGAATAGCTCCTGAAAGAGCTAGGGCAAGGGAGATATCCCGACGACAGAGCATAAGGTTGCTACAAGGAACGGACCGCTGACACCGAGGAACAGATCACCTCAGGGAGACTCTGCTCGATCACTCACTACCGTTGGACCAAAGGTGGGCAGTAGGGAGTGGGGGGGGGTTACACTTATGCTTGAACGGTTGTGTTTAAAAATGCAAATAAAAAGTTGCGTTAAAAAAAAGAATGGGGCAGATCATGCTAAACCATACGCCTTTTGTCCCATTTTTCTCTAACGATTTATTGTAGTTTTATATGTAATTTGAGTACTTTTCAAGGCATGCAGTAAAACACAGTATTACGAAAGCTCGGGAAACCGTCTTAACACATTTCTTTTAGAAACTAAAGCTGGGAAGATAAGTGATATGATGAATCCTGTGGAGTCATCACTGACCCCCAGCCTAAAGTCTCCTCTCATGTGGCCAGGGAAAGGCAGGCTCTACCTGTTCCTGACCGTGGGAGGAGATGGCTGTCAGGGAAATGGGGTGACTCCACCAGGAGAGATGCAGTATTTCTCCCTCTCATATGAACTAGACCCTATAATCCCAGAGTTCCTGATGGCATGGTATCATTATCTAAAACCCTTCAGTTGTAAAACCCTGAAGCCCATTCTTGTCAAACATCCTAGACAGAATATCATTCACTCTTCATATATACATAAAACCCATTTAATGTCTCCTGTTTATGATGGTTGTTATTTAAGCAAAGATGTAAAGCAATGTAACTTAAAAAGGCCTAAAAATCCTATGGACTCCAACTCCCATGAAGCCTCAGGCACTAAAACGAGGAAGGAGTCAATGTGGAATGAAAGCCACATCAAGGTAAACGTGCAGACTAGTTGTCATCCTAACAATAAGCTGCGCGGAACATTTAAACCTGAGGAACACCTGCAATTAAGGAGAGGAGAGCTGCAGAGTAAGCGAAATGGGAAGCGGACCCAACAGCAGAAGCAGACACACAGATGAGCCGTGCTGGAGGAGCCAGATGCTTGCAGGCAACCGCCTAGAAGCATACTTTACTGGAGGAAAGGGAGTCCGGTAAAAGTGCAGTGGATGTCTTGGAGGGACCGCTGGACAACAGACAGCGGCCGTGAGGCTGTAGGAGATGGGGGCATGCAGGGCTGCCTCAGTTCCATCGACAAGTGGTTGTAAAGCCAACATGGGAACCAAAAGAGAGTGGAAGCTGTAGAGTATGTCATGGACTGCTCTTGTTTACCCAGGGCCTCAAGCATGCAGCATACTACACATGAGGCGGAGACGAGAGAATGTTGAACACACCTTTATTCATTCTCTGCCAACTGCCAACTGAACTCCCTTCCCGTGTCCCCTGTCACGTGACATGAGTTCTTTGATGACACCACCACCCCCCGATACTAAACATGAACTCAACTCTAGTTCATTTCTGCAATGAGTCATTGATGCTTTTTACACATTCTTTGGGGTCTCTGGTCCCCTTGCTCTCCACATACTTCTCGGGACCATGATGTTGCTTCTGCACTGGAGTCTTCTCCGTCCCCTTCATAAGGTGAGTCCCACTCAGCTGTTGAGACGGGTGGCATCAGTCAACCACTGGCACGATTCCAGGCATCCGTCGGAAATGTGAGGAATTTCTGGATGTGGTTTCCCGGTCACCTTCAGCGGTGATGAGGGACCCTTTCATTTGAACAACTGTCAGGGGTTCTTCTCCAAAAGCAGCCACGCTTTTGTGGTTTTGTACTTGTTTGGCTATGACCACATCCCCAAGCTCGAGGTCATTTTCCTTAGCTCTTCTTTTCTTGTTGGCTTCCCTCTTCATTTCGTCTTTCTTTCGGGAATCTTGTTCTTGCATTTCCCGGTCTCCACTGTATCTTTCATCCCCCCTGGTTATGTGTGGAATCCGAGTCTGTATGCTTCTCCCAAACATCACCTTGCAGGGAGTTTTTCCTGTGGTGCTATGAGGGGTGTTTCTGTAGTCTCACATGAGCTGGCATAGCATCTTCTGTACTCCCCTGTTAGTCGAGCAATTTGTAGTGTTCTCTTGATATTGCTCATGAAACGCTCTACTGTGCCATTGCCCTGGGGCCACAGTGGCGTTATCTTCCTATGGTGGAATCCCATGTACTCTGAGAATGTTTTAAAGTCCTGCCCTGTGAACGGGGGTCCGTTGTCCGACTTTATTACTTTCTGGATGCCGTCGATGGCGAACATTCTGTCTAGAGCGGGAATGGTGTGGAATGCCGAGGTGGATGGCACGATTTGGATGTCTGGAAACCGTGAATATTCATTGACTACCACTAATATGTGTTCACCCCCTTCTAGTGGTCCAAAGATGTCCACTGTGATTACTTCCCAGGCTCCTTAAGGTAGAACCATCATGAACAGTGGTTCCGGTCTTGTGTGTGGGTTTATGACGGCACAGGTGGGACAGTGCTTCAGTAGATCTTCTACTTGTGCGTCGAGATGGGGAAACCAGAGTTTCTGTCTAAGCATCCTTTTGGTGGACACTATGCCCCTGCGTCCCTCGTGCGCCAGTTCCAAAACTTTCCGTCTCAGGTTTCTGGGAATTACTAGCTTAGTGCCTTTTAGCAAAAGTCCTTCTTCAGACTTGGCCAGTTCATCTCTGACGGCCAAGAGACAAGTGATGTCTTGCTCCCTCGTGTTTTCCCTCAACTGCCGGGCCTGTTTCCAGTGTCCAGTTTACAGGCATCTCTACATGATCTGTAGTCCTTGATCGTTGTTCGTCTCTTGAGCTATTTGATGGGAATCGGGGCCTTTCGGGGTGCTTCCGTGTATCAGGTAGCAGATATATTGGTCTGCAATGGATGGAGATGGCTGGGACTCCTTGCAGGGATGTCGTGAAAGGAAATCAGCTGGGTTGTGCTCTTTCCCGGGTCTTTGGATTATGTTGAAGTGATAGTCCTGCAGTCTCAGAGCCCATCTCGCTATGTGCGGCTGCATCTTGGCTTGCGGATTGCCGTAGATAAATAGCAAAGGGGAGCTGTGATAATTGCAAAGGGTTTTCCGTATAGGAATAAGTGAAAGTGTTCACAAGCCCACACTACCGCTAGTCCTTCCTTTTTGGCCGTGAATAAGCTTGTTCGGTCTTGGACAGACTTCTGCTGGCATACGACACAATTGGCCCCATCACGACATTGGCGATAACCCTTAAATCCGACGGTCGCGCTATTACCGCCGGATTTAAGGGTCTGCCAAATCAGGATTTCCGCGGATTTCGCCCCAGCTCTTGGCTGGGGGGAAATCCGCTGAAAATCTGCGCTATTACCGCCGGCGGCAAATCCGCCGGCGGTAAGAGCACAAATTTTCCCCATTGAGCCCAATGGGGAATGGAGCATTCCCGAATGGGCTCAATGGGGAATGGGGAATGACATTACCGCCAGGGAGTTCGGTGGTAGGGCTAATACCGCCAGCGGTAATACCGCCAGCATTACCGCCAAAGTCGTGATCAGGCCCAATGTGTTTTGATTGGTTGTCTCTCTCATCCAGTTGCGTCCACTACTAGTTCAGTGGCTTTCCTTGGATTGAAGTATGCCGTGTTCTTGGCATCGTATATGTGCTGCTTTATTAGTTGGAACGCCTGTTGACATTTTTCCGTCCACTTGAATTCCGCATTTTGCTTGGTGAGTGCCCTAAGGGCTTCACTGACAGATGCAAAGTCTTTTATATAGCGTGTGCGATAACTTGCTAGTCCAAGGAATGACCTTAGGGCTGTCGTGGAGTTGGGTGGTTCCGTGTCTGTGAGGGCACTGACCTTTTCCGGATCCGGTGTCATTCCGTTGGAAGAGAATATATGGCCAAAGAAACGGAGTGTCTGTTTCCTGAACTCGCATTTCTCCTTGTTCAGGGTGAGGTGGGCTTCATCGAGGGCCATGCACACTCTCATGAGTGTGTTATCTTGTTGCTCTTGTGTCTGCCCGAACACCAGGATGTCATCACTGTAGTTCAGGCAGTTGGGTATATGTTTAATGACATTATGGATCTTAGTTTGAAATATTTCCGCCGCCGATGAGACACCAAAGCTGAGAGGCTTGTACCGGTATAAGCCCAGGTGGGTGGCGAATGTGGTGATGTATCAGGATGTCTTTCTGAGTTCCTGTTGATGGTACCCCTTGTTGAGGTCTAGCTTGGAGAAAGTTGTTGCTCCATTGAGGAGGTGCACCATGTCCTTGATGGCGTTCTCGGAGTATGACCTCGTTTGGCCGCGGCATGTCCACACAGATGCAGATGTCTGTCGAGTCTTTCTTGGGTACGGGCACTATGGGGGATACCCATGGCGTGGGGCCTTCTGCTGGCTCGATGATGTCTGCTTCCAGTAGTTTCGCTAGCTTTCTCCACCTGTTTTTGTATGTTTATGGGGATTCCCCATAGTATTGAGCTAGTGGGGTGACTTGAGTGTCAATGTGCAGTTCGATTTGGCGGCCTTTCAATTTGCGCAGTCCTCTGAAGAGTGTAGGGGAACACTTGCTCAATGTTTGCTGTGGGGTCTAGGTATTTGTGTACCATAAGTCTGTAAAGGACGTGGATGAGGCCCATGTCGATTGCAGCCTTGTAGCTTAGTATACATCCACTGTCGGTGGCTGCTTCCAGAATGTGCATGGGGATTTCCTTGGATTGCCCTTTGTAGCTACATGATGCTGTGAAGTAGCCTTTGCACGGTAGGGGTGTCTTTGAGCCGTACGGGTAGATTAGTGCTTTTGTGGGCCACAAGCGTGGGGCGTGCGGTAGGCTGTGATATACTTCTTCATTTATTACGTTCACAGTGGCACAGAACTCAGCAGCTGTCTCGTTGATTTGTATGATCAAAGTTGGACTGTGTTCCTTTGCAGTCGGTTTGCCTAGAGCGTATAGGTACCCTTTCCTTCGTGGTTCTTCCCGTGGCTTCTCGTGTTTTTGGGAGTTTTCCTCTGATGATGCACTAGAACCACTGTCAGATTGAGAGTGTTCGACCAGGTATCTGACATACCTTTTGGGCCTCCTTCTTGGCCTTGGCCTGGGTGGTCGGCTGTCGCTCCAGTCTCCTGAAGTTGGTTCCCGTCTTCTGTCCGGCTTTTCGTCTTTGTATCAGCGATGAGGGGCTTCATGCACCTATCTGGATGCCCGTGGTGTACTCTGTGGCCTTTGTTCCTTGCTTAGAGATGGCTTTCCACTACATCCTTCCCCATGCATTTTGTTGCGCTATATGTTACATACTGCCTTGTAGTGGTTGTCCCCTCCACATTCTGCATAATGCTAACCCATTGTGGGGCATTGTCCTTTGTGCGGGTATTCATGGCTGCACCGATAACAGAATGGCTCAGCATTCCCTTTTGAGGTCCCTTCCAGTTTGTTGACACACTCAGACTTGCCGTGCGTGATCATTGTCATCCAACACTTCTATCTGTGCAGCCACTGCAGCATCTGAGCGAGATAGGCACATGATTTCTTCCAGGTTGCGTGGTTTTTGTAGAAGTCGTTTCCTAAAGTCTCTGCTTTCACATCCCTCTATGATTTGCGAGCGTAATGCTGCTTCGTTGGAGTAATTATTGAAGTTGCAGTGCTTCATCTTGAGACTTAAGCGCATCACGAATGCATCCATAGTCTCACCCTTGTCCTGTTTGGTAGTGGGGAAGATGTGTCTTTCATAATCCACATTAGTGTGTGGCGTAAAATAGTCTGTGAGGGTTGATTTTAGGCTTGTGTATGTGTTGGTCACTCCTGCTGGAAACTCATCAACAATGTCTCTGACATTCGAGCCTATTGAGAATGTCAACAAGATGTGTTTCTTATCATCGTCTATGTGCCCAATGGCCTTTAAGCACACTTCAAAGTCTCTTATCCACCTCTTCCAGCATGTGCCTAATGTGCCAGAGTCAGTGAGGTCGCAATTGGTGGGTTGCTCGGTCATGAGGCCGTCGTGAATTCTGGCAGGGAGTGCATGAGTGGGTGTCAGCGGAACAGTTAGTGAGTCCTCCTCTAACATTTTAACTTTCTGTGTGTTTTCATGCTATGCTTGTGCAGATGATCACTTGTGAAACTTTGGCGCCTTACACACTGACCTTGTTATGATGAGGGGCCACATGCCCCAGATTATGGACAGCCTCTCTGTGTGATTTCCAGGCCTGTTTTGAATGTGGTTTTTGTGCCCCTTGCTTTGGGGGCCTCCTTCAGTTGCCGCCTCTTCTCCCTGTGCCACTTTGGACCGCGTGGTAATGCGCCATGTGCGTTTGTTGTTTGTGGGCTGACGTATGAGTTGGGCAGGTTCTTGCTTTCTCCGTACTGCTTCGGTGGCTCGGAGCGGGAGGTGTGCTCCTCTACGCGGGAAAACTGGTGGCAGGGGGAGCCTTTGTGCTTCGACCCGCGTGTAAGCATTGCCTTCAGCGGGAGATGTCCCCGAACGCACGGTGTTGTTGGGCGAAGGGGGGGGGGCGCACTGCCCACTGGCGGGGAGCCTTTGCGCTCTGACCAGCTTCTCCCCGTTAGCGGGAAAATCCTTCTGCCTGCCGTTGTATGGTGCTGCTGTCGCTTAAGCTGTGCCTTTCAGCCTGCACCACAAACCTTGTTGCCGTTGGCAGGAGACTCACTTGACCGCCCGGAATGTTGGGTATAAGGACTGCTTACCTTATCCTGAGCGGAGAGCTTTCCGGAGCTCCGACCCGCCTTATAATGCCGTTGGCGGGAGACTTGCTCAACCGCCCGGAGTGTTGGACGTGAGGTCTGCTTTTCCTCCACCAGCAGCGAGCTGTCACACACTCCGACCCGCCTCTCTGTTCACCGTTGGCGGTAGAACCCTCTCGACTGCCCAGACACCAGATGAGGAGATCCGCCGATCAAATGGTGCTTTTCACCCTGAACCACGAGTGCAGAGTTGCAGCACGTTGCAGATTCGAATCACCTCGTCACCAATGTAGAGTATGTCATGGACTGCTCTTGTTTACCCAGGGCCTCAAGCATGCAGCATACTACACATGAGGCAGGGACGAGAGAAGGTTGAACACACCTTTATTCATTCTCTGCCAACTTCCAACTGAACTCCCTTCCCTGCCCTGTGCCCTTCCCTGTGTCCCTGTGTCCCCTGTCATGTGACATGAGTTCTTTGACGACACCACAGAAGCCTGCTCAGAGATAAAAGTTCACTGCAGCTACATGTTACACTGGTGAGTCTGCTCCAAGAAGTTGGGGGTCCCGGGATGTGGCAGCAAACTTGCAAACAATTGAATAACTATTTTGAACACCGACCAAATAGTTGAAGGGCAAAAGTCGTACTAATCTCCTTATATGAAATGTCAATTTGAGGAAACTTGGAACAAGCCTTGCCACGAGCCAAGAGATACTAATGAAGAAGTTGAAGGGCAAAAGTTGTACAAATCTCCTTATATGAAATGTAAATTTGGAGGAAATTGGAACAGGCTTTCCCAAAAGCCAAGAAATACTAATAAAGAAGTTGACAGAACTTCAACAAATCTCCATAGATAGGATGTCAGTATGGGAGAAGTTGGAATAAGTAGTACCTCAAGTCAATGAGGTGTAAACGGTGAAGAAGTGCAACTGTGTTATACCTGGAAGGAAAGTGAACATTGTAGGAAAACCCGGTGAAAGAAACGCATTAGACAGTGAATCCTTTTTGGAGAGACACCTGGCAGGAGAGTACACCAGGAAGTCTGTAAGATCCAGAAGGGTGGTGGGAGGGGATTCCTAGCAGGAGAGTACACCAGACAATCCATAAAGCAAATAAAATAGAGACATAGTGAATGATACCTGGAAGGAGAGTACACCAGGAGATCTAAAGAATCAATTGAGTAATTGCTGGTAAGGGAGTATACCAGGAAATCATTCAATCAGGGTTTTCTTCTTTTGTTTAACACAAAACAAAAATGTTTCTAAAAAGGGAAGACCCCAATCCAAGGTGGGGCAAGGCCATGCCCAGATATCTTCCAATAGGGACACTACAGTCTACATTAGTCTCCTTTCTCTTTACATCATCCTCTCTTCTTTGTTGCTGACACTAGAAACGCCGGCATCAGTTTTTCTTATTATGATTGTCATGCATTGCCATACTGTTGTGCTGTGTGTTCTTTAAAAGATTGTTTGTGGTGGTTTACAGGAGGACCCTGAGGGTGTTGGTGCGCTAGCCCACCCGCCATAGGGGGTGGCAAGGGCTTGTGCTGCGCGCAATGTGCGTGTGCCATACCAATGGGGATTGAATTTCCTGGTGCGCCAATACACAGTGCTGTGTGAACATTTGCTGGGGACCACGCTGTATCACTAACTGCGTAGTGGGTGAACGGGATTTCCTCTTCCTCTTACCTGATGCTCCAGTTGAGAAGGTATCAGTGACAGGCCTCACTTTGGAGGATTTGTGGGGCTTCGGGCTGTATAGGTAAGGCCTGTCTCTGCTGGTAGCCACACCGCCACCTAATATTACTATACAGATCAGCGAGGAGGCTACTCGAAAGGGTGGCAGTCTCTGTAATGGAGGAAAACCATTTTTCCCTTCAGGGAAAAAACCTTCCGAAAGGTGAATCCTGTGGCTGGATATGTAGACGTAGACCAAAGAGGCAGGTATTGACCAAGGATGTGGTGCAAACAATCCAGGGTGCCAATGGGATGCCAGGACCACCAGATCTGACCAGAGAATCGGGAACAGGGAGGCTAGAGCAAGCTCAAACACAAAATGGTGGAAAAGCACAAAGAGATCAAGGAAGGAGAACACAAGGAAAAGGTAACAAGCAAGAAAACAAGGGCCAGAAGAGATGGGTAACGAGGGATGCACCTGATCTCGCTGTATGCAGATGATATACTCCTATACCTACAGTACCCAGAGGAGAATTTACAATATGTCCTGCAAATGATGGAAAGATATGCGGCACTGTCGGGTATAACCATAAACCCCCAGAAGTCGAGTCTGTACCCCCTGGGAGTGTATGTGGGGAAGCCTGTACACAAGCTGCTGGTGCTACCGACCAAGTGGGAAGTAGTGACGTTTAGATACCTGGGGGTAGATATATACCACAACCCTAAGTTAGAACATAACACAGTGAAGGCGGTGAACAAGATGGAGAATTGTATGGCATTCTGGTCTAGACTGCCATTGTCCATGGTGGGGCGTGCAGCCTTATTGAAGATGGTGGTGCTGCCGAGACTCCTACATACTTCGCAAATGTCCCGTTCGCGCTATCTAAGAAGTATTTTGAGAAATTGCATGGTATATGCGGGGGCGTCATATGGCACAATTCGAAGTGTAGAGTGGCACTATGGAAACTCCAGAATCGATGCGAGCAAGGAGGTATAATGTTGCTCAATTTTGAGGTATATTTTATGGCTAGTCAGCTGCAATTTGTGGCCAAATGGCTAGCAGACGGACAGACACCTGATTTAAGGTTGCTACGTACAGAATGCGCTCTGTTCTTTTTGAACGAAGTGATATAGTTACACGATTCGCGCACATCCAGCAAGACTCTACTGTTGCGCCTGGGGCCACGATGTGGCACAGGGCATGTTGAATGATGGGCAATGCAACACAGTATTCCCCCCAGATACCAATAGAGGCACTGGAAGGGGTAGACAAACACATCAGGCTGAGCGTGAAGAGATGGTGGGAACCCATTGGAGTAGCAACGGTGGGAGACATATTATAAGAAGGGAAGCACAAGGAGTTTGTGGAGCTAATGGGGGACACTGGAGTGCATAGAGGGCAGCATATCACATGTTCCCGACTCTTGAAGCACCTCAGGCAGAGGTGGCCAGAGACTGAGGCATCCCTACAACCGGACGAGGTCATAGAGACATTTTATGACATACCAGACGGAGGACACAAAGTCTCACGTATATATGAGCTGCTAATGTCTAGGGTTGGGGAAGAAATGGGACAAACGAGGCAGAAGTGGGAGGCAGAATTAATTTCGGATGAGGGGTGGAGCAGAGCGATGGGGTACCACAAAAAAGTGTTGAGGAATGCACGATTACAACAGATCCATCTGTACATTACCCACATATCATATCTAACCCCGAAACAAAATAGCCAAGTTCAATCAACCAAATGTACAGAAATGCCAGAAGTGTGGGGAGGTAAAAGCAGATTTCGTACATATGTTCTGGGCATGCACAGAGATTGGCAGATTTTGGGGAGAAGTAGCCCAAACACTGGCAAAAGCAGAGATTACCCTGGATGTAGGATCCCCTAAGGCCTGTCTGTTAGGAGGTTTCCCGAGACCTAAAAGAGCTAAGCACGTGAGCAAACTTAAGGACTTGGCATACATACTAGAAAAACGCAGAATAGCGATGGGATGGAAAGCACTGACAAGACCGGCAGCGGGAGTATGGTGGAGGGATCTACTAAATGGGCCAACGCAGAGTCTGTGGTGTGGCAGGAAGCAAGAGGTAGGCAGAAACCTGTGCAGTTCCCTTAGGGACCACTGCAAAAAGTTTAAGACCACAGGAGTAAGCAGTAAACCCAATTGGTAGCAGTCTGCACCACCCAGATTTACCTGGTAGCTGTGGCTGAGCAGTCAGACTGTTAAAACTGATATAATATTGTTTCGTCCTCATTGTATATGTTGCCCTATGCCCAGTCGCTTTGCGAGGAAATCTGTATTCCAACGTCGTGACCTTAAGTGAATCAAGCCTCCATTTTAGGTTAAAGCCGCCATTTTAGTTTATCGTGCAAAGTCACTCTGTGGCCTAAAATAGCCGACCTGTGTTCTCTTGTTCGTGCTTTTACTACTTCAACCTCTGTAGGAGAGTTAATGTCCAACCTGCCTGCAGGCTACATGTTAGGGTCATGTAGACCTTGTCCTTTGTTGACCTCGGGATCAGGGGATTACTTGAATCGGCAATGTTAACCTACAAGTATACAAGAACAATAACGCTATCTAAACACGACATGCAAAACATCTGTTTTACCTGTATTAAAGCAATGTGTACAGAGTGTAAAGTTAAATCTAGAGAATAATAAGTGTTTGTTAGTAAATGTATTAAAAAGTAAACCGCATGCACGAGATATTTAAATTAGGAACGAACCTGGCGCGACCCTAGCCCAGTACATGACTAACTTGTAAGAGGCTGGACATCGTTATAACGAAACTGTATAAATATGCTGGTGTCCAGCTAGCAATTCCTGTTCACTGCTCACATTGAACCATGCTGGTGGTCTCTGTGATGTATTGACGGCCAAATAGCTATTTGTGTACTTTGTTTTGTAAACTGTACAGAATTGCAATAAAGATTCTGGGAATCTTTACAAGCCTGTGTCGGTGTATTTCTCTTTGCATGGTATAAAAGCCTAAATATTGTATTTTCTAATTCCACAAGACCTCCCTCAAGAAGAGTTAGGCAGTATATAGATTATGCACAATAGGGCTAAAAATACAGTAGAACAAGCAAACACTGACCAGAGCTTTGGTATAAAGTATATAATTATTTATTTAAAAACACACTTATGAAAATACACTGGCACTAATATATCAAGCAAGTTCAAACACAGTCACTATAAGTATATACACCTCCCTAGTTAATTATTTGACAAGTCTAGGTTAAGACACCACTGATTAGCAAAACAGAGGTGAGCGCGTAACCTTAGATGGCACTCCAATAATTTGTTTAAAAAGGGAGAGAAAAGGCAGTGTATGGAAATAACACAGTACCAACACTTTTAAGAAACCACAGCAAGTCAAGAAAGGCAGGGTCTACTGTAGAGCCAAAAGTTCATAGGCCAGGCCCACTCTTGGAGAGAGCAAGGCGGAATGTGCCTATGATCACACAGTGGAAATGCACTCAAAGTCTTTGCAGAAAAGGTCAAAAAGCGGTTGGAGCAGTTCAGGAAGGCAAAGCTAGCTGGTCTGATGTCCACCCAGTTGGAAGGTCAAGGATTTACGGGACACCTTGGACAATCCGTTGCAAGGGAGAGCAAGCGGGACACAGTACCTGAAATGGTGAGAAAGCTCCAGCGTGGCAGTTGTTCCTTCCTGGCAGCGGGTGCAAGTCGTGGCTTCGACCAGAGGAAGAGATGATCTCGGCGAGGAAGAAAGCTGGAGGTCGTTGCACTGCCAGGGAAGAAACCAGCCGCGGAGTTCCCAATTAAAAGGTACAACCCCTTTATTCGCGGTTAGTGGTGAAGCGTGGCAATCCGGCCGCCAAGGTGCTTCGCACGGGCGATTCGACCACGAGACGTCCAGGAAGACGAAAAATGCGAACTGGTTGGTCCCACCAGCTCAAAGGGAAGGAGACTCTCCAGGAAGAAGATCTCCTCTGTCGTCGGGGAAGTGGTGAGTTCGTACAGCAGGGCTACACCGGTGGTGTCGTCGTAGATGGCTCAGCTTCTCCCCTCTTTGGATTCTTTATGTCCTGTGGCCACTTCTGAAGTTCCAGTCCCCAAAGCCCTGCTTTTATGCAGAAAAACCCCCATTCAATAGACTAGCTGTCACTCAAACATGCTAAGTGGTGAGCCGGGCGGCTCACCACTGGGCCAACCACACAAGAGTGCGACTTGAGTTGCCAAGGCAACTCAGTCCAGGGTGCCTAATCCCCCTCCCACACATCCTGTAGACCCCAGACAGAGTGGCACCATTTGGAGGGTTTCTGTGCAGAAGCCCGCCAAAAAGTGGAACAAAGGGCTCGACTTGGGTTTAGAGTTTCAGAGGCGAACACAAATGCCATTTTAAAACGGAGTCCTGGCAAAAAGACCCAACCGGGGAATAAACATTAAATAAATAACCCAGCGGTATCTTTAACATTGCACCAAAAAGTGGTACGTTTAAAATCAATGGGAAAATCCCATAAGAAATATCTGGGGGAATATTTTGCGCGGTATCCACTGCCACCAGCCAGAAACTCGACAAGGGGGGACTTGACAGTGCCCCCTTGGAAAACAGGCCCAGGAGCAATCGAATTACCCCTACCAGTACTTCCACAATATGATGGTCTGTACTGGTTCTGTTCACAATTTGAGACTAGTAAAGCCAATGGTGACTTTACATGCCCTGGGAGACAGTAGTCAGTCCCAGGGTATGGAGTCTATGTTTGGGGGGTCACTATGACACCCCTGTGTTACTGCACTGAGGGTGCTGTGTAACACACCTACCAAAAACACATGAAGCCCTAAGGAGTAAAAGACCCCATAGCCCATAAAACACATTCACAGTCAAAGGACATTCTCAAATCATGCCTAAGAGTGGGAGAAAAAGAGTCGCACTCTTAGCAGGGGAACAAAATAAACCCCAAAAATCCAGCAAAGCTGCTGGGGGACTCACTAGGTTTGGGAAATTAGCCTTAACAGAGAATTCTCCCTAACAGGTAGGAACCTAGAACAGGAGGAAGGAAGATTGGAGATAATTAGTAGCTGATCTGGCCGTCTCGGAACAGGGTGCTCAGGACTTGTAAAAGACCTTTCAAGGATGACACTGTAGTGAGGAGAATTGCTGATTGAGGAAGGGAGGCATAGAAAGATGAGTGTGACGTAGACCGAGATGGGAGGGGGGAGTTTAGGGGAAAACTGTTAAATAATTGAATGTGTAGTGTTTGAATCAATCCACAGTTGTAAGGTGGGATATTTAGGTGTATAAAACCAATAACAAAATATAAAAATTATATATATATATATATATATATGTGTGTGTGTGTATGCGACTGTTAGCAAAGATTTCTCTGTTGGCACCTCTCCCTTGACAGTTCAATAGACCCCCCAAACGTTTTGATTTTGTTTCTGAACCTGTCCTGACTTTTTATAGGGAAATGACAACTTTAGCTTCACTTCGCAGACCTTTGCTCATTTTGTTATAGGGAAACTCATCAGTCCTTCATACTATCAGTACTGAGAAACTATTTTTCCCTTTTGACTTTTACACTTTTGTAACTTTTTTTATCTTGCACACAGCATCTTAAAGTGCAGTGCAGTGGGGATACTTTATCACCCTTGGTATTTTTGGTTACTTCCATGTGTGCCTAAAGACAAGTTGGTGGCAGCAATTGTATGCTTATCATTTTTGTGTTATTTCTAGTGTGCACATTCGCGTTTACTGCATAGGGCTACTAAACATGGCTAGTCCCCTAAAATGGGTACACCATGAGATTTGTGCTTGTTTGCTGGCCATATTGTTGTTTGGCCTTCTTCCTACCGGTCAGGAAATGTCATATAAGGTCATGCACTTGCCAAGAAAGCTGCATCTTTTGCGGGCTAGTGATGCCTTTGTGTGTGCATGGCTAAGGAAGTGTGTGGGACTGTCTGGTCCCACTTCACATGCCTGCAGCAGTGAGTCTAGGTGTGGGACATGAGTGAAACTAATAGTTGTCCCTAGTTGGAGAACTACTGTTTGTTTGAATGGTACAGATCTTTACCATTGGTGGGCTTCGACTTGCTTCCAGGCTGGATTTTGGATAAGAGGAAGATTCTTACAGCCATTTCTTCAGATCAGCTTTGGAGCCCAAGAATCCCTTGTAGAGGCAAAGCTGATTGAAGATCTGAAGAAGACTTCCTGAAGAGGACCAGCATCCCTTCCTGTATCTGGCCCAGTGAAGCCCTGTTGGACTACCTAATCTGTGAAGGCTCTGTGTGATGCTCCAATCCCTGGACTGGTGGGACCAACCAGTCTCGACGTGTCCTCCAGGATCCAGCCGTCCTGAGCCTTTGAAAGTGACCCTGGGCCACCCAGAGGACTGACTAGCTCTCCAATGGGCTGCTTCGCTAAAACAATCGCCGTTCTGCATTTGCAGCCAGTGTGGCGTGCTGGAGGAAGGAGTTGGACAAATGGGCAGCATGGTATGAATGTTTTTTTTTTTAAATGTCTAACTCTCCCTATTCTAAAGGGTATTCCCTACCTAGTGTGAGGAGTCAGTAATGCAAGGTGCACAACTGCTTATAGTTTTCTCAAAATATGAAATTTTATTAAAGTAAATCTTTTCAAATAAAGCCTTGCTTGGCCTACTCTATCGAGGAATTCCCTACTTAGTGTAAAGGCTAAGGGAACAATCTCTAGCATGGGTAAATTGGCCCTCACTCTAAACAACAAAACATACAAAGACAATTATACGACAAAATAAGATAAGAAACAACATCTGAATGGTCTTCACCTGTCCCGGGTAAGATCCCTTCCCTGGGTCTTAAAGTCAACTTCAAAGTATTCAAAGGAAAAGAAAAGTCTTGAACCAGTTCTTGTCAGTTCCAAATCAAAGCCAAAGTTCATCAAACCAAACCTCCACTGGTAACAACTCTTTGTTCCTGGGTGAAAAGATCCCCCCCCCCAACTTCCAGCAACAACAATTGCACCAATGGTAATCCTAGTTATGTTGATACTTTGTCTTTTCTTCAAGCTAGTTTGTCACAGTTCCAAAAGAACGTGCAATATTTCCTCAATGGCAATAATACACCTTTCTTTAGGACTTATTTTGCTACAACTTTACATTTTGTTAGGACTCATTCAGTAGATATGGTTATAGTTGGCAGCATGCTTTTCTCTGGGCTGCTGCTTCCCTTTCAACAACCAAACTTCTACTGTTGTTACTATGAGAACAGTCACATTTGTCCCACAGCACACTGCTATTTCAAACCACTTCAATGTAACATCCACTGACAACTTAGTATACCACCACAGTTCAGGTACTACTACCACTGCTTCATACTTTTAAGTTAATAGGCATTGTGAGAGAGGCATGGTATCAAGAGATGGCACAGACAACAAGAGTAACCGTTTCTTAAAACCTTCATTGAAGTGTTTGAGTTGGTTTAAAGCCTACCCTGCCCTATAACTAAGGTGGGGATTTCCATACCTAAATAAACAGAGAAAAGTCTGTGTCTGTAAATCCAAACCAACAAGCTGTCTGTGTCAAAACCTATGCTTGCCCTCAGGTCTAATACTAAACACAGTGTAGGGATGTTCTTAGTTAACTAAAATGGGGCTACCTCCTGGCTCCCTTCCCCAAGCTCAGGACACAGTTCAAGTATATGCATGTTTCAGCTACTTGGCCTAGCCTTGGGATTCCCTTCCCCAAGTCCAGAACACACTTGTTCTTGATGTACAATGTTCCTTTAATTTCACAAAGTTCCACGAGAGCTCAGGGTTCCCTTCCCCAAGCTAATGCACTTGCTCACAATAGTCAATTGTTTCACAATACTTAACACACACTCTGTGTTCCTTTCTCCAAGCTCAAAGGCACTTCTCCTCAAGGTTCAATTATCACAATGTTCAATAGGAGCTCAGGGTTCCCTTCCCCAAGCTCAAAAGCACTTATTTCTTAAAGCACAGTGTTCATGACTTCCTTTAACAATTGTTATAGGGTGGTTGGGGCTCCCTGGTCTTGGTGCAGTTGACAGACCGCACTGTCCACCCACTACAGGTTGCGCAACCAGTTGCCTTTGTAGGTTCTTAATTAGTTAATTAACTGAGTTCTTACTTGGTTTCTTATTTGGCTTCTTTCTTGCCCAAGTTTTTTATCCAAATATTCACTGGTATGTGATTTGCTTTCTTTGTCGCCCCTTTTCATCTATTCGATTTTGTCGACTCCCACTAGTAGCCACTTTCTCCTTTGACAGGTTTTCTAGATCTAGCTTTTGCTTACGCTTCCCTGCTTCCCCCTCTTCTGCTGTTTTCTAACAGCTCTTTATCAAGTTCTTGCCTGTAATACTTTGAATTCACATTGAATTGTTCAGAGACCTTCATACATGTATGATTTCCATGTGCGTGACTACTCCATTACCTAGTTTCCAGACAGTCCACTGCTGGCATCACATTCTCTTATTTTCTCATTGTCTTAAGATCAGCGACTTTCAACAACATGTCGGCTGCACGCGACCACTCTGATACAATGTATTTCAGCAGCTTTCATCAGCAACTTTCATTAGCTTGCGTAGTGGGCTTCTTGCATTTACTTGAAACTCCCCGGCAGCGCTGCTGGATATCCCGGCTTATCCGCTCACCCGGCTTCTTACACCTATGGTCAGGATCTCACCTCCTGCCCAGGAGAACCAGCACTGCTCTGCCACAATCAAAGGACCGACCTGCCACACGGTTCCCTACCGACCTTGTAACCTCCTGGAGGCACGGCTCCCTCGCCATTCTTCGGAAAACTGCTTTACTCTGCAACGTATTCTGCATCTTGGCACTCCATTCTCCACAGGTTCATGAAGGGCTGAACTGAATTTCCTGCTGCTCTCTCCTGACAAACTTCCTTCTGCTGTGTGCTCCACCTTTTATTCACCTCAACCCTGTCAAGGGGTTTCAGGTGTGAATCCTCTGCCTCTTTTTCCTAGCCATGGTTAACACAAAGAATGGGTTATGCCTGACCTTCATTTCTGTATTCTTCCAAATTCCTCTTCTTCGTCCCAGTACTAGAGTGGTGCTTTCTATGGGAAGTGTGCATTCCTCTTCAACTTAGACTCTTCCTCTTCTCAGTACTTTGTGGGGACTCATGGGGTAGAATAGGACACAAGCAGAAATAGCCCATGAACACTGAGAGAAGAGAGGGTAAGTCAGTGTTAGGAAAGGGGGGATACAATGTTTGCACCCTTAGGCACTCTCCTCTTCTTCTTAGAATTTGTTGGGAGTAGAGGGAAACTGATGGATTGGGATTTACAATAGAAAGTGTATGCCCCTTGTGATTGATCTCCTTTTTTTCCCCTCCCAGAAGGGTTTCTTTGATAGGGAGTAGATATTGTTCCCTGCTGTTTTGTTCTCATACTAGCATGTGAATATGGTTCATGATAGAAAGGTGATATTACTCCACTTTGCCTGTTTCGGACACCTGCACTTTGTAAGAGTGAAGGAGGCACAGGATTGGCAATAACCCATAAGCCTAGAGGGACGGTGTAGCAGGTTGTCACCATGACGTAGGGAATACAGCATCTCACCCATGGGCATTCTCCCACCAATCCCCAGGGACCCTCCACTCAGTTGATCCTCCCTCGCATCTCCGCCACCGGGGTCAAGGTCTGGTATCCTCACCTTTCTCTTGGTTACCTGAGAAGAGGTCCTAAGAGGGATATATGTGAGAATGCCCTCAAATTTCTCACAGCAGGTATCGCTTCGACCTCTTCAGGTAGGCAAGGCACTCATACTTCCTAAAAAGGGGCAACCTCTTTGCCTCTTCCGTCTGACTGCTACAAGTATTTATTTATTTTTATTTATTTATTTGCATTTATAAAGCGCACAGAACTGCCCTGAGGCATCGTGGAGCTGTTATAGAAGGCTTGATCTTAACATAGGTAGGGTGTAGAATTCGGTAGCAATAGTACAATGACAGAGCAGGAGATAATGAGGTTATGTGTTGCTGTGGTTACAGTGAAAACATACTGTGCATGGTGGTTTAGAGACATTAGCGGAAAAGCAAGGTTTTTAAGTTTTTGCGAAAGGTGGTGTGAGATTTTTCATTCCTAAGTGAGGTTGGCAGGGCATTCCAATTTTTGGGTGCGAGCTGTTAGAAGCTGGACCCTCCAGCTCTAGTTCTTTTGAATGAGGGAACATAGATCTGGTTGGTGCGGTGAGGTCTGGTAGGTCTGATGGAGGTGTTGAGGGTGATTCTATCAGAGAGATAGGGTGGGGCATCTATAACTATAATAAGTATAACTACGACTGCTCAGTACTTCGAATTATTAGGAAGGCATTGACAAGACACTTCGACCTCCTTCAGGTAGGCAAGGCCCTCTTCCTTTTAATAACTTCCTAAAAAGGGGAAGCCTCTTTGCCTCTTCCGTCTGTCTGACTGCCACAAGAACAACCTGCTTCTGCCCACAAAACTCACTTCTTTTCAGCTTCAGCAGCCTTTTGTACCACAGATTGTATTCTACTTGTGATTATACTTCATAAGCATTTAGCCACCCCTTCCCCAGCTTTACTCGAACCTTTTCTGTCCAAGTAATTACCCAGAAGCCCTAGTGCCTCTCCTTCAGCTTCAGGTAACAAGGCCACACTTGTATCTTGGGCCACTTGACAGTTAACAACTTTACAGTGTAGGTGGATGGTATCCAGTGATATTAACGAATTGCAAATAACGACATACATTTTAAACAAACCCTGAATACTGAAAAAAAATGTATGGTGTTTGGGGTAAAGGATTAAAATGGGTGGGTTTGGGTTATAAACCGATTGAAACAGGAGGTTTAGAAGAGGTGGGCCAAACTAACAAAATTCAGTATTTTAAATGTTTTTGTTATTTTGTTTTTCGTTAAAATTACAGTGATCCTAGGTGGATAGATTTTTAACTCTTAACAAGAATGTGAATTCTGGATGCAGTATAGGATTCAGTCTTTTGAGTGAAACACAATTGGGGCACACACAACCACTCTTTAAGGTAGATTTTCAAGTTTAAAGTTGTAAATAGAATTGTATTTCCATGTAATGTTGAAGGATGCAACTCTGTCTTCCTTCGGGAAACACAATTGGGCACACGCGACCTTCCTTTGATGTAGATGTCACTCTGTTACTTGTCATTTGTAAAATGTCAAGGTTTGGTATTTGGTAATGGTCTGACAAGCGTTCCTCCTTGATTAAGGACACGTAACCACTCTGTTGGTCTTCAACAGATTTTACATGGTTCAACAATGGGTTTAAACACTTTTGGTTTCTCACGCAATGTTAAGGCTTTCACTATGAGCGTGAGTGTTACAATTCCATTGTTAACTGGACTTCAAGTATATCAAACAGCTTTTGCTCGCTTCAATCATTACGTGTGTCCATTAGGAGCAGGCTACAGTTAACGGCAAGACTTGTGACGTGTATCTGAATGCTGTGCTACACTCACCGACTTCAGCGACCCTGCTTTTGTGGATTGCTCTGCTTCCCCGACTTCCTCAACCACTACTACTGGCTCGACTCCGCACTCTCTTTCTCTCCTCACATATCTGACGTCTCTAAGAAGTCACACTACCAGTTTCACCTCCTCAGAGGTATCCTTCCTTTCCTCTCCCTCCCCCAGAAGCTCACTGTCTCTAGAGCCCTGGTTCTCTCGAAGCTGGACTACTATAAAGGCCTCTATCTAAATCTGCCTGCCTCTACTCTCTGCCCTTTGCAACTCATCCAGAACAGGACTGCGTGACTTGTCCTTGGCCTCAAGCCTAGGGACTGTATCCCCCCAGGACTGAAATCACTACACTGGCTCCCAGTGGCTGCGAGGATTAAGTTCAAAACCCTCTGCATTGTCCACAAGGCCTTCTGGGGCCTTGGCCCAAAATACCTTCAACTCTCTCTTCCTAAATATCTTCCTTCTCAAGCTCTTCGCTCATCCACCTCCCACTCCCTCAGGGTCAGCCGCTTCTCCAAGCAACGAGTTGGGGGTAGATCTCTCTCCGCAGCAGGGGCCTCCCTCTGGAACAGCCTTCCTGCCCCCTTGAAACTTGAGGAGAACCATCTCCGGTTCCGGAAGCACCTCAAAACCTTCCTCTTTGCCTCCGCTTTCTCTCCCTCTCTCCCCTGCTAAAATCACTGAACCTGCACTGAATCTGCAACTGGGCCACTCACCGATCTCGGTCCTTGGCCCAGCCACTCTTACTGCACTGCCTCCCTGCACTACGGGACTGTCTCTGTATACTACAGCCCCTCCTCCCGGCACTTACCTTGCACTTGCCACGAGCTGGCCCTATTATTTATCTTGTATTCTTAACCCTGTACTGCACTTTTCCCTTCCCCTCTACCCTTGCACTTGCACGATCTGAATGACACCTGGCCTAGTAGGATCGTTGTCTGTCTCCCCTTGTTCCCCCCCTTGCCTCGTCGCGCCTTGAAATACTTTGTATAGGCGCGTTACAAATGCCTTATCATATATCATATCACATCACTTGGGGCCCACACCCTTCTCTGACACAAGTGTCTCCAGTCCGGCCACTTCAATTGGGAATTTCCTTTTCTCCACAGACCCTCGGCTTGCCTTCTGCTTCTGGCCTTGGGTTTCAGCACAGTCACAGCTCTGCAATCACAGCAACTTGGCTCACATGGGGAAATCTCAGCATCCAGCACATCTTCCGCTGCACAGGCTCTGTAATTAAGGTTTTGGGAGAACAAGACCCTCTCAGAACTTGCAGGTGAAATCTGCTGTCTCCACGTTCCGGTATCCCTTCTGTGTTCCTACGTCCTCATGACTTGCCAGCCTTGTAATTCTCCTCTGTTACTACTACTTCCAGCCTTCCAACTCCTGTTCCAGCTCCTTCTACTCCTGCTTTCCTGCTGGGGCCTTTTATGCCTTACAGGTCTAATTATTGTTTTCAGGTGTGGGCTATTAGCCTCACTTGCCGGACTACTACAATGGCTACTGGGCTTAATTGCCTGATAACTACATTTACATGCCTCTTCAATTCTCTTACTTGTCTCAGTACCTCTAAGATTCTGGGACATGTAGTTCTTTTCAACAAAGTTAGGTTTTTCTACTTCTGAATTACGTGTAAGAGTAGATTTAATTCCCTCACGGTTTTTAACAGAGAGGCTCTGAGATTACGTTTTTTCAGAGGAAGATGGTTTAGAGAAGACACCATTTCCATAATCCTTTTGCATTGTACCCTTGGGATTGAGGAGGGCATTTAGTTTGGGATACCAAAAAGTATCTTTCTTTTGGTATAGGGCACTTTGATTTCATAACCATAGATTTAATATGAGGTTGAGAGATATTAAAATGGCAATAGGCCAAACATCTTTAGGTACATAGGGAAAAACCTTCCTGTCAGATGGAAAATATGGTGTCTCATCCCACAGACTCTTCTCAGCACCTTGGGCCCTGTCTCCAGGTAATCATCCCGCAGTACACCCCCCTCAGGGTTGGGATCAGGAAGCGCCCACCTTCCCCTGGCCACCTCAGTGGAGACTTTAAGCAGAGTTTCAGTGAGGGATCTGCAGGATTCTTCACATACCTTTCCCCTAAAGACCTGACCTCCCGTTCCAGATTCCTGTTCTTCTCCTACTTCTGCCTGCCCCACAATCGTAGTCGGTCTACCATTTTCCCAGTATGGATGAATGTGAAAGGAGTCTCCACAGACCCATGAATCATAAGGTGAATTACATTTTCTCCCTCTTTCGGGGGTAATAAAATTAATTTGAGATATATATGAAAAATCCATTCATCAAACCATGCAATTTCACTACCCAAAACATATAGGAAGATCATGTATCACTGTCACTAATACTGAACAATTCTTCCCTAGAATGGTAACATCAAGAACAGTTAAAGGATGTTTTTCTATTTGACTATAAACACAATTCATTTCTTTATAGCCCATGGTTTTCCAGCTAGATGAAAGAAGACTAGCTTGTATAGCACAGTTTTTAATTCCAGTGTCTAACTGGACCCAAATGGTTTTGCCCTGAAATACCACAGGTATTCTATAAGTGGTATTTTCTCCAGTACACAACATGTTATCTGATTGATCTCCCTTCCTAATTTTAGACGGGTTAAAAGATGACATGCTGTCTTCAGAAATGCAAATTCTTTTTCTCTTCCCACTTATCTTTCAAGACACTATATAGATGATGAGCTCTACACCCATACTCATGTGCTTCAAAACTTCCACATCACGAACACCTTGAATCAGGCGATACATCTTTCTCAGAAAAGCCTAGATCTTTAAAGAGAGAAGTGGTTTCCTGTGAACATCTAGAATTAGATCTTTGAGATATATCAAAACCTGGAGTGTTTTTCTCACGTGTGGACACATCTTTTTATTTAGAGGGTGTGAGAAACCTGAAGGTGTCTCACCCCCTACTCACCGGGGATCTGTCATCTAGGTGGCCAGTATACAGAATTAGGGCTACTCTGTAGCCACAGTGGTCTGCCCCGGGGGGGGTAACGTACCAGTGGGGGGCAAGGTTTATAATCTCGACAAAACAAAGGTACTGGTATGTTTGGAGGTTAGCCAGTGTGAGGTGTAAATGAATTAGAAATATTGCACCTGGTCTAAACCCACATAACCTTAATGGTTATCAATTTGCATGCAAAAATACATATTAAAACACTCCTAGAGAATAAACAGATATTTGCAGAGATTGATGTAAAAAAGAAAAGAAATATTTAATATCATGAAAAATTAAGTACATATAGTAAAAACCAACATGGAAAGACATGAGTAATCAAGAAAACGAACATTCATTTCCCATTTATCAATTGGGTATGAGAGCTTAGAAGCAATCTAAGAAAATTGAAATTGGTACATCAAGGAAAAAACATAAATGAAAAGCAATTACAATATTGACAAAAAACCAGTTATGTATCACTGGAACTCTGGTTGAATCACAGAAAAACACAGAAGTACAAAGTAACAAGTACAATAAAACATCTATTCAATGTAATAGAACATATTAAGAAATTTGAGAATGATATTCATTGGTAATTAGTATCAATTCCCGAAATTGAAGATGTTAGGTGACGGGATAGGGTCTGCCAACGCTACAGGGGGAGGTGGTCCACAAGTGACGATGTGAAGGACCTTGTTTTCCCCTCTGATAGAAGAAAGCGTTTCGGCGGAACAAAAATTGGTGAAGAAATGTTTTGTCAGTCGAACAAAATCTACCCCGCCTTCATCAGGGCAATAATTAGCAGGACCCTGTATGGGTGGAAAAAGGGGAGACAGAAAAAAAGAAAAAAACACTCAATTCAGAAGAAACAAAATGAGGAGAAATGAGTCACCAGGAAGTGCATCGCTATAGAATTTATAATGCATGCAAAAGTAGAAACTAATCAAGAAAGGCAGACATCGATCCTAGACGAGTCTGGGATGTATCTCATAGCCACATGTGTGCACAGCCCCTTTTAAAGAGGGAGGTCTCGGAAAAAGTTCCGATGAAACTCCCCCCGAATTAGGGGAAGGGGGAGCAGATTGTGGCATTGGGTCCCCTTTGGAATAGCAGTGCAGGAATCCCCGGAGGGTACCCGCCGGTCTGCATACCAAGGTCCAAGACGGTGTGGTGGGACACATGGACATGGCCATCGCTTTTGGATCCAGTTCCTGGGGGTGGACCAGTGCGGGAGGATCACCTGGATGAGGGGTCTTCGGTGAGTGGGCCACCGGATGGTGAGACGCAGTATCCCTTTCCCTGTTACACCTTTACCCCAGGATACTTAGGAACTCAACCCCCCTTTTACGGCACAAATGCTTTCTCAAAGACTTTGAGGGAAAATGTACTAACACCTGAGCCGTATACCTGACATGTCAGAATACAATGATCAGGTCGAGTCAGGAAATTACTGATCATTACACACACCTGTCTTCGATCACACTTCCCCACACAGATAAAAGGCGCAGCACGAAAGCACACTCTGAGCAAGGCAAAGCACACGAGAAGCAGCAGTTCCAAGATGGCCGTTTAATACAAGGAGAAAGATGGCAAGACCGAAGAGGGTTGCAAGGAGGAAAGTGCCGTTGACCTTTTCAGTGAAAGACTGTTACTTTCATGAGCCTTCGAGAATAAAAAACATAAGATCTGGAAATCAAAGCTGAAGAAACCTGCACTTTGCGTCGGAGGTACCCGGGGCGCTCCTGCGCCGATAGCCAAGGTGGGGAGGATTGCTTGCCACCGGGGTAAAGTCCTTTGCTCCTACAACAAAGCAGCACCAGTAAAGGCAGCAAAGCAGGTGAGTCGGGAGACTGATAGCAGACCAGTCTGTGTTAGAATCAAGGTTGCAAGCAGCAACATTGCATGGAGAAATCTGAAGAGAACAGTGTGTGAAGCGAATGTGACGAGCAACGCAAATATAATTGAACATTAAAAGAGTGACAGAACTTTTGAAGCCAAAATACAGAGTGGTCTGGCACCACGTGGGTGCTCAGTCAAAGGTTTCTGTTAGGTATCCAACTGAGAGGTGGCAAGTATAGAAAGGAATTGTGAAATCAGAGTGGTCCTGTAATGGGTCCAGCAAAACCCTGTGCACATTTCAAACTCTTCGATAGTTAATGCGAACTGAAATTTGTCCGAGCCCGGCTGAGGGAGACTAATTGTGAAATAGGAAGGATCTGAGCCCGGATGATGGGAATCGGGGTGAACTGTGAGACACCCGATAAAGAATATTCTCTGAACATTGGAGAAGGGGATCTGAGCCTGGAAGAGGGGGATCCAAAGTAGCAATCATTGTATAAAAGGGATCTGAGCCCGGCTGGGAGGCATTCAGGGTTAAGAGTGAATCACCTGAATTGAGTACTTGTAAGAGGAAAGGAACTTTTTTGTTGGTTTTGGCACATCAGACCCTCTGAATCAAGTGACTTTGAGAAGTAAAGAGACTTGGGCACAGAAGGCCCTGATGCTAGTGATAGAACTGTATCCTCATGCCAAAGAAGCCAGAGAGTGTACTATGCTTGAGGGAACCGCCTTGTCCTGTGCTGAAAACGTGGGGAAGCGAACACTACCCCACACTATTTGTATTTAGAGGTAAGGATTGGCAATGTTTTTTTTTAGTATAGGCCCTTTTATTTTGACGAGACTCCACTAGGACTGCATTATTATTCTTTGATGGTCGTAGCTTGCTCCCATCTGTAGATTTAGGATTAGATAGGCATTCATCACACCCTTGTTGAAGTTCAATAAACAACCTTGAACTGTGGTCACTTGTGTATGTCTTACTGTTCATACCTTGCCTTCCTTACAAAAGGAAGAAGTACAACCACGTAATCTTCTATCACTAAATCTGATAGTCTCTTCAAAAGGACCACGGTATTGCTCTTATTCCTCACTATAAGATTTATTTGCTTGCTCTTGAAAAAGTGGTTCTGGGCAACTAGTTTCTTCCTCAAAACAGTATAACATGATAGTCTGAACATTTCCTCTGTTTGTCTTACCCACGGGTTCAGGAATGAGGACAACAGCTTTATTTTACTTTAATTATTTATATAGTACAACCTTGGACCCATAGGCCCGAGGGCGCTGACAAACAAGCAAGCGGTCAGTAAAACAGGATACTATTGGGGAGGACTCAAATAGAGAAACCAGGAGAAAGTCAGACAAACAGCCATGTTTTTAACTTTTTTTTAAAATGGTTCAAGCTTATTCTGGAATTGGAGATGAGGCGGAAGATCATTCCAGGCCTTAGGGGCTACAACTGCAAAGGCTCCCATTTCTATTTTCCTGGTTCTGCATCTAGGGATCACTTGTAATTTCTGGTTGTTGGATCTGAAGGCTCTACTAGCTGCCTTTTCTGCGATAAGTTCCTGCAAATAACATGGCATGATGCCCAGAGTGCACTTAAATGTGATCACTAGGAGGCAAAAACGTATTTGCGCCTCCACTGGCAACCAGTGCAAAGCTCTTCTAGCCTCTGTAGCATGATCACGTCTAGACAGGCCCATGACCACCCTCACAGCACCGTTTTGGATTACTTGTAGTCTACTCACTTCGGTTTTGCTGAGACCAGCTATAAGGCTATAACAATAATCTAATTTATAACCAACAATGGCTCTTGCTATAGTCTCAGCATTAATAAGAATAATTAGCCTGTGTTATAAGAGGACGCAGATGAGAAAGAAGTTTAATTTAGTAAGCGGCGGCCGAGACCAAGCTGCCTCCATGGTGAGAGGCTGGTCGAAAGTAACCCCTAATGATTTAACTTTCTTGATAGGGGTAATCTTCACATCACCCAATTGGAATATGTCCTAGGCAGAACCCAATTTGGATAGCGGGAACTGCAAATCAACAATCAATTGTTCGGTCTTGGACCTATTTAGAGCCAAGCCATTCCGGATCATCCAATTTTCAATACTAGCATAGGCTTTATTCAATTCTTGTTCGTCGAGGTGGGCGTGGCAGAAGACTGGATGCTGACTTGCAGACACGGTGAGCGTCACGCTGCTGGATGCAGAATAACGCGAAGCATGGGCTGCTGTTAGCCCAGTGGTTTAAATAGCCTGCAAAGTAGTCCGAGGTAAGAAGTTCCCCAGAACCACACCCAAGTGAAAAATAGTCCCTGTAATAAAATAGTCCCATCCAGGCCTCACGTTGGCTTGGACTCATTTGCAGCATGGTCTGCATAAGGTAAGTTAAGTCTATGAGCCTGGCGCCTATGGCGCCAGGACTGTTTTCTATGATGAGCCTGGCGCCTACGGTGCCAGGACTGAATCCAAACAGCCCCCAGCCGGGGCTGTTGGGGTTTTAATGAGCATCTGGATGCCTGCTCCCGGGGCAGATGGACACGATCAGGATGCCCGGGGGTAGGCATCATGACAGAACCCCCCCCCTCCCCAAGGCCCCTCCTAAAGTTGTTCTTCCCCTTGGCCCTGGCTTGTCTGGGAAGTCCCGATGGAATGTTTTCACCAATCAAGGAGCATGAACGTGGTCACTAGGTTCCTATGACCTTTCTTGTGGTCCATAACCCTTCCAGTCGATTAAATAAAAAAGTCTTGATTTAACCATTTTAGAGTCCAGCATGTTTTTTTACCTCGAATTCAGGTTCTCCATCTATTAGGATGGGGTCAGGTGGTTTGGTTAATCTTGTCCCGGGTTGAACTGGTTTTAGAAGTGAAACATGAAAGACAGGATGAATCCGCATATTAGAGGGTAGTTCTAATTTGACAGCCACCGGGTTGATAATGGCCTTAATGGTGTAAGGTCCCAAATATCTAGGATTAAAAGTATGAGTTCCTTTCAGAGGTATATGTCTTGTAGCCAGCCAAACTTGGTTTCCGATTCGATATGGTGGAGTCTCACTTCTATGTTGATCAGCATTTTTCTTGTATTTCTCTTTTGCTTGTTTCAAATGTTTTGTTGCCTCTTTAAAGGCTTGTGTAATAGTAGAATGCAGATGAGTTACTGCCGGCATTTCCAAATGCTGGGGCGAATTGAATTCTGAGGTTCGAGGACGATGTCCATATATGGTTAAAAGGGGCTTTGTCCGGTTCCTGAATGTACAGAGTTGTTGTATGCGTATTCAGAAATCCATAAAATGTCCTTCCAATTACTTTCGGTTTGGTGGAGCATACAACGTAGGTATTGTTCAAGAGTCTGGTTGGTTCTCTCCGTCTGACCATCGGTTTGGGGATGGTGACTGGTTGATAACCTTACGTCGATTTGTGCCAATTGACAACACTTCTGCCAAAATTGCGAAATGAACTGACTACCTCGGTCAGAGATCAATACGGAAGGAAATCCATGTATTCGAACAATATTTTTGAGAAATTCCTTGGCCAAGATTGAAGCAGAAGGTAATCCTTTTAAAGGAATGAAGTAGGCCATCTTGGAAAAAAGATCCACAATAACTAGAATGGTGTTGAATCTATTACATGGCGGTAGATCTGTAATAAAGTCTATAGACAAAGTGTGCCATGGTGTGGGTGGAATATCTAAAGGTTGTAAAAGACCAGCTGGTTTCTTCTTTTGACTTTTGTTCTGGGCTCAGATGCCACAAGACAGTACAAATGACTTTACATCTTTTCGCCAGGTGGGCCACCAGAATTGTCTTTTAATTTTAGCTTCAGTTTTTGCAATACCTGGGTGCCCTTCCATCAGAGCTTCATGGTAATTGGAGATGACTTGTTCTTGTAGTTCCTTGTGTGGTAGAAATAGACGCCCTTGATAGTAAGGTAGATCATTGACAACTGAATAATCTTGGCCCTTTTTAACCCAGTCCTGCAGGGCTGCTGAATCGAAAAGTTGTTGGATCTTTAAATGAATATCTTCTAAGGTCCGTAGAGTAGTTATCCCAAGAATTCTTTGTTCAGGAATTATAGGCACCGGTTCCGGGTTCGAATATGCTTCTCCCATCCCGATTCGCGACAAAGCGTCTGCCTTACCATTCTTACAGCCTGGTCGATAAGTGATCACGAAATTGAATTCGGCAAGGAATAAGGCCCATCGAAGTTGACGCGATGATTGGGCCTTGGCTGTTTTTAAATACTGCAAGTTCCTGTGATCGGTGATTACAGTAATGGTATGCCTGGCACCGAGAAGATAATGCCGCCAAGCCTTGAAGGCGGATTTGATGGCTAACAACTCTTTATCGGTAACTGCATAGTTTAATTCAGAGGCTGAGAATTTTCTGGACCAAAATGCTACTGGATGAAGTTGACCGGTTTCTGGATCCTTCTGGGACAGGACAGACCCCATGGCTAAACTGGATGCATCGGTTTCAACTATGTATGGGAGCTCGGGGCGTGGATGCTTTAAGACAGGTGCCGACGTGAATTTTAATTTCAGTTCTTGGAAGGCTTTTTCAGCCTCTTCGGTCCACTAGAAGCGTTTTTTTTTTCGCAAAAGTGCTGTGATGGGGTGTAGAACATATGAGAAGTCAGGAATACATCTGCGGTAGAAATTTGCAAACCCAAGCATGCTTTGCAACCCTTTAACTGAACTGGGTGATGGCCACTTGAGAATTGCGTCCACCTTTCGAGAGTCCATTCGGACTCCTTTTGGAGTCAGGATAAATCCAAGGAATTCAACTTCTGTAGCATGAAAAACACATTTTTCCAATTTTGCATATAACTTATACTGGCGTAGTTTCTCAAGGACTGCACAAATGTGCTTAACATGGTCTGATTCTGAGGAGGAATACACTAGAATATCGTCTATGTATACGACAACACAGACGTCAATGAGTTCACGAAGGACATCTTTCATAAAATACTGGAAGGCTGCTGGTGCATTGCACAACCCGAAGGGCATCACCTGATATTCGAATAATCCGTACTTGGTCCGAAAAGCGGTCTTCCATTCGTCGCCCTTCTTTACACGTACCAGATTATATGCCCCTCTGAGATCTAATGTAGTGTAGATGCAAGCCTCCTTTACTTGGTCTAGTAATTCGGGGATCAGAGGCAATGGATATTGGTTCTTCACCATGATCTGGTTTAATGCGCAGTAGTCTATGCACGTTCTGAGGTCACCTTCCTTTTTGGGCACGAAGAATAAAGCTGAAGATGCAGGGGACTTAGATGGACGAATGAAGCCATTAGCAAGGTATTGGCCCAATTATTGTCGTAGGTGACGGTTTTCGGGTTCCGTAAGGGCGTAGATTCTACTGCATGGATGTTGTGCACCGGGTATGAGGTCGATTTGACAATCGTATGATCTATGAGGTGGTAAGGTGTTTGCCTGTTCTTTTTGGAAAACATCCTGGAATTCTTTATATTCCTTAGGTAACTGCATGACTGGATTAGCGACTGTGGCCAGGCTTTTGTTCAAGGTTTTTTCCGGGCAACAGGTGTGTGCACACTCCGGGATGGTTACTCTCTTCTCTCGCCAATCAATACAAGGATTATGTGTTTCCAACCAAGGTATCCCCAGTATTATTTGTAACTGCGGGGCTTTGATTAAGTCAAACACAATAGTCTCTTGATGCCCATCTTGACCCAACAGTGTCATCTCTGTGGTGTAATGAGTTACAGGTCCAGAGGCAATTTCAGTTCCATCGACTGTGGTGATAACATCCGAAGTGGTCTTTTTGCAGAGAGGTAGATTCATCCTAGAAGCCAATTCGTGGTCCAAATAGTTTCCTACGGCCCCGCTATCAATGTAAGCCCTAACTGCGTGCACAGGTGATGGCTGCCTTGGATCAATAAGGACCATTGGTATGATTAGGTGCAAGGTCTGAGTGTCCTTCTTAGAGCTCGGCAAGCGGACCTCTACACTTGTCCAGCGTGGTTGTTTCCCGAATCAGCCTCTGTTTGATTTCTATCAGCAACTCCGACTACTTTCTTTGATGGTTTTATAGAGCAATCCTGTAGAAAATGTCCTGAGGCCCCCCAGTACAGACACAACTGCATCTGTTGTCTCCTTTCTCTTTCTTTTTGAGTTAAGGGTCCCTTACCCCCCCGATCTCCATTGGTTCTGATGCATCTGCTCCTTTGGGAGTAACATTGGGTTTAACCAATACCCGATTCTCAAACTTAGCTCGATCAGCTTTTCTATTCTGAAGTCGGTGGTCTAGCTTGGACCACTAAGTCTATATATTCTGCGCAATCCTGAGGTGGGTTCACAACTTGGGCCAAAACATCTTTGAGTTCACCCCGAAGTCCACAATGAAATAATGTAATTCGCTTTACCTCTGGCCATCCGGTTTCCACCACCAACCTATTGAAAGGTGCGATATAAGTTAGCAGGTCCTGGTTTCCTTGTCGTAGGGATAGAAGTTTGTTATCCAGGGCCTGTCCCTGTGAATGTCTGGCGAATAATCTTTCCATGCTCAATTGAAAACCCTGAAAATCCCGAAGAAGAGGGTCATCCTGGTTGACTAATGGAATTGACCAATCCGCTGCGCTGCCACTAAGGTATGACAGTACAAAGGCTACTTTGGCTTGGTCGTTTGGAAAAGCTCCTGGTCTGCATAAAAAGTGCAAGCGGCATTGGTTCATGAACACGGCGAACCTTTTCTGGTCCCCAGCAAAGCGTTCGGGTGGAGCTAAAGGAATGCTCCCTGGTAGAACCACTTGCACAGGGCTGCTCGATGAAACGTGGGTTGAATTCCCCCCAAGTCCAGGTAGTGGTGTCTGCCCGGCTTGGTTTTGCAGCAGTTGTCTGGCAAGATCATCAGTGCGCTCCTTTGACACAATCAGTTCTCTCCTGAGGGCATTAGTTTCTTGGCGCGCGGAGTGCACTTCTGCCCTATGTTCTCCTAACAATTGGGCTAGTTGGTCGGTTTCTGAGGTCTCCATTACGCCCTGGTGGGGATTTGTAGATAGGCTTCGCGTTCTGTTACGATCACCTGGTTCCCACAGGGGCGTTGATCGGACCCGGACAGCTGCGGTCTCCACCAATGTGATGCGTAGTGAAGAGATGACAGCCTGGACTGTCCCGCCTAATCTTATCTGCCGGACTCGTAGAAGTATTCTCCTGCAAGTGGAGAAAGGGATTTAGCCACCCGTGGACCTTAGTGATGGCCCCCCAACAGTTCTCGTTCTCCCCACTAATCACCTCCAATATACCATTTTGGTAATCTCACCTTATGTTTTTAAATGATGAGCTCTCCATCCTGCATGGCATGCAGGGGCGCGTAGATACCAGTTACTTCACTGGGTTGAAGGTACTGGAGGAGTTCCGGAGGAATATTGACTCCAGTGTCTATAAAGTTCAAAGAGTTCAATATGTCCGATGTTCACTCTTGTTCCATTCCCTCGTTAGGTTGCAGCTGGGTCCAAAAGAATATTGCCTGGAGGCAGCTAATGGCATTCAGGTAAGAGTCTGTATTACCAAACACTGTCCGGTAAAAGTTGCATGAGTTTAACTTGCTGTTTTCTCTCCCTTTATAGGTGCGGCATAGGAAGATGCAGCGGATTAAAGAATAATACCTCTGGTGGTAAAGCAGGTAAGCCTATGGTGGCAAAGAGATTGTCTTTGTCGGTTTTCTCGGCTCACCTTGTTATTCCTTTTGTTTTCCCCCCAGGTGCTGGATTTCGACGAAGAAAATGATGGAGGCAGCGCCGAGTCGAAAGATGCGGTGGACTGGTGAGTATAACGCGGCGCTGCTGCTGGCAAAGCGAAGCGTGCTGAAATAATGTCCTTTCCAGGCTCAGAGATGTGCTGGGTCCGGAATCAGGTAAGGAATCAAATAATGTCCGTGATCTACCCACTTCTCCTTTCTTTTCCTTTTGTCTAGGAGCTCCGGATTCGAGGCGGGTGTGGCAGAAGACTGGATGCTGACTTGCAGACACAGTGAGCGTCACGCTGCTGGATGCAGAATAACGCGAAGCATGGGCTGCTGTTCGGGCGTGGTTTAAATAGCCTGCAAAGTAGTCCCAGGTAAGAAGTTCCCCAGAACCACACCCAAG
The DNA here is from genome assembly GCF_040938575.1 of Ambystoma mexicanum. NCBI lineage: Eukaryota > Metazoa > Chordata > Amphibia > Caudata > Ambystomatidae > Ambystoma > Ambystoma mexicanum. The sequence continues at coordinate 1,134,456,513 of NC_090923.1, forward strand.
TGAAAAATAGTCCCTGTAATAAAATAGTCCCATCCAGGCCTCACGTTGGCTTGGACTCATTTGCAGCATGGTCTGCATAAGGTAAGTTAAGTCTATGAGCCTGGCGCCAGGACTGTTTTCTATGATGAGCCTGGCGCCTAAGGCGCCAGGACTGAATCCAAACAGCCCCAAGCCGGGGCTGTTGGGGTTTTAATGAGTATCTGGATGCCTGCTCCCGGGGCTGATGGACACGATCCGGATGGCCGGGGGTAGGCATCATGACAGTTACCTCTTTCCTTCTGGGACCACGTCGCTGGTTCTTCTTGCGATGTTGGGGCCACTTTTCTGCATTCAGCGCTGCTCTTTCCTCACTTCTCTCTACCCCGCTTCAGTTCTGCAGGGCCTCTGGTTCACTGGTATCAGCGTTGTTAAGGGACCTTCCGGTCCACCTCGCTCAGTTTACGCCACTGGTAACCGGATTATGACTTCTGAATTAGTCGGGCTTCCTTCTAGCTCCTGAGGCTTCCTCCAACCTTCCATCCACGTCCTCTTTTTTTTTTTATAACCTTTATTTATAAAGCTTGACATTACAACCAAGAAAACAAGCAAGTACATGTAGAGTGCATGCATACATTTCAAGTGCGTATGGCAGAAGGAGGCTACATACGCCAGCGAAAACAGTAATTTGGGGTACCTTGACCCAAAATTAACACAACACATTGACAATCAAGACATAGGGCCTCATTACGAGTCAGGCGGTCCGGAAATAACGGTGGCGGGAAACCCGCCGCCACCGTTGTTTCTGGTGTTAGGGAGAATTCTCTGTTTAGGCTGAATTTCCTAACCTAGTGAGTCCCCCAGCAGCTTTGCTGGATTTCTGGAGTTTGTTTTTTTCTTTTTTTCTCCTGCCAAGAGTGAGACTCTTTTTCTCCCACTCTTGGACATGATTTGTGGTGTTCCTTTGAATGTTAATGTGTTTTATGGGCTATGGGGTCCTTTACTCCATAGGGTCTCATGTGTTTTTCCTATATGTGTTACACAGCACCCTCCATGCCGAACACCGGGGTGTCAAAGTGACCCCCCACCATAGACTCCATACCCTGGGACTGACTGCTGTCTCCCAGGGCATGTAAAGTCACCATTGGCTTTACTAGTCCCAAATTACTAAAAGAACCAGTACAAACCATCATATTGTGGACATGCTGGTAGGGGCAATTCGATTGCCCCTGGGTCTGTTATTCGAGGGGGCACTGTCCCGTCCCACCTCGTCGAGTTTTGGCTGGTGGCAGTGGATACTACTTTTTATATTCAACCGCGAATATATCTCTATGGGATTTTCCCATTGTTCGAGGCTAATACTTTTTTACATAGCCTCTAACATACCGCCGGTTTATTTATTTAATATTAATTCACCGGTTGGTATTTTCTGCCAAAACTCGGTTTTAAAATGGCCTTTGTGTTCGCCTCTGTAACTCCAAACCAAAGGTCGAGCCCTTTGTTCCACTTTTGGCAGGCTTCTACACAGAAGCCCGCCAAAGTGGTGCCACTCTGTCTGGGTACCACAGGGGGTGTGGGAGGGGGTTTAGGCACCCTGGACTGAGTTGCCTTGGCAACTCAAGTCGCACTCTTGTGTGATTGGCCCAAGTGGTGAGCCGGCCGGCTCACCACTTAGCATGTTTGATTGACAGCTAGGCTGAATGAATGGGGGTTTCTTGCATAAAAGCAGGCCTTTTGGGACTGGAACTTCAGAGGTCGCCACAGGACCTGGAAATCCGACGAGGGAGAAGCTGAGCCGACCTGCTACGACGACACCACTGGTGGAGCCCTGCTGAACCGACTCACCACTTCCCAACGACAGAGGAGATCTCCCTGCTGGAGAGTCTTCTTCCCTTGACTGGTGGGCACAACCAGTTTACCTTCTTTTCTCGCATCCCAGGACGTCTTGTGGTCGAATTGCCCGTGCAAAGCACCCCGGCAACCGAATAGCCACTTACCACTGGACCGCAAATGAAAGGACCGCTCCTTTTAATTGAGAACTCCACGGCTGGTTTCTTCCCTGGCAGTGCAACGGACTCCTGTTTTCCTCCCCGACGAGATCCTCTCTTCCCCCGGACAAAGCACCAACTTGCACCCGCTGCCAGGAACAACTGCCCCCGCTGGAGCGTTCTCACCATTTTAAGGTACCGTGTCCGCCAGGCCTCCCTTTCTAAAGATTGCTACAAGGTAATAATAATCCCTTAACCTTCTGGACTGGGCTGGCCGCTTTGACCATCTAACTGGTCCCTTTCTGTTGGTCCAACTCTTTCTGAACCTTGTGCGAGACTTTTGGGCACTTTCAACCGTGTGACCTTGGACACATTTTGACCGGAGCCTCTTAAAGTGGGTCCGGCCTTGTTAACTTTGACTTTCTCTCCTACTGTGTTCATCCGAAAGTGTTGGGATCTGCTTCTATCTTTGCTCTGCCTTTCTCTCCCTCTTAAACCGATTGATTAGAATGCCATCTTCGTTAAGCGCTCACCGCTGTCTGAAAATAAGTGTTGCTTTACTTAAGACTTGTCTAATAATCGTTGAAGGGAGTGTATATCTTTTAGTGACCGTGTTTTTGAACTGCTTGATATTAGTGCCATTGTGTTTAACTAGATGTGTTTTTTAAATAAATAAATATATCTCTTTTACACCAAGCTCTGGTCAGTGTTTGCTTGTTCTACTGTGTTCTATTGACCTATTGTGAATACTCTGTATACTGCCTAACTCTTCTTGAGAGAAGTCTGACTGCTCAGCCACAGCTACCAGGTAAATCTGTGTGGTACAGATTGCTACCAATTGGGTTTACTGCCAACCACCTGCAGTCTTAAATCTTTTGCAGTGGTCCCAGAGGGAACTGCACAGGTTTCTGCCTAACACTGGTGGCAGCGGTGGGATTTGTATTGAGTATACACTTTAGTGTGCTTTTTGAATACTTTAGGACAACTAACCACAAAGCTTAGCACTAAAAAGCTGATTTTCTAACTATGTCTGCTATGGAGAGTTATACCCTAGAATCATTGTCTGCCAAAACTGCTGCTTGCTTAAAAGTGTTGTGTAGACATAAGAATCTCTCTGAGAAGGGCAAGAAAATGAACTTGTAGAAAGATTGTTATAAAACCAAAGTCTGGGTGGTACAGAGGAATCTACCCCCCTCCCAGCAAATGTAGAAAACAGTGATGGTATTGATCTGAATCAAAGTCTTGATAATGAGTCAGAAGAGGAAAGTGAACCTAGTGAAGTTAGCCACTCTGAGCCTCTGTCTGCCTTACCCACTGTACCTACTGGGCCTATACCAGGTCCCACATGTAATCCTGCTTATTTTGAACTTGAAAAAATGAAGCTTGAGGTGGAGTACAAACGTTTTATTGCTCAATCTGAACGAAACCAAGAGCTAGAGTTCAGAAGAATTAATGCCCTGGCTGAGCAGAAGCAAGCTGAGTTAAAACTCAGAGAAATAGAGCTTAATCATGCACTAGAAATGAAAAAGTTGTCTGTGGAAAATGCTTCTCTCTCCTCTGGTTCCTCTAGGAGTTCCAGTCCGAAAAGACCCCGGATGCCTAAGGAATTAGTGGGTATGTATGAACCTAAGTTGGATGTGTTGGATTGGTTAAAAATGTTTGAGCATAATCATGGGCTCCAGGACACCACAGGGAATGAGTTACTTCCTTGGATGTTCTCTAGGCTTCCCCCTGTTGCAACTGATGTGGTAATGGAGTTGGGGAAGGTGGATAATAAGGATTATGAATGTGTGAAACTAGCTTTAATAGCTATATTTGGGAAGATCCCTTCCCAGTACCTTAAGAGGTTTAGGACCCTCAAAAAGCATGATGTTACCCCTTGGCCTACCTGGGTGAGTGAACGTTTGAAAAACTTAGAGGGATGGATTAAGGGTTACAGGGTTAACACTTATGAAGGAATGAAGAATCTTGTAATGTTGGAGTCAATTTATGATGCCTGCTCTCCTGAGCTCAGACAGCACTTGGCTGATTCAAAGGAATTGGATTCCAGGAAGTTAGCTAAGGCTGCTGGCTTGTGGGTTGCCAACAGGGCCACTCACAAGGATTCTGGGGCTACTCAGAAAAAGGATGAGGGAAAACAGCCTAAAAAGGACTCCAAAGAGAATTCTAATAATTCAAATTCCAAAGAGGGCCCCAAACAAAACCAGAAGGTTAAGCCACAAGGGAAACCGAATCAGGCTAGTGTACCTTCTGGTGCCAAACCAGAAGGAGGTCAGAACAAGCCATCATTCCAGAAAGCATTTGGTAAATGCTTTGTTTGTGGCTCTACTGACTATGTGAAAGGAGATCCCAGATGTAAGGGTAAACATTCAGGTGTCCAGCTTGTCTCCTTAGCCTTCGCTCCAGAGGAGGAAGTACAAATGGCAAGTGGAAACTTTTTATTACTGGCTGATGAACCCATTGGAGTCTCAGCCAGTGTTTCTTTAGTGTCTCTGGGTTTTTGGGAACAACAGAACTTAGATGTCTATAATTCTATCCCAGATAATACTAAAGAGTATTATAAGGACAGTGACCAGGTGAATGGTCAGGAGACTCCTGCCATTAGGGACACTGGGGCCAGCATAACTGTGGTGGACAAATCGTTTTTTCAGGCTGAGGATGTTGCTAAGGCACCCAAACGCCTCACCAAGTTAGCTGGAGGGCCTGTGCAGATGCTTCCCCAACTACCAGTTCTCATCCAGTGTAATGACGTGACTGTGAAGATACCTGTCAGCATACAAAGTGAAGTGCCAGGAAGAGTTCTGCTAGGTAATGACTTGAAAACTCTTGGAGTAGTGTCACATACCCCCAGACCTCCTAGTAAAAGGTTACAGGATCTCACCAGACCTGCAAGGGAGAGAACCATGAGAGGTGCTCCCAAGGGGATGATGAAGAAAGAGATCACTCCTGCTCCACTGGAGATGCCAGCTGCTGTATCTAAGAAACTATAAGAAAAATGGAAACCTAAAACTTCTAAAAAGAACCCCACAGCCAGCACTCCAGTGCAGCCAACAAAGACTTCCCCTAGTTTGTCCAAAGCTACACCAGTAACTCCCCCTCCAGCTGAGACTGAGAGGGAGGTACAACCCTGTGTGGTTGAACTAGACTCTGAGGAAGAGCTAGTGGAAGGCCAGGAACTCATTGGAGATCTGGATCCGGTTGACCATCCTGAGCTGCAGACTTTACTGGCAGAAGGTGGACCCAACAGGGCAGACTTCAGTAAGGGACAGAGAGAATGTCCAACTCTGGAAGGTCTTCACCACCAGGCAGATGCTCAGGCTGAAGGGCAAGAGCCTGGGAAATATAGTTTGCACTGGGTAGATGGCCTCTTCTACAGTGAACCAACGGAGTCTGCACCTGGGGACAACAAACGACTTGTAGTACCCCAAGAGAACAGACCACAGTTCTTGCAGTTAGCCCATGAGATTCCTTTGGCTGGTCACTTGAGTTTCAAGAAGACTAAGGAAAGGCTCTCACTCTACTTTTATTGGCCAAAGATGGGGGTTGAAGTCGATAAGTACTGCAGGAGCTGCCACACCTGCCAGACTTCTGGTAAGGTTGGCTCCAAGAATGTGGCACCTTCAGTGCCTCTCCCGGTTGTGGGAGTCCCATTTGAGAGAGTAGGGATTGACATTTTTGGTCCCCTTGATCCTCCAACCTCCTCAGGCAACAGGTTTATACTTGTTGTTGTAGACCATGCTACTAGGTACCCTGAGGCAATTCCTATGAGGACTGTTACAGCTCCGGCTGTGGCTAAGGCCCTCCTTAGTATTTTTACCAGGGTTGGGTTTCCTAAGGAAGTCATCTCTGACAGGGGGTCGAATTTTATGTCCCACTACATGAAAGCTATGTGGAAAACATGAAGAGTTACTTACACGTTCTCAACAGCATACCACCCTCAGACAAATGAGATGGTTGAAAGGTTCAACAGAACCATGAAGAGCATGATAGGTGCCTTAGAGGACCCCCTTAAAAGAAAGTGGGACCTTCTACTGCCATGCCTTCTCTTTGCTTATAGAGAAGTCCCTCAGGAGGGAGTAGGTTATTCTCCCTTTGAACTTCTTTATGGTCATCCGGTCAGAGGTCCATTGGCCCTGATCAAGGAGGGGTTGGAGAGTGCTCCTTCCCCCAAGCCAGTCAGAGTGACTGACTATGTGATAGGTCTCCGAAGGAGAATGTCGCACATGATGGCAGAAGCAAGTGATAACTTGAAAGCTGGACAAGCATTGGTCAAGCACTGGCATGATCAAAAGGCTAACATGGTTGAGTTCACTCAAGACCAGCTAGTTCTCATTATGATTCCAACAAGGCAGAGCGCCTTGCAAGACAAATGGATGGGACCCTTCAAAGTTGTGGGTAAACTTGGAGAGGTCAACTATCTGGTGGACTTGGGCAATCCCAAGGAGGCTCCAACAGTCTTCCACACCAACAGACTAAAAGAGTATGTCTCCAGACCTGATGTAGGAGCTTTGCTTCTAGCATCATCAGAGGAAGAAGAAGAGAGTGAAGCTCTTCCTGATCTCCTCAGAGGCTTACCTTTGGACGAAAAGATTGAGAAAGTAAATCTCTCTTCAAATCTGACACCTGAGAAACAAGAAGAGTGCAAATCTATGTTAAATCAGTTTGCCTTTCTGTTCTCACTTTCACCAGGCTTGACCCCTTGGGGACAGCATGACATACTCACTGGTGACTGTCTGCCAGTGAAAAGCAGAGGATATCGAATGTCAGAGAATGTAAGAACCCACATCAAAGGTGAGGTCAGCAAGATGCTTGATCTCGGGGTAATAGAGCCCTCTACTAGCCCATGGTCTAGCCCAGTTGTGTTAGTACCAAAGGCAGGATCTAAAGAACTTAGATTCTGTGTGGACTACAGAGCTCTTAATGCAGTCACTAAGACTGATGCCCACCCTTTACCAAGGACAGATGAGTTGGTGGATAGACTTGGTGCAGCCAAGTTCCTCAGCACATTTGACTTGACGTCAGGCTATTGGCAAATAGCCCTGACAGACCATGCCAAGGAGAAAACTGCATTTTCTACCCCAGTTGGCTTATACCAGTTTAAGGTTATGCCTTTTGGATTGAAAAATGCACCTGCTACATTTCAAAGGATGGTAAACCAGGTTCTGAATGGGATGGAGGACTTCTGCATGGCATACTTGGATGACATAGCAGTGTTCAGCAATTCCTGGGAAGAACATGTGGACCACTTGAGATATGTTTTGCAGGCTCTTGGAAAGGCCAATCTGACCCTAAAGGCGAGTAAATGCCAGATTGGGCAGAGTAAAGTGGTCTACCTTGGGCATGAGGTAGGAGGTGGAGAAATAAGGCCTTTGCTCAGTAAGATTGAAGCTGTGCAAAATTGGACAACACCTACTACTCAGACCCAGGTGAGAGCTTTCCTAGGTCTCACTGGGTACTACAGGAATTTCATAGAGAACGATGGGACCATAGCTTCTCCACTGAATGTCATCTCCTCTCCTAAATTCCCTAAAAAGGTTAGATGGAATGAGGAATGCAATCAGGCCTTTGAAAACCTGAAAAAGGCTCTTTGCCAAGCCCCAGTACTCAGAGCTCCTGACTACCACCAAACTTTCATTGTGCAGACAGATGCTTCAAATGTAGGAATAGATGCAGTCCTCAGTCAACTGGATGGGAAAGGTAGGGAGCACCCCATTTGCTTCATCAGTAGAAGACTGAAGGATCCTGAAACAAGGTGGGCAACCATTGAACAAGAGTCTTTTGCTATTGTGTGGGCTCTGAAGAAGTTTAGGCCATACTTGTATGGTTCTACTTTTGTCATTCAGACTGACCACCAACCCTTGAGATGGTTAATGCAAATGAAAGGGGAAAACCCAAAACTATTGAGATGGTCAATCTGCCTGCAAGGGTTTGATTTCACCATTGAGCACAGGTCAGGGTGTCACCACCAAAATGCTGATGGTCTCTCTAGGATGTATGTCATCGACTAGAGGTATGAGATTCATCCAGGAGTGGATTAAATCCTCCTGTCCCTTAGTCTGGGGGGGGGGGGCGAGTGTTAGGGCGAATTCTCTGTTTAGGCTGAATTTCCTAACCTAGTGAGTCCCCCAGCAGCTTTGCTGGATTTCTGGAGTTTGTTTTTTTCTCCTGCCAAGAGTGAGACTCTTTTTCTCCCACTCTTGGACATGATTTGTGGTGTTCCTTTGAATGTTAATGTGTTTTATGGGCTATGGGGTCCTTCACTCCATAGGGTCTCATGTGTTTTTCCTATATGTGTTACACAGCACCCTCCGTGCCGTAACACAGGGGTGTCATAGTGACCCCCCACCATAGACTCCATACCCTGGGACTGACTACTGTCTCCCAGGGCATGTAAAGTCACCATTGGCTTTACTAGTCCCAAATTACTAACAGAACCAGTACAAACCATCATATTGTGGACGTGCTGGTAGGGGCAATTCGATTGCCCCTGGGTCTGTTATTCGAGGGGGCACTGTCCCATCCCCCCTCATCGAGTTTTGGCTGGTGGCAGTGGATAATACTTTTTATATTCAACCGCGAATATATCTCTATGGGATTTTCCCATTGTTCGAGGCTAATACTTTTTTACATAACCTCTATCATGCCGCCGGTTTATTCATTTAATATTAATTCACCGGTTGGTATTTTCTGCCAAAACTCGGTTTTAAAATGGCGTTTGTTTTCGCCTCTATAACTCCAAATCAAAGGTCGAGCCCTTTGTTCCACTTTTGGCGGGCTTCTACACAGAAACCCTCCAAAGTGGTGCCACTCTGTCTGGGTACCACAGGGGGTGTGGGAGGGGGTTTAGGCACCCTGGGCTGAGTTGCCTTGGCAACTCAAGTCGCACTCTTGTGTCATTGGCCCAAGTGGTGAGCCGGCCGGCTCACCACTTAGCATGTTTGATTGACAGCTAGGCTGAATGAATGGGGGTTTCTTGCATAAAAGCAGGGCTTTTGGGACTGGAACTTCAGAAGTCGCCACAGGACCTGAAAATCCGACTAGGGAGAAGCTGAGCCGACCTGCTACTACGACACCACCGGTGGAGCCCTGCTGAACCGACTCACCACTTCCCAACAACAGAGGAGATCTCCCTGCTGGAGAGTCTTCTTCCCTTGACTGGTGCGCACAACCAGTTTACCTTCTTTTCTCGCATCCCAGGACGTCTTGTGGTCGAATTGCCCGTGCAAAGCACCCCGGCAACCGGATAGCCACTTACCACTGGACCACGAATAAAAGGACCGCTCCTTTTAATTGAGAACTCCACGGCTGGTTTCTTCCCTGGCAGTGCAACCGACTCCTGTTTTCCTCCCCGATGAGATCCTCTCTTCCCCCGGATGAAGCACCGACTTGCACCCGCTGCCAGGAACAACTGCCCCCGCTGGAGCATTCTCACCATTTTAAGGTACCGTGTCCGCCAGGCCTCCCTTTCTAAAGATTGCTACAAGGTAACAATAATCCCTTAACCTTCTGGACTGGGCTGGCCGCCTTGACCATCTAACTGGTCCCTTTCTGTTGGTCCAACTCTTTCTGAACCTTGTGCGAGACTTTTGGGAACTTTCAACCATGTGACCTCGGACACATTTCGACCGGAGCCTCTTAAAGTGGGTCCGGCCTTGTTAACTTTGACTTTACGGTTTTAACCTGCCTTTCTCTCCTACTGTGTTCGTCCGAAAGTGTTGGGATCTGTTTCTATCTTTGCTCTGCCTTTCTCTCCCTCTTAAACCGATTGATTAGAGTGCCATCTTCGTTAAGCGCTCACCGCTGTCTGAAAATAAGTGTTGCTTTACTTAAGACTTGTCTAATAATCATTGAAGGGAGTGTATATCTTTTAGTGACCGTGTTTTTGAACTGCTTGATATTAGTGCCAGTGTGTTTAACTAGGTATGTTTTTAAATAAATAATTATATCTCTTTTACACCAAGCTCTGGTCAGTGTTTGCTTGTTCTACTGTGTTCTATTGACCTATTGTGAATACTCTGTATACTGCCTAACTCTTCTTGAGAGAAGTCTGACTGCTCAGCCGCAGCTACCAGGTAAATCTGGGTGGTACAGACTGCTACCAATTGGCTTTACTGCCAACCACCTGTAGTCTTAAATTTTTTGCAGTGGTCCCAGAGGGAACTGCACAGGTTTCTGCATAACATCTGGATGCCCGATCTCGAGTCCTGCAGGTGTTTCCATGGTCCCCATTCCCATTGAGTCTTATGGGACTCAATGGGAATGAGGATTTACCGAATTCCGCCTCCGGAATTCCCGGGTCACTGGGGTTGTAATGCCGGGTAATTCCGGGAATCACAGAGGCGGAAGGGTAATTCGAGTCCAGCGGTAACCGAGCCGGAAAAACCGGCAGGTTACCGCTGGACTCGTAATGAGGCCCATATAGTTTAAGCAGAGCTGGGTGCTGGGGAAATCCGGTCGCAGGCATCTTCATTGGCATCGACGGGCAGGGAAGAGATATAAGAGCGGAGGGGGACCATATAATTCTGGTTCTAGTCACTGTTGGTTGTAAAAGTGACCAGCGCTCCTCAGTATCAGAAGCCCAGGTGCCAGCTTGGAGCCACTGGTTATGCATGGGGAGCCTGGGGCAGAGCCAGAGCAGCAGTATACAGCGGGTGGCTAATAGCAGGCATAGCCCAGCTAGTTTCCTAGAATCCCGCCCGAGTTGGGGGAAGTTCATGAAAAAGGCATATCAACGGGGAAGGGCCAATAGCACAGTCCAACATTTCGGATACCGTAGTGCACACCTCCGCCCAGAGCAGGGAGAGGCGCGGGCAGGACCATATCATGTGTATATAGTTTGCATCGTCTGATCCGCATCTAGGGCACGTAGGTGGGTGGTCTTTCGACATGCGGTGTAGTCTGATCAGGGTGTAATTAAATCTGTCGAGCACCTTAAATTGAATCAACTTAAATTGTGAATTAAATGAGACCTCATGGGTACAGGCACCTATGCGGTCCCAGCGTTGGTCAGTGATCTCAACACCCAGATCCCTACCCCAGGATTCCCTGCACTGCATGAATGGGGTGGCTACTTTGCTTTCGAGCATTGTATATAATCTAGAAACCTTTCCCTTGAAAGTCGTGGTCTTTAGGACTTCTGACAATATCGGGTCATCCGAAGGGATTGAGGGGGATGTCTGTAAAGCTCTTCTTGAGAGTGCGGCGCAGGCCAGCATATTGTTGACAGTGAGAAGGTCTACCCCGAAGGGGTTCTTGTAAGTCGGGCCGTTCGATAAAGATTCCCTGGTCAAAGGCATCCCGGACAGAATCGAGACCTGCAACCGAATAAAGACGTATGGTTGAGTTGTCTACACGGGTAGAGTCTAGAAAAAAGTTCCAATGGGGAAAGTCACCATGAAAGGGTTGTGGGGTGCAAACCTGCTTCCACAACTTATTCAGGGCCAATGTTGTGGATCCCACAGGGTCAAGGGGTTCAAATTTGGTGGAATGGGCAGGGAGAACTAGAGAGCGGATATCTTGACCATCTCTGGCAAGGCATTCGAGTTTCACGTGAAGAGGAGGATCAGTGGGTATGAAACAGTATGAGGCAAAGTGTGCTTGAGCAGCCATCCAGTACGTCTTGAAGTCTGGGGTGCTAAGTCCGTCCCTCGCCATCAGGTTGGTCATTGTTTCTAGTTTCAGATGGACCGCGCCAGAGTGCCAAAAGAATGCATTGATGATTCGAGTCAGTTCTGTAAAGAATTAACATCCTGGCCATAAGAGGGGACATTTAGACATTTCTATAAGAGCTGGGGCAGTACCACCATCTTAAGGATGGCGATTCCGCCTGCCAGCGAGATTGGTAATCTGGCCCAGCCTGTGCACTTCCGGCTGAGAATGGTGAGGTATTTCCCAAAATTGACCTCATACAGGGAGATCTGTTGACATATAATCACCACTCCGAGATAGGTAATCTCAGACTGCGCCCACACAAATCCCAGGGGGTTTAAGAGAGGTGTGGTGGCCTCTGTCAGAGGGAACAGTATAGATTTAGAGCAATTTACTTGGAGCCCCGAGAGTTCACCAAAGCGTACAACGTCTTCTAGTATTGGGGCCAGATTGCAATCAGGTGAGCGGATGAAGGCCCCAAGGTCATCTCCCTCTACGCAGTGTCGTCTGCGTAGAGGGAGATGACCTTGGGGGGACCTGACAATGTAATGCCTCTATGTGCGTGTTGTTGGCGTATCCTGTTGGCCAAGGGTTCTTTTGCTAGGCCAAAGATTAGCAGCGAGAAGGGGCACCCCTGGCTCATGCCTCTGGCTATTGGGAATTGGGGTGAGCAACGGTCTTCGGTGTGAACCCTTGCAACAGGAGAGGAATACAGGAGTTCAAGCCCAGGAAGTGAAACGAGGGCCGAAGTTGCATTTCTCAAGAACCCGCCACAAATATCTCCAGGAAAACAGATCAAGGGTAGCTGCAACTGCTTGTATACTTGGGTTGACTCGGGAGAGTATATTGAACAGACGGTGTATGTTAAGAGCAGTGGAGCGCCGCGGAATGAAACCAGACTGGTCAGGGTGAATAATGTATGCCATGTAGGGAGCCAATCTCTCAGCCAGCACCTTAGCGTACATTTTGACGTTGCAATTAATAAGAGATGGGGGGCAGTATGATCCACATAGTGTGAAAGGTTTGCCTGGCTTAAGTAAGACCGAGATTATGGCCTCTCGAAGAGGGGGGGAGGACGCCCGTTTCATAGGCTTCCGCCCAAAGGGTTGACAATTGGGGGGCCAGGCGGGTCTTGTAATGTTCAACATAAATTCCGTCGGATCCATGGGCCTTCCCGGAGGCCAGCAAATCTATAGCCTTCGATATGTCTTCAGGTGTGATAGGGGTATCCAAGGCTTCCCTAGTCGCTGGGGAGAGGATAGAGAGCGGGAGGCTGTCTAAAAAAGTGTCAATGTCGGCAGTGGAGGCAGTATCTACATTGGAGTACAGGGTTTCGTAGAAGGAATGGAATTCAATGTTGATATTGTGTGATGACAGAGCCAAAGTGCCATCTGTCCTTTCGATAGCTGGAATATGTGTTGTTCCATTCTCATGTTGAAGCAATCTGGCGAGGACGCGACTTGGGCGCTCACCTTCTCCATACCTGCGAGCTGACTGGGGGTTGTTGAGGAACTTCCGTTCTCGCTCCACCTGGTTGTGGAACGCATCTAATTCCTTGCCTATATCGGTAAGAATGGCAGACGACTGAGAGGAAGCATACTGGGTCTCGAGGAAAGCAAGGCGAGATTCACTTCCAGCGATGTCTCTCCGGATTGCTCTGAGAATCCCCGCTTTCATGGAAATTGCAATGCCCCTAATATAGACCTTCAATGTTTCCCAAAGGGTGGATTGTGCTGTGACAGAGCCAGTGTTTAGTGTAAAAAAGTCATCGCTGCTGGTTACCAGTTCAGTCTCAAAGGCTATGTCTAATAGAGAGTGTGGTTTCATCCTCCACGAGCGGAACCCCGGGTTATCAGCAGTCCACCTCCGGGAGACCGTCACCGGGGAGTGGTCTGAGAATGTTCTGGGCAGGATAGACGTTTGCGGGATAGTTCCGACTAGTGTATCCGAGATAAGCCATTTATCTATCCGTGAATGGGAATCGTGTACCGAGGAATAAAAGGAGACTGTTCGGGAGTTATGGTGAATCAACCGCCATGCGTCAGATATTTTAAACTGGCCTGCATTTCTATGATAGTTTTGGCTGCCTTTGAAAGTTGACGAGGTCTGGAGCCCGACCTATCGAAGGTAATATCTGAAATACTGTTAAAATCCCCCCCCCCCCAGAGGATAGGGATAAGAGGAAATCCCGATAGTAGAGAGGAGAGATGTATATAGAAGTCAGGGTCATCCACTTTGGGACCATATATGTTCAGCAGTACAACTTCGCTGCCCAACAGGGCCCCAAATAATAACACCTGACGTCCCAGGGGGTCTGCATGAGTCACTTAGTTGGAACCTGAGACTCTTGTGGATTAGAGTCATAACTCCACGGTTCTGGGTAGAGTAGGCCGTGTAATAGCGTTGGGGCCCCATGACCTTGCAAACGCCTCACATCCGCTGGAGAGAGAGTGTGTTTCTTGCAGAAAAAGCACTTTGACCTTGTGCCGTTCAACATGTAACTGCATCTTGCACATTTTGGCATGGTTACCCAGCCCCCTGACATTCCAGCTCATACATGTTACACAATCATCAGCCATTAGGACGGCAGATCAGCACCCATAAACAAACACCCCGGCCAGGGTATGAGCCACAGGGACCAGTCGACACGCATCATGTCTTCAATCTGAAAGGGCCATCACAAAAGGATTCAGGGACTTGGATTTCCAGCTGCGTGTCAAGCATTTTAACAACAACTATAAACCATTAACCTCCCTCCGCCACCCCTCCATCAACCAGAGAGGTGATAACCCCCAACTCCATTAACCGGGACATAAACAGCGGCGACATCGCCTGGGGGGCCACACATAGACCTTGAGCGGTAGAACATCCAATTTGGGGCGTTGACTAGGTATACGATGATGCATAATGCGAAAACAATACAGACGTAGCGAGAGGGGCCAAGCTTGCAGATCAGGACTGGGGGTCAATCGATCTTATAGAGCAAGGTCATAGCTAAATCAGTCGTCCGAGTCCTGAACCGCATTAAGTATACCTAATTCCTCTTTAGGTACAGATCCGAGGCGTCTGCAGGAGCAGTGTTCAATGTCCACCAACCAGGGAAGTGTTCCTCAATGAATTTGGAGGCCTCTTCGGGAATGGTGAAGAAAAAGACTTGATTCGAGAGTTCAATCCTAAATTTAGCCGGGTACAACATAGAATATTTAACTCCTGGGTCTTGTAACCTTTTCTTGGTGGCCAGGAAGTATTTCCGTTCTTGTTGAATGGCCGTAGATAAGTCGGGGTAGATGTGGATTCTGGAGGAACCCAGGAAGAGGTTGCCTTTGGCCTTTGCCGCACAAAGGAGGGCTTCCCTGGCCCAGTAATTAAGCACTCTTGCAATGATAGGGCGGGGAGGAGCATCAGGCCTCTGTTTCGCTGTTAATGATTGGTGGCCCGTCTCAATCGCTAACTGCGGGGAAAGTTCTGTGGAGCCTAGCAGGAAAAGGAGAGTGCGCTCAACAAAATCCTTCATAGGGCCTTCGATGTTGTCCTCCGGGACACCGATGATGTGTAGATTATTGCGCCTGGAGCACGATTCTAGGTCCTCATTTTTCTTGCTGACATCTTGAACCTGTCTGGATAGAGCAGTCCCCTCAGCTCGCAGGACAGCAATGTCATCTTCAGCTGTCCCGACTCTAGTCGCCACCTCCGGCGTCAGTTTTTTCCATGTGGGCTTTGATCGAGCAGATGATCCCACTTATGTCGTACAGCTTGGAGTGAAGGGCTGTGAACCCCTCCTGTATGTATTCCATAATTTCCTGTGACTCTGTAGCTTCAGGGGACCCTGACATGTGTGCCTTAGGCTCCGGCAAGGATTCATTCTGTTTCGGTGTAGCTTTCACGTACATATTGATAGAGCTTTGCTTTTTGTTGGTGCCCTTGGTCATGATCACATCGACCACGTGGAAAGCAGAAATATGGAGCAGTCTCAGGATCAGGAAGTGGGGCACCAGACCAGGAAGAGCAATACAGCAAGTAGTGGTGAAGGAAAAGGAAATACAAGGTGTTCCTCAGCGGAATGTTGGCGTATGATGTTGCGTGTCCCGGAGTGCCTATGGGTTAGGCAATTTAAATGTGGAGGCACGACAACAGTGGGTCAGTATGGCCTAGGAGTTCAGCCAAGTTGGTGCCCAGAGGCTCCGAGTAAAGAAGTGACAGTTTCGTATATAGAGACCAGGAGACAGTTTTACTGAGTGGGTAGTCTGTGGTCTCCCCTTCTCCCAGGAGCAGAGATGAGTGGTCTGGGTCAGCTAGTGTGGGTGATCACCATCAGTGGACGTGCCCAGTTCGCAGCAGTGTGGCCTCCCACGTATAGTAGGGTGAGCTGCAATAGTAGAGGGGAGCGGAATATTCAAGCTGCAGCCGGGCGTGTGTAGCAGTCCCCAGTTGAATGACGATTGATATCTTCGCCGCTGGTGGGGACTGTGCCCCCTGAAGATGTGGAGCCAGACCCTGGGGGATGGAAGTTATGCGGTATGAGCACCTCACTTTGTGGAATCATAAAAATACAATATTAAGGCTTTTATACCAAGCAAAGAAAAATACACCGTCACGGGCTAGAAAAGATTCCCAGAATCTTTATTACAAAACTGAACAGTTACCAAACAAAGTACACAAATAGCTATTTGGCCGTGAATACATCACAAAGACCACCAGCAGGGTTCAATGTGAGCAGTGAACAGGAATTGCTAGCTGGACATCGGCGTATTTATACATTTTCGTTATAATGATGTCCAGCCTCTTTCAGGTTAATTATGAACTAGGGTCGCGCCAGGTTCGTTTCCTAATTTACATATCTCGTGCATGCGCTTTACAATTCCAACATATTTACTAACACACACTATTATTCTCTAGTTTAACATTACACTCTTTACACATTGCTTTAATACAGATCAAACAAATGTTTCATATGTCGTATTTGGATAGCGTTATTGTTCTTGTATACTTGTAGGTTAACATCGCCGATTCAAGTAATCCCCTGATCCCGAGGTCAACGAAGGACAAGGTCTACATGACCCTAACATGTAGCCTGAAGGCAGGTTGGACATTAACTCTCCTACAGAGGTTGAAGAGGTTAAGGCAAGAACAAGAGCACACGAGACGGCCATTTTAGACTACAGGGTGACTTTATGCAAAAAAACTAAAATGGCAGCTTTAACCTAAAATGGAGGCTTGATTTACTTGAGGTCACGACCTTGTAATACGAATTTCCTCGCAAAGCGACTGGGCATAGGCCAACATATACGATGAGGACGAAACAATATTATATCAGTTCTAACAAACCCTCCTTTTGGCCTATGCCAAACGCTAAACTACCTTCAATCGTTTTGCGGTTAACTCCACATTTCAATGTCTATACATCCCGAATCATTGTCGGACATATCTATTGCCATCAGATCAGACACTAGAGTTTCTTTCAACACAGGGCCTCATTACGACCCAGGCGGTAAGGGGTTTACGGCAGCGTTAACAGCGCCGACCCTTACCGCCTGAGTACGAGGTCCCTTAGCGCCTTGGCGCTTTTAACACCTGCTTTTAGCAGGTGTTAAAATCCATGGCGCTACGGGACCATGGAGTAAATTACGCCACCGTAATTTACGGTGGCGTAATTAACGCCTTCCCCACTCCCATTATGCCCTATGGGGCAAAAATGGGAATGGGGAAGGGTAAATGGGGATTGGGGACTTACCGCCCCGCCAAGGTCGGAATGGGGCGGTAAGTCCGCCAACCACCATGGCGTAAACGTAGTTTACGCCATGGTGGTAAAGTCACGGCCCAGGCGGTAACTTACCGCCTGGGTCGTAATGAGGCCCATACTCTTTGGAAGCCTTGTCTGGGGCGTATATTTTATGCCCTAATACACTTGTTGCTTGCGCGTAACACCCCCCTAATACTGAGCATATACCAGGGAGACACTGTATACAACAACAAAGGAATACAAAACTTCCCAAGATAATCAGCAGGGCCGAAAACAACTTCCATCCCCATGACCGTAGGAGGTCCCAAAACCATGCACTAAGTTCCCAGTTTCCCTCAGGAACTTGTACTTCTGAACTAAGAACATGTAGATTTTGGATAGCCCTAAAGATCTTTGGAGAGAAGTCTGGTACGTAAACGCAGCAAGCGGACCCCACTAATTTACATACTCCTCTACGCTCGGCCAGTATGACATCTAATGCCATCCGGTTCTGAAGAGCCACTAATCTTATCGCTCCCTGTTCTAACGTCATATTATAGAGTATGTCAGTGGTCTGGTTGATGGTTCTCTCCAATACTCACGCTAGTCCCCTGATATCTTCTGAATTCGTAATTTGCCCAAAAAATGGCACGAAGGATTTCATGATGTCCCCTAGAGTTTGCGCTGGAGTATCCCCTTTCACACCTCGTTGTGGACGAGTTTTCGAAATTTCTGCAATACTGGCAATAAATGCCCCAGGTAGTAGAATCCCTAAATAGCAGGTTCTTTGCCAATCCCTGGGCAACCATGGAAATGCCACATCACCGCAAACAAAATAGACAGGTTCGCCTAAGTACAGAGGTCTGTTCTCACTAGTCAAATTCACAACGTTGGCGCACTTTCTAAAATTACCCATTGACCGTGTTCCATTCCTCTGTATGCAGAAGGATACTGAATCGGGGCTATGGTTAACAGAATAAGATGGAGGCGTGGCATCCTTATTGCCTATAGGAGCCATTTTGAAAGAGATTAAAGACTGAAAAGGACGAGACAATCTATCAGAGAGCCTAACAGAAGCAACATTTGGCTTGCTTCTATTTGTAAAAAGCGAGCATCCCAGGGGCATCAAAACATGCTTTTCAAAACTATTCAAATTTGTACCATCAAAGTTCCCTGAGATGCTGTCATTCCATCGGCCAAAGAATAGTGCTCTAAGAGAAGCATAACAAGCAGTTGTCAAAGGTAAAGGATGAATATACCAACCTAGCCCCTTATCCCCATGTTGCGGTAGATGTGAACAGATCCAGCAATTGGTTCTATTTAAAATTGCATGAGTGGCATTCATAATTAACAAAAGAGTATTATTCCGATAGTTCCGTCTATGCGAAGAATCTCTAGGCGATAAAGAATGCAATTGCACTGAAGGAGTGGGGATTACAGATACATTTTCAATAGGTAAAAAGTCCTCTAGCGGATAAGCTTCCTCCAGATACCATAACCCAAAACCAACAGTTACTAAAAATCCAGTTATTATTATAAAAAGGCAACAATACACTTTGGGGGTCCCCTTACATGCTTGATCATTGTCTCTGCTAGTCACATATTTATCTAAAAGTTGGTACGAGCGGTAGCGGGTGCAGGCATTGTAGTCTTCAATCGAAAAACACCAATTGTTTGTTTGCTGGCGACTCCAGTCGCGCGTCTTCCGAATGTCTTTCCCACAACCCTTAGCCAACAGAATCCTTCCGTACAGTCGGGCCCAAAGACAAGCCCTCAAATGATTTTCTCAATCGCACAGTCAGACCGTGCTGTACGTCTATTTCCTTGGACGCAAATTATATTTCACAGTTTCTGGTGAGAACAAAGTGTCGTCACTTCCTCCTGGCGGTGGCAAGTGAACGGAAATGGGATTAGAAAAGGACTGATCCGGAAGTTCCACTGTTGGAGAGTGCAGAGACAAGACAGCCGTTTTGTCTGGCCTTGCAAATTCTGGAACGGTCTCCGATACTCCCTTGTCGGTTGTTACTGTTTCAGGCACGTTCTTTACAGCAGTGGGAAGGGATTCTGTGTCTTCTGTATCGTATGGCACGGGCTGCAGGATCCGTTTGGTGTGCATCGCATGGATCGAGTTCTTACGACCCACTACCCGCACAGCAATCTGAGTGACTAGCAGGACTTGGTAGGGACCCCTCCACCAAGGTGCAAGGCAAGACGACCTCTCAAAAACCTTCGTGAGGATCCAGTCCCCCGGTCGTAGACTGTGAC
Organism: Ambystoma mexicanum; assembly: GCF_040938575.1. Taxonomy (NCBI): domain Eukaryota; kingdom Metazoa; phylum Chordata; class Amphibia; order Caudata; family Ambystomatidae; genus Ambystoma; species Ambystoma mexicanum. The sequence continues at coordinate 1,134,476,109 of NC_090923.1, forward strand.
CAGGACCCTCGTAACGTACAGGTAATGCCTCTCGCACCTGGTGATAAATTGCAAACAGATTTTTAGTCAACTGGTTACAGTAATCAGAAAGAAGCACATTTTCTATATCCCGCAACAAATTGCTTTTTGGCATACCCCAAAATATTAGCAGGTCTCCCCATTACCACCTCAAAGGGAGAGAGCCCAGTCTTAGTTTGAGGGGTTGTTCTCATCGACATCAACACGATTGGTTAGGCGTCCGGCCATTTTAACTTGGTGCCAGCACACGTCTTAGCGAGCTTGTTCTTTATAATGCCGTTATGCCTTTCCACTTATCCGGCACTTTGGGCATGTCTGGCTGAATTGAACCGTTTATCAATCTGTAATCCTTTGCAAATTTGTAGGATTACAGTAGCGATAAAGTGTGGCCCATTATCCGACCAGATGACTCTCGGCAGCCCGAACCTAGGAAAAAACTCTCTCAACAGAGTTTTTGCCGTGGTTATGGCCGTTGCATCTCTAACAGGGTAAGCCTCAACCCACTTACTAAAAGCACAAATGACAACCAACACATATTTAAGATTATTGCAATGTTCCATTTCAATAAAATCAAAGTGAATAACCTCAAACGGAACAGAAGGTGGAGCGAAACTTCCTCTAGGAGTCGAGGTACCTTTTCCTACATTGTGCTGCAAGCAGACCATGCACCATTGGACAAAGCGCTCCGCAGTTTTGAAAATCTTATCATTGGCCCATACACTGTGTAGCATTTTAGTCAATTTACGCGCCCAAACATGTGTCGGACCATGAGCCATAATAACCATCATTGTAATGTAGGCGTCGGGGAGTAACCATTTTCCTTCAATATTGTCCACCCAACACCCATCATCATCCAATCTCCCTGCACCCTCAATCCATCTCTTAGTTTCCTCTATGGTAGCATCTGCTTGAATGTCTTTTACAGAATCGATACTTTCACCCAAAGTGCAAATATTTACAGTTTCTCTTACAGCATACATTTCTGAACTGAAATCAGGGGCAGTTTGTTTAGCTATCTGATCAGCGAAAGCATTCCCTTTCCCTACATCATCTGTAACCTTTTGATGTGCTGAACATTTTATAATAGCTAACTGAACAGGGAGTGCGAGTGCTGAAAGTAATTGCACTATTAAAGTGCCATGCTGAATTTTTGTTCCGTGCGAGGTCAAGAAACCTCATTCTTTCCAAAGTCTACCGAAGTTGTGGACCACCCCAAAGGCATACTGACTATCGGTATATATATTTACTGTAAGCCCTTCAGAAAGTTCACAAGCTCGAGTTAATGCTATAATTTCTGCGGCCTGCGCGGAATTATGCATAATTACGGCATAAGCAGTAGTAACGGCATAAGCAGCCGTGGATGTACCATTCGGAAGTTTAAAACAAGAGCCATCACAAAATAGCTCTCCTTGTGGGCTATTCAAAGGTGTGTCTCTCAGATCGATTCTGCCTTTAGTCTCTTGTTCTGTCACATAAAGGCAATCGTGTGACGTTTCGTCACCATCAACAGTATCTTGCGGGACAGGTAGAGGTTCAGCCGAATCTAATACACAACACCTCTGAATTTGAATGTGGGGGGCAAACAAGATTAGTTCATATCTTGTCAATCGTGCGGAAGTGAGGTGTTGCGTTTGAGTTCTATTCAATAAAATATCCACAGAGTGAGGTACCATTGGGGTTAACGCATGTCCCAGGACCATTCCCTCACTCTGTTTTACAGACGCAGCAGCAGCAGCGACAGCGCGCACACATCTTGGCAAAGCGCATGCTACAGGATCAAGGGCGGAGGAATAGTAACCGCACAGCCTATTCTTCCCTCCATGCTCCTGCGTTAATACAGCCAAAGCACATCCATCACGTTCATGCACAAACAATACAAAGGCCTTGTCATAATTCGGAGTTCCTAAAACCGGCGCTGAACACAGCGCGGATTTGATCAAATCAAAGTCCATGGCAATGGCAAAGAAATGCCCTTCTTTGTCAAAGCCAGCATTGGTTTAATCGTTAACGAAAAGTTAGGGATCCACAATCTACAGTAAGAAGCCATACCTATCAGGGCTCTAACTTCCTTCTGCGTATTTGGGACAGACATGCCAGAAATAGTCTTTATTCGTTCAGGTGTCAACTGTCTTCCCTCCTTTGACAGGAGATAGTCTAGATAGGCGACCTCCTGACAACAATATTGGAATTTTTTGAGTGAAGCTTTGTGGCCATGTTTCGCTAGATGACAAAGCAACAACAAGGTGCCTTCTTTACAGGCGCTCTCAGAATCAGCAGCCAAGAGGAGATCGTCTACATACTGTAGTAATGTGCAAATAGGAGGCAACTCGAGAGTATCGAGCTGCTCTTTCAATGCCCTACTATAAATACTTGGACTCTCAGTGTACCCTTGTGGTGCACGAGTGAATGTGAACAAGTGTCCACCTAGGGTAAACGCGAACAAATACCTGCTATTCTTGTGTATGGGAATACTGAAAAACGCGTTTTTAAGATCAACAACGCTAAAATGAGTGGCAGACGCCGGAATCATGGTTAGTATCGTTGTAACATCAGGTACAATAGGAAATTGAGGAGCCACAATTTTGTTAATAGTGCGTAAATCAATTATAAACCAAAAGGGAATAGCATTATCACCTTTTTTGTATGCTGGCAAAATAGGGCTGTTGCATAGGCTACCCGTAATTTCCTCAATTACTCCACGATGTACGAAACCAGAAACTATACATTTCAAAGCCTGCTCGCCTTCAACTGAAATCTTATATTGCGGGATGCGAGGCAATTTTACTCCATGTTTCAGAATCATTTTAACAGGTTCAATTTGAAGAATGCCCACATCATTATCATCGATTGCCCATAAGCTTTCTGGAACATTACTGAATTTTGACGGTAAAGGACGAGTCAAAAACTGAGAGGCGAGTGGTTGCTGAGGAGAAATTGTTAACCGAACTCCGTCCGGAGAACAATGTATTACTGCATGCAATGCCTTCAACAAATTTAGCCCCAGCAAGTTCTCCCCACAGTTTGTGGTAAGTAGAAATGGACACTGCTCCGTGAAGGGACCCAGTGTTATCGGAACCGGCAAAGAGACCGGACAAACTACAGGTGTGCCTGAAAACCCTACAGAAACTTTGGACTGCCCTGACAGGGGAATATTTGGAACCCGTGAATGATCAATGGAACATATCTGTGCTCCTGTATCTACTAAAAATAGATGCTTCCTATTTCCCACCGCCATCTCAATGTAGGGGCCTTTCTGATGAACGGGAATAGGCGTCGGTTCCGAATCCTGCTTCGGGCAATCCTAGCGAAACAGAATATTATGAAAAGGAAGTTGTTCAGAGAGGTACGTGGCAGAAGGGTGATCAAAAATGTTTCTATTATCCACATTCGAAACTTGCTTATCTTGTGAAGGAGGTTGCTGTGATTCTGGTGCAAACTGACCTCTACCAGGGCCCCCTGCACCTGGGCGACCTCTGGATCGTCTACCCATATTCCCAAATCACCTCTGCTGCAAGGTCGGACATTGTGCGCGCCAGTGGCCTTCCTGTCGACAATAGGCACACTGGCTAATGGTTACCGGAGCCAAGGGCGCACTTCCCTGTGGAATGTACTGACCTCTAAATTGATTACCCCCTCTAGGGCTTCTAACAATCTGTTGTAATAAGACTTTTGTTTTCAGGTCACCCTTTTTCTTCTCAAGTTTTTCCTTTTAATTATTCACATGATTTTCATAGTACTGAGCCATATGCAGTACTTCTGATTGAGACTTTGCCTGCCAAGCGCTTTCGGAAGACATAATCTGTAACTGGATGTCAGGCAGCAATCCACATACAAATTTGTCGACAAACAGCCTTTTCCCTGACTCTGTGCCTAAGTCTTGTCCACTGAAATCTGAAAATACCTACTCGAAACGATTGAAGAAATCGGTAGCACCCTCAGATTTTCCTTGGACACAGGCCGTAAGCTTGTCCCAAATGATTCTTTTTTCAGGAACTATAGTTTTCAATTTTACAATAATCCTATCAGGCAAGGTTCATATCACTTGAGGTGGTTGTTCGCCAGCTGGTCTTTCTCTACCTAGCCTAACCATGTTATCCCATGCATCTCCCAACCCAGGTATATCATCTATAGTCCTAATTTGTTTCCACAAATCGACTGGCAGGAGTACGGGAAATAATAAATCAATATCACTTAAGGTGAATACCGACGACTGTAAGACCGTCTCTATTTCTTTATAGAACCCGGTCGGATTCTTTCTTACATCGGGAATAGATTGCTTTATGGTGTTCACTTCCTGTCTTGAAAACGGGACGTGAACAAACTGTGATACGTAATGTGCAGGAATTTCTACCGCAAGTATTCCTCGTCCAGCATCGGCCGCAATCTCAACTTTCGGGACAAATGTCGGAGGGACCTCTCTCATAGGCAACTGAGAAGTAGGCAGATCCGAACGCTTACTAAGCAACAGAGCCAAATCAAGCGCTAAGGCAGTCGAAAGAAGTATCAATCGAAAAAAAGGCTCTCTTATAAACACTCAACAATTCTGCGGGACAGTAAATCTTTCTTTTTACACACTCATTCTGCAGGTACTCCACCATCACCTGTATTGCCTTCTTTTGCATTTCTATCGTATACTGACTATACGTGTCATATACTTCATCTGGAGTTATCGACATATCCGAAATCCATCTTATCGCATCCTTTCTTCCTCACCCTTTAATTCACGGCGAGGAGAAAACCGTTTCTGTAAACACATAATACCTAAACTACCACCATCTGCTTCCTCATTCTGTAACACTTCCAACTCCTTCATATACTCAAAAATCCTCTCAACGTGCTCATATACCTTCTCCGCAGTATCTCTGGACAACGCTAAGGCATTCAAATCCCGTAACCCTTGTGGGAGATCTACATCGTTTAATCTGTCCCACATTATAGTCAAATGAATCCCTAATCCTTCAATAAAAACATTTTTCTCGGGAATACCTTTTAAATTTTCGAGTGTGGAAAAAACATCAGCTTGTTCACCCTTCTCCATGCAATGTTTAGCCCAAGCAGTCAATTCATTCTTTTTATCTGTGGACACAGTATTACGAGCCACAACCCTTGGTCTCGCTCCCTGGTCTACTACAAGTGATGCAGAATCACTTGGAAGAGAAAGAGTAGGCACATACTGGATATCAACGGGTGGAGGCAAGGGGGCAGGCAAAGGAGCGACGGCTGGAAGAACAACAGGAAAAACAACAGGGGTGACCGTAGGAACTATAGGAGGGGGAATAACAACGGGAAGAGGGAAAGCGCCAGGAGGAGGGACGTACGGAGATGGCGCGGAGGCATCGGGCCTTCGTTCATGCAAAAGTTTATTAATCAATTCATCTGACGTATGAAAATCTTTTGAAGGGTACATTTTCTGAATGCCTAATTTGAACGCCCTGTCCGTGTTCCTAACTGACTCCAATTGTTTATTTTGATCATATAACCGTGCCTTCTCGACACTCGTCATATGTCTACGCATATGTTTCTCTCTACTCTTTTGTTGCTGCAAAGCTTCTGTTTTCCAACTATGCAATGCGTCAAATGCTGCAGGTCTAGCCTTTTTCTTTACTAATACTGACTCTAGATATTCTATACGAGGGAAACTACCATTGGTGGGCCACCGAAGATTAGAATGATGTCTGATCTGTCTGTGCCAAATGTCAATAAATGCTATACTACCAAAGCCTTTCTTACAGTACATAGTACATGCCGGCGACCCCTCCTGTGGTGCGGGACGGCTATCTTCCAAAGATTGTCTGTCGCTGCGGAATAATGCCTTAAAGCAGGCAGACAATTCAAGTAATTGTGCTCGCGAGTACAATGCGCCAAATTCAAATTGTCAGGGTTAAATTAAGAATCGGGACACGATTCACCTGACCAAAGGACTGGGAGGCCCGATCGGGTTACTAAGGACAATGCTAAGGACCCACGTGTCTGGAGATTTTTGGCAAATTTACCCACCTCGATATATGGACCCTTGTCAAGACGTTGTCTCGGGCTACAGCTCACCGTTCAGGGATCGGATCGTGCAGTTTTGTCGAGGAATTCACTTCTCGTCCAGAGTGGCCGTTTCTGTTGGCACCATCCGTTCCCGGTCCGATAGCCGAGCCAACCTTAAACGAGACGAAGTCGATCTTGAGGGTTCCTATTCGGGCGCCATCTGTGGAATCATAAAAATACAATATTAAGGCTTTGATACCAAGCAAAGGAAAATACACCGTCACGGGCTAGAAAAGATCCCAAAATCTTTATTACAAAACTGAACAGTTACCAAACAAAGTACACAAATAGCTATTTGGCCGTCAATACATCACAGAGACCACCAGCAGGGTTCAATGTGAGCAGTGAACAGGAATTGCTAGCTGGACATCGGCGTATTTATACATTTTCGTTATAACGATGTCCAGCCTCTTTCAGGTTAATTATGAACTGGGCTAGGGTCGCGCCAGGTTCGTTTCCTAATTTACATATCTCGTGCATGCGCTTTACTTTTCCAACATATTTACTAACACACACTATTATTCTCTAGTTTAACGTTACACTCTTTACACATTGCTTTAATACAGATCAAACAAATGTTTCATATGTCGTATTTGGATAGCGTTATTGTTCTTGTATACTTTTAAGTTAATATCGCCGATTCAAGTAATCCCCTGATCCCGAGGTCAACGAAGGACAAGGTCTACATGACCCTAACATGTAGCCTGAAGGCAGGTTGGACATTAACTCTCCTACAGAGGTTGAAGAGGTTAAGGCAACAACAAGAGCACACGAGACGGCCATTTTAGACTACAGGGTGACTTTATGCAAAAAACTAAAATGGAGGCTTGATTTACTTGAAGTCACGACCTTGTAATACGAATTTCCTCGCAAAGCAACTGGGCGTAGGCCAACATATACGATGAGTACGAAACAATATTATATCAGTTCTAACAGCTTAATGATGGTTTTCGGGGGTCCCCAATATTGGCATGCCCCTTGGCGTGGGGCTGCTGTTGCTGGACACCGGTATGAACAGAAGCAGAGTGGTAGCTGTTGGGCCTGTTGCAAGAGTTTCTGTGGGCTATGTAGTGCCCAAGTGATCATCAGACCCCCAGTTCAAATCAAGAGGGACAGCATAGCATGTAGCGGTGGACAGCAAGGGAGCACCACTAACCTTTCAGCAGAGCGGCGGGCGCTGAATATTGTGCTCCAGAGCACCACAAGGCGAAGTATGTCTGCTGTGCAGGTGCGGTAACGGCAGGCCACCACGATCAGATGGTGGTGTAGATGAAGTACAGCTAGTAAGGACAGAAGGCATAGGCCCCTGCGCCCGACACCAGAATGAAGTTGCAGTAGGAGTGAGATTTAGGTGCTAGGGTAGGGCAGGGATTCCAGGATCAATGGTGCAATCGGTTATGGCCAGTAGGGTCCGCTCAGATTGCAGCTGAGTGGGCTGGGACCTCCCACGTATCCCGGAACAAGTGACAGTAATATTAACGGGCCGGAGAATCCCTGTGTGGCTGCACGTGGGTTCAGATTGCCCACCTACCCCCAGCTGCAATCCCCTCTTAGGCAGGCACTAGGTCTCTGGGCAAAGTGAGGTCCATGCGTGAGCAATGAGGATAGCACGGCGCATGCCCCCCAAAGAACAGGAACACAAGAATACTGTAGGTGTAGCAGGTCGAGCAACGCGCCAGACCACCTGTTGGTTGCCAAAGTGAAGTTGCCTGTGGAGTCAGCTAAAATGCCCAGTGAATCAAGGGAGCCACGGGCTGTGGGTTGGGTGTAGTCTCAGTGTTCAGCAGTGATGTCCGGGCTATGCCAGTGGGACATGGTGCGTCGGGGACCACCCAGGCCGCATCTCAATTTTGAGGACAGGTCACGTCACGGTCTTCCTGCTTCCCTGGCAGCAGTAAATCAGCAGTGGGCAGAATGCCCGATGTGCGGCACAGACCGCAGCATTCCAAGCAGCAGGCCCCCATACCTGCACAACCCCCGGAGCGTTGTGACGTCGGGTCACAGCTTGGTGCTTCCCAGGGTGTCCGCCGAGTCCCCCACAGGTCTTTAGTGGAAGGCTGGTGGGGCTCGGGAGGCTCAAGACGCACCTCGAATGGGCACTGGGAGCTTGGCCCAAAAGTGGCGGGCTGCTGGCAGGGGTTCGACGGCGGTGGAATTCGTGCTGGCAGGACGCCCCGCCACATCCACACAACAGTACACTCTGCAGGGAGGGTCGGGGGTTTGCCACAAGGCAGATGCCGCAGTGTAGGATGATCACAGGCGAGGTCCCTCAGTTCCGTGAGGTGGCCGCCCCTTCCCCAGCTGGGCCTGGAGACCCCGGTACTCGCGTGCTCCAGGATCTGCATGCCGTGGCGCGGGGTGCCGTGGGGTAGCAAGGCAGTATTCAGAGATGCAGGATTTTCTCCGTAACGGTCCCTTCCCGGGACACACCTATCGAACAGCACCTCCAGCAGCTTGGAAGGATTCGATCTGCAGATGTTAAAAGTATAAATGCAGCACCAACATAGCAGGATCAGCAGGAAGGAGCTTGCCCTAGACGGAGGTACAAACTCAGGCGGCCATTTCGGATGTGCGCAACAGCGCCCCCCCATCCACGTCCTCTTAACCAAAGACTTGCTTCTCCGTCTGGCGTCTTGATTGCTGGGTTTGAACTTCCTGGGGAGGTGCGTCTTCACACTGGCTTCTCTCTGGTTTCCCTCATTCCCTTTTGGGCAGTCCTATGTGTGTTTTTATGGTCGGTAGCTGTTTCCACCCCAATGTCAAAGTCCCTTGTCGGCATCGATGATGCGCTCTTCAGGCCTCCTCTGGGCCACTGCTTCTCACTACCTTGGAAGTCGCATGAAATAGTGGTTTGTATAACTCCTGTAATCTTCTTCACGGTATTTCCATAAGGCAATAAGTTAGGTTTTATAGGAAGAAAGGGAAGAAACTCACAATCCACATGAGGGAAGTCCCTCCCTGTGAGGTCTTCCCGCTTTTTACCACCCCTAAGGGGGAATATCGCATAGTGGCCTCACCTCCCTAGCCTCACAGGGAAGGGCTTCCCCATGACGAGATGTGACGTGATCCTACGATTTGACACACCTGCTTGTGGTGCAAGTCACCTTCCTACTGAATTTCAGCCTCCCAACTTCAAGGGATCCTGCTCTGGAAGGACTTTTACAAACGTGACTGGAAACAAGGCTACCGTTCTCTGTATGCAGTGACCATTGCTGAAACTCACAAACTGAAAACGCAGGAAAACTCTAACCTCTGGACCAGAGTGTTATTATACATGTAGACCAGAAAAATGGTCCAGAGAAATTTATTTGCAAAATTATATCAAAATTTATTTTAAATGATACAAAAATTAGAAAAAGTGAATACATCACGAATTATTCAACACTACACAATTTTTAGAAAACACAGCAGCGCAGTGACATTATTTTACCTAAAAAGGCTAGTAGAAAATCACACACACTTTCCATTCATAGTGCAGCATTCAAACACACCTCGCAATCAGTGACATTCATACAAATTGTTAAAAACCAGACAAATAGAATTGTAAACATGGAGGGAGCACAATTCATGATTTCTCCCCAGAAAACCATTAATAGTTTATACAAAAAAACAATAGAGGTTATTAGACATAAATCTATTGAAAAGGTGGATCACAACAAAAGTTCAGATCTTCAGATCAAATCCCTTTGAGTTTTTCTCAATCGGTTTCGACGTGGAATGTTAATTTATACAACGTCTTCATCAGGAGGATGATATACACAAACTAGAAAAAACAGAAACATAACTATCTAATAATGCAATTAAAACCCTAGTCAGCAATAAGCGGCATGAACAATGCAGTTAATTAAACTACAAATAAAAACAGTGATTAAGTGAATGTCAACTATACCAAATCCAATAAATATAGTGACATCAAAACACGCCAGAGTTGAGACCCAGAGCTATGGGCGAGTGAGACCCAAAGTGAACCCATGCTGTGTGCTGGCGGCAGAGTCCACCAATAGCAAGTCCGAGCAGAACACCCAAGAAGCAACCTTTAAAAAGCTGAGAACCATGCTCAAAGGACTGACCTGGAGTGCAGCACTTCTGTATTAAACAAGTGGGCGTGGAAGGATGTCCCATGGTCCTTTGACATATGCCCTGATTAGTCCCAAGATCTGTGTGGGCCAGAAGGTAAGAATAATGAACAAAGTCCTAATACACTATAAAGGAAAGAGATAGAGCGCCGGCAAGAGCTCACCTTAAAAGGTCCCAGCTTGTTGTAGGCAAAGCAAGAGGCGGCTACTGCTTCATAGAAGCTGGGTGGACGTTGCCTGCTAGGGTAGTCAGGTAGACAAGCTGTAAATGTAACATACGTCCAAAAGTGTCAATTGGTAATAATGGCTGACAATTTTGAAGCTTACACAGGCGGTAGTAAGATAAGGGTAGAGTATAGATTGAAGTTTGAAAATAAACCAAATGCCTAAGGCAGCACCTCAGACGACAATATTGCTGCCACTACTATTAGGGTATTACAGAACGGTGTTGCAGTCTGGGATGTAAATAGCCCATCCGTTGCGTTAGCTCTTTTGGCAACCAAGTGCTGCACGGCTTCTAATGGCACTCAAACAAGATGCCTTGACTAAATCATTACAGGAAGAGTACAAAGGTGGGAACAAGCTCCTCCAGGAGCGCAGAGTCTCCAAACAATGGAACGGTTACCTCAATTGCCGCAAAACTTCAGATAGAAGGGAGGAAATGATTGATCCTACGCGCCGCGGCAGAAAGGACTCTCGAACGCCACGCATACGCATAGCGGCCACAATCTAGGGCGAGAACTCCGGCTTTTTAATTGGCCCAGGAAGCCCGCGGCCGTCACTGCGCAGCGTATTGCTGTTCTTCACGTGACTGCAGGGTTGAGGAAAAGTGCGAGGGGACAAGATAGATGTGCACATGACTGCCAGATATTTATTAATAAGTAACAGAGAGTGACAGAAATTGACACGGCTGCCTCGGGCGAGAAGGACATTCTACTAATGTAGCGCTCACGTGACTGCAACGCAGTTCAAGAGTAGAAGGTGGAAAGACAACAAATGTATCACTCGTGGCCCGAAGGGGTTTAAGAATTAAAGTTGAAAAAACTAAATTGGCGGCTTTTATTGCCGAGACGAAAAGAATAATGGTAAGGGGAACCAAATTAACCACTTCTATGATACCTTTAATAGCCTCACTGTGTTGGAAAAAAGTAGATACACAAACTAGTTGTTCTTTCTCTATATTTTTTGCATTAACAGTAAGTAAGGCCTCTCGATTGATGTATTGTACCCTTTTTCTGGAATGTTTAATCAATTTACGAGGGTAACCTCGATTTAGCAACCTAGCCTGTAGCACATCTGCATGTGTGTTAAATATGCAAATATACTTTTTGCCAACATAGTGAGGCTATTAAAGGTATCATTCTCAAGAATTGGCGGATTCTCAATTCTACGGACCTCAAGCTGCAGAAACCATTATTTGCTTTCAAAAAAAGCAAAAATTTGGGGCAGAAACTTACACGTGCTAGTAGATTACCTCTTTGAGTAAACCAGGTTAGAGACACTTTTCTTAACCAAGTCAAAGGCTATTAGCCATGCACTTCATGCGCAGCTTGCAAATTCTCTAAAAAAACAATACATTTCCTTAATGACGGTAAGACTTGGGGACTACGCACATTTACCACCTGTAAAAGTATAACGTGGTATATGCCATCCAATGCCCGTGCCAACTGTACTATGTCGGTAAAACTTCTAGAGAAGTACACTTGCGAATTAACGAACATCGTTCCAAAATCAGAATGCGCAATCTTTCGGCTCCCTTGGTCTCTCATTTTGTGGAAATGGGACATGATGCAGAATCACTTACATGGTTCTGCATTGAAAAAGTCTTTGCTAATGTTTCAGTCCAAATTGCCAATAAATTGTCCTACAAGGAACAAATGTGGATTTTTAATTTAAAAACACTTCTTAAAGGTTTGAACACTCTGGCATCGTGGGATTTCAATGTGAGTTATCCCTTTATTTAAAAACACCACTTGGAGCTTTCCAGATTCAGTGCCTTTGTATTAACACTAATGTGAATTTAAATGCATATATGCTAAAACTTGCTAAAGGCCACACCTTTCTGCATTTTAATTGCACTTTCTGGACATTTATGGCAGCTATTTTCCATTTTTCACATCTTGTGTTCTCAACATTTGTATCTGGTTAGGTAATAGAAGTGGTTAATTTGGTTCCCCTTACCATTATTCTTTTCGTCTCGGCAATAAAAGCAGCCAATTTTTTGCGCAGTGACGGCTGTGGGCTTCCTGGGCCAATTAAAAAGCCGGAGTTCTAGCCCTAGGTTGTGGCCGCTATGCGCATGCGTGGCGTTCTCGAGCGTCCTTTCTGCCACGGCGCGTAAAATCAATCATTTCCTCCCTTCTATCTGAAGTTTTGCGGCGATTGAGGTAACCATTCCATTATTTGGAGACTCTCCGCTCCTGGAGGAGCTTGTTTTCACCTTTGTACTCTTCCTGTAATGATTTAGTCAAGGCATCTCGTTTGAGTGCCATTAGAAGCCGTGCAGCACTTGGTTGCCAAAAGAGCTAAGGCAACGGATGGGCTATTTACATCCCAGACTGCAACACCGTTCTGTAATACCCTAATAGTAGTAGCAGCAATATTGTTGTCTGAGGTGCTGCCTTAGGCATTTGGTTTATTTTCATACTTCAATCTATACTCTACCCTTATCTTACTACTCCCTGTGCAAGCTTCACAACTGTCAGCCATTATTGCCAATTGACACTTTTGGACGTATGTTACATTTACAGCTTGTCTACCTGACTACCCTAGCAGGCAAAGTCCACCCAGCTTCTATGAAGCAGTAGCCGCCTCTTGCTTTGCCTACAACAAGCTGGGATCTTTTAAGGTGAGTCCTTGCCGGCGCTCTATCTGTTTCCCTTATAGTGTATTAGGACTTTGTTCATTAATCTTACCTTCTGGCCCACACAGATCTTGGGACCAATCAGGGCATATGTCAAAGGACCATGGGACATCCTTCCACGCCCACTTGTTTAATACAGCAGTTGCTGCGCTCCAGGTTAGTTCTTTGAGCATGGTTAACAGCTTTTTAAAGGTTGCTTCTTGGGTGTTCTGATCGGACTTGCTATTGGTGGACTCTGCCGCCAGCACACAGCATGGGTTCACTTCGGGTCTCACTCGCCCTTAGCTCTGGGTCTCAACTCTGGCGTGTTTTGATGTCACTATATTTATTGGATTTTGGTATAGTTGGCATTCACTTAATCACTGTTTTTATTTGTAGTTCAATTAACTGCAGTGTTCATACAGCTTATTGCTGAATAGGGTTTTAATTGCATTATTACATAGTTATGTTTTAGTTTTTTTCTACTTTGTGTGTATCATCCTCCTGATGAAGACGCTGTATAAATTAACATTCCACGTCGAAACCGGTTGAGAAAAACTCAAAGGGATGCGATCTGAACTTTTGCTGTGATCCACCTTTTCAATAGATTTGTCTCTAATAACCTCTATTGTTTTTTGTATAAACTATTAATGGTTTTCTTGGGAGAAATCATGAATTGTGCTCCCTCTATGTTTACAATTCTATTTGTCTGGTCTTTAACAATTTGTATGAATGTCACTGATTGCTGAGGTGTGTTTGAATGCTGCACTATGAATGGAAAGTGTGTGTGGTTTTCTACTAGCCTTTTTAGGTAAAATAATGTCTCTCCGCTACTGTGTTTTCTAAAAATTGTGTAGTGTTGAATAATTCGTGATTTATTCACTTTTTCTAATTTTTAGATCATTTAAAATAAATTTTGATATAATTTTGCAAATACATTTCTCTGGACAATTTTTCTGGTCTGCATTGCTGAAACTCACCTTCCCCATCCTGTGAAGTGTCCTGAAGAGGTATGCGTTGGTGATTTCTGAATTTATCCATTGCCAAGGGTTGCACTCTGCTCCTGGACATGACTGGAAGGATCCTTGCCCCCGCAGCTCCTAGGAACCTCTCACTGGAACCAACAGCAGGAAATCTAACATCCAGTGACCCCCCCTGTCAACCCATCCAATCCTCTGGAAAAATCAGAGTCAGGAGGGTAAATAAACGCAAAGCATTTGCCTCCCCCTGTCCTTCATAAGATAACTTTGAGAACAAGTCTTTGTATCCTTCCGTTCCACTTTTGGAAGCTTTTTTGTCATCGCACCTGAGCAGTAACACCTGAAAGAACACATTTTTACTTACCAGTAACTCTGTCGCATCTCTTCTCTTAAACAATCACCAACACAAGTACTTTACCTGCATCAGATACATTCTGCGGAGAAGCATTGTGACTTATGAGCACATGGCCCCACTCTTTAAAAGGATTGGGCTTCTTCTGAAGATAGAGCATATTTCTTATGACTTGGTTCCATCTTACTGCATCACTTCCTTACCTTCTTTTATTGATTTAAGTCATTGAATGCATTTTAAGAACCTATGGTGACTGCATACATGTGTATCTATTGAGTGTTGTGCGATAGTATCACCTGCTTGTTTAATTTTTGTAGTGTGTGTTTCAGGCCTAGAATGAATATAGTATTTTTTAAACATTCCTACTAAATTGAATTATTCTGTGCTTCACTGTGTGGACTCATTGTGGACCCCTAACCCCACACACGCTCTCATGAGAATAGCATTGACTGCTCTCCGTTGCTACCGTTATTGAGTTTTGGCTAATCTCTGAGTTCCCCTGTTAACATTCAGGAAACGACAAATCCCCCTGGCTTTTCAATTCACCAAGATAAACATAGACGTGTGCCCCTACAAACCATAGTCCTGGACCAAAGCAAACAATGGACAATACATAATGAAAAACCAACAATAAAACTACTCAACACCCAGAGATCACCAGAAGCCAACTAGCCAACCCACTTCTCTTTTCCACACCCCCACAATCTCTCACGTATTGTGTGAGAAACCTGTGAATATACTCCCAAGTAGACCTCGGGAATCCCTTATTCAGGTGGCCAGGGTAGGGCTGGTGCTCACAGATACCAACCCTGGGGGTGGACGAGTGAGGGAGGATCACCTGGGTAGGGGAGCCCGGGGTTGTGCTCGGGAGAAAGCCCCAGGTGAGACTCGGTATTATACTGAGGAAGAAGGAGATAATAAGATCCTTGAATCCTTTGTAGCTTGTACAACATCCATCTCCTTTCTTCCCAATAAAACTCCCTTATTAAAGTCCCGCCACCCATACACCTCTCTTAGAATCACTGTTTTCATGTTGCCCACTAGAAGAACCCCAACCATTCTTCTCCATGTCCCTCTGATAATTAATTTCCAAACACCCAATCTACCCTGACAAAACACTACAGTTCCCGCAATCCCCTCAGTTCAGTTCACAACCCCGGCTATCCCCGTTTGCTTTACAAACCCTACCAATCTCATTCTTACGAATTTACCCAAACCCCTAGGATATGAACCATAATCCCATACAACACCTCTTCCTCTCTATACCCTGTAGGATACTCGAACACTCTACCCCCCCTGCCCCTCTTCCGACATGAACACCTTAGCACAACACGGAAGACTTTGGACTAATTCCAGAGGAGTTCACCTGACATGTCCCAACCCAAGGGTCTGGCAATTGAACAAAAGCACACAAACTGGACAGCCCTTTCCTTTCCTCACAGGAATAAAAGCAGGAGCCAAGAGAGCACAATACGAGCAAGGCAGACCGCACGATGTAAGAGCTACCTCAGCAGGGCAGTTCAAGAGGAGGCGAAAGACGGTGCATACCGAGAGGGTGACAAGGAGAGAAGAGACCTTGCCCTTTCCGACAAAGGCCTGTGAAACCTCTGCAGATGGCGCAACATACACTGAGAACAATAGCCAGTGTGTATTGCAGCAGATGTCATCGGTACACAAGACCCTTCTCCGCTGATTAACAAGCCGGGGAGAGATGCTTGTCTCGGAGGTACCAACCTTGGCTCCAAAGAGAAGGAAAGCCAGGTGGTGCATCACAGTTGGTGAGTTGAGAGGAGAGTCAATAAGAAACCAAACTATGTTGAACGAAAAGTAGCCAATGGCTAATTTGAACTTTTAAAGGTTTGAAGAAACTATTGATGAAAGGGGGGGAAACTAGCAACAGAGGTGTCCGGCTCCACATGAGTGCTCATGGAGGAGACTCTGGGTGATTACCCAATAGTAGAGACTACCGTAACCAGAAGGCCTTGGCAAGAGTTGAAAAGAGGTCCAAGTGGTCCCACAGGGGTCTTGTAAAATCCTCTGTACCGTTGAAAGTCTTTGACCGACAAGATGATTGTGAAGGAAAGGGAGATGAATCCTGGTTGATGAAACTAGCGCCTGAACTGTGTCGTAAAGGTTGCCTGAAGTGAACCCGGTGGAGGGATGCTAACAAAAAGGGGCAAAGTCTAAAGTCCCGAAATACAGTGAACATTTTAGCAAAGGTTGGCAGAACGGAACCCGCCGGAGGGATGCTAACAAAAAGGGGTGAGGCCTGAAGTCCTTATGAACAGTGTGATGACAGAAGTGAATCCGACCAAGGGATGTCCACAGTGTACTGTTTGGGCGAAAGTTGGCAAGAGTGAACCTGAAAGAGGGAGGCTGACAAAAAGGGGTGAAGCCTGAACTGTTTAAAAAGACATTAATATTTGTGAATGCAAGAAGCCTAGGGGTCCGAGCCCGAGAGAGGGAGATCCAGGGGTGGAACGTCATCACCCAAAGTTCATTGAAAAAGGAACTGTTGATTTTGTTGAATGCGACTTGTAAGGGGTCTACGGTTGGAAGAGGAGGACCCAGAGGTGAAGCCTTCACCCAAAGTATATGTGGGACAGAACTTTGTGTTTGTTTGTTGAAAACCTCAGGCCCTCCAAGGCAAGATACCTTTGTTAAAGAGACTTAACCATTGAAGAACCTGATAACTGGAATGGAACTGTTGGCTTGTGCTGGGAAAGCTTGAGTGTGTGCTGTGCTTAGGAGATCCACCTTGTCCCGTCCTCAAAATATGTGCAACGGAGACCCCTGGCAATCACATCCTGACTTATTATTTGTGAACACTTTTTTCTTTATTTCTTTATTGAAAACCCTATCCCACACTCTTTCTACAACTAGTTGACAATAGTTTTCTTTTTTAAAATTATATTATAGGCCTTTTTACTTTGACAAGACGCCACAAAGACTGCCTTATTTTTCATTTGTTGGTAGAAGCTTGCTCCCATCTTAGATTTAGGTTTAGATTAGGTGTTTTTCCACCCTGCATTTACAGTTTAATAAACAACCTTGAACTGTGATCACTTGTGTCTGTCTTTACTGTTGTCACCATACCATGAGTTCCTTACAACTACACATGCCCAGAGGGCTAGTGAAACAAAACCCACCAAAACAAGCAAACCTCCCAACCTCTCTAATCATGCTACAAACTCAATAACTGCAGACAACAAACAACCCAGACACTGGACACCACCCTTCCGGACACAAGCCCAGTGCACATAACAAAGCACACGAGATAGCTCACTCGTATAGACGCCAGTTTTTCCTGGTTCTGCAAACATCGACAGATGAGCACAACCTCTATCCTATCCCTCACTCCCACACTAACCAACCCTACCCATTTTCCTTACAGAGCCACGTGAGCGTCTGGAAACCATGCAAATTGTAACGGTGCATGGTATTAATCAACAGGGATCAGAAATGAAAGCCGGATGCAAAGTTGTCATATCTGGCCATGGAACTTTATTCAAATTAAAAAGGGTTGAAAAAATGCCTCTCTGATCCTATTCTAAACAGGAGTTTTCCCTACCTAGAAACTAAAACTAAAGATCTGTCTTTGTCAGGAGGTCATAAATCAAAAAGCTGTCCTTGTATCCAAAGCCTTCTATCCTGAACCCCACACTAAAACAAAATATCAAAGTGACAAGGGAAATGTCTATAACTTGGTATTTATAAAAATGTATTCTCAAATAAACGTAGAATGGTTTTAACTTAAATGTTCTACAGAATGGTAAAGACCTTAATTCCAGAGGGTGTTTCCCTTCCCCTGGATTCTTCACAGGTATCACAAATGTCTCTAGGACTGACAGTTCTGTATGCCTTCCTTGGTCCCAATAAACTTAAGAGAGACTAGAGGTAATATTTCCTATGACCGATAGTGAACAGCCCTCTATAAACAGAACTCTTAAACAATACACAATGTTCACTCGGTCCCTTGCTTCCCCAAGTCCATATTTGGTTGAACCTTACTGTATGAGGTTAATAGCCATTAGATTCTCATACTACACCACATTGTATCAAAAAATAGTATTTTATTTTTCATATTTCAACAGTAAAAAACTTTTTTCTTTTATCTTTTCTTCTTCACAGTTCCAATTTTTTAATCTTTTTTAAAAAGGAGTATGCAAATCACAATATCTGCACCATTACCATGCAATATCGTTGTATACATTTAATCTCATGTAACAGTTGACCATTTAATAATTAGCAAAAATTCATCTCTTAACCTGGATCTACAAGTTGCTCACCCCTATCGTCGAGACAAGCAACCCAGTCCGTAAAAACCTTTCACTTATTCTTCCTAAAAATCATGCTTACTTTCATACCACATCCATACCATACCCGACATGTTTCATTCCTTACACACTTACACACTATTGACAAGGAAATTCTTCAGGGGTAAAATTTACACAACATTCAATTAAATGCACAATCGTATCAGTCTTCTTGTAGACTTAATTTCTTGCGGGGTCAGCTTTCAATGAGATCCCATCGCACTTTTCTTTAGGGTCCAACCTTCAAAAACGAATACACTTCTACAGGCTGACTTCTTCTTATGTGTCTTCTTGGGGGGTCCCCCTCGATTTACAATCCTCTTCCTAGTTAAAGTCTGTCTGATGTTGGGGTGTGCTTGGCTCTCAACTGGATACCACTATCTGCGATCACTGGGAGGCATTCCTTCAGCAAGCCTTCCGTCAGACTCAATCACGCACTGGATGTGTGCTTGATGATTGGCTGGTGATGTGACCGGTCACTTGTGGGATTGGTTTCCGAGTGCGATTGTTTCACAAGAAACATCGGTCTTAGCTGGTCTCCCAATGCTCTCTTCAGTGTGAAAAGCGGTTGCCATGGAAACCAGTTCTGCATTAAGATTCCCGCTTTCTGCCGAAATCGTGTTCTCAATTCTTAGAGGAACCTGCGCCACGCCTTGGTCCACAACAATCTTGTTAGATGAACACAGTTCATTCTTGTAAGTTCAGTTGCAACAAAATATCCTTCGTTTAACGTAAACATTGTATATACTTAACACTCCTTGTGGGTTTGCAGTTTGCCTGGTATACTCCCCTTGCAGGACTCCGATTGCACTCTCAAATGCCTGGTGGACTCTCCTGCTGGGTCTTCTCTTTGCACTTAAAAATGTCTTGTGTACTCTCCTGCCAGGTATTCTCTTTGTTCTCTCAAATGCCTGGTGTACTCTCCTGCCAGGAGTTCACTTTGCACTTTCGAAATGCCTTACAGTTCCTCATTAATATTCAAGTAGCATATACCCTTCTTCTTGCCTTGATATATCTACTGGGTAAACAATTCTCACTTTTGCTTTGCTTTCGCAATCACAATGTTCAAAAATCTTCGGCCGTTTCACTTTTGTAACTTCCCAACGTCCTAATACTTTTCAGCGTGGTCGCTGAAATGCCCTGGGGTCACAAATCTGCTTTAGGAGACTTACCAGTAGTTTGTACAGTTTTCCAGGCTTCCTCGCGCTCACCCAGTCTACCATTGCCACTGGTTTTCCACTCTGCACGGCTCTGATGTCTCCCTTACGGCTCCGCTCCTGCATGCTAGCTTCTATCTGGCTCCCGATAAGGACGGTGCTGCTTCTCTTGGCTGCTAGACGCCCAGGGACCCTCTCACGGTTCATGGTGTCTCCTCGGCCTGCCTTGCTTATACCACGCTTCTTGCCATCTTCACTGCCGGTGAGCCCTTTCACCTCGCCTCTCAGACTCGCACCTCTAGCTTCTGCACCAGCTCGTGCCTCCAGCCTCCGTCAGCCTTACCTGGAGATATTGCGTCTTCTCCTGAGCTCCGTCTCTCAGCGTGACAACCATTTTGAAAGGTCCTGCATACAGGTGTTTCCATCCAATGACTAGAACATTCACCACACTTGCTGATCAGTATCAATTCCTTCCTCTTCCCAGTACTGGAGTGGTTATGGGAATTGAAGTCCATTGATATTAATTGAGGATTTAGGTGGTTGTGGGAATAAAAGTCATTGATGGTTTCTGATGCTTGATTCTTGAAAGGTCTTTCTTTTTTTTTTATAACTTCTTTTTATTGTTTTACATCATGAGAAATAATCCCCTTTTCTCCCCCTCCTTCCCCCCTATCCCCCAGTTCTTCCCCCAGAGCGCAAAGTGTTTATTTGTATTGTTCTTCCCCACCTCCGGTGGGGTCTCAATGAAGGTCCAGAAGTTTTAGTTTTTGTGGGCACCATTGCGCCCTAAAGTCTCCCTTTAGAAAGGTTAGGGTCTAACCCCACTCAGCCGTGAATTTTGACAGGTTGTTGTTAATCGCATATGTGGCCCATTCCGGAGCTACGTACTCCCAAAGTTTCCTCAGCCAGTCCTGCTCTGTTGGGATCAAGGGCCTCTTCCACCTTTGCCAATGAGGGCCATTGCTGCCAATGTGACTATAACCTTTGCCTTATCTCCCCCCTCGTCTACTTCTCTGCCTCAGTATCTCATATCCCCATCAAGACCATCCTGGGATCTTGTCCAGCTCGCTCCCTGAATGCCTGGTCCTGTGCCTGTTTGATTTCCCTCCAGAAGGGCTTGATCTTGGGGCATTCCCACCAGGTGTGTGCTGTGTACCATCGTCTCGCACCCTCTCTTGCAGTCCTTGGTCACTTCTGGGTATATGGCATGTAAGCGTGCTGGGGTGTGGTGCCATCTGTATATATTCTTGTAGAGTTGTACGGCCCTTGACATCTTCGGTATCCTTCTCCACAATCTCTCCCACTCCCCCTCTCTATACTTTTCTCCAATATCTGTTGCCAGTTGGTCATGTATGCCCAATTTTCCCTTGGGGCGGCGTTCTCCAGGAGTTTGTATAGGTCTGAGATCAGTCCTTTTGACCCTTCTTGCGTTAGTAGGTACCGTTCGAACGGCTTTGTCATTCGTGTACCCGCCACCCTGGTCTCCGTGTTCATCTCCCAATGCCTAATTTGAAAGTATCTGTGCCTTCCCCTTCCCCTATTCCGAAGTTGTACTTACAGTCTTGAAATTATTTCACATGTGGACCCTGGAACATGTCCCTTATTTTCCTGCAGCCTCCCCTCTTCCATTGTTCAAAGCTCCTTTTTCCATCCCCGGGGTGAACTCCTTATTGTTGAAGATCGGGGTGAAAGGGATGGGGAAGGTCGTGATCCCTAGTTTATTCACTGCCCCATCCCAGATATCTGCAAATCCCTTTTTTATTACACTTAAGCAGAGGTGTTGCGGTCTTAGGTGGCATGTGTTAAGAAAGGAAGAAGGCAATGAATATGGCAAGGGAAATGTGCACGGAATCACACAGTGAACAACTTTGAATCTAACAACGTGCATACAATACCCAAGACTCGTCTATACTAAAACCCAGGAATGCAAATAGAGTGAAACAATAATACCAATATATGAAAAGTGATGTGGGGTAAGCACTTAGTACCTCCTTATGACTGAAAGGAAAGTCGGCAAACTCCTTACCCACTATGCTATTACAGATACTGACAGTGCTAAGCCCACGTAGAGGGCAAGCAAGGACAGGATCTGTGAGCTGACACTCTGGATGATACTGAATAAGGAACTTAGAAACAGTACTCACGAGGACCGGAAAGACCACTTGAATGTCAGTAAACCCACGACCCCAGTTGATCAAACAGGGACCCTGAAGGCTATAACAGCAATGGGTGGAGGAAACTAAATACATAAGACCCTAGTCAAGGGGCAAGTAGGAATAGTGATTATAGAATAGTGAGGAAAACAAAGGGCATTCACACTGGTACTAGTTACAACAGCACCCCACACCTAATAATCAATGGGAAATAAATGCAGAAGTGCAATGGAAAACATGGAATGGATCCCAATAGAAAGTAAGGATCATGAGCAGGGAAAATGATATCACAAAAGGAAACCTTTCCCACCCATCCAAGGAGAAAAGGCAGGAAGCTAAATCTATAAAGGGAAAGACTAATGCATCAAGTTTTTCAGTAGCAAAGGACAGCTTCAAAGAAACAGAGAACACAGGCAAATTGGGCAGCATCAAAGGGTAAAGCTCAGAGAAAGGCTGTATGCAGACAGAGGAAGACAGAAAGGGAAATCCAGAAAGCAGAAATCAATTAAGCACATAAATTTGAAATCCAGGGCAGAGGAACAAGAAACAGGAACTAGGAACCAGGCACAAAAACTAGGAACCAAGAACAAGGGACCAGTCACAACAGGAACACTGCAACAATGACCAGCGCTGGACCGAAGTAAACTGAGGCTTTTAAAGCTCCTTAACGAGCACACCCCTCAGGTGTGCCGCCTGCTGCACCTGCAGCCACAGGTGTTGCCTATCCTCCACCCAACCTTGTCCTGCAAGAGAGGAGGTGAGGCAGTGAGCCAGCCATTCTGGGAAGCATAGTCATTAGATTAACGTAGCATGCTGGCTGCCAAAAACCTGGAATGGATCCGGAAGGGAAGTAACTTGGAAAATAAGGTTTTAGCGCTCCCAATTCATCACAGCACTGTAGCATAAGGATCGGAGGAAATGTCCAGTAGGGAAAAAAAAAAAAAACATGCCCCCAAGTGATGGGAACGGGAGCGAAGGGAGCGAGCCGTGACAGCATGGGAGCCAGAGGACCTCCCCTAAGTCATGCTGGGCCACCACCCTATCCATTTGTACCCATTGTTTCTCTTTCGTACCGGTGAACCATTCTCGGACTACCCTCAGCTGTGCTGCCTCATAGTATAAGGGACAATTCGGCATGGCTAGACCCCCCTCCCTCTTTGGGCCATCCTTAGGTGTCGGGCGAGTCGCGATCTCTTGCCTTCCCAAACAAACTCCCTCGTTATTGCGAGTTCCCTGAAAAAACCTGATGGGACCACCAGTGGGATAGTCTGGAATAGCTAGAGTAGCCAGGCAGAATTACCATTTTGAGCGCTGCTACCCTCCCCAGCCAAGAGATTCTGAAGTTCTTCCATTTCTGGAGGTCCTTTTTTATTGCTTTCATCATGGGGAGGTAATTGGCTGTATACCACCCTGCTAGGGATGGGGTGATTTTTACCCCCAAATAGTTTATCCTCCCAGGGCTCCAATTGAATGGGGGCCCTGTTTTTAGTCCCGCTGACTCTGTCACCCAGCATTAGATTCAGTTGTTCTGATTTCTGCAGGTTGACCCGTAGGCCAGAGGCCTCCCCAAATCTTGCCAGGCGTGCCATGCTCGTCTTGATTGACTCCTCCGGGTTAGTTAGTGTGAGGAGCATATCATCAGCAAACGCTGCTACCCTATGCTGTCTTCCCCCGAAGGCTATACCCTAAATTTTCTCAGCCTTGCTTATCGCCTGGACTAGGGGCTCTGGGTATATCGCACAGAGGAGGGGGGAAAGTGGGCACCCCTGCTTGGTCCCCCCTCCCAGGCTTATTGGGTTTGAAGTCATTCCATTTAC
This sequence comes from Ambystoma mexicanum, assembly GCF_040938575.1. Taxonomy (NCBI): domain Eukaryota; kingdom Metazoa; phylum Chordata; class Amphibia; order Caudata; family Ambystomatidae; genus Ambystoma; species Ambystoma mexicanum. Next base: position 1,134,499,856 of record NC_090923.1, read on the forward strand.
CATGAGTCACGTGGAGGGGTCTTTGTAATTGGCCTGGACCATTTTTATATATTTCTTCCCGTGGCTCATTCTCTCCATAACCTTAAATAAGAAGGTCCACTCCACCCAGTCGAATGCTTTTTCTGCATCTAGGACCAGTCTTGTTTCGGGCAGTTTCATTATGGTAACCCTTTCTTCCTTCTCCGTAATCCCCTGTCCAAGTTCCTCCTGGGCCTCCTGAGACAGCTTGGGAAGGAGCGTGGCCTCTAGGAAATCCCTTTGTAGGTGGGGTGGTGGGTTTTGGCTTGGGTACAGTGTTCTGTAGTATCTTGCCAGGCGTTCCTTAATCTCTTCTGTCCGAGTAAGTCGGTTCCGCCCCTCGTACCTCATGGCCGTGATTACTTTCTGCTCTCTAGCCCCCCTTAAAAGGCATGCCAGGAGTGCATCCGCCTTATTAGCTTTCGTATAACATTTTGCCTCACAAATAGCATGGCCCCTTCAGCTTTTTTTGTTCTTAACACCCCCAGCTGTACTCACTCAGAACTTTCCTGGTGGGGGCCACCCTCATCCTCAGGCGCAAGGCCTCTACCTCTTCCTCAAGTTGGGTCTCTAATATCCTCAATTGCTTGTCTCTTTTTGCTTTCTGGGCAATAAGTTCCCCCCTCAGCGTGGCCTTTAAGACATCCCACTTTGTGCTTTCGCTCGTGTCTATGCTATTATTTACCTCAAAGATAGCCTTCATTTTGTGTTACGCTCACCTGGTCTCTGCGGAGGCGTTGGTGCACGGTTGCAGCCCTCCTGGGGGTGAGGTCGCTCGGATCCGACGCAGCCCTCTGCGCTTATGTGGTGACTGGTGATAATAGGTCATGCTGCTCGGGACTGCTCCTGCGTGGAGAATAGAGGGCGTGAGTATGCCAGCTTGTGCGCCTGATCCCCTTCTAGACCCCTTGTCCCAAACCGTGCTACCCGTGGGATGCGCTGTCCCTCGAAAGCTCACCTGTTGATTAGTTTTGTCGAGCACTCCTGTTGCTTCTGGCAGGGGGGCTTGGATGATCTGGGCCGAGTTCCTTCACTTGTCCCTTGCATGTGGTAGTCCAGTCCTGCTGCGACTAAGCCACTATTCTTCAAGTTAAGTGTTCCTGTTTGCCTTTGTCTTTCCTCGTCTGTTTTTGTTGTATTTTGTTGTCTTGGATTGCTGTCCGTTCCACTTTTGATGTTTGCTCTTTTGCTTTCTTCCCTTGCAGGTAATGTTGCCGGCCCGGCAGAAATTGTTAACTAGGGGGCGCGCTGGGTTCAAATGCGGCGCGGCCCTAGGACGGATGTTCTAACCTTGTCTTTCTTCTTCTTCACAGGGTCTGAGTTCATGGATGCAGAATGCGGTGCAGCGGCGACGGGATCAAGATCACTGGATGTCAGGAGATGAGGCTGCAGATGAAGCGATAAAGCACTGTTTCCTGGAGGTGAGTATGCAGGGGAACGCCTGGTTTCCAAAGGTAAGTAAACTGGTCCAAGCAGCGGTGAGCGTCACATTGCACGTGAGTGCACAGTAACGCAAAATACCGGTCTTAAGGATGGAGCAGCTTATATAGCTGAGCTTCTGAAGCCACACCCACCAGGTTCAGCCTGCCTGCCACCACCGATAAGTCAACACATGAAGACCAGACCTAGGGACCAACAACCGATGAGTCAGCACATGAGGATGTTCTCTGGAATAAAGGCTTTCAGCTCCTGGAAAGTTCTTGTAAAATAAATGCACTCCTGCACTGAAATAAAGTAAAAGCACTCCTGCACTGAAATAAAGTGTTCCTGTTCACATCTCTATATGAGCCTGGCGCCTACTGAGTCCAGCCAGGGTCCCTGTGTTTATAGGTCCCAAAGGGACATAAGTGAGTCAAGTGACCCATTGCCCCATCACTAGATGGTGTGTTTTTTATGTTCTGGGGCCTGTGGCCAAGAAATTGTGTCCCCTATTTCCCCCGGATCACCTGATCTCTCAATAGCTCCTCTGGGTACTTCCACTTCCAGACCCCTGGCCTTCGTCCCCCCCACACCCAGCTTCATTTGTATTATTTTATGATCAGCTATGCCCAAGGGACCCACCTCCACTTGTTCCACTTTGCCCACCAGGCTCGTTGATACCCAGATGTAATCTATCCTTGATTAGGTCCTGTGGACCCCTGACAGGAACGTGTGGCCTTCCTGCTGGCCTGTAGTGCTCTCCACACATCCCTCATTCCGGCTCTCTCAAAATGCTCATGTAGCTGGGGTGAGGCCACTGCGCCTCTCCCAGTTCCCCCCTGTGTTGTCCTGTCCATGTGCTTGTTCCAGGCCAAGTTAAGATCCCCCATTATTATGACTTGCCCCCTCGCGATGCCCTCTATGATCCCCAGCATCTCGCGTAGGAATTGTTCCTGTCCTGTGTTCGGTGCATATACTGAGGCTATGGTATAAGACGCGCCCATGCAGTCTCCCTTTACCATGATAAACCTGCCATTTCTATCCCTAAGGATGTCCTGCGTTCTGATGTCCAGGCTATTTCTGAAGGCGAGTGCCACTCACCCTGGTTCCGTGGGACCCGAAGCAAAGAGTATCAGTGAGAAGCCCCGAGACATAGGCGCCCCTGATATTTTTTCAGTAGGTGGGTCTCCTGTAAAGCAAGGACATCTAGGGTCTGCGCTTTAGTGAATCTTTCTAGTTTGGTCCATTGGAGGGGGGGGTGTTGAGCCCCTTCACGTTATGTGTTATCCATCTGAACCTGGACCATTCTGCTGGCGCCCCATTTGGCCTTGCCCCTGTACCCCGTTCTCGGTCCCCCCTCTGGGGTGTGCCCACTCCCCACATGCCCAGAACCTCACCCCCTGTGCTCTCGGGTGCTCCTGTTTTGGGTCCAATGCACCTTCCTGTTCTGTTCTTTTCGTCCCTTCTGTACAGCTACTATGGTTCGTTCCCCCTCCCTCCCGTTCCACCCCCCATCCCTCCCTTCCTCTCGCTCTCCCCAACTTTGGAGTGTGCTTGTCCTTCCCCTCCCTCCTTTTTCCTCCCCCGGGCATACCCGCCCATACTTGTTCCAACCTGGTTTCTAGTCCCCTACCCTTAGGCCCATAATGCTGCACGTTTGCTCACCATCCCCATTGTGAATATCTTGATGGGCTTGCTTCACCTGAGTCACCCGTTGCCGCTCCCCACTTCTCCCACTGCCCTCTGTTCTTTCGCGTTCCCGGGACGGCCTCTCAGGGTGGCCCTCCTCCTGCGTCTTTCTCCTGCAGTCGACCATTCCCATGGTCTGGGTCTTGCTCTTAGCTCCAATGTGGTTGGAGCCTCGCCCCTTTGTTCTTTGCGTTCGTCATCCAGTTCTAGCTGCATAATGTTCGCCGCTTCCTGAGGTGTGGTTACACATTTTTGGACTCCCTCCCATTCAAACGCCCAGGCCGAACGGGAAGGTCCACTTGTATTTTATGCCCTTCCTGGTTGGTTCCTTCACAATAGGGCCCATGTTCCTCCTTTTCATTAGTGTGCTATTTGCTAGGTCCGGGAATAGGGAAATTGTTTGGCCTTTGTATAATACTGGTTCCTGCTGTCTAGCCACCCGCAGCATCGCTGCCTTCTCGCCGTATCTTGCGAATGCTGCCCGGACGTCGCGGGGCCTAGCATTGGATCCCTTGTGTATTCGGTCTACTCTGTGAATCCGATCCAGTTCAATTGCCTCTGGGGCTGTTTCGCCCAGGAGATCTGCAAAGATCCTCTGTGTTTCCTCCTTCAATTCCTTGTCCGCCACTGATTCGGCAGCATTTTAATCCGGAAATTGACCCTTTGGATCTGTTCTCGAGGTCCTCCAGTTGTGCCTCCATGTTCCGTGTCGCTATGTTCAGCCAGTCTATAGCTTCACTGTTCGCTGTGGTTTCCCTTTCTGTTTCCTGGAGGCCTCTTTCAAGCAGGTCTGTTTTTTTGCCTAGTTGGCCCACTTCTTTTCTTATCTCACCCAGGGCCGTGCCGAGGTCGGACATCATCAACTGGAATTGGTCATGAAAGGTCTTGGCTGGAGTTTCCCTTAGGGTTTGCATTTACCCTCTAAGGTCCTGTCTCGTCATCTGCACCGAGTCGTCGTCTGTTTCGTGGTAATTCCGTTCCTTCTGGCGTTTGTTCCCTCTCTTATTCGACCCTCTGGCTTCCATGGTAGGCTACATCTTCGGGAGGGTTCCTGGGGGGTCGCCTTCATGCAGATCAGCCTAAGCCATTTTGCCCCTCACTTTGGATGTCATCTATATTTATCTTTTAGTCCTGTCACTCCGGAGTGTTCCCCCTTTCGTCCGGGCAATCAGGATTGTCCTTTCAGGTCCGGCGTCCCTGTGGCCTTTCCTTGGGTCTGTAGGTCCTTTCCTTATTGGGGGTTTCCCCCTTTGGTTGCCTTGCGGCGTCGTTATTTGGTAAGTTCCCCCTTAATGCGGCACTTCCTGATCTTTTCCCATTTCCGGAGCTTGGTGGGCCTCTGGGTGGGTCTGGGGTTTCGCTATTGTTGGGAGTTTGCTGGTTGTTTGCATGACGTGGGAGCGCTGTGCCTCGGGGTGCTGGGGTGCTGCTGTTATACTCGCCGCCTTTTGCTTTGGAATGCCAAAGGGTGGAAATTCCGCCTTTAGCCCTGCGGTGGTAACGCTGTGGAGTATTGCCTCGTTGCCTCTTGGCTTGCCTTTGTCAAGTTTGTCGTTTGGTGGGGGGCTCAGGGTGCCTGCTCTGTACTCCTGCGTCTCCCAGCCAGTGGTCTCCTTGCCCAAGTGTATTGCTGTTATGGGGTTTAAACTGTGGGTTCCAGCCTTTGTGGATGCTATCTCCGGTTTATTTTACTTTCCCAATTTAGTGGGAGGTGTCCGTGCCGAGGCTGCTACCTGTGGCCCCCATCTCCCTCAGCTTTGATCAATCTTTTCTCCTATGTACACCACGGTTAGGGGGGGGTGCTTTGGTGGGTTTGCTTTATTAGTATATTTGGTCATGCCAGCTGATGTCTGTATCAGTGTTGGGCTCTCCTTACCGCTAGTGCTGCTGTACTCATCCCTCGGGTGTTCCGCTCTGGGTGGAGGTGTGGTCTACCCTGCACCGGAGATGGTCCGCAACCCTGACCTGTGGGGGTGTCCCTCGCTGTTCCGCTGTGCCTCTGTGCCTCCCTCCCGGGCCAGCTCCCTTCTCTGGAGCTGCGCACCTGGTCCCTCCGCTGTCGGTTGGGGCTCCTCTTTCGGCATGTTACACTACTCCTCGGTCGACGTCAGCTCCTGTCCTTCTCCCCGAACTGGCTCCTTCTCAACGAAGTCCTGGCTCGGCTGGTCCGTTCTTGGGCTGTGGCTCCTTGTACCTTCTTGGTCTGAGTTCCGGGCCGTTGCCTTGGGTCCCACTGAGTCGTCGCCAGCCCTCGTTCTATGAGCTCTGCTTGGTCTCCCTTAGGCCGCGCATCAGCCTGCTTTCCACCTTCGCACTGTGCAGCTCCGTCTGGTTGTTCACCATCCTGGTTGGGGTCTGTTCAGTGCTGCTTCTCCTCCCGACTGTGCTCGGCACAGCTTCCTTTCACCAGGCCCGTCACACCAGGCACCTGCGCCTTCTCCTTGTGACCAGGGTGCCAGTGTGCCTCGGCACCTTTCTTCCCTCGTTCAGCTTCAGTCACCGGGGTCCTGCTCCATGGGCCTTATGCTCCTTCTCTCGGACCAAGTACTCAGAGGGACGCGGGGGAGGGAAGGGTTTGCCCCATGCCTGCCCGCGACTGCACTTTTGCTTTCCTGCAGTTAGGGAGGTCCCGCGACTCCGTCATTAGCCAGGAGCGGGGATCGCATTCCGCTGCTTGTTCTTATTCTGGCTCCTCCGTTGCAGGTCGTCTATTCTCACCGGCTTCCACCACTCCTGCTTTGCATGTCGCTCCTCCTTGTGTTGGGTCGCTTACTTTCTTCTGGACCTTGTTTCCCCGTTATGTGTGGCCGCAGGGGAAGAGCGTAAAGAGGGTCCTTGTTTTACGCCATTTTCCTTGCGCCAGGTCCTGCAGCGATATCGCTTCCTGGGGTGTTTTAGGGCTCTCACTCGAGATCCCTCAGTGTCGGAGCGGGTTCTCCGGTGTCTCGCCGTGCTCTGTGCCTGCTGGGGGTGGTGGGTCCACCAAATCCGCACTTCAGACCCCAGGAGCAGCCGTCGACACGTCTATCTGGTGTCGGCGGCCATCTTGGAATCTGAAAGGTCTTTCTTAATGAGTTTACATGGGAGATCAGTTATATCTGAAGGAGAACTAATATGACAGTAAGCCATTAGAGTATTGGGCAACATGCAGTCTTCCTCATGGGAAAGTGGGGAATACTGCGTCTTATCCAATGAAGCCATGACACCCCCCCGGTGGCTATCTCCTCCTATTTGATCCTCCCTCATAAAGCCACCACCAGGATCAGGTAACAACTGCTGTCCCCTCACCACATGGGAGGAGGCTATCGCCGGGGAATTTATGATGACACCACTGGATTCATCACAGTGGCCTCCTAAAATCTGTCCAATGCGTGCACCTTTGTGGAAGTGGCCTTTGAAGTGGCCTGTTACTGGCTGCGGATATCGTAATCTTGTCCTTGTTACTGCCACAGAGTTTAAGTCACGCCCCCTTTGACTGCACGCCTACATAGAGGCACGCACGTGCGCCCTTGTGGAAGTTGCCTTTGAAGTGGCCTGTTACGCCTGGGAACTCTCTGCCTGCGGATATCGTAATCTTGTCCTTGTTGCTGCCACAGAGTTTGTACGTTTTCTTGGATATGATATGATATGGCATTTGTAACGTGCCTATACACAAGTGTTTCAAGGCGCGACGAGGCAGGGAGGGGGGAACAAGGGGAAGACAGACAACGATCCTACTAGGCCAGGTGTCATTCAGACCGCGCAAGTGCAGGGGTAGGGGGAAGGGAAAAGTGCAAGGGGAGGGGGGAAGTGCAGTACAAGTAAGTAGAATAAAGTAAATAAATAGGGCCAGCTGGTGGCAAGTGCAAGGTAAGTGCAGACAAGTGCTGGGAAAGGGGGGGCTGTAGGGATACAGAGACAGTCCCTCAGTGCAGGGGTTGCCAGGGAGGCAGTGCAAGAGGAGAGTGGCTGGGCCCAGGACCGAGGTCGGTGAGAGTGGCCCAGTTGCAGATTCGGTGCAGATTCAGTCGAGAATTTAGCAGGGGAGAGGGAGAGAGAAAGCAGAAGCAAAGAGGAAGGTTTTGAGGTGCTTCCGGAACCGGAGATGGTTCTCCTCAAGTTTCAGGGAGGCAGGAAGGCTGTTCCAGAGGGAGGCCCCTGCCACGGCGAGAGATCTACCCCCAGCCCGTTGCTTCGAGAAGTGGCTGACCCTGAGGGAGTTGGAGTTGGAGATGGATGAGCGAAGGGCTTGGGAAGGAAGATATTTAGGAAGAGAGAGTTGAAGATATTTAGCCCCCAGCCCCCAGAAGGCCTTGTGGACAATGCAGAGGGTTTCGAACTTAATCCTCGCAGCCACTGGGAGCCAGTGTAGAGATTTCAGTCCTGGAGAGATACTGTCCCTGGGCTTGAGGCCAAGGACAAGTCTCGCAGTTCTGTTCTGGATGAGTTGCAGGGGGCGGAGAGTGGAGGCAGGCAGATTAAGATAGGGGACATTTAGTCTACCACCTTAAGTGACTATATAACTTTTACTTAACAACATTGTCACGTTTTATTTCTGTATTTCTTTAGAAACCATGCCCCCTTTAACTGCACACCTACATAGAGGCACGCGCGCGCGCCGTTGTGGAAGTGGCCTTTGAAAGTGGCCTGTTACGCCTGTTAGGCATGTGGTGTGGGGCTTCTTATATAGAAAAAGTTAGTAAAATGCTCTTGAAGCGCGCACTTCTACTGTGCTTTGTGGTTATTCTTACTGATACTACCTACTTGTGAAGTGACGTATATTTTTGTATTACTTACTGTTTTTGTTGTTCGACCATTCTGGGCTGGTACTGTTTGTGAAAAACATGGTGTGCCCCTCACGTGATAATGAAGAGGAAAAATGGTATATCAAAGAAAGAGGCTGCTGCTGTGCCGTCGGTGCCTTTCACTCGCAGAAGGAGCATCTTGGTGCAGCAGCAATGCCCCTGCCTGTATCATCTGACACTGACGATGATTTGTTGGAATGCGCACAACAGTGCTCCAACGTGCAAGTCAATATAGAGTGCATGAGTGCAGATATAAAAATACCAGACAACCTTGAGACTTTGTAATCCTTATTTGGTAAAGACCGCTACACTGAACCTTCTAAATACACTGTTGCAGAGTCGGAAAGTGTAACTCTACCTAAAGATCTTGATTCAAGCTATCTCTACACCGCTGATTTTCTGTACTGGGGAAATTTCCTTATTAGGCCTTACCCAACACCTTGACTGATTGCTGGGGTGTTCGACGAATGACGCACCTGAAGTGTCATCTGTGAATGCAACTTTGAATGGTCAGATTGTAGTGGACACACAAGAATTTTTAAAGAAATTATGCTAGTTTAAGTGTTGATGACAAAGATGTGTGGGTAAATTCACTTCTAGTATGGACCTCGTCCATAAGGAAGATGATCCAAATGTAAGTAATGCTAAAGAAATAATAGGAAAAACTGAGATTAGATCTATTAGAAGAGAGTCTAACTCCAACGCTGAATTACCTGCTGAAAGTACTAAAGCTGACTATCCTGAACAAAGGGATGATCCTGAACAATTCACTGTAAAATTATCAACAAAAACAAAAAGAAGAAAAAAACAGACGTAAACAGGTATTGGCACAGAAGGTATCTTTTTTATTGTGTTTGGTTGAAACAAAAACGATTCACAATTAAATACTTCCTTTAGACGAGCAAAAGAGAAATTCAAGAAAAAAAACAATATCAAAAATAAAAAAGCGACATATTACCATCAACAAACACATTCCAAAAATACCGCTAGTTGTCACATATAAAACCATTCGTTATAAAGCAATATTTAAAATTAAACAGCAATAAAAACTAAAAAGAAGAGAAACCTTTCCTATAAAATGTTCCAATAACCCTAAACACTATTATAATCACTATAGCATTACTCTAACTTTACAAGCAACAATCCTAAACAATAATTTCAGACTTTTTGAAGAACAAAAGAAAAGAGGAGAGACCTACATAACATTTAGGCATGTTGAGAGAGTAGTTAATCGACAATATTGCAGCTGGCAAGCACCTGTACGACTGCGACTGTTAAAGGATTGTGGACACCAGCAATTAAACGGTCCGAGAACATTTCTGGTATGAAGTTAGCACTCTCAAAACCAAATCTAGTGAACAGTCGAGATCTGGCTTCTCCGGTTCCTTGACAGTCCATTAGGAGATGTTTCAAAGTTTGGGCTTTCAGATTCGAACATCTATCACATAACTTTAAGGCCAGATCACCTCGACCTCTTTGTGCCAAGACTTGACCAGTTCTTGCTATATTTAGTCGGATTCTGAGGAAATTGTTCCTTATTTTCCAGTCTGGAAATGTAACCAAATAGCTTGGAATGAACCACAGATTATTTTCTTCTACTATAAATTATTGGATCTTGCTTTAGCCTGCATCAAGTCAATTGTTGTGATCCAATCCATTTCTGCAAGCTTTTTTTTGGTCTTGCAGGGATTATGTAGCAGAGTATGCAGATCTGTACTTGCCTTCGATAATTCATCATGGGCCCATTATTCCAATGTTCTCAATCTCTCCGAACCACCCCTCTCAGAATGCTCTCTAATGTCCCCGTATAGAGAGTTCTCCTGTGCAACTGAGATAAGCCTAAAGAGAGACATTAGTTTCCATTCTGCAATGGTTTTTAAGGAGCTTCACCCTAGTTCGAATCTGATGAGACCCTTTGAGACACTCATGGGAAGATTGAGAACTTTCTTCCACACCAAACCCTCCCATTTCTGCCAGTCTGTATGCCACAGGAAGGGTTTGGTTTCAAGCCCATAGAGTATAACTGGTATAACTTTTGCTTTATAAAATCAAATCAATGGAAGTATAGAGAATTTACAATATTTTACTCGATTTATTTTCATCTGGGCCAATAATGAAAGAATTCTATTTTGCAGATCCTTTTCCACCTTACAAATCACAGGAGAGGCATATGTTTTGAAGCCCAGAAATAACAGCTCTTCTACTCTCTCGATTTGCTGACCTCCTATCTCCCAATGACTGTAAGGAATTTTTTCACGGCTTTGTCTAAACCCAGAAGGTATCAAATACCTCATCCCGTAAGTTTCTGAGAGATTGAAACTTGCTGGATGTTATAATGGACAGTCAGTCCAAAAAGGATGTAATACTTATTTCAGACTTGTTGGTACAGAGTCCAAAAAAGAACTGAGCTATACAACTATCTGAGGCACTTAAGAATAAGGAAACCTCTGGAAGTATAGATAAACATCTCAAATCTATAGAGTTGGGAGTCCTTGGCCTATTTGATATTTTCAAGAACCTTGTGATTTCCCACACTAATACGCCAACTTTAGTGGGTCCGGTCAATTCTAAAGACTCGGTACCATATGGAATACACGTCCCCTCCGAATTGGAGGTTCCGATTCCTATTTTGAATCATGAGTCAAATGTTACTGGAGATGATAACAGTAATAAACAGTAATAAACACATAAGACTGATTAACTCTATAGATAGAGAAGTTACTGACCAAAACAGATTTGTTCCAAAGAAGGTCAAGATGGCTCAGAAAAACACTTTAAAATCGACACTTAGTAGGGGGACTTTAAACTCTGTCCAACCTGATGTGAATGTAGGGAGTGTTGCACGCTTGCTTGATAGAGGGTTGACTGAAGAATCCATCCGGCACATAATCGAAAATATACTTTATCAAAAAACCCTGAACTCTGAGCAAGAGAATACCAGGGAAAGTTTGAGTTATCCTGGTGAACTCAACTCGGGGTTCCATGCTCATCCCGTTCATTAGGTAAACAATGAATATGGCGGTACACTTAACCCGGGGTCTTATGTATACCCCGTATATCAGGGAAATAATTAACACAACGGTTTATATGTCAACAATAATGATGAATTCTAGCCTCAACGTAGACCACAACCTGATATCAAAAGACCTGATTTGAAATAATCCATTGAAACTCAGAATTGTCTAAAATCTCTAGTGTACCCTAATGAGCCTAGTTTGTTAATGAACTATGTGTTTAATGAAAGAGGCCCTTACTCTCTGAACAGACCTTATATACTCAGCTTATTTGCAGATATTCCAGAGCTCAGCCTGATTACATCGGCTGACATAAAGTTGATTGAATTCATCCATGTATACAGATATAACTACGTTCGGTTGATCATTCCATTGCCGCTGGTTCAATCATTGATCCTGAAGGAAGCAGGCTCACTACAGAAGCGGGGTTTCGATATAACTAACTTCTATGAACCTGTTAAAATGAATACTGATACTAAAACTAACCCTAATGATTCAGAAACCAATCGAAATGCCGGTAATCCGACTACTGAAGATGGGGGCTTTCACCTGAAAGACGTGCAGGAATGGCGATGGTTAGTAATATCTTTAAGAGAGTCAACTGCTCACTTAAAATCAATAGGAAAACCCCTTTAGCCAAGCAAGGCCCTACTCTCTAGTGTCATGGAACTCAAGAAGTTGCTCTCACTTAGTATTGATCAATAAAGTGAGAGAAGAACTGGCCCCGTTTGGAGTTTTTGAATGGTTTTTGGATGGTTTTGAAGTTTTATGTTTATTTGCAAAATGTGGAGTTAGAGGTCATCCCAAAGGGGGCCTTGCCCTTGCATATCGTTCAGACTCTTCAATTCAAATGGTGTCAGAAATGCATATATTGGACTCTACTATGTTAGTAACTTTTCAAGTAAGTACTGATAGTGGGATTATTCAGTTGATGTTGATAAACATATATTGGAATTCATCAGAATATACTGACGCTCAGATGGCTAACATGATTAAAAAACGAAATACTATGATAGTGATAGCTGGGTGAAAGCACTGGTTTATAAGTGGTATGGAGCTGCAGGACTGTGTTTTTATTGCTGGTGTTGCCTTTTAATCCCAGCCAGCTCCCCCCTCCGCGCAGCACTGCGAGCACCTGGCTCTTGCTGTATTTCGGGAGGCGGAGCCGCTGAAGAACACGTGATGCGGTCACGTGACCACACCAGGAACTTTAAATCTGCCTCAAAGCCACCCTTGCAGCGTAAACCCTAGTGGCAGAAGGGCTGGTGCTGTTTGGCTGTTCGGCGTGGACGGCTGTCGGATGCTGGAGTACAGTAAGCCTTTTACTTCTTGAGATATCTGGACATTATTGACTATAATTCTGAATAATATTATCCGGTTACCATATCTGGTCTGAATATCTTGCAATGGAATTGACTCTGCTCCCTCACACGCTGTGTGTTCCAGCCACTGAGAAGCACCACTGAGAAGCACCTTTGCCTCTCCATATTATATCTTACCAGAGACTGTGGGGTTTGCAGACTTAATATCATATTTGCAAACTCTTTTATCTGTTAACACTCATTTACATTTTAAGGATCCTTGCGCCTAGCGTAATAACATTGGACCTGTTTATACTTAAATTTCGATCTACATCAGAAGCTTGCTTTTATCGACTGCCTCAAGGCTTACTTAATACTTTTTATAACTATGAGGTCTGGTTTACGCAGTCAAAAAGGATCTTCTATGCTTCCGGGTGCCATTTTAGCAGATCCAGCGGTTAGTAGCCAGCCACTTCCAACATTAAGTGTTGGCTACCTACCATTGGACAATTAACCTCCTCAACTTCCCTCTGTGTTCCGCCTCTGCCTGTGCAAATTTCCTCAAATCTAAAAGAGGGCCTGTCATCTAGCTTTTCCTCAGCCAAGCACATAATGCCAAACTACAATGAGACTTGCCCAGCGGCACCTACTCATTAAGTATTGATTCATAGCTATGAGTCTGCAGGTGCATTTGTTATCCCGGCTACACCTAATGGGAAATTACATCACAAAACCCCCAGACAATCAAAACTAATTCAGCCTGTTTCAGGCCAAACATTTATGGATGAATATATTTTGAAAGCAACCTCTACTACCACTGAAATCAAACTACCTAAAGCTTTTAGAGGTAACGCTATGTTGGACCACTCAGCTATGACTACCCAGGCTTTTTTTGGCGGCAACAATAATATTACTGATATTAGTATAATTGAATGCGCAGATATAGCCATGGACATGCCCTTAGCTGATGAAATTCCTGTAAATTCGATCCTACAGTCTCAAGAAGGCTTGTCCCAGAATACTCCAACTGCCCTAACAAATATTATTGAAGGCATTGACCCAAATAATGTAGACTCTGCGGGGGAAGCAAGCTCATGGGATGCAAATCAGAGACATGTACATTCTCCAAGACTACATCACAATCTGAAAGATCTGGAGGAACGTATTTGTTTGACTCATCCGACAGTTTCCGCTTTAAACGTGGTGCTCAGCTCATTTATTGACCTGTACGACAACATCTGGGCTGAACTTAAGAATGTTCAAAGATCAATGATGGAACTTAACTCGAAAATTGACTGCATTGGCACTGAAATACTTGTAGACCTAAATAATAAAGTGGACTGGATTGGAACTGAATTGTCTCAGAAATTGACTGTGCAGGGTCAGTTATTAGTACCACATGGTGATGTAATCTCCCCTGTAGTTGCGCAAGTACCCTTAGCAACACCGGAGATAATAGAAATATCGGACAATATGTCTACCCTGGAAGCTCCTATTAATGTCCTATCACAAGGACAACCTAAGCTTGCACCGCTTGATGGCCCGTGCATTAGTGCTATTCCCTCGGTTGTATACGAATTGTTTGTTTTACAACTGCTCGAATTCAAATTGACCTTTTCACAATTGAGCGAATTGTGCAGGTCAATTGTAACATATATGCGGGGGGAAACCCCCCGCAACTCCCACCCAACACAAAACCCCATATATAACAAGCGGTGAGGCAACCGCAAAACGCATCGATTGGAGCCATACATTATGGAGCACCACATTTGAGGTGCTTTTTATTGACAGTCATGTGCTGTGCATGGTCTGCATAATAAAGAGGACATTTTTTCCAAAAAATAAAATTGATTTCCTGGTGATTTTCAAAGAACGGGGGAGTGCCTCTCACTTGGACTGTTAAGAAAAAACAGTCTCAAGATACATATATAAAAAACAATTTGGTGTATACCATTCCCTCTCCCTGAACAGTTAATTCTATCCAGAATATTTCCAATCCACACTTTAATCCTAGCCAATTATCATCTGTTGAGATCGCTGTTATACAGGAAAGTACTCTTAAGAATAGTGTCCCTAAAAAGATCTTAGCACTACGTAAATCACGTTCAATTCAGCGGAAAATGGTTACAAAACACTCTAACCTACTATTTGCCAAAACTCCCCCACTCAATCTACCCAAATCAAATTTAGGGCCTATTTTCGAGGGGCGGAGAACTTCCTCTGCTAGTTTAACCGAATTCAAACTGTTTGATTCCACTGTTCAAACTGACAGTTGTAATATAGTTAATATGCATATACCTGGCATGCTGGAAAGAAGCCCACTAGAGAATACCTTGGAATCCTTAAAAAAAGGTTGGCCCAGATGCTCTATTAGCCCTCCCCCCCCCCCCCCTGAGTGCAGTCCTGTGTTCCACCTCAGTCCTACATCAGGGGTGTGGTACTGGTAAATTTAGGACCTTTGAAGAAGTTCCAGTCCCACTTACTGTGGTCCAGGATAAAAATCTGATAAATGTCCAACAATTTGCTGATGCAAAGGCTGATCAACTATCTTCTGTCTGGGGGCCTCCCCAAGCTCTGCCCCCCACGAACAAATATCCTAATCAGTCCCTGATCCCTGTACTCCCTTGAAACTTAGGAATGGAGTGGGGGAAGCTCCAGGTGGATAATATTCCTGCAGTATCTACACATCCATCAATCTCGGCAGGTATACCGATTTGGTGGAATGTTTGCATAAACCAACTGCTAGGCCACAGCAACTAGACTCTGTTAAATTGCAAGGTGCAAATCCAAAAGGTTTCCAAAGCCTATCTTTGGGCTCTCTACGGAGACAAGAAGGCAACAATGCCTCCAATACGAAACCGTTGCACCTGATCAAAATACAGAGCTTGCTGGAGTTGGAAGTCCCAATCTGCTTTAATAGATGGAATGTTTTGACCATCTTTTCAGAAATACCTGAACTCTCCTTAATATCTTCTAAAGACATTGCTAGAGTGGCTTTTCCGGATCGAAATTCCCAAGATTCCAGCTTGATCCTCCTTTCTTCTCCGTTGGTTAAGGAATTGATTCTTACTCAAACTGAGTCTTTGCAGGAATTGGGTTTTAAGGTTGAATTTGCCTCGTGGGCATCCTATTACACAGTCACCTTATAGATCATAGATGGATCATCTATGCGGCCCTCAAGTCATGACTGACCAAATAAATTAATCTAAACAGCAGGATACGGATGTTGATTGGGCTACCATTATCTCCACCTTGTGGCAAAAACGTGTGCCCTAGGCCGCCTCTCTCAAGGACAGATTCAAGCTGCATCTCGGACATATGCCTTAAATCATGGAACTCGAAAGGCAATTTGCACTTATTTAAAAATCTGGAATGCTTACAGCTGCTATGAGATGCTAATATCGTTTGTATACAGGAGACCTGGATGACCTTGAATCCATTCTTAGATGGTTATCAAATTTTTGACCAGCATGCCAGACATAATTTGGGAGGTAGACCATCAGGTGGACTAATTGCTGCGGTTGTTAACTGCATTGGTTTACACGGCATTGCACTTCTGGGCCTACCATTTAGGGCATTGGGTGTTGATCTTACATCTAGCAGTGGACAATTGAAATGATTAATTATTAATATCTACTGGCACAGTGGTATGGGAGCAGTTGAATTATTTGTGAACATTGTCTCTCAGACTATCCTTGATTGGGTACTTGCTAATGATTCAGGGCATGTCTTACCAGCCGGGGATTTAAATTGTGACTGCGTATTTGAGAATTCACCATGGGAAATTTGTGAGATGAACATGTCGAACTTATGTCACTCGAGGAAGAAACATGCTGGCTATATTTGGTATACTGGGTTGGGTAACATAGGCCTACAATCCCTGGTAGGCCGTTCACAATTTCAACTTTACAATCCCACTTGGAACACGTGGCGGCGTGGATACTCTTCCTCTATGCTTGACTACATCTTTGTTGATGATTACTTATGTAAAAGATGTTCGCTGTTTGAAATTCATATGAATAACTGGAGCAACTGCACGATGCCTGCCCCCGGAAAGCCAGACCAAGCCCAGCAACCCCGGAAGCAGACATCATGCCACTTGAAGCATGCCCAAAAACCCCAGTTAGGGGCTCTTTGGCTACAGTCCTGGCGCCTATGGCGCCAGGCTCATTACAGAAATCTTACCTGTTGCAGACCATGCTGCATACCTACCTGATGCAGACCATGCTGCACGAAGCCACAAGCCAAATGAGGCTTAAAGGGACTACTTTACCTCAGGGAATCCTTTCCTCTCGGGTGGGGCTGTGGAAGAATACTTACCTGGGACTTCTTCCAAGGCTATTTAAGCCACACCCGGACAGGCACACGTGCTTTGCGTTATTCTGCTTGCTGCAGCGTAACGCTCACCATGTCTTCAGCAGCTCCAGTCTTCAGCCACGCCCGCTTCAGCCCTGGAACACCTGGAACAAGAAAAGGAGAAGGAGAAGAGGTCAGAACAAAACCCTTACCTGAATCCTTGTTCCAGCACATCGTTGATCTGGAAGAGAGAAGCCTTCTCAGGTGTATTGCCACGCACCTCGCAGAGCCGCGCTGAACTCACCAACCGGGGCTGCATTCCTTTACTCCATCGCGAATCCAGCATCTCCAGGCCATTCTTCAACACCTGGGGGAGACAAGAACAGATAGGTGAGCAAGGACAATACAACCTACCCCCAAAGACTTACCTGATTTACCACAGGGGGGTACTCACCTCATTTCGGATCGGCGCAGTTAATTCTGCATCATCGCTGTACCCCGACCCCAAAGGGGAGAACCACAATAGACTTACCAGGATCTTACCAATTGCCACTTGGAACTCTTCTGGTGGTTTAAATCCGCAACCTGCAAGGAATCTGGCAGAGTGAAGATCAGACTTTCGAACTCTTACGAACAATTGGACTTAGAGTCAATACTGGAACTCACCAATTCCTCCACGCCAGTGAAATAACTGGTCGTCTACGCGCCCCTGTGCTCGACGCAGGATGGAGAGCTCATCTTTCCAAATCTTCAGGTGAGATTTAGAGGGAACTTCAGGAGTGTTCTGTGGGCAGACCAGGGGAGTGGGAAGGCGGGTTAACGCTCAGATTACGGGAGGTTAATTCCCTTTCTAAATTGCAGAAAGATATTTGTACACATCCAACAAACATAGCTAAGTGGGTCTGTCCAGTCTGTCATCTCGGCTCTACGTGTTACTCTGGTGGAAGCAACAGCGGGCCAGTCCAGATCGACGCCCCCGTGGGAATCAGGTGAGCGTAACAGAACGCGAAGCCTACCCACAAATACCCACCTGGGCGTCATGGAGACCTCGGAAACCGATCAGTTGGCCCAATTATTAGGGGAACTAAGGGCCGAAGTGCATTCCGCCCACCAGGAAACCAATGCCCTCAGGAGGGAATTGATAGTGTCAAAAGAACAAACTGATGATTTGGCCAGACAGCTATTACAAAGCCAGGCTGGACAAACACCTCTACCTGGACTCGGGGCCAGCCCAGCTCCGGTGCCACCGAGTAACCCGGTGCAGATAAACCTTCCTGGAGCCGTTCCCTTGGCTCCGCCTGAACGCTTTGCCGGAGACCCTAAAAGGTTTGCTATATTCATTAATCAATGTCGCTTACACTTTTTATGTAGACCTGGAGCTTTCCCAAACGATCAAGCCTAGGTAGCTTTTGTACTGTCATATCTCAGTGGCAGTGCAGCGGACTGGTCCATTCCGCTAGTAAATCAGGATGACCCGATTCTTCGAGATTTCCAAGGTTTTCGAACTAGCATGGAAAGACTATTCACCCGACATTCCCAAGGACAGGCTTTGGATAACGAACTTTTATCCTTACATCAAGGAAATCAGGATCTTTTATCTTACATTGCAACTTTCAATAGATTAGTTGTGGAAACCGAATGGTCTGAAGCCAAGCGAATTACATTATTCCATCGAGGGCTTCGGGGAGAACTCAAGGATGTTTTAGCCCAAGTCGTGAACCCGCCTTTAGACTGTGCTGAATATATAGATTTTGTGGTCCAGTTAGATCACAGACTTCAAACCAGAAAGGCTGATCGAACCAAGTTTGAAAACAAGGTCTTGGTTAAAACCTACATACCCTCGAAGTGGGTAGATGCCTCAGAACCCATGCAAATCGGGGGGGTTAGAGGACCCTTAACCCAGAAGGAAAGGGAAAGAAGACGGCAACAGCAATTATGTTTATATTGCGGAGCTACTGGTCATTTCCTTCGGAACTGCCCTGTAAAACCACCCAAGAAAACTATAGGAGCAGCAGACGAAAACCACTTGAAACCTGACTCGGGAAACGATCACGCCCGGCAAGCGTAGAGGTCAGCTTGCGGAGCTTAAAGAAGGACACTCTGACCTCGCATTTCACCATACCCATGGTCCTTATAGATCCAGAGCAGCCATCACGCATGCACGCGGTAAAGGCGTACGTAGATAGTGGAGCCATAGGAAACTATTTGGACTCCGGATTGGCTTCCAGGATGAATCTACCTCTCACCCGAAAGACCACTACCGATGTCGTTACCACTGTTGATGGAACTGAAATTGCCTCTGGGCCCGTAACTCATTCCACTGCAGAGATGACTTTGCTGGGTCAGGATGGACACCGAGAGGTTATGGTGTTTGATTTAATCAAGGCTCCACAGTTTCAACTGATACTGGGAATCCCTTGGTTGGAAAAACACAATCCCTGTATTGATTGGCGAGAGAAGAGACTAACCTTCCCAGAATGTGCTAACACCTGTTACCCAAAGAGAACTCTAAATTCAGTACTGGCCCCAATAATCCCAGTTGCCATACAATTACCTGCTGAATACCAAGACTTTCAGGATGTCTTTCAAAAGGAGCAGGCAAACACCTTACCACCGCACAGATCGTATGATTGTCAAATAGATCTCATACCAGGAGCACAACCACCTTGCAGCAGAATGTATGCCCTCACGGAACCTGAAAATCTCCACTTGCGCCAGTACCTAGACCAGTATCTCGCTAATGGATTCATCCGCCCGTCCAAGTCCCCTGCATCTTCCGCTTTGTTCTTCGTGCCAAAAAAAGAAGGCGACCTTAGAACATGCATTGACTACCGCGCGCTGAATCAGATAACTATCAAGAATCGGTACCCATTGCCTTTGATCCCTGAACTACTAGACCAGGTAAAGAACGCTTGTATATACACAAAACTAGACCTTTCGGGGGGCATATCATCTGGTACGCGTCAAAGAGGGTGACAAATGGAAGACTGCTTTTTGCACCAAGTACGGATTATTTGAGTACCAGGTGATGCCTTTCGGACTGTGTAACGCTCCAGCAGCCTTCCAGTTCTTCATGAACGATGTCTTCCGAGAGCTCATTGATGTTTGTGTAGTCGTTTACATCGACGATATCTTAGTATACTCCCTATCAGAATCCGATCATGTAAAGCACGTCCGAGCAGTCCTAGAAAAGTTACGCCAGTATAAGTTATACGCTAAACTGGAAAAGTGCATCTTTCACACTACGGAAGTAGAGTTTCTTGGATTTATTCTGACCCCGAAAGGAATCCGGATGGATACACGGAAGGTGGACGCAATTCTTAATTGGCCTTCGCCAAGCTCAGTCAAAGGAGTTCAAAGCATGCTCGGCTTTGCCTTTTTCAACCGCAGGTTTATCCCGGACTTCTCACACATTGTACATCCCATTACAACACTATTGCGAAAGAATAAACGCTTTACATGTACAAAAGAAGCCAAGAACGCCTTCCAAGAGTTAAAAAAGAAATTCACGTCCGCTCCTGTATTACGACACCCGTGCCCAGAGCTTCCCTACATAGTGGAAACAGATGCATCCAGTTCAGCTATGGGAGCAGTGCTCTCCCAAAAGGATCCCGAAACTAACCAGCTGTACCCAGTGGCGTTTTGGTCAAGAAAGTTTTCGGCTCCCGAATTAAATTATGCTATAACCGACAAGGAACTGTTGGCCATCAAGTCCGCCTTCAAGGCTTGGCGGCACTATCTGCTGGGCGCCAGGCATACCATTACGGTCATCACTGATCACCGCAATTTACAATACCTAAAGGTAGCCAAGGCCCAATCTTCACGCCAAGTCCGTTGGGCATTGTTCTTCGCCGAGTTTGATTTTGTAATAACCTATCGACCAGGTTGTAAAAATGGAAAAGCTGACGCCCTGTCCCGAATAGGAATGGGAGAAACAGAAAGAGCTTTAGAACCTCTACCCATAATTCCTGAACAGAGGATCCTTGGTCTGACATCCATACACTTTCTGGAGGACATTCAAGAAAAGGTCCATCAACTCTTTGATTCCGATACCTTACAGGGCTGGGCAAGGAAAGGCCCAGAGTATTCTGTCACCAACAATCTACCTTATTACCAAGGCCGGCTATTTTTGCCACTAGAGGAACTACAGAAACTTGTCATTTCTCATTACCACGACACCTTGATGGAAGGACATCCTGGCATTGCTAAAACTGAAGCCAAAATCAAGAAACAGTTTTGGTGGCCCACCTGGCGAAAAGATGTCAACTTGTTTGTCATGTCTTGTGGCATTTGCGCTCAAAATAAAGGGGAAAAGAAAAAACCTGCTGGATTATTACAACCGTTAGACATACCACCTACTCCTTGGCATACCTTGTCATTAGACTTTATCACGGATTTACCCCCGTGCAAAGGTTATAACACCATTCTAGTTATTGTAGATCTTTTTTCTAAAATGGCCCATTTCATTCCTTTAAAAGGAATACCTTCAGCTTCATTCCTGGCCAAGGAGTTCCTTGAAAATGTTGTCCGTCTACATGGCTTTCCTTCCGTGTTAATTTCAGACCGGGGAAGCCAATTTATTTCACATTTTTGGAGGAAGTGCTGCCAGCTGGCACAAATTGATGTTAGACTTTCAACCAGCCACCATCCCCAGACTGACGGTCAAACTGAGAGAACCAACCAGACTCTTCAGCAATACCTACGTTGTATGCTACATCAATCTGAGAAGGATTGGAAAGACATTCTTTGGATCGCTGAGTATGCATACAATAATTCTGTACACTCAGGAACTAAACAAAGCCCTTTTTTACCATATATGGTCACCATCCTCGAACCTCAGACTTAGATTCTCCCCAGCATTTAGAGATGCCTGCGGTGGACCATCTCCACGCTGTTATCACACAAGCCTTTAAAGAGGCGACTGCACATTTACAAAAGGCTAAGGATAAATACAAGAAGGATGCTGATCAACACAGGAGTGAAGCACCGCAATACCAAGTAGGGGACCAAGTATGGTTAGCCACCAAGTACTTACCACTCAAGGGAACATGGACTTTTAACCCCAGGTACTTGGGACCTTATTCTATTAAGGCTATTATTAACCCAGTGGCCGTCAAGTTGGACCTGCCTGGTCATATGCGTGTTCATCCTGTTTTTCACGTGTCTCTTTTGAAGCCTGTGCAACCAGGAACTAGACTAACCACCCCACCTGAACCTATCCTCATAGACGGGGAACCCGAATTCGAAGTCAAGAATATTTTGGACTCTAAAAGGGTGAGATCAAAACTCTTCTATCTCATTGATTGGAAAGGTTATGGTCCACAAGAAAGATCTTGGGAGCCTAGTGACCATGTGCATGCACCTCAATTAGTGAAAAGGTTCCACCAAGAATTTCCAGACAAACCAAGGCCGAGAGGGAGAACAGCTTTAGGAGGGGCCTTGAGGGGGAGTGCGGTCACAATGCCTGCTCCCGGAAAGCCAGACCAAGCCCAGCAACCCCGGAAGCAGACATCATGCCACTTGAAGCAAGCCCAAAAACCCTAGGTTGGGGGCTCTTTGGCTACAGTCCTGGTGCCTATGGCGCCAGGCTCATTACAGAAATCTTACCTGTTGCAGACCATGCTGCATACCTACCTGATGCAGACCATGCTGCACGAAGCCACAAGCCAAATGAGGCTTAAAGGGACTACTTTACCTCAGGGACTCCTTTCCTCTCGGGTGGGGCTGTGGAAGAATACTTACCTGGAACTTCTTCCAAGGCTATTTAAGCCACACCCGGGCAGCCACACGTGCTTCGCGTTATTCTGC
This sequence comes from Ambystoma mexicanum, assembly GCF_040938575.1. NCBI lineage: Eukaryota > Metazoa > Chordata > Amphibia > Caudata > Ambystomatidae > Ambystoma > Ambystoma mexicanum. The sequence continues at coordinate 1,134,522,185 of NC_090923.1, forward strand.
TTGCTGCAGCGTAACGCTCACCGTGTCTTCAGCAGCTCCAGTCTTCAGCCATGCCCGCTTCAGCCCTGGAACACCTGGAACAAGAAAAGGAGAAGGAGAAGAGGTCAGAACAAAACCCTTACCTGAATCCTTGATCCAGCACATCGTCGATCTGGAAGAGAGAAGCCTTCTCAGGTGTATTGCCATGCACCTCGCAGAGCCGCGCTGAACTCACCAACCGGGGCTGCATTCCTTTACTCCATCGCGAATCCAGCATCTCCAGGCCATTCTTCAACACCTGGGGGAGACAAGAACAGATAGGTGAGCAAGGGCAATACAAACCACCCCCAAAGACTTACCTGATTACCGTAGGGGGGTACTCACCTCATCTCGGGTCGGCGCAGTCAATTCCGCATCACTGCCGCACCCCGGCCCCTAAGGGGTAAAAACAAGGACAATACAACCTACCCCCAAAGACTTACCTGATTTACCACAGGGGGGTACTCACCTCATTTCGGGTCAGCGCAGTTAATTCTGCATCATCGCTGTACCCTGGCCCCAAAGGGGAGAACCACAATAGACTTACCAGGATCTTACCAATTTCCACTTGGAACTCTTCTGGTGGTTTAAATCCGCAACCTGCAAGGAATCTGGCAGAGTGAAGATCAGACTTTCGAACTCTTACGAACAATTGGACTTAGAGTCAATACTGGAACTCACCAATTCCTCCACGCCAGTGAAGTAACTGGTCGTCTACGCGCCCCTGATCTTGACGCAGGATGGAGAGCTCATCTTTCCAAATCTTCAGGTGAGATTTAGAGGGAACTTCAGGAGTGTTCTGTGGGCAGACAAGGGGAGTGGGAAGGCGGGTTAACGCTCAGATTACGGGAGGTTAATTCCCTTTCTTCATTGCAGAAAGATATTCGTACGAATCCAACAAACGAAGCTAAGTGGGTCTGTCCAGTCTGTCATCTCGGCTCTACGTGTTACTCTGGTGGAAGCAACAGCGGGCCAGTCCAGATCGACGCCCCCGTGTGAATCAGGTGAGCGTAACAGCAACCATGGCATCTTAACAGCAATCTTTAAGATAAATCATCTCCAGGGAACATATCAGTCCCAACTTCTGGTTACACCTTCTGCGGTTCGTTGGTCACCAGTCACCAAAAAACATTTACACTCTGAATCTTAATTTGAGGGCTAGGCTTAACCAGACTACATATGACTGGAAAATGGCAACGTTTAATACTGCAACTGTTACGTCCCTTGTAAGGGCAGCGGTAGATGACCTGGGGAAACAATTTGTATGCTCAACCCCTGTTGGTAAGCATACCCACTGTTATAATCCTGATTTAGCATTGGCAAAATCTATTAGGAATAAAACCCTTAGGAGACTCAGATTATCGAATCTCGATATGACCATTACGATTAGGCCTCATTAGAAAGATCAAACAAGGGTATAAACATTTCTGCAAATCAATTAAATATCAGATATTGCAACAGGATTCTGAATTAATGCTTCAGGTCATTATGAAGGCGAATGTGGGCGCTTTCTGGTCAATTGTTAATGGACAAGATATCAATCTAGCTATTGCCTCATTAAACCCAATTTTGGAACAATGCTGGCAGGATTTCTATGCCAATAGATTCGCCCTTAACCCACTGCAGGGAGACAATAATTCTGTGAATTGTGTAAACTTAGGCTCTTTTCATAAATGGTAACCCCCCCATTGAGATCGATACAATGTTAGACCTAATAATAAAGTGTAAAAGATCAAGAGCTCCTGGCCCGAATGGCTTAACTAACAACACCTTTAAGGCTGATCGTAATCTTTGGGCCAATCTCGTATGCCTCAAGTTTCGAGACATCCTTCAATCTGTCCAAACTCATAGTCCTTTGCAAATGTCATTCCAATCTTCAAATGTGATAGCAGGTCTGACCCAAAGAACGATCGGCCTATTGCGCTGATAGACGCAGATTTTAAAATCTTCTCTGCCTTACTTCTTTCGCATCTCAAGGATTGGGAAAAAACCTGTCACCCTTTGAGCCCTTTCCAAACTGGCTTCCGTAAATCCCATTCCACAAATATCAATGGAATTGTGGTAAAGTGCATTCAGGATGCTGCCTGGACTTCTGACAGGGGCCCTACTTTTATGGCCTCTGTGGATCTCTCGGCAGCCTTTGACTGCGTTGACTGAGATATGCTTTGGCATAAACTAGCATCCTGGGGTCTACCAAGGGGATTACTGAGTCTTTTGGAAGGGGTTTATAATAACTCTGGTGTAAGAATATGCCTAAACCAAAAAGGGGACATGACAGCTGTTGTCTGCACTTTTCGTGGGTTCAGACAGGGGTGCGTCTTAGCCCCATGGGTGTTCAATCAGTATGTCTCTGACGCAGCGGAACATCTACTTAAGGAGGGTCTCTTCACACCAAGACTTGGCTCTGTAAAGATTATATGGCTGGCCTATGCAGACGATTTTTTATTATTCGACCTAACGAAGGTGGGGCTCCAGCGTCTTTTAGATGGTTTCGCCAACTATGCCAATTTAAATGGCTTGACCATCAACTCTGCCAAAACTAAAATCCTCGCCCTGTCGAAAGGTCCCTGCAGGAAGAAAACTAACTCCTGGAACTTGGTGGGGGGGTAAGGGTAACTACCTCCATCTGCTTTACCTACCTTGGCTACTATATTGGGGCTAATAGGGGTTCGAGAGGGCAGATAAATATTCTTCTGAACAAAGCTAAGGCACTTGGTGAGCAGATCCTTAAAATTGATCGTAAATATGGTCAATTCTCCATTAGACCAACTCTCCTCTTCTTTGAAGGGAAAATAGCTCCGAAATTGACATATGGTTTGCAGTTATGCATGGGGTTAACCATTTCTAAACTCAATGTGATTGAAGGTGACATTTGGAGACAGGTTTTACTTCTACCTAACGCGGTCCCTCTGGCTGCATTCGATATGAGTTAGGATATATTTCTCTAAAATCCCGGGTTTATTGAAGGATGCTAATGCTTTTCGCCAAACTTAAGGTACCAATATCCAATACTCTATATGAACTTGCTGGAAATAATATTGAATGTTCTGGTTTCCTATCCAAATTTTGCAATCTGTGTGAAACTATTCTTTGCAAAATTGACTCTGATATATAGGCCTATCTAGTTAATAATCGCCATTATTCCAACTTTATATGACGACTTCTATATGGCTGTTATTTATATTGCTTACTCCGCTTGGCTGTATATTTATTGTATATGAATTATTTTTATGTATTGTAAATTCTTAGTATTGTTTTATACGTTTTTGTAAAGGTTTAATAAAACCATACACAAATAAATAAAAAAAAATACTATGATAGATGTTTGGATTGACAATAATCATGGGGGTCTCATAATTCTGGCTGGAGATCTGAATGCTGACTGTAATTTGATTGTCGCTGATATGGAATGGGCATTGGCCACTATGGGCGAAGTGCATTCGCAAAATGTACAGAGGTGGATTATGGTTGTCTTTTACGAATAGTTGGTGGTTAAAATCTATGTATAACAACAGGCCCACATGGCAAGCCTGTGGTGAGTCATCTATAATTGATTACATATTTGTATGTGAACAACTCTACGAGAGCTTGAGTGACATGAAATTACATACCTCTATGCATAGTGATCATGCAATGCTATCCATTAATTTAGAATGGTCTAAGAAAAAAAACAGTAGTGAGATGTATTGTGAGACCATTGAGGTTAATGTAAGAGGCACTCGTGTAAAATGGATTCCATATAAGACCTCAAGATTTATCAATATTATGATAGATGACTTTGAATCGAATTCTTTGAAACTAAAGTGATGAATTATACAGTTGATGGATTTAATGGCCATCTTGGCTGCATGATGCAGAAACTCTCCAATCATGACATGACAAGCAGTAAATATGTGCCCCAATAACGTAGCACATATGGCATGAAAGCGGACTGCGCCTTCGAGACACAGGGTGGCGGATCGGGATCCCGTGGTCATCCGAGATGAGCAACCGGACTGGAGGCAGCAGCGTGACAAGAATGCCCCAGGCCCCGTGGCATAACGGAGTATGACGCGATGGAGGGCCTGGGGGGTTAGGCGCAGGGTGGGGGAAACAAACGCGGGAAACAAAGAGGGAGGGGCAGACAAAGCGGCGCCCCCACCCTCGACGTGCCAGGGGAACGCACCAAAAGGTGCGAAGGAAACAATGGGGGGAGGAAGAAAGAAGCCGGGCCCCCCCAACACATCAAAGGTGCAGCGGGGGATAAATAGCCCCGTAAATCCCCAAGACGTCTCAAACAGGTCCGGAGCTCACCTCACTCGGGTAGGCTCCTCGGACCTGGGAAAAGGGATAAGGAGAACGAACATAGTGGCACTACGGGTTAAGCTGCCAAGCTGTGCCGTCTGGGACAGTAACCACCACGCTGACAAACACAGGGCTGCGGGATGCTGCAAAGATCTCAGGGTGACCGGGACCAGACCTGCAGCTAATGTGCTCTGAGTGGCCGTGAAACATCCTCCAGGCCGATAAGACAATTGGAGCAGAGCTGAACCGCTCCGGGCACGGACGAAAGGATACTGTGTAATTACCCATTGTCAAACATCTGTGGCTTCAGAGTTGTTAATGATACGTTGTGGCGGTTGGAAACACTGCTACCGAAAGGGCAAAGCAACAACCAGTGACACTCTAATGTATGAAGAGGACAAAGCTGGTGCCCAGCCCACTTCATAAAATACAGCCGCTGAAGCAGATTACAACATGAGGCGGGTGAGCTAAGGTGCAGCTCGGCCCGCTGAGGGGACTTTTGACCACGATCACAGCCACAGCGCTGTGACTTAAGAAAGCATGCGCCTTGCACACGGACACAGAGCTTGGAGCTCTGTGTACTTGTAACAATTGCACGCAACCTAGCACCATAGTGAGGTCCCCTGGATACAAAAATAGCCTGAGGTATAGCAGCGCATTGAAGTCGGACGACAGATAAGATAATATGCCGAAAGGGGAGCGGCTCCCCCGAAAAACAATCAGTTAAGTGGCAGCTGGATGCCTGTAAGCATCAGCCTACAACCAGACACGGCAGTGTCAATTTGCACGGAAACCGAACCCAGCGCGAGACCCTGCACCAGAGCTTCCCCTCCATTGTGCGAAAACCAGCAGCTCTCATCTGAGGCCCTGTGGGCCCTGAAGCAGACAGAAGAGGGGAGAGCCATAGCGTGGGCATCCCAGTGCCTTGTCCTCCCCCCTCTTTATCCTGCCCCCTTGCTCCCCCCTCCCTCTTCTCCCCCCCTTCCTCCCGGCATAAGTCATACATTACATATTGAACCAAAGAATGACACCGACACTTTGTTTAAGGTTGGAAGATTAGAATGCCTCAGATTGAGCCCGGCCCTTGCTAATAACCTCTCTCTACCCCGGCCGTTTGTGATTTGATTTCCCCATGCCCGTGTTTTCCCTAGGCCCCCTTTTTTCTCTAAGTCTTAGTTGGGAATGCCCGACCCCCCTGCTCCTCCCCTGACACTTACCCTGTGTCCTGGGTCTGGGTCTAACTAAAACCGGCAGCCACGCGGTGCCTTGCTAGTGTTCAGGTTCCTATACCGGCACCACCACAAGTGCCCCAACGTTACACATATTCCATATCCGTAGTTAAGGCCGACACCGCCCTCCGGTGCCGGCCCCCACTTTCTGCCTGCCTAGTTGGTCATCGCTTTGCGACGCCCATCTAAAATTTTTCCTTTCTACCTCTACTCTGTCCCCCCTACATCCCCCAGTTGCTGCTGGTACTGGAATCCCAGTCCTATCTATGCTATGCAACCCCCAGGTCTCCCTTCCGTCTTGCCGAGCCCACAAGAACTTCCCTGTTCCCTCCCTCCCAAGGCCCCCCCGGTGGAGTCTTACCCAGTGCCCCCCTGCCAGCGTCATGTCTCTTCCGGATACCCTATCCCTCCTCCTTCCTTCCTTTCCCAACTGGCTCCTCCTTTCCCCCGGTCCACCCTTTGCTGCGTCCCGCCTAGCCCCCTTTCCCTGTCCTTTCTGGCCCTCCATGTCCTGGCTCCCTTTCCCCCCAGATATTCTTCCCTTTCTTGAATCCCCCCACCTCCCTCCCCTTCATGCCCCCCTCCTTCGTGAAGACTTCCCCTTGCTGTTATTTTGTCCCCGTTACCTAACCCCCCGTAGTCTCCTCTTGTTCCCCCCCAACCGGCTTCTCTTGCTGCCCTTGTTTTGAGTTTGTTGTTCGTTCCCCCCCTTCCCGCAATTTTGGTCTTGGAATTGGCTCCCAAGTCCCCTACATCCCTTCCCTTTTCCCAGGGCCTCCCCCAAGCCTATTGCTCTTGGGGCGCCGTACATCTAATCTATTGGCTGATCATTCCCCTATGGGTCTGTCAGTGCTTTGTTCAAGGGATTGGCCTGTGACACCTCCAAGACTCTCTGCTGGCTGCCGGCGGCGGAGAGTTCCCCCCCCAGCTTGCTTGCACAGGGCACTCCCTTTCTTGGTTCGATGGAGTTGTGGGTGGGAGCGCACGTTAGTACGTGTGTGGGGGGGGACGGAACCTTGCCGAGGAGCGATAGCCTCCCCCTTTCCCCCCCACCCTCCTGATCCGCGCCCCCTCACGCGCATCCCGCGTTTATTAGTGCTGTCCTCCATTCTAAGGACATCATGGCTGTGCCCACCTCGGACAGGTGTGTCCTGTCTTTCTCGAAATACCCAGGTACTTTTAAGGTGATGAGGGGATGCCGAATCCATACCATCCCCCTGTTTTTTAGGAAACTCCCCATGCGATTGTTCGTTTTCCTCCTTGGTTCCTCTATGGCCCGTGTCGTAACGCACCCCTCCATTCCTGTCTTGCGATCATCTCGGACCACATCACCTCGCACCCCCTGAAAGTCCTCCCTATTCTGGTTAGTACATTTCTTAAAAGTTCTGACAAATCCTTCCTTCCTTTAGCCACCAAATCATTTCCTCCTATATGCAACAAGATAATGTCAGGCGAAGGGTGTTGCTGCGCCGCCTGTTCCAATGTCGCCCATACGGACGTACCTTTCAAACCACCCTTGGTGTTCCAACTAATCTTTGTGTTCCGTAGGCCCAGGTTCCCGTCCCAAAACTCCATCCGCGCTGTGGCCGCTGCCCGGGCCACGAAGGAGTGGCCCACGACCCATACCCTGTTGGCTTCTGTGGAGACATGATTGGTTGTATTAGCTTGTGTGGCCTAGTTAGTGCCCCCTTATCCCATATGCTGCCCTACCCCCCGACCCCCTGGATGCCAACGCATTGACTCCATTAACGTACATATAATTTGTATTTGTCGGATGTCCATCTCCCTATCCTTTTGACCCTGTCCTCCCCCAGACCTTCCCTGCTCGCCGTCGTCGCTGCGCCTATGCGGAATGAGTGGGTTGAATATTGCCCCGGATCCACACCCGAACTTGCCAAGGCCCCCTCTAAGACTCGCCTGAATTGAAACTGGGTAAGTGGGGTTCCGTCCTTGTGTCGGAACAAATACCCCGGCTCACCCCCCCTAATTGCAAAATATGCTGTCGTGCTCTCAACCGGACAAAACTCCTCCTGTCCCAGTCCGGCCAACACCAGCTCGCTTCCCTTGGCCTTCTGGTCTGTTTTTGATATCCTGATGTTGACTGATATCCCCCCCCCTATCTGGCGTACATCTCCCCATAGCAAGGCTCTGAAGCTCTGGTCATTTTTGGCTTTCGCCACTAACTCACTAATCCGTAGGGCCCCAAAAAAGGCCAATGCGAAGTATGCTTTGAACATAATGCTTTCATATTGCGAGTAGCACACCCCTGTAGTTGCCGTCATAACCTTCTGTAATAGTTCAAAATCAATGGGTTTCCTCACTAGAGTTGATGAGGTTGATGCCGTGGCCACCCCGCCCCTATTCCATCCTTTTAGTGCAACTCTTACCAGAAAACCTTTCATTGGGTCTTGCTGGCCTGCCAGCTGGCTATGAAATGCCACTGCGCTAAAATGTCCCGCCAGCCATGACCTTGATTTTTCCGCCCCCTTTGCCCAGAGCACAAAACAGTCCACCCTCTCGACCATGCTGTCACCCCCCAAATGTTTGGTGTGCTCCAAGAATGTATCATAATTGGCCTTGTATCGATTCCAGGTGCTCCCCGCTAATGCTCTGGAAGCGAGCCTCCTCATTCCTTGACCCAACTCACTAGCTGCCATAGTTCCTTGTCGAACAGAGTCATGATGAGCTGTGCTTGGCTGTGCGCTTTCCTGAATCGTGTCATCTGTGAACGAGAAAGTGCATCAGCCGCTGTGTTATCCACCCCAGGTACGTGCCGCGCTTTGACGGCTGCATTCATCACCAGACATTTGCGAACCATGTGGCGTAGTAGGCACAACGTGGCCGGGCATTTTGCTGAATGCGTGTTCACCGCCTGTACCACTGCCAGATTGTCCGACCACATCACTAATCGTTTGTTACACAGTTCACGCGACCAAATGTGCATTGCTGCCACCACTGGGAATAGTTCCAACATGGTGATGTTTTTGCACAGCCCCTTCCTCACCCATGCCTTAGGCCAGTCGGCCCAGCACCATTCCTTTCCTAATATTGCCCCGAATCCCACCCTACCTGCCGCGTCGGTGAACAACTGTAACTGTGCGCATGCCATCCAAGGGGACTGCCATATGCATACCCCATTAAATTCCCTTAAAAAGGCGCGCCATACTTTGAGGTCTTCCCTCACACCTGCCCCGAGGCGTATCTTATGCCACCCTTTTTCGTGCCTTCCTGTCGCTGCCGCCAGACGTCTTGCAAAAACTCTTCCGGCCGGTATCACCCTGGCGGCAAAATTGAACTTGCCCACCAAAGATTGTATGGTTTTTATGGTTGCCTTCTCCCCGTATAATGCCCTATCTATGTCGCCAATGAATTCCTCTATCTTCTCTGCCGGTAATCTGCATGTCCCTTCATCCGTGTCTATTTCTATCCCTAGGTAGGTTAACTTGGTGCAGGGTCCCTGTGTTTTGTCCCCCGCCAGAGGTACTCCCAACTCCTCCGTTAATACCAAGAAATTATCGAGAAGTGCTGCGCAAATATTCGTGCCCCCTCTTCCTATGAACAGAAAATCATCCAAATAATGTGTTTCCCCCCACCTGCTCTCCCTTTTATTGAGTGCCCATTCGAGGAAGGAACTAAATGCTTCAAAATATGCGCATGAGATGCTGCACCCCATTGGCATGCACCTATCTACATACACCTGACCCTCAAACTGGAAGCCTAGGAGGAAGAAACTGTCCGGGTGAACAGGGAGCAACCTAAATGCTGCTTCTATGTCCACCTTCGCCAAGAGCGCACCTTTTCCCGCTGCCCGTGCTAAGCTTATGGCCTGGTCAAACGATGCGTAAGTTACTGAGCAAGCCTCTATGTCCAATCCATCATTCACTGAGCCTCCTTTGGGGTGCGACAAGTTATGTATTAGGCGAAACTTCCCAGGTTCCTTCTTCGGTACCATCTCCAAAGGGGAGATGATGAGGTTGCTCAATGGGGGACCCTGGTAGGGTCCTGCTATCCTTCCTAATTCAATTTCTTTGTTAATCTTTGCCCTGGCCACATCGGCCCACTCTAAAATAGACTTGGAGTTATTCGCTGTTCTGGCCCCAATGCGTCCTTGGTAAGGAATGCGGAACCCCTCCACGAACCCCTGGGCTAATGTGTCCCTCCCTAGGGAAGCCGGGTACTGTCCCAGCCATGTGAGCAAGCTATCGACCTTGATGGGGGAAAACCCCTTGTTATTAAGGCCATTACCCGGCTCCCCCTGCCCCCCCCTTTTGTTCCCCCTGCCACCATCATTACCATTGCTGGCTCTTGTGCCTGCTCCCGGTGCCGTGAGTGCCCTTGCCCCCTTTTTTCTTGATGAACCAATTGTCGAGGCACCTTAAAAGAAAATTGTTTATTTTAGTATACAGAGTTTGTTTTGAAACGAAAAGACTGCATAATTGACATCAATAGACCATTGTCCCAGGTGTTCCCTATTGAAGCCCCCCCGGCGCTTAGTTTGGTTGATCGCTTGCCGCTGGCCTTCCCCTGCACAACCGTGCTGGGTGACCGTGGGTCCCGCACGCAGAGCAAGCATGTCTGAATTTGCAAGTCGCGCCCCAGTTGCATACCCCCTCATTGTAAAATCTGCAGCAAGCCGGTGTCCTCCCGCTCACAGTGTTCGTTCACCCTGCCCCAGTTGGCCTTGATATTGCTTCCGTGAGGACTGGCTGTACTGTACTTGTATTACCCCGGACCGGTTGCGGCCCCATGTTATTGGCCCATGCTGTCATTTCCATCCTCCCCTCCCTTGGTGCCACTGGTCTGGGGGCCGTAATTGCGCTGTTTAACCCTGCCCCGACTGCCGAGCGTCCTCCCCCTGCCTCTGCCCAGGGATTGATGAGCCCTCCCGCCAGGATGATAATCCCATCCGCTTGCTCTATTGTCCCACTGGAAGAATCCAGCCAGTCCTCGACTGACTTATGATTCCATTTCAGTTTGGGATCATGTTCCATTCGTAGACGAAATCGCTGGTCTCTCAAGAACCATTCATTTCCGCCCTGTTGATTATATTCATGTATAACACATGCCCTGTATGCCATCAAGTGTGGACCCAGGTCTGGGTCCTTTTGATTAAGTGTCTGGGACAATATCTTAAATGCTGCGAGCCAATTTTCCAGGGTTTCTGCCAGCCTCACTCTTTTCCTGGCCTTGGCTAATTCCCTCCCTCCTGTTCCCCGCAGTGTGTCATTGCCCTTTGTTTCGTGTTCCAAGAGAGATAATATATCAATGAACTTGCCCTCCCAAATTTCTTGCTTCACCCACTCAGGCAAAAGCCATGCTGAGTAATTGCCACCTGTTGCTGGTGGTAATTTGGTATTCGTGCCCTCTACCCCGGTGCTGAATGTGGTGCCAGTGGCTGGAGTGCCGCTTATTGCCCCGTCTTCCCCCCCTTGTCAGACCTTGCTTGCTCCCGTGGCGGCCGCCCCAGGTGCCCTGTTTGCTATGGGGGCCGATGCGGCCGTTGCCCCTTGCGCTGCCAACACTGCCCTTACAATTTTTTGTATGAATTCCGACTCACCATCACTGCCTACAGGCACACTGCCTGGTACCGACCCGGCCCCCCGGTTTGGCGGTGTTATCAATTTCGGTTGGGCCTTAGGCGGCGGGGCGGGCGGCTGTGCAGGCTTTGGCACATTTGGCGTGGTTGTGGGTGGTGCCGGTGTCGCCCCCTACTTTGCTTTTAAAGCTGCCAGTTCTTCCTCCAAGTCCCTTTTTGTCTTTTTTACGTGTGGGCCCCCACTTGTTTTCGCCGTACGCTTCCACAGGGGCCCCCCTCCTGACCCCCACCCGCAGGTGAGTTCTCATGGCCCCCCGCGCCTTCGCCATTTGACAAATCCTTGTTCTCCGGCACGGTTTTGCCCCCCTCTGGGTTGCTTCCCGGGATGGCGACTATGTTGGCGATTGTCGGGCCCCCCATCCTTGCCATGGCAGCCTGCCACCCCAAGACCTCGGTGAGGGCTAGAAATTCAGCCCAAGATTGTGCGTCCATTCCTCGCCCCGTGTTTGATGTTCCGGCTGCTTCCTTCACTGTCTGGCCGTCTTCGGATAGCACGAGCTCTACCACCTCCAGCCCGGTGTTAACTGCACTTGCATGTACCGATATATTGACCTATGTAAAACAAATGTTTAGGTCACTTTGGAGTACATAAGACTTGTTTTAGCTGTGCCAATGTTTGTCCCTTGCCACTACTTATGTACTAATTACCCCCTTATGACCCTTTAGCCCCCATCCCACGATTTGTCTGCCTCTGCCACCCATTCCTTCCCCCTATGGGACGTTGTAATGGCGTTCCTCCTGCTTCCTTATTGCACAACACCCACACCACTTTATACTGTGAAACCCTGATGCGCCTGCACCCCCAAGAGGCCCAGAAAGTATTACTCAAGAGCCATATTCCCACACCCGGGTGAACCTTCACATCATAAACCGATGCCACTGTTTGGCACCCAACCCCCTCTATAAAATGCCCTTTGATCCGAGAGGAAGAACCTTCCCAACTCCCTGACTGTTTGGACACTACCTGGCCCTTGGAAAATGCAAATTTATTCATTTACAATTTACTAATTTCTTATGCTGGGTGCGGTGTTGCGGGGAATGTGATCCCATTTACCGACTTTGCTTTTAAAGCGCCATTTCGGATGGGATATATGGCCCTCTAGAGACATAGATATGGAAAGAGAGGTAGCGAGATAGAGATAGAGCGAGGTAGAGAGAGAGGTAGAGAGCAACAGAGCGAGGGATCGGGAGAGATAGAGAGAGATAAAGAAAGGAACTTCCCCCCCACAGCTGATCCAACCCCGTCACGCCTCTGCGTACCTTGCGCACTGAGTAACATGCCATGAATTGCTCTAAGTTACCGCAGCTTCCACATCATAAACCGATGCCACTGTTTGCCACACAATACAACCTTGCCTGAGGAAACTGTTGTATTAACCCAGGCATATGCGAACTTGGAAGTCCTTTATGTTCGCTGGATAAACAGGAGCGTGCCAAACGGCAGTGCCCGAGGCTGCCCACACCTATTTATTTACACAAACCGCACACTGCCATGCCACACCTGAGGGTGTCCCCCAACCTGCTAATGGCATTTACCCCCACCACATTACCCCGTCCACCCCCCCTCCCCCCCACTACTCGTAGTCCTTCCAATGAAGGCCTCGCATGCCGAGCCAACCCTTGAGCCCTTCGGCGCGGCGGCCATCCTGAAGGACCACAATGTCCTCCACCCCCGCAACACGTGGCGCGGAGTGCACTGCCACTGCCTCGCTGCACACGCCACCAACCCAGGTGCTGCCCCCGTCCCCCGGTCCTCTCCTGAGCAAAAGATCCCAGCTGGTGAGCCAGGACCAACACGCTTAATCCTGATGCACTATTCACTTACCTGCCTTATGTTCTCTCATGTGATCACCTACTCGGTACGTTCCCTCCCGTATTACCCTTGGACCTACTTTTGTTTAAATGATTGCATTCGTGACCAGATCGAACTGGAACCACACGCGGACGTATATCCAGCAAGTTTCCAACAATTGCAAATCGCTTCGTTACATTTTTCACAATTTGAGTGTTATCTTATTGCACACTTTTATTAAAATGCAAGTGCCTTCCATTACACATTGGGGCATTAAGATTGGTCGAAACCATTAGCTGCCCCGCTGCGGGCGAGTCTCGTGCACCCCTGCATACCACGGTCCTTTCCCTTCCTTGCCTCGTTCCCCACCAGTGGCACGCCGGCCTCAAACACACGAAGAACCTGCTGCGTTGCACCCCCACATCCGAGGTAACCCTCGCTGTATCCCCGAATCTAACAACGTGCGGCAGCCATCGAAGCCGAAACCACATGCTGTCTTTCCCACTCACACCAACTACTAACCTGCCGCTTTCATTCAAGCCCATGAAAACGTGGCCCGTCGCCCGCCCAACAAATAAAAGCAGGCTGCCCCCCCCGCGACCCCGCCACACGTGGCGCGGCGGCCATCTGCCCCGGTAGCCACCGCATGTTGCTTTCCCCCAACACCAAACCCATGCCTCTGCTCGTACGACACGTCCGCGTTGGCCATTGCAGTCGAAACAACATCTCTTCCCTCCCTTGCCCCACTCCTATCTAACCCACTGCACCCGAAGTCCCCCCTCACACACCCTGCCTGCGCGGCCCACCACCACCACCACTCTTGCGATGCAGAGTTCTGCTCTTGGCGCTATGGATATTTAACTAGCGAACTTTGCAACAACGCTAGATGGTAGGTGTTAAAACAAACATTCCACGATTTACTCGTTCACGTCAATTCTGGCACGTCAAGGCATGCCGTTTCGTTTTAGAAAGTTGGACACTGCCAATTCTTTCAAGTACGGGGGCACGGTTGGTGGAGGGCATCTATTTATTATGGATGCGATGCATCGGTGCATTTAACTTGCTGAGATTCGATTCATGCCTTTCACACCAAGGTTCTCCCAGGACTTGAAAGGTCAGCCATTACGTTTCTGTTCTCTCCTGGCTCGGGGATATTGTGTTCCACCAGCCAGCTGTGCATGGCCATGCTTTAAAATGTAAGCAACGCTTTCGGGGGAACTCTGCAAGCTGAGCTTTGTAATGAAGAATTACAAGTCTAGTCCAGGACAACATTTTTTAGTTTTAGGAATGAACCAACAGCATATCAATACACCCCTTGCAGAGAAAACCCTGCTTGTTTATATTGGAATTTATTAGTTTATATTTATTTTTAGTTCTAATTTAACTTTAAAAAAAAAAAAAGAAAACCCTTACATCTATAACAATCAATAATAAATGTAACAAGAAGCATGTAGAAAGGGTACCTAAAATCAATACATATTCTGTAAAAGGTCTCCAATATCACTCAAATTGATAATTTTACATTTCTGATTAAACGAAATATAATTTGAACACATGTCACACGTCAATTAAAAGGAGTGTGTTCATCTTAGCCATTGGGGGGCATTATGTGTTTTAAACAAAGGTGGCGAAAGAAGCACTGAAAATTACGGGTAGTCCAAGTGTTGCTTTCCTGTAGGGTAGCGGTTTACAGCGCGTGGGCTGAATCTAGGCGCTGTGTGGGCTGGTGGCACAACGGACACTCTAGCGCTGGACCACCACCTGTATCCCCACCCCTCACCGACCGACCGCCCAAAACTGCACCTCACCCGGGCACCCCATTCGCCCCCCACCGAACGACAAATGCGGACGCAATATGCATGACTAACCTACCGTCCCTTCCCCCCTTCCCCCCGGAGCATACTCGTGAAACCCACTAAACTTCCGTCGCTGCCTTAACCGTGCATTACTACTTGAACATCCCCTTCTTCCCGCCTCCCCCCACCATGCTACACCCTCACGTTGGTCGACACCCACCGAAACGCTCCCCTCGGCCCACAGACTTTTCCACATACCTTTGTTTCCCGTCCCGAACCGAAACCTGCTGCGACAGGAACTCGCCAACAACACCTCTCCGATTCCTTCTCCCCGCCTGTTCACGAACCGCGACGTCCACAAAGCCCCGCAAGCCCGCCAACGATCCGGCGATCCAGGAAACGAAACGAAGATCCAGTGAGGCGGGAAACCGAGGGAGAATGTGCGATTGTTCTCCACAGCCCCTGCCTTTATGGGCTGACTTCTCCTCGGTTTCCCGCCCCGCCCCTCAGGTTTCGCGCGCTTCAGGGGGGCGGGCTACGTGTGCCTCTCTCCCTCCCGCTCCCCCTGGCCAATAGTCCCATGGGGGGGCGGCTCGACCGCCCCCACTAAGGAGCGGCGCCCGCCATGCCAGCTTCACTGGCGCGTTCGCCCGCCATATCCTCATGTGTACTGGAAGTAAATGAGGTGCAAGCTGGACGAATCTGGGTCCGTGGTTCAAGATCATTCAACCTGTAGTGAACCTGCAGATGCTACCACCAGCTGCAGGAGTGGAAAACACATGAGACAGTTCTGTGGCATGATAACACAGCGAGTGCAGGAGTAGCTGGGACAGACCCATGGATGTAAATGGGGTGACAGGCCTGGGAAGCGAAGCATAACAGCACCCTGGACATAAGCAGAACGAAGCAAGCACCCAGGTAGCTAATTAGCCAGTGATACTCGTGCCAAACCGCAACGGGGGCCACAGGGATGCTGTCCCGGTGCAGCATTCCTAATCAGCAGCTGGGGCAATAACAGCGGACAGAGACGTACCTGGAACACCACAGACAAATGCAACAAGAACAGAGGGCACAAGGCTCGGCGGCAACTTGAAGTCAATGCAAGGTCACGGGCCATAATACTGGTACCCACGCAGAACTGCAGGGTGTACCAGCAAACAACGCTAGCAGAAGGTGGAAGTAAGTACTGCACAGAAGACTGACCAAGACTACACAGCAGACACTGGACTCATAGACCAGCACGTAGGAGGACACTTGACCACTAGGCCTGAGAACATTTCTAAACTGACCGGCAGAGCACGGTGAAGAGGCAGATGGGGAACCGACCTGGACTAAGACCCTGAACAAAAGCCTGCCATGCTCCTGAAGCCGCACAGAGATCAGCTACAGTGAGCACAGCCCGCACTAAGCAAGCATGAGAAGTGCACAGAACTACACCACGGAGTATATAACCAAACAATAACCAATACTGCTAAGGAGAGATAACCCGCCGGATTAAAGAGGCGCAGGTGCCAAGGACAAGCTTGGGAGGCACAGCAAGAGACCATGGATCCCGGGCCCACACATCTAACCAGTGCACCTCAAGGCGCCCTAAAATCTGAGGACGCACCCCACACCTAGCGGGCGCCGCCGGCAGCTCCCAAATAGAACCAAGCACTAGACGAGCCGGGGCTGGATGAAGGGCCTGAGAGACTAGCCCCAACTACTATGATCCTATATACTAGATGGCACCAGGATGGCATCCAAGTTGCCCAAAATAAAAGGGAAACAATCAACAATGGAGGAATTTACCAAAACACCTCAGTCATGCGAGTGAGCCAGGAATAGAGGAAGGAAACCGCAAACAGACACTGCACCAGCGTGAAATGATCAACAGATCCTGGACGCGATTGCGGACCTGAAAATTGCATGGGAAACCAAACTGGAGGCAGACATGGTCGAAATCAAAACATCACTGGACCTCAAAATTGGAGCAGTGCAAGAGGATGTGAACCGATCTAGACAAGATGTAAAGAAATTAGCAGAATGCACAGGCGAACTGGAGAAGGAAGCCAACTCAAAGACAGCTGCCTGCACATCACACGCCTCGGAGATCCACATACTGCAGCAACAAGTGAGCAACCCAGAAAACAGAGCAGAAGAGGCGGAAGGACGGGCCCGCAGAAACAACATATGCATCGTGGGGCTCCCGGAAGGAGAAGGACCAAGCCCCACTGATTATATCGAGACCATGTTGCTGCAAGAAGTAGAGGGACGGGCACTTAACCAGGGGTTCGCGGTGGAGAGAGCGCACAGAGCCCTGACAAGGAAACCACCGCCAGGACCACCCTCCCACCCACTGCCGAGATCGATAATTGCCATAATCTTGAATTACCGAGACAGGGAGAAGATCCTGGAATTCTTCCGAAAAGGGGGTACAATACAAAGGGCATCCGCGCATGTCACAGCGTACCCAGACTATACTCTCCTGGTGCAGAGAAGGCGACTGAACTATGGGACAGTGAAGAAGAGGCTGCGAGAGGCGGGCTTTCAGTACATGTTGATGTATCCAGTGAAACTGAAAGTGTTTCACAAGAACAAGGCCCTTTTTTTTAAGCCCCAGAGGATGCGACGGAGTGGCTGGATGGACAGAATTGCCCGTCGGGGACAGACACACAGAAGGAGGACAGAACAGAGAAGTGCAGCAGCAGCTCCAGAGGCTGAGTTGCTGTATAAATTATGACTTTGGGACTTGAATATAAGATAGGGCAAACATAAGCTGGTAGAAGAGTTTGGTTTTAAGTAGAAGCTACGAGCGCATGGTATCCAGTAAAAATGTTGCAAAAAAAAAAATCGAATTAAAAAATGTCAACAAAAAAAAATGCCCACTTTTTTTTCCGAATGTGTTTGTTATTTATGTTTTTTTGGTTTAGCTAGTAAAAAAACATTGTAAATAAAAAAAAAAAGAAAGGGGGTCGGGGGGCGAAATCATTTTTTTTCGACATTATTGCATTCGAAATTATGTCATTCGACATATTCACTATAAACCCCAGCGCACATAATGTAATGATGCATGATTGCAGGTGATACAATAGAACCACCCTTACACCCCAGTAGTTAGTTTAGATAGGTTACCGGTAGTGTGGTAACCTCCTGCTGAGTTCCTAGTACCGGTAAGCCGAAATAGGACTAAATGCGGGATCGCCTGAGATCCAGGGATGGAGCTGGGCAACAGTTGGGGCAGGAAGGGTGGGGGTTGGGAGTGGAGTTGGGGGACTTGCAGTGTTATTTGTTAGGGAACAAGCTTACACACATGTACGCTGGTGCTTAAAGCAGAAAACGAGGAGGGACAGAGGTGGAGACTGGGAATGGTTGAAATATGGGGGACCTTAAGATATTAACTTGGAATATCCGGGGGCTCAACAGTTACCTGAAGAGGAACAAGATTATGATGTACTTAAGAAGGCAGAAAATAGATATCGCCCTAATGCAAGAAACATATCTCATGAAAGAAAAACAAGAGGTGATATAGAGGAAATGGTCAAGGACCATCATAGGTGCAACGTATTCGGCTTATGCCAGAGGGGTGATCACTTGGGTAGCGCCACATGTCCCTTTCCAGTTGCTACAGACCACAGTGGAGGCGGATGGGAGGATGGTGGCAATACGGAGATTGATAGAAAACAGAGAAATATGCATAATCAATACATATGCCCCAAACCAAGACACAGTGGCTTATTTCAAGGCCCTATATAGTAAAATAAGTCCGTACATGGCAGGGGGCGTTATATGTGGAGGCAACTTTAACTGTACATTGGACCCAAGGGTAGACAGGTCAGACAGGAAATTAGACAAACCCATCCCTGCTGCTAAAACACTAAAGACCTTGTTGGCAGACCTTCGGCTGGAGGATATGTGGAGGCTACACCACCCACACGATAGACAATACTCGCATTACTCGGCTCCACAAAATTTGTACACACAGTTAGACTATATGTTTGCCTCACAAGAGATGACGGGAGAAATAGTGCGATCAGAATACAAAGCGAGGGTCCTCTCGGACCACTCGCCATTGGTCTTAACATGGCAACATGTGCCTCCTAGAGCTAGGATCCCAACGTGGCGACTCAGAGCCGAAGCATTGAAAGACCCAATGTTTAGGGAGGACCTGAGAGAAGACATTGTAGAATATTTCAAAATTAACTCTGGGAGTGTTGAATCAGCCGGTACTCTATGGGAAGCATTTAAGGTGGTGATGAGAGGGTCAGCTATAGCCAAATCTAAAGGGCTGCAGGGAGGCATATTATAGGATCTGCAGAAGGCAGAGGTGAAACTAGAGACAGTCTTGGGTAGTGGGGGTAACACCCGGGAGGATGCTGAAATCATAAACCAATTGCAGCAGGAATGTGTAGGGCACTGGGAGAGATTATACAACTTAAACTATAAGAAATACACAGAGAGACAGCACGCTGGGGGAGACAAGCTGGGGAGACTGCTGGCATGGTTGTATAAAAATGAGACCCCCAGACCAACTATCAGAGCAGTAACGGGAGAGAGAGGACAAATATTGGATACCCAAAAGGGCGTGAACAGAGAGTTCCTTGAATTCTATAAACGATTGTATGGAGACGCAGAAGGGGGCGAAGGGAGTGAGATAGTGGAAACGCTAGAGGATAAAGGCTTACCAAAATTAAGTGCAGAAGAGCGAGAGGACCTAGATGCCCCAATTACATTGGAAGAACTAGAAGCAGTGGTTGAACAACTGCCCACAAGTAAGACCCCGGGTGCAGATAGCCTCTCCAGCGAGTTCTACAAAATGTACAAGAAAAAAGTGCTGCCCCCCCACTGCTGCCAATTTTAAATGAAGCATTTGAAATAGGAATATTGCCAGAATCCCTGAGAGAGGTGATCATTATCCCTCTCCACAAACCTAATAAGCCAAGCACGGACTGTGGGTCGTACAGACCATTGTCGATGCTGAACCAGGACAGCAAGATACTCACGGCAGTGTTGGCAAATAGAATGAGATGGGTCATAAGTCAATTGCTACATCCCGATCAGACCGGATATGTCCCACACAGGAGCATATCCGACAACCTCAGACAGCTCCACCGGGTCATAGAGCACACAGAAGGAGACTCGAGCGAGATTGCAACTGTATCACTGGATGCAGTGAAGGCCTTTGACTCCGTTAAATGGCCTTGGCTGATGGCAGCCCTAAAAGAATATAGGATGGGACCCAGTATCTGAAGTGGGTGAAATTATTATACAGTTCACAGTTAGCCAGAGTCAAGACCGGAGCGATCATCTCAGGGAGGTGGCAACTCAGCAGGGGTCCCAGAGAGGGATGCCCTTGGTCCCCGATGCTGTACATTCTAGCACTAGAACCTCAGGCGATATACCTGAGACAACAATACGAGGAAGTGGGGATCTACACAAAAGGGGGACCCCACTTGATTTCATTATACGCAGATGATATGTTGTTATTCTTGAGGTACCCTGAGGAAAATCTGCAATACATTCTAGAGGTAATGGAGCGATTTGCAGGGCTCTCTGGTATTGCAGTTAATCCTAAGAAATTGTGTATATTCCCCTTGGGGAGGTATATAGGGGTCCCACGGGAACAGCTGCCAGTTTTACAAATACCCTGGGAGAACAGTACTTTTAGATACCTGGGTATTGACATCTATCACACGGTGGAAGCAGAATAAAAAGCATAATACCGATAAAGCGCTAGCGAACATTGAGAATAGCATGAAGTTCTGGACTAAGCTCCCCCTGGCCATGATGGGGAGGGGGGTGCTGTTGAAGATGGTCGTGCTGCCTAGGCTATTAAATTGTTTTGGGAACATACCATACATGATACCTAAGCGATTCTTCGTCAACCTCCAGAGCATATGCAGGGGCTTTATCTGGCATGGAACTAAGAACAGAATAGCCCTGTGGAAATTACAGAACACTTATGAAAAAGGGGGTATAAAAAACTGCCTAGCTTTGAGATCTATCATTTAGCCAGTCAACTGCAATACGTGGCTAAATGGTTAACTGAAGACTCGACATCAGAGTCCAGACTGTTGAGATCTGAATGTGCCTCTTTTTTTTTAAAGAATTGATATGGCTGCTCAAACCTGAGCTAAAAGGGCGCCCGGGGATTTTGAAATTGGGATGGAAGATGGGGTGTAAGGCTTGTCAGGCCATGGAGAACCCAACCCCGTGTTCTCCGCAAGTACCGTTAGTGGCATTGACAAGAGGAGACATGCAACTGAGGATGATGATACGTAAGCATTGGGAACCTGCGGGAATCGCAACAATGGGAGACATATGGCAAGAGGGGGAAGTAAAGGAATTTGAGGTGCTGGTAGAAGAAATGGGTTTACACTTAGGGCAGTACATTATCTATACCAGATTTGTCCGGCGGGTGAGAGAGACATGTTCTGAAATAATGCTGGAAGATCAACCTGACACAGCCATTGAAACGATGTATGATGTCGCAGAGGGTGGGCATGGGGTTTCCCGAATCTATGAGCTGCTGAAGTCAAGGGTGGGAAAGGAAATGGCCTAGTTAAGACGGCTTTGGGAAGAGGAGGCAGGGGAACTCATGAATGACGGGTTATGGGAGCGGGTTCAAGTATATCACAGAAAAGTGTCTAGGAATGTGAGACTCCAACAAATACAGCTATATGTAACTTACAGGGCATACATGACCCCCCAGAGGATAGGTCGGTTCAAGAGCACTGAACGACAAACATGCCCCAAATGCAGGGAAGAAAACGCTGGGATGATACACATGCTCTGGGCATGTCCAGAAATTGGAAAGTTCTGGAAAGAAGTAGCCCACCGATTAAACGAGAAAGGGATCAAGCTAAACGTTGAATCAGTGTGGGCATGCATGTTAGGGGGGTTCCCTAGATGACGTAATTTGAAACATGTGAGCCAACTTAAGGACTTGGCTTATATACTTGCCAATTGCAGAGTTGCCATGAGGTGGAAAGCATGCAACAGAACGAAGGTAGAGGTTTAGTGGAATGATCTCCAGAAATGGACCAAAGCCGAAACGGCAGTGTGGAATGAAGTGGGCAGTAGGGGAGGGGAGGAAGAAGCAGAAACCCTGACAGCCTGGAAACACCTAATGGCCACACTGTTGCGGTCCGCCCAGGACTACCCAAGCAATCATGAAACGTCTGAGAATACTGATAGGGAGGAACCCCCAGAAAGGGAAAAAGCAGAGTGCGAAGTGGAGTAGGCTCGAGTTGGGGGGTGGGTAAGGGGAAAGCAGTAGATACCTAACAATATATACATGATGCTGAAGTATTATGACAAGAACTGCTGGATTTGTTGAATGTTGATTGATTGTTGTAAAAACGAATAAAAATTGTTTAAAAAAAGAAATGTTGAATAATAAGATTTGTCAATTATTATATTGAAGAAAAGTGTTTAGAAAGTGTGTCCTAATGTATTAAATTAAGTAATGAAGATTTTATTTGTTAATTTCGATTTAATCTACACATTTTTGATTGAGGTTTTAGAACATTTGTAAAGGTTTAAATAAACCAATAACAAATAAAAAAAGAAATCTGTGCACCAGGTCAGATTCTAGAAATCCAGCGACCTCTAATGGGCAGGAGGGGCATTCCACCAATGCCAAGGCTGAGCCATAATGTAACTAAAGGGGATACGTCTACAACAGGAAGTTTGGCTGAGGGAATTCCTAAGAGGTTGACTTCAGGGGATCCTCATTACCCCTCCCATGTTTCAGTGGCAAGGGTGACTCAGGAAACAATGGACGATGCTTTATATGAGCTTGATAACACTTCAGGCTCTTCTTTTGATTCTTTTGACAGACTAATAGAAATTACAGCTGTTCTGCCAATTTAGTCCCTCTTCCCTGCCCCCTGCCCCAATCCCTGTTCCTCCCGGCCACCAAAAGTGTGCTTGCAACTCAGAGTCTATAGAAAAGGATTCACAGGGAGATTCCAAACTCCTTCTGGCCCACTTCCCCCAAAAGGATACAGAGTCCACACCTTATAGGGTGGTACTGGGGTGATACACCTAATGTGTTCTCAATCTCTGACGCCTCTCCAAAGGACTCAGAAGACTCTGACTCACTCCCGCCCCACAAGTGGTATAAGAGACACGTTGTCCCTTCAGAGTCTCGCGCCTCAAAGGAGGTTTCTGTTTTTTGACCCAACATACTTACAGCACCCCAGGTCGGCAGAGTGGAGACCTTCAGAGCGAGTATCTTTCTTTTTGCGTCATTGGGTTTGTCCAAAGAGTATAGAAATAAACTCATTTTGGAGTGTCCCAGGCCCAATATACCTGATAAAGTGTCACAGACACCATAAACAGATCAACCTATGGTGACCTTTTTTGCACAAAAGGCCAAAGACCCAAATAAATGTGGGTCGATAAAGCCCTGAGAATGTGTCAAGATAAGCTGTTGGAAATAACGGGGCCATCACACAATATTTGAAATGGCAGAGGACTGCGTTTTACATAATACACTATTAGACATACAAGGACTGAGAGGCTGGGTTCAAAGAGCCACTTGCCTGTTCAGCAATGCAATTGCAGCCTTGTCCAAGGAAAGGCGTAAGGCGTTGCTCATGCGATTGGACCCAAAGCTAGCTGATGTGGCAGTGGGGGAGGCTGGTCCCAAAGACCAAGGTAACTGATTTGGGGACAGGTTCATTAAGGATTTGTTATCATTTGTCCATACTTTCACATCCACGCAAACTAATATATGTAAAGTGTCTCAGCCAAAGTCTTTTCGATAGGACCAGAAGTGGTAGCACCCACTCCTTTGCCCATTTTTCTTAGTGCCCATTCCCAACCAGCCCTTTATTGATCCCTAGGTGCAAACAATGCCTCTCTGCCAGAGGGGGCCAAGAGGAATTTTCCCCCAGAAAGGAACAAATGGACGGGATGTGCCAGCAGAGGATTTGGTCGATCATGGCCTTCAACAGGTAAAAGCACACATTTTAAATGAGGGAGGTTGGCCAAGTTCCTGCCAGAATGGGAAATTCTCACATCCGATCCTTGAGTTCTACAAACGGTGGTGGATTTCCATACAGATTTTTACTCTGCTCGGTGCCTGTTGGTTGTCCGTGTTCCACTCAGTTTCAGCAGATTCAAACAAAAACAAATAGATTTAAAAATCCAATATCTTATTCTAAAAGGGGCGGTGGTGCCAGCTACTTACAAAGCCTCTCAGTTTATCAGCTCAACCTTTCTGATCCCAAAGATGGATGAAGGCTGTAGTCCAGTCTTAATCCTCAAGGCGCTGAATTCATTTGGGATTTACCAACTTAAGGGACACCCTGCTAGCAGCGTAATTGAGGGTCAGGATAAACCTCAAGGACTCATATCTGGTAGTCACAATTATTCACCCACTTCGGGAGTATCTCCAATTCCTGTGTAAAGGTCACAGATGGCAGTTTTCTTCTCTCTCGTTTGGTCTCTCTTCAGCCGATTAGTGCTTCACAAAGCTCTTGAAACCGGTAAAGGCACATCTCTGGTTGAGCAGGGTGAGGATCACTGCATATCTGGATGACATGCTCCTGTTAGCCCAAGATTAGCACTTTCCAGACGCACCTAGCAATGATGATATCACATCACTGCCCAGAGGTGGGTTTTGTCATAAAGGTGAAAAAATCCATCCTCCAGCCTACATAATGTATCCAATTTCTGGGCCTCAGTATAGATTCTCAGCAGTGCATCTTGCATTTACCAGAAAAATGGATGGCCAAGATACAGAAAGAAATGTGCCTTTTCAGACAGTTACCAAGAGTGTTAGGAATGTGGTCAGTGTCAATTCAGGCCATATTCCCAGCTCCCCTCCATTATAGAGCTTCACAGCGTCTTTGAGTCAGACACTTTCACAAAAATATTTCTTATTGCCAACTCATAGCTCTCTTCAGATGCCAAAAAGGTGCTTCTTTAGTGGCTGAAACAAATAGAAGCTTGGAATGGGAAAGCGATTTTTGGTCCATAGTCTTGGAATCAGACACCAGCAACTTGGACTGGGGATCCAGGAAATGTGACAAATACAGGGGATTTGTCCCTTATCCCCAATGGGGAGCCATCCTCTTTGGTACTAGGGTGGTGAGTCTACTCAGCTTAACACCACTAGGGGTCAGGGCAAGCGGGATCCCACTGGGGACGAAGAATCCCCATGTAAGGGTGTAATGCGTCAGCCATGGAGGGTTTGGCTCAAATGGAGATACACCTAACATAGGTGCAAGTGTTCTGTTTTACCAGTCTATGCCTTTTACAAGATGGCCGCTGGAACATATTTACGTTGCACGCACCATCTCTCTGATGCGTTCTATCAAAGTTTTCCCAAACTCCTAACGCTATCGCTCTTTGGGATCCAGTGAATCGCTTTGCGCTTTTCTTCCTTTTTGCTGTTTTCTCACTGCTTACAATTCCTGACACATTCGGAGGCTACTGTTACTCAGGTATTCTTTTGTGGGTTTTACTATCTAACAGCACACAAAGGTGGTATTGGTACTTTGTTTCTCGTCTTCCTTGGTCATCTTTCTCCTTTCTTTCTGCCGTTGCTGGTCTTTCCCTTTTGCTACTATAACATCAGCTATCCTAACGGAACTCCCGTTCTTAGTGTAAAAATATTGTCTCTCTGCTATCTCTCTAGACCCTCGGCTGTCACCGCATTGACAATCTTGTATCTCCTTTGTTCCCACTTACCTTTTGCCTCCTGTGCAAGCAAGACTGCACCCTCTTCATCCGGCGGCACTACCGTCTCGGGGGCTTGCAGTGCTGTAGCCTCGGTGTTCAGCGAAGCTGCCATTTTCAGCGCTCTTCTGTCTGGCGGTTTTCTTGACTTTGCAGTGTTGCTGCTTCCTGTGTTTGCTACGCCGCAGCTTCTTGAACTCAAAGGCGCTGCTTCTTCTGGAGATCCAGCCACCATTCTATCTCCATTAACTTTGGACTTATTGGTTCTCTTACCCTTTCACGTCAGAGGACTAAAACTACCGGAGCCAAATCATCGCATATTACTTGTACCATCAACTCAACTCAGGGTTTTTTCAGCTGGCCGTTTTTTTTCCCTGAGGTGGGGAGCTTGCTCCTCGGGGGCCACCGGGACTAGGTCACGGTGGCCACCGGGGAGCCACACCCCTATTTACATCGCAAAAAAAAAGGAAGGAGAAGGAGCCAAGAAGACCCAGCAGAAAGAAAGAAGTAGAACCTCCTGAAGACTCCTTGGAAAGGACAGGTGAGGAGGAGTTGAGGGAATGGGACAGTAGATCTGACAATTCTGACTAAGGGTTTTATGACACCTTTCTGTAAATCCCAAGTGTTTGTTGGCTATATGGGGATTGAAAAGTACAATAATGTACATGGCCCTTTAAAGGTGGATGGAACATAAAGGACACAAGACCCATGTAGAGAGAGATTCGTCCAGCCTGAGGGTGAAACACAGAAGCCTGCAACACAGTGCAGAAGAGGAGACATCTACCTTTCAGGAATAGCCCGGAGGCAGGCTCATGCAGCCGGCGTGGTGGGTGGAGAAAGCCAGAAGCCTGTGGAATGCTTCTGCGGCCAGGAAGGCGCAGAGCCTGAGGAGCTCAAAGCTGCCAAGAAAAGGTAAGACAGAGCGTCCACAAGGCTTGAAGCCAAAGTCCTGTCGCTCGCTGGAACCGAAGCACCACACCCGACCACGAAGAATTCAGAGTTGCGGCTCTGCATCAACTGGAGACACCACCTCCCCCAACTAGCACCACTGCCAGGAACCGTGTATGCAGCTAACAAAGAGGAGCGAGAGGAGGGCGGTGAGGCACTGAGATACTCCACAAGGGGGTTAAAGCAATATCAAGCTTAAAGTGCCAGTGAGGCGATGTAGTCCACATAGGGCTGAGCAAAGAGATACCCCAAGAAGGGGTGAAAGCAATACCAGACCTAGATGGCCTGAGAGGCAACATAGCCCATGCCATGCTGAGCAACAAGGTAACCCATGAGGGGGTGAAAGCAAAGAGAATTTGCAAAGGGGTGAGAAGCCTCCTAGCCAACGCAGGGCTGAGAACCGAGACACTTCATGAAAGGGTGAAAGAAGTGACGACTTGAGACAGGCTGAAGAGCCAGGAACCCAGCCCCGACTAGAACATATGAAAACCTGCAAGAGGGAGAAACACCCAGCAGGGGTGAATGAGAGACAGATTCTAGAGCTCACTCAGGGAAAAAGACATTCCCATGCGAACAAAGGGAAGGCAAGAGGGACTCCCAAAATGTGTCGTGTCAGATAAGGAGCAGATTCACAAGGCCAGTTATTCCAATTGAGAGTTGAACTGTTTGAACTGATAAGACCTATTCTTGAACTATAGTGACTGGCCAGGCCTGAAAGAGAGAACCAAGCACACAACTGGGTGGGGGTCAGAAACCAGACACCACAAGCCAAGAAACGGGGAGTACCTAGGCAAACTTTATGTTTTCAATAGTGGTAGGGTCAGTCGATAGGTGAGAATAGGTTTGGACAGAGGACAGAATTTTTATAAGACCAGTTTATTATTTTTCTTTGAGGTTCAGGGAAACCATTCTCATAGCAGCCGGGATAGAAGAGTGTGACAAATCTGGGGATGTCGTCCCTTCTCCCCTGGGGGAGCTCTTTTCCATGGGGTCAGGGCTGTGCTTCCACAGTATAATAGTTCCCCTGGGGGTGGTGCATCGAGGGAGGATCACATGGGAAAGGAAGCCCTTTATGGGATTGGTGACGACCATTCTCAGAGAACACAGTATATACCCCGGCTTCAATACACCCAACCCCTTCTCCAATGCCAAATCTTCCTGCCCCTCTTTAGATAGAGCCAATGAGTTCTATTGTCAAGTCAGTCAACCTAATATACTTAACAGGACTCTAGAGAACCAAAGTGAGTGGTCTAGCTTCTCACAGTATGTCATTGACCGAAAGCAATACAACAAACCGGTGCAGTAGTTTAAAGGCAGCACAGCTGAGACGCTAAGGGAGAGCTGTCCTCCGAGGAGGAATTGCGGGAGCCGTGCACCTGGTGAGCAGACGAGAGCCAAAAGGGAAGCCATGAATGGAGCAGGAGCAAAGCTCTTTGAAGCACTTCACTTGAGTATAAGCGCTTTACAAATAAACCATTACAAAGAACCTGAATGTGGTCAAAGACGGAAGGACTACTCAGGCTGGTGGGCAACCCAGCCCCTGGCAAACTGCCTTAGATAGAGGATGCACAGCTGGAAATAGACATCTGCAGAGCCACGGCAGACCCCACTGGTTACCCGAAAGCTACTAGAGCCTCGAGAAAGTATGCAGTTGCTCGGGGAATGCCGGTACCTGCACGAAAGAGACAAACAGGTATGCAGGTTACCCGAGAGGTGCTAGAAGTCTGGGGAAGAAAGGGGGTTAAAGGAGAGGCTTGAATGAGAGGGTCTGATTACCTGAGAAGAGGTTGCAAGTCTGGGACCCGCACCCATATGGCATCAGTATAAGAGGGTCTGGGACCCAGAGAATAACCAAGATAGAGAAGGAAGAATCGGATGTTTGGCAGGAGAGTGAACCAAGCAGATACGATAATGAATTGCAAGTCTAGCCGTCGCACCCACACCCATACCCATATAAGAAGCCGAGTATACAAACCCATACCCATATAAGAAGCCGAGTATACAAGGGTCTGCACCCTGATTGTAAAAGAAACAAACAAGAAAGAGTTGTATGCTTGGCAGGGGAGTAAACCAAGCGGATACAATGCTACATTGCGAGTCTGGGACCTGCACCCATATGAAAAACAAAAGCTTAAAGTAACGAAGAATAAGAGGGTCTAGGACCCTGTGAGAGAAAGAGAGACAGTCCATGAGAGGACAGTTGCTTGGCAGGAGAGTAAACCAAGACATTAAGAACATTGCAAGTCTGGGTCGTGCACCCACCTGAGAGTTTGAGAATAAAAGGGTCAAGGACCCTGGAAGTGAAAATGACTGAATAGAAGGAATACTATGCTTGGTAGGGAAGTGTGCCAAGTTGGTGGGATTAATTGATGGTTTATTTATATAGCACCTATACACAATGTCATTCAAAGCACTTCAAGGCAGGGAGGGAGCAAGGGAGAATACAGTGACATTCTTACAAGTCCTTGATACATTCAGAATGTGAAATTAACTATCATAATGTACGAATATTGCATGATGCCGTTTGGGCTGGTTAATGCACCAGCAATCGTTCAGCGGTTCATGGACCGTCTGTTTGCAGATCTACTGTATGTGTTTGTCATTGTCTACCTAGATAACATATTGGTGTACTCAAAGAACCCCAGACTACATGATCAACATCTCACTGAAGTCATGGAACGTCTACGAAGTAATAACCTTTTTGCCAAACCTGAGAAATGCCTCATAGCGGTTTCCACCGTTCCGTACCAGGGAGTCATATTATCTGCTAATGGAGTGGGTATGGACCCTAAGAAGGTATCATCCATCCTTGAATGGCCTGCACCGACCTCACTCAAGGAGATCCAGGTGTTCCTCCGTTTCGCCAACTTCAACAGGAGGTTCTTCCCGACGTTTTCTGAGCAGGTTCTTCCTATAACCACATTGCTGAAGAAGGATGTACCATTCATTTGGAATTCTCGGGTGGAAGAAGCCTTTCAGAATGTGAAGACCGCCTTTTGTTCAGCTCCCATACTCAAGCAACCAGCTCAAAGACTGCCATTCATTGTGCAAACGGACGCATCAGCGGGAGCCATCGGTGCTGTTCTCAAAAAGGTACATAATGGAATGGAACACCCAGTGGCTTACCTTTCCCGCACCTTGACAGCAAGCGAAAATCTGCCTGTGCTGAATGGAGACACCTGCTGCAGGGCTCTGTCCATCCGTTTGAGATCCGCACGGATCACAGCAACGTCAAGCTGTTACAGCAGATGGAATGTAAGAACACGCGTCAAGCTAGATGGGCCTACTTTTTTGCGCAATGTGACTTCTACATTACATACCTACCGGGCAGCAAGAACATCCTCACTGATAGTCTATCGATGAGTCCATCAGTCTACAGCAGTCCTCCTTTTCATGGTGACCGCTTGCTCCAAAATTTATCTTTTGTGGGTGCCGTCTCCAGATTCCTCCAGGAGGTGAAGGCTGCATCGTTTCCTGCCCTTGCCCCACTCACTCAAAACTAGTTGGACCATTTATCAGAGAAGGATGGTCTTTGGTTTCAGCAGAACAGGTTGTTCATACCCGAAACCAAACAGCAATTGCTGATTCTTTCTTGGGGTCATGAGTCTAGACTTGCTGAACATAAGGGAGTAGCAGCTACCTCCGAACTCATCTCTCGAACCTTCTGTTGGCCCTCAATGCAAACAGACATCAGACACTTTGTATTGTCATGTCCCATATATGCTAGGAGTAAATTCTCCACTTCTAAGCTGATTGGATTGTTGTAACAACTTGTACTTCCTACAGAACCATGGGTGCATGTTTCCATGGATTTCGTGGTGGATCTCCCTCCGTCTCAAGACCACACTGCAATCATGGTTACCATCGACCGCTTAGGTAAAATGGCCCACTTTTGCCCTCTCAAGGGCGTGCCGTCCACTCCAGAAATGGCACAAGTATTCCTCACGGATGTGGTACGATTGCACGGTATACTCGATAACATACTATCAGACAGAGGTTCTCAAAATAACTCAAAGTTCTGGAAGACTTTATGTGATCTGGTAGGTATAAAGAGAGCTCTTACATCAGGTTAACACCTGCAGTCCAATGGGCAGACAGAACACTTGAATGCCACCATGGAGCAATACCGCCGGTGCTTTGTCAACACAGAACAAACCAACTGGTTCTCTCTTTTGCCATTAGTGGAATTTGCATACAATAACGCCACTCATTCCCCCATAAGGATGTCTCCATTCTTTTTCACTTATGGACGTCATCCTAGAACATTTCCTGCAGCTCCTTTTCAAGCATTCAATGTGCCTACAGTGGACACGCTCCTGGAAGCTATCACTGAAGCCCAAAAAGACTGCCATCCATAACCTGGAAGAAAGCTGCTGCAGATATAAACAACAAGCAGACCTACATCGCAGACAAGTGCTGGAATGGAAGGAAGGGGGTTTAGTATTGCTATCTACCAAATACCTTTCTCGCTGGACCCGTTCTTCCAAATTAGCACCCAAATATCTATGTCCTTTCCCTATTTTGTCTCGCATCAATCCTGTGGCTTTCAAACTCTGGCTACCCAAGTCTCTGCAGCGTATCCATCCAGTGTTTCATGCCTCCGTACTCAAAACCTATGTCCCTGATGAATATCGGAGGAAGCTAAGCCATTGATCAAACTTGATCGACCCTACACCAGATGTCTATGAAGTATAAAGGAACTTTGATTCTCGCTACCACAAGGGGAGTCTTCAGAACCTTGTACGGTGGAAGGGCTTTTCCCCGGATGAGGACTCATGGGAACCGGTGGCTAACATCTCTGCTCCCTCTTGTCTTCTAATGTTTTACAAACTCCATCCGGGCAAACCCGGGGCAGACCCCCTGCAAAGGAGGCATACTGTCATGAGGGCTGGTTCATGGAAGCTCTGGTCTAGGTGGAGGATCCACCATTAATGTGCCATTGTGTTCTCTTTGGTGACGGTCTGGTCTTTCTGTGTAGTTTCCTACTTCTGCTTCCTTGCCCCGACCCCCTGTGCGTTGCAACTCTAGGAATTACTTGCGCTCTGTTCCTGCTTGCTCCGCTTCTGGCGGTTGGATGTATTCCAGCGTCTGCTGTTCCCTACTCTGTGTACCTTTGGTCACACTTTGCTCGTCTCTGCCCTTCCACTGTTTACTTGTTCTGTCTGTTCACTCAGAACGCGAGCCTCGTCTTGCGCTCCTCTGCCTCTTGTGCTCTCTCTCTTTCTCTCCCTCTCTCTCTCTTTCTTTCACTCTTCCTAACCTTTCCCTTTCGCTATCTGCCTTTGGTATTTCCGTTAGCCCTCTCTTCATCTCCCTTTCAATTCCGCCTCTGCTGGTTTTACGGTGCAGAATCGGGTTACTTTCCTTGTTGGCTGTGTAACTTTTGGGTTAGTGTGGGCTCGTTTCCTGTGATTTCCACTGCGTACCAGCAATCGGTGAGTCCCTTTTTTCCTCACTTCTGCCCGGACTGGAATGTGACTCTCCTACTGAGCTGACGTTTCCTCTGTGGTGTATTAGCATTCCGTTTCATTTCTTTTGGGACTCTGTCATCTGAGTTTTTCTTGCTGGTTGCCCCTTCATTTCTCCCTCTCCTCCATTACTCTTAGGAGTGCTATCCTTCCTCTGTGTACCTTTATTTGGAACTTCCCTCCAGCATGCACAAGTTCCACTTGCAGTCCGCATCATTGTGCTCTCATTTTTGGATCCTTTACAAACTTCAAGAACTCTATACAATACTTCAGTGCCTTATCTTTTCCCTTCGAAGTCAAGGCCCTCCAGGAGACTCCTCATCCCTGCATTCAGGAAATCTTATTTATTTATTGTTGTATTTTAGTCCATAAAGAACTTTTACAACACTACATATAAAAATAGATTTACAATCATTAACTGAAGAGAAAAACGATACAATTCATCATATATAAATATACATATCAGTACTAATATACAAGACTTCTAATTAATATAAACTGAAAATTCCTATGATTTTCATGTTAAGACATTTGGTTGTTTTTCAATTAATCACTTCATTGTAGTTAGAATAAATTATTCCAAACATTATCACCTATTCGCCATTTGTTTACATATCATTTGCCACTAAAGGACTCAAACAAACGCTGTACCAGAGTCCAAACATTGTATAATGCGATAATCAAAACTTCAGAGGAGGAATTAAGACGCATGTTCCAGAAGTGGGTAGTGGCTACCCATTCAAAGTGGTGAAAATAACGACAGTAACAAGCCCTGTAAAGGGCCTCCAATTTTGGACATAATGAAAGCACATCAACTGTCTCTGATGTGCCTGCCTCTTTACAGATACAACATATCCGTTGATCATGAGCAAGTTTCCATTGTGAACCATGAGTGGCTCTTACAGGTAATTGGTTAGTACGCATCAAAAGTCGAAATCTCCGCACATCAGGACTAGGACACTTTAACAAATACAGCTACGGGGTACAGTAGCTATACACAATACCTTCAAGGAAATAATTATTTTTAAGGCCGCTTAGGTGATTGATAGTGGCTTCCCAGTCTTTCATACAGGATTTCTTCTTAAATTACTTTTTTATTCCCTTGTATCTGCCACAGATTGATCGCTCAATTGACCAGTTTTTACTTAAATAAGACCTTCTGCACATGGCATTGTAAGAATTTATAGAGAATGTTCCCTGTCTTACAGTTATAACATTTTGGCCAATATCACAGAGCAACTCACTGAAGGGATGACACAAAGCCCTGAGGGGGCAAGAGATCTCTCTGAAGAATCACCAAGGCTTTGAGAGATATTAAACCAAACTCAGCTCTTATATATTGCATAGGGCACGACGAGGGAAGACCCAATATGGAACGCCAAAAATAACTTTCTATTTTGTCCAACCATAAAAGGTTTTCAATTGTAAGAGCCTCTAAGCTGTATGTCACTGCAGGAACAAACCATTGTGATATAACATTACGATACCCTTAAGAGAATAGCCAGCAAATTGCATTACATGTTTGCGAGTCATAAGTGTAATTAGTCTGGCTCTCTTAATCCTAGACTCTATTAAGGAGAGGTATCCTTGTTTACAGTCCATTTCCACTCCAAGATATTTGTAGACCTCGGTGTAATCAATCACACCCCAGCTGATATTCATAATGAGTCTATTCACTTTCTTGGACAAAATGCACATGGTTTTGATTTTTTTCAAATTAATTGTCATGTCATGTTCAATTGTAAACACACCAAGCCCCTCTAATATGGCTTTCATACTGGCTATTGTGTGATCAACCACCACAAGATCGTCTGCTTTCAATAATGCAGTAATCTTAATCTTGGCGAACCT
Source organism: Ambystoma mexicanum (assembly GCF_040938575.1). Lineage (NCBI taxonomy): Eukaryota > Metazoa > Chordata > Amphibia > Caudata > Ambystomatidae > Ambystoma > Ambystoma mexicanum. The sequence continues at coordinate 1,134,555,838 of NC_090923.1, forward strand.
CGCAGGACAATGAGCCCGACTCTCAAGTCGTCCTATTAACACTGCAGTGTAAATGTTAAAGAGCAGAGCCGCTAACAAACAACCCTGTTTAACTCCTCTATTTATTTTAATGGGTTTAGTTAGTCTTCCCGCGTTACCATGGCTGACGCAAACCGTATTATTTTGGTGAAATTTGACTATAATTTCTAACAACCATTGAGGGCATTGAAAGTGGCGCAATATTTTCCATAACTTATTGCGGTTGACCCGGTCAAAGGCACTACTAAAATCAACATAGGTTGCATATATTGACGAATTGGATTTAAGTTTAGCCTTAGTCATAATAGCGTCAAGAAGACGGATGTTGCCAATAGTGGAACATCAGGACCGGAAGCCAGATTGAAATGGGTGGAGAATTTGGTTGGCGTCAGCCCAAGATTGCAAGTGTGACAGTACAATAGAGGCAAAGATTTTACTTGTAGTGTCAAGTATCGATAAAATAAAATAATTTATCGGTAGTTCACGCGAGCCTGCTTTATACACGAGTGTCAATATAGACTTGGACCAGGAGTCAGGGATAGACTTTACCTGGCAGACCTTTTTATATAGCGATGTTAAAATATTAGACCAGGTGATGAGGTCATTTTTGACTACACAGGAAGCAAGGCCGTTGGGGCCAGTGGCCCTAGAGTTACTAAGTTTAACAATGATGCGCATAATATCTTTTATATTAAATTTAAGGGGCCAAGGTCGCTCAGAATTCAAAGTTGGTTCAAGAATAGCAGCATCAAACATAGAAATCAGCCCACATAGATTCACCAATTGCATTAAGTGGCCGGGACAAATCATTCGACTTAATCTTATTCAAAAGTTTCCAAATGGAGCTATGGTTGCCCTTTTGCATGGTATTAATCAGTGTTTGCCATTTCATATTCAGTATACCTTTACGGTTACGTTTGCACCAACCACTACATGCATTAGTTAATTTTTTCTTTCGGGGAAGATATTCATCTCAACAAATAGGTAACCTCTTTAATGCTCGCAATTCACAGCGATGAAGACGCCTCACTAACACCAAGTCTCTGTCATACATAGTGTGACAATGTTTCCATTAGCTATAATGGAGATCCCAGGTGCAACTGCTAGTTCCGTGGTCCATTGTTTGATAATTTGTTCAATATCATTACCATTAAGTAAGTCATTGATAGAAAGCAACATTCAAATTCTTTTGTTTAGCTTTCTAATCTTGGCACCATTCCATTTTATACAAGTACCGGAATTAGATATACCAAGGTTAGTAGGACCACGGTCAGAAAGGCTGGTGATGGAAAGATTAAGTTTAAGCCTAACAGGGACATGATCACTGTAGACAGAGGTACATACTTCAAAATCGCTGATATAGGAGAGAGCAGAAATATTACCACACCAATAATCTAATGTTGCAGACGTATTGCCGCTGGACCAGGTACATTTTCCTGGAGTATATCTTATGGACCTGCCATTCAATGGCCATATCTCCCAATCTAGGAAGAAATTAGACCAAGAACGCTCTCTGTCATTACGCTTGCTTTATACATAACATTAGTTTGAGAAATATTATTAAAGGTCATCTTCATTATCGAGGTCTCACAATGCGAATTGAAGTCGCCCCCAATTATAACTATCTCATTTCCACTAATCATCAGCCAACTGGTTAAAAGTTCATCAAGGCTGCCGTGAATAGTATTCGCGCAAGCTGAGGACAGAGCGTCATAAATGTTAACAAATAACATGTTAGGAGTATTTCTGCCAATTTTAGCCTTAACTTCAACAGCTAGTACCCATTCATTGCCAGTTACTGTAGACAATTCATTAGCATAGAAATCATGCGAAACTGCAGTTATAAAGCCACCATTGGGGCGCCCTTTAAGTCCCTTTTTTGCATGACGCTGAAAGATATGGTGGGAGTCTATACAAAAATCATACTTGAGCCATGTTTCCTGGAGCAGAAATATAGGAATTATAACTAATGATCCAAGGGAACCACCAGTTTTCAATAGATGATTGTGTCCTCTTGTATTCCACGATATTGCTTCCAACACTCATGCTTCAGGGCCCTCAAGCTTTCCCAACAGATTCTTTAGCCATTTCCAGCCTGCTTGATTTTCCATGTCCTTCACTGGGCCAGCAGGATTGAGATTTTTGCTTCGGTTTCATCGTTCTACAATGTATACATGAATTGAACATCGATATTTCAGGAAATGGAATATCTGTTTATACCCAAGAAAGTTTATGGAATCCTCCGGTGTGTGAATAAGTGACGCAGTTGTAGGAAGTATACAATGAAGTCTAGGAGCTGCAGCAAACTGGTGCTTAGCTGGCTACACAAATTCAAAGTCACAAGACTTAAGTATTCTAAGGGCGGGGATCTTGGTAAATATTTCGAGTATGTGCATTCTAGTCAGGAGATGCTTAGTACACTTATCCGGCCGCTCAGTAATAATTACTACTCTGTTAAGTAGCACTTGATTAGTTTTTAGTTCTTCTGTTGACGAGTCGACTGCCTCACCAACAGAACTATTAATAATTGACTTTGATGTGTCAAGGTGGCCACATGCCTCAGCTTCATCTGTCAAGGTGTCATTGGAGTCAGAATCTTCCTTAACTTTTGGTTCCTCTGTCTCTGAATGACCTTCAGAAATTAACCAGCTGGATAAAGTGCTGTGTTGGACCGATTGCCTTTTCTTCTTTCTGTTTTCACATTTGCGAAGACGTTTTGTTCTAATTTTATTATTCACCTTTATTGCAATAGTAGAATTCAAAGGCAATTGATCATTATCCGATGTTTCATCGACACAGTGTTCAGCAATCAGTAACATTGCTTTGCGTTTACAAGTCTGGCTAGCTGTTCTCTTTGTTTACGTGGAGGATGTACATTAAGTGACTCCGATACGTTGTAAGAGTTGTTAGATTCTATACTTGGTATAGGCAAGGCAGTAGGAGCAGGTACGGTAGCCATTTCCACTGTGGGTTTTTGAATCAAATTGTCATCAGTGCTCGGCCGGGCTTCCATTTTTGACTGCATTAGAGATTCGAACAGTGAACATTTTTTTTGCGTTTGGTAATAAGTTTGATCTGTGAGTTTAAGATTTTGAGAGCAAAGTGAAGAAGGCCAATGTTAGGGAACAAGTTATTTTCATTTGTTGTTTGCACTTTTGTTTTAACTGGTTCAGTCACACACCCATCGGAGATATCAATTATTTCCACTTGTTCATTTTGGTGCAGAAGCTGGTAACTTGAGATACCTGATAACGGAAGCAGGGACAGAGTGCTAGACAGTCGGGGAGGGTGGTGATTGTTTTCAGCGGTGATATTAAGTGTAAGTGCTGATGATTTAAGGCATATATGTTCAGCCATTGCAACTCCAGCATCAGCAGTTTCCCTATTAGTTCCGCACAGGCGGTAACAAAGGTCTAATAATGAATTGTCATGAATGACATCTGGCATAGGTCGCATGGAGGGTATTTCCATTGACCCTAAATTGGGCGGATGAACATCAACAACCACAGTCGAACACTGTGGAGGTAAATCAGAGCTGAGAGTAACAGTTTCTTTACCAGAGGGTAGAGGACCTAGTGTATCAACATTTTTTAAAGGTCTATTATCAAATTTTAAAAAGTCCGTAATTTGGGCAGATGAGATTGAGCGTGAAAATGTAGCTAATCGAGGCAACTCAGGGTCCATATCCATGTGAAGAGAAACACTCAATTTATCCAGTTTACTAAGTGCGTCTTTATTCTCTCGCCGATAGCTAGACTTTTTACCATACGGCTTCCCCTTGCGTAAATTATAATGCCTCGTTGTGGGGGCTGCTTTACCAGGCATCTCTATTAACAAGAGGAAAAGGCGCTTACCTCTTCACAGCCGAACACGGCCAAACACACTCTTCCCACACTCCGCGTGGGGCTATGGGCTTATAGAGTGTTCACAGGCCGGCAAGATCGTCTTTCAATGGAAAGGGTAGCGAGACTTCCAACAGCAAAATAACACAGGGAAAAATAAAATCAGCTGCAGCTCCTCTCAGGTCCAAACACCTGCAGGAGCTGCAGGATCATTTCTCTCCTTTTGGGACCATTGTTCTTTGCTTACCTTGGAAGATTCTCATCCTGCACCGAAATACCATACAGGGGTTTTTTGTGGCGCTTGGCTTTTTCCCCTTCAGGACTGTGCAGGGAGTATGTTATTTGTGTTGGCACTGTTTCCTCAGTCCAACAAAAGTGGTGATCTCCCGGAACAGACCCTACCTCTTCAAAAATAAGGGATCCCTGGAGGAACCCGATACTTCCATAGCGGATTCCAAAGGCTCCACCAGCAACAGCGATATTGATCGATCCCCAGGTGAAACCCCCTAACAGTGACAGATAGGGCAAGAACTTTTGACAATGATAAGGAGGGGAGGGGGGTAGGAAGGAGAATGAGACAGACAAGTGGCAACATGACTATGCCTGATGACAATCAAGGTAGTGCCGGAATAAAACAATAGGTGGGGGGATGGGGTGGGAGTAGAGGGAGAAGGAGAAGGACAAAACAAGCAACTATCATGCTAGGCCTGACGACATTTCAGATAGTGCTGGAGGGGGGAGGGAGGAGAAAGTGAGGGAGGAGGGAGGTACAAGAAGCTGCTATCAGACCGGTCATGAGACATTAGTGATAGAATAAGAGCTATTGACAATAATAAGGAGGGGAGAGGGTGGGAAGGAGAAGGAGACAGACAAGCGGCTATATTACTATGCCTGACCACAATTGAGGTAGTGGCGAAATTAAACTATAGGTTGGGGGGGTTGGAGTAGAGGGAGAAGGTGAAGAACAAAACAAGCAACTATCATGCTAGGCCTGACGACATTTTAGATAGTGCTGGAGGGGTGGGAACAGGTAAGGGGAGGGGTGAGGAGACAAACATTTCAATGCTATCATACTCGGTCCGGGACAATTCTGATAGAGTAAGTGCAATGAAAAAGTAAGGGACGGAGAGTGAGGGGAGAGGAGGAAAGAGCAGAGAATAAAACAGTGAAAAGAGCAGAGAAGCAGAGGGGAGAGCGAATACAGTTGCAGAAGTCAGTAAGACACAATGTTGCAGTGAACAGAAAATCTGAGCAAGGATTTGAGATGACGATGGGCGCAGCATGGTTCAGGGCCACCCTGAGTACAAGATCCAGGGGAGGTCTAGCATGAGTGTTGAGAAGGTGAAGCAACAAAAAGTCAATGTGTCCACAAAGTCAAATCCAAGCGATGGTAACAGGTCAGCGATGGTATAACCATAGGGAATTCAAACAACTCTAACAGTGGTTAAGGAGAAGGGGGGTGGAAGAAGGCATAGGGGAAAGGAGATGGCAAGTAGACGAGATCAGGCAAACCAGGGAGGGGGTGGGGGGCACATAGAACATCGCGGGGGACCGGGAGAGGGTAGGGGGCACAACGGGCCTCACAGGGGACCAGAGAGGGGGTGGGGGCATACAGGGCATCACAGGGGACCAGGGAGGGGGCTGAGGCCCACACAGGACATCACTGGGGGCCAGAGAGGGGGTGGGGGGCACACAGGACATCACGGAGGCCCAGGGAGGGGGTGGGGGCACAAGGGGCATCACAGAGACTGGGTAGGGGTTGGGGGGGCATACAGGACATCACGGGGGACCAGGGAGTGGGGTGGAGGACACACAGGAGATCACAAGGGACCAGGGAGGGGGTGTGGGGCAGACAGGACATCACAGGGGGCCAGTGAGGGGGTGGAGGGCACACAGGACATCACAGGGGACCAGAGAGGGGGTGGAGGGCACATAGGACATCACAGGGGACGAGGGAAGGGAGTGGAGGGCACACATGACATCAAAGGGGACCAGGGAGGGGGTGGAGGGCACACAGGAGATTACAGGGGACCGGGGACGGGGTGTGGGCACACACGACATCACAGGGGACCAGGAAGGAGGGCACACAGGACATCACAGGGGACCAGGGCGGGGGGCACACATGACATCACGGGGGACCAGGAGGGGGAGGTGGGGCAGCGTTCCGGGAGCAGACAGGGGCTTTTTGTTGTGGGCCTTGGTGTGTCTGGGCCGGCTCCTGTCTCCTGGTTGCTGTGATTGGCCTATTAAGGCCAATGCAACCAATGGGGGTAGTAGTCAAGTCAGACAAAGGTGAAAGCACCAGGCAATTCTAGTAATCCGGCCATCTTGAAAAAGCAAAACCGCATGGGAAAGGCAATGGCCAGGTGTGCATTGAGGGAAGAAACCCAAGAAATGGGTTTATTCCAGCAAGATGAATGCTTTTCCAGCACTCGTCGATCAAAGATCAAATTATAACAGTTTCTTTTTTCAAATAATTGCCGGAATGCGCACAGCAGGCGCTGTAAGCATTGAATTTGCAGGGCTTACCCCAGCAACTGCACTACCATTATATGGATCATCATGGAAGATCAAGGGCTGCAGGAGCAGCAAGGCACAGCTCCGAAAGTCTTGGGATGAAAGGCAGAATAGAATAGATAAAGAACTATGAATCTGAGAAACAAATCCTTGTGAGTTACCTATTGACATTTACCTAAAACGATACGGGGCTCAGGAGCCCAAAAGGAAGGGAATTAGAACAAGGAGTGTAGGGGAAAGAAGCATGAACCTAGCCTATGAGTGTTACATTTCTGAACATTGTTTATTTCATCAATTTTGATAACCTGATACTGGGAACCTTTCTGTTGGTTGGAATTATAATGAACAATTTACATTGGGAAGAGATCATCCTTGCACAGCGGATTTATTAGTGTTAGAGACAGAAGTAGGCTTTTCAGACACAACACTGACAATCCTTTTAGTTTTAGACATCCTGACAATTTCACTCACTTTCTTTGAGGTAGTGAAACCCCTCTTCGCTTTAGGGAAGGAGAGGCATTTTTCCTACCCTTTCTTGATCAATAAAAGTCTCCATCCACAAATATGCCACCATTGTGTCTGAGCCTTATTTCTGCACCCTTGGCACAAACTGGGGGGACCCTGAGATTTCCCAAAGTGACCAATGCTAATTCCAGTCCCACAAGTTATAAATCTGGGAAAACCTCCACCAGGAGTATTCTTTCTTCCAGTGGGCTGGGTCCTATACAGAGAAACCGAGTGCCCATTTGCCATCCGGGCCAAAGGATTGGAGTACGATTTTCCCCTTTGTCAGAACATCCCCTAGCTCTGGGATGTATGCTAGGACCGGCAGTTGAACTTGTCGTGTAGATGACGAATTCGTCCTGCCAATGTGTCCCTCGGGTGTTCCTAAAGACAGACTGAGGGATCTATTGAACGAAAGATGAGTTGGACGCTTCCGGGACACAGCTGGCTGTATAATAAGAAATGCACAGAATCAGCACCAGATGAACAATACTTCAACGTAAATACAATAAGGGTAGTCAGAAGGCTAACCTGTAATGTTTGGTATTTACCGCAAGGAATCCCCTTGATAGTAACTTGGAGATGGGATCTCTGTTCACAGCCTGGAGCTGGAGTTACCCTGTAACCAGACAGTGCAGTTAGATACCCCAGCGTGATGCAATCACCAGACAATAAGCACAGTTATGTGGGATTTCTTACCCTAGTAGGCGGTCTGCTTTGATTGAAAGTAACAGTGCTCTTTGCAGGCGATGAGACTTGAATGGTCTTTGACAGGAGTCCCCTGACCCAACGGCACGAGGACGTCTATAGTCAAAAACAGAATTCTTAGTCCTGTCACCAGGTACCCCTAACCCGACGACACAAGGACGCCTACAAAGCCCAGAAAAGTGCTTTTAAGGCAGTCTCTAGTCCAAGCACCGAAAAAAATAATTCCAAATTGAAGAAACAAAAATGCGAATCCTGAACGGGTTCCGTGTTGGTCAGAAGCGGGCAAAAACAAGACAGTTCACAAGGCAATAGAATCCAAGGACAATCCGAGTTGCCGTTTAGCAGGCAGTCGAGGTACAAGACGTGAAGCACAAAGAGAGTCCGCAGGAAGTTCTGTGTTGTACACCAGATGTTACTTGAATCACCAGGGACAAAACGTGAGCAATCCAGTAGGCAAGCAAGGTTTCAAAAGCCAGAAGAATAATAGAAAAAAAGCATTGCACAAGGGTAGCTTCCTGATAGAAACAAATTCAGAAGCATCGTAACAAGGTCTGGCGGTGCTTAAATGAGGAAATCACCTGACTCGCAATACGCGCCACTGCTTTAGTGGCGTACCGGTTGACAGGTATGCAGGACGCCATCATCTCCATGGCGATCACCAACACGCACGAAAAGACGTGCCGCGCATGGGGATTTTGCTGAAACATGATCTGGCAGACAAAAGGCTCCTCTTACATGGGTGGGAATGAACATCCTTGGGTACTTTGAGAAGCGAAGAAGAACCAAGTCCAGCAATGCGACGTAACTTGTGCTTGACCACTGACGGTTTCCTGACACCCTTTTACTTCACAACCAATTTTCCAACTAGAAAGAACATGGAAGGGAATAACTATAACCTATTTTCCTATTCTTCCCAGTGTGAGGGGTCAGAAGACAAGTAGATAGAGTTTTTTTTCACAAGTAGCCATTTTTATTAAATAATAAGGATGGGTTAAACACCTCAATTTCCCTAACCTAACAAGGATTTCCCTACCTGTCCAACTAAGGCTGAAGGAAAACACTAAAAAGGTATCTGTCACTTCCACTCTGATACATATAATAAATCATATAGGTATTACGTGGCCAAAAATAACAATTAAGATTCAAACATAAACTTTGCAAACATATAACTACACCCTGGAAAAAAAAGGAGCCAACAGCACGAAGCACCGATCAAACCCACGATCGGAGGAATATCTCAAGAGCCCAAGAACGCATTCAGAGTCGGACCACACACGGGGAAGAAAAAAGACCAGAGAAAGAACGTAAAAAAGACATGTCAGGGGGAGCAAAATGTTCTAATAGCAGCGAAAAAAGGACCCCTAAAGGCCTATGGAAATGGCTGAAAGCGGCGCTAAACCCCAACCACGACAAATAGCAATCACCATGTGAGGTGACCAGAGAACGACCTCCTCTGAATGGTCTACAAGAAACCCATCCACAAACATGTTTGACAATGGCCTTGCGGAACACGAGAGGCCATCGCCACTTAACTAACCCAGATAATCAGGACCTGGGGGCTTTTGATATACTATGCCTCCAGGAAACCTGGTTAATGGAAAAACCATCTTTAGACGGTTTTGAGATTGAATTTTCCCTGGCGACAAAAGGTATGTTTGGCCATCCGTCATCAGGTCTTCTAGTGGCAATACAGCTGGGTTCAGGGATTACGAAATAAATAACAGAGGCGTCTGGTATCCTTGCAGTACTAACAACATGGATCCAACAAGATAGTGGCCGCAGAGGAAGTGTAACATCACAGGTAGCTATTATAAATGTCTACTGGAATCCCCTGAAAACCTCAACAGTACGTTTTTGCAAACAACTAGCAAAGGTGATCGACAATATCTCCGTGGCACATCCTATGTCACATTTCTGTGGAGATTTGAATGCAAATTGCAACAGTATGGCTGAAAATGCCACTGTGAAGACCGTACAAAGCTCAGTGGAAGAAAGAGGATTAGCGTGGATGGCTCTTATGAAATCTAGAAACCTACACAATGTTGCCTCGGTGAAAGCATGGGAGGTTACTACGCCCACATGGGAGAGAGGCAACTCCAGTGCAACTCTTGATTACTTATTTATATCTCACAGCCTACTTCCATATATGGAAGATTTTTCAGTGTCTAGAACCATAGAGAGTGACCACAACCTCTGGAAATAGCATGGACATCGGCCCGCCCAGTGGCCAAAAGATATAATCAATCGGTAGAGGTAAACAACCAACAAACCCGGCTACGCCTGACAGCCTCTAACATCAAAAGTATCATTGATAAAATACAAAAGGGGTACATGGAAAAATGAAGACCAGGGAAAAAAGACGGTATGTCCAGACTACTTACCTTTCTTACTACAGTACACGGTGATCATGATGCGGGGTAGACCACCCAGAATTAAAAACTGTCACGTCTATGATAGAGCGTTGGCTGAAAAAAGAAAAGCGGTGAGACAACTGAAAAGACAAGCAACAACAATAAACACACCCATGGCGTGGAGAATATGGCTATTGGAAGTTAGGAATTATAAATCATGGCTCTGAGGGCACAGACACGTGATGTACCGAAAGGACGCGGAGGCAATGCTTCGGACTCTCAGCACAAAAAAAACAAGCAATATCTGGGCCCTCATCAAAAAAACAGATAAGGTGTTGGAGAACCAAATTACCAACTCAGTCACTGAAGAAGCATGGGTCAAGTTCTTTGAAAATCTCTATATGGCCCCACCAGACCACAAACCTTCATCTCAAACCGAATCAGTGACCCCATGTATCAATCTAGCCTCAAAAGATGACATAAAAATCACCATTATAAAACTCAAAAATTCAAGAGCTCTGGGTCCCGATGACCTAAGTAACATCGATCTTAAGCAGAATGTGGAGGAATGGACGAATTTCATTAGTATCCTCGTTGATCAATGCAGGCAAACAAGATCTATTACAACGTCATGGACCCACTCAGTGGGGGTACCGATATTCAAACGAGGAAACAGGGAAGAACTGGACAATTATCGTCTGATTGCACTACTTGACATAATAGGAAACATTTTTGCAACCCTCCTTCTCGGTCATTTCCGGACATGGGCCAAAATGTCTCCGGCCAACGACCCGTTTCAAATGGGTTTTTTAAAAAACGGAAGTACCACAGTCAACATCCTAATGCTAAAACTTATCAAATCTAAGGTAAAGCAAGGTTCCCCAACAGTCTTTTTGGCTTTCGTAGACTTTTAGAGGCCTTTGATAGAGTGGACATAAAAATCCTGTGGACAAATTGAAAAAATGGAGGTGCCCGAGGGAAGTGCTTGATCCAGTTATGGCTCTCCACACGAATACCAAACTAAGAGTTTGCCTAAACCACCAAGGCTTGCTATCAAGAGCAATACCTTCAGAATGTGGAGTGAAGCAGGGGTGCCCCTTAGCGCCAGCACTGTTTATTGCTTTTCTGGGGGACTTTAAAGAAGTAGAACTTCCTATTAAATCCTCCCCGCCCAAGCTGGGAAATGTGAATGTATCACGCATACTATATATCGACGACTTGATCCTGCTGGACCAGAGCCAAATTGGCCTGCAGCGCCAACTCACCAACTTGGCTCTCTACATGGAACTAAATAATCTAAAAATAAACAAACTAAAAACAAAGATAATGATCCTCAGAAAGCCATGCTCAAAAAACAAGTTAAATCTTAAGTGGTCTTTGGACAAAGTGAACATCGAAGTAGTCCTGTATTTCAAATATTTGGGAGTGTTTATTGACCACTCCGCAAATGAATCAAAAATGCAAAAAACATTATGGGAAAAAGCAAAAAATCTTGCGGCACAAATGAAGATAATTGACAGAAAATATGGCAAATTCTCATTAGTGCCAGTGATACAGTTTTACAAAGGAAAAGTTGTGCCTACCCTGACGTACAGAATGGGGGCAACGTTGAATATGCCGGCCACAATCTGGTAGAAACTAGAAGGATACTTATGGAAATCTGTATTGGGCCTACCAAAGTCGGTCTCAATGGTGACCATCAGGCGAGAACTAGGTCTGCTATCCCCGAAAGCAACAGTACTGCAAAGCGCAATGCAATTGTTCAGGAACACTCTATTACCGGATACCCCTCCAATTTATAAGATCATTGCGAGAGAAATAGCAAACCGGCATTTTACCATTCTAAACGCCTGGGTAGACAAACTAAAAGCTAAGATGTCTGATATAGCATGTACAGAAGAGGACTTAAAAACTAATCCTGTGAGAGTAAAGCTCAAAATGGAAGGCCAAGATTGGATTGATTCCATCGATAAAGTGCAGGTCAACAAACTTATATAGCACCTCCCTCCAAAATTCAACAGATTGAAAATGCTGCTGGTCTATTGTATTAAATTTCTGAATAAACAGCTAATGAAAACGTATATGAGAGCACACTTCAATCTGCTCCCGACCCGTGAAATTCAGGCAATCAGGCTGCAAACAAATAATAAAGAATGCAGACTATGCGTTCAGCCAAATCAACTTGAAACCCTAAGGCATCTCCTTCTACAATGCCCCAATCTAAGTGAGGTAAGAGCTACCTACCTGAACAGCTTGTGCACAGATTTTGTAGGGGCTGAAGAAGAAGAATCATCAATATGGTGGAATAGGCTGATGTCGGCAAAAAAACAAAATGGACCATTGCTACAGCAAAAATTTTAGAAAGTGCCTTTCAAAAAATCAATACACAGACAAATGGAGTGAATTGATCGGACGGCCGTGACCCAGAAAAAGGACCGTTTCTGGATCGGAATGAGCCTTATGTGATGGTTTAGCATACAAGCAATATCGTCCTTGTAAAAATCACAAATGCGATTAAACACAAGTAAATAAAAAAAAATAGTTTGGTATTCAAAATCTTTATCGGGAGTCAGCGGTCTGTCTTGGAGCGCCACAGGGTTACCTGACACAGGCCAACTCACTGGTATTCCCATGCACCTCCAACGGATCCGCTGCTCCTTCTTCCTTCATCGGACTTGTGCCAGGGACTAACAACTGCGCTAACGTTTCCCTAAGTTCACGCCTCCTGAAGTTGGAGCCTTTGATGCTCCACTCGCACTCCAGTGAACGTCACACACCGGATTCACATGCAGGATTAGGAGAGCTCTTATCTCCCTCGGGACAGTCAGTCTTCGTACCGCTTCCCGCGGCGCATCCTCTGCATTCGACAGGTCTTCCCACCTCTTCTTCCTCCACGGCCTGGCGTCCCCCTTCTTCTACAGCAGCAGCTCTATCTTGCTCCACCTGCCTCAACTGCTCAAACGGCTTCTTCCACTGCTTCTCCCTAATGACCCACACTTGAGGGTGGTTTAAATATTTAAAAGTCCCGCTTAGGTGTGGCTCATCCTAATCACTAGACCATACACCACAGTTCTGTGACTTTGAATCCCTCTTCCCCGTCCCAGTACCTAAGGTATTATGGAACTTGAAGTACCTAATGTTCTAATTTATTTCAACATTATTTAATTCCCTTTGATTTAATGATTCATAAAATGTTTTTTCAAGAGAAGGTTTCAAAAGAGTTAGTGGTTGACTCTTAGTTTTCTGATTCAAGCCCAAGGTGGACTTATAATTATCAGAAGTGGTGGTGTAGGTTCCCTGATCCTTACATACACTATTCCCACACTATTCTCATGATTACCATAAGTGTTTTCAGAGCTGACAATTTGGGTAATCTTGAGAAGGGAAGCCTTACTATGACAACACTCCATTAGGTATTCTGTTATCAGGGAAACCTAACCCTCAGTAGAGGATAGATACTGCATCTCTCCTAACGGAGTCATCCCATACTCTTGGTGGCCTTCTCCCAGGTGATCCACCCAGTTAATACCACCCCCAGGGTTAGATTCAGGTAGTGCCTAAATTACCCTGGCCACCGGAAGAGACTTTAGGCGAGGATTCTGTGAGGACTCTGCAGTATTCATCACACCACACACGCCTATGATATTCTGAGTAGGGACAAGATCATCATCTCCCTAGATCTTAAGGTAGAGATCCTCACCAACTCAGCTATCTATAATATGCCCCTGGACAAATCCGGCAGGAGGAGGAGATTAAGAGTGCTGCCTCTCTTGTCCATCGGAGATGAGATAAAAACTGTTCTCCTAAACTTAGTCTACAATACGATACAGGTTAAGAGGGGTGAACTGGTAAAACACTTGGTGTATGAAACCCTATGGGGACATCCAACCCAGCCGAATCAAAGGAAGGGAGATGGGGAGAACCCAGGGAACCAATTCGGTGAGAAGTGGGACCATGAGAATTTATTTTATGACTGTAACTCAGGTTACGATCAAACCGAGTCAATGCTCTGAGTACCCCAACATCACAGAAGACCCCTCCAGTAGGAAATCGGGCCACTTCTGAGGCTACTGCCTCTTTGTCATCATCCCAATAGGAGGACATAGTGAACCTCAGAAATGTGAGAATTCCTTCCCCAATATGAAAAGGTTTGAAACACAGAACTGGAAAGCAACAACCTTCCCAAAATCCTACCATCGGTGAACTGTCCCTCCCTCTAGGAAGTGGTGAAAACTACGAGGACTATCCTGTAAAGGGACTGGGAGGAGATGAGAATTCCCCCCTACTCTTTGAGAAGAGTAGAGCATCTGAACCAATGATAGAGATGTGGGAAATCGTGAACAAAGGAATTGTAGGCACTATGCAAAATAAGTGAACATCAGTTGTCTAATCATGTAATTCTGTGCACACAACCATAGTATGCTTGCCTTGAAGCAAAAAAAGCCCTTGCTTCATACAAATGCATTTATTCTTGGAACAGACTCCATGAGCAAAAATAACCCAGATAGCAGCTGCACTAACAGTAGCCTGAGACCCTGACGTGTTCGAGTTCGTGTTTAGCTTGTGATGTAATGCCTGTCATGAAGAAATGTAACACTAAGTGTATAAAAGTTATTTGTTTCCAGAATAACTTCATAGGTACGGACAAAGCCTTTGCTGTTGTTTGCTCTCTGCTCAAGCGCATTTTGAATGAATAAACCTTACAGTAACATTACTAGCGCTGTGCCAGTATCTCATTCTTGGTGTTTGTGTCCACGAGCAGGCATTATGAATGGATAATTTCCCACAAAATGGCACCGCAGTTGGGACCTCGTCTCGGATAGGATCCAGTTGGACAGTGTGCCATGGTTGGGGAACAAACAGTGGACGGCGAAGGACGTGAGACGCACTGCACAAGGTGGACAGAGAATTCCTGCAGCCACGGCTTTCGCCTGATAGCTGATTTCCTCGACACGTTGATCCTCTGTGACCGAGGTCCCCACTTGTTGGACAGAGGGAAGCCGGGACAGACAACGGAATTGGGTGAGACCGTTCTGGGTGCAGTATGTGTATGATGTGATGATGAGCACGCTATGAAGTAGTATGGTGAATCATTAATGCGTGTAATGTTGTATTTGCTATGGGAGTATTGTGTTAAATGAGCCACAGTGAAATACATCTGTATACACAAGTTGAAACCATGGGATGGATGGACCATGAAATGAGTGTGTAGTGTTTTATTTTCTGTGGGAGCATTGTGTTAAGTGAGCCATAGAGAAATACACATTGTGTCCAGGATTTGAGACGATGGGTAGTTCATGTACTATAATGATGTGTTGTGGGCTGAAATGTTGTACAGCTCATTTATTTATTTGTAGGGCGCTGAAGCCTGCAGGAATCAGGGTGCACAAACACAGGAAACAGCAACAAAAAAAGACAGGACAGGTGACCAGTGTGGGCAAGAGGAACAGAAGCGGAGCGGGTTCTATTTCAGAAAGGCAGAGCATTAGTTGAAGAGAACCATTTTCAATCTCCGGCGAAAGTGATTGTATTCCTTTACTAGCCTGAGCTCCAAAGGCAAGGCATTCCAGATTTATGCGGTCTTGATGGGAAAGGATCTGCCTAGACAACTGGAGAGAGCGAATTTAGGGATGTTGACCAGCGCCAAAACAGAAGAATGCAGCTTCCTCAGTAGCTTATAAAAGGACACCAGTTCTTTAATATAGACTGGGACAGTACCATATAAAGCTATATGGACTAGAGAGGCAGCCTTAGGCCACAGGGAGCCAATGGAGATCTCGCTGGCTATCAGAGATATGATCTCTTCTACCTTTCTTCGTGATAATGCAAACTGCATCCTTTTGAAGAGTCTGGAGGTCATGGATGTTTTTCTTGTTAGCCCCAATTAATAATGCATTGCCATAGTCAAATCTGGACATCACAACTGCATTAGCCACTGAGGAGCAGCTAGATGCTGACAGAAAGGGACACAGGTTTCTCAGCAGCCTATGGTAATAAGAACATTTTTTACTGTCTAGTTTCTATGAGCGTTTGCACTAAGCAGAGGGTTGAGATAGAAGTCCAGCGTTTTTACACTCTGTGAGACCGGGATTGGACAGCCTTGGATGGAGAATGATTGGTAGCTGGGGTCTAATTTTGCTCGAGCATGCTTGGTGCCAAAAACCAGTAGCTCGGTGTTATCTCCATTCAGACACATCCAGTTGTTGTTCATCCAGGTCTCAACACGAAAATAGATGGTCTGAAGAAAGACGGCATCTTTGGCATAGTCCCCTGATAACCCAAGAACTATCTGGGTGTCAGCATAGTTCGAGAAGTACACTCCAAGCTCATCCAACAGGTAACACAAAGGTTGATTATAAAGTTTGAAAAGTAGGGGGGCATTCATGCTCCCTGAGGAACCCCACGGAAATGGGGGAAGAGGGAGAAGTGGCCTCACCCCAATGTACTCGAGAGTTACGATTCTGGAGAAATGATCTCACCTATAGAATTGAGTCAGGAGTGCAGCAACCATGTTTCTCTAAGGCAAGCAGAAGTTGGTCATGGTCAAGAAGTTCAAAAGCCGCTGACAAATCAAGCAGAACTAGCATGCCAGAGTGACCTCAATCCGAGATTCTCAACATGTGAGTCTATCGATCTAAAAGAGCAGTCTCGGTACCGTGGAGGAGTCTAAAACCAGACTGTTTTGGATGCAGGATGTTAGTCCTCTCAACAAAGGCTTGTAGTTGGTTAGTAGCACTTTTATCAAGCACCTTGAGGAGTAAATGACAGTTTGAGATGGGGCGCATGTTACCAGGGTTGCTTGGGTTCAGTCCTGGTTTTTTAACCAGAGGGGTAATAGTGGCTTTCTTTATGGAATCGGGGACTTGATTATTGGCAAAAGAGGAGTTGACAAATCTTATCAAAAAGGGTGCAAAGATATCCTTGTAGTCCAAGAAAAAGTTAGAGGGAATGGTGTTCTCTGGGCACTGACAGGGGCGCATGGTAAAGAGGGTAGCCATCATGTCGGCAAGAGAGACAGGAGCAAAGCTCAATATATGCTCTGATTTATGGATCAGGGGAACATGAGGAGGACAGAGAGGTAGATGTTTATCAGCCAAAAGGTTAGCTCTGATTTTATCCTGCGCCTTGACCACCTTGGCTTCGAAGGCAGTCTGTATATCAGCACAGACTTGGTCCATGGGAGCTATAGCTTGGTGCTGGGTTTCCCTAAGGACTTTACAATCTCAAAAGGTTTGTGTAGAACTGTTGTTTGAGTCCTCTCTTTGTTTGTTATAGAATTTCTTTTTAGCTTCGTTAATAACTATCCTGTAGTCTTTATCTAAGATTTTCCATTGGGCTTTATTATCTACCGAAGAGCATTTAAGCCATTTAGTCTTCACCTGACATTTCTGAATTTTCATTTGGCACAGATCCTGTGTGAACCCGTTCTGGCGAAAAGGGTTTTCTTCAATCAGCTGACTCCTAACCGGTGCTACACGATTCAGCATGAAGAGCATAAAGTTATTAAAGGTGTCAGTAAGGATAGATGGAGGGACCAGATCAGATGTGGCTGACATGATTCTATCAAGACAGTCTTTCAGGTCCAGCTGCGTAATCTTCTTAAAGTTCCAGTTTATAATGGTTTTCTGAGGGTTTAATGGTTTAGGAGATGGGCCAGTAGCAAGAATTGTAAAGGAGACATGATAATGGTCGAACCAGATGCCATCGAGGGTGTCCATCGCATTGACTTCGAGATTATTTGCTACAACCCAGTCAAGGGTATGACCCCTGATATCAGTGGGCGCACTTTTAAGGACATGAAAATCAAGGATATTTAACGCCTTCTCTAGAATGGTTGCTTGCTGGTCAGCGACGTCATTACGCCAACGATTGAAGTCCCCAACTAGCAATGAGGAACAGTTAGTCATTCCATTTCTCTGGAGCAGTATGTTCCGACTCCCCCAGAAGGTAACAGGGGTGGGAATTGATGATAAAAAAAGGGGTTTGGGGTAGTGTCATTTTTGTGAGAATGGCATCAATACACTGCCACCAACTCCGAGTTGCAGTTTCCTGTATATGGATCCATTGAGTTGAACAAAATTGGATATTTGCAAGAAGTATTAGCTTCCAAAGGTGACAAAGAAATTAGGCCATTATAGTGGGAAACTTATAAGATATGGGAAGATTATGGTAGACAAAAATCTATGAGAGAAGCATAGATTAATAAATGTAAACTGCGATCCGAAAAAGAGAATGCGCGTGTATATGATCATAAAGAGATGGAAAAGGATTGGGAAGAGGGAGACTGTGAAGATATATTGAGAATTAAGGGTGTCTATGTAGCAAGGCTTGCCCCTCACCCCAAACACCCGAATCAGTAGTGACCTTAGAGGGTGATACAGACCTGTAATTAGAATGTTTAATGGTTAAAAGGCCTCCCCATCCCCTCCTACTGGGTAACTGGTGATAAGGCGCTCTCCTCGCCACCTCGTGCCCACAGGATTACAGTGCAGGACACAGAAACTGCAGAATGGGTAGTGTTGGCATGGATCAAAAAAGGGGTAGAAGGAATAGAAGAGGCCAAAGGATATGTACCCCAGCAATGAGATACGCTTATATTCGCAATAGTGCTACAACTAACTAGGGGAATGTGGCTGTTACATAAAAGGGTAAATGAGGAGAACAAAGTGTACCCCCTCCTGGGCGATTATAAGGACATAGAGCAAGCAATCCAGGAGTGTAAGCTTGATTCAGACTCATGTCCAAAATGTTTGTCGAAATTCCTATTTTGGATCATAAATGCCACAACAAAGTCCATGGTAACTCAAACGTTTCTCATGAAAGATGTGCCTGGGTTTGATACTGATAACCCTTACACACCAGGCCCATGTACCATAGAACAGAATGGAGCAATTGTCTTTTACTAAAAATTACCCAGATACCAGGCAAAATCCTGAGCCGTGGTATACCCAGAATGACCGCATTTTAAAGACAGGTCCTCTAACGCTTGGTGATATAGATGAACTGTTCTCATGTATACTCCTGGCAGACATATGGTGCCAATGTAGAATGCAAGACAGTTTAAACCCTGTCATAAAGTGGGTTGAGCTGACCTTGACAGCGAGCGAAAGGGGGAAGACTGGGGAATTGTTCAAAGAAATAATAGCTCTTCCAGCACTGCTAATAACATGCATCCAACAAGTGATTCCCTGTAAGCAAATGAATTGTGATAAGCTGACTGCTTGCAGGCAGGAAGAAGGGGAGTCAGTTGAAAAATATTTTGCACGAATGGAAGGAGCTTTTACCTCATTTAGTGGGATGCATATGTCTACCCCGCAGGGGCAAAAGGCGCAGTGTTCCCATTTTGTTGAAGAGTTGTTACTGCACTTAAAAATTACATTCAGACACATGAGTCCACCTTGCCAACCCAAAGTGTTGGTCAAATATTGACTTTAGTATTATGCAAATCGCCATGCTAAAGTCAAGGGGGAAAAGGAAAAGAAAATGAGAGAGTTAAATACCAGAGCATTAATGCAGCAGGCTTTTCCCCGAAGAAGGTAGGGGAAACATACGCATCCAGAGAGGAAGAGGCATGTACGGAGGAAGAGGAGGAAGCGCACCACCATGTGGTGAAACACTAGTGGACACAGGTTGTTACTATTGTAAGGCTGAAGATCATTGGATTCGGGAATGTCCGCTAAGGAAAAGAGGTTGTGGCCAATCATGGAGTCGCGGCATGTCAAGGGGAGCACTTTTAAAGGTAGATAGCGGCATTCAAATGAATAGTGGGGCACCGGAAGGAAATAGCGACCAATTCAATTACTTTGACTCACAACCGAGTCAGCAGTATTCAGCTAAGGAATGTTATGTGGACGAGTATACAGTGGATTACTATGGGGAGTAGGGCTGCCCAAGAGAGGGAAAGGGATGTGTGTATCCCTGTTGATCCAAAGGGACCTTTTGTTGAAACTGCAGTACATGGCAAGCAGGCTAAATTCCTTCTAAACACTGGTGCCTCCAACACATTGATATCCCACAAAATAGTGTCTTCCATTCCCCTCTTTGGGAACATTAATACATCAGTGGGTTTCGCAAATTAACCCATCGAAGTCCAATATCAGAACTACTGTTAGTCACCATTGGTCCTATCTCCTGTAAGGCTCCGCTGGTGGTTACGGACAAATGTGCTTTAAACTTGTTGGACATGGATCTATTTAAATGCCTGCATGCTAACTTTTATTGCTCGTCTGATGGAGTATATTTGACGTGTTGTGTCATCTGGGCCACTGGCTCTAATGATGTAGGATGCATTGTAGTTGCTACCCAGGGTACCCCAATATAAGATAACAAAGGAAGGGGTAGAAGGGATCAAACCAGTAATACTGGACCTATTGACATAATAGGGGGTATTAAAGGAAGTAGTGGGTAATCCCTGTAACAGTCCTATTTTACCCATACAAAAGCGAAGTGAAGGAAAACCAAATTCTCCTACTTAGTGGAGACTTAAAGGAATGGTTTGCCCAAAAAATGTTATTTCAAAAATAGATAGGCAATATAAAAAAAAAACGATTGGCATTTTTTTTTTCGAAGTCCCTATGTAAAATTTTGAGCAATTCAAGCTCAAAGATAGCACATGGGGGCATCCATTTTGTGAAATGGATGCCCGCCGCTGTGCTCGCTTTGGCATTTGTGGCACTAATGAAGGAAAAGCCAGCCAGCTGTAGTAAACAAAAGCTACCACTGGGTGGCTTTTCCTTCATTGGTGCTGTACGCGGAGGACGGGGACCGGAGACTACAGGCAGAAAAGCTGCAGCTGCATCTCAGTAAGTGCTCTTTTTTTAAATAAAAATAAGACTAGCTGCGTTTATTTTTCAAAGTTTTCCGGGCTGGAGGAGCCCGGAAAACTTAGAAATAAAACCGCAGCTTTAAAAATGTTGTATTTATGTTTGCGGTCGCTTTTGAAGCGACCGCAAACATAAATACAACGTTATTGTGTTTGAAAAAGCTGCGGTTTTTCTTTCTAGGTTTCTCAGGCTCCTCCGGCTCGGAGGAGCCTGAGACACTCAGAAAGAAAAACCGCAGCGTTTTCAAACACAACCGCGTTGTGTTTCTGCCTGCCGTGGCTATCACTTTGGGTCTCCAGTGCTCCCCCATGGGAGCACCTGTAACGCTCACCTGATTCCCGTAGAGGCGCCGGTCTTGACTGGGCGTATACCGTATCTTCAAAGGTGATGTGTAACACACGGCTGGCTCTTTGGGCTGGACCTCTGTGCACTGTATGTCTGACTCGAAGGGTAAGATGTCTGCAGATAGAAAATATGGGATTAAGGAACTGGGTTATTGAATGTCTCTCTCTTCTTCCCTTTCTCTTCTCCTGTAGAACCCCAAAGGTTAACGCTCTCACCTTAGGTGCCATGCTCTCCATCTGCCTCGGGGCAGGGTGCTGTAACCAGTTTCTTCACTGGATAAAGGGAGCAGGCCTCTTGACTTCAGAGGACTGCTGTCCGTCGTTTACTGCACGAACGGTAAGTTTCGAGTAATCCTAATGTCTTTAAAGTCTTTAGTAATGATGTCTCTTATTTTGCAGGATTCCGGCGATGGCGGATGACGGGCTGAAGTGAGTTGAAGATGGAGCCCGTGTGATGAATAGAAGCGCCTGGAAGCACGTAAGTAAGCGCTTGTTGCCTGCTTCACGATGCGCTCTAACTGTCTTTTTATTTTGCAGGTACAAGTTCGGAGCGGCTGCAGGGTGCCGGAATACCCACTGGGTTAGATGTGGAAAGGAGTAATGGCACGTGAGTATTAAAGTTCCCCAATGTCTTTAAACGCACCTTGTTTTGTCTTTCAGATGCGGGATGCAGCGCCGAAGGCCTCCGGAGCGTGCGAAGAGTTGGTAAGCTTTTGTCTTTCAGATGCCGGAATGCAGTGTGAAGACCTCCGGAGCGCACGAAGAGTAGGTAAGCCTTTGTCTTTCAGATGCCGGAATGCAGCGCGAGGCGTTGGTGACAGCCGATGGACCAGGTAAGTGAAGAGCTGTCACTGAAGACCGTAATGCTAACCTGTTCTTTCTTGTCTTTATAGGTGTTGCTGAAGACTGGATTCAGGATGGTAAGCCTTTTTCCTTAGGCCCAGGATCAGATGCAGAAGACACGATGAGCGTTCTGCTGCAGAGGATGCAGAATAACGCAAAGCAAGATTCATCCATCGGGTGTGGTTTAAATAGCCTCCTGTAGTGCTTAGGTGTCTCCTTCCACAGCCACGCCTAGGTAAGAAAAGAGTTCCTGCTTTCCAGAAGAGTTCCAGTGTTCTGAATCTAGGGAGTGGCTCCTGCCCCACCCAACAGGAAAAGTAGTTCCAAACAGAAGAGGATCAGAGGCTCAACTGGCAGGCAAGTAAGCAGCATGGTCTGCTGCAGGTAAGTCCACCCAAGCATTATGAGCCCGGCGCTTCCAGCGCTGGGACTGGGCATATTTATGAGCCTGGTGCCACTGGCGCCAGGACTGGGTCCAAAAGGTCCCAATTGGAACTGGTTGGCACTCGGAACCTGGGTTATGGATCTGCTTCCAAGGGAGTTGGGAAAACCCTGACCTTTTGGAAGCAGAGATCATGACAGCACCGGAGACCCAAAGTGAAAGCCAAGGCAGGCAGAAACACAACGCGATTGTGTTTACATGCCGCAGTGTTTCTGCCTAAATCTGATTTCCCATTTGGGGCTCTCGGGCTCCCCACAGGGGGGGCCCCCGAGAGCCCCAAATGGGAAATGCTAAATGCTGCAGTGTTTCTGCCTAAATCTGCTTTCCCATTTGGGGCACTAGGGCTCCCTGTGGGGAACCCTAAAGCCCCAAATGGAAAAGCAGATTTAGGCAGAAACACAACGCGGTTGTGTTTGAAAACGCTGCGGTTTTTCTTTCTAAGTTTCTCAGGCTTGGAGGAGCCTGAGAAACTCAGAAAGAAAAACCGCAGCGTTTTCAAACACAACCACATTGTGTTTCTGCCTGCCCTGGCTATCACTTTGGGTCTCCGGTGGGGAGCCCTAAAGCCCCAAATGGGAAAGCAGATTTAGGCAGAAACACAACGCGGTTGTGGTTGAAAACGCTGCGGTTTTTCTTTCTAAGTTTCTCAGGCTCCTCCGAGCCTGAGAAACTTAGAAAGAAAAACTCCAGCGTTTTCAAACACAATAACGGTGTATTTATATTTGCGGTCGCTTCAAAAGCGACTGCAAACATAAATACGTTTTTAAAGCTGCGGTTTTATTTCTAAGTTTTCCGGGCTCCTCCAGCCCGGAAAACTTAGAAAAAAAAACCGCAGCTAGTGCTTATTTAAAAAAAAAAAAAAAATAGCACTTACCGAGATGCAGCTGCAGCTTTTCTGCCTGTAGTCTCCGGTCTGCGTCCTCCGAGTCCCGGCACCAATTAAGGAAAAGCCACCCAGTAGTAGCTTTTGTTTACTACAGCTGGCTGGCTTTTCCTTCATTAGTGCCGCAAAAGCAAAAGTCAGCACAGGCGGGCAGCCATTTCACAAAATGGATGCGCCCATGTGCTTGCTTTTTCAATTTTTGAGCTTGAATTGCTCGAAATTTTACATAGGGACTTCGAAAAAAAAAATGGCAATCGTTTATTTTTTTATATTGCCTATCTATTTTTTAAAGACATTTTTTTGGGCAAACCATTCCTTTAAAATTGAGCTCTGCACCATTAACAAGATCGTAGTTACTCAGTTCCCTGTGGTCCCCGACATGATCTCCCTTTTTACTATGATTCCACCCTTGTGGAATATTTTACTGTCATTGATCTTAAAAATGCCTTCTTTAGCATTCCAATCGACAAAGATGGTCAGTA
The DNA here is from genome assembly GCF_040938575.1 of Ambystoma mexicanum. NCBI lineage: Eukaryota > Metazoa > Chordata > Amphibia > Caudata > Ambystomatidae > Ambystoma > Ambystoma mexicanum. The sequence goes on from NC_090923.1 coordinate 1,134,579,595, forward strand.
CCTATTTGCTTTTAATGTTGAAGAGTGATTGTATACTTTCTGTAGAGCACCACAGGGATACACTAAAAGTCTGAGTATACATAGCCAAGCTTTAAAGACACAATTGGACATGTTCACTCCAACCACTCATTCAGTGCTTTTGCAATATGTTGACTATCTTTTAATAGCAGCTGACACACAAGAGGAATGGGCATATTGTACAGTGCGTCTGTTGCAGTTATTATCCCCCCCTTGGGCATAAAGTATGTCCCAGTAAGTTGCAGTTTTGTAAGACAAAGGTCACTTATTTGGGACATCTACTGTCAAAAGAGGAGAGACTCCTGCAGCGGCAGCACTTGAAAGCTATTATGAAAATAGAAGTCCCAACCACGTAGCAAGAAGTCAGAGGGTTTCTAGGGATGACATCATTGTGTAGGCAGTGGACCCCTAATTTTTCTCTCCTGGTTAAACCATTGCTAGAACTAATTTTGAGCAACACTCCTATTCCTTTGCCGTAGACTGTTGCTCACCAGGAAAGCTTTAACGCACTAAAATCAGCACTTTGTAACTCACCTGCTTTGGGAACTCCAGACTATACAAAACTCTTAACCCTGTTTGTGCATGAAAGCCAAGGCTGTGCATTAACGCAACTAAAACTAGGCTGTGTGCATTCCAAGATGGCTGCCGGAATAGATTACACGTGCCGACGGCTGCTCCTGGGCTCCGAGGCCTATCCGTTGGGGACACCCACCACCCACCCAGCCGCAGTAGTTCGGAGTTGGGCAGAGGTGCCTCCAGGCATATAGTGGAGACACAGGGGAATCTTTTGCAGCAAAGACGTGCTGTTGCTGGTCTTCGCGTCCCAGGAGGTGCGGCCGCCAAGCCGTGGTGATTTCACTGAAGGAGCGCGGGGGTCGCATTGGTCCGCACGGGAGAGTGCCTTGGATACGCCACCCCTGGGGTGAAGGAAGCGTGGGACACCCAGGCCCTGAGGCTTACGCCACTGCATTGCCGGTGCAACATCTGTAGCCCGGGCCGGCGGGAGGAGGAGCACGCCAGAGCGGATGCAGCTGTACTCCATAGCGGGATCGGTGCCCCCCCGTCTTGGGGGGCTGAGTCAGGGTTGCCGCTGGGCAGCCCCAGAGAGAGGCGGCCAGGAACCAGAAGACGGGCCTTGGTGAGGGCGTGTGTCTGCAAGGAGGCCGTGGGCGGCCCACCCCGAACAGCCACTGCGGCAGGGCTGCGCCGCCTGGGAGTGAAGGTAGGTGGCGCAAGCTCCCCGAAGGCCGGAACTAGCATCGGGTGCTTTTACACTGTACAGAGCGGGCCCATGTGGAGTGAAGATTAGGGGACAGAACATCGGGCAGTGCCCGGGCGAGTCGGCCCCGGCGAGAACCCCATCAGGGTGGGAGGCGGCACTTGCAGTAAAGGCACCTCCTGGAGTGGGCGAGGTGCGCAGAGCGGCAGGCAGGGACCCCCCGTCTGACTGAGAGAGCAGGGGCCCTGGAGCTATGGGCTACTGAGGCAGACTTGGAGGGCAGCAACGCGGGACGGAGGTGGCTCCAGGGGTCTGAGGAGCAGTATTCATCAGTGCCCCCGGAATAAGAGAGGAGGGCGGCAGGGGCAATTACCCTCATCTCTGGAGGCAGCTGGGACGAGGCCTGGGTCTGCCCAGGAATAACTCGACAAGGCGCACCCGCGCCCGCCAAGCCTTCAAGGCGTGACCCCACGTATTGGCAACCACAGGGTCTCCACTCCGGGGAGATAGGGGAGTGGGGGGTGGCCTGCTGAGGGCTCACTCACTTGCTGGTGGACAGGGGTCTGTGGCGCGCTCACAAGTTGGCAAGTCTCTGCTACGGAGCTCAATGTCCTCTAGGGCCAAGGGGAGACCGGCAAAGTCTGCCCAGCGTTCCGCCGACCTCCAGGGCACCCTCCCAATGCTCTGTCCAGCAATGGAGGCCAGGGAGCCGAACAGAGGGGTATTGGTCAGGCGCAAGAATGGCCAGAGAAGGAGGAAGCGGCAGACTCAGCACAACTGACAAGGCAGGACCTTCGAGGGGAAATGCTCGCTTTGGGGGAGACTTTAGCTAAAACCTTCCAAGATCAATTCCAGCTGATGAGGGCGGATCTGAATGTGGCGCTTGGGGAGCTGAAACAAGGAATGGCCCAGTTGGGCGTGAGAACTGACTTATTGGAAAGAGGGCTCCAGGAAACGGAAAAGGATACAACGGCTAACAGTGAAGCGATTGAACGACTGGACATTGCAACAAGAAACCTGCAGGCTCAAGTGGAGGATCTGGAAAACAGATTGAGAAGGGTCAACATTAGGATAAAACTTCTCCCGTAATCGGTGTCGGATCGGGACTTGAAGGGGGGGAGGTCCAGAGGTATTTGCGGACCTCTTTGGGGCCGGGGGCCCAGATTCGATAGAACTGGACAGAGTGCACAGAGTGGGCTGTCCTCCCCGGGGTGCCAATGCCAGGCCTCGCGATGTTTTGGCCGCGTTTGCTAGATATGGCCAGAAGGAAGCGGTGCTGCGGGCTGCCAGGCAGCGAGAGCCAGTTCGTTATAAGGAGCAAGAGATCTCCCTGTTCCAGGAGTTCGCAAATAGCACGCTGGTGAAGTGGAGGAATATGGGCCCAGTACTAAGGAAGCTATCGGTGAGAGGAATAAAGTATAAATGGACATTTCCCGTTGGTTTATTGTTCGAATGGGAGGGGGCCCAGAAACGTGTGACCACGCCTCAGGAAGCAGCAAATATACTGTACTTGGAATTGGAGGGGGAAGAGGAGGTCCCCGGAGGTGGTCCCTCGGCCGTAGCAGGGCATAGAGAGAGGCCCAGACCATGGGCATGGTCAACGGTGGGGGAAAGCAGTAAAAGAAGAGTCTCTTTGAGGTGTCCCCCAGAGAGAGGGACCCAGCAGGGGGGACTAGAGGTCCCGGATAAAGGATCTGGTTGAGTCCGCGGGCGCGTGCCTTGGAATCTGATTAGTGGGGGGTGGTGGGAAATGGGCATATAAGGGAGCCAAGGAGGGCGAAGTAGAAAACATGTTGGATCAAGAAAGGACCGTTACGTCCGGGGGGAGGGTCAGGCGCACTCCAAGTTGGAGGCAGGGTTGTGAGGGGGGGAAGGGTGGTACCAGAGTATCTCAACATCTAGAGTCAACTGGGGTAGAGCTCTCCAACACGGTGGCCGGAGGAGGAGGACAGGGGGAGCTTGGAGGGTGGTCCCTGCCTGGGGAAAGTCCCTGAGAGGGGAGCTTAAGGGCACAAAAAGGGCGTAATCTGTCTTTTTCCCGTCGAATTCCGATGGATGACACATAATGTTAGAGGGCTCAATATCCCCCTTAAGCGGGCTAATTTGGAAAGGTTTGTCAAATTGCACACCCCGGACATACTTGCGCTCCAAGAGACCCATCTCCTGAGAAAGGACCAGGGGCGTCTGAGGTTGAGGGGCTTCCCTCAGATGCTTTTCGCATCCGGTCCCACGAACGCAGGGGTGGTTGCGTTGGCCTTCGGGACGGGATTCGACTTTAGAACGCAGGACGTCCTCAGGGATAGGAACGGGAGGTATGTCTTGGTTAAAGGGGAATATGAGGGTAGGCTCTTCACTATAGCTTCAGTGTATGCTCCGAATTTGGGTCAGGAGTGCTTTCTGCGTGAAAATTTGGGGGTCCTGGAGAACTTTGCAAGGGGACAAATCATTCTAATGGGGGATCGAAATCTGGCCTCGGATAGATGCCTAGGCAGGACGGTACAAAGGGGGGTTGGGGGTGGTGCAGTAGCCTCGCCCTAACTCCGGGATCGAGTGGGGGAGGCAGGGCTGCAGGATGTATGGAGGGCCCTGCGAGGGGGGAGGAGGGCCACCTTTTTGTCTCCGGGGTCTACGGGTCCCAATCCAGAATTGATTACATATGGGTTTCAGCAAGTCTGGTCGGGAGGGTGGAGATGGTGGAGGCGGGCCCCCTGGGTATAGCAGATCATAAAATATTGCAGATGAAGTTGGGCCGGGGAAGGCGCATTGGGGGCGTGTGGAAGTGAAGATTCCCTGAAGAACTCTTGAGAGATCCGGTGATTCGGGAAGAGATCGGGGGGAAAATAAGGACCTTCTTTGAGCTGAACAATAGTACCGACACGGGCCTGGGTATGAGGTGGGGTTCTGTTAGGGAGAATTCTCTCTTTAGGCTGAATTTCCTAACCTAGTGAGTCCCCCAGCAGCTTTGCTGGATTTCTGGAGTTTGTTTTTTTCTCCTGCCAAGAGTGAGACTCTTTTTCTCCCACTCTTGGACATGATTTATGGTGTTCCTTTGACTGTTAATGTGTTTTATGGGCTATGGGGTCCTTTACTCCATAGGGTCTCATGTGTTTTTACTGTGTGTTACACAGCACCCTCCGTGCAGTAACACAGGGGTGTCATAGTGACACCCCACCATAGACTCCATACCCTGGGACTGACTACTGTCTCCCAGGGCATGTAAAGTCACCATTGGCTTTACTAGTCCCAAATTATGAACAGAAACCAGTACAAACCATCATATTGTGGATGTACTGGTCGGGGCAATTCGATTGCCCCGGGGTCTGTTAGTCGAGGGGGCACGTCTCCGTCCCCCCTGATCGAGTTTTGGCTGGTGGCAGTGGAAACTACTTTTTATATTCGACCGCGAATATTTCCCCATGGGATTTTCCCATTGTTCGAGGCTACCAACTTTAATTATTTAATTCTCATAGCCTCGAACATACCGCCGGTTTATTTAATTAAAATTAATTCGCCGGTTGGTATTTTTTGCCACGACTCGATTCTTAAATGGCATTTGTGTTCTCTTCTGTGACTCCAACCCAAGTCGAGCCCTTTGTTCCACTTTTTGGCGGGCCTCACCACAGAAGCCTCCAAAAGTGGTGCCACTCTGTCTAGGTACCCCAGGGAGTGTGGGAGGGGGTTTAGGCACCCTGGACTGAGTTACCTTGGTAACTCAAGTCGCACTCTTGTGTGATTGGCCCAAGTGGTGAGCCGGCCTGCTCACCACTTAGCATGTTTGATTGACAGCTAGGCTGAGAGAATGGGGGTATGCAGAATAAAAGCAGGGCTTTGGGGACTGGAACTTCAGAAGTCGCCACAGGACCTGAGAATCCAATGAGGGAGAAGCTGAGCCGACCTGCCACGACGACACCACCGGTGGAGCCCTGCGGAACCGACTCACCACTTCCCGACAACAGAGAAGATCTCCTGGCTGGAGAGGCTTCTTCCCCTGACTGGTGGGCACAACCAGTTTACCTTCTTTCTTCGCACCCCAGATCGGTTTGTGGTCGAACTGCCCGTGTCAAGCACCCTGGTGGCCGGATAGCCACTTACCACTGAACCGCGAATCAACAGACCGCTCCTTGTACCTGGGAAACTCCGCGGCTGGTTTCTTCCCTGGCAGTGCAACGGACTCCTGTCTTCCTCCCCGACGAGATCCTCTCTTCCCCCGGATGAAGCACTGACTTGCATCCGCTGCCAGGAACAACTGCCCCCGCTGGTGTATTCTCACCACTTTAAGGTACCATGTCCGCCAGGCCTCCCTTTCTAAAGATTGCTACAAGGTAATAATAACCCCTTAACCTTCTGGACTGGGCTGGCCGCCTTGACCCTCTAACTGGTCCATTTCTTTGGTCCAACTCCTTTTTGAACCATTACAAGACTTTTGTGCACTGTAACCGTGTGACCTTGGACACATTTCGTTTTGATCCTCTTAAAGCGGATCCGGCCTACTGACTCTGAATTCACGGTGTTACTTTGCCTTCCTCTCTTGTTGTGTTCGTGAAAAAGTGTTGGGATCTGTTTCAATTTATTCTCTGCTTTTCTCTCCCTTTTTAAAACAAAGTGTTGGAGTGCCATCTACGTTAAGCGCTCACTGCTGTCTGAAAATAAGTGGGGCTTTACTTAAGACTTGTCTAATATTCTTTTAAGGGAGTGTATATCTTTTAGTGACCGTGTTTTTGAATTGCTTACTATTAGTGCCTGTGTGTTTTTCTAGATGTGGTTTTAAATAAATAATTATATCTCTTTTACACCAAGCCCTGGTCAGTGTTTACTTGTTCTACTGTGTTCTCTTGACCTATTGTGAATACGCTGTATACTGCCTAACTCTTCTTGAGGGAAGTCTGACTGCTCAGCCACAGGTACCAAGTGAATCTGTGTGGTACAGACTGCTACCAAGTGGGTTTACTGCCAACACCTGTAGTCCTAAATCTTTTGCAGTGGTCCCAGAGGGAACTGCACAGGTTTCTGCCTAACAGGTGCCTTCAAAGCAACGCTAAGGGTGGGAGCTTATTGCCTGAATGCGGACAGGAATAGGCAATTGAGGCAGCTCAGCACAGTTGGAGAGGGAGGTAGAGTCGACAAGGCTCGGGTTGGGGGAGACACCATCTAGGAAAGCATTTAGGGCATACAGGCTAGCCAAAGGCCAATTGGGGGTGCTGAGGGCTAAGTAAGCGGAAAGAGCTATGCTTATGGTCAGGCAAAAGTATTACTCGAAAGCTAATAAGGATGACTCCTTGCTGGCGCGCCTCCTTAGGGGAGCCCAGGAACAGGAGGTGATCTCAGCTGTGAGGGATGAGAGGGGGGCACACTCACTCGAACAGAGGGTATAGTGGCCTGATTTGCCGGGTTTTACAGCAATCTATACTCCTCACAGGCTCGCCCGCTCCAACCACGGAGGGACTTCCTGGCGGCCCTACCCCTACCTAGCTTGCCCCGCATGGCAGTGGAAGAAATGGGGCGCGATATAGCAGAGGACAAAGACTCACAATAGCGGCGCTGCCGCGGAATAAGGCCCCAGGGCCCGACGGCTTCCCTGTGTCCTTTTATAAGACCTTCTCCCAGATCCTCACTCCTCATCTCACGCAACTGTTTAACTCCTTCAAGGTAATCGGCAGAATCACTCCGTCCATGGAGGAAGCTAAAATCACCTTATTCACAAGCCAGGAAAGGACCCTGAAGAATGCACGGCTTACAGGCCTATTGCGCTTATTAGCACTGACGCGAAACTGTGCTCCAAGATATTGGCAAAGCGACTCGAGGGGCATCTCCCGGCGCTGATCCACTCGGATCAGACAGGGTTTGTAATGGGGAGGCAGACCTCGGACAATATCAGGCGTGTAGCTCAATTGGTAGAAAAAACCCAAAAGATGGCTAGTCCGCCGGTGCTCCTGGCTTTAGACGCGGAAAAATGGTTTGACCGGGTGGAGTGGTTGTTTTGTTTCAAGTTATGGAGAGGATGGGATTGGGGGAAGACTACATTAAGATGGTCGGGGCTAACTACCAAAGCCCCTCCGCCCGTATTTCAGTCAACGGGGCAACATCAAACCCATTTAGCTCAGGGAGGGGAACCAAGCAGGAGTGCCAGCTTTCCCCCTTGCTCTACGCAATTTACCTTGAGCCCCTATTGCAGGCGATTCGGGAGGCAGAGCTTTTACAGGGCATACCTTTTGGAGGAGTTCAGCATAAAGTGGCGGCTTTTGCGGACAACATGCTCCTCCCCCTCACAAGTCCGAAGAGGTCCATTGAGGCGAGTATGGACCTCTTGACCAGGTTTGCAGAGGTATAGGGTCTGCAGGTCAACTGGCAGAAGTCCAAGCTCATGATCCTGTCTATTCAACCGAGGGAGGCCGCAGAGCTTAAGGAGGGATCCCCTTTTAAGTGGTGCCCCGGGGGGTAAATGTACCTGGGGGTGAAAATCACCCCGGCAATGGAGGGGTGGTATGCTGCGAATTACGCCCCGATGTTGAAGGCAGTCAAAAGGGATCTGCGGAAGTGGAACTCCCTCAAAATATCGTGGTTGGGGAGAGGGGAAGCCCTAAAAATGGTGATCCTCCCCCGGTTACTTTATCTTTTTCAGGCTGTCCCGCTTCGTGTTCCCTCAAGCTTTTTTAGAGAATTGGACAGGGCGACAAAGGAATTTATATGGGAGGGCAAGAGGCCGTGGCTAGCCTGACACCTACTTACCACGTCGAGGGGGATGGGGGTTTGGAGCTCCTGGATTTTCACCGATACTATGAGGCTGCACAACTAAGGGTGGTCAGGGAGTGGTTTTTGGGTGAGTATAGAAAACAGTGGGTTCAAATGGACAGGGCAGTCACCCGGCACTATCTGGGGGAGGTCCTCTGGCTGCTGCGTCACCTTAGGCCTTCAGGAAGTTGGAGGAGGGCGGATGCAGGGTTATCGGGGTCATGTTCCGGGAACAGCAGGTGAAAACATACCTAGAGTGCAAGCAGGATTTCGCCCTGGGAGAAGGGGAAAGGCTCAGGTACTTTTAGATCAGACACTGGGTAATGACGGAGGAGATAAGAAATGTGGCTACATGGGCTCCTACTCAGTTTGAAAGGTTTCTCCTCACGCATGAGGGGGTTAGGGGGTTAATCTCGGACCTCTATAGACTTCTGGGGGATGCTCCCCTAAAACTGACTGGGCATACATGGATAGATGGGAAGAGATTCTGGGAATGAGATTGGAGAGAGGGGAGTGAGAGAGGCTGTGGAGGGGGCTCCCGAAGTGGGCAAGGGCGGCGCAATTACAGGAGGCATGGTACAAGTACATCTTTGGCTGGCATTACACATCTGCCCGGCTGCATAAGATCTACCCAGCGACATCTAAGAAATGCTGGAGAGGGTGTGCTCAGGAGGGGACGGCAGCCCACATGTGGTGGGACTGCCCCAAAATTAAGCCTTTCTGGAGCAACATTTTGGAGGCACAGGAACAGGCATTCGGGGAGGAAGAGGCCTGGGACCCCCGGATGGTATTGATGGGAGGCAGGAGATTGGAGAAGGCGAAGAGGGGAAAGGGCTTGTTAAGGCGAGAACTATGTTTATGCTAGCGGCAATGTCCCTCATCGCACAGAGGTGGAAGGGGCCCACGATCCCAATGGAGCAGGATTGGTTGGGAAAAATGTGGGACCTGATAGCCATGGAATGGGCCACTTTTGCAGTCAATAATAACTTGGAGAACTTTGCAGCGGAGTGGGGTGCAATGCTGACTTACCTGAAAGGGGAATTTAGAGAACAGTGGTGTCCACAAAGATTGAAACTGCTGGACCTTTTTGGTTGATTATTTTCTTTTGAAGGAGACGGACATATGGGAACTCCGGTGCCGGGGGGTGAATGTTTGAAGTTGGTTTTGTATGTAATAAAATAATAATGAAAAGATACATTAAAAAAAATAGGCTGTGTGCGTATTTTTCATCCACTTTGGATCCAGTAGCAAAGGCACTACCAAACTGTTTGCGAGGTGTTGCTGCTGTAGCACTATCCATGAAACCAGCAGATGCCATATTGTTAGGACATCCTGTCACTCTTTAAGTCCCTCATGCTATAGACATATTGATGAATAAAACCAAGACCCAGAGGCGTTGCTAGGGGGGGCTAAGGGGGTTATAGCCCCTGGTCTTTTGGTTGTAGCCCCGGATACAATCTCATGAGCTACAACCAAAAGACTAGCTAGCCCCCATTCCTGACAGCTCCGACATCAGCGTAGCCCCAGGTCTTTTCCAGACCTAGCAACACCCCTGCCAAGACCCAACAACTAACCAATTGCAGGCTCACTAGGTATAGATTGACATAGTTGGCGCCTGTGAGAAACTTGAAGGTGTCTCCCTGACTAGTCCCCAGAGGTCTGACATCCAGGTAGCCAGGACACGGCCATCGCCATTGGATAGAGTTCCTCGGGGTGTACCAGTGAGGGAGGATCACCTGGATGGGGGGTCCTCGGGGAGTGGAAGTGGGACACCGACGGGTGAGACGCGGTATGCCCCTTCTTATGACAACTTTTCCTCAACCTACCACATAAGATACGCAAACACTTTACCCTCCCCTTTTCCGAGGCAAACACTTTCACATATTACGAAGGACGACAGACTAACACAGGAACCATTTACCTGACATGTCCCAACACTAGGGTCAGGCAAAGCAGGCAATTGTCCAGAACCGCACATGCCTGACAGCCCTTTCCCTTCCCCACAAGGATAAAAGGTGGAGCACAAGAGCGAAATACAGGCAAGGCAGACCGCACGACAAGGGAGCTAACGCAGCACGGCAGTTCAAGAGGAGAAAGACAGTGCATACCGAGAGGGTGACAAGGAGAGAAGCGACCTTGCCCTTTCCGACCAAGGCCCGTGAAATCTCTGCAGAAGGACTCGTAAGACTGCAAACAATAGCCAGCATCTGATGCAGCAGATGTCAATGGTACAGAAGAATCTCCTCCGCTGATATCCAACCCGGGGAGAGATACTTGTCTCTGTGGTACCAACCTTGACTCCAAAGAGAAAGAAAGCAAAGCGGTTCATCACAGACAGTGAGTCGAGGGGAGAGTCGATCAGAAACCGAACTGTGTTGAACGAAAAGTAGCAAACGGCTAATTTGAACTGTGAAAGGCTAAAAGCTATTGATGCAAAAAGGGGAGAAAACCAGCAACAGAGGAGTATAGCACCACACGTGGGTGCTCACTCAGGAAACTCTTGTCAATTACCGGATTGTTGAAACTACCATAACTAGAAGGCCTTGGGATCAAAGTGGTCAAACAGGGGTCTTGAAAAATCCTCTCTACAGTTGAAAGTCTTTGACCGACAGATGATTGTGAAAATAAGGGAAGTGAATCCTGCATCGTAAGAGTTGAATGGAAAAGGAGCGATTGATAAGATTGGCAAGAGTGAACCCGAACAAGGGATGCTGATTAAGATTTGGCAAAGACTAAAGTCCCGAAATACAGTGTGTTGACAAGAGTGAATCCGGCCGAGGGGATGTCCACAGTGAACTGTTTAAAAAGACATTAAGATTCATGAATGACACAAAAAAGATTGTGTTGACAGCCATAATGAACCCAGCGGAGGGAGGCGAACAATAGAGAATGGTCTGAGCCTGGAAGAGGGCGATCCAGGGTGGAAAAGGCATCACCCAATATATATGTGGAAAAAGAACTCTTTGTTTATTATTTTGATACATCAGGTCTACAGAGGCAAGAGACTTTTTGTAGAAAAGAGACTTAACCACTGAAGGCCCTGATTGCTGAAAGCGGAACTGTTAGCTTGTGCTGGGAAAGCTCGAGCGTGTGTGTCATGGCCACTCGGCAAGGGCCCAGTACTTCACTTCTTGCAGGGTCCCAATGGACCCAGTCTTGGCGCCTATGGCACCAAGCCCATTTCAAAGTGTGCTTGGCATACAGAACACAGAAGGCCCTATTAGCACAGGGAAGGCATGTGAAGAAGACAGGAGGAGGAGCAAGGTGGGGCTACAAGGCGGGGCCTAAGGGGAGTGGCTGGGGCTATGCTATATAAGCCGGCCCCACTCACATACTGGCGCTTCGCGTTAGTCCGCTAAGTGCAGCATAACGCTTACCGCCGTTCAGAAGTCCTTTCCTGGTTCAGCACGTGGGTCTTCAGTCTCCGGAACCCTCCAGCATCTTACCTGGTTCAGCATGTGTGTCTTTAGTCTCCGGGAACCTCAAGCATCTTACCTGAAGCTATGCCAATGCTGGAAGCAGTACCGCTAACGCTTCCGACTCTGCAGCAGCCGCATTCATCTTACCTGTCTTCTGGAATCCTCCACGAGTGCCGCCCAGCATCCTTACCTGTCCCGAGCTCCCATCAACACGGGGCATCTTCAGGCACAGCATCCACGCAGATCTTCAGCTTCGGCAGCCTGTAGAAGCTCGGAGACTGCTCACCATCTATCACCGACCAGCCGCAACTGCAAAGGGAATAAGAAATACAAGGTGAGCATTCGCATAGACTTTAACACGCTAAGGCAGCGCAACTCACAAATTTGGCGCTGCTTCTGGAACTGTCTACTTACCATCAGTGGGCCATCCCGAATAGGTTCTTGCCACCATCACACGCCCCTGAGCCATCTTCATGACTAAGGGGAGAAAGAACAATATATAGTTACCAACAATAATCATTGGGGAAGAATTAACACAAGAATACGGATAATAATCATAGTTAGAATCACCTACCGTTGAGACGGAATGGTTGCAGCCGGTCTGGACCTCCACAATCTGGACCAGTGACGCAACTACGTCCATCTACAGCGCCCCTACTGAAGGAAAGCAGGACGGAGAGCTCATCCTTACATAAAAACAGGTGAGCTTGCATGGGCAAACTCCTGCGCACTACATTTTGGCACGAAAGGGTCGAGGGGAATTGCGACAGCACCACGCTATCCTCACTGCCTCTCATCTTCCCTCAGGAACAGTGCCAGCATTCCGGGTCCCCGAAAAAGCAGCAGTTGGGGGAGAGAAGCCATCCGAGGGAGTCAATTCCTGGGAGGGCTCCAACCGTGCCTCAATGCCCCCGCAGAGACCAGGTGAGCGTAACAGAGTGCTGTGCTCCAAAGTCCTACCTTGTCCCGTGCTGAAAACATGGGGAACGGAGACCCAGACTAGCGCATCTTGACTTATTATTTGTGAACACTTCCTTCTTTCTTATGTACATTATCCCACACTTCTTTTTGTATTTAGCGTAAGGATTGGCAATAGTTTCTCTTTAGTATATGCCTTTTTTATTTTACAAAGACACTACTAGGATTGCCTTATTATTGTTTGATGTCAAGCATGCTCCCATTTTAGGTTTAGGTTTAGATTAGGCATTTTTCCAACCTACCTATACTGTTTAATAAATACCCTTGAACTGTGATCACTTGTGTCTGTCTTTACTGCTGCCACCATGAGTTCCATACATATAGTGCCAGAAGTGAGATGCAACTCATTTGAAACAAATTGGGGAACCCTACAGTTTCAAAAACTTAGTCAAAGAGCCTCTAACCCTTCCATCGCCACCAAGGAATCAGTAGGGTTTGATATCTGCAGTAGTATGGAATCTATTATCCCTCAGGGGAAAAGAGGAATTATTCCTACGGACTTGGTCCTGATACCTCCTCTGGGGTGTTAGATATGATTAGCCCGAAATCTGGCCTAGCGTGGAAGTTCGGGTAGACATCTTAGCAGGTGTTATTGATCCAGACCTCCAGGGAGATGTGAAGGTTCTCTTACAGAATCATGGTGAGATCCCTTTTGAGATACGTCTATGAGATCAGATTGCCCAGGGAATTTTAGAAAGAGCGTTATTCCCTCAGTTTAAAGAAGGCGAACAAGATAAAACAGACATGGGCAACTTAGGCTTTGGGGAAGCTGATAAATCTCTTAATATCAAAGAGAAACATGGATAAGAACCCACCATCTATCCTGACCTAGCCTTCACCCAGCGAAATGATTCAGCTCTTGCTGAAGCTTTTCTACAAGCAATCCCAGAAGGAGAAGGCTTAGAGGAGGGAAATCCCTTTTTCTTCTTAAAACAAGTATTGTTTTATAGAACAGAGACATCCACGGAAGGTCTAGTAAAAACACATGGACATAATTGGTCCTCTGGAAACATCCAGATTAGGAAATAAGTATGTACTTGTGATTATGGATTATGCAACTAGATATCCCGAGGCATTCCGGATGCGAAATAATACCACACAGCAGATCCTCAAACATCTTCTATCGTATTTCTCTACAGTTGGTTTCCCCAAATAAATACTAACAGACCAAGGTTCAAACTTTATGAGTAAGCCTATGGCCTAAATTAAAGAGCTACTCCACATTACCACTCTACGAACTTCAGTGTATCATCCGCACATCGATGACCTTGTAGAAAGTTTCAATAAGACCCTGAAACTGATTTTACCAAAATTAGTAGACAAGGACGGGAAAGACTGGGATCGAATGATGCCATGGGCACTATTTGCAGTGAGGAAAACCGTCCAAGCTTCCACTGGGTTCTCTCCCTTCAAACTGCTCTATGGTAAAGAGCCCAGAGATGTCCTGGACATGCTCCGCGAGACCTGGGAAGAACGAGAGGAAGCTCCCATTCCCATCTCACAAACTGCCACCAGAATGCGAGAACACATGAAATTGGTCCGAGACTTGGTTTTTACACATATGGAAAAGGCCCAGAGCCAACAAAAAGCCACTTATGACAAAAAATGGAACTTAAGATCCTTTTCCATAGGACAGAAAGTACTAGTCCTCTTACACACGTCAGAAAACAAACTTGTCTCCAAGTGGCACAGACCTTTTGAAATTATAGAGAGAACGGGAACCTGTACTTACAAAGTAGCCCAACTGGACAGAAAACATAAAATCCATTTATATCACGGAAATCTCTTGAAAGAGTGGAACCCATCAGTCACCCATGCCAAAGTACTAGCCTGGCTGGTTCCCGAAGAGATAGATAACTTTGAATTAATCCCTTCTGAGCTATCTATACAACAAGAAGATTTAAAAGACATGGTATATTCATTGCCCGATGTATTCTTAGAAAAACCAGGAAGAGTAAAAGGCACATACAACTATATTAGAACCCCTAGACGTAAAGTGGTTCATTTAAAACTGTATTGACTCCCAGAAGCCCGTAAGCAGACAGTGATTGAGGAAGTCAACAAAATGTTAAAAGCCAATATTATTAAACCAATGGTCCTCTCCTATCGTATTGGTCACTAAACCTGACCATTCTTGGAGATACTACATAGACTTCCGTCAAGTTAATACTCGAATGCCCCACAGCGATGACCTAATTGATAAACTCGGAGCAGCCACCTTTCTATCTACCCTAGATTTATCCAAAGGGTACTGGCAAGTCCCCGTATATGGGCCAGATATGGAAAAGAATGCATTCTCAACGCCTCTAGGACTATTTCAATTTAAAGTCCTACCTTTTGGCTTACACAGTGCGCCAGCCACGTTTCAGCGCCTCATGGATCATATTTTACAAGCCAACTCTGATTTCTGTGGCGCTTACATTGACGATATTGTCATTTGTAGTAAGACCTGGGAGGACCATCTCATCCATCTTTATACTATCATGAAAGTCGTCAGAAAAGCTGTCCTAACTGCAAACCCAGCTAAGTGCCGATTGGCCAAATCAGCCTTGAAATACCCAGGCTTCTTCGTAGGGTATGGGAATGTACATCCCCAACATGAGATGGTAAAAGCTGTCTTAGATACACCAACCCCTAAGACCAAAAGAGACCTTAGAGCTTTTCTCGAGTTAATAGGATGTTACCGTAAGTTTATCCCCAACTTTTAAGATAAAATTTAACAGCTAACGGATAAACTTAAAAATGCCGAATCCCAGAAACTTAATTGGAAACAAACTCTGTGCCAAACCCGATCCTAAAAGCAGTTGACTTTTCTAAAGAGTTCATCTTACAAACGGATGCCACCCTTACAAGGTTAGAAGCAGTCCTATCCCAGGTTTGCGATGGACTGGAACGCCGAATATTATTCACCAGCCGCAAACTGTTCCCCCGGGGAATAAATGATTGTCTGTTGGAGATAGAGACCCTGGCCATCAAATGGGCCATAATCCATCTTAGATACTACTGTGCAGTAGGGACCCCAGCCGGCCCATAGCACTAGGGGCTTCCAAACAGCACTTTAAGATGAGTAGCAGCACCCTTGAGATGGATGGGGATGCAGATTAATACTCTTGCATCAAATCCATAATGACAACTCAATAGTTTGGTAAAATGAGTCTGTTTAATGACAAGTACAAAAAATGAATATCAGCAATCGCTCGAACTTCCTTGTCGCTTCAATTCCAACTAATTTCAGAAAAAACATATCATTTATACCAAAAACCTGTCATCACTGATGTGTAACTCTTAAAACTTAGCATGCAACTTGATTGGTTCTAGGAAGGTAACTTTAATATAGGTATTATATCTGTATATGGTAACGGGGAAAGGGGATTGGATAAACAATGTCAGGTGGGGCATCTGAGCCCTTCCTTCAAAATGGCTACTGTAAACGTCACAAAAGTATGACGTCTGATTGGTTCTACGAACTATAGGACCCTAGATTACACGGTCCATTATGATTGGGTTGGCATCAACCCTTACGCTTACTTTTCTACCTGCTTAGCAGCGTGCAGAATAGCTGGCCTGGTGCAGGGAGTTTGTCTGCACCCCCAGCTTCCCTCCAATTATTGCAACAATCAATCATCACGTCAGTGGTCATGTGTCAATTATTTCTTTGTGGTTGGCCTCGACTCTGCTTCTTGATCTGGGAAAGTTAAGGCATCTGGGCATGGCAAAGGTCCATGCGTAGGTGTGAATCTTTCATCCCTTCTCGCTCGTCTAGTGACGTGATTTTGACACAGTGAAATCATCTTATTCTGCATGTAATTTCGCGTATGTGATTTAATTCTGCCAGTCGTCTGCCATCTGTGGCTTATCTTGACCTTTCTGAACAGGATACTCTGTTCTTCTTCTCATTAATTGTATCCACTGTTGGTCTATTTCAGCCGATACGACCTTGGCTTCTTGGCATGATTATCTTCGTCTGAGTTTCTGTCTTTAATTCTCCATTTGTTTGCTGCGAAGCTCTCCTCTTGAAGTGGAAGTATACTTACATAAAGTGCTCCTTTTGAGGTAGATATGTATAGGTGGCACTTGCTGCAATCTATCTTACTACTAAGCATAAGCAAGCCTCACGATTTCTGTGCTTCTTGCGGTTACTTTGCATATGTACACGGAATATCTTCATCGCGCATATGGCATAATTTCTGACATCTTGACATCAATTATTTCACTTTAGGCTCAGGATGTCACTTATCCATGGTGTTTTGTCTCTTTTCATCATTCTCAGGTCGTCCTATCTTCTATACTTGAGTCAGTTCGGGTTCTTATGACGTCACCATTCATCTTCCTTCAGCATCTTCTTAGCTTCTTCTGGTATTACATTCTGACAATCGTCATTCTGTCTCACTTGTCGATATGGTTTTCTCAATGGGTACCTCACGGTCCAGGTTTTCTTAGGTGTCGGTACTTCAACAGGTGCTGTTTATCTGATAGGTACTGGACAGAGCCCAACTGCGGCTCTCTGCTGGTTTATTTGCTCATCATACATCACATATTTCGGCATGAATGTTCCTGGTACTTCAAAATGGGCGGTGTAACTGTGAATCGAGCTTGGCACCTCCTCTACACTCCCCCCCCTGGGCGATTCATCAACCACTTTCGCTTCTTCTTTTGTATCCACTTTTACTTCATCCTCTGGATCCACACACAGAGGTCTGAAGAAATATCTCTTTGGGGTCCATATCTTTATGACTCCCTTCAAGCTTCCTGCTGTTCTTACATGCTCATCTATGTTCCAAGTCATTAGTTGACATTGTCCACTTGGTTTACAATAGATCCATTTTCCCACATAATTTCTATGTTTCCTTGGATATTGAAACATTGTTCCTTCTGGTGCATAAATGCTGGCTTTCACAAATTCTCATATTTCGTCCTCCGTCGGGTCCTTGGGCTTCCATCCAGACTCAACATCAATAATGATCTTCATCCCTATGGCCTTTTTTGCAGTTTTCTGGCACTGAGATATTATTATCTTGATAACACAGAATCCAAGCAATATCATCACTAGCAGGGCTCCTAGGAATTTGAATGCATCTGCCATCCATTGTGGAACCCATGAAAACAGTGATCCAAACCAACTGTTGTCATCAACTTTGTCAGTTTCATCAATCATTTGATTCTGTAGTTTCGTCAGCATACCTATGGCCTCTGTTAAGGTTCCATTTTCGTCATTGTGAGATGGTATAAATGTACAACATGATTCTCCAATTTTTGCACAAACACCTCCATCCATAGCTGTGATCATGTCAAGGACTTATCTGTTCTACAGAATCATTAGTCAAATCGCCCTTCACTCTTCCTTGATTAAATTGAATCCTTTTATTGTTGTGTTGATGGTCTGCAGTAACTCCCACCTGGTTTTCTGAAACCATTTAGTATTTGCTCCAACCTGAACTCTTGGCATCAGAATTGTCGTGAATATTGATGAGGTGAGGCTGAACAACCTGTGTTCATACGGGATCACATGAAAGGCTTCTTCTGATTTAGCAGAAAAGTAATTCTCTCTTTTCATTTGGCTCATCAGTTCCACAGATCTCTTCTTTCTCAGGTGAGCATCTGCTTTCGGGAAACTGTCAATGTTCAGATCAGTTTTTGGGATCACCAGTGCTGGGACATGGACATTTACTAATGTACATATACCTCCCCAATTCTTCGGCAGTCTGATGTATGCTTTGGATCCACATGCCCACTAATGATCCATGTTTACTGCTGTTCCATGTATCATTTCTGGAGCGTCAAATACTCGTCCACACTTCTGATTCTCTCCCATTTTCCTTGTGCCATTATTCCTGAAGCAGAATATTTGACTCTCCAATGGCATTATCCGCAAGGGTCCTCCTCGGTCTTTGACCCATGTCAATAGTTTAGCAAGTCTTGTCCATAATGGCTTGCATCCATTTTGTACTATGCCAATGGTAGCCTAGTAACGACCTATGACCATCCATGCTCTGCAGATCACTACTCCTTTCTCCCATCCATCTGGTAAAAGCACTGTTCCCCAGATTTGCATTGGACCTCTGTTCTTCCAG
Source organism: Ambystoma mexicanum (assembly GCF_040938575.1). NCBI lineage: Eukaryota > Metazoa > Chordata > Amphibia > Caudata > Ambystomatidae > Ambystoma > Ambystoma mexicanum. The sequence continues at coordinate 1,134,598,029 of NC_090923.1, forward strand.
CTCCAAGCTTCTTCTGGAGTTTTCCTTGAACGTTCAGTCTTTGGTTTGTCTCTCTTCTGATCTCTGCTCCTTTAACTCCAGGCTTCTCACATCTGATCACAATGTTCTTTGTTTTTCCATTGTTTCTTGTCTTTATGTCCTGGACATAATCGTCTTCATTTGGATCAGTTGCTTCAGTTGCCCATTTCAGTGAAGCATCACTTCCCATGAATTGGCCTCTGGTCTTGCACATTGCTATCTGTGATAGACAGTGCGCCGTCTGCACATCTATTTCAATAGATACAAAGATCTTTGACTTCCCTATGCTGTAAGGTAAGAGTGCACAGACAAAGCATTCTTCCTCGGAATTCTGTCTTCCAACTTCTTTCATATGTTGGTACCAGATGATATTTCCCAAGTGTGCTGTGCTGTCCAGGTAGTCCTTTAGTTTGTTATTATCTTCTTGTGTGCTTCTCCTGATCCTCAAGGTTTTCATGTAGTTTGCCATCATCACATCCTTAATAGCATCCATATAGCTTCTTCTTGCTGGAGGATTCTCAGGCATCTCCATCCATGGTCCAGGCATTTTCATCTGTACCATTTGAGTAGGAGAATGTCTGGTAATTCTTTCCTTGTCTTCTTGTCTTTTCCTGGATCTGGCTATGAACAGCCATATTGATTCTGCTATTATCTCTGCACATGATAGTTTTGCGGGCTTGCACTTGTCCCTTTTATTGCTGTATTAGGGGTACTTATCAATGCTGTCTCTGTTGGATTTTTCTCCAACTCCTTTTGTCTCTTTAAAAGTTCAGCTTTCTCCATTTGTCTTTTGACTTCACTTATAGTGGAGCTTCTCATCGTGGGTTGTCCAACCTTCTCCCATTCTTTGGATTGTGGTTCTGCAGTTATTGACACTAGACCTGGTGTATGTGCACTCATCGTTTGCGTGTGTGTGTCTTTCATTAACCTTTTCTCATGCTTGCTCTCCTGACTCTGTCTCCGGCTTTTCAATCTATTTGTTACCACAAGTGTGTGTGTATTATTGCTCATCACATCCATTTCAAGTTCACTCATTCCACTATCAGACCTTCTAGGGACTGGTATGGCTATGTAAAGTCTGAGTGCCTTTGTGTGTTTCATGCTTACATCATTAGGTGGGTGCACTGGAATCGGAACGGTTTGTGCACCAATAAAAAATCAATCATCAGGGATAGTTAAACAATGATGAATACCTGCATTACAATACCATGCAGGAGCATGCTCATCTGTGTAGAGTTTGCTGGGTCTCTGATGAAAGTGAGGACGTCAACTCTGGCAGGTCTCCCCACAAACTCTGGAAAGTCCTCAATTAGGTGAAAGAAGATGTTGCTTGCCAATCTGCTATCTTCTGGTGACAGGGACATTTGTCTTGGCCTCCCTGTATTCCAGAAGCAGAAGGAATTACTTGGCAATCACAATGAGCAGCCTCCCAATACTAACTTGAAATATATCAAAACGTCCTTAGTGATGTCACATGTATGTGCCCTCGATCAACATTTGGCATATCCTTTTTCCTATCACGGCTTCAGTGTGCATCAGTCCAAAGTTCAAAGTCAACAGACTATGTTGTGGTTTATACATGCAATTTTCTTCTTTGCCCTGCAACTAGGATGCACAGAGTGTCCGTGTTTATGTCCTTATACCCTTTTTTTCTCAGAGGAAATGTCCAAAATGAAGCCACAACTTTGCACAAAAGTTCTTTGCCTCTGCTTTGCTGGTCATGCGTCCTTCCTTTTTTTTCTCGTCTGCACGCGCTGTGGTTCTTCCCCATCGTCTGTAGTCTGTACGCGTTGGGGTGTGGGCAGAGGGTCTTCTCCGTTGTATGGCTTGATGTCACCCAAGAAGATCCAGGCTCTTCTTCCCTGTAACTTGACTGCAGAGGGAGTGATGTCCTCTACTCTGAATGGACCGTTGAACCTTGGCTCGTCCCATTTTTTTCTCGTGTGATTTCTCACCAGGACTGTGTCCCCAGGGAACAGTTGTGGAACACGTAAACCCTGAACTTGGTCTGTTGTAGTATCTCCTTCTGTGTTCTGTGCTGCCCTGCACCCTTTTTGATGTCGCTGCAGCTGTCCTAAAATTACAGTAAGACAAGATGTCATGCAATTCAAGTAATTTTCCATTTCTGATCCTAAAACTTCCCCTGTTGGCTGAGCATCACATCTAGCTCTATCTCGGGGTGTCAATGGCATGTGCATCCTTCTGCCTGTCACAATTTCAAGCGGCGTAAGATGGTGGTCAGAACCAGGCTGGTTTCTGAACGCATACAGTGCCAGTGGAAGGCAGTGTATCCATCCCTTTCTTTAGAGCAAGCTTCAACTTGGCTATCCTTTCCTTTAAAAAAACTTTGAGTTTCTCGCATATTCCATTACCTTGAGGATGATACGCTGAAGAAAACCTGTGCTTTATACCAAGCAAAAAGCTAATCTGTTCAAATACTGCATTAACAAAGTGAGGACCATTATCTGACCTCATGACCTCACATACTCCCCATCTGGGAAATGCCTCCCTCACCAGAAAATTGGCCGCACAGGTAGAGTCTGGGTGTGTATATGGACCTGCTTCTATCCATCTAGAGAATGGACACACCACAACAATTAGGTACCTGTACCCATTAAATACTTGAATCATATTGAGGTAATCGACATGCAAGTTCGGTTTCTCTAGAATGGCAAATAGTGCGTGCTTGACGAATAACGTCATTGAGCATCCCATCACAATGGTTGTAGCCTTCTCTATAGCGAACGCTGCAGCAGCTAAACTTTGTTTGCACAGGAAGTGATCCCTCATCACTGGGTCTAGATTCCCACTGTAGTATGCCAGGGGCTTATACCCCAAAGTGGTTCTCTGTGTGAGTACTGCTGTCATAACACTGCCATTCGTGTGTGAAAACAGGTAGAATTCCTCTGCATAATTGGGAATCCCTAAAACTGGTGCCATGCAAATGGCCTTTTTCAGTTCAACAAACCCTTCTTCCATGGTCTCGGTCCATTCCATTTTTTCTTTCGTCCCATGTGCTTTCTTTAGGGCTTGTAACAAGGGCTTGGTATAAGAGCTGTAGTCGAAGAGCCATGCCCTGACATAATTGCATAATCCTAGAAATCTCTGCATCTGTTTTATTGTGTGTGGTTTGGCTGTGTTCAATATGGCTTCAGCCCTTTCAGGGGTAACCCTTTTCCCCTCATGTGAGATTAGCTGGCCTATGTACAGCTCTTCTTGCTGACAATACTGTAACTTCTCTTTGTCAGCTTTATATCCTTTCTCAGCCAATATAGTCAATAGCTTAATAGAATCGTGTCTGCAAGTTTCCTCTATCGTGCTGCAAATTAAGATGTCGTCCACATATTGCAAGACAACACTTTCTAATGCAATATTGCTTAAATCCATCTGCAGGACTCTGTTGAAAATCAAAGGAGACCAGTAACCTGGTGCTTTTCAGACACATTTGCCTGAACGTGAATGACGTCACTGTCCTTGCGGAAAATTTGTCATATACTGAAGTTGCAAGCTTTGCTGTGCTCCCGGCGCTTGCTATTGCACCGTGTGCTTTTTTGCAACTCCATTTCCTCCCTGCTGTAAAAACACAGGTGGATTCACAATCCCTACTCTTGTTCCTTGGTCGTTTTGCACCATGCCTTAACTTCTGTATGTGCATGCTAGATGCCCTGTCATCCCACACGTCCAACATATTGGCGGTGGTCTGATTATTTGCCCATTTGACATATCCTGATTGCCATTTTTCATGTTTTGAAAACCTCCCCGATTACTCTGGAAACCTCCCTGGTTACTCTGCCATCCTCTTCCTCGAAAGCCTCTCCCCCTCGGGTAAAACCTTTTATTGCCTTGATCATCCTGCCCTTGATTATTGACCTGCTGCATGTTTGATCCATCTGTGCTAGTTATCATTGCCCCTTCAATGGCGTATTTTGACAATTTCTTCTGCACTCATTTTGCCTCTTCAGCTTTTCGTGCAGCCTCTTTTTTGCAATTTTTCTTTTGCAGTAGCCTGCAATAGTGAGCTATGATCAACCCTATTTCAGACCACGGTTTGGCTTCAATTCCTACCAATTTCTTGAGCTGCTTCTGTACCTGATCTGGCAGCCCTTGGCATAATATATGGTAAAACACAGGTATGGATTCCCCCCCAAGATTTGCGAGTTTCCAGCACCCATGCGTCTTGGAAATTCTGAATGTAAAGTAAGGGATCCTCCGACTCCTTCATTTAACATGTCATTATAGCTCCCGTGTCTAAAGTGTCCGGGTATAGCAATCGTAATGCTTTCCATACCGCGGATCTGCAATTGTTAAACGGTGCTCCATCATGCGCAGTATTAACTGTAGTCACACCAGGGTAACCTGCACATGTCCACACATAGTCAGGTCTATCACCAAGTATGGCGATTAAAAGACCCTTAATATCCCGATAGCTAACGTGTACCCTCCTGTCATTTTTTCTAGCTCATGTATCCATTTTCCGGCTCCCGATGTTAACATTGGAAACTTATTTTTCAGATTTTCTTGATCCATGTGTGGCCAGGGTATGTACTGTGGCCTCGTTCCTCCCTTTTTGAGTAACGGAAATTGTAACACATGGCACTCCTTATCCTCTCTCATCATTTTTCTATTCACTGCAAGGGTAATATTCCTGCATCGCTGTCTACCTGGCAATGTCCTTAGTCTGCTCACATAGGGCGGTGGAGACACCCCCCTCTGACCGTAAGATACTTCTTTGTGTTGGTCTGACTGTGTGGCTGACTCTGATGCCTTAGGTGCTGATCTACTAGAATCTGACCATCTTATTCCCTTTCCTCTAGAGAAGCATTTTTCACGTCTTCTCTCATCTTTTTGCTCATATTCCTCTCTTTCTGCGTCTGATATTGTCTGTGCCCAACTCGTGCAACTCCTCTCTTCTTCCTCATTCCTGTTTAGCGTCAACCTATCTAGGGACAGCTCTCTATTTCTGCTACTTAGGGAGGCGTCCTCAGTGTCGTACAACTGAGTGCTCTCCAGGAGCTCGTCCTCTTTTTTCCCTTGGGGTACTTGTTCTAGCCCCATTTCATCATATATTTTATCGATCGTCTCTCTGATGCTTCTGGTGTCAAAGTCATCTTCCATGTTTGCCCTAGACATGCCTCGTACTGAATCACACTCACGAAAGAATTCTTCTATGTCTTCCCAGTCTACTACTGGATCGGGTTTTTTAACCTCTCTTTCCGGATATTCAAGATCCTGTGCTCTCTGTCTTTGCTTAGGTTCTATGTCATCATTGAACTCTTTGCGCTTCCTTGCTGACCGTATCTTCCTCTTGTTTCCTTGCATCTCTATGTTCATTTGCCCTTCGCATTTCCTCATCCCTTTGTCTTTTTATTCTCTTCTCCCAAGTTTTTTGTTCTTCTTCTATTCTCTTTTGTTCCTGCCTGTCCTGATCATTAGCTGTTCTTGGCTTATGATCTTGTTTCCTTTCTTGCTCTTCGCGATACAGCTGTTCTCGTCTCTGTCTATCTTTTTTCTGATTCTTTCATCTCTCAATCCTTTTTCCTTTTCCTTCTCTTTCCTTTTTGAATCGTCTGGCTCTCCCTTTTGTCTCATGTCCTCAATGCCTTTACCATCAAGTTTCAATAAAATCTGACCTCCCATCCATTCTTTCTGTGTGAACGCCATCTCATCAGTTCTGACCTCATCTCCTTTCCATCTCTTTCCCTCTCTACTCATCTCTAGAGATGTACTTGCTTGTGCTTGGTCTCCTTTTTCTTTCTTGCGTCTCTCCTTGTCCCTCAGGACTTTGGAGGTAATATCTCTGTCTCTTTCCTCATCTGGGTTTTCGTCACTACTTTGCGTAGGTGACTCATATGCTGGGTTGCTATATCCCATGGCTACTTTAAGCTCCCTCAACAGATTTAATCCTTCGTCTTTACTGGATTCACTTTTTGCTTCAGATGGGGCGGGTGGCGCAGAAGGCGTTTCACCCCCCTCTGTGCATATGTTAAGTATCCAATCTAACAGCGGCTCCTCCTCTTTTTCCTGTTGATACATGTTCCAAAGCTCTAAACTAGCTAGGCGTTTATCTAACTTTTCGCCAGTATATGTGGTGTGCAAATATGTCATGTGTTGCAGGACTGCTATACATAACAATCCGCCTTGGGGGCATGGCATAAACATTTTATTTGTGGTTCCTTTAACCCATTCTGCACTATACTTCTTCAGCTTAGGTGCATGTTTTGGCAATTGTTTGCACAAGTGTACTAACGGTGTAACGTCTTCCATGCTTAACCTTTTATATCATCTCCTCCTATAATACTTTGTTATGCTTTACGTTTCTCAAACAAAATCAACAATATGAGCGAGCACCAATCGTTGCATGCTCCAATCCCGTTTTTTCACAAAAAATGTACTTTTACTTTTTCAAACAACAACCATCATTTCATGTCATACAACATTTTGTCTATTCAATCGCACAATTCTCATGCTATTTCCCCCAAAAATGTTCTTACCTCGTGACGTCAGAAAAAAGAAAAAAACACAAGACAGGCACAACAAAATAGAAAGACTCTGGCCGGCTACATAAATCATCTCATGCCATCTGCTTCCTCAGATGCATTTCTGCCCCTATCATTATTCCACATGGAATGTAAGCCCATTTCTTTCAGATCGCCTTTTTAATCGATTCTGGTCGTCTACATCGTCCTATTAATTCAGGACTTTAAATACAGCCTTCTTCTAGCGCTAAATTAAAACCTAGGTATCTGAGCGTATCGTCATTGCTCGGGTATCTCCTCTCTCTACTACTCAGGTATCCTCCTGGTATCGCTCTATTGCTCGGGTATCCTCCCGGTATCTCTCTATTGCTCGGCCACCCTCAAGTCAATATTTTTTCCCCTTATATGTACACATTATACTCTTACTCTGACGTTATTTTTGTCCCAACTCCCTCCGTTACCTTCCCTTACTTGTTCTACGGCATGCAACTTTTTGTCAAAGCATAGAGGGGGTAATTCATAGAATTTAGTGCACAAGTGGCACACGCGGCTGGCGCACAGTGTGCGCGTGTGAATCTCTGTGCCAGCCGCGTGCGCTAAAATCCATTTCCGCGCACAGCGTATTCATGGATTTTAGCTACCAAATCCAGCCGTGGTGCAGCGACCCTGCAGCAGCGCCAGTTACACCCCCAAGAACGCCCCTCACGCAGGGAAAAGCCATCAAAATCCCCAATCCAGCGCAAAGGGCTGCGCTAACCCTGTACCAGTATACATGGCTGCCACACAGGAAGCGGGGTACGTGTATTACTGGGGTTCACGGGAAGTTTCACACGCAAAAGGGCCTGTGCGAGTGGGGTACGTGTACTACTGGGGTTCGCGGGAAGTTTCACACGCGAAAGGGCCTGTTTGAGTGGGGTACATGTATTACCTGGGTTCGTGGGAAGTTTCACACGCAAAAGGGCCTGTGCGAGTGGGGTAAGTGTATTACTGGGGTTCGCGGAAAGTTTCACACACGATTGGCCCTGTGTGATTGGGGTACGTGTATTACTGGGGTTTGCATGAAGTTTCACACGCAAAAGGGCCTGTGCGAGTGGGGTACGTGTATTACTGGGGTTCGCGGGAAGTTTCACACGCGAAAGGGCCTGTGCGAGTGGGGTACGTGTATTACTGGGGTTCGTGGGAAGTTTCACATGCGATTGGCCCTGTGCGAGTGGGGTACATGTATTACTGGGGTTCACGGGAAGTTTCACACGCTATTGGCCCTGTGCGAGTGGGGTACGTGTATTACTGGGGTTCGCGGGAAGTTTCACAGGCGAAAGGGCCTGTGCGAGTGGCGTACGTGTATTACTGGGGTTCGCGGGAAGTTTCACACGCGAAAGGGCCTGTGTGAGTGGGGTACGTGTATTACTGGGGTTCGCGGGAAGTTTCACACGCGAAAGGGCCTGTGCGAGTGGGGTACGTGTATTACTGGGGTTCGCTGGAAGTTTCGCACGTGAAAGGGCCTGTGCGAGTGGGGTACGTGTATTACTGGGCTTCGTGGGAAGTTTCACACGCGATTGGCCCTGTGCGAGTGGGGTATGTGTATTACTGGGGTTCACGGGAAGTTTCACACGCGATTGGCCCTGTGTGAGTGGGGTACGTGTATTACTGAGGTTCGCGGGAAGTTTTACACGCGAAAGGCCCTGTGCGAGTGGGGTACGTGTATTACTGGGGTTTGCAGGAAGTTTCACACGCGATTGGCCCTGTGCGAGTGGGGTACGTGTATTACTGGGGTTCGCAGGAAGTTTCACACGCGATTTCACTGTCAGAGCGGGTACGTGTATCTAGTGGGGTGCATGGGGAGTACCATACATGAATTGGCAGTGTGGGTCCTCCCAGGTGTGCCTCCACCCCATCCACGGCCCCTGCAGGCAACCCACAACACAGGGGACTACCCTGCACCCCTGGGCATGCCCCCTAGCCAGTACACATGTCACCTTCCACTAGTGATCACCAACTCATGTCCCCCTGCACCCCACCCCCCAGCAGTGACAGGCACCTGCCAGCAGGCCCCTACTCATGTCCCACTGCATCCCCACCCCCCACCCCCCAGCAGTGAGGGGCACCTGCCAGCAGGCCCCCACTCATGTCCCCCTGCACCCACACCCCCCAGAAGTGAGGGGCGCCTGCCAGCAGGCCCCCACTCATGTCCCCCTGCACTCCCACCCCCCAGCAGTGACAGGCACCTGCCAGCAGGCCCCCACTAATGTCCCACTCATGTCCCCCTGCACCCCCACCCCCCAGCAGTGACAGGCACCTGCCAGCAGGCCCCCACTCATGTCCCCCTGCACCCTCACCACCCAGCAATGAGGGGCACCTGCCAGCAGGCCCCCACTCATGTCCCACTCATGTCCCCCTGCACCCCCACCCCCCAGCAGTGAGGGGCACCTGCCAGCAGGCCCCCACTCATGTCCTCCTGCAACCCACCCCCCAGCAGTGAGGGCTACCTGCCAGCAGGCCCCCACTCATGTCCCCCTGCACCCCCACCCCCCAGTAGTGAGGGGCACCTACCAGCAGGCCCCCACTCATGTCCCCCTGCACCCCTACCCCCCAGCAGTGAGGGGTACCTGCCAGCAGGCCCCCACTCATGTCCCACTCATGTCCCCCTGCACCCCCACCCCCCAGCAGTGACAGGCACCTGCCAGCAGGCCCCCACTCATGTCCCACTCATGTCCCCCTGCACCCCCACCCCCCAGCAGTGACAGGCACCTGCCAGCAGGCCCCCACTCATGTCCCCCTGCACCCCCACCCCCCAACAGTGAGGGGCACCTGCCAGCAGGCCCCCACTCATGTCCCCCTGCACCCCCACCCCCCAGCAGTGACAGGCACCTGCCAGCAGGCCCCCACTCATGCCCCACTCATGTCCCCCTGCACCCCCACCCCCCAGCAGTGAGGGGCACCTGCCAGCAGGCCCCCACTCATGTCCCCCTGCACCCCCACCCCCCAGCAGTGAGGGTCACCTGCCAGCAGGCCCCCACTCACGTCCCCCTGCACCTCTACTCCCCAGCAGTGACAGGCACCTGCCAGCAGGCCCCCACTCATGTCCCACTCATGTCCCCCTGCACCACCACCCCCCAGCAGTGAGGGGCACCTGCCAGCAGGCCCCCACTCATGTCCCACTCATGTCCCCCTTTACCCCCACCCCCTAGCAGTGACAGGCACCTGCCAGCAGGCCCCCACTCATGTCCCACTCATGTCCCCCTGTGCCCCCACCCCCCAGCAGTGAGGGGCACCTGCCAGCAGGCCCCCACTCATGTCCCTCCCTACACAAAATGAAGAAGCACAATCATGGGCCACTTCTACACCAAAAAACCACATCGCACCACCCCATTCTTGAGACGCAATGACATGCCTATCTCAAGACACAAACCAAAAGTCAACTATGAACATCAACACATGTCCGTCACACAGATACACTGGTTGGCATTGATTGTGTAAACCCACATTTTCACATGAATCAACCCAATGAGCGAATCCCACACATGGAAATAAAATATGAATATGTATTATGTACAAAAATAAATAAATGAAATGAAATCATACAAAAATAGCAAACATGAAATGAAAAGCATGTGCAAAAGATGAGTGAATGAAAATTATAACCAATCCAAAAAGATTTGAAAGAAAAACAGTCCAAACTCTCCCTCCACCAACGCAAATCCAAAGGAAAGGTAAAAAAAAATCCATTGCTTCATGTTCATAATGAAAGAAAAAATTCAAATTATTCCATAGTCCAACTATTTACAATACATTGTTCCAAAAAAAATCCATTACTCCATGTCCATGATGAAAAAAAATATTCTAATTAATACATGATCAAACTATTCACAATCCATTGTCCAAAAGAAAAATCCATGAATCCATGTTCCAAACCAAAAAAATAAATCAAATCAATCCATTGTCCAACTATGTAAAGGGTCCATGAGCCCAACCAAACAAATGAAACCTACCTAAGAAACTAGATAAAAATAAAACTATATACAAATGTGTGTGGCATTGTCGATTGACCACAAACAAAAGGAAAAGGAAAAGGAAACCTAACTCTAAAAACTATTTACAATGGCAGCGGGCTAGTCCGACGGCTCACTTCCCGATTTCCCGGGCCAGGGCATCATCGAACTCCTGCTCAATGTCCCAGAGGCAGTCCTCTTCCAAAGCCCCGAGGGTTCGCAGGGACGATGACATGTGTACCTCCAGGTCCCTGTGAATTGCCTCGAGGCACTCGGCCCGCCTCAGAGCCCTATGTATGGAGTTCTCCGCCCTGACCATTGTGAGCCGTGCCTCTTCTGCCCGCTGCTGCTCCGCATCTATAGCATGGCCTAACCGCTGCCACACGGAAGACACTTCCAGTCCTGGGTCCTCCTGCCCTCTGGCCGATGCCTGCCCCTCCGATGTTGAAGGCCCCGAGCCATCATGGCTCCCACCCTGTTGCTGCTGCTGCTGTGCCTCTGCCTGTGCCCTGGCTCTTGCTGCCTGCACATCCTCCTCCGGCTAGGGTGCAGTTGTTGAGGTGGCCACCCCTGCTGGACGTCCGACTCCCGACTGTGGCAGGGATGTGTCCTCCACCAGCCTGGTCGCAGGGTCAGAGGCAGCTCCACAGTGTACCCAGGTGATACATGGGTGGGAAGATGGCATGCAGGACGACTGGTGCATAGGGGGTTCAGGTGAGGAGGGGGTCGGAAGAAGGTCCAGCAAACGGAGGAATCTGGCCCTGATGACCCATCCCAGTAGGTCAACGTGGTCAACGAGGCATTCGAGATGACGTGCAGTGTCCTCATGGAAACACTGCAGGTCACCTCGCATGCCCCGTTGACGCAACGCCATCCCACTCAGGACAGGCTCAACCCGGTCCTGGATAGCCACGTCCACAGGGAGAGGAAGGCCAGTTGTTGTAAGCGGATCCCCTCCCTGAAAACGGGTCTGGACGTAGGCATCCCTGCTGGTACAGGATGATGCAGTCACAGGATCGGGGACAGGATTACACACAGGCACCTCCGCGGTGGCCTGTGCTGCCTCCTATCCCTGCCCCTGCACTGCACCACTAGCACCAGTGGAATCCCCACCTCCAGACCCCATGTCTGTCCCTTGCACGGCCACCAAACCCCCCACCAACCTGGATGACTCCGTGCCATCTTCCTCCGTCGGACCCTGTGGGGTCTCAGCTGCCCCTTCTGCTGCCGAGGAGTCCAACTCCGACCTCCGCCTCTTGGACCTACCCTCGGCAGCTGCGGCCTGGGACACGGCACCGGACTCCTCACTCCCTGACGAGATGACAACCTGGGAGGGGAGCCGGGCCTTGCGTCTCCGGCTGGCGGTGCGATCCCTGCCGCTGTGCTCCACAGCACCCTCTCCGCCCTCTTCATCAGTTGACGCTGCAGACAGGGAGAGATAGGACACAGGCATCAGGGCACTCTACAATGGACTGATACGCACATGACAGTTGCACATGAGTGGCAGTGTCAAACTTCAGACATGGCATCACAATCCCCAACACACATGTCATTTCAACTCACACACATGAGCAATTCCACAGCCATATCATAACAGCCAGCACCATCCATACACATACAACAGCATGAGCATCCAAAGGTGAGCCAGACATCACATGAAACACAGGGAGTGCAGTAGATATGCACACACGCTACCACACTTACATACATGTCTACATCTCCTCCAACTGTTGCAGTGATGAGATCACCATACATGTCAGATCTGCCATTCAGCCTTCTACATATCAGTGTCACATGCATCCATGTTGCATCACAGTTGCACACTTGTCAAGTACACACACATGCACATGTACACAGAGCAGATACATGCATTAGGAACCACCATCCATGCCACAACCATGCCAATGTACATACACAGAAATTCAAACATGTGGGCTCCCACACCTGCATTTGTCCAGCATGCTTACCAACACATACACCATCAATGTGTCTCACACATGAGAGGACAGACATGTGGCAGCCTCACGCCCATGTTCATACACATCCCTACATGGCCCTACAAAAACACATGTGCAACCTGCACACTACTGGCACACCATGACACGCACAGCATCCAATCACTCTGCTAGTACACTTACTGCTTGACTCCAGACGGGTCTGCCTCTCAAGGATCTGGACGTAGAGCGCTGGGCATATGCGTTCCAGGACCCTCATTTTATGGTCCTACAGCTGGCCCCGGCGCCCCTCGGCATCCGCTGCCTTCGTGAGGCGCCGGGCCTTGTTGAGGGTCCTGGACCTGAAGTCCTCCCAGCGCTTCTTGACATGATGTAAGTCACGGACTGTCACCCCCTCCGCGTTGATGGCAGTCACGATGTCCATCGAGATCCTGGTCCGTCCTTCATTGTCGGCGCGCGAACTTCCAAAGAGGGATCATACTGCCCCAGGACTTGCTCCACCAGGACACCAACTTCCCTGGCACTGAAGCTGGTGGCCCTCTGCCTCTCTGGCTGGGGTTGCCAGTGCTGCCAGATGGTGTTGTGCTGGACATGGAAACCCCAGAGGCAGGAGTGGGTGGGCAACTGGGTCCTGGGGCTGGGCTGTGGAGCGATGGAATCCCAGTCGAGAGTCTTCAGTTCCAGCAGGGGTGATCACAGCAACTGCACCCCTGGCTGACATCAGGCAGCAAATGGCAGGGCACGTGGGCAGCAGGCAGTCAGGCAGCAGCAGATTGCAGGTGGGAGTGTGCTTGGGGCTGTGGGGGGCAGTAATTCGGCCTTCTGGGCAGGACCGTGGTCTTCTGTGTGTTTTTCGCATGGCCAGCTTGATACGGAGTGATTTGGCACGTGAAAAAATTGCACATCAGCGTGTAATTGGAGGAAAGGCCCTTAGCGCGTAAGCGCATCAGCACACGTAGGCGTTTTCATTGGACCAAAGGCCCTTAGCCTGTAAGCGCTTCTCTGACGTTACGCGCGCGGGCGTTTCCCTCGTGACGTGGGCATAGTGGTTCAGCACACATGAAAAAACTGCACGTCCGCGTGTGAATGCGTGTAATCCGAGGCAAGGGCCTATGCGCGTAAGTGATGTGACGCACGCAGGCGTTTCCCTCAGCACGGGTTAAAGGTGAGCGGGGCCATCAGTTCACTGTTCGTGCCTTTCGTGGAGACCGACGTGTGCAGCTGCTTCGTGTTGTTTCGCGTGCCATCACATCTTCACAGTGATCGAGGACGTATCTCTTCTTTTGGCGGGGGTATTGGCTATGCGTGTTTTTGTGTCGCGCTAGTCAGACGGTGAGTCGTGCACGCTATTATTCCCACTGCGGGTGCCTCTGTATATTGCACCCATTTTCGAGGTCATAGTAGCCTGCGTGTCCCACCCGTACACGTTTTTCGTGTTACTGGGTGCCACCGCGTACTGCAGGATTGCGTGCACGGTTTTACTGCAGTTTTGGGGTGCCTGAGCGTAGTGTGACCCGTCACTACATCACCGGGGTCACATACAGCCTTGCAGGTGCAGGGGGGCTGTTAACATCTTGAATCCCACCCCCTTCACCCCAATTGCCCAGGTAAATTGTGGTGTACACCTCCAATTGATACTACTCCATCTGTGCCAGCACTACTCCATCTGTGCCATGTTTGGGAGGCCACCAAAGGTGAGGGGCACCTCAGCTGGGCATACTCCTCGTGGCGGGCGTGGTCAGGGACGTGGCCAGGGTGACCAGCGAGTCTGGGGACTCCAGGGTGTCCAGGGTGGCCGCAGAGGGGGAAAAGACAGGGGTGCGCCACTTGAGCACGATGTTGTCCCATGTGTCGGTGCAGTCATGCCACCACCCCCTGTGGTTCCGGGAGATGCAGCTTCTGCATCTGGCACTGGTGCCCGTGTGACCCGGCAGTCTGTTTCATCCACTGCCACGGGCCCAAGGGTAGTGGTAGCTGCAGGTGCAGCTGTGGACACCACCACCCAGGCTCAGGGTCTGCCAGCGCAGGCTGCGTTGGCGATTGAAGAGCCCTTGGAAGATTTCCAACAGGCCAGGAGGGAAACCGTAGGGGCACGCAGGACTGCCCTGACCAAGACACGTGTCCCTGGGGCAGTTATGTCATCTGCTGCCCCGAACAGCCGGGTGTTGGCAAGTGCAGGGGCAGATGCACCCAACAACACCCCGGTTGTGAGTCTGCCAACCAGGACAGTTGCGGTCAATGACCCTGCCACCGCGGATGTTGCTGCGCAGGATCCATTAGAGGGCACCCAGCTGCCACTGACACAAGTCAGGCCTTTGGTCGTCCCTCCACCTGCCACTCCCTTGGCTCAATCCACCAAACTCACTGGCCATGCTGATCAGGGCGGCATCAGCCAGCCAGGGTCTGCGCCACAATCCAAGAGGAGTAAGATTGCACCTGCAGCACAGGCTGGGACCCCACATACAGCCACGACCTCCTGCACGTCGAGGAAGAAGCCTTTCTGCAAACAGGAACTGGACTTCCTCGTGGGCTACGTGCGGAAACACAGCCGTGACATGCTAGTGGGTGCTAATTGTCAGACTACGGCTGCCCACCGTGATACCCACTGGAAGCAAGTTGCGGAACAAGTGAGTGCATTCGGCCATGAGGTGCGCATGGCGCAAGAGTGCAAAAAGCATTGGAATGACCTCAAACTCAGCGCTAAGGCTAAGCGTGCCTCAAATTACAACTTGACTCTGGTGACTGGCGGTGGGCCTGCACCGGAGGAGGAAGACCTCACTCCGCATGAGTCACTCGTTGCGGAGTTCATACCATCTGAATTGCTGGAAGGAGTGGGAGAGATGCCGGACTTTGATGCCCAGTCCAGTGAGTGTTGATGCGTGTTTGTCGAGGACGTGTGTGTTTTACTTGTGTGATGTGTTGTGCATGACTGCCACTACATGTCACGTGTACATGGTTATGATGTGCGAGTAATGCAATGCTTCCCTGATGCATGTCTACTCTGCTGGATGGTGGACATGTGGAGCAGACGGGGACTGTCCACATCACCACTTTTGCACCCTAGTCACATGCTGGTTACCAGTATGCCCCTCTGGTCCATGTTCCAGCTCACTGGCACCTCTGCATGTAGCGTAGGGTGACCTTCCTCTCAGCCCAGGAACTATGCATAGCATGACTGACGTGCATGTGTCCTCTGCCTGCATGAGGGTAGCCAATGTAGGCATGCTCCCTTGCCCTTCAACCCCCTGCTCTGCACCCCAATTCCATCTTAGCACTGGTCTGCTACAATATTGCCCGTGGTTACTTCCCTGGTCATGCCTCCTTTGTACATTCTAACATCCAGCGGCCAATCTGCCAGACACATCCATTGAGGTACATCCTTAGTACTTGATGCAGGGTGTCTCACTTAGACTGTGCAGAGGTCAGATGCCCCGCAGGGACACAAGTGCCCATTCATGCTCCATGTGCATTTCACGCATGCCCATATGTGTCCATGACTGGATGATCACTGTTACACAAGTCCAGGATGACCCAAATTGCATGGCATTTCATCTGCCTTCCCATGTCAACTGTGGCTCAGTACTGCGTTGCACACATGTTTAGGGTCTGACAATCTGTGTGGGTCACAGGCCTCAGCCTGTTTAATGGCCAATGACCCTGTCCAACTGGTGTAGTGTCTTCTTCACACGTGGGTGTACTCCAGAGGTTTCATCATATGTCCTGCTTACTGTCCCATCATCATTTGCTGTGTTGTCACTTGACTCACATGATGCTGTTGATGCTGGTCAACACTGTCTGTCAATACACAGGTCTATGGTCAGCCTTTTGATACCATGCTAGGCATCCCTGATTTTGCACTTGGGGTGGAGGGGTGGTTTGCTTGTGGATATGCTACCCATTGAATGCACATTGCACGTGATGCCTGAAGTAGAGCTTGCACTGCCTTCACATTTTCTGACACACCATGAAGTCCTTGTACATGTAGATAGTGAGTAACATACATATTTGCTGCACTGCATAGACCCACTTCAGTGCAAACTGCCACCTTTCCACAGGTCTAATCACAGAAGCAATTTCAAGTTTACCCAGCATGCATGCCAGGTTCTATTTTGTGTGTCACACGTCTGCCTGATGTGTTTGGTGTCGGTGTGTGTGTGTGTAGTGTGCTTCTAACATGTGTAGTGACCTTTTTCCTCTCTATTTTTCAGGTGATGATGCAATGGAGCCGGAGGATGGTGTTGTCATGCCAGGCACAGGGTTGTTATCACTACATCAACCCGGCACAAGTGGGGGGTTGTGAGGTGGTAGGCCACGAAAAACCCCAAGTGCTACAGTCTATGTTGTCTCTGGCTGCCTATGAGTCCAGCCCTGATGAACACTCTGACGACCATGTCGAATTGGATGAGCATCAGGTCCGTATGTCAGGGGTGAGTGATTCTGATGTGGACACTCCTCTGTCCGCGACACCTGCACTGAGGGGTCAGACAGCCTTGGAACCTCTGCCCGTGGTGGATCGGGACGCAGGGTCACCCTCCACACCAGTCACTGATGTGCCTGGGACATCACGTCGACGGGAGCATGTAGTCGTGCAGCCGCGGGCAGTGCCAACACAACAAGGACACCCAGTCCTTGGGTCCCGCAGGGGTCAAGCCCAGCAACGCGGTCGCCGCACGCAACCGCTGTATACTGAGTGGGAGCAAGACATGACTGCCAATTCTGAATGGTAGGGGGCAGCAATGGAGAACATCGCTGAGAGCATGGAGCGTGTGGCCAGATCTGTGCTCCCCCCTGCTAGGCAGGTGCTTCTCCAGCAGCAGGCGGCACGGTCCACGGCCCGCTCGCTCAGGCTGGGCATGGCGGCCTCAGACAGGGCACGCCAGGCTGAAATGTTGTCTCTGCGTGAAGCAATTGCTGCTCACGCAGAGGCACACATGGAGGCCCTGAGGGAGGAGTATGCTTCCCTCAGATCCACTCTGGGTGTCCTTCTGATGTCCCAGAGGGAGCGGGCAGAGGAGAGGTTTGCACAGCTTGAGCGTACCATCTCGGCTGAGCTACATGCTTGCCGGGAGGTGCAGCGGTTGTCAAGCCAGGCCTTGTAGGAGGAACTCTGTGTTACACGTGGTACCTTGCAAGAGGAAGCTCGTGTATCGCGGGAGGTTCTGCATACAGACATACATGTCATCACCACACAGAACCAGGCTCACCCGTCCGGCAGACCTGCTGCTGACGAGGGGCAAGCTGCGGCTAGGCGTGGTCATGCTCCTGTGCCACGTCCTCCTTTACAGGAAGAGCCAGACTCAGACGACAATCTATCTCCCACATAGGTCGGGCTGTGCAGGCGTTGAGCCCATGGAGGGTTTTTTTTCCATCAGCATCATCGCATGTGGGTGTTGAGCAGCACCCTGTACCTCCCCCCTCCTGGGTGCCTCCCCTCCCCCCCGGGTCGTATGTGGCCATTTTTGTTTTTTCTTTTAGTTTAGTTAGTTAAGTTTCTGTTTGATAGTTAGCTTAAGTAGGTAAAGTAGGTTTTTCATAGTTAGTGTAATTAGTTAATATAGTTTAAAATTGCTAGTCTATTGTGCTTTCATGTAACGGTGTGGTGCTTTGTGGCTTTTGAAAGCATCCATTGTCTGTTCCAGCTGGGCCCTTCAAGCTTGTCTTGTGTATGTGTTTGCTGCTTGGGGTCCTTGACTAACATATGCCACTCCTGCTTCCCTTATCCATGGGCTCGCAAGGATGGTTCGGTGTAACAGCCTATTACACAAGGGCAATGGACTGTCATATCTGTGGCATGTCTGCTGCTGTGGAACTTGTGTTAACACCCCTAGTGGGGATGATTGGGGTGTAATTGTCCACTGTTCTTCTTTTGCTAGATGGGGTGTTTAATGATTAATGTGTACATTCATTGCTATGCATTGTGTAGTATGTTTCTTATCTTTAATGAACATGTGCTTGTTGCAAATCATGCCGTAGATAGTGTGTTCCACACTGTTGCTGTGAAAGACGGACTGATGGTGTGATTTCTGATGTACTTCTCTGACATGGTCCAGTCATGTAATGCCTGAAGAAACACACACAGATGAATATTAAGCATTAATCATGTGTTTCATGCACTTTCTGCATGGGGATGAGCCTCAAGACCACCTTTGCCAGCAGACATGGGTCATTGGACGTCTGGAATCAAGACACGTTTGGTGCTGCCGACATGCGCACGTGTGCGCAAGCAGAGGCACAGGGATTGCGATCCTACATCTGAAAATCGGTTACGTGTTTCAAGGGACTCCAAGCAAGGTGAGCAGCACAGGGGGGTCACAACACAGCAAACCTTCCACCTGGCCAGTTGAACATGCATGCTTAGTAGCAGCACTGACGGTGAACTTGGACAAATATTGGTGTAGAAGCACACAATACAGCTCAGATGTGTTAGTGGACTGATGGCTAGTTGATGAGAAAGTTGTCTGGGGCAGTGGCACATACCCTCCGGTCCACCATGGTCCATTGAGGCACTTGTATTAGCCATGTAGCGTTCTGAGACATGGAATGAAGCAGCTCACAGGGACAGACAGCAAGGGACAGACTCGGGTGCAGTGCATTTAATTTCCAAGTAGAAATTGATACATGCACTGGCTAATTTATTTTGGTCATGGTGGTACAGGACTTGTTCTGAAGTCAGACCTTGCTATATGCATCTGTCTGCTTACACATGGAACATTGCATGTTTTGTTAATCGTGACACATTGGTGTTCCATTTGCCACGCATCCACCAGTGCCTGACTTACTGCATTGACTGTGTATGAACCATCAGAGGGGTAATGTTACGTATGGGTATGAAGCATCCACACAAGTTTGTCTGTTTGTAGTGTATTTTGTTACTTTGGGGCATATTTGGTGGTGTGTTTGTGTGTTTTGGGCACGCACAGATTATTAACTGTGGCCCTCTTTGCAGCATTGAAATGCTCCTGTTACCAGACCTGAGAGTGCGCAGGCAGGAGGCCAGCACTCACCCCAGAGATAAGTTTCTCTTTGACTTACATTTGAGTAATTTGGTGCTATGTGCATGAGGACAAGTTTGATGTAATTGTGTATGTGTTAATGTGTGTACTACATTTTGGTGCATTCCCTACTTTCCCATGTCAATCCTACTCCCCTCTCCTGCCCCTCATTCCGGTTATCCAGTATGCCAATGCCTGTCCCGACTGCATATCCCTGACCCTCCTTCCCCACCAGGGTCTCAGAGGCCTGTGTGAGTTAGACCTTGCAGGCACCCAGACCATGGTGGGGGTGGTTGTTTCTTGCCACTCCTGCGCCTGTACACGGGAGCTGTGACAGTAGACATCCGTTTGTGGTGCATCATTCTATGTTATGTGCCACACATGGTTCAGATCCTGTTGTGACATTGTTTTACTGTGCTACCTTGGTTGTTAACATCATTGTGGTAGTACTTGGCCTTTGTGGCATACTGCTACTTGAAGTCATCTATTGGAGGCTGTTCTGGTTTCTTTTACTGCCTGCAGGCTATTTGCTTGGCTTCTGTGTTGTCCTGCTTTGAGTTCTGTTGGATTTTGTGCTTTTGCAAATTGATGTGGACTCTGAGGGTGCTGGCAACTTTTTACACACAAGGTGGGAGATGGTGACAAAGGGGAAGGGTGATCCTGTGGCCAGGTGGAATTCAAGGATGTCGGATGAATAACCCATATGCAGTTGTTCAGTGCGTCGTGGTGATTTGTGAGGGGGGGTGTTTTGTTGTTGATAGTTGCCTTGCCCTGCAGTGTGATGGGCACCCTGAAATTGTAATTGTGCTTTTACATGATGTATTCTGCTGATCAATGCCCGTTCATGTGTTGTGTTTACCTTTCAGGTGTGAGGGGATAGTTGTGATTTGACATGCTGGGGTATACACATGGTGAATGTTCACATGTGATATGTAGAGGACACTGATGGTCACTTGATTTCACATGCATATGTTGAGTGCATGTCCCTACTGACCCACACACTCGCACTAGGATCCACTACATGTACAACCACCCTTCCATGTCCACGTGTACACTCTGTCTGCCTTCTGGTGCCCACTGTGTCCCTGCAGCACATTTATGTAGTTTGTCGCTTAGATGTGATGCTCAGGGTGTGCATCACACACAATGGCTGTTCACTGTATTGTGTGCTGAGCAGTGTGTTGCAGGAGGTGGACACGGCACACAGTAGCTGCAGTGTTGATTTTGCAATGCACATTGTGCATGTGGACAGGCATTCATTGTTATGTTTAAAATACAACTTTTGGAATTGTAGTGATAAACAGTACCCGCACCTCCCTGGGATCCAGCCCTTTGTGCAAAGTAAATCACTCCTAATTACCTTCCCACACAAATAAGGTTTAAGAAGCACGATGAACTCAGTCTGGAAAAAAGCCAATCACACAGAATATGATGCTTGCATTTATTATCTACAATGACTAATGAAAACTAAGCAGCAATTTATAATAATGTGGAAATAGAGAGTGCAAGCTATATAATGCCAATTATCAATCACAGATGAATATGCAATTATTTGGTCTTACGCTCCTAATGAAATGTAGATGAAGATACGATCTGATCACATCCAGGACCCTCGCCGCTATCTGGTGCCCGGCACTCCTCAGCAGAGGAGGGGAGGACTGGCCAAGCCCCCACAGTCCTACACCAGAGCAGGGATGTGATGTTAGGAGCCTCGGCCCTGATAGCGCACAGCTGGTCGTCCAGGCACTGTCCTTGATACGCACGTCTTTCCAACAGTCCAGGATGAGTCCCCCCTCCCTGGTCCAAGTATAGTTCTCTTATTAGGAGCTGCACGTCAATCATCATGACGTGTCAGCTCTTCGAGAAGCTTCTAGGCTCTTCCCTCCTGGCAGTAAACATGTTTTTTGCTTGGAAAGTTACAAGACTGGAAACAGCCAGTCTTGGCTCCCAGGCTTCGGGCACTGTTTCTTTGCATTCTTGTCTTATCAGTGCACCTGACTTGCAGAGCGAAGACGGGCAAAGCAATGCCTGGCTCCCACGAACTGCATGGAGCCTCTTGCTAAAGCACGATGTTTTATGTCTTCAAAAAAGGCCTTTGCAATTAACCCCTTGCAAGCATGCAGGCTCACCCAGTTTGAGAGTCCTGGTTGATGTCAGCATTTTCCTCCACGCTTCGAATAGGCTCTAATACACACAAGATAGCTCAGTGGGTTAGTGCAAATGCAGGTTACTGCAAGCGCCTAGCAGCTTATCACTACATTCCACCCCTTTCGAAGTGAGGCCTGAAAATGCTGACTCAGTTCCATGATCTGGAAGCATGCACAGTGTGCTGTAGGCCAATTAAGCGTTTCTCTAGCGCAGACATTCTAGTATAAAGGAAAGACATTCTGCGCAAGAGTCCAATGAAGACGATAAGTATGAATATTAGGGAAATCAGCAACCACAGCAATGGGTGCAGTATTATATTAAGCAGTTTAGTGGAGGAGGGAGACCATCCAGTGAATATATCCCACCAGTGGTGAGTAGTAACAGATTGCAGATGGTCAGCAGTTTTGATTAATTGGTTTCTGTCTATTATTAGCTTGTACTCTGCAGAAATAACTGAGGTAGCTAGCGTCTGGAAATCTTTCCAAGCAGTTTGAGCAAATTGTCTAATAGCTTGAAGCCGGGCAGTAATCACTCCATAGGATAGAGTCCAGTTAAGCAAATGCGTGAGCTCAGCATGCAGAGTAGTGTGAGACCACTGGGTTAGAGAATATAGGGTATGAGTAACAATGTCTAGGATAGTCACAACTTGATCTACACAAAATACTTGAGGATTCCCTAATAACCTATAATTGTTAATAAGCAAGGAATGATTAGTAACTACGCAAGCTGTATGCTGATCTATCTGAAAGATGTCAGTCCCATTTATGTGGTATTGCATCCAGGTGCACTCCCCTGCTACGGGATGTATACATGGGTCCGGAACCCTCCCAGTTAGGGGACACACCCACCCCTGATCCCAGGGCATGCAGGTGTGACTGTGGATGGTGTAGTTTTGGCTGTCTAACCATTCCCCTCGTATTTGCGGAACCCACCAGGAACCATTGATTTTCATAGGCAGTACTATAAAAGGGCACCATATTTCTAGAGCATAAGCGGTCCTACTCACTTGCATTAACGCATGGCAGGTGTTATTCATGCAATCAAAAGCAAGCGGCTTAATCCATATGTCTGCTGGTAACTGTAGCTCTGTGTGCCAGTGGGTTGAAGATAGTCGCCCCCATTCGGAGCGGAAAGCTAACACCTGCTGATTTAGCAAAGTTTGCCATAAAATACACCGTGTGTCTTTAGCAGTTTTGTTGACCTGTCCTATGGCAGAGAAAATGTCTTCATAGCTGAAATTCTGCCACTTCCAATGGTTGCCAATACTTGTAGCAGTGTTGCGCAGGGTAGGACTTATCAATGGGCCCCACTGAGCCAGAAGTTTTATAGCGCCGCTGGCATCAGAACCCATAGTGGCTAACTTGTTGCGCACAGTTTCTATGTCAAAAGCATTTAAAGCCCCCGTTCCCACTCCCGCTGCACCCGCAATCAAGGAATCTAAACCCCTAGCTACGCGCAATTTGGTGATGGGCCATAGAAATTGACTCCATTTATAGCAGCTTGGTAGTACTAAGGAGACATTGCCCCGTGACAAGTCTATGTCTAAGTGTACCTCTGAAATAATGGAAGCGTGCATCACATGTCTGCAATTTAAATGTTGTCTTACTATTGGAAAATCTAGCAGTTTTACCAACTCCTCTTTGTGAGATTTGAAAAAACACCATCCTCCAAGTGGGATGCCTACCAAGTACAATATTGGTTTTTGATACAAACACCATACTACCATCTGGTATAGGCTGTTTCAACGTACAATTATATGAAGAACATGTGGCTAAGTTATAGTCCAGAAAATCTTGGCGAGTACACTCGTTGCAGTTCTTGGGACAAAAGAAACATGAAACATCAAACAAATTATTTGATCCATTCACTGAAACTTTTGGACCTAAAATCTCGTAGGCGCCAGTCATATGAGTTAGTGATAAAAGGTGTCCAACAATGTGCCAATCTAGAACTCTTGCAGTTCCATGTGGATACTCATTTGTAACACTTTTCTCACAGGTTACGGTGCGGTTGTAGTTATCACGCAGGACTGGAGCATCAGGTGTAGTGCATGCGATTCTCAGAGTCCATGTAGTGTCTTGCAATAACCCACTCTTTACAGAGAAAGCGTTGGTTTGGCAGGCCAGGAGCACCCACAGCAAGGCAAGTCCCATCCCCTTCATACTGCTCTACGTTCGTGGTGTGAGCCTAGTAGCGGGAATATAAACAGGCACATCAGAATTATGCAAAAGTACAACATAAGTACTTCCAACACCTTGACTTAACACTTCCCCAGCCTCAGGCTTTTTGTTAGGATGGTGCACCCACACCTTTTTTCCTGTGCTACCGAAGCCTCCTTCCCCCCTCAATGTAGTGTCTGGAGATTGCTTGCTTTCTACTACTAGGGGGACAACTGCTTGTTCACAAATCAATTGTGCAATTCGGTCATATTTGGTTAATGGTACTGCAGATGCACCAGCATTATGTAAAAGTACCGAAACAGTCCCTCTATAATCAGGATCAATCACACCTCCTAATATGTCAATGCCTTGTTTTGCCAGGCTGGATCGTGCAGCAATGCGTCCATAAGTGCCAGCCGGCAATTTGATGCCAATACCCAGCGAGATGGATTTGGTTTGCCCCGCCGGTATAACACCATCTTCACAGGTAGATAGATCAAGTCCAATGCTGCCTGCAGTGGCTTGTACAGGCAGCTTAGCTTCTTTGTCAGTTTTCCACACAACAAGAGTCTTTGTAGATTCCACTTTCTCACTTGTCAGTCTCACAAAGGGTGTCTGGCGATTTCCCAGTGGACGATTGTTCAGTTCAAACAGTGCATGTGCCAGATGTTTGGACCACCCCTTGAGAGTGTGAGTCTTAGTCAGCTTCTTTATTTGTTGCTTGAGCAGCCCATTGCTACGTTCCACCAGAGCAGAGGATTCTGGGTATCGGCTGATGTGCAGTGTCCACTTTATGCCTTGCTCTAGTGCCCAGTCTTGCACATTGTGTCCAGCAAAATGGCTGCCTTGGTCTGATTGGATTTCATCCGGGATGCCATAGTGTCTGATGAGGTATTCCATGCCTTGCAAGGTAGCCCTTTGATCTGCATGGGCGGCTGGATAAGCTAATAACAGTCCAGAGTATGTGTCTACCATGGTCAACACATAATGCTTTCCATTCTCGGGCGGTAAAGGGCCAATGTAGTCAACTTGCCATACGCTAGCAGCTCTTTCACCTCTTCTCAAAGGGCCTTGTGGCTTCCTCTCCAGAGGGTAGTGCTTCACTTCACTGCACACGGAACATTGGGAGGCAGCTTGTCTGGCTTGATCCATGGTAATGGGCAATTGTCTCTTTTTTGCCCATTGATAAGTTCCTGTTTGCCCTAGATGCCCTGAGGTTTGGTGTGCCCAATCCGCCATCCCTTGCAGCACCTCAGCTTCTTGCGGTGTTGTCACTGGGCGAATCTTTGCCATTTGATCCACTTCATTGTTGAACAGGGCAGCCAGTGAGGTGTCAGGGGGCATGTGTGCATCGACATGCCCAATGCAGATTTTGCACCTCTCACCTTTGCACCACATCTCTTCCCAGATGTCTGGCCCTCCCCAGATCGGCGTGTTCTTGATTTGCCAACCATCTCTTCTCCATGCCGGTGCCCAATGTGTCAGGCCTTGATATGTGGCCCAACTGTCTGTGTATATGTATGCAGTCTCTGTTTCCTTCACCTGTTCAATCACGGAGGCCACTGCTTGCAGTTCAGCATACTGACTTGATCCTCCCACACCTTCCCTCATTAGCAGTGTTTCTCGATGGGGCTGGAATGCGACAGCTTGCCAGTGTCTTTGCCCTTTATCATACTTTGCCGTGCCGTCCGTGAACCATGCAGACTTTTGTTCTTCTTCTGTCAATGTATCATAGGCTGGTGCGACTTTGAAGGGAGATTCTGGCAACGCCACATGGGTGTTTGGTTCAGGCATCGCATCCAGATCTACTGCCTCCAGCATTTGTTCTTGCAGTCTGGAAACCCCTGTGCGGCCAGCTTTCGCACGTTGCTGTAAATACCATTTCCATTTGACATGAGTGGCGTCTTGTGCTCTGCCACTTTTCCCATTTGCAGCAGTGTCACGCACCCAGCCCATGATTGGAATTTCTGTGCAAATTGTCACTGGTTGCTCGCCTGTGATTCTTTCAGTTTCAACTAGAGCCCAGTACACTGCAGCAACTTGTTTCTCAAGAGGAGTGTATCTTGTCATAGGATCTGTGAGTTTCCTTGACCAGAACCCCTGTGGCACTCTTTTATGTCCTTGCTTTTGCCACAAGCTCCACACAGCCACGTCATTGTAGACAAGAATTTCCAATTCAAAAGGATCAGTTTTTGTCAGGGGCCCCAGCGTGATGTAATTTTGCAATGCATCTTTAGCCTGTTGGAAGGAAGTCTGTTGCTCTAGGCCCCATGTAAAGTCATGTTTCTTTCTGGTGACTTTGTAAATGGGTTTCAGTATCAGGCTTAAATGAGGTATGTGATTTCTCCAAAACCCCATTAACCCAATGAATCTTTGTGCCTCTTTTTTATCTGCTGGTGGAGCCATCTGCTGAACCATATCAATTACCGGGTCGGGAATTTTCTTAACTGACCCAGACCAGATTGCACCTAGAAATTTCACCTCTTGAGCAGGCCCCTGTACCTTTTTGGGATTTATGGCCCACCCCCGATTTTGCATGTGTGTGATCAACTTTTCAGCAGCATTTTCTACATGTTCTTTCTCAACACTAGTCAGCATGATGTCATCAATGTAATGAGCAATAAATACATTATCCAATTGCACCATCTTTAAGTCTCTGGCAATCAATCCATGACACAGAGTGGGACTATGCACATACCCCTGGGGCAATTTAGTAAAGGTAAATTGTCTGTCTCCCCAAGTGATAGCAAATTGGTCTTGTGATTCAGTGTCAATATCAATGGAGAAAAATGCATTGGCCAGGTCAAGGACCACATGCCATTCACCCACTTCTCTCGTAAGGTTTTCAATCAGGGTAATGATGTCTGGCACCGCCGTAGCTAAGGGCGGCACCTTCTTGTTCAAAATGCGGTAATCAATTGTCAGACGCCATGCCCCATCCGGGCGGCGGACAGGCCAGATCGGCGAGTTGAATGGACTGACTGCCGGCCTCATTATGCCAGCTTTCACCAATGACTCAATAGTTTCACCAATCTCTTTATGTCCTCCTGGCAACCGGTACTGTTTCACACACACTGGGTCAGCAGGAGGAGGTAAATGCAAGGGGGACCATTTGGCATGCCCAACCACAACAGGGTTAACAACTCTCACATGGATTTTCCGATTGCCAAAAACAAATTCGCCTAAATCTGTAGTCACACTTTTGCCCAACAACACATCCATGCCAAGGATGTACTCTGGTATATCTGCAATCAAAACATTTGCTGTGAAAGGCAATCCCTCACCGATTGACATTTTTACATTAAAGGCTTTTGCAACAGTTTCTGCTCCCCCATAACCATTGACCAAAACTCTGGGACCAGACAATTTACTGGGATTGCCATTCAGAATGGTTACCTCAGCTCCTGTGTCTAATAGAGCCAAAACATGTTTTACTTTCTCATCCAAGTACAAGGTAAGTGGCACAAAAGGGCGTCTGTCTCTGGGGCTAGTTCTCTTTATTAACCGTACCTCAAAGACAGAGCCAGCCCTTCAATCAAAAATGGGGTCTGGGACCTCCCACTTGTTCTTTGCCAAATCAGGGTAACCCTTTGCTCGCACTTTGGGCTTTAACACCTCCTCTTCAGAGGGTGCAGAGGGCTTAGTTTTTTCCCGTCCCTGTCTTTTAATTTTTTTCCATTTCTCAAGCAGCTCAGATGTGGGTTTACCATCTATCTCATCTCTTGGAATTCCTGCCTTTAGCAGGTCCACCCACATTTGTTTGCGTGTGATCTCAACAGTATCAGCTTTCTCTTTATACTTTACATTTTTACCACGCTTTTTTTCTGAATCATTGTTTGCAGCCACTAGACGTGCTGCTTTGCGTACATCCAGCCCTTCTAGTTGCCCTAACAGAAGTGCCACTTCACCAATGGCTTTGCCCTGCGCTGGACCCAGCAATGAAAGCAATGCGCCCTTCATGTGACTCGGTGCATTTCTTAACAAACGTGCGCGCATGCCAGCTGTAAACAACTCCATGTCAGGCCCTGCAAAATTTGCACTGTACAGTGCACACTGCAAACCCATCTCTCTAAGCTGGTTTGTTGCTTCAGTTAGTGACTGCCAACAGCCCCAACTCTCTTCCATATCCATTGGACTCCCATACAGATTCATTAGGGCAGTCTGAAGCCAATTAAACAAGGAATGAGAACCTTGCTGTCCGAGCGCACCGCGCACTATCTGTCCCAACATCACATTAGTAGTGAGTGAACCCATCTTTAACAGTTCCTCTGGGGTTAAGAAGATACTATCGGCACCCGTGTCCCAGATGCGAAGGAACCAAGTCAAAAGTGCTTCACCTAGCTTCTGTCTAAATAACTTAGCAATCTCTAAAAGCTCTGTCTGTGTATAATCACGGACAATCCTTGTATTTTGAATATTTGCACCGCCAGCTTGGCCCTTTGATTTGTTAGTGATTAATGGCCGTGCTGGATAAACACATTTCTCTGGAACACATTCCAGCTCTTCTCCATCAGACCAATTTAATTCAGCAAGTCTAATCTCAACAGACTCATTCCAGTCATGTGCTTGCTCAGTTTCACTATCACTGACTTCACCCGACCATAAATTTGGGTCCCAGTTATCTTTCCTAATTAGCGCGCGAATCCTTATCTTTGATGGATTGCCCCGCTGCTGTCTGCGCTTGTGCGTGGCTACACGCACAGCTAAAGAGGCACACCTGTCCTCCATCTGATCAGCCCGTTTAACGGACGATTCAAGGGTCTCTCTCATAATAATTTGTTGCTCTTGGAGCAGGGATATCTCGTCTGTTAATTTACTAATTTTAGCATCTTTAAGCAATTCATTCTCATGCACCTTTCTGAGCGCCTGCAGGAATAACCAGCCTATATTTCCTGCTGCCTTGAGCTCCTTTCTGCATTTCTCAAGCGGTAAACTCTCCAAGCACTTACTAATTACCGCCGGGGAAACATCATTTTCAAGCATGTCCCATGCCATCGGTGCCGAGTACCGATGCAAAATATCTGCCACACCCGACCAAGCATTTGATGCCGGCCATCCTGGAATGTGACAGAGTGCACTATCTTCCCCATTGCATTCATCTTTTGTATTTCTTTTCCAGAAGGGCATCGTGCTCGAAAACCCTGCTCACAGCGCCAAATGTAGTGATAAACAGTACCCGCACCTCCCTGGGATCCAGCCCTTTGTGCAAAGTAAATCACTCCTAATTACCTTCCCACACAAATAAGGTTTAAGAAGCACGATGAACTCAGTCTGGAAAAAAGCCAATCACACAGAATATGATGCTTGCATTTATTATCTACAATGACTAATGAAAACTAAGCAGCAATTTATAATAATGTGGAAATAGAGAGTGCAAGCTATATAATGCCAATTATCAATCACAGATGAATATGCAATTATTTGGTCTTACGCTCCTAATGAAATGTAGATGAAGATACGATCTGATCACATCCAGGACCCTCGCCGCTATCTGGTGCCCGGCACTCCTCAGCAGAGGAGGGGAGGACTGGCCAAGCCCCCACAGTCCTACACCAGAGCAGGGATGTGATGTTAGGAGCCTCGGCCCTGATAGCGCACAGCTGGTCGTCCAGGCACTGTCCTTGATACGCACGTCTTTCCAACAGTCCAGGATGAGTCCCCCCTCCCTGGTCCAAGTATAGTTCTCTTATTAGGAGCTGCACGTCAATCATCATGACGTGTCAGCTCTTCGAGAAGCTTCTAGGCTCTTCCCTCCTGGCAGTAAACATGTTTTTTGCTTGGAAAGTTACAAGACTGGAAACAGCCAGTCTTGGCTCCCAGGCTTCGGGCACTGTTTCTTTGCATTCTTGTCTTATCAGTGCACCTGACTTGCAGAGCGAAGACGGGCAAAGCAATGCCTGGCTCCCACGAACTGCATGGAGCCTCTTGCTAAAGCACGATGTTTTATGTCTTCAAAAAAGGCCTTTGCAATTAACCCCTTGCAAGCATGCAGGCTCACCCAGTTTGAGAGTCCTGGTTGATGTCAGCATTTTCCTCCACGCTTCGAATAGGCTCTAATACACACAAGATAGCTCAGTGGGTTAGTGCAAATGCAGGTTACTGCAAGCGCCTAGCAGCTTATCACTACAGGAATGCATTTGGGTATGACTTTTTTTCGGTGGGAGGTTGTTGGTCAGTCATTTCATCTGATTCCATGTCAGGCATCATTGTCTGATGCCCATTTACATTTTTCACATGGCAATGTGTACCTCTTTGGTACTGTGTTGGTGTATGGCTATTGCTTGCCATGACATGTTGTGGTTTTGGAGGGTTTGAGTGACATACCAGTGATAGTCATGTCCTGTTTTGCAGGTCTGTGTGATTCACACCTTGCATTGTGTGCCTTTTGGTCACACAGGATTGCTTGTGTTTAAGTAGCTAGGGATGCACACAATGTGGCAATTCCATGGCAACAATCTCAGGGTGGTAAGGTTGTGACAGTTGGCTGTCTCTTTGTCATCATCGATTATCACCTGGTATGTGCCAGGCCTGTGTGCACTCCGGAGGGTTGGGAGTTTAGGTGAAAAATCTGGCCACAAGCTGGGTCCGGGCTTCCTCGCCACGTGCCCTATCCCCTCCCATGGGCAGCGCCTGTGCCTGTGGTTGAGGATTTGGGGGCACCACCATGTCCACCGGTACGCCCTGCCGTATTGCAACATTGTGCAGGTCACATGCTGCCACAATGATCCTGTGTGCATCGGCCACTCACTATCTTGAGATTTCTAGATAGGCTCAGCAGCCTGTATTGAGACCTTTCTATCCCATATGACAGTCATACCTGCGTACCTCCTCGGCAGCAGATGCTATCTAATACCCATACCTGACATAGTGAGGTCAAACTGTGTTTACACGACTTACTTACCCGGTTTTGGAATTTGATCTCCCGTGGTTCGTCTTGTCCAGCCAGACGCAGCACTCTACAGCGCCTTGGCTGTTGACGTCGTTGCCATGGCGACCCACTCGGGCTACGAGTCTCCCTTGGATCCGAGGTTACGAATACTAGAGAGTGTATTGGCTAGTACTGGGATGCATAACATTTACTGAAATATTAGTGGGCACTTGAGGCGTGATAAGAGCCCTTTGATCGTTATTGTTTACCGATCGTCCTCCGTATGCCACTACCAACATGGCGTTGATTGAAGCATTGCGCATGCGCGCCGCTGCCATGACGACCATTTAACAACTCGCAGTCACAAGCCGTGCGTCTGACTGACGGACGTCACGTGCACTGCGACTGTTCTGCGAATGCAGGTAAGATTGTTGGAGCCAACTGACCAGCCCTAGGGTCTGTGCTCTTTATAACAATGCCATACGCACCTAATACGCATTATAACTTCTACTCGTGAATGACACAGATGTCGACTCTAAACCTATGATGGCTCGTTACATCTCACTTTCCTTATCAGACCTTGCTAACTCTCCTGAGTTGGACTACATATGATTTAGAGAGACATACCTTCGTTACTAACTTCATTTCCTCAGTAATTCCATTTTTTTTAATTAATTACAGCACACACACTGTGTGACCGACCTCTAAACAATCCACTCACACCCGGGGTGACCTTTATTCGCCTCTGGACGTGGTGAGTGACGCTTCTGCTTTCTTTTCTTGAATGCCTTGAGAATACAAACCTAGAGTCTCATAAGTTTACATTGACTTTCTCGCTTACAGATTGTAGCAAATGATCTCTAACTTCAACATTAAGGTTAGTGCCTGTTTTTGGTGTTCAGTACTACCCTTATCATCTATAATTCCCAATGAGCTAATTAGTCTATTTACATTTCCCTAGGAATACCTATTAAAGTTCGAAGGAACTTCACATTTCCTGCCCTGAAGATGGATTAATCTGAATCCGAAACGCGTTGGCACTTGATTACATCATGGTTATTCTTGAATGTGAACTATTGTATGTTTTGTTACAGACTATCCATTCGGATGGATGCTCTACACACTGTTTGTTACCTTTGAATTTGAATTATCATATGTATTGTACACTTGCATCAAATGAAGAGTTCTTTGATGCTGTCTGTTAACTTTGAGTTTGATACCTTATCCAACTGTATGTTTGAGACTTGGATTTGAACTGTTTTACTTTTCATTTATCCTTTGTAATGTGTTTGAATACCTTGTGATATATAAAATATATGTGTTGTGCACCTGTAGTGTGAAGGTTCTTGGTGGCTCTTGAACAGACTACATCAGGTGGACATCTTTCCATTCAAATACATAGCTTATTTCTGCTATGAACACATATGAGTACTAGATTACCCTGTTTTGTTGAAGAGTTTCACGCATACCATTGTGAGGGTGTCTTCCGATTGCTGGGAGATCCCTTCTCACGATTGACTATTAAAACACATAGGGGATTCTATCCCATTAGGAGTGCAACACAGGGTCATCGGTTGGTAACACCCGATGTATGTTAGATGCTTTTTCTGTGTTTTGATCTCGAGTGGCCTCGGGATTTGCCCTGCTGCACCTGAAATTTAACTAATTTGATTGTACTAAATCTGCTGGAACGAGTATTTACGTTTACATTGATTCTATGAACTCTTTGTAGTGCCTCCCACCCCATACCCTTTTCTTTCCTATGAGTGGCCACAATTTGGGGAGTGCACACACCATTCTTAATCTGAACTCTACACATACTGAACTTGTAAGCCGCACTACTGGACTATGTCCTTTGCCAAGATTGACGCAACAACCAATAACAAGAGCTGAATCCCTAGGATTCAGTGAGGAAGAAGCCCAGAGGATTCTCGGTCTCATTAAAACAACAGGGGATGAGCTTAAAACCACCGACAAACCAGAAGCATTAATCAAGCAGCTGGAATGGAAAATACAGAGAGAAATTAACTTGAAACTACACGCGACAACATTGACATACTATTACAAGGCACAGAGGATTCCTCGTTGACTGAGAGTAAACTTAGAACCTACCCTATGCAAAGAAAATCCTAATTTTGTAAAGAGATGGAGACAGATCCTGAACAAGTGTTCCCTTGAGTTAATTCTCCTAACGATCGAAGAACTTAAACAAATTATGGAAGAGACTAATGAGAAACTGGCCAAATATAAGCTAGAACTCGAGATGAAAAAGATCAGAAAATTCAGGAGGGACACGCAAGACTACAAATTAGACATAGTTTATAACTGGCAAGAATACTACGGCTTACGTGTTCCAAGACCACTTCAACCACGACCCTCAAGAACAGGACCCAGTAATACAGATACCACTTCTTCGGAAGCGTCCAGCGCTGAACTAGAAACAAGCCCCAGTGCAGCAATAGCAGCGCCCTCTACCTCATTAGCAGAAAGGGCTACAGCAAGTGCCTATAATTTTTTAGAAAAGGACCAACCCGATGAGGACAGAGGAAGAAAAAAATCGGAGAGAAAGAAACCAGTGGGGAAGAAGATATAGTGGTCAACATATCATCTTATACATTGTCACGTATCGAATTACAAGTCTTACGTAAGGGTCTGCCCTTTGTGCCCCAATACAACACCAGCCTGTTGAAAGAGAAAATTGATTTCTTTAAACTTATGCGCAAACTTAAGCTGAAGGTGTTCTTCAATTCCATCGAAGAAGAAGAAAACATGAATGAACCCTCAGAATTTCTGGAACTCTCACCCAAGAGTACATTTAACCCGCCCGTGAATAATCATGTTCTGACTGTATTTGAAAGAACTGTCCTGGACCAATTCAAGAAGATCCAATACAAATCAAAGAGCCATGGTAACTTCACGGCCACTGATCGACAAACCCTGAAGAGACTTTTAGATAATAAAGATAGTATCTTCAAACCAGCTGACAAGGGTGGCGCTCTGGTTCTAATGGACAAAATCAAATACATCAGGGAGGTGGAGCGACAACTTGCGGATCAAGATACCTATAAAGAAATTAACCACAATCCAACGGAGGAATTGATGAAGCTAATCAAGGAAGTACTCGATGAGGCAGAAGACAGAGAGGTTATCTCTGAAAAAACCCGCAAATTCCTGGAAAAGACACATCCCATCACACCCGTGATATACATCCTTCCCAAGATACACAAGAGATTACTAGACCCACCTGGACGACCGATTATAGCAGCCACAGATAGTCTACTGGAACCATTGGCCAAATATCTTGACAAGATTCTGCAACCCCTCATACAAGAAACCCCAACGTATATAAAGGACACCACACACTTCCTTTAAAAACTCAAGGAAGTACTTTTTGTAGATGGAAGAGATACCCTGTTTACGATGGATGTCACCTCGTTATATACTAATATTGTACATGAGGCGGGATTTGAAGCAGTCGAATGGCTCCTCTTGAGGTCGGACAACTGTCAAGGGGACAAGATCTTTGCCCTAACACTGCTGAAACTAGTACTTATGAATATTTTTTTTCAGATTTGAAGACAGGTACTATTTACAACTCTCATGTACCAGCATGGGGGCGGCCATGGCCCCTGCTTATGCTAATACATATATGTATTATTTGGAAAACGAACATGTTCTTACTTCAGCAAGGTGGCTGCGCCACCTCACTATTTTCGTAAGATATTTTGACGATGTGTTTGGCATATGGTCTGGCCCGGAGGAAGAACTGGTAGAGTTCTTTCAAATGATGAATAACATGCACCGGCGTATTCAATTTACCACCCAGACCAGTAAATCCAAGATCAATTTCCTGGATGTGGAAATCTATGTGAAAAACGCTAACCTTGAACCCAGGATATTCACAAAGCCAACTGATATAAACAGCCTCCTGTTAGCCACTAGCTTCCACCCGCAGAGGACAATTGAGAGCGTCCCGCTAAGTCAGTTCCTACGTTATCGCAGGAACATTTCAGAGGAATCAGAGTATGCGAGACAATCGGTAACTTTACGTCACAAATTTAGGGAGAGGGGATACAAATCGGCCTCGATCTCCAGGATTGTAGAGAAGGTGGCAAATGTTCAGAGGGACACTTTGCTAACGACCAAAGTCAAGAACGAAGAGGACAGCTTAGTATATGTTACAACACATTCCAATCAAAGCAGAAAAATCAGCAACATCATTCACAAGAACTGGCCAATGCTACAAATGGACCCTGAAACTCAATCCCTCTTTGAAGAGCCTCCTATATTTGCATATAGAAACAGCAGGGCTCTCAGGAACAGCCTTATTCGGGCAGAGACAGGAGTGGGCCATCCAACGACTACACGGCACAAGGGTACACAACCCTGTTACGATTGCCAACACTGCAGTAATCTTCTTTTGGGTAACAAAATCTCACATCCACACACGGGCAAATCTATCATACTCAAACACTCCTGTACGTGCGACTCAACGAATGTTGTATATGCACTCAAATGCCCCTGTGGTCTGTATTATGTGGGGATTACTACGAGGAAAGCTAAGCTGAGATGGACTGAACATAAATCAAACATTCAAACTAAAAGTTTGATATCACCAGTGTCAATGCACTTCCTTGAAGCAAGGCACTCAATTGCCCAATTGAGATGCATTATCTTGGAACAAGTGCAAGTGGGCCCAAGAGGGGGTGATGTGCATAGACGCTTGTTACAAAGGGACATTTTCTGGATTGATGTACTGGACTGTCTAACCCCAAGGGGCATGAACTGCAAATTCGATCTGATGTGCTTTGTCTGATATTATGTTATTCCTATGTTTGTTTTTATTGAAAAAATGTTAACTTCAAGTTATGGTTGATTTTATACATGCAATATCACCTTGCTCTCTTTTTTCTCCATATGTCCGTTTCTCAAATTAAGCCCACGGGCCACACGTTAGCCACCAATCATACTAACGACATATACCAATGAGCCCCCACTTTATCCAGCCATCCAGACGGTCGGAACGCGGGCCCTGTCCTGCACTTGTTCTATGATCAGTCTGGCTGAGCACCACTAATCACGAGTGTGAGGTGGGGCACCACGCAGCCTCGTTCTTGGCTGCGGTGGTGCCCCTCCTCACACCCCCTATACACACACTTTGCTCAGGCCATTCACACTCTCTGTGTGCATCGGCCACTCACTTTCTTGAGATTTCTAGATAGGCTCAGCAGCCTGTATTGAGACCTTTCTATCCCATATGACAGTCATACCTGCGTACCTCCTCGGCAGCAGATGATATCTCATACTCATACCTGACGCAGTGAGGTCAAACTATGTTTACACGGCTTACTTACCCGGTTTTGGAATTTGATCTCCCGTGGTTCGTCTTTTCCAGCCAGACGCGGCCTTGGCTGTTGACGTCGTTGCCATGGCGACCCACTCGCGCTACGAGTCTCCCTAGGATCCGAGGTTACGCATACTAGAGAGTGTATTGGCTAGTCCTGGGATGCATAACATATACTGAAATATTAGTGGGCACTTGAGGCGTGATAAGAGCCCTTTAATCGATATTGTTTACCGATCGTCCTCCGTATGGCCCTACCAACATGGCGTCGATTGAACGATTGCGCATGCGCGCCGCTGCCATGACAAACATTTAACAACTCGCAGTCACGAGCCGCGCGTCTCACTGACGGACGTCTCGTGCACTGCGACTGTTCTGCGAATGT
The DNA here is from genome assembly GCF_040938575.1 of Ambystoma mexicanum. Taxonomy (NCBI): domain Eukaryota; kingdom Metazoa; phylum Chordata; class Amphibia; order Caudata; family Ambystomatidae; genus Ambystoma; species Ambystoma mexicanum. The sequence goes on from NC_090923.1 coordinate 1,134,634,363, forward strand.
AGGTAAGATTGTTGGAGCCAACTGACCAGCCCTAGGGGCTTTGCTCTTTATAACAATGCCATACGCACCTAATACGCATTATGACTTCTACTCGTGAATGACACAGATGTCGACTCTAAACCTATGATGGCTCGTTACATCTCACTTTACTTATCAGACCTTGCTAACTCTCCTGAGTTGGACTGCATATGATTTAGAGAGACATACCTTTGTTACTAAATTCATTTCCTCAGTAATTCCATTTATTTAGATTAATTACAGCACACACACTGTGTGACTGACCTCTAAACAATCCACTCACACCCGGGGTGACCTTTATTCGCCTCTGGACGTGGTGAGTGACGCTTCTGCTTTCTTTTCTTGAATGCCTTCAGAATACAAACCTAGAGTCTCATAAGCTGACATTGACTTTCTCGCTTACTATACAGATTGTAGCAAATGATCTCTAACTTCAACATTAAGGTTAGTGCCTGTTTTTGGTGTTCAGTACTACCCTTATCATCTATAATTCCCAATGAACTAATTAGTCTATTTACATTTCACTAGGAATACCTATTAAAGTTCAAAGGAACTTCACATTTCCTGCCCTGAAGATGGATTCATCTGAATCCGAAACGCGTTGGCACTTGATTACATCTAGGAGTGTTTAAGACAAAAGTACTATTGTTATTCTTGAATGTGAACTATTGTATGTTTTGTTACAGCCTATCCATTCTGATGGATGCTCTACACACTGTTTGTTACCTTTGAATTTGAATTATCATATGTATTGTACACTTGCATCAAATGAAGAGTTCTTTGATGCTGTCTGTTAACTTTGAGTTTGATACCTTATCCAACTGTATGTTTGAGACTTGGATTTTAACTGTTTTACTTTTCATTTATCCTTTGTAATGTGTTTGAATACCTTGTGATATATAAAATATATGTGTTGTGCACCTGTAGTGTGAAGGTTCTTGGTGGCTCTTGAACAGACTACATCAGGTGGACATCTTTCCATTTAAATACATAGCTTATTTCTGCTATGAACACATATGAGTACTAGATTACCCTGTTTTGTTGAAGAGTTTCACGCATACCATTGTGAGGGTGTCTTCCGATTGCTGGGAGATCCCTTCTCACGATTGACTATTAAAACACATAGGGGATTCTATCCCATTAGGAGTGCAACACAGGGTCATCAGTTGGTAACACCCGATGTATGTTAGATGCCCCAATGATCCTGCACACAACTGGGAGTGCATAGAGTAGCTGCCCGCCAGAGCGGTCAAGGGAGCGGAAGCGTGACTTGAGCACTCCGAATGTGCGCTCCACTATGGCCCTGGTTGCAATTTGGGCCGCGTTGTATCTTACTTGGGGTGGTGTGGTGGGGTTCTGGATTGGCGTCATCATGTGGTTGCTCAGAGGGTAGGCACTGTCCCCTGGAGAGGTGATAATGGTTGTGATTATTGGGGTTTGTGTATTTGTGTGTGTGTGTGACATGCATGCATGTGCACGGGCATTTGTACTCACCTAGGAGCCATGTGTCGCCATGCTGCCCAGCTTCCAGGGCCCGGCTCAGGGCGGACATTCTGTATATGAAACTGTCATGGGTGGAGCCAGGGTAGTTTGTATAGACAGAGGTGACGATTCCCTTTGCATCGCATACCACCTGTACATTGATGGAATGCCAGTGCTTGCGGTTTCGGTAGATGTGCTCCGTGTCCCTAGGTGGACGTAGGGCCACATGGGTGCAATCTATGGCACCGAGCACTTTGGGGAAGTGTGCCACCCTGTAAAAGTCCTGGACAACGGCCTGCCTTTATGCGGGTGTTCTGGACTGAGGGGCGCGCTGTCATGATTGCCAATACCTGGTGTAGGCAGCGTGACTGCGTGGCCTGTGAGACTCCCCCCACTATGGCAGTAGTCCGCTGAAAAGACCCAGTGGCCAAAATATGCAGGACATTGAGCACCTTCTCCAAGGGGCTCAATGCTTGGGAGCAGAGGGTGGGGGATGTTAGGTCATCTTCCCACTCCCTGACCAGGTCTAAGATGATATGGGGTGGAAACCTATACCTGCCGTAGACCTGGTCGTCAGGCATCCCAAAAAGGCTTGTCTGTGGTGAGAAAATGCATGCCCTGGCTATTCTCCTCCTCCTGCGGTGTCCCACGATCAGTGCTGCGACAAATGGGGCATTCATTGTAGCTGTATATACGTGTTTGTTGTTTGCGCATACTTTTATACTGTGCGCGGGGACGCTTCCGCCTGCCTTTGTGTGGCGGACACGTTGACGCCTGTGCACGTCTTTTGCTGTGCACGGGTTTCCTGTATTCGAATCCATGAATACGGGTTGTTCGCGTGCGTGTGGGCGTTCCGTGTAGTTCCCTACAGTACTTCCCCAGTTACGTCTTCTTTTTCACACGTTATTCCCCATTCCGCGTGTTACTCCCACTGTTCCGCCCACTGTTCCACCCACTTTTGTTGTGTGCGCTGCGCTATGTGCGCTTAGCGCACGCTGTTTGGAGACATGTGCGCCAGCGTGCGCCATGCACGGATTTGGCGCACAACCAATGGGAAAGTAGCGCAGTGCCTTCCTTGAATCGCACGCGTGCGCGTGCACTTGCTTTCTCCCGCTTGCGCCTCCTTGCGCCTGCTTGCTCTGGGATTTTCGGCGCACGTTTGTTCAATGAATCGGCCCGTTAGTCTTTTTCACTCACTGTTCGCAATTTTTCCTCTATGGATGCTCAGGATCACCTCCTTCGTTTCCGCTTCTCCTTGCCGTTCGTCCGATTAGCTGCTCGTAGAAGTGGGAAGGGGTTTATGGGAGAAGGCAAGGGTCCCTTCAGACCTTAACCTGCAGGGTTTTTACTTAGACTAACCACTATCTATGGGGAGCCTCTCGTTCTACTCAGCCGGATATCAAAGGACTCATAATATTGCCAAGGACCTAGAGTTACTTATGTCGACGGCTAACGGGTGTCTTATCTAATCGATTCTAATCAAACCATCGATCTCTGCTACCAAGTGTGCAGTAGGGACCCCAGCCGGCCCATAGGACTGGGGGTTTCCAAACAGCACTTTAAGATGAGTAGCAGCACCCTTGAGATGGATGGGGATGCAGATTAATACTCTTGCATCAAATCAATAATGACAACTCAATTGTTTGGCAAAGGGAGTCTGTTTAATGACAAAAAACAGGGTGTTCATGAATATCAGCAATCGCTCGATCTTCCTTCTCGCTTTAACTCCAACTAATTTCAGAAAAAAAATATAATTTATTCCAAAAACTCGTCATCACTGACGTGTAACTCTTAAAACTTAGCACGCAACTTGATTGGTTCTAGGAAGGTAACTTTAATATAGGTATTATATCTGTATATGGTAACGGGGAAAGGGGATTGGATAAACAATGTCAAGTGGGGCATCTGAGCCCTTCCTTCAAAATGGCTACTGTAATCATCACTAAAAGTACAATGTCTCATTGGTTCTACGAACTATAGGACCCTAGATTACACGGTCCACTATGATTGGGTAGGCATCAACCCCACTCATACTTTTCCACTTGCTTAGCAGCGTGCAGAATAGCCGGCCAGGTGCAGGGAGTTTTTCTGCACCCCCAGCTTCCCTCCAATTATTGCAACAATCAATCATCACTTCAGTGGTCATGTGTCAATTATTTCTTTGTGGTTGGCCTCGAGCCTGCTTCTTGATCTGGGAAAATTAAGGCATCTGGGTATGGCAAAGGTCCATGCGTAGGTGTGAAAGTTTCATCCCTTCTTGCTCGTCTGGTCACGTGATTTCGAAACTGTGAAATCGTCTTATTCTGCATGCAATTTTGTGTATTTGATTTAATTCTGCCAGTCGTCTGCCATCTGTGGCTTATCTTGACCTTTCTGAACAGGATACACTGTTCTTCTTCTCATTATTTGTATCCACTGTTGGTCTATTTCAGCTGATACGACCATGGCTTCTTGGCACGATTATTTTTGTCTGATTTTCTCTCTGTCTTTAATTCTCGATTTGTTTGCTGCAAAGCTCTCCTCTCGAGACCTTTAGTAACCTTTGGTTGATTCTGCTCTTGTGCATACTGGAAGTATACTTATATAAAGTGCTCCTTTTGAGGTAGATATGTATAGGTGGCGCTTGCCGCAATCTATCTTACTACTAAGCATAAGCAAGTGTCACAATTTCTGTGCTTCTTACGGTTACTGTGCATATGTACATGTTTAAACTAACAGAATATCTTCATCGTGCATATGGCATAATTTCTTACATCTTGACATCAATTATTTCACTTTAGGCTCAGGATGTCACTTATCCATGGTGTTCCGTCTCTTTCTATCATTCTCGGGTCGTCATATCTTCTATATGTGAGTCAGTCTGGGTTCTTATGACGTCACCATTCGTCTTCCTTCAACATCTTCTTAGCTTCTTCGGGTATTACATTCTGACAATCATCATTCTGTTATGTTATGTTATGTTATTTTGCATTTATATAGCGCCTTATATACCATTGGTATGGTCTGAAGGCGCTGGTAGGTTGAACGCCCTTGGGAACCGAAGTTCAGGTCAGTAGAGAGAGTAGAGGGAGTCCAAAAGTGCGTGTGCGCACCAGGTATGTGTGCAGCTGGTGCGGAAATCGAGTGGTAGCTGCTTCTTAGCTGTAGGTGTGGTGGTTGAGAGGTCAGGAGTATGTGTTCACTCTGGTCGGTTTTACCCAGAACGAGTGTGGCTGCGTTAGGCCTGAGGAGAACGCCTGGCTGGGGGGGGTGAAACCAGCAATGATTACTTAGAGTGATGTGGAGTAAGCGGGAGAATGTAGATATGAGAACAGTTATACCGAATGGTGTCATAGTATCTCTGTGTTCTAGATGAGTGGTGGTGTAGGGGGGAGAGTAAGCGTGGGGTGTGGTATGATGTATGTTTTCAAGTGTTTCCTTCATTACAAAGCATATTAAGTATCGTCTGTTGCACATATTCGTCCGTTCCTCATACTCATCCGCTCCACACATTTGTCCAGTCATTATCATTGTCTAGTTCACACCCTCGTCCAGTCCGCACACTCGTCCAGTCCGCACGCTTTCTTTGCTGCGATTGGTGTGAGAGGGAGGGTAGGGTGGGTCAGAGGGGGAGACGGAGGCAGCTTTGGTTCTCGCTAGGGCTAGGCGCGCAGTTTTTAGGGAGGGGAAAGGGTGCAGTCGGGGGGGGAAGGTGGCAGGGGTATGATGGCAAGGCAGGGGGTGGGTGATTGCAGGGTGGGGTGTGGTAGTGGGGGGAGGGGGCATGGGCAGTGCTGGCGGGTCAGCAGTGGGGTTCAGGAGGTGAGTGGTCTTGGGTGGTTGGCATGTCATTGTGCCCCCTGGCTTGGTGTTTGGTGAGGGTGCTGGCAGGGATTACGGAGGATGGTGGGTTGTCTTGGGAGGGGGGTGGAGGAGGGCGGATCGGAGAGTGGAGGGTGTCCATGGGAGTCGTTTAACGGGCACTGGTGGAGTTGGTGCGCTCATGATTGGTGTGAGCTTTGGGTTGATTTAGGAGGGTTTTCTGATTGTGGTTCTAGGGTCGGTGACTCACACTTTTAGGTACACTTCTGGGCTCAACTAGTCAAGGACTAATTGGTGCTTCTAAGCAATTGGGTATACTTCTAAGTGCAACTTGGTACGGTTCTAAATGCAATTGGGTACACTTTCTAAATGCAGTTGGGTATACTACTGAGTTGAGCAACTTTTCAGAGAGGCTAATGGGCGCAACTTCAAATGTAGTTGGGTATACTTCTAAATGCAGGTGGGAACAGTCCTAAATTCAACTTTCTCAGAGAGGCTATTGGGTGCAATTTCTAAATGCAATTGGGTACACTTCTAAATGTTGGTGGGAACAATTCTAAATTCAACTTTCTCAGAGAGGGTGCAGGGTACAGTTCTAGATGCAGGTAGGAACAGTTCTTAATTCAACTTTCTCAGAGAGGCTAATTGGGCGCAGCTTCTAAATAAGATTGGGTATAATTCTAATGCAGGTGGGAACAATTCTGAATTCAACTTTCACAGAGAGGGTGCAGGGTACAGTTCTAGATGCAGGTAGGAACAGTTCTTAATTCAACTTTCTCAGAGAGGCTAATTGGGCGCAGCTTCTAAATAAAATTGGGTATAATTCTAATGCAGGTGGGAACAATTCTGAATTCAACTTTCACAGAGAGGCTATTGGGTGCAACTTTCAAGTGTAACTGGGTACACTTCTAAATACAGGTGGGAACAGTTCTAAATTCAACTTTCAGATAAGCTATTGGGTGCAGCTTCTAAATGCAATTGGGTACACTTCTAAAATGCTGTTGGATACACTTCTAATTGCAAGAGGGAGCAATTCTAATTCAACTTTCTCAGAGAGGGTGCGGGGTGCAGTTCTAGTTGCGAGTGGGAACAGTTCTTAATTCAACTTTCTCAGAGAGGCTATTGGGCGTAACTTCTAAATAAGATTGGGTATATTTCTAATGCAGGTGGGAACAATTCTAAAATCAACTTTCACAGAGAGGCTATTGGGTGCAAACTTTCATGTGCAACTGGGTACACTTCTAAATGCAAGTGGGAACAGTTCTACATTCAGCTTTCACAGAGAGGCTATTGGGTGCAGCTTCTGAATGCAATTGGGTACACTTCTAAATGCCATTGGATATACTTCTACATGCAAGATGGAACAATTCTAATTCAACTTTCTCAGAGAGGCTATCCGGCGCAATTTCCAACTGCAATTGGGTACACTTCTAGGTGCAGGTGGGAACAGTTCTAATGCGGGTGGTAACAGATCTAAATTCAACTTTCACAGGGAGGCTATCGGGCGGATCCTCCAAATGCAACTGAGTATACTACTAAATGCAATTGGGTACACTTCTAAATGCAGGTGGGAACAATTCTGATGCAAGTGGGAACTGATCTAAATTCAACTTTCACAGAGAGGCTAATTGGGCGCAGCTTCTAAATGCAATTGGGTACAATTCTAAAGCAGGTGGGGACAATTCTAAATTCAACTTTCTCAGGGAGGCTATTGGGTGCACATTTCAGGTGCAACTGGGTACACTTCTAAATGCAAGTGGGAACAGTTCTAAATTCAGCTTTCATAGAGAGGCTATTGGGTCCAGCTTCTAAATGCAATTGGGTACACTTTTAAATGCCGTTGGGTACACTTCTACATGCAAGAGGGAACAATTCTAATTCAACTTTCTCAGAGAGGCTATCCGGCGCAACTTCCAACTGCAGTTGGGTACACTTCTAAATGGAGGTGGGAACAGTTCTAATGCGGGTGGTAACAGATCTAAATTCAACTTTCACAGAGAGGCTAATTGGGCGCAGCTTCTAAATGCAATTGGGTACAATTCTAAAGCAGGTGGGGACAATTCTAAATTCAACTTTCTCAGGGAGGCTACTGGGTGCAACTTTCAGGTGCAACTGGGTACACTTCTAAATGCAAGTGGGAACAGTTCTAATGCAGGTGGGGACAATTCTAAATTCAACTTTCACAGAGAGGCTAATTGGGGGCAGCTTCTAAATGCAAACAATTCTAATGTATCTTTCTCAGAGGGCTATCCGGCGTACTTCTAAATGCGATTGGGAGCAGTTCTCGATTCAATTTTCATAGAGAGGTTGTTAGAGATTCCATCTAAGTGTGGCGTATGCTAGCAATCATTAGTTGACGTTATACTGCGGGCCATTGAAATGTAGGTTAGAGTGGGCAGGCTATTGGGGACACTTCTAGATTCAATTTACCAGAGAGGCTATTGGGCACACTTCTAAATGCAACTTTCACAGCGAGGCTATTGGGCACGTTTCTAAATTCAATTTTCCTCAGAGAGGCTACTGGGCGCACTATTAAAATCAATTTTCCAGAGAGGCTATTGGGCACACTTCTAAATGCAACTCTGACAGAGGCTATTGGGCACACTTCTAAATGCAACTTTCACAGAGAGGCTATTGGGCACATTTCTAAATTCACAGAGAGGCTGTAGGGCGCACTTTCTAAATGCAACTTTCACATGCTAACATTCACAATTCCATCCAAGAGTGGAGATGCTAACATTCACAATTTCATCTAAGAGTGGACATGCTAGCATTCACAATTCCATCTAAGAGTGGACATGCTAACATTCACAATTCCATCTAAGAGTGGACATGCTAACATTCACAATTTCATCTAAGAGTGGACATGCTAACATTCACAATTCCATCTAAGAGTGGACATGCTAACATTCACAATTCCATCCAAGAGTGGACATGCTAACATTCACAATTCCATCTAAGAGTGCACATGCTAACATTCACAATTCCATCCAAGAGTGGACATGCTAACATTTACAATTCCATCTAGATGCGACGCAGGCCAATATTCACAATTCCATCTAAGAGTGGACATGCTAACATTCACAATTTCATCTAAGAGTGGATATGCTAACATTCACAATTCCATCTAAGAGTGGACATGCTAACATTCACAATTCCATCCAAGAGTGGACATGCTAACATTCACAATTCCATCTAGATGCAACGCAGGCCAATATTCACAATTCCATCTAAGAGTGGGCATGCTAACATTCACAATTTCATCTAAGAGTGGACATGCTAACATTCACAATTCCATCCAAGAGTGGACATGCTAACATTCACAATTCCATCCAAGAGTGGACATGCTAGTATTATGGCACTCTATGTTATTGGTAGGTAAGATAGGGTGGCGGTGGTTTTCTGGAGTAGATTGATTGCTCTACTCCCCACCCATGCCACACTCACCGTTTTTGTTGGTGTTTGTTGGCTTCCTTGGAGTCCCCTGCAGACACCTGCTGACACATCCTGGAGCCGCCTCTGTAGGAGCCGCCCTTTGCCTTGGGGCCCTTCGCCACAGGGGCTGCCGGGCAGAGGGCTGCCCTGGGAAAGTCAGGGATAAAGAGGAGGTGGACGAATCAGGGCCAGGGGAGGACAAAGGGGGTGGGACTAAGGGAGGAAAGCTGCCGTGCAGAAGGAAGCCAGCAAGGGCCTCATAGCCGCAAAATGGTGGCATGGGGGGGGCAGGGGCAACACAACCACACACGCTTACCTGGGCCAGGATGGAAATGGCCGGGAAGGAGCGGGGAGAGGGGGACGCAAAGAGGGTACAGGGGCCTGGGGGCACAGAAAATACTTTGTGGGCGGGCATCTGGGGTCGGCTTGCCCTGCGTAGCACTCACCTGCTTCCTGATGGTAAAGGAAGCAGGGAGGCTACCGCGGGTCGCTAGACCCGAGACCACGGGCCCAGTTAGCCAATGGGGAACGGGGGCGGGATGGGAGGCGGGAGCAGGGTGATCAAGGAAGGAGCGGGGCGAGGGGGACGCAAAGAGGGTACAGGGGCCTGGGGGCACAGAAAATACTTTGTGGGCGGGCATCTGGGGTCGGCTTGCCCTGCGTAGCACTCACCTGCTTCCTGATGGTAAAGGAAGCAGGGAGGCTACCGCAGGTCGCTAGACCCGAGACCACGGGCCCAGTTAGCCAATGGGGAACGGGGGGCGGGATGGGAGGCGGGAGCAGGGTGATCCAGGAAGGAGAGGGGCGGCGCAAAGAGGGTTCAGGGGCCTGGGGGCACAGAAAATACTTTGTGGGCGGGCATCTGGGGTCGGCTTGCCCTGCGCAGCACTCACCTGCTTCCTGATGTTAAAGGAAGCAGGGAGGCTACCGCGGGTCGCTAGACCCGAGACCACGGGCCCAGTTAGCCACTGGGGAACGGGGGGCGGGATGGGAGGCGGGAGCAGGGTGATCCAGGAAGGAGCGGGGAGAGGGGGACGCAAAGAGGGTACAGGGGCCTGGGGGCACAGAAAATACTTTGTGGGCGGGCATCTTAGGTCGGCTTGCCCTGCGCAGCACTCACCTGCTTCCTAATGGTAAAGGAAGCAGGGAGGCTACCGCGGGTCGCTAGACCCGAGACCACGGGCCCAGTTAGCCAATGGGGAACGGGGGGCGGGATGGGAGGCGGGAGCAGGGTGATCCAGGAAGGAGCGGGGAGAGGGGCACGCAAAGAGGGTACAGGGGCCTGGGGGCACAGAAAATACTTTGTGGGCGGGCATCTGGGGTCGGCTTGCCCTGCGTAGCACTCACCTGCTTCCTGATTCTGTCTCACTTGTCGATATGGTTTTCTCAATGGGTACCTTACAGTCCAGGTTTTCTTAGGTGTCAGAACTTCAACAGGTGCTGTTCGCTGTTCTTCTGATAGGTACTGGACAGAGCCCAACTGCTGCTCTCTGCTGGTTTATTTGCTCATCATATGTCACATATTTCGGCGTGAATGTTCCTGGTACTTCAAAATGGGCGGTTGGAGTGTGAATCGAGCTTGCCACTTCCTCTACACTACCTCTTAGGATGAATATTTACACTTGTCACAGATCACTCACCCCTAGTTTGGATTAGCCAACGCAAAGAGTCTAACCCTCGGGTCAAGCAACTGTTTCTAGACCTACAACTCTATTATTTCACAGTGGAACACCTAAAAGGATAGAAAGACCAAGGGAATGTAGATTTTCTTTCCCAGTCCCCTTGAAACAAATGTGGCTACATCACATGGAGGAAGGGTATGTCGGAAACCTGCCAGTGTCTCCCTGACTAGTCCCCAGGGGTCTGTCATCCAGGCAGCCAGGACATGGCCATCGCCATTGGATTCAGTTCCTGGGGGTGGATCAGTGAGGGAGGATCAATTAGATGGGGGTCCTCGGGCAGTGGAAATGGGACACCGACGGGTGAGACGGGGTATCCCCCTTCTTATGACAACTTTTCCCCAACCTACCATGTAGCATACACAAACACTTTACCCCCCCTTTCGACGCGAACACTTTCGCATATTCCAAAGGACGACTGATTAACACTCAAGCCATTTACCTGACATGTCCCAACACCAGGGTCAGGCAAAGTCAGGCAATTGATCAGAACCGCTGACACCTGACGGCCTTTTCCCTTCCCCACAAGGATAAAAGGTAGGGCACAAGAGCACAATACGAGCAAGGCAGACCTCATGACGAGAGAGCTAACTCAGCACGGCAGTTCAAGAAGAGGAGAAAGACGGCGCATACCGAGAGGGTGACAAGGAGAGAAGCGATCTTGCCCTTTCCGACCAAGGCCTGTGAAACCTCTGAGGAAGGAATCGTAAAACCACAAACAATAGGTAGCGTGTGTTGCAGATGTCAATGAGACACAAGGCCCTCCTGCGCTGATAACCAAGCCAGGGAGAGACACTTGTCTCCATGGTACGAACCTTGACTCCAAAGAGAAAGAAAGCCAAGCGGTACATCACAGCCGGTGAGTTGTCGAGGGGAGAGTCGATTAAAAACCCAACTGTGTTGAACGAAATGTAGCAAACAGCTAATTTGAACCTTGAAAGGCTAAAAGAGCTACTGATGCAAAAAGGGGGAAAACCAGCAACAGAGGAGTCTGGCACCATGTGGTTGCTCACTCAGGTAACTCTTGCCGATTACCCGATTGTTGAAACTACCATAACCAGAAAGCCTTGGGAAAGGCAAGAAGGGGGTCAAAGTGGACATATAGGGGTCTTGTAAAATCCTCTGTACAGTCGAAAGTCTTTGACCGACAGATGATTATGAAATAAGGGAAATTAATCTTGTATCGTAAGAGTTGAATGAGAAAGGCGCGATTGACAAATTTGGCAAGAGTGAACCCGAAAGAGGGATGCTGATAATGGGCGAAGTATAAAGTCCAGAAATACAGTGTGTTGAGAAGAGTGAACCCGGCTGATGGATATCCACAGTGAACTGTTTAAAAAGACATTAAGATTTGTGAATGACACAAAGAATATTGTGTTGACAGCCACAGTGAACCCGGCGGAGGGAGCCTAACAATAGAGAAGGATCAGAGCCTGGAAAAGGACGATCAAGGGGCGGAAAAGGCATCACCCAATGTATATTATTTTGATACATCAGGTCTACGGAGGCAAGAGACTTTTTGTAGAAAATAGACTTAACCACAGTAGGCCCTGATTTCTCAAACCGGAACTGTTGGCGTGTGCTGGGAAAGCTCGAGCGTGTGTGTGTGCTGTGCTCCAAAGTCGTACCTTGTCCCATGCTGAAAACGTGTGGAAGGGAGACCCTGACTACCGTATCTTGTCTTATTATTTGTAAACCCTTCCTTCTTTCTTATGAACATTATCCCACACTTCATTTTGTATTTAGCGTAAGGATTGGCAATAGTTTTTTTTAGTATAGGCCCTTTTATTTGATAAAGACACCACTGGGACTGCCTTATTATTGTTTGATGGTCGAAGCTTGCTCCCATTTTAGATTTAGGTTTAGATTAGGTGTTTTTCCAACCTACCTATACTGTTTAATAAACACCCATGAACTGTGATCACGTGTGTCTGTCTTTACTGTTGCCACCATGAGTTCCTTACACACCTCAGCTTTGTAATTCCCTGAATCCAGCCAACCTGCAACCCCTCCCTTCTGATGGTTCTGTTGAAATGCATGATTGTGTACTAACCACTGATGAAGAGACGAAGGGACAGGTGGATCCGGTGGACGTTCCTGTCGAACAGCCTGACAGTACTTTGTATGTAGATGGGTCTTGTTTTGAATTACCGGATGGCAACTCTACAGCAGCATATGCCATTACAACCTTAAAAACAATAGCTGAAACCTGTATGATTCATTAGCATTCAGCCCAGGCAGATGAAATTATGGCCCTTACCCGAGCATGTAAACTCAGTGCAGGGCTTACAGTAAACATTTACACAGATAGCCAGAATGCTTTTGGTGTAGCACACAATTTTGGTCGCTTATGAGCTGAAAGAGGATTCCTGACTTCACATGGCACAAAAATACAAGTTTTTTTGATCTTGAGATTACTGAATACCCTCACGTTACCAAAGAAATTGGCCATCATTAAATGCAGTGCACATAAACCAATTGTAGATGATAGAGGAAAAGGCAGGGCTTTTGCTGATAAGACTGCCAAATCAACTGCTCAGTCTTCTGTAGCGGGTATGTATGTCTGCCACGCACGAAAAGAAGACACTGTGACATTTGACAACAATAAAGAGATGGTAAAACTCATCCAGTCTGAGGCTACTGCCCAAGAATTAGAGGAATGGAGGCAGACTGGGAAATATGTCGATGGTTGTTGGGTAGACACGCAAGATGAGGGAAAATGGAAATTACCAAACGTATTTGCCTTAAATGTTATCCTATGTTCATGGCCCGTCTCATGTAGGTGCAAAGAGAATGTACAAGTTGCTCACTACAGTGTGGAGTAACACTAAGCTAAGACCAGCCACAGTTGCTTTTTGTAAAAACAGTTTAGTATATGCATCTTGTAACATTGGGAAGAGTAAGAGAGCCCCAAAAGGACATTTCCGGCCACCTGAATTTCCCTTTAAAACATTACAAATGGATTTTTTTAAAAAAAACTTTAGTTTTTATTGGCATTTTTAGATACAACAAACACATTCACGAAATCAAAAAAAAAAACTGCCCCCCCCCAAACCTCCACCCCAACCCCTGCCCACCCCCCCTACCCTGTGTTCAGAAACCTATATTTGCCTTGGGAGAATTTCAATGTTCAGTCCTTCGTCTGTACCGTGGAGATGATGCAAATTGTGGCCTTTCATCTGTTGGTTAGATGCCGCCTTTCCCCAGGTTGTGGGTGCCCTGGCGTGTTGTCTAACCTTTCGGGGTCGACCCTGGCTCGTTCAGGCCGGAAGCCTGGCATCAAAATCAATGAATGTCCCAGCCCCAGGACTGCTGCACACCATACCAGTTTGTGAGGAACGTGCTACTTTCTTTGTTCACCATCGCAGTCAGTTTGTCCATCAAGAACATATTTTTCACTTTTAGCAGCCAGTCCTCTTTGGAGGGGGGCTCGGGGCGTTTCCACTTCTGGGCAAGGGCCACTCTGCCCGCCCTCAGCATGGTTTCCCACATCCTAGGGTATCGATATAACTCTGTTTCCTCCGGGGGGAGACCCAACAACATTGTTAAGGGATTTAGTGGCAAACGTTCTTCTATTACTTCCGCCATCCAATCCCGCACTGAACCCCAGTAGTCCTGAACTTTCGGGCAGAGCCACCACATGTGTCCTCTGGTGCCAGTCTGTCCGCATCCTCTCGGGCACCTAGGCGAGACCCCCGTGAACATCCTCGACAACTTCGCGGGGTTCCTGTGCCACCCCTGTAACACCTTAAAGTTATGTTCCATGTCCAAGGGAAACAAGTTTCCGTGAAATGCTATCTTGAAGATTCTGGCCCAGGAGTCTTCGGAGATCTCTTCCCCTGCTAGGTTCTTCCAAAACATACGAAAGTTCCTTCTGCCTTGAAGGTCGTAGGTGTTTAAGATTTTGTACATGCTGGACAGCACCCCCTTCCTTGAGGTCGCCAGGTCGAGGAGTTTCTCAAAGGGGGTCAGCTGTCTCCTCAGGTTCGGGCCCCATGTTCGGTTGCAGAGGATGCCCTTCAGGCGGAGGTATTCGAAGATGGATAGCGAATCTCTTCCGAGAGCGTCTCTCAGGTCCTCGTAGGTTAGGAATTCCCCTTCTCTGAACAACTGCCCCACCCATTCCATTCCCTTATCCGACCATTCATGAGATTGCCGGAACCCTCTGCCTCCTAATCTAAGGGGGGCCCCAGAGAGAGGTCATCGGGGACGGCCAGGTGGTGAGGTGAGCAGTCCGGGGGCCCTCTCTCCAAATGTCCCAGAGGACTCCCAGGGGCGGTTGGGACCTTAAGTGTTGCGGAATCGACCTGCGAGGGGCCCACAAAAGGTCTCGGATCTTCAGGGGATGGGCATCCATGTCTTCCAAGTATGACCAATACGTCCCCATTCCCTCTTTCATATGCTCCAGTAGGACGCGCAGTTGGGCGGCACAAAAGTAGATGTTAATGTCCGGGAGCCCAAATCCCCCCTCCTCCCTGGGCAGAGTCATGGTGGTCCTTCCTATTCTCGGGGTTTTCCCCTGCCACACAAAGTTCCGAACCCCCTTCTGTAGCTCTCCAAAAGTTTGAGCTGTGATGTTGATTGGGAGAGCCGTGAAGAGGTAGAGAAGCCGTGGTAATATATTCATTTTTACTGCAGTCATTCGGCCATACCACGATAGTATCATCTTGTCCCATCTCCTCAAATCTGATTTGATCTCTGCCATCATGGGGTCATAGTTAGCAGCGCTCAATTTCGATATATCTCTGGTGAGGAGTACCCCCAGGTACCGTACAGCGGCCTTCTCCACTTTAATCCCATGAAACCAGTCCAGAGGGTCGAGCCCCGGGTCTATTGTCCTCATAGGGAGCAAGAGAGATTTTGCAGCGTTTATCCTCAGACCTGAGAAGCGACCTAACGCGGCCAGGAAGGGGGGAAGTGATGCGCCAGGGTCCACCAGATAGGCCAAGATGTCATCTGCAAACAGGGAAAGTTTGAATTCAACATCACCCCTTCTGATCCCCCTGATGTCCGGATGAGCTCTAATCGCTATTGCCAATGCCTCCATCGTGAAGACGTATATCAGGGGGGAGAGAGGGCAGCCCTGCCTTGTCCCTCGGGAGAGGGGGAATGGTTCGGACAGGCTCCCGTTCACCTGAACCCTCGCCGTGGGGGCCCTGTAGAGGGCGGTCACCCAGCTCATGATGTGAGGCCCGAAGCCCATCCTCTGGAGGAGGAGCCCCATGTATCGCCACTCGACCCTGTCGAAGGCCTTCTCCGAATCCAGGGAGAGGACACATGCGTTTAGTCCCGACGTTTGGGCAAGGTGGAGCAAGTCTATTGTCTTGCGTATATTGTCCGACCCTTGCCTTCCCGTAATAAAGCCCACTTGGGCGCCATGGATTAGCTTTGGCATAATTCTCTCCATCCGCCTCCCCACCACCTAGGCCAGAATCTTGACATCAATATTTAACAGAGATATGGGACGATATGAGGAGCATTCCGCGGGTTCCCTCCCCTCCTTGGGCAGAACTGCTATTATGGCCCCCATCATGGACTCGGGGAGGATGCCATCCTCCAGCACAGCATTGAAGACTCTCGCTAAGAACGGGGCCAGGGTGG
The DNA here is from genome assembly GCF_040938575.1 of Ambystoma mexicanum. Taxonomy (NCBI): domain Eukaryota; kingdom Metazoa; phylum Chordata; class Amphibia; order Caudata; family Ambystomatidae; genus Ambystoma; species Ambystoma mexicanum. The sequence goes on from NC_090923.1 coordinate 1,134,650,379, forward strand.
AGCGGAATCTTTTATAGAAATAGACGGTGAAGCCGTCATCCCCGGGGGAGGTTCCCACCTTCATCCCACCTATCACCTTGTCAATCTCATCCTCGGTCAACGGGCCCTCCAACCCCTCTGCCATCTCCAGTGAAAGGGATGGGATCTGTATGGAGTTCAGGAAATCCTCTATCTGGGTATCATCCCCGTCATACTCTGAGGAGTAGAGGCTGCTGTAGTATTGGCGAAAGGCCTCTCCTATATGGGAGGAGTCGCGGCCGAGATGCCCCTGGGTATCCCTCACCTCCTTCACCCTTCTGCTTCTCTGGACCTCCCTTAGCTTCCAGGCTAGGATCTTATCCGCTTTGTCCCCCTTCTCATAGTATTTTTGTTTTACCATTAAGAGGCTCCTCTCGGTTTTGTGTAGGAGCAGATCTTTCAGTTGGAGCCTGTAGTCCTCCTGTTCAGTCACACGGTCATGCTCTAAAGCCTGGTCCGGGGATCCCCCCAGCTGGAGACAGGCTATTTTACCCCGCAGGGCTTTCTCCTGGGCTTCCCTCTCCCTCTTCTTCATGGAGCCTATTTTTATGAGGACTCCCTGTAGGGTTGCCTTAAAGGCGTCCCAAAGTGTGTGCATGGCCACCTCTCCGTTATCATTAAACTCAAAGAACTCCGCTATGGAGTCCAGGATCTCCTGGGCAAGTACCTCATCTCTTAATAGGGCATCATTGCATTTCCAGCGCCCTCTACGTTGTTCACACCAACCCAGCGTTAAGGTGACTCGGACCATGTCGTGATCCGACCAGGGGACTGGGTCTATCCTATAGCCCGCTACATATGGAATGAGGACCTAGTCCACCAAGATGTGGTCTATTCTCAAAAACAAATTATGAATGGCTGAGTAGTAGGTAAAGGAGGGGGTCCCTAATCTGGGAGATGGGATCGTATCCGACAGTCCTAAGTCCCCATTAACCCTCTGGAAGTGCTGCGCCAAGGCCTCATCCACGGGTCTGAGGTTCTGGGGGCCCACCCGTCTTCTGTCTATAGTTGGGTCTAGGACCATGTTAAAATCTACCCCCACCACCAGTGGGCCCTGCACGAACAACCTCAACTTGTCCCCTACCTCCTCCCAGAATTGGGCCTGACCTTTGTTAGGACTATACACTACTGCTAGAGTCAAGGGGGAGCCCTGCAAGGAACCCCGCACCATCAGGTACCGACCCTTGGGGTCTGTCTGGATGCCCTCCTTCTCGAAGTCCATGTCCCTTGCCACCAATATGGCCACCCCTCTTTTTTTGGCCTTGTGGGAGGCTTGAAAGACCTCCCCAATTCCTCCCCCTCGCATTCTAGGCTCTTTCCCCTTTGCCCAGTGGGTCTCCTGCAGAAAGAGCAGGTCCAGTTTCGACCTTCTAAACTCCCTATGAACCAGAGACCTCTTTGTGGGGGTGTTCAGCCCCCGCACGTTAAGGGTGCCCACACCCAGGGCCGGGCGAGCATCAGCCATGATCTAGGTTTTCCTCTCTGTTAGCCAATGTCATTGCATCATTACTCCCTTCTTGCTCCCCTTGTTTCATCTTTTGGACACTTTCGGAACCTTCCCCCAACTGCCCCCCAAACCCTTTCCCCAAAAAACAAACCCCAACTAGTTCGTACTTCCCCTCCCCCCCCACCCCGGTGCCCAGCCAGATAGTTCCTCCATTTCTGGCATTTTGGCCGGACCACCAGCCCGCCTTCCTCGGCCAGGCAATCATTTCAAAAACACCTATCTTTGTGAGCCCCCCCTCCCCTCGTCCCCCCCCGGCTGCCCCCACCATACTTGCTTTACTGGGGGATTCAGGGATCTACTTAGACTCCAGTTTCTCATTTCCAGACCAACAAGTGGTCATGCCCCATTACATGTCCCCGTGTTCCGGACTCCCGTGCCGATCCCGGCCGGGATACCAGGCGTTATCCCTCGGAGTCATTCCATCCTCCCTCCTTCGTCGGGGAGGGTGTGTTCATCTTCCTGAATTTCCTTGGGCCAGATTTCTTCCTTCGTTCACTTGGCGGGCCCTGGCCTTTCGCTCCACCCGAAACGGTCCAGTTGGACCCCTCCGAGGGGTTGGGTCCGTCACGTAGTCCTGGATGGCCCCCTTGATGTCCTCTTCGGTGATCAACGTCGTCCGCTGACCCAGTTATTCGAAAGTTAGAGAGAAGGGGTAGCCCCATCTGTATCGTACCCCCTTCTCTTTTAACAGTTGTGTGAGGGGGCGGTACATCCTGCGCTTGGCCAAAGTATATGCAGAGAGATCCTGAAAGATGGGGACCTGGGAGTTGTTATACGTAACTTCCTGAGATTTCCTGGCGGCCTCCAGCACCTGTGTCTTGTCGGCATAATAGTGGGACCGGACCAAAATCGATCGAGGTCCACCCGCGCGTCCCCCCGCCCTGTGCACCCGATCAAATATGAGTTCAGTGGTCATCTCTTCTCCAAAGAGGAGGGCAATAATGTCTCGCACCACTCGGGTGACCTCTCTCTCCATCTCCCCCTCCGCCTCAGGGACCCCAAAGAATCTGGGGTTGTTTCTCCGTTCCCTGTTTTCGAAATCGTCCATTTGTCTCGACCTCTCCTCCTCCCGTTTTTCAAGGGCAGATACCCTCATGTCCATCTCTACCTCCAGGGTCGCTGAGGATGACTGGTTAGATTCAACCTGAAGGAGTCTGTCCTCCACTTTGTGTACTCTTTGGCCCATTTTCTCGAACTTTTGGGCAAAGTCGGAGCGCATGTCTCTTATCTCCTGCAAAATGGAGGCGAAGCCCCTTTCCATTGCCTCTGCCGAGGGCACCGAGGCTTCAGACTGGGCCATTACACTGTAGTGGGGAGGGCTGAGAGCGTGGGACTGGACTCTTGGTACCAATATTTTTGTAGCTCCCTCTGCCAGCCCATCTGATTGCCCCCCGCTTACTGTTGAGTGTGCCTCGCTCCCGCGGGGGCTACAAAGTCACCTGGCGAGCCTGCTGGTAACTCGCACTCCCTTCAATGGACCTCCTAGGTGTCCGAGCGATCGCTGTCGGGCGGGCACACGCCCCGCCGGCCTCCGGCGGGGACCTCACACCCAGAGCAGGGGTCATGGGGCCTTCGGGGTCCTCTGTGCACTCCAGGGAGGGGGGGGCCGCTTCGTTCCCTCCGGGGTGAAGAGCCGATGCTCCGACCCGCCTGTGGTGTTGGTGGCGTCCCTCGCGGGGACGGTCGTCGGGCCCGGGGAAAGGCGGGGGAGGCCCCTCCTCCGCGGGCGGTGTGCGGCCCGATTGTGGGGTTCCTTTCGCACTGCGCCGGGGTGCCACAGGCCCTTCGGGGCTGGCCGGCAAGATGGCAAAGGGGGGGAAGGGCCCCAGCGGCACCACCCCCTTCTCTCCGGGGATTTGTCCAGGGGGAAGCGTCCCCCTCCTGTCTCGGTGCGGGTCTCCGGCGGTTCACGCCACCCGATCGGGAGCCGCGGGAGGAGGTCGTCGCCACGTCCGCAGGTGATGGACTCGGTCTCCAGGGGGGAGACGGACTCGCCCCTCCTCAGGCCTCTCGCGTGGAGCACCAGGCACGGCGCGGGAGCAGACCTCTGGATTAGGCGGCCCACGGCTCCTCCCCCGCCCGTCTCTCCGGAGGCGGTTTTGCCGCTGAGGCCACGGCTCTGTTTCTCAGCCTTCCGGGGGGCCTCCGATGCCACTGTTTCTCTCGGTGGTGGCCGCTGACGGAGCACGGAATTCAGGCTGCCATTGCCTGTGCGCCCCTGGTGGCCTCCCTACTGGATTATATTGAATTGCCTTCCTGTCAAGGGAAAAAATGTGTTAGTGATAGTGTGTATGCTTAGAAAATGGGTAGAAGCATTCTCCTTAAAAGACAATACTGCATTAAGTACTGCTAAAATACTTGCGAAGGAGTATTTACCCCAATTTGGACTGCCTCACACTGTCTGGAGCGACAATGGTGTGCATTTTGTTAATACCACAATGGAATTAGTATGTAAAGCATTAAGCATACAGCAACATTTCCATGCAATTTATCACCCCAAAGCAGTGGGATTGGTGAAGAGAACGAGCTCCACTTTGAAGAATAAACTGTCCAAGATATGTGCTAGCAGTGCCCTAGGATGGGTAGACACACTCCCACTGGCATTATTCGCCATGAGAACTGTTATGCACTCAGGTGTTGGGTTGTCTCCTTACGAAGTTGTCATGGGCCGGCCAGAAAATGTATGGGGTGTTGCAAGATCCAAAGATACTTAAAAATGTTCCATATCCACTGTTAATCGACTACTGTAAAGAGTTAACTAAAGACCTGTCCATTCTCCGCAAACAGATTGCTGATTGTCTACCAACACCATTGGAGGGGCCAGGAAACGGCATCCAGGTAGGTGATTGGGTCTTTACACTTTCAGCAAGCATCAGGACTGCAGACCAGGTAGCTCGCCACTCAGACGACTGTGAAATGTCATGGCCGCAAGCATTGGGTCCACGCTTCACATATAAAATGAGCACCATCTTCTCTGCTACCCACACCATTGCCTCCTGTGTCCAGTGCTTAAAGCAACCCTTCTGTTGAGACATTTGACATTTGTATCACTGCTGCTAACCCCAGAGACATTGCTAGAACAGTAGAGGGGCCAAGGTACAATCTGCAACCAAGGAATCTATAAGGAATCCAACTGCCAGGCAGTCAAGACTGCTAACTTTAATGGACTACTTAAGGGTACAGTAGCACAAAGAGACAATTCAAGGAGCAATTAAGCTCTGTGAAACCTGTCTTATTGGAATTTCCTTCTGCTGTTTCATTTTGCTCCATATACAAGCTTCGTCAAACCATGATGTGTGGCTATTTCACCCCAGAGATGGTCCATGCATCTCTTTGCTTCTGTCAAAGACAAGCATGGAAAATGGTATTGTTCCAAGGGATTTGTATATGCAGTACTATTAGGATTGATTGTTTGTGTGTTAGGTGGGTGGGTACATAGCGCCATCCCTGTTTGTTACAGTGATCAGTGCCCCCAACGTCACCATGTCTCCCATCCAGCAGTGTCATAGAGAAAGGATCATAGAGAAAAATACTTTTGTCCAGAGTATTGCGGACGAAGCACACATCCCTACGGGCACATTAGATATTGGGTATCCGTGTGGTCCCTAATGACAACATTCGGGTGTAAGCTACTGTCCATTATCTTTGTTTTGTTGCCCATTTGTATTTTTATATGTCTTTGTATTAACTGCATACCTGCCTTGTACCAGATATTTGCCTCATGTCTCAGACCACAGGCTACTTCAGTAACTACCACAAATGCTTTTATTATGCAAGAGAATGCTATTGGAAGTATGATAGCCATAGTTGTAACAGACCAATTTAATTATACTAATACTACATCAGGATAATATAACTTATGTTATAAGGGCCGATTGTGGAAAATTGTCAACCAAGTAATTGTTGGCACTCTGCAAAATAAGTGAACATTAGTTCTCTAACCATGTTATTCTGTGCACACGACAATAGTATGCTTGCCTTGTAGTAAAAGCACCCCTTTTTTCGCATGTATGCATTTTTTCTTGGAACAGGCTCCATGAGTGAAAATAACCTAGAAAGCAGCTGCACTAAAAGTAGCCTGAGACACTGACTTGTTCATGTTTAGCTTGTGATTTAACGCCTGTCATGAAGAAATGTAACACCAAGTGTATAAAAGTTGTTTGTTTCCAGAATAACCTCAGAGGTACGGACAAAGCCTTTGCTGCTGTTTGCTCTCCACTTAAGCGCATTCTGAATTAATACACCTTTGACTAACATTACTAGTGCTGTGCCGGTATCTCATTCTTGGTGTTTGTGTCCACGAGCGGGCATTATAAATGGGTAATTTCCCACAAAATGGCACTGTAGATGGGACCTCGTCTCGGATAGGATCCAGTTGCAAAAAGTGTGCCACGATTGGGGAACAAGCAGTGGATGGCGAAAAACATGGGGCACACTGCACGAGGTGGACAGAGGTTTCCTGCAGCCACGGCTTTCACCCACAAGCGGATTTCCTTGACACGCTGATCCTCTGTGAATAAGGTCCCTGCTTGTTGGACAGAGGGAAGCCGACACAGACAATGGAACTGGGTGAGACCGTTCTGGGTGCAGTATGTGTATGATGTGATGATGAGCACGATATGATGTGTTATGGATGAATAGTGAAAGGAACGTGTAAGCTTGTATTTTCTATTGGAGCATTGTGTTAAATGACCCATAGAGAAATACACCTTGTGTACACAAGTTGAAACCATGGGATGGATGAATCATGAAATTAGTGTGCAGTGTTGTATTTTCTGTGGGAGTATTGTGTTAAATGAGCCATAGAGAAATACACCTTGTGTCCACGAGTTGAAACCATGGGTAGGTCATGGACTAAAATGATGTGTTGTGGGCTGAAATGTTGTAAGGCTTGCTCCAGTGCTCTGGAGCAGCATGTTCCGACTCCCCCGGAAGGGTACGCTGGGGTGGTAATTGATGATACAAAAGGGCTTGGGGGTAGTGTCATTTATGCGAGAAGGGCATAAATATACCACCACCAACTCAGAGTTGCAGTTTCCTGTAAATTGATCCTTTGAGTTGAACAAAATTGGATATTTGAGAGAAGTATTAGCTTCCAAAGGTGACAGAAAAAGTAGGCCATTACAATGGGAAACTTATAAGATATAGGAAGATTATGCTAGACAAAAATCTATGAGAGAAGCACAGATTAAAAAACGTAAACCGTGATCCAAAAAACGATGATGCGCTTGTATATGATCATAAAGAGATGAAAAAGAATTGGGAAGAGAGAGACTGTGAAGATATGAGAATTAAGGGTGTATATGTAGCAAGGCTTGCCCCTACACCCGAATCAGGAGTGACCTTAGAGGATGAGACAGACCTGTTAGAATGTTTAATGGTTAAAAGGCCTCCCCCACCCCTCCTATCAGATACCTGGTTATAAGGCGCTCTCCTCGCCAGTTTGTGCCCACAGGTTTACAACCTAGGGCACGGAAACCGCAGAAAGGGAAGTCTCGGCATGGATCAAAAAAGGGGTAGAAGGAATAGAACAAGCCAAAGTATGTGTTGTGTAGTTCTAGGTATTTTTGAATCTGGAGGCAGGCCACTTTGTCTAAGATTTTCAGTAGAAAGGGCACCGTGGTGATGGGGCGGTAGTTGGTGGGGATGAGAGGATCAAGCGTCTGCTTTTTAAGGAGGGGGAGCACCTAGGATTGTTTTAAGTTGGAAGGGATACTACCTGAGGAAAAAGATCTGTTTATAAGTTTGGAAATGAAGGGCGACAGGTCTCTGGCTGCGTCCTTGATTATGTGTGCAGGGCAGATGTCGCCTTTGCAGTTTGAGGGTTTGAGAGAAAGTATAATTTTCTCGACCTCCAGGATGGTAGTTTTAGAGAAGGAGAATTAATTAGTGTGTGTGCTTGGTAAAGCATTAGGCTGAGGTGTGGGAGGGTTGGTGAGGTTTAAGGAGTCTTTTTTTAGTTGAATTTTGTTTTGTAGGGTGTTTATTTTATTTGCTAGAGCATGTTGGATGTCTGCGCACCAAGTCTGGTCCTTGGTGCAGGTGTCGGGTGTGGCAATGGGTGACTCAAGTTCCTTCAATATCGAGAAGAGCTCCTTCATACTTGAGTTGGAATTAGCAATGCGATTGTTGTAGGAGTTCCGTTTAGCTTAACAGATTTCAGCTTTGTATTGACGAGAAATCGTATCAAGAATGGCTTTCTTTTCACTGGAAAGGCATAGTTTCCCGGCAAATTCACATTTTCTCTTTTTTAGACGGAGGGCTTTGAGTTCAGGTGTGTACCATTTATTTAAATGGGTTTTGGGCTTGCTGGTGCGAAGTTTAAGTGGGGCAATTTTGTCCATGGTAGTTAACATAATTTTATTATATTCGTGAACTAGTGTGTTGGGATCTAGATTGTCTGGCAATGAGTTTAGCTTTGAGAGGATGGCTGGGATGATTCTTTCTACTGTTATATTTTTCATATTTCTTGTTAGGCAGGGTGGTGCCAGTGACACAGTTGTGGTAGGTGGTCTGGAGGTCAGTAGGTTAAATGAGACCAGGGAATGGTCGGTCCAAGGTAGTGGTGTGGTAGAGGAGATGACCGCTAAGCAATTAGCATCGGCAACCCAGTCTAGGGTTCTTCCCTTCAGGTGAGTGGGTAGGTTGACTTTTTGTGAGAGTCCGAGTGATGAAATAGTATTGGCTATGGTGGAGGCATGCATGTCTGCTGGATCGTTAAACCCTAGCTTGAAGTCACCTAGTAACAGTAGTTGTGAGGTGGCTTTCGCATTGTTGGATAGTAGGCTATGCAAATCTTCCTCGAAGGTCCCGAGCGGACCAGGTGGTCTGTAGATCAGGTGGATGGTGAGGGATTGGGTGTTATTTATAGGGAGTTTGGCAGTTAGGGATTCGCACGATAGCAGGGTTTGAGTCGGGGCTAATATGAGAGCTAGGCTTTCTTTGGATATGATAGCAATGCCGCCGCCACGGTTGCCCACCCGGTCCTGCCTGGATATGGTATAGCCATCTGGGATGGCCAACATTAGAGCCGGGCCTGCTGCATTGTGTAACCAAGTTTCAGTTAGCGCAATAAAGTCTAATTTGTCTTTAATGATTAGGTCTGCTATATCAAGGGCATGTGCGACCAGTGATCTTGTATTAAGGAGAGCGACCTTTATAGGAATGTTCATCTGTTTTTACCGAGATGTTTGTATGAGAGATTGGTTTGAACTTAGTTATAGGGATGGTGGGACCTTTGGTGGTAGGTGGGGCAGGCTGGTGGTTTAGGGCCATGGGTTTTCTAGTATGGTGGCCTTTGAATTCGTATTTGGAGTCAGAAAGGAGTCTTCGGGGCGGCTCATATAGTTTAGAGAGTCTAGCGTGAAGTTTGTTTCTTTCGGTGGTGAGGCAAGGCCAGGAGGCAAGGGTTGTTGGTCCTAACCTGCGATAATACCTTGGGCAACAAGGGTCAGAATAGTGGCTTGCTATGAAGGAATCATTAGGAGGACTGGTGCCTAGCTGAAAGGGGGAGGCTCCTGAGTAGGTATACTGAGTGGGAATATCAGGGGATGCGAGCGTGGCCATCGCACAGAAGGTGAGTAATACAGTTAGCATTTTCTGCAAATCAGCTCTGACGTTGTGTGAGCAGAGCGGGAATAGCAGTGTGGATGCTATCTAGGAGATAGGGTATAGGCAGGACTGATAGGGTAGGGTGACAGTCTAAGTGTCCAACTGCAAGTCAGTGGAGTTCAGAGGTGCAGTAATAGCTAAATTCAATGCGCAGTAGCATGACGGATCCGATCACGGGGGTACTGTAGTACAGTAATAAAGCAGGGGATAATGCAATTCAGTGGTATGGCAGTTAGGGCACAGGGATACTGCAGTACAGTGAAATGGCAGTTCAGACCAGGGGATAATGCAATTCAGTGATATGGCAATTAAATAACATGGCTGTTCAGAGCAGGGCAAAATGCAATACAATCATGTGCAATTCAATTCAGGGCAGGGCAGAGTGCAGATCAATAATGTGGCCGCTCAAAACAGGGTGAAATGCAGTTCAAAACAGGGTGAAGTGCAGTTCAAAACAGGGTGAAATGCATTTCAAATCAGGGTGAAATGCAGTTTAATCACGTGCAATTCAAGTCAGAGAAGGGTAACACAAATGCAGTATGTAGATAAGCAGTGGTACCTAGGTTCAGAATCAGGCATATGGCACAAATGTAGTATACAGGTCACTAGCATTAAGGAACAGTTCTAATGCTCACAGGTTGGCAGGTAGGTAAGGAGTTAGGTGAAGCAGACTGGGCGTGCCGGATGGATCAAGGTACAGGGACACGGCAAAATCTATCCGTGGCAATAATAATAGATATATTATAAGCAATCAGATTTGTTAGATTACCTTTCAAGCCATTAGTACATCACTCAAACAGCTATGCAGTTGGGTGCAGCGAGCGGCGCTCGGGTGAGCAGGTGGGACGTTGGGCCCAAGTTCATGGAGAGTCACGTGAGAGCATCTGCTAACAGCTGCGTGGTCGTGCCTTTAGGAGGAGCACATCAATGGTGACCGTGTGTGGGGTAGCTGAGCATGCGCAGGGTGCACTACTAATACGTTCATTACGCCAGGGGCACTAGACGTTGCAGACCTCCTGGTGCAGAGTTAGCACGTGGGATGGCGTTAGACTATGGGTGCAAGAGGGTGCCAAAAGAATGCTAGTGTATCGCTTACCAGGTAGCCTCGAGCAAAGTCGCGTTTTGGTTGGCCATAGTGGGTTGGCCACGCCGGGCTTCCAAGCGCCAAACAGGCACACAACAGGCCTTAGTATGGCCTTTGTTTTGGCCGCCGGCGTATCCGCCTGCCGGCAGATGCAGTGAATTCAAATGAGGCGAGCTCAGCCTCGTTTCGGGGCCGCGATGCGCCCGGCATGCGATGGTCAGGCAGGCCTCGAGACAGGGTCAGGCAGGCCTCTGTAGGTCTATGCGGCGAGGGAGGCTTGAATGCAGCTTCTGGGAGGTGGAGAGGGCTCCTGCCCTCTTCCCTTGGCAGATGGGACGAAGGGGGGGGGTCACAGGCACACAACAGGCCTTAGTATGGCCTTTGTTTTGGCCGCCGGCGTATCCGCCTGCCGGCAGATGCAGTGAATTCAAATGAGGCGGGGTAAGCCTCGTTTCGGCGTCGCGATGCGCCCGGCATGCGATGTTCTGGTAGGCCTCGAGACAGGGTCAGGCAGGCCTCTGTAGGTCTATGCGGCGAGGGAGGCTTGAATGCAGCTTCTGGGAGGGGGAGAGGGCTCCTGCCCTCTTCCCTTGGCAGATGGGACGAAGGGGGGGGTCACAGGCACACAACAGGCCTTAGTATGGCCTTTGTTTTGGCCGCCGGCGTATCCGCCTGCCGGCGGATGCAGTGAATTCAAATGAGGCGGGCTCAGCCTCGTTTCGGCACCACGATGCGCCCGGCATGCGATGGTCAGGCAGGCCTCGAGACAGGGTCAGGCAGGCCTCTGTAGGTCTATGCGGCGAGGGAGGCTTGAATGCAGCTTCTGGGAGGGGGAGAGGGCTCCTGCCCTCTTCCCTTGGCAGATGGGACGAAGGGGGGGGTCACAGGCACACAACAGGCCTTAGTATGGCCTTTGTTTTGGCCGCCGGCGTATCCGCCTGCCGGCGGATGCAGTGAATTCAAATGAGGCGGGCTCAGCCTCGTTTCGGCACCACGATGCGCCCGGCATGCGATGGTCAGGCAGGCCTCTGTAGGTCTATGCGGCGAGGGAGGCTTGAATGCAGCTTCTGGGAGGGGGAGAGGGCTCCTGCCCTCTTCCCTTGGCAGATGGGACGAAGTGGGGGTCACAGGCACAACAGGCCTTAGTATGGCCTTTGTTTTGGCCGCCGGCGTATCCGCCTGCCGGCAGATGCAGTGAATTTAAATGAGGCGGGCTAAGCCTCGTTTCGGCGCCGCGATGCGCTCGGCATGCGATGGTCAGGCAGGCCTCGAGACAGGGTCAGGCAGGCCTCTGTAGGTCTATGCGGCGAGGGAGGCTTGAATGCAGCTTCTGGGAGGGGGAGAGGGCTCCTGCCCTCTTCCCTTGGCAGATGGGACAAAGTGGGGGTCACAGGCACACAACAGGCCTTAGTATGGCCTTTGTTTTGGCCGTCGGGCAACACTGCAGCAAGATGGTTGGTCTCATCTTGTGTAGTCGGGCCAGCGTATAGTGCCACTACATTAGTAGCTTATCCCAAAATTCCCTCACTTGATTTGAGCGAGTGAATGTGGGAATATCAGTTCAAAGCCCCTCCCATTCAGATTGCGATATCTGTTCCCCCAGGGTCAGCTGCCATCGAGATGTATAGCACAGAGGAGTAACAGTTAGAACTGCAGTCATGATTTTATAAATATTAGAGCTTAATGCCTTATTTCCTGGATTAGAATGGACACATTTTTCAAAAAGTGTAAGCTCTCTCGTCACCGCCTGTTTGTTCGGGGGGGGCAATATCCAGTGGCGAACCTGGACGTATTGGAAGCAAGTCAATTTGTTCATGCCAAAGTCAATTTTACATTGATTAAAGGACTTCATTTCTGTGCCATGAAACGTATTGCAGAGTTTCCTACACCCTGCCCGCTTCCACTTACTGAATGTCCTTGGATGAAGGCCAGGAATAAATTGCGGGTTATGAAATAGCGGCGTAAAAGGTGAAGGGAATGTAGTGAATTGGTATTTTCTGGCTGCTAAATCCCACTCCTTTTTGACTAGACTTGTGATCATACTCTTATGGATATTGCAGAGGCAGTCCCTTTTAGGAAGCTATAGGTTATCTCCTATTTGTAGTCCTCCTATCGCCCGGTCCATTTGAATCCAGCTTTGCTCCGATTCTATCGCCCACCAGTCCTTTACAATTTCGAAGTTGTGTGGCTTGATAAAAGGCCTCCATATTTGGAAGACCAAGTCCACCTTTGTACGCAGGCATAGTTAATACATCGTACACTACCCTTGGGGCTTTTTTATTCCAGACTTCCTTGGTTCTTCTCCCTTATGATCCTTCTTTTTCTCATAGAGGTACGGATGTGCTCCCACGGAGGCCACCTTGACTGGGTGAAGGAGCTCCAGACCTGAGGGACCCCGGGGAGCACGCCCCTTTCAGGGAAAAAGCCTATTGGCTGAAAAAAAACCAAGTTTGTAGTCCAAAATGATACTGAGGTTTGTTACCGTTCTGAGGTCTGCATGAGTAATCCACAAGAGAGACTTCCTGAAAGGCACTGCTCTCTAGCACAGTAGTCTCCAGGCTACGGTCACTGCCAGGCTGTAAATCCAGGAAGTAGAGAGATCAGATGACAGTGGAGTGCAAATAGGGGGGGAATCGCGACCCAAAAGATGTCACTAAAACAGAGAGCAGGGAAATAAAACAGGAGAAGGAAAATGCAAAATACCGGAGGTAGGCGGGAACGGGAAGGAAGACAGAATGAGAAACCGGGTGAACCAGGGAGTCAAGGAAGGAAGACGTGACTGCTAGAGGAGTAAAGTAGCACCACTGGGGGATACAGAGGCAAACGAAGAAAGGAAGCAAAAAACTACAGCAAGGATCACTAGCATCTCACCAGAGAGAAAATCTGAGGTTGCAACACGCTGAGCCACGCACTGTGTAGGATGAAATACAGGGGACGGCCATCTTGGAAGAAAACACTAGACCGTGTCTAGCGTTACAGGGGGAGCGTGACAGCCGCTAGAGGAGCTGCCATTGCTGCCACCGTTTCCATGGGCGGAGCGTGACAGTATGACCCCTCTTCCTCGAGGGACCCCCTTGTTTTCTTGGGTATCATTGATTAAACAATCTGATCAACCTAGGGGCCCGTAGGTGTCTCCTTGGTTCCGAAGTCCACTCTGCCTCAGTGTATCTCTTCCAATGTTTGAGGTATTGGAGAGTTCCTCTTCTGTACCTGGAGTCAATGAGTCTTCATACTTCGTAATCCTTGGGTTCAGGAGGTGTATGTCCTCTGTGAATGGGAACTGTGCGCCTATACGGATCAGTGCAGTATTCCTTGAGGAGTGAGGGGTGAAACACTGGGTGGATTCTTCTTAAGCTAGGTGGTAGACAAAGGTGGAAAGCAACTGGATTGACCTTAGAACTTATAGCAAAAGGACTGAGATACCTGGGAGCAAACCTTCCAGAGTGAACCCACCCAGGTAGGAATTTGGTGGAAAGCCAAACCCTTATTCCTTGATCCCACGTAGGATTCTTGTGTCTCTTCTTGTCAGCCTGGGTTTTATAGTTCTTTCTGCTGTCCTCAAGGGACTGGAGTGCAGTCTTTTGGGTCTCTTTGAGACTGGACAACAGCTGGTCGATAGCCAGTGTTTTGGTGGATGTTGATAACATGATGGGGGAGATGCCGGGGATTGTACCCATAGGTGCAAAAGAAGGCACTCATTCCTATAACCGTATGCTTGTTATTGCTATAGGCGAATTCCACCATTGGGAGGTAATCGGCCCAGTTGGCCTGTTCTTGATTGCAGAAACAACGCAAGTATTGCTCGAGAGTCGCATTGAGTCTGGCCGTTGCTCTGAGGGTGGTATCCGGATGAGAGGGCCCTTTGCATTCCGAGTTGTTTGCATAGAGATGACCAAAAAGACTAGGTAAATTGAGAACCTCAATCAGAGACTATAGTGCAGGGTATGCCGTGTAAATGGACTATATCTCTGAGAAAGACTGTGGCCATTTCAGGTGTGGTCGGGAGGCCATGGAGAGGAGAAAAATGGGTGAGTTTACTGAAAGTTTCCACCGTGACCATTATGGCTGTATAGCCCTTAGAAGGAGGGAGTTCCACTATAAAATCGGTAGACACATGTTCCCAAGGCTTAAAAGGTAGGTCTTCTTGTTGGAGAAGACCAGTAGGTTTAGAGGTGGGGTACTTGCTAGTGGTGCAGACAGGACAAGTAGCCACATAAGTCTTAAAGTCTTTGTTGAGAGTCGGCCACCAAAAGTTCCTGGCTACCAAATCCAGGGTAGCCTTCTGTCCCTTGTGGCCCACTGTTGGTAGATCATAAAACCAAAAGATGGCCTGAGTTTGGAGTTCAGTAGAAGGCAGGAACAACACCTGTTTTCGGAAGTATAGTCTATCGATCTCTTGCAGAAAAGGCGTAATGGATGTCTTTGTGGAACGTAATTTCACGTCTTTGAGAAAAGTGTTAACTGTGGCTCGGAACCTCTTGCCTGACAATATCTTCTCATGGCTCTGAGATTCCCCTTCCGTAATTTCAAGACTGCGTGACAGGGCATTGGCTAGGGTGTTCTCTCTGCCAGGAAAAAAGGTAATGTCAAAATCGAATTGTGAAAAATAGTACAACCAACGGGCATGATGGGAATTCTTACACTCCATCTGTTGGAGGATCCTTAAGTTACTGTGATCTGTGCAAACCAAAAAATTATGTGCTGCTCCTTGTAGTAAGTGTCTCCATTCTACACAAGCTTGCCGAATCACTAGGAGCTCCTTCTCAAGTACAGAGTAGTTAAGTTCACTTGGCATGAGGGTCCGTGAATAGTACGCTACTGGATGTTCCAATCCGTCTTGAGATGCCTGTAATAAAGCTGCTCCCAGTGCTCCTTCCGATGCATCGGTCTCCATGGTAAAGGGTTATGATTGGTCAGGTTGGGTGAGAATGGGAGCAGTAGTGAATGCAGTTTTTAAAGCACGAAAGGTGTTGTCCGCTTCTTTGTTCCACTCGAACTTGACCCCTTTTTTCAGGAGTGAGGTGATAGGCAGAACCTTCTCTGAGAATCTGGGAATGAAATGCCTGTAAAAATTTCCCAACCCCAGGAAGCGTTGGATGTCCTCCACGTTCCGGGGTTCCTGCCAGTGTAATACAGCCTTGGTTTTCTTGGGATCCATTTGGACACCTTCGCCGGAGAGAATGAATCCGAGGTAACAGACTGATGATGCTTCAAAGCAGCATTTTTCAGGATTGGCCAGTAAATGATGGTGGTGGTGAAGATGATGAAGGACGGATTTCCTGTGTTCTTGAAGAGAAGAGGAGAAAATTAGTATGTCATCTAGGTAGACTACAACATAGGTATACAGGACGTCCAAAAGCACCTTGTCCTTGAACGATAGCAACAATGCTGGGGTATTCAGCATTCATTACGACCCGGGCGGTAAGTGAAAAACGATGCCGGTAAATGATTACCAGCATCGCTTACCGCTAGGTCCGATTATGACCCGAGAAAGTGCAATTAGCAGCATCGTACTTAACGGTGCCGCTAAGAGCACCAAGCTCGCGCGCACACGACCTCCCAAGCCATAAATACCGGCATCGCGCGAAGGTGGTAACATCATGAATCAAACGGACATGCTCTTAACGCCCTTGCGAAGCCCGTAAAGTACCTTACCGCCATGGTGCTAATTCCGCCATCGCGAACCAACCGCAAAATGCCATGTGCAGTGTTCCCAGCTGCCACAAGTGCACACAATCAGCACAGGCGGAGGCCAGACAGACTCACCAAGTACAAAAAGAGCCCACCCCACCTCTTCCCACACCCAGTCACATTCCACAATGATTCCAATACGACTAGCAATGTTGGGGCTGGAGGACCTGATTGCAATGCAAGTGCTACAACTACAACAACAACAGGCAGCTCAGAGGAGACGCAGGAGGAGAAGGAGGAGGGCAAGGCAGGGCCAGCAAGCCCCACCAGCACAGCCAGTGCCACCACGCAGGCAGCCCCCAATCCCACGCATCTGAGCCAGTCCATTCAACCTCACCGCTGAGCAGATCCACACCTTGTACCGTTTGGACCAGGACACCATCACCACCATTGTGGACATGATACACGACGACGTCGTCAGCATGATTGAAACACCCACCGCCACCCCCCCCTACTGAAGGTAGTGTCCATGCTCCACTTCCTGGCCACAGGCACCTACCAGCACACAGTGGGGCACTTGCATGGCATTTCACAACCATTATTCTCACATACGCTGATCCAAGTGCTCGATGCCCCCCTCAAGCACACAGACAACCACATATCCTCACCACGGTCTGCCCAGGAGATCGCTAACACCAAAGTGGGTTTCCATGCACTAGCCGGAATACCTGGTTGCATCGGTGCCATTGACTGCACCCATGTGGAATTGGTGGTCCCACATGCCATTGAGGTAGCGTACCGCAACCGTAAACTATTCCACTCATTCAACGTGCAAATGGTATGTGACTCCAACAGGATCATCACACATTGTTGTGCACGATTCCCCGGATCAACCCATGATTCAATGGTCCTGCGGAACTCCACTATACCACGCTACATGGAGCGACATGCAGGGCCAAGATCCTGTTACTCGGTGAGACACATGTCATGTGCATAGAAATGTGAAGTGGGTAGGTGATTGACGTACCAATGAATACTATACCTGGCTGAAAGGGGGGGGGAGATGCATGCCTTACCTGGCTGCGAGTACCAGAGCCAATGGAGCCAGCACATACCGTAAAGCAGGCCAAACTTCAGCCGACACCTGAACACATAATACCCAATGTAAGCACCCCAACCATGTGATTGAAGGTGTCTCCCAACCATGACACAACCATCTGCAAGTGCACTGCATTGAATCAGACCCCATCCACCTCAACGAAATGCACCTACATGCAATGACTCCAGCCAATACACGGCACCAAACACCATCAACTGAAAGGGCAGTCCCCAATAACTGCGCACAAAGGAGGCACATGACGGACATCAACATCAATACACCACTACACAGACACCCAGGACCATCAAAATAGCATAACAACATTTGAAGTCCCCATTGAGGTCAACATGAGGCTGACAGCAATGTTGCCATGATGAGAGCATTGATATCACTGGACACCTGCCAGGTCACCAAAAGAAACGCTATGGACTGACACAGTGGATGGGCACACACAAGGCACTGGACCCCCCCTGCATACACTTTCTGATGGCATGCAAAACAGTCCATGAGAGGAATACACATATACCGGTCTCATAGTGTGACTCCAATTGTGCATGTAAATGTAGTACACAGTGAGAGATGAATGCATGCCATGTTGCCAAGTCATTAATGGAATTTGATGACATGACTGGCACATACATTGTTGCCCACATACAGGTGATGCAGGCTATCCCTTGAAGAGGCGGCTCCTTACCCCAGTCCGGAACCCACAGATCCAGCACGAGGAGGACTTTAATCGTGCACATACACAAACCTGTGTGGTGATTGAGCAGACATTTGGCCTATTGAAGGCACGGTTTTGCTGCCTTAGCAGGTCTGGTGGGTCACTCCAATACCGCCATGAGAAGGTGGCAAAGATGGTCATGGCATGTGTAATGCTACACAGTATGTGCATCAGACGAAATGTGCCCCTGCCCCCTGACGCTGAACTGCAACCACCAGACAATGAAGATGAGGAGGGTGCAGATGGGGCTGCACCTCATGGAGGAGGCGATGCACAGGAGGGACGTGCCATGCGTCAAGATATCATTAACCAATGCTTCTAGCACACACGGGTGGTGTGTGTCTGGGACATGCACACTGTGGACTGTTCACCACACAATGATCAATGTCCACACATTTGATTTGTGCAAAAGGGAAAAGTGTATTGTAAATGTGAATTGGTTTAACAAACCCACTCCCCCCTTCCCCCTGAACTCCCCAACACACCCACTCCCCCCTCCCCCTCAGCTCCCCAACACACCCACTCCCCCCTCAACTCCCCAACACACCCACTCCCCCCTCCCCCCTCAACTCCCCAACACACCCACTCCGCCCTCCCCCTCAACTCCCCAACACACCCACTCCCCCCTCAACTCCCCAACACACCCACTCCCCCCTCCCCCCTCAACTCCCCAACACACCCACTCCGCCCTCCCCCCTCAACTCCCCAACACACCCACTCCCCCCTCAACTCCCCAACACACCCACTCCCCCCTCCCCCCTCAACTCCCCAACACACCCACTCCCTCCTCCCCCCTGGACTCCCTGCAAAGGTGTGAGGATGCCTGTGATGAAGTGGCTAATGTTGGATTTTTCCACTGGGCGGCCACTATTGGCAGCCCCCTCTCCCGGCCCCTGGGGCACCCCTGCGTGTGCTCCGCAGGTTCCTGCCCGATCGGCGGACGGGGCTGCTTGGGGTTGAACTGGCAGCGGAGGAGGTACCTGGCTGCTCATTGGGACGCATGTCCCTAATTGACTGAACAAGCTCAGAGAGCATGTGCTGCACCGCGGTGAGTTCAGCATAGATGTCCTTTGTGGAGGACTGTATTGCAGCCTTCACAGTCTCTGCGCATTGCTGCATTCCTGCCCTTGCACCCCCACATTCTGCCACATGCTCAGTCAGGAGTGAGGAGAGTTGGTGCTGCCGTGTGATAATCTCCTCCAACGACTGTTGATTTTTCTGGGCCATGGATATTGCCAGTGTTGTTTCCATTGGGCTGCTCACCTCCTGCACATCTTGCACTGAGCATGGAGAGCCTGGCCAAGACTCATCATCTGATTGCCCATGTGTGGCATCTTCATGCTGGCTGCTTTGGGACAGGTAGGGGGAATGAGGGTGGTCAGTGGGGGGTCCTACAACGATCTCCTCATCATTCCCCGCATCACTGTCAGAGGAAGCTGCAATGGCAGCAATCTCCCCGATTGTGCTGCTTCCTGCAGACACAGTCCCTTCTGTGGCCACCAGTTGGTGTATGTCTGCTGCTGCGGCTGGTACCGTGCTGCTTGCTGTGGTGCCTGTCAGTGCCCTGTCCTGTGTTTTTCCCACAGATTTTGGCTGCTGTGGGGGTTTGGTCTGTACAGCTGAGGTGGAGGGTTGGTGTGCTGGCACTGCGGTTCTGGCCTTCTTGGCAGGTGTGGTGGCAGTAGTGTCTTGCTCGTCGAGGTCGGAGTGGGAGCCTGTGGTGGAGCAAAGGAGGGAAAGTGTTATTGATGGGTCTGCGGACATTGAGCGGGCATTGTGATGACTGCCATCATTTTGATTACTAGATGCTGCACATTGGAGGCAGGGACATACAGGTTGTCTCCCTTTTGTGTGGAAGTAGCATGGAGGTATGTGGGTGCCTACAGTTAGGGTGTGCATACTGCATGTGTACAGGGTGGAGGTCAGAAATGGCTGTAGGCAGTCTTCTGCTGATGTGTGGCATTAACACTATTAGGCAACATTGTGCTTCCCATGAATATGGACTTCAGTGACTTTTGCATGGCTTGATTTGAGGCACCTACCTGCATCGCCTGATGTCGGGGTTCCTCTCTCCATTTCTCCTACCCCCTCGATGCTCTCGATGCCGATTGTAGTGGCACAGATTTCCTCCCAGGGCTGCAATTTTATTGGGGACTCTGATCCTCCGCCAGTTGCCATGCCCATGTTCCTGTTGGCAGACAAGATGCTCCTAACGCGGAGCCGGAGATCATACCACCGCTTACGGCACTGTCTCTCGTTGCGGGGTGCTGTTCCTACTGCACTGACCCGCTGTGCAACTAGGGCCCATATGGCCTTCTTCTGTGCGATTGCCGGTCTGGTCATTTGGGTGGAAAAGACTGCAGCGGTGTTTTCCTGGAGGGTCTCCTCCAACATGTTAAGCTCTTCCCTCCTGAAACGGTCCTGCCGCTGGCGATCACAACTTTTCTTGACAACTTTAGGCATTTTCTCGAAGGGTAGATGTAGCTGATGTTTTGTGCCGGTTCTCAGGGTCAGATGTCCACTGGTTGCGGAGGATGCCAATGGATTGTGTTTTTTAAGATGGCCGCCGTGCTCTTTCCCGTTCCGCCGTGATGACGCAACTTCCGGTTCTGCTTATTTGCGGTCACCGCTAATTGCGGCCACGGCTAATATCGGTGGGGGGAGTGGTGGTAGTGCACCTTGCGTGGCAAACGATGCAGGTAGGTGCCATTTTGGGGGCGTTACCGGCATGGTGCAATGCTCGTGCCCGATGGGTCGTAATGTGCCGCTTTTTGCGGCTTCAGGCCAGCACGGACACGTTAGTTGCGCCATGCCGGTAATGTACATTACTTACCGCCAGGGTCGTAATAAGGAGAGTGTCCCAGCGGTGTCCGAAAGGCGGTCTTCCATTTATCCCCACTCTTTATCCATAACAGGTGATAGGCCCCCCTGGGATCTAGCTTGGTGAATATTGAAGATCCTTGCACGGCTTCCAAGACATCTTTGATCAGAGGCATGGGGTATCTATCACATACTGGGATATGGTTGCGGCTGCGATAAACAATGCAGGGGCAAAGTTCTTGTGTGTCCTTTTTTTTTGGAAATATCAGTTTTATTGGTTTTACAGATGGAAATACAACATCTTCATCTATACATAAGCAAAAAGAAAAAACATAAAATATGGGAAAAAGTCTCAGGACTGGCTTAAAAGTCCACCACCCCTCCCACCTTTTGGGTCCAAAGTCTGAGCAGAATAAGCTCCATTGCTTTATGGTATGATCTTTCGCAGAGTCCAGGCAGCAGTGTTTAGGCATGGGTGTTCATAGTGAACAAAAACAGCTCGTCACAGGCACAGTCGGCAGAGCAGGTACGTTATTGAGAAGACGTTGGAGCAATATGCATATGCTCACTCATGTGGCATATTTCGCTCGAAATTCCGCCCATTCATTTTCGGCAGAAGCACCGTGTCCATGTAGGGCAGCAGTTAAATTTTCCATTCTGAAGAGGTTAAGGGCAACAGACACCCATTCCGTCTTGGTGGGGAGGGTAAGCCTTTTCCAGGCCATCGTAAGACAGGCCCTCGTGGCCAATAGCAGCCCCAGGACCATTTTGGGGGCTTTTAGAATGGTAACTTCGTCTTCAATAGGCCAAATAGGATCAGTAAGGGGTGTTTCTCCCTCTCTTCCTCATCTAGCTCCCTGATCCAACTGAGGACTTCATCCCAGAAGACTTGCACCGCATTGCATCCCCACCACATGTGCCAGTAGTCCGCTTTTTGTCCACAACCTCTCCAGCATTGTGGGTTGGCCCCTTGATACATTTTGGCGAGTCTGAGCGGGTCATACTGCCACCTCTAGAGGAGTTTGAATGCGTGGAGTTTGTACTGGCAAGATATCGATGATTTGGCCGTCTGTCTACATATCCGCAGCCACATTTCCTCTGAAAGGGGTCTACTCAAATCGGATTCCCATCTGTTCTTCAATTTGGCTGAGGGGGTTGTGTTGGTCGTTAGTAGAGCTATGTACATGGAACTTATCAGGCCTCTGGAGCCCATATAGGTGTCCAAAATGTTCTCGAAAGGCATGAGGTCTCTTTGCAACTGGTCTTTCCATTTCTCTTGTGGCATAACACCCTTTAGTTTTAGGTATTGAAACACTGATAGCGGGCCTATTTCAAGTGCGTCCTCTAATTCTTGTATTTTAATGAAGACTTTGTCTCTCCATAGTTGTCCGGCTCTTTCCAAGCCAGCTTCGTACCAGGATTGGTAGCTCAGTGGTTCGGGTATGTCGTCACGGATTCCCGGAACCCAAAGGTGGCCCAGCGGAGATGGCCAGGTCGTGACCCCCATCATATCCCTGTTTGGTTTCCATATAGCCCAGAGGGTCCCGAGTATGGGATGGTTTTGGATGCTTTTCCGCAATTGGGGTCCGGTGACCCATAACCACTCTCCGACTGTGAACGAGCAGAGGTGGAAGTTCTCAAGAGCTATCCATTGCAGATCCGACCGCTGCCTCAGGTGTGGGATCAGTATCCATAGTTGGGCCGCCTTATAGTATAACTCCAGATTGGGGAGGCCCACTCCCGCATCGTCTTTGAGGTGAAGAAGGGATTTGGGGACCCTTGGCTTCTTATTCTGCCACAAAAAGGCCAACAGTGATTTTTGTGGTGACAACAAAATAGTCTTTGGGCATCTTTATGGGAAGCATCTGGAACAAGTATAGGTTTTTGAGAAGGATTACCATTTTAATAGCGTTCAAGCATCCCAGCCATGAGATCGTGAGTCTGGACCATTTATCCATTTCCTTTCGTAGTGTGAGGGACAGGGGAGGGAAGTTAGCTTGGTACAGGGTGTCAGTATCCCGAGTGACATTGATGCCCAGGTATCGTAGCGTGGTTAGGCTCACTTTCATTCCTAAGGGGGTGAATCTGTCTACTTCACTGTCTCTGTTCTTGTCAAGTGGGAACAGGATTGATTTCCCAGTGTTGATTTTGAAACCTGGCATCTGTCCGTACTCTTCAATGCTGCTTAGTGCGGCCGGGATGGAGTCAAGGGGATCGGTAAAATGAAGCAGTATGTTGTCCGCATAGAGCCCAAGTTTGTATTCCTTGTCCCCCACCCTGATCCCCGGACCCCGCCATCCAATCGCAGCCGCTGCGTCAATGGCTCGAAAGACAGGACAAACAAGATGGCAGACAACGGGCAACCCTGTCTCGTTCCTCTTTCCAGGGGGAACCATCTGGAGTAGCCACCATTAACAGACACAGATGTTTGAGGGGACATATATAGTGCTTTTATGGCAAGGCGGAGCTTCGGACCAAGACCCACTTCGACAAGGACCCTTTCAAGAAAGTCCCAGGCAACTATGTCGAAGGCCTTTTCGGCATCCAAAGACAAGAGGGTTGAGTCCCCCGGCATTCCCTGTGCCTCATGCATCAGATGAAGCGTTTTCCTCATCGTGTCCGCTCCCTGTCTCCCCATCACAAAGCCAACCTGATCCGGATGTATTAGTCGTGGCAAGTGGGTTTCAAGACGGGCTGCTATGACCCTTGCATACATTTTTGCATCTATGTTGAGGAGCGATATGGGGCAGTATGATCTGCAAAGTTTTGGGTCCCGGCCTTCTTTTGGTATGACCGCGAGGAGAGCCTGTGCAAAGGATGGGGGTGCCTTGCCGGTTTCAAAAACCTTGTTGAATAAAGACGTCAGGAAAGGAGCTAAGAATGTGGAAAACGATTTGTAGAAGCCAGGGGTGAATCCATCATCTCCGGGGGCCTTCCCTGTTTTTAATCGCTTGATAGTGTCTGCGACTTCCTCCTCACTGACCGGGACTTCGAGGGTATCGGATTCCGTGCATGTCAGTGCCGGCAATTTAGCATCTTTGAGATATTCGTCGATGGCTCCTGAAGGGGGAGGGAGGTCACAGGTGTATAGGTCTTCGTAGAAGAAAGCGAAAGCTTCCTGAATTTCTTAGGGAGAGGTTTCTGTAGTGTTCAGGAGTGTGCCATCTGTCCTCTTAATTATATCCACCCACCTCTCTGCCCTCTGCGTTCGGAGCCTTGCTGCCAAGAGGGCATCTGCCTTGTCGCCTTTTTCATAGTATTTTTGTTTTAAGTACTGCAGAGTTTTTGGTTATTTTTCCCACTTCCAGTATTTTCAGTTCTTCTCTGAGTTCTTTGGCTTCGCTGGTGTATTTTGGTTTTTCAAGTGGGCTTGATTGGGTATGTGCTTCTGCTATGGTCAGTTTGTCTCTTATGTTTTTTTCCAGTAGGGTGCGCTCCCTCTTTTTTCGAGCATCTTCCCTAATAAGGATGCCTCTCCATGTGGCTTTGGCAGCTTCCCAGACTGAGGTTTTAGCAACCTCCCCTGTATCATTGGAGACGAAGAATTGCATGATTTCATTTTCGAAATCATCCCTGAAGGCCGAGTCTGCCCATAATGAGTCGTTGCACCTCCATTTTGTGTTTCGCGGGGGTTGCCCCACCCACCGTACCACCACTGTGGCCATGTCGTGATCCGACCAGGAAATAGGATGTATATCCGCAGCCAGGGTTGATCTCAAAAGGTCCTCAGAAAGAAACAGATAGTCAATCCGTGTAAGAGTTTCATGTGGAATTGAGCGAAAGGTGAAGCCACTGTCTGTGGGGTGAAGATGGCGCCAACTATCTTTAAGGCCGTATATTGAGAGGGTCCATTTAATGTCGGCTTCTTCGTGGAATTATGGGGGGTGGAGTTTATCTGTTTTACTCTGCCTGTTTAGTGCATTGTCCATCCACGTGTTGAAGTCGCCTCCAAGGATTGTGTGACCCTGTGCCATATTGAACACCTTTTCGGTGGCTTTGTGGAGGAATCTTTTTTGCTCTTGGTTAGGAGCATACACTGTGGCGAGAGTGACAAGCGTATCATTTATGAGCCCCTTCACTATTGCAGTTCTTCCCTCGGTGTCCACCAAGGTGAAGGGAAGAGTTCAGGATTCTGCACATTGGATGATGTTGTGCGCCCGCCACATCCAAGGAGGGCATACGCCCCAAGTCCTGGGGGCCTAACCCTCGGGAGACCAAATGACCAGTATGGTGTCAGTGCGGGGACCAGCCCGCTGTGTAGCCAGGAGCAAGGGGCTCAACACAAGGACCTGTTTTTGTCTTTGATTAAATTTGGGGGCGCAGGAACTAAAAGCACCTTATTCCTGTCAGTGTTTGCTGCCAGGGACCGCTTCCCCGTCACCCCTGCATGCGGCTGCGGCGTAGGTAGTGCTTGCCGCACCCAGAGTCTTCCAATTGGCTCTGATGTTGCGTGTTCGTCAAGACTTATATGTGCCTAGGCCCCTGGGTGCTGTGCGGGGGCCAAGGCAATGTCACCGGGGTAATTCACGTGTTCCCGGGCAGGCGGCCCCGCCAAGCCGTTCCTTGTCTTTAAGGGGGGAAGGCCCAGCAGCGCACACCCACCGCGTGGCGCAACAACGGCCACTCACATCGGGCGCTTTAATTGTGTGGAGAGTGGCCCCGGGTCCATCGGCATCCGTAGGCGTTCCGGGTCCCCTGCCTCGGGCCTCCCGAATGGGTCGATCTCCAAGCCCGGGAGACGCAACACAGCGAGCTGAGGAGCCTCCGCCTGATGGTATCCACTGATCTGCAAGCTCTCCAAGCCCCGCCGTCGGCCGCGTGTGGATCTCGGCGTGCGGGCCGGCGCACTAATGTGCCAGCGGTCCTCCTGTGTCGTCTCCGAATACTTGCACAGACTTCGCAACGGCGGGGGCACAGGAAAGGCACTGGGCCGCGGTTCCCTCTTGCCAGGCGAGGTCACCTCGTTTCCAGCGTGGGGCCTATGCAGGGCTCCGGCGGGGCTGCGGTCGGCCTGAAGCTTTTACTTTCGTTTTGCTGGCCGCGTAGGCGGGGTTCACTTCAGTTGGACGTTTCAAGGCGAATTCCTCTCCGATTTTCTCAAGGTTTTCGGCTGTCAGTGGGGGACACGTTCATACAGGTCTGTGTCCCTTCTCAGCCTTAGGGGGGTCTTGTAAGGGGGGCTCAGACCTCTTCAAGGACCGCTGTGGGGCGAGATCACTCGGAGCACGACTTCATTGCCGCACCCCCTGGTGGCCACCTTGTGTGTCCTTTTTAGGGATAAAGAATGGAGATGCTGCTGCCGATTAATGTTATCCCCGGATAACCGTTCTGCAGGTTTGCCTCTAGATACTCCTTGAGAGCCCTTCTTTCAGGTAAAGATTGGGGATACATGCGGACAAATGGAATAGAGGCATCAGGTATTAACTCGATGGCACAGTCTTCTGTTCTGTGTGGACGTAGAGTGCGAGGAAGCTGATTTTCAAAGATGTTGGTAAATTCCAGAGTGCGAAGGAATAGACTCTACTACCGAAGTCAATAATGAGTTCTTCATTCCTTCTTGCGGAGCTAGAACCGGTTGAGAGAAACAATGTTGACTGCAGAAGAGGGAAGTGAATTGAATGGTGTTTGCGGTCCAGTTGATGTTGGGATTATACCAGCGCAGCCAGGGCATGCCTAGTCTCACCGGAAAATGGGCTGCGCGAATGACATCAAATACCAGGGCCTACTGGTGAGAAAACAAAGATACCTTGATCAGGTCGTCTCCAGTACAATGGGTACTGAGGACAACGGGGAACCATCTACCTATTCGACAGGGATAGGTTTAGGCTTCTCATGCAAGGGAATTCAGAGCTCCTTAGCCCATTCGATATCAATAAAGTTGGCCGCTGCCCTGCAATCCAGCATGGCCAGAACTTCCAGAGGGAGCAAATAATCCACTTGCAGTTTAACCAGAAACACCATTAGTCTGTTGTCCTCCTCTTGTTGAGTGTTGCTACAGGGTCCCGAGTGATCACCCCTGATCCTGTCCCTGTTTAGGATCGAGGTGGGGCATTTCCTGACTTGCGCGGCGGCACCTCTGGCCAGTTTCTTAGTAAATGCTTCTAAGAACCTCAATGCATACAGAGCCCTTGCTATCTGCATCTCTTGCATTCATCAGGTGTTAGGGGTCCTTGTGCCAGACTGATCTGCATAGGTTCTTCGCCTGGTGGTCTATCCTGGGGAAGAGGATGTATCGGTGTCGGTGGCAGGTATGGCTCGGCTCTTCTCTCTTGGCAGCGTTCGGAAAGGCGGAACTAAATCTGTAAGGCCAACAACGCTAAGTCCTGGAACGTGGCGGGCCTGGCGACTCTGTCTAACTTGTCTTTAATGTCCTCATGGAGTCCTCGCCTGAAGAAGGTCTGCTGGGCAGAATCTGGCCATCCTGCATCTACCACCAGCCTCTGGAATGCAGAGACATTGGACTGAACATCTTGTGTTCCCTGTTTAAGGTCTAATATGGCTTCATAAGAGGAGTATTGAACCTCTGGCTTGTCAAACCTAGCCTGGAACTGCTGAGTAAAAGCAGTGTAATCATTCATCGCTGGATCAGTGTGTGTGTTCAGAGGGGTAGCCCAAGCCAGAGCATTTCCTACCAGATTAGAAATGAGGAATCTTACCCTGGCCCATTCTAATTCAAAAGCCTTTGGATAAAAGGTAAAGTATACTAATCAGGCATCCAAGAATTCCTTGAGGTGTCTTGGTTTCCGTCATACGTCCCAAAGGGGAAGGTCATTGGTGGTAGATCACCTCTGCTGTCTTCATGGACGGTTATCTGCTGCTGTAAGGCGACAATCTCAGCTCGAAAAGACTGTACCTCCACAGTTAACCCTTGCAAAGCCGTCACTAGTTCCTGGTATTGTTCCAACAATGTCATGGTATCTGCTAGGCGTTGCAAACTCTCTAGCTTCTGAGTGTCTTCCCCATGATCCTCCTCACCTGGATCTTCTGTGGAGCTTTCGGAGGCTTTTGTCTTTTTCTTTCTGCCAGACTTCCTTGGTTCTTCTCCCTTACAATCCTTTTTTTCTCGAAGAGGTAAGGACGTGCTCCCCTGGAGGCCACCTTGACTGTGTGATGGAGCTCCAGACAAGAGGGACACCGGGGGGTACTCCCCTTTCAGGAAAAAAGCCTATTGGCTGAAAAGAAACCTGCAAATAACAAGGGGGGTCCTGGGAGACTCTCTGCCAGACATGAGTCCTGGTTGCAAGAGCCTTACCCGGAGTCTTTAGCTTACTATCTTTCACAGAGGAGAAATATCCTAAACATATCAGTCTTTGTCCTGCCCTGGGGCAGTCCAGCACCAAAATGCTAGGCAATTGTCCTCTGAACAAGAGTACCAACAGCAACCCCAGACACGTGTTTCGGTCTGGTTGAACCTCATCAGTAGGGTGTAGCTGTGTAAGAATAGTGAGCAAGGGCTCCACGTCTGGATTCCCCTAGTAATTTAGGGTGAGACCCAGAGTTACTTGAAATATGCAAATAACAAGGGGGTTCTGGGAGACTCTCTGCCAGACATGAGTCCTGGTTAGAAGAGCCTTACCCAGAGTTTTTAGCTCACTATCTTTCACAGAGGAGAAATATCCTAAACATATCAGTCTTTGTCCTGCCATGGGGCAGTCCAGCACCGAAATGCTAGGCAATTCTCCTCTGAACAAGAGTACCAACAGCAACCCCAGACACGTGTTTCGGTCTGGTTGAACCTCATCAGTGGGGTGTAGCTGTGTCTCTCTAAGAATGGTGAGCAGGGGGTCCACGTCTGTATTCCCCTAGTAATTTAGGGAGAGACCCAAAGTTACTTGAACTATGCAAATAACAAGGGAGGGTCCCTTGTTATTTGAAAAGAAACCTGTTTGTAGTCCAATATTATACTGCGGTTTGTTAGCGTTCCGATGTCTGTATGAGTAATCCACAGGAGAGTCTTCCTGGAAGGCACTGCTCTCTAGCCCAGTAGTCTCCAGGCTATGGTCACTGCCAGGCTGTAAGTCCGGGAAGTAAATAGACGGACAAACGGTATCCTCCAAGTACCAGAAGCAGGAGTGATGAAGCAAGAAAGAGAGAGCAGCCTTACTCCCAATAGCCCTCCCTTTGGCCCAGATGACAGGGGAGTGCAAATGGGGGAATCACAGCCCAAAGGATGTCACCAAGACGGAGAGCAGGGAAATAAAACAGGAGAAGGAAAATGACGGCCACTAGAGGAACCGCCATTGCTGCCACTGTTTCCACAGGCGCAGCATGACAGTACACAACCAAGCCAAGAGATCGTCAGAGGGCCCCATTTAGTCAATTGATCCGCTATTTCTTTCCAAAGTGGGGATAATTAGCTTCATACATTCCTGATAATTCCAGACTTACTGTGACACCTAAAGGTTTGATACTATTTTGTGCCCAACCAAATTGTGTGTGCAGACGAAGTTCCTCTATGACCTCCGATAGAAGAGAAAGGTTTAATAAATATTTCAGACTTAGCATGATTGATTTTTAAACCTGCCACCGCCCTGTACATCATTAGTTCTCGTTCTATCAATGTCAAGGTTCTGACCAGGTCTGTTATAAATAACAACATATCATCTGCGTATGCCATAATTTAATGTGGAATTATGCCAAACATTATCCCAGATATATCTGGGATAAGCACTTCCGTAAACCAAGGTTTACAAGTAAACCTTGGTTTACGGAAGTACTTCAAAAACAAAAAGCTCAGTCTCTGAAGGCTTTTTATTCTTGGAAAGCCTCTCCGGGGCCTGCTTCTTTAACAGCCTATAAAAACTTAGCTACGTCCTACAAACTTGCCATATTGGAATCCAGAAAGAACTTCCATAACACTAGAATCTCCAACGCTCAGTTGGACGTGAAAGACATTTTTAAAATCCTTAAAGAGCAGTCCCGAAGCCAGCTGAAACTTTAGTGGCAAAAGATGCTTCTTGGTGTCAGCAAATACAAAATGGTATACATGACAAACTTCTTGGTATTAGAATGGACATATTGGAAAAAAAAGAAGGCCCTATCGTCATTGGCGGAATGTGGTCTTCAGAAGCCTTTGACGAGCAACCAGGCTGTTGCTCAATTTAATTGTCAGCCAATATCAGAGGAGGCCTTGAAAAAGGTTGTTGAACAGCTCAAGGCGACCAGCTGTAGAGGTGATTTTTAATGCTTGTTGATCATAAAAACATGTCCTCCATCCCTCATAAAAGCAATTTGTGCTTTTGTGAATGCCTCGTTGAATGAGAGTAAGGTCCCCGATGACCTTAAACAAACTATGGTTACACCTATTCTAAAAAAAAAAAAAACAGGATTACCAAGGGATAATCCTCTGAACTTTCGTCCCATAAATAATACCCCTTTTTTGCTAAAAAAATACTTGACAGAGTCCCCTTTGGCCAGATTTTGCAGCATTTAAATCAGTATTCTACCCTGAACCCCTATCAATCGGGATTCAGAAATTTTTTTGGAGCCGAGACCTCACTTCTTGAGTTGAAGTCAAAACTATTGGATCGGTTGGACAAGGGCTCGCTCTCTCTATTCATTTCTTTGGACCAGTCTGCTGCATTCGATTTGGTGGAACACTCTAGCCTCTTGTCTAGACTGGGGGAGGTTTCCAATTTCTCACCCGCTGCAGCTTCCTGGATTGCCTCATTTTTAGAGAATAGATATAGCAGAGTTTGTTCCGACGAAGCAGAAGCCACTCCGCTTCCTGTCTTATTCGGGGTCCCACAGGGGGCTAGGATGTCCCCTTGCCTTTATAATATCTTCATGGCCCTTTTATTCTCATTTTAAGCCTTAAGATCGACTATTGTAGCAGCCTTTTGGTCGGTCTGTGAAAGCAGTACTTAGACACCAGACTGTACAAAACAGGGCTGATAGAGTCGTGGTAGGTTTGTCTTGTCACAATCATGTTTCACAGGCTAGGCATTCTCTGCATTTGGTCCAGTTATTGGTCATAACCTTTAAATGCAGGCTGGGCCTTATGCCCCCTTACCTTTAGGGTCATATCATTGAGAAAGTCAATGGTAGGCCTCTGAGGTCTTGCGACCAGAACTATCTCTTCATCCCGCGTAGTAGAACTAAGAAAGCTGAAAGAGTTGCCTTCTTCTTAGCAGCACCCAAGCTTTGGAAACAGTTATCGGCAGACTTAAGAATCAAAGTTATCTGACGGCATTTAAGAAAGACCTAAAAACCCTGTTCTATTCTTAAAGTCAGGAATTAATTGTCTTGACCTCCTACTCTGATTACATGACCTTACTGATGCTCGCTCTGTTCTCTGTTTGTTACCTTGTCCGTGCCCTAAAGCCTCTGGGTCCAAGGTGTGCATTACAAATGCTGTAAAGTAAATATCAATAGTTTGTCATATTTTTCCTAGGAACGGCTCCAGGGAAATTGCGTGAAGCAATGGTGACATCGGGCAACACTGTTTAGTCCCTCTTGGGAAAAGTTGCTCATTAATAAGAAGGCAGGCCATTGGTTCTTCATAATTTACTTCAATTTTCCCTATTTACTTTGGACCAAAGCCCATCTTTTTTGGTGTTAAGAAAAGATACCCCCACTCAAACCGATCAAAAGCCTTTTCGTCATAAAGAGAGAGCAACAGGGCAGAAATACCCTTTTCCCTACTTTTTCCAAAATATGACGTTCTTCTAATATTGTCATGAGTCTGCCTATATTTTATAAAACCAGATTGATCTGGATGTGTAATTGCAGGGAGTAGATTTTCAAGCCTATTCGCGAGAATCTTAGAGTATATTTTAGCATCAATATTTATAATGGCGATAGGAGCCACATCTGCTAGGATCTTTCCCAGGTTTTGGAAATAATACTATTTTTGCCTCTTGCATTGTGGAGGCAATACGCCTTGAGTCCGCAAATGAATTATATAGATTTACTAATTTCGGGGTCAGCATCCTCGGAAATGTCTTATAAAATTAGGCCATAAAGCCGTCCGGGCCAGGAGATTTATTCGGGGGGTGGGAGTTTATAACCAGTACTTCTTCCGAGTTTATGTCCCCTTCCAGGCTCTCCCGTTGTTTCAATGTTATTTGGAGAGGTCAATCGTTTGTAAATATGCCTTCTGATTTCCTCAATCCGGACAGTCTGACCGGTATAAATCAGAATAGAAGGTGTGGAATTGCAAGATAATGTGGAGTTTCCTTAAGTGACTCCCCAGAAGAGGATTGGATGGATTGTACCGTATGAGAAGCTATTTGTTGACGTAGTTGTCTGGCTAACAGACAGTCTGCCCTATTTGCTTTAACATAATATTTTTGTCTAAAATACAATAGAGACTTTTCAGCCCTTCGCGCCCGAAGTAAGTTTAATTTGCCCACCACTGTTCTATATACTCTTTAAATTGTGGGACCAGTGTTTGTACCATTTTTTTCATTATCTGTTTTATTTCTAACTCCAGATCCAATGCTAAAGCTAATCTTTATTTGCGTTTATGCACGACGTCTGCTATAAGAGCTCTGCGAAGCAACACTTAAAATGCATTGCACTTTGCATTTGCTGAGGTCTCAAGTTGCGGATTCAATTCGAAAAACTCTGTGATCATACCTTCTATCTTTCTTTCTACTACATCATCCCCCGTCAGTTCAGATAGGAACTGCCAGGCCCAAACCCTCTGTATTGCCCCAGCAAATTGCAGGTCAAGAATAAGAGGCGCATGGACGGATAATGGGATCTCCAAACAAGAAATTTGGGTAGCCAATCCCAGGAGTGGTTTTGTGACCCAGACAGTCTATTCGAGAGAAAGTCCGGTGAACATGTGAATAGAATGTGTATCCTTTGTCCTGCCCATGGATTGATGACCACACATCCACCAGAGTTAAGGTTGTACGTTTTTGTTTCAAGGTTTTGGAAGGCGCCAATCTCAGGGAGTATGTGACCGCACTACGGTCCCTGGTTGGATCCCACGACAAGTTTAAGTCCCCCATTAAAATGGTCTCCCCCTCTCTGAAGGCTTCCAATAATATAATGGTTGATTTTCAAAAACCTTCCTGCCCTGTGTCCAGTGCTTTTGTAGAAGCCACTGTCACCTTTATATGGCCGATAGTAAGTATAATGAAAACATATCTCCCCTCCTTATGTATTTTCATTTGGAGAACCTTAATGTGTGGGGCAGTGCATGCCGCAATCAGCACCCCTGCAACCTTACTTTCTGCATTCGCCTTTATCAACATAGGGTATCGTCGTAGCTGAAGCTTAATTTTTATCAACTTGACAAATATGGGTCTCTTGAATCGGCGCCAAGCCCAGTTGGTAGCGCCCCAAGAACGCATCCAGTTTCTTGTTTAGCCAGGGCATTTAGGCCCTGAATGTTAAGCGTAAGGTACTTGAACAGAAATTACCAGAACAAAAATAAATAAAGACTCATCCTCAAAGAGCAATGAAACCCAGCATTCATCGAAATCCCACAATAATACCATACAGCAGACGTCCTCCAACTGGCGGGTGCTTCTCCCTCCCAAGAGTTGACCCCCTGCCCTTAACCATCCCCAACCAATGTCCACTGGTGTGAGTCTTGGTTACTACGAATTCCCGGGGTACATGGCTCTGGCTGCGAGACTTTAACCCCAGGACAACGTGCAGGGCAACCTAGTACCCCCATCTGTTACCTGAACAGACAAAATTCTAAAATGGTATGCTCTGAGAGTCTCATTCCTCATAGCCGTCCTTGATCTGACCATAGGAACTCTTCCCCGATTCATCGCGCCTCACTCCGGTAGAGATTTACTACTAGGGCCTCTTAGTATAGATTTCCATTGTTCCGAATCAGTTATTTTCAGACTTGTTCTATGAAGGCGATCCAGCGAAACCACAACAGTTTAGTCTCCCGGAATTAGGTCTGTGAAGATGTGGGCAACCATGACTTTCAGATCAGCATTGTTGATAGATTCCGGTAAATTTCGTATGCAGATGTTAGATCGCCTGGATCTATTTTCTAAATCTTCACAATGTATTTCCAGATTATGCGTAGTCCTGACAAGAGCTAAATCTGCTTGTTTGCTCTCCAGGGTTAGTTCCTGAATGGCCTCATTTTTGTCAACGTGTTCCCAAGGAACACAATATCCTTAGCAAAGTCAGTGAGCGACTGCCTAATTTCAACTGTGCAAGTACAGAACTATTGCTGGAAAGAAGCCAGAAACTTGTCTTGCAACTCTTGAAAAGTTGCAGTAAAATCTTCTTCAGATGCCGCAATCTCAAACTCCCTAGTACTAAGCCCCTCTTGTGGGGTAAACGTCAGTGCGTTTTCTGTTGTGGGAATTTCCTGGCCCGATGCCCACAACTTTAATAACAGGTTTGATTTTGATGGGGAGTCTTTAGCAGGGCCCAGTAGGGTGTGTTTCTTTTTCCCCCTCGGCATAAGCAATTATTGGAACTGGACCTTCTTTCCAATATTAAACTGGCCAAGCTGTTGCATACCTGAAGAGCAGCACCTCCTTCTATTATACCAGAGCATTCCACTGCACACATGAAAGAAAAGTGTAATTTTCCCCCCTAATCAGAAATTCTGTATTGAACTTTTCCCTTTGGACCGGGGGTCCAGAATGCAACCGAACGTTTGGCTTCAGAGAAGCTAATATAGTCCATTGAAACGCAGTTCCAATGTCCACCAATCTGCAGCTTAAGGCCCACCTTCAATTGCACTTCTGAGCAGCTCCCCTGTTGCTTCCTCTGCCTCACACATGGTTTGAGGGTATGTTCACTTTGGGTTCCCACTTACCATCAAGGCGTGGAGCCCCAGGCACCAGGTCTGTGTGGGTGAGCCTCTAGCCTAACAAGTATTACCCTGAGTGCGGATCCATTATAGCAAATCCATGTAGTGTTGCTTCCACGTGTGTCTGCACGCTGGATTTCGAGGCCACACTCCTCCAGTAGCACTGCCCCTGCTTAGTTGTCCATGGCCGGGCTTGCCACTTCCTCTGATTTCTCTACTGGGATTAGATGTAGCCTTACAACGATCCACGCCTGGCAGGCAAGACCAGGCTGAGCTGGTGGTTGCCGTATCAGCAGCTGAGGCAGTCAGTCACGGCTTGCCTGAAGCGGTATTCGCATGTTCTCTGCGCCGCCATACAAAGGCTGAGCGCCGATGCTCCTCATCTTTCCCCAAGTGCTAGGAGGGTCCTCTGCTTCAATGCAACCCCCGATCACGTGCATATCCTGAGGGATGGCTACCTTTCGGGAGATTAGTTCTCAGGAGCACTCTGCTGCATGTCTTCACGTTGCGGGGGCCATCTTGGAATAACAGAAGAGTTTGTTTTGAAGAAAGATCTTTAGAATACAAGCCATAGTGAACCCGACAGAGGGAAGCTGACATTCGAGAGCGGTCTGAGCCCGGAAGAGGAGGACCCAGGGGTGAAGCATTATCACTAAATGCAATGAGAAAGGAACTTTTGTTGGTAATTTTGAATATATCAGGCCCTCAAAAGAAAGAGATTTAAACACTGAAGGTCCCGATATCGCAAGGAACATTTTTGGGATCTGAGCCCGGAAGAGGGGGATCCAGGGGTGAGAAATCATCACCCAGCAAGCATATGGAAAGGAACCGTCATGAGCACTACTCCTGAGGAGCCAGGACTGGCCCAGCGCCCCCGGAAGCAGACCCTTCTTCCACATCTCTGGACCCAGCAGACCCCTACAGGGGCCCTTTGGACCGTGTCCTGGCGCCAGGCTCATAAAGGACTTCAGTCCCGGCGCCATAGGCGCCGGGCTCATATTGATAAACTGTGTAATAATGCTTGGGTGGACTTAACTGAGGCAGACCATGCTGCATACTTGCCCAGAACAATCCAGTCTGGCTGAAGTCCCCAGCCATCAGGGCTGGGAGGAACTATTTCCTCTATTCAGGAACTCTTTTCTTACCTGGGTGGGGCCGGTGGAAGAACACACACTGAAGCACTTCTCTGCTATTTAAACCACGCCCGATGGAATACACGTGCTTCGCGTTATTCTGCATCAGCAGCAGGACGCTCACCGAGTCGGCTCCTGCATCCAGGCTCCTGACACGCCCGCCAGCACCCGGAACACCTGCAAACAGACGAGAAAAGAGAAGGCGAGCATTAGAAATTATACTTACCGGAATCCGGCCTCAGCAATCCTACCTCCGACGATCCTGCAAAGGAAAGGTACAAGATTACCAGCGCTCTCAAACGCTCGCAGCCGCGCCGCCTTGCCTTACCCATCCGTGGCCTCGCCGAACTCCACCGCGGCCACGACGCCGGCGGCATCTCGGCACCTGAAAGACAGAAAAAGACAGTCATTAGAGGTGCCCGCTCTAAAGCGGCCACATTTCTTCCACTTACTTACGTGTCTCATCACGCGCGACAGCGGCTGTGTCGCCGGCAGCATCTCGGCACTTGTAAGCAGAAAAAAACAATCATTAGACGTAAGCAGTCGCTTTTCTTTCACTTACCTTCCTCCACCGCGGCCACAACGCCAGCTACATCCCAGGACCTGCATAAGAGGAATACATGGTGAGCACTAACTAAGCACGGAGAACAAATACTCACCAAGAGACTTACCTGCTTTAGGTTTCTGGGCCCCGGCTCCTGTGGAGAAAAGACACTCATACTTACGGCTACCGCAGGAGAGACGAAAGGACACAGTGTCCGCAATTATTTCCCATCCAGTGACGTAACTGGATTCTACGCACCCCTGCATCTGAAGCAGGATGGAGAGCTCATCTTTACAATACCTAAGGTGAGAACTCGCAGAAACCAAGTTGGGGGTCAAGAAGAGTGAGAAACGGGAGATTGGTGGGAACACATATCCACCCCAGCTGCTAATCAATCCCTTTTCTTCCACCTGCAGAAAACTTACTCTACAAGCCAGGCAATCAAAATTCGGAGGCCCCATCCAGAGCATCTTCCGGGCCCTGCGCCTCAGGATAGAAGAAACGGTAGCAGTCCAGTTCGGGTCAGCGTCTCTGTGGGAATCAGGTGTGCGTTTCAGAACGCGAAGCCTACCAATAATCTCCTACCCAGGCGCTATGGAAACTTCTGATACAGATCAACTGGCCCAGCTACTGGGGGAATTAAGGGCTGAAGTTCATGCTGCTTGCCAGGAGACGAACGCCCTCAGGAGAGAGTTAATAGTGTCAAAGGAACGAACTGACGACCTTGCCAGACAGTTATTACAGAGCCAAGCGGGGCAAACCCCTCTGCCCAATCCAGGGGGGAATTTTACCCCAGTTACTTCAACCAATCCCGTTCAAATCAACCTACCTGGAAATGTGCCACTGGCACCACCTGAACGTTTTGCTGGAGACCCTAAAAGATTTGCAGTGTTCATAAATCAATGCCAATTGCACTTTCTCTGCAGGCCCGCGGCCTTCCCGAATGACCAGACCAAGGTAGCATTTGTACTTTCGTATCTTAGCGGCAGTGCCGCCGATTGGTCAATTCCACTGGTTACACAAGATGATCCAATCCTTCTGAATTTCCAAGCCTTTCAGACAAGCATGGAAAGACTTTTTGCAAGGCATTCCCAGGGGCAGGCTCTGGACAATGAACTCCTTTCCCTACGACAGGGCAACCAGGATCTCTTAGCCTACATTGCATCCTTCAATAGGTTAGTTGTGGAAACTGGATGGCCCGAGGAGAAAAGAATCACGCTATTTCACCGAGGTCTACGCGGCGAACTCAAAGACGTCCTGGCCCAGGTCGTAAATCCACCTCAGGACTGTTCGGATTATATTGATTTGGTGGTCCAATTAGATCACAGGCTTCAAAACAGGAAGGCGGATCGATCCAGGTTTGAAACCCGAATCTTCACTAAGACTCAGAGCAACTCCAAAAGTCTCGATGGCACCGAACCTATGCAGATTGGGGTTGTAAAGGGCCCCTTAACCCAGAAAGAGCGTGACAGAAGACGGCAAATGCAACTGTGTCTCTATTGTGGGAACTCGGGACATTTCCTTCGAGACTGCCCTATAAAACCACCTAAGAAGGCCGTAGGAGCTTCCGACAAGAATTCCGAAAAGTCTGAGCCGGGAAACTACCTTGCCCGACAAGCGTAGAGGTCCGCTTGCCGAGTTTAAAAACCAGTTCTTTGACCTCGCACTTCATTATGCCAATGGTCCTCGTAAATCCGAAGCAGCCAGAAAGATTGCATGCAATCAAGGCATACGTGGACAGTGGAGCTATAGGAAATTACGTGGACCGTGAGTTGGCTTCCAGGATGAACCTACCTCTTTGCCCAAAAGCTCTTAATGATGTCATCACCACTGTGGATGGGACTGAGATTGCCTCCGGGCCGGTAACCCATACCACTACTGAAGTGACATTACTAGGCCAAGACGGGCATCGGGAGGTAATAGTATTCGACGTGATCAAGGCTCCGCAATTTCAAATAATTCTGGGAACCCCTTGGTTGGAAAAACACAATCCTCAGATTGATTGGCGAGCAAAGACGATAACGTTCCCAGAGTGTGCACAAACCTGCTATCTACGATCAGACATTGGCTTGGCGTCAGTAACGGCCAACAGTTTGCAATTACCGCTAGAGTATTGAGAGTTTCAAGATGTTTTCCAAAAGGAACAGGCTAACACCTTACCGCCCCACAGGTCATACGATTGCCAGATAGATCTACTACCCGGTGTAACTCCTCCTTGCAGCAGGATCTACGCCCTTACCGAGCCCGAGAACCTTCACCTGCGACAGTACCTGGACCAGTACTTGGCCAATGGTGTTATTCGTCCATCGAAGTCCCCTGCATCCTCGGCTCTGTTCTTCGTGCCAAAAAAAGAAGGTGACCTCAGAACCTATATAGACTACCGCGCTCTGAATTAGATAACGGTAAAAAATAGATACCCTTTACCTCTGATCCCGAACTCCTTGACCAGGTGAAGGATGCTTGCATATATACAAAACTAGACCTACGGGGGGCTTATCACTTGGTACGGATCAAGGAAGGTGATGAA
Source organism: Ambystoma mexicanum (assembly GCF_040938575.1). NCBI lineage: Eukaryota > Metazoa > Chordata > Amphibia > Caudata > Ambystomatidae > Ambystoma > Ambystoma mexicanum. The sequence continues at coordinate 1,134,688,821 of NC_090923.1, forward strand.
TGGAAGACAGCGTTTCGCACTAAATATGGGTTATTTGAGTACCAAGTGATGCCTTTCGGACTATGTAATGCACCGGCCACCTTCCAATATTTTATGAATGATGTCCTCAGGGAGCTCATTGACGTCTGTGTTGTCGTCTACATAGATGACATTCTTGTTTACTCCTCTTCGGAAGCAGATCACCAAAATCATGTTAGAACAGTACTTGAAAAACTTCGCCAGCACAAACTATTTGCCAAACTTGAAAAATGTGTTTTCCATGCCACTGAAGTCGAATTTCTGGGTTTTATCCTGACACCCAAAGGAGTCCACATGGACTCGCGAAAGGTGGACGCTATTCTCAAATGGCCATCACCTACTTCTGTAAAAGGCGTTCAGAGCATGTTAGGCTTTGCCAATTTTTATCGCAGATTCATTCCGGAGTTTTCACGAGTGGTACAACCCATCACGGCTCTCTTAAGAAAGAATAAACGTTTTGAGTGGTCTGAAGAAGCTGAACAAGCCTTCCAAGAGCTAAAAGCCAAGTTTTCTTCTGCGCCAATACTGAAGCACCCACGCCCAGATCTCCCTTATATCGTCGAAACCGACGCATCCAGCTTAGCAATGGGAGCGGTCCTCTCACAAAGAGACGCAGAGACTAACCAATTACATCCCGTGGCGTTCTGGTCTCGAAAATTCTCGGCGCCTGAGGTTAACTACGCCATCACAGACAAGGAACTGTTAGCTATTAAATCCGCCTTTAAGGCCTGGCGTCATTATCTCCTTGGGGCCAGACACACCATCACAGTGATCACCGATCATCGGAATTTACAGTATCTGAAAACCGCCAAGGCTCAATCCTCTCGACAGCTCCGCTGGGCCCTGTTCTTTGTCGAATTTGACTTTGTGATCACTTACCGCCCCGGCAGCAAAAATGGCAAAGCAGATGCTCTTTCCCGGATTGGAATGGGAGACACCATTGTCAACCCAAAGCCTGTACCAATAATTCCTGAACAAAGGATCTTGGGCCTGATTTCTTCACAATCCATCGAGGACATTGAGGCAAAAGTTAAACAATTTCTGAACCCAACAGACTTGCAGAACTGGCTACAAAAAGGAATGGATTTCACTTTAACCAATAAACAATGACTTGCCTTATTTCCGAGGACGATTATTCCTACCACACGCCGATTTGCAAAGGCAAGTAATCTCCTGCTATCACGATTCATTGATAGAGGGCCACCCTGGCATTGCCAAAACAGAAGAGAAAGTGAGAAGACAATTCTGGTGGCCTTCGTGGAGAAAAGACATAAAATAATTTGTGATGTCCTGTGGTGTGTGCGCTCAAAACAAGGGTCAAAAGAAAAGACCGGCTGGTCTTCTCCAACCATTAGACATTCCACCGTCTCCCTGGCACACCCTTTCTATGGATTTTATCACAGACTTACCCTCCTGCTCCGGGTACAACACTATTCTCGTTATTGTGGATTTGTTTTCCAAGATAGCCCACTTCATTCCGTTAAAAGGCTTACCCCCAGCTTCGGTACTAGCCAGAGAATTCCTTGAAAACATTGTCCGGTTACACGGATTCCCATCGGTACTAATCTCAGATAGAGGAAGCCAGTTTATTTCCCATTTTTGGCATAGTTGCTGTCAATTGGCCCAAATCGATGTAAGACTCTCAACCAGCCATCACCCCCAGACCGATGGTCAAACTGAAAGAACTAACCAGACTCTCGAACAATATTTACGATGCATGCTACAACAGTCAGAGAGCAACTGGAAGGACATCCTTTGGATAGCTGAGTATGCATACAATAATTCCGTTCACTCTGGAACCGAGTAAAGCCCCTTCTACACTTTGTATGGAATTCATCCTCGAACTTCCAACCTCGATCCACCTCAAGATCTTGGAACACCCGCCGTGGATCAGTTACACACTGCTATTACCAAAGCCTTCAAAGAAGCTGCTGCACATTTACAACAAGCTAAAGAAAGGTACAAGAGAGGAGCAGATCAACACCGAAGCCAGGCCCCTCAATACCAGATTGGGGACCAGGTCTGGTTGTCCACCAAACACTTATCACTCCAAGGACCTCACACTTTTAATCCCAAATATCTGGGGCCATATCCAGTTACGGCCATAATAAACCCAGTGGCCGTTAAACTAGGATTGCCAGCTCATATGCGAATACATCCTGTTTTTCACGTATCACTTTTGAAACCCATGCAATCTGGAACCAGACTAACCAAACCTCCAGAACCAATTCAAGTGAACGGAGAAGCTGAATTTGAGATTAAAAACATTTTGGACTCTAAGATCATCAGATCAAAGCTGTTCTACCTGATTGACTGGAAGGGTTACGGGCCTCAAGAGAGGTCATGGGAACCCTATGACCACGTCCATGTTCCTCGTCTAATCAAGAAATTTCACCTAACATTTCCAGATAAACCAAAACCCCCGGGGAAGACAATTTTGGGAGGGGCCTTGAGGGGGGGTGCTGTCATGAGCACTACTCCCGAGGAGCCAGGACTGGCCCAGCGCCCCCAGAAGCAGACCCTTCTTCCACATCTCCGGACCCAGCAGACCCCTACAGGGGCCCTTTGGACCGTGGCGCCAGGCTCATAAAGGACTTCAGTCCTGACGCCATAGGCTCATATTGATAAACTGTGTAATAATGCTTGGATGGATTTACCTGAGGCAGACCATGCTGCATACTTGCCCAGAACAATCTAGTCTGGCTGAAGTCCCCAGCCATCAGGCTGGGAGGAACTATTTCCTCTATTCAGGAACTCTTTTCTTACCTGGGTGGTGGGGCCAGTGGAAGAACACACAACTGAAGCACTTCTCTGCTATTTAAACCACGCCCGATGGAATACACGTGCTTTGCGTTATTCTGCATCAGCAGCAGGACGCTCACCGAGTCGGCTCCTGCATCCTGGCTCCTGACACGCCCGCCAGCACCCGGAACACCTGCAAACAGACAAGAAAAGAGAAGGCGAGCATTAGAAATTATACTTACTGGAATCCGGCCTCAGCAATCCTACCTCCGACGATCCTGCAAAGGAAAGGTACAAGATTAGCAGCGCTCTCAAACGCTCGCAGCCGCGCCGTCTTGCCTTACCCATCCGTGGCCTCGCCAAACCCCACCACGGCCACGACGCCAGCAGCATCTCGGCACCTGAAAGACAGAAAAAGACAGTCATTAGAGGTGCCCGCTCTAAAGCGGCCACATTTCTTCCACTTACTCACAGCGGCTGTGTCGCCGGTAGCATCTCGGCACCTGTAAGCAGAAAAAGACAATCATTAGAAGTAAGCATTCGCTTTTCTTTCACTTACCTTCCTCCACCGCGGCCACGACGCCAGCTACATCCCAGGACCTGCATAAGAGGAATACATGGTGAGCACTAACTAAGCACAGAGAACAAATACTCACCAAGAGACTTACCTGCTTTAGGTTTCTTGGCCCCGGCTCCTGTGGAGAAAAGACACTCATACTTACGGCTGCCGCAGGAGAGACGAAAGGACACAGTGTCCGCAATTATTTCCCATCCAGTGACGTAACTGGATTCTACGCACCCCTGCACCTGAAGCAGGATGGAGAGCTCATCTTTACAATACCTAAGGTGAGAGCTCGCAGAAACCAAGTTGGGGGTCAAGAAGAGTGAGAAACGGGAGATTGGTGGGAACACATATCCACCCCAGCTGGTAATCAATCTCTTTTCTTCCACCTGCAGAAAACTCACTCTACAAGCCAGGCAATCCAAATTCGGAGGCCCCGTCAAGAGCATCTTCCGGGCCCTGCGCCTCACTATAGAAGAAACGGTAGCAGTCCAGTTCGGGTCAGTGTCTCTGTGGGAATCAGGTGAGCGTTACAGGAACTATTTGTTTGTTATTTTGAGACACATCAGGCCCTCAAATCAAGAGACTTTTAGTAGAAAAGAGACTTAACCACCAAAGGCCCTGATAGCTGAGAGCGAAACTGTTGGCTCGTTCTGGGAAAGCTTGAGTGTGTGCTGTGCTGCAGAATTCTTACTTGTCCCGTGCCCAAAACGTGGGGAAGGGAGACCCCCAGCTACCACATCCTGACTTATCATTTATGTACACTTCTTTCTTATGAACATTATCCCACACTCTTCTTTGTATTTTGCGTAAGGATTGGCAATAGCTTTTTCTTAGCATAGGCCCTTTTCATTTGACAAGACGCTACTAGGACTGCCTTATTATTATCTGATGGTTGTAGCTTACTCCCATCTTAGATTTAGGTTTAGATTAGGCGTTTTTCCAACCCTCCTATACAGTTTAATAAACACCCTTGAACTCTGATCACTTGTGTCTGTCTTTACCATTGCCACCATGAGTTCCTTACATTACGGACAAATGTGCTTTGAACTTGTTGGGCATGGATCTACTTAAACGCCTACATGCTAACATTTATTGCTCGTCTGATGGAGTCTGTTGTGCAGAGTTCTTCTCTAAGTGCTTTGTTGTTGCCTCTAACGAATTACCTCAAGAATTAAAAACAAGTTTACCCCGTTATCTAGGGCAGTGGCTCTAATGATGTAGGCTGCATGGTAGTGGAGCCCATTAAAATCAGAGTAAAACTAGAGGCGTTGCTAACCAGGGTACCCCAACATCAGATAACAAAGGAATGGCTAGAAGGGATCAAACCAGTAATACAGGACCTATTGACAAAGGGGATATTAAAGGAAATAGTGAGTAGTCCCTGTAACAGTCCTATTTTACCCATACAGAAGTGAGGTGGAGGAAAACCAGATTCCCCTACTCAGTGGAGACTTATAATTGATCTCAGTGCCATTAACAAGATTGTAGTTCCTCAGTTCCCTGTGGTCACCGACATGATCTCCCTTTTTACTATGATTCCGCCCTTGGCTGAATATTTTACTGTCATTGAGCTTAAAAATTCCTTCTTTAGCATTCCAATCCACAAAGACAGTCAGCACCTATTTGCTTTTAATGTTGAAGGGTGAGCGTATACTTTCTGTAGAGCACCACAGGGATACACTAAAAGTCTGAGTATTTATAGCCAAGCTTTAAAAACACAATTGGACATGCTCACTCCAACCACTCATCAGTGCTTTTGCAATATGTTGACAATCTTTTAATAGCAGCTGACACACAAGAGCAATGTGCAGATTGTACAGTGCATTTGTTGCAGTTCCTATCCCCCCTTGGGCATAAAGTATGTCCCAGTAAGTTGCAGTTTTGTAAGACACAGGTCCCTTATTTGGGACATCTATTGTCAAAAGAGGAGAGACGCCTGCAGCCGCAGCGCTTGAAAGCTATTATAAAAATAGCTGTCCCAACCACGCAGCAAGAAGTCAGAGGGTTTCTAGGGATGACATCATTCTGTAGGCAGTGGATCCCTGATTTTTCTCTCCTGCCTAAACCATTGCTAGAACTAACTTTTAGCAACACTCCTATCCCTTTGCCGTAGACTGTTGCTCACCAGGAAAGCTTTAACACACTAAAATCAGCACTGTAACTCACCTGCTTTGGGAACTCCAGACTATATGAAACCCTTTACCTTGTTTGTGCATGAAAGCCAAGGCTGTGCATTGTCTGTACTAACGCAACCGCAAAGAGGTAAAAATAGGCTGTGTGCATATTTTTCCTCCACTTTGTATCCACTACCAAACTGTGTGCGAGGTGTTGATGCTGCAGCACTATCCATGAAACCAGCAGATGCCATATTGTTAGGACATCCTGTCACTCTTTAAGTCCCTCATGCAATAGACATATTGATGAATTAAACCAAGACCCAACATTTAACCAATGCCAGGCTCACTAGGTATGAATTGACATTACTGGCACCTCACCTTATGAATCAGCGTTGTAATACCCTTAATCCAGCCACTCTGCCACCCTGTTTTAAATTACTGGATGGCACCTCTACAGCAGCATATGCCACTACAACCTTAAAAACAATAGCTGAAACCTGTAGAATTCATCAGCATTCAGGCCCGGCAGACAAAATGATTGCCCTTAGCCATGCATGTAAACTCAATGCATAACTTACGGTAAACACTTACACAGATAGCACGTATGTTTTTGGTGTAGCACACAATTTTGGTCGCCGATGGGTCGAAAGAGGATTTCTCACTTTACATGGCACAAAAATGCAACATTTAAAAAAAAATAAAACTTTATTTAATACTGACATGGTATTAGCAGGAATTACAATATAACAGCTTGTACAGTGGGATAGCATGAATATACATCGTAACGCACATATACATGTAATGTATTGGAACATATGCAGGGCAAATAGCTCAGATTTCTGCCTGTCCCTCTTCCTCTCCTTTCTGGTCTTCAGGGTTTTGTAGGTAGTACCTGAGGGGTGCCACATGTCTTTAGGTCTAGAAGTAGCTTGTACGCTTTGCGTATATGTCTCTTCGCATTCTTGAACTTGTACCAGGTCTCGTAGCCAGGCCTGGATAATGGGGGCGGTTTTGGATTTCCATTTCCTGAGGATATTTCGTTTGGCCATTGCACCCGCCATGGCGAACAATCTGCAGGTTTTTATTGAGGCCTTTCCAATGTCCCCTAGTAGGTACTTTAGTGGAGTCACCGGGATATGGGTGTCCAGTATGTCGCTCATTGTCTCTGCTATTTCCTCCCAGAATTGTCGGATTGGTGGGCAGCTCCAGTACATGTGGATTGCGTCCGCTGCCAGCGCACCACATTTGGGGCAGGCAGCTTGTTTAGAGGGGTCAACCTTGGTGATCCTACTGGGGGTGATATGCAACTGATTCAGGATTTTGAACTGGATGAGCCTGAAATTGGCGTTAAGGGAAATGGCTTTAGTATACCTGCAGTAGTTCATCCAATGTTGTTCATCGATTACAGCATCCAGGTCTTTCTCCCATTTGGATCTCATCTCATTTCTGGACGGGGTGTGTGTTTGCACCATTCTATACAATTCGGAGATGCTACTCGTGAAACCCGCTTGTGTCAGGGTGTCTGTCAAGAATTTATGTATGGGTGGTTCTTTCGGGAATGATGGCCATAGGCTTCTGCAGGCTGCCTTCAGGCGGTGGTATTGTAGCGTTGTGATCAGGACGGCTCCCACTTTTTCTTGGACTTCTGTAATTGTGACAAAGCGTCCCCCCGGAAAGAGATCACCCAGTTTAGCTTCCTTCTCCGGATCCCATCTATTCTGCAGTGTCCGTTCCATAGTTGGGTCGAGATCTGGGTTCGCCATAGTGGGGCGTGAGGCCAGTATGGTGACTCACATTTCACCCTCTTCAGGATTTGAGTCCATGGCCACACTGTAGATGATGATGGATCTGCCAATATCTTCTCCTCCTTGACTTTGTCAAACATCATGCTCTGAAGATTTCGGGGAGCCGCCGCAAATTTTTCGACATGTATTTGGGCATATTGTTCCGTAGTGTTTGACCAATATCTCGCAAAGTGCGCTGCGTAGTAGTAGAGAAGAAAGTCTGGAGCACCCAATCCTCCGCTGTCATACTGTTCGCATAGTTTGGGCCGGCTGTTTCTTCGGGTGCCCCCTCCCCAAACAAAATTCATGGCCTGCTTCTGTAACACTTCGAAGAATTTTCGGGCTGGCCAGATAGGGATACCGCTGAACAGGTACAACAGTTTGGGAACTATGAGCATTTTTAGTAAGGAGATTCTACCATACATGGATAACAAGAGTTTAGTCCAAACATTGAATTTGCTTTCTATCTGCGACAAGAATGGAACATAATTGTTGGAGTACAGTGTGGTTTTGTCCATTGCCATGATGATGCCGTGGTATCGGCCATGGTCGGAGACCATCGAAAGTAGATTGTGGCTTCAGTTTGCGAGGAGGAGCCGGTTAGAGGTATTATTTCAGATTTGGATTGGTTTATCTTATAACCAGAGTATTTTGTGCATTATGCAATGTCCTGCATTATTTGAGGGAGATGGATGTTTGGATCTCTAATGTAGAGCATGGTATCGTCCGCATACAGCGAAATGAATTGAGGTATCCCCATGATGCAAATTCCCCTCCAGGCATGTTTAAAGCGTAGAAATGCTGCCATTCCATCTTTTGTTAGTGCAAATATTAATGGGGAGAGGGGGCATCCTTGCCTTGTGCCCCTGTGTAGTGCGAAACTGGTGGAGAGAGTCATATTGGTCCCGACCTTGGCTGTGGGATTATGATACAGTACTTTTATGAATTGAAGGAATCCCGGGCCAAATCCCATCTTCTGGAGAATGGCGTACATGAATTTCCATGATATGGAGTCAAACCCCTTCTCGGCATCTAACGTCACTGCCACGGTCTTTGTCTTGGGGTCTAGCTGGGAGGCAATTGCAAAGAATCTCCGAAGGTTGAGGGCTGAGGAGCGAGACGGTATGAAGCCAGATTGATCCGGATGAGCCAGCTTGTTCATGTATGGGTTCAGCCTGTTAGCTATAGCCTTATTCATGATTTTTGTGTCGACATTAATGAGAGATAGTGGCCTGTAATTGGGTTGGTCGTGGAGAGGCTTATGTGGTTTCAATAAGATAGTAATTATGGCCTCATATAATGACGTTGGCAGGATCCCCCTCTCCAGGGATTCCTCCCAGACCCTCAGTAGTTGTGGGGCCAGATCCGTAATTAATGACTTGTAGAAATCAGGAGGTATGCCGTCGGAGCCAGGTGCTCTGCCCGCCTTGAGATCCTGGATTGCCTGGTTTACGTCCTCCAGAGTCAAAGGGAGATCTAAGGTTGCACTTTCCTCCCCGGTTAAAGCCGGAAGTGGAAAGGAGTCTACATACTACCGGAGCTCATCCGTCGATCCTTGATCTGTATTCATGTAGAGTGTAGTGTAGAAGTTCCGGAATACTTTGTTTATCTTCCACTGTTCTGTATGCGTTACACCCATCCCATCAGTGATGCTGGTGATTTGCCTGTATCCTTGTTCTGTCTTGATAAGTTTGGCCAGCGTTTTGCTGGATTTGTTTCCCTCCCCATATCTGCAGGCTCTGATGGGTTGTTCCATGTAAAGAACTTCCTGTTCTGCCAGCGTTCCGAATGTTGTGATGACATCTTGCAAGGGTGCGAGTGTATTCTGTCCAGGTGATCTAGTGTAAGCCTCTTCCGCCTGTTTTATACAGATTTCGGTCTGGGCAATGTTTGCACACATTTCTTAAAGTTTACCATGGACTTTGGCTATCAGGTGCCCCCTCAGCGAAACCTTGAATGTTTCCCATATTGTGTTGTAAGAGTTCACCAAGACTTTGTTGCGTTCTGAGAAATCAGATATATCCGAGTGGAGTGACTCTACCATCGTTTCATCACGTTGGAGATTAGGGGGCATTTTTCACATGCGAGGGCCTCGAACTGTTGTCCCCAAGTGGATGTCAAGTATGATCACGGAATGATCTGATTAGGTGTGGGGTAGTATGATACATTCTTTGACCTCATGGATGCAGTCAGTGGAGCACAGCTAGTAGAGTAGTCAATCCGGGAGCTTGACTTGTGGACGTACGAATGATATATGAATTCCTTGCGGAACGGGTGTAGTTCCCTCCATGCGTCTGCTAGCGGTATTAGGAACATAGCCTGTCTGATGTTTAACTCTGCCTTTGAGTCTTTCCTATGACCTGTGGTTGTTCTGTCCATTAAGGGGTCAAGGATGGTATTGAAATCCCTCCCCATCTTACTTTCGCCTCCCCCACCGGCTTTATCATTGTTAGTATTTGTTGGTAGAATTCCGGAGTGTCTAGCTTAGGGCCATAAGTGTTGATTATGATCAGCTCTTGTCCTTGTAATGATCCCCAGATCATTGTGTATCTGCCCCTAGCATCACTCTTGGTTTTAGAGATTATGAAACCTATTCTGCAGTGGATAATCATTAGCACTCCTCTAGATTGCGATGAGTAGTCTGTTGCGAATATTTGTTGTCCCCAGGATCGGCCAAAGGACCGAAATATCCTTTCCGTGGCATGTGTCTCTTGTAAGGGGAGTATATCGATCTTGTGTCTAGTGGCATATGCTAGGACTTTTCTGGCTTTAATCGGGCTGGATAGACCTCTAATGTTCCAGGACATGAGTCTGGTGCTTTCTGTTACACTAGGTGTCGCCATCTGATTAGTTTTGTGGTATAGGTATTGCGTCTCTTGTGCCCATGCATCCCACAGTTCACTGTTCCCATGCCAGTTTTTCTTCTTTGTTTAACAAACTTCAACCCCCTTCCCCAACTTAAACTGATGAGCATATACCTATTTGGATTGGGCACGGAGGGCCCCGCACAGTGTAAGCAGCTAACTCGTTCCACACCCCCCCCCCCCCCCCCCAGCCTCACCATCCCTTCAATCGGGCCGTGTAACCCTGTAACCAAACTGCAACCTTGCTAACTGGGACCGAAAAGGCCTGATAAACCGCTCTGGAGCAGTAGCTTCATAGTATTGGAGATGGTGTGCAATCTTTCCATTTCTGATGTGGTCTGTGGCCGACATTCTGTTGGGATCTACTTCTCTTGTATCCATGTTCAAGTCTCGTTTAGTATTGCTGGGATGTGCTGTTCCACATATGCCATGGCGTCCTCTGGTGCTTTGAAAAAATGTGTTCTGCCTGCATGTTGAATGTGCAGTTTTGCTGGGAACAGCATGGCGTATATTATCTTTCTTTCTCTCAGTGCTCTCTTCACCGGCTCGAAGGAGCGTCTTGCCGTTTGGACAGCCGACGAAAAGTCTGGGTAAAAATGGATTTAGTTAGAATCCTAAGAGATGGGTCCCTTTTCGCGTGCCAGATGAAGGATAAGGTTGCGGTCGTGTTAGTTGAGCAAGTGTGCTATAATTGATCTGGGAGGAGCTCCAGGCTTGGGAGGGCGGGGGCAAGTGCTCTATGCGCCCTCTCAACTAAGAATTGTTTTGAGAAAGGAGCTTCCGGGAATAATGTATGGAGCATACTTTCAAGGAACTGTTCCATGGGGGTGTTGGTTTTGCTCTCTGTCACCTCGACCACTCTAATGTTGTTGCGTCATGATCGGGATTCTAGATCCTCACATTTATTTTGGAGAGTTTTTATGTCCTTAAGGATTCCTTCAATGGCTTTGCTGTGTGTGGTAGATGTATCTTCGAGGTTGCTCACCCTCTCCTCTGCTTCGGAAACTCTGGCATTGACTAGTCTGATGTCGGCTCGGATTGAAGCTATATTGCTGCCTATGTCGTCCAGTTTGTTGTTGATGGCAGCAAAAAGAATGTCCATGGCTGCCATGTATGGGGCCATGTTATGGTCGGGGTGTTCCTGTGTGGGCGAGGTCTGTGTTCCAAGTACTGGCAAATGCATCCATGGGTCCTTTCTTCTTACCCCTAGCTTCCCCTGTCATATTTGTGTATATTTACAGAGTGCTTTAGTAACACCTGGGGGTTTGGGGGCTATGATAAGTTGATCTGTGCCTGTGGCCAGTGATTGTGCAGTTCAACTCAGCCAGGCCAGTTGAGGTCTGTGATTCAGGAGCTTCGACCACAACACCGGCGGTCTAGGTCTCTAGGGGTGCATCTGCTGCCAGGGTAGACATTGGCCGTGTTGCAGCTGTGGTAAGGGCGTGATTGTGGGTGAGTCTCCCCACGGGATGCGCAATTTTCTCTTTCCTCATGACCAGGAGTGCAGGAGCCAAGTGTTGTGTTGAAGGGTGTCCTGTGGCCGATTAGATGCTGTCCCGGGCAAGGGAGCGCTGCAGTTTGTGTGTGACCCGGCACCACTCGAGTCACGGATTATGAATTTGTGTGTATCTAGTGTCCACTTTAACATCCATGCAGCCGGTAGTATGCCAACTGAGCCCCAGGACTCGGGGGCCGCCTCAGGATTTATATGTAGGGATAGCTGTCGTATCTCCACAGGGGGGAGGTCAGCAAGTTATATCCATGGGGACAACAGCCCAACTGATTACCCAGGACACGTGCCTTGGTGGCGCTGGGCCTCTGAGGTCTCCAGCTGGTTTATCGATCGGACCGGCTGCTGGCTCCCCTCTGTCATCAATGTCCTGTGCGTTCAGGACCTGCTTCATCCAGCAGCACAGCCGTTGTTGGGGAGCGGGCCGAGCTGGACACACCTCTTGTGCTCCGGTGTTATTTGCGCCTGCTTCCACCCAGGGTGATCCCTCGTATTCTGGGCCCCGATGTCTGACAAGGAGGTGCGGGCTGTCGGCACTGCAAGGGTTCTTGGTGCAGGTCTCACGAGCGTTCTGTTTGTCAGCAGGTCGTCTCAGCTGGGCACTGTGATTTTAACCAGTGAATCAGTCGTGCCGGAGAGCCTCAATAGCAGTCAATCAGGCCAATGGATTATCATAGGGTGTCGCAGCCTATGCCAGCCCGCCCGGCATGCTAGCCGTGCTCCCGCCTCACCTCGGCACTGAGCCTTCGGCACCAGGATAGTTTTGGCGGGGACATAGGAGTACGGATGTGTTCTCTCGGTATGAAGGTCCGATACCGCCCAGGAGTAACAGCAAACCAGTCCAGGGACTTTTAGACGATCACTCCTGAACACAGGTCTGGTGTTAGCAGCACCAATCTGCAGGATTTTTTTCTATCAGGATTGTACGAGCTACGGAGCTCACAGATCAGGCAGCCATCTTTGTCGGCGCACAACAGTGCCCCCAACATGTTTTTTTGATTTTGAGATTACTGAACGTCCTGACGTTACCAAAGAAATTGGCCATCATTAAATGCAGTGCACACAAAACAATTGTAGATGATACAGGAAAAGGCGATGCTTTTGCTGATGAAACTGCCAAAGCAACTCCTCAGTCTTCTGTATCGCTAATGCATGTCTGCCACGCATGCAAAGAAGACACTGTGACATCTGACAACACTATAGAGACGGTAAAACCCATGCAGTCTGAGGCTACTGCCCAAAAATAGGAATAGAGACAGACTGGGAAATATCTAGATGGTTGTTGGCTAGACATGCACGATGAGGGAAATGGAAATTACCACATATGTATTTGCCTTAAATGTTGTCCTATTCTCATGGCACATCTCATGTAGGTGCAGAGGGAATGTACAAGTTGCTTGTTACAGTGTAGAGTAACACTAAGCTAAGACCAACCTCAGTTGCATTTTGTAAAAACAGTTTAGTATATGCATCCTATAACATTGGGAAGAGTGAGGGAGCCCCAAAAGGACATTTCCAGCCCCCTGAATTTCCCTTTGATGCCTTACAAATGGATTTTATTGAATTACCTCCCTGTCAAGGGAAAAAATATGTGTTAGTGATAGTATGTATGTTTAGCAAATGGGTAGAAGCATTCCCCTTAAAAGACAATACTCCATTAAGTACTGCTAAAATATTTGTAACGGAATATTTACCCCGATTGGGACTGCCTCACACTGTCTGGAGATACCACAATGGAATTAGTATGTAAAGCATTAGGCATTCAGCCAAAAAATTCCATGCAATTTATCATCCCCAAGCAGTGGAATTGGTGAAGAGAACAAACTCCTCTTTGAAGAATAAACTGTACAAGATATGTGCTAGCAGTGCTCTACTTTGGGTAGACGTATTCCCACTAGCATTATTCTCCATGAGAACTGTTATGAACTCAGGTGTTGGATTGTCTCCTTACGAAGTAGTCATGGGTCGCCTAGCTGATGTATGGGGCGTGCCAGATCCAAAGATACTTAAAAATGTGCCATATCCACTGTTAATTGACTACTGTAAAGAGTTAACTAAAAACCTGTCCATTATCCACAAAAAGGTTGCTGATTGTCTACCAACACCATTGGAGGGGCCAGGACAGAGCACCCAGGTAGGTGATTGGGTCTTTACAAAGAACTTTCAGCGGGTATTAGGACTGCAACCCAGGTTGAAAGGGCTGGTGCAGGTATTGCTCGCTACTCAGACGGCTGTGAAATGTCATGGCAGAAAGCATTGGGTCCACGGGTCACATAAAATGAGCACCATCTTCTCTGCTACCCACACCATTGCCTGCTGTGTCCGGTGCAGAAAGCACCCCTTCTGTTGAGACATTTTACATTTGCATCATTGCCGCAAGCCCCAAAGACTTTGCTAAAACAGTAGAAGGGCCAAAGTACAATCTGCGACCAAGGAAACTATAAGGAATCCCTTTCTGCGAGGGATAACTGTCAGGCAGTCAAGACTGCCAACTTTAATGGGCTACTTAAGGGTGCAGCAGCACAAAGAGACACTCCAAGGAGCAATTAAGCTCAGTGAAACCTGTCTTGTTGGAATTTCCTTTTGCTGTTTTGTTTTGCTCCATATACAAGCTTCGCCAAACCATGAGTGTATAGCTACTTCACCCTAGAGGGGGTCTGTGCATCTCTATGCTTCTGTCAAAGAAAGACAAAAATGGAAAATGGTATTGTTCAAAGGTTTTTTTTATATGCAGTACTGTTAGGATTGATTGTGTGTTAGGTGGGTGGTTATTTCTGGAATATTACATAGTGCCATCTGTGTTTGGTACAGTAATCGGTGTCCCCAACGCCACCATGTCTCCAATCCAACAGTATCATAGAGAAAAATACTTTTGTCCAGAGTAATACGGACCAAGCACACATCCCTACGGGCACATTAGATATTGGTGGATCCTTGTGCTCCCAAATGAAAACATTCGGGTGGAAGCTACTGTCCATTATCTTTGTTTTTTGCCCATTTTTATTTTTATATGTCTTTGGATTAACTGCATACCTGCCTTCTGCCAGATATTTGCCTCATGCCTTAGACCACAGCCAACTTCAGTACCTATCATAGATACTTTTATTATGCAAGAGAATGCTATTAGAAGTATGATGGCAATAGATGTAACAGACCAACCTACGTATTCTAATGCTACATCAGGATAATAGAACTTATGTTCAAAGGGCCGATTGTGGAAAATTGTGAACAAAGTAAATTTTATCCACTCTGTAAAATAAGTGAACATGAGTTCTCTAATCATGTCATTCTGTACACATGACCATAGTATGCTTGCCATGCAGTAAAACCCCCCCTTGCTTCGCACGTACACATTTTTTCTTGGCTCAGGCTCCATGAGTGAAAATAACCCAGATAGCAGCTGCACTAACAGTAGCCTGAGACCCTGACTCTGTGTTCGTGTTTAGCTTGTGATTTAACACCTGTCATGAAGAAATGTAACACCAAGTGTATAAAAGTTGTTTGTTTCCAGAATAACCTCAGAGGTATGGACAAATCCTTTGCTGTTTTTGTGCTTCGCTTAAGCGCATTCTGAATGAATAAACCTTTGACTTTCATTACTAATGCTCTGCCGGTATCTCATTCTTGGTGTTTGTGTCCACGAGCGGGCATTATGAATCGATAATTTCTCACAGAGATATCCCAGACAACCCTCCAAACCACTAAGACCCTAGTTAGGGCAACGGACAGCAAAAGTAACTATCCTCCCAAATCCCCACCTTCAAGGGAAATTTCTTTCTTCCTGAATACAGAAAACTGTGAGGACACAGTCTTCCTATCCCCCTCAAGGGGTGATAGACCAATAATATTTGAAGGAGACTAAGAGAATGTTGTTACCTATAAGAAAGATAGCATCTCAAAACCATCTCCCCTATTGAAACCCCTTCATGATTCCAGAGCCAGCAGTAATGAGCCATCATAGCGCCTCGATGCCTGTGGGCTGCAGTGCGCTCTACAAATCCAAATAAATAAATATATGGATGCTCTTGTAGTAGGAGATGAGTATGGAGATTACCATCCCCTAGACCCCCATCTCATACTCGAGATGGGCCATGTTTCTCTTGTAGATAATTTGGACACCCCATGAGACACTGTCCCTTGAATATCTTACAGCCTCATTTTATACCACCTGAGGAAGAAGATTCCATGGGTGATCTAAGTCCCAATAAGATCAGGGAAACCCAAGTAAAAATCATAACCCATTTTTCACCACCATTCTTTGTGCCGAGTCCTCCACCCTAAACCTAGAAAATAAAGTCAGAAATTGCTCTCTTAAAAAGAAAATGTACCAGAAAAAGGGCAAAAACACCCATCTGTTCACAAGCGGGAGTAACATCTATAGGGTACCTGCCACTATAAAAGGGGAAAGGATCTGGGCGGACCTAGCTAGTGGAAGCAAGGGTTGTTGTACCCATTCCCACTTTCTGCCCAAAGGCTGGAAGGGAGTCTTCCAAAAATAAGTGTAGTGTCTACAGGGCCATACCAAGACCTACCCATGCACCAGAATACCCATGGCCATTTTGGGAAAAGAAGTATGGCTCACTGTGGCCGTAATCCCGAATTTACCAGCCCAGTTAGTCCTAGGAAGTGACTTGCCCCACTTCGATGAATGGGTCAGCCACGTGGCTCAGTTAGGGGTGAAAATGAAACTAGAAAGGCGTCAGGCTTTAACCTCAATGCCAACATCTTCTGGGGAAACACCAGAAGCCATATTAGCCGCTTTAGATGAGGAAACCAGCAGCGTAAGGGGAAAGGTATGTGACAAATCTGGGGATGTTGTCCCTTCTCCCTTAGGGCGGAGACCTTTCCCATGAGGCCAGGATGGTGGTGCACCAAGGGAGGATCACATGGGGACGACTATTCTGAGAGAACGCGGAATGCCCCCGCTTCAATACACCTAACCCCTTCTCCAATGCCAAATCATCCTTCCCCCTTTTTAGATAGAGCCACTGTGTTATATTGTCAAGTCAGTCAACCTAATATATTTAACAGGACTAAAACATCAGAGAATACAAAGTATGTTACATATGGTTTTAATATAAGTATTGTTAAGAACAAGATGACTGGGAGTCCGAAGATCACTCTAGAGAACCAGAGTGAGCAGTCTAGCTTCTCACGGTAAGTGCATGGCCCAAAGCAATACAACAATTCAGCACAAGAGTTTAAAGGCAACTCAGCTGAGATGCTATGGGAGGACTGTCCTCTGCAGAGTAACTGCAGGAGCCGGGCACCAGGCAAGCAGATGAGAGCCGAAAGGGAAGTCATGAACAGAAGAGGACATCCCGAACATGGTCCAAGATGGAAGGACTACTCGGGCTGCTGCTGAGTTGACCCTCTGGGCAACCCAGGCCCCATCTAAGTGCATGAGAGTACTCGCAGCTGGGAAGTGTCAGACGTCTGTAGAGCCGCAGCAGACCTCACCAGTTACCCGAATGCTATCAGAGCCTCGAGAAGGGACGCAGCAGCTCGGGAAATGGTGCTACCTGCACGAAATAGACAAACAGGTACACATGTTACCCGAGAGGTGCTAGAGGTCCGGGGAAGCAAGGGGGTGAAAGCAGAAGCTGGTAGGGAAGTGTGACAACTTGGTGGGATAAAGATCTATGAATCTGAGAAGCATATGCTTCTGAGTTACCCAGTGACATTTACCTAAAATAATACTGGCTTCAGGAACCCAAAAGGAAGAAAAGTAGAACAAGGAGTCTAGGGGAAAAGAGCACAACCCTAGCCTTGAAGTGTTACATTTATGAACATTGTTTACTTCATCAGTTTTGATAACCCGAGAGACTGAGAACTTTTCTGTTGGTTGGAACTATAATAAACACTTTACTTTGGGAAGAGATCATCTTTGCACAGTTGATTTAAGTTATTAGTATTGGGGACAGAAGTCAACGTTTGAGACACAACAATGACAGATTATTTCATTTTGGACATCATGACAATTTCACTAGTTTTCTTTGAGGTAGGGAACCCCCTCTTAACTTTAGGGATGGGTAGGCATTTTTCAAACCCTTCCTTGATCAATAACAGTTTCTACCCAAAAATATGCCACCATTGCGTCCGAGCCTTACCTCTGCACCCTTACAAGAGGCATTCTTTTCTTCAATAAAGTTTAAACTGTGTCTTCTTGTCAGTCTCCTATGTCTGACCTAGCACAATTGGACAAGCTTCCACTGGGGATAGAGGTCTAAGGTGGAGAAAGTCTCCATATCAACTGTCTGGAACTAGCAGGATCCTTTGTAGTGAAAAAAAAGTAATGTAAAGGATCAAGTAAATTGTTGTGTCTTTCTACGTATGGACAACATTTCCACAGTTATTTTTTTGTTTCGTTTTTTTCTTTCCTTTATTGTGCATTTGGTTCTAAGAACAAACCTTAAGCACTTTTGTTGAATCTACATTAAAAATATATTCAAACATATTAAAAGGAAATCCAAGCTGTTAAGAAACAGTAAAGAAAAATAAATACCTAGGTAATAGGTCCAAGTCCCTGCACATCAATTACGGCGTATCTAGTTAAAACTTTACTCATCGATAGTCCACTATTCTTCTCTATACCTTAATAATATCTGTTGTTGCTTGTGACCAATCTTTTGGGTCATAAAGTTCATTTAATTTCTGCAGTTCAGCACATCAACTAATTGGAGGGGGAAACTCATCCAAGGGTTTAGTGTACTTAGCTAAAGATCTTTGGCATTTTTGCCAAGACAGGAACATAATTCTTCAGGAGGAATATCTTCCAGGTCTGGACAATAGTGGTAGAATGGAACTCCAGACATGTCCTAGACAGAAGTGATTGGATGCTATAGACAGGAACATATTTCCCCTCATTCACAACCTCTGAGGTCCCATGGGGAAAAACCATTTTGCTTCCAGGCTGAACTGCCAAATCCCCCGGTTTTTCAGTTGGAGACCAGAACCGGAAGCTTGAGCAATTGATGCATGCCTTCAAGTTTGGTTGGGTAAAGGAGTTAATGCTGTTTCTGCTTTTTCCATCATAGTGAGATAACTAGTTCACTTGCGCAGGCAGCAGGCCTCCATGGTGATAATAACTCTATTTTGACCCTCTCAAGTATGGCTTCAGACCCTTCTGGAATTGGCTGCGGACATTCCCATTCTGCCCCCTTCTCTTGACAGACCCTGCAGGCCTTCCACACAACCTGGTCTTTCTCAGACACGTATTACTCATGGGTTGGAAGAGTTCAGCACTTCCTGATCTTTCCAGGGCTTTAACAGGAAGCTTTGCAAGTCATCAGGGAATTTTGGGCAAATTCTACAAAGTAAGGGTTTTCTTCCTCATGGCCCAGATGGGTGGGCTGGTGCATGGATGGACACATATATCCCATTCATTTCTGTCTCTCCAGTAGCAGTGGTACATTTTTTGGTTTCATTATTCAAAAAACTGTGAGAAACAAAAGGGTGTCTCACCCTGCAGATCTCTCAGGTGGCCAGGGCATGGCCATCGCCTTTGGATCCAGCCCCTGTGGGTGGACCAGTGAGGGAGGATCACATGGGTGAGGGGCTTTTGGGGGGGTGAGGCAGCCGATGGTGAGACGTGGTATTCCTCCCTTTCCCATACACATGACCCATCCTATTTTATAGGATTCTCCAATGTCCCAACTCCCCCCCTCCTTTCCACACAAACACTGGGCTGAGGAAGAAGGCGACAGAGTAACTGACCCTTACATATCTCATTGACATGACCCGCAAATCGGGTCAGGCAAAGTTAGGCACTTGACTTTAAGTGCATACATCTGATACAAATTAGCTCTCCCCACATGGATAAAAGGTGGAACATAGAGACACACTCTGAGCAAGGTGGAACATGAGCAAGAGCAGAACTTCTGGGGCAAATGCAAACCTACTGGAAGAGAGCCTATGGTCCGAGAGGGACGAGAGCAACAGGGCGAGGACCCCGGGAATTTCCTGCAGAAGGTTGTTGCCTCCAACAGGCCGTTAAAGACATGTGGAGAAGGCCGTACCCCAGACAAGACGACTGCATTGTGTTTCATTGACGCCAGCGATCCTCCCGGGTGATCGGCAGAATTGGGGAGGCGAGGCCCAGCCTGTGTTATTAAGGTTGACTTGTGAATTCGAATTAAAAAGACAAGAAAGGAATGCACACCTGCGATGAGTTGGTGAACAGCATGAAAGGCCGGTCTGCATTAAACAGATATTAAAGTTGCAACAATATATCACACAATTGAAGGATGCATGCGTGTGGATGAGATGCGGAGGAAGACAGACCTGTGTTGCACTTTGAGTTATCGATAGCTGTGAAGCTAGCGATACTGAGTGGCAGAGTGGTCCGGCGAAAGAAAGTAGCCCATTTGAAAGTCTCTGTGAAAGGTGAAATGTTTTTGTTAAGAATCAAAGTGAATGAACTATAAAAGTGAAGTGATCAAAATTAACCCCAAGGAAAAAGGGGAAAGTAAAAAGTGAATGTTGAACTTTTGTGCTTATGACATCGAACTACCCAGATCAAGAGACACTAGGGCAAATAACGAGAATGTGGATTGAAAGGAAAGTCGAAGTGGTCCTGCAGAGGTCTATAGTAAAAGTCACGCACATTCGAAAGGTGCGAGTCCGACTGAGGGAGACCAACGTGAACCTTTTGTTGAATTGTGTTTTGAAAGCTGGGAAAAGAGACTTTGGCGTGGTATGCCGGGCGGGCTTTGATCCATGTTCTAAACTGCCTTTGTTTTGAGAACCTGAGCTAGAGTGTGTCATCCTGTCTACGGCGACCGCCTGTCATGATGCCTACCCCCGGGGAACCAGACAGGTCCAGCAACCCCGGAAGCAGGCATCAAGTTGTTTTGAGCAAGCCCAAAAGCCCCTGTTAGGGGCTGTTTGGGTGCGATCCTGGCGCCTATGGAGAGTCATAGGCGCCAGGCTCATAGAGTAAACTTACCTGATGCAGACCATGCTGCAAGCTTACCTGGTGCAGACCATGCTGCAGAGCTCCAAGCCAAATGAGGCTTGGAAGGGACTATTTTACCTAGGGACTATTTTTTTTACTCGGGTGGGGCTGGGGAAGAATACTCACCTGGGACTACTTTGGAGGCTATTTAAACCACGCCTGAAGAGCAGCACACGCTTTGCGTTATTCTGCATCCAGCATCGTAACGCTCACCGTGTCTGCAAGCCTGCATCCAGTCTTCTGCCACGCCTGCCTCGAGTCTACAGCTCCTAGAAAAAGGCAGGAACAGAAGGAGAAAGGTTAGAATAAGAGCAAACCTTCGATCCTTACCTGGATTCCGGATCCACCGCACCTTCGAACTGGAAGAAAGAAGCATTTACGTGTGCCGCCTCGCCTGCTGCAGCGCCACGCTGACCTCACCGGCCCTCGCAGCATCCTCACGATCCACTGCATCCATCTGCACGTTCCGCCGCATTCTGGCACCTAAGGGGAACACAAGAACAGCAAAGGTGAGCCAAGGAAATAAACAGAGGCAATAGTAACTACCCCCCATAGACTTACCTGATTACGCCGGGGGTACTATTCCTCTTCACAGGTCGGCGCAGTCTCCATTGCATCCTCGCCGCACCCCGGCCCCTAAGGGGAACAAAAGGACGACAAGGTGAGACAAAGGGACAATAAGGGGAAATCTTCTCACGGCAATGGACTTACCTAATTTTACCGCCAGAGGCATAATTCCTCGAACTTCATATTTTTTCGCCACACCTGAATAAGGGGACAGGCAGCTTACATTCTGGCCTTATTTTATTGAACTGTGTAGGATAAGCCAAATCCTTACCTGAACTTTGTCAGCTACCACGAGGAACTCTTCGCTGGGGTCAAGCTGCAAACTGCAAGGAATCGGACAAGAGTGAAAGTCAGACATGTGAACTCTTACGAACTACATATTTTTCGGAGTCATTATTGTTCTGGAAATCACCGATTCCTTCGAGCCAGTGAAGCAACTGGTTATCAACGCGCCCCTGTGCTCAATGCAGGATGGAGAGTTCATCTTTTTAAACCATCAGGTGAGACTATAGGAGGGGACATCAACGGTGATCTGTGGGGAGAACAGCGGGGGTGGGGGGAATTTACACTCGACTCCACGAGTGGTTAATTCCCTTTCTCCATTTGCAGAAGGATATTCCTACGGGCCAAGCAAACAAAGCTAGGTGGGCCAGTCCAGTCCGTCATCTCGGCCCTACGCGTCACATTAGTGGAGACCGCAGCTGTCCAGTTCAGATCGATGCCTCTGTGGGAGCCAGGTGAGCGTAACAGAACGCGAAGACTACCCACAAATTCCCACCCGGGCGTTATGGATACCTCATAGACTGACCAATTGGCCCAATTACTAGGGGAACTGAGGGCTGAAGTGCATTCGACCCGTCAAGAAACTAATGCTCTTAGGAGAGAACTGATTTTGTCAAAGGAGCGAACTGATGACCTTGCTAGGAAGCTATAGCAAAGCCAGGCTGGACAGGCACCCCTACCTGGTTCCGGGGGTAACCCAGCTCCTGTGTTATCGAGTAACCCTGTGCAAATAAACCTACCAGGAAATATTCTATTAGCTCCACCCGAACGCTTTGCCGGAGATCCCAAAAGGTTCGCCGTGTTTATGAACCAATGCCGCCTGCACTTTTTATGCAGACCTGGAGCCTTCCCAAACGACCAAGCGAAGGTAGCCTTTGTATTGTCATATCTCAGCGGCAGTGCAGCCGATTGGTCAATTCCACTTCTCACTCAGGATGACCCAATTCTTCGGGATTTTCAGGGCTTTCAAACTAGCATGGAAAGACTATTTGCCCGGCACTCCCAAGGATAGGCCCTGGATAACGAACTTTTGTCCCCACGACAGGGTAACCAGGACCTTCTATCCTACATAGCAACCTTTAATAGGTCGATAGTGGAAACTGGATGCCCCGAGGAAAAAGAAAATCACGTAATTTCATTGAGGGCTTCGAGGAGAACTCAAGGATGTCTTGGCTCAAGTCGTGAACCCACCTCAAGACTACGCTGAATATATAGACTTAGTGGTCCAGTTAAATCACACACTTCAGAACAGAAAGGCCGATCAGGCCAAGTTTGAGAATCAAGTTTTGGTCAAAACTCACGCTAACCCCAAAGGAGCAGATGCTTCAGAACCCATGCAAATCGAAGGGGTTAAAGGACCCTTAACCCAGAAGGAAAGAGAAAGGAGACCGCAAATGCAATTGTGTCTATATTGTGGAACTTCTGGGCATTTTCTACGGGATTGCCCTGTAAAACCACCCAAGAAGGTGGTAGGAGCTGCTGATAAAAGCCATATGGAGTCAGACTCGGGAAACAATCACGCCCGACAAGCGTAGAGGTCTGCTTGCCGAGCGTGAAGAAGGATACTCAGACCTCGCATTTCATCATACCAATGGTCCTCATAGATCCAGGGCAGCCATCGCATATGCACGCAGTAAGGGCATACATTGATAGCGGGGCCATAGGAAACTATGTGGACTATGAATTGGCTTCCAGGATGAATCTACCTATCTGCCGAAAAACCATCTCAGATGTCATCACCACAGTCGATGGAACTAAAATTGCCTCTGGGCCTGTAACTCATTCCACCGCAGAGATGACACTACTGGGTCAGGATGGGCATCGAGAGACTATTGTGTTTGATCTAATCAAAGCCCCACAGTTCCAAATAATACTGGGGATACCTTGGTTGGAAACACATAATCCTTGTATTGATTGGCGAGAGAAGAGAAATAACCTTCCCGGATTGTGCACAAACCTGTTTACCACAGAAAAATCAAAACATAGGCCTGGCCACAGTAACCACAGCAGTCATGCAACTACCTCCAGAATACCAAGAATTCCAGGATGTCTTCCAAAAGGAACAGGCAAACACCTTACCTCCTCACAGATCGTACGATTGTCAAATCAATCTCATACCCAGTGCACAACCCCCTTGTAGCAGGATCTATGCCCTTACGGAACCTGAGAACCTTCACCTATGACAATATTTAGACCAGTACCTTGCCAATGGCTTTATTCGCCCATCCAAGTCCCCTGCATCTTCAGCTTTGTTCTTTGTGCCCAAAAAGGAAGGTGACCTCAGAACGTGCATAACTACTGCGCATTGAACAAGATAACTGTTAAGAACCGATACCCATTGCCTCTGATCCCTGAACTATTAGACCAAGTGAAGGACGCCTGTATATACACCAAGTTAGATCTCCGGGGGGCATACCATCTGGTACGTGTAAAAGAGGGCGACGAATGGAAGACTGCTTTCCGCACTAAGTATGGGTTATTTGAGTACCAGGTGATGCCTTTCGGGTTGTGCAATGCACCGGCAGCCTTCCAATACTTCATGAACGATGTCCTTTGTGAACTCATTGACGTTTGTGTTGTCGTGTATATCAATGATATTCTAGTATACTCCTCTTCAGAATCTGACCATGTGAAGCACGTCCGAGCAGTCCTTGAGAAATTACGCCAGCACAAACTATACGCAAAACTAGAAAAATGCGTTATTCATGCCACAGAAGTTGAATTCCTCAGGTTTATCCTGACCCCAAAGGGAGTCCGAATGGACTCACGAAAGGTGGACGCAATCCTTAAGTTGCCATCACCAAGTTCAGCTAAGGGAGTACAAAGCATGCTCGGCTTTGCCAATTTCTACCGCAGATTCATCCCAGATTTTTCACATGCCGTACATCCCCTCACAGCACTCTTGCGAAAAAATAAACACTTTATATGGAGTGAAGAAGCTGAAAAGGCCTTCCAAGAGCTGAAAGCGAAATTCACATCTGGACCTGTGTTAAAGCACCCACGCCCTGAACTTCCATACATAGTGGAAACTGATGCATCCAGTCTAGCCATGGGAGCTGTCCTGTCTCAAAAGGACCCTAAAACTGGCCAGCTTCAACCAGTAGCATTTTGGTCCAGAAAGTTCTCGGCACCCGAGTTAAACTATGCGGTTACCGACAAGGAGTTATTAGCCATTAAATCCGCCTTCAAAGCTTGGCGGCATTACCTTCTCGGTGCCAGGCATACCATTATTGTGATCACTGATCACAGGAACTTACAGTATTTAAAAACAGCCAAGGCCCAATCGTCATGTCAACTCCGATGGGCATTGTTCTTTGCCGAGTTTGATTTCGTGATAACCTATCGAACAGGTTGTAAGAATGGTAAAGCAGACGCCTTATCCCGAACAGGGATGGGAGAGGCAAGAGTGAACCCAGAACCAGTACCGATAATTTCCGAACAAAGGATCCTTGGCACGACTACTCTACAGACACTAGAAGATATTCAGGTAAAGATCCAGCAACTCTTTGATCCTACAGCCCTGCAGGACTGGGTAAAGAAAGGCCCGGACTTCTCCGTCACCAATGATCTGCCTTATTACCAAGGGTGACTGTTTCTGCCACACAAGGAACTACAAGAGCAAGTAATTTCCCATTATCATGATACCCTAATGGAGGGGCACCCAGGTATTGCAAAAACTGGCGCTAAGATTAAAAGACAATTCTGGTGGCCCACCTGGCGAAAGGATATTAAGTCATTTGGGATGTCTTGTGGCATTTGCGCCCAAAACAAAAGTCAAAAGAAAAAACCAGCTGGACTCTTACAACCTTTAGACATTCCACCTACACCATGGCACACCTTATTGTTAGACTTTATTACTGATCTACCTCCTTGTTATGGGTTTAACACCATTCTAGTTATTGTGGATCTTTTTTTCCAAGATGGCCCACTTTATTCCTTTAAAAGGACTACCTTCAGCCTTAATCCTGGCCAAAGAATTCCTCGAAAACATTGTTCGCTTACATGGATTTCCATCCGTGTTGGTCTCTGACTGGGGCAGTCAATTTGTTTCACATTTTTGGAAGAAATGTTGTCAATTGGCGCAAGTCGACGTGAGATTATCGACCAGTCACCACCCCTAGACCGATGGTCAAACGGAGGGGACCAACCAGACTCTTGAACAATACCTGCGTTGTATGTTACATCAAACAGAGTAATTGGAAGTGTGAAAACAAGGAAATAATATGAGGCAGGGTAACCAAAAATGAAACACACCAAACACAGGTTACAAAGGAACATACAAAGCACTTTATTTTATACTGAATCCAGTTACAAAAGAACAGAACGAAATTCAGATAGCTTTCGACCCTCAGTACAACACAGCGAACTCCGGCGTGGTTCGGTGTGCTCAGTGAGTGCAAATATTCATTGAAACAGTCAGGCTTTTATACATTTCTCCAGCCTGTTGTCCAGCCTTTCTGCAGGTTAACCATTCCATAAATAAGTTACTACTCTAGGGTCCCTTGCCAGGTCAAATCTAGTTCATCTTCGGTTTATACATTAACAAGAAGAAATGGTAATAATGTATGCTCTAGGCCTAACATTACAATGCAGGACTTAATTTATACAATGTAGTTAAGCAGGTGTTCTCATTCAATTATAGATCGGTTTCATTGACACAGGTAATCCATTGCACACAGGTCAGCAGAAGGACAAGGTCTCAGCTCATGACCCTAACAAGTGGCCTGCAGGCAAGTTATACATTAGCTGTACAGAGGTCATGACAATCGAGTTCTGTTCTGAATAACATAGGCTACCATTTTAGCTCACATGGTGACTTTATAGAGCAAGAAAACCTAAAATGGCGGCTTGACCCAAATGACAGTTTACATGGTTTCTAAGGTCAGGACCTTGCAATGCGCATTTATTCACATGTAGTTTATAAGCAGCTTGTTTGCAGCTTGGCGTAGGTCAATATACATATATTCATAGCAATAAGAGGCACGATATAATTTCTAGTTTGACAAACCCTCCTTTTGGCCTATGCCAAGTGCTAAACTACTTCTGATCTCCCTGCAAATAACTCCATGTGTCATCGCCCATACACCCTCAATAGCTGTCAGAAATATCTATCGCCATTAGATCTTTTACTAAGATCTCTTTCAGTACATACTCCTTAGAGGTTTTATCCGTGGCATACACTTTATGTCCTATTGTACCTATCCCCTGAGCGCAACATCCCCCTAGCATTGAACATATACTTGGTAGACATTGGATACAACAACAAAGAAATAGCAGAATTCCCACAATAATCAGCAAGACTGAAAGCACTTTCCAACCCCAAGACCGCAAGAAGTCCCAGAACCAAGCGCTAAGATCCCAATTTCCCTCGGGAACATGCACTTCTGAACTACGAATGTGCAGATTCTGTATTGCCTTAAAAATAGTTGGGGAGGAATCCGGTGCGAAAACACAGCAAGCGGACCCCACTAGTTTACATACTCCACCACGTTCAGCCAGAATGACATCTAATGCCATCCGTTCTGAAGCGCTACCAATCTGATCGCTTTCTGCTCTAAAGTCATATTATAGAGTATATCTGTGGTCCGGTTGATGGTTCTCTCCAGTACTCTCGCTAGTTTCCTGATATCCTCGGAATTTGCTATCTGCCCAAAGAATGGAAGGAATGATTTCGCTACGTCTCCTAAAACCTCTGCTGGAGTGTCGCCATTCTCGTCCCGCCGTGGACGAGCCTTTGAAACCTCTACCGTACTTGCTATAAACACCCCAGGTAACAGGATTCCTAGATAACAAGTTCCCTGCCAATCCCTGGGCAACCATGGAAATGCTACATTACCACAAACAAAATAGATAGGTTCGCCTACATACAAAGGTCTGTCTTCCCCAGTCAAATTTGCAACGTTGGCACAACCTTTAAAATCTCCCATTGACCGGGTGCCATTCCTCTGGATGCAGAAAGAAACTGAATCGGGGCTATGGTTAACAGTATAAGAAGGAGGCACGGCATCCTTATTGCCTATCAGAGCCATTTTAAAGGAAATCAAAGATTGGAAAAGACAGTCTATCAGAAGGCCTAATAGAAGCAATATTGAGCTTACTCCTATTTGCGAAAAGCGAGCATCCCAGGGGAGTCAGAACACGTTTCTCAAAACTATTCAAATTAGTTCCATCAAAGTTCCCCGAGATGCTATCGTTCCATCGGCCAAAGAACAGTGCTCTAAGTGAAGCATAACAAGCAGTTGTCAAAGGTAAAGGGTGAATATACCAACCTAGCCCCTTATCCCCATGTTGCGGTAAATGTGAGCAGACCCAACAATTAGTCTTATTAAAAATGGCACGTGTTGCATTCATTATAAGCAACAAGGTATTATTGTGATACTTCTGTCTATGCTGTGAGTCCCTACTTGACAGAGTATGCAAATGTACAAAAGCTGTAGGAACAGTGGGTACAATTTCAGTCGGCAGCAAAGACTCTAAAGGATGAGTTTCTTCGAAATACCAAAGGCCTAACACAGTGACTATTATAAAACCAAATATTATCATAAAAACACAGCAATACGTTTTCGGGGCCCAGGCACATTGTTCATTGTCCGAGTTGGTCACCCCCTTATTTATAAGTCCAATACGAGCAGCAGCGGTGGCGGTAGCAGGCATTGTAGATTTTCAATTGACGACCCCAATGTTCGTTGCTGGCGACACTACGGTCGCGCGGCTTCTTAGTCCTTCCACAACCCCTAGCCAACAGAATCCCCTTCCTCAACTTTTTGGGCAAAAGCAAACGCTTGATGATCCTTTCCTTCCTTGAATGCACAGCCGAACCGTGCCGTATGTCTATCAGATGCACAGCAAAACCGTGCCGTATGTCAATCCTCGTGGCCGGAAGTTGTATCTTGTTGTGCCTGGTATTGTTTGATCCGAGAACAAGATGTCGTCACTTCCCGTTGGAAGCAACGTATCAGAGGCAAGTGAAGTTGGAACAGCAATTTCCGGGAGCAAAATTTTCGGAGAGTGCGGAGACAAAATGGCAGCTTCCCCAAGCCTCACGGGCTACTCACTGCTTTGGGATCATTGGTTGCAGCGTTAGCGAGGGGTTCGGTTTCATCTGTAACGTGTGGCACTGGGTGAGGAAGTTTCTTGACATGCGTCGCGTGGATCTAATGCTTCCGGCCTGCGACACGCACCGCTGTTTGGGTGACCAGCAGGACCTGGAACGTGCCCCGCCACCGAGGTGCAAGGCAGGAAGATCGGTCAAAGGATTTGACCAAAACCCAACTTCCAGGTTGTATACTGTGGCCTGGGCCCTCGTATCGCGCATGTAAAGCGTCTCGTACCTGGTGATAAATGAAATACAGGTTTTTCGTCAACTGGCTACAATAGTCTGAAAGCAATACATTTTCTACATTCCTCAATGCCCTAGGCTTCGGAAGACCCCAGAAATTGGCAGGTCTCCCCATTACCACCTCAAATAGAGAGAGCCCAGTCTTAGTTTGAGGGGTTGTACGCATGGCTAGTAACACGATCAGTAAGGCGTCCGGCCATTTTAATTTGGTGCCGGCACACGTCTTAGCGAGCTTGTTTTTTATGATATCATTGTGTCTTTCCACTAATCCGGCGCTCTGAGCATGTCTGGCCGAATGGAATCGTTTGTCAATTTGCAATGCCGTACATATCTGTAGAATTACAGCAGCGATAAAATGCGGACCATTATACAACCAGATAACTCTCGGCAAACCGAACCGTGGGAAGAATTCCTTTAACATGGTCTTTGCAGTGGTCATGGCTGTAGCGTCTTTAACAGGGAAAGCCTCGACCCACTTACTAAAGGCGCAAATGACCACAAGGACATATTTTAGATTGTTACATCGCTCCATTTCAATAAAGTCAAAGTGAATCACTTCAAACGGGACAGAAGGAGGCCCAAAGCTACCTCTTGGATTCTTCTAATGTGGCATCGGCTTAGATATCCCGTACAGACCCAAAACCCTCATCCATTGCATAGGCATCTACAGTCTCCCTTGAAACATACATCTCCGTGAAGAGATCAGTGGCAGTTTGTCTAGCTATTTGATCAGCGAAAGCATTCCCTTTCCCTACATCATCTATAATCTTGCGATGTGCTGCGCACTTAATGATTGCTAACTGACTAGGGAGCGCAAGCGCTGAAAGCAATTGTACTATCAGGGAGTCATGTTGGATCTTGGTGCCATGCGAAGTTAAAAACCCTCTCTCTGACCAAAGTCTCCCAAAGTTGTGAGCCACCCCAAAGGCATACTGGCTATCAGTATATATGTTTACTGTTAGCCCTTCGGAAAGCTCACAAGCTCGAGTCAATGCTATAATCTCTGCGGCCTGCGCAGAGTTATGCGTAATTCTCTTGGTCTCCACAACCATACTCAATGTAGTGACTGCATAAGCAGCTGTGGATGTACCATCCAGTAGTTTGAAGCAGGAGCCATCACAAAACAGCTCCCCTTGTGGGTTATCCAAAGGAGTGTCCCTCAAATCAACTCTGCCTTTTGTATCTTGTTCAGTAGTATACAGCCAGTCATGTGACTCTTTGTCACCGCAAACAGTATTTTGCGGGAAAGGTTAGGAGTTCAGCCGGATTAAGAACGCAGCACCTCCTAATTTGAATGTGGGGAGCAAACAAGATTAATTCATATCTTGTCAGTCGTGCGGAAGTGAGGTGTTGCGTTTGGGTTTTGTTCAATAGAATATCTACAGAGTGAAGCACCATCAGGGTTAAATCATGGCCTAGGACCATTCCCTCACTCTGTTTTACAGACGCAGCAGCAGCAGCGACAGCGCGCAAACATCTTGGCAAAGCGCATGCAACAGGATCAAGGGCGGAAGAGTAGTAACCGCATGGCCTATTCTTCCCTCCATGTTCCTGCGTTAATAC
Source organism: Ambystoma mexicanum (assembly GCF_040938575.1). Classification (NCBI taxonomy): domain Eukaryota; kingdom Metazoa; phylum Chordata; class Amphibia; order Caudata; family Ambystomatidae; genus Ambystoma; species Ambystoma mexicanum. Next base: position 1,134,719,128 of record NC_090923.1, read on the forward strand.
AGCCAAAGCACATCCATCACATTCATGCACAAACAACACAAAGGCCTTCTCATAGTTCGGTGTGCCCAAAACTGGCGCAAAACATAATGCAGTCTTGAGCAACTCGAATGAATGTTGATGCTCCGTATTCCATGGCAATGGCGAAGAAATACCCTTCTTCGTCAAAGCCAACATCGGTTTTATCACTAGTGAGAAGTTTGGGATCCATAACCTACAGTAAGAAGCCATACCTATCAAGGCTCTAACTTCCTTTTGTGTATTTGGGACAGACATGCCAGAAATGTGTTTTATTCTTTCAGGTGTCAATCTTCTTCCCTCCTTTGACAGGAGATAGCCTAAATAGGCGTCCTCCTGGCAACAATATTGAAACTTTTTAAGCGAAGCTTTGTGACCATGCTTAGCTAGATGGATGAGCAACAACACTGTGCCCTCTTTACAAGAGCTCTCAGAGTCAGCGGCTAAAAGCAAATCATCAACATATTGAAGCAACGTACAAGTAGGGGGCAATCCAAGGGTATCAAGCTGCTCTTTCAAAGCCCTACTATAAATATTAGGACTCTCAGTAGAACCTTGAGGTGCACAAGTAAATGTGAATGAGCGTCCCCCTAAGGTGAACGCGAACAAGTATCTACTATCCTCATGTATAGGAATACTGAAGAAAGCATTCTTTAGGTCCACAACACTGAAGTGAGTAGCCGTAGCTGGAATCATGGTTAATATTGTCGTCACATCAGGCACAATTGGAAATTGCGGAGCGACGACTTTATTAATGGCACGTAAATCAATTATAAAACTAAATGGAATTGCATTATCACCTTTTTGTACACGGGTAAAATCGGACTAATGCACAAACTTCCTGCAATCTCCTCAATCACCCCACGATGCACAAAATCGGAAACAATGCTCTTCAAAGCTCGCTCGCCTTCAACTGAGATCTTATACTGTGGAATACGGGGCAGCTTAATTCCATGTTTCAAAACTATTTTAACAGGCTCAATCTGCAAAACACTGACATCATTGTCATCAACTGCCCACAAACACTCTGGTACATTACTGAATTCTGGCGGCAAAGGTCTAGTCAAGAATTGCGAAACAGAACATTGCTGTGGTGAAATCGTCAAACGCACTCCATCAGAAGAACAAAGAATTACCGCATTTAATTCCTTCAACAGGTTCAACCCCAGCAAATTCTCTCCACAATTCGAAGTCAAGAGAAATGGACAGTGGTCCGTAAAGGGACCCAAAGAAATAGGTACCGGTGAAGAAACCGGACAAACAACTGGTGTGCCAGAAAACCCTACAGAAACATTGGTTTGCTCTGACAGTGGAATGTTTGGAACCCGAAAATGATCAATGGCGCACTTCTGTGCTCCAGTGTCTATCAAAAATTGATGTTTCCTATTTCCCACTACCATTTCAACGTAGGGACCTTTCTGATTAACGGGAATAGGTGTAGGTTCCAAACCCTGCTTCAGGCAATCCTAATGAAACAAAATATCATCAAAAGGAAGCTCTTCAGATAGATATGCAGCAGAAGGATGATCAAATATGTTTCTAGTATCCACACTCGAAGTCTGATTATCCTGTGAAAAAGGTTGTTGGGGATCCTGCGAAAACTGGCCTCTACCAGGGCCTCCTACAGCCTGGCGACCTCTGGATCATCTACCCATATTTCCAAATGTGTTATTCGACCTCTGTCGAAGGACAGGGCATTGTGTACGCCAATGACCCTCATGGCGACAATAGCCACACTGGTTAATATTCACAGGACCCAAGGGCACATTCCCTTGTGGAACATACTGACCTCTAATCTGTGAACTACCCCCTCTGGGGCCTCTAACAATTTGCTGTAACAATACTTTAGTCTTCAAATCACCTTTTCTCTTCTCGACTCTATCTTTTTCATTATTGACACGGTTCTCGTAGTACTGAGCCATGTGCAGTACTTCTGATTGGGATTTCGCCTGCCAAGCGCTCTCAGAAGACATAATTTGTGACTGGATGTCAGGCAGCAATCCATGTACAAATTTGTCCACAGATAATCTTTTCCCAGACTCTGTGCCTAAGTCTTGTCCACTGAAATACGAGAATACCTGTTCAAACCGATTAAAGAACTCGGTAGCACCCTCAGATTTTCCTTGTACACAGGCCGTAAGCTTGTCCAAAATAATTCTCTTTTCGGGGATTATAGTTTTCAGTTTTGCAATGATTCCGTCAGGCAAAGTTAGTATCACCTGAGGTGGTCTCTCACCAGCTGGCCTTTCCCCATCAAGCCTAACTATGTTAGCCCATGTATCTCCCAACCCTGGTACATCGACTATAGTTCTAACTTGTTTACACAAATCTACAGGCAGGAGTACAGGGAATAGCAAATCAATGTCGCCTAGGGTAAACAATGAGGACTGCAAAACTGACTATCTCTTTATAGAACCCTGTCGGATTTTTCCTAATGTCAGGAATAGTTTGTCTAATAGTATTCACTTCCTGTCGTGAAAACGGGACGTGAACAAACTGCGATACATAATGTGCAGTAATGTCCACAGCAGGTGTACCTGCTGCAGCATTAGCAGGAATCTCAACCTTTGGGACAAATGTCGGAGGAACCTCTCTCATAGGCAACTGAGATGTAGGCAACTCCGAACGCTTACTAAGCAACAGAGCTAAGTCGAGCGCTAAAGCAGTTGAAGTGTCAAGTGAAAAAGCTCTCTTATAAATGCTCAATAACTCTGTGGGACAACTAACCTTTCTCTTTAAACATTCATCCTGCAGGTACTCTACCATTACCTGTATCACTTTCCTCTGCATTTCTAGCGTATATTGACTGTATGTGTCATATACCTCAACTGGAGTTATCGATATGTCTGAAATCCATCTAATCGCATCTTTTGTACAAATTAGCGCCTCCTCAGATGTCGATTTACGACACGGAAGAAATCGTTTCTGTACATACATACTTTCTTCTTCATCATCCTCATTCTGTAACCTTTCCAACTCCTTTCTATACTCAAATATCCTCTCAACATGCTCATGTACCTTCTCAACAGTGTCTCTCGAAAACGCTAAAGTATTCAGGTCCCTCAACCCTTGTGGGAGGTCTGCATTATTTAATTTACCCCACATTACACATAAATGAATCCCTAAACCTTCAATGAAAACATTTTTCTCAGGAAAATTATCCATATTAGAAAGTGTGGCAAGAACATTAGCTCGATCATCTCTCTCCATACAATGCTTAGCCCATGCAAACAAATCCTGTTTCTTTTCTGTAGGAACAGTATTACGAGTAACAATCCTCGAGCCCGCACCCTGATCAACTACAAGTGGTACAGAACTACTTGGGAGTGAGGGTGCAGGCAAATTCAATGGAGGTACTATTACTGGTGCAATGGGAAGAGGCAGAGGAGCAGGTGGAGGAACAACAACCGGAGGAATAGGAACAACAGGTTGAGCAGGAAGAGCAGGACTAACAGCAGGAAGAGGTACAGCAGGAGGAAGAGGAACATACGTAGGTGGTGCAGAGGCACCAGGCCTTCGTTCATTTAACAATTTGTCGATAAACTCATCAGAAACATAAAGATCTTTAGAAGGATAGATTTTCTCAATACCGAGTGAGAAAGCCCTGTCCATATTCCTAACCGACTCAGACTGTTTGTACTGATCATATAACAACGCCTTTTCAGCATTTGTTTTATGACGGCGCACATGTTTTTCCCTACTTTTAAGCTGCTGCAACGCTTCTCTTTTCCAATTTTGCAAAACATGAAATGCTGCAGGTCTGGCCTTCTTTTTTAAGAAGACTGACTCTAAATATTCAATACGAGGGATCTACCATTGACTGGCCACTGAAGTTCGGAGGCATGTCTGGTTTGTCTGTGCCAAATTTTATTAAATACTACACTTCCAATGCCATGCTTACAGTACATAGTACATGCCGGTGACCCCTCCTGTGGTGCCGGATGGCTAAATTCCAAAGATTGTCTATCGCTGCGGAATAATGCCCTAAAGCAGCTAGACAATTTCCCAGGCATTTCTCAAATACTCGGTGTTACCTGGTCAATAATTGTGTCTGCAGATACAATGCGCCAAATTCAAATTGTCAGGGTTGAATTAAGAGTCGGGTAACGACTCACCTGACCAAACCTAAGGAGGACCGATCGGTTTACAAAGGACTTACCTAACAAATTTTACCTTGTGTATGGTGATTTCTGCAAATCTGCCCGCCTCAAAAAATTGACCCTCGTCAAGATGCCGTCTCAGACCACACGGCTATCGTGCAGGGAACGGATTGTGCAGCGCTGTTGAGGTGTCGTGTCTCGTTCAGTCGGGCCCGTTATGTCACACCGTCTGATCCCGGTCCGATAGCGTGCGTCAACCTTCAATAATCCGGCATCAATCTTGAGGGTCCCTATTCCGGGCGCCAACTGTGAAAACAAGGAAATAATATGAGGCAGGGTAACCAAAAAGGAAACACACCAAACACAGGTTACAAAGGAACATACAAAGCACTTATTTTATACTGAATCCAATTACAAAAGAACAGAACAAAATTCAGATAGCTATCGACCCTCAGTACAACACAGCGAACTCCGGCGTGGTTCGGTGTGCTCAGTGAGTGCAAATATTCATTGAAACTGTCCGGCTTTTATACATTTCTCCAGCCTGTTGTCCAGCCTTTCTGCAGGTTAACCATTCCATAAATAAGTTACTGCTCTAGGGTCCCTTGCCAGGTCAAATCTAGTTCATCTTAGGTTTATACATTAACAAGAAGAAATGGTAATAATGTATGCTCGAGGCCTAACATTACAATGCAGGACTTAATTTATACAATGTAGTTAAGCAGGTGTTCTCATTCAATTATAGATCAGTTTCGGTGATACAGGTAATCCATTGCACACAGGTCAGCAGAAGGACAAGGTCTCAGCTCATGACCCTAACAAGTGGCCTGCAGGCAAGTTATACATTAGCTGTACAGAGGTCATGACAATCGAGTTCTGTTCTGAATAACATAGGCTACCATTTTAGCTCACATGGTGACTTTATAGAGCAAGAAAACCTAAAATGGCGGCTTGACCCAAAATGACAGTTTACATGGTTTCTAAGGTCAGGACCTTGCAATGCGAATGTATTCACATGTAGTTTATAAGCAGCTTGTTAGCAGCTTGGCGTAGGCCAATATACATATATTCATAGCAATAGGAGGCACGATATAATTTCTAGTTTGACAGAAGGACATCCTTTGGATCGCCGAATATGCATACAATAATTCAGTACATTCTGGAACTGGACAAAGTCCCTTTTATACCCTATATAGGCACCACCCTCGAACCTCAGACCTTGACTCACCCCAACACTTAGAAATGCCCGCAGTGGACCATCTACACGCTACGATTACACAAGCCTTTAAGCAGGCAACTGCACATTTGAAACAGGCGAAGGAGAAATATAAGAAAGATGCTGATCGGCATAGAAGTGATACTCCACAGTACCAGAAAGGGGACCAAGTAAGGTTGGCCACAAAACACATACCTCTCAAGGGAACGCGGACCTTTAACCCTAGGTATTTGGGACCTTACTCTATTAAGGCCATTATCAACCCAGTGGCCGTCAAGTTGGACTTACCTGCTAATATGCGAATTCATCCTGTCTTTCATCTGTCACTTTTGAAGCCAGTGCAACCAGGGACAAGACTAACCAAGCCACCAGACCCCGTCCTTATAGACAGGGAACCCGAATTTGAAGTTAAGAATATCCTGGACTCCTGGTGAAGTCAAAACTTTTTTATTTAATCGACTGGAAAGGGTACGGACCACAGGAAAGGTCGTGGGAACCCAGTGACCATGTGCATGCACCTCGATTGGTGAAAAGATTCCACCGAAATTTCCCAGACAAACCAAAACCACGGGGAAGAACGACTTTAGTAGGGGCCTTGTGGGGATGGGGGGGAGGAGTGCTGTCATGATGCCTACCCCCAGGGAACCAGACAACCAGACCAGGTCCAGCAACCCTGGAAGCAGGCATCAAGTTGTTTTGGGGGCTGTTTGGGTGCGGTCCTGGGGCAAACGAAGCTAGGTGGGCCAGTCCAGTCCGTCATCTCGGCCCTACGCGTCACATTGGTGGAGACCGCAGCTGTCCAGTTCAGATCGATGCCTCTGTGGGAGCCAGGTGAGCGTAACACTGCCTTACTCCGTGCTGTCCAACGTGCAGAGGAGAGCTAACTCAGCCACATTTATTATTTATATTATAACACTGATTTTTCTTTGCATACATATTCCCCATTACATACTTTTTGTATAAGAGATAGGGCAGGCATTAGGTCTTGTTAGTATAGGCCTTTCCAATTTGACAGACTCAACTAGGACTGTTTTATTTATTATCTGATGGTCAAGACTACTCCCATCCTAGCTATAGGGCAAAGTAGTAGTTTTTCCAAACCCCGGAAATTGAATAAAGGTGTTACAAGTGGTACCTTTTGTGTCAGTGTCATACTTGTGATACAATGCATCCCTTACAGAAGCCAAAACATAAGAACAAGTTCTTGCAGCACATCGACCTCTCAAAAACATTTTCTTGTCCGGGAGAGAAGGAATGTAGCAAGAAGGTGTCAAATCATGGATTGTCCCTGAAAAGAACTAAAAGCACCTGTATCTGCTCGTACCGTTCTTTTCTCTCTGCATTTCCAGTATCCTGTTGGCAGTGGACCCTGATCTTGTCTGTTCCAACCTCCTATTTCTGCCCCTCTCCCATTCCCTTCCCTAAGCTTTTTGGACTATTTTGAAGTGTGAAGGATGATGAAACCATTTGTAAATTGTAAAAAAAATGTGCAAGCATTTTAAATCAATAAAAATAAAAAAATAATAAGAACAATCAATGGCTTCAGGTCAGCAATATAAGCAGAGCATAACCTAGTGAAAGTAGAGCCCATAGGTAAACACTTCCTAGTAAGGAAAGCTCTCAGATCTACATGCATTAAAGCACCACCTAAGGCTAAATAGTCGGTTTTGCGGGAGATGAACTTGGTTTTCAACTTATTTCAGTCTTGACCCGATAATGATGTCTTAATCTTTCAACAACAGTTTGCTAAACTATGTTATTGTGCTTGATTTCTATTAAAAGGGTATCTGATGTTAGAGCGTTAGACATTGACTGCAAACTGCATTGATGGGCTTTTCTCCCACTATACAGGTGTCTCAAACTTAGCAGGGCTGCCGTGCCCAAAGTGTATTGTCTGTTCTCCAAACTGCATTGATAGGCTTTTCTCCCACTATACAGGTGTCTCAAACTTAGCAGGGCCGCCGTACCCAAAGTGTATTGTCTGTTCTCCAAACTGCACTGATAGGCTTTCTCCCACTATACAGGTGTCTCAAACTTAGCAGGGCCGCCATGCCCAAAGTGCATTGCCTGCTCTCCAAACTGCACTGATAGGCTTTTCTCCCACTATACAGGTGTCTCAAACTTAGCAGGGCCGCCGTGCCCAAAGTGTATTGTCTGTTCTCCAAACTGCACTGATAGGCTTTCTCCCACTATACAGGTGTCTCAAACTTAGCAGGGCCGCCGTGCCCAAAGTGCATTGTCTGTTCTCCAAACTGCATTGATAGCCCACTCCCACACCGTACGGGTGTCTCAAACCTAGCAGGGCCGCCGTGCCCAAATTGCATTGCCTGCTCTCCAAACTGCACTGATAGGCTTTTCTCCCACTATACAGGTGTCTCAAACTTAGCAGGGCCGCCGTGCCCAAAGTGTATTGTCTGTTCTCCAAACTGCACTGATAGGCCACTCCCACACTATACAGGTGTCTCTCAAATGTAACAGATAGAAGGCCGCCTTGCCCAAATTGCACGGTCTGTTCGCCAAGCTCCATTGACGGGCCTCTCTCCCACTATACAGGTGTCTCTCAAACTTAGCAGATAAAAGGGCCGCCGTGCCCAAATTGCATTGCCTGTTCTCCAAACTGCACTGATAGGCCTTTCTCCCACTATACAGGTGTCTCAAACTTAGCAGGGCCGCCGTGCCCAAAGTGTATTGTCTGTTCTCCAAACTGCACTGATAGGCCACTCCCACACTATACAGGTGTCTCTCAAACGTAACAGATAGAAGGCCGCCTTGCCCAAATTGCACAGTCTGTTCGCCAAGCTCCATTGACGGGCCTCTCTCCCACTATACAGGTGTCTCTCAAACTTAGCAGATAAAAGGGCCGCCGTGCCCAAATTGCATTGCCTGTTCTCCAAACTGCACTGATAGGCCACCCCACACTATACAGGTGTCTCAAACTTAGCAGGGCCACCGCGCCCAAATTACATTGTCTGTCCCCCAAACTGCATTGATAGGCCCCTCTCCCTCTATACAGTTGCCTCAAATTTAGCTGGGCCGCCGTGCCCAAAGTGCATTGTCTGTTCTCCAAACTGCACTGATAGGCCACTCCCACACTATACAGGTGTCTCAAACTTAGCAGGGCCACCGTGCCCAAATCTGCATTGTCGCTAAGGGAGACGGAGACTAAAGAGAGCCACTGTTAGAACCCAACTACATAACTATACAACCCTTAACTCCACCCTTACACCCCGACCAAGACAACAACTAAACTAAAACAACTCAGAATCGTACAATGCCGCGCAAACGACCCACCCAGAGGGAAAGAAGAGAAGAAAGAACAAACACCCCGAAACTTCAACTAAGAACCGCAACAACAGAACACACCCCAACAGACAGGTTCAAAGATCGGACCAACACTGAAAGAAGAGACAAATCCCTTTACCTAACTCCATACCTCACTGAGACCTACTCACCAGATCGAAACAACGCGATGCCAAAACCAACTACACTGAACAACCTACCAACATCACGAAGAATGACAAACTCCACCAGATACAACATGCGCACAACTGAAGCGATAACACCATACATCACCAAAGCAAGAAGAACCCCCAACCCACAACCATGTCCCCTGGAAGACGAACCAGATGAAAACAAAAACCCTAGGCTAAACCTAGAAGTACTACTTGAGAACGCTGACAACCCGAAACCTGCTCGGGAACAAGATCAGAAAACGACCCTAACAAAAAAAGGCAAACCAAGCTACACCTCTAAACTCCACTGCAATCTAATAAATGCAAGATCCATGTCAAAACACTCTACAGAGATCTTCGACCTACTCGACGACAACGGCATCGACATCCTCTTCATCACAGAAACTTGGCTGGACGACAACTACAAAATCACACTCCAAAGCTGCCTCCCAGCAAACTTTAAATGCCTTCAAATAAACAGGAAAAACAGAAAAGGAGGAGGCATCGCAATAGCATTTAAAGAGCAGCTAACAATAAGAACAAACAAACCACTCAACATCCCCAACTGCGAGTCCATGGTCATACACCTAACAACTAGCCCAAAAACCAACATAACATTCATCCTGGTGTACAGACCCCCAACTTATGATGCATCCTTCGCCGACAACTTCATAGAAGCCATAACCAACATAGCCATCAACCACGAACACCTAATCATACTGGGGGATTTCAACATCTGGTTCGAAGACAGTCATGCCAACTCCCAAAACTCACTGATTGAACAACTCGCCACCATGAAACTACGACAACTAGTAAAAGGGGCAACTCACTCGGCAGGACACACCTTGGACGCAATATTCGCAGAGGAAAAACTCATCACCATGGCACCGCCGATACAAATACTGTGGAGTGACCATCTCATCATCCCATTTGTAATCACTCTGCCTACTCAAGTCTACATCCAACCTCCCAAACTCACAGCCACCACAAAAAGAAACTGGAAAGACGTCAAAAAAGGCAACCTATTCGAACAACTGGAGTTAACCAAGCCCTCAACAACAGAACTAGACCTAGCTGACCTAGACGGGAAAGCGGAGATACTACACAAATGGATTGCAGATACAATCGACAAGATGGCCCCAGAAAAACCATTCACACCATCAAAAAAAAGAGCAATGGCAAAATGGTTTACCCCACTACTAAGCACCATGAAAAAGGAAAACAAAAAGATGGAAACTGAATGGAGGAAAGATTACAATCCAGACAAAAAAACAATGTTCCAGAAGCACATTCGTGCATACAAGAAGGAAATTCAAAAGGCAAAGAGAAAGCATTATGATGACAGAATCACAAATGCCACCAACACACAAAAAGAAATGTTCCGTATCATTAAAGAAATGAGAAACCCACCAGGCTGTGACAACACCCCAACCCCCTCGGAGAAACTATGCAACAACCTTGCAGACCACTTCAAAAAGAAGATCAATGACATCCGACAAACCATCCAACAGAGACCAACCAGCAGCGACTTACAACCAAACGAACCCAAATCAGAACCGCAGCACAAACTCAATAACTACCCTCAAATATCAGCAGAGGCATTCGCAATGCTAATAAAACACAGCAAGAAAGCGGGCTCACCGATGGATCCCTGCCCCCCGGACATCTACAAATCAATCCTCGGACAAGGAACACCAGCAGAATACTTCAGAAACCTTCTAAATCTATCACTGGCAACAGGGACAGTACCAAGGATCTTCAAATCGGCTTACATCAAACCACTTCTGAAAAACACAAGCGGGGACGTTGATGACCTCTCCAACTACAGACCAATCTCCAACATCCCCTACCCAGCCAAACTCCTCGAAACCTACGTATACAAACTAACCCAAGAATACGTTGAAGAACACCACCTGCTAGACCAAGCTCAAGTCGGCTTCAGACCCACAAGAGGTACAGAAACAGCACTACTATCCATCTGGGATGACCTAAAAACAAACGCAGACTCCAACACAACATCTGCCCTTATCCTGCTCGACCTCTCAGCAGCCTTCGACACAGTTAGCCATGACACCCTAACCAAAAGACTAGAAGACATAGGCATAACAGACACAGCGCTACGCTGGACTAAATCATTCTTAGCAGACAGAACTGAAACCGTCTGGATCAAACCCTTCAAATCCACCCCACGAGTCAACGACTGTGGAGTACCACAAGGATCCTCACTATCTCCATTGTACTTCAACATCTACCAAACCCCTGTAATCAGAATCTTCAAGAAACGCAAGGTCAAATGCTACAACTATGCAGACGACACTCAAATCATCTACAAGATCGAAGACACCCAAGCCGATCATTCAAACCTAACCGACTGTCTAAAAGAAGTCTTCAACTGGATGAATGCCAACAACCTGAAAATCAACCCAGGAAAAACAGAAATCATGATCATATCCAAAGACCAAGAGAAGGAAACCGCCATCCCGTGGCCAACGGAAATGGGATCTATACCATCACCATCTAAGGTAGTAAAAAATCTGGGAGTCCTGATGGACAACACCCTAACCTTAGAACCGCAAATAAACGCAACAGTCAAGAAATGCTTCTTCCTCCTCCACACGGCAAGAAAAATACTACCTTTCCTCTCCTTCACACACAAAACACTCACCATCGTCGGCTTCATCATGTCAAGTATCGACTATGCAAACAGCCTCTACCTCGGTATACCGGAATACCTACTGAAGAAGCTACAACGGATCCAAAACACTGCAGCCAGACTACTCCTCAAACTATCCAGAAGAGACCACATCACCCCGGCCCTAAAAACACTACACTGGCTCCCAGTAAAACAGCGTATCATCTTCAAAACAATGTGCATAACGCACAGGGCAATCAGCGGACAAGGAGCCGAATTCCTACAAAAAAAAATAACAATCTACAAGCCAACAAGACCACTCAGGTCAACCAACGAAATCTGACTGGAACAAAAACCTTACATCAAGAAGAAACTCGGAGGCACCGCTTTCTACCACTTAGCCGCGAAAACCTGGAACAACATCCCAAAATTGATAAGGAACACCAAAGACCACCTTAAATTCAGAAAATTACTAAAAACCTACCTCTTCAACACCGGAGACTAAAACCGAAACAACAATAAGACAAACGAATCATCAAAAAAGGACAGTGACAAACCGCTAGAACCGACAGAAGTACCCTGGGCACCAGCAGGGCTGACGCTGGACACAGGGGTCCACCCGCGAGACCCAGAGAAACGGATACAACTACTCCAGCCAACCCTTACCATCCCCCACCGCCCTCACAGCCACAACTAGGTCCCAGGAGGCTGTGGAACAGACAAGATACCACCAATCACCACACAACCGGGTGTATGGACAATAGCAGCGGCGCTAGTCATGTGGAGGGGGGGAGGAGCATGCAAGGTTATTAAGGGAGCGGGCGGAGGGGACAGCTAGATCCTCAAACGGCCTCGAATGGAAAATCGGGCACGTACCTCCTGAGGCTCAGGGTGTACAAGCATCCCGTCGGGTAAGATTACACGAGCCCAACCGGTTTCAGTCCAGGATAGAGATGACTAACGAATACCATTAACAATTTCCTTCTCTGCATACACCTCTCAAACTCCAAACCAAACACAACACAAACCTCTAGCGCAGCAAACCGCACGAACTTCACTACACTGCAACAACAAAACAAAAAAACACATAGACTCGCACATCAGCACACGACGACTACTGGCCGCATACACCCCAGGCCCAGCCGATGGAACCACCGGGCTGAGGCTGCCAACAGCACATCACTGCAATCTTGCACTTTTCCAGCCTCCACCCACTAACCCACCATCCCCCCCTCTTTCAGAGCCGCCAGAGCGCCAGGGGACCACTCCGGTGGTGATAGTGCGCGGTACAAATGACCTTTAACATTAACATTAACATTGATATTAAGATGTATTCACCAGAGGGGGTAAAACATTTAATTACTAGAAGAACTAAATGTTCTCTTCAGTTTCTTATCCTTCCTTTCAGAAGGATCATAAACAGTGCATGATAAAATGTTTGAAATGTTGTGAATATAGTAGAGCTACTATTAGACCTCGCACTGCCTCTCAGCTGCTAATTTCTTATTGTAAACCTTGCAGTCCGGTCTTTTCATCCATTCTAACTAGATAGGTTTGAAAGAAGCAGGCATTGATATTTTAGTTTTTTTGGGGACCATTCAGTGCAGAGCCATGGATCAAAATCGGCTTTTCTAGGGTGGTGGGGGGGGAGACTTGAACATATATATATATATATATATATATATATATATATTTCTTTTCCTTTATTTATTTTGGTTGTTAAGCACAACCTTTCAAAGTTCATAATTGTTATACATACAATATATTCAGTTAGAAATACTGTCGTGTGGACATAATATTCCTTCACATGCATGTTCGACTAGCTCATCTTTACAAAACCTTTAATCAACAGCTTTCATTCTTTCATTCGCTAACAGAAGATGCCTTGATATTATCACCATCTATGTTACCACATGGCTATGATTATATCATTTTGATGATTTAATCATCATGTAACCTTAAAGTCAGAAGATAATGAACAGTGGCAATGTTTAAGGATATGTGATTTCCACTGAAGATCATATTCCACATTGGGTCTTTGTTTAGCATTACATATTTCTTAATAAATAAAAAAAAATATTTTCTTAGACTACTCAGGTGATGACATTCTACGAACAAGTGTTTTAGGGTTTCACTTTGATCTTGGTCATTACAAAATCTGCAGCTTGTCAAGAAGAACTTGGCCTTAGAACGCGTTGCTATCTGGACTCTCGTGGGCCATAAATTCAGACGGATTCACATTAAAGGCCTGGTATATTTGACATCAGGGAATTTCAATAAGTATATTGGTACATCATGCAGAGATTTTGGCAGAAATTTTCCAGATTTAAATGTTGAATACATATTACATTTTTCCCATGTTACACACCAATCCCAACACCAAGGTTTGAGTTTAGCCTTGTCTGGGAAATCTATGAGGAGCTGCTCTGTGGTACCTGCCTTTATTAGAATGTTCTTACAATACGCTTCCCATGCGTTGGCAGGACTACTATTGTGCCTTTTTAGGGTGGCACATATCAATGGGATTAGAGTCTGGTCATTACCTTGTAAAAATAAACATTTTCTCAGTAGGGCCAAATTTTGGCAAGCTGCTATAGCACTCAACGACACCAATCCCAATTCATAGAGCACAATCACAATTGGAGTACTCTGGGGAAGGGCTAGAAATTCTTTCCAAAATATGCCTTCTAATAGATCCCATTTTGGTTGATTTTTGGGATGTTTTACCAGTGCTCCATAGGTGACCACTGGAACAACCTTTTGCTTGTAAAATTGAATTATTGGAGCATGTGTACATTTTCCAAATTTGGCATGTATTATTTTGCCTGGAGACAATAATGTTTGCATTTTCAGTTTTAATTCAATTTTATACGGTTGGTCAGTCAGCTTATTGTTTATGTTTTGACCTAGATATTTGTATTCATTAACTATGCTGACGGCTGAATTATTGAGTGCCCATGTGATTTTATTTGGAATTTTCCTGTTATTATGATGTAATATCATAATATTGGATTTTTGCGTGTTTATCAACAATCCATTATTATATGCAAAGTCATCCAGTGCTTTAAGTTTTCTTTGGAGTCCTATCTGCGTTTGGTCGATTATAAGGAGATCATCGGCATATAGCAGCCAAGATACCACCCCATTACCAGTCTTTGGAGAACATGAGCATGGGAGGTCTAAATAGATATTTATGTCCTTAATGTAGAAATTAAATAACGTGGAAGCTAATATGTAGCCTTGTTTGAGGCCTGTATTTGTTGTAATGGGGTTTGTGAGTAATCCATCTTAAGTTTGACTTTTATCGAGGTAGCTGAATAAAATTGATGTATCCAATGTAAGATATGTATAAGACAACTTGCGTCCAACAATTTGTTCCACAATCTGTCCCTTGAGACCGTATTGAAAGCTTGCTTAAAATCAATAAAAGCTAAAAACATTGGTTGTTTACTTGAAATAGCTTGTTGTTTTATGATGATTGATAATAACAATAGATTGATTGTGGTTTAGTCCTTTAATAAAACCGGATTGGTGGGAATCGTGCAATTTAGCATTTTTCAGCCAGAGCGTACGATCCCTCAATATTAGTCTGGCGAAAATCTTCCCTGGTATGTCCTGAAGAGCAATGGGTCGATAATTAGATGGTTAATTTCTATCGCCTTTTTTAAATATCGTATTATCATAGTTTCTTTCCACGAGCGCGGAATCCGTCCTCTCTTGAGGATGTTATAAAAGATGTCTTCTAATATCTTTGCCAATTGCTAAGGACACTCCTTAATTACAGCATTCGACAGGACATTTGGGCCCGGAGCACTGAAGGAGCTAAGTCTGTTAATATGAAGGAGGATATCCAAGACCAGGTTGCTGGACTCTGCTTGGGTTACAGGTGGAAGAATAAATGCAGAGCTTTTTAAAAAAAAAAATAAAGCCGTAAAAAAAATGCACAGTCCAGGCTTGTTCATTTAACGTATTTAGCAGCAGTAGTGACGATGAAGCATTGTGAGTAATGTTATTGAGAAGGCGCCAAATTTGTGCACTTGACTTCTGAGTTATAGCTGTCAGCATTCTTTCACCAGCTTTCTTTTTTTTTGGACATTGCGTTGCTCAATTGCATTTTTTATATTGCATACACAACCAGGTTTTTACTTGTTTTCTTTGTCTTAAAGGATAGTTTTTGAGATATTTGAGATTATGATGCAATTTTGCTTTCAGAGTATGAGTAAGCAAATCATATCAATATTTGTTTAAATGTTGATCGTCCATTTGAAGAGGGGATTTCCAATATTAAGTTAAGTCATAATTCTTACTCAGCGATGAGCACTTAAGGCACTGAATCTAAGTGAAATCTGAAAATGTGTAATGCTCACCTGATTCCCACGGAGGCGCCGATCTGTTCTGGACTGCTATGACCTCTTCTAAGGTGATGCGCAGGACTCGGAAGACGGACTGGACCGGACCCCCAAACCTCGCCTGTCTGGCCCGTAGAAGAATCCTTCTGTAGATGGAAAAGGGGATTAACTGTCTGCTGGATAATGTGTCGGATTCCCTCTCTTCCCCCTCTCACACTCCTCGAACCCCCTCCGCGATTCCCCGTAGAGTCTCACCTTAGAGTCTGAAAGGACGAGCTCTCCATCCTGCTTCCGATGCAGAGGCGCGTTGATTACCAGTTACTTCACTGGATCTCGGGTTTGGTGAGTATTAAACTCGGCTTGACTTTTCCGATATGAGGCCGTAAGTATTCAGTTGCAAAAGTTCAAGTCTTAACTGTCCGTTGTCCTTTTCTCTATTTCAGATGTAGGATGAAGGATCCGCGTAGAGGAATGGATTCGCCGAAGGTAACTCTGGTGAGTCTTTTTGATGGATGGTTCCCTTAGTGATCTTGCTTTCACCCACTAATGCATGTGTCTTTTTCCCCTTAGGGGCTGGGGTACGGAAGTGCCAAAGAAGCGGCGCCGACCCGAGGAGAGGAAAGATTGTCCCAACAATAATCAGGTAAGTCTTAAGGTGGAAGAATCAGGCCTTCCTGATCTGTTCCTTCGCTCGCCTTTGTTTTGTCTCTTTTTCCCCTTAGGGGCCGGGGTACGGCAGTGCCAAAGAAGCGGCGCCGACCCGAGGTGAGGAAAGATTGTCCCAACAATAATCAGGTAAGTTTTAAGGTGGAAGAATCAGGCCTTCCTCGATCTGTTCCTTCGCTCGCCTTTGTTTTGTCTCTTTTTCCCCTTAGGGGCTGGGGTACGGCAGTGCCAAAGAGGCGGCGCCGACCCGAGGTGTGGAAAGATTGTCCCAACAAAAATCAGGTAAGTCTTAAGGTGGAAGAATCAGGCCTTCCTCAATCTGTTCCTTCGTTCACCTTTGTTTTGTCTCTTTTTCTCCTTAGGCGCTGAAAGGCGACGGAGGGTGCCAATGGTGGCTGAAGAGCCCGAGGGCGCCTCGTGAAGGTGAGTGGAACGTGGCGCTGCAGCGAGCGATGCGATGGGCTTCTAAAAATAATGTCTTTTCTCAGGATCGTCGGAGTGATGGTTCCGGACTCCGGATGGAGGTAGGTAAAGTTCAATTATTCACCTTTCTCTCCTTTCCTTCCTTTTCAGGTGTTCCAGGTTGCAGGCGGGCGTGGCTGGAGCCAGGATGCAGGAGCAGACACGGTGAGCGTCCAGCTGCTAGATGCAGAACAACGCGAAGCGTGAGCTGCTGTCTTGGCGTGGTTTAAATAGCCCCCAAAGTAGTTCCAGGTAAGTATTCTTCCTCAGCCACGCCCGAGTGGTAAAATAGTCCCATAGGTAAAATAGTCCCTTTCAGACCTCAAGGAGGTCTGGATCCGGCAGCATGGTCTGCATCAGGTAAGTCCATCCAAGCACTCCCATAATGAGCCTGGCGCCTATGGTGCCAGGACTGATGCCTTCTATGAGCTTGGCGCCAAAGGCGCCAGGACAATGTCCAAAGAGCCCCTATAAGGGGTTGCTGGGTTTCTCCCTGGGGACATGATGTCTGCTTTCGGGGACGCTGGCCCTGAACTGGCTTCCCGGGAGTAGGCATCATGACAGCACTCTCCCCCAAGGCCCCTCCCAAGATTGTTCCCTCCGGGGGTTTTGGTTTGTTTGGGAAGATCCGGTGGAATTTCCTAATTAATCGAGGTGCATGTACATGGTCACTGGGTTCCCACGACCTCTCCTGAGGCCCGTATCCCTTCCAATCGATTAGATAGAAAAGTTGTGACCTTAACATCTTTGAATCTAAAATGTTCTTCACCTCGAATTCAGGTTCTCCATCTATTTGAATGGGTTCTGGAGGCTTGATTAGTCTGGTTCCAGGTTGCACTGGTTTCAAAAGTGACACATGAAAAACAGGGTGAATTCGCATGTTAGCTGGTAAATCAAGTTTAACGGCCGCTGGATTGATTATGGCCGTAATGGAGTAAGGCCCCAGATATTTTGGATTAAAAGTTCGAGGTCCCTTGAGCGATAAGTGCCTGGTAGCCAGCCATACTTGGTCCCCAATCTGGTACTGAGGTGCTTCACTCCGATGCAGGTCAGCATTCTTCTTGCATTTTCTCTTGGCTTGTTGTAAATGTGTAGTTGCTTCTTTGAAGGCTTGGGTAATTGTAGAATGCAGATGGTCCACTGCGGGCATTCCGAGGCCTTGCGGCGAGTCGAGGTCTGAGATTCGAGGGTGATGCCCATATAAAGTATAAAAAGGACTTTGCCCAGTTCCAGAGTGTACCGAATTATTATATGCATATTCGGCTATCCAAAGAATGTCTTTCCAGTTACTTTCAGATTGCTGCAACATACACCGTAAATCTTGCTCAAGGGTCTTATTCGTCCTCTCTGTTTGACCATCGGTCTGAGGGTGGTGACTAGTCGATAATCTTACATCGATTTGTGCCAATTGACAACATCTACGCCAAAAGTGGGAAATGAATTGGCTTCCCCGGTCTGAGATTAGTACAGATGGGAATCCATGTAAACGAACAATATTTTCAAGGAATTCTTTGGCTAGAACTGAAGCTGAAGGTAAACCTTTCAATGGAATGAAGTGGGCGATTTTTGGAAAATAAATCCACAATAACAAGAATAGTGTTATATCCTGAACAAGGAGGTAAGTCTGTAATAAAATCCAATGACAGGGTGTGCCAAGGTGCTGGCGGAATGTCTAAAGGTTGAAGGAGACCGGCTGGTCTTTTCTTTTGGCTTTTATTTTGGGCGCAAACACCACAGGACATCACAAATGATTTAACATCTTTTCGCCAAGAAGGCCACCAGAATTGTCGTCTCACCTTTTCTTCCGTCTTGGCAATACCGGGGTGCCCCTCTATTAGTGTATCATGATAACGAGAAATAACGAGCTCTTGTAATTGCTTGTGTGGCAGAAATAAGCGCCCTTGGAAATAAGGTAAATCATTATTTATAGTAAAGTCAGATCCCTTTTGTACCCAATCCCGTAAGTCTGTAGGGTCCAGGAGTTGTTTAACTCTAGCTTGAATGTCTTCAAGCATTTGTAAAGAAGTCATGCCCAAAATTCTCTGTTCGGGAATTATCGGTACTGGTTCTGAGTTAGTATCAGTTTCTCCCATTCCTATTCGGGATAGTGCGTCCGCTTTGCCATTCTTACAGCCAGGACGGTAGGTGATTACAAAATCGAATTCCGCAAAAAACAAAGCCCAACGGAGCTGTCGAGATGACTGAGCCTTGGCGGTCTTTAAATACTGTAAGTTCCGGTGGTCGGTGATCACCGTGATGGTATGTCTAGCGGCAAGTAGATAATGCCGCCAGGCTTTAAAGGCGGATTTAATGGCTAACAGTTCTTTGTCAGTGATTGTGTAGGTAACCTCGGGTGCCGAGAATTTTCTGGACCAAAATGCAACGGGATGCAGTTGGTTAGTTTCGGGATCTCTTTGAGACAGGACAGCTCCCATGGCTAGGCTGGATGCGTCAGTTTTGATGACATAAGGGAGATCTGGGCGCGGGTGCTTCAATACAGGTGCAGAGGTAAATTTAGCTTTTAGTTCCTGAAAGGCCTGCTCGGCTTCTTCAGACCATTCGAAACGTTTATTTTTCCTTAAGAGCGCAGTGATGGGTTGAACAACACGAGAAAATTCTGGGATAAACCTGCGATAAAAATTGGCAAAGCCAAGCATGCTTTGAACACCTTTCACGGAGCTAAGCGATGGCCATTTGAGGATAGCATCCACTTTTCGTGAGTCCATGTGGACTCCTTTAGGTGTCAGGATGAAACCAAGAAACTCGACTTCCGTGGCATGGAAAACACATTTTTCAAGTTTATCAAATAGTTTGTGTTGGCGCAATTTCTCGAGAACTGCCCTGACATGTTTTCTATGATCAGATTCCGAAGAGGAGTACACAAGAATGTCATCGATATATACGACAACACAAACGTCGATGAGTTCCCGAAAGACATCGTTCATGAAGTATTGGAAGGCAGCCGGTGCATTGCACAATCCGAAAGGCATCACCTGGTACTCGAATAGCCCATATTTGGTGCGGAAGGCAGTTTTCCATTCATCGCCTTCCTTTATTCGCACCAGATGGTAGGCCCCCCAGAGATCTAACTTGGTGTATATGCAGGCATCCTTCACCTGGTCAAGGAGTTCAGGGATCAGAGGCAAAGGGTATCGGTTTTTAACAGTTATCTGGTTCAATGCGCGGTAGTCAATACAAGTTCTGAGGTCGCATTCTTTTTTAGGCACGAAGGATAAAGCAGAGGATGCAGGAGACTTAGACGGGCGAATAAAACCATTGGCTAGGTACTGATCTAGATATTGTCGTAAATGAAGATTCTCGGGTTCGGTAGGGGCATAGATCCTGCTGCAAGGGGGTTGTGCACCGGGCAATAGATCGATCTGGCAATCGTACGACCTGTGAGGCGGTAGAGTGTTGGCCTGTTCCTTTTGGAAGACGTCTTGAAATTCTTGGTATTCTGGCGGTATTTGCGAAATGACAGGGGTTACTGTAGCTAGGCCAATATTTGGATTTCTTGGATAACAGGTTTGTGCACAATCTGGAAAGGTTATCCTCTTTGCTCGCCAGTCAATTCGAGGATTATGTGTTTCCAACCAAGGGATTCCTAGAATTACTTGAAATTGCGGAGCCTTGATTACATCAAACACAATTGCCTTCCGATGTCCGTCTTGACCCAACAATGTCACTTCAGTAGTGGAGTGTGTTACCGGCCCAGAGGCGATTTCGGTTCCATCCACTGTGGTGATGACATCCTTACTGGTTTTAGGGCAAAGAGGGAGGTAGATCCTGGAAGCCAATTCACGATCCACATAGTTTCCTATAGCCCCACTATCGATGTATGCCTTAATGGCATGTAACCGCCCAGGCTGCTTCGGATTTACGAGGACCATTGGCATGATGCAATGCGAGGTCAGAGAGTTTGTTTTTAAGCTCGGCAAGCGACCTTGGTTTGGTCGTTAGGGAAGGCCCCAGGTCTGCAGAGGAAGTGCAATCGGCATTGATTCATGAATACAGTGAACCTTTTGGGGTCCCTGGCAAAACGTTCCGGTGGGGCCAGTGGCATATTTCCAGGTAGATTAATTTGTACAGGGTTATTAGAAACCACTGGGGCGGAATTACCCCCAGAACCTGGTAAAGGAGTTTGACCAGCCTGACCTTGTAATAGCTGTCTGGCAAGATCATCAGTTCGTTCTTTAGATACAATTAACTCTCTCCTGAGGGCATTCGTCTCCTGGCGAGCGGAATGAACTTCAGCCCGTAATTCCCCCAATAGCTGGGCCAGCTGGTCTGTCTCGGAAGTCTCCATAGCGCCCGGGTGGGAAATTGTAGGTTGGCTTCGCGTTCTGTACGCTGACCTGATTCCCACGGAGGCGCTGATCTGTTCTGGACTGCTATGACCTCTTTTAAGGTGATGCGCAGGACTCGGAAGACAGACTGGACCGGACCCCCAAACCTTGCCTGTCTGGCCCGTAGAAGAATCCTTCTGTAGATGGAAAAGGGGATTAACTGTCTGCTGGATAATGTGTCGGATTCCCCCCCTTCCCCCTCTCACACTCCTCGAACCCCCTCTGCGATTCCCCGTAGAGTCTCACCTTAGAGTCTGAAAGGACGAGCTCTCCATCCTGCTTCCGATGCAGGGGCACGTTGATTACCAGTTACTTCACTGGATCTCGGATTTGGTGAGTATTCAACTCCGCTTGACTTTTCCGATATGAGGCCGTAAGTATTCAGTTGCAAAAGTTCAAGCCTTAATTGTCCGTTGTCCTTTTCTCTATTTCAGATGTAGGATGAAGAATCCGCGTAGAGGAATGGATTCGCCGAAGGTAACTCTGGTGAGTCTTTTTGATGGATGGTTCCCTTAGTGATCTTGCTTTCACCCACTAATGCGTGTCTTTTTCCCCTTAGGGGCCGGGGTACAGAAGTGCCAAAGAAGCGGCGCCGACCCGAGGTGAGGAAAGATTGTCCCAACAATAATCAGGTAAGTCTTAAGGTGGAAGAATCAGGCCTTCCTCAATCTGTTCCTTCGCTCACCTTTGTTTTGTCTCTTTTTCCCCTTAGGGGCCGGGGTACGGCAGTGCCAAAGAAGCGGCGCCGACCCGAGGTGTGGAAAGATTGTCCCAACAAAAATCAGCTAAGTCTTAAGGTGGAAGAATCAGGCCTTCCTCAATCTGTTCCTTCGCTCACCTTTGTTTTGTCTCTTTTTCTCCTCAGGCGCTGAAAGGCGACGGAGGGTGCCAATGGTGGCTGAAGAGCCCGAGGGCGCCACGTGAAGGTGAGTGGAACGCGGTGCTGCAGCGAGCGATGCGATGCGCTTCTAAAAATAATGTCTTTTCTCAGGATCGTCGGAGTGATGGTTCCGGACTCCGGATGGAGGTAGGTGAAGTTCAATTATTCACCTTTCTCTCCTTTCCTTCCTTTTCAGGTGTTCCAGGTTGCAGGCGGGCGTGGCTGGAGCCAGGATGCAGGAGCAGACACGGTGAGCGTCCAGCTGCTAGATGCAGAACAACACGAACTGTGAGCTGCTGTCTGGGCGTGGTTTAAATAGCCCCCAAAGTAGTTCCAGGTAAGTATTCTTCCTCAGCCACGCCCGAGTGGTAAAATAGTCCCATAGGTAAAATAGTCCCTTTCAGACCTCGAGGAGGTCTGGATCCGGCAGCATGGTCTGCATCAGGTAAGTCCATCCAAGCACTCCCATAATGAGCCTGGCGCCTATGGTGCCAGGACTGATGCCTTCTATGAGCCTGGCGCCAAAGGCGCCAAGACAATGACCAAAGAGCCCCTATAAGGGGTTGCTGGGTCCCTCCCTGGGGACATGATGTCTGCTTTCGGGGACGCTGGCCCTGAACTGGCTTCCCGTGAGTAGGCATCATGACAAAATGTCCAGTTTCTTGTCTGACCGTTTTATCCTGTTTCTGCCCTGATTAAGTGAAATAAGTTCTTGAACTAAAGGGTTATGATTTATCAAGGACCTATTAGGATATTATGGTCACTAGTTGATGTGGGAATAATGGTGAAAGCATGAATGGCGTTAGCTACATGCGCAGAAATAAAAGCATAATCCAAAATTGACTTTGATGACCCTCTTCATCAGGGAAATCGATTTCTTAATTCTTAACATAAGAGATTGAGACCCATAGGCTATGCCTCTCATATTTAGGTCGGCAGCCACCATGGTTGTATACATGTGATCATCACTGGCAATAAGATCTAACATTTGGACTAGCAATTCGATGAATTTATCATCTTCAGTCGCCACTGGGTTCCAATAGATGTTCAAACGCACCACCCAGTGGATACCGAGGATTATTTGTTGTTACTGTAGTTAATTGAAAGCTTTGATGCGGCGATGCCATGATTCTAATTGAAAACCTCAATCAAGTTTTACCGCCGTTAGCAACCCAACACATGGATGACCTTTGTTTTTCTTTATTGCTGGAATCCAGCTATTTCAAAATTGGGCCATATTGGCTGCGTGGTAATCCCAGTTTCTTGTAGAATTACAATGTCAGATGTAATTAGGGGTTTATTAGTTTTTGAGTTAAATAAATGTGAAAAGCTTCTTGTGTTCCATATTGTTATGGCTATGCTCTGAGAAGACGTTTGTGACTGGCATTAATGCTTATAATATGGTTTGTATCCATAATGGCTTTTGTTAGCCACAACCAATTTTAGTTTCTAGATTGTATCGAGTCATCTTTATAACAGACCTCCCATGGTAGCTGTCTTCTTTCCCCCTCACAGCTAATTTAAAAAGGTTCAAATTTATTAGGTGTGCAAACCTTGCTATTATTCCTTACTTGAGTTAATCTTTGCTTCGAAGTAGATTGACTCCGCTCTCTTTGATAAGGTACAGATTTCTTTGTGTAAGATACATGCCTTGTTTTAGCTCTTGCTCTGTCTTGATGAATTTGCATGTCAAAACCATGATGCCTCATCTTATCCTTTGTATTCTATATCAATCATTTTATCATCTGCGACGGAATACCTAGCTCTACTGTGCCTAACTTGTGGATGCTAATAAATCGGATTGATTTTATATCATAGGTTTGTATATTCCTCCCTGTGCTCCCTTGCACTCTTCCAGATTCACTTTTTTAGCTGCCAATCGGTTTGTTAGTCGGGTCATTAGACCTTCCATAGATTTCTTTGCTTTATTATTACTTATTCTTGGAGGTGGAGGTTGATTTTTCATCTTTTTTGATTTTCTAATTTGCTTCACTTTCATATTTTGTCGGTTTTCTTTCCTGCGTTGCATTGGATGAAATAAGTCAAATGAGGGAGCATCAGCAGTGGCTTCCTCAGAGGGTTGTTGCTCCGTGACTGAACTTGTTATGTCAGTTATTGTGCGTACTGATTGTTCCTTTTTCGGACTATTCAGACTTCCGGGACTTATATGTTCTATTCCATCTTCCATAAAATGCATTGAGGCCATACAAATGGGGAAAGAGCGCTATATAAATAACTGAATACAATATCGTTTGGATCCAAGCACACCCCAATAGCCAACCTCGAGACTGATAGTCTCATTCATTGACATTTATGGAACTAGGGGTAATTTCCTCAGTGGAACAGGGTTCAGCTCTCTGGATAGTATTGAAGGCTAACCAGTCAACTTTATTCACTAAA
Organism: Ambystoma mexicanum; assembly: GCF_040938575.1. Lineage (NCBI taxonomy): Eukaryota > Metazoa > Chordata > Amphibia > Caudata > Ambystomatidae > Ambystoma > Ambystoma mexicanum. The sequence continues at coordinate 1,134,743,646 of NC_090923.1, forward strand.
GATGTCAGCAGCATATTATGCTGCTCATATTTTTTTTCCATGGCTTCATAGACTTTTGTAAGACTATAGATGCCTGTATTGATGGTAGCCAAAGTGGTTTCTATCAAAAGATTAGGTGGGTGACTCAACCTGAATGAAGGCCTTGGGGCGGGCTTGGCAAATGACATGGCCGTTGAACTAGACAAGTACGAGGAATTTTCAGAATTGGGATAAAGCATGGGCGAATTTGATCAATTCAAAGGGGATTTGGGTGTACCCCCTTGTCGTGAAATGCAAAGTGCCAAATTTGCCAATTAGGGCTTCAGATGACAGCATTAACAACTGAAAGCCAATAGTTTATTCAAAGTATGTGCTAAATGCTGAAAGTAATGTGTGGTAGCGCCTCCATTACGCATTAGCTAAACAGAATATGCAGGCCCAGTACGAGTGGTAGGTCACATTATGCATTGTGCATAGTCAGGCAGGGCGGAGGCCCCAGTTCAGTAGCTAATAGAGACATTATTGGAAGGTTTGGAGCATTATAGCACCTATATAACGCTTAGATAGTCAATCTCTGAAGCGCTATGGACACTAAGCTATGAGTGCAGGCCTGGTAGGGCTTGCTCACATGGGGTTAATTGATTTAAGCTACTCTTAGAATATTCTGTTTCTTGCAACTGTAGCTCTGCATGGCTTCGTAAACAAATCCTCTTTCCCTGAGAAGGCCTGGTACGGCTTTGCATTCACACTGATTAGCTATTCCTGTGCTTTCGCAGAGGGGCTCCCAGTAGGGAGGGGCAGAGAAGGGAAAAGGTTAGAAATTTACCGAGCTGGATTTTTCCATGGGCAAACCTATATTTTGCACAGGGAAAGTTCTGGAACTGTGCGTCATGTTGATTGACGGCACAAGAGCACAAAAGGTGCACGCACCCAGAACTGGGGGGAGATCGAGCCGCGGACTTGGTTCAAGCAAGAGCGAAAGCCCAGAACAGGCTTCTGCGGCACCCTGCAGCGCTGTCATCTGAGCGGGGATGGCAGCAGTTAGCTTAAGATGACCAGGGTCTCCAGCACTGATTAATGATACCATCCAAAGGGGCGTAAGACTGTGTTTCTCTAAGTTTTGTGTTTCTCTATCTTTTGTGGTTTCTAACTACTATTATTGTTTTCCCAAGTTATACTATATTAGCTATATGTTTAATAAATGCTAAACTTATACTGAAGGTGTCATTTCTCTAGAGTATGAGTTCACTGCTTGGCACGATAGGACCTGTATTTTGGACTGAATTGGGTGATGAATGCTAATAAGGGCTGGTCCCGAAGAAGAAACACCCCTTTTCAAGACACCCCTACATTGTGTGTTTTCCCAATACTATCAGGACCCACCCTCGACGTGCCAGGCCACTGATCCAAGGAAAACCTCTCAGTGGACAAATTTGCAGTCGCTAAGCTAGATGAGTCCACTAGGAACCCCCCCATGCTGTTCTGGTAATTCACTTCCTTGGATATCATTATTCAGCATCTCAGCTGACGAGTTTACAATGAATGACCTAGGTGAATTCAACAAAATAACATGTTCAGCTGGTAATTTAGTAACTTGTGGGTATAATAGCGGGATTATCGACTGCTCAGTTTCATGTACAATCACATCCCCCAAGTGATGCGTCAGGACGGAGTCCTGTCTTCAAGCCTAACTAGGAGTCAACAGCATCAATTGGGGGTTGCGTCGAGCATGCAAACAAAACACTATCAGTTACTTGAAAGCCATCCTCATTGGTGGCCAGAGGACGTGGGCAAGAATCGCCATATTCCTTAGCATTTTCTGGCCATGCTAGCGAATCTGGGTGGACAGACGCTAAGGTTTGTCTGGCTGTGGCAAAAAGTATCATAATGTGAGCCCTCTGGGCATGATAGAAATGCCTAATATCACGTACTAAGACTTTCGATCGTTTTGATTATACTTGCCTCTGATTAATAGCTGCCTTTGCTGACTAAAGAGGAACTAGCAGGTCCTTAGTATATTCCTCGCCAAACAGATCAGCCGCTTTCTCTGGCATGTTGGAAATTAGCGAGTAAGAGGCCATCCGTTTGGTATGGAGGGCTAAATAATCAGAGAAATACTGTGGCGTACCACTGTGCCTCTGCCCCGCCGAACAGCAGAACAGCACGCACAGAAGCACTCCCATGATGTGCGCGCTCCTGTTTATATAGTCACGTTAAGAAAAGGGGGTGTGGCTTGGCAGACTGAACAGAAAAGGAAAAAAAGAAGTGATATTAGCGTTGTTAATGTTCCTCGACTTCACAATCCTTATAAAAATCAGAGTGCTCGTTAAGCTTCGTATTGCTTACACATTTCAAGGGTGTTTTGCTTTTCTGTCACGTGTAAGGGATTCAGCACCACTCACCTTATTACACGGACCAAAAGTTCTTGGACTCAGGGAGACAATAACACACACTTATACCAATAGTTAGAATATAATTGGCTCTTTACAGGCCCTTGATTCAAACAAGATATAGGCATACACATGACTCTGAAAATGAATAGATTTGGTTATACATAAACGCATACATAAGTGAAAAATAGTTACAACACTGTTAGTGCAGTTGAAGTAGTAGACGTCATCTCAGCCAATACGACACTAACCCAGTCCCAAGGCAGGTGGGCAGAGAGAGAGATCACATGTACTAATGGGGTCTGGAGCAGAGCGTCCTCCCTCTCAGCGAAACTTCATCAACCGGGATTCCAATTCTGTCTACTACCCATATACCTCTTCTCTTATGGGGCACAAGTCCCCGCCCACCTCAGGTTGCCAACCGTCCCCAGCCGAAGGATGGACAGCAAGCATGGTGTGATGCTGGAAACGCATTGGAGGGACAGGACCTCCCTGTCTTTGTCCTGTAGTCCTTTTTCATTTGTGTTCTGTATTGTTTTCTACCCAGGAGTCCATGTGGGACTCCTGGCAGTGCAGCTCTTCCTATTTCTGGTTTGGTGTACAGACCCATGGGATACCCTTATGACACCCATGTTGGGGGTACACCCCTGTGCCCCTAGTGTATGTTTTTGGGCACCTGGGGATGGCCTACAGAGCAGGGTATGGGCTGAATTTGACAGGTGATCTGATTATCCTCCATTTTGGGATACCCAGGCCCTGGCATTGGAATCAGTTGGTTCCTGATAGGAAACAATATGGCCCCTGTGGCCTCTTGCCTTCTATTGCCTGTTGCCTTGTTTTCCCAAAGTCCTGGGAAGCCCTGACTATCCCTTCCCCCTGACTGGCTGTTGGGTGGAAGTTCCATATATGGTATTGTGGTGAGGTCCAGGCCAGACTGGTTGGAGCCTTCCCAGTGACTGTATGTTGTGGGTACACCCTGTGGGTGGGACGTGGGTGAATGGAGTGTGAAGTTCCATATATGGTATTGTGGTGAGGTCCAGGCCAGACTGGTTGGGCCTTCCCAGTGACTGTATGTTGTGGGTACACCCTGTGGGTGGGACATGGGTGAATGGAGTGTGTGACCAATATGCAGTTCTTGTTGTGATGTCTGGTTTCTAGTATGAAACACAATGACTGAGACAGCCCTTCCCGAAACTGGCAGGAATGCAGTGTGTAGTGTTGAATGGCTGGGTACTTGTCCCAATACACATTGCTTGTTGTGAGTGTCTGAGAGGGAGGAGAATGGCCTGAATGCACTGTATGCCTGATTGGCTGACTGACTGACTACTGGATGCCCTTCTGAGTGATTGGTTGCCTGAGAGTGACCCAGCAGAATGAAAGGGAGATCAACGGTATATCTGGGGGCCTCTTACTACTAGAATTCGTTCAGAAGCTGAAGTAGAAACTGATATCGAAACTGACGCCGTTCAGAAGCTGAAGTTGAAACTAATGCTTAATCTCGAAGCCGAGCCTGAAGAAGAAGGTTGACTGCTGTTACCTTCACCGCAATCTGAAATCCGCCGTGACGTCGAGATTGATCCGAGAGAGGACCTGGTTATGCACCCTCTTCCCAAGCTCCGAGGGACCATCGAGCAATGCTAACCTTCGCCAAAGCTCCCTGGAAGTCAGACCCTCGTCAGGCTGCCGACCGGAGCCGGGGACTGCCGAGGAGAATGAAGAGAAGCACTGGACATTTCCTCCACCGTCGTCGACCAGGGTTTGCAGGTTTGCTATAACCGATGGAGGCCCGTCAAAGCCGTATTGCCCAGAAGCGGGGACCACTTGATGTCGTGCCTTCGACGACCGGAGCCGCACGCTCCATTGATTAAGACATTTGATTCCCGGATGCGCTCGTCCGCACTGCCGACCACCTTATCCCGCCGGAGAAGGCCAGGCCATTGACACGCTGAGGAACATCCGCTGGTGGGTTTCCTGCCACCCAAAGACCGTAGAGACGCCGGACGACTTGATGCCTTTGCTGGGCCAAAGTTCTTCAAACTCTGCAGTCCTGAACTATCAAAATCGAGGTTCTCCGCACGCCTCTTCCTTGCAGGACGTCTTTGACTCGTCATCGACGAGCACCGCCAGGACCGAAGCTGCTGCCTCGACGCTGCCGAACTTCCATCAAGGATTCTCGACGACAAGTTCACTTTCTTCAAGACCCATCGACGATCCATGGCTCCTGCTTTAAAGGGAGTCACTCAAGAAGATCCCTTGATGCCTCCTCGAGGAACTCTGCTATTCCAGGTACATTGGGGTGGTAGAACCATTTTAGAAGGGAATAAGACTCATTGAACAATATATGGACTGGGCTTGTAGGGTATCTATATTTTACAGGTTGCCTAGGTTGGGGGGTGGAGAGGATCTCCACACAGAACTATGTCTAGTGGTAGGGGCCAGTATTCTGCCAATTGTTCTAACCAACTGCTTTCCTCCTATGTCTACTGTTGGTTACCTTTATTAATTGATTTCTGTGACATTTGACCTGAGTACAGTTGATGCACTTTAATGAAATCTGATAATAATTGTGGTACCACTTAGAACTGTACATATTTGCTATTGTAGATTAACTGAGCACAAAGTGAGTTATTGTGATTGTGTACATAATCTTGAACCCTAATTATATTAAGACTGTGTTTTAACTAAAACAGTGGCCCTCATTCTGAGTTTGGAGGTAAGTAACGTCCCTTACCGGCATGGCGCAAAATGCATGTCTGTGCTGGCACCAGTCTGCTAATAGAGGACTATTACGACTTCGCGGGCACGAGGTACCTAGCACCATGCCGCAAAAGGCTCCTAAAAAGCCCTTACCGGCATCAAGCTAAGCGCAGATAACATTACCGACATAGTTCAATGCATCATTAGTGGTGACTGTAAATAGCGGTGACTGTAATTAGCGGACACCGCTATTTACGGTCACCGCTAATAAGCGGAACCGTAAATAGCGTCATTGCACAGGAATGGGAAGGAGCACGGCAGCCATCTTTAAAAACACAATCCATTGCCATCATAAGCACACAGGACTGCTGATCGCCAGAAAACTTCCTCCTACAAGACAAGAATGCGGGAGGCCCTGAAGAAGGGATCTGCCTGCCTCAGAAAGGAAAGATTTAATCAGGACAAGCTCCAGATGCTTGTGGACACTTTGCACGAGCATGCAGGAACAGTCTTCTCCAGCAATATGAGGAGAAAGGCAGTGCTACGTAAAAATGAGATCTGGGCACTTGTTGCCCAGAAGGTTAGTGCAGTGGGCAACACACCGCGCACAGTGAAAGACTGCCATAAGCGATGGGACGACCTGCGCCTAAGGGTGCGCAACATATTATCCGTCAATCGCAGCCAGGCCATGGAAACTGGAGGAGGACCTAGTTCACCCATAAAGCTCACCCCGTGGGAGGACACATGCGCTAGCATGATTGGGACGGAATCCATTGAAGGCGTAGGTGAGATGGAGTGTGGCGCCACTAAATCTGGCGATGGAGGTGAGTGTCCAAAGTAAACACTGCTATGCCAAATCTGATGAAAGTCAACGCCAATGTCAGTACAAAGAGTCATGCCATGGTCGGCCACACACACATACTCCCTGTAAAGTAGGCCGAAGCATCAGAGACACATGCTGGTGCCTGCTGCAAGGCAATATCGTACATGACACATACCACACAAAGTAGGAAATTTCACGAGGCACACAGCGTGCATGACCAAAATAGTATGCATGTCAGACAGCACTGTTCCTGTTCAACATGAGTGACGCAGACATATGCCTGCATTAACCACCCATGTATGAAATGACGTGCCCTTCCCAGCACAAATGCCTATTACCCACAATTGTGTGGATGAGCAATTGTCCCAATGTATGTATTATGCCTATCAAAATATCACTCATGCCGTCCCTGTTATCTCATAAGTTTATCCCCTAAGAAAGACTTAGATTTATATCTAGTAGCAAGGGTAGTGATGCATTGGTTACAGGCTAAAACATGAATCAACAGTACAATCCCTACCTTGTCTTCGGAAATCCTACGAGGAAAGTGAGGACTCACCTAACCCCTCCCTTCCCCGCCCGGTGGAACAGGCGGAGAGTGAAGGTGCCAGGGAAACCCTTGTGGGTGAAAAACCCTGCATGGCTGGAGAGCGAGGTGTTCCCAGCCTGCTGATGTCCCTCGAATGGATAGATGCTGCAGAGGCTGTTTTCAGGTATTCGAAGGCGGGCTGCCGATGGAAAGGAATTGTGTTAACGGAGATTGCTGGGAATGGTAGTGATGAATGAAGAGAGCAATGGGATTGCCAAAAGTACCTGGGATTCCGATTAGTAGAGTTCTAATCGGACAAAGGCTGTACACAGACGAGGGAGATTCCAACTTGATTAGAGGTGAGCAGAGTTTTATGTGTAGCCAGAGGTTTGTGCTAAAGAAGGAAAATAAGAATTAGGAGAAAAGGAGTCTAATGGCCCGAATCACGTTTGTGGGGAATTAACACCTACCGAGCAACAAACGCGGCGGATGAGTAGCTCCGTTAGTATCTGCTTACAGTGTATCACAAGGTTTGTTGGGAGTTGTAGTCCCGGGGGAGTTGTATGCACGTTTTCTGTAAAGATAGTACAGGTAGAAGTGAAAGGGAGCCGGCGGTAGCGAAAGAATGTTACAGAAGGGAGATTCAGGACTTACTGTGCGGAAGAGCTGAGTGGGCTTTGCACGGACTATGCTCCGAAAATACTTGGAGGTTCGGGAGTGGGAGAAATGGAGTTGCTGCTTACAAAGGGATAGCACAGAGGTTAGTTACGAAGGAAATTAGAATGAAAAGAAGAATACTCTGGTAACTAACTATCAAGAAACTCATGAAGTGTACCTGGAGAAATTCGTAGCAATGCACTTTGGTGCTGGTTCAGGGTCCAGAAGTACTGCTGCCCGAGAAAGGGGAGGAGTCGAGTTACTTCTTGACAACCGCAAGAATGAACCGTTCCTCGAAGTCCAACCCGCCATCTTGGTAGGGTGTATACTGCTCAAGTGCATACTGCGCCAACGGTGTCAAATTGACCAGTGCCGTCTAAATCCCATGACAGTATGCCCCCTCCTAAGGGTTGCGAATCCCAGTTTACCAGGGTGGCTCCTATGGAATAAACAAATCAATCGGGGAGCATGTACTGCAGAAGCAGGTTCCCAAGATAGATCCGCCGGAGAGTATCCCTTCCAGTCTACCAGGTACTGAAGGACACCTCGCCAATACCTAGAATCGCAGATGCCGGATACTTCATACTCCGGTCCAGTATCCGTCAGTATTGGAGGAGGTGTACCTGTAGAAGAAAGATCAAAACAACTTTGTGAGTCAGGCTTCAATTGTGAGACATGAAAATTTGGGTGTATGCGTCTCCAAGAGTACGGTAATTGTAGTTTGAAGGCTGCTGATACTCTCACTGCCACTATCGGAAAAGGTCCAAAATACTTGGGGGACAATTTGGAAGGAACCAGTCTCCTAGGAAGATGTTTGCTGACTGGCCAGACGAGGTCTCCGAATCGAAGAGTAGGGGCGGGAGAACGACGTTTGTCAGCTTGCTTCTTGTTTCTTTCTTGTGCTTCCTCCAAAGCTAGTTTAGCGGTCCGATGACCCTTCTGAATGGTGTCCACTGGTTGATCTATGTTCGGAAACTGGGATGACAGCTGTGGACCAAAGGGGAAGATCGAAGGGTGGAATCCATATGTGCAAAAGAATGGACTAGTATGAAGTGTTGAGTGTGATAAGCAAACTCCGCCAGTGGTAATAATTCTTTCCAGTTGTCTTGGGCTGCAGAGATGTAGCATCAGAGGTACCCTTCTAGGGTTTGATTCAAGCGTTCGGTTTGCCCGTTGGTCTGTGGGTGGTAACCGGAGCTTAAGGCTCGCTGTATTCCTAGGGTTTGACACAGTTTTTTCCAGTATTTTGATGTATACTGAGACCCACAATCCGATATAATGGTCTCGGGAAGACCATGCAAGGAGAATATCCGTTCCAAGAATGTTCTGGCCATTTGTGCTGCTGATGGAACGGAAGCCATCGGAATGAAGTGTGCCATCTTGGTCAGAGTATCAATAGTGACCATGATTGTAGTACACCCTTCAAATTCTGGAAGATCGACAATGAAATCCGTACAAATAATTTGCCACGGTCTAGTTGGGATTGGCATTCTGACGAGTTCTCCCAATGGTGGTCTTCTGGGAACTTTAGTCTGGAGACAAATTGGGCAAGATGTGATATATTCCTGAACATCTTGTTTGAGAGTAGGCCACCAAAAATGTCTTTGGATTAATTCTAAAGTATTTGAGGTACCCCGATGTCCTGCACTCCGTGAATCGTGACATAGTCTAAGTACTTCCTTTTGCATGTCTTCGTTGGGAAGGAACATTCTCTCGTTTTTTAATAAAAGGTTTCTGCTCTTGGTCAAATTTAACTCTGTTAAGAGTTCGGGATGTGAAGCTTCTAGTTCTTTGGTGGCTGTTTCTACTGTACCAAGAAAATCCCTTATAACAGAGACAAAAAGTGCCGTGGGGAATAATGGTTCAGCCTGGAATAGCGACTTCTGTAGAGGATCTCTTCGGGACAAAGCATCAGCCTTTAGATTAGTCTTGCCAGAGACAAAAGTAAATATAATTCTGAAGCGAGAAAAGAAGTGAGCCCACCTTGCTTGTCGACTGTTGCAGGTCTGTGCCTATTGAAGAGAGCGGAGATTGTGATGGTTAGTTCTGACCTCGATAGGATGTCTTGATCCAAGAAGAAGATGTCGCCATTCTTCAAAGGCTCTTTTTATGGCTAACAATTCCTTATCTAGAACCGGGTAATTGATTTCGGCTGGAGATAATGTTTTTGATAAGTAGGCAACAGGTCTTTCGACGTTTCGATCGTCTAGCTGAAGGAGCACCGCTCCCAAGGCCTGGTGAGAGGCGTTAGATTCCACTATAAATCTCTTTCTTTGGTCTGGCGTGGCTAAAACAGGGGCTTGAGAGAAGAGAGTTTTTAATTTCTCAAATGACTGTTGTGCTCCTGGAGAACCAAAAGTATCCAACGCCTTTCTTTAGTAAGTGTGTTAAAGGCGTGGTTAAGGTGGAAAAATGGGGGATGAATCGCCTGTAAAAATTGGCAAATCCTAAGAATCGCTGGATCTCTTTTACAGTTCTTGGGGCAGGCCACTCCTTGATGGCAATTACCTTTGTCGGATCCATAGATATCCCCTGATTAGAAAGTACATATCCTAGATAGGTTACCGAGGCCTTGTGGAATTCGCATTTTTCAAGTTTGCAAAATAAATTATTCTGTTGGAGACGATTTAACACTTCGCTTACATGTCTTATTGTGTTCAGACTTGTTTGTGGAGAAGACCAGAATATCATCGAGGTATATGATCACGTAGTGCAATGCGATGTCAGCAAATATATGGTCCATAAAACGCTGGAAGACAGCGGGGGCATTCGATAACCCAAACGGCATCACTCTATACTGAAAGTGCCCGAAAGGGGTTCGAAACGCTGTCTTCCATTCGTCTCCGGCCTTAATCCGTATAAGGTGATAAGCTCCACCTAGGTCCAATTTAGTGTAGATACTGGCTCCACGGACTGCTTCTAATATATCTGGAATTAAAGGCATCACATATTTGTCAGGGATTGTAATCTTGTTGAGTCCTCTGAAGTCTATACAGGGATGAAGCTCTGTGGTGTTTTTCTTTGGTATGAAAAAAAGAGAGGCTGCAGCAGGCGATGTGGACTCCAGTAAATAAAACCATTCCTTAGGTTGAGGTGCAAGTATTCCCTTAACTCTTCCTTTTCCTTTGTGGACAAGATGTACATTCTCCCGAACGGGAGAGGACTGTCCGGGATTAGATCAATCGCACTATCATCTCTACGATGAGGGGGTAACTCCGTGAATTCTGCTTGTGAGAAGACCAGATGATATTTCTGATACTCCGGGGGTATTGTTGTTATCTCATGGAGCTTGGTGGTCCCCTCTTCCTTGTTCTTGTGCGTTCGTTGATGTAGGTTAGTCTTGTTCTGATCTAAACAATTGTGGACGCAGAATTCCGATCCTAAAAAGAGCGTCCCTGCAGTCCAATTGATATAAGGATTATGAGTCCTTAGCCACGGTAGTCCCAAAATCACTGGATAATGTGCAGTTCTTATAATGTCTAGCTCCAGAGCTTCATGATGAGTGTTAATGGAGATGATCAAGGAATCTGTATGATACTTGATGGGTCCCTTAAGTGAGTGGACTGCCATCTACACTCTTTACAGGGATCGCCGATGGTTTTGCTGTACGTGGAATAGTATGTTGATGGGCCCAGAGATCATCAATAAAGTTGCCGGCAGCACCGCTATCTATGAGAGCTGGGACGTGTTCGATTTGTAGGTTGTTCCATGAGAGAGTGATTCCAGGTACAATCATGGAGTGATCAGAAGTGGCTGAGTGTGAGGAGGAAATGGTGTCTGTTAGGGAACTAGAAGTTGCGACTCCACCCCGTACCGTTGTTCCCTTTACGGCAGGGCCCTGGCATTTCCCGTCTTTCTAGGGGGAGTCTTAGGGCATTCCTTAACGGTGTGAGTATCCGCCCCGCAATACATGCACAACCCCAATGACTTTCTTCGCATTCGTTCTTCTACTGTCAATGGACCTTGAGCCGCTCCGAGCTGCATCGGTTCTTCAGACGAAACTGACTTAGGAAAGCTTTCTACAAATGGTTGAGAACTTCGGCTCTTTCTCTTTTCACGGTTCCTCTCCTGTAAGCGGTAATCCAATTGCATGACCAGTGCAATGAGTTTGGACATGTGAGGGCGGGGTACTCGGGACACTTCGTCCTTCAACTCTTCTGAAAGACCGCGTCGAAAGACAGTCATCAGAGCATCATCAGCCCATGAAGTGTCTGCCGCAAACTATTTAAACTTAGTGACATATGAGATTATGTGCATGTTGCTTTGTTTAAGGTCCATTAATCGCTCTTGAGAGGCAATCACTATTTCTTGTCGGCCAAACATACTCTTAACACTGTTGCAGAAGGCCGAATAAGAATCTAATATAGGGTTGTTATTAACCACTAGAGGAGTTGCCCAGGCTAGCGCGGCTCCTGTCATTTGGGATATCATATGCCCTACTTTGTCTCGGTCCGTTGGGAAAAAGGCGGTTTTAAATGCGAACTGTACTGTACAGGACTCTAGAAATTCTTTAAGCAAGTGTGGGTTTCCATCAAATCTACCTTAGTAGGAGAGGTCGCGGAGGACTTCTGAACTGTGTGCTGCTCTATTTGTTTGTTGTCGTAGTGCACTATTTTCCTGTTTTAACTGTTGCACTTCTGCTGACAGTGATTGTACCGCTGAAATCAACTGTTGCATTTGTTGTTCCATGTTTTTCCCGAATGACACCACCTCCCCTGCCACCTAAGTCTTTTTTTTTTTATTTAGGCATTGCTATCTGTTATCTCATAAGTTTATCCCCTAAGAAAGACTTAGATTTATATCTAGTAGCAAGGGTAGTGATGCATTGGTTACAGGCTAAAACATGAATCAACAGTACAATCCATACCTTGTCTTCGGAAATCCTACGAGGAAAGTGAGGACTCACCTAACCCCTCCCTTCCCCGCCCGGTGGAACAGGCGGAGAGTGAAGGTGCCAGGGAAACCCTCGTGGGGGAAAAAACCCTGCGTGGCTGGAGAGTGAGGTGTTCGTGGCCTGCTGATGTCCCTCGAATGGATAGATGCTGCAGAGGCTGTTTTCAGGTATTCGAAGGCGGGCTGCCGATGGAAAGGAATTGTGTTAACGGAGATTGCTGGGAATGGTAGTGATGAAAAAAGAGAGCATTGGGATTGCCAAAAGTACCTGGGATTCCGATTAGTAGAGTTCTAATCGGACAAAGGCTGTACACAGACGAGGGAGATTCCAACTTGATTGGAGGTGAGCAGAGTTTTATGTGTAGCCAGAGGTTTGTGCTAAAGAAGGAAAATAAGAATTAGGAGAAAAGGAGTCTAATGGCCGAATCACGTTTGTGGGGAATTAACACCTACCAAGCAACAAACGTGGCGGATGAGTAGCTCCGTTAGTATCTGCTTACAGTGTATCACAAGGGTTGTTGGGAGTTGTAGTCCCGGGGGAGTTGTATGCACGTTTTCTGTAAAGATAGTACAGGTAGAAGTGAAAGGGAGCCTGCGGTAGCGAAAGAATGTTACAGAAGGGAGATTCAGGACTTAATGTGCGGAAGAGATGAGTGGGCTTTGCACGGACTATGCTCCGAAATTCTCGGAGGTTCGGGAGCGGGAGAAATGGAGTTGCTGCTTACAAAGGGATAGAACAGAGGTTAGTTACGAGGGAAATTAGAATGAAAAGAAGAATACTCACGAAGCGTAGCTTGAGAAATTCATAGCAACGCACTTTGGTGCTGGTTCAGGGTCCGGAAGTACTGCTGCCCGAGAAAGGGGAGGAGTCGAGTTACTTCTTGACAACCGCAAGACTGAACCGTTCCTCGAAGTCCAAGCCGCCATCTTGGTAGGGTGTATACTGCTCAAGTGCATACTGCGCCAAAGGTGCCAAATTGACCAGTGCCGTCTAAATCCCATGACAGTCCCTCTCTTCCACCCCCACATGCAGTGACCATGACAGCGATGAGCAGAACGCCACCCCTGCACAGGCCACACCCAGGAAGAGCCCCCAGGAGGACAGCAACCGGCCGTCAACCTCCAGGGGACAAGCCAGTGGGCGCCGTGTCCCAGCAACCAAGCCACTGCAGGTACGCATTGCACCTGTACCACCAAGGCCCGTGGAGGGCACATCCTCACCAGCACCCCCACCCACTGTCCTGCCTGGAGACACATGTGAGACACCCCATTCCGAGGAGTCTAGTGTGGCTGGGGAGGTGGAAGCCACAGCACCCCTGACAGTGGATGACAGCCAGGAGGACATCTGGGGCACCATGGAGGACGACATTATGGATGTGGTCCATACCCCAACCCAAATTGCATCTCCCCCCCCACCAAATATCATCGATTGATACCGGGAACGCCACCACCCCAGAGCAGTCCGGCCATGACCACACCCAGGGACATCTCAGTCCAGTTTTCAGTGTTGGAGAGGATGAGCAGGCTGGGCATGACAGCCAGGTTCCCAGCACATCCACAGGTGCACCCGCAGGGCCGCAGCGGACTGACCTGCTCACTGCATTCGTTCGTGAGTTTGTACAGGACAACCGTCAGGCCAGAGAGGAGTGGCGTACAGAGTTAGCTGCACTAGGCCGGTCCATTACGGACAACACCAGCCGCCTCTGCAGGAAGTCTCGGCCCTCAGGCAGGTGCTAGGGTGCATCGCGGATGCCTTGGAGGCAGGTCATCCCGCCCCACAACCTCAGCAGGAGGCCACACCGTCGTCCTGCAGTTCCACCCAAACGAGCCTGCTCCGCAGGTCGTCTGTGCACAGCGCCGACAGGACATGCCACCCCCTGGCTCAGGGAGTGCCGAGTGAATATTATGGCAGCCTTATGTAGGCCTCTGGGACTCAATGGGACTTGTGTGGGGGAGTTGTGGGTGAGGGGGGGTAAGGGTGTGTGGGGGAGTTGTGGTGGGAGGGGAGGGGGCGGTCAGGGTGGTGGAGGGTTTTGTCACTTAAGTTTATATTGTTACATTCAATACGCCGGTTGTTTGAAAAATAAGACCTGACTGGACATTCATCAATGCGCATGTGTCATTTAATCATTTACAGTGCATAGTGTACATGTACCCACACACCCAGTGCCCTCTGTCCAACCATCATGTCACCCTCTGCTGACAAGTGTGTCAGAAATAATATGCAATCACTGACTGGCGCACACAGCCTGTCCCTCCTGTGCATCGCAACCGTGATGATGTCCCGCCACATCTTCATCTTCCCCTTCATCTTCATCGGGAGGTAGAAGTTCAATGTCAGGGGGTGGGGGCACGTTACGGCGGATGCACATATTGTGCAGCATTACACATGCCATGATGATCTTGGCCACCTTCTCATGCCTGTAGAGGAGTGCCCCAACCGACCGGCTGAGGCAGCGAAATCGTGCCTTCAACAAGCCAAAGGTCTGCTTGATGACCACACGGGTACGGGTATGGGAACGATTGTAGTCCTCCTCATGCCTGTTCTGTGGGTTTCGGACAGGGTTGAGGAGCCAAGGCTTCAAGGGATAGCCACTATCACCTGAGGAAAATGAAGGTAAATATCAGGGGAATCATGAGGGACAGCTGTACTAGTCACACATGCCGTGACCACAAAAGTGATGGGTTGAAGGTTTCGAATGAATCTGGACCACTGGCAATTGCTCTGGGCAACCTTCAACACCACCGTTTGTTAGCCCGTCTGCGCCATTGCAAAAGGGGTCCAGCCATGTGCAAATCAGTCAGCTGCCGCCACCAATGGTAGCAGCCCAGCCCGAACTGCTAGGCCAGGTCCCCTCTGCACAGAAAACCAAGCAACCCCAGACATGTTTCGGCCTTGTTGGATCTCCTCAGTGAGGTGCAGCCTGGTTCCCTATGGCGCAGCCAGCAAGGGACCCACGTCTGGGCATACCCTCTCTCACATGGAGAGACAAACTGTGACCACAAAAGTGATGGGTGGAAAGTTTTGAATGAATCTGAACCACTGGTAATTGCTCTGGGCAACCTTCCACACTACCCTTTTTTAGCCTGTCTGCGCCATTGCAAAAGGGGTCCAGCCATGAGAGTTGTGGTGGGAGGGGGGTGAGGGTGGTGGAGGGTTTTGTCACTTACGTTTATATTGTTACATTCAATACGCCGGTTGTTTGAAAAAGAAGACCTGACTGGACATTCATCAATGCGCATGTGTCATTTAATCATTTACAGTGCATAGTGTACATGTACCCACACGCCCAGTGCCCTCTGTCCAACCATCATGTCACCCTCTACTGACATGTGTGTCAGAAATAATATGCAATCACTGACTGGCGCACAGCACGTCCCTCCTGTGCTTCGCAACCGTGATGATGTCCCGCTTCATCTTCCCCTTCATCTTCATCAGGTGGTAGCAGTTCAATGTCAGAGGGCGGGGGCACGTTCCGGCGGATGCACATATTGTGCAGCATTACACATGCCATGATGATCTTGGCCACCTTCTCATGCCTGTAGAGGAGTGCCCCAACCGACCGGCTGAGGGAGCGAAATCGTGCCTTCAACAAGCCAAAGGTCTGCTCGATGACCACACGGGTACAGGAACGATTGTAGTCCTCCTCGTGCCTGTTCTGTGGGTTTCAGACAGGAGTGAGGAGCCACGGCTTCAAGAGATAGCCACTATCACCTGAGGAAAATTAAGGTAAATATCAGGGGAATCATGAGGGACAGCTGTACTAGTCACACATGCCAGCAGGTTATCGTTGTCCACATGCACAAGTCCATGGATGCATTGACGCCATTTTCTGTCCCTCCATGTGTCCTGTGCCATGTTCTAATGGTGTGGGTTGCATCTTCAAGATGATACATGGTGTACACTGCCATCTTGTTGCACATGCATGTGTATGCATACAGCTGTGTTAATGTCAAATTAGTGAGGTGTTGTGTCCTGTGAGATTTACTTAGGGGGAGCGTTGGCAGTAGTCTGTGCAATCAGCCTTGATCATTCCCATGGTGACATGCAGCACTCCTGTGAGTGTGCCGGCCCTTTGTCGGACAGTGTATTCCCTAGTAGGTTCAGTTTGATGCACTCCCAGGGATGCTTGTCCTGTGTGGTGATATGCTGGAGACAGCAACATGGTGCATATGCATTGCATGGTGCACAGCGGCGTTACGGAG
Organism: Ambystoma mexicanum; assembly: GCF_040938575.1. Lineage (NCBI taxonomy): Eukaryota > Metazoa > Chordata > Amphibia > Caudata > Ambystomatidae > Ambystoma > Ambystoma mexicanum. Next base: position 1,134,759,820 of record NC_090923.1, read on the forward strand.
GGTGAGGGTCCCTGATGGGTGGTGCACATGTTGTGGGATGGTTTCCTGTTAGTCATGTCGTGATAGGTGTCAACCTTACTTCATTCATATGGGATTTGTGGGTCTTGTACGGTTTGTGATGGGTTTGGGCACAATGTTTGGTGATGTGCACATTGTGCAGTCACATCAACATTGGCAGAATGGTGGTGTGTGCATCTCTCCCCCCTTTTCAATGCCATGTGCCAGTCCTGCTACTTACCAAGCAGCCAGGCACATCGTCCAGCATGTCGCACCATGAAGCGTGGAGTTCCGCAGGACCAACGAGTCATAAGTCTATCCTGGATATCGAGCACAACAATGTGTGATGATCTTGCTTGCGTCGCATACCGTCTGCACATTGATGGAGTGGTATTGCTTGCGGTACACCGCCTCCATGGCATGCGGGACCACCAACTCCACGTGGGTGCAGTTGAGGGCACCTACACAATTTGGCATGCCTGCCAGTGCATGGAAGGCCACTATTGTATCAAATATCTCCTGATGAGTCCGTTGTAGGGATATGTAGTCCCTTGTGTGCTTGAGGAGGGCATCCAGCACTTGGTTCAGTATCCTGGAAAAAAAAGGGTTCAGATATACCATGCATGTGCACCACTGTGTGTTGGTAGGTGCCTGTTGCAAGGAAGTGGAGCACAGACACTACCTTCAGTAGAGGGAGGATGGTGGTGTGTATTTCAATGAGGCTCACTATGTCGTTGTGTATCAGGTCCACTATGGTGGTGATGGTGTCCCAGTCCAGACGGTACAGGGTGTGGATCTGCTCTGGGGTTAGGTTGTAAGGATTGGCTCTGGTGCGAGGGATAGGGGGCTGCTGGCGTGGTAACGGTGGCTGCACTGGTGGGGCATGATGGGCCTGTCCCACCCTCCTTCTCCTCCTGCATCTCCTCTGTGTTGGCTGCTGTTGTTGATTTTGTGGCAATTCAAGCAAGTCCTCCAGCTCCAGAAATGCTACTACTATTGGAATCATCTTGGTGTGGGAGGGGGTATGGTGTGTGGGTGTGCTCCTTTTGTACTGGGCCAGACTCCATTGCCTCCACCTGTGCTGATTGTGTGCACCTGTGGCAGTTGGGAACACTGCTCAGGGCATTTAACGGTAGGTCGGCGATGCCGGTATTTACGGCATGCCGGCAAGCACTTTTTGCGACTTCATGAGGCCGTTATTTGCATCTCCGCCTCACTTGGGATCTACTCCAGTTTGCGGCATGCCGCTAATGCCAGCATGGTGGGTCACGTGCGCACGCCCAGACCGATATGAACGGCTCCGTACTTTGCGATGCCGTTAATAGCGGTCTGGTAGGTCAGAATATCTCGTAGCAGTAATCGATGCCGGTATTCCTTTACCGGCATCATTTTTCCCTTAGTACCAACCTCGGAATGACCCCCAGTGTGTGGACATTCCTTTGTGGGTGCTTGGGGACTACACTGTACTTAAGAACCAGACCGCATCACCTCCTGAGAAGCTAGGCCTTGATTGCTCGAGTACGTTACCAATAATAGAGAATCTTGGCTGGGGTCCTCTGTGCCTCTCCTTTGCCATATAGAGAGCAGAAGTACAGACACCCCCTCCAGTCTTTACACTGGTGGCAGCGGTGGGATGCTTATGGTTTTGAGAATCAGTGTATAACCGTGCCACTTACAAGATATCTGCACTTTGTTAAATTGAGGTTTAGTTGTGTGCTAGATATATGCATTACAAGCAATGGAGTCTATTGCAAATGTTAAATTGACTAGGATGAGCTTAGAGGCTCTACAGAGTGCTTGTGAAGCCAGGGAATTAAACTTTGAGGATAAGTCTACGACTGAGCTGATAGCTGCCCTGGTGGACTACCAGATTGATTGTGAAGCTCTTGAAGGGGGGGGTGCAACCAATGAGGAGTCTGCCCATGGGGCTGTTGCTGAATCTGATTCTGGGAATGCCACCATTCCTGCTGCCTCTGTTACGACCTCCAGCAATTCCATGGAACTTGAGTTATTAAGGATTTGAATACTGCAAGTTGGAAATAGAAGCTGAGCTTAAGAAAGAGGAGTTGGCACAGCAAGTGGAACTCAAGAATAGGGATCTTGAACTCACAAGGACACTGAATGTCAGCGAATCCAGCTAGAGAAAGCTAAACCAGTTGAGAGTGCCAGGTCCCCAGCTACCAAGTTTATGAAAGATTTGGTGGGTGTGTATGTGGAGGGTTCTGATGTCCTCCAATGGATTGAAGCGTTTGGAATGGCTTGTGCAATTCATGATGTTGATAAGAGAGATTGGCCCAAGTGTTTGTTAAGCAGAGTGCCTCAGACTGGGTATGACCGTATTCTGAAACTGAGTGCGGAAGAAAGGGGTCAGTATGAGTGCATACTGACCCCTTCAAAGTTCTGCTTTGATTACCAAGTTTAGCAAGACACCTACCCAATACCTTGAAAGGTTCAGGGATTTTAAGAAAAGAGAGCATGTGTCTTGGATTGACTGGGTGAGCGCTGTACATATGAACATGATGGGGTGGATTGATGGATACAAGGTGAAAACTTTTGTTGAGTTGTCCCACCTTTTGTTTTCTGAGCATTTTTCAGAAGCCTGTTCATCAGAGCTGCGTCAATATGTAGCTGACCAGAACGTTTTGGATCCCTTTGAGCCGGCCAGGCTAGCTGACAAGCGAGTCTCCCACCGGGTGTCCCCTAAGGACTCCAAAGGGAAGGACAAGAACAAAGAAAAGGGGACCTCTCAGAAAGCTGAGGAGTCCCAGAAGCAATCACAGTTGGGTAAACTAAAACCTTCCTCTCCTAAGACCCAAAAATCTAGTGGGGATAAGTAATCTGTGGGTGGGAATAAGAGTAGTGGTCTACCTGCTGCAAAGCAGGCTCCCAGTGGTTCCAGTACCGGGTTATAGGTCAAAATTTCGACTCAAAGGGGTCGAATGACAAAAGGGTCGAGTCAATTTGACCGAAAAAAGGGTCACATTTTTTTCTTTTTTTGGGTGTAAAAACACCTTTTTTTCTAAACTAAAGCAAAAAAAAATATACATTTAAAAAAAAATTCTATCCTTTTGTTTTCGGTCAAATTGACTTGACCCTTTTGTCATTCGTGAGTCGAAACTTTGACCGGACACCCCAGTACCGTACCCTGCATTCCTGGCACTTGTTGGGACTGTGGGGCTCTGGATCACAAGAAGGGTGACCCCAAGTGTAAAGGTAAGGCACTTGGAGTCCAGGCTGTCAGCCTAACCTACCCATACCCCATGTCTGAGGTGGAGGCCACTGATCTCCCCTCCTCTACAGGGATCACATTCAGTGCTCCTGTAGAGATTTTCCTAGTGTCCCTTGGGGCCTGGGACCAGTACGCAGAAGTACTGGCGACAATCACACAACCCGTGTGTTTTTGAGAAGTGTCCTCTTGAATGGCCAGCCTTCTACTGGTTTGAGAGACATTGGGGCAAGCATGACAGTGGTGGATAGGACCCTGCTCAAGCCAGAGGACTACGTAGGTGCTCCTCTGAGAACCACCAGGTTAGCTGGTGGGCTCCCAAATTATTGCCTGTAGCCTTAGTCACACTCATGATTGTTTCAGGACAATGTCCCTGCTAACATTCTGTTAGGAAATGATCTAGTAGAGTTGAGGTTGATCTCAGATGGTCTACCCATGACTGCTGCTGCAGTCACTAGGTCACAGGTGACACAGGGTCTGGCTGTGAGTCAGGTACCCAAGCCAAAGGCAAGGCCTAAGGCAAGAATACGGAAGAACAAGAAGGCCACCTCTGTGAAGGGGGCTCCTTCTCTTCCTGCTGTTCCTACAGCACCCATTGGGATCCATGCTCCGGACGTGCTGGGTCCAATGGAAAACTCAAACTGAACTCCTGAGGGAGGAGATGCAGAAGACCCTCCTGCGAGAGAGGTGCTCAACCCGAAGGACCACCTTGACCTTCAATGCCTGTTAGCTGAAGGGGGACCGTTCCGGGTTGACTTCTGTAAGGGTCAGAGAGAGTGCCACTCTCTCAAGGGTCTGAGAAAACAGGCCCTGTCCCAGGCACAAGGAGAAGTGCCTAGGACATTCTGGATCTATTGGGAAGGTGAGCTCCTTGTTAGTGAGCCCACTAAGCCTGAACCTGGTGCCCTCAAGAGGTTGGTGTTACCCCAGGTTTACAGGCCCTTCCTGCTGCAGTTGGCGCATGAGGTACCCTTAGCTGGTCATCTTGGGAGCAGGAAAACTAATCAGAGGCTCTCTGCCCATTTCTACTGGCCTTGGATGGGAGTAGAAGTGGAGTCCCACTGCAGGACATGCCCAACTTGTCAGTTATCTGGCAAGATTGGAGGCAATGTCATTGCCCCACTGCAGCCGTTGCCAGTGGTTGGCACACCGTTTGAGAGGGTGGGCATCGACATCGTCAGTCCTCTTGACCCTCCCACTTCAGGTGGACATTGGTTCATCCAGGTCTTGGTTGATCATGCCACCAGGTACCCTGAGGCTATACCGCTTTGGACTGTTACTGCCAAGGTGGTTTTCAGAGATCTCCTGGGCATTTTCACCCATGTTGGATTCTCTAAGGAGGTTGTCTCTGAGAGAGGATCCAACTTCATGTCTAGTTACATGAAAACCATGTGGAAACAGTGTGGGGTAACCTACAAGTTCTCCACCTCTTACCATCCCCAGACCAATGGTCTGGTTGAGAGATTTAATAAAACTCTCAAGGACATGCTAGGCACTTTGGAAGAGCCACTAAGGAGGAAATGGGATCTCCTCCTGCCGTGCCTGCTGTTCGCTTACAGAGAGGTACTGTTACGCTCACCTGGTATCCACAGGGATGCCACCCAGCTGGGTTACTCGCTGGTATGCTTCTCGGCTTTGCCCAGATGTGGTCTGTAGGGAAGGTTCTGCCTGAAAATACAGGAGGACAGTGTTCAAGGCTGACCGACTGGGGTAAGTATCCTCCCTCCACCCCCTCCGTATGATTTCAGCCCCTCTGGGCCCTCTCCTCACCTTGTGGTAGAGTTAGGCATGCTCTCCGTCCTGCCTTCTTTACAGGGGCGCATTGTCTTTCATGGGCGTGTGTGGTCCAGTTATTTCACTGACGCCGGCTCGTTTGATATTGTTCAGGTAGGTCTTATTGTTGTTGTTTAGTTTTGTTGCTATCCAAATAGCCCCAACAAAATAGTCCAGGTAAAGTAGTTCCTAGGCTACCACACCCAAAACACTAGACCGCATAGGAACCAAGCTATGTGGAAGCCTCCATTTTGCCTGATAACACATTAAGTAGTTCCCAAGCACATGTTTTTCATGGTGTATGAGCCTGGCGCTATCAGAGCCAGGAGTGGACCCAAGAGGGTTTTGGAAAAGGATGCCAGGTTCTAGAGGCCCGAGTCCTGACTCCACCTGGCCAGTGGGTTTGCCATAGGGGGTTTTGGACAAGGGTCGTGACAGCACTCCCCCCTAAGGCCCCTCCCATGGTGTTCCTTCTGTCTGGCCCAGGTTTAGTTGGGAAGTTCCGATGGAATTTTCTGATTAGACGTGGTGCGTGGATATTCTCATTGGGCTCCCAGGATCTATCTTGTGGTCCAAATCCTTTCCAATCGACGAGATAATATAGCTTGGTCCTAGAGTATTTAGAGTCCAAGATATCTTTGACTTCGAATTCTGGTTCTCCGTCAACAAGTATTGGTTAAGGTGGTGTCCCAATCCGTGTGCCGGGTTTCATTGGTTTCAGGAGGGACACATTAAATACCGGGTGGATTTGTAGATTAGGTGGTAAATCCAGTTTCATGGCTACTGGGTTGATAATTGCCTTAATGGTATAGAGTCCTAGGAATCTGGGATGAAAGGTCCGGGTTCCCTTGATGGGTACGCTAACCAAACTTTGACTCCTACTTGATAATCAGGGGCCTTTTTCCGGTATTGGTCGGCGAATCTCTTGTTTTTCTTCGGCATGAATAAGGTATTCCTTTGTCCTTTTGAAAGCCTGAGTAATGGTTGTGTGTGTAGAGTCTTTACCGCTGGCATTTCCAAGCTGGCTGGAAGGTCTAGTTCAGAGGTACGTGGATGTCTGCCATAAAGGGTATAGAAGGGTGTTTGTCCCGTGCTTGAATGCAAAGAATTGTTGTATGCATATTCGGCTATCCATAGTAGGTCTTTCCAATTCCTTTGTTCGTGGTGCAGCATGCACCGTAAATATTGCTCGAGTGTCTGATTGGTTCTCTTGATTTGGCCGTCCGTTTGGGGATGGTGAATGGTAGATAGCCGAACGTCGATCTGCGCCATTGCACAACATTTTTTCCAGAAGTTTGAATCAAACTGGCTGCCTCGATCAGAGACCAGAACTGAAGGGAAGCCATGTAGCTTAACCACACCCTCCAGGAACACTTTTGCTAAAGTGGCTGCGTCTGGGAGGCCTTTGAGAGGAATAAAATGGGCCATCTTCGAGAAGAAGTCCACAACTACAAGGATGGTGTTGAATCCTTGGCTTGGAGGTAGATCAGTGATGAAGTCAAGGGAAAGAGTGTGCCATGGAACTGGAGGAATGTCCAATGGTTGTAGGAGACCAGATGGCTTTTGTTTCTGTGATTTATTTTGTGCGCAGACACCGCAGGACTGAATATACTGAATGATGTCCTTACGCCAGGTAGGCCACCAAAAGTTCTTTTACCTTAGCTAGGGTTTTGGCGATCCCAGGTTGCCCTTCGATCAGTGAATCGTGATAGTTTGAAATAATATGCTGTTGTAATTCCTTCTTGGGTACATATAGGCGATCCCTAAAAAAGGGTAGATGGACCTCGATGGTATATGGTTCTCCTTGAGTTTGCCATGCAAGGAAGGCATCAGGACTCATTGTCCGTTGGATTTCTTTCCGTAGTTCTGCTTGTGTTAAGGCTGTTGTGATACCCAAGAGTTTGTCTTCAGGTATAATAGGTACTGGGTCGGGAGTTGTATATACCATTTAATCTATGCCCATGCGAGATAAGGCATCCGCTTTTCCGTTTCTGACTCCTGGTCGAAATGTGATTACATAATCATATTTGGCGAAGAAAAGGGCCCACCGTAATTGGCGCGAGGACTGGGCCTTGGCTGTTTTGAGATATTGCAGGTTTCGGTGGTCTGTGATGATTGTAATGGTATGTCTGGCCCCCAGAAGGTAGTGCCTCCAGGAATTAAAGGCGGATTTGATAGCCAGGAGTTCCTTGTCTGTGATGGCATAATTAATCTCTGGAGGTGAGAATTTTTTTGACCAGAAGGCCACAGGATGTAGCTGGCCGTTTTCCAGATCTCTCCGTGAAAGGACAGCCCCCATTGCGAGACTGGACGCATCAGTTTCAACGACATAAGGGAGGTCTGGACGAGGATGTCGCAGGATTGGAGCAGAGGTAAATCTTCGTTTAAGTTCCTGAAAGGCTTCTTCTGCTTCTTCGGTCCAAGTAAACTTTTTATTGTTTTTCGTAATAGTACTGTGATTGGGAGCACAACCTGAGAGAAGTCTGGGATGAACCGGCGGTAGAAGTTCGCAAAGCCCAGCATGCTTTGTACCCCTTTCAGAGACGTCAGTGAAGGTCATTTCAGAATGGCATCTACCTTGTGCATGTCCATTCCGATGCCTCCTGGAGTAAGGATAAAACAAAGAAACTCTACTTTGGTGACGTGAAAAAAGCATTTTTCAAGCTTTGCAAACAAGCGATGTTGACGGAGCTTGATGACGACTGAACGAACGTGCCTGACATGATCTTGTTTCGAGGCTGAGTATACTAAGATGTCGTCTATGTCACTAAGGCGCACACATCAATTAATTCCCTTAAGACGTCATTCATGAAATATTGGAATGCCGCAGGAGCGTTGCATAACCCGAAGGGCATGACTTGATATTCAAACAAGCCGTACTTAGTACGGAAGGCGGTTTTCCATTCATCTCCTTTTCTGACTCGGACCAGGAGGTTACGCTCCTCGAAGGTCCAATTTGGTATAAATCTGGGCATCTTTAACTTGGTCTAGCATCTCAGGGATAAGTGGCAAGGGGTAGCAGTTCTTCACGGTGATCTGGTTCAATGCGCGGTAGTCAATACAGGTTCTCAAGTCTCCTTTTTTGATACGAAAAACAAAGGACTGGTTGCGGGGGACTTCGAAGGACGGATAAATCCGTTTGAAAGGTACTGGTCTAAATAGGATTTCAAATTAAGGTTTTCTGGTTCTGTGAGAGCATAGATCCTGCCGCAAGGGATTTGTGCACCAGGAACAAGGTCGATCTGACAGTCATAGGGCCTGTGCGGCGGCAATGTATTGGCTTGGTCCTTTTGGAAAATATCCTGGAAATCATGGTATTCACTGGGCAAGGTATTAGTTGCTCGCAGGGTTGATACTGTCGCTCCGGGAGTCATGGGGATACAGACGTCAGGTTTCTCCTCTTGGTAGTAGCAGGCAGGGGAGCAGTCACCAGGGAAGGTTAATTTTCGTGGCCGCCAGTCTATCAAAGGGTTGTGAGCAACCAACCATGGCATCCTTAGTATTAGCCTGAACTGAGGTGCCTTGAGGAGATCAAATGAAATAGACTCCCGATGTCCATCCTGGCACAGCAAGGTTACCCTGGCTGTGCACTGGGTTACTGGTCCGGAAGCGATTTCTGTCCCATCCACGGTGGTTACCTTGTCCATAGTTGGCTTAGAACACAAAGGAAGCCCCATCTCTGCTGCCAGTTCTTGATCAATATAATTTCCAACTGCTCCGCTATCGATGTATGCTTCAACGGCATGCATTCTTGACGACTGTTGGTGGTTAATTAAGATCACTGATATTGCAGAGTGCGAGGTCAGCAACTCTTTCTTCTCACTCGATAAACTGACCTCTACGTTTGTCGAGCTTGGTAGTTTTCCGATTCCTTAGCTTCATCCTTCTCTGTGGCCCCGACTGTTCTTCTTGGGGGTTTTACTGGACAGTCCTTCAGGAAATGTCCTGGTTTCCCACAATACAAACAAAGCTGTTGTCTTCTTTTGTCCCACTCTTGTTTTGTTAATGGAGGCCGTATCCCTCCAATCTGCATGGGTTCTACAGCATTTTCAGGTACACAGGGTGTGTTTTCCCTTGGTCGAACATACACGTCTGAGGGTCCGTCTTAGACCGGTCTGCCTTTCGGTCCTGCAACCGGTGGTCTAGCTGCACGACCAGATTTATGAATTCTGCAGTCTCTAGATGGATCAACCACCTGGGCTAAGATGCCCTTTAATTCGTCTTGTAAGCCTCAATGGAATAACGTGGTTCTTTTGTTTTCTGGCCACCTAGCTTCGGCAACCAGTCTGTTGAAGGTAGCAATGTACGTTAACAAGTACCGATTCCCCTGTCAGAGGGACAAGTGTTCATTGTCTACTGCTTGTTCCTGGGTATGGCGAGCAAAAAGTTTTTCCATTTCTCTATGGACCCCCCCAAAGTCATGTAATAGAGGATCGTCATGGGTTACCAACGGCACCGACCAATCTGCTGCACTACTACTCGGGTATGATAAGACAAAAGCTACCCGAGCTTGGTCATTTCGAAATACTCCAGGCCTACAAAGAAAATGAAGGCGACACTGATTGATGAATGCCACATACTTCGGTGGGTCGCCTGAGAACCGTTCTGGTGGTGCCAGTAGAACTGTTCCAGGTAATGTGATCTGTACCGGAGTGGGTGGTATAGCGGGGTTTTGCATCGTTGGATTGCTTCGAGGTAGAGGCATCTGTCCTGCCTGTGATTGCAAGTATTGCCTGTTAATCTCTTCAGTGCGTTCTTTGGTCACTATTTAGGTCTCTCCGGAGGGCATTAGTCTCCTGTCGGGCAGAATGAACCTCAGCACGAAGCTCTCCAAGTAATTGGGCTAATTGGTCCATTTCTGATGTCTTCATGGTGCCCAGGTGGATGTGTTATTGTAGGCTTCGCGTTCTGTTACGCTAACCTGGTATCCACAGGGATGACACCCAGCCAGGTTACTCGCTGGTATGCTTCTCAGCTTTGCCCCGATGTGGTCTGCGGGGAAGGTTCTGCCTGAAAATACAGGAGGACTGTGTTCAAGGTTGACCGACCGGGGTAAGTATCCTCCCTCCACCCCCTCCCCCCCATATGATTTCAGCCCCTGTGGGCCCTCTCTTCACCTTGTGGTAGAGTTAGGCGTGCTCTCCTTCCTGCCTTCTTTGCAGGGGCGCGTGGTCTTTCATGGGCATGTGTGGTCCAGTTATTTCACTGACGCCGGCCCGTTTGATATTGTTCAGGTAGGTCTTATTGCTGTTCTTTACTTTTATTGCTATCCTGCATGCCTTTCTTTGTTTAAAATGTCTCTTTTTTCTCCCTTAGGTATGCGAAGCTTCAGCGCGGCGAACTAGCTTGGTTGAGCCCCGCTGGTAATTGATGGTGTATTAAAAGCGCTATCATGCGGTAAGTAAGCGCTATGCACAGCGCTGCGAAGTCTTGCCTTTGCAAACCTGTGTTTTCCTTCCTTGTAGGTTGCGGTGTTCTTCAGCGCGAGTGGAATGTCCGGAGTGGTGCCAGCCGAGAGGCGACCAGCCAGGTAAGCCTTTTGAGCAGTTCGTAACTTGCAAATGTCTCTACTGCTTTCTTTAATGTTGCAGATTCAAGGAAGCTATTCTCACTAGCTGCGAGTGGCTAAAGATGAAGACAGCAGGTAAGATGCTGCTGCTAATGATGTTGCTTTTGTCTCCTTGCAGATTCTGCTTCTCCGAGGTTCGAGGGAATAGCTGGACACGGCGAGTGTCACGTTGCAAGCTGCAAAGTAATGCGAAGCATGTTGTCTTGCTCAGGTGTGGTTTAAATAGCCCCAACAAAATAGGCCAGGTAAAGTAGTCCCTAGGTTACCACACCCAAAACACTAGACCGCATAGCTTGTTTCCTTGGAACCAGGCTATGTGGAAGCCTCCATGTTGGCTGATAACACATTAAGTAGTTCCCAAGCACATGTTTTTCATGGTGTATGAGCCTGGCGCCATAGGCGCCAGGAGTGGCCCCAAGAGGGTTTTGGAAAAGGATGCCAGGTTCTAGAGGCCCGAGTCCTGACTCCACCTGGCCAATGGGTTTGGCAGAGGGGGTTTTGGGCGAGGGTCGTGACAGGTACCTCAAGAGGGTGTTGGTTTCAGCCCCTTTGAGTTACTCTTTGGACATTCCGTGAGGGGGCCCCTTGCCTTGATCAGAGAAGGTTTGGAAGCCACCCCTTCAGGTCCTGCCAAGATAGTGGGGGACTATGTGTTAGGCCTCAGACGGAGGATGACACAGATGATGGGACAAGCGACAGCGAATCTCAAGGCCAGCCAGGAATTGAATAAGTACTGGCATGACCTTAAACCCTCGCAAGTCGATTGGACTCCAGGCCAGGAGATCCTTGTGATGGAGCCTCCCAAGCCTCGAGCTGTGGCAGACAAATGGACTGGACCCTTCAGGATAATCTCCAAGATGGGCGAAGTCATTTATCTGGTTGACATGAGAGTCTCTGGGTAGCCCCTCAAGTGTTCCACGTCAACGGGCTCAAGCCTTTCCAAAGGCTAGCGGAGTTCTCATGTCTCTTGCTAGCTTCAGAGCAAGAAGAGGATGAGTGTGAGCCCCTTCTTGATTTGCTGCATTGCAACCCTCAGGATGGTCCAGTGGAGGGAGTACATCTCTCTCCAGATCTGACGACAGAGCAGCAGAGGGCCTGCAGGGCTTTGCACCAGCAGTATGCCTCTCTGTTTTCACTGACACCAGGCCTTACACCATGGTGTAGGCACGAAATTGACACTGTTGACAGTATGCCTGTCAAAAGCGGGTGCTACCGTATGTCAGATACAGTTAAGAACCACATCCATGCTGAGGTCGCCAAGATGTTGGATCTGAGTGTTATTGAACCCTCAACCAGTCCCTGGTCAAATCCCGTGGTCCTTGTCCCAAGGCAAGTTCCCAGGCAGGTACCAAGGATTGGAGGTTCTGTGTGGACTACTGAGGAGTCAATGCCGTCACCATAACTGACACGTACCCATTGCCCAGGGCTGATGAGCTCATGGACACCATAGGTGCTGCCAAATTTGTGAGCACCTTTGACCTTACCTCAGGCTTTTGGCAAATAGCTCTGACGGACCATGCCAAGGAAAGGACGGCATTCTACCAGCTTAGGGTCATGCCTTTTGGGTTGAAGAATGCCCCTGCCATCTTCCAGAGATTGGTCAATCATGTGCTCGCGGGCTGGAGGCCTTCTGTGTGGCCTACTTAGACGACATTGCCATCTACAATTCCACCTGGGAAGAGCATTTGACACATCTGGATAAGGTGTTGCAGGCCTTGAAAAGGGCTAACCTCACTATCAAGGCCACCAAGTGCCAGATAGCTCAGGGGAAAGTCACGTATCTTGGTCATGAGGTAGGAGGGGGTCAAATCCAACCTCTCTCCAGTAAAGTATAGGATGTACATGACTGGGAGACTCCCACTACTCAACCCCATGTGAGAGCCTTTTTGGGCCTCACTGGGTATTATCGCAATTTCATGGCCGACTATGGGACCATAGCTGCACCGCTGACAGATCTGACTTCACCCAAACAACCTAGGAAGGTTAATTGGACTGAAGACCATCAGAGGGCCTTTGATGGCTTGAAAGAAAGTCTGTGTAGGGCACCCGTGTTGTGTGTGCCTGACTACAGCAAACCCTTTATCGTCCAGACGGATACCTGCGACACCGCAATTCGAGCTGGCTTGTCCCAGTTAGATGACAAAGTAAGGGAACATCCAATCATATTCATCAGTAGACAACTCAAGGGTAGAGAATTTAGATGGGCTACTGTTAAAAGGAATGTTTTAGCATAGGTTGGAGCCTTAGGCGTTTTAGGCCTTACCTTACGGGGTCTACCTTCAAGGTCCAAACAGATCATAAGCCCCTGATGGGGCATATGCAGATGAAGGGTGAGAACCCGAAACTGCACATGTGGGCCATTAGCCTGCCATAGAGCAGAGACCAAGGAAGAGTCACGATAATGCAGATGGCCTTTCCAGAAGGTATGTTGACCGTCTGGATGAGGGTGTCAATCTCGTCGGAGATTAGGCACACTAACCTCAGTCTGGGGGGGGGGCGACTGTGATGATGGAAATGCATTGGAGGGACAAGGGTTCCCTGAACATCTCCTGTAGTAATTTTTTTAATTGTGTTTTCTATTGTTTTCTGCCCAGGAGTCCATGTGGGTCTCCTGGCAGTGCAGCTCTTCCTATTTTTGGTTTGGTCTGCAGACCCGTGGGGTACCCTTATGGCACCCATGGGTTGGGGTACAACCCTCTGCCCCTAGTGTATGTTTTTGGGCACCTGTGGGTGGCCCACAGAGCAGAGTATAGGCTGGTGGCAGCTCCATGCTGAATTTGACAGGTGCTCTGAGTATCATCCATTTTGGGATACCCAGGCCCTGCCATTCGAATCAGTTGATTCCTTATAGGAAACCAGATAGGCCCTGTGGCCTCTTGCTTTCTATTGCCGGTTACCTTGTTTTCCCAAAGTCCTGGGAAGCCCTGACTCTGTCCCTTCCCCCTGACTGACTATTGGGTGGAGGTTCCATATATGGTATTGTGGTGAGGTCCAGGCCAGACTGACTGGAGCCTTCCCAGTGACTTTATGTTGTGGGTGCACCCTGTGGGTGGGAACTGGGTGAATAGAGTGTGTGACCAATATGCACTTCTTGTTGTGGATGTCTGGTTTCACAATGACTGAGACAGCCCTGCCCGAAACTGTTATGAACGCAGTGTGTAGTGTTGAATGGCTGGGTACTTGTCCCAATACACATTCCTTGTTGCGAGTGTCTGAGAGGGAGGAGAATGGCCTGAATGCACTGTATGCCTGATTGGCTGACTGACTGCTGAATGCCCTTCTGAGTGATTGGTTGCCTGAGAGTGACCCAGCAGAATTAATGGGAGATCAACAGTATATCTGGGGGCCTCTCACTGCCAGAATTTGTTCAGAAACTGAAGTAGAAACTGACATCAAAACTGACGCCGTTCAGAAGCTGAAGTCGAAACTGATGCTTAATCTCCAAGCCGAGCCTGAAGAAGAAGGTTGACTGCTGTTACCTTCACTGCAATCTGAAATCCGCTGTGACGTTGAGACTGATCTGAGAGAGGACCTGGTTAGGTGCCCTCTTCCCGAGCTCCGAGGGACCGGGACCTGGTTAGGCACCCTCTTCACGAGCTCTGAGGGACCATCGAGCACTGCTAACCTTCGGCGAAGCTACCTGAAGTCAGACCCTCAACAGGCTGCCGACCGGAGCCGGGACCGCCGAGGAGAACGAAGAGAAGCACCGGATATTCCATCCACCGTCGTCGACCAGGGTTTGCAGGTTTGCTATAACCGCTGGAGGCCAGTCGAAGCAGTGTTGCTCAGAAGTGGGGACTGCTTGACGCTGTGCCATTGACGACGAACGCTGCACGCTCCATTGATTAAGACATTTGATTCCCGGACACGCCCGTCCGCACCGCTGACCGCCTTATCCTGCCGGAGAAGGCCAGGCCGTCGACGTGTCGAGGAGCATCTGCCGGTGGGTTTCCCACCACCCAAAGACCGCAGAGACGCCGGACGACTCGACGCCCTTGCTTAACAAACTCTTTGCGGTCCTGAACTATCGCATCGAGGTGCCCCGCATGCCTCTTCGTTGCAGGACGTCTTCCACTCGTCGTCCACAAGCACCGCCAGGACTGAAGCTGCTGCCTCGACGTCGCCAAACTTCCATCAAGGATTCTCAATGCAGAGTTCACTTTCTTCGAGGCCCATCGATGATCCGTGGCCGCTGCTTTAGAGGGAGTCACTCAAGAAGGATCCCTCGATGCCTCTGCGAGGAACTCTGCTATTCCAGGTACAGTGGGGTGGTACAACCATTTTAGAAGGGAATAAGACTCATTGAACAATATATGGACTGGGTTTGTAGGGTATCTTTATTTTACAGGTTGCCTAGGTTGGGGGAGATCCACACAGAATTGTGTCTAGTGGTAGGGGCCAGTATTCTGCCAATTGTTCTAACCAACTGCTTTCCTCCTATGTCTTTTGTTGGTTACCTTTATTATTTGATTTGTGTGACATTTGACCTGAGTACGGTTGATGCACTTTAATGAAATCTAATAATAATTGTGGTACCACTTAGAGCTATATATATTTGCCATTGTAGATTAACTGAGCACAAAGTGAGTTATTGTGATTGTGTACATAACCTTGAACCTTAATTATAGTAAGACTGTGTTTTAACTAATAAAGTGTGCGGACATTCCTTTGTGGGTATTTGTATTTATTTATAAAGCGCACCAGGCCCCAGGGCATCCAGGCACATCACTTAGTTACAGGCATGGTATAGGCAGAGGCATTTTTATATATACAGAAAATGTACAAACATTTGAATAAATATACAGAAATATACAGATAATACAGGGAATATACACGTGTAGAGTAGCAGGTTAAGGCAGTGGGCAGTTAATGCAGTGGCTGATGACTCAGAGGTAGAGTCATGGTAAGTCGTGGGTAGACAGCCAAGCTTTGGCTTTGCACTTGAAGTCTAGGAAGGAAGTTTCAGCTCTCTGGGGATTGGGTAGCGAGTTCCATAGCTTGGCTGCTAGGACTGGGAAACTACGACCACCAGATCTTTGGAGGTGAAAGCGCGAGATGTTAAGGCAATTGGTTTAGGCACTTCTGAGTGGTCTGGAAGTAGTGTGTCGTGTAAATCAGCTAGCTAAGTTGCTAGGGCCTTGGTTGGCGAGGCTTTTGTGTGTGAGCGCCTGTGCTTTAAGAGAGACTCTTTGGGAGACTGAGAGCCAGCGGAGATTCCGTCTGGAGTCTGAGATGTGCAGGTTCCTGGGAATGTTAAGAGCCACTCTGATTGCGTTGTTTTGGATTATTTGTAGTTTTTTATATTGCATTGGTTGGTGCCCAGATAAAGGGTGTTGCAAGAGGGGGGTGCTTGGGGACTACACTGTACTTAAGAACCAGTCTGCATCACATCCTGAGAAGCTAGGCCTTGATTGCTCGACTACGTCACCAATAATAGAGAATCTTGGCTGGGGTCCTTTGTGCCTCTCCTCTGCAGAAGTACAGTCACCCCCCTCCGGTCTTTACACATGGGGAGCACAGAGCGGAAAAATCCAGTTAATAGTGGAAAAACCCAGTTTGTCTCCACGCACTCATTCCCAGCACCTCTCATCACTGCACCTGTACAACTCTGACTCCCTTCTTGGTGCATCCGTCATCAAACAATACACCAGCTATCCTCCATAATGAGCTAATCATATTCCAAATATACATATCACAACCGTGGCAGAACCCATCAACTCATCTGCTGACTGAGCTCACAGAAACGTAGACTTACATTGCGGTTTTGGAGATGAATGTCCAAAACGGCTGCACACAAGCGCCATGTTTTTAAGCTCATTTTCGCACACGCATAACAAAAGGTAATCTCCTCTCCACAGTTTTTCAAGCTATGTGTAATGACTATGCCGTATTACGATAGAATTAGTGGTTCACTTAACCCTTGCCTGCCAATACGAGACTGTAGGTAGAGGGGAGCCTTCCTTCCTTCACCTCTGGCCCTAAGAATTATACATTTGGGGCAGAGATAAAGAAGTGGAACCCTCCTGGGGGAGAAAACCTGAAGATGAGGATGCTAAGTTTTCCAGCAAGAGTTTATCACAAGAGGTGGAAGCAGTAGACGTGATCTGTCTTAGGGTGTCTCATGGTTGACCAGTGGTAACTAGAGTAGTAAAAAGGGTAAACATGAGTATAGGACTTGATCCTGGTCTACCGTAAAAGAGGGCAGCAGAGGTTGACTTGCACTTCACACTTAGGGAGGTTTAAAGATTCTTACCAGAAGTAAACAGACAAGCACTTCAGCACAAGTAAGAAACTTCTGTGAGGGATGTTCATGTTCACCATGTATGTTCACCATGTACTGCAGCCATTGCTGGGATAAGTTGGAACTGATGCACGTGCTGCAGTCGTAGATAGTGCTGCACGTGTTGCCAGTGTAGATATGATGCACGTGTTGCGTGAGAGAAGCTGGAACTGATGCACGTGTTGAGTTCGTAGAGTGCTGCACGTGTTGCGAGCAGAGATATGATGCATGTGCACTTGAGGAGACTGTTACAGGGAACAAATGAGCAGGTTCTATGGAATAGTCAAGTTACGTGATAAGGAGGTTATCTCCTAATCTCCTTTTCCTTAATGGTGAGGAGAAATGCAGCGTCTGGAGCAGCGAATGTCGCTGCTCGGACCTTACCAAGGGGATCTCTAAACAGCATGCACTCATGAAGTTAAATGTCGGAGATATGGCGGATAAATGGTTGCGTAGCTACTCAAGATGGCCGATGCCCGAGAGCCTCCGGCCAAGGCACAGATATCCTGACAAAACTCCTCCTCAATACGGTCCCTCTCTCCCCCTGGTGATTGCCAGATTTCGTTTGAAGCGCTGGGGCACCCTTTGAACCTAAAGTTTCCCCTATTAGGTGACCGAGTGGCGCGGGGGGGAGAGGCTGTACAGCCGTGGCCTCACCGCCAACACCAGCATTGCGAGTGGGGGAAAAAGGGGTTGTCCCGCGACTGACGACATATATTGCCGCCTTCTCCCCCTCAGCGAGCCGCTACAGCTTTTCCCGGGGCCAACATCTCTGCCGGCAAAGCAGGCGACCGAGAGTTCTCCCGAATCAAGGCCCTGCTTCATCCTCGCCGGGTGCCGAGATACAGCGTGGGCCGCTCAGAGTCCGTGTGGGGTCGTTGGGTTCCTGTCCCACGCGGGACCATCCAAGGCTGCGGACCCTGGCCCCACTTCATGCTAGCCTGAGACGCCCTCCCTGTGACTCTCCGATCTACAGACCTGGACGGTCCGGTCAGCCCGGACACTCCATCAGTGGCGAATTGGTCCTGATCTACAACAGCCACAGGGCCCGAAACACCACCTGACCCCGGGCCTCGGCAAGGAGAGGCGGCAGCACGCTGAGGGCTGGCAGCCCTGAACATCTCACCGGCCTGCACCGGATCACGCCTGGAGGCACCCTGTGACCACATTGGCTGCACCTGACGTGGCGGGCCACCTTCCTTGATCCCCGACACGGCTGGGGGGTGGTTGCGCCTGCGGCCTCAGGTCTTTCTTGCCCCCTGCCCGTGCTGAGACTGTCTTGGGTCAGGAGCTGGAATGACGTGGCTGCCCTGCCATCTGGACACACATAGCGGAGCGACTATCATCAGCTGTCGGGCCCCCCCCAGGGTCAACCTCCGTGAACTCCTCCAGTGGGGCATATTGCTGCGGGGTCCCGCGCCAGGCTGCCACTGGAGGCTGCCCAACCCTGCACGGACTCCGCCACCGCTTGTTGGGCAACGGCACAATACCTGATGACTGCCCTGATCATGTAACAAGACATCGGCACTGTAGGACGACCTGAGTAGACCCTGCGCCCTTCCTCGGCTAATGCGAGCTAGTCCTTGCCTCACTGTCCGGGCCTTGAACTCCTTGCAATTGCATCTCCCGCTTACTCTGCCTTCTAAGCGGTCCCTCCGCGCCAGCCCTCTATTCAGCCTATTCGGTAGTGGTGTACGGGGTGTGCCCCCGACTTGCAGACGAACGAGCGTCTAGCGCATTAGAACCTCAGCAACAGTACGCACCCTGACTGCCGCAACGCTGTGGGCTACAACTGTGGGAGAAAACGTTGTGCGGTGGAAGACCCTTTCCTTCCTGGGGGCTAGCACTTACAATAACCTGCTCAACACCCACAGCGCACTGTGTTAGCTGCCCCGGGTTTTGCGGGGGTGCAGCTCATGCGCCCCAGTCTGTGTCACAGGCCCAACCTCTTACTCAGTGCAGGGGTGACACTCCGCACTGGAAACATTGCTCCGAAGTCAGCACAAGCCCAGACTCCTTCAGTAAACTGGCCCCCGCCTTAGGCCACACAGGTGGGCAGCTTTGACTCTGCCTCTGCCTGAGCACTAGGAGAACCCTGCATGCCATGACACATGCCGTGGGACCCTGGTGACGGCAGCTCTGTGGATCTGATACTCTCCGGTTGGGCCTGCACCTCCGGGCAACCTCGGCCCTTGCCCTGCATCTTTGTCTAACTTGACCTCACCGCTGAGTGCGCCCACATTGCGGGACCAGCTAGCACTGGCTTCTCTACGGGCCTCTTACCATTTGGCAGCCTGATACAGCTCTCTGTCTGACCTCCAGGGCTGGCACGCCTGCCCCCGGCTCTAATAATCAGCAACACTGGGCTGCAGCGAAGGCAAAGGAGTGCACCGCGATAGAATCGTCTCACAACACACACCCTGAAGGGGCCCTTCACACTCCTGTATCCACTGAGTAAGGTCCATATCTACGTGACGGGTTCACTTGGGCAGGAAGCCAGTTGATCCAACACTGAGACACTGCTGCAGCAGGAGATTCCCACAAAGGGATCCACGTATACGTAACTAGCTCCCGAGGCTGCGCAGGCTGCTTGCCCGGACCACCAATCCGTTGGGGCTCTGCAAGTGCTCTCCCATAACGTGACGCGCAGCACTACTACACGTTATCTGGTCCGTGTAAAACATTCCTTCGGATTCATCTGGCTTCTACATCAGGGCATACTGCTTGCTAGTCGGCGCCACCATGTTTAACCTCAAGAAGCAGGCCAAAATGGAGCAATTTGCCCGCTCTGACCAGCCCTCATCACCACCTTCTCCTCCTTCAAGCCAACCACCATCTCAAATAGATGTTGAAGCCCTGAACCAAAAACTGCTAGCGCTGAAGAGCAGCACTGATACTTTGGGCACCAGAATAGATGCTTTGACATACAAAGTTGACATCTCAGCTATACAGATTGATAAACTGTGTGGGAGTATGACTGAGGTGGAACAGTGTATAGGAGAAGGCAAAAATCAAGTATCTACCTTACAATGGGAGGTGGCGGTCTTATAGCCAGCTGTAAGGAGAGTCATGGCCAAACATGATAACCTGGAAGGGCGCTCCAGGCGAAATAATATACTCATACTCGGAGTCCCTGAGTCCACCGCCATCGAAAACATGGAAATGTTCACAGAGACACTTACCACTGAGTTCCTGGACCACCCCCCACTAACACCCATGTTCATGGTGGAGCGGGCGCACCGCACGTTGGCAGCTAAACCTCCCCCGGGCGTCCCTGAGTGCCCGATTATAGCCAAGCTCTTCTGCTATCGAGACTGAGACATCATTCTCTGTCCTGCCAGAGAAAAGGGGGAATTACGCTGGGGCTCTGCCGTGATCTGACTGTTCCCAGATTTCAGCCTGGCGATCCAGGACCAACGAAAGATGTTCCAATCTGTTAAGAACAATCTTAGGAGAAAAGGCATCAAATACGCAATGTTCTACCCGGCTAAACCTTGTGTGCAGCACAACGGATCCACTGTCTTCTTTACCTCCCCGAAAGCTGCGGAGCGCTTTGCTACGAACCTCCCGGATCCCGGAGGCTCCCCAAGACGCTTCCCACAACACAAAAAATCCACTACATAGAGGTGCCCCCAGCTATGCTAACTGAACAAAGATATGAGTGCGATCCCCGGTCACCTGAGAGCTGGTCCCAGGGGTAACATTTCTTTGCCGCAGCCTGTAGGAATACATTGGCCGCATACAGGGCACCAATACCTGCAGGCACTGCGGGCTGTTTTACTAAGTTAATGGGTCAAGTTGGGGAGGGGTGCCAGTAGTTTATGGTTTCTGGCGTGGGTGGGTCTGGGGTCAGGGATGCCAATTCATTGGCTAGTTGGTTTATGGTTACTTGGTTATTTAATAGGCCCCTGAGGACTCATGCAACTCATATAAGACGAATACACATGTCCAGAATGAACACCTCAATATTTGCTCTTATTATCCAGATAACGTTTTTCAGCACCATGCCTTTTCAAGCACTATCATCTCATTCACCGGGGGAGGGAAGAGGGTGATGGTATTGTCCATTCTGTCATGGAATATAGGGGGGTTCACCAACTCTAAGAAAACACATCAGATCTCAAACTACAGTAGGAGAGGAATTCCAAGATGGCAGCCGAGCAGGGCAGATGTGCGTGAGCACAGCTCCATCCCCCAGCTCGGGCCGCAACATTAAAGCACCACATATAAAGCGTCCACCGAGCCATCCGAGAAGCGCCTCTTCCCTCGGAAGGCGAGAAAGGGGAGACAACCCCTCCGACGCGCGCCGGCAAACAGAGGAGGACATACGATACCGGGCACCTGGCCGGGGCCGTCGTCACCCCTGGGCGGAAGCCAAGAACAGAGCCGCGCTCCAGAGATCTCTACCCACCGAGAGCAACATCACGGGCTGAACGAGAGAGGTCCAGAGGGACAGAGAAGAACCCCCGAGAGCGAGAAACGGCATCGCCAGATAAGCGACACACACTGGAGTGAGTGGGGGCGGGGGGAAGCGTCACCCTGCCGGCCCGCGTACAAGGAAAAGCAGACCAGGCCCGGAGACCTTGTCGCACCAGCGGGTGAGGAGGAGGACGTCGGAGGACCGGGCCGAGAGAAAGAGAGGCCGGGCGGAGACGATCCCCCCTCCCGGCATCGAGCGGACCTGGGAAGAGAACGCAGCGGCCGCGGACAGAAAGAGGCAGGCCGCCGGGCCCAGAGGAGTCCAGAGGAGCTGCAACCTCAACGCAGGTACACGGCGGGGGAGAGATCCAGGGACCAGTGGGGAAGGGATCCAACCCCCTAGACATAGGCGGCAAGCCCCCTCCCCCACCCCTGAGAGCAGATAAGAGGGAAAACACCCAGGGGAAAGGGGAGAGCACCCCCCCCCCCGAACTAAAACAAGGGCACATAGCCCAGTGCCCCAAACCGAGCACAGGAGAAACTGGGCCTCCTCGCTGGCAAGCCCCCCCAAAGCACAAAACGAAGATCCGGGCCCACCCGGTGGCCTCAGGGCGAGCCAGCGAGGGCCTCAACAGCTCCGGAGGGCACACCCAGAGAGGCCTCAACACAGAGGTTCACAAGGGGCCCAGCAAGGAACAAGTGATCGGGGACACAAAGCTCCCCAAAGAAACAAAGAAGGGACCCCAGAGAAATCACGAAGAGAGCCCACCGAGACTCACCACAGATCCCCAACAAAGGGACCTAAATCAAGGGAGAATTCGTCATTGTGAACAAAGAAGCGGATCATTGACCCCAGTAAACACCCCAAAAGCCAGAACGAGCCAAGCACAAACCTAGTCGAATACAGACGTATTCAACAACATATATTTAGACCGGAAGTCCCCGAGAGAGGACCAAGACAAGAAACACAAGGGAAAGGGGTCTTATACATGTCAAAAGCTAGAACGAAGAGTGGGTCACGGGCAACGGCGGTCATCAAAGGCGGATCCAGGCAAGATCAAGACCTGACCCAAATCTGGGGAATATGAAACGCGACATCCAAGAGACCAAACAAACAGAAAAATAAGGGGGGGGGGGAGACCCAACAGATCAGCAAGAGCACTCAGGCATGGCCTCGAGAGACGATATGAAAACTTGGTTCAAGGAATTCCAGGACCAGTTCATAGCATCAACCCAGGTGCAATTTGACAACATGAAGGGCAAATTGAAACAAGCAGTCCATGAACTGAAAAAGGACATAGAAAACCTCGAGGAGAGGACAGACAATCTGGAAAGGGCGGTCCAGAATATGGACGAGGAAGCACTCCAACATTCAGAAGCACAAGACCGCCTTGCACGCTTGGCGCTGGAACTGGAATCCTAATGCGAAGATTTGGAAAACAGGTCAAGGAGATCGAATATTAGAATTCAAAATATGTCTGAAACCGTAGACGACAAAGATCTCTGCACAGCGGTGCAACAAGTATTCCAAGAAATATTACAGGCAGGATCCGAGGCAGAAATCCACATCGACAGGGTACACACAGAGTAGGCCCTTGAAGAACAGCCCAAGGGATGTACTAGTGGCCATGACACAATACGCACAAAAAGAACAAATCTTAAGGAAGGCAAGAACAATGGAGCAAATAAGAATGAACGCAAAAGAAATACTGTTGTTCCAGGACCTAGCCCAATCAACGCTCAGAAAAAGAAGAGAAATGAGCCAGCTAACAAAACTCCTCACCGAAAAACAAATTCGATATAAATGGACATTCCCATTCGGCCTCCTGTTCACATGGGAAGAAAGACAACACAGAATCAGCACATGCGAGGAACAGGAGCCCGAGCCCACGAATGCCAGCGGACCCCAAAGACAAAGGAGACAACCGAGGGGATGGAAAATGGAGAAACGGAAAACTAGACTCCAATCCCGTAAGCCGGAGAAAAGCTAAACAACCCCAGACACACACAACTTGCACGTAAGTATACACAGAGGGAGAGGCTAAGACCGCATAGACAAGCTAGCAAGGGCAGGTGCCGACATGAAAGCACGGCAGAGCCATGGGACGTTCACGGAATCCACACCACAAGCAGGGTTTAGGAATCCCTGCGAACCGTTAATCCTGAGATTTTAGAGAGCATGGGCAAAGGCACGACGCCGGAGCAACCATAGGGCCCAGTGCCCTCCTCAGGGACAAAGTTGGGGGGAAAGGTGGGAGGAGGGAGGGGGGAGGGGGGAAGAGACTCCAATACCGGTACTAAAGCACCTCACAGCGACCCACAAGGTGGAACCAAAAAGCAACTACAGACCAACCTAAAAGAATGGGGCTGAAAATCTTAACGTACAATATCAGAGGACTGACTACGTCAGTGAAACGAAAAAGAAAATGGAACATTTCCTGCACAGAGAAAACATTGACATAATCTTGCTCCAAGAAACGCATATACAGAAAAAAAGGAGAGACCTGGTCAGGATAAGAGGCTACAAACTAATCCTCCAATGAAACGATGAAGAGAAAAAGAAAGGAGTACTCATTGCCTTCGCAAACCATATACAGGTTCAAATCAAAGAGACAAAAGCAGATAAGAACGGTCGATATGTATTTGCGAAGATCCTGCTAGATAACCGCCAGCTGACCCTAGCCACCCTATACGCTCCCAATACAGGACAGGAGGGATTTATCAAAGATACGATCAACAAACTAGAAACCTTCGCAGAAGGGGAGGTGATCCTGACCGGAGACTTCAACCTAGCATTGAATCACACAGAAGACCGATCGAACTCCAAAAGCAACCAACTAGGATCTCCCACTCCGGCGCTGAAACAGGCAATGCAGAACCTAACTTTAGAGGACGTTTGGCGAAGACTCAAAGGAACAACGAAAGGATAAACATACCACTCGCAAGTACATGATACCAGTTCCAGGATAGACTATATATGGGCAACAGGGGCCCTAGTTGGAGAAATACAGGACATCGAAAAAGGCCAAATCTGACTCTCAGATCACGCCCTGTTATGGATCTCACTCCCCAAATTCACGAAAAGATCGAATCTATGGCGATGGACGCTCCCTAGAGAAAAAATGCAAGATCCAGTGGCAAGAGAATCCATCAGGGAAAAGATAGAGGAGTACTTCGAGGACAATGACACCCCGGAAGTCTCCCCAAGCACAACATGGGAAGCCTTCAAAGCGGTGATGAGAGGACACTTAATAGCCTTAAAAGCACAAAAAGATAAGCTCTCATACAAATGGGAAGAAGAATTGGGGATAAAACTGGAAGAAATAAGAGAAGAAATGGCCAAGAACACCTCCATGAGAATCAAGAGAGCATACCGAAACATCCAGTGCCAGATAGACTTGATAAAGACCAAAAGAGCAGAAACACAAATACTACATACAAAACATTGGTATGCGATGAAATCAAATAAAGCAGACAAATTATTAGCAAGACAATTAAAAGGCAGACGGCATGAGCAAATGGTGCAAACCCTGAATATGGAGCAAAGAAAACACAAACGAAAGACATTAACGAAGTATTCCGACACTTCTACCAGAATGTATATTCCTCACAGCATCCGAGCGAAAAGGAACAAGCGGCCTTCCTAAAGGAAATCACTCTCCCGACAGTATCCCCATACGAAAAAGAGGCCTTAGATGAACCAATACCACCAGAGGAGGTAGGGAAGGCAATCAGGGAGCTTCCCAAGAATAAAGCACCAGGGCCGGACAGCTTCACGGCCGCCTTCTACAAAATATAAGCAGATATTTTGGCTCCCTATTTGACTACCTTATTCAATACTTTCAAGACCTCGAACAATATCACACCTTCAATGAACGAGGCAAAGATACTTGTATTACACAAAATGGGGAAGGATCCGGAAAACCCGAGCGCATACCGCCCAATCGCCCTAATTAATGTTGATGCCAAACTCTACACTAAAGTACTAGCGAACAGGCTGGCCCCACTGCTCCGCAAACTGATTCACCAAGAACAAGCGGGATTCATCCCAACCAGGAAAACCCACAATAACATAAGACGTATAGTACATCTCATAGAAAAGGCCGGAATCATGAAACTCCCATCAGTAATAATTTCGCTAGATGCGGAAAAAGCATTCAATCGGGTCGAATGGACAATGTTATTTGCGACTCTAAAGAAAATGGGCATGGGAAACGAATTTATAAACGTGGTCCGTGCCAACTAGAACGCACCGACCGCCAGGATAGCAGTCAACCGGGAGCTCTCGAATCCCATCAGAATAGGAAGAGGCACGAAGCAGGGATGCCCTTGTCGCCTCTGCTATACGCAATCTTTCTAGAACCCCTCTTGGCAAAAATCAGAGCGACTCCAGACATAAAGGGTATAGAAATGGGAGGACAAATACATAAGAGAGCTGCATACGCCAACGATATGATGATGACCATTACTGACCCGAAGAGGACGCTCCCGCTTCTTATCCAGCTGATAGACGAGTATGGGGAAATATTGGGGCTGAAAATAAACAAGCAGAAATCGTTGGTAATGGCACTGGCAGGAAATAAAGATGACATCCACAAATTAACGAAAGACCTACAACTGCAAACGCCAGAAGAAGGAGTGAGATACCTCGGAGTGACCCTGGCTCCCAAAATACAAACCTATACTTGGGGAACTACACAAAGCTCATGGAAAACGTTAAAAGAGATCTGTACAGATGGAACCCGCTGCCAATCTCCTGGTGGGGCAGAATAACGGTCATTAAGATGACGATTTTACCCAGATTGCTTTACTACTTCCAAGCACTCCCCATAAGGATCCCGACATCTTTCTTCAAGTCACTCACTAAAACTATCACCAAATATGTATGGCAAAACAAAACACCAAGACTTTCACAACAGGCGCTTACAGCACAAAAAACAGATGGAGAAATGGCGCTCCCCCACTTCAGGAAGTATTACGAGGCGGCCCAACTGTGGGTACTTAACGAATGGATCACGGACACTTCAGAAAAATGGTGGGTGGCACAGGATAGAGCCGTTGCAAGATCAAACCTGCGCCACCTCCTGTGGATGAGACTCGAGCACAGACACCAAAACATAAGTGAAGTCATGAGCACCACTATGGAAATCTGGGACAGCACTACCAAGAAAGAAACCCTCACGATAGACCCCGCCTCATTCATACCAATGTTTGATAACCCAGACTTTCCCCCAGGGACAGAAAAAGGGTCATTCCAGAAATGGCGAGACGCCGACTGCACAAAAGTGGGAGACATGTTCGAGGGGCAGCAGATTAGATCCTTCGCAGAATGCAGGGATCTTCTGGGCCTCACGGAGAAGGACAGATACCAGTATGAACAGATCCACCACTGGCTCGCAACGCCAAGAATTACGAAGGCCATAATAAGGGATCCCATCCCGTTCGAGACCTATATGCTGACCCAAACGGGAGAAAAGAAATTAGTCTCCACTCTTTACAAATTCATTAACGCCCAAGACGAAAGCATCACGTGGCTCTACATGCAAAAGTGGGAAATCACGCTAGGAAAACAAATCACGAGGAAGCGATGGACATATCTCTGGCAGATAATTCCCAAGTGGACACGGGCAATAAAAACAAGGTAAGCCTGGACTAAAGTGATGATCCAATGGCACTATACCCCGGAAAGACTCCACAAAATGTTCCCGACAACACAAGGAAACTGCTGGAGGGGGTGTGACACCGTGGGTACATGGAGACACATCTGGTGGGACTGCGAGAAACTACAGCAATTCTGGGCGGAAGTGAAAACTCAGTTGCAGAAAATGTTCAAGGGTACGGCCAACCTGGAAGAAGAAATTTGGATGTGCGGCATGTGGGCCCCCAAAGATAGAACACTTAGCAAGACACAAAAGTGAAATTTCATGGGGCTCCTCGTAGCTGCCTGGCTAGCAATAGCACAAAAATGGAAACAAAAGTCCCCCCCCCCAACCACACAAGAATGGCTCCACAGGATTTGGACATATGTGGCGATGAAGGGAATCACATATAATCTCCAAGGGGACAGACAGCGATTCTCTACAGACTGGGGAGACGTCATAGAATTCCTGCAAAGTGACTACATGCTACAATGGTGCCCACATAACATTCGTATCCTGGACATGTTCACAAGCTAAGTCCGAAGCATACTTGGGACACTAAGGCACTGCAAGGAAGCTATTACCGGTAGGGAGGGAGGGGACAATGTTGAGTCTGTTAATGTTTAATGAAATGCCAATAAAAATATATATGTTTTTAAAACTACAGTAGGAATCACTGGATTAATATATTATGCCTTCAGGAGACGCACCTGGCCAAAGGGGCCCCCCACCCTAGACTCGCAGGGTGGGGCATCACAGGTACAATTCATCTTACAATTCACATTCCATAGGGGTCGCCATTTACATTCACAGAACTTTACAATACAGGCTACATGAGCAGATCAGGGACAGCGCTGGTAGGTACATAATACTTGCTAGGGAACTCAGTAGTATTAAACTCCTCCTCATAAATGTATATGCACCAAATACGGATTCCCCGAAGTTCTTCCACCAATGTGCTAAACATATACACAAGTTTCCCGGATACGGGATTATATGGGCGGCCATTTCAATCTGGCCCTTACGATAGAATTGGATCGTTCAGCAACTCTTGAAACAACTGTTCCGTTGGCAGTTAAGGCATGGTCAGCCATTTCCCAGTTATCATGACCTGTACGACCTATGGCGATCACAGCACCCAGATGCTAGGGAATACACGTTTTTCTCGGGGGTACATGGTAGCTCGTCCAGGATCGACTACATAATGCCCCCCCCCCCGTTCTCTGGAAAACGACAGAGTCTTCTATCCTCCCTCGGACTCTATCCGACCATTCATCCGTTCTGCTTCGTGTCGCTGCTCTCACAAGCCCCCCGGGTCACCTTCCGTGGCGGCCTAGAAGACCTGGCTTTCCGGTCCGAGATAGGGCAGGATATCCAGACTTTCTTCCATGCCAACGTTGGGTCGGTTCCTGATCAAGGTATAATATGGGAAGCCTTTAAGGTCTATTTAAGGGGGTGTTGTATCTCCAAAGAGGGCGGGATACTTAAAGCCCTCCATGGTTCCATAGGGGTATTGAAAAATAAGATTAGGGAGGAGGAGAACAAACAGGGTTATGCTGACACCCCCAAGCTCTGTTGCAAGCTGCAGTCCCTCAGGGTGGAACTCCTACAACATGCTGGCTGAGAAGAGAGATACTATGGGGATCCTATCCTCGTGAAGAGATACAGGGAGGGGGACCGTCCAAGTAAGACACTGGTGTGGGCTATCAAGAAGGAACAACAATCCTGCATAGCCGAGGTGGAGGGCCCCGACAGGGACCCTGTCAAAAACCTGCAAGGGGTCAATGACGCATTCTGGGATCGCTACAATCAGCTGTATGCATCCCGCCCTGGTCCCGGACATGACGAGCTGATGCAGTACCTAGATGAGGTGACACTGGGCTGGCTAGACCAAGAGCAAGGTGGCTCCCTTAATGACCCTAAAACAGAGGAGGAAATCTGCAAGGCTATATAATCACTCCCCAGTGGTAAGGCCCCAGGCCCGGATGGAATAACAGTGGAATTCTATAAAGCCTACGAGGACCTAGTGCTGCCTCATCTGCATGACAGCACATTCTCCAGCGGTTCCTTATCGGAATCCACTAGATCAGCCCTAGTGACAGTGCTCCTAAAACCTGGGAAACCCCCCGTCAATTATCCTCATACCGGCCATTATCACTCATTAATGCCAACAATAATGTTTTTGCTAAAATACTCACCAACCGCATTCTCCCATACATGCCGGCCTTGGTCATACCGGACCAAGCCAGTTTTATCCCGGGCCGCTCTACCCTACATAACCTAAGCCACCTTTTCACTTTTATTCATAATGATAACCTGGAAGTACCAATAGCGATAGCCGCACTTAATGCCGAAAAGGCCTTTGACTCTGTCGAGTGGCCTTTTCTCTTTGAGGTGCTCTGGCGATCCGGGCTCGGGTTGGCATACATTAGGTGGGTTAAAATACTATACACAGCCTACCTCAGAACACATCAACCCCACATGTGGCACGCACCAAGGCTGCCCATTCTCCCCTATGCTAATTGCTTTTGCTATGGAGCCTCTGGCCTGCCACATCCGGACACAGAGGTATAAACCTACAAACGCACCGCACCGTAGTGTCCTTATACGCGGACTATATCCTTTTATATGTTAAGCACCCTCTGCAGAACCTGTCCCCATTAACACAGGAGGTGGTCAGATTTGGCGAGCTGTCCGGTCTCAAAATTAACTGGTGTAAATCAGAGGTCCTCCCCTTGACCCCTACCGTGCAGCAATCAGGCATGGGCGACTGCTTCCGCTAGTGCCCTCAGGGGATATGATACTTGGGAATCATGGTTTCCACCGCACCAGACGGCCTGTACAGGGACAACTATTTAAAAACCTTGGAGGTCCTAGAGCAGAAGGTGGAAGCATGGATACTACTCCCCCTGTCCCAGGCAGCCCGCATAGCTCTGGTGAAGATGGTCCTTCTCCCTAAACTCCTATACATATTCAATAATGTGCCACTATGGCCCCCTGCTACTTACTGGTCCCGCGTAAGGAGGCTGATGATGAGACTGTTCTGGGCCGGGAAACAACCTAGGATAGCCTATGACACTCTTACATGCCCATACGAACAAAGCTGCCTGGAATACCCAGATATATTTATCTATATTATCTGGCGGGCCAGGCGCAATACATTGCCGGATGGAATCCCCCTCGTCCCGATACACCACACACTCAATTAGCTACGGTTATCACCGCCCCAGACGCACTGATGGGCTTGCTGTGGGGACACAGGGATCGCACCCCGAAGGGGGAGGTCCAGCTCCTGGCAGTGTCCTGCAGGGCCTGGGATAGGATCTGCCAGCTGCTTGAGACTATTCCCTATTATCTACCTAGTTTACAATTCTACAACATAGTAGAGGTCCCACTCACACACGAAAGATCCTTCAAAGAACATTTTCAAGTACTGGGTGTGCAGTCCCTTGGTGAGGTTGTACATAATGACCATTTTATACTCTGGGAGGATCGCAAGACTAGGGCGGAGCACAGGGCCAAGACTCTGCTTCACTACTACAGACTCTGGGGTATCCTCGGGGACAAATGGCCAGACTTCCCCCTGTCCTCCTCTCACAGCCTGCTCTATGCTACAGCACGCAACCTCTGTCTGCTAGGAAACTAGTATCCACTATTTATAAATTAATCAGAAATGGGAAAAAGGTAAAGACTCAAAAGGTATAAACACAAATGGGAGTCGGCTCTTGGGGAGTCACTGAGCAAGGACCAATGGAAGTCTGCCTGCATTCAAGCCTGTTATGTTTCCCTGAACTGTCGATATGGGCTAATTCAATACAAATGTATTCATCAGGTGTACTACTGCCCTATCACCTTGAGTAGACTCTTCCCCGAGAGATCTTCTGATTGTAAGAGGTGTGGCGCACACTCTGCAGACTTCTATCACATTGCATGGTGCTGCCCCCGCATCAGACCGTTCTGGTCAAGCATAGAAGAAGCAATGTCTGCTATGCTTCCTTCGCCGTGGGTGTACTCCCCAAGACTTTGGCTACTTGCCCTGATCGAAGGTGGTTCCTGCACCGAAAAGAAACTATTAGGCATGGCCTTAGTGATGGCCAGGTATCTTGTTGCCAGAGCAAGGGGGAGACCCAAACCCCCCACGTTCCCGAAGTGGCTGGAAAGCATGAGCTTGTCAGAACAGAGAGATACCAGATCTGCTTCCACACTCCCAGCCCCAAGCCGCCCATTTCACTACTGGGCCCCCTTCAGACAATACCTGGCAGACATCGCTCTGGCAACTCAATCCCCTGCATCTACTCCGGTCCGTGAATAGGAGCACTTACCCGTGGCCGTACTTGGGCCAACTGGCGAACTTGGTCATGATCCATATTGTTATGTGTAATTCCCCGACATGTGGTATTGGCAATTATTTGATGTATGCTTGTTTGGCTGTAATGTTTTGAGTCTGTAGGGAGGGTGGGACGGGAGGGCCTATAATTCGAGGGTGAATTTGGAGCAGTTGTGTATTTGGTTAAAGAAAATTAATAAAGAAAGATTTTTTTTTAAAGTCATAATTGTGGCAGAGAGTGCTGCAGAAAGCCTGCGAGGTTCTTGTGCAACCATAAAGCAAGAACACAGGAAGTGGGATCCTGCAGCTCGTTAGAGCGTTCGCTGAGTAAGTAAAAGGGAAATAGGGAGACCCGAAGCGAGGAAAACGAGGAAGGGAGAAGGAAAGGCAGAAATAGAGAAAAAAGAAATACTTACTGAGGCGGTCTGACCGATGTGGAATACGGAGTCAAGATCGTAACAACGCCCCGTTGCTACTCCAGTATTGTTTTTAAATGAATTGTAGGTGGAGCAATGGCAGCCATGTTTAGGAACACTAGACCGTCAAGGGTAGATAAAAATTACGACCCTCATGAAAGCCATGTTGGAGAGGATAAGGAAGGTTACTTTCGGAATTTCCATTTATTCCAAAGCGAATAGCGAAGTGTGACAGTGTGCCCCCTTGTGAGAGGTTAGTTCCAGGTTTCCATGGACGTGATCAATGGAATCGCCTAACGTAGAGAGGAGCATGTACTTGGGAAGCAGGTTCCCATGTGTGGTCACTTGGGGTATAGCCTTTCCAGTGGATCAAGTACTGAAGTCTGCCTCGATAGTACCGGGGATCGCATATTCCGGCCACTTCATATTCTGGGCCTGATTGGGTGTCTATAGGTGGAGGAGCTGTAGTGATCTTTCTTCTAAAACCGTCAAGGGTCAATGGCTTTAACTGGGATATATAAAATACAGGGTGTATCCGGGACCAAGAACTGGGGAGTTTTAAGTGAAAGGCTACAGGATTTATGGCTGATAGTATCTGGAATGGGCCATAGTATTTAGGAGATAGTTTGGAAGGTACCAGACGGCGTGGTAGAAATTTGGAAGCCAACCAAACTTTGTCTCCAGTTTGGAGAACGGGAGCCTGAGATTGCCTTTCATTCGCTTGGATCTTTTGTACATCTCTGGAATGCGTCAAAGCCGACTGTGCCTTGGCATGATCGGATGTCAATGGTGGGACTAGGAGTAATGCTCAGAGCTACAGTGGGGTTGCTATAAGGATGGGATCCATAAGTACAATAAAATGGAAAGGTGTTGATGGAAGCATGATGGGAATTATTATAAGCAAATTCAGCCTCAGGTGGAGTAGTTCTTTTCAATTGTCTTGTAAGGCTGACACAAAACAACACACATCATGTTCTAAGGGTTTGGTTTAGCCTTTCTGTTTGGCCATTGCTTTGAGGGTGGAATCCGGAACTTAAAGCTCTCTTTATGCCTAAGGCTTTACATACCAGTGACCAGTAAAGGGAAGTATACTTGGATCTAACATCTGAAATGATATTATCTGGAAGACTGCGTTTGGAAAAGATAAGCCGAAGAAACAGTACAGCCATTTGAGATGCAGCAGGTACCTTGGGTAAGGGAATAAAGTGCGCTAACTTAGTAAATGAATCAATAGTTACCATTATGGTAGTATAGCCTTGAGAAGGATGCAGATCAACAATGAAAACAGTCAATATCTGTTGCCAAGGTTTGGGTGGGAGTGTTGGTTGTACCAACAGTCCAAAGGGACGATGGCGTGATGTTTTGGTTTGGGCACACACAGTGCAAGAGGCTACATAGTCTTTGATATCTTGTGTCATTTCAGGCCACCAAAAATGCCTGGAAGTCAAGAGTAAAGTGCTTTTTACCCCTTTATGGCCGGCTACAGCTAAATCGTGATTCGTTTTAAGGGCTCCTTTCCTTAGTTCTTCAGAGGGAAGATATAATTGGGAGCCATGATAATAATAATTATAATAACAATTTAGCATTTATATAGCGCTGCCAACCCTCAGGCATCTGAGCACTGCTTATTATTACCCACAGTGTGTGGTGCTCATTTATCGACCTCGGAAGGATGAAAGGCTGAGTTTGGCCCTGCCGGGATTCGAATCTGTGTCAGCAGGTTCTGCACTGATGTCAAAGCGAGCACTCTACTTGATGTGCTATCTGACCAGCTGTAGTAGATAGTAGTAGATAGTACAGGCCATCTTCCGAAGTAATCTGCAATTCATCCTTACACTTGTCTATGTCTTTTCTTTGTTCAGATGTTGTCTTCCTGAGAGAAGTCAGGTAGTCAGATACGAGAAAGATAAAGGATAAATTAGGAAACAGCCTTTCCTTGGGTTTTTGATTGATGGGTTTATGTGACAGAGCATCTGCCATAAGGTTGGATTTTCCAGAAACAAAGGTAAAGTTTATATGGTACGATGAAAAGAAATGAGCCCATCTTGCCTGCAGGCTGTTTTGGGTAACGGTATGTTGTAAGACTCTCAAGTTGTGATGGTCGGTTCTGATTTCTACTGGAAATTGTGCTCCTATCAATAGATGTGTCCATTCCTGGAATGCTTGTTTGAGTGCTAGAAGTTATTTTTCTAGGACAGTGTAGTTGATTTCTGTGGTAGCCAAAGTCTTTGACAGATAAGCAATGGGATGTTCATTTCCTTGTTTGTCTGTCTGTTTTAATACTGCTCCTAGAGCAGAGTTAGAGGCATCTGATTCCACAATAAAGAGTTGGCTTTGGTTAGGTAATCTTAGTACCAGGGCAGTGGTAAATGCCTTTTTATTTTTTTTAAAACTCTTTTTATTGATTTTACAACATGTTAAACAGTTCCCCAACTGCTCCCCCTCCCCCTGTACCCAAGGCGAATTCTGAGTTTTCCTTGGTCCGTTCCTTTCACGGACGGAGCACCAAAGTTCACTGAAGGTCCAATAGTTTTAGGCGCTGGGGGCACCATACCACTCGAAAATCATCCTTGAGAAAGGATAAGGTTTTTCCCCAATCTTTTGCAAAGTTCTGTACCTTATTATCCATGACGTATGTTGCCCATTCGAAAGCTATAATTTCCCATATTCTCTGCAGCCAGTCCTGTAGATTGGGAACCTCTGTGCTTTTACACCTCTGCGCTATTATTATCATAGCTGCCAGTGTTATGACCATTCTCTCCTTTTCTCGGGATCTAGGTTCTCTCGCTGTAGCGCCCCCTCTGATTCCTAGCAAGATCTGTTCTGGTGATCTGCACTCTCCTGGCCTGTAGACCTGGTCTTGCGCCCTCTGCACCTCCCTCCAGAATAGCTCTATTTTTGAGCATCTCCACCAGATGTGCTGCGCTGTGCCCTCCAAACTTCACCCCCTCCAGCAATCCCCTGATGTTTCCGGGTATATCTTATACGTATAGTGCCAGCCGAGCAGTATCTTGTACCATGCTTCTTGCAGCTGGGATGCTCTTGCCAGTTTTGGGATCTTCCTCCGCAGACTTTCCCATTCCTCCCTTCCAATATCCCTGCCCAGGATCCGTTCCCATCTCTGCATGTACGGCCACTGTTGCCTAGTAGTTGCGTGGTCTAATATCCATCCTGTACAGGTTAGATATCAGCCCCTTCCACCCGACATTGGATAGGAGGATTTTTTCTAACTGCGTTGCCTTCCTTACTGCCGCCTCTTTAATTCCGGGATTCAGTACCCAATGCCGTTATTTGTGCATACCTAAGCCTCTCCCCTTCCTTCACTGCAAATTCCCTTTTGTATTCCTCGAATGAGAGTATTCCCTCCCCCGAAACATAACTTGTAGGTTCCTACACCCTTCTTCTTGCCATTGTTTAAATGCCCCCTTCTCTAGCCTGGGTGTGAATTCCCATTGTTGAAGATAGGTGTAAAGGGGGAAGTGAAAGTCGTGATTCCCCTGGTTCCCACCAATTTACCCCAATTGCCTGCTACTAATTTGGTTATGGAGCTCTCGTATATATGCTTTGGCCTATGCTGTTTCGGTAGCCACAGCACTTCTGCCAGTTTGTGGTGCACTACTGCCCTGCCCATTTTTACCCATTGCTTATTTTGCGTATTCCCCCCCTCCTGCAGCCACTCTGTAATTACTCGTAGCTGCGTAGCCTCATAGTACTACTGGACGTTTGGCAGCGCTAGCCCTCCCTCCTGTCTGGGTGCCATCAATAGGTATCTGCTGACCCTCGCTCTTTTTCCTTCCCAAAGGAACTCGTTAGTCAGGGCCTTTATCTCCCTGAAGAAACTTGCTGGTACCGCCTGAGGGATCACCTCGAATAAATACAGCAATCGCGGGAGCGTAACCATTTTGACTGTGGCCTGCCTTCTCACCCAGGGGACCCGAAGCTTCCTCCACTTAAGAAAGCCCTGCTTAATAACTTTCAGTAATGGGGGATAATTAGCTTAAATGGCCTAGACATAGCCCCGTTCACAGCCACTCTCGTCGATGGTGCCTGGTAATTGGCTTGAACCATTTTCAGGAATTCCCCACCAATACCCATTTTCTGCATTACCCGAAACAGAAATGATCACTCCACGCGGTCAAATGCTTTTTCTGCATCCAGTGCTAAGAGGACCGCGGGAGTGACCGTCTTTTGTACCTTTTCCAGTAAGTGAGCCACAGTTGGATTCGAAGAAGCTTTTGATTTTCCCTTCCATTTCCCCTCTAATTACTGGATCCCTAAGTAGGAACTTTGGGTATTTCCATCCCCATACCCCTTTCCTTTAGCCTCAGATCCATTGGATGGATACAATCTTATGATACGCTATTCCAATGGGACCCGTCTTCAGGTCCCGAATCCGCCCCACCAGGCCCATTGAAACCCAGGCGTAATCAATTCTAGATTGCGACCCATGAACTAACGACAGAAAAGTGTAGCCCTCCTCGTCTCCTTTCAGCTCCCGCCATATATCCCGTAGCCCCGCCCTCTCGATCCTGCCCCTTAGTTCTGCTGACATCACTACTCCCTCTCCCCTCGCAGGGCCCCCCCGACCATCGCGCCTCCTATCCCAAGCTATGTTAAGATCTCCCATCAGGATTATTTGGCCCAGTGCAATGTTTTCCAATACCCCCAAAAAGCCTCTCAAAAACTGCTACTGGCTTGTATTCGGTGCGTACACTACCGCCATGGTGTAGGGGAGGTCCTGGTATGTCCCCCTGACTATAATGTACCTACCCTCCTTGTTTCCTAGGACTTCAAGGATTCTGAAGTCCACTATGTTTCTGATGGCTAAGGCCACTCCCCCCGTTTTGTTCTTTCCAGACGCATGCAAAATCTGGTCAAACCCCCGCAATTGAGCCCCCTGACATTAGGAGTTAACCACTTGAATGATTATTGATTTGTCCACGTCCCTTGCTTGCTGGTGGCCCCAGTGTTCCCTCTCCCTGTGATATTCCCCCGCGCCACCTCTGCACCATCCCTTCCCCTTGCTCTCCCTTGTCTCCGTCCGCCTCTCTGCCCGAGCCACCAGCCCCCCCCCCGGCTGCGTTTCCCCCTCCTCCGTGCCTCCCACCCCTTTCCCTCCCCCAGGCAGGGTGTCCACCCCCTGGCCCCCTCCCCTCCCACTCACCAGTCCTCAATGCCCTCAGTAAACCCATGATGTTTCGCTCCCTCGCCACCCTGTCCTTCCTCTCCTTTTTGTGTCCACCACCCCTTTTCCATGTTGCCTGATCAGGGCTCTCCCCCCTTTGCAGCTCCCCTCTCCTCTCCAAATAGTGTTCCACTCCTTTCCTTGTGCGGCCGGCCCCGTATCATGGTTCTTCTTCTCCTGTTGTCTCCAACAGTGGACAATTCCCACGGCTTGGGCCTTGTACCAATTGCCGTGCTTGGGGATCTTTTGGGCCTTTTTCGGGCCTGTCCTCCCCTTGTTCTTGGCACAGGTCGATGTGTAGAAGATCTGTCCCCTCTTGTAGTGAAGTTATTCGCCTCTGCCCCCCTGC
The DNA here is from genome assembly GCF_040938575.1 of Ambystoma mexicanum. Lineage (NCBI taxonomy): Eukaryota > Metazoa > Chordata > Amphibia > Caudata > Ambystomatidae > Ambystoma > Ambystoma mexicanum. Next base: position 1,134,797,000 of record NC_090923.1, read on the forward strand.
CCATTCGAAGATAAGTCCAAAGAGAAAGGCCCATTTGTATTTGATCCCTTTCTCCTTGAGTATCGCTAGGACCAGGCTCATCTGCCACCGTTTAATTAGGGTGCTGCTTGCTAAGTACTGGTATAGTTCAACTCGTTGGTCCTGATATTTGATTGGTTCTTTTTGGACATATTTTGTGAATGCTGAGAGCATGTCACTTGATCTGGCGTTCGTGCTTCTGTTGGGGCGTCCCACTCTGTGGACTCTGTCCAATTCCACCGCGCTTGGGTCTGCTGCCCCTGTAAGGTCCGCAAAGATGCTCTGGACGACCCGCTTCAGGTCCCTGTCCGCTAACGTTTTCGCAAGCATTTTCAACCTTATGTTTACCACCCGGGACCTATTCTCCATGTCTTCCATTTGGAGCTCCAAGTTGCGAGTCGCCACGTCCAGCCTCTCAATTGCCTCGCTATTCGCAGACGCGCTCCTGTCCACTTCACGCAGTCCCCTCTCCAGGAAGTCTGTCCTCTCTCCTAGTTGGCCCAGCTCCTGTTTTACTTCCCCCAGAGCAGAGTTGAGTTCTGCTTGCAGTAGCTGGAATTGGTCTTGGAATGTCAACCAGGTTGGCCTGTAAGGTGAGCATTTCCCTGTGGAAGTCATGGCGTGAGATTGGGGCCAGTGGGTCCATCTCTTCCGATGTGTCCTGCGCCCTGTGACTCTCTCCTGAGTGTTTCGTTAGGCTCTCTGGTCGTCCACAACGCTGGTAATGTTCTGGGCGTATCTCCTTGGGTGGGCGCTCCTCTTTTTGACTTGCCTTTGGCTTTGTTTGACATTCTGTTAAGGTGCAATACTCTGTTGCCTCCAAGTGTGCCTCTGGTTTGGTCCTGGCTCCCAGCCTACTGTTCTGGTGGAGGCCTCTGCGTGAGTGGGGTCTCACTGTGATCCCCCTCCTTTAGCCAATTTCCTCAGGGGTATTCCTGGTCGCCTTCACCCCAGTCCACACTTGAAGCCTTCAACGCTACTGAGGGCCTCTGCTTCGCAGGCCTCCCTGCTCTTCTTGGGCCTGCTTATTGGCCTGCTTGTGGGCCTTCCCTTATAGCCGTTAACGGGGAGGGGGCAGTGCTCCCAACTGTTCCCTTCTCCCCTTTGCTGCCCCCTTATTCTTCTGTTGTGGGGTTCCCCCACATGAGCCCCCAGTCCTGGTATGTGTGTTCTCCTTTCCCTGTGTCCTGCCAGTACTCTTGTGTCTCCCCCGGTCTCCACCACACACTGGGGGCCCTCCCGCTTCGGCAGTTTCCCAATGTGCTGCCACCGGAGGTATTCCGGCACCTGGGGTGGGGAAGGCTCACCTGTTAGCGGTGTGTCTGTGACCCAGCGGCGACTCAGCGTCCCTCCTCCGTGATCTCCACACACTCTGGGCCTCCTCCGATCTTCCGTGCCTTGTCTCCCGTCCGAGGCACTCTCCTCCGCTCCCCTGCTCTGCCTCTCTTCCAACCACTATCCGTTGGGCTTCGACGCTGCACCTTGTCTGTCCCCATCTCCAGGTCAGCCTCTTGCTGCAATTAGGCCTGCTCTCCTCAATTTCGCCTGTTGCTGGGTGCGTGACCATGCGCCATGTGTGGGTCGTTCTTCTCTGAGCTCTGGCGATCTGCCCCGAGACTACGGCTGCCTCCAGTCCCCAGCGCCGCTGACTCCTGGCGGGGGGACCTCCTGTGCTGCTCCGCCCTGTTCTGCAGACTGCTTCGCCTTGGGTGGGTTGCCTCAGTGTCGGGGGTCCTCAGGCGTATGTCCGGTCTCGCTCCTCCCTGCACTTGCAGCCGCAGCGCACCCATCTTTGCAGCCCCTTGGCAGTGGGTTTTCACTCTCTGGCTGCTGGGTCCCTCCACTCTTTATGTTGTGGGAGGTCCCGCCCCTTGTTGGCCCCGTCCGCTGCTTTCCGCCTGAGTCGACTTTGCCTCAGGCGTGCCCCACCTGTCCTGAGTTGCCGGGTCTTCCTCCCAGTCAGATCGGCAGGTCTTCTCCCGGACCTGCCCGCACGGGCTTCTCAGCTTGACCAGGCTCCTCCACCTCCTTTGCGGCGCTTCTAAGTGGGGACTCCGCTGTTTTCCTGGGCTAGTATCATGCCCGTCTTGCTCTCCATTACTGTAGCTCTCTTACTGCAAGGGTACAGCAGCTGTGGGCTGGTGGAACCGCACAAATTTACTAAAGGGTGCAGGAGCTTGCCGTCGACGTGTCTATCTAGTGTCGGTGGCCATCTTGGAATCGTAAATGCCTTTTTTTTTATGTGCAGAAAGCTTCCTGGGTTTCTTCTGTCCACTGGAATTTTTGGCCCTTCTTTAACAGTAGACTTATGGGTAGAATTGTTCTTGAGAACTGAGGAATAAACTTTCAATAAAAATTAGAGAACCCTAGGAAGCTTTGTATATCCCTAACAGATCGTGGAATGGGCCAGTCTACCACAGCCTGAACCTTGGCAGGATCCATCTGAGAACCATGAGTGGACAAGTTATAGCACAATTGAGGGATTTTAGGTTGGTGAAACATACATTTCTCTAGTTTGGCATATAGATGGTGTTGTTTTAGAGGTTGTAGGGCTTCTCTGACATGGAGTATTTACTCCGGGAGACTATGAGAAAACACTAGGATATCATCAATGTATACGACAATAGAATGGAGTAGAATATCTGAGAATACATTGTCCATAAACCTTTGAAAAACCGCAGGTGCGTTGGTGAGGCCAAAGGCCATAACTCTGTACTCGTAATGCCCAAAGGGAGTTCTAAAAGCGGTTTTCCATTCGTCCCCCTGACGAATACGGATGAGGTGATAGGCTCTTCTCAAATCGAGTTTGGTGAATATGCATGCTCCTCTCACCGCTTCCAATATATCGGGTATGAGTGGCATGGGGTATTTGTCTGGAATGGAAATGTTGTTTAGTCCTCTAAAATCTATACAGGGTCTGAGTTCGGAGATGTTCTTTTTAGGTATAAAATAATAAAGAAGCTCCAGCAGGAGAATGTGACTCTGTAATGAGGCAGTTTTTAAGGTTACTGTCCAGATATTCATGTAACACCCTTTTTTCGGCTTGAGAGAGGATGTACATGCGTCCGAATGGGATGGGTTTGTCTGGGATTAGCTCGATGGCGCAGTCATCACGGTGATGGGGAGGTAATTCTTTATACTCGTGATCTGAGATCACGTCCAGGTAGTCTAGATATTGATTGGGTAGGGTCACAATCAAGTCAATGGGTTTGGACAGAGCTGGTAAGGTTGTGGTAGAAGTGGGCGTATGAAGGCCCACGGATCCCTCTGTCAGTGAGTGAGGCACTATTCTGATCGTAAGAAAAGAGATCCTGCTGTCTGGGTTATGAAGTTTATGAAAGGGTTATGGAGTCGTAACCATGGAAGACCGGGTATAATCGGATACTGTGCTGTTTGGATGAGGTCAAAGGTTATGTTTTCTCGATAGAACATTATCGAAAGTGCTAAGGGTTCAGTCTCTTCTTTAATCAATCCCGAGGATAAAGGGGTTCCGTTGACCACTTCCACCTGCACGCAAGTGGAGCATAATCTACAAGGTATTTGAGCACCCATTCAAAGTCTATGAAATTCTCGCCAGCCCCACAATCAATTAGAGCAAGTACATTGTCTAGGATCTGATTAGTATATGAGAGGGAGATCTTTCGCACCACCACTTTGGGTTGTAGAAGGGGAACTAAAAGTTCCTTCCCGGACCATGGTTGGTTCCCTTTAGGACCGGGAGGCGGCTTTTCCCGATCGTCGAGGGGGAACTAAGAGGACAGTCCTTGAGTTTGAGGTCTTTTGCTGCACAGTACACACACAGACCGAGGTTTTTGCGTCTTTACCTTTCTTCAGCCGTGAGAGGGCCTCTGGCGGTCCCTACCTGCATGGGTCTGTCTTCTTTGTGGGTCTTGAAACTGTAACAGGGAGTCTCAGTGGGTCGAGGGGTTCTGGTTCTTTGTTTTTCAGCCAGTCTCTCTTGGATTCGGTAATCCAGTTGCATTACCATTGAGATCATTTCGGCTAAATTCCCTGGATAAGGTAGTCTTGATATCTCGTCTTTCAATTGTTCATTTATTTATTTTTATTTATGTATATGCATTTTTAAAGACCCCACACATCGCATGGGCATCGAGGCGCTGTTACAGGAATATGTCTTATTGCGTATTTAGAACGCGCTTAATACCCAGAGTTTTCTAAGTGCAGACCCAGGGATCGAACCTGTGTTGATTTGAGTCGTATTGTTTCCAAGGCGCGTACATTGCCGCTTGAGCTATCCTCCCGGGACAATTTAAGACCCCTTCTGAACAGGGTTATCAAAGCGTCGTCTGACCAGGCTGTCTCATGCGCCATATGCTCAAACTGGTTTATAAAGGCCAATGTGGCCATGGGTCCTTGTTTAAAATCAAGGAGATGTCCTTGAGCTGATATGAGGATTTCTTGTCTGCCAAACATGGCGCGGAAACTATTGGTAAATGCTAGATAGGAGTCTAAGATGGGATTATTAGTTACTACTAAGGGCATGGTCCAAGCTAAGGCAGCCCCTGCCAGATTGGAAGTCATGTGTCCAACCTTAGAATGGTCAGTAGGAAAATATGCAGGTTTAAAGGAGAATTGTACCAGACAGGAATCTAGGAATTCCCCGAGTTTCTTCGGGTTACCATCAAACTTTCCTCCAGGTAAAGCTCCTGGGGCTAGGTGAAATTGGGGAGGTGGATCAGTAATCATCTGCCTTAAGACGGCATTTTCGGTCTTAACATTTTGGATCTCTGTAATCAGGATTTGCATGCTGGTCAACAATTGTATTTGTTGATCCATTCTCCTTTATATAGTAGGCGTTGCTATCTGAAATGACTATGCCGTATTACAATATAATTAGTGGTTCACTGAACCCTTACCTGCCAATACGAGACTGTAGGTAGAGGGGAGCCTTCCTTCCGTCACCTCTTGCCCTAAGAATTATACATCTGGGGCAGATGTAAAGAAGGGGAAGAAAATCCGAAGATGAGGATGATAAGGTTTCCAGCAATAGTTTCTCACAAGAGGTGGCAGCAGTAGATGTGATGTCTCAGGGTTCTCACGATTGACTAGCGGTAACTAGAGTAGTAAAAATGGTAAACATGAGTATAGGACTTGATCCTTGTCTACCATAACAGAGGGTACCAGGAGTTGACTTGCACTTCACAGTTAGGGAGGTTTAAAGATTCTTACCAGAAGTAAACAGACAAGCACTTTAGCACAAGAAGTAAAACTTCTGTGAGGGATGTTCATGTTCACCATGTACTGCAGGTACTGCTGGAAGAAGCTGGAACTGATGCATGTGCTGCATTCGTAGACAGTGCTGCACGTGTTGCAAGTGTAGATATGATGCACGTGTTGCGTGGGAGAAGCTGGAACTGATGCACGTGTACTTGAGGAGACTGTTACAGGAAACAAATGAGCAGGTTCTATGGAATAGTCAAGTTACGCGATAAGGAGGTTATCTCCTATTCTCCTTTGCCTGAATGGTGAGGAGAAATGTGGCGGCTGGAGCAGCGAATGCGACTGCTCCAACCTTAACAAGGGGATTTCTAAATAGCATTCACTCGTGAAGTTAAAGTCGGAGCTGTGGCAGAGAGTGCTGCAGAAAGCCTGCGAGGTTCTCGTGTAACAATGAAGTGAGAACACGGGAAGTGGGATCCTGTAGCTCATTAGGGCGTTCACTGAGTAAGTAGAAGGGAAATAGGCAGACCCGAAGGGAGGAAAACAAGGAAGGGAGAAGGAAAGGGGCAGATGGAAATAGAGAAAAAAGGCGGTCAGACTGACATGGAATACGGAGTCAAGATCGTAGCAATGCAACGGTTGCTACTCCTGTACTGTGTTTGAAGGAATTGTAGGTGGAGCAATGGCGGGAATGTTTGGGAACACTAGACCATCAAGGGTAGATAAAAATTACGACCCTCATGAAAGCCATGTTGGAGAGGATAATGAGGGTTACTTTTGGAAATTTCCATTTATTCCATAGCGAATAGCGAAGTGTGACACTATGCAGTCCTAATGAAGCTGTGTGGTGGTGAGGATCAAGAGGTAATGCCAGTGAGACAGCACTCACATAAGCACTCCCACGATGCATGTGCTCCTGTTTATATAGTCACGTTAAGAAAAGGGGCCGTGGCTTGGCAGATCCTTTCACAGTTCAAGGATAATCTCCTCTCCACAGGTTTTCAAGCTGACTATTCAGCCCCAATGAAGCCATGTGGTGTAGAGGATCAAGAGGTAACGCCAGCGGAACAGCCCTCACAGAAGCACTCCCACGATTGAACATATATTAAAAGAGGCTGATTGTTCTATGGAATCAATGTTCAATACGTTTTTATCACAAACACATTGAACATGTAGCAGCAAATGTTTTGCAAAAGCTTTCAACTTGCATAAGAAGCCCCCGGTCTTGACATAGAATGACTAATCCCCCTCACTATCGTGAGTGGAGGGGGTAGATTATATTAAAGACACAGAGGTGAGTATTAACGCTCCATTGTTTATTTTGGGTTTTTTGCAGTTACTGTGTGAGGAGGTGATGACGCAGTTTCATTTGAGCACTTCAGAAAACAGCAACCATAGCATGACGTCCATGGATTCTGTTATCGGATGGTTTACAGTCCTCTTATGGTTTTTCCTTTGGCTGTCTGGTGTTGTATTGCAGCTGCAGAAGAGGATGATGTAAAGAGAAAATAGACTTATACAATACAGACTGCAGTGTTACCCTGTTCGACGGTGTCAGGGCATGACTTTTCGCCATCTTGCAGTCTGCCCTTTTTAGAAAAAAGTTAGTTTTGTGTTAAGTAAAAGAACAAAAAACTTGTTTATACAGTTAAAAGTGTATTTTCTTTGCTGAGGGTATTAAAGAAATTAATGCATAATACTTGCCTACAGGTTAGAACATAAATCCCCACTCATGATAGCAAGGGGGGTGGGATTAGTCACTGCGTCTTCACCACTTAACCAAAGTGTGTTGTCCTGAGCAAATCATTAAATCTCTTTCTTATCCGAGTCCCTCTCAATGGTCCAGTTTATATCTTTTGCTTTTAAAAGTCAGTTAAGATTTTCTAGAGTTGCTCCATATAAAACAATATTCATCATTAATATATGACAATTTCTGGTTTAGCCTCTTGCCTTACTCATAGCTTCTTCTAGTAATGTTCCTTCCCATGATGCCCTAAAGTGTCCTGGCCATGAACCCTAAGCAAATGTAATGGTTTGTATCAGGGCCGGCGCAAGGCGTGTGCAGCATGTACCTGAGCTTCCAGGCGGCACACGCTGCAGCCGACATGATGATGGGGAAGCTTGCCGGAATATCTTTCAAAAGCAGCTGTTCTCTGGTTTGGCTCCCTTTTGTTTTTCATGGTGAGGAAACTTGTCACCTGTCAACCTCCTGATGCAACTCTGTAGAGACAAACGTCCCCTCCATAGCCCCCTCCCAGTGACTCAATCGGCACTCAGGAGGCCTCATAAGCACTGCTGGACACTTTCTTTCTTAAAACAGTGTGTTTAAAATGGGGGCAATTTACTATTGATGGCCTATTTAAGAGACCATTGTTGTGTTATGAACTGCAAAGGGGCTACCAACATTCTGTGCCTTCATCTAGCACAATTAAACATATTGCACAAAACCGTTTTAGCAATTTGCCTTATTGTCACATGTTTAGATTTTCCAAGCCAAAAAGCATTTAAGTAGAATTTAAAATGTTCCTCACATTATATATGAAACATGCAAGGGAGCCATGAATATTTTACGAAGGATGTGACGAGAGATTGTCATCCTGGCCACTGGAGGGGATATTTTCTCTGGTTCAGGCCCTGTACTGATTTTCAGGGCACAAGTTGATACATGTGAGCGGACAGCTTCCACCATCGGGTGGACGCAACCCAGGTTCTGAGTTTTGGAGGCCAGCATTAAAAAAAAGTTTGCTTGCTCAAGCGTTCAGCTACTAGGATTTCACACCAGGTAATGTTTCCAATGCAGACACTTACCAACAAGAACACATAAATGTGCCATTAAAGTGCAGGTGTCATGTTTGGATTTTATTTTCTTTGGAATATTTCATTATAATTTGTTGGGCTTAAAAGGTGGGCACCTTTTATACTTTTCTAGGATAGTTAATCGAAATTCTCCTCTCAGATTACATATAAATATTTGTTTACGTTTTCACCGTTGCCTACATAGGTAGTGATCATTATCTTGTGGTGTTACTTCCTGTGATGTTATCAAATGCAAATTAAGGGGCCCTGCACTTAATTTGCCGCACTTGGCTTCGCAAATCCTAGGGCCAGCCCTGGTTTGTATAGATTGTTTACATTAGTGCAGGTGGTCACCCAACTAAATAGTCTTCAATGGTGGGATTCCCTTGCAAACTATCAGACTTCCTCTGCATTAGAAACTCGAGGTAAAAAGAGGAAAGATAAGGAGTGGGGAACAGTAAGATAGTATGTCTCTCTGTTTAGGACGCCCCGCTGCTTTCGATCACCCGTACAAAACGTCCTACTTACTATGTTAGGGGGATTCACATTGGTTTTGGTTCGGAACTCTATGACCGAGCTGACATCATACACTTCTCAATAGTTGTGGTGGCCCGTGTCCCTTTTTGATGTCTTAAGAAATCCCAATCAAAAATGGCAGCCGTTGGCCCTTTTTCCGGGTCTGTAATGAAAATAGGAGGAGCAGAAATCTAGAGTCTCATGTTCGCGCCTGATGTTAGGAGTTCTTCCGGGTCGCGGGTTACAACGTGCTATGGAGGGAGATGTTGAGCCGCAGTCGCGGGGCGGCTTCAGGTGCCGTCTATGCGGGGTGAACGTCCCCAACCGTGAGTGATGGAGAAACCTGGGACGTGGGTGGTGGCGATTTTTGGATTTAAATGGGAGGAGCCTGAAAGAATTCAACGGACGGGATACGTACTGATCATGGCAGCAAAGGAGGTGGGAATGAGAGAAGTGTCAGAGGGCAGTAGGAGGGGCGAAGGGTTGAAGGGGAGGGGTCTAACATGTAATAGGGCAGCAGGAGGAGTCTGAAACTGTCACGGCAGACTAGTCTAGAATTAAGACGGGTAGAACCTCACATGTTCAAGATGCAGTTGAGGAGTATTCCTAAATTTTGGAGGTTGATGAAGGCTTTAATTCTAATTTAATAGGAAATGCTCAGATGTATTACCGTAATCTTCATTACGCCTAGTTCTACTTTTCTCCTCCTGTACTTAATCGTGAGGCCATAACCTACATGACATGAATCCATCCCATCTTTTAATATTACCCATATGACGAACCCCTCTCCCCTGGAAGCATGACACCACCATCCACCTTAAAGCATTACTTGAAAACAGTGGCTTCTCAAGGAATCAAATTTAGGGGGGCACAGAGGGAGCCACAGACAGCAGGGGGGCTGCCTATAAAAGGGCAATGTTTATGCTTTTCCCAAATTGATGCGGGCAAAGGGGTCCAAAGTGGCCTCGGGGAGGTAAAAATCGTGCTTTTATATAACAAGCAATTTTGTTGTATATATGTTGGCTGGGTGGGTGACGCCCGGGGTGCCATGGTCCCCGGGCGCCATTAGCCCCTTGCCATGCCAGCTCAGGGAGTCCTTCAAGGGCTCCCCTGAGCTGGAGTAGTGGGAGAAGCTGTGGCAGGGTCCCTTTTTTTATTAAATGTGGCGGCGGGCACATTTAATTAAAATAGGGTGCTGCTGCTTTGCATCAGCACCCTATTGAGATGATATCCTCCCTGCTCTGACCCGGGAGTGAGGCGGTTTTCATTCCAGTGATTAACTACCAGGCCCCGAAGCGGGGAGAGTTATAAAAAAAATGTGGCACTCCTGCCCACCCCACCAATCCCCTGACCAAGGGCACGCGGGGAAGGGGTGTGCCAGGTCTGTCCAGGGCGCTGCTGCTGCCGCTAAATCCAGCCCTGTGTATATATCTTGATGTTAATGATGTTTCACCTTATATCGATATTGAAAATATATTTTGGTATATCGGCAAAACTCGATATATCGGCCAGCATGCACACACACACACCACCAGTTAAGTTCACTCTTTGTTTCCGGCCTTCATGGGCAATTTGTTCAGATGTTGCCTGTTGTCATTGGCTGGTATGGATATGATATGACTGGTATGAATATGATATGGCATTTATAATGCCCCTGTACACAAGTGTTTCTAGGCGTGACAAGACAAGGAGGGGGAAACAGAGTGAGGACAAAACAACACTCTTACTAGGCTTTGTGTCATTCAGATCGCCCAAGTGCAGGGAAGTGGAAGGGGAAAAGTGCTGGGGTGGGGGGAGTGCAGGTAACTCAAAAGTGCGGGTGGCTCAGTGCAGGTAAATGAGAAAGTGCAGCCAATGGGTGGCTCATAAGTGCAGAGAGAAGGGACTGTAGGGTTGCAGATACAGACCACAAGTGCTGGGGAAGCAGAGAGGTAGTGTGAGGTGCTGGGGAAGCAGAGAGGTAGTGCAAGGTGCAACTGGACATGCGGGTACCTGTGCCCAAGTTCAGAGGGTAGCCAGGTGACCAGTGCGTGGAGCAGTTGGGACATCAGCAGGGGAGAGGAAGAGAGAAAACGGAAGCAAAGAGGAAGGTCTTAAGTTGCTTCTGGAACCCGAGGTGGTTCTGCTCAAGTTTGAGAGAGGCAGGGGGGCTATTCCAGAGGCGGTTCCAGTCAAAGATGGAGATCTGCCCCCAACTCTGTTTGGAAAAGCGACTGACCCTCAGAGAGTTGGATGTGGATGAGCGGAGAGCTCGAGAAGGGAGATGTTTAGGAAGAGAGAGTTGGAGGTAGTGTGGTCACAGGCCCCAGAAAGAGTTGTAGACGATGCAGAGGGTCTTGAAATTGATCCTGGCCGCCGCTGGGAGAAATTTCAGAGCTGGAGAGATACAATCCCTGGGCTTGAGGCCAAGGACAAGTCTCGAAGTCCTGTTCTGGATAAGTTGTAGCGGACAGAGAGTAGAGGCAGGAAGATTTAGAAAGGGGCTTTTGCAGTAGTCCAGCATAGAGAGGACCAGAGCTCTGGAGATAGTGAGCTTCTGGGGGAAAGCGAGGAAAGGAAGAATACCTCTGAGGAAGTGCAAGTGATAGTTTGATTTCTTAGAGGCGTCAGAGATGTGAGGAGAGAAGGAGAGGATGGAGTTGAAGATGACCCCTAGGTTCTTAGCCTCACAGGTAGGAGCAGGAAGAAGGCCCAGAGTTGGCAGCCAGAGAAAGAGAGGAAAGACAGAACTGGTGTTCCGATGAGGAGGATCTCAGTCTTACTGGCATTAAGGCATAGATCCTTGGTGGCACACCATTCCTGAATTGTGGTCAGACAGTCTGGAATGAGAGAAGGGGGAGAGAGCTGGGTGTCATCTGCATAACACTGAAAGTTGGAGCAGAGAGCATTGATGCAGTGGGCTCTTGCCAGGTATTGGTTGAAAAGCCAGGGAGAAAAGTTAGACCTCTGGGGAACACCACAGGTAGAGGGAGGAGAGGAAAGACACTAGTTGGACCTCAGAGGGTCGATCAGTGAGAGGAGAGGTCAGCCAGGCCAGGGCCTGATCAGTGATACCCAGGTTATCACAGAGGCGATTGAGCAGGATGGCATGGTTGACCGTATCAAAAGCAGAAGAAAGATAGAGAATGAAGGCACTTTGAAATGATACATTGTCCATATTATGTCCCGATCGCATCTGCTGTAGGTGGTCTTTCACAAGTGTGCCATTAATACCCACCGTTCACGATGCCTTTTTGTGAATCTTGCATCTGGCTATGGGTGCTTTTCTGGAAGGTTGGTGCAGATCGCAATTGGGGGTTGAGGGTTCCTTTCTCAGCAATGTCTCTGTGTGGACATTTTATAGTGCAAATGTAGCAAGAACATTGAGAATATCCAGAGCGGGCATGTGAACTAGAAGAGCACAATATGTGTTAGTGTGCACACTATAACAGTGGTGAACCAGCGACAAGATATGACCATTTAAAGCAGTGTTTTCTGCAGAGATGGAGCCACTTTGATCTCTCGAGGGCAGTGTGTCCCTTTCAGGCCATAAGAAAGAAAACAGGCTGAGCAAAAACCATGCGAATGGGCCAGTGACGGCTGGGGAATCGGGGACAGCAGATTAGATCACCGAGCTGCCTGCTTCCTTCAGCGAAGCTTTGTGCTCGGCCAGGAAACCCTTGTCGAGGGTGAGCTACCCGCCAATACCCCAATTTGAATTTCAACAATTGGTGGCCATGCTGGCCCGATTGTTGAAATTCAAATTGGGGTCTTTTTTCACTTTGCCCTCACTACCTCGGGCAGGGGCAGGGCTTGCCTTTTCACCTACTGCGCATGCAGTAGCAATGGCAAACCCTGACTGCTGATCCTCACCCCTCTGCCACTGTCCTGTGTGCATCGGTGGCAGCATAGCAGCCCTGTGTGTGTGCGCCATGCGGGCGGATGGCAGGCAGCACTGCAGAGAGAGTAACCCAAGTAGGAGGCAGGGGAGTATCAGCATTGCAACAGTGTGTGGGTGGGACGAGCCACGAAAAAGGTCCTGCTAATTTTCCCCCCAAATGCAGTGTGTGCAATTCCATACGGTTTCAATCATGCACCCCAAACCGCCCACCCCTGCCCCCAATCTACTTTTTTGGTAACATAAGTGGTAGATGACATTTTTACAGAACAACTAAAATAAAACTCTAGAATCATTACAGATGTAGGAAACTCGTCGCTTAGAGCTCTGTTCAAGTGTTCTGGGGCAAACTACATGCAAATCTGCTAATTTGCATATGGATCGAACCAACAAAGATGACTTCAACGGACATCACAAGGAGCATCATCAGTCTTTGCTATTTGGAGGCACAATGGAAGTGACTTTAGAATCGTAAGCCAAGTGGCAAATAACATTGTGGTGCAAGATACCTAAATTGCACTATTATTAGGTATGGATCAACTCTGTAGTCATTAGAGTTTTTTTAATAGCATGATATATTAACATAAACTATGAAGTGAATCACTTACAGTGTTGCAGATAAGACACAGTGCGATTAAATTATTTGCCCAGGATCACTCACTTTGGTTAAATGGTGAAACCGGGATTTGGACAATTTAAGCAACTGAACACATCTTCCCATGTTAGTTGATATCAATATTTATTAAGGTTTTGATTTGCATTTCATGTGCTTAAATAATACTTTTATTTATTTGCAATGCCTTGGTAGCAAACCACATTACATAATTAAACTATCCTTTCATAGTGAACTAACTATACACTATATATATTGTCATAGATATCAATTGAGCAATAAGAGTAGTTTCTATTCTCCCCATCCTGCATGCAAAGTCTCAATAGCATCATGTAGATTAATGTGAGCCTAACAAATCTCCCTTGGGTTTTAAAGCCATAGTAATTTCATAAAGCATGCAGCATTATGCACCCTTCTCACTTCTGACCACTCACTCCCATTCCCATTTATAAAGTGTCAAAAGTCCCTGCTAATAGTCCCTCTTACCTTCCGTACCTAATGGCTCATTGAAATGCTCTGTTGACACAGAGCAACGTGAGAGCCCCTCTGCTGCCCGGACTCCTTGGGACATTGTTCTGGCAGCGGGACTCCTCTCATATTCGGAAAGGGTAAGGTGTCCTGCTGCCGGGACAATGCATGCTGAGCAGGAATTGCTCAGCACACATGTCCTGCCAGCAGGACACCTTTCCTGTTGGGCACCCTCATTGAGGTGCCTAACGGGAGAGGTGTCCCACTGACAAATATCTTGGTCTGGCTCTCAAAAGGGCCTTTCGGAGGGTTGCTTGCCCTTCCTGCTCCCCTGCTCGTTCCGTCACTGTAGGGGGGGACAACAGGGGGGAACAGTGTTTGCTAGGAGGGGTCAAGCTAGCAACGCCACTGCTTGAAAACCACAAAACGCATTACGGCTTGCTTCACTCACACCAGGGAGGAAGAGATGGGCCGTTAGTACTGTGATGAGGAAGAGTAGGACTAGGAGTAATACAGAATATTGTTAAAAAACCCGCTCATTACCTCCTTGTCGCTGTACTTACTTGTGCGGCATATCAAAAACAGCAGTGAAAAACGATCCACCAATAAAACTGCAGTCACCAAGAGCGTTGCTGAAACACCTCATTACCACTTAATTCCTAGCCACATCAACAAATCCGCATTGAAAGTGCCTTCCAGAACTCAAACGCTCCTACCCTGAAAGAATTTGACCCCCTGCTAATGAAGCGTGAGGCCCCTGCTTATGCCGATTGGGGCAATAGTGCATGTTGAAAGTATTCGGATCGGTTCCATGTGTTTATAACGACAACCAAAATAATGACACTTAAAATGACACTTTAATAATAAAAAAAAAAGTCGATTGTTTTTTTTTATTTGGGAGGGTCCCCAACCCCCGTTTCTACAGCCTTTTTAGCCTCCCCTAACTACCCATGCGCCCATACTTTTATTTTTAAAAAAACCTACTTTTTTGTTGTTATCCAGGTGTTGTTTAAAATGTTTGTCGTCATTTCTTTTTTGTTATTAACACTACATACCATTAGGATCGGCCCAGGTCATTGCCCTGCAGGTGTCTTGAATATGAACTCTGTGGTGCTGCCCCTTTAAGGGTGAAGCACGCGGCTGAGTGACGTTGCACTCCGCTGCGTGCCTTTCAATAAAGGGGGCGTAGCCCGGCCAAGCAGAGCGACCGGGGAGCCCAAACTGACACAACGTCTCCACTGTGAGTCTGTGGAGGGAGGGAGCTCACGGGACATCGCAGAGCCTCGCAGTGCCCCACAACACTGGGGACGAGACCAGAGTCACGCCCGGGCCAGGCAGTGAAAGCAAAAGTAATTTTTCTCTTTGAACAAGGCTGGTGACCATTTTGTTAACCAAGGCGTAGGATGTTCGTGGCGCTCCTACGGGGTTCCTGCACACCATCCAGGTTTAATTTTTGGACACAATGATAGCGGACAGCTGTTTATGTATGTACAGCCCATCAGATTGTGGAAATCTTCAATTTTGATGAGCATTTTGTCGAGTTGGTGAGGTGCTGGGGGAGGCCTGCTGATTCTTTGTTGGTCCCTAGACCTCCCTGGCTCAATTTTAGGACACTTCCTGTTTCTACCTGTAGCCCCTCTATCCCATACTGGCTGGATGTTCGTGAGTGATGCATGAGAGTGGCCTGAGCTGCATTTTGGACAGGTGAGGTGATTTTGAAGATCAAGGAGGTCTGCAGAATTCTTTCTTCATTCTGAAGCAGACTGGCTGGGTGAGTTGCAGCCCCATCATCATCTAAGGAGTGGTGCTTGTGCGCTCACCCCACGAATGATCAAGCTGGGGCCCAGCCGTAGCCCCAGGTCCAAGCGCCACCTGTGGTCCAGCCTCCAGCCATGGCCCAGATGAGGCCACCCGGGGCATTACAGCCAATCCCTGAGTTTGATGTACTGCTAAGTTCGTGCCCTTTCCTCCATACTTATGGGACATCTCTCCGTCCTGTGGGACGGGACCGGAGCACTTTGTAAAAAGCATCCACATTTTTTTCAAAAATGTGTCCCTCTTCTCTTTCCTGCGCGGGGCCCGGCACACGGCCGTAACCCCTCCCACGTTGGCTCCGCATCGCCCATCAGTCCTTTTCTCCGCACGATCGGGGCCGGACACACTTGCATCCTCGGAAGACTTTCTTCCCTTTTTCCCTCTCTGCCTCTCGCTAGCGTTCGTTTACTAGTCTGTCTATGTCTTTTAAACTAGATTTTCCAGACTGTTCATCGTGTCACCGTCGCTTCGCGAGGGCGGATCCCCATCCTCTTTGTTTAGAGTGTTTGGATCCGGAACACCGTTGGGACTCCTGTTTTTACTGTGACTCCCTTTCGGCCCGGGCACTTCAACGCCGGTTGGAGCGGTGGGAGGAGGTGTTCCGACGGACTCCTCCTTCGCATTTTCAGGCGTTCATCGACGAGAAGAAAAAGCGCCCGGTAAATTCTTTACTTTTCAGAGCACCCCGGCCATGGGATACCTTTCCGGGTTCCTCTCGAGCCGGGAGGGGCGTTGATCGCTCTGTTACCGGGGTTCGCCCTGAGGTGCCTGTCGGGCCTAATAATTCTACCGGAGTTTTCTCCGAGGGTCTCCGTGAGGGGCCTGTGTCCACCGGAGTACGATCCGAGGCCCCTCCTGTGGGGACTGTCTGTAGACCCAGTTCTACTGAGTCGTGGGGTACCGGAGCTTGCTCTGAGGCCGGTCTTTTGGGTTCCCTCAAAGACAAAACCGGGGTGCGCCCCGAGGTCTTGGCTGGGCTTGAGGTTACCGAACGGATGTTCGAGGCCCGTGCCGATAAGACTTCTACTGGGCCTGTGCCGATAAGACTTCTACTGGGCCTAGGTCCGAGGTCCCTCGTACAGAGGCTAAGGATACCAACAGTTCTGAGGGGCTGGGCAAGGCCCTGTCGGTGAAAGCGCACCGTTCCCGCTCTTGTGGTGACACCAGATCTGTTGAGGGGGCAAAGAAGAAAGTTTCTTCTTTTACCGGCAGTGCCGAGGCCCTTCCTTTGAAGGCTCAGTTGGCAGTTGGTATGTCGCAGAAACATTCGAGGCCTCATAGTACCGGCTCTGCCGAGGTTCCTTACGTTAAGGCTAAAATTAAGACCCCTGACCCATCGATGGGGACCCCTGCTTCACTTCCTCACGTGCCGCAGTTCCCCTCAGATGAGGACAAAATGGCGGCCGTTCCTGCCACAACCACCGTGGCCATTTTAGGTACTACCCCTACAACTATGCCATCGGCCCCTGGTGTAGGGTTAGGTCCTTCGGGTGAACTTAAGGTCCCTTGTGCGCATCCTTACCGGCCGGTTTATGATTGGAACGCCCGGATGCCTCTTCTGCACAATGTTTCGTTGCCCGCGGGGGCGGGTCCCTTGATTCATGTGGATTTGTCGGTGGAGGGGCCGGTGTGGCACCCTTCTCCGTTACGTCCCTGGATTTGTCCACCTCATGAGAGGCCTCCTCAGGTTCCGAAACAATCTCATGTGGACGCTTTTTTCGGTAAATTTCAAGCGCTTATGCGCACCGACCCCATGAGGGAATATTTCAAAGGGCTTTTCAAGGAGATATGTCCACCCGCGCCTCCGGCTCCACCTGTTCCGCCGGTGGTTCCGCCGGCGCCTCCCTTGCTCGTGGTGCCTCCCCCTGCGCTTCCGCCTGTGCCACCATTGTCCCCAGTGGACAAGGCAGTGCCTGACACGGCTCAGCAGGATCCTGACCTGTCAGATGACCCTCAAGGCGATCAGGACAACAAGGACCTTCCCCGCTCTATCAGAGCTTTCCATGACAGGGTGCTGGACATGATAAGTTTCTTAGATGTTCCGGTGCCAGAGGCACCTGCTGCGCAGGAGGGCGTGCTTTCTGGGGCGTTCACCTTGTCTCCTTTGGAGTGTGCCGGCCTGTTCTTGCAGAAGGACATTCTGGCCGAGGTCCAAAGAGTTTGGGAAAAGCCACACTCGGAACTTTTTGTTAATAAAAAGATTGACGCGAGGTACAGGCTGCATTCTTCGGAAGAAGTGACCTTGTCGTCTTGTCCGCCTCCCTCCTCCACAGTGGTGGCTGCGGCTACGTTGCAATCCAGGCCTGCAGCATCCTCCTCTGTGACGGCTACTCAGGTCTTGGGAAAGGAGGACAGGACAAGTTCCTGGACTCCCTAAGGAGGAAAATCTTTGCCAATTCGGCCTTGCAGCACAGGCAGGCCAATGCAGAATTGATTTTGGCGGGAGCTAACATGCGGATGTGGAGAGGTCTGTCGGAGTTTGAGGAGCACATTCCGGTCGAGAAGTTGGAGGATTTCAGAGGAGGCCTTTCCGATGCCAGGGTCTTGGCCCAGGATCTCCTGGAGGCTGCGGCTCATCACGTAGACACCTCGGCTCGGGGTCTGATGCTTGGGGTTGATACCTCGCGGCAAGCGTGGCTGCATGCCACTAAGTTCTCGAAGGAGGTGCAAGACAAGGTTCTGGACCTTCCATTTGATGGAAAGGAGCTTTTTCATTCTTCTACTGATGTAGAGCTCACCAAAACCAAAGATAGCACTCAGACGGCTAAATCATTGTCTTTTCTGGTTAAAGCTCCCTTCAAGTCTCAAAGGCCGTTGTCGCAAGGTCGACCTTCCTCTGGTTTTAGGGGCTTCCTCGACCGCAAATCTCGCAGGGTGGATACTCCTGCGGGGAATAACCGCCGTAGACAACAACGTACGCGGTTTCTCTCCCGCTCCTAAGCCTCCTCATCAGGTTCAGGTGGCACCGCCACCGATAAGCCTGCCAAACAAGGGTTTTCCGCGCTCGCACGAGACCCCGGTGGGAGGACGCATTGCGTCTCATTGGGAGGCGTGGCAGGCCATCACAGAAGACAGATGGGTCTTGTCAGTCAATCGAGCAGGCTTCCGCTTACCTTTACCCCCTACCCCACCCCTCAACCCTCCTTTTCAGCTGTCGGGCTCACCCTCCCTCAAGGCCGAGGTTCACAAACTTCTGCACCTCAGAGCTGTGGTACCCGTTCCCCTTGGGGAGCGAGGGGAGGGCTTCTACTCCCGGCTGTTTACGGTGCCCAAACCCAACCAGGCTGGCCTGCGTACCATCCTAGACCTTTCCCAGTTCAATCTTTTTCTACCCCAAGAGAAATTCAAGATGATCACGCCCAGCCAGATACGCTCCTCCTTGCAGATGGGCGATTGGCTCAGCGTTGTGGATCTTCAGGACGCGTACATGCATATCCTGATTTGGAACCCACAAAGGAGATGTCTCCGCTTCTCTTTGGGAGAGGAGCACTTCCAGTTTCGAGTGCTTCCTTTTGGCCTCAGCTCGGTGCTGCGTGTCTTCACGAAGATGATGTCGGTGATTGCGGCCTAACTTCGTCTCCAGGGTATCCATGAGTATCCGTATTTGGACGACTGGCTCTTATGCCGGGGTGCGCCCCGAGGCCTTGGTGGGGCTTGGTGCTACCGAACGGATGTTCGAGGCCCACGCGAGTAAGGCTGTTATCGGACCTGGGTCTGAGGTCCCTCGTACAGAGGCTAAAGCTACCAACATTTCTGAGGGTCTGGATCTGGCAAGGCCTTATCGGTGAAGGTTGTTTCTCACTGTTCCTGCTCTTGAGCGACACTAGATCTGTTGAGGGGGCAAAGAAGGGAAATTCTTCTTTTACCGGCAGCGCCGAGGTCCTTCCTGAGAAGGCTAATTTGGCGATTGGTATGTCGCAGAAACATTCCAGGCCTCATAGTACCGGCTCTGCCGAGGTTCCTTATGTTAAGGCTAAAGTTAAGACCCCTGATCCATCGACGGGGACCCCTGCCTCACTTCCTCACGTGCCGCAGTTCCCCTCAGTTGATGACAAAATGGCGCCTGTTCATGCCACGACGGCGGCAGCCATTTTGAACGCTACCCCTACAGCTGCGCCATCGGCCTTGTGCGCATCCTTATCGGTCAGTTTATGACCGGAATGCTCGGATATCCATTCCGCACAATATTTTGCTGCCTGCGGGGTGGGCACCTTTGGTTGATCTGTCCATCCAGATATAGGAGTGGGCCATGCTTCATGGCGTCTGGCTGCTTGCGGTGCACATCCCGGGCCAGCTGAATGTCACAGCGGATGCCGTCAGCCGGCGGACAGTGGTCAGCTATGAGTGGGAGTTGAAGGCGGAGATCCTCTCATGGATTTTCTTGCGTTGGGGCACACCGGAGGTGGACCTCTTCGCTACGGTGGTGAACAAGAAGCTTCCTCGGTATGCCTCCAGAGGGGGGATGAGAACCTCCTCTGGGGGATGCTCTCGAGATTCCATGGCACAACATGAGAGTTTACACCTTCCCGCTTCTGCCTCTAGTTCATCGAGCAATTGGGAAACTGATGAACTCTGTGAACTGTTCCCTTCTGCTCATGGCCCTGTGGTGGCCGGCCAGTGTTTGGTTCTCAGAACTTCAACACCTGTCGGTGTTTCTGCTCATCAGGTTACCAGTAACCCCAGATCTTCTTCATCAAGGGGAACAGCAGATGTGGCACCCCTCCCCACAATCGCTCAGCTTGGCGGCATGGTGCCTGAGTTCAAGTCTTTAGAGCATCTTAACTTGTCTACGGATAACATGCGTATTATCCAGGCAGCCAGGGAACCCTCGACCAGATCCCAATACAGGAGTAAATGGCTCAGGTTCTGTCGTTGGTGTTTGGAAAAGCAGTTGGATCCAAGGGTGGCTACGATTGACAAGGTGCTGTCCTTCGTGTCCTCCCTAGCAGAGTCGGGTGTTTACGTTCTGTCATGCAGAACTTACCTTTCAGCGGTTTCCGCTTATCTTGCTATAGACCAATGCTCTTATTCTCTGAGTAACCCAGTGGTTAAGAGGCATTTTGCAGGCTTGACACTCCTCTACCCTCTGGTTCGTAGTCCGGAACCACCTTGGGACCTAAATGTCAGCCCTGACGGCGCTGTGCCATAAACCCTTTGAGCCAATGGCTACGGTTGACCTCAAGTACGTGTCCTGGGAAGTGTCCTTTCTGGTAGCCGTTACGTCAGCGAGGAGAGTGAGTGAGCTCCAGGCATTGTCGGTGGAGCACCCTTTCTTGGTCTTTCACAAGGACAAGGTAGTCCTTCGGACGAACCCAGCTTTCCTACCAAAGGTAGTGACCGAATTCCATCTGAATCAGTTGATTTCCCTTCCGGTCTTTTTTCCGAACCCTGCCTCTGAGGCGGAAAGGGTTCTACACTGCCTGGATGTCCGAAGAGCTCTTGGGTTCTACCTGGACAGGACTTCCGAGCTATTGGAGCTCTTCCCAACTGTTTGTGACCTTCGATAAGCCTCAGGGCAGGCCGGCGTCTAAGGCATCTATTTCCAGATGGATTACCGCCTGTATCACGGAATCTTTCACCGTCCAAAACGAAACCTCCTAAAGGTATCCATGCACACCAGGTGCGAGGCAAGGCAGCCGCGGTTGCTTTTCAGAAGTATGTTCCCTGGAGTCCATCGCTAAAGTGACTACTTGGGCCTCCCCATCTGCTTTCTGTAAGCATTACTGCCTCGATATGAGCTCTAGAGCTGACGCTCAGTTCGGCCAGGCTGTGCTGAAGAACCTGTTTCAGTAAGGGGTATTTCCATCCACCCATAGTTCCTGTAAGGAGTGCTTGGGAATCTCCCATAAGTATGGAGGAAAGGGGACGGGACGTAGGAGTATTACCAGGTTACTCACCGTAGTGACCACCTTACTCCTAGTCCATAGTCCCCTTTCTTCCATACGCCCGCCCGCCGTCCCCTCTAACAAGGTTCCTCTGTCATTGCTAATGAGTCTTTGACCCTGCGATAGAAAAGGACTGATGGGCGATGCGCTGGGCGGAACCAACGTGGGCGGGGTTACGGCCGCGTGCCGGGCCCCGCGCAGGAAAGAGAGGAGGGACACATTTTTGAAAAAAATGTGGATGCTTTTTACAAAGTGCTCCGGTCCCGTCCCACAGGACGAAGAGATGTCCCATAAGTATGGAGGAAAGGGGACTATGGACTAGGAGTAAGTTGGTCACTACGGTGAGTAACCTGGTAATCTCTGGGGCCCAGGTGGAAGCAGTGGATTGATCACCTCAACATGTATTTCAGGGCCATCATGGAGACTAATGAGGACAGCAAATTGGTGACCCTATTATACTCTGCGGGGCCTGCGGTCCATGAAATCTTTGACTCTCTCCAACCAGCTGATGGCTCCTATGGTGCAACGAAGACGGCTCTTCATGACTACTTCCTTCATTTGGCAAATGCAGACTATGAATGCTTTGTGATGCTCTCCACCCGTCAGAAAGAGGATGAGACTCTTGACACATTCTATGGCCGTCTTCAGCGGCTGTCAGTGGCATGTGCTTGGGACAATCCTGATGCAATGGTCAGGAATCAGTTGACACAAGGCTGCTCATTGGGGAAGCTACTGTCATGATGCCTACCTCCAAGGAGCCAGACAGGGCCCGGCACCCTCAGAGGCAGGCAACATGTATACTAGGGAAGTCCCAGCCACCCCAGATAGGGGCTCTTTGGACTCAGTCCTGGCGCCGTTGGCGTCAGGCTCATAAGGGATAACGGTCCTGGCACCATCGGCGCCAGGCTCATACAAGATATGGAAGGAATAGTGTTTGGTGCAAACTTACCTGGCAGACCATGCTGCAATTTCCTTACCTGGCAGATCATTCTACAACTTCCAGATGAAAAAGGAACTACTTAACCACACGGGTGTGGCTGGTGGCAGGATACATACCTTCAGTGGAAGCATACATACCTTGGACTACTTGAAAGGCTATTTAAGCCACGGCCAGACAGCAAACCACGCTTCACGTTGTTCTGCTCATAGCAGCTGGACGCTCACCGTGCCTGCTCCTGCTCCAGTCCTCGACCACGCCTGCCAGCATCCTGGAAACACCTAAGGATAGAAAAGAGAAGAAGAAACAGGTGAAAACAAACCTTACCTGTTAAAGCTGCATTCCGGATTCAGCGCGCCAACGTTCCTGCAAAAAGACATCATTTTAAATACTCACCGCGTCGCATACATCTTGGCGCACTTCTCTTACCTGCACGTGGCGCCTTCCGCTCTGCGACGCCCATCCGGATCTCCTGCAGCATTCGAGCACCTACGGGGAGACGAAGAGAAGAAAGCAAGGTGAGAAGGGGAAAATAACCAAGAAGCACTTACCCGCCAAGCTAATTCTTCTTACCTTCGGGTCGATACCATTCCTTGGGCATTTCAGCACCCCGGCCCCTATGGGGAAAAAGCAAACATCACATTAGTGAATGCAAGAACCGTAGCAAACAAACTATTTTAAACTCACCAGCTTACAGGTCGGACTCAGCTTCTGCTTAGTACTGGCTCCATTTCTTCGGCATTCTCGAACTCCGGCCCCTAAGGAAAAAGAGACAGGAAAAGACCGTAGTGGGCCTACACCAAAACTCACCTGAAATCAGGTTTTCGACAGAAACCGCCTCCAGCCCGGAGTCTTCCATTACCTGCAAAAGAGAAGAGGAACAGTTTAGACTCAAGCTTGCCATAAACATTTACGGTACTTACCGGAACAGACAAGCGAACTCGAACTTACTATCCAGTGATGTAACTGGATCCCAACGCGCCCCTGCATCAGAAGCAGGATGGAAAGCTCGCCTTTTTAATCCCTAAGGTGAGTCTCCACAGGGAATTACAGAAGGGTTGCAAGGAGGGTGAGAAGGGGAACGGGAGATCAACACAAAACCCGCAGAGTATTAACCCTTCCTTTTTGCTCACAGAAGGGTATTCATCCGAGCCAGACAAGCCGGATTTGGGAACCCAGCCCACTCCATCTTCAGGGTGCTGAACATCTCCTTCGAAGAGGCCACTGCCGACCAGACCACGACCACCCGCAGAGTATTAACCCTTCCTTTTTGCTCACAGAAGGGTATTCATCCGAGCCAGACAAGCCGGATTTGGGAACCCAGCCCACTCCATCTTCAGGGTGCTGAACATCTCCTTCGAAGAGGCCACTGCCGTCCAGACCACGCCCGCGCCTCCGTCGGAACCAGGTGAGCGTTACAGCTACACAGGCAGGTGCTGCAGGAGCCTGGGATCCCCTTGCCTCGAATCCTCGAACTGGGGATGTGCCAAGAAGTGTCTGAAGTATGAGCGTCCAGGATGGAAGCAGGAGTGCACCTGGCCAAGGCGGAAGAAGTCTGTGCTGTAGGCCATGGTGGCAGAGGTGCCAGGAGACCGGCAAGCAACTTCTGTGACGGGCGTAAAGCCGGGGGAGGCGTGTCTGAAGTGCGAGTATGACCTGCCCCACCCTGCTGGGTGCCCAGCAGCGGGAAAAACATGTGGTTGATGTGGCATAGGTGACCACTACGTCCGGGAATGCAGGGCATCCCTACAGGTGATGGTGCTGAGGGGTCTGGTTCAGTCTGGCTACTTTCAACTATCACGCCCACCTAATGTCGCCCAAGTTGATCAGGGTGAGGAAGGTGCACAGCTGGACGAGGAGGAAGAAGAAGAAGAAGAAGAGGAGAACATTTTCTTTGTATCCAGCGTCGAGGACATCAAATCGAAAAACAGACGGCAACCGCAGTACATTGTTGCAGTCAACAAATCATCTGTCCTGGTGCTAGTGGACATGGGGGCTTCTGTCAACGTGATGGCCAGGGAACACTACGATGCCCTGGAGTGCCCCCCCCCCCCGAAACTGTTTGCCCCAGCTTCTTTACTTTTGGTGCATCCCAGCCAATTCCCCTGGACGGTGCCTTTGTAGCGGTGGTGGGGCATGGTGGTTCGAAAGGCCCGCTTCTATGTAACACCGGTTAGCACCAACATGTTGCTGAGCTGTGTGGTGGCGGAAGCCCTAGGGATTGTGAGCTTCGCGTACTCGGTATACATGGAGGATATTCAAAAGCTACTGGAGAAATACTCCAGTTTATTCCAAGGGATTGTGCAGATGGCCGTTGCAACCTATCGCTCTCAAACACCGCTGGGTGCCTTTCCACTTACGGGAGTTAGACGACAAAGAACTGGACAATCTCGTCAACCTTGACATCATCGATAAGGTTGAAGGCCCTACACCGTGTCCCCCCATCGTAGTTGCACGATAACCAAAGCAACCAGACTCGACAAGGATCTGTGATATGTGGCTCCCCAATAAGGCAATCCAGAGAGAGAGGCATTTGACATCAACCATAGATGACATCATCACCGAGCTGCAGGGGGCCTGATTCTTTTCAAAGTTCGATCTAAGGGCCGGATACCACCAGGTCGTGTTGCACCCTGAATCCCGATACATCATGACGTTTACCACTCACCGAGGGCTGTATCAGTGCAAGAGTTTTGGGGTGTCCTCTGCAGCAGAGGTGTTTTAAAATATCATTTGTGGTGCACTGGCGGACCTCGACGGCGTTTCGAACATAAGTGATGATATCCTGGTGTTCGCGAAGTCGGATTTGGAACATCTACACAGGCTCGCCAAGACTTTTGAACGAATTCAGTCCCTGGGTCTGACGCTCCACCGGGAGAAATGTGAATTTCTGAAGCATACCATTGAGTTCTTTGGGTTCATGTTCAAGGAGGGAGTTGTGTCCCCCGACTCCTGAAAAGCTAAGGACATCAAGGACACTCGCCCACCGGAGAATGTGTTGGAGGTGCAGAGTTTCTTGGCATGGTGACCTACTGTGGCCGTTTCAGAGCCCCTGCGAGCACTCCCAAAGAAAGAAACCACGTGGCAGTGGGGGCCGCTCGAACAGGCGGCCTTCAAGGACATCAAGAGCGTCCTCACGGCAGAAGACACCATGGCGTTCTCCGATCCGCCCTCCAGTCGGAGATCGTTGTGGATACCAGCCCGTCCGATACTGAGCAGCGTTCCACCCAAATCGAGCGGGAGGCCTTGGCTGTTCTGTGGGGATGTAGGCACTTCCGGCTGTACATTCTGGGTCGACTGGTGAAGGTAGTGACTGACCACAAGCTTTTGCTGTCCATCTTAGCTGGCCCATCCTCGAAACCAGAGGCAAGGATCGAACAGTGGATGCTGGCCCTACTCGAATATGGGGTTTCGCTGATCTATCGGCCTGGCACCAACAATGCGGCTGACTACCTGTTCCACCATCCCAGAGGGGACCTGGAGGGCGCGGGTCGACACCTGTGCAGAGGAAGCGGCAACCCCGAACTCCCTGCCACTGGAAGACCTGGAGGCGTCAGCTGCCCAGGGCGAGTGTTTTTGTATCCTAAAGTTGGTGATGCAACAGGGTTCCTGGAAGGTGGTGCTGGAGTCTCCGGCGATGCGAACGCAGGACGCGAAGGTGGCGCTTGAGCAGTTCTGGAAGGTGAGGGATGACCTGTCATTCTCCGAGTCTGGCCTCCTACTTGGGGGTGACCGGATCGTGGTCCCGCAGGCGAAGGTCCAGGAGGTCATAGGGCTGGCGCACCATGGGCATCAAGGGGTTGCCAAGACCAAAGCCTGTCTGCTCCTCAAGGTGTGGTTCCCTGAGCTGGAGAAACGTGTGGAGGTGTTCGTGGCGTTGTGTGTATGGTGCCAGGCGGCATCTCCCGCGCAGAGATAGCCTCCCATTGAAGCCATACCCCGAGACATGCGACCATGGGAAGTGGTGCATGCAGATTTTGGCTCCACGACGCAGTGCACTCACTTCCTGGTGGTGGTCGACGAATGGTCCAGATACCCAGAGGTCGAATTCATTGAGTCTGTGGTCTTCGAGTATGTGGTGGTGGCCATCGAAAAGATCTTCGCGGCTCATGGCCTCCCAAGGTTCTGTGTTCGGATAATGGGGCACCATTTCAGGGCAAGAGATTTGCAGCCCTGATGGAGGACTTTGGGGTTTAGCACATAAAGATCCCCCTGCTGTGGCCCAGGGCAAACGGGAAGGCGGAGAGACTGATGCGAACCCTAAACAAAGTGTTCCGAATTGCTCGGGGCAAGGCCGGTGCCAGGAAAGAGCGCTGTACCAGTTTCTGCGTGTCTATCGGACCACCCCCCACACATCCACGGGAGTGGCCCCGACGGAAGCCCTATTCAAACGATGCCCGGGGGGACTGATACCAGAGGTTTGGGAAAAGGAGCCCGCGGTCATTGATGATCAACCTGTGGAGCGGGATCGCAGGCTGAGGACTGAGCAGGAGAATCTGAGGAGAGGTCTCAGACCTCAGCTGCCCGTGCCTGGGGATGAGGTGCTTCTAAGAAACAGGTACCCCCACGGGAAACTATCCCTGACTTATGAACCTGAACCATTGGACGTAGTGGCTGTAAAGGGGTCCATGGTGACGGCCGCGGATGGCAAGGCATCTGTCGCTAGAAACATGAGTTTCTTCAAAAGACTAGGGGAGCCTCGGGCAGAGGTGCCCCCCGACAAGGACATTGTGGAGGTTCCAGACAAGGGCAGGGGTGTGCCCCCTCTCCCTTGCTCGCTGAGCAGTATGACGGCCGCCGAGGGATCCCCCAACAGGAGGCGAGCAGGAGATACCGCCTGAAGACAGGGCGAGGGAAACCTGTTCGCCTCAGTGTTGGGACAGTGAGTTTGTGAGCCCCCGGTGGGGTGCGCTGTTGGTAAGGGGACCCGGGTGGCTGTTATTAAAGGGGTCCAGTTGGGTTCTGATTTGATGTGATTGTTGTGTTATAAAGAGTTACAGTGTTATGCGTTTGTTTGTCCTCATGAAAAAGGAAGAGTGTGGTGCTGCCCCTTTAAGGGTGAAGCACACAGCGTAGTGACGTTGCATTCCGCCGCGTGCCTTTAAATAAAGGGGGCGTAGCCAGGCCACGCAGAGCATCCGGGGAGCCCGAAATTGGCACAACCTCTCTGGTGTGAGTGTGTGGAGGGATCTCCCTGCACCTCGGTCTAAGATGCTGCCATCATTCTAGTAAAATTACCCTCAATCAGGACAGGCAAGGGAACCTGTGCCACAGACTAGGCCATTGCAATCGCTTGCCCCATTTATCTGCTAATAGGAGGGTCTTATGCCCTTATGCCAGGCTTGGGACCCCTAAAAATAACAAACATGTTCTCTGACTACTGAACGGGAAAGTTTAGTGACCTGGGGAGAGGCAAAAAGGTCTAACACAGGCAAACCAAACAATCTACAGATCAGACGAAACACCTTTTGGCGCAACACTCAACAGGAGGAAGAGAAGAAACACCTTGCTTAAACTGCCAACCTGGACTTTGTCAAGCCCCTTGATATCAACCACCTTCAGCGCTCGCTTGTTCTCTGCCCAGCATACCAGCTTGAAAGCCAATCCCTGCAGTTGCCTTAGCAATTCACATAGCCATTGCCAACATGTGGTCCGTCCTCTCAAGAACAGCTGACCCTTTGATGTCGGAAAAGAATGCTTGAAGGGCTCGAAAAATTGCTGAAAATTGTGCGAGTTGGAAGAATGAGCGAACTGCATGATAGTACACCGCTCCAAAGTCTGCCAAAGTTGCCCTGCAGCTGAGGCCTTTGGCATTTGTGCTAATTATGTTCGGCAAGTGCTGCAGCAGTGGAAATCCTCCCAGGAGATTGGCTTTGTCCAACCACCACCAAAGCTGGTCCCTACGCTCTGCAGTGATCACACTCTTGTCTTCGAAATCCTGCAACTCTGTACTCCCATCACCTGAGCAGGTGGGACACCAACAGCCGCACATGCAATCTGGCCTACCAAACCGCAAAGACACCCGCCGCCATATGCCCCCGCACACCTAGTACTTCCCTGGTTGTCACCCAGTCCCTGACAGCAGGGTTCTTAAGAGATGCTGTAGGCTGACTGCACAGTTCACCAGCAGCAACACCTGCCCCGGCCCCTTACCAAAATCAAGCCCCGATGTGTAGAAGGTCCTATAGCAGTCTGCAATTGTGACTTCTTTATGGTCAGCGAAACCCCAGCTCCTGCAGAACCTTGCACGTAACCCCACATGTTCCAACAAGAGGTCCCTTGGGGAAGGTTTGATCAGCCACTCGTCCAGGTACATAACAACTTATACCACCTGGCTGGATGGTTTGCCACCACTGGATACTTCACTCTGGGGCCAGTCTTCTTGAGGCCAAACATAAGAACCTGTAATGGGAATGCTGCCCCGCCGGCCCCCATGACAAATCAGCAAACTCTCTAATGTGTCCTCCTGATGAGACATGAAAGTAAGTATCTTGCTGATCCAGTGGTGCCAGAAAGACAGACTCCTCGACCACTGTAATAGTCCTTTGCAGGCTCTCCGTCTTGGTGTAGTCAATGCAAGCACATTTCTTCGGGACAACAAAGATGGACTAAAAGCGCTGTGCCCTCTCCTTCCTGGGAACTTCCCCAAAGCCCCTTTCTTCCAGAAGTCCATAACCACCTGTGTCATGGCCAGGGCTTCCTTCAGCTTCTTGGGAACAGGGTTTGGAACTTCCAGAGGGCACAGTATAAGATGCAAAATGGATCTTGTACCGCCCACCAGACAATTTGGTTCACTCAGACATTGGGAGGATGCTGCCTCCAATGCATTCCAGAGCCAGCAAGTCTGGCCCCCACACATTTCACACCCAGACTATCTGAGACTCTGCAGGGGTGAAACGCTTGTCAGATTTATGGGGCAATTTCGGCAACCCCTGATTGCGGATTTGCTGTAGCTCCCCTTTGACATGGTGTAGCCATTAAACTTTTCTGCTCCCACAGACACCCATGCCTGATCCTTAGTGTCTGAGCACCTGTGGAGCTTGTCAGTGTGTTTGTCCGCCTGAAACACCTGATTCACCCTTTTGTCCAAGGAAGCGCTGAACAGCATCTTCCCTGTAAAAAGTGATTCTTCATCGCTGCAGCCTTTTGATGCCCTTCTGAATTGCAGATCCCGAGGTGCAAGTGACCATGGACAGACACCAGACTCCATTGTTACATCCACTGCACAAACCCCATCATAAGCCAAGTGTTGGGGAGCATTCTCAGAAGTTTGCTAATTCCCTCGACCTTGGAGACCCCCAGCAACTTTGCTGGATTTTGAGGACTTGAATTTTTTTAAAACCTGGAGAGAGTGAGACCCTTTTCCCCACTCTCTGATGTGTTTTTAATGTGATTTTGTACACTGTGTTTCTTTTGGTTGTGGAATCTGACAAACTCCATAGGCATCATATTTTACATTGTGTCACACAGCACCTTCAGTGCAGTGACACAGGGAAGTCTTCCAGATTTCCCCAAGGTTTAAATGCCTTCACTGGGATTAACTACTGTTTCCCAGAGCAGTAAAGTGAAGTTGACTTTACTTACAGTTGTAACTTTCTAGACCCAGCACACACTATCTTACAATAGGGTGCTGGAGCGGTTACCTGGTATCCCCTTTGTCTGGCTTCTCATGTATCATTTTTATGTTACCCTTTCCTCACTGATTGGCTGGTGGCAGTGGTTCATTTATACTACCATTATGGGATTTTACCGTGGGCTGCGTTCGCAGCCACGGTGAAACACCCATGGGTGCCATTTTTATCAAAATGGCCCGGGGTTCTTTTTTTGCCATTTCTTTGTGGAAAGTTCCTTTTTGAGATTTACTCTATACGCCAAACCAGGTTTGGTCTCTTTTGTCCGTTTTGTCTTTGGCTGGCTTCACGAGTGAAACCCGCCTCTGGCTCCAGGATGTCTGGCGGGGGCAGGAAGCAAGGGAGTTGCCCGAAAGTCCCTGTCCCCTAGGAGACAGGAATGCACACTTAGGTCATTGACCGGCTGGCTGTCCAGCAAGGACAGCCACCCTGCTGGGTGACTCACAGCTAGGCTGGAATGAATGGGAGCAAGCTGCATAAAAGGCAAGGCTTTTTGGCTTGTAAGGCAGAGTCGACCACTGGACAAAGGAATCCGAAGAAGAACTTGAAGACGCCTGTCCTGCTACAACTGCTACAACTCCTGGACCGTTGGTTTGCCCGGTGAAGCCCTGCTGCTGTGCTGAAACTCCAATTTTCGTATCGACAGAGAAGCTCCTGCAAGGACGACTTCTCCCTTTTTGAGTTGGTGGGACCAATCAACTCCAAAGTAAGCCACCTGGACATCCTCTCAACGCTGGTCAAGTATCCACTGCAGTCGCTGCTGAAACCTGATAGCCAGGGAGAGGAACACCTGTTTGTGTGCGTTGCTTTTAAGATGGCCAAGAGCTCCAGGAAGATCCTCCGGACTCCCAGGAAGCAGGACTGACCAAGCCTGAGCCCCCTCAACAGAGTGCAGGACCACAGAAGCAAGAAAGCCCACCTCGACGGACAGGAACTGCAGTGTTGCTATTTGTGGTAGACGCGAGGAGCTGAAACACTGAAGAGCCACTTGTTTGAAGATTGCTGGTTGCGAGCGGTGACCGCCCCATTGCCGTGCAGGATTCCCCAGAAGTCCTCCCTCTTGTCCCCAAAACTGAGGCCCAGGAACCGTGAGATCTGCAGCGCTGCACAGGAACAGAAGTCATCTGCTGCACTTGTTCTTCAACCTAAAGGTACCGCAAAGTCTAAGAGAGCGTACCTTTTCTCGTGTAACCACTTGTCGTAGTTGGAGACTTGCTTGGTTGCATGTGTAGAGTTGCTTGCTGCTGATTTACTTCACAAGCCTAATCAGCTTGTGGCCCTACTTTGATTTCTTCTATTCTACAAAGACTTTTTTAAACATTGGAAAAGACTTTCTACTTACCTGCAAGAAGAGCTTCAGTTCACCTTGATGTTTGCTAACTTAACATTGGCTGGCCTAGGCTCCCTGACTGAATGACTCTTCTCTCTTCTGCCTATGTGGCTTGTCTTACTTCCAGGAAAGGGTTAACTGACTTTGAATGGGGGGGTTGTATTGAAAGTACCTACCTACTTAAGAATAACTGTGTGAATACTTGCTTTATTCTGAACTCTCTTCTCTTTAACACTACTCCCAAGAATATTCTAAATGCAACAGTGATATACTAATGCCAACAGCACCCTACCTAAGTCACCTGGGGGTGTAGGTAGTGCCTGTGTTACATCCCAAATAGGTCTTTGCTGATTTAGATAATTAAAGTAATGGTTTGGTCAGAAAATATTATTGTCCCTATGGTTCGCCCATGTCTTTTTAACCATAATTCGATCGATCGTACAACCATTTCCTAAGCACCTTACCTGAGTTTTCGTCTCTTGAACTCAAGCGAAATCAGGCAGCAGGGTGCGGCCATCTTGTGATAATCTTATCACTTGCCGCATCGCCCTGGGTGACCTGCGTTTGCGGCACTAAATCATATCCCCCGCCCCTGAGCCTGACAACACCAAATCATTGATATTCTCTGCCTCTCTCTGTGACGTTACTGGGCAACGTAGCCCCTGGGTGACCTGTGTTTGTGGCACTTAATCGTATCCTCCGCCCCTGAGCCTGACAACACCAAATCATTGATATTCTCTGCCTCTCTCTGTGACGTTACTGGGCAGCGTAGCCAAACGCGCCCAGTCGCCACCTACGCAGGATCCCGGAAAACAAAACACACCGTCTCACAGCACAGCGTGTCACAATTAGGAATATGAAACTGTACTTTAAAAGGAAACAACAAAATTGTACAATTGGTAAAGTACATTTATTTCACATTAAATGTTTCGATAACATTCGGCATCTGACATAATCAATCAAAATGCAATTTTTCTTCTTTGCTCTTGTTCCGCAAATGTTTATCGTGAGTCACGCGCTGTTCCTTTTGGGTACACAGGGTGTTCGTTTTGTCTAAATGAAGCACTTCGGTCGCACGGTGAATTGCAAAGCTGGTGCATGAACTTGGCACTAGACCACCGTAAAGGTTGTTATGTTGCTCCTAATCGCTGGTACCGGGTACGGGCATATTGGAACTTGTCTGTTGTCCCAAAAGATGGTTAAGTAGATCCAGTGATTGACATGTAGCTGCAGCTGGCGGTTGAAGAAGCCATCGGTCGGGGTCTGGAATAGATGACACTCGCAGAATGGCACGATGTACCTGTTTGCAAAAGATAAAATAGAAATGTGTCTCGGTAGCCGATCTTTATTACAGTTAATAATTTTCTTTATTAGCGCAGAGGTGACACAATGTGAACCGAGAGAATACAACGTGGAATATCAAAGTCCTCCGCTATTTGCTTCTGAGGATAGTGCAATGGAGTATGTTGAGCTCTAAATGTAATGCGTAAACTGGGGCAAGAATTCGAGGTACACAAACAATGTAATGATTTTATTAGCGTCGAACCAGGGAGAAACGACTGGTGTTCTACATGCGTCTCGATGCCGGCCTGCCCATGTGCCCGGTAGATAGTCCAGCACACATAGGTTGTACTAGTACTTCATTGCAATATGCCACACAGAACGAACAAGTACAATGTGACCCAGCAATAACGGTCAGCTATTTTGACTAGTTCTGATATGAAATCGTCTAAATAGAAACTTACATTATATTCGGCATTTCCATTCTCTTGGCGCAATGCAGACCGTAATGCAGACTCCTCTGTTCGTGTTAACGATTTCTCATGAACTGAACTTATATGTAACTAGGTCCAGTTTCGGAATGGGCAACCTTATCATATCATACGTTATTACACCCCTCCCCCCCCTTCAATTCAATCCCTTTCAGAATGGTCCCTGCCTCTCGAGGTCAAAAAGCAATAGAACCTTATACTATGCGCGGGAAGCGTGGGCCTCCCAACTCCCAAGCAAAAATTCAAAGCTGGTGACCTTCACTCAAAATGAACATACAGTCTTACTTTGCAACATCCCGTATCAACGCATCCATGAAAACATGAATTTTGAAGCACGGCCACAGGAATTTGGGGGCTGTCACTGCTCGTTTTCCGTGGTGCTGCTGAGCTGTAGGGGAAAAATTGCCAATGACAGAATGCCCCCTATTCCCAAATTATAGTCGATGTAACACATAAAATGAGTCATAATGTGTCTAGCGATAGGCCCACCCCTGCTTATCCCATGGCCTCCTGCCCCATGGCATGTTTTCACAGTCCGTACTTCTTGCGTGCCTAGAATGTTTTGTGGCCTAGGTCTAATCCCTTTTGTAGGACAAGCAGATATTAAGGTTTTTGCGGAACTTTATGGCAAGGCAACTGCCAAAACCCAAAGATTCTTGCACACTGTTATCCATTGGTCATTAACGCGAAAAATGAAGGTCCCACGGTAGCTCGACTAAACTGTGAAATGTGAAAGCAATCGTAATAATTGTACTATTTTTTTAAGAAACGCACTAAGAGGATTCATTTCAAAAGACAAATTGCATACTTTATTTGGACACTTTATAAAAACATTGTTGGTAAAAATAAAAACAGATGGTAATCATTTGTACCAGGATTTGAACGATTGAACGAGTTCTGCTTTGGGTGGACATGGCACGTTGGCAATGTTTTGTGGCAATGTATGTGTGCTCTGAACAGATTTGTGCGCAATTCCATGACTATGCATCTCTACGACACTAATAAAATCTTTCACAAAATCAAATTCCATTTTATCATATACTGGCTTGACCACCCATTTTTTAAAAATCTTTTTATAAAGGCCATATTGTAGCGAAGCATCCCTAAGTTTCCTGCAGTCCTAGATTGTTCCCGGCCTACATTCTCGTTATGCGCTAATACCGCTAGTAAAGTCCTAGATTTCATCCCTTGGATGCCGAAATGCAATCTCTTTGGCCTGTACTTTAGGCACATATTGTGGACACCTCCAAATCTCCAGTGTGACAGAATTATGTGAGTCCCTTCAGATCTCTTGATAGAGTTTTATCAAACACAATCTTCTCAAGGGCTTTGTGTGGCGGTGAAGATGGGATCAACCACTTCTTCTTCCGTACCTGCTCTGGGGACAAAGGGCCATGTTCACATTGGTGGAAATGTTGGTTTTCTGTCCAGTGGCGAACGTTGGAACAGTGGTGCATTCGTGAGCGCCATTTTTCCAGTAGAATTTCCACACACCCATCACATGTTTTGGAGCTCCACCATAGTTGGTTGCTGAAAGAGTGGGACCATTGTGAAATACTTTCAAAATGTTGTTTTTTTTTCCCTGCCGCCGAGATTTTTTTATTTATTGATTTGGCAACATGCTAAACATCAAATTGATGTTTAATATTTGGATACTGCTCTCTCATTGTCTTTGCTATTGAAAAGTGTCTGTCCGTGGCTAATGAGGTCTATTTGCATTCCCCTCGATTGTAGATCTTCCAGTGATTTTATAAAACCAAGTTTCTCCATGGCCACTGAGGATTTACATTGGAACACCTGCATGACCACCGAACTCACAATTTTCTTACTTTCCATGTCCTGAAAATGGTAGGTGCAGTACTTTGCAGAAAATTCGGGGCTGTCACACTGTCCATCGCCGGCTAGCCTGAACCGTTTGTCAGGGAATGTACTTAGAATAACCAATTGTTCAATTGTCCAAGCTTCACTAATGGCAGGGAATAGATAATCACGTTGGTATTTGTAGTATTGCGTTTTAGAAATTAAAAGGAGTCCCACAAACTGAAAGAAACTGGATAACATCATGAAACTAGAGCCACCGAAAAGTAAAGCTGCTACACACAGTAGATTGCCAGCTGGCAGTTTCTCCAGCATCGGTTGAGCGGACCATGAAAATGTTTTATGTGACTTTTCACAGGTGGCATGTATTTTGAGGTTACTGCCTTGTGGTAACGAGTCATGCTCACCAATGGCTTCCCACATACCTCCCCGCCCACTGAATGCACACATTTCAGCATCTTTATAATCTCCATCAAGCTGCTGTCGAATACTATGTATTTGGCCTTTTTTATTAGACTGTCATCCGGCAACACTGTTGTTTCGGACTGAACCGTTGTGGACATATCAGCCAAAATGGACATACTATAGTCGATATCTTTGTCTGTTTCGTCAGTCAGTAGTGTTGATGCTTCAGTCTCTGTCATTTCAACATCTGTTACTTGACCATGGATAGGAGAAAACATCAATGTAGACTGTTTTTTGGGGGGCATTTTTTTGGCGGGTGTCGATTGTGTCAAGTGATTATTGAGTAATGTAAAACTATCTTCTATAAATTCACTTTCGCCTTCATCTGGCGTAGCAGGCGCATTGTAACAATTGTCCAAAAACACTATGCTGGATTCGCCGGTCATATTAAATTAATTTTCTGGCCATTGGACATAGGCATCTCGAGTGTGAACACGCCGCGCCTCAATTAATAGTTGCTCCATGGTGAAAACAGTTTGGCAAACAGCATCTGTCATTTGTATCGCTGTCTGTGTCTGCATAGTTCGTACTTCATCGGGCAACTACAGGACAGATAGGAAAAGGGATGTTCAGTGTAAATCCAACATACAGTGTTGTACAATTTACATTAAAAAAAGCATATAATGAAGGCCTCAGCACAAAACAATTGCCAACAATATAAAGTGTTTATAACTAACCTTATTTTTATTTCTTTTCTTTGAAACGTTCTTTACTCTAACATCGACATCAGCAAGATGGCACACCAACTCAGGTCCACAAGCCTCAGGTTCAATATACGGATCTTGTATACATCCCTACAAAAAATAGTATCCATTTAAAATAAGCAATTTGCATTACACATAATTAGACCGACTTTCTTTCATTAGATGGTACTGTCAGTACGCATACCTCTGGCTCCAGATCAACTGCAGGGTCTGGTTCCGGAACAACTACAAGGGATAATGTAATTGTAGAGGATGCTGCAGCATCTCCCTGAAACACAGTGCTTGCATTAATAAGGACAAAGATATTGGAAACTGGACACAAAATATGGAAAGACGACAAAAGGTACATACCAATAGTAAAGTAGGAATGAAACATTGTGTAAAACAATTACACGATATGTAAATCAGATTATCTCGTCCAATTGAACTGTGAAGACACATACCTCTGGCACCGGATCTACTACGAGGGATGTTGTTATTGTAGTGGACGCTTCGGAATCTCCCTGAAACACAGTACTTGCATTAGTAAGGATGAAAATATTGGAAACTGGACACACAATTTGGAAAGACGACAAAGGTACATATCAATATAAAACCACGATAAATATTGTGTAAAGCAATGATGCGTTGCAAAAATATGATCAAATTATCTAGAATTCCATGCATAAAACCAGTCTTTAACAGAATAGCTAGGTAAGATTACCTGATATGCGCTCAAAGTGGTTGATGGCTCCAGGCAAGACATGGATGTTGAATCTTGTTGCTTCCTATTCGGTGGATAGTCATGGAGTTGTAAAGGGAAAGTATTATTCGATTTAGAAATTCCAACATTAAAAAGTGCCATGTAAGGAGACTGAATACGAGAAAATTTTACTTATGTAAATGCATAATATAGCATAGTTATCTGTCCCCATAAACCAATTTTCTATGTGGGTTCTAAAAAACAAGGACTGATGTTTAGCAAAATAGTCATTATTTAAACAGCTATTCAATCACATAAATATCGAAAGTATTATAAGTGACATTTACACCGAAAATACAGGCGTAAAGCTAAATCCGGAAGGTTGACTCACATGTGGCAGCATTTTCACGAATAAAGTCGGAATAGTGTTTAGGAGCAATTTTCGAGTTGTTCTCAGTTGATTCCTCTTTGTGTACAAGGATGTGTTGTACATATCCGGGTTGAAGTGCAGGCTGCAGATGCGGCATCGATGACCCCTCTTGTCCTCCAAGACTTGTTTGACTCTACTTTCAAGCTCTTCCGTTGGATATCCGCAATGTCTGACCCATTCTCTTATTCGATCAACAGTCTTAGAGAATACATGCATTGTAATGCCTTTGGATTTGTTGTGGGTTTTCGAAGGGCAACTGCAAATAGAACATGCAGGCATTGTTGTAAATTCTGCAAAATAAAGGTCAAAATGATTAGAAAATTATTTTGCATAAACATGTGAGAGAGAATGAATTGGACCATACATTGTTCATTGCACGCTTTCTTTTGGGCATCACAGCAAAACCAGTGCAGCGTGTGCAGCTGTATTATGGGGTACATTTCACAAACGATTCATTGATGTGTTGAAAATCAGAACATGTTACTCGTCCCTTGAATGTTCTGTGCACGAAAAGGAAACATGCTTATACTATAGACACGGTCCGCGAAGGATGCCATACGATGCCAATTGACACCGATAAAAATTGATATATCGATAACATAACAAAAGAAACTCAAGTCAATAGCAATGATACAAATTAACATTGCACTACTGAGTACGTTACTTCCAAATAGATATAAATTTACAAATGAAGGAGATATGATTAGGATACATGCCCTTGCCTTCACCAACAAACAGTTGGATTCAGCAAGCAGAGTAATTAGTGGCAGCGTAACAGGGAGATGTTCACAGGTAGCACACTGACAAGTTCACTCGAAGTGGTCACAGAGTAGCACATTCACGAGTTGACTTGCAGTGCTCATAGATGTTCTCATGGTAAATATCAAGTGGTTTATAAAGAATAACAAAAAGGGGTGTGTTTGTGAATGAATGACGTGTATATGTCGTGTTATTATGTGTATTGCAGGGGCACGGTGTGCTTCAAGGGGAGCCTGCCTGGAGACACAGGGTCTGAGGAGGCCATGTGAACAATGACCCCTGGGCGTAAGATAGCTTTTGAAGTGTACATGTTGTTTGGCACCTTGGCCGTTCGTGCCCCTGACAGCACCCCATGGCAGCGCACATCTCCTGGTGCGAACTGCCTTTGATAGTGGGTTTGGGATGGATGGGCCGGGAGGCGTGCAGACAAGGCACCGGAACACTGCTGAATGGAGACACACTTGATTCACTTAAAAACTGAAACAACCATTGATAAAAAAATATGTTGTGTTTTATTTGGTTTCTTATTCTGATGGCACAAAAATACTACACATTGCAAAGGTCTGGTTGCAGCTCTGCGAGGGAAAATCCCCTGTACTGGCCGCTGTCACTGGGGAAAGTTTGTCTAATGGCACCAACGACACAGGTGGGTATTACTCGTCGAATGCAGTGTCCAAGCCTCCCATGAAGCCACCATGTGTACGAACGATAGGCCACCAGCCGGTACCACCTGTGAAAGAGAAAGATACAAACAAAAGTTTTTAAATGACCAAGATAAGTGTATTAAACCTTAGTTGTCAATGACAATTCTTGTATGCAATTGCATTTTTGCCAGGACAAATGCTAACTAGACACTGCACAATATTGAACGACTTTTATGCGACTATTACTAGAGAATTGCAAGACTAAACTGTTATGACAATATATTGAAGTTACGAGAATATAGGGGACAACCATGAAATAGTAGTGGCCTGACATCACAACCAGACTATACTTACTCGTTACTTGGATTACGAGGGCGAACTGTTGCATGAAGTTTGTGCATAAGCACCATCAAAATCCTCAACACCGACCGTGTGAGGCAGGCTGCCGTGAACTCTGGCAGCTCGGTAACGCTTTGCGGCTGTGGATCGCCTTGCGATATTTAGGACAAGCATCCAGAGTTTTCTCGGCAGCAGCAGTTCGCCTCGGTTGGCATTAGCGTGCACCGATTGCAGGTACACCAGGTGGAAACACTGTCCATGCGACGAGGCCCAGGCTCTTCATCTGTTGCAATGTCCGCCCAACTGTCGTTCAAAGCCCCATCGTTTACGCAGCTTGCTCTTTCCAGTAATTCCTCCTCGGAATACTCGGGCTCGTACAGGTAGGGCATTATTGTTGCCATTGTGTGGTAAACAAACGAAAATAATTTATAGTGGTGGTACTGGTATCTGTTCACATGGGCTACAAGCAACGAAAGTAGCTGTCCAGAGCACAGAAACGAGCCACAGAATACTCAAAGAAATACAGCGAGAGGAATGGAAAAGAAAATCTGCTGTTGTGTGTTGTGAAATGCTCTGTTTATACTTATTGTGGAAAGAGGCTTCCTGCCATTTCCATGGCGACACGTCATTAGCTGAGGCGCAGAGAATGTTGACACGAGACGTGCTTTGGCTTTGTGAAATGTGCGGTACGCGTCTAGTGATGTCAGGCTCAGGGGCGGGGGATATGATTTGATGCCGCAAACGCAGGTCATCGGGGGCGATGCGGCAAGTGATAAGATTATCACAAGATGGCTGCACCGTGCTGCCTGATTTCGCTTGAGTTCAAGAGACGAAAACCCGGGTAAGGTGCATAGGAAATGTTTGTACGATCGATCGAATTATGGTTAAAAAGACATGGCCGAACCATAGGGACAATAATATTTTCTGACCAAACCATTCCTTTAAAAGTGTGTAGTTTTGGAGTGTATTTGTGTGCTATTTTGTATTGCTCCCTTCTGAAGAAGGCGTATTCTAACTGACTGATAAATTAATAATTGTTTTATCAAGAAACCTTGTAAGAGTTTATTTGAATACTTGTCACTGTGAATCTCTGTGTAACTCCTCTACAGCTCACATTGACCCCTCTTGAGATACGCCTGTGTAGAATCACATACAGTACCCTTTGGGAATACTACCCACAATTAAGACTACAAGTGTCAGTACAGTTTCACCTTTGGTACAAGCCCGTACTACACAGTAATGTGGTAGCAGTGGCTGAGCAGCCAGATTTATCTCAAGAGTAAAGTGAGCAGTACAAAAGGTTACACAAAGGACTAGCAATCACAGTGATTAAACAAACACTTAGTCAAGGTTTCTTGGTAAAAGAATATACATTTATTTACACAGTCAGTTGGAAAACATTCCACTAGTAAGAGCAGCTCAATATCACAATCTAATACACTGTAATACACAAACAATCTGTTCCTGAACAAGTTCAGCTCCCCTGAAGTGGGAGCAAAATGGCACTTCAGTTACTTTAAAAAGGGGTAAAAAGACAAGTTTATAAGAATCAAAAACACAATTACTTTCAGTTTTTGTAGGTAGGGCAAATAGTTTCAGTTCACTACAACCAGCAATTCAATTCAATAGGTGTCATGATCTCTGCTTCCAAAAGGTCAGGGTTTTCCCAACTCCCTTGGAAGCAGATCCATAACCCAGGTTCCGAGTGCCAACCAGTCCCAATTGGGACCTTTTGGACCCAGTCCTGGCGCCAGTGGCACCAGGCTCATAAATATGCCCAGTCCCAGCTCTGGAAGCGCCGGGCTCATAATGCTTGGGTGGACTTACCTGCAGCAGACCATGCTGCTTACTTGCCTGCCAGTTGAGCCTCTGATCCTCTTCTGTTTGGAACTACTTTTCCTGTTGGGTGGGGCAGGAGCCACTCCCTAGGTTCAGAACACTGGAACTCTTCTGGAAAGCAGGAACTCTTTTCTTACCTAAGCGTGGCTGTGGAAGGAGACACCTAAGCACTACAGGAGGCTATTTAAACCACACCCGATGGATGAATCTTGCTTTGCGTTATTCTGCATCCTCTGCAGCAGAACGCTCATCGTGTCTTCTGCATCTGATGCTGGACCTAAGGAAAAAGGCTTACCATCCTGAATCCAGTCTTCAGCAACACCTATAAAGACAAGAAAGAACAGGTTAGCATTACGGTCTTCAGTGACAGCGCTTCACTTACCTGGTCCATCGGCTGTCACCAACGCCTCGCGCTGCATTCCGGCATCTGAAAGACAAAGGCTTACCTACTCTTCGTGCGCTCCGGAGGTCTTCGCACTGCATTCCGGCATCTGAAAGACAAAAGCTTACCAGCTCTTCGCACGCTCCGGAGGCCTTCGGCGCTGCATCCCGCATCTGAAAGACAAAACAAAGGTGCGTTTAAAGACATTGGAGAACTTTAATACTCACGTGCCATTACTCCTTTCCACATCTAACCCAGTGGGTATTCCGGCACCCTGCAGCCGCTCCGAACTTGTACCTGCAAAATAAAAAGACAGTTAGAGCGCATCGTGAAGCAGGCAACAAGCGCTTACTTACGTGCTTCCGGGCGCTTCCATTCATCACACGGGCTCCATCTTCAACTCACTTCAGCCCGTCATCCGCCATCGCCGGGACCCTGCAAAAACAAGAGACATCATTACTAAAGACTTTTAAAGACATTAGAATTACTCGAAACTTACCGTTCGTGCAGTAAATGACGGACAGCAGTCCTCTGAAGTCAAGAGGCCTGCTCCCCTTATCCAGTGAAGAAACTGGTTACAGCACCCTGCCCCGAGGCAGATGGAGAGCACGGCGTTCACTTAACTAAGGTGAGAGCGTTAACCTTTGGGGTTCTACAGGAGAAGAGAAAGGGAAGAAGAGAGAGACATTCAATAACCCAGTTCATTAATCCCATACTTTCTATCTGCAGACATCTTACCCTTTGAGTCAGACATACAGTGCACAGAGGTCCAGCCCAAAGAGCCAGCCGTGTGTTACACATCACCTTTGAAGATACGGTATACGCCCAGTCAAGACCGGCGCCTCTACGGGAATCAGGTGAGCGTTACAATAGGCCTGGGCCAA
The DNA here is from genome assembly GCF_040938575.1 of Ambystoma mexicanum. Lineage (NCBI taxonomy): Eukaryota > Metazoa > Chordata > Amphibia > Caudata > Ambystomatidae > Ambystoma > Ambystoma mexicanum. The sequence goes on from NC_090923.1 coordinate 1,134,838,785, forward strand.
AGTCAATGGTTCAGAGTCTTATATAGGATAGCACAGTTCTGGTGGTAAATGGTTAAGTCTTTGCCACGGTTTTTAGAAGTAGTTGGTCAGACGAAAAGTTAGATGTTGGTTTAGGGAAGGACAAGCCTTCAAAGTTGGGAAGTTTCACAAACCTTCACCGCGGCCGAACAGAGTTGTGCACTGTACTTGCACAGTACCTTTTTAAATGAAGAAGAGCTGTAGCTGAGGCAGTTGTTCCTGCAGATCTTGCTGTTCCTGAGCTTCAGTCGTGGGGACAAGGACAATGTCAGGAGGTTCCTGCACTGCCCAGGGAAGAGGCCACAAGCTTGGCAAAACATTGGTTTAAGGTGTGAGTTGCTTAAAGACCACAAACTGGTATCCTTCCCACTGGTTATCCTGTTTTCAACAGCACTCTGAAGAAAATTCGACCAGTATAGGGACGGTGTCCAGGCGACTTGCGAGTTGGTTGTTCCTACCAAACTCAAGGGAAGAAGTTAACCTTGAAGGGCTTCTCTGTCGATGGGAGTTTCAGGCAATTCGCACCATCAGCAGGGCTTCACTAGTGGAAAAGGAGTTTTAGCAGTCGTCTTCCTTCAGCTCGTCTTCGGTTCTTTCATTCCAGTGGTTGACTCTTCTTTCCAAGTCCCAGAGACCTGCTTTTAAACAGTTTTCCTCCATTCATTCCAGCCTGGCTGTCACTCACACAGCAGGGTGGCTGTCCTGGCCGGACAGCCAGCCGGCCAATCACGTCAGAGTGCATTCAGGCCTCCTAGGAAACTAAGCACAGAGAGTTTCGGGCACCTCCCTCACATCCCTTCCACTCCAGACACTCAGGTGCCAGAGGAGGGCTTCAGCACTGAAGCCTGCCAAAGGCCAATGAACAAAGGGACCAAACCTGGTTTGGTGCGCAGAGTTAAACACAAGAAGGACCTTTCCTAAAAGAAACGGCGAAACAAGTTGACCGGAGTCTGTTTTTACAGATAGGTCTTGGGCGCCATATTGGAAAACATGGCTGATCCGATTTTTAGCTACCGGTGTTCGCGGTCGGGAAAAATCATGGTAGCATTTTAAAAACCACTGCCACCAGCCATTTTAAGTATAAAAGCGTAACATTTGACTGTTACTTGAGTGTTTAGACTCGGGGGAAGCTAGGCCACCCCTCCAGCACTCTATTGGAAGATAGTGTGTGCTGGGTCTGTAAATTTAAAGAGACTAGTAAAGTCAATTTAACTTTACATGCTCTGGGAGACAGTAGTCCGTCCCAGAGAAGGTATTTTAACCTTGGGAAGTCTGAAAGACATCCCTCTGCCACTGCACCAAAGGTGCTGTGTGACACACAAGAAAAAGATGATGCCTATGGAGTTGTTTTAAAACGCCATATCCAAAGAACACAAAAGTAAAACACACATCAAAACACATGAAAGAGTGGGAAAAAAGGCTCACACTCTTTCCAGGTAAAAATTTAAATCCTAGAAATCCAGCAAAGCTGCTGGGGGCCTCAAAAGGTAAGGGAAATAGCACATTCCTGAGAATTTCCCCTAACAACTGGCTGCTCCACACGCTACCAACCTGTGCAGCGCAGACTTAAACCAAAGGTTGGGTTTCTATTGCCAGAAGGTCAGGGTTGTTGTAGTGCACCCAAAGGGTACTGCACACGATCTTGCCTAACCCCAAGTCTGGCAGCAATTCTACTTGCGATTTGCATATCTTGCAACAAAGACACACAGTTTGACCCTTGCTCCACACGTGTTGGCAACTGCTGAAACCACGCAGCACAGTATCTGCCATTTCAGTGGCGTAAGTGGCCACCCGAAAGGCCATATCTGCTTCATTGTAATCTGCCTTCCTGTCCACCTGGTTGTACACAGCAGCCTCCTTCGCTGCCATAGAATAACAACCTATCAAACTGGACAGAAAGGAATCTACCTTCACAGACTGCGGCAGCAAAACACCCCCCCCTCTTGCAAAAGCTACGGCTTGGACAGGAAGCCTGGCACAGCCATCTTCTCCAGCTCCTTCCAGCCCTTTAGGACTTTTTCCAGAAACAAAGGAGTTCCCACCATAATGGTATGCTTAAAAGCCTAGGAGGGGGTGGGCATCAGACACCAATGTAGGAACTGCCAGTGCCTAATGGAACCCTATGTAGTTCGCCGCCTGAACAAGCTTCGCCGCCAGACCTCCTCATCCAGACATTTACCCTTGTGCTCATTAGACATGCCATAAAGGCTGAGGAAGAATCCACAGGCCCCCATTCGAAAAAGGGGACCAAAGAGATTGCTTTCTCCTGGACTTCCCCTCATGACGTGCCACCTTTCTGGAATGCCTCCTGTCATAGGCAACCCAACTGCTTCTGGAACACCTTAAGCACTGATTGCTTCATCTTTCGCAGGGCATCCCTCTTGCAGAAGAAAAGGAACAGACAGAGTGCTCAATCGAAGACAGATGTTTCCTCTTTCCGGCACACTTTTCAGGACTCGAGGCAGTGCAGCCCAAGGAGAGCGCCAGCCAGAAAGCAACAGCACAGCAGAGACACGCAGCTCTCCACACACTGAAAGCAAGGAACCACGCATTCACCAGCCCAGCTGTCAGCAATAATAAGCGAGTGGCAGCAGGTATCATGTGAAATCTCTCTACCAAACGCAATAAGAGTCCTAAGCACTGATTCGTGCCCTACTCTGTGCTCTTGTTTTTGTATTTGTATTTATCATGATGGGAAGAAGTCTGTCATGAGCACCTTGTGGCCCTCAAAGCCCTTTACTTTATTGATTTGTAAAGTGCTGGAAGCAGGCCGCTGGCTTAATAGCGCTAACAAGAAACAAACAGAAAAAAACACATAAACCTAGCAAGGCATCATTGGAAGAGGGAGCAGCATGTGGAGATCAGTGACACAGAAATGTCTTTAGCCCATGTTTGAAATTGGTGAATGAGGTATATGTCGTTAAATCTGGAGGAAGGGCATTCAAGCTTCTTGGTGCTGCATAAATGAAAGACCCATGGATGACCAGATGAAGATTGGCCCTGGGCACCCAGATGGAGGCCCAGATTGTTAGACCTCAGCACTCTACGCAGAGACAGGCAAGAGAGTCTGCTGGATAAGTATCTATGGCTAATGCCATAGAGACACTTATGAGTGATGCACACAATTCGAAAAGTGATTCTACTGGCTATAGGAAGCAAATGCAAGGCCTTTCCGGCCTCAAATGTGATCTTTTCTTTACGTAGACATCAACCGTTACAGCATTGTTATGCACGATTTGTAGCGGGACAATTTTTCCCTTGTTAACACCTTGCAGGAGGCTGGAGCATTAATCCAATTTGCTCGCGCAACGGTGGCACAGTTTTCATGAGTCATAAAAAAAGTTTTTTCCTGGACCAGCATCTTCAGATGAGTGGCAGACACAAGAAAAGTAACATGCACTCTCATGCTGAGTTCTTGATCAAGCACTATGCCCAAAAATTTCACCTTAGGAAGTGTAACAATGGTGAACCCAGCTATCTAAAAAGGCCAACAATCTGGAAACATTTCAGCCGCGCTGCTGTACTGACTAACATGAGCTCTGTTTTTTTAATCATTCAGGGCTAGTCCATTATCTGCCGTGAACACATCCAGTGCTGCCCATGTGCCCCACTCAGATAGTGGAGCCACGACCCCCTTCTTTCCTATGTGCTGCCCCATAGAATCGGAGGGGGTGCTGCGGGTGCACAGTGAAATTCAAGCTTGCAGTCAGACACAGACAGGAGAAGGACCTCAGGTGCCCAACTATGGTGTCTGTGGGCCCACACTGTAGTAGACCATTCAGTACAAAAACACATAGCCTCATCAGCAGTTGATGGCCCAGCATATACCCCCCCCCCACTTACCTGTGCCTGGGTGTGGACCGACTCCCTCACTGGGTCGAAGCAGGGAAGGGAAACCTGGCAACCATGGGGTTGGGGTACACACTCAACAGGACCACCTGCCCAGCGTTTTGGGGTGTGGGGGTGTTATTCTCCAGCGGAAATGGTTGGTTCATAGGAATAATAATTAAAAAGACTTCAAGGGGCTGTTGTCGAGTTAGCTACCTATTTTATCTATCTAGAAAAACACTGTTGAATTTAGATATCAATTCACTAGGGAGGGTACATGCATGTTTACTCGTTAAAGGCCTAAGCCCAAGCCCATACAAAACACAACTGAACTGCTTAGCAGTGATCCATGCAAACCTTAACTCCCATTTGTCAAGTACTGTAAATGTCTCGCATCAATTGTGGTCTTTATAGTCTTTAGTCTGCATATTGTAAACCAACCTTATTGGCTTCATCACACCAAACCTCTAAGCTTTTTGAAGATTTAATATCAGATCAACACACATAACCAGCTGACACGTGTTTCGACCTCTAGAAAGTCTTCATCAGGGCTGTCGACATATTACAACATGATTTAGTTTATGAAACACCATTGTTACAAAAATGTAGTGGGTACCCCATTAAATCCATCACCAAAACACAACCCAACTCAGGGAATTGGCAGAAATAGCAACATATTCAAATAAGTGAATATATACACATAGTCATGTTAGCCACATGAAATATAACATATTCAAATTCAACAATTAACGATACCTAAAAACCAGGTTTGAGGGGAGACCAGGAAAGGGACGGGGAAGGGAGAAGACAAAAAGACAAACCCAAAAAGAATCCTTTAATATCATGTCAATGCGCCTCATGTTATCTTTAAAGGCTCATATGTTATGTTATGTTATGTTATTTTGGACTTATATAGCGCCTTATATACCATTGGTATGGTCTGAAGGCGCTGGTAGGTTGAACGCCCTTGGGAACCGAAGTTCGGGTCAGTAGAGAGAATAGAGAGAGCCCAAAGGTGCGTGTGCGCACCAGGTATGTGTGCAGCTGGTGTGGAATTCCTGTGGAAGCTGCTTCCTAGCGGTAGGTGTGGTGGCTGGGAGATCAGGAGTATGTGTTCGATCTGGCCGGAATTATCCAGAGCGAATCTGGCAGCGTTAAGCCTGAGGGGAACGCCTGGCTGGGGGTGTGAGACCAGCAATGTTTACTTAGAGTGATGGGGAGTGAGCGGCAGATGTTGATATGAGAACAGTTATACCGAATGGTGTCATAGTATCTCTGTGTTCTAGTTGAGAGGTGGTGTAAGGAGAGAGTAAGAGTGGGGTGTGATATGAGGTATGCTCTTTCAGAGGTTCAATGCATTCCTAGGCATAATACGAACGTCGTGCAATTCTGAGCGGTCAGGTTCGTTCTATGCATTTTTGGTCTATGCAATTGGGTACCCTTCTAAATGCAATTGGGTGCACTTCTAAATGCAATTGGGTGAACTTCTAAAATCAACTTTTCCCAGGGAGGGTATTGGTCAGAACTTCTAAATGCAATTGGTCACAGCTTCTAAATGCAATTGGGTACACTCCTAAATTCAACTTTCCTCAGAGAGGCTATTGGGCGCAACTTCTAGAATGCAATTGGGTTGTTTTTAAATATGTGAGCATGCTGTGAAAATAAATTTGAGTCTTGCAGGTGTACTCTTGACCTGTGCATGACAAGTCACCTTCTAAAATCTGTTAACGTGTCTTTAATGCTAGTTGAAAACTTTGGTGCTTTCTATTCCCACATTTCAAGGAATGAATGAAGAATGGCAAAAGAACGTTAGACAGAGCATAAATCTAATGTCCGCACAGGCAAAATGAAGTCTCCAGTGGCAAGGCACTTTAAAGAAAAACGTCACACAATTGCACAGATGCAATTTAAAATAGTGGAGGTGGTGAAACCACTGCCGAGAGGAGTCGATTACAATTCCCGCCTTTTCCAAAGAGAAATGTTTTGGATTCATATACTCGAGACAGTTCATCCAAAGGGAATGAACGAGGAGTTTTGCCTTAACTGTTTTATCTAGACTAGAAAGAAAGTTTATGTACACATATTTGTTGCTCTTTTTGGTGAGAGGTCCACTTAATGAAGTAGAAGGTTGGGAATATACAGGTGATCGCCGTAAATTTGAAGTGTACATAGTGCCACACGGGCCCATTAAATGGGCAAAGAAGATTTGTGATGTTACTGGTTTGAATGTTTTTTTCATCTACATGAGCAGATGTAACTTGGTAAAATGTATGTAGATCTGGAAAGACAATAAACGTCATTATTTGGCAATGTTTGTTAGGGTATGCTCTTTCAACAACATGGCCCGTGGGCAGACTAAAAATATGCAGAATTATTATATGTGCTGCATCATAGAACAACTATAGAAACTAATAGCGGTTTATAGATCAAAAATCACTTCCATTGTTTGCAACAACTGACTATCTGTGTAAGGTTCACTATCCAAGTTCACTTTGTAGCCACACTCTCCGTACCCCAATTAATTATATCTTGACCTTTGAACACTAAGTTGAAATTCTATTGATGCTTCATCATCCACCTTATACACTGCTTCGACTATTAGTGCAATATATATGTACATATAGAAGGTGCTTACACGATAACTTTGCAAGAACGTGCGCATTTATGGATCGTGATCCTCGCGCTTGGAATATTGCTGCTAAATTGTAACCTATGGAAATGTATCTATCTAGATTTACTTGCTTGATAATTTGCTATTGTATTATAACCTTAGTTAAATGCGTACAATGCTCTCATAGGTGCAAAATGGCTTGCGTGCTTCCCATCCCATTGAGGAGCCTGTTTACTCGTTGTTGAGTAATAACGTGACTCATTCGCCTGCCTGCAAAAACGTATCACTCGACACCCCTCCCACTGGTGGTTTGATGTGGATTGAATCGTTTACACACAGTAGAGAGGCTGCAAAGAATTTCCTAAGGTAATATAGACTTATTTGCCCAGTATAATTGTGGATAAGCACATGTGTTGCGGTCTGGGGAGTGAATCTCTTATATTTAGACCTCTTTTTTCCAACTATAGATTCAACGCAGATGTTGTACACACTCCATAGAGTTTAATTCATTGAGCCGTGGACCAACAGACTTCTGGCGTCTGGTCCGAGGGGCCAGTATTGAAGGTAGGCCCCAATAATAGATTTAATGAGACATTAGAAGATATGGTGGAGTTATATATATGGGCTTTTGCTTTACAGTTTCTCATAAGGCGGAAGTTTCAATTCCAAGTCGAAGTTAGTCAATGAGGCACTGTGACATGCTTTTTTTCCCATGGGAATTGGAAAGAGGTATGGTTTAATGGAGGTCATCAAGACCATAATTTGATTTTTTTTTATATTTGTATTTTCTTGTTGGTTTACAGAATACCTAGGGTATGGTCTCTAATGCGATTAAAAAATGATGTCACTGTTGTGCCGCTTTATTAATATTGGGAGGCAACGTTGGTATTTCATATATTGAGATGCAGTGGTTGAGCGAACAGGGTAGTGACTCTGGTTAGGACAAACCAGATTGTGAACCTGTGGCATGTTGCCCTACTTTAGTCACATATTGTGATGGTGGACTTTCTAAGCTTATATGAATTATTGAATGAATAAGTAAAGTCTTTTTCCTTGCATTTAATTTAGCTCCCGAACAAGGGGATTGAGTCCCTGAAACGCATTGAGCATCATCCACGGGAGTGTATGAAGTACATACTGTTGTTTTAATCAGAAGAATAAGAAAGAGAGATGCTTGTTTAATTGTTTCCAAGAGTGTATACATTCTCTATATTACTGTTGATATAATTTTATTTAGCCAGTCATCTCGAAACACAGTGCAGGGGATGGTTGGCCCATAGATTGGGCTCTTGTCTATGTATTTCCCTGAAAGTCTCTGGTGGTCTTCGTCTTCTTGGCCCTGCCTGCTGCTGCCAAATATCTACTCTTCCCTTGTCATGGCCCGCACTGTCCTCACACCACGCTGTGCTTCCCAACATAGGGTTTTCACCTTCCTGGGGGACTTAAGCCGATTCTACGCTTTATACAACGTTCATACAGGGTGAGGGGTCAGAAATGCGGGACCGACACAAAGGTATTGTTTTTTTAATGTTTGCCATTATTAAAATAAAATGGGTCAGACACACGTTAATCTTTTCCCTATCCTAACGAAACTAGCCCTCCCTAGCAAACTAAACTAAAGCAAGATGACCTAGTGTCCAATAGTTTCTGACCCTCACATTAATGCATACAACACAAATGTATAGGGAATATTTGGTTGACTTTCATTTCAACAAAACATGGCAAAAATGTAAACTGACAATTTTTAGAAAACGATCCTTGTGACCAGGGTTGAACTCCCTTTCCAAGGATCAATTCAGGAATACCCTTAAGCAAGTTCTGATTCAACAAAGATCTTTTCAGTTCAACAAAACAAATGTCTTTTCCATCCACTGCGTCTTTTCCCCTTAACAAAGAAAATGGGCCTCATTACGAGTCCGGCGGTAACCGCGGCGGTAAAACCACCTGGTTACCGCCGGTTTCGTATTACCATTCCGCCGCCGTGATTCCCGGAATTACCGGGGCATTACAACCCCGGTTTTCCAGGAATCACGGAGGCGGAATGGTGTTAATCCCCATTCCCATCGAGTCCTATGGGACTCGATGGGAATGGGGATCATGGAAACACCGGCAGCATCTCGTAATGCTGCCGGTGTTTCCTCGGCCGCCTGCAGGTGGGCGGTGTTAAACCCGCCAGGTCAGACCTGGCGGGAACATCACCTCCCGCCTGCAGGAGTCGGGATCAGGCGGTCCGGAGACAAAGGTGGCGGCGGGTTTACCGCCACCGTTAGTTCCGGGCTGGCTGAGTTATAATGAGGCCCAATGTCTTTTCCACAAGAATTGATTCAAGAATGAAAACCAAAATTCTCTTTAGCAGTATTCTTTTTGGTAAGGCAAATGTTTCCACAAACACTAGTTCATATACCATGACAATTGTTTTCTTCCACACAATACCTTTCTCTGGCTTCAAACTAATTCTTAATACATCACAATGATTCTTCCAATGAAATGCTCTTGTCAAGATAGTACAACTATTACCTTTGATGTAACAGTTTGTCAAAATGATATCTTGATCAATGTCCCTTCACAACATCTTTTTACCACAACCACACTTCTTCCAATCAACTGTTTCTTTCCTGGTCTACTCGCCTGCCAGAACTAACTCTAAATGGTCCCTTTCCTGGTTCACTTTCCTGCCAGGAAGGCCATATGGGTTGCAAGTTTCTCCAAGTTGACTTCTCAGAAATTGAGAATTGCGCTCTTTTTACTGTTATGCTCCTTCTGAACAACTTCTTGGCTGCAGGCAATGTGCTTACCATTTTCCCCAATTTGACTTCTCATTAATGGAGAGTTGCGCCCTTCTTGAACTCTTACTTCTCTTAAGTAGCCTTTTAGCTGTTGGCAGTGTGGGTTACAGGTATCTCCTAATTTGACTTCTCATTAACTGAGATTTGCACCCTTTTCGCTTTTTTTTATATTTCACCAATAAAAGGGTTGGATTAGGCATTAATTTAAGTTTCTTTGCCTTCCGCTCCTTGTTCTACTTTGCTCTTGGACTTCCTGTGACCTAATTATAGGATTTGTCAATGCTACAAAGCTCCCCGGTGCCCAGTGACTCGTCAGAGGCTCACTGTTTAATGCTGGCGGCTTCAGTGACCTTCTTTGGTGCTGCATGCATTGCCCCTCCTGCAACTCAGCGTTTCGGGGATCTTTGGGGTTCTCTTGCCGTCTCAGTCTCTCTTCCTGGGAGCTTCTGTTGCTCATTTCTCTGTGACCACAGCACTTCTGGTCTCCTGGCTTCCTTCTGGGCACTGCCACCTCCTCCCCTTCCTTCACCTCTTTAGATCTGCACACGCTCTGACCTTAAGCCATTGCTTAGGATATCGGTCTCTCCTGCTCCTTCTTTTTCTGCCTCTTCCACACACCGGAGCCATCTTCATATTTAAAGGTCCTGCTGGGGTACCTTGATTCATAAACAGTAGACTGTGTACTTTCTTCAATGGCATTTTTAATCCTCATTGTCTCCTGGTTCATCTTCCTCGTCCCAGTACCATGGGCATTATGGATCTTGAAGTCAATGGATTTGAACGTTTTTATATCCATTTCTTTCTGTTTGACTGGTGAATTGGATGTTATTAATATTAGGAAATGTTACGGGAGTAATGTGTGACTTAACATTAGGGCTAAGGCTTTTACCCAAGACAGTATTATGGCCATTAGAAGATGTCACATTATACTTGGGGAATTATAGAACATTCATCCTCACAAGAAGATGAATACTGCGTCTTGCCCAAAGGATCCACAACCTCTGCCTGAGAGCCTTCTCTTCCCATGTAATCCTCCCGCATGTTACCGCGTCCAGGGTTAGGATCAGATAGTGGCTATCTTGCCCTGTCCACATGGTAGGAAACATTTAGGCTGGGGTTTAGTGATGACTCCGCAGGATTTATCACAACAGCCTGGACCAGTCACAGTGGTTCACTGGAAGAGCTTGGGTACGCAGCGCAACACCTTTGTTGACACCCAGTTGGGAGATGAAACGGTGCACTTTTCTGATGTCCTGGACAAAGAAAAACCAGTCAGTTCACCTCAGAGAATCGTCAGAGTACTTGCGGCGAAGGATTTCCCACTTTAGGAACCGGTGATGCAGGCACGGTCGGGAACTTAAGAGCGACAAGGCCTTCAAGCAGGAGCTGTGATCCAGAATAGGAGGAAACCGATCTTCAGTCTGTTCCTTCTGGTCTTCGTGGGCAGGGCATGTCCGTCGGATTCAGTGAAGCATCAAAAGATGCTGGTGCACAGTTTTGGTCCTTCCGCGAGAAGCAGGACTTCCAAAGTACAGCGTACGAGCAGTTATCGAGGGGACTTGGTAAGGGGATGCGCTCTTATCCCCTTCAGGAGACAGTGAGTTAACACAGCATTCAATCACACCAAGCATTAATCAAACAGTGAGGTGATCAGAAAATGGCAGACCTTCCCTCAAAACACACTTATGCAATCAGGAAGGGCTTTCACACAAATGAATGAGTCCACACTATCCCAGACAGACACGTGTATATGCCAGGTAGAACTGGTTTCTGGCTGACTTCAGCCCCAGCCCTGGAATATAGGCATCCAGTGGCAGAAAATGGCCACCTGCCCCTACATACACAGAGGGACAAGGGATAGACATGTGACCCCTTCAGGCCTTCAAAGCAAAAAGAAACACCCTATTTTATGAACTGGGGCAAAGGTCAAAATGGACACAGCCAGGTAAAATGGATTCCGCCTTGTGGAACCATATTACACAGGTGAAAAAGCCACCACCATTGTTGCCACAGAGCTAGCAGTGAAGAGCTACTTTCTCTGGAACACTATGGTGTACCTTTGGGGTATCCTTGCCTTAGGAGTCATACAGACAACTAGACAGAGTACACAAAAACAGAGCCGCTCTCTTTCAGACATTGAATAAAGCCTGGCTAAAACAAATAATGACCAAATCCAGAAAAGCAAGCACAATGTATAGGGGGCTACCTCATGAGGTAAATAATGGCCTTTATACCTAATACTCAGTGATTTCAAGCTTTTCCTCTGAGACCTTGAGAAAAGCATGAAATCCTTAAGACTCCAGGGCAATACCAGACGGTAGGCAGGTCTGCACAGAGGTGAATCCTCCTAGGATTGAACAGTCTCCATGCATTCGGACATCCATGATTCAAACCAAACGATACCCCTGGGGGGTGGGGTGGGGGTGTGTGTGTGTGTGTGTGTGTGTGTGTGTGTGTGTGTGTGTGTGTGTGTGTGTGTGTGTGTGTGTGTGTGTGTGTGTGTGTGTGTGTGTGTGTGTGTGTGTGTGTGTGTGTGTGTGTGTGTGTGTGTGTGTGTGTGTGTGTGTGTGTGTGTGTGTGTGTGTGTGTGTGTGTGTGTGTGTGTGTGTGTGTGTGTGTGTGTGTGTGTGTGTGTGTGTGTGTGTGTGTGTGTGTGTGTGTGTGTGTGTGTGTGTGTGTGTGTGTGTGTGTGTGTGTGTGTGTGTGTGTGTGTGTGTGTGTGTGTGTGTGCGCGTGCCTGCCTGCCTGCCTGCCTGCCTGCCTGCCTGCCTGCCTGCCTGCCTCTTATAGACATCAGTATTATCTTTAACTAAATAACACATAATGATTGTTAATCATTACACATGTAGATGCAAGGCAGCAGAATATGTAGTTTGTAGGAAGCCTGCAAATAGTACTTTCAATGTGGCAATCCCCAGTCATTGAATGGCTGCTGCAAGGTTTCAATATATGCAGCTACATGATTGGACCGCTCCAGAGAAATGAGAACTTCAGCATGAAAGGATATGTTAACTTAACAATTCTTTCGAGGGTGACCAGTCCATGAAGGGAACTATGGCAAACGGCAACACATATTCCCAACCCCAGGATAGTTGACTCTATCACCCTAACAGTCCCAGAACACAACCATCTGACTTAGGAACACATCCACTTATTTTATTTGGTCCCTAGTAGCTTGAGTAATTGTGGTTTGGTAACTACTTGCCTGCATAACTGTGATTTGATCATCAGTGGCATAACCAACTTTTGCCCCATTTGATCACACACTCCCTAATCCTTAGGAGGGGACCTCGGGCAGTCCTCTGTATAGTGCTCCTTCCTATCTCTATCCACTCCTCGCCCAACAGCTCTTGAGCCACTCTGCTCATACTCTAACCTTATCTGCCCCTCACATCCTACTCCTGAAGTACCCCGCCTCTGCATTGAACCTACTCTGGGGCTCAGGAATGCCCAATCTCTCTAACATGATTTCCTCCCAAGCTGATCTCTTCAACTTTCACCACCTCCATCTCACAGTGAGGACCATCACTGAAGTTGGGATCACCTCCCCCCACCCCCACAACCCATAGACTAATAGCCCTTTACACTAATTCTTCTATTTTCTCCCGATCCACTCACTTATCCAAGAAATGGGGTTGGCCTATATGAACAGTGTGGACGTCCCACCAACACTCTTCCTTCTCTGCCACTCAGTTACTGATGTTCAGCTCCTTGCGTCAACTTCCTTTTTAATAATTCTCACCTACATGCCTCCTGGAGTCCTTAGCTTCCTTTTTTCAAGACATAGTTAGGGTTGGGGCGGAGAGAGCGGGACCAGATAAAAATGGGCCAATATTGCAGGTGAAGGGGATTTCTGTTTCATCATTGTTGAGCTTGAGCTGATTCTCGCACATCCAATCATGATAGCGGACATACAAAGGGGGAATTTGTTTGAGGTGTTGCTGAGGTTTTGTTCCTGTATGACCAAGACATGGGTATTTTAAGCATAGGAATAGAAAGTGACGCCGTAGGATCTACTAGGAGGCTAGAGGGCAGACATAGATGTCGAGGAGGGTAAGAAAATCCCAGGACCACAAACAAGTGATTTTGGTTCGAACTGAAAACTGGGAAGAGCCAGTATCTGTGATCTTGCAGACAAGAACATGGTGATCCAGGTGAGTTCACAGTCCAATATGCCATCAGTAAAGAGGTAGGAAACAGGTGTAAGTGGTTTCAACCCAGCACTCCACCTAAGTCAATGCCTAGTATGGGATGCCCAATGGAAACCCTTATTTATATATTTTTATGTCAAAAGTTCTTTTATTTCTGGATGATGTACCCTTATATAATGCCCTTCTCTTTGAATCCCCCCGGTTTCACTGAACCAAGGAATAGGTTTGTTTTGCAAATTTAATAGTTATTTGATGAATTGAACTATATATATATATATATATATATATATATATATATATATATATATATATATATATATATATATATATATATATATATATATATATATATATATATATTCTCACTTTTATGAATATGAACAATATCTGAATATCACACTTATGAATATTTATACAATGATCCGCAATGGGTAATATGACAATATCAACAAACTCTTTAATCGATTAGGAGTAGGACTAGGAAGAATAATGTAGCAGAGAATAACTTTGCATGGGTTCAAGGAAATGCAGTGATAGGAAAGAATGCAACACAGAAATAAAGCTTGATATGAATTCTATCAAAGTCAATGTGATCACTCTTTCCCCGGTTACTACCCACTCCCCCCAATATGCAAAATGAAGAGATGGAATGAGGGCACACCGGTTTCAGGAATAAAAATCAACAATTGCCGTATCAATCCCGATTCCCCCAGCAAGCTTAGAGAAAACAGGAATGATTTTATACGGGTCAATTGCTTTCAATGTGATTTGAAGTGATGGGGAAAAATGCTAAAAATGATTTTAATTCGCTAAATAGGATTCAGAACTAGTGAGAGCCGCTTTGAATAGGTTCAGGTAGACACTAGCAATGATGTTTTAATTATCAGATTGAAAACGAAATTCAGAAGTTGAAAGCAAAAATAGCTATTTTTATATGGAGTGAAATTGAGCCAAGTGCAAATTCGCTGCAACTTTTCTGCACGCGAGAAATGCGATTTAAGGAAAAACTATAAGCATGTACAGTTCAAAAGTTAGTGGTTTTAGGAAAAGTAGATTTTTCTCAAGAGTCAAGATTTCAAAATGAAAGATGCGCTTTGGAAGATTAGGAACACAGATTTCTTAACACTAGAGAGTCTATGGAGCCACAAGCTACACGACAGCACAGCCACCGATCCAGAGGCGCCTCCAGATGGTTTCTATCTGCACGAGACGCTTGCCTTTCTCCAGCAAATATATTAGCGCCAAGATGATTATCACTACGATTAACACAGAATTATATGGATTAGAGAAGGATTCAGGATGGACACAAGAGATTCTACAATGCAATCTGGATAATGTGGAATGGGTTGGATAGGATTACTTTAAACGAAGAGTGGCTATGGACAGTTATATGCTAAATACTCAGAACTATGGGTTGCGATGGGCCATCAAAGATCTGGTCAAAGGTTTGGACTGGACTTCGCTCGCCCCCGGACAGGTCTCAGATGCTTGGTTCTGCTCTCAGCAGGGCACTCTGGTCTGCACGGCCTCTTGGACTGGATCTGACGGGTGGTTCTGGGTTACAGCTCTGATGGACATAATCACAACTGCTACAAAGTCCACATTTTGATAGTTCAGTCTCTGAACATCTCAAAAATTCCAGAGTAGTTTCTACTTGTGAGCGATCTTTTCATTTTAGTCATCTCTAAATTCCATATTTTTGCCAGTTAGGTACAATTTTTTATGAGTCTTTTCCAAAACAATATGTTCTGTGCTCTCTGAATACACACAATGGTTTGTCTCTGTCTGTCAGAAATGTACCAAAGTATCAACTGAAAAGGATACAATACTCAAAAGGATACAGGAGGTAGGGTCTTCCGGATCCCTGTTCACCCGACTTGATAGTCGTGAAGTCAACAAAGACCTTCCAAATGATACAACCCTCTGGCTGATAAAACAGGCAGAGCGATGGATCACTGGAAAGGGCGTGGGTAAGGTATAGTAATCCAGCCTAGGACAAATTAAAGTATCATGAATAACTGCTCCAATCTGAGTATGATGAAGTAGATAATGACAGGAATGATCACACTGACCTGTATCTCTGGGTAGAACAATCCAGAAGTCTCTTGATGGATTTGAAATGAAGAACAAAACGACAGGGAAGGGAAAATTAGTAAGGGAGACTTATCCCGAACGGAACGAGGCTCACGCTAGATACGGGTTGAATTCACCACAGGATAGCGTCCAAAGTTCAGTTCAAAGTCACTTCCAATGATCCTTGAAAGGCTTCCTTCCCACTTTAGGGATCAATCCTTCTGTTAATTCCACAGATGCAGGAGTTAGAAGAAAATAGCGTTTGAAGACAACGTGAGCGTGTGGATTTACACGCGGGCAGGATTCGCGCAGCCTGGGCCAGCCGCGTGTGAAGACAACGTGCGCGTGTGGATTTACACGCGGGCAGGATTCGCGCAGCCTTGGCCAGCCGCACTTGAAGACGAAGAGCGCGTGTGGATTCTACACGCGGGCAGGATTCACGCAGCCTTGGCCAGCCGCGTGTGAAGACAACGTGCGCGTGTGGATTTACACGCGGGCAGGATTCGCGCAGCCTTGGCCAGCCGCACTTGAAGACGAAGAGCGCGTGTGGATTTTACACGCGGGCAGGATTCGCGCAGCCTGGGCCAGCCGCGTGTGAAGACAACGTGCGCGTGTGGATTTACACGCGGGCAGGATTCGCGCAGCCTTGGCCAGCCGCACTTGAAGACGAAGAGCGCGTGTGGATTTTACACGCGGGCAGGATTCGCGCAGCCTGGGCCAGCCGCGTGTGAAGACAACGTGCGCGTGTGGATTCTACACGCGGGCAGGATTCGCGCAGCCTTGGCCAGCCGCACTTGAAGACGAAGAGCGCGTGTGGATTTTACACGCGGGCAGGATTCGCGCAGCCTGGGCCAGCCGCGTGTGAAGACAACGTGCGCGTGTGGATTTACACGCGGGCAGGATTCGCGCAGCCTTGGCCAGCCGCACTTGAAGACGAAGAGCGTGTGTGGATTCTACACTCGAGCAGGATTCACGCAGCCTTGGCCAGCCGCGTGTGAAGACAAAGAGCGCGTGTGGATTTTACACGCGGGCAGGATTCACGCAGCCGTGGCCAGCCGCACTTGAAGACAAAGAGCGCGTGTGGATTTTACACGCGAGCAGGATTCACGCAGCCTTGGCCAGCCGCGTGTGAAGACAAAGAGCGCGTGTGGATTTTACACGCGGGCCGGATTCACGCAGCCTTGGCCAGCCGCAATTGAAGACAGAGAACGCGTGTGCATTATCACGCGAAGGGATAGCTCCAGGAATCAGCGTGTGGCGGAACACACGCTATCGAAGGCCCAAAAGTAGCTGTAGGATTATGCCAGGATGTAGATCAGAGGTACAGCTACACAACGCCAATAGAGACGATCAGAAGCAGCGAGTGAAGTTTCTACGCTGCTTAAATACGTAATACCGTAGTTCACGTGACGAAGCAAAAGTCACGTGAAGTTAGCGACGTGAAAAGTGTAAACGTCGTTTTCCCGGTAACGTATCAAATAGCCTCCATTTGGAGTAGAACGGTCTCGCTGTCCTACGAGCGTAGCGTCCAGCATGCATGACAGTGCCATCCCCCAAAGGGACAACCTCTCCCCTCCTTGTGTGAAAGCGCTTCAATAAAGCAGGAGCATGTATGTTGGAAAGAGGTTCCCAGGACCTATCTTCGGGACCATAGCCCTTCCAGTCCACCAGATAATATGGTCTACCAGAACGGAGTTTCATATCCAGTATGTCCTGTACCTCGTATTCATCAGACCCCCGCACAGAAATAGCAACAGGCCGTACAGGCAGTCTAGTAGTGTCAGAGAACGGCTTAATGAGCGAGACGTGGAATACAGGATGCACCCGCCATCGTTGTGGCAAAGCCAGACGTACAGCAGCAGGGTTAAGAACATGGAGCACTTCATACGGACCGATGTATCTAGGCAACAATTTCTTTTTGCCTGGAATCCTTAAGTTCTTAGTGGATAGCCAGACTTTCATCCCAGCCTTATAGACAGGTGCGGATACCCTATGAGCATCGGCATAGAACTTGTCACGTCGTTTAGCCTGCTCCAATTGCTGCTTCACCTTTCTTTGTAATCTCTTCAGATCACGAAGAGTACGGCCTGCGGCAGGCGTGTCCAGGGATAGACCGGAATCCAGAGGTATTGATCGGGGGTGTTGTCCATAGAGAGCATAGAACGGTGAAGTGCCTATGGCACTATGATAAGAGTTGTTATAGGCAAATTCAGCCGCCGGCAGTACCGTGAGCCAATCCGATTGGTATTGCAAACACAGACACCGCAGATATTGTTCCATAGTACAATTGACCCTTTCAGTCTGTCCGTCGGTTTGAGGATGATAAGCGCTGGACATTCTATCATCAATTAGTAATGCAGATGTTAAAGCTCTCCAAAAGCGTGACGCAAACTGCGAGCCCCTGTCAGTAATGATTACTGACGGTAGACCAAAGAAACGAAATATATGTTGGATGAACAGTTCAGCCAGAACAGTAGCAGTTGGTAAACCAATACAAGGAATAAATAGGGCCAATTTAGTGAAATAATCCACTACGACCCATAGGGTATCATATCCCTGATTTGGGGGGAGTTCCACCACAAAGTCCATAGATATCATGTCCCATGGTTTGGTAGGGACAGGCAGGGATTGGAGTAAGCCCACTGGTTTACCAGGTGTATTTTTACATTGGATACATACAGAACAAGAAGATACTTAGTTTATAACGTCTTTTGCCATGGATGGCCACCAGCACCACCTTTTGAGCAGGTCCAGTGTTTTCTTCCGTCCAGGATGGGCTGCAATCAAGGAATCATGATTCCATTTGAGGGCTTTATTCCGCATTGAAGGAGTTGGTAGATAAAGCACTCCTTGTGTGAATGGTAAACCGTTATGCACGTCCAGATTCATATCCTGGACTACTTGTGGATTATTTTTTACCCACTCTTGTATTTCGGTTTTTAAGGATGGTTGAACCGAACAACTACAAATCACATGATCTGCCAACAGCTGGGTCTGTACTTGTTTTTCTTCCTGCGCCTCTTTACTCATACGGGACAAAGCGTCCGACTTAACATGTTCTCGGGCAGGACGATAGGTGACCTGGAAATCGTATTGGGCAAAAAAGACATGCCATCTGGCCTGACGGGCCGTAAGGCATTTCATGGATTTGAATGCTTGGAGATTTCTATGGTCAGAGTACACCAACACCTGTTGTTTGGCCCCAAGAAGATGATGACGCCATTCTCGGAAGGCATCTTTGATAGCCAGTAGTTCCCGCTCAGTAACGGTGTAGTTCCGTTCATATGAGGTGAGTTTACGAGAGAAGAAAGCCACTGGGTGTTCCTCCTTGGTTTCCGTGCAAACTTGTGAGAGCACTGCGCCAATAGCGACACTGGATGCATCCGCTTCAACGACAAACTGGCGATCAGGATCCGGATGTTGAAGCACGGGTGCAGTGGTAAATGCTTCCTTCAGCTTTTCGAATGCTGCTTGGGCATGTTGGTTCCAACAGAAAGGTACTTTGGAACTAGTTAAAGCCGTCAAAGGAGCTACTGTTTTGGAAAAGGAATGGATAAATCTGCGATAGAAATTCGCAAAGCCCAAGAAAGACTGTAGTGACTTGACGTTATGTGGAATTGGCCAGTTCAAGACGGCCTTTACCTTGGAACGACTCATTCGAGCACCTAGATTGGTAATGTCGTAACCCAGGAATTCCACTTCCTGTGAATGAAAGACACATTTGTCGGCTTTCACATAAAGATGGTTCTCCCTAAGTCTTTGTAGGACTGTAGAAACATGTCTGACGTGTTCCGATAAAGATGATGAGTAGATCAAAATGTCGTCCAGATAGACAACCACAAATCGGTCCATTATGTCTCTGAATATGTCATTCATGAAGAATTGAAATGTGGCGGGAGCATTGCACAGACCAAAAGGCATCACCAGATATTCGTAAAGACCATACCGTGTCTTAAAAGCGGTCTTCCATTCGTCGCCTTCACGAATGCGAACCAAATTGTATGCACCTCGCAAGTCCAATTTGGTGAAGTAACTGGAAGTGCCTAACTGATCCAACAGAACGTTTATTAGTGGTAAGGGGTATTGGTTTTTGATGGTGATATCATTAAGTGCCCTGTAATCAATGCATGGTCTGAGGTCTCCCTCTTTCTTAGGAACAAAGAATAGAGGAGATGCAGCAGGAGATTGTGAGGGCCGTAGAAAGCCCGTTGCTAGCGCTTTGTCAATGTATTCTTTTAACACGACATCTTCTTTAGGTGTTAAAGAATAAACACGGCCTGTAGGAATTTTGGTACCAGGAATCAATTCGATAGGACAGTCGTACTGTCGATGAGGAGGTAATCGTTCTGCCTGGCCTTTATCAAAGACATCAGCATAATCAGCGTATTCGCATGGTATTATATTGTCGCATCGATGTACAACGCTGATAGTAGAATCCTCCACCATAGAGGCCAATATGTGTTGTTTATTTGACACCTCCTGACTGGTAAAGCAATGTTCATTGCAATGAGTCGAAGGATATTGGAGCGATCCCGAAACCCAGTTAACAGCAGGATTGTGAAGGGTTAACCATGCAAGACCAAGTATGATCTCGTACTGCGGAGCAGCAATAACATCGAAGATGATTTCTTCTGAATGGTTATTAGATAACGTCATCTGAACCGGTACCGTCTCCTGGGTTACCATACCAGAAACTAAAACAGATCCGTCCACGGTGTTCACCGTTTCAGGTCTTTTTTTGTTTACAAGGGGTAAGGAATGGTTCTTGGCATAGGTGATGTCAATATAATTGCTGGTGGCTCCAGAATCAACCATGGCCTTGGAAACCACTTCTCGCTCATCACAATGTAACGTCACCTGAACTATTACAGGTGCATGTTTAGGAATGGTACTGGAGTCCGATGAAACACTCGACATAGGGACTCCTGCTATTGTCGAGTTTTGGCGTTTCCCGCACGCTTGATGGGTTTTTTAGGACATGTTGCCAATAAATGCTCGGAAGAACCACAGTACATACATAAGTGGTTTTTTCTTCGGTTCTCCCGTTCTGCATTGGACAATCGGCCTCTCACGGCGCCTATTTGCATGGGTTCAGGGTCGTTAGAGACGACTGCTGGTGTCTCTGACCGCCCCGAGACTGGCATGAAGGGCTTTTTCTCTCCCTTTCGAGCATTCCTTCGGGCGTCGATTTGTAGAACCAAATCGAGCAGCTCTGGGAAACCCGTAGGAACCACAGGAACAGTAGATAAGGCGTCTTTCAGTTCTTCAGAAAGACCCTTGTAAAAAACAGCCGTTTTCTTGCTGTCAGGCCATTGGGTTTCCGCCGTCAGTTGATTGAACCGGGCAACGTAAGACATAAGGGGTTGGCTGCCCTGTTGTAGGTTAAGCAACTCTAGATCTGTGGCTTGAGTTGAGTAACGCATGTCAAAGACTTTACTCATAGCAGTCAAGAGATCGTCACAATCGTACAACAAAGGGCTATTAGTTTCCAACAAAGGGTTAGCCCAAGCAGCGGCTGTGCCCCCTAAATGGGAAAGCACGAAGGCTGCTTTTGTGGTTAGATCAGGAAAAGATGTAGGACGGCAAAGAAAATGGAGTCGGCACTGATTTACAAAGGTTCTGTAGGTTTTGGGATCACCCGTGAACCTTTCCGGAGGGGCCAAGGGAAACTGAGTGGGCATAACCACATTAATAGTTTCCTGTGGGGGTGCCGTAGTCCCAGATCCAGATGCAGTAGCCATCGGCGCCTGTGCTCCCTGAGGACTACCATGTAGGGCGTCTTGCATAACGTCCATACGGTGCCGTAACATGTCCTGTGCAGTAACCATTTCGTTTCTCAAATCGTTGATCAACTGTGTCAAAACAGTTAAAGGATCCGTACCCTCCATGGCTTCTGATTCTGTCAGAAATGTACCAAAGTATCAACTGAAAAGGATACAATACTCAAAAGGATACAGGAGGTAGGGTCTTCCGGATCCCTGTTCACCCGACTTGATAGTCGTGAAGTCAACAAAGACCTTCCAAATGATACAACCCTCTGGCTGATAAAACAGGCAGAGCGATGGATCACTGGAAAGGGCGTGGGTAAGGTATAGTAATCCAGCCTAGGACAAATTAAAGTATCATGAATAACTGCTCCAATCTGAGTATGATGAAGTAGATAATGACAGGAATGATCACACTGACCTGTATCTCTGGGTAGAACAATCCAGAAGTCTCTTGATGGATTTGAAATGAAGAACAAAACGACAGGGAAGGGAAAATTAGTAAGGGAGACTTATCCCGAACGGAACGAGGCTCACGCTAAATACGGGTTGAATTCACCACAGGATAGCGTCCAAAGTTCAGTTCAAAGTCACTTCCAATGATCCTTGAAAGGCTTCCTTCCCACTTTAGGGATCAATCCTTCTGTTAATTCCACAGATGCAGGAGTTAGAAGAAAATAGCGTTTGAAGACAACGTGAGCGTGTGGATTTACACGCGGGCAGGATTCGCGCAGCCTGGGCCAGCCGCGTGTGAAGACAACGTGCGCGTGTGGATTTACACGCGGGCAGGATTCGCGCAGCCTTGGCCAGCCGCACTTGAAGACGAAGAGCGCGTGTGGATTCTACACGCGGGCAGGATTCACGCAGCCTTGGCCAGCCGCGTGTGAAGACAACGTGCGCGTGTGGATTTACACGCGGGCAGGATTCGCGCAGCCTTGGCCAGCCGCACTTGAAGACGAAGAGCGCGTGTGGATTTTACACGCGGGCAGGATTCGCGCAGCCTGGGCCAGCCGCGTGTGAAGACAACGTGCGCGTGTGGATTTACACGCGGGCAGGATTCGCGCAGCCTTGGCCAGCCGCACTTGAAGACGAAGAGCGCGTGTGGATTTTACACGCGGGCAGGATTCGCGCAGCCTGGGCCAGCCGCGTGTGAAGACAACGTGCGCGTGTGGATTCTACACGCGGGCAGGATTCGCGCAGCCTTGGCCAGCCGCACTTGAAGACAAAGAGCGCGTGTGGATTTTACACGCGAGCAGGATTCACGCAGCCTTGGCCAGCCGCGTGTGAAGACAAAGAGCGCGTGTGGATTTTACACGCGGGCCGGATTCACGCAGCCTTGGCCAGCCGCAATTGAAGACAGAGAACGCGTGTGCATTATCACGCGAAGGGATAGCTCCAGGAATCAGCGTGTGGCGGAACACACGCTATCGAAGGCCCAAAAGTAGCTGTAGGATTATGCCAGGATGTAGATCAGAGGTACAGCTACACAACGCCAATAGAGACGATCAGAAGCAGCGAGTGAAGTTTCTACGCTGCTTAAATACGTAATACCGTAGTTCACGTGACGAAGCAAAAGTCACGTGAAGTTAGCGACATGAAAAGTGTAAACGTCGTTTTCCCGGTAACGTATCGAATAGCCTCCATTTGGAGTAGAACGGTCTCGCTGTCCTACGAGCGTAGCGTCCAGCATGCATGACACTGTCTCCAAGGTCTTGGCTGGGCTAGACAGTCACATGGGCTTGTCTTCCTGCCAGGGCTGGTTTCTGTTCACACCCGAATTAGCATTTCCATTCAGTTCAAGGGAGTCCTTTGTCTGCTAGCAGAACAACGGGCCAAAGTCCCACTCCCAGTTCATTTCACACCAGTCTGTCAGTTTCTTAGCACAGAGCAGGGGGAAGGATCCCTTTGTTGGGTAAAAGGGTGTGTAATGTCTTTGAAGCCCAGTTTAGTTGGCTTTACTCACTTTGAAACCCAAGTTTAACAGTTTTGTCCTAAAATACAAATTACATTTTTAACACATATCCACAAATCTCTTAATTTCAGCCTTCTTAAAATATATGGATTGAATTATAGCAACCCATCTTGCTTTTGATAGGAAATCTCTTCTTTGGCATATTTTGATTCAATGTACAACTTTAAAATGACAGATTTAGAGATCGCCAGCTTTTGACCGAGGCGAGTCACGGTATTGCACCCATTTCTGACATATTTTTTTCAAGCAAGCATCTTTAAATGTCGATTTTGTTCTGATCAAATAAGTTTCTGCTAACATTGTGCTCAGGTGAATTCTTTATATACAGTGATGTTTCCCACCCAACAAGAAAGTTGGATCTCTTGTGATGTTTCAGAACCATGATTTTTGCACAGCCAAGGAAAAACGGATTTTTAAAGCAGCTCTGTGTTTCCCTTGCAATGATTTTGCTCTGTGGGCAGCCAAATGATGGGTTTTGGCAGTGGTCCTCTGTGTTACCACTGACATGGGCAAAAGTGGATTGGCTGCCTATTTTTCAGGTTCTCCTGCACACTTCTCAGTGATTTTTTTTAGCGAACACCATGCTTTCCGGCGGCCATTTCTGATGTTTCTGATGCAAACAATGCACAGTGATGTTGCAGGGCATGGACTAGTGGGTTATAACATCCCACACAGGTCAGAGTATGAGGACTTGTGCTTCACCATCCGCAATGCATATGTTGTCGAGAGATGATGTATTTGATTTCATGCAGCGGTGTGACAGTCAGGGGCTTGACCATGTGGGAAGGGGGGTACCCCTCCAGCTGTGGGGTAGGTGGCCTACAAAGACAAATACAGAGCCGATCCTACCCCAGAGGTGGGGTGAGGGAGTAGGGAAGGGCCTCATTTCCTAAATGTGCCCTGATGGATGTAGTTGGAACTACTTTCTATCTCCCAATGTTTTAAAAGCCCATTTTTGTCCAGTGTTCGCTCTTACTGTGGTGAGAAGTAGTTTAAATTGGACCATTTGTCATTTAGTATTCTCATTCTTGCTTTTTGTTTTAAGGGTGGACCTGTACGACAGGATTGCTCGAACTATCAAGAGAAGTGATTACACCCATTTATGGTGAACCTAATCTGGACTTGACCTTCCCGTTAACCTCAAACCTATTGGTTAGGAGCCTTGGCACACTTGCACCTAAAGTCCTTATCTCTTACTATGCATACACATTTTTTTAAAAAATATTCTAACATTTTAAGCACTCTAATGCCACAGTAGTGGCCTCTTGGTGCTGTATTAGCTGAAGGCTCAAAACAGTCTTATTTCCTAGCATTTATACTTTACTTGGCTCATATGTCTCCTAGGACAGAGGTGCTTCTTAAGCACCCCCATTTTGGCCCTATGGTGATTATATCACCCTACACTAACCTGGTGGAGTAGGCTGGGGGCAGCTGTAATTTTAATTTTCACCAGGGTGTAGTCTGTTTTTAACACATGGGTAGCTGTCCCAGTTGGCATAAAGAAACTCACAGGTTCGATGGATGGTTCAAGGGTATTTAATTTTAGATTTGTTGGGTAGTTGCAGGACGGTAGTATTATCTGCCAGGCGATACAATTGAAGGAGGTCTTCTAGCTTGTCTCGCAGCCACTCGGCGCTCCCTACACCCTAGCCCAGGCTTCCCTGACAACCAAGGTTAAATGAAACACTAGAGATCAGTTACCCCTCCATACTATCTGGACAAACCTCTCTGCCATGGGAGTCCGTCACTGTCTGACTTTCTTCGACTTCCAAAGCGCTACCCTAACTCCAATCCTATTCCAACAATAGTTTTCACAAATGGATTGGTGCTGTTTATTTTCTTTCTCAGTCACTTCCCTGTGCACTCTCTCTCTTCTGCCTGATCTCATGCTCCCTATTCTGCTCCCCTCTCCTCCCTCTATGATATTTCTCCTGTCCTGCTAGCCCCCTCTTCTCCTCTATCCTCCTACTACCCCTTGTCTTCCCCCCTGTTCTCCTTCCTTCATCCTCTTGGCTCCTATTCTTTCTTTTACTTTCGTTCTTCCTCTCTCGTGCTTTCTCTCTCTCTCTCGCGCACGCGCTCTCTCGTGCTCTTTCTCTCTCGCGCATGCTCTCTCTCGCACTGCCCCCTCGCGCTCTCTCTCCCCCCTCGTTCTCTCTCCCCCCTCGTTCTCTCTCCGCCCTTGTGCACTCGTTCTCTCTCTATACCTTGCTCTCTCCCCCCCTTGCTCTCTCTCCCCCTTGCTCTCTCTCCCCCTTGCTCTCTCTCCCCCCTTGCTCTCTCTCCCCCTTGCTCTCTCTCCCCCCTTGCTCTCTCTCCCCCCTTGCTCTCTCTCCCCCCTTGCTCTCTCTCCCCCCTTGCTCTCTCTCCCCCCTTGCTCCCTCTCCCCCCTTGCTCCCTCTCCCCCCTTGCTCTCTCTCCCCCCTTGCTCTCTCTTCCCCTTGCTCTCTCTCTCTCCCCCTTGCTCTCTCTCTCTCCCCCTTGCTCTCTCTCTCTCCCCCTTGCTCTCTCTCTCTCCCCCTTGCTCTCTCTCTCTCCCCCTTGCTCTCTCTCTCTCCCCCTTGCTCTCTCTCCCCCTTGCTCTCTCTCTCCCCCTTGCTCTCTCTCTCTCTCTCTCCCCCTTGCGCTCTCTCTCTCTCTCCCCCTTGCGCTCTCTCTCTCTCTCCCCCCTTGCGCTCTCTCTCTCCCCCCCCTTGCGCTCTCTCTCTCCCCCCCCTTGCGCTCTCTCTCTCCCCCCCCTTGCGCTCTCTCTCTCCCCCCCCTTGCGCTCTCTCTCTCCCCCCTTGCGCTCTCTCTCTCCCCCCTTGCGCTCTCTCTCTCCCCCCTTGCGCTCTCTCTCTCTCCCCCCTTGCGCTCTCTCTCTCTCCCCCCTTGCGCTCTCTCTCTCTCCCCCCTTGCGCTCTCTCTCTCTCCCCCCTTGCGCTCTCTCTCTCTCCCCCCTTGCGCTCTCTCTCTCTCCCCCCTTGCGCTCTCTCTCTCTCCCCCCTTGCGCTCTCTCTCCCCCCTTGCGCTCTCTCTCTCTCCCCCTTGCTCTCGCCCCCCTTGCTCTCTCCCCCCTCGCTCTCTCTCTCCCCCCTCGCTCTCTCTCCCCCCTCGCTCTCTCTCCCCCCTCGCTCTCTCTCTCTCGCTCGCTCTCTCTCTCCCCCTCGCTCTCTTTCTCCCCCCTTGCTCTCTCTCACTGCCCCCTTGCTCTCTCACTGCCCCCTTGCTCTCTCTCCTCCCTCGCGCTGTCTCTCTCTCTCTCTTTCCCTCTCTTGCTTTCTCTCTCACTCTCTCCCCCCTCGCGCTCTTTCCCCCTCGCTCTCTTTCCCCCCTCGCTCTCAACCATTTTGTCTCTCCCCCTTGCTCTCTCTCTCCCCCCTTGCTCTCTCCCCCCTTGCTCTCTCCCCCCTTGCTCTCTCCCCCCTTGCTCTCTCCCCCCTTGCTCTCTCCCCCCTTGCTCTCTCCCCCCTTGCTCTCTCCCCCCTTGCTCTCTCCCCCTTGCTCTCTCTCTCCCCCTTGCTCTCTCTCTCCCCCCTTGCTCTCTCTCTCCCCCCTTGCTCTCTCTCTCCCCCCTTGCTCTCTCTCTCCCCCCTTGCTCTCTCTCTCCCCCCTTGCTCTCTCTCTCCCCCCTTGCTCTCTCTCTCCCCCCTTGCTCTCTCTCTCCCCCCTTGCTCTCTCTCTCCCCCCTTGCTCTCTCTCTCCCCCCTTGCTCTCTCTCTCCCCCCTTGCTCTCTCTCCCCCCTTGCTCTCTCTCTCTCCCCCCTTGCTCTCTCTCTCTCCCCCCTTGCTCTCTCTCTCCCCCTTGCTCTCTCTCTCTCCCCCCTTGCTCTCTCTCTCCCCCCTTGCTCTCTCTCTCCCCCCTTGCTCTCTCTCTCTCTCTCTCCCCCCTTGCTCTCTCTCTCCCCCTCGCGCTCTCTCTCTCTCTCCCCCTCTCTCTCTCTCTCTCTCTCTCTCTCTCCCCCTCGCGCTCTCTCTCTCTCTCTCTCTCTCCCCCTCGCGCTCTCTCTCTCTCTCTCTCTCTCCCCCTCGCGCTCTCTCTCTCTCTCTCCCCCTCGCTCTCTCTCTCTCTCTCCCCCTCGCTCTCTCTCTCTCTCTCTCTCTCCCCCTCGCTCTCTCTCTCTCTCTCTCCCCCTCGCTCTCTCTCTCTCTCTCTCCCCCTCGCTCTCTCTCTCTCTCCCCCTCGCTCGCTCTCTCTCTCCCCCTCGCTCGCTCTCTCTCTCTCTCCCTCGCTCTCTCTCTCCCCCTCGCTCTCTCTCTCTCTCTCTCCCCCCCTCGCTCTCTCGCTCTCTCTCTCCCCCTCGCTCTCTCTCCCCCCTCGCTCTCTCTCCCCCCTCGCTCTCTCTCCCCCTCCTTGCTCTCTCTCTCTCTCCCCCTTGCTCTCTCTCTCTCTCTCTCCCCCCTTGCTCTCTCTCTCTCACTCTCCCCCCTTGCTCTCTCTCTCTCACTGCCCCCTTCCTCTCTCTCCCCCTCGCTCTCTCTCTCTCCCCCCCTTGCGTGCTCTCTCTCTCTGCCCCTCTTGCTTTCTCTCTCACTCTCTCCCCCTTGCTCTCTCTATCCCCCCTCGCTCTCTTTCCCCCCCTCGCTCTCAACCATTTTGTTTCTGGGCCTTTACTTTGTCTTGCAAAACCCTGTGGCAGGCCTAAAATGGCTGTTGGGCTCACTCTGACCCAAGCTCTCCACCCTCAGGAGTGATGTGGACTATTTTAGAGAGGTTACTAGTCCCAGACATGGCAGTCAATGAGTCATTTAACATATCCTGATTGGCTTGTGATATCGGCGTACAGGGGGAATTTTGATAGATAATGCATGATGTCATCCTCTGTTCCCTCCCCATAAGCCGTATATAGGGTGGAGTAGAATCTAGAAAAGCGCTTTGTGATTTTGCTAGGGTCCAATAGCTTGATTCCATTTTCGTTTTTAATTTTGGGCATCACCCTTTCAGCCCTCTATTTTCATAAGTGATTGGCTAACATGGTGTGGGCTTTGTCGCCTCTCTCGTAAAATGTCTGCTTTAAATATCGCAATTGCGTCAAAACTGGCAGGTCGAGTGTGGAGTTCAAATTATTTGTGTAATTTCGGGTTTCAGCTCTTTTTCCTTTTTCCTTTTTCACCCTGATCCTGTTTCTATGGGCCCCTTCAGCAATAATGATGCCCGAATTGTGGCATTCACCACCTCCCACACTGTGTTTAGTGGCAATTCTCAGGTGTCGTTCACAGTAAAATAGTATTTTATTGCCTCTGTTAGAGTTTCTTTAAATAATGGATACTTTATAGAGGGTATCATTACAGATCCATCTGCGCTCTGTGTATAAGGGTGGGCCAAGGTCTAACTCCAGCACACATAGTTTGTGGTCTGACCAGGCTACTATCTCTATGGTTGCGGCCAAAATTGTGCAGTAAACTGAACGAATTTATCCAGAGGTTGTTTCTTAGTTTTAAAGGTATCAAACATTTATTTATTGAGATACATCATTTACAAAAAATGAATTAATCATTAATTAATGCACACATATTAAATTACATTACCATTGCAGGAGAGCATAAGACACCAGATAATATCCTAACATCACCATCATTCATCAACAGTCACACCATCATTTGCAACACAAATCAATCAGCCTCATTCACTCACAGTAAAAACATTTGAACTAAAACATTTAGTACAATTCATAAGTGGTAGCATTTCATAAATTAGCCCCACAGAGTCTTTAATATTTCATTTTATCCACATGTAATGTGTAACAGCACAACCATTAACCAGAGAATGTGCTCTATTCCACAGAGTGGAATGATTGAAATAACGTCTTCATCAGGAGAAATATTTGATACAATATTACCACTGGCTCCCAATGTCATATGCTCCAAAAGATCAAAGACCACAAGGTGTGGCTCAGGGACAATCAACCAAATTCCAAGAATCTCGAAGATGAGCTGGAATTATTCCAGTATTCGGACAACTGTGGCCGGTATTAGTGTTAACTCGGCACGAGTGGTTAAGGTTTCAATCGAGTCTTGCCTCCTGGGCTCGTCCTTCGGCGGCGCCCAAATTTGTACCTTCTTTCTCTTCTTCGATCAACAGATAATCTATTCGGGAATAAGTGAGTTGGGGGAAAATAAAAAGAAACCGCCCTCTCATTTGGGTGCACTGTGCACCAGGTGTCAATTAGATGGCTTGCCCTTAATAGGTCCAGAAATCTTTCCCCTAATGAGCCACACAGTGGTTTGCTCCCTGTCTCATAGAATCCCAGTCCAATCTTGGATCCGATATGATGTTAAAATCACCCCCAGATACTAATATCCCCTCTTTCCAACTATCGAGGAAGTCAAAGAGGGACTCGCTGAAATGTAGCTGATACTGGTTAGGTGCATAAGCAGTGCAGAAGGTGACTATGCGTGATCTTGATTTCCCCTTTAATGCTAGGTACCTCCCTTCCTCCTCCCTATGTATTTACTCTATTTGAAGGCCTAATGACTTCCTATGTATGATTCCAACACCACCCCTCTAGTGACCCATCCTGAAGCCCACAGTGTACCTCCTATTTCCCTACTTACAACTTTGAAATATTTCCTTTGTGCAAACTTTGTTCCCAGTGCGGGGAAGGCCGGGGAGGCAGTGCAGGTGTGCAACTGGCGAGGGAGGGGACCTGGACCCGAGATCAGAGGGTAGCCAGGTGACCAGTGCAGTTACAGTTTCAACCAGGAGTTCAGCAGGGGAGAGGAGGAGCGCAAGCAGAAGCAAAGGGGAAGGGTTTGAGGTGCTTCCAGAACCGGAGATGGTTCTCTTCAAGTTTCAGCAAGGCAGGGAGGCTGTTCCAGAGGGAGGCCCCAGCCGAAGAAAGATATCTACCACCAACTCGTTGCTTGGAGAAGCGACTGACCCTGAGGGAGTTGGAGGCAGGCGAGCGAAGAGCTCGAGAAAGAAGATATTTAGGAAGAGAGAGTTGAAGGTATTGAGGCCCCAGGCCCCAGAAGGCCTTGTGGACAATGCAGAGGGTTTTGAACTTCATCCTCGCAGCCACTGGGAGCCAGTGCAGAGATTTCAGTCCTAGAGAGATACGATCCCTGAGCTTGAGGCCAAGAACTAGTCTCGTAGTCCTGTTCTGAATGGGTTGCAGAGGGCGGAGAGTAGAAGCGGGCAGATTTAGAATCCGGCTGTTGCAGTAGTCCATCCTAGGGAGAACCGGAGCTCTGGAGACAGTGAGCTTCTGGATGAAGGAGAGCAAAGGAAGAATACCTCTGCGGAGTTGCAGCTGGTAGTGTGATTTCTTTGAGACGTCAGAGACGTGAGGAGAGAAGGGGAGTTGTGGAGTCGAAGATGACCCCCAAGGTTTTCAGACTCGCAGGTGGGAGCAGGAAGAGGACCAAGAGAGGCCGGCCAGAGAGTGACGGGGAAAGGAAGGGGCAGGTGTGCCAGTGAGGAGAATCTCAGTCTTACTGGCATTAAGGCAGAGGTCTTTGGCGGCACACCACTCCTGGATAGCAGATAACCTCAACTGACGCACGCTTCATGGGTAGGATAACCGAGAAGGTAGGTGGCAGTGCTGGACTTGGCTTGGCCTGAGGGGTGAAGAGAGTGAGCTGGGAGGAAAGGAGAAAGTGATCACTCCAGGAGAGAGGAGTGGTGAGTGGGATAGAAAGGGGATGGTCTGTAGAGATCAGAACATCAAGAGTGTGCCCTGCAGAGTGAGTCGGGCCAGAGGGGAGGATAGAGAGTGAGCAAGAGTCACATAGGTTGCAAAAGAGTCTTGAGGAAAGACAGGAAGCATCCAGGTGGATGTTAAAGTCTCCAAGAAGAAGGAGGAGTTGAGTGGTCGAGACCAGGAGGGAAGAGAGGTCTGCCCACTCAGAAAGGAAGGAGATCTGACCAGGTGGCCGATAGATCGTAGCCACAGTAAGGGAATGGCTAGGAGAGAGAGAGAGAGCCTGCAGACGAGGCATTCAAAAGAGGAGTAGGCCTGTTTAGGAATGGGAGAGGCAGGAATGCACTTGGGGAAGATCAGGGCTACACCCTCTCCGAAATGGTTGGATGGTTGGACCTGGGCACAGAGAGGATCTTGTAGCCGTCAGGGAGGAGAGTGTCAAAGCTTGTGACAGAGCTAGCCGTGAACCATCTAGGTCAAGTTCTTGAAGGAGGCAGCTGATGTCAGAGGAGTGTTTGACAGCTGAGCGAGAGTTAAGAATTGCAATATGGAGAAGGTTGCTGTCCTTGAAAGACTTCCAGGGAGGGGTACAAATCAGAGGTATGCCCTGCAGAGGTGTAGAAGAAGCCCGAGGGAGGGGGAGAAGAGGAAGAAGGAGAGGGCAAGGTGGCCAAGGAGGAGACAAGCAGGGGGAGGCACGGAAGCCGTGGAGGGAAGAGAGTGGACAGCAGTAGAAGGAAGGAAATTGATGAGGCGCGGGAAGCGTCTATCAAAGAGGAGAAGGTTGGCATGAGGGCCTTGGTCCAATATGGTACGATTCAGGTCAAGATTAATGATGACCTTAGAAGAGTGGAAGGAGGCCAGGAGGGCCTCCCACCAGTTGCCACCGTTAATGGGAGAAGAAGAGAAAGGAGAAAGCACAGAAACCATATGAAGAGGCCATAGGTCTGGCGAGGGAACGACAAAGAGGATGTTGGTGAGGGTTTGCCTAGAAGAAGCACAGGTATATGTGTCAGCCATAAGGAGTTGTCCTTTTTCAACTTATTCCTACCAGATCTAGTGAGGAGAGCAGGATAGTCAATAGAGAAGAATTTAGAAAAGATAGGAGAGACAGAGCACCATAGAGTAGGTAGGGAGAGGAGAGAAGAGGAAAGGGGGGGGAAGGGGAGAGGAGATCACTAGGGAAGGACACAGGGAGGGGCGCAAGCAGACAAGACAATAGTAGACAAATGACAAGACGAAAGGAGCTCGGACAATGGTAGTAAAGTTTGCTAGATGAATGCTTTTCTAAGAAAGCACTACTTTCACAATGTAGTTTAAATACCAGAGAAACACACCTAAGTCTGAGAGTCCTGTGTAGTGGGGAAAAAAGCCTAGGTTTCACAATGCAATTTTTAAATACTTTCACAATGCAGTTTTAAATATCGGAGAAAACACACCCAAGTCTGAGAGTCTTATGTGGCAGGGTTTTCAGGGTAGAGTGAAGGCTCTATTCCTAACCTGGGCCACGCCTACCTTAATTAGTTGCTACTGCTTGGCAACTGGCTTCCCCTGCTGACACCTGCGGACACTAGCTGGAGCCGCCTCAATGGGAGCGCCATTTGTCTTAGTGCCCTTTGCCGCAGGGGCTGCATGGGCAGAGAGCTGCCCTGGGAGGTCAGTTAAGACCAGAGATCTGGCCAATAATTGGAGGGCGGGCCGGGAGGCGGGAGGAGGGAGGTTGAAGTGGAAGGAGAAGAACAGAAGGGGTTTGGGGACTAGCAACGCTGCATGTGGGGGCACAAAATACAGTAGAAGGCACCAGATCAAGGCCTAGGAGGGCCAACGAACCACAGTAGCTCACTTGGGGATGCCTGGAATGGAGGTATGGCTGTGCCTCAGGCTCCCTGCTGCACCCTAAAACAGCCACTGTTGCATCTGTCCAATGCTGGGTTCTGCTCCCTGAGATGGGTTGGTTGGTCATGCATTGGCAGGGTGATCGAGGGACATGCCTTTGTGGGATCGCCCCCCCCCCCCTTATCCTTTTGCTTGTGGCCCATGCTGCTATGTAGGTGTACATGTGCATGTACTGTGAGGGCTCAGAAATGCGAGGTGGACAACTTGGTAGAGGTTTTTCACAAGTAGCCATATTATTAACTCATAAGGGTGTGACAAATGCCTTGCTATCCCTAACCTAAAGAGGATTTCCCTACCTATCCAAATAAAACTAAATGAAAACACTCTAATAAAAGGAATCTGTCCCTCACACGTATAAATACATCAAACTTATAAAGGTTGGCTTTGCTAATCCAAGTTTAACAGAAATAACAGTTATGCTCAACATAAACCTAGTAACTGTATATCTTTGTAACATGGGTCGGATCCCCTTCCCCATATTCAAAGCAGGATTTCCAATCAAAGTTTGAAATAAGAAAGTTCGTTTTTGTAGCCAAGTTTTGATCATAGGCTTCTTCCTACTACAAAAGTCTCTCACTTGGCATGTAACCAAACCAAAAAATCTTTATCTCCCCACTTGTATAGTCACTAGTTGAACACAACCTCCTCTTCTTGAAAAACAAACACTTTTATAATTCTTCTGTATCAACAACGGACTAACCACCCCAGAGCCGTATACCTAACCTGTCACAACACTATGGTCAGGCAATTGTGGATCATTACACACACCTGACTTCCATCATACTCGTTCCCCCCCCCCACCTCCCCAGCCACCACGGATTAAAGATGGAGCACGAAAGCACACTCTGAGTGAGGAAAAACGCACGCGGAAACAGCAGTGCCAATATGGCAGTTTAATACAAGGAGAAAGATGGCAAGACCAGAGAGGGTTGCAAGGAGGGAAGTACCATTGTCCTGTAAAGACTGTTACTTTCGTGAACCTTGGAAAGTAAGAAACCAAAGACCAGGAACTAAGGCTGATCAAACCTGCACAGTGTGTCGAAGGTACCCGGGCTCTCCTGCATTGATAACCAAGGTGGGGAGGAGTGATTGCCGCCGTGGTACTGTCCTTGGCTCCTACAACAAAGCAGTGTCACAAAAGACAGCACAGCCGGTGAGTCAGAGAGACTGAGACCAAGCCAGCTTTTATTTTGAACCAAGGTTGCAAGCAGCAACATTGTATAAAGAGAGCAGTGTGTGAGGCGTTTGGGATGATCAACGCAAATACAATTGAAGCCAAAGAAAATAGTTGAACTTTAAAATTGAACTTTTTGTATCTGTAATTGGTTATAACGCGCTCAATACCCAGAGGTTTCTAAGCGCGGACCTGGGGATCAAACCTATGTTGCTCTGCGTCGTCTTGCTTCTAAGGTGAGCACGTTGCCCCTTAGCTATTTTCCCGCAACAAACGTTGCAAGGCCAGGAAAAGATACCATACACAGAATGGTCTGGCGCCACGTGGGTGCTCATTCTAAAATCTCTGTAAGGTATCCAATGGATGCTAAGTGTGAGAGAAAGACATATTGTGATCTAGGTGGTCATGCAACGGGTCAATCTAAACCCTGTGTACATTCAAAAGTGTTCTATAGTTTGTGTGTCACAATTGGTTCGAGCCCGGCTGAGGGAGACTAATTGAACAAAGGAAAGGTATCTGAGCCCGGCAGAGGGGCATCCGGGGTGAACCGAGAGTCGCCCAAAAAAGAATTCTCTGAACCTTGATTTGAAAGGGATCTGAGCCTGGCTGAGGGGGATCCAGGGTGAATACCCACATTGAATACTGAGAAAAGGAAAAGAAGGTTTGCGTGTTGTTTTTGGTACAGCAGGCCCTCTGCATCAAGAGACTTGCAAGAAATAAAGAGACATGGACACAGAAGGTCCTGAACTGGCAAAATGGAACTGTATCCTCGTGCCACAGATGCCAGAGTGTGTGCTTTGCTCGAGTGACCCACCTTGACCCGTGCTGAAAGCATGGGGAAGGGAACCCAACGGCCCTAGCATCCTGACATATTATTTTGTGAACACAGCAGATAGAGAGGGAAAGGAAGCACTGCACCACTAGTCCCAACACAGAGGATGAGAAACAGAATGTTTCATCATTACACTGCTCACCAATACACAGTGGGAAGCACTCTGCACCATCGCACAAAAAACTACTACTAAACAATAGCCCCAAGGAAGTTCACCCCACGGAAACCAAAGAACCAACAGAAAGACAGTCATGACAGGAGGAAACAAATGATTGAATACACAGACTCACCAAGACGGATGCAGTAGGACGCCACATCAACAGCACCCTGAACCATTCAAAGCCTCAACCGACCAGTGTCAAACTAGTTAACAAGAGAATAGATATTAACAACCCAGTCCCACATCCGAAGAAAAGGTTCAGACACCTCTATCACTCCATACAATACTCACTATGATACAGCATTGCCATTGGACCCATCTTTCCCTCTGCACAATCCTGCGGCTCTTGACTGCATCAGGGAGCTAACAGACATCCACAGAAACATTGACCTGCGTCAAGCACAGGTCAGTGCCAAAAAACATGCAGATCCTCTTCGCTCGCCAGCTCCGGACTACCAACCTGGTATGCGGGTCTGGTTGTCCGCAAGGAACCTTAGAATACCGGGTCGCAGGCCACTGCTACCTCATTTTGTGGGTCCTTACGAGATCACAGAGGTCATTAATCCATTAATCCCTTGGTCATGAGATTGGCACTGCCTGTATCCTGGTGGATTCAACCGTGTTTCATGTGTCTCTCTTAAAACCCTTTTCTCATGGGACTTGTCTTCCTGCTCGTCCTGCTCCTGTTTCTGTTCTGGTTTCGGAAGAGTATGAGGTGCGTGCCATTCTTGATACGAAAGTCAGTTGGGGCGTCTGGTACTTCCTGATTGACTGGAAGGGTTACAGTCCTGAGGATCCGACCTGGGAACCTCCTGCTAATATCCATGCTCCTCGCCTTCTTGCTCGGTTCCTTCCTCCCAGAGGAGTGGACGGCTCTTTGGAGGAGGATGCTGTCACGAATCGGCTTACCAAATAACAACGGATTCGCCTGTCAGATTGGTGCTGCAATCCAGACCCTTCATGCCTCCCTTGTGCCTAGGTTCCATTCCTCCAAGCTGTTTAAACCACTGCCACCACAAAAACAAACAATGTTCCTATCTCGACGGCGACGGGTGAAGCCATTCCTTGCCTGTCACCGTATCAGTACGAGGAATAAGGATTCTGTTCACGTGACACACATACACGTGACAAATAAGGAAATAAAAGACTTCCCCGTCTTTGCTTTGGCGCTTCTAATTGAAGTTGACTGCGGACCTTTTCACTATTGCTTGGTATTGGATTTCCTGTGTTCTAGACCCTCTGTTTTCTGCGTACTGGACTTGTCTTTGTTTATTCCTCTGCCTCGTTCACTGTCCGATCTTTGCCGACCTTAGCCTGATTTACGGATTTGTTCTGCCTTATGTCTTGTGCCTCACCGCACGTCTGTTACCGACCCAGCCCACTTAAAGGACTTCTCTGCTTACACCCTGATTCCGGATACTTCCGATCTGGTTCGGATTGAACGTTGTTGTGTCCATCGCATGAAGTGTTCCACTCTGCATACTAACCTCCTCCTGGACTTCCTCTCGTTTACATCTTGGGAACTGTTACACGCGGACTAGAAGCGCTTGCTACCTGCTGATTCCCATAGGCATCCTCGAGCCGCAGGGGTAGGTCGGCTGCAAGTGCTTTGATTCAGGACTTACCTTCCCAAGGCATTACCTTAGGCGTCCTTGTGTCCTCCGGGCAGTTTCTTGTGCTTTTTGGAATCCTGAACTTCCTGCTGGCAACAAACAATCGATGGAACTGCACTTCGTTGGAATATATGCAGGGACCTCCTTTCATCTGATCCACAGCACTCTCTGCACTTATTCAGGGGTTTAACTCTAATCACTTGAGGTGGTTTTATGGTTAATCAGTGGTCTGGGTGGTGATTTCTGAGTTCCAAACTGTTTAATAATTGCATCTTGTTTATTTCCACTACAGGTGTGTCGTGAGTTTGTGTCTCATCTTCCAACCACTAGATCCCTCTGTTTGTCTTGAAATCTACAGCAGAGGGTTACAGTAGTAGGAAGAATTTGTCAGCTACATTATGTGTCCGGTGCTTTGGTCAGCGCTATCTCCACACTGCAAGACAGTAGGAGCCGAGTCTTAACAATCCTACGGGGTAGGATGGGGAAAAGGTGTTATAGGGAAGGCGGGACCACGTCTCACCCGACAGTGTCCCACTTCCACTGCCCGAGGATCCCTCATCCTGGTGATCATCAGGCACTGGTCCACCCCCAGGAACTGGATCCAATGGCGATGGCTGTGTCCTGGCCACCTGGACGGCAGATCCCCGGGGACTAGAGGGTGATACACATTCAGGTTTCTCACAATCAGGTTCTCAAAACCAAGACAGTTCAAAACATGGATCGCGGCCTGGCTGGCTTTCCACGTTAAAGTCTCTTTTCCCAGATTTCAAAACACAGTTCAACATAAAGTTCACGTTGGTCTGCCTCAGTCGGTCTCAGACCTTTTCTTAATATGGAAGACTTTCAAATGTGCATGGCTTTTACTATAGACCTCCGCAGGACCTCTTCGACTTTCCTTTCAATCCACACTCTTGTGTTATTTGCCCCAGTGTCTCTTGGTCTGGGTAGTTAGATGTCATAAGCACTACAGTTCAACTTTCACTTTTTACTTTTCACCTTTCCCCCCCCAAGGTTAATTTTGATCACTTCAGTTTTATAGTTCATTCACTTTGTCGCTTATTAACAAAAACATTTTGAAGAGGCTACTTTCTTTCGTCAGACCACTCTGCCACTCAGTATCGCTAGCTTCACAGCTATCGGTAACTCATAGTTCAACACAGGTCTGCCTTCCTCTGCGTCTCATCCACACGCGTGCAGCCTTCAATTGTGCGATATATTGTTGCAACTTTAATCTCTGTTTAACACACACCTGCCTTTCATGTCCCTCGCCAACTCACCATCTGTGTTTCTTCCTTTTTGTCTTTTAGTTCAAATTCACAAGTCAAGGTTAATCTTGCAGGTTTGGCCTGGCCTCCCCAACTCTGCCGTTCACCCGAGAGGATCGCTGGCATCCTTGAAACACAATGCAGTCTTCTTGTCTGGGGTACGGCCTCCTCCACGTGTCTTTCATGGCCTGTTGGAGGCAACACACTTCTGCAGGGAACTCCAGAGGTCCTCAACCCTTTCCTCTTGTCCCTCAGTCCGCCGCTCTGCTCCAGTATGTTCACCTTTGGCCCGGAAGTTCTGTTCTTGCCCGTGTTCAACCTAGCTTCAGTGTGTCTCTATGTTCCGCCTTTTATCCGTGTGGGGAGAGGTAATTGGTATCAGATGTTTGCAGTTAAAGTCAAGTGCCTGACTTTGCTTGACCGGATTAGCAGGGCATATCCAATGAGATATGTAAGGGTTAGCCTTTTTACTCTGTCGGCCCCGTGTTTGTGTGGAAAGGGGGGGTTGAGTTGGAGAATCCTATAAAATTGGATGGGTCATGTGTATGGGAAAGGGAGGAATAATGCATCTCAACATCAGCTGCCTCACCCCCACTTCCGAAGACCCCTCACCCAGGTGATCCTCCCGCACTAGTCCACCCCCTGGGTCTGAATCCTAAGGTGATGGCCATGCCCTGGCCACCTCTGAGAGAGAGAGAGAGAGAGAGATCCCTGTGGCCTAGTAGGTGAGGCACCCTTTGGTTTCTCACACCTTTTAGGTACGTTTGATGAATGGCCTCTTTCCCCCATTTTTCTTTGGTGGTCGAGAGGACCTCTCTGTGCTACCGCAAGATTGTTGGCACACTCTGCCGGTCCTGCAAGGCGGTGCTCTGCATTGTAGTGGTGTGTGGCTGCAGATGGGGTATCTCTCTCTCTCTCTCTTGATCGTGCATGACTGTGATCGGGTCCCTTATTGGACTTCATTGGTACGCGCACTATGTGCTCCCATGGACTCTTACTTGAAGAGCAATACTCCTGTGCATAATCAGTTGTTTTAGTTATTATTATTAACACTAATTGTGTTATTTTATACTTTTTACTGCTGGGCTCCGCCCATTCCCCACCTGTTTCCTTAAGTATGGGTGAGCACGCACACCAGCACGCGTGCAGTGCGGAAGTGCCTGACGAAGTGTGTTTGCTGAGGACTGCTGCCCCATCCTCTTCATTCTGGAAATATGGCACTGTGGCTGCTTTTTGTATTTGTCATTCGGCATGTGATGTGCTGACATTGGATTTTTTGGCTTGATTGTCTTCATTCTCTTTCTGTTTGTCTGGGTGCCCGTGAAAGTGAGAGAGAACACTGGCCAGTACTTGCAGTAAGAGGCAAGGTTGGCGTTGAGGATCTGTCAACACACTTGCTGGCACACAATGGAGTGGGGCAGATATTGGGACCCTCACCACTGCCACCCTCTGTCTTGGGGGTAGGTCTGGCACTGATTTCCTCTCTCTGTGGCATTAGTTTCCCATGATCCGGACCTAGTGGCGGGTGTCCCTTTGCTGCCAGGACTCCAAAGAGACCCTGTGCTGAACCGACAAGAGACACTTCATCCCAGGACATCGGGCAAGGACCTTGGTTCCATCAAGCCAACTAGCAAGCTCCAGAGGCCTATGCTGCCTCTGATCCTGCACCTGCACCACTGAACTCACCTTCCCTGCCATTCTTCCATGGCTGGCTCCTCTCTGTTGTAACTTCTTCATTCATTCTTCAATATTAGTTCTTCCTTGGGGTCTATGCAAGGTGACCCTATTCTCAAAAGCTAAATCTTGTGCCTAAGGATTTATTTTATTTTACATTTATAGCAGCACACTAAACCCAGAGGCATCAAGGCGCTAGTTGCAGAACTGAAACCGGTCAAAAGCATGTGGTTAAGAATGGTATAAAGGGAGACAAGGCCAGATCAACGGATCAATGCTAGTTGAAAAGCCACATTTTTGGCTGCTCTGTGAAGGGCCAATAAGCGAGCTGGGCAGGTACGGGGCAGAGAGTTCCATATTAGGGAAGTAGTGACTGGTAAGCTGGAGCCACCGACCCTAATGCTCTTGAATCTGGGAACGGTCAGACGATGGCGGTTGGCTTTGTATGTAGGGTGGGTAGAGGTTGATTTTTGTAAGTCTTTGAGACAGATATGCAGGAGCAGTGTTGGAGAGGCAGCAATGGGTGATGGGTTGAACTTTGAATTTCATGCATTCACGGACCGGTAGCCAATGAACTTCTTTTCTGGTTGCAGTGATGTGATTGTGTTTCGAGAGTTCGAGGGTGGCACAGAGGGCATAGTTTTGGATGATTTGTAATTTGTTGAGGTTTCTCTCTGTGGAGCCCGCAAAGAGAGCATTGCATTAGTCGAGTCTCAGACCATCGATGGCGTTTCATTCAATTTATTCTTTAAGTCTAGCATTGCGGATTCTGTGCCGAATCCAGGACGGAGTCCGGATTAGCGGGGGCTGAGGATGTTCTGTTGTCCCAGGTAGTTTTGGATCTGGCTGTAGGCAGCGCGATCCGGGTCTTTTAGGAGGAAGGAGGCTGTGGTGATAGGGCAGTAGTTGGTGGGGATGGATGGGTCGAGTGTGGGCTTTTTGAGGAGGGGTGAAATCCATGCTTCTTTAAGGCTGATGGGGACAGAACCGCACGCAAATGGGGTGTTTATGATGATGGTGGTGATGATCGGAAGCAAAGCTTCAGTGCAGTCTTTGAGAGGGGCTGGGCAGATATCACCTTTTCAGCGTGAAGGTTTAAGGCCTTTGATGATGCGCAAGGTTTCTACTTCTGTCATGGAGTGGAAGTTGAAAGGAGGGAAGGAGGGTGTGGTGGCGAGGAGTGGAAGGTGAATGGTAGGCGTGGAAAAGATGATTGATTGTTTGATGTGGATTTTGGCTTGAAAATAAGTGATTTTGCCTATAAGGGCATCTTGTACTTTGCTGCACCATTCATCATGTTTGCTGAAGTTGGCAGGTGGAATTGATGGGGTTTTTAGCTCACGCAGGATAGCGAAGAGCTTGCAAGAGTCTGATTTGGCTTTGATGTTTCTGTCATAAGTGGAGGCTTTGGCATTGTGAATAGCTAATTTGTATTCCTTATCCATTCCTGCTCTATTCCTACGCCGACGACACACAGATTATTCTGCGGTTTGATCTGTCTCAGCCTGATACTGCTGTTCGGCCTGGAGGCCATGGGTGGATGGATGGCCAGGAACTGGCTTAAGTTGAATGGGGAGAAGACGGAGGTGCTGGTGGTTGGTACTGCTAATTCTTCTCTGTTTTGGACCCTGGAGTTCTGACTTGCTATTTTGGGCCCTTTTCCCACACCTGTTTCTTCGGTCAAAGACCTAGGCATCAGATTATGGGCCTCATTATGAGTATGGAAGTAGCCATGCCGCTTTTAGCAGCATGGCTACCCCCATACCAGGACCGGGTTCCTGAAATAGGGAATTACCGGGCCATGCCGACTTTGGCGGTCCCGGTAATTCCCATTCTCGGGACCTGGACCTGGTACATCCCCATTCCCATTTGAGCCCCCATAGGGCTGAATGGGAATCGGGTGGATGCTAACAATGGGCCCGTTAATCCAAAGTGCTTTAGAGAGCACATATTTACTTACAATATCACCCAACCGAAATTGGTACGCAATTATCGACCTCAGAAGGATGAAATGCTGAGTTGGCCTTGCCGGGATTCGTACCTGCGACCTTCAGATCACGCTCAGATCGCAGCAGCGAGTGCTCAACCCGCTGAGCTATCTTACCGGCTATGTAATGAGGCCCTATGTCTTCTTTATCCATGGCGGATCAGGTGTCGACCACTTGTGAAAAGGGTCATTTTAAGCTGCGGACACTACACAAGGTTTTGTCTTTTATTCCTATTAAATTTCATGCTCCTGTAGTCTCCTCTCTTGTAATCAGTGGAATTGATTATTGTAATGCGCTTTATTTTGCTCCACCATCTCCAGCTGCAGCAAAACATGGCTGCTGGAACGGTTCTTCACCCCACTCATGGTGCCCATATGACTCCCATTCCTTGGCAGCTCCACTGGCTCACAGTGGAGCAACGTGTGAGGTTTAAGTCTCTGTGCTTTGTATACAGAGCCTTTTACAAAAAAGGGGCACAGTATCTTTTGGTGAAGTTTTGCCCTTAAGTTCCCCTGAGTGCTCTGCGCTCTTCTTTGACTATCTCAGTTCCTAGGTGTAGGCTCTCTCGGGTTGGAGGCTGTGCTTTCTCTGTGGCTGCAGCACATGCTTGGAATTCTCTTCCTCTTCGCCTGCGTGCTATTGAGGCCTATTTTTGTTTCCGTCAGGCATTGAAAACATTTATTTTATAGTTTCTTGTGGTTTCTCAGCCAGTGCGTACATTGCTTGCAAGCATATATGATAGTCTGTGGTGATGGTAAGGAGGGGCGTACAGGGGTATGGGTGTGGGAGGCAAGTTGGTTGAGTTTTGCAGCGCCAAGGCAAGGTAGTTGGGTAGCAAGAGGGGCTGTGGTGTGGTAGGAGGCAGTGGTTCAAGCTGTAAGGTTGGCACATCTGATAGCCACTGGTGGGCGTAAGCAGGGGTGTATGGCGGTAGGGGTACGGGGGGCAAGCTGGATGAGTCTTGTGGTTCCAAGGCATGGTAGTTGGGCAGCAAGAGGGGCTGTGGAATG
This sequence comes from Ambystoma mexicanum, assembly GCF_040938575.1. Classification (NCBI taxonomy): domain Eukaryota; kingdom Metazoa; phylum Chordata; class Amphibia; order Caudata; family Ambystomatidae; genus Ambystoma; species Ambystoma mexicanum. The sequence goes on from NC_090923.1 coordinate 1,134,881,223, forward strand.
GTAGGTGCCAGAGGTAGTGGGTGCGATTAAGTGGTTGGGGAGGGGGGTAGGGGGATGAGTGAAATGCAGTGCTAATTGTGAGAGGAATTTGGTGAGGGTTATAGAGGTGGTGCTGGTAGGTGTTTGGCCAGGAAGCGCATAAGGTGGATAGCCGATTTAGCGGGCATATTCCTGTTGGTTAGCGCTTGGTCTTGGTCGTGGGAGGGGCCGCTCAGGCCCGGACATGCACATATATGCTGTATTGGACTTTGATGTGGGCCTTCGAGAAGGGTCAACTCCGCCTGCCGGCAGACATGGGGAGTCAAATGTATATACAGTCAGGCTGAATATATCTTTAAAGTTGATGTTACCTTTTCCAATATGCATTCTTTTCGTATCATGTCCAACATCATAGCCTGCAAGACCCCCCTCTTTGGTTCCCAGGATGACGTGGAAACCCTGCATCACTGGCAACCACTGATCGCAGCAGACTCCCCTTTACGCTCTGACCATCGATTTGGGAATCATCAACTTGACATTGGACATTGCTGATGGTTCTAGCTGGAAGGGAACATTGGAAGACTTTGTCATAAGGTTTACTTGTCAGCATTTTACTTCCTGTTCAGGAAATAAAATATTCTTTGTAGTTAACTACTACCAGTAGGGAAAGCTTATAGAAAATCCTGTTACCTAGTTGTGGGTCAGTTCACCTCACCTCATGAACGCAGGACTGAGATGAACTGTCCTAGGAAATGGATCCTTAGCAGTTTATAAACATGATCTTGTATCTTTTCCTAGGTCTCAACCCAAATTTATATCCATTATAACCCAGAACAACTTCGAATTACCTATTCATCCCTGCCTCCTTGAAAAATGTAACTGAGCATCCTCAAAATCAAATTGTTGGCAGGAGGACCGCGAATATTTATGGCCTTCATTGATTTAAGCCAAGCGTTCGACCAAGTAGACAGACCAAGACTGTGGGAGAAACTACAGGGGTGGAAATGTCCAGCAGAACTCCTCCAACCAATTGTAGCACTACATAATAAAACCAGAATGCAAGTCCGCCTAAGCCACCAAGGGACCTTGTCGGAAGAAATGCCAACAAATTGAGGGGTAAAACAAGGTTGTCTGCTGGCTCCAGCACTCTTCCTGTCTTACATGGGAGACTACTACGATGTGGAGGCAAGAGTTAGATCATTTCCCCCACAACTGGGCCAAGAAAAAATATTGAGGATATTATATGCGGACGACGTCATACTTGTTGACCAAACGGCTATTGGCCTTCAGAGACAGCTGATCAACTTTGCGCAATACATTGCTGACAACCACCTCGAAATTAACAAGAACTAGACAAAAATCTTGTCCCTAGGAAAGGGGAGAGCAAGATCAGAAAAATTCAACTGGCAGCTTGATGGAGCAACAATCGAGAAGGTAACAGAATTTAAATACCTTGGAGTCATGCTGGACAGCTCACAACAGGAGAGGGCCATGCAAAATACACTGCAAGAGAAAATGAGAAGCCTAACATCTCAGGCGCAAGCAGTTGACAAAAAGTTTGGCTGCTTTTCTCTAGTGCCTGGCGAAGGTTGTACCGTTGATCTGTTACGGAGTGGAAGCCATGCCAAGCCTTCCCAAAAAGATCTGGAAAGCACTTGAAAGCTACTTTTGGAGAAAAGTCCTCAACCTCCCAAACTCGACGTCAAGGGTTTTGATAAGGCGTGAACTGAGCCATCGGTCATTGGAGGCAGTGGTAGAGAGAAACGCCATGATGCTATACAGAACACTTCTGCTGGAAATCGTCCAAAGCTACTTCAGGCCATAAATGAAGAGCTGAGGGGAAGACTATGAACTCTTCTAAACCAGTGGGAAAAAGAACAAGAGGCAAAACTGTCTGAGATCCAATGTTCAAAAAAAAGAACTGATCGAGAACCCAACAAGGATCCAAAACACAATTAACGAACTGGACTGGATTGCAACGTCCGACCCAGCAGTAACCTACAAATTGGTCGCACATCTCCCACCACAGGCACGGAAACTCCATGAACTACAATCCTTTGTGGGCAAATATCCTAACAGAAATTTGAGAAATAATTTCCTGAGTGCCCAATTAAAACCTTCTCCACACAAACGAAATTTTAGCAATCAGAGGCCTTGCAACATCGAACAAATGCAGATTCTGCAAAAACCCGAATGAGGTGGAGACAACAAGACACCTCCTACTATCATGGCCAGGGGTTGAAAACATCAGGAAATCCTAACTGAAGAACATCTTAGCCTCAGCTCATATCTTCAAAGAAGACATCTGGTGGAGGAGGCTGATTGGAGGTGAGAAGACAGCATGGGTGACGGCCACGGCCAAAATCATGGAAATGATTTTATCGACTGACTACAGACAAAGAAAATCAAAATGAGACACAGACATAAGCAAAAGTCAAGTGACTTACCTTGCAAAAACTATTTCGGTTAAAACAAAGAAAGGAAACATTTCTTTTTTCACTTTACTTACTTTTCAGAGCAGGATGCAAGCTTAGTAGTACACACGCAATTAAAGCATCCAACCTTTCACCCCTCCATGCCTGTCAACATTCCTAAAGGACACATCACCACTGCCGGGCTGGTCATCACAGAGCCTTCCAACTAGCCATAATGATTCCCCTGTTGAATAAAACCACTACAGACGATAACGAGTCAACTATCTACCAGTTTACCTGTAATCTCCCTTCTCAAGTGCAATCCTCCAAGGTGGGATACTTAGGCATAACTTAATTTGAAGCATCCAATTACTTCTTTCCCAACCATGACTGGAGCTGTATAGGGGAACTAAAACCATCAAAGCTGAAATCTGGTTAAGGCTATAACCAATCTCCAAGAGGATGATTTGGCTGTCCTATTCCCACATACTGTGTGCTGCTTCCACGAGCCCTGTGCATTTCCTGTGTTCTTTCTTTTGCCCAGTGGGCTGCTCCCCTTTTGCCCCCTCCTTCCAGGCTGCCTTTCTCCTGGGATCCCCCCTTTCATTGTCCTCTGTCCTACCCCACCACCCTTCCCTTGTGGTTGCACCCATTCCCTGAGCTTCTTTATCCCCCCCACTTGAACCTCCACCCACATCAATGCCCTGTGTTTTCACCTATACTCTGTGCTCGCTCTTCTACTCTGGCTTCATCTCTTACTCGTGCTTTCTCCGGTTTCTCATCCATCCTCCCACCCCTTAATGTTCATTGCATTTAAATGGTGCCAACATCTCTGTTTTTTCTTTGTGTTATACTTGGACAGTGACTTGGAATTGTGCATCAAAAGTAAATTGGACTGTTTTCTTTGCAGGGCCCAGTCTCGAAGATCATGTGAAGGGGAAGAAGCACCGGAAGCTTGTGGAGGTTCGGGAGCGGCGAAGGAGCCAGGAGGAGAAAAGTGTCTTTGTGAGCGGTTTCCGGAAGGACACATCCGAACAGGAACTTTTAGACCATTTCCAGGGATTCGGTCCTGTTGCTAGCATTGTGATAGATAAGGAAAAGGTAAGGGATTCCCTGCAATGTGAGTCATGTGGCAGTGCATAGCACAATGCGCTGCACAGCATATCAACATGTAACTATGCACAGCTCAGTTTAAAGCAAACTTAATGTCTGTGTACAGGGGTGTGCAAAGGTATTTTGCAAACTGACAATGGGCCTCATTCCAAGGTCGGCGGTAATCCCGAATCCACCGCCTGACTTCCGGGTCCCACCGCCACTGGTGGCACAGGAAGTCAGCCGGCAGATTTGGTAACTCCCCATTCCCGTGGAGTCCCATAGGATTCCATGGATTCCATGAGCTTGGGGAGACGGAAGCAACGGCACTGTTGCTAACGGTGCCGGTGCTTCCATGAAAAGTCTGCCTGCAGGGGCTGTTGCTCCCGGCAGATCTGACCCTGCCGGCCGCATTGGCCCCTTAAGGCAGAGCCGTAGTGTGGCGGTCCGAAACCCAGGGGGCCGGTAAGCCTACCCAAAGGCCCAATGTGTCCAGTTTTTCAATTTCTTTCTGTCAGAACAAACTTCTCCCTTTTGTTAGGATGTTACTAGTCCCTCTGTGTAAGGTTTAGGAAGACCAGTACAAATTTAATTTACTGAAATTTTCATTATATTTCCTGACACTCCGGTGAGTTAGTGCATAAGGACAGTAAAGGCTATACTCTAAAGAAGGGGACAGGTTGTAGACAATGTACAGGATAGCGCACAACAACAAACGATAAGGGAATGTAAACGGGATAGGTAGATTCCATCGCAGGGAGAAATCATCTAATTATTTTCAACACATTTTTTCCCGCAAATGATATATGTGGGGGAGTTGGGGGGAGTGGTGGATTAGGTTAATAAAAAGCTAGAAATGCCTGGGGGACGGCTGCTGGGAGTCTCAACAAAAATTCTCTATAGATTTAGCAGAAACAGTTATGCAGTATTTTGCAGCGGAGTACGTTTTCAGGATTTAGTTGTTCCAGATAATGACTTTTGTAGAAGGTTCAGCAAAATACTTTATAGTTCAGTTTGTAATGTGTTTAGGTAAGATAAGTTATAAAAACACCAGCGTTCGCCTACAGGATACATCCAACCAGTAAGTCTACAGGTATTGTGAAAGCAGTTAGCACAAGTCACAGTTGTCCTCAGCTTGTACCCAATGGTTTCTTACGGGAGTAGTCCATGCCACTGTTTGGGTTGAATTTTATTTTTGAGTGTTCTGCTGTCCCATTTTTATGGGACACTGAATCTTTTTGCTTTTTCTCAACTTTTTGTTTTTTAAGATCTGTTCCTTCTTGTGGTTAGATGGTATTTTACTTAACTCCTCGTGCCATTTCAAAACTTTTTTTAGCATATGGTCCTATTGTAGCCCATATGGCTACTAGGACAGGGGTTCTTTTTAAACCTCAATTTTTGCCGTAGGGTGATTTTGATCATCTTACATAAGTATTAGAGAGTAGGCTATTGGTAGCTGTAAATTAGTTTTGGATTTACCGAGAGTAGAAGCTGCTTTACTGTATTAGTTGCCCAATGTTCCTTGGGTACTAATGTATTTTTTTAAGTCCTGTTCTCTGCCATTTTGTTTTTGGGGCATTCGTTTTGTTAGGGAAACCATGAGGTAGGCCTACAATGGCTGCTGGGATCATTCTGAGCCCAGCCCTGCATCCTCTGTAGTGGTTTGGACTAGTTTAGACTAGTCCCTAATCCCAGACCAGCCGATTACACATAGTGTGTGGGTATACCTGAGTATTTGCTGTTTTGTGGAGGCCAACATGATTGGCTAGCCACCAAATCCTTTGTTTCGGTGCCCCTGTGTGATTGGATGGCTGGCTTATGCATGGGCAAATCTAGGGGAGACTGTACTAACTTAATTCTGATGGATTGTTCCTAGAGGGTGGCTGAACTCTGCAACTTTACTTGCCGGCTGGAGGAGTTATTTCCACGTTGCCACTGCTGCAATTGTGGGACCAAGTTTGCCCATAGAGGCTGCAGTTGGGTCCCATACCCTCAGCTGAGTGTTGATGTTTGGCTGAAGAGCATCGTTCATGAGCTGTCCCCACTCTTTGTGAGTCTCCGGATCAGATGGGTGGGGGTCTTTGTGCTGAAACCGTTTCTAGGCCATTTTACTGTGTCTTCACGAACCACTGCTGCTGTCATCCATAAGAGTAGTGCGACACCACTACCCTGTCTATTTATTTAGGACATCTTTGGGCGCTTCCACCATGGGTTCCATTGTATGACTTTTTTCTGGCTGCACCGTCTTGTCTTTTGAGCCACTGACATCTGCTTAGTCTGAGTCCTCTTTGTTCCTAGAGCCATCTTCGCTGTTGTTTTCACTACTGGCTGGTGGGCCCTAATCCGGGGAAAGCCCTTTGTTCTTCCTTTAGCCCATCTTGATCATCATTGGTCGAGGGTTCAAAATTGCTGGGAGCAGGAAGATCTAGAGAAACCTGGTTGGCTTGACACCAAAAGCTACCACAAGCTACTTTTGGCTCCCCAAGACCACTACTACCATACACATATACATATGTGACATTAACTACATAGTAAGCCTCTGGAAGAATGAATGGTCTTCTGTACTGGACACCAAGTTATAGTTCATCTCATGTGGATGTTAGATATGTACATGCTAAGTATTGGTACCTCATTGTGTTGGAGCAGCCGAGAGAAAGAGTGAGCAAGATCGCATCACAGAAAAAGAGGTGGCAGCATAGATAAAAATGTTGAGCAGAAAAGGAGCAGAAATGAATGCATTACCAGTTGTAGTGGCAGGTGTATGTACTAGCAGAAAACCTAGGTAAAGACTAAATGAGTTAGCAGCAATTAGGAAGAAGTGATAGAAAAGAAATGTAAAAGTAACAAAGAGGAAAGCAATTTAAAGGGAATATAAAAAGTGAACAACAACATGGCAAGAGACGGAGGATTCAGAAGACACAGACAACAATAGAGTACACAGCATAGCAACAGAAAGAGGGGTTCAGTGAAGAAACCTGCATGTGTCTCACTTGCTAGTCCCTGGGTATCTGCCATCCAGGTGGCCAGGAAACGGCCATCGCTATTGGATCCAGTTCCTGGGGGTGGACCAGTAGGGCAGGATCACGTGAATGGGGGGTCCTCAGGGAGTGGAAGTGAAACACTGACGTGTGAGACGTGGTATACCCCTTCTTAAAACACCTTTCCCCCATTCTACCACGTAGGATACATGGAACACTTTGACGCACACCCCCCATCCCGACGCACCCACATTCGCACAACACGGACAGACAAACACCAGAGCCGTTCATCAGAAATGTCCCAACACAAGTGTCAGGCAAAGTCAGTCAATTGACCAGAATCACACACACCTGACGGCCCTTTCTCTTCCCCACAGGGATAAAAGGTGGAGCACGAGAGCACAATACGAGCAAGGCAGATCGCACAATGAGATCGCTAACCCAGCATGGCAGTTCAAGAGGAGGAGAAAGGCAGACACAACCGAAAGGGTGACAAGGAGAGACGCAACCTTGCCCTTCCAATCCAGGCCCTTGCAACCTCTGAGAAAGGAATTGTAAGACCTCGAACAAGAGCCAACGTATGTTGCAGCAGATGTCAACGGTACCCAGGGCCCTTTTCACTCTTTAGCTTTATCTCCTCCTGATCACCCCTCTCCCCTTCCGCCTCCTCACCTGTCAGGTCGAATTCCAGTCCTTCCCCGAACCTCTCCCTCCAAAGCGCCTCTTTTTTTTTTATTTGAGTGATGGTAAGGGCTACCTCGGAAGGAAGCCACCCTGACCCTTGAGTAAGTGGTCTAGGGGGGGCCCCTCTTCCGACGCAAACTAGCCCAGGGGAAAAAGCCGTGTGGCATAAAAAACCCCTGTCAGGCAGTGGACCACTGATCTTCAGCTGATAAATCCGGATGGTATGATACAGCAAGAGTGGGTGTAAATCCGGGATGGAGAGAACACAATATCAGGCTGAGTGCTGGCAAGTGGAGAAGCACGGGAAGAGGTGTACAGAGAAGCAGGATCCAAAGATGGGAGAAAGGAGGCAGAATGGGCAGGACCCAGGGGAAAAAAACGGGAGAACTAGAGATTGGTAAGGGAAGAGATACTAAATAGGCAGACAGGCAGAGAAGCCCGGACAAAAAAGATACACAGTAGCGTGTCAACCCGAAAGCCTAACGCACGAAGGTTGCAACTTGTAGGCTTCCGGGTTGGGACTAAGGAAAAAGGGCTTCCGACGGCAGCTAGCGTCGGAAGACTAGACTGTCAAAACGCGGTGCGTGGGAGCGTGGCGACTCAGGTTAATGGCGGCTCAAATGCCATCGGGACCAGAGCCGCCAACTCCCGCGGCGTATGACCGCCCTCCTGTGCTGATCACCAAGCCGGGGAGAGACGCTGCTTCCGTGTTACCGTCCTTGAATCCAGAGACAAGAAAAGCCAAGCGGTTCATCACAGCCAGTGAGTCGTAGGGAGAACCGATAAGAAACCGAACTGTGTTGAACAAAAGTAGAAAATGGCTAATTGAAGAAAGTGCAAAGAACTGTTAATACGAGAGGGGAAAACCAGCTACGGAAGAGTCGGGCACCATGTGGACGCTCACTATGGAATCTCTGGGCGATTACCCTATTGTTGAAACTACTGTTACCAGAAGGCATTGGGAAAGGCGCGAGAAAGGGGTCAAAGTGGTCATACACGGGTCTAGTAAAATCCTCTGTTCAGTCAAAAGTCTTTGGCCGGCATATGATTGCAAAGCTAAGGAAAGTGAATCCTGCATCGTAAGAAAGTAGAAGGAATTGTGTGATTGGCAAAGCTGGCAAGAGTGAACCCGACAGAGTGATGTCCACAGTGAACTGTTTAAAAAGACATTAAGATTTGTGAATGTTACAAATGAGATTGTTTTGATAAGCAGTAGTGAACCCGACAGAGGGAGGCTGATATTGAGAAGGGTCTGAGCCCGGAAGAGGGGGATGCAGGGGTGAGAAGCAATCCTCCTAACATGTGAATGTCATGGATAAAAGTGTGTGAATACAAGCCATAGTGAACCTGACGGAGGGAGGCTGATATTCGAGAGGGGCCTGAGCCCAGAAAAAGGGGACCCAGGGGTGAAAAGTCATCACCCAACGTACATGCGGAAAGGAACACTTTGTTTATTATTTTGGATACATCAGGTCCTCGGAGGCAAAAGAGTTTTCATAGAGAAGAGACTTGACCACCGAAGGCCCTGATAGCTGAGAGCGGAACTGTTGTCTCGTGCTGAGAAAGCTCAAGCGTGTGCTGTGCTCCAGATTCCCACCTTTTCCTGTTCTCAAAACGTGCGGAAGGGAGACCCCTGGCACATCCTGACTTATTATTTGTGTACTCTCCTTTCTTGTGATTACTATCCCATACGCTTTTTGTATTTTAGAGTAAGGATTGGCAATAGGTTTTTCTTAGTATTGGACCTTTTATTTGATAAGACGCCACTAGGACTGCCTTATTATTTGATGGTTGTAGCTTGCTCCCATCATAGATTTTGATTAGGCTTTTTTCCAACCTTGCTTACAGTTTAATAAACACCCTTGAACTGTGATCGCTTGTGTGTCTTTATTGTTGCCACCATGAGTTCCTTACACATGCCACAGTTTGGCAAAAAAAAACATTCTGCCATCTTTCAGACACTCATTCGTGAGGATAGACTTTAATAGGTCAGATGAAATTTCTGACACCCAGGAGCCACTTCCAGCCCCTTCTGCATGAATTCCAATTTCGATCCCTGAATTCAGTCTGCAATAGAAGATTCTTTACTCACCAGTTTGTTTCTCTATTCACAAGCCATGTTTTCAGGAACTGCCACCATGAGTACTTGCCGCTTACTTTTATATGTGCCTAAAGACAAGTTGGTGGCAACAGTTAATTTTGTACTGTTTTTGCTGCATTTTTTATTTACAAATTCGTGTTTAGCACGTATGGCTTCTAAACCTGGCTAGTGCCCTAAAATGACACTACCACAAGATGTTCACATGTTCTTTGGCAGTATTGTAGTTTGGCCTTCTTCCTGCCTTGACGGGACAGGAAATTCCATATAAAGTCATGCACTTGCCCGGGAAAGCAAAGGGCTTGGACTTGTTTTTAGAAACACATTTGGATTAGAGAAGGACTCTGTAGCCATTCTTCAAATCTACATTCGAGCCAAGAATCCTTCAAAGAAGAGCAGCACGTTGACGATCTGAGGACAACTTCTGCAGTGATGGGCCCAGTGAAGTGCTGCTGATTACAGAAGGCCCTACTTTGGTGCTTCAATCCTTGGACTAGTTGCACCAACTAGTCTCAAGGTCTTGTCGAGATTGCATGCTGTAAGAGCCTCTGGAAGTGTCCTGGACTGCTCAGTGGACTGACTAGCTCTTCTGTGGGCTACCTCACCAGAATACTGACCGTTCTGTGTTCAAGCCCAGAACTTTGGTGGTCGCCAGCTTGTGTCAGAAGTCCCCTTTTCACGAATGTTCAGCTTCCTAGCATCAGGGAACCATGGTGAATCAGGGGGCTGCAGTCTCTACAAGAGGCTTACCCAGGACTGCCTGGCGGTGGTAGCGCTGCTGCCTGCTGAAGCAGGAGTGCAGCAGCAGAGGGGCCGCTCATGACACGTGGAGGAACAGGGCATCTGCCCTGAGCGATGGAAGAGGATGATGGAAGACAGCAGAGAGACACTGCAGACCTCACCCGGAAAAGTCCTGGATGTTTGGAACACCACAGAGTTTATGGGAGGACCTTGTTCCAAATCCCCATAAAGGAACCTGGGGAAACGTAAGGGGTACTTAAATTAATAAAATGAATGACTACTAAAATACAATGTAATAAAAACCTGAGCCCCAAGGATCGAACAAATATTTGAGCCCCAGGACAAAACAAGAATACTTAAAAGCAAATAAAGATAGTGAAGCCACAACTGAACTAATAAAAATCCAACTGGCCAGTAGAAAGAGGGCCAAACACAGGAGGACCAGAGTGGAAACACCATGGCAGCCAATCATGTAAGCAGGGCTTTCCTCCAATCAGCCGCCAACAGGCTGTGGAGGAGTCTGGTTATAAAAGCAGATCCAGCTCACTCTGAACTTGTCTCAGTTAGGATTCCCTGTGTTTCTCTCCAGACACTGGCGAAGGGAAGGGGAGCTGTATCCTGAAGGAGGAGATGCTGTCTGGGTGAAGGAACCTCGACGGCCTTGGAGTACTGCCTGTCTGGAGGAGACGGATTGACCCAGGGGGAAGAAGAGTACCCCTGCAGCCCAAGCAAGAGAAAAGGGTGGTAGAGCTGACCTGCCGAAGAAGCATGGGAAGAGGGCAAGGAAACACCTTGGTAAGACCCTGCTAGATAGACTAGGACCCAAGCAAGTCCCCGAGAAGCGGGGCAAAAGCAAAGTCCCCAGGAGAGGGACAAAGCAAAGAGAAGGAAAAGGAGAAGGAGAAAAGGGCAACCAAGTAAGAAGTGAGAATACCCCCACAGAGTTGGTAAGGGAGCAAAGTCAAGAGATAATGACAACAACCCCTGACAGGAAGACTGCGTAAGGGCAAATGGTAAAAGGACCCCAAGAGGAGTTTGGGCGCAAAAGACCACTGAAGCAGAAGGGCAGAAGCTAAAGGCTATGAACAAAAGAGAGAAACCTGGAGGTTACGTCAACATACTAAGTGTTAGGGAGAATTCTCAAAATTTGCTAATTCGCTCCACCTTAGAGACCCCCAGCAACTTTGCTGGATTTTGAGGACTTTATTTCTTTTCCTGGAAAGAGTGTGAGCCTTTTTCCCCCCACTCTTTCATGTATTTTGATGTTTGTTTTACTCTTGTGTTCTTTCTTTTCAGGTGTGTTACACAGCACCCTCAGTGCAGTGACACAGGGTGTCATTTGAGACTTCCCAAAGGTTTAAATACCTTCTCTGGGATGAACTACTATTTCCCAGAGAATGTAATGTTAAATTGACTTTACTAGTCTTTTTAAATTCCTAGGCCCAGCACACACTATCTTCCTATAGAGTGCTGGAGGGGCTACCTAGTATCCTCTGTGTCTAGAAACTCATGTAGCAGTCAAATGCTACCCTTTCCTATCGAAATGGCTGGTGGCAGTGGTTTTACAACAAACTACCATGATTTTTCCCGACCGCGAACACCGGTAGCTAAAAAATCACAGGAGCCCTGTTTTTCAAGATAGCGCTTTAAGCTCCTTTGTTTAAACAGATCCCGGTCTTCTTTTTTTGCCATTTGTTTTTGGAAAGGTCCTTCTAGAGTTTGTCTCCGCAAACCAAACTAGGTTTGGTCACTTAGTTTCTATGCCTTTGGCGGGCTTCAGGACTGAAGACCGCCTTTGGCGCCTGAGTGTCTGGGGTGGGCAGGAAGTGAGGCAGGTGCCCGAAACTCCCTGTGCTTAGTCTTCTAGGAGACCCAAATGCACTTTGGCGTGATTGGCTGGCTGATTGTCTAGCAACGACAGCCACCCTGCTGGGTGAGTGGCAGCTAGGCTGGAATGAAAGGGAGAAAACTGTTTAAAAGGCGAGTCTCTTGGACTGGAAAGCAGAGTCAACCACTGGAATGAAAGAACCGAAGACAAGCTGGAAGAGGACGGCTGCTGCAACTCCTGGAGCGTTGGTTTGCCCGGTGAAGCCCTGCTGCCGGTCCGAATCACCAAGTTCATCTCGACGGAGAAGCCCCTTCAAGGACGACTTATTCCTTTGAGTTGGTGGGACCAATCAACTCGTAAGCCACCTGGATACCATTCTCTGAGCTGGTTATGATTAACCAGGGGCAAGGACACCAGCTTGTGTGCTTGATGACAGCTACTCGAACCGAAGATCTTCCATTTTGCCAGCTTCTTTGACCCTTCCCCATGCAGTGCTGGAGTCCCCTGACGTCCTTACTCTTGTCCCCACGACTGAGACTCAGGAACAGTGAGATCTGCTGGAGCTGCCAGGAACCAACGTCTTCAGCTGCATCTTTTTTTCTTCATACTAAGGTACTGTGCCAACCCGATTGAGAGAACTTACCTCTCACAGTGAAAGTTTGTGAAACTTTCCCAATTTACAGGCCTAATCAGCTTGTGACCCAACATATGATTCTTGTTCGTACAAACTACTTCTGAGAACATTGGCAGACACTTTACCGTTTACAAAAAGACCTGCTCTTTGCTATCCAAGACACTAGCCGATTGACTTTGGCCTAGCCCTATTCAACAGAATTGAGTCCTCTAGTGAACTGAAACTATTTGCACTGCCTAAGAAAGTATTTGTGATCTATTCTATTAACTTGTCTTTTTACTCCCATTCAAAGTAATTGAAATGCCACTTTGCTCCTATTTCAGTCGAGCCTTATTTACTCAGAAACTTATTGGTTTGATATTGAAGTATATTTGTGTATAATATTAAGTTGCCTCCTTCTAGTGAATGTTTTCTAATTGACTGTGTAATAAATTAATAAGTGTTTTACCAAGAAACCTTCAGTGTAAGTGCCTACTTGAACCATTGTGATTGTAAGACCTCTATGTAACATCCTTGTACTGCTCACATTCCCTCTTGAGATAAGCCTGGCGGCTCAGCTCGCTACCACAAACTGTGTACTACAAACTTGCACCAAAAGTTGGTTTTGCTTACACCTGTAGTCCTAATTGTATGTGGTGGTCCCAGAGGGTACTGGACGCAATTCTGCCTAACACTAAAGAACCAAGAGAGAGAGAGATTGTGAGAGAGATGAGCCAATCAAAGGACTAAGATACATCACCAAAGCGCAGGACCCAGCTTATCCCTTGCCTAAAATGTCCTGCATCTGGAAGGCATCTACAGGTCCCCGTTTGAGTTTTTACATAAGCGACCCTGTTGCTTGTCTACCCGAGGAGGCCTGGGAGAAGGTCTCTCTGAATGTATGGCCTTTGTTATTTTTAGGAAGGACCTCAAGGTGGAGATCTTAAGTCCACACGTTTCACCCAAGGGAAAGACAATTTTGAGTTCATCTTCTTCATTGCACAATTTGATTTGGCTATTCTGGCAACTTTTTTTTTGGAACTTTTGATTCAGGAAACTTTTTCATTTAAGTTCAAGGATTGGTTGTGGCAGGCAAGCTTACTTTAGGGTTTCAGTACTTCGGGACCCATTCTTCAAACGTGTAGTTTATCTTAAGTTTGCATTATTTATTAAGGGATGGACTTTCAATACAATAACCGTTGAACACTTTGCTTTATTCTTTAAACCCTGTTTTGGTTACACCTGCTTAATAAAGAGTTTTCTTTGAAAAGACCAATAGTCTGAGGCCCTTCTGTTCAACCTGTCGTCACAAAACCTGTCCTTGAGCTGCTTCTTTGGCCGCGACTGGAAGGACGCCTGTCTTTGTCTGCAAATGGTGATCATCACTGGAACTTGTCATCCTCCATCCCGTGAAATGTCTTGAGGAGATCTGCATCGCCAAAGTCTGCATTGCGATTAAATTGTGTCCTCCCATGTATTCCTCATCTTATGATATCTTTGTTTCCAGCTTCAGCTGCTCCAGAAAAAGTTTTCTTTCGAGGACCTCGATCTCGGGTGATGTCATTGTCGAGTACATATACCACACACAGCGCCCGTTGACTTCAGTTCCGTTTTTCTGCGATTGCTTCAAGAATTACGGTGCGCTTCAGTTTTCTATGAAAACGTTTTGAGAATGGCGTCGTCTTCAGCTCTGAATACTTTGAAGACTGGGTTCAAACAGTGCCTAAAATGCGGCGTCAAAATGTCCATCACAGACCCACATAAAATATACATCTGGTGCCTAGGTGTTGAACATGTAACCGCTGACTGTCAATCCTGTCAGTCAATGGCAGGTAAGGCCTTAATAGAGCATAAAGCTAAACTTTGAGTGGGTAGGACTGTCCTCAAATCCCTGTTCACTCCTTCGATATGTGGGTCATCCCACGAGTCGAGAGATTCTTCTCCTCATTAAAAAAAGGTCAAAAAAACGATCACACTCGAGGAGCAGACACTCTTCGTCATCATCAAAAAAATCAAAGAGATGGCATAGGTCACCTTCTTCTTCCTCTGATTAAAGGGGCGTAGTCTGCACGGCTAAATCCTCTTTCAAAGATGAGTGGGAACTCTTAAGGAAGAAAATAAAATCTTCGAGGAACAGGCCTTGTCCTCCTCAAAAGATATGAAAAGTGGCCATGCTATGGTCGATGACACGCATACAGCTAAGGCAAAACCTTGAATGCCCTCCAATCAGGGTCATAAGCCTAAGACTTCTCGAGAGTCTCCGAATACTCGACGAGGTGAGAAATCATTGAAGAAACTGTGAGTCGAGGGCCGAGTCCCTGGAAGCACAAGGTCAAATCACCAATTCCATCAACGCCACTGACGTCGACACCATCAACGCCGATACAAAAAACATTGACACCGACTGTACATTCATCGACACCATTGCATCAAAAAAGTCTGGAAAAGGTTTCTAAACCTCTACCTAAAAAGGATTTTTTTCAGGTCCTCAACATCAATATATGAGGGCTATGAAACCCCTCCATGTGGTCTTCAATTGGATACCCCTATTATTCATAAGAAAGCGAATGTCCCTGAATGCTTCATTTCAGAAGAGACAAGGGTAAGGTAGCTACATGACACCCTACTGACAGCTAGTGGGGTAGACGCCTCCCCAGAGCTAGATTTTGGGAAAGCGGACCCGGCTGATCATGCAGATGCATCATACAGAAGCCTGAGTAGTCCAGAGTAGTAAAATTCCTAGGATGGAGGAGATCAGCTCCTTAATTTGAGCGAGCCTACCTTACAGACATATTAGACTAAGGTCCTCAATATGATCCCATACTACCATTTAATGTAGCACTCCAAAAAAGAGTTGCTGCAAACTGAGAGGCTCCAGAGTGCAGTCCTGCAGTAAATGGAAATCTGACAAAAAAATTCAGACCATCCAGTAGCGACCCAGGCTACCTGTCAATATATCCGACTTGGGGGAAGTCTAGTAGTGCCAGCAGCTAGATCTGCCTTGAAACAAGCTGCATACCCAACCATACCCCCTGACAGGGATGATATACGCATTGACTCATGGGCAAAGAAAGTCTTTTCATCCAGCAGCATGGCTTTAAAGTCTGCTAATTCTACACATGCCCTTGCAAAGTTCACATTCTCCCTGCTGATCTGCATAGCGATGGTGGCTGATCACATCCCTAAAGGTGAGGAAAGAGATGGCTTCATGAACCTGATGAGGGATGGCAAGGAGGCCATTTGTGATTCTCTGCAAGCCGGTCTGGACACTGCTGACCGCATCAGCAGGACCATGGCGGCAAGCACTGTCATACACAGATTTGTGTTATAGAGGAAATCAGGATTTGTACCTGATATACAATCCAGACTCTTTAACATGCCCTTTGACGGCTCCCGTTTATTTGGTAATAAGGCTTGCGAAAAGCTGCAGACCTCAAAGGCGGCAGCCAATTCCTTAGGTGCGCCATCAGGCAGCCACAGCCTTTTCACCCCAGCAGATCATCTTGGAGGGGTAGGTCTTTTCGCTGCTACTCTTCAGTTGGAAGAGCTTGAGACCAGGCTGGTCAAAGAGGACAAAGAAGATTCCTTCGTGGTGGACGAGGGAGAGGTGCAAAGCCCGCCGAAGCAGCAGCATCTTTACCATCAGACGCTGCTTCAGCTGCCTCAAAACCACTCTGAGGTCTACGACACCCCAGTGGGGGGTCTGTCTGTCACAGCATCTGAAAGAATGGCGAGGTATTACTGCAGATGCTTGTGCACTGGAAACAGTAGCCCAGGTTTACTGCCTCCCCTTTATACAGAGACCTCAGGTGAAACCTTGACCAGACCTGAGGTCACCAATAAATGTAGTGAATACTCCTGCATATTTCAGATTTATGTTCAATCATTTCATAGTCATTCACTCATGAATACCAGTGATGATGTCTGATTTGTATGAAATAAAGTTCATTCTCCATATTAGTCTTGCAGAGACCTTAGCCGCCGATGCATTTCGGTCCGTGGACCTTCTTGAGGGCATGCTCTGTGCTAAAATAAAAGAATGTTGGTAACAAATATATCCCTGTTTCTGCCAGTGTGGTGTGGCTGTCCAAAAATAAACAAATTCCTCATGTCCTTATTGGATCATCTGAAAAAAATATAGAAGTCTGCTTAATCCAAGTGATCTCGAAATGCATGTTGCACTCGCGCCACTTTCAGCCAATCCATCACAAGCACAGGAAGCCCGTGAGGTTCGCTGTGGGTGGTTCTCACTATCAGTTTTGTGTTCTGCAATTCGTGCTGACCTCCACCCTGAGGGTTTTCACCAAGTTGATGGCGGGGTGGCAGGAAGTCTCAGGAGAGGGGGGAATTAACGTCTACCCCTACCTGGACGATTGGCTGACCAGGGCACGTTCACCCGAACAGGCCCAGGAACATATCTGTATCAACTGCCACTGACTCCATATACTGGGATTCTCCCTCAAATACAAGAAATCCCACATGATACCATCTCGGAGGCTCCTGTTCATTGGAGCAGTCCTGGATGCATCCTTGGGAAAAGCTTCGCCACCTGAGGTGAGGGCTGCACACATTTTGCATGGTCAGCAATTTTCAGAGTGCCCAGCAGCTTCCGGCCTTCGGCTTTTTGAGGTACCTCGGCCTCATGGCATACTGCATTTTTCTGGTGCCAGAGGCCCGCCTGAGAATGAGATCCCTTCAATGGGCTCTCGGGACTCAATCGTCCCAATTCTCCGGCAGGATGTCAGACCTCCTTCCGGCTCCTTCAGGTTCAGAGTCTCACAGCACCTTCTGTGGTGGGCCTGCAAGGACAACATTTTGAAAGAACCTTTTTGGCAGCCGGAGACAACAGTAGTGACTGATGCCTCACTCATGGGGTGGTTAGCCCACGCCAATGATCTGACAATCCGCGGTCGTTGGTCTCCATCGGAGTCCAAACTACACATCAACCTTTTGCAGCTGAGGGCAATCAGTCTAGCGCTGAACGCCTTTCTGCCCTGTGTATGGGGTAAGAATGTCCTGATAATGACAGACAACACAGTGGCCCTGTACTACCTCAACTAGAGGGGAGGATTAGGGCCACTACCACTGTGCAAAGAAGCAATGTAGCTCTGGTTCTGGGCAATTCAAGAAGGAATCTCTCCATCAGCAGTTCACCTAGCTGGACAGGAGAACACAGTGGCGGATGCTCTGAGCAGACACAGCACAGTCTACCAGGAGTGGGAACTAGCTCAGGAAGTCCTTCAAGAGATCTTCACCTTTTGGGGAACCCATCAAGTGGATCTGTTTGCGACCAGTGTCAACCGGAAGTGGGAACTGTTCTGCTCCAGGGAATTTCCCCCAAGAGGAGCTCTAGGAGACGCGTTCATAGTGGACTGGGAGTTTCCACTCCTATACAAGTTTCCTCCAATCCCCGTCATTCCTCATGTGATCAGGAGGTTGAGAAAGTTTGGGAAATCCATGATCCTAATTGCCCCAGATTGGGCCAGGAGGACGTGGTACCCGGACCTTCTGGACATGTCCATCTGCCCTCCAATACGTCTTCCACAAAGAGAGGACTTTCGCGAGAGGAGGGTCAGGTTCTCCATCCAGAGGTCAAGACACTCCACCTTCGTGCATGGGATTCCGAGAGGCTGAGAGACAAGGATTGGGACCTACTGGATGACGTAATGGAGATTTTTCTTTCTGCCAGAAGGCCAGCAACAAAATCCTTATACCGCTGCCGTTGGAACAAATTCTGCAGCTGGTGTAGGGAGAAAGATGTGGACCCTTTGCAATGCGATACACCTATGGTGTTGTCATGATCACAGGCCATGCTGGAACTGGGACCTCCTACTGGGCAAAGCCTCTGCAGGAAAGGGAAGGCTGGACTGCACTAACGCATCGCTGGCGCTCTCGCCCATCATTTACCCAGTGACTTATTGCATGCTCAGAACTATCTGCAGCCCCTTCCAAAATGGTCGCTCCATTTGTACCCAGCTTACCTTCCCAAGATGGCCACAAAAGGTTGCATAGTTTCCAGGCAGGCATTTCGCGATAGTCTCCTCTGAGACTCCACTACTTAAGCCACGCCCAGGAGAGGCTCCATCGCATCTCACTCTACTTTTTACACATCAGGATGCTTACCGCAAGCTCTGTGCCCCGGAGCCCATACCCTACAGCCTACACCCAGCAGAACTTACCTCTGGACCTCTCCTGTTCCGAAGTTTCTGCATTTTTGGCCACGCAAGTGATCTGCAAGAGAAAGGAAATAGCTTTAAGGAAAACAGCATTATGGACGACCCTCGTAGGAAAGTAAGGACTGCAAAGCAAGCCTAACAAAGACTGCATCAGTGCAACAGCAGTACGCTGCAAAGCAAGCAAGGCAGCGCAAGCAACTGCAAAACAAGCTGCAGCCACCAGCAAGGGAGAAAAGGACAGATTAAGTCACAAGAGCAATTGAAGCAAGGGCGCAGTAGGACTCGATGGACTACCGCAAGATAGACATTGTAGAGCACTCGGCAGTGACAGCTAGCCTGGACTCGCAACCACGAGTAAGCAACTGGCAATAGGTGCTACCGGCTCCTTTTACATCACGTCTGTTCCTCCCATCTTCCACACCCTCAGGTAAGCCCAGCCTTCAAGGGGAGCTGTGTGGGTATTGTGGATCCTGGAGGGTGAGTGGAAGGTTGAAGCATCTCTTGAGAGTTTGCCGACCCAAAATGACATATGCCATGCCAGCCCAACACTCGAAGGGTACAGAATAACCAACAACCCCATCCCTTCCTCCCTAAGATCAGTGTGGTGCTCTCACACCTTTACACACAAGCTTGGGGTGGCAAGTGGTGTGGGTCGCTCGTCGGAAAGTCTGGGTGCTCCCGCAGAGTCCAGGTAAGCGTTACAGGTGTTATCCTTTCTGCTGCATCTGGCAAATCTGGGGCTCCAGATTGGAACAGTCCAGGGATATCTAGCAGCGCTTTCCATATTCAAGCGCACCTCGGAGGAGGCATCCTACTTCAAAATACACTTCATAGCTCAATTTCTTAAAGGACTCACAAATGTGTTTCCTCCTACACCATTCCAATACCAACTTGGGACCTTAATTTGGTTTTAAAGATTTTGACATGTGCTCCTTTTGAGCCACTTCTTTACTGCCCTTTAAGGTTCCTAGCTTACAAAACTATTTTGTTAGTAGCGATAACATCCATCAGCAGGTTGAGAGAGTTGTAGGCATTATCCTGTAAACCCCTGTTTACCACCTTTTACAAGGATAAGGTTGTCCTTGAGGTTAAATCCTCTTTTCTACCTAAAATTGTATCAGATTACCATTTAGCACAGAAATGTGTGCTTCCGGCCTTCTATTCTCCACCTCATCCTGGCAAGGAAGAGGAAAGATTTCATAGGCTGCTCTCCTCGGATCGAGTCTATGAAATCTTTTATGTTTCAAGAATGGCAAAGTTGCGACAGCACAACCAACTTTTCATTGGTTATACAGGGCACACACTAGGTCTGTCAGTTACCAAACAAACACTATCCAGATGGATCATACTGGCTATTTCAGAGTGCTACAGGCTAGCTTGGAAAGATCCACCAGAAGGCTTAATGGTTCATTCCACTAGGGCATGGCAACCTCCTCTACCCTTCAGAGGGGAGTTCCGACAAAGGATATCTGCGAGGCAGCTACCTGGTCCACCATCCACACATTTATAAAACATTGTTTTGAAACCTCTTACAATGAGGGAAGATTAGGGAAGGCAATTCTATGCTCCATTTTGGACAAACATTAACTCGTATTCCCTCCTCCAAAAGAACCTAATACTACTTTGGGATCATAAAGTGAGAAATACATGGGAGGACACAACCCATTTGAAGAACAAGTTACTTACCCCTGGTAACGGTCTTTCAAGGTTCCTCCCACGTATTCCTCATCGCCCTCTCAACCTACCCCACTGTAGAATTTCCGAGCTTTAGACCTTGCACTCTTTTAAGGTGTGATAAATTAAAGGCACTGTTAGGCAAGATTGTATGCAGTACCCTTTGGGTGCACTACAATAACCTTGACCTTCTGACAATAGGGACCCAACCTTTGGTATAAGTCTGAACTACACAGGTTGGTAGTGTGGCCGAGCAGCCAGGCTTATCTCAAGGGGGGGTCAATGTGAGCAGTAAGGTTGTGACACAGAGTTTCACAATACAGTTATCCAAATAAACAATTACACTCAAGGTTTCTTAATAAAACAATTACTAATTTATTTCACAGTCAGTTGTATAAGCCTTCTTCAGGAAGGGAGAAAAACATGTAACACTTAAATATACTTCAAACCCCACTCTCAATTTCTCTAAATCAGATGACGCCCATTGGGGATGACGCACAGACACTTCCTACACCCTCGGGTGACTTAAATAGCTAGGACACTGTGGACATTGATTTATCACTGGTACATTTAGAGCAATACTGAGTTGGGTGGAAAAGATGGAATAGAGGAATGAAACAAAGGTTAACAGGTTAACAAATAACTCATAAACGAGTCTCTCAGGGAACCAGGTCAGCCAATGTTAATTGCACAATGTCAAGGGGAGCTGAATATCTTCTTTGCAATTGGGTAAAAAGTTGTGCACAATGTTTGTGGAAATGTTTGTAGAAAATAGAACACTTGAAGGGCCACAAGTTGAGAGGCTTGTGAGGGGCAAAGCTTTAGCAACTCTGCAAGGTAACCAAGACAGGTCTCAACTGAGAGCAAGTGAGGCTACACAACATGAGATAAGTTCTCTTAGACTTTAAGGTACCTCTCTTAGACTTTACAGTACCTCTCTTAGACTTTACAGTACCTCTCTTAGACTTTACAGTACCTCTGGTTAGAAGAAATGGTTCCAGCTGGCTTGTGTTCCTGTGCAGCTCTGCAGATCCTGTTGTACCTGGGCCTCAGTCGTGGGGAGAAGAGGGAGGACGTCTGGGGACTCCTGCTCTGCAATGGGATGGTCAGCGGCAGCAATGGGCAAACTTCAATTCAGTGGTCCTTCAGTGTTTCAGCTCCTCGCGTCTGACAGCAAATAGCAACACTGTGGTTCTCAGATACCACTTCAGACTTTCCTTGCTTCTGGGGTCCAGCACGCTGTTGAGGTGGCTCATGCTTGGTCAGTCCTGCAACAGGGAAGTCTGGAGGATCATCCAAGCGCTCAGGTCTGACTTAAAAGCAACGCACACAATCTGGTGTTCTTCTCCATAGTTCTTCGGTTCCAGCAGCAACTAAATACAAACGGCTTCGATAAGATGTCCATACAGGCTTACTTAGAGATGATTGGTCCCACCTACTCAAAGGGAGATGTCGTCCTTGCAGGGCTTCTCTAGTCGAGGCGAATTCAGAGCTTCAGCACAGCAGCAGGGCTTCACCGGGCAAACCAATGGTCCAGGAGTTGCAGCACCAGTGGTCGACTCTGCCTTCCAAGCCAAAAGGCCTCGCCTTTTATGCAGGTTTCTCCCATTCATTCCAGCCTTGCTGTCAATCACAGGTGCTGTGTGACACAATGCAAAGATGATGCCTATGAAGGTTGTCAGATTCCAAAGTTAAAAAGAACACCGAAATTAAATCACATTCAAATTACATGAGATTTTTAAAGTCCTATAGTCCAGCAAAAGAGCTGGGGGTTTCTAAGGTAGAAGGGAATTAGCTCATTTCTGGGAATTCTTCCTAACGTCACTTATCAAGGGCGGTAATTCTGCATATGGGTGGCGAAAAAACAGAACTGAAGCCAACCGGTGCTGCGTGTGGTACCTAATACTCAACAATGACGTCAGCCGAGATGGAGGCCCTCACATCGGGTCGGCAGTCTCGATGCACAGCACACTCTGCGGAGAGAAAATTGTTTCCGAAGCAGCTGAAGCTGAAAACAAAGATATCATAAGATGAGGAATACGTGGGAGGAACATCCATTCGAAAGAACGTTACCAAGGGTATGTAACCTGTTCTTCTTTATTGGCTGAGCTTGCATCTCACAGTTGCTCCCGGCTGGATGAGCACTCGAACCACCAACCCATGGGCACCTCTCAACCGAACAAAGGACGGAAGACTGTGCTCACAGCGACCCCCAGTTATACCATAGTGACCCATGTGAAAATCGTAGCGTTAGGCAAAGTTTGTATGCAGTACCCTCTGGGACCACTACACACAACTAGGACTACAGGTGTAAGCAAAACCAACCTTTGGTATAAGTCTCTACCACACAGTTTTTGGTAGCGTGCTGAGCAGCCAGGCTTATCTCAAGAGGGAATGTGAGCTTGTAAGGGTGTTACACAAAGGTCTACAATAGCAAGTATTCAGATAGACACTTCTACTCCAGGTTTCTTGGTAAAACAATTATTAATTTATTACACAATCATTTAGAAAGCATTCACTAAAGGAGGCAACCAATATCACACAAAAAGTATACGACAATACTGATTACTAAGCAGTTGAGCTACCTTGAAGTCGGAGTAAAATAGCATTAAAGTAGGAGCCAAAAGGCATAAGTTGATAACACTAATATTACAGTTACTTCAAAACAGTGCAAATAGTTTGAGTTCACCAGAGGAGTTGATTCAATGCAAAGTAAAAACGGTTCTGGTATTTAAAACGGAAAAGTCTTTGCCACGGTACTTAGAAATAGTTCACGGAAGAAAGGTTTGTATGTCGGGTCACAAGCTGACTAGGCCTGCAAGTTGCCAAAGTTCCACAAACCTTTGCAGGGAGAGGTAAATTCTCTCGGTCGGGTTTTCACAGTACCTTATATTGAAGAAAAAGATGAAGCTGAAGACTTCTGTTCCGGGCAGTTCCTGCAGATCTCGCTATTCCTGAGCCTCAGTCATGGGGACAAGACGCAGGATGTTGGGGGACTCCTGTACTGCACGGGGACGGATCACAAAATTGGCAAATCTTCGATTCCGGTTGCTGTTCTTAAAGCACACAAGCTGGTGTCCTTCTCCCTGGTTAATCCTAACCAGCTCCGAGAATTGTATCCAGGTGGTTTATGAGTTGATTGGTCCCACCTGAAGGGGCTTCGCTGTCAAGGTGAACTTGGCGATCCGGACCTACCGCAGGGCTCCACCAGGCAAACCAACGGTCCAGTAGTTGCAGCAGCCGTCCTCTTCCAGCTTGTCTTAGGTTCTTTCATTCCAGTGGTCGACTCTGCCTTTCATTTTCATTCAATTCTCTCCCATTCATTCCAGCATAGCTGCCACTCACCCAGCAGGGTGGCTGTCCTTCCCGGACAGTCAGCCAGCCAATCACGCCAGAGTGCATTTGGGTCTCCTAGGAGACTAAGCACAGGGAGTTCCGTGCACCTCCCTTACTTCTTGCCCATCCCAGACACTCGGGCGCCTTTGGCGGTCTTCAGTCCTGAAGCACGCCAAAGGCGTAGGAACAAAGGGACCAAACCTAGTTTGGTGCGCAGAGATAAACTCTAGAAGGACCTTTCCAAAAAGAAATGGCGAAAAAAGAAGACCGGGATCTGTTTAAACAAAGGGGGCTCAGATGCCATCTTGAAAAACATGGCTCCTGTGATTTTTAGCTACTGGTGTTAGCGGTCGGGAAAAATCATGGTAGTTCATTGTAAAACCACTGCACCCAGCCATTTCGATAGGAAAGGGTAGCATGTGACTGCTACATGAGTTTCCAGACATAGGGGATACTAGGTAGCCCCTCCAGCACTCTATAGGAAGATAGTGTGTGCTGGGTCTATGAATTTAAAAAGACTAGTAAAGTCAATTTAACATTACATTCTCTGGGAAACAGTAGTTTATACCAGAGAAGGTATTTAAACCTTGGGACAGCGTAGAAAGGCTTGCCTGTGTCACTGCACTGAGGGTGCTGTGTAACACACATGACAAGATGATTCCTATGGTGGTGTCTTAAAACACCATAATCGAAGAACACAAGAGTGAACACACAACAAAATACATGAGAGAGTGTTAAAAAAAGGCTCACACTCTCTCCAGGACAAAATAATCAAGTCCTCAAAATCCAGCAAAGTTGCTGGGGGTCTCTAACGTGAAGGGAATCAGCACATTTATGAGAATTCTCCGTAACACAGAGTCATGGGGATAAGTAAGCACTAGTGTTTCTGCAACACCCCACCTGCCCCTTGTCCTCCATAGGATAATAAGGGTGCAAAGCCCTTTGTCTCCTATCTCACTCTTACCTTTTGGGCACCAAACCTGGGTCACGTATCTTGCCCCAGTGTTAGCCTTGGATCTGGAAGAGAGTGGAGAATTTACCTGTTTTCTGACAAATAGTTGTTGAACTTTGAAATAGTTTTGAAACACCACCACAAGCCCATTGCACCCCTGTAGAGAGCATCTTCCTGAGAGAAACCTTGTATTGGAACCTGTTGTCATGCGCCTCTCCTCGTGGCGCCTGTGGCACGATCGCGACTAGGAGGCCATTAGACAGCACACTACGTTCTGTACGTAGCGGGAGCTGCGGTCTAGTGTTTCTGCTGTTTCCACTGCGGTGCACTTAAGCCCCAGCCCCAGCTACAATCGGCATGTTGCAACCGTTGCGGTATGTTTTCCGCTGCCTTTGTTTACATTGCAGTAGTTTTCTCTCTGTCCCTTGTTGGGATCTTGTTTTTCACCTCTCTGCGCAGTGCCCTGGTCTTTCCCAGAGCGGCCACGCTATCCGCTTTTGCCTTTTCCTCTGTCTCGTGCCCCGGTCCTCTACCGCGGTGCTCTCTCCCTCTCTCTCTCCCTTACCTTCTGTTGGCCGTCCCTCGGCTTACCTCTATTGCTCTCATCCTGCGGTTTACTATTCCGCCTGCTCTGCTCCTCTATTTACGAACCGCATGCCACTTCCATGCTCGATCATATCGACCACTGAGTTTATTCAGCACTTTTGCCGATACTACGGTCTGCGTCGTAGGAACCCATCTTCAGCTGCCTCAATAAAAATGAGAGACTCTTTGGTACGCCACAGGGATACGGGGAATGCGCGATAGAGCGCGTCCGTTCTTCTCACGCAGGATTCAGTGGTATTTCGTCTTGGAAGAAGGTACTGTTGTTGTTGCATACACGGCCCGACGTGGAAGGCGGTGCTCCACGAGCAGTGACGTTTTGTGGTGAGAGGGGGTTTTCCCAATATCTGTTTAATCTACTCCTTGTGCTTGATGTGACTTTTATAGACCGCTGTGTGTTTGCTAACTTGGAGTGTGTGATCTTATAGGCAGACGAGAGGGACTGTGCTGTTGAAGAGCGCAATCACCCTCCGGCTGAGTTTTATTTGTGTGAGAGGGACTGTGTGTTGAAGAGTGCTATTACCCTCTTATTGTGAACGCTGTATACGTGCCTGGAGCAGCTAAGCGGGGACATTATTATAATCTTATTATAAAAACAGTATATAACATCAGTTGTGCTACCTTTCCCGGAGTATGGCGGCCAAAAACAAATTGGAAAAAAAAGCACCCTAATAGCTAGTGGAACCTTTGTTTTTCCCAGTATTAAAAGCACATTAGGGGTAAATAAGCACGACCTGATTATGGATGAAAAAAATCACAAGGATTCTTTGGGAGAAGCGGCCTCAGCAAAATGGGAATTGAGTGGTATTGATTTTCCCCCCGCTCCCGATTGTAACAAGAGACCTAGTAAAGGATCCTCATGATCCACCACTAAAGGCAAATTTGCCTGAGGAGTGCAAGCGAAAAAAAAGTTTCCTAAGTGTACAGGATATACTCATAAAACCCTCAACCCTAAATATGGATGACACCATGCCAGCCACTCCACAGTTGGATACGTTACTATTAGCTATGGTAGTATCTGCGGAGTTGGACAGAAGGGTTAGATTATCTACAGGGCCGTCTACACCCATAAGGGCATGGGGTGGGGGATTGGAAAACGTGCATTTACATACATCTAATCCGGGTAGATTGGAGGAACATGCCTTAGCATCCCCATCTAGACCTCTCACAGAAGATATGAGAGAAGTGAGGGGTATTTTTGGAAGTGGGAACCCAGGCCCGATCCCCACAAATGCTCCAGTCTAACTACTCCCACTGTTCCTCTGAACCCAGACTTGGAGGAATATGCCCATATATATGTATCTGAGGAGTCTCATACTGAAGACTTTGCCCATATGTTAGAATCCTTCCCGGTCCTAACCAGGATTCTCAATCTCCTGGACAAGGGGCACGAAAGGACTCATGGAGAGATTCAGGAATTGCGAATCATGATGGTTGAATGGCTGGAATAAGTAAGCAGGGTAGAAGGTTTTGTGCATGCCTTGAATATATACAAAAAAGATATTTTACCACACTCAGAAAAGGAACCCAAATCGAGTCACAGTATAGGTTCCCAAACGAGGGATGAAGTAGGTGGTAATATGAATCAGAGTAAAAATGTGCATGAGGGTTCCATTGAAGATGAAGAAATTGATAATGATCAACTCGGAGAAGATAAAATAGGTGGAAAACCTGAGAGATGCGCAGGGTGAAACTAGAGACAGTACCGAAACCAAAGTTTCGGATCTTAGTACTGAAAGTAAAGCCAAAAGTCCATCCATTCTATTGAAGGTATTAGAAGAGGAGGTGACGCAGAATCGGACATTTAACAAATACAAGATATAGACCCTAATCAGGGAGAAGATCAACCCTTTGTACGTGTTATTTCTCGTAGAGAAAAGAAAATGAGGGTCAGAGCTATTAAAAGAAGAGCTAAGAGTGAAAATGTTGCTAATTCAGGATTAACAAAAAAAAAAACTAAATCAACCATCAATAAAAATAAAAAATTTGAACACAAACATCAAAGATATTTGTAGTTTATCAGGGGAGGGCGGCACACTAGACCTTAGCCAACTTAATGAAGAAAGCAAGTTAGCATTGAACGTAAAAGAATTCCCCGGTAGACCGGATCGGGGAAGAGTGACCTCCTATACAGACAATAGAAACTGAAAACAAGGTACATGATTCTGGATACGGAGAAGCTCAGAACACCTTACTTGAAGCCATGAATCATAAGGGGAAATGGCTACCTTCAAACAAAAAAATTAAAAAATTGAAACAAACACAAAAAAAAGAAGATCCCAAAAAGTTGCAAGACAGTAGATCAGAAGGTGGTAAAGTACGGAGCATACAACAGTTCTTCAGCACAAAAATAAAGGAAAGGACTGTTATAGAAACAGTGCAGGAGATTGGAATGGATAAGACAACACATTTGGATGCACCTCAGGGATCGGAAACCCATCTTAGTTCGATCCAGCAAAAGGGGACGGGAACTGCGGGTGGTACTGAAAGTAAGGAAGCCAGTGACGATGATTTAATCGTTACCCCTAACGAAGAAATAAAAATACTGGTACAGGAAGCGCTCCTTAAAACTTTCCAACAGTCATCTAAGCATCTCCCCACCCCCCCTGATTCAATAGTACATTCAGAGTGTAAATCCTCAGAGGGAGTACTCAGGAGGATTCTGCCCGAAACCACTATAGATAACAAAGAAGATTCCACCACACAGGGCTTCAATGTTCGACCGCATGAAAATGGGTCGAATACTGTCTCGCCAAAAGTAAAATATGAACATTCATCCACCATGGCCTCAGTCAACCCAGTCGATATGAGTGTGGAAGGGCCTCCAATTATTTGTGCACAACTGGGGGAGAAGGATTTTGACGAACGTATCGGAGAAAAATTTGAATTATGGAATCAAGAGAAGGCCCACGAAAAAGGAAGAACCTTCAATGCTGGGCGGGATGAGAAGTTTCAGACCAGAGGTGGTAGGGAGTGGGAATCTGATGGGTATCCGAAGCCGGAGGAACAAGATCATGGGTACCAATATGCTGGGCAGGAGGACTGGAGAGAATGGAGGGAACCGAAATAT
Source organism: Ambystoma mexicanum (assembly GCF_040938575.1). NCBI lineage: Eukaryota > Metazoa > Chordata > Amphibia > Caudata > Ambystomatidae > Ambystoma > Ambystoma mexicanum. The sequence goes on from NC_090923.1 coordinate 1,134,909,461, forward strand.
GTGGATGACCCTAGTGTCATACTGAATTTTGTATTAACAATAGGAGGTCCACCTTCACTAAACCGAGGAAGGATCCTCGCCTTTCCCTCTTCTGGGGATATTAAGCTTATAGATTATATCCACCCGACGAGATATGACTGTGTTAGGATTGTGTCCTACTCGAGAGCCACGTATGAGCTTGTACTCGCAGAAGGAGTGGCCCTGCAAAGATTTGGTTATGACATTGTACATTTTAGCCAAGGCCGGGGAACACTACAGGGCAGGGATCAGACAGAGAATTTCAGTAAGTCAGAATGGAATAAGCAAACACAAGGCTACAATACAAATATTGAAAAACAGCTCAAAGATATGAATGAGCTAAGAACCTTGGCACAATCCCTGAGAGAATCTATAGACAAGATAAAAAGTCTGAAAGACTCTTCCTAGAGTATTGCAAAGTTACATTTTTTATCATGGAACTCTAGGGGGTCACGTCCCTTAATGTATTCTGTAAATACCTGTTCAGAGCTCTTGAAATACACTTTTTTTTTTGTGCATTCAAGAAACTTGGGCTACAACCATTTCTTGATGGGTTGACAATCCTTCAGGAGTTGGCAATGAAAGAAAATAAGGGTAGACCTGCGGGGGGACTGCTTATTGCTGTCAAGAATAATAGTAACTTCGAAATCATAAAGAATTTTAGTATAAATAAAGGTTGTATAGCCTCACTTATAAATATGGGCTGGAAGTGTGCACAAATTTACTTGCTATTTAGAAATATTTATTGGCAACCAGAGTGTGATCTAAAGAAGTATATTGAGTCTATCGACTCATTGATTCATGAATGTCAGGATCTAAATACGGATTTACACATTGTTATGTGTGGGGATTTTAACTGTGAAATCTGTGTGGAGGATTTATATGTTGGCAGGGTTGGTCGAATTGCAAATGAGTGGGGAAATACTTGGAAATATCTTCAAGGGCAGCAATGGGCACACTTCATTGGTGGCTGGGGGTTTCAATGTGTAAACAATCTGTTGGAAGATTCTATGGATAAAGCTACCTGGTCAAATGTAAACTGGAGTTCTACCATCGATTACTTTTTTGTGTGTACTAAGATCTTTCCCCTTATTCACGAATTTAATTTGATTGATGTATCTGAGAGTGACCATAAAATGTTAAGTATGGTAATAGTGATTGAGGTAGACAAGCCTGATGCATCCAGTTATGATATGCCACTGGCCCTTAATGTAAAACAGAATCGAATTGTGTGGCATAATACTAACATTAATAGAGTTAATACGTTTTTTCAAGAAGTTTTTAATAGTATGTATGCACAAAAAAACAGTTATATGCCCAGAATTCATTTGGGGAATATAGAGTCAGTTGTAATGGGCGAAGCTGGACTAAACAAAAATAAAAAATATACACATAAGAAAGAACCCCATAAGCACGCATTTTCAAATGAAATGAAAACATTAAAGTATGAACGTAATCGTAAAATACGTAGGTACCTAACCCTTCATAAAAACTCACATAAAGTGTTGAACTGGAGTGAATTTTCCCTTCTAAAAAATAAATGGAAGAGGAAAGCTAGGTGCCTTAGTGCCAAATTGTATCAGGGAGACGCGGAAGATATGTTTGTATCTCTTTGTGATGTAAACACACAGGGTTTTTGGGCATTGGTAAATAAGGGCGGGGCAACGCAAACGAAAGCTCATTCGGTTTGTGCAAACTTGGAAAATGGGAAGGATATTTTAGCACCTTGTATTCCCCTTCGGTTGTGGCTTGGAATCCTACACTGCATATTGCAAATGCTTCCTGGGATATTCCGTTTGGGGTAAAAGATATTGAATGTATTATTGCTAAAAGCTCTTCCTCGAGGGCACCCGGCCCAAATTTGCTTTCCAATAGTGTTATGAAAGGAAATGTAAATATGTGGCCAAAAATGTTATTCTTTTTATTTAAAGACACTTTGCTCACTAAGAACATCCCTTTAAGTTGGAGAATGTCGTACATTGTACCCATCTACAAAAAAGGGGATAGGGCTCTGCCATCAAGTTACAGACCTATTGCTCTGCTAGATGTTGATGCTAAAATTTTTGCAAGCCTCGTACTGGACCATATTCGTATTTGGATGGACAAGTTTAAGATTCTGTCCCCCAACAAGTTTGATTTTAGAAAAAATGTAGGCGCAGATGCGGGGGGGTCTCATAATTAATATGCTACAAGATGCAGCATGGACCCCAGGAAATCCACCAATCTACATACCATCAATTGATTTTACGGCCGCCTTTGATCTAGTGGATAGATCAATTTTGTGGTCCAAACTTGATAGCTTAGGAATGCCTACACCTCTGCTATCAATACTCTACAATATGCATGAAGATTCCCGGCTTAAAGTAAGACTTAATGTAGAGTGAGCCCTATCCGAAGAGATTAGGGTTAAGAATGGCTTAAGGCAAGGGTGCATTTATGCACCGACCATTTTTAATCTGTAATTATGTGATATGGGGCAGAGTTTTACACATCTTTTAGTTAACTCCCCAAAGATTGAGGGCTCCAAGATTGCATGGACAGCATATGCAGATGATGTGACTCTGTATGACTATACTCCTATTGGACTCCAGCGTTTTATCTGCTTTTAAAGAGTATATTTTCTTAAATGCGTTAAAAATAAATTATTCAAAGACAATTATAGTCTGTTTGTCCCATAAGAAAAAAAGTAATGGTTTCTCTTGGTTCTTGAACCATGAGAAACTTCCCACCAGTACAGCAATAAGATACCTTGGGTATCCGGTGTTTGGGGACAAAAAAAGGAGAATTTTCGTAATTTACTGAATGTTAAGGTGGGTTCAATGACTGCACAAGTGTGTAAAATAGACTTGAAATACGGGAAATTTTCTGTAATGCCATGTATTTGCTTGTATAAATGCTGCATCATACCCCAATTTTGCTACGGTCTTGAATTAGCTCCATTATGGTGCAGGACAGAGGTGGCATCCTACGAAGCAAAAATGGTAAAATCAATGTTGAAGTGTCTGCCTAAATGTGTGCCACTGGCGGCAATTCGTTACGAACTTGGTTTGCATTCGTTGAGGAGCGTTTTAGAATGGCGAAGAATGTCCCTCTATAGGAAATTGATTACGAGCAATGAATCCACACTATATGATATTATGGTTAGGGGCATCCGTAGTGGTGCCCCAACCTCAAAATATCTGAGAGATATGATAGAGGAAGTTAATGCTGTACTGGATTCATTGGGTGTTCCCAGAGATATGTTAATTAAAAATCCTATGAAAGTGAAAAAAACTATTGTTACATGCGGATTGGAATCGTACAGTAGAAGAGGTGAGGAAAACTAGTTTATACAGTCATATTGTAAATGACAGCAAAAAGATGGGGGAACCTATATCATATTTAATTAAATTTCTGGAAAGAGAATAGAGACATTACTTTATGAGATTCCGATTTAATGTATTGGGAATGGGCGAAATACATGATATTAGAAATCGGGAAGTTAGGGGTCATTCGTTCTGTAAGTTTTGTAAACAGAATGACTCCTGTGAGACACTGGTACACTTGTTGACCCAACGTGACGGATTAAGAAAAGAACGTATCAGTTACTTCAGTTGTCATGTACCCAATACCGAGTGCGTGGATCTGGAGTTTGTGTGGCAAGATATGTTGCACGGGAAAAGAGTAAAGTTACAGATTGCGATAATAAGATTTAAAAAAATGTGTTGCCATCTATGAATAGCCGATTGAGATGATAACTGAAACCCCTTAATAATTCTTGGAAAGAAAATTATTGTGTACACGGAAAATTGTTATTCTATGGATTTTATTGGTACTTATTGGAAACTGAATCTTATTAGTATTCAGCCTTATGGCTTTTAGTTTTGAAAAAATTGGAAAATATTTTTAGGGATTTTATGTAAATTGCATATGCATTAGCTATATGAATTTTATCTGGACATTTTGAAATTTTGTTTTTGTTAGGATTCATTGTGTTCGTACAAATTTTGATGTTTCTCCAAATGCAAAAAATGTGAAACCCTGAAATTTCATTGTTAGGATGAATTGTGCCTGCTTAAGTTTGTATTTTTTTTTTCTTAAATTCTCAAAATGTATTCTTAAATTCTCAAAATGTATTTTTGTACTTTTATAAAAGTTACTTTGTAACTAAAAATAAAAAAAATACAAAAAAGAGCCCAATGGGAATGGGGATTTTCTTTTTTACAGCATCTGGCCGGAGGGACTGCCAGAAAAAAAATGACTCTGGCGCCAGCAGTGCCGTTTTTACCGGTACTGCTACCGCCGGACTTGTAATGAGGCCCCCTGTCATGCAGTGGCACCCCCAGCTCCCTTGCGCTTAGGGTTGCCTACAATTTCTGCACATTTAAAAGTGCATCTTGCGTGGCAATTTAGGATCCGCTTTGGCAGAAACACCCCCTGATTTACACGGTGGTGAAAAAGGTGATCTGAATGGGCGCGCATATAAAATCCACACGGGCCACCTGAATGGGCATATTTTATTAAAATGTGCCCATTCAAGTGTCCCTTGTGGATTGGGCTGCTCTTTTTTTGGGCGCAAAGTGATGAGATGTGTTTGCGCAGTTCATGTCTTGCATTTATACGTTTTTGAGAATCTGGGACCCTGAGGACTTTTTTTTATTGTAGTTTTTGCATTTTATTTTTGCAAAAACAGCCTTTTTTTGCACAAAACACCTGTTTTTGTGGCATTTTGCGGGATCGCAAAATCGCTATAAGCTGGAGTGTCTGAATAATATGTCCAGAATGAAGAGGATGGGGCAGCAGTCCTCAGCAGACACACTTCGTCAGGCACTTCCACAGTGCGCGCGCGCTGGTGCGCACGCTTGCCCGTACTTAAGGAAACGGGTGGGAAATGGGCGGAGCCTAGCAGTAAAAAGTATAAAATAACACAATTAGTGTTATAATAATAACTTAAACAACTGATGATGCACAGTAGTATTGCTCTTCAAGTATGAGTCCATGATATATGATATGGCATTTTTAACGCGCCTATACACAAGTGTTTCAAGGCGCAACGAGGCAGGGAGGGGGGACAAAGGGAAGACAGACAACGATCTTACTAGGCCAGGTGTCATTCAGATCGCGCAAGTGCATGGGCAAAGGGGAAGGGTGAAGTGCAAGGGGAAAGGGAGAGGGGTAAGTGCAGTACAGGGGTAGTAGAATAACAAGATAAATAAGGACCAGCTGGTGGCAAGTGCAAGGTAAGTGCAGCAAGTGCTGGAAAGGTGGGCTGTAGGGATACAGAGACAGTCCCGCAGTGCAGGGGTTGCCAGGGAGGCAGTGCAAGGGGAAAGTGGCTGGGCCAGGGACCGAGGTCGGTGAGAGTGGACCAGTTGCAGATTCACTGCAGTTTCGGTCAGGAATTAAGCAGGGGAGAGGGGGAGAGAAAGCAGAAGCAAAGAGGAAGGTTTTGAGGTGCTTCCGGAACCAGAGATGGTTCTCATCAAGTTTCAGGGAGGCAGGAAGACTGTTCCAGAGGGAGGCCCCTGCCACGGAGAGAGATCTACCCCCAACTCGTTGCTTGGAGAAGCGGCTGACCCTGAGGAAGTTGGAGGCGGATGAGCGAAGAGCTCGAGAAGGAAGATATTTAGGAAGAGAGAGTTGAAGGTATGTTGGCCCCAGGCCCCAGAAGGCCTTGTGGACAATGCAGAGGGTTTTGAACTTAATCCTCGCAGCCACTGGGAGTCAGTGCAGAGATTTCAGTCCTGGAGAGATACGGTCACTGGGCTTAAGGCCAAGGACAAATCTCGCAGTCCTGTTCTGGATGAGTTGCAGAGGACGGAGAGTAGAGGCAGGCAGATTTAGATAGAGGCTGTTACAGTAGTCCAGCTTAGAGAGAACCAGGGCTCTGGAGACAGTGAGCTTCTGGGGGAAGGAGAGAAAAGGAAGTATACCTCTGAGGAGGTGCAGCTGGTAGTGTGACTTCTTAGAGAAGTCAGATATGTGAGGAGAGAATGAGAGTGTGGCGTCAAAAATAACCCCAAGGTTTTTTGCCTTGCAGGTAGGAGCAGGAAGAGGGCCAAGAGAGGCCGGCCAGAGAGCTGCAGGGAAGGAGAGAGTGGGTGTGCCGATGAATAGAATCTCAGTCTTACTGGCATTAAGGCAGAGGTCATTGGTGGCACACCATTTCTGGATAGCAGACAGACAGTCAGAGATGAGAGGAGGAGGCCGAGGGTAGCCTGAAAATGAGCTGGGTATCCTCTGCATAGCACTGAAAGTTGGGGCAGAGAGTGGCGATGCGGTGGGCAAGGAGTGCCAGATATTGGTTGAACAGCCAGGGAGAGAGGTTAGATCCCTGGGGGACACCACAGGTAGAGAAAAAGATGTCGGAGATGAAAGACCCCAGTTGGACCTGGGAGGGTCGATTGGAGAGGAAAGCGATCAGCCACACCAGAGCCTGACCAGTGATACCCAGGTTATCACGGAGACAGTTGAGCAGGATGGCATGGTTGACCGTATCAAAGGCAGAAGAGAGATCAGGCAAAATGAGAACACATGGAGTGTTCGAGTCAGGGTTGGAGAGCAGGTCTTCACGGATGTTCAGGAGAGCAGTTTCCCTGCTTCTGGCAGCTCTGAAGCCAGACTGATGGTCATGAAGACAACCAACAGATTCAGCATGGAGATTAAGCTGGGAGATGGCTAGTTTCTCCAAGAGCTTGCCCAGGAAGGGGGGGATGGAGATGGGGTGATAGTTAGCCGGGCAGAAGGGGTCGGAAGAGGGTTTCTTAAGAAGAGGGTGTATAAGGGAGTGCTTAAGGGGGGATGGGAAGACTCCAGAGGCGAAGGAGTGATTGCAGAAGTCAGCCAGGGCAGGAGCCAGGGAGTCGATGTGGTCCTTGTAGTTTTGGAGGAACAGGGGTGAACCTGTTTTGACAAGACTTTCATAGATCGGACTTGTCTGGAAACCTAGTCAGCAGAGAAAAGGGGAAAGGCAGAGAAGGAGGGAGGAGGGGTGGCTGCAGAAGGGCCAGACTAAGAGCAGGTAGTAGAGGGAGGGAGGTGATAGGAGGAGAGTGAGGACAGGATGTCCTGAGTTTTTGAAATTAAGTGAGAAGACAGTGCCGTGCAGAGGGCCTGGGAGGGGACAGGAGAGGTAGAGACTGCAGCAGGGTTGGCCAGTTCCTTGCAGATTTTAAAGAGTTCATCCGAGTTGTTAGATGTCGCAGAGATGCGGCCTTGGATACGGGCTCTCTTCTTGGTGAGAACGGAGAGCCGGTATTGCCTTTGGAGCAGGCGGCAGGCCAGTTTGTCAGAGGATGAACATGAAGCACGCCATTTCCTCTCTGCCACCCTGCACTTGCCTTTTAGGGTGACGAGATCCGAGTCCTACCAGGAATTATATTTGGCTTTGGGCTTCAGGTGGATTCTCATGACAGGGGCAAGGATATCAAGAGTATCAGATATAGCAGAGTGGAGAGTGGAGAGGGCTGTGTCAGGGTGGGAGTCAGCCGAAGGGTGGGGGGGATGAGAAGGTGGCGGCGAAAGCCTCAACTGACACGCGCTTCATGGGTCGGATGACCGAGAAAGAGGGTGGCAGTGATGAAGGTGGCTTTGCCTGAGGGGTAGGGAGGGTGAGGTGGGAGGATAGGAGAAAGTGATCACTCCTGGAGAGAGGCGTGGAGAGAGGGAAAGAGAGGGGAGGGTCAGACGAGAAAAGAGCATCAAGAGTGTGCCCTGCAGAATGAGTCTGCCCAGACGGGAGAATAAAGAGTGAGAGAGAGTCGCAGAGGTCGCGAAAGTGTCCAGAGGGGGGACAGGAGGCATCCAGGTGGATGTTAAAAGTCTCCAAGAAAGAGGAGTTGAGTGGTTGAGGCCAAGAGTGAAGAGGAGAGGTCTGCCCACTCGGAGAGGAAGGAGGAAATCTGACCGGGTGGCCGATAGATGGTAGCCACAGTAAGGGAATGGCTAGGAGAGAGAGGGAGAGAGAGTCGGCAGACAAGGCATTCAAAAGAGGAGTAGGTCTGCGTAGGAGTGACAGAGGCAGGAATCCACTCAGGGAAGATAAGGGCAACACCCCCACCAGCACGGTTGGGTCTGGGCACGGAAAGGATCTTGTAGCCTCAGGTAGGAGTGTGTCAAAGCTGGTGACAGAGCTGGCCGTGAACCATGTCTCAGTGAGACCGAGGACATCAAGGTCCAGTTCCTCAAGAAGGCGGCAGATATCAGAGGAATGTTTGACAGCAGAGTGAGAGTTAAGAGTGGCAATGTGGAGAAGGTTGCCATCCTTGAAGGACTTCCGGGGAGGGGTACAGATCAGAGGTACACCCTGCGGAGATGAAGAAGGAGCACGAGCGGGGGCATGGAGGGAGGGGGAAGGCAAGGTAGCCGAGGACGGAGGAGGGAGGACTGCAGGAGAAGAAAGGAAGTTGATGAGGCGCGGGAAGCATCTATCAAAGAGGTGAAGGTTGGCCTGAGGGCCTTGGACCAACACGGTCCCATTAGAGTAGACATTAATGATGCGAGCACATAGTGCGCGTACCAATGAAGTCCACATTATTCATAACCACTGCCACTGTTATTATTGGAAGAATTTACCTGAAAAGGGAACTGATTGTACATTGGTTCCCAAGGGTAATCTTCATGGCTCTAGTTTGCCTCTTCCTTGTCCCAGTGGCTTTAGGAAAAAGCAGTGTGGAGGGATTATGGGAGTTGGAGCTTTTCTGAGGGGATCATGGAAAAACCATGGGGGGGGGGTAAGTGTATGATGGTGGGTAAATGTAGTTTTGTGGACAAATGGGGTTTTGGCAATAACATCCCATAATGACAGAGTAGATGTCGGGTAAGGATGTACTGGAACGGGGGGAATACCGTGTCTCGCCCGGGGACTTTCCTCCCACTGCCTCCAAGGGTCTCCTTCCCAGGTGATCCTCCCTTGCTTGTCCGCCCCCAGGGTTAGGATTCAAGAGCTTTGGCCCTTCCCTGGCCACCTGAATCGGGGATCTCTGGGAATATCAGGGGAGAAACGCCTCCGGTTTCTCACAACAGGAGATTGGGGAACTGGGGTTTTCTCTTAGGTTAGTTGGAACTATTCAAGTAGATTGTTTACATGTATATTCATTGCGCGAAAACTATGCGTTGTGTTCTGTTGGAAAACAAGAGCACAATCTTAAGGAAGACGTTTCTCCCAGGTGTTGGAGAAACGATGTTGGATTGAACATTTAACATTGTACATTGAACTATAGACCTTCTTCGTAGACGAACTGCGATTTTGGGAGTCGGCATCCAGAGTGGGAAAGACCTCCTTCTGGAAGCAAGGAGACATCCAGTGTTCTTTAGTTAGTTGATGTGTGTAAGGGACGGAAATAGGTTTAGACACAGGATGCTTGACATTCTCCTTCACGGACGTCCTGTCTGGGTCCTTAGTATACCTGTTGAGGTAGGGCAACCCATCATAGTAAGTTCTTTTAAAAACATTTTTTTAATAAAAGTCTATGTCAACCACTTTACCGCATCTGTGTCAAAACCTTTACTTCTACACCCTTACACACCCTAAGATTGCTATGCCACAAGATGTCTTGCTTGTTCTTTGGCCGCCTTCCTGCCTTCTCAGTTCAGAAAATGCCTTTTATGGAAATCCCTTTCCTGGGGAAAGCATTGGCTTTCGCGGGCTAAGGGGCGTTTTAAGTCTGAGCCAGAGAAGGGGACTGCACTGGTGCCAAAGAGTCTGTTGCTGGGCAGATGTGATGACCATTGGCTATCCATGATTATATAGCCACTGGTTGTTTGAATGGTGTAGATCCTTACCATTGGTGGGTTTAATCCCAGCCTGAATCTTGGATAAAAGGAGGACTCCTGCGACTGTTCATCAGATCATAGTTGTAACCAAGATTTTTTTTTTTAAGGCGAGCAGCCCGCTGACGACCCCTGCAGTTGACCAGCATCGACTGCAATGTTGTCCTGGTGAAGCCCTGCTCCTCTGTCTTGATCCCAAGAAGGCCCTCTTTGGTGCTTTGACCCACTGACTGGTGGGAACAACCAGTCTTGACCCCTGCTCGAGGATTCCTTTTTAAAAAAAAAAATGTATTGGTTGGTTTTACAGAACAACAACATAACTCCACTGGGGTCCAGAACAAACAGTGTTACAGTGTTCCTGAAGCATTATACAAGAGCGTGATGTGTATCATGGGGATTATAATCACACACTCGTAATGTAATGTTCATCCTCAAGCGTTCAGAAAATATTTAACATATTGCACCCAAGTCTCTGGCGATCTAGCATGCAAAGGCAGAGTGTGAATGAAGGCCGTCTCCATGTCATGAAAATATGCCACATCCTCGCGCCATTTCTGCATGCTAGGTAGATGACTCCATCAACATGACAGTGCCACTCTCCTACTGACCAGTACCAAAAGTAGAACAGTTCACCTAAGAGCCGCCCGTGGCAGGTGCCCTGTTTTCCCCAATAACGCCACCTATGGTCCTCCCCAACAATGCGCAATATTCTAGGCACCACCTCCCCCGACCCCCTAGTATCGGTATATTACCGGGCAGTCACACGCCAAGTATAGAAAGTCAGCTGGGCTGTGGCCACACCTAGGACATGTATCGGGTGTTCGGATAGTGTATATGCAACCTCGCCGGTGTATGATAAACTATTTTTTTTTAAACAATTTTTATTATTTTCAACAACAAAAACAAAAGAACAAACCAAATGGTGAACAACAATTATACCTCCCATGTCTTATGTACAATATCGTGATATGTCCACTGCCCTCCCGTTACTTCCCTCCCCTCTCCTGAGCCTACCCCACATCACCACCTTCCACCATCCCTTCTGAGGGCACCTCCTTTCCCTCTCCCCCCCGAAGAACCATCGTCTTCCGGTCCTGTCTGGTCAGACCCAGACAATGTGGCTACTAGTTGCCTCCAGGCTTTAAGCATCTCCACTTCTTCATCCCCACCCCTATTTACTGCTTCACTCCACACCACCGTTTCCGCATCCAACCATTTCCGAAGATCCTGCCACCAGGCTTCTGCTTTCGCTCTATTGCTTGCTTTCCAGCTCATAGCAATTCTGAGTTTAGCGAGTATGTAAGCCAAGTCTTTGAGTTTGCTTATGTGCTTCATTGTACGTGGTCTAGGGAACCCCCCTACCATGCACGACCAAATAGATTCCTCCGCCAAGCGGTGGGCTATCTCCCTCCAAAACCTCCTTATTTCCAGGCATGCCCAGAACATATGTACCAGTCCCGTATTCTCCTCCCCACTTTTTGGACATGTTTGTATTCCTGCATTCTTAAATTTAGCTATCTTCTGAGGAGTCCTCTACGCTCTATGGGTAACATATAACTGGATTTGTTGCAATTTCACGTTCCTGGACACCTTTTTGAGATATCCCTGTACTCTCACCCACAGCCTGTCATCCATAGGTTCTCCAGCTTCCTCTTCCCAATCCCGTCTCAACTGGATCACCTCCTTCCCCACCCTTGACGACAGCAGTTCGTAGACCTCATGGCCTCCATCCGACACATCATAAAATGTTTCTATGACGTGTCGGGCTGATTCTCTGGCACTATTTCTGACCAAGTGCCCTTTATCTTTCGCACCAACCTAGTATAAGTGATGTACTGTCCCCGGTGTAAGCCGGTCTTCCACCAGAGTGTCAAACTCCACCGCCTTCCCGTCCTGACACACAACCCGCAGCGTTGCTATACCGATCGGTTCCCAATACTTCCGGAAAGTCTTTCTCAATTTCCATCCACTCCATTCAGTGCCACTAACAGTATTTGTGGGGAACACAGGAACGGGTTCTTCATGACCCGCAAGCCCTTCGCCATATATTCCATCCCAAATCTAACATTCTTGTCCCCCCATCTCGTTATGACCTTGGCAATCGTATCCATTCATTCAGGAAGAACGGGCCACATTCAGCCTTCAGCAATCTAGACTCCGATGTGGAGTCTCCCGATAACCATCTCACCATATATTGTAGTTGGCTGGCCAAATAGCACATCTCGAAGATGGACAATTTAATGCCCCCTCGATTGTACGTGTTTTGCAGTTTCCATAATACAATTCTGTTTCTAGAGTTGTGCCATATGAACCCTCTACATATACTTTGGATTTTAGCAAAGAATCGCCTGGGTATCATGTATGGTCTATTCACAAAAAAGTGCAACAGCCTAGGTAGCACCACCTTCTTTAACAGAGCCACTCCCCATCATGGTCAAAGGGAGCTTGGCCCAGAAGCTCATGCTGTTTTAAATGTTAGCCACTGCCTTCTCTGTGTTCTGTTTGTGTTCGACCTCAACACTGTGATATACATCAATCCCCAGGTATCTAAAGGTGCCCGTCTCCCATTGTGTTTGTAATACCGGCAGTTCCTCCCGTGGTATTCCCTTATCCCTACCCAGGGGAAATATACATGATTTCTTGGGATTCACTGTTATGCCAGACAGCGGCGCGTATCGCACCATTACTTCCAGGATATATTGTAGTTTCTCTTCAGGATATCTCAAGTACAACAGCACATCATCAGCATACATTGATATCAGGTGCTGCCCTCCCTTCGTGATGATCCCCACTTCTCCATATTGTTGCCTCAAATACATCGCCTTTGGTTCTAGTGCTAAAATAAACAGCATCAGGGACCACAGGCTTCCTTGTCTAGTACCCCTACTAAGTTGCCTTTGATCTGAGATGGTCTCTCCCATTCTGACTCGAGCCAGTGGTTTACTGTACAGCATCTGGACCCACCTCAAGTACGTGGGCCTAGCCCCATACTCCTTCAAAACTGTCATCAGCAAAGGCCATTTGACAGAGTCAAAGGCCTTCACTTCATCTAATGAGATTATTGTCACCTCTTGAGGGTCCCTTTCTGTTTGTTCTATAACATGATGGAGCCTTCTGAGATTGTCGAATATGCTTCTGCACGGAACATACCCGGTCTGGTCAGGATGTATGAGTTTATTAATAACCGGTCTCAGCCTATTTACCAGCACTGCCGTGAGTATCTTGCTATCTTGATTGAGCATGGATAGAGGTCTATATGACCCGCAGTCCATGCATGGTTTATTGGGCTTAAGGAGAGGAATTATTGCCTCCCTCAGAGTCCGGCAACTTCCCCTTATCTAGCACCTCATTTAACATTGCTAGTAGTGGGGGGGAGCAACTCTGCCTTGTGAGCTTTGTAGAACTCACTAGGGAGACCGTCTGCCCCTGGAGCTTTACTAGTAGGTAAGAGCTTGATCACTGCTACAAGTTCTTCTAACGTAATTGGGACCTCTAAGTTCTCCCTCTCCGCTGCCTCCAGTTTGGGAAGGCCGATGTCTTTCAATGTTTCCATCACATTGATCCCCTCTCCCTTGTCAACATCCATATATAGTTGCTTGTAGAACTCTAAAAAGCCTTTATTCGCTCCTTCCTGGGTATCTAGTATTTGTCCATCCATCCCACTTACCACTCTAATTGTTTGTCTGGGCATCCCACTCTTGTACAACCAGGCTAACAACCTGCCCAGTTTACCTCCCTCCGCGTGCTGCCTTTCAACATATTTTCTATAGTTCAGGTTGCATAATCACTCCCAGCACTCCCTAGAATCCTGTTGTAATTGTCGTATAGTGCAAGCCTCCTCTGGGGAATGCCCCCCCTAATGCATTATTGTCTCTAGTTTGTTTTCTGCTTCATGTAACTCATGCGTTATTCCACCTTGTAGGCCTTTGGATTTAGATATTGCCGCCCCCTTACCACCACCTTAAATGCCTCCCACAGTGTGCCAGCCGATTCTACGCTCCAGGTGTCGGATGTTCAAAGTATTCCTTTATTTCCTTCTTCAGGTCCTAACACCTTGTCTTTCAAAGCTTCAGCCCTAAGTCTCCACGTCAGGATCTGTGCTCTGTGCGGCAAGTATTGCCATGCTGTAATCAATGGCGAGTGGTCTGAGAGGACCCTCGCTTTGTATTCCGACTGCGCTAATTCCCTGCTAACTCCGATGCATCAAATATGTAGTCTAACTACATGTGCAGGTTTTGTGGGGCCGATTGGTGAGAGTATTGCCTATCCTGTGGGTGGTGCATCCTCCATACATCCACTAGTCGGAAATCACTCAATAGGGTCTTCAGAGCCTTCGCTACCGGGGTGGGCTTCTCCATCTTCTCATCTGATCGGTCAACCCTGGGATTGAGCGTGCAATTAAAGTCCCCTCCCCATATAACTACTCCCCTCCCCCATATATGGGCTAATCTTACCGTATAGAGTTCTGAAATACTCAGTAGCATCTTGGTTTGGGGCATACATATTGATAATGCTCAGCTCCCTGTTTTCTACTAGTCCCCTTATTAGCACCATCCTCCGGCTCTATTTAGACTGAAACAGTTTAAAGGGGACATGCGGTGCTATCCACGTAATTAACCCTCTGGCATACGTGGAATAAGTTGCTCCTATGGTAGTCCCTCTCCATTTCCTCCCAACCACCTATTGTTTTTCTTTTGTCAAGTGAGTTTCCTGTAATAAAGCAATATCAATCTTCTGTCTCTTCAAATACATCATGACCTTGTTCCTCTTAAAGTAATTATTAAGCCCCCTGACATTCCAGGTCGCCATCTTGAGGTCCCCCATCTCATCCATACCTCATTCCGCCCATATCCTCCCTCATCTTCTGCTCTATGCGCAGTGATTTATAGGGGTAGGCACGTAGTCTGGGTACGCCATAATAGACGACGATGCTCTATGCATTGTTCCCTCTTTCCTAAAGTGCACCAAAATCTTCTCCCTGTCTCTGTAGTTCAGTATTTTGCGATGATCGGTCTTGGGGGAACACCTGTGGCGGTCTCCACATCAGCACCCTATGTGCCCTCTCCTCTGCAAACCCCTGGGTGAGCGCACCTCCCTTAATTTCCTGCAGTAACATTGTTTCAACATAATTGGTCGGGTCTGATCTTTCCTCACCTTCCGGAAGCCCCACAATTTGTATGTTGTTCCTTCGCACGCGCCCTTCTGCTTCTTCCGCTCGGTTTTCTAGATTGTGGCAAAACAGTTAAGGGGCACAAAAAAGCCAATTTTGGAACCTTGCTCTTGCTTGAAATTAATGATGGGCAGGCAGCAGGTGACCAGAGGATGTGAGTGCCTTGCCCTGGCACAACACTGTGAGACAGAACTAAAAGTTTTTTCCAGTCTCACTGCGCCAACACAATAATCAATCAGATACTGCTTGAGTTGCAGCTTTATTGCAAAAACTAGTGAACAGCCTGACACGTGTTTCGAGCAGTCCTTGCTCTTCCTCTGAGGCTTATAAATGTGGATGTGTTTACGCGGTCATATCAGGTAAGTTGTAGGATTGCTGGATTACAATTCTTCGCAGTTGTGACAAATAATTATATAGCCTTCCGTGCTCGGGGGGTCTGCTGGACGGCGTGGCTTGTTCCTAGATTGTGCACTTGCTGCCGTAGCGTGTGTATTTCCGTGATGTTCGCTGTGCAGGTGGTGTATTGGTCTACATCTCCTTTTCCAGTGCGCTCCGCGAGCACCTATACATCTTGTGGCAGCAAATTGACGTCCACCTGCACCGTGTCTATCTTAAATTCCAGCGAGGTCTTTAAGTGGCCATTGCAGCATCTAGTTTAGCCTCCCCTGATGCTTTCAGATCTGCGATCGCCTTCAGGATCTGGTGATCATCCTGCACTGGAGCTACTCCGCCCTGCGTGGTTTGTCATTTATTCTTCTCCACCTCCTTTGTTTGTGGGGATTTGGCAAATTCCTCCATCATGGGCTGCTTCCCTTTCCCTTTGATCAGCTTAGTGGCTATTACCGCTACAGGGATGGTCTCCACGTCATGTGTTACTACACTCGCTTTGTCTCGTTGTCTCACAATGTCACAATTCCCTTTGCCTCTCAGTCCTCCGTGGGCTGCTAAATGTAGGCTGAGCAGCACTGAAGTATCACTGTACGCGCTCAGTCCCTTGTCAATATCTCTATTCTCGTCCGGCCTCCGAACCCCTTGTCCGGGTTCCTCTCATTAGCGACAGTTCCTGTTCCCCAATGATCTGAGGCTGTTCACTTTTACTTTGTGGCTATGCAGCTCATATGGGGCATCTGCTTCGCTCCTGTTTATGCACAGGGTATCGGTGCACTCCACCTCTCGGGCCAGTGCCTCTCACACGCCTGTAGACTGCTCTCCTTCACGCTCACCACTACTGCGCCGTTCCGGTAGTGGCTGTGTAGTTATGGTTAAGTTGCTGTTTCTATAGGAAGAACACTTTTTGGGCGGCCTATAACTCTGCTCCCCCTGGACGAATCCTCACCAAACTTTGCAAAGTATATGGCCCACTCTGAATCTTTTTGCAAAGTTTGGTGAGGTTTGGTCCAGGGGCGGAAAAGTTATAGGGGGGGGTCCCAAAACGTCTTTTTTTCCCATAGACATATTGGGAAAAACTTTGCGCACGCCTACAGCCCAAACCGCTAGACGGATTTTCACCAAATTTGCGGCAGGAGTGGCCACTTGGTCCCGAAAGTGTGCTTTTGTTAATTTGGTGTAAATCCGTCCAGTAGTTTTTTTTTTTTTAAATGACCAAAACATAAAGCAAAAAAATTAGTGATATCTATGTCCGCTCCGCAGTCACACTTCCCTGTTCGCTCCGCGGACAAGATACCGATTGGCCAAGGGGCTGGCGTCATGACCGCGGACACGTGACATCTCTGCCGATTGGCTGCAGTGAGATGTGTTCTGCGTCAGATTGTTTGGATGCGCCCGACATCTTGGATCCGCCAACAGCACAGCGGCGACCAGCGGCAACATGCTATTTCGAAAACTGTTTTGCTGAGTCATAGTGCTTGGAGAGGTTCACACAGTAAGAGATGGGTGAACAACTGTATTTATTCAGGTGGTAGGTGTTAATGATGTATTCCCCATGCCCGCCTTGTTCGGCATGTTTGTGTGTACAGAAATTGAGGGGCTTAATAAGGGTAGTATTTCAGTCCGTGCACAGGCACCTTGAAACTGTTCGAGTGGTGTTAGTGGACATTGAAATTGAGTACGTCGTTATTATATTATTTTTTCCTATAGGTGTGCTATTGATTAGTACGCTGCCATGAGTGTGACATGCTGCAGAGGTTGTGGCCAGGACCTAGAGTCTTGGATGCATAGCCGTAGGCCGTAGGCCGAAGGCCATACTTCCAAGACTGTAGGCCCTGGCCACAACCACCGCAGCATGTCACACCCATGGATACACTTGTAGTATTAATTATTGATTAGATGGTTGTGGGGAGTGTGTACAGTCATGCACCCAAGAACAAAGTTGTAAGCACTGGAGGTATAAGCCACTGCATACCCTTACATTGTAATATCTATGGACATACAGCTAGGAGTCTAGCCTCTGGCCAGAACCACTGAAGCATACCACACCTATTGATACACCCGTACTACCGCACATCACTCAGGTGGTTGTGGGGAGGGCCTGCAGTGTTCGGTCCAAGGCCGAAGGCCATGCACTGAGAACAAACTTGTCAACTCTACAGTTATAAGCCAACATGGTTTTTACATAGTGCAGTGGTTTTGGGCAGGACGTAGAGTTTTGGGTGCATGGCTGCAGGCTGTATGACTTATACCCAAGTATGTACACACTGCCCACAACCACTGCAGCATATCATATTCACACATCACACCCATACAATCGACTGTGTATCTGGTAGGTGTGGGCAGGGCCTAGAGTCTTGGCTACAAATTGAGTACATGCTACAGTTGCAATATTTCGTTGTATGGGTGTTCTACTGAGTTATAAGCAACCATGGGTTTAAAATGATGTTATGGTTGTGGCCAGGGCCTAGAGTCTTGGATGCATGGTCCTGACCACAACCACCGCAGCATGTCACAGCAATGGGTACACCTGTAGTATTCGTTATCAATCGGATGGTTGTGGGGAGTGTGTAGCGTCTTGGCTGCATGGCCAAAGGCCATGCACCCAAGAACAAAGTTATAAGCACTGGCACTATAAGCCACTTCACACCCATACATTGAAATATGTATGGACATACACCTAAGACTTTAGGCCCTGGCCACATCCACTGCAGCATATTACACCTATAGATACACCCGTAGTATTGAACATCACTTAGGTGGCTGTGGGGACGGCCTGCAGTCATGGGTGCATGGCCAAAGGTCATGCACCCAACAGCACATGTATACATACTGTTACAAGCCACCATGGGTATGATATGGTGTGGAAGTTGTGGCCAGGAAGTAGAGTCTTGGTTGCCTAGCCAAAGCCAGGCACCCAAGACTGAAGTCATAAACTGTGAGGTTATAAGTGAACATGGGCGTGGTGTGGTGCAGTGGTTGTGTACACTTTCTAGTGTCTTGGCTGCATGGCTGCCGACCATGCACCCAAAACTAAATTTAGAAGTAATCAAAATAGAAGCACCATGGTTTTGAAATGAAGCCATGGTTGTGGGTAGGACCCATAGTCTTGCTTGCTTGGCCGTAGGGTGTAGGTTACACATCAAAGATGCTACGCCCAGCCTACAGCCACTGCACCATATTACTGCCATAGATTAGCCGTATATATATATATATATATATATATATATGTATGAAATGACTGTAATTATACTTACTGTTTAATTTGTTCAGAATCCATACATGTCTTACATGACTGTAGTACTTGGCGGAACTAGCCTTTTTTAATTTCTGTGATAAAAGAAAAAAGCATGTTAGTGTTTGCATTTGATGAAGACTTATTACATTGTGTAATAGACAGTTTAGCTTTTTTTTTACCCTCATATTTAGTTAACAAACCAGTGTGCTGTGCATTGTGATCGGTTTCTGTGTTTGTTTTTCTAATCTTTAGGTCTGGGGGGAAAGAATCCTTGTTGGATTTTAAAAAAAAACATTTACTTGCTATGCTACAAACTATTTCTTTGCTTTCTTTGTGTGTTTCCTTGTTCTTTCTGATTAATGTTATTTTTGTTGCCTTGTTGCCGATTTTTAACAACAGTTAGATACCTGTTGGCGTATTCTAACTGTGCATTTGTTGTTACGGTTCTGTGGTATTCATTTATCTGTGTCGTTGTTATACATTCTTGGGCAGTTAGATACCTGTTGGCGTATACTAACTGTAGTCTTTCACTTCATTTTTTGGTAATGTTGAAGTACACATTAGTTATAAAATTTTGGCTTTAAGAAGATTAAATACACATTTGTAAGATTAGCTGGCAATCTCTCTTTTAGAGTAATGGTGCTATCATTACATTCCACCCATCCACATTTCTTTTTAATGTATGTAGTGACCTGCATTGGTTGTAGCTACTGCATGGTAAATTATACCTACTGTTGTGAAGGTTTTCTTTCCAAGTGACACTTGACCGTTTGTGAATCCAGTCAGCTTGCAGTTGTTTTTGGTACCATCTGCATTATAACATAGCAGCATAAGTAGTATGTACTTACTATGTGTTTGTTTCAGTAAGGTGGAGCGATTGTCTGAATTGCACATAGTACATAATCTTCCATGGTGTGCATTCTGTACAAGTTGCTGAAATGGAATGGATACATACACAAATCATTCATTTGGGATTTGTTCCTGTATCACATTGCTACAGAGAGTGCATGTATGTTTCCACATGTATGAAATGTGGAAGATTTCATTTATAGGTATGCTTTTGTTTTCCAGTACTTGTAGTAAGTACATTAGAAATTATTGTGCATCTTCTTGTGAGTTTATAGTGAATCTCACCATTCCAGCACAGTAGTCCAATTCTTGTTTTATTCCGTGAACATTGTACGTGTTCTCAGGATTGTTTGTTGCGTCTCTATGAAGGACTAACATTTGCAAACACAATTGGTCTGTACTGTGTAAGTAAATATTGTTAACAATTGGTGGTAATTGAAATAGAATATTCATTGCTACATTTGCATAGCAACTTAAACCAGTTTCATTTGAAAATTTGAATGGACCAGCTAATTCTGTTTCTGAGTGCTTTTTTTCAGAGTTTCTCTTCCTTCTTTGAAGATGTACCTGGTTTACTTTCCCTAATAGGTTCTTCTTTGCTTGTGGTAATTGATGAACCTTTACCTTCTTTTCTTTTCTTTGAAGGATTTGCTGTCAGATTCTGTTGCATTTCTGTTTCAAGTAGTTTTCTTTTACCTCGTTTCACTATTTCTGGAACAGGATATGGTTTCAGATGGGGGTGTACAGTGAACGTAGTCTATTGTATTCTAAAATACAAGGAATATCCGCGTTCACTTTACTTGCATCAAAGTTGATTAGAAATAGATTGTCAAGTGTACGTAAGTGTGATAGTGCTAAGTAACTTTTGCCTTCTTTAAAGACTGTGTTTCCTATATCTATCAATGCTTTGTCTAGGGTAAGACCTTGGGATTTATGAATGGTGACTGCATATGGAAGAGTCAGAGAAAATTGTTCTCTACGTACATGCATGTCTTTGAACAGAAGGAATCGAGCAGTTGGGCACCCTATCCTTTTCACTTCTGAAAGTTTGTCAAAGCGAATATTGACAAACTGAATGTTGTTGTCACGTGGGTATGATTGAAAGCCAACAACAGTACCCAGTGCCCCATTAACTAGCCCTTGCTCCACATCAAGGTTACGTTTAAGCATTACTCTACAATTTAAGGACCATTTTAATATTTTTTCCAATCCAGCTGTGTTAGAGATTGAATTTTCTAAGCTATTTAGTCTTTTTGTGGCTTGCTCACACATGGGTAGTGTCATACCATGTACGTCTAGTTTGTATGTGGCACAAATTTCCATTATTGGTTGCATTTCTTTATTTAAAATTGTTTCATTGAATTTGAAACAGCTTTCAAGCGTTGGCATTAAGGTCATACAATTGACATTTTTGTGCGCTAATTGTTCCATAACATCAGTAGCACACACACATCACCATAAAGTGCATGAATGTGGCGGTTTTTCAATAATGCGTGTGCTTCTTTAGATAGTACACCAACTCTTCTAATACTTTTTAAGATGTTGTCATGATGCCTACCCCCGGAGCACCAGGCCAGGCCCAGCACCCCCAGGAGCAGGCATCACGCCCCCGGGTAAAAGCCCAGCGGCCCTTTATAGGGGCTCTTTGGACTCTGTCCTGGCGCCGTTGGCGCCAGGCTCATGTTGGACATCAGTCCTGGCGCCATAGGCGCCAGGCTCATAAAGGGAAGTGTTTGGTGCACTTACCTGAAGCAGAACATGCTGCACACTCACCTGATGCAGACCATGCTGCATGAAGAACCAAGCCAAATGAGGCTTAGGAGGGACTATTTTTCTGAAGGAACTATTTTGTTACTTGGGTGGGGCTGTGGAAGAATACTCACCTGGAACTTCTTCCAAGGCTATTTAAGCCACACCCGGACAGCCACACCTGCTTCGCGTTGTTCTGCATCCCAGCAGCTGAACGCTCACCGTGTCTGCTCCTGCACCTGGACTCCAGCCACGCCCACCTCAAACCTGGAACACCTGTAAAGGAATAAGAGAAGAGAAAGGTGAAAACCAAGAACTATTTCAACCTTCTTACCTGCATCCGGAATCTTCACGCCAGCATTCCTGAAGGAAGACTTCCATCTAAAAGCACTGCGTTGCTCGCTACAGCGCCGCGCTTCACTTCCCTGTTCCCGAGAAGCCGCCCGGCTCCATCGCGGCTCTCAGTGCCGGTCGCCACATCTCTGCACCGCACCTAAGGAGAGAAGAAGAGACAAAAGGTGAGCAAGGGAACACAAGAGGAAAGCCGGATTTTCAGCCATATTACTTACCGGCTATTCTTGGTGAGCCATTCCACATCTCGGGTCGGCGCCACATCTCTGGCAGGTACCGCACCCCGGCCCCTATGGGGAAAGGAGAAAAGACATTACTGGGGAATTATAAAGACATTTAGAGGGGTCGCCCCCATCACTGACTCACCTGATTTTACCCCGGCAATTTAACCTTTCAACGCATCGCCTTTGTTCTGCACCTGAAATAAAGGACAGAAAAAGACAACATAAAAGGAGACTCACACTTGAACTTTTGCATCTTCATACTTACGGCGTATCGCTCAGTAAAGTCAAGTGGATTTGCCAGCGCCATTCTGAAAACCAGTGAAGTAACTGGACGAACGCGCGCCCCTGCACCAGAAGCAGGATGGAGAGTTCATCCTTCCAAACCATAAGGTGAGCTTAAACCGGGGGTTTTGGAGGAAGTCAGAGGAGAACAAAGGGGGAAAGGGGGGACCAAGCACATTATTCAGCAGACAGTTAATCCCCTTTCTCATCTGCAGAAGGATATCCCTACGGGCCAGACAAGCAAGATTTGGGCGTCCTGTTCAATCGGTGGTTCGAATTCTGCGCATCTCGCTTGAAGAGGCCACAGCAACCCAGACCAGCCCCTCCGTGGGAGCCAGGTGAGCGTTACAGATGTTGGCATAAGTGAAATCTGCAGATTGCTGCATGTTTTCTGTTCATTCTCTGTATTGGAAATGTTGCCTAAGGTTAACATTTCCTATGCTGGCAACAGATTTACGGCAGAGTTTGCGTTCTAAGGTTTTAAAAATAGGTTCACATTTCACTGGTGTCAATTGTAGAAGATCTAATGTGTTTCCCTTCAAAGAGTTCTTTGTAGTTTGTTTTAAGTACTTCTTGCAATCTGAGGTGACTCAAAGCCAACATTGGGTTGGAGACCATGCTCATTTCATCTATTAGTAGCATTTCCATTTGCTTTAATACTCTGCGTAGTTCATTGCAGCTTCTGCAGAAAGTTTATAATAGTCTAATTTGTTTTGGTGTTCTACTGGAAGAAGCAGTAATCAGTGTAAAGTGACACTGCCTATGTTGTAGGCAGCTAAACCTGTGGGGGCAGTTACAACAGCTGACAGTTTGTTGTTTGTCAATTGCTGAAGGAACTTACTGATGATTTTGATTAAGAATATTTTTCCTGACCCAGCATCACCACTGACGCACAGCAGTATTTATTTGTAATTTTGGTAGGTACATTCTTTATTTTCGTGTTGTCCACCATGTGCAATTTGTTTTGTTACGTCTTCAAAAATGGTGTGCTGATCTTTAAGTTTTGCTTGTTGTACAGTTAAGTCTTCTATATTTTCTTGATAGTGACACATGGTGTTTTCCACTTCTGTCATAGCTAATTCTGCCTCATTTGCTATTATTGGCTGTCCCAGTGGTTCTTGGCTTCTTGTTGCTGAAGGTTGACTACTGTCGGAAGAGTCCTTATCTAGTTGGGCCTGAAATTCTTCGTGTTGCTGTTCATTGTGTAACATTGTTTTGTACTGCATAAAGTTCACATCGGTGATAGCGCTTTAATTTGCTTTGAAAGCATCTTCATAGCAGTCAGAGTTCTCTAGTATCTCTATCTCTTCCTCTTTTCTCCATGGTTTAAAAAGTTGTAGCAGAGACATGTAATATAGTTCTTTATGTTGAGGAGTTTTTAATGACAATTTGACATGATTAATTAAGCTTTGTTTGGTAAGTTTCACTAAGCTGCCTTCACAATCTGTGACTCTATATCTGCCTTTGCTTTCATCGGGTTTTATATTATTTTTTGTATGCAAAGTTTTGAGCTATGTGTTATAGACACATGCTTTCCAAAGTGCTACTCCTGTTCGGATAGCATGTGTCCAGTAAAATGTTTTTTAAAATGTCTTGGCTCTTGGGATCATTTCTGGCAATTGTTTCTATGTTCTCATGTGATTTCAAAACTCTTTATCTAGATTTAGCAGGACCAAGACTTAGCCATACTATGTTGTCTGATTTTCCGTACAAAGCAGTACCAGTTAAACGATCTGCCGTTTCATAGGCGCCACATTCTCTATGAGAGAGCATTTTTATGCCTAGGCTGTACAATTTCTGAGACAGTGTTTTGTCTGATGATAGGTCATCCCAGAGGTCTTGAAGCTCTGTTTTTTCTGCTTTTGTTAAGTAGGCTGTAACATATCGTGCAACAGCCGTGGAATTGTCTGCAATGTACTGCACATCTATGTTTGCATTCCATAAGAGAGCAATGATTGCATTGTAATCATTGATATATTTTGATTCTTCTGTTCTTTTTATGTAATATGTGTTCTTAGGTGATTTACCTTTAACACTATGTCGAACTGAAAACATGAAGTTGTTCACTTCACCGGTTTCTGTAACTGGTCTAGGAAAAACAAACCAGCATTTGGTGTAATATTTCCCTTTGTTTTTGTTTTTGCAACAACAATATTTGCCACATTTGTGTCTTTGAAATTGTTAAATCTGCCCATAATATGTCCGTTGTGAAGGGATTTCAAAAGTGACATTCTTTTGGATGAACTGCAAAACAGTGGCATCAGTGTCGTGACCAAATTTAGGTGCACCTTTGATCCATAAAAGCATGTGAATATGTGGTGCTCCTCTCGCTTGGTGGTATTTTCTCCAAAAGAAGTGTTGCACTTCTCCGAGGGGACAAACAGTTTTATTGCAAATAAAGTGTAGCATAGCAATGAAACGATGATGGAAATATCTTGACACACTAACTGGATCTAGAGAGCAAAGTTCTCCAGGTGTTAATAAATGTATGTTGGTTTTGTTGTTGTTTGATGTGCGTAGGAACTCATGTAAATCTTCCCATGCATATTTTGCACAACTTAGTGTAAGAAACCAAGTCGGTGGTCCAAGGTTTCTGATCATACAACATACATCTCCATGCCGTCGGAACTAGTATTATTTTGTACCACGCATGTTTGCAAACAAATTTGTTATACTTGATTGTAAAACCTCATCTTTTTCTTGTATTTTTTGTATTAATTGCATAGCTGACATATTTTGAAAGTGGGTTCCAGATTTCAAAATGTGTGCAACTCCATAACATAGGGTTGCTAGTCACTTTCAAAGAGTAGGTGGAATATGCATTCCACATTTTGTCTAAACCTGGGATCTTGAGAATACATTCGTAATGAGCGGTATTCTGATGCTGTAATCTGAGTGGGTCTAAAATCGTATCTTCCACCTTTGCCAGTAGGAAATAGCAGTGGAAAAGCACATGCTTCTATACTTTTTTCCCATAGGCTCATTGGTGAACCTTTGGTTTGTCGCATTTCGCAAGTTTCTAGTGCATCATCTATGCTTTCATTGGAATGCAATGGATGAATTGTGTACTGGTCCAAAAGAGTGGATACTGCAGCAGGATCCAGAAGTTCGAATTGTCCAGTTTCTGATGACTCTTCAATTATTTCAGTTGTTTCCCTTAAGCTTTCTTCAATATTTATTTCCTTGTAGTATTCGTTATTGTCTTTTAGATATTGCAAGGCTTGTCTAACTTTATGTAAGTCCACCAGTTGTTGCCAAATTTTTTTTGTCTTTTGTTGGTACACCATTTACCAAGACAATTAAAGAATGCTCTATTGAAAGTTGCACTCCTAGAGTGTGTACATTTTCTGTTAGATCTAATGGCAAATAAACTACTTTGCCACGAATGCCTTTCACCAATTCAGAGGGAGGTAATTTTGCTGTTTTTGGGTCAAGGCGTATAATTGCTTGAAATGGGTGAACTGTTTGAATTATGATGCTCTCATACAAATTGAGTTGTTGCAGGGTTTTTGGTAGTGGGAACAATTCCAAATTATTTGTGATAGCACGTGAAGGAGTTTGGTTGTTGTCTAGTTTTGTAGCGCAGTAACTGCAACATATTAGGAGTTCACTTATTTGATATTTGTTTTCGGCTAAAAGGTAGCGAGCTAATTCAAACCATTTGGAATCTTCATTGTCTTCTATTTTGTATGATATGTCTATATTTTTTGTGTTCCTTTTGTAAAACGTTCTGCGGCAACACACACACATATGGTTTGGTATTTCAGCTGATGCACTTTTAAATTTTAGTATTTCTTTTGTGTATATGTGTAATAGAAGGTTGCTATGTGCAGAATTGTTGCTAGTCTGTTCTACAACTATTGCATTTTGTAAGTGGCTTTCACTTCCAAAATATTTTCTCTGGATACGGTCCATTTCTTCTTGTAGATATTTGGGTGTACCATGCAGAATAGTGTTATTTAAATTGGCTAATTCTAAAGCTGGACTTTTACCATGGTATATTTTATATACTAGATTTCTTACATTTGAATGATGTATTGATATCCTTTTGATATCATGGAAGGTGCTTTTGCAAATAGGTCCAGAAATGCAGGCTAATGAATGTCCTTGTAGTCCTGTGTATTTGCGCACTGGACAGATATCCACATTTTTCAGCACTTTAATTTTAATTTTGTCTTTACCTTTCATATACTGATTGAGGAACTGATGTAAAGATTTGAAAGGTTTGTTAGGAATGGCACACATTGACGTGCATGGCCATTTGTATACTGGACGGTCTGGTTCAGTCGAATCGAGAGGTAATTCTGAGTTTTCAGGGGATACTTTTCTAAGCAGTGTTTCTTGTTGCATGATGCCGTTATTGATTTTTTCATACCCTCGTCCACTGCTATGGATGACAATTGTTTCTTTGATTTTGTTTGTATGCTTCTTCATTAAAATATGGTTCTGTGGTTGTTGTGTGACTCCATTCACCTCCACAGATATGTAAGAAGGTATTTTTGTTCACATTCCGTTTTTCTGATCAGTTTCTTTTGTAGTATGTACTTAGTTTTGTTAGTGGTTTCAGCCTATTTAACACTAATTTAAACAACTTCCTTTTGAGAAGGATTGCTCTGTCTGCGAGAGCTTGTAGGATTAATTTTCTACGGTGGGTTTAAAGGGTCGAGGATGATTTCGGTCCTCTTCTTATTAGATTCTGAAGGACTCTGTGGCGAAACATTTTTGTTAAAATACTTTTTTTACTATAGGTTCTTGTTACTATATCAGGATAAATGGGAGCATTGTTAGCAGTACTGGTAGCCAATTTTTTGTGAAGAGTTTTGTGTTTTGTGCCACATTTTGTTGGAGGAGGTCAAGTTTCGGTAGTTGAAGCTTCCTTTGTTTTGCTAAACGACTGTATTAGCTGTTTTATTCCAACGTTCTCTACAAACTCTGCTAAAGATGGATGCTTAGGTTGGACACTTTTATTTTTATTTGCTCTACTTCTGCGTTCCTTTCTACAGACTTGCTTTTTTGGTAGGAATTCTTTGGGGTCTGTTGAAAGAAGGCATGGTTTGGTCTGTTGTACAATGTATGTGTGCTGTGTGCATGCGTGCATGAGTTTGATGGGGAAGCTCTTTGTGGTGGTGTGTGAATGTGCATTGGCCTCTTACAATGATTTGGGAAGGCTATTTTTCTGTTTGTATACTACTACAATGTGCTTCAGATGAGAGTACAAAGTGGGCTAGTGGTGAGGAGAAGCATTAACAGTAAACGTAATGGCATAAAATTGAAGCAGCTATGTGCATTCTAGTACTACAATTGTAAGTCTTCTGTATGTTATTTGAGTTGCAAACAGACAGGGATTTGTGAGCCATTCTACTTGTTATTCTTTGTTTAATAAATGGGTATTTGTGGGTAGAATGGTTCAGAAATTACTGTTTGCTTTGGTGCGCAAATTAAATACATAACCCACACAGTCTGTTTGAGGAATAGTTAGAATATAAAGGTCGTACTGTGCTTACTTTTTTTTGCAGAATGACCAGGTTTCTTCGTTTATGTCGTTTGCAGTGTAGATGCTGTTGATTTTCGGAAGAGTAGTCTTCACTGTGATTGTAAAAAGAAGAAGTTAGTAACTGTGTGTTAAAGCAGTGAAGTTACTGTATACGTTAATTTTGTATCTTTCGTCAGAGTATTCTCCTTTGCTATTTCAACACAGTGCATGTGTGCATTTCACTTCACTATGTGCTGCCTTTGTATGTTACTTGCAGTATGTTAGTTGCACGTGCTTCAGAAATGAGTAAAATGTTTAGGTTATGAAAATGCCTTGTTTTTTTTAAGCTGTGTTATCTATAGCAGAGAGGTTTGTAAGCGATGGGTCATTATAGTAGATGGGGAAACATTTCTGTACTTTCATATCATAAGTACGATTTCGAAAAATCGGGAGACCCTCAGAGGGAGATGTCACCACAGCAATCGGGAGCGTTTATTTTTCTCATACGATCGCATTGGAATTAGCATTTATGTAGGCAGTACACAGTGAAAAATTGTGCCATTTTCTAATGGAAAATCGAGTTTCGCGCTAAATAGGGAGGGTTGTAACGTATGTATAGGTTATGCAGGAGACAGTAAGAAGTAGTGCGGTTTGTGAATGAAAAATCGGACATCTTGCACTTAAAGGGTGAGCGTAGTTATGTATTGGCTATGCAGATTTAGTGGCATTAATTTGTTTAAATGAAATCATAAGGGTTGTACATGTTCTCTGATTAAAATATGCATACTTGTACTTTATACGCATGCATGTGCGCATGCATGGAGCTGTACGTATAAATCCGCGACACTTGCACAGTAGTTGTTGAAGTAGGTGCTTTGCAATGATATGCGACTTGCATTCAGAGTGATCACTACTGCATTTGAAGTGCGAAATTTTGATGACGGAGTTAGATGTAGGGATGTTGAATGTGATTGGTGGATGGTTGTGTGACTGCTTAGCTGTGTCCAAGAGGGAATGGATTTGCGAGTGATGTGGAAAGGGTAGAAGGACTGGCTAAGAGTTACGTGCCGCACGTAGACCACGCTTGTCCGCGGGTAGGGCGTGTCACATATGGGTTTCTACAGCAAATCCAGCATGGAAAGGGGACTGTAGGCATCATCCAATCAGATGTTCACATTGCTCTTTTGTGTCAAAAGACAGTGCATATACTGAAGATGGCAGAGGTGCAGAGGGTCAGGGTTTTGGTCCTTGGAGATATTTTTGTACATGGTTTACAGCACTATGCCAAAAGTAGGCATGTGGCACACCATTTCGATGTGAGAGGAGTGGAGGTGGTGTGGAGCGCTGAGACTGATCGCAATGTTGCGGCAATTCTCCAAGTTTGCACCAAGACGCCTATGATGACCACTCCTCATGTGGTAGTTTTGCACTACGATGCTTGCCATTTGGGCTACGTCAGTTCACATACTTTGTTGGAAGATTTGGAACAGTTGGTTCAAGCAGTCATGAACATCTTTCCAACTGCAAAATTATTTTTTTCTGGGTTACTCCCTAGAGGAAAATGGGACAACAGTTCTGTTTTCTGTCCTGATCAAAATATTGGGAGGTGTAACATCAATCGCGGCATGGGCGCTTTTATGTTACGCGCTGGTATGTTTTTTTGCAGCCACGAGAACATTGTTCCCAGTAATGCGGCTTATTTTGAAGCAGATGGTGTTGCGTTATCTTCTTTGGGAAATGCCATGTTCTTTTGCAATGTGAGGCTTGCTTTGGAGAAGGTTGTGTAATGGTTGTAGGAGTAAAGTAAGAACAAAAAATATTTTTAAAAAAACAAAATAACAGGTGTCTGTAAGGCATCTGCCCAAAAAAAAACTGCTCTTTTCAGAGCCCACTTTAAAGGGGAAAAGGGGAATAATATTTAAATGTACAGTTGTCACGCTCTGATCCTGTAAGTGTCAGCGAACATGGTGGTAGTTTGCAGGCGGCACATATTACCAATGGGGATTCTAGGGTTGGAGACGCATGCAAATGAGAATGTGCAAAGGTAGGGATTGGTCAGTAAAGTTCGGTGGGTGTCTTCTGTATGGAGAAATTTAGTGAGAACATCTTTTCCCTGACAGGAGACCAGACAGCCATGGCTCTGTGTGCTCGAAAACAGATTATCTGGATTCTTGGGAGACTCATGGATACATTAGTTGAAGGTGCATGCAGAAAGTTGCGGTCTATGTACAGATCTTGAATTTCCTCATGTGGAAGTGCACTGGCATGGCGTGCGTGAAATGAGGTGGCTGGACTTGGTACCTCTCTGTGCAACTTTACAGACAGAGCATCATCCTGGTATACTTATCATTCATAGCAGAGGAAACACTTTAGGCCATGTCCCTGGAATTTCTTTGCAATTTTTAATGAAGGAAGTACTTGCGAAGGTCATGGACATGTTTCCAAATTGGCAAATAGTTTTTTCCTGTATTGCACAAAGACAAATATGGCTGCGTTCTTCTACATTTGGTCCACAAATGGAGAAAGCGAGGCGCAATGTGAATAAGGCTGTTTGTGCCTTTCTAAGAGATGTTGGCATGTCCTCATTCCACAATGAAAACATTTTGTTTCGCAGCTCTTTCATTTTTCGCAGAGATGGAGTCCATCTCACATACGCTGGCAATCAGATTTTTCTTCACAATGTACAAAATGCATTGCGACTTTTTTTGGGATCGTAGTCACCTATTTGGCAGTCCGTTTTTTCCAACCTACATTTTGTGAAGCACACACACCACCACCAAAAGGCTCTTTTCAGAGCCACCAATTACTCCAAGTGAAAAGTCCATTGGTTTTGCTCTGCTTGCACCCTCCATTTTTGTGTGTCCTACGACTGTGCGCTGACTTTTCCAAAAATGCACGGAGGCCTACAACGGTCACTTGATAATTCTATTGTTAAAGTGAGAAAGGCGGCTCTGAAAAGAGCCTTTTTTGTAATTTTTGTTATTTTCAAGTTTACTGCTTTTGATGACACGACACACTAGTAGAGGAGGGCAAAGAAGGGTAAGGAAGGGACACCAACCAAGGGGATGAGAAGGGGCAGGTGGAGAGAAAAAGATATATGGTGGGCTTTACTTAGGTAGGGAGCAATTCTTCTGGTGCTCTGTGACCGTAGCCTCAAATGCACTTCAAAGACCCTTCCCCCCTGCGGAGTACTGCGTCACAGTACACACACAATATTGTGTCACTCGAAAGGTAAGGGTCGACAGCATCGCGAATGGCTTGTGAGGCAGCTGGAGGAATGCGCTCCCCCACAGGAGTGTCTCTTGTGGTGAGAGGATCGGACACGGGGGATGCTGTGGAGGAACTCAATCTACTACGTTCTTTGCATGGCACCACCATGCGAATGTCCGCACTGTGGAACGAAGTTAAGTGTCGCTTCATGGTTGTCGTACCAAAGCTGTACGCACCAGGTCTCCCGCGACTGAGCACTAACTGGCACTGATTATCCTTGACCAGGTTCGCACGTGCTTTCGGTACGTTCCCTAAAACGGAAAACAACCGCCACACCCACGACTCCCGGCGAGTGTTTGTAGTGCGGAGTTCCTCCACCTCATTCTCTTCTTCCTCGATCTCTACATCTTCACCCGTATATCCCTCTGCAGGCCCTTGGGGAGGTGGTGGCAGTGGAGGGTTTGGGGGTGGTGCTGAGGCTAATGAAGCAACAGTAGCCATGGATGCCATAAGGATTAGTTGCCTAATGGTCGCTACAGCAGTAAAGGCAGCTTAACTCAAACTACTATAGCCAGAAGCACAATGAAGATGAGCTGGGGGGTGTGGCCGTTTGTAGTGGTGGATGGGTGCGCCTCGTGACCATATTGATCACTAAAAAGTGCTGCAAACATTCTAAAAGACACGTTCACAGGAAGAGGTATTGTATGGGGCATGTGAAATAGTGATTTTATACTGTAAAATAATTTACCATGTATAAGTTCTTTTCCAATGTTGCGGAAGCCGATAAACTACGCAAATTAGTCCACACGCTCAGCGTGGGTGCAGTCACATGATGAAATTGCGACACAAGTGAGACGGACAGTTAGGGACACGCGCGATGTTCGCAGTACTCATGGGTGTACTGCGGATGTGTGTACATGATCTGCTGACTGTACGGACAGGTCCAGTGTCCTTAGGACACCTCCATTTTGTTTGATTACGAACATGCCGGCCACCGCGCCTGTTCTATGGACGGTTCCATCTTGGCTGCGAATGGTACGGACAGGTATTGTGTCCTTAGGACACTCCCATTTTGCTCATTTACAGACATCACGGACACCTGGCATGTCCTAGGAACATGTTTTATCTCGTTTGTGAGCGGTACGGAGAGGTATAATGTCCTTAGGACGCCCCGTTCTGTTCATTTACGCACAACTTGCACAGATGGTGCGTTCTAAGATCAGTTCCGTCTTGGTTGACATTGGTACGGGTAGGTGTATTGCTGTTAGAACATCCACATTATTTTGCTTACGGCTAGCTCGAACAGGCACGCTGTTCGCGAACATTTTAAGTCTTTTTTTTAAAAAAAATGTTTTACTCAAACCCTTCGACTACAACAAATATACAAAAACTTTCTAAAAACACACACACACACTTCAATCAACAGAAATAAAGGGGGAAGCTGACACGAATATAGGGGAATTGGGGTTCAACATGGGCTGATTGTGGGGAGATGATTTGTGAGGGGAAGAAGGGATGGATGTTTCATCAAAACATCTGTTTTCTTCTTGAAGGTTTGGGGATGGTTCACTAGGAAATGGAGAAGGGGCGTAGGTACAGGTGGGACAGTGATAACGTATTTTTCCTCTCACAAATTCCTCCACAAATTGCCTTAAACTGTTAAAATTGTCATTTAGTGTGTCCATTTTCAGTTCTATCCTTTTCAGCCAGGTTCTTCCACTGTGTCGTTTGTTGGCCTTTCTTTTTTTTTTTCCTGGTCTGTTAAAAATAAATATATATATATATATGTTAAATGCCCATAAAATACTGACCATTATTTTGCTTATGCAGAGCACTGTGTACCATTATTATCGCTATCTTCGGACATTTTTCCCATGAGGAAAATTCTCCTCCAGCCACTCCAAAGTACTGCACATTTATTTCTGTGTCAAAACAGAAAGAAATGATTTTTTCTGCCCATACCAAAAAAAGTAAACACGCATATAAGAAAAATGAGGTTCACTTACTATTTTGTTGTAATTTGTCTTTGTTGTAGTGCATGCGTCTACGGTCGGTCCTGGCTGCAGAGTTTCTGTGAGGTAATCACATTGGAGGCATACTTTTTTTTGTTATGGTATAATCCATTTCATTCTACATGGTCATTAAATGCATGGTTTTTGTTTCAGACGTTTAGGTGTCCCTATTTATTTACTAGTACTTATAATGTCTTTATGTGTACTTTTTCCAAGATGAGCATTTTTAGTGTAAGACAATAGTACAATTTCAGATACCCCCTGAGTGTTTGGGTACTATTGACTTCGTCCGCGCCCGTCCGCAGACTGGCGCTCAGTCCGTGCCTTTCAAATATCAATAGCGAGGGAGTTCTTAAAGTAAGCAGATTATACTGCAGATCTTCCAAGATCACATGATGATAGTGTATATTCAGCAAA
Organism: Ambystoma mexicanum; assembly: GCF_040938575.1. NCBI lineage: Eukaryota > Metazoa > Chordata > Amphibia > Caudata > Ambystomatidae > Ambystoma > Ambystoma mexicanum. Next base: position 1,134,942,591 of record NC_090923.1, read on the forward strand.
AAAACTTTATTACCGCGATGTTATGATTAGGTTTCCCTTAAAAAATACCTGTGAAATTCAGTTAAAAAAAAACTTTGTTAAAGGGACGTTATATTTAAGTTGCCCTACTTAAAAACCAGTACAATTCACTAAAAAAAAACTTTGTTAAGGGGACGTTATGATTAAGTTGCGCTACTAAAAACCTGTGAAATTCTCTGAAAAAAACTTTATAAATGTGACATTATGGTTCGAAGTAAAACTGAAAAACCCCTGAAATTCGCCAGTTAGGGTAGGCTAAGCAACCATAACTGCCCGCACCACTGTGCACTGCTAACAAAACACCCAGGACATCAAAGATGACATCACAAACTGATGACATCACATGTGTAGCCCCTTCGTTTGTGTTCACTGCTATATCTAGGCCAGGTGGGTTTATTTACTGACGGTCAGAAACCTAACTTTCAAAAGGTATTACATGTACAGATATTGCTATTCTCACATGTTCTTACTATACTTTCCTTAGAATTTAATCACATCTTATGATGTACATCTATAGGGGAAAAAGCAGGCCTGAAGCACAGCAATCATGTTTGTGCATGAATACAATCATGTAGATTATACACAGTTGCTAATGATACTGCCTCTTGTTTGCTTACTTTACTTTCCATATATAAGCCCCATATTTGTATGCATTTTAGTCTATTTATGTTTTGTGTGTATTACTAGAAATATGTAGTAAGTGATGCATTATTAGCAACTTGTACATGTTTCACAGATCAGAAAAGTCTGATACAGAAGCATTCACTGTTTTATTGTACAACTTTGGAAAGTACAAATATAGCACCTCTGTGTTCTATGCTGCAGCCAATACCTACATTTCTGTATGAGTAGCTTCCTGTACTAGAAAGAACACTGCAATGGAATTTTCTGTAGAACACTAAATTGCGTGGTGAAGTATGTACTTTATTACACATGTCCCGATAACCCCTGATACTTTTTTGCCAAAATTACATTCACAACCCCTTGTCTGAAAAGTAAATACACATGTGATGTCATCAGTGATGTCATCAATGACATTTGTGATGTCATCTTTAATGTCCTGGGTGTTAGTGTTAGCAATGCACAGTGGTGCGGGCAGTTATGTTTGCTTAGCCTACCATAAGTGTCAAACTCAATTACTTAAAGTGTTGTTAAATGTACTTAAACTGTTAGGGAGTTTTTCTCAAATCTGCCTGTGGTAGGACTTTATAAATCTGTCCCTATGCTATACAGAGCCCGAACCTCTAATACAGGCCTGTACCACTCAAGGTATTGGTAGTATGGCAGAGCAGCCAGAGCAGCCAGGCTTATCTTAGGAGGGAGATGTGAGCTGTAGGTCAGTAAAGAGAACTTAGAATATACATAGGCCCAAAAGAAACATGCACACACTTGTTATATCAAAATAGTAATTTATTCTATATATACACAAGGCAAAGATAAATCTTAAAATGGGTAAGTACTATTTCAAAGCTAATAGACACAAAAGAAAAACAATGCAAAAATTCATTTGAGTAAACCACAGTGTAAAAACGTACATGGTCAACAAGTGCAATTCATAGGTAAGTAAAACCACTATTAGAGTAACTCCGAATATTCTGTGAAAGGAATAAAGTGATGAACAGCACCACCAATAGCAGGTAAGCACTTGCCAAAACCTGTAATACTGTCCAGAGGCCTAAAGGCTTTAGCAGTCCATACCTATCTAGGTTTGAGGTTTTGGAGAGAAAGCAGGTAAGACACAGCTGTAGAAAAGTCAAAGTGCCTGTGGATTCTTCTAATACAAGTAGCAAGCTTTTGCTGGTAAAAAGGGTTACGGGACTTCGGAGAAGGCTCCCTGAAAGTGCACAAGCATTAGGCCAGGGTGAACGTGTATGGCTGAACACCCAAACACTGGAATCGGCACTCCAGCAACAAAGGAGTGACAGAAAGACTCTAGGTAAGTATTACATTGAGTCCCAGAGTACCTTAGGAGCAATGAAGATGAGGAAGCCGGACGCCTTCATGATGCTGCAGCTGCAGGCCCGGTCTCCTGTTCCTTGTTTTCAAATCGACAAGGAAGCTCCAAAGAGGATGACTTTCTCTTCCTTGGCCTGGTGGGCATAATCAGTCCTAAGACGACCTGCGATTTGAGCCATCCCATGACGACCTGCAGTGTTCCTGTGATGCAAACCGCAATACCCTGGGACCTGCGATCATCCTGCAGTACATCGTCTTGCAACGAATGAATCCTCACTAAAACATTGGTCGACTCCTTCCGGACCTCCAGAGGCAAGATCCATCTCCTCAAAGTCCCCTCACAAGAGTACAGGACCGAGCAAGCGTGGTAGATTGACCGGGCAGTAATTGTTTCCATTGACAACCAACTACAGTACAATGAGCTGCTACTAAAGGCGGCACAAGATTTGAATATCGACACTCAGGAGGCACTGGTCGACAAGGACTCTGTGAAGACATTCTGGGGGACAAACGGTTTGCCACCCAGTTTATTCTGCTCCTGTAGTTTGTCCAAAGACGCATCCAGCCATCCCTCCTGCGGCTAGTCTCACAAGGGCGGTGAACCCCAAAATAGAGAAAGTATTCTGACCGGTGCCCACTGACCCCCTGTATATTAGGGGTCATCTTAAACCAGATTCCTTAGTGGTCACCACCACCAGAAAGAAGGCAGGCACCCCCTGGCGTCGGCAGAGGCCCCTCCAGACAAGGTAAGCAAAAAAATGTATACTATCGGGAGAAAGGTCACCTCCTCTGCAGCATACCAGACCAGAATCGCCTACAACACTACGCTTTTAGCGAGTTATGGCTGCCACAAATAGAATTACCTGGGACGTCAAATCAAAGCCGTCCCAGAATCACAAAGGGCTCAATTGTTAAAGGCCATCTCAGAAAGCAAGCAGATGTCAAACCGCATACAGAAAAACAGCCTTGATGCCGCAGATAATGCAGGACGCATCATAGCAGAGGGTACGCTCAAGCGCAATGCCTAGCTCAGACAATCTGGGTTTAAATTAGAGACTCTGGCAGCCCTCTTAAACATGCTGGTGGAGCCAAATTTGTTATTTCGGGAAGGCCATCAAAGACGCCCCTAAGAGTGCTAAAGAGGAATACAGCACTCAACCTTGGACAGTTGACAAACAAGCCCTAGGTTCAACAGGGATCCTCAAACTGTAGGAGGTTTCGGGGTCAGGGTGCTCAACGTTCCTCAGGCTACACTCTGGGTGGACATTCCTTGCCTTGGGGCCAATCACAAGGTCTAGGTTCCCCTTCCAATTTTCTAAGAGGAAATTAAAGGGGCAGAGGAAGGGGCAGAACCTCGCCTGGGAGTGGCTCCACCCCTCCCAAACTAAGACGCACCGCTTCAGGCCCCTCTTGTGCCACTCCAGTAGGAGGCCGAATTACACACTTCACCCACGCACGGGATGGGATAACGTCAGACAAGTGGATGCTGTCCACCGTGGCAGGCGGGTATTGTATTGAGACAATACTACTGCCCGCCAAGAAACAGGAAAATCTCAACAGAAGACGCATTCTGGTGGAAGAAGTAAAGGCACTGCTGGAGAAGTACGCCATAGAGATCGTCCTAGCAAACCAGGTAAACAAGGGTATTTATTCAACGTACGTCCTTGTGCCAAAGAAAGACCTTAACATGGGCCTAGTATTAGATCTGAGCCCTGCAAACTACTATGTCAAACCCCAAAGGTGTTTTGCAAGACCACTCTCCAAGAGGTAATCCCACTCCTAAAACGGGGGGACTACATGGCAACATTGTATATGAAAGATGCATTCTTTCATATTTCAATGCTCCCTGCACACAGAAAATATCTGTGTTTCAAGATAGTGGGAGTTCACTACCAGTTCAAAGTACTCCCCTTCGGCATCGCCTCAGCTCCAAGAGTATTCACAAAGGTGTGCTCGCATTAGTGGCAGCACACTTGTGCATGTGGTCAATCCAGTATACCCTTATCTGGACAAGTGGCTAATCACTGAGGAATCTCCTCAAATTTGCAAACAAAATACGCAAAAGACCATAAACCTTCTTTTCAATCTGGGCTTCTCCATCAACAAAAATAAATCAAGTCTAGTCCCCAGCCACACACAACAATGTCTTGGGGCTATCCTTAAAACAAAGAAGGAACTGGCTTTCCTCTCAACAGAGAGAGTACAAAACATGCTGTTGCAAGTACCTCACCACAAGGTCGGTCGCCAGATAATGGTATACAAAGCAATTCGCTTGCTCGGGATGATGGCCTCATATATCCACTTGGTTTCACATGCATGTCTGCGCATGAGTCTAATGCAGTAGTGGTTGGCAAAACAATGGTCTCAGGCAAGCGGTCAGTGGGACGATCTTGTGCATGTCTTGCTAACCTTGGTGCAGGCTCTTCGCTGGTGGTCTAGGGACAAACCACTAAAAGGGAAACCCTTTTGCGTTCCACCAGCACAAGCAATCCTGACTACAGATGCCTCGCTCGCCGGTTTGGGGCTCATTTCTTCCACCACACAGACCACGGCCAGTTGACAAGTGCCACCACATAAAAACATAACGACTTCCTTGAACTATTAGCAGTCCTCAAGCCGTTCAACAACATCTCACAGGTCAAATTGTGCGAGTCCTCAGAGACAGCACCACTGCAATGTTCTACCTGAACAAGCAAGGAGGCACACACTCTCAAAGTTTGGCCAAGCTATCCCAAAAAATACTGAAGTGGGCACTCGAGCAGAACATGTTCCTAACATCCGAACGTGTCCAAGGAGAACTCAGTTCTCTGACAGACACTCTAAGCAGGTACACAATGCCCAGATTTTGCATACAGGTTTCTACACCCGGGTTCCAAGTGGAACACCTTGTGGTTGAATTGGTCAGCAAATCCTTACGCTTTTCCCCCAACACCACTCCTGAGCAAGATAGTGCACAAGATGCACCAGGAACAAGTAACTCTAATCCTAGTTGCTCCAATGGGGGTGGGACAACCTTGGTTTTCGCATCTGTGCAAACTGGTGATGTGCAATCCAATCAAACTCCTGTCCCCCTTCAACATGCTCACCCAACAGAGGGGGGGGCAACGTTACACCCACATCCTCAATCTATGAACTTGGCAGCTTGGCTCCTGAAGTCATAGAGTTTGGTCATTTTAAAACAACCTCAAAGGTGTATGGAAATCCTCAAAGAGGCACGTAAACCCAACACCAGACTCTGTTACTTTAACAAATGGAAAAGATTTGTAATATGGTGCCAGTCAAAAAATGTAAACCCTGTCGAATGTACTTCATCACACATTCTTCATTACATGCTCCACTTACTAGACTTTGGTCTAGTATTCCAGTCCTACAAAGTTCACCTAGCGGCTCTATCCGCATACACCACTTCTCTAAGCAGGGTGTCCTGGTGGAAAGTCCCTGTCATTGAGGCATTCATGGAAGGAGTAAAAAGGCTTTACTCTCCCATTTCAAACCCGCTTGCAGGGTGGGATATAAATGTGGTACTCGCAAAGCTCATAGGTCCTCCCAGTCTTAAACACCCGACATACAAAACAGCTTTTCTGGTGGCCATCACCTCCATAAGAAGAGTCGGTGAACTACAAGCTTTGTCAGTGCAAGACCCTTTCTTTGGTATCCACAAACATAAGTTGTTACTAAGAACACACCCTATGTTTTCACTTAAGTTCATATCTATGTTCCGTGTTAACCAGTCCATTGAACTACCCGCTTTCTTTCAGCTGAGAAAAACCTCCATACACTAGATGTTAGGAGGGCGGTCCTTTACTAATTAAAACAAAACCACTACGAAAAACAGACCAACTGTTTGTCTCTGTAGCACCTGGCAGGGAAGGTGATCATGTTTCAAAAAAGGCCATCTCCAGATGGATAGTGAAATACATACAGCTCTGCTACTCTCTATCAAACAAAACTCTGCCTTTCACACCAATAGCTCACTCTACCAGGGCTACAGGAGCTACTTTGGCATTTATTGCAAAGGTCCCACTGGACGCCATTTGCAAGGCAGCTACAAGGATTTCTATACGTAACTTTACTCAGCATTACTGCATTGACACACATTCTAAAGCAGATTCACAGGTGGGATAAGCAGAGCTAAAACATCTATTTGCTGCGGTACCTTCTCACAACCCACCTCCTTATCCAGACACTGCTCGCTAATCTATGCATAGCATGTGATCTAAGGAGATCTACAGGCCTCAGAAGGGAAACATTACTCACCGTAATTCTATTTTTGATGCTTGTATCTGCTTAGATTCACATGCGCATACCCTTCCACCCCTTTGGAGTATGATATGATATGGCATTTATAACGCGCCTACACTAGTGAGTAGAAGGTGCATAGATGTTTCTGGCTTAGCTACTCTTATCTGCTTTATTACATCTGTACTCGTGCTACACTTCATGCTACCTCATGTCAGAAACAAAATAATCTGAGGGACCTTGACGCGTGAAGGACCATGGGTACAATGGACGTCACACTAGGGATAGTATTACTGGCATGCCCTGTCAACGTCCCTTTTCGAGTTTCAAAAACAAAAAATGTAATACTCTGCGGCTACCACTAGATGTCGGCCTATGTAGAGCATATGAATCTAAGCAGATACAAGCATCAGAAATACGATTAAAGTGAGTAATGGATCTCATAAAAAAACAAGATTTTTATGTAACTTTGGGATTGTGAAAGTGTCTCCTATGCATGTTACAAGTTCTTTGTACTTTCCTACAGCCCTCTCTCCCTCCTAGGACACGCCTCACTGCTCTGCCATACTATTAATACCTTGAGTGGTTGTTACTCTCACCTGGTATCCGTAGGGAAGTCACCCAGCCGGGTTACTCGCTGGTATGCTTCTCAGCTTTGCCCTGAAGTGGTCTGCGCGGAAGGTTCTGCGTAGTGGTAGAGTTAGGCTTGCTCGCCGTCCTGCCTTCTGTGCAGGAGCGCATTGTCTTTCATGCGCGAGTGCGGCCCAGTTACTTCACTGACGCCGACCCGTTTGATATTGTTCAGGTAGGTATTATTGCTGTTCTTTAGTTTTGTTGCTATCCTGCATGCCTTTCTTTGTTTAAAATGTCTGTTATTTTCTCCCTTAGGTATACGGAGCTTCAGCGCGGCGAACTGGCTTGGTGAGCCCCACTGGTAAATGATGGCGCATTAAGAGCGCTATGATGCGGTAAGTAAGCGCTATGCGCAACGCTGCGAAGTCTTGCCTTTGCTAACCTGTATTTTCCTTCCTTGTAGTTCGCGGTGTTCTTCAGCGTGAGTGGAATGTCCGGAGTGGTGCCAGCCGAGAGGCGACCAGCCAGGTAAGCCTTTTGAGCAGTTCGTAATTTGTAAATGTCTCTACTGCTTTCGTTAATGTTGCCTCTATCTTCCTCTTTCAGGTCGCCTGTCCGGGAGGCATGCAGATTCGAGGAAGCTGTTCTCAGTAGCTGTGAGTGTTTAAAGATGAAGACTGCAGGTAAGATGCTGCTGCTAATGATGTTCCTTTTTGTCTCCTTGCAGGTTCTGCTTCTCCGAGGTTTGAGGGAACAGCTGGACACGGTGAGCGTCACGTTGCAAGCTGCAAAGTAACGCAAAGCATGTTGTCTTGCTCGGGTGTGGTTTAAATAGCCCCAACAAAATAGTCCAGGTAAAGTAGTCCCTAGGCTACCACACCCAAAACACTAGACCGCATAGCTTGGTTCTTAGGAACCAAGCTATGTGGATGCCTCCATGTTGGCTGACAATACAATAAAGTAGTTCCCAAGCACATTGTTTTTCATGGTGTATGAGCCTGGCGCCATAGGCGCCAGGACTGGCCCCATGAGGGTTTTTGAAGAGGGTGCCAGGCTCTAGAGGCCCGAGTCCTGACTCCACCTGGCTAATGGGTTTGCCAGAGGGGGTTTTGGGCGAGTGTCGTGACAGCACTCCCCCCTAAGGCCCCTCCCATGGTGTTCCTTCTGTCTGGCCCAGGTTTGGTTGGGAAGTTCCGATGGAATTTCCTGATTAGACGTGGTGCATGGATATTCTCACTGGGCTCCCAGGATCTATCTTGTGGTCCAAATGCTTTCCAATTGACGAGATAATATAGCTTGGTCCTAGAGTATTTAGAGTCCAAGATATCTTTGATTTCGAATTCTGGTTCTCCGTCAACAAGTATGGGCTTAGGTGGTGTCCCAATACGTGTGCCGGGTTGCATTGGTTTCAGGAGGCACACATGGAATACCGGGTGGATGTGTAGATTAGGTGGTAAATCCAGTTTCACTGCTGCTGGGTCGATAATTGCATTAATGGTATAGGGTCCTAAGAATCTGGGATGAAAGGTCCGGGTTCCCTTGATGGGTATGAATTTAGCGGCTAACCAAACTTTGTCTCCTACTTGATAATCGGTGGCCTTTTTCCGGTGTTGGTCGGCAAATCTCTTTTGTTTTTCTTTGGCATGAATAAGGTGTTCCTTTGCCTTTTTGAAAGCCTGTGTAATGGTTGTGTGTAGAGTCTTTACCGCTGATATTTCCAAGCTGGCTGGAAGGTCTAGTTCAGAGGTACATGGATGTCTGCCATAAAGGGTATAGAAAGGCGTTTGTCCCGTGCTTGAATGCTAAGAATTGTTATATGCATATTAGGATATCCATAGTAGGTCTTTCCAATTCTTTTGTTTGTGGTGCAGCATGCACCGTAAATATTGCTCGAGTGTCTGATTGGTTCTCTCGCTTTGGCCGTCCCTTTGGGGATGGTGACTGGTAGATAGCCGAATGTCGATCAGTGCCATTGCACAACATTTCTTCCAGAAGTTTGAAACAAACTGGCTGCCTCGAGCAGAGACCAGAACCGAAGGGAAGCCATGTAGCTTAACCACGCCCTCTAGGAACACTTTTGCTAAAGTGGCTGCGTCTGGGAGACCTTTGAGAGGAATAAAATGGGCCATCTTCGAGAATAAGTCCACAACTACAAGGATGGTGTTGAACCCTTGGCTTGGAGGTAGATCAGTGATGAAGTCAAGGGAAAGAGTGTGCCATGGAACTGGAGGAATGTCCAATGGTTGTAGGAGACCAGATGGTTTTTGTTTCTGTGATTTATTTTGTGCGCAGACACCGCAGGACTGAATATACTGAATGATGTCCTTACGCCAGGTAGGCCACCAAAAGTTCTCTTTCACCTTAGCTAGGGTTTTGGCGAGCCCAGGATGCCCTTCGATCAGTGAATAGTGATAGTTTGAAATAATATGCTGTTGTAATTCCTTCTTGGGTAAATGTAGGCGATCCCTAAAAAAGGGTAGATGGTCCTTGATGGTATATTGTTCTCCTTGAGTTTGCCATGCGAGGTAGGCATCAGGATTCATTGTCCATTGGATTTCTTTTCGTAGTTCTGCTAGTGTTAAGGCTGTCATGATACCCAAGAGTTTGTCTTCAGGTATAATAGGTACTGGGTCTGGAGTTGTATATATTATTTCATCAATGCCCATGCGAGATAAGGCATCCGCCTGTGATTACATAATCATATTCGGCGAAGAAAAGGGCCCACCGTAATTGGCGTGAGGACTGGGCCTTGGCTGTTTTGAGATATTGCAGGTTTCGGTGGTCTGTGATTACTGTAATGGTGTGTCTGGCCCCCAGAAGGTAGTGCCTACAGGCTTTAAAGCTGGATTTGATAGCCAGGAGTTCCTTGTCCGTGATGGCATAATTAATCTCTGGAGGTGAGTTTTTTTTCGACCAGAAGGCCACAGGATATAGCTGGCCGGTTTCCGGGTCTCTCTGTGAAAGGAAAGCCCCCATTGCGAGACTGGACGCATCAGTTTCAACGACATAAGGGAGGTCTGGACAAGGATGTCACAGGATTGAAGCGGAGGTAAACCTTTGTTTAAGTTCCTGAAAGGCTTCTTCTGCTTATTCGGTCCAAGCAAACTTTGTATTGTTTTTTCGTAATAGTACTGTGATTGGGTGCACAACCTGAGAGAAGTCTAGGATGAACCGGCAGTAGAAGTTCGCAAAGCCCGGCATGCTTTGTACCCCTTTCAGAGACGTTGGTGAAGGCCATTTCAGAATGGCATCTACCTTGTGCACGTCCATTCTGATGCCTCCTGAAGTAAGGATAAAACCAAGAAATTCTACTTGGGTGACGTGAAAAAAGCATTTTTCAAGCTTTGCAAACAAGCGATGTTGACGGAGCTTGGTGAGAACTGAATGAACGTGCCTGATATGATCTTGTTCCGAGGCTGAGTATACTAAGATGTTGTCTATGTACACTAAGGCGCACACATCAATTAACTCCCTTAAGACGTCATTCATGAAATATTGGAATGCCGCAGGAGTGTTTGCATAACCCAAAGGTCATGACTTGATATTCAAACAAGCCGTACTTGGTACGGAAGGCGGTTTTAAATTAATCTCCTTTTCTGACTCAGACCAGGTGGTACGCTCCTCGAAGGTCCAATTTGGTATAAATCTGGGCATCTTTAACTTGGTCTAGCATCTCAGGGATAAGTGGCAAGGGGTAGCGGTTCTTCACTGTTATCTGGTTCACTGCGCGGTAGTCAATACAGAGTAACCCAGCAAAGGAGGCTACCTGACCCCAGCCTGTGACGACCTGCGGAGTGCTCCATCTCGCATCCTAGGGAGGCACCATGCAGTCCTCCAAGGTGCTGGGGAAAGGAAGACGGGACGGAGAAGGGGAGGCCCTTGGGGCAGAGAGCGCATCCAGTGACCAGGAGTGCGCAGTGGAGAGGGAGCCAACCATTTGCGGTAAGGAGAGGAGGAGCTGCTCTGGTAGAAGGTGACTGTGAGGCCCCAGTCCAGACCGGAAGCAAGAGTACGGGCGTGCAGAGTGGAGAGGGAAGCCCAGCTAACCCGGAGAGGAGGAGCCGGTGCACTGGGTGAGCGGAGAGAGAGAAGCCCAGCTTATCCAGAGAGGAGGAGCCGTCCCGAAGCCCAGCTAACCCGGAGAGGTGTCACAGGAGACGGGTATTTGGTGCTCCGGTCCAACTCTGCCAACAGGTCGGAGCAGGGAGCAAACGGCCAGGCACTTACAGAGGTGAGACACAGGCTCCTGTCCCCGCAACCTCCTGAAACACACAAGGTGAGATTTAAAGAGCAGAGCCCATAGTGAGGTGATCCACACGAGTATTTGGGGAGCACCCAAGCAAAAGAGCATCCCCCTCATGAGGAGGTAGACCGCAAGCACGGGCATGGACCCCACAGGCTGAGTGGCCCAAAAGAAGGGCGCCCACTAGTGAAGGAACACAGCACCTCAGACAAAGCAGACTTAAGAGGGCAAATGGCAGATAGTACAGAGAGGAGGACAAACCACCATCTACATTTCGTGGTCCCTTTTAAAGAGTGAGGGGTACACAAAGGAGGGCGCCGCCCCCGTGGATAAATGGCCCCAGGAGGCCACAGGACGTAGAGGAACATGGAAAAGGACATCCTGCCGGTCTGATCTTCAAGACCTCCCAGCAGGGAAGGAGCAGTAAGAAGCCAGGAGGGGGAGGAAGCACGAGAGGACATAATAGGCCCTAAAGACAGTAGGCCTATAGGGACAAAGCGGCCACAAATAAGGCCCCATGGTCAACAAGGGTAGAGGGACATTCCCCGATGACCAGAGTACCGAAATCAAGAGGCTCAGAGGAGGATGTCGAAAAGCAAGGGCAAGGAGCCGCAAGCAGCCCTAAAGGGCTAAAGAAAACGCAGGATGACCCCATCCAAAAGCTCTGAAGGAAAGACACGGACACCCAGTCCGATGCAGAAGGGAGTCTGGAGAACCAGGAAAGCAGGCCCGTACATGGTGAGGAGGGACCAGGCCAACCAGTAACGCAAGAAATCCTTAAAGTACTTCCAGGAATTTGGAGATAAAATTGCAGGAACGGTTGAGACTCAAATGGACAAGATCAGGGAGGATTGGGAATGAAACAGCATTACAGGACCTGGCTGATGATGCAAGGAAGACGGAAGACCTGGTAGAGAAGCTGGCAACCGCCACCCACCACTTGGAACTTCAGACCGAGGACCTGGAAAACAGGTCTAGGAGATGAAATGTACAGATAAAAGCCTGTCTGAAGATGTCCAAGACCAAGATCTCAAGGCGACGGTCTCGCAAACATGCAGCCCTAATAGAACTGGAAGGAGACTCGGAACTAAAACTAGATAGGGTCCACAGAGTGGGTCAGCTAAGGAAAGAGCCGGGAGCCAGACCCAGAGACACCCTGATGGCCCTGCACCAGTACAGTCAGAAAGAGGAGATTCTCTGAGCATCAAGGAGAGTGAAACAGCTAAAATCTAACAGATCAGAAATTTTACTCTTCCAAGACCTATCCCACAAAAGACTACTCAAGAGGAGGATAATGGTCCCTGTAGTAAGACTTCTAAATGAAAAGGATATTCGATACCGCCGGTCCTTTCCTTTCGGCCTGGTGTTCGAATGGAAGGGAAAACACTGCATCACAACCTGCAATGAGGGAGCGAGCATATTACGGATAAACGAGAAAGAACCAGTTCTCTGTGAAAAAGGAGCGAGGGAACAAAGAAAATGTGGGAATGGAAATAGGTGAAACACAAGACCATCAAGAGGGGTCCGAAGGGCCCAGAATCAACATAGGAGGACCAGGAGGGAACAGACTACACCTGGAATGATTGCCCGGGCAGGGTAAATCCCACGATATGACAAAGTTAGGGGTGGGGGGAAGGTGGGAATTTCGATCACATTCTGGCCTCGGGAGAGCCTACAGTTTTCAGGTCTTGGGTAAGGAAAGGGTTCAATACCCCAGACACCACACCGGGAGGGGCTAGAGCCCGATTGAGTCTACCCAGCAGGGGGGGGCGGTTGACGGTGGAAGGGGGGCAAATGGGGAGGGGTGAGGGGGCAGGAACCCATCCGAACCACAAAGGGTGATAAACAGCTCCAGATACCAAAATGGGGCTGGAAAGGGTTAGCATCATGTCGCTGAACATCAGGGGGCTTAACTCCCCTTTGAAAGTGGGAAATTTAGAGAGGTTTCTACAGAGGGAGAAGCCGGACATCCTGACACTCCAGGAAACGCACATACAAGCAAAGGATGCACATAAGCTTAGAAATCAGCGATACAACAAATTATTTCAAGCTAATGAGGGAAGAAAGAAAGGGTGGGGGTTTGCTGCCCATTAGGTTCCTTCCTCAATCTGATAGCAACATCTGGGAGAAGGACAACAGCGGTAGGTACCTAGCCACAATATTACAAGAAGGTGGAGAGGTGTACGCTATAGCCACCATTTACGCACCCAACTCTGGGCAGGATAAATTCATACAACAGATATTAATCAAGCTGGTAGGATTTGCCAAAGGCCAGATAATCCTAACAGGGCCTGGGAGCCAGAAGCAGATAGGAGTGTAGGTAGAGTGGGTTCCCAGGGTAGACCCTGGAAATAACAAAGAAAAAATGAACATGCTAGCACTAGTAGATTCCTGGAGGGAAGAGAAGGGGGATGCAAAGGGGTATATATTTTTCTCCCACGTTCACAAGTCCTCTTCGAGGATCGACTACTTGTGGCTCTCATGGGGCTTGCTAGGCTCAGTAGCAGAAATGGAACTTAGGGCAATAGCTGTATCAGACCATGTGCCCATAACTATCACAGTAAAGAGAAGGGCCAATGTACAGGGGTTGTGGAGCAAGTGGAAATTCCCGTCATAGTCAAAGAGGGCCTAATTAGAAAGGAGATAAAAAGGCAATTGAAAAATGTTTTCTACTCAACAAGCGGGGAGACTCGAGCCAAAACTCGAGGTGGGACGCATTTAAGGCCACGGTCAGAGAAAAGGTCATCGCAGTTAAAGCCAGGAGGGACAAGGAAAGGAGGCAGCTGGAAAGGGAACTAGAAAGCAAACAAACAAGTTATGACCCAGATGGGGATCGGGGCAAGTGGTGAAACTAGGAGAGATTATAGGGCCATAAGAGGTCAATTGGAGGTGTTGGAGGTGTTGCAAATGAGCAGAACGGGCGTTGCTACACGTTAGACATAAATATTATGTAAAAGCCAACAAGGCTGATGGGCTGCTAGCCAGGCATCTAAGGAAGGAAGAAACAGATAGAACTATAACCAAAATCAAATTAATTAAAGGGGGGAGAAGAGTAACGAGCAATCAGAGATACAAAGAGAATTCCGAGTTTTACACAGAACTGTACAAATCAGGGAATCCCCTGGAACAAGCACAATTCAAATACTTGGAAAGTCTACATCTTCCAACCTTAACAAGCCAAGAAAGGCTGGACTTAGACCAGGCTATAACGTCTGAGGAAGTTCTCAAAGGAATTAACGCGGTGCCCAATAACAAAGCTCCAGGGCCTGACGTATTTACGGTTGACTTCTATAAAACCTTTAGAGAAGACTTGATCCCCCACTTAGACCAACTATTTAATGAATTCGGGAAAGAAGGGAAAAGCACTCAAACAATGGAAGAAGCCAAGTTAGTCCCCCTTCCAAAACCAGGCAAATAGCCAGAATGCTGCAAGTCCTACAGGCTGATGGCGCTAATAACTATTGACGCAAAGATTTATACAAAAATTCAGGCTACTAGGATAGATCTCCATCTTCCGAAACTCATTGGAATAGACCAATTGGGCTTCATATGCGGCAGACAGACCGGGGACAACACTGCAAGGGTAGCACACCTAGTGGAAAAGGTGAATATAAAAAAGGTACCAGCGCTTCTCCTTGCGTTAGATGCAGAGAAAGCGTTCGATAGGGTGGAATGGCAGTTTGTTTGCCACAATGAAGATATTGAGATTCAGGGATAAAATTTTGGCAATGATCAAGGCAAACTACTCTAATCCAAGTCTCTGGCTATTGATAAACGGGCAGCTATCGGGGTCGATCAAGGTAACAAGAGGTACGAAACAGGGCTGCCCCCTCCCCCCTCTGCTCTATACGATTCATCTAGAACTGCTGCTGGCCACAAATCGGGCCACTGAGGACATAGTAGGCATTCCTTTTGGTGGGCAGTCCAATAAAGTAACGGCCATCGCATACGATATTCTGTTAACACTCACCGACCCAGAGAATCCATCAGGGCACTGGAAAGGAAATTAGGGAAGTTTAGAGAGGTAGCAGGATTAATAATTAATACCCACAAGTCTGAGGCCCTGAACCTAATGATACAGAAAGGGGAAGAACGGGAGATTAAAAAAAACTCTCCAATATAGCTGGGCGACCACAGCAATAAAATACCAAGGGATCAACATTACCAAAGACATTGAATCACTATACACCAAAAACTATCCACCCCTATTGGCCGACATTAGGCAATTACTACAGGTATGGAGCCCACTTAGGATTTCATGGTTGGGAAGGATTAATGTAATTAAAATGGTCATACTCCCTAAAATCCTGTACTACTTCAAGACAATCCCGACGAAGGTCCCCAAATAATTTTTTTGAATAATCCAAACATCCATTGGAAAACGTATTTGGAACAATAAAAAAACCCAGAGTGCTGAGAAGTCTGATGCAAATACCAAGAAACAGGGGAGGACTGCGGGCACCGGACAAGAGAGCATAGTACCTGACCACCCAAATAAGACTAATTAGAGACTGGATGAAAAATGATAGAAACAAGGGGTGGAGACAAACGGAAGAGGCACTAGTGGGAGGGCAATTAGACTCTGGGCTGTGGAAACCCCAGGAGGACAGACCTCAAAATGTATATAAAGGTACGATAGGATCACTAGTAGGAGACGCATGGGATGAACTAATAACTAGAGTGGACCTAATGACCTACCCATCACCATTTACCCCCATTTTTTTATAACCCTTAATTTTCCCCAGGGGAGGGAGGGGGAAGGGGTTTAACAGATGGGGGAAAGGGAGGATGCCTAAAGATAAGAGATATGTTTAAGGGAAGGGAAATCAAATCATTCATCCAATGTAAAGTGGACTTTCTCCCTGGAGGAGGAGGAGAGATTAGATATACGCAAGTGAGACACTGGCTACTGCAGCCAGAGGTAAAGAAGGCAGCACTGAGGCCCCCAACGCCTTTTGAAAAACTTCTAACAGAAAACGCGGGAGATAACAATATAACTGGCACCTTCTATAAATTTAACAAACAAAATGAGGTCACAGGGAACATCCGATATAGGATGTTATGGGAGCAGGCAATGGGTCACAATGGGCGCAGGTTAGGGCAGACATTCCAAAACTTAGGAAATCTATACAATTACAAGAGTTCTGGACTAAACTAATGTGCCAATGGCATCTCACTCCGAGAGCTCTGAACAAATTATTCCCGCAAGTGAAGAAAGGCTGCTGGAGGGACTGTGGGGAAGAAGGGACTTAGGGACACGTATGGTGGGAATGCCCCCGAATCCAGGCGTACTGGGACATGATATCAGAGACAGTTGAGGAGATGACTGGACTCAAATGTAAGGGTAACCGAGTTGGAGCTATCTTGGGACTCAGAGGAACAGTCGAGGATCTCCCCTCGAAAGTGCAGAGATAAGTATACGTGATTCTAATGATATCAGGTGCCCTTGTGATCGCTCAAAAATGGAAGTTGGGGTATACACCCATGGAACATGAATAGGTGAGCAAAATCTGGCAGTTTGCATCTATGGAATGGGTATCTTACTCCATACAGGGAAATCACCAGGGTTTCGTGGCGGACTGGGACTTGGTGATAAAAACCCTACAAAAAGACTCAAGAGGAGCATGCTGCCTGATAAAAATGAAACTGTTGGGTCTGGTGTAAGAGGGAGAAGTGGACAGAGGCCGGTCCGGCAGCTGGGAGAAGGCAAAAGAGGAGGACCCAGAAGGGGCATGGGCCATATTTAGGGAAGAGTACCCTGACTACACCCTAACAAGGGAAAAGCAAAGACTATATCAGGTTTTGGATGGGACAAGGGGAGTTATGGTGGGGTGCCAGTTCTGAATATTGTTAATGTTAATAAAAATGTATGTGGAAAAAACCACTATGTCTTTCTACCCAAAATGCCAGTGTCATAATAAGGTATCTTTAGTGACTGTGCCTGGCCGTGTTGCATTCTCAGAAACACGTTTTGTATATTATTATTTTAATGCGACCAACATTTTCTTTTTCAGCTTCTTGATTTATTGATAACAGATTTAATTGCTGATATCAGATTAGGCAGCATTTGGCCTGGTTAACAATGACCAATGTGGCCTGTTGAACCCAATTATTCGTAACAGACTTGGCCAACACGTGTTTCACTGAAATGTTGAGCTTCCTCAGGGACAAATAATTCTTTCTTTATATTCAATCATTATGGTACAATTTGCAAGTGACCTCTGCGAAAAATTATTTGCAGTTAGTAAATAATATCTGATAATCTTCCAATCTTTATCATATAAATGTACTATTACAGTCCATACCATAGTAGCATAATGCAAATAAAATTAGTCAAATCCAAAATTAGCTGAAGAAGCATCATGATCTGGACACTAGTTTCTTGATCATTGGATAGTTTAGTTTTTTCGGTTCATGGGAACTATGACATTAATGCATACTCATTTTATTATTTTCAGACATTCTATTGCCTGAAATATTAATTTTAAGATAGCTGTTTATTACTTTGTTGAATTTCCAAATTTCGTCTAAATAATTTGGGGTTAGTGATGCAGTATTGTTAATTAGTGCATCATTGGTTGCTGTAGTTGGATCATAGTAGCTGTTTTATTGTTTATATTTACCTTTTGCATTTTTATAAAAAACAAGCACTTGGCAGGTAAAAACAAAGGATTACTTTGTGTTAATTTTCTTTTCAAATACTGCTAGTGCCTGCCCTTCACCTTCTTAACTGGTATTGTTTTGTTGTTGTCTAGTAATGGGATGAATGTGAGTAGTTTGTTATTCATGTCTACACTCCATTTAACTTAAATATCAATATACTTTCTTTTTTTGTTCACTTATTTTATTAGCAATTAATAAGTAAAGCATTAGCTAATACATATATACTTTTAAGAATTCTTAAAGTTCCTGACCTAGAGAGAGTGTATTCTAATAAGTGACAACTACTAGAATAATTTGAAGGTGTAACTAATGATATCATTTTTACAGAATTAATTGATCAAGAAGGCTTTAAACTGATTTCCCCAAATTTGTAGAACTCATTAATTTAGCTACTAATCTCAAATACATCAATAATTACATTGAAACCATTCATAAGTTATTCTTTCATTAGTAAACTCTGCATAACTGTCCTTTTTGTTGTATCTTCTATATGCAACATATAAAGACATATACCTAATGAGACAAACTGCAGAAGACACCAGATAAGGGGAAGAGAGGAAAGGGGGATAGAAAGATGTATAATCATATTGCATATTATGAATATACAAACTTTGAGGGTAATTCATAGAATTTCGCACAAAAGTGGCGCACGCTGCTGGCGCACAGTGTCCCCGTGCGATACACTGCGCCAGCCGCGTGCGATAAAATCCTTTTCATCGCACAGCGTATTCATGGATTTTAGCCTCAAAAACCCGCCGTGGCGCAGAGTGGCGCAGCGACCCTGCAGAAGTGCCAGTTACGCCCCCAAGAACGCCCTCGTGCAAGGAAAAGCCTTCAAAATTCCCAAATCATTGCAAAGGGCTGCGCTAACCCTAGACCAATTCACAGGCAAACGCCAAGCGGGGAACGTGTATTTCAGTGGTTCGCGGGAAGTTTCACACGCGATTGTCCTGCGTACGTGTACATCAGGGGTGCGCGGGAAGTAACACACGCAATTCCATCAGGGCACGTTTATTCCAGGGGTGCGCGGGAAGTATCACACGCAAAAATAGCAGGGTACGTGCATTTCAGGTGTGCGCGGGAAGTATCGCACGCGATTCCATCAGTGTACGTGTATTCCAGGTGTGCGCGGGAAGTATCACACGCAAAAGCAGCAGGGTACGTGGGAAGTATCACACGCGATTCCATCAGGGTACATGTATTGCAGTGGTGCGTGGGAAGTATCGCACGTGATTTCATCAGGGCACGTGTATTTCAGGGGTGCGCGGGAAGTATCACACGCGATTCCATCAGGGCACGTGTATTTCAGGGGTGCGCGGGAAGTATCACACGCGATTCCATCAGGGCACGTGTAGTTCAGGGGTGCGCGGGGAGCACTACACGTGAATTGCCCGTGTGGGTCCTCCCAGGTGTTCCCTCTACACCCTCCAGGGCCCCTGCAGGCAGCCCACACCACAGGGGACTACCCTGCACATGTCCCGCAGGCAGCCCATCCACCATGCCCCCCAGCCAACCCACATGTCACCTTGCACTACTGCACACCAACGCATGTCCCCCTGCACCCCCACCCCCCAGCACTTTGGTGCACCCTCCACCAGGCCCCCACTCATGTCCCCCTGCACCCCCACCCCCCAGCACTATGGGGCACCCTCCACCAGGCCCCCACTCATGTCCCCCTGCACCCCCACCCCCCAGCACTATGGGGCACCCTCCACCAGGCCCTCACTCATGTCTCCCAGCACCCCCACCCACCTGCATCCAGGGGCACCCTCCACCAGGCCCCCACTAATGTCCCCCTGCAGCCCACCCCCCAGCACTGTGGGGCACCCTCTACCAGGCCCCCACTCATGTCCCACTCATGTCCCCCTGCACCCCCATCACCCGAATAAAGAATGGGAGATCATGTCCCCAGCGAATCCCAGACGATCCACAGCCTGACCTGAAAAAATTGGAGTCATGGGGGTAAGTAAACCGGACTGTTCCTATCCCCTCCCCCCATTGTCTATATAGTAACATTGTCTGCGAAGCCCCTTGTCCCCTAACTCCCCCTGTCCTTACCTTTTGTTTGTCAAACCTGAGTCAAGAATCCTATCCCTAGGCTAGCCTTGGGAATGAAATAGAGAGGAGTACTTACCTTTCTTTGGACAAATACTGATTTGACTTTTAGCTCACCACCACCCGCCCATTGCATCCTTTGTGAGAATACCTTCCTTGGAAAAACCTGTACTGTAACCTGTGACTTTTAGGCTCTAGGCCCCGTACATCTTAGGGCTGGACTTCTTAAGTAAAAGGGAATTGGGATTCTATTGGTTCTATTAATATTATCTACATCTGATTACTCCCCTGATTTACCTGGTTAATTATTGATTGATGCATTGTAAGTGAACCTACTAGTGATTGTATACATTTGTGAAACATAGTTTTGAGTAATACTACTAGCTAAGTTTAATTTCTTAGTGTTTTCTTAAAGGCCTAATAAATAGTTGTATTTTATACATTGATTGTTGAAGCTGAAATATTGTGTGTTATTCGCTGAGGACTCGCTGAGGCCCTAGACCACTCTTGCACTCTCCTGGGATTAAGCCTTGACTGTTCTTCACACTACCTTAATTGGGTTTTGGCTGAACTCGAAGTCTCCCTGTTCACCAGAACTAAGGTTGCCTCCTAAAATCTCACTTCGCAACGTTTCGGCGTCCTGCATTTGAGTTGCTACTGCGTGCTATCTGTGCTGTTGGGGCCATTTCTTCAGCTTCATTTTGGATTGCTTCTGTGAATTTCCCTAACCGAATTTATTTGGCATTTGGCTTCTCCCAGCACTTCAAATACACGACCATGGCCTTTGGACTGCTTCTGGACTTTCCCTTTTCTGGACTGTGATGTTGTTTTCTTGCCTCAGAGTGGTCAAAGTGTACGAAAAGAAGTAGTGGAGCTATGTTCCTTGCAAGTCTTCCCCACTCTCCACAAACCCCATCACCACACCCCCTCCCACGTACAATACAAACCCCCAAACAAACACCCCTATTATGTTCAGTGAAGTGCACTGAAGTGCAAGCTTCAACTTCTTCCTACACTTTTATTTTAAAACGAAACCGTTCCGGAACGGTTTCTTTTTAAAATAAAAGTATAGGAACAGTGAAACTGAAAAATAAAAAGTATAGGAGCACCGCTCCCGCCCACTTCGACCTCTGCCTCGGACTGAACTTGTGTTGCTCTTCTGGACCTCCCATGGTTTTGGCGTTTCATGGATCCGTTTACACCCCGAGATTCCTTTAGTCTGCGCCCTCATGGCCCATCCGAACCAAATTATTTTTATCTTTTCCTTGCTGGTTGGGAACTGGTCCTCCTGGTTTATGGACTGCTGTCGTCTTATCCCACCACTATAGTAGCTTGGCTGCATCATAAATTAGTTCAGGGAAGGGGGCAGTGAGTGACAACACTTTTATGCAAGGTAATCTAACCCACTTTCGTATGCTTCCCTTACAACTCAGCACAGTCATCCTTGTGGTATTCCCTCTCCCTTCTATTCCACTCCTGGGCATACATGTGCAAACCACAACACCTGGCAAGCGTTGAGGCGTCTTGGGTCAGAAAGTATATGCAAGGTCTGATCGGCCAACAGGGTTTGAATTTCAAATGCTCACAGGGACATAGGTCGATCAGAACACATGTTGCTAGGTGCTGTTTTGGTGAAAGAAGCCAGTTCCTTGCAAATACATTCCCGAGACATCTGTTTGCAGATTTTAATCACTCTGTCAAAAGTAAGGGTGTACCGAACTTCGGCTTCGAGTAAGTATTCGGCCGAATTCCGGCTGAAACAAAACTATTCGGCTCCGGCCTAATAGTTTCTTGTTATTCGGCTCTTGCCGAATACTTTGACATTCTCATTCAAATACAATGCAACATGAACACAGAAAGGCAAATATGGACTTCAGTTTGCAAAACTGAATAGAATTACACCAGACAAATTGCTATCATACAGCTGAAAAATATCTTATATTGTAATCTGCTCTTTAGGGCATGTTTTGTATCAGATTCTTGGACATAAAAGGTGCTCATCTTTTATACTTAGCCTGCAACAATAAAGAACATCTTTTCTTTTGGCAAATGTTTATATGCAATGTGCACTTTTTTCAGTTGGAAAAGACAAACTGAAATAAATGTGCATAGATACTTTCAGTTCCTGTCATGTCACTTCCCATTGCGTACGTCATAGTCCCCCCCCCCCCCCCCCCGATTCTTTTTTTAAGGACTTGAGTCCTGAGTTTAACATTATCTGATATTTTATCAGGAATGATAAGTTGCATATGTTTGTGTATTGGCAAGAAGGAGTGGCTAAGATAAGTGAAAAGTGAACAGCATTTGTTT
The DNA here is from genome assembly GCF_040938575.1 of Ambystoma mexicanum. NCBI lineage: Eukaryota > Metazoa > Chordata > Amphibia > Caudata > Ambystomatidae > Ambystoma > Ambystoma mexicanum. The sequence continues at coordinate 1,134,964,648 of NC_090923.1, forward strand.
GGGTGGGGGTGAATAGTTGTGAGATGGAGTTCACGCATTTCATATTTCCTCTTGACTTCTGTCCTGCATGAGCCGACATGAACCATTATATACAATTCTATGTGAGCTGCAAAGAAGTTTCGAAACTCGACCGCATCGACTTTGCAATTCGATAGAGAATGCAATGCATCTGATTCACAAAGGCAGCCCTTTTGCATTTGTGAAGCCTCCTACTTTAACTGGCACTGAATATGCAACAATCTTCTGTACATTTGGTCCCTTAATTTTGGTTAAAACTGCTTTATTTCTGGCTTTTGTGCTTTAAATGAAGATGCTATATTAATTACAATGAAGAGAAATAAAAGTATAGAATGCATTTAAAATGGTGCTTTATTTGTTTTTTTAATAGGTGTGTCTTTTGAAGTTTGGAACATGATTTATTAAATAAAGCAACTATTAGGATTCATATTCGGCTTCGGCAGAATAGTTGACAAACTATTCGGTATTCGGACGAATACTAAATATGCTATTCGGTACAGCCCTAGTCAAAAGAGGTTGGTAACTCAGTTCCACTAATGAGCCAAACCGCCTGAAAATACTTTGTCTGGTCCACCTGTTCCTGCATCACAGCTCAGAATAGAACAACCATAATCGCAATGCACAGCATGGTATAATAGCAGCCATATGATGTGCCCGTTCTTGCCTTTAGTTGCATGCCTTTGAGTTCTCCTTTCACTGTACCACAAATGGTTCTGTCCCCTGGAAACAATGAATTCTCTTCCTATTTCCTATCCCAGCTATCCCTTGTGTACTTACCACTCCACCTTTTCTTTTCTCCCATCCCAGGTATCTCTATCTGTTCCTTGTGCATGATACCCATGCGTTCCTCTCCCGTCCATCAAATGGTTTCCATGTGGGGATCTTTTCTCCATTCTCTTGGTTTCACTTCCTCGTGTGCGTACATATCTTCTCCCTTTCACTTCTTTTCCTCACATAGGTGTCTGCCCCCTGTGTATATGCACCCTTGTTGATGCATGTTTGTCAAATCCTTTATCTGTCCCTTGTGGACTAGTTTCCCAACCCCACTATGTCTCTTATTATTGTGCATGTCCGAATGTCCCTTGATCACATGTTCCCCCTGTAAGGGTGCAGAAGTACACGTCTTAACACAGTGCGGGTATGTTTTTATTGGCAAAGATTTGTATTTATATAATGATAAAGGAAAAGCAAAAACCTGTCTTGCCCTATTTCTATGAGGGGTTGCCTTACCTCAACAAAAATACTAAGGACTGTCAGGATGTCCAGTAAAGTGAAATGTCCACCGTCCTGTGTCCAAACCTATTTCCGTCCCTTATACTCCAGACCCAGGGTCTCCAACCAGTAGATTGCGAGTTACCGGTAGCTCGTCTGAGACTTCCCAGTGGCTCTTTGCATCGGACACCAAAATGAGAACTCTGTGTTTATTTTTGTGTCTGAAGTCCCTGGGCCTCTTCCCTTGCCCGTCAAAAGTAAATGGGAATTGTGTGTTGTGGCTATTGTCACCAAGAGGTGCAAATGATGGCTGATTAGAGAGGGGTGCATACATCCTCATGCCATGTGAAGCAAGGAAGGGGGCTGGTGATGTTTCTGTCTCATTGTGTTTCTTTAGATTTATTTTGCTTAATCTTAGTTTGCATGCTGGTAATTGTATGCTTTCAATCAGAATGGGGAACATAAAGCTACAGCTGTACTCGTTTTTTGCTCAGTGTGTGGAAAAAGACAATCCATGTGAGTCCCAGCATTCAAGAAAAAGAGCATATCTACCATTACGTGCTGCTGTTTATAGTAAATCTGTGCTTTTTTGTTTTATTTGAAGATACTGAGTTCTCTGTTTTTAAGGCAGTAGTACCCCAACTGTATTAAAGGTTGTGATATGGAGGAGCCCACCTCTATGCGTGCCGTAATACAGGAATTCAAGGCCTAATGGCACTTTTACATTTAAGTAAATGTGGAGAACTACTAGCTGCACTGCATTCTGGTGCTTATCCCTTTACATTTCTAAAACTAAACAGGAATGTAAAATGACACATGCTATCAATGCAAAAAACATGATTTGTTTCAGCCTATGTTTTACAAATTAAGTAATTGGGTGGAAAAAGTGAGCAGTGGATTGTATGTATATATTTTGATATGTATTGTTAATATAGTGTAAACCTAGTCACTAAGTAACAGAGCACTGTACAAAACTGGGTGGTGCATATAAGGAGTAAATATTGAGGAGAGCCATGGGATTGGAGAACCATTAATAGGGTTGAAAGCAGGGAGATCTATAGAGATCTGTGGGAAATGCATATGTTCAAATTCTGGCTGGGGATTTTCATCCTTTCATTACTGGGTTGAAATTCCTTTTGCTAAAGAAATTGGCACAACACAATACAATTTACAAGTAATTCTGTAACACATGTAATATTCCAGTAGATGCCTAGTTACCAACGGTACGTGGGATATGCCAACACTGCCACTGCAAAACACATGTTGATTTCATTGCATACAATATGTCAGAATTGTCCATTTTAAACCAGTTTTGTGAAGGTGCAGCCGTCAAATATGTCTGAGTGATCTGTACATGCAAGCCAGGCATAGCCCATTGGTCATGCACCAGAATGACATGCATGATTCCTGCAGGGAAAGGCAGCAACCCAGTGAGCGGTTCTCTGGGATACTGCCTCCTTCATAAAGGGTAGACTGGTGGCAAGTCGCTACCCATTATGAATAAGTCTCCCCTCGCTACAACCATACTCTTTGCTCAAAATGTTAATAAAACTATTCATATATCATCTGGTTTGGTGTTCTGATACGTGCATGTTTCAAGTCATTGCATATAACTTGATCACATGGTTTCCAAATGTTCCTTTTTTCAGTCTTGCCAATTATTTTAACATAAAACCTTTTAATGGTAGTCTGCAAAGTAGGCTTTGGCTTACTTTTCCTTGGCTGAATTCTGTGACTTGGCATGTGGGCAAATTGCATCAGTTGGGGATATAGCAGTGGATTTAATTTTTTGACAAAGCAGAATGTGGTATTTGCTGAATTGTTTGCTGAATCAATGACTTATGGAAATCCTGGATGCAGACGCAGATGCACCATTCAACAAAAGGCAAAATATTTACCATTTCCATCCAGAGCTGGAAATCACATTTTTTTCTTCCAGCGTAAAAAGAAAATATGCCTCTTTAATTTATAGCGCCCAATTTACAGTGGGCAAAAAAGTAACATTGCTAGGCATTTTGCAATGATACACACACATTATGAAAATAATTTTCCCTAAGGAAGCTGTCAGAGATCCTAAAAAGTAGGTAAACTAAATGCTGCAATGCCAATGTTGTTACAGAGGCATCCTTCAGTGTTGCTAATTATTTGATGAAAACAAATGTACTTTTACAGATGGGCAATTTTTAAGTGTGCAGAGACTCCTGTGGCGGAGACTGTTGTAAACGATTTTAAAAACTGTCCTGCCATGTCAGGTGTGCCGTTAGGTGCAAACACTATGGCAAGGAGGGTATCTGCACTATCTCTGCAAATCTGCCCTTTTCAGACACGAACCTTCTGCACTATCTCTGTAAATCTGCCCTTTTCAGACACAAACGTTCTGAATTCAAAACTTGTATCCCATTTGACAGAATCTGAATGCTGTTGTTGTTTCAAGCTACAGACCAGATTACTTTGCACTGGTGGATAGCATACAGTGTCAGCCTTTCCATTGAATGTCCCAATTGGTTTGTTAAATTCTGATATACTTGATCATTTTTAGAAGACAGCTACTAAATAAAACATGAAACAAAGCTGTTTTTGAAGTTATTAATATCATGGTAAATGCATGTGTTATTCCTTTTTCATGTAAATAGCAAATTAATCGCTCCAAAAAATCTTGGTACAATTTCTCATACTCATGGACATCACCATCCCAGTAGCTCTCGTCAGTAGCTCACGCCAATTGGCCATTAACTACATGTAGCTCTTGTCAACATAAAGGTTAGAGACCCCTACTCTAGACTAACAAAGGAAACATTGGGTGTCTTCTTGATCGAGAAGGAGCCTACTCCCGTTCTTTATTAAAAATGCTGCTATTCTGTTGACTTTGGGACTGGTTTTTCCGATTCATGTGCTGATATATTGATTTTGTTTTCTGTTTGTTAGTTTTTGTTGGTGCTATTATGCCTCCGGGCCTGTGATTGGTGCCTTTAACAAATAAATAAATACAGATTCAGTTGTTCAGTTCTTGATGAGAAGACACAATGAATTCTTTAACTTAAAAGTTCTTCACGTTGAACGCTCTTCCACATGTAGACAAAAACACAACTGAATTTATCAAGGCATTCTCTCCCCTATTCTTTCTCTGTTAGTCTCTAGTCATTATAAAGAAAAGAAAAGTTCTATCAGGGGCAGGGAAAAGGTCTCTTCCCCTGTTCTTTTACAAATGTGAATAGTCCGGTTCACTATGCTGTCAGACTTGACTGAAGGTCCTCTAACCACAAAATACAGTTTCCAAATATCAAGAGGGGTTGGGGAGGGAGGGTGTCTCTTCCCCTATTCTTTGACCAATGTAGCGGCAATGGGTCCTCAACCCCATGTTTTCTCTTCTTGCACCTCTCTTTCTCTCTTACGTAGGTCGCAGACCCCTCTGTGGTGTCTTGGGATCTCCCCGACTTGTGCTGTAGCTTGTTTCTCTTTTGTGCGGGTCAAAGACCCCTTTATTTGATCTCCGGATCGGTCTGACTTGCTCTGGGCACCAGCCCCTTGACTGTGCTCTTCCTCTGACTTGTGTGGTTCCTTGACCCCTGTGTCTCGCTCTTGCAGGGCTCGCCCGACTTCATATGGGTCCCAGACCACTCTCCCAGATTTATTGCTTATGTCACCCAGGCCTGATTCACTAACCTGCAAGGCACTGGTTTTCATTTGACTGTCTTAGTTTTCCCCAGGTACTGGTACGGAGGAGATGGGGTTCTTCAGCCTTCCCCTATCGCCTGCTTTGTTCTCTCTTGTCTCCACCACCCGCTAGTGTGAGCCAAATACCTTGTTTGGCATTACCGGCTTGCTCAGGCAGCTTCACGGAACTGCTTCTTCCTACCGTGGGCTTCCACATGGCTTCCGCATGTCCTCGCAGCATTCGCAGGTCTGGTCCCTCTCTGCGTCTTCTTGTCTGCCCGACCGCGCAATCAGACACCTGGTCTTATCATTACCATTGATTCTTGCGCCTGGGTACTTGTAAATACAGCGTGTTCTGCCAGGATCATTCAGCCTTTCCTGTTCTCCACGGCAAGCCTCCAGTTGGATCTCGGTTCCTCCAGGGAGGATCTGAGAGGGTACACAGTCCTTGCTTGATTTGTATCGCTGGGGCTGCCTCTAGTTTACTGTACTGCGTATGTTGGTTCCACAGTGTACTTTTGCCTCCCTGTCTGATCTTCTTCATGTCACTGTTGTATCTACTCCCTCTGGCTAAGCCTCATTCTTCCTCGTCCCAGTATGACCGGTCTGAACCCTGTACTCTACAGAGATACTTAGATGTGTGGGACACCACAGGGGACTGAGTGGGGTTAGAGGAAAGAGGGAGACCAAAATTGAGAGGGTGAATACAGCGTTCTCCTAGGCTATTGTCACTGGTCCTATGGAGGTTTTCCTCCCCATGAGATCCACCCACTGAGTACCAACCCCCATGGGGACTATTAGCGATATCAGCCTTCACCCCGGCCTCAAGGGAAGGAGCTTCCCCCATGGGAGCAGGATTCATCACACCCCTTTATGCCTCGACCAGAAATGTAAGAAATAAAAGTAATGGAACTGTGAGATTGGGGACTGGGAAGAGATGGCATGGAACAACACAAGTGTTACAGGATTTAGGGTTGTGCAGATAGACGGCCATGTGGGTGGCAAGGGCAAAAGAGTTGCCACCCAGTATTGTTTTGACCTAAATCTCATCCCAAAAAAACAGATTTCAGTATAGATGTAACCTTTCAGAGGGCTTTTTTTTTTTTTTCTTTCCCCTCCGGCACCTAAGAAGGTTTTGTACATTGTTTTACTGCTTAGCTCACTAGGAACCCCAATTTAGTGATTTGCTTCAAAGTCATTTTAAGTATAAAGAAGTGGTATGCTTGAACGTCAAAATCAGTTCCAGAACTCTTTAAGTGTTTGTTTAAATGGGTGTAAAAAACAGTGGAACTCTTAACAGTAAATTACTGTTCGTTCCTGCTCAGTTTGGTCACTGGTTACTTTTCCACATGTCTGTCCCTTGTTGATGCTCGCACTGCCAGGACTATTCTTTATACCCATGTGTTTCTGTCACTTGTGAATGTTATGAATCTACTTCAGCTTTGTATATCCCATTTCCACTGAGCACATACTCACCACGCCTCGTCCTCTTTCTCTCTATCTCTCTCCCTCTCTATCATTCAGGGTCTCTATGCCATTGTAGAGCTAAAGGACACTGCCACCCTGCAATCTGTCCTTTCACATGACCAACATAGCCTGGAAGGGCAGAAGCTGCGGGTGAAACCGCGGGAAAAGAAAGAGTTTAAATACGTTCCCCCTAAGAAGCAGGGGACACCCCGGAAGCAAGAGCTGAGTCTGGAAAAGCTCTCTGATGCACTCTGCCAGTGCGTTGATGTGAGTAACTCTTTGTGTACACTAGTCTACTTGTGTGGCATGAGGTGATAAACATGGGAGGTGGGGAGCAGGGCAAATGCCATTGTGTGCCTCGAAGAGAGCCCAGTTTGTACTGTTTATGGGTAAATGTTAAGAACCGATCTTCCAAGTTGCTGAACGTCTTCTTTAAAAGGGTTAGAATTGCTTCTGTTAGCGTATGCACACCATCTGTATCCATGTTTAAAGGTTTTCAGAACAACTTTCCGATGTAGGGTTCTGGGAAGCAAACCAAATTGAATCTTCAAAGATTTTACCTAAAAGTCTTAACTATGTCTTGTCAATGAGGAGACGTAGTTGGGCTTAGACTTGGGAGATCAGGGTTTGGTGTAAAGTACAATTAACCCCAATAGCTTGACCAGCAATAACACGTCCACAGAGGCATGTTGGAACAAACACCACAGTTTCTGAAATAACATTGATATAAAGTGGGGGTAAAACGTGTTTAGCTATCTTGCATCAGCTTCCTAGGATTATAAGGTGCACAAACATTCAGAACTAAGCTTTATAAGTCAAGTTCCTTTATTAGAAACCATATAGTCAGGTTCAAAGTAAGTAAAGCAGGTCTTGAATACTCACAGTTCGCCCATAGGGGACGAAGGTGTGATGCAGTAAAAGCCCTAGAGTCGGTGCAAAACTCTTGTAGTATATGTAAGTTAGGTTTCCCTGGCTGTGAAGGGACAGCTGCCTATCCTGGTCTTCTAGGGGGACCCCAAACAGATTGCCCACACTCCGATCCACCACCAAATTTCAGACCAAGGAAGCTGCAATAGTGTTCCTTGTGCATATAGGCAGCCGTACTGATAGGTAGTGTATCAGCCAGTTGTATTTACTAAAAATAGGCAACATAGTACCAGCAAAGAAAAACTGAGTAAAAATACTTGTAACAAAAAATAAGAAACAACACATAGAAGCCTACCCCCTGCTTTAAGCGATCGTGGTACTAGTACTGCCATAGGAATAAGTTCTACTCCCATCACTACTGAATCTGAAGAGGTGAACTTATATCTTTTTTTTTTTTTTTAAACAGGTATTTTATTAGATTTTCAGTTTACAATTCAAAGACCAGCATTGGGGAACCCTCCAAAAAGGCTCCTCATAAATTCATTCAACAGTAATAAACATAACAGTAAATCACATCCTAAATTCATTAAACCATAATCAGTCCTTCCTTCACATCAATTAATAACCTCTGTTCAAGTACAGCTTAATTTAAGATCAAGTATGCTTCACGTGAGGATACATTCAAGAGATACTTTGCCCGCTATAATAATGTCCAACATAAACTTCTCGTTGTGGCATATGCAGGCATTATCTAAGCTGGGCCTTTATCCAGCCTTGTATGGCCAAAACAATATCACATACAACTTTTATATAGGCTCGTGGAGCATCTAAGTGCAAGTTCGTTTCGAATCTGTTCGTCGGTTTTTGGCCTTACCGTTTTGGTCTAGCTACAGGTTATGTTGTCACCTAAGGTTTTACACAGTTACCAGCTTAGGTTGTTCTGTATCTAGACCCAGCTCAGCAGAGGTGATCAGACCAAGAAGGTTCCTCACGAGTTCATTCAATGGTTACAAGTAATTTAACAGATCACTTTGAACAGTACAATAGTAGGTTATTACAGCTGCAGATCAACCTTAGGCCTCATCATACTAGTATTAATTCAGGATGTGACTAAACTTTAACTGCAACCGTTCAACAGTCCCTCCCCTTTCTCCCACCCCCCTCCCAGTTTTTGTTGATATGGATCAGTTCCTACATTTGCTGCTGGCAGAGTTATATTCTAATTGAGGGGCTTCTGCGCAGCGTCATGACTCCTATGCCAGCTTAGTTCATTCTCAATTAAATTGCTCTCAGCAGGTTTGGCCTGAGGAAGTATGCCTCTGTCTCTGACGTGATCAAAGAAGGGGTCCCAAATAGCTCGAAATTTCAAATATTTGCCATCCCTCAGAGCCCCCACCGTTTCCATGGCCATTACATTCCAAGTCTTTACCTACCAACAGGCTGTTATGGGGCCTTCAGGGTTTTTCCAGGCCTGTGCCAGGGTCATTCTTGCCGCCATTAACAGATGGGTGATCAACATTGCATTGTTTCCCGTTTCCGCATATGCTCCCTCCACTGTCGAGCCCAGGAGTATGGCCTTAGGTGCTGCTGGTAACTGCTTTCCTGTAATGTCCTTTATGTGGCTTAGGATTTCCTTCCAATATGTTGCCGCTTTCAGGCAGGACCACCACATGTGGTATAGGTCTCCCCTACCCCCGCAGTTTCTCCAACAAGTGGGAGGGTAGTTTGGGTTCATCTTATGCAGCCTGTAGGGAGTCAAATACCATCTGAAACAGATCTTGTGTGCAGTTTCTCTGGTCGCTGTGCATGTGGAGGCCTTCCGTGCCCTTGTCCATATTTGGGACCATTCCTCCTCCGTGAAGGGTTCACCTACATCTTTCGCCCAGCTGTCCATGTATGGGAAGGTGTCACTAATTTGAGCTTCATCTAGTAGCTTGTATTGCTTAGAGACCGCTCCCGCCTCTTCCCCTTGTGCAAGGTTAGTTCTAGGCCCACTGGTTCCCTTGTGGCTGCTTTCTTGACTTCCCTATGGGTTATCCAGTGCCGGATCTGAATGTAGGCATATCTGTCTGCTTCACCCACTCCAAATTTCTGTTTGCATTCTTCGAAGAGTAGTGGGTTGCCCTCCCGGTAGAAGTCCTTAAGGAGCAGCAGCTGCTCCTGTCCCCAGTTCTTCCAGAACCTGGGCCGCGTACCTGGCATGAAGCTCCGATCGGGCGCGATCTTCCGTCTTCTCATGGCCCGATCCCATCCCTTCAGCGTAACCTTGGTTGCCTCCAGAAGCTGTCCTTCTGCCCCTCTGTCGCCTCTCTCAGACCGTGCAAAGCCCCTAGCGGGATTGTGGTCACGCTCTGTTCAATTCCCACCCATCCCCTTGATGTGTTGTCTTTCATCCAGGCAAGCATTGGTGCAATTTGTGCCGCCAGGGCATACCTTTCCACATCCGGGACCCCCAGGCCTCCAAGGCACGGGTGCCTCGTTAGGATCTTGCGCTGTATTCTTGCTTTCCCTTTGTGCCAAATAAAGAGGGTTAAGTCACCCTGCAGTGCTTTACATATTTTGGTGGGGGGGAACTCTATTGGGAGCGAGCTTACAGTATATAGTAGGCGCGGTAGCAGGGTCATTTTGAGTGCTGCGATTCGGGCGAACCAAGATAGTTCCTGAGTGTCCCACCTGTGTAAGTCCTCCCTCAGTTGTTTTATCAGTGGAGGTAAATACGTCCCGTAGAGACTTTTGTGGTTCTTGGTCAATTGGATCCCCAAATATTCTATTGATTCTTTTTCCCAGATTAGTGGGTATCTTGGTCCCAGTTCTATGACCACCTCCTCCCTCTCTGTGATATTCAGTGCCTTGGATTTGGTGAAGTTTATGCTGAAGCCGGATATCAACGCAAATTCTTGTAAGATATCTAGAGCTCTCGGGAGGGTGTTCTCAGCGTCCCGGAGGAACAGCATTATGTCATCTGCGTAAAGTGCTATTTTATGTGTGTTTCCCCCGCATTTGACCCCCTGTATGTCAGAGTCCTGCCGGATTACTTCAGCTATGGGCTCCATTGCCATAGCGAAGATTAGGGGCGAGAGTGGACAGCCCTGCCTAGTCCCCCTGTTTATTTCAATCTTGGCTGTGCGGCTTCCATTAACTATGAATGTGGTGCATGGCCGGTGGAAATTTGCCAGAACCATTTTGCTGAAGGTGGGGTCACAGCCAAACTTCTGCAGCACCAGCCCCAGATATTTCCAATCTAGGCTGTCAAATGCTCTCCTGGCGTCGAGGGGCGCCACGGAGAACCTTTGTTCTGTCCTACCTCCAAGGTCCAGTATATCCACAGCACGTCTAATGTTGTCTTGGGCATGCCTCCCCTTTATGAACCCTGCCTGGTCGAGATAAATTATTTTGGGCAGAACCTCAGCAAGTCTGGTTGCCAGGACCTTAGCGTAAAGTTTAGCGTCGGTATTAAGTAAGGAGATTGGCCGGTAGCTGGCACAGTCGGTGGCGTCTTTTCCGGGCTTCAATATTAAGATGGTGGTGGAGTCTCCCATATCTGGCGTGACTGAACCGGATTCTCTGATATAGTTAAACAAAATTGTTAGAGGGCCTAGCAGTTGGGTGCTGAATATTTTGTAAAACCCACTCCCCAGTCCATCTGGACCTGGGGCTTTGTTACGGGGTAATGCTCTAATAGCATCGCTAATTTCATGCGAAGTTATGGGGGCTTGCAGGGCGTCATTATCTTCTTGCGAGATCTGAGGGAGGGTAATTCTCGACATATATTCCCTCTGTGCTTGAGGGTCTAAGTGTTCCTCTTCTAACAGGTCTTGGTGGAATTTTTCCATAATCTCGCGTTTATCCCCTTCCGCTCGGCATAGGTCCCCTGTTAAATTTTTTTGTTCTACTATGTGATTGCGGGTGTTTTGTTTGCGGAGTTTGGCTGGCACAAACCTATTTGCTTTGCTCCCTTGGACAAAGTAAGTTTGTTTGGTATTAATTAGCGATTGTGCAGTGTGTTCCGCTACATGGGCTTCTAACTGGGCTCTTGCTTTCCTAACCACACGTAGAGTTTTTTGGGATTGCCTAGCTTTGTGTTGCGTTTCTGCTACTTTTAGTGTTGCTTCAAGCTTTTTTTAATGAGTTCTCTTTCCCTAATGTATGCTGACGTTCGTGAGATGAACTCTCCCCGGATCACGGCTTTCCCAGCGTCCCACACAGATCCCCAGTTTGTCTCCCCGTTATTCTCCTGGAAAAAGTTCTGGATTGTCTCTTCCATATGTGCTCTAAGGGACAGGTCCTTCAATATCATTTCGTTCAGCCTCCAGGGTCTAGGGTCTTTATAGACGGAGTGGGCCATCTCCATTTGCACCAGGACTGGGGCATGGTCCGATACATATTGGGTTTCTATTTCAACCTTGGTGATACGCGGTATCAGAGTAGAAGTCACCAACACCATATCGATTCTTGTATACCCCCTGTGAACCGCTGAGAAGTGAGCAAATTCCTTTTGTTGACCATGAAAGAACTTCCAAGTTTCTATTACCTCCAGATCCCTAAAGAGCTTCCCCAACGCCTGCCTATTTCTTTCGTCTGCTGCTGTGGGTGGGAGTGTTTTATCCAGTGCAGGGTCCATGACACAGTTAAAATCCGCTCCTATTATTGTCTGGCCCTCGCACCAGCTCCCCAGGGTTCTCAGCATCTCTCTCAGAAACAAGTCTTGTCTCTCGTTCGGGGCATAAATTGCAATTAAGGTGTATAGTTGGTCTTGTATCAGCCTTTTCACGATTAGGCATCTCCCTTCCGGGTCTTGGTACATCGCCCGTTTTTTGAAGATCAGATTGGCCCCAAGTAGTATTGCAACTCCTTTGGTTTTCCTTCCCTCAGAGGCGAAGTATTGGCGAGGGAACCTCCTGTGTTTCAACCTACCCTCGTCTTCCGGGAGGAGGTGCGTTTCCTGCAAAAAAGCCACTGACACATGCATGTCCATGAGCCTCGACAGGACAGAGCAGCGTTTAATCGGTGAGTTGAGGCCCTGCACGTTGAGCGAGGCTATATTCATTTCAGCCATCTATATTGCGCTTGCAATCCTTTGTCTTCCGAATTGTTACTCCCTTTCGAGTCTCCATTGCCTTTGAGCTATTCTGATCCATATCATTCCATAGCCACGGACATATCTGTAGCTTTCCTTCCCCCCGCCACCCACCCCTCACCCTTCTGGAATCCTTCAGAACAGAGTTCCACAAGACTTTCTCTGCGCCCTTATCGGGGCGTTGGGTCTCACATCTTCTCCCTCTTGCGTTCCGCCAGGACATGGGTTTGCCCTGCATCAATTCCAAGATAGTTCACCCTCCTTCTCCGTCCGAGGGTAGTGTTCTTCCCCGGGATATTCATTAAATAGATGTTCAGTCACCCGGAGGCGTGCTCCCCTATCCCCAAACCAGGACACTTTCACCTTCCCGGGTGAGCGTGTTCATCTCGTTAGCTGGTTTCTCCCTTTTCCCTCTCCTCCTCGCTTTTTTTGTAGTGGCCGTGGACCATTCCCATTGTCTTGAATTCCCGCTTCTGAAGCTGCGGGCAGGGATTGGGTCCAGGAGCTGCTCCTTTTCTTCCTCTAGGTGCAGGAGCGTAACCCCCTCCTCATTAGTGGTGATTCGATGTCGTTTGCCCTCCAAGCGGAATTGCAAGCCAAACGGATATGTCCACCTATAATTGATCCCCTTGGATCTCAGCACCTTTGTGATCGGAGCCATTAGTTGCCTCTTGTGTAGGGTCGAGAGAGCCAAGTCTTGGTACAGCTGGACTGGAGCCTGGTTGATGGTGACCGGTTGTGAGTTTCTGGCTGCACAGAGAATTTCCTCCTTCATCGTGTAAGAGGTCATTGCCAGTAGGACATCTCTCGGCTTGGCTCCCGGTTCTTTTCTAGGGGGTCCAATTCTATGTACTCTGTCGACGTGTATATCCTCCGGTTGGACGTCCGTTAGAAAGCTACTGAAGCATAACTGCATTGTCTTTTTTAGATCCTTGTCACCAATTGATTCGGGCAGGCCTTTACCTCGTATGTTGGATCCCCGGGACCTGTTTTCCAGGTCCTCAGCTTGAAGTTCCAGATTATGCGTGGCTTTGAGATCTGTTCCAGTAGCACATTGGATTGTTTGGAGTCTTCGACGATTTCAGAGAGTCCGGTTTCTGCTGTGTCCACTCTCTCACCTAATCCTGTAATGTCTTTTTTAATTTCCTGTATTGCGGAGCGAAACTCCTCCCTTATTGCCTTTAGGTGGCCTTGGAGGGCTTCCATCATCCGGCTCTCCATTCCCTGGAGCCATTCCTTGAGGTCCCCCTTGTTCAGCGTCATGTTCTCGGGGGCATCTGTCCGTTGTTGAGAGTCACTCACACTTGTTGCCTCGTTTTGGTGTCCTTTGGATCGGTATTGCCTCCAGCAGTGTTGTAGCTGTGCGTTCCGGTTGCCGTGCAGGGCTCCTTTAGTCTTGGTTCCTGGCATCTGCTTACCCCTTTGGGAAGGGGGGACTCGACTGGGTGTTTGGATTTGCCGCCTCAAGAGGAGTGGTTGATTCAGCGCCCCCTACGTGTGTGGTACTCCTCCTTGTGGGTGCTCTGTCCCCTATGGCAGGGCAAATTCCTTTCTTATACCCCTCCCAGGGGGGTCTCCACAGTCCAATTTCGCCTTGCCAGCCCAGGGGGGCCTCTCCTAGCCCCCTTAGGTTTTAGTGCGTCTTCTGTTGGCTACCAGTGGTCGTCCCCAGGCTCCTGCTGCTCCGCTGGTAAGTTTCTGTTGGGGGGGGGCAACTCTTGATCACTGGGGACTCCCAGGTTTAAATGTATTGCGGATAACTCCTTGCGTGAGGAAGTCCGCCTGCACCAAAGAGTCCTTTGAATCTGTCCTTGCTTAGCTAGGTGCAGCTTCATGCTGTTCTGGAGTGCTGCTATGAGATAGCCTGTGCCAGGCTCCCGCTGCGCACCAACTGTGCTGCCTCGTGAGTCCCCGGAGCTGCCTCAGCCCCCAGCGAAGTCCTGTTCAGTTTCAGCCCCCTGCCGGGCCCCCTCCTCCAATCTTCCTCCCAGGGAGGCACCTAAACGCCAGCAACACCACCCGAGACTGGGTGCTAGCAGCTCTTCTCTCCAGCTTTCGTTCAATGGGGAAGGCTCCAACAGAGGGAAGGCTTTATGGATGGAGAACGAGGCAACCAAGACAGTCAACCCCTCGGTCAAAATGGAACGCTGTGCCCGGGCCTTAGTCGCTGTCTGCGGGTCGGGCCCGCGCTTGCCAGCACTCTATGGTATGGCGGGGGGAGGGCCTGCGTGGGCCCTAGCCTATTTAGGGCGGGTAGGGCCCGCCGGGTCCCCACCACTATGCCAGGGGAGGATAGCCCCTGCAGCCGTTCCCACCCCCTTCTCCTTGCTTTCGGGAAGATCGTAGCGTTCTTGTTTCCCGGGGGATGGGGCTCCGCGTTTGGCTCCGCCGCGGCCCCCCCCCGCCGCCCCGGTCCCAGCCCGCATCCCCCACCGGCCGCCTCAACCCGCCGATGCACTCTCGGTCGGGGGGTAGGGGTGTGCGGCGAGGCCACGGAGACCGGGCCGCGGCTGCAGCTGTCAAAGGGGGCGGGACGCCGCTCAACCCAGCTCTTCCCCGGGCCGGCCGCCTGCCAAGCCTCCCGAAAGCCACACCACACTCCAAGGTTAGGGGGCACAGGGTCCGCCGCCCCACCGGAAGCCGCAGGAGAACCCCGCACCGGGCCCCGCAGATGGTGTCTCCCCGCAACAGCTGGGCGCGAGGGTTTTGGCGGGCTTTGGGTCCGGAGGGCCCCGCCGAGCGGAATCTCCCCTTCCGCACAGGTCGCGCCGTTAATCCGCTCCAACTGCAGTCCTCCTCTGGTCCAAGCAATAATTCCCTCCGGGTTCTTCAGCTTCAGCGATTTCTGGGGTTGCTAAAGTCACTGTTTATTCTCCCACTCGGACGGAGCTCGTAGGAGTGCGTCTTATTCAGACGGCGGCCATCTTGGAATCCCCGAACCTATATCTTTTAATGTGCATGAATACCTAAAAAAATATTTTTGTTTTAGAGTTAACAAAGTATGTTTACTCGATTATAAAATACTCCCATTAGGAATAGGACTTACTTTTGTACTCCATAAAAACATGTTAATCCCAACTTTAAAATCGTATCTGCAGCACTGTGCATAGTATTGAATGGGGACTAACAACTGTGCACCAAGGCCCTTCAAACTCTGATCAAGAAAGGTAAAAATACAGGCAAGTTGGGGACACCTGCTTATTACATTGGCTCTGTCATTGAAGGCCCAGGTGTCAAAGGTGCAGAGTCTTCAAATGCAGCAAAAAGCAGGACTGGTGTACTCTTTTTTTTTTTTTTTCCATGAAGTCTTGTTTCTTGGATATAGAGCAGCACTAGCAAAGCAATGAGGTTCCAGTACAAAGACAAGGATGCCTGCAAAGTATACAGCCATAGGACTAGGTGAAGTCTGTGCACTGGAAGAGTCTCCACGGTCGAGGGTTCGAGCCAAATGCATGCATACATAATGACCCTTCTGAGCGCCAGAGGTCTATCACAGTAGAACAGGCGTCAACACTACTTCGAAACACTAGGCTAAAGGAGAGAGGCACCAAGTACACATCTCCCCTATCAATGAAGAGTAGAACTTTGCCTCAGTGGTGGCTTGATTGTCCAGTAATGACTCCAGCACAAGTCCTCTAGCCTGCTTAGGCAGTCTCGTCTTGTTTGGACTCTTGGCTCTGGTGGTCGACTGAAGAATGGCTCCAGATCCTATCCTACTATGCCAAATTGTTTGCTGGGTTTGACCCCAGCCCACCGATGGAAGGACCTGCACCATCTAAACAGAGGGTGTCAGCCCATTCCTGGACAGCCAGCTCTCTTACAACAAGTGCCCAGCTCTCTTACAACAACTGCTCAGCAATCTTGACCTCACTCTGTTGGAATGTATATTGGGGATGTTTTTCATCCCTCTGCCCAGTTCAGTCATCTGTGCATTTCCTGGGCTTCTTGCAGGAAGCCTGTTAGAATGTATGAGGATATGTTACCCCCATGTAAACATGTGGTCACCTAAAATCTCAATGGAGACTGTATAGGCCTCTTCAATAGGAGAGCCAACTCTGTACAGACTGAAATATGTTAGGATGATAAATGAAGATGTGCTCCAAAGAATGAAAACAGCACCCCACAAAGGTCCATGAGCAATCCTGTCGTAAGGTCTTTCAGTTATTGGTTAAAGGCACTGTGCATATGTTATAAGATGTGTAAAAAGGATTGAGATTGAAAGCTAATCAGCTTGGCATATTTGTTATTCTTCCTGAATTAATTGGAGAAGTGGTTATTGTATTTAAAGGTAAAAGGTTGGACAGTTTGAAAATGGCTGGCCCAAAGATGTATGAGAAAGGGCTTGCGTAAGCATCCCACCTGTAATATTGTTGCTAATGGAACATTCAAAGCTGATGGGATGTTTTCTCTGAAGGCAAAAGGAGTTGACAGTTGGTGGTGGCTGATGTAGAGTTGACCGACTGGGAGAGTGACCTTGAAAAACCCTCTCTGGCCTAGATTCCTCTATTTAATCTCTAAACTGAGGTCCTACCAGATACCTTAGGGTAGTCCCCCCCTGACTGCTTTCTAGGTCCCATTACTGGGATTCCTTAATGCTGGTCTGGTCGGTGAAGGCCCAATGTGGAGAAAGAGGACAGCAATCGACAAACACCTGGAGAAGTCACTAGTGTAGCAGGGTTCCTGTGCCATGTAGTCCAGAATGGTGTTAAATTTGAAAATGCATGATAGAGTGCCTGCAAGGAAATAGGAGCGGTCACTCGACTCTGAAGAGATCTGCATGCTCGGAAAACCTTGGTTAAGCAGAGACCGCCACAAATTAAGGTTAACAAGTAAGATAAACTTGTATTGTTTGAACTGATCTGGAATGAATCACTAGTATGCACCACCGTTTTCTGGCCAATTGTCCATCCACAGGCTGCAGCTGCAAGCCAGTATTATCTTTGGGTATAGAACTTGTTAGGGAGATGTATCAATTGTATGCCAAATCCCCTCTACCTGTGAGACCCCCAGCACTGCTTGATGGACTTCTGGACCTTTTTCTTGTTCTCCTAAATGAGGAGCCTTTCCCCCCTCATTTATTCTCTTTGATCTGACCATGGGAACCCTGTTCAGTGTGTTTTTACTTTAGTTTATGGTGTCTTGCTTTCCTCCATGCTTTATGAAGGCATCTGTGTTTCACTTTTGCAGTACACATCACCTTTTGTGCAATGTTGTTGGGAGCCCTTTGGGCTCTCCTTTTTATATTCTTTTATTTTCCTTAAGAACTAGTGTTCTTAAGGTTAGGGGGATACTTGTTATCCTCATTAGCTGTTCCTTTTGTGAGATCAGCACACCCACCCTATTTGGAGTGCTGGGGGTTTAACTTGTATCCCCTTTCTCACTGTTCCTGTAACATTTCTGTTAAAGTGACAAGCATACACTGGTGGCAGTGGACGGAGTCTATCGACTTTAGTGTGCTTTATTACTTGCAGGCTGTCTCTACAGCTGCGGTTATGCACAGAAGGGTCACCATTGACCCACAATGGTGGCTTCTTTCTTGTATTGCCATTTCATGTGTGCTTGTCCTTTCTTACCCCTTCTTCTACCATTTGGGGTGGGAAAGGTCCTGGTTTGAGTTTTGTCTTCTGCAGGAACCCTTTGTGTAGCCTGCCGAGGCTCCAGTGTGTCTGCGAGGACAGGAAGCAAGGGAGGATCCTGAACCTCTGCTATCCTTTGTCTTCTGGCGTGTCTAAGAGAAACCAGTTGCTACTGAGGGGCTGGCTGTCCCGATTGGATAGCCACCTGCCCCTTTTCTGTAAACTGCCTGGAAAGTTTGCAGAGGATGAGTGTGAATTTCTGATAAAAGGTGAGGATCCTGAGTCAGAAGACACGTCGACCACTGGAACAGAAGAACCGAAGAAGTAGACGACCACCAGAGACGCCTGCAGCCCCTTCCAGCAACTGCGAAGAGACCCCTGCTGTCCTGAGACTGTTTTCAAATCGACATAGGAGCTCCGATTAGGACTACTTCTTTCCTTTGGCTGGTGGGACAAATTAGCAAGAAGACGACATGTATGACGAGCCATCCCATGACGTGCTGTGACCTTCCTGGGCTGCATACTGCCAATTGCTTGGAACCTGCGACCATGTTGCAGTGCATTGCTTCCTGTGAACGAATCCTCCCAGAACTTTGGTGGACTCCGGCTGGATACCCAGAGGCAAGATCCCCTTCCTCAAAGTCCCCACTCCAGCGTGCAAGACTGAAGAATAGAGGAAGATTGAACGGGAAGTAAACGTCCATCCCTGGAGCCTGTGAAAGGGCACCAAAATTGCAGACGGACGGAGTATGAAGAGAGTCCTTTCTCTCAACTGCTGCTGCAAATTCCCTTCCAGAGTCCCTCCTTTCGTCACCACGACCAACGAACAGGAGGCCGGATCCACCGCTGCTGCACCGAGAAAGAATCCAGCTGCATCTTCTTCACAACTCCTCCAGTAGTGTGGGACTTGAGGTAGTGCATAATTTTCTTTAAACATTTTTTTTATTTTGATTGATATTTTCTTCAATAACAAACATTCATTCCCCCTGTAACAAGCCTCCCCCGACCTCCACTCCCCCACCCCTCTGCGATGTGCTTGTTACCAATATAACACTTCAAGGTGGGCCATAACCCATATTTGACCCGACATTGCCCTATCAAGCGATTCCCAGTGTGCATAGCTTTTGAGGACAGCATACAACATTATGGTCTTCATGTAACAGGTTCAACACCATATTCCAGTCTTTAGTGAAGTTAGCATGCAGTCCTTGTATGGAGTATGTTATCCATTCCAACGCCAGGAAATTCCAGACCTTAGAAAACCAGTTTCCAATCTGGGGTGTATCTTTCGACTTATACTTATCGGCAATCACTAGCAAATCCGCCAACTGTAGCATGATAAACGCTTTTAAAACATATTTGGGACTCAAAAGTGTTCCTCCAGTATCACCATTAGACAAGATCTCAAAGTTCTGGGTTCTTCCAAGCCAAACATCTGCACCATACATTTTGGATCGACCTGGTAAGTCTTGGAACTGCTTTCAATAATATATCCCAATCTTCCTCTGACAATTCCTACCCAAGAGCATGATGCCAACGGTATTTATATCTAATTGAGTACTTTGATGCATTTTCTAGCATTCATTTGTAAAGATTTGAAAACAAAGCCTTATTCCCTGGGTTAGATGTTACATATTTATCAAAAGGTGGAAGATCTATCACTGCCGCCTTCCGAATTGGTAGGGGCAAGGATCCAATGTCTAACCTGGAAGTATTGAAATGGACTTGTTTCCCTTGAGCCCAAATCTTGTTTACATTGCTGAAAGGATTTGGGGTTGTTTCCTTGAAACATATCTCTCATCCTCTTACATCCCCCATGTTTCCACCCTGCAAATGTTTGGGCTCAAGACCCAGAGTAAATTGGGGGTGGGGGGTATAAAATAAGAGTGTAAGGGGAGAAGGAAAAGTCATCAATTGGTATTTCTTAACAGCAGTACCTCAGACTTCCTTGACCAAACTCATAATCACACTCGCGTGCATAGTCAGATGTCTATCTGGTTTAGGCATCCATAGTTCATCCCCAAGACAATGGCCTCCAAGCACCCTCTCCGTCTGAATCCATCTTTCACTGTGTCGCCATACATCAATCTCGAAGGACCCTGATTTGTGCTGCCTGGTAGTATTTCATAGAGTTTGGGAGACCTAATCCGTCCTTCTCCGTAGGAATCATTAGCATACTTAAAGCTAACCTTGGGGATTTACTGTTACATATAAATGTCGAAATTTGCACCATGAAGCTTCTGAAAGAACGCTAGGGGGACCCGGGTGGGTAATGCCTGAAACATGTATAACATTTTTGGGAGTATTACCATCATTTTCACAGAGTTAATTCTGCCCAACCAGGAAATGGTGAGGGGTCACTTTAATAGTTGTGCCATAATACCTTTCAGCATGGGGGGGGGTGTAATTAGCTTCATACAACCCATCAATCGTAGAAGTTATCTTCACTCCTAACAATTTAATCCCACCTTGCAGCCACACAAATTGCGAGCCTGACCTTAACGCCAGTTCCTCTGCTGAAGATTGTGATAGGTTTAGAATTTCTGATTTGGTTTAATTTATTTTTAGCCCTGCTTCCTTCTCGAACTTTACAAATGTCCATTTTGCTGCCTGTAATGAATGCAGAGGGTCTGAGGACAGCAGTAGCGTATCATCCTGGTATGTCATAATTTTATTGGAGACTCCCCCAAATTATATTCCCTTAATATCCTCTGTCGAACCCTGGCCAGTAATGGTTCCAAATGGAGTGCAGACAATAGCAGAGTTTTAGGGCCATCTTGTTTGGTCCCACCTTGTAAAGAAACGGGCAAAGATAACCGACCATTTGTCAATAGTCTTGCTATTTGCTATTTATAATTTGCCCGAATGTTGTCTATAAAATTAGGGCTACAAGGGTAAGTGGAAGAAACAACCATTCGACATGGTCAAAGGCTTTTTTGGCACCAATGGAAACAAGGACCACTTGGATCTTTTTCTTCTCAATTTTCTGAAGTATATGACATGTTCTACGAATATTATCGTGTGTCTGCCAACCCTTGATGAAACATGTTTGGTCTGGGTGCATTAACGAGGGAAGTAACTTTTCTATCCTGTTTGCCAAGACTTTGGTGTAGATCTTAGCTTGTACATTCATCAGTGTTATCGGTCGATATGACCCACAGTTGGTCGGGTCTTTGCCCGATTTGGGGAACAACACCATTTCTGTCTCTTCCATGGTGTGAGAGATTCTGCCTGAGGTTGCGAAAGAGTTATATAACTGAGTTAATTTAGGAGCTAATATATCACAGTATGTTGTGAAAAACTTGCCATAAATCCGTCCAGACTAGGTGTTTTATTTAACGGGAGATCACAAATAACACTTGCACCACCACCTCTTGAGTGATATTAAGTTCACGGCGCTCCCTATCCATAAGTGTGAGACAGGGAAGGGTGACCAAGTCCAGATATTCCAGCTGAAGATGCGAATCGGGAAGTTCTGACCGGTACAACTACATTGAATTGCGTTAAAATATGGGGGGTGGGCGGGTTTCATTAATTGCATCCCCAGAGGGGAACTGGATGTTTGGTATAGTACGAAAAGACCCTCTCTACAGAGTTGATTTACTAGGAGACGCTCTGTCTTGTTAGCCTTAATATAGTACTTTTGTCTCAGCAAAAGTAGGGATCTTTCCGCCTTCTTAGTCTGACATAGATGAAGCCTACCAGCTGCTGCCCTAAACGCTTTTTGTATAGTTGGGCCGGTATTCATACTAAAATACAAATATTCATACTAAATACACTAGATCAGCCTATCTAGCCTAGTTCAGCATACTCAGCCACTAATCATGGCCACTCTAAGAAGAGTGACTCTCACAATAGCCACTATCCTCCCACTATTCCATAACATATCACTGCCTAACCTGCCACACCGACCATAGCCCCCCCCTCTTAGAACCACTCCTGTCACCTGCAGAATGGATTACTAGATTCACCACCCCCCCACACCACTTATTCCATGCCCCACACACTTGAGAAATGCAAGACTAGGTTCCTGTTGCAGTTTCAAGCTTACGTCCCTTATGACTCTCACCCAGCACACTATGGACAACAACTTGCTGCCTCCCCTGCCTCCAGCGGTTCATACTAATACATTTAATGACGACAATCTCTGTGTCCCATGTCCTACACACTTGAGAAACGCTCACGTGCGAGTCTCAAGCCCAAGCCCCCCAGGATTCCCTCCTTGCACATTAGAAACAACGACCTGCTGCCTCCCCTTCCTCCAGCGGTAAGTACTGACACTCTTAACAACCATAGTCTCTCCACGTCATCTGACCACCCACTAGGAGACTCACCCATCACTGCCATCATGACAATCAGGGGCGGGCTTATCAACGTGCAATCCCTAGTGGCTCACGCCCCTGATATTGCTGACCTGATCACGTCCAACCACTTGGACTTCCTCGCAGTTACTGAAACATGGCTACATCCTGCTGCAGGACCCGCAATCTCAATCGCTATCCCAGAGAACTAAACCATCATCCGGGCAGATAGAAAGTCTGGGATTGGGGGTGGTGTGGCCCTCATTGCGAAAACCAATTTCAACTTTAGAGAAGTCTCCAATCCAGGTCTACCTTCTGCTGAACATCTGTCCATCAAACTCCCACTATCTAACACCCAGACTCCACACTCTGGCTTAAAAAACAAATAGACGCCACTTTCTCATCCACTGCCTATACTAATAAACTTATCAACGCCTGTAAACCATTTCTATCCACCGACAGTTGCCCTACGCTGGCTAGAGCTCTGATTCTGTCCAGATTGGATTATTGCAACACACTTTTTCTTGGCTCCACTAATCGCAATCTGAACAGATTACAGGTTCTCCAGAATAACGCCCTCAGATGTGCCCTCAATCACCACCCCCCCCCCAGGCCCACATCTCCACCTTCAGGAAGGAAGTTCATTGGCTCCCTGTTCGGGACAAAATCAAATTGCGATCACTCCTCATTACACACAGATACCTCTCACTGACAGCCCCACGTTACCTATCAGATAAATTCACCAGACAAAGCACATTCAGACCGACCAGATCCCCATATCTGCACCAACTAATCATTGCCAAGTTCAACCTGAAAACAGCAGGGGGAGCAAGCTTCCCTGTGTTAGCTGCGAAATGCTGGAATGCACTTCCCATGGAAATTAGAGCTGACTCTGCATTTTGGTCGTTCAAAGCCAAGGAGAAGGCTCTGCTCACGACTCAGCAATAGTTTGTCTGCCCCCAGCAAATTCCTTCATTCTGTAACTCGTGTGCTATACATAGACTCGGACCATTCTGTAACCCGGTCCATCTTATAACTCTGGCGCTATCCACTGATTCGGACCATCCTGTAACCTGGTCCATCACGCTATTTATTGTATTTATTACTGTCATCTGCTCTTTATTGCATGTGCAACCTTCTGTAACCTATGTTGTTCCATAAGTCTAATGCGCCCAGTTACCCCAGGGTTTGGCTGTGCTATACAAATAAATGAACTAAACTATTTGTTTCCATATCTTTCATTAGCTTCCTAAAATGATCCTCCAGTTCGAATTCAAGCTCCATTTTCTGCTTGCGTCTACTTGCCTCTTCCGCAATTAACGCACCACTCCAGGTTGCCTTGAAGGCATGCCATGTTACATTTATTGCAGTTTCCCCAACAAGATTTTACTAAAAAAAAAACTTAATATGCAATGCCAATTTCTCCCTGATAACTTGGTCCTGTATTAGTTGAGACAGAAATCTCCTGAGCGACCGTTAACTCCAATGTTATTGGTGCGTGATCCAATAAAGCTATAGCATGGGTCGTAATTTGATGAATACTACCCAACAACGGGATAGATATCCAACTATAATTTATTTGTGAGAATGAACGATGCACATGAGAATAAAATGTGTGACATTTT
Organism: Ambystoma mexicanum; assembly: GCF_040938575.1. Classification (NCBI taxonomy): domain Eukaryota; kingdom Metazoa; phylum Chordata; class Amphibia; order Caudata; family Ambystomatidae; genus Ambystoma; species Ambystoma mexicanum. The sequence goes on from NC_090923.1 coordinate 1,134,988,445, forward strand.
TCCATCCCTCTGAGAACCAACCACACATCCACAAGGGACAATTGTGCACATTTCTGTTGTAACATAGCTGACGGGGAGCCTTTGGTCGAAATGGGTCTTTATACTACGATCTCGGGCAGGGTCCCATGCGAAATTGAAATCTCCTAGTAATATAATCTCACCCTCCCTAAATGATACCAGCTGTCCCACAACACAAAAAAAACAAAATCCTGCCCTGTGTTTGGGATATATACCGTAGCCACCCTCAGCGTGATGGAACCCATCTGTAACACCGTGAATAAATATCTTCCCTCTTTATGGTACGCAGTAGTTTAACTTGAACACCTGATGTCATAGCTATAAGTACACTGGCGACTGTACCCACTGCATTCTCCTGTAAAATGACAGGATAATGGGATAAGCATAATTTGCCACGGTCAGCCTTCTGAATATGTGTTTCTTGGAGTGCCACCAAATCCAGTTGGTGGCGCCTCAACAAACCTTCCTACGCTTGACAGAGGTATTGAGCCCTCTAACATTTAATGATAAGTACAATCATCGCATCAACATAGAGGCATATACCTTATTCCACATATACGCTTCAAAACTGACCCAGCACATCGGGAACCCCCACCCTTCCATCCCCACCCCTCCATTGCCAATGCCCCAACTGTCTCCCATCCCCAAAATGTCCCCTGGTGTGAGTCCCAGAACCTATTGTTACCCTTGGTAAACACCACTGGCTGTGAGCAACTGTTTGCATATCTCTTCGATTTTGAAAAGTCATCAGAGATGGATCCTGGTACAGTTGGATTTCTGCCCCATTATATGTACTCTGTGTCGCTGTCCATGCTGCTTTCAGTATTTGTTCCTTTGCGGATATAATGCACAGGCAGCCAATACATCTCGGGGCGAGATTCCGGTTCTGTCCTCTTCAGTCCCGTCCTGTGAACTCGATCTAGCAGAATGTTTATATCCTCTTCTGCTGCTATATGATTTGTTAAAATCTGCGTTGGAGCATTTTTCAGGTCTTGATCTAACACTGATTCAGGGAGGTTTTGTATTCGAATGTTAGAAGGTCTGGAACGTTTCTCTAGATCTTCATATTGAATTTCCAAGTTGTGTATGATCCTAGAAAGTTTCACAAGAGCAACATCCGTTATCTTAGTGTCCTCTACTAGTTCCTGAAGTGTTCACTCATGGGAGTCCACACCATCCCCTAGAGAGCACATTTCTTTGCTAAAGTCTGCCAAGGAGTGTCTTATTTCGGTGGTGAATGTAGTGAACTGTGCTTAGAATGAGGCAGAGAACTTATCCTGAAAGCTTTTGGTGAAATCCTCTTTGGATGCTGCCATTTCTAAATCTTTAGTGGAAGACGCCAGTATTGACTGTGTAGAGGAGGTCCCAAGAACAACCCGCACTCCAAATGTTCAGTTTGAAGTACCAGGAACATTCACGCCGAAATATGTGACGTACAATGAGCAAATAAACCAGCAGAGAGCCACAGTGGGGCTCTGTCCAGTAGCTATCAAGAGAACAGCACCTATTGAAGTACCTACACCTAAGAAAACCTGGACAGTAAGGTACCCATTGAGAAAGCCATATCGACAACTGAAACAAAATGAAGAATGTCAGAGCACAGTCCCTGAACAAGCTAAAAAGATACTAAAGGAAGACGAATGGTGATGTCACAAGAACCTGAACTGACTCACATATAGAAGATATGACGACCTGCGAATGACAAAAAGAGACAAAACACCATGGATAAGGGACATCATGAACCTAAAAGTGAAATAACGATGTGAAAATGTTAGAAGCTTATGCCATGAGCACGATGAAGATATTCAGTTAGTTTACACGTGTACATATGCATGGAACCGCACAAAGCTAAGAAAATTGTGAGGCTTGCTTATGCCTAGCAGCAAATAGATTGTGGCAAGCGCCACCTATACAAATCTACCTCAAAAGGAGCACTTCTTCCACTATGCACAAGAGCAGAATCAACCAAAGGTTACTAACGGTCTGAGGAGAGGAGCCCCTCAGCAAGCAAATCGAGAAACTGAAGACAGAAAGAAACTCAGACGCATGTAAATCTTGCCATGAAGCCATGGTCGTATCGGCTGAAATAGACCGACAGTAGATACAGTTAATGAAGCGAAGAACAGAGTATCCTATTCTGAAAGGCCAAGATAAGCCACAGAATACACGAATTGCATGAAGAATAAGATGATTTCACGGTGTCTAATCACGTGACCAGCCAAGCGAGAAGGGATGAAACTTTCACACCTACACGTTGCCTTGTGCCATGTACAGATATCTGAACTTTTCCAGAAGGAGATGCAGTCTAGAGGCCAACCACGAAGAAATAATTGACACATGACCACTGAAGTGATGATTGATTGTTTCAATAATTGGAGGGAGGCTGGGGGAGCAGACTAACTCCCTGCACTTGTCCGGCTATTCTGCACGCTGCTAGGCTAGTGGAAAGGTATGAGTGGGGTTGGTGCCAACCCAATCATTATGGACCAAGTGATCTAGGGTCCTATAGTAGTAGAACCAATGAGACATCGTACTTTTAGTGATGTCTACAGTAGCCATTTTTAGGGTAGGGCTTAGATGCCCCACCTGACAGTGTTTGTCCAATCCCCTCACTCTGTTACCATATACAGATATAGTGCCTATATTAAAGTTACCTTCCTATAACCAATAGAATTGCATGCAACATTTTAAGCGTTACACATCAGTGATGACGAGTTTTTAGTATAAAAGATGTGTTTTTGATTAAATTCATTGGAGTTGTTGAAGCGAGAAGGAAGATCGAGCGGTTGCTGATGTTCATGAACTCCCTGTTTTTTGTGCTTGTCATTAAACAGACTCCCTTTGCCAAACTATTGAGTTGTCATTATTGATTTGATGCTAGAGTATTAATCTGCATCCCCATCCATCTCACAGGTGCTGCTACTCATCTTAAAGTGCTATTGGGCAACCCCCAACTTTGAGGGCCGGTTGGGGTCCTATTGCACAACTGGATCACATTTGGGTCGGTAGGTAGGGTTGCCTCAGAGAACCTGGCTAAAAACTTTTCCAAAGGGATTAGCTGTTTTGAAGAGGGGTGAAGCTGCCCGTCCGGGGATCTGCTTCCTTCTGCCACCTGGCATGTGCCTGAATCCTTATATCTTATACCTTGCCTCAGGAAATGAAACAAAGCACCTAGCGACAGATTCTAAATATATGCCACTGAGTCCTTGTGGCGGATGCCAAGTGGCTACCTAACCTAGGTGCAGAAAAACAGTCAGTCTTCTAACACTTCATTTAAGTCTCAATACATGAGTTCCTCCCTTGTGGGGGGCAGGAGTGTTGTCTTTACCATCCGGATGGGGGAACCGTTCCAGTGTTCTGTGGTGCCCTTTCAAAGCGTAAGGAGAGATAATTTTCATGTTAAAAGGAGTGCTAGTGCCGCACAACACCTCCTCCATACAATGGGCTGCTCTGCTGAAACCCTTTACCAGCACCCGGTAAGGGACGTTGTTTACTTTGTTTGTCCTTACTGCCCAGGAGCTGCTACACATCACAGGTTTCCAACACCCCCACTCCGGGCACAATCCGCTGCAGGAACAACCTCTTTTTAGCTTGTTACCAGCAGACACGGATGCCCTGATCGACATGGCCATCCTGACACCAGTAAAAAATACGAGTCGAAATGCTGGCACTTACTTCCGAATCTTCCGGGCATAGGAGCACGCCTTGCAACACTGCTGCGCCACACTAGCAGTCCCCATGACCTCAACACCAGGGGCTTACCGCTCCTGTGACCCTCTGCTGATCATCTTGGTTGAAGCCCCGTCCTCCGCATCGACTCAGGGCTCGCAGATGGCACCCGGCATGTGGATCCCTGCAAATCCTGCCCGCAGGCATTGGTCACGCTTTTCTACCCGGGCTGCCACACCCACTGCCGTGACCAGCCAGGAGCACAGGAGCACAAAACAGCGGACCAAAGTCAACACAGTTTTCATCTGACCAGTGCCAAGGCAGCTGTGGAAATGCCACACCCTTACACCCTTCTACCAGTCAAACTTTCTCAGATTGCAGCATTTTTGCAACCAGAGCGCTCCACTCGCATCATGCAGCAGCCATCTTGGAATCCGGTAGTACATATCTTGAGTCACTCTGTTGCTCCTTTGTTGCCGAGTGCAGATTCCGGTGTTCGCGTGTTCGCCCTTGCCGTTCGCCCAGGCCGAACGCTTGTGTGCCCAGTGTTAGGGAGAATTCTCAAAAATGTGCTAATTCCCTCCACCTTAGAGACCCCCAGCAACTTTGCAGGATTTTGAGGATTTGGATTTGTTTAACCTCGAGAGAGTGAGGCACTTTTTCCTCTCTCTCATGTATTTTGATGTGAGTTTTGAACACTGTGTTTCATTTGGTTGTGGAGTCTGACAAACTCCATAGGCATCATCTTTTACATTGTGTCACACAGCACCTTCAGTGCAGTGACACAGGGAAGCCTTCCAAATTTCCCAAAGGTTTAAATACCTTCTCTGGGATAAACTAATGTTTCCCAGAGCAGTAAAGTGAAATTGACTTTACTTACATTTGTAACTCTCTAGACCTAGCACACACTATCTTACAATAGGGTGCTGGAGGGGTTACTTAGTATCCCCTTTGTCTAGCTTCTCATGTAACAATTTTATGTTACCCTTTCCTCGATGAATGGCTGGTGGCAGTGGATTACTTTTAACTACCGTGTTGTGCATTTACCGCTGGCTGCGTTCGCAGCTGCAGTAAAGCACCCATGGGTGCCATTTTTGTCAAAATGGTCCCGGTCTTTTTTCGGCCATTTCTTTGTGGAAAGGTCCTTCTTGAGATTTACTCTGCGTGCCAAACCCGGTTTGGTCCCTTTGTTCGCTTTTCCTTTGGCGGGATTCATGAGCGAAGCCTACCTCTGGCTCCAGGATGTCTGGGGTGGGCAGCAAGTGCAGTAGGTCCTTAAAACTCCCTGTGCTTAGTCTCCTAGGAGACCCAAATGCACTCTGTAGTGATTGGCCGGCTGACTATCTGGCAAGGACAGCCACCCTGCTGGGTGACTGACAGCTAGGCTGGAATGAATGCGAGAGAACTAAATAAAAGGCAAGGCTTTTGGCTTGGAAGGCAGAGTCGATCAGGGAACTGAAGAAGAACTTGAAGAGGACGCCTGTTGCAACTCCTGGACCGTTGGTTTGCCCGGTGAAGCCCTGCTGCTGTTCTGAAACTCCAAATTAGTATCAACAGAGAAGCCCCTGCAAGGACGACTTCTCCCCTTGAGTTGCTGGGACCTATCGACTCCAAAGTAAGCCACCTGGACATTCTCTATTGTGTGCATTGGTTTTAAGCAGGACTCACCGAGTCTGAGCCTCCTCAACAGAGTGCGAGGTCCAGAAGCAAGGAAAGCCCATCTCAACAGCCAGGAACCGCAGTGTTGCTATTTGCGGTAGACGCAAGGAGCTGAAACACCAAACACCCACTTGTTTGAAGATTGCCGGTTGCGAGCGGTGACCGTCCTATTGCAGTGCAGGAGTCCGCAGAAGTCCTCCCTCTTGTCCCCACGGCTGAGGCTCAGGAACAGCGAGATCTGCTGCACTTTTTCTTCAATACAAAGGTACTGTAAAAGTCTAAGAGAGAACTTACCTCTTGCTGAAAAGTTGCTTGCATCTTCTACTACTCACAAGTCTAACAGCTTGTGGCCCTACATTGATTTTCTTTTTCTTGAAAGACTTCTAAAACATTGTGCAAAGACTTTTCTTACTTACCTGCAAAGAAGTGCTTCAGCTTATATAGACTTTTGCCCATTGATTTTGGCTTAGCCTGTTCCACTGAATGGCTCTTATTTGGGGATCTGAAAGTATTTGTGGTCTCTTGTATGTTCTAATAACCCTTTCCTTTGACTTACTCCTAAATGATTCTAAATGCAACAGTGATATATTAATGTCCCCAGCACCCTAGCTGTTGAAGTCACCTGAGGGTGTAGGTTGCGTCTGTGGGCCATCCCAAAAGGGTACTGACTGATTTAGAAATATTAAGAGGGTGTATTTTGTGAAGTATATTTGGGTGTTACTGTTATATTGCTCCTTTCTGAAGAAGGCTTAACCTACCTGACTGATAAATAAATTAATAATTGTTTATTCAAGAAACCTTGTGTTTAATTGAATACTTTTCACTGTGAATCTCTGTGTAACTCCCCTACAGCTCACATTGACCCCTCTTGAGATAATCCTGGCTGTTCAACACACTACCAATCTCTGTAGTACAAGCTTATACCAAAGGAAGTCGGGGTTGTTGTAGTGCATCCAAAGGGTACCGCATACAATCTTCCGTAACACCCATAAGGAGCCTTTCGAAGGGATTGTGTCCTCCGACGTATTCCTTATCTATGATATTTGTATCTCCAGCTTGCTGGCCTCGGAAAAAAATGTTCCCAGTAGAGGGCGCTGTGCGTCAACGTCCGTCGAGTAGGTGTTCCTCGACAGCCACCGTATCGACGCCGACGTCATCATGCCTATAAATGGCCACGCGCAGCGTCCGTTGCTCAGTTCCGTTTTTCCGGGCTTCGTGTGCCTCGGAACACCGTTGCTCAGTTCGTCAGTCGAAATATATTCATATTTCCTCGAGAAAACCAGCTCGTACTCGATGGCTTCCTCCTCCGACCCGACGACTCCTCGGTCCGGTTTCAACAAATGCCGAGACTGTGGGAAGAAAATGTCATTGACGGATCCTCAGGATCTGTTTGTGGTGTCTGGGAATCGAACACCAGTGTTCGGAGTGTGAGGAATACCTATCCATGACGGCGAAAGCCTTGAAGGAGCGTAAGGGGAAGCTCGAGAGAGGTAAGTCAGTTTTAACTTCCTCGAAAGTTTCCACGGTAGAGTCGAGACATTCGTCTCCTCACCGTCGAAAGCATTCTCGGTCTAGGTCTCGAAGTGGCTCCCACCACTCGGCGAGGTCTAGACACTCGAAAAAGCGACGTAGAAGATCTCCTTTGTCGTAATCTTCTAGTTCCTCTGAAAGAGTAAATTGCCCCACAAAACACAGCTCTCAGGCTGAGTGGGAGGAATTCAGAAAAAAGATGCTAAGCGTCTTCGAGAAAGCGGCCTCGAACCCCTCGAAGTCAGCTGAGGGTGATAACCCGGGTGAAAAGCCCAAAAAATCTAAACGCCGCGAGTCGAAGCACCCGGCGAAAGAGTCGACCAAAAAGCACCATGAGCCATCGGGAAGTAAAGCATCTTCGACACCATTGTCGAAAGCCCCTTCGAAGCATAGATCAGCGCCATTGACGCCGTTATCGAAGGGTTCTTCGACGCATCCGTCAATCGAGTCGACGCCGGCGTCGACATCGACGCCGATAAAAGAAAAACCCACAGCTACTCCACAGCCATCGGTTACACGAGAGCCTCCGACACGACATCGAGAACGTCGTCGACATCCTCGAGCAGGATTCCGATCCTCTCGAGTTCCTCGAGGCCTCTTCCAGTTTTCTCGACGCCTTTGTCGGCGCCTTCGAGGATTTTTACATCGGCGTCCACGACATCGACCTTTTCAAGGCCACTGATGATGGCTCCCTCTGCCTTATAGATGGGTTTTATACCATTTCACAGGCCAGAGCATCCTCCCTTAACTTCAATTTATGAAGAAAGGGAAGATTTTGATCAAGAAAGGCCTTTTGGACTGCAGAGGACCACATCACCTGAACCAGAGACTTTTGCCTCTGAGGAAAGAAGGTTGAAAGACCTTCAGGATGCATTACAGGAAGCAAGTGGCCTAGACACCTCCCCAGAAGTGGAATTTGTCAAACCAGACCCAGGGGAACATGCTGAAGCCCCTTATAGAACCCTAATGTCAAGAATTATGGAGTTCATGGGTTGGTCTGTGCCTTCACCTGTTTTTCAACAGGATGACCTCACATATTCTGGATAAAGGTCCACAGGAGGATCCTGTGGTCCCTTTCATTCTGCTTTACAAAGAAAGATTGTAACTAACTGGGAAACTCCTGAAGTTGTCCCTGTGGTTAACAAGAAGTTGTCAGCGAAATATAGGGTATCTGCTGCTGATCCTGAATACCTATCTAAGCACCCTACTCCAGAGAGTCTGGTGGTCCAGGCTGCAACTTCATCTTCATCAGGCAGTACATCTGCATACCCCACTGCTCCACAGGATAGGGATGATAAAAAATATGATGCTATGGCTAAGCAAGTCTTCTCGGCCTGTAGCATGGCTTTAAAATCTATTAATGCGACTTGTACGCTCGCTAGGTTCAGCCACACTCTTTGGGAGTGTGCTTCATCAGCGGCTGACTGCCTCCAGGAAGGAGAAGAAAGGGACGCATTTTTAAATATCATCAGAGATGGTAAAGATGCAATGTGTGAGTCCCTTCAAACTGGCATTGATTCTGCTGATAGTATCAGCAGGGCCATGGTGGCAAGTACCACAATCCGCAGGCATGCGTGGTTGAGAAAGTCTGGCTTTGCTTCTGACGTACAAGCCAGACTTTTGAATATGCCATTTGACGGCTCTTCCCTGTTTGGTAAAAAGGCGGATGACAGTTTGGAAAAACTGCAAACATCTAAAGCAGCAGCCAAGTCACTAGGAGCTGCTATCCGACAAACTAATTTTCGTCCCTCAGGATCCTCTTGGAGAGGAAGGTCCTTTCGCTATTATTCCTCATATGGAAGAGGCAGAGGACGGCCGGCTCAAAGAGGCCAAGGAAAATTTACCCGTGGTGGACGGGGTAAAGGAAAGAAAGCCGCAGGAGCAGGAGCCGCTTTACCTTCTGCAACTGCATCAGCTGCTCCCAAACCACTCTGAGGTCTCCCATCACCAGACACCTGTAGGGGGCAGGTTAACTCACCATCTGACGGAATGGCAGGCTATTACGTCAGATGCTTGGGCATTGGAGACAGTTGCCCAAGGTTACTGCCTGCCTTTTCTACGCATCCCTCAGAGCCATCCACCGGGGAACAGCTCTCTGAAAGTGCCGGATCCGCTCCTCTTGCAGGAAATTGTAGACCTGCTAGAGAAAGGTGCCATAGAACTGGTACCTGTAGCGGACAGGAACAAGGGCTGGTACTCCCCCCCCCCCCTACTTTCTCATACTAAAGAAAGACGGAGGACTGAGACCCATCCTGGACTTACGAGAATTGAACAAGTTCCTCAGGAAGGACAAGTTCAAGATGGTAACTCTGTCTCAGATCCTTCAGGCCCTTCAGCTTCAGGACTGGTTGGTATCTTTGGACCTTCAGGATGCTTATTTCCATGTGCCAATCCATCCCAAGCACAGGAAATACCTGAGGTTCGCAATTGGCAACTCTCACTATCAATTTCGAGTTCTGCCATTTGGGCTGATCTCCGCCCGAGGGTCTTCACCAAGCTAATGTCGGTTGTGGCTGCAAGTCTAAGGAGGGAAGGGATTCACGTCTACCCCTACCTGGACGATTGGTTGATCAGAGCAGTTTCTTCGGAACAAGCTCGGATCCAACTAGATTATGTCTGCCACTTCCTTCACAAGCTGGGCTTCTCCCTCAATTTAAAGAAGTCACAGATGATACCATCACAGAGACTCCAGTTCATTGGAGCAGTCCTGGACACGTCCCTGGGAAAAGCCTTGCCACCAGAGGTGAGGGCTCAAGATATTCTGCAGATGGTCACCAGGTTTCAAAATGCCCAACGTCTCCCAGCCTATGACTTTTTGAGGTTGCTAGGCCTCATGGCATCCTGCATATCCCTTGTGCCAGAAGCTCGCCTGAGAATGAGATCCCTTCAGTGGGCACTGAGAACTCAGTGGTCACAATTCTCAGGGAGGATGACAGATCTCCTCCGGATTCCGGACAAGGTAGCCCACAACCTTCAATGGTGGGCCTCTCCAGAGAACATCTTGAAAGGAGAACTGTTTTGGCAACCATGGCCGGAGATAACAGTAGTCACAGACGCCTCACTCACAGGGTGGGGAGCCCATGCCAACGACTTGACCATCAGCGGTCGTTGGTCTCCATCGGAGTCCAGACTACACATCAACCTGTTGGAGCTGAGAGCCATCAGACTGGCACTGAAGGCTTTTCTGCCGTCTATACGGGGGAGAAACGTCCTGATAATGACGGACAATAAAGTGGCCATGCACTACCTCAACAAAAGAGGAGGCATAGGGTCACTGCCACTGTGCAGAGAGGTGATGCAGCTCTGGTTTTGGGCAATTCAGGAAGGAATCTCTCTATCGGCAATTCACCTAGCCGGAGAGAAGAACTTGACAGCGGACGCTCTGAACAGGCAAAACACAGTCTCCCACGAGTGGGAGATAGCTCTGGAAGTCTTTCAAGAGCTCTTCGCCCTTTGGGGAACCCCTCAAGTGGATCTGTTTGCCACCAGTATCAACAGGAAGTGCGACAGATTTTGCTCAAGGGAATTTCCCCCGAGAGGAGCTCTAGGAGACTCGTTCGTAATGGACTGGGAGTTCCCACTTCTGTACGCGCTTCCTCCGGTCCCTGTCATTTCTCAAATGATCAGGAGGTTGAGAAGGTTTCGGAAGACCATGATCCTAATTGCCGCGGATTGGGCCAGGAGAACGTGGTACCCGGACCTTCTGGACATGTCCATCCATCCTCCAATTCGTCTACCGTACAGAGAGGATCTTCTCTCACAGAAGGGAGGTCAGGTTCTCCATCCAGCCATCAAGACCCTCAACCTTCACGCTTGGTATCTGAAAGGTTGAGGTACAACGATTGGGACCTTCCAGATGACGTCATGGAGATGTTGCTTTCGGCCAGAAGGCCAGCAACTAAAACTCTACCGCTGCCGTTGGAATACATTTTGCCGCTGGTGCAGAGAAAAGAATATCGAACCCTTTTCATGTGGTACACCTGCGGTGTTATCCTTCTTACTTTATTTGGCAAATTCAGGCCTTCAAGTTGGCACTATTAAGGGCTATCTCGCAGCGCTATCGGTCTTTAAGCGCACTGCAGAGGAGCCTTCATATTTCAAAATTCCATTGGTAATACAATACCTGAAAGGTCTAACTAATGTTTACCCTCCAAGACCATTCCAAGTTCCCTTATGGGACTTGAATCTAGTTTTAAACTTCCTAAAGGGTGCTCCATTTGAACCACTCCACTCTTGTTCATTGAAGTTTCTCACCCTCAAAACTGTTTTATTGGTAGCATTAACATCTGCTAGAAGGGTTAGCGAGATGCAAGCCCTATCTTGTGAACCTCCTCATACAATTTTTCACAAGGACAAAGTCGTTCTACAGGTGAAGCCCAACTTCCTCCCAAAGGTAGTTTCTGAATTTCACATTACTCAGAAGATTACTTTACCTTCATTCTATCCTCCTCCCCATCCGGGGAAAGAGGAAGAGAGACTACACAGGCTGGACCCTAAGCGAGCCTTGAGTTTTTATATCAGTAGACTTGCTAAAATTAGACAAGCAGACCAACTCTTTGTAGGTTACTCAGGACATAAGTTGGGATTGCCAATAACCAAACAAACCATCTCCAGATGGATTATTTTAGCCATTCTGGAATGCTACAAACTGGCAGGGAAAGAGCCCCCTCAAAATCTAAGGGCTCATTCGACCAGGGGTATCGCAGCATATGTGCGGCTGCCACATGGTCGTCCGCACATACCTTTACCAAATTTTATAGCCTGGATTCCTCCTCTAGTCAAGAGACTAGATTTGGCAAAGCTGTGTTACACTCTGTTCATTCTTAAAGAGTAATCTGGCATCTCTTACTCCCACCTCCAATCACATACCACTGCTATGGGAGTCTATCATAGATAAGGAATATGTCGGAGGACACAATCCCTTCAAAGAACAAGTTACTTCTTACATGGCAACGTTCTTTCGATGGGATGTTCCTCCGACGTATTTCTTATCGCCCCTCCCATCCATCCCCGCAGTAACATTTCCCTTGTGGTTTCAGCTTACGCTCCTTCAAGGGTAGTAACCATTCATGCAATAACAACCTTACTCTACAAAACGGAACTGAGCAACGGACGCTGCGCGTGGCCATTTATAGGCATGAGGACGTCGGCATCGATACGGTGGCTGTCGAGGAACACCTACTCGACGGACGTCGACGCACAGCGCCCTCTACTGGAAAAAAAAATTCCGTGGCCAGCAAGCTGGAGATACAAATATCATAGATAAGGAATACGTCGGAGGAACATCCCATCGAAAGAACGTTACCAGGTAAGAAGTAACTTGTTCTTCTCAAGGTCCCCGAGACCTTTTTGACCCACAAACACATCTCACTTGTAATTGAAGAATTCTCTGGAACTTGACCTTTTCTGCTGCTTTTCCTTACCTGCTTTACCTCCAATGTGACTTTGAACAACTCGATCTAGAAGCCGTGAGGCCTCTGAAAAGTAATACAAATCTCTTAAAGTAATGCCCAGTAATTGTTGGTGTGGTTGAAACTTTTTATTCCTACAACAGAACATTTTCTGAGTTATTATAAAACATTATTTTTCTTACCTTGAACTGTGTTCATGGTATAATTCTTTACTTATGATTTGCTCACCTGCAGTATTGCATTTCTTTTCTATTGTGTTGGCAAGTTAGAATAGTTCTTACTAAGCTGAATAACCTTACCATATGTATTGTGAATAACCAAAGGGTATTCTCAATCTTAAACCCCTTGGCTCCTCTACGCAGGTGGCCAGGGAAAGGCCATCGCTATTGGATCCCGATTATGGGGTCGGAGAAGTGAGAGAGGACCACCTGGGTGGAGGGTCCTTGGGGAATGGAAGTGTGGTACCCTTGGGTGAGACATGGTATCCCTCTTTTTCTGTGAGTGACAACCCCAACCCCTGTCCCATCATCATGGGCTGTTGTAAGCCTGTTCCCCTCATTTCTCCCCATTTGACATTTGACAGTACTGGGATGAAGAAGCAACTAAGACCTACAAAGACCATGCTCTTTCACCACTCTGGTACTAGGACAAAGAAGATGCCTATTAGGAACTGTCAGGGTCAGCCATGGCCCATTAATTGTGGTCAGGCAGGGCTAGTTGAATACTAACACCTGCAGCCTTATACAGGTGTATAAATGGAGACCAGCCGAGCAGTATGAGAGGAGGAAGAGGAGGCAACCGGAAAGCCTGTACGTAGAACAGCAGCAGTAAGGTTGGTGCAAGTGTGGGGAGGGAGTTGGGACTCTGTCCAGGAAACCGAACGTTACGAAGGTAGGCGTGTGGAGAAGCTGTCCCTTTTACATTTGTTTAAGATGCTCATTCCCCTGTGCTGAGACACGGACAGAGGGGTGCCTAAGGGGCAGATGTGAGACCCCGGACATGAGGAGCAGAAGGCCGCCTGACCCAGATGGCTTTGAATGTGACCAGTGATTTTATTTCGATTGAGAAACCCTGTGCGCAAGCATAACACTGAGCTGAGGGGGAAATACATTGTATCGGAGGGGGCGTGTGTTTGGAGAAACAGGTTTTCAAAGGTCTCCTGTTCAATCCAGTTTGAATTTAAATACCTAAACCACCAGTTGTTAGTTTGCTGGTGAACACAGAGACAGGGTGCAGTAAGTTTGGCTAACTGGCACCCGTGTACCCATTACCTGAGGCTTCCGGCGAGTGGCCCGGCGGCCTCACTGAGTGAAAGCACCGGATTAGTCCCCATCTCTGTGGCGAACCGGGCCCTAGCCCGATCACAGTCCCTCTTACTGCAGTTTTCGTGGAGAGTGGCAGGAATCGGCAGCTGGAAAGCATTCCTTTGAGTAGGAGCACTCGAATCATCTAACTTATACGCTCGAGAGACTACGGGGATCCTACCCCTTTGATCTTGCGCGTCCCCTTTCGCCTACCAAAGGCGACGGAAAGGAAAGTCTGTTCTATCGTAAACACTCTCGAATAGCGCTTGCCTATCCTTCCTGACGCACTGTTCCTGCAGCAGCTAAAGTTTTCTAGCCAATGGCAGTGCCAAATTGTGCTACAAGGGTGGCACATAGGCTCAAGGCAGCCTCCACTTCGGGACCACAAACAAGACAGTGTGCCAAAGTGATGTTGAGAAGCTCAATACAACTGGAGCCTACACAGACTTCCATAGAACAATCCTTATCGAAACAGGGGATAAAGAAAAATGCCCTTCAAAACCTGAGCATGAAGTGATTTCTACCTCTGTCATCGATTAAACCAAAAAGACCAGAACCCCGGGGTTTGATGCAGCTACCGATCCCCTCTGGAATCCAAGGTACAGATATAGCTACCCCTGCAAATATAGCCGTAACTATCTCAGAATCGGCGCCCTCTGCTCAACATACTGCCCAGAGGATGAGTGATCTAGCCTCTGTGATGAGAGATAGTAACATGATTGAAGAAATGGCTCCAAACAGCAGTAGTAATCAAGGCGCTGAAGTAAATCTTCTACTGCGTAAGAATATTGTAGCCTCCATGCAGTCTAAGGATGATGGAGTGTCTCCAAGCCTCCCAACATGCAGCAGGTGGAGATCGACACAAGTCCAATTTATTATTATGAACCCAAGGATAACCAGGAAGCATCATGTTTACGGGATAGTGAGCAGGGCAACAACTCACATCCCTTACACAACGCTTCTTCATTACACACTACAAAAGATCTGGAGAATAAGCATCAGCTCTTACATGTACAGAGGTGCCCTATTGAGATCCCACAGCGATTTACGCAAACAGAAATGGCGATGGCTAACAATCTTGCGTCACTGGCATCACAGGGGCTTCATTCTACGAAAGATGTGGGTCAGGAAATTTCCGTGTTTGCAGAGGCATCTGATATGTCCAAAAAAGAAAAAGCAAAACTTAAATGGCTCCAACTTCATGTGAAAGTAAAAGAAGGTGGAAACGCTCCTTGGCTGCTCCCTCCTATCAAATCCATCAGAGCAGCCTGTCTATCTCTTGACAATACTGAGATAGAATCTCTGATGTCTTATCTTGATAAAAGAAGTTTTTGGCAGTGTGTTAACTGAGAGACCCGCGGAACCGATATGCGCGTCAACTCCCGCAGCTACTGCAATGAAGCGCCAAAGGGTCCATTCAGCAATGGCCAAGGAGGACCCAATGATTAGGTCAATGTCAGATGTGTCTACTAATCCGTTCCTGTATGAAAGTAAGGCACCCAACATCCCAACAGGCCACAACAGTCCCAATTTGAGTGCGAAACACCCGGTTCCAAGAGATGTAGAGGAATCAGAAAGAAAGCATGGTATGAATGAAGAGCATGATGGATTACTACAACGATGTTGGACCTCCAAAACATGTTTACATCAATTATCTCTCATTCAATGATCCCATTCATGAAATTGCATGAAATAAATAATGATAACATAAAGGATCAAGCCACCCTCCTGGCGATGATGTACACAAAGCAAGTCTACATAGAAAACTTCATTACCAACATGGAGAAGCGTCTAGACCAGGAAGCTGAACAATCTCGTATATGGCAAGGAAGACTATTCAAGATTGCTCAACAAGAAAGATCAGAGAATCAGCAATTGACAGCCGACATGATCACATGGCTGACAGTTTTACCATCAAATCAAAGAGCCTTGCAGGCTCACAGGAATCCAAACGAGGAAGTCAACCTGCCAACATCATCTACTGTTGTTGCAAGAGAAATCAGCAAAGTAGCGACGCCACAAATAAATAGTGTAGATGCCAGGTCTATAGTTGCATCTAACCTTGCACCACCCCAGATAACGACATCCACCAATATGGTAAAATCATCAGTGGATGCATTTCAAATATTCCTGAAAAAAGGAAAGGAAACAGTGTCATGCAAGGAACCACCTAAATGGGGGAAAAAGCGTGCCAAACAAACGGGCTTGAAGGCCTTTCTGCGATATATAACCCTTCCACCACAGGCGATACCTGCAGTTGGTTCATCGATTCATGAAAGATTAACCAAGATCGTAAAGGATAACAAGACAAATATTACTACCCAGCAGACCACCTGCATGAAACCCGTCCAACGCGATCAACATGTAAGAGACCCTCAAATAGAAGAGTTACTAGATTTATCAATATTCATCAATTCGTCTGAATCAAGTGAGACTGTGATGCAATCAATCCCAAATGAATCAAATTTCATCATAATTGACGAATGTCCAACAGAGGACAAAGATCCCTCAATTGTTTTGGAACTTTCCTGCAAAGAGATCTCAGATGTGTTCTTAGGTTGCTCTTCCAGAAGTATATTTTCTCTAAGGACAGTTTCAGAAACAGGTGAGTCTGCCATAGGGGACAAGAGCACAGTGTACAGCGGCACACCTAACTCACAAAATAATGTGCACTCGAGATGCCAGTCTGTCGAAAGGTGCAACGTATCATTTGATGACCTAAAGCTAGCAACGTTTGTTGATCCGATGATCCACAAACCTATCTTTGCCATAAGGGTAGCAAGAAATCCCACAAACGTGCTGCTCCTTTTTCAGGCTATTCCACAACTAAAGGACATTGAGTCAGAGGATATTAAGGTGGTGATTTTTGACAAAGAGAATCTATTGGATAATGTAAGAATCGAATTCTTGGAGATTACAGCGATGAACAGAATATTGGCAATGACAAAAACCGTAACTAAATTAGGATTTAACTGTTCGCAAATAAAGGCGATTATTCCAAATGGGAGACAAACAAAGGGCATTGCTAAAGTTAGTTCAACACGAGATGAGGTGCATAGCGCAGACAGTAGAAATGCTGCACCAATTATGTACTTGGAAAGAAATAGGCCATCAGTGACTGGCGAAGCGTCAATTGAAAGTGACAGGAGTAGCCCAAGAGATCAACAACCCAGAAACCCCTTTCATCGGGAATTTGATGACAACCGAGATTGCATCCCAGAGAGAATGAATCAAAACTCATAACCACTAAGCGTAGAGAAGGCTGCGAGCTGGTCACTTTGCTCGTGGAACACGAGAGGCCATTCGCATCCGTTTGATCAGCCAGCACCTGACTTGACATCATTCCAAATTATGTCTCCAAGAGACATGGCTGAGGGTTGCCCCATGCTGTGATGGCTATAGAACCTTTTTGAACCTGGCTATACACAAAACACAAGGCCGCCCTTCGGCAGGGCTGATCACTTTGATTAAAACCGATTCAGATTGGGCTTTGGTATCATCAGTGAATGTAAATTATTGGATCCAATACACCATCTTAAAGATTCAGGGCAAATTGAATCACGAGAATCTACACATGAACAGAAAGCCAGCTGATAGATATATAGCTATTGTTAACATCTATTGGAACCCTGCTGCAATAAACGATGATAATTACATAGATGCCGTATTCCTGACAATAGACGAACTAGGAGACATACATGCAAATCTGGAGCTGATTGTGGGTATCTGAATATTCATCTACTTGATAATAAAGGACAAATCAATGGCCAACATGATGTAACAAAACTGAATTATGACTGGCTAGTTGTGCCTTTTCAGAAGTCACATCCCCTTGCAGGCCCAACCTTGCATAAGCACCAGTATAACCCTGAATTAACTGGTAAAAAGAAAATACTACGGAAAACCATACGGATATTTAAAAAAGTTGATAATCCTGAAAATTATCAAAAAAGCCAAACAAGTAATAATAATAAGTCTACTCCAATTGGAAACAATCTCACTTAATGACGATGTTACAAAATGACGCTGAATTGATGCTGGCAATGTTCAAAATGATCCTGGCAACGTTCAAAAATCGGAGTCTGAGAGATTTCTGGCACCTCTTGAATAACAACTCCCAATACCAACAGTCTCAAATGCATCAGAAGATAAGTGGATTGGTCATTTTTCCACTTTATACAAAAAACAATCGCAGGATGTTTACCAGCAAAAGCCCCCACAAAAATGGAATCTGCAATGGAGAAATGAAGATATTCTTGAAATGATACAGCGACTGAAAGGGTTGTGGGCTCCTGGACCCCATGGCCATCCGTTGCGGCCCTAAAACAACATCCTGACGCTTGGGCAAACATGATGGAGCAACTGTTGAGGTTGATTAACAAATTAAACCAGATTCCGTCATCATGGAAGAAATTAACTCTCATTCCAATTTTCAAACACGGGCCCCGCGATGAGCCTGCCAACTATCGGCCCATAGTTCTACTTGACCCATAGGGCAAACTATTTGCCTCGTTTCTCTTGAAGAAATTGAAGGATTGGGCAAGACAAACCAACCGGCTGGCAACAAGACTGACGGGCTTTACTGCTAATGTATGCACTAACATCAATCTCTTGGCATTAAATCTGATCAAACATGAAGCATTGTCAACAAAGTCTATTGTATATGCAATTTTCGTTGATCTCACTGTGGCATTTGATTCCATAAAAGGCAGAAATTATGGCCCAAATTGTTAGTGTGGAAATGCCCAGCAGAGATAATTGAACCCATCAAACTTTTGTATTCAAATACATTAATCACAATTAGACTCTGAAAAGATGGTGTAACAGCTTTGGCAATTAAAACATGGAATGGCCTGAAACAGGGTTGTCCGTTGGCAGCCACCTTGTACAGTTTATTTACAGCGGACTTCAAAGATAACATCAAAGATCCCGCTCTTAATCCTCCATGTTAGGGAGAATTCTCATACTATGGCTAATTTCCCTTACTTATAGAGTCCCCCAGCAGCTTTGCTGGATTTTAAGGGTTTGTTTCTTTTTACCTGCTAGGAGTGAGACTCTTTTTCCCACTCTTAGGCATTTTTTGCTATGTGTGTTCTAGGCTATTTTTGTGTTTAATGCCTATGGGATTTTCTCTCCCCCATAGGAACCATCTTTATTCACATGTGTTACACAGCACCTTCAGTGCAGTCACAAAGGGGTGTCATAGCGACCCCCAAACATAGACTCCTTACCCTGGGTCCGACTACTGTCTCCCAGGGCCTGTAAAGTCCCCATTGACTTTATTAGTCGATTTTTATGAACTTAACCAGTACAACCCATCTTACTATGGAAGTACTGGAAGAGGTTAATAGTTTTTCCCCTATGTTCATTTTCGAGGGGGTACCTTAAAGTCCCTCTTTCAAAATGTTCTGGGAGGTGGCAGCGCTTACTACCATAAATATTCAACCGCAAATATTTCCCTATGGGATTTTCCCATTGTTCGAGGCTACCACTTTTTCTGACAGCCTCTAACATACCGCCGGTGCATTTTAAAATTAACTTTTCTCCGGTAGGTTTTATTTGCCAGAACTTTAATATAACTTCTTTCTCGTGTCTTTCTCTACGATCCTAACCCTTTGTTCGTCCGTTGGCGGGCTTCTGACTAGCCTGTATGAATGGGTCTCTTTCTGCATAAAAGCAGGGTCCTGAGGACTGGAAGAGCAAGATGTCGCCACTGGAACTACGGAACCGAAGAGGAGAGAAGCCAAAGACACCTGCGACGACTACCACCACCGGTGAAGCCCTGCTGCAGCGTCTCACCACTTTTCTCCACATGACGAGAGGAGTTCTTCATCTGAAAGAGCCTCCTTCCCTTGAGCTGGTGGGGCCAACCAGTTTGCCAATCGCCTTCCCGAACCTGCTGAGGTCAAATCGCTAGTGCCCTGCACTTGGAGACCGGATAGCCAAGCAGCTATCGACCTGGACTGCGATTTAAAGGAGCGTACCTTTTAAACTTCGTTTGGCAGCACCGCGGCTGGTTTCATCCCTGGGTAGTGCAGTCCCTCGAACCTTCCTCCACGACGAGAGCCTCTCTTCCTCTGCTGGATCACCCGAACTGCAAGAACTACCAGGAACAACCGCCACCACAGGAGCCACTTCTTCACTTTTAAGGTACATTGTTCCGCCAGGCCGCCTTTTCTTCGCGGTAGTGCTAAAGGTGTTTTAAATCCTTTTCCTGCCTGTTGGGTTGGCCGCCCCTCTCTCTTAACATGGTCTTTCGCTTCTTGCATCCACCTTTTCAACATCATTTTTTGCTCCTGGGCCCTTGCCCTGTACCATTAACTCTGGCACAGGCCTACTGACTCTGGTCACATTTGTTAGACCTGCTTTCTCGAGATTGATTCTCCATTCGAACTGTGTGGTGCAACCCTCTCTTATAACTACCCTTTCCTTCCCACTGCATAATCAGTGTGAAATGCCATTTTGCTCAGTTTTCATTTGAAGTATTGCCTATACTGATGTACTGTCTGGCTGAACTGGTTCACACTTGATGGGAAGCGTTGATAGGGGTTATAAGAACCTATTTCTAGATAACTTGTGTTTTCCCTCCCTTGTGAGAAATTGCTAGAGGATCCCTTGTGTGTAGTTGTCACTGTGCCGTTTTGCTCAGTTTCCACCCTGGTTCACTTGGTCTGCAATTTTATATAGGGAGTATGTATATTTTTCCGTTGACTTAATTTAACCAGCTTGATACTTGTGATACATGTGTTTGCTTAGAAGTGTATAAAATAAATATATATCTACTTTTTAACTACAAAGCTTTGGTCAGTGTTTCCTTGTGCCACAGTACAGTAGGCCTATTGTGTAAACCCTGAATACTGCTCATCTCCCTCTTGAGATAAGTCTGACTGCTCAGCCACAGCTACCAACTAAATATTGGTGGTACAGACTGATACCAAAGGGGATTTATTGTTCTCACCTGTAGTCCTAATCTGGTGTAGTGCTCCCTAAGGGAACTGCACTGGATTCTGCCTAACACTTCAAAAATGAACTTTGTTCCAACACCGGTCCTAATCTCCGCAGATGACATTATATTGATGGACAAAACCAGCTCTGGTCTAAAAGTGAGTCTGTGGAAAATGGAAGAATATATGGCCTTCAATGGCTTAAGTCAATCCAACAAAAACGAAATACATGACCATGACAAAGAAAAAAAAAAGCAATATAAATTCCTAATTGATGGCAAAATAGTGGATGAAGTTGCCACTTGTAAATACCTAGGAGTCTTAATTAATCAGTCCACGAACGAGAACGAATGGGCATCCGACGTAGAAGGAAAAACGCAGTCTCTGGCAAGACAGGGATGTCTGCTTCAGAGAAAATTTGGAACATTTTCTATGAAACCATTAATCACCTTTTATCGTCAAAAGGTGATGCCCATCATTACCTATGGGAGTGTAGCCATGTTGGGTGCAGACAACATTAATTGGCAAAAACGGGAAGCTATATTCTGCAGGAAAATACTTCGGTTACCAAAGAATTTTCAGATGCCACGAATAAGGCATGCAATCGCAACGCAATCCTTGCACTCTATAGTCTGGTGGAAACAATTCGATCTTTTGCGAAAAGTGCTTGCCGATGAGGAACCACCACCCATTCAAATACTACGGAGTACGGATATATTGAACAATACCAAACTGAAACTGTGGGTTAAACATGTTAATGCATCGCCCACAACATGCCAAAGTAAAGTTGCAAAGGCACGACTGGCTGAAGACATGTGAAGACAAATCAAAGTACGCCATGGACACCCATTGCGATGCTGATTTAAGAGGCATCAATGAACCATCTTTATATTTCTGCTTATTTCCAGACCCAAAAGTTTGAGATCTATTTTTAACGATCTGATTGAATTTACTTCCGACCCGTGAAAGGTTAACTGAAATTAGGCAATTACCATTCTCAGAAAGTCACTGTCGTTTTTGTATGGTGCTAGATGTCCCTGAAACATTGTATCGTTTAATCATGGTTTGTCCGGCGCTGGCCCATAAGAGAGCCCTGTTTGGTACTTTTTTTGGAATCGCAATGAATCAACTAGAACCTGCCTCAAGATGGGATCAATCATTGAGTGGGCA
The DNA here is from genome assembly GCF_040938575.1 of Ambystoma mexicanum. Lineage (NCBI taxonomy): Eukaryota > Metazoa > Chordata > Amphibia > Caudata > Ambystomatidae > Ambystoma > Ambystoma mexicanum. The sequence continues at coordinate 1,135,010,150 of NC_090923.1, forward strand.
AGACAAAAAATCAATTTTTACGCTCACGCAATTCATTGCTAACATATTAGACCATGACATGAAACGGTCTAATAAGACTAATTGACTATGACCACAGGGGAGACCTGGGATGACGATGCTGAGCCTGTTATTTTTTATTTTTTTATTTTCCTCCTTTTTTTTTTCCTGTTATTAATACTGTTTTGTGATTTATTGTGTGGACTTAAGGAAATTGACTTGTATGATGTGTAGAAATGAAATATATATATAAACTATATCATTTAATGAAAAAATAAAATTACCTGAGAATACTTTGTATCAGAGTAGTCACGTGTGGGAGAAAACACTTTTTTGAAAGTCTCTGAAGGTTAAACATTACTTTTGTTAAGTGAATGATGAACATATTGTACCATGGGTTGAACGAAAGGCATTCTGACTGCAAACCATGTGCTTTCTGAATATCACACTGAATTAAAATCTTAACAAGCCAACCTGTGCCTTTTGAAGACCAAAATGTGCACAAACTATATTTAATGAATATCGAACTGAATGAAAATATGAACAAAGGGAACCGCCTCTATTGAAGACTAAACTGAATGCAAGCTTTGTTTTCTTGAATACCGAACTTAGTGAAAACCTCATAAGTAAGAAGAACTGTTACATACTAAGTTCAGAATTAAAATTGAGCTTTAATTTCAAGCCAAACCATTTAATACTGAATATTAAAAATGAATGCTACTTTTCCTACAAGTGAAAACAATTGTGAATTTTGAATATTGAAACAAAGGGGGACGATTATTTCAACACCATCACTATTTCCACATACAAAGAGGGCACAAGAGTGACAACAAACTTTAAGAGACAAAGGATATTTTGTGCTGAAACTAAGTTTTGGGAAGGGAGCCATGAGAGCTGCTGCTGCAATTAAGTCTTGGGGAAGGAAACCCTGAGACTTGAACTCTTTATTGACTTGTGACCAAGCTTCTTTTTGGTGCTTGGAACAGTGTTACTTGGAACCTGGGCAAAGGAACCCCGAGTACTGGTTAAACTACTTTTTCCTGAGCTCAACAGAGGCAACTTTGACACTTTTTTTTTGGAACTACTTTATACACAGGGAAGGAAGCAGAGAGCTGGAAGAGGCTTGGAACTTTATGTTGGACACTCTCTTTTGGTTGCTGACCTCCCTACACATTCTATATATTAGTTGTGAGGGCAAGGTATGTTTTGACACAGATTCTTCAGTTGAACTCTTTGACTCAGACTTTCCTTAGTTTTATTTAGGTAGGGAATATCCACCTTAGCATTGGGCAAGTTAGGCATTTTTCCATCCTAACATTTAAGTTAATAAAGGTGTTTTATGTAAATATCGAATCTGCTGTCTATATTGCTTCTTGATGCCTTCACAGTATGTAAAATGCATATCTATTGTACAATAACTACAACTGTTTAAAAGTTTTTTTGGGGTCTATGTATTTACTGAGTCCATTGTACTTACCTACAGCTTGCATCTCCCGCCTAAGGTACGCCGGGCTGCTCTGCCATACTAACAAAACTTTGAGTAGTACAGACTTATACTAGAGGTTGGGGCCTGTCTACCAAGGTATAGTTTTATACATTCTTCCCACAGGTAAACCTTAGGAATACTGCCCTGACACTGGTGTTACAGCTGGTGGGACTTAGTAGTGTTGGATTACATTGACTCTCAGTTGTACCTACATCCAGAGAATCCATCCAAAAGGATGGTTTTACCTAAACTGTAACCACTAAACACCTGTAACATGGAAAACTTTAAAGCAGAGGCTCTTATCAATCTTGCAGTAGATACACTTAAAGAAATGTGTACAGCTAGAGATCACGGTTGTAAAGGATAGTAAAGTGAATTGATCCAAACCTTATTGGATCACCAAGTTTCAATGAGTAGGCCTGTCACCCCTACTCCTAATATTGATATGTGTGAAGTTGATGCAGGTCAAGATATAGAGTTTAGTCCTCACCTAACCGAGGGTTAAGAGTCGGAGGAGGAGGAAGAAATGGCAAGTCGTAGTAGTGCCCTCCAATTCTTCACCCTATACATACAATGCCTTATTACATGTCGTCAGAAGTCCTTCTGGAAATTGAGAAGATGAAACTGCAGTTAGAATTCAGAAAACTGGAAATGCAATCGGAAAGGAGAGAAAAGGAACTGCAAAAGGATTTTAGACTCCTAGAAAAGGAGATGCAGTATGAGTATGAAATGAAAACGTTTGGACTCCTCTTCCCTTTCAGGGTCTTCTATGTCTGATGTCTCCAGGATCCAGAAGCCACATTTGCCCAAAGACTTGGTGAGTGTGTTTGATCTGAAGACTGAGATTCTTGACTGGTTAGAAACCTTTGAGTTTATATGTGAGTTGCAAGGTATATGTGACAGTGATTTTGTTCCCTGGATCATCTCTAGGCTTCCCAAGAATGGCTGTGATGGAGTTGGATGATGCTGATAGATAAGCTTACCATTTGGTTAAATTAGCTTTCATAGCCAGGTTTGGGAAGACCCCTTCCCAATACCTGGAAAAGTTTAGAGACCCTTTACAGACTAAAGGATGGTGTCTTATGGTCCACTTGTGTGTGTGTGAAAGCCTGAAAAACCTAGATGTGTGAATTAAGGACTATATAGGGTGTGCTTCTGAGGGCATGAGAACTCTTGCCATGCTAGAAAGCATTTTTGATGCCTGCTCAGCATCTGCCTGACTCTAAAGAACTTGACACCAAGAAGTTAGCATTAGCTGCTAACTTGTGGGTAGCCAGCAGGTCTACTCATGAGGATTCTGGGGCTCCTCACAAGGAGGAGGGGGAGGGGAAAGAAGCATACGAAAGATGCAATAAGTCCCTCAACTAATCCCCCACCAAAAGAGCCCCCCAAACATCATAGGGGTGACATTCTCCCATAAACCTCATTGGGCTGGTGAACCCTCTGGAGCCAAACAAGAGGCTGGTTACCAGAAACCCCATACCAAAGGGCATTTTGCAAATGTGTGGTTTGTGGGTCTGGTGACCATGTGAAGGGGATTCTAGATGTATGGGTAAACCTTCAGGGTTTTGTCTCCTTGGCCTTCACCCATGAGGGAGAACCTACAATGACAGGTGCCAGCCTTCACAATCCAGTTGAAGAACCCATTGGTGAAGGACCATGGGTTCAGTGGACGTCACACTAGGGATAGTATTACTGGCACACCCTGTCGACATTCTTTTTCGAATTTCAAAAACAACTGTAATATTCTGCAGCTTCCACTAGATGTCAGCCTATGCACAGCATGTCAATTTAAGCAGATACAAGCATCAGAAATATGATTACCGTGAGTAATGTATCTTATATAACGCCATCCCTTATGACACTAAAGAATATTATAAGGATAGTGTACTTGTGAATGGCCAGGACACCCCTGCCATCAGAGACACTGGGACCATCATTACTGTGGTGGATACAGTCTTTTCAAACCTGAGGATCCAAAAGTCCCACTAATCTTGCAGGAAGCCCGGTGCAAATGTGCCCCATAGGGGCAGCCATCATTAAGTGCAATGATATGACTGTTCAAAATCGTGTCAGTGTGCAGTCTGAAGTGCCTGGTAGGATACTGTTAGGAAATGATCTGAAGACCCTGTGTGTATTCTCCAGCACACGCAAGCCCCCTAGCAAGATGAAAAAAGAGCTGACCAGAAAGACCGGGGAGGCAAACTTAACTGACATTCCCGCTGAGATCAAGGAGAAATCCAGCACATAAATCCCCAGAAGGGTCACAGGGACCCAAGAAAACCAGAAGTAGAAGGGGGCAGATATGGGGTCACTAAGTGAGATATGAGGTCAGGGCACCCCAAAGGAGCCACAGGGGCAAAATAAGCAGAATGAAGAGCATATATGCTGGTAGCACAGGAGCCCCTGGGTGTTGGTCCGGAGTGTGGAGAGATTGACCAAGGTGATGGAAAGGGATTAGGGAAACATCCATCCACAAAGAAGTTTGGGCATTTTTGTTTTTAGACTTTTTTTAACTATGGGAAATTTTGAAGAAGTGTTTGTTTTATAAACTAATGAGAACTGTTTTCGTTAAGGAACCTTTGTTAATGTCTAAACCATTGGATCCAGAAATCTCTCCTAGGTCTGGAACAGACAGAGGTACCTGTGTGAAGGTGCAAATGTGCAGGGAACTTAACATTTCTTTTTAAGTTTTAACTAAGTGGTAGGGCCAGTGTAGTAGATAGGTTACAACTGAAGACTATTTTTATTTGAAGACTATTTTTATTTTGGACTTTAGACCAGCATCTTAGTTTAGTTTGATTAGGAAGGGAACTCCCTTTTAGAAATAGGGTCAGTGTGGCAACTGCAGTCAGACATGTCCTCTGTTCCGAGTCCTCCTTCTGGCTGGCCACATCGTGTGTACCTACTGGACATATTTGTGGTATTCGACAAAATGGAATGTGGCATACAGGAATCCGCCCTAAGGTGGCTTACCTCATTCCTCACAAATCGAAACCGAAAGAACCTACTTACCCCCTTTAGCCCTAAACACCAAAAACATCTCCTGCAGAGTTCCACAGGGATCCCGCCCCTTCTCCCTGCTCTTCAACATCTGCATGTCCTCCTTGATGAAAATCATTCAAACCTATGGACTGACTGCCTATAACTACGCAGACGACACACAACTGATTGTGAAGATGATCACGAGCCAGGAACCAAGAAGCCTCAGCAACTGTCTCACAGACATTCACAATTGGATGACAACAAAATAACGGTCTCACACCCAGAAAGCAACGCAACCAACCCACAACTGGAGTGACCAACAGGCATGTCAACACAAACAGAGACTTCCAACATGGTAAATAACCTACGAATCCTCATGCACGCCAGACTATTCCTGGAATCGCGAGTTAACGCAATCACTAAAAAGTGCTTCCATCTCCTAAGACTACTTAGGCGGTTGCTCCCATACCTCTCCTTCCCACACAGAACCCTTACATTCATATCCCTAATACTAAGAAGAATTGACTTCGCAAACTGCCTCTACCTAGGAATGCCCCATGCACAATTTATGCACTCAGGAAAGCTCAGCCAGGTAACGCGTTAAATTGAAGTATCAGACTAACCATGAGCCACCAATATAACTATGGCGCCTGGTCGCACACGACTTTCTCAAATGTATTTCAATACCAGCTGTGCTCCCATTAAGCAGGCAACCGCACAACAGGTGAAAACGCAACTGCCCAGACTAATCCCAGCCGAGTAATTAGGAACACACTAGGTACAACCAACCGTCTGCCTTCAAAAGCCATCGGGAAAGTTAGCTTCCATCCTTGGAGAGGAGGCAGGGCTGGCCGACACACCACATTTAAGAACGTTGGAAGGTCCCCTAGAGTGGCAACCAAAGACACACTTCAGAGGCACTGTCAAACTAACGATATACTAACCATTTCTCCCCTTTCCTGACCCTCCAACATAACCAAAGCCACTATACACGACTAGGGACAAGCCACACTACACAGATACACCTAGAAGTAATCTAATTCTCACACTCAACCAACGCTCTGAAAACAACTTTGGAGGGAACATACCTATGCACATAGTTCATAAATCCACAGACACAACACAAAAGCACACCAACACAATGCAATCAAACACCTAAAAGTCATCTGTGATCTGGACCCCCCCACCCCATTATAGATCCAACTAACCGGTGCGCACAACCCCATCCCTACTCTAATCTCATACGACCTACACACCCAACACAAACACTAGCACACATCCGAGGCACGTAGTCCTACCCTTATGGTTACAACAAGCGGGGCCTCTTAACCAACTCCCACATGAAAGACAATGTACACAGGCCCCAGTTTCTCCTGGTTCTGAATCTATCCTATCCTCACTAACACACGCTGCCCTCTTCTCTTGCAGAGCTTGGAGACTGTACTTGGGTGGTAGCTATACTCAGTATAAATCAACATAACCTAACAATGCCAAGTAAAAATTGTTATGCCACAATAAAGAAACCTGTTCAGGATGGATGCACCAATGTAGACCAGTACCGCATAAGAACATTCCTCATGCGTCTTTCACCCTTGATAACCAGTAATAAATGCTATGCCAAAGTAAAGAAATGTGCAGAATGGACCCACCAATGTGGGTAGGTACCACATAGGAACACTTCACCCTGATGCTCAGTAAATAATTCCCTGCCACAGTAAAGAAATATGTCAAGACTGGACCCACTGATGTGGGTCAGTGCCATTAGGAACCCTCATTATGCTCCCATTTCCTTTGTTGCCTAGTAAAAAAAATCAGTGCAACAGTGAATATTTGTCGAAACTGGGCACCCCAAAAAAGTTCTGCTGGGGGCCATAGTACCAACACCCTCCTACTCACCCCGCCCCCAGTAAGAAGCCTGCTTCCCAGCTGACGCGCACATCCACATTAGTCGATCATTCATACAGCATTCATGCATCATTCACTTTCACACACATGCATCACCATTCATACGCAGGATGTATTAATTCAATCTCCAATTTTTTTCTCTCTCCCTCCCCCCCACACACGTGCACCCACACCCCCCAGTATTCATATGGCATAATTCATTCTTCATTACCTCCTTGTCCCTCTTCCTCCTCCAAGTACTTACTTGTGATGCGAGTACTGTGTCTAAGAAGGGTTGTAATCCTCACACTGGCACACTCATTCACTCATGGGTATCAGCATTTGTACGGCATCATTCAATCTTCATTCACTCTCCCAGTCGCAGACACGCATCTTCATTTATGTGGCATCATTCATTCTGTATTCCTGGTATCGGTCATTCTTCATTAGCTCCACGTCCCCTTCCTCTCCCAGTACTTAATTGTGATGCAAGCACTGTTAGGAGGAAGAGTTGGACTAGGAGTAATGAAGATTACCAGTACGTAATTCCCACATTCACTCTTCCATTCACTCACACGCATCTGCATTTATATAGCATTCATTCTTCATTCGTTCTCACATTCACCTACAACCACATTTCTCACATAAATGCTCAGGGACGACTTTGTGGGAGAGCAAAAGGTACTTGTCAGTTAGGGAGATTGATCAGTTTTATGCTTAATCGCCTCTCCTAGTGATACCCCCAGCACTTTTTGCTGGAGTTCAGGTCTTTTTTCTTTCCTTCGTTCATTTTTATTTTGCTCTGACTTTGGGAACTCTGTTCTTTCTGTTTTACTTTATTCTATAGAGTCTGCTCCCTCCTTATCTCTTTAAAGCATCTGTGTTTAACTTTTGCAGCATTCAGCACCCAATGTGCATTGATTGTTGCTGGGGACCCTTTGGGTTCACCTTTGAGATTCTTTACTTTTCCCTAAGAGCTACTGTTCTTAAGGAAAGAGGGATTCTTTGTATCCTTCCTAAAATGTTATATTATGAGAGATTAGTACACACCACGATATGTGGAGTGCTAATGGGATACCTAGTATCCCCCTTCTCTTTGCTCCTGTGACTACAGTTATGGCTGGTGGCAGTGGACATGTTCTACCAACTATTGTGCTATTTTTTACCGCAGACTATATTCACTGTGTCGGTTATGCACATTCTCCAGCATGGGGCCAGTCATGTATTCACATCCTTATTCCCCGTTGTCTTGCCGGGAATCCTTGGTAAAAGAAAAAACAGTTTCACTTTCACTTCCAAACTGTATTTCGAGGGGATTGGGTCCTCCGACATATTCCATATCAATGACAGTAATCACCACAGCTCTGCTGCTTCGGAAAATTTTCGGCGTCGATACGCTGTCCTCGAGGGCCTCCGTCGAGCCAACGTCACTGGATGTTATATGTTGGACGCATGACGCCCGTAGCCTCAGCTCCGTTTTTTCCGCAAACGTGTTCGCTTCGGAGATCTCGGCGCGCGTCAGTTCTTCTGGGTTCTGTTCTTTCGGTTCTTCGATCCTGTTCGTTGTGAAGATTTACTTGATGTCTTCTTCTTCAACCCCGCGGCTGGGTTTTAAGAAGTGTCGGGACTGCGGGTCCAAGATGTCGTTGACGGATTCACACGACGCCTGCCTCTGGTGCCTCGGTGAGGACCACGACACGGATGACTGTGTACATTGCCAGTCACTTACATCGAAGGCCTTGCAGGAGCGTAAGAAGAAGCTTTCTGTGGGTAAGGTGGCCAAGCCCCGGAAGTCGAGATCCACTGGGCTTTAGACTGACGATTCGAGGGGCGACTCTCTGCATCGTTGGCGTAAGTCCTGAGGGGTCTCGGTCCAGGAGTAGGCCCCGCCATTCCTCTGCCTCTTCGAGGCACTTGTGGAAGCGCCGGCATCGGTCGCCTTCCCCGTCCTCGTCCGAGGACTCAGCCCGTCGGCGGGTAGCTTGTCCCAACAAGCATTCCACTCCTGCGGAATGGGATTCATTTCGGCAGGAGATGATGGCGATTTTTTCAGTCGCAGAGATCTGGTCCGCCTGCGCCATCGAAAGACGCCGGCCATGACCGTGCTAGAGCCGCCACTCGCACGCCTTCAGGCTCGAGCGGTCATTGCGATCACCGGGCACCTTCGAGGTCTTGGTCGGACAATGATGGTCACTCTAGACATGCCCGTTCCAGGTCCTGGTCCTCAACGCCCTCGAGACCGTCGGAGCCTGTGAGGTCTTCGAAGAAGACATCGCCGTAGGCGCCGAGGTCGTCGAGGGATTCTCTCGAGGCTCCGCCTCCAAGGAAGCCATCAACGCCATTGGCGCTCAGGCTGTCGAAGGACACGCTCGGGGCTCCGCCCTCGAGGACTGTGTCGAAGCCGTCGGCGCCACGCTCGACGTCGACGCCGATTCCCTCGACGCCTTTTGAGGCTGCTTTGTCAGAGGTACCCCATGGCATGGTGGAACCCCCTAGAAAGGCTCTGGCCAAGGCTAAGAATGTCTTTGTCCCTTTTTCTGTGCCCTCATTCCAGCCTCTGGATTATATTTCTGAGGTGGATGAAGGGTCTGAGGAAGGTATGGTTCCTGAGGAGGTGCCTGACGAGATTTTGTCTGGTCATATCCAGATTGAAGACCTGCGTCAGTCGTTGCACGATGACAGTGGTCTGGACACTTCTCCGGAGGTGGAGTTCTGTAGGCCTGAGACTGGCACCCATGCCGAATCCTCGTACCAGCGCCTTATGTCGAGGGTTACGGAATACTTGGGGTGGTCAGCGCCACCGGTGGATTTTCTGCAGGATGACCTGACGGATATCCTCGACCAAGGTCCACCAACTGACCCGGTACTGCCATTCCATATGGCCTTGCAGAGAAGGGTGGCTGCAGCTTGGATTGCTCCAGAGAGTCTCCCGGCAGTGAGCAAGTCTTTGCCGCGAAAATACCACCCAGCCAGTAGCGACCCCTGCTACTTGACCACGCACCCCACTCCGGAGAGTTTGGTGGTGCAGGTAGCTACTGCCCGAGTAAAGCAAGCGTTGTACCCTACCATCCCTCTTGATGGGGACGACAAGCATTTTGATGGCTGGGCGAAGAAAGTGTTTTCTTCAGGGGGTATGGCTTTACAGGCAGCCAACTCTGTGTGTGCCTTGTCACGTGTTAGGAAGAATTCTCTGTTTAGGCTGAATGTCCTAACCTAGTGAGTCCCCCAGCAGCTTTGCTGGATTTTGTGGGGTTTATTTTTTTCTCCTGCCAAGAGTGATACTCTTTTACCCTCACTCTTGGACATGACTTGAGTGTTTTCTGTGACTTGCTATGTGCTTATGGGCTAGGGGGTAATTTTCCCCCTAGGCCATCATTGGTTTTTGAGTGTGTGTTACACAGCACCCTCAGTGCAGTAGCACAGGGGTGTCCTAGAGACCCCCAAACATAGACTCCACACCCTGGGACTGACTACTGTCTCCCTGGGTCTGTAAAGTTACCATTGACTTTACTAGCCTTAACTTAGGAACTTAACCAGTACAAACCATCTTACTGTGGAAGTACTGGTAGGGGCAATTAGATTGCCCCTGGGTCTGTTGTCGAGGGGGTACTGTCCCGTCCCCCCTCGCCGAGTTCTGGCTGGTGGCAGTGGATACCACGGAAATATTCCACCGGCATATTCCCCAATGGGATTTCCCATTGTTTTTGATGCACCACTTTTTGGTGCAATGTTAAAGATACCGTCGGTTTATTTATTTAATATAAATTCACCGGTTGGGATTTTTTGCCGGAACTCGCCGCCAAAATGGCGTCTAGGTTCACTTCAGTAACCCTGAACCCGAGTCGAGCCTTTGTTCCACTTTTGGCGGGCTTCTGCACAGAAGCCCTCCAAAGTGGTGCCATTCTGTCTGGGTACCACAGGGGGTGTGGGAGGGGGTTTAGGCACCCTGGACTGAGTTGCCTTGCCAACTCAGGTCGCACTCTAGTGTGATTGGCCCAAGTGGTGAGCCACCCCGCTCACCACTTAGCATGTTTGAGTGACAGCTAGGCTGTATGAATGGGGGTTTGCTGCATAAAAGCAGGGTTTTTGGGACTAGTTCTTCAGAAGTCGCCACAGGACCTAAGAAGCCGAAGAGGGAGAAGCTGAGCCGACCTGCCAAGACGACACCACCGGTGAAGCCCCGCAGAACCGTCTCACCACTTTTCCCGACGACAGAGGAGATCTCCCGCCGGAGAGTCTTCTTCCCTCAACTGGTGGGGACAACCAGTTGCTGCCTTCTTTTCGCCGTCGCGAAGCATCTCGTGGCCGCCTTGCCTGTGCCAAGCACCCCGGCAACCGGGATACCACTTTTTACCTCAACCGCGAAAGAGAGGTAAAAATCCTTTGTGACCGGAAAACTCCGCGGCTGGCCTCATCCCTGGTAGTGCAACGACCTGCAGCTTTCCTCCCCGTCGAGATCACCTCTTCCTCGGGATGACGCCGCGACTTGCACCCACTACCAGGAACGACTACCACCGTTGGAGGAATCCTTCCACGTTTAAAGGTACTGTGTTCCGCCCGGCCTCCCTTGCCACCGATTGTACGGGGTAGATTTAGCCCTCGGCTCTCAAACCTGGGTAGGTCTGGGACACCCTAACTAAACTTTTCAGAACCATAGTAAAACCTTTTTCTACTCACCTGCAAAGACTTGTGACATTGTGTGATCTTGGGCACATTTTCGCCTGGCTCCCTCTAAAGCGGGCCCCGAACTAATTCCCCTTGTTCCACCATTGACTGTCTTTGCTAACCTTATGTGAAAAGTGTTTTACCTTACTGCTCTCTTTATTTATGCCTTTTCCCTCCCTTTTGGTAATACTTGTTGGAGTACCATCTAACGTTAAGCGCTCACCTCTGGTTGGAAATAAGTGGGGTTAACTTAGAATTGTCCAACAAATGATTAGGGATGTACATATGAGTAATAGTAACTGTGTTTGACTTTTTTACCTTTCCTATTGTGCTAGTGTAATTTATGAGTGTACCTTTAATAAATAAGTTTATACTTTTACACCTAGCTCTGGTCAGTGTTTGCTTGTGCTACTGTGCCTCTGTACCTATTATGTATCCTCTGTATACTGCCTAACTCTTCTTGAGGGAAGTCTGACTGCTCAGCCACAGCTACCACAGTGAATCTGTGCGGTGCAGACTGCTACCAAGTGGGTTTACTGCCAACACCTGTAGTCTTAAATCTTTTGCAGTGGTCCCAGAGGGAACTGCACAGGTTTCTGCCTAACATCACGTTTCATGTACACTCTGTGGAACTGTATTTCATAAGCGGCTGAGCATATTCCCCAAGGGGAGGAACTGGGTGGTTTTCTTGCTATTGTGCAGGATGGCAAGGATGCCATGTGTGAGTCCGTTCAGTCGGGTCTGGACATGGCAGATTGTGTCAGCCGGTCCATGGCGGTGAGCACCGGAATACGCAGGTTTGCGTGGTTGCGGAAGTCAGGGTTTGCTCCGGATGTGCAAGCCTGGCTCCTCAACATGCCCTTTGATGGTGAACATCTTTTTGGCAGCTAGGCTGACGAGAGCCTTGAGAGGTTGCAGACCTCCAAAGCTGCAGCAAAGTCGTTGAGCGCTGCAGTCCGCCAACCTCTGCCTTTTCGTTCTAGGGGGCAGCAATGGAGGGGAGGTTCCTTTCGATTTTACTCCTCCTTTGCTAAATCGAGAGGAGCTGCAAGTCAAAGGGGCCACCATAGGAGTACCAGAGGTGGAAAACAGGGTACTCGAGGTGCCAAAGCCGCTCGGGCAGTTGCCTCTTTGCCCTCAGGCACTGCCGCAGCCGCTTCTGCTCCGTCATGAGGTCATGTCCCATGGTCCGCCGGTTGGGGGAAGGCTGGCGCAGCATCTTGTAGAGTGGCGTGCTATTACTTCAGATGTGTGGGTTCTGGCGATCATAGCCCACGGCTACTGTCTTCCTTTACGGCAGAGGCCTCGCGACAATCCACCAGGGAAGCTCTCTTTGAAGAGTCCGGATCCGCTCCTTCCGCAGGAAATACAATCCCTGCTGGAGAAAGGTGCCATAGAACTGGTGCCTGTAGCGGAGCGGAACAAGTGATGGTATTTCCCCTTATTTTTTGATTTCGAAGAAAGTCGGGGGATTGAGACCCATCATGGACTTGCGCGGTTTGAACAAGATCCTCAGGAAGGACAGGTTCAAGATGGTTACTCTTTCTCAAGTCCTCCAGGTCCTTCAACTTCAGGACTGGTTGGTGTCTCTCGACCTCAAGGACGTTTACTTTCATGTGCCGATCCATCCCAAGCACAAGAAGTACCTGAGGTTCGCGGTTGGCTACTTGCACTTTCAGTTTCGGGTCCTGCTGATCGGATTGACCTCTGCCCTGAGGGTCTTCCCCCAAGCTCGTGGTGGTGGTGGCAGCGTATCTCGGGAAAGGGGGGATTCACGTCTACCCCTACCTGGACGATTGGTTGATCAGGGCGCGCTCTCCCGAGCAAGTCCTGGATCATCTGTCCGTCACCTACCACTCCCTTCACAAGCTGGGCTTCTCCCTCAACTTAAAGAAGTCCGACTTCTTTCAGCATGCCCAGAGTCTCCCGGCGTTCGAGTTCTTGAAGTTGCTCGGCCTCATGGCATCCTGCATTCTTCTGGTGCCAGAGGCCAGGTTGCGGTTGAGATCGCTGCAATGGGCTCTCAAGATGCACTGGTCACAGTCCACCGGCAGGATGTCGGAACCCGTTCAGGTGCCGCCCTCGGTCGCCCAGGACCTTCTGTGGCGGGCCGTCAATGGCAATCTGATGAGGGGGGCTCCATTTTGGCTACCCTGGCCGGAGGTGACGATCATGACGGACGCATCCCTCAAGGGATGGGGGAGCTCATGCCAGCGAGTTGACAGTCAGCAGTCATTGGTCTCCGTCGGAGTCCAGACTCCATATCAATCTGTTGGAGCTGAGGGACATCAGGCTTGCCCTGAAGGCTTTTCTGCCGACTGTGCGAGGAAAGAATGTCCTGATTCTGACGGACAACACAGTGGCCATGCACTACCTCAACAAAAAGGGGGGGGGGGCAGGTCACTTCCTCTGTGCAGGGAGGCGATGCAGCTCTGGTTCTGGGCCATGCAGCAGGAAATGTTGATCTTGGCAGTTCATCTGGCCAGAGACGAAAGCGAGACGGCGGTCGCTCTGAGCAGGCAGAGCGCGATCTCTCACGAGTGGGAGCTAGCTCAGGAGATTCTCCTGGAGATCTGCGCCCTTTGGGGGACCCCTCAAGTGGATCGCTTTGCCTCCAGTGTCAACTGGAAGTGCGAAAGGTTCTGCTCGTGGGGAATTTCCTCCAAGAGGAGCCTTGGGAGACGCGTTCATGATGGAGTGGTCCTTCCCACTGCTGTACGCGTTTCCTCCAGTCCCAGTCATCCCGCAAGTGCTGCGGAGGTTACGGAGGTTCGGTTCCCAGATGATCCTCATTGCTCCGGCATGGGCTCGGAGAACATGGTACCCGGACCTTCTCGACTTGTCCATCTGCCCTCCACGTCATCTTCCCTACCGAGACGATCTGCTCTCACGGGAGGGGGGTCAGGTTCTCCATCCAGAGGTCAGATCCCTCAACCTTCACGCTTGTCTTCTGAAAGGTTGAGGTATAAGGATTAGGACCTCCCTGAAGACGTGATGGAGATGTTTCTTTCGGCTAGACGGCCTGCAACCAAGTCCCTGTACCGTTGCCGTTGGAGAAAGTTCTACGACTGGTGCAGGGTTAAGAATGTGGATCCTTTTTCATGTGACATTCCTGTGGTTCTGTCTTTTTTGCTTTCGTTAGCCCACAAGGGCCTGCAAGCGGGTACCATTAAAGGTTACCTGGCGGCGCTGTCCATATTTAAGCGCTCGTCGTAGGAGTGTTCTTATTTCAAAATTCCTTTAATTTCTCAGTTTCTCAAAGGGCTCACTAATGTGTTTCCGCCATCACCTTTCCAGGTGCCTGATTGGGATTTGAACCTTGTTCTAAAATTCCTAATGGGTGCTCCATTTGATCCTTTACATTCTTGTCCTCTGAGACTGGTAACCCTTAACTGTATTTTTAGTTGTGGTCACTTCCGCTCGCAGAGTGAGTGAGTTGCAGGCACTTTCAGCTAAGCCACCCTTCACTGTGTTTCATAAGGACATGGTTGTCCTTACAGTCCTTCCTTTTTTCCTTCCGAAAGTTGTCTCGGAATTTTATTTAAGCCAGAAGGTAATTCTTCCGGCATTTTATCCTCCTCCGCATCCTGGTAAGGAAGAGGAGAGGCTCCATAGGTTGGATCCTAGGAGAGCTTTAAGTTTCTACATTTCGCGCATGTCCTGGGTCAGAGTGGACGATCAGCTCTTTATAGGTTACGCTGGAAGACGTTTGGGAATAGCTGCTACTAAGCAGACTTTGTCTAGATGGATTATCTTGGCAATTACTGAATGTTACCGTGTGGTGGGTAAGGACCCTCCGGTTGGCTTACGGGCATAGCTGCCTCTACTGCCCTGCAGAGGGGCGTTCCTATTTGAAACATCTGTGAAGCAGCCACTTGGGCTTTGGTCCATACTTTTGTACGACACTACTCCCTAGATTCCATCCATGGGCAGGATCTGGCCTTAAGCAAGGCGGTCCTTTACTCTGCAATTTGATTGGACCTTCTAAATTTCTATATTCTAAATTCTTTTTCCCACCTCCATACGTTGGTACTGCTTTGGGAGTCTGTCATTGATATGGAATACGTTGGAGGACCCTCTCTTACTCGCTTACCTGGTAACGTTCTTTCGATGGGATGGTCTGACGACGTATTCCATATCGCTCCCTCCCAACCTGCCCCGCTACAGAATTTCTTATGCGATTGCAGCTTACGTTTCCGCAAGGCTTTCTGTGGTCATACTGGCAGAAGATTGGTGCCACACGTTCTGGGAAAAAACTACAACTGAGGCTACGTGCGTTGTGCGTCCTACTTATAACATCCAGTGATGTCGGCTCGAGGGTGGCCCTCGAGGACAGCATATCAACGCCATCGACGCAGGACACCTAAAATGTTTCAAAGCAGCACAGCTGTGGTGATTACTGTCATTGATATGGAATACGTCGTCGGACCATCCCATCGAAAAAACGTTACCAGGTAAGAGAGTAACTTGTTCTTCTGGCAGCCATCTTCAGATTTTTACTGCACGTTCAAGTGTTGGGAGTCCTCGTGTTTGGCTCTGTGAGCTGAACTACGGTTTTCGGTAAAAAGTTTGATTGTTGTCAAACGGAGCCCGTGTGTGGGGATCCTTTTGTCTGTGAATTTCAACACCCCTCAAGGTCAAGAATCGTTGAAGTTTCATCAAAGATTAAAGAAGGCCATCGGGCCTACTCCGGACTCTGGACCATGTTGGAGGAGAAGGCGGGAAGCTCCCTTTTCAAGCTCTGCTCCAGCTGCCGACTGCGGAATGTGTTTGTAGAGGACACCTCCAGTGCCTCTACAGTCTCCTTCCGGAATTACAGGGAAGAGGATTGTGAAATCTGCCTCGGGTTCTCCATACGAACCGTGAAGGGTCATCACAGTAGGCTGGCAGCGTGACTCAGCGCCAAGGCCTCTGCCCCGTGCGGAAAGCGGGGGCATGTCTCACCCGGGACCAGCCGGTCCGAAGAGCAGCCTTCTAAGTCCTTTGAGGGCGCCCCATCTGTGGTGGCACAAAACAAGGCCGAGCGCAGCGAGTCAGTTTCTGTCGGGGTAGCCGTGCAAGCGGGTCCCGCGATGGGCAAGGCGCTCTCACCCTCACTATCTGCCTCCATCTCCAGCCCCTCCTTGAAGCGGAAATCGGCTAACCCAGCGAAGCTGAGGGAAAGGCCAGAGAAGACAGTCGCAGGAGAAGGTGACCGACCTACCCCAGAAGGGCTAGGTGGCCCAGGTGATGGTGGCGACCGCACTCTTGAATGCCAAGGGGGCTGACCCACTCACGGTAGCCCCATCAGTGCCCAGGGGATCCCTCCCCCCGAGACGGGGGGGCGCATCGGCCAAGCCCTCGGAGAGGTCACAGAGAAGAGGATGCCCGAACCCGACCCCTCAAGAAAGGGCAGGGGAGAGGAGGCCCCAACTGTACTCCAGGGCATGGATATTTCTTCCTCGGACGAGGAGGACCAGGCATTTGTACATATGATCCAGGAGGATGTAGGCCATGACGACGTGGACGGCGGAAACCTCAATGGGGATGACCATGATGAATGTGACGACGGCATGGGGCCCACTAAGCCTACCGCTCCACCCCCTCCGAGGGCTGTATCGCTGGACATTCGTTCTACCCAGCACACCGTACTGTCGGAGATTCAGAAACTGATGTCGAAGGCACCTTCTGCCCCGGCGGCCCCGGACCAACCTCTGGCGAAAAAGAGGAAGCAGCACCCTAGGCCGCCGCATTGACCTCCACACCTGCTCTTCGGACCGGCAGGTCCTGGGTGAGGCATGCCCCTGCTTGCTGCACGGGGCAGAGGCCCCCCAGGGATACAGGGATGGACACGACTATAGGGCCGATTTCCTCTTCGAGGAGGAGTTGAGCGATGGCTGGAGATGAAGGGAGAGGATGAGCGTGCCCTGCCCATCGCGGACCCGCTTGCGCTGCGACCCCGACGGAAACAGACTTGCGCCACTTGACCTTGTCTTGGGCCCCCACGGCTGGGGCGCCCTCAAAGGATGCAGAAGCCCGCTCTTCGGACCGACCGGTCCTGGGTGAGCCATGCCCCTGCTTGGCACACGGGGCAGAGGCCCCACAGGGATACAGGGACGGACAAGACAACTACGGACACGGATGATGACATGGCCACAGTGGCCGGTCCGCCGCAGCCAAGAACTTCTACCCCGGGCGAGGTGGGGTCGTTCCATGACATGATCTTTAGAGCGCCAGAGCTCTTCCCGTTGACACCAGAAGGGACCAGGAAGCTAGGTTTTCTAAATCGATGCAATGCCAAGAGGAAGACCATCTTGGCAGTTGCTCTCCTGGACGATTTCTGAGAGGAAGACCGGTCTTTGATGAAAACCACGGCACCGGCCAAGAGGGATCGGCTGGAGAAAAAATACCAGGTGCTGCAGTCCGCACCCATTTGCCTACGTTCACAGCCTTCCCGGACTCTGTGGTATCGGCGGCAGTGAAAAAAAGTAATCTAACCCCTCGTCTTCGTCCTCCATCCCTCCGGCTAGCGAGGGGAAGAAGTTGGATGCCATGGGAAGAAAACTAATCTACTCAGCGGCATCAACAGTCAAGACGGCCAACGCCCTTGCAATCCTGGCCAGGTACGACCGGGAGCTGTGGTATATGATGGCCCCACTGCTGGAGTTCCTACCCAACGACAAGCAGGTTGAGGCACTTTCCATCCTTCAGGAGGGGGAGGTGGCATTGGACCATGCCATCACGGTGGCCCTGCACGTCGCAGACAGAGGGTTCCGGCAGATGGGGAACGGTGCCTGCCTCTGTCGTCGTGGCTGGCTGAAAGCCACCAACTTCTGTCAGGAAGTCCAGAAAAGGGTCCTGGCCATGCCTTTAACAGGGACAACCTCTTTGGGAAGGCTGTCGATGAGTCGTTGCAGGCCATCAAGACTGACACTGAGACGGTCCGTACCTTGGGCACTCTTCAGCATCGCCCGTCCTGTCATGCCTCCAGTGGGAAGTCTGGCAGATCATTGAAGGGTTTCGGCGGAGGGTCCTCTTCGTACCATCAACCCTCCCGGTCCATGACCCAGGAGGCCTTCAGAGGCTGTTCCAAGGCTTTCGGTGAAGGTGGCCGACATCATTGTCTCTCTCATGGCGGCACGCAGGCCCCGGAGCAAGATTGATCGGGCCAGGATGGGGGGCCCCCACTCATGCACCTCTTGTGGGAGGCCGCTTCGTCAGTGAGTGGAAGATCTCCACCGACCGATGGGTGTTGGACGCTCTCGCCCATGGACACACTCTAGAGTTCCAGCAGAAGTGTCTGCGGATACTGCCGGTGGCCCAGCAGGAGCAGCGCATCCCTCAGCTCCTGCAGGAAGTGTGGCCCATGATAAGAAAAGGGGCAAAAGAGCTTGTTCCAAACTGACCCCGGGGCTCCAAAGTTTACTCCAGATACTTCTTGGTAAAGAAGACCGGGGGCTGGAAGCCCATTCTAGACCTGCGCCGTCTCAACAAATACCTCAAATCCTAGAAATTCTGGATGGTCACATTGCAGCACATGCTCGGCCAACTGGAGGAGGGAGACTTCTTGATGTTGCTGGAACTGGAGTTTGCATACTTCCACATCCCCATTCACGAGAAGCATCGGAAGTTCCTGCGCTTCGTGGTACAGGAAAGGCACTACCAATTCAAGGCCCTCCCCTTCGGCTGAAGTCAGTGCCCACGGTGTTTACAAAGTGCCTGGCACCAGTGGCGGCCCGTCTGCGTCTACAGGCCAGTACTTCGACGACTGGCTCATCCGAGCCAAGTCAATGGAAGTAGCCATCGAACACACGGAGACGACCGTCCGGCTGCTGATGGATCTGGGGTTCTCCGTCAATTATCCAAAGTCCTGCTTGATTCCATTGCAGAACGCACTGTTCCTGGGGTCCAGGCTCAACACGGTCTCCTGCCTGGCAGCTGCCTCAGAAGAGTGGATAGCGGCACTGCTGGGCAAGGTGCAACACCTGTTGGCACGGAAGACCTCCAAGGTGCAGACCATCAAGTGGCTACTCGGCATGATGTCATTGTGAATCTACCTGATCCAGCTCAGATGCAACCCCTTCAGGAGTTCCTGGAGGCTCGCTGGATCGAAGTGTCTGGAAGCTTCGCAGACAGGATTGCCCTCGAAGAGGAGTTATGTCTAGCGATAAGGCGGTGGGGCATACGCTCCAACATCGCAGAGGCACGGGATATCAGAGTCCCCCGTACTAGGAGACGGTCACCATCACCATGGACGCTTCCCTGGAGGGCTTGGGAGTCCACACCGGGTGTGTTCACGCCAGAGGCCTGTGGCTGCCTGAGGAGAGTGATCTCCACGCCAACATCCTGGAGCTGCGGGCAGTGTTCTGGGCCCTCAAGCCGTTCGCTCCGTCCCTCAAGGGCAAAGTGGTTAATTCTTCATGGACAACACCACCACAATGTTCTAGATCAGGAAGTAGGGGCGCACCAGATCCCCAGTGCTCGCCAGAGAGGCGTAGGACTTGTGGCCATCACCCTTTCACCTGGTGGCAACACCATTGCGGACTACCTCAGCAGGGAACTGCACTGCTGCCACGAATGGGAACTTTGACAGGAGCAGGTGGACCGCCTCTTCCTCAAGTGGGGCAGGCCCCAGATCGATCTGTTTGGGACGGCAACAAATGCCAGAAATTCACCAGTATGTTCCACCAGCCGAGGAGCTTGGGGGGCCGTGTTTTCCTTCCCATGGAAGGCCTATTTCTGTATGTGTTCCCTCCATTGCCGCTCCTGCTGTGGGTCATCATTCAACTCAAACGGCGCTGATGCAGTATGATCCTCGTCTACCTGGCGTGGCAGAGGCAGATTTGGTACCCAGACCTTCTCAGCCTGTTGACATCACCCCGGGTCAAGCTGCCGGTGGTCACGGATCTACTCACCAGAGAAGGAGGCGGAATCCTGCATCGCAACCCAGGGCTTGCCTCCTGTAGCCATAGAGTTTGGAGGATTTCAGTTGCCGGCAGACTGCATGGAGATCTAAGTGCTACGGGCACAAGTGGAAGCGTTTTGATAAGTGGTTATAGGCCTGCAGATTCTTCCGTACTTGTTGTCCTTGGCCAAGGCAGGGCTGGCGCATGCCTCTATCAAGGCGCTTCTGGCATCCATCTCTCGCTACACCAGGTCTCCTGGACTGTCTTCTCTTTGGTCCCACCGTCTCGTGAAGGAGTTCTTCAAAGGACTATTTCGATTGATGCTGCCGGTGAATGCGCCAGCCCCGGAGTGGGAACTCAACGTGGTGCTGACTGGGCTCATGGGGGGCCCCCTTCAAGCCTATGTATAAGCCCCCTCTCAAGTTCCTCTCATGGAAGACGGCTTTCCTCGTGGCCATCAACTCTGTCAGGTGGGTAGGGGAGATTCAGGCCTTGTCCTTCAAACATCCTTATCTGGCTTTGCTCGACACAAGGGTGGTTCTACGGACGCACTGCTCCTTCATGCCAAAGGTTCCATTGGAATTCCACCTCAACCAGCCTTTGGTGTGCCCTGAGTTCTTTCCGAATCATTCGTTGCCGGTTGAAAGGACTTGTACTCGCTGGATGTGGCTTGTGCTCTGAAGTTCTATGTGGCACGCACGAAGAGTTTCCAGAAGACGTCTCTACTATTTGTGAACTTTGGTCCTGTGGACCATGGGAAGGCCTTGTCCAAGGCTTCCATCTCCAGGTGGCTCTCCGGCTGTACCACACACTGTCATTGGTTGGCAAACCGACTGCTACCTGGCCGTCCGAGAACCCATTCCACCAGAGCAATCGCTGCAACAACAGCGTTCCTGTCTGGTGTGCCCCTGCTGGACATCTGCAGGGCTGCTACATTGGAGGTCCACGCACACCTTCACAAGATTCTACTGCATCGACAGGGATTCCAGAGAGAGTCCAGGATCAGCCAAGCAGTGCTACGCAACCTGTTCGCTTGAAGGTGAGCCTGTTCCGGAGGTAAGAGTAATTGCTTCTGTTGAGCCTTGCCACCTCCTGTGGTTGTGTAATGTTGTACTGCTATGTATTCTTTATTCATGAGCATGTGAGTCAATGTCAGATCCCATGCTGGAGAAGGAACAAGTTACTTGTAACAATTGTTCTCCAGCATGAGTCTGGCCTCCCTCTTGCCCCTCTGCGGCTCTTCTTGGTCATACTGCCACTTTACCTGCTACCAAATCTGAAGATGACTGCCTGAGAAGGGGCTTAGGGAGAGTGCAGTCATTGGCTGGGGGCAGTATGACCCAGAGCTCAGTGATTGGTTTAGAGGAAAAATACAGTTTGTAAGTCAAAGTGAAATTGTTTTTTCTTTTACAGAGGATTCCTGGCCTGACAATGGGGAATGAGCAATGTGAATCGATGCCAGACCCATGCTGTAGAACAATAGTTACAGGTAAGTAACTTATTCCTTAGGTTTACCTATGTTCTAACATGGAGGCTCCTTTCTTTTTTCGCCATTTCTCGTGTGATTGTCCTTTGGTGTTTGTTTTGCCTTTGTCGGGAAACCTTGGGTTTTGAAAGTGAACCCCAATTTACAGGGGCACCCCCTTAAATATATTGGGGTACCCCTGATTACGCTCACACCAGAGTAAATGCACCCCTCTAGGGAATGAAGGCCATGAGTCTTTATCTTGCAAGATAACACATTTAATCTGTACAAAAATGAGGATTGGGGGGGAAGAGCAGAGGACTCTGCCCTTCCAACCAGCATTCTGTCTTCCTTGGCTGGTTCCTGCACACTAATGGCAAGCACGCGCCTATATATACTGTTCAACTTGGTCACTGGATACCGGCAGAGCTCATCCAAAACTGTTGTTCTTCCTTAAAAGGGATGCTACAGTCTCCAGTGTTGCATGGCCTGGTTACAGGCTACTTAACATACTGCTGCCTCTGCAGGAATACATTGTAGCTCTTGTTTAGCATAACTGTCTATGTTATAAACATTTATACATAAACGCACCTTCCTGCCATACTCTCAAAACTTCACTCAATATTCTTATATTTCATCTGGTCCAGTAATTCTCCAAAAAACCCTGTTTTCCCATAGTACTCTGTATGTCGTGCAGTGAATCTTTTTTAGTCTTCATTGGCTTGTGATGGACAGGGAACAGCTGCTGAGTTACCACGTGTGCTCTGCCTGCCTGCCTGTAGTCTATTTTTAGCACAGGCTGCATTCACTGTGTGCTTTGAGCAAAGCTAACTACAATTTAACAGTTTTACAAATATATTCATCTAAATAGTTATTTGCACCTTATATTTAAATCCTAACTATCTTTATTTAGTGATCCTCCTCACCTCTGGATTCTTGTAGTGCTTAGAAAACAGTTAAAAGAAGTCTTGCCTAATTCTAAAGTGCTTGGTAATTAAGAAAAAAACACTAGGCTTCCTCCCAACAATGTCCCCACTTAGGCACCAGTGTGTCTGCGAAGGCAGGAAGCGGGGGAGGAGATTAACACTGCCCGGTCCTTTGCCTGCCAGAGTGCCTAAATGGAACCCATTCCCACTGGGGGGGCTGGCTGTCCTAATTGGACAGCCACCCACCCCTTTCTGTAAACATCTGGGAGAATTTGCCGAGGAGTGAGTGGGAAATCTGAATACAAGCTGAGGTTCCGGAGGTAGAAGGCAGATCGACCCCTGGAACAGAAGTTCTGAAGCTGAAGACGACCAGAGATGCCTGCAGACCCTTCCAGTAACTGTGAAGCAACCACTGCTGTCCTGACCCCATTTTCTTATCGACCGACAAGCTCCTTCCCTTTGGCTGGTGGGGTGAAGCAGCCCGAAGAGGAACTACAAATAGAGCCATCTCTCCAGGTGCTGTGACCAGTTTATAGTGATTACATCGGGAAAAAAACGACAAACCAAAGCATCTAATAAAAAGGATTGAATGCCAAAGCATCGACAGGCTATCTTTTACATGTAAAAGTGCCTTTCCATCTAAACCAGTCCATCGAAAATATAAATGGACTGGTTACAATGGAAATGCACTTTTACATGTAAAAGATAGCATTTCAATCCTTTTGTTTGTAACTTTAAAACGTTACATGGAGCTGTCCAGTGCTGAAATTCCTTGTAACGTTTAAAAAAGAAAAAAAGGTATATTGGGGGGATTGCCTCCTCCCAGCCCCACAACCCCCACGCCAACCCTAACCCTAATGTAACCCTTAATGTAACCCTAGTCCTAACCCTAACCTAAACCCTAGCCCCAACCCTAACCCTAACGTAACCCTTAATCTAACCCTAGCCCCAACCCTAACCCTAATGTAACTCTTAATCTAACCCACACTAGAACCAACCCTAACCCCTAATCTAAACCTAGCCCCAACCCTAACCCCCACTAATTTCGATGGATCCATTGAATTATATACAACGAAATGGCTATTCGATGGAATGGAATTTCGTTGCATATAATTCGATGGTTTGGCTGTCGATGCTTTGGTTGTCGATGGATTCACCGAATACCGCTGTTGACCTTCCAGAGCTGACACAGCGAATACCAGGAGACCTCCAACCCTTTTGCAGAGCAACATCTTGGCGTGGATAAATCTGCCCAGAACTTTGGTGAGCTCCAGTTGGACCTCCAAAGGCACTATCCAACTCGCGCAAGTTCCCTCACCAGAGTGCAGGACTGAAGAACCGAGGAAAATCGACCGGGCGAACAACCGTCTTTTGTTGGAGCTGATAAAAAGGTGGCAAAACCATAGACCGACGTGAGAGATGGAAGAAATCCAAGCTGTGGGTCATTTTCCATGACTGCTGCTGTCACATCCCTTTCAGAGTCCTTCCTTTCGTCACCAGACTGAGGAATCAGGAGACTGGGTCCGTCGCTACTGCAAAGGAAATAATCCAGCTGCATGTACTTCTTCTAACCCAAGGTACAGTGGGACGAAAGGTAGAACTTACCTTAAGCCGTACAGTCACTCTACTGTGACTGGAGTGTGTTACAAGGTGTTTGGGTGTGCACCCAGACCTTGGGCCTAGGCTTCACAACTTGTGCCCCATTAGGGTGTCATTCGCAAGGTCCCTATAACTAGTGTTATCTTGATAGGCATTTTTATTCTAGTGACTAAAGTGAGGAACTTTGCCTTTCCAGCTGCTACATTGGAAGTGTTTCCTAGTTAGGGATTGGATTTATAAAGTATTAGAAGCCTTGAAAAGTGTTAATAGAATGCATAATATTGCCCAAGTCTGAATAACAATCCTTTTCCTTCTTACAGAATGTCTGATGTGACTTTACTACATGAATGCAATTACCATTTATCTGTAATTTATGCAAGTGCGCGGTAGTACCGATAATATGGTACAACTGTCATTAGTATCATTCTCTGTAACAATTGTAACCGCAAGCAGCTACAATTGAAGCAGTGACCTTTAAAAGGTATTGTGAATAATTTCTAAGTGTATTGGTTAGTCTAACGAGTATTTACTTACGTGCTGTGTGTATATAAAAAATCTATATTTTCCTATAACTTTCAGTGTGTAAGAGTTTCTTTGGGCTATTGTATTTACTGTGTTCAGTGTACAGCTCGCATCCTCCTAAAATGAGCCTGGCTGCTCTGCCATTCTACCAAATCCTTTGGGTAGTACAGACTTATTTGTTTTTATTTTATTTGTATAGCGCAAACCAGGCCCGTAGGCTACCGGGCGCATATCTTGAGGCAGTGGTTACATAACACAGCAGTTTACATTACATATAATACAACAGTTTACATTACATAGAGACATATAAATAGAACATAAGGGTTGAGCATTAGACTAAGATCACATTGAAGATTCGAGAACAGCTAACTAAGTAGACATGCTTATCAGTTAGTCTTCAGAGGAGACTAGCCAGAGTTTGGCTTTGTGTTTGAATGAGTTCAGGGTGGGTGAATTTCTGATAGAGACAGGCACAGAGTTCCATAGTTTGGCTGCAAGAACTGGGAAGCTGGCCCCACCGGCTGTTTGGAACTTGAATCTAGGGATCAGTAGGCTCTGGCTAGTGGCAGACCTTAGTGAGCAAGGTGGGATATACTGGGTAAACCGGGAGGATAAGTAGCTAGGGGCTTGGTTATTCATGCATTTGTAGGCCAAGGCAAGAGATTTTAGAGAGATCCTTTGGGAGACTGACAACCAGTGAAGGTTCTTCCTAATTTCAGAGATATGGGCCGATCTAGGGATGTTGAGTGCTGCCCTGATGGCGTTATTTTGTGTAGTCTGTAGTTTGTCCAGATTACATTGGTAGGTGCCTTGGTACAGAGCATTACAGTAGTCAAGTTTGGACATGACTAAGGTTCTAGCAAGGGTAGTGCAGTTCTGAGAAGAGAGAAAAGGGCGACATGCTGTGATCAGCTTGCATGTGTAGGCAGAGGCTGCTACTACTGCATTGCTTTGTCTGTGAAGGGATAAAGTGGAGTCAAGGTAAATTCTGAGTGTTTTAGTATCTTTGGAAATTTTTATGGAGTTTCCGTCGATATTGAAGGAGCTGAACATGGGGTTCAAATTGTTGAGTCTTTGCTGAGTCCCAAGGATGAGGAGCTCTGTCTTGTCGTCATTATACTCTTATATTAAGAGTTGGGAACCTGTATACCAAGGGATAGCTTTATAGAGTCTCGCCTCAAGTGGACTTTAGGAAAACTCCCCTAACATTGCCTCATACTCCCACTTTGGGGGGAAAGGTGCGGCGGACACAAGGTTGCTTGATCGAAAAAAAGTCAGTTCCCTTTGTTCACCAAACTTTAAATCACACATTTCGGGATAGTTTATAGCATGCTGCTATTGCTCGTCTATTGTGACAAGTACACTTTGCTCTGATCAGTTAATTCTGTAATGCTTTCTCAGTTCACTGTGGTATACATACTTTGATAGCTTGTGCGTTCACTACGGTGGAACAACTCCTGTAGCATTCTCACCTTTCTGGGGAGATTATATTGATTATGCGCAATAAGCCAAAATTGAAATGCATATTGATAGGTTTGAGTGCCACGATGGTTCACAAGATAACTTCATTTTATTGTACCGTTTTTCTTTTGTAAAAGCACTTTGGATAAGCGTGCTATATAATCACTGCAAATAAATAGTGTTAAGCACATTTTACAGAATGTTATGATCGTATGCAAGATTACAATGCCAAATTCCAGCAAGCCCGACTCGGCCTTTCCCATGTCTGAAGTTGATAAACCTGCATGTACATGTATTTACTTTTGTAGCACAGTATGCGCCTTTATCACCCCAATGTACTTGCACCAGATGGCAGTTGCCATACATAACATACCATCATTATGGTGAAAGGCTAGAAATCATCTCCTTCCTATGTGAGATAGTTGGTAGGAAAGATTTCTCATGGCAACTTTCCCTTCATAGTTCATATGGACCCCCAATCTTTTTGCTTTGTTTTTTAACCTGTTCTTACTTTTTCAAGGTAAGTAAAGCCACCTGTTGCTGGCATTCATGGGCATTCAGACGAAATGTCACATGGAACATTGCAATGGGCAAACACATTCTTTTTCTCATGGGGGCACGAAAGAGCTTGTTTTCAACTCTTGCATCGTTATAAGACAGTAATTAAAAACAGTCCTTTAACATGGAAAAGTAGAATAGGTAAAAACAAGATGTTTTTCTATTGATTCAAAGAATGCAAACAGTATTTAGAGCTCACATTAAAATGCAGCATGCACTGAGGTTTGAGGTAAATGTCCACTGCTGCACCTAGAACGCATTTTGACTAGATTCCATGTTTTTCAGTCAAAAATATTACATTTTAAAAGCATTACATTCCACCTGACATTTGACTTCCATAACTCAGTGGCACTAAAGTCGGCTTTTCCCACCAATTCCCAATATGAAAAGATGTCACCTGCTTTGTCAAATCCTTCAAACTTTGAAGGTGGTTTTGCACAGACTGGGAATGGCCTTTCAGATTGAAACAGCACATTCCAATACATCCTAAATTATGTTTTTATAACAGTCAATAGCAGCTCTATTCTGCAAAATTTTCTCATAACTTTGCTATCTAAAAGCAATTCTTCTGAGGCTTGAGCGGTATGATTTAACCCCTTCACTACTAAACATGCTAACTTAATCAAAGATGTTTATTCCCCCAGCAGCTAATCCCCAGACACCAATGAATATACAAGAGCTAGGACCTCCGAATCAGACAATAAATGCACGTTTGAATCACAATCTGGCCAACCTCTTCTGGCTGACAAGTGAACTTAAAACAGACATTGCTTGGGTAATTTTGTATGTTAAGACTTTGGTCAAATTCTTTCATTTTTCGTTGGTCTCCTGACAGAATTTAAAGTATTCATAAACAGAAAACGACTGTTGGACGTCATTATCCTACATCAGAGTCGTTTTGAGTGATGCTGAAAATGTGTCTCAAATTTGAAGCAGGTGTTGGCACCGCTACCATACATGTTGTCAGTAGGTCCATTCCATAGGCTGAGGGCTTCTTGAGCAAGGTATAGATCCATATGTTTTCTGTTTGGGCAGCTTGTACTTGGTCTTTCCTCAATGCTTTGCAAATCTGTTTCTTCGTACCTACTGGGGCTGGTATGTCTGCGTTGGCTTCAAGAGACCCACAAACCTCATTTTCCAACCTCATCTGATTGGTAGGTTGCACAAATGTGGCATTTTGATTCTGCAGGGTGTAGGTGTAGTTTGATTATTCCAAATGGAGACCATTCAGAATCGTACACCAGGCACAGAGTCTGTAAAGCAAACCTAGAAAACACATATCCGTGTTGATAATCATTCTCTTAACCCTTTAAGTGCCATGGGTTTTTCCCTCCAGTGCCAAGGCCTTTTTTGGTGATTTCGGTATGTCGCCATTCCATGCCTTGTAACTTTTTTGTTACATGAGATATCTCCGACAAATTTGGCCCCTTTTTTCCCCACATGTCGGCGGTCGTAACGCCAACCAGAAATCCTAGGTTGCTGTGGGGGGGGGGGGGGGGGGGGGGAGAGAAAATAACCAAAAAGGGCGAAAATATGTTTTTTCAAAAAATGCCAATAAAATGATGTACAAAGAAGCCTGTGGTTTTTAACTTGTAGGAGCTAGGAACAAATGGTTTTCTGTGCTGAATTCCCCAACTTCTTGGCTTTCAAGAACAGGGTGAATGGAAACGAAAGAAAAAGAGGACAGAAAGGCATACATTTCTGAAAAGTAGACAAAATTCCAAGTTTATGAAGGAGTGATTTGCTCAGGTCGGGCAACAACTAGGTAGGGGAAAATGCCATAGATTGGGGAAAAAGCTGGAAAATTACCAAAAAAAAGGTATGTGGTGGACATGGTTGGCTTGGTACAGCAATGGCTTCTATGAATTTTGAGAAAAACAATGCTCCGCTACATTCCCCCCCCGACTCTTGCAGTTAGGAAAGCACACATTTTTTGTAGCGTTTCACAAAACAAGCAATACCACAAGCCAAACACTGAGCCATGGTACACAGGAGTTTTATGCTTACGGCCTGAACAGACGTACTTAGCATGTGTAAATCAGGAAAACCAATGTGGTGAGGAACGGCAAGCATACATTTTTTGAAAGAGCATAGGCAGACCTTTCCAAGTGTAGGTGACTTGTGCAGGTTACAAAAGTGTATGGTGCCTAAAGCAGTGACTAAATGTAGGGCACATTTGGGAAATGAAAGGGTTGTGTGACAAAGGGCACCGGCAAATGGATCAAAATGTTATGAAAACCACACAAACACAGCAAATGTCATACCTTTCCGCCTTCCCACACATGTCCCGATGAAAACGGTACCTCACATGTGTGGCTGCACCTACCTGGGCGCCAGGAGGAAAGCCGAAAACACCCCTAACCCCAAGTATTTTCCGATATCTGATTTTTACGATTTTTCCGGACGGGCAGACATACAGATATGGGACTCGGGTGTCCAAGCCACCAAGGAAAACGGGGAACCCCATGCATTTACGAAAAGAGGACACCCGTGGGAATCCGCAGAGGTCTGACTTGCGCAAATCGGCCCATCATTTATTACCCAGAAACCACAGCAAAAAACACATTTTCCGCACATTTCACTCGGCTCACCCACCGAAACACGTCGCCAACAACACATGGCCTACCGTCTCGCGATCCCACAGGAGTCCTGATGAAAACGGTACCTCTCATGTTTGGGTGCACCTACCTGGGCGCCAAGGGGAAAGCCTAAAACAGGGGTAACCCCAAGTCTTTCGGGACAGCATCATTTCAGGAATTCTGCTCATGCGCACACCCTATAGATTTGGGCCCACGATGTCCAAGCCACCAAAGAAAACAGGGAACCCCATGAATTTCCAAAAAGAGGACACCCGTGGGAAACCCCAGAGGTCTGAGTTGCGCAAATCGGTCCAGAATTTATTACCCAGAAACCCTGGCAATGTCTGAAATTAGTCAAAAAAACCCCATATTTTCTGCACATTTCACTCGGCTCACCCACCGAAACACACTGCCAACAACACATGGCCTACTGCCCCGTGTTCCCACAGGTGTCCCGATGAAAATGGTAACTTATATGTGTGAGTGCACCTACCTGGGCGCAAAGGGGAAAGCCTAAAACACAGGTAACCCGAATTCTTTTGGCACAGCATAATTTCAGGAATTCTGCTCATGCACACACCCTACAGATTTGGGGTTAGGGTGCCCAAGCCACCAAGGAAAACGGGAAACCCCATGCATTTCCGAAAAGAGGACACCCGTGGGAATCCGCAGAGGTCTGACTTGCGCAAATTGGCCAAGAATTTATTACCCAGAAACCCCAGCAAAATCCGAAATATGGGAAAAAAACGCATTTCTGCACATTTCACTCGGCTCACCCACCGAAACACGGCGCCAACAACACATGTCCTACCGTCCCGCGTTCCCACAGGTGTCCCGATGAAAACGATATGTAGAGGAGGTCCCAAATAAAGCCTGCACTCCATTCGCTCATTTTGAAGTACCAAGAACGTTCACACAGAGATATGTGACGTATGACGAACAAATAAACCAGCAGAGAGCAGAATTAGGGCTCTGCCCAGTGCCTATCAGAAGAGCAATACCTATTGCAGTACCAATAACCAGACAACCCTGGACAGTAAGGTATCCATTGAGAAAACCCTACCAGCAAATGTCACAAAATGAAGATTGCTTAAACACTGTCCCAGAAGAAACTCAACAGGCCTTAATTGAAGTCGAATGTTGACGTCACGAGGACCCGGACAGACTCACAAATGAAAGAAACAACAATCAAAAGATGATACAAAGAGACAAAACGTCATGAATAACGACATCATAAACTTAGAATGAGAGACAATGTTGAAATATAAAGAAACTTAAACTGTAAAGCAGGATGAGGATATTCAACCAGCTAACGCCTGTACATATGCTTGTAACCGAAAGAAGCTAAGAAAACAGAGTGGCTTCCTATGTTTAGTATAAGAATAGAGCGGCAAGTGCCACCTATATATCTACCTCATCAAAGCACACTATATAAGTGTGTGTCCACTTTACACAACAGCAGAATCAACTCAGGTTACTAGGGGTCAAACAGGACAGGATTCGTACTACAGCTAAAACGAGAAGAGACTGAATCGAAACTCAGCAGGAGCAACCCGTGCCTGGGAAGTCGAGATCAGACCAAGAGAGGGAGGCGGACAGTAGCTTCGGAGAATTGAAACTTAAGAACAGAGCAGCCTGCCCCGGCAAGGCCGAGATAATGAGGCCCAGGCAGGTGGCAAACCAAATAAGTATTAAATGCACAAATAGGAGGAAAACTAAGCAGATTCACGGTGTGCTAGCACATGACCAGCCAAGCGAGAAGAGGCACCTACGCCTGGCTGTTTTCCAAACAGAAGATACCATAACTTTTCCTGACAAGTAGCTACAGTT
The DNA here is from genome assembly GCF_040938575.1 of Ambystoma mexicanum. Classification (NCBI taxonomy): domain Eukaryota; kingdom Metazoa; phylum Chordata; class Amphibia; order Caudata; family Ambystomatidae; genus Ambystoma; species Ambystoma mexicanum. The sequence continues at coordinate 1,135,040,992 of NC_090923.1, forward strand.
TTGAGGCCGACCACAGCCAACTAATTGACACATAGCACTAAAGTACTGATTGATGGAAGGGAGGTCGGGTGAATCTTGGGGCATCCTGCACCTGGTTGACCATTCTGCGTGCTGCTAATTAGTGGAGATTTATGTCTGGGGTTGAAGCCAACCCAATCACGATGGACCAAATAATCAAGGGTCCTATAGCTAGGAGAACCAATGGGATGTCATACTTTTTGTGACGTCGACCGTAGTCATTTTTGAAGCAAGGGTTTAGACGCCCTGCTGATAGTGTTTATCCAGTCCCCACACTCCGTTACCATATACAGATATGGCACCTATATTTGTTACCTTTTCCAACCATAGAATTGCATGACAAACATTTCAGTGTTAAACGTCAATGGTGAGGAATTTTGGGTATAACTGTTACTGTTTGCATGAAGTCGTTGGGAGTTGAAGCGAGACGGGCTATCACATCACTGTTGATTTCCATGTTTTCCCGTTTTTTGTACTTGTCATTAAACACACTCCCCTTTGCCAAAGCCTTGAGTTGTCCTTATTGATTGGTGTTGGAATAAGAAATCCTACACCCCATCCACCTCAAGGTGCAGCTATCTCATCTTAAAGTACTACAGAGCAAACTCTGACTCTTATGGGCCGGTCAGGGGTCTCTCGCTCTCTAGTACACTTGGTAGCATAGGATGGTTGGTGACCATCGATTATTCATTAAAATAAGACACCTTTTTTTGACCGTCAATATAAAGTAACTCTAGGTCTTCGGCAATATCACGAGTCCTTTGCCATTCGGCTGAGTAGACCGTGAAGCTCCCCATAGACAATGGTAGCTTAAGCAAGAGACTGCAGTCGGGGCCTGAAGGGACCCTTTTTCCCAACACATCCCTTCCCATTCCTACGGGCAGCTGAGGAGGCGGTAACGAAGGCGGTGATCCCGAGGGTCCAGAGAGGAACTATGAGAAAGATGAGTGAAGCAAAAATTGAGTGCTTTAGCAAACGGTGTACACCTTAAGAACAAGTAAAGGGAAAAGGTAATGGAGGGAGGAGGAAAAACAAAATAGTCAGAAGTAGGGAAGACTATATATAAGGTGATAACGACTCGAGAATAATTGAATAAATAGAGGTTACCGGGGTGGACACCCGAGAAGAGAGAGGCTACCAGAGCGGACACCTGAGAAGTGAGAGGATTCGCCCTATTCCTGCTTTTTAATATAGTGGCCAGAAGAAACGTGTACCCAGAGTCCCACATAATGGGGAACAATTAGACTACCACCATGTTTAAAGACATTGTGAAAGGGGTTATTTTAGACTCCATGAAGGGTTAATGATTAGAGGCAGATGTGTCCAGTTGGTGTCCGTCTAGTCTGTTAAGTGTCTGTCTACATGTTTTGTTGTGACGTCATATGTGAAATTTTTTGTTAAGAGAACTGAATTGTGCGATTCGATACCTGATACAGAATCGCACATGAATTGATGTTTTTTGAGCAAAATGTTGTGCAAAATTTGGATTGGAGCTTGTGGTGTTTGGTGCTCGCTCATATTGTCACAAAGTGTTTGAACCGCACGAAAGAATTAAGAAGTGTTATATAAGAGGGAAGAGAACAGATTTAAACATGGAAGACATAACTCCACTAGTACACTTATGCAAGCAGTTGCCAAAACATGCACCCAAGCTAAAGAAGTATAGCACTGAGTGGGTGAAAGGTACTGCCAACAAGATGTTTATGCCATGGCCACAAAATGGGTCTTTATCTAAAGCCGTCTGACATATTTGCATGCCACATATACAGGCAAGAAGCTAGAAAAACGCCTTGCTTTTCTAGAACTTTGGAAGATGTACGAACAGACGAAGGAGGAAGAGCCGCCAGCAGATTGGATACTAAGGATCAGGCACAGACCAGTGCATCTCTCGACAAGGAGAGAGAGGGAAAGAAATAGAAAGGAAGCAAAGACAGAACTGATGAGATAGCATTCGCAAAGGATGAATGGATGGGAAGACAAATCTTATTAAAACTCACTGGGAAAGGCAGTGATGATGTGAGACCAAAAGAGAGATTAGATGAGGCACAGAGAAAGGAGAAAGAGAAGGAGTTAAGAGACAAAAGGATAAGAAGGAAAGATAGACCAGGGCAAGAACATCTATATCGCAAACAGCAAGAAAAACAGCTCGATCGCAACCCGAGAGCAGCCTATGATCAAGACAGACAGAAACAGCAAAGGTTAGAAGAAGAGCAAAGGGTATGTGAAAAAAGGATAAGGAGATGAAGAGATGAGGAAACTTGGAGGGCAGATGAACGTAGAAATGAAAAGAGAAGTGAAGAAGATAGTGTCAGAGAAGAGGCGAGGAAGCGCAAAGAATTTGATGATGATATCGAATGTAAGTAAAGACAGAGGGCACGCGATCTCGAATATTTGGAGAGAGAAGTTAAACCTTCTTTCCTGCGTACGATTCAGTACCAGGCACGTCTAGGGCAAATATTGAAGATGACTTCAACACCAGAAGCATCGGGGAAACGATTGATGGAGTATATGATGAAATGGGCCTAGAACAAATACCCCAAGGAGAGGGGGAGGACGAGCGCTTGGAAAGCACTCAGCTGTATGACACTGAGGATGTCACCCGAAGTAGTGGGAATAGGAAACTGTTCCTGGATAGATTAGAAATCAGTTGAAACAATGAAGACCTAAGAAGTTGCCTGAATTGGGGACAAACAATGTCTGATTCCGAAGGGGAGGAGCACGAGGCAAACGAGGAAGGAAGTTGGCGCGAAGGACTCCCCCTAGGGAAAGAGGAATACGATGATCGGACATGAACGAGTCCGCACCGAGGGCATCCGAGTCAGCCGCACAGTCTGACCGACATGAAGGCGTATCTCATGGTCGGAGGGGGGTGTCGTCACCGCCCTATGTAGACAAACTGAGGACATTGCCAGGTAGACGGCGATGCGGGAATATTACCCCTGCAATAGACCAGAGAACTATGAGAGAAGAGAAAGAGGGCTCCAAATTCCAATTTCCGCTACTAGAAAAGGGGTGAGCAAGACCACAATATATTCCATGGCCACACATGGATCGAGAAAACTTGAAAAACAAGCTTCCAATGCTGACATCGGGAGCTGGAAAATGAATACACGAGTTAGAAAAAATGACAGGAGGGAACACGCTAGCTATAGGGGACATTAAAGGTCTCCTGATCGCCATACTTGGTGAGAGAGCAGGCGATGTGTGGACACGGGCAGGGTACCCTGGTGTAACCACAATCAACACCGTGCATGACGGAGTGCCATTTAATAATTGTAGAGCAGCAGTATGGAAAGCGCTACGAGTGCTTTACCCAGACACTTCTGATATGGGAGCTATAATGTCTCGGAAAATGAAGGAGTCGGAAGATCCGTTAATTTATATACAGAATTTCCAAGACGCATGGGTGCTTGAAATGGATGAACCTTGGACGAAATCAATACCTGTGTTTTACCACATATTGTGCCAAGGGTTGCCAGAACCGGTGCAGAAACAACTCAAGAAATTGGTAGGAGTTGAGGCTAAGCCTTTGTCTGAAATACAGTTAACTATCGCACATTACTGTAGACTGTTGCAAGAAAAGAATTGCAAAAAGGAGGCAACTCGAAATGGTGAGGAAGTGAAGATGGTGCAAAAGAAATGATCAAAGTATGCTCTTGAAGGAGCCATGCTAACTAACACAGCTGAACAAAACATGCAGCAGGTGGCTAATCCACAACAGAATAACCAGGGTAACGTAGGGTTTTACCCACGGGGAAAAGGATTTATAGGAAGAGGATGGCAGAGCAATCAGGGAGGTTTCCAAAAATAATCAAGGAGTCTTTCAAAATGTACAAAATGGTAACCCGGATATGTCAAATGAACAAATAATCCGACCACTGCCAGTATGTTGGCTGTGTGGAATGACAGGGAATTTGGCGTGCACGTGCAGAAGTCAAGGCATGATGCAGAACGGCCAAGGAATGGGAGCTGGCACGGCGAATCCACCTGCAGTTTTACAAAAGGGCTTTGCACAGAATCACACGGTACAGCAACAACCGCCAGAAGTGCAACAAGGGGCTCAACCACAAAACATGGGGAATTTTCCACAAGGACAATCCCAACAGGCACAGCCGCAACTACCACAGACCCAGAACACCGGAAGGGGAAGCAACTCTAGGAATGGGGAAAATCTGCAAGTGCACAGTGGGCCAAACTTATATATAAACTAGGACAGCTCACTGGGAACCCTGATGTGCTCTATCCTATCGGTGACACCAGACCCTCATAGGGAACCTAGGGTGGATGTCGTTCTAGGGGGTAAAGAATATTCCTTCCTAGTGGACACGGGTGCAACACGCTTGTGCATACGTGAAGGCAAGTTTTCCTTGCCCGGCGAGGCCATAGATACTCAGAGTTCTACAGGAGCTCACAGTCGAGTTCCCTTTACAGACGCACTCCCAGTCTCCATAGGAGAGTGTGAAATGAATGTACATTTATTCTATTCGCGTCAGACCCCAGTAAACATTTTGGGTCGAGACTTAATGCCAAAGTTGAACATGACCAATTTTGTTCATGGAGGAGGGCATAATATGCTCTACTCCAGGAATGCACTATTCAAATATATGCAAAATGATTAGGGCATCCTCAGGACACATAACCATGAGGGCATTGGAGCCAGAAATTTTTGCACATGGCATGCGTGTGCTTATGGCGGGATTGCTAGGCTTTGCAGACAGAACCATGAGAACCCCTGATGAGTTTTTATTTAGACCACGGATACCTATGCATGAGGAGGAGGGACAAGTATTTCCCTTGATGATACACACAGCAGCAGCGCAAGGGAAAGTAGCATTGGTTTATGGGCACGATGATGAAGCCAGACAATGGCACACGATTATCGCCATCGAAGAAGTGTATCGAGGGATTGACGTCATCAATGACGATCTTTTTGAAGAACAATCGGACACGGGAGAAACAATGGTGGAATTAAGTCTCATCTTTTGGGTAAAGATGATCAAAAGAGAAGTGTCTCAGAGAATGATGTTGGTGCTAAAGCGTCCAGAGTATTTTGAAGATGATATAGCTAAACTGCCTGTCCCAGTATGGACTACAGAACCCTATGACGTAGACCTCTTGAAGGGGGTGGGAGAAGTGAACATTAAACTAAAACCAGGAACAATTTTACAGAGCCTGACTATATCCCATGTCCAGAGGCAGATGAAGGGATTTTTAAGACAATTTCTACTGTGATGGACCAGGGCTTCTTAGTGACGTCATAGTCACCATGTAATACGTCAGTTTATCCTGTCAAGAAATCAAAGGGCTGGTCTTAGCATTTAATTCAGGATTTACAAGCAATAAACGATATTGTTGAAGCCGAGTTTCCTCTAGTCCCTAACCCATCTACAATTCTATGTAATATACCCGTCGAGGCAAAATATTTCAGTTATTGACTTGAAAAATGCCTTTTTCTCAGTCCTGTTGCATCGTGACTCACAACATCTGACATCATTCACGTTCAGACAAATGCGTCTGAAAAGCACGAGGCTGCCACAGGGGTACTGCGAGTCTCCGTCTATTTTCAACAGAGTCCTGCAGATGGACTTAAGCAATATTGCATAAGAAAGTATTGTCCTGCAGTATGTGGATGACATCCTAATCTGCAGCACCACAGAAGAGCAATGCCGGCACGATTCTGTTCAGCTACTGACTATACTGGCTGAGAAGGGTTATAAGGTTGACAAGGAAAAGTTACAATATTGTCAACAGGAAGTGCTTTACATAGGCCAGCTAATCTCACATGAAGACAAGAAGGTAACCCCAGAAAGGGCTGAAGCCATACTGAACACGGCTAAACCACACACGATAAAGCAAATGCAGAGCTATCTAGGCCTGTGCAACTATGTTAGGGCATGGGTTTTTGATTACAGCTCTTATACTAAGCTTTTACTTCAGGCCCTAAAGAAGGCCCAAGTGACAAAAGAAAAGATTGAATGGTCTGAGATAATGGAGAAAGGGTTTACTGAACTCAAGAGAGCGATTTGTACAGCTCCAGTTCTCGGAATTCCCAATTATGCAGAGGAATTTTACCTGTTTTTGCACACAGAAAGCAGCGTTATGACGGTAGTGCTCACTCAAAGAACCTCGCTGGGGTACATGCCCTTAGCATTTTACAGTGGGAACCTAGACCCAGTCATGAAAGGCCACTTCCCATGCAAACAAAGTTTAGCTGCCGCATCGTTCGCCATAGCGAAATCGACAACCATTGTAATGGGATGTTGCATGACGTTATACGTCGAGCACTCATTATTTGCCATTTTAGAGAAACCAAAGGGCACATTGACAGCTCAGAGAGCTTCTGCCTATGAAGTGATCATATCAAACCCATCGATTAAAATAGTCCGATGTGAGATAGTGAACCCAGCTATGTTTATAGCAGAGCCAGTCACTGACAGAGAACCGATACATGACTGCACGAATTATGAAGAATTCTATGATGAAATCCCCAGGGTAAAAGAAAATGCCTTGGCAGGAGGAGAGAGAGTCTTTATTGACGGGTCTTCAAGGATCGACCAAAGTGATGGGCAAAGATACACGGACGTCGCTGTGGTGAAACACATAGCAAATGGAGAATTTAGAGTACTTGTTAGTGCGCGAATACCAGAATTATTGGCATTAATACTCGCCATTGAGAATCACGCAGACCAGGAAGTAATGGTGTATAGTGACTCTGCCTATGTGACATCAACAGTGCACGCAGGCTTAGTGCGCTGGAAAAGGAGGGGCTACCTCTGAGCGTACAGCACACCAGTACAGCACGCAGTCTTATTGGACAGGCTGATAAAGGCACTACAGTTCCCAGTGGGCATAGCGGTCGTAAAATGCGCCGCCCACACGAAAGGGACAGATTTTGTCTCATGTGGAAATCACACAGCAGACACGGAAGCCAAGCGTATGTATGGAAGTGGAAGTGGTGTGCACCCATGAAAGAATGATGGTTGCATGAACCACACCGGAAGCCTGTAACAATCTTGGGCAAACGCAACTAATGGAGCTCCAAGGCAAGGCACTACAGGAAGAGAAAAACTTGTGGAGACGTCAAGGGTGTTCTTTAAACCCCTCTGACAGCTTGTGGCGACAAGACAGCACTGGTAAACCAGTAATGCCTGTATAGCCCTACTAAAAATAGCGCTGGAACAGTTGCATTACCCGACGCACATGACAAAGGAGAATCTAGCAGCAACGCTCGCAGAAGACTGGTTCATACCGAATTTAGCTGAGCATGTTGCTATCTTTATGGTGAACTGCATAATCTGCCAGCAATTCACCGCTGGGCACACATTAAAAGTAATGAAAGGAGTCATCCTCAGGCCAAATGGGCCTTTTCAGCACTTGCATGTTGATTTCGTCAACATGATTCAAGTATGCAACGGGTTCTGATATTTAATTGTCGTGGTGTGTCCATTTTCTAGATGGATAGAAGCAGGTCCATATACACACCCAAACTCTACCTGTGTGGCCACATTTTTAGTGAGGGAAGTGTTCCCCAGGTGGGGGGGGGGGGGTATGAAGTCATGAGATCAGATAATGGGGCTCACTTTGTAAATGCAGTCTTTGAGCAGGTTAGCTTGCTGCTTCGTATAAAGCACAAGTTCTCATCGGGGTATCATCCAGAAGGTAATGGGATCTATGAGAGGCTCAACAGCTTGTTAAAGGAAAGGATAGCCAAGTTGAAGCTTGCTCTAAAGAGGTGATGGTTGCACTGCCTTCCTCTGGCACTGTATGCTCTTCGGAACCAACCTGGCTCCGACCATCATCTTACTCCACACGAGAAAGCCACAGGTAGAAGAATGAGAACTCCCCTCACACCCAGAGATAGAGCTAAATGTGATGCCCAGTCGACAGAGATTCTAGGATCTGAAATGCAAAATTATCTGAACTGCATAACATCTTACTGTAATTTCAGACCAGCTGCAGCGACGACGAACAGGATGCAATGCAGCACAGAACACAGAAAGAGACACTACACCAGACTCAGCTCAAGGTTTACGTGTTCCACTCATCTTCCCTGGAGACGCCGTCTTGGTGAGGAATCACACAAGGAAAAAGTGGGACGACCCAAGGTTTAACGGACCATTCACAGTTGAAGACGTGACTCCATCCGCAGCCAAGCTGCAAGGAAGAAGAGCTTGGATCTTCCTGGGTGATATCAAGCCATACATCGGAGGAAACCGCATGCCTGCACCCCACCGCGAAGAGACTACAGACAATGGGGAAGAACCACAGCACGTGCAGACAAGATCCATGACGAGGAAGAAGGACGCATGACCAGCAAAGTAAAGACAAAGAACTTTTTACAAGTTATGGCTTAACCTGGACACTTCCTCTAAGCAAAAAAAAGGATAAGGACATAAAACCGGACACTCTGTACATCCTAGTTGCAGGGTGAAGAAGAAAACTGCGCGTATAAGCCACAACATGTTGTGTTGACTTGAACTTTTGAACAAAGACACTCTCAAGCCGTGAGGAGAAAAAGACCATGACAAACTTTGATCAAGGATATTCACATTGGAAACAGATACAGCATCTCGATTCATCCAAAACCGAGACTTTGTTTGGAAGCACTTATGGTGTCCCACAGTAGAGACATCACAAAAGACGTGGTTGCATATTTCAACCTAGTGTTAAGATCATGCCCGTCACTGGTAGGGAGGCTCACCAGTGTCGGACTTTCTCCAAGATCCTGAAAATGAAAAAATAATAAGACAACTGCTTACTGTCATTGCTGAACAATTTATCGTACTCCCTGAGTACAGTGAGAAGGAAACAAATGCTTCCACCAAAGGCGGAAATAGATGAACTCATCAATACACTTTTCTTTCGCATAATCGAAGACTGTCCATCTATTGTCGGGAGAACAACTGATACGTTAACATTCATTCGAGATCCAGCTAACACTGAACATTTCAGCCATCTTTTAAATAAAGTCATCATTTTGGTTGCACTCCACGCGACCGGACAGTGCAGACATTGTTTACATCAAGGAAAGAACATATAATCCTGAATCTCAACAAAGACTGGACAACTGTCCCTATCACCAGAAGACAGTAGATTTGCATACCACGTCTTCTTTCACCTCATTGAGAACTTTCCAGAGCTAATGGGAAGATCAACCAATGTTGACACACTTACATTTCTTGGAGATCCAGTAAAGTGGACTCAGCTAAACATGCTCTTGCATGCCATTGTAGCCCAAATTAAAAATTCCAATCTCCATCGAATCCTGAGGAGATCCTGAGGAAACTTTCCACCGAGGGACAGATCGAGGGAGCAGAGTCAAGAACCTTATTTGTTGTAGTTATCTTTTCCCTATTTTTTCATACTGACCAGTGTCCAACATGGCCTCAGGACTGAAGCAGATTCAAGGAGTGGACTGGGATCTGACACACTTTGAACATGCACAGTAAAGGTGTCTCATCAAAGTATTATTTTAATCTATTTTTCCCATAGTTTAGCAAAGGAACTGTACCTTGTATAAAGAGACAATCGTCACTCGCAAGAGGGGGGACACTTGTGAAGCACCTGACACTTTTGACACAGAACTCGAAGAACAATATTGGGTGGGAAAACAATAGCATTGACATTTGGCAAATGATCGAGATAGGGGCCCAGAGCAGTAACCTCGTCCTCCCACAAGCAGAGAGGCACCCCAGCTTCTCTGGAAGAAAATTCTGTTGCCATACATATCGAACTATAATGTATTTATGCATTGTATTTATCATTATTTTACTGTCATTAACGATCAGAACTGCATTTTTTATTGGTGCTCGAAGCATTCTGATTTCAGTGCACTGACCTGATGATACACGCATGAAACCCACAAAAGCACCCAAACATTATATAGTCATTCCAGTCCCTAGAAAATCTGATGGTAGAGTAAATGAGCTTGAAATGAACGTGATTAATAGTGATATACACACATCTATGGTAACGAATGAGCAGGAAAGCTGGAGACTGGGTCAGCATGAAATTAATGAAGAAAAAGCACTGACAACTACACACACACACACACGCACACACACACACACTAAAGGCACACGAACTAGGCCTAGCGTCAATGACCAAAGAACCTCAAACGAAAGCAGCAGATGAAACGAAAGATGAGACTGCCTACCACAAAAACCTTGACAGGAGATAGTGAGAAAAAACGAGGAGAATTAAGAGAAAGGCCAACAGAAGCAGTCCTATCATAAACCCTTAAGAAAACAGAAGCAGCCTCAGAACAACTCCCTGAAAGGACACAAATGTTAGTAGACCTTCTATTTCCACACATAACCAGAGCGAGAAAACGGCAAGAGGAACTGAAGAACAAAAGGACAGAGACTTTATTACCCAGCACGCATACTCCAACACAAGAGACAAGTACCAGGCCTACAATACAGCCATATACCGGACCAGTGTTAGACTGGTTAGCATGGGCACTTGCACGCGGCAGAGAAAAGATGCATGAGGACCAGGAAAGAGCTGCCAGACTCTTGTCCGCTCAAATGGCGCAGATGAAGAAGCCTGCAACATGGACCAGGATACCTGAGAACCCTCCAGCAAGAAAAAGCCATACAGAGGCACTCGGAGATGTAGTTATAGCAAACTACAGGAAAACATTAAGAATCAAGAGAAGCTTACATGAAGATAATAATGAACTAAACGATTACCTGGCCAGCACAGCACATCAAGGGAACAACATTTGGTACCAGCACATGAAAGAAGTTGGAAGACGAAATTCAGAAGAAGAATGCTTCGTTTGTGCACTTCGACCATACAGCATGGGGGAATCCAAGATCTTTGTGGCCGTATAAATCTATGTCCCGACAGCACACTGTCTCTCACATATAGCAATGTGCAACACCAGAGGCCAGTTCATGGGAAGTGATGCCTCATTGATATGGGCAACTGAAACAGATTATCCCTATGAAGATGATTATGTTCAGGACACTAAGACGAGAAATAGAGCCCATACTAGGAAGCATGTGATCAGGTACGAGAAACCTGAAGTTAAAGGAGCAGGAATAAGATGGGAAGTAAACCCGAGACTGAACGTCCAAGGAAAAACACCGGAAGAGGCTCACTTTTGGAAAAACAGAGGCCAAATGCAGATTTGGGGAACAGTGCTTTCTCCAGATGGATGGGAAGGAGTAGTGATCTGCCGAGCATGGATGGTCCTTGGAGCATGCAAGGAAGCAATAGAAAACTCAGAGACTGTGCAAACCATTATGGCCAAAGCTTAGACTACTGACATGGGTTGAAGACCGAGGAGGACCGTTGCAGATAGTGCCACTAGACCAAAATTGTGCTTCAGGAACAATGGCACAAGGAAGATGGGAGAGAATCAGAACTGCAGATACATTTTTGAAGCTCCAGGAATGACTCCTGGGACTGCAGTAATCATGGATCATTATTGGGCATGTGGATCCAAAGCATACATCGGACTGCTGAAAAACTGGGGAGGCATATGCACAATAGTAAATGTCCACGTTCTAGCAATAGTGATCCTGAAAAATGACCTGAATATTGATAGTTTCCCGAAAAGCAGATGCTCATCTGAGGAAGAAGAGATCAATGGAACTGACAACTCGAGTGTAAAGAGAATACTATTTCGAAGGGATTGTGTCCTCCGATGTATTCCTTATCTTTGATAATACGTTTCCAGCTTGCTGGCCTCGGAAATTTTTTCTGTAGAGGGCGCTGCGCGACGACGTCCACCCAGTCGATGTCCCTCGACGGCCACCGTATCGGCGGCGACGTCACCGTGCCCATAAATAGCCACGTGCTGCGTCCGTTGCTCAGTTCCATTTTTCCGCGCTTCGTGGGGCCTCAGAACGTCGTTGCTCAGTTCAGTCAGGATAACTATCTAGTTCTACTCGAATATACCTTATAGTTCTCAATGGCTTCTTCATCTGTCATGCCTGCTGGACTACCTCTGGACCAGGAACGACTTCTCCATACAAAATGAGTTACGCCCATAGAACCACTAGACCATTCTACTCAAAATGGAGGTTGTTCGATGGATTGCCCGGGAAACGACGTCTGCATTTTTCACGTCGTTCAATTTCACGTGACTTAGGTCCGTCACGTGTATCACGGCAGTGCTTACATAAGCAGCGTGGAAACTCCAATCGCTGTTTCTGATTAAAGCAATTTTGGCGTTTTGGTAGCTGAACTCCGGACCTGCGTTCTCGCATTCCCTTCAGCAACTTCTTTGGCCTATTTTCAGCGTGTTTCCTCCACAAGCTAATTCTGGAGCTGCGTGTTTCCTGTTCGCGTGCCAAATCTCCACGCGGACGCTGTCTGCAAGCGCGGCTGTCCTGAGCTGCGTGAATCCTCTTTGCGTGCCAAATCTCCACGCGGACGCTGTCTGCAAGCGCGGCTGTCCTGAGCTGCGTGAATCCTGTTCGCGTGCCAAATCTCCACGTGGACGCTGTCTGCAAGCGCGGCTGTCCTGAGCTGTGTGAACCCTGTTTGCGTGCCAAATGTCCACGCGGACACTGTCTGCAAGCGCGGCTGTCCTGAGCTGCGTGAATCCTGTTCGCGTGCCAAATCTCCACGCGGACACTGTCTGCAAGCGCGGCTGTCCTGAGCTGCGTGAACCCTGTTCACGTGCCAAATCTCCACGCGGACGCTGTCTGCAAGCGCGGCTGTCCTGAGCTGCGTGTATCCTGTTCGCGTGCTAAATATCTACACGCGGACACTGTTTTCAAGCGCGGCTGGCCTGGCTGCGTGTATTCTATCGCGTGCAAACCTGCACGTGGTTTTCTGAACTATTTTGAACCTTTGGTACCTGTGACAGTTAACAGGTGAAATTCTAATTTTTGTTCATCGTGGGAAAGGAAGTATTTCATTAACTATTTGAAGGTTATTGTGCACAGTACTTTGGACGCTATCCTGTGGTGCACCAACCCGGTATCTAGCGAGAGCCTCGTGCCGTTCGGGATAAGTCTCCCTTACTAATCTTCCCTTCCTTTGTCATTTGTTCAACTCCTGGATTTCTTCAAGGAACCTTCGTGGATTACTTCAGTTTTTGCCATAAGGTCAGTGTCTGAATTAATGCTAAACTGTGTTATCTTAGTAATTCGATTGGGACAGTTTCTTATGATACTTTATCTATCCTAGGCATACTTCCTACACAATTCCCACACCCTTTCCAGTGATCCATCTCTCTGCCTGTTTTATCCAGTCAGAGAGTTGTATCATTTGGAAGGTCTAATTTGACCTGCCTACAATCAAGTCGTGTGAAAATAGGATCCGCAAGAGCCCTACCAAATTGTATCCTTTATTGGTTTCCGTATCCTTTTCAGTTGATACATTGGTGATTTATGAAATCATCAGAACCGACAACGCCGCGATCCGGCTTCAAGAAATGTCGAGACTGCGGTAAAAAAATGTCAATAACAGATCCACACAGGATCTGCTTATGGTGCTTGGGATCCGAGCACCATTGTTCGGAGTGTGAGGACTGCATGTCCATGACGGCGAAAGCCTTGAAGGAGCGCAAGGGGAAGTTCCAGAGAGGTAAGTCAGCCAAAACCTCCTTGAAAGTTTCGTCGGCTGAGTCGAGGCATTCGTCTCCTCGCCGTTGAAAACATTCCCATTCTAGATCTCGAAGCAGCTCCCACCATTCGTCGAGATCAAGACACTCAAAAAAGAGATGTCGAAGGTCCCATTCCTCGTCTTCTGTGTCCCCAGAAAGAGTCTCCTGTCCCACCAAACACAGTTCTCAAGCTGAGTGGGAGGAATTCAGAAAAAAAATGTTAAGCATCTTCGAGAACGCGGCCTGGACCCCCTCGAAGACAGCTGAGGGTGATACCCCGGGTGAAAAACCCAAAAAATCAAAACGCCGCACCGGCGAAGCATTCCACCCGAGAGCGCCATGAGCCATCGGGGAGGAAGGCACCGTCTTCGACACCGATTCCTTCGACGCACGGATCGGCGCCATCGACGCCGTTGTCGAAGGGTTCCTCGACGCATCGGTCGATCGACTCACAGCCAACGGTGATTTCAAGGGCCTCCAGCACGACGCCAAGACCGTCGTCCATGCCCTCGAGTAGGATCCCGATCCTCTCGAGTTCTTCGAGACCCCTTCCATTTTTTTCGACACCGTTTTCGGCGCCTTCGAAGCCTGTTACATCGGCGTCGACGACATTGACGTTTTCTCATCCAATAACGACGAGTTTGGCTCCTTCTGCCTTAGAAATGGGTTTTACTCCATTTCAGAGGTCAGAATACCCTGGACTTTCTTCAATTTATGAAGAAGGGGAAGATTCTGACCAGGAAACATTCGGGTTACAGAGGACCACACTGCCTATTGCAGAGGATTTCACCTCTGAGGAAAGAAGGCTGAAGGAACTACAGGAGTAAATACATGAGGCAAGTGGGCTGGACACTTCCCCAGAAGTGGAATTTGTTAAGCCAGACCCAGGGGAACATGCCGAAACACCATTTAGAACCCTGATGGCAAGAATAATTGAGTTTATGGGTTGGTCTGCGCCTTCACCTGTTTTCCAACAGGATGACCTAACAGATATATTGGACAAAGGCCCACAGAAGGACCCGGTGGTCCCCTTCCATGCAGCCTTACAAAGGAAAATTGCATCTAATTGGGAAACTCCCGAAGTTATCCCTGCAGTCAATAAAAGATTGTCAACTAAGTATAGGGTAGCGGCTGCTGACCCTGAATACCTATCAAAACACCCGACCCCAGAGAGCCTGGTGGTTCAAGCGGCAACTTCATTTAGCAGTAGGACCGCTTACCCTACTGTCCCACAGGATAGAGATGACAAGAGGTACGACTCTATGGCAAAGAAAGTCTTCTCTGCCTGTAGTATGGCGTTGAAGTCCATCAACGCCACCTGTACGCTCGCCAGGTTCAGTCACACACTATGGGAGTGTGCTTCATCAGCGGCTGACTGCATACCCGATGGAGAGGAAAAGGAAGCCTTCCTTAACATTATTAAAGATGGCAAAGATGCCATGTGCGAATCACTTCAAACTGGCATCGATTCCGCTGACAGTATCAGCAGGGCCATGGCGGCAAGTACAACAATCCGCAGGCATGCGTGGTTGCGAAAGTCGGGCTTTGCCTCTGATGTACAGGCCAGACTTTTGAATATGCCCTTTGATGGCTCTTCATTATTCGGGAAAAAGGCTGATGACAGTCTGGAAAAGTTACAGACTTCTAAAGCAGCAGCAAAATCTTTAGGAGCTGCTATCCGCCAAGCTCCTTTTCGCCACTCAGGAACCTCTGGGAGAGGAAAGTCCTTTCGCTATTATTCCGCATTCAGGAAAGGCAGAGGACAGCCGGCTCAAAGAGGCCAAAGGAGATCCACCCGAGGTGGACGGGTCAAAAGTACTAAGACCGCAGCAGCAGCAGGTGCCTCTTTACCCTCGGCATCTGCATCAGCCGCCCCCAAACCACTCTGAGGCCTTCCCACACAATACACCTGTAGGGGGCAGGTTAACTCACCATCTGACGGAATGGCAGGCTATAACGTCAGATGCTTGGGCATTGGAGACAGTTGCCCAAGGTTACTGCCTACCCTTTCTACACATTGCTCAGAGTCATCCACCGGGGAACAGCTCTCTAAAAGTTCCAGATCAGCTCCTCTTGCAGGAAATTATAGACCTGCTAGAGAAAGGTGCCATAGAACCGGTACCTGTAGCGGACAGGAACAAGGGCTGGTACTCCCCCCTACTTTCTCATACCAAAGAAGGACGGAGGACTGAGACCCATCCTGGACTTACGAGAATTGAACAAGTTCCTCAGGAAGGACAAGTTCAAGATGGTAACTCTCTCTCAGATCCTTCAGGCCCTCCAGCTCCAGGATCCATCTCAAACACAGGAAATGCCTGAGGTTCGCAATTGGCGACTCTCATTATCGATTTTGAGTTCTGCCATTTGGGCTGACCTCCGCCCCGAGGGTCTTCACCAAGCTGATGTTGGTAGTGGCGGCGAGTCTAAGGAGGGAAGGGATCCATGTCTACCCCTACCTGGACGATTGGCTGATCAGGGCTGTATCTTCGGAACAGGCCCAGGCCCAGCTAGATCATGTCTGCCACTTCCTTCACAGACTGGGCTTCTCCCTCAATTTAAAGAAGTCACAGATGATACCATCACAGAGACTCCAGTTTATTGGAGCGGTCCTGGACACTTCTCTGGGAAAAGCCTCGCCACCAGAGGTGAGGGCTCAAGATATTCTACAGATGGTCACCAAGTTTCAAAATGCCCAACGTCTCCCAGCCTTTGACTTTTTGAGGTTGCGAAGGACTCATGGCATTCTGCATCTTCCTTGTGCCAGAGGCTCGCCTGACAATGAGATCTCTTCAGTGGGCACTGAGAAGTCAGTGGTCGCAATTCTCAGGGAGAATGACAGATCTCCTCCGGATTCCGGACAAGGTAGCCCGCGACCTGCAATGGTGGGCCTATCCAGAGAACATCTTGAAAGGAGAACTGTTTTGGCTACCATGGCCGGAGATAACAGTAGTCACAGACGCCTCACTTAAGGGGTGGGGAGCCCATGCCAACGACTTGACCATCCGCGGTCGTTGGTCTCCATCGGAGTCCAGACTACACATCAACCTATTAGCGCTGAAAGCTTTCCTGCCATCAGTACAGGGGAGAAATGTCCTGATAATGACAGATAACACGGTGGCCATGCACTACCTCAACAAAAGAGGAGTCGTAGGATCACTGCCACTGTGCAGAGAGGCGATGCAGCTCTGGTTTTGGGCAATCCAAGAAGGAATCTCTCTATCGGCAATCCACCTAGCCGGAGAGAAGAACTTGACAGCGGATGCTCTGAGCAGGCAGAGCACAGTCTCCCACGAGTGGGAGCTAGCTCAGAAAGTCCTTCAAGAGATCTTCGCCCTTTGGGGAACACCTAAGGTGGATCTGTTCGCCACAAGCACCAACAGGAAGTACGATCTGTTCTGTTCAAGGGAATTTCCCCCGAGAGGAGCTCTAGGAGATGCGTTCGTAGTGGACTGGGAGTTTCCACTCCTTTACCCGTTCCCACCCGTCCCTGTTATTCCTCAAATGATCAGGAGGTTGAGAAGATTCTGGAAAACCATGATCCTAATTGCCCCGGATTGGGCCAGGAGAATGTGGTACCCGGACCTTCTAGATATGTCCATCTGTCCTCCAATCCGTCTTCCACTCAAATTTGTATTTGTATTTGTTTATTTATAACGCGCAGACCATCAGGCCCGGGGGCATCAGGGCGCAATTTGTACAACAGTTGCAAGGACAAACATACAGGCAAGGAGGTTACATCACAAAAATTTAAACAATACCAGTAAATAACAATCATATTAATTACATATATTATATAGGTTACAATGCACTAGGATTAACTGAGGAAGTATCCTAGTGTGAGCAAAATCGTTAGCAGAATTAGCAGGCCAGAAATGGAGTCAAGGGGGGCAGGCCAGGGAAAATAAGACAGAGGTGTCGGGCATGTCTTGATGCTGGTCAAAGAGCCAGGATTTGGTTTTAGTCTTGAAGGTGTTGAAGGAATCTTCGGCTCTGATGGTAGCAGGGAGGGTGTTCCAGAGTTTAGAGGCTAGGACAGGGAAGCTGGTGCCTCCCGCTTTCTGAAGCTTAAACCTGGGGATAGTTAGGCAGTGAGTCTGAGCAGTTCTTAGTGGTCGGGTAGTAGAGTGGCGCGAAAGTCGACTATATAGATGGATCGGGGCCTTGTTGGCTAAGCATTTGTGCGTGAGGGCAAGAGTTTTTAGGGAAATTCTCTGCTTCACCGGTAGCCACTTTAGGCTGGTTCTGGCGTCTGAGATGTGATGGTTGCGAGGGATGTTCAGGGCCGCTCGAATGGCAGTGTTCTGGGTAGTTTGGAGTTTGGAAAGGTTCTCTTGGCTGGTGCCTAAGTAAAGAGCACTGCAGTAATCAATTTTTGCCATGATAAGTGTTCTGGCTAGTGTGACACTGTTGAGGGTAGTAAGAAATGGTCTGCAGGCAGAAATAAGTTTGCACGTGTAGGCGGAGGTAGACCTAACTGCATTTGTTTGTCTCGATAGGGATAGGGTCGAGTCTAGGTAAAAGCCTAATGTTTTGGTGTCTTTCGAGACACGTATGGTATTGCCGTCTATGGTGAACGACTGATAAGACGGCTCGTGTTTGCTCAGGCGTTGTGAGGTACCCAAGATAAGGAGCTCCGTCTTATCGTCGTTCAGACATAGCTGGTGCTGGGCCATCCAACCTTGGATAACCAGGTAGACGTCATTGAGGGCCTTGGTGTCTGCCAGATAATCACCTGAGATGGGAATGAGTATCTGGGTGTCGTCCGCATAATTGGTGTAGGAGACACCCAGATAATCAAGCACATCAAAGAGTGGTTTCGTAAAGATATTGTAAAGTGTCGGTGACACGCAGGAACCCTGAGGTACGCCGCAATGAATAGGGGAAGGATCCGCCGCTGCAGAGGGTGCAAAGACCCTCATGGATCTGTTGCTCAAGAAGGATTTGATCCAGGCCGCAGCGGACGTTGAGAAGTTGGCACCCGAGTGGAGGTGTCTGCAAAGGATTTGGTGGTTAACCAAATCAAATGGGGCGGAGAGGTCGAGGAGTAAAAGCATTGCTAGTTTGCCATTGTCCTTTAGTACTTCGATCTGAGTTTTTAGGTCTAGTAGAGCCGTTTCAGTCCCATGTCTGGGCCGAAATCCGGATTGTCGTAGGCCCAACAGATTGTTTGATTCGAGGTAGTTTTGGATATGCAGGTAAGCTGCGCGGTCCAGTATCTTAAGCAGAAATGGTACTGTAGTAATAGGTCGGAAGTTTGTGGGTATATTTGGGTCTAGAGAAGGTTTTTTTTAGTAGCAGGATCACCCAGGCATCCTTAAGGTTGTACGGGACAATACCTGTTTTAAAGGAGGAGTTGTTGAAGGCTGTGATGAATGGAGCTAAATCATGGGCAGAATCCTTAATGATAGGAGCAGGGCACGGGTCACCTTGGCAGTTAGACGGTTTAATCCTCAGGATAATGTTTTCTACCTCAGTGACAGTGAGCGGTGAGAAGGTGAAGGGTTTGGTGATAGCAGTGTTGGAGGGGGTGGGCCTGGTAGGGGAGGGCGAGCGGTTCTCGCGCTTCTCGCGCTTCAGGCTGTCTTGCTTTTCTTTGATTTTGGATTGAAGCATAGAGATTTTGTTAAGTAGTGCTGCTTGAATGTTAGCACACCAATTACTGTCTTTCGTGCATGTGTCAGGAGGGGAGACTGGGGTTTCAAGCTCTTTTAGGATTCTAAAAAGTTCCTTGGAGTTAGTCAGCTTGTAGGATACGGTTGTTAAGCGATTCTTCTTTAGCAGTGATGATGGCATCTTTATAAGTAAGGGAGGCGAGGAGGAAGCCATCTTTGTGTTCATCAGAAGGGTGGCTTTTCCAGCGGTTTTCCGCACAGCGTTTAGCTTTGCGGAGGATTCTTAGCTGAGGAGTGAACCATGAGTTAAGATGTGCTCGCAGTTTGGCCTTCCTAGGTTTGATTGGTGCTATAGTGTCAATAGCCATGAGCATAGTTTGGTTATAGGTATCTGCTAGGGAGGTGGGGTCAGAACAATAGTTAGTTGCCGCATTAAGGGATGGGAGTAACAGAGGGAGGAGTTGTTCCTTGGTTATATTTTTTTTTGTTGCGGGTGGGGAGTGCTGGGGCTTTTGGCGTTGGAGCTCGCGGGGTAGCTTCGATGTTAAACATTATGATGTGATGGTCAGACCATAAGCATGGGGAGTTGTTGAGGATCTGGATGTTACAGTTGGAGCCGGCTAACCAATCAATGGTCCTGCCTTTGATATGGGTTGGTTCTTGGATGTACAAGGTGAGGCCTAGGTCTGTGAGAGCATTTTCCAGATCAGTTACTACAAGATCTTTGGGGTCGCCACGACCTAGATTAAGGTCGCCTAGGATGATTGTTTGCGAGTTGTTTTTCATTTTGTCTAGGAGGAGAGTGGAAATTTCACTGACAAAGGTGGGTGCTGGGCCTGGTGGCCTGTATATAAGGTGAAGGGTGGCCGTTTGGTTGGGTGTTAGTGCTATTTTGATTGACAACAGTTCAGCTGATTCAAGCTTGGAATCAGCTACCACTCTGAGGTCAAAGGGAATTTTTATGGATGAAGGCCACGCCACCACCTCTTGTTTGTGCAGAGGAGCGGTCGCAGCGCGTGATGCCATAGTCAGGCGGTAATGCCAGGGCTAGAGAGGGGCCAGATGCGGCATGTAGCCAGGTTTCGGATATGGCAATGAAGTCAAGGTCAGCAGTGGTGATAAGGTCGGATATGTCAAGAGCATGTGCTGTGAGAGATCTAGCATTGATGAGGGCGCCCTTGAATACAGGCAGTTCAACCCCTGTGGTCTTGATTTTGCAGGTAGCGGTGGGCGAGGGTGGAATGTGTGGGGCTTGCTTAGGGGTGTTAGTGCGGGAAGGACGAATGCGGAATCTGGTACCTAGTCTCTTATTCCTGAGAATGAGAGGGCAAGGTTGGTTAGGCGTGGGTTTCCTGGCAAAGTGTTCTAGCCAGAGACCTGGGTCATTAAGGTATTGGTTAATCTGGTTGCTCAGGTAGTGAGCGCCTGCGATAGTTGCTGAGGGGCTCGTTATGGGGGTCATAGTCATGGTGGGTGAAGCTGGGTGGTGTGGGTTTGGGCAGGCCAAATTATCGATCTCAAGGGTGGGGATGGTTGCCTTGGGTAATTGAATGATTAATACAACGTGTGTGGCTAAGATGTAATGCAGTAGAGGGCGCACACTGACGTGCATGATGGAGGTGCTAAGAGAATCTTCTCTCGCAGAAGGGAGGTCAGGTTCTCCATCCAGACACCAGAACCCTCAACCTTCACGCTTGGCTTCTGAAAGGTTGAGGTACAAGGATTGGGACCTCCCTGATGACGTCATGAGGGTGTTGCTTTTGGCCAGAAGACCAGCAACAAAGTCTTTATACCGCTGCCGTTGGAACACATTTTGCAGCTGGTGTAGGGAACAGAATATCAACCCTTTTTCATGTGGTACACCAACAGTGTTATCGTTTCTACTCTACTTGGCAAACTCAGGCCTTCAAGTGGGCACTGTAAAAGGCTATCTTGCAGCGCTTTCTATCTTC
This sequence comes from Ambystoma mexicanum, assembly GCF_040938575.1. Classification (NCBI taxonomy): domain Eukaryota; kingdom Metazoa; phylum Chordata; class Amphibia; order Caudata; family Ambystomatidae; genus Ambystoma; species Ambystoma mexicanum. Next base: position 1,135,062,141 of record NC_090923.1, read on the forward strand.
AAGCGCACTGCGGAAGAACCATTGTATTTCAAAATTCCTCTAGTGGTACAATTACTCAAGGGACTAACTAATGTTTACCCTCCAAAACCATTCCAGGTTCCCTTATGGGACTTCAATTTAGTCTTAAACTCTTAATGGGCACTCCATTCGAACCACTTCACTCTTGCGCGCTGAGATTTCTCACGCTTAAAACTGTCCTATTGGTAGCACTAACATCTGCTAGGAGGGTGAGCGAGCTACAAGCTCTCTCCTGTAAACCCCCACATACAATCTTCCACAAGGACAAAGTTGTCCTACAGGTGAAGCCTAATTTCCTCCCAAAGGTGGTTTCTGAATTTCATATTACTCAGAAAATTACCTTGCCTTCGTTCTACCCTCCTCCCCATCCGGGGAAAGAGGAGGAAAGGCTACATAGGCTGGACCCTAGGCGAGCTCTCAGCTTTTACATCAGCAGAATGGCTAGGATCAGGCAAGCAGACCAACTGTTTGTAGGATACTCAGGTCACAAGTTGGGACTACCCATAACAAAACAAACCATCTCTAGGTGGATTATTTTGGCCATCCTGGAATGTTATAGACTACAGGGAAAGAGCCACCCCAAAATCTCAGGGCTCATTCAACCAGGGGTATCGCAGCCTCTTCGGCTCTCCAAAGAGGGGTACGGGTCCAGGACATATGTGCGGCTGCCACATGGTCGTCCGCACATACATTCACAAAATTTTACAATCTGGATTTCTGCACTGCTCAAGAGACCAGATTTGGCAAGGCCGTATTACATTCAGTCCATCCCTAAAGGGATACATAACACTATCACCCCCTCCTCCAATTACATGCCACTGCTATGGGAGTCTGTCGAAGATAAGGAATACGTCGGAGGACACAATCCCTCCGAAGAACAAGTTACTTCTTACCTGGTAACGTTCTTTCGACGGGATGTTCCTCCGAAGTATTCCTTATCACCCCTCCCAACCATCCCCGCAGTGATAACTTCCCTTGTGGTTGCAGCTTACGCTCCTTCAAGGTCACTAACCAATTCAGGCATGATTTTTCTTATTCTACAAAACGGAACTGAGCAACGGACGCAGCGCGTGGCTATTTATGGGCATGGTGACGTCGCGCCGATACGGTGGCCGTCGAGGGACATCGACTCGGCGGACGTCGACGCACAGCGCCCTCTACAGAAAAAATTTCCGAGGCCAGCAAGCTGGAAACATATTATCAAAGATAAGGAATACGTCGGAGGAACATCCCGCCGAAAGAACGTTACCAGGTAAGAAATAACTTGTTCTTCTCTGCCAAATCAGAAGAAGCATTTCATGCAATCCCATTATGAACACAGGCTGTTCAGCCTCACCTCATCAGTGTTCGCGACAATCATCATGCCAAGATTCCAAGTTGGATCAAATACTAAATGGTTGCAGATAACCAGATGGGAGTTACTGCAAACCAACTTGACAATGAAAGGATTCAACGCGATCAAGGAAGAGTTAAGAGCCATCCGACTGATGACTCTCCAGAACAGATGTGTACTTGACATGATCACAGCTATGGATGGAGGAGTTTGTGCAAAAATTGGAGAATCCTATTGCACATTTATACCTTCTCACGACAAAATTGAACTTTAACAGAAGCTATAGGTATGCTGACAAACCTGCAGAACCAGATGATCAATAAAACCGACGAAGTTGATGATGACAGTTTGTTTGGATTACTGTTTTCATGGATTCCGCAATGGATGGTGGATGCATTCAAGTTCCTAGGAGCCCTGCTAGTAATGATATTACTAGGGTTTTGTGTTATCAAGATAATAATCTTGCAATGCCAGAATACTGTGAAGAAAGCCATAGGGATGAAGATCATGATGGATGTCAAACCAGGATGGAAGCCCAGAGATCTAACTGATGATGAAATAAGAGACTCTGTGAAGGCCAGCGAGCATGTGCCAGAAGGTACAAAGTTTCTTTATCCCAGGAAACGCAGAAATTATGAAGGAAAATGGATCTATTGCAGCCCAAATGGACAATGTCAGCTAATGACATGGAACAAAGACGAACATGTAAAGACAGCAGGAAGCCTGAAAGGAGTGATACAAATATGGACTCCAAAGAGACACTCCTTCAAACCACCATTTACAAACCAAGAAGATGAAGAAGAAATGGATACAGAAGAACCAAGTAAGATGAATCCAAAGGAGGAAGCAGAAGTGGTCGATAAACTGACCAGAGGGGGGGGGGGGGGGGGTGCAGAGGAGGTCCCAAATAAAGCCTGCACTCCGGTCGCCCATTTTAAAGTACCAAGATCGTTCACACCGAGATATGTTAGGTATGACGAACAAATAAACCAGCAGAGAGCCGCATTAGGGCTCTGCCCAGTGCCTGTCAGAAGAGCAATTCCTATTGAAGTACCAATAACCAGACAACCATGGACAGTAAGGTATCCATTGAGAAAACCCTACCAGCAAATGACACGAAATGAAGGTTACCTTTTACACAATGTCCCAGACGAAACTTAACAGGCCTTAATTGAAGTCTAATGGTGACGTCACGATGGCCTGGAGAGACTCACAAATGAAAGAACCGACAAGCAAAAGATGACACACAGAGACGAAACGTCATGAATAAGGACATCGTGAACTCCCAGTTTGCACAGTCTCTGTGAGAAGGATAGACGATGTTGAAATTTAAAGAAACTTAAACTGTAAAGCAGGATGAAGATATTCAACCAGCTAACGCCTGTACATATGCTTGTAACCGCAAGAAGGTAAGAAAATAGTGTGACTTGCTATGCTTAGTAGAAGAATATAGCGGCAAGCGCCACCTATATATCAACCTCAACAACGCACACTATATAAGTGCGAGTCCACTTTACACAAAAGCAGAATCAACTCGGGTAACTAGGGGTCAAACAGGACAGGATTCGTAGTCCAGCTAAAACGAGAAGAGACAACTGAATCGAAACTCAGCAGGAGCAACCCGTGCCTGGGAAGTCGAAGTCAGACCAAGCGAGGGAGGCGGACAGTAGCTTCGGAGAATCGAAACTTAAGAACAGAGCAGCCTGTCCCGGGAAGGCCGAGATAAGGAGGCCCAGGCAGGTGGAAAACCAAGTAAGTATTAAATGCACAAATAGGAGGAAAACTAAGCAGATTCACGGTGTGCTAGAACGTGACCAGCCAAGCGAGAAGAGGCACCTACGCCTGGCTGTTTCCAAACAGAAGATACCATAACTTTTCCTGACAAGAAGCTACAGTTTCGAAGCCGACCACAGCCAACTAATTAACACATAGCACTAAAGTACTGATTGATGGAAGGGAGGCGGGTGAATCTTGCGGCATCCTGCACCTGGTTGACCATTCTGCGTGCTGCTAATTAAAGTGGAGATTTATGCATGGGGTTGAAGCCAACCCAATCATGATGGACCAAATAATCTAGGGTCCTATAGATAGTAGAACCAATGGGACGTCGTACTTTTGGTGATGCCCACCGTAGTAATTTTTGAAGGAAGGGTTTAGACGCCCACCTGATGGTGTTTATGTTTATCCAATCCCCACACTCCGTTACCATATACAGATATAGCACCTATATTTAAGTTACCTTTTCCAACCAATAGAATTGCATGACAAACTTTTGAGTGTTACACGTCAATGATGACGAATTTTGGGTATAACTGTTACTGTTTGCATGAAGTCGTTGGGAGTTGAAGCGAGACGGGCTATCACATCACTGTTGATTTCCATGTTTCCCTGTTTTTTGTACTTGTCATTAAACAGACTCCCCTTTGCCAAACCATTGAGTTGCCCTATTGATTGGCGTTGGAGTAATAATTCCTACACCCCATCCACCTCAAGGTGCAGCTATCTCGTCTTAAAGTACTACAGAGCAAGCTCTTACTCTATGGGCCGGTCAGGGGTCTCTCGCTCTCTAGTACAGGTACCTCACATGTGTGGGTGCACCTACCTGGGCGCCAAGGGGAAAGCCTAAAACACTGGGTAACCCCAAGTCTTTCGGTACAGCATAATTTCAGGAATTCTGCTCATGCCCACACCCTACAGATTTGGGCCTAAGGTGTCCAAGCCACCAAGGAAAACAGGGAAACCCATGCATTTCCGAAGAGAGGACACCCATGGGAATCCGCAGAGGTCTGACTTGCGCAAATCGGCCGATAATTTATTACCCAGAATCCCCAGCAAAGTCCGAAATTAGGCACACACAAAAACAATTTTCCAACATTTCACTCTGCTCACCCACCAAAACACGCCGCCAGCAGCACATGGCCTCCCGTCCCGCGTCCCACAGGTGTCCCGATGAAAACGGTACCTCACATGTGTGGGTGCACCTAACTGGGCGCCAAGGGGAAAGCCTAAAACACGGGTAGCCCCAAGTCTTTCGGCAAAGCATCATTTCAGGAATTCTACTCATCCGCACACCCTACAGATTTGGGCCTAAGGTGTCCAAGCCACCAAGGAAAACAGGGAACCCCATGCATTTCCGAAGAGAGGACACCCATGGGAATCCGCAGAGGTCTGACTTGCACAAATCGGCCAAGAATGTATTACCCAGAAACCCCAGCAAAGTCCGAAATTAGTTTTAAAAAAAAAACATTTTCCGCACATTTCACTCGGCTCACCCATTGAAACACGCCGCGAAAAACACATGGCCTACCGTTCCGCGTTCCCACATGTGTCCCGATGAAAACGGTACCTCACATGTGTGGGTGCCCATACCGGGGATGCAAAAGGAAAAGGGTAACCCACTGGTTGGTAACCGCAAGCCTTTCGGCACAGCACATTTTGTTCATGTGGGCAACCTACAGTTTTGGGCCTAGGGTGTCGAAGCCAGCAAGAGAAACGGGGAACCCCATGCAAAAGAGGACACCCATGGGAATCCACACAGGTCTGACTTGTGCAAATTGGCCCAGAATTTATTACCCAGAACCCCTGTTAAAGACCCACATGGGAGAACGGTGCCCAAGGCTAGGGATATTACCGCCGACTTTGCTGGAGCCTGGCTGCCCTGCGTTACAGCTTCTCCCCACCAGGCAGTCCCGGCAGTGTGCCAATACCTCCCCGAAGGGAAAAGCTGTAATGCAGCCCAGCCGCAACTCCAGGACGGTTGGAGGTGATGTCCCTGGCCTTGTACATCCATGTACCATGTGGGTGTACCGTCCCCTCAGCAGCTCCAGGGAGCCCCGGCAGGTTCACCATTCCTCCCTGGAGGTGACATCAATAACGTAGAACAGCCAGAGGTGGAGCCTGGGCTTGCAGACGGACAACCCATATGGGAGGGATCCGCTCCCAGGCAATTTCTGGCCTGCCCCTGCAATTGTGTCACAGCCCACCAACATATCTGCCCAGACGGCCCATTCCCACCCACACCACCAGCAATCCAGCCCCAGTCTCACCCACCCCACTGACCGTGGGCCCTAACCATAGATTAATAAAAAACTGTGCTCACATAACGTTGCAGCTGCTCGCATAATAAAAGCTGTAAATAAAACAAAAAACATGTTACCTACGGTCACACCATCAAAAACAAATCAATAATTTTCAAGCATGCCCTCCCCCCCCTTGCAAGCCATCCCTGGCGGTGTACTGAACCTCACCCCCCCACCCCCACTGAAAACCCATTTGCCCCTTCCTACAGGCAGATATCTGCTCCCAGGGAGGCCTGCCACATATTTTGGGTGAGGGGGGAGAGGGCCACCAAGAATTGTAGGGCAGGGCCCCCAGTGGGGAGGCAGTAAGGTTTGGGCACCCTGGGGGCTGATTGGCAGACCAATGTGCCCATCTGCGCCAAGGGAAGTTTGGTAAACAAAGAAACAAATTGAAAATGGCAGGCTGCACTTTAGGGGAAGCTGAGGGGTACCCTACAGCCGGGGAATTTTGGAATGTAAAGGGGGGTGCACTTCTCCACCCCCACCCCAATTGGAGGGGCGGCACATCTCATGTCGCCCTCCCTGGGGGCAGATATGGGGGGGCTGTCCTGCACTCCTCCCTGGGCTCAGGTGTCCCTTCCTAGGAGCAGATATCTGCCCCCAGGGAGCGCTGCATGACATGACCCCAAGTCCATTTTGGGTGGGGGGGGCAATCCCTTTCCATAAAAAAAGAATCCCTGGTGGTCCAGTGGGGGGAGCACTCCTCCCAACACCAGCCATGATAACTATTTTTTTATTTTTTGCCCCCATCACTGTGGGATGGTCACCCATCCGCCCCCAGGGGTCTCCATACATGTGGCCCCATGCTTTGGTGCCACGGGGAGAGGGGGGTGCTTACCTAGTAAGCTGCCCCCTCCCCCTCCTCTGTAACAGATCCCTGGTGTCTAGTGGGCATAGCTGCCCCCGGATCGAGCGCCCTGCGCCCGATCCGTGAGCAGCAATGCTTACACAAAGGGTGTCGTTGGAAAGGGGAGAATTTCCCCTTTCCAACAACACCTCCCTCGATCTCCGGCTTGAAATACAGCCAGAGATCGAGGGGGAGCAAGGTGGAGACTCACCTTGTGTTTTAACCGCAGCAGCCCGAAATGGCTGCTGCGGTGAAAATTACTTTCCTTCATGTCGGTGTGCTTTACGCACGCCAGCGTGAAACTGAAAGTAATCCAGCCTCCTGGCAGTGAGGGGGGACCTCCTCCTCACATAGCCCGGGGGTTGGATTACAGTTTTGTGCGATCCCTGCTTTGCAGGGATCGCACAAAACAAGGTGCCAAAAAGGATGAGCTATCTCATCCTTGGCACTATGGAGGTAATGTCAAGGACGAGATATCTCGTCCTTCGCACTTAAGAGGTTAAATAACATTTGTCAGCAGGAACATAGTCCCATTTCTCCCTGCCAGGCTCCATTACTAACACAACTTGGTCTCTGCCTGACGCTATGACATCTGCAGGTACAGTGGGCCACTCAGCTTTTCTACCCACACCTTTACACCCGGTACTATGCGGTCTGATGAGCCAAAACCACAGTTCCCCCGAGTAGTTAACACTGTAGGGGGCTCTCCCTTTCTGATCATGGACAGTTTAACAGGTGTGACAATAAATTGGGCTATCCTGTCTCCTACATGGTTAGGCGATATCGGATCTCCACTGTTTATTAAAATAACTTTGATTCCTCATTGATAGTCCGCATCTATGACTCCGCCCAGTACTTGGATGCCCTTCAATGCTAATCCAGATCTAGGGGCAATCAATAACGTGTTCTGGGGGAATGTGTACTCCAATCCAGTATCAATGACTATTATACTTCTTGGTTCTAATCTGATTTCACTATGAGCATGCAAGTCTACTCCTGCAGAGTTGTGTGGTATGGGGCTAAGTCGCCTGGCGTAATTTCCCAATACACCAGGGTTTCTGTATCTGAATTAGGTTGCATCGGCACAGTAGGTGTTAACAGGCACATCATATTTTTACAGCATCAACCCCACGATCATGTCAGCATACCAAACTTCCATTTTCTGATTTTCGCAATTGTTCTTTCAACAAACCATTCATCCTGTCAACAAGGGACACCCCTTGTGGATGGTACGGGGCATTATAGAGCCACTCAATATTGTTCTCCTGACAGTACTCCTGAATTAATTTGAATGTGAAATGTGTGCCATTGTCACTTTGAACTTACAAAGGTACTCTAACAGCTTAATGGTGATCAATTGTGTGGCCCTCTTGCATGGCAACACCATCAAATATCCTCAAAAGGTATCCACAATGGTACATGCATATTGGCAGCTTTTACTGATTGGCATAGGACTGATAAAATCAAATCTGTCAGATTTGACCCAGTAACTTGTCTCTTTGCAAAGTTCCCTGGACAATATGAGGGATGGGTCTTAGCTGTTGATGTTGACACACAGGACATTGCATAATTATGGTTTTTACTACCGCTAAATGGATATTGATCCCCTGAGCTTGTGCCCACCTGTAAGTAGCTTTTTCTCCCATGTACCCATATTTCTGGTGAGCCCACTTGGCCAGACCCTCCAAATCGCCCTCCTGAGCCTCTGCGTCCATAGATGAAATCTTGGTGTGTTCATCTGCAACAGAATTAAAACAACGTTCTAATGAGTCAGTAGTACAGTGTGCTTTCACATGATACACTGTTACTTCACTTTGTGATTGCATTTCCCAGATATCGTGCCACAGTTCCTGTCAAATGAATTTTCCACCCATTCTTTTGCCATGTTGACTGTTTTGGTCAGAGCCAGAAGAGCAGGATTACCAGCTCAGTAATCAGTGTGCACATAAAATGATGAGAGCAATGCTTTGTTGGAGGTATCTATACCTGCAATGTATATTTTCAGCATCTCATCTTCCATAGCTTGAGCAAAGATGTCACGCCCAATTCCAATCTAAGCACCTCTACTGGTACCGTGCAGAGAAGACCCAACAGGGATCTATTAATTTGCCTTCAAGGGTTTTCAACCACTTTGTAGAGATGCTAGGGACAGACTCTAGGCCAAATAAAACACTTGGAATCATCGGCTTGGAGTAAAGCTCTAGGAAGCCCTCTATTGAGTCTGCAGCGTTTCTGATTAAATTTGTAATGACCTGCCACTTGCGCATAGCTTTTAATGCAACCTAGGTCCTAAGTTCCAGTGAGTGCTTGAGGCCCAGAGGAGTCGGTTCCAGAATAACAGTGTCATCTGTGTAGCCAATCCACGGAGTGGCTACGCCACCCAAATGGGGAGGAAAATTCTGACACTCCTCTAGGGCGCATCACATATCCGCTGCATACAGGTTGAACAAACGGGGTGCAAGTATGCATCTCTGCTTTATGCCCTTGTTGGTGGCTGTCGGGGCTGAGATAGTTCGATCTTGTATTAACCGGACCTCCACCAAGTTGTCTGTATACAATAACTTGATGTAGTAGAGCAGTTGTTTGTCAATCCCCCACGATTCTAGTTTCATCCACAATAGAGCTGTTATAACGCAATCAAATGCAGCATTGTAGTCAATGAAGCAAAGATATAATGGTCCAGCACTACCAACCGAGCATAGACAGCCAGCCCTTGAAGTGCCCACATTGCTTGTGCCATGGAGCACCCCTTTCTGAAACCTAATTGCTGGGATCTGAGTAATTGCCGTTGTTCAACCGAGTCATCTAAGATGTTCAATAGAATCATGGAGAATATTTTGCTACTAGTATCAAGCATTGCAAGTAGACGATAATTGCAATGGTCAGAATACAAAACTTTTTGTACACCAGAATAAGAACAGAATGGTGCCAACTATCCGGTAGAGCGCATAATGTCATGTAATATCATATATAATAGCTTGCCCCAAAAAGTAAGATTGTTTTTCAACAGATGTTCGAGATGCCATCTGGGCGTGGTGCTTGTGAGAGCTTAAAATTAGCTATGATATCAATTATAGCAGCTTCCTGCATCGCATTTTCTAAGCTATCTCCGTCATAAGTCTGTTCATTTTGCGTCTCCTTTTTAATGCTAGAGTCACAGTATAATTTTCTCAAATGGGTTTCCCGTTGTTGCTTTGTGATACCAGAGGTATGCTTAGGAGCCTGCGCTGCAAGATGAACAAGATATAAATGCCAACATTTGCATGAGTCATTTGACTTAATTAAACCAAGTCATTTTCCAATTGGAAGAGGTTAAACTGCTTTATGTTGATGTAGCAGTTCTCCATGAGCCGATCTTTGCTGTACACGCAGCAGTGGTAATTAATTTGTTGCGCTTGATATGACTATATGTCTGCTCAGAGCAGTCTTCTTGTCATGAATTCCAATATCAAACAAAGGTAGCGCTCCTTATTTTTGCATGTAGACCCGCTTTGGCCTGAGGCAGATGGGCCATATTGACGCCAACAATAATTGTAGTTGGCCATTGCACTTTAGAAATAAGTCGTTCAGTGTCCAAGCGTGTTCCTCAATCAGTGCAGATATTCTATCAATATTGGCTTCTCTCCATGCAACTTGGTTTCCCTCGGTGCCAACAGTAGCTCTACTCAGTATCAGAGATTTTGTCTAAAGCATGTTTTTTTTATCCAAATCTGCACGCAACATAGCATGATCACTAAGCAAAGTTTATATGATTGTAAATCTCAGTGCCATTTACTCAGTGTTGGTAAAAAACATGCTTTCCAAGCAAGAGGAGATATTGCCACTTTGTCTGGTTACAACTTCAATTAAAGAGCACCTGTCATCCGGGATAAGAGGTTCTAGATTGTAAAACAAGAACATTTTGACCCAAGGACGCCCACATTGGATTAATTCTAGTGCATATTTATAAGCTGCAAGTGAGCGTTTCCTTGGCAAATTCTCTCCATACTCCAACAGCCATTCATCCGAAATAGCAAGGCAATGTGCATTGAAGTCCCCGGCAACAAGATTTCACCATCAGGCTGAGCTAGTTGCCAGGACCTCAAGACTACATTTATGTTCCCACGCAGCAGTCTCGTCGTTTTGCCATTTGGGGGATGATAAATATTGATTATCAAAGTACAAACATTTTTTGTGGGAAAATTATTAATAATGACGCCCATGCAATATGATCCGTCACACTTCATGTCAAACAAAGAAGCGCCCAAGTGAGCTCTAACTCCAATACAGAGGCCGCCCATTGGGCGACCCCTGGAGTTCTTGATAGATGGATACAGGGTCTTTACCCAGGAAGCTATCAACATATCAGTTGTTAACTATGTAGTTTCTTATGTGAAACCTTCTCCTGCATCACGTGAGCAGGAAGTAATGTCATGGGCAAGAGGTGGGGGTGGAAGGAGGAACCGGAAAGGGAAGGGGCAGTTCAGAAAGCAAAGCCAGTGAATAAAGTCACATATCCTATGCTCTAGTCTCCGCTCCTTATTGTGTCATTGTGACATGGGGGCGGTGTGGGTTGACACTAGTATGTTTATGCGGAGTCCCAGGATGGACATTAAAAACTATGTCTCTTGTAGGCGAAAAATGTCTACTAGTAGAAGTGCTACGGTTTCTGCAGTGTGAGAGGCCAAATATTTATGTCTGCGTGTTCCAGGAAAGAATGGACCACTGCAAGAAAACCTCAGGGCTTCAGTTCTTTAAGCCACCGCCCACCGAATACCAAGTGGGTCCATGAGTTGAAGAGTAAACTTGCGTACTCAAAGTACCAGTGTGTTAATTTAGCGACATACGGGGGGGGGGGCCCACTTCAGAAAGCTCTCTTTTGCCATCCATCGTGTACAAAGGAGTGGGGAAACTGATTTCGCTCAGAGCTTCATCTTGTCTGATTAGTATGTCAAACCCTAAATTTTGAAGCTCGTGGATAGATTGCATAAGCTTTTCTACAATCCCTGACGAAACATAAGTAACTATTGCCCAGTTCGTATGGCTATATATCGCTGCTAGCTCCACAGACTTAATGTCTCGAGGTGTCGGTATCCTGAGCGCCTGGATTTGACTGAATAGGTGCATCAGGTTTCCTCGGTTTAAACACAGGCTGTTCTTTGTAGGCAACACTTCTTCAATCCGCACACTTTGACAGACACTATTTAAAGGTTGAAAAAGCTGGTTACCTCCTGCTGCGATCAAAGTGGGCTGCAAACTACAGTAATTGTGAGTCCCTAAAGTTTGCGATGGTTCTATTATTTGTGATGGAAGCAGACATGTGCCTCGTGATCGGATCTATGTAGTTTCATGGCCAGCAGCGCCACTGCCACATTTGTTGGGACTCTGGGGACAGTTGAGCTGGTGGGGCAAATTCGATGGATCCTTGTGCCATAAATTAGTAGCACAGGAGAAGGAAACTATCCAATTCTCCGATTTGTCCAGTCTGGGTCTGCGCAGCCTCTGCTGTCAAAGAGGGGCGAATGGATGGTAGTTCAGGAAATTGCAACCATTTGTCTAATGTTCCCTCCTGCAGGTCTGCCGTCATAGGTGTTTTAGTTGTGGTGTCGCACTGGGCTGATTCATTCCAGGCATTAGAAAGCACGCTACACCGTGTTTTCCTGGAATGCACTTTGGAGTCACTTACGTTTAGCAATGAGTTCTGAGGTTTAGTTGGTTGGCCTTGCAGGTTTAATTCTGGAAGTGAGCCCTTTGCTGCTTCCTATGTTTCCCCAAGTGTATTTTGTTTTCTATGGGTACGGCTCTTGTATGGTCAATGTCTTTCACATTGCAGGCATGTTTAGAGGAACCAGGAACCACTGAAGGGTGTGCAGTGTCTAGCATATGCACCTTTTGTACTTCTTCCCTCAGGGTTGATGGTGATATGGTAAGAGGAGTATTGAGCATGCTTGTGTTTCTGAAGGCGGATAGATCCGCCACCAGTGAACTGTCCTCTGTGTTTATTGTTTTTTCTGTAATGGCCACTTTGCTGCTGTTAGCAAGTATCACATCCACAGCCCTGGCCAAAATGCACTTTATTCATTCTGGCTCCCTAGTCAGTGTTGAGCACATGCCAAAAATGGCATCCAGTGTAACAGCTATAGAGCTAAGACTTCAAGAGTGCATAGGCGCTTGAATACTCGAGGTCTCGTCCCTCGTGACATCAGGAGAGGAAGAGCTGAAGGCGTTTGACACATGACCTGGGCATTTGTCCATGTTTGTACCAACACGCTTGCTCATTCCATTCGCCCCCTTCGTTACCCCACCCAGGAAAAAGGTGCAGAATGAGACATTCTTTCTTTGTTGGCATAAAAAGGCAGCAGATTTATTTTCACAACATTCTTTATAACTACCAAACTCAAAATACTGCAAACAAACTTGTGCTGATGTGGCCGCCCCTATTCTAAAGGAATGTGTACCAAACACTCCTCCTGTTGTTCCCATCCCTTTCAAAGCCATATCCATCACACTCCTGAACTGGAACCTGCTCAAGGCCCAACCATCCCTGTGTAAGAATAGGGGGGACCCATACCCGGCTGTTGCCTCTCCTGTAGGTAAGTCGTCAGCCTAGCTACTGGACACCCCATGCTCCCCTGGATGCTAGACAGGGTGATTGTCCTCCTCTTTCCCTTCTGGTCGGTCTTGGTTTGTTTTAGATAAATGCAAATCCGCTCCATTGAAAATTGCACATCCTCCAACCTTACAAAACCAGAGCCCCATCCCTCTCTATTCTCAGGAACCAGCATGCTTACTCCGAAGGCTCCAAAGAATGCCAATGAAAAGGTTGCTGTGAACAAAACCCTCTACCCCTCTCTATGGCAAACAGTACGCAGGGTTTAAATTAAACGGTGCAATTTTACAATATCAATGGGCTGCCTTTCGTCAGGCTTTCTGTCTGTTTGCTTTGCCCAACCCTTCATTGCCATTGCGATCTAGTGTTCCTTGGTAGGATCGGGTTTCCACCCGAGCTTGTAGTAATGAGCTATTGCAGCCAAATGAGAAGACATCCAGGATCTGGTTCTCCCAGACCGCCATCCCCATCCGACAAAGGCGCGTACTGGTGCTCCCTTTTGCCTTTCTGTAAAATTCCCTCTTGAAAGGCCATGCATCGCTACCAGCACCCCTTGTACCTCCTTAGTGTGCCCAGGGCCAGGGAAGTGTGGATTAGAGAGCTTAGATTGCCCCAATCATGCCCCACCACTGCACCTTGAATGGGGTTATCCTCTTGCTTGCCTCTGGACAGTTCCTCTGAAATTTCTCCCACTGCAAATGAGAGAGAGTCAGCAGCCACGTTCTTTACTCCCGGAATGTGTTGTGCTCTAACCTCAATGTTTAATTTGAGCAAGCTTGCTATCAGCTCTCTCAGTAACCTCAGTACCCTCACATTGCTGGGCGTCCCCCGATTGATGATTTGGACCACTGCCAGGTTATCTGACCACAGAACCACCCTCCTATTTGTTAATGACTTTCCCAAAGCTTGAAAGTAACCTTGATAGGCAACAGCTCCAGTATGGTGATGTCCCTGGTAATTCCCTCCTGATGGCATCCTGCCAGCCAGGCCTGCCCGCACCAGTTGCTCCCCAGAATGGCCCCAAAACCATGTAAGCCTGAAGAGTCAGTAAAGAGATTGTGTTTCTCGCTAGTGGCCCACTGCTCACGCCACAGTAGTACCCCATTGAAATCATCCAGGAAACCATCCCAGATTTTAAGATCCTCTGTCACCTCTGCCCCCAGCCGCACATGTTGGGAAGCGTGCTGCAGCTCTACCGTCTTGAGCTCAATGCTCCTGGCGAAAACTTTCCCTGCCGGGATCACCTGACCCACAAAGTTCAAGTACCTCACTAATGATTGCAGCTCCCTCAGGGTGGCCTTACTCCTGCCCCTCAATTCCCTGATGGTTTCTTTAAGCTTCCCTTCCACTGAGTCTATCTCTGTATGCCTTGTGAGTGGAAGGACCCCCATATCCTCCATCAATGCCTGGAACATTCTCATGAGCGCCCGACATTCATCTGTCCCTTCTTTCCCAGTGAACAAGAAATCGTCGAGGTAATTAATTACCACCCCACCGTGAGCCCTCTGCTTCAATGCATACTCCAGAAAGGTACTAACGTTTTCGAAGTAAGTGCAAGAAAATAGCGCAACATGTCAGCAAGCAACTGTCGTAGAAGTAAGAGTCCTTCACCTTGAAACCCAGAAAATGGTAGCTTTCCTTGTGAATTGGCAGTAGCCTGAAGGCAGACACAATGTCCTTCCCCATCAACGTGCCTCTCCCTGAAGTCCTCACTAGCTCTAGAGCACTATCAAATGAAGAATAATTAACCCTGCACTTCTCTTCAGCTATGCCATCGTTAACAGACGCACCTTCGGGGAAGGAGCAGTGCTGTATGAGGCAAAACTGGCCCTCCTCTGTCTTTGGTACCAAGCCCATTGGTGAAACCACAAAATTCTCCAATGGAGGGACGTGAATGGGCCCGCCACCCTACCCAGCTTGATCTCCTTAGCAACCATTTGTGACACACTCACGGCTGACTTCAAATTGTCTGCTTCCCTGCTCCCCACAGTCCTGTTGTAAGGGATCCTAAACCCCGCCTGAAACCTTCCCAAAGCAATTTAGCGTCGGTGCTATTGTGATATGCTTTCAAGAATTGAATCAATTTATGCAGGATTACGGCCTGGGCAAGTGGTTTTCAATTAAACTTGGCCATCTCTTTGGGTTTTGTACTACCTCTGCTTTCACTCACTGGAAGACGTGTTGTCATTCCATGCACCTTTGCCACCTGTGTGTTTGAATCTACGGCTTCTTGCCCTGCGCCTTGTCCCCCTTCTCCCTTGATGGTACCATTTTCTCAATGTACCCACTGACATCCACCTCATCCCAAGACATTGCAGGTTAAACCTGCATTTTAAGCCTAAAACCCCTGTCATACTTTAAGTAAGCATCACCGCCATAGGTCAGATATAAGGTACGGACATGCTGCTCGTATGCAAATAAAGCCGCTGCATCCTGTGGGAACTTTTCTTTCATGAATGATGCCAGCATCCTGAAAGCTGCCAACCAATTGTGGATGCTCTCCTCTACCTTGGCCTTCTCCCTGTCCTCCTCCTTTCTCCCTCTCCTCCTCTGCTAATTTGCATAAGCCCAACCCTACATGCTCCAGCAGGGAAAAGATCTAAAAAAAAACTCCTGCCAAATTCTCTCCTTGTAGGCCAAAGGAATGTGCCATACTAAAGAGTTCCCAGCTGCTCATACTGGAGAAAAGCCTGGCATCGCCCTCCCGTACTGCGTGGCATTACCCCTACACAATACCCTGACCTTGTCTGCCTGTCGGTGTTGCTATCGCCTGCTGCAGCTGGCTGCCCTCCCCCAGAGGGGTTTCCCTGGGCAATGAGGAGGCTTGACACATGATCATGGTGCACACACCCCTTTCCCCCAAAGCACCCAGCCTCTGAACTTCACCTTGTTGATGCACGGACTCAGCATTCCTCCCCACCTGATTAAATGCATTTACATTTCCGCACAACATTTGACCATTACCCCCATTTTCCCATGCATGCAAACAATGCATAAACATATCCTTAAACCTGTTCCAAGGATGCAGGTCCCTCTGCTGCCACCGCCTATGAGCTGGCCACAGCTGTGCTAGGTGCGTTGCTGCTACACATTAGTCCCTCCACAGGCAAGGCCGCCATATTAGGCACAGGCCCCTGCTCTCTGCCCATGCCTTTCGCCCCAGCTGCTTTTTGCTTCTTGGCAGCCTGCGCCTGCTGCCTAATGCCCTTAGCCGTGGTGGTCATTGTCCTCTTCCTCTTAGCTGCCGGTTCCTCCTCCTCACTGGGCCTGCCTTCTTCTTCCTCTTCTATGGCCTGGATCTCCTGCATCCCCTCCGATAAAAAATTAGGGAACAAAAGTGGTGATTGTGACCTGTTGCTTGGGCCTGCCGCTTCCCCATCCAGCATTTTTGCCACCATGTGCCACCAATTTGGTCCATGTTTGGCGGCTGCCATCCTTGCCATCATGATGAATTGCTCCAAGTCTTTATCAGGGCAGCAAAACCCTGGTGTGCCCCCACTTTGTGTGGACATGTTGCTTACTGTAGCGGCCTCCAGGCACACACACTGCAATGGCTTGTCTTTTAGCAGCGGCCTCCAGGCACACGCACTGCAATGGCTTGTCTTTTAGCAGTAGCCTCCAGGCACATGCACTGCAATGTCTTCTCTTTTTAGCAGAGCCTCCCGGCACATGCACTGCAATGTCTTCTCTTTTTAGCAGCGCCTCCCGGCAATTCCCCTTCTCGATCTCAATATTCCACTCGACATGGCCCCACTCACTTCACATGAGCGGGCCGTGATTCTCAACTTGGCAATAAGCTAGAATTCGTTTTAACCGCAGCGTTAAGAATTTTTCCAAATTGTAACCTACAGTTTATTTGGCAGGCCCTTAACAGTGAATAAGGTGGCGGGCCGAAAAGCTAGTGAAAGTTCAAGGTTTCCCCCTTTGTTTACCACCGCGCCCCCTTGTAAACAATAAATGTGGCAACGTTTTTCACCCTACAGCGGCCCAGATTGTAGATATCTACATGATTACCACTATTTGGCGGGCGGTCCCTGTGTTAGGCAGAAACCTGTGCAGTTCCCTTGGGGAACACTGCAAAAGATTTAAGACTACAGGTGTTAGCAGTAAACCCACTTGGTAGCAGTCTGTACCACCCAGATTTACCTGGTAGCTGTGGCTGAGCAGTCAGACTTCCCTCAAGAAGAGTTAGGCAGTATGCAAAGTATACACAATAGGCACTCGGATACAATAATATAATATATACACCCCTTATTCCTTATCAGATAAGTCTTAGTTAACACCACTTATTTCCATACAGAGCTGAGCGCTTAACTATAGATGGCACTCCAATAAGTTTATGAAAAAGGGAGGGAAAAAGACAGAATATAGAAAGGTACACCACTCTAAGATTTTGGAACACTATTAGCAAGGCAGAAGAGCAAAAGTCACTTGTGAGCCAAAGTCCATAGGCTGGGCCCACTCTTAGAGAGAGCAGAGCACAAATGCGCCCAAGATCACACATTTACACTAGGCTTAGAAAGTCTTGCAGAGAGTTCGAAAACAATTTAGAGAGGCTCAGCAAAGTTTAGCCAGGGTGTCCCAGGCTAACCCAGGTTCGAAAGCCGGGGGCTAAATCTACCCCGTACAGTCGGTGGCAAGGGAAGCCAGGCGGAACACGGTACCTTAAGTGGGAAGGATCCTCCAGCGGTGGCAGTTGTTCCTGGCAGCGGGTGCAAGTCTCGACTTGGAGGAAAGATGAAGGTTGTTGCACTGCCAGGGAAGAAACCAGCCGCAGAGTTTTCCGATTAAAGTTACCTTTATTTCGCGGTCGTGGTAAAACGTGGTATTCCGGGGTGCTTGGCACAGGCAAGGCGGCCACGAGATGCGTCGGGAAGGCGAAAAGACGGTGAAACTGGTTATCCCCACCAGTCAAAGGAAGAAGACTCTCCGGCGGGAGATCTCCTCTGTCGTTGGGAAAAGTAGTGAGACGGTCCAGCAGGGCTCCACCGGTGGTGTCGTCGTGGCAGATCGGCTCAGCTTCTCCCTCATCAGATTCTTGTCATGATGCCCGCTCCCGGGGAGCCGGTTCAAGCCCTGCGTCCCCGAAAGCGGACATCCAGTCCCCAAGGAAGGACCCAGCAACCCCATATAGGGGCCCTTTGGACAGTGTCCTGGCGCTTATGGCGCCAGGCTCATAAAAGACATCAGTCCTGGCACCATAGGCGCCAGGCTCATTATGGAAGTGCTTGGGTGCACTTACCTGATGCAGACCATGCTGCAGGATCCCGGCCTCCTTGAGGCTTGAAAGGAACTACTTTACCTGTGGGACTAATTTACCATCCGGGCGTGGTCGGGGAAGGATACATACCTGATTGGAGGAAGGATGCATACCTGGAACTTCTTCCAAGGCTATTTAAACCCCACCCGAACAGCCACACGTGCTTCGCGTTGTTCTGCATCTAGCAGCTGGACGCTCACCGTGTCTGCTCCTGCATCCTGACTTCTGCCACGCCTGCCAGCATCCTGGATCACCTGCAAAGGAAGAGAAGAAGAGAACAGAAGAAGGAAAAGTCCTTACCTGCTAAATCCGCATCCCGGAGACATCTCGCCGACAATCCTGAAAAGGAAGACTTTTATTTAAAAGCTCATTGTGTCGATCGCTGCAGCGCCGCATTCCACTCACCTTTACAGGGCGCCTCCATGTTCAGCAGCGATCATCCGGATTCGCAGTCACGCCCCAGCGCCTAGGGAGAAAAAGACCAGAACAAAAGGTGAGAGAGAGAAGGGAATAAGGAAAGCTAAATCTCCATGTTAAGACTTACCTGTTGATTCATTCCCTCTTCATTTCGGGTCCGCGCCGCATCCTGGCATTTCCGGACCCCGGCCCCTAAGGGGAAAAAGAGACATCAGCGTTAATGAGCGAATGAAAAGACATTACCAAAAAACGCTCATTAAAGACTTACCTGATTTCTACAAGGATTTCGCCTCTCATCTCGGGTCGGTGCCTGTTCCCCGGCATTCCGTACCCCGGCCCCTATGGGGAAAAAGACACTAGCATTAGTACATTAATGCATGGTCACAAGGGGAACCTCTTATCAAAAAACTTCCCTGGAAGCCAAGCAAGTTTGGTTCTCACCAATCCGAAAATCCAGTGAAGTAACTGGATACCAACGCGCCCCTGCATCAGAAGCAGGATGGAGAGCTCGTCCTTCCAGACCCTAAGAAGGATACTTCTGCGAGCCAGACAAGCCAGATTTGGGGGCCCGGTCCAGTCCGTCTTCTGAACCCTGCGCATCACCTTAGAAGAGGTCACAGCAGCGCGAACCAGGCCAGCGCCTCCGTGGGAGTCAGGTGAGCGTTACAATTCTTAGGTCCTGTGGCGACTTCTGAAGTTCCAGTCCCCAAAGCCCTGCTTTTATGCAGAAAACCCCCATTCACTCAGCCTAGCTGTCACTCAAACATGCTAAGTGGTGAGCCTGCCGGCTCACCACTTGGGCCAATCAGGACGGAGTACGACTTGAGTTGCCTAGGCAACTCAGTCCAGGGTGCCTAAATCCCTCTCCACCCCTCCGAAGTACCCCAGACAGAGTGCCACCACTTTGGAGGGCTTCTGTGGAGAAGCCGACAAAAAGTGGAACAAAGGGCTCGACTTGGGTTGGAGTCACAGAAGAGAACACAAATGCATTTTAAAACCGAGTTTTGGCAAAAAATACCAACCGGAGAATTAATATTAATTAAACCGGCGGTATGTTCGAGGCTATCGTAATTAAATAAAGATAGTAGGAAAATCCCATAGAGAAATATTCGCGGTTGAATATAAGAAGTAGTATCCACTGCCACCAGCCAAAACTCGATCAGGGGGGACGGAGACGTGCCCCCTCGACTAACAGACCCCGGGGCAGTTGAATTGCCCCAGCCAGTACGTCCACAATATGATGGCTTGTACTGGTTCTGTTCAGAATTTAAGATTAGTAAAGTCAGTGGTGACTTTACATGCCCTGGGAGACAGTAGTCAGTCCCAGGGTATGGAGTCTATACTGGGGAGTCACTATGACACCCCTGTGTTACTGCACTGAGGGTGATGTGTAACACACATCACAAAAACACATGAAGCCCTATGGAGTAAAAGACCCCATAGCCCATTAAACACATCTAGAGTCAAAGAAACACACTCAAATCATGCCCAAGAGTGAGGGTAACAGAGTCTCACTATTGGCAGGAGAAAAAAATAAACCCCAAAAATCCAGCAAAGCTGCTGGGGGACTCACTAGGTTAGGAAATTCAGCCTAAACAGAGAATTCTCCCTAACACCCTGCACCGCCGTACCCCGTGACCTGCTCGCTCAATGCGGCAATGCTCGTAATTGACTAGGGTTTTTTCGCCCCAAGCAGCTCGGCAGGTTTACTTTGTTTGCCATCTTGCTCCCTTGTCCTTAATCAACCACGCACTTGCTGCGTGCTCAAGTAAAACTATTTGGCAGGTTTTTCACCCGGCTGCGGCCCGGATTCCAAATGCGTACGTACAGCTTCCTAGTGCTGCTGCAGCTGTGCCGTGAGAGGGAGCGGTCAACTGGGCGCACTCTCACCCTCCTTTAATGCCCTTCCTCTCACCTCTGGAACCAGGCTTTCTGCAGCTCGAACGCCGCGTCTGCTGGTTGCTCCACTGGCGCCTCTCCTTCACTGCAGCTCATTGGTCCTTGCGGCAGCCCCTAACGGTACATGCACCACACTGTTACTAAGCCTCCAACTTCTTCCGACTCCGACAAATGTTGTGGCTCAGCTCCTGCTCCTGACCAAAAGTCCTTTTGCCCTTCAAGACGTCCAACTTCTTCCAGAAAACAAAATGAAACGTCCAACATCTTCAGGTTAAACAAACAAAACTGTTCCTCCTTCGTGCGTGGTGTCCTTCTGCTGTGCTTTGATGTTTCTGGAGGCGTAAACCAGGTGGCTTATAATTCTCCTGGACCGCCCCTTTCCATTGTCCCATTTCGCAGGCATTTTTGCCCTTTTGGCAGGCTTTCCCGCCCCTCGAGCTTCCGGGGCTTCCTGCACACCTCCCCCTTATCCACGGGTAGGGAGGGGAGGACGCTGCCCCGTTATTTAGACGTCTCCTCCATTTCTTTTCGTAGACACCTCCACTCGCAACCCTGGTCGCTATTCCTGTTAGGTCTGGGCTATCAGATCGGTGTGTGCCAGCCTACACCACTCGCGATCTAATTCCGTTGCCTGATTCCGTAGCCGTTGTGTTACACTGCTTCTAAGCTTTGTGTAGTGCTTGTCCGGGCTTTTGCTTGTCGTGCAGCTGTAACAATACTTTACTCTCCGCAGATTGCAGTAACCGTAAAGATCTCTTGCCGGGGCTG
This sequence comes from Ambystoma mexicanum, assembly GCF_040938575.1. Taxonomy (NCBI): domain Eukaryota; kingdom Metazoa; phylum Chordata; class Amphibia; order Caudata; family Ambystomatidae; genus Ambystoma; species Ambystoma mexicanum. The sequence continues at coordinate 1,135,083,351 of NC_090923.1, forward strand.
TCGCGTACGCAGACTACTCTGTCTCAACCACTTGCACAAGGACTGTGATTCTATATGGTGATGCAGTCCTCCAGCCCAGTTACTCCTCCTGATTAAAGAAAAGTGAAGAGTCACTGCAATCCAGTAGCTAAGCACCACGTTTCCCACTGCCACCGCAGACCACTCTGTCCCGACAAAATAATGTCTTTTTATTTCAGCATTGGGTGTCTAGCGCTATATAAGAAATACATTATTTTTAAGATTCAGGCTGGGAGCAAGCCCGCCAATGGGAAGGATCTGAATTGAATTGAAATTTGTTCATTTTCTTTGGTGAATATCCTTAGGTATTAGAGGGACTGGAGATAGAGCTGGTTTAGCTGGGCTCAGGATATTCTCCACCAACGAAGTACCCCCTGTGTCCGGTTTAGGGTACCCTGGCCTGCAATGATTGATCTTTAAAAGGAGCCTCACTATGGTCCGTTTGACAGCCTTGATGGAGCCCACTCCGAAAGAGGGTGGTTTGAGAGGACTTTTCCGATCTATGATGTTCTTTCTGTCCGGACTTTCGATCATTTAACGGATGGGAGATGAGCACAATGGAACAAATGGAGGTCACCCAGGCTTGAAAATCCTCAAAGTTAGAGCAAGCAGAAAAATCTCGCTGCATACCTTCTTTAAACAGCGGCCAATTTTCGAATGACTTGGAAGCCCCCATTTCTCTGACGTTGACATCTCTTTGCCCTTCACATACCATATCCAACGTGTTGTTTATTGGAACAGACCTAGCCTCGACACCCAAAGGCAAATGGCTCTTTAGTTTGTAAGGCTCCTTGGCTGCTAACGCCCCAGAATTACCCCCATAGGCTTCATGTTGGTCCAACACCATTGCTGATGGACAGGTAACATTAGAAGAGGGAAGATTGTAATCGTTCTTGCAGATTTTATTGCTGAGCATGAGATTGGTAAGCATAAGACGTTCTTTTTGGAGCTTTTGCCTTCTTAAAGCACTAAGTGCTAAGACGTCGGATATACAACTGCCACTTCTATGGGGAGTCAGAGACAGTTGTGGAGTAAAATTCACCTTGTCTATAGCTTCAAGCTGGGTAGGCCGGTCTATGAGCTCAGTATCCATAATGGATGGATTTAGCCCTCTGATAAACTACTGCTCCAGATAAATGCAGGCAAACCTGCGGACATCGCCACAAAGGGCGTACAGACACGAATGGTAATGCTAATACAGCTTGCCAAGTATTGCAACGTGAGGGGTGCGAGGGGCGCAAACACAGCAACAAACCCTCTGAACACAATAACGCTGCAGCGGATCCCTCCGGAGTGGACACCAGAGCCGCCCCAAAACCAGCCTAAACCCTAGCACAGCCACCAACCTGCCACCAGCCAGACACCAGGCTGTACCAACCCCGTCATGGGGCACCTCAGCCGGCAAGCGGGTGCCTAAGAGGCAGAGATGTTCCACGTCTCACGGTCGGTCTCAGAACACCGCCGTTGCAGGTTGCAGGTTTAGCGTTTAGAGGAAAGGACCCTGGAATTCAGAATACACATCAGGTTGCATCGTCTAGAACGGCCACCTCCGACGTGACCGCTACCGTTGCGCATATGCACGTGCTTGGAACAGACACCATTCAAAGAGACAGTGGCTATCCAGTCATGGATAGCCAAGAATCACCACATCTGCCCAGCAACAGACTTTCTTGCACCAAATAGGTGGATTGGGACCAGATAATTGCAGCCTCCTTCTCTGGCGCACACACACACAATGTCCCTTACCCCATGAAAGTCACAGCTTTCCTTAGGAAATGGATTTCCATCTAACGCATTTGTTATGTTATGTTGATTAATATCGCGCACCACTACCATTTGCATGGTCTCCAGGCGCTCATGTGGCTCTGTAAGAAAGTGGGTGGGGTAGGTTAGTGAGGGAAGAGGGATAGGATAGAGGTTGTTGATGCTTGCAGAACCAGGAGAAACTGGTGTCTGTGCGTGTGAGCTTTCAGAGTGTACTTTGATTGTGTGCACTGGGCTTGTTGTGTCCAGAGGAGTTTGGTCCAGTGTCTGGGTTATTTGTTGTTTTCAGTTGGGTTTTTTGGGGCAGATGTGGCTTTCTGTGTTTTTTGTGTGTAGTATGCATGCCCGTTTTGGGCGTCTGTGGTACTTGGGAGTTATGCGGGAGAGGAGCATGTAGCAAGGGTTGTTAGTACAGTGGCAAACTTCAGAGTGTAGTTAGCTTTCAACATAGTGGCAACATTCAATGGGTAGCAGTACCCTATTCAGCCTAGTGGCTGCACTCAAATGCAGTTGAGTTCAAATTTGGTGTTGTGACGAGCCTACAGATAGTGTTGCTTCTCCACGGACGGATCACCCCAAGGCCAGGGAGGCGTGGCTACTACCCTAACTCCCTGTGGGCGGTGCACAGCGGTAGGATCTCAGGGGGGAGACATCCCACCCAGGGAGAGTGACACGGGTGTAGGATATGGGTCCTGTAGCATTCAAGCTCAAGAGTCAAACTCTTTAACCCAACCCTCTACTTCTACCCATATAATGGAAACAATGTGTTTTTGTAATGCATCTGAAAGTCCTGTCTCATCAAACACCATGACGAGGAAGAGACAAAGAAACAACTTTCCACCTCAGAGTCAGGTGCCTGACGTCACGCAGGGGATGAACTTTCTACATAAGGTGGAAAGCAAAGAAAGGCTTTGTTCTTGGTCTGCAACTGGGGGACATCTCGAGTTGACCAGCTGGGAGAGGACACAAGCCAGTGTGGAAGGACCGAAGATGCTGTTCTACCATTACAAAGAGAGGCACTCGGAGAACTGAGGTCTGTCGAAGAGCCAGGCAAGTCTTGTGAGCACGGAACCTGGTGTGTAGGTGAGCCACCGTAGGAAGGCGTAGAAGAGCATATGGCCTGAGGAAACCCATACCCCATCTCCAACAAGCAGCACAGCAGAAAGCAGGAGAAGGAGGAACAGTCGCGGGACCCATCAAGGTTGGACTGTGTGGTCTAGCAACTTTGCATGTTCTCTTCCTCCCCCGGCCGGTGCGCAGCAGAAGCACAGGGAAAGCGAACGCTGGCGTGTGTGGCCTGAGAAGGTCAAATAGACTAAAAGATATGCATGAAGGAGTTGGCTTCCAGGCGGAGCAAGCCGACCAGAAGAAGAAACAGGGGAAATAGATTGGTGCCCATGGTACCCCGAGCGCCTGGCGTCCAGGTATCGGGAATCCATTAAAGTCCAGGAGGGGCCTGGGACCTGACAATATTGATTATAGCTACCTTCATCACTTTATACCACATGTCCCCTGACAATATCATACAATTGTAGTGATTAAGGAGCCCAGGGGAACTTATTTGTTTGAATCTTCTTCATCCCAGTCGGGACCAACAGACAATTTTGTTAGTTAACTCTTCGAACTTTAAGTTGAATGAATTAATATTTATTTCGAAGAACAAAGCTTCATCAAAGATAGCATACAAACTGCACAAATAGAATAATATATATAACATAATGAGTACAATACATTCAATTATAATTATAAAATTACGTCTGTGCAACTTGAATCCTTCAGGTGCATTTTCAGAAATTGGCTGTATTGCCGCTTCTAGATACATATACACAGCCCATGTTGCCTCTTTCGATGGCAGTGATGATATAAAACAAATAGCTAATTTTATTGTAGTGCAGTTTGTCTTCCTTAAAATTGGTTTTAAAAATCTTGACCTGGTTTTGTAAAAAGCTGGACAGAAAAACAAAAGATGGACCAACTCATCAAATAAAAATGGTATTGTCCCAAAATATCTTTTAAAAAATGCTGAATGCATGTTGACTGCATTTGGCATGGTGGAAAATGATGAATCCCAAAATGCTGAACTAGGTTAGCGGGGGTGTCCCCTGCACACCTAGTTCGGCATTATGGGCTTCGGGGGCAGCAGGGTGTCCCCCCGCATACATTAAATGGAAAGTTGGGAACAAATGAACAGAATCCCAAAAGCTTGAGTTTAAAGATGCTTGTGCTCCATTTGACCTGGAGACCATATATAGTATGGATAAGTTACTGCATAAGAAATTGAAGTTACTTCCAATTGTGGCAACTAGACAGGCGATGGAGGTGTGGTTTAGAGACAACGGTATGAGTTATGGTTTCAGTCCTGATGCTTCAATATGGCATAATACAGCATTACAGATTGACAATAAATGTTTGAATTGGATTAGTTGGATAAAAAAAGGAATTCTGAGGCTGGCTGATGTGATGGAAGGAGACCGAATGTTGAGGTTTGTGGAATTAAAGGATAGGTACGGTTTGAGGCAGAGTGAAATGAATAGGTACTTGTCTTTTGTGACTATGATAAATAGTAGGATAGAATTGGCTGATGGTTCTATTGGGGAAAAAAACGGAGATTAGTAAGTTGTTAGAGGGTCAGGAATATAGTGTACGTATCTATATGCAATGTATGCCTATTGATGAGAAACTCCAAGGTGCATGGTCTAGATTGAGGGATGTTTGGTCGGATGATGTTCAGGATGATATTTCTGAGGGGGATTGGAAGTATGTTCTGAGGGTTGGTTTGAATTTTGGACCTGATATGGGTTTACATTTAATTCGACAGAAGGTTATTGGGAAGTTATATTGGACGCCGGTTAAGATGTTTAAATTGGGGCTACGGCCTGATGATTTGTGTTGGTGTTGTAATGTTGATAGTGGCACATTATTGCATTTACTATGGGATTGCCCGAGATTGCAAGAGTTTTGGACGGCAGTAATTGATAGGATTGATTTGATTTTTGGTGTGGTTTTGCGGAGGTCGGCAGTAAATATTACTTTACTTTCCCGTAAAGACAGAGGTGGTAGAGCTAGGAGGCATTCTTGTTGGATTGACAGGGCCATAATGGTGGCAATTAAGCTAATACTCAGGGTTTGGAAGACGAGGAAGAAACCTAAGGTTGATGATTGGCTGACGGAATTGCATATTTTGGCACAATATGATGAGGTTTAATTTCGTAATATGGATAGAGATGAGAGTTATATGAAGTTATGGGGTCCGTTTATGGCTCTTTATGATTGATGTGCAGATTGGGTTAGTGCATCTGGTGGGGCTCCTTTCTCCCCTCCCCCTTTTTTTTTTTTTCTTCGCTTGCTTTTCATCCCATATGTGGTGTCCTTCGTGTTGTTTTTGTGTTTGTGTTGTCTTTTCTGAATTACTGTTATTGGTTGATTGTGTTAAACTAGAATTTGTCTTTTATGGTCTGAACTGTTTATGATGCTTTTGTTATACTGTATATTTTACTCTTTGTTGAATGTGGAACATTGTTACTTTTACTAATGTTATTTATGTTTTGTGAAAATTAATAGGGGGTCATTACGAGGTTGGAGGTAAGGGATTACCGGCACCGGTAAGGGTGCCGATGCCGGTAATCCCTTACCTCCATATTCCGAGTTCCCTTTGCGGGTCCTTTCTTACCTCCTGCTTTTAGCAGGAGTTAAGTACGGGACCCGCAAAGGTACCTCCGAGGTAATTACGGTACCGTAATTTATAGTGCCGTAATTACCTCCTTCCCCATTCCCATTGAGCCCTATGGGGCAGAAATGGGAATGGGGAAGGGCAAAAGGTGAATGGGGAATTACCGGTCCCTCCAACCCTGGAATGGACCGGTAATTACTCCATTCACCATGCCGGATTTGGGACGGTTCCGGAGGCAACCATGGAGCTAATTACTCCATGGTTGGCTCCAAACCCGGAATGAGGCCCACAGTGTTTTTGAAAAAAAAAATGCGAGCAAGTCTGCTTTGCAATTTTGAAACTTGAGCTTTTCGGAATTGGTTTATTTAACCTAGATCCAATAAAAATACATTGCATGGCCATCAGATATTCGATTCAGGGCCCATGTAGATTGAGCAGTACTTTCCCTTAACTAGTAACAGTAACCGGCTTGTCCTCAAGTGTAACAAGACCGTCCTCTTTTGTTTGCAATAAAACAAGCGCAATTAATCAGCGTTGTGCCCACCACAACCGTCGCCAGGGTACCTGAGGACTGACTGCTTTTAGGATCGCGCGACCCTTCTAAGCTCCATATATTTTTGCCGCACCAATGTAACATCAGCTTTGGAAGCGTTTGCCGGAGCAGCATAAAGCCCTAACATATCAATACTCGCAACTTTAAGTTGACTTTGCTTTCGTTCACAAGGAGCATTGCTAGGAGAAGTGAGGCATTCTCTTAGACTTGCTGGAACTTTGGTGAGCTGTTTGATACAAAGAAACTTTTAACTACCAGCAAAAGGGAGCCATTCTCCTGGGCTCGGATAGAGCTGGAACATTTAGTTGGTTTTCTCATTGTAGCTATAAAGAAAGTAGTTACATTTTTACCAGGACTGTTGAAGTGGACTCGACTGACATGCCCCAGTTATAGTTTTGTTAGGTAGGGAAACCACCTTCGTATATGGAAGGATAGGGATTTTCTTTCTGTTAAATAAAATTATTTGTCGAAAAATGGCACCACTTGGTCAGTCTCTACTTCCTTAACGCCACAGTGTCTATATTCCAAATGCACCTAAATTCAACACAGTGGCTATACTCTAAAATGCACCTAAATTGATCTCAGTGGCTATATGCTAAAATGCACCTAAATTCAACAAAGTGGCTATGCTCTAAAATGCACCTAAATTCAACACATTTCCTGACCGAAGAAGGCCAGAAATTATGTTCAAAGAACAAACGAAAACTTTGTGGCACGGCTATTTTAGCGTGTAAGCCATTTTTAGTAGCCATTCACAGTAAATGCAAAAGTGCACGAGTAAAAACACAAACACTGTAAAAATATCAGTTACCACCAGCTTGTCTCAGTCACATTATAAAAGTAACCAAAAAGCCATTTTATAAAAAGATATAAGGATACTACGTATCCTAACGGCACTTAACTGCAAGTCTGCAATTGTAACAATACAAGGTTGTTTTTAAAGGTTTTAATTATTTCCAAAAAGATGGGACAGGGTTCAAAAGCAGCAAAAAGAAAGAGTGTCCCATAGAAATCTATGGAGGGAAAGTTGCAAAAAGAAAAGCTTTCCTAATGGTGACCTTTTTAAACTCGCAAAATCTGCCCCTAGGGCCCTTTTTGCAATGTTGTTTTTGGGTGTATTGGTGAGCCCATGGTTTCTACCAGTGCAGAAGTTGTCACCCCCTTTCCATCATTGGTGTTTTACCATTGTAGCACAACCCATCTTACATGGAGTGCTGTGGAGACACGTTGTGATCCCTTTTATTTGCCTTTAGTTGCCTTTTTTTTTTTTACTTTACCAGTCAACCTCTGAACAGGGTAAAATGCAACGATGTGTGATGCCTTTTTAGCTGCAATAATGCATTTAGGAAGACCATAGACTCAAAATGGCCTCTTTTCATGTTCAGGATGGCTTGTTGATTGTTGGTCGTCCCTCTGCTTTGCTAGCTGGGGCATGGTCCTTTCTCTTCCTGCACCTTTGCCTGTATGTGACCCTGTGCTGGCAGAAAGTGGGGAGCTGGGCTGACTGCCCGCAATCCACATTCTTCCATGGACCTGTCTGTCAATGGGAAGAGTTTGCAAGGCTGGGGTCTGTGGCGACCCTAATACTGTGCCTGAATTATGGATAAAGGGAGAGGAGCTGGACCCAGAAACCAGTGGACCACTGGAGCTGAAGAGATCCAAAGAAGGCAGCCACTGGGGGAATGCCAGAGGACTGCTGCAGGAACTAGCATTGACTCGGAAAACTCTCCCGTGCCATGACTCTCAACCTTAAGTTAAACAGGGAAAAACTCTGCAAGCTGTCGTCCTCCACTTGATTTGAGGGGGACCAACCATTCAGCTGTCATGCTCGCGAGTCATCGCCTGTTTTCAGTTGCTGGAGCGTACATCTTTACATTTTTTTACATTTTCTATGCAAGTCCCAGATTTCAGCTTTGCCCCGCTTCAATGACTTCCTTCTTTCCCAATAGCTGGAGCTCTTTATGTGCCTCTTCAGGGCTCTGATGCAATGGTGGGATCCCTCTGTGCTGATCTTCACCAGAAAAAGAGCATCTCGGGAGCCCGAAGTCCAACCGCTGAGCTGCTGTCTCCTTACCCTTCCCAGCGACAGGGCAACATGTTCATTATTCAAGTTGACAATGAAGATATCTTCCCCACCATGGGATCAAATCTGGGGGTGTCTCAAACTGGCTGTCCATTGGAACCTCTGGTGATAGCTGTTGAACCTGTGACCTAAAGACCTTACATAGCGACAACAACAGTGAGGCAAGTCTTACCCAACAATTTATGTTCGCCTGGCATGGTTTCTACCTGCCTGAAGGTTTGGAGGCCTGAGATCCCTTATGTCTTGTGAACTGCTTCCCTGCCCATTGGGTTTGCATTGGACCACAGAATCCTGCTTACCTTTATGCTTTCCACTGCTGGCTGAGGATGCAGTACTTCTGGGCTCGTTCTCTTGGACCCCCTGGGTGTTTTCTGCATCCCAGAATTCTACAATATGATTTAAGTCTCATTTTTGTCTGCACTGTTGTCTTTGTACCAGACTTTCTTGGTGGATAGCCTCTCCTAAGCTACTCCCCTTTAACTTTCAGGAATGTTTCTGGGACACCTACAGACTTGCAGAGACTTTGTGTGGGCTATGGCTGGAACTCTGAAAGCTAGGTATATGCTGCTAAAGTGTCCTATAAGTATAAGGCCAATGTTCTGGTGTGTAATCTGTCTCTCTTCTTTGACCTGTAGGTTTTATTGTTTGGTAATTGCTTGTTATTTTTAAGTAGTGTGTAACCTATAGTAGGTTACCCAACGGAAAGCTGTATATTTCTACTTACCTTAGAATATATAAAGGGTTCCTTAGTGAAGTACTGTAATAAATGAGTGTTATTTTTATATTCATCTGCGTGGGTCTTTTTTATTTACCATTTCTGTTAAGTGTTACTGCTTGGTTTATGCTGCTTACGTTAGTGGTTTAGCTCAACTGGGGTTGTGTTAAGAAGGACTTTCTTTTTGCCAACTTTCCCACTATAGTTTCTTAAGGGACCCTGTTATTTTTGCTTTTTTCTATCCTGTCCTGACTTTTTGAAGGGAAGCCCTGGCCTTTTGCTCATTGTTATGGGGAAACAGATCAGTCCTTCAGACTATCAGTACTGCGAAACTGTTTCCCATTTGAATTGTTGTACATTTTAACATTGCACACAGGACCTTGCAGTGCAATGCAATGGGGATACATTTGTATCACCCTAGCTTTTTATACTTGGGATTTTGTTTACTTTTATGTATGCCTAAAGACAAGCTGGTGGCAGCAGTTCCATTGTTACCATTTGGGCGTTATATCTGGTGTGTACATTCAGCTTTACCATGTATGGCTACTAAACGTGGCTAGTACCCTAAAATGGCAGTACCACAAGATTGTCCCTTGTTCTTTGCCCATATTGTAGTTTGGCATTCTTCCTGCTTCTCAGGTCAGAAAAGTCCTTATAAGGTCATGCACTTGCCTGGCAAAGCTGGAACTTTCACGCGCTAGTGAGCCTTTGTGTGTGGCAAGAAGGGGGCTGAAACTCTCAAGTTTCAGTCCACATCCCTTGTGCCAGAAAGTCTGGGTGTGGGATAAATGTGAAACCAGTAGTTGGCCCTGATTGGAAAACTACTGGCTGTTTGAATGGTGCAGATCCATAACATTGGGGGACCTGGATTTGTTTCCAATTCGGAGATAAGAAGAGGACCTCTGCAGCCATTTCGTCAGATCATTGTTGGGGCCAGAAGACCTGAAGTGGACTCCTGAAGTGGACTCCTGAAGTGGATTAGCATCCCTTAAAGTAACCAGCTGGTGAAGCTCTGCTTCTCTGTCTGATCTCGGAAGACCCTCAGTGCTGTGTCACCCTTTGGACTAGTGGGACCAGCTAGTCTCAACTAGGGCTGTACCGAATAGTGAATCTACTATTCGACTAAATAGTTGGTGCATGTTTTTGGCCAAAGCTGAATAGTAAGCCTAATAGTTTTAAAAGACAAAAAAAAAGTGTTCGCAAGGGCAAGCCCTGGTAGCCATCGCCTTCCCCCAATTGTAGCATGAAGGGGGTGGGGGGAGTCAGTGGGCTTTCCCCTAGTAGCCCTGCATATTATTTTGTATTTGAAAACTGTCCAACGGGGTAGGTCACCCCAAAGCCTTGCCCCAGCCGCTTCATATGCAGAATTTCTTTTATTTTTATTGCCTGAGAGGCTGGCAAGGCCGGAACCCCTCCTCCCCCACCCCCCTTGCACAACTGGGGAGGTCGCCGGGTCTTGCCCTGGCGCACCCATCTGGTATCTTGTAATTTCTTTTTAAAATGGGACGAGTGGGTCACCCGAATAAGGCCCGGCGCTCCCTGCCACTCCCCAGGAAAAATGGCTGGGGTCGCCGGGTCTTGCTCTGGTGGCCCTTGCACCTGCAGTTTTGTAAACATATAATCCAAGAGGCCTCCACGGCAAGGCCTGGTGACCCCCAAACTTCCCTGTGCAATAATTGAGGGGTTTGCTGGGTGTTGTTCTGGTGGATCCTGCAGCTGCATTTTATATATTTTTTTAACACGAGCCGGGGGCCGTCAGAAAAAATCCTGGCAACTATCCCCATTGTCCACCCTACAGCAACAATTGCAGTAGCCACCAGGTCTTAACCTGGAGGCCCCCACAGCTGCATTTGTTATTTTTTTTAATGAGCTGGGGTTTCGGCAGAGCAAGGCCCAGCAGCAATCCCTCCTGCCCCTGTACAGCAACAATTGCAGGGGTGCATGGGTTAAACATGCTGCATTTTTTAAAAACGTGCCGGGATCCACAAATGTAAGAACCAGCAAACCCCACCTTACCCCCCAAAAGCCCTCGCACCTCCATGTAGCAACAATTGTGGGGGTTGCCAGGTCTTGCCTTGGAAGTCCCTGCAGCTGCTTTTTTTTTTTTACGATTTGTGGGGCTGCCAGGGCAATGCCCATCAAACCCCTCAGCAATGTACGCGGCGGTCACTGGTTGTGCCCTGGAAAACCCTGCAGGTGCATTAACGAGCAGGGATACTGCCAGAGCAAGACCCAGCGATTTTACCCCCTTACCCTCCTCGCTCCTAACAGGGGCACGGCTGGGGGAGGTGGGAAGAGGGCTTACCTTGGCCTCAGAGCTGGGGACAGCTTCCGCAGCCATTAAGGAAAGACCTTTTCTGATGTTTGTTAATCTGCTTAGAATCACATGTTGTGCATAGGTCCGACATCCAGTGGTCACTGCGGAGTATTGCATTTTGTTTTTCGTAGTCGAAAAGGGGACGTCGACAAGGCGTGTCTGTAACACTATCCCTATAGTGACGTGTGTTGTACCCACAATCCCTCACGCGTCGAGGTCCCTCAGATTGTTTTTTTCCGCCCAGCTACTGGTCGCCTTTACGCGGAGCTCTTCGAGAGACATTGCAGATTTCATCTCCTCGACCTTTGGTCGTTTTCCTATATTAATATAGAACATATCGATCCCCCCCCCTCGACGCTGTTGTGAAGCTGTCTCCGCCGAGCAAGATCTTCGACGGAGGGGACGAGCGGAGGAGATCCTTCGGCGTTGCCGAACACGTGGCCTGGCCTTGCAGGCCAAATACAGTAGGGAGAGTGGGGGTCGTGGGACATCTCTAATTCTTTTCTGAGAATGCCTTTCCTTTTCCCCATCTTTTCCCTTGGGGTGGTTATCACGTTTTATTGCCTCGGCTATGGAGAGGACACCCTTTAGGTTTTTCCCGCTTTGCAAGGGCAAGTTTACTTGGAAGGACAAGCATTCACGAAGCATTCACGGTGTAACCGCTGCTTGCCCCTCGATCACAAGGAGGAAGGTTGCACGGCTTGTCGGCTTCTTAAGCCGAAGACTCTAAAAGACCGTAGGGTCAAAAGGTGGGCGGCCTACGCTATGTCGAAGGCCGACGCTCCACCCACCGTCGCTACCTCCGACAGTGACGAGGAACGTGATACCATGACCTCCGCTACGGAAGTCGTAAACCCCCCTAGAGAGCGCACACGCGCTTCGTCGTCTGTCCCCGGCCCCGACGGGCTCGGCTCACGCCCTGCTTATGGGGATGAACACCCCGGCGACACTGACGCACACAAGACCACACATAAGCACACAAACCATGGCTCTTCTTTGCCAAAGGCAAAGAGAGCATCAGCGCCCAAGGAGACGCAGGTTTCACCGGCGGCCTCCTCGGACCGTTCGGGTTCGAAGCCCCTCTCGCAACCGCAGCCGCGACCAGCGACTGGGCTTTCGGCAAATAAGGGTGCCGCCCCCAAATCATCGGCCGGAGCGCATCAGCAGAAAGCGTATGCCGCCGTAGAGCGTTCGACACTGTGGAAATCAAGACCCGGACCAGGGTTGGGTTGCTGAAATTATACTTTATTCTTGTGGTTTAAACTAAAGAAAATATAGTCCATGAACTCCTTGAGAGTTACTCCACTCCTAGGCAGCCTTCCAGGAACGTTATTTAAACCCTCTTAAGTCTCCTTGGTGTCCGAATAGGCCCACCAGTTGTTCCTTCTCTCCTCGTCCTCTTCGTATGACTAGGAAAATCAACAACAAACGCTGGATTAGTTCCCGGGCTTTTATGTGATGTGAGTGACTTGCTTTCCCCCCAATGGAAACTTCCCCTGTCAATCTGGTTTCTCATTGGCTGGTATTGCCATGTCCCGCCTCCTTTAAAGGCTGCCGTGGTTTCCCAAAGTGTCTGATTCTGCTGCCTGCCAGGAGAATCCCACTCCCAGGCAACTCCACCCCGTGAGTCCCTCCCACTCTTGGAGGTCTCTCTCCCTCGCCATGTGGGTTCGTGCAGGCGGCCGCTCCAGAGCGGACCGCCCCGCCGAGCAAGCCGTCTCTCTCTCTCCTCTCTCTTCCTGGCGGGGAGAGACGCTCGGCGGGCCGCGTGGGCCGGCTCTCCGTGACCACCCGCTCATCCCGCGGCACTGCCGCCACCAACCCGGATCTCGGGCTGCAAGCCGCGGCGTCACCCCCGGCGGGCTCAGGTAAGGCTGGGTGGGAGGGGCCCGCTCCTCTCGTCTCGCGGCCCGTTGCAGCGATCCCGCGGAGGCCCGCTATCCCTCCCGGCACCCCCTCCACTCCGGGTCCCACCTCACATCTCCCCAACACAATCCCTGGCCGATTGGGCAAGGGAGCATTCCGGGACAGATAGTCAGCCACCAGCTGGAAACCCGCAGGCCTGTGTAAGGTGTGGAAATCGAACGGTTGTAGAAACAGGAACCATCTGAGCACCCGCTGGTTGGTATCCTTATGTCTTGCGAGCCACTGTAAGGGGGCATGGTCGGTATACAACGTAAAGCAGCGACCCAAGAGATAATACCTGAGGGTCTCCACTGCCCATTTGATGGCCAAACACTCCTTCTCAATAGTGGAATAGGCCTCCTCGTGAGGTACGAGCTTCCTGCTCACGAAACAGACGGGTTGAAGTTCGCCCTCCTGTTCCTGTGAAAGTACCACACCCAGCCCCTGATTAGATGCGTCCGTCTGAAGAAAGAAATGGCTATGGAAGTCGGGGCACCGAAGTACTGGATTTGAGGTGATCCTCTGCTTCAGGACATCAATAGCTTCCAAAGCAGCGGGGTTCTTGGACAAATCGGGAGACCCTTTGTTCCTCAAAGCGTCAGTTAGTGGAGCTGCCACCGAGGAGAAATCTGGGATAAATCTACGGTAGTAGCCTATGAAACCCAAAAAGGCACGGATCTGTTTCTTCGTGGATGGAGTAGGAATCTCATGAATGGCCTTGATTTTTGAGAATTGTGGTCGTATCGTGCCTCCGCCTACCATGTGTCCCAGATACTTCGTCTCGTGTGCCCCTATCACTGTTTTCCTCGGATTAATGTGTAGGCCAGCCTTAAACAACTCAGACACCACTAGTTCCAAGTGGTGTACATGGTCTGTCCAGGTCGTGCTATACACGACGATGTTGTCTAAGTAAGCCGCAGCATAACTCTCATGGGGACGTAGTATGACATCCATCAGTCTCTGGAAGGTGGCTGGTGCACCGTGTAGCCCGAATGGCAGAACCTTGAACTGGTATAGACCTTGGGGAGTTGTAAAGGCAGTCTTTTCCCGGTCCGTGGATTTCAAGGGAATCTGCCAATAACCCTTAGTTAAGTCAAGCGTACTTAGGAAGTTGGCGGCTCCTAGCCTTTCCAACAGCTCGTCCATTCTTGGCATAGGATATGCTTCGTAATTGGATATCGTATTTAATTGTCGGTAGTCCATACAAAATCTAACTGTACCATCGGGTTTTGGTACCAACACTATCGGGGATGACCATGGGCTGGTTGATGGTTCGATTATATCCATACGGAGCATCTCCTCTACTTCGTTTCGGATAACCAGCCTTCGTGCTTCTGGAATGCGATAGGGCCTTAGCCTAACAATCTGTCCGGGATCGGTTTTAATCTCATGTTCGATTAAATCGGTCCTCCCTGGTAAGGCCGAGAACGCTTCTCCAAAGGGTGACAGTCTGGTCAAAAGTTCTGACTTCATCGACGGAGTCAAGATGATTCCCCATTGCACGTCTTCTAGCTTGCCCTGTTCACGATTCACATTTTGTTCTGAGGTTTCCTCACCGGTATTCATTGTGGCTGCCAATACAGGCGCGTTCCATGCTTTTAGCAGGTTCACATGGTATACCTTGTCTGGTGTGGCACGATCGGGTTGGTGGATCCGATACGTTACAGGGCTAAGTACCTCTGTGACTTCATAAGGACCTCTCCATCTGGCCAATAGCTTATTAGTACTGGTGGGTAGGAGGATTAGTACTTGGTCTCCTTTTCGGAAAGTTCTCATCCGACTTCCTTTGTTATAGTTTTTCTCCTGGTTTGTCTGTGCGTGTCCCAGATTAGTCTCGGCCATCGAGCGGAGGGCTGTCAGATGTTCCTTCAACTCTTCGGTGTACTCTGTTAAAGAGATCTCATCCGAAGTCTCCCATTCTTCTTTTACAAGATCAAAGATGGTTCGGGGTTGTCTTCCGAAAAGGAGTTCGAACGGAGAAAAACCGGTAGACGACTGTGGGGTGTCGCGTAATACCATCAAGACCAAGGGCAATATGCGGTCCCAGTTCTTCCCATCTGTCCCGGTCACTCTCCGTATCATTTTCTTGATCGTCTTGTTGTATCTTTCGACAAGGCCATCAGTCTGGGGATGGTATACCGAGGTGCGTAACTGATGTATCTGCAGTCTTTCGCATACCTGCCGAAGTAAGGTGGACATAAAATTGGTTCCTTGGTCGGTGATAACTTCCGAGGGTAACCCCACTCTTGCGAAGAACGGAATGAGTTGGTCGCATAGTTGTCGGGCTGATGTTCCCTTCAAGGGAAATGCCTCTGAATATCGCGTAGCATAGTCAACAATGACTAGCAGATACTTGTATCCACGGGATGCGGGTTCTATTGGTCCAACAATGTCCATGCCTATCCGCTGGAAAGGAACGTTGATAAGGGGCATCTTCTGCAAAGGGGCTTTTGCTGGTAAGACACCACTTGTTAGCTGGCAAGTGGGACACGCCTTACAGAACTGGGATACTTCACCGTATATGCCCGGCCAGTAGAACCGTCTCAGGATGTTCTGTTGCATTTTCAGGGAGGCCATATGTCCGCCACAGGGGTGGTTGTGTGCCAGTTGCATTATGACCATTCTATGGGGTTTTGGTAATACCAATTGTTCCTTTATAGTCTCATCGTCCGCTTTATATTATCGGTACAATAGTCCGTGACGGAATAGAAAGCCAGGTCCTTTTGTTACGTCTGGATCTTTCTCATTGGCCGCCCTCTCATGGGCTACCCGAAGGGTGGGATCAGTTAAGGTTTCCCCCCTCAGGGAATCCTCATGATCTTCGGGTTGCCAGTTGATGGGTCGGGTCATGTAACTGGCTTGGCACCACTCTAGTCTATTCCGTCTTTTATGTCCAGGTGGGTTTCTAGAGCCACCTATGTTCGTGGTTCTGTTACTCTTCGCTCTTTCTTCATCTAGTGCTTTATCAAAGTGGGGCAGGTCTGTTCCCAGGACCACTGGGGTGGGTAGAGTAGGAAGGACGGCAGCCTTTAATTGAGTGGTTTCATGATTCACCTCTATCTGTACCTCTCTCATCGGGTATGTTTTAATGTCCCCATGTATACACTTTATCGGTATAGAAATGTTAGGTAAATTAGGGTTATTACTCACGGTGGGAGATATGGCTATTTGTCGGCTTCCGCTATCCAGCAGCGCCCGGGTCGGTCGTCCATCCACCCGTATATCCACGATGTATGGACCAGGGCTACGTACTTCCGGATGTGGCTTCATGTAACCAAGTTCCATAGGCTCTGTGGTTTTCCTTCTGGGGCAAAACCGGGCAATGTGACCCCATTCACCACACTCAAAGCACTGGGGTTGTCGAACTTCCGGGATTATGGGTGTCTGTTTCTCCTCGTATCCAGTCTTTCTTTCTTCTGGTTTCCTGGAAACCTCCTCCGATTGCCTCCATCTGGGGTATGGTACTTTTGGGCCTTTTTGTATCTGATGTTCATAGCTCGGCGACGTCATCCTTCCTGGTATGCTTGTTGAGGGGAAGCGATTATACCCGGCCTTTTGGTAAGCCGACGCAATGTCCACGGCTTCTGCCAACGTAGGCCTGTGGTGTTGCCTAACCCATATTTGCATTGGGCTTGGCAAGGCTTCTATGAACTGTTCCAGGATTATTTTGTCTAGGAGGGGTTGATTGGCTGGTGTGGGGTTTTGCATCCACTTCTCCGTCAGGTCTTTAATGCGGTAGTATATGTCTTGATATGGGCAAAATCTTCCTCGGGGCCAGCCCTTTGAGAGCAAAAATACCCAATTCAGCCCAAAATACAGGTTCTATTGTGCTGAGCAGTGATCTCATGCTAGTGACAAATGACACCCTCAAAGTTTTAGCATATTTATTCTAAGCAGTGAATTTCATATACATTTGGGATTCAAGTTAAAGAATATTACAAAGCATAGCAATGCAAAATATAGTGAAAAGAAATATAGAGAAACATAGAGAAACACAGTCTTACGTCCCTTTAATCAGCACTGGGAGACCTTGGCTTTTCATAAGCTAGCTGTAAAAACAAGCCCCGCTCAGAAAAACAATGCTGGAGGACACCGTCAGAGCCAATTCCGGGCACTTGACCGTGCATGAATCAAGTCCACAGGACGATCTCCCACCGAGTCATGTGTGCATGGATATTTTATAATCTCGTGCTGTCAGTCACCATGACGCACAGTTCCAGAACTTTCCCTGTGCAACTGGCTCATGGAAAAAACCCAACTCTCTCTGAGAGGCTCCCTGCTCGCTCCTACCCCTCCCTGGTTCCCATCTGCGAAGGCTGAGGAATGTCTTATCAGTACCTTCCCAGAGAAAAGGAAGATTAGCTTGGAGCCAGGGCTACCGTTAGTGAGGCTGAATATTCTAAGGGAAGCAGGGATGTATTAACCCCATCTGCAAGCTCTAAAAGGCATGCACTCATAGCTTAGTGTTTATAGCGCTTAAGACTGGCTATCTAAGCGCTATATAGGTGCCATGATGTTCCAAACACTCCAAAAATACCTATTAGCTACAGAGCTAGGGGCCCTCTCCCTGCCTGTCTATCAACAATGCATAATGTGACCTATTTCATACTAGGCCTGCATATTCCTTGTAGCTCACTACTGCATAATGGAAGTGCTACAGCAGACTACTGTCAGCATTTTTAGCACATACTTTGAATACACTATTGGCTTTCAGCGGCTAATGTTGTCATCTAAAGCCCTGATTGGCAAGGTTGCAATTTCGTGTATCACTACAGTATAACTGCCTGGGACTCTCTCCGTTTTTTAACTTAGTGTCCCTTAGCTGAAGGCGATAGGCCTCCTCATCCAGGCCTAGACGGTCCAGTACAGCTGCTTTAATTTCCCCATATGGAGTGTTACCATTGGGGTTCACAGCCTGATATGCACCCTGCATTACCCCAGACAATAAGGGAGCAACATACTGTCCCCAGCGTTCAGGCGGCCATTGCGCATTTCTTGCAATCCTCTCAAAGCTTGTGAAAAAAAAAGCTGGATCCTCTCCCACCTTATATTTCTGGAGCAGGGTGGAGGGCACCAGGGGTTGGTTCCTCGTGCTGGTCACTGCATCAGTGAGCCTGATAATGTTCTCATGTTGTTTGTCCTGGGCCGTGGTCTGTAGGGCGCCCTGTAATTGTATGGCTTGCTGGAACGCCTGGCGGTCAGCCACTGCCTGTTGCGTTTGCAGCTGTATTAATTGCTGCAACTGTTGTTGGCCATCCGTCAGGGTTTTAATTAGGGACTCCATCGCGTTGTCGCAGATCCCACCTTCGTCGCCAATGTGGAAATCAAGACCCGGACCAGGGTTGGGTTGCTGAAATTATACTTTATTCTTGTGGTTTAAACTAAAGAAAATATAGTCCATGAACTCCTTGAGAGTTACTCCACTCCTAGGCAGCCTTCCAGGAACGTTATTTAAACCCTCTTAAGTCTCCTTGGTTTCCAGATAGGCCCACCAGTTGTTCCTTCTCTCCTCGTCCTCTTCGTATGACTAGGAAAATCAACAACAAACGCTGGATTAGTTCCCGGGCTTTTATGTGATGTGAGTGACTTGCTTTCCCCCCAATGGAAACTTCCCCTGTCAATCTGGTTTCTCATTGGCTGGTATTGCCATGTCCCGCCTCCTTTAAAGGCTGCCGTGGTTTCCCAAAGTGTCTGATTCTGCTGCCTGCCAGGAGAATCCCACTCCCAGGCAACTCCACCCCGTGAGTCCCTCCCCCTCTTGGAGGTCTCTCTCCCTCGCCATGTGGGTTCGCGCAGGCGGCCGCTCCTGAGCGGACCGCCCCGCCGAGCAAGCCGTCTCTCTCTCCTCTCCCTTCCTGGCGGGGAGAGACGCTCGGCGGGCCGCGTGGGCCGGCTCTCCGTGACCACCCGCTCATCCCGCGGCACTGCCGCCACCAACCCGGATCTCGGGCTGCAAGCCGCGGCGTCACCCCCGGCGGGCTCAGGTAAGGCTGGGTGGGAGGGGCCCGCTCCTCTCGTCTCGCGGCCCGTTGCTGCAATCCTGCGGAGGCCCGCTATCCCTCCCGGCACCCCCTCCACTCCGGGTCCCACCTCACAGACACCCATAACGTCGAAACCACAGCTCTCCGCTGACAAACGAGTCGCTGAGAGTTTGGCGAGGATCGTGGTAGCCGACGCCCACAAGCGTACGCCGAAAGACACGTCGAGCACTACGCAAAGGTCGAAAGACACGCCGAAAACACAGGGACGATCTCCTTCAGTCGAAGGGATTCCCAGCACACCTGAAGGCTTTTCGGAGGGCGACGGGACACTTTCCTCGACGTTATGGGAGAGGTCGAGCCGTTTTCAGCTACAAGACACCAATTTTCCCCCGCTAGACCGCTCAGGGGTACCCCATGAAACCATGGAAAGGCTCCATCTCTGCATGGAAAGAATGGAGAGGTTTATGAATGCCCAAAACCCTCCCACTCTAAAGAGAATAAGAGAAGGGCCTCAGGAGGACCCCAGGGCCAAAATTCCAAGATTAGACCAAGACACAGCCTCAGACTTCCATAGTGTGTATGACCTCACTGGGGAAGAACATTATTTTGAGGAAGAGGATGATTTTATGGACGAGGAAGACGGACGGAACCAGGAGGAAGGTCTGGAAGACAGCCCAGACTTGGTAGGAGAAAATCCAGAAGAAGGACCTTCTCACCCCTGGCAATCACCATCAATATATTCCGACACTGATGTCCTGAACCTAAATCCTCCTGACATTTCACCTGTTAGAAACACGTCTCCCATTGACGATCAACCCACATTCAATGCCCTGTTGCGCAGAGCAGCAGCACACTTTGAACTGGACACTGGGGAGCTCTCCCCTGAATTAGACTTTGTAGAAAGGGTAATTAAGGAGAAACCCCTGGTCAGTCAGACAATTCCCCTCCTCGCTTCGGTGAAGAGAAGAATCATCCCTTCGCTGTCCACACCCGCACTAATCAGAGGGGTCAATCCTAGAATTGAAAAACTTTTCACTCCTTCACCCTCAGACCCGCTGTACATCAGGGGACATTCCATTCCGGATTCCCTGGTAGTAACCAACACAAGAAAGAGGGCAGGGGTACCACTCTCCACCAGTGAGGCACCACCTGACAAGGAGGGCAAGCGGTTATATGCCCTTGCAAAAAGAATTACATCCTCAGCCGCCTTTTCTGCAAGAATTGCCAACAACAATTCTTTGCTCGCTAGCTATGCGGACGCGCAGTGGGCCAAACTGCGCAAAGACGCCGAAGAAGCGCCGGAACCATTACGTACACGCCTGCTTTCAACTATTGGCGAAGGAACCCAGGTCAACCAGAGTATTGTAAAGAGCTCTCTGGATGCGGCAGAAACTGCGGGACGTTCCCTAGTTCAGGGAATAGTCCTTAAACGACACGTATGGCTGCGCAACTCAGGGTTCAAACCGGAGACACAGGCGTCTTTAATAAATAAACCTGTTGAAGACTCAAACCTCTTCGGGAAAGCGGTGGATGAGGCTCTGGAGATGGCTAAAAAAGAGTTTGATACTATCAAAACTCTTGACCAAATCTCTAAGCCCGCTGCCAGGCGCGGCTATGGCAATAAACGCTTTTTTCGTGGCCAACGCCAACAACAAAACCAGCAGCAACAGTACCCTGCCACCAATTTCCAGACCAATAGTGGCCAGTACAGCCAAAGAGGACAGCGCCGGGGCAAAGGAAGAGGGCGAGGGTCCACCCCCAGAGGTTCCCAAGCCCCTAACAACACCAAGTGACGCGAAGATTCGCGTCCCCTCCCATGCAACACCGGTCGGGGGCCGGATAACATCCTTTCTTACAGCATGGGAGGGTATAACGTCAGACCGCTGGGTACTTTCCACCGTAGCCCACGGATACTGCATCGAATTCAACAGTTCCCCCACATACAAACCCCCGAGGGGACGACGCATGTCACCGGAACATCTTGCCATCCTTCTACAAGAAGTACAGCAACTGCTGGAAAAAGGAGCCATAGAGGTCGTGCCTCTATCTCAGGTAACGGAAGGTATTTATTCAGTGTACTTCCTTGTACCCAAAAAGGATCTAACCATGCGCCCTGTATTAGATCTGCGCCCAGCGAACAAGTTTATCAAACCCCAAAAGTTTCGTATGGTGACCCTACAGGAAGTGATCCCACTGCTATCACAGGGAGATTTCATGACAACATTGGACATGAAAGATACATACTTTCATATTTTAATGTTGCCAGCGCACAGAAAATACCTCCGGTTCATGATAGAGGGCAAACACTACCAGTTCAGAGTGCTACCCTTCGGCATAGCATCAGCACTGAGGGTATTCACGAAGGTACTAGCAGTGGCAGCGGCTCACCTGCGCAGGTTGTCCATCCCAGTTTACCCTTACCTCGACGACTGGCTCATAACAGGGGATTCTTACGAAACATGCTTCTCCAATACCCAAAAGACTGTAGACCTTTTGTTCCAGTTGGGCTTCTCCATCAACGAAAAGAAGTCCAGCCTAGACCCCAGCCAAATCAAACAATTCCTAGGGGCTCTAATTCAAACAAAGGACGGCCTCGTCTTCCCCTCCAAAGAGAGGGTCCAAAACATGTTGTTTCAGATCCCTCAATATGTGACCGGTCGAGAGGTTGACGGTACGCAAAGCAATGCGCTTGCTAGGCATGATGGCGTCGTGTATTTATTTGGTACCTCACGCGCGCCTGCGCATGCGCCCAATGCAGGAGTGGCTCAACAGCCAGTGGTGTCAGGCCAGCGGACTATGGGACGACCTAGTGGTGGTCTCGCAGGCCTTAGTTCTCTCGCTACGGTGGTGGACAAAAGAAAACCTAGAAAAAGGGAAACCTTTTGCCACACCCGCGGCGGAAGCCACTCTAACCACAGACGCATCCCTCACAGGATGGGGGCTCACCTATCCCATCAAACTGCTCACGGAGAGTGGACTCTGAACGTAGCATCCAAACACATCAATCTTCTGGAGCTACTAGCGGTGTTCAAGGCGCTAAAAGCCTTCAAGGAACACCTACAAGGCAAGACAGTGATGGTCCTTACAGACAGCACCACAGCCATGCATTACATCAACAAACAGGGGGGAACCCACTCGTCAGGACTGTCCAAACTGACCCAAAACATATGGAAGTGGGCTCTCAAACAGAATATGTTCCTTCTGTCACAACATGTACCAGGGGAACTCAATCTGCTGGCAGACAAACTCAGCAGAGATTTCCCCCTGCCCGAAGAGTACGAATGGCGACTGCACGAAGACATCGTCTTCGACGTCTTCACGCAATGGGGGTTCCCAGAAATAGACCTGTTCGCAACCCTTGAGAACTCGCAATGCCAAAGTTACGCCTCCAGGTACCCCCAGAACCAATCCAAGGGGAACGGTCTGTCGATTCAATGGTCAGGGAAATTTGTTTACGCTTTTCCCCCCCGACTCCTCTTCTCAACAAGGTAGTGCACAAGATGCACCAGGAACAAGTAACCATGATACTGGTGGCTCCAATGTGGGCCCAACAGCCATGGTTCGCTCACTTGATGGAGATGTCTCTATCTCCCCCAGTGAAACTCCCCTGCCCGTACAACATGCTGTCACAAGACAAGGGCAGGACTCTGCATCCATGCCCCCAGAACATGAATTTAGCAGCCTGGCTCCTGAGATCATAGAATTTGGACATCTACAGCTCCCACAGAGATGCATGGACATCCTCAGGGAAGCCAGAAAACCTAACACTCGCCACTGCTATTCTAGCAAATGGAAGAGATTTGTCATTTGGTGCAGAGCAAAGAGCATCAACCCAATTGACTGCTCTCCCACACATATTATTCTATACCTGACCCATTTATTGGATTCAGGTCTAGTGTTCAATTCCATTAAAGCCCACCTAGCGGCACTTTCTGCATACACCACTTCCCAACTCAGTGTCGTGGTGGAAGATCCCTGTTATAAAGGCCTTCATGGAGGGAGTAAAGAGAATACACCCCCCGATAGCTGACCCAGCTCCCGGATGGGGCATTAACGTGGTACTTACCAAACTCATGGGCTCACCATTTGAACCCATGCACAAAGCAACTCTTAAAGACCTCACTCTTAAGACTGCTTTTCTAATAGCTATCACCTCCATCAGGAGAGTAAGTGAACTACAGGCTCTTTCTGTTCTAGACCCCTTTGTTACAGTTCACAAAGATAAAGTGGTTCTACGCACTCACCCAAGGTTTGCTCCAAAATTCATCTCAAAATTCCATGTAAACCAGTCTATAGAACTACCAGCGTTCTTTCAAAATCCTTCCAACTTGGGAGAAAGGACTCTGCACACACTAGATGTGCGCAGAGCGGTCATGTTCTACATGGAAAGAACCAGACCACTGAGGAAGACTAATCAGTTCTTCGTCTCGGTGGCAGCAGGAAGAGAAGGGGATGCAGTTTCAAAGTCCACTATTTCTAGATGGATTGTTCGATGCATCACTCTCTGCTATACTCTTGCTAAGAGAGAACTGCCCTTTAGGCCAAGAGCACATTCTACTCGAGGCACTGGGGCGTCCATAGCTTTCATTGCAAATGTTCCCCTTGAGTCCATCTGCAAAGCGGCTACCTGGAGTTCTGTGCACACCTTTACAAAACACTACTGTCTAGATGCACACTCTAGATCTGACTCCCAGGTGGGACAGGCAGTATTAAGACATCTTTTCTCTACTGTTCCTTCTCATAACCCACCGCCAACTCCGGGTACTGCTCGCTAGTCTATGCACAGCATGTGATTCTAAGCAGATTAACAAACATCAGAAGACAATGCATTACTTACCGTAAAAGCATTTCTGATGGTTGTATCTGCTTAGATTCACATGCGCCCACCCTTCCTCCCCGCTTGGATGGAAGGAACATAGACATCTTTCTATATTTCTCTCTTTTCTGTACTCACTCACGTCTAGAAGGCTCCCTCAGGGCAGAAAAATACAAACAGAGGGACCTCGACGCGTGAGGGATTGTGGGTACAACACACGTCACTATAGGGATAGTGTTACAGACACGCCTTGTCGACGTCCCCTTTTCGACTACGAAAAACAAAATGCAATACTCCGCAGTGACCACTGGATGTCGGACCTATGCACAGCATGTGAATCTAAGCAGATACAACCATCAGAAATGCTTTTACGGTAAGTAATGCATTATCATATGACTGCTGCAGCCTGTCCCTGCTCACTCAAACACAGAAAGAGATTGCCAATCGTAGAAAGTGGACTGGAACTTCAGCTTCGAGTAAGTATTCAAGCAAGTATTCTGCCAAAGCTGAATAGCTGGTTTTTAGCAGAAATTCAGCCGAATACTTACTCAAAGGCGAAATTTGATACTCCCCTAGACTCAATGCCTTCTCGAGGATCCAACCCTTCAGAGCCTTCGGAATTGTCCCTGGACAATGCAGTGGACTGAAAAGCTGTCTCCTGGGCTACCTAGCCATAACTGTCGCCATTCCGGATTGAAGTCTCAATCTTTGGTGGTTACCAATTTGTGTTGCAAGTAGCCTTCTCCCCGAATTTCAGCTTTCCACCATCAAGGGAAACTATCCTAGAGCACCTTCTGTGACCGCATTTTGAAGAACGCCTGTTGTTGCCTGAGTGCGGAGACCGTAACTGGAGCTCACCTTACTCCAACCTGTAAAGTGTAATGAAGAGATGTGCATCGATGGATTCGGCATTTCTTCTCCGAAAAGGGTTGCATCTTGTATTTCCATTTAACCAGAAGAATCCTCAAACCTGCAACCCCCTGGCATCTCTCACAGGAATGAATGGCGGAAGATCGAGCCTACCAAAATCCATATGATCCACAAAGTAATCTGGGAAAATCAGAGTGAAGGGGGTAGGGGGTAGGTAAATGCCCGTTTGCCCATCCCACCCCCTCTCCCCCAACCCCCTGTCCTCCATAGGATTACATTGGGAACCAAGTCCCTTTGCGTCTACAGTCCATTCCACTCATCGATCCTTGGTTGGGTATCCTGGCCCTGGGTTACCCTTGGGCCTGGAAGGAAGGAAAACTTTTACCTACCTCTGGTAAAATTGTTCTAGACTACGGGGCCCACCGCAAGATGTGCCAGGAACACCGACACAGCAGAGCAGGCGTTAACCAGGCCCAGGTGGGGAGGACCAGGCCACAGGTGCACACAATGTGCACTAAGACTGCTGAAAAGGACCAAACCCACACCAGAGGAGGAGGACGACGAGGGCGAGGACGAGGACAAGGACAAAATGATCAAATACCCTTTAACTTCTGAACAGGGAGACCATCCTGGAACTGATGGAGCTCATCCAGGATGACATCCAGACCAGCCTAGACATCCGGACTGCCATACCTCCCCTGTTGAAGGTGGCGTCAGTGCTGCACTTCCTTGCCGCCGGCACATTCCAGCACTCATTCGGCATGCTGCATGGCATTTCACAGCCTGCATTTTCAATTGTGCTGGATGCCCTCCTGTGCCACAGGCACCGGTAAACACCACCAAGGGCTGCTTACATGCACTTGCGGGCATGACGAATGGGAGCAGTGGACTACACACATATCGAGCTTGTGGCTGCCCATGCCACAGAGGTCGTGTACAGGAACCGTAAACTGTACCGCTCACTGAATGTGCAGGCCCTCTGTGATGCAGACATAACAATCACCCACTGCTGTGCGCGCTTCCCGGGATCAACCCACGTCTACATGGTCCTGCGGAACAGCACCGTGCCTGCTTACAAGGTGCATTATGGTGAACAGAGGACCAGGATATTGGGTGAGTGAAAGCATCAACACAATTAGTTGATGGGTACCAGGCCACAGGGAGGGGAGGTTGTTGTCTGACACCAGTGCATGTCCCACTGCCAAGATGCCAATGCAGGGACACAGTTGGCATGCAAAAGTGGGTGGTTACCACTGGCATCTACCACATGTGTCAATGGATGGACACACCATCACAATCTGAGCACAGATGGACAGGCACATGCAATGCACTACAGGTACCAGAATGCATCACTGCTGTGTCACAGTACCCAGCGTATTTCGACACAGCCCCGCCAACACCCATCAACCCATCCATGGGTGACAAGACCCTACACACAGCATGTCCAAGATTGCCTGTCACAGGGTCCAGCAGGGCGAATGAGGGCCCGCCAGTTCATTGACCCAGATGCATGTGTCACACTCACACATCCCTAGATGTAAGCACTGTCCATTGTGTCCCATCCCTTGCAGGTAATTCCGGTTATCCATTACTGCTATGGCTGATGATGTCTGTGAGAGACGTCGAGACTCGGCAGAAAATTGCCTTCAATCGTGCACACATCCGAACCCAGACGACCATCTAGCAGACATTTGGACTGTTAAAGGCACGTTTTCAGGGCCTTCGCCGTTCAGTGGGGAAGATAGTCCTGGCCTGTGAAATGTCACACAATATGTGCATCAGGCGGAACATATCCCTGACCCCGGATATGGAAATGCCTCCTGCGGATGCTGATGAGAATGGATATGGGGATGCAGCCTGCATCCCCATATCCATTCTCATCAGCATCCGCAGGAGGCATTTCCATATCCGATGCAGCTGTAGACATGCAACAACACTAACACAGGGATGTCGGGGATGGTCATGCAGCCTGCCAGGATCTAATTGAGAACTTCTATTGACCAACCATCCACTGCACACAACCCATGGCACTCACTGGGTGTGATGCAAAGCAAAAATAAAGCAGACCACTTAAAAAATGAATGTCCAGACATGTATACATGTGCTCAACTATATGTTTTAGACAGAAAAATATCATGGCATGTGTGACCCAATACACCCTCCCCACCACCCCCTCTCCAACATCCCCTCCCCAAACACCCCCTATGATGGAGTTGTGTCATTGATGCAGTTGTTCAGAGTCACGTCAGTGTCCTCTTGTCACCGGCCTTGCCCTGTCTTGGTGACCCTGACAGCCGCATGGAGCGGCACCTTGCGCTGCTCTGTTGGGGTCAGATCCATGCAAATCCCTGTGCACTAAGGCTGCCTGCAGAGAAAGGGTGATGGACTCTGCAAGTGTGGAGATGTTCTTGTTTCCCTTCCCTGACCCTCTGTGCCTGCAGGACCGTGGCGGAGGTAGAGCAGCCCAGGGCATGGGCACAGCGCTGGCTGGTGGCCTGTACACATTCATGCATCATGTGTGACTCGTCCAGCATCTGCCTCATAAGAGCAGCCATCTCCTCGCCCTCGTGCCGTTGTTCAATCGTACGGAATATGTGCATCCATGTCCTGTATGCTGAGGATTGGTGGTGGAGGTGGGCTGTGCAGGTCCGAGGAGCTCAGGGCAGGATGATGGTAGGGCGTGTGGTCCGTCAACCTCTCTGTGCTGTCCAACATATTTGGGAGGCTGCTGTGGGGTTGCCATTGGCTGTCTTGGCGGGCCAGACAGATGTGGGACGGGGCTGGTGACTGCATGTGCCTCTGTGGGTGCTGGTAGGGCTGCAGGGGCAGTTGGCTTGGTCACAGGACCCTGTAGGATGCGTTGATGGGGATGGTGTGGTCTTGGCTGCGGTGGCGCGGGGTGTGGACTTCCTCTTCTGTGTAGGTGGCTGTGATGTGAACGGTCTACCATGCTCGCTGTCAGATAAGGTGCCTGTGGAGGTGAGAAGGGCATGCCGTTATTCACCTGTGTGTCATCCTATGGACTTGCAACATGCAGTTATGTCATTGTGTGACATTATACCTGTACATGGAGTTATGCCGTCAGGACGTGTTTCATGTGTGCTTGCTGTGTGTGTGGTATCGGGGCACATTGGTCGTAGTGCATGCACGCCACATTAGTCAGGTGTGTGCCTTGTGTATGTGCTGCCTCTCACGTTTTCACTTTGTGCACATGACCAGTACTAATCTGGCAATATGTGTGTTTGAATGTTTTTAGGGGGCAATGCTTGAGCACCCCTGGACTACGTTCTTGGTATTTTGGCCATTTCATGGGTTGGATGTGGTTCGGTGGCATGCAGTTGGAAATTGCTCCATGTACTATGTGCTGCATTTCCCTATCCACTGTGTCTGTTTTATTGTTTTGGTGTGGCACGTTGTACTTGCCGCCCTCTGCATGTGTCCCTGCGCCGGCCTCTGCCGCTCCGACTTCCTCGATTCCTTTGAGATGCAGCACATTTGCATTTCTCCTCCGAGGCCATCATCTTGGTTGGTGAGGCCGTCCCACCTCTAGTAGCCATGCATTCCCTCCTGTGGCCTGAGAGCAGGTTGCAGACTCTCAGGCAGAGGACATGCCTCCGCTTGTGGCAATCTCTTGGGGTGCAGGGGACGGGGCCCACAGCTGACACCCTCTGTGCCACCTCCTCCCATATTGCCGTTTTACGGATTTGGCTATTCTCTCTGTGGTCAGTGGCGAATAATTCCCCTGCATTGTCCACAATTGTGTCAGTCAGTACTGACCATTCCTGCTCTGTGAAGCGTGGCTTCCTCTGGCGGACATCAGGTACACAGGACTTCATTGCTGTAGACAAGATGCCACTGTTAAAATGGCGACAGGAAGTGAGTGATTTTATGTGGATTGTGTTTTTCAAAATGGCCACCGGCGAGCTTCCAGTTCCTGTGATGTGCCAGTGATTATGCGGTTGCCGGAAAGGGTGCTACCGGTTTCATGGAATCACCGGAACATTACCGGGAAACTCATAATGAGGCCCTTTGTCTTGTGATCTGTCTCATCATTTACTGCATCTAAAATACTTTCCAGCTTTGCTGATTAAGTAATCCGGTGTATATTTGAACTTATGGTGACTGTATCTATTTGTATCATAGTGTTGTGCAATAATACTACCTGTTAGAATCACTTCTAAGTGTGTTCAGAAGGCTTATAATACATTTTTTTAAATATTCTTTTTATTAACATTTTCATCAAACATAGGGAACACCACCAAACAGATACTCTGCAACATGCTGGCAGCTTCATGCGTTTCGAACTAAGTGTGAGGGGCAAATGTTCAAGCCCCAGTGCCCTCCACGTCTCTATAGTGCATCTGTTAGTGTATTTCATGTGTGCTGATGTCTGACGTACCTTCCACGCCAATCCGACCTATGTTTACCCGCCTGGTGCAGCCTAGCCGGGCAAAACTGCCCAAACTTCCGAACATTCAACCAACAAAACAAATGCATACCAAACCCTCCTGCCTCTTGCACCCCCCGTCTTCTCGTTTCCCCGCCAGATCCCTACTCTTTCATTCAACCAGACCTTAGACTTGTTAAGGTGTACGTCTCGCAACTTGGACGTACCTCTGTTTCCGGATGATGTCCGCGTTGAGGAAGCCAGTCTGAAATCTGGACGGGGACCACCCCCCAGCACCAAAGATCTTCTTCTTGTAGTGACCTTGGTTGCTGTAGCTGGCACAGGCGAGACGGGCAACCAGGAAGTCGAGAAGTCCAGAGAGGAGAGAGCTCCGTAGAATGGCTCAGGGGAGAGAGCTCAGAAGATCGCCAGGAGAGCCAGACACAATCAGTTCAGAGGAGTTCCAAACAGTCAATTTGCAGGCTGTGGAAGGATGGGTAGCCAAGTTGACGGAGAGAGTCCAGGCCCAGGCACATCCGGAAGATGTTGAGGTTAAATTGGAGCAGGCAAGAAGACTGGTACCCCAGCAAGGCAACAAGATAGGGACACCAAGGAGGCGGATTGACCTCAGGAACCTCAAAGGATTTTACCAGGGGAAGTCAGTAAGGGAATAACAGGGAGGCCAGACAAGGAATAGGGAGCCAATCTGGGAAGCGGGGATTCCAGGCAAAAGGAGGGAACCAGGCAGGGAAACCAAGCAACAGAAGGGAGTGGGTCCGGTGGGAAATGCTAGAGAACCAGGCTGAAGAACAGGACGGCCTGGCAGGAAAGCAGGGACCCAGGCGGGCAAAACTGGAAAGTCTGGTAGAGGAACAAGAAGACAAGGCAAAGGAAGGGCAGGGATCCAGGCAGTGAAGGGAAGCAGGGCTGCAGAGTCCAACAGGAGCCGGCGGCGAAACAACGGTGAGTCAGGAACAAACCACGTTAAGACGCGATTTGTTCCTGCACCCGATCGCTATTTACGGCCGCGGTGCGAAACCGAGGCTTGGAGCGCGAAGAGAACCGCGCATGCGCCGTGGTCCTTCCGAGGCGAGAACGAGGCTTGAAGCGCAAGCCTTCGATCGTCTTGGTCCGCGGCTCACGCGTGCGCCCGTAGCCTGGACCACACAGCTGATTGGGGCATCGGAGAGTCTCCCTCCCATAGATCCGATACCTAGAATAGAGCTGCCAAGGAACATAGCGACCCGCAGCCTTCCAGGTACATGTCCTAACAATACTTCACAGCACACAATTCACGGTGGCATATCATCAGGCATAGCATCAGAGGGCACAAACATCTGCTGGACTAGTGCATTCCATGCTGCAACATCAGTGCTGGTTTCCCTCAGTTCCCTATACACCACCCTGTGCCACACCACCGTTTTCTCCTCTGCATACTTCGAAATGTCACCCCACCATGCCTCTATGTGGGACACCCCCCTGTGACTTCAAAGCCAGCGCTATTCTGCACTTTGCCAGGATACAGATGAGGTACTTCATATATGCGCTTCTGCGCGCCGCCTCTGGAACAGCCCCAGCAAACATGCTTCCGGTGGCCACTCATGCATTGTTATTCCGCCCTTAGAGGCTTTATTTGCGATATCCTCCCAGAACACCCTGATTACTGGGTATGACCAAAGCATATGTAACATATCTGCCGACGTGCCCATGCATCTTGGGCAACTCTGCTCTCCTGCTCTAAGGGAACCTTGAAATTGCTCTTGGGGTCTTGAAACTAAGCCCTGAGTCTAATAAATAGCTGCAACTGTTTGAATCTAGCATTCCTGGTGACCCTACGCACATGCAGCAATACCCTGGCCCATTCACCATCTGTGAAGGTCCGGCCTATTTCTTCCTTCCATTTGGCCCGGATTGTGAGCTCTGTCCCACAGAGTGAGTCTGTTATCAAGTCGTTAAGTCTAGAAATTACGTGACCTCTCTCCATCAGGTCATATAGGGTATCCTGCATATCATCCCCTGCTAATCCCTCTCTAATGTCCTGCCATCTAGTTACAATTGCCATAGTCACTGTGTTGTATGTTAAGAATTACCCTTGTGATATGCCATAAGTCTCAGCTCAGGGAAGCCCGCCATGGTCCCCTCCTAGCATAGGTCACCTAGTGTAATGACTCAGTTCGGCTCCCAATACGGTCTAATGTTGCAGGCCACCCCTCGGCTCTCCCCACTGATTGCCACCAAGGATATATTGACAGAGTACGGGTCTCGCTTGCCTGCCAGTCTCCACAATCTGTCCCACAGTTTCCTGCCCAGTTAGATCAATGCCGACGTTCCCACCCGACCAGCCCCAGTCACCCAAAGTACCCCTGTAAGGAAAAACACTGTAACTTCCCTCTGTAGCAGATCAGTGTCCATTGAAACCTCATCAGCCAGCCAGGTTACCACGAACTGCAGTTGTCTGGCCAGGTAGTATGCTTCAAAGTGCGGCAGCTTAATTCCCCCTTCCTTATGGTCCCTCCTGAGAGCCTCCAATGATAACCAACACCTTTTCCCTCCCCAGATGAATCCCCTCACTGCTGTGTCAAGCTTACGGAAACAGTCTCAGAATCTCAAACGGTATATTCACAAAATAGTATAACAAACACAGTAACACAACCATTTTGAGCAGCACTTGCGACCCATCATGGACAACGGGAGCTTTCGTCAGAACCCCATTGATTTCTCGACACCTCGGAGAGCCCTCAGTGTATTAGCTTCATGTTCCTTCCCAGGGTCCCAATAAATATCTATTCCTAGATATTGAAAAGTGTTCACCGCCCACTGGATCTCCAAGTTTGGTAAGTGGCGATGATCAGCTGTGATTTTGTTCTACTTATTATATTGCCAGACAGTCGTGCAAAGCCGTCCAGTACTTCCAGCATGTAAGGTAGGTTGGATTCTGTCTGGGTCCTGCATGTAGAGCAGTATGTCATCTGTGTACAAGGAAACCATGTGTGAGTGCCCCTCGATCAGTATGCCTACGTCACTAAAGTCTGCTCTTAGAAAGGCCTCTAGTGGCTGCAGCACCATTATGAACAGCATGGGGGAGAGCGGGCACCACTGTCTGGTCCCCTTGCCCAGTACCCATGCCTTCCAGATTTTACTTGTGCCAGTGGCTTCTCATATAATACGTGTACCCATCGCGCAAACTGTGGCCCCACCCCAAAGCTGTAGCTCTGCATGCAGCCAATCTCATCTTACTGAGTCAAACGCCTTTATGGCGTCGAGCGAGGCCACAGTGTATTCCTCATTCCTTAGTCTTATCTATTATGTGATGGAGCCGGCGCAGATTCCAGGACGTGTTCCTCCCAGGGACATACCCAGTCTGGTCCGAGTGTATCAAGTTGCCAGCCTGTTGGCCAACATAGCCGGCAGAAGTTTACAATCCTGGTTGATCATTGAGAGCGGGCTGTACGATCCGCACTATAGCTGCAGTTTGCCAGGTTTCAGCATCAACACTATGATGGATTCACAGAGGATGGCCGGCAACTGACCCGTCTCGTATGCCTCCTCGAGCATCCGCAAGAGTGGCAGCGCAAGCTCACCTGCAAACTCAGTCTGTCCGCACCCGGCATCTTGCCCGAGGGCAGCGTGTGCACAGTGGCCTGCAGCTCATCTACCGTGAATGGAGCATCCAGTATCTCTGCCTGTTCCTGCTCCAGACAAGGCAAGTCAATCGCCGTCCATACTTCAGTCAAATCCCTGGCATTGTCCCTCTCCTCAGTGGCGTATAAGCACCAATAATACCGGCTAAAGAACTTGTTGATCTCACTTTGGGCTTTGCATTCTTCCCCGCAATCGGCTTTTATGAAACATATCATGTGCTTTTTCTCCTCCTCAAGACACAGCCAGGCAAGCAACCTTCCAGGTTTGTCTCCGGTCTCATGGAGTCTCTCCACGTATCTGCCATAGTCCTGCTTGCCCAAAGGCTCCCCGGCCGCCATGCAGACCTGCCAGAGCTCAAGCAACTTCTTCTTGCACACAGCCGGTCGCTCCCTCGCACCCCTCCCTTCCCGCCCAGTCCTCCATTCGTGTCTCCACGCTAGCAATATCCTGCAGCAGGCCTTTCCGTATTCCCCCCCCCCATCTTCCCAATTGCCTCCCCTCTGACCACCACCTTGAAGCACTCCCACAGGGTTCCGCACTATTCACTCCCTTCATTGAGAGTAAATAATTAATCTATCCTATCTCCCATGTAGGTCCTAAACTGCTCATCTTGTATTGCCTCTGCTCTAAGCTGCCATGTTGGGATTGGAGGAGTGCCCGCTATCTGCCGCCACATCACCACAAGGGGCGCATGGTCTAAAAGGACCTTTGCTCTGTAATCCGCTGCAATACATTTGCCCATGGTGTCAGTACCCGTAAACATGTAATCGATGCAGAATTGAGTAGAAGGAGTAGTCTTTCTTGTCCCTGTACAACTGCCTCCATATGCCGGCCACTCCCCAGCTCCTGCAACAATTCCCCCAGCGCCTTAGCCGGGGCCTGCTTTCTGCGCCCACCATCTGACCTGTCTAACACCGGGTCCAAGGCGCAGTTAAAAGTCCCCACCCCAGGGCTCTGCTATTTGGTGCCAGCCTGGGGCCTAAGGATCTAAAGAAACTGGCAGCGTTTTGATTAGGGGCATACGAGTTAATGATGCGGACCTCCCTTCGTTCCAAGAACCCATGTACTGTGGTCAGCCTACCCTCACTGTCACATTTACATTCAATGGTCTAAAAGGTACAGAGGGATCCAACAGCTTCTAGGCTGTTCAGGCTCAGCTGCTTCTCACGCTTAACCAGTGTCTCTCTCCCCTCCCACCGGTCTCACATGTGGCAACAGGGTACCCCTACCATGCACCGCAAGAACAAAATAACAGTCGGCTAACCAGGGCTAAACACCTGTCCATGGGTCGCCCAATAGTGACACCCGGAGGTGGCGTGTGATGGTCCGTCTCCTCCTTTGAGGTTCACCGTCTCCATCTCTTGCCAACTGTACATAATCAAGTCTCCCGCTACTGGTACATGGAGCCAGGCATGCTCGTTCCAATGTGGTTAATCGCTGGTCTGCACATTGCGCCCTCCTGAGGGGGGCCGCACCAATCGTGTCCATCCACGCCTGTGCCCCTTCCCTGTTGTCGAAGAAATGGAGGTGCCGTTCTGTAGCACCTTAAATCTGGCTGGGTAAATCAGCATATACTTCAGGCTTGCTTGCCACAGTCTCGCCCTACTTGGTCCGAAAGATGCTCTCTGCCACTGCACCTTCAGGGTTTAGTCTTGGTACACCGTGATCTTGGCGGACCCCCTTTGCATGATTCCTCCTTGCCTGGAGAAAGCCAGTATAGCTTCTCTATCACCATAGTTAGGAGCTTTGCGATCAATGGTCTCAGGGGTGCTACCGGCAGGGGGCCTTCTAGCCCGGCACCTGTGGGCTCGCTCCA
Organism: Ambystoma mexicanum; assembly: GCF_040938575.1. NCBI lineage: Eukaryota > Metazoa > Chordata > Amphibia > Caudata > Ambystomatidae > Ambystoma > Ambystoma mexicanum. The sequence goes on from NC_090923.1 coordinate 1,135,117,888, forward strand.
CTGTGAACCCCTGAGACAGGGTTCCCACCCCAGTCTACTGCAGAAACATGTATTCCACGTACCTTGTGGGATCCATGCCTTCTGTCCAATATCCTTATGTTGTTTTGCTTCAGCATCCTTCGCTCTGCTCTCCAGGGTAGCCACCTTTAAGTTCAGCGCCTGCACCTCGGACAGGGTTCCAGTTATGTTCTGCCTGTTATCTTCAGCCTCTGTCTCCACTGTCTGCACCCAGTCCGCCAGGGCACGGACGTCCTGCCGTAGCAGCCCCACATCTATCCTGACCTCATCAATGCCTCTCTCCAGGGTCGACTGCAGTGTTGCAATGGCTTTCAGGATCATGTTCTCCTCTGTCTTGGCTTCCGGCTGCGTGGTGCTGCCGTCCATCACGGTGTCTCCACTGATCCTTTCCTTGCTTGCAAACGCCTCCATCTCAGTTTTAGATTTGCCCTTACCCTGCCCGTCAGACATGTGTCCAACGTATCTCCCTTTGGGTCGCTGCACCGGCTGACAGACTTGCGCCCTGTTTCTGTCCCAGGGTCTGGCTATATCGCGGCCCTGGTCCAGTGTTCTCCTTTCCTGGTCAGTCTGTGGGCGTGGCACTGGGGGCTGTGCTCTCCGGTATGCTTCTTGGGGGTAGGAGCGACGCACAGTTCGCAGGGTCAAACCGCCCCGCGCTGCTCAGCCTCCACCATTTCAATCGTTCCCTCGTTTCAGAGGGGCCGCGGGGCCGCAGTTTTACCCAGCAGACAGTTTATAACAGCGCTCCTCTGGGCTGGCTGCTACACCTCCCGCCTCACTCTGTGTGTCGTCCACTCTCGTGGTGGGCCACCCCTTTTCTGGCTCCGCAACCCTTGTGGTGAATCTCCAGCAGCCAATCCAGAAGTCAGCTGAAGGTGGATCCCAGCTCCCACCGCACAACTCTGTCAGGCCGTCAAAGAAGAAGGCGTGCGGCCAGGTTTCGATGCTTCAAAGTTATTCATTTACTACTGCTGCGTGGAGCATTCAGTCAAAACACCATCAGTTTACTGCATTCCGGCAATTGTTGAGTTTTGGGATGTGATGAAGGCCATTGCTTATGAGCAGTGTAGAGCATAATAATAGGCAGCATGGAAGGCTATCTTAATGATTTGCGTGGTGCGTAATAATAGTTAGGCAACATGTGCGTTCCAAAATATCATTCGCTTTCATTGGCGCAGTCAAGGGTAGATAAAGCTGCAAATATTGCATTAGCGTCCTTCTTGCAGTGGTCACTGATCCCACGCCTTCGGACAGCGCTCGAAGGAGGTTATATAGCAGCTTCAGCCAAAGCCAGAGACTCTGACATTGTGCAGTGAGGCCTCCCCCAGCAGCAGTCTGCAATTGTAGCCAGGCCCCCCAGATCCCACAGGGGTTTATCAAGCCGAGGGTCGTCCCAAGCACCTTCACAGAGATGCTCAGCTTTACAGGGGGTGAGGCCCGCGTGACCCCCCGTTGTTGGGATATTAACTGAAGAAATGTGCAAAGACTACGTGCACACGTGGCAACGCCCTCTGCCCCGCTTAGCTACAGGCACGCCTTTGCCTCGAACCCTCCTTTGGCCTCCACGCGTCCCACGGGGTGCTCACAGGCTGATCTCGGCGCAGCTCACAGCACCCCAGCGGAGCCGCCTCAGCGTATGGCGGGCACCATTTTTGGCAGTAAACTCCAGCAATTTCAGGTGAGTCGTGTCTCTGTGCCTCACCAAAGGACGTCGACTTGGCAGTGATAGTGTTCCCTAGGCATTCCGATACCAGAATCTTGTCAGAGAATCAGTATACAATAGCGAAAAGCTGATCAATGGATGGATTGGGCAGGAGCTCACAGAGGTCGATTCCTTACTGCATGGCAGCTAGCCACGCCCCCCCGAAAGCCTATAATAAATGTGTTTTTATACGTGACTGTCTAAATTGAATTATTGTGTGCCATAGTCCTTGAGGTCCCCTGACCTCACTCACTCTCTTCTTGAGACTGAGCCCTGACTGTTCATCCAATTACCTTGATTGGGTTTTGCTAACCTCTCAGAGCTCCCTGTTCTTCATACCTAGGGTGGCCTCCTAAAATCTGTCCACCCGGCCAGATTCTTGAAATTCATCTTGATAGGTTGTGAAAGCCTTGCTAACCCTTTGTTGGCTTTTCAAAGTCCTACCTCAGGTAGTTACTTTGAAACACCCTCCTAACAATGTTCAATGTGTGATTTTATTAAAGGTGTATTCTTTGGGGGTAACAGTGGGGATTAATTGTACATCACTATGAGCCTGTTTCCTCCCTTGAGTTACACCTAAACGCTCTGCCATTGATACCCCATTAGAACGTTTGGTATTTCATTTGCTCTGGAAAACCCTGTTCTACCTTTATGTAGTTTCATATCCCTCACCTGAGTGTTATCGAAAAATCTTCTTATCACTGGTTACCGTACCTGCAATCTTACGAACGTTTATGAAATGTAACCTGTATTTAACTTCTACCTGTGTGGACATTCCTTTATTCAAGGTATTCTTTTGCTCTGTATTCTTGCCTTCACTGCACACTTCCCTAGAGCAAGCTGTTTGCCCAACCACTGCTACCACTAGAAGAGGTATTAAAGCTAACAGAAGCTTGTTTGCTCAGGCTTAATGCAGTAAAAATTGCTCCTGACTCTTAATCACCAGGGGATCGCTCAGAACGTCTGGACTATTTGGTTTCACTGATATTTGGCCAACAAAGACTTGGCTTGTGGTTGGACTTTGTGGAGACTACACACAGCCCTTCCCTAAATTCAGAATTAACTACATCAATCTGCTAAGGACTACCAATGAATAGCCTATCGGCGCCCACTTATCCCCCACCCCACCCTAGAATATACACTTCATTATGATCCTATGGTCCCACTCACTTTGCCCACCTGACCATTGAGCTTTCGCCCATACAGTACCTGTACATAGACTGTCTTGATCATATTTTGTATTTATTCTGCATGTAAATCGCAACTGCTGCCTTCCTGTGATATTTTGCAGTCTATATTTTGTATTTTGTATTTGTACAGTGTATATATCCCATGACCCCACCCTGCAACTTAAGCTTCGCATTTTCTGTACTGCTGCGCCCGGATACCTGCGGGTCTGGTGCGCATTATAAGTGAATAAAACAAACAAACAAACAAACATGGTGCTGAACTTTGTTTCGCTCTGTGAATTATCTGCATGCTGCAAAGATGCACATAGCTAGAGCCTTCACTCATATTTTCCCCTTCCCACTCTACCACCCCACTAACCAGCCTTCACTACAGGACCAACTCCATGGTGGCTAAACCAAGCCATTACTGGGACTGCGTCCTGATCACTGACCAAATGAAGAGACACAGTCAGAGGCAAAGACTGACTGTCACTCGTGAATGATGGTGCTAGGGCAGCAAGACGAAGAGGCAGACGTTTGGCAGAATTGGGTATTCAAGAGTCCTTGTCTTCTAGTAAGCTGGGCATGGGTGATGAGTCTTTGTCCTTAAGGTCCTCAGCTGACAAGATTATATTCAATCTGTCTCTGTTTCTCCCTCAGGTGGACCAGCAGGCTGCACAGTTAGTGCGGATGTTCGAACTATCTCAGAGTGAGCAGAAAGTTCGGGAACTATTGGTCACATTATTGAAAGAGGTCTTGTCAGAGTTTTTTCCAGGTATGTGCTTGTGTCAGTCTTTGTATCTATGAGCTATTTACCAGTCTACATGTTTTAATAGTATGCGGTTGCTCTGACCACCTGCATGCTCTGTGTCCATGGCTGCGCTCTGCATCATTCTACGTGCAACCTTCCTTTACCTTCCCCTGGGCTGGTAGGGGTAAGGTGTCACAGGTGCCATTGTGTAACAGAAGTGGGGATGCAGTCATTCCAGAAAGCCTAATATCTTAGAGACTTGGCTATTGGAGTTATATGCTTCCACTAAATCCTTCAAGGGCGAGATAAGTAAAGCCATCCCACCTCGGTAGCGCTATTACCGCCAGATTTAAGGGTCCGCCAAATCAGGGCTTCGGCGGATTTCTCCCCAGCTCACGCCAGCATTACCGCCCAACTCGTGATGAGGCCCTTACTCTTGTTCTTGAATGTGTTTGTACTCTAAGTTGACTGAGAATAAAGGGGAGGTGATCTTTCCATTCTTGTCACAAAGTCGGTCATTTTTCATGCCTTTTTTTCATTGTTTTCTAGAATGCCTGAACTTGGTGGCCTGTGCGCATTATAGAACTACTCCTGCATACCTATTTCGAATGGATTGTGTCCTCCCACCTATTCCTCATCTTTGATATTCGATATTCAGCTTCAGCTGCTTTGGAATTTTTTTGCCGACAGAGGGCTGTGTGCGTTGATGCAGTCGACTCGATGTCCCTCGAGGGTCTTCGTCTCAAGGATGTCATCAAAGGTATATAGCACGCACAGTACCCGTTGGCTTCAGCGCCATTTTTCTTTGTACGCTTACGCTTCGAGAAACTACGGCGCACTTTTTCTAATCGAGAACATTTCTTCTTCCTCAACACCCACTACTCCAAAGACCTGGTTCTAAAGTGTTGAGACTGCGAGTCCAAAATGTCGATAACCGTCCCACATCAAATATGTCTGTGGTGACCTCGGCCTGCTCCAAATGCCAGTCTATGACCGGAAAGGTTCTGAAGGAGCGAAAGGGGAAATTGGCGGTAGGTAAATACCCCAATAAATCCCCATTGACTACCCCATTGAAAAAACCTTCCTCGGACGAGCCGAGAGGCGACTCTCCTCGAAGGAAGAAGGTTAAAAGATCCAGATCGAGGAGTGGCTCCCACCACTCCTCATTGTCGTCTAGGAAATCTGAAAAGAGGCACCACAGGTTGCCTTCTTCGACTTTGTTGTCAGACACATCCCCTGAGAGGGTATCTTGTCCCACAAAGGCCTCCACACTGGCCGAATGGGAAGCATTTAGGTTTGAAATGCTAAAAATATTTGAGAGGCAAAAACCCTCAGCAGGCCATGTTGCTACTGCGCCTTCCAAAGAAGCTGGAAAGGAAAGGGCTCGAGCCAAATCCCGTGCTCCCTCAATCCCTCACGAAGGCCAGATCTTCATTGAGTGTTGCTGAAGCCTCGACGAGATGAGAAATCATCTAAGGATCCTTCGAATCGTAGGTCGAAGCATAAGGCGATGCCTAGGTCGTCAACAACAATTGACTCCAGCTACGCCTTCGACAACGACTGCGCCATCGCCAGCTGTTCCTTCTACACCTATGGCACCTTCAACACCATTGAAGCCTTTGAAGTCGACTTCAGTAAAAATATAGACGGCTCCTCAAAGGTAGAGTTCTAAATTTCTGAAACCGGTAATGCCCATACCGGTTAAGGAATATAGTCCTTTGCTAAGGAAAGAATTCTTCGAGCCACAAACAATTTATGAGGAAAATAGCCATCAGATACTGATGCGCTTTTTGGGCTTCAATATGGTACACCTAATGTGCCTGAGAGTTTTATCTCCGAAGAATCCAGTTTAAAAGATCTCTTTGACAAGCTGCAAACAGCCAGTGGGATGGACTCTTCATCAGAGCTTGAATTTCGTAGTCCTGAAGCTGGTGAGCATGCAGATGCTTCATATAGACAGTTGATGTCTAAAGTTGTAGAGTAATTGGGGTGGGGTTGGCCAATTTCCCCTGTGAGCAGGATTATCTTTGATAAGGGTCTGCAAATGAATCCCATTTTACCATTTCACATTGCTCTCCAAAAAAGGGTGGCAGCAAATTGGGAAATGCCAGAGGCTAATCCGACAGTAAACAAAAACCTGACTAGAAAGTACCAGTTATCAGTCATCTAGTAGTGACCTTGACTACCTATCAAAACACCCCACTCCAGAAAGTCTGGCAGTGCAGGCAGCTACGACAACTTCAAAACAGGCTGCTTATCCTATCATCCCTCCAGATAGGGATGACAAGTGAGTAGATGAATGGGCAAGGAAAGTATTTTCTGCAGGGAGCATGGCTCTTAAATCAGCAAACTCAACGTGTGCCTTAGCAAAATTCTCATTCCCTCTATGGGACTGTATTTCAATGGCGACGGAGCATATCCCTGAGGGGGAGGAAAGAGACGGATTCTTGGATATTGTTAGAGATGTCAAAGAAGCCATGTGCGAGTCTCTTCAGTTGGGCCTGGATTCTGCTGACTGCATCAGCAGAGCCATGGCAACTAGCACTGTAATACGCAGATGTGCGTTGTTGAGGAATTCAGGATTTGTGCTGGATGTGCAGGCTGGACTCCTTAACATGCCTTTTGATGGTTCTCACCTTTTTGGGAACAAGGCTGACGAAAGCCTTGATAAATTGCAGACCTCGAAGGTGGCAGCCAATTCCTTAGGTGCCGCTTTTAGGCAGCCTCGCCCTTTCGCCCCAGCGGAAAGCCTTGGAGGCGTAGATCTTTTCGCTACTACTCCTCAGTTGGAAGAGCGAGAGGAATGGCTGGTCAAAGAGGCCAAAGAAGATTCCTTCGTGGTGGACGAGGGAGAGGTGATCAGCCCGCTCAAGCAGGGGAATCCTTACCAACAGCCACTGCAATAGCCGCCTCAAAACCTCACTGAGGTCTTGAGTCACGAAACACCAGTGGGAGGCAGGCTGTCTCAGCATCTGAAAGAATGGCGAGACATTACTTCGGATGCTTGGGCATTGGAAACCATAGCCCGGGGTTGCTGCCTTCCCTTCATTCAAAGACCTCAGAACCATCCACCGGGGAGCCACACTTTTGAGAGTTCCAGATCCGCTCCTTGTGCCGGAAATGTTTACCCTGCGCTAAAGAACCATTGCCTCTAGCGGAGAGGAACAAGGGATTGTACTTTCCATATTTCCTAATACCCAAGAAGGACGGAAGACTGAGACCCATTTTGGACTTGAGATACTTGAACAAGTTCTTCAGGAAGGACAACTTCAAGATGGTCACATTTTCTCAGATCGTTCAAGCCCTCCGACTCCAGGATTGGATGGTGTCATTGAACCTTTAGGATCCTTGTTTTCATGTGCCAATCCATCTCAAGCACAGAAAATTCCTGAGGTTCCCCGTTGGCGGTTCTCATTATCAGTTTCTAGTTCTGCCATTCGGGCTGACCTCCGCCTGAGGGTTTTCACCAAACTGATGGCAGTGTCCGAACAAGTCCTGGATCATCTCAACCTCACCTGCCATTCTCTTCACAGGCTGGGCTTTTACCTCAATTACAAGAAGTCCCTTATGACGCCTTCTCAAAAGCTCCAATTCATAGGGGCTGTACCGGATACATCCTTGGGAAAGACCTTGTCAAGTTTCAGAGTGCCCAGTGTCTCCTGGCCTTCGATTCTTTTGAGGTTGCTCGGCCTCATGGCATCCTGCATTTTTCTGGTGCCAGAGGCTCGCCCGAGAATGAGATCCCTTCAATGGGCTCAATTCTCAGGCAACATGTCAGACCTACGTCAGGTTACAGGCAGGGTCGCACAGGACCTTCTGTGGTGGGCCTCCGAGGACAACATTCTGAAGGGAGAAACTTTTTGCAACCATGGCTGGAGATAACAGTAGTGACGGACGCCTCACTCACGGGGTGGGGAGCCCACGCCAACAATCTGACAATCAGTGTTTGTTGGTCTCCATCTGAGTCCAAACTAGACCTCACTCTTTAGGAGCTGAGGGCAATAGACTAACGCTGAAGGCCTTTCTGCCCTCTGTACTGGGAAAGAATGTTCTGATAATGACGGAACACAGTGGCCATGTACTACCTCAACAAGAGAGAAGGTGTAGGGTCACTACCACTGTGCAGAAAGGCAATGCAGCTTTGGTACTGAGCAATTCAAGAAGGAATCTCCTTATTAGCAGTTCACCTAGCCGGAAAGGAGAACACAGCGGCAGACACTCTGAGCAGTCAGAGCACAGTCTGCCATGAGTGGCAACTAGCTCAGGAAGTCCTTCAAGAGATCTTCACCCTTTGGGGAGCCCCGCAGTGGATCAGTTCGCGACCAGTGTCAACCAGAGGTGCGAACTGTACTGCTCCAGGGAATCTCCTCCAGAGGAGCTCTAGGAGAAGCTTTCATGGTGGACTGGGAATTTCCACTCCTGTATGCGTTTCCTCCAGTCCCCGTCCTGAGCAGGTTCAGGAAACAAATGGTCCTAATTTCCACGGATCAGGCCAGGAGGACGTGGTACCTGGACCTTCTGGATATGTCCATCTGCTCTCCAATGCGTCTTCCACTAAGAGAGGACCTTCTCTCGCGACAGGAGGGTCGTGTTCTCCATCCAGAAGTCAAGACACTCCGCCTTCACGCATGGTTTCTGAGAGGCTGAGATACAAGGATTGGGACCTCCCGGATGACGTAATGGAGATTTTGCTTTCGGCCAGAAGGCCAGCAACAAAGACCTTGTACCACTGCCATTGGAACAAATTCTGAAGCTGGTGCATGGACATGAATGTGGACCCTTTACTATACAAGACACCAGAAGTGTTATATTTTCTACTATACCTAGCCAACCTGTGGCTCCAGGTTGGAACTATTAATGTCTATTTGACGGCGCTATCCATATTTAAGCGCTCGTAATACGAATCTTTATATTTCAAGATCCTACTAGTGACACCATTTCTAAAGGGGCCCACCAATGTGTTCTCCTCATCTCCTTTCCAGGTTCCAGTTTGGGACCTTAATCTGGTATTAACGTGTTTTCTGCATGCACCTTTTGAACCTCTACATCCATGCCTGTTAAGATTGCTAACATTTAAAACTATACTCTTGGTGGCATTAACTTCAGCCCGTGGAGTGAGTGAATTGCAGGCACTGTCATACAAGCAACCCTTTACTATTTTTGATAAGGTTAAATGAGTCCTGAGGGTTAACCCTTCATTTTTACCTAAAATCATTTCAGATTTTCATGCAGGACAAAAAAATTGTATTTCCCACTTTCTATCCTCCATCTTACCCTGGCAAAGAGGAGGAGAGATTATACAGATTGGATCCAAGTAGTGCTCTAAGCTTCTACATATATAGATTATCCAAAATTTGTATTGATCAGCTTTTTATAGCTATAGAGGTCACATACTGGGTCAGGCTGTGACTAAACAGACCTTATCCAGATCGATCGTTCTGGGAATTTCAGAATGTTAGACTGTTGGGCAAGGATCCTCCAGAAGGCTTAACGGTACAGTCCACCAGGGGCATGGCTACCTTTACAGCTCTGCAAAGGGGTGTCCCAATCAAAAGCATTTGTGAGGCAACTACGTGGTCTACTATACACATGTTCACAAAACATTATTGCCTTGAGTCTTCCCTCGGTTGATGGAAGCTTTGGAAAAGCTGTGCTCCATTCGGTTCATGGAAACCATTAATAACTACATTCTTACTGCTCCACCAAAACAAACACTGCTTTGGTAGTCTATCAAAGATGAGGAATATGTGGAAGGACACAATCAATTCGAAGAACAAGTTACTTATCCCTGGTACCGTTCTTTCGATTGGCTGTTCCTCCCACGTATTCCTCATCACTCTCCCAGCCTACCCCACAGTAGAATTTCCCATTATATTACACTTTTCGCTCCTTCAAAGCTTAGTACGGTCAAGCCTGTGCTTATGCAGGTAATTTCTGCTGTATGAAAAACAGAACTGAAGCCAAGGGTCTCTGCACATGCTATAAATACCTTCGATGACATCAACCCCTCGAGGGACATTGAGTCGACTGCATCGACGCACAGCGCCCTCTGCCGAAAATATTTTGCCGAAGCAGCTGAGGCTGGATATAAAATATCAAAGATGAGGAATACGTTGGAGGAACATCCAGTCGAAAGAACGTTACCAGTGGTTAGTAAGTTGTTCGTCTTACTTAAACAATTTATTTCGGTTGTTCAACCATAAATGTACATAATGATAAAAAAAACAAATATTACATTCATAATAGGCTGAAATAATACTGACCAATCGTGGGACTTATATCAAAAGGATTAACATTACTGAGGAACTCTTAGTTATCCTAAGAGAAATGGAAGCCCCTATCGCCCCCGGTGATACCTGCACAAAGGATAAAGTATGGTGCACTAATATCCAAAATGCATTGTCCAATAAAATTGCCCTCCTCCAAAACAAAATATCAGAGAAAAGGATAAGCCTTACCAAAATAGGATCTACCCACAGCTCCATAGACCACGCTTCTAAACCCCCTCAGCGTTTTTAATTTTTCCAAGTCTCCACGCAAGAGGTGGAAAATATCATTGCCTTACTTAAACCCTCAAGATGCCACAGAGATATTTGCCCTGCCAAAATAATCGAAGAAGCAGCCAGACACCTGTCTCCCTTTATCATTAAATTAATCAATGCCTCATTTCTAACTAGCAGTGTCCCCAATAACCTTAAGGATGCATGGGTCTTACCACTATTAGACTCAACTATCCCCACTAACTACAGGACGATTACAACTGTCCTGTTTTTACTCAAGATAATAGATAAAGCAGCCTTCCTCCAGATCCAAGAATATTTGGAGACCAACAACCTCCTAGGGCTCAGGCAATCCGGTTTTAGACCACAACATGGTACAGAAACGGCTCTGATATATCTTAAGAACCAAATAGACAAACTCAAAACAATAGGAAACTTGCTCTTTTACTACTGCTAGACCTATCAGCTGCTAATGATCTGGTAGATCACAAAGTGCTTTGTAAACATCTGTCCACTAATGCACATTTCTCCCAGGAAACCACAGCTTGGATTCACTCATTTCTGACTAACAGGTCAATGAGAGTCTTCTCTCCTTCCGCCTCAGCAGACCCCTCACCTATAACATGCGGAGTACCCCATGTTTCTTGTATATCACCCACGATGTACAATGTCTTAATGAAGCCACTTTTTGATGACCTTGACCATCTGGGTGTCACCTACACAAATTGTGCAGATGACATCCAGATCCACATACCCCTCACTGGTGACTACGATACTGACCTGGCCCTGGTGAATAAAATGTTTCTAATCATTCAGGCATGGATGGCATCCCACGGACTTGAATGATGACAAGACGGCGTTCCTGATCCTAGGAGCGCCGGCTAACCTTAGCACAATCAGCAACAAATACACAGCCTTCAATATTGACGGCATCAACATTAAAGAGGCAAAAGAAGTAAAAACCCTAGGTTTCTGACGCAGCTCTGGTGAAAAGGCTTCAGAAAAATGCTCAAAAAACAGGTGGGACAATTCAACAAACGTTTTCAAGGTTTTCACCTTGTATCCATCAATCCACCCCATCATGTTTATATGTGCAAGACACATTCTCTCTTTTCTTAAAATCCCTGAACCTTTGAAGGTATTGGGTAGGTTCGTCCCAAAACTTGGCAATCAAAGCATACTTCATGCACTCAAACTGACCCCTTTCTTCCACACTCAGTTTCAGAATACAGTCATATCCAGTCTGAGACACTCTGCTTAACAAACACTTAGCCCAATCTCTCTTACCAACATCATGAATTGCATAAGCCATTTCAAACTCTTCAATCCATTGGAGGACATCAGAACCCTCCACAAACACACCAACCAAATATTTCATGAACTTGGTGGCTGGGGACCTGCCACTCTCAACTGGTTTAGCTGAAGTCTCCACTCTAGCTTTCTCTAGCTGGATTTTCTGGTGATCAGTGTCCCTATCTTTGAGTATCACTTGCTGTGCTAACTAACTCCTCTTTCTTTAACTCTGCTTCTGTTTCCAGCTTTTCGTATTGAAAGGCTAACTGTTCCCGTTGTAGCTCCAATTTTAAAAGTTCAATCTTCAGGCCCTCCCCTGAAGAGCAGTGCTGAGGTTCGGAACAGAGGCAGCAGGAATGGTGGCATTCCCAGAGTCAGATTCATGAACAACCCCAGGGGCAGAGTCCTCATTGGTTGCATCCCCCCCCCTTCAAGAGTTTCACCATCAGTCTGGTAGTCCACCAGGCCAGCTATCAGCTCAGCCCTAGACCTATCTTCAAAGACTAACTCCCTGGCTTCACAAGCACTCTGGAGAGCCTCTAAGCTCATCCTAGTCAATTTACCATTTGCAATAGACTCCATTGATTGTAATGCAGTTATCTGGTACACAACTAAACCTCAATATAGCAAAGTGTAGATATTTTGTAAGTCGCACGGTTATACACTGATTCTTAAAACCATAAGCATCCTGCCGCTGCCACCATTGTAAAGACTGGAGTGCGGTGTCAGTACTCCTGCTCTCTATATGGCAGAGGAGAGGCACAGAGGACCCGAGCCAAGATTCTCTATTATTGGTAACATAGTCGAGCAGTCAAGGCCTAGCTTCTCAGGAGGTGATGCAGGCTGGTTCTTAAGTACAGTGTAGTCCCCAAGCACCCACAAAGGAATGTCCACACACTATATTAGTTAAAACACAGTCTTTATATAATTAAGGTTCAAGGTTATATACACAATCACAATCACTCACTTTGTGCTCAGTAAATCTACCATGGCAAAAATATACAGTTCTAAGTGGTACCACAATTATTATCAGATTTCATTAAAGTGCATCAATTGTACTCTGGTTAAATGTCACACAAATCACTTAATAAAGGTAACCAACAATAGACACAGGAGGGAAAGCAGTTAGTTAGACCAATTAGCAGAATACTGTCCCCTACCGTTTAGGCACAGTTCTGTGTGGAGATCCCTACACCTGGGAAACTGTAAAAAAAAGATATGCTACTAGCCCAGTCCATATATTGTTCTATAAGTCTTATATCCTTCTATAATGTTTCTACCACCCCAATGTACCTAGAATAGCAGATTTCAACGAGTCGTCGACGGATCCTTCTTGAGCGGCTCCCTTTACAGCAGGAGCCACGGATCGTTGAGATCCCTAGAAGAAAGTGAACTCGGCGTCGAGGCGGCAGCTTCGGTCCCAGCGGTGCTAGTCGCCGACGGAGCGAAGACGTCCTGCAAGGAAGAGGCGTGTGGTGCACCTCGATGTCTGTAGCTCAGGACCGCAAAGAGTTTGTGAAGAATTGTGGTGCCTAATTAGGTCTTCTCTTGAACAGTCTTGACGGCTCGGCGGCTTTTGGATTTCGGCGAAAGGAGACGGCAGTCAACCTTCTTCAGGCTCGGCTTCGAGATTCAGCTTCAGTTTCAATGTTAGTTTCAATTCCAACTTCTGAACGAATTCTAGCAGTGTCACATGCCGAGGGAACTGGCGTGTGTGGAATAGGTGGCGCCTACCAGAGTGCGACGGTCTAGCTTCCTGCAGCCTTGCGGCCGTAGGAATCCTTTTCCATCGGCTGAACCCGGAAGCCTACGCGTTGCAACCCATTCGTGTGAGGCTTTCGGGTGGATACGCTGCAGTTTTCCTCGCTCTGCTTTGGTCTTTCCTTTTTCCCTCCGGTACCAGTTTGCTAGCTTTCTTGGCTCTTTGTTTGCCAGTTTCCCTTCACGTTCCTTTTTTCTTTGGCAGCCTTCTCCTCTGCCGTTTCGTGTTTATCCTTTCTCCCTTTCCTGTTGTTTTTTCTTGTTTTTGTGGCTTTCTCCCTCTTTTTGTTTTGCTGTCCTAGTTAGGCCCTCGTGTTCCCTACTATTATTCCGGCCGTACTGCCCTCCTGTTGCTTAGCAGCTCTGTCTGTCTTGGACTCCTTTCTACTCCAGCCACCATCATCTATACTGAGCGTCATGGCCTTTCGGAGACCTTCACTACCATTGCCCAGAGAGGGGTTTTTTATGCCGCTCAGCTTTTTACCCTAATTTGTTTGTTCCGGAAGAAGGGCCCCCCTAGACCTCTCCGAGGTCAGGGTGGCTTCCTTCTGAGGCAGAGCTTACCCCCACACCAAAAAAAGGCACTGTGGAAGACGTGATTTGGCCGCCAGGTGGACGACGATACCACAGGTGAGGAGGAGGGTGAGTGGCGTGACCAAGAACAGGGGAATTCTTACATTGACAGTGACACAGTAAGAGGCCCCCAGATATACTAATTGATATCTCATTCATTCTTCTGGGTCACACTCAGGTAACCAATCACTCAGAAGGGCATTCAGCAGTCAGTCAGCCAATCAGGCATACAGTGCATTCAGGCCATACTCCTCCCTCTCAGGCATTTACAACAAGGAATGTGTATTGGGAAAAGTACCCAGCCATTCAACACTACACACTGCATTCATACCAGTTTCGGGCAGGACTGTCTCAGTCATTGTGTCAAACACCAGAAACCAGACATCCACAAAAAGAAGTGCATATTGGTCACATACTCCATTCACCCAGGTCCCACCCACAGGGTGTACCCACAACATACAATCACTGGGTGGGAAGGCTCCAGTCAGTCTGGCCTGGACTTCACAACAACACCATATATGAAACTTCCACCCAACAGCCAGTCAGGGGTAAGGGACAGAGTCACGGCTTCCCAGGACTTTGGGAAAACAAGGTAACAGGCAATAGAAAGCAAGAGGCCACCTTGTTTCCTATCAGGAATCACTGATTCCAATGTCAGGGCCTGGGCATCCCAAAATGGAGGATACTCTGAGCACCTGTCAAATTCAGCGTGGAGCTGCCACTAGCCCATACCCTGCTCTGTGGGCCACACACAGGTGCCCAAAATCATACACTAGGGGCACAGGGTTGTACCCCCACCCATGGGTGCCATAAGGTTATCCCATGGGTCTGTACACCACACCAAAAACAGGAAGGGCTGCACTGCCAGGAGTCCCACATGGACTCCTGGGCAGAAAACAATACAGAACACTAATGAAAAAGGACTACGGGACAAAGACAGGCAGGCCCTGTCCCTCCAATGCATTTCCAGCATCACATGGGGCAAACGCGAAACCAGCAGATCCTTACAATTGTTGGGCTTTCACGTGCTTCCAGCTTAGAATTTGGATAAAAAGAGGACCTCTGCAGCTATTTCTGCAGATCATTGTTGGAGCCAATAATCCCTCAAAGAAGAGCACCCTCTTGAAGATCCAAAGATAACTCCTGAAGTGGTCCAGCACCCCTTTCAGTTACCAGCCTGATGGAGCCCTGCTCCTTTACCTGATCTCTGAAGACCAAGAACGGTGCTTCAGCCCGGGGACAAACTAGTCTTGACAGCTTCTCGAGGATCGTGCCCTTTGGAGCCTTCGGAAGTATCCCTCGACTGCCCGGTGGACTGACCATCTCTCTCATGGGCTACCATGCAAGAAGCAACGTCGTTTGTGTTAGAGTCCGGAACTTTGATGGTCGCCAGCTTGTGTCTCAAGTCACCTTCTTCCCAAATGTCAGCTTTTTAGCATCAAGGGATCCTGTCCTAGAGCAGCTTCTGTGACTGGAAATAGCCCTGCCACCAGTGAGTACACCGTTGCTGGACCTCGCCTTGCTCCAACCTTTGAAGTATCCAGAAGATGCCTGCATCAGTGGTTTTTGCATTTCTTCATTGACGGAGGTTGCATCTTGCAGCTGCACCCGACCAGAAGAATCTTCGAACCCACAACTCCTGGGCACCTCTCACCGGAATCAACAATGGAAGATTGAACCCTTAGCGACCCCCAGACGATCCACATCGACATCTCGGAACATCTGAGTTGGGGGTTAAGTAAATGCAGGGTATCGGTCCCCCCTCAACCCCCCCAGTCCTCCATACAGTAACATTGGAAATCATTCCCTTGGTCTCCTTATTCCATTCCACTCACCTTTTGGTTGTCGAACCTGAGTCGAGTATCCTGCCCTGGGTTAGCCTTGGGTCTGGAAGAAAGGAAAACACATACTTAACTTTTGGTAAAATTGCTGTAGCATTTTTAAACTATCATCACACAAGCTTATTTTATTTGAATACATTATATTTATGGTATTTTCCACAAATTCAACCAGACAAATTATAATCTCTGCATTGGTTAAAATATCACCAACTACATAACAAGCAGTTGCACACCGTCACTTCCCACCCTCTCCTCTCCTCTCCATGTCCTGCTCCTTGATTCCCGCCCAGTCGTTTAGATCTCCAATTGCAACTGTGGGCTTCCAACTCCTATGTATTTCATCCCTTCTGTACTTACTTTCCCTTCTAGCCCCCCTCCCCCCTTGAGTTCCATGTTGGGTGTGTATCTTATCCTATCCCCACCAAGTACCATATACCCCATATTCGAGGGGATTGGGTCCTCCGACGTATTCCTCATCTTAGATATCTCCTTCCAGCTCTGCTGGCCTCGGAAAATTTTTCTCTAGAGGGCGCTGCGCGTCTAGGTCCTCCGAGTCGATGTCCCTCGACAGCCGCCGTATCGACGTCGACGTCATCCTGCCTATAAAGGCCGCGCGCAGCGTCCATTGCTCAGTTCCGTTTTTCCGCGCTTACTCAGTGCCTCGGAATAACGTTGCTCAGTTTTTTGTCAGGATTTAATCTATTTACCTCGAGTATTCGATCCGTACTCGATGGCTTCTTCGTCGGAACCGACAACTCCTCGATCCGGCTTCAAAAAATGCAGAGATTGTGGGAAAAAGATGTCGCTGACTGACCCTCACAGAGTTTGTCTGTGGTGTTTGGGAGCTGAACACCATTGTTCGGAGTACGAGGACTGTATGTCCATGACAGCTCAGGCCCTGAAGGAGCGTAGAGGGAAGCTGGAGAAAGGTAAGACTTTTAAAGCTTCTTCTTCGTCGACGAAGTCGAGACATTCGTCTCCTCGTCACCATTCGCGTTCCAGGTCTCGGAGTGGGTCCCATCACTCCTCAAGATCGAAGCACTCGAAGAGGAGACGTCGAAGATCCCCTTCTCCGTCTTCCTCTTCCTCTGTTTCACCAAAAAGAATCCATTGCCCCATGAAACATAGTTCCCGGGCTGAATGGGAGGAATTCCGCAAAAATATGATGAGCGTCTTCGAGAAAGCGGCCTCAACCCCCTCGAAGACTGCCGAGAGCGATGCTCTGGTCGAAAGACCCAAAGGTCAAAAACGCCGCGAGTCGCAGTACCCGGCGAAGGAAACCTCTAGAGCGCGTCTCGAACCCTCGAGTAGGTCTATGACCTCCAAACCTTCCTCGAAGGTTCCGTCGGCGCCGTCGACAAAGGTTCCGTCGACGCCGAGGTCGGTGTCTCCGACGCCGTTGTCAAAGGGACCTTCGACACACGGGTCTGTCGACTCGACGCCAGCTTCGACACCGGCGTCGACGCCAAGAAAAGTCACGGTCACGACACACCCAGTGACTATCCCCAGGTCCTCGATGTCGATGGCTTTGAGATTGTCGAGTAGAATCGCAATTCTGTCTAGGTCATCGAGGCCTCCGCCTTTGTTTTCGACGCCACGCTCGAAGCCTTTGACGTCGACGGCATTGACGTTTTCGAGGCCGATTATGACAAGTTCGGCACCCTCTGCCTTGGAAGTGGGATTTACACCCTTTATGAGTTCAGAACAATTGAGAACCATGTCCTCAATTATGGAAGAGGGTGAATTGTCTGAACAGGATGACACATTTGAGTTGCAGGGACCTGTAACCCCAATTAGAGAGGAAATTTCCTCTGAAGAACGCAGGTTAAAGGATCTTCATGATTCCTTACATGAGGCAAGTGGGTTAGACACTTCCCCTGAGGTGGAGTTTGCTAGGCCAGACCCGGGTGAGCATGCTGAAACCCCCTATAGAGCCTTAATGGCCAGGATCACAGAGTTTATGGGGTGGTCTGCACCCTCACAATCTTTCCAACAAGATGACCTTACGGATATTCTTGACAAGGGCCCACAGGAGGACCCTGTGGTGCCTTTTCATAAAGCTCTTCAGAGGAAGATTATGACGAACTGGGAAACCCCAGATGTCATCCCGGCAGTAAATAAAAAACTGTCTACAAAATATAGGGTATCCTCTACAGACCCGGAGTTTTTGTCAAAACACCCATCCCCAGAAAGTCTGGTGGTACAGGCAGCATCTTCTACCGATGTCAAGACGGCTTATCCTACCGTCCCACAGGACAGGGACGATAAAAAATATGATGCTATGGCAAAGAAAGTTTTTTCGGCATGTAGCATGGCGTTAAAATCTGTTAATGCTACTTGCACCCTTGCTAGATTCAGCCATACACTTTGGGAGTGTGCTTCTACAGCGGCTGACTGCATCCCGGAGGGAGAAGAAAGGGAGGCGTTCCTGAATATCATACAGGACGGTAAAGACGCGATGTGCGAATCCCTCCAGACGGGCATTAATTCGGCTGACAGTATCAGCAGAGCAATGGCGGCAAGTACAACAACCAGGAGATTCGCTTGGTTGAGAAAGTCTGGTTTTGCCCCTGATGTGCAAGCCAGGCTCTTGAACATGCCATTCGATGGCTCTTCTTTGTTCGGGAAAAAGGCGGATGACAGTTTAGAGAAACTGCAAACTTCAAAAGCAGCAGCAAAATCCCTAGGCGCTGCAATCCGTCAGACACCTTTTCGTCCCACAGGAACCTCTGCGAGGGGCAAGTCCTTTCGCTTCTACTCCGCATTCGGAAGAGGTAGAGGACGTCCAGCTCAAAGGGGACAAAGAAGATACCCGAGGTGGACGGGGTAGATATTCAAAAGCCGCAGCAACAGCAGGTGCCTCTTTACCATCGGCATCCGCATCAGCCGCTCCAAAACCACTCTGAGGACTTCCCTCACAGGACACCTGTAGGAGGCAGGTTGACTCAACATCTGGCAGAATGGCAGGCTATCACGTCAGATGCTTGGGCATTGGAAACAGTTGCCCAAGGTTACTGCCTGCCTCTCCTACGCATACCTCAGAGTCATCCACCGGGGATCAGCTCTCAGAAAGCTCCAGATCTGCTCCTCTTGCAGGAAATTTTCGACCTGCTAGAGAAAGGTGCCATAGAACCGGTACCTGTAGCGGAGAGGAACAAGGGCTGGTACTCCCCTTATTTTCTCATTCCAAAGAAAGACGGAGGACTGAGACCCATCTTGGACTTGCGAGAATTGAACAAATTCCTCAGAAAAGACAAATTCAAGATGGTCACTCTTTCTCAGATCCTCCAGGCCCTTCAGTTCCAGGACTGGTTGGTATCTCTGGATCTTCAGGATGCTTATTTCCATGTGCCAATCCATCTCAAACACAGGAAATACCTGAGGTTCGCAATTGGCAACCTCACTATCAATTTCGAGTGCTGCCATTTGGGCTGACCTCCGCCCGAGGGTCTTCACCAAGTTAATGTCGGTAGTGGCGGCAAGTCTAAGGAGGGAAGGGATTCACGTCTACCCCTACCTGGACGATTGGTTGATCAGGGCTGTCTCTTCGGAACAAGCTCAGATCCAGCTAAATCACGTGTGCCACTCCCTTCACAGACTGGGCTTCTCCCTCAATTTAAAGAAGTCACAAATGATACCATCACAGAGGCTCCAATTCATAGGAGCGATCCTGGACACTTCCCTGGGAAAAGCCTCGCCACCAGAGGTGAGGGCTCAAGATATTCTACAGATGGTTACCAAGTTTCAAAATGCCCATCGTCTCCCAGCCTTCGACTTTTTGAGGTTGCTAGGCCTCATGGCATCCTGCATTTTCCTAGTGCCAGAGGCTCGCCTGAGAATGAGATCCCTCCAGTGGGCACTGAGGACTCAGTGGTCACAATTCTCAGGGAGAATGCCAGATCTTCTTCAGGTTCCCGACAGGGTGGCTCGAGACCTTCAGTGGTGGGCCTGTCAGGAGAACATTCTGAAAGGAGAACAGTTTTGGCAACCCTGGCCGGAGATAACAGTAGTCACGGATGCCTCACTCACGGGGTGGGGAGCCCATGCCAACGACTTGACCATCAGCGGTCGTTGGTCTCCATCGGAGTCCAGACTACATATCAACCTGTTAGAGCTGAGAGCCATCAGACTTGCGCTGAAGGCGTTCCTGCCAGTTGTACAAGGGAAAAACGTCCTGATAATGACGGACAACACGGTGGCCATGCATTACCTCAACAAAAGAGGAGGCATAGGATCACTACCCCTGTGCAGAGAGGCGATGCAGCTCTGGTTTTGGGCAATCCAAGAAGGAATCTCTCTATCGGCAGTTCACCTAGCCGGAGAGAAGAACTTGACAGCGGACGCTCTGAGCAGGCAGAGCACAGTCTCCCACGAGTGGGAACTAGCTCAGGAAGTCCTTCAAGAGATCTTCGCCCTTTGGGAAACCCCTCAGGTGGATCTGTTCGCCACCAGCGTCAACAGGAAATGCGATCTGTTCTGCTCAAGGGAATTTCCCCCGAGAGGAGCTCTGGGAGACGCGTTCATAGTGGACTGGGTGTTTCCGCTTCTGTGCGCGTTCCCACCGGTCCCTGTCATTCCTCAAATGATCAGGAGGTTGAGAAGATTCCGGAGAACCATGATCCTAATTGCCCCGGATTGGGCCAGGAGAACGTGGTACCCGGACCTTCTAGACTTGTCCATCTGCCCTCCAATTCGACTTCCACTCAGAGAGAACCTACTCTCACAGAAGGGAGGTCAGGTTCTCCATCCAGACATCAAAACCCTCAACCTTCACGCTTGGCTTCTGAAAGGTTGAGGTACAAGGATTGGGACCTCCCTGATGATGTTATGGAGGTGTTGCTTTCGGCAAGGAGGCCAGCAACAAAGTCTTTATACCGCTGCCGTTGGAACAGATTTTGCAGCTGGTGTAGAGAGCAGAATATCAACCCTTTTTCATGTGGTACACCAATGGTTTTGTCCTTCCTTCTATATTTGGCGAATTCAGGCCTTCAAGTTGGCACCATTAAGGGCTATCTCACAGCGCTATCCATCTTTAAGCGCACTGCGGAAGAACCATCCTATTTCAAGTTACCCTTGGTAATACAGTTTCTAAAGGGGTTAACCAATGTTTATCCCCCAAGACCATTCCAAGTTCCACTATGGGATTTAAACTTAGTACTAACTTTCCTGATGGGCACACCTTTCGAACCACTCCATTCTTGTTCGCTAAGGTTCCTTACCCTTAAAACTGTTTTATTAATAGCACTTGCATCTGCTAGAAGGGTGAGCGAATTACAAGCTCTTTCTTGTAAACCCCCTCACACAATATTTCACAAAGACAAAGTTGTCCTGCAAGTGAAGCCTAATTTCCTCCCAAAGGTGGTTTCTGAATTCCATATCACTCAGAAGATTACCCTACCATCTTTCTATCCTCCTCCTCATCCGGGGAAAGAGGAAGAGAGGTTACACAGGCTGGACCCTAGAAGGGCTTTAAGTTTTTACATCAGTAGACTAGCCAGGATAAGACAGGCAGACCAGCTGTTTGTAGGTTACACCGGTCACAAGCTGGGATTACCAATAACTAAGCAGACCATTTCCAGATGGATCATTCTAGCCATTCTGGAATGTTATAAACTGGCAGGGAAAGAGCCCCCTCAAAACCTTAGGGCATATTCGACCAGAGGTATTGCAGCTTCTTCGGCCCTCAAAAGAGGCGTGCCGGTTAAAGACATCTGTGCGGCCGCTACATGGTCGTATGTCCATACCTTTACACGATTTTACAATTTGGATTCCTCCTCCAGTCAAGAGACTAGGTTTGGAAGGGCTGTACTGCATTGTATTTATCTATAGAAGACAGCGTGAAGTCAGTACTCCCTCCTCCAATAATAGAATACTGCTATGGGAGCCTATCTAAGATGAGGAATACGTCGGAGGACACAATCCCTTCGAAGAACAAGTTACTTCTTACCTTGTAACCTTCTTTCGACGGGATGTTCCTCCGACATATTCCTCATCGACCCTCCCATCCATCCCCGCAGTTCTACTTCCCTTGTTGTTGCAGCTTACGCTCCTACAGGGTGATTAGTCTAGTCCAGAAAGTATTATTGTGGGCTACAAAACGGAACTGAGCAACGGACGCTGCGCGCGGCCTTTATAGGCAGGATGACGTCGATACGGCGGCTGTCGAGGGACATCGACTCGGAGGACGTCGACGCACAGCGCCCTCTAGAGAAAACATTTCTGAGGCCAGCAGAGCTGGAAAGAGATATCTAAGATGAGGAATACGTCGGAGGAACATCCCGTCGAAAGAACGTTACAAGGTAAGAAGTAACTTGTTCTTCTTTGATATTTTCCAGGACAGTGCCAATTCCTATACACCGTTTCTTCCAGAGTTCTGTAGTAGGCCATATCTTCCTTCCATTTTTGCCACCGTCTGCAGTTCTGCCAAGCCCCATTTAGTTGCCAGGTCTCTTTTTTCAACCACGAATCCTATATTGACAAGGTGTCTGTCCCTCCCCAAATTCACATCAACCCCAAAGATGTGAAGCACGGTTATCTTGGAGGATCTTGGTATCTCATTTCTCAACAGTTGGGACAGTACACTTAGGATCTTTTCCCACTATGCTTCAAATATTTCAAACACCCATAGTAGATGAAAGTGGGATTCCAACTCTCTTTTGCTTTTCAGACTGTTCTCATTCTCTGTCCTACCCATCATGTGTAAGCTTAACCTGGAGTAATGCACCCTGTGTTATATTTTGAGTTGTGCCAGCCTTAATCCTTTGCACATGTTTGCCTCGCTAACCACTATCTGCACACCCACCATTCCTCTTCTTCCAGCACTTCTATATAGTGTTTCCATTGTGTTCTGACTCTGACCAGCATCTGTGATGTGAAATTATTAATTGTTTAGTACATTATTATGATTGCTCTTTTCACTGAGAAGATTGACTTCTAGAGGTCTGTGGTCTGGAACTTCCATGGCACTTCCTAACTGGGCTTGCATATCGTGTTGCAGGAGTGTGTGCATGTATAGATCTCTTGGCCTCAGTCCATGTAGGTCGCGCAATATCTATCCCCACTGAGTATGTCTCCCACTTTCATAATTCCGCTGTTATTCCACCTCTGTTGCCTGTCCATTTTATATACTTCTGGGATAGATGGGTTCTCCCAATAGCGGTGCTAGCTTAGTAAGGATCCCTTTGCACCCCATGGCTTCAGTGACCTCTTTTCTATTCCTGCGCCCAGCTGCAGTTCCTGCCCCCCTGGGCTCCCGTACAGTACTTGGAGTGGTACTCTTCCCCCAGCAGAGTGATTGCCAATCAAATGTGGGCTGTATTCACCCCGCCAAAGTCCCATTTGTTTTCTACCATGAGCTGTGATGCCCAGTAGTACTAAGAATGTCTGGTACCCCAGTGTCCCTTCCTAGGCCGAGTTGGTCAAAGTTTTTAGTGGAATCTGTGGACTGCCACGTCCCCATAAGATATTTCAAAGCAGTACGTTGATTTTTGTAAAGACTGATTTAGGGACCCCTTTCAGAGTATTCTGTGGTACGTACAGCAACTTGGGGAGTGAGATCATTTTAAAAATGTGGCTTTCCCACTGAGAGTTCAGGGCATGGATGCCCAGTATCTAGCATCCTCCTGAAGCCTATTCGGGCTTGGCTCCAAGTTGTTCTGCAGGAACCTTTGCCCTTCTATATGTGCCTTGATCCCTATATAGGTAAACAGTTCTGTGCAATGGTCACTCCTACAGCACTGTTTCCAGCCCTCCCTTCACCCGCACTGTGAGTCCCTTATTCAGGTGGCCAGGGAAGGGCTGGTGCTCTCAGATCCCAACCCTGGGGGTGGACACGTGAGGGAGGATCACCTGAGTTGGGGAGCCTGGGGGTGTGTTCTGGAAAATGCCCCTAGGTGAGACGCAGTATTATACCAGGGAAGGAGGAGAGGATGATGAGATCCCCAAGACCTTTGTCGGTTGCTCTACATCTGCTTCCCTTCCTCTACTTTAATCTTTCGTACCCAGACACCATAAATCCCCACATATACAACCAATCCCCTAGGATCTAAAACATCATTAGACCTAGACACCATCCCTCCCAGAATCCCTGTTTTCCTATGTCCTATCAAAATACTCAGTCATTCTTTTCCACGTTCA
This sequence comes from Ambystoma mexicanum, assembly GCF_040938575.1. Taxonomy (NCBI): domain Eukaryota; kingdom Metazoa; phylum Chordata; class Amphibia; order Caudata; family Ambystomatidae; genus Ambystoma; species Ambystoma mexicanum. The sequence continues at coordinate 1,135,141,632 of NC_090923.1, forward strand.
TCTGATTATTATTTCCCGTACTCCCAACCTGCTCAGATAAAACACTATAGTTCCACAATCCTGCTTGTATACTTCAAGGTAATACTCCCGGTCATTCCCGTTTATGTCACAAACTTTACCAATCTTGCCTTTCTGAATTTACCAATCCCTCTAGGACGAAGAATATAATTTCTCATAACGAAAACCCCCTTTTTGACACAAACTCTTTCTTACCCTGTGGAAGGAAATGGACTAACACCAGAGCCGTTTACCTACCCTTTCCCAATACAAGGGTCAGGGAAAGTCAGACAATTCACCAGAATCTCACACACACACACACACAGGGATAAAAGGTGGAGCACGACAGCACAGGACGAGCAAGGCAGACCGCACAACGTGAGAGCCAACTCAGTACAGCAGTTTGAGGAAGCGAAAGACGGCACATACCGAGAGCATAACAAGGAGTGAAGCGACCTTGCCCTTTCCGACCAAGCCCTGTAAAACCTCTGTAGAAGGAAACATAAGACTGAGAACAATAACCATTGTGTATTGCAGCAGATGTCAACGGTACACAAGACCCTCCTCTGCTGATTACCAAGCTGGGGAGACACAATTGTCTTGGATGTACCAACCTTGACTCCAAAGAGATGGAAAGCCAGGTGGTTCTTCACAGCCGGTGAGTTGAGGGGAGAGTCGATAAGAAACCGAACTGTGTTGAACAAAAAGTAGCCAATGGCTAATTTGAACTTTTAAAGATTTCAAGAAACTATTGATGAAAGAGGGGGGAAAACCAGCAACAGAGGCGTCCGGCATGCCGTGGATGCTCACGCAGGAAACATGGGGCAATTACCCGATGGTAGAGACTACCATAACCAGAAGGCCTTTTGAAGAGAGGTCAAAGTGGTCATACAGGGGTCTTGTCAAATCCTTGGTACCGTTGAAAGTCTTTGACCGATAAGATGATTGTGAAGGAAAGGGAGATGAGTCCCGCTTGGTGAAACTAGCGCATGTACTGTGTGTCGTAAAGGTTGGCAAGAGTGAACCCGGCGGAGGGATGCTAACAAAAAGCGGCAAAGTCTAAAGTCCCGAAATACAGTGAACTGTTTAGCAAAGGTTGCCAGAAGTGAACCCGGCAGAGGGATGCTAACAAAAAGGGGCGAGGCCTGAAGTCCCTATGAACAGCGTGATGACAGAAAGAAACCCGACCAAGGGATGGCCACAGTGAACTGTTTGGGTGAAAGTTGGAGTGAACCCGGCAGAGGAAGACTGACAAAAAGGGGTGAAGCCTGAACTGTTTAAAAAGACATTAAGATTTGTGAATGCAGGAATCTAGGGATCCGAGCCCGAGAGAGAGGGATCCAGGGGTGGAACGTCACCCAAAGTTCATTGAGAAAGGAACTGTTTAGTTGATTTTGTTGAATACGACTTGTGCGGGGTCTTCGCCCGGAAGAAGGGGACGCAGAGGTGAAACCTTCACCCAAAGTATACGTGGGGCAGAACTTTGTGTTTGTTTGTTGAAAAACTCAGGCCCTTGAAGGCAAGAGGCTTTTGTTAAAAGAGACTTAACCATCGAAGAACCTGATAGCTGAAATGGAACTGTCGGCTCGTGCTGGGAGAGCTCAAGTGTGTAATGTGCTCAGGAGATCCACCTTGTCTTGTGCTCAAAACGTGGGGCAGGGAGACCCCTGGCAATCACATCCAGACTTATTATTTGTGAACACTTTTTTTTCTTTATTGAAAAGCCTATCCCAGGTTGCACTGTTGCGCAACGGACAAGATGGACGCTCCCGTGTAGAGCTCCTACGCCTAAGGCCAGCCGGGGCGTAATCCGTCGTCTTCCTGCTAATTTGCAACGCCCACACCCCAGAAGCAAGCCCTCAGACGGCTTTAGCAGACCACAGACCTTCATCCATCCCCCCCGAACCCTTCACCGCTAGAAACACTCTGCTACACCCCGCTGGAGCCCCGACACTGGCAACATTGAGGAGGCCTCCCAACACCACGAAATGGCCCATTACTCTGCATCCATTGGGCAGGCGCTCTCCCTGCCCCCTGGTGATATCGCAATTGAACATGCACACAAATTCCTGGCTCCCAGACACAAACCCAGGGCACCTCCACGACCCATCACTGCTCGTGCCCAAAAATGTTATTGTCCCAAAAGATGGGCAATAATCAAAAATATATGTAAAACATATTTTTAAAGAAAGTTCCTATGTAAAATTTTGAGCAAATGAGGCTCAAAGTGTTTACATGGGGGCATCCATTTAGTGATTTCTACCAGCCTCCTCTGTGCATGTTAGCTCTGCTCTGGCGGCACCAATCAAGTAGCAAAAGCCCACTACTTGGGAGCTTTTGCTTATTGTAGCCAGAGCAGAGCTTAACATTAAGAGGGGGCTGCATTCACTTTCATTTTACATTTTCTGTGCTCCCCAAGCCCAGGGAAGCACAGAAAACGTAAAATGAAAAGCAGAGCAATTATAAACACTTCGCCGGCTGCCGACGGAGTTTTCATAATTGCTGCTACTTTCTATTCTAGTTTCCCGTGCGCGAAGAAAAGAAAAGGCGCAACAATTATAAATACAACGTTGTTGTATTTATGATTGCCGTGGTTAGAAAACTGCAGAAATCATAAATACAACTTTGTATTTATGATTGCAGTGGCTTCAGCTTTGTCTCCCGGGCTTTGACTCAGAGCTGAAGCCACTGCAATCATAAATACAACAGAGTTGTATTTATAAATGCTGTGGTTTCAAAAGAAAAAGAAAATAATGAGCACTTACCGGCAGCAGCCTTCCTGCCTACACTCTGCTCTCCGGCACTAATGAAGCAAAAGTTGCTGTAATAAAAGCTACCAGCAGGTGGCTTTCGCTTCATTAGTGCTGCAAGGGCAGAAATTAACTCGAGCACAGGAGGCTCATCCATTTTTACAAAATGGATGCCTCCTGGTGGTTGAAATGTTTGAGTTTGAGCCTCATTTGCTCAAAACTTTACATAGGAACTTTGTTTAAAAACATGTTTTATATATATATTTGATTATGTGCCATCTTTTTATCCAATAACATTTTAGAGTGAACTATCCCTTTAACTACCGCGACCGAGACACGATCCTCCGAGCGGCCTGTGAACAGGGGGACCTGATGTTTGGGTCAAATAGAATACATGTCTATCCCGATTTCACATTAGCCGTTCAGCAGGAGAGGAAATCCTTCTTAGCAGTCAAGAAGCCACTGCGTGACCACAAGTTAAAGTATGCAATGCTGTGTCTGCCAAGCTACGTGTTGAGTGGAACAAGACTTTCTTTTTCACGCTACCCGACGAGGCCATGAAGTTTCTGGATAACACACTACGGACGCTCTGACCTTCGAAACACTGTTCCAGAGAACTGTTCTTAAAATGGTGGTCTACCTGCCTGCCTCCGACCACACTATTCCTATGATTTACTATGCACGGAAAGTTGTGCACCTGGAATACTACCGGTGTATCATCCACTACGTTATTAAGAATGGTCGCCCTCACATCTCTGGACCAACAATTGATGGAGGGCATGCCACCCCCTAACGGGGGCAATTCCATAAGAAGTATGTGAACACTTATCCTTTTTATTTGTTCTTAAGTCCTGTGCTGGCCCGGGAGACCCCGTGTACCAGCTCCCCCATGCAATGTTGCGTTAACAGTTTGGGATGTTTCTCGGGGGTTATCGTCGTCCTAGTTCCGGGGACGATGTCAGAGGGGGGCGGGAGGGGTTTGTTAAGTTTGTTAAAAAAGCACTTTGTACACACTGCACCTACAACTCAGATAATGAAAACCACAAGCAGGACCTTAAAGACACAGATGGTCAGATTTATTTATAAAAGAAGTCGCCATTAACTACCCTGCACCCAAATGGGAGACATAACATGCCTTAGTTGGAATGTCTGGTGTCTAAGTAATCCTAATAAGTGGTGAAAGATACACTTATACATTGAAAGGCACAAAGCCCAAATTATGTATTTACAAGTAACCCACGCTCTTGCAGAGACTTGCAAAGGGCTTACTAAAATCTGGGTGGGTAACTGCTTCTACACTACATACTCCTCACAAGCCAGAGGGGTCATGACCATGATACACAAATCTCTCCCATTCCAATACAAGCATGCAAAGGCGGACACTCTAGGCAGATATGTCTTGGTGTATGGTATCCTTGCGGGGAGAGAAATAATGCTGCTGAATGTTTACGGCCCAAACATTGACGACCCTCAATTCTACACAGACATTCTAGAGGAGCTAGCCCGATAACCACTAATCCCTATACTGTGGTGGGGTGACTTTTATACTATCCTAGATTTGGAACTGGACAGATCCACCCACACCCATAGAACGCTTACGCAAGCTGCCTCTATGATTACAGAGGGCATACATATCCTAGGTCTGGTAGATGGTTGGATGGCATTACATGCAAAATACTGTTCCTAATCCTTTTACTTGTCGGTCCACGACTCCCACTCCCATATTGACATGTGGCTTATCACTGACACTGCTAAGAGGTGTCAGTGATGCCTACTCAGACCATTCCCCATTTACTATCTCCCTGACACTCCTGTCGTTCACCAGGTTCCGCAGCAAGTTGTGCTTTAAACCGCTGGCACTTCAAGATGTGGTGTTTGCCTCCACCATTAATGAACATGTGCAACTATTAATTGAAATAAATGTAAGCTCTGTACCCTCTGCTGGTGTGCTGTGGGAAACCTTTACGGTCTATATCCGGGGGAATAGCGATGTCGACTGAATTCAGTGTCCTCAAGACCATCCGACACAACATAGTGAAAAGCGAAGGCGAGCTACAGAGGCTAGAACGTGAACTAGGTAATAGTCCCCCTTCTGCCACGTTAGCACAGATCAAAGAGGCCATAGACCCCTTTATGACACATGCTGACCGCAAAGTCAAGTTCTTCGACACGCCAATTTCCGCTAGGAGATACGGGGAGGGGGCGAGACCCAACAGACTGGTCACTCACATGGCACGGCAAGAAAACGGCAACCGGTGTATGCGACTCATAATGAACACCTCGGGTGACTCAGTCCACACTCCTGTAGCCATCAATGAGGTATTTGCTGGTTTTTATAATGATCTATACACTAACAAAGACACATTTACACAGGAAGAAATGTATACATTCCTAGATGCCCTTCCACTTAGTCAGATATCGCAGGACACAAGGCTCTACTAGACCACCCGATCTCCATATCCGACATTACTCAGGCGATAGACCAGCTGTCATCTGCAAAAGCCCCTGGTACTGATGGTCTCACAGCCGATTTTTCTAAACGCTACAAGGAAACCCTAGCTCCACACCTTCTCCAGGTATGGCGGGCGTCCCTCGTATCCTTCTTGCTCCCCGACACCATGCGCAAGGCGGTCATCACGGTCCTACTGAAACCCGAAAAGCCTGCGGACCAATGCAGATCCTATCAGCCCCAATCCTTAATTAACACAGATGTAAAGGTATTCGGGAAAATCCTGGCCACTCAGCTGATACCAATTATGCCGTACATTATTCACCAAGATTAATCGGGATTTATCCCGGGCAGGTCCACAGCATTGAACCTACGTCACCTCTTCTATATATTAGCACAAATGGATCCTGGGACTCAAGCGCTGGCGGCCACATTATACATCCAAAAGGCATTTGACTCTGTATCATGGCGATTCATGTACACTGTGTTGATCGAATGTGGTTTTGTCCAGTAGTACCTCGAGGCCTTGCTCCTCCTATACATAGCACAAATGGCCAGGGTTAATACGAACTGGTTGCTTTCCCCACGATTTGAGATCGGTAGAGGCACCCACCAAAGATACCCACTATTGCCTCTGGTATTTGCTATCATTATAGAACCAATGGCGGATATGATAAGGCTTCAACATGGGTACAGAGGAATCAGAATAGTGGGAGAACAACAGATAGTCTCGCTCTATGCAGATGATGCACTGGTATATATTCAACGCCCTCAAACACACCTACAACATGTAATGGAGATCATCCTACATTTTGGGGAATTATCGGACCTTCGGTTAAATGGCAGCAAATCCAATCTTCTTCCCCTCACAGATACCCGTCCAACCTGATGACCCACAAGGATTCAAGTGGGCTTCAGAATCCATACATTACCTAGGGGTAACAGTTGCATAGCCACAAACTACATGGCTGCAACTACGGGATGTACGTGACTTTGCTGAGATCTAAGCTGTCTAGCTGGACCCATCTCTCCATTACGATAGCCGCCAAGATAGCACTCCTCAAGATTATTGTTTGTCTCAAGCTCTTAAATTTCTTCTTTAACATACCGTTATGGCCTGGGCGATCATTCTTCCAAGAATTAGAATGTAAAATGTGCACATTCATTTGGCACAATGGGGCAGTGCGACTGAAGTGGGACACACTAGCACAGTCATTCGAAAAGGGCGGGTTTGCAGCCCCCAACTTCTGTTTGTACTGGATGGCCACACAGCTACAATTTGATGCCCTCTGGTTTGGAGATAGCCCACCCACACCCCACATACAACTTGAAAAATACTCTGTGGGGGATAAGGACCTGCGATCGCTGGTTCTGCCCGATAGATTCACAGACAACTGTGAATTCAACCATGCAAGCGCAACAGTCCTAGCATGGCACACAATATGGAAGGAGACAGGCATACATGACACATACCATGGAAACTCCCCAGTCTGGAACTGTGTTCCGTCCCTACTGCGAGTCGATGCTGGCTCATGTGCTACATAGGCGCATCGAGTGAAGGGTTCCACACACTGCGGTCACTGGACAGGGAGGATAACTTCATTCAAACCACTGATATCCCTGGGCTTGAACATAAACGCGTCCTCACAGTGGTTGGTGTATGCAGGGCTGCGCAGAGCTTGTAAGAAGTTATGGAGTTGCTTCCCGGTGAAACGTGCTAATGTTCCCTTATTAGACTTTGTCTTGACAGCGGGGGACAGTATAAGTCTGGTATCTACCCTGTATAGCTAGCCTAATCCAATCCCACTCGCACACACTACGCCACAATGTACGAGTTAAATGGGCAGATGATCCCCAGATGCAATCACTCAAATCCAGACCAAAATATATTTGGGATCCACTCAAATCATACCTCTGGCGCACAACAACGGAACTGGATACAACCTAGTCCCCACCATAGAAAGGAACTGCTTTCATGCTGTTGGACTCGAGCCACATGGACACATACCTTTACAATTACATGTCTTTTTTAAAAAAAAAAAAAAAGTATCCTAATGCAGTCTGTAGGGTTCACGATCCGGCATGACCATCCTTGCTGTGTGTGACAATTGTATTACTATCTAATTAAGCTGTGAAGTTGCACCATGCGTTACCAAGTGTACAAATAAAGAATATTTTTTAAAAAAAGAAATCCCTATCCCACTCTGTTTTCTATAATTAGTTGTAAGGATTTGGCAATAGTTTTTTTTTTTTTTTGCCCACCCATAAACATTTCAGCTGACTGGACATTAGATTGACTACATAAGGCTGGAATAACAATGTTTTTTTTATAGGCAAGGGTTCTTTTTGTAGTTCTTCGGACCTATTCCTACCAAATTTCACCAGGAGACGCAGGGTTCACTTCCAAACCCGAGAACAGTCGAGCTTAAATCAAGTTTTAGGGTTTCCACTTCTCCATTTCAAGATGAAGGCTCCCCAATCCAGAGAGAACGTTTCCATACAGTCCTTAAAGGCATGGTCTAGTAAAAAATGTTATTGTCCCTACGGGTCGGCCATGTTTTTTTAAGCCTAAGTAGCTTGATTTTAGAAGACTTTCCTATGGACCTTACCCGAGTTTTCGTCCATTAAATGCACGCGAAAACAAGCACCAGGGAGCCGCCATTTTCTGATAATCCTATCTTTTCCCCGATCGCCCTGTCTGACCTGCTTTTGCGGCACTAAATCAATTCCCCCGCCCCTGAGCCTGACATTATCAACACATTCATATTCCCCGCCTCTCCCCGTGACATTACTGTGCTGCGTAGGCAAACGCGCCCAGTCGTCTTCTGCGCGACTCCACACAGAACCCGGAAACCAACACAGATCAACTCACAACACAGCGCGCCACAATTCGGAATATGAAACTGTACTTTAAAATGAAACAGCAACACGGTACATTTGGTAAAGTACATTTATTTGACATTAAATGTTTAGAGAATATTCAGCAATTGACATATGAACTCCGGAAGCCATTTATTTTCTTTTATCTGTATCCGCAATAACTGTTCCGTTTCATCTTGAGTCACACGCTGTTCCTTTATGGTACACGGGGTGTTCATTCTCGTAAAAAGAATCACTTTAGAAGCACGGTGAACCGCAAGGCTGTTCTATCAACTAGGCACTAGTCCAGCCTAAAGGTTGATATGTTGCTTCTAGCCACTAGTACAGCGTAAGGGCATGTGGGCCCTTGGCGATCGTCCCATAATATGGTGATCGTGCTCCAGTTGTTGACACGAAGCTGCAGGTGTCTGCTGAAGAATCCATCCGCCGGTGTCTCAAACAGATGGCAGTGGCAGAAAGGGATCAAATACCTGTTATGAAAACAAAAAAATGATAATTAGTCTCGCTAGCCGAACTTCATTAATATTACTCATTTTATTTATTGCGGCCGATCAGAAACTATTTGCTTGCAAGGATAGTTCAATGGAGTATGTTCGTCTCTAAAATCAATGCGAAAAGTAACGAGATAAATCGAGGCAACACACAATGATAAACGACAGTCTACATGCCTGAGGAATGATATGATATATGATATGGCATTTGTAACGCGCCTATACTCAAGTGTTTCTAGGCGTGACGAGGCAGGTGGGGAACAAGGGCAGACAGACAACGATCCTACTAGGCCAGGTGACTTTCTGAGCGCGCATGGGGAAGGGCTGTACATGGTTAGTTGAATACAAATTAAATAATAGGGCCAGCTGGTGGCAAGTGCAAGGTAAATGCCGGGAGAAGGGGCTGAAGGATACAGAGACAGTCCCGTAGTGCAGGTAGGCAGTGCAGGGAAAAGTGGCTGGGCCAAGGACCGAGATCGGTGAGACCAGTGGACCTGCATGCCCATGTGCCCACTACGAACAGTTTTACTTGCTTTTCCTAGCTCTTCATTCATTCATTTATTCATGCATCCATTCATTAAATCTTCATTCCGGTATAAAAGCGTGTAAAGATTTACTTACATTGTATTTGAAATTTCCATTGTGTCTCTTCGTAATGCAGTCTGTAAAACGGACCGTGCTCTTGACAACGATTTTTCGTATACTGAACTAAAATGAAACTCGGTCTAGTTTCTGAATTTTCTGCCTTATCGTCTCTTACGTTATTGCGCACTCCCTTCAAATGTAGTTCTTTCGGCATGGTCCCTGTCTCAAGGTCAAAAAACAATAGACCCTTATACTTCCAGTGCGACTTGTGGGCCTCATCTGGGCGCTGTCCTTCGCATTATTTATTTGCAACATCACGTAGTATAGGCATCTGTGAGAACTTGAAGTTTAGAATCCGTCTATGTAGTGCGCCTCAATGTGCAAATGCGAACTGGCTTCTCTCCCAAATGCCACGGCCCGCTTGGCTGGCGCGTTCTAAGTGCCCCAATTTTGTCCCCGTTGTCTGCGAGCTTTGCAGCCCAAATTGAGACATTTAATTTTTGGCAGAAGGTCAGGGAAAGTATAAAGTACCACAGGAGTTGAATTAAAAGTGAGATTTATTGTTTGTTTGTTTTATTATTTGCAATACGCAAGCCTCCCCTCCGTTAACAGTGCGCAGCATTTACATTTACATGAGATGAGATATGAGAAAAATATATACATACACATATGTGAGGTGAATAGAGAGAATTCAAAGATGACACCCAGCTTGTTCGCCACCCATGATGGTGAATGTAGGGGTTAGTTTTACAGGTACACTGTACAATAACATTTATTTACAAAAAGACAATCGTATTGCAATTATTTAAACCGGGATTTGTACTTCACAATCAGCTGTGCTTCGGGCGGGCATGGCACAGTCGCAATGTTCGGTGGCAATGGATCACTGCTCTGCACAGAAACGTCCAAAATTCCATATCTGTGCTTCTCTAACACAGCAACAATAAGGCCTTTCACAAAGTCGAACTGCATTTCATCATAGACTGGTTTGATCACCCATTGCTTACTTCGTTTTGAAAACACCTTAGTGTAGCGAGGCATCCTTACTTTACCCCTAGTCCTAGATTGTTCACGTCCGACATTGCTGTTATGGGCCAAGACCGCTAGTAGAGTGCGATGTTTCATGCCCCGAAAGCTAAAATGCAAGCGCTTTGGCCTGTACTTTAGGCACATATTGTGGAACACCTCCAAATCTCCTGTGTGACATAATTCTGTCAGTCCTCTCAAATCTCTTGATAGAGTTTTGTCGAAAACAATCTTCTCAATGGCTTTGTGTGTCGGTGAAGATGGAATCAACCACTTCTTCTTCCGTGCCTCCTCTGGGGACAAAGGGCCATGTTCACATTGGTGGAAATGTTAATTTGCTGTCCAGCGGTGAATGTTGGTACAGTGGTGCATCAGTGACCGCCATTTTTCAAGTAGTATTTCCACTGACCCCTCACAAGTTTTTGAGCTCCACCAAAGATGGTTGGTGATAGAATGTGACCACTGCAAAATACTTTCAAAACCTTTTTTTTTTTCCCTGCAGCCGAGATTTTCTTCTTGATTGATTTAGCAAGATGCCATACGTCAAATTGATGTTTAATATGTGGGAACTGCTCTCTCATTGTCTTGGCAATTGAAACGTGTCTATCCGTGGCTATGAGGTCGATGTGCATTCACCTCGATTGTAGATATTCCACTGATTTTATAAAACCTAGTTTCTCCATGGCCACTGAGGATGTACATTGTGTTACCTGCACGACCACCAAACTCACAATTTTCTTACTATCCATGTCCTGAAAGTGGTAGGTGCAGTACTTGGCAGAAAATCCAGGGCTGTCGTACTGTCCATCGCCGGCTAGCCTGAATCGTTTGCCTTCGAATGTACTTGCTAGAGACAATTGTTCAATTTTCCAAGCATCACTAATGGCCGGAAACAGATAATCACGTTGGTATGTGTAGTACAGCGCTTTAGAAATGAAATGGAGTCCCACAAACTGAAAGAAAGCCTCTAACTTTCTAAAACTGGAGCCACTAAAAAGTTATGCAGCTGCACACAGTAGATTGCCTGCTGGCAGTTTCCCCAGCATCGGTTGTGCAGACCATGAGAACCTATGATTTAATCTACAGGCGGCATTTATTTTGACGTTACTGCCTTTTATTTGACGAGTCACATTAATCAATGGCTTCCCACATACTTTCCCTCTAATGGAATGCACACATTTCAGCATACTTATAATTTCCATCAAACAACTGTCGAATACAATGTATTTGCTCTCTTTCATTAGACTGTCATCCTGCGTCAACGTTCTTTCGGTCTTTGACGTTGTGGAGATTTCAACACATTGGAAAGTAATATCGCTAATATCAAGTTCTGATGCGTCTATGGATGCTGCGGGTGGTTCATTCTCTGTCATTTCAACATCTATTACTTCAACATTGATGGGAGAACACAACAGTGTCGACAGGTTTTTTGGTGGCAAATTTTTGGCGGGTGTAGATTGTGTAAATTGATCTGCAACTACTTCAGAGCTATCTTCAATACATTCAATAACATCTTCTTGTGGTGGTGCGGTCGCACTGTAGCTATGGTCCAATGCAACTTTGCTGTAGTCTCCAAACACAATTAATTCATGTTCTGGCCATTGGACATGAGCATCTCGAGCCTGAACACGCCTTGCCTCAATTAATAGTTTCTCCATAGTATACACGGTCTGGCAAGCCACATCTCTCATTCGCTTCACTGTCTGTGTGTGTATAGTTCTGACACCCACGGGTAACTGGAGGAGAGATTGGAAAAGGGATGTTCAGTTTAAACACAAGATGGAGTGTAGTAGAATTGACTGGAAAAAAACATAAAATAGTCCCCAGCACAAAATTTTTTTTAAAGTTATGAACTGTTTGTAGCTAACCTTTTTTTGTTTTTTTTTCTTTGCAACTTTTATGACTCAACCTTCAACATCTGAACGCTGTAGCTCCGATTCGTTTCCGCATGTCCTCCCTTCCTCTTGCGCTGCAACGACTATATTTTCTGTATCCGCATAGACAGCACGGAATGAGGCTCCATCGTCTCCCTGAAACATAGTACTTTCATTACTATGTATCAAAATATTGTTAGCATAAAACACACGTGAGGACGAACACACAGGTACATCTCAATAGCCAAATACGATTTAAACATTGTGTGCAACAATCAAACGACAAGTATTCGACCAGTGATGATCTATTTCGATGGAACTGTCAGTATCCATACCTCTGGCTCTGCATGGACTGCCATGAATGGTTGTATTGGAGAGGAGGCATCCGCATCTCCCTGAAACACAGTACTTGCATTAGTATGCTTTTCAATATTGGAAATACAACACACACTTGGGGTCGAACGCACAGGTACATATAAAGAGATAACCGCGAAAGATGCATTGTCCAAAAGAATCAAGGAAAATCCAAATATGATCACATTTCATCGACTTATTTCAACGATTCCTTTACATCTGCATCATCTAAATGAGATGTTGTGATTGTGGTGGAAGCTCTGTCGTCTCCCTGAAACACAGTACTTGGATTAGTATGGTTTTCAATATTGGAAACATAACACACACTTGGGGTCGAACGCACAGGTACATATAAAGAGATAACCGCGAAAGATGCATTGTCCAAAAGAATCAGGGAAAATCCAAATATGATCACATTTCATCGACTTATTTCAACGATTCCTTTACATCTGCATCATCTAAATGAGATGTTGTGACTGTGGTGGAAGCTTCGTCGTCTCCCTGGAACACAGCACTTGCGTTAATAGGGAAGAAAATATAGCAAATGGAATCACGTTATATGATCACGCATGATGGAGCTGTAATTATCCATACCTCATGCTGCTGAAGAAGATCTATGGATGTTGCAAATGTAGTGCGCACTTCCGAAAGCTGTTGCGCCGATTCGTATACTTGAATGTCAGGCTCTGCATCAAGTGCAGGGGTTGACGCTCCATCAACTGCCTGAAACATAGTACTTGCATTAGTGAAGATTACAATTGTGAAAACATAACACACACCTGGGGTAGACAGCACAGGTACATATCAACGGCTAACCACGAATGAAACATTGTGTAGAACAATCAAACGACAAGAATTACAGCTCTGATGATGATGCTCGATGGAGCTGTCAGTATCCATACCTCCTGATGTTGAAAAACATCTAGAAATGTTGTAGATGTGGCGGACGCTTCAGCATCTCCCTGAAAGACAGTACTTGCATTAGTATGGATAACACTAATTATAACTGAAAACAAACACCAGTGGACGATAACTAAGGTGTATATCAATTGGAAAGCAGTAACCAAACATTCGGTAAAATAATTACACAATAGAATAAAACTATTACTTGACATGCATAAAACAAGTATGTAACGGATTAGCCTAGTAAGATTACCTGATAACTGCAACCACGTCAAGGATGTAGAATGTTCTTGCTTCAGATTCAAGGGATAGTCAAGAAGTTGTAAAGGTCAATTAATGATTGATAATGAAATGCCAATATTAAAAATAGCCATGAAAGCCGACAGTTCCCTGTCCCCATATATATATACATTGCGTTTGTGGGTTATGAAATCGAAAAAGAATATATTGATAAATGTCATTATTCAAAAAACTATACACTCATATCAATATCGAAATTATTACAAGGGATAAAACACCTACAATATCAATTAATCCATTCGGCTACACACTACCGCAAGGCCGAAAGCTAAATCCGGACACTTGACTCACCGGTGGCGGAATGTGGACGAATAGAGTGGGAATAGCGTTTTCGCGCAATTTCCGTGTCGTTCGTCGTTTATTCTTCTTTGTTACCCAAGAAGTTGTGTACATGTCCAAGGAAAAGTGCAGGCTGCAGATGCGGTATCGATCACCGCTCTTGTCCTCTAAGACTTGTTGGACTCTACTTTCCAGCTCATCCAGTGGATTTCCGCAATGTCTGACCCATTCTCTTATTCGATCAACAGTTTTCGGGAATACATGCATTGTAGTTCCTTCAGATTTCGCATGGGTCTTCGAAGGGCAACCGCTAATCGAACAGGCAGGCATTGTTGATAAATCTGAAAAGTAAATATCGACATTATTATACAATCTTCAAGAGTAAAGATTTGATACAAAAGTAAATGAATCATACAATGATCAATGCAAGGTTTGTTTTGGTCGCAGGAACTATACCAGTTCATTATGTGCTGCTTAGTTATTTGCATATGTTGCAGAAATGTATAATTGATGTGACTGAAATCTGAACATGTGACTCGTCCCTTGGATGTTCTGTCTTGCACGAGAAGGAAACATGCTTACATTATAGACTGGACCCCCGAAGGATGCAATTCAATGACAATAGACACAGATGAAAATAAATAGATCTATTGATAGCATAGCAATTGAAACTCAAGTCAATAGCAATGAGACCAATGAACATAGCACTATTGTGTACTCTACTCAAAAATAGATAGAAATTTAAAAATCTGCGAAATGTGACCAGGATACATGGCCTTACCTTGACCAACAAACAGTTGGATTCAGCAAGCAGAGCAGTATGTTGCGGGAGAATAGGTGGATGGCCACAGGTAGCACACTGATTGGTATGCTCGAAGCGGTCACAGAAGTTCACGGATAGCACGACAACGAGCAGATTAGCATAGATCTCAGTGGTTCCCAGGTAGCACGTTCAGGAGTTGACTTGCAAAGCACAAAGATGTTCTCATGAGACATATCGAGTGGTTTTTAAAGAATTAGAAACTGGGGTGTGTTTGTGAATGAATGACGTATGTATGTCGTGGTATTAGGGGGGCGGCCTGCTTGAAGGGGAGGCCTGCCTGGAGACACGGGGTCTAAGGAGGCCATGTGACCGATGGCCCCTTGGCATGGGACACCTTTTGAAGTGTACATGTAGTTTGGCACCTTGGCCGTTTGCGCCCGTCACAGCCCCCCATGCCAGCGGGCATCCCCGGGTGTGAACCGCCTTTGATAGAGGGGGGTGGGATGGATGGGCCTGGGGCGTGCAGATAAGGCACAGGAAGACTGCTGAATGGAGACACACTTATGTGTATTGCAGGGGGGCGGCCTGCCTCAGCGGAGGCCTGCCTGGAGACACTGGGTCTGAGGAGACCATGTGAACAATGGCCCCTTGGCGTGGTCTACCTTTTGAAGTGTACATGCAGTTTGGCACCTTGGCCTTTCGCGCCCCTGACAGCCCCCCATACCAGCGCTCACCCACCGGCGTGAACCGCCTTTATATCAATATACAGTATATCGCATTTATATCAATGATAGTATATCGTTGCTTATCAATAACAAATGCTACATACCGGAGATTCTTGTGAGCACAGACCCACACTTCAACCGGTGTATTATAGTGGTCGAGACTGTATAATCCAATGGTAAATGTTAGTATAGATATATGTGTGACTTTTATAGAGACATAACCTACTGAAAGACTTTGAACAAGTGTGTTTTAGTGCATGCATTATCGAGAATATGTTGTATTAGCTTAGATAGATAGTGACCACCCTGCTTCACAGCAACCAGACCTTCACCCAATCTGAGCACAGATGTCTGACGTCCATCCTTGAATGGAGACACACTTGATTCATTTAAAAAATCGAGACAACCGTTGTTAAAATATATGTGGTGTTTTATTTTGTATCTTATTTTCATGACACAAAAATACAAGACTTTAAAGATTATACAGGTCAGGTTGCAGCACAGCGAGAGAAAATCCCCTGTACTGACCGCTGTCACTCGGGAACGTTTCTCTAATGGCAAGAACGGTACAGGCGGGTATCACTCTTCGAACGCGGTGTCCAAGCCTCCCGTGAAGCCACCATGTAAAGGAACGATAGGCCACCAGCCTGTACCACCTGTGAAAAGGAATGAAACAAACTGTTTTTAAATGACCAAGATAAGTTTAATAAAGGTTTGTTGGCAATGACAATTATTGTAACTAATGGCATTTTACACGGACAAATGCTATCTAGACAATGCACACTATTCAACGACTTACATGCGTTACAATGATATGTAGATGTAATTTCGGGTATAGTAGAAGACCATGAAATAGGAGTGGCATGACAAGCAGAGTATACTTACTCGTTACTCGGCTTACGAGGACGAACAGTTGCTCGAAGTTCGTGCATAAGCACCATCATTATTCTCAACACGGCCCATGTGAGGGAGGCTGCCCTGAAGTCTGGCAGCTCGGTGATGCATTGCGGTCATGGCTCGCCTTCCGAAATGTAGGCCAGACATCCCTAGTTTTCTCGGCAGCAGCAGTTCTCTTCCTCAGTTGGCATTAGCTCGCACCGATTGCATGTGCACCAGGTGGAGACGCCGTCCATGCGACTAGGCCCAGGCTCTTCATCTGTTGATTCGTCCTGCCAACTGCCGTCCGAATCCCCATCGTTTTTGCGTGCTTCCCTTTCCAGTAGTTCCTCCTCGGTATACTCGGGCTCGTACATGTAGGGCATTATTGTAGCCATTGTGTGTTAAACAAACTAAGATAATTTATAGCGGTGGTACTGGTATCTGTTCGCACGGGCTACAAGCGGCGAAGGTAGCTGACCAGAGCACAGAAACGAGTCACAGAATACTCAAAGTAACACAGAGAGAGGAATGGAATAGAAAATCGGCTGCTGTGTGTTGTAAAACGGTCTGTTTATACTTATTGAGGAGAGAGGCGTCCTGCCATTTCCATGGCGACACGTCATTAGCTGAAGCGCAGCGAATGTTGACACAAGACGTGCTTTGGCGTTGGGAAATGGGCGGTACGAGTCTGCTGATGACAGGCTCAGGGGCGGGGGAATTGATTTAGTGCCGCAAAAGCAGGTCAGCCAGGACGGTCGGGGAAAAGATAGGATTATCAGAAAATGGCGGCTCCCTGGTGCTTGTTTTGGCGTGCGTTTAATGGAAGAAAACTCGGGTAAGGTTCATAGGAAAGTTTTCTAAAATCGAGCCACTTAGGCTTAAAAAAACATGGCCGACCCGTAGGGACAATAACATTTTTTACTAGACCATGCCTTTAAGCACCTCCTTCAGTTTCTCAGACGTGAATATGTCCCACAGCTTGCACATCCACACTTTCCTTGTTGGGGGGGCCTTGTCCTTCAATTTCTGGACCAGGGCTACTCTTCCTGCTCTCAACATAGCTTAAGTAAGATTCAGGAATCTGGGTTCATCATCGTCAGCACCTGGGACGTCCAATAGTATTTGAAGGGGATCTAAGTTTGGGGCTGTACCAATCATGTCTCTGATCCAGCTCAGGGCTTCAGACCAGTATATCTGTGATTGTGAGCACCCCCACCACATTTGGTACCATGACCCCATTTGACCACGTTGCCTGGGGCAGAAGGGGGGTGATCACCCAAATATTTTTGCGAGTATCAAGGGGGCAGGTGCCCATAGTGCAGCATTTTGAAGTTGTGTTGCATTTTGAAGTTGTGCTCTATTGCCGACATATAAAGGTTACCAGAGAACTTCAATTTATATATCTTACTCCAAGTGTTATCTGGAATTTCCACCCCTATTTGGGTTGCCCATACTTGCTTAAACTTCTGCCTACCCACTAGGTCTGCCGTAACCAGCACCTTGTAGATTCTAGAGAGAATCCTCTTCCTCGAAGAGGCTTCACTGAGGGTCTTTTTGAAGGGTGTGAGGGGCCGCAAGACCTTAGGACACCATCTTGGGTCAGGCATGATTCGTTTCAGGTGGAGGTATTCAAAGATACTCAAGGAGCTTGCTCCCAAGATCTCGGGTAGAGCCTCGTAATCAATAAAGTGGCCTTCCGAGAACAATTTGCCGGCTTTCTCTAGTCCCCTGTCTTACCATGTTTGTGTGTGACGGAGGCCCCTCTTCCCCATGTCCAGTGGGTCACCCCATATTGAGCTCAATGGTGATGGCCAGGATGAGAGAGCAGTGTACGCTTTGCTCTCTCTCCATAGACTCCAGAGTGGAGTGTTTTTGATGGGACCAAGGATCGCTTTGCTTAGGGACCACAGCTGGTCTCTGACTTTTTTAGGGAGGGTCCGCAGGTCTTCGATATATATGTCCAATAAGTGCCCAGACCGTCTCGGAGATGGTCCAACATGACTCGCAGTTGTGCTGCTTTGTTGTATTGCTGGAAATCCAGAAGACCGAAGCCTGCAAAGTCCCTAGGGGTTAGTCAGGGTGTCAAATTTAACTCTGCGTTTCTTTCCTTTCCATATACATTTTGATATCTTGCATTTTAATCTGGCAAAGAAGGAAGGAGGGGTGTGTGCAGTTTTAAGAACAAATATAGGCGTCGGGGGAGAATATTCATCTTTACCGACACCATGTTTCCGAAACAAGACAAAGTAATCGGTGCCCACCGGTAGTGTTCTGATTTAATTGTTTTAAGTAGTGGGAAGAAGTTTAGCTCTACCAAACTCGAGAAGTCACTAGGTAGAATAACGCCCAGGTATGGGGAGGCTGACTTCTCGATTCTCATTACACTATGGATTTTACGCCTCTAGTCTCGGCGTCATTGGCACCGATGGGCATTGCGTTTGACTTGGGCATGGTTATTTTCAGGCCTGAGAATCTGCCGAATCACTCTATTTGGCCAATGAGTTCAGGAAGGGACTTTCCGACATTCGTCCTATACCATAAGGTGTCGTTGGCAAATGGGGACAGTTTAAAGTTGATTTCACAACATTGGATTCCTGTGATCCCCGAGCTTTCCCTAATCGATATTGCCAGGGGTACCATAGTAAGGGCATACAACAGGGGGGAGATGTGGCAGCCCTGTCTCGTGCCTCTAGTCAAATGGAGTGGGGTTGAGGTGATGCCGTTCACTGCTACCTTTCAGAGGGATTGTTGTATAGGGCAAAAATCCAGCACCTGAAGTTACTACCAAGGCCCATTTATTGTGAGAATTTTCCCACATAGCGCCACTCCACCCACTCAGAGGCTTTTTCTGAGTCTGTAGAGATTAGATATGCACTTCTCCCCTTAGGCTCACTGTGGGGTGCTTGGACCTCAGTGCATGTCGGGATTTGCGGTACCGTTCACGGGCAGGACGACAGGGCCACGGTGCGGGTCGGTGACATTTAGCACCCCGCAGTCTAAATCAGCTCGGTCTCTATGCCTTACCCTCTGTTGGTGTCTTGAGGGCGGGCAGGCCGTAAAGAGTCTCTCCATTCCTCCTGGGCCTCCCCCCCCACCTCTTTAA
The DNA here is from genome assembly GCF_040938575.1 of Ambystoma mexicanum. NCBI lineage: Eukaryota > Metazoa > Chordata > Amphibia > Caudata > Ambystomatidae > Ambystoma > Ambystoma mexicanum. Next base: position 1,135,160,990 of record NC_090923.1, read on the forward strand.
AAGAAAACTGCCAGGGGGGGAGGCACAGTGGTCTCGGTGAGGGGCGGGGGTGCACACACCAAGCCCCACCACCTACCTCCTCGAGGTCTATTGCCTCGAGCCTGCTCCAAGCCATGCACCTGTGTGGATAGGGCTTGGAGCTGCAGGGCGGCTCGGGGACTGAGTCAGGTCCGTTGAGAGACGTCCGACTGTAGCTCAGGCTATCTTTGCAGCTCCGGGTCTGTTCCTTGGCCACCACACTGCTCAAGGTGTGTGCTTCACCGGGGGGACACTTTGGTAGTGCTATGGGGGACACACGGGGGGCTCTTCTCCTCAATGTGCCCGGCTGGTGGAGAGCGACTCAGAGGTGCTAGTTCATCTCTGCGCACCCTGGTGGTTGATCTCCTGCATTTACAGTTTAAACACCCTTGAACTGTGATCACTTGTGTCTATCTTTACTGTTGCCACCATGATTTCCTTACGGCACCCATACTGAGTTGTTCCAGTTATACTCCCCAAACTTCTGTATCCTCTCTATAGCTCTGGGGCCTGTGTGCCTGGGTTCACCAAGATATATCAAGAGGTCGTCCACGTTCAGTGAGATGCGATCCTCCCATCCCCCTGGCCATGCAAAGCCCTTCTGGTGTTAGTCTGGCTGTGTTATTGCGGCCAGTGGTTCAATCGCTAGGAGGAACAGCAGTGGAGATGGTGGGCATCCCTGCCTAGTTCCCCTCTGGAGCAGAAAGCTATTTGATGTGAAGCCATTCACTGTGGCTCGTGGGTTGACATACAGTAGTTTGAACTATGCTATAAAGTTATTTACAAATTCGGCCTTTTCCATCACTCCCTATAGAAATTCCCATTTTATGAAGTCAAAAGCCTTATCTGAGTGTAACGCCATTATGGCATGCAGGCCCTCTAATAGTTCCAGTTTTGCAACTGTTTTATGTTCATTCTAGATGCCTTCGCAGGGACAAAACCACATTGACTCGAGTGTAACAGCCAGCTTATTGCTCGAGGCCGTCTGTCTGCTAGGACTTTGGCCAAAATGTTAGTTTCTCCATTCAACAATAATATCGGCTGATACGAGGAACATCGTTCCTTTGGCTTCCCTTTTTTGGGAACTACCACAATAGTGGCCAACCTCAAATCAGCAATTCCCCATTGTCCCTACTTTCCTTAAACATATCCAGCATTGGCCTTTCAACTGCGCCACTTAACCTCTGTCAGTATTCCATTGAGAGTCCATTTGGCCCCGGGGTTTTACCGGCCTGTAAATGACCAATTGCTTATTGTATTTCTACTATAGTGATCTCTTTTTCCATGTCCCCTCTATCTCGGTCTCCTAACTTTGGCAGGTTCACACTCACTAGATATTCACTAATCCCCCTCCCTTTCGGACCCTGCACTTTATCGTATAGTCCCTGATAGTATTGAACACTTTCCTCCGTTATCTGTTTGCCTTGGACGCATCCACCTTCTCCGTCTGACTCAATCTCTCTTATCCATCTTGAGTCTTCTTCCCTCTTTTCTAACAAAGGCAGCATTCTCCCAGCCTTGTCCCTCATTTTGCATATTATGGCCTTAGATGCCCAGTATGCTTGTTTGGCCTCATCAAGTGCCGCATTTTTGAAACGTAACATGGCCAGTAGTCATTCTCTCTTAGCCCCGTTTTTTTTTCCTGACATATTTCTTCTTTTTCCTTAATTTCATTTTCAAAACCCACCATTGTGGCTAGCCTTTTTTCCATTGTTGACTGATCTCCGATATGACTCTGCCTCTCAGGAACGCTTTGTACGCCTACCAGAGGGTACTTTTGCCTTCCCCTTTTCCCTCATTCATAAAAACTCTTCTGTCCCTACTTTCAGGCCAATCATTACCTCTTTGTTGCCCAGGTGTTGTGTTGAACCCCGATTGCCCCCTATCCTTTCTGCTCCTTTACAGGGATTTTCAATAACTGAGAGGGGCATGATCCGAGATACCCCTTTGCAGATATTCTACCTCTGTGATCCACCCTAGTCCCATGCAGGGGAGAAAGAAGTAATCTATACGAGAGAGCGATACATGTGCCCCTAATAAAATGAAAAATCTTGTACCTGTTGGTGTAACTCCCTCCATATGTCCCTCATCCCACTCGCTTCTGCAAATGTGGCTAGCATGGTCCCGCATGTGGGTTGGGGTGTTCCACCTCCGTGAGTTGATCTGTCCAGTACCCTACACATTACATCATATAAGTCCCTGCCTAGTATCATCAACTCTGCCCCATATTTCAACAGCAGCACTTGAATTTTAGTTGGAAGGTCCAACTAGTGGGGTGGTGGTGCATATGTGTAACACTGCAAAACTTTTTCCCCACAGTTCCCCATGACCAGTATATATCTACCAGGTTTCTTCTTACTTCCTTCACCTCTAGGGGGATGGTACTCTTATCCATGATGGCTACCCCCCTTGAACCACTACAGTAGCCTGCATGTTCCATCACCTTGTACTGTCCCCTACTCAGAAAGCCATATGCCGTGCCCATGAGGTGTGTCTCTTGCAATAGCACTATCGGTTCTGTGCCTGTGTATGTTATTGGAGACCAGTCCCCTTTTTATTTTTATCGTTTAACCTGTTGACATGGAATGTTAAGCAGGTCAGCTCCTGCCTACGATCACTCCCACCCATTTTCCTTCTGAGGGATGTCCCAGTGACACTCTATTGCCTGGACAGACCTTTTCTGTGAAACTCTGACCTCAAGGAGCCCCCTTCTATGGTGTGAATCCTGCCTTTGAAACCAAAATTGCAACAACAGCCCCTAGAAATCCACACCTCCCCAGACCCTCCCTGCCACATGAAGCATCTGTTGTCCCTTATGAACCAAAGCCTGACTATCTCTGCAAAGTGGTGGCTGTCGCAGAGGGGCCTTGGGCTAACGAGAGCTCCTCTGCAACTCAGTGTAGCCCTGTCTACTTCTTCATCTTGATAGGTGTCTGTTCCATTGTTTTAATTGTACTTTTTTGGCAAGTGTTATCTGCTCTGATGGTAGTGTCTCTGCCCCTCCCTCACTTGGAGGCAGCCCCTCTTCACCCTCATGCTGCTGACTCCATTTTGTCTGTTTTTGCTGAAGTCTCCCCATGTGGTCCTGCCGGTTTTCCTCCTTTTTTGGTTGTATTGTTTCAGCCCAGTCCCCTGCTTCTGGTGGCTTCGTAAAGAACCAAATTCCCACCGGCCACACTACCCTAAGTGTTGCTGGGTAGATCGTAGCATACTTGATCTTCAATGCCCTAAAGTTCTTCCCCACTGTGGCGATTGACTGCCAAGCTTTTTGGACTGCCTTGGTAAAGTCTTAGTATATGGCAACAGTGGCCCCTTTGACCACTAAGGTGCCCTTCTTCCTCGCCCCCCTGCAGTATGAGGTCTCTATCTCAGTAATGTAGCAGTTTTGCATCATCTGCCTTTTGAGGGCCTCCTGGCTGAGGTGCTCTGTTCAGCACTCCGTGGGCCTTTTCTATGGAACCACACAAGCTTATTGAACCTACCTATAGAGACTCCATTCTGGTGAAAAACATTGTAGTGCCTGTGACCTTTGCACACAAGGCCCCATTCATTTTAGGGTTTGGATTTCTTAAGATAAGATATTGTCTTTTGTTCTGGCTCCATCATTGACTGTATATAAAATACTTACCTGCTTTTGCTGACTAAGTTATTTGATGTGTGTTTTAACCTATGGTGACTGTATATATTTATATCATAGAGGGATGTGCAATAATAATACCTGATTTATTTTCTAGTGTGTTCAGAAGGCCTATAGTAAATAACAGTACTTTTATACATGACTGACCAAATTGTATTGTGTGCCATACTGTGTGACTCATTGAGGGCCCCGGACCCTACTCACTCTCTCCTGAGAATAAGTCTTGACTGCTCATCCACGTACTTTGATTGGTGTTTGGCAAACCTCATAGTATTCTGTTTGCTATAACTAGGTTGGCCTCGAAAAATCTGCCCACCAGGCCAGATTCTAGAAATCCATCTTAACAAATAGTTTAAAGCATGTTACTTTTAATGTGATTGTATATTAATATTTCCATGACCCAAAAGATGTATTGTATGTCTGATACTTTGCTGGTCAGTGCAGATGAAGTTTGAGAAAAATAAAAACAAGTATAAAATCAGCATTAAACATGATAGTGATTGCTTGCACTGATCCATAATACAAATTTTGCATATTTATCCCTACTAGTCATACACAAAACGCATATTAAGCGAAATACATAATACATCATGTAAAATAAAGACATGATCATCTCGTAATTAATCACATATGTGGTATGACCTTTTAAGATTGTGATCAACCATGGATCTTTTGATTATAACATTAGTTTATTTTGAAACATAATGCAACATCTGTGCTTCACTTCTATAACCAAAACTCAATTTATTCATAAATGTAAACCCCTGCAATGTACTCTAGTTGTAGGTGATCAAATCGCATTATAAATAAGGATGCCAATAAGCAATAGGATCTCTTATAGGATCTGTGTGGTTGTTTATGTCACATGTTCATTTATAGTTTGGTGTATGCTGTAAAACATAATGTCAGAATAACTGAGTAAAAAATATAATTGGATTTGTGAGTCCCAGGGTAACAAATTTAATTGGAAAGAATATGACTGACATCAGGGAATTGAAAAAACACATAATTGAATGTAAACATCTTTAGAACAATTGCATTAAATATTTCATATGGGTCTAAACTATTACTTATAAAAAAGGAGCAATAGATAAAACTATGTTATATTGAGTTGAATTTGCAATTATTGATGCAAATCTGGTGTATACACTAGAGTTGCTTGGAAATTGCCTCTGTATGGCTCTTATGACACATGGAGGTATGACTTTACAGACTCTGACCCTCCAATTTTCTGTGAATCTACCTCGTGTAGGTTCTATAGGACATGAGCCTGTACCCTATGTGTAAACAAGAGACATTATTTAGGTGAATGAATAAAATATGAATTGTACAATTTCTAATTACCGTTTAAAAAGTATACAAAGATAGAAATGTGAAAAAATAAAGTTACTTATCAAGGGAGTTCAACGAAAAATAGACAAGACAATATATATATACAATTATAATCGCCCATTAAATTAGTCGCTAGACAGTCTCTAAATATATTTAACAGACATAGATTTTATTTTAGATTGTACTTGTGATAAACAAAATTGGACACTTAAAACAAAATACAAAAAATGAATTGAGCATAACACAATTAGGATACATTTGTCAATTCAACAGTAGAGAAAAATTGAGATCGATTCACATCGGTATTGTAAAGTAATTTCTAAGAAAATGGTACAAAGTTTATTTCGTTAAAGGGGATAGACCTAATAATCACTCATCGCTGGGAAGACAAGGGCAGATGGGGCCACAAAAATTGTGCATAAGCACTATTAGAGGTGGGCAAGCTGGATGAGGCCTGGGCCGGCCCGGGCTCAAACGGGGGTTCCAGCTCGACCCTCGTTTAGGGCCGGTACTGTAAGAAACACATGGTGGCAACAGTAAAGACAGACGCATGTGATCGCACCTTAAGGGTATTTATTCAACTGTGTAAATAGGTGAGAAAAATGCCTAATCTAAACCTAAATCTAAGATGGGAGCAAGCTACGACCATCTAATCATAGTAATACAGTCCTAGTGGCATCTTGTCAGATATAAAAGGGCCTATACTAATAAACCTATTGCTATACCTTACTCTAAAGAACAAAAGGGTGTGGGCTTGTGTTCACAAGAAAAGAAAAATGTTCACAAATGATAAGTTGAACGTTATAGCCAGGATCTCCCTTCCCCACGTTTTTAGCATGGGACAAGGTGGGACTCTTGAGCACAGCACACTCCTGGGCTTCTCCAGAACAAGGCTACAGTTCCTTTTTTCAGCGATCAGGACCTTTGGTGGTTGTCTCTTTCTGCAAAAGTCTCTTTCCTCAAGGGCCCACTGAATCCAAAATAATAAAACAAAGTTCCTTTCTGTATGTAAGTTGGGTGATGACTCTTCACCCTGGGATCCCCCTCTTACAGGCTCAGATCCTTATCCAATGTTAGCCTCCCTCCGTCGGGTTCACTACAGCCTTTTCCTCAGACTATTTCACTTGTTGTATTCACAAGTCTCAGTGTCTTTTTAAACAATCTTTCACTGTGGACATCCCTCAGCCGGTTCACTCTTGTCAACACAATGTTAACAGGGTTATCATATTTCACCCCGTTCCGCAGGCATCCCCCAGCCGGGTTCACATTTGCCAAAAATACAGTTCACTTTGCTTTACACAATGCAGGATTTTACTGTCCTTGGTTTTCCTTTTAATTACGGTAGCCTCCCACCTTTGGGCTCGGACCATCAATTCACTGATTTACTTCCCTTGGTCGGGTTCATACTTTTCATTCTCTTGCTATAACTCTTTGGTCCACTTCTTACCTAAGTCCGGGTTTTCAGCCCCTAGTTGGGCTTCACGTACTTCAATGTTCTCGGGGGGGTTACTGACCACCATGCCTCTGTCAGGTTCACATTTGCCACAAACAAAGTTTGCTTGTTATTCACAATGGGTCATAGACATTCGACTGTACAAGGGCTTTTCACTCATCCCTTCTATGACCACTTTGACCTCTTGCGGCGGCCCTCCCAGGGCCTACTGGTATTGGTAGTTTCAACAAAAGGGGATCGGTCAGAGTCTTTTTAATGAGCGGCCACTTGGCGCCGGACTACTCTGCCCTTGGTCTTTCCCTGGGTTTTCTAAACCGTTCTGTAACACAAAGTCTTTATTCCTTGATTCACATTACGTTGCCACTTGCAACCTTCGCTCAATCACTGTTCTGTTTACTATCGGTTCTCCCTCTGACTCACCAGTTGTGATGAACCGACTGTCTCTGGAGTCAAGGGCCGTACCACGGTAGCAAGAGTGCCTCCCACATCTCCGTTATCGGTGTAGGAGGGTTCTGTGCACCGCTGACACCTGCTACACCACACTGGCTGTTGTCCGCGGCCTTGTGATTCCTTTCTCAGAGGCTTCGCGGGTCTGGGTCAAAAAGGACAAGGGTGCCTTTCTGTCCTTATTGCCTTTCTCCTCCTCTTGAACTGCTGTCCTGGAACAGCTGCCTCATCGTACGGTCTGCCTTGCTTTAAGTGTGCTCTCATACTCCACCTTTTATCCCTGTAGGGAAGGGAAAGGGCTGTCAGGTGTGTGTGGTGGTTGTTAATTGCCTGACTCTGCCTGACCCTTGTGTTGGAACATGTCAGGTAAATGGCCCTGGTGTTAATCCGTTGTCTTTCGTGGTGTAAGAAAGTGTTTGTGTCGGAAAAGGGGTTGAGGGTAGAGTTTCCTACAGGGTAGGATGGGGAAAAGGTGTTATAAGGAAGGGGGGGTACCACGTCTCGCCCCCGTTAGTGTCCCACTTCCACGCCCGAGGACCCTCCATCAGGTGATCCTCTCACACTGGTCCACCCCCAGGAAATGGATCCAATAGCGATGGCCGTTTCCTGGCCACCTGGATGACAGATCCCCGGGGACTAGCAAGTGAGACACCTTCAGGTTTCTCACCGTACCCCCAGACGCCACGAGCCTGCCACAGCCCCCACCATAGTGACCCAGCGTCCACATGATTGCGCCGCGGGAACAGGAGGAAAGGAGGAGAGAATTGCAGCGCATGCTGCATACAGGCCCACCCATGCACCACCATCTAAGCCACGACTTCCTGTCCTGCCCCCCAGACAACACGATTGGCTGGGGGCAGAACAGGGAGTCACTGGAGCAGCCTTAAAGAGACTGATGGGAGAGGCCCCTGAGACCGAATAGTGCCAGCGACCTGCGCCAACTGCAAGGGACTTCACCCTGCCAGCTACCACGGATTCCCAGCCCTGACAAGAGCACAACAGGATGAGCAGCAGAGGAGGGCACCACGACCACTGCAAGCACCACAGAACCCAGCACCCACTGCACATGACTCACAGAGGAGCACAGACACCACCAACCACACCAAAGCACCGCCCATCGCCACACCTCAAAACAGCTGCCACGCAGAGAAACAACCCACCTCGCCCACCACCAGGCCAAGGCCCAGCGAAGACCCAGAAGACACCCACCACATCTGGGCTGACCTACGCCAAAGTCCTGAATCCGCCACCCAACAGGCCGCAAACTGCCACCCCAGCACCGGAAGAGGGAACAGCGAGCTCCATCAACTGGAAGACCATCATCGTGAAGATAGCAGCTTTTGTTGCAGAGCTGAAGGTTGACTCTGCCATGAAGATGGTGGCAAGGCTCGTCCTGAGCCTATTCCCGGCTGAAGAAACAAACCAAAGTGGCATCTAAACCCAGCTACACCATTGTGATGTGGAATGCCAATGGTATAGAGAAGAAGACAGACAAACTCATTCACCCGATGGAAACGAGAAAGGTGAGTGCTGCTTTGCTTTCAGGGACCCACCTGCAAGGAAATCAGAAGCTGAGCATGGCGAACCGCAAAGTGTACCGGACCGACCGACCTGCATGAGCCGAGGGAGGGACAGCAGTGATAGGGAAAACGACGATCGACCATCATGAGATTGCACTGCCACCCCTCAGAAGCATTGAAGCCACTGGAGTGCAAATCAAGACTCAGCAGGACCACTCCGGCTGATTGCAATTTACTGTCCTCCAAAAGCAAAGCTGGACCTCAGAGACCTGGATGCTTTGCTGGATTTGACAGTTCCGACAATCATCGGAGGAGACCTCAATGCCAAACATTGATGCTGGAACTCCATGGCTGCCAACCAGAGGTGACGGACACTGCTGGCGTATTCCAGGAAGAACGACTGTGTGATAGCAGGCTCGACTGAGCCCACACACTACCCAGGTATTGCAAGTCACAACCCAGATGTGCTGGACATCGTGCTACTAAAGAACCTGCAGCACTCTGTGGAGCTGGAAACACTGGTGGAGCTGACCTCGGACCACAATCCAGTAGCAATTACTGTGGGAGATGAGATGGAACCCTACCAGCAGGCCGAGAAGTACAACTTCAGGAGAGCTGACTGGAGCCACTACAAAGAGGAGCTGAACAGTAAGGTCACACCAAACCCCGCTGAGCACCAAGGAAGACATCGACAGGGCTGTGAAAGACTTCAAGACAGCAGTCCAGGATGCAATCAAGAGCAACGTTCCGAAGCAGAAGACAGACCGATGTTCCATCTACGACCTACCGAGAGGTATCCAACAGTCAATCGCTGACAAGAACCGGGCCCGATGCCAGTGGCAGAAGCTCTGCATGCCTGATCTCCTGCAGAAGTACAACACGCTCACAAGACTCTTGTGGGAGCAAATCAGACAGCACCGTGGAGAGAAGAGGGAGGCCGCAACAGCCAAGCTGAAGGAGGCAGACAACTCAACATGGAGAATGACTCGTCGCCTGACTGGGAAGAAGGAGCCAAGCCCACCAATCTAGGGACAAACCCACCTTGCATGCAGCAACAAGGACAAGGCAGGGGTCCTTGTCGAGACACTGGAGGCTTTGTTCACCCCGAACAAGGTAATCGGGCTCTCAGACAGAGTGGAGGAAGAAGTTGAGAAGCACCTCGCAGAAGACCGAACTGGGTTGGTAGCAGAAGATATCAAGGAGTGCACAAGCTCTTAGGTGGCAAGACTTGCAGAAAAGCTGGCAAACGGCAAGGCACCAGGGAGCAATGGAATAACCAACCTGGCAATCAAGAACCTCCCGCCAGCATCAATGGAACACCTCACAGAGATCTTCAATGCATGCATGAGGCTCCAGCACTTCCCGAGATCCTGGAAGGAAGCAAGGGTCATTGTTTTCTCAAAGGCCGGCAAACCACTGAGATCCTGCCAACTATATCCCCATCAGCCTGCTTTCTGGATTATCGAAGCTCCTGGAGAAGGTCCTCCACGCCCGACTTGGCGACTTCGCCTCTGAAAGAAATCTACTAGCAGAGAACAGTTTGGATTTCGAAAGGGGCATGCAACGATCCACCAACTGCTGAGAGTGGTGGACACCATCAGCCATGGATTCAACATCAAGAAGTTCACAGGAATTGTCTTCCTGGATGTCGCCAAAGCAATCGAACAAGTCTGGCACAAGGGACTGCTGCACAAGATGATTGGCTTGGGAGTTCCGAACTACCTTGTGAAGATGATTGCAAGCTATCGGGGAGATCTCACCTTCCATGTCGCCATGCGGTCGGAGATGTCCTTATAACATCCCATCTGTGCAGGCGTGTAACAGAGATCAAACCACAGACTCTTCCTGTTCAACATCTTCACCAACGACATCCCGACAGATCTCCACAAGACCGACCTGGCGCTGTATGCGGACGATGTTGCGGTCATCTCCCAGTTAATCAGCAAAAAGGAAGTGTCGAAGAACCTGCAAGCTTCATTTAATACCATCTTGACGTGGTACAGAGACTGGCGCATAGAACTCAACACCAGCAAGACAACTGCAACACTGTTCACCAGAAAGAAGATCAAGGAGCGCCCGCACATCAGCCTCAATGGAGAGACCATCAAGTGGGAAAGCAGCAGTCGCTACTTCTGTGTGACTCTGGACAGCAAACTTAACTGGCGAAGCCATATGGAGAATACTCAGCAGAAGGCAACAGGAAAGATGGCAGCACTGTGCCCACTTCTGAAGACCAAGTTCATGCCCCTCCGGACAAAGATAAACAACTACAAGGCGATCATCAGACCTACCCTGACGTATGCCTCCCCAGCATGGATGACCTGCCATGAGCGACACCGAAAGAGTCTTTAGATAGTCCAGAACAAGGCCCTGCCGATATCATCCAGAGCTCCAATCTTCACAAGGATAGCAGACCTTCATAGGGACCTGGACGAACATCTAGTGAATCTGAGTAAGAACTTCTGCCAAGGACTGGATCAGAACCCAAAACCTCTGATCAGAAGACTCGCTGCCACCACTGCAAACCCATTCGACTGCAACCCGCGGGCCTTCACGGCGAAGACCCTGTGAAACCAGCCCTAATGTGACAAGTCCACAAAGACCACGAAGAATCCTAACCCATGGCTATACAGTCAACCTGAGATGGAGTAATGAGGCTCAAGCCTCGATATCCAAAAATCACTGCTGATGGATAAAATCTATCAGCAAGAAGAAACAGAGTATGGGCATTTACCCCTTCTATCAGCTCTTTACAGATGTTTCCGGTGTGAGGAGGTCCAGGCTGGGCGGTGCTGGTGGCTGCCGTGCACCAGCTACGATCTACGATGATGGATTAAGGTAGGCCAGTTCCCCCACCCGGTTTGTCACTGCGGGCACCCTAGCCTTCATTTATTTAGTACTTTGAATTTTTGTTTATTTTGTCCATGCTTCTTTAGTCCGGAAAGTGGGGATTGCAGCGTTGTGTGCAAAATGGAAATAAATGCAAAAAAAACGAAAAAGAAAATTCAGCTGTACTGGTGGATCGGGTGCCGAGAGGGGCACCAGGGCTGCATTTCTGTTTTTCCCTTTTGTGCATTTCTTTCCATTTTGCCCGCGCACGGTGCATACAAAATGGTAAGCGATACTCGAAAAGGAAAACAAAAAAATGCGGCCAAGATGGCGCCTCAGGCGCTGAGAGGGCACCAGGGCCGAGTTTATTTTTTTTCCTTTTTGTTTTCTGTGTGGCTCAACCCACATCTCCCACCTGATGCAAGGGCATTTGGGATGTCAGGGTGCTCAGTTCATGAATGAAGGCCTACCCACCCCACTTTATGGCAGTGAGTTCTATGATTCAAGAGTAAGGGACAGGAAATCCTGCACACTCAGTTCTGAAAACCGGTCCTATTTTCCTCGACATGATTTGGGCGGATTTTGGCAGGAATATACACCTGGAGATCTACCTCTGCCAACCGGTGGTATTGCTATAAGTCTGTCTAGTTATAACTTTACCACTGAAACAACGGTAATGGTAGTGGTGTTCCTGGAATACTGCCCGTGGTTCTCTAGCAATACCACTTGGTGCATTTATTATATACATTGTCCCCTTATAATTGTGGTGGAAATGGATAATGTACAATAGTTATTCCGAGAAATACTGTACATTTGTTTAATAATGCACAAAAGAATAAATGATGAACCACATATTTATTACAAGGGTATTGTGTTGATAAAAAATAACCAGTTTTTCATACCTTTTCAGTGTGCCCATTAAAAGTGTTTTCTGTATCAAAACTAAAACACTTCTGCATCCCTCCTGTACAGTGAACCAATTAAAAAAAATAAAACCTTTTTGGGAAATGTTACAGTTTGAAATAAAATAAACATTGGTGGATTTTCATTGGTGGTTTGTCACCATCGTTTTGACCCTGACACAGTGCCCCCACGCCATTTCCCAGGCTCGGGCCGTGGTGGGCTCCTAGAGCCAGGCCTGACCCCAAGGCTCGGCCCTACCCATGAAATCTCTGGCTCCCCCAGCTCTAAGCGCTATCAGCATTCTCCGAACAGAAAGAGTAACGCAAGCTGTCCTAAAGTCCTTTCGCTATTTTACTCATGATGTAGGCCATGCAGGTTGAGTTTTTGCGGCAACATGTTTTTCCGACCATAGTTTGCATCTCTTGACATTGAGGTTGTATACATCAAGTGGAATAGTCTTCCCTTCGACTTGGATCTGGACTGTGCGAATATCGCTACTGCTAGCAGTCAACTCAACCATTTGTTGATGGCTTTCCCTCACAAGCATTTCCTCCCCCATGTATTCAGGGTCATACATGAACTCCCGAATGCCAGCCATAATGGGTGATGATTGAAAATCGAAATAGAGAAATGTAGACAAATTGAAAAAAGTCAATTATATATTTAATCCAACTTAATTTTGCAATGTGCTTCAAAACATACAGTAAAATAAGTCAACTTTCTCTGTTGAGAAAAGAAAAAGAACATAATGTATTGAAAAAATGCTCCCAAAACATTGTTTTAAAAGACAGCATGGTACAAATAAGACATCAATTGCCTAATAAACATTTACAGACGATACATTGCACTGATTTGAAAAGCATTTTTAACGAGGTTTTTAAATTGAAAACGCTTTTTAAATCCGACCTTCTAGTATTATAAAGCACATACAGAGAAGAGCCATTTGATGTGGTGAAATTAAGTTATTGTATTGGAGGCAACAGTGGAGTTAGTAGCTGTAATCAGCACAAAGAGCGAGTCTTGAAGGCCCAAAATAAAAAGGTTGACCACGAACTGAGGACAAATAATATTGTCAAGGAGAAGAGGTTTGTTGATTATATTCAAAGGCGTCTTGCGCATTTCCATGTAGACACGTCCATACATTGTGTGCAGAGGACAGTTGTCTCGTCTTGCACTAACATCATGACAAGGGACATTGCATAGCATTCTGACCTGCTGATTTCACATAGAGGGGCGCGTGTGCCATGATTTATTGGCGCACGGTCACTTGAATTTAGGGCAATCACAAGATGGCAGTAGGGAACCCGTGCAGTTCACAGATATTAATGTCACAAAATAGAAGGTAAGATTAATCGAAAGAAAAAATGTAATAGATATATATATGGTAAAAAATAGATGCATTTGCAGTTGGCCGATTTTAACACCTGAGTGCACCGCTCCTTTAATTGCTGTCAATTATCCCTATTATCCTTGTGGTTGTCCAATTGACATGGCAATGATCGGTTTGTACTGGGCCAAGCATTTGCTTCAGTCTGCAGTCTCAATGCGCAACTCATTTCACCCTCTAACAAACTGCATTGCCATAGTTGCACCACACATGTAGCTACAGGTGTATGTTCCACTGCCATCCGTGTAGTAGGCGGCTGCTAAATGTACCTATTGTGGGATGTAGCTTCTGAGTACTGGATGGGGGTGTAGCCTTGTGTATTATTTCGTGTCGTCCCCCTTCCATTGGTATTCCTGCAAAACTGGGCTCGGCAGGGTGAGTCTATTGGAGGTCTAGATCAGATTCTTCCAAGTTTGTGATCCATTTGTCTACTCTCACTAATGAGGCATCCTCCAAGTGCAATCTGTGTGCTGAGCTGTCTTCATTCTCTTTTCAATATAAAAGCATAACACACATCATTGGTTACGTTATACATAACATTGCACTAAGTACATCAATTGTACAAACGATCCCTTGTCTACCTCCCTGCCACTCCCCCCAAACCTCGCCACTGGTTACTGCACACTGTCTTGAATAAAAGCCTTCACATGTAAGTCCTATGTGAATGGTAATTTCTGTCATTTTTAAGTCCCTCTTCCCATATAATATGAGCGTTTACAATGGCCTCTGTCCGGCTGTACGAACTGTGCCCTTTATTTGTGAGTCAGCCTCTTCTTATGATACATTCTGACTCTCCCTACTGACCATGCATCTCGTGATGTCTCCCCAAATGTCCACCAGCGCCTGCTTGGTGTGCCGAAGCCCTAAAGCATTCTTCCATTTCACTACACAGCAGACATTATCGTACCCTTGCCATATACGATGGTGGCTTGTTTCTCATCCCTCTTAACAGGCTACACCACTGCCAATACAATTGCCATACCATAGAACTTTGTACGGGCGGGTGTCCTATTTGTTGGAGTACCCAGTATCTTCGCCTGAGGAGTCAGCTGGATCCTCGCCTCCACTAAACTTCCAGTATCCTTTCCAACTTGCTCCCAAATGCTCTCCGTTAGGAAAGATTTTGTTTTTGCTATTTTCTTCCAATAGACTTGAAGGGGACACCCTACCTTTTTGCGATTGTCTGCTTCCTCATCTGACTTTTTGGAGGTAAGCAAAGTTTTCAGCTTTACTTCTCTTGCTTTTGCTCACTTTTTATGGGGATACTGACCAGTCTGTAGATTTTCAGTAATGGGAGACCTTGTCTCCCTTAGTGGAATTCTTGTTATTTTAAAACTGCACACATCTTACCGTGAAGTGCGGTTGCGACAATTTGTTTCCCAATAACGTTTACTTTTGCAACTTCAGTGTTGTAGACAAAAGATGTCCAGGATGAGCTGGTGGTAGTGGATTTTTTCCCCATTTTTTTTAGTGTTCTCTCAAGCACTTGGAATTTTACTGCATAATACCATTTAGAGTACCATATACTCTAAAATTGGCGTGTCACACGATTTGTGCCTGTCCTTTAGCAATTTTGGGCCTTGGCCTTCTTCCTGCCCTCTCTGATCTGGAATTGCCTTACATGGAAAGACCATGCCCCGGCACAACCTCTGCTTTCTTGGACAAAGTGGTGGTGTGTGTGTGTATGGCCAGATGTGGGGCAAGGGTCTGTCTGGACAAGTCCACATCTAAGGCGAAGTGTGTCTGTTACTGTGCACATCTGGTGGGCAGAGGTTGTCCATGATTGGACAGCATCTGCCAGTTTCATTGATGCAGATCATTTCCATTGGTGGGCTTGGGGGTGACTCCGGTCCAAATCCTGTATAAAGGATGATTCCTGGATCCAGTCGACAGATCATCGTTGGAGCCAAGACCCATACGAAGAAGTGTTGCCTACTGATGACCCAAGGACAACTGTAGCAGCTAACCAGCATTGCCTCCAGCCAAGTCCTGGTGAAGCCCTGCCCTGCCCTGCAGATCTCCAGTAGACCCCAATCTGTGCATCCAACCTAGATTGGTGTGAACAATTTTTCCCGTCCCTGCTCGAGGATCTTTCCCTGCTGAGCCTTCGGCAGTGTCCCCGGACCACGAAGTAGGCTGACCAACGGTTACCTCGCTGCAGCGGTTGCTGTTCTGAGTTCAGCCTTCAAACACTTCAGATCTTTAGCTCATGCAGCAAGGTGCCTTGTCCTGCAGTTTCTGCCTTCCTGACCGAAGAGAAGCCGAGCATGGCCTGTTCCTTTTTCACCACAATGGTCATCTCTTGCCACCTGATCATGATGACTGCAGCTGCAAACCGCCTTTCTGTCCTGGAGGTCCCCTGAGGTCACCTGCTCCTTGGAGGTCTTAGTCCTATCATGCTGTCCAGTCTCCAGAACTGTCTCATCAGAACCCAGAACAGCTGACTAACTGAACCCAATCCTGATGACGAATGTGACCTCCGCACCCGTGCCCCCAGGACCTCCTTTGTCCAGACACAGCCTAGAAATAAGTGTCCCCATCGGATTCAGGAACACCTAAAGTTATTGCTGAAGACAAAAGAAGGGGTGATTTTACATATCCATTCCTACCTCCTCCCCACAACCATTGGGTTTTATGGGCGTAAAGTCTTAACCCTACTATTCCCTTGCCTGGCTAAGATCTGTGGTGGTCTGTCAATGATCCCGCCTTTAGCTTCTGCTAGAGTGGTGAGATTGGGAAAGGGACTTGGAAGCACTTTACTTGCCTTGCTTTTCTAATTTTAGAACACTTATTTGCAACAGTTGGCTTTGACAACTCTTGTTCGTGAATCACATAGTAAACCCTCGTGCAAAGTGAATCTTGTGGGACTGGTGGCTTTTGGCCACTAAGCCCCACTTCCTAGCAGGGCTGGCCTTCTTAAGAATTCGGGACTGAATTTAGATTTTCTTGTGTGTTCTAACTGCTTTCTAACAATATACTTACTGTGACGAATCTAGCAATATCGTCGGACTCACTGGAGGTAGACTCCTCTTATGTGACCATGGAAATGTAGAAGCTACCTGACTCAGACCCTGGGAGTGGCAATCTGCAGGAGGACCGCATAGGGGGGAAGACCAAGTCCAGAGAGCTAGGAACACATTGTATCAAAATAACCTTGCAGCCACAAATCTGTATGACACTCATGTGCCTTACAACATACCTGTATGGCCTATTGTGCCATAGATGACTTTCCAGGTTTTCCCAACCAATCCCACTATTTACCTCCCTAGCCCATTTTAGTATTGAGCCGAGGAGGAGGGATGGAGCAATGAGGATGACTTGACGCGGGAAGCCAACATTGTGTTCTAGTCTTTGGAAACCTTTTACCAATGCCAGGAAATTTAAAGTTGCTGCAGCTGTTCCATGTACAAGAGAGAGGCAGAATCAGAAGCTGTATGTAACTTATTCTGATGTGGGTTGGCATGCCAGAGACAAAACAGTCGTAAGAAGCAGCACAGAGACTGACTCAAATGGTGTGCTGGGAGCCCGAGCTGAAGGAAGCTTTCCTGCCCAGAGCCAAGGATGGAGAAGAGAAAGCTGACCGGCTGACGGGACGGACGCCCAGTCAGCAGATTGAGAGAGAAGCGGAAGATGAGATGCGAGGACCTGCAAAGCCGCCCGGCAAGCCCACTAAGAACAAATGGGTTAGCGGGGCGCTTGGAAGTGGATGATGCATCACGGTGATAATGCGGGAGAGCCCAACAAATGACATGGGTGAGAACATTGTTGGGAAAGGGGCACTGGCCCAATACCTTAAAAAAAGGGATGAATACATATGCTAACAATGTTCAGGGTGGGTCAGAGACGCAATGCTTAGGAAGAGGATTTGATATGCATGCAATTGGTTATGAGAGAGGTTTGGAGACCCAACACTTGAAAAGAGAAATTAATACAGTTGTGAACCTTGTCAAGAAAGGGTCAGGGACCCAATATTGGAAACATATTGTCACATGGATAAAGGAAAGAGTGAACAGAGAAAGGAAAATCCTTGGCAGGTTAGTGCACCTGGCAAGCACGGAATCTGAGCTTCACACAAGGAAAGGAGTGAGAAGAGAAGTGAAGTAATATCCTGGCAGGAGAGTACACCAGGAGTGAGGAAAAAAAGCGAAATTATATCCTAGCAGGAGAATAAACCGGGAGTGAGAGGAGAAGTGAGACTGGAATTGTGAAAAAGGGAGGACTCCTACCCCTTTTAAGGATCAGTAAGAAAGTTAAAAAAACCCTGACAGGAGATTATACCAGGGGTCGAAAGAGGACTGAGTATGAGAAATTGAACTGTGATAAAGTGACATTTAAACTCCCAGAAGGATTCTAGGGAAGGGGCAGCCCCTTTCCTTTTGGAACTTTCTGTTTGGCACCTTAAGAACTTTACGTTGAGAACTTTGAAAGAAAGAGACATAGTGTATAAGAACCTCCTTTGTGCACATTATACTGAGTTTAGATTGTAAGAGTCAGTTTAGGATTTTTTGGACATGGGACGGAGGACGCTCTTTTGTTTAACATCCTGACGGACGTTCCTTAGTTTTGTTGAGGCTAGGAAACCCCTCGTAGGATTAGAGATAGATAGTTCTCCCAACCCTTTTTATTATTTTCTGGAAATAAGTCTATAATCTAAACCTAACATGTCACTGTGTCCGAGTCTTACTCTTGATCCCTTACATTACCTTTATTAAACTGGTTCTAAATTGCTATTTGTTCTTTTCCTCACTTACATCACCATACACCATTATTGTATGGTTAACGTATTGCTTTTATCATTGCTTAAACTGAATAACTGTTCTGAGGTAAAATGTTGAGGTTCCTTTAGTAGAACTCCTCAATCAGTGAATTTAGGTATGGCTATATTAGTAGTTGTGTGACAATACTTACCTGAGGTTTTCATTGCTTAGAGTGTATTCAAACACCTAATAAACAATTGTGGTAACATGTCTAAACTGGTATTTATAAAAATAAAATGGGAGTAAGACAGGGGTGTGTTTTTTCTGACTTTGGTAGCATATTTGTAGCAAAGTTAAATGCTTTCCCAAAAATAGGAAATTCTAAAGTGGGATGGATTGGTTACGCAGATGACCTGATTATTAACACCTTTATAAGAATATCACACAGTGTCCAGGCAGTAGTTAAATACCAGGAACTAAAGGACTTAAAAATAAATCTAGATAAAACGCAATGTCTGGCATTAGGTAGAAAACACTGTAGTAGAGCCAGTATTAACAGCTTGTTTGGCCCGATTAAAAGGACAGCCTGTTACAGATAGCTTGGGTACGACCTATCATCTGAAATAAAGAAAAACGAAATGGTGCAGAAAAACAAAAGGGCAAAAGCGTTATCTATTGCGGCTGCTGTAACAACTTTTTCTAAGAAGACAGCTGGATATAGTCTCCTTGGAATCCAGAATATCTATAAACAAACTGTGTGCAGCCTTTTTGTATGCCTTGGAAACATCGTATGAGGATTGGGGCAACTGGTCTGAACGGTTGGAGGGGCAAATATGGAGAAGGATTTTGGGGATTACGAATTATACCCCTGTGGCAGCGATAAGACTGCAGATAGGATTGATATCCCTACCCACTATTATTGATATGAATAGAGGAAAATTAAACATGAAAATTATGTTTTCCAATCCAGACTCTGTTATCCACTTCGAAATCTGAAATAATTAACAACAAGTGTATGGTTTTGCAGAAATTTAGGCATAGAAATAAGGTGTTTTTTGGCAGATTTGGTTGGAATCCTCATTGGGAATATGGAGAAGGTGTGGTTTTAAAAACCAAGTGCTGAAAATGGGACTGGGTGAGGAGCTGTGTAAAAGTAGCCAGTATGAAGTACCTAAGCACTTTTTCTAGGATGCATTTCATCTATAAACGGCCCCAAAACTATCTAAGGCTTCTGCCCTCTCCGGTAACACAGTGGATATTTATGCTCTTACGACTGAACAGATTGGATGTTCTTGAGATTAGGGGAGCTTGGATAGGTCTCCCGTTGGAAAAGAGATTGTGTAGGATTTGTAATGACATGCAATCTATTGAGTCAGCTAGACATGCCCTTACTTCCTGCCCCACCACGATGGCTTATTATGAATGTTATCTTAGTAATTATGTGGAGAATATTGAGGACATTACAAGTGAAATATTCTGGCTCTGATGTGTTTTAGGGTATAGCCGTGGATTAACGATATATACTAAGTATGGAAATGTGTGAGAAAACCTTTGCTGAGCTTTGAAGAAGATGCAGAGATGGTGGCTAACCTCTAATATGTGTGACTAAGTGGTCATGATGATGCCTTCTATGTTCCCTATATATATCTATATAAGATATGTCTTTCATGCATTGTCTCTCTTCTTACGTTTCCTTTCTCTTTCAAATTTTCTCTGAGATGCTAATCTGTCTGGGAAAATCTGACCTATATTATGTTTTATTTGCAAGGTAGTTGAAGTTTTATTTGAAGCTGTTTTATATGAATGTTTTAAAATAAAACTATTTTGAAAATCATATTTTATTGACATTTTCAAGTTATAACATTATGCATCATATATCAACATAGGTCTCCTTAAAACAATTATAACAGTAACCCTCTTTCCCCCCCCCCACCCGCTGCCATGAATCGAGCACATGCATATGGTCCACCTAATGAGCTCGTGGATAATGTTTCCAGATACAGTCAAGTTTTTGCAAACTGAAGTTTTGGGCCCAACTTTGGGCATCCTTCCGTACCGTTCCTGGCGGTATTTCTTGTACAGGGGGAGTCCCCCAGGCGTAGTACTACCTTGTTAGGCCAGGCGTCCGTACTTTTCAAAGAAGGGGAGCCATAATTCTTCGATGTTTGATTTGGCCTCATCTATGAGGTACGTTAAAAACTCCATATCATAAATGGCCCGAACTTTAATAACCCACTCTTATTCACCTGGCATATGTGGATTTTTCCACTTCTGGGCCAAACAACACCTGACTGCCACCAACATGACTTACAGCATGTGACCCTGGGTGTCCTCTGATCCCCCCCCCCCAACCCCTCATTGATTCCGAAGAGGAAGAGCCAGGGGCATAGAGTCCTCTCCACTCCATAAAGCCCTTTAATTAAGTACAGGACCTCTCCCCAGTATATCCGAACCAACAGGCATCTCCACCACATATGTACATAATCGCCTTTAGCCCTTCTACTGTTCCAACAGTGCGGGTCGTATCCCACCCTCATCTTTGCTATCCTCTGCGGAGGTTAGTGCCATCTGTACAGAATCTTCAAAGCCCGGTGTCGGAATTGGAGCGAGGCCGTTGAGCGGTTGGCCCGTCTACACATTTTAGACCACCTCTCGTCATCAATTGCCTCC
Source organism: Ambystoma mexicanum (assembly GCF_040938575.1). Classification (NCBI taxonomy): domain Eukaryota; kingdom Metazoa; phylum Chordata; class Amphibia; order Caudata; family Ambystomatidae; genus Ambystoma; species Ambystoma mexicanum. The sequence goes on from NC_090923.1 coordinate 1,135,181,883, forward strand.
CCCAGGTCCCTTTCCCACTGTAGCCGTGCTGGCGGGGGGGTCCCCCGGAGCCAAGAGCAAGAAAAGTCTATAGAGACGGGATATCACCCCCTTAGAGCCCTGGGTAGCTATGAGCAGTTTCTCGAAGTCTGTTAAGTCCCTTATAAGAGTGTCCCCCCATGACGATTGAGTAAGAACTCCCTTAAGCTGGAAGTAGTGTAATGGGGACAGGGTGCCCAACCCCAAAGTCTCTTCAAGATCCTTCAGGGGTATAAAGGAGCCCCCCACCCAAAGCTGGGCAGCCCTGCTAAGACCGGCTTTGTACCATTTTTGGAATGCAGCTGGCTCGGCTATCTTGTCTATAAATGGGGCGGCCCAAATGCAACTCAACGGAGACAGCCAGGTCGTGAGCCATCAATAGTAGCCCCCTTCCTTCCCTAGTGACCACAGGACCGTCAGCACCAGGTGGTGCAGGACACTTCTGGGGATGTGCGCCCTTGTGGGACCCATAGCCATTCATTTAATGTGACAGGGGCGAGGATTAAGTTGTCCATTGCCACCCACTGCTTTTCTGTCCCTGGGGTAAAATGGTTGATCAGCACCCTTAGCTGAGAGGCCCTATAATATGTCTCTAAGTCTGGGTATCCCACCCCTCTGTCTTCCTTGGGCTTAGTTAGTACCTCGTACGAGATCCTGTGTTTTTTACCCGCCCAGAGAAATCTCAGGAGGACTTGTTTTGTTTCCGTTAGGAATGTCTTGGGTACCTGCACTCGGAGCATTTGGAACAGGAGCAGGAACTTGGGGAGAACCACCATTTTTACCAGGTTAAGACGAGCCATCGAGGAAAGACCCGCTCTCTCCCATCTTTCTATGTCTCTTTATTTCCCACCACAGTGGGAGGAAGTTACCCAGGAAGAGGTCGTCAAGGCTGTGTCTCACCTGAACCCCCAAGTATCGGAACCCATCCCTCTGCAACCAGAAGGGGAGCCCTCCCACGTAGTCTATCTTTGGGTCTGGTAGATTACCCCCGATGAACGCCACCGACTTACCTTGAACCCAGAGAGTTTTCCATAGTGTGCCAGGCCCTGGAGGACCCTGGGTAAATGATTTCTACTTTCTTTTTGTATCTTTCTATTATGTGTAAAAGTTTAATTAAACTATATACACAAAAAATAAAAATAAATAAAAACATTTTATTTTTGTACATCTTATTGGAGTGCTCTCTGTGTGTCACATTGTAGCCCTGCACTTTGACCTTATTGCTCTACTACCCTAACTTGATTGAGTTTGTCTGGACATCAGTGTCTATTCCTTGTTAACTATAATCGGGTGGCTTCTCAGAATCGACCCCCATGGTGAATACTGAAAATTGGTATCATACAGAAATGTCGCCCTCATTTGTGCGTCCCTACAGTCACTGCGACTTTGGAGGCACACAAAATGAGGGTGACATTTCCTGCGCCTAAGCAGAGCAGGGGTTGCTGGGGTGTTCCCCGCTCTTCCTGGGCGCAGTAATGGGGGTCAGGGGTTGCAGGGGGTGTCCCCTGCGTACCATTTCAGAAAGCGGGGGACATATAAAAAAAGCACCCTGCGGCGCCATCGCCAACCCACGTTGGTGGGAAGAGCTGGCACCGCAGGAATCACTGAGAGCGGGCGGCACACTTTTGCATGTGCCGTCCTAAAGGTAAGTGTTGTGGGGGGGGGTTGGGAGGGGTAATGCAGGCCAGGGGAAGCAGGCGCAGTGATCCATATGATCACTGCGCTGTGCTGTAACTTCGTCGGCATTTTCGGCGTCGCAGTTGCAGGCGGCGCAGTGATCACATAGATCCCTGAGAATCCATCTCAACACTCTGCTGTTATGGTACATTCCTATATTAAACACAGAAAAGTGGCTTCTGTGGTACCACTCATAATTTACTTAAGGCTACAGCTGGGGTTGTATTTCTGTATATGCTGGATAGTCATATATGCCTGCATTAAAATACGGCATACACCTATATCTTGAATTCATGGATACCATTCTTGTCGGCTAGCATGCATTTCATCAGACATCCTTTGGAATCTCCTGCTCTATTTCATCACCCCCATCTTCTACAAATGTTTTCATCTTCCTTCAAGCTCCTATGTGTTGTATAGGCATATATTGCTAACTAGCTTTCCGCTGCCACCGCTCGTAGTGTATAATTTAACAGAGGCAACACCTCCGGAAACCATTGAAAAATGTATCCACCACTTCTTGGCCAGCTCCCTTACACACCCATACTTTAGTATCCCTGTTGCCATCCTACTCACTTCACCCAACAAATCAGCCATTGTCTGAAATTCCACCTCTAAATATAAATCTGCTAGTTTCCCTATAGCTTGCCCTCCAGTCTTTTCTTCATCTTAAGCCTAGTTTACCATTCATTGACTTCCTTAATGGTAAATGCCCACTATGTATACCCCATGCCCCCTTAGTAGTCGGACTACCAATGCCTTTGTTCTTTGGTGACTTTTCTGAGCCTTACTAATGAGGGCTGCTGAATCACTCCCTCTTAACAGTTCTACAAGCAATTTTTGTAACTGAGCTGCAGTATGGTATCTGCATATGTCTGGTACTTGGGAGTCCCCTTCCTCAAAGGGTGAGCAGAGTGTGATCAGCGCTGTCCTGGCTGCCTTTCCTGCCATTTTAGCTCTGTTATTGCTTCAACCTAGTTACTGCTGACTGGCAGCTATGGGAAAAGGTCCTTATGGGATTAGGGGGCTGATTTGGGTGAATCCTATGTTCATGAATAAATATAACAATTTGTTTAGAACTATCATTTTTCATGTGAAATCCCTGCCAAAGCGACCACCATATCTGGCCTTTTTCCTCTCAATTTGCCCCTATGCCTTTTTGTATTTAACCTAAACAGATACCTCTGTGAATGGTGAATCTTTGTCCCAAATACTTAAATGTATCCTCCACTATTCTGAGCTGCATACTCGGGTGCTGCTTCTGCAGCCAATGCAAATGCCACATTTTTAGCCAAGTTGATTCCAAGCTTGGACACATTTTCATATTAATCTACTATATTGAGGGCCTCCTGTTAGTTATCACTTGGCCTCTGGAGATGGAGCAAAATGTTATCTGTATACAGGACATTGATTGACTCGACACCCCGTACCATAATCCCCTTGTCTCGCATGACCTCTCATTTCCACCGCCAGCAGCTCCAGTTCTATAGCGACAAGTGCCTGAGGCTCCTCTCTGTAAGCTGAACTGTTCTGGTAATGTCTCATTTGTTCTTACTCTGGCCCTTGACTGGGCCTATAATAATCTTAACCAATGAATTATATTGCCTCTGAACATCCAATACTTTAGTATGCATACTAGGTGGTCCCATTACACTGAATGAAAGGCTTTTTCGGCATTGTGGGCCTCCACCTCATTCCGCTGTCACATTTGCCAGTCTTCTGATATTCATAACAGTGCCCCTCCCAGGTACAAACCCCACCTGATCAGGATGCATCAGCTTTCTGGTGAACAGTTGAATCCTATTTACCAGTAATCTTAGGGCCTGATTCACAGAGCATTTTCCTATAGGATTGAGCCATTATAAAATGCTTCTATGAATCAACCCTTAGTGTCCATGTTTGAGCGACAGGAGGCGAGTAGATCCGTACGCCAAGGGGCGCTTGCCTGGTTTGGGTTGGACCACTATACATGTTTCTTCCATAGTGCTCAGAAGCTCCAACCTCATAAACCTGGGTCGCTCACTTCCTCCTTTGGGCTTTTTCCTGATCCCACCCATTTACTTATGTTCTGCCATTTTCCTCATTATCCATGCTAGTGCTCTTCCTGGCCTCTTCCCCTGTGTATACTGCCTGTCCATGGTATTCCTAGACATGTAGTATATTTCTCCTGCCTCCTTTTCATCAAGCTGCACCTTCAGGTCTCTAATTTCCACTTTACACATTATGTTCCCCTTTCCTTGTAAATGCCCTTACCACTGCCTTATGTTCCCCTTTCCTTGTATATGCCCTTACCACTGCCTTATATATTTCTTTTCTTTAAAAAAAGTTCATTTAACATACTGTTTGAAATGGCATGAACACATAAATAACAACTCATATAAGCATCATGGTGGGATTTAGAGAGCTCCATATTCCATAGCATATTACAACAAAAAAAACACAGCCCGTGCTGTCCCCCCCCCCCCCCTATTCACCCACCCTCCTGCAGCACCATCATTCACACTTGGAGCTTGCCCCCCACCCATCACTGCTTGATGTTTGTCTTCTGTGTTCTTGAGTACCCTGTGGATCAACCTTCGTGTACTCCCCTCCATTGCCGAGCAAACACCTCAATGTAGCAAAGGTGTCCCAAGAAGTAGCCCTGCTAACTTCATCCATCTTAATTTCACTTTCAAGCGGGACTCTGTTTGGAAAGATCATCTTTTTACAACTTTCCCTCCATGGTTTCCTACCCCATTCCTGCTCTGTTTTTAGTCCTTTCATGACTTTTTGAAGGGAAGTGAAGCCTTCACTTACCTTCTATTTTGCTCACTTGTTATGTGGAAGCTGATTAGTCCTTTGACTATCAGTACTGGGAAACTGTTTTTCCCTTTTGAATTCTTGTACTTTTTAGCATTGCACACACCACCTTACAATGGGGATACTTTTGCATCCCCTCTAGCTTTTTACACATGTGGCTTTTGGTTACTTTTATGTGTGCCTAAGGACAAGCTGGTGGAAGCAGTTACATTTTGACCGTGTTTGCATTATTTTTCATGTGCACATTCGCCTTTACTGCGTATGACTACCAAATGTGGCTAGTGCCCTAAAATGTTCATGCTACTAGAGTATTGCTTGTTCTTTGGCCATATTGTAGTTTGGCCTTCTTCCTGCCTTCTCAGGTAAGGAAAGCCCTTTTAAGGCCATCCACTTGGCCGGGAAAGCTGCTGCATTTGCGGGCTAGTGAGCCTTTGTGTGTGTGACCCAGGAAGGGGGCCGGGACTGTCTAGTCCCAGGCCACATTCTTGGCCCCAGAAAGTCTGTTTCTGAAGCAGATGTGAAACCAGAAGTGGTCCTTGACAGGACAACTACTGGCTGTTTGGTGTAGATCCTTACCATTGGTGGGCTTGGACTTGCTTCCAGCTTGGAGTCTGGAGAAGAGGAGGAATTCTGCAGCTATTCTTCAGATCTATGTTGGAGTCAAGAATCCCTTGAAGAAGAGCAGACCGTTGATGACCCGAAGATGGCTCCTGAAGTGGCCCAGCATCCCTTCCTGTACCCGGCCTGGTAAAGCACTGCTCATCTACCTCTGAAGATCCTGAGTGGTGCTTTAGCCCTTGGAGTAGTGGGGCCAACTAGTCGCAATGCCTTCTTGAGGATCCAGCCTTTCAGAGCCTTTGGAAGTATACTGGACTGGCCGGTAAATTGACCAACTCTCTCGTGGGTTACCTTGCCAGAAGCATTTCCGTTCCGCGTTCAAGTACAAAACTTTGGCGGTTGCCATCTTGTGCCACAAGTCACCTTCTCCCCGAGTCCCAGCTTCCTCTCTTTAAGGGAACCTGCCCTGGAGCAGCTCTTGTGATAGCGACTGCAAGGACTTCTGTCATCACCTGCAAGTGGTGATCATCGCGGGAACTCGATTTCCTCCATACTGTGAAATGTCCTAAGAAGGCCTGCATCGTTGGATTCTGCATTTTTTTGCTGACAGAAATTGCACTTGTGGTTGCATCTGACTGGAAGAATCTGCAAACCCGAAACTCCTGGGCACCTCTCACCGGAACAAAGGGCAGAAGATTGAGCCCTCTGCAATCCCCCAGACACTCCATAAAGACATCTGAGAAAATCAGAGTCGAAGGGGGGAGGGCGGTGTAAGTAAGCATCAGTGTGCCTGCCCCTCCCCACCTCTTTTGTCCTCCATAGGATATAAATGGGAACAAGTCTGTTTATCTCCTGTCTCCCCTCCACTCGCCTTTGGTCATCTAACCCGGGTCGTTATCCTGCCCCTGGGTTAGCTTTGGGTCTGGAAGAAAGGAGAATTTACCTATTCTTGGGTGAATAATTGTAGAACATTTAAATAGTTTAGTAAATCACCATCACAAGCCCTCTGCATCCTTTTTAAAGAGAAGTCATATCTGTGAGTAACATTGTGTTGGACCGTGTGACTTTTGCACACAAGGTCTCATTCATATTTTCTTTGGGTTTGGACTTCTAAAGTTAGGATATAGTCATTTGGTTCCCATCATTTGCTGCATTTAACCTACTAGCCTGCTTTTTTGATTAATGATGTTTATTAAGTGAAACCTAAGGTGATTGCATATATTTGTATTGTAGAGTGTTGTGTGAAAATGCTACCTGTTAGATTACTTTTCCAGTGTGTTCATAAGACCTAAAATAAAAATTGACCTATTGTGTACAGGATTCAAATTTAAGATTCGATGAGCAGGAGCTAAAACCAGCTCCTGGCTGTCAGACATCACCCATTAGGCAGGCGCTACCTCTGGGGAACCAGGAGCGAGTACCTTGTGCACTGCAAATCTAACTTCTACATGAGATGCACACTTAAACTTTTTGGCCATTATGTAGGAATCATTATGTTTAAAGGTGTACTAGATGTGTCTTAATTCGTCTTTAATAGCATTCTCAAATACTCAAAGTTAATGTCGCATAGCATTTTTGTAAGTCATCGATTGGCCTGGGGAGCCAAAGGTAGCTCCTGGTAATTTGTTTTTCAAGCTAACCAGGCTCTCCTATGCTAGAAGCAGGAGTTAAATCGCTTCCAGCTCCTCTCAATTTCGAACCCTGATGTATTGTACAGACTCATTGAGAGTCTCTGACCCCACTTACACTCCCCAGAGACTAAACCTTCTCAGAGCTCCCTGTTCATTATAGCTAGGGCGGGTTCCTTAAATCTGTCCACCAGGCCAGATTCTTGAAATCCATGTTAACAGAGACCACTGTAGACGCTACTGAAATCACTGGTCCCTTTTTACTTGGGCCATTCGGGGGAAAGGGGAGGGGGTGATTGGAGCTGGGGCAATGCATTGAGGTAGCCTAGGAGGAAGCTAATCGGCCCACAGGATGGTTTTATGGTTTTGGGACACTTCCTAAGGCAGGGTCCTCAAGCAGGAGTTGGACACTGGTTATTCCCACCAGTCCATGGGTCGAAACACCGATGAAGGCCTTCTTGAGATCAGCAAAGGAGCAGGGCTTCTCCGGTGCGGTTAAATAAAGTGCTGCTGGCCCACTTAAAATTACCTGTTTCAGGTCTTCAGCAGGATGCAACTTTTCGTAAGGGTCTTGGTTCCAATGACGATCTGTTGAATGGCTGCGCGAGTCTCCTTTTTATCCAGAATTTGAGGTAGGGTCTCCCCCGACCACACCAATGGTAAGGAACTGCACCTTTCAAACTGATAGGAGCTTCCTGATCCTGGACAACATCTGGGCAACACATCCGCCCCACAATACACACTTTGACATTGATACTGACAGGGTCCAGACAGACCCGGCCCCCACAAGCAGCCACACACACAGACCATCACTTTGCTTGCGAAAGCAGGAGATTTACCCAGGAAAGGCTTTCCATATATGGAAATTCCTGCTTTTTGAGAGCAGAAAGAAGGTCAAACAACAAGATGGCCAAAGGATGGGCACAAACCTTGTGGCACATCCATTTTAGAGTACATGGCACTGTGCCATTAAGTGGTAAAATGCCAACGTGTATGAGAAACCAAAACCTCTAGAAAGGTATGCGCTGCTACCAGCCTTTCTTGGACAAATTGAGGTAGTAACCACAAAGTTAGAAAAGACAAAGCTGCAGGGACGCAAAGTGTCTCTACCTCACTTCACTGTTAAGGTGAAGTGTGGAGGAAAAATGGGCGGGATTTGACTATGGAGAACAGAGCTCTCCTGCACTGATAGCTATAAGGACAGATCAGTGCCCTGAACCAGATGTGCTTAGCAAGGCAAGTGAGCCGAAAGGACTTTACTGACCTCAAAAGTAAAAACAGGTTGCAAACTGCAGCCAAATGTTGGCTGTCTTATTGATGTCTGTGGAGGGAAAGCAGCAGAAAGAAAACCTTTCCCATCAACCGCAGATGGCTGATCTTTAGATTTTGCCATTACAGTTCACAGTGTATCACATACAGCTACAATTTGGGTCTTTTTTGGTTTGAAGTCAAGCCAGGATGATAACTGATACAGAGAGCATAACTACTAAATGATGACATTATTTCAAAAGTTCTATAGGAGGAGACAGTAATCAGGCAAAATAGAAGCAAAGTTCAAGCACTAGAATAAGAAGGAACATGCAAAATAACTTTTGTAATTGGACACCTAAAGAACACTTTTGTTACAGTTGATTACACAGATTATTGTAATACACCAGATGTGCAATGCCCCAGCACTGCTACATTTTTTTTCCTTAGGCGTTTAACCTGGCAGCCCCTTGCTTAACGTGATGCTGGACGAAAACTGACCCATTTCAGCCCCAGTTTACACAGCCTTGACTGGACACTATAGGTCGCTAGGAGCCCTGATATACGAGCGTTCTTATTTTCTGTCTCTGCACATGCTTGTTTGAAGCAGCATGGGAAGGAACAGGCTTTCTTGTGGCCAGCATCCTGTCTTAGTAGAGGCTGTGGTCACCATCTCAGAACCCAAAGGAAAAAAAATAGAACTCTGGTATGGAAGTTTATGGCGAAGATGGTAGGAACTGGTCAGGGACCGGATAACGAATTGAGCCTTATTTATTTGTATTTATTTATTTTATTTATTCATTTATAAAGCGCGCTAAACCCAGAGGCATCAAAGCGCTGTTACAACCAGTTACGCAATTACTTGTGCGGGGGAAAGTCAGGGTGGAGAAGCAGGTGCTTAATTTCTGGATTAGGAAAAGAGGCAAGCCTTCAGTGACCTCCTGAACAACCAGTAAGATTGTTCTGCTCTAAAGGCTGGCGCAAGTGATTTTCATTGTCTGGTCGCGAAGCTTTGTTGAATTTCGGCAGCCTAAGTCTGTTGGTGTAGGCGGATCTTAGTGGTCTATGAGTGTGGGTTATGGCGAACTTATGTGAGAGATAAGGAGGCGCTGCGTTGGAGAGACATCTGTGCGTGATCGATACGGTCTTGATCATTCTTTCATGAATCGGAAGCCAGTGAATGCTTCTCCTAGCACCAGAGATGTCATCTCTTTTGGGAATGTTGAGGGCAGCTCCGATAGCATTGTTCTGAATCACCTGCATCTTGCTAATGTTATGTTTTGAGCTGGCCGCAAAAAGTGCATTGCAGTAGTCTAACCTTTCACCGATAATGGCTTGCGCGATAGTGAGGCAGCTTTCTTGTTATAGGAATGCTCTGGAGGCGTTGATCACTTTTGTTGTGTACGTGGCAGATGAGGCAATGGCGATCACCTGTCGCGAGAGTAAGAGGGTGGAGTCCAGGTCGCTCCTAGGGTCTTTACTGAGACGGATGCCAGGATTAGTGTACGGTCAATGTTGAAGGAACCATATTGTGGATCAAACTTCTTTATAGATGTCGGGGATCCTGCCACCAGGATCTCAGTGTTATCATTTAGACAAAGGCCATGCGTGGCCATCCAGGCCTGGATCGTGGAGTAGACTTGTTTAAGGCAGTAGTATCATTTGAGTAGCTGCCTGACAAAGGGAGGAGAATTTCGGTGTCATCAACATAGTTTGTGTAGGATATGTTGATGGCAATTAGAAGGTCAAAAAGTGGTCTTGTGAATATGTTGTAGAGAGTGGGTGATGCACATGATCCTTGGGGTACACCACACGAGATCGGAGAGGGAGGTGCGCCGTGTTTTTCTGCAAAAACTCTTATGGATCTGTCTTTAAGGAATGAAGCGACCCAGGCCGTGGCTTAAGTGGAGAAGTGGCCGGCACTGGTAGATGTTTGCAGAGAATTTGATGGTCAACCAAGTTGAAAGCCGCTGAGAGGTCTAGAAAGTAGGAGGGCAGGTTTCCCTGCATCTGAGATCATCCAGCTGGTTCTTAAGGTCAAGCAGGACAGATTCCGTGCCATGGCTGGGACGGAAGCCCGATTGTCGTATACCGAGGACTTGGTGTGCCTCAAGGAATTGCTGAATTTGGAAATAGGCCGCTCTGTCCAAGATTTTCACGTGGAATGGGACGGTAGTGTACTCAGGAGACCTCCGGCCGGCCCATAGAACCGAGGTTTGCTCCGAAAGTACTTTAAGAGGAGATAGCTGCACCTTGAGATGGATGGGGGGTGCAGATTTATTACTCCAACACCAATCAGTAAGGACAACTCAATGTTTTGCCAAAGGGAGTCTGTTTAATGACAAGTACAAGAGAACGGGGGGTCATGGCAATCAGCAGTGATGCAATAGTCCGTCTTGCTTCAACTCTTACGAACTTCATACAAACAGTGACATTTATACTCAAAACTCGTCATACTGATGTGTTAAACTTAAAAGTTAACATGCACCCTGCACCTGGCTGACCATTCTGCGTGCTAGAAATAGGTAACTTTAATATAGGTACTATATCTGTATATGGTAACGGAGTGAGGGGATTGGGTGAGTACTGTCAGGTGGGCGTCTAAGCCCTTCCTTCAAAATGACTACTGCAGACGTCACTAAAAGTACGACGTACCGTTGGTTCCACTAACTATAGGAACCTAGATTATTTGGTCCATTGTGATTGGGTTGGCACTAACCCCATGCATACATTTCCACTTTGCTTAGCAGCACGCAGAATGGTCAGCCAGGTGCAGGGTGCCCCGTCAGCTACCTGGCCTTCCTCCAATTAAGGTTACAATCAATCATCACTTCAACAACAATGTGTCAATTATGTTACTGTGGTTGGCCTCGAAACTGCATCTTCTGTCTGGGAAAGTTCCGATATCTCTGTAGGTATGAACTCGTGCTTCTCCTTGCTCGGATGGTCACGTGATGCAGACACCGTGAATTTGCCTAGTTTCTCTCAATTTGTGCATTTAATTCTTATTCGGCTTGCCACCTGCCTATGCTTCCTTATCTTGACCTTTCAAAGGCAGGATATTCTGTTCTTAAGTTTCAATTAGATGTAGCTACTGTTCGTTCCTTCTATTGGTATGACCTTGGCTCTCCTGGCACGAGTTGCATCTGCTGAGTTTCGAAACAGATGTCTCTTCTCATTTTGCTAGAATATGAATCTTGTGTTGTTTGGCATCTAGTAACCGGAGTTGATTCTGCTTTTCATGCAAAGTGGAATTGCACTTATAATACTGTGCTTCGTTTTGAGGTAGATTATATATAATGGTGCTTGCCGCGCTATTCTTCTACTTAGCATAGCAAGCCACACTGTTTTCATAGCTTTCTTGCAGTTCCAAGCATATGTACAGGCGTAAACTGATCGACTGTATTCATTTTGCTTACAGCTTAACTCTCATGCTTTGATAGCTTTCTATCAATTTAAGCTCACAATCTCTTTTCTCAGGGCGTTTCATGTCTTTGTGTCGTTCTTGGGTCGTCATTTGTTCTATCTGTGAGTTCGTCCGGGCTCTTGTGACATCACCATTCGTCTTCAATTAAGGCCTTTCTGGTTTCTTCCGGGATGGTACTTAGGCAATCTTCATTTCGTCTCATTTGTTGGTAGGGTTTTCTCAATGGATACCTTACTGTCCATGGTTGTCTGGTTATTGGTACTTCAATAGGTGTTGTTCTTCTGATGGGTACTGGGCAGAGCCCTACTGCTGCTCTCTGCTGGTTTATTTGCTCATCATACGTCACATATTTTGGTGTGAACTTTCCTGCTACTTCAAAATGGGCGATGAGAGTGCAGGCTTTATTTGGGACCTCCTCTACAGTAGTGATCGGTTTGTAATTATTGGGTAATGTAGGGGTTGAGCAACGCTTTTTTGATCAGAGGCAGAACCCATGACTCTTAAGGCAGGATGACACTATGCCGGTAACAAACGTAACAAGGGTGTCTGCATAGTTCTTTATGGTGATGGTTAGGCAGGCATCCCCTTTGCACCTGGAGGGTTTGATGCTTTTAAGGATGGAGGCAGTGTCCTTTTCTGTGATAGGGCTGAAATGGAATGTGGGGCACTGTTCAGAGATGGCAGTTGTGTCGAGGGGCGGTAGGGTCTAGGTAAAGTGAGTGCTAAAGGGCTATTGAGTGAGGTTTGTTTGTGGATTAAATCTTTTGGAATAAATCCATTTTGTTCAGCATGACATTTTGTATTGCTGAACACAAGGCTTCATCTTTAGTGATGACTGGTGGGAGGGCTGCAGGAGTTTCTAGCTCCTTCAAAATAGTGAATAGCTCATGTGTTTTGGAATTAGCATTGGCTATTCTAAGGTTGTACACAGAAGCTTTGGCCGTGATGATGGCTTGTTTGTAAGTTCTGGCTGCATTGGTAAACAGAGTTTTTAGTATGCTTGAAGGGTTATTTCTCCAGTTCTCCAGCATGGGGTCTGGCATGGATTCACATGCTCATGAATATTCCCCATCATCAGGCTAGGAATCCTCAGTAAAGAAAAAAGCAGTTTCAGTTTAGTTTCTGAACTGTCTTTCTACTAATAACCAATCACTGGTCTCTGGGTCATACTGCCCCCAGGCAATGACTGCCCTCTACCTAATCCCCTCCTCTGGCAGCCATCTTCAGATTTTTACCGCACGTTCAAGTGTTGGGAGTCCTCGTGCTATAGCTCTCAAGCTTTTACTGCGTTTTGCGTTTTTTCAAAGAGGTCAATCGATCCTCAAGCTCCACCGATTCTACTTCCGATCAACTGGGACCCGTTGCAGAAATGTTCTACGCCCCTCAAGGGCGAATTCTCGTTGAGTTTTCACTTCTTGGAGGATTCCAGAAGATCTTTGAGGCCTACCCTGCGTGGTCATGGCCCAGGATAAAGGAAACGCAACACCTGTTAGATCCAAGCTGTTCAGGAGCTGCCCGGGATGCTGATTTCAGAATTTCGTCAAGGAAGATCAGCACTCCCGGTGCTTCTACTGCCTTCACAACGACAAATTGCACGTGGCGAAGGACTGTGCGTTTTGTAAGAACATGTCCGAACGGACAATGAAGGATCGTCGCGTTAGACTCACCAACTGGCTGGAGGGGAAGAGCCCAGCAGCAGGTGAGAAGAGGAATAAGTCCGAGCGGTCTTCTATGACCTTTGAGGGTGCTCCGGCGACGGGGGCCCAACAAAAGGCAAAGCACTGCGAGTCCGCAGGCACCGGGAGCGCCGATGTCTCGGGCTCCTCGGCTGCCAGGCAGGGTACCATGTCACCAACGCCATCAACCACAAGCAAACACTCTGGCTCGGAGAAGAGGAAGTCAGAGAACCCGGGTAATCTTCGGGAGAGGCCCCGGTCGATCCCGACGGCAACAGCCGAGTCGGGGGTGAGGAGGCAACCCTCCCCCCAGGGTGAAGGCCTCAGGCATGCCCAAGGTCGCGAAGGCCCTGATTCACCCGGCTAAGGCCTCGATCGAAGGAGTCGTGGCGGCCCTGGCGAAGCCTGTGGAGGCTACCCCAATGGAGACGACTGCCGGGCCCAGAGTTTCCCTGCCACCCCGGAGGGAATCATCTTTTCAACCTATCGAGAAGACCCCCATGAATGTCATGATCACAGGCAAGGTATCCAGCATAAACTCTCAGGAAAATTGGACTTCAGCCTATCACAATTGGGTTTTTCATAAGAAAAGGCTGGGTTTTAAGGAATTTCAATGAACAGTATGGAAGTGTTGAATATCTAAGATGGCCGCCAGGGGAAAAGTTCAGAAAGCTATTGTGGTGTTCTATTCATCCCGCTCTGTTATGTATATAAGCCCCGCTCCCCTGTGAAATCTCCGCTTCGCATTGACTCTGCCTAACAGCAGAGCAACGTTTACACGGTTCCATTGGAAATCCAGAGGTCTTCACAGAAAACCTTGTTATTCCCAGTTTCCACAGTTTTCTCTTACTCTTTCCTTTCCTCTTCGTTTTCCTCTGTTGCCCATCCGAAAAATCCTAATTCCCTGTCCCCTTTTTCTCTGAAGCAGTTTTCAGTCACTCGCACCTTGATATGCTCTTTCATTCCCTAGCGTATTCATTGTACTTGAAACTAGTTTTCCTGCTACAAAAACTCAAGTATTGCCGAATGCAAAAAAACATTGTATAAAGTTTGTAGCAACCTTTAATTGTATCCATTTGGATACCACTGCTCAGTTGTGTGAACTAGTTTTCTCTCAAGACTCCGCCGTTCGGCTTACACAAGTTAAGTTTCAATTAAACACGGGTGTACACAAATAGGTACAACACGGTTCCTGGAATTACATTCTACCTTTGAATATTCTGCTACGTCAATTGTTGTTAACGCTTAATAATGGAACTTTTTCTTCAGCGCATCCGTTCCATAAGTTCCACAGAACCACGCACTATTCAGTAGTAATTGCTAGTGCATCCAAGAACTCTAAATGGTTCATAATAATTTCACAAGCATTTCTTCAGGAGTCCACAACACTTTATAGAAGTAAAACAGTTCAGTCAGGAGAATTTCCGTTGCCTTTTCTCTTCAGAAATATTACTACGCAGCATAAAACAACTTACGTTTTCCATATCTTCATTCAACACTACAAGAACGCCAGTCAGGAAAAGTAATCCATATGTCTTTTTCCAATTTCTCCTTCAGCTTGCTATCACTTCACCTAGTGCCAGCTTTAGTTATATTCATCAGTAAAAGACATTCATCAGTACAGATGATCATCCAGTATTCATCTCTTCAGGACATGCACCCCTGCACTCCGCAGGATGGAGAGCTAATTAAAAATTCAACACTGGTAAGCCATTTTTACGCTCCGTTGGCGGACAACAAAGTTAGAATGTATTAGTTAAGAAATGAGGGAAAGTTGGCGCATGGACATTTTTACTAAGAGCATTATTGTTGAACCTTGCAGGGTTTACCAGTCCTTTTCCACCTGTAAGAATTCTGAGGAACGTCCATAGACCCGGTGCCCCCGCGGAGTTCAGGTAAATGTTACAGTGAAACCCCGGGAGGAGAAAGGGGGGGCACGGTAGCCATAACGGACACAGATACCACCTCCGACGATGAGCTGGCTGGCGTCGCAAAGTTCCTGGACAAGAGGTTGGAGGAAGTACGGTCCTACGGGAGGGATCCTGACGAGGCAGACGTAGAGAGCAACGGTGGAGCCGCGAGCCGTGGAGGAGAAGGAGGACCCCACTTCCCAGACGTCGCTCCTGTCGCAGCCGATGGCACAGGACAACTCAGGAGCAATCCTGATGGCTATCCAGACCCTGTGTACGGAGATAAGGACAAGGTTGCCCTTACCCCCAGCGGACGATCCAATGGCACCTGGACCGTCGGGAAGCCCACCGAACAAGAGAAGGCGAATCCATCCTCACCCTCCTTTTCAACCTTCACCTCGTTCCCCTCCACCGAGGGATGAGACGGAGACGACGGGAGGATGACGACGGGAGGATGACGACGGGACGTAACTCCCATCACCCCCTGCCCGGGGCCCCCCTACCCCCGACGAAATTGGCTCCTTTCACGCCATGATCGCCAGGGCATCAGAACTTTTCCAGCTTTGTCCCGAAGAGCAGAAGAAGGAGGGTTTCCTCTACCAACGACGGGAGGCCAAGAGGAAGACCGTCCTCTCAGTACCGTTACTGGACGACATCTCGGACGAAGGGCTGTTGCTCAAGAACCCGTCCACGGCTCCTGTGAAGAGGGACCGTTATGAGAAGTACCGGGTCCCGGGTTCTGCCCCCATGTGCCTTAGAGTTCAGCCGTCCCCAGATTCAGTGGTCTCTGCAGCGGCCAAGAAGAAATCGGCTGGGGCGACGGGATCAACCTTCAATTTCCCCACCGGATGGCGAGGGGAAGAAGCTGGACGCCATGGGACGAGTCATCTCGTCGGCGGTGACGACCATCAAAGCGGCCAACGCCCTCGCTGTTACGCTTACCTGGTTCCACGCGGGCGCCACCCAGCAGTTGGGGTTCAGATGTCCCTCCTTGCGATGCCTAGATGCAACCAGCGGGAGAGTTCTGCCTGGAATACAGGTAAGCTATGTTCAGGACTGGGCAACCGGGGTAAACAGCCTCCCGCCACCCTGTAGGTCTGCGACCCTTCTGGACTTCTCACCTTGTTTTAGATGTTGGCGGGTTCTCCGTCCTGCTGTCTTGGCAGGGGCGCGTTGAGCTTGGTGGGCAATGGCGATCGAGTTGCTTCACTGATGCCAGCCCGTCTTGAGTCTTTCAGGTAGGTCTTATTGCTGTGAATATTGCTGCTCTTGCAAGCCTTTTAAACAATGTCTTTTTCTTCCTAGGTACACGGAAGTCCAGTATGTGGCAAGGCGGAACCTGTGTTTCGCCGGTAAGTATGGGCGGTTTTGGAGCGCCTTGATGCCGTGAGTAGGCGCTATGCGCCGCGCTTAAGATGCCTTGCCTTTGCTAACCTGTTATCTTTTCCTCTCCACAGGTCGCGGTACTCGTCCGGAGTATGGAATTTCTGTCATGATGCTGATTGAGGAGTGGCCGGCGAGGTAAGCCTTAAGGCACAGTTCGTTTATTGTACAATGTCTAATGCCTTGTTTCTTCTCTTTTACAGGCCCGTCGATCCGGGGGAGCACTGGTTCCAGGATGATGGTCGGAAGAGCTGCGGACCGCTGGCGATGAAGTTCAGGTAAGCTATGGCCTTTTTCTCACAATGTCTTCTCTTTTCCTTTGCAGGTGCTGTCCTTACGAGGTTCGTGGCTGAAGCTGAACACGGTGAGCGTTACGTTGCAGTAATGCAAACTAACGCAAAGCGTGTCAGTCTATTCGGGTGTGGTTTAAATAGCTTCAAGAAAGAAGTCCAGGTAAAATACGCCCCATGGTACCACACCCAAAAACACTACACTGCAAGCCTGGTGTCAAGGAGCCAGGTTGTGAGGATGCCTCCACATGACTCGCATAAATGAAAAGTAGTTCCCAAGCACAAGTCCATATTCAAACATGAGCCTGGCGCCAAAGGCGCCAGGACTGGCCCCAAGAAGGCATATGCTGCAATTTCTTGGGTTTAGTGGGGGCAGGAATCCAGACTCTCCTTGGCCATAGGTTAGCCAGGGGGTCTTCAGAGTGTGGGTTGTGACAGCACTCTCCCCCCACCCCCAATGCCCCTCTCAAGGTGTTCCTTCTGTCCGGCCCAGGCTTAGTTGGGAAGTTTCGATGGTAGCTTTTGATCAGATGCGGTGCGTGAACATTTTCACAGTGTTCCCAGGATCTGTCTTGGGGTCCAAAACCTTTCCAATCTATTAGATAGTATAGTCTACCCCTTGAGTACTTAGAATCCAGTATGCCTTTAACTTTGAATTCAAGTTCTCTGTCGACAAGAATGGGTTTCGGAGCTGCTTCAATCCGTGTTCCAGGTTGCATTGGTTTTAAAATGGACACATGAAATACCGGATGGATGTGTAGATTGGATGGTAAATCTAACTTGACGGCCGCTGGACTGATAATCGTCTTGATGGTGTAGGGTCCCAAATACCTGGGTTGAAAGGTCCGTTTCCTTTGATGGGTATACACTTGATGGCTAGCCAAACCTTGTCTCCTACTTGATAATCGGGGGCCTTCGTCCTGTGTTGGTCGGCGAATTGTTTTTGCTTGGCTTTGGCGTGAATCAGATGTTCTCTGGCCTTTTTGAAAGCCTGAGTGATGCTGATGTGAAGGGTTTTAACCGCTGGCATTTCCAATTTGGTTGGGAGATCCAATTCTGAGGTACGTGGGTGTCTACCATATAAGGTATAAAAAGGTGTTTACCCAGTACTGGAATGTAAGGAGTTGTTATATGCGTACTCAGCTATCCATAGTAAGTCCTTCCAGTCTCTCAGCTCGTGATGCAACATACACCGTAAGTATTGCTCACGGGTCTGGTTGGTCCTTTCGGTCTTACCGTCCGTTTGGGGGTGGTGGCTGGTGGATAACTGGATGTCAATTTGTGCCATTGCACAACACTTTCTCCAAAAGTTGGAAATTAACTGACTACCTCGATCAGAGATCAGGACTGATGGGAATCCATGTAATTTAACAATATTGTCCAGAAATACCTTGGCTAGAGTGGATGCATCTGGAAGGCCTTTGAGTGGAATGAAGTGGGCCATCTTCGAGAATAGGTCTACGACTACAAGAATGGTATTAAACCCTTGACTGGTAGGCAGATCCGTGATGAAGTCGAGGGAAAGGGTGTGCCATGGCGCTGGAGGAATGTCCAAAGGTCTCAAAAGACCAGATGGTTTATGTTTTTGCGATTTGTTTTGTGCGCAGACTCCACAAGATTGAATGTATTGGATTATATCTCTCCGCCAGGTAGGCCACCAAAAGTTCTGTTTAACCTTGGCTAAGGTCTTGGTGATTCCAGGGTGCCCTTCGATTAGGGAATCGTGGTAACCTGAAATGACTTGCTGTTGTAGGTCCTTGGTGGGTATGTATAGGCGGCCCTTAAAAAGGGGTATGCGGTCTTGGATGGAATATTGTTCTCCTTGCGCTTGCCATGCAAGGAGGGCATCCGTATTCATGATTTGTTGAATTTCCTTTTTCAGCTCCATGTGTGTTATGGCTGTGGTCAGGCCTAAAAGTTTGTCTTCAGGTATGATGGGGACCGGATCTGGGGCTGTAAAAACCAAGTCATCAGTTCCAGTACGAGAAAGTGCCTCAGCCTTTCCATTCTTGACACCTGGTCGAAAAGTTATGACAAAATCGTATTCAGCAAAGAATAGAGCCCATCGCAGCTGCGTTGAAAATTGGGCCTTTGCTGTTTTAAGATACTGCAGGTTTCGGTGGTCAGTAATAACTGTAATGGTGTGTCTGGCTCCCAGAAGGTAGTGTCGCCAGGCTTTGAAGGCGGATTTGATTGCCAAGAGTTCTTTGTCGGTGATGGCGTAGTTAATTTCTGGAGGTAAAAACTTCTTTTGACCAGAATGCCACTGGATGTAGCTGGCCAGTTTTGGGATCTCTTTGTGAGAGGACAGGTCCCATTGCTATACTGGAAGCGTCCGTCTCTAAGATATATGGGAGGTCAGGACGTGGATGTCATAAGATCGGTGCTGAGGTGAATCTTTTCTTTAGTTCCTGAAAGGCTTTTTCTGCGTCTTCGGTCCAGGTGAATTTCTTGTTATTTTTTCGTAGCAACACGGTGATTGGGTGTACGATTTGGGAGAAGTCTGGTATGAACCGACGATAAAAGTTCGCAAAGCCTAACATACTTTGTACTCCCTTTATTGATGTCGGTGATGGCCATTTCAGAACGGCGTCGACCTTGTGCAGGTCCATCCTGATGCCTCCGGGACTAAGGATGAAGCCTAGGAACTCCACTTCGGTTACATGAAAAAAGCACTTTACCAGCTTGGCAAATAAACGATGTTCGCGGAGCTTGGTGAGGACTGAACGGACGTTGCTTGATATGGTCTTGTTTAGAAGTTGAGTACACCAGGATATCATCTATGTACACTAGGGCGCAGACATCAATTAACTCTCTCAAGACGTCATTCATGAAGTATTGGAATGCTGCCAGTGCGTTGCATAACCCAAAGGGCATAACTTGATATTCGAATAACCCATACTTAGTACAGAAGTGGTTTTCCATTTGTCGCCGCTTCTGACCCGAACCAGGTGATACGCTCCCCGAAGATCCAATTTGGTGTAAATTTGAGCGTCCTGGACCTGGTCCAGCATTTCCGGAATAAGTGGCAAAGGGTAACGGTTCTTCACCGTGATCTGGTTTAATGCGTGGTAATAAATACAGGTCCTTAAGTCCCCTTCATTTTTAGCACGAACAACAAAGGATTGGCTGCCGGGGACTTCGAAGGACGGATAAATCCGTTTGCGAGGTACTGGTCTAGATAGGACTTCAGGTGAAGATTTTCAGGTTCAGTCAGAGCATAGATCCTCCCACAGGGGACTTGTGCACCAGGACAAGGTTGATTTGACAGTCGTAGGGCCTGTGGGGCGGCAGGGTATTGGCTTGGTCCTTCTGAATTACATCCTGGAAATTGCGGTATTGCTCAGGTAAGGTACTGGTTACACGTAAGATAGATGTTGTGGTTCCGGGAGTTGTAGAATTACTGAAAGCAGTCTTCTGTTCTTGATAGTAACAGGCTGGAGAGCAGTCACTGAGGAAGGTTAATTTCCTGGCTCGCCAGTTAATCGAAGGATTATGAGCGACTAACCATGGCATTCCTAGTATAAGTATTGATGAGGTCAAACGAAATGAGTTCCCTATGTCCGTCCTGGCACAGCATTGTTATCTCAGCTGTGCATTGGGTTACGAGTCTGGAAGCGATTTCAGTCCCATCCACCTTAGTCACCTTATCTGTAATCGGCTTGGAACATAAGGGAAGTCCCATCTCTGCAGCCAGATCTCGATCAATATAATTCCCGACTGCCCCACTGTCAATGTAAGCTTCTATGGCATGCATTCTGGAAGACCGTTGGTTATTGATCAAGATCACTGGTATTGCAAAGTGTGAGGTCGGTGGCTCCTTTCCCTCACTCGACAAGCTGACCTCTACGTTTTCTGAGCTGGGTAGTTTTCCGATTGATGTTCTTTCTCTTGGTCTTTTTCCGTGGCCCAAACAACCTTCCTAGGGGGTTTCACCGGGCAGTCCTTCAAGAAGTGCCCAGATTTTCCACAATACAGAGACAGTTGTTGTTGCCTTCTTTTATCTCGCTCTTGTTTTGTTAATGGGGGTCGCACTCCTGCAAGTTGCATGCGCTCAGCAGAATTTTCTTTTGCATGAGTTACATTGTCTCTAGACCGAACATACACCGCCCGTGGATCCATTTTGGAGCGATCTGCTTTTCGGTCTTGCAGTCGGTGGTCTAATTGTACAGCCAAATTTATGAACTCCGAACAGTCTCAAGGAGGGTCCACTACTTGAGCTAGAACATCTTTTAATTCGCCTTGTAAACCCTGATGAAACAACGTGGTTCTTTTGTTTTCAGGCCACCTAGCTTCATCGACCAATCTGTTGAAAGTAGCAATGTACGTTAACAGGTCCTGATTTCCCTGTCGGAGGGAAAGGAGTTAATTGTCCACTACTTGCTCTCGGGTATGACGAGCAAAAAGTTTCTCCATTTCCCTCTGAAATCCCCCAAAGTCATGTAGCAGAGGATCATCATGTGTCACCAATGGAACTGACCAGTCTGCTGCGCTACCGCTCAGGTATGACAAGACAAAGGCCACCCGAGCCTGGCCGTTTGGAAATGCTCCAGGCCTGCAAAGAAAGTGAAGGCGGCATTGATTCATGAATGTGGCGTATTTCTGTGGATCACCCGTAAATCGCTCCGGTGGGGCCAAAGGAACTGTTCCTGGTAGCACGACTTGCACCGGAGTAGAAGTGGATGGCAGGGTAGGATTCTGCATCGTTGGTTTGTTTCCCGGTAGTGGGGTCTGGCCTGCTTGTGATTGCAAGTATTGTCTGCTAATGTCTTCAGTGCGCTCCTTAGTCACTATTAAATCTCTTCTGAGAGCATTAGTCTCCTGACGGGCAGAATTAACCTCGGCGCGCAGTTCTCCTATTAGTTGGGCCAATTGGTCTAATTCTGAGGTTTCCATGACACCCAGGTGGATTTAGGTTTGGAGGCTTCGTGTTCTGTTACGCTCACCTGGTTCCACGGGGGCGCCACCCAGCAGTTGGGGTTCAGATGTCCCTCCTTGCGATGCCCAGATGCGACCAGTGGGAGAGTTCTGCCTGGAATACAGGTAAGCTATGTTCAGGACTGGGCAACCGGGGTAAACAGCCTCCCGCCACCCTGTAGGTCTGCGACCCTTCTGGACTTCTCCTCACCTTGTTTTAGATGTTGGCTGGTTCTCCGTCCTGCTGTCTTGTCAGGAGCGCGTTGAGCTTGGTGGGCAATGGCGATCGAGTTGCTTCACTGATGCCAGCCCGTCTTGAGTCTTTCAGGTAGGTCTTATTGCTGTGAATATTGCTGTTCTTGCAAGCCTTTTAAACAATGTCTTTTTCTTCCTAGGTACGCGGAAGTCCAGTATGTGGCAAGGCGGAACCTCTGTTTCGCTGGTAAGAATGGGCGTTTTTGGAGCGCCTTGATGCGGTGAGTAGGCGCTATGCGATGTGCTTAAGATGCCTTGCCTTTGCTAACCGGTTATCTTTTCCTCTCCACAGGTTGCGGTACTCGCCCGAAGTATGGAATTTCCGTCGTGATGCTGATTGAGGAGCGGCCGGCGAGGTAAGCCTTAAGGCACAGTTCGTTAATTGTACAATGTCTAATGCCTTGTTTCTTCTCTTTTACAGGTCCGTCGATCCGGGGGAGCGCTGGTTCCAGGATGATGGTCGGAAGAGCTGCGACCGCTGGCGATGAAGTTCAGGTAAGCTGCTGCCTTTTTCTCACAATGTCTTCTCCTTTCCTTTGCAGGTGCTGTCCTTACGAGGTTCGTGGCTGAAGATGAACACGGTGAGCATTACGTTGCAGTAATGCAAACTAACGCGAAGCGTGTCAGTCTATTCGGGTGTGGTTTAAATAGCTTCAAGAAAGAAGTCCAGGTAAAATAGTCCCCATGGTACCACACCCAAAAACACTACACTGCAAGCCTGGTGTGAAGGAGCCAGGTTGTGAGGATGCCTCCACATGACTGGCATTAATGAAAAGTAGTTCCCTAGCACAAGTTGATATTCAAACATGAGCCTGGCGCCAAGAAGGCCTATGCTGCAATTTCTTGGGTTTAGTGGGGGCAGGAATCGAGACTCTCCCTGGCCCATAGGTTGGCCAAGGGGTCTTCAGAGTGTGGGTCGTGACACTCGCGATCGTGGCTACGACAGGGAGCTGTGGTTTAAGATCGCTCGCCTCCTGGATTTCCTTTCCGGCCGACAAGAGGGTGGAGGCCCTTGAAATCCTACAGGAAGGCGAGGTGGCGTCGGACCACGCCATCATGGTGGCCACGGACATCGCCGACACGGGCAACAGCATTTGCCTTCGTCGACGCGGTTGGCTCAAGGCCACCGACTTCCATCAGGACGTTCAGATCAGGGTACTAGACATGCCCTTCGACGGGAACAACCTGTTCGGCAAGGCAGTGGACGAGTCACTGCAGGCCATCAAGGTGGACACTGAGACGGCCCGGGCCTTGGGTTCTCTCCATCAACGACGGCTTTCCTTTCGGACCCCTGGAGGCAAGTCCCAAGGTGCCTCCAAAGGATTTGATAGCGGTTCCTCGTCGTATCGCCAAGCGGCCCACTCATCATCGCAAGAGGCCTACAGAGGCCGCAGCAAGGCCGGAGGTCGCCGTCACCGCCAAGGAAGCCAGGGCGCCAAGGCCTCGGCAAAGCAAGATTGAACCGGCCGTGATGTCGGGCCCCCACCCGAGCACCCCGGTGGGAGGCCGGCTGGGAAAATTCATCAGCGCGTGGAAGTCCATCTCCTTCGTTGGGTGCTGGACTCGCTGGCCCACGGGCACACTCTGGAATTCCAAGGCAAGTGGCAAGTGTCCCCATATACCACCTGTGGCCAGGAAGGAAACCCACGTGCCACAGCTACTTCTGGAGGTACGAGCAATGCTGAAAAAGGGTGCAATAGAACTCGTCCCGAAGAGGCTCCGGGGCTCCGGAGTATACTCGCGGTACTTCCTTGTCTGAAAGAAGACCGGCGGTTGGTGACCCATTCTGGACCTTTGTCGTCTAAACAAATACATCAAGTCCCAGAAATTCCGGCTGGTAACCCTGCAGCACGTGCTGGGACAGCTGGAGGAAGGCGACTTCCTATCGTCGCAGGACTTGGAGGACGTCTAATTTCACATACCCATACTCAAAGGACATCAAAAGTTCCTACGGTTCGTGGTCCAAGGGCGACACTACCAGTTCAAGGCCCTGCCCTTCGGATTGAAGTCGGCGCCCAGGGTCTTCACCAAGTGCCTGGCACCGGTGGCGGCATGTGCCAAGTGCTGGAGGTTCGCCAGCAGGTTTCCCCAGCCGGAGAGCATGGGCGATGCATTCTGCTTCCCCTGGGACGGCCCGTTCCTGTATGCGTTCCCACCGTTGCCGTTGCTTCTGCGGCTCATCAATCAACTCGGATATTCCTGGTGAGGGATGATCCATGTTGCACCGGCGTGGCCGAGGCAGATATGGTTCCCGGACCTTCTGGACTTGTCAGCGTCCCCCCCCAGTCAAACTGCGGATGGACGCGGATCTTCTCGCCAGGAAAGGTGGTGCCATCCTGCATCACGACCCAGGATCGCTGAACCTGCAGGCCTGGCTCCTGCAGCACTAGAGTTCGGAGGGTACGATATCCCGGCGGACTGCAAGGAGGTCCTTGCAAAGGCCAGGGCGTCCTCGACTCTTAAGTGCTACGGGCATAAATGGAAGAGGTTCTCTGTCAGGCGCCGTGCTGGCCAAGGCGGGGCTGGCGCATGCCTCCATCAAGATCCATCTTGTGGCTATATCCCGCTACACCAGAGCACCGGAGCGCTCGTCGCTGTGGTCTCACCGCCTTGTGAAGGGGTTCATGACAGGACTGTTCCGCTCGTTCCCGCCGGTGAAGGCCCCGGCGTGGGAGCTCAACATGGGGCTGACCAGACTCATGGACCTGCCATTCGAGCCTCTGCATTTGGCACTTTTGAAATTCCTGTCGCGGAAAACAGCGTTTCTTGTGTCCATTTGATTATGACCCAGAGACCAGTGATTGGTTATTAGTAGAAAGACAGTTCAGAAATGAAACTGAAACTGATTTTTTCTTTACCGAGGATTCCCAGCCTGACGACGGAGAATATTCATGAGCAGGTGAATCCATGCTAGACCCATGCTGGAGAGCAACAGTTACAGGTAAGTAACTTGTTCCTTAGTTTCAACATTGCGCTTCAAGGCAATAAGTGCACGGAGATCGGGGGTGAACCAGGTGTTAATGTGTTTAACTTCTTTAGCTTTGCATGGTGCCAGGGGGGCAATGGTGTCAACTGCTGTCATGAGATTGTTGGCGTGGAGGTCGGCAAGTATGTTGGGGCATTGGTGCAGAGGTTATGCTGAAGAAATGGCACTAACAGTGGAGCAATGCACCCTTATTCACCCATAACTCTTACATGCATTAACCCACCTGCAAACATATGTAATAAGCCACTACTGGCCACATTAAGCACATCACTACTGTCTCTAGAATGCAGCTGAGTCTAACAAAAGAAATTCGGTCCAACTGGGCACATAATCTCCTTGGTTCGCATACCCTGCCTACAGCCTATCACTGCACCCATCCACTAGCCAGATCTCCATGGGTCGCTAGCAGGGACCTAGCCACCGCTTCCTACCATTCTGTAACCTGGTCTGTCTGCCACGTCATATGCTTTCTGTTTGTCACCTTTACCTTTCTGACCACTATGTAACCTGGTCCCAATTATGCATCAATATTATGTAACTGTAATTGTAAACTTTTCTCTATGCTTAAGTGCCCAGATACTTCAGGGTTAGGTGCACTCTATAAATAATAAACTAAACTAAACTACCTTCCTACTGGCTAAACTGCAGACACACATTCTAAAATCCTCATCTCAATTCTCATACTTCAGACTTTGGTCCTCCAAAGGCGTTCATCCACAATGCTTTGAGGCCGTAACAATGGCATTATGTGCTGTACATACGCCACATAACAAAACTTAAGCTAATTCACAGTGTCTATGTGTTACACACAGGCTCCCAGGCACCCTGCACGCTTCTGGGTAGGTTTGATGCCTGCTATCATGTTCTAGGAATGTTTCAGACCTAAGGGCCAATGTCAGTTCTGTGTCTGTGAGTTTCCTGTCATTCTGTAAGCTGTGTGTCCCTGAACTATTATTCTGCAAGCTGTGTCTAAGAAGTGTTTGGCATTCTCTCTCTTTCTACATTTGACAGGATTTCCTGTTTATCCTTCCTGGTGTTCTGCCTTTTATCTGACCATATCTCTCTCTCTTCTCTAGGGTGTTCCATTCTCCCCTTCGGCTCATCCGTGAATGGGTTTGATGTTCATGGCTGCGACTTGGACCTTTTCCTGGACCTCGAGAACACCAAAACCTTCCAAGCATCAGCCCGGAAAACTTCAAATGATGCTGAGGTGAGACACTGGCAGCATGGAATTCCCAATGCTACTTCTTGTTGAGATGGGTTTCCTATTCTGGAGAACAGGAAGATACTGAAGTCTAGTCAAACCCAGTCACGGTAGGAAGCAGGCGGGCAAAGCTTAGCTTCAGGAGAGGGGCTTGAGAGTAGTCTAGGGCTACAATGAGTCTACGTAGAGCAACACAATAAATCCAGTTAGACAGGTAAGTATAATGTGCAAGGATTTATTAGGCCTTTAAAATACACACTAAGCAAATGAAACCTATTGATACACACTTACTATAAAATAAATATGTGTTCACCCTTAGGAGAAGATAGGCATGGCATATAATTCGAACCCAATGCAAAGCAGCTAAGTAGTCAGATGCATCAAATACAGTTGGTGGACTTTAGAATAACACTTCCCTGAGAAGGTTTGGGGCCTTGATCCTAAAGTTATCCGTTCCAAATCTATACTTTTCAGGTTGGTTTGCAATATGATTGGACAATGCCACTGCTTCCAAGTTCCAGAAAGATGAAGAAAGTGCAGGTGGGTAGCTCTCCCTATCCCACTATATTAGACTAGGTCAAGGATAGGGTCCTTCACCAGAACACCACCAATCGAAGTCTGGAAAGAGAGAGATAGGGACAGAACTTTACATCCATGTAACCCTAAGGAAGACCGGGGGTGTAAAAGAAACAGATACCACTGCTGAGGTTGTGCTTTCCATTGGAGACATATGGGGTCATTCCGAGTTTGGAGGTAGCCATGGTGCTATTAGCACCATGCCTGCCTCCAAACCCGGGTCCGGGTTTGGTGTCTCTGAATGGGGACTTACCGGGTCATTCCAACCTTGGAGGACCCGGTAAATCCCCATTCAGAAAACCATTCCCCATTCCCATTCGAGCCCCCATGGGGCTCAATGGGAATGGGGAAGGAGCAAATAAGGGGGCCGCTAACAGCAGGCCCGTTATTTGCTCCCTGGTCCCTTAACGGGTCCCACTAAGAACTGCTGATCAGACCAGCTGTTCCTGGAGGGACCCGCTAAGGGACCTCGGAATATGGCGGTAGGGGGTTAACGGCACCGGCATCCTTACTGGTGCCGTTAACCCCCTACCGCCATACTCGGAATGAGGCCCATAGTCTAATGTGCTTGATCCGGTTGAGGGAGGCTTGAGGGCCGTAGGTACAGAGGTCACTTTTTGGGGGATTTAGTTACGGTTGGTCGCAGTGCTTGAATCTCGGTTCCAGGCACCTTCCAGCTGAACCCTCTTGCAAAGAAAAGATGAAGACTTCTGCAGACCAGGCGACCTTAGGATACCTCCAGGGAGTGAGGAAGACAATGGAAATGGCAAACACTGCGATCTTCAATGGGTGAACAACAGAGCAGGTACTGCATGGCTTCCATTGATGCAAGAAGGCTGAAAATGCAGGACCCGATGTCTTGTAGTACAAGCTGAAGATACTCCCAAGTTCCAAGGATGTATTTGGTACAGCAATGGCTGCAGAGAGTAGCCCAGGAAAGAGCTGATCAGTCCATCGGTTGGTCCAGACGGGCTTAGCAGGCAAGGATCCTCGAGCAGAGGTCAAGACTAGTTGTTCCCATCGGTCCAGTGGACGAAGCACAAACAAGGGTCTTCTTGTGGTCAGGCAGAGGAGCAGGGCTTCACTTGAGTTGGTGCTGGTTGTTATGAAAGATTTATATTTTGGCAGCTTTCTCTCCATAGTTCTATAGACACCCAGATGTTTTGCTTTTGTTTTTGAACCTGTCCTGACTTTTTACAGGGAATTGAAGCCTTCAGCTTCACTCCACCGGCCTTTTGCTAATTTTATTATGGGGAAACTGATCAATCCTTCAGACTATCGGTACCCGGAAACTGTTTCCCTTTTGACTTTTTACACACTAACTTTTTAACCTTACACACAGCATCTTACAATGCAGTGCAGTGGGGATACTTTTGTATCACCCTAGTCTTTTACACTTGGGATTTTCGGTTACTTTTATATGTGCCTGAAGACAAGCTGGTGGCAGCAATTGTATTGCTACAATTTTTGTGTTATTTCTAGTGTGCACATTGGTGTTTACGGCGTATGGCTACTGAACGCGGCTAGTGTTCTAAAATGGCCACACCACAAGCTTTTAGCTGGTTGTTTGGCCTTCTTCCTGCCTTGCCAGGTCAGGAAATCCCATATACGGTCATTCATTTGCTCAGGAAAGTGTGTGTATGTGTACCATGTGTGGGTGTGTCTTTGTGTGTGCGCGTGTGCTCCTGCAGAATTTTTCGAGACCAGCATTGGGGCCAAAATGCCTGTGTATAAGAACAGCCAACTCCGAAAGAAGACTTCTGAAGATGCCTAGCACTCCTTTCTGCGTCTGGCTCAGTGAAGCCCTGTTGGAACACCTAATCTACAAAGGCCTTGGTCTGGTTGGACCAACCAGTCTTGATGTGTTCTCAAGGATCCAGCCGTCCTGGGCCATTAGAAGTGCCCCTGGAGCACCCGGTGGACTGACCGCTTCTCCAGTGGGCTACCTCGTTAGAACATCGCCATCTGCATTTGCACCCGGAACTTCAGTGGTCGCCAGTCTGATGAATCGGTATTGATTCCTTCCAGAAACCTGACCTGGGACCATTCTGATGTGGCCAGGGAAAGGCAGACGCTTCCTGATTCTGACCCTGCAGGTGGTGTACTGCAGGAGGATCACATGGGGCGGGGGGGGTTCGGCGGGACAGGCCAGGAAGAATTCCCCATGTTTAATTTTCCCCGTATTCCCACACTTTTGATAGCTGTTTGGCAAACAGCAGAAGTTAAAGAATTTAATTTTGTTGAGTACTTCACGTCCCATAATCTCATAATTACTGCAATGAGGAAGAGAACTGAAGAGTTATGATGTAGCAGTAGCCAGTCAAGTAAGCCTAACTGCCCACACCTGAAGGAACCGGGGAGGCATAAAAGGGCCCCCTCAGGTGTAGGCAGTTGAAAGGGGCTGGAACTGTTACTGGAGTGTGTGTAGTAGTAGCAGAGGCAGAAAGAAGAAAGCAGAGTGTTGGTGATCCAAGCTGAAGTGGGAGAACATTGCAGCAAATTTGACCTGCTTGTTCTGAGAGGGTCCTGTTTCCCACAAACTCTGAAGTGCAGAGGCTGCACAGCAGAAGACGTGCAGGAAGGCTGCCTTTCCCCAGGTGTGCCTGATTGCAGTGGCTGCCGTGCAGAAAACGTGTCGGAGACTGAGGCAAGGAGCTGTTGTCAAGCCGTGGGTCTTGGGAGCGAGAGGGGCTCCTTAATTGAGTGGCTGGGCCGGATACACCTTCAGTGAGGAAGGGTGTGGGTCCTAAATGAGCCAGATGCAGTAGAAGTTGTGCAACACGTGAAAGGAGGATTGCAGAAGCCGGTGAGTCAAGAGTCAAACCTGGCGTCTGATTCCTTTAGCAAGCACTGCTGGCAACAGTATCCAACTTAATGTTCACTCGCTTAGAAGCGGCAGCGAGTTGAAGTTGATCATGGAGTTCCTAACAAGGGGACAATGGAAATTCACGTGAAAGCAAACGCTGCTGAAAGCTATTGCTAAACCCTTAAAATGTATGAAGAAGTGGTCACGTGTCTCTCATTAAGCAGAACAAAAACTGCGGAAAGCCATTGTCGAACATTTCAACTTTGTAAAACTTGTGAAGAGGTGGTCGGCTGTGTTTAATTTCGTTTTCCATGTGAAGAGTGAACTTTACCTCCTTTATTCTCACAAAGAACCATTGTTCATAAAAGAAGTTGAGTGTTTAAACATTGCATCTGCAGTTGAAGAGAGCACAAGCATTGCCAAAGCCAAGAATATTTCGTCATTAAGATTGAGAGCAGCCTTTCTCCAAGCCCGAAAACAGTCTAACAATTACTGTGAGCCCAATAGAAGTTCAACCTTGCTTAGGTTACAAGTGTGCAAGCATTACCCGAAGCCAAGAGAGTGGCACCAAGGCTTCTGGGTATTTATTTGGCTAACAGTTGGCAAAGAGTTGAAGGCAAAGTTGGGGAAGGGAAAACTGGCTGCTTATACATATTACTTGAAGTTGTCGAAGACTGTTGGAGAAAGAGAGAAGTGGATCATAAAGGCAAACCGGTTGCTGGTGTGGCAGACAGGCAAGAAAGGCATGGAGGCTGCCCCTTTTGAAGAGATATATTCTGAGGAAGAGTCTCTTGCCTATTTGAAGGTGTTGAAGTGCCTTAAAGTGAATCTTGTTAGAACCTGTTTTGAATCCTAAATTACTGAAGCTGTGGTGCTATATCTGGTTGTCAGTCGATGGAAGATTTCAGTAGTACAAATGAAGTAGAATGCTGTTGAAGTAGGAGCAGCAGCACTGTGAAGACATCCTGACATATATACCTATTGTGGATCCTAATCTTGTGAATAGAGGTAATAACTGCCAACCGAGACTGGTGTTTCCCTAACATTATATTTCTTTTCAACCGTGCCAAGTCCTCTTGGATAACTGGAGGTGGTGGCAAAGCATTATGGCTGGGAATAACATTTATGCTATTTTGAGGAAGTGGAAAGTCTTTATTTCACCAAGACGACCTTTGTTGTTGTTGGAACTCTAGTTAACAAAACCTTGCTGTGACATTGAAACATCAAGAACTGAATTGAAGCG
Source organism: Ambystoma mexicanum (assembly GCF_040938575.1). Classification (NCBI taxonomy): domain Eukaryota; kingdom Metazoa; phylum Chordata; class Amphibia; order Caudata; family Ambystomatidae; genus Ambystoma; species Ambystoma mexicanum. Next base: position 1,135,212,484 of record NC_090923.1, read on the forward strand.
TTTCTACCTATGTGGAGTTCCTTATTTCCTTGTCATGAACAATGAAGCTGACTTTATTTTGAATCCTGCCGATGGGAGTTCACCAAGGTTACTAAAATGCTTATCAAGAAACTGAATATAACTGTTGATATTGTTTGAATGGCCATATATTTTCGTTGTGTATTTGTGTTTAAGTGTGAGGGACAGACATCCTCTGTTAGTGTTTCCCTTTAGTTTTTTGTTAGACAGGGAAATCCTCATCAGCGCAGAGATAGTAAAGCATTTGACATTTATCATTTAATAAAATGGCATGTTTTAATCAATCATCAAAAAGTTGTCTGCCTCACTTTGCTGACCCCTCACAACAGCTTGTGGTGTAAGTCGGCTTCTTGCCGAATTTCAGACTCCCAGCTTCAATGGATCCTGCTATGGAAGATCTTCAACTACAACTGGAACAACGCCTGCCGTCGCTTGTGTGCAGTGGCCACAGCTGGAACTAGTCCCCCCATCTTGTGTCCTGAAAAGGTCTGCATCAGGGCTTTCTGCAATTATCCAAGGCCAAGTGCTCCTGGACCCAACTGGAAGAATCCTTGCAGCCGCAGTTTGTGGGCACCTCTCGCCAGAACCAATGGTGGGAAATGCAACCTCCAGCGGCCCCCAGTAGACTCATGCAGTCCTCCTGGGCAAATCTGAGCCAGGGAGGTAAGTAAACGCAAATCATTTATCTCCCCCTGTCCTCCATAGGATAACATTGCTAACAAGTCTAATTGTGTCCTTCCATTCTACTGCCTTGTGGTCGTCGCACATGGGCAGTGAAACCTGAAGGATAAGAACACATTTTTACTTCCCAGTAACTTTGTTGCATCTCTTTTCTTGAACTTTTTACCAACACAAGTACCTGCATCAGATGCATTCCCGAGGGAAGCATTTTGACTTTTGGGCACAAAGCCCACTCTTCATAAGGATTGGACTTCTGTAGCTACGGCATATTTCTTGTGTCTTGGTTCCATGTTACTGCATCACTTACTTAACTTATTTTATTAATTTGACATTGAATCCATTTTAGAACCTATGATGACTGTATATATATAGTTTTGTGCGATACTATCACCGGCTTCATTTTTAGTGTGTTTTGGGCTTAGAATAAATATAGCATTTTTGTGCATTCCTGTCTAAATTAAATTGTGTCCTTCATTGTGTGGACTCATTGTGAACCCCTGACCCCACTCATTCTCTCCTGAGAATATCCTTGAGTGCCCGACATTGCTACCTTGATTAGGTTTTGGCTAACTCGGAGTTCCCCAGTTCAGTATAACTAGGATGGCCTCCTAAAATCTGTCCACCAGACCACATTCTACAAATCCATCTTAACACTGGTCATCTGCAGGAGTCATGCTCTGGTTGTCAGCACACTGCACTTCTTGGGGGTCCTGGCTCCAACAATGATCTGTTGAATGGCTTCAGGAGTCCCCCTATCATCCAAGATCTGGACTGAAAGCTAGCCCACATCCACCAATGGTTAGGATCTGCACCATTGAAACTGGCAGTGGCTATCCAGTCATGGATATCCACCGGCCACAACATCTGCCCAGCAACAGACATTCAATCATCTGGATGTGGGTTGGGACCAAACAGTCCCGGCCCCCACATCCAGGTTCACACACAAACCACCACTTTGCAGGGGAAAGCAGCAGCTTTTCCAGAAAAAGGGTTTCTCATATATGGCAATTCCGTCCCGAATGGGTACGAAGCAGGCCAAAGAAAAAAGCTCTTGGGCTTTTTACTGCGTTTTGCGCTTTTTCTTAGAGTTTTCTCTATTTTTTCAGTCAATCGAGCCTCAATAATCTCATGACACTGCCATCCTAGAGTGCTAGCCATTCTTAGTAGCCATTTGTGATAAATGCAAAGGTACACAGGTAAAATGTTCAAAACATGCTGATAAAATCCACTGACACCAGCCCATCCTGAAGACATTGTAAATGTAACCATAAAGCCACAAAAGAAAAAGTTATAATATTCTCCAGCATGTGCCTGGCATGCATTCACACGCTCATGAATATTCCCCGTTATCAGGCTGGGAATCCTCGGTAAAGAAAAAATCAGTTTCAGTTTCACTTCTGAACTGTCTTTCTCCGAAAAACCAATCACTGGTCTCTGGGTCATACTGGCCCAGCCATTGACTGCCCTCTACCTAAGCCCCTCCTCTGGCAGCCATATTCAGATTTTTACTGCATGTTAGAGTGGTGGGAGTCCTTGTGATTAGCTCTTGGGATTTTTACTGCGTTTTGCGCTTTTTCTTAGTTTTCTCTATTTTTTCAGTCAATCGAGCCTCAATCTCCATCGATCCATCATCCGACTAACAGGGACCTGTTTTTCAGAAGTTTTTACGCCCCTCAAGAACGATTTATCGTCGAGTTACTTTCTTGGAGGATTCTGGAAGATTATTTGAGGCCTACACCGCGTGGGCATGGCTGAAGATAAAGGAGACTCAACGCCTATGTTCAGAATCTGCCCTGGATGTGGACTACGGAAAATTTTCCTGGACAATGGGCACTCCCTGTGCCTTTACTACCTACATTCCGACCAAACGCACGTGGAGGAGAACTGTGCGTTCTGCAAGGATATGGTGCCTCACACTATGAAGGACCGTCGCAAGCGGCTCTCCGAATGGCTCCAGGCGAAGATCCCTGGCAGCAAGCCTCACCCAGCAAGACGAAATCTGATTGGTCTTCTAAGACCTTTGAGGGTGCTCCGGAGACGGGGGCCCAACATAAGGCAAAGCACTGCGAGTCCGTGTGCACCGGGAGTACCGTTGGGACGGGCTCCTTGGCGGTCAGGTCGGGAATGGCATCTCCGGCACCCTCGACCACGAGCCAACGCTCCGGGTCAGCTAAGAAGAAAAAGTCGGACGATCCCAGTAAACTTCTGAAGAAGTCCCAGCCGACTCCGACGGAGAAAGCCAAGGGGGAGCAGGGCGCTTTCCCTCCCCCCACGGTGAAGGCCTCCACCAAGCAAGGTTGTGAAGGCCCAGGTTCACCAGGTGAAGTCCTCCATGGAAGGAGTGGTGGCGTCCCTAGTGAAGGCTGTGGATGCGGACTCGCAGGAGGCGACCCCTAAGACGAGTGTTTCCTTGCCTGCTCGGTGGCAATCGTCCTTTCTACCCATTGAGAAGACACTGATGAAGACGATGACGATCATCTCCCCTAGACCGTCCCCGCTGGTCGAGCAGAGGGGGGAGGCGGTAGTCCTGCAGGGCTCGGACATCTCCTCAGAGGAGGAGTTTACTGGTCTGAAGGCCGTACTGGACAAAAAGTTTGTCGAGGCCAGGTCCTATGGGAAGGACCCCAGCAAAGCGGATGTGGAGAGCGGCGATGATACCGACGAAGGAGCACCAGGGCGGTGAGGAGCTAGAGGCCATCACGCCACTGCCATCGCTCCCGTTGCAGCCACCCCAGTAACCTGTACCACCGCCAGCCAACGTGTCCGCTGACATCCTTCAGGCACTGCACACCTTGTGTTCAGAGATCCGGACAAGGACAGTGTTGTGTCTGGCGTCCCCGTCGGAGGAGTGAATAGTGGTCATCCTGGGCAAGGTACAACGGCTGTTGACCCTGAAGATCGCAAGGGTGCGGTCCATCAAGACCCTCCTGGGCATGTCGTGCATTTACCTTGTGCGCCTGTGCAGGCTGCGGATACGACCGCTGGAGGAGTTCGTCGACGCCCATTGGATCCAGGTATCGGGAAGCTTCAAAGACAAGATCACCCTCAACGAGAGTTTCCGTCGAGCGATTCGGTTGTGGGGTGTCCGCATGCATCTGTCGGCGGACGCTGATTTCACGACCTCCCCTCACCAGGAGATGGTCACGACGGACGCATCACTGGAGGGATGGGGAGCACACACCAGTCGTCTCCATGCAAGAGGCCTGTGGCTACCGGAGGAGAAGTCGTTACACATCAACGTTCTGGAGCTACGGGACGTGTTTTAGGCCCGCAAGTCTTTCCTTCCATCCCTCAAGGGCAAGGTGGTGCAGATTTTCAGACAACACCACCACAATGTTTTACATCTGGAAGCAGGGGGGTGCCAGATCCCTGGTGCTCTCCAAAGAGGCGCAGGACCTATGGTGATGGGTTGTCACCCAGGAGATGTTCCTCGTCCCATTTCATCTGACAAGAGTGAAGAACACTGTGGCCGACTTTCTCAGCAGGGAACTGCGCTCGTGCCACGAGTGGGAGCTTAGGCGGGACCATGTGGATCTTCTATTCCAACGATGGGGCAATCCCCAGATCGCTCGGTTTGCGACGGCGACGATCACCAAGTGCCAGGCGTTCGCCAGCAGGTTTCCCCAGCCGGGGAGCGTTGGGGATGCATTCTCCTTCCCCTGGGACGGCCTGTTCCTCTATACGTTTCCCCCGTTGCTGTTGCTTCTGTGACTCATCCATCAACTCATATGTTCCCGGTGCAGGATGATCCTGGTCGCACCGGCGTGGCCGAGGTAGATACGATACCCGGATCTTCTGTACATGTCAGCGTCCCCTCCAGTCAAGCTTCCGGCGGACGCAGATCTTCTTGTCTGGGAAGGAAGCGCGATTCTGCACCACGACACAGGGTCGCTGGACTTGCAGGCCTGGCTCCTGCAGCACTAGAGTTTGGTGGATACGATCTCTCGGGGGACTGCAAGAAAGTGCTTGCCAAGGCCAGGGCTTTGTCTACACTGAAATGCTACAGACATAAGTGGAAGAGGTTTGCCGTCTGGTGCCGTGCACAGAAACTCAACCCTCTATGGATTACGGGCCTGCAGGTGCTGCATATTTACTGTCGCTGGCCAAGGCAGTGTTGGCCCATGCTTCTATCAAGGTTGATCTGGCGGCTATCTCCCGCTACACCAGAACTCCGGGGCGGTCGTCATTGTGGTCACACCGCCTGGTCAAGGAATTCATAAAAGGACTTTTCCGTTTGTTCCCGCCGGTGAGGGCTTCGGCCCCGGCATGGGAGGTCAATGTGGTGCTGACTAGGCTCATGGGTCCCCCCCATTCGAGCCTATGCATTCGGTGCCGCTGAAGTTTTTATCGTGTGGCCATCACCCCCGCACGACGAGTGAGAGAGATTCAGGCCCTATCTTGTAAACCACCGTACTTGACATTCCACGAGACAAGGGTGGTGCTGCGGACCCACCCCTCCTTCATGCCCAAGGTTTCGTCGGACTTGTATCTCAACGAGCCCTTCGTGTTACCGGTTTTCTTCCCGTCGCCTTCGTCTCCGACTGAGAGGACTTTGCACTTGCTGGATGTGGCTAGAGCGCTGAAGTTCTACGTTGACCGCACAAAGTGTTTTCGAAAGACATCACAGCTGTTTGTGAACTTTGGCCCTGTGAACCAAGGGAAGGCCCTCTCCAATGCTTCCATTTCCAGGTGGCTCTCGGACTCCATCACCCATTGTCACCGGTGGGCAAGCTGACCATTGCCTGGCCGTCTGATCAGAGCAATTACTGTAACTACGGCATTCCTATCTCGTGTGCCCCTGATGGACATCTGCAGGGCTGCTACTTGGAGGTCGACGCACACCTTCACGAGATTCTACTGCGTTGACCGGGATTCCAGGGAGGGGTTCAGAGTCGGTCAAGCAGTGCTGTGCAACCTGTTCGCTTGAAGGTGAGCCTGGTGAGGAGGTAAGAGATGCTTAATGTTGAAATGTTGAGATGCTTAATGTTGGCCTTGCCACCTCCTGTGGTTGTGCATGTGTGTACTGCTATGTATTCTTTATTCATGAGCATGTGAATCCATGTCAGACCCCATGCTGGAGAAGGAACAAGTTAATTACCTCCCGCCTACCCCTCTGCGGCTTTTCTCTTGGTCCTACTGCCACTTTATGTGCTACCAAATCTGAAGATGGCTGCCAGAGGAGGGGCTTAGGTAGAGGGCAATCATTAGCTGGGGGCAGTATGACCCAGAGACCAGTGATTGGTTGTTAGTAGAAAGACCGTTCAGAAGTGACACTGAAACTGAGTTTTTCTTTACCAAGGGTTCCCAGCCTGACTGGGAATATTCATGAGCATGTGAATCCATGCCAGACCCATGCTGGAGAACAACAGTTACAGGTAAGTAACTTGTTCCATACAAAGTATCCTAACCACACTTCACTTAACCCTTTTAGTGTGAAGGACGAGCAATCGTGTCCTTTTTACTACTTACCTTTGTGGGAAATAATCCATTCATCATGCCCGCTTCAAGAGAATGAGATACCGGCACAGCACTATTTGGCAGTCAAACGGTTTATTCATTCGGAATACCTATTAATGGAGAGCAGAATTACAGCAAATGCTTCATCCAGACCTCTGCCTTCTCGTTACAAAGTCTTTATATTTATACATATTGACCAGCAGGATTACATGACACATGGTTATCATAAGGAGGAGCACAATGAACATAATACACACAAGACATATTATTAGCACACGTTTGTCAGTCAGCCACCTAGTTTATCGCTTCACAGTTTGGAATGTGCATCGGCAAGCTACGCCAACAGAACTAGCTCACCAAGTGTATTCCTGTTTCCCTGCAGCACACTGAAAGAATTGCTTGTTAATTTAAGTAATTGCACATATGCTAGAGCTAGATTCACAAACAGCCCTTTGAACATCAGTTCTTTTACCACTTTTTGAAACTAAGGGACCCTCAACTATACACAAAAGTGAGTGGCAAAACAGTAGAGTCAGTACTATCTATGGCCATAATGTCCTTAATGGCATTTTCCTGCATCATGAAAGCATTTGTGGTTGCAACAGAAGTGGCTGACTGAGGCACACAGTTATTGTCTGATACATTGCAGGACGGCAGTTGATACATAAACATATAAGAAATACTATTGTTAATACTACCAAGAAAATGGATAGCAACTTCCAACCCAAAGAAGTGAACATAGACCACATTATCCAATGTGCCAGTAGGGACGTGTGCTAGGTCCGCAATACTATGGTGGTCTTTAATAGCATGCCACACTGAAGTTGAGGTGTCTGGTTAGAATGTACAACATATTGTTCCGATAATTTGGCAGACCCCACTTTTCTCTTCCAAAATCATGTTGAATACTACTCTGTTTTGTAATGCTACAAGGTGCACAGCTTTCAACTCAACGGTGATATTAGCAAGGGCATCTGGTGCTTCACTTATAGTGACTTCTAGCAGTCGTGTCAGTCTGCATATATCTCTGGAGTTAACAGGAGGGTCATACCAGGGGATGATTGCTTTAAAGATATCGCCCATTACCTGACGCCCAGTATCATCTTGTATTACATGACGCCTTTGTCGTGAGAGAGGAAACCAAGGGCTCTCTTTTACTGTGACATCAGGCAGCACAAACCCCATGTAGCACTGCCCTGCCCAGTTAGAAGGTAACCAAGAATATGCATTGGCAACACAAATACAACATACTGATTCCCCTACATAGAGAGGGCCTTTAAACACCTTGGCCAGTAGCTACAATGTATAGTTACAGTTCAAGGTAAAGCCCATATCCTTTGTTCCATTGCTGGAGATGGACAAACTACCTAAAACAATATTATTCCTTACATGAAGAATTGGTGCATGGGAAGCCAGCTGAGAGGCTTGATTGCTGTATGATGACACGTTCATAAAGAAGTACCATTCCTGCTATTTTCTAGGGAACAGGATCATTAGCGGGAAGGTTCCATTAGGCATAGTGACACCCTCACAACGCTCTTTCTTTTTTTTTTTTTCCTTAAAAGATGTTTATAAAGATACTGATACGGATCCCTGGTGAGTTGTGCTTGCTACTACCCATTTTTGTGTTAATGCTAAAGAAAAGGGGGCCTCCCCTAGCCACAGCTATATATATGCATAACATGAGGTGAAGAATGGTAAAGGGAGCTGTTGCAACGGGAGGCCTTCACCAACATAGACTTGAGTAATACAGACAGATATAACTGTTGCTTCTATTGATTTATGTAACAATGGTATTCTTCTCTGTAATCCTTTCCCTATGAAACTGCACTATCGGACACAGGGTGGCACTGGAAACACTGATTACTGTACCAAACAAGGATGGCGATACATAATATTCCAGTAATAACCACCCACCTAACACTCAAACAATTCTAACAGTACTGCATATACAAACCCCTTGGACTCATGGTTTGGGATAGATTGTGTATGGAGCAGAACAAAACAGCAAAAAGAAATTCCAACAAGACAGATTTCACAGAGCTTAATTGCTCCTTGGAGTGTCTTTGTGCTACTGCACCTCTACGTAGTCCATTAAAGTTGACAGTCTTGACCGCCTGGCATTTGTCCCTTGTGAAAAGGGTTTCCTTGTAGTTTCCTTGGTCGTAGATTGTACCTTGGCCCCTCTACTGTTCCAGCAATGTTGTTGGGGCTAGCGGCAACAATGCGAGTGTCAAATATCTCAGCAGAAGAGGTTCTTTCAGCACCGTACATGGCAGGCCATGGTGTGGGTAACAGAGAAGATGGTGCTTGCTTTATATGTGAAGCGTGGTCCCGGGACCCAGTGCTTGCGGCCATGACATTTCACAGCCATCTGAGTGGCGAGCAATACCTACACCAGCCCTTTCCACCTGGGCTGAAGTGCTGATGCTCGCTGAAAGTTCTTTGAAAGACCCAATCACATGCCTGGATGCCGTGTTCTGGCCCCGCCAATGGTATTAGTAGACAATCAGCAACCTGTTTGCGGAGAATGGACAGGGTTTTAGTTAACTTTTTACAGTAGTCAATTAACAGCAAATATGGCAGATTTATCAGTATCTTTGGATTTGGCATGCCCCATAAATTTGCTGGGCGGCCTATCACTACTTCGTAAGGAGACAATCCAACACCTGAGTGCATAACAGTTCTCATTGTGAATAATGTTAGTGGTAGTAAGTCTACTCATCCTAGGGCACTGCTAGCACTTATCTTGGACAGTTTATTTACCAAAGTGGAGTTGGTTCTCTTCACTATTCCTGCTGCTTAGGGATGATAATTGCAAATTTGTGCTGTATGCCTAATGCTTTACACACTTATTCCATTGTGGTATTAACGAAATGCACACCATTGTTGCTCCAGACAGTTTGAGACAGTCCAAATTGGGGTAAATACTCCCATACGAGTATTTTAGCAGTACTTAATGCAGCATTGTCTTTTAAGGGGAATGCTTATACCCATTGCTAAACATATATACTATCACTAACACATGTTTTTCCTTGAAAGGGAAGCAGTTCAATAAAATCATTTTTGTAACTCTTCAAAGCGAAATTCAGGTGGCTGAAAATGTACCTTTGGGGCTTCATCACTCTTCCCAATGTTACAGTACACGCACACTGAATAGTTTTACAAAAAGCAACCGTGGCTGGTCTTAGCTTAGTGTTACTCCACACTGTAGTGAGCAACTTTTACATTCCCTCTGCACCTACATGAGACTGGCCATGAGCATAGGACAGCATTAAAAGTAAATACATATGTGGTAATTTCCATTTTCCCTCATCTTGCGTGCCTAGCCAACGACCATCTATGTATTTCCCAGTTTGTTTCCATTCCTCTAATTCTTGGGCAGTAGCCACAGACTGAATGAGTTTTACCATCTCCATAGTGTTGTCAAATATCACAGGGTCTTCTTTTTTTGCGTAGCAGACATACATAAGCAATACAGAAGCCTGGGCAGTCGCTTTGGCAGTCTGATCAGAAAAAGCATTGCCATTTCCTATATGTACAATTGTTTTGTGTTCACTGCATTTAATGATGGTCAATTTCTGTGGTAGTGTCAAGGCATTGAGTAATTTCAAGATCAAAAAACCATGTTGTATTTTTGTGCCATGTGCAGTCGGGAAACTACTTTCAGCCCAGAGGCGACCAAAATTGTATACTAGGCCAAAAGCATACTGGCTATCTGTGTAAATGTTTACTGTAAGTCCTGCAATGAGTTCACATGCTCTAGTAAGAGCAAAAAATTCAGGTGCCCGGGCTGAATGCTGAGGAATCCTACAGGTTTCAACTAATTGTTTTGAAGGTTGTTATGGCATATGCTGCTGTAGAGGTGCCACCTGGTCATTTAAAACAAGACCCATACCCGGCTGCTCGACGGGCACCTCCACCCGTCCCTTCGTCTCCATCATTAATTAGTACACAATCATGCATTTCAACAGAACCATCAGACGGGAGGAGTCGCAATGTGTAGTGCCAATCATTTTAATTCCTACCTGCTAAGCCTGGCATTCGTTAAATGTTGGGTCTTGGTTTCATTCATCAATATGTCTATTGCATGAGGGACTGAAGAGTGACGGGGTGTCCTAACAATATGTTATCTGCTTGCTTCATGGATAATGCTATAGCAGCAACACCTCACAAAACAGTTTGGGAATACCTTTGCTGCTGGACAAAGTGGCGGAAAAATATGCACATGGCCTATTTTTACCTCCTTGTGGTTGCTTTAGAACAGACAACGCACAGCCTTGGCTTTCATGCACAAACAGGGTAGAAGGTTTCGTATAGTATGGAGTACCCAAAGCAGGTGAGTTACAAAATGCTGATCTTAGTGCGTTAAAGCTTTCCCAGTCAGCAAAAGTCCACTGCAAAGGAATAGGAGTGTTGCTTGAGGTGATTTCTAGAAATGGTTTAACCAGGAGGGAAAAATTAGGGATCCACTGGCTACAGAATGATGTCATCCCTAGAAACGCTCTGACTTCTTGCTGCTGGTTGGGACAGCTATTTTCATAATAGCTTCCAAGCGCTGCGGATGCAGGTCTCTCTCCCCCTTTGACAATAAAAGTCAAAAAACTTCAACTTACTGGGAAATATTTTATGCCCAATGGGTGCTAGGAACTGCAGTAGTCAATCTGTGCAAACTGCACATTGCGCTTGGGTGTCAGCTGCTATCAAAAGATGGTCAGCATATTGTAAAAGCACTGTATGAGTGGTTGAAGTGAACATGTCCAATTGTTTCTTTAAAGATTGGCTATATATACTCAGACTTTCATTGTATCTCTGGGGTGCTCTGCGATCGCCCTTCAACATTAAAAGCAAATAGGTATTGACTGTCTTTGTGGATTGGAGTGCTAAAGAAGTCATTTTTAAGATCAATGACAGTAAAATATTCTGCAGAGTGCGGAATCATAGTAAAAAGGGAGTTCTTGTCAGGGACCACAGGGAACTGTGGAACTACGATCTTGTTAATGGTGCAGAGAACAATTGTAAGTCTCCATTGGGTAGGAGAATCTGGCTTTCCTTCACTTCGCTTCTATATGGGTAGAATAACACTGTTACAGGGACTACCCACTATTTCCTTTAATATCCCCTTCGTCAATAGGTCCTGTATTACTGGTTTGATCCCTTCTAGCCCTTCCTTTGCTATCTTACATTGGGGTACTCTGGGTAACAACGTCCCTGGTTTTACTCTGATTTTTATGGGCTACACTAGCATGCAGTCTATACCATTAGAGCCAGAGGCCCAAATAACAGGGTCAATTTGTTTGATTCTTGAGGTAATTTGTTAGTAGCAAGAACAAAGCACTTCGAGAAGGATTCTGCACAACACATCAAATATACTCCCATCGGGCAAGCAATAAATTTAAACATGCAAGAACTTAAGTAGATCCATGACCAACAAGTTCAAAGCACATTTGGCTGTGATAACCAGCGGAGCCTTACAAGAGATAAGACCAATGGTGACTAACACTGGTTCCGTTATTGGACATCGAATAGGTTAATCTTCGAAACCCACTGATGTATTAATATTCCCGGAGAGGGGAATGGAAGATACTATTTGTGTGATATCGATGTGTTGGAGGCACCAGTGTCTAGCAGGAATTTAGCCTGCTTGCTGTGTACCGCCATTTCAACAAACAATCTCTCTGGCTCTACAGGGATACACACATGTCCCTTTCCCTCTCCTGGGCAACCCTATTCCACATAGTCTCACACTGTATAGCCGTCCACGTAATATTCCCTAGCCGAATACTTTTGACCCTGTCGTGGGTTGAAGTAATTGAGCTGGTCGCTATTCCCTTCTGGTGCCTCACTATTCTTTTGAATGACGCCATCAGCCTTTATAAATGCTATCCTTGACCTGCTGCGACTCCAGGATCGCCCACAACGTCTTCACCTTAGCAGACATTCTCGGATCCAATGATGTTCAGACTTACAGTGGTGACAACCCGTGTCCGCTGGTGTTCCACACTTTCTCCTCTTGCTCTGTACATGCCATTTTCCTCACTGCATGCGTTGGTTTCCACTTTCTCCAGCATGGGGTCTGGCATGGATTCACATGCTCATGAATATTCCCCGTCGTCAGGCTGGGAATCCTCGGTAAAGAAAAATCAGTATCGGTTTCGTTTCTGATCTGTCTTTCGTAGTAGTAACCAATCACTGATCTCTGCGTCATACTGACCACAGCCAATGACTGCCATCTCCCTAAGCCCCGCCTCTGGCAGCCATCTTCAGATTTTTACGCACGTTCAAGTGTTGGGATCCTCGTGCTATTGCTCTCGAGCTTTAGTGCTTTTTTCGCGTTTTTTCCTAGGAAAATGTTCTCTTTTTTGGTCAAAAGAGCCTCTAGCTCCACCGTTTCTTTATCCGATCAACGGGGACCCGTGCCGGATTCTTCTACGCCCCTCAAGGGTGAAGACTTCGTCGAGCCAAGCTTTTGGAGGACTCCAGAAGTTTCTCAGGCCCATCTCGATCATGGCCCAGGAGAAGGGAAGCTCGACGCCCGGAAAGCTGTTCAGGGTCTGCCCTGGATGCCAGCTTCAGAATGTCTTTAAGGAGGACGAACACTCCCTTTGCCTATACTGCCTGCATGAGGACAAGACGCACGTGGAGAAGGACTGTACGTTTTGCGGCAATATGTCGGAGCGGACCATGAAGGACCGCCATCTGCGTCCTGCCAACTGGCTGGAAGGGAAGAGCCCGTCGGGCGAGAAGAAGAAGAAGAAGAAGTCCGAGCGGTCTTCTAAGACCTTTGAGGGCGCCCCGGCGACGGGGGTCCAACAGAAGGCCAAGCACCGCGAGTCCGCTGGCACCGGGAGCGCCAAACAGTCAGGCTCTATGGGCGCCAGGCAGGGCGCATCCTCCCCGGCACCATCAACCACGAGCCAACGCTCTGGCTCGGGTAAGAGGAAGGCCGAGCACCCGGTGAAGCTCCTGGAGAGACCCCGGTCGAGCTCGAAGGCCCCATCAGAGGGGGAGCGAGGCGGTGACTCTCCCCCCAAGGAGAAGGCGGTGAGCGCACCTGAGGTGGTGAAAGCCTTAATCCATCCGGCCAAGGCCTCTATCGAGACAGTGGCGGCGGCCCTGGCTCAGCCTGTGGAGGCTACACCAGTGGTGGCGACCTCGGGGCCCAGGGTCTCCCTGCCACCGCGGAGGGAGTCCTCTTTCATGCCCATCGACAGGACCCCCGTGAAACCTCCGATGGAGAAGAAAAGGGGGGGGGCAGGAGGTCGTTGTGGATTCGGCCTCAACCTCTGAGGAGGAGCTGATCGAAGTCTTAAGCCACGGCGTTGGCGTGGAAGAAGACCAGCCCGTCGGGAGGGACCCCGACGTAGGAGACGACGAGAACGTCAAGGTGCCGACGGGGCTCCTGACCGCCCGTCGGACTCCCCTCAACCAGTGCCGCAAGACAACTCGGCGGCCATTTTGTTAGCTATACAGTCCTTATGCTCGGAGATAAGGACGAGATTGCTGTTGCCACCAACAGAGGAACTTCTCCCGACGGGGGACCCTGAGGCAGGCCCTTCTGGGAGCCCTCCTCCTAAGAGAAGAAGGATTCACCCTCCACCTCCTTTTCAACCATTGCGCCCTGCTCAGCCCTCCTCCCCGTCCACGACCCGTGGGGATGATACAGGGACTGACACGGCCGCGACGGGCACAGACGACGAGGTTTACGACGAGGATCTCCCGTCGTCACCTCCTCCCCGGGCTTCCCCACCTAACGAGATTGGATTGTTTCATGCCATGATCTCCAGGGCATCCGAGCTTTTCCAGCTCTGCCCGGAAGAGAAGAAGGAAGGTTTCCTTTATCAACGGCGCAAGACCAAGAGGAAGACAGTCCTCGCTGTACCGCTACTGGACGATATCTGGGATGAGGGTCTCGCCCTCCTCAAGAACCCATCCACAACGCCTGCGAGAAGGGATCGGTACGAGAAGAAGTACCGGGTCCCGGACGCGGCCCCCTTGTGCCTTCGGGCACAGCCGACCCCGGACTCGGTCGTCTCCGTGGCGGCCAGGAAGAAAGCGGGGGGGGCCTCGGCCTCTACGTCAACCTCCCCGCCGGACGGCGAGGGAGAGAAGTTGGACACGATGGGACGCAGAGTCATCTCATCGGCAGCGACGACGATTAAGGCTGCTAACGCCTTGGCTATCGTAGCCCGCTACGACAGGGAGTTGTGGTACAAAATCGCCCCCCTGCTGGATTTCCTACCAGACGACAAGAGGGCGGAGGCCCTAGAGATCTTGCAGGAAGGAGAAGTGGCGTCGGACCACGCCATTACGATAGCGACGGACATCGCTGACACTGGATTTCGCCAGTTGGGCAACGGCGTGTGCCTTAGACGGCGTGGATGGCTCAAGGCAATTGACTTCCGTCATGACGTGCAGACCAGAGTCTTGGACATGCCGTTCGACGGGAGCAACCTGTTTGGGAAAACAGTGGACGATTCCCTACAAGCCATCAAGACGGACACAGAGACTGCCCGGGCTCTTGGTGTCCTCCAGCAACAACGGCCGCCCTTTCGGAGCGGCGGAGGCAAGCAGGGTGCCTCCAAAGGTTCCGGCGGCGGATTTTCCACCTATCGTCAAGCGGCCCGTTTGTCGTCACAGGAAGCCTACAGGGGACGAGGCAAGTCGGGCGGACCCCGCCGTTGTCGCCAAGGAGGACAAGGCGGCAAAGCCTCGTCGAAGCAGGACTGAACCGGCCGTGGGGTCGGGCCCCCACTGAAGCACCCCGGTGGGAGGCCGGCTGGCGAGCTTCGTCAGCGTGTGGGAGTCCATCTCCACGACCGTTGGGTGCTGGACGCCCTGGCCCAGGGTCATGCGCTCGAGTTTCTAAAGAAGTGCCCGCGCATCCCCCCTGTGGCCAGGAAGGGACATCACGTCCCTCAACTTCTCTTGGAGGTAAAGGCGATGCTCAAGAAAGGCACCATCAAGCTCGTCCCAAAGAGGCTTCGGGGCTCCGGAGTTTACTCAAGATACTTCCTCGTGAAGAAGAAGACTGGAGGATGGCGTCCCATCCTGGACCTATGACGACTGAACAAATTCATCAAGGCGCAGAAGTTCCGGATGGTCACCCTCCAGCACGTCCTGGGTCAACTGGAGGAGGGCGATTTCCTGTCGTCGTTGGATTTGGAGGATGCCTACTTCCATATCCCCATCCTAAAGGGACACCGAACGTTTCTCAGATTCGTGGTCCAAGGGCGTCACTACCAGTTCAGAGCACTTCCCTTCGGATTGAGGTCGGCACCCAGGGTGTTCACCAAGTGCCTCGCACCGGTGGCGGCGCGGCTGCGCTTTGAGGGGGTCCACGTCTACCCCTACCTGGACGACTGGCTCATCTGAGCAAAGACAAAGGAGTTCGCCGCGGAGCACACGGCGAGGACCGTTCAACTACTCACGGACCTGGGATTCTCCATAAACTACGCCAAGTCCCACCTGGTGCCCGCTCAAGATGCACTGTTTCTGGGAGCGAAGCTCGACACAGTGGCGCTTCTGGCCTATCCGTCGGAGGAAAGGACGAGGGCCATCTTGGGCAAGGTGCAGCGAATGCTGGTTGCGGACGCGGCCAGGGTGAGGTCCATCAAGTCCCTCCTCGGAATGATGTCTTCTTGCATTTATCTCATCCGCCTGTGCAGGCTTCGGATGCGCCCGTTACAGGAGTTCCTGGACGCTCGCTGGATCCAGACGACGGGCAGCTTCAAGGACAGGATCCCACTCGACGAGAGCTTCCGACGAGCGATCCGGTGGTGGGGAACCCGCACGCATCTGACGGCAGGCATGGACTTCCAGACCCCAGACCACCAGAAGACAGTGACCACGGATGCCTCCCTGGAAGGGTGGGGAGCGCACACCGAAAATCTGCACGCGAGGGGCCTTGGCTGCCGACGGAGAAGTCCCTCCATATCAACGTCCTGGAACTCCGTGCAGTATTTTGGGCCCTCAGGTCTTTTCTTCCGTCCCTCAAGGGCAAGGTGGTGAGGATCTTCACCGACAACACCACCACCATGTTCTACATCAGGAAGCAGGGCGGTACCAGATCCCCAGCCCTGTCCAAGGAGGCTCAGGATCTGTGGCATTGGGCCGTCGCCCAAGGTATGTTTCTGGTGCCGTTTCATCTGGCAGGGATAAAAAAAAAACACCATCGCCTATTCGCTCAGCCGGGAGCTGCGCTCGTGCCACGAGTGGGAACTGCGACAGGATCTAGTGGACCGCCTCTTCCGACGCTGGGGCACTCCCCAGATCGATCTGTTCGCGACAGCGCCAATCTCCAAGTGCCGGAGGTTCGCCAGCAGGTTTCCCCAGCCGAGGAGCATGGGCGATGCTGTCTCGTTCCCCTGGGAGGGTCTGTTGCTATATGCGTTCCCTCCATTGCCGCTGCTTATCCGGCTCATCAACCAGCTCAAGAGGTCACGGTGCAGGATGATCCTCGTCGCACCTGCGTGGCCGAGGCAGATATGGTTCCCGGACCTTCTGGACTTGTCAGCGTCCCCGCCAATCAAGCTGCCAGTGGACGCGGATCTTCTCTCCAGGGAAAGAGGCGCCATCCTCCACCACGACCCGAAGTCGCTGAACTTGCAGGCCTGGCTCCTGCAGCGTTATAGTTTGGAGGTTACGACATACCGGCCGACTGCAGAGAGGTTCTTGCAAAGGCCAGGGCGTCCTCAACTCTTAAATGCTACGGACACAAATGGAAGAGGTTCTCTGTCTGGTGCCACGCACAGAAGATTAACCCTCTACGGATTACGGCTCCTCAAGTACTGCCGTACCTGCTGACGATGGCCAAGGCTGGGCTGCCGCACGCTTCCATCAAGATTCATCTTGCTGCGATCTCCCGATACACCAGAACCACGGGACGGATGTCTTTGTGGTCTCATCGTCTGGTGAAAGAATTCATGAAGGGACTGTTCAGATCGTTCCTGCCGGTGAAGGCCCCAGCCCCGGCGTGGGAGCTCAACGTGGTGCTGACCAAGCTCATGGGACCTCCGTTCGAGCCTCTGCACTCAGCTCCGTTGAAGTTCTTGTCGAAAACAGCGTTTCTTGTGGCCATCACCTCCGCACGACGGGTGGGAGAGATCCAGGCCCTTTCCTGCAAGCCCCCATACTTGACTTTTCACTACACGAGGGTAGTGCTCAGGACACACCCCTCCTTCATGCCCAAGGTGCCGTCGGACTTCCACCTCAACGAACCCTTGGTGTTACCCGTTTACTTCCCGTCGCCTTCCTCGCCGGCTGAAAGGACTTTGCACTCACTGGATGTGGCTAGAGCGCTGAAGTTCTACGTGGACCGCACGAAGAGTTTTCGGAAGACGTCACAACTTTTTGTGAACTTTGGACCTGTCAATCAGGGGAAGGCCCTCTCGAAGGCTTCCATTTCCAGATGGCTCTCCGGCTGTCTCATGTACTGTCATCAGTTGGCAAACCGACCGCTGCCTGGCCGTCCGAGAGCCCATTCCACCAGAGCGATCGCAGCTACCACGGCGTTCCTATCTAGTGTGCCCTTGCTGGACTTCTGCAGGGCTGCTACGTGGAGGTCGACGCACACCTTCACGAAATTCTACTGCGTCGATCGGGATTCCAGGGAGGAGTCCAGGGTCGGCCAAGCAGTGCTGCGCAACCTGTTCGCCTAAGGTGAGCCTGGTGAGGAGGTAAGAATGCTTAATGTTGAGTTTTGGATGTAATGCTTAATGTTGAGCCTTTGCCACCCCCCGTGGTTGTGCATGTGTGTACTGCTATGTACTCTTTTATTCATGAGCATGTGAACCCATGCCAGACCCCATGCTGGAGAAGGAACAAGTTACTTACCTGTAACTGTTGTTCTCCAGCATGGGTCTGGCATGGATTCACATGCGAACCCTCCCGCCTACCCCTCTGCGGCTCTTCACTTGGTCATACTGCCACTTCAGGTGCTACCAAATCTGAAGATAGCTGCCAGAGGCGGGTCTTAGGGAAATGGCAGTCATTGGCTGTGGTCAGTATGACGCAGGGATCAGTGATTGGTTACTACTACGAAAGACAGATCAGAAACGAAACTGATACTGATTTTTCTTTACCGAGGATTCCCAGCCTGACGACGGGGAATATTCATGAGCATGTGAATCCATGCCAGACCCATGCTGGAGAACAACAGTTACAGGTAAGTAACTTGTTCCATCTCTTTCAGGAAAGGCCTGCTGCATTTAATGCCCTGGTCTTTAACTCTCTCATTTTCTTTTCCTTTTCCCCCTTGTCTTTAGCATGGCGATTTGCAAATACCTAGCCATGGTCAATATTTGAGCAGCACTTTGGGTTGGCCAGGTGGACTCATATGTTTGAATGTCATTTGTAAGTGAGGCAACCCTTCAACAAAATGGGAACAGAATGCCTTTTGCCCCTCCGGGGTAGACATATCCATCCCACTAAATGAGGTAAAGGCTTCTTCCTTTTGTGCAAAATATTTTTCAACTGACTCCCCTTGTTCCTGCCTGCAAGCGTCCACTTATCCCAATTAATTTGCTTGTGGGGAACCACTAGCTGGATACGTGTTGTGGGGAAGGCATGGTATCAACAGTAGACACAGACATAAGTAATGCAAGTTTCAAATGCCTTACTCTTACGTCCCGTCCCCTTTCATCCATGCTGCACCGGCATCCCTCGCGAGGGGCGGGAGACCAGAAACTTTTTCACCAGAAAAATCTTCTTCCCCTCTAAAATTAGA
The DNA here is from genome assembly GCF_040938575.1 of Ambystoma mexicanum. Classification (NCBI taxonomy): domain Eukaryota; kingdom Metazoa; phylum Chordata; class Amphibia; order Caudata; family Ambystomatidae; genus Ambystoma; species Ambystoma mexicanum. The sequence goes on from NC_090923.1 coordinate 1,135,231,367, forward strand.
GGCGTGCAGAGGCACGGCCCTGGGAGCATGCGCTGCCCTTACTCCGCCCCACCCCAGTCCCCTTTTCTGCGTCGACGGGAACAGGCCGAATTCACCAGCGCTCCTGGGTTTGGCTTCGGCCATGTAATTCCACGCGTGGATTCTTTCTCTATTTCTTCTGCTTTTGTCTTTTTTCAATAGGTACTCGGTCCTCAGACGCCACAGCTCCTCCCCCGCATATGTCGACTTCGACAGGGTTCAGCAGGTGCCCATCCTGCAATGGGCCCTTCCCAACTTCAGACTCCCACGCCCTCTGCCTACGTTGCATTGGCCCAGACCACGGTTGGCAAGCCTGTTCGGCATGCGGCTCACTGTCCTCGAAAGCGCTGAAGAACAGACTAGCCAGGTGGAGGGAGCACTTCTAGCGGTCTCCTTCTGAGGATGTTAAGAGTTTCGTGAAGCATCGGTCCAGGACTGAGGTAGGGCCTATATTTTCATCTGCACCTCGCAAGGGAGACTCCTTCCAAGAGACTCTCCGATATGGGAGGGACCGGTCTTTTCCTTATACCAACACACGCACTGAGGATGCTACAGCTACCGGCCCTGGGGCTGAGGGGCCCTCGGATGCTCCCGGTGCCAAGGTTGAAGGGCCGCTAGGCTCTATTACCGGGCTTGTGCCCGAGGGGTTCTGCCCTTGTACTGGTATTATGGCCGAGATTACAGGCAGCACGTCCGAGGGGGCATCTGAACGCAACTCTAACGACCCCCAGGCAGAGGTGTATACACCTGCCGGGCAGGGGCCCGAGGAGCGGGGCAAGTCGCATGCCGCTGACATAAGAGACTTGCCAGATGCTCGTACCAATGAGCCGAGCAACACGTTGCAGCCACGTGGTAGGCAGCTCAACAAAATGGCTGACATGCCAGAAAAGGACACATGTTCGACGCCTCTGCAGGACTTGGGCGAACGCGTATCGAGGTGGGACTGGCATCAACCAGGTACGTGGCCTATGTCCTACCCTTCTTATGCGCAAGGTTGTTTCCCCTTGCGTCCGTATGTACAGGGTTGGCAGCGGCCTCAGCTGCCTCTAGCTACCCCGTCAGTGCCCTCCTCCTCCTCCTCCTCTTCGGTCAGCGAGGACCGGATCTTTGAGAGGTTCCTCGGCCTCATGAAGTCTCCAGATATGGGGGCTATCATCAAGGACGCAGTCAGGGAGGTCCTTGGCCCCGGCGCAGCCCCCTCCTCCGGCTCCTCAGCCTACTCCGCAGGTGGTTTTTCTTACCAGCCTCCTTCTCTTCCTCAGCCTCCGGCAGCGGTCCCTGTGCCCCAGCCTCTGGCTCCGGATACTCCTCCTCCTCCTCCTCCTCCTCCTCCACAGGATCCCCCAGACCCTCAGGATACTGATGAGGAGGAGGATCCTGACACGCCATACCTGGGTCTCCCCCAGCCCCAGGTAGAACAGCCAGCAGAGGGCGTCCTCGCTGAAGTCCTCATGAGGCGCCCTTCTGCCAGAATTCCACTGCAAACCAATGTAATCTCCCTTGCCAGGAAGCGCTGGCTCAAACCCCCTGTGTCCAGCCAGTCAACCGCCGCCTGGATGCCAAGTACAGGCAGATGGAGGGTGATATTCTTGCTTTCCTCCCATCCTCAGCCACACTCCTCGGTGATCGCTGCGGCATCACTGTACTCCAAGTCTCAGTCGTCTTCGTCATCGACGGCGCTGTTAGGCTCGGAGGAGAAAACCTTGGAGGCATACGGTAAGAAGTTGCATTCCAATGCTTCCTTGCACCTGCGACAGGTCAATGCAGACGCCATGCTGGCAGCCACTAACCAGAGAGTATGGCGGGAAATCGCAGACTTCCTCCCGGAACTCCCCACCCACAGCCAATCACGTTTCAAGGCGGGGCTAGCCGAGGCCAAGCTCGTGGCTCAGGATATCATGGAGTCCATGCTGGCACACATTGATACCTCTGGACGTGCCATCTGTATTGCCATGGACATGAGAAGGATGGCCTGGCTCCGGGCAACCAAGTTCAACCTGGATGTACAGTAACGTATTCTAGACCTGCCCATCGAGGGCAGTGACCTCTTTCACTCCAGCACAGACAAAGAGCTGGACAAGAAGAAGAATAGCTCTCAGATGTCTAAGTCTTTATCCATTTTGACAAAGGCCACGCCCAAAGCGTATTCCCAGTCTCAGCAATGCTCAGATAAGGGTCGCTTACCTGGAGGCTTCTGCGGCTTCCAGGAACGGAGGTCTAGACAGTCGGAACGCTCGCCGACCCCTATCCGGCGCAATAAGTGTGGGGGGAGGCAGCTTTTTCCAGTCCCCCTCCTCGGTCTCTGCCTCCGAGGGTAAAAAGTCTTGACAGACCCACTCGGGTCCATGTGTCGCCAGTGGGGGACAGGCTTGCTCTTCATGTGCACTTTTGGCGAAAGATATTTGCGGACCCCTGGATCTTGTCAGTAGTATCCTCGGGGTACCGTATACCTATTCCTGCCTCTCCTCAATCCTCTCCTCCTCTTCCGCAAGTTGGGACAGCAACTCTTTTGGTGGAGATTGGGTCGCTCGTCCTGAGCCAGGCCGTGGAGGAAGTCCCAGCCTCCCAGCGAGGATCGGGCTTCTACTCCAGGATCTTCGCTATTCAGAAAAACAACCAGGCTGGCCTTAGAGTTGTACTGGAGCTTTCCACCCTCAACCTCTCCTTAACTCTCCAGAGGTTCAAGATGGTGAAGCCAGCTTTTATTGCGGAGACATTATGCAGGGGAGACTGGATGTGCTCCCTGGATCTGAAGGACGCCTATCTGCACGTCCTGATCTGGCAACCCCATCGTTCTTTCCTTCGGTTCAGAATCATGGGCTGCCATTTTAAGTACAAGGCCCTCCCTTTAGGCCTCAGCTCGGCCCCCAGGGTCTTTACCAGACTCATGAATGCGGTGGCAGCCCTCCTCCGGCCTCAGGGCCTCCATATATACCCCTTTCTAGGCGACTGGCTTGTCAGGGCTACATCTCAAGAAGCAGTTCACCACTCCTCCCAGGCACCGATAAACACGCTACACGACCTGGGCTTTTCGCTCAATGTCAAGAAGTCACAGCTGCAACCCACGCAGTCTTTGACCTTCCTGGGTCTCATCTGGGACACGCGCTCCGAGAGGGTCTTTCCCTTGGAGGACAAGATCGCAGCAATCAGGAGGGCCTCGTCCCACTTTCTCATCCGAAACGCTACTTCGGCTTGGTGGTACCAGCATCTACTGGGCCTTTTCGCAGCTGTACTGTTGGCCGTCCTCCACACAAGACTCATGATGAGGAGGATTCAGCTCAAATTCGCAGTGTCGTGGAACCAGGAGAGGGGCTCTCATGCCGAAATTATCAAAATCCCCATCGCTCTCCACCCGGACCTCACATGGTGGTCCAGGGACTGCAAGCTGCGGACGGGCAGGCCTTTCCGGCTGGCCGTCCCACAGGTGACGTTTACCACAGACTGCTCCCTAGAGGTCTGAGGAGCCACTCTGGAGGACCTCTCGGTCCATGGCACGTGGACCTGTCAAGAACAAGAATACCACATCAATTGTCTGGAACTGAACACTATCTGGTTAGCACTCAGAGCCTTCCTCCCACATCTCAAGGGAAGGGTTGTCCTCATCCAGACAGACAACTCAACCAGTATGTACTACATCAACAAGCAAGTGGGGACCAAGTCCCCCGCCCTGTGTAGACTGGCGATCAACATGTGGGAATGGGCCTTGGAGAACAAGGATTTTCCTCATGGCAGTTCACCTTCCGGGGGAAGCCAACATGGAAGCGGACAGGCTCAGCAGGTTGGGAGCGGACAACTACGAGTGGCAGCCGAAACAACCTTGTTGCACAGGAGATCTTCCACGGTTGGGGCCTCCTCCAGGTGTATATCTTTGCCACCAGGCACAACAAGAAGTGCTCCCAGTTCGCCTCCTGGCAGTGACAGGGCCTAGGCTCCCTGGGCGACACCTTATGGATCCAGTGGAACGGCATGTCGGCTTACGCCTTCCTGCCCACTTTACTGATTCACAGAGTGCTTTGCAAGTTCAAGGAGTCTTACCAGTTCAACCTCATTCTGATAGCTCCGTGGTGGCCAGCCAGGCCATGGTTCTCGGACCTGCTCAGCCTCTCGGCGGTGCCTCCAATCCACCTCCCGAGGGGCCCAGCACATCTTCTGACACAGCAGGGGGGCAGGGTCGTCCAACCCGCCCCTCAGAAGCTGGCCCCCACAGCGTGGTTCCTGAGCAAGTGCCGCTCAGCCACTTCAACCCAATCGAGAAGTCCTACAGGGGGCTAGGAGCAAGGCTACCAGACCCCAGTATACAAGTAAATGGACCAGGTTCTGCCACTGGGCTCACTCCAAGGATATTGATCTGATGGCTTGTTTATTGGACAACGTGCTGTCATTCTCAGTGCACCTTGCCAACTCTGGTGTGCATGTGTACACCTGCCGCACATACCTCTCAGCCATTGGGGCCTACAGGAATTCAGAGGAGGGGGTCTTCTCCTCCAACCCGATCGTCGGGAGACATTTGGCCGGACTCGCTAGACTCTACCCGCCCATCAGGAAGCCACACCCCGTGTGGGATCTGAGCCTACTCTTGGGTGCCCTCGTGCACAAGCCATTTGAGCCTATGGCGACCGCAGACATCATGCTGGTCACCATCAAGATGGCTCTGCTAGTCAGCCTCGCATCGGCGCGCTGGGTCAGCGAGATCCAGGCCCTAGTCGCCTCAGAGCCATACACCACCGTTCACAAGGATAAGGTGGTCCTGCAGACCCATCTGGCATTGGTACCTAAAGTGCCATCAGCCTTTCACTTAAACGAGGGGATCGTCCTGCCTACATTCTTTACGGACCCGAAGGACGAGCCTCATAGAGTTCTGCACTGCCTGGATGTCAGGCATGCCCTGAAATTCTACTTGGATAGGACTAAGGGCTTCCGTAAGTCAGATGCCCTATTCATCACTTTTGGAGGGGCCAGGTCAGGCTACAAGACTTCCAAAGCCTCCATCTCCCGCTGGATGGTCTCGGCCATCAAGGAAGCGTACAAGGGCCAGCATAGACCCCTTCTTGCGAACATGCATGCCCACACAGTCAGGGCCAAGGCAACAGTCATTGCCTTTCAGCGCCATGTCCCCAGGCAGGTCATAAGCAGGGCGGCCACATGGGCCACTCCATCGGCTTTCTGCAAGTATTACTGTTTGGATGCCTGCTTAGATCGGATGCAGGTTTCGGACAGGCGGTTCTCCAGAACCTGTTTGCTTGAGGAGGGTCTCTCCACCCTGGGGCTACATTCAGTTGTAATCACCCATGCAGTATGGCGGAAAGGGGACGGGACGTAAGAGTAATTATAAGTTACTCACCATAGTGACTAACATACTCTTAGTCCATAGTCCCCTTCCCTCCTTACGCCCCACCATCCTCCCCCCTAATAATCTGGTGTCATTAGGCAATGGCAAACTATTCTTGACGCGTCTTTGGGGACTGAGCTGTGGCGCTGGAGGGTGGAGTCAGGGCCTTGCATGCTCCCAGGGCCACGCCCCCGCCGGCCTCTAATTTTAGAGGGGAAGAAGATTTTTCTGGTGAAAAAGATTCCGTCTCCCGTCCCCTCGCGAGGGACGCCCGTGCAGTATGGAGGAAAGGGGACTATGGACTAAGAGTATGTTAGTCACTACGTTGAGTAACTTATAATTTATTGTGGTATTGCAAAGGGTTAGGAGAATTCCTAACTGGCGATAATAATTTTGATGGGAGTAGTCTCGACCATCAAAGAAAACCAAATAGTCCATGTCAATCCGTCAAATCAAAAGAATAGTCTGTGTCCTAAACCTATACTTGCGCTTGTGCTTTACAACAAATAAGTGTAGGAACATGTAAGTAAAACAGAGTGTATTCAAATTTATGTCAGATTGGCTTAGGAAGTGGAGCTGGTTCACAACCCCCTTCCCCAAGTTTGGATCTCTTACGATAATCAAAGTTCCTTAGATTTAAACGGTTCACAAATAGCTTTCCAAAGTTCACTTTCATAGACTTCCTCAAAAAGATTCTCCTTCTTGGGATTCATAAAGTTCAGTTCCAAAACAAGTTTCAAAAAGTTCACTTTCACAAGTTCACTTTCTTTGCTTTCACAATACTTGAGGAGTTCCCTTCCCCAAACTTCTTACTCTTCAGTTTCAACAATTAATCTTCTTGTGCTTTAGTTTACAATTCAGTACTTTCAATCAGATTTTCATAACCGGTCTCTCAGGCTTTCCATGTCTGAGTCACTTATCTTTTACCATAACACAGTTCTTATTCTTTCCACGTAACATAGGTCTGTTTTCAACAATGCGATGGAGCGGTTCTCTCACCATAGATCAGATCCTTTTTAGCTTTGAATAATTCTTCTTGTCGGAGACTTTCGCGACCGCATAGTATTCTTTTGCTTTTGCTCCGACACTTGGGCTTCCTCTTGATTCTGCCTCTTGCTTGCATTCTTATTAACGCGCCCCTTTCACTCTTGCTTACTTTCTTGTAAACGTGCCTTTGGCACCTTGGAAGTTCTGTTTCATTCATGGGAATTCCTTAAACATTTTCTAGATTTGTCTTTTCACTACCAGTACCATAATGCCTTTCACTTTCTTTCAGCTTTCTCCTCTTTTCCTTGTTTTACAATACAGTCCGGTCTCACTTATACTTGGCCTCTTGTCTGTCTTTCTTTCTGGCTTTCATTTAATTAATTTTGATATTTTGCTCCCACTTCGCTAGCTCCTCTCAGCAGCATCTTTTTCCTTTACTTTCAGCGATCTTGCGAGATTTTAACTTGCTACGTTTACTTTTCTCTTACATCAAAACCGGCTTTCACTTCACACGCATACCGGGTTTCAATTTGCATTAGTGAAACTCACTGGATTCCGTGTTAGCCTTGTTTGGCTTCCACTTCACGCAGCGTTGGGTCGGGGTCTCTTCCACTACCCCGTCTGATACCTGGGCTCCATCAATATGCCCAGGGAAACAAGCACTTGGCTGGACACGGCCAGCAGCGTGCCGTCTGCCCTTCTCCGGCTCTCCTGGTCCAGTCTGCATCCACAGCTCGCTCAACTCTGTGTAGAACCACACCCCTTATAAGTCACGTGTGCATGGTTGTGATTGATTGCCTGTCCCTGATTGTCCTTATTAGAGGGACAGCCCACTGGTGATAGGCAGCAGTCTTCCCTCTGTTTCCTAAGGTGTTTCTCATAGGCAATCCTCACTACACTCAGTCGCCTCTTCTTCCCAGTGTTTGTTGGAAATGGGTCAAGATGTTTTGGGATTCGTAGTGTTCCCTAGGAATTGTGGTTAAATCTGGTAAATTACTGTTGCTAAAGGGGGGATAAACATGTTGCTGTAGAAAACGGGGTACTGTGTTTATTTCCCTTCTCCCTGTTCTCGAGTGCCTCCTCTTTATCTCAGTACGTGTTGCAAATGGGGAGGGGGGTATCAGGATAGGACTCATAGCAGCCCATGAAGGCTGAGGAAATGTCGGGCAGCGGGAGGGGGTTGGAAAAAGGGGAATACCATGTCTCACCTTTGGGTTCCTCCCGCCCAGTCTTCGAGGACGTTCTACCCCGGTGATCATCCCTCGCTTGTCCACCCCCAGGTTCTGGATCTAACAGCGATGGCCATCCCCGGCCACCTGAACAGAGGATCCCCAGGGAGTAAGTAGAGAAAAATCCTCAGGTTTTTCACAGCGTTATCAGCAGTGCTTGAAGAGCTATTATTTCTTTGGACAATTCTCCAGTCTTCGCCCTTTCGCTCTCTGTCGAGGTAAGCTCATCCCACTTTATGACAGGATTTAAACTATCTTGCATTCTGCATTGGCGCCATATGTCTGTCGGCTGTATAAATGAAAACAGTTGATCTATATCACCAAGCGTTAGCAGACCTGTCTTTAAGACACAGTCAGTCTGGGTTTACCGCTGCTCATGATTTTGCCTGATATCTGGGTAATATTTAGTAAAAAACATTAACTCCATTCTGTTCCAGGGTACATGGACCTGGTGTGTGGGGTTATCAGTATCAAACCCAGGCACATCTCTCATAGGAAACATTTGAGTTACCATGGACTTTGTTGGGGGCATTTATGATCCAAAACAGGAATTTCAACAGAATTTAGGGACATGAGTCTGAATCAAGCTTACACTCCTGGATTGCTTGCTCTGTCCTTACAATCGCTCGTGAGGGGGTATACTTCGTCTTCCTCATTCAACTTTGTAATAGCCACATTCGCCTAGTTAGTTCTAGCACAATTGCAAGTATAAGCCCATCTCGTTGCTGGGACCCATCTCTGTTCCTACTCACTGCAAAGGACGAACCTTAGATTGGATCGCAGATCACAACTGCGCATCATCCATCTCTAACATTTCAGCCCTCCAATGAACGGACCACCACCTCATTCAGTTCACCACCCCCACCGCCCCTAACTGTAAGCTACTCTCCTGCGCACCACCTGCTCAAGTCAGAAGCTCCAAAAAATTAACTAAAACCAACCTTGAACCACAAATGAAATCCTGTTGAGGAACCTTTCTCCAAAGAACACTTATCAAAAAGTGGACCTCAACGCCCTTATATCTGTTGTAGAGATATTGTGTGTCGCATGGGTTGCGCAAGAGCGGAGAAAATGTGGTTCCTCCACTCCGCTTTATAACTCAAAGAAAAAGAATGTCGTTGCACACTCTTTCATGTCCCACTTAAATCAAGAAAACTCCACTCAATTGGAATATGAAAATATATTTCTGTATTGGTGCGGGTAAGTGCCCTTTGTGATGACACGTGTTTCAACGGACCACGCCGTCTTTTTCAAATCAGGGCTAATACATTAGAAAGTGATTCAATACGAATACATAAATACAAAAAAAAACAGTTGGAGTCCAACAGAACCAGTAGATATGTCAAGTGTATCACAGACAGAGAGGGTGGGAAATGGGAAGGATTCAATGGGATGAACAGTGTGACAGTAAACGTCAAATCAAAAATTCGTATAATGCCATTCAATAAACAAATTGGAGACATAAATGGGATAGGGATGATTGGAAAGAAAATAAAAATAAATGAAATACCATTAATTAATTTGTCTCTGGAATAATACATATGCAAGTAGAATATCCAATCGTTTTTGAAATAGATGTATCTTACCCAATATTTAAAGTTGCGTAATTTGGAACATTGCTTTTCAGCTACATATAATGATTCACTGGATCAATCCCAGCCTGCCAAACCATGTTCGGGTTGTTACATGCTATATTGGCACATCTGTTAGCTTATGATTGTCTAGTTAGTATTCTGAGCGGTATAATTAAATTCATAGTGAGTATATTTGACCGGTTAAATGGGTCATATTTCAATTATAATTAACTGTGAATAGAGATAGCGCACCTCTTACGTGCTCTTAACAATCAAAAGGATAACCGCGTTTCTGGAAGTCGAGAATAATAGTTGTCACTCAGTCTAATATCGGGCTGCTTTGAGAGTATGCTTCAATATCATCTAGTACTACGTGTGCTCATTAAAACGGTCTTGGGCAGCAAAATAATCTATTGAGCGTGTCTTACCTCTGCAATACGGCAATAGCACCTCCGTACGATTCTGTCCACGTCTTAACCTTGAACCACTCCTCAACACCCCAGAACTTAAACCACCATTTAGCAGTGATCCCATTATTCTTGCTAACACCTTTGCCAAAGTGCTCAACCAAGCTATTGAAGCCCTAGCCCCCATATAAAACAGAAAAGATCTATGCACTCTAACTCCTGGTTTACAGAAGAACTTACCACCTTAAGCACCAAGAAGCGCCAATCTCTATCCAACTGGCAATCCTCGCCCAGCCAACCCACACTAATTGAATTAAAACAATCTCAACTGCATATAAGAGAGCCATTCGAGGAGATTGGGTCCTCCGACGTATTCCATATCTATGACAGTAATCACCACAACTGTGCTGCTTCGGAAAATTTTCTGCGTCCTGCGTCGATGACGTCGATACGCCGTCCTCGAGGACCTCCTCCGACGGCCGACGTCACCCGATGTGATAAGTAGGACGCACGACGCCCGTAGCCTCAGTTCCATTTTTTCCACAAACGTGTTCGCTTCGTGAATCTCGGTACACCTCGACTCTTTGGAGTTTCTGTTGTTCATCTCGATTCTTCGAACCTGTTTGTGTACGATTTCATCGTGAAGATGTCTCCCTCGTCTTCCACACCGCGTCCGGGCTTTAAAAAGTGCAGGGACTGTGGGTCCAAGATGTCGGTCACGGACTCGCACAACGCCTGCCTCTGGTGCCTCGGGGAGGCCCATGACACGGATGACTGTCGACTGCCAGTCGCTCAAGTCAAAAGCCTTGCGGGAGCGCAAGAAGAAGTTGTCGGTCGGTAAGGTGTCCAAGCTCCGGAAGTCGAGGTCTGCGGGGCTTTCGACGGACGACTCGAGGGGCGACTCTCCGCGTTGTCGGAAGTCCAGTGGGTCTCGGTCCCGGAGTCGGTCTCGCCACTCCTCTGCCTCTTTGAGGCACTCCCAGAAGTGCCGTCATCGGTCGCCTGCCCCGTACTCATCCGAGGACTCCGCCAGTCGGCGGGTCGCTTACACCACCAAGCATGCGACACCGGAGGAATGGGCTTCCTTCGGTAAGAAAATGTTGCCGATTTTCGAATCGCAGGGCACTGGTCCGTCCGCGCCTCCGAGTGGGGTCGGTCATGATCAGCCGAGAGACACCGGTCGCACGCCTTCGGGCTCGGGTGGTCGTCATAATTCGCGGGAAAGGTCCCGCTCGGACAAGGGGAATCGTTCTCGGCATGACCGGTCCAGGTCCCGATCCTCGACGCGCTCGAGACCGTGTGAACCTGTGAAGTCTTCAAGGAAGACATCGACACCTGTGGCGCCGAGGTCGTCGACGGACTCTCTCGAGGCTTTGCCTCCGAGGAAGTCGTTGACACCGTCGTCGTCCAGGATGTCGAGGGACACGCTCGGGGCTCTGCCTTCGAGGCCTGTGTCGATGCCGTCGACGCCTAGTCTGTCGTCGACGCCAATTCTCTCGACGCCCTCGACGCCTCTCGCGGCTGTGTCGAAGGGGGGTACCCCGTGGCTCAGGGGAACCACCTAGGAAGGCTCCGGCCAAGGTCAAGCATGGCTTTGGTTCCAGTTCTGTGCCTTCTTACCGCCATCTGGAATTCATTTCAGAGGTGGATGAGGGCTCTGATGATGGCATGGTGCCTGACACGGTGCCTGACGAGATTCTCTCGGGACATAGCCAGTTTGAGGACCTGAGGCAGTCCCTGCATGATGCTAGTGGGCTGGACACCTCTCCGGAGGTGGAGTTTTGTAGGCCTGGCACTCATGCCGATTCTTCGTACTGGCGACGTATGTCACGGGTCTCCGAGTACTTAGGATGGTCTGCTCCCCCAGGGGAGTTTGTTCAGGATGACCTTACGGATATCCTCGACATTGGTCCACCAACTGACCCGGTACTGCCATTCCATATGGCTCTGCAAAGAAGGGTGGCAGTGGCTTGGACTGCTCCAGAGAGTCTCCCGGCAGTGAGCAAGTCTTTGCCGTGAAAATACCGCCCAGCCAGTAGTGTCCCCTGCTACTTGTCCAAGCACCCTACTCCGGAGAGTTTGGTGGTGCAGGCGGCTACAGCCCCGGTAAAGCAGGCGTCGTACCCTACCTGGCGGTTGAACATATTCCCGAAGGGGATGACCGGGATGGTTTCCTTGCCATGGTTCAGGATGGCAAGGATGCTATGTGTGAGTCCATTCAGTCGGGTTTGGACATGGCAGATTGTGTCAGCTGGTCCATGGCGGCAAGCACCGTGATACGCAGGTTTGCGTGGTTGCAGAAGTCGGGGGTTTGCTCCTGATGTGCAGGCCAGGCTCCTCAACATGCCCTTTTACGGGGAACATCATTTTGGCAGCAAGGCTGACGAGAGCCTCGAGAGGTTGCAGACCTCCAAAGCTGCAGCGAAGACGTTGGGCGGTGCAGTTCGACAACCTCTGCCTTTTCGTCCTAGATGACAGCAGTGGAGGGGAGGTTCCTTTCGTTATTACTCATCCTTTGGTAAAGCGAGAGGAGCTGCCAGTCAAAGGGGCCACCGTAGGAGTGCCAGAGGTGGAAAACAGGGTACTCGAGGTGCCAAGGCCGCTTGGGCTGTTGCCTCTTTGCCCTCAGGCAACGCCGCAGCCGCTTCAGCTCAGTCATGAGGCCATGTCCCATGGTTCGCCGGTTGGGGGAAGGCTGGCGTAGCATCTTGCAGAGTGGCACGCCATTACTTCAGATGTGTGGGTTCTGGAGATCATAACCCACGGCTACTGTCTTCCTTTCCGGCAGAGGCCTCAAGACAATCCACCGGGGAATCTCTCTTTGAAGAGTCCGGATCCGCTCCTTGCGCAGGAAATTCAAACCCTGCTGGAGAAAGGCGCCATAAAACTGGTGCCTGTAGCGGAGAGGAACAAGGGATAGTATTCCCCTTATTTTTTGATTTCCAAGAAAGACGGGGGATTGAGACCCATCATGGGCTTGCGCGGTTTGAACAAACTCCTCAGGAAGGACAAGTTCAAGATGGTTACTCTCTCTCAAGTCCTCCAGGCCCCTCAACTTCAGGACTGGTTGGTGTCTCTCGACCTCAAGGACGCTTATTTTCATGTGCCGATCCATCCAAAGCACAAGAAGTACCTGAGGTTTGCAGTTGGCGATTCGCACTTTCAGTTTCGGGTCCTGCTGTTCAGATTGACCTCCGCCCTGAGGGTCTTCACCAAACTCATGTGGTGGTGGCAGCGCATCTCAGGAAAGGGGGGATTCACGTCTACTCCTTCCTGGACGATTGGTTGATCAGGGCGCGCTCTCCCGAGCAAGTCCTGGATCATCTGTCGGTCACCTGCCGCTGCCTCCACAAGCTGGGCTTCTTCCTCAACTTAAAGAAGTCCCATTTGACACCAACTCAGAGGCTCCAGTACATCGGAGCAGTGCTCGACACGTCCCTGGGGCAGTGTTTTCCTCCCCAGGTGAGGGCTCATCACATTCACAAATTTGTGCACAAGTTTCAACTTGCCCAGACTCTCTCAGCTTTCGAGTTCTTGAGACTGCTCGGCCTCATGGCATCCTGCATTCTTCTGGTGCCAGAGGCCAGGTTGCGGATGAGATCTTTGCAATGGGCACTCAAGCTCCAGTGGTCTCAGTCCTCCGGCAGGATGTCGGACCCTGTTCAGGTGCCGTCTTCGGTCGCCCAGGACCTTCTGTGGTGGGCCGTCGAAGGCAATCTGATGAGGGTGGCTCCATTTTGGCTGCCCTGGCCGGAGGTGACAATCGTGACAGATGCATCCCTCATGGGATGGGGAGCTCATGCCAACGAGTTGACAGTCAGCGGTCGTTGGTCTCCGTCGGAGTCCAGACTCCATATCAATCTGTTGGAGCTGAGGGCCGTCAGGCTAGCCCTGCCGACTGTGCGAGGAAAGAATGTCCTGATCCTGACGGACAACATGGTGGCCATGCACTACCTCAATAAAAAGGGGGGGGCAGGGTCACTTCCTCTGTGCAGGGAGGCGATGCAGCTTGAGTTCTGGGCCATCCAGCAGGAAGTTTCCATCTTGGCAGTTCATCTGGCTGGAGACGAAAACGTGACGGCGGACGCTCTGAGCAGGTAGAGCACGATCTCTCACGAGTGGGAGCTGGCTCAGGAGATTCTCCTGGAGATCTTCGCCCTTTGGGGGACCCCTCAAGTGGATCTCTTCGCCTCCAGTGTCAACCGGAAGTGTGAGAGGTTCTGCTTGCGGGAATTTCCTCCAAGAGGAGCCTTAGGAAACGCGTTCGTGGTGGATTGGTCATTCCAACTGCTGTACGCTTTTCCTCCAGTCCCCGTCATCCCGCAAGTACTGCGGAGGTTACGGAGGTTCGGTTCCCGGATGATCCTCATTGCTCCGGCGTGGTCCCGGAGGACGTGGTACCCGGACCTTCTCGACTTGTCCATCTGCCCTCCACGTCGTCTTCCCTACCGAGACAATCTGCTCTCATGGGAGGGGGGTCAGGTTCTCCATCCAGAGGTCAGATCCCTCAACCCTCACGCTTGGTTTCTGAAAGGTTGAGGTATATGGATTGGGACCTCCCTGAAGACATGATGGAGGTGTTGCTCTCGGCCAGACGGCCAGCAACGAAGTCCATGTACCATTGCCCTTGGCCTACGACTGGTGCAGGGTTAAGAATGTGGATCCTTTTGCATGTGACATCCCTATGGTTCTGTCTTTTTTGCTTTCTTCGGCCCACAGGGGCCTGCAAGTGGGTACCGTTAAAGGTTACCTGGCGGCGCTGTCCATATTTAAGCGCTCGTCTGAAGAGTGTTCCTATTTTAAAATTCCTTTAATTTCTCAGTTTCTGAAAGGGCTCACTAATGTGTTCCCTCCGTCACCTTTCCTGGTGCCCGGTTGGGATTTGAACCTTGTTCTCAAGTTTTTGATAGGTGCTCTGTTTGAGCCTTTGCATTCCTGCCCTTTGAGGCTGTTAACTCTTAAAACTGTATTTTTGGTTGCGGTCACTTCCGCTCGCAGAGTGAGTGAGTTACAGGCACTTTCAGTTAAGCCACCCTTCACTGTGTTTCATAAGGACAGGGTTGTCCTTTGAGTTCATCCTTCCTTTCTTCCGAAGTTGGTGTCGGAATTTCATTTAGGCCAGAAGGTTGTTCTAGGAGAGCTTTAAGCTTTTATATTTCACGCATGTCCCGGGTCAGAGTGGACGATCAGCTCTTCATTGGTTGTGCTGGAAAGCGTTTGCGACAAGCTGTGACGAAACCGACTTTGTCTCGCTGGATTATTTTGGCTATCTCTGAGTGTTACCGCTTGGCGGGTAAGGACCCACCGGTCGGCTTACGGCCCATTCTACCAGGGGTAGGGCTGCCTCTACTGTTCGGAACATCTGTGATGAAGCCACCTGGGCTTCAGTACATACTTTTGTACATCACTACTCCCTCGATTCCATCCGGGGGCAGGATCTGGCCTTTGGCAAGGCGGTCCTTTACTCCGTGATTTGATTGGGCATTCTAAATTGCTGTTTTCTAAATTATTTTCCCACCTCCTTGCATTGGTACTACTTTGGGAGTCTGTCATAGATATGGAATACGTCGGAGGACCCAATCCCCTCGAAGAACAAGTTACTCTCTTACCTGGTAACGTTCTTTCGATGGGATGATCCGACGACGTATTCCATATCGCTCCCTCTCTACCTTCCCCGCTACAGAATTTCTTATGCGATTGCAGCTTACGTTTCCGCAAGGCTTTGTGTGTCAGACTGGCAGAAGACTGGTGGCACACGTTCTGGGAAAAAACTACTACTAAGGCTACGGGCGTCGTGCGTCCTACTTATCACATCGGGTGACGTCGGCCGTCGGAGGAGGTCCTCGAGGACGGCGCATTGATGCAGGACGCAGACGCCGAATATTTTCCGAAGCAGCACAGCTGTGGTGATTACTGTCATAGATATGGAATACGGTGTCGGACAATCCAATCGAAAGAACGTTACCAGGTAAGAGAGTAACTTGTTCTTTTTCAAGCTAAATCTGAATCCTTCACTCAAAGAATCGCCAAAGCCCATTCTTAATCAGAGAAATCTTCAAGATATTCAAAGATCTTACCTCGCCTGCTACCACCCCAGATGACTTCATCAAAGACAAAACCTGGTGCACCAACATTCAGGACGCCCTAATCAACAAGGTAAAAATGCTCAAACAAAAGATATCCACTCAACGCTTAGCCCTTCCTGAACATCATGACCCACCTCATCCTACCTCTCCTAAACCTCTCTCTCAAACACCCATCTTCGTCTTCAAAGACACCACAGTGACTGAGGTTACCAACCTTATCAAACATATTAAACCCTCCACTTGCAAAGGGGACAACTGTCCCCCTACCATCATCATCCCTATCATCACTGCCTTCATTAATGCATCCTTCTCATGAGGAGTTGTACCACAAAATCTAAAAGAAGCATGGGTTCGCCCTGTCATAAAAAAACACTTTAGACCCCACTTGCCCCAACAATTACCGCCCTATCACCACTGTCTCCTTCCGTCTTAAAATCTTGGATAAAGCTGCCCACATACAAATCCAACAATACCTGGAAGACAATGACATCCTAGGCAGAAGACAATCTGGCTTCCGCAAAGGACATGGTACAGAAACCGTCCTCTTAGATCTTAAGAACCCAATAACCAAAATAATGGATACAGGCAAACCTGCACTCCTGCTCCTCCTCGATCTCTCCGCTGCGTTTTATCTTGTTGACCATGATATTCTCACCTCCCACCTCACCAACGCTGCCCAATTCTCTGACAAAGCCACCTCTTGGATAACCTCCTTCTTAGAAGGAAGGGTAATGAAAGTCTACTCTGACCAAGCCAACGCAGACCCCATCACCATCAGCTGTGGAGTCTCCCAATGATCCTGTTCAGCACCCACCCTCTATAACTTGTTCACCAAACCCCTGTTTGACCTAGTGGACATGCTAGGCATAGCCTATACAAACTATGCCAACGACACTCCAGTGCTCCTCCCACTCACTGGAGACTATGATCAAGATGCAACAGCCCTCCTCCAAATATATACCACCATTCAAACCTGGATGGCAATAAATGGCCTCTGCCTAAACAGGGACAAAACTGAGATTATCAGCCTAGGTCCCAAGGAAATCCTCGCCAAACGTAACAAAAAATACACACATTTCTCCATTGACAAAACTATCATACCAGTCTCTACTTCGGTAAAAACCCTTGGTGTCTACATAGATTCAACTCTCAATGGCAAGACAGGTCAGCACCATCTCCTCTGCCTCTGCCCACACCATAAAACTTATAACTGCAATTAAACCTTTTTTAACCACTCAAAACTGCCTATCCATAGCCAGAGTCACAGTTGGAGCCAGACTCGACTACTGCAATACCCTTCTGGCAGGCACTTCCACTAAGAACATCAACAGGCTCCAAATAACAGAAAACAACGCACTCAGTGCAGCTCTACAAATCCCCAAATGTGACCACATATCCCCCGCCAGACGCAAAGCTCACTGGCTCCCGTTCAAGGAAAAGATTAACTTCAAAATCCTCACCCTCACGCATAAATGTATCAATCTGTCCGCCCCATCATACCTCTCTGAAACTCTATCCAAAAACACTTCCACATGACCCACAAGAAGTCACCATGTAAACCAACTCTGTGTTCCATCCATAAAAAGAGCCAACGCCGGAGGCATCAGCTTCCCCCATATAGCTCTGCAGCTCTGGAATGCCCTCCCAAATACACTTGGAGCAGAGCCTTCCCTACTGGCATTCCGTACATCCCTTAAAACCACTCTCTTCACTTAACTTCCTCACACTGATGCCCTGTCTCCCGCACCGATGAACCCAGCCAACTGTGACATATCTCCCTTCGCGCTATCCACAGTTACTCATATAACCCCCAAGATATCAAGTATCAATGTAACCACTATGACTTCCTTTGTATCCAGAAATGCTCAATTTGTAACAGCGCCACGATGCCCCTTGGCTGCTGCGCGCTTTAAAAATTTGAATAAATAAATAAATATTTTGGCTTGTTCTACTCCTTCTACCCCGTTTTTGATCCATGGTAACGCTACCCTTTCCATGGTTTCCGTGTCCTGGGCTGTAATCCTGTGGGCACAGGATGGTGCGGAGAGCGACCTTATCAGCAGGCACCTACTAGGGGAGGCCTTTTAACCATTAAAAAATCTAACAATGGGTCTGTCTCATCCTCTAAGGTCACTCCTGATTTGGGTGTCGGGGCGGAGGAGCAAGCCTAAGCTACACCCACACCCTTAATTCTCATATCTTCACGGTCTCTCATGGTCTCTCTCTTCCCAATCCATTTTCATCTCTTTGTGATCATAGGCGCGTGCTTTTTCGGATTGCGTTTTTGTTTTCTAATCTGTGCTTCTCTCATAGATTTTTGTCTAGCATAATATTCACATTGTTTTTATGTTTCACATTGCACGGGTTTAATTGCCTTCTCGCCTTTAGCGACTAACGCTTCTCTTAGGTACCTTATTTTATCCAGGTCAAATGATCCATGCACAGGAAACTAACTCAAAGTTGGTGGTGGCAGTGTATTATGCCATTCTTGCAAGAACAACACCACCAAGCCCTTTTTAATCTTCATTTCCCAACCCAGCGTACCTTGCTGGAACGTGCCTTACATTTCTGCCCATAACACATCATTTTAGTGCATGAACTACCCATGGTTTCAACTTGTGTACACAAGATGAATTTCACTATGGCTCATTTAACGCGGAAAATACAACATTACACGCTCATTTCATGATTCATCCATAACGCATCATAGCATGCTCATCATTCCATCATACACATACTGCACCCAGAACAGTCTCACCCAATTCTACTGTCTGTGTCAGCTTGGCACAAGTGGGGACCTCGGTCACGGAGGATCAGTATGTCGAGAAAATCAGCTTGCGGGCAAAATCCATGGCTGCAGGAAACCTCTGTCCACCTTGTGGAGTACGGCCCACGTCCTTTGCTGGCCACTGCTTGTTCCCCGACCGTGGCACACTGTCCAACTGGATCCTATCTGAGACGAGTTCCCATCTAGTGGTGCCATTTTGTGGGAAATAATCCATTCATAATGCCACACACCAAGAGAATGAGATACCAGAATGTTTAAACGGATGGCAGAACAACAGCAAATGCTTGGTCCAGACCTCTGCTTACTCATCACAAAGTCTTCATATTTATACATATTGACTATCAGGATTACACAACACTTGGTTACCATAAAAATGAGTACAGTGAACATAATACACACAAGACATATTCTTAGCACACGGTTGTTGATCAGCCACTTCGGTTGTTGCTTCACAGTTTGGAATGTACATTGGCAGGCTAGGCCAACAGAATTAGCCCACTGAGTGTATTCCTGTTTCCCACACTGAAAGAACTGCTTGTTCATTTACGTAGTCACACATCATATGCTCAGGCTACATTCACACCTTTGGGGGGGTGGATCTCCCCCTACGCCCTGGAGGAGCACCAATGCTCTCGAGCACCAGGCTATGAAGGGGAAGACTTCCCCTTCTGTTCCTGGGGGTCGGATGACAGCCGTGATGATGTCAGCAGACGCTATGTGCGCTGACGTCACACGGAAGTGAAATGTTTTTCAGCATGTTAATTGTGCAGACAGGGATTTACGTGCTGCTCGGCCAGGTATTACCCAATTTGATTGTGGGAGGGCTCATTGAAAATGGGATTCTTTTCCCCTTTCCAACAAGCCCTTACACAAGGAGATTGCTGGTTGAGGACTGTTTGATCTTCAACCAGCATTCACCACTGGTCTATCAGGGAATTGATCTTGGGGGTGAGGGGCTGTTTGGCCTGGTGGGCCCCACCCTGAACTTTGCCAGAAAGATGGCAGACTGTTGTTTTGCCTTCTTTGGGGGCAAAGTGGTGGTGTTTTACACCAATTTTCCCACAAGTAAGGCAAAACCTACCACACTGTACAGAGTGGGAAACTTGGGGCATCAGGGGGCTGACCCTGTGGCTGTGGGCCAGCGCTCCCACAAATCCCCCGTTGATGGCCAGATCCTTGCTGTTTCCCTGGGAGGGGGGCAAAATGGAGGGTCTGGCACCATTTTGCCACCCCTGGGAGCCAGCAAGGACCACTAGGCCACCAGGGAAGTTATTTTGGGGGTGGATGGCCCCCCACCCACACCCTGGAAATTGCCACAAAGGTGGCACAATGCTGTTTTGCCTTCGTTGGAAGCAAGTGGGAGCTGTTTAGCACCAATTTGCCCCCAAGGAAGGCAAAACAGCATTCCACTACATGTAGAGTGGCATACTTGGGGGCATCAGGGGGCTGTCCCTGTGGGCATATAAGCGACCCTCTGCCCCTCTGAACCCAAAATGAATGAGGCAGTACATTTTGCCCACCTGGGGCAGATTGGCAGTGTAATCTGCCAATCTGCCCTTTCGGAGGGCAAAATGTGCCATGTGTTTTTGTTTTATTTGTTAAATGCAGGATTATTTTGATGGGCTGGTCCACAATTGCAGGGTCAGACCAGGAAATACCCCCCTGGCTGCATAAAATTGCTGCCCCCCTGAGAGGACAATTTGGGGGTGTTTTCCACCATTTTGACACCCCCAAGGAGCAGCAAAGGCCAAAAGACCCCCAGGGATTGCTTTCAGGGGCGGGAGGGGGGGGGACACTCAGCATATAAGCGGCCGTCTCCCCTCTGGACCCAAAAGGGATGGGGCATGCAATTTTCGCCCCTCGGGAGGGTAACATTTTATGTGTGCTGTTGTTGGTGCATGGGCAGTGCTGACAAAATGTCCTGGGGAACTCCTCCCCCTACATTCCCCCCTCCTAGATGGACGAAGTGCGCTAAATCAATCCAGTGGAGTGTGTGAAGCAGACGACAGGCCACCCACCCCTCCTCGTGCAAGTCGCCTGAGGTACTCTTATCGGCCAGGCACCCTGCTGCCCGAGAAAAAAGAAAGTTTGCCTCTCAGAAGAGCAGCCCCAGCAGGCTAACTTCTCGTGGGGAATTATGTGGGGAGGTGCAGTAGTTTCGTCACGGAGCCTGGCTTGGGCCGCCAGAACCAAGTGGAGCGCAGACAAGACCCATAGACACTGTCTACAGTAATTCAGGGTAAGGTGACTAAGCTTTCTATTAATCTGTGTACCCTGGGTGGCAGAGGTGGAGATCTGGGCAAAGGTGTCTAGGCTCCTTATAGACCCAACTGTAGAAAAATGTCAAATCGACACCCATCCAGACTTCCAGACTTCGAATGCAGTCCGGCCATCTGGTCCTGCCATTTGTTCCTTTCGGGAAATACCAGATGGCCGAGCTCGTAGAGCGGCCATCTGGTAGTGGAATGCATTCCAATGGGCCTGGGCAGGAAGGGCCTTTGGGTCCCTGGCAGCACGCTCCACTGGTGTGGGAGGCAGGCACCCAAAGCCGGGGCCAGAACCCCCCCTGCCATCCTAGAACTATAGCTTGGCCGCATTAAAGCTTATCCCTCTACAAGGGACGGGGACTTTGCCGGGGGTCACTGGAACCGGGGCTAGGCTTTGGGGCGGTCGACCCACATGGGAGACAGCTGTCCTAGAGCTCTGGCTGGACCGTGTTAGAGCTTTTCCCGTTAGCGAGTGACAGGGACCCTGTCTGGGCTCCCTGGGACCGTTGCTAGGCTTGGGGACTGTCGACTCACATAGGCGCCCAAAGCTGGTGGCAGCACCCCCGGCTGTCCCGGAGCTCTAACCGGGCCGTGTTACAGCTATTCCCTCCTTGGACTGCCGGGGACCCCGCCGGGGCTCCGCAGGAGCACAGCTGGCCTAGGTGGGTCATGAACCCATGTGCGAGGTAGGCGCACAGGACCGGGGCAGTACCCTCCGCTGTCCTCTGGCCATGCTGCCTCAGAGCTTTTTCCTCCGAGGAGGGACGGGGATCACAGAGGGCTCTCTGGGGCCGCCGCAGGGCTCGGGGGAGGTCGATCCTCATGCAATGCAGGTGCCCATGGCTGAGGACAGCATCCCCAGCCTTCCTAGAACTCTGGCTGGGCCGCATTAGATCTTTCCCTTCCAGGATCTTTTCCCTTGACTCACATGGGAGGCAGGTGCTCATGGCCGGAGGCAGCACCTACGGGCGTCCTAGAGCTGCTTTGGAGCATGTGAGGTCTGGTCTTCATCAGGATACCTGTGTGAACTTGGGAAGGTAGGACATGTGGTATTTTGCAAGCATTTTGGTCATTTACCAATGTGAAATGTGTGTAAATAGTGTATTGTTTGTCACATTTACAACTTTGCAGTGCATTCTGGGTAAGAAATTCTAGCGCAATTCACACAAGTTATGCCTCTTTGAATTCCCAGGGGTGCCCACAAGGCCAAAGGCAGGATGAATCTTGCGTTTTCAGAACAGTTGACACACCAACGGTGTACCCTTTTTCTTTTCCACCTAGTTGAGTGCACTCGTGCATGTGAGGACTGTATTTCGTCGGTACATCTGTGTGGACGTGGGAAGGTAGCTCATGTGGTGTTTTGAAAGCGTTCTGCCATTTCTCAGTGGGAAATGTGTGAAAATAGTGTATTTTTTGTCAAATGTATACTTTTGCAGCCCATTCTGGTTAAGAAATTCTAGCGCAATTTATGGAAGTGATGGCTCTTTGTATTCCCACGTGTGTCTTTTCAGAAATGCTGGGAATTCCCTGGTTTCCTTGGTAGCTGTGACACCCCAGTCCTATGTTTCTGGCCTGCCTGCAAGGCTAAATACAGTGTCGCTCTGGTTTTCCCAGAGCACCAGACATACATGTACTTTAGCCCTTTCGGACTCAGCCGGTGCACCCACACATGTGAGGTACTGTTTTCAACAGGACACCTGTGGGAATGTGAGCAGGTAAAAAAAGTCAGTTTCTGTGTTTCTCAATGGCAAATGCATCCAAATATTGTATTTTTCCACCTTTTCCTATTTGCTGTGCATTCTGGGTAAACCATTCTTCTGCCATCAACAAAAGCAAGATGTATTTGGATTCCTCTGGGTTTATCATTTTCCAAAATGCATGGGGTTCCCACCTTTCCTTGGTAGTTGTGATGCCAGAGCCCTCAATGCATGTGCTTACCATAAGCCCAAATATGCTGTTGACAATTTTGGATGTGGAACTCTAGGCACATGCGCTGAGCATTAAGATTGGTTTCAGAGTGCAATCTCTCTAATAGAAAAAAAACAAGTACCGGTTGTGTTTGTGCAACCTATAATCATTGAAATAGCCAACGTGTTTTTCGACCCTCCTGAGTAATTCTTAAGGCAATTAGGGTTTGGAAGGTTGCTTCAGTGAGCAGTTAAGTAGGTACCTGTGACATGATGTCAAGTGTTATAGTAGTTACAGATCCGGAGCCATATATAGTGGCTGTATGGGAGTCCTAGATTTGATGCTGGGGAGCCGGGTTGGACTCACTCCGTCGGCCGAGCGGCCGGCTTGCACTGTCATTCACTGAGCATTTCCATGCTGGCAGTTTAGCCCTTTCCCTTCGCCCCAGGCCAGTGGACCCACACATGTGAGGTATCATTTTCATCGGCACACCTGTGGCAAGAAGTGAAAGTAGGTCATGCCGTGTGTTCTGCGCATTTCCGTGTTTCCCCAGTAACAGTTATCTTAAAATACTGTATTTTGTCCACTTTTCAAATTTGCAGTGCATCATAGGTAGACAATTCTTGCGCCATCAATGCACACTGTATGTATTTGTATTCCCACATGTTTACTTTTTGAAAATGTATGTGGCTCCTTTTTTTTTTTTTTTGTGGGAGTGATGCTGCAGGCCTAAATCTATGTGCTGCCCACAAGGCCCAATACACTCTTGAGTGTTTGCCATACCCGCGGCTTAGCCATTTCCTTTTAGGACAGCGACTGTGCACCCAAACATTTGAGGTATCATTTTTATCGGGACACCTGTGGGAATGTAGGAAGGTAGGACATTTGTTGTTTTCTCTTGATTGTGATATTGTTTTCATACATATCCTGTGTTTTGTTGCACAACCCTTTCATTTCCAAAATATGCCCTACGTTCAGTCACTGCTTTACGCACTGTGCGTTTTTGTGACCTGCGCAAGTCACCTATCCTTCAAAGGGTCAGCCTGTGTTCTTTCAAAAAATGTATGCTTGTCATTCTTTGCCACATGGGTTTTCGTTATTTTCAAAGGCTAAGTAGGTCATTTTATGCCGTCAGCATAAAAATGCTGTGCACCGTGGCTTGGTTTTTGCCCAGGGTATATTGCTTGTTTTCAGGAACATTACAAAAAATGTGCGCTTTCTTAACTAGAAATCAGGGGAATGTAACGGTGCATTGCTTTTCTGAATAGAAGACATTACATTACATTACATTACAAGTGCAATCATGTCCAGCACATACATTTTTTCAGTCATTTTGCAATTTTTTGTCAAATTATGCGAATTATCGAGTTAATAGCTCTTGCCTGACCTGCGCAAATGACGCCTTCCTGAACTTGGAATTTTATCTACTTTTCAGAAATGTATGCCTTCTTGTGTTCCCATTCAGCTTTCCTACCCTCTGCTTCCATTCCGTGCCAGCATGTCCTATTGAAGAAAAAGGGAAAAATTGCCTACCTCTTACATTTGTGAAAAATATTATTTTTTATTTTCACTCAGTCTGTTCTTGAAAGCTTGGAAGGTGGCAAATTCAGCCCTCATAAGTTTGCTGGCATCCTGCCGGTTTAACTGTACTACCCTTTCCGCCACTTGGTCTGCCGGTATTACCAGCAGATTCCAAGAGGCGGAAACGCCAGTAAATTCCTATTCCAATAGGACTGCATGGGGGGGGGGGATTTACCTGTATTATCAGCAGTTCTTGGCCGTTAGAGTGGCGGACATACCTCCGGCTCTTAGCTGGAGGTAAATCCTCCACCCTACCGGCAAGCTTATAGTTGGCCGGTCCGGAACAAAACTGGTACATGTTATTACCGGCACTTTATTTCCGGACCGACCAACTTTCAATGAGGCCCATAGTCTCTCAGTCCTGATAGTCTTGTGGACCGATCTGTTTCCCCACGAGAATGAGCAAAAAGACAAGGGAGGTAAAGCAGAAGAAGGCTTTACTACCTCCCAAGAAGTCAGGTCAGGAGTGAAAACCAAAGGAAAAAAAAGTGTGTGCCATAGAATTCTATGGTAGGAAAGCGACAAAAAGAGTATCTTTTCTTACACCTCTGATATGGTTTTCACATTCGACTGTTCCTTCTATCACTTTGGCTTCCCGGCTGCAAGGTTAACAGCGCTTATTCAGTTGGCCAGTATCCTGGAACTGCCAGTTGCACTATGACTAGAGTCTGGGCCCTTCTTTAGATATTGCCATTTGAACTGTATTTGAAATTACATTAAAAGATACCACAAATAATGTACATTTTATCTTTGCAGTGCATTGAAGGTATGCTGCCTGTGAATGTGAAATGTCACTGGCTTGAGCTCCTGAACAGTTTTCTTTGCTGGACTGGTTCACTGATCTTTTTTGCTCTACTAAGTCCTAATCCCAGTCCTCAGTAGGGATGCAACTCGTGTGTGTTGCCGCCTGAAAGGCCTCAAGTCCCCGAGTGTGTTGTTCCTTAAAGGCACCCCATGTTTTCTTGGGCAAATACCCTTGCTGAGTTAGCTGTGCGAGCCCAAAGACAGTGGTGGCATCAGTAGGCTGTACCCTAGTGCAGTGTTAGGATTTTCCTAAACTTCGTATTAGGGTTCATGAAAAACAAATATCTGCTCAGTTGCACGGCTTTCGGATACTTTGCCTGACTATCTGGAGTTAAGATTTTGGATTCCAGAAATGTCAAAAATGTCATCATCACTAATGTTGAGAAGCCAAGACAATTTGAATCAAGGGAGGCACTTGAGAACAAAATTCTAGCTTGGCTCAACCTAAAAGTGGCTCCTAATTGTGTTAGAACTCAGGATTTGAGGGTCCTCTGCAGAATACAGATTGACAATTGGTGCTCCACTGATAACACTGACTGTATTGTTGTGGGATGTGGCTCCAGTAGCTTAACGTTGTTTTTGAACATAACTACAAACCTGCAGAAATGCCCTCACCCACTAAGCTAAGAATTGTTTTGAATTTACCTGTATGTTTTTATTTACCAGTTTGTGTTTTTATTCTCTTGCTTGGATGTTGTTTAATCTTACTATGCTTTGTAGATTTTGTGCTCAGTATCCGGTCTATTGATTTTTGTATTTGCTTGTTTGTCGGCGTCCTCATGCCTCAGGGTCAATGGTGCGCGGTATAAATAAATATCATATCAAATCAAAAAAGAGACTGGTGAACCGCGAGGGAAAAAAAAAATGTCAGGAACTCGCTATGGTTCAAAGTATAAGATTTTCATCTACCACAAAATGAACCAAGCATAACCCGAAAGTTCCCCTTGTCCTGCCTACGTCAGTTTCCCGCTTGGACCCCATGCTATCACTCTGTGGACAGCTCCCGTCACTGCTGATACACAGGTTTCTGTACAAGACGTTACAAGGCTAGATTAAAAAAAATAGCAG
Source organism: Ambystoma mexicanum (assembly GCF_040938575.1). Lineage (NCBI taxonomy): Eukaryota > Metazoa > Chordata > Amphibia > Caudata > Ambystomatidae > Ambystoma > Ambystoma mexicanum. Next base: position 1,135,257,413 of record NC_090923.1, read on the forward strand.
CATAAGAGAAGTTTTTCACGGTCCAGTAAGTGGAGGCATTTTTATCAGAGCTTGTAGAGTGGGATATAGTGCAGCAGGAGTGCTAATGCCCCTTCTGAAGTGAAGACATTCAGGTTCAGCACACAATAGAAAAAAAGGTGTTCAAAGGGATTGTGTCCTCCGACGTATTCCTTATCCTTATCTTTGATAGATCATCTCCAGCTTGCTGGCCTCAGAAACATTTTTTCAGTAGAGGGCGCTGTGCGTCGACGTCCCTCGAGCCGATGTCCCTCGACGGTCTACACATCGGCGCCGACGTCACCACGCATATAAATAGACTCGCGCAGCGTCCGTTGTTCAGTTCCGATTTTCCGCGCTTCGTGGGGCCTCAGAATATCGTTGCTCAGTTCTTCAGTCAAATATATCGATATATTCCTCGTGAATACTGACTCGTACTCAATGGCTTCCTCACCCGAACTGACAACTCCACGGTCCGGCTTCAAAAAATGTCGAGACTGTGGAAAGAAAATGTCGTTGACGGATCCTCACAGGATCTGTTTGTGGTGCTTGGGAATCGAGCACCATTGTTCGGAGTGAGAGGACTGCATGTCCATGACGGCGAAAGCCTTGAAGGAGCGTAAGGGGAAGCTCGAGAGAGGTAAGGCAGTTAAAACTTCTTCAAAAGTTTCCTCGGCGGAGTCGAGATATTCGTCTCCTTGACATCATAAGACATTCTCGTTCGAGATCTCGAAGCAGTTCCCATCACTCTTCGAGATCTAAGCATTCAAAAAAGAGACGTCGAAGATCCCCTTCCTCGTCTTTGTCTTCTTCCGTTTCCCCAAAAAGGGTCTCCTGTCCCACAAAACATAGCTCTCAGGCTGAGTGGGAGGAATTCAGGAAAAAGATGCTAAGTGTCTTCGAGAAAGCGGCCTCGACCCCCTCAAAGACTGCTGAGGGTGATACCCTGGGTGAAAGACCCGAAAAATCAAAAAGCTGCGAGTCGCAGTACCCGGTGAAAGAAACCACTCGAGAGCGTCACAAACCCTCGAGTAAAGGCAGAGTTGCGTCTTCGATGCCGTCGTCGAAGATCCCTTCGACTCATAGATCGGCGTCGTCGACGCCGTTATCGAAGGGTTCTTCGACGCACAGGTCGGTCGAGTCGATGCCGAGAAAGGACAAACCCACGGCCACCTCACAGCCAGTGGCCATACCCAGAGCCTCGATCACGAGAATGTCGTTGACGACCTAGAGTAGAATCCCGATACTCTAGAGTTCATCGAGGCCTCTACCACCTGGCTTCGAAGCCTTTAACGTCTGCACCGACGATGTCGACGTTTTCTCAGCCAATTATGACAAATCTAGCCCCTTCTGCTCTGGAAATGGGATTTATCCCATTTTCAAGACCTGACCACTCCAGGGTCTTATCTTCTATTTATGAAGAAGGAGAGGATTCAGATCAGGAAAGGCCTTTTGAGTTGCAGGGATCTACAACTCCTGCACTAGAGGAATTTACCTCTGAGGAAGGTAGGTTGAAAGACCTCCATGAATCCCTACTGGAAGCAAGGGGTTGGACACTTCCCCAGAAGTGGAATTTGCCACACCAAACCCTGGGGAACATGCTGAAACCCCTTATAGAACATTGATGGCAAGGATAATAGAGTTTATGGGATGGTCCACACCCTCACCTGCTTTTCAGCAAGACGACCTCAGACATCTTGGCCAAAAGTCCACAGGAGGATTCTGTAGTGCCATTTCATGCGGCATTACAAAGGAGAATATTGGCAAACTGGGAAACACCTGAGGTGATCCCGGCAGTTAACAAGAAACTATCCGCTAAATATCGGGTGTCTTCTGCTGACCCTGAATATTTATCCAAACACCCAACTACGGAGAGTCTGGTTGTTCAGGCAGCTACTTAAGCAGGTAGTAAATCGGCTTACCCTACTGTTCCACAGGACAGGGATGATAAGAGATATGACTCTATGACCAAAAAAGTATTTTCCGCATGTAGCATGGCGTTGAAATCCATCAATGCTACTTGTACGCTCGCAAGGTTCAGCCACACACTTTGGGAGTGTGCTTCATCAGCGGCTGACTGCCTCCCAGAGGGAGAAGAAAGGGAAGCGATTCTCAACATCATTAAGGATGGTAAGGACGCAATGTGCGAATCCCTTCAGACTGGCATCGATTCTGCTGACCGTATCAGCAGGGCCATGGCGGCAAGTACAACAACCAGGAGATTTGCTTGGTTGCGAAAGTCTGGTTTTGCTCCAGATGTGCAAAGCAGACTCTGAATATGTCCTTTGACAGCTCTTCTTTGTTTGGTAAGAAGGCGGACGACAGTTTAGAAAAACTACAAACATCAAAGGCAGCAGCAAAATCCTTAGGAGCTGCAATCCGTCAGACACCAAATCGCCCCTCAGGAACCTCGTGGAGAGGTAAATCCTTTCGCTTCTATTCTGCATTCGGAAAGGGCAGAGGACAGCCGGTTCAAAGGGGTCAGAAGAAATTCACCCAAGGTGGACGGGGTAAAGACACAAAAGCCGCAGCAGCAGGTGCCTCTTTAACCTCGGCATCTGCATCAGCCGCCTCCAAACCGCTCTGAGGACTCTCCTCACAAGACACCATTAGGGGGCAGGTTAACTCAACATCTGACGGAATGGCAGGCTATTACGTCAGATGCTTGGGCATTGGAGACAGTTGCCCAAGGTTACTGCTTGCCTTTTCTACGCATCCCTCAGAGTCCTCCACCGGGGAACAGCTCTCTGAGAGTTCCAGATCCGCTCCTCTTTCAGGAAATTGTAGACCTGCTAGAGAAAGGTGCCATAGAACCGGTACCTTTAGCGGAGAGGAACAAGGGCTGGTACTCCCCCTACTTTCTCATACCGAAGAAAGACGGAGGACTGAGACCTATCTTGGACATGCAAGAATTGAACAAGTTCCTCAGGAAGAACAAGTTCAAGATGGTAACTCTCTCTCAGATCCTTCAGGCCCTCCAGCTCCAGTACTGGCTGGTATCTCTGGACCTCCAGGGTGCTTATTTCCATGTGCCGATCCATCTCAAACACAGGAAATACCTGAGGTTCGCAATTTGCGGCTCTCATTATCAATTTCGAGTTATGCCATTTGGGCTGACCTCCGCCCCGAGGGTCTTCACCAAGCTAATGTCGGTAGTGGCGGCAAGTCTAAGGAGGGAAGGGATCCACGTCTACCCCTACCTGGACGATTGGCTGATCAGAGCTGCATCTTCAGAAAAATCTCAGATCCAGCTAGATTATGTCTGCCACTTCCTTCACAAACTGGGCTTCTCCCTCAATTTAAAGAAGTCACAGATGATACCATCACAGAGACTCCAGTTCATTGGAGCGGTCCTGGACACTTCCCTGGGAAAAGCCTCGCTACCAGAGGTGAGGGCTCAGGATATTCTGCAGATGGTCACCAAGTTTCAAAATGCCCAAAGTCTCCCAGCCTTCGACTTTTTGAGGTTGCCAGGCCTCATGGCATCCTGCATTTTCCTTGTGCCAGAGGCTCGCTTGAGAATGAGATCTCTTCAGTGGGCACTGAGAACTCAGTGGTCGCAATTCTCAGGGAGAATGACAGACCTCCTTCAGATTCCGGACAAGGTGGCTTGAGACCTTCAGTGGTGGGCCTGCCAGAAAAACATCTTGAAGGAGGAACTGTTTTGGCAGCCATGGCCGGAGATAACTAGTCACAGATGCCTCACTCACGGGGTGGGGAGCCCATAACAATGACTTGACCATCAGCGGTCGTTGGTCTCCATCTGAGTCCAGACTACATATCAACCTGTTAGAGCTGAGAGCAATCAGACCAGCACTGAAAGCTTTTCTGCCATCTGTACAAGGGAAAAATGTCCTGATAATGACGGACAACACAGTGGCCATGCACTACCTCAACAAAAGAGGAGGCGTAGGATCACTACCACTGTGCAGAGAGGTGATGCAGCTCTGGTTTTAGGCAATTCAGGAAGGAATCTCTCTATCGGCAGTCCCCCTAGCCGGAGAGAAGAACTTGACGGCGGACGCTCTGAGCAGGCAGGGCACAGTCTCCCACAAGTGGGAACTAGCTCAGGAAGTCCTTCAGGAGATCTTCGCCCTTTGGGGAACCCCTCAAGTGGATCTGTTTGCCACCAGTACCAACAGAAAGTGCGATCTGTTTTGTTCAAGGGAATTTCCCCCGAGAGGAGCTCTAGGGGACGCGTTCGTAGTGCACTGGGAGTTTTCACTCCTGTATGCGTTTCCACCAGTCCCTGTCATTCCTCAAATGATCAGGAGGTTGAGAAGATTCTGGAGAACCATGATCCTAATTGCCCCACACTGGTTCAGGAGAACGTGGTACCTGGACCTTCTGGACATGTCCATCTGCCATCCAATTCGTCTTCCACTCAAGGAGAATCTTCTCTCACAGAAGGGAGGTCAGGTTCTCCATCCAGACATCAGAACCCTCAACCTTCACGCCTGGCTTCTGAAAGGTTGAGATACAACGATTGAGACCTCCCTGATGACGTCATGGAAGTGTTGCTTTCGGCCAGAAGGCCAGCAACAAAGACTTTATACCGCTGCCGTTGGAACAAGTTTTGCAGCTGGTGTAGAGAAGAGAATATCGACCCCTTTTCATGTGGTACACCAACGGTGTTATCCTTTCTACTCTACTTGGCAAATTCAGGCCTTCAAGTTGGCACTATCAAGGGCTATCTCGCAGCGCTATTGATTTTCAAGCGCACTGCGGAGGAACCTTTGTATTTCAAACTACCCTTAGTAATACAATTTCTAAAGGGATTAACTAATGTCTACCCTCCAAAACCTTTCCAGGTTCCCTTATGGGACTTAAATTTAGTCTTGAATTTCCTGATGGGTACTCCTTTCGAACCACTCCACTCTTGTTCGCTAAGATTTCTCACCCTTAAAACTGTCTTAATAGTGGCTTTAACATCTGCTAGAAGGGTGAGCGAATTACAAGCTCTATCTTGTAAGCCCCCTCATACAATTTTTCATAAAGACAAGGTTGTCCTACAGGTGAAGCCTAATTTCCTCCCAAAGGTGGTTTCTGAATTCCACATCACTCAGAAAATTACTTTACCTTCATTCTATCTGCCTCCCCATCCGGGGAAAGAGGAAGAAAGGCTACATAGGCTGGACCTGAGGCGGGCTTTAAGCTTTTACGTCAGCAGACTTGCTAGGATTAGGCAAGCAGACCAACTGTTCGTGGGTTACTCAGGGCACAAGTCGGGACTACCGATAACAAAACAAACCATTTCCAGATGGATTATTCTGGCCATCCTGGAATGTTACAAACTGGCAGGGAAAGAGCCTCCTCAAAATCTTAGGGCTCATTCAACCAGGGGTATCGCAGCCTCCTCGGCCCTCCAAAGAGGGGTTCCGGTTCGAGACATATGTGCGGCTTCCACATGGTCATCCGCACGTACCTTCACAAGATTTTACAACCTGGATTCCTCCTCCAGTCAAGAGACTAGGTTTGGCAAAGCCGTATTAAATTCGGTTCATTCCTCAAAGGAAACATGGCGTTTTACTCCCACCTCCAATTGCACACTACTGCTATGGGAGTCTATCAAAGATAAGGAATACGTCGGAGGACACAATCCCTTCGAAGAACAAGTTACTTCTTACCTTGTAACGTTCTTTCGATGGGATGTTCCTCCGACGTATTCATTATCGCCCCTCCCATCCATCCCCGCAGTAATACTTCCCTTGTGGTTGCAGCTTACACTCCTTCAAGGTGAATAACCAATTCATGGAAAACAACTGCTAACATCAAAACGGAACTGAGCAACGGACGCTGCGCGAGTCTATTTATACGCGTGGTGATGTCGGCGCCGATACGGAGCCCGTCGAGGGACATCGGCTCGAGGGACGTCGACGCGCAGCGCCCTCTACTGAAAAAAGAATTCTGAGGCCAGCAAGCTGGAGATGATCTATCAAAGATAAGGAATACGTTGGAGGAACATCCCATCGAAAGAACGTTACAAGGTAAGAAGTAACTTGTTCTTCTGTCTGTGCCACCTAATTTCTGACTCGTTTTTGTGTCAGCTGTACACCGCTAGCGATGTTACATACATCCAAATGTACCTATGGATTTCTCTAATCTGGCCTTGTGGACAGATTTAGGAGGCTACCCTAGTTATAGAGAATGGGGAAATCTGAGAGGTCTGCCAAAATCCAATCAAGGTAGCAATTGAGAGCAGTCAGGGCTTATTCTCAGGATAGTGCAAGAGGGGTCAGGGATCTCAATGAGTCCACGGAGTACAGCACACAATTCAATTTAGACAGTAAGTATAAAGCATAGTTATTTATTATAGGTCTTCTGGGCACTCTGAAAAATTAATGTAACAGGTAGTACGGTTGCAAAATGCTGTATGATACAAATATATACATTCACCACAGTTCAAATATGCATTAAAATAACTTATTTAGCAAAGCAGGTAAGTAGGTAAAATGCAATAAATGATGGAGCTAGGTCACAAGTTAATTCCCTAATTTAACAGTCCAATCCCTAACAAGAATGGGGTCTCGTGCCCAAAGGTCACAGGAACCACAATGTTTCTCCTCTGAAGGGAGTCTCTGCAGTAGTAAGTTACTTGTGTTGGTGATAGTTCAAAGAAGTTCTTCAACAATATTACTAAGGTAAGTAAATGTGTTCTTATATTTCAGTTTACTCTATTCAAGTTAGACAACCAAAAGTTGAGTGAAATGGAATGCAGGAGACGAATGAACTTGTTCCCATTGTTATCCTATGGAGGCTGGTTTGGCAGATACACTGTGTTTACTTATACCCCTGACTCCCAGATGTCATTGTCGATCGTCTGGGGGTTGCTGGGGGCTCAATCTTGCACCGTTGGTTGTGGTGAGTGATGCCTAGGAATTGGGTGTTCGCGGATTCTTCCAGTCAGGTGCCGCTGCAAGTAGCAACCTCTGCCAATGAAAAAATGTAAAACACCAATGCAGACCTCCTCAGGACACTGGCAGGTTGGAGAAAGTTGAGTTTCAGTGACGATCTCTGCACAAAGGCGACGACAGGCATCCTTCCAGTCATGGTCACAGAAGCTGCTCCAGGACAGAATCCTTTGATGCTGGGATGCTGAAATTCGGGGAGAAGGCTACTTGTGGCACAAGCAGGTGACCACCAAAGTTCCTCCAGGCTTGAATGTGTAACAGTGATGCTTCTGGTGAGGTAGCCCATGAGAGAGCTGGTCAGTCCACCTTGCAGTCCAAAGACACTTCCTAAGGCTCAAAAGGGCAGGGTACTAAAAAGGCATTGAGACTAGTTGGTCCCACTAGCGCAAGGGCTGAAATACTGCTCAGGGTCTTCAAGGATCAGGTAGTCAAACAGGGCTTCACCGAGCTTTACAAAGGAAGGGATTCTGGGCCACTTCAGGAACCTTCTTTGGATCTTCAGCTGCTCGTTCTTCTTTAAGGGATTCTTGGCTCAAACAATGATCTGACAAAAGGGCTGCAGAGGTCCTCTTTATGTCCAAAATCTGAGCTTGAAGCAAGTCCAAGCCCAGCTGGATGGGGAGTGGGACTAGACAATCCCACCCCCTTCCTGGGCCACACACATCTAAAGGCATTGCTGACCTGCGAAAGCAGCAGTTTCCCAGGCAAGTGCATGACCTTATAAGAGATTTCCTCACTTAGCAAATCAGGAAGGCAGACAAACAACAATATGGCCAAAGAACAAGCGGATAATCATGTGGCACATCCATTTTAGGGGACTTGCAACATTTAGCATCCATACGCTGTAAACGCAAATGTGCACACAAAAAATAATGCAGACATTGTATAAATATATCTGCTGCCACCAGCTTGTCTTTAGGCACATACAAAAGCAACCAAAAATGTCAAGTGTAAATAGCTAGGGTGATACAAAGCTGTCAGCATTGCTCTGCAAGGTGCTGTGTGCAATGTTAAAAAGTACAAGAATTAAAAAGGAAACCTATTTTCCCAGTACTGATAGTCTGCAAGACTGATCAATTTCCCCTTAACAATGAGCAAAAGGGAAGTGAAGTTGAAGGCTTTACTTCCCTTCAAAATATATGGGGGGTCCATAGAAATCTATGAAGGGAACGTTTCAAAAAGCGAAATATTTCCTAACATTGGATTATAATAGTTTCTCTTGTTTGTGTTCCGTTTGAGCTTTTAATTCTCACTGCCCCTTCAACATCTTGCTTACACCCTCTCTATTGTCTACCCTCCAGCCACCATTGCAGGAGGATGTGGATGGCCCGGAGAAGGATGCAGAGTCGGAAGACTCCATCCTGAGTGACATGGACCTAGAGACTGCTTCTGTGCCAGAGGTCCTGGAGCTGGTGGCCACGGTGTTACGCAAGTGTGTGCCTGGTGTATACGGTGTTCAAGCTGTCACCACTGCCCGTCGTCCTGTCGTCAAGTTTTCACACAAGGAGTCAGGACTTCAAGGGGACATCTCCATTAATAACAGGTGAGGTTTGGCAGCAGCTTAGTGTCGCTTTACAGCAGTGTGGGATCTTGATATGCATTATAGTTAGTTTTGGGTGCTGTTCAGCACAAGCCCAGTGTATAACTCTGCTGGAGCGTTGAGTGGCTTAGGCAAGCATCCAGAAACACCTGTGTTAGAAAAGTTTTTTTTTTATTTAGTAACTTTTCTTTTATTGATTTCCGTGGAACCCACAGCTATATGCTATGGCTTGAACCTTGTACTGATTTTTGGAGTGAAGTAAATTCTTTGTGCTTTAATTCCCTTGTTTGACTCACTTGTTTGGGGGCACTGGTCAGCCCACATGTTTGCCAGTGTAGGGGGGACCACAGAGAGATTCCTGCATTGCTTTACTGTAGCACACATTAAATTACAGTATCCTACATGGCCACTTAGCATCCATTTAACCTTAATAAAATGTTTGTTCGCTTTTTATGTGCCTAGGACAGGCTTGTGGAGTAAGTTTGACTTCTTTTGGAACGCACTCCCACGCATGTTATTTTTTAACACATTATGCAATTGTGAGTACCATATACTCAAAATAGCTGTGCTATGTGATTTTCACCCTATCCCTTGGCCGTCTTGTTCTTTGGACTTCTTCCTCTCTTTCCAGGTCAGGAAATGCCATATAAGGCATACACTTGTGCAGGATCCAGTTTATATTTCTGGGCAGAGCCAGGGTGTGGTGTGACCTGGCTGGTTATGGGGGTTGATACTGTCTTGCTTGAATTGACATTCTAGCCAGAGGATGTCTGTTGTGGGGCAGATGAGTGGTCTGAGGCTGTCACTAATTGGACAACTTTACCTGTTTGAATGGTGCATATCCTTGCCAATGGTGGGCTGGGACAGCCCTCAACCCGAATTCTGGATAAGCATTGGAGGTCCACAGCCATTTTTCAGATCAACCACTGGAACCAAGACGCTGAAGATTAGAAGCTTCACTGAAGACTGTAAGGAAGGCATAGCATCAACTGTAAGACACAAGTGACCACAGTTCAAGGGTGTTTATTGAACTTCAACAAGGCTGTGCCTATCTAATCCTAAATCTACAGATGGGAGCAAGCAACAACCATTAAATAATAATAATGCAATCCTAGTGGAGTCTCGTCAAAAAGAGCCTATACTAAAAAAAAAAAACTATTGCCAACCCTTCCCTTAAATACAAATAGTGTGGGGTAGTGTTTATGACAAAGTAAGAAGTGTTCACAAAAATGATATCTAAGGATGTTCAGCATGTTGGCCTCCCTTCCACACATTTTCGGCATGGGACAAGGCAGTTCACTCGAGCATAGCACGCACTCTGGCTTCTTCGGCACGAGGATTCAGTTCTATCACCAGCATCAGGTTCTTCTTTACTTCTCAAAGTCTCTTGATTCAGAGGGCCTGATGTATCAAAACAAACAAAGTTCCTTTCCTCTTAAAAGTACTGAATTCAGGTGATTCACTCTTCACCCTGGACCCCCCTCAGCCAGGCTCAGATCCCTTTTATGCAACGATTGTTACTTTGGATCTCCCTCTTCCGGGCTCAGATCTCCTTCTCCAATGTTCAGAGAATATTCTTTCTCGGGTGACTCACGGTTCACCCCGGATCCCCCTCAGCCGGGCTCAGATTCTTCTTCTTACACAGTCTCCCTCAGCCGGGCTCAGACCAATTTCAGTTTGCATTAACGATCAAATACTTTCAAATGAGCACAGGGTTTAGCTTGATCTGTTGCAGGACCACTTCGATTTCACAATTCCTTTTTACACTTGCCACCTCTCAGTTGGATAACTAACAGAGACCTTCGAATGAGCACCCATGTGGTGCCGGACCACTCTGTAAACAGTATATAGCTTGGCTTCAAAATTTCAGTCACTTCTTTTGATGATCAAATATATTTGCGTCGCTCATCACATTCGCTTCCCACGCTGTTCTATTTAGATTTCTCCAAACAGTATTGCTGCTTGCAACCTTGGTTCTAACACAGACCGGCCTGCTATCAGTTTCCACGAATCACCAGCTGTGCTGACTTTACTCGCGCTGCTTTGTTGTTGGAGCCCAGGACAGTGCCACAACGACAAACGCTTCTCCCCGCCTTGGCTATCGATGCAGGAGAGCCCCGGGTGCCTCCGACACACAATTAAGGTTTCTTCAGCTTCCAGGTCTTATGTTTCTTATTCTCGAAGTCTTGTGAAAGTAACAGGTTTTCTCAGAAAAAGTCAAGGGCACTTCCTTCCTTGCAACCCTCTCTGGTCTTGCCGCCTTTCTCCTCGTATTAAACTGCCATCTTGGAACTGCTGCTTCCTCCCGTGCCTTGCCTTGTTGAGAGTGTGCTTTCATACTCCGCCTTTTATCCGTGTGGGGAAGTGTGATGGAAGTCGGGTGTGTTTAATGATCAGTAATTGCCTGACTCTTGTGTTGGGACATGTCGGGTATACGGCTCGGGTGTCAGTCCGTTTTCTCTCATAGTGAGCTGTCCGTGAGAAAGTGTTTGTGTCGGGAAAGGGGGGCAGGGGGTTGAGTTCTTAAGTGTCCTACCTGGTAGGATGGGGAAAAGGTGTTACAGGGAAGGGGATACCGCGTCTCACCATCCAGTGTCCCACTTGATGGGGGTCTTCGGAGAGTGGGACACCGGACGGTGAGATGCGGTATCCCCTTCCCTGTAACACCTTTTCCCCATCCTACCAGATAAGATACTTCGAAGCTCAACCCCCCGCACCCCCTTTCCCGATACAAACACTTTCTCACAGACAGCTCACCGTGAGCGGAAACAGACTAACACCAGAGCCGTATACCTGACATGTCCCAATACAATGGTTAGGGAAAGTCAGGCAATTACTGATCATTACCCTCACCTGACTTCCATCACACTTCCCCACATGGATAAAAGGCAGAGCACGTAAGCACACTCTGAGCAAGGCTAAGCACACGAGGAAGCAGCGGTTCCAAGATGGCAGTTTAATATGAGGAGAAAGATGGCGAGACTAGAAAGGGTTGCAAGGAGGGAAGTGCCCTTGACCTTTTAAGAACGTTACTTTCCTACTTCAGGAGCTCTTTTGAGCATGACGTTGGAAAGACCGTCTGGGCCTCGTGCCCTAGAATTACTAGCCTACATTATTGGATTAATGATCTCTTCTCTCGGGAATGATAAGGACCATCCACTGCTTCAGTTAATCTGATCACTCCTAGCGACTGCTCTCAAACCACCCTGTTTTTGGTAGAGGGCTCCAGAAAACCTTACCCACTCTTGCTCCTTAACCAGGCTCGACACCAGGGCCCTCTGTGAACCCCCTGCTTCATTTAGCAGCAACCACAGGCTTCTCGAGTCCCTAGAAGATAATGTTTTGAGCATTAGTCCAGAGTCCAGCTGTAATGTAATGGCTTTATGAGATAAAAGCCAATTTTTACAGCGCTGTTTCCTTTTCTTAATTTTTTCACCTTGGTCGACTCCCTGGAAAGAATTAGTCGCCAGATGTTGCATCTAAGTTTGTGCCTTTTGGCTACCATCAAGTAGTTAAACTGATGTTTTGGCTTAAATAATGCCCTTCGTCCCTCTCCCTTGATCTCTCAATAATCATTCAGGAATGACACATAATCATTTTTCTGGTTATTGGCAGCTTAATCAGCCGTTAAGCGACCATTCAGAGCTGTTACCTCATCAGGGTTTAGACAGAGGCGATTTCTGTCTGGCACCACCTGGACATTAACATCACATCATCCCCTCACTTATCAATTGGTCGGGACAAGGTCAGATGAACTAAATCATGGTCACTGTGTGTCATTGGGATAACCTTGAGCATATTCACAAAGGGGGCAATTCCTGGGTAGACGAGTTCTGGTCTCCTCGGCTCCACATCGCAGCCACTGGAATTTCCCTAGGCATGTGGCCATTCAACATATAAAAACTATGCAATGCCATTTCCTACATCCAGATCGTTGTCCTGGATCTTTTCTTTTTCTCTGCCATAATTGCAGAGCTACATTTAAGTCTCTTCTCCCCTGTACTCGGGCAGTTCATATTTAAATCCCCACAAATTATTACACTCTAGTTTCCGCACTTGGTAATACAATCATCAGTCACCTTCATTAACAAATTCAAAAGAAAGCCCCATATCATCCCCCTCTAGTGGATTCCAATAAATATGGATGACCATCAGATGGAAAGATAAACCTGCACATCTCCCCTCACAATTCATTAATATGGTTTGCATACAGGGACTTTGGCTAGTGAATTTAACAGATTTTTTGCCAAAATATTTTTTTATTAAAGTGAGGAAGGCCTGAGCTCGTTCTTCCTTTTCCCTTCTTAATAGCAGGATTTAGAATAAGAAAAAATCCTTCTGGTGCGGGCGCCGCCGAATACCAAGTCTCCTGTAGGCATAACATATCAAAACCATCAAAACTCCCAGCCGAATCATTAAACAGATGGGTGAAACCCCTAGTATTCCATGAGGCCACCACCAGCGGATCGCAATCGGCGGCAGCCCAGCGTTAACAAGTCCTGTCAGCGTTGAGGGTACTAGCTACCGATCCTCAGCATTTTTCCTCAAGGCCACTGACTGGGGATGCCGAATTCACCACTATTTACCTTTTCGACCTTGGCAGTTGGTCAAAGGTGATTTTAATCGGGCTCAATGCCACTGCCATGTTGCTTTGGTGTAAAGTGCTATACGCTCGCGATGCGGGCCATCTCGCGCTCTTTGATGACCCAATGTCCAGGCTCCATCTTCTTTACCAGGGGCTGGCAGGTGCCTTTCTGCGCCCCATGTATGGCATTTACAGTCCACATGAATCTTTTTACTGCTTAGATAAATTCCCAGAGGCCAAAACTGTTCAGCTACCCCCACAAGCAGGTTGGAGACCATTTTTGACTTTAGGTGTAAGCACACATAATCACAATTTTTATAGATGGGGAACTCAACTGCTGCAATATCTCCTGAGGCTAAAGCCTCTAGTGCTGGGATGTGATGTAGGAGTTTTAAAATGTTTGTATGGTTCATTCGTAATCCATCATTTGCTGGCTGCAATCTGTCCAAATATAATTTAGATATTTCAGTCATGTTGTCTCAACTTTGATCCCATTTGACCGCTGAATGTGGGTTGCTCATTTCGGCAGTGGGGGAGTAACTCCTTTTCAGATGGCATGCTTCGAGCCAAACTATTTAAAAGTAGGTTGCTCGCTTGCACAGCATTTCTCTCAGGTGGGGAAGGCACCCGAACCTCACAGCCCATATTTGTTACCAAATTTTTGCATCTGTCTTCCAAATTAAAAAAACAGTCTTTTAAGGGCTCAGGTGGTTGGAGACCGATGGGAGCTGACATTTCATGTTAGTTGATGGAAATTGGTCACCTGACACCTCTTGGCCGATGTGTTCCCTCCCTGCCCCCTTCTGATAAACAGGACAGCGGCTCGTGGTCGACCTCATCCATCTCCTACACTGGTAAGTCCAGAGGCTCCTGGTCCATTGAGTTCACAAACGTTATCATCACAGCATTATCCTCAGCAAGGCAAACATTTGGCTCTTTCCTCTTTTCCATCGGAGTAACACTTCGTGGTCTCTCGATCATCGGCCCTATATCGGGAAGACTTAAGATTTCAAATAAAGCCTCCAGAACTGTTTGACTTAACCGATTCTTTAGGAGGTTGGTTCTTGGATTTTTTTTATTGCTGGATTGAGCCAGCTGGAGCGATAATTTTGCTCATCTTCTTTTTCTTCCTTGTTGTATAACATATTTCTTAGGTATTACCCTCCACTTCATCCACCTCATCCATTGGGTCTACAAATGGCTCCTCTTCCTCCACGTTGGAGTCCAAGAGCCCCTCAACAGATCCTGACTCTGAGGGGAGGTTCAGAGATGTTGTACTTGTAGGGTACTCAGGGGGGCCAGAGGTAACCAGAGTAGGCCTGTCAGTCTCTTCTATCATTTCTCCGATTACAAAGATGGATTCAGTTTGCTCTGATATTGTCGTTAAATCCACTGTTGGCTCTTCATAAAGGCTCCTAGCAGCCACAATCCATTCGAGCTCGCTTGTTTGGGTTTCTCTAGTCACATTTTTAGGTGTTTTTTTAAATGGATCACGCCCCCACTTTAAGGTCTCTCTTGCCGCTTCCAGCTGTAATTTTTTATTTGTTCCTACTTCCGTCATATGATCTCATACAGGTTTTTGCAGGATGCTTTCGTAGTGAAGTTCTTTATCAAACCTGTTCTGTAGAGCATTAACAAATGCCTCCATATGAATTAATTTAGAATGATAGTTGTCATTTATGGCTTCATAAAGCTTCAGGAACGGTGCAAGTGAAATTGTCAGAGCTAACATCAGACTACATTGCGTTTGTAGGGTAGATGGAGTATCTCTACTACTTGGGTCACTCCTCTTCTTTTGTGTTTGTTTGCCTAGGGGCTGTGCAAGAGCCTGGGCGATGTGACTGATCTGAAAAAGAAGAGTCAGAGTCCAACTCAGATGTATTTCTGGTTGGGCTGATGTTTAGCACAGATTTCCCACCACAGAAGTTGCCAGTAGAGTTAGCATGCTCTCTTGGATTATTACCCAGAGGACACTGGGTCTGAGCATCTTTTGGATGCAAGACTGGACTCGGCCACAGTCTCATCTGGGATTTCCGTTTATATTCCATTAAAAGCGATAAAGAGGCCATGTCGTTGATTATTATAGCATTTGTTGCACTAGTATATGAAGCTTCTGGTTTCTACATCTCATTAGCAGAACAGGGTGCAGCTCTGCCAGGACCCGCACCCATAGGCAATTTTCCGATATCTCGAATATCCGTTGCAGAGCGTCTTTTCTGCGCCAAAATGGAGTTAAGACCAGGCGCTGGACTTCCCATGGACAGAATCAGTAGCCCAATAGGAAGGGATGGTAACACAGGGCTGGCAGGGTAAAATGAAACAGCCCCCCATCTCGAAAGGCTCTCCGTCTGTTCAAAGCAAAGTTCTAATAAATGCTCATTTTCTAACAGAGGCTTGTCTGAACGTTCATTTAGAGAGGTTTGATGTAAGGGGTTACCTTTATCCTGCATCCCGGGATTCAGTGGCAGGTTTCTTCAGGGAATAATCTGTCAATTTCCCTTAAAGAAGAAGTGCAGTGTTACTGGCCATGGGCCGGTGATCCCACTGATCCCCCGCCCAGGAGAAAGCGGGGTTACGTTTGGGGAAGCAAGTCTTGCATTAATCACGGGCTCCAGTGTAGGCAAAGGCATTGAAGGAGTGACGGGGTTGGGGTTGTAGAGAGAAAACATCCTCATAGCAGTCCTTGTGGATCACTGCCGTTGTTGCAAAGAATTCAGTGGGAACTGCCAGTTCCACTAAAGCTTGGGTGTCTGTCGCTCCTTGAGGGGCTGATAGAATAGGTTCCGAGTGGGAACCAATAAGAGATGGACACAGCAAACTCTGCTCCCCGATTTCCTTCCCCTCATCAGGGTCCTGGGGAACAGAATCAGATTGAGAGATGCTAGATGGCAAGGAGGACACGCCCTCAAGCGGCGGTTCCCCCACCTTGATAGTGATCGCACAACACACACAATATCAGGGGCAGTTATAATGTCATTGCTGGCAAACATCAACCATCCTCTGCGGCTCCTCCAACCCTCCACCGCCCCCCGGATTAAATCTCACCTTGCTATCTGGCGGAGTTAACGCCTTTGCAAGCCACATTTGGCTTCTCGTCTTTTGGGTTGATGATTCAACCGACATGCAGAGGTCGCCTCGAGCAGGCAGTTTAGAGGCTGTTGAGGCAGATTTCCTCAGACAGCCTAAGACAGTTACTTGCTCTCCACTCTGCTCCACACGCTGGAAATGTTTTTAAAGCTGTGCACCACCTCTAACGAAGGAAATGATAAACAGATTCTCGCAAGCAGGGTCTGACAGCCTCAGACAGCCACTCGCTCTTCACTCTGGTAGTCCTCAAAACTGGTGGAAAACCAGAAAACTTAAGTCTAAGGCTAAACACCTTCTACTGGAGACCCATTATTAAACCCTAGTGTTAGGAGGGAGCCTTCTAACAAATGTAAACTTAGATCTCAGAGAAAGTGGAAGCATGTATCATGATTTGCCACAACTACTCCAACTAAGATACCTGAGACCCAACCTGCTCCAGAGGGAGAGGTGGTGAGGAATCATGGTGGCGCCTCTAGGTCTAGGGGATTTCTTTATAAGAATCTGTTTAAAAAGCCTATTGCAGGTTCAGGAGTTGTAACAACTACTGAGGGACTGTTAACTCAGACACCTACTTTTAAAAAGAGCCAATTGCCTAACAATGATTGCAAGTCCTATAGTTGAAGAAGCTATTCAACTAATTTCAAAAAGAGTTACAAAAAGATTTCTGACGGACTACACAGTAGGTTTAACCAACTGTGACAAGAGATCCATCCAGGAATGGATTAGATCCTCCTGTCCTTAGTCTGGGAGGGACGAGTAAGATTTTCATATCTGATGAATTGTCCTGACCTGTGTCAACCCCAGATCGTTTTGCTGGGAAACTGACTGGTGAGACATGGTACCCCCCATCCTGATGCACCTTTTCTCCTTCCTCTAACGGAGGACATTCCCAACCACAGCCCCTAACACTGTCGCATGACATAAAGGACAAAAGACTAACACCAGAGCCGTTTACCTGACATGTCCCAATACAAGACTCAGGCAATTGATCAGAGTCGCACACACCTGACGGCCCCTTCCCTTCCCCACAAGGATAAAAGGTGGAGCCAGAGAGCACAGTACAAGTAAGGCAAGTACAGCGGACAGCACAACGAGACGGTTACCTCGCGGCAGTTCAAAAGAAGGAGAAAGGCGGCAGGAACCGAGAGGGTGGCAAGGAGAGACGTGACCTTGCCCTTTTTGTCCCAGGCCAGCTGAAAGAGCGCCTAACACCGCGAACAATAGAACAAGTGCCCTGCGACAGATGTCAACACTACAGAGGGCAAGCCTATGTCGATAAGCAGGAGCGAGGGAAGCTCCTGCGCCCGTGTACCGGCCTTGACTCCAGAGAAGCTAAAGACCAAGCGGGTCATCAAAGCCGGTGAGTTGAGGGGAGAACCGATTAGAGCCAGGCTGTGTTGAGTGAGAATCGCAAAGTGGCACGTTTTTTGAACCAGAGCTGATAAACTTCGAATGAACTCTAAAAGGGGAGACCAGCAGAAAAGGGAAACAGGCACCACGTGGGTACTAACTCGAGAGACTCTGGTCGAGCTCCATATGAGAGAAACTACAAGTACCATAAGGCCCTACAAAGTGATCATATAGAGGGTCAAGCAAAATCCCTGTACAATAGAAAGACTTTGATCTACAAGCAGTGTGAGGAAAAAAGGGAAGTGAATGCCACAATGAAAGCGAATATTGAGAAACCAAGGGAATTGAATCCCATTAAAGGCAGGGGTGAAGCCATCACCTCAGAAGATAAAGAGAAGAGTGGTCCGAGCACGACCGAGGGAGATCCAGGGGTTCATTTATTGATAAAGGGACTGTGATATATTTTGGAATACGATTGAGAGGGGTTAGCTCCCAGAAGAGGATGGACAAAAGGGTGAAATTGTCACCCTACATGAAAACTGTGATAAACACTTAAGAAGGGTTAGCTCCCAGAAGAGGGGGAACCATGGGTGAACCTATCACCTAGTGAACCTTGGAACAAACTTTCTTTTGGTTAAAGGAACTTTTTTGTTGTTTCAACACGTCAGGTCTTTGAAGGCAAGAGACTTTCAAGTGAAATGAAACTTGGCCCACAGCCGCCCTGATAACTGAAAGCATGAGGGTTAAAAGCTGAACTATCATCTTGTGCTGGAAAAGCCAGAGAGTGTGTCCTGAGAGCTGCCATTGGAACTGTCGTCTCGGGGGCTGGAGAAGCCCGAGACCGTACTGTGTTCCAAGCTCCCATCTTATCCTGTGTCCAAAAAGTGGGGTACAACGACCCAGGCTACAAGATCTTGACATATTATTTTGAGAACACGTCTTTCTTTTCTTGAGAACCGCCCCACACCCCTTTGTGTATTGGTTGTGAGGCTTGGCAATAGGTTTCTTAGTATAGGCGCTTTTTAGTTTGACACAACACCACTAGGACTGCCTTATTTTCTTTTGATAGTCGAGGCTTGCTCGCTCCTTTTGATATAGGCGTTTTTCCAACCTGAATACAACATACATTGTTCAATAAACACCCTTGAACTGTGATCACTTGTTGTCACCATGAGTTCCTCACACTAGGTGAAGGGGAATCTTTTTCCCCTCTCACCTAGTCTTTTACTCTATTTATGGGTGACATTTGTATGTCCCTCCATAGTGTAAGGTTGACGTTATAGTTTCCTAAAACCTTTGGATGTAGGCTGGGTTGCCCCTATGGGCTCCCCTGTTAATTTATCTTTCATTTACTTGGGTGAGCTACAGTTTCTAAGTAGTAAAGAGGGATTTTCATCCTGCTTTACATTTTATATAGTGAGCCAGCACACCCCACCTTATGTGGAGCACTGGGGAGATACAATGTATTCCCTTTCTTACTTACCTGTAACATTTTTGTTATAATTGCAAGTTTGAAAGGCTGGTGGTAGTGGTTTTACCTTAATGACTTTTAGTCATTTTTACTCGCAGGCTGTTAATTCAGCCTCAGTAATGCACAGAAGGGCCATCATTTTTAGAAAATGGTGGGATCCTTCTTTTTTCGCCATTTCTTGCTTGCTTGTGGTTTCTTGGGTCTTCCCCTGCCATTCTAGGCAGGAATGATGTCAGTGTAAAATGCAGGGAGAGATTGCAGAGATTGTGCTGTACGTTAAATACTAAGAACCTGGAAGCTGCTGACAAGTCGACCACTGGAGCTGAAACTGAAGAGGAAGATGAAGAAAAAATGGCTGTAGTGATTTCCAGTTACCGGTGAGCCTAATGTGTAACTGGAGCCTGCTGTTACCCTTCCTGGAAACGCTGACCCCACCCCAGAGCATGATGAGATCCACTAGACTCGAGAAGACCTGCATTTTTAGCCATCCCACGGCATGCTGCGACCTTGCGGTGCTGCAATACCCCAATACCATGGGACCTCAAGCCATTGTGCGTTGCATTGTCTTCTGAATTCCAAATCGCGCTGAAACCTTGGTGGCCTCCTGCGGGCTCTCCAGAGACCTGATTTTAAGTCCTTGAATTCCCCTCACCAGAGTGCTGGATCAGATTAGAGATACAAATCCTACCAGCGATATTCAGTCTCCTCCTGGCTCCTGAAAATGGCACCAAAACCACAGAGCCACATCCAGCGCAAAGAAACTGTTGCCTAGAGCCTTCCCTGTTGATCTCTGCTGCAAAATCCCTTCCAGTGGCCTGTCTTCATGACCAGGAATTCATCCACTGGGCTTTTGGCTGCAGATCCTGGAGTCTCCTCTGCAGAAAACTCTTCTTCTGTGCTGAGGTACTGTGTTGGCTGGGGTGTTATCTTACCTTAAGCTTTTGTGATTCCTGTGTAGCTTTGAGGTGTGTTCTGTGATTGGGAGTCCTCTGATCCAGTTCAGCCTGGGCCACTTTTGGAATCCTCCTATAGTGTCTTCTTTGAAATCCCTGAACCCAAATGAACTGAAGTGAATTACTTGTTTGAAGAGACTTCCTCAGGAACTCTTGACTTTCCCTGCAAATGAACCCTATCTCACCCTGCCTACAGCTGGCTCCTAGACAACTAGTGTTCCTCTTCTGCCTCTGACAGAACCCATGCAATAGACTAGGGAAGGACTGGATAAGAAAAAGATTCTGCCTTGAAAAGTATAGCAAATGTTTAAAAGTTACTTACTTGGGAAAGAGTTGGTTGATAACTGTCGCTCTGGGAGTGAGCAGTTAAAAAGTTCTTACCTACCTTGAATGTGTTCTTCATTCTGAAAAGTATATGCAAGGTTATTTTATTTGCCTGTAAATTGGTTATGCCTCTTTCCCAAAAGTAATGCTGTGACATCCTAAAATAAGTTAGTTATTGCTTACCTTAGTCTGTGTTCCGCTGATCTGAAAATCAACTGTAATAGTATATTACACTCTTTGGTTTTACCTGCCTAGAATAGCCGTGTGTCATTCTTAAAAAGTGTCCAGTAGGTGTAGCTGACCTTGGTCTGCCTGGGGCAATCCTAAATTAGAGTAGAACGTTATTGCTTAATAACGTTCTACTCTAATCTGTGTTAAACCACTGATCTGAAAAGCAACTGTAATTGTATATTACCCCACAATGTCCCACTCACCTTATATAACTGTGTTATCCTGAGTGTAGTTATGTTTCTATTGTTCCTTGAATTTGTCTTCCACTATTCAGAAAAGTATTCTGGTAACAGGGTTGGGTTATTAAGTGATTTCCTAAACTGGGTGTAACTGCATGACTGACATGGTCTACTTCCCTTGACTCAATCTAAAAGTAACTTCTGGTTTTACTCTTCATAAATAGGTGTGTCCTATACTAAATGTATTTGATAAGCTGACTTCCCTAGAAATACTGCTAGTTATTCTGACACTGACAAAGGTTTATGCCTTTGACTGTGTACCTTCATGCATTGTGTTGTGTTTTTATAATGTGTTTATGACTCTGCGACAAAGCACTTACCCCCAAGACTTAACTTGGTCTAATTGTATTAATCCTTGATTTTCTATAATACTTCTGTTTGTGTTTCTGTTGAACCCTTGGTATAATAGTTCTTTGTACCCTCCTAAGATCAGCCTGGCTGCTCTGTCTATGCTACCAAATACTCAGGTGGTACAGCCTTATACTAAGAGTGGAGTTTTGTACTGTCTCAGTTGTATGGTTTTGCTAAGCCCTATGTTAGACTTCAGAAAAACTGTCCCAACATTGGGGTTGCCCAAGTCTACCAAATAATTCACCTCTACAAGTGTGCCTACAATCTTGAAGGGTCCTATCCATTTGTCCTGCAAGACCCTCTGTCTTACTGTAACCATGATAAGAATGTGCTGGTCTGGAGTAAACTCCACCATGTTAGCCTTCTGGTCATGAGAGATTCTTCAGTGTATGCAAGGACTCTGCTATGCCTACAGTTCATCCACGAAATACAGTGATACTGGTATATGCGGTATAGTGCCAGGGCCGTTCCAAACCAGGGCATTCTTGCCCATGCTCGATGAATGAAATAAGAGAACAAAGTAGAAGAATACAAAAGTAACGCTGACACCTGTGAGATGACATAGGTAACGATAGCTGTATGTGACAACTGCTCCCCATTGAGAAACCTATCCCTGTTTTGCAAACCAAATAAGATTGATCTGAATGAAGTTTTGGGGTTAGAAGATCGAGGATCATTGTAACCACAAAGATTTTTCGTCCTGACGAAAGCCTGTGTGAAATTGACGAGGGAAGCCCACCCGGGATGGGGTATACCCTTTTGATGTTTAGGCTGAAACGCAGTGCGTCGACACA
The DNA here is from genome assembly GCF_040938575.1 of Ambystoma mexicanum. Classification (NCBI taxonomy): domain Eukaryota; kingdom Metazoa; phylum Chordata; class Amphibia; order Caudata; family Ambystomatidae; genus Ambystoma; species Ambystoma mexicanum. The sequence continues at coordinate 1,135,279,246 of NC_090923.1, forward strand.
ACACCAATTGTTTCAATCCTTTGGTAAACAAAGATTGGGATAATGGACAATAATATATCCCACAGAGATTAAAAGAGGCAAGACAAAAACTGAAGCGCAAGACAGTGTAAGAGGCAGTGACCTATTTAGTGAACTTCACACTTGAAACACACTGCCTCCGATGATGTGATTGAAAAAGAAAAGTCTGATTTCGTTTCTTGTTATTGCAGCTCTGTATATGGTCCCCCTCTGCCCACTGGGGGCGCAGAAGCTCGGCTGCCTGATCCGACGTCCTCCTGATCTCGGGCTGAATTAAACCTTTTAAAACAGTATCTACAACAATTACACACTACTCCCCTCTATGTTTTCAAGCTCTTACCGTGAGGTTTCACTGGATCAAGTTTCTCTGAGTTTCGGACCCTCCAACCAGCCCAGCAGCCATCTCTTGACTGCCAGGCTCTCCTGCTCCCGCCTCTGTGTGAGCGCCCTGGGATTCTCCCAGCTCCGACTCAGAGGCTGCATCAGTGTTTGCCGGCTGTTGCTTGCCAATGTAATCAGCATCACTCCCGCTCCCACTGCACTGCCCTGCTTGCTGACGTTGCCGCCTCTCATCAGCCTCCTCGACTGGCTTATGGACTGAGAGCCCTGGGGGCCTCTTCACTGTGGGTGGCCCCCTTTCAACCTGGGCCTCAACTGGACCTCTCCCGGCCCGAGCCTCCTCAAGGCCTGCCAGCGGATGTTTTCCTGCTGTGATGGGCGCGGTCTCTACAGTGATCAACTCCCATCCAGCCTTCTGCAGGGCCTCTCTTCGCTGTCTCGACCTGTCATCCCCTCCAGCCTGCGGGGACATCTCACGCCTGCGGCCGCCGTTGGACGTCTGCCGCTTCTGGACCGCTTCCTCCAGGCCGTCCCTTCAGCCTGCAGTTGTAGCCCCTGCCTTCGGCCACCATCTGTCTCTTGCTGCTTCATTCGGCTGGTGGGTGTGACTCCTCTGGATCACGCTTTCTGCGGGCCACTCCTCCTCCACCAGGGCCCCTCTTTGGTGTCCTGCTGTGGCGGCACTTGTCTCCTAAGCGCGGCTCTTGGGCGGTGGTGTCCCGTGTCTTCACTGCACCATCCGGTGTGCCCCTGCAGATCCTTTCCTGAGTCCTACTGTTGAGCTCGGCCGCCACTGAGTCCCGCTTCTTCCGGACTACCCCTCCAGCCTACAGGTACGGATCACGCCTGTGATCTTCATTGACTGTTGCTGCCTCTTGTTCCCGCTTCTTCCTGACCATCCCTCCAGCCTATAGGTACAGCTTACACCTGCAACCCTCAATGAACTCTTGCTGCTCCTGGGTCCTGCTTCCTCCTGACCATCCCTCGAGCCTACAGGTACAGCTCACATGTGCGACCCTCATTGGACTATTGCTGCTCTTGGTTCCGCTTCCTCTTGACCATCCCTCCAGCCTGCAGTTTCATCTCTCACCTTCGGACAACCTCTGTCTCCTGCTACTTCAGTTGGCTAGCTGGTGTGATCTCCTCTGGGTCCTGCTCGCTCCTGTCCACCCCTCCTCCAGTAAGGTCTCACCCCCCTCTTCTTCCAGCCTGCGGTGACTGCCCTCATCTCCTGAGCACGGCTCCTGGGTGGTGAGATCCTGCGCCTCCTCTGCTCCATCTGGAGTACCGCTGCAGCTTCTATCTTGAGTTCTGCTGTCAGAGCTCGGGACCTCCCTCCGGGGGAGAATTTATGGACCCCCTTTTCTTGTTGTTACTGTGTCTCCCTGCTCTGACTCATGCCTCCCTGAGTTGCACCCTACGGACGCTCTGCAGGTCTCGCCCTCTTCTTCCAACCTGCTGTGACGACCCTCCTCTCCTGAGCGCAGCTCTCGGGTAATGAGGTCCAGCACCTCCTCTACACCATCTGGAGTGCTGCTGCAGCTTCTATCTTGAGTCCTGCCATTGGAGCTCAGAACCACCCGCCTGTGGAGAGTTTATGGACACCCTCTTTTCTGGCTGTTACCGTGACTCTCTGCTCTGACTCCTAACTCATAAACCTCCCAAGAGTGGTACCCTCAGTCCCCCTGCTGCCATCTCCACCCCCATACTTTCCTACTGATTTGCTCTTGTCCACGACCTGACAACCTTTAACAGCATTTCCTCTGCCCCACTCAGTCCTTCTGAGCCCTCACCTCCACCTGATCCACTCTATCAATAAGCATCCTCCATCACCTGACCTTCAATCCCTATCACTTTAACATTGCATTATCTTCTTGTCATGCGCGTTACCAAAATCCTCCCTTTTCACCCTCCTTGCTCTCCTTCCCATCCGCCCCTCTCCTCTTACCTCTCCTCCTTGTCCTTCCCCCATTTCTCATGTCTATTCCCTTGCTCATCCCCCTTCCCCGTACACTCCCTCCCTCTTCCTCCCTTCCATATCATCGTAACCTCATCTACCCCCAATCCATTCCTCCAGCCTAATCAACATTGCCCTTTGGAATGTCGGATCTCTTTGCAATAAGACTGCAGCTGTCTTGGATATGTTCCTCCGCTTTAACCTTTACTTCCGCTGTCTGACTGAAACTTGGATCCCTCCTTACAACTCTACGGTCTCTGCCTCCCTAACTACCCCCTCTATTTCCTTTCATCATATCTCTCGTCCCACTGGTCGTGGCGGAGGCGTTGGACTCCTCTTCCACCCTAATTACCTTTCATCTACCTCCTCACTGTCCCTTCCTACCTTCCCTTCTTTTGAATACTTATTTAAATCCTTAACCTCCCCTCACCCCATCTCCTTCCTAATTATTTATAGACCTCCTGGTCCCCTTTCTTCCTTCTGCGACAATCTTGACCACTCCTTTCTCTTATCTCCCCCTCCTCCTCTCCCCTCACTGTACTCTGCGACTTCAACATTCACCTTCTCACGCCCCCTCAGCACTCACCACTTATCTCAATCCTTGATTCCTACCTTCTCTCCCCTCTCCCTTCCTCTCCTACTCACTCTTCTGGCTCCACTCTTGACCTCATTTTTAATTCAACTTACTCCTCCTCCTCTGTCTCTTCACTACCCACCTATCTATCTGATCATGCTCTCTTTCTCCCTTACCCCCTGCTCTTCACCTCCCATTCCCCTACCCTCTGACAACTCTTTTACTCGACGTGACCGCCGCAATTTTAACCCCTCTATCTTCCTTGAAACCTGCTCTTCCTCTCTTCCTCTTCTCTCTGACTTCTCCACTCTCCCTCCTGACCTTGCCCTATCCTCTCTGTCTTCCTCCATCTCCCCTAGTCTTGATCAACTCTACCTCCTCTCCTCTTTCCATCCCACCCGTAAGCCTTCCCAACCCTGGCTCTCCCCTCACCTTTTGTCCATGCGTCGTCTCCTCTGTCAACTTGAGTGACGCTGGCTCAAATCCCCTACTCATTCCCACCAAACCTCCTACTTCTCATATCATTCTCTCTGATTCCTGCCTTAACGCTGCTAAATGCTCCTACCTTTCTAACCTCCTTCACTCACAAGCCTCTCACCCTCATTGTATCTTTCAAACTCTCTCTCGTCTGCTCTCCCCTCTTATCCCTGACCCCTCCCTTTCCTCTCCTCTCTCTCCTTCTGACTTTGCTGAATTCTTCTCTGCTAAAATTCTTTCTCTTCGCCAAAAATTTAACTCTTCTCCTCCATGCTCCCCTCCCCCTCCTTCCTTCCACTCCCCCCTCTGCTTGCATGTCTGAATTCTCTCCTGGCTCCCTCTGACTTCTCCCTCCTCCTTGCTAAATCCCACCCCACTGCTGCCCCTTCTGATCCCATCCCTACCCTCCTTATTCCTAAGATTTCCCCCGCTCTTATCCCTTATATTACTTCCTTCTTCAATGTCTCTCTCTCCGCGGCCTCCTTCCCTACTGCCTTTAAGCATGCCACTATTATCCCTATTCTGAAGAAACCTTCTGCTAATCCCCTTCTTGCTTCCAACTTTCGTCCAATCTCATTTCTACCTTTCCTCTCTAAAATACTTGAATGCTTAGCCTACTCTCAGCTCTCGACCTTTGTCACTAACCTCTCTCTCCTTCCCCCTTCTCAATCTGGTTTCCGCCCTAAACACTCCACTGAGACCGCTCTCACCTATGTCCTTAACTCCCTCCTCACCGCTCGCTAATCTAAGCAATCCTCAATTCTCATTCTTCTAGACTTCTCTGCTGCCTTCGATACTGTCGATCACCCTTTACTTATCAATACTCTTTCCTCCTTTGGCTTCAAAGGCTCTGTCATTAACTGGCTCTCCTCTTACCTCTCCCAACGTTCCTTTGCTGTCTCCTGGGGTGGTCGATTCTCCCCGATCTTCCCTTTGGACCATGGCGTTCCCCAAGGCTCTGTCCTGGCTCCCTTCCTATTCTCTCTTTACACTTCACTCCTCGCCCCTATCATCTCCTCCTTCGGGATCTCTCACCATTTCTACGCTGATGACACCCAGCTATATCTCTCCTTCTCTTCCTTTACCCCTGATCTACATCTAAAGCTCTCTTCTTGTCTTACCGCCATTAAAATCTGGATGTCATCTCACTATCTTTCTCTCAATACTGATAAAACTGAAGTACTATTATTTCCTTCTAACACACTTCCTTCCCCTGCTCCCCCTCCTTCCATTCATTTTCCCCCTTCTAACCTTCCTATTTCCACCCATGCTCGTAATCTAGGCATTTACTTCGACGCTTCCCTCTCTTTTTTCCCCGTCATATCTCCCTTACTTCTCGTGCATGTCGCTACCACCTCTTTAACATCCGTAAAGTCCGTTCCTCTCTCACCTTTCACGCTACCAAACTTTTAATCTCCTCCCTCATATTCTCTCGCCTTTTCTATTGTTCTTCCCTCTTCCTTGATCTCCCTGCCTCTAACCTTACCCCCCTCAAATCCATCTACCAATTTGCTATCCGCATCCTCTGCCTTTTCTCTCCCCTTGATTCCATCTCGAACTCACTTTCCAACCTTGGCTGGCTTCCTTTCCACTCCCAACTTAAATTTCACTTCCTTTGTCTTGTCTTTAAATCTCCCCATGACCTTGCCCCTCAATATCACACCTCTTTTCTCTCATTTCATACTCCTTATCGCTCCCTTCGCTGATCTCTTCTTACTTTCTGTTCCCCCACCCCCTTGTGCCTTTTCTCGTTTCCGCTCCTTTCAGCTCCTTGCTCCTTTACACTGGACCTCCCTGCCTCTTTTATCTGCTCCATCCCCACCTATTCTTCATTCCGTTCCTCCTTCAAATCACTCCTTCATTCCCCCCTGACACCCTATTCTCTCTCTCCCTTTATTTCTTTCTATCTCTCTTTCCATTACCCCCATCTCAACTCTATTCACTCTCCCCCTTCCTTCCTATGACCTCTCATCCTACTGTGTTTTTCACTCCCTAATCTCGCTCCCTCATCCTTCCTTCCCCATCCCCTCCCCTTCTCCTCCTTCTCATATGCAAATTGTTCTACACACTGTTTTTTTGGTCTAATTCATGGATATTGTTTGCTTCTACTGTTATGTTTTGTGTAATCTTGTTAAACTGTAAAGCACCTTGGATTAAGGCACTATATAAATACAATAAATACAAATATAGATGTTCTGAAAATTAGTGAATATCTGTCAATATTACTGTTGGGGAACTACCGTACCTGTGGTCCAAGATTCAGGCCAAGTTTTTTGTATACTAACCCAAGATAAAAGTGTTGAGTTGCTGAATTTGAATATGGAATGTATGAGACAACACATGCCTTTTAAATGTGGTAATTGAATAAGTGTTTTTGATAAAGGTATAAAAAGTAACAAATATTCCTTTGGGACTGTATGTGTTGTGGTCGTTGGTTGACATCATTGTCGACTGTTTTGCAGCTAGTGTGGGTCCTTAGCATTAAAATACAGGAGAAAGACGAAGTCTGTGATTTATTTTTTTGTTCGATAAAGCCTTCTCGTCATACCACTGCTTGACCAGAGCTTCACCAGCTTTCAAGTTCTCTGAAGCCTCAGTCATCATCTTTGCCATCCTCTGTCTAAGTTCTAGCCCATAGGCAGTAATTTTTACTGGCTTGAGGGATGGAGCACTCTCCAGACTCTCCTTAATTGGGGCCAAAGGGCCTCTGACAGGATGACCATAAAGTAGCTTAAAGGGACTCAAGCCCACTCAAGCTTGAGGTACTTCTCTATAGGCAAATTAAGGAATGGCAGAAGAAGGTCCCACTTTCTTCAAAGTGATTTTTCCAAAGCTCCAATTGTGCTCTTCATAGTTCTATTGAACCTCTATACCCACCCATTTTTCTGAGGGTGGTAGGCAGTTGAGAACTTGTAGGTGACCCCACAGATTTTCCATGTGGCCTACATGTAGTGGGACATAAAATGCGTACCCCTGTCAGAAACAGCCTCCTTTGGAAATCCTACTCTGGTAAAAATACCAAGTAGTGCTACTGTCTGAGCAGTAACAGTGCTCATTGGAATAGCCTCAGGGTACCTATTGGCATGGTCCGCTGCAACTAATATAGCTCGGTTGCCTGTTAATCACAACGCTCTGAAAACGAAATTCCCACATTTGGAAGAGGCACTAAAGGTGACACATTCTTGGCTCCACTTTTAACAGATAACTCCTACAATGTTTCACAACCTCTGCACCCATCTCGGGCCAGTAGAAGTACAATTATATCATCGCCTTGGTCCTTTGTGAGCTCACATGATCAGCCAGAGGGACCTGTGCTAATTGTAGGAATAATTTGGATCTCAATTCTTGGGGTACCACCAGTCTCCTGAGGTCCCCTGGAATGTATTCCATATACTTACTTTAGAGGAGTCCATCCTCCCAGTACAGCCAATGCTTCCGAGGTTCTTGCCCTTCACCCTGTGAAGCTGCCCGCTGATGCAGATCTTCTAGAGGAAGATCATCTCTCTCTCCCCTACTGAAATCTGTTCTTGAGGGTTCACCTTCTGCAAGCAAAGTCTGCAGCTCAGGGTGGTCTCTAGGATCCAGATCTTTCAGACCGGGTTGAATCTCCTCCACCTCTGACTCATCAGAAGAGGTTCATCTGGGGATTTATTCTGGCACCAACTCAGCCTCAGCTGGTGGTGGGGTCACAGCTGTGACCAATTGTTTATCTTCTACAGAAACATTCTTCCTTGAGGAAGTGTTGGGCTTGTTGCCCTTCTTTCCTTTGGAGACTCTGGGATTCCCCTCCCTTGGTCTCAGTTGGAAGATCTCTTAAGGTTGCCTCTCTTGTTTTCCTTCCTTCCCTTCTCTTCTTAGAAGGAGATTTAGGGGTACTGGAAACTACACCCAAGGCCTTCAAGTCATTGCCCAAGAGTACCCTACCTGCACTTCAGATTGGACACTATCAGTGATTTTAACAGTAAAGTCATTACATTTAATGATTGCTGGTAGTATGGGACACATTTGGACTGGAGCTACTGCTAACTTGGTAAGCCTTGCTGGAGTTTTAGCAACTTCCTTAGGTTGAAAGAGACTTTTATCTCCCACAGTTATACTGGTACCAGTGCCTCTAGTGGCATGGGTGTCCTGACAATTTACAAAAATACACTGTGTTTATAATACTCTTTAGTATTATCCGGAATGGAATTATAGACTTCAATGTTCTGTTTTTTCCCACAGTCCCAGAGATGCTAAAGAAACTCTACCTTGAACACCAAAGGGTTCTTCAGCTGGAGTATGAAAGCTAGCCCCTGTCATTGGTATATGCCATTGTGAATGCTAAGCTGACAGAGGATCACTGAAGGTTTACCCTTACAGCTAGGATCTCCTTTCACATGGTCACCAGGCCCACAAAACACACATTTCCCAAATTTCTTTTGGAATGGGGGTTTCTCATAACCTCCCTCTGGTTGTGGCCCAGAGTATTCACTAGCCCTATAAGGTTGTTTAGGGGGATATGCACCCTTGTTATGTTTAGGGCGCTCCTTTGGTGAGGGATTTTTGGAATGATCCTTCTCATCATTTCAATGCTTTTTCCCATCCTCTTGTGAGGAGCCCTAGAATCCTCGTCAATAGCCATGTTGGCCAGCCACAAGTCAGCAGTTATTGCTAGCTTCTTGGGGCCCAGTTCCTTAGTCAGTAAGGTGCTCTCTCAGCTCTGGGGAACAGGCATCACAAATACTTTCTATCATGAATAGGCATCTCATAGCCCTTAATCCACCCATCTAAGTGTTCAGGCTTTCACACACCCAAGTAGCCTACAGGTTACCATCTCCCTTCTTGTGGTCCCTGAACCTTTTTAGGTATTGGGAAGGTGTCTTCCCAAACCTGGCTATGAGAGCAGTTTTTACCAACTGGTAATCATGTCTATCAAAATCATTCAACTCAATCACAGCATCACAACCATTCTGGGGGAGCCTAGAGATTACACATGAAACAAACTCACTTTCACTTATACACAAAAAGGTCTGGGAGACCCCTTACCGAGAACGAACACGGCCAAATAGCCTGTTCTATGGGAAGGTTCCCACTCAGGAGGGTCTATAGACACGTTTTAGCTCACTGTACCTTTCACAGAAGAGAAATATCCATTTGCATTCCCACCCACATGGGCAGCCCAACACCGAAATGCTAGGCAATTCTCCTCTGAACAAGAGTACCAACAGCAACCCCAGACACATGTTTCGGCCTAGTCAGGCCTCATCACTGAGGTGAAGCTGTGCCTCTCTCAGCACAGTGAGCAATGGGTTAACATCTGGATTACCATCAGTAATATATTGTGAAACCCAAATTCCTAAAAATGCACAAAAAGATCTGGGAGCCCCTCTACCGAGAACAAACATGGCCGAATAACCTGTTCTATGGGAAGGTACCCACTTGGGAGGGTCAACTCACTGTACCTTTCACAGAGGAGAAGGAGAAATATGCATTTGCATATCAGTCTTTGTCCCACATATACATTGCACTTTACATGCAAACTCAAATGTACCCAGCCAATCCAGAATATCAGTTTTTGCATCATACACACTCACATAATCTGTGGAGAGACCAGGCTCCCTGTTCCTGGAGGTTTCAGGCATTGACGATTCTGAAACAGAAGTGAACGCAAGGGACAACATTTTCATGTCAAGCTCATGCTGCATCTTTTTTTTTTTTTTAAACTTGAATTTTATTAATTTTAACATTGGATGCAAACTTACAGGTGGGTACATATTATGCAATGAGAATTGTTTCATGAGGGTATTCTAGTCCACATTAACAACATTTGTTAACATTATTGTTCATTAATCCAAAAGAAAACAGAGGGAAAGGAGAAAGAAAAAGTAGAAACTCCCCACCCCCTTCCAACTCTCCCAAATTTTGAGTCCACTTCCTTCGAGGCATTGCCATTCTGAGTCGTAGTTGGCTGCGTGACGTTCAAGATTAATCATTTTAAAGACATAGATCCCTATTGTGGTCTGTGACAGGCAAGGGTTATTGACAGTGGGCCTTTCAGCATACCGCCAGCGATGGCGCGGGATAGGTGCTAATTTTCTTGCTGTGTTGGGTCATCCGTTACTGAACGTGTGATGTACTGTACAGTGAAGTCATACCAGGCCTCTTCTTGTCATGCTGCTTTGTCGTGTAGTATTGCCGTTATTTTTTCCATTGTGTAGATGTTTGTGGCAATCTGTATTCAGTCCTTTTCATTGGGGAGGCGTGAGGCTTTCCATTTTATCACGAGGGCTGCTCTCGCTGCGAGTAACAGGGAAGATGTTAAACCTTTTACCCTGACCATTTCGTCATCTTCAAGGCCAAAGAGAATCAGGAGGGGTGACATTTCCCTCTCTGTGCCGTCCATCTGTTTGATCCATCCGAGGACTTTCTGCCAGTAAATGCGGACTTTGGGGCAGGCCCACCACATATGCCAGTAGTCGGTGTTCATACCGCATTGACGCCAGCATCTCGGGCTGGAGGTCTGGACCATTTTGGACAACCTGTATGGATCGTACTGCCATCTGTGGAGTAATTTTGTGGCATGCAGTTTATACTGGGCCGCGATCGATATCTTAGATGGTATCTCACAAATTTTGTCCCAGGCCTTCTGATCAAACTCTCTGGCAAAGTCTTGCTCCCATCTCGCTTTAAGACGGTGGTTTGGTGCGTCATCTTTGGTAATTAGGGCACTGTACATTTGCGCTATGAGGCCTTTGGAGGCGGTAGTGGTATCTAAGATCGTCTCAAAGGGCGTGAGTTCTCTCTGTGTGGTGGCCTTCCACTCCTTTCTGGATATGACTCCTTTCAATCGTAGGTACAGGAAGACTGGTATCGGGTGGATTTGGAGGGCTTCTTCCAGTTCACTTATTGAGATGAATTTCCCTTTTCTCCACAGCTGACCGACTCTCTCGAGACCGGCATCAAACCAAGCTTGGTATCTAGCGTGTTCTGGGATTTCTTCTCTGATCCCGGGGGACCAGAGATGGCTCAGTGGCGAGGGCCACGTGGTGACTCCCAACATCGCCTTCCCCTTCCTCCATATGTTCCAGAGTGTGCTCGATATCGGGTGGGTGAGCAATTTTCTCGATAATTTGTTTCTGGGGACCCATAACCACTCTGCTAGCGTTACGTTGAAGAAGATGTTATTGTCCAGTTGGACCCATTGGAGGTCTTTCCTGTCTCGCAGATGCAGAATTAAAATTCTGAGCTGCGTGGCCTGATAATAGCGTTCTATGTCCGGCAAGCCCACTCCTCCTAGTTCCATTGGCAATATTAGAACCTCATAGGGGATCCTGGGTTTCTTCCCGTTCCACAAAAATTCCAATATAGCCTTTTTGACTTGTCTGAAGAAATGCGCCGGAATTGCAATGGGCAAGACCTGAAAGGGGTACAGAAACCGTGGGAGGGTCACCATTTTGATTGCATTTAGGCGTCCCATACAGGAGATTGTCAGTGGTTTCCATTTTTTGAGATCGGTCTTGAGGGCCTCGAGGAGCTGGGGGGAGTTGGCTTCGTAAAGGTTGTCGAGATGCCGCGTCAAATTAATCCCCAAGTATCTCAGTGTTGGCCCTCCGATGATCAGCCCAAGGTACTCGAGGGCGATTTGGTGTTCCGGGGATGGCTTGTGGAGTGGGAATAGAATAGATTTAGATTTGTTGATCTTGAATCCCGAGAGCATGCCGTAATCTTCTTTCTGATGTTTGTTAATCTGCTTAGATTCACATGCTGTGCATAGGTCCGACATCCAGTGGTCACTGCGGAGTATTGCATTTTGTTTTTCGTAGTCGAAAAGGGGACGTCGACAAGGCGTGTCTGTAACACTATCCCTATAGTGACGTGTGTTGTACCCACAATCCCTCACGCGTCGAGGTCCCTCAGATTGTTTTTTTCCGCCCAGCTACTGGTCGCCTTTACGCGGAGCTCCTCGAGAGACATTGCAGATTTCATCTCCTCGACCTTTGGTCGACTTCCTATATTAATATAGAACATATCGATCCCCCCCTCGACGCTGTTGTGAAGCTGTCTCTGCCGAGCAAGATCTTCGACGGAGGGGACGAGCGGAGGAGATCCTTCGGCGTTGCCGAACACGTGGCCTGGCCTCGCAGGCCAAATACAGTAGGGAGAGTGGGGGTCGTGGGACATCTCTAGTTCTTTTCTGAGAATGCCTTTCCTTTTCCCCTTCCTTTCCCTTGGGGTGGTTATCACGTTTTATTGCCTCGGCTATGGAGAGGACACCCTTTAGGTTTTGCCCGCTTTGCAAGGGCAAGTTTACTTGGAAGGACAAGCATTCACGGTGTAACCGCTGCTTGCCCCTCGATCACAAAGAGGAAGGTTGCACGGCTTGTCGGCTTCTTAAGCCGAAGACTCTAAAAGACCGTATGGTCAAGAGGTGGGCGGCCTACGCTAAATCGAAGGCCGACGCTCCACCCACCGTCGCTACCTCCGACAGTGACGAGGAACGTGATACCACGACCTCCGCTACGGAAGTCGAAAACCCCCCTAGAGCGCGCACACGCGCTTCGTCGTCTGTCCCCGGCCCGGACGGGCTCGGCTCACGCCCTGCTTATGGGGATGAACACCCCGGCGACATTGACGCACACAAGACCACACATAAGCACACAACCCATGGCTCTTCTTTGCCGAAGGCGAAGAGAGCATCAGCGCCCAAGGAGACGCAGGTTTCACAGGCGGCCTCCTCGGACCGTTCGGGTTCGAAGCCCCTCTCGCAACCGCAGCCGCGACCAGTGACTGGACTTTCGGCAAATAAGGGCGCCGCCCCAAATCATCGGCCGGCGCGCATCAGCAGAAAGCGCATGCCGCCGTAGAGCGATGGACACCCATAACGTCGAAACCACAGCCCTCCGCTGACAAACGAGTCGCTGAGAGCTTGGCGAGGATCGTGGTAGCCGACGCCCACAAGCGTACGCCGAAAGACTCGTCGAGCGCTACGCAAAGGTCGAAAGACACGCCGAAAAGACAGGGACGATCTCCTTCAGTCGAAGGGATTCCCAGCACACCTGAAGGCTTTTCGGAGGGCGACGGGACACTTTCCTCGACGTTGTGGGAGAGGTTGAGCCGTTTTCAGCTACAAGACACCAATTTTCCCCCGCTAGACCGCTCAGGGGTACCCCATGAAACCATGGAAAGGCTCCATCTCTGCATGGAAAGAATGGAGAGGTTTATGAATACCCAGAACCCTCCCACTCCAAAGAGAATAAGAGAAGGGCCTCAGGAGGACCCCAGGGGCAAAATTCCAAGACTAGTCAATCCCCACCAGGACACAGCCTCAGACTTCCATAGTGTGTATGACCTCACTGGGGAAGAACATTATTTTGAGGAAGAGGATGATTTTATGGACGAGGAAGAGGGACGGAACCAGGAGGAAGGTCTGGAAGACAGCCCAGACTTGGTAGGAGAAGGCTTCGGAGAAAATCCAGAAGAAGGACCTTCTCACCCCTGGCAATCCCCATCAATATATTCCGACACTGATGTCCTGAACCTAAATCCTCCTGACAATTCACCTGTTAGAAACACGTCTCCCATTGACGATCAACCCACATTTAATGCCCTGTTGCGCAGAGCAGCAGCACACTTCGAACTGGACACTGGGGAGCTCTCCCCTGAATTAGACTTTGTAGAAAGGGTAATTAAGGAGAAACCCCCGGTCAGTCAGACAATTCCCCTCCTCGCTTCGGTGAAGAGAAGAATCATCCCTTCGCTGTCCACACCCGCACTAATCAGAGGGGTCAATCCTAGAATTGAAAAACTTTTCACTCCTTCACCCTCAGACCCGCTGTACATCAGGGGACATTCCATTCCGGATTCCCTGGTAGTAACCAACACAAGAAAGAGGGCAGGGGTACCACTTTCCACCAGTGAGGCAACACCTGACAAGGAGGGCAAGCGGTTATATGCCCTTGCAAAAAGAGTTACATCCTCGGCCGCCTTTTCGGCAAGAATTGCCAACAACAATTCTTTGCTCGCTAGCTATGCGGACGCGCAGTGGGCCAAACTGCGCAAAGACGCCGAAGAAGCGCCGGAACCATTATGTACACGCCTGCTTTCAACTATTGGCGAAGGAACCCAGGTCAACCAGAGTATTGTAAAGAGCTCTCTGGATGCAGCAGAAACTGCGGGACCTTCCCTAGTTCAGGGAATAGTCCTAAAACGCCACGTATGGCTGCGCAACTCAGGGTTCAAACCGGAGACACAGGCGTCTTTAATAAATAAACCTGTTGAAGACTCAAACCTCTTCGGGAAAGCGGTGGATGAGGCTCTGGAGATGGCTAAAAAAGAGTTCGATACTATCAAAACTCTTGACCAAATCTCTAAGCCCTCTACCAGGCGCGGCTATGGCAACAAACGCTTTTTTCATGGCCAACGCCAACAACAAAACCAGCAGCAACAGTACCCTGCCACCAATTTCCAGACCAATAGTGGCCAGTACACCCAAAGAGGACAGCGCCGGGGCAAAGGAAGAGGGCGAGGGTCCACCCCCAGAGGTTCCCAAGCCCCTAACAACACCAAGTGACGCAAAGATTCGCGTCCCCTCCCATGCAACACCGGTCGGGGGCCGGATAACATCCTTTCTTCCAGCATGGGAGGGTATAACGTCAGACCGCTGGGTACTTTCCACCGTAGCCCACGGATACTGCATCGAATTCAAAAGTTCCCCAACATACAAACCCCCGAGGGGACGACGCATGTCACCGGAACATCTTGCCATCCTTCTACAAGAAGTACAACAACTGCTGGAAAAAGGAGCCATAGAGGTCGTGCCTCTATCTCAGGTAACGGAAGGTATTTATTCAGTGTACTTCCTTGTACCCAAAAAGGATCTAACCATGCGCCCTGTATTAGATCTGCGCCCAGCGAACAAGTTCATCAAACCCCAAAAGTTTTGTATGGTGACTCTACAGGAAGTGATCCCACTGCTATCACAGGGAGATTACATGACAACATTGGACATGAAAGATGCATACTTTCATATTTTAATGTTGCCAGCGCACAGAAAATACCTCCGGTTCATGATAGAGGGCAAACACTACCAGTTCAGAGTGCTATCCTTCGGCATAGCATCAGAACCAAGGGTATTCACGAAGGTACTGGCAGTGGCAGCGGCCCACCTGCGCAGGTTGTCCATCCCAGTTTACCCTTACCTCGACGACTGGCTCATAACAGGGGATTCTTACGAAACATGCTTCTCCAATACCCAAAAGACTGTAGACCTTTTGTTCCAGTTGGGCTTCTCCATCAACGAAAGGAAGTCAAGCCTAGACCCCAGCCAAATCAAACAATTCCTAGGGGCTCTATTCAAACAAAGGACGGCCTTGTCTTCCCCTCCAAAGAGAGGGTCCAAAACATGTTGTTTCAGATCCCTCAATATGTGGCCGGTCGAGAGGTGACGGTACGCAAAGCAATGTGCTTGCTAGGCATGATGGCGTCGTGTATTTATTTGGTACCTCACGCGCGCCTGCGCATGCGCCCAATGCAAGAGTGGCTCAACAGCCAGTGGTGTCAGGCCAGCGGACTTTGGGACGACCTAGTGGTGGTCTTGCAGGCCTTAGTTCTCTCGCTACGGTGGTGGACAAAGGAAAAGCTGGAAAAAGGGAAACCCTTTGCCACACCCGCGGCGGAAGCCACTCTAACCACAGATGCATCCCTCACAGGATGGGGGGCTGACCTATCCCATCAGACTGCTCACGGAGAGTGGACTCCGAACGTAGCATCCAAACACATCAATCTTCTGGAGCTACTAGCGGTGTTCAAGGCGCTAAAAGCCTTCAAGGAACACCTACAAGGCAGGACAGTGATGGTCCTTACAGACAGCACCACAGCCATGTATTACATCAACAAGCAGGGGGGAACCCACTCTCCAGGACTGTCCAAACTGGCCCAAAACATATGGAAGTGGGCTCTCAAACAGAATATGTTCCTTCTGTCACAACATGTACCAGGGGAACTCAATCTGCTGGCAGACAAACTCAGCAGAGATTTCCCCCTGCCCGAAGAGTACGAATGGCGACTGCACGAAGACATCGTCTTCGACGTCTTCACGCAATGGGGGTTCCCAGAAATAGACCTGTTTGCAACCCTGGAGAACTCACAATGCCAAAGTTACGCCTCCAGGTACCCCCAGAACCAATCCAAGGGGAACGGTCTGTCGATTCAATGGTCAGGGAGATTTGTTTACGCTTTTCCCCCCCGACTCCCCTTCTCAACAAGGTAGTGCACATGATGCACCAGGAACAAGTAACCATGATACTGGTGGCCCCAATGTGGGCCCGACAGCCATGGTTCGCTCACTTGATGGAGATGTCTCTATCTCCCCCAGTGAAACTCCCCTGCCCGTACAACATGCTGTCACAAGACAGGGGCAGGACTCTGCATCCATGCCCCCAGAACATGAACTTAGCAGCCTGGCTCCTGAGATCATAGAATTTGGACATCTACAGCTCCCACAGAGATGCATGGACATCCTCAGGGAAGCCAGAAAACCTAACACTCGCCACTGCTATTCTAGCAAAT
Organism: Ambystoma mexicanum; assembly: GCF_040938575.1. Lineage (NCBI taxonomy): Eukaryota > Metazoa > Chordata > Amphibia > Caudata > Ambystomatidae > Ambystoma > Ambystoma mexicanum. The sequence goes on from NC_090923.1 coordinate 1,135,295,157, forward strand.
GGAAGAGATTTGTCATTTGGTGCAGAGGAAAGAGCATCAACCGAATTGACTGCTCTCCCACACATATTATTCTATACCTGACCCATTTATTGGATTCAGGTCTAGTGTTCAATTCCATTAAAGTCCACCTAGCGGCACTTTCTGCATACACCACTTCCCAACTCAAAGTGTCGTGGTGGAAGATCCCTGTTATAAAGGCCTTCATGGAGGGAGTAAAGAGAATACACCCCCCGATAGCTGACCCAGCTCCCGGATGGGACCTTAACGTGGTACTTACCAAACTCATGGGCTCACCATTTGAACCCATGCACAAAGCATCTCTTAAAGACCTCACTCTTAAGACTGCTTTTCTAATAGCTATCACCTCCATCAGGAGAGTAAGTGAACTACAGGCTCTTTCTGTTCTAGACCCCTTTGTTACAGTTCACAAAGATAAAGTGGTTCTACGCACTCACCCAAGGTTTGCTCCGAAATTCATCTCAAAATTCCACGTAAACCAGTCTATAGAACTACCAGCGTTCTTTCAAAATCCTTCCAACTTGGGAGAAAGGACTCTGCACACACTAGATGTCCGCAGAGCGGTCATGTTCTACATGGAAAGAACCAGACCACTGAGGAAGACTAATCAGTTCTTCGTCTCGGTGGCAGCAGGAAGAGAAGGGGATGCAGTTTCAAAGTCCACTATTTCTAGATGGATTGTTCAATGCATCACTCTCTGCTATACTCTTGCTAAGAGAGAACTGCCCTTTAGGCCAAGAGCACATTCTACTCGAGGCACGGGGGCGTCCATAGCATTCATTGCAAATGTTCCCCTTGAGTCCTTCTGCAAAGCGGCTACCTGAAGTTCTGTGCACACCTTTACAAAACACTACTGTCTAGATGCACACTCTAGATCTGACTCCCAGGTGGGACAGGCAGTATTAAGACATCTTTTCTCTACTGTTCCTTCTCATAACCCACCGCCAACTCCGGGTACTGCTCGCTAGTCTATGCACAGCATGTGATTCTAAGCAGATTAACAAACATCAGAAGACAATGCATTACTTACCGTAAAAGCATTTCTGATGGTTGTATCTGCTTAGATTCCCATGCGCCCACCCTTCCTCCCCGCTTGGATGGAAGGAACATAGACATCTTTTTTCTATATTTCTCTCTTCTCTGTACTCACTCACGTCTAGAAGGCTCCCTCAGGGCAGAAAAATACAAACAGAGGGACCTCGACGCGTGAGGGATTGTGGGTACAACACACGTCACTATAGGGATAGTGTTCAGACACGCCTTGTCGACGTCCCCTTTTCGACTACGAAAAACAAAATGCAATACTCCGCAGTGACCACTGGATGTCGGACCTATGCACAGCATGTGAATCTAAGCAGATACAACCATCAGAAATGCTTTTACGGTAAGTAATGCATTGTCATCAGCTGGATTGCTCGCGGAATGGAAGACGTTGGGTTTGAAACATGGAGCAGAATGTCATCCGCGTACAAGGCTAACTTGTATTCTTTGGCGTTCACCGTAATCCCTTCCACTGCTAGATCTGCTCGCAGCATCACGGCAAGGGGTTCTAGGGACAGCACAAACAGTATTGCCGAGAAGGGGCAACCTTGTCTCGTACCCCTGCTGAGAGGGAACCAACGGGAGAACTGGGCGTTCACCGCGACCGAAGCTCTCGGGGAAGTATAGATTGCTTTAATCCCTCGACGGAGTGTGGGGCCTAGGCCTATCTTCATTAGTGTGGCCTCGAGGAAATGCCATTCAACTCTATCGAACGCCTTTTCGGCATCTATGGAGAGTAGCGCTGGTTTGCTCGACGAGGTTTGAGCCTTTTCCTGGTGGAGTCCGCTCCTTGTCTGCCCAGGATGAAACCCACTTGATCGTTGTGGATTATTGCGGGCATATGTGACTCCAGCCTTACAGTAAGGATTATTGTGTAAATTTGTGCATCATTGTTTAAGAGGGATATTGGGCAGTAGGAGGCGCAGAGCTTCGGGTCCTTACCCTCCTTGGGGATGACTGTTATCAGTGCTTCAGAGAAGGATTCGGGTGCCACGCCGGATTGCAGGATATTGTTATATAAGTCAACCATGAAAGGGAGAAGGGAGTCTTTGAAGGTTTTATAGAACCCTGCCGTGTACTCGTCGTTTCCGGGGGCCTTCCCCATTGGAAGTCTTTTAATTGCTTCTGCAATTTCTTCTCCTGTGATGGGGGCTTCTTAGGTAAGTGCTGTATCGGGCGGGATAGTGGGCAAGGGTATTCGGTCCATGTATTCACTTATCGCTTCTGGATGCGAAGCGGCGCGCGACTTGTATAACTCCTCATAAAAGTCAGCAAAAGCCTTGGGGACACTGGGGGGAGGTGGTTCGTCTGAATCCCCCTCTGCTTGGATCATGGGCACCCACCTCTCTTGGCGTTGGACCCGCAGTCTTGCGGCTTATAAGGCGCCTGCTTTGTCTCCATGTTCATAGTGTTTCTGCTTAAGATATTGAAGCTTGCGTGCGACGCCACCCGTCTCCAGTTGTCGTAGTTCCTCCCTCTTGTCGTTGGCCTCTTTGATCTTTTGCGGTCTATCTTGGCCAGCTGACTGTGCATCAAGGTCCAATTGAGCGATTTCGTTCCGGAGCCTATTTTCTATCGATAATCTTTCTCTTTTTTTGGCTGCTCCCTCTCTAATCAATAGTCCTCTCCAGGTCGCCTTGCCTGCTTCCTAAATTGTGTTCATGGAAATTTCGCCCGTGTTGTTGGTCTCAAAGTATTGGGTAATGTCCTGCTCTAGATGTGCCCGAAAGATTGGGTCCTTGAAGAGGGTTTTGTTGCAGCGCCATTTGGAGCATCTTCGAGGAAGAGCCATTTGATCGAGGGTGACCGTGACCATGTCGTGGTCTGACCACGAGACAGGAATTATAATGGTCTCAGTCATTGCCGTAATGAGGTCCGCGGTTAGATATACATAGTCTATTCTGGAATAGGTTGCATGCAGGGCCGAGAAGAAGGTGAAACCCGTCCGGGTGGGATTGACATGTCTCCACGCATCTGTAAGGTTGTAGGCGGCCATCATGTCTGCGGCAGGATGGCGTCTGACACCTGCGGAAGGGGTCGCAGGGGTGCGACCCGGTTGTCTATCTTGTTCTGGATCCATCCATGTGTTCAGGTCCCCTCCAAGTATTACGTCTCCTTCTGCCTCGCTCATGACCTTCGGAATGATCCTCTGTAGGAATCTGTCTTGTCCTGTATTGGGGGCATATAATGCCGCAAGGGTGACGACCCTGCCTTGTATCCTACCCACTAGAACTAGTGCTCTGCCACTGACGTCCATCCATGACTTCAAGAGTTCAAATTGGATCGCTCTGTTGACTAACATGCCGACTCCAGCCTTCTTCAGCGGGCCAGAGCCCCAATAATCCGATCCTAGTTTGGTGTACAAAACCTTCCTCTCTTCTCCCTTGCTATATCGGGTTTCCTGTAAGAAGAGAATGTCCAGGCTGGCCCTCTTGGACTTGTTACAAGCGATCTCTTGGTGGGGGAGTTAAGTCCCTTTATGTTCAGCGTGCCAATTTTCAGTGTGCCCTACCTGTCACTTGATTCATTATGTCTGTAGGACATTGATGTATTTGTGGGAATCATTCACTAAGTCACGCTGCCTAGTATTAGAACTTGCCATGTCGGAAGTGTTGTTGTAGCTGCCTCTCCTTAACAGGGGCTGTTTCTGAGGTTGTGCCATTCCCCCTGATCTTCCCCCCATCTGCCCATGCCGGGTATTGAACAGCATACCCTTTGCCCTCTTGTCCAATCGCATTGTTCTCTGATTCTTCGATGAGGGTCTGTGAGTGTTTGTGGTGGCGTCCGAGTCGGACTGGATGCGAACAACCGGTCCACTGTCGGACCACCAGTGAGGGTCGTAACCGCACGACCCCATCGAATAATATCAAAATAACGTTTTTGAGCCCCCGCCCCCTTTCTCATGAGATTACTTAACAAACGGCAGTATGTCAACAGACAACAATTTTAACTATGAGATTATGATACATGCGTTTTCCGGAGTCTTCATTCTTCGGCAGATCTCGTACTCTAATCAAGAAGCATGGTACGCCGGAATGCAGAACTTGGAGTGGCAACGTCACTTATTGTTGTCTGGTGTGTCGTTGGGCCGCCTGTATTTCCTGGATCCCTTTACCCTTTTCCTTCTCGGGCCCTGAAGTTCCCAACGTGATCCGTCCTGCTCAGGGTTGCTCTGAGTCCCCTCTCCCGAGGCTGCTCCGAGGAGATCAGCAGTGCAATCTCGGATTTCCTCTTCAGAGCGGAGTAGAAACTTCCTGCTCCCGTGTTCAAACGCAAGGGAGAAGGGGTATCCCCATCTATACCTCGTGCCTTGATCCCTTAGCCATCTCATGAGAGGGCCGCACAGGCGGCGTAAAGCCAGCGTCAGTGATGAGAGATCCTGAAAAATAGGGGCGCCCCCGGACCTGGCTTTAGCGAGTATCCCTGTTCTATCCTGATAGCTGTGGAATCTGGCAAGGACCGATCTCGGGCCACCTGGAGGCCCACCAGCTCTGTGAATTCTCTCGGTCTTGAGCTCATCAATGTCCTCATCCGCGGTCAAGATTTTGACAATATCATGTATCGTCTGTTTAAGGTGTTCTTCCGTCTCCCCTTCTCTCTCCGGAATTCCAAAAAAACGTAGGTTATTCCTCCTCTCCCTATTTTCCAAGTCGTCAATCTTAAGGCGAATCTCGTCCTTCTTCTCCATGTTCCGTATTCTAAGCTCCATTTGGGCTTCCAAAGTGTCGATCGAGGCCTGATTGTTATCGACTCCTTCTAGCCTCTCCTCAATATTATCTACCCTTTGGGTCATCTTATCCATTTTACCACCAAGGTTGGCACCCATGTTTCGAATTTCACTAAGGAGGGCGGCAATGTCTCCCTTGGTGGCAGCTGCGCCCGTTTCAGAGGCTTCTATTGACATCGTAGTCCTTGAATCAGGAGTCTGTGGCGGTGGGATGTAGGCGTACTTGGCAAGTTTACTTGGAACGTTCATGTAGCACTGGCCTGCGAGGAGGCACACGCCCCGGGTTCGGGGGCCGTACCCTCGGGCCTGGTGTGTTGAAAGGCACGTGGGCAAAGTCGGAGGGTCCCGGTGTGTTGTTCCTCGTTCGTAGCGGGGCTCTTTTGGTGGGGGGAGTGGGAGGAGGCACACGCCCTGTCACCAGGGGCTCTACCCTCTGCCTTGATCCGCGTCCCACGTTGGGTCAGATGTCCAGGGGGGCCCGAGTATCGATACCAGCCCGTAGCGGGGGTCAGGAGAGAGCACGTGGGATCCAGCCTCCGGGAGAGGGTCTCGGATGGAGGTGCAGTGGGGGGGTGAGCACCTCTGGGTATTCTGTTGCTTTCTCAGTTACTGGGTTACTTGCCCGCGTTTCGATCAGGGTCTAGGTGATGGCCTTGCCAGAGGAGGGCACACGCCTCATGAGTGAGGGCCCAACCCTCTGCTTCCCCCTCGTGTGCAGTGAAATTCGCCGCTGTATGGGGAGAGGCGCCGGGCGGAGAAGTCTGCAGGAGGTACTTTGGTGGGTCCGGCGAAAGGCAGTGGAGGCCGGGGTGGGAAGGGCACTTCGCCGTTATCATGGATTGGTTTGTTCTTGCTCTTGACTTGGAGGATCAGGTCCTCGTTGGCTGTCCCTTTAACTGCCACTTGCTTTGCCCTTTGCTTAAGTTGGCAGCGTTGCACAGCTATAGTGTTCTTGTGCAGTTTATGGTAGTTAGTGTTTTCCAACCGTACTTCCAGCGGTGATTAGGGAAACATTTCAGGTAGTTGCACCTGAAATTCAACGGGGAAGTCCCTGAGTGTCTGTTTCACTGCCTCCATTCATCTGCGTGACCCGCGGGGCGGTCTTATGGATGTGTGCCCCTGTGGTTTGGATGTTGAAGCAGGCGTAGGGGAGCTGCGGGGGCTCCTGGGACCTCAGGTGAGTCACTGTGCTTCACTACGTACTGCGTTCTCACTCTGGGCGGATGGGGACCCGAGGTGTTTTCACAGCGCGGGTCCGCCCCGTACTATTTAGACTGGGGGTGGGCGCGCCTAGGTGTCGATGGGTCCAGATGGACCGTGGCGTCCGAGCCTCGGGCGGATGGGCCTCCGGGCGCACCCACCACACGGGTCCGCCTTATCAGTTGCGCCAGGTCCCCCCGCGGGATGGCGGTCGGTTGGTGCCGGCCTCGCTGCGGTTTTTGTGCGAGGGGCGGGTCCAGGGCAACAGGGGTTCTGATGTCTCACACAGGGGCACCCACCTCCACTGTTGGTATTCGTGGGTTCCGCAGCGGTTAGCCTCTGCACCAGTGTGCCGTAGCTCGAGGGGGCTCTCTGATCCAGTGGACGCACATGTGTCTCCTTAGTTTCGTTTCTAAAGCGTGTGCATCTGGCAGGCCGCAACTTCTAAAAGCGTTTTCTTGGAGATTCCCAGACCGATTTCTCTCAAAAATTTTCCCACATGAGGGGGGAGTATTCAGACGGCAGCTGCTCGATTCTTGTCCGCGGGGGGGGGGGGCATAAGTGGGGGCTCAATCCACTTTGTGGGGCCGCGGCAACGGAGCTCACACAGTGCATGCTTGTCTGTGCACCCCCTGGTGGCCAGTTCCGCATCTTTTTTTTCCTGATTTGCAGTTCCTTTATCATTTCTTTGTCTCTCATCTCAGACTGAATATCTAGTTTACTAAATTCAAGCTGCATTTTCATTTTTATAATTCAAGAACCAGCTTTGCTGACTTGTTAGCCATAGGCAGGGGTGAGGTCCGAGGATTGGTAGGTGGATTAACAATCCCATTTTCATCCACATCTTCATATACCTCACTTAATGGAAGATGAGGGCTGTGAGAAACCTGAAGGTGTCTCAACCGCTAGTTCCCGGGGATCTGTCATCCAGGTGGCCAGGACACGGCCATTGCTTGTGGATCCAGTTCCTTGTGGTGGACCAGTGCGGGAGGATTACTTGGATGAGGAGTCTTTGGGGAGTGGAAGTGGGACACCGGCAGGGGAGACACGGTATCCCCTTCCCTGTAACACCTTTTCTCGTCGTACCAGGTAGGATACCTAGGAACTCAGCCCCCCTTTCTCAACACGGACAGCTCACCGTGAGCGACAACGGACTAACACCAGTGCACTATACGTGACATGTTCCAATACAATGGTAAGGCAAGCTCAGGCAGTTATTGATCATTACACACACCTGACTTCCATCACACTTCCCCACACGGTAAAAGGCGGAGCACGAAAGCACACTCTGAGCGAGGCAAAGCACAGGAGGAAACAGAGGTTTGAAGAAGGCAGTTTAATACAAGGAGAAAGACAGCGAGACTAGAGAGGGGTGCAAGGAGGGAAGTGCCATTGACCTTTTAAAGATTGTTACTTGTGTGGGCCTTGGAAAGTAAGAAACTTAAGACCAAGAACGAAAGCTGATCAAACCTGTACAGTGTGAAGGTGGAACCGAGGACTCTTCCACGTCGATAACCAAGGCGGGGAGGAGCGATTGCCGCAGTGATACTATCCTTGGCTCCTACAACAAAGCAATGTCAGTAAAGAGAGCTCAACCGGTGAGTCAGAGAGACTGATACCAAATCAGCTTGTGTTTTGAAACAAGGATGCAAGCAGCAACATTGTATGAAAATAAAGTAAGAGAACAGTGTGTGAGACATTTGTGACGAGCAACGCAAATATAATTGTAAACCAAAGGACTGACTCAACTTTGGGAGGCCCAGCAAAGATACTGTGGAATGAGTGGTCCGGCACCATGTGGGTGGTCATTCGAACATTTCTGTTAGGTATCCAGCTGATGCGAAGTGTGAGAAAAGAGAAAGTTGAGATTGAAGTGGTCCTGCAACGGGTCAAGCTAAACACATTCAACAGTCTAAGATGGTTTAATGTATACTGCAATTGGTTGAAGCCCGGCTGAGGGAGACTAATTGGGTAAAAGAAAAGTATCTGAGCCTGGCTGAGGGGATCCGGGGTGAACCATGAGTCACCCGAGAAAGAATATTCTCTGAACATTGTAAAAAGGGGATCTGAGCCCGGAGGAGGGGGATCCAACATTGAACTTTTGTATTGAAAGGGATTTGAAGGGGATCCAGGGTGAACACCCAAAACCGAATACTAGTAAAAGAAAAGCAACTTTTACATCATGCCCTCTGAGACGAGAGACTTTCGAGAGACTTTTACGAAGTAAAGAGACTTTGACACAGAAGGTCCTGATGCTGGTAATGGAACTATATCCTCGTAGCTTGAGCCCATCGGTAGATGCAAGTTCAGATAGGCATTTATCACACCCTTGTGGAAGTTCAATAAACACCCTTGAGCTGTGGTCACTCTTGTCTGTCTTACTGTTGATACCATGCCTTCCTTATTGGGCTAATGGTTAAACTTTGACCATCATTATATTCCGGATCAATTCTGGGAGTAGGGGTTATAGCAGGAATGCCATTTCACCAAAATGCCAGGGGTAGCAGAAGGGATATCACATGACCCTTGACCCCCTGATAACATCACAGGAAGTGATGTCATTTGACCCCACCCTGAAGTGATATCGTGGGAAGAGATGGGACGTGACCTTTCCCCTGTGAATAAAACAGAAAGTGGCATCACATAGCATTGTACACTACAGAAAAATATGGTTACGATATCATTAAAATGTGATGTACATTTCATAGAAGAATGGATCGCCATATGTATTGTTAAGATCAGTGTGTATAGGCCCATATTTCCAAATTACTGTGAATGCAAGCAGACGTCCATGACCAAATGATGTGTTATTATATAGCACTTACGCTTAAGCGCTTTATATAGAAAAAATATATACCCAATATCACCCAACCTGTGTTGGTACTCATTTATCGACTTCAGAAGAATGAAAAAATGAGTTCAGTTGTTTAAGAACAGAGTAAATCAGTGACTCACCCCCTGAAGTGTGACTTAAATAAACCTTTAATGAGTCTAGCAATTATTGTATAGAATTGCAGAAAGACACATTATTTGGTATTCCTATTCTTTCTTATTTAGGGTCACTGCTGAAAGTGTTAGACTTATTGCACACCTGTTCTTTTTTTTTTTTTTTTTTTAAGAGGCCTGAAAAAGAAAGCTAGCCACTCCAGAAGTAAAGAGCCACACGGTGCTGGCCAGAGTCCAGGAGCTTGCATTACAAAAAATTTAAAAAAATACTTTTTTTTTAGGGGTAGCAAGGGAGACATCAGAGGTCGCAGTTGTGACCTCTGGTGACCCCTAAATGACGTCCCTGGGTTATAAGCCTACTCACAGACACTTAGTAATCCAAAAAACTTCATATTAATTCAGCTTTCTTTCCTTTAGTACAAAACATTTTCCTTAACACAATTCTTTCCGTTTTTCAACAGTAAGAGGTATAAGAGCTTTTGCCTTATAGTTTTCCATTGTGGTCATGGCTTAGTACTTTACAGAGTAGTAGCCTTGAGGATGGATTCTTCGAATACAATACAACAAGGAGTCAATGTAATCCAAGTTACACACATCCCACCAGCTGTAACACCAGTGTTAGAGGAGTTTTCCTAAAGTCCACCTTGTAGGTAGACTTCATAAAACTATCCCAATGGTTTGCAGATCTCCAACTCTTAGTATCAGTCTGTACTACTCATGAACCTTAGTAGAGTGGCAGAACAGTCAGGCTTATCATAAGAGGAAGATGTGAGCTGTAGTTAAGTACCCTGAACCTAGCTAGTAATGCAATCCAAAGAAACACTCAATAAATGTATATTAAAATTTCTGATGCTTGTGAATCTGCTTAGTCACATGCTGTGCATATATTTCGACATCTAGTGGTAATCGCAGAGTATTGCACCTTGTCTTTTGAGGATCGAAAGGGGACGTTGACATGGGCATGCATGTAACACTATCCCTAACTGGGCGTGTAGTGTACCCAAGATCTCTCATGCGTCGAGGTCCCTCAGATAGTTTTTTTCCACGCAACTAGCTGGTCGCCTTATGTGGATCTCAAAATATTGCTACGATAATATCTTTGTCCACAACCTCGGGTCCTTTTTTATTATTCATCCCCTTCATCGACGACTACTTCACAGCCAACACTGAAGACTGCAGAAGACCTCTCCAGACTTCGGCGGCTGGTGCTCCAGTCAACCCTGTAGACCGTGTGGCCTCGGCCCACAGGCCAGGCCTACACAGTAGGGAGAGTGGGGTCTGGGGCTTTGTTTCTTTTCTCCCCTCTCTTTTCCTTTCTGGTTTTGCTGTTGCTATAAACAAGAGCTATGAACAGGACACCTTTTAAATGTTGCCCTTCTTGTAAAGACAAGTACCGCTGGAAAGACGGACACTGGAGCTGTAATAAGTGTCTATGTCAAGATCACCACGAGGAGTCCTGTCAGTCTTCCAAGCTTTGACGTCCTAAGACGATAAAAGAACGGCGAGTTAAATGGTGGGCGGCCTACGCCATGACGCAGGCTGAGGGTAGCTCCCCCGCTGCCACAGAGAGTGACAAGGAAATTAGTGACAGCCGTGGCTCCGAGACCGAGCCATTGACCTATCTTCGGAGTAGCCATGCTCTGAGTCGTCCGTCCCCGGCCCCAGCAAGCAGGCCACCGGTTCTGCTATGGGGAGTGTACACTCCGGCGACAGGGACGCACACACTAAACACAAAGGAAAGCACACAACCGCCCGTACCTCCTCGAGAAACTCATAGGGATAGCCAAAGATGCCAACGGATACGCTGATATCTTCGACAGAATCTGCCAAGCCACAGGGTCGGCAGCTCTGCCTGCAACCGTCTAGGCGGCGTGCGTTGTCACAGGTTTCCCCCCTTCTCACCTGTCGGCGTTCTTTATTGGAGTTCTTCAATGGAGTCTTCTTGCGCACAGTGCGGGTCTTGTATAACCCTGTGGGGATGTCCTCGGGTTCCAGCGTGCGTTCAGCGTTCCGAGTCCTGGATCGTTCAGAAGTCCGGGAAGTCCTTGAAACTGCAAGACGTGTACTCGCGAAGCGAGTACACAGAGTTTTGGGATGCAAGTGAGGATAAAGGGGAAAGGAATGGAAGAGTAGGCAATAATAGGGGACCGGGAACCAGGAATCAAGAGGATAACAAGAGCAAACTACGGCAGCACGCGTCTAGCCACAGTAAGCTGTAACGTTGAGACACGCATAGCCGCGCGGGCGTGTCTGCTTTATAGAACGGGATGCATCCGACGCGGAAACTGGTAAATAGCGTTCCGTGTTTGGCAGCCATGTTGGGAGTACCGCTGAGTGCAAGCTCCTATGTGTCAGGGACCAGGAAGTCCAGAAGGGACGCGTCCGATGGTTCATAGGGCATCAGCACCAAAGTCCATAAGAGAGCCGAGACGCCTCATGAGAGCGCGCCGGCGCATAAGGTTTCAGCAACGTCGAAAACCGCGATGAAGCCATTAGGGCCGTCTAAATCCCTTCCAGCCATGCCGGAGATCTGCAAGAGTCTCGCAAACATCATCTTGGCGGCAAATGGGCTTAGAGACACTTTGAAGGACACGTCCAAATGTCGAGAAGGTCAGGAAGAATATACTGAAGGTTCCCAGCCCCTGTCTAAGACTGTCAAACAAAACTTGACGGCCTAAGACCACAGGTCCACAAGAAGACCCCCCCCCCCCACCCCCCCTTACCAAGACCCCACTGAGTCTTCCTTATGGACCAGGGACAGGTTTGAGGGGTAACTTTCGAAATGTGTGGACTTTTCAGAGAAGTTGATAACTCCTAAAAGGCATAGAGAGGAAAACCTCTATCCTACTATGTCTAAATTCCAAAGGACCTCTCCTCACACGGAGATGTTTGATCTAACGGAACCAGATGAGACGCCTCAGGACCCTTATGATCAGGGTGAAGATCTCTTTGAAGAACCTATACAACGCTCCCCAGATTGGGGTGAGTATCAACCTGTGGATGAAGCACCATGGATGTCACCAATACCCCTGACCCATACACATTGTCATGGATCCTCCCACATTTCCTATAAGACCGGCATCTCCCATAGATGACCAGATGGCATTCAATGCTATCTTGAAAAAAGCGGCAGAACACTTGCAGATTGCCACGCAAGAGGCAGTGCAAGATGGGGATTTTGTGAAGGACATTTTGAAGGAGAAACCACCTGCAAGCCAGGCGATACCACTTCTAAACTCCATCAAAAGGTGTATCGCCCCTTCTTTGCTCACTCCATCGCAAACCAGGGCAGTTAACCCATGGGCCGAGATGCTTTTCCGCCCCTCGTCTACTGACACACTCTACATCCATGGACATATCACTCCAGATTCCCTAGTGGTAACAACTAGGAAAAGAGCAGGGGTGCCCTTGTCCATGGCAGAGGCACCGCCGGACAAGAACTGCAAGAAATGGCTTGCCCTGGCTAAGCGCATCACAACAGCAGCAGCATATTGCACCAGGATAGCCAACAATACCACATTGTTGACTAGTTACAGTGACGCCTAGTGGAATCTACTCCAGGAAGGCCTGCAGGAAGTCCCAGAGCCAACACGATCACGTCTGATGGCGGTTGTGTCGGAGGGAAGGCAGGTGAATCAAAACATTCTTAAAAACACCCTGGATGCTGCAGAGAGAGCTGGAAGAACACTAGCCCAAGTTACCTTGTTGAAAAGACACGCATGGTTGAAGAATTCGGGGTTCAAACAGAAACACAGGTGTCCCTCATTAACAAACCGGTAGAAGAATCTAACCTGTTTGGAAAAGTGATGGATGAGGCTTTAGAGACTGCGAAAAAGGAACATGAGACCCTGAAGTCACTAAATCAGATAACTTGGAGACCTTACCAGCAGCAAGGGGTAATTCTCGCCGCTCCTTTGGCAGATAATCTTTCCCACATTCCCCCCACAATCAGCACAGAACAGGAAATACATGGTCCTCGGGACAGGGGGCAGCTGCCTCTATCCAATATCGACCAAGAGGACAGCGTGGTGGCAAAGGAAGGGGTAGAAGCACCACCCCTAGAGGGTCCCCGATGACTTACTGATCCTGGCCCCCTCCCATGCCTACCTGGTCGGGGGACGGATAACATCATTCTTCCACGCATGGGAGGGAATAACCACAGACCAGTGGGTGCTCAAGACTGTCACCCATGGTTATTGTATCGAGTTCAGCCGACCACCTCGATACCGGCCACCAACGTCCAGGCGAATGACGCCAGAACATCTGAAGATCCTACTACAAGAGGTTGAGATCCTGCAAGAAAAGGGCACGATCGAACACTGCAAGAGGTAATCTCTCTACTAAAACAGGGGATTACATGGCAACATTGGACATGAAAGATGCATAATTTCATATTTCAATGCTGCTAGCGCACAGAAAATACCTAACGTTCATGATAGAGGACCAACACTAACAGTTCAAGGTCCTTCCCTTCGGCATTGCCCTGGCCCCAAGGGTATTTACCTAAAGGTACTGGTGGTAGTAGCGGCTCACCTGCGCAGGCAGTCCATTCCAGTCTATCCTTATCTCGACTGGCTAATAACAGGGGATTTGCAGAGAACATTCCTATCAAGCATCCAAAAGACAGTAGATTTACTCTTCAGTCTGGAATTCTCAGTAAACGAGAAGAAATCCAGCATAGACCCCAGTCAAGTCAAACAATTTCTGGGAGCTCTAATTCGGACAGAAGACTGACTTGTCTTCCCCTCCAACGAGAGGGTTCAAAACATGCTGCTCCAGAGCCATAACTATGTAGCCGGTTGCGAGGTGACGGTACGCAAGGCCATGCGACTGTTAGGGATGATGGCTTCCTGCTTTTACTTAGTCCCACACGTACATTTGCACATGCGCCCCATTCAAGAGTGGCTCAACAGCCAGTGGTGTCAGGCAGCAGACAACGGGACGATCTAGTGGTTGTCTGGCAACCCCTAGGTCTCTCTCTGCAGTGGTGATCGACAGAAAATCTCTTGAAGGGCAAGACCTTCACCACCTCCGCAGTAGAAGCCACTCTCACTACGGACGATTCTCTGACAGGGTGGGGGGCTCACCTCCTTCAGCACACAGCGTTTGGTTCACAGCAGTAGCGTCCTAGCACATAAACTGTTGGAATTGTTGGCGCGTTCAAAGCCCTAAAAGCTTTTCCGACACAACTTCAGGGGAAGACAGTACTGGTCCTCACAGACAGCACCACAACCATGTATTACCTGAACAAACATGGAGACACACTCTCTCCAGGGCTATCCAAACTGTCCGAGAACATTTGAAAGTGGGCTCTCAAACACAGGACCTCCTGTCTCAACACGTTCAAGGGGATCTCAATCTTCTGGCAGACGTGTTCAGCAGAGACTTCCCTCTACAGACAAAGTACGAATGGCAGCTACACAAAGACATTGTCTCCAAAGTCTTCCCAGAATGGGGCTTCCCAGAGATTTGTTCACAACTCTGGAGAATGCACAATGCCAAGATTACGCCTCCAGGTACCCCTAGAACAGCCCCAAGGGGAACGGTCTCTAGATAACATGGTCAGGGAGAGTTGTCTACGCTTTTCCCCCCCAACACCCCTAATGAACAGGATAGTGCACAAGATGCACCAGGAACCAGTCACAATGATTCTAGTGGCCCCCATGTGGACCCGCCCCATGTGGCCCCCTGGTTCTCCCATCTGATGGCAATGTCAATCTCTCCTCCAATGAAATTATCTTGCCCATTCAACAGGCTTTCACAAGACAAGGGGTAGACACTCCATTCTTGCCCGCAAACTCTCAATTTAGCGGCCTGGCTCTTGAGGTCATAGAGTTCGGGAACCTCCAACTTCCTCAGAGATGTATGGATATTCTTAAGGAGGCAAGAAAGCCTAACACCAGACATTGCTACTCCAATAAGTGGAAATGCTTCGTCATCTGGTGCCATTCTAAGAGAATCAATCCCATCGACTGCTCTCCTACTCGCATTGTGTTATACCTGACTCATCTACTGGACTCGGGTCTGGTTTTTAATTCACTGAACGTCCACCAGGCTGCGATTTCAGCGCACACTACGTCCCAGAAGGAGTCGTGGTGGAATATCCCAGTCATCAAAGCTTTTATGGAAGGGGTTAAAAGACTTGATCCCCCTATTTCAAACCCAGTCCCTGGGTGGGACCTTAATATGGTATTAACAAGACTAATGGGATCCCCCTTTAAAACGATGCATAAGGCTAGCCTTAAGACTCTCACTTACAAGACCACCTTCTCAGTGCCAGTCACTTCAATCAGAAGAGTCGGTGAATTGCAGGCGGTGGTTTTGTGCACTCACCCTAGGTTTGCGCCTGAATTCATCTCAAAGTTCCATGTTAACCAATCAATAGAACTACCCACCTTCTTCCAGAATCCCACTAACATGGCAGAAAATAGCCTACACACACTTAATGTGCATAGAACGGTCCTATATTATCTGGAAAAAACAAAACCATTAAGAAAAACAAAACAGTTTTTCATTTCAGTGGCAGCTGGTAGAGAAGGAGATCCTGTCTCTAAGTCAGCCTCTCAAAGTGTATTGTAAACTGCTTCACACTCTGCTACGCTCTTGCCAAGAGAGACCTGCCCTTCAAGCCTAGAGCACACTCTACCTGGGGCACTGGTGCTTCCATAGCATTCATTGCAAATGTTCCTCTCGAATCCATTTGCAAAGCAGCAACCTGGAGTTCTGTACACACATTTACAAAACACTACTGCCTAGATACTCATTCTAGAACTGATTCTCAGGTGGGACAAGCGGTACTAAGACATCTTTTTACTAAAGTTCCTTCTCACACCCCACCTCCAACTCTGGGTACTACTTGCTAGTCTATGCACAGCATGTGACTCTAAGCAAATTCACAAGCATCAGAAGACATGCATTACTCACTGTAATGGCATTTATGATGATTGTATCTGCTTAGATTCACACGCACCCATCCTTCCTCCCCGCTCATGGTAGACGGAACATAGACATTTTACTACTTTCTCTCTATCTGTACTCACTCACGTTAGTCATAAGGCTCCCTGACAGCAGAAAAAATACAATTGGAGGGGCCTCAATGCTTGAGGGATCTTGGGTACACTACACGTCACGTTAGGGATAGTGTTACAAGCACACCCATGTCGATGTCCCCTTTCGATCCTCGAAAGACAAGATGCAATACTCAGCGATTACCACTAGATGTCGGACTGTATGCACATCATGTGAATCGAAGCAGATGCAATCATCAGAAATGCCATTACGAGAGTAATGCATGTCATATATTTATTATATTTACACAAGAATCACTTTTTAATAGTACATTAAAACAAAATCCTTTAGAATACTTTTCAAAGGACGCTGCTTAGTTTGTAGTTGCTTGCGGTACAATTGTTACATCATTTGGCACTGACAGTTCTACCTATTATCGGTAATAACGTGCACTTGCACACATAGAAAGTAATATGGTTAATGTATTCAGTTAGCAAAACCACATAAAATAATGACTTCTAGGAAGGAAAATAGTTGGTTTGTGTAATACTAGCAGGGCTTAAAGTTATAGAGGCAGTTGCTTTGCACAGCAAGGCTTTAAAGTCCAAAACGCCACCCTAGCTAAAGGCAGTTCGGAGAGGGCGCAAAGTCTTGACAAGCAGCAGACCAAGGGAAACTCCTGTGGATATTTTCTAGTCTCTGGTCTCTAAGATGCAAGAGGATGCAACCAATGTTGGAGACCCTGTTAAAGGACTCACTAAAGGGACAAAAGCAGCGGCTTGTGCCCTGGACACCTCTATGTGCACTCCAATGCACTGGAACGACGTTTTGGGACTAGTTGTTCCCACCAGTCAAAGGAAAGGACTCGTCCTCTTCGGAGTTCCTCTTTCGCATAGAAAACGGGGTCAGGAGAGCAGTGGTTGCTTCACGTTGTTGCAAAGGGTCTATAGGCGTCTCTGGTAGTCTTCTTCTACGGTTAGTTCAGTTTCCAGTAGTCGACTTGCCTTTCACCTCAGGAACCTCACCTTTTATTCAGTTTCATCACATACTTCTCTGAACTCTCTCTCAGAAGTTTACAGAAAGGGGCAGGTGGCTGTCCAATCAGGAGAGCCAGACCCCCAGTGGGAGCTGTTTCCATTCAGGCAGACAAAGAGCAGTGGAGTGAAAAACGCCTCCCCCATCTTCCTGCCTGCCCAGACACACTGGAGCCTAGGCAGGGACACCCAAGAATTCCAATCAAAGGCAAAAACACTCACACAGACCTCCCCTCCCAGAATGGTAGAATTAGGGCTAACAAAGAACAACCACGCTAGAAATGGTGAAAAAAAGAAAGAAGCCCAAGTTAGCTTTGGTTCTACCAATTCCCATATTTGCCTTATGCCCACCACATTTTCACGCATTCTCATTGGTACCAATACAATGACAGCCAAACACCAGACCATCAACCACACACAATTCATCCTTGATTTTCTTATACTCTCAGTTGCTGACTCCACCTTTGATCAGCACAACAAGTCCACCTTTCCTGTATCATCCTCCTCACTTCTTGGGTACAAACCATCATCCTGACAAGCCTCTAGCCGTTCCTTCTCCTGTAGAGACTCCTGCACCATAAAATGCCTATTATGCCCTCATCTGTCTTTGTATCAACCTCATCATCCTCCAAAAGAGGGAACCTGGATAACGCATCAGCCACCACGTTATCCTTAGCATGCACATGCTCCACAACAAATTCTAAACCTTGCAACCTTGTAATCCATTTTGAAATCCTTCTAGAAACTCAATCTAAACCCTTACTGTTCAGGATTGCCACTAGAGGTTTTTGGTCATTTCAAACAGTAAACATTCTGCCATACAAATACACTCTGAATTTTGGATTTGGCCCACAACATCGCCAGTCTCTTGCTCTATAACTGAATAGCGCTTTTCTACCTCCTTAAGTACCCTCAAGGCATATGCTATGGTGTGTAGTCCAGCTTCATCCTTTGCACGAGTACGCCTCCTAGGCCAAATAATTCTGAGGCGTCATTGTATGCGATTGTGTGCACATTTTCCTTGAAACGCTGTAGCACTGGTGACTTTAGTTTTTAATCCTCACAAACTTTTCTTCACACTTGCCATTCAAATCAAATTGTACCCCCTTTCTTGTTAGTTTCAACATGTTTACTGTTTTATTGGCCCAGCCTTTAACACATTTTGTGTAATATGCAATCATACCCAGGAAGGATGATACTTCTGTCTTGTTTTCCGGTGATGACATACCTATAATGGCCTTCAACATGCTCACTTTGGGGCAAACTCCATCTCCTGAAACACTATACCCTAAATAATCAACCTGTGCCCTACCAAACTTTCTAACGTCAAAGTCAGACCAGCAATTTCCAATTTCTTCAAATCTTGCTTTAGTCTGGCATCATGCTCTCCTTGTCTTTCCCCCATACCAATATGTCATCTTGATAAGAATTTTACGCCACTCACGCCACCCAAAATATTCTGCATAACACGTTGAAAAACGCTGGCAGCTGATATCAGCTCAAATGGTATCCTGACACATTTGAACAGACCTACATGCGTGATGAGTGACAATGTCATGAGAAGCAGGATGCACTCGAATCTGGTGATAGGCAGATTTTAGGTCCAACATTGAATATACCTTGTAACCATTCAAGTCTGTATTCATTTAATCAATTTTAGGTAGGGGAAATCTTTCTGTAACAATATTTTTGTTGTCTTGCCTGAGATCTATGCATAGTCTTATCGAACCATTGGGTTTCTTCACAATTGGGCTCACCCACTCCAAAGCTTCTTATCGCTTATTTATGTCCTCTTTCAGCATTCTTTCAATTTCCAACTCAACATCCTTTTTTCATGCTAGGGGAACTTGACTTAGCTTGGCAGCAAATGGAACAGCAGATTTTATTAGCCTAATTTTGTGAACCACTACTGAACAGTTTGGGAGCCCGTTTGGCCACTTCACTCTCATCACTCATCTTGGAATAATTTCCAACCCCCTCATTGAGTTTTATCAGCTCTACAACAATAAATTACCCCCTACACTAGTCGCATAGATCTTACTAATGGTCGATTTACCTTTAAATGTTAACTTGGCATCCAACTCCCCAATTATCATTCTGGGGTTATCACCATATGCACAATATGCCCTCCACATTGTTGTCCGCGCAAAAGGTTCTTTTCTCAAATGCATTTGCACGATCACGCGCATACGGTAATACGCATGGGACCACCACAAGCCTCCGTTGGTGTGCGCTGGGATTGCGCACAGGTAATGGATGTCGCCAGAATTTATTTCCGATTGTGGGTCAGCACCAAAACCCTGACAAGGTCTGTGCGGTGGGGCTGCGCAATTAGGTCTGTGTGCTGTGCCCACACGGTTTGACTTAACAGTGCCATGGAGTCAAAACGGATCCAGTATAAATCATGACGTTGGGTCTTGCTACTTACATTGAGTGAAGTGAAGACAGACACATGAGATGCAAAGTACAAGGGTATTTATTGAACAAGGGTTGGAAAAACTCTTACTTTGCCCATAGCTATGATGGGAGCAGTCTCTACCATCAAATAATAAAGAAAACACAGTCCTGGTCATTCTTTGTCAAATCAAAATGGCCGATAATGACAAACAAATGCCGCCCCTATCTCTTATACAAAAAGTATGTAATGGGGAATATGTATGCAAAGGAAAGTCCATGTTATAACATAAAGAATCAAGATGGCTGAGTCGGCTCTTCTTCCCACGTTGAACAGCATGGAATAAGGAGCCCCCGTAGGCAGGATGACCCACTTTGGCTCAGGTTATCAAGAAGCAGTCCAAAACGTGGGTCGAGGCCCACTTGGCCATCCACATTAAAGTTACTGGTTTTCCAGTTCACTGAAGTTTTTTCAAAGTTCAATAAAAAGTTCACATATGTCTCCCTCTGTCAGGCTTGTACCTCTCAATAAATCATAGTTCATCAAAAAGTTCATGCAGGTTTCTC
This sequence comes from Ambystoma mexicanum, assembly GCF_040938575.1. Classification (NCBI taxonomy): domain Eukaryota; kingdom Metazoa; phylum Chordata; class Amphibia; order Caudata; family Ambystomatidae; genus Ambystoma; species Ambystoma mexicanum. The sequence continues at coordinate 1,135,315,092 of NC_090923.1, forward strand.
TCTGTCGGGCTCGGACCTCGTGCAGGGTTTCCCTTCCCCAAGTTTTATTCACATTCGTTAGGGGTTCCCTTCCCCTGACTTATTTTACATTCCAGGTCTCCCTCAGTCGGGCTCGGACCTTTCACCGATGTCTAAGACTTTCGAATGTGCAAGGCTTTTACTGTGGACCTCCGCAGGACCACTTCGACTTTCACTTCCACTCTCCTTTTGTGTTATTTGCCCCAGTGTCTCTTGGTCTTGGTAGTTCTGTACCATAAGCAAAAAGTTCAAAGATATCTTTCTCTTCAAGCATTCACCATTCCACTTCCCCTTTTGCCGGGGTTAATCTTGACCATTATGCATTTAAGAGTTCATTCACTTTGCGGCTTCAATTCAGGAGTCAAGGTTAATACTACAGGCTTGGCCTCGCCTCCCCAAATCCGTTGTTCAACCGGGAGGGCCTGCTGGCGTCCTTGAAACACAATGCAGTCTTCTTTTCTGGGATTTGGCTCTCCCAGGTTTTCGGAGGCAACAACCTCCTGCAGGAACTTCAGGGCTTCCCAACTCTTCGCTCTGGTCCCTTGATCGGTCGTTCTGCTCATGTGGGTTCCCCTTTGCCACAGAAGTTCTGCTTCTTCTCGTGTTCCACCCTGCTCCAATTCTCATGGGTCTCCCCAGTCGGGCTCGCACCCCTTTTTTAGCTTCTCACACAGGTCTGTCGGGCTCGGACCCCTCCTTTATTTGCAAAGTTTTAAAGTCTTTGGACTTCATGTCCCAGAAAGCACTATTCTTATTTTGCTCCCACTTCGTCGGAGCCCCTATACAGCATTCCAGGTTTTTGGAGCTGCAGGAGGTAAAGGGGATAACTTGTTGAGGTCAGGGTCTCTCCACCTGCCCCTCAAAGGCCTGGGCTTTCCTGTTTGCCCAGGGGAGGAGCTCAGGTGTGGCACTGCCAGGTAACCCCCAGCTGGCTCTGGTTTGGCTCCATGGAGTTAGAACTCCCTCGCCACACTGCAGCTTCCCCTGTACTGACAGGCCCAGCAATTAGGCAATCCATCTTCCAGCAGGCCTTCCATGGTCTCGCCAGCTTGAATTCTCTCTAATCCTCTGTGCACCATTCAGCATCCCCAGCTCGCTCACTGTGCGCCTGTGTGCTCTGCCTTTTATACTGACTAGGAGGCTTAACAGATTTCAGCTGGGAATGGTTGTAGAGAGAGGCCTGACCTTGGCTGTCCTCATTAACAGGAGAGTCTGTTGTCAAAATGGAAGCGTCTGGCTTCTGTGTCTGAGTGTCTGTTTTCTAAGTAATCTTCATCCTCTCAGTCACTCTCTTCTTCCTCTCAGCCTTTGTATAGAAAGGGGGCAATGGGGTTGGGAAGTTGGAGTATCCTAAAAAATAGGATGGGATAGAGGTGTTGATAAGGGGGGAATACTCCATCTCACAAATGGGTGTTCCTCCCCCACTCCCTGAGGACCCCCTACCCAGGTGATCCTCCCGCACTTGTCCACCCCCAGGGATTGGCCACCTGAGTAAGGGATCTCCGGGGCCTAGGTTGTGAAACACCCCTTGGTTTTTCACAGGTCTCACCTAATTATTCAGCAGGGTTCTGGAGTGTGCGATCGGGCTGCTCTTTTCCCGCAGGACTTCTGGGCTTGTTGCAGTCCACAGAGACCTGTTGGTACTCTGCAATCCACAGACAGTTGTGGGATCGCGCTGCATCCTCTGTCAACTGCAGCCAAGGTAGCATCTTGTCTCATCGCCAAAATAAAGAAGTCCAACAGATTAATCAAGTACATGAACACACTTTAAGTTCACATGAAATGGGCCTGACAACGTTGTAAAGATCAGAGTCTAACAGCTGAAAGAGTTCTTTGATGGCACAGCTGCCGCAGGTTCAATTGGGTAAGTTCCATGTATGTTGTAAAGCTTCCAACAATACATTCAATGATGCAAACTATGCACACTGCATAAGTCATACTTTCCTCTAACTTTATCGGCATCTTTTGCTACACAGAACACTCTCTGCAGTGTGACTAAGAGCCCCTTAGGCTTCCCTTTGTATTTTCTTTTATTTTCTGTGTGTGAACTAATGTTCCCAAGGATAGAGGGATACTTTTTATCCTTTGTACCTTTCTTTTTTTGAGATCAGCAGCCACACCTTATGTGGAGTGCTGAGGGGTTACGCAGTATCCCCTTTCTCACTGTTTCTGTAACATTTCTGTTACAGTGACAAGCGTGCCTGAATGGCTGGTGGTAGTGGACGTGTTCTACCAACTTTTGTGTAGTTTTTACCAACAGGCTCTACTCACAGCCCTGGTAATAAACAGAAGGGTGACCATTGACACAAAATGGTGGCTGTATTCTTTTTTTCGCCATTTCATGTGTGCATGTTCTTTCCTGGTCCTTCTTCTGCTGTACTGGGGGGGAGGTCCTGGTCTGACTTTTGGCTTCACAAAGGATTCCCGCCGATGCTCCAGAGTGTCTGTGAAGACGGGAAACAAGAGAGGAATCAGAAACTCTGCAGTTCTTTGTCTTCTGGCATGCCTGGAAACAGCTTCAATTGGGAGGCTGGCTGAAGAGGACGTCTCCTTCCCTTGGGCTGGTGGGCCCAATCAGTTTTGCCTTTCAGGCCATCCTATCGCCAATACCCTGGGACCTCGAGGCCGAGTGCTGTACATCGTCTTCCCTAGAGCGAATCTCTCTGAATCATTGATGGACTCCTGCTGGACCTCCAGAAGCAATATTCCAATCCTTGAAGTCGCCTCACCAGGGTGCTGGAACGAGATAGCTAGGCCAAGCATTCGGATGAGAACCGTTCTTCATCTGGTGTCTTGGAAAAGGGCGCCAAAATCAGAGAAGCGGGAAGCAATGAAGAACCTTTTGCTGGGAGCCTTTCCACTCGACAGCTGATGCAAAATCCCTTCTAGTGTCCTTTCTTTCGTCTGAAAACCAAGAATCAAGCAACCATGTCCTGTAGCTGCTGCATCGCGAGGGTGTCCGCCTGCATCAATCTTCTTCACTGCTGATGTACTGTGAGACTCAAGGTACTACTTCCATAGAGTCGTTCTGTCGCTCCAGTGTGGCTAGGAGGGGAATTTGTGCAGTTGGGAGTTTGCCTATCTATGTCCGCCTAGGCATAACGCTGGACGGCATTCGGGAAGCCTTCTACGAAGTCCCTGAACCTTTTTAGCTACAAGAACTGTTACTTAACTGCTATATAGGAATTCCACAGGAACTCTTGCCTTTTCTGCAGCTTGTGCCTGCCTTTTTGAGTTCCAATCTGACCCTGAAAGAGACTCCAAACTATATAGGGAAGGACTCCTAAAGCATAGGCTCTCTGAAACGATTGTTAAGCAACTTACCTTGTGCTGGTGTTGTTTCCGTCATAAGGATCTGAAACAAAGTATTAGTAAGTTCTTACTTAACTTTGAATTGTGTCTACTATTCTAGAAAGTATTATAAAGTTATTACTCACCTTTGAATTGCATACTGCCATTCTAAAAAGTAACTACCTAAAGTATTGTATTGTACTAACTAACTTGTTATAGAAGATATCCTCTGGAACTCTCACGTTCCTATAGTTTGTGCCTTATCCTGTTCTGCCTACAGTTGGCCATTGGACCACCAGTGTCCCCTTCTGCCTCTGAGAACACTCATGACTAGATTAAGCAAGGACTGCTAAAGCATAAGGCCTTCTGAAGAAAAGTCTTACAAGTGTTACAAAGTACTTACTTGCTAATATTGTTGTCTAACTGTATTATTCCTGAAACAGAATAAATTACATTTGTTACAAAGTTATTACTCACCTTTGAAGTACACACTGCTATTCTGAAGTAATTGCAAAGTTCTTATTTACCATTGAATTATGTCTACCATTCTAGTACATATAACAAGGTTTACTACAAAGTGGTTTTTACTTACCTTGAATTGCATACTGCCATTCTATAAGTCTGTTACAGTGTGGTTTATATACCATAAGTATTGTATTAGTTTTACATTGTGTTTGCTAATTGTGATAGTGCTTACCGTTCTGAAGATTTGTCTTTACCTGTGTGTATGTATAATAAACCAGTATTTGTATACAGCTCTAAAGTGTATACATGTTGTTTTTTTTGGACCATATGTATGCTTCAAATTCTTTATCTTTCTACAGCCCTCGCTCCTACAATGATGGGCCTGGCTGTTCTTCCATTGCTACTTACCTTGAGTGGTATAGATTTATACTAGAGGTTGGAGCTCTGTATTGCCAAGTAGAGAGTCTTATAAAGTCCTTTCGGTGGACTTAAGAAAAAACTCCCCAACACTTACCAATAATAGTCTTTCTGTAGCTTGTATCTGCTTGGAATGACGCTCGCTCACCCATCCTCCCCACATGGGAGCAGAAGGGAACATACGCACATATATTTGAAGGAGACATTATTTACATGTCAGAAAACAAACAATCTGAGGACGTCAACATGTGAAGTATCTTGGGTACGCGTAGAGTAGGCATAGTGTTACAGATACGCCCCTGTCAATGCCCCTTTTTTCAATTTAGAGAAAGCAATATAAAATACTCCGCACCAACCACTAGATGGCGGCCTATGCAAAGCATGTGATTCTTAGCAGATACAAGACGATAACTGGTAAGTAATATTTGTCTTACCTGTCAGGAAGTGTTTATCACTTAATTTGTTGTTTGGTGGCCCTTTGGGTGCCTACACTGCTGTTTGTATTGCCCCGTTTCTTAAAATTAGTACTTACCACTGATGTATATCTATTATCTTATGCACAGGCTTTGATAAAGGGCATATTTTCGTGTGTGTTTGTGTGTGTGTGTGTGTGTGTCTCTCTCTGTGTGTCTTTGTGTCTTTCCATGTGTGTGACATTACCACCCTGCTCCCATCTGAGCGAATTATCGACTTTGCCACTGACCGCTTGATCTTCCTAAGCCCTCATCAGAGTGCTTTTGGAAAATCCTCCTTAAAAGCTCAGTGATGCACCTAGGGTTTTACTCAACAGTGACTTCAGGACATGACTAAATAATGAAGTTGGAGCAGTGCTCGAAAGCAGGTTGGGGACAGCTGCTAGACAAATGTGATGCATAATCCATTATCTACCTAGGGAGCAATTCAATGAGCTTGATTTTCAGCTCTGGGACAATTTGCTGTGCCGTCACTAAAGAAGCTGTGTTGCGGTTCACTGGCAGGTTGCCGTGTAACTGTGCAATGTGCATGTGGTCTCGCTCAGCAATGGCCATGGTATGTAGATTTAGTGTGCTGGCCTGAATGACTAATGAGGTTGATTTTGTAAAAGGAATCCCAACTATTGAGAGTGGGGCAGAGATACTGTTGTTGCCTGTCCTTTTGTCCCAGAGCAGGTAGCGCAGTGTGGGGAGTGGGAGTCTTTGTCTACCCAGGAATAAGAAATGTCATCACTGTGCGCTCCATGAACAAGTGGAACAGGATGCATTCTGCATTTGTTGCAAACTTTGATGAAATCAGACAACTATCTCCTCATCGTCCCTGCTAGGGTCTTACATGACATTCCTCTTCTCTTGTAGGTTGGCACTGTGCAACACCCGGTTTCTGCAGCTGTGCGTGGAAGCAGAGGAGAGGCTGCGGCCGCTAGTCTACACCCTGCGCTACTGGGCCAAACAAAAGGATTTGGCAGGTAAGCAAACATTATCTAGATATCTTCCCCATTGCAGACAAAAAATGGGGGCACCCATGAATGGTTGTGGGACTGAGAAGGCTAGAAGTCCGGCAAGAAAATAAAGCAGATGTTATTCGGTGGGACATTTAACTTTGAACAGTTTATTATTGAATAATATTCCAAAATAAATGTTTAAACAGCACTTCTCCTTTGGTCCGTCCTGAACAGCTCTGCATTTGTCCTTCATTTCTCATTGGTGAGTGCTAAAATGGATTTCTAGAATCCGACCTGGTGGACAGATTATAGGAGGCCACAATAGTTATAGTGTACAGGGGAACTCTAGGAGTTTAGCCAAGCTTAATCAATGTAAGTGTGGAGAGTGGTCAAGACTTAGTCTTAGGAGAAAGTAAAAGAGTCCAGGGGTCCATGATGAGTCTACACAATATAGCACACAATAATTCAATTTAGACAGTGAAGCATGAAAATACAGTCATTTATTCTAAGCCTTCTTCACACACTAAAAAATGAAACTAACAGGTCATATTATCACACAATTCTCTCTGATGCAAATATATACATCCACCATAGCTTCATAAATGCATTTGAAGTCACTTATTCAGCAAATAAGTAAATAGATTGAATGCAATGTTGATGGAACCAAGTCACAAGTTAATTCCAGAACAGTCCAAACTCTAAGAACAATGGGGCCTGTGTCCAAAAGTCACATGTTTCTCCCCAGAATGGGGTCTCTTCAGGTAAATTGACCAAAAGACAATGTAACAGAAAAGTTAGATAAAGGGACTTTTGTTCTGTGAGAAACCTGAAGGTGTCTCCCTGGCTCAATCCCGTCTGTCATCCCGGTGGCCAGGACACGGCCATTGCTATTGGATCCAATTCCTGGGGGTGGACCAGTGAGGGAGGGTCACCTGGATGGGGGGTCCTCGGGAAGTAGGGGTGGGACACTGACTGGTGAGACATGGAATCCCCCTTCTTTCAACACCTTTTCCCCATCCGACCACATAGGACATTCAGCACCACTGCCCCCCATCCCCTGTCTTTTCCAACACAATCACTTTCACAACGACACACCAGGGAACGGAATAACACCAGAGCCGTTGACCTGACATGTCCCAATACAAGGGTCAGGCAAAGTCAGGCAATTGATCAGCATCACACTCGCCTGACGGCCCTTTCCCTCCCCCACAGGGATAAAAGACAGAGCAAGAGAGCACAGTACACGCAAGGCAGACCGCACAACGAGACAGCTATCTAGACCCAGAAGTTCAAGAGGACGACGAATGGCGGCAAACATCAAGAGGCTGACGAGGAGAGACACAACCTTGTCCTCTTCGACTTAACCCAGCGAACCCTCTGCTGAAAGAATTGTAAGGCCGAGGACAATAGCCCAAGTGTGTTGCAGCAGATGTCAACGGTACACGGAGCGTGTCGATGCTGAAAAGCGGCAGCGAGGGAAACTCCTGCTACCATGGTACCGACCTTGACTCTGGTTTAAAAAGACATTAAGGGTTGTGAAGAAAGGAAAAGCCATAGTGAACCCGTTGGAGGGAGGCTAACCGTTGAGAAGGGTCCGAACCTGATAGAGGGAGATCCAGGGGTGAAGCGATCACTCAAAGTCCATTAAGAGAAGGAACTGTTATTTGATTTGTGAAGTACAATATGTGGAGGGTCAGCGCCCAGAAGAGGGGGACCCAGGGGTGAACCATCAACTGAGAAATATGTAGACCAGAAATTTGTTGTATTTTCTTGAGAAGCCTATCAGGCCAGTGGGACCAGGAAACCACAACCCCAAAGGCCTCGATATCGATAGGAACTGTTATAGGATCTAAACCCAGAAGCGGGAGATCTGAAGGGTGAAAACCGATCACCCAAAACACCAAGGAACAAGGGTCAGCGCCCAGAAGAGGGGTTACCAGGGGTGGACAATTCTTACCCTAAGCTAAACCAGGAAACAAACTTTCTTTTTGTGAAGGAACTTTTGTTGGTTGTTGAATACGTCAGGCCCTCTAAGGCAAGAGACTTTCAAGAGAAATGAGACTTGGCCATCAACGGTCCTGATAGCTGCAAGTGGAACTGTCGACTCATGCTGGGAAAGCTAGAGTGTGTGCTCTGCTCCGAGGAACCACCGAAACCTGTCCTCAAAACGTGGGGAAGGAAGACCCAGGCTAACACATTATTTGTGAACACTTCTTTCTTCTCTTAAGATCTATCCCACACCCTTTTTTTATTAGTTGTAAGGTTTGGCAATAGCTTTCTTAGTAGAGGCCCTTTTATTTGACAGAACTCCACAAGGACTAGCTTATTTTTTATTTGATGGCCGATGCTTGCTCCCATCTTAGATTTAGGTTTAGATTAGGTGTTTTTCCAACATGCATACAGTTTAATAATCACCCTTGAACTCTGATCACTTGTGTCTGTCTTTACTGTTGCCACCATGAGTTCCTTACAGTTCCCACTGTTATCCTATGGAGGACGGGGTGGGGGCTGTGGGAACTGTTGCACTGCGTTCACTTACCCCCCTGACTCTGATTTTCCCAGATTACTTTGTGGATCTTCTGGGGGTCTCTGGAGGTTGGATTTCCTGCCGTTAGTTGCAGTGAGAGGTGCCCAGCAGTTGCGGGTGCAAGGATTCTTCCAGTGAGGTACAGCTGCATGATGCAACCCCTGGCGATGCAGAAATGCAAGAACAACTGATGCAGACCTCTTCAAGATACTTTACAGGATGGGGGGGGGAGGTCGAGTCCTAGCGAGTGTCTGCACACAGGCGACAACAGGCGTCCTTCCAGTCATGGTCACAGAAGCTTCTCTAGGACAAGATCCCTTAATGTTGGTATAGAGGGAAGGGGACTAGTACCAAACCTCCAGGTGCAACCGTGGAACGGCAACTGTTCTAGCGAGGTAGCCCATGGGAGAGCTGGTCTGTCCACCCGGTGGTCCAGGGACTCTTCTGAAGGCTCAGGACGGCTGGTTCCTCGAGAAGGCATTGAGACTAGTTGGTCCTACTAGTCCAACGGCTGTAGCACTGCTCGGGGTCTTCTGATATCAACTAGTCCAACAGGGCTTCATCTGGCCAGACCCCTGAAGTGATGCCATGCCTCTTCAGGAGTCGTCTTTGGAACTTAAGTTGGCGGCTCTTCTAAGAGAGATTCTTGGTTCCAATGTTGATCTGAAGAAATTGCTGCATGAGTACTCTTCTTATCCAAAATAAATTCAGGCTGCAAGCAAGTCCAAGCCCACCAATGGAAAGGATCTGCACCATTCAAACAACCAGTAGTTGTCCAATCAGGGTTAACTAATGGTTTCACTCTTGCCCCACAGTCAGACACTCTGGCACCAAGATGTGGAGTGGGCCCAGACAGTCTCACCCCCTTCTTGGGCCTCCTGGGCCCTTCCTGGGCCTCATACACACAAATGCATCACTAGCCTGTGAACGCAGCAGCTTTCCCGGGCAAGTGCTTAACCTTTGAAGGGATCCTGATCTGGCAAGGCAGGAAGTAGGCCAAACAACAATATGGCCGAAAAAGCAAACGCACATCTCATGGTACGCTCATTTTAGGGCACTTGCCATGTTTAGTAATCATATGCAGTAAACACAAATGTGCACACTAAAAATAATGCAAAAATAGTATGCTTCCGCCAACTTGTCTTAATGCACATGTAAAGGTAACCAAAAATCCAAAGTGTAAAAAGCTAGGTTGAAACAAATGTATCCCAATTGCACTGCACTGTATGGTGCTGTGTGCAGTGTTTAAAAGTACAAGAATGCAAAAGGGAAACATTGTTTCACAGTACTGGTAGTCTGAAGGACTGATCAGGTTCCCAATAATAAATGAGCAGAAGGCAAGGGAAATGAAAGAGAAGGCTTTACTTCCCTTAAAGTCAGAACATGTTCAAAAACAGAGAAAAGACAAAGGGGGTCCGTGTTGGATAAGAATTGATGCAGTCTTACTATGTGAGACTTCACAACACTTATCTGCTTGGTATTAGGTTAACCCAGCTTTTGGTATAGGTCTGTACTACACAGGTTTGTAGTTTGACTGAGCAGCCTGGCCTATCTCAAGGGGGGTAAATGTGAGCTGTAGAGCTGTACAAATGAAATCCGTAAATACACGAAGCCAGGTAACACTTACACTTTCTGTTATAAATAATTATTTATTTAGTTAAAATCCATTTTTAAATAAGCATTCTTCAAAAAGGCAATTCATGTAAGAATGTAAATATACTTTAAACATACTTTTCAGAATCAAAACAAGTTGGTGGATAATCTTTGGATATGCTTCTTAAACACTTCAAACACCCTGAGGTGACTTCAATCACAAGTACAGTAATGGCATTTATATTGCAGATTCTGAGGTTGCAGAAAGAAAAGGTTAGGGAAGGAAAAAGATTAAACATGTTCTCGGTATATGTGAGAACAACTAACTCTTCAAATGAAATCTAGATAAGCCTTTCCCAGCAGTAACAGTTTACACTAAACTACCACCTATGAGGGACAAACATTATCAAAGTCAATGGAACAGAAGAGTCTGCAGGGAGCCAGGACAGCCAAAGTAAATTGGAACAGTCTATGGCTCTGAGCCACTTCTTAAATCAAAGTCTTGCACAAAGTTAGAGAGTTTGTAGAAAATCACTTGTGCGGTCAAAAGCTGTTAAGCCTGGGAAAAGAGAGTTGGAATCCACTTTAAAAGTAAGCCACTGCAATTCCCAACTGAGAAAACTACAGCTAAAAGACAATGAGTTAAGTACCCCAAGCCTAAACAGTACCTCTGGTTTGAAGAAGTGGCCCAGCTGGATTCTGCCTTGCTACAGCAGTGCAGATTCTGTGCTCCTGAGCCTCAGTCATGGGGACAAGAGGGAGGATGTCTTGAGGGCTTCTGCAGCGTACTTCGGATGTTGTCTGCAGCTACTGGCTCTTTTTTTCGGATTAGCAGCACTTTACGGTTTTAGTGCTTCATAAAAAGCACTGTTGTGGATCTCGGATACCGGTTGGGCTTCCTTCACTCCTTGGGTCCTGCACTCTGGTGAGGAGACTCGGGATCTGCTCTTCCTGCTTCTGGAGGGTCCTTGGGAGACTCTTGGAGCTTCTAGCCACATCTGTTAATGTTTCAGACGTTTCACTCGACTACGGATATTCGAGCCCTGGCATTGGGCTTCCAAAGCAATGGAGAGGCAAAGCAAGTCGAGGTGATGGCCCAGTGGAGTTCGTCTCTGGGTTAGTTGGTCCCACTAACACAAGGGGAGAGGTCGTTCTGGAGGAGCTTCTCTGTCGAGGTGAAAAATAAGTTCAGCACAGCAGCAGGTCTTCACCGGGCAATTCAAAGGTCCAGGAGGATGTAGCAAGCGTCGTTCATGGTTTCTTCATCAGCGGTTTCTCCCAGTGGTCGTCTCGGCCTCTAGTCCCAAAACCTCCACCTTTTAAGCAGGTTTCTCCCATTCATGCACAGCCTAGGCTGTCAATCACACAGCAGGATGGCTGTCCTGAAAGGCCAGCCAGCCAATCAGGACTGGTGGCATTCAGGCATTCCTATAGACGAAGAACAGGGGAATTTCGGGAACCTCCCTCACATCCTGCCCTTCCAGACACACTGGAGCCATCTGACCACCATAGACTACATTGCTTGCCCAATGCAACGTTTTGGTGGCCATTTACATACCATTGTATTTATTTAAGTTATGCTCTTGGCCTTTCTGTATTTTAGGGCTTATTTTGTTCAGGGCAACTAGGAGGAAGGCCTAAAATTGAGTTTATGGTAACTTGGGCTCTTTGTTTGCCGGCATGGCAGCATCTATATTGATTTGAGCTTTTTTAGATCCTTCTAGGTCCATGGGCGCGCGCTCTCATACATCCTGTGGGAGCAGTGGTTGAAGTTGGGTGGGGGTGGTTGGGATGCAGTGCTCCTCTACTTTTTTCGATTAGATGTTAACGTTCCTATACTTGTATTTGAAAAACAAACTGTTCCGGAATGGTTTTGTTTTAAAATAAGTGTAGGAAGAAGTTGATCTGCACTACAGCGCACTGAATGTTCCCTTAAACAGCAGGCGCATTTTTTTAGGGATTTGTATCGCGCTTTGGAGAGGGCGTGGCCATGGGATTTGTGGGGAGCAGGGACAGGCCAGCAGGGAACATAGTTCCACTACTTCTTTACATACTCTTCAGCCACTGTGTGGCGGTACTCTGGGTTGAGTGGAAGTCCTAATGGCCAACCAACCACCTGACTTCACTGCCCCTTTTGTGATTGATGGGCTGCCTTTGTCCAGCCCATTTGAATAGTGGTACCTTTGGCTTTGTCCAGTCTCTTCTCTTTCTCTAGTTGTGGAAGGAGTTGGTTTGGCTGTATTAGTCGGATGCAGTGGTTTAGGCACATGCTAGACTGGGTATTTTGCTGCTAGAAGTCCAGACCCGGCTTCCTCCATCCTCTTGCTGATCCACTTCAATATTGAGTTTGGCCTGGAGTTGCTCCTTCCATGCTGAGACGGCTGCATTCTGCCATTTACCACCAAGTTCTCCCGCCTTGCTGTTGGACACTGCCACCACCTGTGGTGGTGTTGGGTCACCAACATCCTGCCTCATCTGCTCCTTGCGCCATCCTGTGTTGCCCCTATCAGTTCTCCCCATGCTGGGATTAATTTCTGCTGGGCTACTACCCTCCTTTGTCCACTGGGTCACTTTAGTTTGTCCTCACAGATTTTGTCTTTGCAGCAGAAAATTATTGAATATTTAGAAACCTACAAAGGACGCCCTCCTAGAAGAGCTAGTCGCTGCCACCCTGCTTGCTGTTGTGGGTACAGTGTTACTGGGGAGAAAAAGTATGGATCCTGATGACTGGCACAAGATTTGTTAGTGTTGTGCCCACACCTCAAAATTAACCATCGCTTTGTTCTGGTCCTCTACCCTGGTGGTCCCCAACATCCAAACTTCCTGAAGAACGGGGAGGAGGGGGTAAGGTCAAGGTGCTCATTTGATAAAATATCGGGATATTGGAGAATCTCAGAATTGGTTGCGCAGGCAGTCCCTGAGCAAGATGGTTCATTTGCAGCGACCTGTCCATGATGTAAGAGTGGGGTGTTTTTTTTTTTCCTTTCCAGTGTGAAGTGACTACATCTACTTGTTTATTTAAAAAAACAAGCACTCAGAAGTGTTAGCAGTTGGCTTAAAATAGTCAGTGTTCCCTTCTGGAGGACGGAGTGCTCCTTCCTGATTAGTTGGGCATATCACAGAATTCTGTAAGGATTTCCACTTTGTGAACAAGATCTATGCTAATATTCGACCCCGTGCCCTGGGTAGAAGAGATGGTTGATAGACATTTTGAAGATCTCTTTTCTGGGATGGCAGGAAATCTCTAGAGTGAATGAGGTTGAGGAGAACGAGTAGCTTTGAGGGAGAATTACTATTGTGTGGAAATGAATGCGACTCCAAGGAAAAGGAACTGTCTAAAAGGCAGGAGAGTGAGGGTACACTGGGCACTCTACCCTGCCCTGTAGCCTCATTCAGCATTTGGACTCATGAAGGGCAGGAGGGCCCAACAGTGGCTCCTAAGGGTTTCCAAAGGCCAGCTGTTGCCCCATTAAGCCCAGAAGGAGAACAGAATCCTAGCTATGGATCCCAGAATTCGCGTTTATGCGGGCCAACTGTGACCTGTGCTGTCAGAGGTGATCCCCATTATCTGTCTCTACAAACCCCCCAAGGAGAATGTTGTTGGGGTTGGGGGAGGGGTTATGGACTTTATTCCCTGATTGGCTAGTCAGAGAAAATGCCTTGACATTTCTACATGAATACTCCCATGTACCAATCTGAAATGCCAACGCCGCCTATACTTTTAAAAATTGTATTTCACTTTAACCTGTTGTTAGAGCTCTGATAGTACAGATATTATCTGAAGACCGACATTGGAGAATATTTCTCTCTTCCCCTCAATGTCCACCGTCCCTCCAAACTGATTCTCTTGGCATCTCATCCCAGCATGATTTCAGAGGCAGGGCTCTAAATGTTTCATTTTACCACACACAGGAAACCCTTTTGGAGGAGGGCCGCTGCTGAACAACTATGCCCTCACATTGTTGGTCATCTTCTTCCTGCAGACGCGCATACCCATGGCACTGCCAACCTTGAAGACACTAAAAGAACTGGCAGGTAGGTGATAATGAAGCTGCGCAGACTGCAAGACAATAGGTGGTATCTAGGGAACCTCCTATGTGTCCTAAATCCCTATCTTTGAGCAGTTATCAGTTTATCACAATAGGAGCTCATCTACTAGTCATGCTCTTTCTCTACCTTTCCTCTTGTCTCCTCACATATCCCCTTTCTCTTCACTTCTTCCCTCTGATACTCTTCATATTGCTCTCTCCCTTTCTACCACAACTTTCAAAAACGTACTATCATATTCTTGAGTCATTTCGTTTTAAGAAACTGTTGCTAGAGGCACAGGACAGTCAAAGCCACATCCATGGCAAAACTGGGCAATTGAATAAATTACTGTACCTGTTTGTCATTCCCAAAGCAGTTCACACTCCCAACCCACTCAAACGAGAGTAAAAGTAACATGAATGTCAATGAGCAGAATCTGCAATGTGTGGTCATTTGAAAGAATGTTTTAATTTATTTGTGACATAGTTCACTAAGGAACTTAAAAACCATCATACTTACAAACATACTTTCACAGTCCATATCTCTGAAAAAAATATATATATAACAAATACATCACAAATATAAATGCATCATAAAAACTGATAGCCCATATTCTATTCACATATGGATTGATCTCCTCTTCCTCAGTTGGAAAAAGCTCTTGTAAAAAACGAATAGTGGGCAAACTCCATTTAAAAGATTTGCATGTAAAAAACAATTTGCCAAGTAAGACCTGCGTGTAGAAGCTTAAAATGTTCTATTAAGTGTGAAAAGTAATGATCACATTGGGGAGTAAGCATTGGACATTCCAACAGTAAATGGTTTCCACTAAATTTCCTAGTAAATAGTTTCTAAGCCCTCATTCAGGGATGTCGTTTGGGGGTCACCAGGGGACGCACCTGCAACCGCAGAGGTCTCCCTTGTTACCCCTAAAAAAAAAAATCTTTTTTATTTAACAGATTGAATCTCCTGGACTGTGGCCAGTGCCATGTGGCTCTTTGTTTCTAAAATGTATGGCTTTCTTGTTCAGGCTTCTTAAAAAACAGAGGGTTCCACACGTGTAACACTTGGAGCAGTGACCCTAAATAAGAAAGAATAGGAATAACAAGTCATTTGTATTTCTGGTTTGGAATTCTATGCAATAATTTCTAGACTCATTAAAGGTTTATTTCAGGCACACTTCAGGGGGTGAGTCACTGATTTAGTATGTTCTTAAACACCTCAAATTCACAATGCAGACAAAAACCTCCAAAAACATTTAGAGTAGAATAAGCATCCATTTTGGACTATGTATTTTTTTTTTTTCGCAAGTTGCAGTATAGCATGTTTTTTTCTGATGTTGTCTGTTACAATTATCAGAAGACATTCCATCTCGGTGTCCTCGGTCACTTGACAAAATCCTTGTGCCTACAAGCTTGTGTACAGTGTAGAAATGTTTGACCATAGCAGATAAAATGGCCCTTGATCTCATTGTGCCACAAGCAATGCTTTGTTGTAATGTGCTTATCTTTCCTATCTCCATGGCATGCTGTTCAGGATGTTTGTTTGCATGTAGGAGGTAACGAGTGCCCAGAGTACGGGATGCCATGTGAGTGTGCTGCTTATCTTCTGCTACCCTAAATTATTTAATACACAGATATGAACCCTCCAAACGGTATGTATTTTGCCAACCTCTGAAGCATGAAATATAGATCCATGCAGGCTTGACATTTGGCCAACTTTGCACCAGACCTGCAGATGAACTGGCCTTCTGTTAAATCTCAGTTACCAGTTTAATGGTATCCACTACAGAGTGTAATTTACTTCCTGACTTTGAGAACATTCATACATGTAATTGAACATTTTACTATAGCCGGTCAGCTAGCTGTAGCTGTTAAGATAGCTGAAGGGGTTGAACGCTTGCTACTGCGATGTGTGTGTGTGTGATCTGAAGGTTTGAATTCCGGCAAAGCCAACTCAGCCTTTCATCCTTCTGAGGTTGATAAATGAGTACCAACACAGGTTGGGTGATATTGTATGTATATTTGTTCTATATAAAGCGCTTAGATGTAAGTGCTATATAATAACACATTATCATTTGGCATTGGGCATTTGCTTGCATTAACAGTAATTTGGTAATATGGGTTTATACACACTGAAATTAACAATGCATATGGTGATCCATTCTTGTATGAAATGTATATCTCATTACAGTGATAGTGTAACCATATTTTTCATAGTGTACTTAGGAACAATGCTATGTGATGCCACTTCCTGTTTTGTCAAGGGGTGAAAGGTTGTTTTCCATTGATTCTGTGATGTCACTTTGGGGTGGGGTCAAATTACATCACTTCCTGTGATATCAGAGGTCAAGAGTCATGTGATGTCACTTCCACTACCTCTGGCATTTTGGTGAAATGGCATCCCTGCCTTCCTTTTTACAGAACCTACATTTTCTCAATCTATGCTCTACTCCTCCCCTAGTGTTAGGGAAATTTATAATTGTAATGCTTCATCCCCTCTCCTAGTGAGACCCCCAGCACTTTTTGCTGCTTACATCTGGACCTTTTTCCTAAATCCTGAATGAGTGAAGCCTTTTCCCACTCATTCCTTCCTATGAACTCTGTCCTTTGGAACTCTATTCTTTGTTTTGTACCTGTCCTATGGAGCCCATCTTACTCCACAACTCTTAAAGGCATCTGTATTTTACTATTGCGACACACAGCTCCTTATGGGCAGTGTTGTTGGGGACCCTTATAGTCCTCCTTTGATATTATTTTCATTATCCTAGAATAAGTAGAGTTCTTAGTATCACTCCAAAAACATTATAGTCTGAGAGATTGGCACACACCACCTTATATTGAGTGCCAAAGAGATACCTAGAATCCACCTTTTCTCTGCTCCTGTGACTTTTTAGTCACATAGACTATCTCCTAGTTAGGGCTGTTGGCAGTGTTCTACCAACTATTGTGTGATTTTTCTACTGCATGCTATGTCCATAACCTCTATAGTGCACAATATGGGCACCTAAGTTTCAATTTGGGGCCTACCTTCTTTTTGGAGAAAAAAAGCAAAGTAAAATCCACAGGTGCGATCGGTACTGTCCCATCCTAACCCCTGACCCGCTTCCTGAATCTCCCACCCGCCTCCCAACCCTCCCAGCACCTGTTATTGGTACCTGTGCTTTATGCACTTCAAACACGCCGATAGCCATTCCCTTGCAGCAAGTCCCTCGAGCCATTTGCCATCTCCAGCTCTGAGGTAAGGCTTGCCTGCAAAGCAGCGTCTTGTAATGCCTTTGCACCTATTTTGGTTTCTGTCTTCTTTTTTTTTTGGAGAAAAAAAGCAAAGTAAAATCCACAGGTGCGCTCGGCACCGTCCCATCCTAACCCCAGACCCGCTTCCTGAATCTCCCGCCGCCTCCCATCCTTCCCAGCACCCGTGATTGGTTCCTGTGTGTTATGCCTGTGGTCCCCGATGTTGTTCATCTTAGCACTGGAACGCCTAGCGATATATCTGAGGCAACAACATGGGGAGGTGGGGATTAACACGAAAAGAGGGCAACATCTCATATCAATGTATGCAGATGACAGACTATTGTATTTGAAATATTCTGAAGAGAACCTACAATATATCCAGGAAATAATGGAGCGGTGTGCAACGTTGTCTGGCATAACGGTGAACCCCAGGAAATCATGTATATTTCCCCTAGGCAGATATAAAGGGATACTGCGGGAGAAAAAAACGGTGTTACCAATACAATGGGAGACCGGGACGTTTAGATACCTGGGGATTGATGTATATCACTGCGTTGAGGCCGAACACAAACAGAACACAGAGAAGGCGGTAATTAACATTGAAAACAGCATGAGGTTCTGGGCAAAGCTCCCTTTGACTATGATGGGTAGAGTGATATGATATGATATGGCATTTGTAACGCGCCTATACACAAGTGTTTCAAGGCGCGACGAGGCGGGGGGAAACAAGGGGAGACAAACAATGATCCTACTAGGCCAGGTGTCAATCAGATTGCGCAAGTTCAAGGGTTTAGGGGACTGGAAAATGTGCAAGGGGAAGGGGAGGGGGGAGAGTGCAGTACATGGTTAGTAGAATACAAGATAAATAATAGGGCCAGCTGGTGGCAAGTGCAAGGTAAGTGCCGGGAGAAGGGGCTGTGGGATACAGAGACAGTCCCCTAGTGTAGGTAGGCAGTGCAGGGAAGAGTGGCTGGCCCAAGGACCAAGATCGGTGAGTGGCCCAGTTGCAGATTCAGTGCAGGTTCAGTGGTTTTAGCAGGGGAGAGAGGGAGAGAAAGCGGAGGCAAGGAGGAAGGTTTTGAGGTGCTTCCGGAACCGGTGATGGTTCTCCTCAAGTTTCAGGGAGGCAGGAAGGCTGTTCCAGAGGGAGGCCCCTGCTGCGGAGAGGGATCCACCCCCAGCTCGTTGCTTGGAGAAGCGGCTGACCCTGAGGTAGTTGGAGGCGGATGAGCAAAGAGCTTGAGAAGGAAGATATTTAGGAAGAGAGAGTTAAAGGTATTTTGGCCCAAGGCCCCAGAAGGCCTTGTGGACAATGCAGAGGGTTTTGACCTTAATCCTCGCAGCCACTGCGAGCCAGTGTAGTGAATTCAGTCCTGAAGAGATAAGGTCCCTGGGCTTGAGGCCAAGGACAGGTCTCGCAGTCCTGTTCTGGATGAATTGCAAAGGGCGGAGAGTAGAGGCAGGAAGATTTAGATAGAGGCTGTTACAGTAGTCCAGCTTCGAGAGAACCAGGGCTCTGGAGACAGTGGGCCTCATTACTACCCAGGCGGAGGACCATGGTGCTATTAGCGCCATGGTCCATGCCGGTGTCCGCCATGGCGGAATGGGGAATTACCACCCCATTCTGAGGTTGCCGGGGCGGTAATTCCCCATGCCGCCATGGTCCTTCCCCATTCCCATTTTTGCCTCATAGGGCTCAATGGGAATGGAGAAGGCGCTAAGTACGGTGCCGCAAATTGCAGCACCGTACTTAGCACCAAGGTCCCTTTGTGGGTCCCTACTTTAACGGCTGGTAAAACCAGCCGTTAAGGTCGGGTCCCGCAAGGGGACCTCGTAATTAGGCGCTAATAGGTTAACGGCGCCGCAGCATTTTACGGCGCCGTTAACCCATTAGCGCCTGGGCCGTAATGAGGCCCAGTGAGCTTCTGGGGGAAGGAGAGGAAAGGAAGGATACCTCTGAGGAGGTGTAGCTGGTAGTGTGACTTCTTAGAGACGTCAGATATATGAGGAGAGAAAGAGAGTGTGGAGCCGAAGGTGACCCCGAGGTTTTTTGCTTTGCAGGTAGGAGCAGGAAGAGGGCCAAGGGAGGCCGGCCAGAGAGCTGCAGGGAAGGAGGGAGTGGGTGTGCCGATAAGTAGAATCTCAGTCTTACTGGCATTAAGGCAAAGGTCGTTGGCGGCACACCATTCCTGGATAGCAGAAAGACAGTCTGAGATGAGGGAAGGGGGAAGAGGAGGCCGAGGGTAGCCTGAAAATGAACTGGGTATCATCCGCGTAGCACTGAAAGTTGGGACAGAGAGAGGCGATGCGGTGAGCAAGAAGTGCCAGATACTGGTTGAACAGCCACTGGGAGAGGTTAGATCCCTGGGGGACACCACAGGTAGAGAAAAAGATGTGAGAGAGGAAGGAACCCAGTTGGACCTCGGAGGGTGGATTGGAGAGGGAGGAGGTCAGCCACGCCAGAGCCTGACGAGTGATACCCAGGTTATCACAGAGACGGTTGAGCAGGATGGTGTGGTTGACAGTGTCAAAGGCAGAAGAGAGGTCGAGCAAAATGAGAACACAAGGGGTGTTAGAGTCAAGGTTTAAGAGCAGGTCCTCACGGGTGTTCAGGAGAGCAGTTTCCGTGCTTCTGGCAGCTCTGAAGCCAGACTGATGGTCATGAAGACTACCAACAGATTCAGCATGGAGATTAAGCTGGGAGATGGCCAGTTTCTCCAGGAGCTTGCCCAGGAAGGGAATGATAGAGATTGGGCGATAGTTAGCTGGGCAGGAGGGGTCGGAAGAGGGTTTCTTAAGAAGGGGGTGCACAAGGGAGTGCTTGAGGGGAAATGGGAAGACTCCAGAGGCGAATGAGTGATTGCAGAAGTCGGCCAGGGCTGGAGCCAGGGAGTCGATGTGGTCCTTGATAGTTTTGGAGGAACAGGTTTGGACCTGTTTTGACAAGACTTTCATAGATCGGACTTGTCTCGAAACCTCGTCAGCAGAAAAAAGGGGAAAGGCAGAGAAGGAGGGAGGAGGGGTGGCTGCAGAAGGGCCAGAGGGAGATCAGGGAGTGGCATTGCTAAAGATGGGTGTGCTGCCCAGGCTGCTACACTATTTTATGAATATACCGTATTGAATACCAAGGCGATTCTTTGTGAAAATCCATGGAATATGCAGGGGGTTCATATGGCACAATACCAGGAACAGAGTAGCACTTTGGAAATTGCAGAACGAGTATGATGGAGGGGGCATTAGATCGCCCAACTTCGAGATTTACTATCTAGCCAGCCAATTACAATACGTGGCGAGGTGGTTATCGGAAGACTGCACATCTGAGTCCAGATTGTTGAGGAAGGAATGTGGTCCTTTTTTCCTGAAAGAATGGATATAGGTGCAGAAGTCACAAGGAGCGGGAAGGTCAGGAATGTTGGATTTAGGGAACTCCCATGTTCCCCACAGATGCCGCTAGTGGCACTGAATGGGGTGGATGAACAATTACAGAAGACAGTCCGGAAATATTGGGAACGGATAGGCATAGCAATGTTGGGGGATGTCTGACAGGAGGGGAAGGTGGTAGAGTTCAACACACTGGTGGATGACACTGGCTTACATCACTGACAATATATCACGTATACAAGACTGTTGCAAATGTTAAAAGATACCTGGTCGGTTAGTGTTTGAAAGCCAGCCTGACGCGGCCATGGAAACATTTTACGATGTGTCAGACAGAGGCTATGAGATCTCCCGAATTTATGAGCTATTGATGTCGAGAGTAGGAAAGGAGGTGAGCCAGTTGCGACGGGATTGGGAGGAGGAAGCTGGGGAACTCCTGAGCAACGGGTTGTGGGTGAGGGTACAGAGATACCACAAAGTGCGCCGTAAGTGCTGTTGGGCTGTTCTCTACTCTGCTCCTGCTTCTGCTGCCCGCCGTGCTTCGCGGAAAGGGAAACTGTGTCAGCTTCTGCACCTCTCCTTGGGGAGCATTGGGAAGGCTCCCATGCGCGAGATGAAGCATCACTGACTTCACTGTGCCGTAACATTCAGCTAGGACAACTTCCTCAAGACTAAATATCAAGCAGATATTATTGACTTTATTGACTTTACTCTGAGTTACTCTGAGCTCATACCTTGTGGCTGCTTTATCTTTGACACACTTTAGTTTCTGCCTTATGTGCCGACATATTCTTGGCTTGTGACTGACGCTATCCTGCTTCTTTTTCTGCAGCTCCTTTGCGTGTTTGCCATGCCCCCTGCCTCCCGCGACCCGGCGCCAAGCCTAAAACACGGGTGCACACGCAGCCTTGCGCCCATCTAGAAGTGCACCGTAAGTGCTGTTGGGCTGTTTGGCGTGGTGCGGGTTGGCGGAATATAAGGTATAGCTGTAATTCTTATTCTGATTAGCACCATCTGTCTTGAGTTGATCATTCATACTATTTGCTTTGAGTTAGATCATACACACTCATGCGAACGGCATGAGGAAAAACAAGAGGGACATTTATACCTATAACAGGACCGTCCCACTGACCAGGGCAGAGGCAGGCCCTTTGACGACATTTTGACCGCACCTTTGGTATTTACCCCTGTTAAGGGCACAATGAGTATGGCCTGTAAACTTCCTTTACCCCCTTCACCACCCTCCCCTATGGGAAGTGCTGCTATGGGTTTGGTGGAGGGTGGGGGGTGGGGGGGTGTTAGGGAGAATTCTCTGTTTAGGCTGAATTTCCTAACCTAGTGAGTCCCCCAGCAGCTTTGCTGGATTTTTTGGGTTTATTTTTTCTCCTGCCAAGAGTGAGACTCTTTTACCCTCACTCTTGGACATGACTTGAGAGTGTTTCTGTGACTTGCTATGTGCTTATGGGCTAGGGGGTATTTTTTCCCCATAGGCTATCATTGGTTTTTGAATGTGTGTTACACAGCACCCTGAGTGCAGTAACACAGGGGTGTCATAGAGACCCCCAAACATAGACTCCACACCCTGGGACTGACTACTGTCTCCCTGGGTCTGTAAAGTCACCATTAACTTTACTAGTCTTAACTTAGGAACTGAACCAGTACAAACCATCTTACTGTGGAAGTACTGGTAGGGGCAATTAGATTGCCCCTGGGTCTGTTGTCGAGGGGGTACTGTCCCGTCCCCCCTCGCCGAGTTCTGGCTGGTGGCAGTGGATACCACGGAAATATTCCACCGGAATATTTCCCAATGGGATTTCCCATTGTTTTTAATGCACCACTTTTTGGGGCAATGTTAAAGATACCGCCGGTTTATTTATTTAATATAAATTCACCGGTTGGGATTTTTTGCCAGAACTTGCCGCCAAAATGGCGTCTAGGTTCACTTCAGTAACCCTGAACCCGAGTCGAGCCTTTGTTCCACTTTTGGCGGGCTTCTGCACAGAAGCCCTCCACAGTGGTGCCATTCTGTCTGGGTACCACAGGGGGTGTGGGAGGGGGTTTAGGCACCCTGGACTGAGTTGCCTTGCCAACTCATGTCGCACTCTGGTGTGATTGGCCCAAGTGGTGAGCCAACCCGCTCACCACTTAGCATGTTTGAGTGACAGCTAGGCTGTATGAATGGGGGTTTGCTGCATAAAAGCAGGGTTTTTGGGACTGGTTCTTCAGAAGTCGCCACAGGACCTAAGAAGCCGAAGAGGGAGAAGCCGAGCCGACCTGCCAAGACGACACCACCGGTGGAGCCCTGCGGAACCGTCTCACCGCTTTTTCCGACGACAGAGGAGATCTCCCGCCGGAGAGTCTCCTTCCCTTAACTGGTGGGGACAACCAGTTGCTGCCTTCTTTTCGCCGTCCCGAAGCATCTCGTGGCCGCCTTGCCTGTGCCAAGCACCCCGGCAACCGGGATACCACTTTTTACCTCAACCGCGAAAGAGGGGTAAAATCCTTTGTGACCGGAAAACTCCACGGCTGGTCTCATCCCTGGTAGTGCAATGACCTTCAGCTTTCCTCCACGTCGAGATCACCTCTTCCTCTGGACGACGCCGCGACTTGCACCCACTACCAGGAACAACTACCACCGCTGGAGGATCCTTCCCACTTTTAAAGGTACTGTGTTCCGCCCGGCTTCCCTTGCCACCGATTGTACGGGGTAGATTTAGCCCTCGGCTCTCGAACCTGGGTAAGCCTGGGACATCCTAACTAAACTTTTTCTAAATTCAGTAAAACCTTTTCTACTCACCTGCAAAGACTTGTGACATTGTGTGATCTTGGGCATATTTTCGCCTGGCTCTCTCTAAAGCAGGCCACAAACCAATTCTCCTTGTTCCACAATTGACTGCCTTTTCTAACCTTATGTGAAAAGTGTTTTACCTTGCTGCTTTCATTACTTCTGCTTTTTCCCTCCCTTTTCTAATAACTTGTTGGAGTGCCATCTGACGTTAAGCGCTCACCTCTGTTTGGAAATAAGTGGTGTTAACTTAGACGTGTCCAACAAATGACTAGGGATGTACATATAAGTAATAGTGACTGTGTTTTGACTTACTTACCTTTTTCTGTGCTAGTGTAATTTATGAGTGTGCCTTTAAAATAAATAAGTATATACTTTTACATCTAGCTCTGGTCAGTGTTTGCTTGTACTACTGTGCCTCTGTACCTATCCTGTATCCTCTATATACTGCCTAACTCTTCTTGAGGGAAGTCTGACTGCTCAGCCACAGCTACCACAGTCAATCTGTGTGGTACAGACTGCTACCAAGTGGGTTTACTGCCAACACCTGTAGTCTTAAATCTTTTGCAGTGGTCCCAGAGGGAACTGCACAGGTTTCTGCTTAACAGGGGGTGGCGGACAAATCTATTTTGCTGATTGATTCCGGTGAACCAAGCAAGAGCTTGGAGGGATTCAGTCAGCCGGCAGAATCCCTGCATCAGAAGGAAACCGAGCAAAGACCAGAGATGGTCAATAGCTCACTTCTGGCACTGTCCCAGTATCCGTTGGGGATGGAGGCGGAATGGGAAATTTCTTCAGCTCAACCGATTGCCAGGGAGACCGGGATGGGACCAGCACAGGAGGATCCCTTGAATGGCCTGATACTAAATGAACTCTCACTTCACACCATTTTACTAAAGCAGCTTATAGCTGCAGTGGAGATTCAAACTGCTCTGCTGCAAGCTGCGGAATGGCTAATTTGAATTTGCTGGAACCAAGGCTGCCCGTACTGACACCCACTGAATTCCGGGGGAGGGGGCCTTGGAACAACTTGAAGAACCTGACATGTTAATGAGAGGCCCCTAAAAGTGTTGGTCCGAGCAATGACTCTAACAAAAAAAATAAAAATGAAGATAGGCAGCCGAAACAGAAACAAATGACCCACAATCCACTCAAAAATAAAAAGAACAGAAAGAAAATTACCATCCCGAATAGAAAGAACACTTCAGGATAAAAACGGAAGAATGATAAAGTTGCTAAAAATCATTGGTGATGGCTTTTGAGAGGTGAGGCGGATGATCTGGACCGTGATATCATAGAAGTAGAAGAAGGTCCAGATGTGTTATTGTGTAAGGGGTCGAGCGGCATGGCTGCCCCAGACCAGCTCTCTGAAAATCTGAAAAACAAGGACGTCATGCGCCCACTGAGAGGACTTAGTAGTAACATCAAGGGCTCCTCATTGTCTGATCAAAACATGAAGGGAAGTTTATTTAATTTCTTCCCCAAACAAACAAAGCAGTTGGTACCCAACTCGCCTGCCCTAGATTCAACACTGGTCTCCCCTTCAGATAAAGGTGCCTCAGCTACAGGGACAACAGAGGACCCCAATGGACTGAGGAGGCTCTACTCTGGAGAGAATTGGGATCAAAGGGAGGGGGGACCTGTCACGGACGTGGCAACTGCATTAGAGTCAGGCAATCAAGGAAAAAATGTTGTAAAACTGCATACTACACACTTTACTGGCAAGCCTGAGCCCTCAGGACTATGCTTTCAATCTAAAAGTACAGGGCGTACCAGATGCCTGCAATCTAAGACTAAATAGGGCAATAAAGACCCCCTAGTTGGGCACAAATCCCTAGGAGGGGCGGAACACATAGAGGACGAGGAAGAAGCAAACTCTTTGAAAGGGGTCCCTGTGATGGAACGCGTGATCAGAAGGGTCATAAAACTGATGCTGGAGGGTCATGACAAGGTCGACCAAAGTGAATCCGCCTTTAAACCTACTTTGCCTCTGGTACTGATATTGGGTACCCAAAACAAAGCCATCCCTAAAATAACTCCACCAACACAGCTAACTAGTGCTGTTGCCAAAGAAGTACCCCAAAACCAGAATTTCAAGGCCTCAAACTCAGTTCGGGGTTTACTGAACGATGGTGTACAAAGGGAAGTGGAAGGGTATACTGAAATATGTTGGACAACCATGGAGGGCCGACTTTGCTTGGAATGTCATGATGGATACACCTTCAGTGGTTTCACAATCATTAGGTATCAATTATCGCCCCTTCAAATGCGCGGAATTTCCAAGCATATTTCTACACTATCTATTCGACAAGGGTGGTCCCCGTTGCCTGAACAAACCAATGGTTTTGGCTCTGATTGGGGAAATCCCTAGCCTCTCCCTTATTACTTCAAGAGACATTAAGCTGGTGGATTTTGTCCACCCGGTAAGATATGACTACATAAGGGTTGTATTTTACGCTGATATCGTTGAGACAGTCCTGAAAGAATGTAGTATATTCCACAAAATGGGATACGATATGGAGAGGGTGGCTCCGGAGAGGGGACCTCCCGTACAGGGGGAGAGGGGGCCGCCGGTGGAAGAGAATCATTGCACCAATGCTAACAAAATGGAAAGTACTTTTGGAGAGCCTAATCTTAGATGGTTGGCCCTCACATTAAGAAACTCCATTTCACAGCTCCAGGGCCTGAAACTGTAAACATGCAACTTTTCCCCTGATAAGTTGGAACTCGAGGGGGAATTGGTCACGGAGGAACTCTTTGGAAATATGTGCTCTACTTAAAGAATGCTTTATCTTTTGTCTACAGGAAACCTGGCACACTTCTGAATTTGTATTAGATGGCTTTATTGTTTATTCTTCTGTGGCTAAAGAAGGTACAGTAGGCAGACCAGCGGGTGGATTGCTCATTGGAGTAGCTACCTCCTTGATGCCGAAAGTTATAATAATCTATAGGATTGCTAACTGGGGATTACTATTGCTTTTACGTTTTGAACATAGTACGCCTATCGGGGATAGTGATCTTATGATTATTAATATCTATTGGAACACAAAACTAGATATTTGCGAAAGAACTAAAAAAACTGGGGGACCTGATGATGAAATGTCATGAAATTTCAAAAAATCTGGTAATGATATTGCAGGGGATTTTAATGCTGGAATTGTAAATGAACTTTCATCGTCTAAAGTGGAGACTGTGGGGAAATCTAATTTGACACTGGGACATAAAAACATGCATGTGTACCTCTGGAAGGTTTTCCTGGAGTCATGGGGTCTGTCGAATACAATGGGCCTCTGGAAAAGTAAAACTCCATACATCACCTGGCATAGAGGGACGCAAACAAGTGCAATTGATTACATCTTCCTTACAGACTCACTTATTTCCATGGTAGTGGAGCTCAGGTTGTTGAAGACTAAGTGCAGTGACCACAAGATACTGTATTTAAATTTTGAGGGGATAAGGGATCTGAGTGGCAGCCACCCGAACCTAGCGAATTTGGAAATAAATCAAGCAAAAAATAGAATTGTGTGGAATAGGGGTAACGTAGAAAAAACAAGTGTAGTCTTTCTTGACAACTTTAACTCCTCTACGTTGAACAGAACGCACTTGATGTACTCGCAAGATTCTTTCTCACATTATGTGGGAAATGTGATATCGCAAACGGTAGCCCCCATACAGCCAGATCGGGCTAGGATCAATTATACACATGCCTATGATCCCGTTATAAGAATCTACAAAACTCAGAGACAAAAGGCCCTGAGGCAGTTGGCTAAAGTAACACTTTCCCCTGAAAAAAATGGCCCTAAAAAAATACACTGCCAACTGCTGGAAAAGGAAGATCAAGGAGCATAGAGCCATGCTATATCAACTAGATTGGGAAAAAATGCTGCGTGCATTGAAGGATAATTCATCTAGATCTTTTTGGGCACTAGTTACCAAGAAGGCATCTCAAAACTGCCTGCCATTATCAAATGCTATTTCAGATAGCCAGTGGAGTGGCCATTTTGGCAGTCTTTACCAAACAAGACAATGTACTCTGCAAAATATTTTGGACACATCTGATGTTGATTTGAATATTGATATGAGCCAGCAGGATATTGGTGCTCTGATTAATAGGGCTTCGGCGTCAAGGGCGTCTGGCCCCAATGGTTTGGCTAATGTAGTTTTCAAGCAAAATAAGCAATTGTGGACCAAAATACTATTTCGAAGGGATTGTGTCCTCCGACATATTCCTCATTTTATATATCTCCTTCCAGCTCTGCTGGCCTTGGAAAAATGTTTCTCTCTAGAGGGCGCTGCGCGTCGACGTCCTCCGAGTCGATGTCCCTCGACAGTCGACGTCATCCTGCCTATAAAGGCCGCGCGCAGCGTCCGTTGCTCAGTTCCGTTTTTCCGCGCTTACTCAGTGCCTCGGAATACCGTTGCTCAGTTCTTGTCAGATTAATCCTATTTACCTCGAGTTATTCGATCCGTACTCGATGGCTTCCTCGTCGGAACCGACAACTCCTCGATCCGGCTTCAAAAAATGCCGAGATTGTGGGAAAAAGATGTCACTGACTGACCCTCACAGAGTTTGTCTGTGGTGTTTGGGAGGCTAAGGCCCTGAAGGAGCGTAGGGGGAAGCTGGAGAAAGGTAAGACTTTTAAAGCTTCTTCTTTGTCGACGAAGTCGAGACACTCGTCTCCTCGTCACCATACGCGCTCCAGGTCTCGGAGTGGGTCCCATCACTCCTCGAGATCGAAGCACTCGAAGAGGAGACGTCGAAGATCCCCTTCTCCGTCTTCCTCTTCCTCTGTTTCGCCAAAAAGAATCCCTTGCCCCACGAAACATAGTTCCCGGGCTGAATGGGAGGAATTCCGCAAAAATATGATGAGCGTCTTCGAGAAAGCGGCCTTAACCCCCTCGAAGACTGCCGAGAGCGATGCTCTGGTCGAAAGACCCGAAGGTCAAAAATGCTGCGAGTCGCAGTACCCGGCGAAGGAAACCTCTCGAGCGCGTCTCGAACCCTCGAGTAGGACTATGACCTCCAAACCTTCCTCGAAGGTTCCGTCGACGAGGGTTCCGTCGACGCCGAGGTCGGTGTCTTCGACGCCGTTGTCGAAGGGACCTTCGACACACGGGTCTGTCGACTCGACGCCAGCTTCGACGCCAAGAAAAGTCACGGTTACGACACACCCAGTGATTATCCCCAGGTCCTCGACGTCGATGGCTTCGAGATTGTCGAGTAGAATTCCAATTCTGTCGAGGTCTTCGCCTTTGTTTGCGACGCCACGCTCAAAGCCTTCGGCGTCGACGACATCGACGTTTTCGAGGCCGATAATGACAAGTTCGGCACCCTCTGCCTTGGAAATGGGATTTACTCCCTTTGAGTTCAGAACAATTGAGAACTATGTCCTCAATTTTGGAAGAGGGTGAATTGTCTGAACAGGAAGACACATTTGAGTTGCAGGGACCTGTAACCCCAATTAGAGAGGAACTTTCCTCTGAAGAACGCAGGTTAAAGGATCTTCATGATTCCTTACAGGAGGCAAGTGGATTAGACACTTCCCCTGCGGTGGAGTTTGCTAGGCCAGACCCGGGGGAGCATGCTGAAACCCCCTATAGAGCCTTAATGGCCAGGATCACAGAGTTCTTGGGGTGGTCTGCGCCTTCACAATCTTTCCAACAAGATGACCTCACGGATATTCTTGACAAAGGCCCACAGGAGGATCCTGTGGTGCCTTTTCATAAAGCTCTTCAGAGGAAGATCATGACAAACTGGGAAACCCCAGATGTCGTACCAGCAGTAAATAAAAAACTGTCTACAAAGTACAGGGTATCTTCTACAGACCCGGAGTTTTTGTCTAAACACCCATCCCCAGAAAGTCTGGTGGTACAGGCAGCATCCTCTACCGATGTCAAGACGGCTTATCCTACCGTCCCACAGGACAGGGACGATAAAAAATATGATGCTATGGCAAAGAAAGTCTTTTCAGCATGTAGCATGGCGTTAAAATCTGTTAATGCTACTTGCACCCTTGCTAGGTTCAGCCATACACTTTGGGAGTGTGCTTCTACAGCGACTTACTGCATCCCGGAGGGAGAAGAAAGGGATGCGTTCCTGAATATTATACAGGACGATAAAGACGCTATGTGCGAATCCCTCCAGACGGGCATTGATTCGGCTGACAGTATCAGCAGAGCAATGGCGGCAAGTACATCAACCAGGAAATTCGCTTGGTTGAGAAAGTCTGGTTTTGCCCCAGATGTGCAAGCCAGGCTCTTGAACATGCCATTTGATGGCTCTTCTTTGTTCGGGAAAAAGGCGGATGACAGTTTAGAGAAACTGCAAACTTCAAAAGCAGCAGCTAAATCCCTAGGAGCTGCAATCCGTCAGACTCCTTTTCGTCCCACAGGAACCTCTGCGAGGGGCAAGTCCTTTCGCTTCTACTCCGCATTCGGAAGAGGTAGAGGACGACCGGTTCAAAGGGGACAAAGAAGAACTACCCGAGGTGGACGGGGTAGATATTCAAAAGCCGCAGCAACAGCAGGCGCTTCTTTACCATCGGCATCTGCATCAGCCGCCCTAAAACCACTCTGAGGACTTCCCTCACAGGACACCTGTAGGAGGCAGGTTGACTCAACACCTGGCGGTATGGCAGGCTATCACATCAGATGCTTGGAAACAGTTGCCCAAGGTTACTGCCTGCCTTTCCTATGTATACCTCAGAGTCATCCACCGGGGATAAGCTCTCAGAAAGCTCTAGATCCGCTCCTCTTGCAGGAAATTTTGGACCTGCTAGAGAAAGGTGCCATAGAACCGGTACCTGTAGCGGAGAGGAACAAGGGCTGGTACTCCCCTTACTTTTTCATTCCAAAGAAAGACGGAGGACTGAGACCCATCTTGGACTTGCAAGAATTGAACAAATTCCTCAGAAAAGACAAATTCAAGATGGTCACTCTTTCTCAGATCCTCCAGGCCCTTCAGTTCCAGGACTGGTTGGTATCTCTGGACCTTCAGGACGCTTATTTCCATGTTCCTATCCATCTCAAACACACGAAATACCTGAGGTTCGCAATTGGCAACTCTCACTATCAATTTCGAGTGCTGCCATTTGGGCTGACCTCCACCCCGAGGGTCTTCACCAAGTTAATGTCGGTAGTGGCTGCAAGTCTAAGGAGGGAAGGGATTCACTTCTAACCCTACCTGGACGATTGGTTGATCAGGGCTGTTTCTTCGGAACAAGCTCAGATCCAGCTAAATCACGTGTGCCACTTCCTTCACAGACTGGGCTTCTCCCTCAATTTAAAGAAGTCACAAATGATACCATCGCAGAGACTCCAGTTCATAGGAGCGATCCTGGACACTTCCCTGGGAAAAGCCTCGCCACCAGAGGTGAGGGCTCAAGATATTCTACAGATGGTTACCAAGTTCCAACATGCCCAACGTCTCCCAGCCTTCGACTTTTTGAGGTTGCTAGGCCTCATGGCATCCTGCATTTTCCTAGTGCCAGAGGCTCGCCTGAGAATGAGATCCCTCCAGTGGGCACTGAGGACTCAGTGGTCACAATTCTCAGGGAGAATGACAGATCTTCTTCAGGTTCCCGACAGAGTAGCTCGAGACCTTCAGTGGTGGGCCTGTCAGGAGAACATTCTGAAAGGAGAACAGTTTTGGCAACCCTGGCCGGAGATAACAGTAGTCACGGATGCCTCACTCACGGGGTGGGGAGCCCACGCCAACGACTTGACCATCAGCGGTCGTTGGTCTCCGTCGGAGTCCAGACTACATATCAACCTGTTAGAGCTGAGAGCCATCAGACTTGCGCTGAAGGCGTTCCTGCCAGCTGTACAAGGGAAGAACATCCTGATAATAACGGACAACACGGTGGCCATGCATTACCTCAACAAAAGAGGAGGCGTAGGATCACTACCCCTGTGCAGAGAGGCGATGCAGCTCTGGTTTTGGGCAATCCAAGAAGGAATCTCTCTATCGGCAGTTCACCTAGCCGGAGAGAAGAACTTGACAGCGGACGCTCTGAGCAGGCAGAACACAGTCTCCCACGAGTTGGAGCTAGCTCAGGAAGTCCTTCAAGAGATCTTCGCCCTTTGGGGAACCCCTCAGGTAGATCTGTTCGCCACCAGCCTAAACAGGAAATGCGACCTGTTCTGCTCAAGGGAATTTCCCCCAAAAGGAGCTCTGGGAGACGCGTTTATAGTGGACTGGGAGTTTCCGCTTCTGTACGCGTTCCCACCGGTCCCTGTCATTCCTCAAATGATCAGGAGGTTGAGAAGATTCCGGAGAACCATGATCCTAATTGCCCCGGATTGGGCCAGGAGAACGTGGTACCCGGACCTTCTAGACTTGTCCATCTGCCCTCCAATTCGAATTCCACTCAGAGAGAACCTACTCTCACAGAAGGGAGGTCAGGTTCTCCATCCAGACATCAAAACCCTCAACCTTCACGCTTGGCTTCTGAAAGGCTGAGGTACAAGGATTGGGACCTCCCTGATGATGATATGGAGGTGCTGCTTTCGGCAAGGAGGCCAGCAACAAAGTCTTTATACCGCTGCCGTTGGAACAGATTTTGCAGCTGGTGTAGAGAACAGAATATCGACCCTTTTTCATGTGGTACACCAATGGTTTTGTCCTTCCTACTATATTTGGCAAATTCAGGCCTTAAAGTTTGCACCATTAAGGGCTATCTCGCAGCGCTATCCATCTTTAAGCGCACTGCGGAAGAACCATCCTATTTCAAATTACCCTTGGTTATACAGTTTCTAAAGGGGTTAACCAATGTTTATCCCCCAAGACCATTCCTAGTTCCCCTATGGTATTTAAACTTAGTACTTACTTTCCAGATGGGCACACCTTTCAAACCTCTCCATTCTTGTTCGTTAAGATTCCTTACCCTTAAAACTGTTTTATTAATAGCACTTACATCTGCTAGAAGGGTGAGCGAATTACAAGCTCTTTCTTGTAAACCCCCTCACACAATATTTCACAAAGACAAAGTTGTCCTGCAAGTGAAGCCTAATTTCCTCCCAAAGGTGGTTTCTGAATTCCATATCACTCAGAAGATTACCCTACCATCTTTCTATCCTCCTCCTCACCCGGGGAAAGAGGAAGAGAGGTTACACAGGCTAGACCCTAGGAGGGCTTTAAGTTTTTACATCAGTAGACTAGCCAGGATAAGACAGGCAGACCAGCTGTTTGTAAGTTGCGCATGTCACAAGCTGGGGTTACCAATAACTAAGCAGACAATTTCCAGATGGATCATTCTAGCCATTCTGGAATGTTATAAACTGGCAGGGAAAGAGCCCCCTCAAAACCTTAGGGCTCATTCGACCAGAGGTATTGCAGCTTCATCGGCCCTCAAAAGAGGCGTGCCGGTTAAAGACATCTGTGCGGCCGCTACATGGTCGTCTGTCCATACCTTTACACGTTTTTACAATTTGGATTCCTCCAGTCAAGAGACTAGGTTTGGAAGGGCTGTACTACATTCTATTCATCAATAGAAGACAGTGTGAAGTCAGTACTCCCTCCTCCAATAATAGAATACTGCTATGGGAGCCTATCTAAGATGAGGAATACGTCGGAGGACACAATCCCTTCGAAGAACAACTTACTTCTTACCTTGTAAAGTTCTTTCGACGGGATGTTCCTCCGACGTATTCCTCATCGACCCTCCCATCCATCCCCGCAGTTCTACTTCCCCTGTTGTTGCAGCTTACGCTCCTTCAGGGTGATTAGTTTAGTCCAGAAAGTATTATTGTGGGCTACAAAACGGAACTGAGCAACGGACTCTGCGCGCGGCCTTTATAGGTAGGATGACATCGATACGGCGGCTGTCGAGGGACATCGACTCGGAGGACGTCGACGCGCAGCGCCCTCTAGAGAGAAAAAATTTTCCGAGGCCAGCAAAGCTGGAAGGAGAGATCTAAGATGAGGAATACGTCGGAGGAACATCCCGTCGAAAGAACGTTACAAGGTAAGAAGTAACTTGTTCTTCTATTATTTCATGACCTACTTCAGACACGCATTATTCCGGCCTCTTGGCATATTTCTTTTGTGATTCCAATATATAAAAAGGGTGACCGCTCCAATCCTCTTAAC
This sequence comes from Ambystoma mexicanum, assembly GCF_040938575.1. Classification (NCBI taxonomy): domain Eukaryota; kingdom Metazoa; phylum Chordata; class Amphibia; order Caudata; family Ambystomatidae; genus Ambystoma; species Ambystoma mexicanum. The sequence goes on from NC_090923.1 coordinate 1,135,348,338, forward strand.
TATCGGCCAATAGCCATATTGGATGCAGACTTAAAAATCTTCTCTGGTATTATTTTAAATCATATACATAGCTGGATTAACAGGAATACTATCCTGTCTAAATTCCAATTTGGTTTTAGAAAAAATGTGGGGACTGATGTGGGAGGGCTCCTGTAAACCACTATGCAGAACAAAGCATGGAAAAAGGACGCTGCGCAAATTTACATCGCATCCATTGATTTGTCAATGGCATTTGACAAAGTGGATGGAACGGTGCTGTGGGGCAAGTTAAAACATCTGGGAATGCCACTTGTCCTACTTTCCATTCTAATCCAGTTACACAAGGGATCCCAACTGCAGGTCCGGCTGAATAATGAGGGTAGTCCCTCCAATTTAATCGATGCACCGAAGGGACTAAGACAGGGGTGCGTTTTCGCACCTACGATTTTCAACCTCTATGTCTCAGATGTAAGGGCGGGGCTGGAAGAGGTGGCTTTTGTAACCCCGCTGATTGAGGGGGAAAAAATCTGTTGGTCTGCATACGCAGATGATTTCATGCTTTTTGATGACACTCCCATAGGGTTGCAGCGTCTGCTTTGTAGATTCCGAGACTACACTGTAGCAAATCATCTACAGATTAATGAGAACAAGACAGTTGTTATTCGACTGCACCCGAGTCCCTACATAAAACAATACTCCTGGTTTTTGAACCACATAAAATTAGCAGTAAAACCTAATATAAGATACTTGGGATACCCAATTTTTGGCAACAAGCAGAAATTTCACTATAGACAACACATGGATGGGAAAATCATACCTTTACTGTTACAATTGAAAAAAATTGATTGCAAATATGGGAAATTTTCGGTTTTACCAGCTCTGTGCTTTTATAAGCAAAAAATACTGCCACAGGTTTGCTATGGAGTGGAGCTTTTTCCATGCTGGTCTATGGAAGAACTGTGCAAATATGAAGGACAGTTATTGAGAATAATTCTACCATGCTTACCAAAGTGTATCCCGGTGGCAGTTTTAAGGTATGAATTAGGCTTAAATTCTCTCATGCATGATAATGTGGAAAAAAATATCCCTACTGAGGAAACTGGTGACAACAGTGAGAAGAACCCTTTGATCTCCTGGGTTCGGGTATACGCAGCAATAACACTATCTACTTATATGATCTATCTCAGGGAAGAATGGACAACACATCTTGAGGAGTTGGGCCTAACCCTTGAACTCCTAATGTTTAATCCAAACAAAGTAAAAAAAAGATTGGAATGGGGGGATTGGGATAATACAATGGGTACAGTAGGGGCCACTAGGTTCCAAAAACACATTGTAAACCACTATAAAAAACTGGGCACTGTTAAAACATATCTTGCACTGTTCCCCGATAAACCAGCTAGGCATATATTTACGCCCATTAGATGTAATGCTCTACCGACTAGATACATTTCATCTGCTCGGAGCAAAGATCCTGTACGGGAACTAAGCTGTCGATTTTGTGAGGTAATGGGAGTGGAAGAGACGTTCGAGCACCTGATGGCATACTGCTTCACATTAAGACTTCTTCGGATACAGTATTTTAGCAAATTTGTTGCTTTTTTGGGGTTCAGTCAACTTGCAATCGCTCTGAATGAAAATGCTACATGGAACAGATAAATCTCTACAATTAACCATTGTGAGGTATTTGAGATGTGTATGTAAACTAGAAGTACAAAGTGAATCACATGTGGGAAATGTTGACTAAGTAAGCCTATGAGTAGAACACTAGAATTCTGTGATGTTGGCAATGACATTGAGAACTTTGCATCCTCTCTAATCTGTTTCTAGCTTTTTTTTCTTGTGTAATGATGGTAAATTGCTCATGTTATTTATATGTTGCGATGTTTTTTTTATTCTGTGATTGTCTTGTTTTATCTGATCTTGTGATTGTCTTGTTTCTTTAATTATCTATTAATATGTTTTAAAATCGTATAGTTTTCTTCTAATTTTTGTAAAGGTTATTCATAACCATATACAAATAAAAAAATTAAGAAAAGATACCACAAAAAAGTGTCTAGGAACGCGAGTTTGGAACAAATCCAGTTGTACATTACCCACAGAGCGTACATGACCCCTCCGAAGATTGCAAGGTTTAAGAATGCAGGAACACAATCATGTCCTAAATGCAGAGAAGAGAATGCGGGATTGGTACATACATGCTGGGCATGCTCAGAAATAAGGAGATTCTGTGAGGAGATAGCCCACCTCATGGCGGAGAAAGAGATAAGGCTAGATGTGGGAGGGTTTCCCAGGCCACGTAAGCTAAAGCATGTCAGTAAACTTAAGGACCAGCTTATATACTGGCTAAGCGCAGAACAGCCATGAACTGGAAATCACGTAATAGGCCGAGAGTTGAAGTGTGGTGGCATGACCTTTGTAAATGGGCAGATGCAGAAACAGTGGTGTGGGGCGAAGCAGCTAGCATATGGAGGGAGGAGGAAGCTGAAACATTGATAGCCTGGAGACACTTAGTAGCTATGCTATCGGGATCTGCCCAAATTGACCCAGATGTTAGTGGTTCCTCGGCGGGTGAAGGGGAAGGGGTGTGCCCAGTTGAAGTGGTAACAGACGGTGGTGTGGGGTAGGCTTGGGATAGGGAAGGGGAGCAAGGGGGAGGCGGTGGACACAGCATAGATATAGCACGGAAGACTTGAAATGTAAAAGCATTGTTCACTGTCTGATTTCTTTTGGTTGATTGTGGTTTGTTGTTAAAATTAATAAAAATTGTTTTAAAAAAATATCTGGGGTTTGACTTAGTGGACGCGAACCTGTAAAGATGTAGAAAGAGGCGTTAAAGAAAAAAATTCATCCACTAATCGCACAAATGCGAATTGTCTACCCAAAACGCTGCAAATATTCGATGCTACCCCTGATTGAGTTTTATATTCTCAAGGTAGAGGCCACAATACTCTACGGCCTAGATATGTGCTTAATGCAAATTGATATAATTCTTGACCAAATCCATGGTGAATTATGGGAGAAAACCCGAAGACTTGCAAACTCACTTCTGAATGTTATTCTTAGACATGAGCTAGGGCTCTCTGCGCTGTCTGCTAGACATCATTGGCGATTACTTCTGACTTTTGCTAAGATGATGTTCCCTCCACCTAACTCACTGTATGAGAATTTAAGGATTATGATTAGGGAGCGTAACCCCCGTCCATGGTCAAATATTCTAATAGAATGGAAGCTCTACTATTGGAAATGAGGCTAAAGACAGCGGACCTTGAATTTAGGCAAATCCATGTTTAAAAAAAACTCTGAGCTAGATTGGTGTCACAAGATTGAGCGCATATCCTTATTACGATCTTATAAGGAAATTCACAATTCACCACAAAAGTGTACCTCGTCAGCTAAATTTGGTGCAATTTCCTTTTAACGTATTGCATGACCTTTATTTAAGGTTCAAACTGAATCAGATTCCAACGTATGATGGAATCAAATAATGGTACCCTCACATTAGAAAGGATGACAATGAGAATTGTAGATTTTGTAAAATGAAACAAATAAACATGTGGTTATTTTCAATCCTTATTTTGATGAGAAACAAACTCAAAGCTTTTGAATTTTGAGAATTGGTAGCACCAAACTATCTAGGGAATAGTTTTGGGCCACATGTATGTGGGGACCAGTATCAGTCTGATTCTCTGATTATCAAGATTTCTCTTACACATAAATGAGGAACTCGCGAGTAAGCTTCAGTCTCTGCTTAATCAACAGCTGTTTAAAAGTTGTGTCAGAATGAGTTTGTAATGCAACTTTCTAGCACTTATGTGAAGTTGTTTTGCTTATTTGAGTTATTGCTGCAATTTAGTGGTATGCCATTGGAATTGTGAAGAAAAAATCCGGAAAAGGGGGAAACCAACACACTTAACATTGTTATAGCAATACCCCCTTCTCTGATGTACTAATGAATCATTAAATAATGGCATATACTTTGTATGACTTTGTCAATTGATTATTGTGCAATTTTGTGATGGGTTTGATATTATGCCCTTGACATGTTATGTTGTGGTTGGGGCAATTTGGTTTAAAGTTACATTATGTATAAGCGTTGCTCCACAATCTTTGGTGAATCATATGCAGGCATATGAGGATTTTATTGGAAATGTGTAAAGGAACTACGTCTTTTATCAGCAATGTGAAATTATGTATTCATATAGAAGTATGGAATATTGGGCATATGTATGTTGTAAAAGTTTGTTGACAAACTAAAAACAACACATTTTTTTAAAAATACTGTGTTCTTCCTATTTTGTCCAGCGCACTACCATGCACCATCTTTTTTACTGCATAATGCCATTTAGGAGTGCCATATACACAATGTCCGTGCCATGATGTTTAAGGCCTACCCTTTGGCAATCTAGTGTTTTTTGGCTTTCTTCTCTCTAATGTCCGCAAAAGCCATGTAAGGTATTCACTTTCGTGGAATTAGCATGGAATCCTGGACAAATAGCATTGTGTATATGACCTGGTGGAAAGGAATTGGGAACAGAGATTGCTTGGTCCCAGTCAACATCCATGAGAGCATTTCTGTGGGTGGCCAGATGCTGGGGTTTGTTCAGCCCTCACCTTTGAGATGCTGCTGGTCACATTGCTGGGCTGGGGCAACCTCCAGCACGAATTTTTCATAAGTAGAGTCCTTTCTACTGTCCCTCAGTTCATCCACTGGTTTCAAAACCCTGAAGAAGAGGACACTGCACTGAAGATCCGGAAGATTACTGCGATGGACCACCAGCATTGACAAAGCCATATCACGGTGAAGCCCTGCTTCTCTTGCTGAGAACACAGACAACCCTTGCCAGTGCTTCAACCTTTGAATTAGTGGGACCAACCATTCCCTGCCCATGAACCAGAAGCCTGCATCAGAGGAAGATGCAGGTTTTCCTGAGGGCTGCCACTCTTCTGCAAGGGCCTTTCTGCTGCACCAGTCACCGTCCTGAGCAGGATCTTGGGACTCTGCAGGTCGTCGACTTGTGGCGTAAGATTGTCACTCTTGCTGTTGGTGCTGTCCTGGATGACGAGGGGCCCTCCTGGAGTCAAATCTTTACTGCCGCCACAGTTCCCACCTGGTTTCTTCTGCTGTGTTGTGGGGGTCTGTTCACATTGTAGGAAACTTTCTGCACCATTGATTGTGGTGTAGGGGGTAACAGGCAAAGTGACTAAAGATGGTGTTGGGTCTAGCTACACAGTGGTTCCGATCTTTAGTTCAGTGACTCTTAAATAACCCAGGAGCGGTCGCTCCTTCAGTCGGAGTACGGGGCACAAGTGTACTTACCTATTTTCGTGCCCCCTTCCCACGGTTTTTTGAAGTATTGCCAAAGATATTTTGCCAACTTACAGTTTACCCATTTTCTGTTACCGGCTGTTCCACTTTTTTCTTTACTGCAATATTCCGGGCGTAGACCCCATGTGCCCTTCTTATTACCCCAACCCTCCACCCCATATATACCTTAGCCCAATTTACCATGTGCATTTTGCTGCAAAAAAGTGGGAAACGGTCTGCAAAAATGAATTTGGCTAAACTGTACGTCGGCAAAACAGGGTTAGACCCCTCCCACCATTAGGAAATTAATGAATGCAAAATTCACTACCTACTCTCTCTTGCCTGGCTGTAATCAGTGGAGTTCTATCCAAGGATCCACCCCTCAGAGTAGCACCATGTGAGGTGGGTTTGATTGTTTTGTTTATTTGATATAGCGTGAGTACAAAACCCTCAGGTAGCTGGGCGCAAGCAATACAAGAATACTTGGAAACTTAGTTACAGAGCAACGCAAGAATACTTGGAACTTGGTTACAGTACAATTCAAGGATACTTAGGAACTTGGTTGCAGAACAGTGCAAAAGTACTTATGAACAGGGTGGTGGAGCAATGCAAAAATACTTGGAAAAAGAAGATTACAGAGAATGTGTTCATGGTATGCTAAGTTGCAGAGCAGTCGGAAAGAGGAAGGCGAGGGAGTGCGGGTCATAACAAAGGTGAAAGTCATAAAGGGGAAGTTATGTTTCAGTGTCAGTAGCTCGTAGCCAAGTAGTGACTCTCCGTCTGAAACTCGAGTAGGGCTGGTCAGTTCTACGGTCTACAGGGAGTTCATTCCATGTTTGGCCAGCTATAACTGGGAAGCTAGAGCCACCAGCAGAACTCTTTTTGTATAGGGAAACCATATGCTTGTAGGCATTAGTGAGTCTCGTAGGTCTGTCAGAGATTTCTTTAGTAACTCTGTCAGCAAGGTAAGGAGGAGCTAGGTTGTTAAGACATTTGGATGTTAGAGAAAGGGTTTTGAGAGTTATCCTGTCTTTAATTTTGAGCCAGTGTGTTTTTCTTCGAAATGCCGAAATGTGTTCTCTGATCGGCATGTTTAGAGCTGCTCTAAGAGCGTTATTTTGGAGCCTTTGAAGTTTATCAAGGATGTATTTATGGGAACCTGCATATAGAGCATTGCAATAATCCAGTCTGGATAGAATAGGTGCGTTAGCAAGGGTAATGCAACTAGTCTCAGATAGGAACGGTCGGCAAGCTTGGATCAATTTGCAGGTGTAAACTGTGGAGGATGCTAGAACGTTGGTTTGTTTCTTGAATGTGAGTGCTTAGTCGAGATAGACACCAAGGGTTTTGACTGCAGGCATCACTTTAATGACATTACTGTCAATGTTAAATGAGTCGTAGCTAGGATTGAGTTTTTTGATAGCCGACTCTGAGCCTAGGATTGTATACTCCTAAAAGGGAACACTTAGTCACACCTGGAACGGTGGAACTAAAATCTGTGCACACTTTAGAGCAAAACAATGCCTGCTGAATTCAAAGGAAAAGTAAAAAAAAAGAGAAATACAGTTTTTAATGTGTAATATGAAGTGATTTCAGAAGACCGTAGTAGTCATATATAATGAATGAAGTCTCACTACTTCATATAATAGATTGTGAACATAAATCTGTCGCACAACATAATATTTGCATTGATACAGAGATAACATTTTCAATTGTTAGAATTTCACAACAAGCTTTCAAGTAAGAACAGTATTGCCTCAGTTTATTCTAGGAAATAAATCAAGATATACACTTCTAAACAATGATGATTTCAAAGTGTATCCTTTACTCTAAACACGACCCGTTTCGGGCTTAGATGCCCTTCATCAGGTATAACAATTCATAGATTATGTAAAATAAAGAAATATATTTGTAACTACGAATTATGTCCACTACCTATTGTTGTACTTTCCGATCTGCAACAATTATATGAACACATTGACCTTGGTGTCCTAGAGATGCCTCTTCTCTTTGTGATAACAAATTCATGTCAACCTACGTATTAGGTCTTCTCTCTAATCGAGAGAGTGGAATCTGGGGGTAAAGAGAATAAAAAATAAACTACATGAGTTTTATGGTAATAGTGGGCCAGAAATGGGACCAGTTGCTACTATATAGCGATGGGTCCCACTTCTAAGCCCTTTGTTAATTGAGTTGAATGCACAAACGTTTTAGATATGAAATGAAAAACGCTCACCTCGTTGCAAAACGCACTGGGTTTCGTTTGCTTGAAAAAGAGTCAACTTTTGGCCGTGCAATGGCATTGGATGCTTTAACACCATGTCTACGATATGCTGGTAAGTATAATATAATCCTGAAAGAGGTGTCCCTGTGTACTCCTAATACTCTTACTTATCTTATAAATCCAAAGGTGCATTTAAAATACATACTTTTACCAACGTGTTGAGTTTGCCAAAGCTTGTGCATGGAAACTTTTGAGACCACCTACCCCTCTCTCGGGTACTTATCCGAAACCTTGAGTATGTTGCTGCATTAGGCCTGCTTATCTGATAGAGAAGAACTGCTGAAGTTGAGTGACTGCCTTGTATTTGTAAGGCAGGGTAAATTGTTTGTTTTAATGCATTGTTCTTCCAATTTACTTGCTACGATTTCATTGCTTTTCTTGATTGAACTGGGTTTACTGTCTATTAGTGTAAAATATAGGTAGTATCACTTTGAGAGTGCCAACTGTGTGCATTTAGGTGTATAAACATGTATTGTCTGATATAGGTTTTTATTGAGTTTTAGGAGCATTTTTCAAAGTTACCTTCGAATGGATTGTGTCCTCCCACGTATTCCTCATCTTATGATAAATCGCTATCTCCAGCTTCGCTGCTTCCGAAGCAGCGAAGCTGGAGATAACGATTTATCATAAGATGAGGAATACGTGGGAGGAACAGCCAGTCGAAAGAACGTTACAGTTGGTAAGTAACTTGTTCTTGTGTTTTAGAACTTAGAAAAGTCCACCTATGCGTAGCAAGGTTATTCAAAACTTCAGTTTGCAAAGTCACTCTCTTAAGTAACCTTAACCAAGAAGCAAAGCTGACCTAAGGAGGAAAGGACAATGTTGTGTAGTACAGTTAGCACTTAGCAGAACTGATGAGGAAAAGGCCCACATAGCTATGTTACAAAACCAACACACTTTTATTATGATACTACACTAAGGCACCCTGTAAATATTTCAAGTAAACATGTATTTTTATTTATTTATTTTATTGTGCATTTGTAAGGTGCTTATACATCAAGAAATTGTTTCAAAGCGCCCACAGGGCAAATGCGGAGGGAACATGGGAATAAAGGGCAAATAGAATAAACTGATGTACAGGAAAGAGGCGGTCCTAATGGGCCTTGTGAGCATTCGGAACATGCAAGTGCAGAGAGGGAGAAAGGAAGGGGTAAGTGCTACAAGTTCCACAGAGGGAAGTGCCAGGGAGTCAGTTGCAAGCAACCGTTCAGGCATCAGTTCCTGGTAGGCATTACCTGGTAAAGAGTCATCACTTGCCAATACAATAAGTGCAGGCCTTTGAGAAACACAGGCAAGTGCTGGGAGAGGGTGGAAGCCCAGGACCCAGAAGGACACATAAGGGCCCAGGCCACCAATCTTAGCGACTTTGGGGTTTAGCACGGGAGGGAGAGGGGGGAAGGCGGAGGTGTAGAGGAAGGTCTTGAGGAGCTTCTAGAATTTGAGGAGATCCGGATCAAGACGGGAAGGAAGGGGGAGGCTGTTCCTGTCATGAACCATCGGACACGCCCCTTTTGGACTTCCTGGTGCTTGACACATCGGGGCTTACACTCTGTTGTACTTCCAACATGGCCATGAAACACAGAACGCTGTCTACCAGCTTTCACGTCAGACGTAGCACGTTCTATAAAGAAGCCACGCCCTTGCGGCCCCACGCGTCTCAACGCTGCTGATCGCTGTGGCTAGACGTGTGCTCCTTAGTTCGCCTTCGCTGAACTCTGTAGTTTCCTGGTTCCCGGACCCTCGCTTCCTCCTTCTATCTTCCCTTCCTCCTTATCCTGTCTTACATCCCGGATTCCGTGCACCCGCCTCCGAGTACACCTCCTTCGTTTTCTGGACTTCCTGGAGATTCCTAGTGATCCTGGATGTAGAACGCTGAACTCACACTGGAACCCAAAGACGCCCATACGGGGTTGTACAAAACCCAAACCATACGCAAGAAGACTCCTTCCAAGAATTCCAGCAAACATCAAACTCAGGTGAGAAAGGGGGAAACCTGTGACAGTTCCACAGGAGGGAGCCAGCTCAGGAAAAAGAACGGCCACCATCTCGCTGCTTAGAGAAACTCTTGACGCGCAGAGAGTTGGAGCTGGAGGAGCGTAAAGATCTGGAGGGAGAGTATTTGGTAATAGCAAGTTGTAGATAGCGTGGTCCCCGTCCCCAGACAGCCTTATGGATGATGCAACGGGATTTTAATGTGATCCTTGCGGTATCCAGTGATTCCCTCGAATACTAATCATCGAATGCAAAAGCCTCAGAAAAAAATGCATCAAAAAATGAATTTCTTTTGTAGGTAAAGGTTTTCTTTTATGGGTTAAAATGGGTTTTAAGGGGTAAAAGAACAGGGGTTGGGGGGCCCACTCAATAAATATATATTTTTTTAATGAATTTTTTTAATGCATTTTATTTCAAGGCTTTTGCTTTTGATGCTTTAGATGTCAAGGCTATCACTAGGAACTGATCCTTGCAGCAACCGGGAGTCAGTGGAATGATTTTAGGGCTGAAGAGATATGGTTCGTGGGCTTGAGGCCAAGGATAGGTCTCGGAGCCCTATTCTGGATAAACTGGAGGGGGGCAGAGCGAGGAAGAGGGTAGATTAAGGAAAAGACTGTTGCAGTAGTCCAGCCTAGAGAACCAGAGCTCTAGAGACATTGAACTTCTTGGGAAAAGTGAGAAAGGAAGTATACCTCTGAGGAGCTGGAGTTCATAATTGGCGTTCTTGCCAAGGTCCAGGATGTGAAGGAGAAGAGTGGAGCCGAAGATGACTCCAAGGTTTCTGGCTTTAGATGAAGGAGAAGGGGAAGAGCCCATAGAGGGCGGCCAGAGTGAAGGGAGGAAAGAGGGTGTTCAGCTTAGTTGGGTAACCCCCTATGGGTTAAACACTTACTTTAGGAACACAGGCATGTATTGAAACAATAAATGCATTTACCAGGCTAGCCAGAACATATGTTAAGCACTGTTAGGGTGTTTCGCCAAAGTCCCGTCTGTGATAAGACTTCAGAAAGCCTGCATTGGATGAACAATGTTACACCCGTTGGGCTTAGCCTGAACTACCCAAAGGTTTGGTAGCAATGCCTGAGCAGCCAGGCTTTGTCTAGGAGGGATGGGGCTGAAGTGATGCACACAGTACTCTGAGCATACACTTAGTTCAAGGAAACTCATACACATTTGAGTTATATAAGAAAATAGGTATTTATTTATGTACACTAAGGCTTGTAGCATTCAAGTAAGGTAAGTACTATCACACAATAATATAATAGGCGAACAGATGCAATATTCACAGAGTTAGATGCTTCAGAATAGCAATAATGGTAACAAATAACATAATCAAACCACCTGAAACATATATGCAACGTATAGAAACTTTGATAACTTAGAAAGTCCAACCAGTCTTACGTGAGTCTTACAAAGTCAGAGGGGACACTGGGAGAACAGTGACCAAAGGCTGGTGAAGACAAGGCAAGAAAGCAGAGTTAGGGGATCAAAGGAGCAGAGTCCAGCAGAAACCTATTCAAGTTTGCAGGTTGATAAGTTAGGTTTGCTTTTGCAAGGAAATAGTTTCCGTAGCCGGATTGCCCCAAAGACGAGTTTCCCAAGGCAAGGAAGAACACAATGGGTTTTCCACCCCAATGTAGCTCAAGGTAGCCCCTGGAGGGGTGCAAGGATTAATTGAATACAGCCCCCTGGAGCAAAAGAACAACAGAGAAAGCCCCAGGTAAGTACCTAGGAGTGGGACATTACCTTTTCAATGAAGAGCACGATGCCACAGGACGGTCCGCAAGGTGAGGTGACAGCAGACTCCGGTTCAGGTTTCTTGGCCTTGGCGGCTCAAGAAGGATCTTTGGAGGCACCAGACAGTTGCACTCTTTCAGTGGGATGCCAAGCAGAAGCTCTTCATGGCACTGACTCGTTGGAGCCCTTCACAGGCTTCAGAACAGCGACCGTCGTTGTCCGGGAGACTTCTCTCCAGTTCTCGGTTCTCGACTCGGCCAATGGGAACATATAGGAGCAGGAAAGAGTCATTGCAGGCCCAGAAGGATGCCCAGAAAGATGCCCACAAGGTTTTAGCCAAAACTGCGCTTCACTAGACGATGTACTGCAAAATGGCACGGGTGGCAGGGTATTGGGATTTTGTAGGCCCGGGAGGCGTAGTTCTTAGCAGAATGGTTAAAAATACAGGTGGTCTTGAGACAGGATAGGCCCACCAGTCCAGGGGAGGAAGTCCTCTTCAGGAGAGTTTCCCTGTCACTCGGAATTCGGGGTCGGGTCGGCAGCGGTCACTCAGCGGCTCTGACTGTCATTGGAAATTGCTGGGTACATCCTTCTACGAATCCTCGGATCTTCAGTCCAGTAGATGACTTCTGCTCCAGGACCCTCGCCTTCTATACAGACAAACCGGCTGAGCCCACCAATCACCAAACATGCATCCATTCAAACCTGGGGGGGTGACTGTCCAATGGGGAAAGCCAGCCTCCCAGAGCAAACTGGTTCCAAGCAGGCATGCTGCAGGACAAAGACATGGGGAGTTTCGCTCGCCTCCCCCACTTCATGTCCTTTCATGCACTTGGGAGTCTTGGCAGGTGTTCCAAGGGAAGCCCGCAAAAGACCCATCAAAACCTCCCACGCCCAGGCAGGTAGAAGAAAGCTTATGAAAGAACAAGTCATCAAGAACAGGCTTAAAAATATACAGCCACCATTTCCGTCAAATGGTGTCACTTACCACGAGTGCAAAGGCAGCCTGTGACAAAAATCCTCAAAGTCATGTAAAAAGGCACACTGCCACCAACCTGTCATATGAACTTCGAACAGTAACTAAAAGTTCCTGGAAAAGCTAGAACAGGGAGACATTGCTTTCCCTCAGCCTCTCACTTAAGGTGGGGGTGCTGATCTCACAAAATAAATGACAGGGGGGACCAAAATGGTCCCCTTGCTCTGGTAAGATGAGTCCACACAAGTAAAATGAAAAGGGTAGCTCAAGGAGCTCCCAGTAACACTGCACAGAAAGTGCTGTGGGTGGCAATAATAAAAGTTAGATGCCAGAAAAGATGGAGGAAGCATAACTCAATTAAAAAGTATCAAAAAGAGGTTCCTGTGGCTAGAGTTAGAGAATAAGTGAGTGTGAAAAAAGGTTCCCACTCACTCAGGAGAATCAGTTCAATAGTCCAGCAATAATGCTAGGGGACTCACAAAGTGGGGAGAATTTCATTCAAGAAGGGGCCTATCAAGCACATATCAATAAATAGGCCTTATAATTAGAAGGCCCTCAGCACCATATTTTAAAACATCTGAAGTCCAGCTCTGGCCTGTGCCAAGTCTCTGGTAGTCTTTTAGGTGTCCTAAAAGGTTCCTGGGGGAAGAGGTGAATGGTGCAGGGTGAATGCAACATGTGAATTAAGGATTTAAGGTTCTTAAGTCGAGTTTCAGTGAAAGTAGGAGCAACTACCACCCCTGGGGTTCACAAGGATGACCCACAGAAGTACTGCCCAGACACCATCGTTCTGGACCAGCCCGGGAAAGCACTACGGTAAGAAGGACTTTGCATCAGTGCCAATCCAATGGGGAGAGGTCTGTTCAAGATATATGTGTTCTCAGCAGGAGCCCCCAGAAAGTTACAAACCGTCCCAGGTTACAGTAAATCGCTGGGGAAGACATGCCTTACCATTGTGGACGCTGTGCACAGTCCCCAGGTCTCTGGTTGTTGGGTGTTCACTGCCAGAGGAGACTTCAGACTGCACTGGGTGTGTCCAGATTTGGTTCCACAATGAAGGAGAGATCCTCATGGAGATCTTCACAGATGCACATCTTACATTGATCCCAGACAGAGTCAAGTAGCACTCAGCAACTCAGTGCTAGCACTGGTCTTTCTGCAGGCTGGTCTCCTGGTGGAGGGTAGTATAGTAGATTTCTAGACTCCCAGCAGAGCCTCAAGGATGCCCACAAAGAGTCATCTATTGGGCCAGCCGTAAGTCCTTGAAACAATGAACAGCTTGTTCTGGGCCTTGCAGAGGAGTGCAAAAATGTTTGGTCAGAAGACAGGTGATGTAACTCAAGCTGGACAGGTGATTGGCTGGCCCCATCATTCCGAGGGAGGAAGGCACCTTACAGAGGTTTTCCCTGTCGAATTGAAGGTCGAGGTTTGCAATTAGGTGAGCAACCGTTAGTTTGTGTAGCAGTTCTCAGGTCGTCTTCTCCCTAGATTTCTTTTCCTGGGTCGTGCTCATCTCCTTTGATCCAGAAAATAGGCTCGGTGTAACCCCAAATCTCCAATAAGGACAATTTGCAATATTCAAACTTGGAGGTGGCTATCCAATAGCAGATAGCCAGCATCCCATAATCTGCCCAGCAACATCTATATCCCACAGGAATGTGGATAATGGGTAAGAGCCACTCTTCCCACTTTGTCAGCACACACACAAAGAAGAGCCTACGTGAACATTTTGCAAGAAGCCCACGAAGGGGCGTGAAGGGGAACCAGCCATACCTTCAAGATAGCCAACAAAGGACAGGCCAACAGGACTCAAAACACATGGAGATGCCTTTTGGCCTTTTGTGGGTATATTGTCCCTTTAAGTGCATTTTCCTGGGGAAAAAAAAGCAGGCTGGGATAATGCAGCCAGATAAATTGTCAAAATGTAACGTGCCTACTGGTCCTAGAGACCCAAGCTGATCTGTACTGATGATGCCCAATGAGGCCAAAACATGTCTGGGGATGCTTGTTGTCCCATGCAGAAGGGATGTGACCTAGCAGTTCAGGCTGGACTATTCCTTTTGGGGTGGGACCAAGCCTGATTTGCATATTGTCTTTCCCCGTTTGTAGTGGCTTAGCAGGCTGCAAAACGATGGTCTGGAGGGTTGCACAGAGCTGTGTCCGAAGCTATGATTTATTCAAAACCTCCCAGCAATCAACTTTTGGTTTTGCTTAAGTCGCACCCGAGTGGGACGGGTATGCCCAGACATGGGTCCCAAACCTGCTGGGCCACGTGATCCAAGCTAATCCCCACTGATAATGCCCAATGAGGCCGAAACATGTCTGGGGATGCTTGTGGTCTTGTGCAGCAGGGATGTGACCTAGCAGTTTGGGCTGGACTACATCTTTTGGGGTGGGACCAGGCCTGATTTGCATATGGTCTTTCCCCTTCTGTAATGGCTTGGCAGGCTGAAAAACGATGGTCTGGAGTGTTGCCCAGAACTTGCCCGAAGCTATGATTTATTCAAAACCTTCCAGCAATCAATGTTTGGTTTTGCAAAAAGTAACGACTGCCAACAACCTGTTCAGAGGATACCTGGGAAGTGCCAAAAAGGCTGATTAGTACAAAGGGTAGGTTAGTGCTCCAAACAGTAAAACAAATCAATCATAAAAGGGAGTGGGTCTCGTAAGTGTGAGGATTAACCAGTAAACCCAAAAGGACATTGTAAAAGGAACCCCTAAGTGTCCCTGACAGGACAGCAAATATGGTTGGGTGTCCTGCCATAGGAAAGCATGGAAGCCAAACCAACAGAAAGCAGTATCCCCACACTGCAACCTTAAAAGGAGGGTCCAGTTTTCTGAAATCAAAAGTAATTGCAAGAGGTGAGAGCAATTTAAAAAAACAAAGTCTGACTCGCCTTCAAAGTCATTGAAAAAATCCCAGTCCAGCAGTAGTGATGGGAGGCTCGGGACAGATAGGGTATGGTTGACAAAAAGAACATCTCCCTAACATCAACTTTGACCGGTTAGTGTTTTAAAGGCCTATACATTTGTTCATCCTTGTACTTAGGTCTGGCCTTGCTCCTCAGCTCACGTTACCTAAATCGGGTTTTCGCAGAAAAAGTGATGATAATAGTATTCAAGTTGGTTGGCCTCTACAACCTTCATACACGGCTTGTTCTGAAAATCTTAAAAATGCTTAAATTATAGATCTTTTCCCAAACATTTTCACATAGACCGAAAACCACTCTTAAAATTCCCTAATGGCACTCAATGGTCAGTATTGATGTACAATGCCTCTTCGTTCACTGTGTTGTGTGATTATCAGAGGAGGGATAGTTTATTTTTGAAATTTCCCTGCTGTCTTGACGTCTTCTCCGAAATCCAGGGCACAGTTTAAAAAAAGTGTCCAGAAGCTAGGACAGAGAGAGTGCAATAAAGAACAGTTTCATCAAAACTGGGACATCTGCTTATGTTAATGCCCACATCAAAATCTAACAGTGTGATATTCCAGACCAACCAAATCTAAATGAGAGACAAGCTGCAAAAATACTGTTACGTGTAAGTAAAGTGCACCATATAATTCAATGGCAAATGGGTGCGTATAGCAATGTAAATTAAATATTCTGGCGTCAGAGGTCACCTTGTCTTGCAGTGTTTGGAATGAAGAAGCATTCTGTGGTGGCTGTGCTTAGACGTAGCCTTGGCCCCACATGCTGTTTGGGGGCTGAAGGGGATGAGTCATTGAGTATCCTATGCTGCACTGTTATGTTTATGGTTGCAGGTTGACTTGTTCCCCAGAGTGCAACAAAATATCTTGTGTGAATTCTTAGGTCATTGGTGTCCTTACTATGCAGTTAAATAGGTGTGTGATGGTGCTGTTTTCTTCCCACAGATGATAACGAGCTTTTGGTTGTCGATGGCTGGGATTGCACCTTCCCCAAGGACTCATCCAAGCTGGAGCCCAGTGCCAACACAGAGACTATGTGTAAGTGGATGAAAACCTGATGGGGCTGGAAAAGGGTATGGTATGTTGGGTATGGGGGTTTGGCTGCCTGACATAGTGGATGTAAGTGTTTGCATGTTTAATGAAATAAAATATGTGTATCCAGTGAAAATCACGTCATGAAAAATCTCATCAGGTGGTAATATTTACTTAATTTTCCATTAAATAAAATAATGCACTTTGCCAAAATATTATAGTACTGGAGAATAGTAAATAACACCAGTCCTAGAATATTTGGGGGAAGCATTTTAGAACTCAGGGGAAAAAAATAACCTTCCTGGCGAACTTTTTAAAGCAAGATTTTCACATAGAACTAAAATATGAGGAAGGTCAGGTAAATGCAAGCGTGGGAAGTCAAAGA